>NW_027362773.1:137270201-142372701 GCF_046119375.1 Phyllobates terribilis | reverse complement strand
CCATACCTATTTTGTTACAGTACAACCTGTGTTTAATTATTTTTGTAATCCGATTTGTGTGTGATGCATTCGTACTAAATAGTCTAAGTTGGTGAAGTGTAGTGAGATAAATATAGGCATAAATTAAATTGATGGGATCAAATAACTAAAAATTGCCATTTGCATATGTTTTCACCCCTTTTGCTATGAAGCCCCTAAACATTTCTGGTGCAAGCAATTACCTTCATAAGTCAGATGCTTAGTGACAGGAAGTCCACCTAAGCGTCACATGGACTGTCAGTATATACACATATTTTCTGAAATGCCACAGAGGCAGCAACACCATTAAGAAAGAAGGACCACTAACTAAACAACACCATGAAGACCAAGGAGATCTCCAAACAAGTCAGGAACAAAGTTGTTGAGAAGTACAAGTCAGGGGTGGGTTTTAAAAAAAATATCCCAATCTCTGATGACCCCTGGAGCACCATGAAATCCATTATCATCAAATGGAAAGAACATGGTACCACAACAAACCCACCAAAACTCTCAGCCCGAACAAGAAGGTCATTAATCAGAGAGGCAGCACAGAGACCAAAGGTAACCCTGAAGGAGCTGCAGAGTTCCCAAGCAGAGACTGGAGTATCTGTCCATATGACCACAATAAGTCATACACTCTATAGAGATGACCTTTATAGAACATTTGACAGATAAAAGCCTTTACTTACACACAAATATTGTAAGTCTCGTTTTGAGTTTGCCAAAAGACACGTGGGAGGCTCCCCAAATGTATGGAGGAAGGTGTTGTGGTCAGACCAACCTTGAACTTTTTAGCTACTAAGGTAAACGATATGTCTGACGCCAAATAAACACAGTTCATCACTAAGAGCACCCTTCCCAAAGTGAAACATGGTGGTGACAGCATCATGCTGTGGGGATGTTTTTTGGCAGCAGGGACAGGGAAAATGGTCTTAGTCGAAGGGAAGATGGATGGTGCAAAATACAGGGAAATTCATGAGCAAAACCTGTTGTCAGTGATTTGAGACTGGGACAGAGGTTCACCTTCCAATAAGACAATGACCCAAAGCAAACTTCTAAAGGAACACTCGAGTGGTTTAAAGCGAAATGTGTAAATGTTTTGGAATGGCCTAGTCAAAGCCCAGACCCTAATTCAATTGAGAATCTGTGGTCAGAGTTGAAGATTGCTGTTCACAAGAGGAAGCAATCTAACTTGAAGGAGCTGGAGCAGTTTTGCCTTGAGGAATGGGCAAAAGTCTCAGTGGCAAGATATGGAAAGCGACTCCAGCTGTAATTGTAGCAAAAGGAGGCTCTACAAAGTACGGACTTTAGTGAAGTGAATAGCTATGCACACTGAAGTTTTCAGTTTGTCCTATTTGTTGTTTGCTTCACAAAAAAAGAAAAACAAATGTTCAAAGTTGTAGACATACTCTTTACATGAAACTGATGCAAACCCTAAAAAAACAGTGAAATTCCAGGTTGTGAGGTAACAAAACACAGAAAATTCCAAGGGGGGTGAATACTTTCGCAAGCCACTGTATATACACAGTATAATGCTCCCTGCAATGAATGATAGCCAAATACACTAATCCTAACATCTTATAATGCACTCAAAGCCCCACAATTCTCAGTATAATGTCCACTTATAGACATTATGATTAGTGATGGGTGAGCACTAAAATGCTCGGGTGATCGATGCTTGGGTCGAGCAAATTGGAATGCTCGGGTGCTCGACCCGAGCAACGAGCCCAATGTAAGTCTATGGGAAACTCGAGCATTTTTCAGGCAGCTTCCCCTGGCAGTCTGCAGAGGGCCTAAATATTGCCCAAATCGATGGGAACAGTTCTCAAATTACATGGGAACAGCATGGCGAAGACCCCTGGAAGCATTTCTGACTCCCAGGTTACTGCTGTCAACAACGCTGTCAGGGGTATTACGCCACTTTTACAGACAATAAAACATACAAAGACGAAACCAAATTGGATTTTCCTGGGAAATATGTTAAGGAACATCCTTTCCAGGGTAATGACTTGTATATAAGGCAAAATAAATATACAAAAATGCTCCACCTTAAGCTATGTTCACACGTAGCATTTTTGATGTGTTTTTGCACTTTTGTATTGCTTTCAACCAAGACAATTGCATTCACTAGTAAATGTCATTTTAACATTTTGCAACCTTATCTGGCCATGTGGTGTGTGACACATCATCCGACACATCCTGTTTCATTTATGATGGAGGGACTCTGAAAGTCACATAGCCTATTTTTATAGGGCCATCAGACGGCCCTTACTATTCCTAAAGGGCCAGCAGTCAGCCCTCGCTATTGTTAGAGAGCCATCAGCTGGCTATGCTTTGTTGTTCCCATTATTAACGAGTGGGTCTCCTATAATGTTATTGCATATGCAGTGACTGCAAGGGCTGCCAAAAATTTGGAGGCACTCCAATACCCCTTGCAAGAGACGTAAAGGTCAGAGAGCCTCCTTAAAACAATGTTCCAATTATTAGGAAGTGAGTCTCCCATAGCGTTTGCCTATGCAGTGAATGCAAAAGCGCCCAAAAATTTGTAGGCACTCCAATGCCCCTTGTAAGAGACGTAGAGGTGGGAGAGTCTCCTATAAACAATGTTCCCATTATTAGGAAGTTGGTCTCCCATAGTGTTTGCCTATACAGTGAAAGCAAAAGCTGGCAAAAATTTGGAGGCACTCCAATACCCCTTGTTTGTTTATATGTATTTTTGTGTTTCAAATGTGTTTATGCGTGTATGTATATCTGTATATGTTTGTGTGTGTGTGCGACTGCGTGCGGCCTCCTGCTGAGTATAGATGGCGCCGTGCGGCCTCCTGCTGTTTCTGGGGGGGTGCTGTGCGGCCTCCCGCTGGGTATAGATGACGCCGTGCTGCCCCCCTGCTGTTTATAGATGGCGCTGTGCGGCCCCCTGCTGTGTATAGATGGCTAAGTGCGGCCCCCTGCTGTGTATAGATGGCGCCGTGCGGCCCCCTGCTGTGTATAGATGGCGCCGTGCGGCCTCCTGCTGTGTATAGATGGCGCCGTGCGGCCCCCTGCTGTGTATAGATGGCGCCGTGCGGCCCCCTGCTGTGTATAGATGGCGCCGTGCGGCCTCCTGCTGTGTATAGATGGCGCCGTGCGGCCTCCTGCTGTGTATAGATGGCGCCGTGCGCCTCCTGCTGTGTATAGATGGCGCCGTGCGGCCTCCTGCTGTGTATAGATGGCTACGTGCGGCCTCCTGCTGTGTATAGATGGCTACGTGCGGCCTCCTGCTGAGTATAGATGGCGCCGTGCGGTCTCCTGCTGTCTCTGGGGGGGTGCCGTGCGGCCTCCCGCTGTGTATAGATGGCACCGTGCGGCCTCCCGCTGTGTATAGATGGCTACGTGTTCTCAATATTGAGTCACGCAATTAATGTAAGGCTATGTGCCCACGATACAGAAATGTTCCGGATTTTTTTTTTAGCGTTTCTGCATCTCCCTGGCAGAAAAAACGCATGCGGATTGTACATGCGGATTGTACATTCGTTTTTTCTGTTAGGGACATGCGGATGTGAAGCGTTCTTCACAAGCATTTCTGCATGCGGGTTGACAAGCGATTTTAGCATAACTTGTAAAGTGCTTGACAACTTGGTCACACTATATAAATCCATGCAACCGGCATGGATTTATATAGTGTGACCGTAAAAGAATGGTAAAAAATAAAAAATATATACTTACCTTCTGATGGCCTGCCGAAGTCAGCGGTCGCATGACCCGTCACATGACTAAATGACGTCACGGCAGGTCCTTTTCAGACCATCGCGAGCTGCCGGGGAGCCAGGACGCATCGGATAAAGACACCAGGGGCCATCAGAAGGTAAGTATAATATTTATTTTTTATTTTATTCTTTTTTTTTACAGGTTCTATGGTACTCGGGTCCGGAGGAGAGTCTCCTGTCCTCCACACCCGGGTACCATCCGCACATTGAAACGCTTGGATTCCGCATCTACAGATGCAGGGATGCAGATTCCATGCGTTCTAATGCAAGTCAATGGCGGCGAAAACGCCGCGCTTCCGCAAAATAATTGGTAATGCTGCAGATTTTTCCACAATGATAATCCGCAGCATGTGCACAGCACATGGGGATTATCATTGGGGAACATGGCAGGCCTTTTACCAAGCATTTTTTAAGCATTTCCGCAGCGCAATTGCCGCTGCGGAAACTCTTAAGAAACGCATAGTGGGCACACAGCCTAAAAAAAATATATTATAATTAATATTGTGGCAAATTAATTTCACGTGAACTATCACAGGGGATCATGTGACATGTCACGTGATAAATCAGGTGTGTGTTGAGGGGGGGGTGTCTGGGGGGGGCCCCGCGCCTTCTAAATTGCCCGGGGCCCTTGCTACTCTTAATCCACCCCTGGGTGCATGGGAATAGACCTCCCAAAAAAAGACACTGGATTTGAGTTAATGTTATGCTGCTATCATTCGGTGGTGTTGAGAAGTCTGGCCCAATCCAGCCCTTGTTCATTTTTATAAGAGTCAGCCTGTCAGCATTTTCAGTTGACAGGCGGATGCGCCTATCGGTTATAATTCCACAGGTGGCACTAAAAACCCGCTCTGATAAAAGGCTAGAGGCAGGGCAGGCCAGGACCTCCAAGGAGTAGAGAGCCAGTTCATTCCACGTGTCTAGCTTGGATACCCAGTAATTATAAGGCACAGAGGAATCACGGAGGACATTGGTACTGTCGGCAAGGTATTCCCTCACCATCTTCCAAAACTTTGCACTCCTTGTGAGAGTACCCCGCGCCTCAGGGCCTGTAAGATGGGAGGGTCTGAAAAAACTGTCCCAGAACTTTGACAGTGTTCCCCTGCCTCTGCTGGATTGGAGTTGTGTCTCTCTCGCCTGTACTCCTTGGTTGTCCAACAAACTGTGACCTCTGCCGCCAGCGTTTTCAGATGGGATTTTTTTTTAAAATTCTGCAACAAGGGCCTTCTGGTACTGCCCCATTTTAGTAGACCTGTTCGCCTCAGGAATAAGAGATAGAAAGTTCTCTTTGTAGCGTGGGTCTAGAAGTGTCACCAGCCAGTAATGACTGTCACCCAAAATTTGGAGAACGCGAGGGTCACGGGAACGGCAGCGTAATATAAACTCAGCCATGTGTGCCAGACTGCTAACAGACAAGACTTCCGTGTCCTCACTAAGAGGACGACTGACCATGCTCTCCTCCTCCTCCTCTCTGTCCTCAGGCCATCCATGCTGAACAAATGGTATGACAGTTGTGCAGGTAGTGTTGGCATATGCAACAGATTAGAACTTATTATAAGTGAAAGGAGGACTTTATACTAACCAGACAGCAGATGGCAATAGTGTGTAAAGTTATATGCTTGCTGTAAATGTGGGAGAAAAACTCTCAATTGTTGGTTGTTCTTACTTCCTGTGTTTTTCTTTCTTTCCTGAATGTGTTATGTCAGCAGCACATGGACTGTGTGACACTGAATTGTATCTCATGTTTAACCAGTATGAAGTAAATACTGTTTACTCAAGATATCTTGCTGATTGAAGCTCTCGTAAGTACAGTGGTGACTGTAAGAAGATGCACTCTGTGACAGGTTATGGGCCCAGGCCGGAACCCAGACACTAAAGCCCAGACACTACAGGCCCGCACTACAAGAGGATCCTGGTTTATAACCCCAGATAACGGAGCACACAGATAAGCTCTGTAAACAGAAGGAAATAAATCCAGATACAGAGTGACAGAGGAATTCATGATCCCAGGAGCTGGATATAATTACAGAGAATTCAACACAGGCAGGACATACAGGAACTATCAGCAAGAAAAAACAGGAGAATATCTTCAGTACAACTCTCTAAACAAGTAAGACTATATAAAGATGATGAGTAACACAGAACTGAAATTCACAATCGCTAAGCTGAATAGTGAAAATTATCAGTTATGGAAATTCAAAGTAGAGATGTTGTTATCTAAGGATGATTTATGGGAAGTAATTGTTACAGAAAGACCAGATCAAGATAATCAGACATGGGATAAGAAGAATAGACAAGCAAGAGCCACCATTAGCTTATTAGTGGATGATGCTCAATTAATACATGTAAGAAATGAAGAAACAGCTAAAGGAATGTGGGAAGAATTAAGAAAACTGTATGAAAGACCTAGCTTGAATCACAAGTTATTTTTATTAAGAAAGCTTTACAGTATGAGATTGAGTGCAAATGAAGACATGCAGAAGCACATATTCTCAATGATGGAAGTGATATCACAGCTAAGATCTATTGGTGAAGACATTAAAGATAGTCATGTAGCAACTATATTATTGTGCAGTTTACCAGATTCATATACAGCCTTGATAAATGCCCTTGAGACGAGACCAGAAACTGACATTACATTAGATTTTTGCGAAAACAAGACTAATAGATGAATATCAGAAAAGAAAAGAACAAAGAAATGATTCTTCTTACTGAAAAGGACAGTGAAAATGCTCTTAAAGCTACAGAATTTAAAAAACCCTGTAAAAAAGAGACAAGAGAATGCTTCAGATGTAAGAAAAAAGGTCATTTAAAGAAAGACTGTACCATATGGAAAGCAGAACAACAAAAATTACAACATAAAAAGCATACACAGAAAGTAAAAAACACAATTTCCGATTCATGTGAGAATAATTGGAATGGCACATTTAAAGTAAAAGACAAGAAATCATCACTTGGTTGGTTTATTGATTCAGGAGCAACGAGTCATATGACAAGTCACAAGAATTTCCTTACTGATCTTGATTTAGATAAGAAAGAAGCCATTTATCTTGCAGATGGAAGCAAAATAACCGCAGAAGGTATCGGACAAGGTATGCTAAATTGTTCAAACAAGTTCGGACAAGATTCAAAGATACTTGTACAGGATGTGTTGTATGTTCCAAAATTGGAAGGCGGATTATTACCTGTGAAACGTTTAACAGCAAAAGGACTTTGAGTGTGCAATTATTGCAGGAAACAAGGTGAAAACCAAAGTCAAGGCAGATGAACAATTATATCATTTTGACACACCAAAGGAACAGATGAACGTATGTACACATGATCACAAAAACTGTATTCACATGTGGCATAGATGTCTAGGACATAGACACCCTGACAGTATAAGGGAACTACAGAGAAAAGAATTGACAAAAGATTTAAAGATATCAGATTGCTCAATTACCGTAAGATGTGAATGTTGTATAAAATACCATGCCACAAGGATATCTATTCCAAAAGAAAGTGAGATGAAAAGCGAAAGACCACTTGATTTAGTGCATACTGACGTATGTGGACCCATGAAAGTGACTACATCAGGAGGCAATAGATACATGTTGACTTTTATAGACGACTACTCAAGATACACAGTCACATACTTAATTAAGAACAAAAGTGAAGTTTTTGATAAACTTGTAGACTATGTAACAAGATCAAGTAACAAATTTCAAAGGAAGCCAATTGTCATCAGAAGTGATAATGGAGGTGAATTTACAGGTCACAGAATAGAAGACTACTTAAGACAAAATGGAATAGAACACCAGAAAACTGTTCCATACACACCTGAACAAAATGGAGTAGCAGAAAGGAGAAACAGAACTCTAACAGAAATGATAAGATGTAAACTGACGGATTCCAAACTACCAGAGAAATATTGGGGTGAGGCAGCAATGACAGCTACATATCTACAGAACCGACTTTTTTCCAGAAAACTGACGAAAACTCCATATGAACTGTGGCAAGGTATGAAACCAAGTGTCAATCATATAAAAGTTTTTGGATGTAAAGTTTTTATATTCATTCCAACAGAAAAACGTTCCAAACTTCAAAACAGATCCATGGAAGGAATATTCGTTGGATATAGTGAAAATTGCAAAGGATATAGAATCCTAGATCCCAAAACAGACAGAGTTACGGTGAGTAACAGTGTGACATTCATTGAAGATTTAAATGAAGATATTATGATTTCAGTTGAAACAAAAAATGAGAAAAACAATAGTGACGTAACTGAAGAAATATCTGATGAGAAAGAAGTAGAAATTAATGAAGAACAAAATACTGAAAGTGAAGAATCACAACTACAAACACACACAGAACCAAGACGTTCAATGAGAGAGAACAAAGGAAAACTACCAAAAAGTCTCTCATACAAGACAAGCATAAGAAAAATCTATGAGCCTACCTCTTGGGAAGATATATCTAAACTTCCTGAAGAAGAAGCTAATAAATGGATAGAAGCAACAGAAACAGAAATTAAATCCATGCATGATTCAAATACATGGACACTAACAGAGTTGCCAGAAGGAAGAAAAGCCATAGGATGTAAATGGATTTTTAAAGTAAAATACCAAACAGATGGAAGATACCGAGCAAGACTCGTAGCTAAAGGGTATTCTCAAAAATATAGAGAAGACTATGATGAGACATTTGCTCCAGTTGTCAAACACACTACAATAAGAACTTTACTTACAGTTGCAGAAATGAAACAGATGGAACTGAGACATCTGGATGTAAAGACAGCTTTTTTGAATGGAGATTTAACAGAAGACATTTACATGGAACAACCTCCAGGATTCAAAGATGAAAGCAATCCAAACAAAGTTTGCAAGCTACAGAAAAGCATATATGGTTTAAAGCAAGCAGCTAAAGCATGGAATGACAAAATCACAGAAGTACTTACGAATGAAAAATTTCAAAGAAGCAAAGCTGATCCATGCGTATACACAAAAAGGCTGATTAATAGATGGATTTATGTACTCATATATGTAGACAACATTTTGATTTGTTTTAAACAAGAAAGGGATAAAGAAAACATTATAAAAATCCTGAAGCAACATTTCGAAATCAAAGACTTGGGAAATGTAAAACAGTACCTAGGAATACAGGTAGAAAGAGAAGAAGCCGGAAGTTTCCTACTGAATCAAAATCACATGATTGAAGACATAACAGAAAAATTTGGATTAAAGGATGCAAAAACAGTAAAGTCTCCAATGGAAACTAATTATCTCAAAGAGATGAACAGTGAAAAACATATTCTACCAAATAATGAAGAATACAGAACAGCAATAGGAAAACTACTGTATCTAGCGACCGTTACAAGACCAGACATCGCAGCAGCAGCAGGAATCCTGAGTAGAAAGGTATCAAAACCAAATAAAGCTGATTGGAATGCCATGAAGAGAGTAATGCGTTATTTGAAAGGAACTAGCAATGTTAAGCTGAAATTACCCACAAGTGATAATTGCATTTTAACAGGATATGTTGATGCAGATTGGGCTGGAGATCCAACTGACAGAAGATCTACCAGTGGACATATTTTTTTCTCTCAGGTGGACCAATAAGTTGGACAAGTAAGAAACAGTCAATTGTGACACTGTCTTCAACAGAAGCAGAATATGTTGCCGCAGCATATGCGAGTCAAGAAGTACTGTGGTTAAGACAATTGTTGACAGAATTAGGACAACCACAGTTGGAACCAACAAAACTGAAAGAGGACAATCAAGGATGTCTTGTTCTTGCTCAGATGGAAAGAGTCAATCCAAGAACCAAGCATATTGATGTGAAATATCATTTCTTGAGAGATCATCAGGAATAAGGAGTCTTGAAGTTAGAGTATTGTTCTACTGAAGAAATGACAGCAAACATCTTCACGAAGGCGTTGAATGCTGATAAACACCAGAGACTAATAAAAATATTGGGTTTGATTGAATAAGTCCTTACTGTTGAGAAAGGGTGTTGGCATATGCAACAGATTAGAACTTATTATAAGTGAAAAGAGGACTTTATACTAACCAGACAGCAGATGGCGATAGTGTGTAAAGTTATATGCTTGCTGTAATTGTGGGGAGAAAAGCTCTTAATTGTTGGTTGTTTTTACTTCCTGTGTTTTCTTTCTTTTCCTGAATGTGTTATGTCAGCAGCACACGGACTGTGTGACACTGAATTGTATCTCATGTTTAACCAGTATGAAGTAAATACTGTTTACTCAAGATATTTTGCTGATTGAAGCTCTCATAAGTACAGTGGTGACTGTAAGATGCACTCTGCGACAGGTAGTACTGTCTATAGCGCATGAAAATAGCTCCTCCTCCTCTTCCTCATTGTCACCCAATCCACGTTGGGATGAGATGAGGTTGGGCTGTGTGTAATCACCCTGTATGGTTCCTTGCTCCAACTCATCTTGCTCTGCCTGCAATGCATCCTCTTTGATTGTGAGCAGAGAGCGTTTCAGAAGACAGAGAAGCGGGATGGTGACACTAATTATGACATCATTGCTGCTCACCATCTTGGTGGAGTCCTCAATGTTTTGGATGATGGTACATATGTCTGACATCCATGTCCACTCATTAGGTCTTATGTGTGGAGTCTGAAATGAATACCGACGGCCTTGTTGATGCTGGTAGTCAACAACTGCCCTCTTCTGCTCACAAATCCTTGCCAAATTCTGCAATGTAGAGTTTCAACGTGTGGGGACATCACACACCAGTCGGTGAGCTGGAAGTTGCAAACGCTGCTGAAACACGGCAAGGGCGGCGGAAGCTGTGGGTGGCTTTCTAAAATGGGCACACAGGCGGCATACTTTGACAAGCAGATCCATCAGCTCTGGGTAGGTTTTGAGAAACCACTGAACCATGAGGTTAAGCATATGGGCCAGGCATGGTACGTGTGTGAGCTCTTCTCAGAGCCGCCACCAGGTTCTGGCCATTGTTACACACGACCATGCCTGGTGGTAGGTTCAGTGGTGTCAGCCACAGATCTGCCTGCTCTTTCAGAGCTGTCCACAACTCTTCAGCATTGTGTGGTTTGTAACCTAAGCATATTAGCTTCAGCACAGCCTGTTGCCGCTTGGCCGAGGTAGTGCTGCAGTGCTTCCAGCTTGTGACTGATGTGGTCATTTCGGAGATAGATGCTGAAGAGGAGGAGGAGGAGGTGCAGGAGCTGTAGAATGTGGGGGCAACCCTGATTGACCCAGCAATCCTCGGCGTCAGGAGGACGTGTTCCGTCTCAAGGTCGGACTGAGTCCCAGCTTCCACAATGTTAACCCAGTGCGCCGTCAGCGAAATGTACCGTCCCTGCCCACAAGCACTTGTCCATGTGTCCGTGGTTAGGTGGACTTTCCCAGTAACTGCATTGTTGAGGGCACAGCTAATATTGTGGGACACGTGCTCGTGTAATGTGGGACGGCACACCGGGAGAAATAGTGGCGGCTGGGGACTGAGTTCTGAAAGATGGCCGTTGGCATCAGGTTGCAGAAAGTTTCCGTCTCCACGAGCCTAAAAGGCAACATTTTGAGCACAAGCAGTCGTGAAATGTGTGAATTTAGTAGTGAGGCCTGTGGGACATTGGCTGCGTATTTGCGCTTGCGTTCCAAGGACTGGAGTAGGGACAACTGAACGCTGCGCTGGGACAAGGACGTGAATGTGCTTGCTGATGGTGCTACTTGAGAGTGTGCAACGACAGGTGCAGGGCGGGAGGCATCTTCGCATGCGCCATGGACAGAGGATTGGCTTGCACACACAATAGCGGAAGAAGCAGTGGTGCCACCCGCAGTCACTGTTCACGGACCCTGAGGTTCAGCCCACTTAGTCGGGTGCTTTGCTGCCATGTGCCTGATCATGCTGGTGATGGTCAGGCTGGTAGTTTTGCTACCCCTGCTGATGCTGGCCTGGCAGGTGGTGCAAATGGCCTTTTTGGGGTTATCGGCAGAGTCATTAAAAAACGACCAGACTCGGGAAGACCTAACAGTTGTACTGGCAACTTCCATCATGTTGATGTTACGGGGAATGGGTGCCCGCCTTCTGTCTGCGGCCACCACACTGGGTCTTCCTGCCTGTTGTGGAGCTATGGCTGTTATGATCTGCAACATGAACTAAGGAAAGATAAGGGAAAACTGTCCCTACAGTAAAACTAAGCTGAATCTCTAAGATGTAGCAGGCTAACTGTTCCTAGCGAACAGACCCGCCTTAGTCCTCAGCTAGTCTGAACGAAGACCTATAGCATTAGGGGAGGGGTCCCTAAAAGAACTAAGGACTGGAACAAAAAATGGGACACCTCCTAAACAGAGAAGTTGTTGCGGAACACAAAAAGACAAACAGACAAAAAGGTAATAGAGGTCCCAGAAGGACCAAATGAACTGACAGAGAAAGGCACAGAAGCACCTGGCTAGAGAAACAGTCAAACACTGAAGTCCAGCACAGCCAAAAGGGCGGAGCTGGAATATAAAGGCAGATGGTCACGTGACCGCAAAACTCAAGATGGAAAAAACAAACAGGAGGGTGCTAACAGCACCCCCTCTTTTATGAGGATCCTCCGGATCCTCCAGGCCCAGGCCTATCTGGAAACCTCTTGTGGAAAGCTTTAACAAGCCTAGGAGCGGAGACATCATACGTCCTTACTAGTGTTGAGCGAGCACTAAAATGCTCGGGTGCTCGAAGCTCGGGCCGAGCTCGCCGTGATACTCGGGTGCTCGACCCGAGCAACGAACCCAATGTTAGTCTATGGGAGACTCGAGCATTTTTGCGGTGGCACCCCCGGCAGTCTTTTAAAAGCCTAACAAGTGCCCAAAACGATAGTGACAGTGCTTAAATGACATGGGGACAGCATGGGGATCGCCCCAGGAAGCATTTCTGACCCCCAGGTCACTGCTGTCAACAACGTGGTCAGAGGTATTAAGCCACTTTTACAGGCTCACAATAAAACGTTCAAAAACGAAAGTGAAACTTTTTTCCTGTGAAATATGTTAAGGAACATCCTTTCCAGGGTAAAGACTTGTGTATAAGTTAAAATAAATGACCAAAAACAAAAATACTTCTCCACACCTTCGGCTATGTTCACAAGTAGCATTTTTATGCGTTTTTGCACTTTTGTATTGCTTTCAACTATGACAAATGCATTCACCGTGAAATGTCATTTTAACATTTTACAACCTTATCTGGCCATGTGCTGTGTGACACATGCATAAAGTGCTGAAAAGACAAGGGAACAGCATGGGGAAGACCCCTGGAAGCATCTCTGACTCCCAGGTCACTGTCTAAAAGTGTGCCCATCATAAGTGATCCTTACCGCATCAGAAGATGCAGACTTGCAACTATCCCCATGCAAGTTCTAGTCCCAGGGCAGTGTTCAATTGTACCTCCCCCATTCCTTGCAATACAAGCTCAAGTATGCAGCCTGCCACCCACCCATCCCCAGGCTGCAATACCATACTGCTTGCTTGCTTGAACTTGAAATTGGGCCTTTTAGGCATGTGGAGGCGGAATCTGGCCACCACGTCATGGCTGTGTTGGGAGCCTGGAATCCATACTCGGTCCCCAGCCGCCCCGCGGCCGGGTGTCCACACATGGTCCCCAGCCGCCTGGGGGCAGCCGGGTGTCCATAAATGGTCCCCAGCCACCCCTATTTCTCCTTGGAACATCCCCCCACACACTTTTCTTAGCCCGGCCTGCTTTAGGCAGCATTGGACGAGCCCACCAGAGAACCAGACTCCTCCGGTGGGCCCTGAGGCCCGGTGGAGTTGAGAGTGCCAAGGTGAGGAGCATGATGATGATGACAGAAGTTAGCATCTGCTATGTTTTCTTTTAATGCAAGTGTATGTGTGCAGCCTGCCACCCACCCACCCCCAGACTGCAATTCCATACTGCTAGCTTGCACTTGAAATGGGGCCTTTTAGTTTGGAGGAGGCCGAAGCTGGCCACTACCTCATGGCTGCTTCGGCAGCGAGGTATCCATACTCAGTCCCCAGCCGCCCATATTTGTCCTGGTGTGCCTTATACATCAGATTAAGCGCGTATACCAAAACATTACCTGTGCCCTCCCCAGTGCATTTAGTGGGAAGGAAAGCCTATTCCGCTGTAGTGTGTGCATGCCAAACCCCTGTTCATGGTACATGCGAAGATGCCTCCCACCTTGCACCTGTCGTTGCAGACTTGCAATTATCCCCATTCAAGTCCTTGTCCCAGGGCAGTGTTCAATTGTACCTCTCCCATTCCTTGCAATGCAAGCGCAAGTATGCAGCCTGCCACCCACCCACCCCCAGGCTGCAATACCATACTGCTTGCTTGCACTTTAAATTGGGACTTTTAGGCATGTGGAGGCGGAATCTGGCCACCACGCCATGGCTGTGTCGGCGGCCTGGTATCCATACTCAGTCCACAGCCGCTCCCCAGCCTCCAGGGGGTGGCCGGGTGTCCATACTCGGTCCCCAGCCACCCCTATTTGTCCCGGTAACCTTTCTCACACTTTTCATAGCCTGGCCTGCTTTAGGGCAGCATTGGCCGAGCCCACCGGACTATCAGACTCCTCCGGTGGGCCCTGGCTTCTCCATCAGGGGAGTTGAGAGTGCCAAGGTGAGGAGCATGATGAGGATGATAGAAGTTAGCATCTGCTTTGTTTTGTTGTAATGCAAGTGTAGCACCCTGAGGATTCGGCTGCTACAGGGGTATTGCACCTCAACCCAGAGGTGTGATATTCCACTCCCGGGTAAGGATGGAGTGTGGAACTGAGCTCGGTAGGCTGCATGCACTACACACATCCCATTTCCGAGGAGCAGACCGACGGTACTCCCACTTAGAAATGTGCAGGTACGACCGAGTCTGTTCCTGGCTGGAGTGGGAGGGGGGTGGTACATCCCAAGTAGTGTAGGGGCAGATAGGGGGAGCAGCCTGGGTAAAGTTAGGAGCTCATTGGGTGCTGGTCACCTGAGCTCACACATAGAGGGTGTATATAAGGTGGGCACCAACTAAGAACAGGGTCAGATGCAGAGAACAAGTCAGGAGCAGAGGAGAAGAAAGACCCAGAGTGAGAGAGGAGAAGAGAGAGACCCAGAGGCACAGAAGAAAAGGACTCTAAGATCCCAAACTAAATCCCCGGGTGAAGAGTCGGCATCAGGGTACCGGAACCCAAGCTGGTGGGGGTAAAAACATTCCCCAGCCAGAGACCGGAGACCGTGGGCAGCGTTTGCCACGGTCACCCACCACATCCACCCCGAAGGCACACCACATGAAGGGTCAGGGAACCCAAGGCCAAGGGTGTCCCAACAGAAGGCCCGAGGGAGCTGGACCTAGGTGGATCACTGGTGGGGACGGCCAGAGAACGGGACAGAAGGAGAGCTCAGGGCCACGCTCCGGACTTGTTTGGGGGTTGGCTGGATCCAGGACCTGGTGGACGCAGCACGGCTCGGGTGGTCACTCGAAGCTGGAGTGACCAGTACAACATCTGCAGTAAGTAAACACCCTTAACTGCACAACCCGACTCTGTCTTCACTGCCGTCTGCACTGCACCACCACAACCCCCATCCTCTGCACCTGTTCCCCCTGAGGCTATACCCCACCCGTTGGGGGTTATATCATCACAAGCTGCACCTGCACCATCAGCCTCAGCGGACCCTGCTGCAGCGGCGGCCACAGTGACCGCATCACAACGGGTGGCGTAGTCGACACAAAAGAACTCTTAATAACATCTGTAGGACTGCCACATAACACTGAGCTTGACGCCCTGGGCACGGGCCGGGTCACCGCCGCTCGGAGACTACAACCCCCCATCTGATCCGGTGCCGGGTATTCCCCTCAAAAAGGAATATGTCCCAGGGGGCGCGTCAACTTTGGCGTAGTCGGCAGGATTACGTGCCCGCAACACCCGGGTACTGCGTGCCTGAAGAAAAATGCAAGTTTACCTCAGAAAGAAGTCTCCCGCCGGTTCCGGAGGGTCCACGCCATCGGACCCCATCACAGGTCGTTTCCCGCCGATTGTCCGCCATTTCCAGCTTGTTCCCGCCATCTGCAGAGTTTCCCGCCACTGGGCGACGCTTCCCGCCAAATCCGAAGATTTCCCGCCTTGGAAGAGCAGCGGACGCCATTATGGGCGTGCCAAAGGAGGGCAAGAGGCCGCCTCCCATCGTGGGCCGGGACAGAAAATGGCGCCAAAAGTGGAAACCGCCCCCACCAACAGAGACTGTGATGCTGGAGGTGTCTGTCAGCGTGAAAGAACTACCCCTGGAGCTGACAGTCACCGAGTTGCCCCGGGACCGCCCTCGAAGTGGGAGGAGACGAGAGAAAAGAACGAAGATGGGTGCCGCCTGGAGCAGTCTGGAGCGAGCGCACCCGGAGGCAAGAAGCCTGGAGAGGAGCAGCAGAGAAGCTCACCCGGAGATGTCCAGAGAGCAGAGCAGCACCGGCCCGCTGGCCAGGAGCCTGCTGGAAGAAGAGCAGAGCAGCACCGACCCGTTGGTCAGGAGCCTGCTAGACACCACGACCCCACTAGGCCTAGTGGAGGTCCTTGCACAGCTCCCCCGAGACCGGGAGTGTGCACAGACTGCCCTGGAGGGCCTCGCACGGAGGATGGCCCGGGTACAGCGCGAGATATTGGCGGAATGGAGCCGGGAGATGGCCCAGCAAGCTGAAACCAAGACCCGGAGCACGCCAGCCAAGATGAGGAGACAGACCGCCTCTGAGGATGGCGCGGGAGGACCAAAGGCCGGAGACGGCGCCGAGAAGGGAGCCGAACGCATGGAGGCAGGTAAAGGGGACGTCTACACCCCAAGCCGGGACACCGCCCACCTGCCCCAGCTCCCCGTCGCAGAGCCCGAAAGTCCCCCTGCTGTGCCCGAAAACGCCATGTCACCGACGCAGACTAGGCCCCAACCGGAAGCCGCCGCCGCGACCCCTGTGACGTCACACGCCTCGACCCCGAGCGTGACCAAGCAGGAAGTACCACCAGCCTGGTCGCAAGGCCTAGTACCCCCGGGCGCCGCAATACCAACAGCGCCCCCTACCTCCGCGGAGCCTCCGGCCTGGCCGCAAGGCCAGGTAGCCCAGGGTGCCGCCGTCCTAACGGTGCCCTTCACCTTCCAGGTGCCCCAGGCCTGGCCGCAAGGCCTGGGCAACCCGGGCGCCACCACCACCGCGCCCGCACCCGTAAAACCAAGGGTGCCGCGTCTGGGAGAGGACTTGTTTGCCCAGCACACGTGGCCGGACGGGCAGCCTTTCATCTGGCCCCAGAAGTATTATGAACTGGAGCACCAGAGGAGAGTTGGGGCCATGTGTGCACCCCTGATTCCGGCTCCGAAGCCCGTGATAAGGATCTCGCCTCCTCTGGAAGAAGCCCAATTTGAGTGGGACCCCACCGGAGAAGACTTGATGGGGTTCACTCAGGAAACCAGGGCAGCTGCAGCAGAGCGTGCTGAGTGTTGCCGACAGCAGCTCGAAGAGTTTGCGAGGGAGCGGAGAGAGAGGCGGGTCCGGGAGCAAAAGGCCCAAGTACGGAGCGCCGAGCAGAAGAGCCGAACCAGGAGGGACCCCCGTGCAGCGCATTGTCCCCGCACCATCGGGACAGTGATCAAGTTCAACCAGCAGCATGGGTGGGGCTTCATCAGAGACCACAACACCCCCGGCGACGTTTTTGTAACGCGCAGAAACGTTGAGTCCCATCTGCCGGAGGGGCACAGAGGTCGTGACCTCTACATCGGAGACGAGGTCACCTTTACCCGGCACAAGTGTGCCAAAGGACCTTACGCCCTCCATGTGCATCGCCTGACAGAGGAGGAGCTGCGATGTGAGGAGGAAGAGCAAGAAGATCCGGACGGGTCTGAAGCTGAGATCCCCAAAGCAAGAGCAGGAGGACGCCGTCGTTGAGGACAGCGAAGCAGAAGCTGTAAATAGTTACCCGATCGGGGTATAAAGAACATATATATAGTCCCCGTTGGGACCAGCTGAGTGAACTGTTCACCCGTTAACCCCTTAATCCCACAGGCTGAGGACTGTGAGCAGCCATTCCCTTTCCCTCCTTACCTGGCCGAGGACTGAGAGCGGCCAACTTCCCCTGTATATAGTTGCGCGTCCTAAAGCGCCCCCTACCGGTTTTATAGAAAACCAGTTTTTCTAAGAGACTGTCGCACTTTTCCCGGACACACGTTGCACAGTGTCCGGAGGAGGAACCAGAAACAAGAGACGACGAGAATGTTATATGAAAAGTTTTATATAATGTTTTATATATTTTATATGTTCATATGAAAAATTTGTATGTTTTGGTGATGTTTTATGTCTTACAGCCCGAGGACGTGCTGTGATTTACCAGGGGGGAATGTAGCACCCTGAGGATTCGGCTGCTACAGGGGTATTGCACCTCAACCCAGAGGTGTGATATTCCACTCCCGGGTAAGGATGGAGTGTGGAACTGAGCTCGGTAGGCTGCATGCACTACACACATCCCATTTCCGAGGAGCAGACCGACGGTACTCCCACTTAGAAATGTGCAGGTACGACCGAGTCTGTTCCTGGCTGGAGTGGGAGGGGGGTGGTACATCCCAAGTAGTGTAGGGGCAGATAGGGGGAGCAGCCTGGGTAAAGTTAGGAGCTCATTGGGTGCTGGTCACCTGAGCTCACACATAGAGGGTGTATATAAGGTGGGCACCAACTAAGAACAGGGTCAGATGCAGAGAACAAGTCAGGAGCAGAGGAGAAGAAAGACCCAGAGTGAGAGAGGAGAAGAGAGAGACCCAGAGGCACAGAAGAAAAGGACTCTAAGATCCCAAACTAAATCCCCGGGTGAAGAGTCGGCATCAGGGTACCGGAACCCAAGCTGGTGGGGGTAAAAACATTCCCCAGCCAGAGACCGGAGACCGTGGGCAGCGTTTGCCACGGTCACCCACCACATCCACCCCGAAGGCACACCACATGAAGGGTCAGGGAACCCAAGGCCAAGGGTGTCCCAACAGAAGGCCCGAGGGAGCTGGACCTAGGTGGATCACTGGTGGGGACGGCCAGAGAACGGGACAGAAGGAGAGCTCAGGGCCACGCTCCGGACTTGTTTGGGGGTTGGCTGGATCCAGGACCTGGTGGACGCAGCACGGCTCGGGTGGTCACTCGAAGCTGGAGTGACCAGTACAACATCTGCAGTAAGTAAACACCCTTAACTGCACAACCCGACTCTGTCTTCACTGCCGTCTGCACTGCACCACCACAACCCCCATCCTCTGCACCTGTTCCCCCTGAGGCTATACCCCACCCGTTGGGGGTTATATCATCACAAGCTGCACCTGCACCATCAGCCTCAGCGGACCCTGCTGCAGCGGCGGCCACAGTGACCGCATCACAACGGGTGGCGTAGTCGACACAAAAGAACTCTTAATAACATCTGTAGGACTGCCACATAACACTGAGCTTGACGCCCTGGGCACGGGCCGGGTCACCGCCGCTCGGAGACTACAACCCCCCATCTGATCCGGTGCCGGGTATTCCCCTCAAAAAGGAATATGTCCCAGGGGGCGCGTCACAAGCACATGTATGTAGTAGCGGCTAGGCCTGAGGTGGTCAGCGTTTTGGCGCATATCCTACCTCCTCCGAGGATTGCTGGATGTTTTCCTGCTACTATCCAAGTTCTATGACTCCCGTTAAAACAAAGCTTCAGGTGATAAATGATGGATGAGGTAGTGGCAAAGGAGAAAGAGCAGGAGGAACAGGGACCTTTCACATCAATATCAGGCCAGTCAACCAGATATGTCTTGTAGGATATGTTTCTGTAACAAAAGGAGCGGTTCGGCTACACAGTTATAGGGCATACAGTGAGTGCAATGCCTACCAAAAATTTTGAGCCACTCCAATGCCCCTTGGAAATGACATGGAGGTCAGAGGGCGTTAACTAAACCTTTTTTCCATTTATAGCAACTGGGTCTCCCGTGCACTGTTGGCCTAAGCAGTGAATGGAAGGCTTTCCAAAAATTATGAGGAACTGCAATGCCCCTTACAAGAGCCATGTGTGGCACCCCAGGGGTCTGGTCACCACAGTAATAGAGATATTACGTCAGAGAGCAAGTGGGAGGTTTCCTGGTCAGGATCCCTTAAACATGCAACATCCTCCTGTCCCAATCCTGGGAGGGGAGAATTCTGCCCTTATAAACTGGATCTGGGGCGGGGTTGAGTGAGTCAGAGAACAGTCAGAGTCAGAGTGAGCGCAAGGGAAAGTAACAGCAAGGAGCTCTGTAGGAGCTAGTAGCTAAAGACCAGGGGCTGGAAGCTGAGCAGAGCTCGCCCTGGCAGAAGACATTAGGAACCGGACACAGGAGTCCGAAGCTGTGAGGACTTATATATCCAGCAGCAGAAACCAGCCGGCAGGGGATTTCAGGTCCTCTGGCCATAGAAGCCCGGAGGCCCAGTCACAAGCAAGGGACCAGCACCGCCGTCGTGGAGCGGAGGCTAACAGAAGGCCCCAAGTCACCAGCCATACGGGTGAGCACTACACGGTACACTCAGGGACGTGGGCTACTTCTACCCGCTTACAGCAAGGTAGCCAGGAAGAGTGCAGACAGACGGGGAGGCCTACAACTCCACCTGGCCAGGGGAACTCCTGCTTGCTCACAGACTGACCAGGCCTCTTATGCTAGCCAGTACTCCCGGGAGGGTCTACCTTATAATCATCAGTAAAGACCCTGAACTGCACTGCAAAGACTCTGAGTCATTCCTGCTGCGCTCGTGCACCATCACCCCCATCATCCACACTCACTGCCCTGAGGCTATACTCCTCCCGAGGGGAATTATCCCATTCTATGCTGCGCACACAACACCAGCCTCAGCGGTCTGCCTCGCAGCGGTGGTACTCCCTGACCGCAATCCACGGGTGGCGCAGTCGGACAATTAACCTCAAAACCTAAGAAAGACTGCCACTGGTTTGACCAGCCTGAGCCACGGGACCGGATCACCGCCACGGAGACTACAGACCCCAGAGACCCGGCACCGGGTATCCCACACACGTGTACACATGGCCCAGGGGGCACGTCACATGCAGTACAGCATATTACAAACATAAGTCCCATTATTGGGGAGTGGGTGTCCCATGGTATTTGCTTATGCTTTCCAAGCAAAAGCTGCCAAAAATTGGGACAGAGCAACTTGCAATGCCCGTTACAAGAGCCATGCAGTACAGCATATTACAAACATAAGTCCCATTATTGGGGAGTGGGTGTCCCATAGTATTTGCTTATGCTTTCCCAGCAAAAGCTGCCAAAAATTAGGACGGAGCAACTTGCAATGCCCCTTACAAGAGCCATGCAGTACAGCATATTACAAACATAAGTCCCATTATTGGGGAGTGGGTGTCCCATAGTATTTGCTTATGCTTTCCCAGCAAAAGCTGCCAAAAATTAGGACGGAGCAACTTGCAATGCCCCTTACAAGAGCCATGCAGTACAGCATATTACAAACATAAGTCCCGTTATTGGGGAGTGGGTGTCCCATAGTATTTGCTTATGCTTTCCCAGCAAAAGCTGCCAAAAGTTAGGACGGAGCAACTTGCAATGCCCCTTACAAGAGCCATGCAGTACAGCATATTACAAACATAAGTCCCATTATTGGGGAGTGGGTGTCCCATAGTATTTGCTTATGACTTGCAACCAAAAGCTGCCAAAAATAAGGACGGAGGAACTTGCAATGCTGGCACCCTGATGGTATTGTGGTGGTGGAGGCTGAGGATAAGGAGAAGAAGATTAAACAGCCGAAACGAGGAAGCGTATACCCATGTGTGGGTGTGAAGTGGTGCATGTGAATACACCTCCCGAAATAACACAGTGGATTTGACTTTATGTTATTCTGCTGTCATTTGGTGGTGATGAGAAGTCTGGCCCAATCCAGCCCTTGTTCATTTTGATAAGGGTCAGCTTGTCAGCATTGTCAGTTGACAGGCGAGTGCGCTTATCAGTTATAATTCCCCCAGCGGCACTAAAACACGCTCCGATAACACGCTAGCGGCAGGGCAGGCCAGGACCTCCAAGGCGTACAGAGCGAGTTCATTCCAAGTGTCCAGCTTGGATACCCAATGATTAAAAGGCACAGAGGAATCACGGAGGACGCTGGTACGATCGGCAAGGTACTCACTCACCATCTTTTGAAACTTTCCACTCCTTGTGAGAGTACCCCGCGCCTCAGGGCCTGTAAGCTGGGCGGGTGTCAGAAAACTGTCCCAGAACGTTGACAGTGTTCCCCTGCCTCTGCTGGATTGGAGTTGCATCTCTCTCGCCTGTACGCCTTGGTTGGGCAGCAAGGGCCTTCTGGTATTGCCCCATTTTTGTAGACCTCTCCACCTCAGGAATAAGAGAGTGAAAGTTCTCTTTGTAGCGGGGGTCTACAAGTGTCACCAACCAGTAATGACTGTCACCCAACATTTTGACAACGCAAGGGTCACGGTTAAGGCAGCGTAACATAAAGTCAGCCATGCGTGCCAGACTGGTAACGGGCAAGATTTCCATGTCCTCACCAAGATGATGACTGACCATGCTCTACTCCTCCTCCTCCTCCTCTTCCTCCTCCCCCCTGTCCTCAGGCCACCCACGCTGAACCGACGGTATGACACTTGTACAGTTACTACCGCCTACAACGCATGATAGCAGCTCCTGTTCTTCCTCCTCCTCCTCCTCTCCCTCATTGTCCCCCAATGCACGTTGGGATGAGATGAGGCTGAGCTGTGTGTAATCGCCCGCTACGGCTTCTTGATCCATCTCATCATACTCTGGCTGCAATGCCTCCTCTTTAATTCTCTGCAGAGAGCGTTGCAAAAGACAGACAAGTGGGATGCTGACACTAATGATGGCATCATCGCCACTCACCATCTTGGTGGCCTCCTCAAAGTTTTTCAGGATGGTACATATGTCAGACATCCAGGTCCACTCCTGAGGTCTTATGTGTGGAGTCTGACCTGAATATCGACGGCCTTGTTGCAGCTGGTACTCCACAACTGCTCTCTTCTGCTCATGAATCCTTTGCAACGTGTGGAGGGTAGAGTTCTAACGTGTGGGGACATCACACACCAGTCGGTGTGCCGGAAGCTGCAAACGCTGCTGCAACACAGCAAGGGCGGCGGAAGCTGTAGCCGACTTGCGAAAATGAGCTGACAGGCGGCGTACTTTCAAGAGCAGATCTGGCAACTCGGGGTACGATTTAAGAAACCGCTGAACCACGAGGTTAAGCACATGAGCCAGGCATGGTACGTGTGTGATCTCACCTCGCCTCAGAGCCGCCACCAGGTTACGGCCATTGTCACACACGACCATGCCGGGATGTAGGTTCAGCGGTCTCAGCCACAGATCTGCCTGCTCTTTCACAGCTGTCCACAACTCACAAGCAGTGTGAGGTTTATCACCTAAGCTTATGAGTTTCAGCACAGCCTGTTGCCGCTTGGCGGAGGCAGTACTGCAATGCTTCCAGCTTGTAACTGATGTGGTGATATCTGAGATGGAGGCTGAACATGAGGAGGAGGAGGAGGATGCGCAGGAGCTGTACACTGTGGGGGCAACTCTGACTGACATAGGGCCCGCAATCCTCAATGTGGGGAGGATGTTTCCTTCCCAAGGTCCGACTGGGTCCCGGCTTCCACTATGTTTACCCAGTGTGCCGTCAGAGAGATGTACCGTCCCTGGCCACAAGCACTTGTCCACATGTCCGTTGTCAGGTGGACTCTCCCAGTTACTGCGTTGTTGAGGGCACGGCAGATGCTTTGGGACACGTGCTTGTGTAGTGCGGGGATGGCACACCGGGCAAAATAGTGTCGGCTGGTGACTGAGTACCGAGGGACGGCCACCGCCATAAGATTGCGGAAGAATTCCGTCTCCACCAGCCTAAAAGGCAGCATTTCCAATGCAAGCAGTCGTGAAATGTGCGAATTTAGGACTGTGGCCTGTGGGGCGTTAGCTGCGAATTTCCGCTTTCATTCAAAGGTCTGGGATATGGACAATTGAACGCTGCGGTGGGACGTGGACGTGGACGTTGATGCTGTTTCTTGAGAAACTGCCATAACAAGTGAAGACTGAGAGGAGGGGGCATCTTTACATGCATTATGGACAGGGGATTGCCTTGCACACACAACAGGGGGTTCTATTGCACACACAACAGTGGAAGAAGCAGTGGTGACACCCGCTGACACTGGTCGTGGACCCTGGGGTTCGCCCCACAAAGTCGGGTGCTTTGCTGCCATGTGCCTGATCATGCTGGTGGTGGTCAGGCTGGTAGTTTTGTCACCCCTGCTGATGCTGGCATGGCAGGTGGAACATATGGCCTTTTTGGGGTTATCAGCAGAGTCTTTAAAAAAATTCCTGACTCTGGAAGACCTACCGCTTGTACTGGCAACGTCCCTCGTGTTGGTGTTACGGGGAACGGTTGCCTGCCTTCTGTCTGCGGCCACCACACTGCTTCTTCCTGCCTGTTGGGGTACTCTGCCTCCCTCCCCCTGTGTGCTGCTGGCCTCACTCTGCATGTCCTCCTTCCACGTTGGGTCAGTTACTAGATCATCCACCACCTCCTCCTCTTCCACTTGCGCACCACGATCCTCCTCCTCACTTCCTGGCAATTGTGTCTCGTCATCGTCCACCTCTTGTGACAGATTGCCAACGTCGACTGCCTGTGGCCGTGGCTGTTCAAATATTTGGGCATCGCAACATGGGATCTCCTCTTCCACCACTTCAAGCGTATCAGGCGAGGGGCCCAAATATGGAAATGGACCAGTGAACAGCTCTTCAGAGTGTCCAAGTGTGGGATCACTTGCTGTCTGACGACACTCGGCATGGTGGGAGGAAGGAGCATCAGGGTGAGGAGGAGTATGCGGTCGAGACTCACGGCTACTAAGAGTTGACCGTGTGGAAGACAGACCGGAGGTGGTGGTGCCCAGGTAACTGGAAGTATTATCTGCTATCCAAATAATAACCTGTTCACACTGATCAGTTCTCAATACTGGTGTTGTTCTGTGCTTCACTAGTAATTCGGTCAAAAAGTGGGAGCGAGAAGATGTGGCTGTTGGTTGTGGCACATTTTCACCTTGGCCACGGCCCTGTCCTCTGCACGAACCATCACCAGAACGTCCACTTCCACGTCCCTTGCCACGCGCCTTGCCCATTGTAAATGAAGTAAAATAGCTTACACTTGCGCTATCAATGGAAAAAGGGTAATAAAGAGTAGATTAGAACTGTGGAAGAGGAAAACCACAGTTATTGTTTACTGGGGTATACCACACTTTTTTAAATAGAGATATTTGCGGCTGAACAGTGAGCGACACACTCAAACTGCTTTTTTTTTTAGATACCAAAACTGGATAGTACAGCGATTTGACCCGTGGAACTGCGAAACCACACTGGGATGTCGGGCCTACACAAGACTATTTTCAACAGATATATTTTTGTGTCACAACAGTCAGGAGACACTACTGTTTTTCTTTACGGAAAAAACTACCAAAACCTGAAAAATAGAGATTTTTTACCGTGGGATGGCAAAACCACAGTTATTGTTTACTGGGGTATACCACACTTTTTTAAATAGAGATATTTGCGGCTGAACAGTGAGCGACACACTCAAACTGTTCTTTTTTTTAGATACAAATGGTCCAAAATGGATAATACAGAGGTTTGAACCGTGGATGTGCAAAACAACACTTCTGTTTCTCTAGCCTACACCAGACTATTTTCAACAGTTATATTTGTGTCTGAAAAATCAGAGACACGCTTTTTTTTTTGGGGGGGGGGGGGGACACACCAAAAGGTTAATAAGACGGGTATTTGTACAGTGTGAAGGAGGAAAAAAAAAGGAGGATTTAGATGAAAAAAAAAGGATTTTTCCTGGCCCCCGACACCTGGTGCTAAGTGCAGCAATTTCAGCAACAGGAGCACACAGGACTGTAATGCAGCGTTTGCTGGTATAACCACTGTGTCTCCTATACAGCCTGCCTGCCTGGTATCTGGGATGGATATTAGTCCTGAAAAGGACTGTTTGTTTGTTCTGGCAGCCTTTACAGACCCTACACTAACTATTTCGCAGTTTATATCTCTCCCTAAATCAGCAGCGCTGTCCCTACACTGTCTAATCCGGAGCGACTGTGTCCAAGATGGCGGCGCCCCGTTTTAAATACTCGAGGTGACGCTGTGCGGCCAGCCAATCACTGTAATGCCCACAACCAACATGGCTGCCGCATTACAGTGACTGGCTGGCAATCCCTGCATGTTCATTGGCTCTGTAAAGCGCGCCAAACATGCAGGGCGGAGACCCGAGCTCCCGCCCGAGTAACCCGGAAATGCTCGGTGCTCGCCGGACATCCCGAGTAGCGTGATGCTCGGGTGAGTACCGAGCAGTGTCGAGCATGTTCGCTCAACACTAGTCCTTACCCAGGAGTTGTCTTCGGGACCGAAACCCTTCCAGGAGACAAGATACTGTAATCTCCCTCTATGACATCTAGAATTCAAGATACGAGAAATTTCATATTCACCGTCTTCCACCACAGGGGGAACTGAGACAGTGGCATCCCTATCTGATACATCAGCCTTTTTCAACAAGGAAACATGAAACACAGGATTAATCTTTCAGGAAGTAGGGACATCCAACCTAACAGCAGACGGGTTAACAACCTGAAGCACTTAAAATGGACCCACAAACTTAGGACCCAGTTTTTTAGAGGGAATCCTCAACCGCAGGTTCTTTGAGGACCTCAATTTGGAGAACGAACCAAAAGACGGATGTCTCCCAGTACAACAAAAAAAAGGAGAACACCCAGCAAAGGAGGATGTTAAGAGCAAATTCTGCGAGAGGCAGAAACTCAGACCACACCTCTTGATTGTCCGCCACAAAACAACGCAAAAACTGTTCAACATCCTGGTTCTTTCTTTCAGTCTGTCCATTAGACTTAGGATGATACCCAGACGAAAATGACAAATGGACTCCCAACCTGTCACAAAAAGCACGCCAAAAGCAAGCCACAAACTGAGGTCCTCTATCAGAAACAATATCCGTGGGAACGCCATGGGGCTTGACAATCTCCTTAACAAACGCCTTAGCGAGTGTCTTGGCGCAGGGCAACTTAATGAATGGAACCAAATGACACATCTTACCAAAACGGTCCACCACCACCCAGATGACAGTAAAATCCTCGGACACAGGAAGATCAGTAATAAAATCAATTGTGAGATGCGTCCAAGGCGCACTAGGAACCTCCAGAGGGCAAAGCAACCCCGCAGCAGGAGTATGTGAAGCCATTGACCTAGCACACACAGTACATTGACGCACCCACCTGATGACTTCCTTCTGCCAGCCAGGCCACCAAAAACTGCGACTGATAAGTCTCTTATTCTCCAAAATTCCTGGATGACCTGCCAACCGAGACTCATGACACTCCACAAACAAATCTCTCCTAAAGGCTCTAGGCACGAACAACCTCCCATGGGCAGTGTTAGATGGAGCATCATCTTGAGCTTTCAGAATCCCATTCTCCAAAACGGAGTCCAATGCCGCTACCACAACTCCTTTCTGTAAAATGCTCTCCTCCTCCTCGGCACCGACCGTAGGAGAGAAGCTGCGAGATAAAGCATCGGCTTTAACATTCTTAGTACCAGGGATATAGGTAACAGAAAAATGAAACCGAGAAAAAAAAGTGCCCACCTAGCTTGATGGGCATTCAAGTGCTTGGCAGCATCCAGATAGATCAAATTCTTATGATCTGTGAAAAACTGAATAGGAAATCTAGCGCCTTCCAAAAAATGACGCCAATGTTCAAATGCGAGTTTAATAGCCAGCAACTCCCGATTTCCAACATCATAATCAAGTTCGGTTTCCGAATTTTTTTTTCGAAAAGAAGGCACAAGGATGAACTCCATGCTTGTTCTCCTGAGACAAAACTGCTCCGACCCCCACCGATGAAGCATCGACCTCGACCAAAAAATGCTTGGTCTCATCAGGCTGCATAAGGATAGGGGCAGAACTGAACCTCTCTTTGAGATACTCAAACGCTTCTATGGCCTCAGTAGTCCACTGGACCGTATTCGCACCTTTCCTGGCGAGATCGGTCAGAGGCTTAACAATTACAGAAAAATTCTTAATGAATTTACTGTAATAATTGACAAAACCCAAAAATCTCTGTATAGATTTCAAACCAATAGGCCTAGGCCATTCCTGCAGAGCCTGAACCTTCTCCGGGTCCATCTCAAAGCTCTCACTGGAGACAATGTAGCCCTAAAAACGTATTTTCTGCATAGCGAACTCACATTTCTCCAGCTTAGCAAAGAGTGAATTATCACTCAATAACTGCAAGACTTCACGTACACTCTGCCAATGGGACTCTAGATCTGGTGAATAAATCAAAATGGCATCCAAATACACAACCACATTCTTACCAATCAAAGGTCTCAGGATGTCATTAATAAGGTTCTGAAAAAATGCAGGTGCATTGGTAAGACCAAAAGGCATCACCAGATTCTCAAAATGACCTACTGGAGTGTTAAAAGCAGTTTTCCATTCATCACCCTCCTTCACTCGTAACAAATTGTATGCCCCCCGGTTAAATAAGGCAGGAATTAACGGCAATGGGTAGGAATTGCGTACGGTAATCTTATTCATTTCACGAAAATCCAGACATGGACGTAAACCCCTGTCCTTTTTTTTAACAGACAAAAATCCAACTGCCACAGGCGACTTAGAAGGTCTAATGTGACCAGCAGCCAGGCTAGTCTGTATGTACTCCTCCAAGGCCTTTCTTTCAGGGATAGTAAGATTAAACAAGCGATTCTTGGGAAGAGTAGCTCCAGGAACAAACTCAATGGCGCAATCATAATCCCTATGAGGAGGTAAAACTTGTGACTCCTCCTCTGAAAAAAACTTCCAAAAATCTTGAATAGGTACAGGTAATTCCCCATTTTCCACAGCTGCAATGTGACCATTACAACATTTATCATAGCACTTCGGACTCCAAGACTTAATCACATTAGTAGACCAACCAAGCAAAGGATTGTGCAGTTTTAACCAAGACAAACCTAAAACGACCGGAGAGGGTAAATTATCTAATTCAACCAAGTCCAAAATTTCTTGGTGAACTCCATTGATAGTCAGGGGAAATGCAGCCACCTTGTGAGTAATACATTTCAAAGGAGTGTTATCAATTGCAATCACAGAAATAGGTGATGACAAAGGTTTGGATTTCAATTTAAGGTTTTCCAAAAACCCTTTATCAATCACATTAAGTGTTGAACCACAATCCACAAATACCTGAAATTCAATCAAATTTTCATGCAAAGTAGTACTCCCAGAAAGAAATACTCCTGCAGAGCGTAAACAAGTTATACGGGTGTAACTGACCTTTTTTATTTCTTTACTTAAACAAAGCTCACAATACTTAATCAAATGGTCAGCTTTACCACAATAAAGACACAATCCCTTGGCGAACCTCCGGTCTCTTTCCTGAGAGGGGAGCGACTTCGCCCCAACCTCCATCGGTTCTCCGCCGTCAGAACAGATTTTCTGGGGACTAGGGCCTGGCATTACAGGAGTCTTTACCTCATTCTGTCTAAATCTCAGTCTCCTATCCACACGAACAGCTAATTGCATGGCATTCTGCAGAGTCTCAGGTACGGGGAATGTAATTAGCAAATCCTTTACCCTTTCACTCAGACCAGCAAGAAATAGACATTTCAGAGCTGGATCATTTCATTTAACCTCTGAGGCCCATCTTCTGAAGTGTGTGCAATAATTTTCAACATCACCTGACCCCTGATTCAAACGCCTGAGTTCTGCCTCAGCAGATGAGATTCGATCAGGATCGTCATATAATAGCCCCATAGCAGAAAAAAATTCTTCTACAGACCTTAAACATGGATCATTAGGTTGGAGAGAAAAGGCCCACTCCTGTGGTTCTTTGCGCAAAAGTGACATAATAAAACCAATGCGCTGTGATTCATTCCCAGAGGACCTTGGTCTCAAACAAAAATATAACAAACAAGCATTTTTAAAGGAAAAAAAATCTTGCTGTTTACCATAAAGAACATCAGGCAGTCCTACCTTGGGTTCCACAAAATGCGCTTCAGAACAGCTACTCAAGTGTTGCTGGAGCTTGGCCACCTCCAGCGACAATGCCTGCAAGCGTTGAGCCAAATCCTGGACGGAAACCATACTGATCCCCGAATTTCTTTCCTTTTAGTTTTTTGGGCTGGACTTACTGTTATGATCTGCAACATGAACTAAGGAAAGATAAGGGAAAATTGTCTCTACAGTAAAACTAAGCTGAATCCCTACGATGTAGCGGGCTGCCTGTTCCTAGCGAACAGACCCACCTTAGTCCTCGGCTAGTCTGAACGAAGACCTATAGCATTAGGGGAAGGGTCCCTAAAAGAACTAAGGACTGGAACAAAAAATGGGACACCTCCTAAACAGAGAAATTGTTGCAGAACACAAAAAGACAAACAGACAAAAAGGTACTAGAGGTCCCAGAAGGACCAAACGAATTGACAGAGAAAGGCACAGAAGCACCTGGCTAGAGAAACAGTCAAACACTGAAGTCCAGCACAGCCAAAAGGGCGGAGCTGGAATATAAAGGCAGATGGTCACGTGACCGCAAAACACAAGATGGAAAAATCAAACAGGAGGGTTCTAACAATGCCACCCTCCCCCTGTGAGCTGCTGTCCTCGCTCTGTATGTTCCCCTGCCAGGATGGGTCAGTTACTTTATCATCCACCACCTCGTCTTCCACTTCCGCACCCTGGTCCTCCTCCTGACTTTCTGGCAATTGTGTCTCATCATCGTCCACCTCTTATGACAATTTTCCACCGTCGCCTTTGTGTGACCGTCGCTGCTCAAATATTTGGGCATCGCTACATGCGATCTCCTCTTTCCCCGCTTCAAGTGGACCGGGCGAGAGGCCCAAATCTATAAATGGAAAAGTGAACAGCTCTTCGGAGTGTCAAAGTGTGGGATCAGTTGTGTCCGGGCACTGGGCATGGTGGGAGGAAGAAGGATCAGGGTGAGGAATATGCGGTCCAGACTCACGGCTAGCATTATCAGCTATCCTTCTCACACTGCTCTATGTTCAATAGTGGTGTTCTGCGGTCCCCTATTAATTGGGACAGGAAGGTCGAGCACAATTTCAGCTAGCCCACAGCCTTGGCCTCACCCTCTGCATGCACCATCATCACCATCATGTCCACTTTCTCATCCCTTGCGACGTGCCTTGCCCATTTTAAATGGAGGACAGTATTTTCCACGTTCAGTACAAATGGCTGGATTTGAACCGCAGTGATATGTGATACCGAAAATCAAAGTTTTAAATAGCTTGCCTGTATGTAACTATTTTTAACAGTGACCTCATGTCATTAACTTCTCTGACACACTGCAACAAAATTTCAATGGAGGCCAGAAATGGCAGAATTTTCAGCGCAATTATATGTGATCCGTGTAACGTACAAACCACAGTTTTAAATAGCTGGTCTGTAGGTAACTATTTTTAACAGCAACCTCGTGTCAATAACTTTTCTTACACACTGTAACAAAATTTCAATGGAGGCCAGAAATGGCAGAATTTTCAGTGCAATTATATGTGACCCATGTGACGGACAAACCACAGTTTTAAATAGCTGGCCTGTAGGTAACTATTTTTAACAGCGACCATGTGTCAATAACTTCGCTGACACACTGCAAGAAAATTTCAATGGAGGCTAGAAATGGCAGAATTTTCAGTGCAATTAAATGTGATCTGTGTGACAGACAAACCACAGTTTTAAATAGATGGATTTTTAGAGCTGTAATATGGAAAGGTTCTGGCTGTATTCTGCAGTGCCAACAAGCAAATGTAGCAGAAAAACTGTGTTCTCTTGATTGCTTTTTAAGCAAATAATCAGGATTAAGATCCAAAAAAAAATTATTCCTGGCCCCTTTACCTGGGGCTATTTCTAGAAATACCTGTGAAAGCACCAGCAGACATAACTTTAATGGACCCTCTTGCTATATGCACTGCAGTCTGCCACATACACTGCCTGCCTGCCTAGCACTGATATCTATTCGGCCTATCTACTCCTTCAGAATAAGCCTAGAACCCGTCCAGTCCATGGATGACCTTCAGCACTTCGAGACGCTTGATTGAAACTACTGACTGTGAAGGCGTACTTATCATTATGTACTTTTATTGGTTCCTTTTCGGCACCCTGCAAGTGTTATAATGTTAAAAATAAATCTTATATATATTTTGCAATTGTACACTAGCTTTATTCGGTTGGTGTGACCCCCCTTCTCTTCCCCCCGCCCCCCCCCCCTCCTTCCCCACCCCCCCTCCTTCTATCCCTTCTTCTCTCCCCCCTCCCCCTCCCTTTCCCTTTCCTTTTCCTTCTTTTCCTCTCTTCTTTTCCCTCTCCCCCCCCCCTCCCGACCCCCCTCCTCTATTCCCAATCCCCCTCTTTCCCCTCCCCCCCTTTTATTCTTTATTTCTCTGGCCACTTATCTGTGGCCCTGCTCGGTATACATGCATGTATGCATTGTTTATATAACTGCCCATTATGGGCACCCATGTATATATAATACTGGATACTTTTGTGTGTCTTTAATATGACACTTAGAACTCACACAATTATCTTGTTTATGTAAGATGCATACTTACACATATTATATGGTATATATCCTTAACTTCTCTTTCCCATTTTTCACCTCATGTCTTCCACACCTAGTCATCCATTAGAATCATGCTTCCCTGCTTTTTGTACCTGCAGCGCCCCATGGCACAGTGAGATGGCCACTCCATGTGTCCATGTAGCGCTACACTATACATAGCAGCCTCAGATCTTCACATTATCCTTTCTTTCACACACCTCTATTTATCATCATCTATCACTCCTGCGTGAGCTTCCACCCCAACGGCGTTCAGTGCAGGGCGCGCTACCACAGCAACAGAGAGGATTTCCTCTCATCAGCTGTGCGCAGCAAACATGCCCGATTGCGTCATCACTAGGGGCGGAGCTTACATTACGCGAGCGATTCTGATTGGCTACTCATTATATAAAGAGTGTCCCCTTACCACATGACAGCCACGCCTCCTGACGAAGCCACTCCCAGGGCGAAACGCGCGTCGAGGCTGCCATAAATCCCCCCAGCATTCCAGGACACGCTGCCTTTACCGTTCCTTATATGGCACAAGGTAAATAATATACTACGGAGCAGCTGCTTATGACCAAACAGTAATGCTACCTACTTAGTGCTACCAACTTAGTAAGATTTGTGCATCATTGTCATGTACCCTGGTGTTATCAGCATTATGCTACCTGTTTAGCGCTATCTATTCATTTGTGCATTCATGCGTCTCTGCTATATGCTCTGATGTCTTACATTCTGTCATGTTATTATGTGTTCACATACTTAGATTGCTATCTTGATTGTTGTACTTCATACTTTGTATTCTGACATGAAGGCTATTATCAGTGAAGACATAGATTGATATTATTTATGTTTGCCTTTACTTTAATTATTTATTGACTGGCAGCTCATACGTACACCTGGTTTATCTTTAATGCTGGCCCAGGGATGTTTGTCTCCTTGCAGGGTTTGACCCTGTTCCTATAGTTGTCCTACCACCTCTTTTCCTTCCCTTTGATATATTGCTATGTAACTTTTATATTTTCTAATAAAATTTGATATATTTTGGATTAAAATCCCTCTCATGTCATTTTGGGGTCTACTAATATGTGGATTGAGATATAACTTATAGGGGAGACGCGTCCCCTTTTATTTAAAGTTTCTCCCCCCCACTATAGGCTATTAATCAGTTTTTCTAGTTTTCTAGGGATTATTGACCATATATTACATGGTTAATTTGCAGGTCTTTTTATTCTAACTGTACCATTGATTACAGATCCCCTAAGAGGATTCATGGATTTTAGGAAGAGTGACAAAACCCGTGTCACACAACTAGGGACGGTTTTTGGTGAGAGGCCGACTAATGATAAGGAGACCAGTAACATAAAAGACTTGAAACTGAACATTAAAGAACTAATCAAAAAACGAATAAAAGTATGGTGGAATAAGGCCGCCTTAGAAAATTATCTACACAAAGAAATTATCCCAAGGGGACTTCGTATTCAATTGTTTCCGACACTCGAGTCCGACGATCAGACTTTTATTGCAAAGTGGGAGGAGACTTTGACGAAATGCTCTCGTACTCTATTAGAATTATTAATAGGTACAGATAAAAGGAATTTGGAGAATATTGAGAAAGAGATTGACCTAACACGTGAGAAAATATCTAACATCCTGACACCGGATGAGTACAAAGTCTTTGACTCATCTTTGGAGCAGGAACTGACGAAGTGGGAATTCGATATACAGACAACAAAAACGAAAAAATATATGAGAGATCTTAGTGACTATCAAAATAATAAAGTATATCGCTGGCATATTAAGACCAACAAACACAGACCTCGCTCACAATCAGACTCCAGTCTCTCTACTGCTTCTGAAGAAGAATGTGGAGGGTCTTTTTTAGGCAAACAAGCCATGGGGGCCGAAGAGGGCATATCAACTGGTCCATTTCAGATTGTACAAACACAAACTACAAAAAGAAAACATTACCCATACAATTTCAGGACGAAAACGGCCAAACTAAAGAAAATTTAAAGGTAATTAATTTGTCACATCACACCTTGTCTAAACCTCAAAAGGAAGTTCTTTCTAAAGGACTTTCTTTCTCTCCTGTTGATAAATATGATCACTTTACCACTGTTAAAGATCTAGAATTGTTTGCTCGTAAATTAATTTTTAAAAAATACTTCAAACCCTCATCTGAACAATTCCTTTCAGCCACTGAAAAACAAGCCTTGCAAGACCTGGAAGATCTTGCACAGGAGAGCGAAATTACTCAGCCTTCGATTATGCCCAAACATCTATACCAGGGCCGGCTCCAGGTTTTTCTGGGCCCCGGGCGAAAGATTCTCAGTGGCCCCTTTAACACATACCACGATTCATGATGCAGAGATACCGCAGAGAAATATATATATATAGTGCAATGCAAAGATTTCCCTTCTTACATTACATGAGTGATATCTATTGTAAATTCCACAATAGCTCAGAAACCGGTGAATCGCTCCACACAGAATACTGGCCCCCATATAAGGCTCCATACGGAACACTGGCCCCCATATAACGCTTCATACGGAATACTGGCCCCCATATAAGGCTCCATACGGAATACTGGCCCCCATATAAGGCTCTATACGGAATACTGGCCCCCATATAACGCTTCATACGGAATACTGGTCCCCATATAAGGCTCCATACGGAATACTGGCCCCCATATAAGGCTCCATACGGAATACTGGCCCCCATATAACGCTTCATACGGAATACTGGCCCCCATATAAGGCCCCATACGGAATACTGGCCCCCATATAAGGCCCCATAAGGAATACTGGCCCCCATATAAGGCCCCATAAGGAATACTGGCCCTCATATAAGGCCCCATACGGAATACTGGCCCCCATATAAGGCCCCATACGGTATACTGGCCCCCATATAAGGCTCCATGCGGAATACTGGCCCCCATATAAGGCTCCATACGGAATACTGGCCCCCATATAGGGCCCCATACGGAATACTGGCCCCCATATAAGGCTCCATATGGAATACTGGCCTCCATATAAGGCTCCATACGGAATACTGCCCCCCATATAAGGCTCCATACAGAATACTGGCCCCCATATAACGCTCCATACAGGATACTGGTCCCCTTATAAAGCTCCATACAGGATACTGGCCCCCATATAACGCTCCATACAGGATACTGGTCCCCTTATAAAACTCCATACAGGATACTGGTCCCCTTATAACGCTCCATACAGGATACCGGTCCCCTTATAACGCTGCATGCAGGCTGTTACCCCCCACATAATGCCCCATACAGGCTGTCCCCCCCTTATAATGCTCCATGCAGGCTGTTACCCCCCACATAATGCCCCATACAGGCCCCCCCCTTTTAATGCTCCATGCAGGCTGTTACCCCCCACATAATGCCCCATACAGGCTGCCCCCCCTCCTTATAATGCCCCATACAGGCTGCCCCCCCACCTTATAATGCCCCATGCAGGATGTCCCCCCCTCTCTTTATAATGCCCCATGCAGGATGTCCCCCCCTCTCTTTATAATGCCCCATGCAGGATGCCCCCCCCTCTTTATAATGCCCCATGCAGGATGTTCCCCACCTTATAATGCCCCATGCAGGATGTCCCCCCCCTCTTTATAATGCCCCATGCAGGCTGTTCCCCACCTTATAATGCCCCATGCAGGATGCCCCCCCCCTCTTTATAATGCCCCATGCAGGATGCCCCCCCTCTTTATAATGCCCCATACAGGATGCCCCCCCCCTCTTTATAATGCCCCATGCAGGCTGTCCCCCCTTCTCTACTGCCCCATGCCTCCATACATTAAAAAAAAAAAATCAAATACTCACCTCCCTTCTGCTCACCTGCTACCTGCTGCCCGCTGCCCTCTGCTCGGGTCCGAACTCCAGCGTTGTCGGCGTCTTCCCGCTCTGCGCTCCCTGTGACGGCTCAGGGGAGGGCGCGGTGTAAAGACGTCACCGCACCCTCTGACCTAACACGTCACAGGAAGCGCAGAGCAGGAAGACAGCGGATCTGCGGAGGCACGGGGAGAGGTAAGTATCCTGCTGCCGGGGCCCTGAGCAAGCGGCGGAGAAAGGCGGGCGCTGACACCGCTCTCCTCCGCCCATAGCCCAGCGGGGTGCGCGACCGCCAGTGGGCCCCTCTGCCTGCTCAGGGCCCCGGCATTTGCCCGGGTGCGCCGGGTGCTGACGCAGGCCCTGATCTATACCCACGATCTACTGCATTTCCTCCATTGTCCGCCAGTCCACAGGTTGAGATTTTCGTCAAATTAGTTAAACAAGACCTCTCATATCTTGAGGGGATAAAAACAAGAGATTTTTTATCTCACCCACAAAGAAAAGCTTTACGAGAACTACGCCAACTTAAGGACGTGGTTATTAAAAGAGCGGACAAGGGAGGCAATGTAGTGATCTGGCCTTCACAAGATTATGAAAAAGAGGCCTTTAAACAACTCAACAATAAAACTTGCTATAAAAAACTAGATAGCATTCCCCTCCTGACTTTCCAGAGAGAATTGACCAACTTACTGGATGACGGAGTAGAGTCAACTGCTATATCTGAAAAAATGAGGGGGGCTTTGTCGCCAGAATTTCCAGTGGTTCCCACTTTTTACCTGCTCCCTAAGGTTCACAAGGACCCCCTTTGTCCGCCGGGGAGACCCATTGTCTCCGGCTTGGGGGGTCTTTGTGAACCTATATGTCAATTTGTTGATTTCTTTCTCAAACAATGCGTTGAGACTATCCCATCATTTGTACAAGATACTACTGATGTCCTTAGGAAACTAGATGGGATTACTTTAGACGCTGATATGTGGTTTGTAACTTGCGACGTGGAGTCCCTGTATACTTCTATACAACACTCCGACGACATTACAGCCGCCAGATTTTTTCTGGAAATGACTAATCTTGAACCAGCACTTATTGAATTTATTCTGAGACTTCTTGAATTTATTTTAACACATAATTTTTTTGTGTTCAAAGACCGCCCCTACCTACAGCTCCAGGGAACAGCGATGGGGGCGTCTTGTGCGCCTTCATACGCTAATCTCTTCCTGGGGCTGTGGGAAAGGGATACGGTCTTTGAAACACCCGGTCATGAATCAGTCATTCTTTGGTCACGTTACATAGATGACGTTCTTTTCATTTGGCAGGGCTCCACGTCGCAACTTGATAAATTCCTCTATCATCTCAATGACAGCAAACTTAATATCAAATTAACCTATAAATATAGTCAGTCCCACATAGACTTCTTGGACCTATCCATCACTAGAACAGAGAGTGGCAGAATAGGTACAGACATTTTCCGTAAAGAAACCTCCACGAATTCCTTATTACATTTCTCGTCATCCCACCCTCCCAAACTTAAAAGCTCCATCCCCATTGGACAGTATTTAAGAGCTCACCGTATCTGTTCGAGCAAAGTTTGTTTTGATTTCCAGGCACAAGACCTCTCAAAAAGATTTCTTAATAGAGGCTATAAAATCAATGACATCAATAGGGCTTATATGAGAGAAAAAAACTCGAATCGACAGAGCCTCCTGACCAAAAATTCTAACAAGAAAAGTAAATCATTAGAAACTGTATATCCTAGATTTATCAGTACGTTTAATAACAACTGGAACGATATTAAGAACATACTTACCAAACATTGGCCAATATTATTGACCGATAAAGATCTAAAAAGTCAGCTTCCTATTCGCCCAGCTATAACCTGGCGAAAGTCAAATACACTAGGCGATCTACTAACTAACAGTCACTACATACCACCTAAAAATAAAAATTTCTTTACTGAATTAAAAGGCCCCCCATGGGGAAGCTCCTCTTGTGGCAGATGCTCTATATGCAAATTTGTCCCTAAAGTGTCACACTTCCTTAATTCTAGCGGTGAAAAGTCATTTTGTATTGTCCATCATATCACATGCAATACCGAAGCAGTTGTCTATTATCTTACCTGCCCGTGTGACCTAATCTATATAGGCATGACCACTAGAGCCCTTAAAATACGGATTCAGGAACACATCGGAGACATCAATAACGCCCTGATATGTACCGACCCTGCATCCCTCAAAACAATACCCAGACATTTCCTGGAAAAACACAAAGGCAACCCACTAGGCCTAACCGTTCGGGGCATTGACCATATACACATGGGCATCAGAGGAGGTAATATAAAAAAGAAATTACTCCAGAGAGAGACTCGTTGGATCATTACACTAGATACCATTTCCCTTAAAGGATTAAACGATATGGTCAGTTTCAAGTCTTTTCTATAATAAATGTTGCGCTGTTTTTTAACTTGACACCCTTTCTCTTTTTTAATTTTCCCGTGGTGCGATTTATCCCTTAGCCTTATATTTTTATCTCACTTTTCTTTTTCTTTCTTTTTGTGACTATTTACTCTATTCAGATCTGCTTTGCTGTTATTGCATTGAAACACGCTAGCATGCTCATTTAGCGGGATCCATGATCGGGGGAGAAATCACGCTCAACAACCAATTCGGCCTATCTACTCCTTCAGAATAAGCCTAGAACCCGTCCAGTCCATGGATGACCTTCAGCACTTCGAGACGCTTGATTGAAACTGCTGACTGTGAAGGCGTACTTATCATTATGTACTTTTATTGGTTCCTTTTCGGCACCCTGCAAGTGTTATAATGTTAAAAATCTTATATATATTTTGCAATTGTACACTAGCTTTATTCGGTTGGTGTGACCCCCCTCCTCTTCCCCCCTCCCCCCCCCTCCTCCCCGCCCCCCCTCCTTCCCCACCCCCCCTCCTTCTATCCCTTCTTCTCTTCCCCCCTCCCCCCTCCCTTTCTCTTTCCTTTTCCTTCTTTTCCTCTCTTCTTTTCCCTCTCCCCCCCCCTCCCGACCCCCCTCCTCTATTCCCAATCCCCCTCTTTCCCCTCCCCCCCCTTTTATTCTTTATTTCTCTGGCCACTTTTCTGTGGCCCTGCTCGGTATACATGCATGTATGCATTGTTTATATAACTGCCCATTATGGGCACCCATGTATATATAATACTGGATACTTTTGTGTGTCTTTAATATGACACTTAGAACTCACACAATTATCTTGTTTATGTAAGATGCATACTTACACATATTATATGGTATATATCCTTAACTTCTCTCTCCCATTTGTCACCTCATGTCTTCCACACCTAGTCATCCATTAGAATCATGCTTCCCTGCTTTTTGTACCTGCAGCGCCCCATGGCACAGTGAGATGGCCACTCCATGTGTCCATGTAGCGCTGCACTATACATAGCAGCCTCAGATCTTCACATTATCCTTTCTTTCACACACCTCTATTTATCATCATCTATCACTCCTGCGTGAGCTTCCACCCCAACGGCGTTCAGTGCAGGGCGCGCTACCACAGCAACAGAGAGGATTGCCTCTCATCAGCTGTGCGCAGCAAACATGCCCGATTGCGTCATCACTAGGGGCGGAGCTTACATTACGCGAGCGATTCTGATTGGCTACTCGTTATATAAAGAGTGTCCCCTTACCACATGACAGCCACGCCTCCTGACGAAGCCACTCCCAGGGCGAAACGCGCGTCGAGGCTGCCATACATCCCCTCAGCATTCCAGGACACGCTGCCTTTACCGTTCCTTATATGGCACAAGGTAAATAATATACTACGGAGCAGCTGCTTATGACCAAACAGTAATGCTACCTACTTAGCGCTACCAACTTAGTAAGATTTGTGCATCATTGTCATGTACCCTGGTGTTATCAGCATTATGCTACCTGTTTAGCGCTATCTATTCTTTTGTGCATTCATGCGTCTCTGCTATATGCTCTGATGTCTTACATTCTGTCATGTTATTATGTGTTCACATACTTAGATTGCTATCTTGATTGTTGTACTTCATACTTTGTATTCTGACATGAAGGCTATTATCAGTGAAGACATAGATTGATATTATTTATGTTTGCCTTTACTTTAATTATTTATTGACTGGCAGCTCATACGTACACCTGGTTTATCTTTAATGCTGGCCCAGGGATGTTTGTCTCCTTGCAGGGTTTGACCCTGTTCCTATAGTTGTCCTACCACCTCTTTTCCTTCCCTTTGATATATTGCTATGTAACTTTTATATTTTCTAATAAAATTTGATATATTTTGGATTAAAATCCCTCTCATGTCATTTTGGGGTCTACTAATATGTGGATTGAGATATAACTTATAGGGGAGACGCGTCCCCTTTTATTTAAAGTTTCTCCCCCCCACTATAGGCTATTAATCAGTTTTTCTAGCACTGATATCTATGCAGCTAGATTAGTCCTCAGAAGGACTGTTAGTTGAGATGGATATGTGTAGTATATGTTGTGGTATAACTACACTAACTAAGAAACAAGCAAATTTCTCCCTAGCTCTGCAGAACCTCTCCCTACACTGCCTGATTCCGGAGAAGACTGTGACGAGCATGGCGGCAACAGGTCTGATATAGACCTGATGACGCTGTGCGGCCAGCCAATCACTGTAATGCGACAACCAACATGGCTGTGGCATTACAGTGTGTGGCAGAAAATCCCTGCATGTTCATTGGCACTCTAAAGAGCGCCAAACCTGCAGGGAGGGGACCCGAGCTCCCGCCAAGCAACCCCAGAAATACTCGGCGAGCGCCGAGCATCTCGAGCAGTTAGATGCTCAGGCGAGCACCGAGCAGTAGCGAGCATGCTCGCTCATCACTAATTATGATGTCTCCACAGCTCCCCTATATAAACTATCATAGCCCCACAGTTCCTCTGTATACAGAATAATTTCTCTACATTGTATGATAGCCCCACAGTAATCCTAATGCAGCATAAAGCCCCTCATACCATACAATCCCTCCCACAGCTTACTCTACACAGTAGAATACACCCTCATTGTTTTATGGCCCACACAGTAGTCTCCACATCGTACAATTCCCCCATAGTAGTAAGTCCACACACTGCTTGAAGCCTCACAGTCAGGGACAGCACATGAGGGGTTGTCGGGGACATCACATAAGGGGCTGTGTGGGACATTACATGGAGGGCTGTGGGGGACAGCACATGAGAAGCTATAAGGAACAGACCATTAAATGAGGGGCTGGGGGGACAGCACATTATTTGGGGGTTGTGGTAGAGAGCACATTGTATAAGTGACTGTGGGAACATTATACCTGGGCTGTCGGGACATCATACTATATAGGGGCTGTGGGGAACATTATACTGTGGACTGTAGGGGACATTATACTCAAAGCTGTGGGCGTCATCATACTGGAGGCTGCTGGTACATTATACTGTTTAGGGTGCTGTGGGGAATGTTATACTGAGGGCTGTTGGGACATCACACTGTACAGGGGTTGTGGAGTTATCATACCATTTAGGGGCTTTGGGGAACAATATACTGATAACTGTAGGGACATCATACCATTTAGAAGGCTGTGGGCTCTGTGGTAACCATACCATATTGGGGGTTGTTGAAGACCTTATGTTGGAGGCTATGGTGACCAGATCATACATGGGACTGTGGGGGACACTGGGGGCTGTGGTATCCATAATGTATTGGGTGTTGTGGGGAAATTATACTGGGGCTTGTTGAGACCATACTTAATAGGGAGCTGTGGTGGATATCATACTGTGTGGGACATTATACTGTATATAAGGGATTGTGGGGTCCATTATACTGTATCGGGCGCTTGGGGGTCATCATATTACATGGGAAACTGTAGGGGCCATAATACTGTATAAGGGGTTGTATGGGTCATCATTATTGTATATGGGGTGCTATATGGGCCATCATATTGTATATTGGGTTCTGTGGGTGCCATCATACTGTATATTGGGGACTGTTGTGTTTATCATATTGTATGGGCTGCTGTGGTGTCTATCATACTGTGTAGGAGGACAGTGTGATGGGGGGTACAGTTTGGAGGTAGCAGTGTGGTAGGCAGTATGATGGCATAGCGTGAGGAGTGACAAAACCATATTACCAAAGGGCAGAAAAACCTTATCTAAAGGACTGTAAATAAGACTTAACATTTAAAGGGAATCTGTCACCACTTTGGAGTTATCAGACCTCTACTATGGGCATACAGGGTATAGAGAAGTAAATCTATACATACCTGTATGGCCCATAGTAGAGGTTTGATTGCAGTGAAAAGCCCTTTAATCAATTCCATTTTGTACAGGCTTGGCGTCTGGTGGATGCCAAGCAATCCCCGCCTATGTGCTTATTATTCCCCCAAATCCCCACCTATATGCTTAATTATCATATCCCCCCCCTCCCCTGCACATCACAAAGCAAATCGAGTGAAATGGTCCATCACCACCAAGATGTATCCTTAACCACCCTTGCACGTCTCAAGATGTAGAAAGTTTATTGAGACCATCTCAAACGGATATGTAGTTTGGATATTGCCCATAGGTGCCCGAGTTGATGTGTTGGGACGTTTATCTTTCAGACACCCACACTCCCTGGTCACGTACCTCTCAATATCTCTCTGCATGTACGGCCAGAAGAAACGTTCACGGATCAAATTTGTTGTCCTTTCCACTCCCAGGTGTCCCATGCTTTCATACAGTTCTTTGAAGACGAACCTACGGAATACTCTGGGTAGTACCAACTGCCGGTTTTGTCCTCCTTTACGATACAGGATACCGTCTTCATTGAGGTAGAGCTTCGTCCATTCTTTAATTAAAACAGATACTGCTGGTGACTCATTGTCTCTCTCCCGTTTACTTGGAAACCGATTTTGGTCCACATAAAGTAGTATTATACAAATTATCTGATCTTCCCGTTGTGCTCTATGGATTTTTCCTTTTGGTAGTTGTTGAATGGACATGGGGTGATCTTGTTCTCTCACTTTTATGGTGGTTTCCACCGTCAACGGACACCACAATGGTGTGTCTTTCTCCTGGTAAGCTAGTACTGCTTGGGTAGTGCTCTCAATTGCTTCCAGACTGACTTCCTCCAAGCACTCTTGCATGAACTCCTCAGGCTCTAGTGGCATTCTCGACAATCTGTCAGCATCCGCATTGCATTTTCCTGGCCTGTACTTGATGCTGAAATTGAAGTCAGCTAGTTCAGTGACCCATCTCTGACCCATTGCACTCAGTTTGGCTGTAGTAAGGACATAGGTCAAAGGGTTTTTGTCAGTGTATACCTCAAACTCTTTGCTGTAGTAGAGATAATCTCTAAATCGTTCACAGATAGCCAATTTCAGTGCCAGGAACTCCAATTTTCCAAAATGTAGGTGGTAATTCCTATCGGCATCTGTCAATGTTCTAGAACCGTAACCGATGACTCTCATTTTTCCATCTTGATGCTGATACAGGGCAGCTCCCAGTCCAACTTGAGAAGCGTCACAATGAAGAAGAAATGGTAAACTGAAATCAGGATATCCCAAGATGGGTGGTTTTACCAGGTAGTCTACTAGTTCTTCCAATACCTCCCGGTGGTCTGCTGTCCAGAGAATGGGCTGTTGGGATGAAATGGCGTTGTTTCTTTTAAGCCCAGTCCTACCCGCGTTCTTCTTTTTCTCTTTTTTTTTTTTTGTTGTCTCTGTCATCCCTCTCAAGAGGAGGTATAGTGGGGCGGCAATCCTGGAGAAGTTCTGAATGTAAGTACGATAGTAGGAGAGGAATCCTAAGATCTGCCTCAATTCTCCGACAGTAGAGGGCCACTTGGCTTTTAAGGCCAGTACTGGAGTGATTTCTGATGGGTCCATGGCATATCCTTCTCTGGTCACAATTTTCCCTAGAAATCCGACTTTCCTTTTGAACAGTTTACACTTCTTTGAGGTCAACTTAACTCCATGTTGTTAATACTGTTGTAATACGGTCCTCACATGTTCAACATGCTCCCGGAAGGTTTTGCTGTGAACCACATTGTCATCCAAGTATGGGTGGCAGATATCGTCCCTCAATCCTTCTAAACAAGTCTCCATGCGCCTCTGGAATTCTGCTGGAACTGAACTGAGCCCAAATGGTATGCGGATGCACTCATATAATCCCCACGATGTTATGAATGCTGTCAAAAGTCTACTGGACTCTTCAACAAACCCTTGATGGTATGCTTTACCCTGATCGAGGACAGAGAACCAGGTACTTCCTGATAAGCTATCCAGCATATCTTGGATCTTTGGTATTGGGTGCCGATCAGGTACTGACTTTTGGTTTAGTTCTCGGTAATCACAGCAGAGTCTCAACGTACCGTCCTTCTTCCTAACACGAACAATAGGAGAGGAATAAGACGACTTCGACTTTTGGACCCAACCTCTGTTGATTAGGTCTTGTAAATACTCTTTCACTTCACAGAGTAATGGTTTCGGCACAGACATGTAACTTCTGGTTACTGGAATCGTGTCTTTCAAATTGATTTTCAACTGCAACAATGGGATACAGCCTATATCAGAGTCATCTTTGGAGACTGCAAGACACTTTTCTCTCAGCATCTGTTTTGCTACCGCTCGATCTTCAGCACACAAGTGTTCCAGGGGTACTAGGGGATCCCAGGACTCTGAGGTGAGTCGTGCAATTTTTTCACTGTATTCAGTGTATTCACTGAATTCACTGTAGATCCCTGGACGGGTCTCACACTGACTGGATATACAGTTTTAACGTTTTCGATGTGACCTAACACAGTCTTTGGATCCAGTGTAATTTCATGTCTCGTAGTATTCATCACCGGTACTGTCACTCGAGCAAACACACCAGTAGGAATTGTAAGCACAGTCTCATCTTGAACTAGGCCATCCGGAAGTTCTGAGGAGTCTTTTGGCAAGAACAGTCTTTTCTGGACTTTTCTTCCCGGTTTTACCCGAACTCCACCTCTCACCCCCACCATTTGCTTTGCAGGAATGATGGTTGGGTGCCAGTGTACCTTGACTTCTTTTAGGTCCATTGTATTCTGTGCTTTCTTTCCTCTATGAATCACATTTTCCGCCACAGCGTTGGGTATGGCGAGTGATGTGGCGACTGCATCCACCACCAGCGCCCCTGCCTTGTGTTTCATGATGACCTCACTGATTACATTATAACCCAGGATAGGATCCTCTGCCACGTTCTGATCAATGGTCATGAGAAAAAGTACCAAAAGCTCAATGGTGTTGCTGTTCTTCGTGGCCCTGAGTTGGAAAGTCACTTCCACCCAGCCTATGAAAGGGATTTCGGTCTGGCTGATGGCTTTGCTGTGCAGTTCCACTGGTCCCAAGAGTTCTTTTAGTGACCGAAGGCAAGTGTGTGGCAGGTAGTGCCTCCTCCATTCTTTATTTAAAAGGCTCGCTTGGGCTCCTGTGTCCCACAGTGCTTTTACTAGGAGTCACTGTTTAAAGCACCTTTCTCTGATTAGGCTAATGAGGCTATCTTTACTGACTGAGGAATCCTTGTCCCAGGAGTACATCGTTTGACCTCCGCACTGGGCATTAACCCCTTTCCGACCAGGTCAGTAATAGTACGCACCTGGTTGGAAAGACCGGTTTAGCGGGAGCTTCGGCGGTGATCCCGCACTGAACCGGGCACATGTCAGCTGATTATTACAGTTGACATGTGCCCGCAACAGCCGCGGGTGGAATCGCGATCCACCCGCGGCTGTTAACATGTTAAATGCCACTGTCAATCTCTGACAGCGGCATTTAACTCGCGCTTCTGGGAAGCGCGTCCTAAGCCCCGCCCATCGGAGACCCCGTCACATGATTGCGGGTCATCGATGGGTGGGCATGACAACCCAGGGTCTGCAGCAGACGCCTGTGGTTGTCATGTCTCAATTGCTATGAGCGCCACCTAGTGGTCGGCGCTCATAGCAAATGAGCATTTCTGCTGCATGCAAGCGATCTGCTCATCGCCTGTATGCAGCAGAAGCAATCAGACAACTGCAGCTTCTAGTCTCCTATGGAGACTATTGAAGCATGCAGTAAGTGTAAAAAAAATGTTTTTAAAAATATAAAAAAAATAAAAAAAATGTAAACGTTTAAATCACCCCCCGTTCGCCCCATTCAAAATAAAATAATTTTAAAAAAAACCCACATACACATATTTGGTATTTCCGCGTTCAGAATCGCCCGATCTATCAACATAAAAGAAGAATTAATCCGATCGGTAAACGGCGTAATGAGAAAAAAAATCTAAACGCCAGAATTACATTTTTTTGGTCGCTGCAACATTGCAATAAAATGCAGTAACGGGCAATCAAAACATCGGATATACCCCAAAATATTATCAATAAAAACTTCAGCCCGGCGCGCAAAAAATAAGCCCTCACCCGGCCCCATATCCAGAAAAATGGAGACGCTACGGGTCTTGGAAAATGGCGTCATTTTTTTTTTTTTTTAGCAAACTTTGGATTTTTTTTTCACCACTTAAATAAAAAAGAACCTATACATGTTTGGTGTCTACGAACTCGTAATCACCTGGAAAATAATGATGGCAGGTCAGTTTTAGCATCAAGTGAATGTGGTAAAAAATAATGATGGCAGGTCAGTTTTAGCATCAAGTGAATGTGGTAAAAAAAGGACCCAAAAAACAACTGTGGAATTGCATTTTTTTGTAATTTCACAGCACTTGGAATATTTTTCCCATTTTCCAGCACACGATATGGTAAAACCAGTGATGGCGTTTAAAAGTACAACTCGTCCCGCAAAAAATAAGCCCTCACACGGCCATATTGAATGAAAATTAAAAAAGTTCTGGCTCTGGGAAGAAGGGGAGCAAAAAATGAAAACACAAATACAGAAAGACCCATGGTTGTTAAGGGGTTAAGTAACTGATGCCCCTGCCTCCCTTGCAGCTGTTGTAGATGAGAACACACTTGAGGATAGTACTGAGGCAGCCGTTTTACCTCATGTGCCGTTCTGGGGTTTGGTGAGATTTGGATTTGCTTCTGGGACCTCCTCCGTGTCGTGGTTACCAGTCGCCCCACACTGGTAACCTCCTGTCTTTTAACACAAACGACCTTGACCATTGGCATTCCTTGGCATAATGTCCTTCCTCACCACTAGTGTTGAGCGAGTATGTTCTATTAACCCTTTTGCCGAGTATGCTCGGGCCGAGCTCCGAGTATTTATAGCTGCTCGGTGATAAGGTTAAATCGCTCCGTGTGCATGATTTGCAACTGTTTGACAGCTTTATTACATGTGAGGAATGTCTATTTCTTACACATTCCTCCCATGTAATAAAACTGTCAAACAGTTGCAAATCATGCACACGGGAGCGATTTAACCTTATCACCGAGCAGCTATAAATACTTGGAGCTCGACCCGAGCATACTCGGACAGAACATACTCGCTCAACCCTACTCACCACATCTTAGACAGTGGACACACACCGTACTCTGATTTGATGAACGGCACGCTTCACAAGCCGGGTATCTTCTGTTTTGGAACCCACTCCTGAGTCTGAGGGATACCGGTTCTGGCCTGGAACAAATCAACTTTTTCACCTCAATCAACTCGGCTCGCTCTTCTCCTATTACTTCCTCCCAGTCAGCTCTTTTGTTGGTGATTTAAGGTTCCCTCTTGGAAGTGAGACTGGAGGGTCTCTATGATGATCTTCGAACTGGCCACTGGGGGTCTCCAACTTCAGCTGACTCATTTAGGTGATTTTAGGAGCAGAGCCTTTCTTTAACTTCTGTTCGCTCTCTGACTCCAAACTAGCTGCCTCATTCATTTTTTCAATTAGTACTTCGTCCAGAATGCCAGGATCTTCTAGGTACTGTTTCAGCTGCAACTTGATGTCTTTGCTGATTAACCCCGTTCCCAATTATCTCAAGAACTTCTTCTGGACTAGTCTACCATCAAACTTCTCTTCCACTTCTACATCTCTGGATGCAAACAACAGTCTATCCTTTAGTTCAAGTGCTCTGAACAAGAAACTTTGGGGTGATTCATTATTTTTCTGTGAGAGGTTAATGAGTCGGTGGAACAATTCTGAAGTACTCTCTTCTTTATAGTGCCCTTTTAAAATCATCTTCAGCTGTTGCAAGGTCAATTGACTCTTCATTTCTAGCATACTACGGAGGTTCAGTCCTGGGCTGATCTCTTTCACCACCCCCTCAACAATCTCATCTGGCTGGTAGCCTTTCTGTAAGCCTGCATCGATCTGGTGCAATAAGTTCCTACAAGACAGTCTCTCTTCTGTTCACACTCTCCAATCTGTCCCAGGATCTTGAATTCTTTCCTTATGGTGATTTGTGGTGTTAGAGAGGACTGTCTCCCTGATTTATCTAATCCGAGCAGGTTAAAGGTCCTATCTGAGTCTATCACCCATTCAGAGGTTTTGATTGATTCCTGTAGGGCAGTTGTTAGGGCTTTTTATTGTTCTTTCAATTCCTGTGGTTCAGCCTGTAGACGGAGATTTCCGCTTTTGGTAACTGGTGCCACCCCTCCATCCTCCAACTTCAACCTGGTTAGAAACTGTGTTAGTTCCTGGAGGAATGTCCCCATGACGTTTTTAGCTTCTTTCTCCCCCAGCTCATCCATTTTTGCATTAATAGCAGCTAACAGTTGCCTGCGGTTGTGTGCTTTAGAAATCTGTTCTTCTGACATCTTTATATGTTCTGCTACTGTTCTCAATTCTTCACAGGTTAACTGAAGAAGTAGCTCACTAATTCTATACATTTGTATTTCCACATCCATTGCAGCTAGTGAGTGTTATTTAGGGCTGGTCCCCTTTAACCAGTGTAGCAGAGTTGAGTTGAGGTGCTGTGCTGCTGTGTTTTTCCAGACACTTTTCCTCTTCTCCCTCTACATGCTAATTCCCACTCAGAACTCCTAGTACGGGCCACCAATGTTACACCCACGCCGCTAAGTTCAGATAGGGGTGAGACAGGTTACCTTAATTCTTTGAAAACGTGGGGGAACCGTTACTCAGGGCTACCATAGACCATGTGCTGCAGCTTCTCTCAGACACACAGGTGTATTGACCCTCAGGCACAGACACGTAGGTTGTTTCACTTGCTGTCCAGACACACTTGACAAGAGTCCTCATAAATGGTAGAACAGTAGCATTTAATAAGAAGCCGCACAGCCAGTGCAAGTTAAGTCTTATGAGCAACAGGCTCCAGTGACAAACATTACAGTTTTCTTAGCAGCACTGCAGTTCACAGTCTTCCCTGTAGTACAGGACAGCACAGTTCTAATGCAAAGGCACATTAATGAACACAGCATTCTTTACAGCACAGTGAGATGGAGGAGAGGGGAAGGGCTTGCTGAGGGAGTTGATCCCTGTGACACCATTTCTTCCAGTCCTTATCTTTCTGCCTTACAATACTCTGCACTGCTAGTTCAGGAACTCTGCCTGACCTGTGCTTAGCTTCACTCCTGACTTAAATCCTTTTCACTTGCAGGGGCATTTCTGTGAGATACAGAACACATACACCACCTTTCTCTTCAGCTCCAGCCAGACAATAAACAACTTCCCCACAATTCTGCTAAAACCATACCTGTCTCCTGGGACTGTGTTAACCCCTCTAGTTGTCTAGTTGCTGGATGCTTTTAAAGCAACAGCGCTACTTCTGCATGTCACAACAGTCCTATTTTCTAGTGTCAAGAGTGAGCACTGGAGCATGTAGCTTGGGGTTCAGCTCGGGTAGGGGGGTGGAAATTATCTGAGTGGACCCTAACCAGTAAGCCTATGGTGGCACACTGATATTACCGCCATATGGTGACATATAGTGGTAGATATCAGTCCTGCAGAACATAAAAGTGATTACAGTACAGTTATATTGTAATGCATGCACCCGGACTGACTGGCATGTGTGTGATTAGTGATTCCACTGTGCCATGAACCGGAGAGTGCCTGGAAGGGCGTAACTAAGTATCTGCCCGATCCGACCAAGGTCGCACGACGGCATACGACGCCAGTGCACCAGGGATTAACCGAGCAGAGGGACCAGGTGCCACTCCAGGTCAGACCCCGGACACGGCTGTTGACCCACACCGGGGAATACAGGAACAGGCAGGCTAGAGCGCAGGCTGGGTAGGGTCCAGTACAGACTGGGAGACGGGTTCAGAGCCGCAGATGCGGTAATCAAGCAGAGCAAAGCGAATCCGCAAGTGGGGTAGACAAGGCCGAGCAGAGCGAAACCGCAGACGCGGTAGACAAGGCTGAGCAGAGCGAAACCGCAGACGCGGTAGACAAGGCTGAGCAGAGCGAAACCGCAGACGCGGTAGACAAGGCTGAGCAGAGCGAAACCGCAGATGCGGTAGACAAGGCTGAGCAGAGCAAAACCGCAGACGCGGTAGACAAGGCTGAGCAGAGCGAAACCGCAGACGCAGTAGACAAGGCTGAGCAGAGCGAAACCGCAGACGCGGTGGACAAAGCTGAGCAGAGCAAAACCGCAAACGCGGTAGACAAGGCTGAGCAGAGCGAAACCGCAGACGCGGTAGACAAGGCTGAGCAGAGCGAAACCGCAGACGTGGTAGACAAGGCTGAGCAGAGCGAAACCGCAGACGTGGTAGACAAGGCTGAGCAGAGCGAAACCGCAGACGCGGTAGACAAGGCTGAGCAGAGCGAAACCGCAGACGCGGTGGACAAAGCTGAGCAGAGCAAAACCGCAGACGCGGTAGACAAGGCTGAGCAGAGCGAAACCGCAGACGCGGTAGACAAGGCCGAGCAGAGCAAAACCGCAGACGCGGTGGACAGGGCTGAGCAGAGCAAAACCGCAAACGCGGTGGACAGGGCTGAGCAGAGCAAAACCGCAGACACGGTGGACAGGGCTGAGCAGAGCAAAACCGCAGACGCGGTGGACAGGCTTGAGCAGAGCAAAACCACAGACGCGGTAGACAAGGCTGAGCAGAGCGAAACCGCAGACGCGGTAGACAAGGCTGAGCAGAGCGAAACCGCAGACGCGGTAGACAAGGCTGAGCAGATCGAAACCGCAGACGCGGTAGACAAGGCTGAGCAGAGAAAAACCACAGACGTGGTAGACAAGGCTGAGCAGAGCGAAACCGCAGACGCGGTCGACAAGTCCGAGCAGAGCGAAACCGCAGACGCGGTGGACAAGGCCGAGCAGAGCAAAACCGCAGATGCGGTGGACAGGGCTGAGCAGAGCAAAAATGCAAGTGCGGTGGACAAGGCTGAGCGGGCAGGAACCGCCGAAGCGGTAAGTAAGACAGGACAGAGATAAATCGCCGAAGCGGGAAACAAAGACAAAGCAAAGGGGACAGGGCTCTGTTCACACGGAACAGACTGGAAAAGAAAGGTAGAACCAGATACACACAAGGTACGGTACTTGCAAAGAAGTAGCGAAAGGACTCCAACTCACAAACGGAAGTACAATGGCAACGAGTAGAAGTTAGGTGCAGGTTCAGACTCTACAGAAAATAGGAGCAAACGGACATAAAGACAAAACAGGTAAGAAGCTAGGAGACAGTTCAGTTCATTTATACAGAGTATGATGTCCCCACAGCTCCCCTATACACAGTATGGTGAGCCCTCGGCTCTGCTATACACAGTATGATACCCCACAGCTCCTCTATAAATAGTATAATGTCCCCACTGCTCCCCCAAAACATAGAATAATGACCCCCACAGAAGCCCTTACACTGTATTATGTCTCCCACCATAGAACCCACAGTGTATAATGGCCTCCACAGCAGTCCCCACACTAGCCCTCAAACTGTATAATGGCCCCACCATTATCTATCATGATAAGCCCCAAACAGTATAATGGCCCTCACATTAGCCTCCAAACTGTATAATTGTCCCTGCGTTAGCCACCAAACTGTAAAATGGCCCCTAACTTAAATTCCATGCTGTATATTGGCCCCCCGCATTAGCCTCCAAACTGTATAATGGCCACTACATTAGTCCCCAAACTGTATAATTGCCCCCACATTAGCTTTCACACTGTGCAATGGGCCCCGCATTAGCCCCCATACTATATAATGGGCCCCGCATTAGCCCCCAAACTACATAATGGCCCTCACATTAGCCCCCTAAAATGTATAACGGCTCCTGTATTAGCCCCTAAACTGTGTATTGGACCCCACAGTAAGCCTGAAACTAAAGAATGGCCCCCACATTAGCTCCTATACTGTATAATGGGCCTCACATTAGCTCCTATACTGTGTAAAGGGCCCCAGATTAGCTCCTATACTGTATAATGGGCCCCACATTAGTTTCTATACTGTGTAATGGGACCGACATTAGCTCCTATGCTGTATAATGGGCCCCACATTAGCTCCCAAACTGTATAATGGGCCATACTTTAGCTCCTACACTGTATAATGGGCCCACATTAGCCTCCAACCTGTATAATGGGCTCCACATTAGCCTTCAAACTGTATAATTAGTCCTCACAGTAGTCCTGCTTCTTCAGGGCCCTGGCACTTGCCATATTTATCTCACCTCGATCCTCTGCAGCTCTGGCATCTTCTGCATCTCCTGACTCTGTGAAATGTCAGGGCAGAGGGCGCGCTAATGTCACTACAGTGCGCCCTCTGCTCTAACAGTGCAGACTGCGGGTAGACGCTGAGGAGTCCTGACCTGCCACTAGCGAGGGTAGGTGAGTATTTGATTTTTTTTTAAATACTGTATGGAGCTATATATGGGGCCCATACTGAATGGAGCTATATATAAGGCCAATACTGAATGGAGCAATATATGGGGCCCATACTGAATGGAGCAATATATGGGGCCCGTACTGTTTGGAGGTATATATAGGGCCCGCAGTGTATGGAGCTATATATGGGGCCCATACTGTATGGAGCTATACATGGGACCCATTCTGTATGGAGCAATATATGATGTCCATTATTCTGTATGGAGCATTATATGGGGCCCATTATTCTGTATAGAGCACTATATGGGGTCCACTTTTCTGTATGGAGTAATATATGGGGTCTATTATTTTGTATGGAGCATTATATGGGGTTGATTATTCTGTATGGAGCATTATATTGGGGTCCATTATTCTGTTTGCAGCATTATATGGGGCCCATTATTCTGCATGCAGCATTATATGGGGCCCAATATTCTATATGGAACATTATATGGGGCCCATTATTCTGTATGGGGCATTATATGGGGTCCATCATTCTGTATGGAGTAGTATATGGGGCTCATTATACTGTATAGAGGACTATGTGGTGCCCATAATACTGCATGGAGGACTATGTACTGCCCATAATACTGTATGGATTACTATGTGGTGCTCATTATACTGTATGGAGGACTATATGGTGCCAATAATACTGTATGGAGAACTATACTGTCTAAAATGGAATCTTTTGAATCCCCCCAGGACACGCACTGTATGCTGCGAGGATTCGCCAGTTTCTGACCTATTATAGAATTTACAATAGATAACACTCATGTAATGTAAGAAGTAAGTGAAATCTTTGGCATTGTACTATACCTATATTTCTCTGCCATACCTGTGCATCATGAATCGTGGTATGTGTTAAAGGGACCCACTGAGACTCTTTCGCCCAGGGCCCACGAAAACCTGCAGCCTGCCCTTCCAATAATGTATAAGTGCCCCCCCCCCCACTGTTTCAGTTTCCCCAATTGTTTATGATGCCCCCACAAGTTTTAATTAAAATAAAACCTCTCACCCAGCCAAACCAGAACTCACACTTTGCACTGACGACGTGCAGTACCCCGAAAAACAGTGTCTGCAAATTGAGTTTCTGGTTCTGGCTTATATCCTAAGTCATGTGATAAGGCTAGTTAAAGGATCACTATTGACTTTTAGAATTGCTACTTTCTGTAGGTGGCACTAGAGTTCTAGTCCTCTTCCTCTCTGAAGAGACAATTTGCATATTTCGCAGATGAGCATTGCCGCTTTAAAAGTCTCCTCACCTTGACATGAGTAATACATCTCTCTCCGCAAGGAGAAATGTTACCCCTTAGACACCGGTCTGACGCCTCTCACCCAGCCAAACCAGAACTCACACTTTGCACTGATGAGGAGCAGTACCCCGAAACACAGTGTCTGCAAACTGAGTTTCTGGCTTATATCCTAAGTCATGTGATAAGGCTCGTTAAAGGGTCACTATTGACTTTTAGGATTGCTACTTCCTGTAGGTGGCACTACAGTTCTAGTCCTCTTCCTCTCGAAGAGACAATTTGCAATTAAAATAAAAAACATGATATATTCACCTAATCCAGAATCCTGATGACTCTACCAGCAAGACTTGGGCGGACCAATGCGCTGTCATAGCACTGGTGCACGCACAGGATGTCAGAGTCCCGGCGCGGCGCAATAATATCACGGCACTGGAACTTTGACTTCCTGCACATACATTGGCGCCTCGGCCATTCTGTAGACCATAGGCTTAAAGCACCCTGTGGTCTACAGAGCAGAGAGCGGTAGTGCAGGTCTACCTGCTTTACCGCATAGCTTAACTATATCAATGTGCTATGCACACCGATACAGTTCAAGGACAGGGTACCTCCAGGTGGGCACAGAATGGATATGGAGTGAAATATGGAGACACAGTATGGAGAAAAGTTAGCCGAGCTGTAATGGAAAACAGTGGAGAGAGGACAGCCATGGTATAGGCTATGGTTAATAAGGGCGGACGGTGTTGCAGTTATAGCTGATAATGGCCACAAAGTGATGGTTATAGCTCATTAGGGCAGACAGTGTGGCTGGTGTAGCTCATAAGGTCAGACAGTGTGGAGGCCATATACTATAGGAGGCTTATTTAGGGCATATTATGGACTGATATTTTTATGCAGAGGGCATTTTAATAAGGGCACCTTGTTGGGATGTGCTGCAGAAGACCTTAGAAGATGAGCTGTGGATGTGAAAAGTCATCATGGCATGTGGACAAGAGGGAGAGAAAAAAAAAGAGAACGACTCAATCAGGGAAAATGTAACTTGTAAGATACCTGGGTGTAAATGTTTATTTGTGATAATGCCTATATCTTATCAGTACTGTGGTTCTTGTATGGTCCGCAGTATGATGATAGCTGGTAACAACAACAACTCTCTGTATCTCATCACCTTTGTTAAGGGCATACTGGGAGTTGCAGGTTCATGTAATATGGGGCTGTATATGGGGCTGATTTGACATTACAATTGATTGCTGTACTAAGCTTGGTTCTTGTATTCAAGTACTTATAGTAGTTCTGGTGTTGTATTTGTGGCGCCCCTGCGGGTTCAGTCGCCACAGAGGTACTGCATCTCACCCAGAGGTGTGGTATCTCAATCTCAGGAAAGGAAGGAGTACTTCCCCGGACCCTGCATCCAACACTACACTACTCCAGACCGGCAGGAGGGGCAAGATGCGGCACTTCCCTGCTAAGCCCTGTCCCTGGCTGGAGTGGGGGGAACCAAAGTAGTGGGAACCATGTAGTGGGTGTGGGTGGAGGAAGAAGTCAGGGGAGCACATGTTAGGAATAGTATAAAGAGGGAAGCCATATTGAAAGGACAGATCAGTCTGAGAGGAGACGTAGAGGGAGCAGGAGCTCTGTAGGAGCTCTGCTCAGGAGGAGGAGGGCCTAGCCAGAGAGGCCCAGGACTGAAGAGAGAGAGACAGAGGAGCAGGAGAAAGGCTCCAGGAACATGGAAGGGACCCCAGGGGTACGGGTAGTGCTGGAGGCCACCCGTACGCCCGAATATGCCAGGAGGTGGAGAGGTCAGGTCGCACAGAGAGGACTGGTCCCTAAACTAGCTGAGTTTTTAAGCCTCAACTAGGAAACCGGAGGCTACAGTATTTCAGGTACAGCAGCCAAAAAGCCACATCTAATCACCAGAAAGGTGGCCATAGAGGACCCAGGGGACAGAGAAGACGTCGCCCGGCAAGGTCCGCGGCCACTGGCCTGAGACACTGGGTGTGAGGTGCAGGGAGACGACCAGAGGGAATACACAGAAGGGGGTCCCATTACGTACTCCGGAGAGACCTGGGAGTTGGCTGAACCCCTCCCTGAGTAAGCACAGGACGCCGTGGGAAGTTACTCTAGTACTGGTAACTGGAAGTCTAAGAAACTGTGAGTAAAACCCTGAAGACTGCACCCCACTGTTTCTTTGAATTATTACTGCGCCATCATCCCCTGCACTAAACTGCATAGCAAAGTCTATAACATCCTCATTTACTGCCTGTGGAGAGCTGAACCATCTCTGCTGCACTAACATTAGCTCCAGAGGACATGCTCCGCAGCGGCGGCTCCCTTTTGACGCATACCACAGGTGGCGTCACGAACTTTATATAAAAACTATAAATCCCCTGTAAATGAACCCCTTTTATTGACCGCCCTGGGTCACGGAGCGGGTCACCGTCACTGTGACATCTCCCCTAGCAATGACCCGCCCGGCTACCGACTACCCTATAGCCCAGGGGGCGAGTCATATTCCTGTGCTGATGATGGATCTATTGATATATTCATGTACTAATGGTAGTTCTGGTGACACATTGCTGTACTGGTGGTGGTTCTGGTGCTGTATTCATGTACTAATGATGGCTCTGGTGGTCTTTTATGCACTGATGATGATTTTTATATTGGATACATGTAGTGATGATGCTCTGGTGATGAACACATTACTAGAACCATCATCACTGCATGAATACAGCACCAGAGACACCATCAGTACAAGAATATGACGCGCCCCCTGGGCCATATTCTTTTAGGGGGAATATCCGGAGCCGGATCAGATGGGGGTTGTAGTCTTCCGAGTGGCTGTGACCCGGTCCGTGCCCAGGGTGTCAAACTGAGTTGTATGTGGCAGTCCTACAGATGTTACTAAGTTCTTAATGTCGACTACGCCACCCGTTGTGTTGCGGTCACTATGGCCGCCGCTGCAGCAGGGTCCGCTGAGGCTGATGGTGCAGGTGCAGCTTGTGATGATATAACCCCCAACGGGTGGGGTATAGCCTCAGGGGGATCAGGTGCAGAGGATGGGGGTTGTGGTGATGCAGTGTAGACGGCAATCAGAAACAGAGTCGGGTTATGCAGTTTAGGATGTTTACTCACTGCTGATGTTCCGGTCACTCCAGCTTCGAGTGACCTCCCGAGCCGTGCTGCGTCCACCAGGTTCTGGATCCAGCCAACCCCCAAATAAGTCCGGAGCGTGACCCTGAGCTCTCCTTCTGTCCTTTCCTCTGGCCGTCCCCACTAGAGATCCACCCAGGTCCAGCTCCCTCGGGCCTTCTGTTGGGAGACCCTTGGCCTTGGGTTCCCTGACCCTCCACGTGGTATGCCTTCGTGGTGGATGTGGTGGGTGGCCGTGGCAAACGCTGCCCACGGCCTCCGGTCTCTGGCTGGGGTGTGTTTTTGCCCCCACCAGCTTGGGTTCCGGTACCCTGATGCCGACTATTCACCCGGGGATTTAAGTTGGGTTCTTGGAGTCCTTTTCTTCTGTTTCCCCCTCTGGGTCCCTCTTTCTCCTCTCTCACTCTGGGTCTCTCTTCTCCTCCGCTCACTGACTTTCTCTCTGCAACTGACCCTGTTCTTAGTTGGTGCCCACCTTATATACACCCTCTATGTGTGAGCTCAGGTGACCAGCACCCAATGAGCTCCTATCTTTACCCAGGCTGTTCCCCCTATCTGCCCCTACACTACTTGGGATGTTCCACCCCCCTCCCACTCCAGCCAGGAACAGACTCGGTCGTACCTGCACATTTCTAAGTGGGAGTACCGTCGGTCTGCTCCTCGGAAATGGGATGTATGTAGTGCATGCAGCCTACCGAGCTCAGTTCCACACTCCATCCTTACCCGGGAGTGGAATATCACACCTCTGGGTTGAGGTGCAATACCCCTGTAGCAGCCGAATCCTCAGGGTGCTACATTCCCCCCTGGTAAATCACAGCACGTCCTCGGGCTGTAAGACATAACACCAAAAACATACAAAATTTTTTCATTAAACATATAAAACATATAAAACATTATCAATATATTAGCATATAAAACATTCTCGTCGCCTCTGGCTCCTCCTCCGGTCACTGTGCAACGTGTGACCGGGTAAAGTGCGACAGTCTCTCTGGAAAAATGGTTTTCCTATAAAACCGGTAGGGGGCGCTTTAGGACGCGCAACTATATACAAGGATATGGCCGCTCTCAGTCCTCGGCCAGTTAAGGAGGGAAAGGGAATGGCTGCTCACAGTCCTCAGCCTGTGGGATTAAGGGTAAACAGGTAAACAGTTCACTCAGCTGGTCCCAACGGGGACTATATTTGCAGTAACAGTTTCTTTATACCCCGATCGGGTAACTATTTACAGCACCTACTCCGCTGTACTCAACAACGTCTTCCTCCTGCTCCTTCTTTGGGGATCTCAGCTTCAGACCCGTCCGGATCCTCTTGCTCTTCCTCCTCACATCGCAGCTCCTCCTCTGTCAGGCGATGCACATGGAGGGCGTAAGGTCCTTTGGCACACTTGTGCCGGGTAAAGGTGACCTCGTCCCCGATATAAAGGTCACGACCTCTGTGCCCCTCCGGCAGATGGGACTCCACATCTCTGCGCGTGACAAAGACGTCGCCGGGGGTGTTGTGGTCTCTGATGAAGCCCCACCCATGCTGCATGTTGAACTTAATTACAGTCCCGGTGGTGCGGGGACTGTGCGCTGCACGGGGGTCCCTCCTGGTTCGGCTCTTCTGCTCGGCGCTCCTTATTTGGGCCTGTTGTTCCCGGACCCGCCTCTCTCTCCGCTCCTTCTCGAAGTCCTCGAGCTGTTGGCGGCAGCACTCAGCACGCTCCGCTGCAGCTGCCCGAGTCTCTTGAGTGAACCCCATAAGATCTTCTCCGGTGGGGTCCCACTCAAACTGCGCTTCCGCTAGCGGGGTCGAGATCCTCTTTACGGGCTTCGGAGCCGGAATCAGGGGTGCACACATGGCCCCAACTCTCCTCTGGTGCTCCAGTTCATAATATCTCTGGGGCCAGATGAAAGGCTGCCCGTCCGGCCACGTGTGCTGGGCAAACAAGTCCTCTCCCAGACGCGGCACCCTTGGTTTTACGGGTGCGGGCGCGGTGGTGGTGGCGCCCGGGTTGCCCAGGCCTTGCGGCCAGGCCTGGGGCACCTGGAAGGTGAAGGGCACCGTCAGGACGGCGGCGCCCTGGGCTACCTGGCCTTGCGGCCAGGCCGGAGGCTCCGCGGAGGTAGGGGGCGCTGTTGGTGATGCGACGCCCGGGAATTCTAGGCCCTGCGACCAGGCTGGTGTTACTTCCTGTTTTGCCACGCTCGGGGTCGGTGCGCATGGCGTCACAGGGGTCGCGGCGGCGGCTTCCGGTTGGGGCCTAGTCTGCGTCGGTGACATGGCGTTTTCGGGCACAGCAGGGGGACTTTCGGGCTCTGCGACGGGGAGCTGGGGCAGGTAAGCGGTGTCCTGGTTTGCGGTATAGACGTCCCCTTTACCTGCCTCCATGCGTTCGGCTCCCTTCTCGGCGCCGTCTCCGGCCTTGGGTCCTCCCGCGCCATCCTCAGAGGCGGTCTGTCTCCTCATCTTGGCTGGCGTGCTCCGGGTCTTGGTTTGCTGGGCCATCTCTCGGCTCCACTCCGCCAATGTCTCTCGCTGTACCCGGGCCATCCTCCGTGCGAGGCCCTCCAGGGCAGTCTGTGCACACTCCCGGTCTCGGGGGAGCTGTGCGAGGACCTCCACTAGGCCTAGTGGGGTCGTGGTTTCCAGCAGGCTCCTGACCAACGGGTCGGTGCTGCTCTGCTCTTCTTCCAGCAGGCTCCTGGCCAGCGGGCCGGTGCTGCTCTGCTCTCTGGCCATCTCCGGGTGAGCTTCTCCGATATTCTTCTCCAGGCTTCTTGCCTCCGGGTGCGCTCGCTCTAGACTCCTCCAGGCGGCACCCATCTTTGTTCTCTTCTTTCGTCTCCTCCCACTTCGAGGGCGGTCCCGGGGCCACTTGGTGACTGTCAGCTCCAGGGGCTGTTCTTTCACGCTGACAGACACCTCTAGCATCACAGTCTCTGTTGGTGGGGGCGGTTTCCACTTTTGGCGCCATTTTCGGTCCTGGCCCACGATGGGAGGTGGCCTCTTGCCACCCTCTGGCACGCCCATAATGGCGTCCGCTCTTCCAAGGCGGGAAACCTTTGGAAATGGCGGGAATCGTCTCCCAGTGGCGGGAAACTCTGCAGATGGCGGGAAAAAGCTGTTAATGGCGGACAACCGGCGGGAATCGACCTGTGATGGAGTCCGATGGCGGGGACCCTCCGGAACCGGCAGGAGACTTCTCTTTGAGGTAAACTCATTCTTTTCTTCAGGCACGCAGTACCCGGTTGTTGTGGGCACGTAATCCTGCCGACTACGCCAAAGTTGACGCGCCCCCTGGGCCATATTCTTTTAGGGGGAATATCCGGAGCCGGATCAGATGGGGGTTGTAGTCTTCCGAGTGGCTGTGACCCGGTCCGTGCCCAGGGTGTCAAACTGAGTTGTATGTGGCAGTCCTACAGATGTTACTAAGTTCTTAATGTCGACTACGCCACCCGTTGTGTTGCGGTCACTATGGCCGCCGCTGCAGCAGGGTCCGCTGAGGCTGATGGTGCAGGTGCAGCTTGTGATGATATAACCCCCAACGGGTGGGGTATAGCCTCAGGGGGATCAGGTGCAGAGGATGGGGGTTGTGGTGATGCAGTGTAGACGGCAATCAGAAACAGAGTCGGGTTATGCAGTTTAGGATGTTTACTCACTGCTGATGTTCCGGTCACTCCAGCTTCGAGTGACCTCCCGAGCCGTGCTGCGTCCACCAGGTTCTGGATCCAGCCAACCCCCAAATAAGTCCGGAGCGTGACCCTGAGCTCTCCTTCTGTCCTTTCCTCTGGCCGTCCCCACTAGGGATCCACCCAGGTCCAGCTCCCTCGGGCCTTCTGTTGGGAGACCCTTGGCCTTGGGTTCCCTGACCCTCCACGTGGTATGCCTTCGTGGTGGATGTGGTGGGTGGCCGTGGCAAACGCTGCCCACGGCCTCCGGTCTCTGGCTGGGGTGTGTTTTTGCCCCCACCAGCTTGGGTTCCGGTACCCTGATGCCGACTCTTCACCCGGGGATTTAAGTTGGGTTCTTGGAGTCCTTTTCTTCTGTTTCCCCCTCTGGGTCCCTCTTTCTCCTCTCTCACTCTGGGTCTCTCTTCTCCTCCGCTCGCTGACTTTCTCTCTGCAACTGACCCTGTTCTTAGTTGGTGCCCACCTTATATACACCCTCTATGTGTGAGCTCAGGTGACCAGCACCCAATGAGCTCCTATCTTTACCCAGGCTGCTCCCCCTATCTGCCCCTACACTACTTGGGATGTTCCACCCCCCTCCCACTCCAGCCAGGAACAGACTCGGTCGTACCTGCACGTTTCTAAGTGGGAGTACCGTCGGTCTGCTCCTCGGAAATGGGATGTATGTAGTGCATGCAGCCTACCGAGCTCAGTTCCACACTCCATCCTTACCCGGGAGTGGAATATCACACCTCTGGGTTGAGGTGCAATACCCCTGTAGCAGCCGAATCCTCAGGGTGCTACAAATACATCTCCAGAACCACCATGAACACATGAATACAGCACCAGAACTATCATCAGTACAAGAATACAGCACTAGAACCACCATCAGTTTTGTTGGAAGCTGTATTTATGGCATGATAGATGCAAAAGCAATCAGACATCTCTCTTTATCTATAATGGAGTCTGTTTTGTTTTCATTAGGGCATTTGCCAAATGCTGGACACCTTAATTGAAACCAAAAGGCCCCATTATTTTAACAGCTATATTAGTTTTCATGACTATCCTTGTGTCTGACATTTAAAATATAATTTGCCAGGGATGAATATCGCTATTTGTCCCCTGCATTGTTTAAATGGTCCACAAACAATGAACGATTCTGTAGCGCCGGCGTCCCTGCCCTCTGCTAGGCAGGGACGCTGTTCCCCTCACCTCTCTGCTCCGTGCCCGGCGTCCTCCTCCCGCTCTGCTGGCAGCGCGCGCTCCTTCCCGGCCACTGTGCTTAGGGCGCGCGCGCTCTCCCTCCCTCTTAAAGGGGCCGCGCGCGCCGTCCTAAGGAGTCCCCGGCCAATGGCCGGAGGACTTCACCATATATAAGGCACCTCCTCCAAAATGGAGGTGCCCGAGCAATGTTGTTGCACTGTTCACTACTCTGCTTCAGCCCTCAGGTCCCGTTGCCAGTTACCTGCCAGATACCTGCCAGATTCCTGCCAGCTTGCTGTCCTATTCCTGCCTGATTATCTGCTACCTGCCTGCTGGTCTGAGGTCCGACGGTCTGCCTTACTACTCCTGTCAGTCTGTCTAAGGACCAGCCTGTCCGCTCACCTGGGAGCGCACTTCAGCCACCTGCCTGCTTGCCTGAGGTCCGACGGTCTGCCTTCCAACTCCTGTCAGTCTGTCTATGGACCAGCTTGCCTGCTCACCTGGGAGCACACATCTGCTACCTGCCTGCTAGCCTACCTGGAGGCTCCGCCGTCACGTACTGTGACCACCCGCCTGTCCAGAGACTTCTGCCCGCTCACCTGGGAGCGCTCATCTGCCGCCTGTCTGTTGGTCTTCCTGGAGGCTCCGCCGTCACATGCTGTGACCACCCGTTCATCCAGAGACTCTCGCCTGCTCACCTGGGAGTTCACGTCTATCATCAGCCGCCACAGGTCGTACCAACCCTTTACCCAGAGACTGCCCCGGTCACTTGCCGTGACCATCTGCCCGTTCATCCAGAGACTGCCCCGGTCACTTGCCGTGACCATCTGCCCGTTCATTCAGAGACTGCCCCGGTCACTTGCCGTGACCATCTGCCCGTTCATTCAGAGACTGCCCCGGTCACTTGCCGTGACCATCTGCCCGTTCATCCAGAGACTGCCCCGGTCACTTGCCGTGACCTCCAGCCCGTTCACTCAGAGACTGTCCCGGTCACCTGCTGTGACTTCCTGCCCGTCTTCCCTGGTCGCCACCCGCTCCCTTACAAGGACTGCCCCCTTGTATAGTAGCTCAGAGGTTCCGCCTCCCAGACCCGTTACAGATTCTATATCTAACTTTGAAACTGCGCTCCCAGTTAAGCTTCACCCCTAAAGTAAACACTTTTTTTTGTGAAAAGGTAACAATTTTAGTGGAAGTGTTAGTCGGGGCTTGTTACTTGACTGATAAGAGGGGGGGCTGCATTAAGAGTCCTGCTACCTTAGTTTCTGACCTTAGTTTCCCTTCTTTGCTTGCGGGGGAAGGGCTCTATTGACTTCCTCTGCCCAGAGCACCAAAATACCTTGTCCTGGCCCTGATACTGATCATGTGGATCACTGCAGGTCAGAAGATGAAAAAGGATTTTGTAGCAGGAAGTGATCTGGGGAAGAGGTTTCTGGCACTTTGCTGCCTAGTCTGAGTCTTCCCGACCAGTCCCATTTACATAGTCTTGAATGCTGCACATTATTACCAATCTTGACTGTAGAACAGTTGTGGACTAATCTGTTCTTCAAGGTCTTACAATACCACACATATTTCAGTTCTCTTTATGGACACTTAGCTTTGATCATTAATGCTATTCTGTCACACAGATGTGTACCTCCCTGGCAGTGTGAATAATGTGCACTGTTTGGAGAACATTGAGGACTGAGTTTGGCCACCGCTGTCTTAAATCAAGCATGCAGAAAAAGTGGTAAAACAAACTGTCTAATAAGGGAGTAAGGTACGGGACTCCTATAACAGTTTCAGTATTTGCAGAACTTAGCACTGAGGAAGATAAATAATGTAGAAAGCATCATACACATTGTATTCTAGGACAGGATTAGATATTCAGCTTTTACTGACTGGCATGTGGCTAGGCAGCCAGGATTCACATGAAAGAGTTCTGTGAGCTGTATGTAGCTCCCTAGCTACAATCTCACCACCTGAGGTATAGACTGTACTTCTGCTGTAAGATAACAGGAGTCCAAATAGCCAAAATTCAGATTTTTTTTAGAATAATCATTTTGGTGTGACCATGAAGGTCAACATGGTTACTTATGACAATCTTATGCCAAAAAGTGTCGTTTTGGTCTGAAAATATCAAGAATTTGGAATGTTCACTAGTAAAGATTTCATGAGATAAATCTGTTCTTCTTGTTTAAGGTAGTGATTTCTTTCTTCGGTTTGACTATTTTAGTGAGGCACTGTGATAGGGAGAAAAAAGAAAGAAACATAATAAAACAGTGTATTCAGCATGGTATCCTCAAAGTTCATGATGAGTGATGACATCAGCCCCTTGTCAAACTAATGAAAGGCTGTATCTTTTCAAAAACAGCACCTCACATATCCTAATAATTATGTTCTTCCACAATCTGAAGATAACTGAATGCATGTACTGAGTCACCATTATTTTATCCGGCTTTAAAGGGATTGTCCAGGACAATTTTATTTTTTTTACTATAGGTCTAAAAACTAACAACTACCTACCTGTTGTGTAAAGTGGCACAGGGCGGTAGCCATAGGTGATGTACTCATGCTACATGAAAATGGGGGCCCTGGCTGGGTGTGTCGACTTTGACTATAGGGGCTCTTCTCCCTTGCAAAACACATGATGCCAGTGACTTCGGCTGGCCAGTGTCACGCAAGGTGTAGGAAAGACTAAGTGCAACACGAAGGGAAGGGGAAAAAGGGGGCTCAGACTCTAGGGGAAGGGGGTAGTGGAGACCTCCTAGGCTGACTTTATATCACCCTGTCTCCCCTAACGTCCCTATATTGGTTCCGCACCAATCGCCGCACAAGAACTTCTCCCTGTCTTTCCCTGGCTTTTGGCCCTGGCTAGGGAAGGGAGGAGATGAGCGCTAGTCGATCCCCACTGACAACTAAAGACAACAAGGGGTAACAAACAAGGGAAGATAGCTCAGCTTTAGTCGACTTCAGAGAGATGAACACACTTCCCCTTAGCTCCAGAGAGGAAGAAGTACTGCTCTTGCTCAAGCCTTCACAAGGGGTCATGTGAATATTTCCGGCACCTCCCACTACCAAACAGCAGGTATTTATACACCCAGGCCAGGGTGTTAATTAGCAAGAGGAAGTTAGTCGCTGGGTCCTAGAGAGGCAGCTTCTGAGAAGGTGTCTGTAATGCAATGCCAAGCGAAGAGATCTCCTGCAACCAACTGCAGGGAGACTGTCTGTCACTTCTGACACACCCATGACAGCCAGGACCAGATGATGTGGAGTTCAATGAGGGAGACCACCATTCAAAAATAAACTGTCTTTTACTGAACAATAAGGGAGAAGTATATGTTACACGCACGCCGCTAGGTTTAAATAGGGGCGAGACAGGTTTCATGAATTCTTTGGAATCCTGGGGGAACCGTTACTCAGGATGACCATATACTGTAGCTTCTCTCAGGCACACAATGGATTCCCTTGCTCACACGGACACACTTGACACAGTCCTCATAACAGTTGAACAGTAGAGTTAAATGCAACAACACGTCCAGTCCAAAACATTAATTCCTTAAAGCAACAGGCTTCAATAACAGTAACAGTTTCTTCTTGCAAAGGCACATTAATTAACAGTCTCTCTCCAGCACAGTTCAGCACAGATCAACTCTCTTAAGTCCCATTACTCAGTGCACTCACCAGCAGTCCCTGTCCACAGTGCCACACGCTTTACCTTGGAATACAATGAGGTATGGGGGGGGGGGTTACAACAGAAGGATGAGTCCAATCCCCAGACGTGGTGTTCAATCCTTTCTTCTGCTAAACAACAGTTAACTCCTGCTTCACTTCTTTCCAGTGTAGGCACTCTTAGCAACAAGCAGGCAGTCGCAGTAAGAGAGTCCCAGAAACCTCATCTGCCTGGTGAAGAGGTCTGCATCCTTCAAGCTCGCTCTCCAGCCCAGAACTGACACTACCCAGTCTCACTGGGGCAGGCAGGCCTGACCACTCCCCTTAGCTGCACCCTGTTAACCCCTCTAGTTGCTGGATGCTTAACAACATCACGTGTAGTATCTACCAGTCACACTCTTCCATCCTTTTTTGAATGTCATCCTCAACATTGGCCTTCTATCTGGTTACCCTGAACCAGCCCCTTGGAGTTGTGGTAATTCTCCCCTAACTATCCTCGGATAGTGTTCCCGCAATACCATCCCTTTGAATAAATAAAGGTGAGGTGGTGGTTGGACACTGTGGACACCCCTTTTAGTACTTTACACATGCAACACATTTTCCCTATCTAACTCACTTGTTGGTCTTCCTCCTGCAAGAAAAAGCATTTATAAACACAAATTAAACCAACAGCCACTCTTCAGCTGGAGCTTTTCGTTCGTCTTCAACCGGCTGTCCCTAACTACCACTAAACAATTTTATCAAATTCAAAGGAAAGATATTTAAATATTGCAACAATCTTTGGTAAAATATTTGGCAATCAATACAACACATACCATTAATACATTCAATGTTCCTGAGCAAATGTTTGTGTAAACTTAAGAACACAGTCCTTTGTTACCTAAGGCACAGGGGTCCTCAGTCCTTCTAGGTAAGGACCCTGGAACATGCAAGGGGGACAGTCCTTTGAAACAGGAGCAGAAACAATGTCCGCTTCTTTGTAAACAATCAAAGCATAGTCCATAAAGTGCAATTTGGAAAACAGTTCCTGGACAGGGTACAGCACAGTCCATAAGTTAAGAGTGAAGATTCCCCAAATCGCTTGAGGTGCCCGCATATCCAGCAGAAAAGGGCACAACAGGTGCAAATAAAAAATAATAAGAAAATAAAGGTAGCTTGTCCAGCTTTTTCAAGTCATTTTTCCAGACAGAGGCCTATCCGGCCTTAACAGGGAAACTGTAGCAGTCCTTCTACTGCAGCAAGAGTTTTTGACGGCTTTACCAGCCTTAAAGGAAAGAATAAGTCTCATCACCTGGGCAGGGATGGGGAACTATCCCTAGCAATACTAGTGCAACCAGATCAACATGGTGATTTTTTTCTTTTGATCGGGAGCAACCCAGTCCTAATCCATTTTTTCTTTCCTTTTTTCTGGGGCTGGCATCACCCCACAATTGATGGACACTTGACTGTGGATAGCATTGATAGTGGGGAGCTGCAATGAGGTTGGAGGGGATTCCTCTCTTGTTCTCCCGGCAGAAGCGGCTGCCCCCTGAGATGTTGCCTGTGGGGTTGACTCGCTCTCCCGGTCAGGCCGGACTCCGTGGGAAAGAGCCCCCTCACTTGATCCATTGCCCTTGGGTCTTTAGCATCTACCCAGTCCTCAGGGTGGTACGCCTCCATTTCCACAATACGGGAAACTGAGATGGCGTACCAGCCCAGAGGTCACCACATCTTCAGGAACCTGACCTTGTGTCCTGGCCAGAGACTCCAGGTCCTTCCTAGGGAATAATCCCTCTCCAGCGACCTCCTATTAACAAAAATGCCCAGACGATTCCCTGGCTCCTGAATGAAGCCAAATCATTTTAACTGTTCAAAATTTATGACTGTACCTCTCTCTGATCATCCGATCCTCCAGGCCGTCTCATCCAGGGTATTCCCTCCAGTCCTGGGCACACTTCTCCACCCGTCTCTTCTCCTGGATAATCTTTTCTTTCTATGCAGCCAGGTGTTGCTGGAAGTGGTGTTCCTCCTGTTCTTCTTGGAAGGCGGCTGCGACAGGGGTGGACATTTCAGTCTTGCCAGGCTGAGCAACCACAGCAGCAGGTGGGACAGGTGCCAGCAATGGAGTAGGTGGCAGGAAAGATGCTGGTGTCCTGGTTTTGAAGGTCAGAGAGAGCGCATAGGACTCCCTCAAGGCCCCCATTCTCTCCCCTGCTCTAGTGATTCAGTCCATATCATGCAACTCTTGTATCCATCCCCTTGCTCCTCCATACTTTGGGTTGATAAAATAAGCATTAGGGGGTGGGAATGGGCCTCCTGGCTGTGGGACTATCGTTACCCACTGTTCCGATGGTGATGCCAATAACAAGTAGTTCAGCTCTTCCTGGTCCGGCAGTGACTCTGTGACCGAGCCCAGACCGGTAGTGAGGGACATACGGCATACCAGGGCAGAGGGTTCTCTGGCCCCCTGGGATGGTGACTCTGCTGTCCCAGAGTGAACAGTCACCAGTGGCATGGCTGGGAAGGCTGGGGCCAGCAACTCACCGTCCTCAGAGCTGGCCGCCAACATCTTGCTTCCGGTCTCGCCGTACGTGCTGGTCCCAGCCGGAAGTCTCGCCCTTCCGCAAGAGCGGAGGCCGGGACGGAAGTCTCGGCCGTGATGGTGGGTTCCGGTACGGCAGATAGGATCACGGTCGGGGTACCTGTAGGCTGCTGTTCCTCTGGTGAGTCTGGCGCTGGGATGGGTATGGCTGTTGTGAGGTGTGCGGCGACGGTCGGTGCTCTGGATGTCTCCTCCTGGACCGGGGGCAGTGGGGAGATGGGCACGGGGTCTGGCCTCATACCTGGACGTCCCGCCTCCGAGCGCTTTAGAGGCCGCTGGATTCCGGGGAAGTCGGGCGACCATATCCGGAACCACTGGATCCCAGTGAGGCTGTGCGGCCGCGTCCCGGCCCAGCTGGACATATCCTGATCCATCATTTCCGTGGGTGAGAGGTCGAAAGGCTGCATCTTCAGCTGTCTCTCCTTCTGTTGCAGCTTGCTGAGCCATTGCGCATGTTTCCGGCTCCATCATCTTGGCAGATGCTGTGGCACACGCTCGTCTCTCTTTGCCACTCCTGACCAGAATGGCGTTCTTCTTGTAAGAAGAGCTCCAGCTCACCTTTACTCCTCCCCCTCTGGGACAGTACTTCACTGGCCATTGGTCCTGCATATGGGTTGGCGGGATGTCTTTTCTTTGAGGACAGCCTTGTCCATACTGTTCCTCTGCAGGGGGTTTGGCCCTGCTTGGTGTGCTTTGAACACACACTCCTACAAGATGGGATGTCCATCTTCTTCCCCACTGTGCTCTATTTCGCCATTTTAGCAAAGACAGTCGCCATTTTAATTGTACAACATGTGCCCCGTCTTGCATTTTGCAGGAGTCCGCTTTTCTGTACTTTTTTCCTGATTCTTCCCAGTCAGCGCTGGCTGTCTTCCCTTTTCACTGTTATAGCAGGGTTGAATTGAGGTGCTGTGCTGCTGTGTTTTTCCAGACACTTTGCCTCTTCTTCCTCTACACGCTAATTCCCGCTCAGGATTCCCCGTACGGGCCACCAATGTGACGCTAGGTTTAGATAGGGGCGAGACAGGTTTCATGAATTCTTTGGAATCCTGGGGGAACCGTTACTCATGGCCACCATATACTGCAACTTCTCTCAGGCACACGATGGATTCCCTTGCTCACACAGATACACTTGACAGCGTCCTCATAACAGTTGAACAGTAGAGTTTAATGAAACAGCACGTCCAGTCAAAAACATTAATCTCTTAAAGCAACAGGTTTCAATAACAGTAACAGCTTCTTCTTGCAAAGGCACATCAATTAACAGTCTCTTTCCAGCACAGTTCAGCACAGATCAAGTCTCTTAAGTCCCACTACTCAGTGCACCCACCAACAGTCCCTGTCCACAGTGCCACATGCTTTACTTTGGAATGCCGTGAGGTACAAGGGGCTTAGAATGGAAGGATGAGTCCAGTCCTCAGACGTGGTGTTCAATCCTTTCTTCTGCTAAACAACAGTTAACTCCTGCTTCACTTCTTTCTAGAGTAGGTACTCCTAGCAACTAGCAGGCAGTCACAGTAAGAGAGTCCCAGAAACCTCATCAGGCTGGTGAAGAGGTCTGCATCCTTCACTCTCCAGCCCAGAACTGACACTACCCAGTCTCACTGGGGCAGGCCTAACCACTCCCCTTATCTGCACCCTGTTAACCCCTCTAATTGCTGGATGCTTAACAACATTATTTGCAGTATCTACCCGTCACATATATACTGTGGATACCAGGTGCAAAACTTCATGGACGTTTTTCTTAAAACATATGACAATTTCATACACATTATGTTCCTTCCTGAGTGCGCTCCTCTCTCTGTCTTTCAGACTCTCTCTCTAGCTTCACCACCACCCAGTATACCACTTCAAGAGCTCTCTAACAACAGCACCATTAACCAGTAAGCGAGAGTCCTATTGCTCAACCCACTGTTCTGCATCCTTTTCCCCTTGGGAATCTACTTATGCTACTATGGCCATTACTTAATTTCTCTGCTTACCGATGCCTTGGAACTACCACACAGGGCGCTCTCTCTTTATCCCGCTTTCCTTCTCAGAGCTGCTCCATCATTTGACTGTCAGATAACTGACAATGATAACTGACAAACTTCAATCTTATGTATAGGGAAGATTTGCATATAATAACGTGTTATACTTTTGCTTTTGGGAATATTTCCAAGATTTGCCAATAAAGATAAAAAAACATAAATGAGCCACACTGCATATTTACCCAAAGTTTGTGAATCTACCCTCATATGTAACGTTTCAGATTCCAACATTTTTGATTTGCACATAGGGCACTTCATGGGCTTTGTTTTAAATACTGCAAAAAATATTCTTAATAATATAAAATATTATTCAAAAACATTGACCTTTGCGATATATTTTAGCACAGACGTGCATTCTATGGTAATGAACTATTTCTCAGCTGTTCCAGGGAGCAATCTGCTATATCCTGGATGATTTAAAGTCTAGCCTGAAATCTCTTGAGAAGACTTATAACCTCATAAAAGAATGCAGTCACATCTGCTGGAGACATAAGCTTGCACATTTTACACTGAACTAGACTAAATGACCCTCCAAATGGCTTTGATTCACTCTGTCTACCTATGTGTCGGCTTTATGTACTGTAGGTGGAAGTGCGCTTAGGGAGCAGCAATCTTTCAGCTTGCCTTTGGCCTTATAGGGTTACTACAGAATATGATGTTGAGAAGGCTGTGGTGGTGATGGTGACAATTTGTAGCAAGCTGCTTGATGTATACACATCTGATGCATAAATTTGTGCATATAGACTTTATCCATGACCAAGGAACCTATGGGCTCTCCTTGTCCTTGATACTGTAAGGAGTGTGAGTCATGTAGTGTTATCAATGATACCTGACCACACAAGTGACTGCTACACTTCTTACCAGAAAAAAAGCTTATACAATACCAACACTTTTTGGTGCATTTTTATTACTTAAAGTGATATTTTTTATATTATATTGCTTTTGGTTAGTTTAAATATAAGCAACTGATTTGCTTTTACTATCTCTTGTCATTTTCTTGCAATTAGAGCTTTTATCTTACATAGTGTACAGCTTATTTCCATGGAGCTTGGCCACTGGTGCCTTTCCAGACCCTGGCCGAGTGTGCACAGTAGGTACAATCCAGGAGAGGAGCTCACTCCTAACATCCCAATTCTCTCCAGCCCATTGATTTTTATGCAGCAGTTAGCTGCTCACCTCCCTTTCCCTTCATTTCAGGTCTTGAAAAGCTGCTGTTACAAATCTTGCAAAACCACTGGCCTTCATCATTTACTATGTCCAGAGCAGATCTCCTAAACATGATTATCACTTTCGCAAACTGTGTGCTTGTTCAAATGCCCTGCTATCTCTATGTGTAAATATAGTGATAGCAATATAACTTAGAACAAACCACTGATAGCTGATTGTGTTACAGCAGAACTTGTGCTGTGCTTCATAGTTCTACTACAGCTCTGCTGCTCACTAGAACTGTCACTCAAGGAGGAGAGCCCATCCCCTACCGGAAACCAGGCAGTAAGGAGACTGCAGGCTTGTGAGCTGCTCAAGAGATAACTTGAGAATAACCATTTAAATGCATACTGTTAGAACCCTCCTGTTTGTTTCTGTTTCCATCCTGTGTTTTGCGATCACGTGACCACCTTCCTATATATTCCAGCTCCGCCCTTCTGGCCTTGCTGGACTTCAGTGTTGTTTAGACTGTCTTTCTAGCCAGGTGCTTCGGTGCCTATCTATCTCTAGTTTGCTTGGTCCTCTGGACCTCTAGTACTTTTGTCAGTTTATCTTTTGCTCTGTAACAACTTCTGTTAGGAGGTGTCCCATTTTTGTCCCAGTCCTTAGTTCTTTTAGGGACCCCTCCCTTTTTCTATAGGTCTCCGTTCAGACTAGCCGAGGACGAAGGCGGGTCTGTTCACAAGGAACAGGTCGCCCGCTACAACGTAGGTACTCAGCTTAGTCTTACTGTAGGGACAGCTCTCCCCTTCTTTCCCTAGTTTATGTTGCAGATCATAACACATACATATTTGACTAAAAATATTTTTTAGCAGTAGACTTTCATAAAATTTTTTGAACAGTTTAGCTTCTACAACCCTGTATGTATCACATTACATATAACTGCAGAATGAGTAAACTGTGAATTTCTGAGCCCGTTCTGATGTAACTCTTGCTCTTTGTTACTCTTATCTTTGCCCTTCTGAATTTTGTTCTAAGCTGATTTTGACCACGTCAAACCCTACCACAGAATAATCAAAAGGGGTTCTCAGCTTAAAGAAATTATCTTTAAATGTTTTTACAGTAGCAAAATATACAACTTACTAATATACTTCAATTAACAAAAATATCTAGAACGAAACACACTCCTGGCACCAATTCTCAAAAATGTCCAAGAGTTGTGGAAGATGAGCATGGTATTCATCATCTAACTTAGCATTTCATAATAGTGTACAGTACTGTGCAAAAGTTTTAGAAGGCTGTGGAAAAAATGCTAAGAATACTTAAATACAAATGTCAATAGTTTATTTGTATAAATTAACAAAATGGAAAGTGAAAGAACAAAAGAAAAATTGAAATCAAATCAATATTTGATGTGACCGCCCTTTGCCTTTAAAACAACATCAATTTTCATAGGTACACTTGCATGCATTTTTGAACGATATTGGCAAAAAAGTTGTTCCAAACATTTTGGAGAACTAACCACAAATCGTCTGTGTATGAGGCTTGTATAAATCCTACTGTCTCTTAATGTAATCCCACATGGACAGTATGATGTTGACATCAGGGCTCTGTGGGAGCCATATCATCACTTCCCGGACTCCATGTTCTTCTTTACACTGACAATGGTTCTTAATGACATTGGCTGTATGTTTGGGGTTGTTGTCCTGCTGCAGAATAAATATAAAGCCAATCAGATGCCTCCTTGTTGGTGTTTCTTGAAGGGTAAGTATCTGCCTGCATTTCTCAGCATTGAGAACACCATTAATTCCGACAAAATCCTCATCTCCATTTGCTGATATGCAGCCCCAAACTTGCAGACTTTCATTATTTCACCGCTCTTCAGCCATTTGGCAAATCAAATTGCCTTCCGTTAGTGCCAAATAATTCACCTTCGACTCTTCAGTCCAGGGCACCAGCTGTTATTTTTCTGTACACCAGTTCCTATGTTTGTATGCATAGCTGAGTCACTTGACCTTGATTCCATTTCAAACGTATAGCCTTTTTGGCCACAATTCTTCCTTGAAGACCACTTCTGTCTTCTTCAAACAGTAGAAAGCTGTAGTTGGGTCTCAGTGGTTGTTGCTAGTTCTGAACTGGTGGCACTGCTAGACATCTGATTTTGAAGAGAAGAATGACTTATCTTTCATCTGCTGCACTAAGTTTCCTTGGCTGACCACTGAGTTTATGGCCCGCAACATTGCCCATTTCTTGGCGCTTTTCCATAAGAGATCTTGAAACCCAAGTCTGCATTGAAATATATGCAGTATTTGCCCGGGAAAGACCTTGCTGATGCAATATAACTATCTTGTGTCTTTTTGCTGTCTGTGTATGACATGTCACATAATATTGACCTGCACAATCTCACCTTTGTAATAGAGTTTGGTTGTTTTTTTTATCCACTTTCAGATATTGACTGTGTTTCAACCTAATAAAATGAATAAACGATGATTAATATCACCTGTTTGGTATGATTGATAACTAAATCACCTAAATATAATCCTACAAAATCCCTGATTTGGTACAAGTCTACCTATAAGAATTGATGACGTTTTAACGGCAAAGAGCAGCCCACCAAATATGGATTTGATTTAAATCTAATCAATAAAGCATTCTTAATTTGCAGTATTTTTTTCCACAGTTCTGTATAGATAATGAAGTAGATAAAAAATACATTTAAATGGAATCTGTCATCAGGCTTTTAATACCTAGTCTGAGAACAGCATAATATAGTGTCAGAAACCCTGATTCCAGTAATGTGTCACTTACTGGGCAGTTTGCTGTAGTTTTGATAAAATCACAATTTTTTCAGCAGTAGTTTAAGGTTATTTACAATTAGAGCAGTCAGACTGTGGAATGCCCTACCACAAGAGATAGCAGACACCATAACAGCTTTTAAAAATGGCTGGATGATTTCCTCACTACACATAACATTGTGGATTATAGTTAATTTAGTGACAAAATGTACAATTGGTGGAAGAAGGTTGAACTTGATGGATCTAGGTCTTTTTTCAACATATCTAACTACAGTTGTGCTCAAAAGTTTACATACCCCGGCAGAATTTTTCCTTTCTTGGCCTTGTTTCAGAGAATATGAATGATAACAAAAAAACTTTTTCTCCACTCATGGTTATTGGTTGAGTGAAACCATTTATTGTCAAACTACTCTTTTTAAATCTTAATGACACCAAAAACATCCAAATGACCCTGATCACAAGTTTGCATACCCTGGTGATTTTGGCCTGATAACATGCACAGAATTTGACACAAATGGATTTGAATGGGTACTAAAGGTAACATCCTCACCTGTGACCTGTTTACTTGTAATTAGTGTGTGTGCATAAAAGCTGAGTGAGTTTCTGGGATCCAGACAGACTCTTGCATCTTTCATCCAGCCACTGATGTTTCTGTATTGTGAGTCATGGGGAAAGCAAAAGAATTGCCAATGGATCTACGGGAAAAGGTAGTTGAACTGTATAACACAGGAAAGGGATACAAAAAAATATCCAAGGAATTGATAATGCCAGTCAGCAGCGTTCAAACTGTGATTAACAAATGGAAAATCAGGGGCTCTGTAAAAACCAAACCACGGTCAGGTAGACCAGCAAAAATTTCAGCCACAACTGTCAGGAAAATTGTTCGAGATGCAAAGAAAAACCCACAAATAACATCAGCTGAAATTCAGGACTCTCTGAAAACTAGTGGTATGGCTGTTTCAAGATGCACAATAAGGAGGCACTTGAAGAAAAATGGGCTGCATGGTCGAGTCAACAGAAGAAACCCATTACTGCACAAATGCCACAAAGTATCTCACCTACAATATGCCAAACAGCATAAAGAAAAGCCTCAAAACTTCTGGAACAATGTAATTTAGAGTGATGAGACCAAAAGTGAACTTTTTGGCCACAACCATAAATGTTACATTTGGAGAGAGGTAAACAAGGCCAATGATGAAAGGAACACCATTCCTACAGTAAAGCACGGAGGTGGATCGCTGATGTTTTGGGTTGTGTGAGCTACAAAAATACAGGAAACTTGATAAAAGGTGAAGGAAAGATGAATGCAGAACGTTATCAGCAAATACTGAAGGCAAATTTGCACTCATCAGCCCGGAAGCTGCGCATGGGACGTACTTGGACGTTCCAACATGAAAACGATCCAAAACACAAGGCCAAGTCGACCTGTCATTGGCTACAGCAGAACAAAGTGAAGGTTCTGGAGTGGCCATCTCAGTCTCCTGACCTCAATATCATTAAACCAGTCTGGGGAGATCTTAAGTGCGCAGCTCATGCTAGACAGCACAGGAATTTACAGGAACTGGAGGCTTTTTGCCAAGAAGAATGGGCAGTTTTACCATCTGAGAAAATAAAGAACCTCATCCACAACTACCACAAAAGACTTCAAGCTGTCATTGATGTTAGAGGGGGCAATACACGGCATTAAGAACTGGGGTATGTGAACTTTTGATCAGGGTCATTTGGATGTTTTTGGTTGTCATTAAGATTTCAAAAGAGAAAACACAGTAGTTTGACAATAAATGCTTCACCCAACCAATAACCATGAGTGGAGAAAAAGTTTTTTGTTATCATTCATATTCTCTGAAAGAAGGCCAAGAAAGGAAAAATTCTGCTGCGGTATTGTTATGAATCCGGTTGGTGGAACCTCAGTGCTGCGGTGCAAGAAGGGACCCAGAGGGGCGTAACTAGGTATCAACTCGGACCGACCTGGGTCGTACGGCGGCTCAATCGACTCCGTGACCAGAGAGGGACCGAGCAGAGGGACCAGGTGCTACTCTGGGGACGACCTTGTAAGAGAGCAGGTGACACCCACGGGTCAGAAGGCAAGGACAGACCGGTTCAGCAGATGAGCACGGCAAGCAGGCTGACGATAAGAATAAGGGGTTAGGTCTTGGACTTGATTATAGGTAGTCTGTGGTCTATATTCGTTTAGGGGCAGTTTCTTGGGGTCTTTATTTGCTTTGGGGTATAATTATGCAGCCAAACAAACTATCTGTAATTAATATTCTGTAATTTAGGGGTATATGCTATATATATATAGATGGGTCATAAGTCCATAAATCAAGCAAGCAGAACGTGACACTTTTTTTTCAGTCAGTTCTTCTGAATCTTCTTGATGTCCCTCGTCAATAAGTAGACAAGTATGATTTCTTGTGACTTTTCTGCTCACCTAACTAGTGAGCAGCGTGGCAGGATTATCTGTGCTTGTTTAACTTTCTAAAACAAGTTTTCCGGACTATGGTGTCAGCTCAGTTTATTGTTTACCTTCAATAAAAGGCATTTGAACAACTTTTCACATATCTGCTTACCAGTCGGGCCAAGTGGGGTTATATAATTAGACAGCTCTCACTGCCAAGTGCCAGAGAACTGGTGCCAGGGCTCAGGGAAAGGAGCAAAGAGGAAAGGATGGACTATTAGATCGTATCTCGGGGGCTGCAGAATAACAACAATGTAGGCTTTGTGCCATTGTACATGGCAAAGAATGTGGCAGTTACTGGCATGACATGCAATGGTCATAATAATATTAGTCATTGATGGTGCGTCGCTTTAACCCATTCACATCTATGTTTTCTCATGAAATATTTTATTTTATATTTGCTTCATTTCTGCAGATGATGGCAAAGCAAACTACAACTTTGGTTTTCAGTTTTATCATTAGTGCCAGATCTGTACCGTAGCGAGGTGGTTAATGTATCTATACTCATATCCAATGATCATTATTCAATTTATCCAAGGTTGCTGCTATTATACATTTCACATTGGTTCCAGGTTTTCTTTTTTTTGGGATGAAGCTTTGAAAGCTAAAGCAAATACCAGGAGTGGACTTAGAAAAAAGTTAAGTATTATCTATTCTTTAGGGTGCGATTACATATAGTAGATTTCCAAAAATCCACTGCATTTTACAGTATCAGCATTTTGCTTGACATTTTAAGAAATCTCATGCACACACTGCAAAAAAATAGGCAGCAATAAATTGGAAATCAATAGCATGTGAATGCATCACTTAGATGCAATGCAAAAGGTAAAATGTTTGGCTTACCCACGCCATTTTTTGCAACAATACACCATCATCTTCTCATTTTTGCTAAGGGTGGTGCACAACGGGAATAGAACATGAGAGAATTCCGTTACACTTTCTCTCCCTTTATCAATCACACCTGGTTTTGGCTTCAAAAACGACAGAAAAAAACTTGATCAAAAACTACATATGTGATTGCCCTCTAAGGCTGGGGTCACACATCACGCTTGGCATTCAGTAGCATGCATCCGATCAGTCCAGGAGGAGAAAAAAAGTAGATTTCTCTGGATAAGACATATTACAAACTTAATTTTTATGTTCAATATTGATTTATGAAATAAAAGTTTTTCCTGTCATATTTAGTTGTCCAGGAAGGACATAAAAGCATTTTGATGTGAACAGATATTGGTAGCGATTGTTAGGGTTCATCATATAATACATATGTAAATGATGGGTGGAGAACATACAGTAAGTATAATAGCAAGACAAATGTGACCACTGAATCACATAAAACAATTGTATTAAGTATACAATAAAAGCAGTGGCATATACATAACATATACATAAATGCTTAACCCCTTTATGACATTTGACGTAAGTTTACATTATCGTCGGGAAGGGGTTTCTCGCAAAATGACGTAAATTTACACCATGGCAATCACGCGGGCACAGGAACTCGGCATAAGTTATAGCCGAGCTCCGTTTGTCATGGCCAGGAGCGGTGACCACACCGCCCTGGGCCATTTATCTCCCTAAATGCCGCGATCGATAACAATTGCAGTATTTAGAAGGCTGGGAGAGGGAGGGGGCTTCCTCTCCTTTCAGACTGGTAACTCCGGGTTGTCATCACGAAGGCCTGATCGTTGCCATGGCAACCCAAGGTCATCATGACGACCTCCGGGTCAGCCCCCTACGGCAAGCCTGTTAGACTATGCTGAGAGCATGGGTTCCATGTAAATCTCTGAAATACATGATTCAGACAGAAGAGGCACTGTGGACTCTGTCTGACCTATGATCCAGTGGTGTCCGTCTTTTCAAGCAAGCTTAAAAGCACTGTCAGCCACATTTTTGTGCACCTCTGAAAAGGACACCGCCGAACAGAGGCCAGACATAGTCCACAGTAACTTTTCTGCCTTATTATAGTGAATGGATCCCTCCGGGGTTTTATCTGAATCATGTCAATCAGAGATTTAGATGGAAACACCCATGTAAGTGCTCAGAGTAGAGCACAGGATAAATGTGATCCAAAATGTTATGTAAAATGTTCCCAATAAAAGCTTCAACTCAATCCACAAAAAAAGCAAGTCCCCACTCAGGTCCGTCATCTGTTATTGGAAATATAGGGGGCTTCCACATTACTAGCAGTACAGCTCTGCCCCCCCCCCCAAAAGAAATTCAGCAAATTCTGCGCTCCCAAATCCAAATGTCTCCCTCCCTTCTGAGCCCCACAGTGTGTCTAAGCCACAATTTGCGTCCACATGTTTGGTATTCCTGTAACGATGAAAGCCTGCTTAGTTTATGGGTGCATGTCTCCAGAAGCACAAGCTGGGCATAATGTATGGGCACTACAATGTATGGCTGGGAATAGCACGCGTGCTGGGTCACGCGTGCAATAGATTTTAAGTGCAATAATTACAAGTGCAGTTAGACCATGGCCGGAAGCTGTTAATCCACTCTCCTCTCTTCTTCTTCACACAGGTATTTAATCCATCTATCCGTTTGTGTGCTGTCTGATAAGTGTGAACAGAGTCATATTCTCTAGCAACATTTTTCCATGGTATTTAATCCATCCATCCGTTTGTGTGCTGTCTGATAAGTGTGAACAGAGTCATATTCTCTAGCAACATTTTTCCATGGTATTTAATCCATCCATCCGTTTGTGTGCTGTCTGATAAGTGTGAACAGAGTCATATTCTCTAGCAACATTTTTCCATGGTATTTAATCCATCCATCCGTTTGTGTGCTGTCTGATAAGTGTGAACAGAGTCATATTCTCTAGCAACATTTTTCCATGGTATTTAATCCATCCATCCGTTTGTGTGCTGTCTGATAAGTGTGAACAGAGTCATATTCTCTAGCAACATTTTTCCATGGTATTTAATCCATCCATCCGTTTGTGTGCTGTCTGATAAGTGTGAACAGAGTCATATTCTCTAGCAACATTTTTCCATGGTATTTAATCCATCCATCCGTTTGTGTGCTGTCTGATAAGTGTGAACAGAGTCATATTCTCTAGCAACATTTTTCCATGGTATTTAATTGTTTGGTCCTGCATCTTTTTGTCTTTTTGTTTTGTTTCTATTTTAAAATGTTCAAAGCCTTCTCTTTCACTGGTTTATGGCCTCTGTGTTTATCTTACATAGCATTGCCTGCTCTAGCCCAGTGCTAATTGGCTAATTACTCAGTTTGTCCAACTGGTGCTGGCCTCTAGCAGACATTTCATTTCATATATATTCAGCTCTGGCTGGGAATAGCACGCGTGCTGGGTCACGCGTGCAATAGATTTTAAGTGCAATAATTACAAGTGCAGTTAGACCATGGCAGTTGGGCAGGAGACAGGTAAGGTGCATAAAATTTTCATACAAACATGCTTCTTGGTCAGTCATAGTGCATTATGCATTAGTCTTATCAATCTGCTTTTTATTTGTTTTCACTTCTGCTTTCTCACAACTCACCCGCCCTTCAAAACATTCTGTGCACTCTCTCTATATCAGCCCCTCCCTTCTCCCCTCTCCCATGTATAACTCTGAGGCTCTACTGACATTCCTCACCCACTGCAAACCATCCTCTACCTCCATACAGCATTCAAAACGTTCATACAAATCATTAGACCACCTGATCTTTCTCTTCTTTCTACTTTTACTAGTCGCAGGCGACATCTCCCCCAACCCTGGGCCCCCCTCCACTAGCGTACACCACTCTCCTCCAGCTGCATATAGAAACCCTGCTAATCTTATTAACGTTCAGTGCATGCCCTCTCCTATTGATTTCCATTGCGCTCTCTGGAACGCACGGTCTGTGTGTAACAAACTAACTTACATCCATGATTTTTTCCTCTCTAATTCTCTTAACCTTCTGGCTATCACAGAAACCTGGATTCAGCAGCTAGACACCACCGCTGCTGCTGCTCTCTCGTTTGGTGGGCTGAAATTTTCACATACCGCCAGACATGGCAACAGACAGGGTGGAGGTGTTGGTCTGCTCCTTTCCTCACAATGTGCTTTCCAGGTCATCCCCCCGGTTCCCTCACTTATGTTTCCTTCCTTTGAAGTCCACACCATCAGACTCTTTAAACCCTTCTCCCTGCGAGTGGCAGTCGTGTATCGCCCTCCAGGCTCCGCCCGCCAGTTCTTGGATCACTTTGCCACCTGGCTTCCTCACTTTCTATCCTGTGACATCCCCACCCTCATCATGGGCGACTTTAACATCCCCATCGATGACCCCCTCTCCCAATCTGCCTCTCATCTACTTTCTCTAACTTCTTCATTCCGTCTCTCACAGTTTACGAATTCTCCTACCCATGAAGACGGGAACACTCTGGACCTGTTTTTTTCCAGTCTCTGCTTGCTGGATGACTTTACCAACTTCCCTCTCCCGCTCTCGGACCACAACCTTCTCTCCTTCTCTGTTAAGAATTGTCTCCTCACCCGGGACACCCCCACTTACCACACTTATAGGAATACACGTACCATTAATACCCAGCAGCTTATGGACAATCTCCACACATCTTTAGCCCCCATCTCCTCCTTCTCCTGTCCAGACTTGGCATTGTCACACTACAACAATACACTGAAGAGCGCCCTAGATGAAGCAGCTCCTTCTACTCGCAGAAAGATCCGACACAGACAACGGCAGCCCTGGCACACGATGCAAACACGCTTTCTTCAACGTTGCTCGAGATGTGCTGAGCGTCAGTGGAGAAAATCTCTTTTAGCAGAGGACTTCATCCACTATAAATTCATGCTCAAAACCTATAACTCTGCCCTTCATCTGGCCAAACAATCCTACTTCACCACCCTCATCACTTCAATGTCCAACAACCCAAAACGACTTTTCGAAACCTTAAACTCCCTCCTGAAACCTAAAGCACAGGCCCCCACCACCAACCTCAGCAGTGAGGATCTGGCCACTTATTTCTTGGAAAAAATCAACCACATTCATCAGGACATCTCAGCCCAATCTCCTCAGTGCCTGGATCCCCTTCCCTACTGCACTTCAAGCTCACTAGCCATCTTTGAGCCTGTCACAGAAGAAGAGGTTACCCAGCTCCTCGCTTCTTCTCGGCCTACAACCTGCAACAGTGACCCCATTCCTTCACATCTCCTGCAGTCCCTCTCACCGGTGGTCACCACTCACCTGACTAAAATATTTAACCTCTCTCTTTCGTCAGGTATCTTTCCCTCATCATTTAAACATGCCATCATAACCCCTTTACTTAAAAAGCCATCCCTGGACCAGAACTGCACTGCTAACTATAGACCTGTCTCTAATCTTCCCTTCATCTCTAAACTCCTGGAACGCTTGGTCCACTCCCGTCTAATCCGCTATCTCTCAGATAACTCTCTCCTCGACCCTCTACAATCTGGTTTCCGCTCCTTACACTCCACTGAAACTGCCCTCACTAAAGTCTCTAACGATCTACTAACAGCCAAATCCAAAGGTCACTGCTCCCTGCTGATTCTCCTGGATCTCTCTGCAGCATTTGACACTGTGGATCACCAGCTCCTCCTCACTATGCTCCGCTCTATAGGCCTCAAGGATACCGTTCTCTCCTGGTTCTCCTCCTACCTCTCTGACCGCTCCTTCACTGTATCTTTTGCCGGCTCCTCTTCCCCTCCTCATCCCCTTACTATCGGGGTTCCTCAGGGCTCAGTCCTAGGCCCCCTCCTCTTCTCTCTATACACTGCCCCTATTGGACAAACAATCAGCAGATTTGGGTTCCAGTATCATCTCTATGCTGACGACACCCAACTATACACTTCTTCCCCTGACATCACCCCTACCCTAATACAAAACACCAAGGATTGTTTATCTGCTGTGTCTAGCATCATGTCCTCCCTCTATCTCAAATTGAATCTCTCCAAAACTGAACTTCTTGTGTTTCCCCCCTCTAGTAACCTAACTCTACCTAATATCGAAATTACCTTGGAGGGGTCAACCATAACTCCCAAGCAGCACGCCCGCTGCCTTGGGGTCATATTCGACACTAACCTTTCCTTTACTCCCTATATCCGATCACTCACTCGCTCTTGTCACCTGCATCTTAAAAACATCTCCAGAATCCGACCTTTTCTCACTTTGGAAACTGCTAAAACTCTTACTGTCGCTCTTATTCACTCTCGTCTGGACTACTGCAACTCTCTTCTGATCGGTCTCCCTCTTACCAAAATTTCCCCTCTCCAATCTGTCCTGAATGCGGCAGCCAGGGTCGTATTTATGTCCAGCCGCTTCACCGATGCCTCCACCTTGTGCCAGTCATTACACTGGTTACCCATTCACTACAGGGTCCAATATAAACTCATTGCTCTCACCCACAAAGCTCTCTACAGTTCTGCACCACCTTATATCTCCTCTCTCATCTCAGTCTATCGTCCTACACGTGCCCTCCGTTCCACAAATGACCTAAGGCTAACATCCCCCATAATCCGAACCTCACACCTCCGTCTCCAAGACTTCTCTCGTGCTGCACCAGTTCTCTGGAATGCTCTACCCCAGACGATCCGATTGATGCCTAGCCCCGATGTCTTCAAGCGCGCTTTAAAAACCCATCTCTTTAAACAAGCCTACCACCTCAACTACTCAGTAAACTAACTTTCCCCTGTTCCCTCCTAAATACTATTCAGAATCTGCACCCTACTGTTCATCTGTTTCTACACCCTCCATGCACTCGATAACTGCACTCGGTAATTGAGTATTGCACTTTAACATACAGGCTGATGACCGGATCATACAGCTTTATATGATAATCCCGACTTATTATAATTGCCAGACCTGAAATAACAAGCACTTTCCACCTATTGTGTCCCCCCATTTCCATGTAGATTGTAAGCTTGCGAGCAGGGACCTCACTCCTGATGTAACTGTTAAACTGTCTCACCTTGTATTGAATTTATTGTTTGTACATGTCCCCGCTTAATTGTAAAGTGCTGCGGAATATGTTGGCGCTATATAAATAAAAATTATTATTATTATGGGCACTACCCTGGCAGATTTGCAATTTTGACTCAGCAACATCCATTGCTGCTTGTTTCTGGAAAACAACAGTGGAGTCAAAATCATCACTACACCAGTAGATAAATTCCTAGAAGAGTGCACTTTCCAAAATGGGGTCCCTTGAGAGGGGAATCTGCTCTTCTGGCACTTTAGGGCTCAGTATATAGAGTCCGCAAACTATTCTATGATAATTTATTCTCCAAGAGTCAAATAGCGCTCCTTCCCTCCCGAGTCTTGCCGTGTGGCTAAGCAGTACTGTACAGTCACATATGGGGTATTGTCACATTCAGCAGAAATTTTGTGACAAATTGTGGTGCCATTTTTAACCATTACCCCTTGTAAAAATGTAAAATTTGGCGCTAAAGCAAAATTTTGGTGGTAAAAATGTAATTATTTTTTCTTCACTGCCCAGTGGTATAAAATTCTGTGACACTCCCGTTGTGACAATATGATCACTGCACCCCTAGATTAATTCATTGAGAGGTGTAGTTTGTAAAATTGGGTCACTTATGGGGGTTTGCACTGTGGCTGAAAAGTATTTCCTGATTACATGTAGGGTATTGGCGCACTCAGGAGAAATTGCACACCAAACTGAAGTCCATTCTTTCCTATAACTCTTATAAAACTTAAAATCTTGGGGCTAAAACAACATTTTAGTGGTAAAAATGTAATTATTCTTTCTTCACCACCCAATGGTATAAAATTCTGTGAGGCACATGTAATATCAACATGCTCACTTGCACCCCTAGATGAATTCTTTGGGGGGTGTAGTTTGAAATTGGAGTCATTTATGGAGGGGTTGTGCTGTTCTGGCACCTCAGAGGCTCTGCCAATGAACATGAAGTATAATGTGGTGTGAAAAAAACAGTCTCAAAATCACTGGGAAAAGTTGAAGCATTCCAGAGTTATTACCACATAAAGTAACACTGGTCAGGATTATAAAATTTGACCTGGTCAGGAAGGTGAAAACAGGTTTAGGGGTGAAGGGGTTAAGAAAGAGCCTGCACAGAAAGAACAGAGGTAGCTAGCATGGTTCCCCAAAATAAAGAGCTCTGCTCAATCAATGCAAGCACTCTGCACAAAGAGAAATGTTCCCCTTTAGACCCCCGTCAGAGGCCTCACACCCAGACAAATCGGAACTCTTGCTTTGCACTGAGGAAGGGCAAAGAACCCAAAACATATGTCTACAAATAAAGTGTCTGGTTTGCTTTTCTCCTAAGTCATGCAGAAAGGTTCGTTAGAGGGTCGATATTAACATTTAGGATTGCGACTTTCAATAGGTGGCACTAAAGTTCTAGAATTCTTCCCCTCTGAAGGGACAATTTTCATATTTAATTTCCTTGAGGAGACTGTGAGTCTCCTTACGCTGGGTTGACATGCTCCACAGGGAGAAACATTCCTAATTAGATATTGTAGGTAGATCACGGACACATTACAATGAATGTGACTCTCCATATGTCCTTTTTTTGTGGATTGCTTATCTGCAAGGTACAAGAATGAAAACATGTCCTACTGTGACCCGTGATGTGGATCAAACTCCCCTATGCAAGACAATGGACTTGTGAAAAAAATGGACGTCATCCATGTGCTGTCCATATTTTAATGTTTAGCGTTTTTTTCTTAAATATGTGAAAAAACAGAGATAGTAAAAAAATAGATACAACACAGTGAAAAAATATATACCATTTTTTACGCTTGAGAAAAAAAGTATGTGTGAAACTGGCCGAAGGAGAAGCACATTACAAGGACACAATCTCAGTATATCACATATTAAAGAGAGTATATAACAGTGCAGGATTGTGAGGTTACAATAAGAGACAAAGGATAAAGAAAAAAGGTAAAAAGACAGAGTTGGCTGATAAGGAAAGTAAAGAAATCCAAAACAAAACATATCAAAGGAATACAAGGGCAATACCAACAGTGACTATACAGTAAAAACAGACACATTACCTAAAAAATAGAAGCAACCAGTAAAACCCAGTTTACCTGATGCACGTTTCGCCTCAATGTGCTTTGTCAGGAGGTTGAGATCCCATTTGGGGGTAACCTTTATAACTCACCAATAAACTAGATACAAACATACAGTATATACACTTACTGTGCCATGGCACTGAGCACTTGCCAAGGGTAGTACCATAAGTCATGTGGTCTGGTTTAGCTGTACAGGGTAATGTATAATGCAGAGATTTGGAATCTTGGAATGGGAGTCATGTGGGAGTCTTCGAAAGGGAGCAGAAAGTGATTAGTAAGGTGGAGAATTATTCTGAAATGTTTTGTAAAAAAAAATTGTCAGTTTTTGGAAACCCCAAAATGTTAATTATATTGCACATAATTGAGTCCTGTTACAGTACTGTAAAATAATTTAACTGGCTACAAACTGGAATTGTTAAGGAATAACTAGTGAATTTTCACTTCTGTTAAGGTTTTTCTCTATTTCTTGTTGTTGGGTCCCAGACGTTTCGACTGGCCTGTGCCTCTATAGTGGTTGTCTGTTTTCATTTTGCATCAGTTTGTTGCAGTTCAATAGTTATCTAAAATGAGGTTGTTACCAGATCGGAGTGTTCAGTAATGGTTTTGGTTTGACCTACATCTTAGGACAGCAAAACAAAAAAATACAGTCTCTTGCGAATTTCACGACAGAACTTCAAATATTACAATACCACAGAGGACAGCAGTTTCACTGAATGGTAGGCAGAAAATCTATAACCTTTCCAGCTGCCAAATTGTGAGTATTGCTATCTGTCACCCCTCCCATTCGATTCTTTTGGTAATTGGCTTCTTATGAAATTTGACCTAACCCACTTGTGTGAGAATATGCACAGAAAATTAAATTAACTCCTATAGCACAGAGCAATTACCACTTTCAGGACCGGACCGTGTTTTTGGATTTTTTTATATATACATACATACACATATTATAAAGGTCAAAACATGTTTATTTTGTGATTGAAATTGATCTATGAAGCCTTTAATCCCACAGGTAGATTTTTTTAAAATGTTATATATTTTTTTGTAATCTACTGATATATGTCTGAGTGCCTGAAAAGGTACTACATTCTGCTGGAATGTAAAAGATGTTCTCTTGTATCAGACAAGAATATTTACCAGCTTTTTCGGATTGCAGGACGCACCTTAATATAAAATGCACCTCAGGATTTAATAGTAGATACGTCTCTACTACATAAAAAATAGTATAGAAATATATATATATATATATATATATATATATATATATATATACACAGTGGTAAAGCGGCTTGCTCAGCTGTACACGGAGGTAGACACAGAACACTGTTTCTTTAAATTTCGGGGTGGTTTATTAAAACATGTCATAAACCACCCTGGAGTCTATAATGTAATCAGTCCATTTGGCATAACGGCAAAACAAAACTAAAAACAGATACAGCTCAGTCCGTATATCGGGCCGGGGTCTGGCCACTCAGGGTTAACCACACACAGTTCAGATTTAGCACCACACATGCAAGCTCCTCTCTAGAGCAAGCCTCTCCAGATACTGAATACCACCTGAGTCAAAAGGCTGGCTATTTACAGCCCAGACACACCCTGAGGTGGAGATATGGAGAACAACCTCCCATCCGCTCTATGGTTGTTCTAATAAAACACACCCTTTTAAACATGGCTAAGTAATTAACCCTCTCTGCACCTACCATGCAGGAGAAAACTTCCATGTTTCACATCACTGAAGCTAATAGCCTCAGTGAAACATATCTCTCCTCCAGTATTCTGCCAGTGACTTTGTTACAACACACACAGCTTCTCTACATGGACAAACACACAGCTCTGCTCCACACAGCTACACACATACAGCTCTGCTACATAACAAAATATACTGTATATATTTATATGTATACTCTCACACACATTACACACGCTGCCCACTGTGTATACACTACCATATTTTGAAGTCCCTATATGATTGATCACAACACCTGTGAGCTATTTTATCTAGTCAGAACCTGCAGCAATCATGCAGCTTTAGCGATGTGCTGGTTCTGGTAATTTCCTCTCCTGGCCTTCACCGATCAGACTGATCAGTGTCGGGCCGAAGGAGAGAGAGCTATGCGGCTGAATATTTCTTCAATGATTGTGAAGGACAATGTTTCCATATTATACTTGATCATAGGAACCTACCTCGTACCTTTGGATTATAAGATGCACACACTTTATAGCTAGATTTCTTGCTAAAAGGTGTGTCTTATAGCACAAAAAATTGTACTTATTTTTTTACACAATTAGAACAAGAGCTCTGTAACCCAAATGCCTTACAGTTTTTGCCTGAACCTATTTTCCACACCATTTTTAAGAGAGGCTACTCCCTTACACCATTGTCCAGGATGTGGGCAAGTAGTCCTATTGCTAAACTTATTTGGGCCTATACAATGCTTCTGAAAGTATATAACCATTGCCTTATTTTTCAAGTATCTCGGATTTACCGGTCCCTACAGGTCTTTATCTGGATCCAAGCAATACATCTGATGGCTTTTTTTGCCAAGATCCGTCTTTCTCTAAGGCTTCATTTAAACATCTGCGTCGATTTTTACATCCATGTAAAATGGACTGTTTTTCATCTATTTGGCTCCTTTTTGCATAGTTTTTTTCATCCATTATTTAAAACCAATGGAGGTAGTACTTAACTCCTTCATGACATATGACGTACAGTATATTTATGTCATATGTCGTGTCCCTACCTTTGATGCAGGCTCACATGCTGAGCCCGCATCTTTCCCCGCACATGATAACTGATTTAATAAGTCATCATGTGCCTTTAACAACAGTGGGTGGAGGGTGCTAAGTAAATTACAGGCAGTGTCAGGTTGGCGCCATTACACTGATTAAAATTATACCTGCGTTGATGAAATCCGTCTTGTGCTTGTTGTTTAATCTTTATTTGCAGTTTGGAGATAATGATATGCTCATGCTCTGGGGTGGCCCTGTGGGTGGGACTTTTTTTGGTGCTCTGTTCTCATATTCATCCTTATGGGCTTAAGTGACTATTTTAAATACTGCGCAGTTCATATTGTGGTCTTTAAAAAAAAAAAAAAAAAGAACTCCAGCAAAATGGCGCCGGCGGCCGCCCATGTGCGGTAGAATCTATCGCTTGCCGATAGATGGTACTGCTCACATGCTGTGGCCATTTTGCTGGAGCTAAAAATTTTTTTGCTCCAACAAAATAGGGCCGGCGCTGGCGTATGCACAACAGCATCTATGTTTTTTTTGCTCCAACAATATGGTCATGGCGCATGCGCAGTATCGGCAAGCGATAGCTGCTACTTTGCATGCATGGGCGCCAGTGCCATTTTGTTGGAGCCAAAAATTTTTTTAGCTCCAGCAAAATGGCCACAGCGCGTGCGCAGTAGCATCTATCGGCAAGTGATAGCAGCTACTGCGCATGCGCCAGTGCCGCTTCCATTTTTGCTAGAGTTTAACTTTTTTTAAAAACAATACCATAATATGAACTGCGCAAACGCAGTATTGAAAATAGGAGCCAGGTCACTGAAGGATCAGTGACTTGTCATTTAAGCCACAATGATGAAGATAATGCCAGAGCACCAAAGAAAGACCCCCCCACAGGCCCGCCCGAAGCACGAGAATCAAATTATCTCCAAACTGCAAATAAAAATTAAACAACAACCACATGATGGATTTCATCAACCTAGGTATCATTTTATTCAGTGTAATGGTGCCAACCTGACACTGCCTGTAATTTACGTAGTACAATCCTGATGACAGATTCACTTTAATCCTGCCCAGCCTCACCCCTGTCATGTGAATGTGGGGCACTGATGGGTTGTCAAGACAGCCAGGGGTCGGCTAAAGACCCACGTTTCTGTCATTATGATACTCCTGTGAACACCGGCTTGCGGCCGGCGTTCATAAGAAATTGTGATTTCTCCTATACATAGCAGTGCTGGAGCACTGCTATATATAGCACAAGTAATTGGATGATTGCAGCTTCAAGTCTCCTAACGGGACTATTAAATAAAGTAGAAAGTAAAAAAAAAGTTTTTAAAAATATAAGAAAAATAAAAATATAAGAAAAATAAAAAAAAACATGAAAGTTCAAATCACCCTCCTTTTGTCCCATTGAAAATAAAACAATTAAAAAAATAGACATATTTGGTATTGCTACGTTCAGAAATGTCTGATCTATCAAAATCTAAAAGAAATTAATCCGATTGATAAACGGCGTAACGTGAAAAAAATTGAAATGCCAGAATTACGTTATTTTGATAGCCGTAACATGTAATAACAGGTGATCAAAAGATCGTATCTACCCTAAAATGGTATCAATAAAAATTGCAGCTCAGGACGCAAATAATGACGAGCCTTCACCCAACCACATATCCTAAAAGATGAAAATATTATGGTTTTTGGAAAATGGCTACAAAAGCAAAAAAATTTTTCCCATGCAAATGTCCGAATTTTTTTTCATCACTTAAATGAAAAAAAAATTATATACATGTTTGGTATCTACATACTCATACTGACATGGAGAATCATATTGCCAGGTCAGTTTTACCATATGGTGAACATGGTAAAAAAAACAAACCCAAAAATGTGGAATTGCACTTTTTTACAATTTCACTTGTAATATTTTTTCCCCATTTTACAGTAAACTATATGGTAAAATCAATGGTGTCATCCCAAAAATACAACCAAAATGTTATGGTTATTGGAAGAAGGAGAGAAAAAAAGAAAAAGAAAAAAAATGGAAAATGGCCCGGGGGTCGAGGAGTTAAAGGGACTCTGTCAGCACAGGTTGACTGTTCAAACCAAGTACAGGCGCTCGGTGCATCAAGGCAGGGCCAAACATTTAAGTGCACCTTCCCAGCTACTTGTTTTAGATGGAAATCAAACAAATAAAGCAGCACTCTGTAGTGTTATAGTATGCAAACATGAAGTATATGAAATTTGAATTGCATCACTGCTCTAGAAAATAGGAATAAGGCTATGTGCCCACGATGCAGAAATACTCCGGATTTTTCCTGAGCGTTTCTGCATCTCCCTGGCACAAAAAACACATGCGGATTGTACATGCGGATTGTACATGCGTTTTTCCTGCCAGGGACAAGCGGATGTGACGCGTTCTTCACATGCATTTCCGCATGCGGGTTGTCAAGCGCTTTCCAAGCGATTTTAGCATCACTTGGAAAGTGCTTGACAACTTGGTCACACTATATAAATCCATGGAAACGGCATGAACTTATATAGCGTGACCGAAAGAATGGTAAAAAATAAATATTATACTTACCTTCTGATGGCCCCCGGTGTCTTTATCCGATGCGTCCTGGCTTGCCAGCAGCTTGCGGTACACTAAAGGACCTGCCGACGTCAGCAGTCGCGTGACCCGTCACATGACTAAATGACGTCATGGCAGGTCCTTAAGACCATCGCGAGCTGCCGGCAAGCCAGGACGCTTGGGATAAAGACACCGGGGGCCATCAGAAGGTAAGTATAATGTATATTTTTTATTTTATTCTTTTTTTTACAGGTTCTATGGTACCCGGGTCTGGAGGAGAGTCTCCTCATCTCCAAACCCGGGTACCATCCGCACATTGAAACGCATGGAATCTGCATCTGCAGATGCAGTGATGCGGATTCCATGCGATCCAATGCAAGTCAATGGCGGTGAAAACGCCGCGCTTCCGCAAAATAATTGGTAGTGCTGCGGATTTTTCTGCAATGATAATCCGCAGCGGAAATTTCCACTGCATGTGCACAGCACATGCGGATTATCATTGGGGAACATTGCAGACCTTCTACCAAGCAATTTTTAAGCGTTTCTGCAGCGGAATTGCCGCTGCGGAAACGCTTAAAAAACACATAGTGGGCACACAGCCTAAATGAGAATACTTAGCACATAAATTGGCCAATTCATGTGTACCTAGTAGCCATGGTAAGGCAACTCTCGTTGCTGGGAATTTACCTAGTGTGAATCCTCTCTTAGACTGAAGTCTACATGTACATGGGAAGGTAGGATCCTGCTATAATTAAAACCGCCTGAGGCTTAGGGGTGGAGTACTCAGTCAGAGAGTCTATGTATACAAATATCAAAAGACTGACCGTCACTTCCAAAACAGAAAAGAGGTGTGTACAGGTGCTTACTAAGAGTAGCCATCTCCATATATAACCAACATATAAAGTAGCACTCTGTAGCGCCATAGTATGCAAACATGAAATATATGAAATTTGATGCTCTAGAAAATAGAGCAGTCTCATTTATTTCTATTTTCTAGAGCAGAAAAAGTTATATATGGAGGTAACGGCTCCTAGTAAGCACCTGTACACACCTATTTCTTGTTTTGTAAGTGACGGTCAGTTTTTTCTGTTTCTATGTATAAGATTTGACAGAGCACTCCGCCTCTAGGTCACAGGCGGTTTTAATTGCAGCAGGAACTTGCTTTCCCACACACAAGTAGGCTTATGTCTCTTAGAGAGGAGTTCACATTGGTAGGTTCCTGGTATGACGAGAAACGCCTTAACGTGGCTACCAGGTACACATGAATTGGCCAATTTATGAGCTAAGATTTCTCATTTATTTCTATTTTCTACAGCAGTAATACTATTCAAATTTCATATATTTCATGTTCGCAAACTTAGCGTTGCAGAGTGCTACTTTGCTAGTTATTTTCTAGAGCAGTAATGCAATTCAAATTTCATATATTTCATGTTTGCATAGTATAGCAGTCATATCGAAAAATTTTACCACTATCATTAAGTACAATATGTTGCAAAAAACTGTCTCAGAATCACTGGGATCTATTAAAGCGTTCCAGAGTTATTGCCTCATAAAGTGACACTGGTGAGATATAAAAAATGAGGCCCAGTCATTAACCTACAAAGTCGCTGTCAAACAGTCGCAAATCAGGAGCATGGAGTGACTGAAACATAACACCCGAGCATGCTGAAAATACTCAGCGAGCACCCGAGCATGCTCGCCGAAAGGGTTAACAGAACATACTAGCTCATCACTAATCTATACCTATAGATTTTAATGACCGAGTCTAATCCACAAAATGGATGAAAAATTGGTCATGCTTTAAGTCGCACAGAACGAACACACAGATAAACAGAGAGCACACAGACATGTCACATGGATGTGTGAATGTAGCCTTACTCTTACTGCCCCACTCAGAGAATTCTACTCTTCCTAAAGCTACACTCACTTCCTGGACTCTTTTCTATTGCCCACTAGTGTGCTCCTTGGTGGATCAGACCTCTGCCCAGACTCATAACAGGAATTACTGTCTCACAAGCACTCACTACTCGCACACTCCTCAGAGGTGCCAAGCAAACTAGGTTGTATGGACACACCTCAAATCCCACCTACAGTCAGTATAGCACAGTGCTTTTAGTACATGTGACACGCCCCTGGGCCTGTGTCGCGCTGCGTTGCGCACGCGGGAGCTTACCCGGAGCCGGATCTCTTGAGGGTTGTAGTCTCGTGGCGGCGACCCGGTCCGTGCCCAGGGAGTCAAACTGAGCGGCGATGTACTAGCAGTAGATGGTTGGTGACTACGCCACCCGTTGAATGCAGCTATGGAGCTGCCGCTGCAGGGCAGACCGCTGAGGCCGGTGGAAGGATGGTGCAGCGTGGATGGTATAACCCCCAACGGGAGGGGTATGGCCTCTGGGCAGCCGACGTGGATGATGGGGGTAGCAGGAACCACTCAGAGACGGTGCGGTGTAGTTCAGGGTCTTTACTGGTGACAAAGATAGACCCTCCCGGAGTACTTGCTAGTGATAGGGGCCTGGTCAGTCCTTAAGCAGATGGGATCTCCCCTGGCCAGGCGGAGTTGTAGGCCTTCCCAACTAACTGTACTCTTCTGGCTACCTTGCTAGAGGCGGGAATAAGTAGCCCACGTCCCTGAGTGTACCGTGTGGTGCTCACCCGTATGGCCGGTGACTCGGGGCCTTCTAATGGCTTCCGCTCCACGATGGCGGTGCTGGTCCCACGCGTGTGACCGTGCCTTCGGGCTTCTGGGCCAGAGGACCTGAAATCCTCTGCCGGACGGTTTCTGCTGCTGGGTAGGAGTTAGTCCCCACAGCCTCGGACTCCGGGTCCGGTAAGAAATCTTCTCAGTCAGGGCGAGCTCTGTAGCTGCCAGCCCCTGACTTGTTGTAACACTGCTCCCCACAGAGCTCCTGATGTTTCTTGCTATGCTGCTTCTCTTCTCTACTCTTGTTCTGTCTTCTTTCTCACTCACTCTGCCTCAGCCCCGGGTTTATATAGGGGAAGTCCTTCCCCTCCCAAGACTGGGCAGGAGGTGTGGCATGCACAGGATCCCTGACCAAAGGACCTCCCACCTGCTCTCAGACGTAATATCTCTATCACTGTGGCAACCAGACCCCTGGGGTGTCACATTCCCCCCTAGTGAAATTTAGTACTCCGGGACTAAACATATTTTTTAGAAAAACATAACAAGGTATAGCAATAACAATACAATAAGAAAAACACATAAGATGGTTACGGCGTGTCCGCAACCGGGTGCAGTTTTGAAAAGCAAGGTGTCCATTTCACCAAAACAGGGAGACGTAACCAGGTAGGGGCCTGTCCTGCCCCGAGTCCTTAACAGTCTTTAGTCCATCCTGGGTTACGCTCCAACTATGTACAAGGATTCCCGGTAAATCCACCAAGGACTCCTAAAAAGAACTAGAAACACAAAATTATACACAAGCAACTATAAACAAGTAAACATTATAAGATAGCTTAAACATTTAGATCCTCCAACGTGCGGGTAGCTGGCCTCTAGTGGCCCTAGTGGACCTACGGAGCTGACTGTCTGGCCCTGAACTACAGGGTGTAAGAGCTGTCAAGGGTAAACTGGGCAGCTGTCTATGGGCCCTCTGGCTCACTAGGGGTATGGCAGGCTCACTATAAGCAGAGGGTTGATTTTCTGGGTCTGCTTGTGTAGAGTCTTCTGCCTCCTGGACCGGCTGTTCTTCCAGCTCTACCGGTTGCTCCGTAGGTTCTTGGGAGGATGGTTGGAGGAAGGTGAGTACGGGTACCACAACTGCACCATTGACTTGAGTCCAAGACCGAGGGAAGTCCCCGAGCACGGTACTAACCATATCTTCCCTTTCCTCTACGGGTCGATGGTCTTCTTGTTCCTCTTCAGGGTTCCTCAGTTGTTCGGGACACTTCTTCAGGTGGTCCCGGGATACAATGGCTGTGGTTTCCCCTCCGTCTTTACTGATGGTACAGACCTTCGGGTTTTCGTGGCTTGAGGGCAGTACGGTGTACGGGTCCTTCTCCCACTGGTCGTCCAACTTGTGGAGCCGTCTCTTCCTCTTCAAGACCTGCTCTCCGGGTACCAGGGGAACAGCGGGAGCATACTGGTTGTAAGTTTTCTCTTGTCTTTCCCTAGCCTGACAGAGACTTCGCTCCACGCTCTCCTGTACTCTCCGGTACTGCTGCTGCCTCTCTGTGTCCCAGTCTGTTTCTGGTGAAGTGTCCTCGGGTGTCAGGACTCCCATTTCCAGGTCAACAGGTAACTTACCAGGTCTTGCCCTCATTAGGTAAGCCGGGGTACAGTTGGTGGAACCTACCGGGATGTGGTTGTATAGGTCCACCAGATCGGGCAACTTCTCAGGCCACAGACTGCGTTCTTCCAGGGGCAACGTTTTTAGAAGATCCATTACTACCTGGTTCATTTTCTCACAAAGTCCATTAGTTTGCGGATGGTAGGGTGTCGTCCTTATCTTCCGGCAGCCATACAGATTGCAGAATTCCTGGAAGACCTCCGCTTCAAAGGCAGGTCCCTGGTCCGTCAGCACTTGGTCCGGGTACCCGTGTGGACGGCAAAAGTGCTGCTGGAAGGCTCTAGCTGCTGTTTGAGCCGTTAAGTCCTTGACGGGGACGACAACCAGAAACCGGGAGTAATGATCCACGATGGTTAACGCGTAGACGTAGCCACTTCTGCTTGGGGTCAGTTTTACATGATCCAAGGCTACCAGTTCCAACGGTTGCCGGGTGACGATGGACTGCAGGGGAGTCTTCTGGCTGGCGCGGTCCTTCCTTCTCAGGTTGCACGGGCCACAGTCTCTGCACCACTTCTCAATGGTTCCCCTCATGCCTACCCAGTGGAATCGCTCGCGCAGCAGGAACTCCAGCTTCTTCCACCCGAAGTGTCCAGCTCCGTCGTGGTATGCCTCCATCACCATGGCTGCGTCTCTTCGTGGCACCACTACTTGCCAGAGTAATTCATGCGTCCGGGAGTTAACCATTCTGCGGCACAACTTCCCTTTGTAGAGGAACAGTCGACTCTTCTCTGCCCATAGTTGTTTGGCTTCCTCCGGAGCGTCTGGTTCAAGGCGAGCCTCCGGCCGAGTCAGCATCTCCTTCACCAGTCGGACGGCAGGGTCGCTGTCTTGCGTTTCCGCCCAGTTGTAGTGAGGTAAGGGGTTCAACGTAGCAGCCTGCTTACTCCTTACCCGGTGGGAATACTGGATAGTCCCATGACGGTGGAACGCAGGGAGTTCAATTTCTTCCAGTCCCTCCGGATCTTCTCCTTCGTCCGGCAGGTTGGGCATCCTGGACAGGGCGTCCGCGTTAGTATTGGAGCGCCCTGCCCGGTATTTGATTATGAACTCGTAGTTGGACAGACGGGCCATCCACCTCTGCTCCAGGGCACCGAGTCTTGCCGTGTCCAGGTGTGTCAACGGGTTGTTATCCGTGTACACGGTGAACCGGGAAGAAGCAAGGTAATGCTTAAAGCGCTCAGTGACTGCCCATACCACGGCCAGGAACTCTAGCTTAAATGAGCTATAATTCTCGGGGTTCCTTTCGGTGGGTCGCAGTTTTCGGCTGGCATAGGCGATTACTCGTTCTTTCCCCTGCTGGATCTGGGACAGTACGGCTCCTAGCCCGATGTTACTGGCGTCGGTGTAGAGGATGAAGGGCTGGCTATAATCCGGGTACGCCAAGATTTCATCCCCCGTGAGGGCCATATTCAGCTGGCGGAAGGACTCTTCTTCTAGCTCTTCCCATTTGAAGGGCGGCTTCTGGTTCTTGGCTTTCCGGGACTGGCCTATCAGGAGGTCCTGCATAGGCGCTGCCTTTTTGGTGAAACCGGGAATAAACCTTCGGTAGTAGCCTACCAACCCGAGGAACTGCCGCACTTCTTTAACGCTGGAGGGGCTTGGCCATCCCTTAATTGCGGTGATCTTATCGGGGTCGGGAGCCACTCCGTCAGCGCTCACCACGTGTCCCAGGTACTGCACCTTTGGTTTCAGGAGGTGACACTTGGAGGGTTTCACCTTTAGGCCGTAACTCGCCAGAGCTTCGAACACCTCCGCCAGGTGTTTCAGGTGGTCCTCATAAGTTTTGGAGTATACGATGACATCGTCCAGGTACAACAGGACCGTCTCGAAGTTTCTGTGGCCCAGACAGCACTCCATTAATCGTTGGAAGGTTCCTGGGGCGTTGCAGAGTCCGAACGGCATGCAGGTGAACTCACTAAGTCCCATCGGGGTGGTGAATGCGGTCTTCTCCCGGTCCGCCTCTGCTACAGGAACCTGCCAGTACCCGCTAGTGAGATCCAAGGTAGAGAAGAAGTTAGCAGATCTTAAAGCAGCCAATGACTCCTCTATCCTTGGTAAGGGGTACGCATCCTTGTGTGTGATACGGTTGATTTTCCGGTAATCTACACACATCCTCATGGTGTTGTCTTTCTTTTTGACTAAAACTAGCGGGGCTGCCCAGGGGCTACAGCTATCCCGGATTACCCCAGCCTCCTTCATGTCTCTAAGCATCCCCTTGGCGTGTTGGTAATGTGCAGGGGGTACGGGTCGATACCTCTCTTTTATGGGAGGATGATCTCCCGTGGGGATGCGGTGTTCTACCCCCTTGACTCGCCCGAAGTCTAACGGGTGTTTACTAAACACTCTCTCATACTCTTGAACCACCCGGTAGACTCCCTGTTTCTGGTGGGAGGGAGTGGAGTCAGTTCCCAAGTGTAGTTGCTGACACCAATCCTCCATTACTCTCTTAGAGCCGTTACCTTCCTCCGGGTGAGATGGAGGCAAGGGTTCCACAGACTGTATAGAGTTTTGGTTGATGGTATATAATTTTGCTAGCGTGGCATACCGGGGCAGGTACACTTCCCTCTCCCCGATATTGATTATGCGGACGGGCACCCTCCCATGGCGTACATTGACCACCCCCCGTGCTGTCAAAATGGTGGGCCTACTGTCTGAGTAAACTGGTTCTACCATTGCCTGGTAATCTCTACCTCTCAGACCAATAGCTGCCCGGCACCAAATCATCATTTCGCTTTTTGGGGGCATGGCAATAGGGAAAGGGTCACACATTCTTACGCTACCAATCTCACCGCCGGAGAGTTCCACCTGTTGCCGTCGCATCAGTGCCCGGATCTCTTTCTGGAGCACTCGCTGCTCGCCGGAGCTGGCGTTCTTGGCAACCTGCTGTAGAAGGAAAATCACCTCTGCAAGACAATTCTCAATTACATTAGTTCCTAGAGTTATTTTTGGGTGGCTCTCATGTTTGTCAATGTCTACAATGATCAGTCCCTGTGCTGCCAGTTCGACTCTACCGATTTTGATGGTCACCTCTTTAAATCCGATCTGTGGCACGGGCTGGCCATTGCTGGCGATGATACTCAAGTCGTCGTCAGGGTAGCGGGTAATATCCGAGTCATTCCAGTACTGCTTAAAGAGCACGTACGGGATAGTGGTGACCTGTGACCCGGTGTCCAGTAGGGCACTCATGGGAATGCCATCCAGTACCACAGGCAAGACTGGACGTCCTCCCACATATCTGTCGCGCCAGTTCGATGGGCCTGGTGATCTTTTTCCTGGGGGTTGGCCCTCTACCCCAGGTTGTGCCCTTTAAAGAACAGTACCTTTCCATATGTCCGGGTTGATTGCAGCGGCGGCAGATGGGTCGTCCGTCCTCGCTGTATCGGTCACTGGGTCTTCCTCTGGCCGGTGGGGTCCTCCTTGGTCGACGCCACGGGATGTCCTCCGGTCCGGATGCCAGCTGGATCTTCCCTGGGGTGGAAACCTGTAAAGACTGCACAGTTCGGGTTAGCGCAGCAACGCTCTTAGCTAGCTCTTGGACCTGATGGCGTAGGTCTGGAGCCGGGTCATTGTCCAAAGCCTGCGCATCAGCTCCCACAGGCCCTGCGGACAAGGGCGCCGCCTCCTGGTGGTAAGTGATAGCTGGGCGCCTGTGGGTCACAATGCCACCCGGTGCCGGTTCTCGGAGCACCCGGATGGCTCTGTCCTTGAACTGTGCAAAGTCCAGATGGGGATCCTGCAAGGCCATTGCCCGCAACTGGGTTCGGTGGGCATTGCAATATAAACCCTCTATAAATTGTTCAGTCAACAGCCTGTCCTCGTTTCCCACCCCATCAGGGTCGGTCTGCTTTATGGCCCTCAGGGCCTCTTGTAGGTTTAGTGCATAGTCCCTTATACTCTCATGCGCTCGCTGCTTGCACCCGTAGAATCTAAGCTTAATCTCGGCTGAGGTGCGGGTATCAAAGGTGTCCTTCAGCCGGGTTAGTATCCCTGCGACAGTCTTCCTCCCAGGTGGCCAGGATTTTACTTCCCTTTTGGCTGCCCCAGTTAGTTGGGCCACCAGGATGCTCACTTTTTGCTCTTCTGTGAGGGGGTACACCTGGAAGAGGCTATCCAGCTTTTCTCTAAAGTCATGCAGGGTATGTGACTCCCCTGAGTACTGGGGTAGCCAAGCTGCTCCCGGGATATAGGGCATGGTGAAGGGCATAACTGCAGCAGCGGTGGCGCTGGCGGGGGTTGAGGCAGTGAAGCTCTCCTCCGTATCCGACATCTTCCTCCCCCCTAGTGGACCGTGGCCTACCTTGCGATGATCCTGTTCCGTAGGCCGCGGCTCCGCAGTGGATCGTCAGGGTTGAGGACCTTCCGTCGCGCTCCGGTGACGTCGGCGTCTGCTGGGCTCCTTCCAGGACCTTACGCAACGTCCGGACGTGAGGCGGGGCTTCAGCTCTCGCGCGCTTTCGGAGTCCACGCCCCTCTTCTTCCCGCGCGGCGTCCTCAAGATGGCGTCCAATGGCGGGAAAACTCCACGGATGGCGGGAAGAAGGTCGAAGATGGCGCCGGATGGCGGGAAAACTTCGCGGATGGCGGGAAGAAGGTAGAAGATGGCGCCGGATGGCGGGAAACCTACACGGATAGCGGGAATCTTCACCACTGGTAAGTTTGAACAGTCTTTGCTTTTCAGGCACGCAGTACCCGGTGGTTGCGGGCACGAAATCCTGCCGACTACGCCAAAGTTGACGCGCCCCTGGGCCTGTGTCGCGCTGCGTTGCGCACGCGGGAGCTTACCCGGAGCCGGATCTCTTGAGGGTTGTAGTCTCGTGGCGGCGACCCGGTCCGTGCCCAGGGAGTCAAACTGAGCGGCGATGTACTAGCAGTAGATGGTTGGTGACTACGCCACCCGTTGAATGCAGCTATGGAGCTGCCGCTGCAGGGCAGACCGCTGAGGCCGGTGGAAGGATGGTGCAGCGTGGATGGTATAACCCCCAACGGGAGGGGTATGGCCTCTGGGCAGCCGACGTGGATGATGGGGGTAGCAGGAACCACTCAGAGACGGTGCGGTGTAGTTCAGGGTCTTTACTGGTGACAAAGATAGACCCTCCCGGAGTACTTGCTAGTGATAGGGGCCTGGTCAGTCCTTGAGCAGATGGGATCTCCCCTGGCCAGGCGGAGTTGTAGGCCTTCCCAACTAACTGTACTCTTCTGGCTACCTTGCTAGAGGTGGGAATAAGTAGCCCACGTCCCTGAGTGTACCGTGTGGTGCTCACCCGTATGGCCGGTGACTCGGGGCCTTCTAATGGCTTCCGCTCCACGATGGCGGTGCTGGTCCCACGCGTGTGACCGTGCCTTCGGGCTTCTGGGCCAGAGGACCTGAAATCCTCTGCCGGACGGTTTCTGCTGCTGGGTAGGAGTTAGTCCCCACAGCCTCGGACTCCGGGTCCGGTAAGAAATCTTCTCAGTCAGGGCGAGCTCTGTAGCTGCCAGCCCCTGACTTGTTGTAACACTGCTCCCCACAGAGCTCCTGATGTTTCTTGCTATGCTGCTTCTCTTCTCTACTCTTGTTCTGTCTTCTTTCTCACTCACTCTGCCTCAGCCCCGGGTTTATATAGGGGAAGTCCTTCCCCTCCCAAGACTGGGCAGGAGGTGTGGCATGCACAGGATCCCTGACCAAAGGACCTCCCACCTGCTCTCAGACGTAATATCTCTATCACTGTGGCAACCAGACCCCTGGGGTGTCACACATGCTATGTCCACCATCAAGTCAAACAACGGGAACCAGCGATGACCCTTCATATTGCCGCCTTCTTGGTATAGTACTGTAATCTGCAGAGAACCCGGAAGCAAGAATTTAAGTCTTCTGCTGAGCTTCTATAGGCAAAGAAAAGCATTACAATGCCTGTAAAAATTAACAGTCTTTCTTTGTAAGACACAAAAATGGCAAGGTTCCAGCCCAATCTACCCTTTGGCTAATTGATGGAGGTTTCAAATTATGGATTCTTCTCTAATAAAAGTTTTGTTTCTGTTGCCTTAAAAATAAGATTTCTTACCAATTTACATCAATTAAATGTTTGAGCTGTTTTTGAGGTTAATAAATACTTATAGAATACAGAAAACAGAGATGTTCCCTGTAGAAAATTCAGACAGTGTATTCAGCAAGGATTGTGTCTTTTGGTCAAGGTTGGAAAGTATGCATTTCCCTTTACCTTCCTGAGCTGTAGTTTGGTGAGATTTGTGCATGCCCGGCTTCTCATAAACGTCTATAGGCTTAATTGAAGTCAAAGGAGCCCATAAAAATTTATGGACCCTACTGAGCGTATACGCAGTAACTGCACATGCTTGGCCTTTCATAGACATCTATGGTCAATAAATATATGGAGGTGGCCACCAGCTCAGTGGCATACATAGAAATCACAGAGCCCGATAGAAAAAGTTCTAATTGTCCCCCCTCCTAAAACACCTAATTTTTTTAAATGACATATGAATATGAATATATTGAAGCCCCTTAGTGTTCTTACCAGCAATACCCATTTTATGGCCAATTTAGAGTATGATGTTCCCAAAAATGTTCCCACCCATGCACAGACACACACTAAGTATGGTATCCCCACAGTAAATCCCCTCCCACAGTCTCACCCCACATACAGTGTTGTACTTGTCAGTATGAAGCCCTAAACTCACTATGAGTGCCTTCACAGCCTCCTACTCAGTATAAAGGCCCCCACAGCCCTTGCATAGGATAAGGACCTCCACAGCCCCCACATAGAATGGGGGTCCCTACAGCTCCCCACTCAGTATGGGAATCCCAACTCAGTATAGGAACCTCATAACTCCCACTCAGTATGAGAGCCCCTCACTTAGTATGGGACCCCCCACAGCCCGCTAATCAATGTGATGGCCCCTACAGCCCCTCACACAATATAATTGCCCCATAACTACCCACTCTGTTTGAAGGCCTCCACTAAATATGAGGGTCCCACTCAGTATGGGGGCCCTCACAGTCCCTTATAGCACCCCACACAGTATAATGGCGCCCCCCAGCCTCCTACTCAGTATAATGACCCCCACCAGTTATCACTCAGCATTATGGCCCCCACAAGACCCCCACTCAGTGTGATGGCCCTCACCAAAACCGCACTCATTGTTATTGCTCCCAACATTACAGCTGAAATTATGATGACAGGGGGGAGTGGGCCCCATAGCAGCCGCGTGGGGTGCAACTGATCCAATATAGACTTTTATGTTTGACTTTGTCGGAATTGAAGCCCCCTACTTCAGCGCCTACATTTAACAGAATGCATTTGATCTTACATTATGCACCTGTTTTGATAAGCAAGTGACCTTCATAGCTTCCGGTAATAGTCTCCATCATAACCATGTGTGTCTTATGCATCCTATTACTAAATGTGCATCTAGGTCAGGGAAAATCATGTTGTCTTTTCCTTTTGCTTCTGTTTTTCGTCTAGCCAACAACAGACCCTTATTCTTGTAATGATAAGAACTGAGGTAAAACTAATATTCTGTACTTTGATGACTATAATGATGACTGCATCCTAAGTTTATATTAGAGCTGCTCAAGAAAAGTATGACTGTAGAAACTTACTGGAAAAGCCGTAATCATGTAATTACATTACAAAAATAATATAGAGAGTATACTATAAGAAAAAGACATATTATATAAATCAGGCTTTTATTCTAAACATATTTATTATATATTTTTTTAATCTGTGCATAGGTCATCTTATAAAAGAGCAATTGTAATACGCTGGCCCCTTACTATTTTCTACTGTTCACTTGCCAGCTTTACTGTGTAGACTGGGACAGATTAAGCAGAGGATAACGGATTTGATGTCAGTGTAACTGTAATGCTGGAGGCCTATATAAGTTAGGATAGTAAGAGTAAACACACAGAGTAGGCTTTGTCCACATTATCCATGTACCTCCCTGGTCTCATTGAGAAGGGGCTGTGCTACATCACCTCCTGGACACTATATTAAAATATTATTACACATTTTTTAATCTTCTACAGACTTTCAACTAATAAATAAATCTACATTTAAATCCATGAGACATTTCCAATCAGGAAAAAAAATAGGGAATATTTTGTTCCACAGCAACCAGTTTTTTCTCAGATTACCAGCTGAGAAGGACATATTAGCCCAGTCTAATCATTTCATGATACAAAGAGAACTCTTCTGGACACAGAGTACCTTCTCACGGTGCACAGAGAACTTTGCAAAATCTGCAAAAACAACCATCAATGAGGAGTTTATGTTTAATTTAAATATGAGGAACCACAGTCTGTCCAAAGTCATGGAGACCATCACTTCCATGCCAGATTTTTAACTATTTTGATATGTTTCCAAAATTTGGAAAGAATTATAGAAACAATAAACCAGATAGACCCAATTAAGGCACATAGCTCTTAACAAAGTAATAATTAGGAGCTTTGAGGATCCAAATCGAAATTTCATGCCTGTTATAGACCATAATTATTATGTTTAACGTCAGTGATATTTTATAACGAGACATGACAAGACCCTGTCTTAGGGTATTACAGGCTAAATGGGATTTTATTCAGATATAGCAAGACTTTAAAACTGTGCGCTCATTTGTCAAACTAATTGAGCTTCCAAACCTTCTGAGTCATCGTCATTCCTTAATCTCCTACAAGGGTTTTCTGTCTGAGCCTCATTACATAAGCAGATAGTGACCACATCTTCAGACAGTGATATCAGAATTGCCAGACAAGACTGGACTGTTTAAAGGTTTCCCCAGTAATTATTGAGCAATAAGGAAGCTATGCAATAGTGGAACCATTAATAGACATGGGATTAAAATGGAAATTCTCTAAAGATGGAAACATCTGACTTCTTCAACAAAGAAAAGTTATATGTGGCAATTTAGGAAGAACTTTTCACCTTATTAATGTAACTGTTACTTCATTGGAATGAAATGGGTATAGACGGATGTAAGGCTGGCCGAACACGTTAGATGGCTGTCGGCTGATCGTTCGGCCTACAGTCACCTCAGCCATCTGTCTCATACACAGGAGCATTTTTTCTGCCGAGTGCCTCTGTGTTCTTTATGAGAAAGTCTTTGGCTGACATGTCGGTCGGTGGCTTATCTCAATACGATCGGCAATCCAAAATCAGACAAGTCTGATCGACATCTCTCCCACCCATCAGTCGGCCGGCAGTCCCATACATATTAGACAGTCGTGTGAACCAGCCAGTATTGGCAGGTCGAATGAAATTAGCCAAAGGGTAAGGCCAAGCAGATCGGCTGAAATCACAGAGACCATTAGCATTTATGATTGTTTAACAAGAAATTACTTGATTTTGCAGAGGAACAACTGTCTCACCCGCAAAACTGAATGGCCATTACAGTCAGCTGCAAGGGTTTGTGAGTGAAACAACTGTTCACCCATAAAATCAAGAAATCGATTACTGAAGGATTAAAAAATCTCAGCAACTTTTGTGTCCCACAGTCGCTCCATCTGACTTTACCCTTTGCATGAAGGGGAAACTTTATAGATAAAGTCTAACTTCATAAAGCCTTTTTTCGTAAATATCAGAAATGAGCAGATTTATCCGCGTAGGCTCAAGTTTGAGTCGAATTACTTGAAATTCACAGTTTTATACTAATTCATATATTTTGAGATTTGACTTGCGGTTCCCAAGGAAAAAAAAAAAGTGCCCAGCACCATTTTCTACACTGCTGAAGCATCAGAAAGTGGGCTAGCATCATTTTGCATTGCCAGCTTTCCCATAATGCCCTGCAGCTATGACATCTTACTGATAGTGATGAGCGAGCTCTAAAATGCTAGGGTACTCGTTTTTCAGGCGGCTCCCCCGGCAGTCTGCAGAGGGCCTAAAAATTGTCCAAATCAATGGGAACAGTGCTCAAATGACATGGGAATAACATGGGGAAGACCCCTGGAAGCATTTCGGACTCCCAGGTCACTGCTGTCAACAACGTTGTCATAGTATATGCCACTTTTATGGATTCACAATAAAACATACAAAAACGAAACCAAAATGGATTTTCCTGGGAAATATGTTAAGGAACATCCTTTCCAGGGTAATGACTTGTATATAAGGCAAAATAAATAACCAAAAACAAAAATGCTCCTCCACACCTTGGGCTATTTTCACACGTAGTGTTTTTGATGTGTTTTTGCACTTTTACATTGCTTTCAACCAAGACAAATGCATTCAGTGGGAAATGTCATTTTAACATTTTACAACTTTATCTGGCCATGTGGTGTGTGACTTGGGAACAGCATGGGGAAGACCCCTGGGGCTGGAAGCATCTCTAACTCCCAGGGCACTTCCTAAAACTGTGGTCATCTCATCAGACATGATCCTATATTACTGCGGTAATAATAAAGACATTTTTGGCAACGTGATAAATCTTAAACTCTATTTAAAATGGGCAAGGTGTGTGTCAAGGGACGGGGAAGTGGATGTTATGGTGATGGTGATAGTGCATGCAGAGGCCATGGGCAAGATGAAACTGTGCCTGCTGAGTGAGCACAACAAACACCCATGTCATGTCGAACTACCTTCCTGTCCCAATTCCTAGGGAACCGCAGCACACCACTATTGAAGCCAGAGCAGTGTGAAAAGGTTGTTGGTTGGATAGCGGATAATGCTTCCAGTCACTTTGCCACCACCACCACCCTGTGTTCCACAGTGTGCAGTCTCAGTAGATGCGAGTCTGGATCACATTATTATTATTACTTTATCGCCATTTATTCCATGGCACTTTACATGTGAAAAAGGGGTATACATCGCAAAAACAATTACAATAATCTTGAACAAAAATGTGACAGCGACTGTTACAGGAGAGGAGAGGATCCTGCCCGCGAGGGCTCAGTCTACAAGGCATGGGTGAGAATACAGTAGGTGAGGATAGAGCTTGAATCCAGCATGGATTTATAGTAGTGTGACCAAGTTAGTTAAAAAAAAAGAATAAGAATGGTAAAAAATAAAAAAATAAAGATTATACTCACCTTCCGTTGTCCTCCCGGTGTTTTCTCTGCTGCGTCTGGTGTGTTGGGCGGCTCGCGCTGTTGTGAAGGACCTGCGATGATGTCATTGAGTCATGTGATGGGTCACATGACTCAGTGACATCATGGCAGGTCCTTAACAACAGCGCGAGCATTGCAATAGACCGGACGGAGCAGAGACATCAGAAGGTGAGTATAAACTTTATTTTTTATTTTAAATTCTTTTTTTAACAGTTTCTATGGTACCCAGGTCTGGATGAGAGTCTCCTCTCCTCCAGACTTGGGTACCATCCGCACATAGAACGCATAATATCCGTGTGTACAAATGTACTGACATGGATATTATGCGTTTCAATGCAAGTCAATGGCAGCATAAATGCTTGGAAAACGCATAGTGGGCACACAGCCTAAAGGTTTCAATAGAAGGCGAGAGTCAGAAATGGTGGGGTAGAGAGTTCCAGAGAAGAGGGGATGCACCGGAGAAATCTTGCATGCGATTGATCTCTTCACCCAACAAAGGTTAGGGGTTTGAAATGGAGTCTCTGGGTAATGGGGAGCCAGTGAAAGGATTGACCGAGAGGAGAGGTCAGGGAATAGTGAGGGGACAGGTGGATGAGTCGGGCAACAGAGTTTAGGATAGATTGGAGTAATAAGAGAGTGTTAGAAGGGATGCACAGAGCAGGAGGTTGTAGTCGTCGAGAAGGGAGATGATGAGCGTGTGCACTAATGTTTTTTTAGATTTGTGGTTGAGAAACGTGCAGATCCGGGAGATTCTTTTTTACTTGGAGTTGGCATCTTCCTCACCCTGATCCTCCTTCCTCCCACCATTCTGAGTGCCCTGAGACAACTGATCCCACACTTGGACACTTTGAAGAGCTGTTTTGTTCATCTTTCCATTTATAGATTCTGGCCTCTCGCTCGGTCACTTGGAAGTGGAAAGAGCTTGGATATGTGGTTTGAAGCAGAGATTAGAGTTCAGGGCTACCACAAGACCTGTTCACTTTTCCATCGATAAATTTGGGCCTCTCGACCAGGGCCAGTTTCGAGCAGGGCAACAGAAAATCACATGTAGTGATTTGAGGAGCCATGGTCACCCGAAAGTGATGGTGGGAAAGTGCAAGAGGTGGATAATGATGAGATACAATGGACAGAAAGTCAGGTGGATGACCAGGGTGCGGAAGTGGAAACGGAAGCGGTGGACGATGAAGTCACTAAGCCAACCTGGCAAGGGGACATGTAGAGCGAGGGCAGCAGCACATGGGGAGGGAGGCGTAGCACTACAACAGACAGGAACAAGCAGTGTGGTGGCCACAGACACAAGGCGGGCAACCGCTCCTCGGAACACCTGTAACACCCCTAGGGCTCGGCTGCTACAGGGGTATTGCACCTCAAACCAGAGGTGTGATATTCCACTCCCAGGTAAGGATGGATTGTGGACCAGGACTCGGTAGGCTGCATGCACCACACACACCCCATTTCCAGGGACAGGTCAGCGGTGCTCCCACGAGACAGGAGTGCAGGCACAACAGCATCTGTCCCTGTCTGGAGTGGGGAGGGGAAGGAAAACACAGTGGTGTAGGAGCAGATAGGGGTGGGTCTCTGGGCATAGGTAGGAGCCCATTGGTTGCTAATCACCTGGGCTCACACATAGAGGGAGGTATAAAAGGTGGGCACCATCTTAGGACAGGGTCCAGTTCAGTGCAGTCTGTGAGGAGAGCAGACAGGGAGCAGCAGCTCAGGCTGGGTGCTGCTCCAGAGGCAGGCCTAGAGAAGAGGCCGGAGCCTGAGATGAGAAGGAGAAGTAGCAACTGGAACTGGAACAGAAAGGAGATAAGGGAACCGGAACACAGAGAAAGGCCCAGAGACACGAGGACAGAAGGAACCCCATAGGCCCAGGAGATTGCGGGTGAAGGGTTGGCAGAGCAGGGTACCGGAACCCAAATTGGTGGAGGCAACAGATTCCTCAGCCAAAGACCGGAGGTTGTGACCACATCTTGGTGCGACCCCTCACTACATCCACCAGGAAAGCATACCACATAGGGTCAGGGAAACCGGAGATAGGTTTCGCCAAGAGAAGGCCCGAGGGAGCTGGACAAAGGTGGGTCACTGGTGAGGACGGCCAGAGAAGGGAAGAGAAGGGAGCCCTGTGCCACGCTCTGGAATTGCCTGGGAGTTGGTCGAGCCCCTTGCCTGGTGGACGCAGCACGGCTTGGGCAGTCATCGCCTGCAGGATTGACACGAATAACAACAGTGAGTAAAGCATTGGAAACTGCAGCCCCACGTCTCTGTGTTTCATCGTCGCCCCAGCACCATCAGTACTGGGACGCTCACACCATCACTCCCATTATCTCCACACTAACTGCCCTGAGGCTATACTCCTCCCGTGGGGAGTCATCCCATTCTAAGCTGCACACATAATATCCGCTTCAGCGGTCTGCCATGCAGCGGCAGTCCCCATTGACCGCAATCCACGGGTGGCGTAGTCGGACATTTGTCACATTATTAAGACTGCCATTGGTTTGACCGCCCTGGGCACGGACCGGGTCACAGCCACGGAGGACTACAACCCCCAGCGATCTGGCTCCGGGTATCCCCTGCACAGCACAGGCCCAGGGGGCGCGTCACACCCACACGACGAAAGTTGCCAGTGCAACTGTTAGGTCTTCCCGAGTCAGGTTCTTTTTTAAAGACTGTTTAGATAACCCCAAATAGGCCATTTGCAACATTTGCCAGGCCAGCATCAGCAAGAGCACCAAAACTACCAGCCTGACCACCACCAGCATGCTCAGGCACATGACAGCAAAGCACCTGACAATCTGGGCCAAACACCAAGGTCCAGAAACAGTGTCTGTGGGTGACACCACTGCTTCTTCCGCTGTTGTGCATGCACGCCAATCCCCTGTCCATGGTGCATGCAAAGATGCCTCCCGCCCTGCACCTGTCATTGCAGACTTGCAACCATCACTGTCCACATCCTTGTCCCTTTGCAGCGTTCATTTGTCCCTACCACAGTTCTTGGAATGCAAGCGCAAGTATGCAGCCAGCCACCCACCCATCCACAAGCTGCAATACTAAACTGCCACATTTCTGGACTGCTTGCACTTGAAATGTTGCCTTTTAGGCTCATGGAGGTGGAATCTTTTCACAACCTCATGCCGGTGGCGGCCAGGTGTCCATACTCGGTCCCCATCCGCCACTATTTCTCACGGTATCGTCTCTGTCTTCCACAAGCACTGGTCCCAGAAAATTACCCATGCCCTTTCCAGTGCACTTAAGTGAGAAGGACCGCCTAACCACAAAAACATGGACAAGTGAATGTGGCCAGGGACGGTACATCTCACTGACGCATGTCACTGGGTTAATATTGTGCTCGGTCTCCTAGACAATGACCAAATTATTCCTGATGGTTGGATCATCCATCTCCTTAGCTTTGTGTTACTTGGAATGCAAGCGCAAATATGCAGCCACCCACCCACAGGCCGCAATACTAATCTGCCACATTTCTGGACTGCTAGCTTGCACTTGATATGTTGCCTTTTAGGCTCATGGAGGCGGAAGCTTTTCACAACCTCATGCCGGCGGCGGCCTGGTGTCCATACTCGGTCCCCAGCCGCCATTATTTCTCCCGGTATCGTCTCTGCCTTCCACAAGCACGAGTCCCAGAACATTACCCGTGCCCTCCCCAGTGCACTTAAGTGGGAAGGACCGCTTAACCACAAAAACGTGGACAAGTGAATGTGGGCAGGGATGGTTCATCTCACTGACGCATTCCACTGGGTTAATATTGTGGAAGCCAGGGCCCAATGGGACCCTGGGATGTAACAGGTCCTTCCGGCGCAAAGGATTGCGGGCCCTGAGTCAGTCATGGTTACCCCTACATTCTACAGCCCCTGCACCTCCTCCTCCTCTTCAGCCTCCATTTCCATCACTTGATTCATTTTTTCAGGACATATTCCAGATTATTTACTTAAACTTCGTGTGTGGCAATAACAATAAGCAGTACTGTATGCTTAGGTGACAAACTGCACACTGTTGCAGAGCTGTTGAAAGCTGTATCAGAGAACCTGGTGTCAGCTCTGAAGCTAGGCAAGCTCGCACATGTACCATGCCTGGCCCATGTGCTCAACTTAGTGGTTCTGCAGTTTCTCAAAATCTACATGGATCTGCCAGATCAGCTTGTGAAAGTACGCCGCGTGTGTGCCCATTTCAGAGAGTCAGCGACAGCTTCCGCTGGCCTGGCAGGGCTTCAGTAGCGTTTGCAGCTTCCAGCTCACCGGCTGGTGTGCGATGTGACTATGTGTTGGAAAGCAATGTTGCAGATGTTTGGAATGATTTTTATCAGCAGAGAGCAGTTGTTGAGTACCAGCTTCAACACATCCATCAGCATTCAGGTCAGCCTCCGCACATACACTGTGTTCCAAATTATTATGCAAATAATATTTTCTCAGATTTTCCCAAATTACCTATATGAATTGCAGTCATTGTAATTTTCCAGTCAAATAACTATTAGAGTACAATTGAAAGGTTTTTGTACAAACTGCCTATGATAACAGTATATTTTTAAAAAAATAAAAAACTCAAACTGCACTCAGAATGCATGTTCCAAATTATTATGCACAGCAGAGTTGTCAACCTTTTCATTTTAATAAAGAACAAAAAATGGTCATTTTTGAAATTATAAGCATTAGCAGGTTATTAGAAACTGAAGTCAAACAGTTTTCAACTCAAAACTTTATTCTAGGTGATGCTACATTTGCACATAGGACCCCTTGTTCGAAAGGAGCTTCTGAACTCTCTCATCCATTGAATTTGTCAGGTTTTGGATGGTTTCTGCTTCAATTGTTTTGCATGAGGACAGAATACCCTCCCAGAGCTGTTGCTTAGATGTGAACTGCCTCCCGCCATCATAGACACTCCTTTTGATGATGCTCCAGAGGTTCTCAATGGGGTTGAGGTCAGGGGAGCATGGGTGCCACACCATAAGTTTGTCCCCTTTTATGCCCATAGCAGCCAGGGATGCAGATCTGTTATGTGCAGCATGAGACGGTGCATTATCATGCATGAAAATGATCTTGCTGCGGAATGCACGGTTCTTCTTCTTGAACCATGGAAGGAAGTGCTGTTTGAGAAACTCAACATACATTATGGAGTTCATCTTTACCCCTTCAGGGATCCTAAAAGGGCCGACAATCTCTCTCCACATGATTCCAGCCCAAAACATTACTCCACCTCCTCCTTGTTAGCGCCGTAGCCTTGTTTGCATGGGGTGTCCATCAACCAGCCATCCTCCACTCCATCCATCTGGACCATGGAGATCATTTCATGCATGATAATGCCCCGTCTCATGCTGCACATAACACATCTGCATATCTGGCTGCTATGGGCATAAAAGGGGACAAACTTATGGTGTGGCACCCATGCTCCCCTGACCTCAACCCCATTGAGAACCTCTGGAGCATCATCAAAAGGAGTGTCTATGATGGCGGGAGGCAGTTCACATCTAAGCAACAGCTCTGGGAGGGTATTCTGTCCTCATGCAAAACAATTGAAGCAGAAACCATCCAAAACCTGACAAATTCAATGGACGAGAGAGTTCAGAAGCTCCTTTCGAACAAGGGGTCCTATGTGCAAATGTAACATCACCTAGAATAAAGTTTTGAGTTGAAAACTGTTTGATTTCAGTTTGTAATAACCTGCTAATGCTTATAATTTCAAAAATGACCATTTTTTTGTTCTTTATTAAAATGAAAAGGTTGAAAACTCTGCTGTGCATAATAATTTGGAACATGCATTTTGAGTGCAGTTTGAGTTTTTTATTTTTTTAAAAATATACTGTTATCATAGGCAGTTTGTACAAAAACCTTTCAATTGTACTCTAATAGTTATTTGACTGGAAATTTACAATGACTGCAATTCATATAGGTAATTTGGGAAAATCTGAGAAAATATTATTTGCATAATAATTTGGAACACAGTGTAAGAGCTGATGAGTGGGCATGGATGTCTGACTTCTGTGCCCTCCTCCAAAACTTTGAGGACTTCACCAAGATGGTGAGAGGCGATGACGCCATAATTAGCATCACCATCCCACTTGTCTGTCTACTGAAACGCTTGCTGCTCACAATTAAAGAGGAGGCATTGCAGGCGGAGCAAGGAACTGTACACGGTGATGCTGACGCGCCCCCTGGGCCTGTGTTGTGCTGCTGCTGTGCAGGGGGAATACCCGGAGCCGGATCGCTGGGGGTTGTAGTTCTCCGTGGCGGTGACCCGGTCCGTGCCCAGGGTGGTCAAACCAGTGGCAGTCTATTTGTATTGTAATAAGTGTCCGACTACGCCACCCGTGGATTGCGGTCAGTGGGGACCGCCGCTGCGCTGCCGACCGCTGAGGCTGGTGTTGGTTGCACAGTTGAGTATGGGATAACTCCCCACGGGAGGAGTATTGCCTCAGGGCAGCTAATGTGGATGATGGTGGTAGTGATGGTGTGAGTGTCCCAGTAGTGATGGTGCTGGTGCGGCGATGAAACACAGAGACTTGTAATTGCAGTTTCCAAAGCTTTACTCACGGTTGTTATTCAGGTCAATGCTGCAGGCGATGACTGCCCAAGCCGTGCTGCGTCCACCAGGTGAGGGACTCGGTCAACTCCCAGGCAATTCCAGAGCGTGGTTCAGAGCTCCCCTCTCTTCCTTTCTACTGGCCGTCCCCACCAGTGACCCACCTTTGTCCAGCTTCCTCGGGCCTTCTGTTGGCGAAACCTCTCCCGGTTTCCCTGACCCTATGCGGTATGCCTTTCTGGTGGATGTAGTGAGGGGTCGCACCAAGATGTGGTCACAACCTCCGGTTTTGGCTGAGGATTAGTCGCCTCCACCAATTTGGGCTCCGGTACCCTATTCTGCCAACCCTTCACCCAGTATCTCCTCTGGGCATATGGGGTTCCTTCTGCCTTCGTGTCTCTGGGCCTTTCTCTGTGTTCCTTGCTTCCTTTCTCCTCTGTTCCAGTTCCTTTCTTACTTTCCTTTCTGTTCCTTCTTCTCTCTCTCTCTCTCTGGCTCCAGCCTCCTGACAAGGCCGGCCTGCAGAGCAGAGCCCATGCAGGGGCTCTGCTTCCTGTCTTCTCCTCAGACTGTCTCCACTGAACTGAACACTGATCTAAGATGGTGCCCACCTTATATACCTCCCTCTATGTGTGAGCCCAGGTGACTAGCAACCAATGGGCTCCTATCTATGCCCAGAAACCCACCCCTATCTGCTCCTACACCACTGGGTGTACTTTCCCCTCCCCACTCCAGCCAGGAACAGAAGCTGTCGTGCCTGCACTCTGTCTAGTGGGAGCACCGTTGGTCTGTTCCTCGGAAATGGGGTGTGTGTGGTGCATGCAGCCTACCGAGCCCTGGTCCACACTCCATCCTTACCCGGGAGTGGAATATCACACCTCTGGTCTGAGGTGCAATACCCCTGTAGCAGCCGAGCCCTCGGGGTGCTACATTCCCCCCTGGTAAATCACAGCACGTCCTCGGGCTGGAAAAGAGCAAAGACAATTTAAACATACAAAATTTTTAGAATGCATTCGTATATAAGACAATAACTTTTCACTCATCCCTTTATGGGAGGTATTCTTCTCTTTTTAACGTTACTGGTACTCCTTTTCATAAAACATCTTGCTAATGCCACTGGAACTCTTTTAGCATATAAAACATCACATAAAACATTTGTATTATTATTCTAGCAGCATATAAAACTTTTCAATATAAAACATTTTCAAGACAGATTCTTGAGTTCTGGCCGCTGTGCAACTTGCGACCAGGAAAAGGTGCAACAGTCCATTTAATCCGTCTTGAGGTAGGCGTTGCGGTTTTTGTATAAAACCAGTAGGGGGCGCTTTAAGAAGCGCAACTATATACAAGGGATTGGCCGCTCTCAGTCCTCGGCCAGTGGGGATAAGGGAGTGGCTGCTCACAGTCCTCAGCCTGGTTTGGGATTAGGGGCAACACGCACACAGGAAACTTTTTATCAAGAAACAGTTCCACACTAGTCCCAACGGGGACCACACTTCAATTCGCAACAGTTCTTGTACCCTGACGGGTAACTATATACAGTTCCATTTTACCGTTTACTGGTAACGGTGTCCTTCTCGCTCCTCCGGGTAATCTTCTGGTCCGTCCGGATCCTCAGTGTATTCCGTGTCTGGGCGGTACTGCAGTTCCTCCTCTGTGAGCCGGTGAACATGGAGAGCATACAGTCCCTTTGCGCCCTTGAGCCGGGTGTAGGTGACCATGTCGCCGGGGTACAGGTCACGTCCGTGATGTCCCTCTGGCAGGTGGCTTTCAACGTCCCTTCTAGTGACGAAGACGTCGGTGTCAGCCTCCGGGTCTCTGATGAAGCCCCAGCCATGCTCCAGCTGGAACTTGACTACGGTCCCGGTGGCTCTGGGTCCGCGGATGGCGTGGGTGTCTTGTCGGGCCCTCCTCTTTTGCTCCGCGCTCCTGGCCTGGAGTCGCTGCTCCCTGATGCGCCTCTGCCGCCGCTCTCTTTCATAGGTGGCTAGCTGCTGACGGCAGCACTCCAGGCGCTGGACTTCTTCCGCCCGGGTCTCCTGGGTGAAGCCCATGAGGTTCTCGCCAGTGGGGTCCCATGCAAACTGGGCATCCTCCGGCAGGGGTGGAGCGATGTTGGCGGGCTCCGGGGCCGGGATCAAAGGCTCACTCAGGGGTCGCTCTTTCCGGAGACGGGGGTTGGCGAACTCCGGCGGCCATTCAAAGGGTAGCCCGTCTGGGCTGGTATATTGGGCATACAGGTCCGCGCCCAAGGGTGGCACTATGGGCTTCGGACGGGTGGCAGCGCCCGGGGGCACTCGGCCTTGCGACCAGGCCGGTGGTCGCTTGTTGGTCGCGCCCGGGGGTGGCACCGCCAAGGTAGGGGGCGCTGGTGAGGCAGCGGCGCCCGAGTGTGCTGGGTCTTGCGTCCTGGCCCGTGACGTCTCACGCTGTACGGCGCCAGGGTTCAGAGGGCACAGCGCGGGGCAGGGCGTGACGACGGTGCTTGCTGCCTGAGGCCTAGCTGGTGGCGGTGGAGGCGTGGTGTCAGGTACGGTCCCTGGGGCTTCGGGTCCCGCAATGGAGGGTGAGGGCAGGCTGGTGTTCCCCGGGCTTGGGGTGGTGGCGTCCCCATTACCTGCCTCGGTCTCCGTGGCCTCCTCCGCGGCGTCATCTGCAGCTGCCGGTCCCTCTTCTCCACGCCCAGTGGTAAAAGCGCTACCCGGTTCCGGCGGGGTCCTCTGCTGGTCGCCTCCGTGCTGCCGGGCCATCTCCTCTCTCCACCCGGCAAACACATCCCGCTGCGCCCGGACCATTCTTCTATTCAGATCTTCCAGCGCTGCGCGCGCACGGTCCGGGTCTCTAGGCAGTTGGGCCAGCAGTTCTGTCAGGCTGCAGGGTGGCTCCGCTTGCAGCAGGCTGCGGGCCAGGGTGCTGGTGGAGTTTTCTGCTCCCTCCATCTCCGGGTGCAGCAGGTCCAGACTGATCCAGGCCGCACCCAGCCCCTCAGTTTTCTTTCCTATCTGCCCCCATGGGGGTTGGTCTTGGGGGCATCTGCTGACAATCACCTTCAGGGGCAGCCCCCCCACGTTGATGGACATCTCCATTGCTGCATTCATGGCTGGTGGGGGCGGGCTCCTTCTTTGGCGCCACTCTGGGACCTGGCCCACGATGGGAGGTGGCTTCCTGCTGTCCTTTGGTGCGCACATAATGGCGTCCGCTCTGCCAGGGCGGGAAAAACTGATGAAGATGGCAGGAAACGGTCCAAAATGGCGTCTGATGGCGGGAATCGGCTCCGGATGGCGGGAAACGACTCCGGACGGCGGGAAGCTTCTGGAAATGGCGGGAGACTTCTTTTTAAGGTACATGTGCAGTTTTCTTCAGGCACGCAATACCCGCTTGTGGCGGGTTGGTAATGATCCTGCCGACTACGCCAAAGTTGACGCGCCCCCCTGGGCCTGTGTTGTGCTGCTGCTGTGCAGGGGGAATACCCGGAGCCGGATCGCTGGGGGTTGTAGTTCTCCGTGGCGGTGACCCGGTCCGTGCCCAGGGTGGTCAAACCAGTGGCAGTCTATTTGTATTGTAATAAGTGTCCGACTACGCCACCCGTGGATTGCGGTCAGTGGGGACCGCCGCTGCGCTGCCGACCGCTGAGGCTGGTGTTGGTTGCACAGCTGAGTATGGGATAACTCCCCACGGGAGGAGTATTGCCTCAGGGCAGCTAATGTGGATGATGGTGGTAGTGATGGTGTGAGTGTCCCAGTACTGATGGTGCTGGTGCGGCGATGAAACACAGAGACTTGTAATTGCAGTTTCCAAAGCTTTACTCACGGTTGTTATTCAGGTCAATGCTGCAGGCGATGACTGCCCAAGCCGTGCTGCGTCCACCAGGTGAGGGACTCGGTCAACTCCCAGGCAATTCCAGAGCGTGGTTCAGAGCTCCCCTCTCTTCCTTTCTACTGGCCGTCCCCACCAGTGACCCACCTTTGTCCAGCTTCCTCGGGCCTTCTGTTGGCGAAACCTCTCCCGGTTTCCCTGACCCTATGCGGTATGCCTTTCTGGTGGATGTAGTGAGGGGTCGCACCAAGATGTGGTCACAACCTCCGGTTTTGGCTGAGGATTAGTCGCCTCCACCAATTTGGGTTCCGGTACCCTATTCTGCCAACTCTTCACCCAGTATCTCCTCTGGGCATATGGGGTTCCTTCTGCCTTCGTGTCTCTGGGCCTTTCTCTGTGTTCTTTGCTTCCTTTCTCCTCTGTTCCAGTTCCTTTCTTACTTTCCTTTCTGTTCCTTCTTCTCTCTCTCTCTCTCTGGCTCCAGCCTCCTGACAAGGCCGGCCTGCAGAGCAGAGCCCATGCAGGGGCTCTGCTTCCTGTCTTCTCCTCAGACTGTCTCCACTGAACTGAACACTGATCTAAGATGGTGCCCACCTTATATACCTCCCTCTATATGTGAGCCCAGGTGACTAGCAACCAATGGACTCCTATCTATGCCCAGAAACCCACCCCTATCTGCTCCTACACCACTGGGTGTACTTTCCCCTCCCCACTCCAGCCAGGAACAGAAGCTGTCGTGCCTGCACTCTGTCTAGTGGGAGCACCGTTGGTCTGTTCCTCGGAAATGGGGTGTGTGTGGTGCATGCAGCCTACCGAGCCCTGGTCCACACTCCATCCTTACCCGGGAGTGGAATATCACACCTCGGGTCTGAGGTGCAATACCCCTGTAGCAGCCAAGCCCTCGGGGTGCTACAATGCTACCCAGCCCAGCCTCATCTCAGCGCAGATTGAGTGATAATGAGGAGGAGGAGGAAGAGAACATAGACAGCAATACTCTTGGTGAGAACAGGGAAGTCTTGGCTGTTGGCAGTCTGGCACACAAGGCCGACTTTATGTTCCCCTGCCTTTACCGTGACCATCGCGTTGAACGCATTTTGAGCATTACAGAAAACTGGCATGGCACAAGAGAATTCTTGGAGACGGAGGTGTGAGGTTCTGATTAAGGAGGATGTCTGTCTTAGATCAGTTGCAGACCCGAGGGCACAGGAGGGGTGAATAACAGAAATGAGGGAAGAGATAAAGGCCGGTGCAGAACTGTGGACAGCTTGGTGGGTGAGAGAGATGAGTTTGTATTGTATTCTGTAGTGATTGTTTAACCTAACCCGTGCAATGACTGGCACAAAGTAGAGGCAACAGTGAAGCTGCTTAATAGAAATAGGACCCTGGCTGCTGCATTCAGAAGTGATTGGAGAGGTGACATTTTTTTTTAGAGGGAGACCGATTAGAAGTTGCACTAGTAAATAAGAGTGACAGAGTTTTTGCAGTATCAAAGGTGAGAATAGGTCGACTTCTGGAGAAGTTTTTAAGGTGCAGGTGATATGAGCGAGTGAGTGATTTTCCAAGTTGAATAAAGGAAATTTGTGTGTCAAATATGACTTCAAGATAGCAGGCGTGTCGAGTGGGAGTTATGGTGGCAGCACCTAAAGGAAATTGCAAAGTCAGGTATAGGTAGGTTAGTAGAGGGAGGAAACCGAAGGAGTTCATTTTGAGAGATGTTGAATCTGACAACGCTGGCGGCAGAGGTCACAGTCAGAAAGTTCATAGGACAACCAAGGAGTACAAGCGAGGAAGACACAAACCAGATGCGTCAGAGGCAGGAGAACGCTGTCAAAGGTCTGGGACAGTTTTCTCAGACCCTCCCAGCGCCCACGCCCTGACTATTATTATTATTTATTATTATTTATTATTGTAGCGCCATTTATTCCATGTCGCTTTACATGTGAGAAAGAGGTATACATAGCGAAAACAATTACAATAATCTTGAACAAAACGTGACAGCGACTGGTACAGGAGGAGCGAGGACTCTGCCCTTGAGGGCTCACAGTCTACAAGAGGTGGGTGAGGATACAGTAGGTGAGAGTAGGGCTGGTCGTGCAGTGGTATGGTAGAGCGGTGGTAACTGCAGGTTGTACGCTTGTCTTCAGGTTCCTTTTGAAGGTTTCCACAGTAGGAGAGAGCCTGATATGTTGGGGTAGAGCGTTCCAGATTTGGGGGGAATGCACAGGAGAACTCTTGTATGTGATTGTGGGAAGAGCAGATAAGAGGGGAATAGAGAAGGAGAACTTGTGAGGATCAGAGGTATCGTGCGGTTAAGTACCAGGAGACTAGGTCAGAGATATTTGGAGGAGACAGGTTATGAATGGCTTTGTATGTCATGGTTAGGGTTTTGAACTGGAGTCTCTGGGTAATGGGGAGCCAGTGAAGAGATTGACAGAGAGGAGAGGCCGGGGAATAGCAGGGGGACAGGTGGATTAGTCAGGCAGTGGAGTTTAGGATAGATTGGAGGGGAGCGAGAGTGTTGGAAGGGAGGCCAGAGAGCAGGAGGTTGCAGTAGTTGAGGCGGGAGGTGATAAGGGCATGCACTAGTGTTTTTGCAGATTCATGGTTGAGGAATGTGTGGATCTGGGAGATATTTTTAAGTTGGAGTTGGCAGGAAGTAGAAAGGGCTTGGATATGTGGTTTGAAGGAAAGGTCAGAGTCAAGGGTTTCCCCAAGGCAGCGAGCTTGTGGGACTGGGGAGAGTGGACAGCCATTGATGTTGATAGATAGGTCTGTTGGGGGGGTTGAGAGAGATGGTGGAAAGATGATGAATTCTGTTTTATCCATATTAAGTTTTAGAAATCTAGCAGAGCAGAAGGATGAAATAGCGGACAGACATAGTGGGATTTTGGTTAGTAGGGAGAGGATATTGGGTCCAGAGAGGTAGATCTGTGTGTCATCGACATAGAGGTGATACTGAAAGCCATGAGACTCTATGAGCTGTCCCAGGCCTAAGGTGTAGATGGAGAAGAGCAAGGGTCCTAGAACTGATCCTTGGGGAACACCGACAGATAGTGGGCGAGATGAGGAGGTGGTGTGTGAGTGGGAGACACTGAATCTCCGGTCTGTTAGGTATGAGGAGATCCAGGATAGGGCCAGGTCTGTGATGATCTGAGAGAGAGGTCTGAGAGATGAGAGAGTCTGTAGGAAGAGGGAATAGTCCACTGTGTCGAAGGCAGATGATAGGTCCAGGAGGAGGAGGACAGAGTATTGTCGCTTGAAATTGGCAGTTAGTAGGTCGTTGGTGACTTTAGTCAGTGCAGTTTCAGTAGAATGGTGCTGTCGGAAACCAGATTGTAGGCGGTCAAAGAGGGAGCAAGAGGAGAGGTGGGAGGACAATTCAGAATGGACGTGTTGTTCCAGTAGATTTGAGGCATAGGGGAGAAGTGATATGGGGCGATAGCTCATCAGAGAGGAAAGGTCAACGGAAGGCTTTTTGAGGATGGGTGTGATTGAGGCATGTTTGAAGCATGAGGGGAAGACGCCAGTTGTTACTGATACACGGGGTAGTCTGACAAGGAGGGAAACGTTTTTGAAGATGCTAGCTGGACATGTGGCATGAACTGTCTTTCTGTGCCTTGGAAGTCCTGGCCACTAGCGTTTTGTGAGAGATGGTTTTTAGTGCCACCGGGGGGCATTATAACTGATAAAACTGATAGGCGCATCCGCCTGTCAACTGAAAATGCTGACAGGCTGTCTCTTTTAAAAATGAACAAGGGCTTAATTGGGCCAGACTTCTCAACACCTCAACACCACCAGATGATAGCATCAAACATAAACTCAAATCCAGTGGTTATTTTTGGGGGGGTCTAATCCCATGCACCCCTTCACACCCAGACATGGGTATACCCTTCAGGAATAGTTCTATTTTATGTCGCCCTCCTCCTTCTCCTCACCCTCCACCACATCACCAGGGAGACTGTGATGCAACACCCACATGATTTTTTAATGGTGTTTCTGATTAGAGATGAGCAAATATTTCAATATTCGTTTTGGATTACAATCGCTGTATTTGCAATATTCGCCAAAGTAATTGTTGAATATTCGCTGAACATTGCCAAACGCCATTGGATTCAATGGGTGCCAATACCAAACGTATACACAACACCTTCAAATGGGACCAAAAGCTCCCAAAACACATCAATTTAGGGGCAGTCACCAGGAAAGTGCCATCAATTGACCCAGAGTACAAGTAGTATAATTATTATTATTCAGTGTTATAGCACCATTTATTCCATTGCGCTTTACATGTGAAAAGAAGTCACTGACTGGTGCAAGAGCAGAGAGGACCCTGTCCATGAGGGCGCGTAAACAGTCTATAAGGGGTGGGTGAATATACAGTAGGTGAGGATACAGCAGGTCATGCAGCGGTATGGTGGAGCAAGGGTTACTGCAGGTTGTGGGCTTGTCGGAAGAGATGGGTCTTCAGCTTCCTTTTAAAGGTTTCAACAGTAGGGGAGAGTCTGATATGTTGAGGTACACAGTTTAAGAGTAGAAGGGATGCACAGGAAAAATCTTGCATGCGATTGTGGGAAGAGGAGAGAAGACCAGAGTAGAGAAGGAGATCTTGTGAGGATCGGATGTTGCGTGCTGTTATGTACCGGGAGACTAGGTCACAGATATATGAAGCAGACAGGTTGTGGATGGCTCTGCATGTCATGGTTATGGTTTTGAACTTAAGTCTCTGGCCAATGGGGAGCCAGTGAAGGGATCATAGATTGCAATCTTATAGATTGCTGGAGCCAGTCCACAGTAAAAAAGCAGCCATAGAGTGTCCAGGAACCTTCCCACACACTTTTCTTAGCCAGGACTGCTTCTCGGCAGGGTTGGACAGTCCCACCAGAGAATCCTCTGGTGTGCCCTGGCTTCTCCATCAGGAGAGTTCATGATAGCGCAAACTTTACAGCTGCTATGGGGCTCTTGAGCAGAAGAGAAAGGTGGGCCCTCAAAATCAAATCCTCTGGTGGGCCCAATGTTTTTCACTGACACTGCTTCTCGGTGAGAGTTGTATTTCACCACAGACATATTCTTTAGCTCAGTGAAAGGACTGTGATACAGGGAAAATGTATCTACTCCGGCTGTCACTTCTCCGCCACCAGGTTCCACTCATTGTCACACACGACCATGCCTGGCTGTATGTTCAGCTGTGAGAGCCACAGATCAGGCTGCTGTGTTACAGCTTTCAACAACTCTGCAGCGGTGGGCGGTTTGTCACCTAAGCATTAAGCATATTATCTTCAGCACTGCCTGTTGCCGCTTGGCCAAGGCAGTGCTGCAGTGCTTCCAGCTTGTGACTGATGTGGTCATTTTGGAGATGGAGGCCGAACCAGAGGAGGAGGTGCAGGAGCTTAACAATGTGATTACATTAAAGTTACATTGAGGTTACATTGGCGAGTCGGGTTTTTATATATTTTTTTCTCTTCAAATGTGTATTGGAGTGCGTACTAATTTTTGGCAGACCTTGAAATTGTTGCATATGCAATAACAGTATAGGAGATATACTCCTTAATAATGGGAAGGACAATTCAAATTGATTCTATTTTCTAGAATATTAACTGTCTTATCTGAAATTCTTTTATGGGTGAGGTATCGCAGTATGGATAGCGTATTAAACCTATCCAGAAAGATATTATTGCCTTATACTGCATGCTGCTGGTGCTGCCCAAAAAAAATGTAAAATCTATTCTATTCCCTATCGATAACGCTGTCAAATGCATTTACGATAGGAACAGGTGCTGCTGCTAGGTGGTATCATCACCATCTACACATGAGTGTTCATTCTAGTCGCATAAATGTCTTCCACAGTCCATAACTTTATTTTTTTTATTTCTTTGGCCTTTTATACAAGTCATTACCCTGGAAAGAATGTTTCTTAACATTTTTTCCATTTTAGCTTGTTTTTTGTATGTTTTTTTTTTGTCAGTACACAAAAGTGGCGTAATACTCTGATAAAATTGTTCACAGATATACTATTTGTCAGCGGCCAACTAAGAATAAGTTTGAACCCTCAACTGCAATACTTTAAATGGAGTGTAATATTTGAAATGCTCATAATAATTGCTGGATTATTAGGGCAGTCATATGTGATAACGTCTGATGGCCACGGTTTCAGGCAGTCGCCTAATAGTATGGTATTTGTCAGCGACCAAGTGTCAATTGGTTCAACAAAACACAGGTGGCTGACTTTAAAAGGAGTGGAATATTTGGCACGTTCCACAAAATTTCTGCATTATTATGGCAGTCATATGGATCACGTGCGTCTGATCTTTGAAAAAAGTTCCTCTGCTTCCACAATACAGTAATATAAATAAAACGAAAAAAAAATCTGTCTGTATTCTGCGAACAAGCAAATGGTGCTGTAAAATGGTGATTTCAATAGGGGCATATGTGTAGTACCCAGCTGCTGCCACTATACAGTCAATGGAGCTGTGCTGCGCAGCTCCGCATCTGAGCAGTTCCAGCCAGTGCCAACACCAAGAACAGCTGCTCGCGAGGGTACTGGTGTCATACCCCAACCGATCAGACATTGATGACCTATCTTAAGGATATGGCATCAGTATTATAGTCCCGGACAACCTCTTTAAGTTAACATTTTTTAAACCTAAAATATATACCTTTCATGAGAAATTGAATCTTCAAAAAGGCCAGGGACAGGCACATGTTTCACAAATACTGTCAAAGTGACTGTCCAACTTGCAACACTGGAACCCAACCAAGGGCAACACCTTGTCACGCAAGGTGTAGGAAAGACTAAGTGCAACCCAAAAGAAGGGGGGAAGGGAGACAAGACTCTAGGGAAAAGGGGGAGTGGAGACCTCCTAGGTTGATTTGATATCACCCTGTGTTCCCTGACAGTCACTATATTGGTTCCTCACCAATTGCCGCACAGGAACCTAGACCCTGTATTTCCATAGTGCTTGGTCCCGGATAGGGAAGGGGGGATGAGCTCTAGTCGATCCCCACTAACAACTAAAGACAGCAAGGGAGACAGACACGGGGGAAAGTAACTTAGCTTTAGTCGACTTCAGAGAAATAACTCCAAACATCCTCCTAGCACCACAGAGGAAGTTAGCAATCTGAGAGCTCCAAGTATTCACAAGGAAACATGTGAGTATCACCAGCCCCTGCCTGCTGCAAAGTGAAACTATTTATACACCCAGACCTGGGTGTCAATTAGAACAGGAGGGAGATACCCGCTGGGTCCTAGCGTGAGACAGATTTAGGAAGGTGTCTGTAATGCCAAATGAAGAGATCTTCTGCAACCAACTGCAGGGCGACTGTCTATCACATCTGACACACCCGTGACACACCTGGATTGAGTTTGCATGTTCTCTTTGTACTGTTTTTGGATGAGCCTTTCAAAAGACAAAGGTGGTGCAAAGCACACTAGAGTGTTTTCCAAGTTTCAATACTCCTGTATAACCCAACATCAAGATCTTCTGAACCCTGTTCTAAGGTCTACCAGAAGATCACACTGATATTTTGCCACCAAGGATCCATGCGATTTGTTGCCATTCCTCCTATTTATCATTGGACTAGTATTGCCATTGTAATCTCCTGATGGACCACCTAACTTTTTAGGTTATTGAATAATGATTTATTTTCAGTTTGTGTCTAAAATGTATTTTCTACATTATGCATGAAATTTTATTCAAAAACCTAGCTAAAAACCACAGTTACGGCATGCCTAAAATATTCTTAGTGAAGACACAGAAGGGTAAAGGATTGCTGTGGTCTCGAGTCTGGAATTCTGAACTCGATATATAACAAGTAACTACATTGTCTGCTTAAGCCAATCATTAAAGTCTTGTGGGTATAGAAGTCCAAACAAAGCTTTTTTTTTTTTTTTTTATACATTTTTTTTATAAACTGTGAAGGACCCCAGCTTGGACGAAAGAGAGCATGTTTTTCCTCCACCATCTGGATAGTGTTTGCTGGGCGCTGCTTTGGGGAGCTATCCCTATGCTTTGGATAAACTGATGACAACAGACTCATGGAACAATGCTCCCTTTTGTTCACCAACCTTTGACACAAATAATTTTAGTCTGTATTATGCAATATTTTGTAACAGGAAACACTTTAGTGTTGTTTCTGCCAGCTTCTTGAACTTATTGCATAGATCTAATTTGTTATTTTTGCAGGTCTTCTTGGACATCGGCTAAATTTCACTCACTCTAGTCTTCTAAATTTTTAGTTCAGGTCTCTAGGGAGTATGTACAATATAATCATGGTTGTGGATTTTGCTGTATAGTGCCCCTATTAGTCATGGAGAAAAACTAGATGCTTTACAGACTGGGATACTTTTATTGGGCCAAAAGAACAAATTATACATAGATGTTGTTGAACAAGAGCCTTCAAGACCACACATGCCTTTTCTTTAGCTGAATTGGGCAATAAGTGCAATGTTGACCTGAACGTAACTAGGTAATTACATTATTTCTGAGAAATCCCATCTTGCTCCAGTTCCAAATCAGAGAAACTCATTGTAATATCATTGTATTGTAGCTTCTTGTTCTGATTTTGTTTTAACCTCATGGGACCATGACATTTAAATAAATATCAATTGCTGGCTGCACGTAAATGAACACAATGTGAGTAGGCTATGTCTATCCAACCTTGACTAACAGTAAGTCTTACAAATCATCAACGAAGTTATTTATGAAGACCAATAGGTCTATGTATGGTGAAGGTTCCTGTAAATGGTTTTTGCTTATGTAGACAATACTTGCTGATCTTTTGTGCTCTGTAAAACTTGGAATCAAAGTTGAATTCACTTTTTCTGCAGTTCCAAGAAGGAATTGATAATTCCATGTTCTTCACTATGTTTAAAGTTAGGAATTTTAGCAAAGTGGCATCTTGGGACAATACCCTAATGGCATATCTAAAGTCCATTGTGAAAGAATTTTTGGGGGTTTCTCTAAATATGCCTATTTTACAAGCCTAAGTTTCTAATGTTGTAATAATCTGCTGAAAGGGGAATTCTTTCACTCATCCATATATAAGTATTATGATAAACATTGGTTTTCATGTCTGATTCTGTGATATACCGTATATGATTGTATGTCCATGTGGCTTACTATACAATGAATAACTAATTTGCTCTTCTGTTTGTTTTTTTCAGGCAAAGATGGGAACCATTTGTACACATATGTCAACACTTCTAGTGACCAGTCTCTGCCAGCTGCGTTTTAGGTCCAAAACTTGTGCAATACTTAACAGGCAAGGTGTCTCTTTTTGTACTACTGGTCTTGTGGTGGACATCATTACACTTATTTATAATACACTGGAGTTAAGAGCACCAGTATGATCCACCTAGGTATGATTTCTTGTTTTGAAGTCAGGAAACTGCGAATTTTGCGCACAGTCATTATGCCTTGCCTGGAAGATTTTTATGTTTCTGTATCTTACTGATTGGCATAATTTGCTTGTGTACCTTATGTTGTCATAATGTTAATGTATTTCGATAACACCAGGACACCTCCCATTACTAGGCAGGCTCAGAAATTAATTCATGATGTCCGCACAAAGACAAGTCCAACAATACCTTTGCATGGCCAGTCCGTTCCTCCATTACTGAGAAATCAACAATTGAATTGATATGCAAATGAGGTTGAAGAGCTATTATAGATCTGTAGCCTCTGTCAATCCAGCTCTATTCTCGTCAAAGCGCCAGCCTGCTCCTGCTTGACTGATGGTTCCTTTGCCTGAAGTCACGCAGCATAAAGGTTGTTAGTCAAGCAGGTGAGACATTTCTTTCTGGACAAATAGCCACATCCTGATCACAGGATGTCCCACTGTTTGGATCCCTAGAGATTTTTGAGGGATCCCTGGCAACAGATTAACTCTACGCCAGCACCAGTGCAAAACAAATGAAGCATTATAGAATGAAATTTCTCATTTATATCAGTAGTCTGTCTCTTTTTCAAGTTGCTTTCTATTCTGTTAATATGTGAACAGGGTAGTCCCATCAATTGACTTACATTTCCCAGATTTAGCGTTGCAATATTCTAAGCCATACCTTTTTTGTCAGTTGACAGAGTTGAATGAGGACTTCTTTTTGTGGCATCAGCTGTAGTATTCAATGTTACTTTTTCAATCACTTTTTATTCCAGTTTTGGGGGAGACAAAATTATCATAAAATGTAATTTCTGGAATTGTGGTTTATTTTTTTAGAGCATTTAACATGAACTTAGTTGACATATTGGGGGTTAGAATAATGACTGCGATACTAGATTTATATATTTATCCTTTACTACTTTTATGCAATAAAATAACATTTTGTAATAATAAAAATATTTCATTTTTTGTATCACCTTATTCTGAGAGCCATATCTTTTAAATGTTGTTTTTCTTTAGTTCTTTGGCTCATTTTGTGGAAGGAGAAATACAGTTATATGAAAAAGTTTGGGCACCCCTATTAATCTTAAGCTTAATGTTTTATAAAAATTGGTGTTTTTGCAACAGCTATTTCAGTTTGATATATGTATTAACTGTTGGACAGAGTAATGTTTCTGCCTTGAAATGAGGTTTATTGTACTAACAGAAAATGTGCAATCTGCATTCAAACAAAATTTAACAGGTGCATAAGTATGGGCACCCTTATCATTTTCTTGTTTTAAATACTCCTACCTACTTTTTACTGACTTACTAAAGCACTTTTTTTTGTTTTGTAACCTCATTGAGCTTTGAACTTCATAGCCAGGTGTATGCAATCATGAGAAAAGCTACTTAAAGTGGCCACTTGCAAGTTGTTCTCCTCTTTGAATCTCCTCTGAACAGTGGCATCATGGGCTCCTCAAAACAACTGTCAAATGATCTGAAAACAAAGATTATTCAACATAGTTGTTCAGGGGAAGGATACAAAAAGCTGTCTCAGTGATTTAACCTGTCAGTTTCCACTGTGAGGAACATAGTAAGGAAATGGAAGAACACAGGGACAGTTCTTGTTAAGGCCAGAAGTGGCAGGCCAAGAAAAACATCAGAAAGGCAGAGAAGAAGAATGGTGAGATCAGTCAAGGACAATCCTCAGACCACCTCCAGAGAGCTGCAGCATCAACTTGCTGCAGATGGTGTCACTGTGCATCGGTCAACTATACAACGCACTTTGCACAAGGAGAAGCTGTATGGGAGAGTGATGCGAAAGAAGCCGTTTCTGCAAGCACGCCACAAACAGAGTCGGCTGAGGTATGCAAAAGCACATTTGGAGAAGCCAATTTCTTTTTGGAGGAAGGTCCTGTGGACTGATGAAACCAAGATTGAGTTGTTTGGTCATACAAAAAGGCGTTATGCATGGCGGCAAAAAAACACAGCATTCCAAGAAAAAAACTTGGTACCCACAGTAAAATTTGGTGGAGGTTCCATCATGCTTTGGGGCTGTGTGGCCAATGCCGGCACCGGGAATCTTGTTAAAGTTGAGGGACGCATGGATTCCACTCAGTATCAGCAGATTCTTGACAATAATGTTCAAGAATCAGTGATAAAGTTGAAGTTATGCAGGGGATGGATCTTTCAGCAAGACAATGATCCAAAACACCGCTCCAAATCTACTCAGGCATTCATGCAGAGGAACAATGACAATGTTCTGGAATGGCCATCCCAGTCCCCAGACCTGAATATCATTGAACATCTGTGGGATCATTTGAAGAGGGCTGTCCATGCTCTGCGACCATCAAACTTAACTGAACTGGAATTGTTTTGTAAAGAGGAATGGTCAAAAATACCTTCATCCAGGTTCCAGGAACTCATTAAAAGCTACAGGAAGCGACTAGAGGCTGTTATTTTTGCAAAAGGAGGCTCTACTAAATATTAATGTCACTTTTCTGGTGAGGTGCCCATACTTATGCACCTGTCAAATTTTGTTTGAATGCAGATTGCACATTTTCTGTTAGTACAATAAACCTCATTTCAAGGCAGAAACATTACTGTGTCCAACAGTTATTACATATATCAAACTGAAATAGCTGTTGCAAAAACACGAATTTTTATAAAACAATAAGCTTAAGATTAATAGGGGTGCCCAAACTTTTTCATATAACTGTATTTAGATTGCTTTTTTCTGTGTGGCTGCTGTCACACACTAAAACACGCTTTTTATTGCAAAAACTAATTTTTGCATCGCCATATTTTGAGAGCTTTAATTTTCCTATATTTCGGCCAACAGAGTAATTTCAGATAGCCCCGAAACCTGAAAGATGTGGAGAAGATCTGTATGGAGGAGTGAGCCAAAATCTATGCTTAAGTGTGTGCAAACTTGGTCAAGAACTATAGGAAACGTCTGACCTCTGTAATTGCAAACATAGGTTTTTGTACCAAATATTAAGTTCTGCTTTTCTATTGTATCAAATATTTATTTCATGCATTAAAATACAAATTCATTATGTAAAAATCATGCAATGTGGTTTTCTGGATTTTTTTCAAGATTCTGTCTGTCTCTCACAGATGAATTGTACCTATGATAAAAAATACAGACCTCTCCATTCTCTGTAGGTGGGAAAACTTGCAAAATTGGCAGTGTATCATATACTTCTTTTCCTCAATGTATTTTTTTTTTCATTATTTTCTTATTGTTTTCATAAAAAAATTAAAAATATATTTAGAACTTTTTTTACCTAGCTCCATTATGGGACTTTCACTTTTACAGCTCTGATCAAATTATAAAGCATAGCAATGAATGAGCATTGCCATGCTTGTAACTGTTAGTGCTGCACTGACACAAGTTAGATCATGCACTTCGCATGATCTAACTAACTTGCTAGAGTCTGGTGACCAGCTATATTTTTCTTATAATTATTTAATTAAATTAAAAAGGTGATGATAACACAAAAAAAATCAGAACATCATTTTATCAAATGCTAAAATCTGGTATTAGACCCAACATTTATAAATCGAATATTCCTGGATTGCATCTTGGTAGGCAAAAATTAAAAAGAATGTCCTAATGTAGTCAAACACTTTCTGTATGTCCTATTATGTTACATGGAATATTTGGGGACTCCTGCTCAGGAGCCAGAATATAGAGCTGTTAACTATCTGGTTTTACATGGAAAACCATGCATCTGAATGGCTGTCATCCTACACCAGACAAGACTCCATTGAGAAATATATTGCTCAGTAATTCCATAAAAAACTAAGACAAAGTTAATAATGCAGAAAATTTGTCTCAAAATTCTTTTTGTTCCATATTGAAAAAAGGACATTATATTATGCCGGAAAAGGAGTACATGGAGTGAAGCAGTATATTTTCTTTAAATGACTAAGTATTTTTTTTTCACTGAAAATGGTCTTTGGAGATGTTAAAAATCTGCTTCTGAGTCATGTAGAGGGAACCTTTTACTGACACAGCTATATGACTACATAAACAACAAAGAAAAAACTATTACTACTCTCATGGTCACTGGAACACATAATGAAACCCAGTTCACTCTCCAGAAACATCTGACGCTCCTGTATTAGATCAGCATTTCTTTGATGTTCTGGGTGACAGACTTCAAGTCACCTATGGGAAATAGTTAGAAAAAACTCAATGAAGAATGATTCTAAAACTTGACGTGTAATGCATACCATATGTGGTGAGGAATGACAATACCAGCATTACTGGTGTGAACAAACTAAAGGTAACTAGACAATCATCATGACTAAAGATGAGCAAATCCATAGATTACAAAGTAAAGTCGTTACAAATTTTGATTTGCACAACTTCATCTGAAGCAGAGTTTAGGACACAAAGCTACAACCTTGCACGGGCACCTCCATTTTGGAGGAGGTGCTTTTTATATGAGAGGTCCTCCGGTCATTGGCCGGGGACTCCTTAGGACGGCACGCGCGGCCCCTTTAAGAGGGAGGCCGCGGAACACACAGTGCCTGGAAGCACAGTGCCCGGAAGCTGCACACGCCGGCAGCAGCAGCAGGAGAGCCGGAAGACGCCGGGCCGGGAGCGCGGCGGTAAGGGGGATGGCGTCTCTGCCTGTCAGGGGGCAGAGACGCCTATACTACAGTAGGGTTCAGACACAACGACCGCTTGGGGTGGGGGGCTTAGGACAATTGAGTATAAATTGATATTTTACTTTCAACCTCTCCCCCTCTTAATTTTTTGTTATTGTTTAGGCTTGGAGACACCTCAGATCATAATAAATGTATTTTCACACTAATCTGGGGACTTTCAATTGAGCCCACTTTTATTCAGACAGAATTGAATTTGCCAGAAAAATCAAACAAATCTGTCTGAAAATAATTTTTGGAGATCCACTCATCTCTGAACAATCCTTTTAGGTACAGGAGTAGAAGATGAACAGATTTGTTACAACCTTAAAACCACCTGCCCAATATTTGTCTAGGTCCTTCTAGTTCTGCCAAATAGATCAGACCAATTGAGGAATGGACTCCATAAGATTTCTGAGGGTGTTCTCTGATATCTGGCATCAAATTGTTAGTAGCAAATCCTCCATATCCAGTGGACTGCAAGGTTGGACCTCCATGAATTGGACTTGTTTTTCTGCAAATCCCACAGATGCATGGTCAGATGGAGATCAGGGGAATTTGGAGAAATCAACACCTTAAACTCTTTGCCATGTTCTTCAATCCATTTCTAGTCAATTTTTGCAGTGTATCAGGGAGCAATATTCTGTTGAAAGAGGCCACTTCCATTTGGGAACACCATTATCATAAAGGAGTATTTTTGGTCAACAACAATATTTAGGTACTGCATGTAAAAGTTACACCTGAATGAATGCCAAGACCTTAGCTTTGCCAGCACAAAAATTCTCAGAGCACCACATTGCCCCCATCCTCTTACCTTCTTCCCATAATTCATCCTGGTGTCATCTCTTTCCCAGGTATGTAAAGCACATGCAGCTTGCCATTTGCATGATGTAAAAGAAAATGTGATTCATCAGACTAGGGCACCTTCTACATTGCCTCCTATCATCAGTGGGATTGGATCAGACAAAATAGCTTTTGTTCTCTGAGCCTTGGATGCCCATGGACCATTTGTTGGTTCACTGGTTTACCTTCCTTTTACTACACTTAGGGGTAATTATAAATGCAAAATGGCAACACTTGACATGCCCTGCTATTTTGGTGATCACCTTTCTTAGCTTTCTAACCATCATAATATTATTGACCTTTAGATTTTAACCTATTTTTCCTTTTTCTAACATAAACTTGCAGAATGTACTGTCCCACCCCTTGATATGTGCCTTTGTCATGAGATAATAAAAGTTATTCATTTTATCTGTTAGTGGTTATAATTTTATTTTTGATCAGTGTATATCTATGAAAGCTCTGCAGTCAGTTATCCTAAACTCTGATGGTTCATAGACTCATAGTAAACTCACCGCTCAGCTCTCCAGCCTCTTTGCTCCTCCTTTTTACTCATCTAGTCCTCGTCAAATCTTCTGAAAGCTTTTGCATGCCTGCGAAGAACTGTCCCGAGCCTCAGCAGAGACAGAAGTCCCAGCATACCATGACAGTTTTATGCAAGCGTGCATAAGGTTATAACGTGCACCCTTAACCTTAAGTATGCATGTAGGGAATCGCAAGCACAACAGTGCAAGCCTTGGTGATAAGAAGATGCGGTGAGGAGTGGATGGGTGACTACAGGGCTGGAGGGGTGAGAAATAGGTGGGTTTAAGGATTTTCTTGCCTGGATAGCTGTAAAAGCATGAGCAGTCCCTCCCTACAGACCTAAATGCTGGCATTGGATGGATGATTGCATTTGGCAGTTTCCAATAAACACTGATTGGCCAAGCACAATAGGTTAGACACAAAACCTTTTCTTAAAAAAAGTGCTAAAGTTGTCTGTGAAGAGTTTTTCCATAAAAAAGTATGAAACACAAACTGTTATTGGTAATTTGGGAAACACACCCAATCAGTGGTACAAGCCATCTTTAGGGAAAAAAACACCTGATCCATCTCCTCCCAAAGTAAACCTCAGCCAAAAAGCTCAAATGCAATGAAAAGAGCTTTGCAGATGTCACCATCTACATCTACTCTAACAGCACATATTCTGCATGGTGGAGTTCAGAGATGGCATTAGTGTCAGCCTAGTAAATCCTTAGATAATAAAGATCTAATGAATCTATATGTGAAGTATATAATATCTGAAGAAGGATGACTCTATTGTTCATACATTACTTTTTTATACTGTATATCCCTTCTGAATCTGCAGTAGGCTTGCATGAAAATGAGCTTCTCTCCATCTAAGATACAAAGCCGGCCTTCAGGTGGGGCTCAAATTCTTAGCTTCCTTTTCACAAGTATTTCATTGTAAACCAAAACTGACAGCCTGGACTAAAGTTATTTATCCTTCTGCCTGGACCGATGTCACATTTTTCTTAAGTATCCCTTTTTGTTGCTGCAGACATACGCCCTTGGTGTGTGCCTGCAGGCGTCCAGGCATACAGAGCAACATGCATTCAAATGAAGCAAAATTTGCAATTCAATGGGACCCTACTCTTCCACATCTTTTTATTGAGAGCTCAGAGAACCTTCTTCTTAGGCATATTCTTAGAAAGTATTAGACAGGAAATTGATGGCAATTAAATGACTGACAGTTGTGTTAAAAATACTTTTTCATGATTAAAATAGTGTAAATTGTATCTTGTAGGAGGCTGTTTATGCAAGATACTGGAAGACTTTGTAAGCCTTCAGTTTGGATAGAAGAAAATAAACGAAGACAAGGAGTCTCAGAGTTCTATCTTCTTATCATGTATACAAATCAGTAGCTTTAGATGGTTACGCTGGCCATACAAATAGCCATCTCTCCCAACTACTCCATGCACATGAACTTTAGTTGGCCATCAGCTCATTCTTTCCCAACTCTCCCATATACTTGAACGTCCTTTGACCATTGGCTCAATTTTTTCCAACTCCTCTGTACACATGAACGTTCATCAGCTATCAACTCAATCTTTCTCAACTCCCCCATACACATGAACGTTCATCAACCATCAGCTATCTTTCCCAACTCCCCTGTACACATGAACGTTAATCAACCATAAACTATGTTTTCCATCTCCCCACGTACATATGAACGTTCATCGGCCATAAGCTATCTCTCTCAACTTCCCCGTAGACATGAACTTTCATCAGCCTTCAGCTCAATCTTTCCCAACTCCCCCATACACATGAAAATTCATTGACCTTAAGCTTTGTCTCCCAATTCGCCTGTACACATGAACGTTCATCAGTCATCTGCTCAATCTTTCTTAACTCTCCCGTACACATGAACGTTCATCGGCCATCAGCTATCTCTCCCAACTACACCATTCAAATGAATGTTCATCATCTTTCCCAATTCACCATACACATTAACGTTCATCAGCCATCAGCTATCTTTCCCAACTCTCCCATAAACATGAACGTTGGACTAAACTTCATAGAATAAGTCATCTCAAAACTGAGCTCTGCAGATCCCTGTCTAAATGGAGTGATGGTGGGCATGTCTCACTGTTCCATGAATGGGCACTGCACCATTCATTCTTAATAGGACTTTTGGAATTAGCGCTGTGTTCGATTATCTCCGGCTGCCCCATTGAAAATTAAATGAGCAGTGGTGCACATGTCTGGATACCACCCTGTTCAAACGGGGCTCTTCAGAGACCTATTATTGGGACTGGTAGAGGTCCCAGTGGTTGGACCCCCTGATAAGCAAGTAATTACCTATCCTTTGATAACTTTAAAAAATGGGAATAACCCTTTAAGAGGACTGGTCATCTGTTCTGCCATGTCTTGTTTGATAAATAATTGTATTTCCCATTAAATAATAATCAATGGCATAACTTAAAGGGGTTTTCCCACAAACAAAGTACATTTTAATCAATAGATCTTGGAATGATAATACATTCCACAATTGGATGTGTTTAAATAAAATGTTCCTGTGCTGAGATAATGTTATAAATGTGCCCCTGCTGTGTACTGTGTAATGGCTGTGTCTGACCGTGCAGGAACATGGTCTGATCATACCACATCTCCTGGGCAGGAGGGAAGCAAAAGAGCATACAGTCATTTCAGCAGGGGATCGCAGCTGATTCTTTCTGTGAGATAAAACATTTCATTGCTAGTTTTTAAGCAATGTTTTACCTCAAAGAAATAATCAGCTGTGACCCCCTGCTGTAATGTCTGTATAATCTTTTGCCTCCCCCCCCCTGTCCAGGAGCTGTGGTATGATCAGATCATGCTCCTGTATGGTCAAACACAGCCATTACACAGTACACAGCAGGGGCACATTTATAAGATTATCTCAGCACAGGAACATTTTTTTAAACACATTTAATTGTGGAACTTATTATTATTAAAAGATCTGTTGATTAAAATAGTGATTAAAATTAATTTTATTCATAGAAAAACCCCTTTAAAGCTTTGTAAGCCCTAATTCAAAATCTCCAGCAAAATAATAATGAGTCTTTAATCATTTTGGTCTTCTCACATAAGCTAAAGGGATCTCTTAGGCCCCCATTGCTCCAGAGCGTGGGTTCAACTGCAACCCCTATAGTTACTCCCCTAATAATAATTCTAGATCATCAACAAAGCATCTTGACATTCTGTTATTCTACATGGATATGTATACAGTACAGACCAAAAGTTTGGACACACCTTCTCATTTAAAGATTTTTCTGTATTTTCATGACTATGAAAATTGTACATTCACACTGAAGGCATCAAAACTATGAATTAACACATGTGGAATTATATACTTAACAAAAAAGTGTGAAACAACTGAAAATACGTCTTATATTCTAGGTTCTTCAAAGTAGCCACCTTTTGCTTTTATGACTGCTTTGCACACTCTTGGCATTCTCTTGATGAGCTTCAAGAGGTAGTCACTGGAAATGGTCTTCCAACAACCTTGAAGGAGTTCCCAGAGATGATTAGCACTTGTTGTCCCTTTTGCCTTCACTCTGCGGTCCAGCTCACCCCAAACCATCTCGATTGGGTTCAGGTCTGGTGACTGTGGAGGCCAGGTCATCTGGTGTAGCACCCCATCACTCTCCCTCTTGGTCAAATAGCCCTTACACAGATTGAGGTGTGTTTGGGGTCATTGTCCTGTTGAAAAATAAATGATGGTCCAACTAAACGCAAACCGGATGGAATAGCATGCCGCTGCAAGATGCTGTGGTAGCCATGCTGGTTCAGTATGCCTTCAATTTTGAATAAATCCCCAACAGTGTCACCAGCAAAACACCCCCACACCATCACACCTCCTCCTCCATGCTTCACGGTGGGAACCAGGCATGTAGATTCCATCCTTTCACCTTTTCTGCATCGCACAAAGACACGGTGGTTGGAACCAAAGATCTCAAATTTGGACTCATCAGTCCAAAGCACAGATTTCCACTGGTCTAATGTCCATTCCTTGTGTTCTTTAGCCCAAACAAGTCTCTTCTGCTTGTTGCCTGTCCTTAGCAGTGGTTTCCTAGCAGCTATTTTACCATGAAGGCCTGCTGCACAAAGTCTCCTCTTAACAGTTGTTGAAGAGATGTGTCTGCTGCTAGAACTCTGTGTGGCATTGACCTGGTCTCTAATCTGAGCTGCTGTTAACCTGCGATTTCTGAGGCTGGTGACTCGGATAAACTTATCCTCAGAAGCAGAGGTGACTCTTGGTCTTCCTTTCCTGGGGCGGTCCTAATGTGAGCCAGTTTCTTTGTAGCGCTTGATGGTTTTTGCAACAGCACTTGGGGACACTTTCAAAGTTTTCCCAATTTTTCGGACTGATTGACCTTCATTTCTTAAAGTAATGATGGCCACTCATTTTTCTTTACTTAGCTGCTTTTTTCTTGCCATAATACAAATTCTAACAGTCTATTCAGTAGGACTATCAGCTGTGTATCCACCTGACTTCTGCACAACACAACTGATGGTCCCAACCCCATTTATAAGGCAAGGAATCCCACTTATTAAACCTGACAGGGCACACCTGTGAAGTGAAAACCATTTCCGGTGACTACCTCTTGAAGCTCATCAAGAGAATGCCAAGAGTGTGCAAAGCAGTCATCAAAGCAAAAGGTGGCTACTTTGAAGAACCTAGAATATAAGACATATTTTCAGTTGTTTCACACTTTTTTGTTAAGTATATAATTCCACATGTGTTAATTCATAGTTTTGATGCCTTCAGTGTGAATGTACAATTTTCATAGTCATGAAAATACAGAAAAATCTTTAAATGAGAAGGTGTGTCCAAACTTTTGGTCTGTACTGTATATATAAGTTGACAAATATGTGTTATTGTGAAGCCCAGCTGTGCTTGGTATCACAAATCCCAGAAGGGTGTATTGAAGGATTCCTCCACAAGAGGCCCCCATAACCATTCACACATCTCCACCTTCCACCTCAGACCACCAGAGGGAGCTCCTTAGGGAGATAGAAAAGGGAAGGTGGAGCCAGGCAGCAGTTAGTCTAAGTCTGTGTGAGGCTGGATTAGCAGTGAGTCCAGTGCAGTTTGAGACGTGTTACCTCAGAGGACAAAAGCCTGTTCCAGCTCCTGCATCCTACCCTGCAGTGGAGCTTATCCAGATCAAGACTCGGTGTAGCTCAGTGAGGTGAGCTTAAGGTGTGCCGGCGCCATAAGATCGGTTAATCGCGGCACGCTGCCGTGTGTGTGAGTGGCCTATTGAGGTCTTGAGTAGGCCGAAGGCGAAGGAGTAGAGAGTTAGCTCATAGGGGGCAGAGGAGCTTAATTAGCTCACCCCGAAGAAGTAGTTACCGGACACCGGGTCCGAAGCTTGCCGGGATCTCCACGACCCAGTAAGATAAACCGGAATCCCTGGAGAACTGCAAGTCCCAGGATCGCTAAAGTGTTGATACGTACCAGAGCCAGGAGACACATAGGCCCCGTAGGTCGGGAGCGTGCACTCCAAGAGAAGGCCCTACCACAAGGTCAGCCAGCGCAGGACAGAGACAAAGTTAGGCCGAGCTCCAGGCAGGTCAGAAACTTATTACGCAGCAGCAAGAACCAGGAGGCCCAAAATCTGCTCATTGGGGAGGATCCGGACATACACCCTTCACCCTACAGTGCTCTGGGGAGTGCCTGAATTTGCATCAGTAAAAGGTACTGAAGTGACTTTTGTGTTCATCCCTGTTCTTGCTCTGGCCCGGCGTAGTCTCTTTGTCCTGCATCCCCGTTCCTATACTGCCCTGAGGTCCAGCTCTACCTGTGGAGAGCAATACCATCAAGCTGCCCTATCATCAGCCTCAGTGGACTGCGCAGCGCTGGTGATCCTCACCAGAAACCACAGGTGGCGTCACGAACTCTTTCTTTTATAAACCTAACATCGATTAACGCCCTTTTAAAGAGAGACCCCAGAGTACGGGCCCGGTAGCCGACCACCGCGACCTCCTTAAGGCTAAAGGCCCGGGTAACCGAGTCATCCGCCATCCCCTGGGCTTGTCATCTCTCTTCTGGCGTCACGAACAGGATTGCGTGCCCGCTGCAACGATGAAGTGTTTTGCCCATTGCCACCGGGTACTGTGCACCTTTATGTTGAACTGTGTACGTAAAGTTGTGGTGAAGATAGCCGCCATTGTTGGGCCGTTGAGTGAGAAGAAGGGCGTAACCGCGGGAAAATAAGGGGCATACCTGCAAAAGAGCGCGAAGTCCCGGACACGCCCCACGCCTTGACGTCAAAGCGTGAAGCGCCAGGTCCTGTACGCAGTGTCGCTGAACGCTCTGACGTAGGACGTAAGCGACGCAAGGTCCTGAAGACAACCGTCACCTGCGGAGCTGCGGCCTACCGGAAGAAAAACCAGAAGGTAGGCCACGGTTAACTAGGGGGGCACTAAGATGTCCGTCGAACAGCAGATCGCCGAACTACCGGTCAACGTCCCTGAAGTTCAGCCCGCGCCCGATAATGGGCAGGCAGAAGCCGCCACTCCACCAGCAGCGCCTGTAACACCTGTTATTCCTATGACTTTACCGTACATTCCTGGAGCAAAGTGGCTCCCCCAGTACAACGGCAAACCAGATACCCTGTCTGGATTCAAGCGGAAGATATGTGGTATTTTGGACATGTACTCTATGACCGGCAAACAAAGAGCTGCCGTTGTAGTAGGACAACTGACCGGTGCTGCGGAACGGGAAGTGGAAACATGGTCAGCCGCAGACCAGGAGTCAGTGTCCGCAATATTCTAAAAACTACAGACTGTATTTGAGGACCTTACTGAGGCGGACCTCTGGATGAGGTTCTACAGCTGCTCCCAACAACCAGAGGACAATGTTCGGGACTACGTCTGGTGTCTCCAAGGGGCCCTGCGGGCTCTGAACCGGGTTAGTCCGACCAGCTATGAGAATGAGCACCGAATGCTGAAAGAACAGTTTGTCCGGGGACTGAGGTCTCCAGAGGAGAGCAGGACTGTGCGTTGGTGGTCCCTGGATCATCCAGATGCCAACTTTGACAATCTCAAGGATATGGCTATAAAAGGACTGCAGCCCCTGGAAACAAATGCCATCCAACGTTACCAGGGTGGGACTACTCCAGTGCCTGCTACACCCACCTTTTCCCCAGTGGCTGCTGAAGCTAAGGTTCCAGCAACGTCCCCTAAAGAACTGGACAGTCTGCGCTCTGAGGTGCGTCAGTTGAGCAAAACTCTGACCACCGTGCTGAGTGCCCTGCAGCTGCGGACAGAGCCCGAGGAAGGAGGGAAGATCCTGCTAGCCGACAGCCCTGAGGATGTCCCCTGGATGCGGAGGAGGAGGAGGCCAACACCACCCTCGCCAAGGACCAGTGACCAGCGCCGTCCGCCGAGGGAACCAACCTGCTACTGATGCCGCAAGACCGGACACCTCGCCCAGAAGTGTCCTTTAAACGAGAAAACCCTGGATCCGAGGGCCGCCACCCAGGAGTAGATTCACCAGGCCCATCAGACTGGTACAACAGGTTCGTCGGAGGAAGACCTTTCCTGTCCATTGTGTTGGACGAGATCCCGACACATGCCCTGCTGGACACAGGATCTCAGGTAACCATCATGCCTGAAGTCCTCTACAAAAGGTACTGGTCCATGGACGATCTGCGTCCGCCTGCTCCAAATTTGCCTGTATATGCCTCAAATGGACTCCTCCTTAACCTACTCGGGGTTAAGAACGTGACTGTAAAAGTGGGGAGAGTGGAGCTGAAGGACCAGGGACTAATTGTAGTAGAGACCAATCCTGATGACACTAATCCGTATATGGTACTTGGCACTAACATTGTTGGTAACTGTTTGGGAGAGGTTGTGTTCTTGCTCCAACAGATCGCCGACACTGCCAAACCAGGACAGAGGAGGGTACTGCAGAAGGAGATCTGCGTCCTGATGTATCAACAGCAAGTAAGGTTGACAGATGGTGAAATCGGTAACGTGAGGGTAACAGACCCCATACCCATTGTCATCCCCCCAATGAGTGAAATGCTCATCTGGTGTAGAGCTGCCATAGGTCTTAGAGGACAGAGCTACCAGGCGGTAGTAGAACCCCTTTGCTCCGAGCATAGACCCACGCTCTTAACCGCCAGGGGAGTGGTAGATGTACGTAATGGGAGGGTGCCTGTCCGTCTCCTCAATTTAGGGGAAGATGAGGTCAAACTGCCACGTTATGCCACTGTTGCCAAATTACATGCTGTCAATAACAACTGCATCCATGAGGCGGAGTCCTTAACCTCACCAGATGCAGTAGAGGATAATGACCCTGCAACCCAGGTGGAGGATTGGTGTCAACAGCTCCATGTTGGGACGGACACCACTCCTGCCCATCAAAAACAGGGTATATACCGGGTGGTTCAAGAATACTCGCAGGTGTTCAGTAAACATCCACTTGACTTTGGGAGGGTTAATGGGGTTCAACATCATATCCCCACAGGCAACCTTTCCCCAATCAAAGAACGCTATAGGCCTATACCCCCAGCTCACTACCAGAAGGCAAAAGAAATGCTGCATGACATGAGGAAGGCGGGAGTGATTAGGGATAGTTGTAGTCCCTGGGCAGCTCCCCTAGTGCTGGTTAGGAAAAAGGACGGGAGCATGAGAATGTGTGTAGATTACCGTCAAGTAAATCGCATTACACATAAAGATGCATACCCTTTACCACGCATAGAGGAGTCCCTAGCTGCCTTGAAGTCTGCAAATTACTTTTCTACCCTTGACCTCACTAGTGGTTACTGGCAGGTCGCTGTGGCTGAGGAGGATCGGGAGAAGACGGCCTTCACTACCCCGATGGGACTCTGCGAGTTCAATAGCATGCCGTTTGGACTCTGCAATGCCCCCGGGACGTTCCAAAGATTGATGGAGTGCTGCCTGGGACACCGCAATTTTGAGACTGTGTTACTTTACCTGGATGATGTAATTGTGTACTTCAGAACGTACGAGGACCACTTGAAACACCTGGCAGAGGTATTTGAGTCACTGTCCCGGTACGGGATGAAGTTGAAGCCCTCAAAGTGCCACCTGCTCAAGAAGAAGGTACAGTACATGGGACACATTGTCAGTCCGGAAGGGGTAGCACCAGACCCCGAGAAGGTCACAGCCATCCAGAAGTGTCCGGAGCCGAAGAACCTCAAGGAGGTGCGTCAGTTCTTGGGGCTAGTAGGATACTACCGGAGGTTCGTAAAGGACTACACTAAAAAGGCAGCTCCTCTGCAAGACCTCCTGGTAGGGCAGTCCCCCATGGGAAAAAACCCTCCATTCCACTGAGGTAAAGAACAGGCTGAATCATTTCAAGAGATGAAGGAGATCCTGACAGGTGATGAGATCCTAGCCTACCCTGACTACAGCCAACCATTCCTGCTGTATACAGATGCCAGCAATGAAGGCCTGGGCGCTGTCTTGAGTCAGAAGCAGAATGGGCAAGAGAAAGTCATCGCGTACGCAAGCAGGAACCCAGAGAACTATAGCAGCTTCAATTTGGAGTTCCTGGCCTTGGTCTGGGCCATCACAGAAAGATTCAAGCACTATCTGGCTTCCAGCAAGTTCACTGCCTTTACTGATAACAATCCCTTGACCCATCTTGAAACAGCTAAGTTGGGGGCTCTAGAACAACGATGGATGGCTCGGCTGTCCAACTACCAATTTACAATTAAATACCGGGCGGGCCGCAAGAACGCCAATGCCCTGTCTAGGATGCCTCACCAGTCAGACACGGAGGAAGAAGTGGATGACTTGGAAGAGATTGAGCTACCTGCCTTTCACCGGAATGGGATGATCCAGGAGCAGAGAGTCTCCATGAAGCAGCGTGGAAAGACGTTAAACCCCCTTCCTCACCACAGCTGGAAAGAGACCCAGGACACTGACCCGGTTGTTAGCCGCATTAAACAGCTGATAACCCAAGAAGGTGCCACCCTGGAGAAAGATGCGTCTTTCCAAGCAAAGCAGCTGTGGAACGAGAGAAGCAGGCTGTTTATCTACCGGGAGAAGTTGTGCCGGAGGTACGTCAATCTCAAGACCCACGAGATGGTGTGGCAGATAGTAGTCCCTAAGACAGACATCCAGATGGTATTAGAAGCCTACCACGATCAGGCGGGGCACTTTGGCTGGAAAAAGCTAGAGACCCTGCTGAAGTGTCGATTCTACTGGGTAGGAATACGCAGCTCCATTGAAAGGTGGTGCCGGGACTGTGGACCCTGCGGCCTAAGAAGGAAAGACTTCAGCAGCCAGAAGGCACCCCTGCAACCCATCAAGACGACTCGGCCCCTGGAGATCGTGGCCCTGGACCATGTCAAGTTGTCACCCAGCAGGTCAGGGTACTCCTATGCTCTGACCATGGTAGATCACTACTCACGTTTCCTCGTGGTCGCCCCTGTCAAAGACCTGACAGCAGAGACGGCAGCGAAGACGTTCCAAGCGTACTTCTGCCGACCCCATGGATACCCTGAGCAGGTACTGACTGACCAAGGCCCGGCCTTTGAGGCTGAATTGTTCAAAGAGTTCTGCCATCTCTACGGGTGTAAAAAGATAAGAACTACACCTTATCACCCACAAACAAACGGTCTCTGCGAAATGATGAACAACATCATCATCGACATGCTAAAGACCATACCACTTGAGGAGAGAAACCAGTGGCCAGATCTACTACCAGACCTAGTGGATCTGTACAATCATATACCAGTCAGTTCCACCAATTGCACTCCGGCATATCTCATGCGGGCAAGGCCAGTAAAACTGCCCATGGATCTAGAGCTTGGTGTTGTTGAACCTGAAGCTGATATGACCACTGAAGACTGGGACAAGACTAGACAAGAGCAGTACAGAAGGGTACAAGCTTGTGTCAAGGACAGTCTTACTCAGGTGAGAGAAAAGCAGGAACTGCACTACAACAAAAACGCACCAGCAGAACCTTTCACACCAGGTGAAACAGTACTAAAAAGGAAAAGACGCAACCACAAACTCGACGACCAGTGGGAAAAAGATCCCTACACTGTGTTACCGTCAAGGTTTGACAACAAAAAGACCTGTATAATTAGTCGTGATGGAGGAAGAACATCTGCTACAGTGTCCAGGGACCATCTAAAATTGTGTCCACATCTACTTAGAACTCAGGAAGAATTGCCTCTCACAATCCAGGAAGAACCTAAAGAAACAGTGATACACACTGACCTTGGAGACTTCCCAGCGGATTGGCCTCAGATAGGAGGTGCAGTAATCATTCCAGTACTCCAATTCTATGCACAACCAGAAAACCCTCCACAGCAAGTTGTACCTGTAAGTGCTGCAGAAGAGCCAGCTCAAGAAGTGTCCCCGGATGAAGGATCCCCGGCAGGAGCAGAGCAAGAGGGCCCAGCCAATGGTAGACTTGCCAGTCCAAGAGACAGGTTAAGGCAGTTTTACAACATGGTCACACGTAGAACTGATAGAGTAACTGAGGATACAGACACTGACACTCCACCAACCACAGCACTACGCTGATCAGTATGCAGCACAAGAGGTAAACCTCCTGCTAGGTACACACAGTAGATGATCAAGATTGCTGAAAGCGTAGATAGTTACCCCTGGGGTATTGTATGTTAAATTGTAATGTACTGCATAATTGTGTATTTCCCATGCAAATGTACATTATTTTGTGTTTTGCTTATTTTTGAACAGTTTAAGTGATATGGACACTTAGCCTATTTACTTCTTTATTTACCAAAGAACTTCGTGGCTGTGGACTGTGTGCAGCCCAAAAACTCTTAATGTACAGTTATATGAAAAAGTTTGGGCACCCCTATTAATCTTAAGCTTAATGTTTTATAAAAATTGGTGTTTTTGCAACAGCTATTTCAGTTTGATATATGTAATAACTGTTGGACAGAGTAATGTTTCTGCCTTGAAATGAGGTTTATTGTACTAACAGAAAATGTGCAATCTGCATTCAAACAAAATTTGACAGGTGCATAAGTATGGGCACCCTTATCATTTTCTTGTTTTAAATACTCCTACCTACTTTTTACTGACTTACTAAAGCACTTTTTTTTGTTTTGTAACCTCATTGAGCTTTGAACTTCATAGCCAGGTGTATGCAATCATGAGAAAAGCTACTTAAAGTGGCCACTTGCAAGTTGTTCTCCTCTTTCAATCTCCTCTGAAGAGTGGCATCATGGGCTCCTCAAAACAACTGTCAAATGATCTGAAAACAAAGATTATTCAACATAGTTGTTCAGGGGAAGGATACAAAAAGCTGTCTCAGTGATTTAACCTGTCAGTTTCCACTGTGAGGAACATAGTAAGGAAATGGAAGAACACAGGGACAGTTCTTGTTAAGGCCAGAAGTGGCAGGCCAAGAAAAACATCAGAAAGGCAGAGAAGAAGAATGGTGAGATCAGTCAAGGACAATCCTCAGACCACCTCCAGAGAGCTGCAGCATCAACTTGCTGCAGATGGTGTCACTGTGCATCGGTCAACTATACAACGCACTTTGCACAAGGAGAAGCTGTATGGGAGAGTGATGCGAAAGAAGCCGTTTCTGCAAGCACGCCACAAACAGAGTCGGCTGAGGTATGCAAAAGCACATTTGGAGAAGCCAATTTCTTTTTGGAGGAAGGTCCTGTGGACTGATGAAACCAAGATTGAGTTGTTTGGTCATACAAAAAGGCGTTATGCATGGCGGCAAAAAAACACAGCATTCCAAGAAAAACACTTGCTACCCACAGTAAAATTTGGTGGAGGTTCCATCATGCTTTGGGGCTGTGTGGCCAATGCCGGCACCGGGAATCTTGTTAAAGTTGAGGGACGCATGGATTCCACTCAGTATCAGCAGATTCTTGACAATAATGTTCAAGAATCAGTGATAAAGTTGAAGTTATGCAGGGGATGGATCTTTCAGCAAGACAATGATCCAAAACACCGCTCCAAATCTACTCAGGCATTCATGCAGAGGAACAATGACAATGTTCTGGAATGGCCATCCCAGTCCCCAGACCTGAATATCATTGAACATCTGTGGGATCATTTGAAGAGGGCTGTCCATGCTCTGCGACCATGAAACTTAACTGAACTGGAATTGTTTTGTAAAGAGGAATGGTCAAAAATACCTTCATCCAGGTTCCAGGAACTCATTAAAAGCTACAGGAAGCGACTAGAGGCTGTTATTTTTGCAAAAGGAGGCTCTACTAAATATTAATGTCACTTTTCTGGTGAGGTGCCCATACTTATGCACCTGTCAAATTTTGTTTGAATGCAGATTGCACATTTTCTGTTAGTACAATAAACCTCATTTCAAGGCAGAAACATTACTGTGTCCAACAGTTATTACATATATCAAACTGAAATAGCTGTTGCAAAAACACGAATTTTTATAAAACAATAAGCTTAAGATTAATAGGGGTGCCCAAACTTTTTCATATAACTGTATATAATTGTACTCCCTGGAGTGCCCTTTATTTGACCTCAGAAGTAAAACCTGTCTGGAGTGGCACGTGTGGAGGTCCGATTCGGGATCTTCATGCCCTGCAGCCACCCCAGGGCCTACGTAGAGGGTTTAGGACAGGTCCCTCAAAACCACCAAGTACTCTACTTTGTGAGATGGACATCCTTTCTGGGGACCTCACCACGGGAGACTTAGATTCTGAGGACACTTTGTTATAGTTATGTAACGTTTAAGATTTGTGCCTCCCATAAAAGGAAGAATGTTCAAGTATTGCTTACGTTTACTATTGTTACTGTATTTATAAAATGTACTTCAGCCCGGGAGTGCTGAGTTTAACTAGGGGGGAATGTGAAGCCCAGCTGTGCTTGGTATCACAAATCACAAGAGTCCCCCATAACCATTCACACATCTCCACCTTCCACCTCAGACCACCAGAGGGAGCTCCTTAGGGAGATATAAAAGGGAAGGTGGAGCCAGGCAGCAGTTAGTCTAAGTCTGTGTGAGGCTGGATTAGCAGTGAGTCAAGTGCAGTTTGAGACGTGTTACCTCAGAGGACAAAAGCCTGTTCCAGCTCCTGCATCCTACCCTGCAGTGGAGCTTATCCAGATCAAGACTCGGTGTAGCTCAGTGAGGTGAGCTTAAGGTGTGCCGGCGCCATAAGATCGGTGAATCGCGGCACGCTGCCGTGTGTGTGAGTGGCCTATTGAGGGCTTGAGTAGGCCGAAGGCGAAGGAGTAGAGAGTTAGCTCATAGGGGGCAGAGGAGCTTAATTAGCTCACCCCGAAGAAGTAGTTACCGGACACCGGGTCCGAAGCTTGCCGGGATCTCCACGACCCAGTAAGATAAACCGGAATCCCTGGAGAACTACAAGTCCCAGGATCGCTAAAGTGCTGATACGTACCAGAGCCAGGAGACACATAGGTGGCGTCACAAACTCTTTCTTTTATAAACCTAACATCGATTAACGCCCTTTTAAAGAGAGACCCCAGAGTACGGGCCCGGCAGCCGACCACCGCAACCTCCTTAAGGCTAAAGGCCCGGGTAACCGAGTCATCCGCCATCCCCTGGGCTGGTCATTATCGTTCCCCCTTGGTAATAGAGTGCGTACTTACAGTGGGGAAAAAAAGTATTTAGTCAGCCACCAATTGTGAGAGTTCTCCCACTTAAAAAGAGGAGAGAGGCCTGTAATTGACATTATAGGTATATCTCAACTATGAGAGACAAAATGAGAAAACAAATCCTGAAAATCACATTGTCTGATTTGGAAAGAATTTTTTTTTCAAATTTTGGTGGAAAATAAGTATTTGGTCAATTACAAAAGTTCATCTCAACACTTTGCTGTATATCCTTTGTTGGCAATGACAGAGGTCAAACGTTTTCTGTAAGTCTTCACAAGGTTGGCACACACTGTTGCTGGTATGTTGGCCCATTCCTCCATGCAGATCTCCTCTAGAGCAGTGATGTTTTGGGGCTGTCGCTGGGCAACACGGACTTTTAACTCCCTCCAAAGGTTTTCTATAAGGTTTAGATCTGGAGACTGGCTAGGCCACTCCAGGACCTTGAAATCCTTCTTATGAAGCCACTCCTTCGTTGCCTTGGTGGTGTGCTTGGGATCATTGTCATGCTGAAAGACCCAGCCACGTTTCATCTTCAATGCCCTTGCTGATGGAAGGAGGTTTGCACTCAAAATCTCACGATATATGGCCCCATTCATTCTTTCATGTACACGGATCATTCGTCCTGGTTCCTTATCAGAGAAACAGCCCCAAAGAATGATGTTGCCACCCCCATGCTTCACAGTAGGTATGGTGTTCTTTGGATGCAACTCAGCATTCTTTATCCTTCAAACATGACGAGTTGTGTTTCTACCAAACATTTCTACTTTGTTTCATCTGACCATATGACATTCTCCCAATACTCTTCTGGATCATCCAAATGCTCTCTAGTAAACTTCAGATGGGTCCGGACATGTAATGGCTTAAGCAGGGGGACACATCTGGCACTGCAAGATCTGAGTCCCTGGCGGCATAGTGTGTTACTGATGTTAGCCTGTGGAACATTGGTCCCAGCTCTCTGCAGGTCATTCACTAGGTCCCCCCATGTGGTTCTGGGATTTTTGCTCACCATTCTTGAGATCATTTTGACCCCACAGGGTCAGATCTTGTCTGGAGCCCCAGTTCGAGGGAGATTATCAGTGGTCTTGTATGTCTTCCATTTTCTAATTATTGCTCCCACAGTTGATTTCTTCACACCAAGCTGCTTGCCTATTGCAGATTCTGTCTTCCCAGCCTGGTGCAGGGCTACAATTTTGATTCTGGTGTCCTTCGACAGCTCTTTAGTCTTCACCATGGTGGAGTTTGGAGTGTGACTGCTTGAGGTTGCGCACAGGTGTCTTTTATACTGATAACAAGTTCAAGCAGGTGCCAGTACTACAGGTAATGAGTGGAGGACAGAGGAGCCTCTTAAAGAAGAGGTTACAGGTCTGTGAGAGCCAGAAATCTTGCTTGCTTGTAATTGACCAAATACTTATTTTCAACCAAAATTTGAAAAAAAATTATTTTCAAATCAGGCCATGTGATTTTCAGGATTTGTTTTCTCATTTTGTCTCTCATAGTTGAGGTCTACCTATGATGTTAATTACAGGCCTCTCTCATCTTTTTAAGTGGGAGAACTTGCACAATTGGTGACTGACTAAATACTTTTTTTCCCCACTGTACATTGTATGCATTGATTGGGCAGATCAAGAAGGAACATAATCCTTTAGATTACCAATGTATACTTAAATTTCCAGGAGGAAATATAGATTAACAACACAATGCCATTGTTCTAACAAAAGGCAACCTATGAGAGTGTCATGCACGCAGGTGGCGCACGTGGTTTGTGGACCCACTGTGCCACAGGGCCGGGCTTACCTAGGAAGGGGCATAGCTAAGCTGCTTCTGGCTGTTCACCGGAACTCCTGTTGGTGGAGTCAGGCTTGAGCTACAGGTAGCCTCCATGTACCATTTCTAGGCATTCCCTGTTACTGCAGCTGCTGACCCCACGGGTCAGGTTTGCTGATACGGACATAGACTAGGGCTCAGTTCAGATTACTCCTCAGGTAGTACAGATACTGACATGGAGTCACAGACAGGACTGGATTTGGAGCCTGGTTCTAGCACTCTGGATATACAGAGTACACGTTCAGACACTGGCAGCACAAGTACCAGGGGAGCAGCTTCTGGCACTGGCCACACATGGACCAAGGGGCGAGGTTTAGACACTGGCTACATATGGACCAAGGGATGAGGTGCAGGCACTGGCCACAAAAGGACCAATGGAGCAGGTTCAGACACCGGCCACATAAGGACCGCGGGAGCACATTCAGGCACTGGCCACACAGGGACCAGGGGACCTAACAACTCACTAGTTCCACTCAAACTAACTAATGAATACAAGTTGTGTATGCACCTCCCTATTGAAGAGCGTGCCTTTTATACAGGATGCCTCCCAGCCATTGACAGGGGGCATCTTAGCAGGTGTGCGCATGCTGCCCCTTTAAGAAGAGCGGAACGTGAGTGCACAATAGGCACACCACTGGGAAATGTGACATGCACAGAGAAACAGGAAGCATGAGAGGCGGGGGTAACACGATGCGCAGCTGGAGCAGTGAGTATATCGGCATCCCTGAATGGTGGGGGAAGGGGAACCATGCAGGGGCGCTGGCATTAATGTTACAGAGAGCAATAATAGAAAAAGGGCTTACAGACTCTGATTGTAAAAGATATCTGAAAAAGTTATGTGGTTGGGCCACATAGGGCTCTATTCATCATTGCATTTGTGCCTGTTCATTTGTGGAGTTATTGATCTTTTGCTTCTTTTTTTTGTTTGCACCAAATCCATCTTTCTTTTTGTGCCTTTTTTGAAGCCTATATTTTCTGTGCTGTTTTTTTGTGTTTTTTTTTAGCGTTGAGCGAGCATGCTCGACACTGCTCGGTGCTCGCCCGAGCATCTCACTACTCGGGATGTTAGGCAAGCACCGAGCATTTTCGGGTTACTCGGGCGGGAGCTCGGGTCTCCGCCCTGCATGTTTGGCGCTTTTTACAGAGCCAATGAACATGCAGGGATTGCCAGCCAGTCACTGTAATGCCTCAGCCATGTTGGTTGTGGGCATTACAGTGATTGGCTGGCCGCACAGCGTCACCTCGAGTATTTAAAACCGGGCGCCGCCATCTTGGACACAGTCGCTCGGGATCAGACAGTGTAGGGAGAGTGCTGCTGAGCTAGGGAGAGATTTATACTGCGAAATAGGTAGTGTAGGGTCTCTAAAGCCTGCAAAATCAAACAAACAGTCCATCTGAGGACTAATATCCATCCCAGATATCAGGCAGGCAGGCTGTATAGGAGATGCAGTGGTTATACCAACAAACACTGCATTACAGTCCTGTGTGCTGCTGCAGCTCAAATTGCTAAACTTAGCCCCAGGTCTCAGGGGCCAGGAAAAATCCTTTTTTTTCATCTAAATCCTCTTTTTTTTTTTTCCTCAGTCAGACTGTACAAATCCCGGTTTTATAAACCTTTTGGTATTCCCCCCCCACAAAAAAAAAATTGAGTGTGTCTGTGAGTGTTCAGACACAAATATATCTGTTTAAAAGAGTCTGGTTTCGGCCAGATAACTAGAACTGTGGTTTTACCGTTCCACGGTTCTAATCTCTGTATTATCCACTTTTTTGCCTTTTTTCCTTAAAAAAAACAGTTTGAGTGTCTCGCTGACTGTTCAGACACAAATATATCTGTTTAAAAGATTCTGGTGTAGGCCAGAGAAATAGAACTGTGGTTTTCCTCTTCCACGGTTCAAATCTGGGTGTAATCCACCTTTTTGCCTTTTTTACATAAAAAAAACAGTTTGAGTGTCTCGCTGACTGTTCAGACACAAATATATTTGTTTAAAAGATTCTGGTATAGGCCAGAGAACTAGAACTGTGGTTTTCCTCTTCCACGGTTCTAATCTCCTTTTTATTACACTTTTGCCATTGATAGTGCGAGTGTAAGCTATTTTACTTCATTTACAATGGGCAAGACGCGTGGCAAGGGACGTGGAACTGGACTTTCTGGTGATGGTGCATGCAGAGGACGGGGCCGTGGCCAAGGTGAAAATGTGCCACAACCAACAGCCACATCTTCTCGCTCCCAGTTCTTGACCGAATTACTAGGGAAGCACACAACAACACCACTATTGCGAACTGATCAGTGTGAACAGGTTATTAATTGGATAGAAGATAATACTTCCAGTTATCTGGGCACCACCACCTCCGGACTGTCTTCCACACGGTCAAGTCTTAGTAGCCATGAGTCTCGACCGCATACTCCTCCTCACCCTGATGCTTCTTCCTCCCACCATGCCGATTGTCGTCAGACAGCAACTGATCCCACACTTGGACACTCTGAAGAGCTGTTCACTGGTCCATTTCCATATTTGTGCCCCTCGCCTGCTCCGCTTGAAGTGGTGGAAGAGGAGATCCCATGTAGCGATGGCCAAATATTTGAACAGCCACGGCCACAGGAAGGTGACGCTGGCAATTTGTCACAAGAGGTGGATGATGACGAGACACAATTGCCACGAAGTGAGGAGGAGGACCGTGGTGCAGAAGTGGAAGAGGAGGAGGTGGTGGATGATCTATTAACTGACCCAACGTGGCAGAATGACACGCAGAGCGAGGCCAGCAGCAGACAAGGGGGAGGGAGGCAGAGTACCCCAACAGGCAGGAAGAAGCAGTGTGGTGGCCGCAGTCAGAAAGCGGGCAACCGTTCCCCGGTAGGTCTTCCAGAGTCTGGAATTCTTTTAAAGACTCTGCTGATAACCCCAAAAAGGCCATTTGTACCACCTGCCAGGCCAGCATCAGCAGGGGTGACAAAACTACCAGCTTGACCACCACCAGCATGATCAGGCACATTTCAGCAAAGCACCCGACGTTGTGGGGCGAACCCCAGGGTCCACGACCAGTGTCAGTGGGTGTCACCACTGCTTCTTCCACTGTTGTGTGTGTAAGAGAACCCCCTGTTGTGAGTGCAAGGCAATCCCCTGTCCATACTGCATGCAAAGATGCCCCCTCCTCTCAGTCTTCACTTGTTATGGCAGTTTCTCAAGAAACAGCATCAACATCCACGTCCCACCACAGCGTTCAATTGTCCATATCCCAGAGCTTTGAACGAAAGCGCAAATTCGCAGCCAATGCCCCACAGGCCACAGTCCTAAATTCACACATTTCATGACTGCTTGCATTGGAAATGCTGCCTTTTAGGCTGGTGGAGACGGAATCCTTCCGCAACCTTATAGCGGTGGCAGTCCCTCGGTACTCGGTCCCCAGCCGACACTATTTTGCCCGGTGTGCCATCCCCGCACTATACAAGCACGTGTCCAAAAACATCTGCCGTGCCCTCAACAACGCAGTTACTGGGAGAGTCCACCTGACAATGGACACGTGAACAAGTGCTTGTGGCCAGGGACGGTACATCTCCCTGACGGCACACTGGGTATCATAGTGGAAGCCGGGACCCAATCGGACTTTGGGACGGAACACATCCTCCCCACACCGAGGATTGCAGGCCCTATGTCAGTCAGAGTTGCCCCCCACAGTGTACAGCTCCTGCGCATCATCCTCCTCCTCCTCATGTTCAGCCTCCATCTCAGATATCACCACATAAGTTACAAGCTGGAAGCACTGCAGTACTGCCTCAGCTAATCGGCAACAGGCTGTGCTGAAACTCATAAGGTTAGGTGATAAACCTCACACTGCTTGTGAGTTGTGGACAGCTGTGAAAGAGCAGGCAGATCTGTGGCTGAGACCGCTGAACCTACATCCAGGCATGGTCGTGTGTGACAATGGTCGTAACCTGGTGGCGGCTCTGAGGCGAGGCGAGATCACACACGTACCATGCCTGACTCATGTGCTTAACCTCATGGTTCAGCGGCTTCTTAAATCGTACCCCGCATTGCCATATCTGCTCGTCAAAGTACGCCGCCTGTCAGCTCATTTTCGGAAGTCGGCTACAGCTTCCGCCGCCCTTGCTGTGTTGCAGCAGCGTTTGCAGCTTCCGGCACACCGACTGGTGTGTGATGTCCCCACACATTGGAACTCTACCCTCCACATATTGCAAAGGATTTGTGAGCAAAAGAGAGCAGTTGTGGAATACCAGCTGCAACAAGGCCGTCGATATTCAGGTCAGACTCCACACATAAGACCTCAGGAGTGGACCTGGATGTCTGAGATATGTACCATCCTGACAAACTTTGAGAAGTCCACCAAGATGGTGAGTGGTGATGACGCCATCATTAGCGTCAGCATCCCACTTGTCTGTCTTTTGCAACGCTCTCTGCAGAGAATTAAACATTAGGCATTTCAGCCAGAGTATGATGAGATAGATCAAGAAGCCGTAGCGGGCGATTACACACAACCCAGCCTCATCTCATCCCAATGTGCATTGGGGGACAATGAGGCAGAGGAGGAGGAGGAGGAGCAAGAACAGGAGCTGGTATCATGCGCTGTAGACGGTAGTACCTGTACAACTGTCATACCGTCGGTTCAGCGTGGGTGGCCTGAGGAAAGGGGGGAGGAGGAGGAAGAAGAGGAGGAGAGCATGGTCAGTCGTCATCTTGATGAGGACACGGAAGTCTTGCCCATTACCAGTCTGGCTCGCATGGCTGACTTTATGTTACGCTGCCTTAACCGTGACCCTCGTGTTGTCAAAATGTTGGGTGACAGTCATTACTGGTTGGTGACACTTTTAGACCCCCGTTACAAGGAGAATTTTCACTCTTTTATTCCTGAGGTGGAGAGATCTACAAAAATGGGGCAGTACCAGAAGGCCCTTGCTGCAGAACTGTTAAAAAAATTCCCATCTGAACACGCTAGCGGCAGAGGTCACAGTTCGTTGCCCAACCAAGGCGTACAGGCGAGAAAGACGCAACTCCAATCCAGCAGAGGCAGGGGAACTCTGTCAACGTTCTGGAACAGTTTTCTGAGACCTGCCCAGCTTACAGGCTGTAGCGTCGGCGTCCCTGCCCCCTGCTAGGCAGGGACGCCGTTCCCCTCACCTCTCCGCTCCGTGCCCGGCGGCTTCCTCCCGCTCTGCTGGCAGCGCGCGCTGCTTCCCGGCCTCTGTGCTTAGGGCTCGTGCGCGCGCTCCCCCTCTCTTAAAGGGGCCGCGCGTGCCGTCCTAAGGTGTCCCCGGCCAATGGCCGGAGAACCTCTCCATATATAAGGCACCTCCTCCAAAATGGAGGTGCCCGAGCAATGTTGTTGCAAAGCCTTCACTCTGCTTCAGCCCTCAGGTCCCGTTACCAGTTACCTGCCAGTCACCTGCCATATTCCTACTTGTTACCTGCCAGATTCCTGCTTGTTACCTGCCAGTCACCTGCCAGATTCCTGCCTGTTACCTGCCAGTCACCTGCCAGTTTCCTGCTTGATACCTGCCTGATATCCGCTTACCTGCTTGCAAGCCTGCGGTCCGACGGTCTGCCTTCCGACACCTGTCAGTCTGTCTATGGACCAGCCTGCTCACTCACCTGGGAGCGCTCACCTGCTACCTGCCTACTAGCCTACCTGGAGGCTCTGCCGTCACTTGCCGTGACCACCTGCCTGTCCAGAGACTCTTGCCCGCTCACCTGGGAGCGCTCACCTGTTACCTGCCTGCTAGCCTACCTGGAGGCTCTGCTGTCACTTGCCGTGACCACCTGCCTGTCCAGAGACTCTTGCCCGCTCACCTGGGAGCGTCCACCTGCTACCTGTCTGCTAGTCTACCTGGAGGTTCTGCCGTCACTTGCCGTGACCACCTGCCTGTCCAGAGACTGTCCCTGTCACTTGCCGTGACTACCTGCCCTTCTACCCAGAGACTGTCCCTGTCACTTGCCGTGAGTACCTGCCCGTCTTCCCTGGGAGCCACCCGCTTCCTTACAAGGACTGCCCCCTTTTATAGCTGCTCAGAGGTTCCACCTCCCAGACCCGTTACACAGGCCCTGAGGCGCGGGGTACTCTCACAAGGAGTGGAAAGTTTCAAGAGATGGTGAGGGAGCACCTTGCCGACCGTACCAGCGTCCTCCGTGATTCCTCTGTGCCTTTTAATTATTGGGTATCCAAGCTGGACACTTGGAATGAACTCTCTCTATACGCCTTGGAGGTCCTGGCCTGCCCTGCCGCTAGCGTGTTATCGGAGAGTGTTTTTAGTGCCGCTGGGGGAATTATAACTGATAAGCGCACTCGCCTGTCCTAATTTTTGGCAGCTTTTGCTTGGAAGGCATAGGCAAAGACTATGGGAGACCCACTTCCCAATAATGGGAATAATGTTTTTAATATGCTGTACTGCATGGCTCTTGTAAGGGGCATTGCAAGTTCCTCCATCCTAATTTTTGGTAGCTTTTGCTTGGAAGGCATAGGCAAAGACTATGGGAGATCCACTCCCCAATAATGGGAATAATGTTTTTAATATGCTGTACTGCATGGCTCTTGGAAGGGGCATTGCAAGTTCCTCCGTCCTAATTTTTGGCAGCTTTTGCTTGGAAGGCATAGGCAAAGACTATGGGAGACCCACTCCCCAATAATGGGAATAATGTTTTTAATATTCTCTACTGCATGGCTCTTGTAAGGGGCATTAAAATTGTCTTGTTAAACCACTCTGAACTCCACAGCTCTTCCAAGGGGCATTGAAATGTTGTTTTTAATTACCTCTAACCTCCACGACTCTTCCAACGGGCATTGCATTTCCTCCTAATTTTAGTCAGCTTTTGCTTTTCAATGCATAGGCGAACACTAAGTGAGACCCACTCCCCAATAATGAGTAGAAAGTTTTTAGTACGCTGTAATCCACGTCTGTTTCAAGGGGCATTGCAGTTCCTTATAATTTTTGGAAAGCCTTCCATTGACTGCTTAGGCCAACAGTGTACAGGAGACCCAGTTGCTATAAATGGAAAAAACGGTTTATTTAAGGCACTCTGACCTCCATGTCACTTCCAAGGGGCATTGGAGTGCCTCGAATTTTTTGTTAGGCATTGCACTCACTGTATTCCCTATAACTGTGTAGCCGAACCACTCCTTTTGGCACAGAAACATATCCTACAAGACATGTGTGGTTGACTGACCTGATATTTATATGAATGGTCCCTGTTCCTCCTGCTCTTTCTCCTTTGCCACCACCTCATCCATCATTCATCACCTGAAGCTTTGTTTTAACGGGAGTCATAGAACTGGGATAGTAGCAGGAAAACATCCAGCAATCCTTGGAGGAGGTAGGATATGCGACAAAACGCTGACCACCTCAGGCCTAGCCGCTACTACATACATGCGCTTGCATTCCAAGGAACTAGAAGCTAAGGAGATGGATGGCCTCATGATCATGAATAATTTACTCGTGTAGGAGGCCGACCACTGCTGCTGTCTTCCTTCTGAACTTTGTGTTGAAGCCTGATTGACCCAGGACCCGCAATCCTCTATGTCTGGAGGACGTGTTGCATCCCAGTGTCCAACTGTGTCCTGGCTTCCACAATAATAACCCAGTGTGAAGGCGTCAGTGAGATGGACCATCCCTGGCCACATTCACTTGTCCACGTGTTTGTGGTTAGGCTGTCCTTCCCACTAAATGCACTGGGGAGGGCACAGGTAATGTTTGGTATGCATGCTTGTGTATAAGGCGCACCGGGACAAATAGGGGCAGCTGGGGACCTAGTATGGACACTCGGCCGCCCCCTGGCGACTGGGGACCAATCGTGGACACCCGGCCGCTGGGCGGCTGGGGACTGATTATGGAGACCTCGCTGCCGAAGCAGCCATGAGGTAGTGGCCAGCTTCGGCCTCCTCCAAAGTTTCAAGTGCAAGCTAGCAGTATGGTTTTGCAGCCTGCGGGTGGTTGGGTGGTTGGCTGCATATTTGCGCTTGCATTGCAAGGAATGGGGGAGATACAATTGAACACTGCACTGGGAAAAGAACTTGCACGGGGATAGTTGCAAGTCTGCATCTTCTGATGCGGCAAGGATCACTTCTGATGGGCACACTTTTAGGCAGTGACCTGGGTGTCAGAGATGCTTCCTGGGGTCTTCCCCATGCTGTTCCCATGTCTTTTCAGCACTGTATGCCTGTGTCACACAGCACATGGCCAGATAAGGTTGTAAAATGTTAAAATGACATTTCCCGGTGAATGCATTTGTCACGGTTGAAAGCAATACAAAAGTGCAAAAACGCATAAAAAATGCTACTTGTGAACATAGCCCAAGGTGTGGAGGAGTATTTTTGTTTTTGGTTATTTATTTTACCTTATACACAAGTCTTTACCCTGGAAAAGATGTTCCTTAACATATTTCACAGGAAAACAGTTTCAGTTTCGTTTTTGAACGTGAGCCCGTAAAAGTGGCTTAATACCTCTGACCACATTGTTGACAGCAGTGACCTGGGGGTCAGAAATGCTTCCTGGGGCGATCCCCTTGCTGTCCCCATGTCATTTGAGCACTGTCACTATCGTTTTGGGCACTTTTTAGGCTTTCTACAGACTGCCAGGGGTGCCGCCGCAAAAATGCTCGGGTCTCCCATAGACTAACATTGGCCTCGTTGCTCGGGTCGAGCACCCGAGTATCACTGTGAGCTCGGCCTGAGCTTCGAGCACCCGAGCATTTTAGTGCTCGCTCAACACTAGTTTTTTTTTTTTTTTTTACTTTGCCACTATGGGCATGGTTTAGGGTTTCAAGAAGTTTTCCTTTGATTCAATATTTGCTACTTTTCAAAAAGTTGCAAAATTTGTCTCAGATAAAAAAGTGATTTTATTTACACCCATACATTTTTTGAACAATTTTTGAGACATTATTTTTTTTCAAAACTTCCGACTCTTCACTCTAAAAAGTCACAAAAATGGTTAAAGACAGAAAAAAAATGTATTACACAAAATTCATGAACCGTCTGCACCATTTTGATAAATTTGGTGCTAAAACCTTCAGCATACTACCAGATGAAAAAAGAAAAGTGACTTAAAAAAAATACAAGTGATGAATTGGGCCCATAGTTATTGCTTATGTTTGGCTTAGACAAAAGTTGTATTGGGTCCAAATGTGTAAAAATACAAAAATAAAATATAAATAAGCCAAGTGTAGAATTAAATTAAAAAGTCAGGATCAAACTTAACATCTGAATACACATAAAGTAAAGCCAGTTCATTCAGTAATTTCTTAATTTACGCAATTTAACAATACATTTCTTTTTATAGGCCCAGAGAAAGCATTATGCAAGTGTTGTTCCAAACCCTAGAAAATGATGAATTGGGTAATTGACATCAATAGTTAAATTCGTTTAATATTCTTTATTTTCTTGGTTGCCATCCAAGAGCAAGTAGGCTTTTATCAATGAAACAAAAAAGTGCTGTTAAGTAACTCTGGTTAGCGAGGTCCACAAAAATGTAGGAGGAAGTTAGGTTTACGTTTTAAAGTAGAAACCTCAAACCACCACAAACCATCTCGGACTGCTTCCATACAAACCGCATCCTAACACAAACGAAATATATAGAATTGTGTTCATTCATTATGGAATACCCAATGATGTAATGTTTGTAAGATGTGAACATATAGATGTCTGGAAACTCAATCCATACTGCTTCCAGAAGACCACACAGACACCAGCATGAGGACTGTCAGTAAATTTACAGTCAGCAATAAATTACCAAATTCTCAGTCACATAATCAGGAACAAGGGAACGTCTTGTAAGGAAAAATTAGAACCTTGTCCTAAACTGCAATAATACATACCGAAGTGTCAGAATACGACTTTGAGGCTTTTCATATTATGTTCTAGGGGCAAAACAAACCATAATGTGTGGTGGAACGTTGTTTTTTTTTTAAGTTCCGAAATACTGTAATAAAATATATACTGACGTAGGCTGAAATTATGGAGAGGAGGCAGTACTTATGATATACCGTATTTCCCCGAAAATAAAAAGGGGTCTTATATTATTTTCTGCTCCGAAAGATGGATTAGGTCTTATTTTCAGGGGATGTCTTGTTTTTCCATGAACAACAATTCACATATATTCTTGAACAAAAAAAACAAAACAATATTTATTAAAATATAATCATGTCATCACTCCCATCTGCACATACAATACAGACCAAAAGTTTGGACACACCTTCTCATTTAAAGATTTTTCTGTATTTTCATAACTATGAAAATTGTGCATTCACACTGAAGGCATCAAAACTATGAATTAACACATGTGGAATTATAGCCAGATCGGGCAACTTCTCAGGCCACAGACTGCGTTCTTCCAGGGGCAACGTTTTTAGAAGATCCATTACCACCTGGTTCATTTTCTCACAAAGTCCATTAGTTTGCGGATGGTAGGGTGTCGTCCTTATCTTCCGGCAGCCATACAGATTGCAGAATTCCTGGAAGACCTCCGCTTCAAAGGCAGGTCCCTGGTCCGTCAGCACTTGGTCCGGGTACCCGTGTGGACGGCAAAAGTGCTGCTGGAAGGCTCTAGCTGCTGTTTGAGCCGTTAAGTCCTTGACGGGGACGACAACCAGAAACCGGGAGTAATGATCCACGATGGTTAACGCGTAGACGTAGCCACTTCTGCTTGGGGTCAGTTTTACATGATCCAAGGCTACCAGTTCCAACGGTTGCCGGGTGACGATGGACTGCAGGGGAGTCTTCTGGCTGGCACGGTCCTTCCTTCTTAGGTTGCACGGGCCACAGTCTCTGCACCACTTCTCAATGGTTCCCCTCATGCCTACCCAGTGGAATCGCTCGCGCAGCAGGAACTCCAGCTTCTTCCACCCGAAGTGTCCAGCTCCGTCGTGGTAGGCCTCCATCACCATGGCTGCGTCTCTTCGTGGCACCACTTGCCAGAGTAGTTCATGTGTCCGGGAGTTAACCATTCTGCGGCACAACTTCCCCTTGTAAAGGAACAGTCGACTCCTCTCTGCCCATAGTTGTTTGGCTTCCTCCGGAGCGTCTGGTTCAAGGCAAGCCTCCGGGCGAGTCAGCATCTCCTTCACCAGTCGGACGGCAGGGTCGCTGTCTTGCGTTTCCGCCCAGTTGTAGTGGGGTAAGGGGTTCAACGTAGCAGCCTGCTTACTCCTTACCCGGTGGGAATACTGGATAGTCCCATGACGGTGGAACGCAGGGAGTTCAACTTCTTCCAGTCCCTCCGGATCTTCTCCTCCGTCCGGCAGGTTGGGCATCCTGGACAAGGCGTCCGCGTTGGTATTGGAGCGTCCTGCCCGGTATTTGATTGTGAACTCGTAGTTGGACAGACGGGCCATCCACCTCTGCTCCAGGGCACCGAGTCTTGCCGTGTCCAGGTGTGTCAACGGGTTGTTATCCGTGTACACGGTGAACCGGGAAGAAGCGAGGTAATGCTTAAAGCGCTCGGTGACTGCCCATACTACGGCCAGGAACTCTAGCTTAAATGAGCTGTAATTCTCGGGGTTCCTTTCGGTGGGTCGCAGTTTTTGGCTGGCGTAGGCGATTACTCGTTCCTTCCCCTGCTGGATCTGGGACAGTACGGCTCCTAGCCCGATGTTACTGGCGTCGGTGTAGAGGATAAAGGGCTGGCTATAATCCGGGTACGCCAGGATTTCGTCCCCCGTGAGGGCCATCTTCAGCTGGCGGAAGGACTCTTCTTCCAGCTCCTCCCATTTGAAGGGCGGCTTCTGGTTCTTGGCCTTCCGGGACTGGCCTATCAGGAGGTCCTGCATAGGTGCTGCCTTTTTGGTGAAACCGGGAATAAACCTTCGGTAGTAGCCTACCAACCCGAGGAACTGCCGCACTTCTTTTACGCTGGAGGGGCTTGGCCATTCCTTAATTGCGGTGATCTTATCAGGGTCGGGAGCCACTCCGTCAGCGCTCACCACGTGTCCCAGGTACTGCACCTTTGGTTTCAGGAGGTGACACTTGGAGGGTTTCACCTTTAGGCCGTAACTTGCCAGAGCTTCGAACACTTCCGCCAGGTGTTTCAGGTGGTCCTCATACGTCTTGGAATATACGATGACATCGTCCAGGTACAACAGGACCGTCTCGAAGTTTCTGTGGCCCAGACAACACTCCATTAGTCGTTGGAAGGTTCCCGGTGCGTTGCAGAGTCCGAACGGCATGCAGGTGAACTCGCTAAGTCCCATCGGGGTGGTGAATGCGGTCTTCTCCCGGTCCGCCTCTGCTACAGGAACCTGCCAGTACCCGCTAGTGAGATCCAAGGTAGAGAAGAAGTTAGCAGATCTTAAAGCAGCCAATGACTCCTCTATCCTTGGTAAGGGGTACGCATCCTTGTGTGTGATACGATTGATTTTCCGGTAATCTACACACATCCTCATGGTGTTGTCTTTCTTTCGGACTAAGACTAGTGGAGCTGCCCAGGGGCTACAGCTATCCCTGATCACCCCAGCCTCCTTCATGTCTCTAAGCATCCCCTTGGCGTGTTGGTAGTGGGCAGGGGGTACGGGTCGATACCTCTCTTTTATAGGAGGATGGTCTCCCGTGGGGATGTGGTGTTCTACCCCCTTGACTCGCCCGAAGTCTAACGGGTGTTTACTGAACACTCTCTCGTACTCCTGAACCACCCGATAGACTCCTTGTTTCTGGTGTGCGGGAGTGGAGTCAGTACCCAGATGTAGTTGCTGACACCAGTCCTCCATGTTTTTCTTAGAGCCGTTACCTTCCTCCGGGTGAGATGGAGGCAAGGGTTCCACAGATTGTATAGAATTTTGGTTAATGGTATATAATTTGGCTAGCGTGGCATACCGGGGCAGGTACACTTCCCTCTCCCCGATATTTATTATGCGAACGGGCACCCTCCCATGGCGTACATCAACCACCCCCCGTGCTGTCAAAATGGTGGGCCTACTGTCCGAGTAAACTGGTTCTACCATTGCCTGGTAATCTCTACCTCTCAGACCAATAGCTGCCCGGCACCAAATCATCATTTCACTTTTTGGGGGCATGGCAATAGGAAAAGGGTCACACATTCTTACGCTACCAATCTCACCGCCGGAGAGTTCCACCTGTTGCCGTCGCATCAGTGCCCGGATCTCTTTCTGGAGCACCCGCTGCTCGCCGGAGCTGGCGATCTTGGCAACCTGCTGTAAAAGGAAAATCACCTCTGCAAGACAATTTTCAATTACATTAGTTCCTAGAGTTATTTTTGGGTGACTCTCATGCTTGTCAATATCTACAATGATCAGTCCCTGTGCTGCCAGTTCGACTCTACCGATTTTGATGGTCACCTCTTTAAATCCGATCTGTGGCACGGGCTGGCCATTGCTGGCGATGATACTCAAGTCGTCGTCAGGGTAGTGGGTAATATCCGAGTCATTCCAGTACTGCTTAAAGAGCACGTACGGGATGGTGGTGACCTGTGACCCGGTGTCCAGTAGGGCACTCATGGGAATGCCATCCAGTACCACAGGCAAGACTGGACGTCCTCCCACATATCTGTCGCGCCAGTTCGATGGGCCTGGTGATCTTTTTCCTGGGGGTTGGCCCTCTACCCCAGGTTGTGCCCGTTTAAAGAACAGTACCTTGCCATATGTCCGGGTTGATTGCAGCGGCGGCAGATGGGTCGTCCGTCCTCGCTGTATCGGTCACTGGGTCTTCCTCTGGCCGGTGGGGTCCTCCTTGGTCGACGCCACGGGATGTCCTCCGGTCCGGATGCCAGCTGGATCTTCCCTGGGATGGAAGCCTGTAAAGACTGCACAGTTCGGGTTAACGCAGCAACGCTCTTAGCTAGCTCTTGGACCTGATGGTGTAGGTCTGGAGCCGGGTCATTGTCCAAAGCCTGCGCATCAGCTCCCACAGGCCCTGCCGACAAGGGCGCCGCCTCCTGGTGGTAAGTGATAGCAGGGCGCCTGTGGGTCACAACGCCACCCGGTGCCGGTTCTCGGAGCACCCGGATGGCTCTGTCCTTGAACTGTGCAAAGCCCAGATGGGGATCCTGTAAGGCCATTGCCCGCAACTGGGTTCGGTGGGTATTACAATACAGTCCCTCTATAAACTGTTCGGTCAACAGCCTGTCCTCGTTTCCCACTCCATCAGGGTCGGTCTGCTTAATGGCCCTCAGGGCCTCTTGTAGGTTTAGTGCATAGTCCCTTATACTCTCATGCGCTCGCTGCTTGCACCCGTAGAATCTAAGCTTAATCTCGGCTGAGGTGCGGGTATCAAAGGTGTCCTTCAGCCGGGTTAGTATCCCTGCGACAGTCTTCCTCCCAGGTGGCCAGGATTTTACTTCCCTTTTGGCTGCCCCGGTTAGTTGGGCCACCAGGATGCTCACTTTTTGCTCTTCTGTGAGGGGGTACACCTGGAAGAGGCTATCCAGCTTTTCTCTAAAGTCATGCAGGGTATGTGACTCCCCTGAGTACTGGGGTAGCCAAGCTGCTCCCGGGATATAGGGCATGGTGAAGGGCATAACTGCAGCAGCGGTAGCGCTGGCGGGGGTTGAGGCAGTGAAGCTCTCCTCCGTATCCGACATCTTCCTCCCCCCTAGTGGACCGTGGCCTACCTTGCGATGATCCTCTTCCGTAGGCCGCGGCTCCGCAGTGGATCGTCAGGGTTGAGGACCTTCCGTCGCGCTCCTGTGACGTCGGTGTCTGCTGGGCTCCTTCCAGGACCTTACGCAACGTCCGTACGTGAGGCGGGGCTTCAGTTCTCGCGCGCTTTCGGAGTCCACGCCCCTCTTCTTCCCGCGCGGCGTCCTCAAGATGGCGTCCAATGGCGGGAAAACTCCACGGATGGCGGGAAGAAGGCAGAAGATGGCGCCGGACGGCGGGAATCTTCACATATGGCGGGAAGAAGGCTGAAAATGGCGCCGGATGGCGGGAATCTTCACCGATGGCGGGAAAACTTCACAGATGGTAAGTTTTAAAAGTCTCTTTTTCAGGCACGCAGTACCCGGTGGTTGCGGGCACGAAATCCTGCCGACTACGCCAAAGTTGACGCGCCCCTGGGCCTGTGTCGCGCTGCGTTGCGCACGCGGGAGCTTACCCGGAGCCGGATCTCTTGAGGGTTGTAGTCTCGTGGCGGTGACCCGGTCCGTGCCCAGGGAGTCAAACTGAGCGGCGATGTAACAGCGGTAGATGCAGGACGACTACGCCACCCGTTGAATGCAGCTATGGAGCTGCCGCTGCAGGACAGTCCGCTGAGGCCGGTGGATGGATGGTGCAGCGTAGATGGTATAACCCCCAACGGGAGGGGTATGGCCTCAGGGCAGCAGATGTGGATGATGGGGGTAGCAGGAACCACTCAGAGACGGTGCGGTGTAATTCAGGGTCTTTACTGGTAACAACGATAGACCCTCCCGGAGTACTTGCTAGTGAACGGGGCCTGGTCAGTCCTTGAGCAGATGGGATCTCCCCTGGCCAGGCGGAGTTGTAGGCCTCCCAAACTGACTGTACTCTTCTGGCTACCTTGCTAGAAGCGGATATAAGTAGCCCACGTCCCTGAGTGTACCGTGTGGTGCTCACCCGTATGGCCGGTGACTCGGGGCCTTCTAATGGCTTCCGCTCCACGATGGCGGTGCTGGTCCCATGCGTGTGACCGTGCCTTCGGGTTTCTGGGCCTGAGGACCTGAAATCCCCTGCCGGTCGGCTTCTGCTGCTGGGTAAGAGTTAGTCCCCACAGCCTCGGACGCCGGGTCCGGTAAGAAAGCTTCTCAGTCAGGGCGAGCTCTGCAGCTGCCAGCCCCTGACTCGTAGTAATATTGCTCCCACTGAGCTTCTGCTGTTTCTTCCTATGCTGCTTCTCTGTCTCTACTCTCCTTGACTGACTAACCCTGCCTCAGCCCAGGGTTTATACAGGGGAAGTTCTTCCCCTCCCAAGACTGGGCAGGAGGTGTGGCATGCACAGGATCCCTGACCAAAGGACCTCCCACCTGCTCTCAGACATAACATTACATTACTGTGGAAAACCAGACCCCTGGGGTGCCACATTCCCCCCTAGTGAAATTTAGTACTCCGGGACTAAACATATTTTAGAAAAACATAACAAGATATAACAACAATAACAGTACAATAAGAAGAAACACATAAAGGTGGTCACGGCATGTCCGTAACCGGGTGCAGTCTTTGAAGAAAAGCAAGGTGTCCATTTCACCAAAACAGGGAGACGTAACCAGGTAGGGGTTTGTCCTGCCCCGAGTCCTTAACAGTCTTTAGTTCATCCTGGGTTACGCTCCAACTATGTACAAGGGTTTCCCGGTAAATCCACCAAGGACTCCTACAAATAACTAGAAACACAAAATTATACACAAGCAACAATACACAGGTAAACATAAATAAAACAATTTATACACTTCAAATCCTCCAACGTGCGGGTAACTGGCCTCTAGTGGCCCTAGTGGACCTACGGAGCTGACTGTCTAGCCCTGAACTACAGGGTGTAGGAGCTGTCAAGGGTAAACTGGGCAGCTGTCTACCGGCTCTTTGGCTCACTAGGGATATGGCAGGCTCACTGCAAGCAGAGGGTTGATCCTCCTGGTCTGCTGGTGTGGGGTCTTCTGCCTCCTGGACCGGCTGTTCTTCCAGCTCTACCTGTTGCTCCGTAGGTGCTTGGGATGCTGGTTGGAGGAAGGTGAGTACGGGTACCACAACTGCACCATTAACTTGAGTCCAAGACTGAGGGAAGTCCCCGAGCACAGTACTAACCATATCTTCCCTTTCCTCTACGGGTCGATGGTCTTCTTGTTCCTCTTCAGGGTTCCTCAGTTGTTCGGGACACTTTTTCAGGTGGTCCCGGGATACAATGGCTGTGGTTTCCCCTCCGTCTTTACTGATGGTACAAACCTTCGGGTTCTCGTGGCTTGAGGGCAGTACGGTGTACGGGTCCTTCTGCCACTGGTCGTCCAACTTGTGGAGCCGTCTCTTCCTCTTCAAGACCTGCTCTCCGGGTACCAGGGGAACAGCGGGAGCATACTGGTTGTAAGTTTTCTCTTGTCTTTCCCTAGCCTGACAGAGACTTCGCTCCACGCTCTCCTGTACTCTCCGGTACTGCTGCTGCCTCTCTGTGTCCCAGTCTGTTTCTGGTGAAGTGTCCTCGGGTGTCAGGACTCCCATTTCCAGGTCAACAGGTAACTTACCAGGTCTTGCCCTCATTAGGTAAGCCGGGGTACAGTTGGTGGAACCTACCGGGATGTGGTTGTATAGGTCCACCAGATCGGGCAACTTCTCAGGCCACAGACTGCGTTCTTCCAGGGGCAACGTTTTTAGAAGATCCATTACCACCTGGTTCATTTTCTCACAAAGTCCATTAGTTTGCGGATGGTAGGGTGTCGTCCTTATCTTCCGGCAGCCATACAGATTGCAGAATTCCTGGAAGACCTCCGCTTCAAAGGCAGGTCCCTGGTCCGTCAGCACTTGGTCCGGGTACCCGTGTGGATGGCAAAAGTGCTGCTGGAAGGCTCTAGCTGCTGTTTGAGCCGTTAAGTCCTTGACGGGGACGACAACCAGAAACCGGGAGTAATGATCCACGATGGTTAACGCGTAGACGTAGCCACTTCTGCTTGGGGTCAGTTTTACATGATCCAAGGCTACCAGTTCCAACGGTTGCCGGGTGACGATGGACTGCAGGGGAGTCTTCTGGCTGGCACGGTCCTTCCTTCTTAGGTTGCACGGGCCACAGTCTCTGCACCACTTCTCAATGGTTCCCCTCATGCCTACCCAGTGGAATCGCTCGCGCAGCAGGAACTCCAGCTTCTTCCACCCGAAGTGTCCAGCTCCGTCGTGGTAGGCCTCCATCACCATGGCTGCGTCTCTTCGTGGCACCACTTGCCAGAGTAGTTCATGCGTCCGGGAGTTAACCATTCTGCGGCACAACTTCCCCTTGTAAAGGAACAGTCGACTCCTCTCTGCCCATAGTTGTTTGGCTTCCTCCGGAGCGTCTGGTTCAAGGCAAGCCTCCGGGTGAGTCAGCATCTCCTTCACCAGTCGGACGGCAGGGTCGCTGTCTTGCGTTTCCGCCCAGTTGTAGTGGGGTAAGGGGTTCAACGTAGCAGCCTGCTTACTCCTTACCCGGTGGGAATACTGGATAGTCCCATGATGGTGGAACGCAGGGAGTTCAACTTCTTCCAGTCCCTCCGGATCTTCTCCTCCGTCCGGCAGGTTGGGCATCCTGGACAAGGCGTCCGCGTTGGTATTGGAGCGTCCTGCCCGGTATTTGATTGTGAACTCGTAGTTGGACAGACGGGCCATCCACCTCTGCTCCAGGGCACCGAGTCTTGCCGTGTCCAGGTGTGTCAACGGGTTGTTATCCGTGTGCACGGTGAACCGGGAAGAAGCGAGGTAATGCTTAAAGCGCTCGGTGACTGCCCATACTACGGCCAGGAACTCTAGCTTAAATGAGCTGTAATTCTCGGGGTTCCTTTCGGTGGGTCGCAGTTTTTGGCTGGCGTAGGCGATTACTCGTTCCTTCCCCTGCTGGATCTGGGACAGTACGGCTCCTAGCCCAATGTTACTGGCGTCGGTGTAGAGGATAAAGGGCTGGCTATAATCCGGGTACGCCAGGATTTCGTCCCCCGTGAGGGCCATCTTCAGCTGGCGGAAGGACTCTTCTTCCAGCTCCTCCCATTTGAAGGGCGGCTTCTGGTTCTTGGCCTTCCGGGACTGGCCTATCAGGAGGTCCTGCATAGATGCTGCCTTTTTGGTGAAACTGGGAATAAACCTTCGGTAGTAGCCTACCAACCCGAGGAACTGCCGCACTTCTTTTACGCTGGAGGGGCTTGGCCATTCCTTAATTGCGGTGATCTTATCAGGGTCGGGAGCCACTCCGTCAGCGCTCACCACGTGTCCCAGGTACTGCACCTTTGGTTTCAGGAGGTGACACTTGGAGGGTTTCACCTTTAGGCCGTAACTTGCCAGAGCTTCGAACACTTCCGCCAGGTGTTTCAGGTGGTCCTCATACGTCTTGGAATATACGATGACATCGTCCAGGTACAACAGGACCGTCTCGAAGTTTCTGTGGCCCAGACAACACTCCATTAGTCGTTGGAAGGTTCCCGGTGCGTTGCAGAGTCCGAACGGCATGCAGGTGAACTCGCTAAGTCCCATCGGGGTGGTGAATGCGGTCTTCTCCCGGTCCGCCTCTGCTACAGGAACCTGCCAGTACCCGCTAGTGAGATCCAAGGTAGAGAAGAAGTTAGCAGATCTTAAAGCAGCCAATGACTCCTCTATCCTTGGTAAGGGGTACGCATCCTTGTGTGTGATACGATTGATTTTCCGGTAATCTACACACATCCTCATGGTGTTGTCTTTCTTTCGGACTAAGACTAGTGGAGCTGCCCAGGGGCTACAGCTATCCCTGATCACCCCAGCCTCCTTCATGTCTCTAAGCATCCCCTTGGCGTGTTGGTAGTGGGCAGGGGGTACGGGTCGATACCTCTCTTTTATAGGAGGATGGTCTCCCGTGGGGATGTGGTGTTCTACCCCCTTGACTCGCCCGAAGTCTAACGGGTGTTTACTGAACACTCTCTCGTACTCCTGAACCACCCGATAGACTCCTTGTTTCTGGTGTGCGGGAGTGGAGTCAGTACCCAGATGTAGTTGCTGACACCAGTCCTCCATGTTTTTCTTAGAGCCGTTACCTTCCTCCGGGTGAGATGGAGGCAAGGGTTCCACAGATTGTATAGAATTTTGGTTAATGGTATATAATTTGGCTAGCGTGGCATACCGGGGCAGGTACACTTCCCTCTCCCCGATATTTATTATGCGAACGGGCACCCTCCCATGGCGTACATCAACCACCCCCCGTGCTGTCAAAATGGTGGGCCTACTGTCCGAGTAAACTGGTTCTACCATTGCCTGGTAATCTCTACCTCTCAGACCAATAGCTGCCCGGCACCAAATCATCATTTCACTTTTTGGGGGCATGGCAATAGGAAAAGGGTCACACATTCTTACGCTACCAATCTCACCGCCGGAGAGTTCCACCTGTTGCCGTCGCATCAGTGCCCGGATCTCTTTCTGGAGCACCCGCTGCTCGCCGGAGCTGGCGTTCTTGGCAACCTGCTGTAAAAGGAAAATCACCTCTGCAAGACAATTTTCAATTACATTAGTTCCTAGAGTTATTTTTGGGTGACTCTCATGCTTGTCAATATCTACAATGATCAGTCCCTGTGCTGCCAGTTCGACTCTACCGATTTTGATGGTCACCTCTTTAAATCCGATCTGTGGCACGGGCTGGCCATTGCTGGTGATGATACTCAAGTCGTCGTCAGGGTAGCGGGTAATATCCGAGTCATTCCAGTACTGCTTAAAGAGCACGTACGGGATGGTGGTGACCTGTGACCCGGTGTCCAGTAGGGCACTCATGGGAATGCCATCCAGTACCACAGGCAAGACTGGACGTCCTCCCACATATCTGTCGCGCCAGTTCGATGGGCCTGGTGATCTTTTTCCTGGGGATTGGCCCTCTACCCCAGGTTGTGCCCGTTTAAAGAACAGTACCTTGCCATATGTCCGGGTTGATTGCAGCGGCGGCAGATGGGTCGTCCGTCCTCGCTGTATCGGTCACTGGGTCTTCCTCTGGCCGGTGGGGTCCTCCTTGGTCGACGCCACGGGATGTCCTCCGGTCCGGATGCCAGCTGGATCTTCCCTGGGATGGAAGCCTGTAAAGACTGCACAGTTCGGGTTAACGCAGCAACGCTCTTAGCTAGCTCTTGGACCTGATGGTGTAGGTCTGGAGCTGGGTCATTGTCCAAAGCCTGCGCATCAGCTCCCACAGGCCCTGCCGACAAGGGCGCCGCCTCCTGGTGGTAAGTGATAGCAGGGCGCCTGTGGGTCACAACGCCACCCGGTGCCGGTTCTCGGAGCACCCGGATGGCTCTGTCCTTGAACTGTGCAAAGCCCAGATGGGGATCCTGTAAGGCCATTGCCCGCAACTGGGTTCGGTGGGTATTACAATACAGTCCCTCTATAATCTGTTCGGTCAACAGCCTGTCCTCGTTTCCCACTCCATCAGGGTCGGTCTGCTTAATGGCCCTCAGGGCCTCTTGTAGGTTTAGTGCATAGTCCCTTATACTCTCATGCGCTCGCTGCTTGCACCCGTAGAATCTAAGCTTAATCTCGGCTGAGGTGCGGGTATCAAAGGTGTCCTTCAGCCGGGTTAGTATCCCTGCGACAGTCTTCCTCCCAGGTGGCCAGGATTTTACTTCCCTTTTGGCTGCCCCGGTTAGTTGGGCCACCAGGATGCTCACTTTTTGCTCTTCTGTGAGGGGGTACACCTGGAAGAGGCTATCCAGCTTTTCTCTAAAGTCATGCAGGGTATGTGACTCCCCTGAGTACTGGGGTAGCCAAGCTGCTCCCGGGATATAGGGCATGGTGAAGGGCATAACTGCAGCAGCGGTAGCGCTGGCGGGGGTTGAGGCAGTGAAGCTCTCCTCCGTATTCGACATCTTCCTCCCCCCTAGTGGACCGTGGCCTACCTTGCGATGATCCTCTTCCGTAGGCCGCGGCTCCGCAGTGGATCGTCAGGGTTGAGGACCTTCCGTCGCGCTCCTGTGACGTCGGCGTCTGCTGGGCTCCTTCCAGGACCTTACGCAACGTCCGGACGTGAGGCGGGGCTTCAGTTCTCGCGCGCTTTCGGAGTCCACGCCCCTCTTCTTCCCGCGCGGCGTCCTCAAGATGGCGTCCAATGGCGGGAAAACTCCACGGATGGCGGGAAGAAGGCAGAAGATGGCGCCGGATGGCGGGAATCTTCACATATGGCGGGAAGAAGGCTGAAAATGGCGCCGGATGGCGGGAATCTTCACCGATGGCGGGAAAACTTCACAGATGGTAAGTTTTAAAAGTCTCTTTTTCAGACACGCAGTACCCGGTGGTTGCGGGCACGAAATCCTGCCGACTACGCCAAAGTTGACGCGCCCCTGGGCCTGTGTCACGCTGCGTTGCGCACGCGGGAGCTTACCCGGAGCCGGATCTCTTGAGGGTTGTAGTCTCGTGGCGGTGACCCGGTCCGTGCCCAGGTAGTCAAACTGAGCGGCGATGTAACAGCGGTAGATGCAGGACGACTACGCCACCCGTTGAATGCAGCTATGGAGCTGCCGCTGCAGGACAGTCCGCTGAGGCCGGTGGATGGATGGTGCAGCGTAGATGGTATAACCCCCAACGGGAGGGGTATGGCCTCAGGGCAGCAGATGTGGATGATGGGGGTAGCAGGAACCACTCAGAGACGGTGCGGTGTAATTCAGGGTCTTTACTGGTAACAACGATAGACCCTCCCGGAGTACTTGCTAGTGAACGGGGCCTGGTCAGTCCTTGAGCAGATGGGATCTCCCCTGGCCAGGCGGAGTTGTAGGCCTCCCAAACTGACTGTACTCTTCTGGCTACCTTGCTAGAAGCGGATATAAGTAGCCCACGTCCCTGAGTGTACCGTGTGGTGCTCACCCGTATGGCCGGTGACTCGGGGCCTTCTAATGGCTTCCGCTCCATGATGGCGGTGCTGGTCCCACGCGTGTGACCGTGCCTTCGGGTTTCTGGGCCTGAGGACCTGAAATCCCCTGCCGGTCGGCTTCTGCTGCTGGGTAAGAGTTAGTCCCCACAGCCTCGGACGCCGGGTCCGGTAAGAAAGCTTCTCAGTCAGGGCGAGCTCTGCAGCTGCCAGCCCCTGACTCGTAGTAATATTGCTCCCACTGAGCTTCTGCTGTTTCTTCCTATGCTGCTTCTCTGTCTCTACTCTCCTTGACTGACTAACCCTGCCTCAGCCCAGGGTTTATACAGGGGAAGTTCTTCCCCTCCCAAGACTGGGCAGGAGGTGTGGCATGCACAGGATCCCTGACCAAGAGACCTCCCACCTGCTCTCAGACATAACATTACATTACTGTGGAAAACCAGACCCCTGGGGTGCCACACTTACATTTCAAAAATCCTGTCAAATCACGTTACGGCTTATTTTCGGGGTAGGTCTTTTTGTCGGTGAGTGAAGCCCCAGACAATCCTTCTAATGGCTTGATACTTTTCTTACATTTTTGATTACTTTTAGTTCTGTACAATATCTATCATCTAAAAGCCACCAACGGGTTGCTGTTGACAGATCTGCTTCCTTTTCCTAATGTTTAAGGCATTCTGTCTCAACAAGTTTTATTCTGTCTTATGTCATCCAGAAATTCCAGGACAGTTTGAAAAAATAGGGTGCTTTTATGCCCTGTCCGAGAAATATTGATTTTGATAAGCTGCCTAGAAAAAATAAAAAGTCAAGTTAGCACCCCTGCCCCTGATACCATTGCTGAGTTACTTATTTTTTTTGCACTACTTTTCATAAAATCCCTGGTTATCTGCGATAGTGAAAATTGAGAGCTTGAGTCTTCCCCATTAGAATTGCGTGCAATGGAGGTCTAGAAATTCACAAGCTTCTGGGTTCAACAGCCCACCCACATCATAGTGAATGCTTTATCCCTCCTCACAGAATAGAGAGAAAACTGTCAATCAGCACTTAGGAATAGGAGGACTGAGCTCAATTCCCTCTGTCTCTTGCTCTAGGCTATCACTTGTGTAGGGTAAACTCCCCACTATACATTGAACAGCACTGGAAAACCAGTTAGAATAGTGACAAAATACATTATTTACCCTCATTTAAAAAGAATCTGTCATCAGGGTTTTCTAATCCATCTGAGAGCAGTGTGATGTTGGGGTAGAGACCCTTATTCCAGTGATGTATCACTTACTTTACTGGTTGCTGCAGTTTTAATTAAAAACTATTTTATCTGCTGCAGATCTAGCAGTTCTCTGAATGCTGAGCTCTGTATATCCCCACCCACACCACTGACTGGCAGCTTTCTGTGTACACTGTGCATAGGCAGAAAGCTGCCTATCAGTGGTTGAGGCATGGCTGGACTTCCTGGCAACAGGTTTACTTGCCCTCTAGTGATAATCTTCTGCTGATAAAACACTGATTTTATAAAAACTACAGCAAGTGATACCATTGGAATCAGGATCTCTGCCCCTATATTATGTTGCTCTCAGAATAGGTAGCAAAAACATGGTGACAGGTTCCCGTTGACAACCTCTCATAGCCCTGCAGTTGTAAATTAAATTCCCCCATCAGTAATACAGAATGGAAATCAAAAAAAATATTTATATTTTTGGAAATAATACTTTGAGAATTATTTATTGAATGCTGATTATATTTTATATTACTATATAATATATTTGTTTCCGACAATTATAGTGGCAACATATTCTGCAGCATTGCACCATGATATCACTCACATCAGTTCCTGTTCCCATTATCTATTTTTCCTATCTAGAATACACAATGGGATCAATATGATGAGGCCAATTAACAAATTAGTAGGTTTTTCGATAGTGGTAACCCACACAAATATACAGAGATCAGGTCAACTCTCTGCTGATGTTGGTGCTTAGTAAGATTCGAACCCTGGACCCTAGTGATGAAAAGTGCTAATCAGCCACCCAGTACCTATAGGGACTACAAATATATATTAGAAATATAGTTGTCATTTTCTCATGAAAATTTCTACAGCAAAATAACATCTATCTTGGTGGCCATAGAAATAACAACCTTCAAAGATACTTGATAATGGAGGCAATGGGCTTTTAAAGTTACATAATTTGAAAAATACAAAAGTCCAACTTACTATATAATTCTTATGTGTTGGCAAAAAATCATATGAGGCAAATGCTAATTGCACCATATCAGGTGGAAAAAATTCAATGACTTCAAGTTTGGAATTCAGATTAAATCTCTGGAGAAACATCCAATATTTAGTACCCATCACTTATAAAATTACATATATATATTTTTCTAATTTATCCTTGCGTTTATTAAACTTATTAAATTAATCAATAATTCAATTAATCAGCTCACAATATGTCATGGCAGAGAGATCCATAATCTCACTGCTCGGACAGTAAAGAATCCTTATCTATGATAAGGGCAAAACCTTCTCTCCTCGATGAATCTTGTTTCTACAGCCTCTAATCCAATATTGTTCAAACTGAGCAAGCTGTAGTTTAAAGGGGTGGTCCAGGCTTTACACAAAAGTATGCAGTCATTCTATGTGACTGCAGACTTCTGAATTGTGACAGTCTGCAGTGTTCACGTTGTCAGAATCCCTCGATATTGCTAGTGGTCATGTGACACCGTGTATGCGATTTGCATGCACCAACTATTCATCAGTCAGAAAGTGACCACAAGTATGCAAACCACATACATGTGGTCACTGGACCGTTCACTCGTGCTGGTAATACTGGAGAATCCTGGCAGATTGCATACCGCACCGCACACTGTTACAATTCAGAAATCTGCTATCACAAAGAATGACTGCAGACGTTTGTGTCAAAACTGGACCCCTTTAAAGAGTTTGTCCATTACTCAGACAAGCCCTTCTTGATCCCTATATTTACCAATTGTAAAATAATAACATCTTTGCTCATGTCTGGTGCCGGTGCCTTTCCAGGGGTGCTGGCACTGGCTCTCTCGGGGCTCACGTGACATTGTTATGTCATAAGAGCCCTGCAACCAATCAGTACTGACTTCACTCTCCCCTCTATTGGACATATCCCATACATCCAGAGCAGATGATAGAGCAGCAGCCCTCACTTCCTCCGGATGTATGGGATTTTTCCGAAGGCGGAGAGAGTGAAGCCAGCACTGATTGGCCTCTAGGATCTCATGACATAATGTCATGCAATCCCAGGGAGAGTCAGTGCTGACACCACTTTAGCAGCACCAGCATCAGAGGTGAGTATAAGTGTTATTATTTTACAACGGGGAAACCTAGGGATTGAGACGGGGTTGTCTGCGTAGTGGGCAACCCCTTTAAGATAACTTGTTTTGGTAGTACAATCTTCCCATTTCCTTAGCTACCTTGGTAGTCCTCCTCCGCACCCTTGTACAAGGTCCTATTCTTCTGCACTGTTCTCTCTCTATAGTCAAACCCTAGCATAAAGCCTAAAATCTAAAGTGGATTTGATATGGGTGTCGACTGATTTTAAGGACAACTGTCTGCAATTAAAAACTTCACATAAGGATATAATTTGGCTAAACCTTGATATTGCTCCAAACGTTTCTAACTGTACATACAGTAATCCTTCTTTTGTAAGGAGAGTTTGGGATATTCAGCTGATTAGGACATGGATTTGATGCCTGATCTGACAAAGTACGTTCCCTCGCTGGGAAAGACGCATCTGTTCCTTTCTCTTGCAAATGTTCTTCCACTATGGTTTTAACTACTGTAATTTCTATTAAGATATCAGTTGACGGTTACGTTTACTTTTTTCAGTGAATGGGGTTGTTTTTAACTGTAGCTGACACTGGAAAATTAAGAAAGTTGTTTGGTATTTCCACAGCAAGGTTGAACTTTAACCTATAGGTCATTTAAGGCCAAATGCTTTGTCTTGTGGGACATCGAGCATCATTTACTTTCCATGAAATCAATTTGCATGGTTTCTGGGAGGTTTTGCCACCTTGGAGGAAGGGCTGCAATGGTTTTGAATGCATCTGCACCACTTGTTTTTAGATAACTGTTTTCATAGTTGGAAAAACTTACAAAGAACAAATGCAAACGAGAGGTTAAATTAGGAAGTCTTTAAATGAGGTTCAGTAGAATGATATAAAGAGGGATGACAGTAATAATAGTGATAATAATAATATTTTTTCTACAGTTCCAAGATATTCTGCAGCACTTTACAAATCAGAGGGAACATGTTCAGACAATAAAGAGAATACAATGTAATACATAGTTCAACAGTTACAGGAGGAATGAGGGTCCTGCTCTCAAAATTAAAATCTATAAGGAAATAGAGGGGGGACACAATAGGAAAAAATGCTTGTATTCAATGATAACACCATCTTTAAAATAAATAAGAATATACAAAAATATAAAAGCAACATGAATCGGTCACCAGCCAGTATCTGTATATCTACAGATACAAAGTGCTACTGAGTGCATGGAGGGTCGGAGAACAGATGATCGAAAGGAACTGTCAAAAATAATCACAAATATTACAGGTCGATAGTCACAAAGAACAACCCGCTGTGATCTTTGGAGTGAACATCTCTCTGCTGCCCCCTATCGTCCTGACAATTACACGACTTGCTGACGATTAACGGAGGAGGCCGCAGGCTATTCACACTAATAGGCCAGTTATCGGGAAACTAACAGTGAGCGTATGTTATATACAGAAATATAATTGCAATCATATTATGAGTACCAATAGGTTATATTGACAGAATGAGTTAATGCAGCAAGTCAATATTTGCAGTGTTGCCCCTCCTTTTCAAGACCTCTGTAATTCTCCCTGGCATGCTCTCAATCAACTTTTGGACCAAATCCTGACTGATAGCAGTCCATTCTTGCATAATCAATGCTTGCATTTTGCCAGAATTTGTTGGTTTTTGTTTGTCCACCCGTCTCTTGATGATTGACCACAAGTTCTCAATGGGATTAAGATCTGGGGAGTTTCCAGGCCATGGACCCAAAATCTCTATGTTTTGTTCCATGAGCCATTTAGTTATCACCTTTGCTTTATGGCAAGGTGCTCCATCATGCTGGAAAAGGCATTGTTGGGCGCCAAACTGCTCTTGGACGGTTGGGAGAAGTTGCTCTTGGAGGACATTCTGGTACCATTCTTTATTCATGGCTGTGTTTTTAGGCAAGACTGTGAGTGAGCAGATTCCCTTGGCTGAGAAGCAACCCCACACATGAATGGTTTCAGGATGCTTTACAGTTGGCATGAGACAAGACTGGTGGTAGCGCTCACCTCTTCTTCTCCGAATAAGCTGTTTTCCAGATGTCCCAAACAATCGAAAAGGGGATTCATCAGAGAAAATGACTTTGCCCCAGTCCTCAGCAGTCCACTCCCTGTACCTTTTGCAGAATATCAGTCGGTCCCTGATGTTTTTTCTGGAGAGAAGTGGCTTCTTTGCTGCCCTCCTTGAAACCAGCCCTTGCTCAAAGAGTCTCCGCCTCACAGTGCATGCAGAAGCACTCACACCAGCCTGCTGCCATTCCTGAGCAAGCTCGGCACTGCTGGTAGTCCGATCCCGCAGCTGAAACAGTTTTAAGATACGGTCCTGGCGCTTGCTGGTCTTTCTTGGGCACCCTGGAGCCTTTTTGACAACAATGGAAGCTCTCTCCTTGAAGTTCTTGATGATGCGATAGATTGTTGACTGAGGTGCAATCTTTGTAGCTGCGATACTCTTCCCTGTTAGGCCATTTTTGTGCAGTGCAATGATGGCTGCACGTGTTTCTTTAGAGATAACCATGGTTAACTGAAGAGAAACAATGATACCAAGAACCAGCCTCCTTTTAAAGTGTCCAGTGATGTCATTCTTACTTAATCATGACTGATTGATCGCCAGCCCTGTCCTCATCAACACCCACACCTGTGTTAATGGATCAATCACTAAAACGATGTTAGCTGCTCCTTTTAAGGCAGGACTGCAATGATGTTGAAATGTGTTTTGGGGGTTAAAGTTCATTTTCTGGGCAAATATTGACTTTGCAAGTACAGTAATTGCTGTTAAGCTGATCACTCTTTGACATTCAGTAGTATATGCAAATTGCCATTACAAAAAATGAAGCAGTAAACTTTGAAAAAATTACTATTTGTCTCATTCTCAATACTTTTGGCCATGACTGTACACCTCCAGATTCCAACACATGAATCTGAATCTGGTATCGTTGTAATCGTACCGACCCAATAAACAAATCGGTTTTATCACTTTTACAGTACGGTGAATGGCGTAAAAAGTAAAAAATAAAAACAATAACTGAATGGCTGGTTTTCGTTCATTCTGTGTTTGAAAAATCTGAATAAAAAGCAATAAAAAAAAATGTATGTGCTCAAAAATGCTACCAAAAAAATCTGCAACTCGTCCCGCAAAAAATAAGTTCTCATACAGCTCTGTTCGCCCAAAAAGTATAAAAGTTACAGCTCTCAGAATATGGCAATGAAAAAAACTACTTTTTAGAAATAAGCATTTTTATTGTGTGATAGCAGCAAAACCTAAAAAAAAACATATAAATCTGGTATTGCTGTAATTGCATCAACCCGAAGAATAAATCCGCCTTATGACTTATACTGCGCGGTGAAATAAAAATAAAAATAAGGACTATTCTTGTACTGCTGTCTATTTCCTCATTCTACCTCCCAAAAATCGTAACAAGGCTCGGCTCAAATTTATCCTGCAGTCTCTGCTGAGTGCTTACGTCAGGGTCTCTGTGTAAATTCCCCAAAACCACGATTCAGACAAAAGCACAGATGGAACTGTAGTGAGCTGGCAGGCTCTGGCTGTTCTGTGAAAATTGAAATAGAGCCTGTGACAGAAATGATTACGCAGGATGGTGCTGCCACCTTGTGGCCAGAGGTTGCACCTGCGCAGGGTGTGATGACAGAGAAAAAGACTGAGACTCCTGTGTCCCGCCCTAGAGAGTCACGTGACCAGAATGAGAAGCAGGAAAAGGCGTGCGGAGAGTCTGAGAGAGTCTGTGAAAAGAACCAGGACGGTGTGCAGGTCCTCGTGTGTGCCTTAGAGGATACTCTCAACTTGGCTGCTGTTATCTGACATCTTTTCCTCAGAGCTTTCCCCAGCTTCCGCACGGCTGAAGGATTCAGCTGTTACACTCCCCACTACTGGAGTGTGGACTACACAAGGGAATCCACAGGAGCTGCTATCCGGATCAGAGAGACTGTAAGCGGGACCTCTGGCGAGAGGCCGAAGTATTCCCTCCTTTCAGCGAAATTTGTTGTTCCTGTTTTTTTTCTTCGGCTGGGACGCCTTCCTGCAGAGACAGACAGGCCTGCGATGGGGGACACATCCTTCTGGAGTAAAGGACTGGTAACGTTTGAGTAGGGACAGTGAGGGTCAGCTTATAAGTACACGTTATTGCTGTGAACATTTACGGTTGTCATTTATTGTGTTCTGCTGTGTTAAAAATGTATACAAGTAAAGATACGGTTATCAAGATAGAGTCTGTGTGTGGGGATCTTGATGGGCCAGATCATAGATACCAACGCGCGGCCTTGCCCGAGGTCACTTCATCTGGCGTAGTCGGCAGGATCTGTGACCAACAAGATTCCCACCCAGGCCACGTGTACAGTCAGAAAGCCCCGCCGGTGTCTATTGTGAATCAGGTCAGGAAATTTGGCGGACGAAACTACCCTGTACCAGAGTGGGCGGAACAAGTCCGGATACTGGGGGAAATGTATAATATTGACCCTAAGACCTTGGCAGAAATGGCGGTACTGACGTTAGAGGGGGAGGCATGGACGACAGTCAGACTGGAGACGGCTAGGGGCCAGCGTACAGTGGATGATTTGGTGCGGGTGCTGGAGAACACCTATGGGCCGACCACATACCAGGGAACACTGCGACACATGTTCTTTAGATGGACGCAGCTTGAATGGGAGGATATTCCCCAATATGCGAACGACCTTCACGTACTCCTTGAACAAGCCTGTGGAAAAGGGGAACAACTAGCTGGTATGGCTCCTCGTGACCTGGTACTGAGAGACCAATTTGTAATAGGACTGAGAGACCAGTATCTTAACCGCACGTTACAGGACTTGATCCGGATGATGCCGACTCTTACTTTTGCTGAAAGCAAACAGGAAGCCATAGAACGTTCAAGGGGACCCGTCATGGATGTGGGGATTCCAGGTGCTGCGTGCAGATCCATATCTGAAATTAAAAATCCGAACAGTGACATGGAAGACCTGAAACAGATGGTAGCAGACTTACAGAAACAGATATTACAGTTAACATTAGACCGACAGGGAGACCAGCGAAGACAGCCTAGTCGTCCCGTGGGACAGTGTTGGTCATGCGGTGATCCTCGCCATAGGGCAAATCGTTGTCCTCAACACTTCCCTCTGCAAAAATCTTCGTCGCACCAACGAACAAACCCTCAGTTGCCCCAGCGAAGGGAATTTCGATCAGACCAGCGAATGGAACCCCAGCCATATCCACAAGCAGAGCTACCACGCCGGGCCTCACCACAATGGCCGCCGTTAAACTAGACACCCCTGCAGCTGAGGCTCGCGCAGCAGGGGAGGCCAAGGAGAGGGGTGTGGAAAAACAGAGCCGATGGCGGAGTGCTCTTGCCTCGAGTAGCCCGACACTTGAAGTTGTCCTGGAAGGAATTGCCGTACAGGGACTGATGGACACTGGGTCACAAGTGACCACGATCTCTGAACAGTTTTACGAAAATTACCTCAAACCAAGAACTGCTCGTGACCCAGACACCGCCATTAAGATTATTGCGGCTAATAATCTACCCATTCCAGTGACCGGAGTTGCTTGGATGGACTCAAAGGCCTGCGGGCAGGACTTAGGGAAACGAGGGATCGTCATCATCAAGGAAGATTTCGGCTCCGAGACCCCAGTGATAGTTGGAATGAACATCTTGAAAGACCTGGATCTTATGCTGTTGACAAGAAAAGGACCCAAATACTGGCAGAAAGTCACCAAACATAAGCCGACTCGTCTGGCGTTCCAGCGCGTAATCCGGACCGTTGGACTTCAACTGAAGGCAGAGGAACAACTATCCCTAGCCGCCATTACGGTGCCACGCCATACCCGGATTACTTTGCCCGCTGAAAAAGAGACAGTCATTTCCTTACCCCTTAACACCCACCGACAACTTGAGGGGGTTGAAGTGTTGATCGAGCCGAGGACCCCAAGTGGGGGAAAGCAAAACCCACTAGTTGCTCGCACTCTAGCTGTCGTGAAGAATGGGAGAGTCCCTGTCAGGCTAAACAACACCGCAGCCGTAGGCCTAGCCCTTGAAGCCGGCACTCAACTTGCCTGGGTATATGCTCTACCCACGGAAGTGAATCCCATTGGACACCTAGAATTCACCCCGTCTACAGAAGGCGACTGGACGGTAACCGTCTCAGCCATAAACGCTCAAATAGACGATGAAGACATTGGGCGAAAACTAAGGGAAAAAGTACAGCTAGACACGTCCCAATACACCAAACAAGAAGTGTCTCAAGTGGAGGAACTATTGCGGGAACACCAAGACTCCTTTGCAAAGCATGACACAGACTTTGGGTGTACCACCAGTATCCAGCACGAGATACCCACGGGCGATACCCCCCCTATCCGCGAGAGGTACCGGCAGATACCACCTCAAGAATACCAGGAAGTGAAAAGCCTATTAGAATCCATGCTACACGCCGTAGTGGTACGTGAAAGCCAGAGCCCGTGGGCTGCACCCGTGGTGATAGTCAAAAAGAAAGATGGTTCCCTGAGATTTTGCGTGGACTACCGTAGGCTGAACGCTTGCACTATCCGGGACTCATATCCACTTCCCCGGATCGAAGAGTCACTGACCGCCCTGAAGAAGGCCAAATATTTTTCGTCCTTAGACCTGGCCAGTGGATATTGGCAGGTTCCAATGAGTGAGGACAGGGAAAAGACCGCCTTCATCCTTCCCATGGGCCTGTATGAGTTCGACCGGATGCCGTTCAGCTTGAATAACGAACCGGGGACCTTTCAGAGACTGATGGAACGCTGTCTGGGGGACTTCAACTTTGAGTTTACGCTGATATAACTTGACGACATCGTGGTATACTCCGCAACCTTTGAGGATCATCTTCACAAGCTTGGCCAAGTGTTCCAGCGCTTGAGGGGACACGGCTTGAAGTTGAAGCCCAGCAAGTGCCGTCTGTTCCAGCAGGAAATCGACTACTTGGGTCACCGGATCTCGGCCGAAGGTGTCCAGCCCTCTCCGGAGAAGATAGCAGCCGTTCAAGAGTGGCCGCAGCCAACTACCGTCAAAGAAGTCCGGGCTTTTCTGGGACTGGCAGGCTACTACCGTCGGTTTGTCAAGGACTTTGCTCGGCTTGCTGAACCACTGCATGAGGTTCTCCCAGGGACCGCGAACAGTCCCAGAGGACGACGCATCAGTTGGGGGCCTGACCGAGAAAAATCCTTTCAGGCACTTAAGGCTGCTCTAACATCACCCCTGTTCTGGCGTATGCAGATTACACATTACCGTTTCAGTTGCACACCGACGCCAGCCTTCAAGGTCTAGGGGCGGTCCTCTCTCAAGTTCAAGATAATAAAGAACGCGTGATAGCCTATGCCAGTAGGTCTCTCCGTGATACCGAAAAGAATCCCGTCAACTACAGCTCCTTCCGCTTGGAACTCTTGGCTCTGACTTGGGCTATGACGGAGAAATTTGCCGACTATCTGACAGGAGCGGAGGTGCTGGTCATGACGGACAACAATCCTCTTGCCCACCTAGAGAATGCCAAACTAGGGGCAATGGAACAGCGCTGGATGGCCAGGCTCTTTAGATTCCAGTACAAAATTAAATACAGAGCGGGGAACGAGAATCAGAATGCTGACAGCCTGTCTAGAGTGACATCATCCCCGCCAGTGGGGGACCGGGATGAAGAGTTGGAGGAAGATGCGATGCCTGACTTTGCCCGGCTCGCAAAGCAAATAGAAGATAGCCGCCAGTATGCGGTAGGAGGGATTGAAGCCGTAGTGGGATCTCCCCTGTCCCAGCAAGAATGGGCCAAGCTTCAAGATCGAGATCCCGAGCACGTCTTACTGAAACAGTATGTGAATAAACAAGAGAAACCGCCCTCCGAAGTGAGAGCCCGACTATCGGCTGGAGCCTTGGCTCTGCTTGCCCAATGGGATCGGCTGATCGTGAAAGATGGAGTCCTGTATCGCAGGGCCCTTTTATCCCATATGCTGGAGGAGTGTTTGCAGATTGTCATCCCGGTGCAGTTGGCCCATGAGATGGTGGGCGAAGCTCACAGGAGGAACGGCCACTTCGGCATAGACAAGACCCTCCGGTGGACCCAGCAGTTCATTTTTTGTCCGGGGCTCTGTAAGCTGGTTGAAAACATCTGCAAGAATGCCGTACCTGTGAATTCCACAAGTAAGCGGAGCAGCGTGCCCCCGTCCAGACTATTAAGACGTCGAGGCCCCTCGAGCTGTTGATGGTGGACTATCTGTTGATCGGAACGGCGAATAGTGGCTACCAGTACTGTCTGGTGATGGTGGACAACTTCACGAAATTCGCCGTCGCTGTTGCTACCAGGGATCAGACTGCCGAAACAGCTGCTCAGGCCATCTGTCAGCAATTCGTTCGGGTCTACGGGTGTCCGGAGCGGCTACACTCTGATCAGGGGGCTTGTTTTGAAGGGCGAGTCATTGAAGAACTCCAACGGATGTATGGAATCAAGAAGTCCAGGACCACCCCTTACCATCCACAAGGGAATGGCGCGTGTGAACGCTTTAACCGGACCCTCTTACAACTGATCCGGACACTGGCTGAAGACAAAAAGCCCGACTGGCCTCGATTCCTCCCAGGACTGCTGTGGGCCTATAATAATCAAGTCCATTCCGTCACCGGATATACCCCATACACCCTTCTCTTTGGCCGTCCAGGCAAAGGAATCCATGAGTTGCAACTGTCTAGCTCCGAAGAAGATACCTGTGGTACCTATCCTTCCTGGCTACAAACACACCGCCAGAGAATGGAGACTGTCTACCGGCTAGTAGGCCGACAAATCCAGGATCAAGTGCACGCTGACCCACTTCCGGTACAAGAGGACCCACTGAATGTAGGCCAACTGGTCCTAGTCCGTATAAAGAAACCGCAAGGGAAACTCCGGCCCAAGTGGGAGACCGAAGTCTATCTAGTAATTGGACAGCCGTACCCCGGTGGCCCCGTCTATCGAGTGCAGGGCGAAGACAGCGGCAGCATCCGAACTTTGCACCGTAATATGCCTGACTCCCCTACTGTGATACCTAGAGAGATGGATATCACTAATACTGTCGGAGACACTGACCCCGGGGATGTAGAGATTGAATGCATGCCTATCCCTGTCCGCCCGACTGACGCACTTGAACCGATTACCTCCTCTACTGACATGTTGACTGGGAAAGAGAGTGGGGTGACTGATCGGAGAGAGGGGATCCAACCCGTTAGGCGGACAACGAGGACCACTGCAGGGGTACCTCCAGGACAGTCCTACAGAGACCAATATGTGTGGCCCTCTTCCCAGCCGCCCCCTGTCACATCGACAGCCATCGCCGCCCTGGAGCCGGTCGTTGACAGGGACTGCCAACCTTTGAGTGGGGGGGCGTGTAGTGAGCTGACAAGCTCTGGCTGTTCTGTGATAATTGAAATAGAGCCTGTGACAGAAATGATAACGCAGGATGGTGCTGCCACCTTGTGGCCAGAGGTTGCACCTGCGCAGGGTGTGATGACAGAGAAAAAGACTGAGTCTCCTGTGTCCCGCCCTAGAGAGTCACGTGACCAGAGTGAGAAGCAGGAAAAAGCGCGCGGAGAGTCTGAGAGAGTCTGTGAAAAGAACCAGGACGGTGTGCAGGTCCTCGTGTGTGCCTTAGAGGATACTCTCAACTTGGCTGCTGTTATCTGACATCTTTTCCTCAGAGCTTTCCCCAGCTTCCGCACGGCTGGAGGATTCAGCTGTTACACTCCCCACTACTGGAGTGTGGACTACACAAGGGAATCCACAGGAGCTGCTATCCGGATCAGAGAGACTGTAAGCGGGACCTCTGGCGAGAGGCCGAAGTATTCCCTCCTTTCAGCGAAATTTGTTGTTCCTGTTTTTTTTCTTCGGCTGGGACGCCTTCCTGCAGAGACAGACAGGCCTGCGACGGGGGACACATCCTTCTGGAGTAAAGGACTGGTAACGTTTGAGTAGGGACAGTGAGGGTCAGCTTATCAGTACACGTTATTGCTGTGAACATTTACGGTTGTCATTTATTGTGTTCTGCTGTGTTAAAAATGTATACAAGTAAAGATACGGTTATCAAGATAGAGTCTGTGTGTGGGGATCTTGCTGGGCCAGATCATAGATACCAACGCGCGGCCTTGCCCGCGGTTACTTCAGAACCACTCACGTATGAGGCAGATGGAGTCACTTTGGACTGGTCTGTGTTCCAGCGGTGTCCCATCATTTTAGGCATCTTTTTAGTGCAAAAAGTGTGGATACCACCGGAGCAAATGCCAAATGGAGTATGAAGTGTCTCCATCTGCCTCATTATGGTGGGTGATTCTGTTGGGGGTTTCATCTGAATCACATTTTTGTGGGATTAACATGTTAAAATCCAGACGTAAGAGCTCAGTGTAAAACACAAGAAGGCAATCCAGCCTTATCCTGGAAGCGTCAAAAAACATTATGTACCCCAAAATGTTACCAATAAATACCATAACTTATCTCACACAAAACCAGCCCCCACTCAGGTCCATCATCTATCACTGGAACTATAGGAGGTTCCCACGTGACATGGCTCCCGCCTCCTCAAATAAAATCCATTGAAATTTGCACTCCCAAATCCAAATGCCTCTCCTTCTGAGCCTCACTGTACCTAAACCACAGTAAGCGACCACATGTTAGGAATTATTGTAGTGGGGAGAGAGAACTTAACAATTTACAGAGTGTGTGTTGCCAGAAGCACAAGCTGGGCACAATGTATGGGGGCGCTACAATATATGGGGGCACTACACTTGCACAATTGGTGGCTGACTAAATACTTTTTTTCCCCACTGTATGCCAGTGGGGAAAAAAAGTATTTAGTCAGCCACCAATTGTGCAAGTTCTCCAACTTAAAAAGATGAGAGAGGCCTATAATTGACATCATAGGTAGACCTCAACTATGAGAGACAAAATGAGAAAACAAATCCTGAAAATCACATTGTCTGATTTGGAAAGAATTTTTTTTTAAATTTTGGTGGAAAATAAGTTTTTGGTCAATTACAAAAGTTCATCTCAATAGATTGTTATATATCCTTTGTTTGCAATGACAGAGGTCAAACGTTTTCTGTAAGTCTTCACAAGGTTGGCACACACTGTTGCTGGTATGTTGGCCCATTCCTCCATGCAGATCTCCTCTAGAGCAGTGATGTTTTGGAGCTGTTGCTGGGCAACACCGACTTTTAACTCCCTCCAAAGGTTTTCTATAGGGTTTAGATCTGGAGACTGGCTAGGCCACTCCAGGACTTTGAAATCCTTCTTACGAAGCCACTCCTTCGTTGCCCTGGTGTGCTTGGGATCATTGTCATGCTGAAAGACCCAGCCACATTTCATCTTCAATGCCCTTGCTGATGGAAGGAGGTTTGCACTCAAAATCTCACAAAACATGGCACCATTCATTCTTTCATGTACACGGATCAGTCGTCCTGGTCCCTTGGCAGAGAAACAGCTCCAAAGCATGATGCTGCCACCCCCATGCTTCACAGTAGGTATGGTGTTCTTTGGATGCAACTCAGCATTCTTTCTCCTCCAAACACGACGAGTTGTGTTTCTACCCAACAGTTCTACTTTGGTTTCATCTGACCATATAGCATTCTCCCAATACTCTTCTGGATCATCCAAATGCTCTCTAGCAAGCTTCAGATGGGCCTGGACATGTAATCGCTTAAGCAGGGGGACACATGTGGCACTGCAGTATCTGAATCCCTGGCGGCGTAGTGTGTTACTGACGTTAGCCTGTGTAACGTTGGTCCCAGCTCTCTGCAGGTCATTCAATAGTTCCTCCGTGTGGTTCTGGGATTTTTGCTCACCGTTCTTGAGATCATTTTGACCCCACGTGGTAAGATCTTGTGTGAAGCCTCAGATCGAGGGAGATTATCAGTGGTCTTGTATGTTTTCCATTTTCTAATTATTGCTCCCTGTAACATACCTGGTGGCGGGCTTGCATGGTGCACCATCTCTCACTATGCAAGACCCCAAACTTGATCATCAGTCCAGTCTGCTAGCCTGGCTTCTTTCCATGCTGTCTGTCTCTGTTCTGGCTGCTTAGGGCGGCGGCCCGGTCACTTCCTGTTTCTTGTAGCTGCTGGTGGCCACCCCTAATGCGTCCTCAGCCTATTGCTGTCAGTCATTGGATATTTAAACCAGCTCCACATACAAACTGGTGCCTGAGCAACTTTAACATTCAGTGTGTTTCTAGACTCTGAATGTGCCAGGTCCTGTTCTGTTTTTCCCTGCTTGTCTGCCTTCCTGGAGGCTGTATTTCCAGGCCTGTCTGAACACGCTCCTAGCCTGTTCGTTTCTGCCTCTGGGGGCCGTATACCCAGGCTCCTTCCTGTATTTCGCTGCAGTAACAGTTCCTGTCTGAACTGTCTCCTAACCTGTTACTTGTTTTGTCTCTATGTCCATTTCCACCCTTTTTCTGCAGTGTCTGAACCAGCGCTTGGCTTTACCTAGGCTCGTTCCTGTATTTCGTTGCAGTAACAGTACCTGTCTGAACTGTCTCCTAACCTGTTACTTGTTTTGTCTCTATGTCCATTTCCTCCCTTTTGCTGCAGTGTCTGAACCAGCACTTGGCTTTACCTAGGCTCGTTCCTGTATTTCGTTGCAGTAACAGTTCCTGTCTGAACTGTCTCCTAACCTGTTACTTGTTTTGTCTCTATGTCCATTTCCTCCCTTTTGCTGCAGTGTCTGAACCAGCACTTGGCTTTACCTAGGCTAGTTCCTGTATTTCGTTGCAGTACAGTTCTTGTCTGAACTGTTTCTTGCCTCTTACTTATTTTGTCTCTGTGGCCATTTCCTCTCTTTTTCTGCAGAGTCTGAACCTGCACCTAACTCCTACTCGTTGTCGCTGTACTTCTGTTTGTGAGTTTGGAGTCCACTCGCTACTTCTTTGCAAGTACCTTGTGTGTATCTGGTTCTGCCTTTCCTTTCCAGTCTGTTCCGTGTGAACAGAGCCATGTCCCCTCTGCTCTGTCTTTGCTCACCGCTTTGGCGGTTTATCTCTGCTCTGCCTTACTTACCGCTCTGGCGGTTTCTGCCCGCTCTGCTCAGCCTTGTCCACCGCACTTGCGGTTTCGTTCTGCTCAGCCTTGTCCACCGCTTCTGTGGTTTCGCTCTGCTCAGCCCTGTCCACCGCACTTGCGGTTTCGCTCTGCTCTGCCTTGTCCACTGCACCTGCGTTTTCGCTCTGCTCAGCCCTGTCCACCGCACTTGCGGTTTCGCTCTGTTTAGCTCTGTCCACCGCACTTGCGGTTTCGCTCTGCTCTGCCTTGTCCACCGCATCTGTGGTTTCGCTCTGCTCAGCCCTGTCCACCGCATCTGCGGTTTCGCTCTGCTAAGCCCTGTCCACCGCATCTGCGGTTTCGCTCTGCTCAGCCCTGTCCACCGCATTTGCGGTTTCGCTCTGCTCAGCCCTGTCCACCGCATCTGCGGTTTCGCTCTGCTCAGCCCTGTCCACCGCATCTGCGGTTTCGCTCTGTTCAGCTCTGTCCACTGCATCTGCGGTTTCGCTCTGCACAGCCCTGTCCACCGCATCTGCGGTTTCGCTCTGCTCAGCCCTGTCCACCGCACTTGCGGTTTCGCTCTGCTCAGCCCTGTCCACTGCACTTACGGTTTCGCTCTGCTCAGCCTTGTCCACCGCACTTGCGGTTTCGCTCTGCTCTGCCTTGTCCACTGCATCTGTGGTTTCGCTCTGCTCAGCCTTGTCCAGCGCATCTGCGGTTTCGCTCTGCTAAGCCCTGTCCACCGCATCTGCGGTTTCGCTCTGCTCAGCCCTGTCCACCGCATCTGCGGTTTCGCTCTGCTCAGCCCTGTCCACCGCATCTGCGGTTTCGCTCTGCTAAGCCCTGTCCACCGCATCTGCGGTTTCGCTCTGCTCAGCCCTGTCCACCGCATCTGCGGTTTCGCTCTGCTCAGCCCTGTCCACCGCATCTGCGGTTTCGCTCTGCTCAGCCCTGTCCACCGCATCTGCGGTTTCGCTCTGTTCAGCCCTGTCCACTGCATCTGCGGTTTCGCTCTGCTCAGCCCTGTCCACCGCATCTGCGGTTTCGCTCTGCTCAGCCCTGTCCACCGCACTTACGGTTTCGCTCTGCTCAGCCTTGTCCACCGCACTTGCGGTTTCGCTCTGCTCTGCCTTGTCCACTGCATCTGTGGTTTCGCTCTGCTCAGCCCTGTCCAGCGCATCTGCGGTTTCGCTCTGCTAAGCCCTGTCCACCGCATCTGCGGTTTCGCTCTGCTCAGCCCTGTCCACCGCATCTGCGGTTTCGCTCTGCTCAGCCCTGTCCACCGCATCTGCGGTTTCGCTCTGCTCAGCCCTGTCCACCGCATCTGCGGTTTCGCTCTGCTCAGCCCTGTCCACCGCATCTGCGGTTTCGCTCTGCTCAGCCCTGTCCACCGCATCTGCGGTTTCGCTCTGCTCAGCCCTGTCCACCGCATCTGCGGTTTCGCTCTGTTCAGCCCTGTCCACTGCATCTGCGGTTTCGCTCTGCTCAGCCCTGTCCACCGCATCTGCGGTTTCGCTCTGCTCAGCCCTGTCCACCGCACTTGCGGTTTCGCTCTGCTCAGCCCTGTCCACCGCACTTACGGTTTCGCTCTGCTTAGCCTTGTCCACCGCACTTGCGGTTTTGCTCTGCTCAGCCTTGTCCACCGCATCTGCGGTTTCGCTCTGCTCAGCCTTGATTACCGCATCTGCGGCCCTGAATCCGTCTCCTAGTCTGTACTGGACCCTACCCAGCCTGTGCTCTAACCTGCCTGTTCTTGTATTCCCCGGTGTGGGTCAACAGCCGCGTCCGGGGTCTGACCTGGAGTCGCACCTGGTCCCTCTGCTCGGTTCCTCCCTGGTGCACAGGTGTCGTATGCCGTCGTGCGACCTTGGTCGGATCAGGTAGATACTTAGTTACGCCCCTCCAGGCACTCTCCGGTTCATGGTCCAGTGGGATCACTAAACACGCACATGCCAGTCAGTCCGGGTGTGTGCATAACAGTTTGCTCAGGCCATGGTTCCCGTTGAGCCCCACGGCCCTTCGCTCTCTGAGACATTTTGAATCTGTTTCCAGCGAATACGTGCATTAAAAATAAATTTTAAAAATTTTTATTTATTTATTTTTTTCTCTACCTATGGCCCAGGCGATGTACGCACCAGTTCAAATGGAGCTTTCTGCACTCGTTCCTGCGGATCCGCCACGGTACTGTGGGGATCCTAAACAAAGCCGTGCGTTTGTGGAGCAATGAATGTTGCATTTCAAGTTCTTCCCTCTCTATTTTCCTACCGATTGGTCTAAAGTGGCATTTATGTTATCCTACCTAGCGGGTGATGCCTTGAAATTGGTCACCCCCCTATGGGAAGCATGGGATCCTATCGTCCTTGAACTGCAGGCCTTCCTGGTGGCCTTTCTAATGGTCTTCGACGACCCTAATCCTGGGGACTCTGCTGAAGCTGCCTTTCCCAGTGTCCCGGAGCAGCCCCGATGGGTGATGTGTGTGGGTAGCGCACCAGTTCTCCTGCCCGAAGAGACTGCTGCCCTCCCAGAAACCAGACTGAAGATGGTCTCTAAGCAGGAACTCTCCATCTTTAATGAATCTGGCGATACGTCCATCGAGGTGGAGGATACTCCCAAGTCTCTGCACCCCTCTAACCTGGCAGAGGACCTCCAGTTGCCTCCTGAATCCTCCGGGGTGCTACCTGTTAATGAATGGAGAGAGACTTTCCTACACCCTGTACCGGATACCTCGCCCACTTCATCCAGTGAGCTTGACCAAATGTACTCTGAAACAGTGGTTAAGCCCGAGACTCTGCACCCCTCCAACCAGGCGGAGGACCTCCAGTTGCCTCCTGAATCCTCTGGGGTGCTGCCTGTTAACGAATGGAGAGAGACTTTCTTACACCCTGTACCGGATACCTCGCCCACTTCATCCAGTGAGCTTGACCAAGTGTACTCTGAAACAGTGGTTACCCCCGAGTCTCTGCACCCCTCCAACCAGGCGGAGGACCTCCAGTTGCCTCCTGAATCCTCCGGGGTGCTGCCTGTTAACGAATGGAGAGAAACTTTCCTACACCCTGTACCGGATACCTCGCCCACTTCATCCAGTGAGCTTGACCAAGTGTACTCTGAAACAGTGGTTAGCCCCGAGTCTCTGCACCCCTCCAACCAGGCGGAGGACCTCCAGTTGTTTCCTGTATTCCCCGGGGTGCTACCTGGTAACAATTGCAGTGAGACTTTCTAACACCCTGTACCTGGTACTGCGCCTACTTCATCTAGTAAGCTTGGCAAAATGTACTTCGAAGCAGTAATGACCCCCGAGTCTCCGCACCCCTTTAACCAGGCGGAGGACCTCCAGTTGTCTCCAGAATCCACCGGGGTGTTATCTGATAATAAATGGACAGAGACTTTCCTGTGTGCTGTTCCTGGTACTTCACCCACTTCATCTGTTGCTGAGGATGGCTTGATGGGAGGAAGCATCCTAGATACCAAGATGATGAGACCAGTTTCGTTTCCTCTAGTGGACAGAAGAGGTAATCCTCTTGAAGAGAAGGATTGGTCTCCCAATTCTCTGCGGAACACTCTTGCAGGCTTAAAGAAGAGGGGGTGTAAGGGGGGGGGGGTACTGTAACATACCTGGTGGCGGGCTTGCATGGTGCACCATCTCTCACTATGCAAGACCACAAACTTGATCATCAGTCCAGTCTGCTAGCCTGGCTTCTTTCCATGCTGTCTGTCTCTGTTCTGGCTGCTTAGGGCGGTGGCCCGGTCACTTCCTGTTTCTTGTAGCTGCTGGTGGCCACCCCTAATGCGTCCTCAACCTATTGCTGTCAGTCATTGGATATTTAAACCAGCTCCACATACAAACTGGTGCCTGAGCAACTTTAACATTCAGTGTGTTTCTAGACTCTGAATGTGCCAGGTCCTGTTCTGTTTTTTCCTGCCTTCCTGGAGGCTGTATTTCCAGGCCTGTCTGAACACGCTCCTAGCCTGTTCGTTTCTGCCTCTAGGGACCGTATACCCAGGCTCGTTCCTGTATTTCGCTGCAGTAACAGTTCCTGTCTGAACTGTCTCCTAACCTGTTACTTGTTTTGTCTCTATGTCCGTTTCCTCCCTTTTTCTGCAGTGTCTGAACCAGCGCTTGGCTATACCTAGGCTCGTTCCTGTATTCTGTTGCAGTAACAGTTCCTGTCTGAACTGTCTCCTAACCTGTTACTTGTTTTGTCTCTATGTCCGTTTCTTCCCTTTTGCTGCAGTGTCTGAACCAGCACTTGGCTTTACCTAGGCTCGTTCCTGTATTTTGTTGCAGTAACAGTTCCTGTCTGAACAGTCTCCTAACCTGTTACTTGTTTTGTCTCTATGTCCATTTCCTCCCTTTTGCTGCAGCGTCTGAACCAGCACTTGGCTTTACCTAGGCTCCTTCCTGTATTTTGCTGCAGTAACAGTTCCTGTCTGAACTGTCTCCTAACCTGTTACTTGTTTTGTCTCTATGTCCATTTCCACCCTTTTTCTGCAGTGTCTGAACCAGCACTTGGCTTTACCTAGGCTCGTTCCTATATTTCGTTGCAGTAACAGTTCCTGTCTGAACTGTCTCCTAACCTGTTACTTGTTTTGTCTCTATGTCCATTTCCTCCCTTTTGCTGCAGTGTCTGAACCAGCACTTGGCTTTACCTAGGCTCGTTCCTGTATTTCGTTGCAGTAACAATTCCTGTCTGAACTGTCTCCTAACCTGTTACTTGTTTTGTCTCTATGTCCATTTCCTCCCTTTTGCTGCAGTGTCTGAACCAGCACTTGGCTTTACCTAGGCTCGTTCCTATATTTCGTTGCAGTAACAGTTCCTGTCTGAACTGTCTCCTAACCTGTTACTTGTTTTGTCTCTATTTCCATTTCCTCCCTTTTGCTGCAGTGTCTGAACCAGCACTTGGCTTTACCTCAGCTAGTTCCTGTATTTCGTTGCAGTACAGTTCTTGTCTGAACTGTTTCCTGCCTCTTACTTATTTTGTCTCTGTGGCCGTTTCCTCTCTTTTTCTGCAGAGTCTGAACCTGCACCTATCTCCTACTCGTTGTCGCTGTACTTCTATTTGTGAGTTTGGAGTCCACTCGCTACTTCTTTGCAAGTACCTTGTGTGTATCTGGTTCTGCCTTTCCTTTCCAGTCTGTTCCATGTGAACAGAGCCCTGTCCCCTCTGCTCTGTCTTTGCTCACCGCTTTGGCGGTTTATCTCTGCTCTGCCTTACTTATCGCTCTGGCGGTTTCTGCCCGCTCTGCTCAGCCTTGTCCACCACACTTGCGGTTTCGTTCTGCTCAGCCTTGTCCACCGCATCTGCGGTTTCGCTCTGCTCAGCCCTGTCCACCGCACTTGCGGTTTCGCTCTGCTCAGCCTTGGCCACCGCATCTGCGGTTTCGCTCTGCTCAGCCTTGTTTACCGCATCTGCGGCTCTGAACCCGTCTCCTAGTCTGTACTGGACCCTACCCAGCCTGTGCTCTAACCTGCCTGTTCCTGTGTTCCCCAGTGTGGGTCAACAGCCGTGTCCGGGGTCTGACCTGGAGTCGCACCTGGTCCCTCTGCTCGGTTCCTCCCTGGTGCACAGGCGTCATATGCCGTCGTGCGACCTTGGTCGGATCGGGTAGATACTTAGTTACCCCCCTCCAGGCACTCTCCGGTTCATGGTCCAGTGGGTTCACTAAACATGCACACGCCAGTCAGTCCGGGAGTGTGCATAACACGCCCACAGTTGATTTCTTCACACCAAGCTGCTTGCCTAATGCAGATTCAGTCTTCCCAGCCTGGTGCAGGGCTACAATTTTGTTTCTAGTGTCCTTCGACAGCTCTTTGGTCTTCACCATGGTAGAGTTTGGAGTGTGACTGTTTGGGGTTGTGGACAGGTGTCTTTTATACTGATAACAAGTTCAAACAGGTGCCAGTACTACAGGAAATGAGTGGAGGACAGAGGAGCCTCTTAAAGAAGAAGTTGCATGTCTGTGAGAGTCAGAAATCTTGCTTGTTTGTAATTGACCAAATACTTATTTTCCACCAAAATGTGAAAAAAATTTCTTTCCAAATCAGACAATGTGTTTTTCTGGATTTGTTTTCTCATTTTGTCTCTCATAGTTGAGATCTACCTATGATCTCAATTACAGGCCTCTCTCATCTTTTTAAGTGGGAGAACTTGCACAATTGGGGGCTGACTAAATACTTTTTTTCCCCAGTGTATTTGCAATTCTTCAGAAAAAAAACATGGCGTGGATGTTATAAAATAGTCACTTCAACCATAGATGAATTCATTGAGATGTATAATTTCTACAGTGAGGTCACCTTTGGAGTTTTTCTGCTGGTTTGGAACCTTCGGGGCTCCGCAAATGTCACCCATAAACTATTCTAGCAAAATCTGTGCTCCACAAGCCAAATAGCGCTCCTTCCTTCTCAGCCCTGACTTATGGCCTAACAGTAATTTCTGACGACATATGGGGCTTCACGGCAAAATTGCGCATTTTTTTTCAAATTATCTTTATTGTTTTTTTTAATGGGGGGGATACAATACACACGATGGGATTAAAAACATGCAAGTAACAAGAGTAATAGGTCAGTAGGAAGGGAAGGCAAGGGTATTGGCTGGGGAAGGATTGGAGCACTCTACTTAAAATCTGAACATTTTCACATATTAGTCCTATTAAAATTTTTACCTCTAAAATGTCATATTTTCATGTCTCAATGTTATAAAATTCTGTGAGCCACATATGATGTCAAAATACTTGCTACAGCCCTAGATTAATTCCTTAGGCAGTGAAGTTTCCAATATGGGGTCACCTGGGGGGATTTCTGCTTTCCTGGCATCTCAGGAGCTCGGTTAATGGAGCCCACAATCTATTCAAACAAAATCTGTGTTCTATAAAGTAGCGCTCCTTCCCATCCAATCATCTGCTCAAACAGTAGTGTACAATCACATATGAGGTACTGCCACATTCAAGAGAAATTGGAGAACAAATTGTGAGGTCAATTTCTCTCATTATCCCTTGTATCCCTTATAAATTTGGTGCTAAAACAGTATTTTAGTGGAAACAAATACATTTTTTGTTCTCACATTTAAGTTATCACTAGTGTTGAGCGAGCACTAAAATGCTCGGGTGCTCGAGGCTCGGGCCAAGCTCACCGTGATACTCAGGTGCTCGACCCGAGCAACGAGCCCAATGTTAATCTATGGGAGACCCGAGCATTTTTGTGGTGGCATCCCCGGCAGTCTGTAGAAAGCCTAAAAAGTGCCCAAAACGATAGTGACAGTGCTCAAAAGACATGGGGACAGCATGGGCATCGCCCCAGGAAGCATTTCTGACCCCCAGGTCACTGCTGTCAACAACATGGTCAGAGGTATTAAGCCACTTTTACGGGCTCACAAGAAAACGTTCAAAAACGAAACTGAAATTGCTTTCCTGTGAAATATGTTAAGGAACTTCCTTTCCAGGGTAAAGACTTGTGTATAAGGTAAAAATAAATAACTAAAAACAAAAATACTTCTCCACACCTTGGGCTATGTTCACAAGTAGCATTTATGCGTTTTTGCACTTTTGTATTGCTTTCAACCGTGACAAATGCATTTACCGGGAAATGTCATTTCAACATTTTACAATCTTATCTGGCCATGTGCTGTGTGACACATGGGAACAGCATGGGGAAGACCCCTGGATGCATCTCTGACACCCAGGTCACTGCCTAAAAGTGTGCCCATCAGAAGTGATCCTTGCCGCATCAGAAGATGCAGACTTGCAACTATCCCCGTGCAAGTCCTTGTCCTAGGGCAGTGTTCAATTATACCTCCCCCATTCCTTGCAATGCAAGCGCAAGTATGCAGCCTGCCACCCACCCACCCCCAGGCTGCAATACCAAACTGCTAGCCTGCTTGCACTTGAAATTGAGCCTTTAAGGCATGTGGAGGCAGACGCCGGCCACCATGTCATGCCTGCGTCGGCGGCCTTGTATCCATACTCAGTCCCCAGCCGCCCGGCGGCTGGGTGTCCACGCTCGGTCCCCAGCCGCCAGGGGGCGGCTGGGTGTCCATAAATGGTCCCCAGCCGCCCCTATTTCTCCGCTGAACTTCCCCCACACTTTTCTTAGCCTGGCCTGCTTTAGGGCAGCATTGGACGAGCCCACCAGAGAACCAGACTCCTCCGGTGGGCCCTGGCTTCTCCATCAGGGGAGTTGAGAGTGCCAAGATGAGGAGCATGATGATGATGATAGAAATTAGCGTCTGCTTTGTTTTCTTGGAATGCAAACGTAAGTGTGCAACCTGCCACCCACCCACCCCCAGGCTGCAATACCATACTGCTAGCTTGCACTTGAAATGGGGCCTTTTAGTTTGGAGGAGGCTGAAGCTGGCCACTACCTCATGGCTGCTTCAGCAGCGAGGTATCCATACTCAGTCCCCAGCCGACTGGCGGCCGGGTGTCCACGCTCGGAACCCAGCCGCCAGGGGGCGGCCGGGTGTCCATACTCGGTCCCCAGCCGCCCCGCGGCCGGGTGTCCACACAGAGGAGTTGAGAGTGCCAAGGTGAGGAGCATGATGATGATGATAGAAGTTAGCGTCTGCTTTGTTTTCTTGGAATGCAAGCGCATGTATGTAGTAGCGGCTAGGCCTGAGGTGGTCAGCGTTTTGGCGCATATCTTACCTCCTCCGAGGATTGCCGAATGTTTTCCTGCTACTATCCCATTTCTATGACTCCCTTTAAAACAAAGCTTCAGGTGATGAATGATGGATGAGGTGGTGGCAAAGGAGAAAGAGCAGGAGGAACAGGGACCATTCACATCAATATCAGGCCAGTCAACCACACATGTCTTGTAGGATATGTTTCTGTACCAAAAGGAGCGGTTCGGCTACACAGTTATAGTGCATGCAGTGAGTGCAATGCCTAACAAAAATTTCGAGGCACTCCAATGCCCCTTGGAAGTGACATGGAGGTCAGAGGGCCTTAACTAAACCGTTTTTTCCATTTATAGCCACTGGGTCTCCTGTGCACTGTTGGCCTAAGCAGTGAATGGAAGGCTTTCCAAAAATTATGAAGAACTGCAATGCCCCTTGAAACAGACGTAGATTACAGCATACTAAAAACCTTCTACCCATTATTGGGGAGTGGGTCTCCCTTAGTGTTCGCCTATGCGTTGAAAAGCAAAAGCTGACTAAAATTAGGAGGAAATGCAATGCCCGTTGGAAGAATGGTGGAGGTTGCAGTGGAATAAAAAAACAATATCAATGCCCCTTGGAAAAGTGGTGGAGGTCGCAGTAGCTTAACAAGACGGTTTTAATGCTGCTTGGAAGAGACGTGGAGGTCGCAGTGGAATAAAAAGACAATATCAATGCCCCTGGGAAAAGTGGTGGAGGTCGCAGTAGCTTAACAAGACGGTTTTAATGCCGCTTGGAAGAGACGTGGAGGTCGCAGTGGAATAAAAAGACAATATCAATGCCCCTGGGAAAAGTGGTGGAGGTCGCAGTAGCTTAACAAGACGGTTTTAATGCCCCTTGGAAGAGACGTGGAGGTTGCAGTAGCTTAACAAGACGGTTTTAATGCCCCATGGAGGAGACGTGGAGGTCGCAGTGGAATAAAAAGACAATATCAATGCCCCTGGGAAGAGTGGTGGAGGTCGCAGTAGCTTAACAAGACGATTTTAATGCCCCTTGGAAGAGACGTGGAAGTTGCAGTAGCTTAACAAGATGGATTTAATGCCCTTTGGAAGAGAGGTGGAGGTTGCAGTAGCTTAACAAGACGGTTTTAATGCCCCTTGGAAGAGACGTGGAGGTTGCAGTAGCTTAACAAAACGGTTTAAATGCCCCTTGGAAGAGCCATGCAGTACAGCATCTTAAAAACATTATTCCCATTATTGGGGAGTGGGTCTCCCATAGTCTTTGCCTATGCCTTAAAAGCAAAAGCTGCCAGGAGGAATTTGCATTGCTGGCAAAACGGACCAAGGTCACCCTGGTGGTATAGTGGTGGTGGAGGCTGAGGATAAGGAGAAGAGCAAAATACAGCCGAAATGAGGAAGCGTATATCCATGTGTGGGTGTGAAGCGGTGCATGGATATACACCTCCCGAAATAACACAGTGGATTTGACTTTATGTTACTCTGCTGTCATTTGGTGGTGATGAGAAGTCTGGCCCAATCCAGCCCTTGTTCATTTTGATAAGGGTCAGCTTGTCAGCATTGACAGTTGACAGGCGAGTGCGCTTATCAGTTATAATTCCCCCAGCAGCACTAAAAACACGCTCCGTTAACACGCTAGCGGCAGGGCAGGCCAGGACCTCCAAGTGTCCAGCTTGGATACCCAAAAATTAAAAGGCATAGAGGAATCACGGAGGATGCTGGTACGGTCGGCAAGGTACTTCCTCACCATCTTTTGAAACTTTCCACTCCTTGTGAGAGTACCCCGCGCCTCAGGGCCTGTAAGCTGGGCGGGTCTCAGAAAACTGTCCCAGAATGTTGACAGTGTTCCCCTGCCTCTGCTGGATTGGAGTTGCGTCTCTCTCGCCTGTACGCCTTGGTTGGGCAACGAACTGTGAACTCTGCCGCTAGCATGTTCAGATGGGAATTTTTTTAACAGTTCTGCAGCAAGGGCCTTCTGGTACTGCCCCAGTAAGGCAGCATAACATAAAGTCAGCCATGTCTGCCAGACTAGTAACGGGCAAGACTTCCGTGTCCTTACCAAGATGATGACTGACCATGCTCTCCTCCTCCTCCTCCTCCCCCCTGTCCTCAGGCCACCCACGCTGAACCGACGGTATGACAGTTGTACAGGTACTACTGTCTACAGCGCATGATACCAGCTCCTGTTCTTCCTCCTCCTCCTCCTCCTCCTCTCCCTCATTGTCCCCCAATACACGTTGGGATGAGATGAGGCTGGGCTCTGTGTAATCGCCCGCTATGGCTTCTTGATCCATCTCATCATACTCTGGCTGCAATGCCTCCTCTTTAATTCTCTGCAGAGAGAGTTGCAAAAGACAGACAAGTGGGATGCTGACGCTAATGATGGCGTCATCGCCACTCACTATCTTGGTGGACTCCTCAAAGTTTGTCAGGATGGTACATATGTCAGACATCCAGGTCCACTCCTGAGGTCTTATGTGTGGAGTCTGACCTGAATATCGACGGCCTTGTTGCAGCTGGTACTCCACAACTGCTCTCTTCTGCTCACAAATCCTTTGCAACATATGGAGGGTAGAGTTCCAACGTGTGGGGACATCACACACCAGTCGGTGTGCCGGAAGCTGCAAACGCTGCTGCAACACAGCAAGGGCGGCGGAAACTGTAGCCGACTTGCGAAAATGAGCTGACAGACAGCGTACTTTGACGAGCAGATCTGGCAACTCGGGGTACGATTTAAGAAACAGCTGAACCACGAGGTTAAGCACATGAGCCAGGCACGGTACGTGTGTGATCTCACCTCGCCTCAGAGCTGCCACCAGGTTACGGCCATTGTCACACACGACCATGCCTGGATGTAGGTTCAGCAGTCTCAGCCACAGATCTGCCTGCTCTTTTACAGCTGTCCACAACTCACAAGCAGTGTGAGGTTTATCACCTAAGCTTATGAGTTTCAGCACAGCCTGTTGCCGCTTGGCTGAGGCAGTACTGCAGTGCTTCCAGCTTGTAACTGATGTGGTGATATCTGAGATGGAGGCTGAACATGAGGAGGAGGAGGATGATGTGCAGGAGCTGTACACTGTGGGGGCAACTCTGACTGACATAGGGCCCGCAATCCTCAGTGTGGGGAGGATGTGTTCCGTCCCAAGGTCTGACTGGGTGCTGGCTTCCACTAAGTTTACTCAGTGTGCCGTCAGGGAGATGTATCGTCCCTGGCCACAAGCACTTGTCCACATGTCCGTTGTCAGGTGGACTCTCCAGTAACTGCGTTGTTGAGGGCACGGCAGATGTTTTGGGACACGTGCTTGTGTAGTGCGGGGATGGCACACAGGGCAAAATAGTGTCGGCTGGGGACCGAGTACCGAGGGATGGCCACCGCCATAAGGTTGCAGAAGGATTCTCCACCAGCCTAAAAGGCAGCATTTCCAACGCAAGCAGTCGTGAAATGTGTGAATTTAGGACTGTGGCCTGTGGGGCGTTGGCTGCGAATTTGCTCTTTCGTTCAAAGCTCTGGGATAAGGACAATTGAACGCTGCGGTGGGACGTGGACGTGGACGTTGATGCTGTTTCTTGAGAAACTGCGTAACAAGTGAAGACTGAGAGAAGGGGGCATCTTTGCATGCAGTATGGACAGGGGATTGCCTTGCACGCACAACAGGGGGTTCTATCACACGCACAACAGCGGAAGAAGCAGTGGTGACACCCGCTGACACTGGTCGTGGACCCTGGGGTTCGCCACACAAAGTCGGGTGCTTTGCTGCCATGTGCCTGATCATGCTGGTGGTGGTCAGGCTGGTAGTTTTGTCACCCCTGCTGACGCTGGCATGGCAGGTGGTAAAAATGGCCTTTTTGGGGTTATCAGCAGAGTCTTTAACAAAATTCCAGACTCTGGAAGACCTACCGGTTGTACTGGCAACGTCCCTCATGTTGGTGTTACAGGGAACGGTTGCCCGCCTTCTGTTTGCAGCCATCACAGTGCTTCTTCCTGCCTGTTGGGGTACTCTGCCTCCCTCCCCCTGTGTGCTGCTGGCCTCGCTCTGTATGTCCTCCTGCCACGTTGGGTCAGTTACTAGATCATCCACCACCTCCTCCTCTTCCACTTGCGCACCACGATCCTCCTCCTCACTTTGTGGCAATTGTGTCTCGTCATCGTCCACCTCTTGAGACAAATTGCCAGCGTCGACTTCCTCTGGCCGTGGCTGTTCAAATATTTGGCCATCGCTACATAGGATCTCCTCTTCCACCACTTTAAGCGGAGCAGGCGAGGGGCACAAATATGGAAATGGACCAGTGAACAGCTCTTCAGAGTGTCCAAGTGTGGGATCAGTTGCTGTCTGACGACACTCGGCATGGTGGGAGGAAGGAGCATCAGGGTGAGGAGGAGTATGTGATCGAGACTCATGGCTACTAAAACTTGATCGTATGGAAGACAGACCAGAGGTGATGGTGCCTAGGTAACTGGAAGTATTATCTGCTATCCAATTAATAACTTGTTCACACTGATCAGTTCGCAATACTGGTGTTGTAGTGTGCTTCCCTAGTAATTCGGTCAAGAAGTGGGAGCGAGAAGATGTGGCTGTTGGTTGTGGCACATTTTCACCTTGGCCACGGCCCCGTCCTCTACACGCACCATCACCAGAACGTCCAGTTCCACGTCCCTTGCCACACGCCTTGCCCATTGTAAATGAAGTAAAATAGCTTACACTCGCACTATCAATGGAAAAAGGGTAACAAAAAGGAGATTTGAACCGTGGAAGAGGAAAACCACAGTTCTATTTGTCTGGCCTACACCAGAATCTTTTAAACAGATATATTTGTGACTGAACAGACAGGGAGACACTATTACTGTTTTTTTTTACGTAAAACAGGTCAAAAGCTGTATAATCCAGAGATTTGAACGGTGGAACTGCAAAACCACAGTTCTTTTTTACTGGTGTATACCAGACTTTTTTAAATAGATATATTTGTGGCTGAACAGTCAGCGACTCACTCAAACTGTTTTTTTATGTAAAAAAGACCCAAAAGTGGATAATACAGAGATTTGACCCGTGGAACTGCAAAACCACAGTTATAGTTATGTGGCATAAACCAGACTCTTTTAAACAGATATATTGGTATCTGACCTGTCAGGGAGACACTATTACAGTTTTTTTTCTATGGCAAAAAATGGCAAAAACAGGAAAATACAGAGATTTGACCCGTGGAACTGCAAAACCACAGTTCTATTTTTCAGGCCTACACCAAACTCTTTTAAACAGATATATTGGTGTCTGAACAGTCAGGGAGACACTATTACAGTTTTTTTTACGGCAAAAAATGCCAAAAGCAGGATAATACAGAGATTTGACCCGTGGAACTGCAAAACCACAGTTATAGCTATGTGGCGTACACCAGACTATTTTAAACAGATATATTAGTGTCTGACCAGTCAGGGAGACACTATTACTGGGTTTTTTTTACGGCAAAAAATGCCAAAAACAGGATAATACAGAAATTTGACCCGTGGAACTGCAAAGCCACAGTTCTATTTTTCTGGCCTACACCAGACTCTTTTAAACAGATATATTGGTGTCTGACCAGTCAGGGAGACACTATTACAGTTTTTTTTTTACGGCAAAAAATGACAAAAACAGGATAATAGAGGGATTTGACCATTGGAACTGCAAAACAACAGTTCTATTTTTCTGGCCTACACCAGACTCTTTCAAACAGATATATTGGTGTCTGAACAGTCAGGGAGACACTATTACTGTTTTTTTTACGGCAAACAATGGCAAAAACAGGAAAATACAGAGATTTGACCCGTGGACCTGCAAAACCACAGTTCTATTTTTCTGGCCTACGCCAGACTCTTTTAAACAGATATATTGGTGTCTGAACAGTCAGGGAGACACTATTACTGTTTTTTTTACGGCAAAAAATGCAAAAAGTAGCATAATACAGAGATTTGACCCGTGGAATTGCAAAACCACAGTTATAATTTACTGGCGTATACCAGACTTTTTAAAATATTTATATTTGCGGCTGAACAGTGAGCGACACACTCAAACTGTTTTTTTTAGATACAAATGGCCCAAAAGTGGATAATACAGAGGTTTGAACCGTGGAACTGCAAAACCACACTTCTATTTCTCTAGCCTACACCAGACTATTTTCAACAGAGAGGATTGTTCCTGGCCCCCGAGACCTGGAGCTAAGTCCAGCAATTTCAGCAACAGGAGCACACAGGACTGTAATGCAACGTTTTCTGGTATAACCACTGCATCTCCTATACAGCCTGCCTGCCTGCCTGATATCTGGGATGGATATTAGTCCTAAGAAGGACTTTTTGTTTGATTTGGCAGCCTTTAGAGACCCTACACTACCTATTTCGCACTATATATCTCTTCCTAACTCAGCAGCACTGACCCTACACTGGTTGATCCGGAGCGACTGTGTCCAAGATGGTGGCTCCCAGTTTTAAATACTCGAGGTGACGCTGTGCGGCCAGCCAATCACTGTAATGCCCACAAACAACATGACTGCGGCATTACAGTGACTGACTGGCAATCCCTGCATGTTCATTGGCTCTGTAAAGAGCGCCAAACGTGCAGGGCGGAGACCTGAACTCCCGCCCGAGTAACCTGGAAATGCTCGGTGCTCGCCGAACATCCCGAGTAGCGTGATGCTCAGGCGAGTAACGAGCAGTATCGAGCATGCTCGCTCAACACTAGTTATCACGTTTCGTCAATCACCTGTAGGTTAGAAATGCTCAGTACACCCCTTGATGAATTCCTTGAGGGGCATGGTTTCCAAAATGGGGTCTCTTGTGGAGTGTTTCCACTGTTTAGGCACATCAGGGGTTCTCCAAACACGACATGATGTCGGCTCTCGATTCCAGCCATTTTTGCGTTCAAAAAGTCAAACTATGCGCCGTCCCTTCTGAGCCCTGTCATGTGCCCAAACAGTAGTTTTCCTTGACATATGGGGTATCAGTGTACTCAGGAGAAATTGCACAATAAATTTTGGAGTCCATTTTCTCCTGTTATCCTTGTGAAAATGAAAATTTGGGGGCTAAAAATACATTTTTGTGGAAAAAAAATATTTTTTATTTTTACAGCTCTATGTTATAAAGTTCTGTGAAGCAGCTGGAGGTTCAAGGTGCTCACCACACATCTAGATAAGTTCCTTGATCGGTCTATTTTCCAAAATGGGGTCACTTGTGTGTGGTTTCCACTGTTTAGGCAAATCAGGGGCTCTCCAAACACGACATGGTGTCCGTTCTTGATTCCAGCCATTTTTACATTCAAAAAGTCAAATGGTGCACCTTCACTTCTGAGCCCTGCTGTGTGCCCAAACAGTAGTTTTCACCCGCATATGGGGTATTGGCGTACTCACGAGAAATTTCACAATAAATTTTGCAGTTCATTTTCTCCTGTTACCCTTCTGAAATAAAAAGTTTGAGGTTAAAGTTACATTTTTGTGAAAAAAAGTAAAATGTTTATTTTTTCCTTCCATGTTGCTTTAGTTCCTGTGAAGCACCTGAAGGGTTAATGAACTTCTTGAATGTGGTATTGAGGATTTTAAGAAGTGCAGTTTTTATGATGGTATCACTTTTGGTTATTTTTTATGTCATATAAGCCCCCAAAGTCATCTCAAATGTGATGTAGTTCCTAAAAAAATGGTTTTGTAAATTTTGCTGGAAAAATGAAAAATTACTGATCAAATTTTAATCCTTCTAACTTCCTAACAAAAGAAAATTATGCTTCAAAAATGATGCAGATGTAAAGTAGGCATGTGGGAAATGTTATTTATTAACTGTTTTGTGTGACATATCTCTCTGATTTAATTGCATAAGAATTAAAAGTTTAAAAATTGCAAAATTTTCACCACATTTCCGATATTTTCACGAATAAATGCAAGTCATATCGAACAAATTTTACCACTATCATGAAGTACAATATGTCATGAAAAAGCAATGTCAGAATCACTGGAGAATCACTGGGATTTTGTGTTCCATAATTATTACCATATGAAGTGACACTGGTCAGATTTTAAAAAAATTGTCTTGGTCATTAAGGTCAAAATTGGCTTGGTCACTAAGAGGTTAAAGGAACATATCAACCTCTAAATTTGATTTTAGTTATGTACACATCATTTTTTCAATAGTTGGAGTTTTTTTCTTTTGTTGAATGCATGCAACTGGCTGATATTTCCAGTTTTCTGCAGCTCACTGGTCAATTTTAGGTATGTGCATACTACTATGTAATCTCTCATCTGAGAGAATCGGGTTGATTACGCAAATCACACTCTCATCCGAGTTTGATCAGAGTGTCAACTTAGTGTGACCCGATTCTCTCGGATGAGGAGAGGATGCAGAAAAAAAATTCTCCATCTTCTCCATTCTGTCAGTCCATGGAAATCAGACTGCACTCAGATGTCACCCAAGTGCAGTCTGATGTTTACCACAGACTCATTGACTTGCTTGGCCAAGTGCGATCTGAATATTGGATCAAACTCGAGCATGTTGCAATTTTTTTCTCGGACTGGTCTCAGTTCAAGGAAAAAATTGGACATGTGTACGGCCCTATAGAATAATATTGGTCCAAGTGTGATACAATGTTTTGTTGGATCACACTCAAACTGAAAATACTGTCATGTGCATGAACCTTTATCATGTAGGCTAAAGTAGGCTCAGCAAAGTACTTTAAAATTAAGCCAACTGACTGATAGCCGTCCATGAAATAAATAAGCAGGTTCCACTAGAGTATTAAGTGCCAATTGCGGTTTTCTGTTCTTTAGTAAAGCTGGGCAGCATGGTGGATCAGTGGTTAGCACTATGGCTTTGCAGTGCTGCGGTCCTGTGTTAAAAGGGTTGTCCACTACTAGGACAACACCTTCTTCTACTCCACGCTTGGCCCTGATAAAATAAAAAAGCTTATACTCACCTCCCATGCCGGCGCCGTTCCAGCGATGTTGGCACTGGCGGTCCCAGGGCTCTCATGCGGTTATTATGACCCGTGAGCCCAGAACCCAATCAGCTCTGGCATCACTGTCTCCTCCTTCGTACAAATTGAACAAGAAGATGAAGTCCGCGCTGCAGCTGATCTCTCACTTCCTCTTCAAGTTCAATATGTGCAAAGGCGGGGACAGTGACACCAGCACTGATTGGGCAACGGGCTCACGGGTCATAACAGCCGCACGAGAGCCTTGGGATCACGAGTGCCGACATCGCTGGAACGGCGTCGGCACGGGAGGTGAGTATAGGCTTTTTTATTTTGTTGGGGCCAAACATTTAGATCAAAAAAAGGTTGTCCTAGTAGTGGGTGCAGGGTGTTTGTATGTTCTCCCCCATTTTTTGTTAATTAAAGGGATCGTCTCATATTAAAAAAATGTATTGACCTGCAGATATAGGGTTAATCTGCAGATAAAAAGCATTAAAACCACATTAGGCTGCCTTATATGAGCAGCAGGTTCAGGGAGTAAATGAACATATATCCTCCCTGTAGCTACTGACTCCCAGGGAGAGGTTACAGTCACATCTCACTACACAGTGACTGTCACTATAATCGCTCCTCAACACTTTGATTGACTGCTCTGCAGCACTTATGTTCAGAGCAGGCTGCCCATCAAAGTACCAAGGAGTAGTGTTGAGCCACCCCCGTAGTGTTCGAGTTCGGTTCGGTTCGTCGAACACCCGTGTGTTCGCCGAACTGTTCGTCGAACTGTTCGTCGAACACCTTCGAACACCGTTAAAACCAACTGCAGGCAAACAAAAACACATAGAAACACATAGAAAACACCTTCAAAGGTGTCCAAAAGCTGACAAACTGCTCAGAAGACACAACTAACACATGGAAAAGTGACAAGTACATATAGTCATGCGAAAAGAAAAGAGGTGGAGGAGTAAAAGGAGGGGGAGACACAGATATAGGCATGTCATGCCCTTCTAAAATCCAAAAAGTGAGAAGCCGAGACGGCCAGTCCGCTCCTGCCCGTGCCACCTCCGTGTCGCCGGGTTTGTGCCAGAGCCGCGGTGAACCCTGACGGCCAGCCCCCCTCTCCCAATACTGGTGCCTGTCCGCTGGTGGGTCGAGAGAGCCCCCCTGTGGTGGAGGCAGCTCTAAGCTTTTTAATTTAAATTGTCCCTCTAATTTAAATGAATACACTTTAAATCCATTTACAAGGATCTATTGGAGGGCAAGTCTCATGCCAGCAGCCGCGTAATTCCAGCTCCAGTAGCGTCCACTAAAGCTGCTGCAGTTAAAAAGCTTTTATAAGGATCGAGCTCGGCTGTCCACCGCAAGGCATCCTAGTGCCAGTCCCAGCCCCTATGCCTTGGGGTGCCTCCTGATGCTCTTCACTAAGTATCCCGTGGTCCCGAAGCATTTCCTTTGAAAAAATTAAGTGTCCAAACTACAGGTGGTGTAGCTTGCTTAACAGCCGGGATAATCCGCTGACTAGCAGACACTGCTACTAGGCACAAAGTATTTCCTGGGCTAGATGCAGTTAAAAATTTGTAAGTAGATACTCTCGTTGGATGCTGAGAAAGCATTCCATAGAGTCTCCTGGCACGCCATATATGATTCTCTTAAAAAGCTTGGGGTAGGGGTCTAGGGGACCCTTTTATAGCCAAAATCACGGCCCTGTATCACAATACGTCACCTAGGCTGAAGATAAATGGAACTGTAGCACCGAGGGCTCGGTTGCTACAGACGTATTGCACCTCACCCAGAGGTGTGATATCTCACTCTCAGATAAGGATGGAGTGTGGATCAGGACCCGACACCTGCATGCATTACACCACATTGCCGTGGGGCAGGGCGACCAATATGCCCCTGAGATGGGCACGACAGTCCCTGTCCCTGGCTGGAGTGGGGGGAGGGAACACTGAGGAAGGGGAACCCTGCAGTGCAGGAGCAGGGAGGAAGCAGTTCCTGGGTGCATTGAGAAGGGAGTATAAAAGGTGGGCACCATCTTAGTTCAGTGCAGAGAAGTCTGAGCAGAAGTGGCAGGGAGCAGGGGCTCTGCATGAGCTCTGCTCCGGAGGCGGGCCTAGTAACAGAGGCCCAGGCCTGCAAGAGGGAGAAGGAAGGAAGAGGAGCGGAGAAGGCTCCAGGAACGAGGAATGAAGGGATCCCAGGGGTGCGGACGGGCGAGTCGGCACCGCACGCCCGAATCCACCTGCGTGGAGGGGTCAGGCCAAAGGGGGAGACCGGTCCCCGAACTAGTGGAGGCAGGAAACGACCCTCAGCTAGAAACCGGAGGCTCTGACATTTTATGTGGCGCAGCCCCTTGCTCCACCCGCTAGGAAGGCACCACATAGGATCAGGGAAACTGGCGCCAAGTTTACCAAGAGGAGGCCCGAGGCAGCCGGACAGAAGTGTTGGTAAGAAAGGCCAGACAAAGGACACACAAAGGGGGTCCTGTGAAGCGCTCCAAAGTTATCTGGGAGTTGTCTGAGCCCCTCACCTGGTGAGCACAGTACGACGTGGGCAGCCGTTACCTGCAGACGTGGTCTGGATAATAAGAACTGTGAGTAAAGGCCCTGAACTGCATCACTGACTCCGTGTCGTTACTGCTGCTGCCCTGCACCATCACCCCCATCCTCCGCATACACTGCCCTGAGGCTATACTCCTCCCGTGGGGAGTTATGCTACGCTCTGCTGCACCCACAACACCAGCCTTAGCGGTCTGCCCTGTAGCGGCGGTTCACTCTGACCGCAATCCACGGGTGGCGTAGTCGGACATTTAAACATCAAAACCACATAAATAGTTCCGCCACTGGTTTGACCGCACTGAGCCACGGAACCGGATCGTCGCCACGAAGACTACAACCACCAGCATCCACCAAAAAGGGTCCGGCTCCGGGTGTCCCAAGGCCCAGGGGGTGCGTCAGAACATTTTCATCACCTTTCACAATCACCAATGGGACAAGGCAGGGATGTCCTCTGTCCCCTCTCTTATACATCCTAGTGACGGAGCACCTGCTCTCATCAATTCGCCATAACCCCAATATTAGGTGGATTGAGGTGGGAGGCACCGAGTACAAGTGCTCTCTATTTGCTGATGATGTCCTAGTATATATCACTCAATCACATATATCCATCCCTGCTGTTATGGCTGAAATAGATCACTTTGTTACATGGTAAAATTTTAAAATCAATGCAGCGAAGTCTGAGGCCCTCGATGTCTCCCTCCCTAAATCCATATAGGATTCCATCCAGTCCAACTTTCCCTTTGCCTGGCCCTCACAGGGTATCAAATACTTAGGAATTCCTATTCATAGAGACCTCTCCCATCTATGTTATCTTAATTTTGGGCCCTTTATTGAACAATTCCATACAGACCACGGTTGGCAAGTTAGAACTGTAAGATTCACTACGTGAACCACTGGTGTTTTGTGGAAAAGCACATGTACACCGCGTTCCAAATTATTATGCAAAAAGTGTTTAGGAGTGATAAGGGAAGAATTTGTTTGTTTGTCAGTTAAACTCATTGATGGTGATGTGTGTCAGGGCTCTTTATATCACTGTAAGCAATTGCAGACACCTGTGCTAATTAGTTTGGCAGGTGTGTCCAATGAAAGGCAAGACTACTTAAGAAGGCTCTCTCACATTATTAAGCAGCCTACATTTTCTGCCAAAATGGGAAAGAAAAAGGATGTGTCGGCTGCTGAGAAGCAACAAATTGTGGAGTGTTTAGGTCAAGGCATGACTACAATCAACATTGTGCGATGATCAGGATGAAGTGTCTTGGCAATCAAGAAGTATGTAGCTGATTCACAGTACACACGTGTGCGTGCTGATAAGGGCAAATTGAGGACTCTTTCCTACAGGCAATTACGTCAGGTTGAAACAGCAGCGGCAAAAAAGCCTTGTCATAGCAGCAGACAAGTTTTTGAAGCTGCTTGTGCCTCCAACGTCCCCCGAACAACAAGATGCAGGGTCCTTCAGAGGTTTGCAGCTGTGCATATGCCATCCTGTCGACCTCCTCTATCCACTTCACACAAGCAGAAACGGCTCCAGTGGGCCAAACATTACATGAAGACTGATTTCAAAACTGTTTTGTTCACGGATGAGTGCCGTGCAGCGCTCGATGGTCCAGATGAATGGAGTGGAGGATGGCTGGTTGATGGACACCCCACGCAAACACGGCTACAGCGCCAACAAGGAGGAGGTGGAGTAATGTTTTGGGCTGGAATCATGGGGAGAGAGATTGTCGGCCCCTTTAGGATCCCTGAAGGCGCTAAAGATGAACTCCATAATGTATGTGGATTTTCTCAAACAGCACTTCCTGCCATGGTTCAAGAAGAAGAACCGTGTATTTCACAGCAAGATCATTTTTCTGCATGATAATGCACCATCTCATGCTGCACATAAAACATCTGCATCTCTGGCTGATATGGGCATAAAAGGGGACAAACTTATGGTGTGACCCCCATGCTCCCCTGACCTCTACCCCATTCAGAACCTTTGGAGCATCATTAAAATGAGTGTCTATGATGGCGGGAGGCAGTTCACATCTAAGCAACAGCTCTGGGAGGGTATTCTGTCCTCATGCAAAACAATTGAAGCAGAAACCATCCAAAACCTGACAAATTCAATGGACGAGAGAGTTCAGAAGCTCCTTTCGAACAAGGGGTCCTATGTGAAAATGTAACATCACCTAGAATAAAGTTTTGAGTTGAAAACTGTTTGATTTCAGTTTCTAACAACCTGCTAATGCATATAATTTCAAAAATGACCATTTTTTTGGTCTTTATTAAAATGAAAAGGTTGATCGAAAAGTTTGGGGGATCTAAGAGTGTGGCAACCCAGTAGTCATGATTACTTCGAATTCTGACAATATGAGGGTCATGCTGCAGGTAGTGCAGCAAGAAGGCACTTATGTGTCTTGCGCATCTCGGAGCCCCAAAATTATTTTCCGGGCTAGATGCAGCTAAAAATTATTTTTAATTTTAAATCTGGTGAAGCTTATTATAGATGGCCTAATAGGATCAGTGCTGCACACTGCTACAAAGCCCAAATTATTTTCCAGTCAAGATACAGATAAACATGATTAGTAATTTGAAAGCTTAAAACGGTTGGTAGGGTGATTTTAACCAATCATCAAGCTTTTACTCTCCCCAGGATGACACAGGGGTAGAAAAGTCGTTTCGGATCCATGATTTGTTCATCTTTATGAACGTGAGTCTGTCTACATTATCAGTGGAGAGCCGCGTGCGCTTATCTGTCAGCACACCACCAGCAGCGCTGAACACACGTTCAGACAGAACGCTGGCTGCGGGGCATGACAAGATCTCCAAGGCGTAAGTGGCTAGCTCCGGCCATTTATCCAGATTGGAAGTCCAAAAAGAGCAAGGGTCCAGTGACACAGTCGTGGCTTCAATGTTTACTTGGAGATACTCCTGTACCATCGTCTCTAGGCGTTGACTATGTGTCAGACTTCTTGTCTCCTGTGGCCTTGCAAAGGATGGGCTAAAAAAGTGGTGAAATGATTCCGCAAAATTGATGTTACCAGCAGATACTGTGGTTCTGTTACGGTTTGAGTGCTGAACACTTGACGGTCCCACGGTTGGCAAGTTGGAACTGTGAGATTCACTACGTGCACCACTGGTATTTTGTGGAAAAGCACATGTAAGATTCTGCAACAGTCTCTGCTGATACTCCTGCATGCGTGCATCCCTTTCTATGGCAGGAATAATTTCTGCAAATTTACTTTTGTACCGGGGATCTAACAGTGTGGCAACCCAGTAGTCAGGATTATTTCTAATTCTCACAATTCGAGGGTCATGTTGCAGGTAGTGCAGCAAGAAGGCACTCATGTGTGTTGCGCATCCAGGAGCACCAAGTCCCTGTTGTGTTGGTGGCGAGGTAGCAATCATGCTTCCTTCCTCTGTCCTCTCCCCCCAACCTCGCACAACAGAAATGTGATCAAGGTCTCCCTCATCTGATGAGTCTTCCATCAGTTCGTCCTCCACTTCTTCCTGGGCTCCTGCACCTTCCTCACTAGTTTGGCTGCTACCATGCGCCCTGGTAAAATCATCTCCCCCACCCTCACATGCCTGCCGCCTTGGTGCTGCCGACCGTCTGGACCTTGCAGATGTTAGCCCTTCCGCATACAACTCCTCCTCCTCTACTTCCTCCACCTCCTCTTGTGCCACCACCTGACTCCGAATTCTGTTTAACATGTGCTCCAGCATGTAAATCACCGGAATAGTCATGCTGATAATGGCATCGTCAGCACTAAACATCTTCGTCGCCATTTCAAAACTGTGCAGAAGGGTGCATAGGTCCCTGATCTGAGACCACTCCTCCAGCGTGATTTGCCCCACCTCTGAATCTCGTTGGCCCAGGCTATACGTCAGAACGTATTGCACCAGGGCTTGTCGGTGCTGCCACAGTCGCTGCAACATGTGCAGAGTTGAATTCCACCGGGTAGGCACATCGCATTTTAGCCGGTGAAGTGGCAGGCCCAACGACTTCTGTAGAGATGTAAGTCGCTGAGCTGCGGGATGCGAACGGCGGAAGTGAGCACACAGCGACCGTGCCCTCTGCAGAAGGCCATCTAGTCTGGGATAGTGGGCTAAAAATTGCTGGACAACCAGGTTCAACACGTGAGCCATACAAGGCACGTGTGTGACATTGCCCCGGCGAAGGGCCGCACCCAGGTTTGCAGCATTGTCGCACACGGCCTTCCCTGGTTTCAGGTCCAGTGGAGACAACCATTCATGAAGTTGGTTCTCCAGAGCTGACCACAACTCCTCAGCTGTGTGACTCACATTTCCCAGACATTTCAATGTAAAAACCGCCTGATGACGTTGAGCCCTACTGCCAGCATAGTAAGGAGGTGTGCAGGATCCCTTCTGCGCAGTTAGAAAGCTTGTGGCATGACCAGACAGGCTTTGGGTGCAGGTGGAAGACCGAGAGGAGGTTGAGGAGGCAGAAGCAGTGGAGGAAAAATGACATAAAGAGGATTGACGCACAACTCGTGGGGACGGCAAGACTTGGACAGCAGCCCCTTGTCCTGCTGTCACCATAGTTACCCAGTGCCCAGTCAGCGACATGTAACGCCCCTGTCCATGCCTACTCGTCCAAGTGTCTGTGGTGAAATGCACCCTGTCACACACAGAGTTTCTCAAAGAAGCGGTGATGTTGTGTGCGACATGCTGGTGGAGCGCAGGCACACCTTTCTTTGAGAAGTAGTGCCGACTGGGCATCTGGTACTGGGGCACTGCGACGGACATAAGGTCTCGAAAATCCTCTGTGTCCACCAGGCGGAAAGGCAGCATTTCTGTAGCCAAGAGCTTGCAGATGGTGAAATTCAACCTCTTAGCTTTCTCATGGCTAGGAGGAAATGGTCTTTTACTTGTCCACATCTGAGGGACCGAGGGCTGGCTATTGTGCTTAGACGGGGTTGATAAGGGTGTCCCCGGCAAACTGCCGGTCTGTGAGGAAGATGCAGGTGGACATGTTAGGTTGCCTTGATCCAAATGTGGTGCTATCGATGTCGGACAGCGCTCAAGACCAGCTGGTGTTACCACCTCCAAAGAAAATGATGACCTGCCAATCACGCTGGCTGTTGCGGGTAAAGAGGTGGCAGGTCTGCGCCCCAAAACAGGTGTGACTGCTGTCCCCCCAGTCACAGAGGATGAAGAGGCCGCGGATGCACAAGATATGGCAGACGGTGGTTGGCCCGGCCGGCTAGACCGCATTGTAGCACACTGAGCTTCCCACTGCAACTTATGCTTCATGTCCATGTGCCGGTTCATGCATGAAGTACTCAAACTATGTATTTTTTGGCCTCTACTTAGCTTTTGCTGACAAATGTTACAGATAACACGAGTTGGGTCATCTTTATCGATCTGAAAAAATGCCCAGGCTATGCAAGGCTTAGCACCCATGCGACCTGAAGAGCCACCACGACTTGTGGTGAGAGGCAGAGTTGTGTTTGAGGATGCAGTTGTTGACGTGCTTCCAGTACTACGTCTCTGTCCAGGAAGGCGCAACCTGACCTCGTCGTCACTAGCATCTTCCTCCACCTCCTCTGCTGACCTCATCTCTTGGCTGACTGTGGGTTGACAGTAAGTGGGATCTCCGACCTCATCATCATCACCCTGTGCGTTATCACACCCGTCGTCCTCAGAGCCAACCTGTTCCTGCCCTGACAAAAAACTAAAGTTGTCGCTCCAATCAGGTATTTGAGTCTTATCATCGTCTTCCTTATTGTCTCCACCAACAGGAGTTACAGTTTGGGAATGAGGGTCTACATTATGGTCAGAACCTTCTGCGTCTGGTCCTGGATCCGACTCATAAAGATTCTGGGCATCAGTGCAGATCATTTCCTCGTCTGGATTCACAGAAGCGCTGGAGTCGACCTCTGATTCCCAGGCTATAGTATGAGTAAACAGCTCTGCAGACTCAACCATCTGTTCTACCTCATACTCAGACGGGCAGCTGGAGATTTGGGAGCTGTGAGGAAGCAAGTGCGATTTGGGTGACACTTTTGAGGACTGGAGTATTTGTGATGTTGAAGTTGATGTGGAGGAGAGCCCACTTAAAGGAGCACTTGATATCCGTTGAAGCACCTGCTGTTTTTGTGCCTCATCTGGAATTTGTAGCGATTGGCGTGGCCGTAAGAAAGGGATCTTATCACATTGTCCGCTAAAAGAAGTAGACATTTTAGTTTGGCTGGAAGATGGTCTTTCTTCTGCACCTACCCCACGGACACAACCTTTTTTCCCCTTCCCAACACGCCTATTCCCCTTTCCACCAGCAGCAGGCCTTTTTCCACTCATTTTGGTGGTTAACTAATTCACAACTCTGGAGTTGTTTGCACAAAAAAACAATGGATGGTAACCGAGCAGAGCTGAGTGGCCAAACTGTGGTATTAGGCCAAAACTATTGGCTGGGTTAGATGCAGAAAAAAATTATTTTTAATTTGCAACCTGATGGAGGTCAGTATAGATGGACTAATAGACCAAGTCCCACACACTGCTAGAAGCCCAAATATTTTTTCAGAGCTAGATGCAGAAAAAAATTATTTTTAATTTGCAACCTGATGGAGGTCAGTATAGATGGACTAATAGACCAAGTCCCACACACCGCTAGAAGCCCAAATATTTTTTCAGAGCTTGATGCAGAAATTTTTTTTATTCAATTTGCAACCTGATGGAGGTCAGTATAGATGGACTAATAGACCAAGTCCCACACACTGCTAGAAGCCCAAATATTTTTTCAGAGCTAGATGCAGAAAAAAATTATTTTTAATTTGCAACCTGATGGAGGTCAGTATAGATGGACTAATAGACCAAGTCCCACACACCGCTAGAAGCCCAAATATTTTTTCAGAGCTAGATGCAGAAAATTTTTTTATTCAATTTGCAACCTGATGGAGGTCAGTATAGATGGACTAATAGACCAAGTCCCACACACTGCTAGAAGCCCAAATATTTTTTCAGAGCTAGATGCAGAAAAAAAATATTTTTAATTTGCAACCTGATGGAGGTCAGTATAGATGGACTAATAGAACAAGTCCCACACGCTGCTAGAAGCCCAAATATTTTTTCAGAGATAAATGAAGAAAAAAAATATTTTTAATTTGCAACCTGATGGAGGTCAGTATAGATGGACTAATAGACCAAGTCCCACACACTGCTAGAAGCCCAAATATTTTTTCAGAGCTAGATGCAGAAAAAAATTATTTTTAATTTGCAACCTGATGGAGGTCAGTATAGATGGACTAATAGACCAAGTCCCACACACTGCTAGAAGCCCAAATATTTTTTCAGAGCTAGATGCAGAAAAAAATTATTTTTAATTTGCAACCTGATGGAGGTCAGTATAGATGGACTAATAGAACAAGTCCCACACGCTGCTAGAAGCCCAAATATTTTTTCAGAGATAAATGAAGAAAAAAATTATTTTTAATTTGCAACCTGATGGAGGTCAGTATAGATGGACTAATAGACCAAGTCCCACACACTGCTAGAAGCCCAAATATTTTTTCAGAGCTAGATGCAGAAAAAAATTATTTTTAATTTGCAACCTGATGGAGGTCAGTATAGATGGACTAATAGACCAAGTCCCACACACCGCTAGAAGCCCAAATATTTTTTCAGAGCTAGATGCAGAAAATTTTTTTATTCAATTTGCAACCTGATGGAGGTCAGTATAGATGGACTAATAGAATGATGCTATGCCCAAAAGATTTTACTTCACTAGGTGCAGTAAAAAAATTGGTATTCTATACACAGGTGGTATATCTTGCAACACAGATAGGCTACTCCACTGACTAACACACTCTGCAATAGGCCAAAAAGGATTAGCTTTGCTAGATTCAGCCAAATGCTGTGAAAAAAACTTGCACAGCACTGGCACAGACCTGCCTGGCAAAAACTGATAGGAACTGATGTAACCTAGTCCTGAAAAGGACTCCAATTACAATTAGTCTTTACTCCCACAATCTATCTATTTAAGAGCACAGACCTGCCTGATAAAAGTCGTAGGAAATGCTGTAACCTAGTCCTTAAAAGGACTGCAATCACAACTATTCCCTACTCCCAAGCTATCTGTAGATTTGTGCGAAAATTGGCTTGAAATTAACAAGGTATAGCACACACAGCAACAGCGGTGCCGTCTAACACGCAGCTGCAGCAGTGAGAAAATGGTGGCGACGGGGAAAATGGCTTGGTCTTATAGGGCAAGGACATGTGACATACACTGCCAATCACACATGCCCTTGCTTGTGTGAAAAAAAGCACTTCGCTCCGTGTGTGCGCTGCTGATAGGCTGACAGATTGCACCTCCCCACTGCAAATGCGGGAAAGAGAAAAAAAAATGGAGATCTTCATTGTTCCTGCAGAGATCCATCCCCTGCCCCTCCCCCCGCCCCGCTGTACACTCAAACTGCGTATTAACATTAATTTTCATCATTACTGAGAAAAAATCCAGTTATGATTTTGGTGCACGAACAGTTATCGAACATAACCTCGAACAGCCAAATTTTTCTCAAATTGTTCGTGTTCGCCGAACGGCTCGAACACCGCCCAAAACAGCTCGAATTTGAGATTGGCGAACAGTTCGAGTAGAACAACGCTCATCTCTACCAAGGAGTAATCACAGAGCACTCACTGTATAATGAGCGGTGCCTATAATCATTCCTTGCATGGCCCCAATGACTGGAAGTGAGGCACTACAGGGATGATACTGTATGTGTTCATTATTTTTTCCTAGCCACTGTTCTAGTAAGGCAATGCTATTTATCTGCAGATTAACCCTGTATCTGCAGGCACATAGTGTTTCTGGCCATGACCATTCCAGCTGTTAAAAAGCTGATACGCTTCACTTCTTATTCTACAAAGACAGAACAAGAAGAACAAGAAGGAAGTATATATGTATTTGACATCTCCCCTCACCCACGGCAGTGGTATAGGTGGCCTTTATGGCATCTAAACAACTAGATGAAAGAAAATAAATGCACGTTCCTTGCACGTTAAAATGAAAGTTACTATCTGTTTAGCTGTTGTGGGAAACATTAATGTTTTCTTTTATACACCCCCTTCTTCTCTGAATATGAACAAAGCTTATCAGCAATAACAAAGGTGGCTCTGCTTGGAATGTAACTGGTAAATAAGTAGCAGATTAAATGATACTTACAGCACCTCCCCAATAACTTTCTGCCAAAATTGGAAAATAGAAAGCAAAATAGCTGTCAGTGTGATGATACGAGATTGCTCATAATAAGGTGTCCTTGACTCCACTAGAAGGCTTTTGCTATGAATAGTATTTTCTTACATTATTCTGGTGAATGGTCTGAAATACAACTTAATATTCGTCCTAAATCCCTATCTATTTAATTCCATAATCTAAGCTATTTTCTAATATACTTGAATTGAAAATTCCTTATCCTTCCTTAACTACAGTCTTTTACAACTTGTGATGCTTTGTTTGAGAATTGTAATGCATGCTGAGATACTCAAACAAAGCATCATCGGGGGCAGTGGCTGCGGTCATTGCTGTAGCCCCTACCCTCTCCCTAAAATGACGTTTGCTTTAGGGGCTGTGCTAGTCCCTGCGCGATGTGCATTGTGTGATGTGCACAAAGACAGTGCGCTCTCTCGCTGGCTCAGATCAGTAGTAATGAGCGCACTGCTAGTGTTTGTTGTAAGAATACCTGGTGTGCAGAGACCAGCGCTGCCCCCAAACTGACGTCACTTGTGGGGGCAGCACTAGACTCTGTAAGATAGGTATTTTACTTACAACGTGCGTTCTGGTGCCAGCTCATTACTACTGATCAGAGTAAGTGAGAGAGTGTGCACTGTCTTTGAGATGGATCTCATATTCTTGTCGGCAGTGAATACAATTTTTCACTATATTAATTTCTTCTTGAAGTATTATCATTGAGTGCCGAAGGTTATGAATCAAATTTGACTTTAATGTTCCTTCAGTGCACCCCTTCTTATACACCAGGTGAATCACCTACAGTACATCCTAACTTCTGCCAGCTTCAGCGCAGTGCCTACAAGCTAGACAGCAGCGGTGATTGATCTCCTAGGCAAAATAAAATAACAAAATAAAAGTGTTAATATCGCCAGAGTAGCTGAAAATTTCAGCAAGCAGTAAATTGCAAAAGTGCTTCTTTTTTATTTTTTCAAGTGCTATTCGAAAGTATCTACAGTAGCTATAAACGTGGTAATAATATTTTAAACCTTCTGCCACTAAACTAGTGCAAAGAACTTCTGCCATTTTTGAAGTCCTGCAAAAACAACCCATCACCGCTTAGTCTAGTACATCTAAAGTTCAGCTTCATATTTACTCAAACAATTTATTTTTCCCATTTTATTTGAATTAAGCTGTTTTGCTAGTATTAACGTTTAAGATAATTTTCATTAATGTTAAATTGTTATACTGAAATTTACCACCTTTTTCTATTCTATGTTAAAGTAAAGGACAGCTATCACTAATATAATGCTGTATGCCTAGGTTCAGGAAGGGTATAAATAAGCACTCCAGAACTCTTCGGAGACTGTTACACATCATAAGCCAGTGTATTTTTCTGTTCTCCCTGACCATCAACTTGAGTCCCAGAAACTTTTTTAGTTGGAGTTAGAACTGCTCTAACAATCTGTAGCTTGCGCTATTCTGCTTACATCGGTCGAGGTGCATTGTACTTGTGTATATTTTTACTAATCTGTAAATGCTCTTTAAAGCCAAATTCAAAACATCTGTTTGAAATAGACAGCACATGGATGAAACACGGATGGCCTCTGTGAGTCTAATACATTCACATGACAGACTCATTCATTAGAATGTGTGAAGTTGATCCACAAATTGGACCAAAGTTGGACACATCCCAATACTTTGGAGACCACTATTCGGCAAAAAGGCAGACGTGAATAAGGTTATTGACTAAATTATGTCGATGTGCTATCCATTTGTGTTTCAGATAATATAAAACAGCTTGAAATGCAAATACATGTCAAACATCGGAACAGTGGACTTACATGGTAGTTTAAAGGCATTTTATAAGCATTTTATAAATACTTTTAAAGAGCACCTATCGTCAATCTGGGGTTGCCTTTACTATTTAATAAAAGAGTAGGCAGTATCAGACTGATGATTTTTATAAATATCAACTATTAACAAAAGCGCTCAGAAATAACCCTAATGCCCCCTGAAATGGCCTGACTTTATACCAAATTGGGGCCAGTACGTCTGGTTTGTAGAATCCTGGCATGCAGAGGAAGATTCCATTACCCTCGATGGCTACTTTCACAGTGAAAAAGCAAGATCTAACAAGACGTCATACCTTGTTCCCAACACACTAACCTTTTTTCACAGCTGTCATACACTTTGGAAGTGCATTGAGCTGTAGGGTGGATTGCTGCTAAAAGGAAAAAAACAAACAAAACATCTTTAAATCTTCTTCCTTAGCGAGTGTGAACGAGCCGAGTGTGACCGGAGCGTAAGTGCAAACGGAAGTAAGTGTGTGACTTGTTTTTCAGTGAATAGGTAATTGGAAATCCTGCAGAAAATACCTGTGTGAATTGCTGTGAGTTGCTGAATTGTGAACTGCTGAGTGCTTTTCTACCTGTTTAGTTTTATTGGGCTTTTTAAAACCTATTTTCTCTCTACAGTTTTACAGTCTCTTATTTTACTACCTGTGTATTTAAGGGTTAACTACATTGCATTTAAATCCTGAGGTGTAGCTATACTCACAAGGGGTTAATTAAGGGTGAGGGGTCATAATTAAGGATTTATAAGGGGCAGCTGGTTGGGGCATCCACTCCTTTGGAAGTGCATTGAGCTGTAGGTTGGATTGCTGCTAAAAGGGAAAAAAAAAAAAAAAAAAACCTCTTTGAATCTTCTTCCTTAGCGAGTGTGAACGAGCTGAGTGTGACTTGAGCGTAAGTGCAAACGGAAGTAAGTGTGTGACTTGTTTTTCAGTGACTTTGGATTCAGGGAGTTTGGAAGGGAGGAATTTGGACAGAATTGCTGTATGTATTTTATTAATTCTTTACATTTCTTTTTACCTAACATTTCTGTCTAGAGCAATCCCCATTAGGAGATGAGCTCCATTATTGACAATGCTATCCAGTGTACATCTTGCCACATGTATGCAATCCTTGAACAGCTGGTCGTGGATGCATACTGCTGTGCAAGATGTGTGCATGTTGTGCGTTTGGAAACCCAGGTACTGGATCTAAATGAACAGCTGGCAACACTGAGATCCATTGACAATATGGAAAGGAGTCTCCTGCTCACTGAGCAGCTGTTCACTGGGGTAGATGTGGGGGAGGGTGGTAGTAGGGAGCTGCAGTACAGTGAGGCAGCTAGCTGGGTGACAATTAGAAGGGGGGGTAGAGGGAAGAGTGCCAGGAAGGCTAGTCCTGATCTGGCACACCCCAATAAGTTTGCAAAGTTGGCAGATGAGGGGGGTGTCACTTCGGGGGTAGCATTGCTTCAGAAAGGCATGTCCTCTGAAAGCCGGAGGAGTGTCAGCTCAAGTAAGGGGGGAAAGAGGAGAGCAGGGCAGGCCAGGCAGGTGCTGGTAGTGGGGGGCTCAATTATTAGGGGAATAGATAGGGCAATCTGTCACAAAGACAGGGATCGTCGAACAGTGTGCTGCCTACCTGGCGCTCGAGTCCGGCACATCGCTGATCGGGTTGACAGATTACTGGGAGGGGCTGGTGAGGACCCAGTGGTCATGGTGCACATTGGCACAAATTACAAAGTTAGAGGTAGGTGGAAGCTCCTTAAAGATGATTTCAGGGAATTAGACTACAAGCTTAAAGCAAGGACCTCCAAGGCGGTATTCTGTGAAATACTACCTGTACCACATGCCACGCCAGAGAGGCAACGGGAGATTAGGGAGATAAATAAGTGGCTCAGGAACTGGTATAGGAAGGAGGGGTTTGGGTTCCTGGAGAACTGGGCCGACTTCTCAGTTGGCTACAGATTCTACGCTAGGGACGGGCAGCACCTCAATGGGGAGGGTGCAGCTGTGCTGAGGGAGAAAATGGCTAGAAGGTTGGAGGAGTGTTTAAACTAGGGATTGGGGGCAGGGTATTCATTGTATAGGTGGTGAAGATAGTGTAGATAGTGACCTGTGCACAAATAAAGAAATTGTGGGTGGGGTTAGAACAGTCAATATAGTAAGAAGGAATAGAGGTACAGAGAGATGCATAAAATGCATGTACACTAATGCCAGAAGCCTCACCAACAAAATGGAGGTAATAGAATTAATTTTGATGGAAAATAACTATGACATGGTGGGGATATCTGAGACTTGGCTGGACGAGAGCCATGACTGGGTAGTTAATTTACAGGACTATAGTCTGTTCAGAAATGACCGTACAAACAAGCGAGGGGTGGGTGTTTATATGTAAAATCATCCTTAAAACCCATCTGGCGTGAGAATATATGTGAATCTAATGAAAATGTAGGTGGAGATAAGGGGAGGGGGAAAAAGTAATAAATTACTGATACGGGTTTGTTATCAGTCTCCAAAAACAATGGAAGCAGTGGAGAATATCCTCATAAAGCAAATAGAAGAAGCAGTGACTCAAGGAGAAGTCATTATTATGGGGGACTTCAACTACCCTGAAATACATTGGGGAACAGAAACCTGTAGTTCAAGCAAAGGTAATAGGTTTTTGACAACTATGAGAGACAATTACCTTTTACAACTGGCTCAGGACCCAACAAGAAGGGGGCACTGCTAGACCTAATATTAACCAACAGGCCAGACCGCATATCAAATATATGAGTAGAGGGTCACTTGGGTAATAGTGATCATAAAATAATAAGTTTTCATGTATCCTTTAATAAGATGTGTAGTAGAGGGGTTACAAGGACACTAAACTTCAGGAAAGCAAATTTCCAACGGTTGAGAGATGATCTTAGTGCAATAAACTGGGACGATATCCTGAGACATAAAACTACACAAAGCAAATGGGAGACATTTATTAGCTTGATGAATAGGACCTGTGCACAATATATACCCTATGGGAATAAACATGCTAGAAATAGGAGGAAACCACTATGGCTAAATAGAGCTGTAAGGGGCGCAATAAGTGACAAAAAGAAAGCATTTAGAGAACTAAAGCAAGCAGGTAGTGATGAGGCATTAAATAAATATACAACATTAAATAAATTCTGTAAAAACCAAATCAAGGCAGCAAAGATTGAGACAGAAAGACTCATTGTTAGAACCCTCCTATTTGTTTTTCCATCTTATGTTTTGCGGTCACGTGACCACCTGCCTTTATATTCCAGCTCCGCCCTCCTGGCTGTGCTGGACTTCGGTGTTTGACTGTTTCTCTAGCCAGGTGCTTCTGTGCCTTTCTCTGTCAGTTCGTTTGGTCTTTCTGGGACCTCTAGTACCTTTTTGTCTGTTTGTCTTTTTGTGTTCTGCAACAACTTCTCTGTTTAGGAGGTGTCCCATTTTTGTCCCAGTCCTTAGGTCTTTTAGGGACCCCTTCCCTTATGCTATAGGTCTTCATTCAGACTAGCCGAGGACTAAGGCGGGTCTGTTCGCTAGGAACAGGCAGCCGGCTACATCGTAGGGATTCAGCTTAGTCTTAATGTAGGGACAGCTTTCCTCTATCTTTCCTTAGTACTTGTTGCAGAACATAACAGTAAGTCCAGCCCAAAAAAACTAAAATGAAAGAAATTCGGGGATCAGTATGGTTTCCGTCCGCGATTTGGCTCAACGCCTGCAGGGATTGTCTCTGGAGGTAGCCAAGTTCCAGCAACACGTGAGTAGCTGTTCTGAAGTGCATTTTGTGGAACCCAAGGTAAGACTGCCTGATGTTTTTTATGGTAAACAGCAAGATTTTTTTTCCTTTAAAAATGCTTGTTTGTTATATTTTCATTTGAGACCAAGGTCCTCTGGGAATGAATCACTGCGCATTGGTTTTATTATGTCACTTTTGCGCAAAGAACCACAGGGGTGGACCTTTTCTCTCCAACCTAATGATCCATGTTTAAGGTCTGTAGAAGAATTTTTTTCTGCTATGGGGCTATTATATGACGACCTTAAAGAATCTCATCGGCTGAGGCAGAACTCAGGCGTTTGAATCAGGGGTCAGGTGATGTTGAAAATTATTGCACACACTTCAGAAGATGGGCCTCAGAAGTTAAATGGAATGATCCAGCTCTGAAATGTTTATTTCTTGCTGGTCTGAGTGAAAGGGTTAAGGATTTGCTAATTGCATTCCCCGCACCTGAGACACTGCAGGATGCCATGCAATTAGCTGTTCGTGTGGATAGGAGACTGAGATTTAGACAGAATGAGGTAAAGACTCCTGTAATGCCAGGTCCTAGTCCCCAGAAAATCTGCTCTGATGGCGGAGAACCGATGGAGGTTGGGGCGAAGTCGCTCCCCTCTCAGGAAAGAGACCGGAGGTTCGCTGATGGATTGTGCCTTTATTGTGGTAATGCTGACCATTTGATTAAGAATTGTGAGCTTCGTTTAAGTAAAGAAAAAAAAAAAGGTCAGTTACGCCCGTATAGCTTGTTTACGCTCTGCAGGAGTATGCATCAAAACTATGAATTAACACATGTGGAATTATATACTTAACAAAAAAGTGTGAAATAACTGAAAATATGTCTTATATTCTAGGTTCTTCAAAGTAGCCACCTTTTGTTTTGATGACTGCTTTGCACACTCTTGGCATTCTCTTGAAGACATATTTTCAGTTGTTTCACACTTTTTTGCTAAGTATATAATTCCACATGTGTTAATTCATAGTTTTGATGCCTTCAGTGTGAATGTACAATTTCCATAGTCAAGAAAATACAGAAAAATCTTTAAATGAGAAGGTGTGTCCAAACTTTTGGTCTGTACTGTATTACTCACAAGGTTGCTGCATTTCCCCTCGCTATCAATGGAGTTCACCAAGAAATTTTGGACTTGGTTGTATTAGATAATTTACCCTCTCCGGTCGTTTTAGGTTTGCCTTGGTTAAAACTGCACAATCCTTTGCTGGACTCGTCTACTAATGTGATTAAGTCTTGGAGTCCGAAGTGCTATGATAAATGTTGTAATGGTCGCATTGCGGCTGTGGAAAAAGGAGAATTACCTGTACCTATTCAAGACTTTTGGAGGGTTTTTTCAGAGGAAGAGTCGCAAGTTTTACCTCCTCATAGGGATTATGATTGCGCCATTGAGTTTGTTGCTGGAGCTACTCTTCCCAAGAGTCGCTTGTTTAATCTGACTATCCCTGAAAGAAAGGCCTTGGAGGAGTACATACAGACTAGCCTGGCTGCTGGTTACATTAGACCTTCTAAGTCGCCTGTGGCAGTTTGATTTTTCTTTGTTAAAAAAAATGGACAGGGGTTTACGTCCATGTCTGGATTTTCGTGAAATTAATCAGATTACCGTATGCAATTCCTACCCATTGCCGTTAATTCCTGACTTGTTTAACCAGTTGGTGGGGGCCAAGCTGTTCTCTAAAATTGATCTCCGGGGGGCATACAATTTGTTACGAGTGAAGGAGGGTGATGAATGAAAAACTGCTTTTAACACTCCAGTAGGTCATTTTGAGAATCTGGTGATGCCTTTTGGTCTTACCGATGCACCTGCATTTTTTCAGAACCTTATTAATGACATCCTGAGCCCTTTGATTGGGAAGAATGTGGTTGTGTATTTGGATGACATTTTGATTTATTCACCACATCTAGAGTCCCATTGGCAGAGTGTACGTGAAGTTTTGCAGTTATTGAGTGATAATTCACTCTTTGCTAAGCTGGAGAAATGTGAGTTCGCTTTGAGATGGACCCGGTGAAGGTTCAGGCTGTGCAGGAATGGCCTAGGCCTATTGGTTTGAAATCTATACAGAGATTTTTGGGTTTTGCCAATTATTACAGGAAATTCATTAAGAATTTTCCTGTACTGTTAAGCCTCTGACCGATCTCACCAGGAAAGGTGCGAATACAGTCCAGTGGACTACTGAGGCCATTGAAGCGTTTGAGTATCTCAAAGAGAGGTTCAGTTCTGCCCCTATCCTTATGCAGCCTGATGAGACCAAGCCTTTTTGGTCGAGGTCGATGCTTCATCGGTGGGGGTCGGAGCAGTTTTGTCTCAGGAGAACAAGGATGGAGTACATCCTTGTGCCTTCTTTTCGAAAAAAAATTCGGAAACCGAACTGAATTATGATGTTGGAAATCGGGAGTTGCTGTCTATTAAACTCGCGTTTGAACATTGGCGTCATTTTTTGGAAGGCGCTAGATTTCCTATTCAGGTGTTTACAGATCATAAGAATTTGATCTATCTGGATGCTGCCAAGCGCTTGAATTCCCGTCAAGCTAGGTGGGCACTTTTTTTTTCTCGGTTTCATTTTTCTGTTGCCTATATCCCTCGTACTAAGAATGTTAAAGCCGATGCTTTATCTCGCAGCTTCTCTCCTACAGTCGGTGCCGAGGAGGAGGAGAGCATTTTACAGAAAGGAGTTGGACTCCGTTTTGGAGAATGGGATTCTGAAAGCTCAAGATGATGCTACATCTAACACTCCCCATGGGAGGCTGTTCGTGCCTAGAGCCTTTAGGAGAGATTTGTTTGTGGAGTGTCATGAGTGCCGGTTGGCAGGTCATCCAGGAATTTCAGAGACTAAGAGACTTATGAGTCGCAGTTTTTGGTGGCCTGGATGGCAGAAGGAAGTCATCAAGTGGGTGCGTCAATGTACTGTGTGTGCTAGGTCAAAGGCTTCACATACTCCTGCTGCGGGGTTGCGTTACCCTCTGGAGGTTCCTAGTGCGCCTTGGACGCATCTCACAATGGATTTTATTACTGATCTTCCTGTGTCTGAGGGTTTTACTGTCATCTTGGTGCTCATGGACCGTTTTAGTAAGATGTGTCATTTGGTTCCATTCACTAAGTTGCCCAGCGCCAAGACTCTCGCTAAGGCGTTTGTTAAGGAGATTGTCAAGCTTCATGGTGTTCCCACGGATATTGTTTCTGATAGAGGACCTCAGTTTGTGGCTCACTTTTGGCGTGCTTTTTGTGCCAGGTTGGGAGTCCATTTGTCATTTTCGTCTGGGTATCATCCTGAGTCTAATGGACAGACTGAAAGAAAGAACCAGGATGTAGAACAGTTTTTGCGTTGTTTTGTGGCGGACAATCAAGAAGTGTGGTCTGAGTTTCTGCCTCTCGCAGAATTTGCTCTTAACAATCATACATCCTCCTCTGCTGGGTGTTCTCCTTTTTTTTGTTGTACTGGGAGACATCCGTCTTTTGGTTCGTTCTCCAAATTGGGGTCGGCGGTGCCGGAGGAGGAGAATTTTTCTGGTGATTTGGAGAGAGTTTGGACTAATGTACGTTGCAACCTTCAAGAGGCTAACAAGAAGTCCAAGAAGTATTTTGACAGGAAACGTAAGGAGGTTTTGTTTACTGTGGGTGATATGGTTTGGTTGTCCTCAAAGAACCTGCGGTTGAGGATTCCCTCTAAAAAACTGGGTCCTAAGTTTGTGGGTCCATTTAAAGTGCTTCAGTTTGTTAACCCGTCTGCGGTTAGGTTGGATATCCCTACTTCCTGGAAGATTAATCCTGTGTTTCATGTTTCCTTGTTGAAAAAGGCTGATGTATCAGATAGGGATTCCACTGTCACAGTTCCTCCTGTGGTGGAAGACGGCGAATATGAAATTTCTCGTATCCTGAATTCTAGATGGCATAGAGGGAGATTACAGTATCTTGTCTCCTGGAAGGGTTTCGGTCCCGAAGATAACTCCTGGGTAAGGGCGGATGATGTCTCTGCTCCTAGGCTTGTTAGAGCTTTCCACAGGAGGTTTCCGGATAGGCCTGGGCCTGGAGGATCCGGAGGATCCTCATAAAAGAGGGGGTACTGTTAGAACCCTCCTGTTTGTTTTTCCATCTTGTGTTTTGCGGTCACATGACCACCTGCCTTTATATTCCAGCTCCGCCCTCCTGGCTGTGCTGGACTTCAGTGTTTGACTGTTTCTCTAGCCAGGTGCTTCTGTGCCTTTCTCTGTCAGTTCGTTTGGTCCTTCTGGGACCTCTAGTACATTTTTGTCTGTTTGTCTTTTTGTATTCTGCAACAACTTCTCTGTCCCATTTTTGTCCCAGTCCTTAGTTCTTTTAGGGACCCCTCCCCTTATGCTATAGGTCTTCGTTCAGACTAGCTGAGGACTAAGGCGGGTCTGTTTGCTAGGAACAGGCAGCCCACTACATCGTAGGGATTCAAAGAACCTACATATGTACATCCGACAGAGAGGCCATATATATTCAACAAAAACTACCTTTTTTTGTGACAAAATAGGGTACATGGGGTAAAGAAAAGAGCATAGACTCATAATAATACCATATTAAAAAATTGATTGATTAATTACTTGTATACAGACAGGATACCAGAGTTACATGGTAATGACACCACTCAATTTGAGTTAAATTTGAGTGTCACTCCTTAAATCAAACCTGCTATGATGGCAGGGTATCAATATTAGGTACTACAAAGCTGGTAATACAATTAAATTAGCGACACCCAGGGCATGACTAGCAGTATATAACTGAAGGACGCACCGAAACGCGCGTCGGGGTGAGCATTACACCAGCAGCAGGAGCACTCAGTCCAGAGCCACCACAACACGTGTACATCATAGAAAGCAGGTATGAACCAGTAGAACGCCATTAATTACATTCACAAGTTGGTTTGATTAGCAGTCACTGTAATCCATTTAACAGTTTTTTGAATTGGAATGAAATGCCATGATATAGATATATACTGCTAGTCATGCCCTGGGTGGCGCTAATTTAATTGTATTACCAGCTTTGTAGTACCTAATATTGATACCCTGCCATCATAGCAGGTTTGATTTAAGGAGTGACACTCAAATTTAACTCAAATTGAGTGCTGTCATTACCATGTAACTCTGGTATCCTGTCTGTATACAAGTAATTAATCAATCAATTTTTTAATATGGTATTATTATGTGTCTATGCTCTTTTCTTTACCACCATGTACCCTATTTTGTCACAATAAAAGTCGTTTTTATTGAATATATACAGTACAGACCAAAAGTTTGGACACACCTTCTCATTTAAAGATTTTTCTGTATTTTCATGACTATGAAAATTGTACATTCACACTGAAGGCATCAAAACTATGAATTAACACATGTGGAATTATATACTTAACAAAAAAGTGTGAAACAACTGAAAATATGTCTTATATTCTAGGTTCTTCAAAGTAGCCACCTTTTGCTTTGATGACTGCTTTTCACACTCTTGGCATTCTCTTGATGAGCTCTTCAAGAGGTAGTCACCGGAAATGGTCTTCCAACAATCTTAAAGGAGTTCCCAGAGATGCTTAGCACTTGTTGGCCCTTTTGCCTTCACTCTGAGGTCCTGCTCATCCCAAACCATCTCCATTGGGTTCAGGTCTGGTGACTGGAGGCCAGGTCATCTGGCGTAGCACCCCATCACTTTCCCTCTTGGTCAAATAGCCCTTACACAGCCTGGAGGTGTGTTTGGGGTCATTGTCCTGGTCCAACTAAACGCAAACCGGATGGAATAGCATGCCGCTGCAAGATGCTGTGGTAGCCATGCTGGTTCAGTATGCCTTCAATTTTGAATAAATCCCCAACAGTGTCACCAGCAAAGCACCCCCACACCATCACACCTCCTCCTCCATGCTTCACGGTGGGAACCAGGCATGTAGAGTCCATCCGTTCACCTTTTCTGCGTCGCACAAAGACCCAGTGGTTGGAACCAAAGATCTCAAATTTGGACTCATCAGACCAAAGCACAGATTTCCACTGGTCTAATGTCCATTCCTTGTGTTCTTTAGCCCAAACAAGTCTCTTCTGCTTGTTGCCTGTCCTGAGCAGTGGTTTCCTAGCAGCTATTTTACCATGAAGGCCTGCTGCACAAAGTCTCCTCTTAATAGTTGTTGTAGAGATGTGTCTGCTGCTAGAACTCTGTGTGGCATTGACCTGGTCTCTAATCTGAGCTGCTGTTAACCTGCGATTTCTGAGGCTGGTGACTCGGATAAACTTATCCTCAGAAGCAGAGGTGACTCTTGGTCTTCCTTTCCTGGGGCGATCCTCATGTGAGCCAGTTTCTTTGTAGCGATTTATGGTTTTTGCAACTGCACTTGGGGACACTTTCAAAGTTTTCCCAATTTTTCGGACTGACTGACCTTCATTTCTTAAAGTAATGATGGCCACTCGTTTTTCTTTACTTAGCTGCTTTTTTCTTGCCATAATACAAATTTTAACAGCCTATACAGTAGGACTATCAGCTGTGTATCCACCAGACTTCTGCACAACACAACTGATGGTCCCAACCCCATTTATAAGGCAAGAAATCCCACTTATTAAACCTGACAGGGCACACCTGTGAAGTGAAAAACATTTCCGGTGATTACCTCTTGAAGCTCATCAAGAGAATGCCAAGAGTGTGCAAAGCAGTCATCAAAGCAAAAGGTGGCTACTTTGAAGAACCTAGAATATAAGACATATTTTTAGTTATTTCACACTTTTTTGTTAAGTATATAATTCCACATGTGTTAATTCATAGTTTTGATGCCTTCAGTGTGAATATACAATTTTCATAGTCATGAAAATACAGAAAAATCTTTAAATGAGAAGGTGTGTCCAAACCTTTGGTCTGTACTGTACATTTCAAGGGAGTCTGTCTTCCCTTTTTTATTTGGTTAGTGTATTCCTATACACTTCAGCTTCCCACTACCCTGGGTGGGATAGGGGACAGATAAGGGTTGATATAGGAGTATAGCAAGACACATGAACCCGGCGTCTCCACCGTCAGGAGTAATCTTAGTGTCAGGGATAGACTAGGGCACCCCTAGTTCTGGGAACCTGGTTAGCGCCCACAGTCCCAAGGCACTGCTTGACACTGTGCTTTACCATGTAATTTGATGATTTCAATGCATTATGAGGCAGCCCATCCAAGGTCATGTGAGCTTTCTTTGGCTGATGCAATCTCCTGCAATGTGTAAAATTGCAGCGTCCATTTTAGAAAATTTTCACAAAGCATATTCCTAAAAATTCAATACAAAATCCATTTGCTAATCTCTAGTTGTTCCAATAATAAATTGGCACAAATCATTGGAATAATTAGACAAATAGACTGATGTGTAAATAATACAAATTATGGCTCATTTTGATTATAATAATGAGAGCAATTCACCACAATGAACAGACAATATGACCAGAAAAGAGAGGATCTTTTGAAATTCCAATTTGCCAAATTCGCCGATGTTACACTCTTCCCCAAAATTGTAATTTGTGACAAAAAAATTGGCATGGTAAAGCTTGTAATTGCTCAGAAAATACACGAGGGGGAGAAAAGAAAGAGAGAACCTTGCTGACTATAAGAGCTTATACTCTACAGAAGAGAAAAATATCCCCCATTGATCATAAGAGCTTTTTCTCTACGAGAGATAAAAATATCTCCACTGACCATAACAGCTTATTCTCTACGAGAGAGAAAAATATGTCCACTGACCAAAAGAGCTTACACTCTATGGGAGAGGAAAACATCCTCACTGACCATAATAGCTTATTTTCTGCAAAAGAGAAAAACATCCCCACTGACCATAAGAGCTTATTCTTTACGAGAGAAAAAAATATCCCCACTGACCAAAAGAGCTTATTCTCTACGAGAGAAAAAAAAATCCCCACTGACCATAAGAGCTTATTCTCTATGGGAGAGAAAAATATCCCTACTGATCATAAGAGCTTATTCTCTATGGGAGAGAAAAATATCCCCACTGACCATAACAGCTTATTCTCTACGAGAGAAAAAAATATCCCCACTGACCATAAGAGTTTATTCTCTATGGGAGAAAAAAATATCCCCACTGATCATAAGAGCTTTTTCTCTACGAGAGATAAAAATATCTCCACTGACCATTACAGCTTATTCTCTACGAGAGAGAAAAATATCTTCACTGACCAAAAGACCTTACACTCTATGGGAGAGAAAAACATCCCCACTGACCATAAGAGCTTATTTTCTGCAAAAGAGAAAAACATCCCCACTGACCATAAGAGCTTATTCTTTACGAGAGAAAAAAATATCCCCACTGACCAAAAGAGCTTATTCTCTATGGGAGAGAAAAACATCCCCACTGACCATAAGAGCTTATTTTCCACGAGAGAGAAAAATATCCCCACTGACCATAAGAGCTTATTCTCTACCAGAGAAAAAAATATCCCCACTGACCAAAAGAGCTTATTCTCTACGAGATAAAAAAATATCCCTACTGACCATAAGAGCTTATTCTCTATGGGAGAGCAAAATATCTCCACTGACCAAAAGAGCTTATTCTCTATGGGAGAGAAAAATATCCCCACTGATCATAACAGCTTACAACCCCTGGCAAAAATTATGGAATCACCCAGCTCGGAGGATGTTCATTCACTTGTTTAATGTTGTTGAAAAAAAGCAGATCACAGACATGGCACAAAATTAAAGTCATTTCAAATGGCAACTTTATTGCTTTAAGAAACACTAAAAGAAATCAAGATTAAAAATGTGGTACTCAGTAAGGGTAATTTTTTACAGGAAATTCAACTCAAACTCGATCCTCCACGGAAACAATCGGCTCTTCTCAAAGCATGACTGATCAATGACATTCGGAGATCCAGTCATTGTTAACTTTTTGTGACTTTTCTGAGATTCCATTTCTCCAGTGAAAGAATTCTCCAATCTCCAATAGAGAAGAGTAGATAGAGCCCCCACATGTTCAGGCTCTGCTATGTTCATTTCCTCCAAGGAATATTGGACCCCTGTTCTTAAAAGGGTTATGTAGCAAGTTAATTTGTATTTGAAAAACCCGGAGAATGCTAAAAGAAATGCAATACTCACTTTACCAGTCCTCCACTGTTCCTCCTTCAATTCTGTCCAGTTGAAGTGATGACAATCCATCCAATGAATATGTAGCCACTGCAGTCAATCATCAATGGTAGCGGTGACTCACCTCGTTCAGCTATCGGCTGCAGTGGTTTGTGAGGATTAATGCAATCGCTGGAAGCAGAGCCTGATGAGGAACCGGACCACAGTGAGATCAGTAAGGTGAATATTGTGCTCTTTTTAGCCCAGCATCATCATTTTAAAATACAATTTCACTCCCTAGAAAATCCATTTATGGATGTCATAAAAATTTCTCATATATAATTTTACATCCCATGACATGTCAATTCTGTTCTTTTTATATATCTCACAATTATTTCACCCACCGTTAATAACTCTAAATGCATTTTAAATTGGATATTTGCCAAATAAATAATAACCATATCTGTGAAAATTTCTAACCTGGATGACTGCATCATTCAGTTATTCGTAAGATTAGAAAAACGTCAATGAACAATATTTCAAATAATAGAAATATTTTTTCACATTTTTTTTACATCTCAAATATCTCTCTTTTTTACTCTGTTCACCTTTACTCATGAGCACCCAGGTTGTGTAAAATATTGATACAATGGTAGAATTAATGGCAGATCTTTAAGTCTAATGCTGTAAATAAGTTAGAGATTTCTACTTAGTCATTTTTAATGATACATCTGTTCTGAATCATGAGCGCTGAGTAGTGTTTTCAGTAAGCAGTCAGTATTTCATTATTTTTTATTGTTGTAAGGAACCAATTGTCCTTAATGTGCTGTGAGTAGCTTTGACTTTATAAGTTTCTCAATGTACCATGCTGCTCTGTGTGAAAATATAAAAGCCCTACAAAGATGCACATCACTTCAGATGTCATATTGAGAGGTTTCAGCTTTTAAACTTTATTTTGGAAACCAACATAGTTGGTCTTATGAGGTGAGATGAAGATGGTGAAATGTAGCACTGTACACAGCCAGGCTCGGACTGGCACACAGGAGAACAGGTGAAATCCCCGGTAGGCCCTTGTGCAGGAATAAGCCACTTACCCTACAACATGAGCAATAGTTGGATCAATTGTTTTGATTCACTATGTATAGACAAAAGCAGCTTCTCACCATTCATTCAAAACTCTTGCCATGAGGGAATATTTATTTCTTATTCTATTTGATGAATACCTATCTATCTGTCTATCTATCTATCTATCTATCTATCTATCTATCTATCTATCTATCTATCTATCTATCTATCTATCTATCTATCTATCTATCTATCTATCTATCCCTTTACATAGATCCGTTGACAATTCTTTTGCTTTCCCCATGACTCACAATGCAGAAAGGTCAGTGGCTGGATGAAAGATGAAAGAGTCGGTCTGGATCCCAGAAACTCACTCAGCTTTTATGCACACACACTGATTACAAGCAAACAGGTCACAGGTCAGGATGTTACCTTTAGTAGCCATTCAAACCCATTTGTGTCAAATTCTGTGCATGTTATCAGGCCAAAATCACCAGGGTATGTGAACTTTTGATCAGGGTCATTTGGATGTTTTTGGTTGTCATTAAGATTTAAAAAGAGAAAACACAGAAGCAATAAATGCCTTCACCCAACCAATAACCATGAGCGGAGAAATTTTTTTTCTTCGTTATTATTCATATTCTCTGAAACAAGGCCAAGAAAGCAAAAATTCTGCCGGGGTATGTAAACTTTTGAGCACAACTATATGTTAGTAAATGTTTTCTGCCGGGTATTTGTCCGCAAATAAAAAAAAATCTGTAAACCGTACTAAAGTTTACAACGCTTTTTCAATAAAGACACGGGCAGAATAAAGTCTTTTATTGAAATAAAATTACACACGGTTTTAATAATTTTTTTTAAAGATAAAAACACTGTATACTCACCTATTGCCTAATCCCTGAATCCCTCGTCTCCTGTAGAAAAACAAAATTAAAAAACAACTATATCCCTCACCTGTTCGCCATCATTCAAAACTAATCCACAGTGTCCCACGGCAATCCGGGTAACTTCTACAGCAGTCACATCAACAATCACTGATGTCACTGCTGTAGAAGAAAAACAAAAATTTGTTCCAGCTTCTTACAGTACAAAAATATAGAAAAAAAAGAGCATGATAAGATCGCAGGACTGCCTTTAAAACACGTAGCTATACCCCCTATCCCCGTGGAAATACTTTTTATCCAATAAAGTATTTTTTTGCAATCTAAGAAGCTGGAACAAATTTTTGGTTTTTCCATTGCTGCAAGTGGTCCGCTGGGTTCCGTGCTTCAGGACGCCAAGGAGTGTGGGTGAACTGTTTACTTTCTACTGCTGTAGAAGACAACAATGTATACACTGACAGGAGTGTAATCACTCCTGTCAGTGTATAGTGCTGAGCTGCTGCTGGGGCTGAGGTCACTGGAGTTCAAACAGCTGAAGATCAGCTGAGAGCTCCAGTAATCTCACTTACGGCATTAGTGTTGCGTGGGAAAATTCCCACACAGCACCGATGCCATAAGTGAAGTCCCGGAGCGCTCAGCTGATTTTCTACTGTTTGAACTCTGGTGACCTCAGTGCTGTCAGCTTCTCACGATACACTGCTGGAGCGAGTGTGCTCCTATCAGTGTATCGCTAGCTGCCTGACAGCACGGTCACATCTCTGGATGTGGCTGTGCTATCAGTGTGATCTTTGTGGGACACTCGGTATATGGACTACGGCGGACAGGTGAGGATGAGGTTGGTTTATTATTATACCTTTATTTCAGGAGACATAGGCATCGAGGATTAGCTGTAAGGTGAGTAAATGGTGTTTTTAAATTTTTTATCTTTTACAGGGGACGAGAACATCGGGGTCAAGGTGTAGGTAAGTGGTAGGTAAGTATAATGTGTTTATTATTTTTATTTAAATAATTATTTATTTATTTTAACTTTTTTTTTTTACTTTCACTACGCCAGCGCAGCTCATGAGAGATTTCTTCTCCCATCAGCGGCGGTTGCGCAGCTTGCGTACAGTGACAGCAGGCACCGGATAATGGGGCTAGTAGTCTCATCAGCCGGCGCCTGTGACCCGCGGTAAGCTTTCTACCGCAAGTCACTGTCACAGCTGCGGGATCACGCTGACACCTGTCGGCATGATCCCACAGCACCGTGACCGGCGGTAGTGATCTTACCGCCGCTCACAGCCCCTGGTTCCCGCACTGTCACGCAGATGACAGCGTGGGAAACCAGGGATGCTCGTGTTCGGGGCTGACTTTTACGCAAAAGCTGGGTAACCCGAACACGAATCCGAATGTGCCATATTCCAGCCGAATTTAACATTAGAGTTCGGATTTCAAACATATTTGCTCATCACTATTCACAATGTTTCAGCCTTATGAAGTGCAGTTACCAGAGAGGCCTGGTCACGACTGCAAGTCCCATCCTATGGTGAAGACCCAGCAGACAGCTAAAAGAAGCCCTAAGGACCGGACATCGGGCAATGAGCAGTGGTGAAGCCAGATGGGTTAGCGGTAAGGTGAGTATTTTTTCGTGTTTAATATATCCTTTGTTCATTATGCTCTGTGGTCAGGAGAGACTCCAGAGCATAATAAGGAACATTCAATTTGCGCCAAAAAACTCAGCTGTGAATTGAATTACCCTGGAAAATCTGCATGGACGGGCAAATTTGAACTTGAACGATCCGCTCATCACTAGTTTTTCATGATGTGTGATGATATTTCTACTTGGCACTGAAATGTATGTCTTCTAAACAATGGATGATTTTTTTTCTTAACAAAAGGGAAATTGTGAAATGCCAAATTTTTCAAGGCTACAAACCTTCAAGGCTACAGAATGTAACAGGGTTAAAAACAATTAATCTGGAGTTACCAAGCCCTTAAGTCATCTGTTATCAGACACCATTTTGACTGCAGTCCTTTGTTCTCTGCAAACCATTTGCTGCCCCTGTCACTATCATCTTTAGCAATTCCTAGAACTAGCAATTCATGCTAAAAACGACAGTGCAGTATCCTTGCCTTATTCAGGCAACGCCTATTTTTAACATAATTGTTAGGGTGTGGAGGAAATTAGGTCATTTTGTCATAATAAAGAAGATAAAAAAGAAAATAGTTGTAATGACAAAGTGGGGGAAAACACTTAACGAGGAAGAAGGACGTGGCATATATGACTGACGCCGCTTCTGTCGGTCACTGATATGCCTATCCCTAGCTATTAATCTTCTAATGTAGGGATTGTATTCCACAATTCTTGTCTGTTAAGTACTATTCTTTATTCCGAGACACTGCAAATGTAAACCTGTCTCAGCTAAGAATATTACATTACTGGATTATCACCAAATAGATAAGCTCTGTCCACGTCATTTGTTAAGAGGGTTTTCACTAATGTGAATTAAGGGTAAAAATTATGAGGGTGTAATGTGAAGACTGGCATAATGGAGACTCTGATCACAGTAATAAAGTTACTCTTATTTAACTGATGTTGTCTTAGGCAGAACTACATTATCAGCTTAATTTACAGTCTGTTATGGACTGCTAACCGAAATCAGGGCTTCTATAGCCAGAATTTCTGCAAGCAGAGTCAGACAGAGACCTGAGGCAAAAGAGCGCCAAGTAGTTCAGGGTCAAACTTAGAGGAGATGTAAAGCGGCACAAAGCAGTAGCCATCATGTAACATCCCTGGCGGCGTGCTTGCATAGTGCACCACCTCCCACTATGCAAGACCTCAATCTTACCTGTCAGTCCAGCCTACCAACCTTGCTCCAGTTCATGCTGTGCGCATGTCTCTTGACTGACTGTTTAGGGCGGCGGCCCGGTTACTTCCTGATTCTTATAGCTGCTGTGGGCGCACCCCTAATGCGACTCCAGCCTATTGCTGTGTCACTGGATATTTAAACCCCCTCCACCCAGTAGGAGGTGCCTGAGCAACACCTTCACTCAGTTAGTCTTTGCTACTGAATTTCCAGGTCCTGTCCTGTTTCTAGTCTGTCTCCGCTATTCTGGGGGCTGCATTCCCAGACCTGTTATCTCTGACTTCTAGTCTGCTCCTGCCACTCTGGGGGCTGTATACCCAGGCTCGTTCTTGTATCTCATTGCAGTAGCAGTTCCTGTCTGAACTGTATCCTAGCCTGTTACCTGTTTGTCTCTATGTCCGTACCTTCCCTTTTCCTGCAGTATCTGAACCTTCACCTAACTCCAACTCGTTGTCTCTGTACTTCTGTTTGTGAGTTGTGTCCACTCGCTACTTCATGTGAAGTACCTTGTGTGTATCTGGTTCTGCACGGTGGTGCAGTGGTTAGCACTGCAGCCTTGCAGCGCTGGGGTCCTGGGTTCAAATCCCACCAAGGACAACATCTGCAAGGAGTTTGTATGTTCTCCCTGTGTTTGCGTGGGTTTCCTCCGGGTTCTCCGGTTTCCTCCCACACTCCAAAGACATACTGATAGGGAATCTAGACAGCAATGATAATGAATGTAAAGCGCTGCGGAATATGTTAGCGCTATATAAAAATAAAGATTATTATTACTATTCGCTTCCTCCGTATCTTCCTCCTGTGTTCTAGCCATCTTCCTGCATTTTCCTGTCTGTTCCATGTGAACAGAGCCCTGTCCTCTCTGCCTTGTCCACCGCACCTGCAGTTTCGCTCTGCTCTGTCTTGCCCACCGCTCCGGCGGTTTCTCTCCACTCTGACTTGCCCACCGCTCTGGCGGCTTCCCTCTGCTCTGCCTTACCCACTGCTCCGGCGGTTTCTCTCTGCTCTGCCTTGCTCACCGCTCCAGCGGTTTCTCTCTGCTCTGCCTTGCCCACCACTCCGGCGGCTTCTCTCTGCTCTGCCTTGCCCAATGCTCCGGCGGCTTCTCTCTGCTCTGCCTTGCCCACCGCTCTAGCGGTTCCGCTCTGCTTTGCCTTGTCCACCGCACCTGCGGTTTCTCTCTGCTCTGCCTTGTCCACCGCTCCGGCGGTTCCGCTCTGCTCTGCCTTGCCCACCGCACCTGCGGTTTTCGCTCCGCTCTGCTTGCTCACCGCACCAGCAGTTCCTCTCTGCTCTGCCTTGTCCTCCACTCCGGCGGTTTCGCTTTACTCTGCTTGTCTACCGCATCTGCGGCTCTGTACCTGTCTCCCAGTCTGTACTGGACCCTATCCAGCCTGCGCTCCAACCTGCTAGTACCTCCCTGTCTGCACTCCAGCCGTGCTTGCCAGTATCTCCCGGTCTGCATACCAGCCGTGCTTGCCAGTGCCCACCTGTCTGCATACCAGCCGTGCTTGCCAGTGCCCACCTGTCTGCATACCAACCGTACTTGCCAGTACCCACCTGCCTGTATGCCAGTCTAACCTGCCTGTTCCTGCATTCCCCGGTGGGGGTCAACAACTGTGACCGGGGTCTGACCTGGAGTCGCACCTGGTCCCTCTGCACGGTTCCTCCTTGGTCCACGGAGTCGACTAAGCCGCCGTGCGACCTTGGTCGGATCGGGTTGATACTTAGTTACGCCCCTCCAGGCACTCTTCGGTTCATGGTACAGTGGGATCACTAATCACGCCCACGCCAGTCAGTCCGGGCGTGTGCGTAACAGCTTGCTCAGGCCATGGTTCCCGTTGAGCCCCACGGCCTTTCGCTCTCAGAGACATTTTGAATCCTTGTCTGGTGAATACGTGCACCAAGAAAAATAATTTTTTTTCAAGCTATGGCCCAGGCGATTTACACATCAGCCCAAATGGATCTATCAGCACTCGTTCCTGCGGATCCACCACGGTACTATGGGGATCCAAAATGAAGCTGTGCATTTGTGGAGCAATGCATGCTGCATTTCAAGTTCTATGCTCACTATTTTCCTACCGATCAGGTTAAAGTGGCATTTATGATGTCCTACCTAGCGGGTGACGCCTTGAAATGGATCACCCCCTATGGGAAGCATGGGATCCTATCGTCTTTGACCTGCAGGCCTTCCTGGTGGCCTTTCTAATGGTCTTCGATGACCCTAATCCTGAAGCCTCTGCTAAAGCTTCCCTTCCCAATATCCCGGAGCAGCCCTGATGGGTAATGTGTGTAGGTAGCCTACCAGTCCTCCAGCCCGAAGAGACTGCTGCCCACCCAGAATCCACACAGGATGACTATGCTCCACAGAATACTTCTCTTCCCAAACTCAAGAGGCAGTCCAGACATGCAAGGCGCAGAGGTAAACCGTCACGCCAGGTTCTGTCCTCCCAAAGACCTCCTGTTCCCCAGCCTGTAGAGGCAGCTTTCCGCACAGAATCCATGAAGGATGACTATGTTCGTCAGGCAAAGCAGAGGCCAGAACTCAGTCACAAAATCGGATTGTGGTCCCACTGCGGTGGTTTGGGACCCCCTGAAGGTCTTTGTCCAGCGAAGGTCAGAGAATCTCAAGACATTAGGCCTGTAGGAGAGGCTGCCCTTGGCATTAATGTTTTCTCTCCACAGATGACCATGACTGTCTCCATGGCAAGTGAAGGCCTCGGATTAACCGGAAGTTTCGGGCTTAAAGCCTTGAAGAGTCGGTGTCTAATTCCCGTCCGACAACTCCAGAAGCCGGTTTGGGCATTGTCAGCAGAAGGATGAGCCCTACTCAGAAACAGTCAAAATATGTCTGTACAAATTAAGCTCCAGATTGGAGCATTACACATGAAGAAGTTCACATTCCAGGTGCTGACTGGCTTACACACAGGTCGTCCACAACCGAGAGATCTAGTGCCCGCTCAGGTCTGGAGATCCTACATGGTGTATCCTGGGGAACTGCTGAGGTACAAGGGGTGTCCAGTCCCCACATCTTCAGGACAGTCAGCAGTTTATTCTTCTTCTTCACCAGATCTGCTAGTCGCTGACTCGCTGTGCGCTGAAGTCTCCGAGGGAAGAGAAGCGGAGGCGATGTCCCCACACAGTCTCAACGATTGTACCAATGATCTGGCTTCAGGTACCGTCCCGCCTTACAGACATGTCATCTCTGAAACCAGTCTGAAGATGGTCCTAAAGCAAGGACCCTCCGTCTCTAATAAATCTGGTCCTACGTCCATCAAGGCGGTGTTTACCCCCGAGTCTCTGCACCCCTCCAACCAGGCGGAGGACCTCCAGTTGTCTCCTGAATCCTCCGGGGTGCTACCTGTTAAAGGGAGAGAGACTTTCCTACACCCTGCACCTGGTACTTCGCCCACTTCATCCAGTAAGCTTGGCAAAGTGTACATCGAAGCAGTGATTACCCCCGAGTCTCTGCACCCCTCCAACCAGGCGGAGGACCTCCTGTTGTCTCCTGAATTTCCCAGGGTGCTACCTGATAACAAATGGAGAGAGACTTTACTACACCCGGTACCTGGTATGCCGCCCACTTCATCCAGTAAGCTTGGCAAAGTGTACGTCAAGGCGGTGATTACCCCCGAGTCTCTGCACCCCTCCAACAAGGCGGAGGACCTCCAGTTGTCTCCTGAATCCACCAGGGTGCTACCTGATAACAAATGGAGAGAGACTTTCCTGTGTGCTGTTCCTGGTACTTCACCCACTTCATCTGTTGCTGAGGATAGCTTGATAGGAGGAAGCATCCTAGTCACCAAGATGATCAGATCAGTTTTGTTTCCTCTAATAGACAGAAGAGGTAATCCTCTTGAAGAGAAGGATTGGCCTCCAAATTCTCTGCAGAAGACCCTTGCAGGCTTGAAGAAGAGGGTGCGTAAAGGGGGGGAGTACTGTAACATCCCTGGCGGCGTGCTTGCATAGTGCACCACCTCCCACTATGCAAGACCGCAATCTTACCTGTCAGTCCAGCCTACAAACCTTGCTCCAGTTCATGCTGTGCGCATGTCTCTTGACTGACTGTTTAGGGCGGTGGCCCGGTTACTTCCTGATTCTTATAGCTGCTGTGGGCGCACCCCTAATGCATCTCCAGCCTATTGCTGTGAGTCACTGGATATTTAAACCCCCTCCACCCAGTAGGAGGTGCCTGAGCAACACCTTCACTCAGTTAGTCTTTGCTACTGAATTTCCAGGTCCTGTCCTGTTTCTAGTCTGTCTCCACCATTCTGGGGGCTGCATTCCCAGACCTGTTATCTCTGACTTCTAGTCTGTTCCCACCACTCTTGGGGCTGTATACCCAGGCTCGTTCTTGTATCTCATTGCAGTAGCAGTTCCTGTCTGAACTGTATCCTAGCCTGTTACCTGTTTGTCTCTATGTCCGTACCTTCCCTTTTCCTGCAGTACCTGAACCTGCACCTAACTCCAACTCGTTGTCTCTGTACTTCTGTTTGTGAGTTTTGTGTCCACTCGCTACTTCATGTGAAGTACCTTGTGTGTATCTGGTTCTGCTTGTCCCTTTTCCCTTCCTCCGTATCTTCCTCCTGTGTTCTAGACATCTTCCTGCATTTTCCTGTCTGTTCCATGTGAACAGAGCCCTGTCCTCTCTGCCTTACTCACCACTCCGGCGGTTTCTCTCTGCTCTGCCTTGCCCACCGCTCCGGTGGCTTCTCTCTGCTCTGCCTTGCCACCGCTCTGGCGGTTCCACTCTGCTTTGCCTTGTCCACCGCACCTGCGGTTTCTCTCTGCTCTGCCTTGTCCACCGCTCCGGCGGTTCCGCTCTGCTCTGCCTTGCCCACCGCACCTGCGGTTTTCGCTCCGCTCTGCTTGCTCACCGCACCAGCAGTTCTTCTCTGCTCTGCATTGTCCTCCGCTCCGGCGGTTTCACTTTACTCTGCTTGTCTACCGCATCTGCGGCTCTGTACCTGTCTCCCAGTCTGTACTGGACCCTATCTAGCCTGCGCTCCAACCTGCTAGTACCTCCCTGTCTGCACTCCAGCCGTGCTTGCCAGTATCTCCCGGTCTGCATACCAGCCGTGCTTGCCAGTGCCCACCTGTCTGCATACCAGCCGTGCTTGCCAGTGCCCACCTGTCTGCATACAAACCGTACTTGCCAGTACCCACCTGTCTGCATACCAGCCGTACTTGCCAGTACCCACCTGTCTGCATACCTGCCGTACTTTCCAATACCCACCTGCCTGTATGCCAGTCTAACCTGCCTGTTCCTGCATTCCCCGGTGGGGGTCAACAACTGTGACCGGGGTCTGACCTGGAGTCACCCCTGGTCCCTCTGCTCGGTTCCTCCTTGGTCCACGGAGTTGACTAAGCCGCCGTGCGACCTTGGTCGGATCGGGTTGATACTTAGTTACGCCCCTCCAGGCACTCCTCGGTTCATGGTACAGTGGGATCACTAATCACGCTCACGCCAGTCAGTCCGGGCGCGAGCGTAACACATCATGACCGAGCTGCTGTTCGGTTTCGCGTTGGCACTTTATAGACAAGGGGTGTCCAAGTCCCAGTGTCCTGTATGGTGTGGGATGAATCACACTCACTTGTAGGCCGAAGGCCTCCGTGCCTCCAGGCTTGTGTACTCAGGAGCCGCCACACACAACTCAGGGGACACCAAGATCTGTGCCACAGGCAAACGTTTACTAGTCAGTTTAAGTTCATCAGGTGGTGACAGGTGGGATAGGGCACAACACTTCACATTTTCTTCCTCCTCAGTACAACAACTCTTCAGTCCTTTCAATAGTTCGTCCTGGAAAACCCACAAGCCCACTGTCAGCCTCAGGGATTTCCTGTCCACCTCGGCAGTGCACCCAGGACTGGCCATCACCTTCTGTCTATGCGGGTCCCTGTCCATCTTCCACTGTACGACATAGGACACAATGTGTGGGCATCCCCTATGCAAGACTTTGGGCTACCACTTTGGGCAACCACTCGGGATCCCAGTAATGCCTCCCACTGCCTGGAACAAGCGACACATGCTACCCCTAGCAATTCATCGCACATGAACTTGACCTTCACTAAGCACTTCATTAACTCTTCCTAACTTATCACTGCCAAGAAGTGGTCCCCTTTTTATTGACACTAATTCCCACCCACTTGGCTTGTTCCATCATTAACGATTTCCTTATAGACTTATAGACTAAACCTATTGTTCTTATCCTATATCCTATACTGTTGCTAAACCACTCACTATGTAAACCGTACTAATGCCATCTTAACCTAATACTATACTACTCACATGATACATTAACACTTTACATGACTTGCATACTGTAATTAGTGATGAGCGAGCACTAAAATGCTCAGGTACTCATTGTTCGAGTCGAGCAAATTGGAATGCTCGAGTGCTCGGACCGAGTAGCAAGTCCAATGTAAGTCTATGGGAAACTCGAGCATTTTTCCGGCGGCTCCCCCCGGCAGAGGGCCTAAAAATTGCCCAAATCGATGGGAACAGTGCTCAACTGACATGGGAACAGCATGGGGAAGACCCGTGGAAGCATTTCTGACTCCCAAGTCACTACTGTCAACAACGTTGTCAGAGGTATTACGCCATTTTTACGGACTCACAATAAAACATACAAAAACAAAACCAAAATGTATTTTCCTGGGAAATATGTTAAGGAACATCCTTTCCAGGGTAATGACTTGTATATAAGGCAAAATAAATATACAAAAACAAAAATGCTCCTCCACACCTTGGGCTATGTTCACACGTAGTGTTTTTGATGCGTTTTTACACTTTTGCATTGCTTTCAACCAAGACAAATGCATTCACCGGGATATGTCATTTTAACATTTTACAATCTTATCTGACCATGAGGTGTGTGACACCTCATCAGACACATCCTGTTTCATTTATGATGGAGGGACTCTGAAAGTCACAAAGACTATTTTTATAGGGCCATCAGGCGGCCCTTACTATTCTTAAAGGACCAGCAGTCGGCTATGCTTTGTTGTTCTCATTATTAACTAGTGGGTCTCCTATACTGTTATTCCGTATGCAGTGACTGCAAGGGCTGCCAAAAATTTGGACACAAACCAATACCCCTTTGAAGAGACATACAGGAGGGTCTCAGTAAAAAAAAAATGTTCCCATTATAAAGGAGCGGGTCTCCTATAGTGGTAATGCCCATTCTGTGACTGCAAGGACTGACAAAATTTGGAAAAAAAACACAACCAATTTAAAGACACATACAGCTGGGTCACAGTAACAACATCTTCCCATTAGAAAGGAGAGGGTCTGATATTCAGTTATAGGGTATGCAGTGAAGCAATGGCTGCCAAAAATTTGGAGGAACTCCACTGCCCTTTGCAAGAGACGTAGAGGTCGGAGGGCCTCCTGGAAACAATGTTCCCATTATTATTAAGTGTGTCTCCCATACTGTTTGCCTATGCAGTGAAGCAACGGCTGCCAAAAATTTGGAGGAACTCCAATGCCCCTTGCAAGATACGTAGAGGTTGGAGGACCTCCTGAAAACAATGTTCCCATTATTAGGAATTTGGAGGAACTCCAATGCATCTTGCAAGAGACATAGATATGTTGATATGGTGGTGGAGGATGAGGATGCGGAGAAGAAGGAGGACAAGAGCAAATAGACAAAATCAGGTAGCCTATACCCATGTCTGGGTGTGAAGACAGAGGTGCATGGGAATAGAGTTAGACCTCCCAAAAAAAAACCACTGGATTTGACTTTAAGTTACGCTGCTATCATTCGGTGGTGTTGAGAAGTCTGGCCCAATCAAGCCCTTGTACATTTTTATAATAGTCAGACTGTCAGCATTTTCAGTTGACAGGCGGATGCGCCTATTGATTATAATTCTATCAGCGGCACTAAAAAACCGCTCTGACAAAACGCTATCGGTAGGGCTAGCCAGGACCTCCAAGGCGTAGAGAGCCAGTTCATGCCACGTGTCCCGCTTGGATACCCAATAATTATAAGGCACAGAGGAATCACGGAGGACATTGGTATGGTCGGCAAGTTACTCCCTCATCATCTTCCGAAACCTTTCCTTCCTTGGGAGAATACCCCGCGCCTCAGGGCCTGTGCGAATACTATTCTTCACAGACACCTAGTGTGAATTGCTTGACCGACACACTGCAGCGAAATAAAAATGGAAGAAATGTCTGATTTTGGAACACTCTTATAGGTGTTATGTCTGACAGAGAACCACAGTTATAAATAGCAGGCCTGTAATTTGCTATTACTATCTTTCACAGACACCTAGTGTGAATAGCTTGACTGACACACTGCAACGGATTGAAAATGGAAGAAATGTCTTATTTTGGAACAGTCTTATAGGTGTTATGTCTGACAGAGAACCACGGTTTTAAATAGCAGGCATGTAATTTACTAAGGGTATGTGCACACGGTATGGATTTGCTGCGGTTTTGACGCACCATTTCCACACCTAATATGCAAATTAGTTTTTTTGCTTTTTTTGGTGCATTTTTCACATGCGATTTTTCCGCATGCGTTTTTTGATGCGGTTTTGCCGCATGCATTTTTCATGTCTTCATGTTGAAATTAGAGAATAGTTTTTTTTTAAACAAACGTTATTGATCATCATGTAGCGTTTTTGTGTGCGTTTCTGCTGCGGAAACGCACAGAAAACACACATACGGTTTTTACGCATGCAGATTTTCCTCATCTAATGCAAGTCTAGGGGAAAATCCGCATGCGGTGCACAAAAACGCATAGTAGGCATGGGATTTCTTGAAATCCCATCCACTATGCTGTAACATCTGGCTGCTGCGGTTTTGACGCAGCATAAAGACGCAGCCTAACATGCAGACTAACGAGCAGATCTAATTTAATGCAGGTGTTAGTTTTGAAAAAGAAAATTTACAGGGTGATTCCATAATTTTTTCCTCAGAATTGAGTGATTCCATAATTTTTTCCCTCTGCTTGGTCTGAAAAAAATTACCCTTACTGAGTACCACATTTTTTATCTTGATTTCTTTTAGTGTTTCTTAAAGCCCTAAAGTTCCATTTGAAATGACTTTAGCTTTCTGCCATGTATGTGATCTGATTTTTTTCAACAAAATTAAACAACTGAATGAACATCCTCCGAGCCCGCTGATTCCATAATTTTTGCCAGGGGTTGTACACTGCCTGCCTGCCTAACTCCTGCTATGACCTCTGAAAATATGCAGCTGGATTAGTCCTCAGAAAGACTGTTAGTTCAGATGGATATATATATATATTTATATAAAGCACAGCAGCACTCCAATATGGCCAAAATACATAAAGACAATAAAAACGTTTGATTTAAACTGTGTTGTTACTGTGTAATGGCTGTGTCTGACCGTACAGGAACATGGTCTGATCATACCACATCTCCTGGGCTTGGTGGGGGCGAGCAAAAGAATATGCAGATATTACAGCATGGGGTCACAGCTGATTCTTTTTGTGAGGTAAAACATTTCCCTACCTGTTTTTAAACAATGTTTTTCTTCAAAGAAAGAATCAGGTGTGATCCCTTGCTGTAAGGTCTGTATTATACTCTTTTCTTCCCCCCTGCCCAGGAGATGTGGTATGATCAGACCATGTTCCTGTACGGTCAGACACAGCCATTACACAGTACACAGCAGGGGCACATTTATAAGATTATCTCAGCACAGAAACATTCTATTACACTTTCTGTCCACCTACTTTTGGACCACCCTGTATATATATATGTGTTGTGGAATACCTTTGCTAACAATTGACCCTCTTGTGCTGTATCATGCACTGCAGTCTGCCACACACACTGCCTGCCTGCCTAACTCCTGCTATCACCACTGAATGTATGCAGCTGGATTAGTCCTCAGAAGGACTGTTAGTTCAGTTGGATATATATATATATATATATATATATATACACGAGGGTCAGTCAATAAGTAATGCCTCCTATTTTTTTACTCCTTAAATAAGGTAGTTATGTTAAATATTCGAATTTGGCACAATTCCTCAAACTTTCTTCTCCAATCCACAGCAATTGCAACTTCCTGCACCAACAGGTGGCAGGACTGTATCCGTTTGCAAAATGGCTGAAATCGATGTTCGTATTAGACAACGTTCTGTGATTGAATTCTTGCATGCAGAAGGTGAAACGCCCATTCGAATTCATGAGAGACTGACAAATGTGTACAGTGATGCAACAGTGGATGTCAGTACTGTTAGACGATGGGTTCGTCGCTGAAACACCACTGAAGGACCATCACCGTTGGCTGACAAAATGCGGAGTGGCAGGCCAGTAACCGCAGTGACTCCAAGCAACATTCAGCGAGTCGATGACATCATTCGTGGTGACCGCCGGGTGACTGCAGATGAATTGTGTGACATTATCTGCCTCAGTAAAGGCAGTGTGATGAAAATTATTGGACAACTGGGATACAGAAAAGTTTGTGCACGGTGGGTCCCAAGAATGCTTTTTACCATGCTGGAATACATGCCCTTGTTAAACGGTGGACCAAGACTGTGGAAATGGATGGAGATTATATTGAAAAGTGACAAATTAATTGTTAATGTTGTGGTTTTCAACCTATGTAATTGCATTTGAATTTCTTGCCAATTAAAAGGAGAAAAAAAAATAGGAGGCATTACTTATTGACTGACCCTCGTATATTATATGTTGTGGAATACCTACTAACTATGAAGAAGCAAATCTCTCCCTGACGCAGCAGCAGCTCTTGCGTGTGTACCTTACTGTTCATGTCCTTTATTAATAAATTAGTAAATTTCTGGGGAAAAAATGGCGTGGGGTCCCCGGTAATTTTATTAACTAGCAAAGGGAAAGCAGACAGCTGGGGCGGTTGTTTTAAGCCTGGGAAGGGGGTAATACCCAAGGAGCTTCTCAGGCTACTAATATCAACCACCAGCTGTATACTTAGCCTTTACTGGCTATTAAAATGGAGGCCCCCAAAAAAGTGACATGGGGTCCCCCTATTTTAACAGCTAAAAAAGGCTATGCAGACAGCTGGGGGCTGATATTAATAGCCTAGGAAGGGGCCATGAATGTTGGCCCCCTCCGAGACTAGAAACAGGAGCCCTCAGCCGCCCCAGAAATGGCGCATCCACTTAGCCTCGCTTTGCCACACTGCCCTGTAGCGGTGGCAGTGGGGTTATAGGGTTGTGGTTGATGTCAGCTAGTAATGCTGGTTACACAGTCTATTAGGTGGAGGAGAAAAGTGAGAAGTAGAAAAGTAGACTGTACAGATTATAGCCTGCTTATTCCAGTGCTGGATTCACAGCTGCACTGCTCAGGACTGTTGTACAATTTCCTCCATGCTTTTTCTGTCTGTGTGCTAACTAAGGAATGAAGAGCAGGGATCCTTTTTTGTGTGCTGTGCTGTGTAAGAGAGACAGTTAATCTCCATGTAAGGGTGCGTGGACGCCTGCACACGCTCTGCATCTCTTCCTGATTAAACATGTTGAGACGATACAGCCTATAATCTTAATAAGCCAGAAGATAAGATTTGTTAAAGGGGTTGTCCACCACTATTTAAAATATGCCAAAGCATTTTTATGATGAAAAGCAGCTTCTTTTTAATTACCTCCCTCTGCTGTTTCTGCCTGTGAGCGGCGCTATCACTGGCTGCTCACAGGCATCACATGACCCCCGACTGCAGCCGGTTATGACATCCGCTGACGTCACGACAAGTCCAGGCTGCAGCCGGGGGTCCCTCTTCTGTGTTCCACCGGTGGCTGCTGAGTTGTGGGCGGGTTAATCCCTGCGCATCATACCCAGCATCCATGGCGTGCTCTTCCTCTCCCCATTTATTGGGAAAGCGTGCTGTTGATGCTGGGTGTGACGCGATGGGGTAACCCCGCCCACAACCCAGCAGCCACCGCGGGGACCCCAGCACTGAGTCATGCCTCAATAGACGGGACGTCAGCGGGGGGTCACGTGCTGCCTGTGAGCGTCCAGTGATAGCGCCCACTCACAGGCAGAAAAGGCAGAGGGAGGTAATTATAAAGAAGTTGCTTTTCATCATTAAAACACTTTGGCATATTTTAAATAGTAGTGCACAACCCCTTTAAGCCAAGAGAAATACACTATTGTGTTCATGTAATCTTGTAAATGTATGTGTATTTTTCTTGGCTGGTCAAGAAGGATATACGATTATTTGTATAACCTTGCTTGTTGTCTCCTCTTGGATTTGGAAACAATGATGTTTGCTACTATGCTAATGACATATTACACTAAGCCAGCTAGATGTTTATTTACAAGAGCCCCCTACTATACCAACTATGTAAATGGATTAGCTCAAACAATGAGACTTAGCCCTGTGAGTAATGCCCTCCCTAATCCCTTACCTGTGAATGTGTACTTGCAAGGACAACTGTAATTATTTTAAGGGACATGTGCTTCTATAGCAGTGAGACTTGAAACAGAGATTGAAAAGAGACTTAACAAAAAGAATCAAAGATCAGACTCTCTTCACACCATCAGCTTGGTAGGATGGCTTTACCCAAAGAGACACAGATTTGGATTCTACATGATTCTAGCCATGTAAGTGGGTGTGAGTGTAGGAATAAGATAAGGTTAGCTAGGTACCAGGGGTTCAGTGGAAGACAGGGGGCACTGCAGTGTAAGAAATAGGTAAAAGTTATAGTTATCAAGTCCAGGGACTTTCCCAATTAGGAGGAGTAGAAAGCTTACAAATATTAGGAGTGTGGCACCCTGCTACACACAGGTACCACAGGACCCAAAAGGGTGCATGGACGGACTTCTCCACAAGAGGCCCTTACTACACACAGACATCTCCACCCTTCCAGCTCATACCACCAGAGGGAGCCCTGTTAGGGATATATATACTGGAGGGTGGAGTTAGGTAGGCAGAGTGTGCTGGCACTTGAGATCAGTGAAGAAGCAGCACCTGTTGAGCTGCTGTGCTGAGGGCAAGCCAAGGCCTAAAGCACGTGCTGAAGCCTGAGGGCCTAGAGCGTGGCCGAAGGCAAGGAGAGAGGAGTTAAGGGGGCAGAGGAGCATCTTAGGCTCACCCCAGAACACAAGCCGGTCACCCCGGGTCCGCGCCTACAGGGTCCTTTACGCCCAGTAGGAATAACCGGTATACCAGGAGGATTCCAGACCTCTGATCAACCTGAAGCTACAATCATCTAAAGAACTAGGAACCACGAAGGCCCCAGCGTCCAGGGATAGTGGTAGCCAGAGAAAAGTTCTTACCACCAAGCAGACAGGTGAGAGAGTGAAACAGTACAGAAGCTAGGCCTAGTTCCAGGCTGGTCAGGAGCTTCAGAGAGAGAGGAAGAAACGGATCAGGAGGCCTACTACCCACTCACTGGGGAGAGTCCAGAAGTCCACCCTTCCTACTAAGTACCCTGGACCATACCTGCCGTTTACACCAGTAAAGGTACTGAAGCGAATCCCCTGTGTGCATGTCCGTCATTCCCCCTGACCCGACTGGGCCACCTCTCACCTGCATCCCTTCCATCAACCCTGCCCTGGGGGCCCGGTCCACCTGTGGGGAGCAGAAAAATCTCAGCTGCCATCCCATCACCCCCGGAGGTCTGCAGCAGTGCTGGTACCCATTACCGGGAACCACAGGTGGCGTCACGAGACAAAACTGTTATTCATCCCTTCAAGTAACAAACCCCTTTTAAAGAGTGACCCCAGGGTACGGGCCCAGGAGCCGACTGCCGTGACATCCCACAGAAGGTCAAGGCCTGGGTACCGAGTTTTCCCCCATATCCCCCTGGGCGAGTCATCTCTTCCTGGCATCACGAACAGGATTTCGTGCCCGTTGCCACCGAGTACTGTGTGCCGTATCTGAACTGTGTTTGAACTGTGGTGAAAATCGCCGCGGGAACCAGAGAGGCGTGACCGTTGGTAGCGCGCGACGCCCAAGCCCCACCTCACACTCTGACGCCGCACCAGGGAGCGTCAGGTCCTGGAAGGAGACCGCGATCTGCGGAGCTGCGGCCTACCCGATAAAAGCAAAGAAGGTAGGCTAAGGTTTACTGGGGGGTGCGCAAGCATGGCCGACGACCAGCAAAACACCTGAGCACTGGTTAACGCTCGCGATGCTCAACTCGCGCCTGGCGCTGCTCAGGCCGGAGCGGCCGCCCCACCAGCAGGGGTCGTGACTCCAGTGATACCCATGGCCCTGCCGTACGTCCCCAGAGCGAAATGGCTTCCCCAGTATGACAGCAAACCAGACACCCTGTCTGGGTTCAAAAGAAAAATATGCGGTGTATTGGACATGTACTCAGTGACTGGTAAACAGAGAGCCGCTGTTGTGCTGGGACAATTGGCTAGTGCCGCAGAGCGTGAAGTTGAAACCTGGCCAGCCGCAGACCAGGAATCAGTATCTATTATATTTAAGAGACTGCAAACTGTCTTTGAAAACTGCACTGAGACAGATCTTCGGAGGAGGTTCTACCACTGTATCCAGAAAACTGAGGACAGTATCCGGGACTCTTCCTGGCGTTTACAAAAGGCCCTGCAGGCCCTGAAACAGGTTAGTCCAGCCAGCATACATGATGAGGTCAAAATGCTGATAGAACAATTCATCCGGGGGTTAAGGTACCAGGAGGAGAGCAGAACTGTACGGTGGTGGGCCTTAGATCATCCAAATGCCACCTTTGACGCCCTGAAGGACATGGCTATTAAGGGCCTTCAGCCCCTGGAAACATCAGATACTGCTATCCAGCGTTACCAGGGTGGGGCCACCACAATGCCCACAGCACTCACTGCCCCTTCATTAGCGGCTGAGGCAAAAGTGCAAACAGCGTCCCCTAGCGAGCTGGACAGCCTGCGCTCTGAAGTGCGTCAGCTAAGTAAAACCCTGACCACTGTCCTGAGCGCCATGCAGCTACAGACGGAGCCCGAGCCGGATGGAAGGATCCTACTTGCCGACAGTCCTGAGGATGTCCCCTGGATGAGGAGAAGAAGGAGGACAACGCCACCTCGTGGGAGGACCAACGACTGACCTCACCCTCCAGGTGAACTCATTTCCTACCGTTGCCACAAGGCAGGCCACACCACACAGACCTGTCCTTTAAAGGGGCAAACCCTGGGGCCAAGGGCCGACACCCAGGAGTAGATCAACCAGGCCCATCGAGCTGGTACAACCGGTTTGTAGGAGGAAGGCCTTTCCTGTCCATCGTGCTGGACGGCATAGCAACACCTGCACTACTGGACACCGGGTCCCAGGTAACCATTAGTGTTGAGCGAGCACTAAAATGCTTGGGTGCTCGAAGCTCGGGCCGAGCTCGCCGTGATACTCGGGTGCTCGACCTGAGCAACGAGCCCAATGTTATTCTATGGGAGACCCGAGCATTTTTGCGGCGGCACCCCCGGCAGTCTGTAGAAAGCCTAAAAGTGCCCAAAACGATAGTGACAGTGCTCAAAAGACATGGGGACAGTATGGGGATCGCACCAGGAAGCATTTCTGACCCCCAGGTCACTGCTGTCAACAACGTGGTCAGAGGTATTAAGCCACTTTTACGGGCTCACAATAAAATGTTCAAAAATGAAACTGAAACGGTTTTCCTGTGAAATATGTTAAGGAAGTTCCTTTCCAAGCTAAATACTTGTGTATAAGGTAAAATAAATAACCAAAAACGAAAATACTCCTCCACACCTTGGGCTATGTTCACAAGTAGCATTTTTTATGTGTTTTTGCACTTTTGTATTGCTTTCAACTGTGACAAATGCATTCATCGGGAAATGTCATTTTAACATTTTACAATCTTATCTGGCCATGTGCTGTGTGACACATGCATACAGTGCTGAAAAGACATGGGAACAGCATGGGGAAGACCACTGGAAGCATCTCTGACACCCAGGTCACTGCCTAAAAGTGTGCCCATCAGAAGTGATCCTTGCCGCATCAGAAGATGCAGACTTGCAATTATCCCCGTGCAAGTCCTTATCCCAGGGCAGTGTTCAATTGTACCTCCCCCATTCCTTGAAATGCAAGCGCAAGTATGCAGCCTGCCACCCACCCACCCCCAGGCTGCAATACCATACTGCTAGCTTGCATGCACTTCAAATTGGGCCTTTTAGGCATGTGGAGGTGGAATCTGGCCACCACGTCATGGCTGCGTCGGCGGCCTGTTATCCATACTCAGTCCCCAGCCGCCCGGCGGCCGGGTGTCCACGCTCGGTCCCCAGCCGCCAGGGGGTGGCCGAGTGTCCATACTCCGTCTCCAGCCGCCTCGCAGCCGGGTGTCCACACGGTCCCCAGCCGCCTGGGGGCGGCCGGGTGTCCATAAACGGTCCCCAGCCGCCCCTATTTGAAGGACAGTCTAACCACAAACACGTGGACAAGTGAATGTGGCCAGGGATGATCCATCTCACTCCTTCAAACTGGGTTAATATTGTGGAAGCCGGGACACAGTTGGACACTTGGATGCAACACGTCCTCCAGACATAGAGGATTGCGGGTCCTGGGTCAATCAGGCTTCAACACAAAGTTCAAAAGGTAGACAGCAGCAGTGGTCGGCCTCCTACACAATGAGTAAATTATTCATGATCATGAGGCCATCCATCTCCTTAGCTTTCTGTTCCTTGGAATGCAAGCGCATGGATGTAGTAGCGGCTAGGCTTGAGGTGGTCAGCGTTTTGGCGCATATCCTATCTCCTCCGAGGATTGCTGGAATTTTCCTGCTACTATCCCAGTTCTATGACTCCCGTTAAAACAAAGCTTCAGGTGATGAATGATGGATGAGGTGGTGGCAAAGGAAAAAGAGCAGGAGGAACAGGGACCATTCACATCAATATCAGGCCAGTCAACCACACGTCTTGTAGGATACGTTTCTGTACCAAAAGGAGCGGTTCGGCTACACAGTTACAGGGCATACAGTGAGTGCAATGCCTACCCAAAATTTCGAGGCACTCCAATGCCCCTTGGAAGTGACATGGAGGTCAGAGGGCCTTAGCTAAACCGTTTTTTCCATTTATAGCAACTGGGTCTCCTGTGCACTGTTGCCCTAAGCAGTGAATGGAAGGCTTTCCAAAAATTATGAGGAACTGCAATGGCCCTTGAAACAGACGTGGATGACAGCATACGAAAAACCTTCTACCCATTATTGGGGAGTGGGTCTCCCTTAGTGTTCGCCTATGCATTGAAAAGCAAAAGCTGACTAAAATTAGGAGGAAATGCAATGCCCGTTGGAAGAGTCATGGAGGTTAGAGTTAATTAAAAACAACATTTCAATGCCCCTTGGAAGAGCTGTGGAGTTCAGAATGGTTTAACAAGACGGTTTTAATGCCCCTTGGAAGAGACGTGGAGGTCACAGTAGCTTAACAAGACAGTTTTAATGCCCCTTGGAAGAGACGTGGAGGTCGCAGTGGCTTAACAAGACGGTTTTAATGCCCCTTGGAAGAGACGTGGAGGTCACAGTAGCTTAGCAAGACAGTTTTAATGCCCCTTGGAAGAGACGTGGAGGTCGCAGTAGCTTAACAAGACGGTTTTAATGCCCCATGGAAAAGTGGTGGAGGTCGCAGTAGCTTAACAAGACGGTAGTAATGCCCCTTGGAAAAGTGGTGGAGGTCGCAGTAGCTTAACAAGATGGTTTTAATGCCCCTTGGAAGAGACGTGGAGATTGCAGTAGCTTAACAAGACGGTTTTAATGCCCATTTTAAGAGACGTGGAGGTTGCAGTAGCTTTACAAGACGGTTTTAATGCCCCTTGGAAGAGACGTGGAGGTCGCAGTAGGCTTAACAAGACGGTTTTAATGCCCCTTGGAAGAGACGTGGAGGTCGAAGTAGATTAACAATACGGTTTTAATGCCCCTTGGAAGAGATGTGAAGGTCGCAGTAGCTTAAAAAGACGGTTTTAATGCCCCTTGGAAAAGTGGTGGAGGTCGCAGTAGCTTAACAAGACGGTTTTAATGCCCCTTGGAAGAGACATGGAGGTTGCAGTAGCTTAACAAGATGGTTTTAATGCCCCTTGGAAGAGACGTGGAGGTCGCAGTAGCTTAACAAGACGGTTTTAATGCCCCTTGGAAGAGACGTGGAGGTTGCAGTAGCTTAACAAGATGGTTTTAATGCCCCTTGGAAAAGTGGTGGATTTCGCAGTAGCTTAACAAGACAGTTTTAATGCCCCTTGGAAGAGACATGGAGGTTGCAGTAGCTTAACAAGACGGTTTTAATGCCCCTTGGAAGAGACGTGGAGGTTGCAGTAGCTTAACAAGACGGTTTTAATGCCCCTTTTAAGAGACGTGGAGGTTGCAGTAGCTTAACAAGACGGTTTTAATGCCCCTTGGAAGAGACGTGGAGGTTGCAGTAGCTTAACAAGACGGTTTTAATGCCCCTTGGAAGAGACGTGGAGGTTGCAGTAGCTTAACAAGACGGTTTTAATGCCCCTTGGAAGAGACGTGGAGGTCGCAGTAGCTTAACAAGATGGTTTTAATGCTCCTTGGAAGAGAAGTGGAGGTTGCAGTAGCTTAGCAAGATGGTTTTAATGCCCCTTGGAAAAGTGGTGGAGGTCGCAGTAGCTTAACAAGACGGTTTTAATGCCCCTTGGAAGAGACGTGGAGGTCGCAGTAGCTTAACAGGACGGTTTTAATGCCCCTTGGAAGAGCCATGCAGTACAGCATCTTAAAAACATTATTCCCATTATTGGGGAGTGGGTCTCCCATAGTCTTTGCCTATGCCTTCCAAGCAAAAGCTGACAAAAATTAGGAGGGAGGAACTTGCAATGCTGGCAACACGGACCAAGGTCACCCTGGTGGTATAGTGGTGGTGGAGGCTGAGGATAAGGAGAAGAGCAAAATATAGCCGAACTGAGGAAGCGTATACCCATGTGTGGGTGTGAAGCGGTGCATGGGAATACACCTCCCGAAATAACACAGTGGATTTGACTTTATGTTACTCTGCTGTCATTTGGTGGTGATGAGAAGTCTGGCCCAATCCAGCCCTTGTTCATTTTGATAAGGGTCAGCTTGTCAGCATTGTCAGTTGACAGGTGAGTGCGCTTATCAGTTATAATTCCCCCATCAGCACTAAAAACACGCTCGGATAACACGCTAGCGGCAGGGCAGGCCAGGACCTCCAAGGCGTACAGAGTGAGTTCATTCCAAGTGTCCAGCTTGGATACCCAATAATTAAAAGGCACAGAGGAATCACGGAGGATGCTGGTACGGTCGGCAAGGTACTCCCTCACCATCTCTAGAAACTTTCCACTCCTTGTGAGAGTACCCCACGCCTCAGGGCCTGTAAGCTGGACGGGTCTCAGAAAACTGTCCCAGAACATTGACAGTGTTCCCCTGCCTCTGTTGGATTGGGGTTGAGTCTCTCTCGCCTGTATGCCTTGGTTGGGCAACAAACTGTGACCTCTGCCGCTAGCGTGTTCAGATGGGAATTTTTTTAACAGTTCTGCAGCAAGGGCCTTCTGGTACTGCCCCATTTTTGTAGACCTCTCCACCTCAGGAATAAGAGAGTGAAAGTTCTCCTTGTAGCGGGGGTCTAAAAGTGTCACCAACCAGTAATGACTGTCACCCAACATTTTGACAACGTGAGGGTCACGGTTAAGGCAGCGTAACAAAGTCAGCTATGCGTGCCAGACTGGTAACGGGCAAGACTTCCGTGTCCTCACCAAGTTGATGACTGACCATGCTCTCCTCCTCCTGCCCCCTGTCCTCAGGCCACCCACGCTGTACCGACGGTATGACAGTTGTACAGGTACTACCATCTACAGCGCATGATACCAGCTCCTGTTCTTCCTCCTCCTCCTCCTCTCCCTCATAGTCCCCAATGCACATTGGGATGAGATGAGGCTGAGCTGTGTGTAATCAACCGCTACAGCTTCTTGATCCATCTCATCATACTCTGGCTGCAATGCCTCGTCTTTAATTCTCTGCAGAGAACGTTGCAAAAGACAGACAAGTGGGATGCTGACGCTAAAGATGGCGTCATCGCCACTCACCATCTTGGTGGACTGCTCAAAGTTTGTCAGGATGGTACATATGTCAGACATCCAGGTCCACTCCTGAGGTCTTATGTGTGGAGTCTGACCTGAGTATCGACGGCCTTGTTGCAGCTGGTACTCCACAACTGCTCTCTTCTGCTCACAAATCCTTTGCAACATGTGGAGGGTAGAGTTCCAACGTGTGGGGACATCACACACCAGTCGGTGTGCCGGAAGCTGCAAACGGTGCTGCAACACAGCAAGGGCGGCGGAAGATGTAGCCGACTTGCGAAAATGAGCTGACAGGCGGCGTACTTTGACGAGCAGATCTGGCAACTCGGGGTACGATTTAAGAAACCGCTGAACCACGAGGTTAAGCACATGAGCCAGGCATGGTACCTGTGTGATCTCGCCTCGCCTCGCCAGGTTACGGCCATTGTCACACACGACCATGCCTGGATGTAGGTTCAGCAGTCTCAGCCACAGATCTGCCTGCTCTTTCACAGCTGTCCACAACTCACAAGCAGTGTGAGGTTTATCACCTAAGCTTATGAGTTTCAGCACAGCCTGTTGCCGCTTGGCTGAGGCAGTACTGCAGTGCTTCCAGCTTGTAACTGATGTGGTGATATCTGAGATGGAGGCTGAACATGAGGAGGAGGAGGAGGATGAGGTGCAGGAGCTGTACACTGTGGGGGCAACTCTGACTGACATAGGGCCCGCAATCCTCGGTGTGGGGAGGATGTGTTCCGTCCCAAGGTAAGACTAGGTCCCAGCTTCCACTATGTTTACCCAGTGTACCATCAGGGAGATGTACCGTCCCTGGCCACAAGCACTTGTCCACGTGTCCGTTGTCAGGTGGACTCTCCCAGTAACTGCGTTGTTGAGGGCACGGCAGATGTTTTGGGACACGTGCTTGTGTAGTGCGGGGATGGCACACCGGGCAAAATAGTGTCGGCTGGGGACCGAGTACCGAGGGACGGCCACCGCCATAAGGTTGCGGAAGGATTCCGTCTCCACCAGCCTAAAAGGCAGCATTTCCAACGTAAGCAGTCGTGAAATGTGCGAATTTAGGACTGTTGCCTGTGGGACGTTGGCTGCGAATTTGTGCTTTCGTTCAAAGCTCTGGGATATGGACAATTGAACGCTGCCGTGGGACGTGGACGTGGACGTTGATGCTGTTTCTTAAGAAACTGCCATAACAAGTGAAGACTGAGAGGAGGGGGCATCTTTGCATGCAGTATGGACAGGGGATTGCCTTGCACGCACAACAGCGGGTTCTATTACACGCACAACAGCGGAAGAAGCAGTGGTGACACCCGCTGACACTGGTCGTGGACCCTGGGGTTCGCCCCACAAAGTCGGGTGCTTTGCTGCCATGTGCCTGATCATGCTGGTGGTGGTCAGGCTGGTAGTTTTGTCACCCCTGCTGATGCTGGCTTAGCTGGTGGTACAAATGGCCTTTTTGGGATTATCAGCAGAGTCTTTAAAAAAATTCCAGACTCTGGAAGACCTACCGGTTGTACTGGCAATGTCCCTCGTGTTGGTGTTACGGGGAACTGTTGCCCGCCTTCTGTGTGCGGCCACCACACTGCTTCTTCCTGCCTGTTGGGGTACTCTGCCTCTCTCCCCCTGTGTGCTGCTGGCCTCGCTCTGCGTGTCCTCCTGCCACGTTGGGTCAGTTACTAGATCATCCACCACCTCCTCCTCTTCCACTTGCGCACCACGATCCTCCTCCTCACTTCCTGGCAATTGTGTCTCGTCATTGTCCACCTCTTGTGACAAATTGCCAGCGTCGACTTCCTCTGGCCGTGGTTGTTCAAATATTTGAGCATCGCTACATGGGATCTCCTCTTCCACCACTTCAAGCGGAGCAGGGGAGGGGCACAAATATGGAAATGGACCAGTGAACAGCTCTTCAGAGTGTCCAAGTGTGGGATCAGTTGCTGTCTGATGACACTCGGCATGGTGAGAGGAAGGAGCATCAGGGTGAGGAGGAGTATGCGGTCGAGACTCACGGCTACTAAAACTTGACCGTGTGGAAGACAGTCCAGAGGTGGTGGTGCCCAGGTAACTGGAAGTATTATCTGCTATCCAATTAATAACCTGTTCACACTGATCAGTTCGCAATACTGGTGTTGTAGTGTGGTTCCCTAGTAATTCGGTCAAGAAGTGGAAGCGAGAAGATGTGGCTGTTGGTTGTGGCACATTTTCACCTTGGCCACGGCCCCGTCCTCTACACGCACCATCACCAGAACGTCCAGTTCCACGTCCCTTGCCACGCGCCTTGCCCATTGTAAATTAAGCTAAATAGCTTACACTCGCACTATCAATGGATAAAGGGTAATAAAAAGGAGATTAGAACCTTGGAAGAGGAAAACCACAGTTCTATTTCTCTGGCCTGCACCAGAATCTTTTAAACAGATATATTTGTGACTGAACAGACAGGGAGACACAATTTTTTTTTTTTACGTTAAACAGGCAAAAAGCTGGATAATACAGAGATTTGAACCGTGGAACTGCAAAACCACAGTTCTAATTTACTGGCGTATACCAGACTTTTTTTAATAGATATATTTGGGGCTGAACACTCATCAACACACTCAAACTGTTTTTTTATGTAAAAAAGGCCCAAAAGTGGATAATACAGAGATTTGAACCGTGGAACTGCAAAATCACAGTTATATTTTTCTGGTCTACACCAGAATCTTTCAAACAGATATATTTGTGTCTGAACAATCAGGGAGACACTATTACTGTTTTTCTTTACGGAAAAAATACCAAAAGCTGGATAATTCAGAGATTTGAACTGTGGAACTGCAAAACCACAGTTATATTTTTCTGGCCTACACCAGAATCTTTCAAACAGATATATTTGTGTTTGAACAATCAGGGAGACACTATTACTGTTTTTCTTTACGGAAAAAATACCAAAAGCTGGATAATACAGAGATTTGAAACGTGGAACTGCAAAACCACAGTTATATTTTTCTGGCCTACACCAGAATCTTTCAAACAGATATATTTGTGTCTGAACAATCAGGGAGACACTATTACTGTTTTTCTTTACGGAAAAAATACCAAAAGCTGGATAATTCAGAGATTTAAACTGTGGAACTGCAAAACCACAGTTATATTTTTCTGGCCTACACCAGAATCTTTCAAACAGATATATTTGTGTTTTAACAATCAGGGAGACACTATTACTGTTTTTCTTTATGGAAAAAATACCAAAAGCTGGATAATACAGAGATTTGAAACGTGGAACTGCAAAACCACAGTTATATTTTTCTGGCCTACACCAGAATCTTTCAAACAGATATATTTGTGTCTGAACAATCAGGGAGACACTGCTACTGTTTTTCTTTACGGAAAAAATACCAAAAGCTGGATAATACAGAGATTTGAAACGTGGAACTGCAAAACAACAGTTTTTTTTTCTGGCCTACACCAGAATCTTTCAAACAGATATATTTGTGTCTGAACAATCAGGGAGACACTATTACTGTTTTTCTTTATGGAAAAAATACCAAAAGCTGGATAATACAGAGATTTGAACCGTGGAACTGCACAATCACAGTTATCAAGTTATCAAAACCACACAGATCAAGGCCCTGCCTTTGAAACTAAGCTATTCAAAGAATTCTGTCACCTGTATGGATGTAAGAAGATCTGGACTACACCATATCATCCTCAAACCAACGGTATGTGCGAGAAAATAACATCGTCATTGACCTGTTAAAAACCCTACCTTTGGAAGAGAGGATCCAGTGGCCAGACAAACTACCTGATCTGGTGGACCTGTATAACCACTAGAGTTGAGACACCCCCGTAGTGTTCGGGTTCGGTTCGGTTCGTCGAACACCGGTATGTTCGCCGAACTGTTCGTCGAACACCGTCTAACACCATTAAAACCAATGGCAGGCAAACAAAAACACATAGAAACACATAGAAAACACCTTCAAAGGTGTCCAAAAGCTGACAAACTGCTCAGAAGACACAACTAACACATGGAAAAGTGACAAGTACATATAGTCATGCGAAAAGAAAAGAGGTGGAGGAATAAAAGGAGGGGGAGACACAGATATAGGCATGTCATGCCCTTCTAAAATCAAGAAAGGCTGGAGTAAAAATCTAAAATCAGTCTACCAACACCCAAACGTCGTGACAAGAAAATTAAAAAAAGAAATATCTTTAGGTAGAATGGCGGTTCCATTCAGAACACTTTCCTTACAAAATGTAGTGGTATCCCCGTTGGGAGTCGTGCCAAAAACGGAACCCAATACATTCGGACTAATCCACCATTTGTCATATCCAAGGGGCAGGTCAGTAAACGACAACATCGACGCGGAACCAAGTACAGTAGTATATACTGTACCTCCGTTGACAAGGCTATCAGGCGGGTCAAGAAATTGGGAAGGGGCACCCTAATGGCCAAAACAGACATTGAGGGGGCGTTCCGGTTACTTACTACCTGTGCCTCCGAATAGTGTCCGCCTATTGGGCTGCTTCTGGGAAGGAGCATACTATATAGATCGCTGTTTTCCCATGGGGTGCTCCAGATCCTGCTCACTATTTGAGGCGTTTAGTTGCTTCCTCAAATGGGTTGTCATGGACCTTTCTAAGGGGGCACATATTATCCATTACCTCGACAACTTCTTATGCCTGGGCCCAAAAGATTCGCCACAGTGTGAATACACGCGGTAGTCCACCTGTGAGAAGGAGAGAGCTGGAGGGAGAGCGGACACCACAGAGCCGAGAGGTTAGATGGAGAACGGAAGAAGGAAAGAGGGCAAGGGAGGTAAGGGAGTACGGTGGAAGGCCGACCTGAGCTCCCCCACGTTCCTGCTGGATGGGGAACAGCCCTTTGAAGAAAAGCCGCTTGCGCATCCCTTTGAGGTTACAGGCGCGAGTGGGCAGAGGGACTACGCTGGAGTGCGAAGCCGACATGGCCAGTCCGTTCCTGCCCATGCGACCTCTGTGTCACCGGGTTTGTGCCAGAGCCGCGGTGGACCCTGACGGCCAGCCCCCCTCTCCCAATACTGGAGCCTGTCCGCTGGTGGGTCGAGACCCCCCGCGGTGGAGGCAGGTCTAAGCTCTGTAATTTAAATTGGCTCTGTAATTTGAATGAGTACACTTTAAATCCTTTTACAAGGATCTATTGGAGGGCAAGTCTCATGCCAGCAGCCGCGGTAATTCCAGCTCCAGTAGCGTCCACTAAAGCTGCTGCAGTTAAAAAGCTTTTATAAGGATCGAGCTTGGCGGTCCACTGCAAGGCGTGCTACCGCCAGTCCCAGCCCCTTTGCCTTGGGGCGCCTCCCCGATGCTCTTCACTGAGTGTCCCAGGGGCCCGAAGCGTTTCCTTTGAAAAAATTAAGTGTCCAAACCACAGGTGGTGTAACTTGCTTAACCCTAGAACGCATACCTGGGGCCTCGCAGGCCCGCCCTGTTAATTTTTTTCTATTTTCTGCAAGATTACTTTAGTTAGAATTTTGAAACTCTAGGTATTCCTCAGGTATATAGTTGTTTGTCATTTTTGTTTGAGTTATTCCATATTATTTGCACACGGGCCTAAAAGGCCCCAGGTATGTGAAAGTGTAGATTTTTATGGTCATGCGTTCTAGGGTTAACAGCTGGGCTACTCCGCTGACTAGCAGACACTGCTACTAGGCCCAAAGTATTGCCTGGGCTAGATGCAGTTAAAAATTTGTAAGTAGATCTACAGGCGGTGACTACTCCGCTGACTAGCAGACACTGAAGCTTTGGAGCAGACCTCTGATTCCCAGGCTATAGTATGAGTAAACAGCTCTTCAGACTCAACCATCTGTGTTACCCCAAGCCATAGTGTATGTAGTTTCTTACGGTTAAAAGGGGGGGGGAGAGACCCGACCCACCTGGAATTGACGATGCCAACATCATGTAAAACACAGCAAGGGGACTCCAAAAAGAGTCTCCATTTTTTCCAAACATTGTGGCACAGACACCACTTAAGTGGCATCAATTGTCCCAGAGTTGCTTAAAATGGTTGATGAGGTGATTTTCCTAAATCCTCAAGCTTTTAGTCTCCCCAGGATGACACAGGTGGGGCAGATGGTGGTTGGCCCGGCCCGCTAGGCTGCATTGTAGCACAGTGAGCTTCGCACTGCAACTTATGCTTCATATCCATGTGACGGTTCAAGCATAAAGTACTCAAACTATTGTTTTTTTGGCCTCTACTTAGCTTTTGGTGACAAATGTTACAAATAACATGAGTTGGGTCATCCTTAGCGATCTCAAAAAATGCCCAGGCTATGCAAGGTTTAGAGCCCATGCAACACTGCTACTAGCAATACTAGCAAATGATTGGCTGGGTTAGATGCAGTAAAAAATTGTTATTAGATACACAGGCGGTGCAGCTTGCTTCACAGCTGGGCTACTATGCCCAAAGTATTGGTAGACTCTATACTAAATAAGGAAGGAGTCACTGACTGTGGTGGCCCCTCCGCGGGCCGTGGCGATTGGTCATCCCCTTTCGCTGCCCCTTACTGACCAGTGATCCTATAGTCCCTGAAGGGACCAATGAAGTGGAAGGGACGGCTGCCACAAGCCGTCCCATGGATACATAAACACAGAGACATCCCATCTTCCTTCCTTCCTTTCTGCTCGGAACTATTCATATACCAGGATACGGTGTATAACTCGTACAAAGCCCACGGCGGTTCAGCATGGTGGCGCTACAACAAAGCGCTCCGGAGGCGGTTAGCCCTGCAACCACAGCTAGGCCGGGGGGCTGAAGCTACAGATGTTTGGCTACTACTAATGCTGTCACAAAAACACCATCCCTTTCCAACAACGGCTACTGAACAACTGGCAACAGCAGGCCAAAATTCAGTGGTCGTACGTAGACCAGGGGCCTGCGGGCAGTACAATGAGGGACACTGTCGTTTGTACGCCTTATGCAGATACAAACATGAATGCTCAGCCTGCGGAGTAGCCCACCCCGCAGCAAGATGTTCTCGTCCCGCAAGCAAATTATCAACAAAACTCCCACAGTCAGAATCCAAGGACCCCGGTGAGCGTAAACGCGATGCGTCCTTGGCTAGACCAATATCCTAAGAAAGACGCAGCGGGGCAGTTACATTTTGATTTCACATATGGTTTTTTCATCCCAGTCAAACTCAATAAATCGCCCACCTTTGCAAATAACCTTAAATCAGCAAGAGAGCACCCCAAAATACTTAGGCAAATATTACAAAAAGAAGTAGCTCTAGGCAGAATAGCGGTCCCCTTCCCAAAACCACCATTCAGAAACCTAAGAGTTTCCCCTTTGGGAATGATACCCAAGAAAGACACAGGTTCATTCCGGCTTATCCATCATTTATCTTACCCAAAAGGAGAGTCTGTGAATGACGGTATTTCGTCTGAAGACGCCTCGGTCTCCTATGCGTCGTTCGAAAGAGCAGTAATGTTAGTATGCGATGCGGGGCCCGGAGCACTGCTTGCTAAATCAGACATAGAATCCGCCTTTCGCCTACTACCGGTACACCTAGATTGCAACCACCTGTTGAGATGGCAACGACTACTTCTACGACACTTGCCTCCCAATGGGTTGTTCAATATCTTGTTATTACGTTGAACTATTCAGATCCTTCCTAGAATGGGTGCTGAGTAGAGATGAGCGTTGTTCTACTCGAACTGTTCGCCAATCTCAAATTCGAGCTGTTTTGGGCGGTGTTCGAGTCGGTCGGCGAACACGAACAATTTGAGAAAAATTCGGCTGTTCGAGGTTATGTTCGATAACTGTTCGTGCACAAAAATCATAACTGGATTTTTTCTCAGTAATGATGAAAATTAATGTTAATACGCAGTTTGAGTGTACAGCGGGGCGGGGGGAGGGGCAGGGGATGGATCTCTGCAGGAACAATGAAGATCTCCATTTTTTTTTCTCTTTCCCGCATTTGCAGTGGGGAGGTGCAATCTGTCAGCCTATCAGCAGCGCACACACGGAGCGAAGTGCTTTTTTTCACACAAGCAAGGGCATGTGTGATTGGCAGTGTATGTCACATGTCCTTGCCCTATAAGACCAAGCCATTTTCCCCGTCGCCACCATTTTCTCACTGCTGCAGCTGCGTGTTAGACGGCACCGCTGTTGCTGTGTGCGCTATACCTTGTTAATTTCAAGCCAATTTTCGCACAAATATACAGATAGCTTGGGAGTAGGGAATAGTTGTGATTGCAGTCCTTTTAAGGACTAGGTTACAGCATTTCCTACGACTTTTATCAGGCAGGTCTGTGCTCTTAAATAGATAGATTGTGGGAGTAAAGACTAATTGTAATTGGAGTCCTTTTCAGGACTAGGTTACATCAGTTCCTATCAGTTTTTGCCAGGCAGGTCTGTGCCAGTGCTGTGCAAGTTTTTTTCACAGCATTTGGCTGAATCTAGCAAAGCTAATCCTTTTTGGCCTATTGCAGAGTGTGTTAGTCAGTGGAGTAGCCTATCTGTGTTGCAAGATATACCACCTGTGTATAGAATACCAATTTTTTTACTGCACCTAGTGAAGTAAAATCTTTTGGGCATAGCATCATTCTATTAGTCCATCTATACTGACCTCCATCAGGTTGCAAACTGAATATAATTTTTTTCTGCATCTAGCTCTGAAAAAATATTTGGGCTTCTAGCAGTGTGTGGGACTTGGTCTATTAGTCCATCTATACTGACCTCCATCAGGTTGCAAATTAAAAATAATTTTTTTCTTCATTTAGCTCTGAAAAAATATTTGGGCTTCTAGCAGTGTGTGGGACTTGTTCTATTAGTCCTTCTATACTGACCTCCAGCAGGTTGCAAATTGAATATAATTTTTTTCTGCATCTAGCTCTGAAAAAATATTTGGGCTTCTAGCGGTGTGTGGGACTTGGTCTATTAGTCCATCTATACTGACCTCCATCAGGTTGCAAATTAAAAATATTTTTTTTCTGCATCTAGCTCTGAAAAAATATTTGGGCTTCTAGCAGTGTGTGGGACTTGGTCTATTAGTCCATCTATACTGACCTCCATCAGGTTGCAAATTAAAAATAATTTTTTTCTTCATTTATCTCTGAAAAAATATTTGGGCTTCTAGCAGCGTGTGGGACTTGTTCTATTAGTCCATCTATACTGACCTCCATCAGGTTGCAAATTAAAAATAATTTTTTTCTGCATCTAGCTCTGAAAAAATATTTGGGCTTCTAGCAGTGTGTGGGACTTGGTCTATTAGTCCATCTATACTGACCTCCATCAGGTTGCAAATTAAAAATAATTTTTTTCTGCATCTAGCTCTGAAAAAATATTTGGGCTTCTAGCAGTGTGTGGGACTTGGTCTATTAGTCCATCTATACTGACCTCCATCAGGTTGCAAATTGAATAAAAAAATTTTCTGCATCTAGCTCTGAAAAAATATTTGGGCTTCTAGCGGTGTGTGGGACTTGGTCTATTAGTCCATCTATACTGACCTCCATCAGGTTGCAAATTAAAAATAATTTTTTTCTGCATCTAACCCAGCCAATAGTTTTGGCCTAATACCACAGTTTGGCCACTCAGCTCTGCTCGGTTACCATCCATTGTTTTTTTGTGCAAACAACTCCAGAGTTGTGAATTAGTTAACCACCAAAATGAGTGGAAAAAGGCCTGCTGCTGGTGGAAAGGGGAATAGGCGTGTTGGGAAGGGGAAAAAAGGTTGTGTCCGTGGGGTAGGTGCAGAAGAAAGACCATCTTCCAGCCAAACTAAAATGTCTACTTCTTTTAGCGGACAATGTGATAAGATCCCTTTCTTACGGCCACGCCAATCGCTACAAATTCCAGATGAGGCACAAAAACAGCAGGTGCTTCAACGGATATCAAGTGCTCCTTTAAGTGGGCTCTCCTCCACATCAACTTCAACATCACAAATACTCCAGTCCTCAAAGGTGTCACCCAAATCGCACTTGCTTCCTCACAGCTCCCAAATCTCCAGCTGCCCGTCTGAGTATGAGGTAGAACAGATGGTTGAGTCTGCAGAGCTGTTTACTCATACTATAGCCTGGGAATCAGAGGTCGACTCCAGCGCTTCTGTGAATCCAGACGAGGAAATGATCTGCACTGATGCCCAGAATCTTTATGAGTCGGATCCAGGACCAGACGCAGAAGGTTCTGACCATAATGTAGACCCTCATTCCCAAACTGTAACTCCTGTTGGTGGAGACAATGAGGAAGACGATGATAAGACTCAAATACCTGATTGGAGCGACAACTTTAGTTTTTTGTCAGGGCAGGAACAGGTTGGCTCTGAGGACAACGGGTGTGATAACGCACAGGGTGATGATGATGAGGTCGGAGATCCCACTTACTGTCAACCCACAGTCAGCCAAAAGATGAGGTCAGCAGAGGAGGTGGAGGAAGATGCTAGTGACGACGAGGTCAGGTTGCGCCTTCCTGGACAGAGACGTAGTACTGGAAGCACGTCAACAACTGCATCCTCAAACACAACTCTGCCTCTCACCACAAGTCGTGGTGGCTCTTCAGGTCGCATGGGTGCTAAGCCTTGCATAGCCTGGGCATTTTTTCAGATCGATAAAGATGACCCAACTCGTGTTATCTGTAACATTTGTCAGCAAAAGCTAAGTAGAGGCCAAAAAATACATAGTTTGAGTACTTCATGCATGAACCGGCACATGGACATGAAGCATAAGTTGCAGTGGGAAGCTCAGTGTGCTACAATGCGGTCTAGCCGGCCGGGCCAACCACCGTCTGCCATATCTTGTGCATCCGCGGCCTCTTCATCCTCTGTGACTGGGGGGACAGCAGTCACACCTGTTTTGGGGCGCAGACCTGCCACCTCTTTACCCGCAACAGCCAGCGTGATTGGCAGGTCATCATTTTCTTTGGAGGTGGTAACACCAGCTGGTCTTGAGCGCTGTCCGACATCGATAGCACCACCTTTGGATCAAGGCAACCTAACATGTCCGCCTGCATCTTCCTCACAGACCGGCAGTTTGCCGGGGACACCCTTATCAACCCCGTCTAAGCACAATAGCCAGCCCTCGGTCCCTCAGATGTGGACAAGTAAAAGACCATTTCCTCCTAGCCATGAGAAAGCTAAGAGGTTGAATTTCACCATCTGCAAGCTCTTGGCTACAGAAATGCTGCCTTTCCGCCTGGTGGACACAGAGGATTTTCGAGACCTTATGTCCGTCGCAGTGCCCCAGTACCAGATGCCCAGTCGGCACTACTTCTCAAAGAAAGGTGTGCCTGCGCTCCACCAGCATGTCGCACACAACATCACCGCTTCTTTGAGAAACTCTGTGTGTGACAGGGTGCATTTCACCACAGACACTTGGACGAGTAGGCATGGACAGGGGCGTTACATGTCGCTGACTGGGCACTGGGTAACTATGGTGACAGCAGGACAAGGGGCTGCTGTCCAAGTCTTGCCGTCCCCACGAGTTGTGCGTCAATCCTCTTTATGTCATTTTTCCTCCACTGCTTCTGCCTCCTCAACCTCCTCTCGGTCTTCCACCTGCACCCAAAGCCTGTCTGGTCATGCCACAAGCTTTCTAACTGCGCAGAAGGGATCCTGCACACCTCCTTACTATGCTGGCAGTAGGGCTCAACGTCATCAGGCGGTTTTTACATTGAAATGTCTGGGAAATGTGAGTCACACAGCTGAGGAGTTGTGGTCAGCTCTGGAGAACCAATTTCATGAATGGTTGTCTCCACTGGACCTGAAACCAGGGAAGGCCGTGTGCGACAATGCTGCAAACCTGGGTGCGGCCCTTCGCCGGGGCAATGTCACACACGTGCCTTGTATGGCTCACGTGTTGAACCTGGTTGTCCAGCAATTTTTAGCCCACTATCCCAGACTAGATGGCCTTCTGCAGAGGGCACGGTCGCTGTGTGCTCACTTCCGCCGTTCGCATCCCGCAGCTCAGCGACTTACATCTCTACAGAAGTCGTTGGGCCTGCCACTTCACCGGCTAAAATGCGATGTGCCTACCCGGTGGAATTCAACTCTGCACATGTTGCAGCGACTGTGGCAGCACCGACAAGCCCTGGTGCAATACGTTCTGACGTATAGCCTGGGCCAACGAGATTCAGAGGTGGGGCAAATCACGCTGGAGGAGTGGTCTCAGATCAGGGACCTATGCACCCTTCTGCACAGTTTTGAAATGGCGACGAAGATGTTTAGTGCTGACGATGCCATTATCAGCATGACTATTCCGGTGATTTACATGCTGGAGCACATGTTAAACAGAATTCGGAGTCAGGTGGTGGCACAAGAGGAGGTGGAGGAAGTAGAGGAGGAGGAGTTGTATGCGGAAGGGCTAACATCTGCAAGGTCCAGATGGTCGGCAGCACCAGGGCGGCAGGCATGTGAGGGTGGGGGAGATGATTTTACCAGGGCGCATGGTAGCAGCCAAACTAGTGAGGAAGGTGCAGGAGCCCAGGAAGAAGTGGAGGACGAACTGATGGAAGACTCATCAGATGAGGGAGACCTTGATCACATTTCTGTTGTGCGAGGTTGGGGGGAGAGGACAGAGGAAGGAAGCATGATTGTTACCTCGCCACCAACACAACAGGGACTTGGTGCTCCTGGATGCGCAACACACATGAGTGCCTTCTTGCTGCACTACCTGCAACATGACCCTCGAATTGTGAGAATTAGAAATAATCCTGACTACTGGGTTGCCACACTGTTAGATCCCCGGTACAAAAGTAAATTTGCAGAAATTATTCCTGCCATAGAAAGGGATGCACGCATGCAGGAGTATCAGCAGAGACTGTTGCAGAATCTTACATGTGCTTTTCCACAAAATACCAGTGGTGCACGTAGTGAATCTCACAGTTCCAACTTGCCAACCGTGGGACCGTCAAGTGTTCAGCACTCAAACCGTAACAGAACCACAGTATCTGCTGGTAACATCAATTTTGCGGAATCATTTCACCACTTTTTTAGCCCATCCTTTGCAAGGCCACAGGAGACAAGAAGTCTGACACATAGTCAACGCCTAGAGACGATGGTACAGGAGTATCTCCAAGTAAACATTGAAGCCACGACTGTGTCACTGGACCCTTGCTCTTTTTGGGCTTCCAATCTGGATAAATGGCCGGAGCTAGCCACTTACGCCTTAGAGATCTTGTCATGCCCCGCAGCCAGCGTTCTGTCTGAACGTGTGTTCAGCGCTGCTGGTGGTGTGCTGACAGATAAGCGCACGCGGCTCTCCACTGATAATGTAGACAGACTCACGTTCATAAAGATGAACAAATCATGGATCCGAAACGACTTTTCTACCCCTGTGTCATCCTGGGGAGAGTAAAAGCTTGATGATTGGTTAAAATCACCCTACCAACCGTTTTAAGCTTTCAAATTACTAATCATGTTTATCTGTATCTTGACTGGAAAATAATTTGGGCTTTGTAGCAGTGTGCAGCACTGATCCTATTAGGCCATCTATAATAAGCTTCACCAGATTTAAAATTAAAAATAATTTTTAGCTGCATCTAGCCCGGAAAATAATTTTGGGGCTCCGAGATGCGCAAGACACATAAGTGCCTTCTTGCTGCACTACCTGCAGCATGACCCTCATATTGTCAGAATTCGAAGTAATCATGACTACTGGGTTGCCACACTCTTAGATCCCCCAAACTTTTCGATCAACCTTTTCATTTTAATAAAGACCAAAAAAATGGTCATTTTTGAAATTATAAGCATTAGCAGGTTGTTAGAAACTGAAATCAAACAGTTTTCAACTCAAAACTTTATTCTAGGTGATGTTACATTTTCACATAGGACCCCTTGTTCGAAAGGAGCTTCTGAACTCTCTCGTCCATTGAATTTGTCAGGTTTTGGATGGTTTCTGCTTCAATTGTTTTGCATGAGGACAGAATACCCTCCCAGAGCTGTTGCTTAGATGTGAACTGCCTCCCGCCATCATAGACACTCCTTTTAATGATGCTCCAAAGGTTCTGAATGGGGTAGAGGTCAGGGGAGCATGGGGGTCACACCATAAGTTTGTCCCCTTTTATGCCCATATCAGCCAGAGATGCAGATGTTTTATGTGCAGCATGAGATGGTGCATTATCATGCAGAAAAATGATCTTGCTGTGAAATACACGGTTCTTCTTCTTGAACCATGGCAGGAAGTGCTGTTTGAGAAAATCCACATACATTATGGAGTTCATCTTTAGCGCCTTCAGGGATCCTAAAGGGCCGACAATCTCTCTCCCCATGATTCCAGCCCAAAACATTACTCCACCTCCTCCTTGTTGGCGCTGTAGCCGTGTTTGCGTGGGGTGTCCATCAACCAGCCATCCTCCACTCCATTCATCTGGACCATCGAGCGCTGCACGGCACTCATCCGTGAACAAAACAGTTTTGAAATCAGTCTTCATGTAATGTTTGGCCCACTGGAGCCGTTTCTGCTTGTGTGAAGTGGATAGAGGAGGTCGACAGGATGGCGTATGCACAGCTGCAAACCTCTGAAGGACCCTGCATCTTGTTGTTCGGGGGACGTTGGAGGCACAAGCAGCTTCAAAAACTTGTCTGCTGCTATGACAAGGCTTTTTTGCCGCTGCTCTTTCAACCTGACGTAATTGCCTGTAGGAAAGAGTCCTCAATTTGCCCTTATCAGCACGCACACGTGTGTACTGTGAATCAGCTACATACTTCTTGATTGCCAAGACACTTCATCCTGATCATCGCACAATGTTGATTGTAGTCATGCCTTGACCTAAAGTCTCCACAATTTGTTGCTTCTCAGCAGCCGACACATCCTTTTTCTTTCCCATTTTGGCAGAAAATGTAGGCTGCTTAATAATGTGAGAGAGCCTTCTTAAGTAGTCTTGCCTTTCATTGGACACACCTGCCAAACTAATTAGCACAGGTGTCTGCAATTGCTTACAGTGATATAAAGAGCCCTGACACACATCACCATCAATGAGTTTAACTGACAAACAAACAAATTCTTCCCTTATCACTCCTAAACACTTTTTGCATAATAATTTGGAACGCGGTGTACATGTGCTTTTCCACAAAACACCAGTGGTTCACGTAGTGAATCTTACAGTTCTAACTTGCCAACCGTGGTCTGTATGGAATTGTTCAATAAAGGGCCCAAAATTAAGATAACATAGATGGGAGAGGTCTCTATGAATAGGAATTCCTAAGTATTTGATACCCTGTGAGGGCCAGGCAAAGGGAAAGTTGGACTGGATGGAATCCTATATGGATTTAGGGAGGGAGACATCGAGGGCCTCAGACTTCGCTGCATTGATTTTAAAATTTTACCATGTAACAAAGTGATCTATTTCAGCCATAACAGCAGGGATGGATATATGTGATTGAGTGATATATACTAGGACATCATCAGCAAATAGAGAGCACTTGTACTCGGTGCCTCCCACCTCAATCCACCTAATATTGGGGTTATGGCGAATTGATGAGAGCAGGTGCTCCGTCACTAGGATGTATAAGAGAGGGGACAGAGGACATCCCTGCCTTGTCCCATTGGTGATTGTGAAAGGTGATGAAAATGTTCTGACGCACCCCCTGGGCCTTGGGACACCCGGAGCCGGACCCTTTTTGGTGGATGCTGGTGGTTGTAGTCTTCGTGGCGGCGATCCGGTTCCGTGGCTCAGGGCGGTCAAACCAGTGGCGGAACTATTTATGTGGTTTTGATGTTTAAATGTCCGACTACGCCACCCGTGGATTGCGGTCAGAGTGAACCGCCGCTACAGGGCAGACCGCTAAGGCTGGTGTTGTGGGTGCAGCAGAGCGTAGCATAACTCCCCACGGGAGGAGTATAGCCTCAGGGCAGTGTATGCGGAGGATGGGGGTGATGGTGCAGGGCAGCAGCAGTAACGACACGGAGTCAGTGATGCAGTTCAGGGCCTTTACTCACAGTTCTTATTATCCAGACCACATCTGCAGGTAACGGCTGCCCACGTTGTACTGTGCTCACCAGGTGAGGGGCTCAGACAACTCCCAGATAACTTTGGAGCGCTTCACAGGACCCCCTTTGTGTGTCCTTTGTCTGGCCTTTCTTACCAACACTTCTGTCCGGCTGCCTCGGGCCTCCTCTTGGTAAACTTGGCGCCAGTTTCCCTGACCCTATGTGGTGCCTTCCTAGCGGGTGGAGCAAGGGGCTGCGCCACATAAAATGTCAGAGCCTCCGGTTTCTAGCTGAGGGTCGTTTCCTGCCTCCACTAGTTCGGGGACCGGTCTCCCCCTTTGGCCTGACCCCTCCACGCAGGTGGATTCGGGCGTGCGGTGGCGTCTCGCCCGTCCGCACCCCTGGGATCCCTTCATTCCTCGTTCCTGGAGCCTTCTCCGCTCCTCTTCCTTCCTTCTCCCTCTTGCAGGCCTGGGCCTCTGTTACTAGGCCCGCCTCCGGAGCAGAGCTCATGCAGAGCCCCTGCTCCCTGCCACTTCTGCTCAGACTTCTCTGCACTGAACTAAGATGGTGCCCACCTTTTATACTCCCTTCTCAATGCACCCAGGAACTGCTTCCTCCCTGCTCCTGCACTGCAGGGTTCCCCTTCCTCAGTGTTCCCTCCCCCCACTCCAGCCAGGGACAGGGACTGTCGTGCCCATCTCAGGGGCATATTGGTCGCCCTGCCCCACGGCAATGTGGTGTAATGCATGCAGGTGTCGGGTCCTGATCCACACTCCATCCTTATCTGAGAGTGAGATATCACACCTCTGGGTGAGGTGCAATACGTCTGTAGCAACCGAGCCCTCGGTGCTACAGTTCCATTTATCTTCAGCCTAGGTGACGTATTGTGATACAGGGCCGTGATTTTGGCTATAAAAGGGTCCCCTAGACCCCTACCCCAAGCTTTTTAAGAGAATCATATATGGCGTGCCAGGAGACTCTATGGAATGCTTTCTCAGCATCCAACGAGAGTATCTACTTACAAATTTTTAACTGCATCTAGCCCAGGAAATACTTTGTGCCTAGTAGCAGTGTCTGCTAGTCAGCGGATTATCCCGGCTGTTAAGCAAGCTACACCACCTGTAGTTTGGACACTTAATTTTTTCAAAGGAAATGCTTCGGGACCACGGGATACTTAGTGAAGAGCATCAGGAGGCACCCCAAGGCATAGGGGCTGGGACTGGCACTAGGATGCCTTGCGGTTGACAGCCGAGCTCGATCCTTATAAAAGCTTTTTAACTGCAGCAGCTTTAGTGGACGCTACTGGAGCTGGAATTACGCGGCTGCTGGCATGAGACTTGCCCTCCAATAGATCCTTGTAAATGGATTTAAAGTGTATTCATTCAAATTAGAGGGACAATTTAAATTAAAAAGCTTAGAGCTGCCTCCACCACAGGGGGGCTCTCTCGACCCACCAGCGGACAGGCACCAGTATTGGGAGAGGGGGGCTGGCCGTCAGGGTTCACCGCGGCTCTGGCACAAACCCGGCGACACGGAGGTGGCACGGGCAGGAGCGGACTGGCCGTCTCGGCTTCTCACTTTTTGGATTTTAGAAGGGCATGACATGCCTATATCTGTGTCTCCCCCTCCTTTTACTCCTCCACCTCTTTTCTTTTCGCATGACTATATGTACTTGTCACTTTTCCATGTGTTAGTTGTGTCTTCTGAGCAGTTTGTCAGCTTTTGGACACCTTTGAAGGTGTTTTCTATGTGTTTCTATGTGTTTTTGTTTGCCTGCCATTGGTTTTAACGGTGTTCGAAGATGTTCGACGAACAGTTCGACGAACAGTTCGGCGAACACACGGGTGTTCGACGAACCGAACCGAACTCGAACACTACGGGGGTGGCTCAACACTAGTGCTGAGGTACGAAACCGGCAATAGGTCCATCAGACATTACCTAGATGACTTCCTATTCGTCGGACCCAAAGATTCAAAGCAATGCCAATCATTACTCAACGAATTCACAAACATGTCCCGTCGGTTTGGAGTCCCATTATGCCCAACAAAAACCATAGGCCCCACAACAAAGCTATCGCTCTTAGGCATCGAAATCGACACCACAGCAAGGTTGTTCCGCCTCCCATGGGAAAAAATACAAAAACATTACACCTGATCGAGGGTTTTTGCGCAGTATGGAAAGTAACACTACAGCAGATGCAAGTATTACTAGGTTTCCTCGTGTTTGCGAGCCGGGTCATGGCAGTCGGAAGGGTTTTTTCTCGTCATTTATCACCCCCAACAAAAGGGGCATCAAAACCGAGTCATAGAATCAGAATCAGCAGGCAGCTACGGGCGGACTTAGAGGTGTGGAAAACCTTCTTATAATCATTCAACGGTCACACGTTATTTATGTCAGCAGAACAGTCCAACATTGAACTAAAATTATTCACCGGGGCGACAGAATCAGGCGGATATGCAGCGATACTAAATAACCAATGGTGCACAAGCTTATGGCCTCCGTATTGGGCAGAACAAGTGCTGACAAAAAAACAGACACTCCTGGAACTCTTCCCAATAGTGGTAGCAATAGAAATATGGGGCGCGCGCCTGGCTAACAAAAATATACGCTTCATAACAAAAAACACCAGCCTAGCGCACTGCATTAATAAGATGGCATCATCGTCTCTCCCAGTGCTAGGCCTACTACGCCGGCCAGCATTCCTGTGCCTAAAACACAATGTATGGGTCCGCGCTAGCCACGATGCTGAGGGGTCTAACGCTGCTGCTAACGCTTTATCACAATTCAATTGGCAGATTTTCACAGAGCTCCTCCCCAACGCCCACCCATCGGGCACCAGTTGCCCAACCTCCCTATGGGATCTAGTGGCGAACAGTTGATGCCATTAATCTGAGCGTCAGTTGCCCCGTTGACATGGCAAGCATACAGTAAGGCATGGGAAGAGTGGACACGACTAGTAGCAGGCAGACGGGATGACAAATGTGAACAAGCCAGATTATAAGTCACCATAGAATTTCTCCAACAGCTAATGATGAGGGGCATATCAGGAGCGTCAGCGCAGCGGTGGCTGACCAGAGTAGCATTTCACTTCCAACTACTGAATTGGGGAGATGTGACAAAGAGATTCATCATCAGACAATCCATAAAAGGGTGGAAAAGGGGTCAGCCAAGTCAGGAGTGTAGACGTCCCGTCCCGTGTCACTAAAACTGATTTCTCACATCATATTCCTAACACCATTAACATGCCACTCACAATTTGAAGCAACACTACTGTCTACTGCATTTGCGATCGCCTTCTTCGGGGCGCTATGCATAAGCGAATTTGTCCCTCAATCCAAAATTACCACCAGTGGAGGCTTATTACACCAGGACGTAGTCATAGCCAATAATGCAATACGTCTACGCATACGCAAATCGAAAGCGGTTCCAGCGGGCAGGGGCACTTGGGTACTTCTACAGCCCACAAACGGTATACTGAGTCCGGTAACAATAGCAAAAACATATACAGTGCTGGCCAAAAGTATTGGCACCCCTGCAATTCTGTCAGATAATACTCAGTTTCTTCCTGAAAATGATTGCAATCACAAATTCTTTGGCATTATTCTCTTCATTTAATTTGTCTTCAATGAAAAAAACACAAAAAGAATTGTCCTAAAGCCAAATTGGATATAATTCCACACCAAACCTAAAAAAGGGGGTGGACAAAAGTATTGGCACCCTTTGAAAAATCATGTGATGCTTCTCTAATTCGTGTAATTAACAGCACCTGTAACTTACCTGTGGCACCTAACAGGTGTTGGCAATAACTAAATCACACTTGCAGCCAGTTAACATGGATTAAAGTTGACTCAACCTCTGTCCTGTGTCCTTGTGTGTACCACATTGAGCATGGAGAAAAGAAAGAAGACCAAAGAACTGTCGGAGGACTTGAGAAACCAAATTGTGAGGAAGCATGAGCAATATCAAGGCTACAAGTCCATCTCCAAAGACCTGAATGTTCGTGTGTCTTCCGTGCGCAGTGTCATCAAGAAGTTTAAAGCCCATGGCAATGTGGCTAACCTCCTTAGATGTGGACGGAAAAGAAAAATTGACGAGAGATTTCAACGCAAGATTGTGCGGATGGTGGATAAAGAACCTCGACTAACATCCAAACAACTTCAAGCTGCCCTGCAGTCCGAGGGTACAACAGTGTCAACCCGTACTATCCGTCGGTGTCTGAATGAAAAGTGACTGTATGGTAGGATACCCAGGAAGACCCCACTTCTTACCCCGAGACATAAAAAAGCCAGGCTGTAGTTTGCCAAAACTTACCTGAGAAAGCCTAAAACGTTTTGGAAGAATGTTCTCTGGTCAGATGAGACAAAAGAAGAGCTTTTTGGGAAAAAGCATCAACATAGAGTGTACAGGAAAAAAAAAGAGGCATTCAAAGAAAAGAACACGGTCCCTACAGTCAAACATGGTGGAGGTTCCCTGATGTTTTGTGGTTGCTTTGCTGCCTCTGGCACTGGACTGCTTGACCATGTGTATGGCATTATGAAGTCTGAAGACTACCAAGAAATTTTGCAGCATAATGTAGGGCCCAGTGTGAGAAAGCTGGGTCTCCCTCAGAGATCATGGGTCTTCCAGCAGGACAATTACCCAAAACACACTTCCAAAAGCACTATAAAATGGTTTTAGAGAAAGCACTGGAGACTTCTAAGGTGGCCAGCAATGAGTCCAGACCTGAATCCCATAGAACACCTGTGGAGAGATCTCAAAATGGCAGTTTGGAGAAGGCACCCTTCAAATATCAGGGACCTGGAGCAGTTTGCCAAAGAAGAATGGTCTACAATTCCAGCAGAGCATTGTAAGAAACTCATTGATGGTTACCGGAAGCGGTTGTTCGCAGTTATTTAGGCTAAAGGTTGCGCAACCAAGTATTAGACTGAGGGTGCCAATACTTTTGTCCAGCCCTTTTTTGGAGTTTTGTGTGAAATGATCAATGATTTCATTTTTGCTTCATTCTCTTTTGTGTTTTTTCCTTGCAAGCAAATTAAATGAAGAGAATAATACCAAAGAATTTGTGATTGCAAAAATTTTCAGGAAGAAACTGAGTATTATCTGACAGAATTGCAGGGGTGCCAATACTTTTGGCCAGCACTGTATAACCATCAGATCACAAAGTAATTTCTTCCTATCACACATTGATGGAACGCCATTATCAAGATACCAGTTCCAAGCTATATTTAATAGCATCGGCAGGGAACCACCCTAAAGATTATGGGACACACTCATTCCGCATAGGCGCGGACACGGAAGCAGCAAGAGCAGGACTGTCAGAAACGGAAGTGCAGAGGATAGGGAGATAGATAAGGTTGTAAAATGTTAAAATGACATTTCCCGGTGAATGCATTTGTCACGGTTGAAAGCAATACAAAAGTGCAAAAACGCATAAAAAATGATACTTGTGAACATAGCCCAAGGTGTGGAGGAGTATTTTTATTTTTGGTTATTTATTTTACCTTATACACAAGTCTTTACCCTGGAAAGGAACTTCCTTAACATATTTCACAGGAAAGCAGTTTCAGTTTCATTTTTGAACGTTTTATTGTGAGCCCTTAAAAGTGGCTTAATACCTCTGACCACGTTGTTGACAGCAGTGACCTGGGGGTCAGAAATGCTTCCTGGGGCGATCCCCATGCTGTCCCTATGTCATTTGAGCACTGTCACTATCGTTTTGAGCACTTGTTAGGCTTTTAAAAGACTGCCGGGGGTGCCGCCGCAAAAATGCTCGGGTCTCCCATAGACTAACATTGGGCTCGTTGCTCGGGTCGAGCACCCGAGTATCACGGCGAGCTCGGCCCGAGCTTCGAGCACCCGAGCATTTTAGTGCTCGCTCAACACTAGACAGCACAGCTATGGTGGCACACAGTATGTTAGGCTCTGTTCACATTATTGTAGCATTAAAAGGAAGCCGTTAATTTGCCCTCTTGACCATTTTAGACCATTATTCAGGTACTCCAGGATTATGTTCATTGTTTTATGCAACTGAACATATTTGAGCAGTTTAGATACAACCCCTCACTGTATGCAAATGATCAAGGATTAATCTGGTGAGGCATTGACTCACTGAGACTAGTCCGGGTTTGGTAGCTACAATCAAGCCCCATGGACATGATTGGATTCTCTGTGTGTCTCCCCAATTAGCTCTGCTCTTAGTGACTCGCCCCTTGGGCCGTGGGGTACCCGGAACCGGGCTTCTGTACGATGCTGGGGGTAGTAGTGGTGGAAACCCAGTCCCGTGGCTCAGGGTGGTCAGACCAAATTGTGGCAGTCTATTTATAGATTTGTGAATGTCCGACTACGCCACCCGTGGATTGCGGTCAGAGATAACCGCCGCTGCGAGGCAGACCGCTGAGGCTGGTGTTGGTGTGCAGCACAGGGGTAGGATAACTCCCCACGGGAAGAGTGTAGCCTCAGGGCAGTCTAAGTGAATGCTGGGGGTGATGGTGCAGGCGCAGCAGAAATCACACAGAGTCCAATGATGCAGTCCAGGGTCTTTTACTCACAGTTGTTATCCAAGTCACTTCTGTCAGCAAGGACTGCCCGAGCCGTGCTGCGTCCACCAGGTGAGGAGCTCGGTCATCCCCCAGTCAATTCAGGAGTATGGCACAGGACCCCCTTTTGTCCTTTCTCTGGCCTCTCGTGCCCCACCAGTGTCCTGACTTCTGTCCGGCTACCGCGGACCGTGTCGGGTAAGCGTTGGCCTTCACTTCCCGCTATCCTATATGGTGCCTTCCTAGCAGGTTTAGCGGGGGGTCGCACCAATAAATGGTCACAACCTCCGGTTCTTGGCTGAGGGTAGATTCGCCTCCACCAACTTAGGGATCCGGTACCTTTCCACAGCCTGACCCTTCCACCCGATATAATGGGGCATGCAACGGTTGCTGGCCGTTCTGCACTCTTAGGGTCCCTTCTGCCTTCTAGTTTCTGGAGCCCTTCCACTCCTCTGTCTCTTCTCCTTCCTTCCTTCTCCTTCTTCTCTTCTCCTCTCTGGCCCCGGCCTTTCTCTAGGCCTGCCTTGTGGAGCTGAGCTCAGCCTGAGCCGCTGTTCCCTGTCAGCTCTCTCTCCCTTCTGCTCTGACTGAACTACTCTACTCCTAAGATGGCCCCCACCTTTTATCTGCTTCTCTGTGCCTGAGCTCAGGTGACCTGCACCCAATGAGCTCCTTCCTGTGCTCCCAGAAACCGCCCCCTTTCTGCTCCTACACCACTGGGTTCTCTTCCCCCCTCCCGACTCCAGCCAGGGACATGGTCAGTTGTGCCCGCAGCTGGGAGCACCGTCGAGCTGTCCCCCGGAAATGGGGTGTGTGTGTGCAACTAACTGAGCCCTGGTCCACACTCCATCCTTACCTGGGAGTGGAATATCACACCTCTGGGTGAGGTGCAATACCCCCTTAGCAACCGAGTCCTCGGGCCTTACATTCCCCCATGGTAAACCACAGCACGTCCTCGGGCTGGAAAAGAGTAAAAACATTTGATTTCAAGACATACAAAAATTACAGGTTTTTTTTTTTTTTAAACGTTGCTTTCATAAACTTTTCTCTTTATTGACATATTAAGCATTTCTTTCTCTTAGGCGAATATAAAACTCTCTTATCAAAAATATCAAAATGGGTAGATTCTCAAAAATATCAACAAGTGCTAATTTTTTAAAAATACCAAGAAAAGAACAATAAACATCATTAGCAGCAATTCAATGGCGCAGTCTTTTTAACTGGTCACAGTTCAGGCCATGACCGGGTGTCCATTTCACCCTACAAGGTGCAAACTTTCAAATTCAATACTTGGAGGATTGGCTGCTCTCAGTCCTCAGCCAGATAACAGGGGGAATGGCTGCTCTCAGTCCTCCGCCAGATTAACAGGACAGCTCCCAAGAAATTCGACAGGTAACATTAGGGCAAGTCCAAACGGGTAACAGTCCCAACCGGGGTAAACTTAGGAACTTTCTCAGGCCCAACGGGGCAAAAACTTTGTAACCTTTCATACCCTTACGGGTAACTATGTACAGTCCGTTCATTCGCTGGTTGGGCTTAATGGGGGTGCCCTCCAGGCGGCTCCTGCTCAGGGTAGCAGTCCTCTTCAGACCTGTACAGGTCTTCAGCGCAGCAGGGTAGAGTGCGACTCTCTGCTCCCACCCGATGGATGCTTAGGGCATACCAGCCCCTTACGTCGCGGTGCAGTAGGCCTTGCGGCGGGGCCTGGAGAGGGCCGCTATTGATGATGCCCGGGGTCAGAGGGCGCGGCTTTGGGCCTGGGCGCGGGCTGGTGGTGGCAGCGCCCAGGGCTGGAGGGCTCGGCTGCGGGGCTTGTTGCGGGGTCTGGAGCAGGTCGGTGTCTGCAGCGCCCAGGATCGGCGGCTCCACCAGGGGGCCCAGGAGGAGGCTGACGCCGGCAGCGTACGGGACAGGGAGACTCCTCTTACATGCTCCCGCGACCGCTCCTGCGTCACGCGTCTTCTCCTGGCGCTGGTCGGGATCTGCGATGGCTGGGGCACTGCCGGTGCTGGCCAGCTTAGTCTTCTGCCAGTCCACCAGCCACTTCTGCATTTCCCGTTTCCACCCGGCGATGGCGTCGCACTGGGCCTTCTCCATCCTCCAGCCCTGGTCTTCCATCAAGGAGCGGAGGAATTCCAAATCCTCCTGGGGCAGCTTTGCCACGAGCTCCTCCACGGTGTAAGGTGCTGCCAGCTGCAGCAGGCCGCTGGCTGGGGCTCTAGGGCTGATGTCCTCCATCTTGCCCTAAGGGTGCGGTCTGCCAGAACTCACACAGGCCACACCCTCCCCTCCAGTTTTCTTTCCTCCCCTCCTTTGTTGGGGGCGGTCCCGCGGCAGCCTGCTGCCGATCACTCTCAGGGGCAGCCCCCCCCCACGTTGATGGACACATCCACATACGTGATTGCTGCTTGGGGCGGGCTCCGCTCTTGGCGCCATTCTGGGACCCGGCCCACGATGGGAGGTGACTTCTTGTTGTCTTTTTTCGCGCTCATACTGGCGTCCGTTCTGCTGGGGCGGGTGGCATATTTAGTACAGTAAAACAGTCTCTAGGCACGCAATACCCGCTGGTGGCTGGTTGGTCACGATCCTGCCGACTACGCCAAAGCTGACTCGCCCCCTGGGCCGTGGGGTACCCGGAACCGGGCTTCTGTACGATGCTGGGGGTAGTAGTGGTGGCAACCCGGTCCCGTGGCTCAGGGTGGTCAGACCAAATTGTGGCAGTCTATTTATAGATTTGTGAATGTCCGACTACGCCACCCGTGGATTGCGGTCAGAGATAACCGCTGCTGCGAGGTAGACCGCTGAGGCTGGTGTTGGTGTGCAGCACAGGGGTAGGATAACTCCCCACGGGAAGAGTGTAGCCTCAGGGCACTGTAAGTGGATGCTGGGAGTGATGGTGCAGGCGCAGCAGAAATCACACAGAGTCCGATGATGCAGTCCAGGGTCTTTTACTCACAGTTGTTATCCAAGTCACTTCTGTCAGCAAGGACTGCCCGAGCCATGCTGCATCCACCAGGTGAGGAGCTCGGTCAACCCCCAGGCAATTCAGGAGTATGGCACAGGACCCCCTTCTGTCCTTTCTCTGGCCTCTCGTGCCCCACCAGTGTCCTGACTTCTGTCTGGCTACCGCGGACCGTGTCGGGTAAGCGTTGGCCTTCACTTCCCGCTATCCTATATGGTACCTTCCTAGCAGGTTTAGCGGGGGGTCGCACCAATAAATGGTCACAACCTCTGGTTCTTGGCTGAGGGTAGATTCGCCTCCACCAACTTAGGGATCCGGTACCTTTCCACAGCCTGACCCTTCCACCCGATATAATGGGGTATGCAATGGTTGCTGGCCGTTCTGCACTCTTAGGGTCCCTTCTTGTTTCTGGAGCCCTTCCACTCTTCTCCTTCCTTCCTTCTCCTTCTTCTCTTCTCCTCTCTGGCCCCGGCCTTTTCTCTAGGCCTGCCTCCTGGAGCTGAGCTCAGCCTGAGCCGCTGCTCCCTGTCAGCTCTCTCTCCCTTCTGCTCTGACTGAACTACTCTACTCCTAAGATGGCCCCCACCTTTTATCTGCTTCTCTGTGCCTGAGCTCAGGTGACCTGCACCCAATGAGCTCCTTCCTTTGCTCCCAGAAACCGCCCCCTTTCTGCTCCTACACCACTGGGTTCTCTTCCCCCCTCCCGACTCCAGCCAGGGACATGGTCAGTTGTGCCCGCAGCTGGGAGCACCATCGAGCTGTCCCTCAGAAATGGGGTGTGAGTGTGTGTGCAGCTAACTGAGCTCTGGTCCACACTCCATCCTTACCTGGGAGTGGAATATCACACCTCTGGGTGAGGTGCAATACCCCTGTAGCAACCGGGCCCTCGGGGCGCTACATTAGCATCTCTCTTCCCCTGTTACGACTCTGCTAATAGCCTGCTGATCCCAAAGTAGTTGATCCAGCAAGCCCTCTGCAGAGCCAAGCTATAACAGGGTAACAGAAATGCCTAAAGGAGGGCAAACTGTCAAGACACGGACTGTAGAAAGACTGTCAATCATGGTCAGAGTTTGCCTGCAGCTTCTTAACCTGTACTTGTGTAAGTGATTAAATGCCTCAAAGGACTAGTCCTGCTTCATTAGCATTTAACAAGGTGCTGCACATAAGTGGATTTTCCTCAAATGTGTGCAGTTGTCCTCAGGACTGGTAGTTTGCAGTATCTCTCCAGATAAGAGAAGGCGGTTGCACGGTGATGCTTTCAAGTCTCCTGGCTGTGCAGGCACAGATGCTGCTGAAATTATTCAGTTCCTTCTCCTCAGAACCTTGGGGAAGGCACTGGAATCTGTATTTGCTCTGTACATACATTCAATCATTCATTAATTCATTTATTATTTGGTTTTCTTGAAGTATAGACTGCCCTAGGATTCAAACTCACAATCTCTAACATGACATTCAGCAGTTTCAGCTAAGAGCTATAGGCTGTACTACTAAGTATAGAAGAATTTTCTGTGTGTACATATTTAAATAATGTTCTTCTTCTTTAAAGGCATATTGTTTTGGTACATAAAGATGAATCTCAATATACAAGTATACACTGATATTAATATATATAAATAGATAGATAGATACATATATATAGTAGGGATCGTACTCACTTGGGTCCTATGGGAGGCAAACAGGAGGCATGTTCCTTTAAATGTCCATAACGGTTTATTTACTTCATAAACCTGTGAAAAGCAAAATACAAACAAACAGCCTTTAGTGCAGGCAAAAACGAAGAAAACAGTCCTTTTAGCAAAGTCTCTGGTTAGACAGTGCTGTGGTCACACAGGCTGGTAGGCATCCAGTACACGGCCCAGTCTGGAAACAACCACACACAGGAGGCCTTCTCCTTTCAGACACACAGACCATGTGCCAAAAAACAACCTCCATTTTATAGGCTGTTAACCACACCCAGAGGTGAGGTATGTGGGTAGCTAGACCCGCCCATCTCTTTAAACTACCCGTAACCCGGTCCCAGGTGCACCAAATGATCCTCTTAGTGCTTACATACACTAGAGAAACACTCCGGGTTACATCACAGATGCCAGCCATCTCTGTGACACATACCTCCCAACGACAATGTGAGCATTAGCCACCCTACATACCCCCCCTCTGCCTAAATCCACGGGGCTTGGCACTTTCTACTTCCAGACAAGGGATTCTCGAGAGGGCATTGGCATTACCATGTAGCTTCCCTGCTCTATGCTCTACATAGAAGTTTGAAATCTTGTAGGGCTAAGAACCAGTGGGTGACCCTTTTTACCCTTTGTTTCCCTCATCCATTTGAGTGGAGCATGGTTGAATACCAATCTAAATTTCCATCCTAACAGTACCGTAACGTGTCCACCACCCACTTTATGGCCATGCACTCCTTCTCTATGACCGAATAATTCCTCTCACATGAGGACAGCTTCCTACTCAGGTAGAGAACAGGGTGCTCCTCTCCGTGAATCTCCTGGGAAAGGACTGCTCCCAAACCAACATCTGAGGCATTCGTTTGGAGTACAAATTGTTTCTTAAAGTCGGGGGCCACCAGAACCGGTTGCTTCCATTTGGTCATTGCCGATTTCATCCCCTTAAGGAGGTTAGTCAGAGGTGCGGCCATCATGGAGAAGTTTAGGATGAACCTCCTGTAGTATTCCATGATCCCCAGGAATGCTCTAACTTGTTTTTTTGACAGCGGCCTCTGCCAGGTTTGGATTGCCTCCACTTTACTAATTTGGGGTTTGATCTCACCTCTCCTCACTACATAACCCAGGTATTTGGCTTCTTCTTTCTGTGGTGCCCTGCTGCGCACTGGTGCCACAGATCCCAGAGGGGTGCATGGATGGAATTCTCCCCAGTGGCCTCAATACATACAGACACCTCCACCCAAGTCCACTAGATGGAGCCCTGTCAGGTATATAAATACTGGGGGGTGGAGCTCAGGAAGTCAGTCAGTGGGAAGTAGACAGTGTGACACCATGCTGCAGCTCCAGACAAGCTGAAGTCTGTGTGGCTGAAGGCCAGGCTAGGCCCAAGCTGCAGGCTAGTCTGGCCAGTGAGAGCCTGGAGCGGGCTAGAAGGAAAGTTCTGTTCCTGTCAGGCACAGACAGGGACAGAACTCAGAGAGTCTGCTCAGGGAGTCTGCATGAGAGAGTCTGCAGACTGAGGAGAAGAAGGAGAAACGCATAGGGGGCAGAGGAGCATAACAGGCTCACCCCGAACCATATACCAGACACCGGGTCTACGCCTACAGGGATCTTTATGACCAGTAGGAACAACCGGAATCCCTGGAGAACTACAAGTCCCAGGTTAACCAACTGCTGACCACAGCAACAGGGTTAGGTACCACTAAGGCTCCAGCGACCAGGAATAGTGGCAACCAGGAGAAAACCCTACCGCCAGGTCAGTAGGTACAAGAAGGAAGCAGTAAGCAAGCCAGGCCTAGCTCCAGGCAGGCCCGAAGCTTAGAGAGTAAAAGACACAGATCAGGAGGCCTTACACCCGCTCACTGGGGAGAGTCCAGAAATGTACCCTTCGCCCTGAGTGCCCTGGACCGTACCTGCATGACCATCAGTAAAAGTATTGAAGTTTACCCTTGTGTGTGTGCTTGTACTTCTTCTGGGACCGTCCTGCCGTCTCCCTCCTGCTTCCACCATCTTTCTACACCCCTACACTGCCCTGAGGCTCGCTCCACCTGTGGGGAGCCGTTCCATCCCAAGCTGCCCTACCATCTGCCTCAGAGGACTGTTGCAGCACTGGTGATCCTCACCGGACACCACAGGTGGCGTCACGACAATTTTCCCCAACCATTAATTTCCCTTTTCAGTGACCGCCCTGGTCCACGGACCGGGCCAGCCGCCGTGACATCCCCCGCAAGCAGCCACAAGGCCCGGCTGCCGAGTACCCCACGGCCCTGGGGGCGCGTCATCTTCTGGGGTCACGAACAGGATTCTGTGCCCGTTGACACCGGGTACTGTGTGCCTTTAATAAGAACTGTGTGTTTAACTGTGGCGAAGATCGTCGCCATTACTGTGTTGCCGCGCGGGAAGAAGGGCGTAACCGCGGGAAACTGAGAGGCGTGCCTGCTGAAGCGCGCGAAGCCCAGGACAAGCCCCATGCCGCGACGACGAACCAGGAAGCGCAAGGTCCTGGAAGGAGTCCAGTGAGCGCCTTGACATCAGACACGAGCGACGCAAGGTCCGGGAAGGAGACCGTCGCCTGCTTAGCTGCGGCCTACCGAAAGAAAAGTAGAGAAGGTAAGCAACTGTTCACTAGGGGAGCGCAACGATGTCCGAAGCCCAGCAGAACACCGCGGCCCTCGACAACGCCCCCGCAGGAGTAACTTCGTCCGGTGCTGCTCAGGCAGTAGCAGCCGCCGCACCAGCAGGAGCTGTGGCACGGATGGTGCCCATGGCTCTACAGCATGCCCTAAAATGTTCAGAGGGTGAGGGAACTGTTGGAACAGGACATCCTGACTGAACGGGAGGATGACCAGGACGGGTCACCCACCTCCCATAACCAGGCGCAGCCCTCGAGGGGGCGCCCTTGGGCTACTAGTTTCCCGGTAGCTCTCATGTAACCTGAACTTGGAGTCCGTGAACTATGAGCGGTCCCACCATTGTACGTAGTTTGCACCTCCTGAGGTGCCCACTGGTGGTTTTCACAAGACCACCACCACTAAAACCTGCTTGGCGTGGCCAAACCAGTGGTCCTACACCAGTCCTGCAGCCCGCCCAGGACCTTCGTTGGGGGTTTGGAGCAGGTCCCCCACAAGCCAGCTTACCCGGATGAGAGGGACAAACCCGAGGAGGGATCTCATCAAAACTGGTCATTGCAGAACGTAAAGTTGTGTTGCTGCTAATGTGCGTGTGCAGCCCACAAACTGTTTCCTTGTACATAATTGCACTCCCTGGAGTGCCTCTAAAGCTACCTATGCAGTGAAATGGACACCCTGTTAAGGGACTCGCTGACATTTGCTCAAAAACTTTAACTATTGTATATATGTGTATTATTGATTATGTTTTTGCAACGTTCAAGAAATGTGCCTCCCATAAAGGGAAGAAATGTCATTGTTAACCTGTTTTTGAAAATTGCTTCAGTCCAGGAGTACTGAGTTTTACTAAGGGGGAATGTGGCGCCCTGCTGCGCACTGGTGCCACAGATCCCAGAGGGGTGCATGGATGGATTTCTCCCCAGTGGCCTCAATACATACAGACACCTCCACCCAAGTCCACTAGATGGAGCCCTGTCAGGTATATAAATACTGGGGGGTGGAGTTCAGGAAGTCAGTCAGTGGGAAGCAGACAGTGTGACACCATGCTGCAGCTCCAGACAAGCTGAAGTCTGTGTGGCTGAAGGCCAGGCTAGGCCCAAGCTGCGGGCTAGTCTGGCCAGTGAGAGCCTGGAGCAGGCTAGAAGGCAAGTTCTGTTCCTCTCAGGCACAGACAGGGACAGAACTCAGAGAGTCTGCTCAGGAAGTCTGCATGAAAGAGTCTGCAGACTGAGGAGAAGAAGGAGAAACGCATAGGGGGCAGAGGAGCATAACAGGCTCACCCCGAACCATATACCGGACACCGGGTCCACGCCTACAGGGATCTCTATGACCAGTAGGAACAACCGGAATCCCTGGAGAACTACAAGTCCCAGGTTAACCAACCGCTGACCACAGCAACAGGGTTAGGTACCACTAAGGCTCCAGCGACCAGGAATAGTGGGAACCAGGAGAAAACCCTACCGCCAGGTCAGTAGGTACAAGAAGGAAGCAGTAAGCAAGCCAGGCCTAGCTCCAGGCAGGCCCGAAGCTTAGAGAGTAAAAGACACAGATCAGGAGGCCTTACACCCGCTCACTGGGGAGAGTCCAGAAATGTACCCTTCGCCCTGAGTGCCCTGGACCGTACCTGCATGACCATCAGTAAAGGTATTGAAGTTTACCCTTGTGTGTGTGCTTGTACTTCCTCTGGGACCATCCTGCCGTCTCCCTCCTGCTTCCACCATCTTTCTACACCCCTACACTGCCCTGAGGCCCGCTCCACCTGTGGGGAGCCTTTCCATCCCAAGCTGCCCTACCATCTGCCTCAGAGGACTGTTGCAGTGCTGGTGATCCTCACCGGACACCACAGGTGGCGTCACGACAATTTTCCCCAACCATTAATTTCCCTTTTCAGTGACCGCCCTGGGCCACGGACCGGGCCAGACGCCGTGACATCCCCCACAAGCAGCCACCAGGCCCGGCTGCCGAGTACCCCACGGCCCTGGGGGCGCGTCATTTTCCCATGGCACATTTCTTCAGATTTATTGAAAACCGCGCCTTCCTCAGAGTATCAAACACCACCTGGACCTTCTCCAGATGACTCTCCCAGATTGGGCTGAAGATAACAATATTGTCCAGGTATGCTGCGGCGTATTTCTTATGGGACGCAAGGATTCGATCCATGGCTCTCTGGAAGATTGCAGGGGCCCCCTGCAGTCCAAACGGCATCTGGACATACAGGAAGCATCCGTCCGGTGTAGAAAGCGCAGTCTTCTCCTTGGCCCCCTGTGCCATGGGGATCTGCCAATATGACTTCGTCAAATCCAAGGTGGTTATGTACCTTGCTGGCCCAAGTCTCTCGATCAGTTCATCGACGCGTGGCATGGGATATGCGTCAAATTTGGACATCTCATTCAACTTCCGATAGTCATTGCAGAATCTCCATTCACCATCGGATTTGGGACCAAGACAATTGGGCTCGACCTACCGCTCTTGGATTCTTCAATGACTCTGAGTTTCAGCATACGAGCCACCTCTTTGGAGATCAAAGGGCTTTGATAGGTATCCGATAGGGCTTCAAGGTCACCCGCACATGAGGCTCCGTCAGAACCTCGTGTTCTATAACCCTTGTGCAGCCCGGCAATTCAGATAACAGATCCCTGTTCCTCTACAGCAACTCCTGACACTGCTGTTTTTGGGCCTTCGTTAGCGTCTCCGCTATTGCAACCCCTCCAACCTCACCTTCTGGTTTGACCAGCAAGCATGGAGCTTCCACCGCCTCTCTGTCTTGCCACTGCTTGATGAGGCTGACGTGATATATCTGGTATGGCTTACGTCGTCCCAGTTGGTAAAACTTATAATTTACTTCACCAACCTTTTCCACCACCTCATACAGTCCTTGCCATTTGGCCAAGAACTTGCTTTCCACGGTAGGAATCAGAACGAGGGTTCTGTCACCAGAATTGAATTGTCGCACTCCGGCTGAGCGGTTGTAGACTCTGGTCTGCGCCTCTTGTGCCTGTAGGAGATGTTCTTATACGATGGGCATCACCTTCACAGTCCTCTCCTGCATCAGAGCGACGTGCTCGATGACGCTCCTGTGGGGTGTGACTTCGACTTCCCAGGTTTCCTTTGTTACATCCAGGAGACCCCGCGGATGTCAGCAATACAGGAGTTCGAATGGCAAGAACCCCGTAGAGGCCTGTGGAACCTCTCGGATGGAGAGCAACAGATAAGGTAGGAGACAGTTCCAGTCTCTACTGTCCTTTTCTATGGCATTCCTCAGCATTCTCTTCAGAGTTTTATTAAACCTTTCCACAAGGTCATCTGTCTGAGGATGGTATACTGAAGTCCTCAGTTAGGAGATTTGCAGGACCTTGTACAATTCCCTCATCACCTTACTCATAAAAGTTGTTCCCTGGTCGGTGAGGATCTCCCTTGGCAACCCTGTCCGGGAGAAAACATGAACTAAATAACGAGCTATACTCTTGGCGGAGGAGTTTCTCAGCGGGATTACTTCAGGATAGCTGGTGGCATAGTCTAAGGTGACCAATATATTGATGTCCTTGAGCAGATTTAACCATGGAACTGATCAAGTCCATAGCAATTCTCTCAAACGACACTTCAATAATGGGCAATGGCACGAGGGGACTTCGAAAGTGAGAGGTGGGGGCGGTTAACTGGCACATAGGGCAGGACCTGCAATACTAATATTTCCAGATGACATCCAGGCCAATAGAACCTCTGCACAATCCGTTCCTGTGTCTTTTCCACTCCGAGATGGCCCCCCAAGATATGTGAATGGGCCATGTCCAACAACTTCCACCTATAGAGCCCCGGCACCAATAACTGTTCCACAAGCTCCTCCCTCACTTTCGTGACACGATACAACTCCCCACTCATCATAAAATAGGGAAATCTTGTGTCAGCCCCTGGCTCCTGTGCAACCTCATTTATCACCGTGACATTATTAAAGGTTTCCTTCAAAGCTAGGTCCCTATGTTGGGCAGACCCAAAATTCTCGCTGGTCACCCCTAACTCCGGGATGTCAGACTCAGGGGACACTACCTCCTCATCCCCCACCATGACACAAAAGGGAAATCTGTCTGACTCTGGGTGTGGTGATATCTCATCAGGGTTAACTGGTTTCTTATCTGAGCTAGCGAACCCGGAACCCTTCCTCCACAGATCCCAAAATAAACAAAATTCCCGGCCTATAATAATAGGGTGCAACAAGTTCTGAATGACGCCGACCTCGTGTGTACTGTTGGCCGTTTCAATGTCCACTCTGGCCATGGGGTAGTCCTTAGCATCACCATTAATGCACCGTATGCGAACCTTTTTTCCCGGGATCAGTTGAAGAGGAAGGGTGGCCCTCACAAGGGTCACCAGACTCCCGGAGTCTAGACATGCTTGTGGCCTCTCGCTGGGTGGACAGTTCACACTGCAGGCTGGATACTCATAATATGAGCAGCGGCGTCCTAAGCTGCAGTCCATCTGCTCAGGGGTCAGGGGACAACGGGCAGCTATATGGCCTGGGCCGTGGCAACTCCAGCAAATAACGTTACCCGTAGGGACCTTGGACATTACCTCCCTCGCCCCTTTGGACCTTGTACACCCCACCCCCTTTTGGGCCTCCGTACCCTGTTGGGACCCCTTGTATGGAGTGGGATGCCTTCCCAAGGAACCCTCAACCCGCTGGTATCTCTCGACCACTCCAATCAGTTCATCGGCATTCCAGGGATCACCCTGGGCAACCCAAGTCTGTATTGGCCTTGGTAGTGAATGTACAAACCGGTCCATCACCGCTCGCTCTACCATCTGCGCAGGTGTAGAGGACTCTGGCTGCAGCCACTTCTGGACCAGGTGCAAAAGATCAAACATCTGGGAGCGAGGGGGTTTGTCCCGGTGATATGCTCAGCAGTGGACCCGCTGCACTCTGATTGTCATCGTCACCCCCAAGCACGCCAGAATTTCAGTTTTTAGCTTGCCATACTCTTTAGCGTCCTGCAAAGCTAAATCATAATAAGCCTTCTGTGGCTTCCCCGTCAAGTATGGTGCCAGTACCTCTGCCCACTGCTCTGGTGGAAGTTTCTACCTCTCGGCGACCCTTTCAAACACCATCAGGAAGGCCTCTACTTCATCCCCTGGGGTCATTTTCTGCAAGGCTTGTCTTACCGCCTTCTGGACGTAGGAGTCATCAGCTGGACTTGGGGTTGGGGCGCTCATCCTGCCCTGGATGGCAATTGCCAGAAGCTGCATCTGCTGCCGCTGTTCCTGCTGGTGCTGCTGGAACTGCTGGAACAACAGCCTGTTGGTCTACTGCTGCTGTGACTGTACCAGGTGTTTCAGCAGGTCCTCCATCTTGTCTGGCGATGTTGGCTGGCTTGTAGCAGACTTTACTCAGGACATGCAGTCCTTTTTGCAGCAGTCACACGTATCTGCTGGGAACGCTGCCCGCATTCTCCACCAATTGTAGGCATTATACTCACTTGAGTGCGATGGGAGGCAAACAGGAGGCATGTTCCTTTAAATGTCCATAACGGTTTATTTGCTTTATTAACCGGTCAAAAGCAAAATGCAAACAAACAGCATTTAGTGCAGGCAAAAACAAAGCAAACAGTCCTGTAAGAAAATTCTCTGGTTAGACAGCGCTGTGGTCACACAGGCTGGTAGGCATCCAGTACACGGCCCAGTCTGGAGACAACCACACACAGGAGGCCTTCTCCCTCCAGACACATAGACCACGTGCCAAAAAACAGCCTCCATTTTATAGGCTGTTAACCACACCCAGAGGTGAGGTATGTGGGTAGCTAGACCCGCCCATCTCTCTTGCCCATCTCCCGCCCATCTCTCTTTTTGCAAAAAAATGCAAAATATTAAAAAAAAACTCACGGTGCAAGCCTGCTGGACTAACAATCCCATAAACCGTTAGATATATAAAGATAGAAAGAGGCAGCACTCCATTAATAAGCAAAAATGTTTATATATATGTATGTATGAAAATAATTAAACACGTCACCAATTTTCCAAGTGAATATATTTCTAAAGGTGCTATTGACATGAAATTCTCACCAGATGTCGGTAATAAGTAACCCATCAAATACACATAGGCAAAGATATCAACAATAGATGTAAATAAATTAAGTTATGTGCCTGTTTGTTAGGTAATCCCTGCATGTGTTGCTTCTGTCTACCTCCGTAAAACATGCTACCCCGGGGACTCGAGCATATTAGCAGAGCACTACAAGATACTCAGATAACACCCGAGCATGCTGGGATCACACCTTATCCGACCACGCTCGCTCAGCGCTAGTTGCCAGGTGCTGCTGCCATGTTAGTCATTCAATGAAGCTCAGCCTGAGGTTGGGCTCCATGGAAGTGTCACAATCAAGGTGCCGGACGTTATTGCAGCACGCTCACTTTGTAGTTCGCAGTGACTGTAATGTCTCTTATCCGACCACGCTCACTCAGCACTACTGGCAACCGAACAGCAACTTGCAACTGCGTCACAGGGGGCTGAAGGGAACAGGTGACTGCATGCACCGGCCATTGTGCTATCTAAATGCTGCTGTCAGTGATTGAAAAGGGCACTTAAATACTCAAAACAGCAGCAATCAAGGCGAGCTCTGATCACTGCTGTTACATGCAGACTCCGGCTATGTAACACAGCCGACATCTGCCCGGTATGGAGCAGGCTCAGCTCCTGAACCCGCTTCCATACAAGCACATCCCAATGGTGACAGTTATGACAAAGTTAGCAAATTTCACTTGTCTGTTCCTAAATGTGGAAAGACAAATGGAATTCCCTAACACATGTGAAAGATACCTAATAGATTTAGTAAAGGTGCCTCAAGCATATGAATGTTATTACACACCACAATGTACAGTTACATACACGCATCTTACAAAAATACATATTATTCCAGATACGCAGACGCGCACAAACACGCAGACGCGCACAAACACGCAGACGCGCACAAACACATCAGTACATGAATACATCATCTGAACCACCATCAATTGTAATGTCAGGTCAGACCCATATATCTTTGTATCGTATAAACCTACAACTCCCAGTATGTAATTAACAATAGAGATACTGGGAGTTGTTATCAGTAATCATCACACTTCGGACCATACAGGAACCCCATTACTGATGAGACGCAGGCAGGATCACAAATGAACATTTACATCCAGGTATCTTACCTGAGACGTCTTCTCTGATTAGAGTCGTGCGCTTTCTTTTCGTCTCCATCTTGTCAAGACCCCTTGATGACTTTTCTCATCCACAGCTCATCTCTGCAGACTTCCATCTTCTCCGGTCTTCTGCAGCACATCCCCACACGATGCCCTTAAAGATAGCAGAGTCATTATAATGCTCCTGAATAAAAATATCTACACTGAGCCCCTGAATAAACCTAACTCTTACAATGCTCCCTGCACAAAAAACATGACATACACTCTACCCCTCTTATGGTACCTGCTCTCCACACTGCCCTCTCCTTACCATACTGGGCCCCCTCTTCACACTGTCCTCTCACACTGTGTCCCCCCTATACTGCCCAGTCTCTATACTGTGCCCCTTCATCACACTCCCCCTCCTCAGCATACTGTTCCCTCCTTGCTGTGCCCTCACACTGCTCCCCCCATACTGCCGCATCTCTATACCTTCCCCCACACTACCTAGTCTCTGTGCTGTGTCACCTCACACTTTTCTCCCTCCATACTGTCTCCTCACACTATTCCCCTACTCTCCATACTGTTTCCTCATACATCCCCATTCTGTTCCCGCACCTATTCCCACCCCTTCCCTAGTTCTCCATACTGTTTCTTCACACATCTCTCCATTATGTCTCCTAAAATTTCTCTCCCATCTCTCCCCAAATATAATAAATCTTCGGAAGAGCACACAGACATGCAGAAGCACGCTTACACACACGAAAACAAGCGCACACAGACACATACTAAGAGCTCTTTCACACGTCAGTACGTGCGGTGACAGTTTCCACACGTATCAGAGACATTGGTACACGCAGACTCATTCAAATGAATGTGCACATGTCAGTGTGTGTCCACTTTCCACAGACAGACCATGTGGTGTCCGTGGGCTAAACACGCTGACTTGTCTGTTTTTTACCTGCTGCACCTCCCGCAAAACGTCCCGCACACTGATGACAGTTCGCGCTGTTCCCAAGCACCGGGTGCTGAGCGTTGCCCTCATCATAGATCCCTGCCGGCACGGCAATCAGCAGCAGCAGGGTCAATGATGAGCATAGTAGTCTACTCCCGCCGTGTCCAACTGTAAAAATAGGAATAAAATAAAAAAATCCTTATACTCACTTCTCCTAAGTGTCACACATTGTAATCCGTGCGAGCGCTCACACCGAGGAGAATAACTCCTGCAGCGAGTGGACCCTGGAGCTGCGCTCAACAAGCGGTGCCCTGTCAAATCACTGAGCGCAGCTCTGGGGCCCGCTCGCTGCAGGAGTCATTCCCCTCGGCGTGAGCACTCACACGGATTACAGCGGGTGACACTTAGGAGAGGTGAGTATAAGGATTTTTTTATTTTATTCCTATTTTTACAGTTGGACACGGCGGGAGTAGACTACTACTCTCATCATTGACCCTGCTGCTGCTGATCGCAGCACTGGCAGGGATCTATGATTAGGGCAGCGCTCAGCACCCGGCTCTTGGGAACAGCTCTAACTGTACATTGATTCCCAAGCACCAGTATGTGTCACATGGATGACACACAGGTGGACACGGATATCTCCAGTCCCGTAAATATCAGGACATGTGAAAGAGCCCTAATATACACACACAGATACACATACTCACAGAAATGGGGACACGTACACATACAGGCAAGCACACACAGAAATGCACACGCAGTCATGCACAGACACACTCAGACAATCACACACAAAAATGCAGACACGCAAGGAAGCACTCACACACGTGTGAAGACGCATATACATATGTAGACATGCAGGCACTCAAATATATACACACAAACACATGCAGGCATATACACACTACACACACACACACGCATGCAGGCATAAAACACACCACACACACACACACACACACAGGCATAAACACACCACACACACACACATATGCAGGTATATATATACACACACATACAGGCATATACACACACGCAGGCAGGCATATACACACACACGCAGGCATATATATACACATACACACAGGCATATACAGTCATGGCCAAAAGTTTTGAGAATGACACCAAAATTATATTTTCACATGATCTGCTGGCCTCTGGTTTTTATTAGTGTTTGTCTGATGTTTATATCACATACAGAAATATAATTGCAATCATATTATGAGTACCAATAGGTTATATTGACAGTTAGAATGAGTTAATGCAGCAAGTCAATATTTGCAGTGTTGCCCCTTCTTCTTCAAGACCTCTGTAATTCTCCCTGGCATGCTCTCAATCAACTTTTGGACCAAATCCTGACTGATAGCAGTCCATTCTTGCATAATCAATGCTTGCATTTTGCCAGAATTTGTTGGTTTTTGTTTGTCCACCCGTCTCTTGATGATTGACCACAAGTTCTCAATGGGATTAAAATCTGGGGAGTTTCCAGGCCATGGACCCAAAATCTCTATGTTTTGTTCCATGAGCCATTTAGTTATCACCTTTGCTTTATGGCAAGGTGCTCCATCATGCTGGAAAAGGCATTGTTGGGCGCCAAATTGCTCTTGGACGGTTGGGAGAAGTTGCTCTTGGAGGACATTCTGGTACCATTCTTTATTCATGGCTGTGTTTTTAGGCAAGACTGTGAGTGAGACGATTCCCTTGGCTGAGAAGCAACCCCACACATGAATGGTTTCAGGATGCTTTACAGTTGGCATGAGACAAGACTGGTGGTAGCGCTCACCTCTTCTTCTCCGAATAAGCTGTTTTCCAGATGTCCCAAACAATCGAAAAGGGGATTCATCAGAGAAAATGACTTTGCCCCAGTCCTCAGCAGTCCACTCCCTGTACCTTTTGCAGAGTATCAGTCGGTCCCTGATGTTTTTTCTGGAGAGAAGTGGCTTCTTTGCTGCCCTCCTTGAAACCAGCCCTTGCTCAAAGAGTCTCCGCCTCACAGTGCGTGCAGAAGCACTCACACCAGCCTGCTGCCATTCCTGAGCAAGCTCGGCACTGCTGGTAGTCCGATCCCGCAGCTGAAACAGTTTTAAGATACGGTCCTGGCGCTTGCTGGTCTTTCTTGGGCGCCCTGGAGCCTTTTTGACAACAGTGGAAGCTCTCTCCTTGAAGTTCTTGATGATGCAATAGATTGTTGACTGAGGTGCAATCTTTGTAGCTGCGATACTCTTCCCTGTTAGGCCATTTTTGTGCAGTGCAATGATGGCTGCACGTGTTTCTTTAGAGATAACCATGGTTAACTGAAGAGAAACAATGATACCAAGAACCAGCCTCCTTTTAAAGTGTCCAGTGATGTCATTCTTACTTAATCATGACTGTTTGATCGCCAGCCCTGTCCTCATCAACACCCACACCTGTGTTAATGGATCAATCACTAAAACGATGTTAGCTGCTCCTTTTATGGCAGGACTGCAATGATGTTGAAATGTGTTTTGGGGGCTAAAGTTCATTTTCTGGGCAAATATTGACTTTGCAAGTACAGTAATTGCTGTGAAGCTGATCACTCTTTGACATTCAGGAGTATATGCAAATTGCCATTGCAAAAAATGAAGCAGTAAACTTTGGAAAAATTACTATTTGTCTCATTCTCAATACTTTTGGCCATGACTGTATATACACACAGGCATATATATACACACAGGCATATACACACACAGGCATATACACACACACAGGCATATACACACACAGGCATATATATACACACAGGCATATACACACACAGGCATATATATACACACAGGCATATACACACACAGGCATATACACACACAGGCATATATACACACACACATATATACACACACACATATATACACACACACATATATACACACACACACAGGCATATATACACACACATGCAGGCAGCATATACACACAAATTCATACAAACACCCACAAATATTTCACTACCTGTACAGTACAGACGCGCTCCTAATGCGGGAGACTGCAGTGCAGGGCGCGATGTGACATCACTTTTAGCAGACGTGCGGCCCTGTCTGCTAGGTGTGACGCTGCAGTGCGGCTCCTGCTCTGCTCTTCGGCTCTCCTGCTCCCATGCCCCTCCCGCTACTGTCCTGGGCATGGCGGCAGTGAGAGTGCGTGCGCGCGCCCTTAAAGGGCCCGCGACCACTTTTTTTTTTTTTAATTCTCCTCCGTCTTCTTTGCAGGGGGCCCGGGGCCCACCGGGAAATTTCCCGGCACCCCGCCAGGCCAGTCCGAGCCTACTCCCAGTATTTCACAGGCTTGTCTAAATGTTGTTGAGAAAACTTTAAACATACTTAAAAATGCTTTTTGTTCATCAATGGAGTCTTGCATGGTGAGTGTGCATACATGGTTGCATCCATTAGAAATAGATGGCAACAGAAGCCGCATTAATGGATCCATTGCCGATTGACTCCAATGTTAAAAAAACGGATCTGGCAAAAATCAGTTAGTGAATAACCGACTAAAAAGTTGTGTCAGCACTAGTGTTGAGCGAGCACTAAAATGCTCGGGTGCTCGAAGCTCGGGCCGAGCTCGCCGTGATACTCGGGTGCTCGACCAGAGCAACGAGCCCAATGTTAGTCTATGGGAGAACCGAGCATTTTTGCGGAGGCACCCCCGGCAGTCTTTTAAAAGCCTAACAAGTGCCCAAAACGATAGTGACAGTGCTCAAATGACATGGGGACAGCATAGGGATCGCCCCAGGAAGCATTTCTGACCCCCAGGTCACTGCTGTCAACAACGTGGTCAGAGGTATTAAGCCACTTTTAAGGGCTCACAATAAAACGTTCAAAAACGAAACTGAAACTGCTTTCCTGTGAAAAATGTTAAGGAAGTTCCTTTCCAGGGTAAAGACTTGTGTATAAGGTAAAATAAATAACCAAAAAAAAAAAATACTCCTCCACACCTTGGGCTATGTTCACAAGTAGCATTTTTTATGCGTTTTTGCACTTTTGTATTGCTTTCAACCGTGACAAATGCATTCACCGGGAAATGTCATTTTAACATTTTACCATCTTATCTGGCCATGTGCTGTGTGACACATGCATACAGTGCTGAAAAGACATGGGAACAGCATGGGGAAGACCCCTGGAAGCATCTCTGACCCCCAGGTCACTGCCTAAAAGTGTGCCCATCAGAAGTGATCCTTGCCGCAACAGAAGATGCAGACTTGCAACTATCCCCGTGCAAGTTCTTATCCCAGGGCAGTGTTCAATTGTACCTACCCCATTCCTTGCAATGCAAGCGCAAATATGCAGCCAACCACCCACCCATTCCCAGGCTGCAATACCATACTGCTTGCTTGCACTTGAAATTGGGCCTTTTAGGCATGTGGAGGCGGAATCTGGCCACCACGTCATGGCTGCGTTGGCGGCCTGGTATCCATACTCAGTCCCCAGCCACCCGGCGGCCGGTTGTCCACACTTGGTCCCCAGCCGCCAGGGGGCGCTCAGGTGTCCATACTCGGTCCCCAGGTGCCCCGCGGCCGGGTGTCCACACACGGTCCCCAGCCGCCTGTGGGCAGCCGGGTGTCCATAAACGGTCCCCAGCCGCCCCTATATCTCCTTGGAACATCCCCCCCACACACTTTTCTTAGCCCGGCCTGCTTTTGGGAAGCATTGGACGAGCCCACCAGAGAACCAGACTCCTCCGGTGGGCCCTGGCTTCTCCATCAGGGGAGTTGAGAGTGCCAAGGTGAGGAGCATGATGATGATGATAGAAGTTAGCATCTGCTTTGTTTTCTTTTAATGCAAGCGTAAGTGTGCAGCCTGCCACCCACCCACCCCCAGGCTGCAATGCCATACTGCTAGCTTGCACTTGAAATGGGGCCTTTTAGTTTGGAGGAGGCCGAAGCTGGCCACTACCTCATGGCTGCTTCGGCAGCGAGGTATCCATACTCAGTCCCCAGCTGTCCCTATTTGTCCCGGTGTGCCTTATACATAAGATTAAGGGCACATACCAAAACATTACCTGTGCCCTCCCCAGTGCATTTAGTGGGAAGGACAGCCTATTCCGCTGTAGTGTGTGCATGCCAAACCCCTGTTCATGGTACATGCGAAGATGCCTCCCACCCTGCACCTGTCGTTGCAGACGAGCAACTATCCCTGTTCAAGTCCTTGTCCCAGGGCAGTGTTTAATTGTACCTATCCCATTCCTTGCAATGCAAGCACAAGTATGCAGCCTGCCACCCACCCACCCACCCCCAGGCTGCAATACCATACTGCTTGCTTGCACTTGAAATTGGGCCTTTTAGGCATGTGGAGGCGGAATCTGGCCACCACGTCATGGCTGCGTTGGCGGCCTGGAATCCATACTCAGTCCCCAGCCGCCCGGCGGCCGGGTGTCCACACTCGGTCCCCAGCCGCCAGGGGGCGGCCGGGTGTCCATACTCGGTCCCCAGCCGCCCCGCGGCCGGGTGTCCACACACGGTCCCCAGCCGCCTGTGGGCAGCCGGGTGTCCATAAACGGTCCCCAGCCGCCCCTTTTTCTCCTTGGAACATTCCCCCACACACTTTTCTTAGCCCGGCCTGCTTTAGGGCAGCATTGGACGAGCCCACCAGAGAACCAGACTCCTCCGGTGGGCCCTGGCTTCTCCATCAGGGGAGTTGAGAGTGCCAGGGTGAGGAGCATGATGATGATGATAGAAGTTAGCATCTGCTTTGTTTTCTTGAAATGCAAGCGCATGTATGTAGTAGCGGCTAGGCCTGAGGTGGTCAGCGTTTTGGCGCATATCCTACCTCCTTCGAGGATTGCTGGATGTTTTCCTGCTACTATCCCAGTTCTATGACTCCCATTAAAACAAAGCTTCAGGTGATAAATGATGGATGAGGTAGTGGCAAAGGAGAAAGAGCAGGAGGAACAGGGACCATTCACATTAATATCAGGCCAGTCAACCACATATGTCTTGTAGGATATGTTCCTGTAACAAAAGGAGCAGTTCGGCTACACAGTTATAGGGCATACAGTGAGTGCAATGCCTACCAAAAATTTTGAGGCACTCCAATGCCCCTTGGAAATGACATGGAGGTCAGAGGGCCTTAACTAAACCGTTTTTTCCATTTATAGCAACTGGGTCTCCTGTACACTGTTGGCCTAAGCAGTGAATGGAAGGCTTTCCAAAAATTATGAGGAACTGCAATGCACCTTGAAACGGATGTGGATTACAGCGTACTAAAAACCTTCTACCCATTATTGGGGAGTGGGTCTCCTTAGTTTTCGCCTTTGCATTGAAAAGCAAAAGCTGACTAAAATTAGGAGGAAATGCAATGCCCGTTGGAAGAGTCGTGGAGGTTAGAGGTAATTAAAAACAACACTTCAATGCCCCTTGGAAGAGCTGTGGAGTTCAGAGTGGCTTAAGAAGACGCTTTTAATGCCCCTTTGAAGAGACGTGGAGGTCACAGTAGCTTAACAAGATGGTTTTAATGCCCCTTGGAAAAGTGGTGGAGGTTGCAGTAGCTTAACAAGACGGTTTTAATGCCCCTTACAAGAGCCATACAGTACAGCATCTTAAAAACATTATTCCCATTATTGGGGAGTGTGTCTCCCATAGTCTTTGCTTATGCCTTCCAAGCAAAAGCTGCCACAAATTAGGACGGAGGAACTTGAAATGCCCCTTACAAGAGCCATGCAGTACAGCATATTCCAAACATTATTCCCATTATTGGGGAGTGTGTCTCCCATAGTCTTTGCATATGCCTTCCAAGCAAAAGCTACCAAAAATTAGGATGGAGGAACTTGCAATGCCCCTTACAAGAGCCATGCAGTACAGCATATTACAAACATTATTCGCATTATTGGGGAGTGTGTCTCCCATAGTCTTTGCTTATGCCTTCCAAGCAAAAGCTGCCAAAAATTAGGACGGAGGAACTTGAAATGCCCCTTACAAGAGCCATGCAGTACAGCATATTCCAAACATTATTCCCATTATTGGGGAGTGTGTCTCCCATAGTCTTTGCATATGCCTTCCAAGCAAAAGCTACCAAAAATTAGGATGGAGGAACTTGCAATGCCCCTTACAAGAGCCATGCAGTACAGCATATTACAAACATTATTCGCATTATTGGGGAGTGTGTCTCCCATAGTCTTTGCTTATGCCTTCCAAGCAAAAGCTGCCAAAAATTAGGAGGAAATGCAATGCCCGTTCAAAGAGTCGTGGAGGTTAGAGTTAATTAAAAACAACATTTCAATGCATCTTGGAAGAGCTGTGGAGCTCAGAGTGGTTTAACAAGACACTTTTAATGCCCCTCGAAAAAGTGGTGGAGGTCGCAGTAGCTTAACAAGATGCTTTTAATGCCCCTCAGAAGAGACGTCGAGGTCCCAGTAGCTTAACAAGATGGTTTTAATGCCCCTCGGAAAAGTGGTGGAGGTCCCAGTAGCTTAACAAGACAGTTTTAATGCCCCTCGGAAAAGTGGTGGAGGTCCCAGTAGCTTAACAAGATCCTTTTAATGCCCCTCGGAAAAGTGGTGGAGGTCGCAGTAGCTTAACAAGACGCTATTAATGCCCCTTACAAGAGCCATACAGTACAGCATCTTAAAAATATTATTCCCATTATTGGGGAGTGGGTCTCCCACAGTCTTTGCTTATGCCTTCCAAGCAAAAGCTGACAAAAATAAGGACGGAGGAACTTTCAATAATGGCAACACGGACCACTGTTACCCTGGTGGTATAGTGGTGGCGGAGGCTGAGGATATGGAGAAGAACATAAAACAGCCGAAATGAGGAAGCGTATACCCATTTGTGGGTGTGAAGCGGTGCATGTGAATACACCTCCCGAAATAACACAGTGGATTTGACTTTATGTTACTCTGCTGTCATTTGGTGGTGATGAGAAGTCTGGCCCCATCCAGCCCTTGTTCATTTTGATAAGGGTCAGCTTGTCAGCATTGTCAGTTGACAGACGAGTGCGCTTATCAGTTATAATTCCCCCAGCGGCACTAAAAACACGCTCCGATAACACTCTAGCGGCATGGCAGGCCAGGACCTCCAAGGCGTACAGAGCGAGTTCATTCCAAGTGTCCAGCTTGGATACCCAATAATTAAAAGGCACAGAGGAATCACGGAGGATGCTGGTACGGTCGGCAAGGTACTCCCTCACCATCTTTTGAAACTTTCCACTCCTACTGAGAGTACCCCGCGCCTCAGGGCCTGTAAGCTGGGCGGGTCTCAGAAAACTGTCCCCGATTGTTGACAGTGTTCCCCTGCCTCTGCAGGATGGGAGTTGCCTCTCTCTCGCTTGTACGCCTTGGTTGGTCAACGAACTGTGACCTCTGCCACTAGCGTGTTCAGATGGGAATTTTTTTAACCGTTCTGCAGCAAGGGCCTTCTGGTACTGTCCTATTTTTGTAGACCTCTCCACCTCAGGAATAAGAGAGTGAAAGTTCTCCTTGTAGCGGGGGTCTAAAAGTGTCACCAACCAGTAATGACTGTCATCCAACATTTTGACAACGCGAGGGTCACGGTTAAGGCAGCGTAACATAAAGTCAGCCATGCGTGCCAGACTGGTAACGGGCAAGACTTCCATGTCCTCACCAAGATAACGACTGACCATGCTCTCCTCCTCCTCCTCCCCCCCCCCCTGTCCTCAGGCCACCCACGCTGAACCGACGGTATGACAGTTGTACAGGTACTACCGTCTACAGCGCATGATGCAAGCTCCTGTTCTTCCTCCTCCTCCTCTCCCTCATTGTCCCCCAATGCACGTTGGGATGAGATGAGGCTGGGCTGTGTGTAATCGACCGCTACGGCTTCTTGATCCATCTCATCATACATGCAATGACTCCTCTTTAATTCTCTGCAGAGAGCGTTGAAAAAGACAGACAAGTGGAATGCTGACGCTAATGATGGCGTCATCGCCACTCACCATCTTGGTGGACTCCTCAAAGTTTGTCAAGATGGTACATATGTCAGACATCCAGGTCCACTCCTGAGGTCTTATGTGTGGAGTCTGACCTGAATATCGGCGGCCTTGTTGCAGCTGGTACTCCACAACTGCTCTGTTCTGCTCACAAATCCTTTGCAACATGTGGAGGGTAGAGTTCCAACGTGTGGGGACATCACACACCAGTCGGTGTGACGGAAGCTGCAAACGCTGCTGCAACACAGCAAGGGCGGCGGAAGCTGTAGCCGACTTGCAAAAATGAGCTGACAGGGGGCGTACTTTGACGATCAGATCTGACAACTCGGGGTACGATTTAAGAAACCGCTGAACCACGAGGTTAAGCACATGAGCCAGGCATGGTACGTGTGTGATCTCGCCTCGCCTCAGAGCCGCCACTAGGTTACGGCCATTATCACACACGACCATGCCTGGATTTAGGTTCAGCGGTCTCAGCCACAGATCTGCCTGCTCTTTCACAGCTGTCCACAACTCACAAGCCGTGTGAGGTTTCTCACCTAAGCTTATGAGTTTCAGCACAGCCTGTTGCCGCTTGGCGGAGGCAGTACTGCAGTGTTTCCAGCTTGTAACTGATGTGGTGATATCTGAGATGGAGGCTGAACATGAGGAGGAGGAGGAGGATGATGCGCAGGAGCTGTACACTGTGGGGGCAACTCTGACTGACATAGGGCCCGCAATCCTCGGTGTGGGGAGGATGTGTTCCGTCCCAAGATCCGACTGGGTCCCGGCTTCCACTATGTTTACCCAGTGTACCGTCCCTGGTCACAAGCACTTGTCCACGTGTCCGTTGTCAGGTGGACTCTTCCAGTAACTGCGTTGTTGAGGGCACGGCAGATGTTTTGGGACACGTGCTTGTGTAGTGCGGGGATGGCACACCGGGCAAAATAGTGTCGGCTGGGGACCGAGTACCGAGGGACGGCCACCGCCATAAGGTTGCGGAAGGATTCCGTCTCCATCAGCCTAAAAGGCAGCATTTCCAACGCAAGCAGTCGTGAAAAGTGCGAATTTAGGACTGTAGCCTGTGGGGCGTTAGCTGCGAATTTCCGCTTTCGTTCAAAGGTCTGGGATATGGAAAATTGAACGCTGCGGTGGGACGTGGACATGGACGTTGATGCTGTTTCTTGAGAAACTGCCATAACTAGTGAAGACTGAGAGGAGGGGGCATCTTTGCATGCAGTATGGACAGGGGATTGCCTTGCACACACAACAGGGGGTTCTATTGCATGCACAACAGCGGAAGAAGCAGTGGTGACACCCGCTGACACTGGTCGTGGACCCTGGGGTTTGCCCCACAAAGTCGGGTGCTTTGCTGCCATGTGCCTGATCATGCTGGTGGTGGTCAGGCTGGTAGTTTTGTCACCCCTGCTGATGCTGGCATGGCAGGTGGTACAAATGGCCTTTTTGGGGTTATCAGCAGAGTCTTTAAAAAAATTCCTATCAGTGAATATGAATAGCGGTACCAGAGCGCCAATAACAGGGCAAAAATATTAAAATGACTGGTTTATTAATACACACAACGCGTTTCGGTGGACACAGCCACCTTCATCAGGTGCGGAGCTTGTGGAGCTTTACACTGGGGTTGTGCAGAGGTGCACAACTTCATAAGGTTAGTAGCCATCCCCACACCCCTCTAACAATTGCAATACTGAGTCACCCATTGCGCCTTGTTCTCTCCTCTCTTTACATTTAAAAAAATTCCAGACTCTGGAAGACCTACAGGTTGTACTGGCAACGTCCCTCGTGTTGGTGTTACGGGGAACTGTTGCCCGCCTTCTGTGTGCGGCCACCACACTGCTTCTTCCTGCCTGTTGGGGTACTCTGCCTCCCTCACCCTGTGTGCTGCTAGCCTCGCTCTGCATGTCCTCCTGCCACGTTGGGTCAGTTACTAGATCATCCACCACCTCCTCCTCTTCCATTTAAGCACCACAATCCTCCTCCTCACTTCATGGCAATTGTGTCTCGTCATCGTCCACCTCTTGTGACAAATTGCCAGCATCGACTTCCTGTGGCCCTGGCTGTTCAAATATTTGGGCATCGCTACATGGGATCTCCTCTTCCACCACTTCAAGTGGAGCAGGCGAGGGGCACAAATATGGAAATGGACCAGTGAACAGCTCTTCAGAGTGTCCAAGTGTGGGATCAGTTGCTGTCTGAAGACACTCGGCATGGTGGGAGGAAGAAGCCTCAGGGTGAGGAGGAGTATGCGGTCGAGACTCACGGCTACTAAGAGATGACCGTGTGGAAGACAGACCGGAGGTGGTGGTGCCCAGGTAACTGGAAGTATTATCTGCTATCCAATTAATAACCTGTTCACACTGATCAGTTCGCAATACTGGTGTTGTTCTCTGCTTCCCTAGTAATTCGGTCAAGAAGTGGGAGCGAGAAGATGTGGCTGTTGGTTGTGGCACTTTTTCACCTTGGCCACGGCCCCGTCCTCTGCACGCACCATCACCAGAATGTCCAGTTCCACGTCCCTTGCCACGCGCCTTGCCCATTGTAAAGGAAGTAAAATAGCTTACACTCGCACTATCAATGGAAAAAGGGTAATAAAAAGTAGATTAGAACTGTGGAAGAGGAAAACCACAGTTCTATTTCTCTGGCCTACACCCGACTCTTTTAAACAATCTGAACAACCAGGGAGAAACTATTACTGTTTTTCTTTACGGAAAAAATACCAAAAACTGAATAATAGAGATTTTTTACCGTGGAATGGCAAGACCACAGTTATTGTTTACTGGGGTATACCAGAAAATTTTAAATAGATATATTTGCGGCTGAACAGTGAGCGACACACTCAAACTGTTTTTTTTTAGGTAAAAATGGCCCAAAAGTGGATAATACAGAGATTTGACCCGTGGAACTGCAAAACCACACTTGTATTTCTCGGGCCTATACCAGACTATTTTCAACAGATATATTTGTGTATGAACAATCAGGAGACACTACTGTTTTTTTTTTTACAGCAAAAAATGCAAAAAAAGCAGGATAATACAGAGATTTGACCCGTGGAACTGCAAAACCACACTTGTATTTCTCGGGCCTACACCAGACTACCTTCAACAAATATATTTGTGTCTGAACAATCAGGAGACACTACTGTTTTCATTTACAGCAAAAAATGCAAAAAAGCAGGATAATACAGAGATTTGACCCGTGGAACTGCAAAACCACACTTGTATTTCTCGGGCCTATACCAGACTATTTTCAACAGATATATTTGTGTCTGAAAAATCAGGGCGACACTATTAGTTTTTTTTTTACGGCAAAAAATGCCAAAAGCAGGATAATAGAGATTTTTTTACCGTGGAACAGCAAAACCACAGTTATAATTTACTGGTGTATACCAGACTATTTTTAACAGATATATTTGTGTCTGAACAATCAGGAGACACTATTATTTTTTTTTTATGGCAAAAAATGCCAAAAGCAGGATAATAGAGATTTTTTACCGTGGAACAGCAAAACCACAGTTATAATTTACTGGTGTATACCAGACTATTTTCAACAGATATATTTGTGTCTGAACAATCAGTAGACACTATTATTTTTTTTTACGACAAAAAATGCCAAAAGCAGGATAATAGAGATTTTTTACCGTGGAACAGCAAAACCACAGTTATAATTTACTGGTGTATACCAGACTATATTCAACAGATATATTTGTGTATGAACAATCAGGAGACACTACTACTGTTTTTCTTTACAGCAAAAAATGCCAAAAGCAGGATAATACAGAGATTTGACCCGTGGAACTGCAAAACCACACTTGTATTTCTCGGGCCTACACCAGACTGTTTTCAACAAATATATTTGTGTCTGAACAATCAGGAGACAGTACTGTTTTTCTTTACAGCAAAAAATGCAAAAAAGGATAATACAGAGATTTGACCCGTGGAACTGCAAAACCACACTTGTATTTCTCGGGCCTACATCAGACTATTTTCAACAGATATATTTGTGTCTGAACAATCAGGAGACACTATTAGTTTTTTTTACGGCAAAAAATGCCAAAAGCAGGATAATAGAGATTTTTTTACCGTGGAACAGCAAAACCACAGTTATAATTTACTGGTGTATACCAGACTATTTTTATCAGATATATTTGTGTCTGAACAATCAGGAGACACTATTATTTTTTTTTTACGGCAAAAAATGCCAAAAGCAGGATAATAGAGATTTTTTACCGTGGAACAGCAAAACCACAGTTATAATTTACTGGTGTATGCCAGACTATTTTCAACAGATATATTTGTGTCTGAACAATCAGGAGACACTACTACTGTTTTTCTTTATGGCAAAAAATGCCAAAAGCAGGATAATAGAGATTTTTTACTGTGGAACAGCAAAACCACAGTTATAATTTACTGGTGTATACCAGACTATTTACAGCAGATATATTTGTGTCTCAACAATCAGGAGACACTACTAGTGTTGAGCCACCCCCGTAGTGTTCGAGTTCGGTTCGGTTCGTCGAACACCCTTGTGTTCGCCGAACTGTTCGTCGAACACCTTCGAACACCGTTAAAACCAATGGCAGGCAAACAAAACACATAGAAACACATAGAAAACACCTTCAAAGGTGTCCAAAAGCTGACAAACTGCTCAGAAGACATAACTAACACATGGAAAAGTGACAAGTACATATAGTCATGCGAAAAGAAAAGAGGTGGAGGAGTAAAAGGAGGGGGAGACACAGATATAGGCATGTCATGCCCTTCTAAAATCCAAAAAGTGCGAAGCCGACACGGCCAGTCCGTTCCTGCCCGTGCGACCTCGGTGTCGCCGGGTTTGTGCCAGAGCTGCGGTGGACCCTGACGGCCAGCCCCCCTCTCCCAATACTGGTGCCTGTCCCCTGGTGGGTCGAGCCCCCCAGCGGTGGGGGGGAGTAACATCTGCAGAAGAAAGATCATCTTCCAGCCAAACTAACATGTCGACTTCTTTTCGTGGACAATGTGATACGATCCCTTTGTTACGGACACGCCCATCGCTACAAATTCCAGATGAGGCACAAAAACAGCAGGTGCTTCAGCGGATATCAAGTGCTCCTTCAAGTGGGCTCTCCTCCACCTCAATTTCAACATCACAAATACTCCAGTCCTCAGAGGTGTCACCCCAATCGCACTTGCTTCCTCACAGCTCCCCAGTCTCCAGCTGCCCGTCTGAGTATGGGGTAGCACAGATGGTTGAGTCTGCAGAGCTGTTTACTCATACTATAGCCTGGGAAACGGAGGTCTGCTCCAGAGCTTCTGTTAATCCAGATGAGGAAATGATCTGCACTGATGCCCAGAATCTTTATAAGTCGGATCCAGGACCAGATGAAGAAGGTTCTGAGCATAATGTAGACCCTCGTTCCCAAACTGTAACTCCTGTTGGTGGAGACAATGATGAAGACGATGATGAGACTCAAATACCTGATTGGAGCGACAACTTGACTTTTCGGTCAGGGCAGGAAGAGGTTGGCTTTGAGGACGACGGGTGTGATAACACACAGGGTGATGATGACAAGGTTGGAGATCCCACTTACTGTCAACCCACAGTCAGCCAGTCGATGAGGTCACCCGGGCCTTTGCCTGGCCTTGGGGATGTCGCGATGGTCGGCTCCCTGGCCCGTACCCTGGGGTCACTCTTTAAAAGGCGGGATAATTGTTAATTTTATAAGAGTTCGTGACGCCACCTGTGGTATCTGGTGAGAAGCAGTCCACTGAGGCCCGTGATAAGGCAGCTCGATGGTACAGCTCCCCACAGGTGGAGCTAGGTCTCAGGGCAGCGTATGCAGGGGGAATGCAGGACAGGCGAGACCCAGCTGGGTCAGAGCAAGAACGGGAACGGACACGGTAGTTACTTCAGTACCTTTTACTGGAGGAAATTCAGGCACATCCCGGAGCACTGTAGGGTGAAGGGTGCATATCAGGATCCTCCCCAATGAGCGGGTGTAGGGCCTCCTGTTTCTTGCCTCTGCGTAGTAAGTTTCTGACCTGCCTGGAGCTAGGCCTAACTTTGTCTCTGTCCTGCGCTGGCTGACCTTGTGGTAGGGCCTTCTCTTGGAGTTGACGCTCCCAGTATGTGGGGCCTAAGCGTCTCCTGGCTCTGTTACGTATCAGCACCTTAGCGATCCTGGGACTTGTAGTTGTCCAGGGATTCCGGTTATGCCTTACTGGGTCATAGAGATCCCGGTAAGCTCGGATCCGGTGTCCGGTAAATGCTTCGGGGTGAGCTGGTTAAGCTCCTCTGCCCCTTATGTACTAACTCGCCACTCGCCTTCGGCCTACTCGGGCCCTCACTAGGCTATACACACTAACCGCAGCTTGCCGCGCTTCACCGATCTTATGGCGCCGACACACCTTAAGCTCTATCTGGGCTCCCTGAATCTAGCTAGCAGGAGCCTTGTGCTCCACTGCTGAACTATTAACTGAGTTCTCTAGACTAGACTGAGCTCCACTGCAGACTGACCTCTCTTAGGCTTCTCTACTGCAGGAACTCTTCAGAGGAACTGAACTGCCTAGCTCCACCTTCCCTATTTATATCCCTAACGGGCTCCCTCTGCTGGTCTGAGGTGGAAGGTGGAGATCTGTGAATGTTTATGGGGGCCTCTTGTGGAGGATTCCATCAATACACTCTTCTAGGATCTGTGATACCAAGCGCAGCGGGGCGTCACAGATGCTATTGACGACGAGGTTAGGTTGCGCCTTCCTGGACAGAGACGGAGTACTGGAAGCACGTCAACAACTGCATCCTCAACCACAACTCTGCCTCTGACCACAAGTGGTAGTGGCTCTTCAGGTCGCATGGGCTCTAAGCCTTGCATAGCCTGGGCATTTATTCAGATCGATAAGGATGACCCAACTCGTGTTATCTGTAATATTTTTCACCAAAAGCTAAGTAGAGGCAAAAAAATCCATAGTTTGAGTACTTCATGCATGTACCGTCACATGGATATGAAGCATAAGTTGCAGTGGGAAGCCCACTGTGCTACAATGCGGCCTAGCAGGCTGGGCCAACCACCGTCTGCCCCATCTTGTGCATCCGCGGCCTCTTCATCCTTTGTGACAGGGGGGACAGCAGTCACACATGTTTTTGGACGCAGACCTGCCACCTCTTTACCTGAAACAGCCAGTGTGATTGTCAGGTCGTCAGTTCATGGGAAGTGGAAACACCTGCTGGTGTTGAGCGCTCTCTGACATCGAGAGCACCACCTTTGGATCAAGGCAACCTAACATGTCCGCCTGCATCTTCCTCACAGACCGGCAGTTTGCCGGGGACACCCTACTCAACCCCGTCAAAGCACAACAGCCAGCCCTCGGTCCCTCAGATGTGGAAAAGTAAAAGACCATTTCCTCCTAGCCATGAGAAAGCTAAGAGGTTGAATTTCACCATCTGCAAGCTGTTGGCTACAGAAATGCTGCCTTTCCGCCTGGAGGACACAGTGGATTTTCGAGACCTTATGTCCGTCGCAGTGCCCCAGTACCAGATGCCCAGTCGGCACTACTTCTCAAAGAAAGGTGTGCCTGCGCTCCACCAGCATGTCGCACACAACATCACCGCTTCTTTGAGAAACTCTGTGTGTGACAGGGTGCATTTCACCACAGACACTTGGACGAGTAGGCATGGACAGGGGCGTTACATGTCGCTGACTGGGCACTGGGTAACTATGGTGACAGCAGGACAAGGGGCTGCTGTCCAAGTCTTACCGTCCCCACGAGTTTTGCGTCAATCCTCTTATCTCGGAGTTCCTCCACTGCTTCTGCCTCCTCAACCTCCTCTCGGTCCTCCACCTGCACCCAAAGCCTGTCTGGTAATGCCACCTTCTTTCTAACTGCACAGAAGGAATCCTGCACACCTCCTTACTATGCTGGCAGCAGGGCTCAACGGCATCAGTGTTTACTTTGAAATGTCTGGGAAATGTGAGTCACACAGCTGAGGACTTGTGGTCAGCTCTGGAGACCCAGTTTCATGAATGGTTGTCTCCACTGGACCTGCAACCAGGGAAGGCCGTGTGCGACAATGCTGCAAACCTGGGTACGGCCCTTCGCCGGGGCAATGTCACACACGTGCCTTGTATGGCTCACGTGTTGAACCTGGTTGTCCATAAATTTTTAGCCCACTATCCCGGACTAGATGGCCTTCTGCAGAGGGCACGGTCGCTGTGTGCTCACTCCCGCCGTTCGCATCCCGCAGCTCAACGACTTACATCTCTACAGAAGTCGTTGGGCCTGCCAGTTCACCGGCTGAAATGCGATGTGCCGACACGGTGGAATTCAACTCTGCGCATGTTGCAGCGACTGTGGCAGCACCGACAAGCCCTGGTGCAATACGTTCTGACGTATAGCCTGGGCCAATGAAATCCAGAGGTGGGGCAAATCACGCTGCAGGAGTGGTCTCAGATCAGGGACCTATGAAGTTGACGCGCCCCCTGGGCCGTAGGGTACCCTGAGCCAGGCCGGTAGACGCTGGGGGTTGTAGTCACTGTGGAGGTGACCCGGTCCGTGACCCAGGGCGGTCAATCCAACGGTAATTTGCATATATGGATTTTATAATGTCCGACTACGCCACCTGTGGAGTGCGGCCAAAGGGGCCGCCGCTGCGGAACAGTCCTCTGAAGCTGGTGGTTTTGCAGCAATGGTATTATTACTCACCACAGGAAGAGTGTAGCTTCAGGGCAGTGTGGGTGGATGATGGTGGTTGTAGTGCAGGGAGTCAGTAATGAACACAGAGTCCGTGTGATGCAGTCCCAAGATCTTTACTCACAGTTGTTGCAGTCCAGATTACAGGTACCAGAGCAATCTCACCCGTCGTGCTGTGCGTACTCAGTGAGGGGCTCAGTCCACCCCAAGATAGCTCCGGAGTACTTAGCAGGACCCCCTTCTGTGTGTCCTTTCTCTGGCCTTCTCCCTGCACCTCACACCCAGTGACACTTCTATCCGGTATCCTCGGGCCTTGGCGGGCGACTTGTGTTCCGTCCCCTGGGTCCTATGTGGCTACCTTCTTAGTGAGACTGGTGTGGACTTTTGCCTGCAGTACATGAAATGCTGCAGCCTCCGGTTTCTAGTTGAGCCTTGCTGTTTCTCCTCTAGTTGAGGGACCACTTCCCCTTATCTGGCCTGACCCCTCTACCTCCTGGTAGCAGCGGGAGTACGGGTGGCCTTCTGCACGGCCCGTAGCCCTAGGGTCCCTTCGGTTCCTGGAGCCTTCCTGCTCCCACTCCTCTCTTCTCTCCTTCAGTCCTGGGTCTCCCAGGCTAGGCCCGCCTCCGGAGTAGAGCTCATGCCGAGCCTCTGCTCCTGTCACTTTTCCTCCTCTGACTGGCTTGCTCTTTCTAAGATGGCTTCCTATTTATACTCTCCCTGTCATGTGCTCCCCTAAGCTGCTCCCCTAAGCACCCACTACATAGGACCCTCCCACCAGCTAGGGACCTGGGACTGTGCTCTCCCTTAGGAGCAATCTCGCTCTACCCCCACTGCGGGTATGTGTTGGATGCAGGTGTTAGGGTCCCGAGCCATACGCCTTCCTTACCTGAGGGTGAGATACCACACCTCTGGGTGAGATGCAGTAACTCTGTGGTGACTGAACCCTCAGGGGCGCCACACACCCTTCTGCACAGTTTTGAAATGGCGACGAAGATGTTTAGTGCTGACAACGATGCTATTATCAGCATGACTATTCCGGTGATTTACATGCTGGAGCACACATTAAACAGAATTCAGAGTCAGGTGGTGGGACAAGAGGAGGTGGAGGAAGTAGAGGAGGAGTCGTATGCGGAAGGGATAACATCTCCAAGGTCCAGACGGTTGGCAGCACCAAGGCGGCAGGCATGGGAGGGTGGGGGAGAGGGATTAACCAGGGCGCATGGTAGCAGCCAAACTGTTGAGGAAGGTGCAGGAGCCGAGGAAGAAGTGGAGGATGAACTGGCGATGGGCATGGAAGACTCATCAGATGAGGGAGACCTTGATCACATTTCTGTTGTGCGAGGTTGGGGGGAGAGGGCAGAGGAAGGAAGCATGATTCTTACCTCGCTACCAACACAACAAGGACTTGGTCCTCCTGGATGCGCAAGACACATGAGTGCCTTCTTGCTGCACTACCTGCAACATGACCCTCAGATTGCAGAATTCGAAGTAATCCCGACTACTGGGTTGCCACACTCTTAGATCCCCGGTACAAAAGTAAATTTGCCAAAATAATTCCTGCCATAAAAAGGGATTGACGCATGCAGGAGTATCTGCAGACGCTGTGGCAGAATCTTACATGTGCTTTTCCACAAAACACCAGTGGTGCACGAAGTGAATCTCACAGTTCTAACTTGCCAACCGTGGGACTGTCAAGTCTTCATCACTCAAACCGTAACAGTAACACAGTATCTGCTGGTAACAGCAATTTTGTGGAATCGCTTCACCACTTTTTTAGACCATCCTTTGCAAGGCCACAGGAGACAATAAGTCTGACACATAGTCAATGCCTAGAGAGGATGGTGCAGGAGTATCTCCAAGTGAACATCAAAGCCATGACTGTGTCACTGGACTCTTGCTCATTTTGGTATTCCAATCTGGAAAAATGGCCGGAGCTCGCCACTCACGCCTTGGAGATCTTGTCATGCCCTGCAGCCAGTGTTCTCTCTGAACGTGTGTTCAGCGCTGCTGATGGTGTGCTGACAGATAAGCGCACGCGGCTGTCCACTGAGAATGTAGACAGACTCACGTTCATAAAGATGAACAAATCATGGATTCGCAAGGACTTTTCTAACCCTGTGTTATCCTTGGGAGACTAAAAGCTTGAGGATTTGGTAATATCACCTCACCAACCGTTTTAAGCAACTGTGGGGCAATTGATGCCACTTAACCCTAGAACGCATGACCATAAAAATCTACACTTTCATATACCTGGGGCCTTTTAGGCCGGTGTGCAAATAACATGGAATAACTCAAACTCAAATGACAAACAACTATATACATGAAGAATACCTAGAGTTTCAAAATTCTAACTAAAGTAATCTTGCAGAAAATAGAAAACAATTAACAGGGCGGGACTGCGAGGCTCCAGGTATGCGTTCTAGGGTTAAGTGGTGTCTGTGCCACAATTTTGGGAAAAAATGGAGACTCTTTTTGGAGTCCCCTAGGTGTGTCTTACGTGACGTTGGCATCGTCAATTCCAGGTGGGTTGGGTCGCTCCCCCCCCCTTTTAACTGTAAGAAATTACATACACTATGGCTTGGGGTAACACAGATGGTTGAGTCTGAAGAGCTGTTTACTCAGAGGTCTGCTCCAAATCTTCAGTGTCTGCTAGTCAGCATAGAATTTTTAACTGCATCTAGCCTAGGCAATACTTTGGGCGTAGTAGCCCAGCTGCGAAGCAAGCTGCACCGCCTGTGTATCTAATAAGAATTTTTAAATGCATCTAGCCTAGGCAGACTGTGGCGACCCCCAACCAAACCCAGACGCTCAGCCCCCCTACCGCCCCCCTTTCCTTGACAATACAATAATGTAACTCTTACAACTGGATGGGTGAGGATCGGTCACAGCTTTATTAACTCTTTATACTCATTCCATTAGAAAGGCATTTTATTTCTAAAATAATTCAGCCTGTTGCAGCATGCCCTGGGTCTGCACTCCGGCAACTTGGTCAACAAGTGTAACTCTCCAACATGTCCTTTCTATTTCCAGGCCACGGAGGATCCTGCGTACTCGTATGCAGGACTCTGACCCCCACCCATCACTCTTAACGCTTGTTCCACTCCGTCCTAGAGTCCTGACAGGAATATGTCCAGTCCAATATCCATTAAGTGAACACCATCGGGCCGTATGAGGCCTGCTTTATATCCTTCCAGTTGTCGGTGTCATACCACTACACCGCCTCTGTCTCTTCTAAATTTTGCCATCCGAATATTTATTACCCGCCTTGTCCGTTCGATGGCTGTGATGTCTCGCGCACCTTGCCATACCGCTATCGGCACAATCTCTGACCACACTATAGCTAGTTTTGTGAAAAATTCTCTGAAGCGCTCAGTGTCTAGTTTCATTATTGCCATTAGTTATGCGCTCTTGTGATGACCTAGGTTGTTTCCCCCAGCCTGTATAACTAAGATGACCGGACATCTTGCCTCTCTCCCTACCTTGATTACCTCCATTAGTACCTGTGGTCATAGCAGGCCTCTAATACCTCTCCAGTTGAAATATGTGTTATGAAACTCTAATTTCCTCCCGCCTGGGTGGACTTTCGCCCTTTTTTCTGCCCAATATATATACGAGTGGCCTATCACCCACACTGTTGGCTTAGCTTCACCTGTAAAAGAAACAAACCACGTTAGGATAACAAGTCCGGTCTTATGTATCTTGCCAAACACGTGGATCGCCATCTCCCTATCCTCTGAACTTCCGTTTCTGACAGTCCTGCTCTTGCTGCTTCCGTGGCCGCGCCTATGCGGAATGAGTGTGTCCCTTAATCTTTGGGGTGGTTCCCTGCCGATGTTATGCATTTATTAAATATAGCTTGGAACTGGTATCTTGATAATGGCGTTCCATCAATGTGTGATAGGAAGAAATTACTTTGTGATCTGATGGTTAGATATGTTTTTACTATTGTTACCCGACTCAGTGTACCGTTTGTGGGTTGTAGAAGTACCCAAGTGCCCCTGCCCGCTGGAACCGTTTTCGATTTGTGTATGCGTAGACGTATTGCATTATTGGCTATGACTACGTCCTGGTGTAATAAGCCTCCACTGGTGGTAATTTTGGATTGAGGGACTAATTCGCTTATGCATAGCTCCCCGAAGAAGGCGATCACAAATGCAGTAGACAGTAGTATTGCTTCAAATTGTGAGTGTCATGTTAATGGTGTTAGGGATATGATGTGAGAAATCAGTTTTAGTGACACGGGACGGGACGTCTACACTCCTGACTTGGCTGACCCCTTTTCCACCCTTTTATGGATTGTCTGATGATGAATCTTTGTCACATCTCCCCAATTCAGTAGTTGGAAGTGAAATGCTACTCCGGTCAGACACCGCTGCGCTGACGCCCCTGATATGCCCCTCATCATTAGCTGGTGGAGAAATTCTATGGTGACTTGTGATCTGGCTTGTTCACATTGGTCAACCCGTCTGCCTGCTACTAGTCGTGTTCACTCTTCCCATGCCTTACCGTATGCTTGCCACGTCGACGGGGCAACTGACGCTCTGATTAATGGCATCAACTATTCGCCACTAGATCCCATAGGGAAGGTAGGCAACTGTTGCCCGATGGGTGGGCGTTGTGGAAAAGCTCTGTGAAAATCTGCCAATTGAATTGTTATAAAGCATTAGCAGCAGCTTTAGACCCCTCAGCATAGTGGCTAGCGCGGACCCATACATTGTGTTTTAGGCACAGGAATGCTAGCCTGTGTAGTAGGCCTAGCACTGGGAGAGACGATGATGCCATCTTATTAATTAAGTGCGCTAGGCTGGTGTTTTTTGTTATGAAGCGTATATTTTTGTAAGCCAGGAGCGCGCCCCATATTTCTATTGCTACCACTATTGGGAAGAAAAATTATTTTCAGGGCTAGATGCAGCTGAAAATTATTATTAATTTAAAAGCTGGTGGAGCTTGGTATAGATGGCCTAATACAATGAGTCCCACACACTGCTAGAAGGCCAAATATTTTTTCAGAGCTAGATGCAGATAAAAATTATTTTGAATTTGCAACCTGATGGAGGTCAGTATAGATGGACTAATAGAACAAGTCCCACACACAGCTAGAAGGCCAAATATTTTTTCAGAGGTAGATGCAGAAAAAAATTATATTCAGTTTGCAACCTGATGGAGGTCAGTATAGATGGACTAATAGAACAAGTCCCACACACTGCTAGAAAGCCAAATATTTTTTCAGAGCTAGATGCAGATAAAAATTATTTTTAATTTGCAACCTGATGGAGATCAGTATAGATGGACTAATAGAACAAGTCCCACACACTGCTAGAAGGCCAAATATTTTTTCAGAGCTAGATGCAGATAAAAATTATTTTGAATTTGCAACCTGATGGAGGTTAGTATAGATGGACTAATAGAACAAGTCCCACACACAGCTAGAAGCCCAAATATTTTTTCAGAGGTAGATGCAGAAAAAAATTATATTCAGTTTGCAACCTGATGGAGGTCAGTATAGATGGACTAATAGAACAAGTCCCACACACTGCTAGAAGGCCAAATATTTTTTCAGAGCTAGATGCAGATAAAAATTATCTTTAATTTGCAACCTGATGGAGGTCAGTATAGATGGACTAATAGAACAAGTCCCACACACTGCTAGAAGGCCAAATATTTTTTCAGAGCTAGATGCAGACAAAAAATTATTTTGAATTTGCAACCTGATGGAGGTCAGTATAGATGGACTAATAGAACAAGTCCCACACACTGCTAGAAGGCCAAATATTTTTTCAGAGGTAGATGCAGAAAAATATTATATTCAATTTGCAACCTGATGGACGTCAGTATAGATGGACTAATAGAACAAGTCCCACACACAGCTAGAAGGCCAAATATTTTTTCAGAGGTAGATGCAGAAAAAAATTATATTCAGTTTGCAACCTGATGGAGGTCAGTATAGATGGACTAATAGAACAAGTCCCAAACACTGCTAGAAGGCCAAATATTTTTTCAGAGCTAGATGCAGACAAAAGATTATTTTTAATTTGCAACCTGATGGAGGTCAGTATAGATGGACTAATAGAACAAGTCCCACACACTGCTAGAAGGCCAAATATTTTTTCAGAGCTAGATGCAGATAAAAATTATTTTTAATTTGCAACCTGATGGAGGTCAGTATAGATGGACTAATATAACAAGTCCCACACACTGCTAGAAGGCCAAATATTTTTTCAGAGCTAGATGCAGACAAAAAATTATTTTGGATTTGCAACCTGATGGAGGTCAGTATAGATGGACTAATAGAACAAGTCCCACACACTGCTAGAAGGCCAATTATTTTTTCAGAGCTAGATGCAGATAAAAATTATTTTTAATTTGCAACCTGATGGAGGTCAGTATAGATGGACTAATAGAACAAGTCCCACACACTGCTAGAAGGCCAAATATTTTTTCAGAGCTAGATGCAGAAAAAAATTATATTCAATTTGCAACCTGATGGAGGTCAGTATAGATGGATTAATAGAACAAGTCCCACACACAGCTAGAAGCCCAAATATTTTTTCAGAGGTAGATGCAGAAAAAAATTATATTCAGTTTGCAACCTGATGGAGGTCAGTATAGATGGACTAATAGAACAAGTCCCACACACTGCTAGAAGGCTAAATATTTTTTCAGAGCTAGATGCAGACAAAAAATTATTTTGAATTTGCAACCTGATGGAGGTCAGTATAGATGGACTAATAGAACAAGTCCCACACACTGCTAGAAGGCCAAATATTTTTTCAGAGCTAGATGCAGACAAAAAATTATTTTGAATTTGCAACCTGATGGAGGTCAGTATAGATGGACTAATAGAACAAGTCCCACACACTGCTAGAAGGCCAAATATTTTTTCAGAGCTAGATGCAGAAAAAAATTATATTCAATTTGCAACCTGATGGAGGTCAGTATAGATGGACTAATAGAACAAGTCCCACACACAGCTAGAAGCCCAAATATTTTTTCAGAGGTAGATGCAGAAAAAAATTATATTCAGTTTGCAACCTTATGGAGGTCAGTATAGATGGACTAATAGAATGATGCTATGCCCAAAAGGTTTTACTTCACTAGGTGCAGTAAAAAAATTGGTATTCTATACACAGGTGGTGTAGCTTGCAACACAGATAGGCTACTCCACTGACTAACACACTCTGCAATAGGCCAAAAAGGATTAGCTTTGCTAGATTTAGCCAAATGCTGTGAAAAAATCTTGCACAGCACTGGCACAGACCCGCCTGGCAAAAACTGATAGGAACTGATTTAACTTAGTCCTGAAAAGGACTGCAATTACAATTAGTCTTTACTCCCACAACCTATCTATTTAAGAGCACAGGCCTGCCTGATAAAAGTCGTAGGAAATGCTGTAACCTAGTCCTTAAAAGGACTGCAATCACAACTATTCCCTACTCCCAAGCTATCTGTAGATTTGTGCGAAAATTGGCTTGAAATTAACAAGGTATAGCGCACACAGCAACAGCGGTGCCGTCTAACATGCAGCTGCAGCAGTGAGAAAATGGTGGCGACGGGGAAAATGGTTGGGTCTTATAGGGCAAGGACATGTGACATACACTGCCAATGACACATGCCCTTGCTTGTGTGAAAAAAAGCACTTCGCTCCGTGTGTGCGCTGCTGATAGGCTGACAGATTGCACCTCCCCACTGTAAATGCGGGAAAGAGAAAAAAAAATGGAGATCGTCATTATTCCTGCAGAGATCCATCCCCTGCCCCTCCCCCCGCCCCGCTGTACACTCAAACTGCGTATTAACATTAATTTTCATCATTACTGAGAAAAAATCCAGTTATGATTTTGGTGCACGAACAGTTATCGAACATAACCTCGAACAGCCAAATTTTTTTCAAATCGTTCGTGTTCGCCGAACGGCTCGAACACCGCCCAAAACAGCTCGAATTTCAGATTGGCGAACAGTTCGAGTCGAACAACGCTCATCTCTAGACACTATTACTGTTTTTCTTTACGGCAAAAAATGGCAAAAGCAGGATAGTACAGAGATTTGACCCGTGGAACTGCAAAACCACACTTCTATTTCGCGGGCCTACACCAGACTATTTTCAACAGATATATTTGCGTCTGAAAAATCAGGGAGACACTATTAGTTTTTTTTTTTACGGCAAAAAATGCCTAAAGCAGGATAATAGAGATTTTTTACCGTGGAACAGCAAAACCACAGTTATAATTTACTGGTGTATACCAGACTTTTTTAAATATACAGTACAGACCAAAACTTTGGACACACCTTATCATTTAAAGATTTTTCTGTATTTTCATGACTTTGAAAATTGTACATTCACACTGAAGGCATCAAAACTATGAATTAACACATGTGGAATTATATACTTAACACAATAGTGTGAAACAACTGAAAATATGTCTTATATTCTAGGTTCTTCAAAGTAGCCACCTTTTGCTTTCATGACTGCTTTGCACACTCTTGGCATTCTCTTGATGAGCTTCAAGAGGTAGTATATGTTTGCGGCTGAACAGTGAGCGACACACTCAAACTGTTTTTGTTTAGATACAAATGGCCCAAAACTGGATAATACAGAGGTTTGAACCGTAGAACTGCAAAACCACACTTCTATTTCTCTGGCCTACACCAGACTATTTTCAACAGATATATTTGTGTCTGAAAAATCAGAGACACACTTTTTTTTTTGGGGGGGTGAGGACACCAAAAGGTTAATAAGACGGGTATTTCTACAGTGTGAAGGAGGAAAAAAAAAAGAGGATTTAGATGAGAAAAAAAGGATTTTTCCTGGCCCCGAGACCTGGAGCTAAGTCCAGCAATTTCAGCAACAGGAGCACACAGGACTGTAATGCAGCGTTTGCTGGTATAACCACTGCGTCTCCTATACAGCCTGCCTGCCTGCCTGATATCTGGGATGGATATTAGTCCTGAGAAGGACTGTTTGTTTGTTCTGGCAGCCTTTACAGACCCTACACTAACTATTTCACAGGATATATCTCTCCCTAAATGAGCAGCGCTGTCCCTACACTGTCTGATCTGGAGCGACTGTGTCCAAGATGGCGGCACCCGGTTTTAAATACTCGAGGTGACGCTGTGCGGCCAGCCAATCACTGTAATGCCCACAAACAACATGGCTGCGGCATTACAGTGACTGGCTGGCAATTCCTGCATGTTCATTGGCTCTGTAAAGAGCGTCAAACATGCAGGGCGGAGACCCGAGCTCCCGCCCGAGTAACCCGGAAATGCTCGGTGCTCGCTGAACATCCCGAGTAGTGAGATGCTCGGGCGAGTACCGAGCAGTGTCGAGCATGCTCGCTCAACACTAGTCAGCACACATTTTTTCCTAACATATTTCTGCTGGTTCCGTTCTAACAGATCATTATTGGCCATGTGAAGCCTAAAATGTATAAGAGTAAACACCTATTTCTGAAAAAAATAGATATGTTTAACATTGGGTTAACTTCAAAAATGCAAACAACTAAATATAACAAACAAGTAAAGAGAAAGCTCGCGTGATTCAGGTTTTCCTGAAATAAGTCACGTTTTGTTATTAAATATTAGATAACTTCTTGTTAATCATTTTCCAAGATATTTTAGCTTCAAACCAGATTAAACATTTACGTTGGTCAAAAAAGCTAAATCTTTTAATTGCCAACCTGGCAGATAAACAGATGAAAAAATAGATTTTATGTTTGTTTAGGTGTGGACTACAATGTGCAAAATTGTCAGACTAAAGTCCAGTAAGGCGACAATTTCACATTTTGACGACTACAATATTTGTGGTGAGGACAATTAGTATTCTATAATCACTTATTTGAGAATCATTGAAATTAGCCAATAAAAGCCAGATTTTGTAAGCGAGGGAGAAGCGTCAATAATTTTGCGGACTCGCCCACCAGAAGCCCAAGTAGCCCATTCCGCCACATTACTTTTCAGATACAATACCCCAGCAGCAGCCAGTATTGGTTACTTTATTGTATTATGAAAATTGACTCTTTAGAGAGGAAGGGAACTTGAACTCTAGTGCCACCTATTGGAAGTATAAATCCTAAAAGTCAATATCGACCCTGTAATGAGCCTTGCCATGTGACTTAGGATAAAAGCCAAAAAATAATCTGTATTTGCAGACACAGTGTTTCATGATGTTGCCCCTCTTCAGTGCAAGCCATGAGATCTTATTTGTAAGTAAACAATGGTGCAGCGATCTCAGGGAGCGCCAAAGGAATACTGGACAATTTAATAGATGGCAACCGACTTTTATTCTTCCTCCAATACCACTGCCACAACGCGTTTCAACGGTCTAAGCCGTCTTCATCAGGTGGGGTAATTAGGCAGGATTGTGTGACCACTTGAGGAGCACGGAGTTGCGAGGCAAACACCGACAGGACGGTACTACAAATAGAGGTGACCCGGAGCCTCATTAATCACATGCTTAATCTTGGTTGTGTAGACGTACACAACCATCACAGGTGAGTGTACTGGCACTTTTTAAATTATTTAAATAGCCCTGTGAGTCTACACATGCGCCCTTTCTTTTCTTTTCGCATGAGATCTTATTTGGCTGTATGAGAGGCTTCTGACTGAGATCTTATGGGTAATGTTTTTCTTGTAGAAGGTGACATTACTAGCATGCCAGTGTAAGGATGCTTATTAGCCATGCAATGCTCCTCTGGGAAACTAAATATGCAAATTGTCTCTTCAGAGAGGAAGAGAAGTAAAACTCAAGTGCCATCTATTATCCTAAGTCATATGGCAAGGCTCATTAAAGGGTCGATATTGACTTTTAGGATTACAGGTGAAAATGCCAGATTGTTCTGATCATGTGGAGATCTGGTGCTGCTTTTCACTTAGGACCTATTTATAGCCCATTTACACAGGATGAAGAGGTGCCAATAATGATGATTCTTAAGCCTACTTAAAAAAATCATGGCTCCCGATGAACGAGCATTTTACTCGTTCATCAGATGTTTGCTGTCCTGTTCCGACAAGCATTGGGAATGAGCATTCCTACTGTGACATGCAGAAGTAGTGATGTTGCAGAGTGTGACATGCAGAAGTAGTGCTGTTGCTTTAAAAGCATTCAGCAACTATTAGAAGTAACACAAGCACAGGAGACAGGAAGTGTTGTGCTCCAGAAGCATCCAGCAACTAGAGGGTTTAACACAGTCATAGGAGAAGAGGAGAAGGGGGAGTGTTTTTACTGAGCCCCATGGGGATTGTGGGGAAGTTGTTTACTGTCTGGCCAGAGCTGAAGAAAAATTTGGCTTATGATCTGTATCACACAGAAGTCAATAGAACAGAATTCAGGCCAGGAGGGAAGCTAAACAAAGGTCAGTTAGACTCCCTGAACTAACAGTGTGGAGTATTATTGGCCAAGAAGATAAGGACTGGAAGGAAGCCTGTCATAGGGATCATCTCCCTCATCACACCATTCTTCCCCTCCATCTCGATGCAGGATAAAGAATGCTGTGTACTATTGAGTCCTTGTGAAGGAAATGCTTGTGGTTGTGTATGCATTAAAACTATGATGTACTGTGCTGCAAAGGAGACTGTACTGTTATTACTGGAGCCTGTTGCTCAAAGAGACATTTGCAATGCACTGGCCGTGCCTCATTAAATGTTACTGTTCTACCGTTTATGATGACTCTTGTCAAGTGTGTCTGGTCAGCAAGTGAAACAACCTAAGAGTCTGTGCCTGAGGGTCAATACCCCTGTGTGCCTGAGAGAAGCTGCAGCACATGGTCTATGGTGTCCCTGAGTAATGGTTCCCCCAGGACTCCAAAGAATTCATGTAACCTGTCTCGCCCCTATCTGAACCTAGCGGCGTGCGTGTAACACTACTAAAACTTGTTTCCCAATTATTGGCCCATCTAAATAGACCCTTAGAAAAGGACTAATAGAGCTCTGTAAAAAGTTTCTTCTACGTAAGATTTTCAGTAAAATCTTTTAGTTTCCCTGTTGTTCTTTTTTTCACATATGTTCTGTTATTAGACACCATATGGGAAACATACAGTAGTAACATGACCACTAAAGAGGATTAGTTGGTGATGAGCCGGTACAGATTGGAACCATATCCTACTTTCTTAAAACCTGTAATTGAAAAAGATTAAAGATGACTTCACGTTCTACAATGATGAAGTGAAGACAGTTCTCACATATGGCATCACTGTGTCCAGACTACATCACAACCACTTGCAGATTGTGTATGTTTAATAGGTGTTTCTGAGAACTTTTTGGCGTTACGAGTACGGCTAATCTTTTTTTAAATTTTTACAGTATGAAATAGAAACATTCCCAGCACAGGAGTAAATGTTGTTTTTTGCATAGTTATTGGTGGTATGGGGTCCAATCATGGGCAAAGTATAGGACGTCGACTGTAAAAGACATTTTTGTGAATAAACCCAGGTGGTCCTTTCAGAATGATGGAAGAGTTGTCCAGTGTTTTGCATCGAGAGATTGTCACCAAGCTCAGATCCAGATGTACATTTGGTCTTCAAACTTTAGGCACAGATTAAAAAAAATTGAATTGAATCCTCTTACCAGTTAAAGTCTTACTCCGCTGTAATCCAATTCTTGTACCTAATAATGTGCTACTGTACTGCGCCTTTTCCACACAAAGTTTCATTTTCCATGTTCTGATTTCTTCCTTCTCCACAGCTATAGATTTGTAGATTTCCCATATTCCCATAAATGGAGAAATCTTTTTTTTTCTTATTCTCCACATCTGAGAAAATCAGATCACACTCTGATCAAATTCTGATCCAACTTTGCTACTATAGAGTGGACATATGTCGTAAGGATATACAGTACGTAGCTTTCAGGTGACTATTTGTCTGTTGTTGAGGCATATGTGTTTGGAACAGAAGGCATCTGGGCCGTCAAAGGTCCAACTGTGGCTGTTAGGGAGGCAATCAAAGCTTTGTATTGTGGCAAACTCTGGCTCTCGTGGGGGTATGAACAAGAAAAGCAACAATCCAAAAATGTTTTGGGCAGCAAAATCCAAATTATATTGACATTCTAAAGATATTTTTTATATGTCTATAAAAATAAATCAACTTCAGGTGAACTTTTGACTCAGTGAATCTCACTTTATTTCCATTCCTTCTGTATAATGGATTAGTAATTTAGTACAGTATGTTTAAAAGGTCAGTCATTACACACTGGAATTATTTAGCTGTAAGGTAACCATAGTTAAACACCCAGAACTACTCACCTTAACAAAAACGCCTGTGTCTATTCACTCTTATGTTATGTATAGACTCTATTTATATGCTGCATTGACTAATCTTTGACTCTTAGCCATACTGCTACCAGAAGACTTATTTCCAGGACCATTATTCTGCAGGTAATGGTTTTCCATTGCTGTTATTTTTGAATATTTAAAATTATTTTTTCAAAATGATACATATTGGTCTACCTGGAACAATTGCCAACCGTACTGAAAATAGGCATAGACAAACTTGCCTTGTGGATAATCGTCATGTACACAAGTGTACGGCATTTTGCTTTTTTACTGTGTCATTTTAATAATTTCAATAAAATGTTGGTTTTAATTGATGGATCCGTGCTCAGTACGTTACATTGGATCCATTCCTGAGATATTTTGTGTAGAATTAAGTGTTGAGTGCCATCTTGGTTATTGTGCACATTGGTAATTCATTTAGAGATACAGAGAAGTAACTTTAATCTTCTGGACCCAAGCGCAAAATCTATACTGTGTAAAATCAATACATGCAATTATTAGTTCTGCTTTCCACTGATGTGAGAGAAAGGTGGTCACCTAAAGCAGTGGTCCCCAACCTTTTTTGCACCAGGGACCGGCTTGAAGCAAGATCATTTTTCCATGGCCCAGCAAGGAGGGGGTGGGGTGGGCGGGGCTTTGGTCATATGGGGGCGGGGTAATGGAGGGATTTGGAGTTTAGTGCATACTTATCATATAGTGTAGACCAGGTCCCCGCCAGGAGCTATGCCAGGAGCCCCACATAATGTGCTGTGCCAGGAGCCGCATCACTGAGGCCCCATCACGCCCTTCAGCAGGACAGGGCAGCTGCTGTTCAGCTGCATTTACTTCATCCCAGGGGCGGACACAGACTGTAGTGGGCCCCTATGCAAGAAATTTTTGGGGGCCCCCCCGCCCTTCATAAGGCAACAAAGTTATGTAAACATAACCCCCCCCATGTGCATCTCTCACCCCCCCATGTGCAGCTCACCCCCCGTGCATCTCTCATCCCCCTCCGTGCATCTCTCATCCCCCTCCGTGCATCTCTCACCCCCCCGTGCATCTCTCATCCACCCCCCGTGGATCTCTCATCTCCTCCGTGCATCTCTCATCCCCCCCGTGCATCTCTCATCCCCCCCGTGCATCTCTCACCCCCCCGTGCATCTCTCATATCTCCCCTCCCCCCATGTGCATCTCTCCCCTGCCCCCCATGTGCATCTCTCATCTCTCCCCTCCCCCCATGTGCATCTCTCATCTCTCCCCTCCCCCCCATGTGCATCTCTCATCTCTCCCCTCCCCCATGTGCGTCTCTCATCTCTCCCCCCATGTGCATCTCTCATCTCTCCCCCCCATGTGCATCTCTCATCTCTCCCCCCCATGTGCATCTCTCCCCTCCCCCATGTGCATCTCTCATCTCCCCCCCCCCATGTGCATCTCTCATCTCTCCCCTCCCCCCCATGTGGATCTCTCATCTCTCCCCTCCCCCATGTGCATCTCTCATCTCTCCCCTCCCCCCATGTGCATCTCCCATTCCCCCCACTCCTAGTTAATTGTATTTAAAAAAAAATAAAACTTGTTATACTTACCCCCATGCGATCCCTGCAGAATCCTGGCGCTCATCCAAATCGCTGACACCAGGTTCTCCTGCCTTCCGGTCATGTGACGGCGCCGTCACATGACCGGAAGTCAGAGGAATTATGAGATGTCCTGGACCCGGCGCTTTGCATGGGGCCGGGGGCCCCATGAGGAGAGAGACGCACAAGAGGGGGGCTCCGAGGGGGCTCCTACCGGCCGGGCCCCATACTGGAGTCAGGGCAGTCATGCCCTGATGGCGGCCCTGCTGGAGGCTGGAGGGGCCCCCTCTCCCTCGGCTGGAGGGGCCCCCGTTCAATGAACCGGCTGCACGGGCGGTAGTTCCGCCCCTGCTTCATCCTGCTTCAGGACCTGTGGTGACATCACAGTTATGTACCTTGATGTCATCACAGGTCCTCTACAGGTCTACCCTGCGGGAGTCTAGAACAGCGGGCAGCATCCACCCCACACAGTGTGCTCTGAGCCACCGCAGACCAGAGCACACTGTCAATGTTTAGTGATTGTCTTGTGGCACCCCAGGGGTCTGGTTTCCACAGTAACAGCAATGTTATGTCTGAGAGCAGGTGGGAGGTCTCTTGGTCAGGGATCCTATGCATGCCACACCTCCTGCCCAGTCCTGGGAGGGGAAGGACTTCCCCTATATAAACCTAGGGCTGAGGCAGGGTTAGTGAGTAGAGAAGAAGTAGAGACAGAGAAGAGAAGCAGATATAGGAAAAGAACATCAGGAGCTCTGTGGGAGCAGTGCTATAAGGAGTCAGGGGCTGGCAGCTGCAGAGCTCGCCCTGACTGGGAAGCTATCACTGGACCCGGAGTCCGAGGCTGTGGGGACTAACTCCTACCCAGCAGCAGAAACCGACCGGCAGGGGATTTCAGGTCCTCTGGCCAAGAAACCCGAAGGCACGGTCACACGCATGGGACCAGCACCGCCGTCGTGGAGCGGACGCCACTAGAAGGCCCCGAGTCACCGGCCATACGGGTGAGCACCACACGGTACACTCAGGGACGTGGGCTACTTATACCCGCCTCTAGCAAGGTAGCCAGAAGAGTACAGTCAGTTTGGGAGGCCTACAACTCCGCCTGGCCAGGGGAGATCCCATCTACTCAAGGACTGACCAGGCCCCGATCACTAGCCAGTACTCCGGGAGGGTCTATCTTTATCACCAGTAAAGACCCTGAACTACACCGCATCGTCTCTGAGTGATTCCTGCTACCCCCATCATCCACGTCGGCTGCCCTGAGGCCATACCCCTCCCGTTGGGGGTGATACTATCACGCTGCACAATCCTACCACAGGCCTCAGCGGTCTGTCCTGCAGCGGCAGCTCCTTCGCTGCATTCAACGGGTGGCGTAGTCATCCAACATCTACCGCTAATACAACGCCACTTAGTCTGACTCCCTGGGCACGGACCGGGTCACCGCCACGAGACTACAACCCTCAACAGATCCGGCTCCGGGTAAGCTCCTGCATGCGCAACGCTGTGCGACACAGGCCCAGGGGTGCGTCAGTCTGTGGCGGTGCCGCGGACCGGCTGAAAAATCCCAACGGCCCGGTCCTGGTCCGCGGACCGGCGGTTGGGGACCTCTGACCTAAAGTACCAAAACCCAAGCAAGCCTGCATGGCCTACCCACTGCATAGTAAACTACCGAAGAAGAAAGCAATATAAATCTACAGTTTATATACTTATCCATCTATAATGTTCACATTGTTCAGTATTTGGTCAGCATATTACATCAGTATTTGGAAGCTAAGTATTTGTTATACTATTTGGGTATAAAATGCAAAAAGAAAATTTGCGCGAACATTCATTTTTTGAGAGACGCCAGGGACACTCTCAATTCTGGACCTCGTCACATCCAGCCTCTACCATTTCCAGATTCATTCACGATAACTGACAGATCTATCAGCCTCTCCTTTGCGGACTTATTCATCTTGACCCTGGGGTGAATGCTGCTTAACTGCATTCAGTTCTCCCTGATAGACATGTAGCAGAGGGAATTGAGTTCTACCATTGTTTGCACAGCTGCATTAGCTCTTTACTTACTGTGGTCAAAGCGACCAGCAAGTATAGAGTTTGACAGAGAGAGAATGCTCCCTCTTTTCACTCTGTCGGCTCCCAGCAGTGCGATCACAGAGAGCCGATGATTGCTATGGCAATCCAGAGACCTGACCATGAACTCTGGGGTCTCCTATAGATCAAAACCTAATAGTCTTGCCTCTGACATGGTCTATTAGGTTGCATGATAATGTAATACTGAAAGGCTATCTAATGCTCTGTACTGCATATGTAGTACAGAGTATTGCCAATGCAATCAAGGTATTTGTTGGTCAAGTCCCCTAACATAACCAATAACTATAAATAAAAACATATTAATATTGCAAAAAAAAGATAAAAAAAAATGTTTTTACTGTTTAAAAAAGTAGACATAATGGAAAACAGAACTTTTCAGAATAATAAAAATTATTCTAATAAAAAATAAATTAAAAAAAGTAACTTATCTGGTATCTCTGCGTCCATAATGACCAGTACAACAAGATAAATCATTTTTTATTCCACACAGTGAACGCTACAAAAAAAATGTAAAAACGGCAGGAGAATTGCCATTTTTTTGCCTTCTGCCTCACATAAAATTAAATAAAAAATTATTGTAAAGACATACAGTGGGTACGGAAAGTATTCAGACCCCGTTACATTTTTCATTCTTTGTTTCGTTGCAGCCATTTGGTAAATTCTAAAAAGTTAATTTTTTTTCTCATTAAAGTACACTCTGCACCCCATCTTGACCGAAAAAAAACAGAAATGTAGACTTTTTTTTTGCAAATTTATTAAAAAAGAAAAACTGAAATATCACATGGTCATAAGTATTTAGACCCTTTGCTCAGACACTCATATTTAAGTCATATGCTGTCCATGTCCTTGTGATCCTCCTTGAGATGGTTCTACTCCTTCATTGGAGTCCAGCTGTGTTTAATTAAACTGATAGGACTTGATTTGGAAAGGCACACACCTGTCTATATAAGACCTCACAGCTCACAGTGCATGTCAGACCAAATGAGAATCATGAGCTCAAAGGAACTGCCCAAGGAGCTCAGAGACAGAATTGTGGCAAGGCACAGATCTGGCCAAGGTTACAAAAGAATTTCTGCATTATGCAAGGCTCCTAAGAGCACAGTGGCCTCCATAATCCTTAAATGGAAGAAGTTTGGGACCACCAGAAGTCTTCCAAGACCTGGCCATCCAGCCAAACTGAGAAATCGTGGGAGTAGAGCCTTGGTGAGAGAGGTAAAGAAGAACCCCAAGATAACTGTGGCTGAGCTCCAGAGATGCAGTAGGGAGATAGGAGAAAGTTCCACAAAGTCAACTATCACTGCAGCCCTCCACCAGTCGGGCCTTTATGGCAGAGTGGCCCGATGGAAGCCTCTCCTCAGTGCAAGACATATGAAAGTCCGCATAGAGTTTGCTCAAAAAAACATGAAGGACTCCCAGACTATGAGAAATAAGATTCTCTGGTCTGATGAGATGAAGATAGAACTTTTTGGTGATAATTCTAAGCGGTATATGTGGAGAAAACCAGGCACTGTTCATCACCTGCCCAATACAATCCCAACAGTGAAACGTGGTGGCAGCATTATGCTATGGTGGTGTTTTTCAGGAAACATGAATGTGGCCAAGTATAGAGATATCCTGGATGAAAACCTCTTCCAGAGTGCTCTGGACCTCAGACTTGGTCGAAGGTTCACCTTCCAACAAGACAATGACCCTAAGCACACAGCTAAAATAACAAAGGAGTGGCTTCAGAACAACTCTGTGACAATTCTTGACTGGCCCAGCCAGAGCCCTGACCTAAACCCAATTGAGCATCTCTGGAGAGACCTGAAAATGGCTATCCACCAACGTTCACCATCCAACCTGACGGAACTGGAGAGGATCTGCAAGGAAGAATGGCAGAGGATCCCCAAATCCAGGTGTGAAAAACTCGTTGCATCATTCCCAAGAAGATTCATGGCTGTACTAGCTCAAAAGGGTGCTTCTACTCAATACTGAGCAAAGGGTCTGAATATTTATGACCATGTGATATTTCAGTTTTTCTTTTTAATAAATTTGTAAAAATTTCTACATTTCTGTTTTTTTTCAGTCAAGATGGAGTGCAGAGTGTACTTTAATGAGAAAAAATGAACTTTTTAGAATTTACCAAATGGCTGCAATGAAACAAGGAGTGAAAAGTTTAAAGGGGTCTGAATACTTTCCATACCCACTGTATGTAACCCAAAATGGTATGAATAAAAACTACAGCTTGTTGTGCAAAGAAAACAATCTCCTATATATTGTGCTTGGAAAAATAAAAAAATATAGCTCTCTGAATCTGATGCAGAAAAAAAAACATTTTTTTATTTGATTTTATTTTCCAAAGGTAGGAAAACATAAAAAATGGTAAAATTGGACATCATTGTAATCTTATTAACCTGTATTATAAAGCTATTTATCTATTTATCCTGAACGTAGAATGCAAAAAAATGCCAGAATTGCATTTTTTTGTTTATTTCCCCTACACAAAAATGTAAATAAAAGTGATTAAAAAGTAATATGCACCCAAAAATGGTACAATTGAAAACTATAACTTGTCCTGCAAAAATAAAGTCCTCACACAACTCTTGCAACATAAAAATAAAAAAGTTATGGGTCTCAGAAAACGATGACCAAAAATATGACATTTTTGTGTTTTTTTGGTTAGGAAAAGTATAAAAACATAAAATAGACTAAATGAATTTGGTATTCTCATATTCTGATTGACAGAAAAAAAAGTGTCAGATTAATCATACTGAATGGTGAGTGGTGTTTATAAAAAAGTCCGCCTAAAACACCCAAAAAACTCCAGAATTACTGCTTTTTTGTTAATTTCACCTCATAAAAAGTGCAATAAAAAGTGATCACAATGTCATATGTACCCTGAAAAAGGACAAATGAAAACTACATCTTATATTGCAAAAATAAGCCCTCACATAGCTCTGATGCCAGAAAAATATTAAAGTTATGACTTTGTGAATATGGCAATACAAAAACAAATATTTTTTTATTTATATATAAATATTTATTGCATAAAAGTAAGAAAAAGTAAGAAAACAGAAAAAAATACATACATTTGGTACCACCATAATCGTGCTGACCCACAGAATAAAGTAAACCTGTACAGCAAATGAAAAATGTAGATTATAAAATGTCAAAAAAACTTAGGAGAATTGTTGTTATTTTTCTATTTCTTCCCATAAAGAGTTAATATAAATTTGGTAGAAGGTTGTGTGTACCCCAACATGGTGGCGCTGAGAAATACAGCTCTTTCCTCAAAAGATAAGCACTCATACAGCTACGTCTCAAAAGAAAAAAAATGTTATGTCTACTGGAACGTGACAATGAAAAAACACAAAAAATGAGTGGATATTAAAGCAAAATTAGGTCCGGTCCTTGACCCCTTCACCCCCATTTTTACGTTTTTGTTTTTTCCTCCCTTTCTTCCAAGAGTCATAACTTTTTTATTTTACCGTCAATAGGGAAGTATGAGGGCTTTTTTTGCAGGACAAGTTGTACATTTGCATGACATCATTCATTTTACCATGTAGTGTACTGGAAAATCGGAAAAATTCTAAGTGCAGTGAAATTGCAAAAAAGTGCAATTCCCCAATAGTTTTTTGAGGTTTTTATTTGCCATGTTCACTATACGGTACAACTGACCTGACCATAGGATTCTCCAGATCAGTACGAGTATGAGGATACTAAACATGTATAGTTTTTTTTTTTACGTGGTGAAAATAAATTCAGAAATTTGTATGAAAAAATGCTTTTGCTTTTGTTGCTTTTTTCCAAGACGATTAGCGCTTACATTTTTCGGGATCTGGGCCTGGGCTAGGGCTTATTTTTTGCACCCTGAGCTGACGTTTTCATTTATAACATTTTGGGGTAGATACAATGTTTTGATCGCCTCTTATTGCATTTTATTGCGAACATCCCTGATTTGCCACGCTGTCATGCTGATAACGTGGCAAATCAGGGATGCTCATGGGTGGTGCCGATATTTTGGCACGAACAAGCCAGAACCCCGAACACGAACCCGAATTTGAAATACCGAACAAATTCGCTCAACACTAATTGCAATGTTACAGTGGCCCAAAAAACGTAATTCTTGAGTTTGCTTTTTTTTTTTTTTTTTTTGTTACGCCGTTTACTGATTGGATAATTTATTTTATGTTTTAATAGAGCAACCATTTCTGAATACAGCGATACCAAATGTGTATTTTTTACATTTTTTATTGTTTTATATTGAAGAGGGGTGATTTGAACTTCTGTGTTTTTTTTATTTATTTCATATTTTTAAAACTTTTTTTTAACTGATGTACTGCTGCTATATACAGCAAATTCACAATTTCCTATGAAAGTCGACCACAGGCCAGCGTTCACAGGAGGTTCATAATTACAGGCACAGGGGTCATCAGCAGACCCCCTGCTGTCATGACAACCCATCGGCTCCCCGCAATCACATCACGGATGTGGCGATGGGAGCATGGAATAACGTCTGCCCCTGTAGGCGAGTGTTAAATTCCGCTGTCAGAGATTGACAGTGGGATTTAACAGGTTAACACCACTCCACCCTTGGCTGTTAAAGGCACCTGATGGCTGATTAAATCAGCCGTCATGTGTCAGGAAAGATGCGCGCTCAGCGCCAAAGTTCGCATCGGAGGCAGGGACACGACATATGACATAAATATGCACAGGGCCGGCTCAAGGTTTTTGTGGGCCCTGGGCGAAAGAGTCTTAGTGGGCCCCTTTACCACATACGACAATTCATGATGCACAGATACGGTAGAGAAATATAGGTATAGTACAAGGCCAATATTTCACTTCTTGCATTACATGACTGATATCGATTGTAAATTTCACAATAGCTCAGAAACCGGCGAATCATTCCATACAGAATACTGGCCCCCATATAATGCTCCATATAGGAAACTGGCCCCCCCTTTGGAAGTGCATTGAGGTGAAGGGTACATTGCTGGAAAAGGAAGAAAAAAAAAAAAAAAAAAAACTCTTTAAATCTCTTAGTTTGCGAGTGTGAACGAGCTGCGTGTGTCCGGAGCGTAAGTGCGAACGAAAGTAAGTGTGTGACTTGTTTTTCAGTGAAGAGGTATTTGGGAATCCTGCAGAAAATACCTGTGTGAATTGCGGTGAGTGCTGCATTGTGACCTGCTGAGTGCTTTTCTACCTGTTTAGATTTATTGGGCTTTTTAGAACCTATTTTCTCACTACAGTTTTAGTTTCTTAGTTTACTACCTGTGTATTTAAGGGTTAACTACATTGCACTAAAATCCTGAGGTGTAGATTTACTCACAAGGGGTTAATTAAGGGGAAGAGGTCATAATTAAGGGTTTATAAGGGGCAGCTGGTTGGACATCAAGTCCTTTGGAAGTGCATTGAGGTGAAGGGTACATTGCTGGAAAAGGAAGAAAGAAAAAAAAAAAAAAAAAAACCTTTTTAAATCTCTTAGTTTGCGAGTGTGAACGAGCTGCGTGTGTCCGGAGCGTAAGTGCGAACGAAAGTAAGTGTGTGACTTGTTTTTCAGTGACTTTGGATTCAGGGAGTTTGGAAGGGAGGACTTAGGACTGAATTGCTGACTGTATTTCATTCTTTCTTTACTTTACTTTTTACTTAATTAATCCACCTGACCTACTTATCTGATTCCCCTGTCCATACTTGATACTTAACTGATCCCCCGCCGATATCTAATTGATACACTTGCACATCCCTAATTGATCCCCGTCCATACACCTATATATAAATAATTGTGTTTTGTACTTGTATATATATACTGACTGTATCCCCATATTTAGAATGACGTCCATTTTGGCCAGAGCCGTGCAGTGTACATCTTGCGCAATGTATGCATTCCGTGAGCAACCGCTCGAGGATCCATACTGCTGCGAGAGATGTGAGCATATCGTGCACTTGGAAGCCCAAATTCTGGATCTAAGTGCTCAGATAGCGGTACTGAGGAGCATCGACAACATGGAACGGAGTTTGCTGCTCACCGAGCAGACACTCAATGGGTCAATACTGGGGGTGGAGCATAGAGGGGAAGTGCAGGCTGAACAGGCAGGGAGCTGGATAACAGTTAGGAGGGATAGAGGGAAGAAGTATAGCAAGGCTGGTTCAGAACCGGCATTATTGGAGCATGACAGATCCTCTGACCGCCGGGGGAGTGTATGCTCCAGTAATGAGGGGGAGGGGGGAAGTGTAGGGCAGGCAAGACAGGTTCTGGTAGTGGGTGACTCTATTATTAGGGGGACAGGCAGGGCAATCTGTCACAAAGACCAGGATCGCCGAACGGTGTGCTGCCTCCCTGGCGCTCGAGTCCGGCACATCGCGGATCGGGTTGACAGGTTACTGGGTGGGGCTGGGGAAGACCCAGCGGTCATGGTCCACATCGGCACCAATGACAAAGTGAGTGGTAGATGGAGGGTCCTTAAAAATGATTTCAGGGACCTAGGTAGGATGCTTAGGGCAAGGACCTCCAAGGTAGTTTTCTCAGAAATACTACCAATCCCGCGAGCCACACAGGAGCGCCAACGGGAAGTTAGGGAGGTGAATAAGTGGCTAAAGAGTTGGTGCAAGGCAGAAGGGTTTGGGTTCATGGAGAACTGGGCCGACTTCGCGGTCGGCTACAGGCTCTACCGTAGGGACGGGCTGCACCTCAATGGGGAGGGTGCAGCGGTGCTGGGGAAGAAGATGGCTAATAGGTTGGAGGAGTTTTTAAACTAGAGACGGGGGGGGAAACCAAGGAAATAGGTGGGATGTGAGGCAAGCAAGGGGGAAGGGGAGAAGTGAATATAATGAGGGTGGAGAGGGGGGTGGGGATAGTACAGTTAGATCGTTAGAGAAGAATAGGATGCTAAATAACCCCAAAGTTTTATCTTGCATGCTGACCAACGCAAGAAGCCTGACCAATAAGGCGGATGAGCTGTGGGCGCTTATATCGGAGGAGAGGTATGACATCGTAGGTATAACAGAGACTTGGCTAGACGATAGCTACGACTGGGCGGTAAATTTATTAGATTATAGTTTATTTAGAAGGGACCGGAAACAGAGGAAAGGCGGAGGAGTCTGCTTATATGTAAAGTCATGTCTAAAACCCAGACTAAGGGAAGATATAGGAGAGGGAGAAGAGGGGGTCGAGTCCATGTGGATAGAGATAGAGGGAACTAAAAATAATAATAAAATATTACTGGGGGTCTGCTATAAGCCACCAAATATAACAGAGGAGAATGAGAATCTGCTCTTAGGACAAATAGACAAAGTAGCAAAACATAATGAAGTGATTGTAATGGGGGATTTCAACTACCCGGATATTGACTGGGAAACAGAAACCTGTAGATCTCAGAAAGGAAAAAGGTTCTTGACAAATATTAAGGATAATTATCTCTCCCAACTAGTGCAGGAACCAACGAGAGGGAAGGCCGTGTTGGACTTAATATTGACTAATAGGCCTGATAGAATAACTGAGGTACAGATAGGGGGGCACCTAGGTAATAGCGACCATAATATTATCGACTTCAAAATGCCCTTCAGTAGGGTTATCAATAAGGGAACAACAAAAACATTAAACTTTAGGAGGGCGAAGTTTGATCAGCTGAAAGAAAGCCTTCAACTTATTGACTGGGACAAAGTTCTTAATCAAAGGAATACGAATAGTAAATGGGAAACCTTCAAAAGAATTCTGAATACTCAGTGCGAGAGGTATATACCGTATGGGAATAAAAGGGCCAGAAATAAGAGGAAACCAATATGGTTGAACAAGAACGTAAAAGGGGCGTTAAATAGCAAAAAAGAGGCATTCAAGAGATTAAAACAGGAAAACAGTAAGGAGGCACTAATGTGTTACAAGGAAAAAACGAGAACCTGTAAAAAACAAATAAAAATAGCGAAGGAGGAAACAGAGAGACGTATTGCTAGGGAAAGTAGATCAAATCCCAAACTGTTCTTTACGTATATAAATAGTAAAAGGATTAAATCGGATAATATTGGACCGATAAAAAGTGAGGAAGGCAAAATCATAGAGAAAGATGAGGATAAAGCTAATCTATTAAATAATTTTTTTTCGACAACTTTCACAAAGGAAATCGAACTAACAGGAGAAATGAGAAGTGACAAACTTAATCCTCCACTAAGTATGACAAATCTAACCCAAGCTGGGGTACAGAAACGCCTCAGTAACATTAAAATAAACAAATCACCAGGACCTGATGGCATACACCCACGGGTACTAAGGGAACTAAGTAATGTGATAGACAGACCGTTATATCTTATATTTAAGGACTCTGTTGAGACTGGGTCTGTGCCACTTGATTGGCGACAGGCGAATGTAGTGCCAATATTCAAAAAGGGAGCGAAAAGTGACGCCGGAAACTATCGGCCGGTGAGTCTGACGTCCGTTGTGGGCAAAATTTTTGAAAGCTTCATTAAAGAGGCAATTACGGAGCATCTTGATGCTAATAATCTTTTAATCCCGAACCAACATGGATTCATGAGGAATCGCTCCTGCCAAACAAACCTGATTGACTTCTACGAGGAGGTTAGCTCTCGAGTAGATCAGGGGGAACCAGTGGATGTCGTGTATCTCGACTTCTCAAAAGCGTTCGATAGCGTGCCACATAATAGGTTGGTATACAAAATGAGAATGATGGGGCTGGGGGAAAATGTCTGCAAGTGGGTAGCTAACTGGCTAAAGGATAGAAGGCAGAGGGTGGTTATAAATGGAATATACTCAGATTGGGTAAGCGTCACTAGTGGGGTACCACAGGGGTCTGTACTAGGCCCAATGTTATTTAATATCTTTATTAACGACATAGTCAACGGGATAAATAGTAAAATATCAATATTTGCAGATGACACAAAGTTATGTAAAACAATTAATACAAAAGAGGACAGTGCAGACCTACAGAGGGATTTGGATAAGCTGGGTAGATGGAGCATTAAATGGCAAATGAGGTTTAACGAGGAGAAATGTAAGGTCATACATATGGGAAGGAAAAATGGAAGTCACCAGTACTCACTGAATGGGAAATCATTGGGGAATTCAGAGATGGAGAAGGACTTGGGCATCTTGATTGATAGCAAACTAAATTGGAGTGCCCAAAGTCAGGCCGCTGTTGTAAGGGCAAACAGGGTAATGGGATGTATCAGAAGAGGTATAGCTGCAAAGGATGAGAACATTGTTCTTCCACTGTACAAAGCACTGGTCAGACCACACTTGGAATACTGTGCTCAGTTATGGGCCCCAATATATAGAAAGGATATAAATGAGCTTGAAAAGGTACAAAGGAGGGCAACAAAATTAATAAAGGGAATGGAGGGACTGCAATACCCAGAGAGGTTGGCAAAACTAGAACTATTCAGCCTGGAAAAGAGAAGGTTGAGGGGGGACATAATAAATGTGTACAAATATGTTAGGGGACAGTATAGAGATCTTGCCCGGGATTTGTTCAAAAGGAGGGATATTACGGTAACAAGAGGGCACTCACTAAGACTGGAAGAGAAAAGGTTTCAGCACCAGCATAGGAAGGGGTTCTTTACGGTAAGAGCAGTGAGAATATGGAATTCACTGAGTGAGGAGACGGTAATGTCGGATTCACTACACCAGTTCAAGCGGGGACTGGATGCATTTCTAGATACCAGGCAGATTTCAGCATATACTTAAAAATAAAATAAAATAGTAGGTTGATACAGGGATTTATTCTGACTGCTGGTTTCAGAGTCGGGAGGGAATTTTTCCTCAGGTGAAGATTGGCTAAATCATTTGAGGTTTTTGCCCTCCTCTGGATCAACTTTAGCAATTACAGAACTAACAGGTCGAACTTGATGGACGCAAGTCTTTATTCGGCTTTACAAACTATGTTACTATGTTACTATGATGTTCCATACAGAATACTGGCCCCCATATACACGCTGCATGCAGGCTGTGCCCCCACATAATGCTCCATGCGGGCTGTTCCCCCCACATAATGCCTCATGCAGGCTGCCCCCCCCCCATAATGCCCCATGCAGGCTGTTCCCCCCTTATAAAGCCCCATGCATGATGTCACCCCCCTTATAATGCCCCATGCAGGATGTCACTCCCCCTCATATAATGCCCAATGCAGGATGTCAGTTCCTCTCCCCATATAATGCCCCATACAGGATGTCACTCCCCCCATATAATGTCCCATGTTTCCATACATTAAAAATAAAATCAAATACTCACCTCACTTCTCACTTGCTGCCACTGCTCAGCTCTGGACTCCAGCGTCGCCGGCGTCTTCCCGCTCTGCGCTGTGACGGCTCAGGAGAGAGCGCAGTGTAAAGACGTCACTGCGCCCTCTGACCTGAGACGTCGCAGTCAGAGGACGTGGAAGAGACCGGAGCTGCTGCGGAGGCATGGGGAAGGGTAAGTATTGTGCCGGCTGCCGGGGCCCTGAGCAAACGGGGGGAGCAAGCGCTGATACCGCTCTCCTCCGCTCATAGGTCCCATAGCGCAGCGGGGTGCCCGACGGAGAGTGGGCCCCCCCACCTGCTCAGGACCCCGGCACTTGCCCGGGTGCGCCGGGTGCTGGTGCCGGGCCTGAATATACATCATATGTCATGAAGCAGTTAAGGGATTAAATACAAACTAGAATGAAATGGCCATCTTCTATCAATTGCTGATAGATGACATATTCTAATATCACATGAAACTGTGGGCCGATGATGAGTTTTTAGCTTTGGACACTGCGTATTTTCACAGCATCAAAAATTCAATTTATAGACATTTCATATGCAAATTGCCTCTTCAGAGAGAAAGAGGACTTGAACTCTATAGCGCCACCTATTGGAAGCAGCGATCCTACAAGTCACAATTGACCCTTTAATGAGTCATGCAATATGACTTAGTTTAATAGCCAAACCAGAATCTCAATTTGCAGGCATAGTGTTTCGGGCTATTGGCCCTCATCAGTGCAAAGTATGAGCACGATTTGGCTAGGTGGGAGGAGGCTCTGGAGGGAGGTCTAAGGGGTAACATTTCTCTTTTTGGAGAGTGACATGCCGGCTCTGGCATGCCAAGGTAAGGAGGCTTATTCGCCGTGCAATGCTCTTCTGGGAAATTTAATATGCAAATTGCGTCTTCAGAGAGAAATTTCCCAGAGGAGCATTGCACAGCGAATAAGTCTCCTTACCTTGGCATGCCAGAGCCGGTATGTCACTATCCACAAGGAGAAACGTTACCCCGTAGACCTCACTCCAGAGCCTCTCACCTAGCCAAATCAGTTTTCATACTTTGCACTTATAAGGGTCAATAGCCTGAAACACTGTGTCTGCAAATTGAGATTCTGGTTTGGCTATTATCCTAAGTCATATTGACCTGCGTTTCAAAATCGCAACATGTCAGTTTCTCTTGTGGGTGCAAATTTACAGCATGGGCAGATTTTTCCCATAGACTTGCATTAGATGGGGAAAATACACAAGTAGGATACACATCACAAACACATGTAATCCACCCATGATTGCATCAATAAAGTTTTGTCAAAGCCAAATACCAGAAAGTATAAAAAATAAAGAAGCTTTGTTTAAAACATGACATAGCAACAAGAGACAACAAAATGCAGTGTAAAAAATGCCTTAAAAATGCATGTAGAAAAATGCACGAGCACACATTCAGTATTTGGTCAGTATTTTACATCAGTATTTGAAGCCAAAACCAAGAGTGGGTGAAAAATACAGAAGTGGTGACGTGTTTCTATTATACTTTTCCTCTGATTGTTCCTCTCCTGGTTTTGGCTACAAATACAGAGGTAAAAAACTCACAAAATACTCAGAGTGTGCACTTGGCCTTAAAGGGATTTTCTGCAAGTTACCAGACGGCAAGGATTCTCCTAAAAGAAAGAGAGAAACAGTACTCCCAGCCTTGCCATTGCTCTTTGACCACTAATTCCCACCATCAACCTTCTCACTGATGAACCTACTGATTGGATGCCGATCAGGAAAGACTAGTCTTGACTTATTTCAGTGCGAGCGGAGGGGATCAGAAGATGCGACGAGGACCAAAGAGGTGAAGGTGAGGAGCAAAAAGGCCGGAGAGGTGAGCGGTGAGGTGATTATAAGGATTTCTTTTATTTTTTACATATTATATTTATTGTGCTCTGGAGTCTGGAAGGAGCCTAGTGGATAATAACAGACATTATTTTTCTGTTCTCACAATGAGCTTTTGGTGAGTTTTGATGTTTTAGATTTTCTGCACCTATTAGGTTGCTTGTGTTTTTTCATTGCGTTTTTTTACATGTGTTTTTATTATTGAGATTTTGACGCTGCAGTTTTTGTCTCTTTTTATCATGTCACGTGTTAAATTAAGCTGCATTGTTTTTGATACTTCCTGGTATTTGGTTTTGAAAAAACTTTATTGATACAGTCATGTGTAGATTACATGCGTTCCTGCTAGAGAAATTGACCTGTCAGTTTACATTTTACATTGAGTAAAAAAAAAAGCACAGTAGGCATGAAATTTCTATAAATTCCATCCACTTTGCTGGAACTATAAGACGTTGCGTTTTTGATGCAGCAAAAATATTCAGCGTCAAAAACTCACCAAAAACTCATCATGGGCACACAGCCTAAATTAGCAAAGAATCGAATATCCTGAAGAAAAAAAATACAAGAACAGGTCATTTTTAATTATACCTGATCTGCTCATCTCTAGGAGATGGTAAACGTTGTTATGAGATCAAAGCACAAACACTATTGAAGTTTTAATTAGTTTTTTGCTTAAATTTAACATTTGGTCTCCTTCACTGGAACAGGAAAATACTGACCAGTCTGAATAACCTATATGATAAAAAACGAGAACATTCTCAAAATAAATACGCATCTAGTATTAAATATAAATATCCATCAATTTCTTGCAGCCACAGTAATTCAGGCTTGGCATTGCCTTCATTACTACCGGGAAACCATTAAAAAGGTCTTATTCATATAGGTACAACTGTGCTGATCAGGGCATAATAGCCTGAAAACTTTCTCTGAGGTTGGAAGAACTTTCCTAGCTCTGATGCCCCAGTTGGCATTTTCCAGTTGGAATGAATAGTTACTTTAGTATTTGACACTGGAGAACCACCCAGTTTGCCCTTTACAATGTTTGTTGACTTTAAGACCTATCTCAGTTACAGACTGGGTTTGTTTTAGAGGGCCTACCCCAATATCGTCTATATATCCTAGGAAAAAATGAAACGTGCTTCATGCTTGAAGGAATACTATTGAAAAACAAATCCCATCACGTTACAAGGAAAATGTTTTGTAACGTGTTGGTTTAAGCTCTGTTTACACTACTGGTAAGTACCATACTGTATTTTAATAGTAGTAAAGACGTAACTGATGTACATGAGTGCATGACTTGAACCTTTTGTCCTCCACAAATGACTATTATAATATGACAGAACTACCTAGAGGTCAAAATGCTTGGGCCCTTTATCTATGACGAATAGCGCTGCATATTTAAAATGCCAGTGACCGGCATCATGCATGAAGGGGTGGTTGTTAAAGGGGATCTGTCTGTAGGATCAATCCTCCTAAGCCATCTATATGAGCATACAGATCATAGAACACCGAATAAAATTATACCTTCTTATCTACGGTCTGATGTTTTACTTCAGAGTAGTCCACATTTTTCCTAATTTGTAAATGAGCTGTTAGGATCTATGGGTGGGGGTGGGACATAGATGTCCCTGACCTCCAAAGTTTATTTTTATATGTATAGCAGCATTACCAGTGTGAGACATGTAGATCAGGAGAGCAGACTGTCAGTCACTACATGTCTCACTCTGGTAACTCCCCCTTTCATTTAATCATAAGTTCTGGAGGAAGATTCTCAGGGAGATCTATGTCAGTCCCATAGATCTTAACAGCTCATTTGCATATTAAGAAAATATATGGAATAAGTTATCAGATCACAGATATTAAGGTATCATTAAATTCAGCTTCCTATGACCTACATGCCCATATAGACTGACAGATTTATTTTATGTAATCTAACTACACACAAAAGCTTGCACAAGGTGCCAGTCACGTGCTACACATAGTGCACCGTGCTGGCTCATAGTATTGATCAAGAGGGCTTTCCGCCATCTATCAATTAGCAACATCCTATATTGAGACAACTCTTTTAACTTAGAATTCAGGATAATATTGACATATTTTAGGAAAAAACATTTATGCCCTTAATAGTCACAAAACAATATACACAGATGTACAGGCATGATACAAGATTACAAAGTATATGAACCCCAATGAAATCGACAAAAAATGTATAAAAACGTATAACAACTTTATTAAATATCTAAAAGTATGCTAAAATCACACTAGACAAAAAGTAGCAAGATGGTCGATGGTGAGGGCTCAAAGGTGGACAATTACACGCAGTAATGGACCAAAAAGGAAGTATATAATGTTGGCTGTACAGTACTGCTGGTGAAATCAATCAAAATATATACCCGTAAGAACTTGTGGTAGATCAGCTCACTTGGCTTCACATAGAGGTAGACACAGGATCACTGTCTTTTTAAATATTCAACTGGTTTTATTAAAAGTACTGCATAAAACTAGGGCAACGTTAGCAAAAACTAACATGGCCTTCCCAGCCTAACATGAAAACAAAAACATAACGTGTGCCACAGTCCTTGTTGGTATGAGAATCCGCCCCCTTCGGGAAAATTCAAAACTAAGGTCCAGCTTTCCTTAACATGAAAACACAGCTCCAGAATATGTACCTCCAGGCCCACCCAACACTGAATGCTCCAGAAAGATGGGTATTTATCCTCTGAACTCCTCCCACTCTACAGCTGTTCAATCATCCTAGCACTAAACATGGCTGATTAACTCCTCTCAGCATTTAATGTGCTGGTTAATTTTTCCTAGGTTTATATTACTGAAGCTAACAACCTCAGTTCTACATATCTCCCCTCTAGTACTTTGCCAGTTACTTTGTTACAAACTATACAGGGTATATCCACAATTGTAACCTTATACAAGTAATCACTGGTATGTATGGTGCATAGTAGAGCTGAAACAAAGGGTAATACACCTGATAGTGAAGCAAATAAAACAATCAGCAGTAAAATATATAAGGCATAATGCTCACTCATCAAGTTATGTGTCTTTGTGTTTAAGTTCACAGCCCCGACGCGCGTTTCACATGGGCTTCCTTGGGGGGTTATTTAATGTTGTTGGAATCATGATTCCCTTAACTATTCATTGTATCCATGTTTGGAGATTATATACAGATGCACAGACAGACTGAAATGAATAGATTGCCTTTCAAATTCTTTCCTTTCTTTGCATGATTTGACAATCACTACAAACATTTGAAAGCCAATAATTGACACTATCAAGGTATTTTCTTCAGTTTTTGATGGTACAAAGAGTTGCAAGGCCAAAAATTATTACGGAATTAAATTCAAAGATTTCATAACATTACCGAACCTTTTGTGGTTTTGGACTAGTATTGTGCAGTTAGCTTAATGTTATAGAAACCCAGTATCACAATAATGATCATGGAGAGGATTTCCTTATTTTCTCCATTAGTCCTTTATGACATGTTAATCACACATGTCATTATAGTCGAATCAGCGAGGATTTGGTAGCTGGGAATATTAAAAACCACAAAAACAATTGGGCAGGTTTTTGGTAGAGAAATGGTTGTGCATGTGACGCGCCCCCTGGGCCGTGGGGTACTCGGTGCCGGGCCGGTTGTTGCTTGGGGAGATGTCACAGTGGCGGTGACCCGGTCCATGACCCAGGGCGGTCATTCAAATGGAGGAATTATTTACAGGGGATTTATAGTTTTTATATATAGTGTTCGTGACGCCACCTGTGCTATGCAGCTATGTGGAGCCACCGCTGCTGTGCAGAACCTCTGGAGCTGATGTTAGTGCAGCCGGGTTGGTTCAGCTCTCCACAGGTAGAGCTTAGCTCCAGGGCAGTGTAGATGTTGTAATGAAGTAGATGATGCTGGGCGTTGTAGTGCAGGGGTGATGGCGCAGCTAATAATCACAGAGACAGTGGGTGCAGTCCTCAAGGTCTTTACTCACGGTTGTTGCAGTCCAAGTTACAGGTACCAGTGTAACTTCCCTCGTTGTGCTGCGCTTACTCAGAGAGAGGTTCAGTCCACCCTCAGATATCTCCAGAGTATTTAGCGGGACCCCCTTCTGTATGTTCCCTCTCTGGCCGTCTCCCTGCACCTCATACCAAGTGTCCCAATCCGGTACCCGCGGGCCTTGTCGGGCGACGTCTGTTCCGTCCCCTGGGTCCTCTATAGCTACCTTCTTGGTGAGACTGATATGGACTGTTGGCTGCAGGACTTGAAATACTTCAGCCTCCGGTTTCTAGTTGAGACGTACAGTCTTCCGCTAGTTGAGGGACCGGTCCCCTTTGTGTGGCCTGACCCCTCCACCTCCTGGTAGATTCGGGCATATGGGTGGCCTCCAGCACTGCCCGTACCCCTGGGGTCCCTTCCTCGTTCCTGGAGCCCTTCCTGCTCTTCTCTCCTTCTCCTTCCGTCCTGGGCCTCTCCTCAGGCCCTCCGCCTGAGCAGAGCTCCTACAGAGCCCCTGCTCCCACACTTCTCCTCAGACTGTTCCCTCTCACTACTACTACTCCTCCACTCAAACAAGATGGCTTCTCTATTTATACTTTCCTCCACGTGCTCCCCTAAGCTACTTCCTCCACCCACACCCACTACATAGCTCCTTCCATCAGTTAGGGACCAGGGACTGTGCTCTCCCTTAGGAGCAATCTCGCCCTGCCCTCACTGCTGGTATGTGTTGGATGCAGGTGTTAGGGTCCCGAGCTGTACTCCTTCCTTACCTGAGAGTGAAATACCACACCTCTGGGTGAGATGCAGTACCTCTGTGGCGACCGAACCCTCAGGGGCACCAACCACACATGCAGATCTCAAGCGTAATAGGTATTTCAGTATAACACACATGATCCCCCAAGGGCTCATGCAGGCAGTTGTATTGTAATTCATTTTTGCTCAGAGCCATAATAGATCTACCATGAAGGTTCACCTCTCTATGCCTGTGAGCTTATATGGAGGCATAGATAAATTGTGACATGCTCTAGTGGATTCAGGACTGTATTTGGTGTTCATGCTGCATAGGCATGTGGAGATGCCCATTACTGGTAAGTCAGACTAAAAGTGCCCATACCCTTTATATGGTAGTTACCGTCCCCCTTACACACCAGACTAATCTCCGGCAAATTCGCCAAGATCACCGGGTTCAGCTGACAGTCTGAGGGTGCCTGCAGACAATCGTATGAGAAATCTAATGTTTCATTCAGAAAACTCATTATTTTTGTAATTTCATCAGATTTTCATCCATGACCATGAGTCCATTTTTTATGCCTGTGTGACATCCATACAACTACTTTAAATCACGTGTATGATCACATACAGTATCCTAGGTGTATAATAAAAATCTATCTGTAAAAATTGGATGCTACTTGTGGGATCAGATTTTTTTCTTTTTTTTTCTCGCACCCATAGACTTGAACGTGTGATAATAAGGTATCAGGATTTAAGGGTGCATTTACATTGGACATTTGCGGCAATTAAATTACCACTGACCGGTTTTATGAAGGTAATCAGTAGTGTTGAGCCACCCCCGTAGTGTTCGAGTTCGGTTCGGTTCGTCGAACACCCGTGTGTTCGCCGAACTGTTCGTCGAACTGTTCGTCGAACACCTTCGAACACCGTTAAAACCAATGGCAGGCAAACAAAAACACATAGAAACACATAGAAAACACCTTCAAAGGTGTCCAAAAGCTGACAAACTGCTCAGAAGACACAACTAACACATGGAAAAGTGACAAGTACATATAGTCATGCGAAAAGAAAAGAGGTGGAGGAGTAAAAGGAGGGGGAGACACAAATATAGGCATGTCATGCCCTTCTAAAATCCAAAAAGTGAGAAGCCGACACGTTCAGTTCGCTCCTGCCCGTGCCACCTCCGTGTCGCCGGGTTTGTGCCAGAGCCGCGGTGAACCCTGACGGCCAGCCCCCCTCTCCCAATACTGGTGCCTGTCCGCTGGTGGGTCGAGCGAGCCCCCCTGTGGTGGAGGCAGCTCTAAGCTTTTTAATTTAAATTGTCTCTCTAATTTGAATGAATACACTTTAAATCCATTTACAAGGATCTATTGGAGGGCAAGTCTCATGCCAGCAGCCGCGTAATTTCAGCTCCAGTAGCGTCCACTAAAGCTGCTGCAGTTAAAAAGCTTTTATAAGGATCGAGCTCGGCTGTCCACCGCAAGGCATCCTACTGCCAGTCCCAGCCCCTATGCCTTGGGGTGCCTCCTGATGCCCTTCACTGAGTATCCCGTGGTCCCGAAGCATTTCCTTTGAAAAAATTAAGTGTCCAAACTACAGGTGGTGTAGCTTGCTTAACAGCCGGGATAATCCGCTGACTAGCAGACACTGCTACTAGGCACAAAGTATTTCCTGGGCTAGATGCAGTTAAAAATTTGTAATTAGATACTCTCGTTGGATGCTGAGAAAGCATTCCATAGAGTCTCCTGGCACGCCATATATGATTCTCTTAAAAAGCTTGGGGTAGGGGTCTAGGGGACCCTTTTATAGCCAAAATCACGGCCCTGTATCGCAATACGTCACCTAGGCTGAAGATGAATGGAACTGTAGCACCCTGAGGGCTCGGTTGCTACAGAGGTATTGCACCTCACCCAGAGGTGTGATATCTCACTCTCAGGTAAGGATGGAGTGTGGATCAGGACCCGACACCTGCATGCATTACACCACATTGCCGTAGGGCAGGGCGACCAATATGCCCCTGAGATGGGCACGACAGTCCCTGTCCTTGGCTGGAGTGGGGGGAGGGAACACTGAGGAAGGGGAACCCTGTAGTGCAGGAGCAGGGAGGAAGCAGTTCCTGGGTGCATTGAGAAGGGAGTATAAAAGGTGGGCACCATCTTAGTTCAGTGCAGAGAAGTCTGAGCAGAAGTGACAGGGAGCAGGGGCTCTGCATGAGCTCTGCTCCGGAGGCGGGCCTAGTAACAGAGGCCCAGGCCTGGAAGAGGGAGAAGGAAGGAAGAGGAGCGGAGAAGGCTCCAGGAACGAGGAACGAAGGGATCCCAGGGGTGCAGACTGGCGAGTCGCCACCGCACGCCCGAATCCACCTGCGTGGAGGGGTCAGGCCAAAGGGGGAGACAGGTCCCCGAAACTAGTGGAGGCAGGAAACAACCCTCAGCTAGAAACCGGAGGCTGTGACATTTTATGTGGCGCAGCCCCTCGCTACACCCGCTAGGAAGGCACCACATAGGGTCAGGGAAACTGGCGCCAAGTTTACCAAGAGGAGGCCCGAGGCAGCCGGACAGAAGGGTTGGTAAGAAAGGCAAGACAAAGGACACACAAAGGGGGTCCTGTGAAGCGCTCCAAAGTTATCTGGGAGTTGTCTGAGCCCCTCACCTGGTGAGCACAGTACGACGTGGGCAGCCGTTACCTGCAGACGTGGTCTGGATAATAAGAACTGTGAGTAAAGGCCCTGGACTGCATCACTGACTCCGTGTCGTTACTGCTGCTGCCCTGCACCATCACCCCCATCCTCCGCATACACTGCCCTGAGGCTATACTCCTCCTGTGGGGAGTTATGCTACGCTCTGCTGCACCCACAACACCAGCCTCAGCGGTCTGCCCTGCAGCGGCAGTTCACTTTGACCGCAATCCACGGGTGGCATAGTCGGACATTTAAACATCAAAACCACATAAATAGTTCCGCCACTGGTCTGACCGCCCTGAGCCACGGAACCGGGTCGCCGCCACGGAGACTACAACCACCAGCATCCACCAAAAAGGGTCCGGCTCCGGGTGTCTCAAGGCCCAGGGGGTGCATCAGAACATTTTCATCACCTTTCACAATCACCAATGGGACAAGGCAGGGATATCCTCTCTCCCCTCTCTTATACATCCTAGTGACGGAGCACCTGCTCTCATCAATTCGCCATAACCCCAATATTAGGTGGATTGAGGTGGGAGGCACAGAGTACAAGTGCTCTCTATTTGCTGATGATGTCCTAGTATATATCACTCAATCACATATATCCATCCATGCTGTTATGGCTGAAATAGATCACTTTGTTACATGGTCAAATTTTAAAATCAATGCAGCGAAGTCTGAGGCCCTTGATGTCTCCCTCCCCAAATCCATACAGGATTCCATCCAGTCCAACTTTCCCTTTGCCTGGCCCTCACAGGGTATCAAATACTTAGGAATTCCTATTCATAGAGACCTCTCCCATCTATGTTATCTTAATTTTGGGCCCTTTATTGAACAACTCCATACAGACCACGGTTGGCAAGTGAGAACTGTAAGATTCACTAAGTGAACCACTGGTGTTTTGTGGAAAAGCACATGTACACTGTGTTCCAAATTATTATGCAAAAAGTGTTTAGGAGTGATAAGGGAAGAATTTGTTTGTTTGTCAGTTAAACTCATTGATGGTGATGTGTGTCAGGGCTCTTTATATCACTGTAAGCAATTGCAGACACCTGTGCTAATTAGTTTGGCAGGTGTGTCCAATGAAAGGCAAGACTACTTAAGAAGGCTGTCCCACATTATTAAGCAGCCTACATTTTCTGCCAAAATGGGAAAGAAAAAGGATGTGTCGGCTGCTGAGAAGCAACAAATTGTGGAGTGTTTAGGTCAAGGCATGACTACAATCAACATTGTGCGATGATCAGGATGAAGTGTCTTGGCAATCAAGAAGTATGTAGCTGATTCACAGTACACACGTGTGCGTGCTGATAAGGGCAAATTGAGGACTCTTTCCTACAGGCAATTACGTCAGGTTAAAAGAGCAGCGGCAAAAAAGCCTTGTCATAGCAGCAGACAAGTTTTTGAAGCTGCTGGTGCCTCCAACGTCCCCCGAACAACAAGATGCAGGGTCCTTCAGAGGTTTGCAGCTGTGCATACGCCATCCTGTCGACCTCCTCTATCCACTTCACACAAGCATAAACGGCTCCAGTGGGCCAAACATTACATGAAGACTGATTTCAAAACTGTTTTGTTCACGGATGAGTGCCGAGCAACGCTCGATGGTCCAGATGGATGGAGTGGAGGATGGCTGGTTGATGGACACCTCACGCAAACACGGCTACAGCACCAACAAGGAGGAGGTGGAGTAATGTTTTGGGCTGGAATCATGGGGAGAGAGATTGTCGGCCCCTTTAGGATCCCTGTAGGGGTAAAGATGAACTCCATTATGTATGTGGAGTTTCTCAAACAGCGCTTCCTGCCATGGTTCAAGAAGAAGAACCGTGTATTCCACAGCAAGATCATTTTTATGCATGATAATGCACCATCTCATGCTGCACATAAAACATCTGCATCTCTGGCTGATATGGGCATAAAAGGGGAAAAACTTATGGTGTGACCCCCATGCTCCCCTGACCTCTACCCCATTCAGAACCTCTGGAGCATCATCAAAAGGAGTGTCTATGATGGCGGGAGGCAGTTCACATCTAAGCAACAGCTCTGGGAGGGTATTCTGTCCTCATGCAAAACAATTGAAGCAGAAACCATCCAAAACCTGACAAATTCAATGGACGAGAGAGTTCAGAAGCTCCTTTCGAACAAGGGGTCCTATGTGAAAATGTAACATCACCTAGAATAAAGTTTTGAGTTGAAAACTGTTTGATTTCAGTTTCTAATAACCTGCTAATGCTTATAATTTCAAAAATAACCATTTTTTTGGTCTTTATTAAAATGAAAAGGTTGATCGAAAAGTTTGGGGGATCTAAGAGTGTGGCAACCCAGTAGTCAGGATTACTGTGAATTCTGACAATATGAGGGTCATGTTGCAGGTAGTGCAGCAAGAAGGCACTTATGTGTCTTGCGCATCTCGGAGCCCCAAAATTATTTTCCGGGCTAGATGCAGCTAAAAATTATTATTAATTTTAAATCTGGTGGAGCTTAGTATAGATGGCCTAATAGAATAATAACCTGCTAATGCTTATAATTTCAAAAATAACCATTTTTTTGGTCTTTATTAAAATGAAAAGGTTGATCGAAAAGTTTGGGGGATCTAAGCGTGTGGCAACCCAGTAGTCAGGATTACTGTGAATTCTGACAATATGAGGGTCATGTTGCAGGTAGTGCAGCAAGAAGGCACTTATGTGTCTTGCGCATCTCGGAGCCCCAAAATTATTTTCCGGGCTAGATGCAGCTAAAAATTATTATTAATTTTAAATCTGGTGGAGCTTAGTATAGATGGCCTAATAGAATCAGTGCTGCACACTGCTACAAAGCCCAAATTATTTTCCAGCCAAGGTACAGATAAACATGATTAGTAATTTTAAATCTGGTGGAGCTTATTATAGATGGCCTAATAGAATCAGTGCTGCACACTGCTACAAAGCACAAATTATTTTCCAGCCAAGATACAGATAAACATGATTAGTAATTTGAAAGCTTAAAACGGTTGGTGAGGTGATTTTGAGCAATCATCGAGCTTTTACTCTCCCCAGGATGACACAGGGGTAGAAAAGTTGTTTCGGATCCATGATTTTTTCATCTTTATGAACGTGAGTCTGTCTACATTATCAGTTGAGAGCCGCGTGCGCTTATCTGTCAGCACACCACCAGCAGCGCTGAACACACGTTCAGACAGAACGCTGGCTGCGGGGCATCTCCAAGGCATAAGTGGCTAGCTCCGGCCATTTATCCAGATTGGAAGCCCAAAAAGAGCAAGGGTCCAGTGACACAGTCATGGCTTCAATGTTTACTTGGAGATACTCCTGTACCATAGTCTCTAGGCGTTGACTATGTGGCAGACTTCTTGTCTCCTGTGGCCTTGTAAAGGATGGGCTAAAAAAGTGGTGAAATGATTCCGCAAAATTGATGTTACCAGCAGATACTGTGGTTCTGTTACGGTTTGAGTGCTGAACACTCGACGGTCCCACGGTTGGCAAGTTGGAACTGTGAGATTCACTATGTGCACCACTGGTGTTTTGTGGAAAAGCACATGTAAGATTCTGCAACAGTCTCTGCTGATACTCCTGCATGCGTGCATCCCTTTCTATGGCAGGAATAATTTCTGCAAATTTACTTTTGTACCGGGGATCTAACAGTGTGGCAACCCAGTAGTCAGGATTATTTCTAATTCTCACAATTCGAGGGTCATGTTGCAGGTAGTGCAGCAAGAAGGCACTCATGTGTCTTGCGCATCCAGGAGCACCAAGTCCCTGTTGTGTTGGTGGCGAGGTAACAATCATGCTTCCTTCCTCTGTCCTCTCCCCCCAACCTCGCACAACAGAAATGTGATCAAGGTCTCCCTCATCTGATGAGTCTTCCATCAGTTCGTCCTCCACTTCTTCCTGGGCTCCTGCACCTTCCTCACTAGTTTGGCTGCTACCATGCACCCTGGTAAAACCATCTCCCCCACCCTCACATGCCTGCCGCCTTGGTGCTGCCGACCGTCTGGACCTTGCAGATGTTAGCCCTTCCACATACAACTCCTCCTCCTCTACTTCTTCCACCTCCTCTTGTGCCACCACCTGACTCCGAATTCTGTTTAACATGTGCTCCAGCATGTAAATCACCGGAATAGTCATGCTGATAATGGCATCGTCAGCACTAAACATCTTCGTCGCCATTTCAAAACTGTGCAGAAGGGTGCATAGGTCCCTGATCTGAGACCACTCCTCCAGCGTGATTTGCCCCACCTCTGGATCTCGTTGGCCCAGGCTGTACGTCAGAACGTATTGCACCAGGGCTTGTCGGTGCTGCTACAGTCGCTGCAACATGTGCAGAGTTGAATTCCACCGGGTAGGCACATCGCAATTTTGCCGGTGAAGTGGCAGGCCCAACGACTTCTGTAGAGATGTAAGTCGCTGAGCTGCGGGATGCGAACCGTGGAAGTGAGCACACAGCGACCGTGCCCTCTGCAGAAGGCCATCTAGTCCGGGATAGTGGGCTAAAAATTGCTGGACAACCAGGTTCAACACGTGAGCCATACAAGGCACGTGTGTGACATTGCCCCGGCGAAGGGCCGCACCCAGGTTTGCAGCATTGTCACACACGGCCTTCCCTGGTTTCAGGTCCAGTGGAGACAACCATTCATGAAATTGGTTCTCCAGAGCTGACCACAACTCCTCAGCTGTGTGACTCACATTTCCCAGACATTTCAAAGTAAAAACCGCCTGATGACGTTGAGCCCTACTGCCAGCATAGTGAGGAGGTGTGCAGGATCGCTTCTGCGCAGTTAGAAAGCTTGTGGCATGACCAGACAGGCTTTGGGTGCAGGTGGAGGACCGAGAGGAGGTTGAGGAGTCAGAAGCAGTGGAGGAACTTTGAGATAAAGAGGATTGACGGACAACTCGTGGGGACGGCAAGACTTGGACAGCAGCCCCTTGTCCTGCTGTCACCATAGTTACCCAGTGCCCAGTCAGCGACATGTAACGCCCCTGTCCATGCCTACTCGTCCAAGTGTCTGTGGTGAAATGCACCCTGTCACACACAGAGTTTCTCAAAGAAGCGGTGATGTTGTGTGCGACATGCTGGTGGAGCGCAGGCACACCTTTCTTTGAGAAGTAGTGCCGACTGGGCATCTGGTACTGGGACACTGCGACGGACATAAGGTCTCGAAAATCCTCTGTGTCCACCAGGCGGAAAGGCAGCATTTCTGTAGCCAAGAGCTTGCAGATGGTGAAATTCAACCTCTTAGCTTTCTCATGGCTAGGAGGAAATGGTCTTTTACTTGTCCACATCTGAGGGACCAAGGGCTGGCTATTGTGCTTAGACGGGGTTGATAAGGGTGTCCCCGGCAAACTGCCGGTCTGTGAGGAAGATGCAGGCGGACATCTTAGGTTTCCTTGATCCAAAGGTGGTGCTATCGATGTCGGACAGTGCTCAACACCAGCTGGTGTTACCACCTCCAAAGAAAATGATGACCTGCCAATCACGCTGGCTGTTGCGGGTAAAGAGGTGGCAGGTCTGCGCCCCAAAACAGGTGTGACTGCTGTCCCCCCTGTCACAGAGGATGAAGAGGCCGCGGATGCACAAGATATGGCAGACGGTGGTTGGCCCGGCCGGTTAGGCCGCATTGTAGCACAGTGAGCTTCCCACTGCAACTTATGCTTCATGTCCATGTGCCGGTTCATGCATGAAGTACTCAAACTATGTATTTTTTGGCCTCTACTTAGCTTTTGCTGACAAATGTTACAGATAACACGAGTTGGGTCATCTTTATCGATCTGAAAAAATGCCCAGGCTATGCAAGGCTTAGCACCCATGCGACCTGAAGAGCCACCACGACTTGTGGTGAGAGGCAGAGTTGTGTTTGAGGATGCAGTTGTTGACGTGCTTCCAGTACTACGTCTCTGTCCAGGAAGGCGCAACCTGACCTCGTCGTCACTAGCATCCTCCTCCACCTCCTCTGCTGACCTCATCTCTTGGCTGACTGTGGGTTGACAGTAAGTGGGATCTCCAACCTCATCATCATCACCCTGTGCGTTATCACACCCGTCGTCCTCAGAGCCAACCTGTTCCTGCCCTGACAAAAAACTAAAGTTGTCGCTCCAATCAGGTATTTGAGTCTCATCATCATCTTCCTCATTGTCTCCACCAACAGGAGTTACAGTTTGGGAATGAGGGTCTACATTATGGTCAGAACCTTCTGCGTCTGGTCCTGGATCCGACTCATAAAGATTCTGGGCATCAGTGCAGATCATTTCCTCGTCTGGATTCACAGAAGCGCTGGAGTCGACCTCTGATTCCCAGGCTATAGTATGAGTAAACAGCTCTGCAGACTCAACCATCTGTTCTACCTCATACTCAGATGGGCAGCTGGAGATTTGGGAGCTGTGAGGAAGCAAGTGCGATTGGGGTGACACCTTTGAGGACTGGAGTATTTGTGATGTTGAAGTTGATGTGGAGGAGTGCCCACTTAAAGGAACACTTGATATCCGTTGAAGCACCTGCTGTTTTTGTGCCTCATCTGGAATTTGTAGCGATTGGCGAAGGGATCTTATCACATTGTCCGCTAAAAGAAGTAGACATTATAGTTTGGCTGGAAGATGGTCTTTCTTCTGCAGATGTTACTGTTGCTTTAACACCTACCCCACGGACACAACCTTTTTTCCCCTTCCCAACACGCCTATTCCCCTTTCCACCAGCAGCAGGCCTTTTCCCACTCATTTTGGTGGTTAGCTAATTCACAATTCTGGAGTTGTTTGCACAAAAAAACAATGGATGGGAACCGAGCAGAGCTGAGTGGCCAAACTGTGGTATTAGGCCAAAACTATTGGCTGGGTTAGATGCAGAAAAAAATTATATTCAATTTGCAACCTGATGGAGGTCAGTATAGATGGACTAATAGAACAAGTCCCACACACAGCTAGAAGCCCAAGTATTTTTTCAGAGGTAGATGCAGAAAAAAATTGTATTCAGTTTGCAACCTGATGGAGGTCAGTATAGATGGACTAATAGAGAAAGTCCCACACACTGCTAGAAGGCCAAATATTTTTTCAGAGCTAGATGCAGACAAAACATTATTTTGAATTTGCAACCTGATGGAGGTCAGTATAGGTGGACTAATAGAACAAGTCCCACACACTGCTAGAAGGCCAAATATTTTTTCAGAGCTAGATGCAGAAAAAAAATATATTCAGTTTGCAACCTGATGGAGGTCAGTATAGATGGACTAATAGAGAAAGTCCCACACACTGCTAGAAGGCCAAATATTTTTTCAGAGCTAGATGCAGACAAAAAATTATTTTGAATTTGCAACGTGATGGAGGTCAGTATAGATGGACTAATAGAACAAGTCCCACACACTGCTAGAAGCCCAAATATTTTTTCAGAGCTAGATGCAGAAAAAAATTATATTCAATTTGCAACCTGATGGAGGTCAGTATAGATGGACTAATAGAATGATGCTATGCCCAAAAGATTTTACTTCACTAGGTGCAGTAAAAAAATTGGTATTCTATACACAGGTGGTATATCTTGCAACACAGATAGGCTACTCCACTGACTAACACACTCTGCAATAGGCCAAAAAGGATTAGCTTTGCTAGATTCAGCCAAATGCTGTGAAAAAAACTTGCACAGCACTGGCACAGACCTGCCTGGCAAAAACTGATAGGAACTGTTGTAACCTAGTCCTGAAAAGGACTGCAATTACAATTAGTCTTTACTCCCACAACCTATCTATTTAAGAGCACAGACCTGCCTGATAAAAGTCGTAGGAAATGCTGTAACCTAGTCCTTAAAAGGACTGCAATCACAACTATTCCCTACTCCCAAGCTATCTGTAGATTTGTGCGAAAATTGGCTTGAAATTAACAAGGTATAGCGCACACAGCAACAGCGGTGCCGTCTAACACGCAGCTGCAGCAGTGAGAAAATGGTGGCGACGGAGAAAATGGCTTGGTCTTATAGGGCAAGGACATGTGACATACACTGCCAATGACACATGCCCTTGCTTGTGTGAAAAAAAGCACTTCGCTCCGTGTGTGCGCTGCTGATAGGCTGACAGATTGCACCTCCCCACTGTAAATGCGGGAAAGAGACTAAAAAATGGAGATCTTCATTATTCCTGCAGAGATCCATCCTCTGCCCCTCCCCCCGCCCCGCTGTACACTCAAACTGCGTATTAACATTAATTTTCAGCATTACTGAGAAAAAATCCAGTTATGATTTTGGTGCATGAACAGTTATCGAACATAACCTCGAACAGCCGAATTTTTTTCAAATTGTTCGTGTTCGCCGAACGACTCGAACACCGCCCAAAACAGCTCGAATTTGAGATTGGCGAACAGTTCGAGTCGAACACCGCTCATCTCTAATCCAGATACCTTATAGATGACATCTCCTCTGATTGAAGTTCTTCTCATCCTTTTCTTCTTCATCTGGTCCCAACGCCTTAGCTCATCTCCACAGATGTCCCTCTTCTCCAGTCTTCTGCAGCACATCCTGACACAGTGCCCTTAAAAATAAAAAGTGTCATTATGCCACCTGAATAAAAATAGCTGCCCATGCTGTGCCCTAAATAAATAATTGCTCCTCAAGGTGCTTTCTGCCCAAAAAAATTGACACTCACACTATCCCTCTGATGATACATGGTCTCTTCTCCTATAAAATATTGCCTCTACACTGTCCTCCTTTATATATTTTAACACTATCCTTCCTTATGAACAATAACCATCAAACCATCCTCCCTTGACAACTATGGCCTAAACACTGTCCGCCCTACATGCTGTACCTGCATTATTAGCCTCCACACTGTCCCCATCTTCAGTAACCCTCCCCACAATGCCCCCTTGTCACACTGTACTCCCTCCATACAGTGCACCCCCATATGCACTCATACATATAGTCTGCACCCCCATATGTACCCCCATAAATAGCCGGCACCCCACTTACCCCTGTTCCCTAGTTACCTGTCACCAGTGCCCCTTCTTCTGATGCTTCCTGCCCGGGAAAACATGTCACTTGCAATCTGAAGCATGTCTCCACCCATAAGAGTCACTTGGGCATGGCATCATCACAGGTCCTTCACCTCTATGATTTATCTTCTTCCATCAGGGCAGAGAGCTGATCGGTGCTGTTCTGCCCGTACACCCACCCTCCACTTCTTCCTCTCAATAAAGATGGCAGTTTTCATACTTAGTCCAGTGGAGGTAAGACGAAAGGAGAAATTTAAAAAAAAAAATTCCCTTTATGGAAGTGCCGCCTCCCGCAGCCTGCCACCCTAGGCACCAGCCCTTGAGTGTCTGGGGGCAAGTACAGCCCTAAGTGGACTCCCTATGTATAAATTCTACCATGGAAAATGTGTTGTTTGTTTTTAATATCTGTCTGACGCAGGGATAGATGTACCACATGTACAGCCAGTCCAATGCATAGTGGCCTGGTGGGGAAAATGCAGTGGTGTAACTTGAAGCTCAAGGGCCCCTTATACTCCAGGGCTCGGTGCCATTGCAACCCTTGCACCAATTGTAGTTACACCCCTGTGTATGTGTTCCCAGAAGTACTGCATCTTAACTGGATACTGCTATGATTATTCTGTATATTTTCTTCTTTCAACTCAGGACTTTATGGGCATCTGGTTTTGCTCGATACATATCGTCTTATATAGTCAAAGGAAATCAGTCAGCAGGTTTTTCTTACGTAAACTGAGAGCATCATGATGTAGGGTCTGAAAGCCTGATTCAAGCGATGTGTCACTAATTGGGCTGTGTTTTGCTGTTTCAATACAATCAGTATTTTATCAGCAGGAGATTATCAATACAGGACTAATTTCATCGTGCCTCCTAGTCCAACCACATTCCCAGTTTTGATTAGCAGATTTCTATCAATATACAATGTACTCAGAAAACTACCGATCGGTGGTGTGAGCGAGGATATACTGTATACAGCTCAGCATTCAGAGCTCTGCAACAGAGATAATTGTGATTCTAACATAACTGTTGCACCCAGTAATCTAAGTGATACATCACTGGGACCAGGGTTTGTGCACCTACATCATTATGCTGTCAGATTACAGATTACCTGCTGACAGATTCCCTTCAAAGGGGTTGTCCATGCTTGACACAAAAGTTTGCTGTCACGCTATGTGACTGCAGGCTTCTGAATCATGGCAGCATGCGGTGCACATGCAATCAGGATTTCCCTGATTGGCCAAAGGCCCCACTACCAGTATTTGCTCAGTATTCGGTCAGTATTTTTTCTCAGGAGTGGGAGACAAAACCAGGAGTGGATGATAAATACAGAATTGGTGACTTGTTTCTATTATACCTATTATAAATATATAAAATGTAACTTTTATCATATAGATTAAAACATCTATGTCTCTCTACACTGTTTAGGAAATGTTCACATGTTGCATTTTTGCTGCATTTTTTTCTGTAGGCAAAACCTGCTCTCTTGTCAGTAAAAAAGATGCTTAAAAAAGCAGGATTTTGCTGTGTTTTTTGCTGCGTTTTCATGCTGATACAGTTTAGTGCCTGTTGTTCCTGAGTTCTCTGCATCAAAAATGCAGCAAAACCTGATACCTGCATTTTTTTGCACTTATTCCCTGTTGTCTATGGGTGAAAAACGCTGCAAAAAAGCTGAAAGAAGTGACATTCCGCAGTTTTAAAAAAGGCAGTAGTTTTCCAAAAAGTCCAATGTATGTGCATGAGATTTCTGAAATCTCATAGCTTTTGCAGGTACAGCTTTTAATTTGCATTAAAAAAAATGCAACGTGTGAACATAGCCTTAAAATGAGTTGCAATAAAAAAAAAAACGCTTGAGTGGTGCTTTAATTCCCTTGACTATAAGGTGAACAGTAAAGTCCGTACCTTTATTATAATATTCTAGGTCATTTTCCCATTATTTGTAGTAGATCTTTTAGTTATTGATGTGTCATTTCCTTTGAAGGCCTGACCCTCCCTTGCTAAGGAAATACATTTGTAAGACAAGAACTTGCTGATAAAATGCTAAATCATAAAAGAACAATTAAAGCCATTGAAATGTGAGAGGGTGACCTGTGTGAGAAGTTCCCCTATGAAACAAAACCAGACAATGTGACTGATAGGTTTAAAAGGAAAAAAAAAAGCAAATTAAGTCACAAATGTTATTTTAGCTACTTACTTACACCGAACCTTTTATTTTAAAACAATCCCCAGTTTTGAGCCAGAAACATTTCAGAAAGGTTATAACTAGTTTTAAAGGGAACCTGTCATAAGATTCATGCTGCCTGAACTGCAGGCAACATGAATAAGAGCCTGGCGGTGTAGCTGCTGCCAGGTACGTACAACTCTGGATCGCTGCAACGTTTCAGAGAAAACAATTCGTAAAGCTGACCATGAACTTTATAGTAAATGACTTTTCTAGTCCGTTGACATCCCCAGCCGGCTTCTTTATGTTTCATTCCCATTTATTGACAGGTCTCTCCCTAAATACACTCATGGGAGAGACCTGTCAATCAAGTGTAGCAGGGAGGGAGTAGTTGGCCGGGATCACATTGGACTAGATCTAGATGGTTAACAAAGGGTGAGGTCACCCTCTTTAATTCAGTGGTCATTTCACAATCTCAAGTCTTGATAGTTGCCAAGAAAACCTGGGTATGAGTTGGCCTTATTCACGGTGGTCTGATATGCCCTGCCATAAGAAGGGTCTACCAGGCTGTGCCACTGTAAAACTGACAGGTCTCAAGCACTGCATTAGAGAAGTATTGCAGTGCACGAGACCAGAAAAATGAAAAATATTCAAGTCCCGTACTGAAACTGAGTAAAAATGTAAAAAATAAGTTCAATAAAATTTGTTTAAATGTAAAATAAGAAACAAAAAGGAAGTAAAAAATAGACAAAATTTGACTCCGTTCTAAAAGCGCAGCTTTTGTGTAAAAAATATAAATAAATAAAGAAAGAAAACAACTTACACATACCGTTAATTGGTATTACCACACACTGAACAGCCCAAACAAACTGTCACATTATATATCATGTACGGTGAACACTGTCAATAGATAAATAAATACAAAAATGTAGCTTTCACATCATACTGATGCACAAAAAAATGGAAAAATGGCTCTTGAAGCCAGTGTATGGACAAGTAATAATTAATGCACTCCCTGGAAAAAAATCTGTAAATTGCCTCTTATCTCATCTCCATGATAGCTTATCTTGTGTCTATGATAGCATAAGCTCTTTTCCTTTTTGCCTGAAGGAGACTACTACCAATGCTAGTCATATGATTGAGTATGCTTGAACTTAAGCAAATTCCCAAGCCTGCCTTCATAATGCAGTCTACCAGGCCACAGCCAGTATTACTGTGGCACCCCAGGGGTCTGGTTTCCACAGTAATGCAATGTTATGTCTGAGAGCAGGTGGGAGGTCTCTTGGTCAGGAATCCTATGCATGCCACACCTCCTGCCCAGTCCTGGGAGGGGAAGGACTTCCCCTATATAAACCTGGGGCTGAGGCAGGGTTAGAGAGTTCAGAGGGAGAGTGCAGCCAGGAGGGCTGACAGGGAGCTGTGGCTCCGGCTGGGCCCAGCTCCTGGGCCATGCCAGAAGTAGAGAAGAGAAGCAGCATAGGAAGAAACAACAGGAGCTCTGTGGGAGCAGTGTTACAAAGAGTCAGGGGCTGGCAGCTGCAGAGCTCGCCCTGACTGAGAAGATTTCTTACCGGACCCGGAGTCCGAGGCTGTGGGGACTAACTCCTACCCAGCAGCAGAATCCGTCAGGCAGGGGATTTCAGGTCCTCTGGCCAAGAAACCCGAAGGCACGGTCACACGCATGGGACCAGCACCGCCGTCGTGGAGCGGAAGCTACTAGAAGGCCCCGAGTCACCGGCCATACGGGTGAGCACCACACGGTACACTCAGGGACGTGGGCTACTTATACTCGCTTCTAGCAAGGTAGCCAGAAGAGTATCGTTAGTTTGGGAGGCCTACAACTCCGCCTGGCCAGGGGAGATCCCATCTGCTCAAGGACTGACCAGGCCCCAACCGCTAGCCAGTACTCCGGGAGGGTCTATCTTTGTCACCAGTAAAGACCCTGAACTACACCGCATCGTCTCTGAGTGGTTCCTGCTACCCCCATCATCCACGTCGGCTGCCCTGAGGCCATACCCCTCCCGTTGGGGGTTATACCATCTACGCTGCACTATCCTACCACCGGCCTCAGCGGTCTGCCCTGCAGCGGCAGCTTCATAGCTGCATTCAACGGGTGGCGTAGTCGTCCATCATCTGCCGCTGATACAGCGCCACTTAGTCTGACTCCCTGGGCACGGACCGGATCACCGCCACGAGACTACAACCCTCAAGAGATCCGGCTCCGGGTAAGCTCCCGCGTGCGCAACGCAGAGCGACACAGGCCCAGGGGCGCGTCAACTTTTGGCGTAGTCGGCAGGATCTCGTGCCCGCAACCACCGGGTACTGCGTGCCTGAAAAAGACTGTTCAAACTTACCAGTGGTGAAGATTCCCGCCATCCGGCGCCATCTTCTGTCTTCTTCCCGCCATCTGCGAAGTTTTCCCGCCATCCGGCGCCATCTTCTGCCTTCTTCCCGCCATCTGTGGAGTTTTCCCGCCGTTGGACGCCATCTTGAAGACGCCGCGCGGGAAGAAGAGGGGCGTGGACTCCGAAAGCGCGCGAGAACTGAAGCCCCGCCTCACGTCCGGACGTTGCGTAAGGTCCTGGAAGGAGCCCAGCAGACGCCGACGTCACAGGAGCGCGACGGAAGGTCCTCAACCCTGACGATCCACTGCGGAGCCGCGGCCTACGGAAGAGGATCATCGCAAGGTAGGCCACGGTCCACTAGGGGGGAGAAGGATGTCGGATACGGAGGAGAGCTTCACCGCTTCAACCCCCGCCAGCGCCACCGCTGTTGCGGTCATGCCTTTCACCATGCCCTATATCCCGGGGGCAGCCTGGCTACCCCAGTACTCAGGGGAGTCACATACCCTGCATGACTTTAGAGAAAAGCTGGATAGCCTCTTCCAGGTGTACACCCTCACAGAGGAGCAAAAAGTGAGCATCCTGGTGGCCCAATTAACTGGGGCAGCCCAAAGGGGGGTAAAGTCCTGGCCACCTGGGAGGAGGACTGTCGCAGAGATACTAACCCAGCTAACCGAGGAGGAGCTGCAGTACTACCAATACGAGGAAAGCCAAGAGGACCCGGACGGGTCTGAGGACTACCCTCAGGAGGGAGCACAAAGAGGACATAGCTACTGAAGGGAAGTAGCGTGAATAAAGAGCTGTACATAGTTACCCGTTAGGGTACAAGGACTGCTGCTAATTAAAATATGGTCCCCGTTGGGATTAGTGAATTGTTCCCCATGTGCCCCTATCTTAAACCAGGCTGAGGACTGTGAGCAGCCATTCCTTATCCCCACTGGCCGAGGACTGAGAGCGGCCATATCCTGTAAATAATTATGTGTTTCTAGTAATTTATGGGAGTCTTTGGTGGATTTGCCGGGAATCCTTTGTACATAGTTGGAGCGTAACCCAGGACGGACTAAAGACTGTTAAGGACTCGGGGCAGGATAGACCCCTACCTGGTTACGTCTCCCTGTTTTGGTGAAATGGACACCTTTGTTTTCTTCAAAACTGCACCCGGTTGCGGACACGCCGTGACCATCTTTATATGTTTTTCTTATTGTACTATTATTGTTTATACCTTGTTATGTTTTTCTAAAAATATGTTTAGTCCCGGAGTACTAAATTTCACTAGGGGGGAATGTGGCACCCCAGGGGTCTGGTTTCCACAGTAATGCAATGTTATGTCTGAAAGCAGGTGGGAGGTCTCTTGGTCAGGAATCCTATGCATGCCACACCTCCTGCCCAGTCCTGGGAGGGGAAGGACTTCCCCTATATAAACCTGGGGCTGAGGCAGGGTTAGAGAGTTCAGAGGGAGAGTGCAGCCAGGAGGGCTGACAGGGAGCTGTGGCTCCGGCTGAGCCCAGCTCCTGGGCCATGCCAGAAGTAGAGAAGAGAAGCAGCATAGGAAGAAACAACAGGAGCTCTGTGGGAGCAGTGTTACAAAGAGTCAGGGGCTGGCAGCTGCAGAGCTCGCCCTGACTGAGAAGATTTCTTACCGGACCCGGAGTCCGAGGCTGTGGGGACTAACTCCTACCCAGCAGCAGAAACCGTCAGGCAGGGGATTTCAGGTCCTCTGGCCAAGAAACCCGAAGGCACGGTCACACGCATGGGACCAGCACCGCCGTCATGGAGCGGAAGCTACTAGAAGGCCCCGAGTCACCGGCCATACGGGTGAGCACCACACGGTACACTCAGGGACGTGGGCTACTTATACTCGCTTCTAGCAAGGTAGCCAGAAGAGTATCGTTAGTTTGGGAGGCCTACAACTCCGCCTGGCCAGGGGAGATCCCATCTGCTCAAGGACTGACCAGGCCCCAACCGCTAGCCAGTACTCCGGGAGGGTCTATCTTTGTCACCAGTAAAGACCCTGAACTACACCGCATCGTCTCTGAGTGGTTCCTGCTACCCCCATCATCCACGTCGGCTGCCCTGAGGCCATACCCCTCCCGTTGGGGGTTATACCATCTACGCTGCACTATCCTACCACCGGCCTCAGCGGTCTGCCCTGCAGCGGCAGCTCCATAGCTGCATTCAACGGGTGGCGTAGTCGTCCATCATCTACCGCTGATACAGCGCCACTTAGTCTGACTCCCTGGGCACGGACCGGATCACCGCCACGAGACTACAACCCTCAAGAGATCCGACTCCGGGTAAGCTCCCGCGTGCGCAACGCAGCGCGACACAGGCCCAGGGGCGCGTCATTACCATAGACCACCAGAGGAGCAAGTATGAACCTCAATGTATTGCAATTAAATAACTCACTAATAATTTACAGGTCATGGCAAATTTGAACATTTTGTGTGAATCATTAAAAAATACCCTCTGACTTTCATACAATACTGAAGGTTGCATCAGTAACAAAAGGATGAAATGACCTCAGGTGTATCCATGCTATAATGTTTTGCAGCTATCACATCACATGTTATAGTGCAACCAATCAGGATGGACTATCACAGCCTGTTTAAAAGCCGAGGCAGGGAATGCAGTAGCTATTTTAGGGCTCTTTCAAATGTCCTGATATTTCCAGTACTGGAAAAAAACAGTACCGGAGGTGTCCATGTCTGTGTGTTCGTGTGTACTTGTGTGGCATATGTGTGGCAACCGGGTGCCGCATCAGGATCACTCATACTGGCACCTGAGAATCAGAGGTACGGTTCGCGCTGTTCCCAAGTGCTGGATGCTGAAGGAATTTTTATTTATTTATTTTACTCACTTATATAGCGCCATTAATTTCACAGCGCTTTACAGACTCTCTCATCATTGCCCCCTGCCAGCGCTGGGATCGGCACAAGCAAGGGACAATGTTGAGAGTTGTATTCTGCCCACTGTGTCCAATAAGAATAAAATTAAAAACATTATACTCACCTTTACACCTAATTCCCTGAAGCCATTGTCCCCTGTAAAAAAAATAAAATAAAAAAACAACCATAATACTCACCTGTCTGACATACTGTCCCACACTGTAATACATCTGATTGACAATTCTGCCTCTGCGTGCACAGTGGCTTGAGGCGACCGCACACGCTGAGGAGCAGGGGTGAATGACGGTGCCCAGGGGTTAGTAATGGAGAGGCGTCTATAAGACTTGGCAAAGGACAAATGGATTATATTCTCATCAGACAGATGAGGAATATGGTTGTTTATTATTTTTGATCTTTTACATGGGACATGGGATTCAGTGGAATATCTTCTCATCGGACAGGTGAGGATGTTTGCTTTTTTATTTTTAAGTTTTCTGATTAAATGGGTAAAAGAGGGATGGGGAGTATTTATTTCAATTAAGGAGTCTGTGTCATTATTTCAAATAAGGGACTTTATTCTGTTTTTTTTTATTTACTCTATGTAACAGTTAATGTTAAAATTGCATTGCATACGGATTGCTTTCACATGTCATTTTGATGTCATTCGGATGCTAAATGAGAAAAATTGCATTGTACTTGGTCGCATGACACTCATCCGACTTTTCAGGAACAACATAGGACCGATTTTTTAATGGTGGGTATGAGCCCTTAGTCAGTGTTCTGCACAGAACAGTCTGCCTAATCACAAAAGACTAAGAGGGATCATTCCTAGACCATTTTTCATTACTAAAAAAACATGTCAGCGTACTGTGCTATTAAATATGCTGATGGTTACTACCAAGTTACCATCTGTTTCTATGGTGAGGTCCCTTTTTCATTACCCAGGTTGTGTTTGCTTTAAAGGGATTAAAAACAATTGCATACAGTCCAAGAAAAGTATTATACACATCTTTTCAGGGCAACTGAACTACATAAAATTCATGGCAAATCGAACTTTTTCAAAAAATTTTGCCTAACCTGGAGAATTTGAATTCCAAAAGATTTGATTGTCTGTATTCACCATATGACGGTGTAAGGTGCAGAAGGATCAGACATTATAAGGTCTACAACAAATCCTGACAGCAGGTTGTTTCCCCCCTTAAAATTATCCTATTTATTCACTGTATGTCAATATCTAATCTCTTAATATGGCAGTATTTTGTAAATCATAGATTATTTAGTTATAAACAATGAGTAATATATTGTTTCTGGGTTGCTGTTTACTAGTGTTGAGCCACCCCCGTAGTGTTCGAGTTCGGTTCGGTTAGTCGAACACCCGTATGTTCGCCGAACTGTTCGTCGAACTGTTCATCGAACACCTTCGAACACCGTTAAAACCAATGGCAGGCAAACAAAAACACATAGAAACACATAGAAAACACATAGAAAACACTTCAAAGGTGTCCAAAAGCTGACAAACTGCTCAGAAGACACAACTAACACATGGAAAAGTGACAAGTACATATAGTCATGCGAAAAGAAAAGAGGTGGAGGAGTAAAAGGAGGGGGAGACACAGATATAGGCATGTCATGCCCTTCTAAAACCAAAAAAGTGCGAAGCCGACACGGCCTGTCCGTTCCTGCCCTTGCGACCTCCGTGTCGCCGGGTTTGTGCCAGAGCCGCGGTGGACCCTGACGGCCAGCCCCCTCTCCCAATACTGGTGCCTGTCCGCTGGTGGGTCGAGCGAGCCCCCCTGCGGTGGAGGCAGGTCTAATCTTTTTAAATTTAATCTTTTCTAATTTGAATGAGTACACTTTCAATCCTTTTACAAGGATCTATTGGAGGGCAAGTCTCATGCCAGCAGCCGCGGTAATTCCAGCTCCAGTAGCGTCCACTAAAGCTGCTGCAGTTAAAAAGCTTTTATAAGGATCGAGCTTGGTGGTCCACCGCAAGGCGCCCTACCGCCAGTCCCAGCCCCTGTGCCTTGGGGTGCCTCCCCGATGCTCTTCACTGAGTGTCCCGGGGGCCCAAACCATTTCCTTTGAAAAAATTAAGTGTCCAAACTACAGGTGGTGTAGCTTGCTTAACAGCTTGGATAATCCGCTGACTAGCAGACACTGCTAATAGGCACAAAGTATTTCCTGGGCTAGATGCAGTTAAAAATTTGTAATTAGATACTCTCGTTGGAAGCTGAGAAGGCATTCCATAGAGTCTCCTGGAAAGCCATATATTATTCTCTTAAAAAGCTTGGGGTAGGGGTCTAGGGGACCCTTTTATAGGCAAAATCAAGGCCCTGTATCGCAATACGTCATCTAGGCTGAAGATAAATGGAACATTTTCATCACCTTACATAATCACCAATGGGACAAGGCAGGGATGTCCTCTGTCCCCTCTCTTATACATCCTAGTGACGGAGCACCTGCTCTCATCAATTCGCCATAACCCGAATATTAGGTGGATTGAGGTGGGAGGCACTGAGTACAAGTGCTCTGCATTTGCTGATGATGTCCTAGTATATATCACTCAATTGTAGCGCCCTGAGGCTTCGGTTGCTATAGGGGTATTGCACCTCAACCAGAGGTGTGATATTCCTCTCCCAGGTAAGGATGGAGTATGGACCAGGGCTCAGTTTGCTGCAAACACACACTCACCCCATTTCCGGGGGACAGCTCGACGGTGCTCCCATTTAAATGCAGGCACAACTGACCATGTCCCTGGCTGGAGTGGGGAGGGGGGAGAGAACCCAGTGATGTAGGAGCAGAAGGGGATGGTTTCTGGAGCATAGGAAGGAGCTCATTGGGTGCCGGTCACCTGAGCTCAGACACAGAGAAGCAGATAAAAGGTGGGAGCCATCTTAGTCAGTCAGTCAAGTCAGTACAGTGGAGAGGTGACAGGGAGCAGAGGCTCTGTAGGAGCTCTGCTCAGAAGGCAGGCATGGGGTGAAGGCCGGAGCCAGAGAGGAGAAGAGAAGAAAGAGAAGGAAGGAAAGAGGAGAGAAAGAGGAGTAGAAAGGCTCCAGAAACAAGGAGACAGAAGGGACCCTAAGAGAGAGCAGAACGGACAGCAACCATTGCAAACCCGCGTTATATCAGGTGAAGGGTCAGGTCGTGGAAGGGTACCGAATTCCCAAGTTGGTGGAGGTAAATTATCCCTCAGCCAAGAACCGGAGGTCGTGATCATCTATTGGTGCGACCCCCCGCCAAACCTGCTAGGAAGGCACCCTATAGGATAGAGGGAAACGGGGGCCAACGTTTGTCCGCAAAGATCCGCGGCAGCTGGACAGAAGTTTGGTCACTGGTGGGGCACGAGAGGCCAGAGAAAGGACAGAAGGGGGTCCTGTGCCAAACTCCTGAATTGTCTGGGGGTTGACCGAGCCCCTCACCTGGTGGACGCAGCACGGCTTGGGCAGTCATTGCTGACAGAAATGACATGGATAACAACTGTGAGTAAAACCCTGGACTGCATCATTGGACTCTGTGTTATTTATGCTGCGCCTACACCATCACCCCCAGCATCCACATACACAGCCCTGAGGCTATACTCTTCCCGTGGAGAGTTGTCCTATCCCTCTGCTGCACACCAACACCAGCCTCAGCGGTCTGCCTTGCAGCGGCGATTATCCCTGACCGCAATCCACGGGTGGCGTAGTCGGACATTCAAATCTATAAATAGACTGCCACAGCATTTGGTCTGACCACCCTGAGCCACGGGATCGGGTTGCCACTACTACCCCCAACATTGCACTGAAGCCCGGTTCCGGGTGCCCCACGGCCCAGGGGGCAAGTCACAATCACATATATCCATCCCTGCTGTTATGGCTGAAATAGATCACTTTGTTACATGGTCAAATTTTAAAATCAATGCAGCGAAGTCTGAGGCCCTCGATGTCTCCCTCCCCAAATCCATACAGGATTCCATCCAGTCCAACTTTCCCTTTGCCTGGCCCTCACAGGGTATCAAATACTTAGGAATTAGTATTCATAGAGACCTCTCCCGTCTATGTTATCTTAATTTTGGGCCCTTTATTGAACAACTCCATACAGACCACGGTTGGCAAGTTAGTACTGTAAGATTCACTACGTGAACCACTGATGTTTTGTGGAAAAGCACATGTACACTGTGTTCCAAATTATTATGCAAAAAGTGTTTAGGAGTGATAAGGGAAGAATTTTTTTCTTTGTCAGTTAAACTCATTGATGGTGATGTGTGTCAGGGCTCTTTATATCACTGTAAGCAATTGCAGACACCTGTGCTAATTAGTTTGGCAGGTGTGTCCAATGAAAGGCAAGACTACTTAAGAAGGCTGTCCCACATTATTAAGCAGCCTACATTTTCTGCCAAAATAGGAAAGAAAAAGGATGTGTCGGCTGCTGAGAAGCAACAAATTGTGGAGTGTTTAGGTCAAGGCATGACTACAATCAACATTGCCAAGACACTTCATCCTGATCATCGCACAATCAAGAAGTATGTAGCTGATTCACAGTACACACGTGTGCGTGCTGATAAGGGAAAATTGAGGACTCTTTCCTACAGGCAATTACGTCAGGTTAAAAGAGCAGCGGCAAAAAAGCCTTGTCATAGCAGCAGACAAGTTTTTGAAGCTGCTGGTGCCTCCAAAGTCCCCAGAACAACAAGATGCAGGGTCCTTCAGAGGTTTGCAACTGTGCGTAAGCCATCCTGTCGACCTCCTCTATCCACTGTACACTAGCAGAAACGGCTCCAGTGGGCCAAACAATACATGAAGACTGACTTCAAAACTGTTTTGTTCACCGATGAGTGCCGTGCAACGCTCGATGGTCCAGATGGATGGAGTGGAGGATGGCTGGTTGATGGACACCCCATGCAAACACGGCTACGGCACCAACAAGGAGGAGGTGGAGTAATGTTTTGGGCTGGAATCATGGAGAGAGAGATTGTCGGCCCCTTTAGGATCCCTGAAGGGGTAAAGATGAACTCCATAATGTATGTGGAGTTTCTCAAACAGCACTTCCTGCCATGGTTCAAGAAGAAGAACCGTGTATTCCGCAGCAAGATCATTTTCATGCATGATAATGCACCGTCTCTTGCTGCACATAACACATCTGCATCTCTGGCTGATATGGGCATAAAAGGGGGCAAACTTATGGTGTGACCCCCATGCTCCCCTGACCTTAACCCCATTGAGAACCTCTGGAGCATCATCAAAAGGAGTGTCTATGATGGTGGGAGGCAGTTCACATCTAAGCAACAGCTCTGGGAGAGTATTCTGTACTCATGCAAAACAATTGAAGTAGAAACCATCCAAAACCTGACAAATTCAATGGACGAAAGAGTTCAGAAGCTCCTTTCAAACAAGGGGTCCTATGGGAAAATGTAACATCACCTAGAATAAAGTTTGGAGTTGAAAACTGTTTGATTTCAGTTTCTAATAACCTGCTAATGCTTATAATTTCAAAAATGACCATTTTTTTGTTCTTTAATAAAATGAAAAGGTTGATCGAAGAGTATGGGGGATCTAAGAGTGTGGCAACCCAGTAGTCAGGATTATTTCGAATTCTGACAATCTGAGGGTCATGTTGCAGGTAGTGCAGCAAGAAGGCACTCATGTGTCTTGCGCATCTAGGAGCCCCAAAATTATTTTCCGGGCTAGATGCAGCTAAAAATTATTAGTAATTTTAAATCTGGTGGAGTTTAGTATAGATGGCCTAATAGAATCAGTACTGCACACTGCTACAAGGCCCAAATTATTTTCCAGCCAAGATACAGATAAACATGATTAGTAATTTGAAAGCTTAAAACGGTTGGTGAGATGATTTTAATAAATCATCAAGCTTTTACTCTCCACAGGATGACACAGGGGTAGAAAAGTCATTTCGGATCCATGATTTGTTCATCTTTATGAACGTGAGTCTGTCTACATTATCAGTGGAGAGCCGCGTGTGCTTATCTGTCAGCACACCACCAGCAGCGCTGAACACACGTTCAGACAGAACGCTGGCTGCGGGGTATGACAAGATCTCCAAGACGTAAGTGGCGAGCTCCGGCCATTTATCCAGATTGGAAGCCCAAAAAGAGCAAGGGTCCAGTGACACAGTCATGGCTTCAATGTTTACTTGGAGATACTCCTGTACCATCGTCTCTAGGCGTTGACTATGTGGCAGACTTCTTGTCTCCTGTGGCCTTGCAAAGGATGGGCTAAAAAGTGGTGAAAGGATTCCGCAAAATTGATGTTACCAGCAGATACTGTGTTTCTGTTACGTTTTGAGTGCTGAACACTCGACGGTCCCACGGTTGGCAAGTTGGAACTGTGAGATTCACTACGTGCACCACTAGTGTTTTGGGGAAAAGCACATGTAAGATTCTGCAACAGTCTTTGCTGATACTCCTGCATGCGTGCATCTCTTTCTATGGCAGAAATAATTTCTGCAAATTTACTTTTGTACCGAGGATCTAACAGTGTGGCAACCCAGTAGTCAGGATTATTTCTAATTCTCACAATTCGAGGGTCATGTTGCAGGTAGTGCAGCAAGAAGGCACTCATGTGTCTTGCGCATCCAGGAGCACCAAGTCCCTGTTGTGTTGGTGGCGAGGTAACAATCATGCTTCCTTCCTCTGCCCTCTCCCCCCAACCTCGCACAACAGAAATGTGATCAAGGTCTCCCTCATCTGATGAGTCTTCCATCAGTTCGTCCTCCACTACTTCCTGGGCTCCTGCACCTTCCTCACTAGTTTGGCTGCTACCATGCGCTCTGGTAAAACCATCTCCCCCACCCTCACATGCCTGCCGCCTTGGTGCTGCCGACAGTCTGGACCTTGCAGATGTTAGCCCTTCTGCATACAACTCCTCCTCCTCTACTTCGTCAGCACTAAACATTTTCGTCGCCATTTCAAAACTGTGCAGAAGGGTGCATAGGTCCCTGATCTGAGACCACTCCTCCAGCGTGATTTGCCCCACCTCTGGATCTCGTTGGCCCAGGCTATACGTCAGAACGTATTGCACTAGGGCTTGTCGGTGCTGCCACAGTCGCTGCAACATGTGCAGAGTTGAATTCCACCGGGTAGGCACATCGCATTTTAGCCGGTGAAGTGGCAGGCCCAACGACTTCTGTAGAGATGTAAGTCGCTGAGCTGCGGGATGCGAATGGCGGAAGTGAGCACACAGCGACCGTGCCCTCTGCAGAAGGCCATCTAGTCCGGGATAGTGGACTAAAAATTGCTGGACAAACAGGTTCAACACGTGAGCCATACAAGGCACGTGTGTGACATTGCCCCGGCGAAGGGCCGCACCCAGGTTTGCAGCATTGTCGCACACGGCCTTCCCTGGTTTCAGGTCCAGTGGAGACAACCATTAATGAAACTGGTTCTCCAGAGCTGACCACAACTCCTCAGCTGTGTGACTCACATTTCCCAGACATTTCAAAGTAAAAACCGCCTGATGACGTTGAGCCCTGCTTCCAGCATAGTAAGGAGGTGTGCAGGATCCCTTCTGCGCAGTTAGAAAGCTTGTGGCATGACCAGACAGGCTTTGGGTGCAGGTGGAGGACCGAGAGGAGGTTGAGGAGGCAGAAGCAGTGGAGCAACTTCGAGATAAAGAGGATTGACGCACAACTCGTGGGGACGGCAAGACTTGGACAGCAGCCCCTTGTCCTGCTGTCACCATAGTTACCCAGTGCCCAGTCAGCGACATGTAGCGCCCCTGTCCATGCCTACTCGTCCAAGTGTCTGTGGTGAAATGCACCCTGTCACACACAGAGTTTCTCAAAGAAGCGGTGATGTTGTGTGCGACATGCTGGTGGAGCGCAGGCACACCTTTCTTTGAGAAGTAGTGCCGACTGGGCATCTGGTACTGGGGCACTGCGACGGATATAAGGTCTCAAAAATCCTCTGTGTCCACCAGGCGGAAAGGCAGCATTTCTGTAGCCAAGAGCTTGCAGATGGTGAAATTCAACCTCTTAGCTTTCTCATGGCTAGGAGGAAATAGTCTTTTACTTGTCCACATCTGAGGGACCGAGGGCTGGCTGTTGTGCTTAGACGGGGTTGAGAAGGGTGTCCCCGGCAAACTGTCGGTCTGTGAGGAAGAAGCAGGCGGACATGTTAGGTTGTCTTGATCCAAAGGTGGTGCTATCGATGTCGGACAGCGCTGAACACCAGCTGGTGTTTCCACCTCCAAAGAAAATGATGACCTGCCAATCACGCTGGCTGTTGCGGGTAAAGAGGTGGCAGGTCTGCGTCCCAAAGCAGGTGTGACTGCTGTCCCCTCAGTCACAGAGGATGAAGAGACCGCGGATGCACAAGATGTGGCAGACGGTGGTTGGCCCAGCCGGCTAGGCCGCATTGTTGCACAGTGAGCTTCCCACTGCAACTTATGCTTCATATCCATGTGCCGGTTCATGCATGAAGTACTCAAACTATGTATTTTTTGGCCTCTACTTAGCTTTTGCTGACAAATGTTACAGATAACACGAGTTGGGTCATCCTTATCGATCTGAAAAAATGCCCAGGCTATGCAAGGCTTAGCACCAATGCGACCTGAAGAGCTACCACGACTTGTGGTCAGAGGCAGAGTTGTGTTTGAGGATGCAGTTGTTGATGTGCTTCCAGTACTACGTCTCTGTCCAGGAAGGCGCAACCTGACCTCGTCGTCACTAGCATCCTCCTCCACCTCCTCTGCTGACCTCATCGACTGGCTGACTGTGGGTTGACAGTAAGTGGGATCTCCAACCTCATCATCATCACCCTGTGTGTTATCACACCCGTCGTCCTCAGAGCCAACCTCTTCCTGCCCTGACAAAAAACTCAAGTTGTCGCTCCAATCAGGTATTTGAGTCTCATCATCATCTTCCTCATTGTCTCCACCAACAGGAGTTACAGTTTGGGAATGAGGGTCTACATTATGGTCAGAACCTTCTGCGTCTGGTCCTGGATCCGACTCATAAAGATTCTGGGCATCAGTGCAGATCATTTCCTCGTCTGGATTCACAGAAGCTCTGGTGCTGACCTCTGATTCCCAGGCTATAGTATGAGTAAACAGCTCTGCAGACTCAACCATCTGTTCTACCCCATACTCAGACGGGCAGCTGGAGACTTGGGAGCTGTGAGGAAGCAAGTGCGATTGGGGTGACACCTCTGAGGACTGGAGTATTTGTGATGTTGAAGTTGAGGTGGAGGAGAGCCCACTTAAAGGAGCACTTGATATCCGTTGCAGTACCTGCTGTTTTTGTGCCTCATCTGGAATTTGTAGCGATTGGCGTGGCCGTAAGAAAGAGATCTTATCACATTGTCCGCTAAAAGAAGTAGACATCTTAGTTTGGCTGGAAGATGGTCTTTCTTCTGCAGATGTTACTGTTGCTTTAACACCTACCCCACGGACACAACCTTTTATTCCCTTTCCAACACGCCTATTCCCCTTTCCACCAGCAGCAGGCCTTTTTCCACTTATTTTGGTGGTTAACTAATTGACAACTCTGGAGTTGTTTGCACAAAAAACAATGGATGGGAACCGAGCAGAGCTGAGTGGCCAAACTGTGGTATTAGCCCAAAAGTATTGGCTGGGTTAGATGCAGTAAAACAATTTTATTACATACACAGGTGGTGGAGGTTAGTATAGATGGACTAATAGAACAAATCTCACACACTGCTACAAGCCCAAATATTTTTTCAGAGCTAGATGCAGATAAAAATTATTTTGAATTTGCAACGTGGTGGAGGTTAGTATAGATGGACTAATAGAACAAGTCCCACACACTGCTACAAGCCCAAGCCCAAATATTTTTTCAGAGCTAGATGCAGATAAAAATTATTTTGAATTTGCAACCTGGTGGAGGTTAGTATAGATGGACTAATAGAACAAGTCCCACACACTGCTACAAGCCCAAGCCCAAATATTTTTTCAGAGCTAGATGCAGATAAAAATTATTTTGAATTTGCAACCTGGTGGAGGTTAGTATAGATGGACTAATAGAACAAGTCCCACACATCGCTACAAGCCCAAGCCCAAATATTTTTTCAGAGCTAGATGCAAATAAAAATTATTTTGAATTTGCAGCCTGGTGGAGGTTAGTATAGATGGACTAATAGAACAAGTCCCACACACTGCTACAAGCCCAAGCCCAAATATTTTTTCAGAGCTAGATGCAGATAAAAATTATCTTGAATTTGCAACCTGGTGGAGGTTAGTATAGATGGACTAATAGAACAAGTCCCACACACTGCTACAAGCCCAAGCCCAAATATTTTTTCAGAGCTAGATGCAGATAAAAATTATTTTGAATTTGAAACCTGGTGGAGGTTAGTATAGATGGACTAATAGAACAAGTCCCACACACTGCTACAAGCACAAACCCAAATATTTTTTCAGAGCTAGATGCAGATAAAAATTATTTTGAATTTGCAACCTGGTGGAGGTTAGTATAGATGGACTAATAGAGCAAGTCCCACACACTGCTACAAGCCCAAGCCCAAATATTTTTTCAGAGCAAGACGCAGATAAAAAATATTTTGAATTTGCAACCTGGTGCAGGTTAGTATAGATGGACTAATAGAACAAGTCCCACACACTGCTACAAGCCCAAGCCGAAATATTTTTTCAGAGCTAGGTGCAGATAAAAATTATTTTGAATTTGCAACCTGGTGGAGGTTAGTATAGATGGACTAATAGAACAAGTCCCACACACTGCTACAAGCCCAAGCCCAAATATTTTTTCAGAGCTAGATGCAGATAAAAATTATTTTGAATTTGCAACCTGGTGGAGGTTAGTATAGATGGACTAATAGAACAAGTCCCACACACTGCTACAAGCCCAAATATTTTTTCAGAGCTAGATGCAGATAAAAATTATTTTGAATTTGCAACCTGGTGGAGGTTAGTATAGATGGACTAATAGAATGATGCTATGCCCAAAAGGTTTTACTTGGCTAGGTGCAGTAAAAAAATTTGTATTTTATACACAGGTGGTGTAGCTTGCAACACAGACAGGCTACTCCACTGAATAACACACACTGAAAGAGGCCAAAAAGTATTTGCTTAGCTAGATTTAGCCAAGTGCTGTGAAAAAAAACTTGCACAGCACTGGCACAGACCTGCCTGGCAAAACGTGATAGGAACTGATGTAACCTAGCCCTCAAAAGGACTGCAATTACAACTAGTCTTTACTCCCAACCTATCTATTTAAGAGCACAGACCTGCCTGATAAAAGTGATAGGAACTGATGTAACCTAGCACTCAAAAGGACTGCAATTACAATTAGTCTTTACTCCCAACCTATCTATTTAAGAGCACAGACCTGCCTGATAAAAGTGATAGGAACTGATGTAACCTAGCCCTCAAAAGGACTGCAATTACAATTAATCTTTACTCCCAACCTATCTATTTAATAGCACAGACCTGCCTGATAAAAGTCGTAGGAAATGATGTAACCTAGTCCTCAAAAGGACTGCAATCACAACTATTCCCTACTCCCAAGCTATCTGTAGATTTGTGCGAAAATTGGCTTCAAATTAACACTCAAAGTATAGCGCACACAGCAACAGCGGTGCCATCTAACACGCAGCTGCAGCAGTGAGAAAATGGTGGCTACGTGGAAAATGGCTGGGTCTTATAGAGCAAGGACATGTGACATACACTGCCAATGACACATGCCCTTGATTGTGTGAAAAAAAGCAGTTCGCTCCGTGTGTGCGCTGCTGATAGGCTGACAGATTGCACCTCCCCACTGTAAATGCGGGAAAGAGAAAAAAAAATGGAGATCTTCATTATTTATGCAGAGATCCATCCCTTGCCCCTCCCCCCGCCCCGCTGTACACTCAAACTGCGTATTAAAATTAATTTTCAGCATTACTGAGAAAAAATCCAGTTATGATTTTGGTGCATGAACAGTTATCGAACATAACCTCGAACAGCCGAATTTTTTTCAAATTGTTCGCCGAACGGCTCGAACACCGCCCAAAACAGCTCGAATTTGAGATTGCGAACAGTTCGAGTCGAACACCGCTCATCTCTACTTTTTACATGTAAGTATGTATACACTATGATATACAATCTGATTCATACAATCTGTGCATTAAAGGAAATCTGTCTGCAAGGTTTTTCTATGTAAACCGAGGACAGAATGAGGTAGGGCTTAAAACACTGAATTCAAGGATGTATCACATGTCCGGCTGTGTGGTGTTGTTTACTTAGACTGAAGCTTTAATCACCTTGTGATTAACATAGCTGTGACTATCAGGCATGTGAGCAGTCATCAACTCCGCTCCCTCCTCTGATAAGCAGCTCACTGTCTATAGCTATGTACATACAGAGCCTGGTGCGGGCGGGGTTAGCTTTCTCAGCTCTGCTGTATTGCTAAATCGAAAAACTCTGATTGTATCTGAACGGCTGCACCCAGTAAACTAAGTGATACATCGTTGGACTCAGCTTCTCTTTGCCTACATCATGCTGCGCTCAGACAAGGTAGCAAAAACCTGCTGACACATTCCCTTTAAGAATGAATATTATATGCTAACTTCCACAATTATTCTATAGGGTCATGGTCTCCTGTAGCTTTCTCAAGCTGCTGCATAACACCTAGTTGTTACCCCTAGTAACAACAGAGTAAGTAAATATTTCAGTACATAGGATATTTATTGCTTTTTAAATGTATCAATGATTTCCAGCCATTACTTGTTAGTTTGGTAATATGGTAATCTGTTTATAAAGTGCACATGACCCTTGGTTTCATTTGATGTATGTTGTATCTTTTTTTTCTCTCTTATGTATTTTTGTTTAATATTGGAATAGGTTTGTGTGCAAATAAAGTGTAATTCTCAGAATAAATATTATTTGAGAACAAGCATATTCCTGGCAGGAACTTTGTCCTTGGTGAAAAGGTTTATTTACCTTTACCATTTGCTCTGGGGTTATCAATGTGTGGATGTGTGATTTAACCCTCAGATGTCTTACTCTGTAATAAAGCTGCTAGGTTTTGGTATTACTGCTGCCAGAAGCAGACTAAAAATGATCTGGGCATTAAAGGGAACCTGTCCCCTGATTTATGTTGCCCAATCCTCAGGCAGCATGAATCAGAGCCTGGACCATAGCTGGGGAAGAGACATGTCAATCACTTCTAGTAGTACTGGAAAGAGCCATCCAGGGGTTACACTGGGCTAATATTGTCTCTGGCTATGGTCCCTGGCTGAACCTTCAAACTATATTTTCTCTTAAATGCCAGAGCATTTCAGAGAAAAATATTCCTAGCTTCAATAGTGTAGCCAGGTTTTGATTCATGCTGCTCGTGGATTGGGCAGCATGAATCAGCTGACAGGTTCCCTTTAAAGCGCATGAGCCCTGTACCAACTACTTTACCCAGACTACACTTATGATCTATCAGCACTTCTCACTTGAATTCTTACATGCACAGAATGGCAAGTGTTTGCAACTTACTAAGGTGCTTGCGCCGGGAACAGGGGGACATAAGACCACAAGTATGTAATTTGCATACATGCCGTCACGTGCCGACTAGATGTGTGTGGCCTCACTTAGTGCCAGTTTATTGAGCAAGGCCTAGTCAAAATGTGACCGGAAGTATGCAAATCACATACTTGCGGTCAAATGACCGCTCGATCCCTGCGTCGGCACCAGAGTGACTGCAGACTTTTAACCTAAAGCCGGACAATCTCTTTAAAGCTCGATGTCTCTGCAATGGTGCATCCGATTTCCACAAATCAGGTATCATTTTTATTGTTTTTTGAGGACGATGAGCTGGGGTAAAACACAAAGCACACAAAGCAGGGTGATACCCTAATGGGAGATAGCGTAGTAATAATTTGGTTGTGGTTACCTGAAATTGTTTTGAAAGGGTACAACTCCCGTATAATCATATATACCAGCTGCCGTTCTTCTGTGACTAGGAGAATTCATTCCCCAGGAAAAGATGTAGCGATGGATAATCCACTGTTTTGATGGGGCTGTGCTATTGGAAAGAACTGTCTCCAAAACAAATTTATTAAGATTTTTATTGTAATGCGTTTCGGCACTTTCTTCAAAGCAAAAACGTACATTTGGTTCTTGTCCTGAAGAAGACACTGGTCTGGCCCAGAAATGCACTATAATAAAAATCTTAATGCATTTGCATTGTAGACACTTCTTTCCAGCAGCGCAGCCCCATCAAAACCGTAGGCTATCCAGCTCTACAATTTTATTGTTTTATGACATATATTGCCATATAAATAGTTTGGTTAGTAGTCCTGACAGTTTCTCTTACAGTCAACCATAATTATTTAATATCTTCTAGGCTCAACCATACATGTTATATTATAACAAATTGGTATTGGACACCTCATTAAGGGTGCTTGTAAATTAACAGTAAGTTTTAGATAAAAGCATCAATCTCATCTGCTAATGGCAACTCATCCACACTTTTCATTTTTTAATGAATTTCCTCAAAAAAAGGTCTTAAATGCAAAATACCTCTTTTTTTCTGTTAAACTTTCCAACTTTCATGCTATGTTTTCCCCGCCTTCTACCTTTGACCAACTTCAGTGGGTTGCCAAGTCTGAGCTGGCTGTCAAAGCTTACTCTTACATCATACTATTACCTCCTACCATGGCCCTCAATTCACCCAGGGCAATGGGCATATGATTGTGTGCTTACTGAGAAAGAGTTTTCTGATAAGTTTCCGGAGACAGATAAAAATAGAAATGGTGTAAAGCAAGAAATAACATAAAAACACATAATAAAGAACAGAAGCTATCAATAAGCTAATATCACATAGACTAACATATTAGAACATATGCAAGTAATAATAAAAGTTAAAAAGCTCTAGCCTTTGGGATGTGTGACCTGCAAAGGTGCATTTAGGCCGTCCAATAACACAGGTATGCAAAATTTGGGTTTATGAATTTTTTTCAAATCCAGTGACTAATTTTTATGCTTTCTTATGCCCGGATTTGAAAAAAGACTTCTATTTCAAACCATCATGTATGGATTTTGCACAAAATGCGAGTGAAATTATATACAAGCGAGATGAACCAGAAAAATCTTTATTGTAGCCAAAAATGTACACAATATTATATACACTGCTCAAAAAAATAAAGAGAACACTAAAATAACACATCCTAGATCTGAATGAAATATTCTCATTAAATACTTTGTTCTGTACAAAGTTGAATGTGCTGACAACAAAATCACACAAAAATCATCAATGGAAATCAAATTTATTAACCAATGGAGGCCTGGATTTGGAGTCACCCCCAAAATTAAAGTGGAAAACACACTACAGGCTGATCCAACTTTGATGTAATGTCCTTGAAACAAGTCAAAATGAGGCTCAGTATTGTGTGTGGCCTCCACGTGCCTGTATGACCTCCTACAACGCCTGGGCATGCTCCTGATGAGGTTGTGGATGGTCTCCTGTGGGATCTCCTCCTAGACCTGGACTAAAGCATCTGCCAACTCCTGGACAGTCTGTGGTGTAGCGAGACATGATGTCCCAGATGTGCTCAATCGGATTCAGGTCTGGGGAACGGGCGGGCCTGTCCATAGCTTCAATGCCTTTGTAGCACCCTGAGGACTCGGCTGCTACAGGGGTATTGCACCTCGAACCAGAGGTGTGGTATTCCACTCCCGGGTAAGGATGGAGTGTGGGACTGAGCTCAGTAGGCTGCATGCACTACATACATCCCATTTCCGGGGGACAGAACTACGGTACTCCCACCAAGTATATGTGCAGGTACGACAGCGTCTGTCCCTGGCTGGAGTGGGAGGGGGGTGGAACATCCCAGTAGTGTAGGGGCAGATAGGGGGAGTACTCTGGGTAAAGCTAGGAGCTCATTGGGTGCTAGTCACCTGGGCTCACACATAGAGGGAGTATATAAGGTGGGCACCATCTTAGGACAGGGTCTTTTTGGTCAGTCAGTCTGAGGAGGAGCAGAGCAGAGGAGCTCAGCCAGGAGGGCTGACAGGGAGCTGTGGCTCCGGCTGGGCCCAGCTCCAGAGCCAAGCCTGCAGAGGAGAGAGGAGAAAGAAAGGCCCAGAGTGGAAGACCAGAGGGAACCCTAAGAACCCAGAATCAGACCAAAAAGGGTGAAGGGTTGGCGGACACGGGTACCGGAACCCGAACTGGTGGAGGCCACTTATCCTCAGCCAGGAACCGGAGGTCGTGGTCAAGATTTGCCACGACCCTCACCAAATCCACCAGAAAGGCACACCAAGCATAGGGTCAGGGAACCCAGAGGAGGTTTGACCACTAAGAGACCCGAGGGAGCCGGCCAAAGGTGGATCCCTGGTGGGAATGGCCAGAGACAGAGAGGGAGAAGGGAGCTCAGGACCACGCTCCAGAACTGCCTGGGGGTTAGCCGAGTCCAGGACCTGGTGGACGCAGCACGGCTCGGGTGGTCACTCAAGGCCAGAGTGACTGAGAGAACACCCGTGAGTAAAAACCCTGAAACTGCATCTCCTGACTCTGACTCTTCTTACTGCACCGTCACAACCCCCATCATCTTCACCTGCTGCCCTGAGGCCATACCCCTCCCGTTGGGGGTTATACCATCATCGCTGCACCCATACAACCGGCCTCAGCGGACTGTTCTGCAGCGGCGGCTGCAAAGCCGCACTCAACGGGTGGCGTAGTCGACATCCAAGTTAACATCTACTGCCATAGACTGCCACTTAGTTTGACACCCTGGGCACGGACCGGGTCACCGCCACAAGGACTACTACCCCTATCCAGATCCGGCTCCGGGTATCCCCTGAACATGGCCCAGGGGGTGCGTCAACTTTGGCGTAGTCGGCAGGATCACGTGCCCGCAACTACCGGGTACTGCGTGCCTGAAGAAATATTTATCTGTACCGTAAGAAGAAGTCTCCCGCCGGTTCCGGAGGGTCCCCGCCATCGGACGCCATCTCGGATCGTTTCCCGCCGTTTGCCCGCCATCTGCAGTCTTTTCCCGCCATCCACAGAGTTTCCCGCCACTGGGAGACGATTCCCGCCATCTGAGAAGATTTCCCGCCCTGGCAGAGCGGACGCCATTATGGGCGTGCCAGAGGGTGGCAAGAGGCCACCTCCCATCGTGGGCCAGGACCAAGAATGGCGCCAAAAACGAAGACCGCCCCCACCCGCAGAGACTGCAATGATTGAGATGTCCATCAGCGTGGGGGGTCTGCCCCTGGAACTGACAATCACCAAGTTGCCCCAGGACCGCCCTCAATGGGGGTGGATACAGAACAAAAGAGCGAAGATGGGTGCAGCCTGGAGGAGTCTGGAGAAGCCGTACCCGGAGATGGAGGGAGAGGCAGGCAGCACCGTCCCTGTGGTCAGGAGCCTGATGCAAGCTACCACTCCACAAGACCTGGTGGAGATCCTGGCACAGCTCCCCCGAGACCGGGAGCGTGCACAGACCGCGCTGGAGGGCCTCGCACGGAGGATGGCCCAGGTGCAGCGAGAAACGCTGACGGAATGGAGCAGGGAGATGGCCCAGCAGGCTGGAACCCGCCAGCGGAGCACACCACCCGCAACGAGGAGCACGCCTGCCCCTGAAGAGGATGCAGAAGGGACGGAGGCCGGAGACGACGCCGCAGAGGGAGCTGAAGAGACGGAGGCAAGTAAAGGGGACGTCACTACCCCAAGCCCAGCCACCGTAAGCCTACCCCCCCGCTCCCCGTCGCAGAGCCCGAAATCCCACCGATCGTGCCCGTTGCCGCACCGCTACCGCTCCAGACTAGGCCCCAAGCAGGAGCCGCGACCACGCCCCTTGTGACGTCACGCGCCTCAACCCTGAGCGCGGCCAAGCAGGAGACGCCACCGGCCTGGTCGCAGGGCCGAGTGCCCCCGGGCGCCGCAGTACCAACAGCGCCCTCTACTGAGCCACCGGCCTGGTCGCAAAGTCAAGTACCCCCGGGCGCCGCCGTCTTCACGGTGCCCTTTACCTTCAGGGTACCCCAAGCCTGGTCGCAAGGCCTAGTGATCCCGGGTGCCGCTGCCACCACCGCGCCCTCAACCTCCACAGTGCCGCACCTGGGTGAAGACTTGGTAACCCAGCATATTTGCCCGGATGGGCAGCCTTTTGAGTGGCCACCGGAGTACTGCCATCCCCGACTCCGGAAAGAAAGACCCCTGGATGAGCCCCTGATCCCGGCTCCGGCGCCCGCCAAGATCACCCCACTCTCGCTGGAGGAAGCGCAGTTTGCGTGGGACCCCACTGGAGGAGACCTCATCGGGTTCACTCAAGAGACCCGGGCGGCCGCAGCCCAGCGAGCAGAGTGCTGCCGGCAGCAATTAGAGGTTTTCGACCGGGAACGACGAGAGAGGCGGGTCCGCGAGGAGCGGCTGCAAGTGAGGAGTGCAGAACAGAAGAGCCGGACCCGACGGAACCCCCGTGCAGCCCACGGTCCCCGTGCCACCGGGACTGTAATTAAATTCCAACTGCAGCACGGTTGGGGCTTCATCCGGGATCACCGCACCCCTGGCGACGTCTTCGTGACCCGCAGGGATGTCGAGTCCCACCTGCCGGAGGGACACAGAGGTCGTGACCTATACCTGGGTGATGAGGTCACCTTTACCCGGCACCAATGTGCCAAAGGACCCTATGCCCTTCATGTACACCGGTTGACGGAGGAAGAGCTGAGGTGTCAGGAGGAGCAAGAGGACCCGGACGGGTCTGAAGGATACAGGGAGGAAGCATCAGGAGGACGCCGTTATTAGAGTACGGTAAAAAAGAACTGTATATAGTTACCCGTCGGGGTATGAGAACTGTTATAAGTACTGCTGCTAGTTAAAATATAGTCCCCGTTGGGACCAGCGAACTGTTACCCGTGTGTCCCTATCCCTTACCAGGCTGAGGACTGTGAGCAGCCATCCCTTATCCCCACTGGCCGAGGACTGAGAGCGGCCACCTCCCCTTGTATATAGTTGCGCTTTCTAAGGCGCCCCCTACTGGTTTTATAGGAAAACTGTTTTTTTTCTTAAACTGACTGTTGCACTTTTACCTGGTCACAAGCGCACAGTGGCCAGTAACTCAAAGAACATTATTATGAAAGAGTTTTATATGAAAGAAAAAGTTTATCTTGTTTAAATCTGATAATGTTTAATGTTTTATATGTTCTTGTATGTTTTGAAAAAAATTGTATGTTTTTGGATATTTTATTCTTTTACAGCCCGAGGACGTGCTGTGATTTACCAGGGGGGAATGTAGCACCCTGAGGACTCGGCTGCTACAGGGGTATTGCACCTCGAACCAGAGGTGTGGTATTCCACTCCCGGGTAAGGATGGAGTGTGGGACTGAGCTCAGTAGGCTGCATGCACTACATACATCCCATTTCCGGGGGACAGAACTACGGTACTCCCACCAAGTATATGTGCAGGTACGACAGCGTCTGTCCCTGGCTGGAGTGGGAGGGGGGTGGAACATCCCAGTAGTGTAGGGGCAGATAGGGGGAGTACTCTGGGTAAAGCTAGGAGCTCATTGGGTGCTAGTCACCTGGGCTCACACATAGAGGGAGTATATAAGGTGGGCACCATCTTAGGACAGGGTCTTTTTGGTCAGTCAGTCTGAGGAGGAGCAGAGCAGAGGAGCTCAGCCAGGAGGGCTGACAGGGAGCTGTGGCTCCGGCTGGGCCCAGCTCCAGAGCCAAGCCTGCAGAGGAGAGAGGAGAAAGAAAGGCCCAGAGTGGAAGACCAGAGGGAACCCTAAGAACCCAGAATCAGACCAAAAAGGGTGAAGGGTTGGCGGACACGGGTACCGGAACCCGAACTGGTGGAGGCCACTTATCCTCAGCCAGGAACCGGAGGTCGTGGTCAAGATTTGCCACGACCCTCACCAAATCCACCAGAAAGGCACACCAAGCATAGGGTCAGGGAACCCAGAGGAGGTTTGACCACTAAGAGACCCGAGGGAGCCGGCCAAAGGTGGATCCCTGGTGGGAATGGCCAGAGACAGAGAGGGAGAAGGGAGCTCAGGACCACGCTCCAGAACTGCCTGGGGGTTAGCCGAGTCCAGGACCTGGTGGACGCAGCACGGCTCGGGTGGTCACTCAAGGCCAGAGTGACTGAGAGAACACCCGTGAGTAAAAACCCTGAAACTGCATCTCCTGACTCTGACTCTTCTTACTGCACCGTCACAACCCCCATCATCTTCACCTGCTGCCCTGAGGCCATACCCCTCCCGTTGGGGGTTATACCATCATCGCTGCACCCATACAACCGGCCTCAGCGGACTGTTCTGCAGCGGCGGCTGCAAAGCCGCACTCAACGGGTGGCGTAGTCGACATCCAAGTTAACATCTACTGCCATAGACTGCCACTTAGTTTGACACCCTGGGCACGGACCGGGTCACCGCCACAAGGACTACTACCCCTATCCAGATCCGGCTCCGGGTATCCCCTGAACATGGCCCAGGGGGTGCGTCAACTTTGGCGTAGTCGGCAGGATCACGTGCCCGCAACTACCGGGTACTGCGTGCCTGAAGAAATATTTATCTGTACCGTAAGAAGAAGTCTCCCGCCGGTTCCGGAGGGTCCCCGCCATCGGACGCCATCTCGGATCGTTTCCCGCCGTTTGCCCGCCATCTGCAGTCTTTTCCCGCCATCCACAGAGTTTCCCGCCACTGGGAGACGATTCCCGCCATCTGAGAAGATTTCCCGCCCTGGCAGAGCGGACGCCATTATGGGCGTGCCAGAGGGTGGCAAGAGGCCACCTCCCATCGTGGGCCAGGACCAAGAATGGCGCCAAAAACGAAGACCGCCCCCACCCGCAGAGACTGCAATGATTGAGATGTCCATCAGCGTGGGGGGTCTGCCCCTGGAACTGACAATCACCAAGTTGCCCCAGGACCGCCCTCAATGGGGGTGGATACAGAACAAAAGAGCGAAGATGGGTGCAGCCTGGAGGAGTCTGGAGAAGCCGTACCCGGAGATGGAGGGAGAGGCAGGCAGCACCGTCCCTGTGGTCAGGAGCCTGATGCAAGCTACCACTCCACAAGACCTGGTGGAGATCCTGGCACAGCTCCCCCGAGACCGGGAGCGTGCACAGACCGCGCTGGAGGGCCTCGCACGGAGGATGGCCCAGGTGCAGCGAGAAACGCTGACGGAATGGAGCAGGGAGATGGCCCAGCAGGCTGGAACCCGCCAGCGGAGCACACCACCCGCAACGAGGAGCACGCCTGCCCCTGAAGAGGATGCAGAAGGGACGGAGGCCGGAGACGACGCCGCAGAGGGAGCTGAAGAGACGGAGGCAAGTAAAGGGGACGTCACTACCCCAAGCCCAGCCACCGTAAGCCTACCCCCCCGCTCCCCGTCGCAGAGCCCGAAATCCCACCGATCGTGCCCGTTGCCGCACCGCTACCGCTCCAGACTAGGCCCCAAGCAGGAGCCGCGACCACGCCCCTTGTGACGTCACGCGCCTCAACCCTGAGCGCGGCCAAGCAGGAGACGCCACCGGCCTGGTCGCAGGGCCGAGTGCCCCCGGGCGCCGCAGTACCAACAGCGCCCTCTACTGAGCCACCGGCCTGGTCGCAAAGTCAAGTACCCCCGGGCGCCGCCGTCTTCACGGTGCCCTTTACCTTCAGGGTACCCCAAGCCTGGTCGCAAGGCCTAGTGATCCCGGGTGCCGCTGCCACCACCGCGCCCTCAACCTCCACAGTGCCGCACCTGGGTGAAGACTTGGTAACCCAGCATATTTGCCCGGATGGGCAGCCTTTTGAGTGGCCACCGGAGTACTGCCATCCCCGACTCCGGAAAGAAAGACCCCTGGATGAGCCCCTGATCCCGGCTCCGGCGCCCGCCAAGATCACCCCACTCTCGCTGGAGGAAGCGCAGTTTGCGTGGGACCCCACTGGAGGAGACCTCATCGGGTTCACTCAAGAGACCCGGGCGGCCGCAGCCCAGCGAGCAGAGTGCTGCCGGCAGCAATTAGAGGTTTTCGACCGGGAACGACGAGAGAGGCGGGTCCGCGAGGAGCGGCTGCAAGTGAGGAGTGCAGAACAGAAGAGCCGGACCCGACGGAACCCCCGTGCAGCCCACGGTCCCCGTGCCACCGGGACTGTAATTAAATTCCAACTGCAGCACGGTTGGGGCTTCATCCGGGATCACCGCACCCCTGGCGACGTCTTCGTGACCCGCAGGGATGTCGAGTCCCACCTGCCGGAGGGACACAGAGGTCGTGACCTATACCTGGGTGATGAGGTCACCTTTACCCGGCACCAATGTGCCAAAGGACCCTATGCCCTTCATGTACACCGGTTGACGGAGGAAGAGCTGAGGTGTCAGGAGGAGCAAGAGGACCCGGACGGGTCTGAAGGATACAGGGAGGAAGCATCAGGAGGACGCCGTTATTAGAGTACGGTAAAAAAGAACTGTATATAGTTACCCGTCGGGGTATGAGAACTGTTATAAGTACTGCTGCTAGTTAAAATATAGTCCCCGTTGGGACCAGCGAACTGTTACCCGTGTGTCCCTATCCCTTACCAGGCTGAGGACTGTGAGCAGCCATCCCTTATCCCCACTGGCCGAGGACTGAGAGCGGCCACCTCCCCTTGTATATAGTTGCGCTTTCTAAGGCGCCCCCTACTGGTTTTATAGGAAAACTGTTTTTTTTCTTAAACTGACTGTTGCACTTTTACCTGGTCACAAGCGCACAGTGGCCAGTAACTCAAAGAACATTATTATGAAAGAGTTTTATATGAAAGAAAAAGTTTATCTTGTTTAAATCTGATAATGTTTAATGTTTTATATGTTCTTGTATGTTTTGAAAAAAATTGTATGTTTTTGGATATTTTATTCTTTTACAGCCCGAGGACGTGCTGTGATTTACCAGGGGGGAATGTAGCACCCTGAGGACTCGGCTGCTACAGGGGTATTGCACCTCGAACCAGAGGTGTGGTATTCCACTCCCGGGTAAGGATGGAGTGTGGGACTGAGCTCAGTAGGCTGCATGCACTACATACATCCCATTTCCGGGGGACAGAACTACGGTACTCCCACCAAGTATATGTGCAGGTACGACAGCGTCTGTCCCTGGCTGGAGTGGGAGGGGGGTGGAACATCCCAGTAGTGTAGGGGCAGATAGGGGGAGTACTCTGGGTAAAGCTAGGAGCTCATTGGGTGCTAGTCACCTGGTCTCACACATAGAGGGAGTATATAAGGTGGGCACCATCTTAGGACAGGGTCTTTTTGGTCAGTCAGTCTGAGGAGGAGCAGAGCAGAGGAGCTCAGCCAGGAGGGCTGACAGGGAGCTGTGGCTCCGGCTGGGCCCAGCTCCAGAGCCAAGCCTGCAGAGGAGAGAGGAGAAAGAAAGGCCCAGAGTGGAAGACCAGAGGGAACCCTAAGAACCCAGAATCAGACCAAAAAGGGTGAAGGGTTGGCGGACACGGGTACCGGAACCCGAACTGGTGGAGGCCACTTATCCTCAGCCAGGAACCGGAGGTCGTGGTCAAGATTTGCCACGACCCTCACCAAATCCACCAGAAAGGCACACCAAGCATAGGGTCAGGGAACCCAGAGGAGGTTTGACCACTAAGAGACCCGAGGGAGCCGGCCAAAGGTGGATCCCTGGTGGGAATGGCCAGAGACAGAGAGGGAGAAGGGAGCTCAGGACCACGCTCCAGAACTGCCTGGGGGTTAGCCGAGTCCAGGACCTGGTGGACGCAGCACGGCTCGGGTGGTCACTCAAGGCCAGAGTGACTGAGAGAACACCCGTGAGTAAAAACCCTGAAACTGCATCTCCTGACTCTGACTCTTCTTACTGCACCGTCACAACCCCCATCATCTTCACCTGCTGCCCTGAGGCCATACCCCTCCCGTTGGGGGTTATACCATCATCGCTGCACCCATACAACCGGCCTCAGCGGACTGTTCTGCAGCGGCGGCTGCAAAGCCGCACTCAACGGGTGGCGTAGTCGACATCCAAGTTAACATCTACTGCCATAGACTGCCACTTAGTTTGACACCCTGGGCACGGACCGGGTCACCGCCACAAGGACTACTACCCCTATCCAGATCCGGCTCCGGGTATCCCCTGAACATGGCCCAGGGGGTGCGTCAACTTTGGCGTAGTCGGCAGGATCACGTGCCCGCAACTACCGGGTACTGCGTGCCTGAAGAAATATTTATCTGTACCGTAAGAAGAAGTCTCCCGCCGGTTCCGGAGGGTCCCCGCCATCGGACGCCATCTCGGATCGTTTCCCGCCGTTTGCCCGCCATCTGCAGTCTTTTCCCGCCATCCACAGAGTTTCCCGCCACTGGGAGACGATTCCCGCCATCTGAGAAGATTTCCCGCCCTGGCAGAGCGGACGCCATTATGGGCGTGCCAGAGGGTGGCAAGAGGCCACCTCCCATCGTGGGCCAGGACCAAGAATGGCGCCAAAAACGAAGACCGCCCCCACCCGCAGAGACTGCAATGATTGAGATGTCCATCAGCGTGGGGGGTCTGCCCCTGGAACTGACAATCACCAAGTTGCCCCAGGACCGCCCTCAATGGGGGTGGATACAGAACAAAAGAGCGAAGATGGGTGCAGCCTGGAGGAGTCTGGAGAAGCCGTACCCGGAGATGGAGGGAGAGGCAGGCAGCACCGTCCCTGTGGTCAGGAGCCTGATGCAAGCTACCACTCCACAAGACCTGGTGGAGATCCTGGCACAGCTCCCCCGAGACCGGGAGCGTGCACAGACCGCGCTGGAGGGCCTCGCACGGAGGATGGCCCAGGTGCAGCGAGAAACGCTGACGGAATGGAGCAGGGAGATGGCCCAGCAGGCTGGAACCCGCCAGCGGAGCACACCACCCGCAACGAGGAGCACGCCTGCCCCTGAAGAGGATGCAGAAGGGACGGAGGCCGGAGACGACGCCGCAGAGGGAGCTGAAGAGACGGAGGCAAGTAAAGGGGACGTCACTACCCCAAGCCCAGCCACCGTAAGCCTACCCCCCCGCTCCCCGTCGCAGAGCCCGAAATCCCACCGATCGTGCCCGTTGCCGCACCGCTACCGCTCCAGACTAGGCCCCAAGCAGGAGCCGCGACCACGCCCCTTGTGACGTCACGCGCCTCAACCCTGAGCGCGGCCAAGCAGGAGACGCCACCGGCCTGGTCGCAGGGCCGAGTGCCCCCGGGCGCCGCAGTACCAACAGCGCCCTCTACTGAGCCACCGGCCTGGTCGCAAAGTCAAGTACCCCCGGGCGCCGCCGTCTTCACGGTGCCCTTTACCTTCAGGGTACCCCAAGCCTGGTCGCAAGGCCTAGTGATCCCGGGTGCCGCTGCCACCACCGCGCCCTCAACCTCCACAGTGCCGCACCTGGGTGAAGACTTGGTAACCCAGCATATTTGCCCGGATGGGCAGCCTTTTGAGTGGCCACCGGAGTACTGCCATCCCCGACTCCGGAAAGAAAGACCCCTGGATGAGCCCCTGATCCCGGCTCCGGCGCCCGCCAAGATCACCCCACTCTCGCTGGAGGAAGCGCAGTTTGCGTGGGACCCCACTGGAGGAGACCTCATCGGGTTCACTCAAGAGACCCGGGCGGCCGCAGCCCAGCGAGCAGAGTGCTGCCGGCAGCAATTAGAGGTTTTCGACCGGGAACGACGAGAGAGGCGGGTCCGCGAGGAGCGGCTGCAAGTGAGGAGTGCAGAACAGAAGAGCCGGACCCGACGGAACCCCCGTGCAGCCCACGGTCCCCGTGCCACCGGGACTGTAATTAAATTCCAACTGCAGCACGGTTGGGGCTTCATCCGGGATCACCGCACCCCTGGCGACGTCTTCGTGACCCGCAGGGATGTCGAGTCCCACCTGCCGGAGGGACACAGAGGTCGTGACCTATACCTGGGTGATGAGGTCACCTTTACCCGGCACCAATGTGCCAAAGGACCCTATGCCCTTCATGTACACCGGTTGACGGAGGAAGAGCTGAGGTGTCAGGAGGAGCAAGAGGACCCGGACGGGTCTGAAGGATACAGGGAGGAAGCATCAGGAGGACGCCGTTATTAGAGTACGGTAAAAAAGAACTGTATATAGTTACCCGTCGGGGTATGAGAACTGTTATAAGTACTGCTGCTAGTTAAAATATAGTCCCCGTTGGGACCAGCGAACTGTTACCCGTGTGTCCCTATCCCTTACCAGGCTGAGGACTGTGAGCAGCCATCCCTTATCCCCACTGGCCGAGGACTGAGAGCGGCCACCTCCCCTTGTATATAGTTGCGCTTTCTAAGGCGCCCCCTACTGGTTTTATAGGAAAACTGTTTTTTTTCTTAAACTGACTGTTGCACTTTTACCTGGTCACAAGCGCACAGTGGCCAGTAACTCAAAGAACATTATTATGAAAGAGTTTTATATGAAAGAAAAAGTTTATCTTGTTTAAATCTGATAATGTTTAATGTTTTATATGTTCTTGTATGTTTTGAAAAAAATTGTATGTTTTTGGATATTTTATTCTTTTACAGCCCGAGGACGTGCTGTGATTTACCAGGGGGGAATGTAGCACCCTGAGGACTCGGCTGCTACAGGGGTATTGCACCTCGAACCAGAGGTGTGGTATTCCACTCCCGGGTAAGGATGGAGTGTGGGACTGAGCTCAGTAGGCTGCATGCACTACATACATCCCATTTCCGGGGGACAGAACTACGGTACTCCCACCAAGTATATGTGCAGGTACGACAGCGTCTGTCCCTGGCTGGAGTGGGAGGGGGGTGGAACATCCCAGTAGTGTAGGGGCAGATAGGGGGAGTACTCTGGGTAAAGCTAGGAGCTCATTGGGTGCTAGTCACCTGGGCTCACACATAGAGGGAGTATATAAGGTGGGCACCATCTTAGGACAGGGTCTTTTTGGTCAGTCAGTCTGAGGAGGAGCAGAGCAGAGGAGCTCAGCCAGGAGGGCTGACAGGGAGCTGTGGCTCCGGCTGGGCCCAGCTCCAGAGCCAAGCCTGCAGAGGAGAGAGGAGAAAGAAAGGCCCAGAGTGGAAGACCAGAGGGAACCCTAAGAACCCAGAATCAGACCAAAAAGGGTGAAGGGTTGGCGGACACGGGTACCGGAACCCGAACTGGTGGAGGCCACTTATCCTCAGCCAGGAACCGGAGGTCGTGGTCAAGATTTGCCACGACCCTCACCAAATCCACCAGAAAGGCACACCAAGCATAGGGTCAGGGAACCCAGAGGAGGTTTGACCACTAAGAGACCCGAGGGAGCCGGCCAAAGGTGGATCCCTGGTGGGAATGGCCAGAGACAGAGAGGGAGAAGGGAGCTCAGGACCACGCTCCAGAACTGCCTGGGGGTTAGCCGAGTCCAGGACCTGGTGGACGCAGCACGGCTCGGGTGGTCACTCAAGGCCAGAGTGACTGAGAGAACACCCGTGAGTAAAAACCCTGAAACTGCATCTCCTGACTCTGACTCTTCTTACTGCACCGTCACAACCCCCATCATCTTCACCTGCTGCCCTGAGGCCATACCCCTCCCGTTGGGGGTTATACCATCATCGCTGCACCCATACAACCGGCCTCAGCGGACTGTTCTGCAGCGGCGGCTGCAAAGCCGCACTCAACGGGTGGCGTAGTCGACATCCAAGTTAACATCTACTGCCATAGACTGCCACTTAGTTTGACACCCTGGGCACGGACCGGGTCACCGCCACAAGGACTACTACCCCTATCCAGATCCGGCTCCGGGTATCCCCTGAACATGGCCCAGGGGGTGCGTCAACTTTGGCGTAGTCGGCAGGATCACGTGCCCGCAACTACCGGGTACTGCGTGCCTGAAGAAATATTTATCTGTACCGTAAGAAGAAGTCTCCCGCCGGTTCCGGAGGGTCCCCGCCATCGGACGCCATCTCGGATCGTTTCCCGCCGTTTGCCCGCCATCTGCAGTCTTTTCCCGCCATCCACAGAGTTTCCCGCCACTGGGAGACGATTCCCGCCATCTGAGAAGATTTCCCGCCCTGGCAGAGCGGACGCCATTATGGGCGTGCCAGAGGGTGGCAAGAGGCCACCTCCCATCGTGGGCCAGGACCAAGAATGGCGCCAAAAACGAAGACCGCCCCCACCCGCAGAGACTGCAATGATTGAGATGTCCATCAGCGTGGGGGGTCTGCCCCTGGAACTGACAATCACCAAGTTGCCCCAGGACCGCCCTCAATGGGGGCGGATACAGAACAAAAGAGCGAAGATGGGTGCAGCCTGGAGGAGTCTGGAGAAGCCGTACCCGGAGATGGAGGGAGAGGCAGGCAGCACCGTCCCTGTGGTCAGGAGCCTGATGCAAGCTACCACTCCACAAGACCTGGTGGAGATCCTGGCACAGCTCCCCCGAGACCGGGAGCGTGCACAGACCGCGCTGGAGGGCCTCGCACGGAGGATGGCCCAGGTGCAGCGAGAAACGCTGACGGAATGGAGCAGGGAGATGGCCCAGCAGGCTGGAACCCGCCAGCGGAGCACACCACCCGCAACGAGGAGCACGCCTGCCCCTGAAGAGGATGCAGAAGGGACGGAGGCCGGAGACGACGCCGCAGAGGGAGCTGAAGAGACGGAGGCAAGTAAAGGGGACGTCACTACCCCAAGCCCAGCCACCGTAAGCCTACCCCCGCTCCCCGTCGCAGAGCCCGAAATCCCACCGATCGTGCCCGTTGCCGCACCGCTACCGCTCCAGACTAGGCCCCAAGCAGGAGCCGCGACCACGCCCCTTGTGACGTCACGCGCCTCAACCCTGAGCGCGGCCAAGCAGGAGACGCCACCGGCCTGGTCGCAGGGCCGAGTGCCCCCGGGCGCCGCAGTACCAACAGCGCCCTCTACTGAGCCACCGGCCTGGTCGCAAAGTCAAGTACCCCCGGGCGCCGCCGTCTTCACGGTGCCCTTTACCTTCAGGGTACCCCAAGCCTGGTCGCAAGGCCTAGTGATCCCGGGTGCCGCTGCCACCACCGCGCCCTCAACCTCCACAGTGCCGCACCTGGGTGAAGACTTGGTAACCCAGCATATTTGCCCGGATGGGCAGCCTTTTGAGTGGCCACCGGAGTACTGCCATCCCCGACTCCGGAAAGAAAGACCCCTGGATGAGCCCCTGATCCCGGCTCCGGCGCCCGCCAAGATCACCCCACTCTCGCTGGAGGAAGCGCAGTTTGCGTGGGACCCCACTGGAGGAGACCTCATCGGGTTCACTCAAGAGACCCGGGCGGCCGCAGCCCAGCGAGCAGAGTGCTGCCGGCAGCAATTAGAGGTTTTCGACCGGGAACGACGAGAGAGGCGGGTCCGCGAGGAGCGGCTGCAAGTGAGGAGTGCAGAACAGAAGAGCCGGACCCGACGGAACCCCCGTGCAGCCCACGGTCCCCGTGCCACCGGGACTGTAATTAAATTCCAACTGCAGCACGGTTGGGGCTTCATCCGGGATCACCGCACCCCTGGCGACGTCTTCGTGACCCGCAGGGATGTCGAGTCCCACCTGCCGGAGGGACACAGAGGTCGTGACCTATACCTGGGTGATGAGGTCACCTTTACCCGGCACCAATGTGCCAAAGGACCCTATGCCCTTCATGTACACCGGTTGACGGAGGAAGAGCTGAGGTGTCAGGAGGAGCAAGAGGACCCGGACGGGTCTGAAGGATACAGGGAGGAAGCATCAGGAGGACGCCGTTATTAGAGTACGGTAAAAAAGAACTGTATATAGTTACCCGTCGGGGTATGAGAACTGTTATAAGTACTGCTGCTAGTTAAAATATAGTCCCCGTTGGGACCAGCGAACTGTTACCCGTGTGTCCCTATCCCTTACCAGGCTGAGGACTGTGAGCAGCCATCCCTTATCCCCACTGGCCGAGGACTGAGAGCGGCCACCTCCCCTTGTATATAGTTGCGCTTTCTAAGGCGCCCCCTACTGGTTTTATAGGAAAACTGTTTTTTTTCTTAAACTGACTGTTGCACTTTTACCTGGTCACAAGCGCACAGTGGCCAGTAACTCAAAGAACATTATTATGAAAGAGTTTTATATGAAAGAAAAAGTTTATCTTGTTTAAATCTGATAATGTTTAATGTTTTATATGTTCTTGTATGTTTTGAAAAAAATTGTATGTTTTTGGATATTTTATTCTTTTACAGCCCGAGGACGTGCTGTGATTTACCAGGGGGGAATGTAGCACCCTGAGGACTCGGCTGCTACAGGGGTATTGCACCTCGAACCAGAGGTGTGGTATTCCACTCCCGGGTAAGGATGGAGTGTGGGACTGAGCTCAGTAGGCTGCATGCACTACATACATCCCATTTCCGGGGGACAGAACTACGGTACTCCCACCAAGTATATGTGCAGGTACGACAGCGTCTGTCCCTGGCTGGAGTGGGAGGGGGGTGGAACATCCCAGTAGTGTAGGGGCAGATAGGGGGAGTACTCTGGGTAAAGCTAGGAGCTCATTGGGTGCTAGTCACCTGGGCTCACACATAGAGGGAGTATATAAGGTGGGCACCATCTTAGGACAGGGTCTTTTTGGTCAGTCAGTCTGAGGAGGAGCAGAGCAGAGGAGCTCAGCCAGGAGGGCTGACAGGGAGCTGTGGCTCCGGCTGGGCCCAGCTCCAGAGCCAAGCCTGCAGAGGAGAGAGGAGAAAGAAAGGCCCAGAGTGGAAGACCAGAGGGAACCCTAAGAACCCAGAATCAGACCAAAAAGGGTGAAGGGTTGGCGGACACGGGTACCGGAACCCGAACTGGTGGAGGCCACTTATCCTCAGCCAGGAACCGGAGGTCGTGGTCAAGATTTGCCACGACCCTCACCAAATCCACCAGAAAGGCACACCAAGCATAGGGTCAGGGAACCCAGAGGAGGTTTGACCACTAAGAGACCCGAGGGAGCCGGCCAAAGGTGGATCCCTGGTGGGAATGGCCAGAGACAGAGAGGGAGAAGGGAGCTCAGGACCACGCTCCAGAACTGCCTGGGGGTTAGCCGAGTCCAGGACCTGGTGGACGCAGCACGGCTCGGGTGGTCACTCAAGGCCAGAGTGACTGAGAGAACACCCGTGAGTAAAAACCCTGAAACTGCATCTCCTGACTCTGACTCTTCTTACTGCACCGTCACAACCCCCATCATCTTCACCTGCTGCCCTGAGGCCATACCCCTCCCGTTGGGGGTTATACCATCATCGCTGCACCCATACCACCGGCCTCAGCGGACTGTTCTGCAGTGGCGGCTGCAAAGCCGCACTCAACGGGTGGCGTAGTCGACATCCAAGTTAACATCTACTGCCATAGACTGCCACTTAGTTTGACACCCTGGGCACGGACTGGGTCACCGCCACAAGGACTACTACCCCTATCCAGATCCGGCTCCGGGTATCCCCTGAACATGGCCCAGGGGGTGCGTCACCTTCATCTTGCAGGAACTGCTGACACACTCCAGCCACATGAGGTCTGGCATTGTCCTGCATTAGGAGGAACCCAGGGCCAACCACACCAGCATATGGTCTCACAAGGGGTCTGAGGATCTCATCTCAGTACCTAAGTGTAAATATGCTTTCATCTGTGAAGAGCACAGGGCACCAATGGCGACTTTGCCAATCCTGGTGTTCTGTGGCAAATGCCAAACGTCCTGCATCGTGTTGGGCTGTGAGCACAACCCCCATCTGTGGACGTCGGGCCCTCATACCACCCTCATGGAGTTGGTTTCTAACCGTTTGTGCAGACACATGCACATTTGTGGCCTGCTGGAGGTCATTATGCAGGGCTCTGGCAGTGCTCCTCCTGTTCCTCCTTGCACAAAGGTGAAGGTAGCGGTCCTGCTGCTGGGTTGTTGCCCTCCTATGGCTCCCTCCACATCTTCTGGTATCTGCTCCATGCTCTGGACACTGTGCTGGCAGACACAGCTACCCTTCTTGACACAGCTTGCACTGATGTGCCATCCTGGATGAACTGCACTACCTGAGCAACTTCTGTGGGTTGTAGACACCGCCTCATGCTACTGTACCTCTAGGGGTGAGAGCAATGGCAAAATGAAAAAGTGACCAAAACAACAGCCAAAAAGAATGAGAACAGAGAAATGGTCTGTGGTCACCACCTGCAGAACCACTCCTTTATAGGGGGTATCTTGCTAATTGCCTATCATTTCTACCAGTTGTCTGTTCCATTTGCACAACAGCAGGAGAAATTGATTCACAATCAGTGTTGCTTCATAACTGGACAGGTAGATTTCACAGAAGTGTTATTGACTTGGAGTTACATTATGTTGTTTAAGTGTTCCATTTATTTTTTTGAGCAGTGTATATAAAAATCTATTGAACATTCATTCTGCAACTTTAATGGAAACTAATTCTTGCGCATTTTCCTTTTCTCTTCAAAGCTTCTCTTGATATCTTTTCTCTTATAGAAAGCCTGTGGATCATCTCTGTGAAGCATCCAGCAGTAGTCCCCCATCATGTTCACGTTCCATCTACCTTGGTATCGATGTTCCATCTCCTTGATATCCTGATGAAATCTTTCTTCTTGCTCTTCGCTAACAGCACCAAGGTTTTCAGGAAAGTATTCCAAATGGAAATGTAAAAAATGTAACTTCAAATTCATCAGACATCCCAAGTCTTTAAAACGTTTCAGCATGTTCTCCACAGTGGACTCATCACAACTTATTTAAAAGAATCCCAAGCACTTTTCTCAACAGCTTTCATTTTTGTTTCAAACATGTCGTTCTTCATGACTTTCCGAATATCTGGACCCACAAAAATGCCTTCCTTCAATTTTGCTTCTGTCAGTCCCTGAAACATGGTACACAGGTACTTAAAAGTCTCTCCTTCTTTCGGTAGAGCTTTCACAAACTGCTTCACCGGTCCAAGCATAATGTGGAGTAGTGGTGGGATCAACTAAACTATCCGCAACTTTGTTCTTGAGTCCAGGTTGCAAAGATGTTCTCGTTGGCCAACTTTTTTTGGCTTCAGCGATGAGTCCTATCACGACTATCCCATTCACAGAAAAAGCATAGGAACTTTATGTATACTTCTTGCTGACCAAGGAGCAAAATGAGAACTGCCAGATCACCACATATTGACCATCCTTGATCATCATAGTTAAAAGGAATCTGTCAGCAGGTTTTGCTATGTTATCTGAAGTCAGCATGAGGTAGGGCCTGAGACACAGATTTTCAGCACCTCTCTTATCAAGCTCCAAGGTTTTATTTGCTTGCAATGATTGTTTTAGCACCAGGAGCTTATCATTACTGAACTAGCTGGTCCTATGAGCCTTTGTCCAAAATGTCCCCTCCTGTAATAAGCATCTCACTATCTACTATAGTATAGACATTGTATATACAGAGCTTGGTGAGGGCGGGGTTAGCTTTTCAGTTCTGCTCCATTGCTAAATCTAAAAACTCTGATTGTGTGAGAACTGCTACACCCAGTAATCTAAGTGATACATCATTGGATTCAGCTTCTCTTTGTCTACATCAGGCTGCTGTCTGATGAGGTAGCAAAAACCTGGCGACAGATTCCCTTTAATATGGGCATACAGATTGTATACAGCTGATATTAGTCCTACCTTTATGCCTCCTGGATGATGCCTTGTTCAGTAAAAATCATATTTTATATCTTCAATCTTCCAGGCTATGGGGCGTACGTTGCCCAGAAGATACGACTGCCTCCAGTATTCATTATGCAAGATTTCTCCTCCCCTTCTCTTCAGTGTCCCTTTGACGTCTTGTGCGCGGCCGGAAATCCCGCGCCTGTACATTCTTCCTGCCGACTTCTCCTAGGGAGCATGTCTGATTTTGATCAGAGGGTTGGATCAAAATCGGCAATGCAAGTCTATGGGGCCATGAAAAACATTGGACTGTAGTCGGATGACATCTGAGTGCGGTCTGATTTTCATGGACCGTCACATAGGAGAAGGTGGGGAAACTTTTTTTTTCTCTCCACTTCTGAGAAAGACCGATGCCACTCTGATCAAACTCTGTAAAAAGTCTGATCAAGATAATCAAACCGTTTTTCTCGGATGGAGAGAAAGCGGTCATGTGCACTTACCCTTACACTGAGGAAATAAAGCTGGAAGCACAATTTGCTATCCTTCCACATTATATATTCTTAGTGCCGTCTACTTGTAGTCTATTACTTGTAGATTTATCTTATTGTAAACATGTCAGTCAGCCTTCCTTATTATCCCTACATCTGTGATTTAGGTACTTTTCAATTGGGAATGGTGTAAATCCCCCCCTTCTTGTGCACTCACCATGTAACCCTCTGATGTGTACGGCTGCATCAGTATGGCTTTACACCTTTTATCCTTCTCACACACACACATTCCACTCCTGCAGCGACACTGCACAGTAATATGTTCAAGAAGATACTGGGACCGGGTTGTGTAATTTCCACAGCTTGAAGTGATTTTGGCAGTAGAGGAAATAAAAAAGAAAAAGGCGCTAAACCTGTAACCTTTGGAGAAAAAAAAAATCAAGATAATGTGTTGGCACACAGATTATATTTTAAAGTATCTTTTCAGTGAATTCTTTTTCATGAAAATAAATAATTGCGAATTTGTTAAAAAAAAAGTAAGGCCTCAATTCATTAAAGCTTTTAAAAGCTTGAAAAAGTCGCAAATTATTTTTTTTTTTGCGCAATGCGACGCTCAGGTTAGAGAATGTGCAGTTCTACCTTTTCACTAATCTTTTTGGACATCCATCTCTTCTAGTAACTGCATTAAGAAGCACTGTTACTTTAGAAACATATCCGATCTCTCTTATATGTCTCTCCAGATCTCCGTTTTTTATGTTTTGTTTAAGAAATTGAATAATTTGTGGGCATATATCATACAAGACATTTGCTGTGAATAAAATAATTTTGGACACTAACAAAATAATCAGATTACTACCTAACTGATTCAGTTTAAACTATAAATGTAAAAGATAAACAAATTGATTACGTAGTGAATCAAATTTGTGTTGAATTTTATGAAATTCGCAAGTTAATGTATGAGCGCCTATTTGTTTTTTTTCTTTTTTTATATGCTTAATACATCTTCATGAATCAGGATTGTCGGACAGCACGACGCTCCCTCATTAAGGCTGGTGAGAAAATCACTGGTCTGGATTAATCAGTACCTAAGAGATAATTTTTGGACTGTTTTTTAATTAAAAAAACATGAATAGTCTTTCAGTGCAGAACATTATTAAAAAGGCTGTTGGTTACTACCAGTTACCAACCGTTTCTATCGTGAGCTCACTTTGAAATTACTAAGATTGTATTTGTGTTAAAGAACTCAAAAGGGGTTCAATACAGTCCTAGGAGACCTCAGAGTGTTGTCACACACATCTTTTTAGGCAATTGAAGCTTTTGCAGTATTGCAATTTGTGGCAAATTGACTTGTTCAGAATCACATTTTCAAAATATTTGCTCACGTTTAATAAATATCACTTTAACAATGAAGCCAGAAACCTGGAGCATCGAAACATGGCACATGATTACTCTTATGTTCTGCTGAGCCTCTAGAAAAAATCTGCCTTATAGGCTACATTATCTATGTGGTTAACATGAACAATACACCTGTCATGGTTCCATAACTGACTGTGCTCTAGGAACCCTGTGAGTGACAGCTCAGCCGCCCTATGGAATCTGGAATGTGCTGGACTGTCGGTTTTGTGAGTGACAATCGAGCCATCCAATCTGATCCTGGGGCATGCTGGGCTGCAGCATTTTGAATGACAGCCCTGCTGCTCAATGTGGTCTAGTCTGTGGGCGTTTCCTCGAGTGCCTTCCATTCTCAAATGATTTGCAAGTTATTTAGCTAGCTGGCTGCTACTAGTCAGTGTCAGTTGTAGCTTTGCTTTAGGTGTATGCTTCCTCTGATTCTGACTTCTGATCTTTTTTATGACTTTGGATCTGTTGTGACTATTCTCATAGATTATCCCTTCTGCTTTGGATGCTCTCTGACTTCAGGTATCTAACCCCGGTCTTGGCCTCTGACTATCCGTTTGTTGTACTCTCTGGTTTTGGCATTTGACTCTGGACTGTTTCCTGACCATGCCTTTGACTTACCAGGAGGGCTCATGGTTTAGAGGGGTTTCTGATCTCGGACCTCCTGACTACGCTATCTCACGGCTTGCCCGTGAGTAGTGACTTAGCGTCACAACACCAAATTGTAATAAGAAATTGAGTCAGTTAGTGGTGGTAAAGCTACGTGGTATACTATCGCAACCTGCAAATCCAGTCCTGAAATTGCAAGGACTGTATGACAAGCTTAAAGGTGTTGGCCGGTCAAAAGTGATAAGTGTGCAGTCACTCTGTGTTATACATACCCCCGACCATTCAGCCTCGCTTGTATGGAGCGAGGCTATGCCCTGTCTAGTGACGTGGATGGTCAGAGCAGGGCCGGCATCAGCACCCGGCGCACCCGGGCAAATGCTGGGGCTCTGAGCAGGCAGAGGGGCCCACTGGCGGTAGCGCACCCTGCTGGGCTATGGGCGGAGGAGAGCGGTGTCAGCGCCGGCCCTTCTCCACTGCTTGCTCAGGGCCCCGGCAGCTGGATACTTACCTCTCCCCGTGCCTCCGCAGATCAGCTGTCTTCCTGCTCTGCGCTCCCTGTGACGTCTCAGGTCAGAGGGTGCGGTGACGTCTTTACACCGCGCCCTCTCCTGAGCCGTCACAGGGAGCGCTGAGCGGGAAGACGCCGACAACGCTGGAGTTCGGACCCGAGCAGAGGGCAGCGGGCAGCAGGTAGCAGGTGAGGAGAAGGGAGGTGAGTATTTGATTTTTTTTTTAATGTATGGAGGCATGGGGCAGTATAAAGAGAAGGGGGGGTGGCATCCTCCATGGGGCATTATAAAGAGAGGAGGGGACATCCTGCATGGGGCATTATAAAGAGGGGGGGGTGACATCCTGCATGGGGCATTATAAGGTGGGGAACAGCCTGCATGGGGCATTATAAAGGGGGGGCAGCCTGCACAGTGCATTATGTGGGGGGGAACAGCCTCCATGGGGCATTATAAGGGGGGGGCAGCCTGTATGGGACATTATGTGGGGGGTAACAGCCTGCATGGAGCATTAAAAGGGGGGGCAGCCTGTATAGGGCATTATGTGGGGGGTAACAGCCTGCATGGAGCATTAAAAGGGGGGGCCTGTATGGGGCATTATGTGGGGGGTAACAGCCTGCATAGAGCATTATAAGGGGGGGACAGCCTGTATGGGGCATTATGTGGGAGGTAACAGCCTGCATGGAGCATTATAAGGGGGGGACAGCCTGTATGGGGCATTATGTGGGGGGTAACAGCCTGCATGCAGCATTATATGGGGGCCAGTATCCTGTATGGAGCATTATAAGGGGACCGGTATCCTGTATGGAGCGTTATAAGGGGACCGGTATCCTGTATGGAGCGTTATATGGGGGCCAGTATCCTGTATGGAGCTTTATAAGGGGACCAGTATCCTGTATGGAGCGTTATATGGGGGCCAGTATTCTGTATGGAGCCTTATATGGGGGCCAGTATTCCATATGGAGCCTTATATGGAGGCCAGTATTCCGTATGGAGCCTTATATGGGGGCCAGTATTCCGTATGGGGCCTTATATGGGGGCCAGTATTCCGTATGGAGCCTTATATGGGGGCCAGTATTCCGTATGGAGCCTTATATGGGGGCCAGTATTCCGTATGGAGCCTTATATGGGGGCCAGTATTCCGTATGGAGCCTTATATGGGGGCCAGTATTCTGTGTGGAGCCTTATATGGGGGCCAGTATTCCGTATGGAGCCTTATATGGAGGCCAGTATTCTGTATGGAGCCTTATATGGGGGCCAGTATTCCGTATGGAGCCTTATATGGGGGCCAGTATTCCGTATGGAGCCTTATATGGGGGCCAGTATTCCGTATGGGGCCTTATATGGGGGCCAGTATTCCGTATGGAGCCTTATATGGGGGCCAGTATTCCGTATGGAGCCTTATATGGGGGCCAGTATTCCGTATGGAGCCTTATATGGGGGCCAGTATTCCGTATGGAGCCTTATATGGGGGCCAGTATTCTGTGTGGAGCCTTATATGGGGGCCAGTATTCCGTATGGAGCCTTATATGGAGGCCAGTATTCTGTATGGAGCCTTATATGGGGGCCAGTATTCCGTATGGAGCCTTATATGGGGGCCAGTATTCCGTATGGGGCCTTATATGGGGGCCAGTATTCCGTATGGAGCCTTATATGGGGGCCAGTATTCCGTATGGAGCCTTATATGGGGGCCAGTATTCCGTATGGAGCCTTATATGGGGGCCAGTATTCTGTGTGGAGCCTTATATGGGGGCCAGTATTCCGTATGGAGCCTTATATGGAGGCCAGTATTCTGTATGGAGCCTTATATGGGGGCCAGTATTCCGTATGGAGCCTTATATGGGGGCCAGTATTCCGTATGAAGCGTTATATGGGGGCCAGTATTCCGTATGGAGCCTTATATGGGGGCCAGTATTCTGTGTGGAGCGATTCACCGGTTTCTGAGCTATTGTGGAATTTACAACAGATATCACTCATGTAATATAAGAAGTGAAATCTTTGCATTGTACTATATATATATATATATATATATATATATATATATATATATATATATATATATCTTTGCAGTATCTGTGCATCATGAATCGTGGTATGTGTTAAAGGGGCCCACTGAGACTCTTTCTCCCGGGGCCCAGAAAAACCTGGAGCCGGCCCTGGGTCAGTGGACGCGTTCGACTAGAAGACGCGGGCTCGCTCAATACAAGTGTATGGAGAGCAATGCTGCACCCACTGGGGTATGTATAACTGAAGCCCTGCTATGTTTCAAGTTTTCTATGGAGACTATTGAAACATGTAAAAAGTAAAAAAAATGTTTTTAAAAATATTTAAAAAAAAAGAAAAATACACATGTTTGGAATAGCTGTACTCAGAATTGCCCGATCTATCAATATAAAAAAAAGAATTAATCCAGTCAGTAAACAAGAAAAAAATTAAAACGCCAGAATTATGTTTTTTTTGGTTGCCGCAACATTGCAGTAAAATGCAATAACGGGCGATCAAAACATCATATCTACCCCAAAATGGTATCAATAAAAACATCAGCACAACGTGCAAAAAAATAAGTCCTCACTCGGCCCCAGAACATGAAAAATGGAGACGCTAAGGTTCTCGGAAAATGGCGCCTTTTTTTTTTAACAAACTTTGGATTTTTTTTTCACCGCTTAAATAAAAACAATCTATACATGTTTGGTATCTGCAAACTCGTAATGATCTAGAGAATCATAATGGCAGGTCAGTTTTAGCATTTAGTGAACATGGTAAAAAATAAAAAAAAAATAATTGTGGAATTGCACTTTTTTTTGCAATTTCACTGCACTCAAAATTTTTTGTCCTGTTTTCCAGTACACGAAATGGTAAAACAATGGTGTCAATAAAAAATACAACTCGTCCTGCAGAAAACAAGCCCTCTCATGGCATATTGATGGAAAAATAAAAAAGTTATGGCTCTGGGCAGAAGCGGTGCAAAAAAGGAAAATGCAAAAAAGGAAAATCCCAAGGTGGTGAAGGGGTTGAAGAAAAAAATTTGACTTTTTGAAAAATTACACTGCTCCCACTACTTTTGAAATGTGGATGGGGAAATGGATGTAGTAATCTATGAAAACAGGTCTAAGCCAGATTTCTAAATAGCAACTTTTTAAAGGGAATCGGTCACCAGGTTTTTTCTATGTAATCTGACAGTAGCTTGATGAGGGCTGATTCGCTGATTCCAGCGATGTGTCACTTGTTTGTCAGCTAGCTGTGATTTTGATACAATCACAGTTTTTGTCTGCTGCAGATCTAGCAGTGCTCAAATGCTGAGCCCTGTATAACCCCACCCACAACACTGATTGGCAGTTTTCTGTGTACATTGTACATTGACAGAAAGCTACTAATCTGTGATGGGGCGGGGTTACACAGAGTAGTTCACAAAGAGACATGAGACACCTAGTCCTGTAGTGATAATCTCCTGCTGATAAAACACTGATTTTAGTGAAATAGTAACACACAGCCTAGTAAGTGACACATCCCTGGAATCAGGATGCTCTCAGATTACAAACCTGATCAAAAACCTGTTGATATATTACCTTGATAAAGTGGCAGTAAAAGTTGCAATTCTCTCTTCATAGGAGTGACTGAGCATTCTGCAAATAACTAGTGATCAAGTTAGATTCTTTTTCAGCCAGTGGTTATGTGTTCAGGGGGTTTTTTTTGAGAATTTTTGGAGCAGAAACTGAGAGGAAATTCTCCAAATCCTCCTCAAAAGTGCAAAACTCCTCATAAACTTGGAAGATCTGCTCAGTATCTTCGAAAAAACGTATCAAAAAGGCTTTGTGCGCACATAAGCTATTATCTATAATCCAAAGGTCAAACCCAATGGTTTAATTAGATCCAGGAGAACTTCCTCAGAAGTCTTCTCACAGCAGGACAACTGGACTCAACACAACTTTTTCCCTTCATTGCCTATGGACAGCATCCCAAAGTGCATTTTCCTTTTTTGCACCCTCTGAGGTTCCAAAAGCAAACTCCTGGCAAACAAATGTTCTGCAAATCGTGTATATATAATTTCTAATGATTTTACGAAGTTGCCTCCTCCAGAGACAACATCTGACTTTCCTCCAAATCCATTCATGTACAGACGCTCTCCTCTAAACTTGCACCTTGTTTTTTTACTTTCTGTATACCACTTTAAAACAGAAACAAGTTCTTCTGGATTATTATCAATTTTAATTTTTATCTTCATAATTCCTCTTATGTTTCTCTCCTCAAATCTCCACTTTTCCAAGAACTTTGTAAAGCTTTGTGTGACTTCACCTGGTCCAGATACTGAATGTAACATTAATGATATGGAAACCAAAAACTACAGAATTTTTTTTAATACAGCTAGTGGTGTACCGCTAATAGCAGCAAACCATGCAGTAGCTATGGGTCCTGAGAGTCGGAGAGACCCCGCCTGGTATCACAATTTCAGTGCTATCTGCATCCTCGGGTTGCAGATACAGTTGAATACAATATTGGAATAGGGAGGTGTTGGATACCTGTTCCATCCCTCAGCCAGTGCCTGTGCTATTGACTTTCATGTTGTTAGTACTTGTGAGGAGAAACAGTGGGGGTCATGATACCATATATGTTGCTGTGGGGATCATAATACTGTGTGAGGGGACTGTGGGGGCATCACAATGTGTGGAGTGGTTGTAGGCTATCAGACTGTGAGGTGTTACTGTGGGAGCATCATAATGTTTGGAGGGGGCTGTGGGGACATCATACTGTGTGGAGTGTACTAAAGGGGCAAATTATGGGGGGAGTATTCACTGTGGAGGTGTGAGGGGCGCAGGGTGGTAGTTGTGGCGAAGGACTGCTGTGTTTCTACACCCTGCACCCTGGCTCCCTGACAAAGACAAACGTCCCAATTCTCCTGTGCTGTGCGTGTGGTGTGTAACATTCACATTTTGGTCGCAGATCTCTGCTGTTTTCAGTTCTTCTACTTCAGGAACCGTCAGAACTTTACTTAACGGTCCAACTTCAACATGGTGGAGCATGCAGTATTGGGTACATACTTTTCCAGGTTCACAGTCCATTGCACAGCACATTTGGATATTCACAGTCCGTTTGTCCTGAGCTGTCCCTTCCATAGTTGACCTCTTTGGCCTCTGAGACACTCGCAGTTTTATGAGTCCCGTACTGTCTTCTCTTTACTATTCCCCGTCTGACTTCCCCTTTTGGGAAGATTTTGAGACAAGCTTCTGACGCGCCCCTGGGCCTGTGTCGCGCTGCGTTGCGCACGCGGGAGCTTACCCGGAGCCGGATCTGTTTAGGGTTGTAGTCTCGTGGCGGTGACCCGGTCCGTGCCCAGGGAGTCAAACTGGACGGCAGTCTGTTAGCGGTAGAAAATGGTTGATGACTACGCCACCCGTTGAATGCAGCCAGGGGGCTGCTGCTGCAGGGCAGACCGCTGAGGCCGGTGGAAGGATGGTGCAGCGTGATAGTATAACCCCCAACGGGAGGGGTATGGCCTCAGGGCAGCCGACGTGGATGATGGGGGTAGCAGGAACCACTCAGAGACGGTATGGTAGCGTTCAGGGTCTTTACTGGTAACAACGATAGACCCTCCCGGAGTACTTACTAGCGAACGGGGCCTGGTCAGTCCTTGAGCAGATGGGATCTCCCCTGGCCAGGCGTAGTTGTAGGCCTCCCAAGCTGACTGTACTCTTCTGGCTACCTTGCTAGAAGCTGATGTAAGTAGCCCACGTCCCTGAGTGTACCGTGTGGTGCTCACCCGTATGGCCGGTGACTCGGGGCCTTCTAATGGCTTCCGCTCCACGATGGCGGTGCTGGTCCCACGCGTGTGACCGGGCCTTCGGGCTTCTGGGCCAGGGGACCTGAAATCCCCTGCCTGACGGATTCTGCTGCTGGGTAGAAGTTAGTCCCCACAGCCTCGGACTCCGGGTCCGGTAAAGAATCTTCTTAGTCAGGGCGAGCTCTTTAGCTGCCAGCCCCTGACTCCTTGTGACTCTGCTGCTTCCGATGCTGCTCTTGTCTCTACTCTTCCTGGACTCACTCACCCTGCCTCAGCCCCGGGTTTATACAGGGGAAGTTCTTCCCCTCCCAAGGCTGGGCAGGAGGTGTGGCATGCACAGGATCCCTGACCAAAGGACCTCCCACCTGCTCTCAGACGTAATATCTCTATCACTGTGACAACCAGACCCCTGGGGTGTCACACTCCCCCCTAGTGAAATTTAGTACTCCGGGACTAAACACTTTTTAGAAAAATATAACAAGGTATATCAAAGAACAATAAAATACAATAAGGAAACACAATAAGATGGTCACGGATGTCCGCAACCGGGTGCAGTCTTTGAAGAAAAGCAAAGGTGTCCATTTCACCAACACAGGGAGACGTAACCAGGTAGGGGTCTGTCCTACCCCGAGTCCTTAACAGTCTCTAGTCCATCCTGGGTTACGCTCCAACTATATACAAAGGATTCCCGGTAAATCCACCGAAGACTCCTAAAAACAACTAGAAACACAAAATTACACACAAGCAACAATAAACAGGTAAACATTGTAAAACAACTTAAACATTTAGATCCTCCAACGTGCGGGTAACTGGCCTCTAGTGGCCCTAGTGGACCTACGGAGCTGACTGTCTGGCCCTGAACTACAGGGTGTAGGAGCTGTCAAGGGTAAACTGGGCAGCTGTCTACCGGCTCTTTGTCTCACTAGGGGTACGGCAGGCTCACTATAAGCAGAGGGTGGATTCTCCTGTTCCGCTTGGGTGGAGTCTTCTGCCTCCTGGACCGGCTGCTCTTCCAGCTCTACCCGTTGCTCCGTAGGTTCTTGGGATGATGGTTGGAGGAAGGTGAGTACGGGTACCACAACTGCACCATTGACTTGAGTCCAAGACCGAGGGAAGTCCCCGAGCACGGTACTAACCATATCTTCCCTTTCTTCCACGGGTCGATGGTCTTCCTGTTCCTCCTCAGGGTTCCTCAGTTGTTCGGGGCACTTCTTCAGGTGGTCCCGGGATACAATGGCTGTGGTTTCCCCTCCGTCTTTACTGATGGTACAGACCTTCGGGTTCTCGTGGCTTGAGGGCAGTACGGTGTACGGGTCCTTCTCCCACTGGTCGTCCAACTTGTGGAGCCGTCTCTTCCTCTTCAAGACCTGCTCTCCGGGTACCAGGGGAACAGCGGGAGCATACTGGTTGTAAGTCTTCTCTTGTCTTTCCCTAGCCTGACAGAGACTTCGCTCCACGCTCTCCTGTACTTTCCGGTACTGCTGCTGCCTCTCTGTGTCCCAGTCTGTTTCTGGTGAAGTGTCCTCGGGCGTCAGGACTCCCATTTCCAGGTCAACAGGTAACTTACCAGGTCTTGCCCTCATTAGGTAAGCCGGGGTACAGTTGGTGGAACCTACCGGGATGTGGTTGTATAGGTCCACCAGATCGGGCAACTTCTCAGGCCACAGACTGCGTTCTTCCAGGGGCAACGTTTTTAGAAGATCCATTACCACCTGGTTCATTTTCTCACAAAGTCCATTAGTTTGCGGATGGTAGGGTGTCGTCCTTATCTTCCGGCAGCCATACAGATTGCAGAATTCCTGGAAGACCTCCGCTTCAAAGGCAGGTCCCTGGTCCGTCAGCACTTGGTCCGGGTACCCGTGTGGATGGCAAAAGTGCTGCTGGAAGGCTCTAGCTGCTGTTCGAGCCGTTAAGTCCTTGACGGGGACGACAACCAGAAACCGGGAGTAATGATCCACGATGGTTAACGCGTAGACGTAGCCACTTCTGCTGGGGGTCAGTTTTACATGATCCAAGGCTACCAGTTCCAACGGTTGCCGGGTGACGATGGACTGCAGGGGAGTCTTCTGGCTGGCCCGGTCCTTCCTTCTCAGATTGCACGGGCCACAGTCTCTGCACCACTTCTCGATGGTTCCCCTCATGCCTACCCAGTGGAACCGCTCGCGCAGCAGGAACTCCATCTTTTTCCACCCGAAGTGTCCAGCTCCGTCGTGGTATGCCTCCATCACCATGGCTGCGTCTCTTCGTGGCACCACTACTTGCCAGAGTAGTTCATGCGTCCTGGAGTTAACCATTCTGCGGCACAACTTCCCCTTGTAAAGGAACAGTCGACTCTTCTCTGCCCATAGTTGTTTGGCTTCCTCTGGAGCGTCTGATTCCAGGCTAGCCTCCGGGCGAGTCAGCATCTCCTTCACCAGTCGGACGGCAGGGTCGCTGTCTTGCGTTTCCGCCCAGTTGTAGTGAGGTAAGGGGTTCAACGTAGCAGCCTGCTTACTCCTTACCCGGTGGGAATACTGGATAGTCCCATGACGGTGGAACGCAGGGAGTTCAACTTCTTCCAGTCCCTCCGGATCTTCTCCTCCGTCCGGCAGGTTGGGCATCCTGGACAGGGCGTCCGCGTTGGTATTGGAGCGCCCTGCCCGGTATTTAATTGTGAACTCGTAGTTGGACAGACGGGCCATCCACCTCTGCTCCAGGGCACCGAGTCTTGCCGTGTCCAGGTGTGTCAGCGGGTTGTTATCCGTGTATACGGTGAACCGGGAAGAAGCGAGGTAATGCTTAAAGCGCTCGGTGACTGCCCATACCACGGCCAGGAACTCTAGCTTAAATGAGCTATAATTCTCGGGATTCCTTTCGGTGGGTCGCAGTTTTCGGCTGGCATAGGCGATTACTCGCTCTTTCCCCTGCTGAATCTGGGACAGTACGGCTCCTAGCCCGACGTTACTGGCGTCGGTGTAGAGGATGAAGGGCTGGCTATAGTCCGGATACGCCAAGATTTCATCCCCCGTGAGGGCCATCTTCAGCTGGCGGAAGGACTCTTCCTCTAGCTCTTCCCATTTGAAGGGCGGCTTCTGGTTCTTGGCCTTCCGGGACTGGCCTATCAGGAGGTCCTGCATAGGCGCCGCCTTTTTGGTGAAACCGGGAATAAACCTTCGGTAGTAGCCTACCAACCCTAGGAACTGCCGCACTTCTTTTACGCTGGAAGGGCTTGGCCATCCTTTGATTGCGGTGATCTTATCGGGGTCGGGAGCCACTCCGTCAGCGCTCACCACGTGTCCCAGGTATTGCACCTTTGGTTTCAGGAGGTGACACTTGGAGGGTTTCACCTTTAGGCCGTAACTCACCAGAGCTTCGAACACCTCCGCCAGGTGTTTCAGGTGGTCCTCATAAGTTTTGGAGTATACGATGACATCGTCCAGGTACAACAGGACCGTCTCGAAGTTTCTGTGGCCCAGACAGCACTCCATTAATCGTTGGAAGGTTCCTGGGGCGTTGCAGAGTCCGAACGGCATGCAGGTGAACTCGCTAAGTCCCATCGGGGTGGTGAATGCGGTCTTCTCCCGGTCCGCCTCTGCTACAGGAACCTGCCAGTACCCGCTAGTGAGATCCAAGGTAGAGAAGAAGTTAGCAGATCTTAAAGCAGCCAATGACTCCTCTATCCTTGGTAAGGGGTACGCATCCTTGTGTGTGATACGGTTGATTTTCCGGTAATCTACACACATCCTCATGGTGTTGTCTTTCTTTTTGACTAAAACTAGTGGGGCTGCCCAGGGGCTACAGCTATCCCGGATTACCCCAGCCTCCTTCATGTCTCTAAGCATCCCCTTGGCGTGTTGGTAATGTGCAGGGGGTACGGGTCGATACCTCTCTTTTATGGGAGGATGATCTCCCGTGGGGATGCGGTGTTCTACCCCCTTGACTCGCCCGAAGTCTAACGGGTGTTTACTAAACACTCTCTCATACTCTTGAACCACCCGATAGACTCCTTGTTTCTGGTGTGAGGGAGTGGAGTCAGTACCCAGATGTAGTTGCTGACACCAGTCCTCCATGTCTTTCTTAGAGCCGTTACCTTCCTCCGGGTGAGATGGAGGCAAGGGTTCCACAGATTGTATAGAATTTTGATTAGTGGTATATAATTTGGCTAGCGTGGCATACCGGGGCAGGTACACTTCCCTCTCCCCGATATTTATTATGCGAACGGGCACCCTCCCATGGCGTACATTGACCACCCCCCGTGCTGTCAAAATGGTGGGCCTACCGTCTGAGTAAACTGGTTCTACCATTGCCTGGTAATCTCTACCTCTCAGACCAATAGCTGCCCGGCACCAAATCATCATTTCACTTTTTGGGGGCATGGCAATAGGAAAAGGGTCACACATTCTTACGCTACCAATCTCACCGCCGGAGAGTTCCACTTGTTGCCGTTGCATCAGTGCCCGGATCTCTTTCTGGAGCACCCGCTGCTCGCCGGAGCTGGCATTCTTGGCAACCTGCTGTAAAAGGAAAATCACCTCTGCAAGACAATTTTCAATTACATTAGTTCCCAGAGTTATTTTTGGGTGACTCTCATGTTTGTCAATATCTACAATGATCAGTCCCTGTGCGGCCAGTTCGACTCTACCAATTTTGATGGTCACCTCTTTAAATCCGATCTGTGGCACGGGCTGACCATTGCTGGCGATGATACTCAAGTCGTCGTCAGGGTAGCGGGTAATATCCGAGTCATTCCAGTACTGCTTGAAGAGCACGTACGGGATGGTGGTGACCTGTGACCCGGTGTCCAGTAGGGCACTCATGGGAATGCCATCCAGTACCACAGGCAAGACTGGACGTCCTCCCACATATCTGTCGCGCCAGTTCGATGGGCCTGGTGATCTTTTTCCTGGGGGTTGGCCCTCTACCCCAGGTTGTGCCCGTTTAAAGAACAGTACCTTTCCATATGTCCGGGTTGATTGCAGCGGCGGCAGATGGGTCGTCCGTCCTCGCTGTATCGGTCACTGGGTCTTCCTCTGGCCGGTGGGGTCCTCCTTGGTCGACGCCACGGGATGTCCTCCGGTCCGGATGCCAGCTGGATCTTCCCTGGAGTGGAAACCTGTAAAGACTGCACAGTTCGGGTTAGCGCAGCAACGCTTTTAGCTAGCTCTTGGACCTGATGGTGTAGGTCTGGAGCCGGGTCATTGTCCAAAGCCTGCGCATCAGCTCCCACAGGCCCTGCTGACAAGGGCGCCGCCTCCTGGTACTAAGTGGTAGTGGGGCGTCTGTGGGTCACAACGCCACCTGGTGCCGGTTCTCGGAGCACCCGGATGGCTCTGTCCTTGAACTGTGCAAATTCTAGATGAGGGTCCTGTAAGGCCATTGCCCGCAACTGGGTGCGGTGGGCATTGCAATATAAACCCTCTATAAATTGTTCGGTCAACAGCCTGTCCTCGTTTCCCACTCCATTAGGGTCGGTCTGCTTAATGGCCCTCAGGGCCTCTTGTAGGTTGAGTGCATAGTCCCTTATACTCTCATGCGCTCGCTGCTTGCACCCGTAGAATCTAAGTTTAATCTCGGCTGAGGTGCGGGTATCAAAGGTGTCCTTCAGCCGGGTTAGTATCCCTGCGACAGTCTTCCTCCCAGGTGGCCAGGATTTTACTTCCCTTTTGGCTGCCCCAGTTAGTTGGGCCACCAGGATGCTCACTTTTTGCTCTTCTGTGAGGGGGTACACCTGGAAGAGGCTATCCAGCTTTTCTCTAAAGTCATGCAGGGTATGTGACTCCCCTGAGTACTGGGGTAGCCAAGCTGCTCCCGGGATATAGGGCATGGTGAAGGGCATAACTGCAACAGCGGTAGCGCTGGCGGGGGTTGAGGCAGTGGAGCTCTCCTCCGTATCCGACATCTTCCTCCCCCCTAGTGGACCGTGGCCTACCTTGCGATGATCCTGTTCCGTAGGCCGCGGCTCCGCAGTGGATCGTCAGGGTTGAGGACCTTCCGTCGCGCTCCTGTGACGTCGGCGTCCGCTGGGCTCCTTCCAGGACCTTACGCAACGTCCGGACGTGAGGCGGGGCTTCAGTTCTCGCGCGCTTTCGGAGTCCACGCCCCTCTTCTTCCCGCGCGGCGTCCTCAAGATGGCGTCCAATGGCGGGAAAACTCCACGGATGGCGGGAAGAAGGCTGAAGATGGCGCCGGATGGCGGGAATCTTCACCGATGGCGGGAATCTTCACCACTGGTAAGTTTGAACAGTCTTTGCTTTTCAGGCACGCAGTACCCGGTGGTTGCGGGCACGTGATCCTGCCGACTACGCCAAAGTTGACGCGCCCCTGGGCCTGTGTCGCGCTGCGTTGCGCACGCGGGAGCTTACCCGGAGCCGGATCTGTTTAGGGTTGTAGTCTCGTGGCGGTGACCCGGTCCGTGCCCAGGGAGTCAAACTGGACGGCAGTCTGTTAGCGGTAGAAAATGGTTGATGACTACGCCACCCGTTGAATGCAGCCAGGGGGCTGCTGCTGCAGGGCAGACCGCTGAGGCCGGTGGAAGGATGGTGCAGCGTGATAGTATAACCCCCAACGGGAGGGGTATGGCCTCAGGGCAGCCGACGTGGATGATGGGGGTAGCAGGAACCACTCAGAGACGGTATGGTAGCGTTCAGGGTCTTTACTGGTAACAACGATAGACCCTCCTGGAGTACTTGCTAGCGAACGGGGCCTGGTCAGTCCTTGAGCAGATGGGATCTCCCCTGGCCAGGCGTAGTTGTAGGCCTCCCAAGCTGACTGTACTCTTCTGGCTACCTTGCTAGAAGCTGATGTAAGTAGCCCACGTCCCTGAGTGTACCGTGTGGTGCTCACCCGTATGGCCGGTGACTCGGGGCCTTCTAATGGCTTCCGCTCCACGATGGCGGTGCTGGTCCCACGCGTGTGACCGGGCCTTCGGGCTTCTGGGCCAGGGGACCTGAAATCCCCTGCCTGACGGATTCTGCTGCTGGGTAGAAGTTAGTCCCCACAGCCTCGGACTCCGGGTCCGGTAAAGAATCTTCTTAGTCAGGGCGAGCTCTTTAGCTGCCAGCCCCTGACTCCTTGTGACTCTGCTGCTTCCGATGCTGCTCTTGTCTCTACTCTTCCTGGACTCACTCACCCTGCCTCAGCCCCGGGTTTATACAGGGGAAGTTCTTCCCCTCCCAAGGCTGGGCAGGAGGTGTGGCATGCACAGGATCCCTGACCAAAGGACCTCCCACCTGCTCTCAGACGTAATATCTCTATCACTGTGACAACCAGACCCCTGGGGTGTCACACTTCTCTGCTGGCTCCTGTGGACTGTAGACCCCGAACGTTAAGGGAAAGTCTGTTTTAGAGTTCCTGACTAACAATCCTCTGCTGCTGGACAGACCGTGCTTCAATGTCCCCTGGACCTCCAACTACTGCTCTTCACAACTCTCCCTCAAACTCTAACTAACTGACTGACAGGAAAAACAGTTGCTCTTCCCTGGCCCAAGCATCTCCCGCTTTTGACTCGACCAAACACCAATCCTCCTTCGGTGGCTGGGCAGATTTCCCCGTTATTACCCGGCTGCAGTCATTAAACCTCCTGTTTACTAGTCTGGCTCCTCCTACACTGGAGCTATTGCTATACACATTAACTGTTTCTATCCTAAACTATAGTGCCCACAACTGCACTGTACCCAATTCCTAATCTAATACTCTATCTATACCTAACCTATACTGACCTTGTAACTAACACATCAGACATTAGGTCACATACATACTCATATATAAACACAGAGTACAACAATATGTACACAAAGAGGGAAGAGGCGCATGACCGTCCTGGTTACTCTCTTACATTGGCATCATACTGTGTGTATGGGCATATTTTGAGGCTTCATACTTTATTGCGGCCATAATACTGTGTGTATTTCTATGGGGGCCATCATACTATCTGAAAAGGCTGTGGGGGAATCCTATTATATTGGGGGGCTATGGGGTCATCATACTGTGTGGAGAGAATGTAGGGCATCAAAATGTGTGGGATGCTGTGGGGCATCAAATTGTTTGGAGGAGTTGTGGGGACATTACACTGTGTGGGGGAGTACTATGGTGCAAATTATGGGGGGTTTCACTGGTGGATTCATTGTGTGGGTATCATACTGTGTTTAGGGGCTTTTTTTGTGGCAGAATACTCTATAAGGCTATGAAAGGGGTATCATAGTGTGTGAGAAGTCTAAGGGGCTGTAGTGGGGGCTCAATTACTGTGTTTGTTCAGGAATACATGTCCATCACTGTCTTTAAAAGTTAGAAGGTATGCCCTTCCATGACTGCGAATATGCTCCAATACCCTGCCAACTCCGACGAATATGTATTTTTTAAAGAGGGGATAAGGGTGTAGGGAGAGCAATTAGGAATTTTGCTATGGGACTCCATGAGTTCTATGTATGTTGCTATATAAAGAATCTCATTGACTGGAAAAATGTAAGTTCTGATTTGATATCTTGGGAACCTGTAGAGAACACGTTCCCAAGATGTCATCCGTAAATTTCATTAGCAGATTTTACACATATCAAAGATCAGCTGGCGTAATGGGGAGTGCTTTACTGTGACAAAACTCAGGCTGACCTAAAGAGGTGCTCATTAGTGTTCAGCGAGCACTAAAATGCTTGGGTGCTCGAAGCTCGGGCCGAGCTCACCGTGATACTCGGGTGCTCGACCCGAGCAACGAGCCCAATGTTAGTCTATGGGAGACCCAAGCATTTTTGCGGCGGCACCCCCGGCAGTCTGTAGAAAGCCTAAAAAGTGCCCAAAACGATAGTGACAGTGCTCAAATAACATGGGGACAGCATGGGGATCGCCCCAGGAAGCATTTCTGACCCCCAGGTCACTGCTGTCAACAACGTGGTCAGAGGTATTAAGCCACTTTTACGGGCTCCCAATAAAATATACAAAAACAAAACTGAAACTGCATTCCTGTGAAATATATTAAGAAACATCCTTTCCAGTGTAAAGACTTGTGTATAAGGTAAAATAAATAACCAAAAACAAAAATACTCCTCCACACCTTGGGCTATGTTCACAAGTAGCATTTTTTATGTGTTTTTGCTCTTTTGTATTGCTTTCAACCGTGACAAATGCATTCACCGGGAAATGTCATTTTAACATTTTATAACCTTATCTCGCCATGTGCTGTGTGACACATGCATACAGTGCTGAAAAGACATGGGAACAGCATGGGGAAGACCCCTGGAAGCATCTCTGACACCCAGGTCACTGCCTAAAAGTGTGCCCATCAGAAGTGATCCTTGCCGCATCAGAAGATGCAGACTTGCAACTATCCCCGTGCAAGTCCTTGTCCTAGGGCAGTGTTCAATTATACCTCCCCCATTCCTTGCAATGCAAGCGCAAGTATGTAGCCTGCCACCCTCCCACCCCCAGGCTGCAATACCATGCTGCTTGCTTGCTTGCACTTGAAATTGGGCCTTTTAGGCATGTGGAGGCGGAATCTGGCTACCACGTCATGACTGCATCGGCGGCCTGGTATCCATACTCAGTCCCCAGCCGCCCGGTGGCCGGGTGTCCACGCTTGGTCCCCAGCCGCCAGGGGGCGGCCGGGTGTCCATACTCGGTCCCCAGCCGCCCCGCGGCCCGGGTCCCCACAAACGGTCCCCTGTCGCCTGGGGGCGGCCGGGTGTCCATAAACGGTCCCCAGCTGCCCCTATTTGTCCCGGTGCGCCTTATACACAAGCGCGCATACCAAAACATTACCTGTGCCCTCCCCAGTGCATTTAGTGGGAAGGACAGCCTAACCACAAACACGTGGACAAGTGAATGTGGCCAGGGATGGTCCATCTCACTGACGCCATCACACTGGGTTAATATTGTGGAAGCCGGGACACAGTTGGAAACTGGGATGCAACACGTCCTCCAGACATAGAGGATTGCGGGTCCTGGATCATTCAGGCTTCAACACAAAGTTCAGAAGGTAGACAGCAGCAGTGGTCGGTCTCCTACACAAGGAGTAAATTATTCATGATCATGAGGCCATCCATCTCCTTAGCTTTCTGTTCCTTGGAATGCAAGCGCATGTATGTAGTAGCGGCTAGGCCTGAGGTGGTCAGCGTTTTGGCGCATATCCTACCTCCTCAGAGGATTGCTGGATGTTTTCCTGCTACTATACCAATTCTATGACTCCCGTTAAAACAAAGCTTCAGGTGATGAATGATGGATGAGGTGGTGGCAAAGGAGAAAGAGCAGGAAGAACAGGGACCATTCACATCAATATCAGGCCAGTCAACCACACATGTCTTGTAGGATATGTTTCTGTACCAAAAGGAGCGGTTCGGCTACACAGTTATAGGGCATACAGTGAGTGCAATGCCTACCAAAAATTTTGAGGCACTCCAATGCCCCTTGGAAGTGACATGGAGGTCAGAGGGCCTTAACTGAACCGTTTTTTCCATTTATAACAACTGGGTCTCCTGTACACTGTTGGCCTAAGCAGTGAATGGAAGGCTTTCCAAAAATTATGAGGAACTGCAATGCCCCTTGAAACAGATGTGGATTACAGTGTACTAAAAATCTTCTACCCATTATTGGGGAGTGGGTCTCCCTTAGTGTTCGCCTATGCATTGAAAAGCAAAAGCTGACTAAAATTAGGAGGAAATGCAATGCCCGTTGGAAGAGTCATGGAGGTTAGAGGTAATTAGAAACAACATTTCAATGCCCCTCGGAAGAGCTGTGGAGTTCAGAGTGGTTTAACAACCATTTTTTTGAATAAAAAGACAATATCAGTGCCCCTTGGAAGAATGGTGGAGGTCCCATTGGAATAAAAATACAATATCAATGCCCCTCGAAAGAGTGGTGGAGGCTACAGTGGAATAAAAAGACAATATCAATGCCCCTTGGAAGAGTGGTGGAGGTCGCAGTGGAATAAAAAGACAATATCAATGACCCTTGGAAGAGACGTGGAGGTCACAGTAGCTTAACAGCACGATTTCAATGCCCCTCGGAAGAGCTGTGGAGTTCAGAGTGGTTTAACAAGACGGTTTTAATGCCCCTTGGAAGAGACGTGGAGGTCACAGTAGCTTAACAAGACGGTTTTAATGCCCCTTGGAAGAGATGTGGAGTTCAGAGTGGTTTAACAAGATGGTTTTAATGCCCCTTGGAAGAGATGTGGAGGTCACAGTAGCATAAAAAGACGGTTTTAATGCCCCTTGGAAGAGACGTGGAGTTCAGAGTGGTTTAACAAGACGGTTTTAATGCCACTTGGAAGAGACGTGGAGGTCACAGTAGCTTAACAAGATGATTTTAATGCCCCTTGGAAGAGACGTGGAGTTCAGAGTGGTTTAACAAGACTGTTTTAGTGCCCCTTGGAAGAGACGTGGAGGTCACAGTAGCATAACAAGACGGTTTTAATGCCCGTTGGAAGAGACGTGGAGTTCAGAGTGGTTTAACAAGTAGGTTTTTATGCACCTTGGAAGAGACGTGGAGGTCCCAGTGGAATAAAAGGACAATATCAATGCCCCTTGGAAGAGTGGTGGAGGTCCCAGTGGAATAAAAAGACAATATCAATTCCCCTTGGAAGAGTGGTGGAGGTTAAAGTGGAATAAAAAGACAATATCAATGCCCCTTGGAAGAGTGGTGGAGGTCGCAGTGGAATAAAATGACAATATCAATGCCCCATGGAAGAGACGTGGAGGTCACAATAGCTTAGCAAGACGATTTTAATGGCACTTGGAAGAGACGTGGAGTTCAGAGTGGTTTAACAAGATGGTTTTAATGCCCCTTGAAAGAGACGTGGAGGTCACAGTAGCATAACAAGACGGTCATAATGCCCCTTGGAAGAGACGTGGCGTTCAGAGTGTTTTAACAAGACGGTTTTAATGCCCCTTGGAAGAGACGTGGTGGTCCCAGTGGAATAAAAAGACAATATCAATGCCCCTTGGAAGAGTGGTGGAGGTCCCATTGGAATAAAAAGACAATATCAATGCCCCTTGAAAGAGTGGTGGAGATTACAGTGGAATAAAATGGCAATATCAATGCCCCTTGGAAGAGTGGTGGAGGACGCAGTGGAATAAAAAGACAATATCAATGACCCTTGGAAGAGACATGGAGGTCACAGTAGCTTAGCAAGACGATTTCAATGCCCCTTGGAAGAGCTGTGGAGTTCAGAGTGGTTTAACAAGACGGTTTTAATGCCCCTTGGAAGAGACGTGGAGTTCAGAGTGGTTTAAGATGATGGTTTTAATGCCCCTTGAAAGAGACGTGGAGGTCACAGTAGCATAACAAGACGGTTATAATGCCCCTTGGAAGAGACGTGGAGTTCAGAGTGGTTTAACAAGACGGTTTTAATGCCCCTTGGAAGAGACGTGGAGGTCCCAATGGAATAAAAAGACAATATCAATGCCCCTTGGAAGAGTGGTGGAGGTCCCATTGGAATAAAAAGACAATATCAATGCTCCTTGGAAGAGTGGTGGAGGTTACAGTGGAATAAAAAGACAATATCAATGCCCCTTGGAAGAGTGATGGAGGTCGCAGTGGAATAAAAAGAGAATATCAATGCCCCTTGGAAGAGACGGGGAGGTCACAGTAGCTTAACAAGACGATTTTAATGCCCCTTGGAAAAGACGTGGAGTTCAGAGGGGTTTAACAAGATGGTTTTAATGCCCCTTGGAAGTGACGTGGAGTTCAGAGTGGTTTAACAAGACGGTTTTAATGCCCCTTGGAAGTGATGTGGAGGTCACAGTGGAATAAAAAGACAATATCAATGCCCCTTGGAAGAGTGGTGGAGGTCGCAGTGGAATAAAAAGACAATGTCAATGACCCTTGGAAGAGTGGTGGAGGTCGCAGTGGAATAAAAAGACAATATCAATTCCCCTTGGAAGAGTGGTAGAGGTCCCAGTAGAATAAAAAGACAATATCAATGACTCTTGGAAGAGACGTAGAGGTCACAGTAGCTTAGCAAGACGATTTTAATGCCCCTTGGAAGTGTCGTGGAGTTCAGAGTGGTTTAACAAGACCGGTTTAATGCCCCTTGGAAGAGACTTGGAGGTCACAGTAGCTTAACAAGATTGATTTAATGACCCTTGGAAGAGACGTGGAGGTCCCAGTGGAATAAAAAGACAATATCAATGTCCCATGGAAGAGTGGTGGAGGTCCCAGTGGAATAAAAAGACAATATCAATGCCCCTTGGAAGAGTACAGCATATTAAAAGCATTATTCCCATTATTGGGGAGTGGGTCTCCCATAGTCTTTGTCTATGCTTTCCAAGCAAAAGCTGCCAATAATTAGAACGGAGGAGCTTGCAATGCCCCTTACAAGAGCCATGCAGTACAGCATATTAAAAACATTATTACCATTATTGGGGAGTGAGTCTCCCATAGTCTTTGCCTATGCTTTCCAAGCAAAAGCTGCCAAAAATTAGGACGGAGGAACTTGCAATGCCCCTTACAAGAGCTATGCAGTACAGCATATTAAAAACATTATTCCCATTATTGGGGAGTGGCACTCCCATAGTCTTTGCCTATTCCTTCCCAGAAAAAGCTGCCAAAAATTAGCACGGAGGAACTTGCAATGCCCCTTACAAGACCCATGCAGTACAGCATATTAAAAACATTATTCCCATTATTGGGGAGTGGGTCTCCCATAGTCTTTGCCTATGCCTTCCAAGCAAAAGATGCCAAAAATTAGGACGGAGGAACTTGCAATGCTGGCAACACGGACCATGGTCTCCCTGGTGGTATAGTGGTGGTGGAGGCTGAGGATAAGGAGAAGAGCAAAAAACAGCCGAAATGAGGAAACGTATACCCATATGTGGGTGTGGAGGGGTGCTTGGGAATACACCTCCCAAAATAACACAGTGGATTTGACTTTATGTTACTCTGTTGTCATTTGGTGGTGATGAGAAGTCTTGTCCAATCCAGCCCTTGTTCATTTTGATAAGGGTCAGCTTGTCAGCATTGTCAGTTGACAGGCGAGTGCGCTTATCAGTTATAATTCCCCCAGCGGCACTAAAACCACGCTCCGATAACACGCTAGCGACAGGGCAGGCCAGGACATCCAAGGCGTACAGAGAGAGTTCATTCCAAGTGTCCAGCTTGGATACCCATTAATTAAAAGGCACAGAGGAATCACGGAGGACACTGGTAGAGTCGGCAAGGTACTCCCTCACCATCTTTTATAACTTTCCACTCCTTGTGAGAGTACCCCACGCCTCAGGGCCTGAAAGCTGGGCGGATCTCAGAAAACTGTCCCAGAACGTTGACAGTGTTCCCCTGCCTCTGCTGGATTGGAGTTGCATCTCTCTCGCCTGTACTCCTTGGTTGGTCAATGAACTGTGACCTCTGCCGTTAGCGTGTTCAGATGGGATTTTTTTTAACAGTTCTGCAGCAAGGGCCTTCTGGTATTGCCCCATTTTTGTAGACCTCTCCACCTCAGGAATAAGAGAGTGAAAGTTCTCCTTGTAGCGGGGGTCTAAAAGTGTCACCAACCAGTAATGACTGTCACCCAACATTTTGACAACGCGAGGGTCACGGTTAAGGCAGCGTAACATAAAGTCAGCCATGCATGCCAGACTGGTAACGGGCAAGACTTCCGTGTCCTCACCAAGATGACGACTGACCATGCTCTACTCCTCCTCCTCCTCCCCCCTGTCCTCAGGCCACCCACGCTGAACCGACGGTATGAAAGTTGTACAGGTACTACCATCTACAGCACATGATACCAGTTCCTATTCTTCCTCCTCCTCCTCCTCTCCCTCATTGTCCCCCAATGCACGTTGGGATGAGATGAGGCTGGGCTGTGTGTAATCGCCTGCTACGGCTTCTTGATCCATCTCAGCATACTCTGGCTGCAATGCCTCCTCTTTAATTCTCTGCAGAGAGCGTTGCAAAAAACAGACAAGTGGGATGCTGACGCTAATGATGGCGTCATCGCCACTCACCATCTTGGTGGACTCCTCAAAGTTTGTCAGGATGGTACATATGTCAGACATCCAGGTCCACTCCTGAGGTCTTATGTGTGGAGTCTGACCTGAATATCAACGGCCTTGTTGCAGCTTGTACTCCACAACTGCTCTCTTCTGCTCACAAATCCTTTGCAACATGTGGAGGGTAGAGTTCTAACGTGTGGGGACATCACACACCAGTCGGCATGGTACGTGTGTGATGTCGCCTCGCCTCAGAGCCGCCACCAGGTTACGGCCATTGTCACACACGACCATGCCTAGATGTAGGTTCAGCGGTCTCAGTCACAGATCTGCCTGCTCTTTCACAGTTGTCCATAACTCACAAGCAGTGTGAGGTTTATCACCTAAGCTTATGAGTTTCAGCATAGCCTGTGGCCGCTTGGCTGAGGCAGTACTGCAGTGTTTCCAGCTTGTAACTGATGTGGTGATATCTGAGATGGAGGCAGAACATGAGGAGGAGGATGATGCGCAGGAGCTGTACATTGTGGGGGCAACTCTGACTGACATAGGGCCCGCAATCCTCGTTGTGGGGAGGATGTGTTCCATCCCAAGGTCCGACTGGGTCCCGGCTTCCACTATGCTTACCCAGTGTGCCGTCAGGGAGATATACCGTCCCTGGCCACAAGCACTTGTCCACGTGTCCGTTGTCAGGTGGACTCTCCCTGTAACTGCGTTGTTGAGGGCACGGCAGATGTTTTGGGACACGTGCTTGTGTAGTGCGGGGATGGCACACCGGGCAAAATAGTGTCAGCTGGGGACCGAGTACCGAGGGATGGCCACCGCCATAAGGTTACGGAAGGATTCCGTCTCTACCAGCCAAAAAGGCAGCATTTCCAACGCAAGCAGTCGTGAAATGTGCGAATTTAGGACTGTGGCCTGTGGGGCGTTGGCTGTGAATTTGCACTTTCATTCGAAGATTAAGAACAATTTATGGTTGAAACGCGTCAGTGAGCATGACCCTGACCATACGCCTTTTTTTTTAACATTCATGTTTTTTTATCGTTTTTTTCAATAAAATGTTGTTTTTTAAATAGACATTTAACTTCTCAGGATTTCCAGTGCTGGAGGCATCATTCTTCATTTTTTGCCTTTATTCAACTTGCACCAACACAAGTCCTTTCTAGATCCGTGCACTTCTGGAGAAACACTTCCTAGGAAGTTGGTGAGGTGGAAAAAACTCTTTTCTTTTTTGCAATCTAAGAGCGTGTATGGAGCAGGCGCAGGAGCTGTGCCTGCTCCATACAGGGCAGATGATAGCCGCAACGCGTAGCCGGTATTTGGCCGTATATAAAGCAGTTAGCGCAAACCATAATTGCTGCTTTTAATCATTTAAATAGCGCAAAGATGTAGGGGACCATTGGGTTGCTATGACTGCTGTGACCTGCTGAGAGCTAAGCTTCAAAGGAAACTGTGATTTAAACTATATCCTGCAAAAATATTATATAGCAGGTGTCAGGGACACCAGCGATGACACCGGAGAGATCAAACAATATCTCACCGCTGGCGTCACTCTGTCAGGATTGAGCAGGGATTCGTGCAAACACAATCCCGATTACTAACTATGCAGCTATCGGCAAACAAGCAGAATGTGTGTGGCATACACATTTCCGGATTCCAACCATGGAATATGTGTATACGCCCCTGTACGCTTACTGCCAGCTTCACGATGGCCCAATTATTATTAGTCGCTGCCACCACCAACCCAATTTGAAATATAATACAGGTTGGGTTGGATGCCTATGTTCTGGAAGCATATGGCTTTGAAGGAGGGAATGGCTACAGAACAAAAGAAACAGGACTATTACATTTTATATTTAATCCCAAACGGAGGTAGTGTTTAGGAAAAATGTACAAAAGGTTTTACAAATGGAGATTTACAGTACATAATATACAATTACACAAAATAAACAGGATTAAAGAAGAAACTTACTATAAAGATCGCAGAGACGACTCAGTATAGTTGGAGGGGAGCTTTCCTATGACCGTTCAATGAGCGTGACGTGACCCCTTGCTTATGAAACATATACTCCCGGCAATGAGCACTGACCCCACCTTTGGCTGTGTCTTTTATGCCGAAGGGAGAGACCTGCCCACACACCTGCTGTGATGACCTCACGTGGGCTGGGCTCCAGCCTTCTTATTTTTATTAGCATATCTGTTTTTTGCGATAATTTCTCGCTGGTTGATCGTAGAAGCCCGAAAGTGATACCCTGTTTTTCATTATGAATTTACTTTTCTCCAGAGACCACACATGATACAGCTGCCATCTGTCATTTTGTACTTTTGCGTCACCACTCCCCGAAGGGGTGTACAGCTATGTAAATTATACATATTGTTCCTTGCAAACCCTGCCACTAAAAATATGGGTCCCATTATTATCGGATGTATGGAACTTCAGATATTCCATATTTTGCTTCGGTGTCAGCCAGACTAAAGATTTCTGTTGAATTCTTTTGAAGTTCTGGGAATACAACTTTCTCACCTAGATGTAGATTTATCGCATGTTAATTGGGTTTGCCACCTCTCTTGGTACTGGCCTCTGCCTCTTAGCCACTTCTCATGTGTGTGTTAATTTGCATAGAAGCCACTGGCCAAAGTGTCAGCTCTTTAGATTGTCAGTTCTGACAAATGGTAGATAGGAGGGGGGATGAGGTGTTTCAGGGGGAGAGAGAAATACTTAATATTTTCTTAATATTTAGGACATGGTAGAAGAAAGATTTTCAATATTTCCATGACAGCAGGATATAGTATAAGCAATCAAAGGAATAACAGAGGAACAGTACAAAATAGTGTTTTAAAGTTCAGCAAATTGCTCTTTTATGGGGAATTAAAGTCCCATTACTACTACAACAGAGTTAGAACTAAGTATGTTTTTAATTATTTTTTTTTTACCCTGTGTTAAAGTCACACAAAAATAAAAGGGATGTCTCTTTTTGCAGTTGATAAATACAACTTCTCACACACGTGTACTCCTTGCTTGTGCTGTCTCTGAATCTACTGCAGAGAACGTTGATTTGAGCTCTATCCTCTTAAGAGTATGTTTACACGTGGCATTTTTTCTGCATTTTTTTCTGTGTTTTTCACATAGCATATTTGGTGCATAAAATACACTACCAGCATATTCAGTGAAATCTCTGAAATCTCATGCACATGATGCATTTTTTTTCTGCTCGTATTTTGAGCCTTCCTGCATTTTTGCCAAGGCACAGCATGACAATTCTTTCTTTAAAGGGAATCTGTCACCCCCCTCAGACCTATCAGACCTCTAATATGGGCATACAGGTGATAGAAATGTGAATCTATACCTACCTGTATGTCTACTTGTTTTGTAATCCCCGCCTATTAGATTAATTTCCAGATCCCCCCTCACCTGCTCGTGACAGGGCGCTATGACGTGCAGTTCCCAGCCGGATCCTGCGCCTGCGCAATTTACCCTGTACGGACGGCGCTCTTCTTCCTGCCGTCTGTGTAGCCTCGTGGAGCAGGAAACTTGTGCGCAGGTGCTGGTGAGTCACTCTGCCTTCCCGGCGCGGGATCCGGCTGGGACCTGCATGTCACAGGGCCCTGTGATGGGTAGGGGAGGGGGGGATATGGAAATGAAGCTAATAGGCGGGGATTTCTTTGCGTCCCCCAGACTCAAAGCTTGGCAAAACTAATTTAATAAAAAGCTATTACAAAGCAAGTAGACCTCTAATATGGGACATACAGGTATGTCTAGATTCACATTTCTATCACATCATATGCGCATATTAGAGGTCTGATAGGTCCCAGGGGGGTGACAGATTCCCTTTAATGCAGCATTTTTCACCCTTTCAAATAAATGGGTGAAAAATGCAACAAAAGCGCAACAAAAATTGCCGTATGGTATGCAGTTTTTTCCCTGCCACCATTCTTGTTTTTGGTGCTGCAAAAACACCACATATAAACATGGATATGGGTTTAGGCTATATTCACATGCAGCGTTTTTTGCAGTGTGGTTTTTTTTTTATTCAAATTAAAAGCTGCAAAAGCTATGAGATTTCAGGCATCTCATGCACACGCTTGTTTCTTTTCTCCTAAGTGAATTTGAGAACTGTAGTGTTTTTGAAGCATATCAATCCTTTTAGCATTTTTGCAGCATTTTTTTCACCCATAGAAAGCAATGAGAAAGGGAAAAAACGCTGCAAAAAATGCGACAAACATTTTCGCTGCATTTTTTACAGCATTTTTGGGCAATAAATCATCTTTATTGAATATTCACTTTAGACAAAACACACATGTAATTCGCACCCAGAAATGCTGCAAAAAAAGTGGAAAAAATGGGCGTGTTGAGAGCAGCGTTCTTACAGCCAAAAGAGCAGGTTTTGGTCGGTAAAAAAAAAAGCAACAAAAACGCTGTATGTGAACATAGTCTGGTTTTCTAGAAAACAAATGCAAGATCGTAACTCTACAAAGCAAGTTTTCCACTTACAATACAGCCACATGCCATTCTTATTGATTTGATTCAGTTAGCAAATGGTATTTAGTTACTATTCAATTAAACTGCTCCAGATGTCTAGTGGAAAGTGTCCTTTATTTAGATAGACAGGCAAACAGATAAATGGGTATACATACAGTCAGCTTCTTTGTTACTTAGGAGAATGCCAGGAAGGCGCAGAGAAGATGTGAACGCGGGAGGTAAGATTGGGCAACAGACTTCTGGATTCCATTTCAAATCAGAAACGTACCCAAGAAATAGCCAAGAACAATAACACTGAAAAAAAATACAATAATAAGGCCTGGTTAGGATTGGTGTCACGTCTGAGTCTTATTCTCCAGGCGGCCCCGGGGTGAGGAGACGGGGAGACCTGCCAAACGGACACTTTCCATATCTCATCCCGCCGTCTACTGTTTAACCCTGTCTCTGTCAGGAGGATGTAATTCTAGATTTTTAACCTTGTCTTGACAAGAGGGCCTATAAGGAGAAGTTGAGTCCGTGCCAATGAGGCATGCCAGAGAATTTATTTATATTTTTCTTGGCAAGTAGGAAGTATTGTAATTTCAAAAATGCCCAATCATAGTAAAAATAAACCGAGGAGCAGACTTAACTGCAGGTATTGTTTTTCAGAAGAAAATTATAGCATAATATATTAGTTATTGCTTTAGAAGGTCAATTAGAAGAAGTCCTAAAACGTTATATCCTGTAAGTTAGGCCACAGCCCCACTATCAGTATTTGGTTAGTATTCGGTCAGTATTTTTTCTTAGTAGTGGGAGCCAAAACCAGGAGTGGGTGATAAATGCAAAATTGGTGACTTGTTTCTATTATACCTTTTCTCTGATTATTCCTCACTTGGTTTTGTCTCCCACTCCTGGGAAAAAATACTGACCGAATACTGACCAAATACTGATAGTGGGGCTATGGCCTTAAAGAGGTTGTCCAGGTTTGGGGCTCAAATCTGCAGTCACATTAAGTGACTGCAGACTTGTGAATCCTCACAGCGTGCAGTGTGCGCGCTGCCAGGCTTCGCCAGTGCCGATTCCATGAATGCAGTCACATGCCAACTAGACATGAGCAGCTTCATTCAATACAAATAAATTGTGCAAGCCCGGATATGTCTAGTCAGAATGTGTCCGGAAGTATGCAAGTCGCATACTTTCGGTCAAGTGCCCGCTCGGCACTGGAGAATCCTGACAGTGGGCACTGTGTGTGCTGTGAGGATTCACAAGCCTGCAGTCGCATAAAGCCTGGACAACCCCTTTAATGCAGTCACGGCACTATGTGCATCAAACAAAAAATTTCATGAAATAATGCGTTTCTAACTTTTTTTTACATAATATAGTCAGGCTCTGCAACATATTATAGAGTAACATGGCATAAATTAATGATTGGAGAGCAGTAATTCTTGGATAGGGTCAGATGTGGTGCAATGAGGACAGACTAACAGAGGAGGCATTTTACTAAAGCATAAAAATTTGGAGCGCTTGTCTCTCTCCTGTCCAAACATATGTAGATAATAATACAGAATTATTGGATTTGATGCAGTTCAATTTGGAATCGTCGAGCTCTTGAAAAATACTTCTTGTGCTTGCTTTACCACTTTCCCACACATGCTGACAAATATGCATGTAGAATACGCATACATATAACTTTGCTTTCACTCCTCTTCTCACAAGGGATTTAGGAGACGTTTTAGTTTTCACATTAAGTTTTTTTTTAAATGACAGGCAAAAAAACACAGAATACTCAAGCAAATTAAAGCCAAAAAATCCTGTATATGGAGCCAATATTAATCAAAAATGCTAATATTCCAGTAGGATTGCCACTAGAAATGGGTGAATTTATTCCAGTGGAATTGAATTACGGTATACTTGAATTTTACAAACAACCCTATTCTTTAAAATACAGATTTTTTTTGCAATTCACTCCACGCAAATTCAGCACAATGGTGGCCAACTGCTGACATATTCCCTTGAGAAAGAAACAGGCGAAACACCCATCAGGGTGCAAGCACCTGTATGGCTCTTGGATAATTATATTTCCCACATTTTATATCTGATTGTGCCTTTCATATTTTTACTGCAACATATACCAGTATATAGCGTATGCGCCCTTTGATATTGTACATTAGATCAGTCTTTATACTCATTTAATATGTATTATTGGCACTGATCCATATGTTTACTATCTGATACCCATACCTATGCAAGTCTGTTTGTTTGTTCTGTTGTAGTGAACGCTAGATAACTGGCAAACAGGCAAAAGATAACAAAAAAAACAATACTCAGCTCACCTGTCCCTACACCCTCGCTGCCTTCAGTGCCTGCTGCCCGCTGTCCAGTCCTCGGGGCCTCTTCTTTCATAAATAAAGACAAAATTGTGTGACGTAAAGAAAGGAAGTTATGCTACAACCTATATAGGATAGTAGTGGCAGCCTAGACAGTCAGTAAAAAATACTGAAAAAATAAGAAGAAAAGAACAGACCAAAAAGTCCAAAATCTAGGTAATATTAAAATTATTATTTATTATAAAATCAGGGAGATAAAAAAAAACATACAACAAAGAAGGGGCGCAAGTGCAATGTATCAAATGAGTATAAAAATATTTTCAAGAAGAAATAGGGGGTCACACATTATATGAACCTGATATAAAGATATGTACATATACTGCATTGTATGTCTAAAACATTGTATATTTATTTCTATTATATACTGCATTGTGCAATCAAAATAAAGAAACACACATGTATACTGCATCATATATCTATGACATTGCATGTGATTCAGGTGTATAGCTCCAGTAAAAACAATGTGTAGTGATTCTAGAAATAGGTAACGTATGGTAAAGAAATAATATGAACTATCTCACTGCAGTAGGATAAGTAGGGGACTCCAGACAGCATGGCACCCACCCCTATGCGCGTTTTGACGTTGACCTTCATCAGTTAAAAGATAGCAAAAAAACAATACTCAGCTCACCACTCACCTGTCCTTGCATCCCTGCTGCCAACTGTCCAGTCCTCGGGGCCTCTTTTTTCCAAAATCTTGTGCCGGTATCTTTACTCTAGAACAGGACTTCAGGCTGTGGCCAGACCTCAAAGGACATGGCAAGTCGTAACATCATGATATGCCCTGATCTCCAAGGCCTGGTCGCGGCCAGAAGCCCTTTTCTAGGATAAACACATTGGCGTGCATATGCAGAAAGAAAGGGCCCTGAGGACCAGATGGGTGGGCAGCAGACACCGTTGGCAGCAGGGGTGCCAGGACAGGTGAGTGTTAAGGTGAGTACTGTTTTTTTTTTTTTACATGTTACATTTATTAAAGTATAATAAGGAACTTTTAATTTACAGAGAATAAGTTTGATGCAAATCTAATTATTCAGTAAAATCTGTGCAATTTGGCAAATGTGAATCTTGTCACATCGGCTCTACTCTAGCTGCCACTAGACTTGTAAAACATTGGATTAGCCAGTTTTAATGCTGTGAAGATGACAATAGTAAGTGGCAGTAATTTTTAGGATTTAGAAAATGCTGCCTCGTCTTTACTTTTGGATTGCATACTACTACTTTGACTGGCTCATAGTCGTAGGAACATCAGCAGCATCAGGATTATGGCTCCCACACCGATTTTCTAAGCACTCGTGCCTATAATATTCTGTGGGTCCACAGAAATGCTCGGAGACATGTCTGATTTTGATCCGAGTGTCGGACACATTAGAAAACTATTATAATTCATTAAGATTTTAAGTGGTACATGTCTACAGCCTATGGGGCTACATTAGCTGCCTCCACTATGAACTGTAAAATGATAATAATTAGGGGTTGTTCACATGACCATATATTCGGTCTAAGTGCTCTCTGTGAAAAAAACAGATAGCACTCGCACCAATATTATTCAATGGGACAGTGCAATTTTTTTCACTGACCGAATCTGCGTGTGAAAAAAATCTCAGCGTGCAATGGTTTCATCTGTAAAAAAACAGATGCCCTAGTATAGCCTCCAAGTTTTACATTACAATTCTGTAACACGGGAAACTGTAAATGGTCCTGTAAATGATTAATAGCTGTTGCTGTAAAAAAATGGATTGTCAAGTGAGAAAACAATCGTCCCACTTTTCTGGATGAAACTCTGACGGATTTTTTTATACGTTCGTGTGAACCTGCCCTTACAGTCATAATACTTTGTAAAAGTTTTTCAATATTAAAAAAAAAAATCACAGAATAATCAATTTTTTTTACGGATAGGAGAAATAATTGCCCTATTTTTGCGTACTGTCCAATCCTTGCGCAGCCATGAAAGACAAGAGCATCGGTCGGAAGAGAAGAACATGTATAGGTGAAAAAGATCTGCTCAGTGTTTATGGAGTTTTTATTCTTTCTTTTTCTCATTACTTAGTCGGCATAAATCCCCCTCATTTATAGAGTGTTTGAGAAAATGCTTGCTGGCTTCAATCTAATGTAAATCTTCAAAAAGAAAGCCATTCCAGCACCACAGTTAAAACTTCATTTTTCCTTTATTAGCGTAATTTTAAAAACATGGTACAGTGGTCCTAATGGTCTAAATCTAAATCATGAGGACCACTGTACCATGTTTTTAAAGTTACACTAATAAAGGAAGAATGAAGTTTTAACTGAAGTGCTGGAATGGCTTTGGAAGAACACTGATTTACCGTGAATTATTATCTCTCTAGGGCATGTCAAATCCTCTAAACCACACACACATTTTTGTCCATTTTTAGGCTATGTGCCCACGTTGCATTTATGAAGCAGAAAATTTCTGCTGCATAAATGCAAGTCCTCTCCCGGAAAAACGCATGCGGAATTCCGCACGCGTTTATCGCGCATTTTTCGCGCGTTTATCACGCGTTTTCCACATGCGGAATTGCCTTGCGTTTTTTATGCATTGGACAAAGGCAATTCCGCTTGCGGAAACGCAAAATTAAATGACATGCTGCGGATTTTTGCACGCGGCATAAACGCTGCGGAAAAATCCGCAGCATGTGCATAGAACTTGCGGAATCCCATTGGGGACCATGGGGTGCGGATATACATGCGTTTTTCAAGCGTTTACGCTGCGGAAATTCCGCAGCATATACGCTTGAAAAATGCTACGTGGGCACACAGCCTTACTTGCAAACTTTTTTTCTAAAAAAGAATTATAATGAACAGGACCCCAATTATAGGAGCAGCTATTATAGATGATTTAAGGAAGCTAGACAAAATGACATTATAGCACTAATAATAAAGCATAAAGTAATGGAATGCACCAAAAAGACATATGTGTAAAAGCACAAAAGAAACTGACTAGCACCTTATAAGAATAAAGCAAGTATGAAGAGGTGCAAGCTGCTGTGACCATGTGCAAACCAAAGAGTCCAGCAGTGGACTGCATACTCTAACGTGGAAACATTAAATATGTGAAATTTGGACAGCATTACTACTATATAGATTATACTTATAAAATGCAAGTACTTACTGTAGCCAATTGGCCAATTTGTGTGAGCCCACCAGCTGCGACAAGGTATACCTTTAATTGGACGGTTGCTAACTAGTGGTGAGCGAGCATGCTCGCTACTGCTCGGTGCTCGCCCGAGCATCTCACTGCTCGAGATACTCGGCACTCGCCGAGTATTTCCGGGGTTACTCGGCGGGAGCTCGAGTCCCCTCCCTGCATGTTTGGCGCTCTTTATAGAGCCAATGAACATGCAGGGATTGCCTGCCACGCACTGTAATGCCGCAGCCACGTTGGCTGTGGAATTACAGTGATTGGCTGACCGCACAGCGTCATCAGATCTATATCAGACCCGACGCCGCCATACTCGTCACAGTCACTCCGGAATAAGATAGCGTAGGGAGAGGTGCTGCTGAACTAGGGAGACATTTGCTTGTTTCTAGTTAGTGTAGGTGTACCAAACTACAGTGCTGGCCAAAAGTATTGGCACCCCTGCAATTCTGTCAGATAATACTCAGTTTCTTCCTGAAAATGATTGCAATCACAAATTCTTTGGTATTATTATCTTCATTTAATTTGCTTGCAAGGAAAAAACACAAAAGAGAATGAAGCAAAAATCAAATCATTGATCATTTCACACAAAACTGAAAAAAAGGGCCGGACAAAAGTATTGGCACCTTCAGCCTAATACTTGGTTGCACAACCTTTAGCCAAAATAACTGCGAACAACTGCTTCAGGTAACCATCAATGAGTTTCTTACAATGCTCTGCTGGAATTGTAGACCATTCTTCTTTGGCAAACTGCTCCAGGTTCCTGATATTTGAAGGGTGCCTTCTCCAAACTGCCATTTTGAGATCTCTCCACAGGTGTTCTATGGGATTCAGGTCTGGACTCATTGCTGGCCACCTTAGAAGTCTCCAGTGCTTTCTCTCAAACCATTTTATAGTGCTTTTGGAAGTGTGTTTTGGGTCATTGTCCGGCTGGAAGACCCATGACATCTGAGGGAGACCCAGCTTTCTCACACTGGGCCCTACATTATGCTGCAAAATTTGTTGGTAGTCTTCAGACTTCATAATGCCATGTACACGGTCAAGCAGTCCAGTGCCAGAGGCAGCAAAGCAACCCCAAAACATCAGGGAACCTCTGCCATGTTTGACTGTAGGGACCGTGTTCTTTTCTTTGAATGCCTCTTTTTTTTTCCTGTACACTCTATGTTGATGCATTTTCCCCAAAAGCTCTACTTTTGTCTCATCTGACCAGAGAACATTCTTCCAAAACGTTTTAGGCTTTCTCAGGTAAGTTTTGGCAAACTTCAGCCTGGCTTTTTTATGTCTCCGGGTAAGAAGTGGGGTCTTCCTGGGTATCCTACCATACAGTCCCTTTTCATTCTGACGCCGACGGATAGTACGGGTTGACACTGTTGTACCCTCGGACTGCAGGGTAGCTTGAACTTGTTTGGATGTTAGTCGAGGTTCTTTATCCACCATCCGCACAATCTTGCGTTGAAATCTCTCGTCAATTTTTCTTTTCCGTCCACATCTAGGGAGGTTAGCCACAGTGCCATGGGCTTTAAACTTCTTGATGACACTGCGCACGGAAGACACAGGAACATTCAGGTCTTTGGAGATGGACTTGTAGCCTTGTGATTGCTCATGCTTCCTCACAATTTGGTTTCTCAAGTCCTCAGACAGTTCTTTGGTCTTCTTTCTTTTCTCCATGCTCAATGTGGTACACACAAGGACACAGAACAGAGGTTGAGTCAACTTTAATCCATGTTAACTGTCTGCAAGTGTGATTTAGTTATTGCCAACACCTGTTAGGTGCCACAGGTAAGTTACAGGTGCTGTTAATTACACGAATTAGAGAAGCATCACATGATTTTTCAAAGGGTGCCAATACTTTTGTCCACCCCCTTTTTAGGTTTGGTGTGGAATTATATCCAATTTGGCTTTAGGACAATTCTTTTTGTGTTTTTTTCATTGAAGACAAATTAAACAAAGAGAATAATACCAAAGAATTTGTGATTGCAATCATTTTCAGGAAGAAACTGAGTATTATCTGACAGAATTGCAGGGGTGCCAATACTTTTGGTCAGCACTGTATATTAGAGACACATATCCATCTCAACAAACAGTCCTTCTGAGGACTAATCCATCTGCAGAGATATGAGGCAGGCAGTGTATATAGGCAGGCAGGTAGGGCATATAGCAGACTGCAGTGCACATAGCACAAGAGGCTCCATTCCAGTTTAGTCTGCTGCTGCTGTTAGATATTTCTAGAAATAGGCCCATGTCTCAGGGGCCAGGAATAATTTTTTTGGGCTCTTAGTCCTCATTATTTGCTAAAAAATCAATCTAGAGAAAACCGCTTTTCTGCACCATTTGCATGTTGGCACTGCAGAATACAGGCAGGTCCTTTCCGTATTACAGCGCTAAAAATCCAGCTATTTAAAACTGTGGTTTGTTCGTCACACGGATCACATATAACTGCGCTGAAAATACTGCAATTTCTTACCTCCATTAAAAATTTGTTTCAGTGTGTCAGTGAAGCAATTGACACCAGTTTGCTGTTCAAACTACTTACCTACAGGCCTGGTATTTAAAACTTTGTTTTCTTCGTCACATGGATCACATATACGTTGTCAGAAAATACTGCCATTTCTGGCCTCCATTAAAAAAAAAATTTCAGTGTGTCAGTGAAGCAATTGACACCAGTTTGCTGTTTAAAATAGTTAGCTACAGGCCAGGTATTTAAAACTGGGTAGCGCACCCCTTCTTGGTACCCCTGTGTTTCCCTTTCAGTATTGTTTTTCTACCAGCTGGAGTTACATTATTGCCATTTGGATATTTTTTTTAAAAAATTCAAAATAAAAGACATTTGTTTTTACTATTGGAGTCTGTGGAGCTGGATCATCGTCCTTCCTATAACCTGTCTACTGAGCGCAAGCAGCAATGCTGATCACGGGTCCCGGAGACACCCAGCTGGTTCATGGAGGTGAGCTGTTTTGTTTTGTTTTTTCTCTCCATATTGTAATGCAGCGGCTTGCGGCATTACTGTAATGGTCCAGGCTGTGTTTTGGCTGACCATGTACCTCTCCCTCAGGTGACTGATCACATGACTGTGACATCAGCACAGGTCCTGTGCACACAGAAGGACTGATCACATGACTGTGACATCAGCACAGGTCCTGTATGCACTGAAGGATATATAAATCTTGGTGCTTTTGAGATAGTGTGAGAGGCGTGAGGCCTGTTCCCTGTGTGTGGGACACCGTTGACCTAGTGAGGCCTAGAAAGAGAGGCCTGGTCCCTGTGTGGGACTCCACTAGCCGAGAAGGCAGAGGCTGGATCTCCCCTGTGTTTTTGAGATACCAGTAGCCTTTGAAGGTACGAGGCCCGGAGGCCCATCTGGGAAGCCGTGAAGCCACAGTGGTGGCAGAACCGAGCTGAGAGAAGCAGCTAAAACCCGGCAAAGATAAAAACGCTGCTTGATATGGACATTTATATTGCTACCTTGCTGAAGGCTGTATCTGGAGCCAAGTGGACATATCTGTCACTGGAAAGGCTCTTGGACATTATATGTGTAATATGTCGGCGAGCCACTGAGATGGACTCGGTTATGAGCGGTTTATGATAAATAATAAACTGCTGGATTGTGAAATACCGGAAAGACGTTGCATGTGTGCTTTAATTGACCTGGTGAAGCGAGTGCCCCTCAGCATGATGAATAGCGCTGCCTTACAATATTTAAAACTGTGGTTTGTCCGTCACACGGATCACATATAAGTTCGCTCCAAGTTCAGTCATTTGTAGTGAGCGTGGAAGATATTGTCCTACATTTAAAATGGGCAAGGCACATGGCAAGGGACGGGGAACTGAACGTGATGGTGATGGTGCACGCAGAGGTCAAGGCCATGGGCAAGCTGAAATTGTGCCACAACAAACACCCACATCTTCTCGCTCAACTTTCCTGTCCCAATTAATAGGGGACCGCAGAACACCACCATTGAACACAGAGCAGTGTGAAAAGGTTATTGGTTGGATGGCAGATAATGCTTCCAGTCACTTAGCCACCACCACCTTGTCATCCACACGGTCACATCTCAGTAGTTGTGAGTCAGGACTGCATATTCCTCACCCTGAACCTCCTTCATCCCACCATGCCGAGTGCCCAGAGACAACTGATCCCACACTTGGACACTCCAAAGAGCTGATCACTTTTCCATTTATAGATTCGGGCCTCTCCCCCGGTCCACTTGAAGCGGGGCAAGAGGAGATTGCATGTAGAGATGCCCAAATATTTGAGCAGCCACGGTCACACGTAGTCAACGGTGGGAAACTGTCACAAGAGGTGGATGATGATGAGACACAATTGCCAGAAAGTAAGAAGGAGGAGGACCAGAGTGTGGAATTGGAAGACGAGGTGGTGGATGATATAGTAACTGACCCAACCTGGCAGGAGGACATGCACACCGAGGAGAGCAGCACACAGGGGGAGGGAGGCAAAGCACCCCAAAAGGCAGGAAGAAGCAGTGTGGTGACCGCAGAAAGAAGGCAGGCAACCGTTCCCCGTAACACCAACAAGAAGGAAGTTGCCAGTACAACTGTTAGGTCTTCCCGAATCTGGTTGTTTTTTAAAGACTCTGCCGATAATCCCAAAAAGGCCATTTGCACCACCTGACAGGCCAGCATCAGCAGGGGTGGCAAAACCACCAGCCTAACCGCCACCAGCATGATCAGGCACATGGCAGCAAAGCACCCGACTTTGTGGGCCGAACACCAGGGTCCAGGAACAGTGTCTGCGGGTGGAACCACTGCTTCTTCCACTGTTGTGCATGCAAGCCAATCCCCTGTCCGTGGTGCATGCGAAGATGCCTCCTGCCCTGCACCTGTCATTGCACACTCTCAAGTAGCAGCATCTGGAAGCACGTCCACGTCCTTGTCCAAACGCAGCGTTCAGTTGTCCATACCCCAGTCCTTGGAACGCAAGCGCAAATATGCAACCAACGCCCCACAGGCCATAATACTAAATTCTCATATTTCACGACTGCTTGCGCTCGAAATGTTGCCTTTTAGGCTCATGGAGATGGAAGCATTCCGCAACCTGATGGTGGCGGCCGTTCCCTGGTACTCGGTCCCCAGCTGCCACTAATTCTCCTATTGTGCCGTCCCCGCATTACACAAGCACGTGTCCCAAAACATTAGCCGTGCCCTCAACAATGCAGTTAAAGGGAAAGTCCACCTAACCACGGACACGTGGACAAGTGATTGTGGACAGGGACGGCAAATTTCGCTGACGGCACACTGGGTTAACATAGTGGAAGCCAGGACCCAGTCGGACCTTGGGATGGAACACGTCCTCCCGACACCAAGGATCGCAGGCCCTAGGTCAATCAGGGTTGCCCCCACAGTCTACAGCTCCTGCACCTCATCCTCCTCAGCCTCCTCCTCCACTTCAGCCTTCATCTCCGAAATGACCACATCAGTCACAAGCTGGAAGCACTGCAGCACTTCCTCGGCCAAGCAGCAGCAGGCTGTGTTGAAGCTAATATGCTTAGGTGACAAACTGCACGATGCTAAAGAGTTGTGGACAGCTCTGAAAGAGCAGGCAGATCTATGGCTCACACCGCTGAACCTATAGCCAGGCATGGTCATGTGTGACAATGGCTAGAACCTGGTGGCGGCTCTGAGGCGAGGCGAGCTCACACACATACCATTGTTCAGCGATTTCTCAAATCATACCTGGAGCTGCCGGATTTACTTGTTAAAGTATGCTGCCTGTGTGCCCACACCTACAGCTTCCGCCGCCCTTGCCGTGTTTCAGCAGCATTTGCAGGTTCCGGCTCACAGACTGGTGTGTGATGTCCCCATGCGTTGGAACTCTACACTGCAGATGTTGGGAAGGATTTGTGAGCAGAAGAGGGCAGTTGTTGAGCACCAGCATCAACAAGGCCAGCGGTATTCAGTTAAGACTCCACACATAAGACCTCAGGAGTGGACATGGATGTCAGACATATGTACCATCCTCCAAAACTTTGAGGACACCACCAAGATGGTGAGCGGCGATGATGCAATATTTAGCGTCACCATCCCGCTTCTCTGTCTTCTGAAACGCTCTCTGCTCACAATCAAAGAGGATGCATTGCAGGCGGAGCACAATGTGCACAATGTGATGGAGCAAGAAACCATACAGGGTGATTACACACAGCCCAGCCGCATCTCATCCCAACGTGGATTGGGTGACAATGAGGAACAGGAGGAGGAGGAAGAACTGGAGCTAGTTTCATGCGCTATAGACGGTACTACCTGCACAACTGTCATACCGTCTGTTCAGTGTGGATGGCCTGAGGATAGAGAGGAGGAGGAGGAAGAGGAAGAGGAGATGGAGGAGGAGAGCATGGTCACTCGTCCTCTTGGTGAAGACTTGGAAGTATTGCCTGTTAGCAGTCTGGCATGCATGGCTGAGTTTACTGTATATTATGCTGCCTTTCCCATGACTTTCGCTTTCTAAAAATTTTTGGGTGACAGTCATTACTGGTTGGTGACACGTCTAGACCCACACTAAAAGGAGAACTTTAAATCTTTTATTCCTGAGGCGGACAGGTCTACAAAAATGGGGCAGTACCAGAAGTCCCTTGTTGCGGAACTATTAAAAAAATTCCCATCTGAAAACGCTGGCGGCAGAGGTCATAGTTCGTTGGACAACCTAGGACTACAGGCAAGAGAGACACAACTCCACTCCAGCTGAGGCAGGGGAACACTGTCAAAGTACTGGGAGAATTTTCTCAGCCCCTCCCATCGCACAAGCCCTGAGGCGTGGGGTACTCTCACAAGGAGTGCAAAGTTTGGGAAAATGCTAAGGGAGTACCTTGCCGACAGTACCAACGTCCTCTGTGATTCCTCTGTGACTTATAATTATTGGGTATCCAAGGTGGATGCGTGGAATGAACTGGCTCTCTACACCTTGGAGGTCCTGGCCTGGCCTGCCGCAAGCGTTTTATCAGAGCGGGTTTTTAGTGCCGCCGGTTGCATTATAAATGATAAGCGCATCCCCCTGTCAACTGAAAATGCTGACAGGCTGACTCTTATAAAAATGAACAAGGGCCAGACTTCTCAACACCACTGAATGATAGCAGCGTAACATAAACTCAAATCCATTGTCTTTTTTTGGGAGGTGTATTCCCATGCACCTTTTCACACCCACACAAGGGTATACGCTTCCTGATTTTGGCTATTTGCTATTGTGCTCCTCCTTCTCCTCATCCTCATCCTCCACCACCATATCACCAGGGTGACCGTGGTCCGTGATGCAACATCCACATAATTCTTTTAAAAAATGTTTATGTGGTGCCCCTTAGGGTTCAGTCGCCACAGAGGTACTGCATCTCACCCAGAGGTGTGGTATCCCACTCTCAGGTAAGGATAGAGTGCTGCCCAGGACCCTAACACCTGCATCCAACACGTCCACTTCAGTAGGGCAGGGCGAGATTGCTCCTAAGGGAGAGTACAGTCCCTGGTCCCTGGCTAGAGTGGAGGGGAACCAAGTGAGGGGGAACCATGTAGTTGGTGTTGGTGGAGGAAGTAGATTAGGGAAGCATGAAAGGAAGTGATATAAAAGAGGGAACCATCTTAGAAAGACAAGCCAGTCAGAGAAGGAGAAGTGAAAGGAGCAGAGGCTCTGCAGAGGACCTGCTCCGCAGCGGCGACTCCCTTTAGCCGCATACCACAGGTGGCGTCACGAACATTTCATATGAACTGTAAAAATCCCCTATAAATAGTTCCCCTTTTTACTGACCGCCCTGGGTCACAGACCGGGTCACCGCCACTGTGACATCTCCCCCAGCAACGACCGGCCTGGCACCGAGTACCCCACGGCCCAGGGGGCGCGTCATATTTGGCGTCACGAACAGGATATGAGCCCACCTGTTATAACCGGGTATTGTGCGCCTAGAGACTGTGTTTTCTACTGAGTGTGACGCCCGCCCCTGAAGAACGGGTGCCATTATGTGCGAACCAAAAGACAACAAGAGACCGCCTCCCATCGTGGGCCAGGTCTCAGAATGGCGCCAAAAATGGAGCACGCCCAAAGCAGCAGTAACAATGAACGTGGATGTGTCCATCAAGGTGGGGGAGCTGCCCCCAGGTGTGTCCGACAGCAAGCAACCATGGGACCGCCCCCGAAAGGGGAGAGGAAAAAAGAAGAAAACTGGGAGACAGGGTGTGGTCTCAAAAAGTCCAGACAGACCACACCCGGCAGGCAAGATGGAAGGAGGTGAGCCTGGTACTCCGGCCTGCGACCTGCAGCCAGACGAGACACTTCTTACCTTGGGAGAGGTGATCAGCAAGCTGTCCCTGGAGGACGCGGAGTTCCTCCACGCCGAGATGTGCGAGCTAAGTCGGTGGGTGGGAGAGGCCCAGCAAACAGCCATCGCCGGCTGGAAAAGAGAGGTGCTGGAGAAGATGAGAGCGAGATGGCAGCAAGCATCGGAGTCCACCGGCAGCGCCCCAGCCCTGGCGGAACCTAACCAGGACCAGGAGGCAGAGAGCAGCCCAGGAACGGCCACGGGAGCAGGTAGGAAGAGTTTCCCTGTCCCGGGCGCAGACCGCGCTGACTTGCTCCTGGGCCCCCTGGCGGCACCTCCATACCCGGGCGCGCACACTCCTGACTTACTCCAAAGCCCAGCGTCTCCTACACCGGGTGCCTGCTCCGCCGACCAGCTCCTCGAGCCCCTGGCAGAATCTCTGTACCTGGGTGCCTGCTCCGTCGATCAGCTCCGCGATCCCCTGGCGGAATCCCCATACCATCTGGGGTCCTGCTCCACTGACCTGCTCCTCAACCCCCTGGCGGAATTCTCATACCCGGGCGCCTGCTCAGCTGACCTGCTCCTGGGCCCCCTACCAGAGCCACCAGCCCCCACACCAGAGTGGGCATATGGAGGCCCCACTTATGACTGGTCTGCCAGGAATGCAGACCAGGGGGGACTCCCTCTGACGCCCACACCTGCACCCCCGGTCGCCTGCCCAGGAGGAGAGGAGTTCCAGTGGGATGACCGGGAAGGGGACCTCATGGGGTTCCCGTGGGAGACGCAGGCCCAGGCCCTCCGGAGGGAAGAGCACTGCAGTAGAGAGCTCCTGCAGTTGGAAAAGGAGCGATATGACCGGCAGGTGTGGTGGGAGCACATGGAGGCCCGAAACATGGCGGCCAAGGCACGGTAAAGTCCACCACACCCAGTCCCTGTCTGGAGGGGATAGTGGTTAAATTTGACTTGGACGCTGGGTAGGGCTTTGTAAGGGAGCCCCACACTGATAGGGACGTGTTTGTCAACCGGCGGGATGTAGAACCCCATCTCCAACAGGGTCATCCTGGCCGGGACCTATACCCCGGCGACTACGTCACATTTACACACCACAAGGGCGAATGCTGGTGGTATGCCCTTTTGGTGTATTGAGTGGCAAGAAGAAGAGACATGACCCCTCAGTCCCAGGCTGAAGACCCGGCTGGGTCAGCCTGTAAAAATCAGGAGTTTCCTCCCCGGAGGGAGCCTCACTGTTAAACTGTTTGTTTTGCAGAAACTGTATATAGTTGCCCAGTAAGGTATAGAAAGTTTTTGTTCATTTAGTTACCCAGTAAGGATATAGAGACACTGAGGTAGAGGACGGTGATCTCCCTAAAAACTTTCCATTATAAATAATTACACTTCTTAAAGTGCCCCTTATTGGTTTTATGTAACAACAAATGACCTCAGAACAAAAACCCGTTTGGCGTGGCCAAAGATGTGGTCCAACACCTGGATCACCTATGCCCTGCAGCCACGCCAAGGGCCTACGTTGAGGGTTTTCAGACGGGTCCCTCAAGCTCATGTTTGCTAGTTTGCACCTTTGTCAGTGAGATGGACACCCGGTTATGGATCTCACTGTAATTTGCTGAACTTACTTGAAATCTTTTGAAAAATGTTTTATATGAAAAATGTTTAATGTGAGAAATGTTTTATACAGTAAGTGTAAAGAAAAATGTTCTTTAAGAAGTCTTACAATGTTTTGATAAAAATGTAACCAGTAACGTTCAAGAAAAAGTGCCACCCATAAAGGGAAGAAATGTTATGTTTATGATCTTCTATGTGATGCATCTAAAAATTTCCATGTCTATAACATACCCTGTTTTTACTCTGTTCCAGCCCGCGGACGTGCTGTGTTTTACCAAGGGGGTATGTGGCGCCCCTGAGGGTTCAGTCGCCACAGGGGTACTGCATCTCACCCAGAGGTGTGGTATCCCACTCTCAGGTAAGGATAGAGTGCTGCCCGGGACCCTAACACCTGCATCCAACACGTTCATTTCAGTAGGGCAGGGCGAAATTGCTCCTAAGGGAGAGCACAGTCCCTGGTCTCTGGCTGGAGTGGAGGGGAGCCAAGTGAGGGGGAACCATGTAGTGGGTGTGGGTGGAGGAAGTAGATTAGGGGAGCATGAAAGGAAGTGATATAAAAGAGGGAACCATCTTAGAAAGACAAGCCAGTCAGAGAAGGAGAAGTGAAAGGAGCAGAGGCTCTGCAGGAGCTCTGCTCGGGAGGCAGGCCTAGCCCGAGAGGCCCAGGACTAAGAGAGGAGAGGGAGCAGGAGAAAGGCTCCAGGAACAGAAGGGATCCCAGGGGTACGGGAAGTGTTGGAGGCCACCCGTACGCCCGAATCTGCCAAGCGGTGGAGGGATCGAGCCGCAGAGGGGACCGGCCCCTAAACTAGTGGAGAACTACAAGGCTCAGCTAGGAACCAGAGGCTGCTCTACTTGAAAGGTGCAGTGGCCATAACCACAATTACATCACCGAAAAGGTGGCCACAGAGGGTCCAGGGGACAGCAAGTCGCCCGACAAGACCCGAGGCTACCGGATTGGGACACTGATGGTGAGGCGCAGGGCAGGAGGGCGAGAGCCAGCGCAGGAAGAAAAATGAGGAAAGCACATAGAAAGGGGTCCTGTCAGGCACTCTTGAACTACCTGAGGGATTTCTGAACTCCTGCCTGGTGAACGCAGCACGACGTGGGAGGTTGTAGTCCGGAACCTGTAACCTGAGGAACTTAACAACTGTGAGTAAACTCGGAAGACTGCACCCCACTGTCTCTGTGATTATTATCTGCGCCATCACCCCTGCACTACAATGCCCAGCATCATCTATAACATCTACACTGCCCTGGAGCTAAGCTCTACCTGTGGAGAGCCACACCAGCTTTGCTGCACTAACATCTGCTCCAGAGGTCCTGCTCCTCTGCAGCGGCTCCCTTTAGCCGCATACCACAGGTGGCTTTATGAACATTTCATAAGAACTGTAAAAATCCCCTATAAATAATTCCCCTTTTTACTGACCGCCCTGGGTCACGGACCGGGTCACCGCCACTGTGACATCTCCCCTAGCAATGACTGGCCCGGCACCGAGTACCCCACGGCCCAGGGGGCGCGTCATTTATACAGTATGTTCATGTATATCCCCCAGTGGTAAATGTTTGTCAGCCCATACACTTAGTGCATGGGCATTACAAGCATAGGAGACCCGCTCCTTTCTAATGTGAACATTTTTTTATGAGGCCCTCTAAGTCTCTTCCAAGGGGCATTGGAGTGCCTCCCAATTTTTGGCAGCCCTTGCATTCACTGCATAGGCCAGCACTATGGCAGACCCTCTCCTTTCTAATGGGAATTTGTTGTTACTGTGGCCCTGCTCTATGTGTCTTTAAATTCTTAGTGGGATTTTCCTAAATTTGGTCAGCCGTTGGACTCACTGAATACTCTATAACTGTATAGCAGACCCTCTAATTTCTAATGGGAACATGTCGTAGTCGTTACTGTGGCCCTACTCTATGTGTCTTTAAATTCTTAGTGGGGTTTTTCCTAAATTTGGTCAGCCGTTGGAATCACTGAATACCCTATAACTGTATAGCAGACCCTCTCCTTTCTAATGGGAGCATGTCGTACTCGTTACTGTGGCCCTGCTCTATGTGTCTTTAAGTGTTAATGGGGTTTTTCCTAAATTTGGTCAACTGTTGGACTCACTGCATACCCTATAACTGTATAGCTGACCCTCTCCTTTCTAATGGGAACATGTCTTACTCGTTGCTGTGGCCCTGCTCTTTGTGTCTTTAAATTCTTAGTGGGGTTTTTCCTAAATTTGGTCAGCCGTTGGACTCACCCCATACCCTATAACTGTATAGCACACTCTTTCCTTTATAATGGAAACATGTCTTACTCGTTACTGTGGCCCTGCTCTATGTGTCTTTAAATTGTTAGTGGGGTTTTTCCCAAATTTTGGAAACCAGTGCAGTCACAGCATGGCCATTGCCACTATAGGAGACCCACTCATTTATAATTGGAACATGTTTTTACTGAGACCCTACTCTATGTCTATTCAAAGGAGTATTGGGTTGCGTCCGAATTTTTGGCAGCCCTTGCAGTCACTGCATATGCAATAACAGTATAGGAGACCCACTCGTTAATACTGGGAACAACAAAGCATAGCCGTCTGATGGCTCTCTAACAATAGTGAGGGCCGAATGCTGGCCTTTTAAGAATAGTAAGGGCCGCCAGATGGCCCTATAAAAATAGGTTTTGTGACTTTCAGAATCCCTCCATCATATATATGAAACTGATGAAACTGGATGTGTCTGATGATGTGTCACACACAGCATGGCCAGATAAGGTTGTAAAATGTTAAAATGACATTTTACAACCTTAAATTCATTTGTGAAATGCGGTGAATGCATTTGTCTTAAAAAAATAACGTAAAAAAACAAACAGTAGGATCTTTCTTTAGTATAAAAAACAGAGTCGCCAATGTAACCTCAATGCAATCACATTGTTCAGCTCCTGCACCTCCTCCTCCATCTCCGAAATGACCACTTCAATCACAAGCTGAAAGCACTGCAGCACTGCCTTGGCCAAGCGGCAACAGGCTGTGCTGAAGATAACATGCTTAATGCTTAGGTGACAAACCGCCCAGTGCTGCAGAGTTGTTTAAATCTGTAACACAGCAGCCTGATCTGTGGCTCTCACCGCTGAGCATACAGCCAGCCATTGTTGTGTGTGACATTGGGTGGAACCTGGTGATGGAGAAATGACAACCAGAGTAGATATGGTTTCCCTCTATGCCAGTCCTTTCACCGAGCTAAAGAATATGGCTGTAGTGAAATACAACTCCTACTGAGAAGCTGTTTCAGATTGAAAAGCATTGGGCACACCAGAGGATTTGATTCTGAGGGCTCACCTTTCTCCCCCACTCAAGAGCCATATAGCAGCTGCAAAGTTAGCGCTATCATGAACTTTCCTGATGTAGAAGCCAGGGCACACTAGTGGATTCTCTGGTGGGACCGTCCAACACTGCAGAGAAGCAGTCCTGGCTAAGAAAAGTATGTGGGAAGGTTCCCGGACACTCTGTGGCTGCTTTTTTACTGAGGTGGAAAGCCACGCAAACACGGGGAGAACATACAAAATCCTTGCAGATGTTGTCCTTGCTGGGATTTGAACCCAGGATCCCAGTGCTGCAAGGCTTTAGTGCTAACCACTGATCCAATGTGCTGCCGTTCACCCTCTGATATCTTACAGGCTGGAGAAACTTGCACCTACTGCCACTATATCTTCAGCTCCGTTATGAGAAACTAATGTATTTGGACAGCCACTCAATCTACCAAATAAAATTCCTGAGAAGGAAATTGGGGATGGCTTCGCTACTGGTACTGGGGGCAGTGCTAATACCAGGGCGTCGTACCATAGTTTACTGGACACATTCCAGGCTGGTAGGAGGCAAGCAGATTCCCACAGAAAAATACCAGCAGTAATGTTCAGGGACCCGCACTTGTAGAAGGCGGAGACAACACCGGAAGAAATAGTGGCGGCTGGGGACCGAGTATGGACACCCGCCGCCGGCATGAGGTTGTTAAAAGCTTTCGCCTCCACAAGCCTAAAAGGCCACATTTGAAGTAAAAGCAGCTTTAGAGGACTTTCTGGGAGAAATGACATCTGGAGTAGATATCGTTTCCAAAGTCCTTACACCGAGATAAAGAATATGGCTGTGGTGAAATACAACTCTCAGCAAAAAAGCTGTGGACAGGCTCCGTACCGTCCCTGGCCTCATTCACTTAACCACATGTTTATGGTTAGGCGGTCCTTCCCAGTAAGTGCGCTGGAGAGGGCACGGGTAATGTTGTGGGACCCGTGCTTGTGGAAGGCGGAGATGATACCTGGAGAAATAGTGGTGGCTGGGGACTGAGTATGGACACCCGGCTGCCGCCGGCATGAGGTTGTGAAAGGCTTCCGCATCCACAAGCCTAAAAGGCCACCTTTCAAGTGCAAGCAGCTGCCCAGAAATCTGGCAGTTTAGTATTGCAGCCTATGGGTGGGTGGCTGGCTGCATACTTGCGCTTGCATTCCAAGTAACAGAAAACTAAGCAGATGGTGGCCTCTATCATCATCATGGCCTCACCTCAGCACTATGAACTCTCCCGAAGGAGAAGCCAGGGCCCACCAGAGGAGTCTCCGGTTCTCTGGTGGGCCCGTCCAACCCTGCCGAGAAGCAGCCCTGGCTAAGAAAAGTGTGTGGAAAAGTTCCCGGACACTCTATGGCTGCTTTTTTAATGTGGATTGGATGTGCTTATGCATGTTATTTTTCAAACTGCGTTGCATATCAGGCCATTGCCCAACTCTGTAGTCATGAAATTAAAGGCACAAAGAAAGATGTTTGTGACGCGCCCCCTGGGCCGCGTGGGGAACCCGGAACCGGGCCTCTGGTGGGATGCTGGGGGTGGTAGTCTCAGTGTGGCGGCGACCCGGTCCGTGGCTCAGGGTGGTCAAACCAGTGGCAGTCTTAGTGTAATAACAAATGTCCGACTACGCCACCCGTGGATTGCGGTCAGTGGGGACAGCGGCTGTGCTGCAGACCGCTGAGGCTGATGTTGTTTGCGCAGCCGAGTATGGGATAACTCCCCACGGGAGAAGTATTGCCTAAGGGCAGCTAGTGTGGATGATGGGAGTGATGGTGTGAGCGTCCCAGTACTAATGGTGCTGGTGCGGCGATGAAACACAGAGACGTGTGGTGCAGTTCAGGGTCTTTACTGATGGTATAAAGAAGACCCTCCCGGGACTACTGGTTAGCAGTAGAGGCCTGGTCAGTCTGTGAGCAAGCAGGATCTCCCCTGGCCAGGCGGAGTTGTAGGCCTCACCGTCTATCTGCACTCTTTCCTGGCTACCTTGCTGTAAGCGGTTACAAGTAGCCCACGTCCCTGAGTATACTGTGTGTTGCTCACCCGTATGGCTGGTGACTTGGGGCCTTCTGTTAGCCTCCGCTCCTGGATGGCGGCGCTGGTCCCTTTCTTGTCACTGAGCCTCCGGGCTTCTTTGGCCAGAGGACCTGGAATCCCCTGCCGGCTGGTTTCTGCTGCTGGGTGTATATCAGTCCAAACAGCCTCGGACTCCGGTGTCCGGTTGTAGTGTCCTCAGCCAGGGCGAGCTCTGCTCAGCTCCAGCCCCTGGTCTTCAGCTACTGTTCCTACAGAGCTCCTGCTGTATCTTTCCCTCTCCAAGCTCTAACTCTCTAATCCCGCCCCAGACCCAGTTTATAAGGGCAGATTCCTCCCCTCCCAGGTCTGGGCGGGCAGTGTTGCATGCTTAGGGCTCCTGACCAGAGAAACCTCACACTTGCTCTCAGACATAATATTTCTATTACTGTGGCAACCAGACCCCTGGGGTGCCACATTTGTGTGTCGAAGCACCACCGACAAGTGCGAGCTGATGTTGGACAGGCTGCCATTGCTTCTGCAACAAGCAGCATTAGAGGACTTTCTGGGAGAAATGACACCCAGAGTAGATACGGTTTCCCTCTATGCCAGTCCTTTCACCGAGCTAAAGAATATGGCTGTGGTGAAATACAACTCTCAGCAAAAAAAGCTGTTGACTGTCTTCGTACCGTCCCTGGGAACATTCACCTGTCCACGTGTTTGTGGTTAGGCGGTCCTTCCCAGTAGGTGCACTGGGGAGGGCACGGGTAATGCTGTGGGACCCGTGCTTGTGGAAGGTGGAGACGATACTGGGAGAAATAGTGGTGGCTGGGGACAGAGTATGGGCACCCAGCTGCCGCAGGCATGAGGTTATGAAAAGCTTCCGCCTCCACGAGCCTAAAAGGCCACATTTCAAGCGAAAGCAGCTTTAGAGGACTTCCTGGGAGAAATGACAGCTGGAGTAGATATGGTTTCCCATGTCCTTTTACCAAGCTAAAGAATATGGCTATGGTGAAATGCAACTCTCAGCAAAAAAAACTGTGGACTGGCTCCGTACCATCCCTGGCCACATTCACTTGACCACGTGTTTGTGGGTAGGCGGTGCTTCCCAGTAAGTTCATTGGGGAGGGCACGGGTAATGTTGTAGGACCCGTGCTTGTGGAAGGTGGAGAAGACACCGGGACAAATAGTGGCGGCTGGGGACCGAGTGTGGATACCCGGTCGCCGCCACCATAAGATTGTGGACAGCTTCCGCCTCCATGAGCCTAAAAGGCCACATTTCAAGTGCAAGCAGCTGTCAAAAATTTAGCAGTATAGTATTGCAGCCTGTGGGTGGGTGGCTGGCTGCATACTTGCGCTTGCATTCCAAGGAATGGGGTAGGGACAACTGAATGCTGCACTGGGACATGGACGTGGACGGTGATTGTTGCAAGTCTGCAACGACAGGTGCATGGCGGGAGGCACCTTCGCATGCGCCAAGGATCACTTAGGATGGGCACACTTTTAGGCAGTGACCTGGGAGTCAAAGATACTTCCAGAGGTCTTCCCCATGCTGCTCCCATGTCTTTTCAGCACTGCATGCATGTGTCTGATGATGTGTCACACACCACATGGCCAGATAAGGTTGCAAAATGTTATAACGACATTTCCCAGTGAATGCATTTGTCTTGGTTGAAAGCAATGCAAAAGTGCAAAAGTGCATCAAAAACGCTACGTGTGAACATAGCCCAAGGTGTGGAGGAGTATTTTTGGTTTTGGTTATTTATTTTGCCTTATATGCAAGTCATTACCCTGGAAAGGATGTTCCTTAAGATATTTCACAGGAAAATCCATTTTGGATTCATTTTTATATGTTTTATTGTGAGTCCGTAAAAGTGGCGTAATACTCTGACAACGTTGTTGACAGCAGTGACCTGGGAGTCAGAAATGCTTCCAGGGGTCTTCCCCATGCTGTTTCCATGTCATTTAAGCACAGTTCCCATTGATTCGGGCAATTTTTAGGCCCTCTGCAGACCACCGGTGGGAGCCGTCTGAAAAATGCTCGAGTTTCCCATAGACTTACATTGGGCTCGTTGCTCGGGTCGAGCACCCGAGTATTCCAATTTGCTCGACCCGAGCATCGAGCACCCGAGCATTTTAGTGCTCGCCCATCACTATTGCTAACTAGTGTTGAGCGAGCACTAAAATGCTCGGGTGCTCGAAGCTCGGGCCGAGCTCGCCGTGATACTCGGGTGCTCGACCCGAGCAACGAGCCCAATGTTAGTCTATGGGAGACCCAAGCATTTTTGCGGTGGCCCCCCGGCAGTCTTTTAAAAGCCTAACAAGTGCCCAAAACGATAGTGACAGTGCTCAAATGACATGGGGACAGCATGGGGATCGCCCCAGGAAGCATTTCTGACCCCCAGGTCACTGCAGTCAACAACATGGTCAGAGGTATTAAGCCACTTTTACGGGCTCACAATAAAACATTCAAAAACGAAAGTGAAACTTTTTTCCTGTGAAATATGTTAAGGAAGTTCCTTTCCAGGGAAAAGACTTGTGTATAAGTTAAAATAAATCACCAAAAACAAAAATACTCCTCCACACCTTCGGCTATGTTCACAAGTAGCATTTTTTATGCGTTTTTGCACTTTTGTATTGCTTTCAACTATGACAAATGCATTCACCGGGAAATGTCATTTTAACATTTTACAACCTTATCTGGCCATGTGCTGTGTGACACATGCATAAAGTGCTGAAAATACATGGGAAAAGCATGGGGAAGACCCCTGGAAGCATCTCTGACTCCCAGGTCACTGTCTAAAAGTGTGCCCATCATAAGTGATCCTTGCCGCATCAGAAGATGCAGACTTGCAACTATCCCCATGCAAGTTCTAGTCCCAGGGCAGTGTTCAATTGTACCTCCCCCATTCCTTGCAACACAAGCGCAAGTATGCAGCCTGCCACCCACCCACCTGCAATACCATACTGCTTGCTTGCTTAAACTTGAAATTGGGCCTTTTAGGCATGTGGAGGCGGAATCTGGCCACCACGTCATGGCTGTGTTGGCGGCCTGGAATCCATACTCAGTCCCCAGCCGCACGGCGGCCGGGTGTCCATAAACGGTCCCCAGACGCCCCTATTTCTCCTTGGAACATCCCCCCACACACTTTTCTTAGCCCGGCCTGCTTTAGGCAGCATTGGACGAGCCCACCAGAGAACCAGACTCCTCCGGTGGGCCCTGACTTCTCCATCGGTGGAGTTGAGAGTGCCAAGGTGAGGAGCATGATGATGATGACAGAAGTTAGCATCTGCTATGTTTTCTTTTAATGCAAGTGTAAGTGTGCAGCCTGCCACCCACCCACCCCCAGACTGCAATTCCATACTGCTAGCTTGCACTTGAAATGGGGCCTTTTAGTTTGGAGGAGGCCGAAGCTGGCCACTACCTCATGGCTGCTTCGGCAGCGAGGTATCCACACTTAGTCCCCAGCTGCCCCTATTTGTCCTGGTGTGCCTTATACATAAGATTAAGCGCGTATACCAAAACATTACCTGTGCCCTCCCCAGTGCATTTAGTGGGAAGGAGAGCCTATTCCACTGTAGTGTGTGCATGCCAAACCCCTGTTCATGGTACATGCGAAGATTCCTCCCACCTTGCACCTGTCGTTGCAGACTTGCAACTATCCCCATTCAAGTCCTTGTCCCAGGGCAGTGTTCAATTGTACCTCTCCCATTCCTTGTAATGCAAGCGCAAGTATGCAGCCTGACACCCACCCACCCCCAGGCTGCAATACCATACTGCTTGCTTGCTTGCACTTTAAATTGGGCCTTTTAGGCATGTGGAGGCGGAATCTGGCCACCTCGCCATGGCTGTGTCGGCGGCCTGGTATCCATACTCAGTCCCCAGCCGCCTGGTGACCGGGTGTCCCTGCTTGCTCCCCAGCCTCCAGGGGGTGGCCGGGTGTCCATACTCGGTCCCCAGCCACCCCTATTTGTCCCGGTAACCTTTCCCACACTTTTCTTAGCCTGGCCTGCTTTAGGGCAGCATTGGCCGAGCCCACCGGACTATCAGACTCCTCCGGTGGGCCCTGGCTTCTCCATCAGGGGACTTGAGAGTGCCAAGGTGAGGAGCATGATGAGGATGATAGAAGTTAGCATCTGCTTTGTTTTGTTGTAATGCAAGCGCATGTATGTAGTAGCGGCTAGGCCTGAGGTGGTCAGCGTTTTGGCGCATATCCTACCTCCTCTGAGGATTGCTGGATGTTTTCCTGCTACTATCCAAGTTCTATGACTCCCGTTAAAACAAAACGTCAGGTGATAAATGATGGATGAGGTAGTGGCAAAGGAGAAAGAGCAGGAGGAACAGGGACCATTCACATCAATATCAGGCCAGTCAACCAAATATGTCTTGTAGGATATGTTTCTGTAACAAAAGGAGCGGTTCGGCTACACAGTTATAGGGCATACAGTGAGTGCAATGCCTACCAAAAATTTCGAGGCACTCCAATGCCCCTTGGAAATGACATGGAGGTCAGAGGGCGTTAACTAAACTTTTTTTTCCATTTATAGCAACTGGGTCTCCTGTGCACTGTTGGCCTAAGCAGTGAATGGAAGGCTTTCCAAAAATTATGAGGAACTGCAATGCCCCTTACAAGAGCCATGTGTGGCACCCCAGGGGTCTGGTCACCACAGTAATAGAGATATTACGTCGGAGAGCAAGTGGGAGGTTTCCTGGCCAGGATCCCTTAAACATGCAACATCCTCCTGCCTCAGTCCTGGGAGGGGAGAATTCTGCCCTTATAAACTGGATCTGGGGCGGGGTTGAGTGAGTCAGAGAACAGAGAACAGTCAGAGTCAGAGTGAGAGCAAGGGAAAGTAACAGCAAGGAGCTCTGTAGGAGCTAGGAGCTAAAGACCAGGGGCTGGAAGCTGAGCAGAGCTCGCCCTGGCAGAAGACAATAGGAACCGGACACAGGAGTCTGAGGCTGTGAGGACTTATATATCCAGCAGCAGAAACCAGCCGGCAGGGGATTTCAGGTCCTCTGGCCATAGAAGCCCGGAGGCTCAGTCACAAGCAAGGGACCAGCACCGCCATCGTGGAGCGGAGGCTAACAGAAGGCCCCAAGTCACCAGCCATACGGGTGAGCACTACACGGTACACTCAGGGACGTGGGCTACTTCTACCCGCTTACAGCATGGTAGCCAGGAAGAGTGCAGACAGACGGGGAGGCCTACAACTCCACCTGGCCAGGGGAACTCCTGCTTGCTCACAGACTGACCAGGCCTCTTATGCTAGCCAGTACTCCCGGGAGGGTCTACCTTATAATCATCAGTAAAGACCCTGAACTGCAGTGCAAAGACTCTGAGTTGTTCCTGCTGCGCTCGTGCACCATCACCCCCATCATCCACACTCACTGCCCGGAGGCTATACTCCTTCCGTGGGGAGTTATCCCATTCTCTGCTGCGCACACAACACCAGCCTCAGCAGTCTGCCTCGCAGCGGTGGTACTCCCTGACCGCAATACACGGGTGGCGCAGTCGGACAATTAACCTCAAAACCTAAGAAAGACTGCCACTGGTTTGACCAGCCTGAGCCACGGGACCGGGTCACCGCCACGGAGACTACAGACCCCAGAGACCCGGCACCGGGTATCCCACACACGTTTACACACGGCCCAGGGGGCGCGTCACATGCAGTACAGCATATTACAAACATAAGTCCCATTATTGGGGAGTGGGTCTCCCATAGTATTTGCTTATGCTTTCCAAGCAAAAGCTGCCAAAAATTAGGACGGAGCAACTTGCAATGCCCCTTACAAGAGCCATGCAGTACAGCATATTACAAACATAAGTCCCATTATTGGGGAGTGGGTCTCCCATAGTATTTGCTTATGCTTTCCAAGCAAAAGCTGCCAAAAATTAGGACTGAGCAACTTGCAATGCCCCTTACAAGAGACATGCAGTACAGCATATTACAAACATAAGTCCCATTATTGGGGAGTGGGTCTCCCATAGTATTTGCTTATGCCTTGCAAGCAAAAGCTGCCAAAAATTAGGACGGAGCAACTTGCAATGCCCCTTACAAGAGCCATGCAGTACAGCATATTACAAACATAAGTCTCATTATTGGGGAGTGGGTCTCCCATAGTATTTGCTTATGCTTTCCAAGCAAAAGCTGCCAAAAATTAGGACGGAGCAACTTGCAATGCCCCTTACAAGAGCCATGCAGTACAGCATATTACAAACATAAGTCCCATTATTGGGGAGTGGGTGTCCCATAGTATTTGCTTATACCTTGCAAGCAAAAGCTGCCAAAAATAAGGACGGAGGAACTTGCAATGCTGGCACCCTGGTGGTATAGTGGTGGTGGAGGCTGAGGATAAGGAGAAGAAGATAAAACAGCCGAAACGAGGAAGCGTATACCCATGTGTGGGTGTGAAGCGGTGCATGTGAATACACCTCCCGAAATAACACAGTGGATTTGACTTTATGTTACTCTACTGTCATTTGGTGGTGATGAGAAGTCTGGTCCAATCCAGCCCTTGTTCATTTTGATAAGGGTCAGCTTGTCAGCATTGTCAGCTGACAGGCGAGTGCGCTTATCAGTTATAATTCCCCCAGCGGCACTAAAAACATGCTCCGATAACACGCTAGCGGCATGGCAGGCCAGGACCTCCAAGGCGTACAGAGCGAGTTCATTCCAAGTGTCCAGCTTGGATACCCAATAATTAAAAGGCACAGAGGAATCACGGAGGACGCTGGTACGGTCGGCAAGGTACTCCCTCACCATCTTTTGAAACTTTCCACTCCTTGTGAGAGTACCCCGCTCCTCAGGGCCTGTAAGCTGGGCGGGTGTCAGAAAACTGTCCCAGAACGTTGACAGTGTTCCCCTGCCTCTGCTGGATTGGAGTTGCATCTCTCTCGCCTGTACGCCTTGGTTGGGCAACGAACTGTGACCTCTGCCGCTAGCGTGTTCAGATGGGAATTTTTTTAAGAGTTCTGCAGCAAGGGCCTTCTGGTACTGCCCCATTTTTGTAGACCTCTCCACCCCAGGAATAAGAGAGTAAAAGTTCTCCTTGTAGCGGGGGTCTACAAGTGTCACCAACCAGTAATGACTGTCACACAACATTTTGACAACGCGAGGGTCACGGTTAAGGCAGCGTAACATAAAGTCAGCCATGCGTGCCAGACTGGTAACGGGCAAGATTTCGAAGTCCTCACCAAGATGACGACTGACCATGCTCTCCTCCTCCTCCTCCTCCTCCTCCTCTTCCTCCTCCCCCCTGTCCTCAGGCCACCCACGCTGAACCGACGGTATGACACTTGTAAAGGTACTACCGTCTACAACGCATGATAGCAGCTCCTGTTCTTCCTCCTCCTCCTCCTCCTCTCCCTCATTGTCCCCCAATGCACGTTGGGATGAGATGAGGCTGGGCTGTGTGTAATTGCCCGCTACGGCTTCTTGATCCATCTCATCATACTCTGGCTGCGATGCCTCCTCTTTAATTCTCTGCAGAGAGCGTTGCAAAAGACAGACAAGTGGGATGCTGACACTAATGATGGCGTCATCGCCACTCACCATCTTGGTGGCCTCCTCAAAGTTTGTCAGGATGGTACATATGTCAGACATCCAGGTCCACTCCTGAGGTCTTATGTGTGGAGTCTGACCTGAATAACGACGGCCTTGTTGCAGCTGGTACTCCACAACTGCTCTCTTCTGCTCACAAATCCTTTGCAACATGTGGAGGGTAGAGTTCCAACGTGTGGGGACATCACACACCAGTCGGTGTGCCGGAAGCTGCAAACGCTGCTGCAACACAGCAAGGGCGGCGGAAGCTGTAGCCGACTTGCAAAAATGAGCTGACAGGCAGCGTACTTTCACGGGCAGATCTGGCAACTCGGGGTACGATTTAAGAAACCGCTGAACCACGAGGTTAAGCACATGAGCCAGGCATAGTACGTGTGTGATCTCACCTCGCCTCAGAGCCACCACCAGGTTACGGCCATTGTCACACACGACCATGCCGGGATGTAGGTTCAGCGGTTTCAGCCACAGATCTGCCTGCTCTTTCACAGCTGTCCACAACTCACAAGCAGTGTGAGGTTTATCACCTAAGCTTATGAGTTTCAGCACAGCCTGTTGCCGCTTGGTGGAGGCAGTACTGCAATGCTTCCAGCTTGTAACTGATGTGGTGATATCTGAGATGGAGGCTGAACATGAGGAGGAGGAGGAGGATGCGCAGGAGCTGTACACTGTGGGGGCAACTCTGACTGACATAGGGCCCGCAATCCTCGGTGTGGGGAGGATGTGTTTCGTCCCAAGGTCCGACTGGGTCCCGGCTTCCACTATGTTTACCCAGTGTGCCGTCAGAGAGATGTACCGTCCCTGGCCACAAGCACTTGTCCACGTGTCCGTTGTCAGGTGGACTCTCCCAGTAACTGCGTTGTTGAGGGCACGGCAGATGCTTTGGGACACGTGCTTGTGTAGTGCGGGGATGGCACACCGGGCAAAATAGTGTCGGCTGGGGACTGAGTACCGAGGGACGGCCACTGCCAGAAGATTGCGGAAGGATTCCGTCTCCACCAGCCTAAAAGGCAGCATTTCCAACGCAAGCAGTTGTGAAATGTGCGAATTTAGGACTGTGACCTGTGGGGCATTAGCTGCGAATTTCCGCTTTCGTTCAAAGGTCTGGGATATGGACAATTGAACGCTGCGGTGGAACGTGGACGTGGTCGTTGATGCTGTTTCTTGAGAAACTGCCATAACAATTGAAGACTCAGAGGAGGAGGCATCTTTACATGCAGGATGGACAGGGGATTGCCTTGCACACACAACAGGGGGTTCTATTGCACACACAACAGTGGAAGAAGCAGTGGTGACACCCGCTGACACTGGTCGTGGACCCTGGGTTTCGCCCCACAAAGTCGGGTGCTTTGCTGCCATGTGCCTGATCATGCTGGTGGTGGTCAGGCTGGTAGTTTTGTCACCCCTGCTGATGCTGGGGGTTATCAGCAGAGTCTTTAAAAAAATTCCAGACTCTGGAAGACCTACCGCTTGTACTGGCAACGTCCCTCGTGTTGGTGTTACGGGGAACGGTTGCCTGCCTTCTGTCTGCGGCCACCACACTGCTTCTTCCTGCCTGTTGGGGTACTCTGCCTCCCTCCCCCTGTGTGCTGCTGGCCTCACTCTGCATGTCCTCCTTCCACGTTGGGTTAGTTACTAGATCATCCACCACCTCCTCCTCTTCCACTTGCGCACCATGATCCTCCTCCTCACTTCCTGGCAATTGTGTCTCGTCATCGTCCACCTCTTGTGACAGATTGCCAACGTCGACTTCCTGTGGCCGTGGCTGTTCATATATTTGGGCATCGCAACATGGGATCTCCTCTTCCACCACTTCAAGCGTATCAGGCGAGGGACCCAAATATGGAAATGGACCAGTGAACAGCTCTTCAGAGTGTCCAAGTGTGGGATCACTTGCTGTCTGACGACACTCGGCATGGTGGGAGGAAGGAGCATCAGGGTGAGGAGGAGTATGCGGTCGAGACTCACGGCTACTAAGAGTTGACCGTGTGGAAGACAGACCGGAGGTGGTGGTGCCCAGGTAACTGGAAGTATTATCTGCTATCCAATTAATAACCTGTTCACACTGATCAGTTCTCAATACTGGTGTTGTTCTGTGCTTCCCTAGTAATTCGGTCAAGAAGTGGGAGCGAGAAGATGTGGCTGTTGGTTGTGGCACATTTTCACCTTGGCCACGGCCCCGTCCTCTGCACGAACCATCACCAGAACGTCCACTTCCACGTCCCTTGCCACGCGCCTTGCCCATTGTAAATGAAGTAAAATAGCTTACACTTGCACTATCAATGGAAAAGGGGTAATAAAGAGTAGATTAGAACCGTGGAAGAGGAAAACAACAGTTATTGTTTACTGGGGTATACCACACTTTTTTAAATAGAGATATTTGCGGCTGAACAGTGAGCGACACACTCAAACTGCTTTTTTTTTAGATACCAAAGGCCCAAAACTGGATAATACAGCGATTTGACCCGTGGAACTGCGAAACCACACTGGGATGTCGGGCCTACACAAGACTATTTTCAACAGATATATTTTTGTGTCACAACAGTCAGGAGACACTACTGTTTTTCTTTACGGAAAAAACTACCAAAAGCTGAATAATAGAGATTTTGTACCATGGGATGGCAAAACCACAGTTATTGTTTACTGGGGTATACCACACTTTTTTAAATAGAGATATTTGCGGCTGAACAGTGAGCGACACACTCAAACTGCTTTTTTTTTAGATGCCAAAGGCCCAAAACTGGATAGTACAGCGATTTGACCAGTGGAACTGCGAAACCACACTGGGATGTCGGGCCTACACAAGACTATTTTCAACAGATATATTTTTGTGTCACAACAGTCAGGAGACACTACTGTTTTTCTTTACGGAAAAAACTACCAAAAGCTGAATAATAGAGATTTTTTTATCGTGGGATGGCAAAACCACAGTTATTGTTTACTGGGGTATACCACACTTTTTTAAATAGAGATATTTGCGGCTGAACAGTGAGCGACACACTCAAACTGCTTTTTTTTTAGATACCAAAGGCCCAAAACTGGATAGTACAGCGATTTGACCTGTGGAACTGCGAAACCACACTGGGATGTCGGGCCTACACAAGACTATTTTCAACAGATATATTTTTGTGTCACAACAGTCAGGAGACACCACTGTTTTTCTTTACGGAAAAAACTACCAAAAGCTGAATAATAGAGATTTTTTACAGTGGGGTGGCAAAACCACAGTTATTGTTTACTGGGATATACCACACTTTTTTAAATAGAGATATTTGCGGCTGAACAGTGAGCGACACACTCAAACTGCTTTTTTTTTAGATACCAAAGGCCCAAAACTGGATAGTACAGCGATTTGACCCGTGGAACTGCGAAACCACACTGGGATGTCGGGCCTACACAAGACTATTTTCAACAGATATATTTTTGTGTCACAACAGTCAGGAGACACTACTGTTTTTCTTTACGGAAAATATACCAAAACCTGAATAATAGAGATTTTGTACCGTGGGATGGCAAAACCACAGTTATTGTTTACTGGGGTATACCACACTTTTTTAAATAGAGATATTTGCGGCTGAACAGTGAGCGACACACTCAAACTGTTTTTTTTTAGATACAAATGGCCCAAAATGGATAATACAGAGGTTTGAACCGTGGAAGTGCAAAACAACACTTCTGTTTCTCTAGCCTACACCAGACTATTTTCAACAGTTATATTTGTGTCTGAAAAATCAGAGACACGCTTTTTTTTTGGGGGGGGGGACACACCAAAAGGTTAATAAGACGGGTATTTGTACAGTGTGAAGGAGGAAAAAAAAAGGAGGATTTAGATGAAAAAAAAAGGATTTTTCCTGGCCCCCGACACCTGGTGCTAAGTCCAGCAATTTCAGCAACAGGAGCACACAGGACTGTAATGCAGCATTTGCTGGTATAACCACTGTGTCTCCTATACAGCCTGCCTGCCTGATATCTGGGATGGATATTAGTCCTGAAAAGGACTGTTTGGTTGTTCTGGCAGCCTTTAGAGACCCTACACTAACTATTTCGCAGTTTATATCTCTCCCTAAATCAGCAGCGCTGTCCCTACACTGTCTAATCCGGAGCGACTGTGTCCAAGATGGCGGCGCCCGGTTTTAAATACTCGAGGTGACGCTGTGCGGCCAGCCAATCACTGTAATGCCCACAACCAACATGGCTGCTGCATTACAGTGACTGGCAATCCCTGCATGTTCATTGGCTCTGTAAAGAGCACCAAACATGCAGGGCGGAGACCCGAGCTCCCGCCCGAGTAACCCGGAAATGCTCGGTGCTCGCCGAACATCCCGAGTAGCGTGATGCTCGGGTGAGTACCGAGCAGTGTCGAGCATGTTCGCTCAACACTATTGCTAACCTTTCAGATATGCATTTCCTGATAAGTTACATTTTAAATTTCACATATTTGCACCTGTTCACACCTCAAACGGGTTAGTTTATTTTGTGCTTTTGTTATATACATTTAGAGTTTATGACTGCCTCTTTGACTGTGCCCTCTTTTCTTTAAATATGTAGGCTTTTATCCCAGAAAACGCATTTTTGAAAGGCTAGAGTCCCTCTAAAGAAAGGTACAACTTGACATGACTGGTGGGCACCCACAAATTGACTAATTTGTGTGATAAGAACCTTCATTTTACAAGTATAATCTATATAGCAGTAACACAGTTTATATTTCACATATTTAATGTTTGTATATATCTTTTCTCATGCAGTGTGCTGCTGCAGTCTTTGGTATACTTATTTGTAAAACTGGTCAAGATGAGAACTAATAACGGATGTCCATTTTTTTCCAGGTAATTTGTTAAATATGAAATGAATATTATTTAATTCTTCATTGCATTTGGTGGTTCAGTGATTAGCACAGAAGTGACGAATTGGCTAAACTAGAAATTTATACTTAACTCTAGACCAAGCTCCTAAATTAATTCAGACCCAAAATATATTTAGACTCCAGAATTGACGCCAATATTAATTTAAACCAGACTCCAAAATATTCAATGGTCCACTGAATGTGGTATTATTGAAAAGTGGAAGCATTTAGGTACCAAAGCAACTCGTCCATGAAGTGTAGACTACATAAAGTTACAGAGCGAGATCATCGAATTCTGAGAAGCAGAGGCCAAAAAAGTAGACAAACCCTCTGCTGACTCAATAATTGCAGAGTTCCAAACCTCTAATGGCATTAGCATCAGCACAAATCTGTTCACCAGGAGCTCAATGGCGTGGGTTAGCATGACTGAACAGCTGCATGGAAGCCTTACATCACCAAGAACAATGACAAGTGTCGAATACAGTGGTGTAACGCCGCCACCACTTGACTCTGGAGCAGTGGAAGCATATATTTACGAATCTTTCTGACAGCATCGTGGCATCTGTAAAGCTTGGGGTGAAGAGATAATGGTATGGGGTTGTTTTTCAAGGGTTAGTCCAGTTTCATTGAAGAAAAGCATGCCAAGACATTTTGGACAATTGCATTTGGGGAAAGCCCTTTTCTCTGCCTCAGTGCACAAAGTAAGGTCCATGAGGCTTTCACTGAGCCATAATCTCAACCACATCAAACTTTTGTATGAACTAGATTAGAGATTACAAGTCAGGGCCCCTCATCCAATATCAGGGTCTGACTGCAGAAGTGTTTTTCTCAAAAATTCACACAGACACACTCCAAAATGTTATAGAAAGCCTTTCCAGAAGAGTGGAAGCTGTTTCAGCTGCAAAAAGAGAGACCAATATTAAAGGGAATCTGTCATTTGATGCATGAGGCCCAAACTACAGGCAGCATGAATCAGAGCCTAGCTGACTGATGGATGCCAAGTATAATTTACTTTGAAATGCATTTCAGAGAATACATAGTTTACAAGCTGGCCAGAGATAAACAAATGAAAACTGTGAGAAATAGACACGTGTTTCCTATTTTTCCTCCGATATTATAAAAAAAAAAAGATTGGAATAGGATTGGGCCTCTGCACATGGCTGGCATACCTGAGTACAAAAATAATCTATATGGGGTCAAATAATACTGTTTGGACACACGTCTGGGCTCAGGAAGTAAGACATGCCATTTGGTTTTAACAGGTGCCATATCGCATTTACAAAAAAACCCTGAGGTGTCAAAATAGCCGTAATTCCCAAAAGTGACCAAATTTTAGACTCCACTACCCTCAAAGTGTAGTGGAGTGTAGTGAGTATTTTGACCCCACAGGTGTTTCACAGATTTATTTACCACTGAGCTGGGAAAGTGAAAAATGACATTCTTTAAAAAATATTTTGTTTTAATTATTCTTTTTTCTTCCAACAGGTAATATCGGAAATATAGTCATCGATGAATTATACAGTTTCTTCCGAATATGACAGTACCCTATATTTGGTCTTACACTACTGTTTGGGCGCACAGCAGGGTTCAGAAGGGAGGAAGTGACATTTGGTTTTGGAGGGCAATTGTGTCGCTGAGTCACTTCTCAAAGACAAGAAATGAGACAGGGGAGTCAAGGAATCCGGGATCAAATAGCAGGAGAGAACGACAAAGGCAAAATGGTAAGGCAAAAGAATGGTCAGAAAGCAAAGTCCGAGGTCAGGTGACAAAGATATGAATAGCTGAACACAAAGCACAAGGCACACACATCACCAAGCAAAGATACAACTGCCAATGGTCTGACCATTGTCAGCCAGCTAAATAACCAGGTAACCAGGTAATCACCCAGAATGGATGACACCTGGAGGAAAGCCAACAAGCCGGGCTAGATTCTACAGGCTGGGCTGTCACTCACCAAACTGACAGCCCAGCATGCCCCTGCCTCAGATTGGGCAGCTGAGCTGTCACTCACCATACTGACAGCCCGGCACACGCCTGATTCTACAAGGTGGCTGGGCTGTCACTCACCAAACTGACAGCCCAGCATGCCCCTGCCTCAGATTGGGCAGCTGAGCTGTCACTCACCATACTGACAGCCCGGCACGCTCCTGATTCTACAAGGTGGCTAAGCTGTCACTCACCATACTGACAGCCTGGCACACCCCTGTTTCTACAAGGTGGCTGAGCTGTCACTCACAGCGTCCCTAGGATACCATAAGTGGTGTAATTGTGACAGCAATTATTCTGAATTTGTTTTCCGGTGCTGCATCACATTTGCAAAACCCATGATGTATCAGATAAGGGGAAGTCCCTCCATAGCAACCCCACTTTGGAAACTGCACCCCTGAAAAAATTCATTTTGGAAGTGCAATGAACATTGGCATGTGAAGATGAAATATTTCATTTGTTTCAATATTATGTAGACTTAGTTTGAAACTTTTAATCTTGATGAGGGAATGAGAAAAAATATAACTCCTAATTTATTACATAATTTTTTCCAAGTATGGTTTTACCCTTTTATGGAGTAGTACACTACTGTTTGGGCACATGGCAAGGCTCGAAAGGGAAGGAGCACCATTTGGCTTTTGGAGCACAAATTTTTTTAAATGGTTTATAGTTGCCATATTGCATTTGCAGAGCCCCTTAGGTATTAGTATAGTGGACCTCCCCACCCTCCGAACTTACCTCATTTTTCAAAGCCATATGATGCGCCTCCTGGGCCGTGGGTTACTCGGTAGCCGGGCCAGTCGGTGCTGGGGGATGTCACAGTGGCGGTGACCCGGTCCGTGACCCAGGGCAGTCAATAAAAAGGGGATATTAGTTTTTATAGTTTAATGTTCGTGACGCCACCAGTGGTGTGCGGCTATATGGAGCAGCCGCTGCAGTGCAGATCCTCTGGACCTGATGGTGACGCAGCAGAGTTGGGACAGCTCTCCACAGGTAGAGCTAAGCTCCAGGGCGGTGCAGTGATGTTATAGATGAGGTGGATGTTGCTGTGCAGTGTAGTGCAGGGGATGGCACATATAATAATTCCAGGACACAGTGGGGTGCAGTCTTACTCACAGTTGTTCAACTCCATGTTACCAGTACCAGGGTAACCTCCCACGTCGCCCTGCGTTCACCAAGGAAGGGGTTCAGCAATCTCTCAAGTAACTCAGGAGTACTTAAACGGGACCCCGTTCTATGTGCCTTCCTCGGTCTTCTTCCTGCGCTGGCTCTCACCCTCCTGCCCTGCGCCTCACAATCAGTGTCCCAAGCCGGTAGCCTCGGATCTTGTGGGGCGTCCTGCAGTCCCCTGGATCCTCTGTGGCCACCTTTTTGGCGATGTAATTGTGGTGGTTGGCAGCTGCACCTTGCAAGTACAGCAGCCTCCGGTTTCTAGCTGAGCCTTGTAGTTCTCCACTAGTTTAAGGGCCGGTCCCTTCTGCGGCCTGATCCCTCTACGTTCCTGCAGATTCGGGAGCACGGGTGGCATCCGCACGCCCCGTGCACCTAGGATCCCTTCTGTTCCTCCTGGAGCCTTCCCTGCTCCCGTCCTCTCTCAGTCTGTCCTCCTGGGCCTCTCACTCTAGGCCCTCTCCTCTGAGCAGAGCTCCTACAGAGCTCCTGCTCCCAACACTCTCTCCTCAGACTGAACACACTCTCTCGAGATAGCTACCCTTTTTATACACCTACTGAAGTTCTCCCCTAAACTACTTCCTCCACCCACACCCACTACATGGTTCCACCCTCCAGCTAGGGACCAGGGACTGTGCTCTCCCTTAGGAGCAATCTCGCCCTTCCCTCTGAAGTGGAGTGTAATAGATGCAAGTGTGTGGGTCCTGGGCTGTACTTCCTCCTTACCTGAGAGTGGGATACCAAGAGTCTGGATAAGATGCAGTATCTCTGTGGCGACTGAACCCTCAGGGGTGCCACACATACTCATCGAGTCATTTATCAAGTGGTATAGTGAATATATTCACACCTAGAGTTTCTTCAAAAAATGAATGCATAGTAGACACCAAAAAGTGAAAATTCTAATTTATCCCAGGTTATGGTTAACCCCTTCACAACATATGATGTACAGTTACTTCAAATGAAGTGTCTCTGTCTTTGATGCGCACTCTCAAGTCGAGTCCACATCTTTCCCGCAGATGATGGCTGATTAATTCAGCTGTAAATAGAGTGGAGCTGTTAACAAGCTAAATTCCGCTGCTATACAACAAAATATTACAATCTTAAAAAAAAAACGGCAAAATTAGTAATCTTACAATATTTACATAGACTGCTGGGGCTTTTTTAGACTCATACTTCCTGTCCCTTTAGAAACAGTTTGCAGCAGGCTCCTTAACATCAGAAACCGTATTACAATGACTTATAACATCGCTATATAGAGCTGATAACAAAGGATCCATCATTCACCATAGGCGCTGTCACAACTGACCTTACTCCTCCTCCCTACACAATGATCTTTGCACACGCTCATTAGATACTTCAATACAAAAGATAGGGTCAGAGCCTGCTCATTGTGATTTCCTGAACCAACTAGAAGTTAAAATCTAAAACAACTGGACAATGTGAAATGTGCAAGACATCTAATTTTTATTTTTAATACAGATTGTTAAATGGAAAAAAAAAACATTTTCAAAAATTCAAATAAAATGTATTTAACACAAAAACCTAATTTAAAGGGAAGCTATCATCAGAAAAAACGCTATTAACCTGCAGATATGGGGTTAATCTGCAGGTTAATAGCATTACTAGCATGCCTGGCGCCTGCACGTAAGCAAACACTGTGGGGAGAAAATTAACTTTATTCCCTCTGCAGCATTCGGATTTCACACACGGGGGCGGCGCCAGCGCAGGTTCAGTCGCTGCTCTGAGAATACAGAACGGCAGCTGTAACAACGCCCCCACACTGACTGACACTGGCGCTGCATTGGGGCCGGCTGTCAGTCGGGTCCACCCCCGTGACTGAAACCTGAACACTGCAGGGGGAGAATAAAGTTCATTTTTATTTGGGGTACATGCAGGCGCTGAGTAGGTTGGTAACGCTATTAACCTGCAGATTAACCCCATATCTGCAGGTTAATAGCATTTTTTCTGGTGACAGGTTCCATTTAAATAATAGGACATTTTCTGATGATGGCTATCATTTAAGGCTACACTTGCTGACTAGCTTTTGAGTTTTTGTCTCTTGTTGGTGTGCCATGTTTTAAATAAAGGGAATTTTGTTGATGGGGGCGCTATTGGTCTCCCGACCAGACCTGCTGCTGATATGACTCGCCACCTGGGCCGTGGGGCACTCGGATCCGGGCAACAGGGCAATAATGGGGGTAGTAGTGGCAGCCCGGTCCGTGGCTCAGGGTGGTCAGACCAGTGGCAGCCTTCTATATGTTTTGCAATGTCCGACTACGCCACCCGTGGATTGCGGTCAGGGCTAACCGCCACTACAGTGCAGACCGCTGAGGCAGATGTAAAGGTGCAGCGCTGAATAGTACAACTCCCCACGGGAGGAGTATGGCCCCAGGGCAGTATATAATGGATGATGGAGGGGATGATTCCGACCGCAATAGCCAGGAAACGGAGGCCTCTTAAGCAGTTCAGGGTCTTTATTAGGACAGGTGAGATGACCCAAAAACAGTCCCGGCTAGGAGGGGGCCTGGATGTCTGAGAACAAGTGGGAAGCTGGCCCTGATCAGGGTGAGGGTGTAGGCCTACCGTGCTCTCTGCACTCTCTCTGGCTATTTCCCTCCTCGTGGTGTAATAGCCCGTATGGCTTGCAACTTGGGTCCCTTTCTACTCCCGGCCTGGTACGGCTTTGCTGGTCCCTTCTGCTGTGGCGGAACCTCCGGGCTTCTTAGGCCAGGGAACATACAATCCCCTGCGGACTGGTTATTTGCTGTGGGACTTGGAATCCTCACAGCCTCAGACACCAAAGTCTGGTAGATTAGTTTCTCTGTCTACCAGGACAGGCTCGCTTTGCCTCTTGTCCCTGGCTCGTGGCTCTCCTACTGCCACACGGCCTCTTAGGCTGCAACACAACTGTCTGTCCCTGCTCTGGGACACCTCTCAATCCAGAGACAGGTTGTCCAGTTCTCCTCTAACCCTGCCCCCAGTTCCAGCTTTTTTAGGGGCAGCCTACTCCCCCTACTGGCCTGGGACAGGAGGTATTGCAAGCTAATGGTCCTCGACCAGAGAAGCTCCCCCTTGCTCTCAGACACAGCTTTATTATACATTTGTGGCATCCAGGCCAGGGTGACACAGATACAAGCAGTGAACCAGGAAGGCTGCAGGGGTTAGAAATAGTCAATATGTGTAGTATCTGCGCTGTACTTGGTAGACTACCCGGTACTAAGAAAAGGCTATGATCAAGTGGGTAAAATAAAGGTTAATTTATTTGTATTTCAAAGATAAATTGAAAGCACGAGGTGACTAAAATTGTCAGGCCTAAGTGGCTAATACATATAAAAAATCTTTTTATAAAAGACACATAGTAAAAAAGACACACATTAGGCGGATGAGGTCTTCAGGTGAACTAGATAGGGTTGATTGAAGGAAAGCTAGGTGGTGACTGTTGACACCTAAAAGGGAAGGTAAGGTAGTTAGAGAGGCCCTAGTTTCCACCAGTTAAGGAAGAGGTTGGAATATAGATGAAAAAAGTACCTGTTTAGTAGGAGAGTGGAATGCTGAGGTGGCTCCCGATTCGTAGGGATGCTGTAGGCTAGTTATCTATGGAGATATGGGGAAAGATGAGATTATAAAAGAGCTGAAAATATCAACTATAGGGTAATTCTTGTAGGGGGCAGGCTTATACCTATGTTAAAGATGAAGTGAGGATCCTTGTGGATGGGGTCAGGACCACTATCTTAATGCCGGCTTTGCCCCTGTACCTGTGCGGGATTGGAAAGGTTATATGTAGCACCCTGAGGACTCGGCTGCTACAGGGGTATTACACCTCAAGCCAGAGGTGTGGTATTCCACTCCCGGGTAAGGATGGAGTGTGGAACTGAGCTCAGATAGCTGCATACACTACATACATCCCATTTCCGGGGGACAGATCGACGGTACTCCCACCAATATATGTGCAGGTACGATAGTGTCTGTCCCTGGCTGGAGTGGGAGGGGGGTGGAACATCCCAGTAGTGTAGGGGCAGATAGGGGGAGCAGTCTGGGTAATGCTAGGAGCTCATTGGGTGCTGGTCACCTGAGCTCACACATAGAGGGAGTATATAAGGTGGGCACCATCTTAGATCAGGGTCAGTCTTTTGTAGAGAGAGTTCAGTCAGGCAAGAGGAGCAGAGCAGAGAAGCTCAGCCAGAAGGGCTGACAGGGAGTTGTGGTTCCGGCTGGGCCCAGCTCCAAGGCCAAGTCTGAGAGAGAGAGAGGAGTCAGAAGGACCCAGAGAGAAGAAGAAGGAACCCCAAGACCCCAGAATACAAACGGCAGGGTGAAGGGTTGGCACCCAGGGTACCGGATCCCAAGCTGGCAGAGAGAAAAGCACACCTTAGCCAGAGACCGGAGGTCGTGGGCAGGATCTGCCACGACCCTCACTAAATCCACTAGGAAGGCATACCAAGTATAGGGTCAGGGAACCCAGAGGAGGTGTACCCACCAAGAGACCCGAGGGAGCCGGACATAAGTGGATCCCTAGTGAGAACGGCCAGAAGAGAGGGAAAGTCAGACAGGAGCTCAGGACCACGCTCCAGAATTGCTTGGGGGTTGGCCGAGTCCAGGACCTGGTGGACGCAGCACGGCTCGGGTGGTCGCTTCAGGCCAGAGTGACCATAAGAACACCCGTAAGTAAAAAAACCCCTGAACTGCACAGCCCGACTCTGAGTCTTCTTGCTGGATCATCCTGCACCTTCACAACCACCATCCTCTACATCTGACCCCCTGAGGCTATACCCCTCCCGTTGGGGGTTATACTATCACAGCTGCACACACACCACCAGCCTCAGCGGACCCTTCTGCAGCGGCGGCCTTTTGACCGCAAATCAACGGGTGGCGTAGTCGACACTAAAGAACATTTAACAACATCTGTAAAGACTGCCACACACTGAGTTTGACACCCTGGGCACGGACCGGGTCGCTGCCACTCGGAGACTACAACCCCCATCTGATCCGGCTCCGGGTAATCCCCAAACAGCACTGGCCCAGGGGGCGCGTCAACTTTGGCGTAGTCGGCAGGATTTCGTGCCCGCAACCACCGGGTACTGCGTGCCTGAAGAAAAGTTCAAATTTACCTAAGAAGAAGTCTCCCGCCGGTTCCAGAGGGTCCCCGCCATGGGACGCCATCACGGATCGTTTCCCGCCGGTTGCCCGCCATCTGCCGCTTTTTCCCGCCATCCACGGAGTTTCCCGCCACTGGGAGACGATTCCCGCCATTTCCAGAAGATTTCCCGCCTTGGAAGAGCGGACGCCATTATGGGTGTGCCAGAGGGTGGCAAGAGGTCACCTCCCATCGTGGGCCAGGTCAAGGAATGGTGCCAAAAGCGGAAACCGCCCCCACCAACGGAGACTGTGATGCTGGAGATGTCCATCAGCGTGAGAGAACTGCCCCTGGAACTGACAATCACCGAGTTACCCCAGGACCACCTTCAATGTGGGCGGAGACAGAACAAGAGAGAGAAGATGGGTGCAGCCTGGAGGAGTCTGGAGAGAGCGCACCCGGAGACAAGAAGTCTGGAGAGGACTCCGGAGGAGCCGTACCCGGAGATGGAGGGAGAGGCAGGCAGCACCGACCCAGTGGTCAGGAGCCTGTTGCAAGCGACAACCCCAGAAGGCCTGGTGGAGATCCTGGCACAGCTCCCCCGAGACCGGGAGCATGCACAGACCGCACTGGAGGGCTTGGCTCAGAGGATGGCCCGAGTGCAGCGGGACGTCCTGGCCGCATGGGGCAGAGAGATGGCCCTGCAGGCAAGAACCCGCCAGCGAAGCACGCCACCCGAGACGAAGAGACAGATCGCCTCTGAGGATGGTGCAGGAGGAGTGAAGGCCGGAGACGGCGCCGAGAAGGGAGCTGAACAGATGGAGGCAGGTAAAGGGGACGTCACTACCCCGAGCCGAGAAACCGCGTGCCTGCCCCAGCTCCCCGTCGCAGAGCCCGAAATTCCCCCTGCCGTGCCCGTCGCTGCATCGTCACCGCTCCAGACAAGGCCTCAAGCAGAAGCCGCGGCCGCGACCCCTGTGACGTCACGCGCCTCAACCCTGAGCGCGGCAAAGCAGGAAACACCACCGGCCTGGTCGCAAGGTCTAGTACCCCCGGGCGCCGCAGTATCAACAGCGCCCTCTACCTCCACTGAGCCACCGGCCTGGTCGCTGGGCCAAGTAACCCCGGGCGCCGCCGTCTTCACGGTGCCCTTTACGTTCAGGGTACCCCAGGCCTGGTCGCAAGGCCTGGCGAACCCGGGCGCCGCCACCACCACCGCGCCCTCAACATCTAGAGTGCCGCACCTGGGTGAAGACTTGTTTGCCCAGCACACGTGCCCGGATGGGCAGCCCTTTGTGTGGCCACCGGAGTATTACCAACTGGAACTCCAAAAAGCAAGGCCGCTGTGCGAACCCCTGATTCTGGTTCCGAAGCCCGTTAAGATCACCCCACTCTCGTTGGAGGAAGCGCAGCTTGCGTGGGACCCCACTGGAGGAGACCTCATGGGATTCACCCAAGAGACTCGGGCGGCCGCAGCTGAGCGTGCGGAGTGCTGCCGGCAGCAGTTAGAGGTCTTTGACCGGGGGCGAAGAGAGAGGCGGGTCCGTGAGCAGCGGCTGCAGGAACAGAGTGCAGAGCAGAAGAGCCGGACCAGGAGGAACCCCCATGCAGCCCACGGTCCCCGTGCCACCGGGACTGTAATTAAATTCCAACTGCAGCACGGTTGGGGTTTCATCAGGGATCATCACACCCCCGGCGACGTCTTTGTTACCAGAAGAGACGTGGAGTCCCATCTGCCGGAGGGACACAGAGGTCGTGACCTATATGTAGGGGACGAGGTCACGTTCACCCGGCACAAGTGTGCCAAAGGACCCTACGCTCTCCATGTACACCGGCTGACGGAGGAGGAGCTACGGTGTGAAGAGGAGCAAGAGGACCCGGACGGGTCTGAAGGAGGAGCAGGAGTACGCCGTCATTAAAGTACGGTAAAGAGACTGTACATAGTTACCCGTCAGGGTATATGCCATGCTGCTAACTTAAAATATAGTCCCCGTTGGGACCAGCAAATTGAACTGTTCCAGTGTGTCCCATCTCCCCACAGGCTGAGGACTGTGAGCAGCCATCCCTTTTCCCCACTGGTCGAGGACTGAGAGCGGCCATATTCCCCTTTGTACATAGTTGCGCTTCTTAAGGCGCCCCCTACCGGTTTTATAGGAACTGTTGTTTTTACTACAAGAGACTGTCGCACTTTACCCGGTCACAAGTTGCACCGTGGCCGGAGGAACAAAAATGTTATATGAAAAAGTTTTATGCTGATAATATATGATGTTTTATATGTTTATGTTTTATGAAAAAAAAAATGTATGTTTATGGATGTTTATTCTCTTACAGCCCGAGGACGTGCTGTGATTTACCAGGGGGGAATGTAGCACCCTGAGGACTCGGCTGCTACAGGGGTATTACACCTCAAGCCAGAGGTGTGGTATTCCACTCCCGGGTAAGGATGGAGTGTGGAACTGAGCTCAGATAGCTGCATACACTACATACATCCCATTTCCGGGGGACAGATCGACGGTACTCCCACCAATATATGTGCAGGTACGATAGTGTCTGTCCCTGGCTGGAGTGGGAGGGGGGTGGAACATCCCAGTAGTGTAGGGGCAGATAGGGGGAGCAGTCTGGGTAATGCTAGGAGCTCATTGGGTGCTGGTCACCTGAGCTCACACATAGAGGGAGTATATAAGGTGGGCACCATCTTAGATCAGGGTCAGTCTTTTGTAGAGAGAGTTCAGTCAGGCAAGAGGAGCAGAGCAGAGAAGCTCAGCCAGAAGGGCTGACAGGGAGTTGTGGTTCCGGCTGGGCCCAGCTCCAAGGTCAAGTCTGAGAGAGAGAGAGGAGTCAGAAGGACCCAGAGAGAAGAAGAAGGAACCCCAAGACCCCAGAATACAAACGGCAGGGTGAAGGGTTGGCACCCAGGGTATCGGATCCCAAGCTGGCAGAGAGAAAAGCACACCTTAGCCAGAGACCGGAGGTCGTGGGCAGGATCTGCCACGACCCTCACTAAATCCACTAGGAAGGCATACCAAGTATAGGGTCAGGGAACCCAGAGGAGGTGTACCCACCAAGAGACCCGAGGGAGCCGGACATAAGTGGATCCCTAGTGAGAACGGCCAGAAGAGAGGGAAAGTCAGACAGGAGCTCAGGACCACGCTCCAGAATTGCTTGGGGGTTGGCCGAGTCCAGGACCTGGTGGACGCAGCACGGCTCGGGTGGTCGCTTCAGGCCAGAGTGACCATAAGAACACCCGTAAGTAAAAAAACCCCTGAACTGCACAGCCCGACTCTGAGTCTTCTTGCTGGATCATCCTGCACCTTCACAACCACCATCCTCTACATCTGACCCCCTGAGGCTATACCCCTCCCGTTGGGGGTTATACTATCACAGCTGCACACACACCACCAGCCTCAGCGGACCCTTCTGCAGCGGCGGCCTTTTGACCGCAAATCAACGGGTGGCGTAGTCGACACTAAAGAACATTTAACAACATCTGTAAAGACTGCCACACACTGAGTTTGACACCCTGGGCACGGACCGGGTCGTCGCCACTCGGAGACTACAACCCCCATCTGATCCGGCTCCGGGTAATCCCCAAACAGCACTGGCCCAGGGGGCGCGTCATATATTTGAGAGGGGTTTAAATTGATTCCGTTAAAGGGTAGGTTGAGTAAAGTATAATAAGTTACCCCGTGTTTGGTAGGTGTTAGAACCTTGCTGTTAGGTTTTTTTTCCTTTGCTGGTCACATGACCTTGTTGGCCTATTTAATCCTGCTCCGCCCTTCTGGCTTTGCTGGACTTCATTGTATATCTACTTTCTAGCTAGCCTGTGCTCTGTATCTAACTCTGTTAGTTTGCTTGGTCTACGGACCTCTATGTTCTATCTATTTTGTTTGTTCGTCTGTCTGCTACTATTTCTGTTAGGAGGTGTCCCATATTCCTCCCAGTCCTTAGTACTTGTAGGGATTCCCTCCTCACATCTATAGGTCTCCGTACAGACTAGATTAGGACTTTAGCAGGTCTGATCGCAGGATCAGGTTCTCTGTTACATCGTAGGGATTCAGCTGAGTCTTATAGTAGGGACAGATCTCCTCTCTTTCCTTAGCTTTGGTAGCAGAACATAACAGTAGGCAGGGGATTTCTCTCAGGATAGCACAGTCCTGTGAGTTCTTGGGTAGAAACAGTTAGGGGGTGCTGTGCAGGATAAGCAAGAGAGAATCTTTGTTTTTGCTCTGGCAGTTAATTACCTGACCTGGAGAGGTGGCCAGCGCTTGTCGTTACTGCTTAAGTACTGCCAGTGAATGCCGGTACATGGTGTGCTTGAAGCACCCCATATCTCCATAGATAACTAGCCCACAGCATCCATTCCCTACGAATCGGGAGCCACCTCAGCATTCCCCTCTCCTACTAAACAGGTACTTTTTTCATCTATATTCCAACCTCTTCCTTAACTGGTGGAAACTAGGGCCTCTCTAACTACTGTACCTTCCCTTCCCTTTTAGGTGTCAACAGTCACCACCTAGCTTTCCTTCAATCAACCCTATCTAGTTCACCTCAAGACCTCATCCGCCTAATGTGTGTCTTTTTTACTATGTGTCTTTTATAAAATTATTTTTTATATGTATTAGCCACTTAGGCCTGACAACGTTATTCACCTCGTGCTTTCAATTTATCTTTGAAATACAAATAAATTAACCTTTATTTTACCCACTTGATCACAGCCTTTTCTTAGTACCGGGTAGTCTACCAAGACCAGTGCAGTTACTACACATATTGACTATGTTTTAAATAAAGCTGCTTTTTGTTTTTGATACTTCCTGGTATTTGACTTGAACAAAACTTTATTGATACAGTCATGTATAATTGGTGGAGAAAGGTTGAATTGATGGACCTGAGTCTTATTTCAACCTATGTAACTATATAACTATATACACATGTGGTCAAAATTGTTGGTACCCCTCGTTTAATGAAAGAAAAACCCACAATGGTCACAGAAATAACTTGAATCTGACAAAAGTAATAATAAATTAAAAATCTATGAAAATGAACAAATGAAAGTCAGTCATTGCTTTTCAACCCTGCTTCCACAGAATGTTTAAAAAAATTAAACTCATGAAATAGGCCTGTACAGAAATGATGGTACCCTAAACTTAATATTTTGTTCAACAACCTTTTGAGGCAATCGCTGCAATCAAACTATTCCTGTAACTGTCAATGAGACTTCTGCACCTCTCGACAGGTATTTGGCCCACTCCTCATGAGCAAACTGCTCCAGTTGTCTCGTATTTGAAGGTTGCCTTTTCCAGACGTCATGTTTCAGCTCTTTTCAAAGATGCTCAATAGGATTTAGGTCAGGGCTCATAGAAGCCACTTCAGAATAGTCCAATGTTTTCCTCTTAGCCATTCTTGGGTGTTTTTAGCTGTGTGTTTTGGGTCATTATCCTGTTGCAAGAGCCATGACCTGCAACTGAGACCAAGCTTTCTGACAATAGGCAGCATATTTCTCTCTAGAATCCCTTGATAGTCTTGAGATTTCATTGTACCCCGCGCAGATTCAAGACACCCTGTGCCAGATGCAGCAAAGCAGCCCCAGAACATAACGGAGCCTCCTCCATGTTTCAGAGTAGGGACAGTGTTCTTTTCTTGATATGCTTCATTTTTTCGTCTGTGAACATAGAGCTGATGTGCCTTGCCAAAAACTTCCATTTTTGTCTCATCTGTCCATAGGACATTCTCCCAAAAGCTTTGTGGCTTGTCAACATGTAGTTTGGCAAATTCCAGTCTGCCTTTTTTATGATTTTTTTTCAACAATGGTGTTCTCCTTGAAGTCCACTTTGGATCAAACAACCACGGATGGTGCGATCTGACACTGATGTTCCTTGAGCTTGAAATTCACCTTTAATCTCTTTAGAAGTTATCCTGGGCTCTTTTGTTACCATTCGCATTATCCGTCTCTTTGATTTGTCAGCAATTTTACTCCTGCGGCCACGTCCAGGGAGGTTGGCTACAGTCCCATGGATCTTAAATTTCTGAATAATATGTGCAACTGTAGTCACAGGAACATCAAGCTGCTTGGAGATGTTCTTATAACCTTTACCTTTTTAACATGCTTGTTTATAATTTTCTTTCTAATCTCCTGAGACAACTCTTTCTTTTGCTTCCTCTGGTTCATGTTGAGTGTGGTACACACTATGTCACCAAACAGCACAGTGAGTATCTGTAGCCCTATATACAGGCCCACTGACTGATTACAAGATTGTGGACACCTGTGATGCTAATTAGTGGACACAACTTGATTAAGCATATCCCTTTTGTCACATTATTTTAAGGGGTACCATCATTTCTGTCCAGGCCTATTTCATGAGTTTCATTTTTTTAAAAAATCTGTGGAAGCAGGGTTGAAAAGCAATTACTGACTTTCATTTGTTCATTTTCATAGATTTTTAATTTATTATTACTTTTTTATTTCTGTGATCATTGTGGGTTTTTCTTCCATTAAACGAGGGGTACCAACAATCTTGACCACTTAGGTATGTGAAGATTACATGCATTTCTGATGTGTTTCTGTGGCACCCCTGAGGGTTCGACCGCCACAGGGATGCTGCACTTCTCTAATGGAGTGTAGTGTTCCTCCTCTGAGGTAAGAACAGCGTGATGGTCGGGACCCAACCCTTACTTCCAACACCACATTTCTCCACCAGAGGGGGCTAGTATGCACTAGGTGCTGCCCTCCTGGTTACAGGGAGACTGGGGAACCAAGAGTTAGGGGAACCAGTTAGTGGGTGAGGGTGGAGGACTCACAATTTAGTGACACTTTAAAATTCATATTTAATAAAAAGCCATCTTGGTTCTTGGTCCTTGTTAGTCAAGTTTACTGGCTGTCATGTACTGTGATCTCCTACCCTGAAAGTGGATCCTGTGTGGACCTGCAGGGGATGAAGGCACAGCCCTCGTACCCCGGCTTTGGGACGAGTGGCAGGTTGCAGACGAGGAATGTCTCAACCCGGTCAAGGACCACGACCAAGAAAGGCCCGGAGCTTAGGAGTGTAGCTCCACAGCAAATGGATCCCAGGGAGGATGCAGACGGAGCGGCGTACGCCACCTGTCCACGCCACCTGATATATTCAGAGGGAGTCCGGCTACAAGAGGGGTACCGGCCCCCGACAGCCGACCTTGCTACTCTATGTCCTGGTCGGGAAAGCCCGGTAGGCCCTGAGGATCCAACTGGGTATCGGAAGGAGCGGAGCTGCCACCCGTGCCCTTGTTCTGAGAGGAGTTCAGAGGGAGACCTGGCCTATCCACACGCACAGACAGGAAAGGATACGGTCTGTAGTTCAGGAACACTCTGGTGCGGGGTCCCGATTGAACGCTGGACTTGCTCGGAGGTAGTCGGATCCCCGTCCCCGGTGACCGCAGGACTCCGCGGGGAGCAGGGAGTCGCCTTCCTACTGCCATCTCTAATGTGAGTAAAGCCTTGGAAGTTCACCCCTATGGCCTCCGGACTGTTTATTCTGCACTACACCGCATGACGCAGAACCCATTGTCCTCTACTACTACCCCCCTCCATCCTGTCTCTCTGCCCTGAGGCCCTGCTCCGCCTGTGGGGAGTAGTAACAACGCCGGCTGCCCTAACACCAGGCCTCAGCGGACTGCAGCAGCGCTGGTGGCCCTTCACCAGATACCACAGGTGGCGTAGTCGTAATCAGCCACTCAACCCGGATAAGCCCACACCATCCTTTTTAATGTGACGGCCCTGAGCACGGAGCGGATCCGGGCCACGGCTGCACCCCATCTCTCCATCATAGGACCCGACTCCGAGTCCCCCATCTCCCAGGGTAAAGAAAAAGGCTTTCAAGTAGAGGCGTCTCATTTCCACCATAGAAATGCACTAAAAACTCATTTTTACCTGTGGATTTTTTTTTCATCTAATGCAAGTCTATGAGGAAATTCTGCATATAAAACTCAGTGTACCCACAAAAGAAAATGACATGTTACCAACTTAAAACGCACTGCAGGACAGTTTATACTGAGTAAAACAAAAGCACAATGGGCATGAGATTTCTATAAATTCCATCCACTTTGTTGAAACTGTAAGATGCTGCAGTTTTAAAAATCTCACCAACAGCTCACCAAAAACTCATTATGGGCACACAGCTTAAAGGAGTGGTCCAAAGGCATTAGTTTCAGCGGTGGGGCTAGTCCCTTCTCTGTCCCTGCACGATGTGCACTGTGCCATGTGCTCAATGACAGCACATGCTGTATGTTGGCGACTCAGATCAGCAGTGACGAGCTGGCAACAGAGCAGTATCACAATACCCGATGTGCAGAGACCAGTTACGTCATTTGCGGGGGCAGCGCTAGTCTCAGCAAATCGGGTATACTGACAACGCTCTGTTGCCAGCTCGTTACTGCTGATCTGAGCCTGCAACATAGAGCAAGTGCTGTCATTGAGGACACGGCACAGTACACATCACACAGGGACAGAGCAAAGACTATCCCCGCCCCTGAAATGAGCGCCACTGATGACTCTTCATTTCAGGGAGGTGGCAGGAGCTGCGGCACTGACTGGAGCTTCTGCCCTCTGATGACGCTTCGTTTGAGTACAAACTATATAATAAACAGCATAAACCACGTCCAGCCTATTGTAATAGTTTCCTTTGTGATTATATTTCAATCTTTTACATTTATTTCAGAATATGCTCATAGAGTCAATATTCAAATTCAGGGAATCAATATTCGTCACCATAGTGAGTAAAGGACCCAGACTTCGATGCAAAACAATCCCAATTTCTCCAGGCAACAGCAGGCATGTGGAAACAGAGAAGCAGAGTCGCTGTTTGACGATCCGAGGTCTGCACCTGCTGCAATGTTTCGAGGGCATGCCCCCTCCCTCAGGCACGTAATCCAGATGTCGTTCCATACTTAAAAAGACACACACCATGTGATACCCTCCACCAATCCTTCACCAGGTGCTAAAATATATAAAAACATCAAAATGTCACTTTTCAAAATAATTATTAGACATATTCTAATGCAATCATAAATTCCATTTTCTCTACTACATGTTACTACATTACTACATGTTACTACATTTCTCTAAAGAAATTAACATATAATAACATGTCAATTACAAAACAAAACCCAAGATAAAAACAAAGCGAGCAAATATTCTGCAGTAAATAAATAGCAATAGTCCATGAAAATAACTTGGGGTACTCAGTTAACATAATTTTGATCAAAAAATGGAAAAGCCATCCAACCACGTCAAGGTGACCCTACTTGGGACAGTCCTAACCTCTAGTATTAAAACCTTACCATATGTCAAGATTTTTTAATCTTTCCTCATACAATCTAATTGCTGATCGATGTTCAGTTAAACATTTTTTTTTCCAATTCAAACATTTATTGGTTTTATAATTAAAGAAATTAACATATAATAACATATCAAATACAAGGTATGAGAACAAGAATAAGTATTATACAAGAAATCCAATAAGTAGCTGAATGGGATAAATATCACAGCATTTAAAACATGAAGCAATTTACTTGTAGTTATCACATATAATAAATGAGAAAGATGGAAAAAGTCGAAAGAAAACAATTAGGCGCTATAACATTCAGGCGCTATCTCTGCGAACCATTCTTCCAAAGATGGAGGACCGCCGACTTCCAGTGGCAGGGAATCACTGTCTTGAATGCCTTAAGAAAGTGTCTTAACAGTGATATTTTGTAGGCACATTTAGACATAGCAAATCTATATAACAGGGTAGCTTCAGGGCATTAGGGAATTATTACCCCTGACATATCCAAAGTGACCTTGAGGACTCCATCCCAAAAGGCCCCCAAAACCAGACATGACCACCAAATGTGAGACATTGTGCCCTTGTGTGCTCCGCAATGCCTAAACAGATTAGAGACTTCAGGAAACCATTTGTGTTGGGCAGCGTGGACTCAATACCACCTTAAAACATTTTTGTAACTTGTTTCCTGAGATTTAGTGGCTATTATAGTCTTATGGGACAAGTGAAAGCATTTATCCTATTGGTCTCTTGTAAATGTCTGCTGAAGCTCAGTCTCCCAGGCCCTACAGAAAGAAGGAAGCATCTCCAGATCCGAGTTTATCAGTAATTTATAAATATCTGAGATGGTATGTGTGAGAACTGGAGGGAGCCATATGCATCATTTCAAAAGTGGACAAAGATCGCTCAAATTCTGTACATCTATCAAGTAAGGAGAAAAAGTGCCGTAGTTGAGCATATTCATAGTTATGGCGGATCTTTAGAACACAATTCCCTAAAATAGGAGAGAGCGGCAACAATATGCCTCCTGGGGCCGCCTGAAAGAGACGTAAAGGGGTTCTCTTTGAGATGTTCAAGAAAAGGTTTGAGGAGGCTCCTGGTATGAAATCTGGATTATCAGTTATTGGCATCATTGGTCCACAAGGTTTAATCAGAATACCTCATACATTTGGAGTATGCGTTGTTTTGAGCATTTGCCTGATTCTATGTAATACTTAAATATTTCCAGTTAAGGAGGGCTATGTCCAAGGCAGCTAAGGAGGGCCATGTCCAACGCAAGGTTGAAACTGATTTGGAGCAAATATCCTGTGCGATGCAAACCCAAAGCTTTGACTTGTCGCAATGTAGAAAATTGAGAATGCTTGCATGGGCAGATGGTAGATAATATCAGCAACAGTCGGGTAAACCTACGCCCCAGCGTCTTTCGGGCGAATCAGAATATTATTCTGAATCCTTGGACAGCCAGTTGACAAACAAATCGACCAAATTTGCATTGGATTTTGCTCCAGAAAGAGGAGGGTATGTATACTGGAATGGTCTGCAGTAAATATAATAGCCAGGGTAAGACCTTCATTTTAAGGATATTAACTCTGACAAACCATGAGATTTGTTGAAAGTTAAGGGAAAATAATTTGGAAAGATTGGAGGGAATGCGAGTGCCCAAATAGTCAATACTATTGTTTGGGGGCCATTTGAAGGTACAGTTGGATTTTAGAGTATTCATCAAATTTTGAGATAAAGATATGTTTAAAGCCTTGGTTTTATCAAAATTAATCTTAAAGTTGAACCATTTACCAAAATGCTCCAACTCGGACATTAAGGACGGGAGGGATATTTGTTGATTTGGAAGATGTATCAAAAGGTCTCCATGAGATGTTCCATGATCAAAAGATACAGCAAGGGGTAAAGAGGACAGCTTTACCGAGTCCCGTTATTTATGGATAATGGAGCAGATAACATACTTATTTTTAACCTGGCAGAGGGGGAGTGATAAAGGGCGAATATCTTAATAATAAAAAGGGGGCCTATACCAATATGTTTGAGAGTTTGAGAAACAAATGACAAGGAGCCTTTTTCGCGTCAAATGACAGAATCATTAAGGTTTTTTTTTTTCTGCGTATGGGCATAATTAATAGTATTAAACGTTTTCAGGGTGTTATCACGTGCTTCTCTTGCCTGAGACAAAACCAACCTGATCTAGGTGAATTAGGCTAGGTAAGTGGGGTTTCAATCTATTTGCTAGGAGTTTGGCATAAAGTTTCAGGTCAACGTTAAGTGGGGAGATTGGTTGATAGCTACTACAGGAATTGGGGTCTTTCCCTGACTTAGGGATGACTGTAATATGTGAGGTCGTAAAAAAGTTACATGGGAAAAGGGTAGAATCTGAGATGGAATTAAAGGCCTGTATCATCAGAGGTGCCAATTGCTCAGAAAATGATTTATAGAATTACGTTGTAATAGATCGCAATGTTTGTCCAACATACCCCATCCTACACGGGCATTTTAAAAATTAATAACATTGGAAGTACTACACGTAAAAATGGGTATTAATTGGTATTTTTGCGCCAAGTGTGGGGTGGGATATGCAGTCTTCTTTAATGATAGAATTACAATTTTGACAAACCATAAATGGAAATGTCCTCTTATTACGAGCCTGCAAAACGTTTGTTTACATAGTTTTGTTTTTTTTATATCCACTCTTATAAGACTGTTGGCAATTGACTTCCCTTTTCGAAAAATAAATCAAGGGGGAGCCCTAAATAGTCTCCCAAATTTTGGGTCATGTAACGTTTTTTAATAGTATTTCAATAGTATTTTTTATAAGATTTGAATGTTCATCAAACACTAAGTTAAAAGCACATCCACTATATTGTGGTTTAGTTCACTTTTTTTCTGAGTCCTGCCCAAGATTTCATTCCAATATCACCACTAAATTTTATTACATTCTTTTCATCATACCTACGGTCTAGTGTGGGCAGTATCGCATGACGTGGGTGTCCCTAATGTGCCGCCCCTGCAGGTCCAGTCACGGGTAGTAGTGGATGTGGGTGTGGGTGGAGGAAGAAGTTCAGTGGAGCACAGACAGAAAGGGTATAAAAGACAGAGAGAAACATCTAGAAGGGTCCAGTCCTGCCCAGGAGAGCACTGCAGAAGGGTCCATGCTCCTGGCTCCAGTGCTTGCAGTAGGAGTTCAGTAGAGTGAGAGGAATCAGGCCTAGTGAGAGAGGCCCAGGAGGAAAGTGAGGAAAGGAGAGAGGAGCAGTGAGGAGAGCTCCAGGAAGACAGAAGGGATCCAAGGGGCACGGTGAGTGCAGAGGGCACCCGTGCGCCCGAATTCACACTAACGTGGAGGGATCAGGCCGCAGAAGGGGACCAGCCCCAGACTAGTGGAGAATAACCAGGCTCAGCTAGCCAACCGGAGGCTGCAGCATTTTCAAGGTGTTGCAGCCAAAAGCCACAATTATATCGCCGAAATGGTGGCCGCATAGGGTCCAGCGGACTGACAGCACGTCGCCCGACAAGGCCCAACGCCACTGGCTTGGGAGACTGAGGCGCAGGGCAGGTGGGTGAGAGCCAGCGCAGCGAGACGACCGGGAAAGGTACATAGAACGAGGTCCTGTTTAAGTGCTCCTGAGGTACCTGAGAGATTGCTGCTGGATCCCTACCCCGGAGGACACAGGACGACGTTGGCGGTCATTACCGGCTGCAGTGGTAACCTGGAACTTCCTTGAACTGTGAGTAAAGCCTGAAGACTGCACCCCACTGTGTCCTTGACTCATTACTGCGCCACCAGCCCTGCACTACACTGCACCGACAACATCTACCTCTACAATTCATTATATCCTGCCCTGGAGCTAAGCTCTGCCTGTGGAATGCTGAACCAACTCTGCTGCATCACCATCAGCTTCAGTGGATCTGCACCGCAGCGGCGGCCCCATATAGCCGCATACCACAGGTAGCGTCACGAGCATTATCTCTAAAACTTTATTCCCTTTTACTTTTCCCTTTAATTGACCACCCTGGGTCACGGACCGGGTCACTGCCACCGTGACATCCCCCAGCACCAACCGGCACGGCTACCGAGTACCCCACGGCCCAGGGGGCGCGTCACTAATGTGAGAGGAAACCAAGATAAAAGATAGTGAGATCCTAGCAGAAGGTAGAAGAGAAGTGACAGAAGGAACGGAGTGATCGATCAGAGATGGGTCCTGGGTCAGGACGCCTAGCAGTACAGCCCAGAGTTAATATTTCTCAGAGGTGACGGGCCTAGACGGGACAGAGTACGTAAGATGGAGAGTGCCCCAGGCTGGAATTCCAAGGCGTTAGATGCACAGAAGTTAAGTACCGGCCATACTGGCAAAATAGTTACCTTGATGGGAAAGAAGAAGAGGAACTGTGGGTTGAGTAAATGACTCTTGCTAGCTGGACTGTAGTACTGAGCTGGGTTGTGGTGAAGTAGTGAGGAGCAGGGAAGATAGAGAATGAGAAACGAGGGAAGAGGTTTGGATTGAAACCGTGTGTGGAAGATGCTACGTATTGTGAAGGTAACATTCATGAATTTGTGTACCCCCTATCTACTGTATATAATTCCCTCCAAGTTATCATTGAGCAAAGGGTTTATTTTTGACTGGTGGTCTCCCTAATTGAACTGTCAAGCATCTGGTCGTGGCCAATCAAAGTCATCGGTTACATGCAGTCTACAAAGGTGTAGCACCCCCACAGCACAAGTCCACATACCCAGCCAGTACCCCCACCTTCATGTAACGTGCCGGTACATAAGACATTTTACTCTTTGCTTATATTTTGCAACACATATTCCTTAGTGTAGGACATGATGCTGCAGATCCTGGCTTCTATAAAACAGTCTCTTTTTGTTTTTTGTGTTATTATTCAGCAGTCCACAGTCAGTGTTTTTATGTTTATGCAGATATCATGCATATGACGCGCCCCTGGGCCTGTGTCGCGCTGCGTTGCGCATGCGGGAGCCTACCCGGAGCCGGATCAGTAGAGGGTTGTAGTCTCGTGGCGGTGACCCGGTCCGTGCCCAGGGAGTCAAACTAGACGGCAGTCTATTAGTAGTAAATAGTTGATGACTACGCCACCCGTTGAGTGCAGCCAGGGAGCTGCTGCTGCAGGGCAGACCGCTGAGGCCGGTGGTAGGATTGTGCAGCGTGATAGTATAACCCCCAACGGGAGGGGTATGGCCTCAGGGCAGCCGACGTGGATGATGGGGGTAGCAGGAACCACTCAGAGACGGTACGGTGTAGTTCAGGGTCTTTACTGGTAACAACGATAGACCCTCCCGGAGTACTTGCTAGCAAACGGGGCCTGGTCAGTCTTTGAGCAGATGGGATCTCCCCTGGCCAGGCGTAGTTGTAGGCCTCACAAACTGACTGTACTCTTCTGGCTACCTTGCTAGAAGCTGATGTAAGTAGCCCACGTCCCTGAGTGTACCGTGTGGTGCTCACCCGTATGGCCGGTGACTCGGGGCCTTCTAATGGCTTCCGCTCCACGATGGCGGTGCTGGTCCCACGCGTGTGACCGTGCCTTCGGGCTTCTGGGCCAGAGGACCTGAAATCCCCTGCCTGACGGATTCTGCTGCTGGGTAGAAGTTAGTCCCCACAGCCTCGGACTCCGGGTCCGGTAAAGAATCTTCTTAGTCAGGGCGAGCGCTGCAGCTGCCAGCCCCTGACTCCTTGGAACTCTGCTGTTTCCTATGCTGCTTCTTGTCTCCACTCTCCTTGTCTGACTCTCCCTGCCTCAGCCCCGGGTTTTTACAGGGGAAGCTCTTCCCCTCCCAAGACTGGGCAGGAGGTGTGGCATGCACAGGATCCCTGACCAAAGGACCTCCCACCTGCTCTCAGACATAACATTACATTACTGTGGAAAACCAGACCCCTGGGGTGCCACATTCCCCCCTAGTGAAATTTAGTACTCCGGGACTAAACACATTTAGAAAAACATAACAAAGTATAACAATAACAACACAATAAGAAAAACACATAAGATGGTTGCGGCGTGTCCGCAACCGGGTGCAGTCTTTGAAGAAAAGCAAAGGTGTCCATTTCACCAACACAGGGAGACGTAACCAGGTAGGGGTCTGTCCTACCCCGAGTCCTTAACAGTCTCTAGTCCATCCTGGGTTACGCTCCAACTATATACAAGGATTCCCGGTAAATCCACCAAGGTTTCCTAAAAACAACTGGAAACACAAAATTATTCACAAGCAACAATACACAGAAAAACATAAATAAAACAATTTATACACTTTAAATTCTCCAGCGTGCGGGTAACTGGCCTCTAGTGGCCCGAGTGGACCTACGGAGCTGACTGTCTGGCCCTGAACTACAGGGTGTAGGAGCTGTCAAGGGTAAACTGGGCAGCTGTCTACCGGCTCTTTGTCTCACTAGGGGTACGGCAGGCTCACTATAAGCAGAGGGTTGATTCTCCTGTTCTGCTTGTGTGGAGTCTTCTGCCTCCTGGACCGGCTGTTCTTCCAGCTCTACCCGTTGCTCCGTAGGTTCTTGGGATGATGGTTGGAGGAAGGTGAGTACGGGTACCACAACTGCACCATTGACTTGAGTCCAAGACTGAGGGAAGTCCCCGAGCACGGTACTAACCATATCTTCCCGTTCTTCCACGGGTCGATGGTCTTCTTGTTCCTCTTCAGGGTTCCTCAGTTGTTCGGGACACTTCTTCAGGTGGTCCCGGGATACAATGGCTGTGGTTTCCCCTCCGTCTTTACTGATGGTACAGACCTTCGGGTTCTCGTGGCTTGAGGGCAGTACGGTGTACGGGTCCTCCTCCCACTGGTCATCCAACTTGTGGAGCCGTCTTTTCCTCTTCAAGACCTGCTCTCCGGGTACCAGGGGAACAGCGGGAGCATACTGGTTGTAAGTCTTCTCTTGTCTTTCCCTAGCCTGACAGAGACTTCGCTCCACGCTCTCTTGTACTCTCCGGTACTGCTGCTGCCTCTCTGTGTCCCAGTCTGTTTCTGGTGAAGTGTCCTCAGGTGTCAGGACTCCCATTTCCAGGTCAACAGGTAACTTACCAGGTCTCGCCCTCATTAGGTAAGCCGGGGTACAGTTGGTGGAACCTACCGGGATGTAGTTGTATAGGTCCACCAGATCGGGCAACTTCTCAGGCCACAGACTGCGTTCTTCCAGGGGCAATGTTTTTAGCAGATCCATTACCACCTGGTTCATTTTTTCACAAAGTCCATTAGTTTGCGGATGGTAGGGTGTCGTCCTTATCTTCCGGCAGCCATACAGATTGCAGAATTCCTGGAAGACCTCCGCTTCAAAGGCAGGTCCCTGGTCCGTCAGCACTTGGTCCGGGTACCCGTGTGGACGGCAGAAGTGCTGCTGGAAGGCTCTAGCTGCTGTTTGAGCCGTTAAGTCCTTGACGGGGACGACAACCAAGAACCGGGAGTAATGATCCACGATGGTTAACGCGTAGACGTAGCCACTTCTGCTTGGGGTCAGTTTTACATGATCCAAGGCTACCAGTTCCAACGGTTGCCGGGTGACGATGGACTGCAGGGGAGTCTTCTGGCTGGCCCGGTCCTTCCTTCTCAGATTGCACGGGCCACAGTCTCTGCACCACTTCTCGATGGTTCCCCTCATGCCTACCCAGTGGAACCGCTCGCGCAGCAGGAACTCCAGCTTTTTCCACCCGAAGTGTCCAGCTCCGTCGTGGTATGCCTCCATCACCATGGCTGCGTCTCTTCGTGGCACCACTACTTGCCAGAGTAGTTCATGCGTCCGGGAGTTGACCATTCTGCGGCACAACTTCCCCTTGTAAAGGAATAGTCGACTCTTCTCCGCCCATAGTTGTTTGGCTTCCTCCGGAGCGTCTGGTTCAAGTCGAGCCTCCGGCCGAGTCAGCATCTCCTTCACCAGTCGGACGGCAGGGTCGCTGTCTTGCGTTTCCGCCCAGTTGTAGTGGGGTAAGGGGTTCAACGTAGCAGCCTGTTTACCCCTTACCCGGTGGGAATACTGGATAGTCCCATGACGGTGGAACGCAGGGAGTTCAACTTCTTCCAGTCCCTCCGGATCTTCTCCTTCGTCCGGCAGGTTGGGCATCCTGGACAGGGCATCCGCGTTAGTATTGGAGCGTCCTGCCCGGTATTTGATTGTGAACTCGTAGTTGGACAGACGGGCCATCCACCTCTGCTCCAGGGCACCGAGTCTTGCCGTGTCCAGGTGTATCAACGGGTTGTTATCCGTGTATACGGTGAACCGGGAAGAAGCGAGGTAATGCCTAAAGCGCTCGGTGACTGCCCATACCACGGCCAGGAACTCTAGCTTAAATGAGCTGTAATTCTCGGGGTTCCTTTCGGTGGGTCGCAGTTTTCGGCTGGCATAGGAGATCACTCGTTCTCTCCCCTGCTGAATCTGGGATAGTACGGCTCCTAGCCCGATGTTACTGGCGTCGGTGTAGAGGATGAAGGGCTGGCTATAGTCTGGGTACGCCAAGATTTCATCCCCCGTGAGGGCCATCTTCAGCTGGCGGAAGGACTCTTCTTCTAGCTCTTCCCATTTGAAGGGCGGCTTCTGGTTCTTGGCCTTCCGGGACTGGCCTATCAGGAGGTCCTGCATAGGCGCTGCCTTTTTGGTGAAACCGGGAATAAACCTTCGGTAGTAGCCTACCAACCCTAGGAACTGCCGCACTTCTTTTACGCTGGAGGGGCTTGGCCATCCCTTAATTGCGGTGATCTTATCGGGGTCGGGAGCCACTCCGTCAGCGCTCACCACGTGTCCCAGGTATTGCACCTTTGGTTTCAGGAGGTGACACTTGGAGGGTTTCACCTTTAGGCCGTAACTCGCCAGAGCTTCGAACACCTCCGCCAGGTGTTTCAGGTGGTCCTCATAAGTTTTGGAGTATACGATGACATCGTCCAGGTACAACAGGACCGTCTCGAAGTTTCTGTGGCCCAGACAGCACTCCATTAATCGTTGGAAGGTTCCTGGGGCGTTGCAGAGTCCGAACGGCATGCAGGTGAACTCGCTAAGTCCCATCGGGGTGGTGAATGCGGTCTTCTCCCGGTCCGCCTCTGCTACAGGAACCTGCCAGTACCCGCTAGTGAGATCCAAGGTAGAGAAGAAGTTAGCAGATCTTAAAGCAGCCAATGACTCCTCTATCCTTGGTAAGGGGTACGCATCCTTGTGTGTTATACGGTTGATTTTCCGGTAATCTGCACACATCCTCATGGTGTTGTCTTTCTTTTTGACTAAAACTAGTGGGGCTGCCCAGGGGCTACAGCTATCCCGGATTACCCCAGCCTCCTTCATGTCTCTAAGCATCCCCTTGGCGTGTTGGTAATGTGCAGGGGGTACGGGTCGATACCTCTCTTTTATGGGAGGATGATCTCCCGTGGGGATGCGGTGTTCTACCCCCTTGACTCGCCCGAAGTCTAACGGGTGTTTACTAAACACTCTCTCATACTCTTGAACCACCCGATAGACTCCTTGTTTCTGATGTGAGGGAGTGGAATCAGTACCCAAATGTAGTTGCTGACACCAGTCCTCCATGTCTTTCTTAGAGCCGTTACCTTCCTCCGGGTGAGATGGAGGCAAGGGTTCCACAGATTGTATAGAATTTTGATTAGTGGTATATAATTTGGCTAGCGTGGCATACCGGGGCAGGTACACTTCCCTCTCCCCGATATTTATTATGCGAATGGGCACCCTCCCATGGCGTACATTGACCACCCCCCGTGCTGTCAAAATGGTGGGCCTACTGTCTGAGTAAACTGGTTCTACCATTGCCTGGTAATCTCTTCCTCTCAGACCAATAGCTGCCCGGCACCAAATCATCATTTCACTTTTTGGGGGCATGGCAATAGGAAAAGGGTCACACATTCTTACGCTACCAATCTCACCGCCGGAGAGTTCCACTTGTTGCCGTTGCATCAGTGCCCGGATCTCTTTCTGGAGCACCCGCTGCTCGCCGGAGCTGGCGTTCTTGGCAACCTGCTGTAAAAGGAAAATCACCTCTGCAAGACAATTTTCAATTACGTTAGTTCCTAGAGTTATTTTTGGGTGACTCTCATGTTTATCAATATCTACAATGATCAGTCCCTGTGCGGCCAGTTCGACTCTACCGATTTTGAGGGCCACCTCCTTAAATCCGATCTGTGGCACGGGCTGGCCATTGCTGGCGATGATACTCAAGTCGTCGTCAGGGTAGTGGGTAATATCCGAGTCATTCCAGTACTGCTTGAAGAGCACGTACGGGATGGTGGTGACCTGTGACCCGGTATCCAGTAGGGCACTCATGGGAATGCCATCCAGTACCACAGGCAAGACTGGACGTCCTCCCACATATCTGTCGCGCCAGTTCGATGGGCCTGGTGATCTTTTTCCTGGGGGTTGGCCCTCTACCCCAGGTTGTGCCCGTTTAAAGAACAGTACCTTTCCATATGTCCGGGTTGATTGCAGCGGCGGCAGATGGGTCGTCCGTCCTCGCTGTATCGGTCACTGGGTCTTCCTCTGGCCGGTGGGGTCCTCCTTGGTCGACGCCACGGGATGTCCTCCGGTCCGGATGCCAGCTGGATCTTCCCTGGGGTGGAAACCTGTAAAGACTGCACAGTTCGGGTTAGCGCAGCAACGCTCTTAGCTAGCTCTTGGACCTGATGGTGTAGGTCTGGAGCCGGGTCATTGTCCAAAGCCTGCGCATCAGCTCCCACAGGCCCTGCTGACAAGGGCGCCGCCTCCTGGTAGTAAGTGGTAGTGGGGCGTCTGTGGGTCACAACGCCACCTGGTGCCGGTTCTCGGAGCACCCGGATGGCTCTGTCCTTGAACTGTGCAAAGTCCAGATGGGGATCCTGTAAGGCCATTGCCCGCAACTGGGTTCGGTGGGCATTGCAATATAAACCCTCTATAAATTGTTCAGTCAACAGCCTGTCCTCGTTTCCCACCCCATCAGGGTCGGTCTGCTTTATGGCCCTCAGGGCCTCTTGTAGGTTTAGTGCATAGTCCCTTATACTCTCATGCGCTCGCTGCTTGCACCCGTAGAATCTAAGCTTAATCTCGGCTGAGGTGCGGGTATCAAAGGTGTCCTTCAGCCGGGTTAGTATCCCTGCGACAGTCTTCCTCCCAGGTGGCCAGGATTTTACTTCCCTTTTGGCTGCCCCGGTTAGTTGGGCCACCAGGATGCTCACTTTTTGCTCTTCTGTGAGGGGGTACACCTGGAAGAGGCTATCCAGCTTTTCTCTAAAGTCATGCAGGGTATGTGACTCCCCTGAATACTGGGGTAGCCAAGCTGCTCCCGGGATATAGGGCATGGTGAAGGGCATAACTGCAGCAGCGGTAGCGCTGGCGGGGGTTGGGGCAGTGAAGCTCTCCTCCGTATCCGACATCTTCCTCCCCCCTAGTGGACCGTGGCCTACCTTGCGATGATCCTCTTCCGTAGGCCGCGGCTCCGCAGTGGATCGTCAGGGTTGAGGACCTTCCGTCGCGCTCCTGTGACGTCGGCGTCTGCTGGGCTCCTTCCAGGACCTTACGCAACGTCCGGACGTGAGGCGGGGCTTCAGTTCTCGCGCGCTTTCGGAGTCCACGCCCCTCTTCTTCCCGCGCGGCGTCCCCAAGATGGCGTCCAACGGCGGGAAAACTCCACGGATGGCGGGAAGAAGGCCGAAGATGGCGCCGGATGGCGGGAAACTTCACCGATGGCGGGAAGAAGGTAGAAGATGGCGCCGGATGGCGGGAAACCTCCACGGATAGCGGGAATCTTCACCACTGGTAAGTTTGAACAGTCTTTGCTTTTCAGGCACGCAGTACCCGGTGGTTGCGGGCACGAAATCCTGCCGACTACGCCAAAGTTGACGCGCCCCTGGGCCTGTGTCGCGCTGCGTTGCGCATGCGGGAGCCTACCCGGAGCCGGATCAGTAGAGGGTTGTAGTCTCGTGGCGGTGACCCGGTCCGTGCCCAGGGAGTCAAACTAGACGGCAGTCTATTAGTAGTAAATAGTTGATGACTACGCCACCCGTTGAGTGCAGCCAGGGAGCTGCTGCTGCAGGGCAGACCGCTGAGGCCGGTGGTAGGATTGTGCAGCGTGATAGTATAACCCCCAACGGGAGGGGTATGGCCTCAGGGCAGCCGACGTGGATGATGGGGGTAGCAGGAACCACTCAGAGACGGTACGGTGTAGTTCAGGGTCTTTACTGGTAACAACGATAGACCCTCCCGGAGTACTTGCTAGCAAACGGGGCCTGGTCAGTCTTTGAGCAGATGGGATCTCCCCTGGCCAGGCGTAGTTGTAGGCCTCACAAACTGACTGTACTCTTCTGGCTACCTTGCTAGAAGCTGATGTAAGTAGCCCACGTCCCTGAGTGTACCGTGTGGTGCTCACCCGTATGGCCGGTGACTCGGGGCCTTCTAATGGCTTCCGCTCCACGATGGCGGTGCTGGTCCCACGCGTGTGACCGTGCCTTCGGGCTTCTGGGCCAGAGGACCTGAAATCCCCTGCCTGACGGATTCTGCTGCTGGGTAGAAGTTAGTCCCCACAGCCTCGGACTCCGGGTCCGGTAAAGAATCTTCTTAGTCAGGGCGAGCGCTGCAGCTGCCAGCCCCTGACTCCTTGGAACTCTGCTGTTTCCTATGCTGCTTCTTGTCTCCACTCTCCTTGTCTGACTCTCCCTGCCTCAGCCCCGGGTTTTTACAGGGGAAGCTCTTCCCCTCCCAAGACTGGGCAGGAGGTGTGGCATGCACAGGATCCCTGACCAAAGGACCTCCCACCTGCTCTCAGACATAACATTACATTACTGTGGAAAACCAGACCCCTGGGGTGCCACACATATAAATTCAGACTTGTAAGCTCCACTAGTAAAGAATTTAGACAGGAATTTCTTGATAAACACAAAACTGGCAAGTATTTTCATGAAATCCCCTTACTGTGAAGGTCATATTTTATAATAATTCACAAATATTTAAAAAATGTATAAAACAAAAAATACTTCATGCAAGTTTATTACAAAGTATCATTTAAGCCCTGCTCAAACTTGCATGAAAATACTATACAGTACTTTAAATGTAATGAGTTGCTTTAAAGCTTTGTCCCCATGAGTATTTGGTGAAGTTTTGATGTTGAAAATTTTCTGCACCATTTTCGCACCTATTGGGTAAATTAGGTTACTTTTTTATTGCGTTTTTTTTGTGTGCATGTTTTTACGTGAGTTTTTATTATGTTTTTTGACGCTGTGGTTTTTGTCTCTTTTTGGAGTGTCTTGTTTTGCATAAAGCTGCTTTGTTTTTGATACTTCTTGGTATTTGGCTTTGACAAAAAAATGTACTAATACAGTCATGTGTAGAATGGACTAAAACCGCACATGTGTTTTTTTTTACCTGCAGATTTTCTACACCTAATTCTATGGGGAAAATTTACACAGAAAACCCGCAAAAGAGGTTGACATTAGTGTTGAGCGAGCATGCTCGACACTGCTTGGTACTCGCCCAAGCATCTCACTACTCGGGATGTTCGGAAACCACCAAGCATTTCCGGGTTACTCGGGCGGGAGCTCGGGTCTCCGCCCTGCATGTTTAGCGCTCTTTACAGAGCCAATGAACATGCAGGGATTGCCAGCCAGTCACTGTAATGCTGCAGCCATGTTGTTTGTGGGCATTACAGAGATTGGCTGGCCGCACAGCGTCACCTCAAGTATTTAAAACTGGGCGCCGCTATCTTGGACACAGTCACCCGGGATCAGACAGTGTAGGGTCAGTGCTGCTGAGTTAGGGAGAGATATATAGTGCGAAATAGGTTGTGTAGGGTCTCTAAAGCCTGCCAAATCAAACAAACAGTCCTTCTCAGGACTAATATCCATCCCAGACATCAGGCAGACAGGCTGTATAGGAGACCCAGTGGTTATACCAACAAACAGTGCATTATAGTCCTGTGTGCTCCTGCTGGTCAAATTTCTAGACTTATCCCCCGGTCTCAGGGACCAGGAAAAATCCTTTTTTTCATCTAAATCCTGTATTTTTTTTTTCCTCAGTCAGACTGTACAAATACGTGTCTTATTAACCTTTTGGTATCCCCCCCCCCAAAAAAAAAAAAAAAATTAGTGTGTCTGTGACTGTTCAGACACCAATATATCTGTTTAAAAGGTTCTGGTGTAGGCCAGATAACTAGAAGCTTGATTTTGCAGTTCCATGGTTTAAATCTCTGTATTATCCAGCTTTTGGCCTTTTTCCATAAAAAAAAACAGTAATAGTGTCTCGCTGACTGTTCAGACACAAATATATCTGTTTAAAAGATTCTGGTGTAGGCCAGATAACTAGAACTGTGGTTTTGCAGTTCCACAGTTCAAATCTCAGTATTATCCAGCTTTTAGCCTTTTTTCCATAAAAAAAAACAGTAATAGTGTCTCCCTGACTGTTCAGACACAAATATATCTGTTTAAAAGATTCTGGTGTAGGCCAGATAACTAGAACTGTGGTTTTGCAGTTCTACGGTTCAAATCTCTGTATTATCCACCTTTTTGTCTTTTTTACATAAAAAAAAAAATTGAGTCTCTCGCTCAGTGTTCAGACACAAATCTATCTGTTTAAAGGATTCTGGTGTGGGCCAGAGAAATAGAACTGTGGTTTTCCTCTTCCACGGTTCTAATCTCCTTTTTATTACCCTTTTTCCATTGATAGTGCGAGTGTAAGTTATTTTACTTAATTTACAATGGGCAAGGCGCGTGGCAAGGGACTTGGAACTGGATGTTCTGGTGATGGTGCGTGGCCAAGGTGAAAATGTGCCACAACCAACAGCCACATCTTCTCGCTCCCAGTTCTTGACCGAATTTCTAGGGAAGCACACTACAACACCAGTATTGCGAACTGATCAGTGTGAACAGGTTATTAATTGGATAGCAGATAATACTTCCTGTTACCTGGGCACCACCACCTCCAGTCTGTCTTGCACACGGTAAAGTTTTAGTAGCCGTGAATCTCGACCGCATACTCCTCCTCACCCTGATGCTCCTTCCTCCCACCATGCCGAGTGTCGTCAGACAGAAACTGATCCCACAGTTGGACACTCTGAAGAGGTGTTCACTGGTCCATTTCCATATTTGTGCCCCTCGCCTGCTCCGCTTGAAGTGGTAGTAGAGGAGATCCCATGTAGCGATGCCCAAATATTTGAACAGCCACGGCCACAGAAAGTCGACGCTGGCAATTTGTCACAAAAGGTGGACGATGACGAGACACAATTGCCACGAAGTGAGGAGGAGGATCGTGGTGCGCAAGTGGAAGAGGAGGAGGTGGTGGATGATCTAGCAACTGACCCAACGTGGCAGGAGGACACGCAGAGCGAGGCCAGCAGCACACAGGAGGAGGGAGGCAGAGTACCCCAACAGGCAGGAAGAAGCAGTGTGGTGGCCGCACACAGAAGGCGGGCAACAGTTCCCCGTAACACCAACACGAGGGACGTTGCCAGGACAACCGGTAGGTCTTCCAGAGTCTGGATTTTTTTTAAAGACTCTGCTGATAACCCCAAAAAGGCCATTTGTACCACCTGCCATGCCAGCATCAGCAGGGGTGACAAAACTACCAGCCTGACCACCACCAGCATGATCAGGTACATGGCAGCAAAGCACCCGACTTTGTGGGGCGAACCCCAGGGTCCACGACCAGTGTCAGCGGCTGTCACCACTACTTCTTCCGCTGTTGTGCGTGTAAGAGAACCCCCTCTTGTGTGTGCAAGGCAATCCCCTGTCCATACTGCATGCAAAGATGCCCCCTCCTCTCAGTCTTCACTTGTTATGGCAGTTTCTCAAGAAACAGCATCAACGTCCAAGTCCACTTCCACGTCCCACCGCAGCATTCAATTGTCCATATCCCAGACCTTTGAACGAAAGCGCAAATTCACAGCCAACACCCCACAGGCCAAAGTCCTAAATTCGCACATTACACGACTGCTTGCGTTGGAAATGCTGCCTTTTAGGTTGGTGGAGATGGAATCCTTCCGCAACCTTATGGCGGTGGCCGTCCCTCGGTACTCGGTCCCCAGCCGACACTATTTTGCCCGGTGTGCCATCCCCGCACTACACAAGCACCTGTCCAAAAAATCTGCCGTGCCCTCAACAACACAGTTACTGGGTAGAGATGAGCGTTGTTCTACTCGAACTGTTCGCCAATCTCAAATTCGAGCTGTTTTGGGCGGTGTTCGAGCCGTTCGGCGAACACGAACAATTTGAGAAAAATTCGGCTGTTCGAGGTTATGTTTGATAACTGTTCGTGCACCAAAATCATAACTGGATTTTTTCTCAGTAATGATGAAAATTAATGTTAATACGCAGTTTGAGTGTACAGCGGGGTGGGGGGAGGGGCAGGGGATGGATCTCTGCAGGAACAATGAAGATCTCCATTTTTTTTTCTCTTTCCCGCATTTACAGTGGGGAGGTGCAATCTGTCAGCCTATCAGCAGCGCACACACGGAGCGAAGTGCTTTTTTTCACACAAGCAAGGGCATGTGTCATTGGCAGTGTATGTCACATGTCCTTGCCCTATAAGACCAAGCCATTTTCCCCGTCGCCACCATTTTCTCACTGCTGCAGCTGCGTGTTAGACGGCACCGCTGTTGCTGTGTGCGCTATACCTTGTTAATTTCAAGCCAATTTTCGCACAAATATACAGATAGCTTAGGAGTAGGGAATAGTTGTGATTGCAGTCCTTTTAAGGACTAGGTTACAGCATTTCCTACGACTTTTATCAGGCAGGTCTGTGCTCTTAAATAGATAGGTTGTGGGAGTAAAGACTAATTGTAATTGGAGTCCTTTTCAGGACTAGGTTACATCAGTTCCTTTCAGTTTTTGCCAGGCAGGCCTGTGCCAGTGCTGTGCAAGTTTTTTTCACAGCATTTGGCTGAATCTAGCAAAGCTAATCCTTTTTGGCCTATTGCAGAGTGTGATAGTCAGTGGAGTAGCCTATCTGTGTTGCAAGATATACCACCTGTGTATAGAATACCAATTTTTTTACTGCACCTAGTGAAGTAAAATCTTTTAGGCATAGCATCATTCTATTAGTCCATCTATACTGACCTCCATCAGGTTGCAAACTGAATCTAATTTTTTTCTGCATCTAGCTCTGAAAAAATATTGGGCTTCTAGCTGTGTGTGGGTCTTGTTCTATTAATCCATCTATACTGACCTCCATCAGGTTGCAAACTGAATATAATTTTTTTCTGCATCTACCTCTGAAAAAATATTGGGCTTCTAGCTGTGTGTGGGTCTTGTTCTATTAATCCATCTATACTGACCTCCATCAGGTTGCAAACTGAATATAATTTTTTTCTGCATCTAGCTCTGAAAAAATATTTGGCCTTCTAGCAGTGTGTGGGACTTGTTCTATTAGTCCACCTATACTGACCTCCATCAGGTTGCAAACTGAATATATTTTTTTCTGCATCTACCTCTGAAAAAATATTGGGCTTCTAGCTGTGTGTGGGACTTGTTGTATTAGTCCATCTATACTGACCTCCATCAGGTTGCAAACTGAATATATTTTTTTCTGCATCTACCTCTGAAAAAATATTGGGCTTCTAGCTGTGTGTGGGTCTTGTTCTATTAATCCATCTATACTGACCTCCATCAGGTTGCAAACTGAATATAATTTTTTTCTGCATCTAGCTCTGAAAAAATATTTGGCCTTCTAGTAGTGTGTGGGACTTTCTCTGTTAGTCCATCTATACTGACCTCCATCAGGTTGCAAACTGAATATATTTTTTTCTGCATCTACCTCTGAAAAAATATTGGGCTTCTAGCTGTGTGTGGGTCTTGTTCTATTAATCCATCTATACTGACCTCCATCAGGTTGCAAACTGAATATAATTTTTTTCTGCATCTAGCTCTGAAAAAATATTTGGCCTTCTAGTAGTGTGTCGGACTTTCTCTATTAGTCCATCTATGCTGACCTCCATCAGGTTGCAAATTAAAAATAATTTTTATCTGCATCTACAGTACCTCTGAAAAAATATTTGGCCTTCTAGCAGTGTGTGGGACTTGTTCTATTAGTCCACCTATACTGACCTCCATCAGGTTGCAAACTGAATATATTTTTTTCTGCATCTACCTCTGAAAATATATTGGGCTTCTAGCTGTGTGTGGGACTTGTTGTATTAGTCCATCTATACTGACCTCCATCAGGTTGCAAACTGAATATATTTTTTTCTGCATCTACCTCTGAAAAAATATTGGGCTTCTAGCTGTGTGTGGGTCTTGTTCTATTAATCCATCTATACTGACCTCCATCAGGTTGCAAACTGAATATAATTTTTTTCTGCATCTAGCTCTGAAAAAATATTTGGCCTTCTAGTAGTGTGTGGGACTTTCTCTGTTAGTCCATCTATACTGACCTCCATCAGGTTGCAAACTGAATATATTTTTTTCTGCATCTACCTCTGAAAAAATATTGGGCTTCTAGCTGTGTGTGGGTCTTGTTCTATTAATCCATCTATACTGACCTCCATCAGGTTGCAAACTGAATATAATTTTTTTCTGCATCTAGCTCTGAAAAAATATTTGGCCTTCTAGTAGTGTGTCAGACTTTCTCTATTAGTCCATCTATACTGACCTCCATCAGGTTGCAAATTAAAAATAATTTTTATCTGCATCTACAGTACCTCTGAAAAAATATTTGGCCTTCTAGCAGTGTGTGGGACTTGTTCTATTAGTCCACCTATACTGACCTCCATCAGGTTGCAAACTGAATATATTTTTTTCTGCATCTACCTCTGAAAATATATTGGGCTTCTAGCTGTGTGTGGGACTTGTTGTATTAGTCCATCTATACTGACCTCCATCAGGTTGCAAACTGAATATATTTTTTTCTGCATCTACCTCTGAAAAAATATTGGGCTTCTAGCTGTGTGTGGGTCTTGTTCTATTAATCCATCTATACTGACCTCCATCAGGTTGCAAACTGAATATAATTTTTTTCTGCATCTAGCTCTGAAAAAATATTTGGCCTTCTAGTAGTGTGTGGGACTTTCTCTGTTAGTCCATCTATACTGACCTCCATCAGGTTGCAAACTGAATATATTTTTTTCTGCATCTACCTCTGAAAAAATATTGGGCTTCTAGCTGTGTGTGGGTCTTGTTCTATTAATCCATCTATACTGACCTCCATCAGGTTGCAAACTGAATATAATTTTTTTCTGCATCTAGCTCTGAAAAAATATTTGGCCTTCTAGTAGTGTGTCGGACTTTCTCTATTAGTCCATCTATACTGACCTCCATCAGGTTGCAAATTAAAAATAATTTTTATCTGCATCTACAGTACCTCTGAAAAAATATTTGGGCTTCTAGCTGTGTGTGGGACTTGTTGTATTAGTCCATCTATACTGACCTCCATCAGGTTGCAAACTGAATATATTTTTTTCTGCATCTACCTCTGAAAAAATATTGGGCTTCTAGCTGTGTGTGGGACTTGTTGTATTAGTCCATCTATACTGACCTCCATCAGGTTGCAAACTGAATATATTTTTTTCTGCATCTACCTCTGAAAAAATATTGGGCTTCTAGCTGTGTGTGGGTCTTGTTCTATTAATCCATCTATACAGACCTCCATCAGGTTGCAAACTGAATATAATTTTTTTCTGCATCTAGCTCTGAAAAAATATTTGGCCTTCTAGTAGTGTGTGGGACTTTCTCTGTTAGTCCATCTATACTGACCTCCATGAGGTTGCAAACTGAATATTTTTTTTTCTGCATCTACCTCTGAAAAAATATTGGGCTTCTAGCTGTGTGTGGGACTTGTTGTATTAGTCCATCTATACTGACCTCCATCAGGTTGCAAATTGAATATAATTTTTTTCTGCATCTAACCCAGCCAATAGTTTTGGCCTAATACCACAGTTTGGCCACTCAGCTCTGCTCGGTTACCATCCATTGTTTTTTTGTGCAAACAACTCCAGAGTTGTGAATTAGTTAACCACCAAAATGAGTGGAAAAAGGCCTGCTGCTGGTGGAAAGGGGAATAGGCGTGTTGGGAAGGGGAATAAAGGTTGTGTCCGTGGGGTAGGTGTTAAAGCAACAGTAACATCTGCAGAAGAAAGACCATCTTCCAGCCAAACTAAAATGTCTACTTCTTTTAGCGGACAATGTGATAAGATCCCTTTCTTACGGCCACGCCAATCGCTACAAATTCCAGATGAGGCACAAAAACAGCAGGTGCTTCAACGGATATCAAGTGCTCCTTTAAGTGGGCTCTCCTCCACATCAACTTTAACATCACAAATACTCCAGTCCTCAAAGGTGTCACCCAAATCGCAATTGCTTCCTCACAGCTCCCAAATCTCCAGCTGCCTGTCTGAGTATGAGGTAGAACAGATGGTTGAGTCTGCAGAGCTGTTTACTCATACTATAGCCTGGGAATCAGAGGTCGACTCCAGCGCTTCTGTGAATCCAGACGAGGAAATGATCTGCACTGATGCCCAGAATCTTTATGAGTCGGATCCAGGACCAGACGCAGAAGGTTCTGACCATAATGTAGACCCTCATTCCCAAACTGTAACTCCTGTTGGTGGAGACAATGAGGAAGACGATGATAAGACTCAAATACCTGATTGGAGCGACAACTTTAGTTTTTTGTCAGGGCAGGAACAGGTTGGCTCTGAGGACGACGGGTGTGATAACACACAGGGTGATGATGATGAGGTTGGAGATCCCACTTACTGTCAACCCACAGTCAGCCAAGAGATGAGGTCAGCAGAGGAGGTGGAGGAAGATGCTAGTGACGACGAGGTCAGGTTGCGCCTTCCTGGACAGAGACGTAGTACTGGAAGCACGTCAACAACTGCATCCTCAAACACAACTCTGCCTCTCACCACAAGTCGTGGTGGCTCTTCAGGTCGCATGGGTGCTAAGCCTTGCATAGCCTGGGCATTTTTTCAGATCGATAAAGATGACCCAACTCGTGTTATCTGTAACATTTGTCAGCAAAAGCTAAGTAGAGGCCAAAAAATACATAGTTTGAGTACTTCATGCATGAACCGGCACATGGACATGAAGCATAAGTTGCAGTGGGAAGCTCAGTGTGCTACAATGCGGCCTAGCCGGCCGGGCCAACCACCGTCTGCCATATCTTGTGCATCCGCGGCCTCTTCATCCTCTGTGACTGGGGGGACAGCAGTCACACCTGTTTTGGGGCGCAGACCTGCCACCTCTTTACCCGCAACAGCCAGCGTGATTGGCAGGTCATCATTTTCTTTGGAGGTGGGAACACCAGCTGGTGTTGAGCGCTGTCCGACATCGATAGCACCACCTTTAGATCAAGGCAACCTAACATGTCCGCCTGCATCTTCCTCACAGACCGGCAATTTGCCGGGGACACCCTTATCAACCCCGTCTAAGCACAATAGCCAGCCCTCGGTCCCTCAGATGTGGACAAGTAAAAGACCATTTCCTCCTAGCCATGAGAAAGCTAAGAGGTTGAATTTCACCATCTGCAAGCTCTTGGCTACAGAAATGCTGCCTTTCCGCCTGGTGGACACAGAGGATTTTCGAGACCTTATGTCCGTCGCAGTGCCCCAGTACCAGATGCCCAGTCGGCACTACTTCTCAAAGAAAGGTGTGCCTGCGCTCCACCAGCATGTCGCACACAACATCACCGCTTCTTTGAGAAACTCTGTGTGTGACAGGGTGCATTTCACCACAGACACTTGGACGAGTAGGCATGGACAGGGGCGTTACATGTCGCTGACTGGGCACTGGGTAACTATGGTGACAGCAGGACAAGGGGCTGCTGTCCAAGTCTTGCCGTCCCCACGAGTTGTGCGTCAATCCTCTTTATCTCAAAGTTCCTCCACTGCTTCTGCCTCCTCAACCTCCTCTCGGTCTTCCACCTGCACCCAAAGCCTGTCTGGTCATGCCACAAGCTTTCTAACTGCACAGAAGGGATCCTGCACACCTCCTTACTATGCTGGCAGTAGGGCTCAACGTCATCAGGCGGTTTTTACATTGAAATGTCTGGGAAATGTGAGTCACACAGCTGAGGAGTTGTGGTCAGCTCTGGAGAACCAATTTCATGAATGGTTGTCTCCACTGGACCTGAAACCAGGGAAGGCCGTGTGCGACAATGCTGCAAACCTGGGTGCGGCCCTTCGCCGGGGCAATGTCACACACGTGCCTTGTATGGCTCACGTGTTGAACCTGGTTGTCCAGCAATTTTTAGCCCACTATCCCAGACTAGATGGCCTTCTGCAGAGGGCACGGTCGCTGTGTGCTCACTTCCGCCGTTCGCATCCCGCAGCTCAGCGACTTACATCTCTACAGAAGTCGTTGGGCCTGCCACTTCACCGGCTAAAATACGATGTGCCTACCCGGTGGAATTCAACTCTGCACATGTTGCAGCGACTGTGGCAGCACCGACAAGCCCTGGTGCAATACGTTCTGACGTATAGCCTGGGCCAACGAGATTCAGAGGTGGGGCAAATCACGCTGGAGGAGTGGTCTCAGATCAGGGACCTATGCACCCTTCTGCACAGTTTTGAAATGGCGATGAAGATGTTTAGTGCTGACGATGCCATTATCAGCATGACTATTCCGGTGATTTACATTCTGGAGCACATGTTAAACAGAATTCGGAGTCAGGTGGTGGCACAAGAGGAGGTGGAGGAAGTAGAGGAGGAGGAGTTGTATGCGGAAGGGCTAACATCTGCAAGGTCCAGACGGTCGGCAGCACCAAGGCGGCAGGCATGTGAGGGTGGGGGAGATGGTTTTACCAGGGCGCATGGTAGCAGCCAAACTAGTGAGGAAGGTGCAGGAGCCCAGGAAGAAGTGGAGGACGAACTGATGGAAGACTCATCAGATGAGGGAGACCTTGATCACATTTCTGTTGTGCGAGGTTGGGGGGAGAGGACAGAGGAAGGAAGCATGATTGTTACCTCGCCACCAACACAACAGGGACTTGGTGCTCCTGGATGCGCAACACACATGAGTGCCTTCTTGCTGCACTACCTGCAACATGACCCTCGAATTGTGAGAATTAGAAATAATCCTGACTACTGGGTTGCCACACTGTTAGATCCCCGGTACAAAAGTAAATTTGCAGAAATTATTCCTGCCATAGAAAGGGATGCACGCATGCAGGAGTATCAGCAGAGACTGTTGCAGAATCTTACATGTGCTTTTCCACAAAATACCAGTGGTGCACGTAGTGAATCTCACAGTTCCAACTTGCCAACCGTGGGACCGTCAAGTGTTCAGCACTCAAACCGTAACAGAACCACAGTATCTGGTGGTAACATCAATTTTTCGGAATCATTTCACCACTTTTGTAGCCCATCCTTTGCAAGGCCACAGGAGACAAGAAGTCTGACACATAGTCAACGCCTAGAGACGATGGTACAGGAGTATCTCCAAGTAAACATTGAAGCCACGACTGTGTCAGTGGACCCTTGCTCTTTTTGGGCTTCCAATCTGGATAAATGGCCGGAGCTAGCCACTTACGCCTTGGAGATCTTGTCATGCCCCGCAGCCAGCGTTCTGTCTGAACGTGTGTTCAGCGCTGCTGGTGGTGTGCTGACAGATAAGCGCACGCGGCTCTCCACTGATAATGTAGACAGACTCACGTTCATAAAGATGAACAAATCATGGATCCGAAACGACTTTTCTACCCCTGTGTCATCCTGGGGAGAGTAAAAGCTTGATGATTGGTTAAAATCACCCTACCAACCGTTTTAAGCTTTCAAATTACTAATCATGTTTATCTGTATCTTGACTGGAAAATAATTTGGGCTTTGTAGCAGTGTGCAGCGCTGATCCTATTAGGCCATCTATACTAAAGCTTCACCAGATTTAAAATTAAAAATAATTTTTAGCTGCATCTAGCCCGGAAAATAATTTTGGGGCTCCGAGATGCGCAAGACACATAAGTGCCTTCTTGCTGCACTACCTGCAGCATGACCCTCATATTGTCAGAATTCGAAGTAATCATGACTACTGGGTTGCCACACTCTTAGATCCCCCAAACTTTTCGATCAACCTTTTCATTTTAATAAAGACCAAAAAAATGGTCATTTTTGAAATTATAAGCATTAGCAGGTTGTTAGAAACTGAAATCAAACAGTTTTCAACTCAAAACTTTATTCTAGGTGATGTTACATTTTCACATAGGACCCCTTGTTCGAAAGGAGCTTCTGAACTCTCTCGTCCATTGAATTTGTCAGGTTTTGGATGGTTTCTGCTTCAATTGTTTTGCATGAGGACAGAATACCCTCCCAGAGCTGTTGCTTAGATGTGAACTGCCTCCCGCCATCATAGACACTCCTTTTAATGATGCTCCAAAGGTTCTGAATGGGGTAGAGGTCAGGGGAGCATGGGGGTCACACCATAAGTTTGTCCCCTTTTATGCCCATATCAGCCAGAGATGCAGATGTTTTATGTGCAGCATGAGATGGTGCATTATCATGCAGAAAAATGATCTTGCTGTGAAATACACGGTTCTTCTTCTTGAACCATGGCAGGAAGTGCTGTTTGAGAAAATCCACATACATTATGGAGTTCATCTTTAGCGCCTTCAGGGATCCTAAAGGGGCCGACAATCTCTCTCCCCATGATTCCAGCCCAAAACATTACTCCACCTCCTCCTTGTTGGTGCTGTAGCCGTGTTTGCGTGGGGTGTCCATCAACCAGCCATCCTCCACTCCATCCATCTGGACCATCGAGCGCTGCACGGCACTCATCCGTGAACAAAACTGTTTTGAAATCAGTCTTCATGTAATGTTTGGCCCACTGGAGCCGTTTCTGCTTGTGTGAAGTGGATAGAGGAGGTCGACAGGATGGCGTATGCACAGCTGCAAACCTCTGAAGGACCCTGCATCTTGTTGTTCGGGGGACGTTGGAGGCACAAGCAGCTTCAAAAACTTGTCTGCTGCTATGACAAGGCTTTTTTGCCGCTGCTCTTTCAACCTGACGTAATTGCCTGTAGGAAAGAGTCCTCAATTTGCCCTTATCAGCACGCACACGTGTGTACTGTGAATCAGCTACATACTTCTTGATTGCCAAGACACTTCATCCTGATCATCGCACAATGTTGATTGTAGTCATGCCTTGACCTAAACACTCCACAATTTGTTGCTTCTCAGCAGCCGACACATCCTTTTTCTTTCCCATTTTGGCAGAAAATGTAGGCTGCTTAATAATGTGAGAGAGCCTTCTTAAGTAGTCTTGCCTTTCATTGGACACACCTGCCAAACTAATTAGCACAGGTGTCTGCAATTTCTTACAGTGATATAAAGAGCCCTGACACACATCACCATCAATGAGTTTAACTGACAAACAAACAAATTCTTCCCTTATCACTCCTAAACACTTTTTGCATAATAATTTGGAACGCAGTGTACATGTGCTTTTCCACAAAACACCAGCGGTTCACATAGTGAATCTTACAGTTCTAACTTGCCAACCGTGGTCTGTATGGAGTTGTTCAATAAAGGGCCCAAAATTAAGATAACATAGATGGGAGAGGTCTCTATGAATAGGAATTCCTAAGTATTTGATACCCTGTGAGGGCCAGGCAAAGGGAAAGTTGGACTGGATGGAATCCTATATGGATTTGGGGAGGGAGACATCGAGGGCCTCAGACTTCGCTGCATTGATTTTAAAATTTGACCATGTAACAAAGTGATCTATTTCAGCCATAACAGCATGGATGGATATATGTGATTGAGTGATATATACTAGGACATCATCAGCAAATAGAGAGCACTTGTACTCGGTGCCTCCCACCTCAATCCACCTAATATTGGGGTTATGGCGAATTGATGAGAGCAGGTGCTCCGTCACTAGGATGTATAAGAGAGGGGACAGAGGACATCCCTGCCTTGTCCCATTGGTGATTGTGAAAGGTGATGAAAATGTTCTGACGCACCCCCTGGGCCTTGGGACACCCGGAGCCGGACCCTTTTTGGTGGATGCTGGTGGTTGTAGTCTTCGTGGCGGTGACCCGGTTCCGTGGCTCAGGGCGGTCAAACCAGTGGCGGAACTATTTATGTGGTTTTGATGTTTAAATGTACGACTACGCCACCCGTGGATTGCGGTCAGAGTGAACCGCCGCTACAGGGCAGACCGCTGAGGCTGGTGTTGTGGGTGCAGCAGAGCGTAGCATAACTCCCCACGGGAGGAGTATAGCCTCAGGGCAGTGTATGCGGAGGATGGGGGTGATGGTGCAGGGCAGCAGCAGTAACGACACGGAGTCAGTGATGCAGTTCAGGGCCTTTACTCACAGTTCTTATTATCCAGACCACGTCTGCAGGTAACGGCTGCCCACGTCGTACTGTGCTCACCAGGTGAGGGGCTCAGACAACTCCCAGATAACTTTGGAGCACTTCACAGGACCCCCTTTGTGTGTCCTTTGTCTGGCCTTTCTTACCAACACTTCTGTCCGGCTGCCTCGGGCCTCCTCTTGGTAAACTTGGCGCCAGTTTCCCTGACCCTATGTGGTGCCTTCCTAGCGGGTGTAGCGAGGGGCTGCGCCACATAAAATGTCAGAGCCTCCGGTTTCTAGCTGAGGGTCGTTTCCTGCCTCCACTAGTTCGGGGACCGGTCTCCCCCTTTGGCCTGATCCCTCCACGCAGGTGGATTCGGGCGTGCGGTGGCGACTCGCCCGTCCGCACCCCTGGGATCCCTTCATTCCTCGTTCCTGGAGCCTTCTCCGCTCCTCTTCCTTCCTTCTCCCTCTTCCAGGCCTGGGCCTCTGTTACTAGGCCCGCCTCCGGAGCAGAGCTCATGCAGAGCCCCTGCTCCCTGCCACTTCTGCTCAGACTTCTCTGCACTGAACTAAGATGGTGCCCACCTTTTATACTCCCTTCTCAATGCACCCAGGAACTGCTTCCTCCCTGCTCCTGCACTACCGGGTTCCCCTTCCTCAGTGTTCCCTCCCCCCACTCCAGCCAGGGACAGGGACTGTCGTGCCCATCTCAGGGGCATATTGGTCGCCCTGCCCCACGGCAATGTGGTGTAATGCATGCAGGTGTCGGGTCCTGATCCACACTCCATCCTTACCTGAGAGTGAGATATCACACCTCTGGGTGAGGTGCAATACGTCTGTAGCAACCGAGCCCTCAGGGTGCTACAGTTCCATTTATCTTCAGCCTAGGTGACGTATTGCGATACAGGGCCGTGATTTTGGCTATAAAAGGGTCCCCTAGACCCCTACCCCAAGCTTTTTAAGAGAATCATATATGGCGTGCCAGGAGACTCTATGGAATGCTTTCTCAGCATCCAACGAGAGTATCTAATTACAAATTTTTAACTGCATCTAGCCCAGGAAATACTTTGTGCCTAGTAGCAGTGTCTGCTAGTCAGCGGATTATCCCGGCTGTTAAGCAAGCTACACCACCTGTAGTTTAGACACTTAATTTTTTCAAAGGAAATGCTTCGGGACCATGGGATACTTAGTGAAGAGCATCAGGAGGCACCCCAAGGCATAGGGGCTGGGACTGGCAGTAGAATGCCTTGCGGTGGACAGCCGAGCTCGATCCTTATAAAAGCTTTTTAACTGCAGCAGCTTTAGTGGACGCTACTGGAGCTGGAATTACGCGGCTGCTGGCATGAGACTTGCCCTCCAATAAATCCTTGTAAATGGATTTAAAGTGTATTCATTCAAATTAGAGAGACAATTTAAATTAAAAAGCTTAGAGCTGCCTCCACCACAGGGGGGCTCGCTCGACCCACCAGCGGACAGGCACCAGTATTGGGAGAGGGGGGCTGGCCATCAGGGTTCACCGCGGCTCTGGCACAAACCCGGCGACACGGAGGTGGCACGGGCAGGAGCGGACTGGCCGTGTCGGCTTCTCACTTTTTGGATTTTAGAAGGGCATGACATGCCTATATCTGTGTCTCCCCCTCCTTTTACTCCTCCACGTCTTTTATTTTCGCATGACTATATGTACTTGTCACTTTTCCATGTGTTAGTTATGTCTTCTGAGCAGTTTGTCAGCTTTTGGACACCTTTGAAGGTGTTTTCTATGTGTTTCTATGTGTTTTTGTTTGCCTGCCATTGGTTTTAACGGTGTTCGAAGGTGTTCGACGAACAGTTCGACGAACAGTTCGGCGAACACACGGGTGTTCGACGAACCGAACCGAACTCGAACACTACGGGGGTGGCTCAACACTATTACTGGGATAGTCCACCTGACAACGGACACGTGGACAAGTGCTTGTGGCCAGGGACTGTACATCTCACTGACAGCACACTGGATATACATAGTGGAAGCCAGGACCCAGTCGGACCTTGGGACGGAACACATCCTCCCCACATCGAGGATTGCGGGCCCTATGTCTGTCAGAGTTGCCCCCACAGTGTACAGCTCCTGCGCATAATCCTCCTCCTCCTCCTCCTCCTCCTCATGTTCAGCCTCCATCTCAGATATCACCACATTAGTTACTGTAACGGGTCTGGGAGGCGGAACCTCTGAGCAACTATACAAGGGGGCGGTCCTTGTAAGGAAGCGGGTGGCTCCCAGGGAAGACGGGCAGGTAATCACGGCAAGTGACAGGGACACTCTCTGGGTAGAAGGGCAGGTAGTCACGGCAAGTGACAGGGGCAGTCTCTGGGTAGAAGGGCAGGTAGTCACGGCAAGTGACAGGGACAGTTTCTGGGTAGAAGGGCAGGTAGTCACGGCAAGTGACAGGGACAGTCTCTGGGTAGAAGGACGGGTACTCACGGCAAGTGACAGGGACAGTCTCTGGACAGGCAGGTGGTCACGGCTAGTGACGGCAGAGCCTCCAGGTAGGCTAGCAGGCAGGTAGCAGGTGAGCACTCCTAGGTGAGCAGGCGAGAGTCTCTGGACAGGCAGGTGGTCACGGCAAGTGACGGCGGAGCCTCCAGGTAGGCTAGCAGGCAGGTAGCAGATGAGCGCTCCCAGGTGAGCAGACAGGAGTCTCTGGACAGGCAGGTGGTCACGGCAAGTGACGGCGGAGCCTCCAGGTAGGCTAGCAGGCAGGTAGCAGATGAGCGCTCCCAGGTGAGCAGACAAGAGTCTCTGCACAGGCAGGTGGTCACGGCAAGTGACGGCGGAGCCTCCAGGTAGGCTAGCAGGCAGGTAGCAGACGAGCGCTCCCAGGTGAGTGGGCAGGCTGGTCCATAGACAGACTGACAGGTGTCGGAAGGCAGACCGTCGGACCGCAGGCTTGCAAGCAGGTAAACGGATATCTGGCAGGTATCAAGCAGGAATCTGGCAGGTGACTGGCAGGTAACAGGTAGGAATCTGTCAGGTGACTGGCACGTAACAGGCAGGAATCTGGCAGGTGACTGGCAGGTAACTGGAAACAGGACCTGAGGGCTGAAGCAGAGTGAAGGCTTTGCAACAACATTGCTCAGGCACCTCCATTTTGGAGGAGGTGCCTTATATATGCTGAAGTCCTCCGGCCATTGGCGGGGGACTCCTTAGGACGGCGCGCGCGGCCCCTTTAAGAGAGGGGGAGCGCGCGCGCCCTAAGCACCATGGCCTTGAGGCAGCGCGCGCTGCCAGCAGAGCGGGAGGAAGACGCCGGGCACAGAGCGGAGAGGTGAGGGGAACAGCGTCCCTGCCTAGCAGGAGGCAGGGACGCCGACGCTACAGTTACAAGCTGAAAGCACTGCAGTACTGCCTCAGCCAATCGGCAACAGGCTGTGCTGAAACTCATAAGCTTAGGTGATAAACCTCACACTGCTTGTGAGTCGTGGACAGCTGTGAAAGAGCAGGTAGATCTGTGGCTGAGACCGCTGAACCTACATCCAGGCATGGTCATGTGTGACAATAGCCGTAATCTGGTGGCGGCTCTGAGGCGAGGCGAGATCACACATGTACCATGCCTGGCTCATGTGCTTAACCTCGTGGTTCAGCGGTTTCTTAAATCGTACCCCGAGTTGCCAGATCTGTTCGTCAAAGTACGCCGCCTGTCAGCTCATTTTTGGAAGTCGGCTATAGCTTCCGCCGCCCTTGCTGTGTTGCAGCAGCGTTTGCAGCTTCCGGCACACCGACTGGTGTGTGATGTCCCCACACGTTGACACTCTACCCCCCACATGTTGCAAGGGATTTGTGAGCAGAAGAGAGCAGTTGTGGAGTACCAGCTGCAACAAGGCCGTCGATATTCAGGTCAGACTCCACACATAAGACCTCATGAGTGGACCTGGATGTCTGACATATGTACCATCCTGATAAACTTTGAGGAGTCCACCAAGAGGGTGAGTGGCGATGACACCATCATTAGCGTAAGCATCCCACTTGTCTGTCTTTTGCAACGCTCTCTGCAGAGAATTAAATAGGAGGCATTGCAGCCAGAGTATGATGAGATGGATCAAGGAGCCGTAACGGGCGATTACACGCAGCCCAGCCTCATCTCATCCCAGCATGCATTGGGGGACAATGAGGGAGAGGAGGAGGAGGAAGAACAGGAGCTGGTATCATGCGCTGTAGACAGTAGAACCTGTACAACTGTCATACCGTCGGTTCAGCGTGGGTGGCCTGAGTACAGGGGGGAGGAGGAGGAGGAGGAAAGCATGGTCAGTCGTCATCTTGGTGAGGACATGGAAGTCTTGCCCGTTACCAGTCTGGCACGCATGGCTGTCTTTATGTTACGCTGCCTTAACCGTGACCCTCGCATTGTCAAAATGTTGGTTGACAGTCATTACTGGTTGGTGACACTTTTAGACCCCCGCTACAAGGAGAACTTTCACTCCCTTATTCCTGAGGTGGAGAGGTCTACAAAAATGGGGCAGCACCAGAAGGCCCTTGCTGTAGAACTGTTAAAAAAATTCCCATTTGAACACTCTAGCGGCAGAGGTCACAGTTCGTTGCCCAACCAAGGCGTACAGGCGAGAGAGACGCAACTCCAATCCAGCAGAGGCAGGGGAACACTGTCAACGTTCTGGGACAGTTTTCTGAGACCCGCTAAGCTTACAGGCCCTGAGGCGCGGGGTACTCTCACAAGGAGTGGAACGTTTCAAAAGATGGTGAGGGAGTACCTTGTCGACCGTACCAGCGTCCTCCGTGATTCCTCTGTGCCTTTTAATTATTGGGTATCCAAGCTGGACACTTGGAATGAACTCGCTCTGTACGCCTTGGAGGTCCTGGCCTGCCCTGCCGCTAGCGGGTTATCGGAGCGTGTTTTTAGTGCCGCTGGGAGAATTATAACTGATAAGCGCACTCGCCTGTAAACTGACAATGATGACAAGCTGACCCTTATCAAAATGAACAAGGGCTGGATTGGGCCAGACTTCTCATCACCACCAAATGACAGCAGAGTAACATAAAGTCAAATCCACTGTGTTATTTTGGGAGGTGTATTCCCATGCACCACTTCACACCCACACATGGGTATACGCTTCCTCATTTCGGCTGTATTTTGCTATTCTCCTTATCCTCAGCCTCCACCCCCACTATACCACCAGGGTGACCGTGGTCCGTGTTGCCAGCATTGCAAGTTCCTCCGTCCTAATTTTTGGCAGCTTTTGCTTGGAAGTCATAGGCAAAGACTATGGGACACCCACTCCCCAATAATGGAAATAATGTTTTAATATGCTGTACTGCATGGCTCTTGTTTGCCAGCATTGCAAGTTCCTCCATCCTAATTTTTGGCAGCTTTTGCTTGGAAAGCATAGGCAAAGACTATGGAAGACCCACTCCCCAATAATGGGAATAATGTTTTTAATATGCTGTACTGCATGGCTCTTGTAAGGGGCATGAAAACCGTCTTCTTAAACCACTCTGAACTCCACAGCTCTTCCAAGGGGCATTAAAACAGTCTTGTTAAGCTACTGTGACCTCCACGTCTCTTCCAAGTGACATGAAAACCGTCTTGTTAAACCACTCTGAACTCCACAGCTCTTCCAAGGGGCGTTAAAACCGTATTATTAAGCTACTGTGATCTCCACCACTCTTCCAAGGGGCATTGATATTGTCTTTTTATTCCACTGCGACCTCCACCACTCTTCCAAGGGGCATTAAAACTGTCTTGTTAAGCTACTGTAACCTCCACGTCTCTTCCAAGGGGCATGAAAACCGTCTTGTTAAGCTACTGTGACCTCCACGTCTCTTCCAAGTGGCATGAAAACCGTCTTGTTAAGCTACTGTGATCTCCACGTCTCTTCCAAGGGGCATGAAAACCATCTTGTTAAACCACTCTGAACTCCACAGCTCTTCCAAGGGGCATAAAAACCATCTTATTAAACCACTCTGAACTCCACAGATCTTCCAAGGGGCATTAAAACCGTCTTGTTATGCTACTGTGACCTCCACGTCTCATGCAAGGGGCATTAAAACTGTCTTGTTAAGCTACTGTGACCTCCACGTCTCTTCCAACGGGCATTAAAAGCGTCTTGTTTAACCACTCTGAACTTCACAGCTCTTCCAAGGGGCATGAAAACCGTCTTGTTAAGCTACTGTGACCTCCACATCTCTTCCAAGGGGCATTAAAACCGTCTTGTTAAACCACTCTGAACTCCACAGCTCTTCCAAGGGGCATAAAAACTGTCTTGTTAAGCTACTGTGACCTCCACGTCTCTTCCAAGGGGCATGAAAACCGTCTTGTTAAGCTACTGTGACCTCCACGTCTCTTCCAAGGGGCATGAAAACCATCTTGCTAAGCTACTGTGACCTCCGCGTCTCTTCCGAGGGGCATGAAAACCGTCTTGTTATACCACTCTGAACTCCACAGCTCTTCCAAGGGGCATGAAAAACGTCTTGTTAAACCACTCTGAACTCCACAGCTTTTCCAAGGCGCATTAAAACCGTCTTGTTAAGCTACTGTGACCTCCACGCCTCTTCCAAGGGGCATTAAAACCGTCTTGTTAAACCACTCTGAACTCCACAGCTCTTCCAAGGGGCATTAAAACCGTCTTGTTAACCGGTTCAGGACCGCCCACTGTACATAAACTTCGGAAATGCCTGGGCTCTGTGAAGCGCAGACGTTTAAAAACAGTGGGTGGTCCCGCAGCGCTCAGGACCCCCAGGGTCCTGCAAGCGCTGCGGTTCCGGTGCAAAGAGATAGCTCTGACATGTGACATCATGGGAACCTGATTGGGTCAGGTCCCCATGATGTTAACCCGTTCCTATCTTCTAGATGCCGCGATCCATAGCGATCGTGGCATTTAAAAGATAGTGACAACCGGTGGTCAGTGATCGGGACCCCTACATACCTTAACAGCGAGGGGATCCCGGTGCTGTGACCACAGACCTCATCGAGACCTGATTGGCTCAGGTCTCAATGATGTCAGCGTCACACCAGCCAATCAGAGAGATCACTAGGGAAGTTTGTTTTAGCAACAAACTTTCCCGGGCGATCTGCCTGATAAATACACTGTTTCCCCTCAGATCTCAGTGAGAGAGCAGAGGAGAACACTGTGACAAGAGCTGTGTCAGCCTTGCCACTGTGACAGTAAAAAAAAAAAAAAAAAAAAAGAAAGTAAGAGTTAGGCTAAAGTTAGGGTTAGCCTTAGGGTTAGTCAGTACTGTCAGTCAGTCCTGTCAGTCAGTCCTGTCAGTCAGTCAGTCCTGTCAGTCAGTCTCGTCAGTCAGTCAGTCCGGTCAAGTCAGTCCGGTCAGTCCAGTCCGGTCAGTCAAGTCAGTCCAGTCCGGTCAGTCCAGTCCGGTCCGGTTAGTCCAGTCTGGTCAGTCCAGTCCAGTCCAATCAGTCCAGTCAAAAAATATAAAAACAAATAAAATGGCCCGTCAGACTTATACCGCAGAGGAGGTGTATGCCCTGCTATGTTCTGACACTGATGACAGTGCAATCTCAGATGGACATGTGGATTTTGAGGGCTTTTTTAGCAGCGACAGTGAGAGCTCAGAAATAAGCAGTGATTCTGGTCCATCCTCAAGCCCAAGGACCAGTACAACAATAGGGGCAAATAGCGCTACTGGAGAAACGTCTCCAAATCAGGGAACACTGCCAGTACAAGCGCTGTCCCTGCCACTAGGGAATTGGCGCACGCCAGTGTACAAGGGGCTTTACCACTGGATATAGCATTTCCCAGATGGGAGGCTTCGGATTCGGCTGCTCCATTCAGCCCTGATTTCAACGCCATTCCTGGTATAAATGTGGAGGTGGAAGATTTTGGACCAATTAATTTTTTTAATTTGTTTTTTACAGACAGCTTGCTAGAGCATATTGTTGTGCAAACAAATTTATACGCGTCCCAATTCATAAGCCAGAATCCCCGATCTTACTATGCTAGGGCAAATTTATGGACACCAACTAATGTCCCGGAAATAAAAAAAAATTTAGGACTTACATTTGCCATGGGGCTTGTTAAAAAAACTGAGCATTCGATCCTACTGGTCCAACCACCCTGTTCAAGCCACCCCTATGTTTTCAGTCGTTCTTCCTAAGACCCGTTATGAAATGCTGATGAGGTTTTGGCATTTTAACGACAATAGTCAATGCCTGCCCAGAAATGCCCCAGAACATGACAGGTTATATAAAATTAGACCCATCATTGAAAATTTGTCAGAAAAATTCTTAAGGCTCTACACCCCAACACAAAATATTTCTGTAGATGAGTCCCTTGTAAAATTCAAAGGAAGACGTATATAAATAAAATGTGCGAAAGTTCAACCGGATACACATACGCTTTTCGCATATATGAGGGGAAAGATAGCCAACTAAACCCACAAGGATGCCCTACTTATCTGGGGACATCTGGAAAAATTGTTTGGGAGCTGATAAGTCAATTTTTTCAAAAAGGCTACAATCTGTATGTGGACAATTATTACACCAGCATACCCCTATTTAAAAGTCTGGTTGAACACAACATCGGAGCTTGTGGGACCATTTGTAAAAACCGTCAGGGGTTTCCACAACCATTAGTCAACCAAAAGTTCCAAAAGCTGCAGTCACGGGCTGCACGCAACGGAGAGCTGCTTGCCCTGAAGTATAGGGATAAGAGGGATATTTTTGTCCTCAGCTCGATCCACACAGATGCCACAAGGGCGACTGTAGAACTAGGATCCACTACTCCGAAGCAAAAACCTGTGTCAGTCATTGACTACAACAAACACATGGGGGGTGTGGACCTTGCAGACCAGATTCTACAGCCATACTAGGTATCAAGAAAGTCCTATACCTGGTATAAAAAGTTGGTTATTTATTTGTTTCAGGTGGCCACATACAATTCTTTTGTGTTGTACAAAAAAGCAGGAAATTCAGATCCTTTTCTTGATTATCAAGAAAAGGTAATTGAAAATCTTGTTTTTCAAAGTGTTAGCCCCGCTCATCCATTAGAATCTGAGGATGTGAAAAGACTCACTGAGCGACATTTTATTGCACTTATTCCAGCAACGGAAATGAGAAGGAACCCCCAGAAAAGATGTGTATGTAGTAAGAGAGGAATGAGGCGTGATACCCGCTACTATTGCCCACAATGCCCATCATTGCCAGCCTTATGTGTCACAGACTGCTTTAAAATCTTCCACACAGAACCACGTTTTTAAACTGTAAAAATGTATCCCATTTTGTCATTCAAACATTTGATTCATTTAGTGAATGACACATTCGAGTAGAGCTCACTTAATTTCCAGGGGTGGGGGTGGGGTTCTCCAGAATCTAAATCTTCCATTGCGTGCTTGTTTCTGGAAATCATCCATTGAGTTAAAATGGTCACTAAACCCATAGATGAATTCCCAGAGGGGTGTCATTTCCAAAATGGGGTCACTTCAGGGGGGGATTCTTTAGTTCTGGTACTTAGCGGCTCTGAAAAGTGCCAGAACAGCAGAATCCCCCCTGAAGTGACCCCATTTTGGAAATGACACCTTTCTGGGAATTCATCTATGGGTTTTGTGACCATTTACCTATCTACTTATTTTCCCAACACTAGATTAATTTATACAGAGGAGTAGATTGTAAAATTTGGTCACTTTTGGGGGTTTCCTCTGTTTAGGCACCTCAGGGGCTCTCCAAATGCAACAAGGCGTCCGCTATTGATTCCAGCCAATTTTCCATTCCAAAAGTCAAATGGCGCTCCTTACCTTCTGAGCCATGCCGTGCGCCCAAACAGTGGTTTTGCACCACATATGGGGTATCAGCGTGCTCAAGAGAAATTTCTCAACACATTTTGGGGTCCATTTTTTATGGCTACTCTTGTAAAAATTAAAAATTTGAGGCTAAAGTAGCAGTTTTGTGTTAAAAATTTGTTTTTTTTATTTTCACACTTCAACATTATAAAATTCTGTGAAGCCCCTGGGGGTTCAAGGTGCTCACGACACATCTAGATAAGTTCCTTGAGGGGTCTAGTTTCCAAAATGGGGTCACTTGTTGGGGGTTTCCTCTGTTTAGGCACCTCAGGGGCTGTCCAAATGCAACATGGCGTCCACTATCGATTCCAGCCAAATTTCCATTCCAAAAGTCAAATGGCGCTCCTTACCTTCCGAGCCATGCCGTGCGCCCAAACAGTAGTTTTCCACCACATATGGGGTATCAGCGTGCTCAGGAGAAATTGCAAAACACATTTTGGGGTCCATTTTTTCTGGCTGCCTTTGTGAAAATTAAAAATTTGAGGCTAAAGTAGCAGTTTTGTGTTAAAAATGTTTTTTTTTTATTTTCACACTTCAACATTATAAAATTCTGTGAAGCCCCTAGGGGTTCAAGGTGCTCACGACACATCTAGATAAGTTCCTTGAGGGGTCTAGTTTCCAAAATGGGGTCACTTGTTGGGGGGTTCCTCTGTTTAGGCACCTCAGGGGCTGTCAAATGCAACATGGCGTCCGCTATCGATTCCAGCCAAATTTCCATTCCAAAAGTCAAATGGCGCTCCTTACCTTCCGAGCCATGCCGTGCGCCCAAACAGTAGTTTTCCACCACATATGGGGTATCAGCGTGCTCAGGAGAAATTGCAAAACACATTTTGGTGTCCATTTTTTCTGGCTGCCCTTGCGAAAATTAAAAATTTGAGGCTAAAGTAGCAGTTTTGTGTTAAAAATGGGTTTTTTTTATTTTCACACTTCAACATTATAAAATTCTGTGAAGCCACTGGGGGTTCAAGGTGCTCACCACACATCTAGATAAGTTCCTTGAGGGGTCTAGTTTCCAAAATGGGGTCACTTGTTGGGGGTTTCCTCTGTTTAGGCACCTCAGGGGCTCTCCAAATGCAACATGGCATCCGCTATCAATTCCAGCCAAATTTCCATTCCAAAAGTCAAATGGCGCTCCTTACCTTCCGAGCAAGGCCGTGCGCCCAAACAGTGGTTTTGCACCACATATGGGGTATCAGCATGCTCAAAAGAAATTGCACAATACATTTTGGGGTCCATTTTTTCTGGTTGCCCTTGTGAAAATTAAAAATTTGAGGCTAAAGTAGCAGTTTTGTGTTAAAAATGAGTTTTTTTTTATTTTCACACTTCAACATTATAAAATTCTGTGAAGCCCCTGGGGGTTCAAGGTGCTCACCACACATCTAGATAAGTTCCTTGAGGGGTCTAGTTTCCAAAATGGGGTCACTTGTTGGGGGTTTCCTCTGTTTAGGCACCTCAGGGGCTCTCCAAATGCAACATGGCGTCCGCTATTGATTCCAGCCAAATTTCCATTCCAAAAGTCAAATGGCGCTCCTTACCTTCCGAGCCATGCCATGCGCCCAAACAGTGGTTTTGCACCACATATGGGGTATCAGAGTGCTCAGGAGAAATTGCACAACACATGTTGGGGTCCATTTTTTACTGCTACCCTTGCAAAAATTAAAAAATATTGGGTCTAAGGTAATTATTTGTGAAAAAAAGTTAAATGTTCATTGTTTTCTTCCACATTCCAAAAATTCCCGTGAAGCACCTGAAGGGTTAATAAATTTCTTGAATGTGGTTTTGAGCACTTTGAGGGGTGCAGTTTTTAGAATGGTATCACTTTTGGGTATTTTCTGTCATAAAGGCCCCTCAAAGTCACTTCAAATAAAATGTGGTCCCTAAAAAAATGTTTTTGTAAATTTTGTTGTAAAAATGAGAAATCGCTGGTCAACTTTTAACTCTTATAGCTTCCTAACAAAAAAAAATTTTGGTTCCAAAATTGTGCTGATGTGAAGTAGACATGTGGAAAATGTTATTTATTAACTATTTTTGTGACATATCTCTCTGATTTAAGGGCATGAAAATTCAAAGTTTGAAAATTGCAAAAATTTTCAAAATTTTCGCCAAATTTACGATTTTTTCACAAATAAACGCAAGTGATAGCGAAGAAATTTTAACACTATCATGAAGTACAATATGTCATGAAAAAACATTCTCAGAATCAGGGGAATCCGTTGAAGCGTTCCAGAGTAATTACTTCATAAAGTGACAGTGGTCAGAATTGAAAAAATTGGCCCGGTCACGAAGGCAAAAACAGGCTCTGGCGCGAAGTGGTTAAACCACTCTGAACTCGACAGCGCTTCCAAGGGGCATTAAAACCGTCTTGTTAAGCTACTGTGACCTCCACGTCTCTTCCAAGGGGCATTAAAACCGTCTTGTTAAACCAATCTGAACGCCACAGCTCTTCCAAGGGGCATGAAAACCGTCTTGTTAAGCTACTGTGACCTCCACGTCTCTTCCAAGGGGCATTAAAACCATCTTGTTAAACCACTCTGAACTCCACAGCTCTTCCAAGGTTCATGAAAACCGTCTTGTTAAACCACTCTGAACTCCACAGCTCTTCCAAGGGGCATGAAAACTGTCTTGTTAAGCTACTGTGACCTCCACGTCTCTTCCAAGGGGCATTAAAACCGTCTTGTTAAACCACTCTGAACTCCACAGCTCTTCCAAGGGTAATTAAAACCGTCTTGTTAAGCTACTGTGACCTCCACCACTCTTCAAAGGGGCATTGATATTGTCTTTTTATTCCACTGCAACCTCCACCACTCTTCCAAGGGGCATTAAAACCATCTTGTTAAACCACTCTGACCTCCACGTCTCTTCCAAGGGGCATGAAAACCGTCTTGATAAACCACTCTGAACTCCACAGCTCTTCCAAGGGGCATTAAAACCGTCTTGTTAAACCACTCTGAACTCCACAGCTATTCCAATGGGCATTAAAACTGTCTTGTTAAGCTACTGTGACCTCCACGTCTCTTCCAAGGGGCATTAAAACCATCTTGTTAAACCACTCTGAACTCCACAGCTCTTCCAAGGGGCATGAAAATCGTCTTGTTAAACCACTCTGAACTCCACAGCTCTTCCAAGGGGCATGAAAACCGTCTTGTTAAGCTATTGTGACCTCCACCACTCTTCCAAGGGGCATTGATATTGTCTTTTTAGTCCACTGCGACCTCCACCACTCTTCCAAGGGGCATTAAAACTGTCTTGTTAAACTACTGTGACCTCCACATCTCTTCCAAGGGGCATGAAAACCGTCTTGTTAAACCACTCTGAACTCCACAGCTCTTCCAAAGGGCATTAAAACCGTCTTCTTAAGCTACTGTGACCTCCACGTCTCTTCCAAGGGGCATTGATATTGTCTTTTTATTCCACTGCGACCTCCACCACTGTTCCAAGGGGCATTAAAACCGTCTTGTTAAACCACTCTGAACTCCACAGCTCTTCCAAGGGGCATGAAAACCATCTTGTTAAGCTACTGTGACCTCCACGTCTCTTCCAAGGGGCATTAAAACCATCTTGTTAAACCACTCTGAACTCCACAGCTCTTCCAAGGGGCATTAAAACCGTCTTGTTAAGCTATTGTAACCTCCACCACTCTTCCAAGGGGCATTGATATTGTCTTTTTATTCCGCTGCGACCTCCACCACGCTTCCAAGGGGCATTAAAACCGTCTTGTTAAACCACTCTGAACTCCACAGCTCTTCCAAGGGGCATGAAAACCCTCTTGTTAAGCTACTGTGACCTCCACCACTCTTCCAAGGGGCATTAAAACTGTCTTGTTAAGCTACTGTGACCTTCACGTCTCTTCCAAGGGGCATTAAAACCGTCTTGCTAAGCTACTGTGACCTCCACCACTCTTCCAAGGGGCATTGATATTGTCTTTTTATTCCACTGCGGCCTCCACCACTCTTCCAAGGGGCATTAAAACCATCTTGTTAAACCACTCTGAACTCCACAGCTCTTCTAAGGGGCATTGAAATGTTGTTTTTAATTACAGCTAACCTCCACGACTCTTCCATCGGGCATTGCATTTCCTCCTAATTTTAGTCAGCTTTTGCTTTTCAATGCATAGGCGAAAACTAAGGGAGACCTACTCCCCAATAATGGGTAGAAGGTTTTTAGTACGCTGTAATCCACGTCTGTTTCAAGGGGCATTGCAGTTCCTCATAATTTTTGGAAAGCCTTCCATTCACTGCTTAGGCCAACAGTGTACAGGAGACCCAGTTGCTATAAATGGAAAAAACGTTTTAGTTAAGGCCCTCTGACCTCCATATCACTTCCAAGGGGCATTAGAGTGCCTTGAAATTTTTGGTAGGCATTGCACTCACTGTATGCCCTATAACTGTGTAGCCGAACCGCTCCTTTTGGTACAGAAACATATCCTACAAGACTGGCCTGATATTGCTGTGAATGGTCCCTGTTCCTCCTGCTTTCTCCTTTGCCACTGACGCGTCCCCTGTGTGGACGTGTGTGGGTTACCCGGAGCCGGGTCTCTGGGGGTTGTAGTCTCCGTGGCGGTGACCCGGTCCCGTGGCTCAGGGTGATCAGGCCGATGGCAGTCTTTTAGGGGTTTTAGGTAAATTGTCCGACTACGCCACCCGTGGATTGCGGTCAGGGTGTACCGCCGCTTCGAGGTAGTCCGCTGAGGCTGGTGTAGTGTGCGCAGCAAAAGATGGGATAACTCCCCACGGGAGGAGTATGGCCTCAGGGCAGGGAATGTGGATGATGGGAGTGATGGTGCGCGGGCGTCCCAGCACTAGTAGTGCTGGTGCGGCGATGAGCAGGAACGACTCAGAGTCTTTGCAGTGCAGTTCAGGGTCTTTACTGGTGATATTAAGGCAGACCCTCCCGGGAGTACTGGCTAGCATAAGGGGCCTGGTCAGTCTGTGAGCAAACAGGAGTTCCCCTGGCCAGGTGGAGTTGTAGGCCTCCCCGTCTATCTGCACTCTTTCTGGCTACCTTGCTGTAAGCGGGTAGAAGTAACCCACGTCCCTGAGTATACCGTGTGGTGCTCACCCATATGGCTGGTGACTTGGGGCCTTCTGTTAGCCTCCGCTCATGGATGGCGGTGCTGGTCCCTTCCTTGTGACTGAGCTTCTATGGCCAGAGGACCTGGAATCCCCTGGCGGCTGGTTTCTGCTGCTGGGTGAATATCAGTCCCCACAGCCTCGGACTCCGGTGTCCGGTTATCAGATTCTTCTGCCAGGGCGAGTTCTGCTCAGCTCCAGCCCCTGGTCTTCAGCTACTGCTCCTACAGAGCTCCTGCTGTTTCTCTTTCCCTGTGTCTGGAACTGTCTCCAGGCTCTGACTCTACTCACTAATCCCGCCCCAGACCCAGTTTATAAGGGCAGATTCCTCCCCTACCAGGTCTGGGCAGGAAGTGTTGCATGCTTAAGGGCTCCTGACCAGAGAAACCTCCCACTTGCTCTCGGACGTAATATTTCTATTACTGTGGTAACCAGACCCCTGGGGTGCCAAATTCCCCCCTAGTAAATTTTAGTACTCCGGGACTAAACACATTTTTAAGAAAACACAAATACAGGGTATAAACAATAATACAACAACATATATACAAGAAGCTTTAGTCTTTAGAGGTCACGGCGTGTCCATAACCGGGTGTCCATATCACCCAACAAGGTGAAGTCTTGGCACAGAGTAGGGGACCTGTCCAAAGCAAACCCCAAGCGTTGGCCCTGGGCGTGGCTGCAAGGCTGAGGCTAGCTACTTTGGGCCACAAGAAGGCCACGCCAGACAGGTTTTCTCTTCCGCGGCCATCTTCGCAAGAGGCACCAAGGTGCAACTATCTACATGTAGTTCCGGTTACTCAGCGTCCATAACCTGTCAGTCCAAATAAACCTGAAGGGAAACTAGAGAAACATAATTAGTAACCAGGTAACAAAAACATAAACCTTTTTCAACATTGGCAATCTACAAGCAAATTCACATTACATTTAGATTCTCCAGCGAGCGGGCATCTGTCCTCTAGTGCTCCTGGTGGACCTACGTAACCCACTATCTGGTTCTGCACTACAGGGTGTAGGAGGTGTTACGGGTAGGTCTGGCAGCTTTCTGCGTACTCTTTGGCTTACTAGGGGCACGGCAGGCTCACTACTAGCAGAGGGTTGATTCTCCTGGGCTGCTGGTATGGATTCTTCTGCCTCCCGGGCCGGCTGCTCTTCTGACACTACCTGTTCTTCTGTAGGCCCTTGAGGGGCTGGCTGGAGAAAGGTGAGGATGGGTACCACGACTGCGTTGTTGATTTGAGTCCAGGACCGGGGAAAGTCTCCGAGTACGGTACTGATCATTTCCTCCCTTTCCTCTGCGGGTTGAGGGTTCTCTTGATCTTCGTCAGGGCTTTGCAGCTGCTCGGGACACTTTTTCAGGTGGTCTCTGGAAACAATGGCTGTGGTTTCTCCTCCGTCCTTACTGATGATACATACTTTTGGGTTCTCATGACTTGAGGGCAGTACGGTGTACGGGTCCTTCTCCCACTGTTCGTCCAACTTGTGGAGCCGCCTCTTTCTCTTCAAGACCTGCTCTCCAGGTACCAGGGGAACAGTGGGAGCATGCTGATTATAAGCCTTCTCTTGCCTTTCTCTTGCTTGAGACAGACTCTGCTCGACGCTCTCCAGTACTTTCCGATACTGCTGCTGCCGTTCTGTATCCCAGTCTGCCTCTGGCGAGGTGTCCTCAGGTGTCAGGACTTCCATATCCAGGTCAATAGGCAGCTTAACAGGTCTTGCTCTCATTAGGTAAGCCGGGGTACAGTTGGTGGAGCCTACGGGGATGTGATTGTACAAGTCCACCAAATCAGGCAGTTTTTCAGGCCACAGACTGCGTTCCTCCAGGGGCATCGTTTTCAGCAAGTCCATCACCACCTGGTTCATTTTCTCACAAAGTCCGTTAGTCTGAGGGTGATAGGGCGTTGTTCTTATCTTCCTGCAGCCATACAGATTGCAGAACTCTTGGAAGACCTCCGCTTCGAAGGCTGGTCCTTGGTCCGTCAGCACTTGCTCCGGATACCCGTGTGGACGGCAGAAGAGCAGTTGGAAGGCTCTGGCTGCTGTTTGGGCCGTTAAGTCCTTGACAGGGACCACCACTAGGAACCAGGAGTAGTGATCTACGATGGTGAGGGCGTAGACGTACCCAGATTTGCTTGGAGCCAGTTTCACATGGTCCAGGGCTACCAGTTCCAGTGGCTGCCTGGTGATGATGGGCTGCAGGGGACTCTTCTGGCTGGCACGGTCCTTTCTTCTTAGGTTGCACGGACCACAGTCTCTGCACCACCTCTTGATGGCTCCTCTCATGCCTACCCAATAGAACCGTTCACGCAACAAGAACTCCAGCTTTTTCCATCCGAAGTGTCCTGCTCCGTCGTGGTACGCCTCCAGAACCATAGCCGCGTCTTGTCTTGGGACCACTACCTGCCAGGTCAGCTCATGTGTTCTAGAGTTGACCATTCTCCGGCACAGCTTCTCCTTGTAAAGAAACAGCCTGCTTTTCTCCTTCCACAGTTGCTTGGTTTCCTCCGGGGCGTCTGGGTCAAGACGGGCATCAGCCTGTGTCAGCATTTCCTTCACCAGACGGACTGCGGGATCACTGTCTTGTGTCTCTGCCCAGCTGTAGTGGGGAAAGGGATTTAACGTAGCAGAGCGCCTGTCCCTCACATGGTGGGAATACAGGGTAATCCCATGACGGTGGTATGCAGGGAGTTCGATTTCTTCCAGTTCTTCTGGATCTTCTCCTACGTCCGGTAGGTTTGGCATTCTCGACAGGGCATCCGCGTTGGCATTTGAGCGTCCTGCCCGGTATTTGATGGTGAATTCATAGTTGGACAGGCGGGCCATCCATCTCTGCTCCAGGGCACCAAGTTTTGCAGTGTCCAGGTGTGTCAACGGGTTGTTATCCGTGTACATGGTGAACTTGGAAGAGGCAAGGTAATGCTTGAAACGTTCGGTCACTGCCCACACCACTGCCAGGAACTCTAGCTTGAATGAGCTATAATTCTCAGGGTTTCTTTCTGTGGGCCGTAGTATTCGGCTGGCGTAAGCAATTACCCGTTCTTTCCCCTGCTGGATCTGGGACAGTACGGCTCCTAGCCCGATGTTGCTCGCGTCCGTGTGGAGGATAAAGGGCTGGCTGTAGTCAGGGTACACCAGGATTTCATCCCCCGTGAGGGCCATCTTCAGCTGGCAGAAGGACTCCTCTTCCAGCTTTTCCCATCTGAAGGGCGGCTTCTGGTTTTTGGCCTTCATGGATTGACCTATCAGGAGGTCCTGCATAGGGGCTGCCATTTTGATGAAACCGGGAATGAATCTTCGGTAGTAGGCTACCAACCCGAGGAACTGCCGCACTTCCTTTATGCTGGAGGGTCTTGGCCAGTCCTTAATCACGGTGATCTTATCGGGGTCGGGAGCCACTCCGTCAGCACTCACCACGTGTCCCAGGTACTTCACCTTTGGTTTCAGGAGGTGACACTTTGAGGGTTTCACCTTGAGGCCGTAGCTTGCCAGGGCGTCAAACACTTCTGCCAGGTGTTTCAGATGGTCCTCGTAGGTTTTGGAATAAACGTTGATATCGTCCAGGTATAACAGGACCGTCTCGAAGTTCGGGTGTCCCAGACAGCATTCCATCAACCGCTGGAAGGTTCCTGGTGCGTTGCAAAGCCCGAACGGCATACAATTGAATTCGCTGAGACCCATCGGGGTGGTGAACGCAGTCTTCTCCTTGTCTGCCTCTGCTACAGGAACCTGCCAGTACCCGCTAGTAAGATCCAAAGTGGAGAAGAAGTTAGCAGATTTTAATGCAGCTAAAGATTCTTCTATTCTAGGTAACGGGTACGCATCTTTGTGTGTGATACGGTTGACCTTTCTGTAGTCTACACACATTCTCATTGTGTTGTCCTTCTTTTTCACTAGAACTAGTGGAGCTGCCCAGGGGCTACAGCTGTCCCTGATTACCCCCGCCTCCTTCATGTCCCGCAACATCCCCTTTGCATGCTGATAGTGTGCAGGGGGTACAGGTCGGTATCTTTCCTTTATGGGTGGATGGTCTCCTGTTGGGATGTGATGTTCTACCCCCTTTACTCGTCCGAAGTCTAGCGGGTGTTTACTAAAGACTCTTTCGTACACCTGAACCACCCGGTAGACTCCCTGTTTTTGGTGTGAGGGAGTGGAGTCAGTACCCAAATGTAGTTGCTGACACCAGTCCTCCATTTGTTTCTTAGAGCCGTTACCTTCATCTGGTTGAGATGGAGGCAAGGGTTCCACGGCCCTTACAGAATTTTGGTTTATGGTGAACAATTTGGCTAGCGTGGCATACCGGGGCAGGTATACTTCTCTCTCCCCGATATTTATGATGTGGACGGGCACCCTCCCATGGCGTACATCGACCACCCCACGTGCTGTCAAAATGGTGGGCCTACTGTCTGAGTAGACGGGTTCTACCATTGCTTGATAGTCTCTACCTCTTAGACCAATAGCTGCCCGGCACCAGATCATCATCTCACTTTTCGGAGGCATGGCAATAGGGAACGGGTCACACATTCTCACGTTACCTATCTCACCACCAGATAGTTCCACTTGTTGCCGCTTCATCAGTGCCCGGATCTCTTTTTGGAGCACACGCTGCTGGCTGGAACTGGCGTTCTTGGCAACCTGCTGTAAAATGAGAATCACCTCTGCAAGACAATTTTCAATCACGTTAGTTCCCAAGGTTATTCTAGGGTGACTCTCATGACGGTCAATGTCCACAATGATCAGTCCTTGTGCCGCCAGTTCGACCTTACCGACCTTAATGGTCGCCTCTTTGAACCCCACCTGCGGCACGGGCTGACCATTGCTGGTGATGATACTCAGGTTGTCATCTGGGTAGCGGGTTATGTCTGAGTCATTCCAGTACCGCTTAAAGAACACGTACGGGATGGTAGTCACTTGTGACCCAGTGTCCAGTAGGGCACTCACAGGAATGCTATCCAGTACCACAGGCAAGACCGGACGCCCCCCTACGTATTTATCATGCCAGTTCGATGGGCCTGATGATCTTATGCCTGGGGGTTGGCCCTCTACCCCAGGTTGTGCCCGTTTAAATGACAGTACCTTGCCATGTGTCCGGGTTGATTGCAGCAGCGGCAGATGGGTTGTCCGTCCTCGTTGTATCTGTCGCTGGGTCTTCCTCTGGACGATGGGATCCTCCTCTGTCGGCGCCATGGGACGACCTCCGGTCCGGATGCCAGCTGGATCTTCCCTGGAGGGGAAACCTGTAAAGACTGCACAGTTCTGGTTAGCGCGGCTACGCTTTTGGTTAACTCTTGGACCTGATGGTGCAGGTCTGTAGCCGGGTAGTTATCCAAAGCCTGCACACCAGCTCCTACAGACTCTGTAGACAAGGGCGCCGCCTCCTGGTGATAGGTAATAGCAGGACGCCGGTGGGTTACAGCGCTACCCGGTGCCGGTTCTCGGAGCACCCGGATGGCCCTGTCTTTGAACTTTGCAAAGTCTAAACCAGGGTTCTGCAAGGCCATTGCACATAACTGGGTTCGGTGGGCGTTGGACAGCAGACCCTCAATGAATTGCTCAGTTAACAGTTCATCTGCATTCCGCACACTGTCAGGGTCTGCCTGTTTAATGGCTCCCAGGGCCTCTTGCAAATTCAAAGCATAGTCTCTTATACTGTCTTGGGCCCGCTGCTTGCACCCATAGAATTTCATTTTGATCTCTGCTGAGGTACGGGTATCAAAAGTGTCCCTCAAATGGGTTAAGATTTATTTTACAGTCTCCTTGTCCCGGACTGACCAGGACTTTACTTCACGTTGGGCTGCCCCGGTTAGCTGGCCTACCAGTATGCTCACTTTTTGTCCCTCTGTCAGGGGGTACACCTTAAACAGGCTGTACAGTCTCTCTTTAAAGTCGCTTAGGGTATGCGACTCCCCTGAGTACTGGGGCAGCAAGGCCGCTCCGGGGATATAGGGCATTGTAAATGGCATTACTGTGGCAGCGGCCGCACTGGTGGTAGAGGGTCCCTCCGTATCCGTCATCTTCCTCCCCCCTAGTTAAGTGTGGCCTACCTTCTGTTGCTTCTTCTCCGTAGGTCGCGGCTCCGCAGACGATCGTCAGGGTGGAGGACGTTGCGTCGTGCTCTGGTGACGTCAGCGTCGCTCTCTCTCCCTTCCAGGACCTTGCGCAGCGTCGATGCGTGGGGCGGAGCTTCGGGTCTCGCGAACTTTCGGTGTCCACGCCCCTCTTCTTCCCGCGCGGCGTCCCGAAGATGGCGTCCGATGGAGGGAAAACGACTGCGGATGGCGGGAAACTTTTGAAGATGGCGCAAAACTTTTGAAGATGGCGGGAAACGGCTCCGGATGGCGGGAACCTTCACCACGGCAGGTATGACAGTCTTTTGAAGGCGCGCAGTACCCGGTGGTTGCGGGCACGAAATCCTGCCGACTACGCCAAAGCTGACACGCCCCCTGGGCCGAGTGTGGACGTGTGTGGGTTACCCGGAGCCGGGTCTCTGGGGGTTGTAGTCTCCCTGGCGGCGACCCGGTCCCGTGGCTCAGGGTGGTCAGGCCGATGGCAGTCTTTTAGGGGTTTTAGGTTAATTGTCCGACTACGCCACCCGTGGATTGCGGTCAGGGTGTACCGCCGCTGCGAGGCAGTCCGCTGAGGCTGGTGTGGTGTGCGCAGCAAAAGATGGGATAACTCCCCACGGGAGGAGTATGGCCTCAGGGCAGGGAATGTGGATGATGGGAGTGATGGTGCGCGGGCGTCCCAGCACTAGAAGTGCTGGTGCGGCGATGAGCAGGAACGACTCAGAGTCTTTGCAGTGCAGTTCAGGGTCTTTACTGGTGATATTAAGGCAGACCCTCCCGGGAGTACTGGCTAGCATAAGGGGCCTGGTCAGTCTGCGAGCAAACAGGAGATCCCCTGGTCAGGTGGAGTTGTAGGCCTCCCCATCTATCGGCACTCTTTCTGGCTACCTTGCTGTAAGCGGGTTGAAGTAGCCCATGTCCCTGAGTATACCGTGTGGTGCTCACCCGTATGGCTGGTGACTTGGGGCCTTCTGTTAGCCTCCGCTCCTGGATGGCGGTGCTGGTCCCTTCCTTGTGACTGAGCCTCCGGGCTTCTATGGCCAGAGGATCTGGAATTCCCTGCCGGCTGGTTTCTGCTGCTGGGTGGATATCAGTCCCCACAGCCTCGGACTCCGGTGTCCGGTTATCAGATTCTTCTGCCAGGGCAAGCTCTGCTCAGCTCCAGCCTCTGGTCTTCAGCTACTGCTCCTACAGAGCTCCTGCTGTTTCTCTTTCCCTGTGTCTGGAACTGTCTCCAGGCTCTGACTCAACTCACTAATCCCGCCCCAGACCCAGTTTATAAGGGCAGATTCCTCCCCACCCAGGTCTGGGCAGTAAGTGTTGCATGCTTAAGGGCTCCTGACCAGAGAAACCTCCCACTTGCTCTCAGACGTAATATTTCTATTACTGTGGTAACCAGACCCCTGGGGTGCCACACCACCACCTCATCCATCATTCATCACCTGAAGCTTTGTTTTAACGGGAGTCATAAAACTGGGATAGTAGCAGGAAAACATCCAGCAATCCTCGGAGGAGGTAGGATATGCGCCAAAATGCTGACCACCTCAGGCCTAGTCACTACTACATACATGCGCTTGCATTCCAAGGAACAGAAAGCTAAGGAGATGGATGGCCTCATGATCATGAATAATTTACTCGTTGTGTAGGAGGCCGACCACTGCTGCTGTCTACCTTCTGAACTTTGTGTTGAAGCCTGATTAACTCAGGACCCTCAATCCTCTATGTCTGGAGGACGTGTTGCATCCCAGTGTCCAACTGTGTCCCGGCTTCCACAATATTAACCCAGTGTAAAGGCGTCAGTGAGGCTGGGGACCAAGCGTGGATACCCGGCCGCCGGGTGGCTGGGGACTGAGTATGGATACCAGGCCGCCGACGCAGCCATGACATGGTGGCCAGATTCCGCCTCCACATGCCTAAAAGGCCCAATTTCAAGTGCAAGCAAGCAGTATGGTATTGCAGCCTGGGGGTGGGTGGCAGGCTGCATACTTGCGCTTGCATTGCAAGGAAAGGGGGAGGTACAATTGAACACTGCCCTGGGACAAGGACTTGCACGGGGATAGTTGCAAGTCTGCATCTTCTGATGCGGCAAGGATCACTTCTGATGGGCACACTTTTAGGCAGTGACCTGGGTGTCAGAGATGCTTCCAGGGGTCTTCCCCATGCTGTTCCCATGTCTTTTAAACACTGTATGCATGTGTCTGATGATGTGTCACACAGCACATTGCCAGATAAGGTTGTAAAATGTTAAAATGACATTTCCCGGTGAATGCATTTGTCACAGTTGAAAGCAATACAAAAGTGCAAAAACGCATAAAAAATGCTACTTGTGAACATAGCCCAAGGTGTGAAGGAGTATTTTTGTTTTTGGTTATTTATTTTACCTTTTACACAAGTCTTTACCCTGGAAAGGATGTTCCTTAACATATTTCACAGGAAAACTGTTTCAGTTTCGTTTTTAAACGTTTTATTGTGAGCCCGTAAAAGTGGCTTAATACCTCTGACCACGCTGTTGACGGCAGTGGCCTGGGGGTCATAAATGCTTCCTGGGGCGATCCCCATGCTGTCCCCATGTCTTTTGAGCACTGTCACTATTGTTTTGGGCACTTTTTAGGCTTTCTACAGACTGCCGGGGGTGCCGCCGTAAAAATGCTCGGGTCTCCCATAGACTAACATTGGGCTCGTTGCTCGGGTCGAGCACCCGAGTATCACGGTGAGCTCGGCCCAAGCTTCGAGCACCGAGCATTTTAGTGCTCGCTCAACACTAGTTGACATATTGCAGATCTGAAGCAGGTCTATTTACTTATCACAAAGGAAAAAGCACTGGAACTTGAAATTTCTATAAATCCCGTGCACTTTGCTGGAACTGTTAGATGTTACATTTTTTACGTAGTATCAATAACTCACCAAAAAAAAAATTATTGTGAGAACTTAACCAATAGAGTTGTCCATTTTGGACACAGATACTGTTAACAACTGTAGCCGTTGGTTATTGGTCCCGCCACTTACTTAGGTGGGCTGCAGGATGCTTCCTGCCGGCTGCCTACAAGAGACAGGCACCACGGAAAGGACAATGAGCAGTGTAGTGACATCACTTCTCCATCACCGGCCCGGAGCCTGCTGTAGAGGAAAGCATCATTGCTCAACGGGCTGAGGTTTGGGAGCACAAGAGATATACAATGGGCTCAGAATTAAAAGAAGGCACAATGAGCATGATTTTTATGATTTTTAAAAAGATACATAATGGGGAGAAGGGAGGGGCGTATTATTATTATTATTATTATTATTATTATAATGAGGCATCAGGGCAGTATTATAATTATAAAGAGGTACAGGGCAGACATTAATACTTTGAGTGACTGAAAAACAATGGAGGCATGGGGGTCACTATCAGTATGAAGAGGCGCAGAGGGGGCTTTATTAATGTCTAGGTCACTGGTTCTATCACTATATAGTTTGTGTACAGGTGGGGGAATGTGAAGAGGGTGCTGGAAAAGCAATAAGTCAAACATGTCTGTTACATTCTGCTGAGACAACTCATGGATGGAAAAAGTGGTCATGGTCATCTGGACATGGCTTCACAACAGCATGACTTTGCAAAAGAAGCGTTCAGGTGATGAACCGGCCGCCTGCAGTCCAGAGCTTTCATCAATGGATAACATTTGGCACATTAAGAAACAAATAATCCGGCTAAGACCCCGGACTGTGAAGCAGCGAGAATCCTACATCAGACAAGAAAGGGACAGCATTCTTCTCCCCAAACTCCAGAAATTGGTCTCCTCACTTCCCAGATGTTTACAGACTGTTTTAAAAAAGTAGATTGTAGACAAGGCCCGGGCCCTACTTTTTGGCGATGTGTTGCTGCCATCAATTTCTAAATGAGTTAATTTTTTCAAATGAAATGGAAAAAAAGTCCAACATTCACCTTCTGATCTGTGTCCTATGTTCTGGTGAGAATAAAATATGGCTGTAAGGCTTTTCCAAATTATTGCATTCTTGTTTTTTTTTTTTTACTATTAACACAGCTTCCTACTTCTTTAACTTGGGGTTGTATTTGGTTATGGTCTGGAGAAAATATTTATCTCTTAAATTCAGTATTGATGGTAATATTGGTCTTGGTACAGTCGTGTTTGATAATGAGTATGGTGGCATTATTCTGTCACTGTGTGCTGGTATTGTGGTGTCAGAGTGTGGTGGTATTAGTTAACCTTATATAGCGGTTTTATTGGTGTTATTAGTATTGCAGCAAATCTTGATTACCTCTACCTTCATGTAAGGTTATATTACAATAGAGACCCCCATCTGAGGAAGTTGGTGTGTGGGGTTGCAGTCTGCCTATGTCTAGGTCTATATTTCGGTCCCAATCTTGACTTGAGTAAGGGTTAAAATGTTCCATTTTCATTGTTCTCGTGTAAAGCATCTCCAGTTACTTGTAATAGTTGCATGTGGTGGTATATTATGTATACTTGTTCTGTCATATGAATCATTTTAGGCAGATCCACATAAAAGATGTTTCACAACCTTTAAACAAAAATGCAGACGTTGGCTACAAAACAGAGCACAGTCTTTCCGACCCTTTTGTCCACACATAGTCTACAGTACATTTCAGTTATATAAGCTACTTGAATATTTTATACGTTTCTTTATTTACCTCCCTTTGTTCTAGAGTACCAAAGTACTATTTGCTCACAGAGTTGAGTTCCTCTCAGTAGCTATAAGGGGCAGAAGTAGCAGGTGCACAGGTGTCCTGGTTTGTGAGGAGTCCATAGGGCCCTCTGCCCCAAGAAAGGACACTAATATTAAGAATAGCCCATTGTATATGTGGTCAATTTACATATTTGAAACTCGGGCATAGAGGCTTCAATTAACCTTTTGTTCAGCCTGGCTAAACCCAATTGTTTCCTGACCTCTACTTTGTCACGTTTCCATGATGCTTCATCTCTGACCGTCTCTGATACCAGACTAATGGGCTAAAGGGGTATTGCCAAAATCACGATGTGGTCTTATAATAATAATGTACACTTTTATTTATCATTTTGTTGCACATATCACCAAACCGGTCTCTATTTACCCTTCAGTTACCATTGGAACTGTCCTTTAGTAGTTACTGCTCATGGTCGATCATGAGCAGTGCAGTCTTTCTCACCAGGCTTCCAGCCAGTATAATTCTGCTCTGGGATGTGTCTAGGATGGAGATTCTATTGCGAGGGCTGATGTCATGGAAAGGAACAGTGCCTTCTTTATCATAGTGTAGAGCTCCTACCAGGAACCAGCAGTATCTCTGTCTTGGCAACTAAGAGAATCAATGTACTCCTGGATGGACTGTATACAGGAAGCTGAGAGGAGAGATATACTTTAGGAGGGGGATGAAAAGAGCAATGTATTGCAGGATGGGGCTCTGTATAGATGGACTGAAAGGAGAGACATATTGCAGAAGGACGCTCTGTGTACAGTGGCTGAGATTAGTCAAGATGTGTTTGTTACCTGCTGCTGAGAAATACGTGATATGAAATTGCAAATGCCACTCTATTGAGGCAAATGACAGAGGATTATCTTCTGCTATATGCATCATTAGGCTGGCATTTGCCAGCAGGTAACAAAAACAACCCTGCACTGCTGCTGTGGAGGAGTGCAAGTGAGTTTAGCTCTGCTGTACTCATCTAAGCATGTAAAACCACACAGCAGATATAATGATGTAGACAGCAGAAGAAAAAATTGGCTAGTCAGAATACTGTACAGGAACAGAAAGTGCACAGAAGTATAAACTAAATTCTATATTTAGTTTTCCTTCATGATAATTCAAAGAGGTGGGGCTAGTCCAAAGTACATAGGAAAGGAGCTATGGGTGTTCAGCACTGAGGAGAATCAAGTGCTTCTTGGAAACGTAGTTTAATCAGCTATGAATTTGAGCTTCCATTCTTCTATGTGAAGTTGGGTGCACGAGGGGCAGATAGAAATGAGAAAAGATACAAAGGTACAAGATATCAACTTTATGTTGGGCTTAATATTAATAGTAAGTGTGTATTTACTGTGCTTTGTGAAAAATAATGCAAGACAACATAGCAGCACAAGAGGCTACTCTTGTGTCCAGGTGCAATGGGCAAACAATTCAGTTTCCTGTCCAGAAATAGCAAAAAGTTCACCATTATCTTCAAAAAAGTGATGAAGTTTATTGATGTTCTGACATTTGTATAAACAGCGTATCGACCTACACAGAAACCTTTTACAAGTGCCTCTATAAAGGCCGATATGTGGTGTTGGAGCTCCAATGAACTTCTTTTGTAAGATTCTGGTGAACTTTTTCCTATTTCCTTAAAGAATAATGTGTTAGGAACAAGAAAAAGAAAACAAAAACACTCATGATGTTATAATGAGGGTCAGTGTTAAAACATCATGGTAATGTGACACAACAAGGGTCAGGAGGTATAAGGAAACCTGAAGGCACAGCCTGGTTGAGTGACTTATAGGTTTAACTCCTGACTAGCCTCACTTGGCTTGAAAATGTTGTCTATTTTGTTCTATTACTCTTGGCTCCTTCTTTTGACTACACACTATGATTTGGCGATTCCAAATATCTGTAATTATCACTAAGCAAAAGCTACTTCGAAGATGTTGACATGGAGATTCCATCCAAACACCCACAAACACCAGGAAATCTCTTATACACCACATTTTTGTTTAGCTATTGCTGATCCAATCATGGCACGGAGGATTAAGATTCTTCAGCTTTATTTACTTTGGGTCAATACAATGATAGCTTAAGTGCATTGTTAACCGTATATATAGTTACCACATGCAATTCAGGAAATACCTCTATAAATACATGCACTTTCTTTATGTTCTTACAATTATTTCACCTGACACTTTGAGCGTGGGGCTGAATGGAATATCTGGTTGTATCCAATGCCAAACAAACCCTCTTGCGCCATACACCAGATTGCTTAAGTGGTTAAATAAATTACACAATTCAAGCACCAAGCAAAAATTTTGAAAAAAAATTCTGTACTCTGCATCTAATATACAATTTGTATGATAAGGTCCACAAATACATGGATTACATAGAAGATAGATTTATGCTAAAGTAAATCTACAACAAAGGGGTTGAGGGGTTGTCCCATCAGGTCAAGTTACCACCACCAACAATGAGAACAGAGCATTGAAGGGCCCTGTTTGATTGGAAAGTTGGCTGTGCATGTGTTCCACAACTCTATGCCTTGTTTATGGAACTGCCGGTCCGGCTCCAGACTCATCTTTGATCATTTAGAAGTTCTTTTACTACCAGATGTTAAAATGCAAGGTTCTGACATGTGAATGTGTCACGCATAGTGTAGGTAAGACAAAGTGCAACACGAAGTGATGAGGGGAAGGGAGCCCAGACACTAGGGAAAGGGGAAGTGGATAACCCTAGACTGATCTAATATCACCCTGCCTTCCCTACTGTTCCTATATTGGTTCCTCAACAATCGCCGAACAGGAAATCTAAGCCCTGTATATCGCTAGAGCTAGGCCCTGGATAGGGAAGTGGGGGAGGACTGGTCAGTCCCCACGATAAGCTAAAGACAACAAGGGAGACAAACAGAGGGGGGAGAAACTTAGCTTGAGCAGACTTTAGAGAGATTTCACCAAATGTCCTCCAAAGCACCAGAGAAGAAGAAAGCCAACTGCAATAGCTCCAAGCATTCACAAGGGAATATGTGAATATCACTGGCACCTCCCTGCAGCAAACTGAAAGTATTTAAACACCCAGGTCAGGGTGTCAATCAGAGCAGGAGGGAGGTAGCCGCTGGGTCCTAAAGTAAGACAGATTTAAGAAGACATCTGCAATGCCAAACAAAGTGATCTTCTGAAGCGAGCTACAGAGCGACTGTCTGTTGCATCTGACACACCCATGACAGAATATTTGGAAGGCTAAATCCAATAACATTCTGATAGTTTAATGGCTCCAATTATAGCAATAGATTTTCTTTACGATCACCTTTGTCCCTCCAATAATCACCAATTGAAAAAAAAAGACAACTAATTAAGTACCAGATAATTCACAGTCCAACATTGGGTTCTGGCCGCCATCTTGCTCTCTTTGGCAGCCAGGTAAGCATCGGCGTCCCTGCCTCCTGCTAGGCAGGGACGCCGTTCCCCTCACCTCTCCGCTCCGTGCCCGGCGTCTTCCTCCCGCTCTGCTGGCAGCGCGCGCTGCTTCCCGGCCTCTGTGCTTAGGGCGCGTGCGCGCGCGCTCCCCCTCTCTTAAAGGGGCCGCGCGCGCCGTCCTAAGGAGTCCCCGGCCAATGGCCGGAGGACCTCACCATATATAAGGCACCTCCTCCAAAATGGAGGTGCCCGAGCAATGTCGCTGCAAAGCCTTTCCACTCTGCTTCAGCCCTCAGGTCCCATTACCAGTTACCTGCCAGTCACCTGCCATTGTCCTGCTTGATACCTGCCTGATACCTGCCTGATATCTGCTTACCTGCTTGCTATCCTGTGGTCCGACAGTCTGCCTACCAGCACCTGCCAGTCTGTCTATGGATCAGTCCGCCTGCGGACCAGGAAGTACCTGCCAGATACCTGCCTGATACCTGCCTGCCTGTCCAGAGACTCTTACTCGCTCACCTGGGAGCGTTCTCCTGCTACCTGCCTACTAGCCTACCTGGAGGCTCTGCCATCACTTGCCGTGACCACCTGCCTGTCCAGAGACTCTTGCCCACTCACCTGGGAGCGCTCACCTGCTACCTGCCTGCTAGCCTACCTGGAGGCTCTGCCGTCACTTGCCGTGACCACCTGCCTATCCAGAGACTCTTGGCCACTCACCTGGGAGCGCTCACCTGCTACCTGCCTGCTAGCCTATCTAGAGACTCTTTCCCTGCTGTCACTTGCCGTGACCACCTGCCCGTCTAGAGACTCTTTCCCTGCTGTCACTTGCCGTGACCACCTGCCCATCTAGAGACTCTTACCCTGCTGTCACTTGCCGTGACCATCCGCCTGTCAAGAGACTGTCCCCGTCACTTGCCGTGACCTCCTGCCCTTCTACCCAGAGACTGTCCCTGTCACTTGCCGTGACTACCTGCCCGCCTTCCCTGGGAGCCACCCGCTTCCTTACAAGGACTGCCCCTTTGTATAGTTGCTCAGAGGTTCCACCTCCCAGACCCGTTACAGTTTGCTCGGGCCATGGAACCCGGTGGCACCCAAGCTCCCTCGCTCTCGGACCTATGCCATGAACTGTCCCGTCAGAGGTCCCAACAGGAGTCCATCCTGAGCCACCTGCGTAGTGTTAACTCCCGCCTGGACACACTGACTACATCTTCGGGACCGGCTTCCAGTCGCACGACTCCTACCCCGGCAGCGCCGCTGCCCATCAATTCCATGGCATCTCTTCCCGGTCCCCGCCTCACCGCCCCGCCTCGTTTTGGCGGAGATCCCGGTCAGGCACGGGGCTTCATTAACCTGTGCACTCTGCACTTCGAACTGTTGGCACACCAGTTTTCCACCGACCGAGCCAAAGTAGCCTTCATCATGTCCCATCTCACGGGGGAGGCGCTGGCTTGGCTAAATCCTCTATGGGAGAGAGGAGACCCCCTGGTGTCCAATCTGCCAGCCTTTCTCTCGGCCTTCCGGAAGGTCTTCGACGAACCAGGACGGAGGACCTCACCCGCCTCATCTCTGCTACGCCTCCGCCAAGGAAGTCTCACCGTGGGTCAATATGCCATACGGTTCTGTACCCTTGCTCCGGAGCTTGCCTGGGATAACGACGCCCTGGTGTCTGTCTTCTGGGAGGGTCTGTCCGGCCGTATTAAAGATGAACTCGCCGGTCGGGACATTCCTACCACTCTCGACGACTTGATTACACTTGCCACCCGGATTGACATCCGGTTCCAGGAGCGCACCAAAGAGGTCACCCGTGAGAGGAGGTTTCCATGCCTTGCCCCTACCTTCCAGAGATCCGTCACTTCCTCCGTTACTCCTCCGGCGCACTCACCCGAGCATATGCAGGTCGACCAGACCAAGATGGTCAAGACCCGTCAGGAATTATGCCGTGCCGAGGGGAGCTGCTTGTACTGTGGCAGTAAGGAGCACCGGATCCGTTCCTGCCCGGAGAGGTCGGGAAACGCCTGTGTCTAGGATCGCTCAGAGAGGTCACCCTAGACAGAAATAAACCCTCTCTATCTCTAATGCTGTCGGTCTCTATCATCTGCGGGGAGAACCGTTATTTTGAACTGGCTCAACTTGACTCTGGAGCTGCCGGAAATCTAATTTCTCAGTCCCTGGTAGAGAAATACCGCATTCCCACCAAACCTCTGGCTGTACCCTTATCTGTCGCCGCCGTGGATGGGGGCCTCTTACCACATCCCATCCAACTCATCACCGAATCCATAACTCTGCAGGTAGGAATGCTGCACTCTGAGAGCATCTGCTTCCATGTTCTGCCTGGACTCTCTCACGCCCTCTTGCTAGGCCTACCTTGGCTCCAGAAACACGCACCCGTGCTTGATTTGCAGACCGGAGAAGTTCTTCGCTGGGGACAGGACTGCCATAAGACTTGTTTAGTTCCCGTTCATCCTGCCCGTCCTTCTCCTACCCCAGCCAATCTACCCGGCCTACCGGCTCCCTATTGGTCTTTTGCGGACGTCTTTAATAAAAGAGAAGCAGAGACATTACCCCCTCATAGACCATACGACTGCCCAATTGACCTGATGCCCGGTGCTACTCCTCCCCGTGGGCGTATTTACCCTTTGTCCGCTGCTGAGACCCGGTCCATGTCTGAATATATTGAGGAGAATCTGGCCCGGGGATTTATCCGGAAATCTACCTCCCCGGCGGGAGCAGGCTTCTTCTTCGTCAAAAAGAAGGACGGCTCACTCCGTCCTTGTATAGACTATAGAGGCCTTAACCAGATCACAGTGAAGAATAAATACCCCCTTCCGCTCATTCCTGAATTATTTGACCGTCTGAGGGGGGCTAGAATCTTCACCAAGCTGGACCTCCGTGGGGCGTATAATCTGGTCCGTATCCGTCAGGAGGATGAATGGAAGACGGCATTCAACACCTGGGAGTTATACTATGAATATCTTGTAATGCCCTTCGGTCTCTGTAACGCTCCCGCCGTCTTTCAAGAGTTGGTCAATGACATCTTCCGTGACCTTCTCTACTCCTGCGTGGTGGTGTACCTGGACGACATCTTGGTCTTCTCTCCGGATCTTCTCACTCACCGGAGGGACGTTCGTCAGGTCCTGCTCAGGCTCCGGCAGAACCACCTCTACGCTAAATATGAGAAGTGCCTCTTTGAGCAGACCTCGCTTCCGTTTCTGGGCTACATAATCTCTCAGACCGGCCTACAAATGGACCCTGAGAAACTGTGTGCCATCGAGAAGTGGCCCCGCCCAGAGGGGTTGAAGGCTATTCAGCGGTTCCTGGGCTTCGCCAACTACTACCGCCTCTTCATTCCGCACTTCTCTTCCCGGACTGCCCCTCGTAAGGGCGCTAATCCCAGAGAATGGTCACTCGAAGCAGAGGAGGCCTTCCTTTCCTTAAAACGAGCTTTTTCCTCCGCCCCTGTGCTGCATCGTCCGGACGGCAACAAACAATTCTTTCTAGAAGTCGACGCTTCCTCTTCCGGAGCCGGAGCAGTACTTACCCAAAAGTCGTCTTCCGGAAGAATGGTAACTTGCGGCTTCTTCTCCAAACTCTTCTCCTCTTCTGAGCGCAATTATTCTATAGGAGACCGAGAATTGTTGGCCATTAATCTGGCACTGGAGGAGTGGCGTTACTTGCTCGAGGGGGCTCATCACCCGGTAATAATTTACACGGACCACAAGAACTTGGCTTACCTCCAGAGTGCCCAGAGACTTAACCCGCGCCAAGCCTGGTGGTCCTTGTTCTTCGCCCGCTTTAATTTCATTCTTCATTTTCGCCCGGCTGACAAAACATCAAAGCTGATGCCTTATCCCGATCCTTTTTGGTCTCTGATCTTGAGGAGCAGCCTAAACACATCATCGACCCCGCCAAAGTAATGCAGGTGGCCCCCGTGAATCTAAATCGTCTTCCACCCGGTAAGACGTTCGTAACTGTTCCTGATCGTGAGAAGGTTCTACACTGGGGACACTCGTCCAAGCTAGCTGGCCACGCTGGTCAGAAAAAGACCCTCCAGCTTATTTCCCGGCATTACTGGTGGCCTACCCTGCACAAGGACGTAATCGACTTTGTTTCAGCCTGTGTGTCCTGTGCCCGCAACAAGGTTCCGAGACATCTGCCAGCCGGCCGTCTCCTTCCTCTTCCTGTACCTGCTGCCCCGTTGCAGCATATAGCTATGGACTTTATAACGGACCTCCCTGTCTCTGCCGGTTGTACGGTCATATGGGTGGTCGCTGACCGCTTTTCCAAAATGGCTCACTTTATTCCCCTGCCGGGTCTCCCGTCTGCATCAGAGTTAGCTAAAGACTTTATCCATCATGTCTTCCGTCTTCATGGTCTTCCTCTCCACATCGTATCCGACCGAGGGGTTCAGTTCACCTCTTGTTTTTGGCGAGCCATGTGTAAACTGCTGGGGGTCACCTTGGACTTTTCTTCTGCTTATCACCCACAGTCCAATGGCAAAGTAGAACGGATCAACCAAATTTTAACCAGTTACCTCCGGCACTTTGTTAATGCTCACCATTCCGACTGGGTGGACCTTTTACCGTGGGCCGAATTTTCTTACAATAATCACGACAGCGAATCTTCCTCCAAATCCCCGTTTTTTGTAGTCTTCGGTCAGCATCCTCGGATCCCGTTTCCCGTCTCCGCCTCGGTGGACAATCCGGCTGCGGAATCTCTCGTTAACGAATTTTCCTCCATTTGGGAAAGTACCAGATCCGCACTTCTTCAGTCATCCGAGCGGATGAAAAAACAGGCTGACGAGATGTCTGGATCCACCACAATTCCGTCCTGGAGATAAGGTCTGGCTCTCGTCCAAATATGTCCGGCTCAAGATTCCTTCCTACAAGTTAGGGCCTCGGTTCATCGGCCCACTGGAAGTTATCAAACAAATCAACCCGGTGGCCTATAAATTGAAACTCCCGGCCAATTTGCGGATTCCTAACTCCTTCCATGTATCTCTACTCAAACCCGTGATACTTAACTCTTTTTCCAAGTCTACAGGTACGCCTCCTGCTCCGGTTTCCGCTGAAAACGAGTTTGAGGTAGAGAACATTCTGGCCACAAAAAGGGTAAGAGGAAGAACCTTTTTTCTAGTGGATTGGAAGGAGTTTGGTCCTGAGGAGAGAACATGGGAGCCCCGGGAGAACATCCATGCCCCGCTCATCCTTGATAAATTTCTGTCTGGCCTAAAAAAGGGGGGGCCTAAAGGGGGGGGTACTGTAGCATCGGAGTCCCTGCCTCCTGCTAGGCAGGGACGCCGTTCCCCTCACCTCTCCGCTCTGTGCCCGGCGTCTTCCTCCCGCTCTGCTGGCAGCGCGCGCTGCTTCCCGGCCTCTGTGCTTAGGGTGCGCGCGCATGCGCTCCCCCTCTCTTAAAGGGGCCGCGCGCGCCGTCCTAAGGAGTCCCCGGCCAATGGCCGGAGGACCTCACCATATATAAGGCACCTCTTCCAAAATGGAGGTGCCCGAGCAATGTTGTTGCAAAGCCTTTCAACTCTGCTTCAGCCCTCAGGTCCCGTTACCAGTTACCTGCCAGTCACCTGCCAGAGTCCTGCTTGATACCTGCCTGATACCTGCCTGATATCTGCTTACCTGCTTGCTATCCTGTGGTCCGACAGTCTGCCTACCAGCACCTGCCAGTCTGTCTATGGATCAGTCCGCCTGCGGACCAGGAAGTACCTGCCAGATACCTGCCTGATACCTGCCTGCCTGTCCAGAGACTCTTGCTCGCTCACCCGGGAGCGTTCTCCTGCTACCTGCCTGCTAGCCTACCTGGAGGCTCTGCCGTCACTTGCCGTGACCACCTGCCTGTCCAGAGACTCTTGCCCGCTCACCTGGACGCGCTCACCTGCTACCTGCCTGCTAGCCTACCTGGAGGCTCTGCCGTCACTTGCCGTGACCACCAGCCTGTCCAGAGACTCTTGCCCGCTCACCAGGGAGCGCTCACCTGCTACCTGCCTGCTAGCCTATCTAGAGACTCTTTCCCTGCTGTCACTTGCCGTGACCACCTGCCCGTCTAGAGACTCTTTCCCTGCTGTCACTTGCCGTGACCACCTGCCCGTCTAGAGACTCTTACCCTGCTGTCACTTGCCGTGACCATCCGCCTGTCAAGAGACTGTCCCCGTCACTTGCCGTGACCTCCTGCCCTTCTACCCAGAGACTGTCCCTGTCATTTGCCGTGACTACCTGCCCGCCTTCCCTGGGAGCCACCCGCTTCCTTACAAGGACTGCCCCTTTGTATAGTTGCTCAGAGATTCCACCTCCCAAACCCGTTACAGCCAGGAGCAGGAGAGTAGTTAACACCACTAATAACTGGCGGACACAGACAGAAAAGGGCCCCTGTGCAAGAATAATATATGGACCCTTTGCAGTCCAACAGCTCCTAAAAATGCAATATTGCACCTACTTTGGAGGTATAAATTGACCCCCTTTCCTCTTGGGCCCCTGTGCAGCCATAGAGGTTGCATCAATGATATGTCCGCCCTTGCCACTAATACTTCTGCCTGGATATGCACTTAACTTTCTGTTACATCTTTAGTTACTAAACAGAAGTTCAGTTATATTATAATCCCAAATATATAATTGCAATTAAAAATTAATAATTGCTGTTTTTAGCAAAGTTTACTGTTTAACCCCTTAAGCCCCGAGGGTGGTTTGCACGTTAATGACCAGGCCAATTTTTACAATTCTGACCACTGTCACTTTATGAGGTAATTACTCTGGAATGCTTCAACGGATCCCCCTGATTCTGAGACTGTTTTTTCGTGACATATTGTACTTCATGATTGTGGTAAAATTTCTTCGATATCACTTGCGTTTATTTGTGAAAAAAGCGGAAATTTGGTGAAAATTTTGAAAATTTTGCAATTTTCAAAATTTGAATTTTTATGCCCTTAAATCAGAGAGATATGTCACACAAAAGAGTTAATAAATAACATTTCCCACATGTCTACTTTACATCAGCACAATTTTGGAACCAAAATTTTTTTTTGTTAGGGAGCTATAAGGGTTAAAAGTTGACCAGCGATTTCTCATTTTTCCAACAAAAATTTACAAAACCATTTTTTTAGGGACCACATCACATTTGAAGTCACTTTGAGAGGTCTTTATGACAGAAAATACCCAAAAGTGACACCATTCTAAAAACTGCACCCCTCAAGGTGCTCAAAACCACATTCAAGAACTTTATTAACCCTTCAGGTGCTTCACACGAATTTTTTGAATGTGGAAGAAAAAAATGAACATTTAACTTTTTTCACAAAAATGTTACTTTAGACCCAATTTTTTTTATTTTCAGAGGGGTAACAAGAAAAAATGGACCCCAAAATTTGTTGTGCAATTTCTCCTGGGTACGCAGATACCCAATATGTGGGGAAAAAACACTGTTTGGGCGCACGGCAGCGCTCGGAAGGGAAGGAGCGCCATTTGACTTTTTGATTGTAAAATTTGCTTGAATAATTAGCGGACACCATGTTGTGTTTGGAGAGCCCCTGTGTGCCCAAACATTGGAGCTCCCCCACAAGTGATCCCATTTTGGAAACTACACCCCCCATGGCACCTATCTAGATGCATAGTGAGCACTTGGAACCCCCAGGTGCTTCACAAATTGATTCGTAAAACTGAAAAAGGTTGTTTTTTTCACTTTTTCATTTTTACGAATCAATTTGTGAAGCACCTGGGGGTTCCAAGTGCTCACTATGCATCTAGATAGGTGCCTTGGGGGGTCGAGTTTCCAAAACGGGGTCACTTGTGGGGGAGCTCCAATGTTTGGGCACGCAGTAGCTCTCCAAACGCAACATGGCGTCCGCTAACAATTTGAGCCGATTTTCCATTCAATTTGTTAGCGGACACCATGTCGCGTTTGGAGAGCCCGTGATGTGCCTAAACAGTGGAGCTCCCCCATAAGTGACCCCATTTTGGAAACTATACCCCTCAAGGATTTTATTAAGGTGTATAGTGAACATTTTGAACCCAGAGGTACGACACAGAATTTGTTTACATTAGGTCATCATATTGAATAAGTTGTCATTAGTCTTGAGCGCAAGTGCTCGCTACTTGAGTTTGCATCGGGTACTCAGGTATGCACCATGTACAGCGTGTGCTCGAGTGACATGCTCGAGTCCCTGCTCCGCATGTTTCACGGTTATTAGACACCCAAAAAAAAACATGCGGGGATCGCTCGTGCATGGCAGGCAATCCCCGTAAAGTTTTTTTGGCCGTGAAGCATATGGGGCAGAGACTCGAGCATGTCACTCAAATACCCATGATACTCAATGCATACCAGAGCACCCGATGCAAACTCAAGTAGCGAGCACTTGCGCTCAACACTAGTCGCCATATCGTCATCTTTTTTTCTTACTTTTGAAAAAAATCCCAACCCCATCACAACCCTAACCCCAGCCCTAACCCCAACCCCAGCCCTAACCCTAGCACAACCCTAACCCTACCACAACCCTAACCCTAGCACAACCCTAACCCTAGCACAACCCTAACCCTAGCACAACCCTAATCCTAGCACAACCCAAACCCCAAACCCAGCCCTAACCCTAGCCCAATCCTAACCCAAGAGTTTATTTTTGACGCCGTTCCTCGTGCGATATAAGTGATTAGACAACTTTATTCTTCGGGTCGGTGTGATTACAGCAATACCAGAATCATATGGGGTTTTTATGACTGACAGCTGTCACACACTAAAAGACGCATTTTTTGTAAAATCTAGTTTTTGCATCGCTATATTTTGAGAGCTATAATTTTTCCAGATTTTGGCAGATAGTCATGTGACGGCTCGTTTTTTGCGGGATGAGTTGACGTTGTTATTGGTGCCATTTTCAGGCACGTGACATTTTTTGATCGCTTTCTATTCCGATTTTTGGGAGGCAGAATAAACAAAAATCAACAATTCAGGAATTGTTTTTTTTGTTTTTTTTTATTCTGTTCCGCGTGTGGTAAAATTGATAAGGCAGCTTTATTCTTCGGGTCAGTACGTTTACAGCGGTACCACATTTATATCGTTTTTCTATGTTTTGCACTTTTACATAATAAAAGCAATTTTATAGAAAAAAATATTTTTTAGCATAGCTTTATTCTGAGAGCTATAACTTTTTTATTTTTCAGCTGATGGAGCTGTATGTTGGCTTGTTTTTTGCAGGACGAGATGATGTTTTCAGCGGTACCATTTTTATTTATATTTGTGACGCGCCCCCTGGGACATATTCCTTTTTGAGGGGAATACCCGGCACCGGATCAGATGGGGGGTTGTAGTCTCCGAGCGGCTGTGACCCGGTCCCGTGCCCAGGGCGTCAAGCTCAGGGTTATGTGGCAGTCTTTACTGATGTTATTAAAGTTCGTTGTGTCGACTACGCCACCCGTTGTGATGCGGTCACTGTGGCCGCCGCTGCAGCAGGGTCCGCTGAGGCTGATGGTGGATGCGCAGCTTGGTGGGATAACCCCCAACGGGAGGGGTATAGCCTCAGAGGGGACAGGCGCAGAGGATGGGGGTTGTGGTGGTGCGGTGCAGCCGGTAATGATGACAGACTCGGGTAGTGCAGTTAAGGGTCTTTACTTACTGCAGATGTTCCTGGTCACTCTAGCTCCAAGTGACCTCCCGAGCCGTGCTGCGTCCACCAGGTCCTGGATCCGGCCAACCCCCAAACAAGTCCGGAGCGTGGCCCTGAGCTCTCCCTCTGTCCTTACTTCAGCCGTCCCCACCAGTGATTCACCTAAATCCAGCTCCCTCGGGCCTTCTGTTGGGCAACCTTTGGCCTCAGGTTCCCTGACCCTCCATGTGGTGTGCCTTCAGGGTGAATGTAGTGGGTGACCGTGACAGACACTGCCCACGGTCTCCGGTCTCTGGCTGGGGAATGTCTTTGCCCCCACCAGCTTGGGTTCCGGTACCCTTCTGCTGACTCCTCACCCGGTGTTCTTATTTGGGTTCTTGGGTCCCTTCTTTGTCCCCCCTCTGGGTCTTTCTGCACTCCACTCTCTCTCCAGGGCTGTTGTTTCTTTCTCTCTCTTTCTGCAGGCTTGTCCTCTGCATCTGACTTACTCTCTGCGTCTGACCCTGATCCTAGTTGGTGCCCTCCTTATATATCCCTCTATGTGTGAGCTCAGGTGACCAGCACCCAATGAGCTCCTACCACTACCCAGACTGCTCCCCCTATCTGCCCCTACACTACATGGGATGTTCCTCCCCCCTCCCACTCCAGCCAGGAACAGGCTCGGTCGCACCTGCACATTTCTAAGTGGGAGTGCCGTCGGCCTGCTCCTCTGGAATGGGATGTATGTAGTGCATGCAGTCTATCTGAGCTCAGTTCCACACTCCATCCTTACCCGGGAGTGGAATATCACACCTCTGGGTTGAGGTGCAATACCCCTGTAGCAGCCGAATCCTCAGGGTGCTACATTCCCCCCTGGTAAACCACAGCACGTCCTCGGGCTGCAAAGACAAAAACACCAAACATACAAATTTTTATAAACATATAAAACATATAAAATATTATATATATCTATAACTTTTTCATATAGACATCATTATAACATTCTCGTCGTCTCTTTCTTTCTTCCTCCTCTGGTCACCGTGCAACTCGTGACCAGGCAAAGTGCGACAGTCTTTTGATAAGCAGTTTCTCATAAAACCAGTAGGGGGCGCCTTAGGAAGCGCAACTATGTACAGGGAAGTTTTGGCCGTTCTCAGTCCCCGGCCAAGTAAAGGGAATGGGATGGCTGCTCACAGTCCTCAGCCTGGTTTGGGTAAGGGACACACGGGTTAAACTGTTCACTGGTCCCAACGGGGACTATTTTAGCAGCAGCAACAGTTCCAGTTTCTATATACCCCGATTGGGTAACTATTTACAACACCTGCTCTGCCGCACTCAACGGCGTCTTCCTCCTGCTCTTTCTTGATATGATGTTTCTTCAGACCCGTCCGGGTCCTCTGACTCCTCCCAGATGCGGCACTCTTGGTATTACGGGCGCGGGCGCGGTGGTGGTGGCGCCCGGGTTGCCCAGGCCTTGCGGCCAGGCCTGGGGCACCTGGAAGGTGAAGGGTACCGTTAGGACGGCGGCGCCCTGGGTTACCTGGCCTTGCGACCAGGCCGGAGGCTCCGCGGAGGTAGATGGCTCTGCTGGGGATGCGGCGCCCGGAAACGCTAGGCCCTGTGACCAGGCCGGAGGCTCTTCTTCCTGCGCCACGCTCCGGGTCACGATGCGTGACGTCACTGGGGTCGCGTCGGCGGCTTCCGGTCGGGGCCTAGTCGGTGGCGGTGTCATGGCGGTCTCGGGTACGGCAGGGGGACTTTCGGGCTCTGCGACGGGGAGCTGGGGCAGGTGGGTGGTCTTCCGGTATGGGGTATAGGCGTCCCCCTTACCTGCTGCCATACGTCTCGCTCCCTCTTCTGCGCCGTCTCCGGCCTTGGGTCCTCCCGCGTCATCCGCAGAGGTAGTCGGTGTCTTCTTCCAAGGGAGCGGGTTCCGTGGACGGATTCCAGCTTGCTGGGCCATCTCCCGGCCCCACTCCGCCAGGATCTCCCTCTGCACTCGGGCCATCCTTCCCGCGAGGCCCTCCAGGGCACTCCGCGCGCACTCCCGATCTCGGGGAAGCTGCGCCAGGATCTCCGCTAAGCCCAGCGGGGTTGTTGACTCCAGCAGGCTCCTGACCATCGGGTCGGTGCTGCTCTGCTCTGCTTCCGGCAGGCTCCTGGCCAGCGGGCCGGTGCTGCTCTGCTCTCCTCTTTCTTCCTTTTGCAGGCTCCTGGCCAGCGGGCCGGTGCTGCTCTGCTGCCGCTCCATTCCCGGGTCTACTTTTCCTCTTCTCGACTCCGGGTGCTCTCGCTCTGGACACCTCGCCTCCGGGTGCGCTCGTTCTAGACTGCTCCAAGCGACACCCATCTTTTCTCTTCTCTTTCGTCTCCTCCCCCTCCGAGGGCGGTCCCGGGGCAACTCGGTGACTGTCAGCTCCAGGGGTAGTTCTTTCACGCTGACAGACACCTCCAGCATCACAGTCTCTGTTGGTGGGGGCGGTTTCCACTTTTGGCGCCATTTTCTGTCCCGGCCCACGATGGGATGTGGCCTCTTGCCCTCCTTTGGCACGCCCATAATGGCGTCCGCTGCTCTTCCAAGGCGGGAAATCTGCGGTTTTGGCGGGAAGCGTCGCCCAGTGGCGGGAAACTCTGCAGGTGGCGGGAACAAGCTGGAAATGGCGGACAATCGGCGGGAAACGACTGGTGATGGAGTCCGATGGCGTGGACCCTCCGGAACCGGCAGGAGTCTTCTTTCTGAGGTAAACTTGCACTTTTCTTCAGGCACGCAGTACCCGGGTGTTGCGGGCACGTAATCCTGCCGACTACGCCAAAGTTGACGCGCCCCCTGGGACATATTCCTTTTTGAGGGGAATACCCGGCACCGGATCAGATGGGGGGTTGTAGTCTCCGAGCGGCTGTGACCCGGTCCCGTGCCCAGGGCGTCAAGCTCAGGGTTATGTGGCAGTCTTTACTGATGTTATTAAAGTTCGTTGTGTCGACTACGCCACCCGTTGTGATGCGGTCACTGTGGCCGCCGCTGCAGCAGGGTCAGCTGAGGCTGATGGTGGATGCGCAGCTTGGTGGGATAACCCCCAACGGGAGGGGTATAGCCTCAGAGGGGACAGGCGCAGAGGATGGGGGTTGTGGTGGTGCGGTGCAGCCGGTAATGATGACAGACTCGGGTAGTGCAGTTAAGGGTCTTTACTTACTGCAGATGTTCCTGGTCACTCTAGCTCCAAGTGACCTCCCGAGCCGTGCTGCGTCCACCAGGTCCTGGATCCGGCCAACCCCCAAACAAGTCCGGAGCGTGGCCCTGAGCTCTCCCTCTGTCCTTACTTCAGCCGTCCCCACCAGTGATTCACCTAAATCCAGCTCCCTCGGGCCTTCTGTTGGGCAACCTTTGGCCTCAGGTTCCCTGACCCTCCATGTGGTGTGCCTTCAGGGTGAATGTAGTGGGTGACCGTGACAGACACTGCCCACGGTCTCCGGTCTCTGGCTGGGGAATGTCTTTGCCCCCACCAGCTTGGGTTCCGGTACCCTTCTGCTGACTCCTCACCCGGTGTTCTTATTTGGGTTCTTGGGTCCCTTCTTTGTCCCCCCTCTGGGTCTTTCTGCACTCCACTCTCTCTCCAGGGCTGTTGTTTCTTTCTCTCTCTTTCTGCAGGCTTGTCCTCTGCATCTGACTTACTCTCTGCGTCTGACCCTGATCCTAGTTGGTGCCCTCCTTATATATCCCTCTATGTGTGAGCTCAGGTGACCAGCACCCAATGAGCTCCTACCACTACCCAGACTGCTCCCCCTATCTGCCCCTACACTACATGGGATGTTCCTCCCCCCTCCCACTCCAGCCAGGAACAGGCTCGGTCGCACCTGCACATTTCTAAGTGGGAGTGCCGTCGGCCTGCTCCTCTGGAATGGGATGTATGTAGTGCATGCAGTCTATCTGAGCTCAGTTCCACACTCCATCCTTACCCGGGAGTGGAATATCACACCTCTGGGTTGAGGTGCAATACCCCTGTAGCAGCCGAATCCTCAGGGTGCTACATTTGTCTTTTTGATCGCGTGTTATTCCATTTTTTGTTTGGCGGTATGGTGATAAAGGATTGTTTTTTGCTTGTTTTTTTTTTTTTTTTTTACCGTGTTCACTGAAGGGGTTAACTAGTGGGACAGTTTTATAGGTCAGGTTGTTCCGGACGCGTCGATACCAAATATGTGTACTTTTATTGTTTTTTTTGTTTTTTTTATAATAATATTTATTGATGGGTACATTATATTTTTATTTTTGGTGGATTATTTTTTTTATTTTTTTTTTATATTTTTGCAATTTTTTTTTTTTTTTTTCACTTTCTGAAAGTTTATATACTTTATTACTTTGTCCCACTCTGGGACTTTCACTTTTATTTCTCTGATCGCCTGCATGGCACAGGAATGCAGCACCATCCCTGTGTCATGCAGGCTGTCAGCGCTGGACAGGGAGAAGATTGTTTGGAGATGCACTGCGCATGTCCAAACAATCTTCCTGCTGTCTGGTGACCCGGATGTTGTCATGACGACATCGGGTCGTCATGGCAACACCAGGGAAGCCTTTGCAGACAGCGCTGGAAGCCGGAAGAGGAGGTGAGTATCTGCGATCACCTCCCCTTGCCCCCGCAATGCTGCGATCGACTTCGATCGACTTCGATCACAGCATCGCGGGGGTTAATGTGCTGGAAGCGGTGCAGGACCACTCCCTGCACATAGTATCGGGTGTCAGCTGTGACAATCAGCTGACACCCGGCGGCGATCGCGCCCGCACAGCCTGTGTGCGCGCGCGATCGCCATGACGTACTAATACGGGTCTGGCTCTTAAGTCCCAGGCACAGACGCGTATTAGTGCGTCAAATGTTGTTAAGGGGTTAAATATAATGAAGATAGATAAAGTATTAACCCTTTCCTGGCATGTGACATACGTGCACATCATATATTGGGTCCAGCTATGTGGAGGGGGCTCAGGTGAGCTATAGTGATGCTTGAAAGTTTGAGAACCCTTCATAATTTTCAATATTTTAGCATAATTTTTCACCTATAATTACATCAGATTTCAACACAAGTCCTAATAAAAAAAGACAACCAAATCAAACAAAAGCGTAAACAATATCAGACTTTGTCATTGTTTCAGTGAGTAAAATGATCCAAAATCATGCCTGCTATTGGTAAATGTATGCAAACCTTTAGGATTAGCAGATAATTTTAAGGTTAAATTAGAGTCTGGTATTTTTAATGAATGCAATGACAAGCAGTTGGGAGTGAACTGCGCAGATTCTGTAGCCACAAATTAGCCATACATGTCCCGGTACAAATCGACTAGGAACTACTGCTTTCCATCAGCAAATGAAGCAGCATCACCTGTACACGTGGGAAAAGCAAACTGACCAGCAATATGAGCAAGGCTGTAGCTGTCCTCGCCCCTTTTTTGTTGCCTGGTGCCTGTTCATTGTCATCATTTACTGCGTTCCGTACTCTTCTTTCTCTTCTTCTGTTGCATCTTTCGTCATCCAGATTTGTGTCCAGGAAACATTCATACTCATCCAGTCATCTATGTAGAAACTTAACACCAACATGTCCAAGTATGCTGCCGAATCAAGCTGATTCTACTGCTTTTTTTGCAATGATGGCATGTGCTAAGCTATATTTATCAAAGACGGCCATCCCTGCTTTGAAGTCTCATGCAGCAGAGACATTGCGCCACTCCTCAGAATTATCGTTGTCCTGCAAGTTTCACTCCTCCTTCGATAGCAGCAATTATGGCCAGGGACTGTACAAGTCTTTCAAGGCCCACTGGGTCAATGTTTTTAACAGCGGTGATGTACTCCACAAGCAGACCAGATCTCCAAGGTTGGGAACTAAGGCTCTAACACAATGAGGTGCTTATGCACCTCCTTTACCTCCTCAACATCTCCCATCACAAACAGCAACAGGGCAGACCATTGAATGAAATGTCATGCTGAATGACTCTCCGTCAACTACAACTGGGAAATAATAACAGAAACATTGTGGTTGCACTGTGTTTGGGCATAGTAACACATGGTCCCTGCATGGTGCAAATTCTTAATTTGATCGTGCAACATTTTTTAAACAAATACACTTGTTTGAACAAGGTGGAGGCCACGGCCAGGAGAATGTTTGGACACTTCAACCATTCCTACATGTTGGAGCATGGCCTCCAGGAATTATAGTGACAGAGGTGTAACTGAGCACCGCTCAACGTTGCAACACAATGGAATTCATTGTGGCATATGTTGGAGCATCTGTACAAGCAATGTAAGTAAGTGACTGACTACATCATGCAACAGAGAAACTGGAGATTGTGTTACTTTGATATCTGCCATTGACAGGTGATGAGGGACACGTCTCTTACGGAAAACATTCGATGAAACTATAAAATTTGTTCTATGGCATTAAAAATGTCATTCCTCTCATAATTAAATCTGAAAATATGCTGACATGGATGCAATAAAGGATGGAGGAAGAATAGCAACATTCAAACGTATCCCACATCCTGTTTTTTTTCTTAAAGGGGTTGCCCAATACTTTATATTCCCCCCCCATGTATACCCCCGGCGCCCCTAAGACTTATTGTAAATACCTTCTGTTGCTGATAATGCCTGTGAGCGGCGCTATCGGTGGTCGCTCACAGGCATCACGTGACCCCCGGTTGCAGCCGGCGCTGACATACGCTAATGTTGCGACAAGTCCAGGCTGCAGTCGGGAGTCTTTATCTTCCTGGTTCCACGGTGGATGCCAGGCTGTGGGTGGGGTTACGCCCCGTGCCACACCCAGCATCCACCGCGCGCTCTCCCTGTCCCCATTCATTGGGAAAGCGCATGGTGGATGCTGGGTGTGACATGGGGGGTAACCCCGCCCACAACCCTGCAGCCACCGCGGGGACACCAGCGCTGAGTCACTCCTCACTAGTCGTGATGTCAGCGCGGGGTCACGTGATGCCTGTGAGCGGCCACCAATAGCATCGCTCACATGCATTATCAGCAACAGAATTTATTTACAATAAGTCATATGTAGCACCCTGAGGATTCGGCTGCTACAGGGGTATTACACCTCAAGCCAGAGGTGTGATATTCCACTCCCGGGTAAGGATGGAGTGTGGGACTGAGCTCAGATAGCTGCATACACTACATACATCCCATTTCCGGGGGACAGATCGACGGTACTCCCACCAATATATGTGCAGGTACGATAGTGTCTGTCCCTGGCTGGAGTGGGAGGGGGTTGGAACATCCCAGTAGTGTAGGGGCAGATAGGGGGAGCAGTCTGGGTAATGCTAGGAGCTCATTGGGTGCTGGTCACCTGAGCTCACACATAGAGGGAGTATATAAGGTGGGCACCATCTTAGGACAGGGTCAGTCTGTCAGAGTTTAGTCAGAGGAGCAGAGCAGAGAAGCTCAGCCAGAAGGGCTGACAGGGAGTTGTGGTTCCGGCTGGGCCCAGCTCCAAGGCCAAGTCTGAGAGAGAGAGAGGAGTCAGAAGGACCCAGAGAGAAGAGGAAGGAACCCCAAGACCCCAGAATACAAACAACAGGGTGAAGGGTTGGCACCCAGGGTACCGGATCCCAAGCTGGCAGAGAGAAAAGCACACCTTAGCCAGAGACCGGAGGTCGTGGGCAGGATCTGCCACGACCCTCACTAAATCCACTAGGAAGGCATACCAGGTATAGGGTCAGGGAACCCAGAAGGGGTGTACCCACCAAGAGACCCGAGGGAGCCGGACATAGGTGGATCCTTGGTGAGAACGGCCAGAAGAGAGGGAAAGTCAGACAGGAGCTCAGGACCACGCTCCAGAATTACTTGGGGGTTGGCCGAGTCCAGGACCTGGTGGACGCAGCATGGCTCGGGTGGTCGCTTCAGGCCAGAGTGACCATAAGAACACCCGTAAGTAAAAACCCCTGAACTGCACAGCGCGACTCTGAGTCTTCTTGCTGATTCATCCTGCACCTTCACAACCACCATCCTCTACACCTGACCCCCTGAGGCTAATACCCCTCCCGTTGGGGGTTATACTACCAGAAGCTGCACACACACCACCAGCCTCAGCGGACCCTGCTGCAGCGGCGGCCGTATTGACCGCAAATCAACGGGTGGCGTAGTCGACACTAAAGAACATCCAGCAACATCTGTAGGACTGCCACACACTGAGCTTGACACCCTGGGCACGGACCGGGTCACCGCCACTCGGAGACTACAACCCCCATCTGATCCGGCTCCGGGTATCCCCCAAACAACACTGGCCCAGGGGGCGCGTCAACTTTGGCGTAGTCGGCAGGATTTCGTGCCCACAACCACCGGGTACTGCGTGCCTGAAGAGAAGTTCAAATTTACCTTAAGAAGAAGTCTCCCGCCGGTTCCAGAGGGTCCCCGCCATGGGACGCCATCACGGATCGTTTCCCGCCGGTTGCCCGCAATCTGCAGCTTTTTCCCGCCATTTCCAGAAGATTTCCCGCCTTGGAAGAGCGGACGCCATTATGGGCGTGCCAGAGGGTGGCAAAAGGCCACCTCCCATCGTGGGCCAGGTCGAAGAATGGCGCCAAAAGCGGAAACCGCGCCCACCAACAGAGACTGTGATGCTGGAAGTGTCCATCAGCGTGAGAGAACTGCCCCTGGAACTGACAATCACAAAGTTGCCCCGGGACCACCTTCAATGTGGGCGGAGACAGAAGAGAAGAGAGAAGATGGGTGCAGCCTGGAGAAGTCTGGAGAGAGCGCACCCGGAGACAAGAAGTCTGGAGAGGAGTCCAGAGAAAGCGTACCCGGAGATGGAGGGAGAGACAGGCAGCACCGACCCAGTGGTCAGGAGCCTGCTGCAAGCAACAACCCCACTAGGCTTAGTGGAGATCCTAGCACAGCTCCCCCGAGACCGGGAGTGTGCACAGACCGCGCTGGAGGGCCTCGCACGGAGGATGGCCCAGGTGCAGCAAGACACGCTGACGGAGTGGAGCCGTGAGATGGCCCAGCAGACCGGAACCCGTCAGCGGAGCACGCCACCCGAGACGAGGAGACAGACCGCCTCTGAGGATGGTGCAGGAGGAGTGAAGGCCGGAGACGGCGCCGAGAAGGGAGCTGGACAACTGGAGGCAGGTAAAGGGGACGTCACTACCCCGAGCCGAGAAACCGTGAGCCTGCCCCAGCTCCCCGTCGCAGAGCCCGAAATTCCCCCTGCCGTGCCCGTCGCTGCATCGTCACCGTGCCGGACTAGGCCTCAAGTAGAAGCCGCGGCCGCGACCCCTGTGACGTCATACGCCTCGACCCTGAGCGCGGCGAAGCAGGAAATACCATCGGCCTGGTCACAAGGTCTAGTACCTCCGGGCGCCGCAATTCCAACAGCGCCCCCTACCTCCACGGAGCCACCGGCCTGGTCGCAGGGCTGAGTACCCCCGGGCGCCGCCGTCCTTACGGTGCCCTTTACCTTTAGGGTGCCCCAAGCCTGGTCGCAAGGCCTGGTCAACCCGGGCGCTGCTACCATCAACGCGCCCTCAACATCTCAAGTGCCGCACCTGGGCGAAGATCTATTTGCCCAGCACACGTGCCCGGATGGGCAGCCCTTTGTATGGCCCCAGGAGTACTACCAACTGGAACTCCAAAGAGCAAGGCCCCTGTGCGAGCCCCTGATTCCGGCTCCGAAGCCCGTCAGGAGAACCCCGCTCCCGCTAGAAGAAGCACAATTCGAGTGGGACCCCACCGGAGGAGACCTCATGGGGTTCACTCAAGAAACGCAGGCAGCTGCAGCAGAGCGAGTGGAGTGCTGCCGCCAGCAGTTGGCGGCCTTTGAGCAAGAGCGGAAAGAGAGGCGGATCCGTGAGCAGCGGCTGCAGGAACAGAGCGCAGGGCAGAAGAGCCGGACCAGGAGGAACCCCCGTGCAGCTCATGGTCCCCGTACCACCGGGACTGTGATTAAATTCAACCTGCAGCATGGGTGGGGCTTCATAAGAGACCATCATACCCCCGGCGACGTCTTTGTAACCCGCAGAGACGTAGAAAGCCATCTGCCGGAGGGACACAGAGGTCGTGACCTATATGTAGGGGACGAGGTCACGTTCACCCGGCACAAGTGTGCCAAAGGACCCTACGCCCTCCATGTGCATCGCCTGACGGAGGAGGAGCTGCGGTGTGAGGAGGAGCAAGAGGACCCGGACGGGTCTGAAGATAAAGAAGGAGCAGGAGGACGCCGTCGTTAAAGTACGGTAAAGAGACTGTAAATAGTTACCCGTCGGGGTACAGTGAACTGTTGCTGCTTTAAATATGTCCCCGTTGGGACCAGTGAACTGTTCCAGTGTGTCCCATCTCCCCACAGGCTGAGGACTGTGAGCAGCCATCCCTTTTTCCCCACTGGCCGAGGACTGAGAGCGGCCATACCTTCCCTTGTATATAGTTGCGCTTTCTAAGGCGCCCCGTACCGGTTTTATAGGAAACTGTTGTTTTTACTACAAGAGACTGTCGCACTTTACCCGGTCACAAGTTGCACCGTGGCCGGAGGAACAAGAGTGTTATTTATGAAAAGTATTATATGAAAAGTTTATGCTGATAATATATGATGTTTTATATGTTTATGTTTTATGAAAAAAAAAAAAAATTGTATGTTTATGATGTTTATTCTCTTACAGCCCGAGGACGTGCTGTGATTTACCAGGGGGGAATGTAGCACCCTGAGGATTCGGCTGCTACAGGGGTATTACACCTCAAGCCAGAGGTGTGATATTCCACTCCCGGGTAAGGATGGAGTGTGGGACTGAGCTCAGATAGCTGCATACACTACATACATCCCATTTCCGGGGGACAGATCGACGGTACTCCCACCAATATATGTGCAGGTACGATAGTGTCTGTCCCTGGCTGGAGTGGGAGGGGGTTGGAACATCCCAGTAGTGTAGGGGCAGATAGGGGGAGCAGTCTGGGTAATGCTAGGAGCTCATTGGGTGCTGGTCACCTGAGCTCACACATAGAGGGAGTATATAAGGTGGGCACCATCTTAGGACAGGGTCAGTCTGTCAGAGTTTAGTCAGAGGAGCAGAGCAGAGAAGCTCAGCCAGAAGGGCTGACAGGGAGTTGTGGTTCCGGCTGGGCCCAGCTCCAAGGCCAAGTCTGAGAGAGAGAGAGGAGTCAGAAGGACCCAGAGAGAAGAGGAAGGAACCCCAAGACCCCAGAATACAAACAACAGGGTGAAGGGTTGGCACCCAGGGTACCGGATCCCAAGCTGGCAGAGAGAAAAGCACACCTTAGCCAGAGACCGGAGGTCGTGGGCAGGATCTGCCACGACCCTCACTAAATCCACTAGGAAGGCATACCAGGTATAGGGTCAGGGAACCCAGAAGGGGTGTACCCACCAAGAGACCCGAGGGAGCCGGACATAGGTGGATCCTTGGTGAGAACGGCCAGAAGAGAGGGAAAGTCAGACAGGAGCTCAGGACCACGCTCCAGAATTACTTGGGGGTTGGCCGAGTCCAGGACCTGGTGGACGCAGCACGGCTCGGGTGGTCGCTTCAGGCCAGAGTGACCATAAGAACACCCGTAAGTAAAAACCCCTGAACTGCACAGCCCGACTCTGAGTCTTCTTGCTGATTCATCCTGCACCTTCACAACCACCATCCTCTACACCTGACCCCCTGAGGCTAATACCCCTCCCGTTGGGGGTTATACTACCAGAAGCTGCACACACACCACCAGCCTCAGTGGACCCTGCTGCAGCGGCGGCCGTATTGACCGCAAATCAACGGGTGGCGTAGTCGACACTAAAGAACATCCAGCAACATCTGTAGGACTGCCACACACTGAGCTTGACACCCTGGGCACGGACCGGGTCACCGCCACTCGGAGACTACAACCCCCATCTGATCCGGCTCCGGGTATCCCCCAAACAACACTGGCCCAGGGGGCGCGTCACATAGGGGCCCCGGAGGGATACATTAGGGCGGGGGGGATAAAGTAGTGGACATCTTCTTTAAATTCATTTCTTCCATCATTACTATTTTTTTACCATCATCCTCAGTTTTTCATAAACATAAAAAAAATTTGGCCATTGATTGGTGTGAATTTCACTGGTTGGCCCCTGCGTAGGATTGGGCCCCTGTGAATAACTGAACACAAAAGACTTGTGTACAACATTTCATAGTTAATGTACATGATCAACATCTAATATTTGGAATCATGTATCACTGTAACAAATTAAGGTTCCACTGACACTTCATGTTTGGACAGGTCTGGTTCCAGCACCATGCTGAGTACCCACACAAGATTTGGCCCCTGCCCAGGACTGGGAACATAAAAAGCTTTTTTGGTGTTATTTTTCAGCACTATAAGTCCCTGGGACAATGAGAAGTATCAAATCAGGAATCAAACCTTGATTGTAATTTATTCGTTGTCTGGTCACCATAATAGTCACATAAAAATAGGATAAGGCAAGCAGTAACCTATATGAATGGTTGCCATCAAGGGTCATGTACTGTATTCATTGTTTATCAAATGCATAGTCCAGATTTGTTCTAGACCACAAACTGAAGCAAGTGAATTACGGTGAGAGGCCCTGAGCAGGAAATTTCGGTTTTTCTCCTACGCTTACAGTCAGCAACAGAAGAGTCTGCCTGGCCATAAAAAGAGATAATTTTTGGACATTTTTTAATTTGAAAAAGCATAAAAATTATTTCAGAAGTGTGTTCTTGAACAGGCTATTTGCTACCACCTGTTTGCCAATAGCCATATAAGTTGAAGACACCCCCTTTGACATTACGAAGGCTGTGTTTACATTTAAGCATTGAAAGTGGTTGGATGCAGTCTAAAAGACCTCGGGATTTCAAACATTTCTATTCTTAGAGGCTTTGGAGTACTTTCAATTTGCTACAAATCGATTCTCCACAATTTGAATTTATACAACCCAAATTCCCCCAAAAATTGAGACACTATGTAAAATATAAATTAAACGAAAATTAAATGATGTGTAAAACCCATTTTGTTTGAAAAAACTTAACTCATTTAGAAATTAATGGCAGCAACACATCTCAAAAAAATTGGGACAGGGTTAACAAAATGCTGAAGAAGTAAGTGGTAACAATGAAAAACAGCTGGAGGGTCAATTTTCAACTAACTCAAATGACTGTCTGTAAAAAGAGCATGTTAGAGAGGCAGAGTCTCCCAGAATCAAAGATGGTCAGAGGTTCATCAATCTGCAAATAACTGCATCTAAAAATTGTGGAGCAATTTCAGAAAAAATGTTCCCAATTAAAATTGAAAAGACTTTGAATATCCCACAACTTTTAGTACTTAATATCATCAGAAGATTCCCATATTTTGGAGAAATCCATGTACAAAAGAGACAAGGCCAAAGGTCAATATTGAATGCTAATGATTTACGGGCCCTCAGTCAGCACTGCATTAAAAACAGGCATGATTCGGTCATGCAATGCACTGCAGGGGCTCAGGGATACTTCCAGGAATCATTATCTGTGAACACAGTTCATTGTGCAATCCACAAATGCAAGTTAAAGCTCCATCATGCAGAGAAGAAGTTTATCAACACAATCCAGAAGCGCTCCCATCTTCTCTGGGCCAAAGCTCATTTATAATGGACTGAGGGAAAATGGAAAACTGTGCTTTGGTCAGATGAATCAAAATTTAAAATTCTTTATGGAAACCACAGGCGCCATGTCCTGCAGACTTAAAGGGAATCTGTCACCACATTTGACGTATCTAAATTATCAGTATGGGCATACAGGTTATAGACTGCAGAAGAGAGTGATGCCTGTATGCCTCATATCTGATGCCTTGTTGTTGAGAAATCATCTTTTATCACTTTATATAAATTACTTCTTCCAGATTCTGGGGCGGATTTTGCCTGGAAGATAACTCTGCCTCCAGAGCTTGTTTTAAATATAAGGAAGAGTTACCAGTGTGATATGGTATAGCTGCTCTCTGCTCTCCTGATCTCACTGCAGAGCTGTGTGTGACTATAACTGACACGTTGGCAGGTTCCTCTCAGCTTCCAGCTCACAGGCAGACAGGGCTGCAATATTGTTGCAATACAGCAGAGCTCAGAAAAAATAAAAAAAAGGTTTGCAAGAAAACAAATTTTATTTTTCTTGTTCTGTGTTAGTTACTTGTCTCACACTGGTAACTCTCCCTTTTATTTATAATAAGCTGTGGAGGTAGAGTTATCTTCTAGGCAGCGACCACCCCAGAGCCTGGAAGAGGCCATGTAGATAAAGTGATAAAAGATGATTTATCAACAAGGCATCTGATATGAGGTAGGATTTTTATCAGCATTCTATAACCTGTATGCCCATATTAATTGTTTAGAAAGGTCAAATGTGGTGGCAGATTCCCTTTAAGAGGAGGGGCGATCATCCAGCTTTTAATAAATGCACAGTTCCTGCATCTCTAATGCTATGGAGTGCCATTAGTACCATTAGGGAAGCTTATACATCATGAAAGGCACTATCAATGCTGAGCATAATATAGAAGGTTTAGAACAGCATATGGTCTCATCTGGAAAATATTGCATCCATCACAACAGTATAGCCTCACAGAAGAAGAGTTCGGATGGTGAACCGGCTGCCTGAAGTCCAGACCTTTCACTAATAGAAAAGATATGGTAAATAATGAAACAAAAAATCGAAAAAGACCCATTGAGAGTTACAGAAAAGAAGCCACTGAAGAGTTATATAGGAATATTTTTGCATGTACAGGAGATTAAATTGCAATGCAAACTACTCCTAACCACCCAGATTACATATTATGTGCATACATCAACATTAAAGTAGGTGACTATGAAAACTAGCTGATAAAACATACAAGTGCTAAGAACCATCCTAATCTTCTATAAAGTAAGTAATGAACCCTCTCTGTCAGATACCAAATAGTGTACACAAGTCACCTAGCACTGAAGATATCAGAGTAATGTTAGTCAAAGAATCAGAAGTACAAAATAGTAGAATATCCATACAAACCCTGTTGTAGTGGAACACCCCAAAACACCTTTGACTTAGCTTGATCATGGGGAAATATGTGTAACCAAAAAATCATTTGTTCGTAACACGCACACTTTGTGAGGCAGACAGTCACGCAGTTAAATGTCTTTTTTTATTTTCCTTTTATATTTTTTTAACACAATTCCCCCCTATCCAAAAAGGATTAATAAAGAAATGCTAGGTACACACCCAAAAAAACAACTATTGCAATGATGAGGACCAGGGCTCAGTCTCACTAATGACAATCACTGCATTGAGTTTGTATGTTCTCCCCATGTTTGCGTGAGTTTACTCCAGGTGTCCGGTTTCTTTCAACACTCCAATGACCCCAAACAAGTATTGAGTGCATTTACTGAACATACATTTCAGTAGGCCAACATTTCGGATTTTAAAAACATTTTTCAAGCTGGTGTTATAAAGTATTCTAATTTACTGAGATAATGACTTTTGTGTTCATTTTTGTTAATTTGGTGAATGCCTACTTATTGTATCACTCCCTACAGCTTTTTGTTCTGAAAACATTGAAGAACAAAATATGCAGGTTAATTGAACACTTGAACAATGAGAGATTACCTCCTCCCACCTTCCCCCAATCCTGTGGAAAAAATGCCTGAATTAGAGCTGTGAACTATAAAAGGGATCTAGGGATCTGTCTCTGCTTCCAGAGACTCTATAGGACAGCAGTTAAGGCACCATGGCTCCAACTGGAAGAATACAGATTTGATCACTGCCCATCACTGAACCCATGGAGATGTTTGGGGAACCCAGGTTGGGACATCAGGTCACCTGACCACATAACACAATGGATTCTGTCAGCTTCCTAAGCTTGCCACTACCTCCTCTGTATGGGTGCCCACCAGAAGTCAGGTGCTACTGCTTGGGGTAGTTGGTCCTGGAAGCCCTGAAGTCGTAGATGTTCTATTTCCCGGCAAGCTTGCTTTCTCTTATGTACTTGCTGGGACTGTATTACTGTATATGTTATTGACTGTTTTTGATCCAATAAAACATTACCGTAGTGTGTTATTCTCAACCTCTGTTGTCTGCGTAGTATTCTGCCAAGGGTAAAGGAGAGCGGGCATTCAGTGGGATGAGCCCTGTGGTCTTTCTAAAGACAGCCATGCCAGCGGATGAGAGCACCCACTGACCACTGTCTCTGACGCGCCCCTGGGCCTGTGTCGCGCTGCGTTGCGCACGCGGGAGCTTACCCGGAGCCGGATCTCTTGAGGGTTGTAGTCTCGTGGCGGCGACCCGGTCCGTGCCCAGGGAGTCAAACTGAGCGGCGATGTACTAGCAGTAGATGGTTGGTGACTACGCCACCCGTTGAATGCAGCTATGGAGCTGCCGCTGCAGGGCAGACCGCTGAGGCCGGTGGAAGGATGGTGCAGCGTGGATGGTATAACCCCCAACGGGAGGGGTATGGCCTCAGGGCAGCCGACGTGGATGATGGGGGTAGCAGGAACCACTCAGAGACGGTGCGGTGTAGTTCAGGGTCTTTACTGGTGACAAAGATAGACCCTCCCGGAGTACTTGCTAGTGATAGGGGCCTGGTCAGTCCTTGAGCAGATGGGATTTCCCCTGGCCAGGCGGAGTTGTAGGCCTTCCCAACTAACTGTACTCTTCTGGCTACCTTGCTAGAGGCGGGAATAAGTAGCCCACGTCCCTGAGTGTACCGTGTGGTGCTCACCCGTATGGCCGGTGACTCGGGGCCTTCTAATGGCTTCCGCTCCACGATGGCGGTGCTGGTCCCACGCGTGTGACCGTGCCTTCGGGCTTCTGGGCCAGAGGACCTGAAATCCTCTGCCGGACGGTTTCTGCTGCTGGGTAGGAGTTAGTCCCCACAGCCTCGGACTCCGGGTCCGGTTAGAAATCTTCTCAGTCAGGGCGAGCTCTGCAGCTGCCAGCCCCTGACTCCTTGTAACACTGCTCCCCACAGAGCTCCTGATGTTTCTTGCTATGCTGCTTCTCTTCTCTACTCTTGTTCTGTCTTCTTTCTCTGACTCTGACAGACTGACTGACCCTGTTCTTTGATGGTGCCCACCTTATATACACCCTCTATGTGTGAGCTCAGGTGACCAGCACCCAATGAGCTCCTATCTTTACCCAGGCTGCTCCCCCTATCTGCCCCTACACTACTTGGGATGTACCACCCCCCTCCCACTCCAGCCAGGAACAGACTCGGTCGTACCTGCACATTTCTAAGTGGGAGTACCGTCGGCCTGCTCCTCGGAAATGGGATGTATGTAGTGCATGCAGCCTACCGAGCTCAGTTCCACACTCCATCCTTACCCGGGAGTGGAATATCACACCTCTGGGTTGAGGTGCAATACCCCTGTAGCAGCCGAATCCTCAGGGTGCTACATTCCCCCCTGGTAAATCACAGCACGTCCTCGGGCTGTAAGACATAACACCAAAAACATACAAATTTTTGCATAACATATAAAACAACATATATTAGCATAAAACTTTTCATATAAAACATTCTCGTCGCCTCTGGCTCCTCCTCCGGTCACTGTGCAACGTGTGACCGGGTAAAGTGCGACAGTCTCTTCTTGAAAAATGGTTTTCCTATAAAACCGGTAGGGGCGCTTTAGGACGCGCAACTATATACAAAAAGGGAAGGTGGCCGCTCTCAGTCCTCGGCCAGGTATTGGGGAGGAATGACCGTTCTCAGTCCTCGGCCAGTGGGATTTAGGGAAATACAGGTAACAGTTCACACTTGCTGGTCCCAACGGGGACTATATTTAGCAACAGTAACAGTTTCAGTTTCAGTTTCAGTTTATGGTGCCCCGACGGGCAACTATATACAGCTTCTGCTTCGCTGTACTTAGCGACGGCGTCCTCCTGCTCTTTCTTTATGGTTACCTCTAACTCTAGTTTCAGACCCGTCCGGGTCCTCTTGTTCTTCCTCCTCACACCGCAGCTCTTCCTCCGTCAGACGATGCACATGGAGGGCGTAGGGTCCTTTGGCACACTTGTGCCGGGTGAAGGTGACCTCGTCCCCGATGTAAAGGTCACGACCTCTGTGTCCCTCCGGTAGGTGGGACTCAACGTCTCTCCTGGTCACGAAGACGTCGCCTAGGGTGCGGTGGTCTCGGATGAAGCCCCACCCATGCTGCATGTTAAACTTTATCACAGTCCCGGTGGTGCGGGGACTATGCGCTGCACGGGGGTCTCTCCTGGCCCGGCTCTTCTGCTCCGCGCTCCTTATTTGAGCTTGCTGTTCCCGGACCCGCCTCTCTCTCCGCTCCCTCTCAAAGTCCTCGAGCTGTTGGCGGCAGCACTCAGCACGCTCCGCTGCAGCTGCCCGAGTCTCTTGAGTGAACCCCATGAGATCTTCTCCGGTGGGGTCCCACTCAAACTGCGCTTCTGCTAGCGGGGGCGAGATCCTCTTTACGGGCTTTGGAGCCGGGATCAGGGGTTCATCCAGGGGTCTCTCTCTCCGGAGTCGGGGATGGTGAAACTCCGGTGGCCATATAAATGGCTGCCCATCCGGGCACGTATGCTGGGCGTACAGGTCCTCTCCCAGATGCGGCACTCTTGGTCTTATGGGCGCGGTGGTGTTAGCGCCCGGGTTGCCCGGGCCTTGCGGCCAGGCCTGGGGTATCTGGAAGGTAAAGGGCACCGTAAGGACGGCGGCGCCCTGGGCTACTTGGCCCTGCGACCAGGCCGGGGGCTCCGCGGAGGTAGGGGGCGCTGTTGGTATTGCGGCGCCCGGGGGTACTAGGCCTTGCGACCAGGCTGGTGGTACTTCCTGCTTGGTCACGCTCGGGGTCGAGGCGTGTGACGTCACAGGGGTCGCGGCTCCCGTTTGAGGCCTAGTCTGCGGCGATGACGTTGCAGCGACGGGCACGGCAGGATAGACTTCGGGCTCTGCGACGGGGAGCTGGGGCAGGTACGCGGTTTCCCGGTTTGGGGTATAGACGTCCCCTTTACCTGCCTCCTTTCGTTCGGCTCCCTTCTCGGCGCCGTCTCCGGCCTTCAGTCCTCCTGCGCCATCCTCAGAGGCGGTCTGTCTCCTCGTCTCGGGTGGCGTGCTCCGCTGACGAGTTCTTGTCTGCTGGGCCATCTCACGGCTCCACTCCGCCAACGTCTCTCGCTGCACCCGGGCCATCCTCCGTGCGAGGCCCTCCAGCGCAGTCTGTGCACACTCCCGATCTCGGGGGAGCTGTGCCAGGACCTCCACTAAGCCTAGTGGGGTCGTTGCTTCTAGCAGGCTCCTGACCAACGGGTCGGTGCTGCTCTGCTCTCCTTCCGTTGTCTCCAGCAGGCTCCTGGCCAGCGGGCCGGTGCTGCTCTGCTCTTCTTCCATCTCCGGGTAAGCTTCTTCTGGACTCAGCTCTAGGCTTCTTGTCTCCGGGTGCGCTCTCTCTAGACTGCTCCAAGCGACACCCATCTTTGTTCTCTCCTTTCGTCTCCTCCCACCTCGAGGGCGGTCCCGGGGCCACTTGGTGACTGTCAGCTCCAGGGGCAGTTCTTTCACGCTGACAGACACCTCTAGCATCACAGTCTCTGTTGGTGGGGGCGGTTTCCACTTTTGGCGCCATTTTCGGTCCTGGCCCACGATGGGAGGTGGCCTCTTGCCATCCTCTGGCACGCCCATAATGGCGTCCGCTCTGACAAGGCGGGAAACCTTTGGAAATGGCGGGAATCGTCTCCCAGTGGCGGGAAACTCTGCCGATGGCGGGAAAAAGCTGTTAATGGCGGACAACCGGCTGGAATCGACCTGTGATGGAGTCCGATGGCGGGGACCCTCCGGAACCGGCAGGAGACTTCTTTTTGAGGTAAACTTGCACTTTTCTTCAGGCACGCAGTACCCGGGTGTTGCGGGCACGTAATCCTGCCGACTACGCCAAAGTTGACGCGCCCCTGGGCCTGTGTCGCGCTGCGTTGCGCACGCGGGAGCTTACCCGGAGCCGGATCTCTTGAGGGTTGTAGTCTCGTGGCGGCGACCCGGTCCGTGCCCAGGGAGTCAAACTGAGCGGCGATGTACTAGCAGTAGATGGTTGGTGACTACGCCACCCGTTGAATGCAGCTATGGAGCTGCCGCTGCAGGGCAGACCGCTGAGGCCGGTGGAAGGATGGTGCAGCGTGGATGGTATAACCCCCAACGGGAGGGGTATGGCCTCAGGGCAGCCGACGTGGATGATGGGGGTAGCAGGAACCACTCAGAGACGGTGCGGTGTAGTTCAGGGTCTTTACTGGTGACAAAGATAGACCCTCCCGGAGTACTTGCTAGTGATAGGGGCCTGGTCAGTCCTTGAGCAGATGGGATTTCCCCTTGCCAGGCGGAGTTGTAGGCCTTCCCAACTAACTGTACTCTTCTGGCTACCTTGCTAGAGGCGGGAATAAGTAGCCCACGTCCCTGAGTGTACCGTGTGGTGCTCACCCGTATGGCCGGTGACTCGGGGCCTTCTAATGGCTTCCGCTCCACGATGGCGGTGCTGGTCCCACGCGTGTGACCGTGCCTTCGGGCTTCTGGGCCAGAGGACCTGAAATCCTCTGCCGGACGGTTTCTGCTGCTGGGTAGGAGTTAGTCCCCACAGCCTCGGACTCCGGGTCCGGTTAGAAATCTTCTCAGTCAGGGCGAGCTCTGCAGCTGCCAGCCCCTGACTCCTTGTAACACTGCTCCCCACAGAGCTCCTGATGTTTCTTGCTATGCTGCTTCTCTTCTCTACTCTTGTTCTGTCTTCTTTCTCTGACTCTGACAGACTGACTGACCCTGTTCTTTGATGGTGCCCACCTTATATACACCCTCTATGTGTGAGCTCAGGTGACCAGCACCCAATGAGCTCCTATCTTTACCCAGGCTGCTCCCCCTATCTGCCCCTACACTACTTGGGATGTACCACCCCCCTCCCACTCCAGCCAGGAACAGACTCGGTCGTACCTGCACATTTCTAAGTGGGAGTACCGTCGGCCTGCTCCTCGGAAATGGGATGTATGTAGTGCATGCAGCCTACCGAGCTCAGTTCCACACTCCATCCTTACCCGGGAGTGGAATATCACACCTCTGGGTTGAGGTGCAATACCCCTGTAGCAGCCGAATCCTCAGGGTGCTACATCTCCACAGAGAATATGGGGGACCTCTCAGGGTCCCTTTAATGTCAGAAGAAGTTTGAACTCTGCAGTTAATGAGTCATCTGAGTGTTGATAACTTTTATTCATTACTTTTTACTTAAAAAAATGTTAGTTAAGGAAGACTGCATAGGGAGGTCTGGATTTTATAGATCTATGGTAATGGGACTGAATTAAAAACCTGAATTCAATGATTAAGACATATAACTCAATACTTTTGTCGATATATTCTACCTTGCAGGGGAATTCTGATGTAAAAGTTACGAGTTCCCCGCTCTGGATAACCCTTAAAGGGAATCAGTCAGTAGGATCAACCCAATTAAGTCATCTATATGAGAATGTAGGTCATAGGAAGCTGAATGAAAATGATGCCTTGGTATCTGTGATCCAATGTTTTATTCCAGAGAAATCAACATTTTTCCTAATATGTAAATGAGCTGTTAAGATCTATGGGCTGGACATAGATCTCCCTAAGAATATGCCTCATTAGCTGATTTTAAATAAAAGAGGGTGTTACCAGTGTGAGACATGTAACAACTGACAGTTAGGATCATACTCAGCTTAACTTATACTTCACTCCAGTAATAAGATGTGCCAAATTCATTAAATAAATTAAGCGCATTGTACTTTAGCGAGCCCTTCATTAATACTGTTGTGCACTACACCAGTAATAAATCAGTCGCCATATGTTCAGTGTACTTATTTGTAAATGAATAAATCTGCCCCCACTGACTTCACAGTTGCTTGTTATTGCGGCTGTTACGTAGGGAGTTCTGTTTTTGTTTTTTTGTAAAGCATTTAAGCTATAATAAAAAATGTGTGTTCTTAACTTGAATTACATATGTTTGTCCTTTATTCTGCGTGTGGATAATAATAATCAACGTTTACATTGATGTGTGCTTTAGTCAAGCTCTACTTGTTTATATTGCTCCCTGAGGGGAGGATGTAGCCACGCTGCGTGTTTCCACCATGGGTTGAATGGTGTTTGTTGTACGAGATGTTCATTGTCACACTGTGCAGACAGCTCATTAAACACTGACAGATCGAGGGAGCGGATGAATGTTTACCAATTGAAAATATCATTATTCCTAGTTGGAAACCAATATACTGTACATAAAAGTACATTTTTCAGTTTACGGCTGATTTGCAGATTTCAGCTTTCCCATCACTGACATCATTTTTATGTATTGAGCAATAGGTGATAATTAATCCAGTACATGCACCGTAGTGTACAGTTGGGAAAGGGCAGATTCTGTTATACGCCATGCACAACAGCATTGTATTACTGGTCGAAGTAAACCTGGTTTATTGTGAGCAGAAATTAAATAGCATCTTTCTGCCTGAGTTTCAAACATTTTGTAAAGTTCTTACAGTGCTGAAGCAATTTCATTAGAAATAAATGTGGATATCAACGCTGTTTATCAAGTTTTGCAGATTTATTAGGCAGCTTTTTTTGCTCAGGAAAAATGGGCCAAAAAAGAGATTTAACTGACTGTTGTAAGGCTGCTGCTTTCGTGTCCATGCGGCAATGAGGCAGTGACCCAAGAAAGTTTAAATTAAACGTCTTTATTTCAAACTCACAAAGTAAATCCAAATCTTTTATCCTCCTGTTCCCAGCTGGAGCATCCATATCAGTCCGTTGCTGTGGGAGATTGCACCACAGTTTCACTTGAGGGTGCGTCAGTAGCTTTGACTTCTCTGGCCTGAGTTCAGACTCACACAGACCTATCCTGCATAGAGCCTCCTGCTCTGCTGTTTGCAAACAAAACACTGACACACCCAGTCCTAAAATTGAAAGATTAAATGGGAATCATGGACATGAGCCACTCCCAAGACCAGGAATGGAGCGAGAGATCCATCCCACTACCATCCTGCAGATCTCTCCAAAAATAAAAGCCCATGTCAGGTGTGACGATACAGCTTAAAATCTTTATCAGCCAGATGTTTAGATTTGTTAATCTAAGAGAAATACACTATTATGTTTCTTTTGACTTGTGAATGTATGTGTATTTCTATGGTGCAAGTGTGACGCCCCTGAGGGTTCAGTCACCACAGGGGTGCTGCACCTCAGATGGAGGTGTGGTATCTCCTTTTCCAGGTAAGGCTGGAGCATCACACAGGACCCCACTTCACACTCAACACTACACCACTCTCGTCCTGTAGGAGGCCAGATAGCACTTGGGTGCTGCCCTGGCCCGGGATAGAGGAGATGGGGGGAACCAAAGATAGGGGGAACCAAGTAGTGGGTGAGGGTGGAGGAAACACTTACAGGAAGCACTTATAGAATCATATATAATATTTGGCCATCTTTAGTTCAAGATCCTTTGATTGTGGTCTTCTGTCAGGGTCCAGCAAGAGTCTGTAGCTGGCTGAAGATTCATGGTCCTCGCTCTCTGGCCTTGAGACGAGGAGCGAGTCAGAGTTTACAGGTGTCTCTGCCCGGTCAGGGTCCCGTTCTAAGAAGGCCTTGGAGGGGAGCGGAGGAGATAGGCTCCACAGGCGAAAGTGTGGCACCCCAGGGGTATGGTTACCACAGTAATAGAAATATTACGTCTGAGAGCAAGTGGGAGGTTTCCTGGTCAGGAGCCCTTAAGCATGCAACACCTCCTGCCCAGACCTGGGAGGGGAGGAATCTGCCCTTATAAACTGGGTCTGGGGCGGGGTTAGAAGAGAAGAAGCAGACACAGGGAAAGAAACAGCAGGAGCTCTGTAGGAGCAGGAGCTGAGTGCCAGGGGCTGGAGCCAAGCAGAGCTCACCCTGGCAGAAGAATCTAAGTACCGGACACCAGAGTCCGAGGCTGTAAGGATCTCTAAGTCCAACAGCAGAAACCAGCCGGCAGGGGATTTCAAGGTCCTCTGGCCATAGAAGCCCGGAGGCTCAGTCACAAGCAAGGGAACAGCACCGCCATCAAGGAGCGGAGGCTAACAGAATGCCCCAAGTCACCAGCCATACGGGTGAGCACTACACGGTACATTTAGGGACGTGGGCTACTATCACCCGCTTATAGCAAGGTAGCCAGGAAGAGTGCAGAGAGACGAGCAGGCCTACAACTCCACCTGGCCACGGGAGCTCCTGCTTGCTCACAGACTGACCAGGCCTCTTATGCTAGCCAGTACTCCCGGGGGGGTCTGCCTTATTATCATCAGTAAAGACCCTGAACTGCACTGCAAAGACTCTGAGTCGTTCCTGTTGCGCTCGTGCACCATCACTCCCATCATCTACACTCATTGCCCTGAGGCTATACTCCTCCCGTGGGGAGTCATCCCATTCTCTGCTGCGCACAGAACACCAGCCTCAGCGGTCTGCCTCGCAGAGGCGGTACACCCTGACCTCAATCCACGGGTGGCATAGTCGGACAATTAACCTAAAACCTATAAAGGACTGCCACTGGTTTGACCACCCTGAGCCACGGGACCGGATCGCCGCCACAGAGACTACAACCCCCAGAGACCCGGCTCCGGGTAACCCACACGCGTGTACACACGGCCCAGGGGGCGCGTCAACTTTGGCGTAGTCGGCAGGATTTCGTGCCCACAACCACCGGGTACTGCGCGCCTTCTAAAGATTGTCATACCTCCCGTGGTGAAGGCTCCCGCCATCCGGAGCCATTTCCCGCCATCTTCAGCCATTTTCCCGCCATCCGCAGCTGTTTTCCCGCCATCCGCAGTCGTTTTCCCGCCATCGGGCGCCATCTTCGGGACGCCGCGTGGGAAGAAGAGGGGTGTGGACGCCGAAAGCGCGCGAGACCTGAAGCTCCACCCTACGCACCGACGCTGCGCAAGGTCCTGGAAGGGAGAGAGAGCAATGCTGACGTCACCAGGACGCGACGCAAGATCCTCGTCCGGAGCAGCACCAGCGGAGCCGCGGCCTACAGAAGAGGATCGTCGGAAGGTAGGCCACACTTAACTAGGGGGGAGGAAGATGACGGACACGGAGGGACCCTCTACCACCAGCGCAGCCACTGCCGCGGTAATGCCATTTACAATGCCTTACATCCCCGGAGCGGCCTGGCTGCCCCAATACTCAGGGGAGTCGCATACCCTAAGCGACTTTAAAGAGAGACTGTACAGCCTATTTAAGGTATACCCCCTGACGAAGGGCCAGAAAGTGAGCATATTGATAGGCCAGCTAACCGGCGCAGCCCAACGCGAAGTAAAGTCCTGGTCAGTCAGGGACAAGGAGACTGTGAAGGAGATCTTAGCCAGTCTGAAGGACACTTTTGATACCCGCACCTCAGCTGAGATCAAAATGAGATTTTATGGGTGCAAGCAGCGGGCCCAAGACAGTATAAGAGACTATGCTTTGAGTTTGCAAGAGGCCCTGGGAGCCATTAAACAGGCAGACCCTGACAGTGTGCGGAACGCAGATGAACTGTTAACTGAGCAATTCATTGAGGGTCTGCTGTCCAACGCCCACCGAACCCAGTTACGTGCAATGGCCTTGCAGAACCCTGGTTTAGACTTTGCAAAGATCAAAGACAGGGCCATCCGAGTGCTCAGAGAACCGACACCGGGTAGCGCTGTAACCCACCGGCGCCCTGCTATTACCTATCACCAGGAGGCGGCGCCCTTGTCTGCAGAGCCTATAGGAGCTGGTGCGCAGGCTTTGGACAACAACCCGGCTACAGACCTGCACCATCAGGTCCAAGAGCTAACTAAAAGCGTAGCCGCGCTAACCCGAACTGTGCAGTCTTTACAGGTCTCTCCTCCAGGAAGGATCAAGCTGGCCACCAGTCCGGAGGACGTCCCGTGGTACCGACAGAGGAGGATCCCATCGTCCAGAGGAAGACCCAGTGACAGATACAACGAGGACGGACAACCCATCTGCCGCCGCTGCAATCAACCTTGGCATATGGCAAGGTACTGTCATTTAAACGGGCACAACCTGGGGCAGAGGGCCAATCCCCAGGCATAAGATCATCAGGCCCTTCAAACTGGCATGATAAATATGTAGGGGGACGTCCAGTCTTGCCTGTGGTACTGGATGGCATTCCAATGAGTGCCCTACTAGACACCGGGTCACAGGTAACTACCATCCCTTATGTGCTCTTTAAGCGGTACTGGAATGACTCGGACATAACCCGCTACCCAGATGACGACCTGAGTATCATCGCCAGCAATGGTCAGCCCGTGCCGCAGGTGGGATTCAAAGAGGTGACCATTAAAATCGGTAAAGTCGAACTGGCGACACAAGGACTGATTATTGTGGACATTGATCGTCATGAGAGTCACCCTAAAATAACCTTGGGAACTAACGTGATTGAAAATTGTCTTGCAGAGATAAATCTCATTTTACAGCAGGTTGCCAAGAATGCCAGTTCCAGCCAGCAGCGTGTCCTCCAAAAAGAGATCCGGGCACTGATGAAACGGCAACAAGTAGAACTATCTGGTGGTGAGATTGGTAGCGTGAGAATGTGTGACCCGTTCCCTATTGCCATGCCCCCGAAAAGTGAGATGATGATCTGGTGCCGGGCAGCTATTGGTCTAAGAGGTAGAGACTACCAAGCAATGGTAGAGCCCGTCTACTCAGACAGTAGGCCCACCATTTTGACAGCACAGGGAGTGGTCGATGTACGCCATGGAAGGGTACCTGTCCGCATCGTAAATATCAGGGAGAGAGAAGTACACCTGCCCCGGTATGCCACACTAGCCAAATTGTTCACCATAAACCAAAATTCTGTAAGGGCCGTGGAACCCTTGCCTCCATCTCAACCAGAGGAAGGTAACGGCTCTAAGAAACAAATGGAGGACTGGTGTCAGCAACAGCATTTGGGTACTGACTCCACTCCCTCACACCAAAAACAGGGAGTCTCCTGGGTGGTTCAGGAGTACGAAAGAGTCTTTAGTAAACACCCGCTAGACTTCGGGCGAGTAAAGGGGATAGAACATCACATCCACACAGGAGACCATACACCCATAAAGGAAAGATACCGACCTGTACCCCCTGCACACTATCAGCATGCAAAAGGGATGTTGCGGGACATGAAGGAGAGGGGGTAATCAGGGACAGCTGTAGCCCCTGGGCAGCTCCACTAGTTCTAGTGGAAAAGAAGGACAACACAATGAGAATGTGTGTAGACTACAGAAACGTCAACCGTATCACACACAAAGATGCGTACCCGTTACCTAGAATAGAAGAATCTTTAGCTGCATTAAAATCTGCTAACTTCTTCTCCACTTTGGATCTTACTAGCGGGTACTGGCAGGTTCCTGTAGCAGAGGCGGACAAAGAGAAGACTGCATTCACCACCCCGATGGGTCTCAGCGGATTCAACTGTATGCCGCTCGGGCTCTGCAATGCACCAGGAACCTTCCAGCGGTTGATGGAATGCTGTCTGGGACACCGGAATTTCGAGATGATCCTGTTATACCTGGACGATATCATCGTTTATTCCAAAACCTACGAGGACCATCTGAAACACCTGGCAGAAGTGTTTGACGCCCTGGCAAGCTACGGCCTAAAGGTGAAACCCTCCAAGTGTCACCTGCTGAAACCAAAGGTACAGTGCCTGGGACACGTGGTGAGTGCTGATGGAGTGGCTCCCGACCCTGATAAGATCACCGTGATTAAAGACTGGCCAAGACCCTCCAGCATAAAGGAAGTGCGGCAGTTCCGCGGGTTGGTAGGCTACTACCGAAGATTCATTCCCGGTTTCACCAAAATGGCAGCTCCTATGCAGGACCTCCTGATAGGTAAATCCAGGAAGGCCAAAAACCAGAAGCCGCCCTTCAGGTGGGAAAAGCTGGAAGAGGAGTCCTTCCGCCAGCTGAAGATGGCCCTCACGGGGGATGAAATCCTGGAGTACCCTGACTACGGCCAGCACTTTATCCTCCACACGGACGCGAGCAACATCGGGCTAGGAGCCGTACTGTCCCAGATCCAGCAGGGGAAAGAACGGGTAATCGCTTACGCCAGCCGAAAACTACGGCCCACAGAGAGAAACCCTGAGAATTATAGCTCATTCAAGCAAGAGTTCCTGGCAGTGGTGTGGGCAGTGACCGAATGTTTCAAGCATTACCTTGCCTCTTCCAAGTTCACCGTGTACACGGATAACAACCCGTTGACACACCTGAACACTGCAAGACTTGGTGCCCTGGAGCAGAGATGGATGGCCCGCCTGTCCAACTATTAATTCACCATCAAATACAGGGCGGGACGCTCAAATGCCAACGCGGATGCCCTGTCCAGAATGCCAAACTTACCGGACGTAGGGGAAGATCCAGAAGAACTGGAAGAAGTCGAACTCCCTGCGTTCCACCGTCATGGGATTACCCTGTATTCCCACCGTGTAAGGGACAGGCAGTCCATCTGGTGAAGGAAATGCTGACACAGTCTGATGCCCGTCTTGACCCAGACGCTCCGGAGGAGACCAAGCAACTGTGGAAGGAGAAAGGTAAACTGTTTCTTTACAAGGAGAAGCTGTGCCAGAGAATGGTCAACTTTAGAACACATGAGCTGACCTGGCAGGTAGTGGTCCCAAGACGAGACGCGGCTATGGTTCTGGAGGCATGCCACAACGGAGCAGGACACTTCGGATGGAAGAAGCTGGAGTTCCTGTTGCGTGGATGGTTCTACTGGGTAGGCATGAGAGGAGCCATCGAGAGGTGGTGTAGAGACTGTGGCCCGTGCAACCTAAGGAGGAAGGACCGTGCCAGCCAGAAGACTCCCCTGCAGCCCATCATCACCAGGCAGCCACTGGAACTGGTAGCCCTGGACCATGTGAAACTGGCTCCAAGCAAATCTGGGTACGTCTACGCCCTCACCATTGTAGATCACTACTCCCGGTTCCTTGTGGTGGTCCCTGTCAAGGACTTAACGGCTCAAACAGCAGCTAGAGCCTTCCAGCAGCACTTCTGCCGTCCACATGGGTATCCGGAGCAAGTGCTGACGGACCAAGGACCAGCCTTCGAAGCGGAGGTCTTCCAAGAGTTCTGCAATCTGTATGACTGCAGGAAGATAAGAACAACGCCCTATCACCCTCAGACCAACGGACTATGTGAGAAAATAAACCAGGTGGTGATAGACTTGCTAAAAACGTTGCCCCTGGAAGAACGCAGTCTGTGGCCTGAGAAACTGCCTGATCTGGTAGACTTGTATAACCACATCCCCGTAGGTTCCACCAACTGTACCCCGGCTTACCTAATGAGAGCAAGACCTGGTAAGCCGCCTATTGACCTGGATATGGGAGTCCTGACACCTGAGGACACCTCGCCAGAGGCAGACTGGGACACAGAACAGCAGCAGCAGCAGTATCGGAAAGTACAAGAGAGCGTCGAGCGAAGTCTGTCTCAAGTAAGAGAAAAGCAAGAGAAGACTTATAACCAGAATGCTCCCGCTGTTCCCCTGTTACCTGGAGAGCAGGTCTTGAAGAGAAAGAGGCGGCTCCACAAGTTGGATGACCAGTAGGAGAAGAACCCGTACACAGTACTGCCCTCAAGCCATGATAATCCAAAAGTCTGCATAATCAGTAAGGATGGAGGAGAAACCACAGCCATTGTCTCCAGAGACCACCTCAAAAAGTGTCCCGAGCAGCTGCAAAGCACTGACGAAGATCAAGAGAACCCTCAACCCGCAGAGGAAAGGGAAGAAATGATCAGTACAGTACTCGGTGACTTTCCCCAGTCCTGGACACAAATCAACAATGCTATCGTGGTACCCGTCCTCACCTTTCTCCAGCCAGCCCCTCAAGGGCCTACAGAAGAACAGGTAGTGTCGGAAGAGCAGCCGGCCCAGGAGGCAGAAGAATCCATACCAGCAGCCCAGTAGAATCAACCCTCTGCTAGTAGTGAGTCTGCCGTGCCCCTAGTAAGCCAAAGAGTACGCAGAAAGCTGCCAGGCCTGCCCGTAACACCTACTACACCCTGTAGTGCAGAACCAGATAGTGGGTTATGTAGGTCCACCAGGAGCACTAGAGGACAGATGCCCGCTCGCTGGAGAATCTAAACTGTAATGTGAATTTACCTGTAAACTGCAAATGTTGAAAATGGTTTATGTTTGTTGCCTGGTTATTAATTATGTTTCTCTAGTTACCCTTCAGGTTTATTTGGACTGACAGGTTATGGACGCTGAATAACCGGAACTACATTGTAAATAGTTGCACCTTGTACCTCTTACGAAGACGGCCATGGAAGAAAAACCTGTCTGGCGTGGCCTCGTGTGGTCCAAAGTAGTTCGCTCCGCCGTGCAGCCACGCCCAGGGCCAGCGTTTGGGGTTTGCTTTGGACAGGTCCCCTAATCTGTTCTAAAACTTCACCTTGGGTGATATGGACACCCGGTTACGGAAGTGCCGTGACCTTAAAGACAAAATGTCCTTGTACATATGCTATGCTATTGTTATACCCTGTATTTGTGTTTTCTTAAAAATGTGTTTAGTCCCGGAATACTAAAATTTACTAGGGGGGAATGTGGCACCCCAGGGGTCTGGTTACCACATTAATAGAAATATTACGTCTGAGAGCAAGTGGGAGGTTTCCTGGTCATGAGCCCTTAAGCATGCAACACCTCCTGCCCAGACCTGGGAGGGGAGGAATCTGCCCTTATAAACTGGGTCTGGGGCGGGGCTAGAAGAGAACAAGCAGACACAGGGAAAGAAACAGCAGGAGCTCTTTAGGAGCAGGAGCTGAGTGCCAGGGGCTGGAGCCAAGCAGAGCTCGCCCTGGCAGAAGAATCTAAGTAGGACACCGGAGTCCGAGGCTGTTAGGATCTCTAAGTCCAACAGCAGAAACCAGCCGGCAGGGGATTTCAAGGTCCTCTGGCCATAGAAGCCCGGAGGCTCAGTCACAAGCAAGGGACCAGCACCGCCATCGAGGAGCGGAGGCTAACAGAAGGCCCCAAGTCACCAGCCATACGGGTGAGCACTACACGGTACACTCAGGGACGTGGGCTACTATCACCCGCTTATAGCAAGGTAGCCAGGAAGAGTGCAGACAGACAGGGAGGCCTACAACTCCACCTGGCCACGGGAGCTCCTGCTTGCTCACAGACTGACCAGGCCTCTTATGCTAGTCAGTACTCCTGGGAGGGTCTGCCTTATTATCATCAGTAAAGACCCTGAACAGCACTGCAAAGACTCTGAGTCGTTCCTGTTGCGCTCGTGCACCATCACTCCCATCATCCACACTCATTGCCCTGAGGCTATACTCCTCCCGTGGTGAGTCATCCCATTCTCTGCTGCGCACACAACACCAGCCTCAGCGGTCTGCCTCGTAGCGGCGGTACACCCTGACCGCAATCCATGGGTGGTGTAGTCGGACAATTAACCTAAAACCTATAAAGGACTGCCACTGGTTTGACCACCCTACAACCCCCAGAGACCTGGCACCGGGTAACCCACACGCGTGTACACACGGCCCAGGGGGGCGCGTCAAAAGGATCCCAGGAGGATACAGATGGAGCGGAGTAGCCTCCTGCCGCAAGAGGGGTGACCGGCCCCCGATATCTGACTGTGTACTTCACGTCACTGTTGGAAAAGCCCGGCGGCTTAGTGGATCCCAGGGAGGAACCCAAGCGGGAGGAGATAAGAAGAAGAGGAACACACCAACGAGGTCTTGACAGGTGCTCCTGATCTACCTGGGAAGTGCTGAACCCCCTTCCTGGTGGCCACAGTATGCCGTGTGCAGCAGAGAGAAGCTTTGCGGCTGAAAGTGCATCTAAAGTGAGTAAAGACCTGGATGACTTCATTTACCGCCTCCGCTTGTTTATTCCTGCGCGGCACTGCACCCACCATACCTCCACACAGTTCATCAAACACTGCCCTGAGGCATACTCCGCCTGTGGGGAGTAGTACAAACCAAGCTGCCAGAACATCAGCCTCAGAGGACTGTTGCAGCGCTGGTGGCCTTCACCAGAAGCCACAGGTGGCGTAGTCGAACATTAACCACTCATCCAAAAAGCCCATTTTTCTCTTTTTCTTCTTTTACTTTTACTGTGACAGCCCTGGGCACGGAATGGGTCAATGCCATGACTGCATCCCCACAACATCTGCAAGGCCCGGCTCCGAGTATCCCCCACTTGCTCAGGGAGGGCGACACACAAGAACGACATATGATTATTTGCATAACCCTGATTGTTGTCTCCTCTTTCATTCTGAAACAATGATGTTGATTTAAAGAGCCCCTGATATACCATCTATGTAAATTGATTAGCTCAAACAATGAGACCTGTGTGAGCCCTGCACCTTTACCTCTAACCCGGACTTGTGACTGATGACCTATATATGTAAATAGAAAAAGGGTTTATCTATCCTGCTGAAAAGAGACTTGGAACAGAAAATAGAACGACACTTTACAGAGAGAGTCAAGGTTTAGACTCTGTCACACCATCAGCTTTGTAGGATGGCTTTACCCAAAGAGACACAGATTTGGATTCTACATGATTCCAGCCTAAGGATATATGGCCCTGACTGGAAAGATACGGATCTGCTCCATTGACCATCAGAGATATATGGATACATTTGGGAAGACCAGGTTCGGACGATGAAGTTGCCTGGCCCCATGGATATGTTGTTTGGGGTTGCCAGGAGGGACCCACCAGTTGTCTGGAATCCATGGAGACATTCGGAAAAGCCAGATTGGGACCAGCCGGTCATCTGGCAAGTGGAAACTCTCGGAGAGGCCAGGGTGGGACCCTCGGGTCCCCTGGCCTTGTACCTCGATGGACTGCTAGCTTCCTAAGCTTGCCACTACCTCCTCTCTGTGGTGGCCCGCCAGAAGTGGGGGGCCATTGGTTGAGGTAGTTGGCCCTGGAAGTCCCAAAGTCACAGCTGTTCTATCCCAGGCGGGCGAGGCGGAAGGGTGAGACTGTATAATATTGTATCATCTAGTGTATTTGCTGGTACTGTTCTATGTGTTTATTGTCCGTTCTGTGGTTCAGGAAAGTATTGCCACACTGTTTTACCCTCACCATGTGTTGACTGAGTAGTGTTACGCCCACGGAAGACACCATGTCTTCACATCAGGGTTTCCTAAATCTGACTTGATCAAATAGCTTGACCAAGTCCATTCTCACTTTTAATTTGCATTGTAACCCGCCCAAGCATTTCAAAATTACTAGGCGAGCACCTAGCATCTCGAGCACTGTGATTCTTTGGCGAGTAATGAATAGTGGCGAGCATGCTCGCTCCTCACTATTCAGGACTATTTTTTTAACAATGTGCCTAAGAACTAACAGGCAGGTAGTTGCTAACTACCTACCTCTTGTGCACGGATATTTCAGTGGCTACGCTGATATCACATTGACAGGGCAGTGGCTTCTCTTTCGCTCTGCTCTGTTGATGGGGAGTGACTGCTAACGTCGTAATGATTGACAACCGGCTCCCCGCTACTTAACTGCATGGATCCACTGGTCAATCAGCATGATGTCAGAAGTCACGCCCTGTCAACAGAGCATTCCAGAAAAAGAAGAAAAAGAAGAAGGTTTTACGTGCAGCAGTTAGCCTGAGTTAGCAAGGATGGTTAATTGGTTCATAGTACAGTATAGCCAAATTCATAAATTGCGTGCACCATTTTGATGAATTTAGCACCAAAAACAGCAAATAATACCACAAGACCAAAAAGGATAAGGACTTACAAATGACGCAATTGATAAATGGATGCCATAATTTTGTAAGCTGACTGAAGACGATGCGGCTAGAACAGTATGACATTCAGAGGGACAGATCTAAGAGTCTAGGGGAATGGGGCAATGCCACTGGGGACCTGACTCTAGCACTAGTTTTCCTAGTTGTATTTCCATTTTAAGGCCTTTTTTTTATTATTAAAAAAACAGACGCCACTGTAGAAAGGTATATACTGTAAGGTAACTGGGTCTGTCAGTCAGTACTGGCGTCTGTCAATAAATCATTCAATTAAAGCAAATAGAAAAGGAATTTGTCTTAATTAGGAATCCTGTATGTCCCCTACATTTAAATAATTTAGAAATATTCTAATATGTGAAATAATCATTAAGTTTAGATCAATGATATGGATTGTTTGTTACATGGTTATTATACGTCAAATTGTATACTATTAACAGAATTTGTCATTCGTTCCTCTGGATTAAAGCCTGTCACGGTGTGTGGCTCCCTCTAGAGTAGAATATATGTGAGATGCTGATAAATTTAAGTCGATAATTTCTGGATTTGGTTAAAGGGAATCTGTAGCCAGGTTTGGCCACCTAATCTGAGAGCATCATAATGTAGGGGCAGAGACCCTGATTCCAGCAACTTGTCACTTACTTGGCTGCCTGCTGTAGTTTTGATAAAATCACTGTTTTATCAGCAGGAGATCATCACTATAGGACAAGAAACCTGCTCCATATTCATGAGCTTTGTGTAAACCCACCCCCACCACTGATTGGCAGCTTTCAGCCTATGCACAGTGTACACAGATAGCTGCCAATCAGTGGTGTGGGCCTGGTTATACAGGGCTCAGCATTCAGAGAACTGGTTGATCTGCAGCAGATAAAACAGCGACTTCATCAAAACTACAGCAAGCAGCCGAGTAAGTGATGCATTTCTAGAATCAGGGTCTCTGTCTCTACATTATGCTTCTCTCAAATCAGGTGGCAGAAACCTGACGACAGATTCCCTTTAGCTTGTCCATAAGTTTATCAAGATATTATTTTTATACATTTGTCAGCTAAGTTTATAATTTTATAGCAATTTCCATTTTTTCATCTTATCTTTTGTGACAAAGTCTGATGAAAATATCGAATCCAATGTGTGTTTTCTGAAGCTCGCCCCCTTTACAATTTCCTGACAAGAAACTCTCACATAACAATATCCCATCTTCACGGTGTGTTTTAAGTGCTCTGGTCCAGGCTGTGAGCCCTACTGATTAGAGCTTACATTCTACAGGACAGAGAGACTTAGGGCTCGCTCACACCAGCATATACATCGGACGAGTGCTATGTAATGTGATATCGGATAGCACCCGGACCAATGTTATACTATGGGGTAATGCAGATTTGCTATTTTTTTCTCATGCTGATTCGGTATGAGCAAAAAAATTGCAACATGCTTCAAGGGCTTCGCAAATCAGATCACACACACTCATTCAAATCGATGGCTACATGTAAAACAGTGTACGGCACTCGGATAACATCTGAGTGCAGTCTGATTTTACGTGGACACAGACAATAGAGAAGATGGAGAAATTAAGTTCTCCATCTTCTCCATACCTGTTCTCCAATTCTCACCTGCGAGAGAATCAGATCACACTATGCTGACACTTGGATCAGAGTTTGAGCCGATAGTCATGACTGCAGTATTGTAGAGGCTCCCCTTTAACACCCCAAACCCCTTATTCACGGATTCTCCAAAATAAACAGCCAAGCACCATTTTGGATTAAATTGGTCAAATCGCACTTTATTACAACAAACATAACACATAATAAAGAACTTGGGGTAAAGAGGTTCTTGGAGCTCCAAAACAGCATGGAAACAAAAAATATATATTTATAACCATCCAGCCTTAACCCCAGCCGCAGTCACAGGTTTTGGGGCAACTCAATGGCTGGAAAAACATTTCCATACCACCGACTCCCAGAGCCCCAAAATCCGCCAGGCAAATACCATAATTCCAAAACCAATAGGAGGTTCCCATCTCCACGATGTACAACCCCCACCACTATTTTTGTCACCAACTCCAAGAACACCCTCCCCCCCTGACCTGCTGAAATGACACCAAGCCATGAACCTTAATTGAATTAAAGTCCACCTATTCATCCTTAACAAGAATAATAACAGGGCGGGCGGGTGGAACCTTTTTGAATGGTGACTATGACGCGCCCCTGGGCCTGTGTCGCGCTGCGTTGCGCACGCGGGAGCTTACCCGGAGCCGGATCTCTTGAGGGTTGTAGTCTCGTGGCGGCGACCCGGTCCGCGCCCAGGGAGTCAAACTGAGCGGCGATGTACTAGCAGTAGATGGTTGGTGACTACGCCACCCGTTGAATGCAGCTATGGAGCTGCCGCTGCAGGGCAGACCACTGAGGCCGGTGGAAGGATGGTGCAGCGTGGATGGTATAAACCCCAACGGGAGGGGTATGGCCTCAGGGCAGCCGACGTGGATGATGGGGGTAGCAGGAACCACTCAGAGACGGTGCGGTGTAGTTCAGGGTCTTTACTGGTGACAAAGATAGACCCTCCCGGAGTACTTGCTAGTGATAGGGGCCTGGTCAATCCTTGAGCAGATGGGATCTCCCCTGGCCAGGCGGAGTTGTAGGCCTTCCCAACTAACTGTACTCTTCTGGCTACCTTGCTAGAGGCGGGAATAAGTAGCCCACGTCCCTGAGTGTACCGTGTGGTGCTCACCCGTATGGCCGGTGACTCGGGGCCTTCTAATGGCTTCCGCTCACGATGGCGGTGCTGGTCCCACGCGTGTGACCGTGCCTTCGGGCTTCTGGGCCAGAGGACCTGAAATCCTCTGCCGGACGGTTTCTGCTGCTGGGTAGGAGTTAGTCCCCACAGCCTCGGACTCCGGGTCCGGTAAGAAATCTTCTCAGTCAGGGCGAGCTCTGTAGCTGCCAGCCCCTGACTCGTTGTAACACTGCTCCCCACAGAGCTCCTGATGTTTCTTGCTATGCTGCTTCTCTTCTCTACTCTTGTTCTGTCTTCTTTCTTTCTCACTAACTCTGCCTCAGCCCCGGGTTTATATAGGGGAAGTCCTTCCCCTCCCAAGACTGGGCAGGAGGTGTGGCATGCACAGGATCCCTGACCAAAGGACCTCCCACCTGCTCTCAGACGTAATATCTCTATCACTGTGGCAACCAGACCCCTGGGGTGTCACAACTACATGCGGATTAGGTGGCCACCTCTCCCTCTTACCTTTTATAGCCCTGCTCTTTTTTCCCCCCAGAACCTTCTCCTCTCCTTAAGCTTTTCACCCCACCTAACCTCCCAACAACCTCAAATCTTAACCCCTGCTCTTCCCTACATAGCTCCACCGGGCTACATTTTTCGTATAGCATAATCGATCTGATTCTCTAGCATGAGAAAATTATTGCTCGTGTGACCCAGGCCTTACATTGTCCTCCACTGGGAACCACTGATCTATGATGATCCAGGTACTAACCACCACTGTACAAGGTATGGTAATCCGTAAGATGTCATAGTAGCAAGGCAATATGGGGAAGCCCCCAAAGCAAAATAACATTAGCTCGCTCTCTGATGCTTCAGCAGTCTGAGAATTGATGACGAGCAAGCTTTTCTTTTCTGGGAACCGCTAATCGAATCTCAAAATGTTAGAATTCACGGAATTCATGAAATTCAATGTGAACTCAATCCTCCGCGGATCGATCCGCTCATCTCTATTAATAACCTATCTTGTGGATGTGAGATAAATGTTTAGGAGACAAAGGCAGGCGGTAAGGGAATAATCTGCAGTGGTGGCGCACTTGTAATATTAGCTAGGTGTTCTCTCTGACCTGCAGTAATAAAACATCATTGTTATAAAGAATTACAGTCAAGTTATGATTAGAAAACGTCCTGTGACCAGAATCTAGCAGCCAAATGAGTGGGAACATCGTTTTTTATCTGGCCCAGAATTTTGATGTTTACTTCATGGAGGTAGAAAGTGTTATAATGCTATAGACTAATGTGCACACGTTCAGTATTTGCAGCAGAAAACTCTGCTGCAAATACTTATGTGTCAGCAGGAAAAGCACTGGGTAAAGTATGCACATTTTTTATGCGGTTTTTTTTGCAAATTTGTTAAAATAGGTGAAAAATACTGCAAAATGTTGAAAGAATAGATATGCTGGAGACTTGAAACAGCTTCAAATCTGTAAGGAAAAAATAAGCAACATGTGCATGAGATTTCAGAAATCTCATTCACTTTGCTGGTACTGTAAAATGCTGCAAAATGGCGACATGTGAATACAGCCTTAACATGTTGTGCAGGTGACTTTCTGGCCTATGACATAAGATATCATATCAGTGTTCATCAGTTTTTCCCTTTATGAACACTGAAATAAATCAGATAAAAGTCAGGCAAGTCAGGCAAAAGGACTACAGCATTCTTTTTATAGTGCTTCATATAAAAGAGTGAAAATTAGCTTTAGTAGAGAAAAATTCAGTACATTAATAGTATGTCAAAATAACTATGACATCTCCACCAGGACCTGCTTCTGCAATATACGGAAAAGAGAACAGTGTCCAATCCAGGGTGTTGAATCAAATATTTAGATTTATTTTGCCATCAAAATGCATACAACGTTTTAGCCATTTCCTTCAATGTCTTCTTGTGTCGCCAGGAACTAGCATATTCATTCATCGGGCAACGCCGGTGATAGAAGACACTTCGGAATCAGAGGCTCTAGATGACACAGGCTCAGTGCTGCTATTAAGGGCTCTTTCACTTGTCAGCATCTCCGGTACGAGTGGTGACAGTTTCCACACGAATCGGAGACACTGACACACACAGACATCTCATCTGTGCACCTCAGTGTGTTTTCACGGACCGTGTCTCCATGTGCTCCGCAAAACGTACCACATGGATGACATCCGTGTGTCATCCGTGTGACACATACCGGCGCCTGGGAGGTGCACTGTTCAAAGCGCCTGTGCTGAACACTGCCCTCATCATGGTTCCCTGCCAGCGCTGTGATCAGCACCAGCAGGGACAGTGATGAGGGTAGTGGTAATCTGATCCCAGTGTCCCCACCTGTAAAAATAAGAATAAAATAATAAAATCCATGTACTCACCTGTCCTAGGTGTCCCCAGTTGTAATCCATGTGACCGCTGAAGCCAAGAAACCGGGGAGAATGAGTAGCTCCAGAGCTGCGCTCAGTGAGTGACAGGACACTGCTCCTGAGCTGCAGCTACGCTCATTCTCCCCGGCTCCCCGGCGTCAGCGGTCGCATGGATTACAGCGGGGGACACCTAGGAGAGGTGAGTATATGGATCTTATTATTTTATTCTTATTTTTAGAGGTGGAGACACTGCAGGATCAGACTACCTCTACCCTCATCATGGTCCCTGCTGGTGCTGATCACAGAGCCGGCAGGGAACCATGAGGGTAGTGTTCATCACCGGCGCTTAGGAACAGAGCTACCTGTAGTGCTGATTACCAGGCGCCTGTTCGTGTGATCCTGATGCGGCACACGTGCCGCACACGAGTGCAACACGTAAAACATACATGGGCACACGGGACACGGATATATCTGATACCAGTTTTTGCCCGTACCGGAAATATCCAGACGTGTGAAACCGGCCTAAGAGTAGGACTGCTGAGATCTGCAGATTTGCCCAGTCTGACAGTATGGGTGTGTGTAATGTCATGCTGGAGTTATCAGCTCCCTTCTTCAACCAATTGGAAAGAACCACACCCTACTTAATCTTCCAGTTTACAGATGGAAGCTGCCAGATATAGTACTGTGTTCCTCTGGTTTAGGCCTGGCTGTTCAACTTCTGTGCAGTGTATTTTTTCCCTGTTTTGACCTAGGCTTGTTTTCCTAATTATTCATGCATCTTTTGATTTTGTACTTTTCCTGCCCTCTTGATTCTGCCCCACCTACCTGACCACTATTGTCAGCCTATGCCACCAAACAGCAGCTTATTCCGTGGTCCCAGCCAAGGGACCTCTGATAAAGTCCAGATCCCTATACATGTATTAAAGGGTGAAGGCCAGGGCAACCCCTGGGATCTGGTAAGCAGAGTGGCTTGCACTAAGCCTGCCCATCATAACCATTTTAATGCTGCTAAGCCACCACTGACAGCCCCATTACAATAATACACAAAGCGCTTTAGGGTTCATACACACTACCGTATAATGACTCTGTATGACTGTAGTCTTATATAACCTCCATGTCTGTTGTATGTGTAGCACCCCGAGGGCTCGGCTGCTACAGGGGTATTGCACCTCAAACCAGAAGTGTGATATCCCACTCCCGGGTAAGGATGGAGTATGGATCAAGGCTCAGTAGGCTGCATACAGCACACACACCCCATTTCCGAGGGACAGCTCAACGGTGCTCCCACTAGACAGAAGTGCAGGCACGACAGCATCTGTCCCTGGCTGGAGTAGGGAGGGGGGTGGAATACCCAGTGCTGTAGGGGCAGATAGGGGTTGGGTCCTGAGCATAGGAAGGAGCCCATTGGTTGTTAGTCACCTGGGCTCATACACAGAGAGGGAGGTATATAAGGTGGGCACCATCTTAGAACAGTGTTCAGTTTGAGAGAGGAAGTGACAGAGCAGGGCCTCTGTGGAGCTCTGCTCCGGAGGCGGGCCTAGCCTGTGAGACCCAGCCAGCACAGAGAAAGAAGAAGAAGTTCAGTCTGTGAGGAGAAGTGGAGAAGGCAGGGAGCAGGGCTGCTGCATGGGCTCTGCTCCCTGGGCAGGCCTAGCACAGAGGCTGGGGCCAGAGAGAGAGAGAGAGAGGAGAAGGAACAGTGGAAAGGAAAAGGTAACAAGACCAGAACAGAAGTAACAAGTGAAACAGAAAGGCTCAGGAACGAGAAGAAAGAGAGAACCCTAAGGACCCAGGAGATTGCGGGTGACGGGTTGGCAGAACAGGGTACCGGATCCCAAATTGGTGGAAGCGAATCATCTTCAGCCAAGAACCGGAGGTCGTGACCAGCCCTTGGTGCGACCCCTCGCTACACCTTGCTAGGAAGGCATACCATATAGGGTCAGGGACGTGGGCACGTAGCCCTCCCAAGAGAAGGCCCGTGGGAGCTGGACATAAGCTTGGTCACTGGTGGGGCACGAGCCAGAGAAAGGACGGAAGGGAGCTTTGAGACATACTCCAGAAAGACCTGGGAGTTGACCGAGTCCCTTGCCTGGTGGACGCAGCACGGCTTGGGTGGTCACTGCTTCGCGAGAGTGACCTGGAGAATACAAACTGTGAGTAAAGGACATTGGATTGCAACACGTTGTCTGCGACTTCTTGCTCCTCCGGCACTATTGGTATTGGGACTATCTCCACCATCACTCCCATCATCCACACTAACTGCCCTGAGGCTGTACTCCTCCCGTGGGGAGTCATCCCATTCTTAGCTGCACACATAACACCGGCCTCAGCGGTCTGCCTTGCAGCGGCGGTCCCCATTGACCGCAACCCACGGGTGGCGTAGTCGGACCTTATCACACTAAAAAGACTGCCACTGATTTGACCACCCTGGTCACGGACCAGGTCACCGCCACGGAGACTACAACCCCCAGCGATCCGGCTCCGGGTATTCCCTGCACAACACAGGCCCAGGGGGCGCGTCATATGCATGGTGCGGTAAAGTGACCCTCTACCCCATATTAAGGCTGTGTGCCCACGATGCGTTTTTTAAGCGTTTCCGCAGCGGCATTTCTGCTGCAGAAACGTTTAAAAAATGCTTGGTAGACGGTCTGCCATGTTCCCCAATGATAATCCGCATGTGCTGTGCATATGCTGGGGAAATTTCCGCTGCGGATTATCATTGCGGAAAAATCCGCAGCACTACCAATTATTTTGCGGAAGCGCTGCGTTTTCACTGCCATTGACTTGCATTGGAACGCATGGATTACGCAAGACTGCATCTGTACATGCGGATTCCATGCGTTTCAATGTGCGGATGGTACCCGGGTCTGGAGAGGAGGAGACTCTCCTCCGAACCTGGGTACCATAGTACCTGTAAAAAAAAGAATAAAATAAAAAATATACATTATACTTACCTTCCAATGGCCCCCGGTGGCTTTGTCTTGGCTTGCCGGCAACGTGGTGGACTCAAGGACCTGCGGTGACGTCATTTAGTCATGTGACGGGTCACGCGACCGCTGACGTCGGCAGGTCCTTCAGTGTACCACGAGCTGCCGGCAAGCCGAGACACATCGAATAAAGACACCGGGGGCCATCAGAAGGTAAGTATATATTTGTTTTTTATTTTTTAACATTCTTTCGGTCACACTATATAAATCCATGCCGGTTGCATGGATTTATATAGTGTGACCAAGTTGTCAAGCACTTTCCAAGTGATGCTAAAATTGCTTGGAAAGCGCTTGTCAACCAGCATGCGGAAATGCATGTGAAGAACGCTTCACATCCGCATGTCCCTGGCAGGAAAAACGCATGTACAATCCGCATGTGCAATCCTCATGTACAATCCCCATGAGTTTTTTCTGCCAGGGAGATGCAGAAATGCTCAGGAAAACATCCGGAGCATTTCTGCATCGTGGGCACATAGCCTAAATGTGACTATAAATTTCTAATGTATTGTCAATATACCTAATTACCTCCATTCTGCTGTCGGTTCTTCCATCTGTGAAAACAGTGCTCAGTTTCTTCATGTCCAAAAAGGGCTGATGCAGAAGTGTGGAGTTCACTGTAGAAAGTCTCAACCATGTTTCCCTTGCCTATCCATTGGTGTGGGATAGACCAGCACTGATGACAACATTGCTGTGCCCATCCCATAGAAGAGAAGAAGGAGGAGATCCATGTTTCAGAAATTCCACAGCACTTCCCATGCCTCGCCATTGGCTATTTTAGACAAAATTGCACCCAAATCTCAACTTTGTTCAAAATTGAAAGAAAATTTTCCCAAATTTTAACCAAAGTTCCATCAGAAAATTTCACCAAACTTTTGGTAACATTGTTCTAAATTTGTCAAATTGGAGCAACATTTAACTTTTATTTTTGCTAAAATGGCACCATAAATTACCCCAAAATTTACATCAGACCAATTTTTGCCCACATTTTTTCAACATTAACAACATTTTTCAGCAAATTTGGGCAAAAATTGTACCAATATTGTTCCAAAGTGTATTAAAATTTTCACCAAAATTGTGCAAAAATTTAAAATAATTAAAAAAAACTCTACCAAATTGACATCAAATTGCATCAAAATCGCTCCATATGTGTGCAAACTTTGTAGACCAAAGTTAGCTAAGTATCAAATATTATAAACTTAGACTGGACAGTCTGATGATGTGCTAGACTTAGCAATGAGATAAATCTGGCACATTTTAAGTCTGTCTTGTTTACACCATTCAAAATTCAGACAGTTTTAGTAAATCTGACCCAAGGCATTTTCAGAAGTTTTTTGGTGTCAAAAAGTTGCAAATTTTGGAACACATAATGTAAGCATTGTATTTTATTTTTACAGATATATTTTAATATATTTTTTTCTGTAACACAGTATGCCAAAACAGCAAAATACCACTTAATATTCATTACCTAGTTACTGCAGTTTTTAAAAATCTCCCATATTTGGCCCCAGTATGCTCAAACAAGAGACTTGGAAACGTAAGGAGCACCTTGTGTATTTTGCAAACATACCCAACAAAAGTAAATGCAATAACTCTTCACTGAATCATTTTTGTAAAATCTATACATTAAATTATAATATTTAGTGACCATGCAAACCCTTTGACGTTTAAGAATTTGTGGATAATAATAGTTTTGTCAACACGTGTAATACTTTGGAGTATGTGCACACAGAGTTTTTTGAGGAGTCTTTTGGAGTAAGTCTACTTAAACGACTGAAAAATTTCTCACAAGTTGCTACAAAGACTGTTCCTCTTTATTTCTATTATAAAACCACTTTGCTGTTCACATGTGCAGTCTTTTGAGATTTTTATTTCCTCTTTAGGTTTTTAAAAATGCCTGGTGGAAATAAAGTTCATGTCACTTCTTTGAAGTTTTCCCTGTGGAAAACATTCTAAACCAGCTACTGTCCAATCAAAAGACTGAAAAAAGACGCTTATAAAAGAGGCAAAATTTTGCACAAAGTGGAGTTGTGCAAAAATTTGGTGACTTTTAGTGTTTTTATGCCAGTTTCTCCCAGTTCCACCAAAATGGGCAGAGCTGGGGCAGGAAGAGATCAGAACAGGTGTGTGATGCCACATCTCGATTAATTTATGGAGAGCTGTAGTGTTCCTTACTCCAGAAATCTTACTCTAGTCCCTGAGTCCCACTTGCCAGACACACCATATTCATTAAGAGGCGAGCAAGTGGAGCATCTGACTCCAGCAATATTGTTAATGATGACTGAACGGGCAAACACTTGGCAAATTATGTTTAATGTAGATAAATATAGAGTAATGCACCTAGGACGGAGTAATCCTATTGCTACATATATATTAAATGGGAGTATACTCGGGACTACAGAACAGGAAGAGGACTTGGGTATTCTGGTTACAAGTAAGCTGAGCAGCAGTACTCAATGTCAAGCAGCAGACGCAAAAGCAAACAAGATTTTATGGTGTATAAAAAGAGAAATAAAATCCCGTGATCCCGATGTACTGTTACACCTTTATAAATCACTGGTGAGGCCACATCTGGAATATGGAATCCAGTTTTGGGCTCCACATTTTAAAAAGGATATTCAGAAGTTGAAGTCAGTTCAAAGGCGGCAGCTAGATTATTACAAGGGATAGAAGGCCTTTCATATGATGAGAGGTTGGAAAAGTTGAGCTTGTTTAGCTTAGAAAAAGACGCCTCAGAGGAGATCTCATTTACATGTATAAATATACAGTGGTGGCCAAAATTATTGGCACCCCTGCAATTCTGTCAGATAATACTCAGTTTCTTCCTGAAAATGATTGCAATCACAAATTCTTTGGTATTATTATCTTCATTTAATTTGCTTGCAAGAAAAAAACACAAAAGAGAATGAAGCAAAAATCAAATCATGGATCATTTCACACAAAACTCCAAAAATGGGCCAGACAAAAGTATTGACACCCTCAGCCTAATACTTGGTTGCACAACCTTTAGCCAAAATAACTGCGAACAACCGCTTCTGGTAACCATCAATGAGTTTCTTACAATGCTCTGCTGGAATTGTAGACCATTCTTCTTTGGCAAACTGCTCCAGGTCCCTGATATTTGAAGGGTGCCTTCTCCAAGCTGCCATTTTGAGATCTCTCCACAGGTGTTCTATGGGATTCAGGTCTGGACTCATTGCTGGCCACCTTAGAAGTCTCCAGTGCTTCCTCTCAAACCATTTTATAGTGCTTTTGGAAGTGTGTTTTGGGTCATTGTCCTGCTGGAAGACCCATGACATCTGAGGGAGACCCAGCTTTCTCACACTGGGCCCTACATTATGCTGCAAAAGTTGTTGGTAGTCTTCAGACTTCATAATGCCATGCACACGGTCAAGCAGTCCAGTGCCAGAGGCAGCAAAGCAGCCCCAAAACATCAGGGAACTTCTGCCATGTTTGACTGTAGGGACCGTGTTCTTTTCTTTGAATGCCTCTTTTTTTTCCCTGTACACTCTATGTTGATGCTTTTTCCCAAAAAGCTCTACTTTTGTCTCATCTGACCAGAGAACATTCTTCCAAAACGTTTTAGGCTTTCTCAGGTAAGTTTTGGCAAACTTCAGCCTGGCTTTTTTATGTCTCGCGGTAAGAAGTGGGGTCTTCCTGAGTATCCTACCATACAGTCCCTTTTCATTCAGACGCCGACGGATAGTACGGGTTGACACTGTTGTACCCTCGGACTGCAGGGCAGCTTGAACTTGTTTGGATGTTAGTCGAGGTTCTTTATCCACCATCCGCACAATCTTGCATTGAAATCTCTTGTCAATTTTTCTTTTCCGTCCACATCTAGGGAGGTTAGCCACAGTGCTATGGGCTTTAAACTTCTTGATGACACTGCGCACGGAAGACACAGGAACATTCAGGTCTTTGGAGATGGACTTGTAGCCTTGAGATTGCTCATGCTTCCTCACAATTTGGTTTCTCAAGTCCTCAGACAGTTCTTTGGTCTTCTTTCTTTTCTCCATGCTCAATGTGGTACACACAAGGACACAGGACAGAGGTTGAGTCAACTTTAATCCATGTTAACTGGCTGCAAGTGTGATAGAGTTATTGCCAACACCTGTTAGGTGCCACAGGTAATTTACAGGTGCTGTTAATTACACGAATTAGAGAAGCATCACATGATTTTTCAAACAGTGCCAATACTTTTGTCCACCCCCTTTTTTAGGTTTGGTGTGGAATTGTATCCAATTTGGCTTTAGGACAATTCTTTTTGTGTTTTTTCATTGAAGACAAATTAAATGAAGATAATAATACTAAAGAATTTGTGATTGCAATCATTTTCAGGAAGAAACTGAGTATTATCTGACAGAATTGCAGGGGTGCCAATACTTTTGGCCACCACTGTATGTGTGGTCAGTACAAAGGTCTGGCACATGACTTATTCCTTCCAAAGACTATACTAAGGACCAGGGGGCACTCATTGCGGGTAGAAGAAAAGCGATTCTGGCACCTAAACAAGAAAGGGTTCTTTACAGTCAGAGCAGTCAGGCTGTGGAATGCCGACCACAAGAGGTAGTAATGGCCGACACTATAAAAGCTTTCAAAAAAGGGCTGGATGCTTTCCTCAATACACATAACATTGTGGGTTACAGTTAAATTAGACAAAATGTTACACCTATAGTAGTACATTTGATCCAGGATTCTACGACTGATCACCTTTTCTCGGGGTCAAGAACGAATTTTTCCCTGTGATGAAAATTGGCTGAATGTGTCCTGGGGTTTTTGCCTTCTTCTGGATCAACAGATTTAGGTATAGAGATTTTAGTAATACCATAAGAGTAATACAAAATAAAACTAATTAAAAAAATTATAAACTGGTTCATTTGTAGTTGTAATAGTGCAGTATTGAACTTGATGGACCCGTGTTACTATGTTAATATTGTCGGTCTTGATGAATCAAGGCCAAAGTTTTTGAGCAAGATTTGGAGAGTTTAAGCTCAGCCTCTTCCCCAAAAACTCAGTGTGAACAAACCCCAAAGAATGAGCATCTCCTGAAGTGATTTCCACTAGAAAACTTACTGTTTTTTACTACCTTAAAAACTCTGTATGTGCATACTTTTATGGTGTGCACCCTTAATATTTTTGCTCAATTTGTGGAGTATAAATAGAGCAAAAACTCTTCAAATCCTCCTCAAAAACTCAAAACTCCTCAAAAACATAGAATTTCCGCTCCAGAAACTCAGCCATAAGACTCAGTGTGCACATATCCTTACAGGTTTTCCTTGACAAGCTTTTTCCAACCAAATTTTTCTCCTGATATGGTAAGATTGTACTACTTCTGCTACTTTCAGTAATGCAAGCAGAAAAATGTACTTTAGGAAAGCTTTCTATTACTCAACTGTTAACATTTCAGAATCAAGATATTTGACCATTTATAATTTAGATTCTATACAACAGGCCTATGTGATTTCTTTTGAAAATATTTTTTATCTTGCGCTGGTTCAAGGAAAACGAAGAAAGATGACGTCAAAACTAGGCAAAAAAATCCAGCTACTTTGAGGCCAAAAAGGTTACTTCTCAGATCTGTAGCAAACAGTAGTAGATCAATTCAAGCATGTAGGAACCTCGCCAGATCTACTTTGTAAAAAGATGAATGCGTCATCAGAATTCAGTAATTTTTTTTGTACTGTCAAATAACAGCGTAAATGTTATGAAAAATGGCATTAAAATAAAAGGAATTGTTTAGGATTAGCATTTCCCATAATCAGTGTTCTTTCTGTCCATGGGCTGTGCCTGGCATTTCAGCTCAACCTTGTATATTTGGCCCTATTTTCTAATTCTTGACATTCCCATTAACACGTTTTAAAAAGCACCTGTTACTTATCATAATTTTTTTTTTTACCGGGTATAAATGCCACAGTTCTGAAGCAGTCATTGTTTTTCTTTTGTTCCTCCACCTCTCCATCCTGAGACATGGTCCTTCTCTTCCCTCTATATAAATCTAGTCTTTTCAGACAGGTAGATTTGGTTCATAACTTTTCTCCATAGAATCTTATTGAGGACCATACCCACTTGGCTAAAAAGGCACTTTCTAGTGATCTATTAAATACTTTAATGGTCAGCCCAGACCAGATATATGTAATATTCTTCCCAGTTTTGATCTAGTATTTTCGTAGAGGCAAATATAATTTTTTTCTATCGGCTCACCAACTGCTGAAAAATGCCTCGAATAGAGGGTGCGGTGCACGGAGGCTCCAGACCGACTTCTGGGTGAGGATGTAGCAACAAGTACGAAAATCCAGCATCCGCAGGAAATGAGGTAAGTATGTAAAAAAATTATTTTATTGGTGACATTATTAAAAATAGGGAAAATAATAAAAAAGAGACATACAGAATAGAAAAAAGGACACAGGTGTACACAGTTCGAGCATGACCAGTACTAAGAGTGGTTATGCTTGAAACACGTAGACCCGTATCCTTTTTAATAATGTTCCCAATAAAATAAAGTTTTTACGTACTTATCTCATTTCCTGCGGATGCTGAATTTTCGTACTTCTTGCTACATTTTCATAGAGGTTCATGAAAGCATGAACACTGGGAGAAGGTACAATTTACATTCTTAGGCCTCATTCAGACATCCAGTTTTGCTCTCTGATGTGAAAATCAGTGTGGCGGATCAGATTTATATCAATTTTTGGACAGTGTGTTCATTTTTAACTATCAGTGATTTTCTCGTAAACCAAAAAAAAAAATGCAAAGCTTCTCCTACCCATCACAATGTTAAAAATGGACAGCATACAGATTGCACATGGATGATTTATGTGTGAAAATCTTGGACCCATAGACATCTATGGGTAATTTGGATCTGTGACTTATAAAAATAAATGGACATGTTTCTGTGTCTTTTGTGGACAGTGAATATACAATTAGCATTAGTAGAGAAAAATACAGTATATCAATGTTATGCCAAAATAATACACAAAGACCTTTAGGGTTCATTCACTCTACCGTATATTGACTCTGTATAACGTATTTCTGTTGTATTGTCAATATACTTAATTACCTCCATTCTGCTACCGGTTTTCCATCTGTGAGATCAGTGCTCCATTTCTTCATGTCCAAAAAGGGCTGATGCTGAAGTGTGGAGATCAGTGTGGAAAGTCTGATCCATGTTTTCCCTGCCTCTACATGGGTGCATTAGTGTGGGATGGATGGAGTGCTGACGACAACATTGCTGTGTCGATCCAATAGTAGAGAACAAGCAAGAGAATTACCACCATGCCTCTGCAGTGGCCATTTTAGACTACATTGCCTCAAAAATTGCACCAAAACTTTGACAACATTTTTGCAAAATTGAGACAAAATTTTGCCAAATTGTCTCCAAAGTTGCACCAAAAAATTTCACCAAACTTTTGCTAACATTGTGTCAAACTGGAGCAACATATTGCTATTTTTTTACTAAGATTGCACCATAAATTGAACCCATACTTTAGCAACATTGTCCAAAAATTGCATCAAATTTTTGATACATTTTCACTAAAATTTTGTCAAAATTGAGTACATTTTTCAGGAAATTTGTGAAAATTATACCAATATTGTGCCTAAATGTACTGAAATTTTCACCAAATTTGCACCAAAAATTGTACAAAAAAATGGAGATGTGAACAGCACCATCGAATATAATGGGTATGTGTTCTATCCATGAAAATCATTGTACGTGAAAAATGGACATCTGATTGAGGTCTTAAAGTGTTTTCCTGGAGTCAGAACAAGGACTATACAGGGTAACTTTAGCACTCATATGCCCCATTTACTTTTAAGCATTCAGAGAGCTACAATAATAATACATTTATTTTTAGAAATAAAGTTTCCTATTTGCCAACAATGAGGTCATTTTACAGAAAATCATTCCTCTGTCATTGCATTCCTAGTTAAAGCTCTTAACAATTCACTAAATTCCCAGCAAACAGGATAAGTAGCAGTTTACATGAAGCTAAATTGCTATCATAAATATAATAGTGTATTTATAGTGCAAGTCCTATTCATGGAAACGAGATCTCAGATTTGCATGCCAAAATGAAGAGTTAGTACAGCAAGGATGGGATGATGAGCGGGAAAAGTCAAGTGGCTTCTGCAGCGGGGATGTGCTTTGCTTAAGGCTATGAGTGATATCTACTGAATAAGGAATATAAGAGACTGTGATCTTACCAAATATTGAGCACTAACACAAGTCATGACTCATGAATGCTACAGTTTTTTATTTTTTTTTTAGCTTTTTTAACTTAACCTACAACCAGTGTTGGACTGTGGTGCTAGGCCCAACAATAAAATTCATTCTGGTGGCACACTTTACAACTACATGTAAATATTACCTGACTTACATTTGTAAGTAGTTTATAACTCAGAGAAGTAATGGGCCAAGACTGGACAGAGAACGTGAGACCAAGAGAGTGCCCCGGACAGGAGTTCCAAGTCATCAGTGACAGAGAAGTTAAGTTATGGCCATACTGGCAAGTTAGTTCCCTTGAGGGAAAAGAAGACATGGAACCGTGGGTTGAGAATAGGACTCTTGCTAATGGGACTGTACTACTGTGCTGGGCTGTGGTGAAGGAAAGTAAATTAGTTAGAGAAGGTGAATGAACCGAGGAAAGAATTGGAACTGTGTGTGAAAAATGCTCCGTAATGTGAAGGAAACGTTCATAAAGTTGTGCACCCGCTATCTACTATATATAATCCCCACCAAGTTATCATTGAGTAAAAAGTTTATTTTTGACTGGTTGTCTCCCTCATTGAACTGTTAAACATCTGGTCTTGGCCAACCCAAGTCACCAGTAAATGTGGCCTGCAAGGGCGTAGTGCCCACACAATACAAGTCTATACATCCACCCAAGACCCTCATCTTCATGTAACATGCCAGTGCATAAGAGACGAGTACCTCACCCCCCCCTACTGCCCTGTGCCTTATTACACATTCCTAAAGCTGCAATTCCCCTGATGACACAGATGTCCTGAGAGCATATAGACTAAGGGTCCTCTTAGCTCTGTGAGCCAGGGCATATATCCTCACACTGCGGCAGCAAGTTGCAGGAAGATTGGTGGTGGGAGTGAGCTGCTACACCTCCTAGATGTCATCTCAGACTATAAATCAATAGCAATAAACTGGATAGTTTGTTAAATAAACTACCCAGTTTATTATATGTGGAAGTTGCTGTGGAAGGAAGAAAGAACACTGGAAGCTGGAGATTCCATATTCTGCCTTTGTCTATATATAGTGCATTTATTGCACTGTGCCAAGCAAAACTTGTGTAGGAGAGCAAGGAATCACTCTTAGCAGAGAGGCCTACATGTCATAGACCTTCCTTCTTGTGGTTCAGATATTCTTCTGAAAGTCGCAGAAATTTCTTTGGCAATTCTCCTACATGTGAATTTACCATAAGGCTTCTATAATCCACAGGAAAAACTCCAATGAGGACTGCACAATTTACCTGGAGGACCATTCTTTCTCATGACTTTGATTGAGGTCAAGGAACTCGGCAAACTGTGCTACATTACCAGGGCCGTATTTGGCGTTCATGCGGTCCTAGGCACTTTAAGTTTTCACGCCATCTACTAAAGTTAGACTAAAAGTGACCATAACTTTTACATAGTAGTTAAGCCTAACTGCTTATGACATTATAGTCGGCCAAATCCACCAATAGCATTGGGTTTGACCGACAGCATTGTTGCACAGCTTCTGGATACCCACAGTTGCAGTAGAATCTTCACAGAGCAGATTACATGGGATAACAAGCTTTTACTTCTCAGAACATGAGGTAAAGGAAAAAAACGCACAGTCACACAGTACTGCACCAGGAAGTAAGAACAAAACAGAAAGTACAAGAGAGTCTTTTTTCTTTTTACAATACAGTAAACTTTACACAACATCGCCATCTACTGTCAGATCAGCATAAAGTTCTCCTTAACACAAACAAAGAAATCCACAACTGTTGCATAGACCAACACCCTTTCTCAACAGTAAGGACTTATTCAGTCAAACCCAATTTCTTCATTAGTCTCTGATGTTTTTCAGCATTCAATGCCTTTTGTGAAAATGTCTGCTGCCATATCTTCAGTTGGACAATATTCTAATTTCAGGATTCCTTGTTCCTGATGGTCCCTCAAGAAATAATACTTGACATCAATGTGCTTGGTTCTTGGGTTAACTCTTTCCATCTGAGCAAGAACAAGACATCCCTGATTGTCCTCATTTATTTTTGTTGGTTCCAACTGTGCTTGTCCTAGGTCTGTTAGCAATTGTCTTAACCATAGAACTTCTTGACTCGCATGTGCTGCTGCAACATATTCTGCTTCTGTTGACGACAGCGTTACTATTGATTGTTTTTTACTAGTCCAATTAATTGGTCCACCTGAGAGAAAGAAAAAAATAGCCACTGGTAGATTTCCTGTCAGATGGATCTCCAGCCCAATCTGCATCAACGTATCCAGTTAAAATGCTATTATCATTTGTAGGCAGTTTCAGTTTAACATTGCTGGTTCCTTTCAAATAATGTATTACTCTCTTCACAGCATTCCAATCCGCTTTATTTGGCTTGGACACTTTTCTACTCAGAATTCCTACAGCTGCTGCAATGTCTGGCCTTGTAACAATCGCTAGATACGGTAATTTTCCTATCGCTATTCTGTACTCTTCATTATTTGGTAACACAGGTTTCTCACTACTCATCTTTAAGATAATTAGTTTCCATTGGAGACTTTGCTGGTTTTGCATCCTTCAATTCAAATGTTTCGGTTATGTCTTGAATCATGTGATTTTGATTAAGTAGGAAACTTCCTTCTTCTTCTCTTTCTATCTGTATTCCTAAGTACTGTTTCACATTTCCCAAGTCTTTGATCTTGAAATGTTGATTCAGGATTTTTAGTATTTCCTCTTTATCCCTTTCTTTTTCAAAACAAACTAAAATGTCATCAACATATATGAGTACATAGATCCATCTGTCCATTAGTCTTTTTGTGTACAGGCAAGCATCAGCTTTGCTTCTTTTACATTCTTCATTTGTGAGCACCTCCGTGATTTTATCATTCCACGCTTTAGCAGCTTGTTTTAAACAGTATATACTTTTCTGTAATTTGCAAACCATGTTTGGGTTACTTTCATCTTTGAATCCTGGAGGTTGTTCCATGTAAATATCTTCTGTTAAACTTCCATTCAAAATGCTGTCTTTACATCCAGATGTTTCAGTTCCATTTGTTTCATTGCTGCAACTGCAAACAAAGTTCTTATTGTAGTATGTTTGACAACTGGAGCAAATGTTTCATCATAGTCTTCTCCATATTTTTGGGAATAACCTTTAGCTACAAGTCTTGCTTGGTATCGTTCAGCCGTGCCATCTGTTCGGTACTTTACTTTAAAAATCCATTTACATCCTATAGCTTTTCTTCCTTCTGGTAATTCTGTTAGTGTCCATGTTTTGGAGTCATGCATGGATTTTATTTCTATTTCTGTTGCCTCTATCCATTTATTGGCTTCTTCTTCAGGAAGTCGAGATATGTCTTCCCAGGAGGTAGGCTCATAAATTTTACTTGTACTTGCCTTGTATGAAAGGAGTATTGGTGGTTTTCCTTTGTTTTCTCTTATTGAACGTCTTGGTTCTGTGTCTGTTTGTAGTTGTTTCTCTTCACTTTCAGTATTCTGTTTTTTATTAATTTCAACTTATTTTTCATCAGATATTCCTTCAGCTATATCATTGCTGTTTTTCTCATTTTTTGTTTCTAGTGAAATCATAGTGTCTTCATTTAGATCCTCAATGAATGTCACACTGTTACTCACCATAACTCTGTCTGTTTTGGGTTCTAGGATTCTATATCCTTTGCAATTTTCACTATATCCAACAAATATTCCTTCCATGGACCTATTTTGAAGTTTGGAACGTTTTTCTGTTGGAATGAATACAAAAACTTTACAACCAAAAACTCTTAAATGATTTACACTTTGTTTCATACCTTGTCACAGTTCATATGGTTTTTTTTTCAGTTTTCTAGAAAAAAGTCGGTTCTGTAGATATGTAGCTGTCATTGCTGCTTCACCCCAATATTTATCTGATAGTTTGGAATCTGTCAGCATACACCTTATCATTTCAGTCAGAGTTCTGTTTTTCCTTCTGCTACTCCATTTTGTTCAGGTGTGTAAGGAACAGTCTTTTAATGCTCTATACAATTTTTTCTTAAGTAGTTTTCTATTTGGTGTCCTGTGAATTCACCTCCATTATCACTTCTAATGACAATTGGCTTCCTCTAAAACTTGTTATTCGACTTTGTCACGTAGTCTACTAGTTTATTGAAAACTTTGCTTTTGTTCTTGATCAAGTATGTGACTGTGTATCTTGAGTAGTCATCTATAAAAGTCATCATATATCTATTGCCTCCTGATGTAGTCACTTTCATGGGTCCACATACATCAGTATGCACCAAATCAAGTGGTCTTGTGCTTTTTGTTTCACTTTCTTTAGGAATTGATATCCTTGTGGCTTTGGATTTTTTACAACATTCACATCTTATGGTAATTGAGCAATCAGATATCAATAGATCCTTTGTAGCTCCATTATACTTTCAGGATGTCTGTGTCCTAGACGTCTATGCTACATGTGAATACAATTCTTGTGATCATGTGTATACAACTTCATCTGTTCCTTTAATGTGTCTAGATGATATAATTGTTCATCTGCCTTGACATTGGTTATTACCTTGTTTCCTGCTAGGATTGTACACTCATCATCTTTGAATTTTACATTAAGTCCTTTAGCTGATAGACGTTTTACAGATAACAATCCTTCTTCTAATCCTGGAACATATAACACATCCTGTACAAGTATTTTTGAATCATGCCCAAACTTGTTAGAATAGTTTAGCATTCCTTGCCCAACACCTTCTGCAGTTATTTTGCATCCACCTGCAAGATAAATGGCTTCCTTCTTATTTAAATTAAGTTCAGTAAAGAAATTTTTATTACTTGTCATGTGACTTGTTGCTCCTGAATCAATAAACCAACCAAACGATGATTTATTTTCAGTCACTTTAAATGTGCCATTCCAATTATTTTCACATGAATTGGAAATTATGTTTTTCACCATCTGTATATTCTCTTTACGATGTAATTTCTGTTGTTATGCTTTCCATATAGTACAGTCTTTCTTTAAATGTCCTTTTTTCTTACATCTGAAACATTCTCTTGTCTCTTTATTATAGGGTATTTTTGATTCTGTAGCTTTAAGAGCATTTCCATTATCTTTTTCAGTAGAAGAATCATTTGTTTGTTCTCTCCTTCTTTGATATTCATCTATGAGTCTGGTCTTCACAAACTCTAATGTAATGTCTGTTTCAGGTCTTGTCTCTAGTGCATTTATCAAAGCAGTATATGAATCCGGTAAACTGTACAATAATATTGCTGCTACATGGCTTTCCTTAATGTCTTTACCAATTGATCTCAGCTGTGATATCACTTCCATAATAGAGAATATATGCTTCTGCATGTCATTGTCTGCACTTAGTCTCATACTGTAAAGCTTTCTTAGCAGAAATAACTTGTGATTTAAGCTGGGTATTTCATGTAGCTTTCTTAGTGCTTCCCACATTCCCTTTGTTATATACTCATTACTTATGTGGATTAATTGTGCATCATCCACTAATAGGCTGATGGTAGCTCTTGCTTCTCTATTTTTCTTATTCCATGTCTGATTATCTTCATCAGGTCTATCTGTAGTGATTACTTCCCATAAATCATCTTTAGACAATAACATTTCTACTTTGAACTTCCATAACTGATCATTTTCATTATTCAGCTTAGCTACAGTGAGTTTTAGCTCTGTGCTACTTATCATCTTTAACTTGTCTTACTTGTTTGGAGAGAACTGTACTGAAGAATTCTTCTGCATTCACCAGGGTCTTGCTGAGAGTTCCGGTGTCCTGGGTGTCTGGGGTCCTTGGTGCCTGGGCCCATAACCTGTTGCTTAGCTTCTGGATACCAACAGTTGCAGTAGAATCTTCACAGAGCAGATTACATGGGATAACAAGCTTTTACTTCTCAGAACATGAGGTAAAGGAAAAAACGCACAGTCACACAGTACTGCACCAGGAAGTCAGTGCAAAACAGAAAATACAAAAGAGACTTTTTTCTTTTTACAATACAGTAAACAAGGAAACTTTACACAACATCGCCATCTACTGTCAGATCAGCATAAAGTCCTCCTCCACACAAACAAAGAAGTCCACAACTGTGGCATATACCAACAAGCATTAGGTTTGACTGACAGCATAATGTGTATGAGGGCCTGATAGATGGTTATTGGGATAGATTAGTATCGTGCATGTCTGATTTCGAACTGCAGAATCTTTTTGTTCACTGAGAGATAAGCCACCACCAGAAATGTCCTGCAGTAGCTCTCTTATACATTGGCGACCAAAAGTTTTGCAGTTTTGCATTTTTTAAAAAACTGTGATTACTTCTGTTTGGTTGCCATTTTCCTGGTGATTTTAGTAAACCAGAAGCAAATGGTTCTCAGCTATAAAGACGAAAATTGTGTTTGATATTGTTTTATCCCTTTATGTGTTAGTTTTCAACATTTGCTGGGCCAAATGTATTGCATATTTTGTCATGGGTAGTCAAATAATAATAATAATAATAATTTTTATTTTTATAGCGACAACAAATTCCGCAGCACTTTACAATTTTAGGGGGGGACTTGTACAGACAATACAGACATTACAGAATAAGCATAACTCAGATATCAAAAGGAGTGAGGGCCCTGCTCGCAAGCTTATAGTCTATGAAGATATAGGGGAGACACAAAAGGTAACATGTACATACATAATTTACTGAGATAATGACTTTTGCGTTTTCATTGGCTGTAAGCCATAATCATCAACATTAACAGAAATAAACACTTGAAATTGATCACTCTGTTTGTAATGACTCTATATAATATGAATTTCACTTTTTGTATTGAAGAACTGAAATAAATTAACATTTTGATGATATTCTAATTTTGTGAGATGCACCTGTATGTTGTATAATACAGCCATAATATACTAAAGAGGGTATGTAAATAACACTATGCGAACTGCCAGCCAGTATGTGCACTGTACAGACAGAGGCTATTAAGTGCATGGATGGTATGAACATGATTTTGAAGAAAATTGTAATATGGGCCAAACTAGGACAGTTAGATAAGTATGTTGAGGCGATATGCCAGTCTAAAGAAATTAGTTTTTAGGGCACGCTTAAAACTGTGGGTATGGGGAATTAATTGAATTGTCCTGGGTATTGCATTCCAAAGAATTGGCGCAGCAGCACGTGAGAAATCTTGGAGACGGGAGTGGGAAGTTCGGATTATGGAGGATTTTAGTTTTAAGTCGTTGGCAGAATGGAGGGCACGGGAAGGGTGGTAGACTGAGGTGAGGGAGGAGATGTAGGATGCTGCTGAATCACGGAGCGCTTTGTGGGTAAGAGTGATAAGTTTATATTGAGCTCTGTATTGGATGGCAACCAGTGCAATGATTGGCACAGGGAAGAGGCATCGGTGTATCGGTTGGAGGAATATGATCCTGGCTGCTGCGTTCAGGCTGGATTGGAGAGGGGAGAGTTTAGTAAGAGGGAGACCGATTAATAGAGAGTTGCAATAGTCCAGACGAAAATGAATAAGAGTTACAGTAAGAGTTTTTGCAGAGTGAAAGGTGAGAAAGGTTCTGATTCTAGCGATGTTTTTGAGTGAGCGAGTGATTTGAGGTGAGGAGTGAAGGAAAGATCTGAATCGAGTATGACCCCAAAACAGCAGGCATGCTGCTGGGTAATAATGGTGGAGCCCCAAACGGGAATGGCAATATTGGGCATAGGTAGGTTAGTGGAGGGAGGAAATACGAGTAGTTCAGTTTTTGACAGATTCAGTTTTAGATAGAGGGAGGACATAGTGTTAGAGACAGCAGAAAGACAATCACTGGTATTTTATAATAATGTAGGTTTGATGTCCGAAGAAGAGGTGTATAATTGGTTGTCATCAGCATAGAGATGGTACTGAAAACCGAATCTGCTGATTATACACTGCTCCTATTAGACAAACAATGAGAAAAGAAGGGGGTCTAGGACTGATCCTTGAACTCCGACAGTAAGGGGAAGGGGAGAGGAAGAGGAGCCAGCAAAAGACACAGAGAAGGAGCTGTCAGAGAGGTAGGAGGAGAACCAGGAGAGAACAGTGTCCTTGAGGCCAATAGAGCGCAGCATAGTGATCAGGTGCAGGTGATCCACAGTGTGGAATGCTGCAGAGATCCAAGAGAATCAGCATGGAATAGTGACCATTAGATTTAGCTGTTAGTAGATCATTAGAGACTTTAGTGAGTGCAGTTTCAGTAGAATTTAAAGAGCGGAAACCAGATTGTAAAGGGTCAAGAAGGGAGTTATCTGAGAGAAAGTGGACTAGACGGGAGTGGACCAAGCACTCCAGGAGTTTGGAGATAAAGGGAAGATTGGAAACAGGTCTGTAGGTAGCAGCGCAGTTCTGGTCGAGGAATGTTTTTTAAGTAATGGATGTATGCTGGCGTGTTTAAAAGAGGAGGGAAAAATACCAGATGAGATTGAGAGGTTGAATATTTTAGTTAGGTGAGTGGTGACAGCTGGGGAAAGGGACTGAAGGAGATGTGAGAGAATAGGGTCACTGGTGCAGGTGGTAGGGCGAGAAGATGCAAGGAGCCTGGTCACTTCTTCTTCCGTGACTGGTTCGAAGTCAGAAAGTGAGCAAGATGCAATGTGGGAGGGGGGAGCATGCATAACATTTGGGGATTGGGAGAAAATTTCCTGTCAGATATGGTCAATTTTTTCTTTGAAATAAACTTAAAAATGTAAAAAAACAAATCTCATTACTAAAATGTTTTAATGACTTATACAGGACAGTATTGTTATTATTTTGTCATAGCACTTGTAATATTCTGTATGTAACAGGCTTTTGCTTTCAGGTAATAAATGCTCAAAAGTTCTGTGTAATCACTAAGCATTTAGCAGGGAAAATTGTACACAAAGGCCCCATTTAGTCTCACCTTCCTTTCTACACATCCCATCCTTTACCAAAAAATCATTTGAAATAAATAATTGAATCACTGTCCGCTCCAGTGATCCCTGATAGTCCCACAGTAGATGATGACACTTCCATCGGTCACATGGCCACTGCAGCCAATCACTTGTATGTAGAGCACATGGCCATTGAGATGAGTAATTGCCTGCAGTGGTCACATGACAATTGGATGTGATGTTATCACTGCCACTGCAAGAACAATCAGGATCACTGGAATGGGGGAAATGGAAGATCAATGATACAGTTAAGAAATAAGCTGTTGCTGTAGGGCAACTTTTTGAGAATCATGGACAACCCATTTACAGTAAGCTCCCACGCAGCAAAAATGCAGCTGATTTTTCTGCTGAGTTTTCCCTTACAGTGCCAGGATAGTGCATGAGGTTTAAAGAAATTTCAGACACACAGTGGCATACTGCTAATAGCAGTAGACCAAGTGACCGCTATGAGGCGTGTGAGTTGGTCAAACCTGGTGCTGAATAGAACTGCACCCCTGCCTTGGTGCCTCGATCATGTTGCATAGAATGATGGAACAGGTTGCCGTCATCTCTCCGCTCCATCATCAATACAGCAAGCACAATGACATCACTAGATCAAGCCTGTTACAAGGAGCCTCAGCACAGACCGGAGCAGTGCATCAGGGCCATGGGGCTAGGTGAGTAGGTTTTTTTTATTTTGTTAGTTAGTACTCCTGGAGGACACTGTCAAACTTCATAATGTGTGTGGGAAATTGTGGAAACATCATACTTTGGGGTTGTCACTGTGAGGGCATCATACTGTGGGGCATCATACTGCGTTGAAAACACTGTGAGGACATCATACTGTTTTGGGCGACTTTGGAGGCATACTGTATGTGTGAAGGAATTCATTATGGGGTATCAAACTGTGTGTTTTCAAGGAATTTTTGGGGGCATCGTACTACATGGAGGCCATGAAAAGGGTATTGTACTGAATGAAAACACTATATGGCTTTAGTAATGGCACCATTTTGGTTTACAAGCCTCTCTCTATATCTTTAAAGGGTGAGAAATGCTCTACTCACTGTGAATGCGCCTATAAGGCATGACCCTGCCTACTCCGCTGAATAATTTATTTTTGGGGAATTGGTGGGTGCCCAATTTGCACGTTTGTTATGAAGCCCTATGATTTCCATGTCTGTCCCTGTATCTGACGCACCCCCTGGGCCATATTCTTTAGGGGAATATCCGGAGCCGGATCAGATGGGAGTTGTAGTCTTCCGAGTGGCTGTGACCCGGTCCGTGCCCAGGGTGTCAAGCTCAGTGTATGTGGCAGTCCTACAGATGTTATAAAGTTCTTAATGTCGACTACGCCACCCGTTGTATTGCGGTCACTATGGCCGCCGCTGCAGCAGGGTCCGCTGAGGCTGATGGTGTTGGTGCAGCTTTTGGTAGTATAACCCCCAACGGGTGGGGTATAGCCTCAGGGGGTCAGGTGCAGAGGATGGGGGTTGTGGTGGTGCAGCATAGATGTTAAGTGAAGACAGAGTCGGGTTGTGCAGTTTAGGGTATTTACTCACTGCTGATGTTCCGGTCACTCCAGCTTCAAGTGACCACCCGAGCCGTGCTGCGTCTACCAGGTCCTGGATTCAGCCAACCCCCAAGCAAGTCCGGAGCGTGACCCTGAGCTCTCCTTCTGTCCTTTCCTCTGGCCGTCCCCACTAGTGATCCACCTAGGTCCAGCTCCCTCGGGCCTTCTGTTGGGAGACCCTTGGCCTTGGGTTCCCTGACCCTCCACGTGGTTTGCCTTTGGGGTGGATGTGGTGGGTGGCCGTGGCAGACGCTGCCCACGGCCTCCGGTCTCTGGCTAGGGTGTGCTTTTGCCCCCACCAGTTTGGGATCCGGTACCCTATTGCCGACTCTTCACCCGGGGATTGAATTTGGGTTCTCAGAGTCCTTTCTTTTTCCCTCTCTGGGTCTTTCCTTCTCTGCTCCACTCTCTCTCTGCAGGCTCATCTGGACCTCTGCTTCTTACTGACTCTGACAGACTGACCCTGATCTTTGATGGTGCCCACCTTAAATACTCCCTCTATGTGTGAGCTCAGGTGACCAGCACCCAATGAGCTCCTATCTTTACCCAGGCTGCTCCCCCTATCTGCCCCTACACTACTTGGGATGTACCACCCCCCTCCCACTCCAGCCAGGAACAGACTCGGTCGTACCTGCACATTTCTAAGTGGGAGTACCGTTGGTCTGTTCCTCGGAAATGGGATGTGTGTAGTGCATGCAGCCTACCGAGCTCAGGTCCACACTCCATCCTTACCCGGGAGTGGAATATCACACCTCTGGGTTGAGGTGCAATACCCCTGTAGCAGCCGAATCCTCAGGGTGCTACATATCCACAAGCTTCAAAATATATACGCAGCATAGATTGACAAGAACTGCGGTTTTTAGATCGACAGCATGTCAATTTATGCAGTGAATGTAGGTGCAAGGCAGTAAATTGCGCTGCAGATATCACTTTGTGGAAATGTAGCTTAAATCCCTCCTAAAGTTACATTAGTACACGTGTAAGGGTGGATGACCGTGATATCATGTTCCTACCCCTGAAGACACTAATCGCGTTGTGTTGTATTATAATGTCAATCATGTCATATGTCTTTGCATACAGTTAGGTCCATATATATTTGGACAGAGACAACATTTTTCTAATTTTGGTTCTAGACATTACCACAATGAATTTTAAACAAAACAATTCAGATGCAGTTGAAGTTCAGACTTTCAGCTTTCATTTGAGGGTATCCACATTAAAATTGGATGAAGGGTTTGGGAGTTTCAGCTCCTTAACATGTGCCATCCTCTTTTTAAAGGGACCAAAAGTAATTGGACAATTGACTCCAAGGCTATTTCATGGACAGGTGTGGGCAATCCCTTCGTTATGTCATTCTCAATTAAGCAGATAAAAGGCCTGGAGTTGATTTGAGGTGTGGTGCTTGCATTTGGAAGGTTTTGCTGTGAAGTAGACATGCAGTCAAAGGAGCTCTCCATGCAGGTGAAACGAGCCATCCTTAAGCTGCAAAAACAGAAAAAACCCATCCGAGAAATTGCTACAATATTAGGAGTGGCAAAATCTACAGTTTGGTACACCATGAGAAAGAAAGAAAGCACTGGTGAACTCATCAATGCAAAAAGACCTGGGCGCCCACGGAAGACAACAGTGGTGGATGATCGCAGAATAATCTCCATGGTGAAGAGAAGCCCCTTCACAACAGCCAACCAAGTGAACAACATTCTCCAGGAGGTAGGCGTATCAATATCCAAATCTACCATAAAGAGAAGACTGCATGAAAGTAAATACAGAGGGTTCACTGCACGGTGCAAGCCACTCATAAGCATCAAGAATAAAAAGGCTAGACTGGACTTTGCTAAAAAACATCTAAAAAAGCCAACACAGTTCTGGAAGAACATTCTTTGGACAGATGAAACCAAGATCAACTTCTACCAGAATGATGGAAAGTGAAAAGTATGGCGAAGGCGTGGTACAGCTCATGATCCAAAGCATACCACATCATCTGTAAAACACGGCGGAGGCAGTGTGATGGCTTGGGCATGCATGGCTGCCAGTGGCACTGGGTCACTAGTGTTTATTGATGATGTGACACAGGACAGAAGCAGCCGAATGAATTCTGATGTATTCAGAGACATACTGCGTGCTCAGATCCAGCCAAATGCAGCCAAACTGATTGGTCGTCATTTCATACTACCGATGGACAATGACCCAAAACATAAAGCCAAAGCAACCCAGGAGTTTATTAAAGCAAAGAAGTGGAATATTCTTGAATGGCCAAGTCAGTCACCTGATCTCAACCCAATTGAGCATGCATTTAACTTGTTGAAGACTAAACTTCAGACAGAAAGGCCCACAAACAAACAGCAACTGAAAACCACTGCAGTGAAGGCCTGGCAGAGCATCAAAACAGAGGAAACACAGCGTCTGGTGATGTCCATGAGTTCAAGACTTCAGGCAGTCATTGCCAACAAAGGGTTTTCAACCAAGTACTAGAAATGAACATTTTATTTACAATTATTTAATCTGTCCAATTACTTTTGGTCCCTTTAAAAACAGGGTGGCACATGTTAAGGAGCTGAAACTCCTAAAACCTTCATCCAATTTTAATGTGGATACCCTCAAATGAAAGCTGAAAATCTGAACGTCAACTGCATCTGAATTGTTTTGTTTAAAATTCATTGTGGTAATGTCTAGAACCAAAATTAGAAAAATGTTGTCTCTGTCCAAATATATATGGACCTAACTGTATATAGTGTCATGTGATAATGTACAGTGTGTAGTAATGTATTATGTAGGATGGGCTAATGTAAGGTATTATATGGCGTAAGGTAGGTAGTATAAGATAGGTGACCATAGTTTAAGATGTGACGTTAGGATAAGTTAGGAAATAGTTAATGTTTCAGACTATCCCATAGTGGGAGGGAATAAGTGTTAGGGAAAGTAACTGCTTCCTGTAGTTAGGGACATAAAGTTTGGTGAGTGAAGATAGCAGTGGTGCCCTGGGGTGATCTACAGTAAAAGGAGACCTAAGGACAGGGATAGCGAGATTCTGAAATAACCAAGGAGACAGAGTGGTCTTCCGGAAAGGGGTCCTGGGATAGGTCGCATAGTCACGAAAACCCTGAGCTTGCAAACCCCAAAGGCAATGGGCCTAAACAGGACTGAGTTTCGATGGACTAGTGGGGGTTCCAAGCGGTAGATCCAGGGCACCAGTAGTGGAAGAAATAGGATGCTGAACCACTGAGTGGGTAGAGAGACTTGCTCATCAGGACTGTGGCATAGAAGCTGGATTGTGATGAAGTAGGGCAAAACAGAGTGCCTCACTAGCCCTGGAGTAGACTACAGAGGAAGGGCACTGTGTGAATGAAAATACTTTGTACTGTTAAGGAAACATCCATAAGACTTTGTATTTGCTATCCCTTGTACATAACCCTTACAAAGTTACCGTTCAGTAAAGACTTTATTTTTGAATGTAAGTCTCCTTAATTGAGTTATGGAACTTACGGTCCTGGCCAGCCAACACCACCAAATACCGGCGGTCTGCACAGGTGTAAGGCACAAATAAACACACCCAGTAAGGACCCACACTTTGATGTAGCGTGGCGGGGCGTAAAAGGAGGAGACAAGGGCCTCACTCATGGCTTCCGCCTCGCGCTGCACTACACATGTATACTGAATTGTATACTAATTTCATCTATGTATCAAAATAAATTGGTGCCATTTTTAAAGACTTAAAGAATAACCAAAAATATTCATTGACAGGGAGTGAAAAATGGCAATTTTTCTCACCGTTTCTTTGCTCTGCTAGTCACTTCAGTTTGTTAATAATTTCATCTTTGGCCCAATTCTCCCATCAGAGAGCTGGATTACCTTACTCCTACTTTAGTTTAGTTTATCCTTGCCTGAATTTTCAAAGTCAACGACAGTCATGTGTAATATAATGGGGAGTCTGTATCAGACACTCTTTATTGCTCCTGTGTTCAACGCGCCTACAGCAGAATTTCAGTAGGTTCAGACTTCCTACATCTGCTGTCTTTTATGACCTGTGTTCCAGGATAGAATTATTGTGCCCCTTGGCTCTGGGTTAATAACTTTCAAGGCTTAGAATTGGTATTAACAGTGAGAGGTAGCAGACCAGTCCTTAAAGGACCTCCACTCTATTCTTCAAAAGCCTTAGAAATGTGTGAGTCTAACATCTGTTCTTTCCTGTGTATGTTATATAATGGTAGATAAAAGACTTTAATGGCCAAGAAGGAAAAATTGCATATACAATCTTTCAGAGAACTAAGGTCACTAAGGTAAAGGTTTGTCTTTTGATATCAGCAAATAATTAAAAATTATGTTCACTTTTTATTAAGAAATATGCCATAAATGTTTGATCAATGGTATGTAGCGCACGGAAACTTCACCTTAGGCAAATGGCGATTCGGCAATGGACCCCTAGTTGAACTACTTTACACTATGATGGAACAAAAACCCAACTGCAGTAAACTAAAGACATTGGGTCGCCAACTTCCTATGCTGTCAGCAGTACAGGGGGCTTTATTCTCGGGAGCATAATAATGTCCCCTACAATAATAGCTCTGTGGGGCATAAAGGAGGCTGGGTTAAAGTATTAACTTGTGTGGTCTAAAAGTGGACACTATTTGTATGTGGCAGAAACTCAAAGCTTTTTTAAAAAACATTTTTTAGAACAGCACCCTGCCTGAACAGGCCCTGTATGAAGAACTTCACTAACTACTATAAGTGACCCTCATAAGCTGTCTATATAGGCATGTGTGGCGCCCCTGAGGGTTCAGTCGCTACAGAGGTACTGCATCTCACCCAGAGGTGTGGTATCTCACTCTCAGGTAAGGATGGAGTACTGCCCGGGACCCACACACTTGAATCCATTACACTCCACTTCAGAGGGAAGGGTGAGATTGCTCCTAAGGGAGAGCACAGTCCCTGGTCCCTAGCTGGAGGGTGGAACCATGTAGTGTGTGTGGGTGGAGGAAGTAGATCAGGGGAGCACCGTCAGAAGGAGTATAAAAAGGGGAACCATCTTGGGAGAGAGAGTCCAGTCAGAGAAGACAGTCTGACGAGAAGGAGTGGGAGCAGGAGCTCTGTAGGAGCTCTGCTCAGAGGAGCGGGCCTAGATTGAGAGGCCCAGGAGGACTGGCAGGATGAGGAAAGGAGTAGAGGAAGGCTCCAGAAGTGAGAGGATCCCAGGGGCACGGCGAGTGCGGAAGCCACCTGTGCGCCCGAATCTACCAGAGCGTGGAGGGATCAGGCCGCAAAGGGGACCAGCCCCTAACTAGTGGAGTACTACAAGGCTCAGCTAGAAACCGGAGGCTTCTGTACTTTCAGGCTGCAGTTGCTCACAACCGCAACTACATCGCTAAAAAGGTAACCACATAGGATTCAGGGGACTGCAGGTTGCCCGCCATGATCCGAGGTTACCGGCTTGGGACACTGGTTGTGTGTTGTGTTGCAGGGCAGGAAGGTGAGAGCCAGCGCAGGAAGACGACCGAGTAAGGCACACAGAATAGGGTCCTGTTATGTAGTCCTGAAACACCTGAGAGTTTGCTGAACCCCTCCCTTGGTAAACACAGGACGACATGGGAGGTTACCCTGGTCCTGGTTACCTGGAGTTCAACAACTGTGAGTAAACCTTGAAGACTGCACCCCACTGTGTCCTAGAATTATTATCTGCGCCATCACCTGCACTACACTGCACAGCAACATCTACCTCATTAATCATCACTGCACGGCCCTGGAGCTTAGCTATGCCTGTGGAGAGCTGAAGCAACTCTGCTGCGTCACCATCAGCTCCAGAGGATCTGCACCACAGCGGTGGCTCCATATAGCTGCATACCACAGTGGCGTCACAAACATTTTATATAAAAACTATAATCCCCTTTCAATAAACCCCTTTTATTGACCACCCTGGGTCATGGACCGGGTCACTGCCACTGTGACACCCCCAGCACCAACCGGCCCGGCTACCGAGTACCCCACAGCCCAGGGGGCGCGTCATACATGTGGGTCATAGAAAATTGAATACAATTATATCTTGATATCTGCAATCTAGAGAAATCTACATCTCTCTTAATATGTAAATGAGCTTTTAAGATCTATGGGCCGGACATAGATCTCCCTGAGAATCTGCCTCCAGAGCTCATGTTAAATGAAAGGGGCGTTACCAGTGTGAGACATGTAATGACTGACAGTCTGCTCTACTGATCTATATGTCTCACACTGGTAATTCCTCTTTCATTTAAAATACACTCTGGAGGCAGATTCCCAGGGAGATCTATGTCCGGTCCATAGATCTTAACAGCTCATTTATATGTTAAGAAAAATGTGGATTTCTTTGGAATAAGACATTAGATTGCAGATATCATGGTATCATTTTATTCAGCTTAAAAGGGTTGATTCTACTGGCAGATACCCTTTAATGTGAAATGTTCAAAGTGTGCCTCTCTCATCTTTTAGTGGCTAAAAATACAGTGACTCATGGAGCTGTGATCCACGATGGTGGGAAAATATATATGATCTCTTATTGCGGTTGCACTAGTATAGGCACAACTCTGTTGGACGCATTAAATCAGTACACCCCAGCTGCTACTCCCCCGCTGCTGTCACCATTCTCTTTGCAAAACTGCTGCATATTGGTGTAGTGGTGCAGTTTGAGGGGTGCTGCTGGTGCAAGAGATCCAGGGAAGTTATAATAGATTTCAAGTCTTTGTTTAGCTTTTCAGAGGCAACACACTTAAAAGTAGAATTAGCATCTCCAACAGGCCAATAAAGGCCAATAAAAGCCAGAGAAAGGTGCTACTTTTGCACAGCAATGTGTTGCCACTGCAAACGTAATAATCACACTTGAAATGTATTACATATTACGATTGAAATGGATGTCTTCCAGCAGCAGCGCCCACCGTCTGCACCTTTCTTCACTCTACTCCTTTCTTCTCTTATAGAATCCCAATTTAAAGTCTACATTAGTTACATATGTTCTTTATCCCTATTATTTAGATCATTTTCTCTCTTTTTTCAGTAAATTATAGTCTAATATAATAAAATAAAAAGTCTTCTAAAACATTGTCAACTGCAGGTACTAGATAAATCTTAAAGGGGTTTTTCCTCTTCAGAAAACTTTCTTTCATTGGCTGAAGTAGCTATAGACTGGCTGCACTTCAGAAAAAGAACAAATACCGAAATCAGTGAACTCAGCAGCTTGTGCTGTCAAAGCCTTGGAGCTCACTGATGGGCTGCAGTGCTGTGAACGTGACTTCAGTGCTGCAGACAAACAACAGAGACCGAGACCAAGGCATTGATGCTGGACCAGAGGAGTGTAACTAATGCTGGGTTTGTTTTATAATAGCTACCGAATATGAAAGAAAGTTTGCTGAAAGCTACCTGTAGATATATGTTATCAAATTCAAAGTAATTGTGGGTGAGGATGAATTTTCTAAGTTTCATCACAGAATCAGCATCAATTCTTAACTTTTCTATGAAGACTTTGCAGGCATCTAATCCATCCTGGGGTGGGATACTAAAGTACAAAGATTTCACATCCATGGTGGCTAGGATGGTTCCTTCTTGTAGAGGACCTACTGCTGTTAGTTTATTCAATAGGTCCATTGTGTCCTGAATGTAGCTTGGTGTATTCTTTACCAGGGGTTTAAGAACACCATCTACCCATACAGAAACTTGCTCAGTAAGGGTGCTCACGCATAAAATAATTGGTCTTCCTGGATTTCCAGATTTGTGGATTTTGGTATTAAAAGGAAACTTCAAATTTCAGAGACAGAAAGATTTGGGAGTACAAACTAATGACAACCTTTGACACACTCATAGCAGGAATGAATGATTTATGTCACTCTTCATCAACTAAGGAAAGTGCTCCTCAGACCATGAACCACACCTCAAGCATAGGACAATAAAACATTCACACTCCTTATCTATGAACTGCTCCAATGTTTAGGCCACAACTCTCTCTCCCTCTCCCATACTCATAGATCTGCTTCACGTTACCTGTCTCATCTATTGCATTATTCTTGTGCCCTGTTGTGTATAAATATGTGACTCTTAAGATTTTGTGCTGCTCTTTGCCTGATGAAGAGGCTTGAGTAGTCTCGAAAGCTTGTAATTTGTTACCATCTTTTCAGTTAGCCATTAAAAGGTATCAACCACTGAGGACTCTGAAATCTTAATATTTTTCTATCTACTGGCTAACACGGTACCAAGATATATATTTGTCCTGAACCTTCAAGAACACCATATTTAATGTATATTGAGACTGTAAACCATCCCTGGTCAAGCCTCACTTGTCCTAACCCTATTAGGATTAGTATGCATGCTAGACCTAGTTGAACTGTCATTGTAACGTATGCGTGTGTGTGTGTGGGGGGGGGGAGTTAAAACAAAAAACTTGGTGGAAACAAAAAAAATCAAGAAAGTGATCCAAAAACAAAAAAAAACGGTTTTCTTGTTGCCAAATGCAGGTTTCAAATGTCATGTAAAATTCCAATGTTAGAATCACTAAATGCGACTTTAAAAGGTCACCAATTTCCTTAGATGGAAAATGTTTGACAAAATGATAGCTGATATGGAAGAGCCATAGATCAAAAGACTTAAACAAAGACGGCAACTCATACAGAAAAACTAAAAATATCCTGGCAATGAATTACTATTAAGGTCAAAGTGTACTTTACAGAGAATCACAGACTTCCAAGAATTGTAAGGTAGCACATGAGGCAGGAAAATCATTTCCACATCCCTAAAAAAACTGATTGATCTATAAAGGTGTCTCAAAGACATAAGGCAAAATAATGTAAGATTTACTTTATCTTATGTCTTTTAATTCAGCAAATTAAAAAAATGATTTTTTTTGCTTATTTCAGATTTTAACAGTATTTATTAAAACACATGATAAAAACATAATTAAAAAATATTTACTCTACTGAACTTTATTTTATGTGGTCATGAAGGTATTGGAATGTGCTCTTCAGGGAGTCATGTATGCACCAGAAGACTGGCGTGACAGGTTATTCTGTTGGCATTTTAGCTGATATTATTTGAGTGTAATGTTTGGCAATATTCATGTCAGCCCTTAGGGTTTAACTATTTATTGGAGTAACTGGCACTGTTCACGAGGCAACTATTCATATGGTTGTTTTCTGCACTTTTATTGGGTCACTTTGTCTATCATTATTTAAAGGTTTATGCACTTTTTTCACCATGGCTTTCTCATTCCTACCGCCTCTGTAGAAACATTTCTTAAATGATATAAGTAAAATAGCAAAAAGAAGGGGTAAATGGAAGAGAGGAAAACAGGACCGCAAAATCATACTGGTTTTAGCGTTTAACCATGGAGGATGGCAGAGGAGTTGTGAACACAAAATGAAAAAATATTTTAATTAAGCCTTTTTGCAAAGTTGGATGCAAAAATTATCATTATTATTATTATTGATTTTAGATCACCATTGATTCTATGGTGCTGTACATGAGAAAAGGTTACCAATCGTGATGGGCGAATCCGTGAATGTTCGGTTCTGTCGGGTTCGGTTGAACATCTAAAAAAAATTTGGTTCAGTTACCAGAACGATACCCAAACTCAAACCCGAACATGGACCCCATTCAGATGAATGGGAGGCCCGAACATCCATGGTTTCCCATACTGTCATCTGTGTGACAGCGTGGAAAACACGGGCTCTGATCGACTGCAGTTCCCATGCTGTCAGATGACAGCGTGAGTCAGCAGCTGTGACCTGCGGGAAAAATGTTACCACCGGTCACAGGCGTTGGCTGATGAGAGTACTAATCTCATCGGCGTATACCTGCTCTCACTGATAGCAGAGAGAGCAGGTGCCACTGATGAAAGTATCGTGGGTGTTCATCAGTCCGCACTGGCACTTGCAAAGTAAGAGAAACAGTTGCTATGATTTGACCTTATGATGATGCTATGATGTGACCTTACTGTTCTTGTTAATAAATAAAAAAAATTTGAAAAAAAACATAACATATGGGAGTCCCCTGTAATTTTCATAATCAGCAGAGGGAAAACCGACGGCTGAGAGCTGATGTTAATATTCTGAGAAGGAACCATTAGCTATAAAGGTTCCCAGGCTTTTAATATCCACTCCCAGCTGTTTCTTTTTCATAGGAAAGACCCCCCCCCAGAAAAAAAAAGATGTGCGATATCCCCTATATTTAATAACTAGCAAAGGCTAAAGGGACAGCTGAGTAGTGTTGAGCCACCCCCGTAGTGTTCGAGTTCGGTTCGGTTCGTCGAACACCCGTGTGTTCGCCGAACTGTTCGTCGAACTGTTCGTCGAACACCTTCGAACACCGTTAAAACCAATGGCAGGCAAACAAAAACACATAGAAACACATAGAAAACACCTTCAAAGGTGTCCAAAAGCTGACAAACTGCTCAGAAGACATAACTAACACATGGAAAAGTGACAAGTACATATAGTCATGCGAAAATAAAAGACGTGGAGGAGTAAAAGGAGGGGGAGACACAGATATAGGCATGTCATGCCCTTCTAAAATCCAAAAAGTGAGAAGCCGACACGGCCAGTCCGCTCCTGCCCGTGCCACCTCCGTGTCGCCGGGTTTGTGCCAGAGCCGCGGTGAACCCTGACGGCCAGCCCCCCTCTCCCAATACTGGTGCCTGTCCGCTGGTGGGTCGAGCGAGCCCCCCTGTGGTGGAGGCAGCTCTAAGCTTTTTAATTTAAATTGTCTCTCTAATTTGAATGAATACACTTTAAATCCATTTACAAGGATCTATTGGAGGGCAAGTCTCATGCCAGCAGCCGCGGTAATTCCAGCTCCAGTAGCGTCCACTAAAGCTGCTGCAGTTAAAAAGCTTTTATAAGGATCGAGCTCGGCTGTCCACCGCAAGGCATCCTACTGCCAGTCCCAGCCCCTATGCCTTGGGGTGCCTCCTGATGCTCTTCAGTAATTATCCCATGGTCCCGAAGCATTTCCTTTGAAAAAATTAAGTGTCTAAACTACAGGTGGTGTAGCTTGCTTAACAGCCGGGATAATCCGCTGACTAGCAGACACTGCTACTAGGCACAAAGTATTTCCTGGGCTAGATGCAGTTAAAAATTTGTAATTAGATACTCTCGTTGGATGCTGAGAAAGCATTCCATAGAGTCTCCTGGCACGCCATATATGATTCTCTTAAAAAGCTTGGGGTAGGGGTCTAGGGGACCCTTTTATAGCCAAAATCACGGCCCTGGATCGCAATACGTCACCTAGGCTGAAGATAAATGGAACTGTAGCACCCTGAGGGATCGGTTGCTACAGACGTATTGCACCTCACCCAGAGGTGTGATATCTCACTCTCAGGTAAGGATGGAGTGTGGATCAGGACCCGACACCTGCATGCATTACACCACATTGCCGTGGGGCAGGGCGACCAATATGCCCCTGAGATGGGCACGACAGTCCCTGTCCCTGGCTGGAGTGGGGGGAGGGAAAACTGAGGAAGGGGAACCCTGTAGTGCAGGAGCAGGGAGGAAGCAGTTCCTGGGTGCATTGAGAAGGGAGTATAAAAGGTGGGCACCATCTTAGTTCAGTGCAGAGAAGTCTGAGCAGAAGTGGCAGGGAGCAGGGGCTCTGCATGAGCTCTGCTCCGGAGGCGGGCCTAGTAACAGAGGCCCAGGCCTGGAAGAGGGAGAAGGAAGGAAGAGGAGCGGAGAAGGCTCCAGGAACGAGGAATGAAGGGATCCCAGGGGTGCGGACGGGCGAGTCGCCACCGCACGCCCGAATCCACCTGCGTGGAGGGGTCAGGCCAAAGGGGGAGACCGGTCCCCGAACTAGTGGAGGCAGGAAACGACCCTCAGCTAGAAACCGGAGGCTCTGACATTTTATGTGGCGCAGCCCCTCGCTACACCCGCTAGGAAGGCACCACATAGGGTCAGGGAAACTGGCGCCAAGTTTACCAAGAGGAGGCCCGAGGCAGCCGGACAGAAGTGTTGGTAAGAAAGGCCAGACAAAGGACACACAAAGGGGGTCCTGTGAAGTGCTCCAAAGTTATCTGGGAGTTGTCTGAGCCCCTCACCTGGTGAGCACAGTACGACGTGGGCAGCCGTTACCTGCAGACGTGGTCTGGATAATAAGAACTGTGAGTAAAGGCCCTGGACTGCATCACTGACTCAGTGTCGTTACTGCTGCTGCCCTGCACCATCACCCCCATCCTCCGCATACACTGCCCTGAGGCTATACTCCTCCCGTGGGGAGTTATGCTACGCTCTGCTGCACCCACAACACCAGCCTCAGCGGTCTGCCCTGTAGCGGCGGTTCACTCTGACCGCAATCCACGGGTGGCGTAGTCGGACATTTAAACATCAAAACCACATAAATAGTTCCGCCACTGGTTTGACCGCCCTGAGCCACGGAACTGGGTCGCCGCCACGAAGACTACAACCACCAGCATCCACCAAAAAGGGTCCGGCTCCGGGTGTCCCAAGGCCCAGGGGGTGCGTCAGAACATTTTCATCACCTTTCACAATCACCAATGGGACAAGGCAGGGATGTCCTCTGTCCCCTCTCTTATACATCCTAGTGACGGAGCACCTGCTCTCATCAATTCGCCATAACCCCAATATTAGGTGGATTGAGGTGGGAGGCACCGAGTACAAGTGCTCTCTATTTGCTGATGATGTCCTAGTATATATCACTCAATCACATATATCCATCCCTGCTGTTATGGCTGAAATAGATCACTTTGTTACATGGTAAAATTTTAAAATCAATGCAGCGAAGTCTGAGGCCCTCGATGTCTCCCTCCCCAAATCCATATAGGATTCCATCCAGTCCAACTTTCCCTTTGCCTGGCCCTCACAGGGTATCAAATACTTAGGAATTCCTATTCATAGAGACCTCTCCCATCTATGTTATCTTAATTTTGGGCCCTTTATTGAACAATTCCATACAGACCACGGTTGGCAAGTTAGAACTGTAAGATTCACTACGTGAACCACTGGTGTTTTGTGGAAAAGCACATGTACACTGCGTTCCAAATTATTATGCAAAAAGTGTTTAGGAGTGATAAGGGAAGAATTTGTTTGTTTGTCAGTTAAACTCATTGATGGTGATGTGTGTCAGGGCTCTTTATATCACTGTAAGCAATTGCAGACACCTGTGCTAATTAGTTTGGCAGGTGTGTCCAATGAAAGGCAAGACTACTTAAGAAGGCTCTCTCACATTATTAAGCAGCCTACATTTTCTGCCAAAATGGGAAAGAAAAAGGATGTGTCGGCTGCTGAGAAGCAACAAATTGTGGAGTGTTTAGGTCAAGGCATGACTACAATCAACATTGTGCGATGATCAGGATGAAGTGTCTTGGCAATCAAGAAGTATGTAGCTGATTCACAGTACACACGTGTGCGTGCTGATAAGGGCAAATTGAGGACTCTTTCCTACAGGCAATTACGTCAGGTTAAAAAAGCAGCGGCAAGAAAGCCTTGTCATAGCAGCAGACAAGTTTTTGAAGCTGCTGGTGCCTCCAACGTCCCCCGAACAACAAGATGCAGGGTCCTTCAGAGGTTTGCAGCTGTGCATACGCCATCCTGTCGACCTCCTCTATCCACTTCACACAAGCAGAAACGGCTCCAGTGGGCCAAACATTACATGAAGACTGATTTCAAAACTGTTTTGTTCACGGATGAGTGCCGTGCAGCGCTCGATGGTCCAGATGGATGGAGTGGAGGATGGCTGGTTGATGGACACCCCACGCAAACACGGCTACAGCGCCAACAAGGAGGAGGTGGAGTAATGTTTTGGGCTGGAATCATGGGGAGAGAGATTGTCGGCCCCTTTAGGATCCCTGAAGGCGCTAAAGATGAACTCCATAATGTATGTGGATTTTCTCAAACAGCACTTCCTGCCATGGTTCAAGAAGAAGAACCGTGTATTTCACAGCAAGATCATTTTTCTGCATGATAATGCACCATCTCATGCTGCACATAAAACATCTGCATCTCTGGCTGATATGGGCATAAAAGGGGACAAACTTATGGTGTGACCCCCATGCTCCCCTGACCTCTACCCCATTCAGAACCTTTGGAGCATCATTAAAAGGAGTGTCTATGATGGCGGGAGGCAGTTCACATCTAAGCAACAGCTCTGGGAGGGTATTCTGTCCTCATGCAAAACAATTGAAGCAGAAACCATCCAAAACCTGACAAATTCAATGGACGAGAGAGTTCAGAAGCTCCTTTCGAACAAGGTGTCCTATGTGAAAATGTAACATCACCTAGAATAAAGTTTTGAGTTGAAAACTGTTTGATTTCAGTTTCTAACAACCTGCTAATGCTTATAATTTCAAAAATGACCATTTTTTTGGTCTTTATTAAAATGAAAAGGTTGATCGAAAAGTTTGGGGGATCTAAGAGTGTGGCAACCCAGTAGTCATGATTACTTCGAATTCTGACAATATGAGGGTCATGCTGCAGGTAGTGCAGCAAGAAGGCACTTATGTGTCTTGCGCATCTCGGAGCCCCAAAATTATTTTCCGGGCTAGATGCAGCTAAAAATTATTTTTAATTTTAAATCTGGTGGAGCTTATTACAGATGGCCTAATAGGATCAGTGCTGCACACTGCTACAAAGCCCAAATTATTTTCCAGTCAAGATACAGATAAACATGATTAGTAATTTGAAAGCTTAAAACGGTTGGTAGGGTGATTTTAACCAATCATCAAGCTTTTACTCTCCCCAGGATGACACAGGGGTAGAAAAGTCGTTTCGGATCCATGATTTGTTCATCTTTATGAACGTGAGTCTGTCTACATTATCAGTGGAGAGCCGCGTGCGCTTATCTGTCAGCACACCACCAGCAGCGCTGAACACACGTTCAGACAGAACGCTGGCTGCGGGGCATGACAAGATCTCCAAGGCGTAAGTGGCTAGCTCCGGCCATTTATCCAGATTGGAAGCCCAAAAAGAGCAAGGGTCCAGTGACACAGTCGTGGCTTCAATGTTTACTTGGAGATACTCCTGTACCATCGTCTCTAGGCGTTGACTATGTGTCAGACTTCTTGTCTCCTGTGGCCTTGCAAAGGATGGGCTAAAAAAGTGGTGAAATGATTCCGCAAAATTGATGTTACCAGCAGATACTGTGGTTCTGTTACGGTTTGAGTGCTGAACACTTGACGGTCCCACGGTTGGCAAGTTGGAACTGTGAGATTCACTACGTGCACCACTGGTATTTTGTGGAAAAGCACATGTAAGATTCTGCAACAGTCTCTGCTGATACTCCTGCATGCGTGCATCCCTTTCTATGGCAGGAATAATTTCTGCAAATTTACTTTTGTACCGGGGATCTAACAGTGTGGCAACCCAGTAGTCAGGATTATTTCTAATTCTCACAATTCGAGGGTCATGTTGCAGGTAGTGCAGCAAGAAGGCACTCATGTGTGTTGCGCATCCAGGAGCACCAAGTCCCTGTTGTGTTGGTGGCTAGGTAACAATCATGCTTCCTTCCTCTGTCCTCTCCCCCCAACCTCGCACAACAGAAATGTGATCAAGGTCTCCCTCATCTGATGAGTCTTCCATCAGTTCGTCCTCCACTTCTTCCTGGGCTCCTGCACCTTCCTCACTAGTTTGGCTGCTACCATGCGCCCTGGTAAAACCATCTCCCCCACCCTCACATGCCTGCCGCCTTGGTGCTGCCGACCGTCTGGACCTTGCAGATGTTAGCCCTTCCGCATACAACTCCTCCTCCTCTACTTCCTCCACCTCCTCTTGTGCCACCACCTGACTCCGAATTCTGTTTAACATGTGCTCCAGCATGTAAATCACCGGAATAGTCATGCTGATAATGGCATCGTCAGCACTAAACATCTTCGTCGCCATTTCAAAACTGTGCAGAAGGGTGCATAGGTCCCTGATCTGAGACCACTCCTCCAGCGTGATTTGCCCCACCTCTGAATCTCGTTGGCCCAGGCTATACGTCAGAACGTATTGCACCAGGGCTTGTCGGTGCTGCCACAGTCGCTGCAACATGTGCAGAGTTGAATTCCACCGGGTAGGCACATCGCATTTTAGCCAGTGAAGTAGCAGGCCCAACGACTTCTGTAGAGATGTAAGTGGCTGAGCTGCGGGATGCGAACGGCGGAAGTGAGCACACAGCGACCGTGCCCTCTGCAGAAGGCCATCTAGTCTGGGATAGTGGGCTAAAAATTGCTGGACAACCAGGTTCAACACGTGAGCCATACAAGGCACGTGTGTGACATTGCCCCGGCGAAGGGCCGCACCCAGGTTTGCAGCATTGTCGCACACGGCCTTCCCTGGTTTCAGGTCCAGTGGAGACAACCATTCATGAAATTGGTTCTCCAGAGCTGACCACAACTCCTCAGCTGTGTGACTCACATTTCCCAGACATTTCAATGTAAAAACCGCCTGATGACGTTGAGCCCTACTGCCAGCATAGTAAGGAGGTGTGCAGGATCCCTTCTGCGCAGTTAGAAAGCTTGTGGCATGACCAGACAGGCTTTGGGTGCAGGTGGAAGACCGAGAGGAGGTTGAGGAGGCAGAAGCAGTGGAGGAACTTTGACATAAAGAGGATTGACGCACAACTCGTGGGGACGGCAAGACTTGGACAGCAGCCCCTTGTCCTGCTGTCACCATAGTTACCCAGTGCCCAGTCAGCGACATGTAACGCCCCTGTCCATGCCTACTCGTCCAAGTGTCTGTGGTGAAATGCACCCTGTCACACACAGAGTTTCTCAAAGAAGCGGTGATGTTGTATGCTGGTGGAGCGCAGGCACACCTTTCTTTGAGAAGTAGTGCCGACTGGGCATCTGGTACTGGGGCACTGCGACGGACATAAGGTCTCGAAAATCCTCTGTGTCCACCAGGCGGAAAGGCAGCATTTCTGTAGCCAAGAGCTTGCAGATGGTGAAATTCAACCTCTTAGCTTTCTCATGGCTAGGAGGAAATGGTCTTTTACTTGTCCACATCTGAGGGACCGAGGGCTGGCTATTGTGCTTAGACGGGGTTGATAAGGGTGTCCCCGGCAAACTGCCGGTCTGTGAGGAAGATGCAGGCGGACATGTTAGGTTGCCTTGATCCAAAGGTGGTGCTATCGATGTCGGACAGCGCTCAACACCAGCTGGTGTTACCACCTCCAAAGAAAATGATGACCTGCCAATCACGCTGGCTGTTGCGGGTAAAGAGGTGGCAGATCTGCGCCCCAAAACAGGTGTGACTGCTGTCCCCCCAGTCACAGAGGATGAAGAGGCCGCGGATGCACAAGATATGGCAGACGGTGGTTGGCCCGGCCGGCTAGGCCGCATTGTAGCACACTGAGCTTCCCACTGCAACTTATGCTTCATGTCCATGTGCCGGTTCATGCATGAAGTACTCAAACTATGTATTTTTTGGCCTCTACTTAGCTTTTGCTGACAAATGTTACAAATAACACGAGTTGGGTCATCTTTATCGATCTGAAAAAATGCCCAGGCTATGCAAGGCTTAGCACCCATGCGACCTGAAGAGCCACCACGACTTGTGGTGAGAGGCAGAGTTGTGTTTGAGGATGCAGTTGTTGACGTGCTTCCAGTACTACGTCTCTGTCCAGGAAGGCGCAACCTGACCTCGTCGTCACTAGCATCTTCCTCCACCTCCTCTGCTGACCTCATCTCTTGGCTGACTGTGGGTTGACAGTAAGTGGGATCTCCAACCTCATCATCATCACCCTGTGTTATCACACCCGTCGTCCTCAGAGCCAACCTGTTCCTGCCCTGACAAAAAACTAAAGTTGTCGCTCCAATCAGGTATTTGAGTCTTATCATCGTCTTCCTCATTGTCTCCACCAACAGGAGTTACAGTTTGGGAATGAGGGTCTACATTATGGTCAGAACCTTCTTCGTCTGGTCCTGGATCCGACTCATAAAGATTCTGGGCATCAGTGCAGATCATTTCCTCGTCTGGATTCACAGAAGCGCTGGAGTCGACCTCTGATTCCCAGGCTATAGTATGAGTAAACAGCTCTGCAGACTCAACCATCTGTTCTACGTCATACTCAGACGGGCAGCTGGAGATTTGGGAGCTGTGAGGAAGCAAGTGCGATTTGGGTGACACCTTTGAGGACTGGAGTATTTGTGATGTTGAAGTTGATGTGGAGGAGAGCCCACTTAAAGGAGCACTTGATATCCGTTGAAGCACCTGCTGTTTTTGTGCCTCATCTGGAATTTGTAGCGATTGGCGTGGCCGTAAGAAAGGGATCTTATCACATTGTCCGCTAAAAGAAGTAGACATTTTAGTTTGGCTGGAAGATGGTCTTTCTTCTGCAGATGTTACTGTTGCTTTAACACCTACCCCACGGACACAACCTTTTTTCCCCTTCCCAACACGCCTATTCCCCTTTCCACCAGCAGCAGGCCTTTTTCCACTCATTTTGGTGGTTAACTAATTCACAACTCTGGAGTTGTTTGCACAAAAAAACAATGGATGGTAACCGAGCAGAGCTGAGTGGCCAAACTGTGGTATTAGGCCAAAACTATTGGCTGGGTTAGATGCAGAAAAAAATTATATTCAATTTGCAACCTGATGGAGGTCAGTATAGATGGACTAATACAACAAGTCCCACACACAGCTAGAAGCCCAATATTTTTTCAGAGGTAGATGCAGAAAAAAATATATTCAGTTTGCAACCTGATGGAGGTCAGTATAGATGGACTAATACAACAAGTCCCACACACAGCTAGAAGCCCAAATATTTTTTCAGAGGTACTGTAGATGCAGATAAAAATTATTTTTAATTTGCAACCTGATGGAGGTCAGTATAGATGGACTAATAGAGAAAGTCCGACACACTGCTAGAAGGCCAAATATTTTTTCAGAGCTAGATGCAGAAAAAAATTAGATTCAGTTTGCAACCTGATGGAGGTCAGTATAGATGGACTAATAGAGAAAGTCCCACACACTGCTAGAAGGCCAAATATTTTTTCAGAGCTGGATGCATACAAAAAATTATTTTGAATTTGCAACCTGATGGAGGTCAGTATAGGTGGACTAATAGAACAAGTCCCACACACTGCTAGAAGGCCAAATATTTTTTCAGAGCTAGATGCAGAAAAAAATTATATTCAGTTTGCAACCTGATGGAGGTCTGTATAGATGGATTAATAGAACAAGACCCACACACAGCTAGAAGCCCAATATTTTTTCAGAGGTAGATGCAGAAAAAAATATATTCAGTTTGCAACCTGATGGAGGTCAGTATAGATGGACTAACAGAGAAAGTCCCACACACTACTAGAAGGCCAAATATTTTTTCAGAGCTAGATGCAGAAAAAAATTATATTCAGTTTGCAACCTGATGGAGGTCTGTATAGATGGATTAATAGAACAAGACCCACACACAGCTAGAAGCCCAATATTTTTTCAGAGGTAGATGCAGAAAAAAATATATTCAGTTTGCAACCTGATGGAGGTCAGTATAGATGGACTAATACAACAAGTCCCACACACAGCTAGAAGCCCAAATATTTTTTCAGAGGTACTGTAGATGCAGATAAAAATTATTTTGAATTTGCAACCTGATGGAGGTCAGTATAGATGGACTAATAGAGAAAGTCCGACACACTGCTAGAAGGCCAAATATTTTTTCAGAGCTAGATGCAGAAAAAAATTAGATTCAGTTTGCAACCTGATGGAGGTCAGTATAGATGGACTAATAGAATGATGCTATGCCCAAAAGATTTTACTTCACTAGGTGCAGTAAAAAAATTGGTATTCTATACACAGGTGGTATATCTTGCAACACAGATAGGCTACTCCACTGACTAACACACTCTGCAATAGGCCAAAAAGGATTAGCTTTGCTAGATTCAGCCAAATGCTGTGAAAAAAAACTTGCACAGCACTGGCACAGACCTGCCTGGCAAAAACTGATAGGAACTGATGTAACCTAGTCCTGAAAAGGACTCCAATTACAATTAGTCTTTACTCCCACAACCTATCTATTTAAGAGCACAGACCTGCCTGATAAAAGTCGTAGGAAATGCTGTAACCTAGTCCTTAAAAGGACTGCAATCACAACTATTCCCTACTCCCAAGCTATCTGTATATTTGTGCGAAAATTGGCTTGAAATTAACAAGGTATAGCGCACACAGCAACAGCGGTGCCGTCTAACACGCAGCTGCAGCAGTGAGAAAATGGTGGCGACGGGGAAAATGGCTTGGTCTTATAGGGCAAGGACATGTGACATACACTGCCAATGACACATGCCCTTGCTTGTGTGAAAAAAAGCACTTCGCTCCGTGTGTGCGCTGCTGATAGGCTGACAGATTGCACCTCCCCACTGTAAATGCGGGAAAGAGAAAAAAAAATGGAGATCTTCATTGTTCCTGCAGAGATCCATCCCCTGCCCCTCCCCCCACCCCGCTGTACACTCAAACTGCGTATTAACATTAATTTTCATCATTACTGAGAAAAAATCCAGTTATGATTTTGGTGCATGAACAGTTATCGAACATAACCTCGAACAGCCGAATTTTTCTCAAATTGTTCGTGTTCGCCGAACGGCTCGAACACCGCCCAAAACAGCTCGAATTTGAGATTGGCGAACAGTTCGAGTAGAACAACGCTCATCTCTACAGCTGAGGGCTGATATTAATAGAATAGGAAAGGCCCATGGTTAATGACCCATTCCCAGATTAAAAATATCAGCTCTCAGTTGCCCCAGAAATGGAGTATCAATAAGATGCGCCAAATCTGGTGCTTAGCCTTGCTCTTCCCACTTGTCCTGGTGCAGTGGCAAGTGGGGTAATAGTTGTGGGGTTGATGTCAGCTTTGTATTGTCAGCTGACATCAAGACGCCCCCATTACTAACCCCATAGTTAGATTGTAAAAAAAAATACACCGTAAGAATAAAGTCCCTTAATTGAAATAAAGACACTGACACTTTTATTTGAATTAAAAATGAAAAAGCAAAGTTATACTCACCTTTATGCCTAATCCAATGAAGCCCATATCCCCTGTAAAAGACACAAAATAATAAAACACCATATTTCTCACCTGTCCAACGATAATCCATTAATATGCATGTCCCGCGATGATCTGGATGATTTGGATAATGGTCACATCAGTGATGCGACCGCTATTCACGCCATCCTGCTCACACTGCACAATGTTCTTGCAGTGTGTAGTGGTGGCGTGAGAAAGGTCACTGGAGTTCATAGCTGATTGACCTGGTAACCTCACTTACAGCACTGCTGGCTGCGTGAGAAAGTCACGTTAGTGACTGCTCTCCAAATCATCTACATTGTCGTGGGACACATATGGATTAACTTCTTGTCGGACAGGTGAGGGATATGGTGCTTTTTTAGTTTTTGTCTTTTACAGGTGACATGTGCTTCAATGGATTAGGCGGAAGGTGAGTATAACTTTGCTTATTTTGCTTTCATTTCAAATAAACATGTCAGTGTCTTTACTTCAATTAAAGGACTTTATTCTTGCTGTGTTTTTTTTTACAATCCAACTATGGGGTTAGTAATGGAGTGTCTTATAGACGCCAATCCATTAGTAACATCTGGGCTTGATGTCAGTGACCATTAACCAGCTGACATCAACCCCAAACTTATTACCCCACTTGCCACCACATCAGGGTAAGTTGTAAGAGCCAGGCAAAGTGCCAGAATTGATAATAGATAATAGATGCGCCTTTTCTGGGCCACCTGATGGCTGCTAGTTTTAGGCTGGGCCCCTTCCCAGTCTGAGAATACCAGCCCCCAGTTGTCTGCTTTAGCTTGGCTGTGTGTCAAAATTGGGGGGTCCATGCCGTTTTTTTTTTATTATTTATTTAAATATAATTTAAAAAAGAGGCCTGGGGACCCCTGTATTCTTGACAATAAGCCATGATAAAGCTGACAGCTGGGGGCCACAGCCCGTAGCTGTTGGTTTTGCATGTGCTGTTTATCAAAAATAGAAGAGACCCCATGTAATTTTTTAAAATTATTTATTTATAGCACAGGCGCCGGGTGATGAATCAGAGATGCATGCTCTCACTGCTATCAGCGAAAGAAGGCATACGCGTGCGCTCATGAAAGTAGTACTCTCATCAGCCGATGCCTGTGACCGGCGGTAACCTTTTTACTGTGACAATCAGCTGACACCCGGCGGCGATCGCACCCGCACAGCCTGTGTGCACGCGTGATCACCATGACTTACTAATACGGGTCTGGCTCTTAAGTCCCAGGGCACAGACACGTATTAGTACGTCAAATGTTGTTAAGGGGTTAAAGTACACTCTGCACCCAGTCTTGACTGAAAAAAAAGAAATGTAGAAATTTTTGCAAATTTATTAAAAAAGAAAAACTGAAAATATCACATGGTCATAAGTAGTCAGACCCTTTGCTCAGACACTCATATTTAAGTCACATGCTGTCCATTTCCTTGTGATCCTCCTTGAGATGGTTCTACTCCTTCATTGGAGTCCAGTTGTGTTTAATTAAACTGATAGGACTTGATTTGGTAAGGCACACACCTGTCTATATAAGGCCTCACAGCTCACAGTGCATGTCAGACCAAATGAGAATCATGAGCGCAAAGGAACTGCCCAAGGAGCTCAGAGACAGAATTGTGGCAAGGCACAGATCTGGCCAAGGTCACAAAGGAATTTCTGCATTACTCAAGGTTCCTAAGAGCACAGTGGCCTCCATAATCCTTAAATGGAAGAAGTTTGGGACCACCAGAAGTCTTCCTAGACCTGGCCGTCCAGCCAAACTGTGCAATCGTGGGAGAAGAGCTATAGTGAGAGAGCTAAAGAAGAACCCCAAGATCACTGTGGCTGAGCTCCAGAGATGTAGTAGGGGGAAGGGAGAAAGTTCCACAAAGTCAACTATCACTGCAGCCCTCCACCAGTTGGGCTTTTATGGCAGAGTGGCCCAACGGAAGCCTTTCCTCAGGGCAAGACATATGAAAGCCTGCATAGAGTTTGCTCAAAAACACATGAAAGACTCCCAGACTATGAGAAATAAGAATCTCTGGTCTGATGAGACAAAGATAGAACTTTTTGGTGATAATTCTAAGCGGTATATGTGGAGAAAACCAGGCACTGCTCATCACCTGCCCAATACAATCCCAACAGTGAAACATGGTGGTGGCAGCATCATGCTTTGGGGGTATATTTCAGCTGCAGGGACAGGACGACTGGATGCAATTGAAGGAAACATGAATGCGGCCAAGTACAGAGATATCCTGGATGAAAACCTCATCCAGAGTGCTCTGGACCTCACACTTGGGTGAAGGTTCACCTTCCAACAAGACAATGACCCTAAGCACACAGCTAAAATAGCAAAGGAGTGGCTTCAGAACAACTCTGTGACCATTCTTGACTGGCCCAGCCGAGCCCTGACCTAAACCCAATTGAGCATCTCTGGAGAGACCTGAAAATGACTGTCCACCAACGTTCTCCATCCAACCTGATGGAACTGGAGAGGATCTGCAAGGAAGAATGGCAGAGGATCCCCAAATCCAGGTGTGAAACACTTGTTGCATCATGCCCAAGAAGACTCATGGCTGTACTAGCTCAAAAGGGTGCTCCTACTCAATACTGAGCAGAGGGTCTAAATACTTATGACCAAAAATTTGCAAAAATTTCTACATTTCTGTTTTTTTTCAGTCAAGATGGGGTGCAGAGTGTACTTTAATGAGAAAAAATGAACTTTTTAGAATTTACCAAATGGCTGCAATGAAACAAAGAGTGAAAAATTTAAAGGGGTCTGAATACTTTCCGTACTCACTGTATATGCAATATGGTTCCTAACGATGATGATATGACGATGATGATATATGTATACATGTGTCTGGAGGTCTTTTATTGTACACAGGAAGCTCAGGCAGAAAAAAATTACTGAATATCCTTTCTCAAAGTTGGCCACCAATAATGACGCGAGATGAGTTGGCGAGTCTTTCTCAGAGCGGCATGACCAGCCAATTTTGAATAGTGTCCCCACAGCAGAATTCGCTTCCCATCAGATTCAGACACAAAAGGCTTCCCAGGGGAATCTGAGACAAGTTCACTGGAGCCACAGTAACCATCTTGGAGGGTTCAATGATATGTCTGGACTCCTCTTGGTCGATGGGTAGAAAGGACCTAGTGAATGCATCTGCCTTGACATTCTTGTCGGCCAGCCGAAAATGTAGATTGAAGTTAAAGCGGGCAAAGAACAGGGACCACCTAGCTTGGAGCTGATTCAGTCTTTGTGCAGACTGCAGGTAGGCCAAGTTCTTATGGTCTGTGTATATGACACCTGGATGGACTGCCCCCTCGAGTAAGTACCGCCAATCCTCCAGAACCATCTTAATTGCAAATAACTCCCAATCGCCAATCGAGTAGTTTTGTTCAGGGGCAAAGAAGGTCTTGGAGAAGAAACTGCAGGTTACCATTCGACCTGAGTAAGACTTCTGCGTGAGAACTTCCCCTGCTCCAGAAGATGAAGATACCACCTTCAGGAGAATTGTTTGCTGATCACGGATCTATGTAGTATTGGACCAGAAGAGAAATCCTGTTTTAGAGAGAGAAATGCATCCTCAGTCTCCGGAGTCCAGATTTTCGGATTGATGCCCTTCCAGGTCATCGCTGAAATAGGGGCAGTCCAAGACGAGAAATGAGGAATAAACTGGCGTTAATAGTTGGAAAATCCCTTAAATTGCTGGATTGCCTTAACATCAGTTGGATGCAGCCATTTGAGAATAGAAGACAACTTCTCAGAATCTATCTTCAAACCTGTGGAAGAGATGATATAACCTAGAAAAGGTAGATTGAACTGTTCAAAGACGCATTTCTCAAATTTGGTGTAGAGGCGAATCTCCCTAAGTCTTTGGAAAACCCGGCGAATGATCCTTCTATCAGGGGGCAGATCTGGAGAGAAGACCAGGATATCGTCCAGATAAACCACCATGCAAGAGTAAAGGAGATCTCTGAAGATGTCATTCACAAATTTTTGAAAGACAGCTGGGGCATTACTGAGCCCAAACAGCATAACACGGTACTCGTAGTGACCGTCTCGGGTGTTGAAATTGGTTTTCCACTCATCTCCTTGGCATTTGTGGAATAGGTCATACGCTCCTATCAGATCGAGCTTGGTGAAGATCTTGGCACCTTCAAGTTGATCAAACAATTCCAGATATGGCTTGAGTCTCAGCCTGAGACATATGGTTGATATAGCCTCGAGTAGGTAAAGATCCCAGGAGCAGGTCAATTGGACAATTGTACGGCCCGTATGGAGGTATCGTCTCTGCTTCATTCTTATCAAAGTCATCAACATATGACCAGTAAGCGGGTGGCAGGCCAAGCAGGATAGATGGAGTCAACGGCGGTTGAACTGGACATATAGGGACAAGACACCTCTCATGCCTAGACTGTCCCCAACTAAGCACTTCACCGAATCTCCAGTCTAGGACTGGTACATGGAGACATAACCATGGCAGGGCCAGGAGAAGAGAATGTTACAGGTTAGGAAGCACATAGAAAGCGATCCTCTCCGTATACAGAATTCCTACCCAAGGCTCCACCTGCCCAGTAACAAAATGAACGACTTCGAATAGAGCCCTTCCATCAACAGATGACACTATTATAGGACCCCGAAGGCATTAGACGGGAATCTGGTACCGATCCACCATGGCCTGTTGTATGCAGTTTCCAGCGGCGGTTTTTAATTACAGTAGGATCCTACCTTCCAATATAAATCTAGGCTTCAGCCTAAGAAATGATTCACATTAGATAGGTTTCCAGCAGAGAGAATTGTGTTATCGTGTCTGCCAGGTACACTTGAATTGGCCAATTTATGCGCAAAGTATTGTACATTTTTGCAATTTTCCAGAGCAGTAATTCAATTCAAATTTCATATATTTCATGATTGCATGCTATAGCGCTACTGAGTGCTACTTTATTTGTTAGTTATATATGGAGATGGCAACTCTTAGTAAGCACCTGTACACACCTGTTTTTTGTTTGGAAGTGACGGTCAGTCTTTTGATGTTTGGATATGGATAGCAGGAAAATTATCATCTAGACTAGCAGGGATGTCTCGACCAGCCAGTTCGTCTTTAATTCTTCCGGACAATCCCTCTCAGAAGGCGGCTACCAGCGCCTCCTTGTTCCAGCCAAGTTTGGAAGACAGGGTGCGGAACCGGATTGCAAATTGACCCATAGTCAGACTACCCTGTTGTAGTCTGAGGAGAGAGGAAGTGACATGGCCTGACTCGTCGAAGACCTTGCGGAATGTGCCCAGGAAGTGATGCAGATTCGAGGTCACAGGATCCCCTCTTCCCAATAAGGGGTTGAGCCATGCCAGAGCCTTTCCTCCTAGGTGGGACATAAAAATGGCACTTTGGCCTGATCAGAGGGAAACTGGTGAGCCAGCAGTTCATAGTGCAGTGTGCATTGATTGGTGAACCCACGGCATTGCTTTGGATTTAAGACCTATCGTGGTGGAGCAGACAGACGAGAACCAGCTCCAGGTGCATGGATTGCTGGCTGCATGGTCACTGCCAAGGTTGCTGCAACTTGGGCTGGAGCGGATGAAGCAGCCGATGTCAGGGCGTCCAAACAGGTGTTCACAGACCGCAAATAGGCCAACATTTTATTTTGCTGATCTCTTTGGTGGGTCATCTACTAGAACAACTCAGAGAGCGGAGTGGTATTGGGGTCAGCAGAGTCCTTGGCCTGAGAAAACTCTCATGCTGGTGTGGACCGACTGCGCCAAGGAGCCAGGCTTACCCTGGAGGGGTGTAACTAAGCAGCTTCCTGGTCTTCACTAGAGCCTCTGATGGTGAGGTTAGCCTTGTGTTGCAGGTAGCCACTCTAGGGCAGTTCCCTTTACTGCAGCAGCTGACCCCAAAGGGGCAAGGATGCTGTAATTAACTCGGAGAGTCAGACAGGTCAGGATCTGGTACACAGGATGAATGGATGCTGTACGGCTGAGAAACAGAATGGACACTGGAACAGGTTCAGACAGGACTGGTAAAGGTAAAGGTTTGGACTCAGTCAAGGTGGATTCAGGTTAAGATAAGGTACAGGCAGGATGGGATCAGGATCAGGTTCAGACTGGAAGGATACAGGGACCTAGCAACTAAGTAGCAAGTAAGAACTAACAAAGCACTAAAGTTGCTCAGGCACCTCCCTACAGAGAAAGGTGCCTTAAATATGTAGCGCCTCCCAGTTATTGGTTGGGGACACATCTGGAGTGCGCACTAACCCTTTAAGAAGTGGGGAGCATGAGCAAACCCTAAACGCGCTGCCAGGAGACCTGCGCAGCGTGTGCAGGTCCTGGGACACCGGAGCCGCAGCAGGAGCTGGAGCAGAGCATGCAGCTGGGCGGCCAAGGCAGTAATCATGTCGGTGTCTTTGCCGGAAGGAGGAAGAGGAACCATGCAGGGATGCCGGCATTGCATTCTGGAAGTATTTTTGAGTTGGAGACGGCAGGAGGTGGTAAGAGCTTGAATGTGCACTTTGAAGGAGAACTCAGAGTCGAAGGTTACTCCGAGGCAGCGGACTTTCTCCACAAAATAAATAGTTGTAAAGATGCAGATAATAATTAAAGGGTTTATTTACTTTAGACAATCTCTTTTTCTAAGAAGGGTTCTCCAATAGATAAACTGCTCACATGGTGCCTTGCAGCCGAAACCCATAGACATCAATTGTATTTATAAGGAAAACATTAGCAGCAAATATTCAATTTTCAACAATTTCCAGGAAGTGTTCAAATTCTGCATTCCATGATGCCCATGTATATGAATGAGCTGTCCCAGTTGTCCACAGAGAAAATTAAAAAAAAGCTAATTTAGCCATACTCTGTCTCTGTTTCGACTAAGTGATGGAGGTTCTGAAAATGGTCTAAAAGTTATTTGAATGCGTGTTTTACTTAAAGACAACCCCTTTAATTAGTGTACATAGTCAGATGTAGTTGATGATAGTAATAAAAATCTGATTATGTTTGGTCAGGGGAACACATAATGTTATAGTCTACATTCCAGAAGGAAAAGTGCAAGTATTACAAAATAATAAACAGTTAGCATAAGAACGTCAGCAGCCCTGAACTCCCAGTCAGTGTTTATATTGTGATAAGATCTGACACGGATAGCTGACCACTATTCCCAAGACGCTTATCTCGCTATCTGCCAGTTTATATTACACTAGGAGTACATTAATTGATGGCTGCTGATAGACCATGATGTTTGGAGAGAACACAACTTATATTTTAATGATGATATTGAGAAAATGAAAAATGATTTAAATCCAATCAAACATAAACAAAATATATATTTATGGATTTTAGTCACCTTTGGTAAAATCACCCATTTTAGTTAGCCTGTTGCAAAAAGTATAGCCTGCGGGAAGGGGGTTGAGTATGACCACACATGGGCGCCCCCAAGAATGACAGCTGATCACATTAAAAAAAGTTAAACCAGTGACAATCAGCTGATTGCTGTCTGACTTTTATTTCAGCTATGCTTGCCATCCTGAAACAACCCCTTTGAAGGAAACCTATCAGCAGGTTTTAGCTTTGTAATCTGAGAGCAGCACAATTTAGAGACAGAGCCCTGATCAGTGTTTTATCAGCAGGAAATTATCACTATAGGACTAGGTTTCTCATCCCACCTGGTCCTCCAGCTCTGTTTAATCCTGCCCCCACCACTGATTAGCAGCTTTCTGCCTATTCACAGTGTACACACAAAGTGGCCAATCAGTGCTTTTGGTGGGGCTATACAGAGCTCAGCATTCTGAGCACTGCTAGATAGCAGATAAAACAGTGATTGTATCAAAAATGCAGCCGAGCAAGTGACACATCAAGGTCTCAGCCCCTACATCATGTTGCTCTCAGATAACATAGCAAAAACCTGGTTGCATATTCCCTGGGGGAATAAAAGTTGGATTCTTTTTATAAACACAAAAGAAAATTCCCCAAAATCCAAACATTTAACTGTGACTGTGTACCTCATAAAGGGTGAATGTAGCAAACAATTTTTTTTTTTCACATCTGTTTTATTAGTCAAATTTTACATCGGTATATGCCACAATAATATAGTGCAGGTGCTGGCTTTTTGGATGTGTACCCGCTTAGCATTTCTTGGTAAAGGGGTTGATTTTTGTTATAAAAATATAGAAAAATTATTAATAAAAGTTAGACATTTAACTCTGTGTGTCTGTCTTTGCACACTTATTTTACAACTATACAGACGTGACACCTATACTGTGGCTGGCTAACACATTTTGCTTTATGTTCATGCATCACCTACCTTGCATTTCTTGTTATGTCCTTTTTGACAATGGTTTAAAAATATGGAATTTTAAAAATTATCAAAAATTAAAGGGGTTGTTCAGTGAAAACAAGCTATTACATATTCAAAGGATATTGATCTCGGGGGTCGGACTGAAAGGACCCGCACTGATCAGCAGAATAGGGCACTTTTATCCTCATTATAGAATTGAATCGCAGTGCACATACTTGATCGTTGCTCCATACAATCCCTATAGGGCAGCCAAGTGTTTCACTCAGCTTTTTGTGGCAGTCCCATAGAGAATGAATGAAGCATATGTTCAAGCATATGACCGACTGCTTCATTTTCTAACAGGATAAAAGTGCCTCGTCGGGGATAAAATTCACCATTCTGCTGATTTGTGCAGGTCGCAGTGATCATACCCCCACCGATCAGTAAGTTATCACCTATCTGGTAGATAGGTGATAACTTGTTTTCACCAAGTCAACCCCTTTCATTATAGTGTTGTGCAAAATGTATGGTAAATGAAAAAGTGGCGATGGAAATGGATGGATAGTGTAAACAAAACATACCACATGTTACACGCACGCCGCTAGGTTCAAATAGGGCGAGACGGTTTTCATGAATTCGTTGGAATCCTGGGGGAACCGTTAGTCAGGGTGACCATAGGCTGCAGCTTCTCTCAGGTGCACGATAGATTCAGTTGCTGACCAGACACATCTGACAAGAGTCTTTTTCAACAGTTTAACAGTGAAATTTAATCTGAAGCACGGGCAGTACAATTCAGGGATATTACAGCAACAATCTTCATTACAGTACAGTCTAATAAAGCAGGAACAGTAGCGTCAGTCTCTTCAGTAGCATAATTCAGCACAGATTAGATCTGTTATCAGCACACTTCTATGCATGCACAACACCAGGCTTTTCCTTCACAAGGACTCAATAGTACACAGCATTCTTTATCCTGCATGGAGATGGAGGGGGGGAGGATTTGATGAGGGAGATGATCCCTATGACACAATTCCTTCCAGTCCTTATCTTCCTGCCCGATAATACTCTGCACTGTTAGTTCAGGGAGTTTATCTGACCTGTGTTTAGTTTCTCTCCTAATCTGAATCCTGTTCAGTGGCCTTCGGTCAGATACAGATAACACACCATCTCTCTCTTCAGCTTCAGCCAGACTACAATAACAAGTCCTCCACAATCCCCCTGGGGCTCTGCTAAAACACTCCCTGTCTCCTGTGACTGTGTTAATCCCTCTAGTTGCTGGATGCTTCTGAAGCAGAACACTTCCTGTCTCCTATGCTTGTGTTATTTCTAATAGTAGCTGGATGCTTTTAAAGCAACAGTACTACTTCTGCATGTCACACATGGCTAAGAATGTGGGAGATGCTTGCAGCAGCAGAAGCAGCACCACCACTGGCACCAGCCATCTGGGCAGCTGTACTGCCAAATGCAGGTCACACTTGGCCTCTTTTGTTTCCAACAATCATTTTAGTGGGAAAGAAGAGGAGGGCATTATGAAATATATAAATAGCTGTTGGAGGAGTTGTCTGGCATTTATTAGAATACAAGAAGGGGTGGTCTGGAATCCAGGAGTGCTGAAGAAGGAGTGCTCAGGCATATAGGAATGCTGAAGAAAGAGTGATTTGATATCTAGGCGAGCTGAAGGAGTGGTGTAGCATCTAGGAGAGCTGAAGAAAAAGAGGTCTGTCATCTAGGAGAGCTGAAGAAGGAGTGGTCTGGAATCTAAGAGAGCTGAAGAAGTATTGGTCTGGCATCTAGGAAAGCTGATGAATAAGTGATATGGCAACTAGGAGAATTGATAAAGAATTGGTTTGGCATGTAGGAATGCTTAGGAGGAGTGGCCTGGCATCTAGCAGAGCTAAAGAGGAGTGGTCTGGCATCTAGGATAGCTTAGGAGAAGTGGTCCAGCATCTAGGAGAGCTTAGGAGGAGTCGTCTGGCATCTGGGAGTGCTTAGGAGGAGTGGTCTGGCACCAGGAGTGCTTAGAAGAAGTAGTCTGGCATCTAGATGTGCTTAAAAGGAGTGGGCTGGCATCTAGGAGTGCTTAGAAGGAGTGGTATGACATCCAGGAGATCTGAGGAGGAGTGACCTTTACATGGGACACTTGTGTAAGCAGTGGTCTGTGATCTATAAGCGTTTAAGATGTGTGGTCTGACATGTATATAAGTTGAGGAGGAGTGGTTTGACATACATGTGAGCTGAGGAGGAGTAGCCTGGTATATAGGACAGTTGTGGTAGGAGTGGCTTGGCAACTAGGAGTGCTTAGGAGGAGTGGTCCGGCATTTAGGAGTGCTTTGGAGGAGTGGTCTGCCATCTAGGAGTGCTTAGGAGGAGTGGTCCAGCATTTAGGAGTGCTTTGGAGGAGTGGTCTGCCATCTAGGAGGACTGAGGAGGAGTGGTTTGACATCTATATGAACTGAAGAGGAGTGGTCTGGCATATAAGACGGTTGTGAAAGGAGTGGTCTGGCACAAAGGAGAAGTGTGAAAGCAGTATTCTGACACAGAAGAGACGTGACAGAATGGTTAGGGTGTAACTGTAAGAGAACTGATGGAGAATGGGTTTAGAGTAGAAGAGGAGTCGGACAAGAAATGAAAGCTGTTGTCTTTGTTGTGAAGTTAAAACATTTTCAGTACCTGACCTGCAATGCTATTAAATATACATCATATAGCACGTTATCCTTTGAGATGATACACCACTTGTGGTAAAACAAGACCAGGAAATGGTCTCCAAGCAGATCCATGGTTGCACCCTATGGGAATACATTTACAAGTGATTCCTAAATGCAGGATGTTTCTGGTTGCAGATATTATAGCCCGATTAGCTAAGTGAGCTCCGGCCGGGTTTGCATATTTGTGTCCTCTTTAGTAATGCTGGATTAGTTCCACAGTACAGAAAACAGTCCAATTTGAATGTCTTGCTGAAGTTGCGGTCAGGGCTCCCCTGGGAATTTCTCTTCCCGCTCAATGACTCAGAAAGTCAGAATCACTTATCATGGTGCCGGAGGAAAACAAACTTAAAGAGCACAATGTTGGCCTGTATGTGCGTTACTCAGGTATCCCTTGTAATGAAAGAAGTGATGCCTTTGTTTTTTGAATAAGCGATTGTTTTTCATGACTCATCCGTGAATTAAGTAACACATAGGATATCAAGTATTCTACGTATTAATGTGAAATGTCCTAGTCTTGCCGAGAACTGCATCTTCAAAGCGCCTTACTATACCTATCATCTATCTGTTTTCAAGGAGAGAAGGATGTTGTGCGACTGAAGTTTGTAAAGCACCATCTCATAACTCGCTTGCTGATTGTGGCTACATTCTGGCTTCCCATTGTGTCCTTTTCATAAGACCCCCCTCTGTAGGGTGAATCAGATTGCTGTAGGATATGAATACACCAGGGGAATCTGCCACACAATTACATTCGGGAGGGGGATTCCATGAAGGAGTCAGCTCTGTTCCTGGAAATCCTTAGTAAGGAGGAGGCATGAGGACTGGACAGTAAGCGGTCATTAACAGAAACCAGAAAAGCTTTACCTAAATCACTGCAAAAGAATGTGCCTGAACCGAGCAGCAACAAGGCAAGCAGGAACTGCCTGTGTTATCTGAAAGATAATAATTTAGAATAATAATTGTATTTATATAGTGCTAACATATTCCGCAGCACTTTACAATTAAACATGCCTATAGAGTAAAATAACACTCTCGACTCCAGGTTAACAATAGCAAAGTTAGTAGGAAATCATTATGGAAATCTAGACCGGAATTTTGCACAGTGAAAGACTAATACTATATGTATGTAAACTCTGAATAAATCTAGTAAAATACTAAAGCAAATACATTTATGCAGTGTATCCTATCCCTTAGAAAGAAAGGTTCTATTTGATTTTCTCTAGTGTCCTTGGGTACAATGGTGCTCCGTTGTCACAGCTCCACCAGTATCTGGCCCTGCGACTTCTGCTACTGTAGCTAGACGCCGCCGCATTCACTTCATATTCCATACAGCCTATTTATACCTTTTCATTAGTATTGAAAATGTTTAAATAGGATGTATGGATCAAAACAGATATATATACCTGATGAAGGCTAGACAGCTGAAACGCGTTGTGTTTGTTTTATTGAGTTTTTTAAATTTGTCACATGTTATCTAGCAACCCTTTGCTAGGTTTTTAAAATTAAAAACCTCTATCCATCCATACCCCTGGATCCTCGATGCATCTGAGTGGAAGCGCCTTATAGCCTGGCCTTCTGTTTCTTTGTTCTACCCCTCATGTTGGAACCATTCCCAGGAATCGTCCACGGCAATCACACAGGCAGCAAACCACCATCAGGGATCCATATTGGAGACACGTTCTTTTCAAAGTTGTGCCTGCTTGCACAACTCCATGAGGTGAGTTTAATCGCTCACACCCTACTTTGGTGTTACATTTTTAATATTACACTTAGATAGCGCTCCCGTTTTCCCCCCTTTCTTCCCAGGATTTTACATTACTATATGGTCACTATATGGGTGGAATATTGGAGTCAAATCTGTATTTTATGTTGATTATAATATGAAGTCATTATATGGCAGTATTATTTGTCCGACATAGAGGGGTATTATTGGTAATATCAGTATGGGAATATTAGGGTTTATTCAGTAATAGAATGGAGATATTATTTAGTAAAAACTAGGAGTATACAGTTTACAGTATATGCTGGTAATATGGTCATGGTGTGGCAGTGTTATTTGTCACTTTCAAGGCTCCCTCACATGTCAGTGTTTCCAGTACGTGTGGTTTCCACACATACTGGAGACACTGACGCCCATTCAAATGAATGGGTCTGTGCACATCAGTGTGTTTCCACGGACCGTGTGTCCGTGTGCTCCACATGTTGACATGTTTGTTTTTTTGCGGATGCGCGTGACATGTAACGGCGCCTGGGAATCAGCGCTACAGTTAACGCTTTTGCCAAGCGCTGGGTGCCGAGCACTGCCCTCATCATGGTTCCCTGCTGGCGCTGCAATCAGCACCAGCAGGGACAATGATGAGGGTAGTAGTGTCTGCTCCCACAGTGCCCCTGTGTAAAAATAATAATAAAACAATAAAATCCTTATACTCATCCCCCGCTGTAATCCTCTGATCGCTGAGGCCGAGGAGCCGGGGAGAATGAGTGGCTCCAGAGCTGTGCTCAGTGAGTGACAGGACACCGCTTCTGAGCTCAGCTCCGGGGCCCACTCGCTGGAGCAGCTCATTCTCCCCGGATCCTTGGCATCAGTGGTAAGAGGATTACAGTGGGGGACACCTAGGACAGGTGAGTATATAGATTTTATTATTTTATTCTTATTTTTACACAGGGACACTGCGGGAGCAGATTGCTACTACTCTCATCATTGTCCCTGCTGGTGTTAATCACAGTGCCGGCAGGAACCATGATGAGGGCAGTGTTCAGCACCCGGCGCTTGGGAACAGCTTGGGAACATCACTAGCTGTAGTGCTGATTCCCTGACGTCGGTGAGGTCCAGACTCTGTGCAGACCAGTCTACATTAAACTCACCCAGCCATGACTTCATGGACCTTGCTTTCTGCACTGGGGCACAGTCATAGGGAATAGAAAAGAAGCTTCCCCAAAATGTCCCCATGAAGTTGGAACATTACAGTTGGCACAATGCAGTCAGAAAAGTAACATTCTCCTGGTATTCATCAACTCGAGTTTCATTCATCAGATAAAGAATTGCAATTCACCACTCAACAGAACATATTTCCACAGTCCATAGCGGCTTTACACCACTAGTGATGCTTGGCATTGTGGTTGATGATGTAAGGCTTGCATGACATGAAGCTCCTGGTGCACAACTTTTATGCTGATGTTAATGCAGAAGAAGGTTTATTATTTTAGATAAAGGGCCAGTTTTAGACAAAGTGTGGCCCTGGGCAAAATTAAAAAAGGAGTCCCAGATGCTGAAATGTTGAGGGAACAAAGTTGTGCCACAAAGTCTTCTTCTGTAATTTTAGAAGATGCTGTGGCAGAGAAACTGCTAGAGTCTAAAAAAAGCCAGGAGATTAAGCCCCAACTTTCAAAAATCTGTACCACACGTTGCATACATTTTCCAAGGTGGACTTCAAGGATCAGCCGTCGCATGACCTGTCACATGACTCAATGACGTCATCGCAGGTCCTTCACACCATTGCGAGCCGCCCAAGACACCAGACGCATCGCTGAGGAGGCCGGGGGTCTTCGGAAGGTAAGTATAATCTTTATTTTTTATTTTTTACCATTCTTATTCTTTTTTTTTTAACTATTACTTGGTCACACTATATAAATCCATGCCGGTTGCATGGATTTATGTAGTGTGACCAAGGTGTCAAGCACTTTTCCAAGTGATGCTAAAATCGCTTGGAAAAACGCTTGATAACCCTCATGCAAAAATGCTTGACAAACGCTTCTACCTGGCGGGAAAAACGCATGTAAAATCCACATGCGTTTTTCCTGCCAGGGAGAAGCGGAAAAAATATGCAGCATTTCTGCATTGTGGGCACATAGCTTAGGCTACAGCCAGACTAATAAACAAGTTCTCTTGCAAGGGGCATTGGAGTTCCTCCAAATCTTTGGCAGCCGTTGCTTCACTGCATAGGCAAACAGTATGGGAGACACACTTCCTAATGATGGGAACATTGTTTTCAGGATGCCCTCCGACCTCTACATCTCTTGCAAGGGGCATTGGAGTTCCTCCAAATTTTTTCAGCTCTATGTGTTTTAAAATTGTTAGTGGGGTTTTTCCTAAATTTTGGCAGCCGTTGGACTCACTGCATACCCTATAACTGGGTAGCAGACCCTCTCCTTTCTAATGGGAACATGTTGTTACTGTGACCCAGCTCTATGTGTCTTTAAATTGTTAGTGGGGTTTTTCCTAAATTTTGACAGCCATTGCACTCACTTCATACCCTACAACTGTATAGCAGACCCTCTCCTTTCTAATGGGAACATGTCGTTACTGTGGTCCAGCTCTATGTGTTTTTAAATTGTTAGTGGGGTTTTTCCTAAATTTTGGCAGCCGTTGGACTCAGTGCATACCCTGTAACTGAATAGCAGACCCTCTCTTTTCTAATGGGAGCATGTCGTAGTTGTTACTGTGGCCCAGCTCTATGTGTCTTTAAATTGTTAGTGGGGTTTTCCTAAATTTTGGCAGCCCTTGAAGTCACCACATGGGCATTACCACTATAGGAGACCCGCTCCTTTATAATAGGAACATTTTTTTACTGAGACCCTCCTCTATGTCTCTTCAAAGGGGTATTGGGTTGTGTCCATATTTTTGGCAGCCCTTGCAGTCACAGCATACGGATTAACAGCATATGAGACCCACTTGTTAATAATGGGAACAACAAAGCATAGCCGGCTGATGGCTCTCTAACAATAGCGAGGGCCGGCTGCTGGCCCTTTAAGAATAGTAAGGGCCGCCTGATGGCCCTATAAAAATAGGCTTTTGTGACTTTCAGAGTCCCTCCATCAAAAATGAAACAGGATGTGTCTGATGATATGTCACACCACATGGCCAGATAAGGTTGTAAAATGTTAAAATTACATTTCCCGGTGAATGCATTTGTCACGGTTGAAAGCAATGCAAAAGTGGAAAAACGCATCAAAAACTCTACATGTGAACATAGCCCAAGGTGTGGAGGAGCATTTTTGTTTTTGTATATTTATTTTGCCTTATATACAAGTCATTACCCTGGAAAGGATGTTCCTTAACATATTTCCCAGGAAAATTCATTTTGGTTTCACTTTTGTATGTTTTATTGTGAGTCCATAAAAGTGGCGTAATACCTCTGACAACATTGTTGACAGCATTGACCTGGGAGTCAGAAATGCTTCCAAGGGTCTTCCCCTTGCTGTTCTCATGTCATTTGAGCACTGTTCCCATTGATTTGGGAAATTTTTAGGCCCTCTGCAGACAGCCGGGTGGAGCCGCCTGAAAAATGCTTTTCCCATAGACTTATATTGGGCTCGTTGCTCGGTCTGAGCACCCGAGCATTCCAATTTGCTTGACTAGAACAATGAGTACCCGAGCATTTTAGTGCTCGCTCATCACTAGTTACCATCCATTTACCAATAGCCATATATGTTTAAGTCACTTTGACATTACTAAGGATGTGTTTGCTTTGAAGAGCTTAAATGGGATTGAATACAGATTGGAGACCTCAGAGTGCTATAAATGACTTTTCATGACAACTGGACAACTTGCGATTCACAGTGAACTGGAGTAGCTGAGAATCAAATATTTGGAAAAAATTCACCGGTCTATGCATATTAAAATTTCAAAACATGTATTCATCTCTAATATCATTGCAATAATAATCTTTATTTTTATATAGCGCCAACATATTCCGCAGCGCTTTACATACATTATCATCGCTGTCCCCATTGGGGCTCACAATCTAAATTCCCTATCAGTGTGTCCTTAGAGTATAACCACAACCTACAAGGTCCATGTGAGAAGAGGCACTGGGGCAAGGGAAGGGGAATTGTTAGAGTGGCACAGCAGGAGCGAACACGGACAGAAGAGGGCCCCGGTGCAAGAACTATATATGCGCCCTTTGCAGTTCAGTAATGACCATAATGTACAATTTCACTTTCTTTGGAGGTGTAAAGGGGCCTCCTTCACCTCTTGGGCCTATATGCAGCTGAATAGGTTGCACCAATGATATGTCCGCCTCTGTGGCACAGGGAGTTTTATTAAAGTACTTCCTAAATAAGAGGACAACACCTCTCCAAAAGAAATTAGCTGCATCATAAGTCATGTCCCAGTATTTGATGCGGGCTCCGGTGCTGAGCCCGCATCTATTCAGGCACATGACTGCTGATTTCATCAGCTGACATGTGCCCTAACAGCTGCGGGTGTAATCGTGATCCACCCGCAGCTGTTAACATGTTAAATGCCACAGTTAATCTCTGACAGTGGCATTTAACTTGCGCTTACTGGAAGCTCCCATCGGCCCCACCTCTCACATGATCACTGTGCGCCGATGGGTTGGCATGAAAATTGGGGGTCTTCAGAAGACCCTCGTGCTTGTCATTGCACGTCTCCTATGAACTTCGTGGCCAGCGTTTATAGGAGATGATGATTTTTGCTACATATAGCAGAGCTGAAGCCCTGCTGTGTGTAGCACAAGTGATTGGATGATCACAGCTTCAAGTCTCCTAAAGAAACTATTAAAGCAAGTAAAAAGTAAAAAAAAATGTTTTACAAAATAAAAAAAAATATAAAAGCTCAACTTGGCCACCTTTTTCCCCATTCAAAATAAAACAATAAAACAAATTTAAAATACACATATTTGGTGTATCTGTTTTCAGAAATGACTGACCTATAAAAATATAAACTAAATTAATCCAATCGGTAAACAGTGTAATGAGTAAAAAAAATAAACCGCCAGAATTAAGTTTTTTTGGTGGCTGCAACATTGAAATAAAATTCATTAGCAGGAGATAAAAACATTGTATCGACCCCAAGATGGTATCACTAAAAACGTCAGTTCGGCGTGCAAAAAAGAAGCCCTCCATACTCATGGAAAAATAAAAAAGTTATGGCTCTGGGAAGAAAGGGAACAAAAAGCGAAGACGCAAAAATGGAAAATCCCAAGGTCGTGCAGGGGTCAACATAATTTTTCTAAACCAAGCAGCCCATTTAAATGCTTTATTTTTTACGAATTTGTGCTGTATTTAATCCAAGATAGATAGCTACAGTAAAATGTACTAAATAAAAGTCATGCCACAAAATTAGTAGGAGTGTAGATAGTTATGATAGATAGACAGACAGACAGACAATGCCTTAGTAATCAAAGTGAACTCACCATAGAAACCAATGGTAACCAGTAGTAACCAAGAGCCCATTTAATAACACAGTGCATTGACAGACTTTTCATGTTTAAATTTAAAAAGTGCAGTTATCCCTCTTAGTCATTTGTGATCAGATAGACCGTTCTGTGGAGAACAGTGACTTAAACTGATGGTGTCAGTGTCAGAGGTAACATCATCCTGCTGTGACTGTGATGTGCCATAAATTCCATAACCTCCTCCGATCCTCCCCACTAATATGCTTGCTTGAAATTAAAGAGGCCAATGCAGCTCCCACATTATTAGCCCTCGTACAGTTTTTTTTTCCTTTACAATACCTTGTCCATTGAGATTGCCACTTTATGTTTGCCAACTATTTTGTGCAACACCATACTTACCTTTTGACGATTTTTTTAACCCCAATTATTCAATTCTGCCAAAAAGGACATAGCAAGAAATGCTCGGTAGGTAGGTACACGTACAGAAAACAAAATGTGGCAGCAGCCTGCAGTATCGGTATGGCATATACAGTTGTCAAATAGGGCTAGTAAAACAGGTGTGCAAAAACAGACCTTCGCAGTGTCTACATTATTTTTTTTCTATTTTTATTTTTTCAACAAAATTCAACCCCCTTCCAAAATAAGAAATGCCAGGGAGACACATGACCAAAAAGCCAGCATTTGCTACAAGGCGCTGTATTAGTGTGGTATGTACGGATGCAAATCTTGACTAGTAACACAGATGTGCAAAAAAAAATTTTTGCAACGCACACTTTGAGGTAGATAGTCGCAGTTAAATACCTGGATTTTAGGGAATATTCTTTTATTATTCTCACCTTCACAGAAATGCAAAAACTCAGTGCCATTAAATTGTGACAAGCAAGCATACCATCTGACTTTGATATTGCGCTGTCTTGCTGCTGCATTCTATTGCATTAAGAATGAAGAAAAAAATGTGAAATTGTAATTCAAATACAGAAGGACATATGCCAGCTATGTTATATCATTGATCAATGACAAAGTCTGGCATTGCTGCTGGCACCTCTGCTATATCTCTTTCCCCTTTCAACTCAATTTCTGTATTACTCCTGGGATACTACTCTCATATTAACAATAAGGAAAAAGGAAAAGCTGCACACACCATACCATTAAAAAAGATAATCCTTTATTTCATATCAATGTAAAAATGATGGCGTGCAGGGAGTGCGGCGAGGAGGAGGATGGACGACAGCTGTTTCGTGCTGAATCTGGTGCTTCCACAGGTCCTGGACTGTGGAAGCACTTGATTCAGCACAAAACAGTCTTTCCTTTTCCCTTCTTGTTGTGCTATTTTCTATTTTTTAATGTATTGCACCGCTACAACCATATTAGCAGAATTGTGTTTAAATAAGAGGTTGAGTGTTCCTTCTGCAAAATAGGTGGTACAGGTATTCTTTCACTTGTGATACTCTCATATTAATGTTGCAGTTATAAAACACATTACTGTCTTTAGCATTTGTTTTGACTTTCTCTTCCTATCTCTATTGCTAAGCTTGGAGTTCTGATATCCTCTCACTATTCTAAAATCATCCTTAAATGGCAGCTGAATTCCCTGCCTAGGCTTTTATACAGGCTGTTATTGGCCACACTATATCATGATGTAATAACTGAATGGTATTATGGGAAAACCTTGCTGGTCTTAGCTGAGATCATGTCAGCCTTCTGTTACTGATGCAATCTTCTGAAATATGTAATATAGCAACCGGCATTTTTTTTTTGCCGACTCACTCAGTTTGTTTGAATTTTCCAGGACCTGTGAGTTTAATAAAACTTGACTTGAATTTTATTGGAATCAAATTGATTCAATCATCTCTACTGAATAAATATTTTTCTCATTCCATTCTGAAACTGACACAAGCTGCATCCAGGTTGAATATTTACGAGAATAGGAGCAGACCTGCAGTACTGTAAACCGTGTGATGAAGCTGTGCTGCTCGGCTCAGTAAACTGCTTACATCCAACCGCTGCCAGAGCTGGTAGCAGCTGATCTTGGGTGTCAGAACCCCACCCATCTGATATTGAAGGATAGATGTTACACATCTGTCCCGGGTATCCTGGGCTCTTCTTCCTTCATCTCGGTCTGCTGCCTTCTGTTGTGCTCTACCTTGTGTTTTGCAGGTTGCCCGATGTGGCTCAGTGACGCCATCTTCATGAATCCTATTTAAGACCCATTAGAACACACACCTGTTTCTTAGGATTAAGATTCAAGACTCAAGATTCAAGACTTTTCTTTGGTGTGTGCCACCTTCTGTGAACACTGTGCTTAAACTTGCTTCATTCCCTGCTGACTTCCATTTCATCCATCCTGCTGCTCCCAAGACTCCTAAGTGTGCCACGTCCTCACTCCCCATGTGCCATCCTTCCACCAATTCCCGGGGTCCGTGTACCTACCTGGACCTGGGACTTAGTGGGTCCACTTCACAAGGTGAGCCTCACAATAGATCATCAATATAAAATTAGTGGACAATGCCTTCACAGTGAAATAACATTATAGCAGGTGTATTTGATAAACAGATTGTGTTTGAACTAAAAAAGTTTTACAAACTTTTTAGCCACTAGTAAACCAGTTGGCAATATTTGGTACAATGTGGTACTGGCAAAGCTTTACCAATTATTTTTTTTTACATAGCATTTCCTTTATCAACCATCATGATCCTGTTTTTCAGACAGCTTATAAGTAAACTAATATGTCTTTCTGGTCACCACATGTAAAATGTTTTTTTTTCTGTTGAATTGCATTGCATGTACAGATTGTACAAGTGCCTCCCCTTCTGGTTCATCTGGGAATTACAGGCACTGTATACTTCAGTGCACTTGCTTCATGTATGGAGATGAAAAGAAAGATTGATAAAAAATATATATATATTTAAATAACGCTCCATATATATCAAGTGAATGAATGTCACTTGTTAATGTTACATAATGTTCTCTTCAAATCTACTAATGCAAATAGTAAAATAAATCGTATAATATGGCTTGCATATTATGGTACATTTCTGTGCCTGTATTTCGATCACCAAGCCCAGCCTGCCCGCGGGTGTAGTGACCTGAACTAACAGCATTCTAAATTCATAGTCATGTTAGTTCTGGTCATTAGATCTGCGGTCAAGTTGGGTGTGCAGTGGTAATATGGGCACAAAAATCTCCCCTGTATAATGCTAGTGTTAACTGAACTAACTTGTAGGAGTGCACAAACACACCTAACGTAAAAGTCAAAATGTCAATCACAAAATGCTATTATACATATTCAAACAATATTGTGACGTGTGCTCAGGAGACTTCCCAAGGTTGAGTATCAATTTAAAACATACACTGTAGGGTCAATGAATTATTTTTTTGTAGAAAACCACAAAGAAAAAATACAAAATCCACATATATGTTGCCCTTGATCAAGTTTGAACTAAGAACCCCAGTGCTGTTAAGAAATAGTGCTAACCACTGATCCACTGTGCTTACACTTAATGGAGAGCAGATGGAAGATTATGATGGCCACTGTCACCGTTGAGGACTTGAGCTGACCATATACCTCAAATAACCCATGGCCTCCTGAAGAATCCGCATATGTATAAATGCTCGGCTTGGCCTAGCATGAAGGAATTCTTAATGAATAAGTTGCTACTAGATTCCTATGGCAGCAGATTATCTACCAGGAAAACTAATCTTTTCTTTCCCCCACATCTGAACATTCAAATACTTATTAGACAGTTTTTCGGTCTTTCTGAGATCCAACATTGATCTCATTTGCACGGCCGCCATTGAACAACAACAGGCTATGTAAAGCAATTATTTCTTCAATTGATGCAGTATCTGTGCCAGGTAACTCTGTCCAACCTCAACACAAATTGAAAGTCACTGTTCAGTCTGGCGGATGCCCCCCTACCCTCAATCCTAATTGGGCACATGCTCTGCTTGTCCTTCACCGAGCTATTCCCTTTGAACCAGGTCTCTTACTCCATTTGTTCCCACTCTAGTTCTAATGTACCAAAATACTGATGAACCAATGGGAAGACTAATGAATCAATAAAAGGAATAGTACCGATGAACCAATAGGAGGACAAAGTATCAAAGAGGAACAAGTACTGATAAACCAATCGAAGGACCAGGTACTGAAGAGGAACAAGTACTGATGAACCAATAGGAGGAGCAAGTGCCAAAGAGGAACAAGTACCAATAAACCAATGGGAGGAACAATGAGTCAATAAGAGGAACAAGTACTGATGGACCAATAGAAGGACCAAGTACTGAAGAGGAACAAGTACTGATAAACCAATAAGTGGACCAATGAACCAATAAGAGGAACAAGTACTGATGAACCAATAGGAAGACCAAGTACTAAAGAGGAACAAGTGCTGATGAACCAATAGAAGGACTAATGAACCTATAAGAGGAACAAGTACTGATGAACCAATAGGAGGAGCAAGTGCCAAAGAGGAACAAGTACCAATAAACCAATGGGAGGAACAATGAGTCAATAAGAGGAACAAGTACTGATGAACCAATAGAAGGACCAAGTACTGAAGAGGAACAAGTACTGATAAACCAATAAGTGGACCAATGAACCAATAAGAGGAACAAGTACTGATGAACCAATAGGAAGAACAGGTACTAAAGAGGAACAAGTGCTGATGAACCAATAGAAGGACTAATGAACCTATAAGAGGAACAAGTACTGATGAACCAATAGGAGGAGCAAGTGCCAAAGAGGAACAAGTACCAATAAACCAATGGGAGGAACAATGAGTCAATAAGAGGAACAAGTACTGATGAACCAATAGAAGGACCAAGTACTGAAGAGGAACAAGTACTGATAAACCAATAAGTGGACCAATGAACCAATAAGAGGAACAAGTACTGATGAACCAATAGGAAGACCAAGTACTAAAGAGGAACAAGTACTGATGAACCAATAGGAGGACCAATGAGCCTATAAGAGGAACAAATACCGATAAACCAATCGAAGGACAAGTACTAAAGAGGAACAAGTACTGATAAACCAATAAGAGGACCAATGAGCCAATAAAAGGGAGAAGTACCAATGAACCAATAGGAGGACCAAATACTGAAGAGGAACAAGTACCAATAAACCAATAGAAGGACCAATGAGCCAATAAGAGGAACAAGTACTGATGAACCAATAGGAAGACCAAGTACTAAAGAGGAACAAGTGCTAATGAACCAATAGGAGGACTAATGAACCTATAAGAGGAACAAGTACCGATGAACCAATAGTAGGACCAATGAGCCTATAAGAGGAACAAATACTGAAGAGGAACAAGTACTGATGAACCAATAGGAGGAACAAGTCAACAGCTGTAATACATGGGTGGATTTCCACTATGACGTGAGATCTAAAAGAAACAACTGAATTCCACCTTTTAACCCCATGTATACAACAATTAAAGGTACTAGGGAACAGTATAAGGGAACAAATATCTGTGACGCGGTCAGAACCCATACTGTAAATGGATAGACAGCAAATGCTTGATTGAAGGCTATATTGCCTGTATATTTGGCTACGACCTAACACAGTGTACCAAAACCAGTGACACAGATGAAATTGTGAATCCTGGTTTCCTTGCATGTGCCTCCGCTTTATCAGCCATAAAATTAATACACTTTTATTATTTTAATATTCAATGTGACCCAATACCTTCAATTTCAGAGTGTCAAAGCTGCAAAAAGTTGAGACCCTCTGGTCTTAAAGCTGCCTGTATTATCTTGTGTATTAGCATATACATTATAGTAAGATAATGAGGAATATAAATTAAAATTCACTTTAGAAATAAAATGAAAAGAAAAATAATTAAATGTGCTATTTTCATAAATGTAACAATATGTTCAAATAGATTATGTCTGAGCATATGTATGAAAAAGTTTCTTAGGTCCCGAAGGTCAAAGTCACCTATATCCTTAAAGGGGAAACATAAGAGCCCTTATTTCTATCACATGCAAAGAGATGATCAGCTTGCTGAGTGTTCTTACAGTGCGTGAATGGTTCTTTACTGCTTTTAAAGTGAAGTGGAGCCACTATATTAGGAAGCGCCAATTACTTCAAATTGTGTCATTAAGGGAATTGGTCTGCTTCTGACAATATAGCCTCTGTCAGCTGAGAATTGAAGCTCAGATAGTATTAAACTAGTGGATAATTTATTTATAGGATTTGCTTGGAAAGTCTTTACAGAGGACCTTTCACTAGTGTGAGCATGGTAAACTATCCACATCATGGAATATTGGTTTCAGAGCTGAGTAAAACATTATTTTTTTCCCTCTATGTTACAGAAATATTAGCTTGTAAAGGTCAGGTTATTATAGTGCAATTGTGTGTTACCAGAGGTTTGTCTCTGGGGTGTGTACTTCTTCCCCTGCATGAGACTGACCAATCAAAATCAGGCAGCAAGTTACAGAGGAAAAAAGAACACACCCTCCTGTTCTCACTGATTCCTGCATCTACTGTGTAGAGGTACAGCTGAGCTGAGTTATGAAACATTATAAACACTTCTAGATCTCATCTCATAGCAGTCAGTGTTGGGGAGGGTCTGAGCTGACAGCACTGTTAGTTGAGACCTGGAAGTGTTTGTAATGTTACATAATTCAGTATTACTGTTACAAAGTAGCTGCAGAGTTATGTATCATTACAAACTCTGCCATTCAATATTTTCATGTATTCTCCTTAGGTCCCACAGCACCTCAGCAGCACTTGTGTCCCTTAAAAGACCCAGTCATGTTTTTACCTTAGCCTAGGACTGCCTTACTAGAATGTACTGTATATCCATTCCACACTGCATTAAACAAGAAGCTTTCAATGTCTATGTTTATGATCTCTGAACGCAGTTTTTCATGAATTTAAATATATCCTAAAGAGTAGCCATTCTTTTATTCAAATATTAAAATGTACGGAGAGGATGCGGTAGAGAAAAATGAGGAGCAAGTGCGATTAAAATTATGGATTGGGGGATTTATTGTGAAGACTTGGCACCAAAGAAGCTTGTTACAATTTGTAGGCCCTATTCAACAAGTCCTGCGATTTTCTTCCTGGTCTTGATGAAGGGGTGTGGTGGAGTCAGATGCTCCTGATTCATGAATCTGGAGTGTCTGATATGGGGCATGGAATTCGATTTCTGGCATACGTTACCGCACAGCTAGTCATGATTTAGATGGGTTGTGGCACTACACCTCCGACGCACCCCCATCACATCCCAGCTCCACCTATTTTAGTGGAGCTGGGAGAAACTGTCTTGAAAACATCAAAAGCCACAAAATGTTAGCGCAACTCAGAGTTGCGCCACAGTTTTGCGACTTTTCTAAACTTTTACGACACTTTTTTAGAGTAAAAGCTTTGATGAATTGGGACCTTATGGTGATTAGTGGATATATGTGCCACTAACGACTATGTGATACCATATCGGTGGATATTCAGTAAGGCTTAAGTGGAGGTAAAAAATCACTTCCGAACTATGACTTGAACCTCTCTAGCCACAAGCATCTCTCCATTTGTTATGATAACTTTACAAAGTTTTCCCTTAAGTTCTCCAAACCCCCAAATGATGTATTTTCATGGAATACATTACGGTGTTTATCCAACTTAGGACCCCTACTTTATTATGACGGCAGATGATGCAGAATCTCTTAGGAATCCCAGATTTTAATTACTGTTCTGCTTCGAGTATTCTAAGGGCGCTTTTCCAAAAAAATCTGATGTGATTGACAAGCATCCTACCCGAGAGATTCTACGAGGTTCACGTGCACAAGTCATAGTTCACCAGGGATTTTTTTTTTCAGACCCGCCTTGTGACATTGCTTAAAGTGTTAATGTAAAATAAAAAAAAATAAAAAAAATTGTAACATTTTTTGGAACTGATGCGTGTTTTTAAACTTTCATGCCAAATAATTACTCGCTGTTGAACGTTAGGTGTAGACACTTTGATTTGTTATATGCGATCTCCCTCTTCTTTGAGTGCAAGGATGCCGGGTGCTGGAAGCAGAACTTGGGTGTTGATGTTTCAAATCGTTTGTACAGTAAAAATGTTGGCACAAGGGGATGCCACCCCTGAGCTAAGTTTTGGGAGAGAAGTGAATCTCCGGGACAAACACTAATGTTTATGTGAATATAGTTTACATTTTGGGTAAAAACAACCTCCCTCCCTTCCTCCTTTCTGCTCTTTCCAACATGTGTTGTTTTGGACTTTCAGAGGCTGACAGATGGGATGTGTCATGTTAGGAGGGGTAGTGGGGGGCATTTTTAAGTTTTAAACTTTGTCAATGAAACGCGGATGTCTATATCGCTGTGCCGTGCGCTGGAAAAACAGACGTTAGTGTACTGTATTAACCATTTCCTAACCAGAGACTTTTTTGCTCCTGTGTCTGAGAATTACTCCCTTTAATTATGGGTAGAAAGTGCTTTTTGGCCTATTGAGGTGCAATTCAATAAGCAAACAGTGACCGGTCTACATTAACAAGCCTTAGTGTTTACATGGCAGCTATGCTAAAAGTTTAAAATGCGGGAATGTTAGCCTTTAAATTTACAAAAGTAAGTTAAAGGGAATGGGGTGTGATGGATAACCTATACCTTTTAGTAACAGTACATGTTAGTAGTAACTATTTTGTGGCTTCATAACATTGCTAATATTTTTTTTGGCATGTAAGGGGTTCATTGACTAATACCACTCGGGTCTGTCAGTGGTCCCTCTGCTTGGGAGGGAATCAGACCTCATCTGAAAGTCAGAGGGAAAGGTCAGACGTAATATAAGGAGGCAAATTCCAGATACATTCTCGCCCCCTCACCCTTGTATTTTTTCTCAAATATCCTGCAAATCTCCTCATCTCATCCTTATAGCACCACCCTATCTATACATATCGTCCTCTTAGTACTCTACATGGCTCCCCTTTAAGTAAACAATAGCCTAGATCTGAATGTAGAGCGTGAAGGAATGAGAAAGACAAAGCAATAAAGAAATGTCCGGAAGACAAACAGTACGATGAATCAGATGCATACAACAGTGTGCAATAGAGTCTACAGTATGTACAATACAGGTAAACACTGTTTTGTGTGCAATAGGGGCAAACACTGCTCTCTACTAGAAGGGCAACCACTTCTCTCCAAATAACACAAATAGGACACAGTATGATAAACAATCAGAGTAAGACAACTTCAAAGGCAATATTTTATATTGTGTACTTAATGTTTGCATATAGCCTACATGAAGTTTTTGTTTGATGTTCTCCCTGCGATATTGAGGATTTAGCTATAAGGACGGCACATGTTAAATCCCAATTCTTCTTACACATATAACCACGCCAAACAATATTCTGGTAAAGATAAATTTTGGCACTAGCCACAGTACCACAAAGTACAGCTAGTTGAACCTCACCAATTACGACATCTTACACCTGTGTTCCTCAACTCAAGTCCTCAAGTGCCACCAACAGATCATGCTTTCAAGATTTCCTTAGTATTTCAATTACCTGTGCAATACTGGGGAATATCCTGAAAACATGATCTGCTGATTGGTTGCTCTTGAGGACTGGAGTTGGGGAACATTGCCTTACACAATGCTGTTCTGACCCAACCTTCTTGTTTGTGTAACAAACCAAGTACCATGTGGTATGCGGAACTTACTACTCGGTCATGGCAGTGAAAGAAAAGAAAAGAGAGTTTGTGACTCCAGGGTGCACTTAATCAACCTCTGTTTCCTGGTAGTATGATGTAATGGGGTGCACTCCAAATAGTCCAGAAAACAGGGAGGAGGCCTGGGGGGCTGTTGATAACATTTACTTGTTGCAAGTTTACACAGGTACATCCAGATTAATGAGGTTTGAAGAAAGATTCAATTCTTATGCAGCAATCACAGTTACTTTCCAGTCTAGTAATGCAGATATACACTGCTCAAAAAATAAAGGGAACACTTAAACAACAGAATATAACTCCAAGTAAATCAAACTTCTGTGAAATCAAACTGTCCACTGAGGAAGCAACACTGATTGACAATCAATTTCACATGCTGTTGTGCAAATGGAATAGACAATAGATGGAAATTATTGGCAATTATCAAGACACCCTCAATAAAGGAGTGGTTCTGCAGGTGGGGACCACAGACCACATCTCAGTGCCAATGCTTTCTGGCTGATGTTTTGGTCACTTTTGAATGTTGGTTGTGCATGGGTAGCATGGTTAGCATGAGACAGACTCTACAACCCACAGAAGTTGCTCAGGTAGTGCAGCTCATCCAGGATGGCACATCAATGCGAGCTGCGGCAAGAAGGTTTGCTGTGTCTGTCAGCATAGTGTCCAGAGGCTGGAGGCACTACCAGGAGACAGGCCAGTACACTAGGAGACGTGGAGGGGGCCGTAGGAGGGCAACAACCCAGCAGCAGGACCGCTACCTCTGCCTTTGTGCAAGGAGGAACAGGAGGAGCACTGCCAGAGCCCTGCAAAATGACCTCCAGCAGGCCACAAATGTGCATGTGTCTGCACAAACGGTTAGAAACCGACTCCATGAGGGTGGCATGAGGGCCCGACATCCAAAGATGGGGGTTGTGCTCACAGCCCAACACCGTGCAGGACGCTTGGCATTTGCCACAGAACACCAGGATTGGCAAAGTCGCCACTGGCGCCCTGTGCTCTTCACAGATGAAAGCAGGTTCACACTGAGCACATGTGACAGACGTGATAGAGTCTGGAGACGCCGTGGAGAGCGATCTGCTGCCTGCAACATCCTTCAGCATGACCGGTTTGGCAGTGGGTCAGTAATGGTGTGAGGTTGCATTTCTTTGGAGGGCCATACAGCCCTCCATGTGCTCGCCAGAGGTAGCCTGACTGCCATTAGGTACCGAGATGAGATCCTCAGACCCCTTGTGAGACCATATGCTGGTGCGGTTGGCCCTGCGTTCCCCCTAATGCCGGACAATGCCAGACCTCATGTGGCTGGAGTGTGTCAGCAGTTCCTGCAAGATGAAGGCATTGAAGCTATGGACTGGCCCACCCGTTCCCCAGACCTGAATCCGATTGAGCACATCTGGGACATCATGTCTCGCTCCATCCACCAACGTCACATTGCACCACAGACTGTCCAGGAGTTGGCGGATGCTTTAGTCCAGGTCTGGGAGGAGATCCCACAGGAGACCATCCGCAACCTCATCAGGAGCATGCCCAGGCGTTGTAGGGAGGTCATACAGGCACGTGGAGGCCACACACAATACTGAGCCTCATTTTGACTTGTTTTAAGGGCATTACTTCAAAGTTGGATCAGCCTGTAGTGTGTTGTTCCACTTTAATTTTGGGGTTGACTCCAAATCCAGGCCTCCATTGGTTAATAAATTTGATTTCCATTGATGATTTTTGTGTGATTTTGTTGTCAGCACATTCAACTTTGTACAGAACAGAGTATTCAATGAAAATATTTCATTCATTCAGATCTAGGATGTGTTATTTTTTTGAGCAGTGTATATCTGCTACAGTGATTCCTGATCTTCACTTTCTGCTCCTACGCACAATCCTTCTCACACCACTGTCTGCAGCTGAGGCTGTGGCTCCTCATATATAGGAGCAATGGCCTACCTGCTTCTTCAGCTTCTCCAGGATGACTCACACCCACAAAATGTCTCCTTCCCTTAGCTGGTAGACCCAGAACCAGGTCATGTGGTTTAACCATGTGACCTCATGGTCATATATGGAAAGCAGGGATGCGTTATTAACCCTTAACAACCTCTTACTGTCAGAACATAATAAGTGCATCACTTTGTGCACATATAAACCAATTCTATGTACTGAATTCTTATGTACATTATCTGCAAAGGGAAATGTTAACATAATGCAAACATAATGAACTAGATGCCAGCTCTGCTACATCCTAAAAGCTCATACACTACAACTTTGGGGCATTACAGTTGTACAATTCTCAGCAAATCGGCTCGTGAATTCTCACGGATGAGAAATGCCTCTGCACATCTCGCCATGGCCCATAACTACCACCTCCATTTGTATGAAGGTCTTCAATTGAGCGTCACAATGGAGAACATTAGAGCACATCCTATTAGAGGCTATGTAGGCCTTGCTATTCCCTGTAATGTATAAATAGAATTCTCTAGCCATCCATCATCTACATTTCCTTAAATCCATCCTCCAACATTACTCCATCCCTAATCTTCTAGATCAATCAACTCTACACCATCCAAAAAACAACTGCCCCCTATTGTCGTCCCTACCAGACCACCATATGGCCATCTCCATTTTGTGCAAATGAAGCTCTACTCCTTACTCGCCCAAGATTTTCTGTCTTCCCAATACTGCCCCTTTCATCCTGTATGTTCGTTGTATAAAATACGGAAAGCTGCTCTGCTCCCACCTGTAGCTGTAAAATGAATGCTATCCAGCACTGACTGATCAATAATTACATTATTTTCGCAAGACAAGTTGACATGTTTCTGGATCGTACTGATCCTTTCTACAAGACTATTTCATATAAAAGACTTCACATTCACTCGTTCATTATATGGCTCCATACGGGAGCAGCGCGATATCCTGAACCCTTCCAGAGTCACTGCAGCAGCTCCCAGTTTAATCTCTCAAACCATCATAGGTGTTGTGTTCTTAAAGAAGCACTCCAATTAAAATGTTTATCCTCTTACTATATTATATATAATATTCTTATATTATCTGTCACTGTGTACTTACAATTGCTCATTTTGCCTTTCCACCCAGCTAATTCTTCTCTTTTCCATTAGGTCTATGACATCACATGATTAAAAACTGACTAGCGGAATCCTTCTAAGCTCTTGGTGTCCCCCAAGGTTCAGTTCTAGGACTCCTGGTCTTCTCCATCTACACCTTTGGCCTGGGACAGCTCATAGAGTCTCACAGCTTTCAGTATCACCTCTATGCTGATGACACAAAGATCTACCTCTCTGGACCCGATATCTCCTCCCTACTAACCAAAATCCCACAATGTCTGTCCGCCATCTCATCCTTCTTCTCTGCCAGATTTCTAAAACTCAACATGGATAAAACAGAGTTCATCATCTTTCCACCCTCTCATTCATATCCCCCATCTGACCTATCCATCAACGTCAATGGCTGTTCACTCTCCCCAGTCCCACAAGCTCGCTGCCTTGGGGTAACCCTGGACTCTGATCTCTCCTTCAAACCACATATCCAAGCCCTTTCCACTTCCTGCCGACTCCAACTCAAAAACATCTCTCGGATCCGTGCATTCCTCAGCAAAGACTCTGCAAAAACACTAGTGCATGCCCTCATCATCTCCCATCTCGACTGCTGCAACCTCCTGCTCTGTGGCCTCCCCTCCAACACTCTCACACCCCTCCAATCTATCCTAAACTCTGTTGCTCGACTAATCCACCTGTCCCCCCGCTATTCCCCAGCCTCTCCCCTCTGTCAATCCCTTCACTGGCTCCCCATTGCCCAGAGACTCCAGTTCAAAACCCTAACCATGGCATACAAAGCCATCCACAACCTGTCTCCTCCATACATCTGTGATCTAGTCTCCCGGTACTTACCTGCACGCAACCTTCGATCCTCACAAGATCTCCTTCTCTACTCCCCTCTTATCTCCTCTTCCCACAATCGCATACAAGATTTCTCCCGTGCATCCCCCCTACTCTGGAACTCTCTATCCCAACACATCAGACTCTCACCGACCATGGAAACCTTCAAAAGGAACCTGAAGACCTACCTCTTCCGACAAGCCTACAACCTGCAGTAACCACCGCTCCATCACATTACTGCATGACCTCCTCTACCCCCACCTACTGTATCCTCATCCATCCCTTGTAGACTGTGAGCCCTCGCGGGCAGGGTCCTTGCTTCTCCTGTACCAGTCGCTGACTCGTTTTTTTAAGATTATGTAAATGTTTTTGCTATGTATATCCCTATCACATGTAAAGCGCCATGGAATAAATGGCACTATAATAATAAATAATAATAATAATGTAGAAACAGGAGGTCAATTTCCCTGCATGAGTTATCAGTGCAAAGTGCCTGGCAGGGGGAGGATGGAGCAGCTGGGTCAGGAGTTGAAGAAGGGAATAATAAATGCAGGGAAAAGAGACTTCCTGTTTCTACATAGAGCAGAGAAAAGAGAAGAAGTAACTAGGCAGAAAGGCAAAATGAGCAATTGTAAGTACACAACTCTATATCATATGATGATTGCAATATATAAAAACTTTGATGGGAATGCTTCTTTAACAAATCACCAGTAGGTGAGTTAAACCACCCACTAATTTACTATCATCACCTATAATGTGAATGGATGTTTGCCCTATGAAGCACTATTTCTGATTTTTATTTAGGTCTGGCTTTCCATCCTGGGGACCATCGTCATGGTCCCTTACCTGTTTGTCACTATTTTTCTTGCATATGAAACATATCCCCAGCTACACTATTTCTAACATTAGGTTCGCTCTATCCATATTGGTGAACTCAGAATCACTCTTGTAGAGCACTATGCAGAGATTGTGCCCAGGACACCATGGACTATCTCTAAAATCCTAAAGAATACTGCATGTAAATCTTGGATAACATGACATTTTTGGTGCACACACGACATTAGGTTTGTGTCATCCGTATATATAATTGTCCGCCGTGTGTTTGCCCTTCATCAGTGCACAGCAGAAGATCTGATTTGGCCAGTTGAGAGGCCTCTGACAGGTGGTGTAAAAGGTAAAGTAAAGTAAAGTGCTCCAAGTCTGCGTAAGGAGACTTATTGGCCATGCAAAGTATACATAATGGCCTACATACCAGAAGTATTCTATAGGTATACGAAGCTCAGATATATTGTAATGTATTCAGTATACATCTACAAGTGGTAGCGTAATAATTCAAATATCATGCCAAGAAGAAAAGTAAATATATACTCAGCCATGTTTCGTTTTTGCTATACAGTCCTCATACAAATCCTCGCACACCTTTTTTCACCTTCGTTCATGTAGAATGTTCTGTGCTGCTTTTTTCTGCATATATGATACGCAGTGCTATATAATGTCTAATATTTCCTCTGCAGGTACAATAATGTTTGCTTAGTCTCCAACACGACCCCACATCTGCAGCAAATCATTCCGACACCCAGACGTTTATAGATCTGCTTCAGTTTGATCTACTCAGCGAGCTCCAGCTGCAGCAGATCCCCCGTTTGTCCAACTTCTTCGGCAGAGCATCACCCCATTAACCAGACTTTTATATGAAATTACAAAATACTTCCCCATAAAACAATTTTTCTTTTTCAACTTGCACGACTTTATATTATTAATCAGTTCCTTTTCCAGTTAATAACATCACATATTTTCATAAATCGCCTCCCTATCTGGAGTAACAGTTATTTGTCACAGATCTGCAGACCGTTTGGCCTTCACTCATTCCCTATAAGTGCCTTGCAGAGCATTACTTTATTAACCCCTTTCTATCAATTGAAAAGTGTTGCGCCCCTAACCTTTCAACCTCTCTCCCCCCTCCTTCAGCACCAGAGACAAAGCACAGAGCTCCCAGCTGCCTTCGAAGCAGGAAGCCCCCCGTCTCGCAGAGAGGGGGGCCATCAGACTGGGGCGTTCAGTCTCAGGGCTTTCCGAGGGGCTCGAAGTTTGCTTTCTGGAACAAAGCCAAAGAGGGGGTCAGCTCAGGATAAGAACGCGGGGGGCGGAGAGGGATAGGGGGGATTGGGGATCTGGGGGGGTAGGCAACAGCGAGTGGCTTTCAGCCAACAGTCAAGACACCCCCTCCCCTTCTAGCCATAACTTCTTCTTTAATAGAAAGCAGCACTGCTTCTCTTACAATGGGATATAAGGTCTTTTGGCTTTGTCTACCCCCGTGTCCCCTTAAACACCCCTTTAAAAAATCCCTGAGATCGCATACCCCATTTTCACCGCCAATTTAACCTTTCCCCTGCCATGACAGCCTAATATTGCAGAAGGAAGTGTTTTCCGTTCTATACGATACTTTAATTGTGGTTTTGGCCCCCCGAAAAAAAAAAGTGAAGTAGCTACGAGTTGGCTTGTTCTTTTGTTGCGCGCACATAATGTATTTTTCCCTCTCTTGTTTCCTGTTGGTTGGATGTAAATACTGCCAGCTAATCACAGCAGCTGCGAGGCCGATGACGGGCCCCGAGCGTATAAATCCCAGCTTAATGTATTTATAAATCAAACTTATTATACACACAGTAGCGGCGTTAAATAATACCAGAAGAAGTGCTTTATCTCTTCCATTTATTTGTATTCAGCCAGAGAGAGAGGATGGATAGGTACAGGACACTTACATTATGAAAAGAGGCTTTGTAGGACATTTAAGGCATTTCACCCCATTCAGTGTCAGAAAAGCACCGGGTTAACGAAATTCTTCTCACAATTTCTTCCACTTGTTCACTGTCACCCCGTCGGTTACTTTCGGGAGACTTGATACCCTTGCATGAACCCACTTTTTTTTTTATAAGCCTTTGCCACCTGTCGTTCTGTATTCCACTTGTGTCTTTTTGCAGTTGGTCAGACTATCTTCGGACAATACTAATATGCTGAATATTAATATCGTCATCCCCAAAGTTCTCTATCGGTATTCATATGTAAGACAATGGCAAAAAGACACAATAGAAATATCAGGACCAGAGGGGGTACATATATATATGTGTGTGATTTGGATAGCTAGATCATTTATGTAAGTGTCCCAACATCTGTCCCTTAGTTGCAGTAGTTCTGCAGATCGTAATACGAGCATGTGCCATGGCAGCACTTTTCCACGATGCCTCTCTTCCTCATCTGATAGTCCTGTGACGGGAGCTGCATCCCATCCAGCTCACTGTCTTGGGCTCCGTTCACTGTACAAATAGGAAAAAGTAGAAGTGCATTATTAGATTAGACCAAGGTCTGGCCTCATAAAACTGCCCCGACATCTCTACATGAAAATAGATCACTATACTATGATACTACAGTATTATGGTGGTTTTATTATCTTCATGTTGTTCGGTAGCAGAGATGAATTATAGTTTACTAGTTCATAAGGACAAAAATAGATGAGCTTTTTTTGTCTTCATTTATATAGTGCCAATATACTATATTCTACAGAGAGATACAGAAACCCTTATCTCTCATTGTCTCCTGTCTTCAATAAGGCTCACAACATTCTAAATTTCCAATGAATGTTTTTTGATGATTGACCTACAAAGCAGTCCATAATCTATCTCCTGTGTATATCTCCGAAGTAATCTTCAGATACCTTCACACACGTACTCTCTGTTCCTCCCAAGACATCCTTCTCTTCTTCACACTTGTACGTTCCTTACTCAATCACCTTCAAGACTTATCCCGAGTATCCCCCATCCTCTGGAATTCTGTGCCCCAACATGTCCTATTATCCTCTACATTCGGAACTTTCAGAGTGCTTCTGGAGCCCAATCCTCATGGACCCTTCTTGCATGACATAGAAAATGTTTGGGGGGGGGGGAGTGATTTGATCCAGGAAGATTATATGGCACTCTTGAGATTTAAGTAAAATAAAGACACTAGCGCCCAAGGGGATAGGTAATGCTCAAAGCTGCTGACAGAAAAGCGGGTCCTGTGTGGCAAACCCATGGAGAAAGGTAATCAGATAAAAATTGGATACTGTCACGCTAAACAACTAGTGGACGGACATGTAAGAAAAAAAAAAGGGGACATACAATGATAAATTGTCACGAGTGTATCACGTGTGACAGACAGTCGCTCTGGATCTGGCTGTAGAAGGTTACTGCGCTTGGCATTGCAGATGCCTTCTTTATCCTCTCATCTCTGTAGTGCAGTGATATCCTTCTTCCTTTAGGACACAGCAATGACCTCCACCTTCTGCTGCTAATTGACACACCCTTGCTTGGTAGTTAAAAACTCTCAGTGTCTCCAGAGAGTCTCCAGTGATAGTTCTATGTTCCTCTGTCCATGCCTGGAGTACTAGTAGTTGGCTAGTTTCTTCTTGGACTTCCCTTGGAGGACAGTTGGTGTGATCTCTCTGGTGTCTTCTCAAGCTAAGTGTATCTCCTTTGTTTGTTTACCTTGTTGTCTTTAGCTACAGTGGGGCCTGACTAGTGTTCACCCCGTCTCCTCCCTACCAAGGCCCTAGCTCTAGGAACATTCAGGGATTAGGTTTCCTGCTCGGCGATAGGTGTGGAACCTATATAGGGATGATAGGGTATTCAGGGTGATATTAGATCTGCCTAGGGGTCTACATTTCCCCTTTCCCTAGTTGTTGGGCTTCCTTCCCCTCTTCCTGTTGTTGTACACTTGTTACTTCCCTCACCTTGCGTGACATAAATATATCAATAAGAATTGCATCTATAAAGTAATGATCAGATAATCCCCTAAAAATCATGGTAATTCCACCTTATACACAGATATTTATGATCAGTACCTCTCTATAAATAGAAGAAATAATAATTTGCGGTGTTTCTGCTAACTACTCTGCAAATCGAGCATTTGGGCTATTGAGCATACATATAGAATATAAATAATTCACCAATCTCTTTCTATTAAAAAGTGTTAGTTTCTAATGCTACAAATAGTTACCACCGCAGACCTAGCATTTCAGCCAACAATCATGCATGTGAAACATAAGGAGTAACAAAAAGAAGACCTACAGTTTGCTAATATAATGTCCTTGTTATAATTCACTGGAGGATGGGCGTTATCACTGTACCTCTGAGCACTTCTGTGTGTACTGGTGTCTGCTGTAGGGAACCTGTATCCAGAAGCAATTAGAGTTTTTTATCTGATTACTCTTGAGATTTGCCAGCTCCTTCTGCATTTGGGGAAATCTCTCCTGAGTCTATACTTACTACAATATAAAGTATTGCTCTAGTGAGGGACCAGCACTAAAATGCTCGAGTCCTCGGTGCTCGAATCGAGCAGGTCGAATGCTTGGACAGGCTCAACTTAAGTACTAAGTATAATGGAAGTCAATGTGAAATTCAAGCATTTTTCCCGTAAGACCCTAACAGGAGGTCTGGGGAGGCAGGAAAATCCCTGAAATAGATGGAAACAGCACTCAAATGGCATTGGAACAGCATGGGGAAGAAGCCTGGGCGCATCTCTGACTCCCAGGTCGCTGCTGGGAACAATGTTGTCAGAGTATTACTCCACTTTTACGGACTGACAATAAAATATACAATGCTAAAGATAAAATGGATTTTACGGGAAAAAATGTTAGGAAACATTCTTTCCGGTATAATAACTTGTATAAAAGGAAAAATTAACCCCCTTACCACCTTGTTTTTGCCATTTTTGCATTTTCATTATTTGCTCCTCTTCTTCCATAACTTTTTTATTTTTCTGTCAGTATGGCCATGTGAGGACTTGTTTTATGCTGGACGAGTTTTACATTTGAACGATAACATTGGTTTTACCATATTGTGTACTGTAAAACAGGAAAAAAATTCCAAGTGTGGTGAAATTGCAAAAAATGTGCAATTCCACAATAGTTTTTTTTTTTTGTTTTTTTTACCATATTCACTTAATGCTAAAACTGACCTGCCAATATGATTCTCCAGGTAATTACATGTTTGTAGATACCAAACATGTATCAATTCTTTTTTATTTAAGTGGTGAAAAAAAATCCAAAATTTGTCAAAAAATAAATAAAATGTCGCCATTTTCCGAGACCCAGAGCGTCTCCATTTTTCGTGATCTGGGCCGGGTGAGGGCTTATTTTTTGCGTGTCGAGCTGACATTTTTATTGATACCATTTTGGAGTAGATACAATGTTTTGATCACACATTACTGAATTTTAGGGGGGGTGATTTGAACTTTTATATTTTTAAAATTTTTGTAATATTTTTTAAAAACTTTTTTTTCACTTTACACTTGCTTCAATAGTACTCATGGGAGACTTGAAGCTGCGATCATCTGATCGCCTGTGAGACACATATGTGTAACAATAGTGGGCTTCGCTCATAGCAGATCAGATATGACAACCACAGGGGTCTCCTGCAGACCCTGGGTGGTCATGCCAACCCATCGGCGACCCGCGATCATGTGACAGGTGCGCCAATGGGCGGGTCTTATGACGTGCTTCCGGCGCGGCCATGTTAAATGCTGTTGGAGTTTGACAGCGGCATTTAACATGCTAACAGCCCCGGGTGGATCGCGATTCCATCCGCGGCTGTTAGGGGCACATGACAGCTGTCATGTGCCGGAAAAGATGCGGGATCATTGCCAGAGAGCGTATAAAACAGGGGGAGGTGACCTTGGATGTACCTATATGTCTAAGGTCGTAAAGGGTTTAAAAAAGAAGAAAAAAAAACACCTTAATAGCTGGGCCATCTCTCACCACATTTCCCCATCGCCTATTGGTAGGCATTGGGCATTTGCTGGATTTGAAATGGGTTCAGAATCATCAGTGGATTTTGTGGTCTCCCACACTGGTACAGCCAGGGGTGATGCTGCTCAGCATCATCATCAGTCCCAACACCTAGCTGGTGCACAAGATGTACAAGTTGTCTCTTGGGTCTTTGTTCCTAGCAACATGAAGCGTAGGTTGTGGAGGGAAACAGGGCTGCTACAGCCTAAGTCCAGGATTCACTGCACTGAGCATGCCCGTGACATGGCGGACCGTGATTGGTGGTTTGGGAGTCAGCTGATCCGGTGACCTGGCACCGCCTGATTGGTCATGGGTGACGTCACCAATAGTGCGACGGTGGGCAGGGCTTAATCATTAAATAGCCCGCCCACAAACATGGCGGCGCGCTTTGATCATTGAGCTGTGATGGTGTTGTTGTGTGGACGCTTGGTCGTTTGGGCTCCACGTGTGGGGATAGGCAGCCTTAGATGAAGGGAGGCTGGTAGCTTCGTCTGACAGTCTGGCTCTGACAAAGGGGTCGCCATACACCCCGAGCAGTCTGCAGACGCCGTATTCCCGGCACCGCCTGTAAGCCACGTGGAGAGATACTCCTCAGTCCGGTAGCATGCCGGCTGGGAGCATGTATACGCTGGCGTGTATCACACACGTATCCTAGCGACTGCTGTGTAGTCCCTGTGCGGTAAACAGGGCTATAGATACTTTATTTATCGCACGTCTCTCGTGCAGTTAACGGAGATAGTGCGAATCCCTATTCCCGTTCCGGTGTGCAGTAACACGGAAGGGATTGTTATTTCAGTTGGTTGTTTTACCTTCTTACCCGGAAGGTGTTCGGCCGCAGTCCTCCAGGCTGCATCGCGGACCCCGGGTTCGGTTGCTTTCCATTATTTAATAAAGTTGTTTGCAACCGTCCCCTTAACACCTATGACTACAGTAGATGACATGGGGGGGGGGAATAAAACTACACCCACCGGTAGTCACTGGTACGTGTAATTTTAACATTTCACAACCTTATCTGAGCATGTGGTGTGTGAGACATGATCAGACACATCCTGTTTAATTTATGAAGGAGGGACTCTGAAACTCACAAAGTCTATGTGGACAATGACAAAAATTAGAAGGAAAAGGGACTCTGATACACCCTGCATTAGACTTAAAGGAGGGCTTCATACACATTCTGCTAAAATTGTTAGGTAGTGGGACTTCTAGACTCATAAAGCCTATGCACTAAGTGCAAGAGCTGCTGAAAATTAGATGGAGGGACTACAATACACCCTGGAAGACACATAGAGGTGGCCCTTAGAAACTTTTTTTCCGATTTTTAAGGAGTGGGACTCCTAGATTGGTAAAGCTTATGCACTGAAAAACATTTACCCATGGACAGTATACATATGTATATATCTATATAAGAGAATTGTAGAGGTAGGCCTCATACACATCCTGTAAAAATTATGAAGGAGGGCATCACACACACTGGAAAACTTAAGAGCGAGGGTCACATGATGACCCTCTAAAAATTATGAGCTCAAATATTTTGACATCACTACACATGATCTCCTCATGTCCCTCTTGAAATGTGCAGGGTGAAAGGCTAGAATCAATCAATGGAAATGTAAAGAGCTCCTTGGAGTGTCCAAGTGTGGGATTGCTTGTCTCCTTGTGCTAGCCACGTTGGGAGAAAGGAGGATCAGGGTGAGGATTATGTAGTCCAGACTCTTGGCTAGCGAGAATGTACCATGTGGAAGACAGGGTGGTGCTGGGAAACAGTTTGAAAGAATTATCTGTCATCCAACCGACCACTTGTTTGCACTCGTCTAGCTTCAAAAGTGGTGTCCTGCTCCCCCCCCATCTGCAAAGTGGGACAGGAAGCTAATTCTCGAGGATGAGCATGTTTGCTGTACTCCTGCAGCAGGCACAGTTTCACCAGGCCCACGGCCTCGGCCTCTGTGTTCATCATCGGCAGCACGTCCACTTGCCCTTCCCTTACCACACGCCTTGTGCATTTTAAATTAGGTATATAATATATGCCTGCAAACTTTTCATGATTAATATGGAAAATGAAATATGTAGCCCTGAAAATAACTTGTTTTTAGGTTGCAGCAGCAATATATCTATAGAAGGACTGTGAGGCAATAAATCCTGCCTATATGCCTCTAATCCAAAACTATCCCTCCTCTACCAGCTATCCCTACACTGAATGCAGATAACAGCGGTTTTACTAGAGAAAGGACAGTATGTAGCCATGAAAAGGATATTTTTTTAATGGTGGTGCAACTGTGTACAAGTACTGCAATAGCAATTAAACACTGCCTCTATGCCTGCTCTAATCTATGCTCTCCCTCCTAGATCAAGTCTCCCTGAATTGATTCCAGAGGAGAGTGTGCAGAGCATCGCATCACTGGGTCTTATATAAGACCCGATGAAGTGATGCGGCCGGCCAATCACAGTAATGCTAGTTGCCAACATGGCTACGGCATTATCATGTATGGCATGCCATCCCAGCATGTTTATTGGCTGTCTAACCAATGCGAAACATGAGGGGCGGGACTCGAGCATGGCGCTCAAGCACCCGCCATATTCATTCGAGTAACGAGCGTACCCTAACACCCCGAAGCTCAATTGAGTATCGAGCAGTGGCGAGCATGCTTGCTTATCACTACACTGCTCATAATAGTGCTATTGCATCGTGTCTTCTAAAATGAATCTTATTGACGTGCAACTGATCCATCATTTATGACAAGGAGAACCCTGCAGACCACACTATCGGCACAGTAAAAATTAGAAACCAAAGGGAACCCATCACTGGTCCAAACTGAGCCTCAGACTGTCAGATTATAGCACACTCTATGGCTTGTACTAGTACATAGGGCAGAAATATAGAAAATTAATTTGATTATTCTTTAAAGATTATGCAAAGAATTAGGCAAAGAATTCCAGCTAACACTATCCCAGTTGCTAAATATGAAAATGATCCTAAAAAATAAGTGCAATTAAAGCTGTATTAATTTGCAATCTAATTTTCCAAAACTCTATATATGCGATATAGACAAGAAAATAATAATAATGTTTTTTGAGTATCATTTAGGAATAATTTAAACATGTCATTTTTGGGTCAATTTTTTCCCCTACTTTTTTTTTTAGTTCAGATATTCTGCCTCAATTTTGTGTAAAAAGAAAAAAGGCACATCTACAGAAGGTACACCCATAGGGTATCTCATGATTATTTTAAAACGACAGTCTTGCTGAGACCAAATAATATGGGTGGAGCAGCCAATAGAGTGAAGGGGATTTCTTGTCCTGTTTAGCGTTCTTTACTTTACTCCAGTATTTGTTAGGTCACATTTGTTGTAGTCTATTTAGTTATGACTTCGTACAGACTGATCCATCTAATAGTAAATTAGAATAAAATATGTACTATACTGTAATAAATCATATTTGAAAGTTCCAGTAAGAATAGCTTCAAGATGGTGGCTGCTATGGCTTCCTGAAATGGGAAAAAGGACTTGGGAAACAATATCTACCCAGCTGTCATTTCTCCCAGGAAGTCCTCTAAAGCTGCTTTCACTTGAAATGTGGCCTTTCAGGCTCATGGAGGCGAAAGCTTTTCATAACCTCATGCCGGCGGCGGCCGGGTGTCCATACTCGGTCCCCAGCTGCCACTATTTCTCCCAGTATCGTTTCCGCCTTCCACAAGCACGGGTCCCACAACATTACCCGTGCCCTCCCCAGTGCACTTACTGGGAAGGAACGCCTAACCACAAACACGTGGACAGGTGAATGTGGCTGTGGTACGGAGCCAGTCCACAGCTTTTTTTTTGCTGAGAGTTGTATTTCACCATAGCCATATTCTTTAGCTCGGTGAAAGGACTGGCATAGAGGGAAACCTACTCTGGGTGTCATTTCTCCCGGGAAGTCCTCTAATGCAGCTTGTTGCAGAAGCAATGGCAGCCCGTCAAACATCAACTCGCACTTGTCGGTGGTGCTTGCGTATTTAATTTCATGACTATAGAGTTGGGCAATGGCCTGATCTGCAATGCGGTTTGAGAAATAACATGCATAAGCACGTCCGATCCACATTAAAAAAAGCAGCCATAGAGTGTCCGGGTACCTTCCCCCACACTTTTCTTAGCCAGGGCTGCTTCTCGGCAGGGATGGACGGACCCACCAGAAAACCGGAGACTCCTCCGGTGGGCCCTGGCTTCTCCTTCAGGAGAGTTCATAGTGCCGAGGTAAGGCCATGATGAGGATAGAGGCCACCATCTGCTTAGTTTTTTGCTACTTGGAATGCAAGCACAAGTATGCAGGCAGCCAGCCACCCACCCACAGGCCGCAATACTAAACTGCCAGATTTCTGGGCAGCTGCTTGCACTTGAAATGTGGCCTTTTAGGCTCGTGGAGGCGGAAACGTTTGACAACCTCATGTCTCATGCCCCGTGTCCATACTCGGTCCCCAGCCGTCACTATTTCTCCCGGTGTTGTCTCCTCCTTCTACAAGAGCGGGTCCCTGAACATTACTGCTGGTTACTTTTCTGTGGGAATTTGCTTGCCTCTTACCAGCCTGGAATATTTCCAGTAAACTATAGTACGACGCCGTGGTATTATCACTGCCCCCAGTACCAGTAGCAAAGCCATCCCCAATTTCCTTCTCAGAAATTTTATTTGGTAGACTGAGTAGCTGCCCAAATACAGTCATGGCCAGAAGTTTTGAGAATGACACCAAAGTGATATTTTCACATGATCTGCTGGCCTCTGGTTTTTATTAGTGTTTGTCTGATGTTTATATCACATACAGAAATATTATTGCAATCATATTATGAGTACCACAGTATGACAGTTAGAATGAGTTAATGCATCAAGTCAATATTTGCAGTGTTGCCCCTTCTTCTTCAAGACCTCTGTAATTCTCCCTGGCATGCCCTCAATCAACTTTTGGACCAAATCCTGACTGATAGCAGTCCATTCTTGCATAATCAATGCTTGCATTTTGCCAGAATTTGTTGGTTTTTGTTTGTCCACCCGTCTCTTGATGATTGACCACAAGTTCTCAATGGGATTAAGATCTGGGGAGTTTCCAGGCCATGGACCCAAAATCTCTATGTTTTGTTCCATGAGCCATTTAGTTATCACCTTTGCTTTATGGCAAGGTGCTCCATCATGCTGGAAAAGGCATTTTTGGGCGCCAAACTGCTCTTGGACGGTTGGGAGAAGTTGCTCTTCGAGGACATTCTGGTACCATTCTTTATTCATGGCTGTGTTTTTAGACAAGACTGTGAGTGAGCCGATTCCCTTGGCTGAGAAGCAACCCCACACATGAATGGTCTCAGGATGCTTTACAGTTGGCATGAGACAAGACTGGTGGTAGCGCTCACCTCTTCTTCTCCGAATAAGCTGTTTTCCAGATGTCCCAAACAATCGAAAAGGGGATTCATCAGAGAAAATGACTTTGCCCCAGTCCTCAGCAGTCCACTCCCTGTACCTTTCGCAGAATATCAGTCGGTCCCTGATGTTTTTTCTGGAGAGAAGTGGCTTCTTTGCTGCCCTCCTTGAAATCAGCCCTTGCTCAAAGAGTCTCCGCCTCACAGTGCATGCAGAAGCACTCACACCAGCCTGCTGCCATTCCTGAGCAAGCTCGGCACTGCTGGTAGTCCGATTCCGCAGCTGAAACAGTTTTAAGATACGGTCCTGGCGCTTGCTGGTCTTTCTTGGCCGCCCTGGAGCCTTTTTGACAACAATGGAAGCTCTCTCCTTGAAGTTCTTGATGATGCGATAGATTGTTGACTGAGGTGCAATCTTTGTAGCTGTGATACTCTTCCCTGTTAGGCCATTTTTGTGCAGTGCAATGATGGCTGCACGTGTTTCTTTAGAGATAACCATGGTTAACTGAAGAGAAACAATGATACCAAGAACCAGCCTCCTTTTAAAGTGTCCAGTGATGTCATTCTTACTTAATCATGACTGATTGATCGCCAGCCCTGTCCTCATCAACACCCACACCTGTGTTAATGGATCAATAACTAAAACGATGTTAGCTGCTCCTTTTAAGGCAGGACTGAAATGATGTTGAAATGTGTTTTGGGGGTTAAAGTTCATTTTCTGGGCAAATATTGACTTTGCAAGTACAGTAATTGCTGTTAAGCTGATCACTCTTTGACATTCAGGAGTATATGCAAATTGCCATTACAAAAAATGAAGCTGTAAACTTTGGAAAAATTACTATTTGTCTCATTCTCAATACTTTTGGCCATGACTGTACATTAGTTTCTCACAAAGGAGCTGAAGATAGAGTGGCAGTAGGTGCAAGTTTCTCCAGCCTGTTAGATATTAGAGGGTGAACGGCAGCAAATTGGATCAGTGGTTAGCACTGAAGCCTTGCAGCGCTGGGATCCTGGGTTCAAATCCCAGGAAGGACAACATCTGCAAGGATTTTGTATGTTCTCCCCGTGTTTGCGTGGGTTTCTACCTCAGTAAAAAAGCAGCCATAGATTGTCAGGGAACCTTCCCACACACTTTTCTTAGCCAGGACTGCTTCTCGGCAGGGTTGGACGGTCCCACCAGAGAATCCTCTGGTGTGCCCTGGCCCCTACATCAGGAGAGTTCATGATAGTGCTAACTTTGTGGCTGCTATGGGGCTCTTGAGCGGGGGAGAAAGGTGAGCCCTCAGAATCAAATCCTCTGGTGGGCACAATGTTTTTCAATCTGAAACAGCTTCTCAGTGGGAGTTGTATTTCACCACAGTCATATTCTTTAGCTAGGTGAAAGGACTGGCATAGAGGGAAACCGTATCTACTCTGGCTGTCATTTCTTCGTCACCAGGTCAAGCCCATTGTCACACACGACCATGCCTGGCTGTATGTTCAGTGGTGAGAGCCACAGATCAGGCTGCTGTGTTACAGCTTTCAACAACTCTGCAGCGCTGGGCGGTTTGTCACCTAAGCATTAAGCATGTTATCTTCAGCACAGCCTGTTGCCGCTTGGCCAAGGCAGTGCTGCATTGCTTTCAGCTTGTGACTGATGTGGTCATTTCGGAGATGGAGGAGGAGGTGCAGGAGCTGAACAATGTGATTACATTGAGGTTACATTGACGACTCTGGTTTTTATACTAAAGAAAGATCCTACTGTTTTTTTTGTTTTTTTACATTATTTTTTAAGACAAATGCATTCACCGGGAAATGTCATTTTAACTTTTTACAACCTTATCTGGCAATGTGGTGTGTGACACATCATCAGACACCTCCTGTTTCATTTATGATGGAGGGACTCTGAAAGTCACAAAGCCTATTTTTATAGGGCCATCAGTCGGCCCTTACTATTCTTAAAAGGCCAGCAGTTGGCCCTCGCTATTGTTAGAGAGCCATCAGCCAGTTATGCTTTGTTGTTCCCATTATTAAAAAGTTGGTCTCCTATACTGTTATTGCATATGCTGTGACTGAAAGGGCTGCCAAAAATTCGGACGCAACCCAATACCCCTTTGAAGAGACATAGAGGAGGGTCTCAGTAAAAAAAAATGTTCCCATTATAAAGGAGCGGGTCTCCTATAGTGGTAATGCCCATGCTGTGACTGCAAGGGCTGACAAAATTTGGGAAAAACCCCACTAACAATTTAAAGACACATAGAGCAGGGCCACAGTAACGAGTACAACATGTTCCCATTAGAAAAGAGAGAGTCTGCTATACAGTTATAGGGTATGCAGTGAGTCCAACGGCTGACCAAATTTAGGAATAACCCCACTAAGAATTTAAAGACACATAGAGCAGGGCCACAGTAACGACAAATTCCCATTAGAAAGGAGAGAGTCTGCTATACAGTTATAGGGTATGCAGTGAGTCCAACGGCTGACCAAATTTAGGAAAAACCCCACTAAGAATTTAAAGACACATAGAGCAGGGCCACAGTAACGACAAATTCCCATTAGAAAGGAGAGAGTCTGCTATACAGTTATAGGGTATGTAGTGAGTCCAACGGCTGACCAAATTTAGGAAAAAAAACACTAAGAATTTAAAGACACATAGAGCAGGGCCATAGTAACGACAAATTCCCATTAGAAAGGAGAGGGTCTCCCATAGTGTTGGCCTATGCAGTGAATGCAAGGGCTGCCAAAAATTTGGAGCCACTTCAATGCTCCTTGGAAGAGACGTGGAGGAGGGCCTCATAAAAAAATGTTCCCATTAGAAAGGAGCGGGCCTCCTATATTTTTAATGACCATGCACTAAGTGTATGGGCTGACAAACATTTACCCCTGGGGGGTATACATGAACATACTGTATACATTTTTTTTTGCGGGTATCATAAACACCCTTTAAAAAAATTATGTGGGTGTTGCATCATGGACCACGGTCACCCTGGTGATATGGTGGTGGAGGATGAGGATGAGGAGAAAGAAGAGGACAAGAGCAAATAGCCAAAATCAGGAAGCATATATCCATGTGTGGGTGTAAAGAGGTGCATGGGAATACACCTCCCAAAAGAAAACACTACATTTGAGTTTATGTTACGCTGCTATCATTCAGTGGTGTTGAGTAGTCTTGCCCAATCCAGCCCTTGTTCATTTTTATAAGAGTCAGCCTGCCAGCATTTTCAGTTGACAGGCGGATGCGCTTATCAGTTATAATTCCACCAGCGGCACTAAAAACCTACTCTGATAAAACGCTAGCGGCAGGGCAGCCCAGGACCTCCAAGGCATAGAGAGCCAGTTCATTTCACGTATCCAGCTTGGATACCCAATAATTATAAAGCACAGAGGAATCACGGAGGATGTTGGTACGGTCGGCAAGGTACTCTCTCAGCATCTTCCCAAGCTTTGCACTCCTTGTGAGAGTACCCCGCACCTCAGGGCCTGTGCGATGGGAGGGTCTGAGAAAACTGTCTCAGAACTTTGACAGTGTTCCCCTGCCTCTGCTGGATTGCATTTGTGTCTCTCTCGCCTGTACTCCTTGGTTGTAACTAAGTATCTACCCGATCCGACCAAGGTCGCACGACGGCTAGTGACGCCTGTGCACCAGGGAGGAACCGAGCTGAGGGACCAGGTACAACTCCAGGTCAGACCCCGGACACGGCTGTTGACCCACACCGGGGAATACAGGAACAGGCAGGTAAGAGCACAGGCTGGGTAGGGTCCAGTACAGACTAGGAGACGAGTTCAGAGCCGCAGATGCGGTAGTCAAGCAGAGTAAAGCGAAACCGCAGGTGCGGTGGACAAGGCTGAGCAGAGCGAAACCGCAGGTGCGGTGGACAAGGCTGAGCAGAGCAAAACCGCAAGTGCGGTGGACAAGGCTGAGCAGAGCAAAACCGCAAGTGCGGTGGACAGGGCTGAGCAGAGCGAAACCGCAGATGCGGTGGACAAGGCTGAGCAGAGCGAAATCGCAGATGCGGTGGACAAGGCTGAGCAGAGCGAAACCGCAGATGCGGTGGACAAGGCTGAGCAGAGCGAAACCGCAGATGCGGTGGACAAGGCTGAGCAGAGCGAAACCGCAGATGCGGTGGACAAAGCAGAGCAGAGCGAAACCGCAGATGCGGAGGACAAGGCAGAGCAGAGCGAAACCGCAGATGCGGTGGACAAAGCAGAGCAGAGCGAAATCGCAGATGCGGTGGACAAGGCAGAGCAGAGCGAAACCGCAGATGCGGTGGACAAGGCAGAGCAGAGTGAAACCGCAGATGCGGTGGACAAGGCTGAGCAGAGCAAAACCGCAGATGCGGTGGACAAGGCTGAGCAGAGCGAAACCGCAGGCGCGGTGGACAAGGCTGAGCAGAGCGAAACCGCAGGCGCGGTGGACAGGCTGAGCAGAGCGAAACCGCAGGCGCGGTGGACAAGGCTGAGCAGAGCGAAACTGCAAGTGCGGTAGACAAAGCAGAGCAGAGCGGGCAGAAACCGCCAGAGCTGTAAGTAAGGCAGAGCAGAGATAAACCGCCAAAGCGGTGAGTAAAGACAGAGCAGAGGGGACAGGGCTCTGTTCACACGGAACAGACTGGAAGGGAAAGGCAGAACCAGATACACACAAGGTACTAGCAAAGAAGTAGCGAGTGGACTCCAAACTCACAAACAGAAGTACAGCGACAACGAGTAGGAGTTAGGTGCAGGTACAGACTCTGCAGAAAAAGAGAGGAAACGGACAAAGAGACAAAACAGATAACAGGTTAGGAGACAGTTCAGACAGGAACTGCACTGCAACGAAATACAGGAACGAGCCTAGGTATAGCCAAGTGCTGGTTCAGACACTGCAGCAAAAGGGAGGAAACGGACATAGGGACAAAACAGGTAACAGGTTAGGAGACAGTTCAGACAGGAACTGTACTGCAACGAAATACAAGAACGAGCCTAGGAATAGCCAAGTGCTGGTACAGACACTGCAGCAAAAGGGAGGAAACGGACATAGGGACAAAACAGGTAACAGGTTAGGAGACAGTTCAGACAGGAACTGTACTGCAACGAAATACAGGAACGAGCCTAGGAATAGCCAAGTGCTGGTTCAGACACTGCAGCAAAAGGGAGGAAACGGACATAGGGACAAAACAGGTAACAGGTTAGGAGACAGTTCAGACAGGAACTGTACTGCAACGAAATACAGGAACGAGCCTAGGTATAGTCAAGTGCTGGTTCAGACACTGCAGCAAAAAGGCGGAAACGGAGATAGGGACAAAACAGGTAACAGGTTAGGAGACAGTTCAGACAGGAACTGTACTGCAACGAAATACAAGAACGAGCCTGGGTATACGGCCCCCAGAGGCAGAAACGAACAGGCTAGGAGCGTGTTCAGACAGGCCTGGGAATATAGCCTCCAGGAAGGCGGACAGGCAGGCAAGAAAAACAGAACAGGACAGGACCTGGCACATTCAGAGTCAAGGAGCACACTGAATGAAAGCGTTGCTCAGGCATCAATTTCCAGGTGAAGCTGGTTTAAATATCCAGTGACTGACAGCAATAGGCTGAGGACGCATTAGGGGTGTGCCCGCAGCAGCTACAAGAAACAGGAAGTGACCGGGCCGCCGCCCTAAGTAGCCAGAACAGAGGCAAGCAGACAGCATGGAAAGAAGCCAGGCTAGCAGACTGGACTGATGATCAAGTTTGCGATCTTGCATAGTGGGAGATGGTGCCCTATGCAAGAATGCCGCCAGGTATGTTACACCTTGTTGATGCTGGTATTCAACAACTGCCCTCTTCTGCTCACAAATCCTTCCCAACATCTGCAGTGTAGAGTTACAATGCGTGGGGACATCACATACCAGTCTGTGAGCCGGAAGCTGCAAAAGCTGCTGAAACACGGCAAGGGCAGCGGAAGCTGTAGGTGACTTTCTAAAATGGGCACACAGGCGGCGTACTTTAACGAGCAGATCCGGCAGTTCCGGGTAGGATTTGAGAAACCGCTGAACCACGAGGTTAAGCACATGGGCCAGGCATGGTACGTGTGTGAGCTCACCTCACCTCAGAGCCGCCACCAGGTTCCGGCCATTGTCACACACGACCATGCCTGGCTGTAGGTTCAGTGGTGTGAGACACAGATCTGCTTGCTCTTTCAAAGCTGTCCACAACTCTTCAGCATTGTGGGGGTTTTCACCTAAGCCTATTAGCTTCAGCACAGCCTGTTGCCTCTTGGCCGAAGCAGTGCTGCAGTGCTTCCAGCTTGTGACTGATGTGGTCATTTCGGAGATGGAGGCTGAAGAGGAGGTGGAGGCTGAGGAGGATGAGGTGCAGGAGCTGTAGACTGTGGGGGCAACCCTGATTGACCTAGGGTCCGCAATCCTTGGCGTCGGGAGGATGTGTTCCGTCCCAAGGTCCAACTGAGTCCCGGCTTCCACTATGTTAACCAATGTGCAGTCAGCGAGATGTACCGTCCCAGCCCACAAGCACTTATCCATGTGTCCGTGGTTAGGTGGATTTTCCCGGTAACTGCGTTGTTGAGGGCACGGCTAATGTTTTGGGACACGCGCTTATGTAACGTGGGGATGGCACACCGGGAAAAATAGTGGCGGCTGGGGACCGAGTACCGAGGGACGGCCGCCGCCATCTAGTTGCGGAATGCTTCTGTCTCCACGAGCCTAAAAGGCAACATTTCGAGCGCAAGCAGTCGTGAAATGTGGGAATTTAGTAGTGTGGTCTGTGGGGTGTTGGATGCGTATTTGCGCTTTTGTTCCAAGGACTGGAGTATGGACAACTGAACGCCGTGCTGGGACAAGGATGTGGACGTGCTTCCTGATGCTGCTACTTGAGAGTGTGCAACGACAGGTGTAGGGCAGGAGGCATCTTCACAAGCACCATGGAGAGGGGATTGGCTAGCATGCACAACAGTGGAAGAAGCAATGGTGCCACCCGCAGACACTGTTCCTGGACCCTGGGGTTCAGCCAACAAAGTCGGGTGCTTTGCTGCCATGTGCCTGATCATGCTGGTGGTGGTCAGGCTGGTCGTTTTGCCACCCCTGCTGATGCTTGCCTGGCAGGTTGTGCAAATGGCCTTTTTGGGGTTATCGGCAGAGTCTTTAAAAAATAACCACACTCGGGAAGACCTAACAATTGTACTGGCAACTTCCTTCGTGTTGGTGTTACGGAGAACAGTTGCCTGCCTTCTTTCTGCGGCCACCACACTGCTTCTTCCTGCCTGTTGGGGTTCTCTGCCTCCCTCCCCCCTGTGTGCTGCTTTCCTCACTCTGCATGTCATCCTGCCAGGTTGGGTCAATTACAATATCATCCACCACCTCGTCTTCCACTTTCGCACTCTGGTCCTCCTCCTGACAATCTGGCAATTTTGTCTCATCAACGTCCACCTCTTGTGACACTTTCCCACCGTCGTCTTCGTGTGACCGTGGCTGCTCAAATATTTGGCCATTGCTACATGCGATCTCCTCTTGCCCCGCTTCAAGTGGACCGGGTGAGAGGCCAGAATCTATAAATGGAAAAGTGAACAGCTCTTCGGAGTGTCCAAGGGTGGGATCAGTTGCCTGTGGGCACTCGGCATGGTGGGAGGAAGGAGGTTCAGGGTGGGAAATATGCGATCCAGACTCACAGCTACTGAGACTTGACCGTGAGGAAGACAAGGTGATGGTGGTGGTGGCTAAGTGACTGGAAGCATTATCTGCTATGCAACCAATAACCTTTTGACACTGCTTTGGGTTCAATAGTGGTGTTCTGCGGTTCCCTATTAATTGGGACAGGAAGGTCGAGCCAAGAAGATGTGGGTGTTTGTTGTGGCACAATTTCAGCTTGCCCACGGCCTTGGCCTCTGCATGAACAATCATCACCATCACGTCCAGTTCCCCGTCCCTTGCCACGTGCCTTGCCCATTTTAAATGGAGGACAATATCTTTCACGCTCACTACAAATGACTGAATTTGGAACGAACTTATATGTGATCTGTGTGACAGACAAACCACAGTTTTAAATACCTGGCCTGTAGGTAACTATTTTGAACAGCAAACTGGTGTCAATTGCTTCACTAACACACTGAAACAAATTTTTAATGGAGGTCAGAAATGGCAGTATTTTCTGAAAACGTATATGTGATCCGTGTGATGGAGAAAACACAGTTTAAAATACCTGGCCTGTAGGTAACTATTTTGAACAGCAAACTGGTATCAATTGCTTCACTGACACACTGAAAAAATTTTTTAAAGGAGGCCAGAAATTGCAGTATTTTCAGCGCAGTTATATGTGATCCGTATGACGGACAAACCACAGTTTTAAATAGCTGGATTTTTAGCACTGTAATATGGAAAGGACCTGGCTGTATTCTGCAGTGCCAGCAAGCAAATGGCGCAGAAAAACTGTGTTCTCTGGATTGCTTTTTAAGCAAATAATGAGGATTAAGATGCAAAAAAAAATTATTCCTGGCCCCTGAGACCTGTACTATTTCTAGAAATATCTAAGAGCAGCAGCAGCAGACAAAACTGGAATGGAGCCTCTTGTGCTATATGCACTGCAGTCTGCTATATACCCTGCATGCCTGTCTATATACACTACCTGCCTGATATCTCTGCAAATGGATTAGTCCTCAGAAGGACTATTTGTTGAGATGGATATGTGTCTCTAATATAGTTTGGTACACCTACACTAACTAGAACCAAGCAAATCTCTCCCTAGTTCAGCAGCACCTCTCTCTACACTGTCTGATTCTGGAGTGACTGTGACGAGCATGGTGGCGCCAGGTCTGATATAGACCTGATGACGCTGTGCAGCCAGCCAGTCACTGTAATGCCACAACCAACATGGCTATGGCATTACAGTGAGTGGAAGGCAATTCCTGCATGTTCATTGGCGCTCTAAAGAGAGCCAAACAGACAGGGAGGAGACCCGAGCTCCCGCCGAGCAACCCTGGAAACACTCGTCGAGCGTCGAGCAGTAGCGGACATGCTTGCTCATCACTAAAAATAATTATATATTTTACTCTTATGTGGACCATTACTACCAGGTTATTGAAAATGATTATTTAAACCAACTACAAGCACTCAGTGCATACTTGGCGTAGCTGAGCAGTGCAAATTTCATCTATCTCGCCATTTCGATTACTCCGGAAAAGCCAGACCTATCAATTAAGAAAGAAGAGGGCAAGGATAGATGCTGAACAAATATGTGGGAACGGTGCACTGAACTGCATGGCCACGCCAAGTGTGCACCAACCCCCTGTGATTGTTTGGAACAGTCACTTTTTGGCTTTTCCTTAAAGAGGTTGTCCACTACATTAACATTGATGATCTATCCTTAGGATAGGTCATTAATGTTTGATCTGTGGGGGCAGTGACATCTGGCACCTCTGCCGATCAGCTGTTTTCGGTGTTGTTGGTGGCCAGAAGTGCTGAGTTACAGAGCTGATTCGTCTACTGATGGTGACTATGACTGGGTTCTACACATCCACCCCTATTGAAATTAATAGGGTACGAATGTGCAGTACCCAGCCGCAGCCACTATCAGTAGATGGAGCACTTCTGTAACTGAGCATTTCCGGCTGTCGGCAGCACCAAGAACAGCTGTTCGGCTGTTTGGGATAGGTCATCAATATTAAAGTTGTGGACAACCTCTTTAAAATGACAACTGTCACGCAGTACCTTTGGACTGTGGGTGCAAACCATGTCCCTAGAACTAGGGGCACCCTGGTCTATGCCTGTCTCCTGGATTACTCCTGAAGGTGGAGATGCTGGGTTTCACGTGCCTTACTGTCACAGTGAATACGGGGAGAACCCAGCATATAACGACAGGAAAACGAAAGGGTGCTCTACAAGTAAGGAAAGGGGGAGTGGAGACCCTTAAACAGCTCAAAAATACCTGACCCCCCTATGGACCCTACATAGGTTCTGCACCTATGGCCGTGCAGGAAACCTGCCCTAGCTGACCCTAAAGATAGGCCCTAGGTAGGGAGGGGTGAGCAATAGTCAGCCCCACTGCAAACTAAAGTACACACAAGGGAAGCAAACAAGGGAATACACTTAGCTTGAACATGACACCAGAGAGAACACGGCAACAATCCACGAAGGAACTCCAAGGAAATTCTAGCTGACTACTAAAATTCCAGGCCTGAATAGATTAGAACTTTCTATCACCAGCAACTCTCTGGAGAAACTGAGTGTATTTAAGGATAAAGCTAGGGCGTGCTAATTAGCAGCAGAAGGTCAGGTTCACCGCTGGGTCCTAAAGGTATAATCCCCAAGCAAGGTGAGGATTACCGCTGGGTCCTAAAGCGAGAGGGATCATGAAAGGATCAGGAAGATGTTTGCAAAGCCAAACACAGCGACCTTCTACAGCCGGACCTTGTATGACTGTCTGTCAAACCTGACACACCCGTGACAGTACTGCCCCTTCTACGAGTGGTCTCCGGACACTCAGGGACAGGTTTCCCTGGATGAGAGGCATGGAATGAACAAAGCAACCTAGGGGCATTCATCTCTGATGCTGAAACCCACATCCTTTCCCCTGGACCATAACCCCTCCAGTGCACCAAGTACTGAAGGGAACGATGCTGAAGACGAGAATCCACAATCTTCAAAATTTGGAACTCTAAATTGCCATCAACCATGATTGGGGGTGGGGGCAAGGGAGATGACTCAAGAGGTATCACATACTTCTTGAACAGACACCTGTGAAACACACTGTGGATCCTAAAAGCCTGAGGTAACTCCAGACGAAATGCTGCTGTGTTAATTACGGCAGTTATTTTATAGGTGTGACGCCTCGCTCCCGCTCGCTAGCCCTACCCTGAGAGATGGGGTTACTCGGAACCGGGCCTCCTGGTGGAGGGTGGATGCAGTCGTGGCCTAGGCCCAGCCCGTGCCCAGGGTCGTCATAGTAAAAATAAGGGCTAGGAGGGACGGTGGTAATCGAGTGGATGTAATGACTATGCCACCTGTGGTTTTCTGGTGATCCTCCACCAGCGCTGCGGCAGTCCTCTGAGGCGGGATGTCATGGCAGCAGAAGATGGTACTACTCCCCACAGGCAGAGCAGGTCCTCAGGGCAGAGAAGACGGATCAGGGGAGTAGTAGTGGGTGGTGTGATGTGGTGCCGCGCTGAAATAAGGAACCAGAGGCAATGGATGCAGTCTTCCAAACTTTACTCACGTTGTTAGGTGTCAGCTGCAAGGCTTCTCCTTGCTCCTCATGGCGCGCTGCAGCCACCAGGAAGGGGCTTCAGCACACTCCGGGTAGTTTGGGTGCATCAATCAGGACCCTCCCCCGCACCAGAGTGTTCCTAGAATTTCCCACTAGGTCCTCTCCTGTCCGTATGTGGTGCGTGTTATAAGGCTGGGTCTCCCTCTGGCTATACACAGAACAAGGGTATGGGTGGCGACTCCGCTCCGTCCGTTACCCGGTGGGATCCTCTAAGCCTCCGGGCTTTTCTGACTGAGACGTGAAGTAGCAAAGCCAGATATTGGGGGCCGGTACCCCTCTTGCAGCAGGAGTCCCTCTGGCCTGGCCAGAATGAGGGTAGCAGGTGGCGTACGCCGCTCCGTCCGCGTCCTCTGGGATCCTTTTGCCTGTGGAGCTTTTCTCCTCCGCTCCCCTCCAGGCCTTCTTAAGTAGGGACCTTGACCGGGTAGAGACAGCGGTTCACTCTAACCCGCTCCTCGTCTCAAGGCCAGAGAACGAGGACCGTGTATCGTCAACAGGCTTCAGGTTCTTAGCAGAAAGCCACATTCAGCGATGAAGACCACAATCAAAGACCTTGAACTTAAGATGGCCGTTAGTTAGATATGAATTAGTAAGTGTAACCTAAAGGTGCTTCCTCCACCCTCACCCACTACGTGATTCCCCTTATCTTTGGTTCCCCCCATCTCCTCTATCCTGGCTGGGGCAGCACTATGGTGCCTTTAAGCCCCCCTCAGGACAGGAGTGGTGTAGTGTTGAATGGATGGCTGAGTCCTGAGAGGTGCTCCCTCCTTACCTTGGAGAGGAGATAACCACCTCGGTCTGAGGTGCAGTACCCCTGTGGCGACTGAACCCTCAGGGGCGCCACATAGGGACCAATAAATCTAGGTCCCAGCTTCCAGGAAGGAACCTTCAACTTGATATTCCTGGTAGACAACCACACAAAATCATTCACACTTAGGTCCGAACCTGGCGAGCATCTCCTGTCAGCCAGACATTTGTATCTCTCTCCCATGATTTTCAAATTACTCTGAAAGCTCCTCCTCAGGAACTCCTGAAGTCCCTCCACCACTAATGGTACCAAACTGTCGATGAAATCCGTATGCACCAAAGGAAGGTGACCTGCCAGTAGACTCTTGGCGATGCCAGCGACCTTCTGCAGCCAAACCCCATATGACTGTCTGTCAAACCTGACACACCAGTGACACTTACTGAGCACCTAAATTAACCCTTATCTGTCCCCTCCCTCTGCCCCAGGAAGGTGGGAAGCTGAAGTGCATAGGAATTCACTAATCAGACAAACAAGGGAAAATGGACAGGGATAAATGAAAATACCAATCATACAAAATACACTAGCCAAACAACAAAGTGGAACATGGGGGAGTTAAACGAAGGAGAAACCAAATAGGAGAGGATGGGGATGTGCACATAAACAAAACTCCAAGCAATAATCTCCTGAACAAATCTCCAAACGCCAACTCCAACCACAGACTACACCTCAAACTCCACACAAGGCAGTAAGAACTGACACTGGCAATTCCTAAGTGCCAGAGGCGAGCATACATAGCAGAGGAGAGTGGCCAACACTGAACAGCTGAGACAATCCAGGTAGGAAAGCTCCAGGAGATCAGCTGAACAGATTAATCCTTGCATTGCTAGCAAGAAAAAACCCTGCACTGTTTAATAAGATAGTGAAGTACTTCTAACAAGTGCAGAAGTTGGTGAAACCAGACGCAATCATCTTGCCCCACTCTGCCGCGGTATCCTCCTCACTAGGAAAACAATTTAAAAAGGGTCAGCTAGTCAAAGCAGTTTACTGATGCATCATAAATACATAGGAGATTGTCACTGTATTGAATTTTTTTCACAGTGGACCACCCCTGATAAGAATCATACTCTCCAGACATGTCTTCTTTAAGAAATGTTTATATTCCCCATAAAAGACATTTTGGCTAAATAAATTATTATTAAGAACTTTGCTTTGTGCCATTCCTTTGTTAGTCCATCTAGAAATATATGAATAAATTGATATTCAGGCATTATCGGTTGATGAAGTGTCCCAACACGGTCTGACACTATCAATTAGTGTCAGTAAGGCATAAATATACATATCCGCCTTCAAACTTACAGAAGTAAAAATATATTGGGGCTCATGTCCAACTATTGCAGCTAAAAAAGTAAAATGTGGTAAATGAAGAAACAAAAAGCAAGCTTTAGACTGTTGTTATAGTCAGCGCCACTCTTTAATTTTAGCAAAATTTTTAAGGATAATTCCCCATGTTCTACCAATCTGTGTCTATTGTCAAAATCATAAATTTAATATTTGAATTTTTAGAGCACATTCACATCTTACCTAATGTTTGTTCAAGGTCTCGTCTGACATTAGGGTAATAGAAACCTGTTTCACTACACACCATGTACAAGGCATCTACAAGGTGAGGCCCACATAGGTGCTGTGTGGACCTAGCTTGGGTGGTGGATGTAAATAGGATGAGAAGAACTGCCAGCTGGAGACATTGTATCCACAGGGCCATGATGAAAGAAATAGAGGGTGGATCTGTGCACAGAAGAAATGAAGGAACTATGAGCTGTACTAAACTCAACTGAGAGAAATATGCTGAACTAGTACAGAATTTAATGAGTATATAAAATAAAGAACTGAAATATTATTTTTTTCTTTATGTAGTGATTTAACATGGACTTTAATCTTTACATAAATGATACAAATCTATTATTAAGCAGTGGATATACCGTAGCTATGTCATTGGTCTATATCTACATTTAAAGGCCATTTGTCAATAGGATCAACCCTCCTGAGCCGTCTATATGGGCATGTACCATATTTTTTGGACTATAAGACGCACCCCAAATTTTGGGGTGGAAAATAGGAAAAAAAATATTTTTTATAAGATGGGGGTCCGTCTTATAGTCTGAATAGGTATTTTACCTGGGGGGCGTTGGAGCGAGGGTCACAGTAGGCAGAGTCCTTCAGGAAGCCGGCGGAAGTGGGGCCTGGGCCTGTGGTGGGGCCTGGGGCCTGTGCTGGGGCCTGGGCCTGTGCTGGGGCCTGTGCTGGGGATGGAGCCTGGCTGGGGCCTGTGGTCCGGATGGGGCCGGGTCCTGGGCCTGTGAGCGGTGTGCGCTGCTGTCCGGTGGCTGCGACTGTGCAGCGGTGCGGCAGAGCGGTGGTGGATGCTGCGGTGCAGCTTTCCGGTAGCCGCGGCCATCTTCATGAAGCTGTGATCCACAGAAAAATGGCAGCCCGAGCTCCCAGACGGCCATTTTCCTGTAAATCACTGTGCACCCACCGCTGCCCTGTCTCGCCGCCGCAGTGCTGCACATCCACTCTGCCTCGCCGTCGCACAGCCGCTCTGCTGCATCGGCCCTGCCGTCGCACCCACCACCGCAAGTATGTGGTAAGGTTCGGACCATAAGACGCACCCCCCATTTTCCTCCTAAATATGGGGGGAAAAAAGTGTGTCTTATGGTCCAACAAATACGGTAGGTCATAGGAAGCTGAATAAAATGATATATTGATATCTGCGATGCGATGTTTTATGCCAGAAAAATGGATTACCTGAGAATCTGCCTCCGGAGCTTATTTACAATAAAAGGAGACGTTACTAATGTGAGATATGTAAGTCAGGAGAGCTGACTGTCAGTCATTACATTGCTCACACTGGTAACGCTCCCTTTTATTTAAAATAAACTCTGGAGGAATATTCTCAGGGAGAATCTATATGGATACACCTAAATAAAATGGGAATGGTTGGTGATATCAACTTCCTGTATGTGGCACATTAGTATATGGCAGGGGAAAACTTTTCCAGATGGGTGGTGACCATTGCGGCCATTTTGAAGTCGGCCATTTTGGATCCAACTTTATTTTTTTCAATGGGAAGAGGGTCATGTGCCACATCAAACTGATTGAGAATTTCATAAGAAAAACAATGGTGTGCTTGGTTTTAACGTAACTTTATTCTTTCATGAGCTTTTTACAAGTTTATGACCACTTATAAAATGTGTTCAAAGTGCTGCCCATTTTGTTGGATTGTCAATGCAACCCTCTTCTCCCACTCTTGACACACTGATAGCAACACCGCAGAAGAAATGCTAGCACAGGCTTCCAGTATCCGTTGTTTCAGATGCTGCACATCTCGTATCTTCACAGCATAGACAATTGCCTTCAGATGACCCCAAAGATAAAAGTCTAAGGGGGTCAGATCGGGAGACCTTGGTGGCCATTCAACTGGCCCACGATGACCAATCCACTTTCCAGGAAACTGTTCATGTAGGAATGCTCGGATCTGGCACCCATAATGTGGTGGTGCACCATCTTGTTGGAAAAACTCAGGGAACGTGCCATCTTCAGTGCATAAAGAGGGCAACACATCATCATGTAGCAATTTCATGGCCACCAAGGTCTCCCGATCTGACCCCCTTAGACTTTTATCTTTGGGGTCATCTGAAGGCAATTTTCTATGCTGTGAAGATACAAGAGATGTGCAGCATCTGAAACAACGGATACTGGAAGCCTATGCTAGCATTTCTTCTGCGGTGTTGCTATCAGTGTGTCAAGAGTGGGAGAAGAGGGTTGCATTGACAATCCAACACAATGGGCTGCACTTTGAACACATTTTATAAGTGGTCATAAACTTGTAAATAACTCATGAAAGAATAAAGTTACGTTAAAACCAAGCACACCATTGTTTTTCTTATGAAATTCTCAATAAGTTTGATGTGTCACATGACCCTCTTCCCATTGAAACAAATAAAGTTGGATTCAAAATGGCCGACTTCAAAATGACCGCCATGGTCACCACCCATCTGGAAAAGTTTTCCCCCTCCCATATACTAATGTGTCACAAACAGGAAGTTGATATCACTAACCATTCCCATTTTATTTAGGTGTATCCATATAAATGGCCCACCCTGTATATCCGATCCATAGATCTTAAACGTTCATTTACATTTTAAGAAAATGTGGATTTCTCTGGAATAAGACATCGGATCACAGATATCAAGGTATCACTTTATTCAATTTTCTATTACCTACGTGCCCATAGGAGGGTAGATCCTACTGATAGATTCTTTTTTGTCCTCTGCCTTAATTTTCTTTGCTATATACAGTATATATACATAGTCATGGCTGAAAGTGTTGGCACTCTTAAAATTGTTCCAGAAAATATAGTATTTCTCCCAGAGAATGATTGCAATTACACATGTTTTCTCACACACATGTTTATTTTCTTTGTGTGTATTAGAATAACACAAAAATAGACACAAAAAGGCAAATTGGACATCATTTCACACAAAACCCCCAAAATGGGCCGCACACAATTGTTGGCATCTTCAACTTAAAAAGGGTTGTCCACTACTTTTACACTGATGCCCTATCCATCGGCTGGGGTCCCGCACGCGGCTCCCTCGCCGATCAGCTGTTATCGGTGCCGGCAGCAGAAGCGGCCGCTGGCCGGAAGTGCTCACCTGCGGGGGTCCGCCGTCAAGTGGTAGTGGCCACGGCGGTGTACTGCATATCCGCCTCCCATTCAATTGAATAGGAGGCGGATCTGCAGTACACCGCAGCGGCCACTACCACTTGACGGCGGACCCCTGCAGGTGAGCACTTCCGGCCAGCGGCCATGTCGACAGATGGTTCACGCTGACACTGATGCACCCTGAGCCCGCAAGACGGCTTGAATTTCTTTAGAACTTGATTGGGGCTGCTTATCCACCATCCGGACTATCCTACGTTGCAACTTTTCATCAATTTTTCTCTGCCGTTTACGTCCAAGGAGATTAGCTACAGAGCTATGGGTTGTAAACTTCTTGATTATGTTGGACAAAGGAACATCAAGGGCTCTGGAGATGGACTTGTAACCTTGAGATTGCTAACATTGTTCAACAATTTTGGTTCTCAAATCCTCAGACAGTTCTCTTCTCCTGTTTCTGCTCTCCATGCTTAGTGTGGCACACAGACACACAATGCAAAGATTGAGTCAACTGCTCTCCTTTTTATCTGGTTTCAGGTGTGATTTTCATATTGCCCACACCTGTTACCTACTACAGGTTAGTTTGAACTAGCATCATATTCTTGAAATAAAGTTGTTTACCCACAATTTTGGAAAGGTGCCAACAATTTTGTCTGTCCCATTTTTGGGGTTTTGTGCGAAATTATGTCCAATTTGCCCTTTTTTCTCTGTTTTTTTGTGTTGGGTGCATGGTGGGTGCCTGGACCTCAGACCTACGCTCCTTGGTAAATATAGTTTTTCTTTATATTTATATTGGGTAGTTCCAATATGGGCTTTCTTATGTATATATGCAGCTCCACTTGGATATTATGTACAAAATAGTTACTTACACATATTCATGTTTCGATGGAACTATCCTATGTATTTATATATATTTTTTCTCTATGTGTGGCTTACAATTTATGTATTCAATGCTGTTTAATCACTTTTATATGTAAAGGTCTATCATACCATATACTTTACGTTGTACATGTACCTGTTGGAGCTATGTGAATAATATACTGGTTATTCTCTATACATTGTATAGGTCTAGGTGCTCCACCTCTCTGTCATCTGTGGTGTGCCTTGTTTTTACATTGTGCATTTTTGTCTTTTATATGTTTTCAATAAAGTTTTGGCAATTTTTAACTCGGGCCATGTAGTTAATCTTTGCTTTAGGTATATTGGTGTTGTTGATTCTTAACTGGGCCCAAATGATTTATTGGTGTCTATTTACCCACAATTTTGGAAAGGTGCCAACAATTTTGTCTGTCCCATTTTTGGGGTTTTATGCGAAATTATGTCCAATTTGCCCTTTTTTCTCTGTTTTTTGTGTTGTTCCAATGCACACAAAGGAAATAAACATGTGTATAACCTGTGTAATTGCTATAATTTTCTGGGAGAAACACTTAATTTTCTGGAACAATTTCAATGGTGTCAACACTTTCAACCATGACTGTATATATATATATATATATATATATATACAGTACAGACCAAAAGTTTGGACACACCTTCTCATTTCAAGATTTTTCTGTATTTTCATGACTATGAAAATTGTACATTCACACTGAAGGCATCAAAACTATGAATTAACACATGTGGAATTATATACTTAACAAAAAAGTGTGAAACAACTGAAAATATGTCTTATATTCTAGGTTCTTCAAAGAAGCCACCTTTTGCTTTGATGACTGCTTTGCACACTCTTGGCATTCTCTTGATGAGCTTCAAGAGGTAGTCACCGGAAATGGTCTTCCAACAATCTTGAAGGAGTTCCCAGAGATGCTTAGCACTTGTTGGCCCTTTTGCCTTCACTCTGCAGTCCAGCTCACCCCAAACCATCTCGATTGGGTTCAGGTCTGATGACTGTGGAGGCCAGGTCATCTGGCGTAGCACCCCATCACTCTCCTTCTTGGTCAAATAGCCCTTACACAGCCTGGAGGTGTGTTTGGGGTCATTGTCCTGTTGAAAAATAAATGATGGTCCAACTAAACGCAAACCGGATGGAATAGCATGCCGCTGCAAGATGCTGTGGTAGCCATGCTGGTTCAGTATGCCTTCAGTTTTGAATAAATCCCCAACAGTGTCACCAGCAAAGCGCCCCCACACCATCACACCTCATCCTCCATGCTTCACGGTGGGAACCAGGCATATAGAGTCCATCCGTTCACCTTTTCTGCGTCGCACAAAGACACATGGTTGGAACCAAAGATCTCAAATTTGGACTCGTCAGACCAAAGCACAGATTTCCACTGGTCTAATGTCCATTCCTTGTGTTCTTTAGCCCAAACAAGTCTCTTCTGCTTGTTGCCTGTCCTTAGCAGTGGTTTCCTAGCAGCTATTTTACCATGAAGGCCTGCTACACAAAGTCTCCTCTTAACAGTTGCTGTAGAGATGTGTCTGCTGCTAGAACTCTGTGTGGCATTGACATGATCTCTCATCTGAGCTGCTGTTAACCTGCGATTTTCTGAGGCTGGTGACTCGGATAAACTTATCCTCAGAAGCAGAGGTGACTCTTGGTCTTCCTTTCCTGGGGCGGTCCTCAAGTGAGCCAGTTTCTTTGTAGCGCTTGATGGTTTTTGCAACTGCACTTGGGGACACTTTCAAAGTTTGCCCAATTTTTCACACTGACTGACCTTCATTTCTTAAAATAATGATGGCCACTCGTTTTTCTTTACTTAGCTGATTTTTTCTTGCCATTATACAAATTCTAACAGTCTATTCAGTAGGATTATCAGCTGTGTATCCACCAGACTTCTGCACAACACGACTGATGGTCCCAACCCCATTTATAGGGCAAGAAATCCCACTTATTAAACCTGACAGTGCACACCTGTGAAGTGAAAACCATTTCTGGTGACTACCTCTTGAAGCTCATCAAGAGAATGCCAAGAGTGTGCAAAGAAGTCATCAAAGCAAAAGGTGGCTACTTTGAAGAACCTAGAATATAAGACATATTTTCAGTTGTTTCACACTTTTTTGTTAAGTATATAATTCCACATGTGTTAATTCATCGTTTTGATGCCTTCAGTGTGAATGTACAATTTTCAAAGTCATGAAAATACAGAAAAATCTTTAAATGAGAAGGTGTGTCCAAACTTTTGGTCTGTACTGTATATATAAATTTATATATATAATTGGTGGAGAATTGGTAGAAATAAATACACATAAAGGAGCCAAACTAGTACATAACGTAAGATTCGTCATCTTTTTCCACTCTACATGCAGCTTTAAACTTCTAAGCTAACCTCTGATTAAGTAGCCATCCAAACCCCAACCACAATTACACGACACTTACCTGGATGAGAGCTAGAGAAGGACCTTAAGGAGGTATGGAAGGTGTAATTGTGATCTTCCTGCTCCTGCAAACCCATTTTATACAACACAAAGCACCTTAGCTAAGCACCATGCCAAATTCTGCCAGCTCATTAGCTGCTCCTCCCAATAATAACAGTTACCTATTAAACTTGCAAGTTCTCTGGGCATAAGGATCAATGATTTCATTTCCCAGCATCAACACTTGTTCCAATGACATGACTACCTGCCACATTCATTCTGAAAAAGAAATACACAAGAAAATAGAGCAAAATTATCTGTAGTCATTAGTAATGACATATTTTTCTATTAAGTGGATGTACAGTATAAAATGTATCCACAGTAGTCAGTGTATATATATATATATATATATATATATATATATATATATATACAGTACAGACCAAAAGTTTGGACACACCTTCTCATTTAAAGATTTTTCTGTATTTTCATGACTATGAAAATTGTACATTCACACTGAAGGCATCAAAACTATGAATTAACACATGTAGAATTATATAGTTAGCAAAAAAAGTGTGAAACAACTGAAAATATGTCTTATATTCTAGGTTCTTCAAAGTAGCCACCTTTTCCTTTGATGACTGCTTTGCACACTCTTGGCATTCTCTTGAGGAGCTTCAAGAGGTAGTCACCGGAAATGGTCTTCCAACAATCTTGAAGGAGTTCCCAGAGATGCTTAGCACTTTTTGGCCCTTTTGCCTTCACTCTGCGGTCCAGCTCACCCCAAACCATCTCGATTGGGTTCAGGTCTGGTGACTGTGGAGGCCAGGTCATCTGGCGTAGCACCCCATCACTCTCCTTCTTGGTCAAATAGCCCTTACACTGCCTGGAGGTGTGTTTGGGGTCATTGTCCTGTTGAAAAACAAATGATGGTCCAACTAAACGCAAACCAGATGGAAAAGCATGCCGCTACAAGATGCTGTGGTAGCCATGCTGGTTCAGTATGCCTTCAATTTTGAATAAATCCCCAACAGAGTCACCAGCAAAGCACCCCAACACCATCATACCTCCTCCATGCTTCACAGTGGGAACCAGGCATGTAGAGTCCATCCATTCACCTTTTCTGCGTCGCACAAAGACACGGTGGTTGGAACCAAAGATCTCAAATTTGAACTCATCAGACCAAAGCACAGATTTCCACTGGTCTAATGTCCATTCATTGTGTTCTTTAGCCCAAACAAGTCTCTTCTGCTTGTTGCCTGTCCTTAGCAGTGGTTTCCTAGCAGCTATTTTACCATGAAGGCCTGCTGCACAAGGTCTCCCCTTAACAGTTGTTGAAGAGATATTTCTAGTGCTAGAACTCTGTGTGGCATTGACCTGGTTTCTAATCTGAGCTGCTGTTAACCTGCGATTTCTGAGGCTGGTGACTCTGATAAACTTATCCTCAGAAGCAGAGGTGACTCTTGGTCTTCCTTTCCGGGGGCTGTCCTCATGTGAGCCAGTTTCTTTGTAGCGCTTGATGGTTTTTGTAACTGCACTTGGGGACACTTTCAAAGTTTTCCCAATTTTTCACACTGACTGACCTTCATTTCTTAAAGTAATGATAGCCACTCGTTTTTCTTTACTTAGCTGCTTTTTTCTTGCCATAATACAAATTCTAACAGTCTATTCAGTAGGACTATCAGCTGTGTATCCACCAGACTCCTGCACAACACAACTGATGGTCCCAACCCCATTTATAAGGCAAGAAATCCCACTTATTAAACCTGACAGGGCACACCTGTGAAGTGAAAACCATTTCCGGTGACTACCTCTTGAAGCTCATCAAGAGAATGCCAAGAGTGTGCAAAGCAGTCATCAAAGGAAAAGGTGGCTACTTTGAAGAACCTAGAATATAAGACATATTTTCAGTTGTTTCACACGTTTTTGTTAAGTATATAATTCCACATGTGTTAATTCATAGTTTTGATGCCTTCAGTGTGAATGTACAATTTTCATAGTCATGAAAATACAGAAAAATCTTTAAATGAGAAGGTGTGTCCAAACTTTTAGTCTGTACTGTATATATATGTACAGTATATATATATCACTGCTCAAAAAAATAAAGGGAACACTCAAATAACACATCCTAGATCTGAATGAATGAAATATTCTCATTGAATACTTTGTTCTTTACAAAGTTGAATGTGCTAACAACAAAATCACACAAAAATCATCAATGGAAATCAAATTTATTAACCAATGGAGGCCTGGATTTGGAGTCACCCCCAAAATTAAAGTGGAAAAACACACTACAGGCTGATCCAACTTTGATGTAATGTCCTTAAAACAAGTTAAAATGAGGCTCAGTATTGTGTGTGGCCTCCATGTGCCTGTATGACCTCCCTACAACGCCTGGGCATGCTCCTGATGAGGTTGCGGATGGTCTCCTGTGGGATCTCCTCCCAGACCTGGACTAAAGCATCCGCCAACTCCTGGACAGTCTGTGGTGCAACGTGACATTGGTGGATGGAGCGAGACATGATGTCCCAGATGTGCTCAATCGGATTCAGGTCTGGGGAACGGGCGGGCCAGTACATAGCTTCAATGCCTTCATCTTGCAGGAACTGTTTACACACTCCATCCACATGAGGTCTGGCATTGTCCTACATTAGGAGGAACCCAGGGTCAACCGCACCAGCATATGGTCTCACAAGGGGTCTGAGGATCTCACCTCGGTACCTAATGGCAGTCAGGCTACCTCTGTGCGGCCCTCCAAAGAAATGCCACCTCACACCATTACTGACCCACTGCCAAACCGGTCATGCTGAAGGATGTTGCAGGCAGCAGATCGCTCTCCACGGCGTCTCCTCCAGACTCTGTCACGTCTATGACATGTGCTCAGTGTGAACCTGCTTTCATCTGTGAAGAGCACAGGGCGCCAGTGGCGACTTTGCCAATCCTGGTGTTCTGTGGCAAATGCCAAGCGTCCTGCTCGGTGTTGGGCTGTGAGCACAAGCCCCATCTGTGGACGTCGGGCCCTCATACCACCCTCATGGAGTCGGTTTCTAACCGTTTGTGCAGACACATGCACATTTGTGGCCTGCTGGAGGTCATTTTGCAGGGTTCTGGCAGTGCTCCTCCTGTTCCTCCTTGCACAAAGGCGGAGGTAGCGGTCCTGCTGCTGGGTTGTTGCCCTCCTACGGCCCCCTCCACATCTCCTGGTGTACTGGCCTGTCTCCTGGTAGCGCCTCCAGCCTCTGGACACTACGCTTACAGACACAGCAATCCTTCTTGGCGCAGCTCGCATTGATGTGCCATCCTGGATGAGCTGCACTACCTGAGCAACTTCTGTGGGTTGTAGAGTCAGTCTCATGCTACCACGAGTGTGAAAGCAAAACCAACATTCAAAAGTGACCAAAACATCAGTCAGAAAGCACTGGTACTGAGATGTGGTCTGTGGTCCCCACCTGCAGAACCACTCCTTTATTGAGGGTGTCTTGATAATTGCCAAAAATTTCCATCTATTGTCTATTTCATTTGCACAACAGCATGTGAAATTGATTGTCAATAAGTGTTGCTTCCTAAGTGGGCAGTTTGATTTCACAGAAGTTTGATTTACTTGGAGTTATATTCTGTTGTTTAAGTGTTCCCTTTATTTTTTTGAGCAGTGTATATCTGCATTGCTAGACTGGAAAGTAACTGCGATTTTTTTGAGCAGTGTATATATATATATGAGTTTATACTGTACACTGATCAGCTATAACATTAAGACTAAAGTGAAGTACATGATATTGATTATTTTGTGGTTACCTATCAAGGGTTTGAGAAGATACATTAGACAGCAACAGTCAGGTCTCAAAGTTGGGTTAATGGGCAAGTGAAAGGAGTGACTTTGGCAAGGTCCAAATTGTGATAGACAACCAGATTAGAGAGTCTCCAAAAAAAGCAACGGGCATGCCAACACCAGCTGCTGGCCTCTGATAGGCTTGTATGTAGTGCAGGGAGTCGATGGCTCTATGCTCCGCAATAGATTTCAACTGAATGTGCATCCAAGGTCGCACATTCAGTTGAAAAGGAGTGGCCCTCTTCATCGACAGGCCCGGTCACATTTACACCTTTGGCAACCTCAATTGTTACATGCCTGCTTACCATCTTTTCAAGTATGTTTTCTGGCTTGCAGCCTATTGATGACGCCCATACTATTAGATCAGGCGGGTTGCCCAGCACTATATACGTGCACTCCCACAATAGGCTGCAAGCCAGACACTGTGCATCATATCTGTGTGACTGGCGCCCTACGCAGACTCCATCTGTGTGCATGTATAATACTACACAGCCACCCCCTTCATGAATTGGTAGGTTAGTGAGTGGCTGTCTGCATCAGTATTTTGCACATGTGTTGCCCCACCTTTATCACGGAGGCTTGCTGCATCCTGTAGTGCATTGGTAATCTGACCTGGTGTTGGTAAGGCATTATCTTTTACTGTGATGTTTCATGAGCCGGACATACCCTGTAGGAGCATAACTAAGCAGCTACCTTGACATTCACTGGAGCCTCTAGTGGTGAGGTCAGGCTTGTGCAGCAGGTAGCTTCGAGGTGCCACTCCAGGGCAGCGTCCGGCTATAGCTGCTGACCACAAAGGGCAGAGACAGTACTTCTGATTCTCAATAGGGCAGGATGGCCACTGGGACTGGTTCACACTGTGCAGACAGGACGGCTACTGGGACTGGTTCTGACTATGTCAACTGAACGAGCATCGGGACTAGTTCAGACACACTGGTCTCAAAATAGCTGACAAGTACCCCCAATGCGGCCACGGGGTACAGGTACTGCAGACGCGGTTTCGGGATACGGACACCTCCAAAGCGGTCACAGGAAGCAGGGACAACTATGCTGAACTAAAGGGACAGGATACAGGATATGGGAAACTATAACGGACTAGAGATGAGGGACCTGGCAATATACAGTTGTTCACCAAACCACCAAACTGAACTATTGGGGTTGCTCAGGCACCTCCCAATTGGGGAAGGTGCCTTAAACACAAGATGTCTCCCAGCTATTGGCTGGGAGACATCTTGCAAGTGTTTAACAATAGCTAAATTCCTACCAGCTGTTGCTGGGGGCATTTACCATGTGCACACACTGCCCCTTTAAGAGCAGGGGAGCATGCGCACTGGGCACTCCGCCGAAGCAGAGTGCGGCGTGTATACCAGGAAGGAGGAGGCAGGGGCTGGAGCATGTGGGGGGCCGCGCCGAGGGCCGGGGCGGTAAGTAAACCGGTGTCCCTGCACGGAGGGAGAAGGGAACAGCGTGCAGGGGCGTCGGTAGTGCGCTACAGATCCGTTTACAAGAATGATGATCTTGTCAGCAAACCAAAAGATTATGTCATCCGATAAACAAGTGTTTTTCTCATTCACCACGTGATCAGAAATCTGTTTAGACTGCACAATTATCGTGAAACGAGCGTTCTTTGGAGCACTCGTTCATGATAATTTGGCAGTGTAAATGCACCTCAAAGGGAATTTGTCAGCATACAATGACAGTTTAAACCAAGTAACGGCTCTCGGTGCACCATGGCGTGGCCAAACATTTAAGTGCACCTTTCCACCTACTTGCTCTTCAGGCTACACATTTTAAACATCGTGATTTCTTTGACAAAGATCCCAAAAGGTTCGAGACGCAACATATTAATAGCTAAAGGCAGAAGTATGTTTTTTAATGAAAATGCGCAATAAAATTATGGATTATTTCACAGATGTGATGGACTCATATTTTTCTAAATGTGATTTGATTAGTTACACCAGTTATACTAAATTTTTGACTCTATGCTTTTTATAGGTAAAAAATACTACTAGGTGTGAATGCTCCCTAACAGAGTGAGGAGTTTTTAAAAATATAAGAAGGTCCAAGGCATCAGGACTTTCTCCTCCAAGGGATCTGTTTATTGGTTGCTGCATACAAAAGGTAAAAAATACAAGTGATGTTGCAACAACATAGGGACTTTTTCAAGCCAAATATTATCAGAGACATGCATAGCTCTTATTACATTTGACTTGAAAATGGCCCTATGTAGCCGAAACATCACTTGTATTTTTTACCTTTTGTATGCGGCAACCAATAAATGGATCCCTTGGAGGAGAACGTCTGGTGCCTTTGGAGCTTCTTTTATTTTTAATGATCTGGCAACACTGTGGGGAGTTGCACCAGTAATGCATGGACCACCGAGTGGTGCATGGGAGTAGACATGTTTTCAAACGTAGGGTGAACAGATATACCATAAATTATTTTGTGTTCAATCATTTTTTTTTACTGAGAACAAATGAGTTTGTCTCTCTAAAACAGCCCCTGTCCATACCTATGCATTGTAATAAGGTCGCCATCAGGGCATTACTGCCCAACACTAAGAAAGAGCAGCTTCCAGTATGAACAGCAAAACCAAATAAATGAGCCGGACTATAAACTGGTATACATGCAAAGTGTAAGACCACGTTCACACTGTGGCCATTTAAAACACAAAACCCAAGAAAAAAAAAAGTGTGAACATGCTCTTATACTTTGCACGTGTACCAGCTTGTAGTCCGGTTCGTTTCTTTGGTTTTGCTGTAATTTCTTGTACTTCGTACAAACAGGAGCGCTGCCCCCCTTTCACCTAAATAACTTCCCATGGATGGGTGTCTCAGTCGGGACCCAGTCCTGCTCTGCCCTTATTCACATTGAGATCATTTGACACAAGGTAAGGTTTTAATATTAGAGACAGGATAGGACCGTCCCGATGGCTACACCTTGTTGCGGTCGGATGACTTTTGTGCATCTTGGATCAAAATAGTGTTAACTAAGTACCCTATGTTATTTACATGTAGTAATACTGTTTACTTAATTATTTGCTGTAGGGTATATGTTTATTTATTTTTTCTTGTTTTTTGTCCCAGTATGAACAGTCATGTATCACATGGACCCACATTAATGGCAATGCTGAGACAACTCCTTTACGTCTTCAGTCCTTCTATGTTATACAGTAAATGATAAAAACTCCAATGGAGTAAATACTCTTTATAGGCACTGTATTAGATTATTCACTCGTGTTTTTTTATGCAAGATCTAAAACTTTTTCTTTTATTTGACAGCATAATTTAAGGCGTCACACCATACGAAAGGTAATGAATTTCCTTAGATATCTGGGAACTTTTACTCTGATTTGAGACTCCTCCTTTGAAAGGGAATAATATAACAAATTCATCTTGTGAAACTGACACCCTGAAATGGATGAGGCAGCTCATTCTGTAAAGTATTCGGGTGTTAGTGGAGATAACAGGGCTATTAAACTGTTAACGAGCTTGTTTCCTCCATAGTCTAAATTGTCTGACAGCTGGAAACACGCAAAGTAAATAAATCCATGCATGATGATTTTCCAGCTCTGCTCGATTTGATGAGCTGGTCACTGGCTTGGGGGTGCTGAGTAAAACCTTTAGGTGTGGTGGGCAGAAAACCACATGAATCAGCATAAATCAAAGAAACTACTAGGGAGGCTGGGAAGAAAGAAAACCTCTTAATGAAGCTTTGTTTCAGCACAGTCCATTGTGCACGTGTCCATTGTCCTTACCATGTAGGTGACACCAATACAAATGTGACTGTGAGCCTAATGCAAGCTCAGTGTGGCATCTGCTAAATGGCAAGCTTCTGGCTAATTGTAAAAACGGAAAAGGGACAATGATTAATATTATAGTTGTTATATGATGCCATACAATTCATACTATTGACTTTATCAAAATAAGTCTTTGCACTACATAATCTTGTCTATGTAAATGGAATTCTTCCATAAATGTTAAGGTCTATATAGGATAAGCCCGGGGTACAGCTATTTAGGATGCAGTCACCCAAAGGCCCTTTCTGCCACATATTAAGACATCAGTAATGCAAATGTCACCTGGTGGGTGGCGGCCTTTCGACATTTCGTTTATAAGATCTAATAGTAGAGAAAAGCTGTTTGGACAAAATTAGAATTCGCCAAATTGTTTGTATTTTTCCTGGAAATCTGATTTGCAGCAAAGTTATCCTCTCCAAATTGAATGTCCCTTATTAAGCTCTGGGGTAATAATAAGCATAACATGTAGTAAATGAAATAAAAAATACTTATACTCACTTTACTGATTACTTTTCCGGCCCCGTCCACTCTTCACCATCCCCTGGTTGGGTCTTGGTGCATCTTCTTATCACTGTCGCAGAGCACTGAATTCCTGCTCACAGTCACAGCATCATGGCTAGTGATGAGCGAGCACTAAAATGCTCGGGTACTCGTTGCTCGGGTTGAACAAATTGGAATACTCGGGTGAAATGTCGGGAAATGTCATTTTAGCATTTTACAACCTTATCTGGCCATGTGGTGTGTGAAACATCATCAGACACATCCTGTTTCATTTATGAAGGAGGGATTGTGAAAGTCACAAACACTATTTTTACAGCCTTACTATTCTTAAAGGGCCAGCAGTCGGCTATGCTTTGTTGTTCCCATTATTAAAGAGTGGGTCTCCTATACTGTTATTGCGTATGCAATGACTGCAAGGGCTGGCAAACATTTGGACACACCTCAATACCCCTTTGAAGAGACATAGAGGAGGGTCTCAGTAAAAAAATGTTACCATTATAAAGGAGTGGGTCTCCAATAGTGGTAATGCCCATGCTGTGACTGAAAGGGCTGCCAAAATTTGGGAAAAACCCCACTAAGAATTTAAAGATACATAGAGCTGGGCCACAGTAACGAGTATGACATGTTCCCAATAGAAAGGAGAGGGTCTGTTGTTCAGTTATAGGGTATGTAGTGAGTCCAACGGCTGCCAAAATTTAGGAAAAACCCAACTAACAATTTAAAGACACATAGAGCTGGGCCACAGTAACACATGTTCCCATTAGAAAGAGAGGGTCTGCTATACAGTTATAGGGTATGCAGTGAGTCAAACGGCTACCAAAATGTAGGAAAAACCCAACTAACAATTTAAAGACATTTAGAGCTGGGCCACAGTAACGACATGTTCCCATTAGAAAGGAGAGGGTCTGCTATACAGTTATAGGGTATGCAGTGAGTCAAACGGCTGCCAAAATTTGAGAAAAAACACTACTAACAATTTAAAGACACATGGAGTTGGGCTACAGTAAAGAGTACGACATGTTCCTATTAAAAAGGAGTTGGTCTCCCATGCTGTTTGCCTATGCAGTGAATGCAACGGCTGCCAACAATTTGGAGGACCTCCAATGCCCCTTGCAAGAGACGTAGAGGTCAGAGGGCCTCCTGAAAACAACGTTGCCATTATTAGGAAGTGGGTCTCCCATACTGTTTGCCTATGCAGTGAATGCAACGGCTGCCAAAAATTTGGAGGAATTCCAATGCCCCTTGCAAGAGACGTAGAGGTCAGAGGGCCTCCTGAAAACAATGTTCCTATTATTAGGATGTGGGTCTCCCATACTGTTTGCCTATGTAGTGAATGCAACGGCTGCCAACAATTTGGAGGACCTCCAATGCCCCTTGCAAGAGACGTAGAGGTTGGAGGGCCTCATGAAAACAATGTTGCCATTATTAGGAAGTGGGTCTCCCATACTGTTTGCCTATGCAGTGAATGCAACGGCTGCCAAAAATTTGCATGAACTCCAATGCCCCTTGCAAGAGACAAAGATATGGTGATATGGTAGATATGGTGGTGATATGGAGGAGGATGTGGAGGATGAGGAGAACCAGGAGAACAAAAGCAAATAGACAAAATCAGGAAGCGTATACTTATGTCTGGGTGTGAAGACAGAGGTGTATGGGAATAGAGTTAGACCTCCCAAAAATAACACTGCATTTGAGTTTATGTTACGTTGCTATAATTCGGTGATGTTGAGAAATCTGGCCCAATCCAGCCCTCGTTCATTTTTATGAGTGTCAGTCTGTCAGCATTTTCAGTTGTCAGGCGGATGCCTCTATCGGTTATAATTCCACCGGCGGCACTAAAAACCCGTTCTGACAAAACGCTAGTGGCAGGGCAGGCCTGGACCTCCAAGGCGTAGAGAGCCAGTTCATGCCACGTGTCCAGCTTGGATAACCAATAATTATAAGGCACAGAGGAATCACAGGGGACGTTGGTACGGTCAGCAAGGTACTCCCTCATCATCTTTCGATACTTTTCCCTCCTTGGGAGAGTACCCCGCGCCTCAGGGACTGTGCGATGGGAGGGTCTGAGAAAATTGTTCCAGAACTTTGACAGTGTCCCCCTGCCTCTGCTGGATTGCATTTGTGTCTCTCTCGCCTGTACTCCTTGGTTGTCCACTGTGACCTCTGCCGCCAGAGTTTTCAGATGGGAATTTTTTTAATAATTCCACAGCGAGGGCCTTCTCGTACTGCACCATTTAATTAGGCCTGTCCTGTAAGGGAATAAGAGACAGAAAGTTCTCCTTGTAGCGTGGGTCTAGAAGTGTCACCAACCAGTAATGACTGTCACCCAAAATTTGGACAACGCGAGGGTCACGGGAAAGGCAGAGTAACATAAACTCAGCCATGTGTGCCAGACTGCAAAGAGGCAAGAGGACGACTGACCATGCTCTCCTCCTCATCCTCCTCCTCCTCCTCCCTGTCCTCAGGCCATCCACGCTGAACAGATGGTATGACATTTGTGCAGGTAGTACCGTCTGTAGCGCAGGAAACTAGCTCCTGTTCTTCCTCCTCCTCTTCCTCATTGTCACCCAATCCACGTTGGGATGAGATGAGGCTGGGCTGTGTGGAATCACCCTATATGTTTCCTTGCTCCATCTCATCATGCTCCGCCTGCAATGCATCCTCTTTAATTGTGAGCAGAGAGCATTTCAGAAGACAGAGAAGCGGGATGGTGACACTAATTGTGATGTCATCGCTGCTCACCATCTTTGTGGAGTCCTCAAAGTTTTGGAGGATGGTACATATGTCTGACATCCATGTCCACTCCTGAGGTCTTATTTGTGGAGTCTGAACTGAATACCGACGGACTTGTTGATGCTGGTACTCAACAACTGCCCTCTTCTGCTCACAAATCCTTCCCAACATCTGCAATGTAGAGTTAAAACGCATGGGGACATCGCAGATCAGTCGTGAGCTGGAAGCTGTAAATGCTACTGAAGCCCAGCAAGGGCGACGGAAGCTGTAGCTGACTTTCTAAAATGGGCACACAGGCGGGGTACTTTGACAAGCAGATCTGTCAGATCCAGGTAGGTTTTGAGAAACCGCTGAACCACAAGGTTAAGCACATGGGCCAGGCATGGTACATGTGTGAGCTCGCCTCACCTCAGAGCCGTCACCACGTTCCAGCCATTGTCACATATGACCATGCTGGCTGTAGATTCAGCAGTGTCAGCCACAGATCTGCCTGCTCTTTCAGAGCTGTCCACAACTCTTCAACGTTGTGCGGTTTGTCACCTAAGCATATTAGCTTCAGCACAGCCTGTTTCCGCTTGGCTGAGGCAGTGCTGCAGTGCTTCCAGCTTGCGACTGATGTGGTCATTTCAGAGATGGAAGCTGAAGAGAAGAAGGAGGTGCAGGAGCTGTAGAATGTAGAGGCAACCCTGATTAACCCAGGACCCACAATCCTTGGCGTCAGGAGGACGTGTTTCGTCCCAAGGTCCGACTGGGTCGCAGCTTCCACTATATTAACCCAGTGTGCCGTCAGCGAGATGTACCATCCCTGCCCACAAGCACTTGTTCACGTGTCCGTGGTTAGGTGGACTTTCCCAGTAACTGCATTGTTGAAGTCACGGCTAATGTTGTGGGACACGTGCTCGTGTAATGCGGGGACGGCACATCGGGAGAAATAGTGGTGGCTGGGGACAGAGTACAGAGGGCTGGCTGCCGCCATCAGGTTGCGGAAAGCTTCTGTCTCTACGAACCTAAAAGGCAACATTTGAGCGCAAGCATTTGCAAAATGTGTGAATTTGGTACTGTGGCCTGTGGGGCGTTGGCTGCGTATTTGCGCTTGTGTTCCAAGGACTGGGGTAGGGACAACTGAACTCTGCGCTGGGACAAGGGCGTGGACGTGCTTGCTGAATGTGCTAGTTGAGAGTGTGCAACAACACGTGCAGGGCGGGAGACATCTTGGCATGCGCCATGGAGAGGGGATTGGCTTGCACGCACAACAGCGGAAGAAGCAGTGGTGTCACTCGCAGACACTGTTTCTGGACCCTGGGGTTCGGCCCACTTAGTTGGGTGCTTTGCTGACATGTGCCTAATCATGCTGGTGGTGGTCAGGCTGCTAGTTTTGCTACCCCTTCTGATGCTGGCCTGGCAGGTGGTGCAAATGGCCTTTTTGGGGTTATCTGCAGAGTCTTTAAAAACAACCAGACTTGGGAAGATCTAACAGTTGTACTGGCAACTTCTGTCGTTTTGACGTTACGAGGAACGCTTTCCCGCCTTGTGTTTGCTTCCACCACACAGCTTATTCCTGCCTATTGTGGTGCTACGCCTCCCTCCCCCTGTGTGCTGCTGTCCTCACTCTGTATGTCCCTATTCCAGGTTGGGTCAGTTACTATATCATCCACCACCTCGTCTTTCACTACGTCTCCCTGGCCCTCCTCCTGAATTTCTGGCAATTGTGTCTCATCATCATCATCATCCACCTCTTGCATCAGTAATTGCACTTTCCCATCATTACCTTTGCGTGACTGTGGCTGCTCCAATATTTGGGCATTGCTACATGCTTGACACACTTGAAGCTGGCCGGGCGAGAGCCCCGAAAATACAAATAGAAAAGTGAATAGCTCTTTTGAGTGTCCAAGTGTGGGATCAGTTGTCTCTGGGCACTCGGCATGGTGGGAGGAAGGAGGATCAGGGTGAGGTATATGCTATCCAGACTCACAGTCACTGAGACTTGACCATGTGGAAGACAGGGTGAGGGGTGGTGGCAAAATGATTGGAAGCATTTTCTGCTATCCAACCAACAACCTTTTGACACTGCTCTGGTTTCAATGGTGGTGTACTGTGGTCCCCTAGTAATTGGGACAAGAAGGTCGAACTACAAGATGTGGGTGTTTGTTGTGGCACAATTTCAGCTTGCCCACGGTCACGTCCTCGGCCTCGACCTCTGCATGCACCATCACCATCACATCCACTTCCCCATCCCTTGCCACGCACCTTGCCCATTTTAAATGGAGGACAATATATTCCACATTCACGAGAAATGGCTGATTTTGGAACGCAGTTATAGGTGATATGTCTGACAGAGAACCACGGTTTTAAATAGCAGGCCTGTAATTTACTAATATTATTCTACACAGAGACCTAGTGGGAATAGCTTGACCGACACACTGTAATGAAATGAAAATGGAAGAAATGGCTGATTTTGGAACACTGTTATAGGTGATATGTCTGACAGAGAACCACAGTTTTAAATAGCTGGCCTGTAATTTACTTATATTATTCTACACAGAGACCTAGTGTGAATAGCTTGACCGACACACTGCAACAAAATGAACTCAGTTCAATTCATTGCAATCATGGGAAAATACTCACCGTGCATGCGCTGACCTCATTGCCGGCAATACACTGAGTCACTGTATTGCCGGCTGCTGAACAGAGCGGTCACATTTTACAATGTGGCCGCTCTGTTCATGGGATCTTCGTGGGACCCTCGCTATTTGGATTGCGGCGGACAGGTGAGGATGAGGTTGCTTTATTATTTTAATAGAATAGCTATAATCTGCTTAACATACGGCTGACAATTTTCCTCAGTATTAACAACATATAACAGCCACGAGGTATCTCTTAAAATATAACCTTTAATAAATCTCTAAAAAATCTCTAAAAAAAATATTGGCCTTTTTGTAGGTCATATGTTTGCATTCTAATAGGGCGGTCTAGGCATTACGTGTTTTAGAACTATTGTTATTACCTGGCATCCTCTGCCTCTTGTTTTGATATTTCTAGAGGTAGTATTTGGTAGTCAATTTGGTTATAAACAGGATTTAATTGAGGATTGGTATCGAATTTTGGAGGTATTTACTATATGCTTTATTATTTTACTTTTTTTACAGGTGATCATGGTCTTCGGGGATTAGGTGTAAGGTGAGTATATGGTGTTTTGGGTTTTTTTGCAGGCATGGAGAACATCGGGGACAAGGTGTAGGTGAGTATAATGTGTTTTATTTTTATTTGAACATTTTTTTCATTAATTTTAACATTTTTTATTTACTTTCAGCAAAGCACAGGCGCCGTCGGATGGGAGACTACTGCTTCCATCCAGCGGTACCTGTGCTCGTTGTTTCCTATGGCAGCAGGCGCCTGCTGATGTGATAGTAGTACCATCAGCTGGCGCCTATGACCCACAGTAAGCTTTTTACCGCAGGTCACTGTCACAGCTGTGGCATCATGCTGACACCTGACGCTCTGACTGCGGTAATGCTATTACCGCCGACCAAAGGCTGTGCTTCCTGCACTGTCACGTAAGTGACAGGGTGGGAAAGACCCGGACTCAAGCCCGAACAGTAACACAGACTTTCTGAGGAAGTCCGTGTTTGGGGTCTGTGCCCCAACAGTAGGTGTTCGGTACGGACCCTGAACTTTACTGTTCGGGTTCGCCCATCTCTAGAGTTGACCCAATAGAAAAAGAACAGAGGCTTTAAAGGAAATCTATCAGTAGGATCTACCCTCCTAAGCCATCCGTCTATATCAGACCTGGGCAAACTGTGGCCCGCGGGCCACATCCGGCCCTTTGACCGCTTCTGTGTGGCCCGCTGACACAGTCAGCCAGACGCAGGAGAAAGCCTGAGCTATTATCTTACTCAGACTCAGCATTCTGATTGTAGCTCCGCCCCCCTGTGGATGCCATCTTCTCATTGGTGGATGTGGGGATGCTCAGTTCCTTGCTTGCAGAGCAGAGCTACTGTAATGTCTTCAGGTCAGGAGTGTTCAAGAAGAGGGAAACTTGGACTACTACACCCATCTGCTGCACATAGTGGGCAAGTGACATCTAAGTTGAGCCCCATGGTATAAAATAACAGCTAGGAGCTGACATTGTGTCTACTGTGCTGATGAGTTCACAGCACAGCACTGCCTCCTTTCTCAGACCGCAGTTTACACTCAGTGAGAGCAGCTAATTATCTGCAGCTTACTGAGTCTTCCCCTGGCAGCTCAGACTGATCGGAGAGAACATTTGCATTCCTAGTGAATGACTCCAACAGTGAAGTGCCCCTCCTCACCTGGGATATTCTATGTGCTCCCCAAACTGCACCCCACATACTCTGCTGCCTCTCCACCTTTGAGTGAGGGTTAACCCTTACCTCACCCTTTACACTGAGCTTTTGAGTTATTGCGCTGTGTTCTATGTCCTGTGCAGGTGAGGTAAGTGTTAAGCTCCTCACAATGCTCCCTGCTGTGATCTGTGACTTATCACAGCCATAGACTTTAATAAAGATCCCCCCCACCTGCCTGTTACCTCCTGCCCCACATGTGATGTGGATCTATGCATGTGGAACAGGGGTGGGCAAACAACTTTTTTTTTCCACATGCTCCCAATTTATGTATTGATTGATCAATTGCCAATGCTTGCTATGATAAACTTTATTGTAGCAAGTATTATCAGGGTGTGTTCACACAACTGTATTTTCGGTCCTAGTGCTTTTCGTGAAAAAAATAAAATAAACCTGACTTCACACGGACAGGACTAGTAGCAATGCTTTGCAATTGAGCTATTCAGATTACAGTTTAAGTCCACGGCCCCACTATCAGTATTTGGCAGAATTTTTTTCTCAGGAGTGGGAGCCAAAACCAGGTGAGGAACAATCAGAGAATAATAGAAGATATAATAGAAACAAGTCACCAGTTCTGCATTTATCACCCACTCCTGAGAAAAAATACTGACTGAATACTGATAGTGGGGCCGTGGCCTAACACAGACCAAATATCCGTGTGAAAAAGATCACAGCACACACCAGTTTCTTCTGTGTATCGGATAACACTCACTTATTGAAGTCAGAGTTTGCAAAAAAAAAATTGAATCACATATTAATCATCTGTATGGCATCTGATTTTTACAGATACATTTCGATTACAATCATACGAAACTGTATTTGTTTTTGTACATTTTATTCACTTCTGATATATAAAAATGGATCACAATACAGATGATAAAAATAGTCTGCCTTTCTGGATGACAATCATGACATCGCTCGTGTAAACGTAATCATATAATCACCTTCTTTTTATAAAGCGATAAAATTAATATTGAGCAGAATTAAAGGGGCGGCCTAAAACAGAAGGTAAATTTCATACTAAATGTCTATTTAATTCAATCCAATCACTTATCTAGTACAGTTCAATTAAAAATTCCCTACCGTTTCCTCTCTACTCTAACTTCTTGTTTGTTTTTTCTCATCCAATGATGTTTTGTTGAGAATTCCAGTGCATTTTGGGATACTCACATGGGACGTCATCAAGGGGAAAAGGATCACTGACGCTGCTTTCCTCACATTTAAACGAAGCACCATCAGTGACCTCTGTTTCGGAGTCTGGGTTAGTCCCTGCTTGCTGCGTGGTGTCCTTACAATTTCCACTGACAGCGCACTCTCTTGCTGGCTCATCACTTCTCTTTAGAGCCAGCAAGGGAGTGCACTGTCACTGTTCATTCAAAGGAATATAGTGCCGGGAGCTCATACTGTCCATAGGTCATAATTTATAACCGATGCATTATCAGTAGAGCAGGGACTAGCCCAACCTCTGAAACAGACATAATTGATGCCACTTCATTTCATGGAGGGGGCAGAAGCTGCGGAAGTGACCACAGCTTCTACCACCTTATGACGTCCTGTGTGAGTATTCCAAACAAAATGCCATTGGAGATTAAAAAAAAAAGACTGGAAGTCAGACTGGAGAGGGTATATTAGGGAATTTTCAATTGAAGTATATAAAAAAACGAGATTAGAAAATTACATTATTTAGATAAATGTTTAGTATGAAATTCACCTTTGGTTTCGGACCACCCCTTTAAGTTCAGCTGACTGGTTCGGCCCTCAAAAGCAGTGCCAGTTTCTCATGTGGCCCCTTGGGAAAATTAATTGCTCACCCCTGGTCTATATGGTCATGTAGTTCATAGGAAGATGAATAAAATGATACCTTGATATCTGCGATCCGATGTCTAATTCTAGAAAAATCCACATTTTTCTTATTATGTAAATGAACTGTTAGGATCTATGGGCTGGAGATAAATCTCCCTGAGAATCTGCATCTAGTGCTTATCATAGATGAACGGGGGCGTGACCAATGTGAGATGTGTAGATCAGGAGAACAGACTGTCAATCATTACATGTCTCACACTGGTAACGCCCCTTTTCCTTTAAAATAAGCTCTGGAGACAGATCCAAAGGCAGATTTATGTCCAGCCCATAGATCGTGACAGCTGTAAAATATAGAAAGATAAGATGGATTAGTTTTAGCTGTTACGGTGCTTTCATCACAAGCTTTCAATCAACCTATTGAATTAATCTGTGTACAACACCCATAACAAATATTGTGTATAATCTATTGTGTGAACATTAATCTGTACTTTCACTTTTGAGTATACTTTTACATATGACATACAGTATATAATTACATAGCATAAAAGTTAAAGCACCACTCCAGCATTTCTTTTTAGTTTAGTGCTGGAGTGGTGCAACTAATCTAAGTTCCCTGACCCTAGTCTTACATTTACCATCCGCTGTCTCCAGCTCTTCTCGGCACTGACCGGAAGTCAGAGGTAACGATCACAAGCTCTCATTGTAAGTCTATGAGGTCTCGTTCTTATTCTCGTAGACTTACATTGAGTTTTGACCTTCTGCTTGCCCAGCAAACACTAGAACAAACCGGCAGCTCACAACTTGTAGAAGATGATAACAGGCGAAGGACTGGTAAGTACAAGATTAGGGGCAGGGAACTTACATTAGTGGCACCACTCCAGCACTGCAATAAAAAAAACAAAATGCTGGAGTGGTGCTTTAAGCTGTTCTGCATTGAGTAAACCTTACTGGAATTTATCGTATATTTTTTTCATTGGATCTTCAATGGTTATACAAGATGTCATCTGATGGTGCAATCCATGATGTTTTCAAAAGTGAACAAGCCTTTATGGATACATTGGTGATGGGGGGATTGCTGGTGCACACACCCTGGTTACTAGATGGCAGGAGAAGTATAAAACATACCAAATCCATTACCCAGGCAAATGAAAGCCGAGCTTTTTAACTTTTTAACTTTGCATTCTATTTAGAGATTTGGAAGTATTTGGTATGACAAATGTACAATAACAAGGCATATGAAGGGTGCAAATACTATTAACTTCACTGTAAAACTGTAATATATACAGTAGTTTCCTGCGTAAAGCTCATATCCTGATATTTGCCCATTATCTTCTCTTTGTTCGACCTGATCCTATATTGCTACTTATTGATGTCTGGGATATAAGGGCAGTCATCTCGACAATCTGATGATAGATTCTGGGAAAATGGCTCTGGGTATTTGTTTCCTCCTTGTTATATTTTTAATGAGTTTTGTCCTTAAGTTGCCTTATGGTTGTCTGTTCTCAAGGGTTTTGGCTCCACTAACTCCGTGACTTGCCGTCTTGTAGGTAGTTAACTTTTTAAAGAAGGATATTTTTGAAGTATTTGCCAATGTCTCTCCAGGATATTGTTCATGGCTCTGTGGTATCGGCTGATCCCAGTAAGGACAGCTACTTGAAACTGTGAAATAGATTGTGTTTCCAAAAGGAACGTTTGGCAATTTGCTCAAATCTCGAGATTAAGCTTTTGTTTTGTTTTCATCACCAATTTGCTTCCAAAAACACAGAAGTTACATTAAATACAATGAATTTAAAAAAAAATTCCTAAAAGTAGCCTTCAAAACATTGCCCGGAGAGAGAGAGCGATGAAAGGAAGATATAGAGAGATAGTGAGTTTAGCTTTGTTATCCCTTTTATGCCAGAAAGCTTTAAAAAAAAGCAGGCAATTGTGTTTATCAGGGCAGGATGTATGCAATACCCCTCCCCACATATATAAGCACATATACTGTATATTGCAATAAATGAGGAATACGGTGGTTCAGAGTCAAGGTTCAAAGGTACGATCACACACGAAGGTGAAGCATGAATGTGGTATATGTCAACGCGTTTTAAGGTTTTCTAACCTCTTCATCAGGATCAAACCACCATATTTGATATATGAAATATGCATATACACCTAAATATACACATTAAATTGAATTTATCATGTCCCCAAATGCTATTAACCTGCAATTATAGGGTTAATCTGAAGGTTAATAGTGTTGCATGCTGTTCAGCCACCATACTAAAAGCACAGCAGCCTGGAAAAAACAAACTTTATTCTTTCCAGGAGCCACCAGCTTTCAGTCATAGAAAACTAGGGGAGGAGTCCTGAGGAGATAATTTGCATATTCCCACTGCATTTTGGGGTAAGTGAAGAGTCTCCGCGAGCTCAAAGAACACTGGATTTTGGCGGTTGGAGCTGAAAAGAGGACATCGGTAAACCAGGGGAGGAGTCCTGAGGAGATAATTTGCATATTCCCACTGCATTTTGGGGTAAGTGAAGAGTCTCCGCGAGCTCAAAGAACACTGGATTTTGGCGGTTGGAGCTGAAAAGAGGACATCGGTAAACCAGGGGAGGAGTCCTGAGGAGATAATTTGCATATTCCCACTGCATTTTGGGGTAAGTGAAGAGTCTCCGCGAGCTCAAAGAACACTGGATTTTGGCGGTTGGAGCTGAAAAGAGGACATCGGTAAACCGCGCGCCTACCAGCGCGCGCATTTTGAAGCTTTTTTCACTGTTTTCAGAACATTAACAATAAGAACATGGAAGAGTCCAGGAGCCATTTGGTGAGCTGCATATCCTGCTACATGTTCACAGACTTGCCAGTGGAAAAGCCAAACTTCACATGCCAGAAATGCAAGCTTGTGTCCCTGTTGGAGGAAAAGTTGCGAAATCTAGAAGAGAGGTTAACTACCTTGAAAATCATTAAGGAAGGTGAAGAGTTCTTAGACAGAGCAGAATTATCTCTTCATGATTCAGAAAGAGAAGAAATTCGAACTGCACCTGACGAAACAGAGGAATGGAAGCATGTGACCCACAGAAGCAGGAGGATCGAGAGGCAGTCAGCACCCATACTGCTCAGGAACCAGTACCAGGCTCTCTCGCAGGAGAACCATGAAGAAATACAGCAAAATAAGACTTTGCCAGCAATGAATAACCTTGTAAGCCCTCAGAATCCTCCTGGATGGAGAAAGAAGAATGTTGTGAAGAAAAAACGGAGAGTGGTGGTCATGGGGGATTCCCTGTTAAGAGGAACAGAGGCCGCTATCTGCAGACCAGACATAACCTCAAGAGAAATGTGCTGTCTTCCAGGAGCAAAAATTAAAGATGTGTCTGACAGGATATCAAGACTCTTCAGACCTACAGATCACTACCCATTCCTGCTAATACATGTGGGGACAAATGACACCGCAAGAAAGGACCTGGAAACCATCTGCAGTGACTTTGAAGACTTAGGCAAGAAAGTGAAAGAATTGGGAGCGCAGGTGGTCTTCTCATCCATCCTCCCAGTGGATGGCCATGGAACAATGAGGTGGAATAAGATTCTACAGGTGAACAACTGGCTACGTCGATGGTGCCGTCAACAAGGATTTGGATTTCTGGATCACGGAATGAATTACCTATACGATGGACTACTTGCTAGAGATGGGGTGCACCTTACGAAGACTGGAAAACATGTATTTGGAAGTCGCCTTGCTACACTCATCAGGAGAGCTTTAAACTAGAACAATGTGGGAAGGGAAGCAAAAGGCCAGAAAAAGCCATACAGCTGACAAATACTATTGAGATCTCTGCTACTGGAAGTGGAAAGGAAGAACAAAGACAAAACAATTTAAATAATAAAAATATGGGAGGAAGAGAAACCAATCACAAACTAAAATGTTTTTATACAAATGCACAAAGCATGGGCAACAAACAAGGAGAATTGGAACTACTAATGCAGGAAAAGGAATATGATGTCATTGGAATCACTGAAACTTGGTGGGACGATACACATGATTGGAATAAAAGGCTAAAAGGATACAACTTATTTGCAAGAAACAGACTTGATAAACGAGGAGGAGGTGTTGCATTGTATGTTAGAAAAGCGTATATCTGCACAGAGATTGAAGCTTCAGAGACTGGGAGTTCTGTGGAAACTGTTTGGGTAAGAATACAAGGAGAGAACAACTCAAAGGACACCATTGTAGGCATTTACTACAGGCCACCTGGGCAAGCTGAAGATATGGATGAACTCTTTATGTATCAAATGACCAAGTTCTCCAAAAAATATGACGTAGTGGTCATGGGAGATTTCAACTATCCAGACATTTGTTGGGAATCTCTCTCAAGTAAAACTAACAGGTCAAGCAAATTCTTATCCTCTCTTGCTGACAACTTTATCTTCCAAAAGGTAGGGGAGAAAACAAGGGGATCTGCTACTTTGGATCTAATCCTTATAAACAGGGAGGAAATGGTTGAGGAGGTAAAGGTGGCTGGGACCCTAGGAGGCAGCGATCATGCTATTATAGAATTTTGGATAACTAGAGGAGGAAGACATGTGAAGACTCAAACTTCAAGGTTAGATTTTAGAAAGGCAGATTTTAAGAGACTCAGAAAGAGAATAGGAGGGATCCAATGGCTGGATGTCCTTAAGGACAAAAATGTCCAGGAAGGATGGGAAATTTTTAAAAATGAGATTCTCAAAGCACAATCGTTAACAATCCCGAAAAGTAGGAAGAATGGGAAGCATTTAAGGAAACCAGGATGGATGAACACAGAACTTAAACACATGCTAAAAAGAAAGAAAGAAATGTTTATTAAATGGAAAGAGGGAGGCATATCTAAAGAAGATTATAATGCAGTCTGCAGATCCTGTAGGGCACGTATCAGGTTAGCTAAAGCTGACAATGAATTAAGGCTTGCAAGAGATGTCAAAAGCAATAAAAAAGGATTTTGGGGGTATGTCAAAAGTAAAAGAAAAGTCAAAGATGCTATAGGATTTTTACAGGATGAAAATGGAGAAATGGTAAGAGAGGATGTTGAGAAGGCCGAACTTTTTAATTCCTATTTTGCATCTGTTTTCTCTCAGAAAGAAAATGTAACATCAACTGATCTTCACTGTCCTTTTAAAGGAATAGAGGAATCCAAGTTATCTGTAAACAGAAAGATTGTGAGGGAATATTTAGCTAACATAAATGAGTTCAAGTCTCCAGGTCCAGATGAATTACACCCCAGAGTACTGAAGGAGATCGTAGAAGAAATTTTAGAACCACTCTCCATAATCTTTGAAAATTCTTGGAGAACAGGAGAAGTCCCAGAAGACTGGAGAAGAGCAAATGTTGTTCCTATCTTCAAAAAGGGGAAGAAGGTGGACCCTGGGAACTATAGGCCGGTGAGTCTGACTTCTATACCAGGAAAGATCTTTGAACAAATTATTAAACAACATGTATGTAAGTACATGGATAAGAATGAAGTGATTAACCAGAGTCAGCATGGGTTTGTAACTAACAAGTCATGTCAGACTAACTTAATTTCCTTCTATGACAGAATCACTGACTGGGTGGATCAGGGAAATGCTGTAGATATAGTATATCTTGACTTCAGCAAAGCATTTGACAAAGTATCTCACACCATCCTTATTGAAAAAATGACCAAGTATGCAATGGACCAGGCAACTGTTAGGTGGATTCATAACTGGCTTAGTGATCGGACTCAAAGGGTGGTTGTAAATGGCTTCACATCCAGCTGGAAGAATGTCTTAAGTGGGGTACCACAGGGCTCCGTCCTGGGACCTGTATTGTTCAACATCTTTATCAATGATTTAGATGAAGGAATTGAGGGTAAAGTGATTAAATTTGCTGATGACACAAAGCTAGGAGGGATAGCTAATACTAGAGAAGAGAGAGAGAGGATTCAAAAAGACCTAAATAAACTGGAGCAGTGGGCAGCAACCAACAGAATGGTTTTTAACAGGGAAAAATGCAAAGTACTACATCTGGGCAATAAAAATGAAAAAAGCATATACAGAATGGGAGGAATAGAGCTAAGCAACAGTACATGTGAAAAAGACTTAGGTATACTAATAGATCATAGACTGAACATGAGTCAACAGTGTGATGCAGCAGCAAAAAAGGCAAATACAATTCTGGGATGTATTAACAGAAGCATACAGTCTAGATCACGTGAAGTCATTATCGGTCTTTACTCCTCTTTGGTCAGACCTCATCTGGAATACTGTGTACAGTTTTGGGCACCACATTTTAAAAAAGACATAGACAAACTGGAGCAAGTTCAGAGAAGAGCGACCAGAATGGTGACTGGTCTGCAAACCATGTCCTATGAGGAACGGTTGCAGGATTTGGGAATGTTTAGCTTGCAAAAAAGAAGACTGAGAGGAGACTTAATAGCTGTCTACAAATATGTCAAGGGCTGTCACATTGTAGAAGGATCATCTTTATTCTCATTTGCACAAGGAAAGACTAGAAGCAATGGGATGAAACTAAATGGGAGGAGACACAGATTAGATATTAGAAAAAACTTTTTGACAGTTAGGGTGATTAATGAGTGGAACAGGCTGCCACGAGAGGTGGTGAGTTCCCCTTCAATGGACGTCTTCAAACAGAGGCTGGACAGACATCTGTCTGAGATGATCTAGTGAATCCTGCTTTGAGCAGGGGGTTGGAGGAGATGACCCAGGAGGTCCCTTCCAACTCTACCATTCTATGATTCTATGATTCTATGATTCTATGTGTCCGGAGTGGCTGCAGTCATCGCTCACAGCATTGTGTGCAGCGACTGTACGCATGCTCGGGCACTATGATTGACAGCTTGCTCTGAATAGATGCGTTGTAAAGCAGGCTACCAATAAAAGTGCTGGGGCATTCTTACAGCCGCCGCTTACTGTGTACTAGGTGGTGACTGTAACCACTCCAGCACACCTCTATGACTGAAAGCCAGTGTCTCCCAGGAGGAATAAAGTTAGTATTCTGGTAGCCGCATTTACAGTAAAACGGCTGAAGAGCTATTAACCTGCAAATTAACCCTATATCAAGTTTATAGCATCTGGGCACATGATAGAGTTCCTTTAAATACACATACAGTGCATTGTGAAAGTATTTGGCCCCCTTGAACTTTTCTACCTTTTGCCACATTTCTGGCTTCAAACATATAGATATAAAATTCTAATTTTTGGGGGAAGAATCAACAACAAGTGGGACACAATCGTGAAGTGGAACGAAATTTATTGGATATTTTAAATTTTTTTAACAAATTAAAAATTGAAAAGTGGGGCGTGCAATATTATTGGGCCCCCTTGAGTTAATACTTTGTAGCTCCACCTTTTGCTGCGATTACCGCTACAAGTCACTTGGGGTATGTCTCTATCAGTTTTGCACATTGAGAGGCTGAAATTCTTGCCCATTCTTCCTTGCAAAACAGCTCGAGCTCATTGAGGTTGGATGGAGGGCATTTGTGAACAGCAGTTTTCAGCTCTTTCCACAGATTTTCGATTGGATTCAGGTCTGGACTTTGACTTGGCCATTCTAACACCTGTATACATTTATTTTTGAACCATTCCATTGCAGATTTTGCTTTATGTTTGGGATCATTGTCTTGGAAGATCAATCTCCGTCCCAGTCTCAGGTCTTTTGCAGACTCCAACAGGTTTTCTTCCAGAATGGTCCTGTATTTGGCTCCGTCCATCTTCCCATCAATTTTAACCATCTTCTCTGTCCCTGCTGAAGAAAAGCAGGCCCAAACCATGATGCTGCCACCACCATGTTTGACAGTGGGGATGGTGTTTTGAGGGTGATGAGCTGTGTTGCTTTTACGCCAAACATATCGTTTTGCATTGTGGCCAAAAAGTTTGATTTTGGTTTCATCTGACCAGAGCACCTTATTCCACATGTTTGGTGTGTCTCCCAGGTGGCTTGTGGCAAACTTCATACGAGACTTTTTATGGATATCTTTGAGAAATGGCTTTCTTCTTACCACTTTTCCAGGCCAGATTTGTGCAGTGTACGACTGACTGTTGTCCTATGGGCAGACTCTCCCACCTCAGCTGTAGATTTCTGCAGTTCATCTAGAGTGATCATGGGCCTTTTGGCTGCATCTCTGATCAGTCTTCTCCTTGTTTGAGATGAAAGTTTAGAGGGACGGCCCGGTCTTGGTAGATTTGCAGTGGTCTGATACTCCTTCCATTTCAATATGATCGCTTTCACAGTGCTCCTTGAGATGTTTAAAACTTGGGAAATCTTTTTGTATCCAAATCCGGCTTTAAACTTCACCACAACAGTATCTCGGACCTGCCTGGTGTGTTCCTTGGTCTTCATGATGCGCTCTGCACTTGGCCAGAACCCTGAGACTATCACAGAGCAGGTGCATTTATACAGAGACTTGATTACACACAGGTGGATCCTATTTATCATTACCAGTCATTTAGGACAACATTGGATCATTCAGAGATCCTCACTGAACTTCTGGAGTGAGTTTGCTGCACAGAAAGTAAAGGGGCTGAATAATATTGCACGCCCCACTTTTCAGTTTTTAATTTGTTAAAAATATCCAATAAATTTCGTTCCACTTCACGATTGTGTACCACTTGTTGTTGATTCTTCCCAAAAAAATTTGAATTTTATATCTTTATGTTTGAAGCCAGAAATGTGGCAAAACATAGAAAAGTTCAAGGGGGCCAAATACTTTCACAATGCACTGTATATACAATACTTACACATACACAGACCCATATATAATATATACATATATATACATTATGTATGCATTTATATATTCAACACACAAACGCATATTATAAATTAATGTGTTCATTACACATATTAAGCACATATATACATATTACACACATATTTACACATTACACATGCATATGCAAACATATATGCTATTGTGCATGTATTTTCTTATATAAAGAGATAAGCACTAGTGATGAGCGAGTATGTTCTGTTAACCCTTTCGACGAGCATGCTCAGGTGCTCGCTGAGTATCTTCAGCGTGCTCGGGTGTTATGTTTGATTCACTCCGTGCTCATGATTTGCGACTGTCTGACAGCTTTAATACATGTGAGGAATGCCTAAGAAACAGGCATTCCTCACATGTATTAAAGCTGTCAAACAGTCTTAAATCATGGGCACAGAGTGACTAAAACATAACACCCAAGCACGCTGAAGATACTCGGAAAACACCCAAGCATGCTCATTAGTGTTGAGCGATACCTTCCGATATCGGGAAATATTGGATCGGATTGGATCGGACCGATACCCAAAAAGTATCGGATATCGCCGATTCCGATACCGGAAACCAATGCAAGTCAATGGGACAGAAATATCGGAATGAAAATAAACCCTTTCTTTCCTTGTAGGTTAATTCTACATGAAGGAAAACAACTAAGAATAATGTAGAATGTATTGGGGGAGGTGGGGGAGACAATAAAGGCATAGAGGTTTAGCCCAATCAAATGGAACAGCAGGAATTAATATTTTACGGAAATATTGACTATGTTAAGTATTTTTATATTTTGTCAGATATTTATGTTTCACTACTTCCATGCTCTTCACCTTCTTTTTTACTTCTCCCACACTTTCTCCTTCATCATCCTCAGCATCAGCATCTTTTTCATCAACTTCTTCTTCACCTTCTTCATCTTCTTCTTCTTCACCTTCTTCGTATTATTCTTTTTTTTTACATTCTTCATATTCTTCTTATTCAACTATTATTCTTCTTCATATTCTACTTCTTCATCTTCTTCATATTCTTCTTCTTCATCATATTCTTATTTGTGACAGGCATTCCTGTAGTTGTTATCTATAAAAGTTTGAACATTACACCTTTCGTTCTGCCCGTCACAAAAGATTTACAACAGGATTTGTCCGTGTTCTGTTTTGCCTGCAGCAGCAGGTCTTTTCCAAGGGCACCACGAGGAGGAACGGACTCACCCCCATACACTGCTTAGTCATCTTCTGCTTATAATTTAGATATTATCTTTTGCTCTGATTTTTAGTCTTATGCTTAATGTTCTTCCGCTTTTTGTTCTGCAGCTTCTTGTACTTCTGCTTCTTGGTTTTCTGTCTCTTGTTCTTCTGTATCTTGGTGGTTGTCTTCTCTTCTTTGTCCTCTTGGTCAACTTCTTCAGGGTCATCTTCTTGGTCTTCTTCAAGGTGGTCTTCAGGGTCGTCGTCTTCGGAGTCCTCGTCTTCAGGGTCATCGTCTTCGGGGTCTTTGTCTTCTTCGGGGTGGTCTTCAGGGTCCTCGTGTTCAGGGTCGTCGTCTTCAGGGTCCTCGTCTTCTTCGGGGTGGTCTTCGGGGTCCTCGTCTTCAGGGTCGTCGTCTTCGGGGTCCTCGTCTTCTTCGGGTTGGTCTTCAGGGTCCTCGTCTTCAGGGTCCTCGTCTTCGGGGTCCTCGTCTTCTTCAGGTTGGTCTTCAGGGTCCTCATCTTCAGGGTCCTCGTCTTCGGGGTCCTCGTCTTCTTCGGGTTGGTCTTCAGGGTCCTCGTCTTCAGGGTCCTCGTCTTCGGGGTCCTCGTCTTCTTCGGGGTGGTCTTCAGGGTCCTCGTCTTCAGGGTCATCGTCAGGGAGATCCAGAGTGATTACCAAGAACCATTTCAAAAAGCTTGAACTTGGAAATGTAGCAGAAGGTACAAGAAGGCTGAGGAACTACCGAGGACCAGCTGACGGTACTGGAACCCGGATGGGTAGCAGAAGGTACAAGAGCCAATGGAACTACCGAGGACCAGCTGACGGTACTGGAACTCGGTTACTAAGCAGGAGGTACCTGTGCCAGAAAGCACTACCAAGGACCAGCAGACGTTGGTGGAACTTGGATACCGAGAAGGAGGCACCTAAGCCAAAGGCACTGCCGAGAGCCAGCTGACGGCACTGGAACCCGGATGGGTAGCAGAAGGTACCCATGTAAAAAAAAGTTTCAAGGCCGCGAGCCGGCCGCAGTTACCAAACCCACAGTCCTACAGGGGGTGCTTGTCCTAATGGCACTATGGACCCAGCCTTCATTGCCAGATCCCGCAGCCCACATAGGAGTCACCTAAACTGCAGGCACCATAGAGTCGGCTAACCCGACCGCAACACGACAGGACAACGCATTGGAGACAAAGTGACGTTGACACTACCCGGAAACAGCTGGCGTGCTGGAACCAGGCTGGGCAGGAGGGAGTACCCATGCCAAAGACACTGTCGAGAACCAGCTGACGGTACTGGAACCCGGATGGGTAGCAGAAGGTACAAGAGCCAATGGAACTACCGAAGACCAGCTGACGGTACTGGAACCCGGATGGGTAGCAGAAGGTACAAGAGCCAATGGAACTACCGAAGACCAGCTGACAGTACTGGAACTCGGTTACTAAGCTGGAGGTACCTGTGCCAGAAAGCACTACCAAGGACCAGCAGACGTTGGTGGAACTTGGATACCGAGAAGGAGGCACCTAAGCCAAAGGCTCTGCCGAGAACCAGCTGACGGTACTGGAACCCGGATGGGTAGCAGAAGGTACCCATGTAAAAAAAAGTTTCAAGGCCGCGAGCCGGCCGCAGTTACCAAAACCCACAGTCCTACAGGGGATGCTTGTCCTATTGGCACAATGGAACCAGCCTTCATTGCCAGATCCCGCAGCCCACATAGGAGTCACCTAAACTGCAGGCACCATAGAGTCGGCTAACCCGACCGCAACACGACAGGACAACGCATTGGAGGCAAAGTGACGTTGACACTACCCGGAAACAGCAGGCGTGCTGGAACCAGGCTGGGCAGGAGGGAGTACCCGTGCCAAAGACACTGCTGGGAAACAGCTGGCGGTGCTGGAACCCAGGGTAAATACTAAAAACAGAGTGGAGCCAGAGGCGTAATTGGAGCAACTTTAAAATCTGTAGCAGTGTGAATGTGGACAGAGCAGGAGAAATTGCCGGACACACAGCTGGGGATCAGCTGACATTACTGAACCCCAATAACACTGGAGCAAGCGTTGACTGTGCAGACGGCACTTCTGAGCAGTAACTAGCGGTATTGGAGCCCAGGGTAAATACTAAAAACAGAGGAGCCAGAGGTGGAATTGGAGCAAGTTTTAAATCAGTAGTACAGTGGATGTGCACAAAGCAGGAGAATTTGCCGGACACACAGCTGGGGATCAGCTGACGTTACTGAACCCCAATAACACTGGAGCAAGCGTTGACTGTGCAGACGGCACTTCTGAGCAGCAACTAGCGGTATTGGAGCCCATGGTAAATACTAAAAACAGAGGAGCCAGAGGTGTAATTGGAGCAAGTTTTAAATCAGTAGTACAGTGGATGTGGACAAAGCAGGAGAATTTGCCGGACACACAGCTGGGGATCAGCTGACGTTACTGAACCCCAATAACACTGGAGCAAGCGTTGACTGTGCAGACGGCACTTCTGAGCAGCAACTAGCGGTATTGGAGCCCAGGGTAAATACTAAAAACAGAGGAGCCAGAGGTGTAATTGGAGCAAGTTTTAAATCAGTAGTACAGTGGATGTGGACAAAGCAGGAGAATTTGCCGGACACACAGCTGGGGATCAGTTGACGTTGCTGAGCCCCAATAACACTGGAGCAAGCGTTGACTGCGCAGACGTCACTTCTGAGCAGCAACTAGCGGTGTTGGAGCTCAGGGATAATACTGAAAACAGAGGAGCCAGAGGTGTAATAGGAGCAACTTTAAAATCTGTAGTAGTGTGAATGAGGACAGAGCAGGAGAAATTGCCGTCCGCACAGCAGGGGGACAGCTGACGTTACTGAACCCCAATAACACGGCAGCAAGTGTTGACTGTGCAGACGACACTTCCGAGCGCCAACTGGCGGTGTTGGAGCTCAGGGATAATACTGAAAACAGAGGAGCCAGAGGTGTAATTGGAGCAACTTTAAAATCTGTAGTAGTGAGAATGTGGACAGAGCAGGAGAAATTGCTGCCCGCACAGCAGGGGAACAGCTGACGTTACTGAACCCCAATAACACGGCAGCAAGTGTTGACTGTGCAGACGGCACTTCCAAGCGCCAACTGGCGGTGTTAGAGCTCAGGGATAATACTGAAAACAGAGGAGCCAGAGGTGTAATTGGAGCAACTTTAAAATCTGTAGTAGTGAGAATGTGGACAGAGCAGGAGAAATTGCCGTCCGCACAGCAGGGGAACAGCTGACGTTACTGAACCCCAATAACACGGCAGCAAGTGTTGACTGTGCAGACGGCACTTCCGAGCGCCAACTGGCGGTGTTGGAGCTCAGGGATAATACTGAAAACAGAGGAGCCAGAGGTGTAATTGGAGCAACTTTAAAATCTGTAGTAGTGTGAATGAGGACAGAGCAGGAGAAATTGCCGTCCGCACAGCTGGGGAACAGCTGACGTTACTGAACCCCAATGACACGGCAGCAAGTGTTAACTGTGCAGACGGCACTTCCGAGCGCCAACTGGTGGTGTTGGAGCTCAGGGATAATACTGAAAACAGAGGAGCCAGAGGTGTAATTGGAGCAACTTTAAAATCTGTAGTAGTGTGAATGAGGACAGAGCAGGAGAAATTGCCGTCCACACAGCAGGGGAACAGCTGACGTTACTGAACCCCAATAACACGGCAGCAAGTGTTGACTGTGCAGACGGCACTTCCGAGCGCCAACTGGCGGTGTTGGAGCTCAGGGATAATGCTGAAAACAGAGGAGCCAGAGGTGTAATTGGAGCAACTTTAAAATCTGTAGTAGTGTGAATGAGGACAGAGCAGGAGAAATTGCCGTCCGCACAGCAGGGGAACAGCTGACGTTACTGAACCCCAATAACACGGCAGCAAGTTTTGACTGTGCAGACGGCACTTCCGAGCGCCAACTGGCGGTGTTGGAGCTCAGGGATAATACTGAAAACAGAGGAGCCAGAGGTGTAATTGGAGCAACTTTAAAATCTGTAGCTGTGTCAATGTGGACAGAGCAGGAGAAATTGCCGTCCGCACAGCAGGGGAACAGCTGACGTTACTGAACCCCAATAACACGGCAGCAAGTGTTGACTGTGCAGACGGCACTTCTGAGCGCCAACTGGCGGTGTTGGAGCTCAGGGATAATACTGAAAACAGAGGAGCCAGAGGTGTAATTGGAGCAACTTTAACCCCTTTAACGCCCATGACGTACTAATACGCGTCAGTGCCCTGGGCTTTAAGAGCCTGACCCGTATTAGTACGTCATCGCGATCGTGCGCGCACACAGGCTGTGCGGGCGCGATCGCCACCGGGTGTCAGCTGATTGTCACAGCTGACACCCGGTACTATGTGCAGGGAGCGGTCCCTCACCGCTCCCAGCACATTAACCCCCGCAATGCTGCGATCGAAGTCGATCGCAGCATTGCGGAGGCAAGGGGAGGTGATCGCAATACTCACCTCCTCTTCCGGCCTCCAGCGCTGTGTGCCGTGGCTTCCCGGGTGTTGCCATGACGACCCGATGTCGTCATGACAACATCCGGGTCACCAGACAGCAGGAAGATTGTTTGGACATGCGCAGTGCATCTCCAAACTATCTTCTCCCTGTCCAGCGCTGACTGCCTGCATGGCACAGGGATGGTGCTCCATCCCTATGCTGTGCAGGCGATCAGAATAAAAAAAGTGAAAGTCCCATAGTGGGACAAAGTAAAAAAGTAAAAAAACTCCCAAAAAGTGAAAAAAAAAAAAAAAAAAATTGTAAAAATATTTAAAAAAAAATAAAAAAAATAATCCACTAAAAATAAAAATATAATGTACCCATCAATAAATATTATTATGAAAAAAACAATAAAAGTACACATATTTTGTATCGCCGCGTCCATAACGACCTGGCCTATAAAACTGTTCCACTAGTTAACCCCTTCAGTGAATACGGTAAAAAAATAAAAATAAAAAACAAAGCAAAAAACAATGCTTTAGCATCATACCGCCAAACAAAAAATGGAATAACACGCGATCAAAAAGATGAATATAAATAAAAATGGTATCGCTGGAAGCGACATCTCGTCCAACAAAAAACAAGCCGCCATACAGCTCCATCATCCGAAAAATCAAAAAGTTACAGCTCTCAGAATAAAGTGATGCAAAAGAATAATTTTTTCTATAAAATAGCTTTTATTGTGTAAAAGCGCCAAAACATAAAAAACGTTATAAATGTGGTACCGCTGTAAACATACTGACCCGAAGAATAAAGCTTCCTTATCAATTTTACCACACCCGGAGCAGAATAAAAAAATGTAGAAAAAAACACAATTCCTGAATTGTTGGTTTTTGTTTATTCTGCCTCCCAAAAATAGGAATAGAAAGCGATCAAAAAATGTCACGTGCCTGAAAATGGCACCAATAAAAACGTCAACTCATCCCGCAAAAAACAAGCCGTCACATATCGGCCAAAATATGGCAATGCAAAAACTAGATTTTACAAAATATGTGTCTTTTAGTGTGTGACAGCTGTCAATCATAAAAACCCGATATGATTCTGGTATCGCTGTAATCACACCGACCCGAAGAATAAAGTAATCTCATCACTTATACCACACGAGGAATGGTGTAAAAAATAAACACTAGGGCTGGGGTTGTGCTAATGTTAGGGTTGGGGTTGTTTTTTTTTTTCAAAAGTAAAAAAAAAAAAAAAAAAAAGATGACGATATGGCGACTAGTGTTGAGCGCAAGTGCTCGCTACTTGAGTTTGCATCGGGTGCTCGGGTATGCACGGAGTATCGCGGGTGCTCGAGTCTCCGCCCCATATTCTTCGCGGCCAAAAAAACCTCGCGGGGATTGCCTGCCATGCACGAGCGATCCCTGCATGTTTTTTTGGGGGTGTCTAATAACCGTGAAACATGCGGGCGGGGACTCGAGAATTTCACTTGAGCACCCGTGATACATGCTGCATACCTGAGTACCCGATGCAAACTCAAGTAGCGAGCACTTGCGCTCAAGACTAATGACAACTTATTCAATATGATGACCTAATGTTATCAAATTCTGTGTCGTACCTCTGGGTTCAAAATGTTCACTATACCCCTTAATAAAATCCTTGAGGGGTATAGTTTCCAAAATGGGGTCACTTGTGGGGGAGCTCCACTGTTTAGGCACATCAGGGGCTCTCCAAACGCGACATGGTGTCCGCTAACAAATTGAATGGAAAATCGTCTCAAATTGCTAGCGGACACCATGTTGCGTTTGGAGAGGCCCTGTGTGCCTAAACATTGGAGCTCCCCCACAAGTGACCCCATTTTGGAAACTAGACCACCCAAGGCACATATCTAGATGCATAGTGAGCACTTGGAACCCCCAAGTGCTTCACAAATTGATTCGTAAGGATGAAAAAGTGTTTTTTTTTTCCACTTTTTCATTTTTACGAATCAATTTGTGAAGCACCTGGGGATCCAAGTTCTCACTATGCATCTAGATAGGTGCCTTGGGTGGTCTAGTTTCCAAAATGGGGTCACTTGTGGGGGGTTTCCACTGTTTAGGCACATCAGGGGCTCTCCAAATGCAACATGGTGTCCGCTAACAATTTGAGCCGATTTTCCATTCAATTTGTTAAAGGAACACCATGTCGCGTTTGGAGAGCCCCTGATGTGCCTAAACAGTGGAACTCCCCCACAAGTGACCCCATTTTGGAAACTAGACCCCCCAAGGCACCAATCTAGATTCATAGTGAGCACTTGGAACCCTCAGGTGCTTCACAAATTGATTCGTAAAAATGGAAAAAAAAATACTTTTTCATTTTTACGAATCAACTTGTGAAGCACCTAGGGGTTCCAAGTTCTCACTATGCATCTAGATAGGTGCCTTGAGGGGTCTAGTTTCAAAAATGGGGTCACTTGTGGGGGGTTTCCACTGTTTAGGCACATCAGGGGCTCTCCAAACGCAACATGGCGTCCGCTAATTATTCAAGCAAATTTTACAATCAAAAAGTCAAATGGCGCTCCTTCCCTTCCGAGCCCTGCCGTGCGCCCAAACAGTGGTTTTTCCCCACATATGGGGTATCTGCGTGCCCAGGAGAAATTGCACAACAAATTTTGGGGTCCATTTTTTCCTGTTACCCCTGCGAAAATAAAAAAATTGGGTCTAAAGTAACATTTTTGTGAAAAAAGTTAAATGTTCATTTTTTTCTTCCACATTCAAAAAATTCCTGTGAAGCACCTGAAGGGTTAATAAAGTTCTTGAATGTGGTTTTGAGCACCTTGAGGGGTGCAGTTTTAAGAATGGTGTCACTTTTGGGTATTTTCTGTCATAAAGACCTCTCAAAGTGACTTCAAATGTGATGTGGTCCCTAAAAAATGGTTTTGTAAATTTTGTGGGAAAAATGAGAAATCGCTGGTCAACTTTTAACCCTTATAGCTCCCTAACAAAAAAAAATTTTGGTTCCAAAATTGTGCTGATGTAAAGTAGACATGTGAGAAATGTTATTTATTAACTCTTTTGTGTGACATATCTCTCTGATTTAAGGGCATAAAAATTCAAATTTTGAAAATTGCAAAATTTTAAAAATTTTCGCAAAATTTCCATTTTTTTCACAAATAAACGCAAGTGATATCTAAGAAATTTTACCACAATCATGAAGTACAATATGTCACGAAAAAACCATCTCAGAATCAGGGGGATCCATTGAAGCGTTCCAGAGTAATTACCTCATAAAGTGACAGTGGTCAGAATTGTAAAAATTGGCCTGGTCATTAACGTGCAAACCACCCTTGGGGGTAAAGGGGTTAAAATCTGTAGTAGTGTGAATGAGGACAGAGCAGGAGAAATTGCCGTCCGCACAGCAGGGGAACAGCTGACGTTACTGAACCCCAATAACACGGCAGCAAGTGTTGACTGTGCAGACAGCACTTCTGAGCGCCAACTGGCGGTGTTGGAGCTCAGGGATTACAGTTCAGGTGGTAGAAACATGAACACAACAGGAGACCTGGATACTGTTGCCAACCAATTATTTATTCTGGAAGAGGACTGGCAAATTCATGAGAGATCCAGGCCTTGTTTATTTTGAGAAAACTAAGCCGGTCAACGTTATCGGAGGATAGTCGCATGCGACGGTCTGTTAGTACACCACCTGCGGCACTAAAGACGCGTTCCGATAATACACTAGCAGCAGGGCAAGCTAGCACCTCCAATGCATACTGGCTAAGCTCTGGCCATGTATCCAGCTTACAGACCCAAAACTTGAAGGGAGAAGAGCCGTCTGGGAGTACACTAAGAGGGCAAGAAATGTAGTCTGCCACCATCTGACGGAAACGTTGCCTCCTGCTGACTGGAGCCGTCTGTGATGGTGTAGACATTTGTGGCGGCGGGGACACAAAACTTTGCCACATTTCGGCCATACTGGTCTTGCCTTGTGCTGAGGCGCTGCTTCTGCTCCCTCTTTGTGCAGAGCTACCTCCACTGCCTCGACGCACTGAGCTGCTTTGTAAAGCACTAGCAGCACTGCTCTCGGTTGGAATGGAGAACATGATGGAATGCACCAGTGCGTCTTGGTACTCCCACATTTTACGCTCCCGGTTCAACGTTCAACGGTGTTATGAGGCTTTGTAAGTTGTCCCGGTAGCGAGGATCTAGGAGGGTGGACACCCAATAATCAGCCGTGTTGAGAATGTGGGCGATGCGGAGGTCGTTTCTCAGGCACTGCAGCATGAAATCAACCATGTGCTGCAGACTGTCAACTGGCCAAGAAACGCTGTCCCCCGCTTGAGGCGTGATCCCTGCCTGCTCTGCATCACCCCACCCTCGCTCTAGATACTGACTACTAGAGCATTGTGTACCTCCCTCCTCTGGACAGATGTCTTCCTCATCCATTGACTCCTCCTCATCCTCCTCATAAAGTGTCCCCTGCCTAGGCCTTTGTGAGGAACCACGTTGCGCAGACTGTAGAGAAGCAGATGGCATTTGTGACTCCTCATCCTCCACCTCTTCCAAAACCTCGTCCCTTAGTGCTTGCAGTGTTTTTTCAAGCAGGCAGATAAGGGGGATAGTCATGCTGACTAGTGCATCATCTGCACTAGCCATCCGCGTGGAATAATCGAAGGCACGCAAAACGTGGCAAATGTCCTTCATAGAGGCCCACTCAGTGGTGGTGAAGTGTGAACGGCGCGCACTGCGACTTGTTTGCGCCTGCTGCAGCTGGTACTGCCTGCTGCTCACACAACCTCTCCAACATATGTAACGTTGAATTCCACCTGGTGGGTAGGTCACATATGATGCGATGTTCCGGAAGACATAATCGGCGCTGCAGAGCTGCAATGCGTGATCTTGCGTTGCTGGAACGCCGCAAGTGAGCGCACTCTATGCGGACCTTGTGAAGCAGTGCATCAAGATCCGGATAGTCCCTCAAAAAACTCTGCACGACCAAGTTGAGCACATTTGCCAGACATGGGATATGAGTGAGGTTGCCTAGGCCCAGAGCTGCCACCAGATTTCGGCCATTGTCACACACTACCATGCCTGGCTGGAGATTCGCTGGCACAAACCACACGTCGCTCTGCTGCTTGATGGCATTCCAGAGCTCCTGCGCTGTGTGGCTTTGATTCCCCAAAGAAATAAATTTTAATACGGCCTGTTGACGTTTGGCCACGGCTGTGCTCATATCGGTCATCATAACAGGTAACCGTTCACGGGTCGATGTGGAGGTAGACCGTGACGGCTCCTGTAGCGCTGATTCAGAGGAACTGGAGTATGAGGAGGAGTCAATGTGTACAGACTGGATTCCTGCAATCCTTGGAGTTGGCAGAACACGTACAGCGCCACTCTCAAGATCTGTACCCGGCTCCACAACATTTACCCAATGGGCAGTGAGGGAAAGGTATCGTCCCTGTCCATGCTTACTGGTCCACGCATCGGTGGTCAGGTGGACCTTGCTACTGACGGCGTTTTGTAGCGCATGTTTAATTTTTCCCTCCGCATGATGTTGCAGGGCAGGGACGGCTTGCCTGCTGAAATAAAAGTGGCTGGTCACGTTATATTGTGGGACTGCCAATGCCATAAAGTTACGGAAGGTGTCAGTCTCCACCAGCCTGAATGATAGCATTTCAAGGGCCAGTAGTTTAGCAATGCCAGCATTCAGAGTCTGTGCTCGGGGGTGGTTTGCCGAGTATGGGCGCCTTTTCTCCCATGCCTGTGCTAACGATGGCTGTAGACTGGCCTGGGAGTGTGAGGATGACTGGGAAAGTGGTGCTGTTGGTGGAATTACACTGTGTCTCTGTACAACAGTGCCAGAGATTCTTCCATGGCGATCCTGTGAGGAAGCCGAACCAGCTGTGTGTGAGCTGGAGGAAGAGGCTACAACACGAGCTGAAGAGGTGGTAGGTGGCGCTGTAGGTTGGCCTAGGTCTTCAGTGTGTTTTTGTAACTCCACCACGTGCTTGGTCCGCACATGTTTCCACATATTTGTGGTATTGAGGTTGCTGACACTTTTCCCTCTTTTCACCTTCTGATTACACAGCTTGCATTTGACAAAGCAAATGTCATCTGCAACTGTGTCAAAAAAGGACCAGGCACTGCAAGTCTTGGGAGCGCCCGCTTTGGATTTTGGAAGAGCCATGCTCCTAATGGGTGCCAAAGTGGAAGCTACAGGCAACCAAGTCTGCCCCCTCCCTCTCCCTCCTTTTTGGGCTGTTCGGGGAATCTCTTCCTCAGAGCTGCTCCCACCACCTTCCTGTCCCTCACGCCATGATGGGTCAAGGACCTCATCATCTACACCACCCTCTTCAAACAACTGCTTCTCCTGGGTAGTCTCGACAGCACAGTACGCACCAGAAAGTGGCACCTGAGTCTCATGATCAGATGCGTACTGAGGTGTGCTGCTGACCATAGGCACTGGCCCACCTGCCTCTTCAGATTCAGAGAGACAAAACGGTTGCGCATCACTGCATACTACTTCTTCTTCAAATTCTCGAATTCTGCTTGGCTGGCCCCCTCTTTCCAAGCCAAGAGATTCAGAGAACAGAAGTAGAGATGGCTCCTGTCCAGGGCTCTCTGACTGCCTGGGCAATTTGGCAGGTGGTGAAGAGACATATGGGTGCTCTTCAGTGCTCAGGACCTGAGAGGATCTGGAACTAATTGAAGTCGATGCGTTAGCTGCCATCCATCTGACAACGACTTCAATTTGGTCCTCCCGCAGCAGTGGGGTACGGCTAGCTCCTACAAAGCTGCGCATAAAGGACTGTTCCCTGATAAAACTGGGGGATGCTGAGTCACTGGTGCCCGCAGCAGGCACAGAATCCCCACGTCCTCTCCCTGCAGGCACAGAATCCTCATGTCCTCTCCCTGCAGAAACTCCACGCCCACGCCCACGACCACGACCACATGCCTTACTCCCTGCCTTCTTCATCTTGGTAGACTGATAAAGATAGGCAGAAAAGTACTAAGGGCTTAGTGTGCTTATTCCTGAACAGCTGCTAACAGGTATAAGAAACACAAATTTTATAAAGTGTGGACTAGACTTTAATATGAGCTAATGTGGCCTACACAACTGTAAAGTGGAGTGTTTGGTGAACTTTATTTAGGTTTTTTTGTCACAAAATGACACTGGATGTAATACCGATAGTATCACAAACTTTTTGTAGCTATTACAATGTAGGAAGGTAACCTACAATGCAATAGATGAGGCTACAAAAAATAGGCTAATACTAATCTGGCTGGGGCTGCAGGGCACAATGCTGCAGAAAGGCTCCTCTAACTACTCCTATATAGTGTGTTTGGAACCAATGTAGCTGAATACGGATGGAACCACCACACTAATAGGAGATATCAGGAAAAATTATGAATTGGCAAAAAAGGACAATGTACAACCAGACGTGGCTGAAGTACACACTACAGGGTGAGCTGCACTCACACACACAGACCTTGCAGACAGCGGTGAACAGTGCAGATGCAGAGCACTGTGCACTAGCGCTTCAAGACCAAAAAAATTTCTCTATCTACTCCTATATAGTGTGTTTGGAACCAATTTAGCTGAATACGGATGGAACCACCACACTAATAGGAGATATCAGGAAAAATTATGAATTGGCAAAAAAGGACAATGTACAACCAGACGTGGCTGAAGTACACACTACAGGGTGAGCTGCACTCACACACACAGACCTTGCAGACAGCGGTGAACAGTGCAGATGCAGAGCACTGTGCACTAGCGCTGAAAGACAAAAAAAAATTCTCTATCTACTCCTATATAGTGTGTTTGGAACCAATTTAGCTGAATACGGATGGAACCACCACACTAATAGGACATATCAGGTGAACAGCACAGAGAACTGTGCACTAGCGCTGCAAGGCACAGCGATTTATAAAGTAGCTTGGGTAAAGCAGAATAGACCAAATAGGTAGCTAAAACTGTCCCTCAGAACAACAGCGTCCTATCCCTAACTGAATTCACAGCAGAGTGAGCTCAAAATGGCGGCGGCGGATTTTATAGTGCATCATGACATAATTTCAGCAGCCAATCACAGCCATGCCATTAGTTAAGATGCCTACATGCCTAACAGGATGTGCCCACACTTCTTAGGATCCTCATTGGCTGAATAAAATGAAACTGGCTCATTGCATTATGGGAACTTCCGATTCCGGTATACGATATTGCAAAAGTATCGGAATTAAGTATCGGAATTCCGATACTGCGAATATCGGCCGATACCCGATATTTCAGTATCGGAATGCTCAACACTAATGCTCATAAATCTCGAGTAACGAGCATGCTCGCTCATCACTAATAGGCACCATGAATTTTTTCATGCATCTAATGCCAGAAGGTTTTTAAAATAAGCAAGAAATCCTGTTATCAGGGCCTGATGTGTGTCTTGCCCCAGACATATTCCTCCTACATACATACAAGTGTGTATAAAATATGCACATACAAATGCTTATACACATTAAGCACATGACACGCCCCCTGGGCCGTGGGGTACTCGGTAGCCGGGCCGGTCGATGCTGGGGGATGTCACGGCGGCAGTGACCCGGTCCATGACCCAGGGCGGTCAATAAAAGGGGAAAAGTAAAAGGGAATATAGTTTTTATAGATAATGTTCGTGATGCCACCTGTGGTATGCGGCTATTTGGGGCCGCCGTTGAGGTGCAGATCCTCTGGAGCTGATGGCGATGCAGCAGAGTTGGTTCAGCTCTCCACAGGCAGAGCTCAGCTCCAGGGCAGGAAATAGTGATGTTATGAGGTAGATATTGTTGGTGCTGTGTAGTGCAGGGCTGGTGATGGCGCAGGAATAATTCTAGGACACAGAGGGGTGCAGTCTTCAAGGTTTATTCACAGTTGTTCAGACTCCAGGTTACCAGCGCCAGTGTAACCTCCCACGTTGTCCTGCGTTCACCAAGGAAGGGGTTCAGCAATCTCTCAGGTATTTCAGGAGTGCTTAACGGGACCCCGTTCTATGGGCCTTCCTTGGTCGTCTTCCTGCGCTGGCTCTTACCCTCCTGCCCTGCGCCTCACAATCAGTGTCCCAAGCCTGTAGGCTCGGATCTTGGCGGGCGATGTGCAGTCCCCTGAATCCTATGTGGCCACCTTTTCGGCGATATAATTGTGATAGTGGGCAGCTGCACCCTGAAAGTATAGTATCCTCCGGTTTCTAGCTGAGCCTGATTATTCTCCACTAGTTACGGGCCGGTCCCCTTTGCAGCCTGATCCCTCCACGTCCGTGTAGATTCGGGCGCATGGGTGGCTTCCTGCACTTCCTGTGCCCCTGGGATCCTCTCTGTTCTTCTGGAGCCTTCCCTCTGTTCCAGTCCTCTCTCAGTCTGTCCTCCTGGGCCTCTCAGTCTAGGCCCGCTCCTTCCTCGTGAGCAGAGCTCCTACAGAGCTCCTGCTCCCAACTCTCTCTCCTCAGACTCACCTGTCTCCCTCAAGATGGTTCCCTTCTTATACTCCTACTGAAGGTGCTCCCCTGAACTACTTCCTCCACCCACACCCACTACATGGTTCCCCCTCTCTCGGTTCCCCCCCTTCCAACCAGGGACAGGGCTCAGCACTGTACGCATGCATCTTGCCCCGCCTGCTGGTCTGGAATGGTGTAGTGTTGGATGCAGGTGGGTGGGTCCTGGGCAGTACCCCATCCTTACTTGAGAGTGGGGCACCACACCTCTGGATGAGATGCAGTACCTCTGTGGCGACTGTACCCGCAGGTGCGCCACACACATATATTATAATAATAATTATTATTATTATTTTTAAAGCACCCTTATTTCCAGGGTGCTGTAGATGTGAAAAGGGGTTACATTCATATAACATATATAAAAATAAGTAAGCGAACTGACAGATTGGTAAGAGGGGCAGAAGACCCTGCCCTCAGAGGCTTACAATCTACAGGGTAATGGGGAAGGAGACAGAAGGTTTGGGTTACACACACTCAAAACATGTAAAGCACCATGGAATAAATGGCGCTATAATAAATAATAATAATAATATATAAAATACACACATGCACATACATTATGCATGCATTTATGTATTCCATGTATACACAATTCACATGCATGTATTCAGTACACACATATAGACATATCAAGCTGATATTTACACATTATGGATACACACATACATGCTTGAAGGAAAAGGTCCCCAGAAACATTGTACAGAAGTGTAGTTGCTTAATTCTTACTAAGCAGTGTCATAGTATGTAAAGTGAACTACTCCCACATGTGGAATACAGCAAAGAAAAGCGGAAACAACGTGCACTTTGGGTGAATATGGTAAAAGTTGTTCAGTATTTCATTTTATATGAATTTTTTGTGCTATAACTACGGTAATAAGAATCAATTTTTTTTAAAAAAAAAAAGAAACTCATACAGTAAGTGTGGAACATGTGCCTTTCATTGAAAATAAGATCCTAGTGGTGACTAGAGGTCCACCCAGCCATGAGAAGTGTCTAATTACCAAAACATATTGGCGTGACAAGAGGCTCCTGTTTTGTTGTTACTTTGTACTGCAACATGGAATACAAATTATGTTTTATTGAAAATTCCTTAAAGAGAACCTGTCATTGGGATTTTATACCCCAACTTAATGGCATGTATGTAGAAGCGCTTTAATGTTAAGTAAATTCTTTCCTTCATTGTAGAAATTCGATTTGCTGTTTTAGAGAAATCCATAGTTGAAATTGTAGATAATGAGTTACAAGTGCAGTGGGCGGGCGCTGCACTTACATCTCTCCTGCCTCTCCCTATTCCCCAGCCACTGCTTGCCTCCTATCTCTGATAGATTACTGAAACATGAGAGACCTGTCAGTCACAGACAGGACGCAAGCAGTGAGAGGGGAAAAGGGAGAGGAGAGGCAGGAGAGCTGTAAGTGCAGCGCCCACCCACTGCACTTACAGCTCATTAGCTACAATTTAAACTATGGATTTCTCTAAAACAGTAAAACAGATTTCTACACGGAAGGAAAGGATTTACTCAGCATTAAAGCGCCTTTACATGCATGACATTTCAGCAGCATCCTGTGTAAGAAGCTATACTATAAATGTAGAGTAGAGAGCATCATACAATATATAGAGAAATGCAACTCTGCATTTAGAAATAAATGCTCTTCAGATTGGTGCAGATCATCTTTATGTGTGAACCAGCTGCACTAGATGTAACTGCCTATTTTGTGAATAGATCTTTGATTTTGCCCCCCTAAGTTGTGAAAAAATGTTAAGTAGTACCCTATACATGGTCCATAAATTCAACAGTTGGATTTTCCAGAGGAAAGGTATTCAGATATTCAGGAACTAAGGGTGAATAATACTGTCATCCTTTGCTTTAGATGTTATTTTTATGATGGAGATTTATGATAAAGGTCTTCTAAGGGACTAGTCCACAAAAGAAAGAAATTTAGAAAGAAGGTGCAAGCAGGGGTGGACATATCATTGGTGCAAACTGTGCAGCCTCACAAGGGCCCCAGAGTCAAGGGGGCTCATTTCCCCCTCCAAAACATATGGAATTGTGCATTATGATAAACTATTGGATTGCAAAGGACCCATATACTGTTCTAGCACTGGGGTCCTTTTCTGTCTGTGTCCGCCTGTGGGTGCAAGGGTGAGACTCATTTACACTAATTGCTATCACTTTAGTCAAATAATGAATTGAGAGCTTTAACCCCTTAATAACATCTGACGTACTAATACGCGTCTGTGCCCTGGGACTTAAGAGCCAGACCCGTATTAGTACGTCATCGCGATCGCGCGCGCACACAGGCTGTGCGGGCGCGATCGCCGCCGGGTGTCAGCTGATTGTCACAGCTGACACCCGGTACTATGTGCAGGGAGCGGTCCTGCACCGCTCCCAGCACATTAACCCCCGCGATGCTGCAATCGAAGTCGATCGCGGCATTGCGGGGGCAAGGGGAGGTGATCGGCGATACTCACCTCCTCTTCCGGCTTCCAGCGCAGTCTGCAAAGGCTTCCCGGGTGTTGCCATGACGACCCGATGTCGTCATGACAACATCCGGGTCACCAGAGAGCAGGAAGATTGCTTGGACATGCGCAGTGCATCTCCAAGCAATCTTCACACTGTGCACTTCTGACAGCCTTCATGGCATAGGGATGGTGCTGCATTCCTGTGCCATGCAGGCGATCAGAAAAAAAAAAGTGAAAGTCCCAGAGTGGGACAAAGTAATAAAGTGTATAAACTGTGTGAAAGTGGAAAAAAAAAAAAAAATGTGCAAAAATATTATAAAAAAATAAAAAAAATAATACACCAAAAATAAAAATATAATGTACCCATCAATAAATATTATTATAAAAAAAACAAAAAAAAAAAACAATAAAAGTACACATATTTGGTATCGACGCATCCGGAACAACCTGACCTATAAAACTGTCCCACTAGTTAACCCCTTCAGTGAACACGGTAAAAAAAAAAAAAAAAAACGAAGCAAAAAACAATGCTTTATCACCATACCGCCAAACAAAAAGTGGAATAACACGCGATCAAAAAGACGCATATAAATAAAAATGATACCGCTGAAAACGTCATCTGGTCCCGCAAAAAACAAGCCGCCATATAGCTCCATCAGCCGAAAAATAAAAAAGTTATAGCTCTCAGAATAAAGCGATACTAAAAAATATTTTTTTCTATAAAATTGCTTTTATTGTGTATAAGCGCCAAAACATAGAAAAATGATACAAATGTGGTACCGCTGTAAACGTACTGACCCGAAGAATAAAGCTACCTCATCAATTTTACCACACGCGGAACAGAATAAAAAAAAAAAAAAAAAAACAATTCCTGAATTGTTGGTTTTTGTTTATTCTGCCTCCCAAAAATCGGAATAGAAAGCGATCAAAAAATGTCACGTGCCTGAAAATGGCACCAATAACAACGTCAAGTCATCCCGCAAAAAACGAGCCGTCACATGACTGTCTGCCAAAATCTGGAAAAATTATAGCTCTCAAAATATGGCGATGCAAAAACTAGATTTTACAAAAAATGCGTCTTTTAGTGTGTGACAGCTGTCAGTCATAAAAACCCCATATGATTCTGGCATTGCTGTAATCACACCGACCCGAAGAATAAAGTCGTCTAATCACTTATACCGCACAAGGAACGGCGTCAAAAATAAACTCTTGGGTTAGGATTGGGCTAGGGTTAGGGCTGGGTTTGGGGCTAGGATTGTGCTGGGGCTAGGGTTGTGCTGGGGCTAGGGTTGTGCTGGGGCTAGGGTTGTGCTGGGGCTAGGGTTGTGCTGGGGCTAGGGTTGTGCTGGGGCTAGGGTTGTGCTGGGGTTAGGGTTGTGCTAGGGCTAGGGCTGGGGTTGGGATTTTTTTCAAAAGTAAGAAAAAAAGATGACGATATGGCGACTAGTGTTGAGAGCAAGTGCTCGCTACTTGAGTTTGCATCGGGTGCTCTGGTATGCATTGAGTATCGTGGGTATTTGAGTGACATGCTCGAGTCTCTGCCCCATATGCTTCGCGGCCAAAAAACTTTACGGGGATTGCCTGCCATGCACGAGCGATCCCCGCATGGTTTTTTTTGGGTGTCTAATAACCGTGAAACATGTGGAGCAGAGACTCGAGCATGTCACTCGAGCACACGCTGTACATGGTGCATACCTGAGTACCTGATGCAAACTCAAGTAGCGAGCACTTGCGCTCAAGAATAATGACAACTTATTCAATATGATGACCTAATGTAAACAAATTCTGTGCCGTACCTCTGGGTTCAAAATGTTCACTATACACCTTAATAAAATCCTTGAGGGGTATAGTTTCCAAAATGGGGACACTTGTGGGGGAGCTCCACTGTTTAGGCACATCACGGGCTCTCCAAACGCGACATGGTGTCCGCTAACAAATTGAATGGAAAATCGGCTCAAATTGTTAGCGGACGCCATGTTGCGTTTGGAGAGCCCCTGTGTGCCCAAACATTGGAGCTCCCCCACAAGTGACCCCATTTTGGAAACTAGACCCCGCAAGGCACCTATCTAGATGCATAGTGAGCACTTGGAATCCCCAGGTGCTTCACAAATTGATTCGTAAAAATGAAAAAGTGAAAAAAAAAACACTTTTTCATTTTTATGAATCAATTTGTGAAGCACCTGGGGTTCCAAGTGCTCACTATGAATCTAGATAGGTGCCTTGGGGGGTATAGTTTCCAAAATGGGGTCACTTGTGGGGGAGCTCCAATGTTTGGGCACGCAGGGACTCTCTAAATGCAACATGGTATCCGCTAACAAATTGAATGGAAAATCGGCTCAAATTGTTAGCGGACACCACATTGCGTTTGGAGAGCCCCTCTGTGCCCAAACTTTGGAGCTCCCCCACAAGTGACCCCATTTTGGAAACTAGACCCCCCAAGGCACCTTTCTAGATGCATAGTGAGCACATGGAACCCCCAGGTGCTTCACAAATTGATTCGTAATAATGAAAAAGTGAAAAAAAAAAACACTTTTTCATTTTTATTAATCAATTTGTGAAGCACCTGGGGTTCCAAGTGCTCACTATGAATCTAGATAGGTGCCTTGGGGGGTCTAGTTTCCAAAATGGGGTCACTTGTGGGGGAGCTCCAATGTTTGGGCACACAGGGACTCTCCAAATTCAACATGATATCCGCTAACAATTTGAGCCGACAATTTGTTAGCGGATATCATGTTGCATTTGGAGAGTCCCTGTGTGCCCAAACATTGGAGCTCCCCCACAAGTGACCCCATTTTGGAAACTAGACCCCCCAAGGCACCTATCTAGATTCATAGTGAGCACTTGGAACCCCAGGTGCTTCACAAATTGATTAATAAAAATGAAAAAGTGTTTTTTTTTTCACTTTTTCATTATTACGAATCAATTTGTGAAGCACCTGGGGGTTCCAAGTGCTCACTATGCATCTAGAAAGGTGCCTTGGGGGGTCTAGTTTCCAAAATGGGGTCACTTGTGGGGGAGCTCCAAAGTTTGGGCACAGAGGGGCTCTCCAAACGCAATGTAGTGTCCGCTAACAATTTGAGCCGATTTTCCATTCAATTTGTTAGCAGATACCATGTTGCATTTAGAGAGTCCCTGTGTGCCCAAACATTGGAGCTCCCCCACAAGTGACCCCATTTTGGAAACTAGACACCCCAAGGCACCTATCTAGATGCATAGTGAGCACTTGGAACCCCTAGGTGCTTCACAAATTGATTCGTAAAAATGAAAAAGTGTTTTGTATTTCACTTTTTCATTATTACGAATCAATTTGTGAAGCACCTGGGGGTTCCAAGTGCTCACTATGCATCTAGAAAGGTGCCTTGGGGGGTCTAGTTTCCAAAATGGGGTCACTTGTGGGGGAGCTCCAAAGTTTGGGCACAGAGGGGCTCTCCAAACGCAATGTAGTGTCCGCTAACAATTTGAGCCGATTTTCCATTCAATTTGTTAGCGGATACCATGTTGCATTTAGAGAGTCCCTGTGTGCCCAAACATTGGAGCTCCCCCACAAGTGACCCCATTTTGGAAACTAAACCCCCCAAGGCACCTATCTAGATGCATAGTGAGCAGTTGGAACCCCCAGGTGCTTCATAAATTGATTCGTAACAATGAAAAAGTGTTTTTTTTTCACTTTTTCATTTTTACGAATCAATTTGTGAAGCACCTGGGGGTTGCAACTGCTCACTATGCATCTAGATAGGTGCCTTGGGGGGTCTAGTTTCCAAAATGGGGTCACTTGTGGGGGAGCTCCAATGTTTGGGCACACAGGGGCTCTCTAAATGCAACATGGTGTCCTCTAATTATTCAAGCAAATTTTACAATCAAAAAGTCAAATGGCGCTCCTTCCCTTCCGAGCCCTACAGTGCGCCCAAACAGTGTTTTTTCCCCAAATATTGTGTATCTGCGTGCCCAGGGGAAATTGCACAACAAATTTTGCGGTCCATTTTTTCTTGTTACCCCTGTGAAAATAAAAAAAATTGGGTCTAAAGTAACATTTTTGTGAAAAAAGTTAAATGTTCATTTTTTTCTTCCACATTCAAAAAATTCCTATGAAGCACCTGAAGGGTTAATAAAGTTCTGGAATGTGGTTTTGAGCACCTTGAGGGGTGCAGTTTTTAGAATGGTGTCACTTTTGGGTATTTTCTGTCATAAAGACCTCTCAAAGTGACTTCAAATGTGATGTGGTCCCTAAAAAAATGGTTTTGTAAATTTTGTTGGAAAAATGAGAAATCGCTGGTCAACTTTTAACCCTTATAGCTCCCTAACAAAAAAAAATTTTGCTTCCAAAATTGTGCTGGTGTAAAGTAGACATGTGGGAAATGTTATTTATTAACTCTTTTGTGTGACATATCGCTCTGATTTCAGGGCTTAAAAATTCAAATTTTGAAAATTGCAAAATTTTCAAAATTTTCGCCAAATTTCCGTTTTTTTCACAAATAAACGCAAGTGATATCGAAGAAATTTTTCCACAATCATGAAGTACAATATGTCACGAAAAAACAATCTCAGAATCAGGGGGATCTGTTGAAGCGTTCCAGAGTAATTACCTCATAAAGTGACAGTGGTCAGAATTGTAAAAATTGGCCCGGTCATTAACGTGCAAACCACCCGCGGGGCTTAAGGGGTTAAGGACCAGGAAGAATAGAATAAATATACTTTATACCAGTATTTTATCACCCTCTTTGTATGCTTTATAGGATCCCTACCTTTTAATGTCCCTTTTTGTAAAGTATTGCTGGGTGGTATTACCACTATGAATAAACTTTCATTGCTCTCTTGTATTATGTAAGGAAGACTTGTTAAAATATAAGTTGTTGTATGTTATGTAACTGGTATGCAGCGCAGGCGACCTTCAAGCACATGTTGTGTTTTTGACTTCTTTAGATGCCATCTGTTTTCTTTTGTGACACAGCAAGGGATGAGTTTCTTCGTTTTTTGTAAATATTTACCAGCAAAGAAGTTCACGTGTAGAAGTTTAGTTATACAAAAAGGAAGGGAAAAAACAAAACCAAATGGAGAGAAAAAGGAGAGAAATGTTGTAAACATACTTCATACAAAGACAAAATAACTGTAACGAAGATGACATAACAACTGGCTCTGCACTTGGCAATCCTGTGTCGAAGGCCGTGAAACACATGTTACAAAAGTCTGATTTAAAGGAGCAATAAATCTCAGCACAAAGCATATTAAAATGCATCCTTTAACAGTCTCATTGAAGAGCTCTTGAGAAAGAACAGGTAAAGGCACATGAAGGATTAAGTCACTGAAAAAGTTCTCTTATGGTGAGTTCCCATGCTGATGTGCCTTATTAGAGCATCTTCTTCAGCCTGAACTTCACTGGGCTACATTTGGAGTCCTCTGGCACCTGGGCATCTTTTAGAGCCTGTCATGACCTCGTTAGGACTAATCAGGCACCAAAGATGGTGGACGCCGGCAGACGTCAAACATGGTCCAGTGAGGACTGGACTGGAGAGGTCAGTATTAGTGATGAGCGAGCACTAAAATGCTCGGGTGCTCGAAGCTTGGGTCGAGCACATTGGAATACTCGGGTGCTCGACCCGAGCAACGAGCCCAATGTAAGTCTATGGGAAACTCGAGCATTTTTCTGGCGGTCCCCCCGGCGGTCTGCAGAAGGTCAAAAATTGCCCAAACCGATGGGAACAGTGTTCAATTAAACGTCAGGCAGGCAGAATATAAAGGCAGACAGGCAGGGTATATAGGAGGGTGCATGAAAAGCATAGCAGGGCACTTGGAACACACTAGTGCCCTCCGATTTTCATGCACCCGTCTCTTTAAAAAAGCCGGCCGACAATTCAGCAACGGCATACACTGGTACCCGACAATTTAGAACAGAAAGAATAGAGCATCACACATAGATTAGATAGATAGAAACATGTCAGTCACATATATAATAAGTAGAGTGACAGCGTTGGTTACTGTACTTGTCATTTAGTGTTAAAATAAAGGATTTATTAAAAAAAAATAATAGTGTTTTTGTCTCTTTAAAAAAGCCGGCCGGCAATTCATCAGTGGCATACACCGGTACCAGACAATTTAGAACAGAAAGAATAGAGCATCACACATAGATTAGATAGATAGAAACATGTCAGTCACATACAGTACAGACCAAAAGTTTGGACACCCCTTCTCATTTAAAGATTTTTCTGTATTTTCATGACTTTGAAAATTGTACATTCACACTGAAGGCATCAAAACTATGAATTAACACATGTGGAATTATATACTTAACAAAAAAGTGTGAAACACTGAAAATATGTCTTATATTCTAGGTTCTTCAAAGTAGCCACCTTTTCCTTTGATGACTGCTTTGCACACTCTTGGCATTCTCTTAATGAGCTTCAAGAGGTAGTCATGGAAATGGTCTTCAAACAATCTTGAAGGAGTTCCCAGAGATGCTTAGCACTTGTTGGCCCTTTTGCCTTCACTCTGCGGTCCAGCTCACCCCAAACCATCTCGATTGGGTTCAGGTCTGGTGACTGTGGAGGCCAGGTCATCTGGCGTAGCACCCCATCACTCTCCTTCTTGGTCAAATATCCCTTACACAGCCTGGAGGTGTGTTTGGAGTCATTGTCCTGTTGAAAAATAAATGATAGTCCAACCCAAATCAAACCGGATGGAATAGCATGCCGCTGCAAGATGCTGTGGTAGCCATGCTGGTTCAGTATGCCTTCAATTTTGAATAAATCCCCAACAGTGTCACCAGCAAAGCACCCCCACACCATCACACCTCCTCCTCCATGCTTCACGGTGGGAACCAGGCATGTAGAGTCCATCCGTTCACCTTTTCTGCGTCGCACAAAGACACAGTGGTTGGAACCAGAGATCTCAAATTTGGACTCATCAGACCAAAGCACAGATTTCCACTGGTCTAATGTCCATTCCTTGTGTTCTTTAGCCCAAACAAGTCTCTTCTGCTTGTTGCCTGTCCTTAGCAGTGGTTTCCTAGCAGCTATTTTACCATGAAGGCCTGCTGCACAAAGTCTCCTCTTAACAGTTGTTGTAGAGATGTGTCTGCTGCTAGAACTCTGTGTGGCATTGACCTGGTCTCTAATCTGTGCTGCTGTTAACCTGCGATTTCTGAGGCTGGTACTCGGATAAACTTATCCTCAGAAGCAGAGGTGACTCTTGGTCTTCCTTTCCTGGGGCGGTCCTCATGTTAGCCAGTTTCTTTGTAGCGCTTGATGGCTTTTGATACTGCACTTGGGGACACTTTCAAAGTTTTCCCAATTTTTTGGACTGACTGACCTTCATTTCTTAAAGTAATGATGGGCACTCATTTTTCTTTACTTAGCTGCTTTTTTCTTGCCATAATACAAATTCTAACAGTCTATTCAGTAGGACTATCAGCTGTGTATCCACCTGACCTCTGCACAACACAACTGATGGGCCCAACCCCATTTATAAGGCAAGAAATCCCACTTATTAAACCTGACAGGGAACACCTGTGAAGTGAAAACCATTTCCGGTGACTACCTCTTGAAGCTCATCAAGAGAATGCTAAGAGTGTGCAAAGCAGTCATCAAAGCAAAAGGTGGCTACTTTGAAGAACCTAGAATATAAGACATATTTTCAGTTGTTTCACACGTTTTTGTTAAATATATAATTCCACATGTGCTAATTCATAGTTTTGATACCTTCAGTGTGAATGTACAATTTTCAAAGTCATGAAAATACAGAAAAATCTTTAAATGAGAAGGTGTGTCCAAACTTTTGGTCTATACTGTATATAATAAGTACAGTGATAGTGTTGATTACTGTACTTGTCATTTAGTGTTAAAATAAAGGATTTAATAATTTTAGTCTCTAGCGGAGGTTAAGCAGACAGCTGGGGCAGATGTTTGAAGCCTGGGAAGGGGGTAATACCCACAGAGCTTCCCAGGCTACTAATATCAGCCCCAGCTGAATACCTAGCCTTTACTAGCTATTAAAATGGGGGGCCATGAATATTGGCCCCCTCCCAGGCTAGAAACACCAGCCGTCAGCCGCTCCAGAAATGGCGTATCCATAGGGTAATAGGGCTGGGGTTGATGTCTGCTTATGATGCCAGCTGACATCAAGCCCAGGTTAGTAATGGAGAGGCGTCTATAAGACACCCCCATTACTAAACCCATAATCAAAGTTAAAAAAAACCCACAAACACCCAGAATAAAGTCATTTAATTGAAATGAACACACAATTTTTTAATGTTCTAAATTAAACCATACTTACCATCACGCCCATTCCAGCTGAAGCCAAAGTCTTCGGCAATAAAAGTAAAATAATAAAGCAACCTCATCCTTACCTTTCCATGGTTCCCAGGACGGCTCCAGCTCTGCTACATTCACATGACAGGCTGGATCGCAGCCGAAAGCTGCCATCCAGCTTGCCATGCCGCAGACACTGAGAAGCGCAGGCATGCTTGCGCTCCTCAGTGTCTGGCTGTGACGGCATCCAGATGAGCCGAGTTCATGTCCAATGTACTCAGCTCACCTCATGCACGTCACTGACAGCGTGGGAGAATTCTCCTGCGCTCAGCGTTTGAGCAGGAGAATTCTCCCACGCTGGGATGGCATTGAGATGACAGGCTGGATCGCAGCTGAGCGCTGCCATCCAGCATGCCATCCTTCATAGACACTGCAGAGCGCAGGCATGCGAATTCTCCCACGCTGTCATTGGACATGAGCTCACCTCATGCACGTCACTGACAGCGTGGGAGAATTCTCCTGCACTCACCACATGCGCAGGAGAATTCTCCCACGCTGTCAGTGACGTGCATGAGGTGGGCTGAGTTCATTGGACATGAACTCGGCTCATCTGGATGCCGTCACAGCCAGACACTGAGGAGCTTCTTCTCAGTGTCTGCGGCATGGCAAGCTGGATGGCAGCTTTCGGCTGTAGTACAACACCTGGAGAAATTAATTTTATTTCTCCTGGGAGCCGCCGGCTTTCAGTCATGTAGATATTTCCAGAGCAATTACAGTCACCACTCACAGCACGGAGAGCGTCAGCAGTAAGCACGCCCCGGCACTGACTGACAGCCGGCTCTGCACTGATGCACTGTAAAGCCGGCCGTCAATCAGTGCCGGAGCGTGGATACAGCCACCGCTATCAGTGCTGTGAGCGGTGACTGTAATTGCTACTAGCCTGTATTACTGAAAGCTGGCGGCTTCCGGGAGAATTTAAGCTAATATTCTCATTAGTGGCGCACTTTCAGTACAGCAGCTGGGCACTATCATAACACTATTAACCTGCAGATTAAAACTATATCTGCAGGTTAATAGCATTATCCAACCTGATAGGTTCCCTTTAAGTACCAATCAAATTTGTAACACAAATTTGAGCAAATCTAGAGATTTACATTTTTGCAGACTTGCTCATCATTATCATCTAACATGTTAGAGGTGTTTTCTCATGAAGACATAATTTTTTTGCAGCAAGTCCAGCTTCTTAACACGCAGTGATCAGCGGCTTTATCTGGCCAAATATTTCTATACTTTAGCATTACTTCACTTGCCAACCATTTACATACATTTACTGGTTGGCTCTCAAGACAGAAGGGACTCTCAAGGCTAAGAAGACTCTTGATGTTGGTTGAGAGATTGCATGCTTTGACTAAAATATCAATTAAATATCCTGTTTATAATTTTTACAGGATGCAGTTTGGTTTTGTGCTTTTGGAGGAGTCTGCTGTCAGTACTTTGTGTGGTACACTTAGATGGTTCTAGACAACCTGTGTTATGGATCCGGGTGGTGGAACCTCTGTGCTGCGGTGCAAGGAGGGACCAGAGGGGCCTAACTAGGTATAAACTCGGACTGACCAAGGTCGCACGGCGGCTCAATCGACTACGTGAACCAGGGAAGGACCAAGCAGAGGGACCAGGTACTACTCTGGACCAGTCCTTGTATGAGAGCAGGTGACTCCCATGGGTCAGAAGGCAGGGACTGACCGCTACAGCAGATGAGCACGGCAGGCAGGCTGACGGGGGATCCGGGTAGACGGACTGGCAGACACCACGGGCAACTGGCAGGAGCCTCCGGGTAGGCTGGCTGGTAGGTACGGCAGGTAACTGGTACGTTCTCTGGGTAGGTAGGCAAGCCTGGCCCATAGACAGACTGGCGGGTTAGGACCGTAAGCAGACTGTCAGGCTGGACTGATAGTCAGGCTGGCAGATTGGACTGGTAGTCAGGCTGGCGGACTGGACTGGTAGTCAGGCTGGCGGACTGGACTGGTAGTCAGGCTAGCGGACTGGACTGGTAGTCAGGCTGGCGGACTGGACTGGTAGTCAGACTAGCAGCAGGACCTGAGGGCTGAAGCAGCGTTAGTACACAGAGCTACAACCTTGCACGGGCACCTTCATTTTGGAGGAGGTGCCTTTTATATGAGAAGTCCTCCGGCCATTGGCCAGGGACTCCTTAGGACGGTGCACGCGGCCCCTTTAAGAGGCTTCCTAACCACAGTGCCCGGGAAGCTGCGCATGCCGGCAGCAGCAGCAGGAGAGCCGGAAGACGCCGGGCCAAGAGCGCGACAGTAAGGGGGACGGCGTCTCTGCCTGTCAGGAGGCAGAGATGCCAATGCTACATTACCCCCCCTTTACACCCCCTCTTTTTTAGGCCTGAAAGAAATTTTTCAAGAAGAAGCGGGGCGTGGATGTTCTCCCTGGGTTCCCAAGTTCTCTCCTCTGGGCCAAACCCCTTCCAATCCACCAGAAAAAAGGTTTTTCCTCTTACCCTCTTGGTGGCCAGAATGTTCTCTACCTCATAGACGTCCTCAGCGGAGACCGGAGCTCGGGAGGTACCTGGATCGTCGGAAAAAGAATTAAGAACAACTGGTTTGAGGAGAGATACGTGGAAGGAGTTGGGAATCCGTAAGGTGGCCGGGAGTTTTAACTTGTAGGCCACTGGATTGATTTGCTTGAGGACTTCAAATGGACCGATGAACCGTGGACCCAGCTTATAGGAGGTTATTTTAAGACGAACATGTTTGGAGGAGAGCCAAACCTTGTCTCCCGGACGGAATTGAGGTGGGTCCAGACGTCTCTTGTCGGCATGTCTCTTCATCCGCTCGGAGGATTGAAGAAGTGTGGATCTAGTGTCTTCCCAAATGGTGGAAAATTCACTGACCAGAGACTCCGCTTCAGGATTGTCCACTGAAGCGGAGACGAGAAACGGAATCCGGGGGTGTTGACCATAGACCACAAAGAACGGGGACTTGGAAGAAGATTCGCTCACATGGTTGTTATAGGAGAACTCGGCCCATGGTAGGAGCTCCACCCTATCGGTATGGTGAGCGTTGACGAAGTGCCGGAGAAAGCTGGTAAGGATCTGGTTGATACGTTCCACTTGGCCATTGGACTGAGGATGATAAGCAGTGGAGAAATCCAGGGAGACATCCAGCAGCTTACACATAGCTCTCCAGAAGCGTGAAGTGAACTGAACCCCTCGATCAGACACAATGTGCAGGGATAGGCCGTGGAGACGAAAGATGTGATGGATGAAGTCCTTAGCCAGCACAGATGCAGACGGAAGACCAGGCAGAGGGATAAAGAGGGCCATTTTAGAAAAGCGGTCAGCGACCACCCAAATGACAGTACAACCGGCAGAAACAGGAGATCAGTAATAAAGCCCATAGCACGGGGCCACAGGTACGGGTAGAGGCAGGAGACAGCTGGCTGGAAGATGTCTGGGTACCTTGTTGCGGGCACAGGATGAACAGGCCGTGATGAAGTCTACAACATCCTTCCGCAGGGAATGCCACCAGTAATGCCGGGTAATGAGCAGGAAGGTCCTCCTCTGGCTAGCATGGCCGGCTAATTTAGATAAGTGACCCCAGTGATGAACCTTCTTACGATCCGGAACCGCTACAAAAGTCTCACCGGGTGGGAGACGAGACAGGTCCAAGGGAGCCACATTCATCACTTTGGAGGGATCGCTGATATGGATAGGCTCCTCCTCTTGATCGGAAGACAGGAAGGATCAGGACAAAGTTTCAGCTTTAACGTTCTTGTCCGCAGGGCGGTAATGTAGGGTAAAGTTGAAATGGGTGAAGAACAAAGACCACCGGGCCTGACGCGGATTAAGACTTTGGGCATCTTGTAGATATGCCAAGTTTTTGTGGTCAGTGTAGATGACCACCGGGTGCAGAGCCCCCTCTAGCAAGTAACGCCACTCCTCCAGTGCCAATTTGATGGCTAGCAGTTCTCGGTCTCCTATGGAGTAGTTGCGCTCGGACGAGGAGAAGAGCTTGGAGAAGAAGCCGCAGGTTACCATTCTCCCAGACAGAGATTTCTGGGTGAGCACCGCTCCGGCTTTGGAAGAGGAAGCATCAACCTCCAGAAAGAACAGTTTGTTGCAATCTGGACGGTGCAGCACCAGGGCAGAAGAAAAGGCTTGTTTTAAGGAGGGGAAGGCCTCCTCTGCTTCGGACGTCCATTCCTTAGGATTTGCTCCCTTACAGGTGAGCGCAGAGATGGGTGCAGTCCGGGAAGAGAAATGTGGGATGAAGAGGCGGTAATAGTTAGCAAAGCCCAGGAATCGCTGAATCGCCTTCAACCCCTCCGGTCGGGGCCACTTTAAGACGGCAGAGACCTGCTCGGGGTCCACCCGTAGACCAGTCTTAGAGATAATATAGCCCAGGAATGGAAGAGAGGTCTGCTCGAAGAGGCATTTCTCTAATTTTGCGTATAGGTGATCTGCCTGAGCCTAAGCAGGACCTGCCGAACATCCCTCCGGTGTGTGGGTAGATCCGGAGAGAAGTCGTCCAGGTACACCACCACTCTTGAATACAAGAGGTCACGGAAGATGTTGTTAACTACTTCTTGGAAGATGGCTGGAGCATTACAGAGGCCGAAGGGCATCACATGGTATTCATAGTGACCGTCCCGGGTATTGAATGCCGTCTTTCACTCGTCTCCTTGGCGGATCTGGACCAAGTTATACGCCCCACGAAGATCGAGCTTGGTGAAGATCTTCGCACCTTTAAGGCGATCGAACAGCTCTGAGATGAGCGGCAGGGGTATTTGTTTTTGATAGTAATCTGGTTGAGTCCCCTATAATCGATACAGGGGCGTAGAAGAATCCTGCTCCAGCCGGGGAGGTAGATTTCTGGATGAATCTCCTAGCCAGATTTTCTTCGATATACTCAGACATGGCCCGGGTTTCGGCCAGCGACAAGGGGTAGATACGCCCACGAGGTGGAGAGGCACCGGGTACCAGGTCGATAGGGAAATCATATGGCCTATGAGGTGGCAGAGTCTCTGCTTCCTTCTTGTCGAAGACATCTGCATAGGACCAGTAAGGTGCCGGTAGACCAGGTAAACTAGCCGGAGTAGACGGAGGTTGAGCCGTGCGAACCGGAACCAGGCAGGTCTCATGGCAATCCTGCCCCCAACAGAGCACCTCACCGGATCGCCAATTCAGAACGGGTTCATGTCTCTGAAGCCAGGGTAGACCTAGCAAAAGGGAGTGAGAGAGTCCGGATAGCACATGGAAGGAGATCCTCTCCGAGTGTAGCATTCCCACCTGAAGGGTTACAGGCTCTTTCACGAGCAAGATGGTCACCAGAAGGAGTCTTCCATCCACGGAAGCGACTGCCAATGGTTCAGCCAGAGGTTTGGTGGGAATCTGATACTTCTCTACAAGGGACTGAGAAATGAGATTCCCAGCGGCTCCGGAATCCAGGTGGGCGGTTACAAAGAAGCGGGTCTCTCCACAGAAAATAGAAACGGATAGAGTCAAGGACGAAGAGGATTTACTCTTGCCTAGGACGACCTCTCCGAGCGGTCCTAGACACTGGAGTTTCCCGGCTTCACCGGACAGGAACGGATCAGATGCTCCTTACTACCACAGTAGAAACAGCTCCCCTCAGCTCGGCATGTTTCTTGGCGAGACTCGGTCTGGTCGATCTGCATGGGTTCGGGCGAGCGTGCCCGGGGAGTTGCTGGTTGGGAGGCAGGTTTCTGGAAAACAGGAGCAAGGCGAGGAAATCTTCTCTCCCGGGTAGTCTCCTTAGCTCATTCCAAGAAACGGATGTCAATCCGGGTAGCTAATGACACCAGGTCATCCAGGGTGGTAGGAATGTCCCGGCCGGCTAGCTCGTCCTTGATCCGTCCGGAAAGACGCTCCCAGAAGGTGGACACCAGGGCCTCGTTGTTCCAGGCAAGCTCAGATGCGAGGGTACGGAACTGTATGGCATACTGGCCCACGGTGAGACTTCCTTGGCGGAGACGGAGCAATGAGGAGGCAGTAGAAGTCCTTCGTCCGGGCTCATCAAAGACCTTCCGGAAGGCAGTGAGGAAAGCTGGAAGATCGGACACCAGGGGATCCCCTCTCTCCCATAGAGGGTTTAGCCATGCCAATGCTTCTCCGGTGAGGTGAGACATGATGAACGCCACCTTGGCCCGGTCGGAGGGAAACTGATGTGCCAGTAGCTCAAAGTGCAGCGTGCACTGGTTCAGAAAACCCTGACATAAGATGGGGTCACCCCCAAAACGAGGAGGCGCAGAGAGCCGGGGTACAGAGCTGGATGCCGTGGCACTGGTAGGCAGAGGCGCCGCGGGAGCGGGTGCCGCTCGGCTCGAGGCGGACACAGGTGGGACGGACAGCGTGTCCAGGCGAGAGTTGACAGACCGCAGGTAGGTCAGGATGGTTTCCTGTTGGGATCTCTGATGAGAAACCTCCTGGTACAGGTTAGCAAGCGAAAGAGCTTGGGGGCCACCGAGTTCCATGGCCCGTGCAAACTGTTACAGATCCGGGTGGTGGAACCTCTGTGCTGCGGTGCAAGGAGGGACCAGAGGGGCGTAACTAGATAGATATCAACTCGGACTGACTAAGGTCGCACGGCGGCTCAATCGACTACGTGAACCAGGGAAGGACCGAGCAGAGGGACCTGGTGCTACTCTGGACCAGTCCTTGTATGAAAGCAGGTGACTCCCATGGGTCAGAAGGCAGGGACTGACCGGTACAGCAGATGAGCACGGCAGGCAGGCTGACAGGTGATCCGGGTAGAAAGACTGGCAGACACCACGGGCAACTGGCAGGAGCCTCCGGGTAGGCTGGCTGGTAGGCATGGCAGGTAACTGGTACGTTATCTGGGTAGGCAGGAAAGCCTGGCCCATAAACAGACTGGCGGGTTAGGACCGTAAGCTGACTGTCGGGCTGGACTGGTAGTCAGGCTGGTGGACTGGACTGGTAGTCAGGCTGGCGGACTAGACTGGTAGTCAGGCTGGCGGACTGGACTGGTAGTCAGGCTGGCAGACTGAACTGGTAGTCAGGCTGGCGGACTGGACTGGTAGTCAGACTAGCAGCGGGACCTGAGGGCTGAAGCAGCGTTATTACACAGAGCTACAACCTTGCACGGGCTACTCCATTTTGGAGGCGGTGCCTTTTATATGAGAAGTCCTCCGGCCATTGGCTGGGGACTCCTTAGGACGGCGCGGGCGGCCCCTTTAAGAGGGAGGGAGCACGCGCGCGCGCCCTAAGCACAGTGCCCAGGAAGCTGCGCGCGCCGGCAGCAGCAGGAGAGCCGGACGATGCCGGGCCAGGAGCGCGGCGGTAAGGGGGACGGCATCTCTGCCTGTCAGGAGGCAGAGACGCCGATGCTACAACCTGCCTGATGTAATGGTATGAGCATGACAAATAAGTTGTAAGCGACATGATGTAATACACTGCGACTGTGTGACTGGCAACCTGAAGAAATCTCTTGAACATGTAAGTGGCTGTTCATTGGTATTATGCACCTGTCATTGGTTTACCATGACAGAGAGGTGCCAGAAGACCACGTCGTTTGATTTCCCGTACTCCTGCACTGATTAGAAGCACTTCATCATCATATTAAATGTTGCAGGCTTCTGCTAGCAGTGCAGGGGTTAAACTGTTCAGTTGAGAGCTTCTAGAGCTTTACAGCGTTGATTGTCTCAGCTGTTCAGCTTTGGCCTCTCCCCTCTCCTATATATATTTGCATCTGGCTTTCGGGGATGCCAGTGTTAGTTTCATGCTGCCTGGTTCTGGAGCTGGAGTAGTTGGTTATTTGAGGAGGCATTTGGCGAGTTTACCTTTAGACTGTTGCTTGGTGTTTGGGCTATGTGCAAATCCTCATCCTCTCTTATTTGTTTTTTTCCTTCCTTCACTCCCTAGTGTTCCACTCTGTTGTTTGTGAGTGCATATTTGTATAATTGATATTTGAATTTTTCCTGCACGTTGTTCCTTGTTAGTCTGGTTTATGTATTCTCACACACAGCTACTCCCCACTTCCCTGGGTGGGGGAGGAAACAGATTAAGGGCTGATTCAGGAGCTAAGCAAGGTACGTGACTCCAGCGTCTTCACCATTAGAAGCAATCCAGGGAGCAGAGATAGCTAGGGCACCACTAGCATTAGGGTCAGGGAAGGAGCCCTTAGACCGGGGATATCTGACAACAGAGTTGCGACAGCACCCTTGCAACCTCCTCCATATAACATTATAACTCGTTTACATGCTGCAAGAAATTGTTTTTTTGAGACCCCCTTGCTTTTGTGGCACCCCAGGGGTCTGGTTGCCACAGTAATAGAAATATTACGTCTGAGAGCAGGTGGGAGGTTTCTCTGGTCAGGAGCCCTAAGCATGCAACACTTCCTGCCCAGACCTGGGAGGGGAGGAATCTGCCCTTATAAACTGGGTCTCGGGCGGGATTAGTCAGTCAGAGTCTGGGAGTCAGAGTCTGGGAGTCAGAGCCTGGAGACAGGTCCAGACACAGGGAGAGTTACAGCAGGAGCTCTGTAGGTGCAGTAGCTGAAGACCAGGGGCTGGAGCTGAGCAGAGCTCGCCCTGGCAGAAGAAACCAAGTACCGGACACCGGAGTCCGAGGCTGTGGGGACTGATATCCACCCAGCAGCAGAAACCAGCCAGCTGGGGATTCCAGGTCCTCTGGCCATAGAAGCCCGGAGGCTCAGTCACAAGGAAGGGACCAGCATCGCCATCCAGGAGCGGAGGCTAACAGAAGGCCCCAAGTCACCAGCCATACGGGTGAGCACCACACGGTATACTCAGGGACGTGGGCTACTTCTACCCGCTTACAGCAAGATAGCCAGAAAGAGTGCAGATAGACGGGGAGGCCTACAACTCCACCTGGCCAGGGGAACTCCTGTTTGCTCGCAGACTGACCAGGCCCCTTATGTTAGCCAGTACTCCCTGGAGGGTCTGCCTTAATATCACCAGTAAAGACCCTGAACTGCACTGCAAAGACTCTGAGTCGTTCCTGCTTCATCGCCGCACCAGCACTACTAGTGCTGGGACTCCCGTGCACTATCACCCTCACCATCAACTACACTGTTCGGGGGCTCCACTCTTCCCGTGGGGAATCACCCTACCTCAGCTGCACACACCATCAGCCCCAGCGGTCAGCCCTTGCAGCGGCAGTTCGCACTGACCGCAATCCACGGGTGGCGTAGTCGGACAATTAACCTAAAGCCCCCACAAAATACCGCCATCGGCCTGACCACCCTGAGCCACGGGCCCGGGTCACCGCCACGGATTCTACAACCCCCAGAGACCCGGCTCCGGGTATCCCACACACGTCCACACTAGGCCCAGGGGGCGAGTCAGCTTTGGCGTAGTCGGCAGGATTTCGTGCCCGCAACCACCGGGTACTGCGCGCCTTCAAAAGACTGTCATACCTGCCGTGGTGAAGGTCCCCGCCATCCGGAGCCGTTTCCCGCCATCTTCAAAAGTTTCCCGCCACCTTCAAAAGTTTCCCGCCATCCGCAGTCGTTTTCCCGCCATCGGACGCCATCTTCAGGACGCCGCACGGGAAGAAGAGGGGCGTGGACGCCGAAAGCGCGCGAGACCCGAAGCTCCGCCCCACGCACCGACGCTGCGCAAGGTCCTGGAAGGAGTGAGAGCGACGCTGACGTCAACAGAGCGCGACGCAAGGTCCTCCACCCTGACGATCGTCTGCGGAGCCGCGGCCTACGGAGAAGAAGCAACAGAAGGTAGGCCATACTTAACTAGGGGGGAGGAAGATGACGGACACCCTCTACCACCAGCGCGGCCACTGCCGCAGTAATGCCATTTACAATGCCTTACATCCCCGGAGCGGCCTGGCTGCCCCAATACTCAGGGGAGTCGCATACCCTAAGCGACTTTAAAGAGAGACTGTACAGCCTGTTTAAGGTGTACCCCGTGACAGAGGGACAAAAAGTGAGCATATTGGTAGGCCAGCTAACCGGGGCAGCCCAACGTGAAGTAAAGTCCTGGTCAGTCCGGGACAAGGAGACTGTAAAAGAGATCTTAACCCGTCTGAGGGACACTTTTGATACCCGCACCTCAGCAGAGATCAAAATGAAATTTTATGGGTGCAAGCAGCGGGCCCAAGACAGTATAAGAGACTATGCTTTGAACTTGCAAGAGGTCCTGGGAGCCATTAAACAGGCAGACCCTGACAGTGTGCGGAATGCAGATGAACTGTTAACTGAGCCATTCATTGAGGGTCTGCTGTCCAACGCCCACCGAACCCAGTAAAGTGCAATGGCCTTGCAGAACCCTGGGTTAGACTTTGCAAAGTTCAAAGACAGGGCCATCCGGGTGCTCCGAGAACCGGCACCGGGTAGCACTGTAACCCACCGGCGCCCTGCTATTACCTATCACCAGGAGGCGGCGCCCTTGTCTACAGAGTCTGTAGGAGCTGGTGCGCAGGCTTTGGATAACAACCCGGCTACAGACCTGCACCATCAGGTCCAAGAGTTAACCAAAAGCGTAGCCGCGCTAACCAGAACTGTGCAGTCTTTACAGGTTTCCCCTCCAGGAAAGATCCAGCTGGCATCCGGACCGGAGGACGTCCCGTGGCGCCGACAGAGGAGGATCCCATCGTCCAGAGGAAGACCCAGCGACCGATACAACGAGGACGGACAACCCATCTGCCGCCGCTGCAATCAACCCAGACACTTGGCAAGGTACTGTCATTTAAACGGGCACAACCTGGTGTAGAGGGCCAACCCCCAGGCATAAGATCATCAGGCCCATCGAACTGGCGTGATAAATACGTAGGGGGACATCCGGTCTTGCCTGTGGTACTGGATGGCATTCCTATGAGTGCCCTACTAGACACTGGGTCACAGGTGACTACCATCCCGTACGTGCTCTTTAAGCGGTACTGGAATGACTCGGACATAACCCGCTACCCAGATGACGACCTGAGTATCATCGCCAGCAATGGTCAGCCCGTGCCGCAGGTGGGGTTCAAAGAGGTGACCATTAAGGTCGGTAAGATCGAACTGGCGGCACAAGGACTGATTATTGTGGACATTGACCCTCATGAGAGTCACCCTAGAATAACCTTGGGAACTAACGTGATTGAAAATTGTCTTGCAGAGGTGATTCTCATTTTACAGCAGGTTGCCAAGAACGCCAATTGCAGCCAGCAGCGTGTTCTCCAAAAAGAGATCCGGGCGCTGATGAAACGGCAACAAGTGGAACTATCTGGTGGTGAGATAGGTAGCGTGAGAATGTGTGACCCGTTCCCTATTGCCATGCCCCCGAAAAGTGAGATGATGATCTGGTGCCGGGCAGCTATTGGTCTAAGAGGTAGAGACTACCAAGCAATGGTAGAACCCGTCTACTCAGACAGTAGGCCCACCATTTTGACAGCACGGGGGGTGGTCGATGTACACCATGGGAGGGTGCCCGTCCGCATCATAAATATCGGGGAGAGAGAAGTATACCTGCCCCGGTATGCCACGCTAGCCAAATTGTTCACCATAAACCAAAATTCTTGTAAGGGCCGTGGAACCCTTGCCTCCATCTCAATCAGAGGAAGGTAACGGCTCTAAGAAACAAATGGAGGACTGGTGTCAGCAACTGCATTTGGGTACTGACTCCACTCCCTCACACCAAAAACAGGGAGTCTACCGGGTGGTTCAGGAGTACGAAAGAGTCTTTAGTAAACACCCGCTAGACTTCGGGCGAGTAAAGGGGGTAGAACATCACATCCTCACAGGAGACCATCCACCCATAAAGGAAAGATACCGACCTGTACCCCCTGCACACTATCAGCATGCAAAAGGGATGTTGCGGGACATGAAGGGGGCTGGGGTAATCAGGGACAGCTGTTGCCCCTGGGCAGCTCCACTAGTTCTAGTGAAAAAGAAGGACAACACCATGAGAATGTGTGTAGACTACAGAAAGGTCAACCGTATCACACACAAAGATGCGTACCCGTTACCTAGGATAGAAGAATCTTTAGCTGCATTAAAATCTGCTAACTTCTTCTCCACTTTGGATCTTACTAGCGGGTACTGGCAGGTTCCTGTAGCAGAGGCAGACAAGGAGAAGACTGCATTCACCACCCCGATGGGCCTCAGCGAATTCAACTGTATGCCGTTCGGGCTCTGCAATGCACCAGGAACCTTCCAACGGTTGATGGAATGCTGTCTGGGACACCGGAATTTCGAGACGATCCTGTTATACCTGGACGATGTCATCGTCTATTCCAAAACCTACGAGGACCATCTGAAACACCTGGCAGAAGTGTTTGACGCCCTGGCAAGCTACGGCCTCAAGGCGAAACCCTCCAAGTGTCACCTGCTGAAACCAAAGGTGCAGTACCTGGGACACGTGGTGAGTGCTGACGGAGTGGCTCCCGACCCCGATAAGATCACCGTGATTAAAGACTGGCCAAGACCCTCCAGCATAAAGGAAGTGCGGCAGTTTCTCGGGTTGGTAGGCTACTACCCAAGATTCATTCCCGGTTTCACCAAATGGCAGCTCCTATGCAGGACCTCCTGATAGGCCAATCCAGGAAGGCCAAAAACCAGAAGCCGCCCTTCAGTTGGGAAAAGCTGGAAGAAGAGTCCTTCCGCCAGCTGAAGATGGCCCTCACGGGGGACGAAATTCTGGCGTACCCTGACTACAGCCAGCAACATCGGGCTAGGAGCCGTACTGTCCCAGATCCAGCAGGGGAAAGAACGGGTAATCGCTTACGCTTTCGGCCCACGGAGAGGAACCCTGAGAATTATAGCTCATTCAAGCTAGAGTTCCTGGCAGTGGTGTGGGCAGTGACCGAACGTTTCAAGCATTACCTTGCCTCTTCCAAGTTCACCGTGTACACGGATAACAACCTGTTGACACACCTGGACACTGCAAGACTTGGTGCCCTGGAGCAGAGATGGATGGCCCGCCTGTCCAACTATGAATTCACCATCAAATACCGGGCGGGACGCTCAAATGCCAACGCGGATGCCCTGTCGAGAATGCCAAACCTACCGGACGTAGGGGAAGATCCAGAAGAACTGGAAGAAATCAAACTCCCTGCGTTCCACCGCCATGGGATTAGCCTGTATTCCCACCGTGTGAGGGACAGGCGCTCTGCTATGTTCAATCCCTTGCCCCACTACAGCTGGGCAGAGACACAAGACAGTGATCCCGCAGTCCGTCTGGTGAAGGAAATGCTAACACAGGCTGATGCCCGTCTTGATCCAGACGCTCCGGAGGAGACCAAGCAACTGTGGAAGGAGAAAAGCAGGCTGTTTCTTTACAAGGAGAAGCTGTGCCGGAGAATGGTCAACTCTAGAACACATGAGCTGACCTGGCAGGTAGTGGTCCCAAGACGAGACGCGGCTATGGTTCTGGAGGCGTATCACGACGGAGCAGGACACTTCGGATGGAAAAAGCTGGAGTTCTTGTTGCGTGAACGGTTCTACTGGGTAGGTATGAGAGGAGCCATTGAGAGGTGGTGCAGAGACTGTGGCCCGTGCAACCTAAGAAGAAAGGACCGTGCCAGCCAGAAGAGTCCCCTGCAGCCCATCATCACCAGGCAGCCACTGGAACTGGTAGCCCTGGACCATGTGAAACTGGCTCCAAGCAAATCTGGGTACGTCTGCGCCCTCACCATCGTAGATCACTACTCCCGGTTTCTAGTGGTGGTCCCTGTCAAGGACTTAACGGCCCAAACAGCAGCCAGGGCCTTCCAGCTGCACTTCTGCCGTCCACACGGGTACCCGGAGCAAGTGCTGACGGACCAAGGACCAGCCTTCGAAGCGGAGGTCTTCCATGAGTTCTGCAATCTGTATGGCTTCAGGAAGATAAGAACAACGCCCTATCACCCTCAGACCAACGGACTATGTGAGAAAATGAACCAGGTGGTGATAGACTTGCTAAAAACATAGCCCCTGGAGGAACGCAGTCTGTGGCCTGAAAAACTGCCTGATTTGGTGGACTTGTACAATCACATCCCCGTAGGCTCCACCAACTGTACCTCGGCTTACCTAATGAGAGCAAGACCTGGTAAGCTGCCTATTGACCTGGATATGGGAGTCCTGACACCTGAGGACACCTCGCCAGAGGCAGACTGGGATACAGAACGGCAGCAGCAGTATCGGAAAGTACAGGAAAGCGTTGAGCGAAGTCTGTCTCAAGCAAGAGAAAGGCAAGAGAAAGCTTATAACCAGTATGCTCCCGCTGTTCCCCTGGTACCTGGAGAGCAGGTCTTGAAGAGAAAGAGACGGCTCCACAAGTTGCATGACCAGTAGGAGAAGGACCCGTACACCGTACTGCCCTCAAGTCATGAGAATCCTAAAGTATGTATCATCAGTAAGGATGGAGGAGAGACCACAGCCATTGTCTCCAGAGACCACCTGAAGAAGTGTCCCGAGCAGCTGCAAAGCCCTGAAGAAGATCAAGAAAACCCTCAACCCGCAGAGGAAAGGGAAGAAATGATCAGTACCGTACTTGGAGACTTTCCCCGGTCCTGGACTCAGATCAACAACGCAGTCGTGGTACCCGTCCTCACCTTTCTCCAGCCAGCCCCTCAAGGGCCTACAGAAGAACAGGTAGTGTGAGAAGAGCAGCCGGCCCAGGAGGCAGAAGAATCCATACCAGCTGCCCAGGAGAATCAACCCTGGGCAACAGTTCAAGCGGGGACTGGATGCTTTTCTAGATACCAGGCAGATTTCTGCATATACTTAAAAATAGAATAAAATAGTAGATTGATACAGGGATTTATTCTGACTGCTGGTTTCAGAGTCGGGAGGGAATTTTTCCTCAGGTGAAGATTGGCTAAATCATTTGGGGTTTTTGCCCTCCTCTGGATCAACTTTAGCAATTACAGAACTAACAGGTCGAACTTGATGGACGCAAGTCTTTATTCGACTTTACTAACTATGTAACTATGTAACCCTCTGCTAGTAGTGAGCCTGCCGTGCCCCTAGTGAGCCAAAGAGTACGCAGAAAGCTGCCAGGCCTGCCCGTAACACCTTCTACACCCTTTAGTGCAGAACCAGATAGTGGGTTACGTAGGTCCACCAGGAGCACTAGAGGACAGATGCCCGGTCGCTGGAGAATCTAAACTGTGATACATGTAAACTGCAAATGTTGAAAATGGTTTATGTTTTTGTTACCTGGTTACTAATTATGTTTCTCTAGTTACCCTGTAGGTTTATTTGGACTGACAGGTTATGGACGCTGAATAACCGAAACTACATGTAGATAGTTGCACCTTGGTGCCTCTTGCGAAGATGGTCGCGGAAGAGAAAACCTGTCTGGCGTGGCCTCCTTGTGGCCCAAAGTAGCTAGCCTCAGCCTTGCAGCCACGCCCAGGTCCAACGCTTGGGGTTTGCTTTGGACAGGTCCCCTACTCTGTGCCAAGACTTCACCTTGTTGGGTGATATGGACACCCGGTTACGGACACGCCGTGACCTCTAAAGACTAAAGTTTCTTGTATATATGTTGTTGTATTATTGTTTATACCCTGTATTTGTGTTTTCTTAAAAATGTGTTTAGTCCCGGAGTACTAAAATTCACTGGGGGGAATGTGGCACCCCAGGGGTCTGGTTGCCACAGTAATAGAAATATTACGTCTGAGAGCAGGTGGGAGGTTTCTCTGGTCAGGAGCCCTAAGCATGCAACACTTCCTGCCCAGACCTGGGAGGTGAGGAATCTGCCCTTATAAACTGGGTCTGGGGCGGGATTAGTCAGTCAGAGTCTGGGAGTCAGAGTCTGGGAGTCAGAGCCTGGAGACAGTTCCAGACACAGGGAGAGTTACAGCAGGAGCTCTGTAGGAGCAGTAACTGAAAACCAGGGGCTGGGGCTGAGCAGAGCTCGCCCTGGCAGAAGAAACCAAGTACCGGACACCGGAGTCCAAGGCTGTGGGGACTGATATCCACCCAGCAGCAGAAACCAGCCGGCAGGGAATTCCAGGTCCTCTGGCCATAGAAGCCCGGAGGCTCAGTCACAAGGAAGGGACCAGCACCGCCATCCAGGAGCGGAGGCTAACAGAAGGCCCCAAGTCACCAGCCATACGGGTGAGCACCACACGGTATACTCAGGGACGTGGGCTACTTCTACCCGCTTACAGCAAAGTAGCCAGAAAGAGTGCAGATAGACGGGGAGGCCTACAACTCCACCTGGCCAGGGGAACTCCTGTTTGCTCGCAGACTGACCAGGCCCCTTATGTTAGCCAGTACTCCCGGGAGGGTCTGCCTTAATATCACCAGTAAAGACCCTGAACTGCACTGCAAAGACTCTGAGTCGTTCCTGCTTCATCGCCGCACCAGCACTACTAGTGCTGGGACTCCCGTGCCCTATCACCCTCACCATCAACTACACTGCCCGGGGGCTCCACTCTTCCCGTGGGGAGTCACCCTACCTCAGCTGCACACACCATCAGCCCCAGCAGTCTGCCCTTGCAGCGGCGGTTGGCACTGACCACAATCCACGGGTGGCGTAGTCGGACAATTAACCTAAAACCCCCACAAAAGACCGCCATCGGCCTGACCACCCTGAGCCACGGGACCGGGTCACCGCCACGGATTCAAGAACCCCCAGAGACCCGGCTCCAGGTATCCCACACACATCCACACTAGGCCCAGGGGGCGAGTCACTTTCTTGTAGTAGTAAGTATGGCCTCTTTCTCTAATTTTAAGTACATTTCAGCACATTTTCCATGATTAAACTATACTTATCTTTAAGAAGAACTAGATCCTTTTTTATGGACATCACTTTTGCATTGCACTATTATATCATTCATTAGAAAGTTTTTAAATATCAGAAGCAGATGCAAAAATAATCAAAATTGTCTCGGAGAGGATTCTTGGGTGTCAACCATCTGGTCCTGGTGCTTTATTGACGTTTATTTTGTCTAACATTGCTTAGACCCTATCCATATAAAGCCAAGCACATTTACAGCAATGGTAAAAGCACTGTCACAACATAGGCCCCCTTTTAGTTCTTTTGTATACACACACCGAAACTTTTCAGAAGTCTTGAAGAAAAAGAGTAACACACAAACAGGTCCCAGGACATAAGGCTGTAATATATGAGAAGTACAGTTTTCTATACTTTACATGTATTGCAATATGTCATTGCTTCAAAGACGTTTAATGTTGGTATATACAATGAGATAAACATGTAGTGCTCTAGTAGTACAAATAGCATAAGTCATAGTACACGACAACGGCCAAAAGAGGGAATTGTAAAAGACGAATAAAAATGCCTGCTGTCCTCTTGGGATGTACAGAGCAGGTGCATTGCACTTGGCTGCATTAGTGGTGGGCAAATTGGGCAACTGCCCAGCGATGCCATCCCCAAAGGGGCCGTTAGCCTTTACAATCCAGGATCTGCACTGATAATGCCAGTCCTGCCCGCAGCTGGGAGCACCGTCTAGCTGTCCTCCGGAAATGGGGTGTGTGTGTGCCGCTAACTGAGCCCTGGTCCACACTCCATCCTTACCTGGCAGTGGAATATCACACCTCTGGATGAGGTGCAATACCCCTGTAGCAACCGAACCCTCGGGGTGCTACATAAGCATTCACGCTCAGCAGTAGACAGCGTTCACACAGGCACTGGATCTTGCATCAACACAATATGATGTTTTTTTTCACAGGTTGCACAGCACCAAGAAACAAAAACATAAACACAAAATCTCTAGCCTTGTCTAAACACTAACTAAGCAAAATAGACCCTGGCTACTCATACATGACTGAGCTAGTCTCAGTTTGGTCAAACACAACAAGTATTGTCCATAGCAACTACTGATACTTGTGGTTTGGTGCACACGGCCTGTGCAGACTCTTCTCAGAGAGAGATTCTGGCTTGTGTCTCAATAGCCCCAACACAAATCTGACTCGCCCCCTGGGCCGTGGGGCACTCGGATCCGGGCAATAGGGAGCGATGGGGTAGTAGTGGCAACCCGGATCCGTGGCTAAGGGTGGTCAGGCCAGTGGTAGTCCGTTATGTGCTGATGTTTATGTCCGACTACGCCACCCGTGGATTGCGGTTATTAGGAACCGCCGCTGCATGCAGACCGCTGGGGCTGATGAGGTGTGCAGCTAGGGTAGTGTGACTCCCCACGGGAAGAGTGCGGCCCCAGGGCAGTATAATGGATGGTGGGAGTGATGATAGTGAGAATCCCAGTGCTGATAGTGCTGGAGGAGCAAGGAGCACACAGACAACAAGTTGCAGTCCAGGGTCTTTACTACAACAGGTAAACTGACCCATAAACAGTCCCAGCTAGGAGGGGACCTGGATGTCTGAGAGCAACGGGGAAATTGGCCCTGGTCAGGGTGAGGGTGTAGGCCTACCGTGCTTTCTGCGCTCCTTCTGGCTATCTCCTCGTTATAGGGTAACAGCCCACGTTTCCGAGCTTTCCGTGTATTCTCGCCTGTATGGCCTGCGACGTGGGTTCCTTTCTGCTCCCAGCCTTGTATGGCTTTACTGGTCCCTTCGGTTGTGGCAGGGCCTCCAGGCTTCTTAGGCCAAGGAATGTACAGTCCCTTGCGGACTGGTTCTCTGCTGGGGGATGTGGAATCCTTCTAGCCTCAGACACCAAAGTCTGGTAAAATGAAGTCTTTTCTCTGCCAAGACAGGCTCTCTTCGCCTCTTGTCTCTGGCTTGTGGCTCTCTCCTACTGCCACACTTCCTCTTAGGTTACAATGCAACTTTCTGTCCCTGCTCCACTCTGGGACACGTCTCAGAGCTGAGACAGGCAATCCAGTTCTCTCTAACCCTGCTCTCAGTACCAGCTTTTATAGGGGCAGCCAGCTCCCCCTACTGGCCTGAGACAGGAGGCATTGCATGCTAATGTTCCCCTGACCAGAGAACCTCCCCCTTGCTCTCAGACACAGCTTTATTTACACTTGTGGCATCCAGGTAGGGTGACACATTCCCCCCTAGTGAAATTTAGTACTCCGGGACTAAACAGTAAACAAAGATAATATACATAACAATAAAACATTAATAGACAGACGACGCACAAATTGAGTTCTTAAGGTCACAGTGTGGTCTGTGACCGGGTGTCCATATCACCAAAACAACGGGGAGCCTTAACCAGGTGGGGGTCTGTCCTACCCCAAGTCCTTCACAGTCTTAGTTCATTCCTGGGTTAGGCTCAGAATGCAGTCCATACAAGGTCCCGGTTATAAAAAGTCCATAGCCTGTGAGTCCTTACGGTTGCTGCAAGAGACTGAAACAGAGTATTACCAAACATGCATGTAACTAGGCAAACATTTCAACAGTTGGTAACAGGGTTATTTACAATTTAGTGCACCCTATATTCTCCAGCGAGCGGGTATCTGCCCCTTTGTGCTCCTGGTTGACCTTCTTAACCCACTGTCTGGTGGTGGACTGACTTGGCTTTCCCCACTAGCGTTAGGGGTACAGCTACCAGCTGGGTGTACAGGTAGGGCAGGCAGCTGTCTGCGGGTTCTCTGGCTTACCGCAGGCATGGCAGGCTCACTGTCAGCAGAGGGTTGACTCTCCTGGGCTGCTGGTACAGGCTCTTCTGCCTCTGGAACCGCTTGCTCCTCTTCACCTTCCGGCTCTGGTGTTGGTTGTTGCTGTGCCGGTTGCAGGAAATGCAGGACGGGTACCACTATAGCATCATTTATGCGAGTCCAGGACTGAGGGAACTGTCCGAGAACGGTGCTGATCATTTCTTCCTTGTCCTCTGCGGGTTCAAGATCACTCTGATCCTCTTCTGCACTACGGAGTTGCTCGGGGCACCTTTTGAGGTGGTCTCTGGAGACGACACTAGTGGTTTCTCCTCCGTCCTTGGTGATCACGCACACCTTTGGGTTGTCGTGGTCAGGCTGCAGTAAGGTGTAGGGTTCCCTTTTCCACTGGTCGTCCAACTTATGTAGCCTTCTTTTTCGCTTTAGGACTTGCTCACCAGGTTCTAGGGGACTAGCAGGGGCGTGTTGATTGAAGAGTCTTTCTTGCTTCTCTCTCACCTGGGCCAGGCTCTTCTCCACACTCTCCTGTACCTTCTTGTACTGCAGTTGCCTTTCCGTATCCCAGTCCGCATCCGGGGAGGTGTCCTCAGGTATTAGGACTCCCATCTCCAGGTCTACGGGCAGCTTACCCGGTCTGGCTCGCATCAGGTAAGCCGGGGTGCAGTTTGTAGCGTTCACCGGGATATTGTTGTACATGTCTACCAGGTCCGGCAGTTTTTCTGGCCACAGGCTGCGTTCCTCCAGGGGCAACGTCTTCAGGAGATCAATGACTATATTGTTCATCTTCTCACACATCCCGTTGGTTTGGGGGTGGTAAGGCGTTGTCCGTATCTTCTTACAGCCATAGAGGTTGCAGAACTCCTGGAAGATTTCAGCCTCGAACGCTGGACCCTGGTCTGTCAGGACCTGTTCCGGATACCCGTGTGGATGGCAGAAGTATTGCTGGAAGGCTCGGGCCGCTGTTTGGGCTGTCAAGTCCTTTACCGGGACCACCACTAGAAAACGGGAATAATGGTCCACGATTGTCAGGGCGTAGATGTATCCGGACCGGCTTGGAGCCAATTTGACGTGGTCCAGAGCTACCAGCTCAAGAGGCTGCGTGGTGACGATGGGCCTCAAGGGTGTCTTCTGGCTGGTGCGGTCCTTCCTCCTCAGGTGACAAGGGCCACAGTCTCTGCACTATTTTTCTACAGCTCCTCTCATGCCGACCCAAAAGAACCTTCCTCTTAGTAGGAACTCCAGTTTCTTCCAACCGAAGTGTCCCGCTCTGTCATGGTAAGCTCCCAGGACCATAGCTGCATCTCGCCTTGGGACCACGACTTGCCAGGTCAGCTCGTGCGTCCGGTGGTTAACGATCCTTCTGCACAACTTGCCTTCGTAGAGGAACAGCTTGCTCTTCTCCTTCCATAGCTGCTTGGCTTCCTCTGGGGCATCTGGATCTAGGCGGGCGTCTTCCCGGGTCAGCAGATCTTTCACCAGGCGGACAGCAGGGTCACTATCTTGGGTTTCGGCCCAGCTGTGGTGAGGTAGGGGATTCATCATCACAGTTGTTAGATCCTCCTCCTTCACGCGGTGAGAGTGTTGAGCGGCTCCATACCGGTGAAACGCGGGGAGTTCTACCTCTTCCAGCTCTTCTGGGTCTTCGTCACCTTCAGGTAAGTGAGGCATTCTTGATAGGGCGTCCGCGTTGGCGTTGGTTTTGCCTGTCCGGTACTTGATCACGAAGTCATAGTTGGAGAGACGGGCCATCCACCCCTGTTCCAGGGCACCCAGTCTTGCATTGTCCAGGTGTGTCAACGGGTTGTTGTCCGTGTACACGGTGAACTTTGCGGAGGCCAGGTAATGCTTGAAGCGTTCCGTCACGGCCCATACCACCGCCAAGAATTCAAGCTTGAAGGAGCTGTAATTCTCCGGGTTCCTCTCGGTGGGCCTCAGCTTCCGACTGGCGTATGCGATCACCCGTTCTCTGCCCTGTTGGTTTTGGGACAGTACGGCTCCCAGTCCCACATTACTGGCATCTGTGTGGAGAATGAAAGGCTGGCCATAATCAGGGTAGGCCAGGATCTCATCCCCAGTGAGGGCCAACTTTAGCTGGCGGAAGGACTCCTCTTCCGGTTTATCCCACTTGAAGGGTGGCTTTTGACTTCTGGACTTGGACTGTCCGATCAGGAGGTCCTGCATAGGAGCTGCCATCTTAGTGAACCCGGGGATGAACCTTCGGTAGTAGCCTACCAACCCGAGAAACTGTCTTACCTCTTTGATGTTCGAGGGGCTTGGCCAGCTCTTGATTGCCGTGACCTTGTCAGGGTCGGGGGCCACTCCTTCCGCGCTTACCACGTGCCCTAGGTACTGGACCTTTGGTTTCAGCAGGTGGCACTTCGATGGTTTCACCTTCAGGCCATAGCCTGCCAGGGCTTCGAACACCTCAGCCAGGTGCTTGAGATGGTCCTCGTAGGTCTTCGAATAGACGATCACGTCGTCCAGGTAAAGGAGGACCGTCTCGAAGTTTCGGTGCCCTAGACAGCATTCCATCAGCCGCTGGAAGGTCCCTGGTGCGTTGCAGAGCCCGAAAGGCATACAGTTGAATTCGCTCAGTCCCATCGGGGTGGTGAAGGCGGTCTTCTCCTTGTCAGCCTCTGCTACAGGAACCTGCCAGTACCCGCTAGTAAGGTCCAAAGTAGAAAAGAAGTTAGCAGATTTTAGTGCGGCTAAAGACTCTTCTATTCTAGGCAGCGGATATGCGTCTTTGTGGGTGATACGGTTGATTTGTCTATAGTCCACGCACATTCTCATGGTGCCGTCTTTCTTTTTGACCAGAACCAAGGGGGCTGCCCAAGGGGCTACAGCTGTCTCTAATGACCCCAGCTTCTTTCATCTCCCTTAGCATACCCTTGGCGTTCTGATAATGTGCAGGGGGTACAGGTCTGTGCCTCTCTTTTATTGGTGGGTGGCTCCCTTTGGGGATGTGGTCTTTTACTCTGCCGAAGTCTAGCGGGTGCTTACTAAAGACTCTCTCGTACTCCCGTACCACCCGGTAGACTCCTTGTTTTTGGTGCAGGGGAGTGGAGTCAGCACCCACGTGGAGTTTCTGGCACCAGTCCTCCTTTTGTTTCTGGGAGCCATTACCCTCCACCTGTGGAGATGGAGGCAAGGGTTCCACAGCCCTGATAGCTTTGTGTTCGACGACAAACAGTTTGGCGAGTGTAGCGTACCTGGGTAAGTGTACTTCCCTCTCCCCAATGTTGAGGATGCGGACGGGCACCCTCCCATGACGGACATCAACCACCCCCCGGGCTGTCAAAATGGTGGGCCTGCTGTCTGAGTACACGGGTTCTACCATGGCTTGGTAGTCTCTACCTCTCAACCCGATTGCAGTCCGACACCAGATCATCATTTCACTTTTGGGAGGCATGGAAATGGGGAATGGATCACTGAGTCTTACGCTACCGATCTCACCACCAGACAGTTCTACCTGCTGCCGTCTCATCAGGGCTTTTATCTCCTTGTTGAGGACTCTCTGTTGGCTGGAACTAGCATTCACCGCCACCTGTTGTAAGATTACAATTACCTCTGAAAGACAATTTTCAATTATGTTAGTACCCACAGATATTTTAGGGTGACTTTCATGACGGTCAATGTCCACAATAATCACTCCCTGTGCCGGCAGTTCAACTTTACCAATTTTAATGGTCATCTCCTTGAACCCCATCTGCGGCACGGGTAAGCCATTACTGGCGATGATGCTCAAGTTACTGTCTGGATACCGTGTGATATCAGCATCAGTCCAATACTGCTTAAAAAGTACATAAGGGATTGTGGTTACTTGCGACCCATTATCCAGCAAGGCGCTCATGGGGATACCGTCCAGCACCACGGGTAAAACCGGGCGCCCCCCAACGTACTTATTACGCCAATTGTAAGGGCCTGGTGATCTTATGCCTGGGGGTCGGCCCTCTGCCCCAGGTTGGACCCGTTTAAATTACAATACCTGGAAATGTGTCCGGGCTGGTTGCATCGACGGCAAATGGGCTGTCCATCCTCTGCGTAGCGGTCTGTGGGCCTCCCTCGGAACGACGGGATCCTCCTCTGTCGACGCCACGGGACATCCTCCGGACTTGAAGCCAGCTTGATGGGTCTTGACGGGTCCACTTGCAACGCCTGGACGGTCCTGGTCAATGCCGCGACGCTCCTGGTCAGCTCCTGGACTTGGTGGTGCAGGCCTTTCGACGGGGCTTGGTTCAGGGCCTATGCATCAGCCTCCACGGAGTCCATAGAGGAGGGCGCCGCCTCCTGGTGGTAGGTGATAGCAGGGCGCCGGGGGTTTATAGCGCCACTGGTTGCAGATTCACGGAGCACCCTTATGGCCCTGTCCTTAAATTGGGCAAAGGTCAGGTCGGGGTTCTGAAAGAACATGAGGCGCAACTGGGCCCTGTGGGCGCTGGACAGCAGACCCTCTATGAATTGCTCTGTTAGCAGCTTATCGGTTTCCTGCACACTGCCAGGGTCAGTTTGTTGAATAGCCCTCAGGGCTTCCTGCAGATTTAGGGCATAGTCTCTGATGCTGTCCTGTGCCCGCTGCTTACATCCATAGAACCTCATTTTAATCTCAGCGGAGGTACGTGTATCAAAGGTACCCCGCAGCCGGGCCAGAATACCCTTCACAGTCCTTTTCTCCTCAGTGGGCCACGACTTTACCTCCCTTTGGGCTGCGCCAGTTAACTGCCCTGTCAATATGCTGACCTTCTGCTCCTCTGTCAGGGGGTAAACCTGGAACAAGCTGTACAGCCTTTCTTTAAAGTCAGTTAGGGCATGGGGCTCCCCTGAGTATTTGGGCAGCCAGGCCGCTCCAGGGATGTAGGGCAGGGAAAAGGGCATCACCGCTGCTGCAGCTGCGTTGGTGGTAGTGGGCTCCTCTGTGTCCGACATCTTCCTCCCCCCTAGTTAAGCGTGGCCTACCTTCTGACGATCCTCTTCTGTAGGCCGCGGCTCCGCTGCTGCTGCTCTGGACGAGGACCTGGCGTCGCGTCCTGATGACGTCAGCGTCGCTCTCTCTCCCTTCCAGGACCTTGCGCAGCGTCGGTGCGTGGGGCGGAGCTTCGGATCTCGCGCGGTTTTGACGTCCACGCCCCTCTTCTTCCCGCGCGGCGTCCTGGAGATGGCGTCCGATGGCAGGAAACAGCTGCGGATGGCGGGAAGACGGCAGAAGACGGCGGGAAACGGTCCATGATGGTGTCTGATGGCGGGAATCGGCTCCGGATGGCGGGAAACGACTCCGGACGGTGGGAAACTTCGCCACAGGTAAGTTACAAAAGTATTTTTCAGGCACGCAGTACCCGGTGGTTGCAGGCACGAAATCCTGCCGACTACGCCAAAGCTGACTCGCCCCCTGGGCCGTGGGGCACTCGGATCCGGGCAATAGGGAGCGATGGGGTAGTAGTGGCAACCCGGATCCGTGGCTCAGGGTGGTCAGGCCAGTGGTAGTCCGTTATGTGCTGATGTTTATGTCCGACTACGCCACCCGTGGATTGCGGTTATTAGGAACCGCCGCTGCATGCAGACCGCTGGGGCTGATGAGGTGTGCAGCTAGGGTAGTGTGACTCCCCACGGGAAGAGTGCGGCCCCAGGGCAGTATAATGGATGGTGGGAGTGATGGTAGTGAGAATCCCGGTGCTGATAGTGCTGGAGGAGCAAGGAGCACACAGACAACAAGTTGCAGTCCAGGGTCTTTACTACAACAGGTAAACTGACCCATAAACAGTCCCAGCTAGGAGGGGACCTGGATGTCTGAGAGCAACGGGGAAATTGGCCCTGGTCAGGGTGAGGGTGTAGGCCTACCGTGCTTTCTGCGCTCCTTCTGGCTATCTCCTCGTTATAGGGTAACAGCCCACGTTTCCGAGCTTTCCGTGTATTCTCGCCTGTATGGCCTGCGACGTGGGTTCCTTTCTGCTCCCAGCCTTGTACGGCTTTACTGGTGCCTTCGGTTGTGGCAGGGCCTCCAGGCTTCTTAGGCCAAGGAATGTACAGTCCCTTGCGGACTGGTTCTCTGCTGGGGGATGTGGAATCCTTCCAGCCTCAGACACCAAAGTCTGGTAAAATGAAGTCTTTTCTCTGCCAAGACAGGCTCTCTTCGCCTCTTGTCTCTGGCTTGTGGCTCTCTCCTACTGCCACACTTCCTCTTAGGTTACAATGCAACTTTCTGTCCCTGCTCCACTCTGGGACACGTCTCAGAGCTGAGACAGGCAATCCAGTTCTCTCTAACCCTGCTCTCAGTACCAGCTTTTATAGGGGCAGCCAGCTCCCCCTACTGGCCTGAGACAGGAGGCATTGCATGCTAATGTTCCCCTGACCAGAGAACCTCCCCCTTGCTCTCAGACACAGCTTTATTTACACTTGTGGCATCCAGGTAGGGTGACACAAATCCACTCTGGTCAGCTTCCCCTAGCTGACTGTCTAAGGTGAACACCTAGCCTGGTTATATGCAGAGTTAGCCATGTGCAACTAATCAAAACCTGTAGAGCTAGGATTTAACCCCAGCCTACCCGGCTTTTCTACAGTGTGCATGCATTATGGAGTGTTTGTGGCATGGAGTGTGTGTGTGATGGTGTAATAAGTTAGCATTTAGGGCCCCATTTAATTTTTGACACACTAAGAGAAGCCCTATTTGTTTTTCTTTTGCTACTTATTCTGATGTGTTCTCCAATCTTGGCTCAACATATCCTGAAAATAATGTAAGATGGCTAACTTTGAAATTAGAAAATGTTTCTATTACCCACATCTCCTCCCAGAATGATTCAAAAATAATACTTTTCTTCAAAAATGGTTATCTCATGCCACTCATCTCAGAATATCTCGATCCAAGATGAAAAATAATGAAGAATCTGTAAAGTAGCACCAATCCTGCCAAGTGTTACAAAGATCCAGTCCTGGTCTTGGCTTAAAAGCTACAATTTAACCAGTAAAACCATAGAGAAATTGACTTAATATCTGAATTCTTTGTCTGTTCTCTGCTGCCATGTAATGTTGTATCCAAGAGGACATAATATAACAGCATCATCCGATATCTAACAACAAATTAAATTACTGAAGACAACATGTTACTGTGACCCAAAGCAACAATATGTTCACATGATATTATCGCTACTATGAAGTCAACATCACTGCAGCCTTGTAAACTTTGGAGGCCAGAAACGGGGGACATAAAAAAATAAAATGTCTTGCATTTAAGTACATTTTTTATTTTTTTACTTTTACAGGTACAGGGGACTTTTGACAACTGTATTAATACTGGACAATAGTAATTTTTATAATGTTTAACTGAGTCATTAACAAATGCTCAGTGTATAACTCACATCTGCAAATAAAGTTGATTAGTGGTCTGGAAAACAAGGGCCATTCAAATGTCCTTTATTTAAGGAATTAAATTAATTTAATGTTAATGCGGAGTCATTGATCTTATCTGAACAAGTGATAAATCTGTCATAATGTAAGAAGGGAGGTGAATTCTAATTTCTGAGCTCTGCAACGAGTAGGCGTGATTTACCATCCTGGGAAAATGAGAGGTTTCCGTAGCATATTAAACCAGTTAGATATTTAGAAGATGACCGAGGGCATTATAACCTAACGCATAGTGAAAGATGACCTCCACTGTCATTTCCTTTATCTGGTGCCGATTAGAACAATCTGTTCCTAAGTACAACAAAGCTGCAATAACTTCATCCAAAGGGAAACATAGCTTTGTTATGGAAGCACCAGGGTTCTTCACCCTCATTTTCTGAAGAGTCTTCTCCTTAACCAATAAATCTAAACACAGCATGAAAAGCAAAACTGGAAAAAACTGTGACATAATAAATCATATTTAATGAGTATGCAGTAAATATCAAATGAAATATTAGGTATCCATATTAGTGCCAACAAGCAGAACACACACTGCTGATAAACACAACTTTGGTAATCTTATGTATGAAGATAAACAATTATCAAGATCCGGGTCTAAGGGGTAACGTCTCTTCTTGTGGAGAGTGACACGCCTGACATACCAGAGTAAGGAGACTTATAGGCCATTCAATGCTTCTCAAACAGCCAAATCAGATCTCTTGTTTTGCACTGAGGAGGTCCAACACCCCAAAACACGTATCTGAAAATAGAGATTCTGGTTTGGCAAGATCAGGGTGTAAGCATTAACGTCTCTCCTTTGTGGAGAGTGACATGTCTGACATGCCAGTATAAGGAGACTTATAGGCCATGCAATACTCCTTAAAAAGCCAAATCAGACCTCTTGCTTTGCACTGAGGAGGGGCAACAACCCGGAACATGTGTTTGCAAATAGAGATTCTGGTTTAGCTTTTATCCTAAGTCATGTGGCAAAGCTCCTTCAATTGTCCAATACTAGGAAAACCCCTTCTCAGTCTGAATGTTTGCCCCAGTTAAAATAAAAACACTTATACTCTCCTCCGGCGCCAGCACTGCTCCAGCGGTGTTGGCACTCACGTTCCCGGGGCTCATGTCACATTGATATGTCACGTGAGCCCTGAGCCTAAACAGCGCTGACTTCACTGTCCCCGCCTTCAGACAAATAAGTAATCAAGAGGAATTCAGAGATGCAGCTGTTCTCTCACCTTCTCTTGATTACTTATACATATGAAGACAGGGACAGTGAAGCCGGCGCTAATGACGCGCCCCCAGGGCAGTGGGGTACTCGGCAGCCGGGCCTATGGTGGTGGGAGATAGGTCACAGTGGCTGGCCCGGTCCGTGGCCCAGGGCAGTCAACCAAAAAGGGGATTGGAACTTGGATAGAGATAAAAATAAAATAAATAGTTCGTGACGCCACCTGTGGTACCTGGTAAAGATTACCAGCGCTGCTGCAGACCTCCGGGGCGTGATGGGATGGCAGCTGGGATGTTTCTGGTGATGCTGGGGCTCGTAGTGCAGGCGGGATGGCGCAGCAGGAGTAACTGACAGAGACAGGGGATTCGCTTCAATACCTTTACTGGTGCGGATGTCAGGTACGGTCCAGGGTACTCAGTAGGATGGGTGCACTTCAGGACTTCTCCCCAGTGAGTGGGTATAAGGCCTCCTGGTCCGTGTCTGCCTCTCTGTATGCTCCTGGCCAGCCTGCAACTGAGCCTAGCTTATGTGTCGTGCTGTTCCTTCACCTGTCACTTGGTAGTAGGACCTTCTGCTGGCAACCACTATACCTGGGCGTTGGGGCATTCGTGGTTCCTGGTCCTGTAATGGGTCTAGCTTCAGGTCTGCCAGGGACTTGTAGTCCTCCTGGGATGCCGGTGATCCCTACTGGGTATAAAGGGACCCTGTAGGCGCGGACCCGGTGTCCGGTTTGTATATCGGGGTGAGCCTATGATGCTCCTCTGCCCCCTCAACTCCTCTCTCCTTTCTCCTCTTGCCTTCGGCCTCACTCGGGGCCCTCAGAACTCAGCAGCAGATGCGCTGCGTCTTCGCTGCTCTCAGCGTCAGCACGCTCTCAGACTCTCTCTGTCTGACTCTCAACTAACTGACTGCCTGGCTCCACCCTCCATATATATTTCCCAAACGGGCTCCCTCGGGTGGTATGAGGTGGAAGGGTGGAGGTGTTTGTATGTAATGAGGGCCTCTTGTGGAGAAGTCCATTCATGCACCCTGGGTCTGTGGTACCTGTGCACAGCAGGGTGCCACATTCCCCCCTAGTACAATTCAGTACTCCTGGACTGAAGCATTTTTGTAACAGGTTAAAAACAATAATTATAATAATAACAAGTATAATAACATTAATTAAGTTACAGTAAGTCCCATAACCCAGTGTCCATTTCACCGAAGAAAGTGTAAAATGAGTAATATGAGGGACCCGCCTGAAAACCATCAACGTAGGCCCTGGGCGTGGCTACAGGGCATAGGTGATCCAGGTGCTGGACCACGTCTTCGGCCACGCCAAATGGGTTTTTGTTCTGTGGTCAATAAGGGGCACTTTGATAAGTGCAAACTATTTACAAATAAAGTTTTTTGGCTGCTCACAGTCCTCACCCTACAAGTCTTTATACCCTTACGGGTAACTAAATGCACACATAAATTTCAGTTTATACAATAAACAATGGACAATACCCAACTGGGTAACTATTTACAATTTAGGCACTTCATGCTTATTCCCTAAACCGGGCAGGGATTTGTCCTTGTGTGCTGCGTGTGGACCTTCGTAACACTGGGGTGTCACTAGTGTCTGTGCGTACCCTTTCTGTTAATCTAGCAGGTGTACGTGCTGGTAGATTATAGAACTGCCTTAATCTCTCTATGGGACGGGCAAGTACACTGTCCACGGGGGCCTGCAGGCTCTGCTTCAACGGGTGAGTCTCCTCTTACTGGGGACTCTTCCTGTTCCTGAGCAGGCTCTTCCAGGGCACTTACAGGTTCTTCTGGTTGTTGATAGAAGTGTATCACCGGTACTATAACTGCTCCATCAAGTTGAGGCCAGTCCGCAGGGAAATCTCCTAGAACTGTGTGAAGCACTTCTTCCTTGGGTTCTTCCGGTGCTATAGGAGGTATTTCTTCTTCCGTTGTCTCAGTAGACTTGGGCACACTTTCAGATGGTCTCTTGAGACTATTGCAGTTGTTTTACCTCCATTTTTGCTAATCAGGCAAGTTTTACTGTTATCAAATCTGGAGTTCGGCACTGTGTAGGGCTCTCTTTCCCACTGGTCATCGAGCTTGTGACTTCTTCTCTTCCGCTTGAGCACTATCTCTGCTGGTGCATGTTTATTGTACTGTTCTTCTTGCCTTTCCCTCACCTTATTTAGACTGTCTTCGACACAGGCCTATACCTTCCTGTACTGCTCTTGCCAACTTGTGTCCTAGTCTTCAGTGGACATATCTGCTTCTGGTTCTACCACTCCGAGTTCCAGGTCCATGGGCAACTTTCCGGGTCTTGCCCTCATGAGGTACGCTGGGGTACAATTTGTAGAACTCACAGGTATGTGATTGTACAGATCTACCAGGTCAGGTAGTTTGTCTGGCCACTGATTTCTTTCTTCCAAGGGTAAGGTTTTCAGCAGGTCTATGACAATGTTGTTCATTTTCTCACACAAACCATTGGTCTGAGGGTGGTACGGCGTAGTCCGGATCTTTTTGCATCTGTACAGATGACAGAATTCTTTAAACAGCTCGGCTTCAAAGGCAGGGCCTTGATCCGTCAGCACTCTGTCCGGGTATCCATGGGGCCTTCAGAAGTATGCTTGAAACGTTCTAGCTGCCGTTTCTCCTGTCAGATCCTTGACAGGGGCTACCACCAGGAACCGGGAATAGTGATCCACCATGGTCAGGGCATAGGAGTAGCCTGACCTGCTGGGTGACAGCTTGACGTGATCCAGAGCGAAGATCTCCAGGGGCTGGGTTGTCTTGATGGACTGCAAGGGTGCTTTCTGGCTGCCATAGTCTTTTCTTCTGAGGCTACAGGGCCCACAATTCCAGCACCACCTCTCTATGGAGCTCCGCATTCCAACCCAGTAGAACCGGTCCTTCAGCAGGGTTTCCAGCTTCTTCCAGCCAAAGTGACCTGCTTGATCGTGGTAGGCGTCCAACACCATCTGGACATCTGTCCTGGGTACAACAATCTGCCACACCATTTCATGGGTCTTGGGGTTGACATATCTTCTGCACAGCTTCTCTCTATAGATGAACAGCCGGCTTCTCTCATTCCACAGTTGCTTGGCTTGTGGAGGAGCATCCTTCTCCAGGTGAGAACCTTCCTGGGTGATCAGCCTTTTGATGAGGCTGACAACCGGGTTACTGTCCTGGGTCTCCTTCCAACTGTGGTGGGGTAGAGGATTCAGCGTCCTTCCCTGACATCTTCTGGTGACGTGTTGCTCCTGGACCACTCTGCTTTGGTGGAAAGCAGGTAATTCAACTTCCTCTAAATCATCCACTTCATCCTCGGTGTCTAACTGGTGAGGCATCCTTGACAGGGCATCAGCATTGGTGTTCTTGTGACCTGCCCGGTACTTGATGGTGAACTGATAATTTGACAGTCTGGCCACCCAACGCTGTTCCATGGCTCCCAAACTGGCTGTCTCCAGGTGTGTCAAGGGATTGTTGTCAGTAAAGGCTGTGAATTTCGTTGAGGCTAGGTAATGCTTGAATTGTTCAGTGATAGCCCAGACCAAGGCCAGGAACTCCAGCTTGAAGGAGCTGTAATTCTCCGGGTTCCTCTCAGTAGGGCGAAGCTTCCTATTGGTATATGCAATTACCTTCTCTCTGCCATTTTGCTTCTGGGACAACACAGCTCCCAGTCCCTCGTTGCTGGCGTCGGTGTACAGCAGGAAAGGCTGGCTGTAGTCAGGGTAAGCCAGGATTTCTTCACCAGTCAGGATTTCCTTCATTACTGCAAAGGATTCAGCCTGTTCTTTGCCCCACTGAAATGGGGGACTACTTCCTCTTTTGGACTGTCCTACCAGGAGGTCTTGTAGAGGTGCTACCTTTTTGGTATAGTCCTTTATGAACCTCCGGTAGTACCGGACCAGTCCCAGGAATTGCCGTACCTCTTTGATGCTTCTCAGTTCAGGCCACTTCTGGATGGCAGTGACCTTCTCCGGGTCTGGTGCTACTCCCTCCGAGCTGACTACGTGCCCCAGGTACTGAACCTTCTGCTTGAGCAAGTGGCATTTAGACGGCTTTAGTTTCATCCCATACCGGGACAATGCTTCAAATACCTCCGCCAGGTGCTTCAGATGGTCCTCATACGTCCTCGAGTGCACGATAACGTCATCCAGGTACAGAAGCACTGTCTCGAAGTTCCGATATCCCAAGCAACACTCCATCATCCTCTGGAACGTTCTGGGTGCATTGCAGAGTCCAAACGGCATACTGTTGAACTCGCACAGTCCCATTGGGGTGGTGAAGGCTGTCTTCTCCCGGTCTTCCTCAGCAACAGAGACTTGCCAGTACCCGCTAGTGAGATCCAGTGTAGAGAAGTAATTGGCAGATTTTAGTGCAGCCAGGGTTTCCTCTATACGGGGCAAAGGGTATGCATCTTTATGTGTTATGCGATTAATCTGTCTATAATCTACACACATCCTCATGCTACCGTCCTTTTTCCTGACCAGGACCAGGGGAGCTGCCCAAGGGCTACAGCTATCCCTTACTACCCCTGCCTTTTTCATGTCACACATTTCCTTGGCTTTCTGATAATGTGCTGGTAGTATGGGTCGGTAACGCTCCTTAATGGGTGGATGGTTACCGGTGGGTATGTGATGTTGTACCCCTTTAACCCTTCCAAAATCAAGTGGGTGTTTACTAAACACTTGTTCATATTCCTGAACCACTCTGTAAACACCGTGTTTTTGATGGACAGGAGTGGCGTCAGTCCCAACATGGAGCTGTTGACACCAATCCTCCAGCTGAGCTTCGGAGTCGTTGTCCTCCACTGCATCTGGTGGGGTCAAGGATTCCACTGTGTGTATGGCATCATCATTCACAGTATACAATCTAGCAACAGTGGCATACCTTGGCAATTTGACTTCCTCCTCCCCACAATTTAGGAGTCGTACGGGCACCCTCCCATTGTGTACCTCAACTACCCCTCTAGCAGTTAGGAGTGTAGGTCTGTGCTCTGAGCTAATGGGCTCCACTACCGCCTGGTAGTTCTGTCCCTTGAGACCTATTGCTGCCCTACACCAAATCAGCATCTCACTCATTGGGGGAATCACAATGGGTATCGGGTCTGTCACCCGTACATTACCAATCTCACCACCTGTTAGCTTTACCTGTTGCTGGTACAGGAGGGCTCGAATCTCTCTCTGGAGCACCTTCCTCTGCCCTGGTTTGGCAGTGTCAGCAATCTGTTGGAGCAAAAACAACACTTCTCCCAAACAGTTAGCAACAATATTTGTACCAAGTATCATATACAAGTCTGTATCACCAGGGTTAGATTCTATGACAATTAGTCCTTGGTTCTTTAGTTCCACTCTCCCCACCTTCACTGTCACATCCTTAACCCCTACTAGCTTAAGAGGAAGGCCGTTAGAGGCATACACAGAGAGGTTCGGGGCTGGCGGGTGGAGTTCATCTATGGACCAGTACCTTTTGTAGAGGACATCAGGTATGATGGTTACCTGTGAGCCGGTGTCCAGTAACGCAGGTGTAGCTATGCCGTCCAGCACGATGGACAGGAAAGGCCTTCCTCCTACGAACCGGTGGTACCAGCTTGATGGGCCTGGTTGATTTACTCCTGGGTGTCGGCCCTCGGCTCCAGGGTTTGCCCGTTTAAAGGACAGTTCCGCACTGTGTGGCATGCTGTAATGCACACGCCCGGACTGACTGGCGTATGCGTGTATATGTAGTGATTCCACTGGACCGTACCGGAGAGTGAATGCCTGGAGGGGCGTAACTAAGTATTCACCCGATCCGACCAAGGTCGCACGGCGGCATACGACGCCAGTGTACCAAGGAGGAACCGAGCAGAGGGACCAGGTGGTACTCCAGGTCAGACCCCGGACACGGCTGTTGTCCCACACCGGGGAATACAGGAACAGGCAGGTTAGGCTGGCACACAGACTGGTGGGTATAGGCAGACACGGCTGGTATGCAGACGGGTGGATGCAGGCAAGCGCGACTGGTATGCGGGCAGAGAGGTACTGGCAGGTACGACAGGTTGGAGCACAGAGTGGATAGGACCCAGTACAGACCGGGACTCAGGAACAGAACCGCAGATGCGGTGGACAAACACAGCAGAGTGAGGCCGCCCGGAGCAGCGAGCAAGAGCAGAGCAAGACGAGACCGCCTGGAGCGGTGAGCGAGAGTAGAGCAGGACGAGGCCGCCTGGAGCGGTGAGCAAGAGGGGAGCAGGACAAGACTGCCGGAGCAGTGAGCAAAGGGTCAGAGCAGAGCGGGACTGCCGGAGCAGTGAGCAAAGGGTCAGAGCAGAGCAAGACTGCCGGAACAGTGAGCAAAGGGTCAGAGCAGAGCGAGACTGCTGGAGCAGTGAGCAAAGGGTCAGAGCAGAGCGGGACTGCCGGAGCAGTGAGCAAATGGTCAGAGCAGAGCAGAGCGAGACTGCCGGAGCAGTGAGCAAAGGGTCAGAGCAGAACGAGACTGCCAGAGCAGTGAGCAAAGGGTCAGAGCAGAGCGAGACTGCCGGAGCAGTGAGCAAAGGGTCAGAGCAGAGCGAGACTGCCGGAGCAGTGAGCAAAGGGTCAGAGCAGAGCGAGACTGCCGGAGCGGTGAGCAAGGCAGAGCAGGCAAGAACCGCCGGAGCGGTGAGCAAGGCAGAGCAGGCAAGAACCGCCGGAGCGGTGAACAAGGCAGAGCAGGCAAGAACCGCTGGAGCGGTGAACAAGGCAGAGTGGGCAGAAACCGCCGGAGCGGCGTGCAAGGCAGGGCAGAGGGGACAGGGCTCTGTTCACACGGAACAGACTGGAAGCAGCCAGAGCAGAGCAAAGCAGACAGTAAGGGAAGAAGCCAGAGTGGCAGTCTGGACTGGAAATCAAGTGCGCGCTCTTGCACAGTGGGAGATGGACCACTATGCAAGGACGCCGCCAGGTATGTTACACATGCCTTGTGGCAACGGTAGCAGATGAAGTCTCCTGGAGGGCGACGTTGGTCGTTGGTCCTCCCACGGGGTGGCGTTGTCCTCCTCCGGGGTGGCGTTGTCCTCCTATGGAGTGGCGTTGTCCTCCTTCTTCTCCTCATCCAGGGGACATCCTCAGGGCTGTCGTCGAGTAGGATCCTTCCCTCCGCCTCGGGCTCCGTCTGTAGCTGCAGGGTGCTCAGGACAGTGGCCAGGGTTTTACTCAGCTGACGCACTTCAGAGTGCAGGTTGTCCAGCTCGCTAGGGGGCACTGTTTGCATCTTTGTATCAGCCGTTAATGAAGGAGCATTGGGTGCTGCGGGCACTGGGGTGGCCCCACCCTGGTAACGCTGGATAGCAGTCCCTGATGTTTCCAGGGGCTACAGACCCTTAATAGCCATGTCCTTGAGAGTGTCAAAGGTGGCGTCTGGATGATCTAAAGCCCACCACCGTACAGTTCTGCTCTCCTCCTGGGACCTCAACCCCCGGATGAACTGTTCCATCAGCATTTTATTCTCATCTTGTATGCTGGCTGGACTAACCTGTTTCAGGGCCCGCAGGGCTTCCTGTAAGAGCCAGGCGTAGTCCCGGATACTGTCCTCAGGTTTCTGGGCACATTGGTAGAACCTCATCCGGAGATCTGTCTCAGTGCGGTTTTCAAAGACAGTTTGCAGTCTCTTAAAGATAATGGATACTGATTCCTAGTCTGCGGCTGGCCAGGTTTCAACTTCCCGCTTTGCGGCACCAGTCAATTGTCCCAGCACAACAGCGGCTCTCTGCTTACCAGTCATAGAATACATGTCCAAAACCTACAAAAGACAAAAATATATCTCATACCCTACCATCATTATATATAAATGTAAAGCAAAGTTGCATAATAAATATAGGGTACTTAGTGAACTATTTTTGATCAAAAAAAGTATACAAGCCGTCCCACCAGCGGCAAGGTGACCCTAAATTGGGACGGTACCTATACTGTCTATATTAAAAACCTTACTGTATATCAAAGTTGAAGTAATGCATATAAAAGGGTAGACAAATAGGACCGGGTCCCAACTCCAGACCACCTAGGCCCGTGGTAAGCTACATATATACTAATCAGCTCAACAAAGGGGATGCCACACCCTTAAATTGCACAGAATGCAAACAAGACAAAAAACCAAGCAATGTGAACTGAGGTCTAAGATGGTAGACATGCAAGAAATAGGAGCATGTTCACACTAGCAAAAAGAAGCAAAACCTACAAAAGACAAAAATATATCTCATACCCTACCATCATTATATATAAATGTAAAGCAAAGTTGCATAATAAATATAGGGTACTTAGTGAACTATTTTTGATCAAAAAAAGTATACAAGCCGTCCCACCAGCGGCAAGGTGACCCTAAATTGGGACGGTACCTATACTGTCTATATTAAAAACCTTACTGTATATCAAAGTTGAAGTAATGCATATAAAAGGGTAGACAAATAGGACCGGGTCCCAACTCCAGACCACCTAGGCCCGTGGTAAGCTACATATATACTAATCAGCTCAACAAAGGGGATGCCACACCCTTAAATTGCACAGAATGCAAACAAGACAAAAAACCAAGCAATGTGAACTGAGGTCTAAGATGGTAGACATGCAAGAAATAGGAGCATGTTCACACTAGCAAAAAGAAGCAAAACCTACAAAAGACAAAAATATATCTCATACCCTACCATCATTATATATAAATGTAAAGCAAAGTTGCATAATAAATATAGGGTACTTAGTGAACTATTTTTGATCAAAAAAAGTATACAAGCCGTCCCACCAGCGGCAAGGTGACCCTAAATTGGGACGGTACCTATACTGTCTATATTAAAAACCTTACTGTATATCAAAGTTGAAGTAATGCATATAAAAGGGTAGACAAATAGGACCGGGTCCCAACTCCAGACCACCTAGGCCCGTGGTAAGCTACATATATACTAATCAGCTCAACAAAGGGGATGCCACACCCTTAAATTGCACAGAATGCAAACAAGACAAAAAACCAAGCAATGTGAACTGAGGTCTAAGATGGTAGACATGCAAGAAATAGGAGCATGTTCACACTAGCAAAAAGAAGCAAAACCTACAAAAGACAAAAATATATCTCATACCCTACCATCATTATTTATAAATGTAAAGCAAAGTTGCATAATAAATATAGGGTACTTAGTGAACTATTTTTGATCAAAAAAAGTATACAAGCCGTCCCACCAGCGGCAAGGTGACCCTAAATTGGGACGGTACCTATACTGTCTATATTAAAAACCTTACTGTATATCAAAGTTGAAGTAATGCATATAAAAGGGTAGACAAATAGGACCGGGTCCCAACTCCAGACCACCTAGGCCCGTGGTAAGCTACATATATACTAATCAGCTCAACAAAGGGGATGCCACACCCTTAAATTGCACAGAATGCAAACAAGACAAAAAACCAAGCAATGTGAACTGAGGTCTAAGATGGTAGACATGCAAGAAATAGGAGCATGTTCACACTAGCAAAAAGAAGCAAAACCTACAAAAGACAAAAATATATCTCATACCCTACCATCATTATATATAAATGTAAAGCAAAGTTGCATAATAAATATAGGGTACTTAGTGAACTATTTTTGATCAAAAAAAGTATACAAGCCGTCCCACCAGCGGCAAGGTGACCCTAAATTTTATATATAATGATGGTAGGGTATGAGATATATTTTTGTCTTTTGTAGGTTTTGCTTCTTTTTTCTTTTTCTTTTTGGTTTATAGAATACATGTCCAGTACACTGCATATTTTTCTCTTGAACCCAGACAGGGTGTCTGGTTTGCCATCATACTGGGGAAGCCATTTCGCTCCAGGGATATACGGCAGGGCCATGGGTATCAACGGAGTCATGACCCCTGCTGGTGGGGCGGCCGCTCCAGCCTGTGCAGCACCGGGCTCAAGTTGGGCATCGAGAGCGTTATCCGGTGCTCCGGCGGCTTGCTGGTCATCGGCCATGGTTGCTCCTCCCTAGTAAACCGTAGCCTACCTTCTTTACTTGGATCGGGTAGGCCGCAGCTCCGCAGGCGACGGTCTCCTTCCAGGACCTTGCGTCTCCCTCGCGGCTGACGTCAGAGCGTGAGCTTGACAACGGTCTCCTTCTAGGACCTGACGCTTCCTGGTTCGGCGTCAAGGCGCGAGGCGGGGCCTGGGCTTCGCGCTCTTCCAGCGGTTACGCCTCTCCGATTCCTGCAGTTACGCCCCTCTTCTTCTCGCACGGCGATAGGAAAATGGCGGATAATGGCGGGAAACAGCGGCAATTGGCGGGAAAACTTCACCACGGTATGCGACACAGTTCTTTAAGGCGCACAGTACCCGGTGGCAACGGGCACACAATCCTGTTCGTTGCAACGGGCACAAAATCCTTTTCGTGACGCCAGAAGTTGACGCGCCCCCAGGGCAGTGGGGTACTCGGCAGCCGGGCCTATGGATGCTGGTGGGGGATAGGTCACAGTGGCTGGCCCGGTCCGTGGCCCAGGGCGGTCAACCAAAAAGGGGATTGGAACTTGGATAGAGATAAAAATAAAATAAATAGTTTGTGACGCCACCTGTGGTACCTGGTAAGGATTACCAGCACTGCTGCAGACCTCCGGGGGCTGATGGGATGGCAGCTGGGATGTTTCTGCTGGGGCTTGTAGTGCAGGCGGGATGGCGCAGCAGGAGTAACTGACAGAGACAGGGGATTCGCTTCAATACCTTTACTGGTGCGGATGTCAGGTACGGTCCAGGGTACTCAGTAGGATGGGTGCACTTCAGGACTTCTCCCCAGTGAGTGGGTATAAGGCCTCCTGGTCCATGTCTGCCTCTCTGTATGCTCCTGGCCAGCCTGCAACTGGGCCTAGCTTATGTGTCGTGCTGTTCCTTCACCTGTCGCTCGGTAGTAGGACCTTCTGCTGGCAACCACTATCCCTGGGCGTCGGGGCCTTCGTGGTTCCTGGTCCTGTAATGGGTCTAGCTTCAGGTCTGCCAGGGACTTGTAGTCCTCATGGAATGCCGGTGATCCCTACTGGGTATAAAGGGACCCTGTAGGCGCGGATCCGGTGTCCGGTTTGTATATCGGGATGAGCCTATGATGCTCCTCTGCCCCCTCAACTCCTCTCCCCTTTCTCCTCTTGCCTTCGGCCTCACTCGAGGCCCTCAGAACTCAGCAGCAGACGCGCTGAGCCTTCGCTGGTCTCAGTGTCAGCACGCTCTCAGACTCTCTCTGTCTGACTCCTAACTGACTGCCTGGCTCCACCCTCCATATATATATCCCTAACGGGCTCCCTCTGGTGGTATGAGGTGGAAGGGTGGAGGTGTTTGTATGTAATGAGGGCCTCTTGTGGAGAAGTCCATCCATGCACCCTGGGTCCTGTGGTACCTGTGCACAGCAGGGTGTCACTCTAATTGGGTGCAGGGCTTGTGTGACCTAACAACCTCACATGAGCCCCGGAAACGGGAGTGCCAAAACGAATGACAATGCCACAGGAGGTGACTATGTGTTTTTATTTTAAAGGTGGCAAACATTCAAATTAATAAGAGGTTGTGCTTCTACTGGACAACCCCTTTAAAGGGTTAATATTGATTTTTAGGATTGTTACTTCCAGGTGGTGCTAAAGTTCAAGTCTTCTTCCTCTCTGAAGAGGTAATTTGCACATTCTCAAAGAGCATCGATTTATCTAGAGCAGGGTTCCCCAACTCCAGTTCTCAAGGCCCACCAACAGGCCATATTTTCACGATTTCCTTAGTATTACTCATGTGTTAATTGTATCACCTGCACAGGCAATAATCCCATCACCTGGGCAATACTAAGGAAATCCTGAAAACATGACCTGTTGGTGGGCCTTGAGGACTGGAGTTGGGAAACCCTGATCTAGAGCATAAATGGTTAAATAACTATGTTAGCAAGATTCAAGCTGGCCATTCATATTAGATGAAAATCATTCCAACCTATCAATTTCAATGTGATCAAAGGACTATCTCATGCGTTTGGTGGTCTTCCAATTGTTCCTGGATGTTGATGAAAAGAAGAATCGAGCAAGATTGTTTTCAACATGCCAGATCCTTTACAGTGGCCAAAGGTAATTGCCCATTGAAAAATCATGTATAATCAGCCATGAATGTTTAAGGTAGAGCAGCTGCATAGTATGAGATTGTCTCCTTAAAGGGAATCTGTCAGTAGGTTTTTGCTATGTTGTCTGAGAGCAGCATGATGTAGGGGCAGAGACCCTGCTTCCAGAGATGTATCACTTACTGAACTGCTTGATCTAGATTTGATAGTATCCTTGTTTGTCTGATGTAGATGTAGAAGTGGTCAAAATGCTGCTCTGTGTATAACCTCGCCCACACCCCTGATTGGCAGGGTCCTGTGTACAATGTACATTGTCAGCAAGCCGCCAATCAGTGGTGGGGGCAGAGTTACTCAGATTAACCGGACTTACTGGCACTAGTAATGAGCGAGCATGCTCGTTATTCGAGATTTACGAGCATGTTCTGGTGTTTTCCGAGTATTTTCAGTGTGCTCGGATGTTATGTTTGAGTCACTCCATGCTCATGATTTGCGACTGTTTGACAGCTTTAATACATGTGAAGAATGCCTTTTTCTTAGTCTCTTTTTTTCTGTCTTGTGGTATTTGTTGAAGTTTTTTGAGCCAAATTCCTCAAAATGGTGCACGTGGTTCATGCATTTAGCGGAAAATCAAAAATGCTATTTATTTTTATCTTTAATTTCTTGTGACATTTTGGGTAAAGTTGAATGGCTCCATTAAAACGTCTGAAAATTTGAGCAATTAAAATCTGCATAAAATTACTCTGGGGGCTGAAGTACATTTGCGCAATTTTTTTACAACTTTTTAAAAAGACACAATTGACAAATCAGCTGAAAACAACTGGAAACCCCAAGCCTCGCCTACAATGGAAAACATTTAAAAAGCGAAACAGAAAAAAGAAATAGAACAAAAAAAACAGGCTAACATATACAAAAAAGCTGGAAATGAAAAGATGCATAAAGCACAAATGAAAAAAGGCAAAAAACAGACAAAAAAGGCAGAAATGCAATAATAGATCAGGCCCATTAGGTGCCAATTGGACCTTCTTCTTCGGCTACAAGGCCAAGGTGTGTTTTTAACTCTTGCACCTAGTGATGAGCGAGTCTGCTGAAATTCTAATTCAGCAGATTATTGAATTTAGCAAGTAAATTAACATGTTTTTAATTTTTCAATTTGATGAAAATCAAATGTTACTTACTATGATCTAGGGTCTCACCTGACCACAGAGCATAGTAAGGTGTAAAAAAAAAATTACCGTAATATTCACCTTGCTTCTCCTGCCACTGTCGCAGCGCACCGTCCAGTCCTCAGCTCAATATGACTTCTTTATTCCTCTTTGGAAATCCTCGCTCTGGGCAGGCACGCTGAGATCATTCATTACATTAGAGGCTTACTTGGCACAGTAAACCTCAGTGAAGAGCGGTGGTGAGCAGCGAGGTGAGTACTCCATTTCCCTTTTCACTACAATTCAGCAAAATGATGACTGGCCTGTGGCCACTATTTTGCTTAAAGCAAACTGAATATGACTTACATTTTGCAACAAATTTGGATTCCCCAAATTCCTTTGTGCCAGTTCAACAAAATGGGGATTAGACATCAAATTTGTTCATCTGTACCTGCAACATCTATAGTTACACCCCTGACTAATAACACTAAGGGTAGGTGCACATGACCGTTTTCTCTCCATCAGAAAAATGATTCTGATTATTCTGGTCATTGTTCGATTAGAGTAGCTTCAATTTTCTTGAAGGTATAGAGAAAAAATAAAGCTTCACCACCCGCTCTATTCTGTCGGTCTGTGAAAATCAGACCATACTCGGATGTCATCTGAGTGTGACGCCCTGCCAGGTATATATATACTGGGGGACTGGGGGGTGGAGTTCAGGAAGCCAGTCAGTGGGAAGCAGTCAGTGTGACACCATGCTGCAGCACCAGACATGCTGAAGTCTGTGTGGCTGAAAGCCAGGCTAGGCCCAATCTGAGGGCTAGTCTGGCCAGTGAGAGCCTAGAGTGGGCTAGAAGGCAAGAAGGAAGAGAAGAGCCGTGAGGGACAGAGGAACCACAGAGGGTTCGTCCCCTGTTGCAAGCCGGGCACCGGGCCCGAGCCTATTGGGATCTCTATGTCCAGTAGGGAATCCGGCATACTGGGGAGGATTTCATATCCCTCAGTCCACCCGTGAATATCGCATATTTAGAGGACTAGATACCACGGAGGCCCCAGTGTCCAGGGATCGTGGTAACCAGTGGGAAAGTCCTTGCCGCCAAGCAAGATGGGTCAGAGAAACATCAAGGGAGCTAGATCCTGTTCCAGGCAGGTCACAAGCTCCAGGTAGAGAGACAGGAAGATACAGAAAGGAGGCCTTACACCCGCTCACTGGGGAGCAAGACCAGAAGTGCACACCACCTACAAGTGCCCCGGACCGTACCTGACTACCATCTGCAGTAAAGGTACTGAAGCTTACCCCCGTGTGAGTGTCCGTCTTTCCTCCGGGACTGTCCTGCCGTCTCTCCCCAGCATCCACCACTTACCCCTACACTGCCCTGGAGCTAGCTCTACCTGTGGAGAGCCACACTATCCCTGCTGCCGTAACACCAGCTCCAGAGGACGGCTCCGCAGCGGCGGCTCCCTCTAGCCGCAATCCACAGGTGGCGTCACGAACTTTCCAAAAACCCCATATAAATAGAAATCCCCCTTTTTACTGACCGCCCTGGGTCACGGACCGGGCCAGCCACCGTGACATCCCCAACCGGCATCCGCAGAGGCCCGGCTGCCAAGTACCTAATGGCCCAGGGGGCGCGTCATGAGTGCAGTCCGATGTTTTTCACGGACCCATAGACTTGCATGGCCAATTTTGATCCGACCCTCAGATCAAAATTAGACATGTTCACAGTCCCATAGAATATCATGGATACAAGTGCTATTGGATAGCACTTGTCTGATATTGGTCATGTGCATGAGCGCTAAAGCCGACTATTAGAAAGTATTTTATTCCTTCTATAGAAAATTGGCTCATATGTCATACTGGATGGACATATGTCATTGCAAACTTTATTGTCACCCACTGACAGCAGCATCTGGTATTAGGCGGTTTTACATACTTTGGGTGCTGCAAACAAACAGACACAATTCAAAACAAAGTCTGTAAAGGATTTAAAAGAAGATTTTCTCCAATTTTTCAGTGCTTAAATATATCCTATGAGAAGCCATACTCTGGGCAACTATAACTTTTATTGATGCAGCAAGAATTTAAAAGGAACCTGTCATTAGATTCAGGCTGCCCGAATCACAGGCAACAGGAAACGGAGACTGGCTGTATGATTGAAGCCTAGTGTCCGTCTATCCAATGTTGCTACATTTCAGAGAAAAGATAGTTTGAAAAGCCGACCGGGGACTATATAGAGAGACCTGACTAGTCTTGTACTGCCCCCGGCTGGTTTATCACTGCCTATTGCAGTTGATTGACAGGTGTCTTCCATGTGTGCACATGGGGAGAGAACTGTCAATCATCAGAAGCCATGCGAGGAGAAGCTTTTCAAACTATACTTTCTCCGAAATGCTTCAGCAAAAAACATATCCGGCTGCAATTGTGCATGATGTCAGGTTCCCTTTAACAATTACATTTTGAGAAGGAATCGTAAATGATCAGTAATGTGTTGATAGTGAATACTCAAGGAGAAACTTTACCCCTAGACTGAGTGACTGCTGTGCCACACTCAACTTTATACATGTCTTCTGCACTTAATAAATATTTAGCAAATAACTCAAAGGCTATCAGCCTATGTTTAAAACTCTATGTTTCCATTACAAGGTTACAATCCCAAAACATTGATTTTGAGGATGTCGGTGGAAACATATAGTAGATTATTAGTATTAGAATCAAAACTGAACAACTTAATATAATCTAACAAGATTCCCAATGTAAAATCATGTACTCGGGAGACAAAAATTCTTTATTAAACAGGCAGTCATAGGAATGATTGATTTTTCAACAGCATATAAATGACAATTATTATTTTTTATGATCACCCTCACCCAAAATAATATGGGCATAAAAATAAATTAAAAAAAACATCAATTGTAAAGTTGCAAGCTTAAAATATGGACACTCTAAACTGAGGGTATACAACAGTAAACATCTATAAATTTGTGTATATATATATATATATATATATATATATATATATATATATACAGTACAGACCAAAAGTTTGGACACACCTTCTCATTTAAAGATTGTTCTGTATTTTCATGACTATGAAAATTGTACATTCAAACTGAAGGCATCAAAACTATGAATTAACACATGTGGAATTATATACTTAACAAAAAAGTGTGAAACAACTGAAAATATGTCTTATATTCTAGGTTCTTCAAAGTAGCCACCTTTTACTTTGATGACTGCTTTGCACACTCTTGGCATTCTCTTGATGAGCTTCAAGAGGTAGTCACCAGAAATGTCTTTCACTTCACAGGTGTGCCCTGTCAGGTTTAATAAGTGGGATTTCTTGCCTTATAAATGGGGTTGGGACCATCAGTTGTGTTGTGCAGAAGTCTGGTGGATACACAGCTGATAATCCTACTGAATAGACTGTTAGAATTTGTATTATGGCAAGAAAAAAGCAGCTAAGTAAAGAAAAACGAGTGGCCATCATTATTTTAAGAAATGAAGGTCAGTCAGTCCGAAAAATTGGGCAAACTTTGAATGTGTCCCCAAGTGCAGTTGCAAAAACCATCAAGCGCTACAAAGAAACTGGCTCACATGAGGACCGCCCCAGGAAAGGAAGACCAAGAGTCACCTCTGCTTCTGAGGATAAGTTTATCCGAGTCACCAGCCTCAGAAATCGCAGGTAACAGCAGCTCAGATTAGAGACCAGGTCAACGCCACACAGAGTTCTAGCAGCAGACACATCTCTACAACAACTGTTAAGAGGAGACTTTGTGCAGCAGGCCTTCATGGTAAAATAACTGCTAGGAAACCACTGCTAAGGACAGGCAACAAGCAGAAGAGACTTGTTTGGGCTAAAGAACACAAAGAATGGACATTAGACCAGTGGAAATCTGTGCTTTGGTCTGATGAGTTCAAATTTGAGATCTTTGGTTCCAACCACCGTGTCTTTGTGTGACACAGAAAAGGTGAACGGATGGACTCTACATGCCTGGTTCCCACCGTGAAGCATGGAGGAGGAGGTGTGATGATGTGGGGGTGCTTTGCTGGTGACACTGTTCGGGATTTATTCAAAATTGAAGGCATAATGAACCAGCATGGCTACCACAGCATCTTGCAGCGGCATGCTATTCCATCTGGTTTGCGTTTAGTTGGACCATCATTTATTTTTCAACAGGACAATGACCCCAAACACACCTCCAGGCTGTGTAAGGGCTATTTGACCAAGATGGAGAGTGATAAGGTGATATGCCAGATGACCTGGCCTCCACAGTCACCAGACCTGAACCCAATCGAGATGGTTTGGGGTGAGCTGGACCGCAGAGTGAAGGCAAAAGGGCCAACAAGTGCTAAGCATCTCTGGGAACTCCTTCAAGATTGTTGGAAGACCATTTCCGGTGACTACCTCTTGAAGCTCATCAAGAGAATGCCAAGAGTGTGCAAAGCAGTCATCAAAGCAAAAGGTGGCTACTTTGAAGAGCCTAGAATATAAGACATATTTTCAGTTGTTTCACACTTTTTTTTTGTTAAGTATATAATTCCACACGTGTTAATTCATAGTTTTGAAGCCTGCAATGTGAATGCACAATTTTCATAGTCATGAAAATACAGAAAATCTTTAAATGAGAAGGTGTGTCCAAACTTTTGGTCTGTACTGTATATATATATACACACTGCTCAAAAAAATATAGGGAACACTCACATAACACATCTTAGGTCTGAATGAATGAAATATTCTCATAGAATACTTTGTTCTGTACAAAGTTGAATGTGCTGACAACAAAATCACACAAAAATCATCAATGGAAATCAAATTTATTAACCAATGGAGGCCTGGATTTGGAGTCACCCCCAAAATTAAAGTGGAAAAACACACTACAGGCTGATCCAACTTTGATGTAATGACTTTAAAACAAGTCAAAATGAGGCTCAGTATTGTGTGTGGCCTCCACGTGCCTGTATGACCTCCCTACAATGCCTGGGCATGCTCCTGATGAGGTTGTGGATGGTCTCCTGTGGGATCTCCTCCCAGACCTGGATTAAAGCATCCGCCAACTCCTGGACAGTCTGTGGTGCAACGTGACGTTGGTGGATGGAGTGAGACATGATGTCCCAGATGTGCTCAATTGGATTCAGGTCTGGGGAACGGGTGGGCCAGTCCATAGCTTCAATGCCTTCATCTTGCAGGAACTGCTGACACACTCCAGCCACATGAGGTCTGGCATTGTCCGGCATTAGGAGGAACCCAGGGCCAACCGCACCAGCATATGGTCTCACAAGGGGTCTGAGGATCTCATATCGGTACCTAATGGCCGTCAGGCTGCCTCTGGCGATCACATGGAGGGCTGTGCGGCCCTCCAAAGAAATGCCACCCCACACCATTACTGACCCACTGCCATGCTGAAGGATGTTGCAGGCAGCAGATCACTCTCCACGGCGTCTCCAGACTCTGTCAAGTCTGTCACATGTGCTCAGTGTGAACCTGCTTTCACCTGTGAAGAGCACAGGGCACCAGTGGCGACTTTGCCAATCCTGGTGTTCTGTGGCAAATGCCAAGCGTCCTGCACGGTGTTGGGCTGTGAGCACAACCCCCATCTGTGGACGTCGGGCCCTCATACCACCCTCATGGAGTCGATTTCTAACCGTTTGTGCAGACACATGCACATTTGTGGCCTGCTGGAGGTCATTTTGCAGGGCTCTGGCAGTGCTCCTCCTGTTCCTCCTTGCACAAAGGCGGAGGTAGCAGTCCTGCTGCTGGGTTGTTGCATTCCTACGGCCCCCTCCACATCTCATGGTGTACTGGCCTGTCTCCTGGTAGCGCCTCCTGCCTCTGGACACTACGCTGACAGACACAGCAAACCTTCTTGCCACAGCTAGCATTGATGTGCCATCTTGGATGAGCGGCACTACCTGAGCAACTTCTGTGCGTTGTAGAGTCTGTCTCATGCTACCATGAGTGTGCAAGTGTAGCGCCCCGAGGGTTCGGTCTCTACAGGGGTATTGCACCTCAACCAGAGGTGTGATATCCCACTCCCGGGTAAGGATGGCGTGTGGACCGGGACTCAGTTAGCTGCATGCATCACATACACCCCATTTCCGGGGGACAGCTCAACGGTGCTCCCATTAGTACAGTAATGCAGGCACGACAGAACATGTCCCTGGCTGGAGTGGGGAGGGGGGAGGAAAACCCAGTGATGTAGAAGCAGGAGGGGAGGGTTTGTGGGCATAGGTAGGAGCCCATTGGTTGCAAGTCACCTGGGCTCATACTCAGAGAGGGAGGTATATAAGGTGGGCACCATCTTAGATCAGTGTTCAGTCTGAGAGAGGAAGTGACAGAGCAGGGCCTCTGTGGAGCTCTGCTCCGGAGGCGGGCCTAGCCTGTGAGGCCCAGCCAGCACTGAAAGAGAAGAAGTCAGTGCAGAGAGTTGGAGAAGAGAAGGAGTTCAGCCAGAGAGGGCTGACAGGGAGCTGTGGCTCAGTCTGGGCCCAGCTCCACGAGGCAGGCCTGGAGTGGAGGCCAGAGCCAGAGGAGAGGAACAGGAACAGAAAGAAAAGTAAGAAGGAACAGAACACCAAGAGAGGCCCAGAGACACGAGGGCAGAAGGAACCCTAAGGACCCAGGAGATTGCGGGTGAGGGGTTGGCAGAACAGGGTACCGGATCCCAAGTTGGTGGAGGCGACTAATCCTCAGCCAAGGACCGGCGGTCGTGACCATTTACTGGTGCGACCCCTCACTACACCTACTAGAAAGGCACACCACATAGGGTCAGGGAAGTGGACACCCAGTCTCCCAAGAGAAGGCCCGAGGCAGCTGGACAGAAGTAGTGTCACTGGTGGGGCACGGCTGACGAAAGGATAGAAGGGAGTCCTGTGCCACACTCCGAAATTGCCTGGGGGTTGATCGAGCCCCCAGCCTGGTGGACGCAGCACGGCTCGGGCGGTCCTATCTGTGCACAAGTGACCTGGATGAGAACTGTGAGTAAAGAACCTGAATTGCAACACCTTGTCTCTGTGCTTTCTCACTGCATACAGCACTACTAGTGCTGGGATGCCCGCACCATCACCGCCACCATCTACTACACTGCCCTGGGGCTGCACTCTTCTCGTGGGGAGTCACACTACCTCAGCTGCATACACCATCAGCCCCAGCGGTCGGCCTTGCAGCGGCGGTCCGCACTGACCGCAATCCACGGGTGGCGTAGTCGGACAATTAACCTAAAACCTTACAAATAGACTGCCACTAGTTTGACCACCCTGAGCCACAGGACCGGGTCGCCGTCACGGTGACTACAACCCCCAGAGACCCGGCTCCGGGTAACCCCACACACGTGCGTACACGGCCCAGGGGGCGCGTCAACTTTGGCGTAGTCGGCAGGATCGTTACCAACCCGCCAAAAACGGGTATTGCGTGCCTGAAAAAGACTTTGCACTTACCTGAGTGAAGTTTCCCGCCATCCGGAGCCGTCTCCCGCCATCTTCAGTCGTCTCCCGCCATCTTCAGTCATTTCCCGCCATCTTCGGCCGTTTTCCCGCCGTCGGACGCCATCTTCGGGACGCCGCGCGGGAAGAAGAGGGGCGTGGACGTCAAAAACGCGCGAAGTCCGAAGCCCCGCCCCACGCGCTGACGCCACACAAGGTCCTGGAAGGAGCCCAGTGAGCGCTGACGTCAGCAGCGCGCGACGCTAGGTCCTCAACGCAGACCATCGCGAGCGGAGCCGCGGCCTACAGAAGAGGATGGCCGGAAGGTAGGCCACGGTTAACCGGGGGGGAGGAAGACATCAGGAACGGAGAGCAAGATGGCGGACCGGCAGCGGACTAAGCTGCCCAGCATCAGCAGTGCCCCAGCCGTCGCGGGTCCCGACCAGCGCCAGGAGAAGACGCGTGACGCAGGAGCGGGAGCAGGTAAGAGGAGTCTCCCTGTCCCGGACGCTGCCAGCGTCAGCCTGCTCCCGGGCCCCCTGGTGGAGCCGCCGATCCCGGGCGCTGCAGACACCGACCTGCTCCAGACCCCGCAACAAGCCCTGCAGTCGAGCCCTCCAGCCCTGGGCGCTGCCACCACCAGCCCGCGCCCTCTGACCCCGGGCGTCATCAACAGCGGCCCTCTCCAGGCCCCGCCGCAAGGCCCACTGCACCGCGGTGCAAGGGGCTGGTATGCCCTCAACATCCACCGGGTGGGCGCAGAGAATCACACTTCAGAGGACCCAGATGGGTTTGAAGATCAATATGAGGAAGGAGCATCAGGAGGACACCGCTACTGAAAAGTGGCAGCGCACAAATGTATATAGTTACCCGTTAGGGTATAAGAACTGATGTTGACTGTGTGAAAGTTACCCCCCCCTATTTCCCTAATCTGGCTGGGGACTGAGAACAGTCATCCCTCTTCCCTACCTGGCTGAGGACTGAGAGCAGCCATTCCCCTAATAGAAAAATGGACACCTGGTCGCAAGTTGCACAGTGGCCAGTGAAGAAGAGAATCTACTAAAAAAAAAAATGTTTTACCTGAAAAAGTTTGATATACTGAATAGTTTTATATGCTGCTAGAAAATGTTATATGACAAAAGAGTTCCAGTAATATTAAAAGTGCAGTATAATATCTAGTAAAGAGAAAGTGTTTCCCATAAAGGGAAGTTGAATAATGCCGGCCGGTTTCTAATGTGAAAAGTTTTGAAAAAGTATAGCATGTTTTTGAATTGTCTTTACTCTTTTCCAGCCCGAGGACGTGCTGTGGTTTACCGGGGGGGAATGTAGCGCCCCGAGGGTTCGGTCGCTACAGGGGTATTGCACCTCAACCAGAGGTGTGATATCCCACTCCCGGGTAAGGATGGTGTGTGGACCGGGACTCAGTTAGCTGCATGCATCACATACACCCCATTTCCGGGGGACAGCTCAACGGTGCTCCCATTAGTACAGTAATGCAGGCACGACAGAACATGTCCCTGGCTGGAGTGGGGAGGGGGGAGGAAAACCCAGTGATGTAGAAGCAGGAGGGGAGGGTTTCTGGGCATAGGTAGGAGCCCATTGGTTGCAAGTCACCTGGGCTCATACTCAGAGAGGGAGGTATATAAGGTGGGCACCATCTTAGATCAGTGTTCAGTCTGAGAGAGGAAGTGACAGAGCAGGGCCTCTGTGGAGCTCTGCTCCAGAGGCGGGCCTAGCCTGTGAGGCCCAGCCAGCACTGAAAGAGAAGAAGTCAGTGCAAAGAGTTGGAGAAGAGAAGGAGTTCAGCCAGAGAGGGCTGACAGGGAGCTGTGGCTCAGTCTGGGCCCAGCTCCACGAGGCAGGCCTGGAGTGGAGGCCAGAGCCAGAGGAGAGGAACAGGAACAGAAAGGAAAGTAAGAAGGAACAGAACACCAAGAGAGGCCCAGAGACACGAGGGCAGAAGGAACCCTAAGGACCCAGGAGATTGCGGGTGACGGGTTGGCAGAACAGGGTACCGGATCCCAAGTTGGTGGAGGCGACTAATCCTCAGCCAAGGACCGGCGGTCGTGACCATTTACTGGTGCGACCCCTCACTACACCTACTAGAAAGGCACACCACATAGGGTCAAGGAAGTGGACACCCAGCCTCCCAAGAGCAGGCCCGAGGCAGCTGGACAGAAGTAGTGTCACTGGTGGGGCACGGCTGACGAAAGGATAGAAGGGAGTCCTGTGCCACACTCCGAAATTGCCTGGGGGTTGATCGAGCCCCCTGCCTGGTGGACGCAGCACGGCTCGGGCGGTCCTATCTGTACACAAGTGACCTGGATGAGAACTGTGAGTAAAGAACCTGAACTGCAACACCTTGTCTCTGTGCTTTCTCACCGCATACAGCACTACTAGTGCTGGGACGCCCGCACCATCACCCCCACCTTCTACTACACTGCCCTGGGGCTGCACTCTTCCCGTGGGGAGTCACACTACCTCAGCTGCATACACCATCAGCCCCAGCGGTCGGCCTTGCAGCGGCGGTCCGCACTGACCGCAATCCACGGGTGGCGTAGTCGGACAATTAACCTAAAACCTTACAAATAGACTGCCACTAGTTTGACCACCCTGAGCCACGGGGCCGGGTCGCCGCCACGGTGACTACAACCCACAGCATCCCACAAAAGGGCCGGTTCCGAGTTCCCCACGCGGCCCAGGGGGCGCGTCAAAAGCACAACCAGCATTCAAAAGTGCCCAAAACATCAGTCAGAAAGCATTAGTACTGAGATGTGGTCTGGTGTCCCCACCTGCAGAACCACTCCTTTATTGAGGGTGTATTGATAATTGCCAATAATTTCCAGCTATTGTCTATTCCATTTGCACAACAGCATGTGAAATTGATTGTCAATCAGTGTTGCTTCCTAAGTGGACAGTTTGGTTTCACAGAAGTTTGATTTACTTGGAGTTATATTCTGTTGTTCAAGTGTTCCCTTTATTTTTTTGAGCAGTGTATATTGAAGAAGGATTACGCACAAGCACCATCCACAGAAGATCTGGGGCTAGTTCTCCAAGATGTTTGGAACAACCTAATTGATATATTTTATATATACTGTATATATATATACTGTATATATATATATATATATATATATATATATACATATATATATAAATATATAGATATATATATATATATACACCTAATATTGATATATACATTTTATTTGTATATATATATATATATATATATATATATATATAATAGCTATTGACCCCGTTCTACAACCGGGTGGCGAGCATTTTTATTGGTATATGGTCTCCCATGCTGGTGTGTGCTGCCCCCCTCCTGGTATTTGTGCTGCCCCCATCCTGTCCACATCATCCTATCCTGGTACGCATGGCATACCTCATCCCCATCCTGGTATGCATGGCACCCTTCATCCCTATCCTGGCATGCATGGCACCCCTCAGCCCCAATCCTAGTATGCATGGCACCTCTCACCCCCAATCCTGGTATGCATGGCACCCCTCATCCCCAATCCCGGTATGCATGGCACCCCTCATCCCCAATCCCAGTATCTATGGCACCCCTCATCCCCAATCCCGGTATGCATGGCACCCCTCATCCCCAATCCTGGTATGCATGGCACCCCTCATCCCCAATCCTGGTATGCATGGCACCCCTCATCCCAAATCCTGGTATGCATGGCTCCCTCATCCCCAATCCTGGTATGCATGGCTCCCTCATCCCCAATCCTAGTATGCTTGGCACCCCTCATCCCCAATCCTGGTAGGCATGGCACCCCTCATCCCCAATCCTGGTATGCATGGCATCCCTCATCCTCAATCCTGGTATGCATGGCACCCCTCATCCCCAGTCCTGGTATGCATGGCTCCCTCATCCCCAATCTTGGTATGCATGATACCCCTCATCCCCAATCCTGGTATGTATGGCACCCCTCATCCCCAATCCGGGTATGCATGGCTCCCTCATCCCCAATCCCCGTATGCATGGCACCCCTCATCCCCAATCCTGGTATGCATGGCACCCCTCATCCCCAATCCTGGTATGCGTGGTACCCCTCACCCCCCAATCCTGTTATATGTGGTACCCCTCACCCCCAATCCTTGTATGCATGGTCCCCCTCACCCACTGATCCTGGTATGCATGATCCCCTCACCCCCGAATCCTGGAATGTGTGGTACCCCTCACCCCCCAATCCTTGTATGCATGGTCCCCTCACCCCCCAATCCTGGTATGTGTGGTACCCCTCACCCCCGAATCCTGGTATGCATGGTCCCCTCACCCCCCAATCCTGGTATGCATGGTCCCCTCACCCCCCAATCCTGGTATGTATGGTACCCCTCACCCCCCAATTCTGGTATGTGTGGTACCCCTCACCCCCCAATCCTGGTATGCATGGTTCCCTCACCCCACAATCCAGGTATATGCATGGTCCCCTCACCCAACAATCCTGGTCAGTGTGGTACCCCTCACCTCCCAATCCTGGTATGCATGGTACCCCTCATCCCTTTCACACTGTACACACATACAAAAAAAATAGACAGTTAAACTCACCTTTCCTCTCTGTACTCCAGCGCTGCTGCGTCCTGTTCTGCCGGAGGCCTTGGGAGGTGTCCGGCGCCATTTTGCTGAAGACACACTGTAAATGTGTCTTCAGTAAAATGGCGCCGGATAGCGCTATGCGCACGTGTCAATCCGATGCCTCACTCCTGCCCCGGTCTCCGTCGAAGAGAGGCGCCGCGGCAACGCTCCTCCCGGTCAGGTAAGTATGCAAGTATGCCGCCGGAGATCGCGGCATGCGTTCAGTGCCTACGCATACCGCAATCTCCGGTGCCATACACCTCCTCTTACCTGTAACGGCTGGATGCCTACTTCTGTCTGGAGCCAGACTGCGCGTCACGCATGCGCAGTCTATCGAGGCTTCAGACAGAGGGACACATCCACGGTTATATTATATATATATATATATATATATATATATATATATATATATATACACGGTGTTCCAAATTATTATGCAAATAATATTTTCTCAGATTTTCCCAAATTACCTATATGAATTGCAGTCATTGTAATTTTCCAGTCAAATAACTATTACAGTACAATTGAAAGGTTTTTGTATAAACTGCCTATGATAACAGTATATTTTTAAAAAAAATCAAAAACTCAAACTGCACTCAAAATGCATGTTCCAAATTATTATGCACAGCAGAGTTTTCAACCTTTTCATTTTAATAAAGAACAAAAAAATGGTCATTTTTGAAATTATAAGCATTAGCAGGTTATTGCAAACTGAAATCAAACAGTTTTCAACTCAAAACTTTATTCTAGGTGATGTTACATTTGCACATAAGACCCCTTGTTCGAAAGGAGCTTCTGAACTCTCTCGTCCATTGAATTTGTCAGGTTTTGGATGGTTTCTGCTTTAATTGTTTTGCATGAGGACAGAATACCCTCCCAGAGCTGTTGCATAGATGTGAACTGCCTCCCGCCATCATAGACACTCCTTTTGATGATGCTCCAGAGGTTCTCAATGGGGTTGAGGTCAGGGGAGCATGGGTGCCACACCATAAGTTTGTCCCCTTTTATGCACATAGCAGCCAGAGATGCAGATGTGTTATGTGCAGCATGAGACGGGGCATTATCATGCATGAAATGATCTCGATGGACACCCCATGCAAACACGGCTACGGCGCTAACAAGGAGGAAGTGGAGTAATGTTTTGGGATGGAATCATGGGGAGAGAGATTGTCGGCCCTTTTAGGATCCCTGAAAGGGTAAAGATGAACTCCATAATGTATGTTGAGTTTCTCAAACAGTACTTCCTTCCATGGGTCAAGAAGAAGAACCGTGCATTCCGCAGCAAGATCATTTTCATGCATGATAATGCCCCGTCTCATGCTGCACATAACAAATCTGCAACAGCTCTGGGAGGGTATTCTGTCCTCATGCAAAACAATTGAAGCAGAAACCATCCCAAACCTGACAAATACAATGGACGAGAGAGTTCAGAAACTCCTTTCGAACAAGCGGTCCTATGTGCAAATATAACATCACCTAGAATAAAGTTTTCAGTTGAAAACTGTTTGATTTCAGTTTGTAATAACCTGCTAATGCTTATAATTTCAAAAATGACCATTTTTTTGTTCTTTATTACAATGAAAAGGTTGAAAACTCTGCTGTGCATAATAATTTGGGACATGCATTTTGAGTGCAGTTTGAGTTTTTTATTTTTTTAAAAATATACTGTTATCATAGGCAGTTTGTACAAAAACCTTTCAATTAAACTCTAATAGTTATTTGACTGGAGTATTACAATGACTGCAATTCATATAGGTAATTTGGGAAAATCTGAGAAAATATTATTTGCATAATAATTTGGAACACAGTGTATACATATACATACATAAAAAGACATAAGAATGTTTTTCTCAATATCTGACATGAAATCAGAATAAACCTTTCCCGTTTTAGGTCAATTAGGATTACCATAATTTTTAATATTTGCCAAATGCCAGAATAATGAGAGAGAGAGAGAGAGAGAATGTTTTAAGGCATTTTTATTACTTACTGCAAAGTCAAAAGTTTACATACATTTCATTAGCATTTGGTACCATTAAGTGATGAGCAAACATGCTCGCCACTGCTCGATACTCGCCCGAGCATCACGGTGATTGACAAGTTCAGCGCTTGGGGAATATTTCTGGGTTGCTCGGGTGGGAACTCGGGTCCCTGCCCTGCATGTTTGGCGCTCTTTAGAAAGTCAGTGAACATGCAGGGATTGCTTTCCACACACTGTAATGCTGTAGCCATGTTGGCTGTGGGCATTACAGTGATTGACTGGCCACAGAGCTTCATCAGGTCTATATAAGACCTGGCGCCACTATGCTCGTCACAGTTTACCCCGGAATCAGGCAGAGTAGGGAGAGGTGCTGCTGCGTCAGGGAGAGATTTGCTTGTTTATAGTTAGTATAAGTATTCCACAACATACAGTATATCTATATATCCATCTGAACTAATAGTCCTTCTGATGACTAATCCAGGTGCATATTTTCAGTGGTGAAGGTGATAGCAGGAGTTAGGCAGGCAGGCAGTGTATGTGAGAGACTGCAGTGCATATAGTGCAAGAGGGTCCATAGCACGTTCCTGCTGCTGCTGTTCTTACAGATATTTGTAGACATAGCCACAGGTATGAGGGGCCAGGGCAATTTTTTTTTATCTTAATCCTAGTTATTTGCTTAAAAAGCTATCCAGAGTACACCATTTTTATGCTTCATTTGCCTATTAGCACTGCAGGATACAGCCAGATCTGTTCCATATTTCAGAGATAAAAATCCAGAAATTTGAACTTAACCTGGAAAATATTGGCCTCCTTTGCCATTCTGTTGGAGTGTGTCAGTCAAGCTACTCAGACTAGGTCTCTGTGAAGAATAATATTAGTAAATTACAGGCCTGCTATTTAAAACCATGGCTCTATGTCAGACATATCACATATAACAGTGTTCCAAAATCAGCCATTTCTGCCTTCCATTTCGTTGCACTGTGTCGGTCAAGCTATTCACACTAGGTCTCTCTAAAGAATAATATTAGTAAATTACAGGTCTGCTATTTAAAACCGTGGTTCTCTGTCAGAAGTGTCACATATAACTGCATTCCAAAATCAGCCATTTCTAGTGAACGTGGAAAATATTGTCCTCCATTTAAAATGGGCAAGGTGCGTGGCAAGGGATGGGGAAGTGGACGTGATGGTGATGGTGTATGCAGAGGCCGAGGCAGTGGGCTAGCTGAAATTGTGCCACAACAAAAACCCACATCTTGTCGCCCGACCTTCCTGTCCCAATTGCTAGGGGACCGCATCACACCACTATTGAACCCAGAGCAATGTCAAAAGGTTGTTGGTTGGATAGCAGATAATGCTTCCAGTCACTTTGCCACCATTACTACCACCCTGTCTTCCACACGGTCAAGTCTCAGTAGCCGTGAGTCTGGACCGCATATTCCTCACCCTGATCCTCCTTCCTCCCACCATGCCGAGTACCCAGAGACAACTGATCCCACACTTTGACACTCAGAAGAGCTGTTCACTTTTCCATTAGTAGATTCGGGCCTCTTGCCCTGCCAGCTTCAAGCGAGTCAAGAGGAGAACGTGTGTAGCAATGCCCAAATATTTGAGCAGCCACGGTCACACAAATGCAATGATGGGAAAGTGTAATTACTGTCGCAAGAGGTGGATGATGATGATGATGAGACACAATTGCCAGAAAGTCAAGAGAAGGACCAGGTAGCGCAAGTGGAAGATGAGCTGGTGATGATATAGTAACTGACCCAACCTGGCAGGGGGACATGCAGAGCGAGGACAGCAGCACACAGGGGGAGGGAGGCGTAGCACCACAGCAGGCAGGAAGAAACACTGTGGTGGCAGCAGACACAAGGCGGGAAAGTGTTTCCCGTAACACCAACATGACGGAAGTTGCCAGTACAACTGATAGGTCTTCCCGAGTCTGGTTGTTTCTTAAAGACTCTGCAGATAACCCCAAAAAGGCCATTTGCACCACCTGCCAGGCCAGCATCAGCAGGGGTGGCAAAACTAGTAGCCTGACCACCACCAGCATGATCAGGCACATGGTAGCAAAGCACCCTACTAAGTGGGCCAGTCCACAGGGTCCAGAAACAGTGTCTGTGGGTGACACCACTGCTTCTTCCACTGTTGTGCGTGCACGCCAATACCCTGTCCATGGCGCATGCGAAGATGCTTCCTGCCCTGCGCCTGTCAGTGCACACTCTCAACTAGAACCATCAGCAAGCACGTCCACTTCCTTGTCCCAGCGCTGTGTTCAGTTGTCACTACCCCAGTCCTTGGAACACAAGTACAAATACGCAGCCAATGCCACACATGCCACACTACTAAATTCACACATTTTGTGACTGCTTGCACTCGAAACATTGCCTTTTAGGTTCATGGAGACTAAAGATGAGTGTTTCAATATTCAATTCGGATTATGATCGCCGAATTTGCGATATTTACTGATTTATTCGTCGAATGTTCGTCGAACGTTTACGAACGGCATAAAATTCAATGGGGGCGCAAAAAAAACGCATACGCAACGCCTTAAAACTGGCCAAAAGCTGCCAAAACACATCAAATTAGGGGTACACACCGGGGAAGTGCCATCAATTGACCCAGACTACACGTACTATATAATTATTATTACTATTACAGCGACATTTATTCCGTGGTGCGTTACATGTCAAAAGGGGTCACCAACTGGTACAAGAGAAGAGAGGACCCTGCCCGCCAGGGCGCACAAACAATCTACAAGGGATGGGTGAGGATACAGTAGGTCAGGGTACAGCTAGTAGTGCAGCGGTATTCTGGATCGAGGTTTACCGCAGATTGTACGCTTATCACAAGAAGTGGGTCTTCAGCTTTCTTTTCAAGGTTTGCATGGTAGGCGAGAGTCTGATGTGTTGGGGTACAGCAATACACAGTAGCAGAGATGCACGGGACAAATCTTGTATGCAATCGTGACAAGAAGAGATAAGAGGGAAGTAGAGAAGGAGATCTTGGAAGGATGGGAAGTTGCGTGCAGGTAACTAGAACAGGGAGACTAGGTCACACATGTATTGGAGGAGACAGGTTTTCGATGGCTTGGTATGCCAAAGTTAGGCTTTTCAACTGGAGTCTCTGGGCAACAGGGAGCCAGCACAGGGATTGACAGAGGGGAGAAGCCTGGGAATAGCAGGGTGACAGGTGGATTAATTGGCCAGCACAGTTTAGAATAGATTGGAGGGGTGCGAGAGTAGTAGAAGGGAGGCCACAGAGCAGGAGCTTGTAGTAAAAGAGGCAGGAGATGATAAGGGCGTGCAGTGGTGTTTTTCTACATTCATCGTTGAGGAATGTGCGGATCCCCCAGATACTTTGGAGTTGGAGTCAGCAGCAAGTGGAAAGGGCTTGGATCTGACGTTTGAAGGACAGATCAGACTTAAGCTTGCGGGACTAGGGAGATGGGCCAGCCATTCACTTTGATAGATAGGTCAGTTGGGGGGGGGTGAATGAGATGGTGGAAAGATGATGCATTCCTGTTTTATCTATGTTAATTTTTACAAATGTAGCAGAGAAGAAAGACGAAATATAGGACACACATTTTGGGGGGTTCTGGTTAGTAAGGAGGTGATATCAGGTCCAGAGAGGTAGATCTGTGTCTCATCAGCATAGAGGTGATACTGAAAGCCGTGAGACCATGAGCTGTCCCAGGCCGAAGGTGTAGATGGAGAAGAGCCTGGGTCCTATAACTGAACCTTAGGGGACACTGACAGATAGGGGGTGAGATGAGGAGGTGGTGTGTGAGTGGGAGACACTGAATGTCCTGTTGGTTAGGTATGAAAAGATCCATGACAAGGCCAAGTCTGTGATGCCGAGAGATGAGTGTCTGTAGTAAGAGGGTATGGTCTACTGTGTCGAAGGCAGATGACAGGTCTAGGAGGAGGAAGACAGAGTAGTCTGGCTTGGATTTGGCAGTTAGTAGGTCGTTGGTGACGTTAGTCAGGGCAGTTTCAGTGGAATGGTGTGGTCGGAAGCCTGATTGTAAGCGGTCAAAGAGGGAGCTGGAGGAGAGGTGGGAGGACAGTTTAAAATAGACGTGTTGATCCAGTAGTTTGGAGACATAGAGGAGAAGTGAGATGGGGTGATAGCTAAGCATAGGATGGGTCACGGGAGGGGTTTTGGAGGATGGGTGTGATCGAGGTATGTTTGAATAACGAAGACGCCAGTTGTTAGTGACAGGTAGAAGAGGATGGTTAGGCTTGGGATGAAGACTGTGGTATGGTTTGGAATGAGATGGGATGGTATTAGGTCAAGTTCACAAGTGATGAGATGTGATTTGGAGAGTAAAGATGATCTTCCGTGATGGCGGAGAAGCTGGTTTTGGAGGAGGAGAGTTGAGTCATTATGAGAGAGAAGGTGCTGTTGGGACTTTAAGCAAAAGCTTTGCCCTATGTTGTCAATCTTCTGCTTGAAAAATGAGGCTAAGTCTTCAGCTGAGATGAGAGGAGAGAGAGGGGGAGCTGGTGGACAGAGGAGGCACTTGAAAGTACTGAATAGCTGTTTAGGGTTGTGAGACACGTATGATATGAGAGATGAGAAGTAGGTTTGTTTTGATGCAGTGAGCAATTGTGCAGCATTTTGAAAACTTCTGTTACTGGACTGCACTTCCTTTCTTTGCCAGTTGCACAGCGATACACCTTGTAGATGAGGGGCAGGAAGAACATGTGCTCCAGTAGATGACAAGCGCTGCATCAAGTGGCCTCTGCTCCTCTTCCTCCACATTAAATCGCACACAGTACAGTCCTCAGAGGTGGCACCCCAATTACCTTTGTTTCCACCCATGTCACAACTCTCTAGCTGGACAACTGACTGTGGAGAACCACACCAGAACATTGGGAACTAAACTAAACTGTTATACAACAGGGGTTGGAGAACTAAACTACTAAACAGCTAAGGTTGGAGAATGAAATAAATACACACCAGAACATGGGGAACTAAACTAATAGAAAACAGGGGTTGGAGACTAAACTAATAAGACAACAGGGGTTGGAGAACTAAACTACTAAACAGCTAAGGTTAGAGAATGAAACAAATACACACCAGAACATGGAAAACTAAACTAATAGAAAGCAGGGGTTGGAGAACTAAACTAAAAAGACAACAGGGGTTGGAAAACTAACCTACTAAACAGCTAAGGTTGGAGAACTAAACCACTACACACCAGGGGATGAAGAACTAAACCACTAGACACCAAGGTGTCACTACACAGCAATTGTTGGAATCCCCAAGGCTTGAGGGACAAAACTCTGTATCTAACACTTCCTCCAGTGCTTCTGCATCCTCCACCTCCTCTTGGGCCTCCACCTGGGACCTCAACCTCTGTCTTACTGAGACACACGTTCCAACAGTGCAGAGAGAATCCCCCCCACCTCCATACTGCGCAGCCAGGTCTTACCACAATCAGGCAGTGTTAAAATTAATATGCCTTGGAGATCGCTGTCATACAGCTGAAGAGTTGTGGACAGCTCTCCAGACCGAGTTTGAACAATGGCTATCTCCACTGACCCTGGAGCAAGGGAATGCCGTGTGCGATAACGGTGCAAACCCGGTGGCGGCCCTACGTCGGGGCAACCTCAGACATGTGCCTTGAATGGCTCGCATCCTCAACCTGATGGCATAGCAATTTCTCCGCCACTATCCCGGCCTGGGTGCGCTGCTGCAGACACCACGGTTTCTGCGTGCTCACTTAAAACTATAAAAATGAGCAGGATCTTTAGTATAAAAGCCAGACTACTAGACAAAGAGCAAACGCCTTCATGATGATAGAGGCCACCATCTCCTTAGCTTGTTGGTACTTTTCTATGGGAATGAGCTTGTCTCCAACCAGCCAGGAATATCCAGTGAATGGCACGCCACGGTTTGGTATTAGCACCCAATACCTGAAGCAAAGCCATCCACAATTTCCATACCTCAGGAATTTTATATGGTAGACTGGCTGAGCAAACATTAGTTTCTCACAAAGGAGCTGAAGACACTGAGTGGCAGTAGGTGCAAGTTTCTCCAGCATGACCTGTTTGTTATTGTTAGATATCAGAGGGAGAACATAACTGGGCTTTGCCAAGGTGCCATATTGCATCTTAAGTCTTATAGACCCTGCACTTGCGGCTTAACGTTCTATAGGATGGTGGGGAAGGAGACAAAAGGTCGTGGGGTAGCATTAGCTGCGGTGGTGTTGAGGTGAGGTTGCAGCGAGACAACGGCAGGCTGTAGGTTGTCTTGAAGAGATGGGTTTTCAGTTGGTGTCTGAAGGATCGGAATGTGGTGGCTAATGGGACATGTTGAGGCACAGAATTCCAGAGGATGGGGGATATTTGGTAGAAGTATTGGAGGTGATTGGGTGAGGAACAAATAAGTGTAGAAAGAAGGAGATCTTGGGAGGACCGGAGATTATGGAAGGGATTATATCGCGAGATTAGTTCAGAGATGTATGGAGAAGAAAGGTTAAAGATTGCTTTGTACGTCAGTGTTAGTAGTTTGAACTAGATATGCTGGGCAATTGAGAGCCAGTGAAGGGATCTTATAGTCCATAGTAAAAAAGCAGCCACAGAGTGTCCGGGAACCTTCCCACACACTTTTCTTAGCCAGGGATGCTTCTCGGCAGGGTTGGACTGGCCCACCAGAGAACCGGAGACTCCTTCGGTTGGCACCGGCTTCTCCATCAGGAGAGTTCATAGCGCACACCTTGCAGGTTGTGATGATGATGAGGCCATCCATCTCCTTAGTTTTCTATTACTTGGAATGCAAGCGCAAGTATGCAGCCAGCCAGCCACCCACCCACAGGCCACAATACTAAACTGCCCATTTCTGGACAGCTGCTTGCACTTAAAATGTTGCCTTTTAGGCTCATGGAGGTGGAAGCTTTTCACAACCTAATTAGCTTGGTGAAAGGACTGGCATAGAGGGAAACCGTATCTACTCCGGCTGTCATTTCTCCCAGGAAGTCCTCTAATGCAGCTTGTTGCATAAGCAAAGGCAGCCTGTCCAACATCAGCTCACACTTCTCGGTGGTGCTTAGTCACAGACAAAGATCTTTCTTTACGCCTTGAATTTAACCACTATAGAGTTGGACAATGGCTTGATCTGCAATGCGATAAGAGAAATAACGTGCATAAGCAAAGTCACGGTTTAGGCCACTGAAGGTCAGTAAGTGAAACTCATACAGCTTTCCTGCAGACTGAAAGAGAAGTATCAAGACTTTCAAGACAGCCAAGACTTCCCTGTCCTCCCCAAGAGGATGACTCTCCATGTTCTCCTCCTCATCCTCCTTCTCCTTCTCATTATCATCCAATCCGCATTGAGATGAGGCTGGGCTGCATAGTTCCTTTCTCCGCCTGCAATACCTCCTCTTTAACTGTGAGCACCAAGCATTTCAGTAGACAGAGAAGCGGCATGGTGACGCTAATTATGGCGTCATCATCGCTCACCATCTTGGTGGAGTTCTCAAAGTTTTTGAGGATGGCACAGATGTCAGACATCCATACCCACTCATCAGTTCTTATGTGCGGAGGTTGATCTGAATGCCGATGGGCGTGTTGAAGCTGGTACTCAACAACTGCCTTCTGCTGCTCACAAATCCTTCCCAACATCTGCAACGTTGATTTCCAATGTGTGGTATGTGTGGTGACATCAGTCGGTGAGCTGGAAGCTGCATATGCTGCTGAAGCATTGCCAAGGTGGAGGAAGCTATAGCTGACTTTCTGAAATTCTGAAATGGGCACACACGCGTTGTACTTTCACAAGCAGCTCTGGCAGATCTGGGTAGGTTTTGAGAAACCGAGGAACCACTAAGTTGAGCACATTTAGTGCTCTCTCATTAGTAATGTGTACCCCTGTATGGACAACAATATCAGCGAAAAATTAAAAGATGAAATATAGACTACTTTATATACCACGGTACTAAGAAAACCAATTTTGATTAGATCTTGTGTACCCCTGTGCCAAAAATATCTGTACCAAAGAATTAATTTCACTACAGTAGAACTAGTATAATGGTGACCAACAACTCTTCTACTACAGCCAACCCAATAGATGGAGACCCAATCAGGATTCCTCACATTTCCAAAAATTAGTGCCAGACACCATCAAAGTGGCATCAATTTCAGTACAGTAGAAATTGTAAAATTAGGGATGACGCATCTTCCTCTAAAGCCAACCCAGTAGATGGAGACTCAATCAGAAGTGTTTACATTTCCCTAAATTAGGGCCTAGCACCACCAAAGTGGCATCAATTTCACCAGAGTATAAGTAGTTTAATGGAGAGAGAAACCTCTTCCACTACAGCCAAACCCAATAGATGGCGACCCAATCAGGATTCCCCACATTTCCAAAAATTACTGGCAGACACCAACAAAGTGGCATCAATTTCAGTAGAGTAGAAATTGTACAATTAGGAACGACACCTATTCCCCTACAGCCAACCCAGTAGATGGAGACCCTATCAGGATTCCCCATATTTCCAAAAAATAGTGGCAGACACCAGCATAGTGGCATCAACTTCACTAGCGTAGAAATTGTACAATTAGGAACGACACGTCTTCCTCTAAAGCCAACCCAGTAGAAGGAGGCTCAATCAGAAGTGTTTACATTTCCCTAAATTAGGTCCTAACACCACCAAAGTGGTATGAATTTCTCCAGAGTAGAAGTAGTTAAATGAAGACAGAAACCTCTTCCACTACAGCCAAACCCAATAGATGGAGACACAATCAGGAGTGTTCACATTTAAAAAAATGAGGGCCTAAAACCACCAAAGTGTCATGAATTTCACTAGAGTTTAAGTAGTATAATGGGGACCGACATCACTTCCATTAAAGCCAACCCAATAGATGAAGACCCTATCAGGAATCCCCACATTTCCAAAAATTTGTGGCAGATACCAGCAAAGTGGCATCAATTTCACCAGAGTAGAAGTAGTTTAATGAAGACAGAAACCTCTTCCACTACAGCCAAACCCAATAGATGGAGACACAATCAAGAGTGTTCACATTTAAAAATTGAGGGCCTAAAACCACCAAAGTGTCATGAATTTCACTAGAGTTTACGTAGTATAATGGGGACCAACACCGTTTCCACTACAGCCAACCCAATAGATGGAGACCCAACCAAAATTCCCCACTTTTCCAAAAATTAGTGGCAGACGCCAGCAAAGTGGCAACAATTTTACCAGAGTAGAAATAGTTTAATGGCGATAGAAATATCTTCCACTACAGCCAAACCCAATAGATGGAGACCCAATCAGGATTCTCCACATTTCCAAAAATTAGTGGCAAACACCAGCAAAGTGGCATTAATTTCACTTCAGTAGAAATTGTAGAATTAGGAACCAAAACCTCTTCTATTACAGCCAACCCAGCAGAGATGGAGACTCAATCAGGAGTGCACCATCCTCTCCAGTCGTTCACCGTGTGTCAGACTTGTAATCTGTTGTGCAAGTGCATGAGCTGGTCTAAAAAATGTGTGAAAGGACTTACAGAATTTGCTTCTGCCACTTACACTACTGCTGCTGCTAATATTTTGGCGTTGACGAATTGACGTGCCGGAGGTTGGAAGTGTAGAGCTGCGATGAACTCTGTGTGCCTCACTGCTGGCTTAGGGAAAACCGATGTTAAGGTTGTGTAAAAGCGTGTTTCGATGCTCCAGTATTTGCAGGTCCCTGTCCAGGGCAGGAAGGATCTGGCAAAATTTACTCTTATAACGTGGATCTAACAGAGTGGCAACCCAGTTGTCTATTTTCACACTATTTTGAATCATAAGTATACAGGGATCATGTTGCAGATAGTGCAGCAAGAACGCACTCATACGTCGGCCTCTTTCCTGAGGTTGAAGCCCATGCTGTGTTGGTGGCTGGGTGATTCTGATGCTTGCTTCCTCCATCCCTACCCGCCAAACACGAAGAGAGAGGGGATGATTGTTCTTTTCATGTTCTGACTGTTGCTCGCCCATCTCCTCTTCCTCTTCTATTTGTTCCTAGCCTTTGTAGCACCCCGAGGGCTCGGTTGCTACAGAGGTATTGCACCTCACCCAGAGGTGTGATATCTCACTCTCAGGTAAGGATGGAGTGTGGATGAGGACCCCAACACCTGCATGCATTACACCACATTTCCGGGGGGCAGGGCGACCGATATGCTCCAAGTAGAGCACGACAGTCCCTGTCCCTGGCTGGAGTAGGGGGAGGGAACACCGAGGAAGGGGGAACCCTGTAGTGCATAGGAGGGAGAGGGCAGTTCCTGGGTGCACCTAGAGGGAGGTATAAAAGGTGGGCACCATCTTAGTTCAGTGTGAAGTCAGTCAGTTCAGTAGTTGGGAGCAGAGGCTCTGCATGGGCTCTGCTCCGCAGGCAGGCTGGAGAAGGCGGCCGGAGCCTGGAGGAAGGAGAAGGAAGGAGAAGGAAGGAGAAGGAAGGAAGAGGAGCGGAGGAGGCTCCAGGAACAAGGAATGAAGGGACCCCAGGGGTGTGGACCGGCAAGTCGCCACCGCACGCCCGAATCTACCTGCGTAGAAGGGTCAGGCCAAAGGGGGAGACCGGTCCCCGAAACTAGTGGAGGCGGGGAACTACCCTCAGCTAGAAACCGGAGGCTGTGACATTTTATGTGGCACAGCCCCTCGCTACACCCGCTAGGAAGGCACCACATAGGGTCAGGGAAACTGGCGCCAAGTTTTACCAGAGAAGGCCCGAGGCAGCCGGACAGAAGCGAGGTCACTGGCGGGGTATGACAGGCCAGAGAAAGGACACACAAAGGGGGTTCTGTAAAACGCTCCAAAGTTACCTGGGAGTAGGCCGAGCCCCTCACCTGGTGAACACAGCGCGACGTGGGACGTTATGACCAGCTATAGTAACGTGGATAAAGAACTGAGAGTAAATACCCTGGACTGCATTACAGAGACTCTGAGTCATTATTCCCGCGCACCATCACCCCCAACGACCACACTCACTGCCCTGAGGCTATACTTCTTCCGTGGGGAGTTATACTACACTCTGCTGCACCCACAATACCAGCCTCAGCGGTCTGCCCTGCAGCGGCGGTTCACTCTGACCGCAATCCACAGGTGGCGTAGTCGGACATTTAACTGCCACTGGTTTGACCGCCCTGAGCCATGGGACCGGGTCCCCGCCACGCAAGGACTACAACCCCCAGCATCCACAACGGGTCCGGTTCCGGGTATCCCCACACACACACACGGCCCAGGGGGCGCGTCAACTTTGGCGTAGTCAGCAGAATTTCGTGCCCGCAACCACCGGGTACTGCGTGCCTGAAAAGAGACTGTTTTACTGTATTGAATATGGAGCCCGCCCCAGCAGAACGGACGCCACAATGTGCGCGCCAAAAGACAACAGGAGGCCACCTCCCATCGTGGGCCAGGTCCCAGAATGGCGCCAACGACGGAGCCCACCCCCAACAGCCATGAGTGCGGCTGTAGAGATGTCCATCAACGTGGGGGGGCTGCCCCTGAGAGTGATTGTCAGCAGGTTGCCCCGGGACCACCCCCAACAGGGGCGGAAAGAGAAGAAAACCGGGGGGCAGGGTGTGGTTTGGTTCAATCTCAGCAGACAACACCCAGAGATGGCGAGCAGCACCGACTCCAGCACCCTGACGGGTGGCTTGCTGCAAGGCCATCGCGGCCCCGTACAGCCTCAAGGAGCTGATGGCTCAGCTCCCTTGCGAAGTCCCGGAGTTCCTTCGAACTGCGCTGGGGGATCTGGACCGGAGGATGGTCCAGGCGCAGCGGGAAGCTGCAGCGGAATGGCGGGAAGAGATGGCCTGGCGGGTTGCAGCCCAGCAGCACGGGACGCCGCCAGCACCGGCCAGCGAGCCAGCCCCTGAGGATGAGGAGCGGAGGCCGGAAGCTGAGAGCAGCGCAGCCCTGGAAGCAGGTAAGGGGGACACCCCTGCCACCAGCCCTGATGTCACCAACCTGCCTCTGGACCCCGTCGTGGAGCCAGACGTCCTGGGAGTAGCTGCGCCTCCCCCACTTCCGCCGCCGGCACACATGCCCCAAGCCGTGAGCAACGTCGCCGGATCAAGCCCCAGGCCGTGCCCCCTGATCCCGGGTGCGGTCGGAAGCGGCCCGCTCCAGGCCCGGTCACAAGGCCTGACCTCCCCAGGCGCCTTCCAGCAGCGTGCACCCCCAGTCCCGACACTGCCACCCCCAGGGACCGACCTGTACAGCCAGCTCACCGGGCCCGATGGAGAGCCGGTCCCCTTACCAGATGGATGGGTTCACCCTCGTCAGTGGAAGAACCTGTCCGCAGGGGCCGAGGCCCCACTTGCTCCGCTCCTGCCCATTCCACAGCCAGTCGCCAGCCCCCAGATCCCGGAGGAAGAGGTCCAGATCGAGTGGGACCAGACCGGGGAGGACCTGATGGGGTTTTCGCAGGAGACGCGGGCGGCCGCAGCTCGCAGGTGGGAGTTCTGCCAGCGGGAAATCAGGCAGCTAGAGAAGGAGGAGCGGGCGCGGTGCCAGAAGAGGGAGCAGCTGCAGGCCCGGAGCGCAGAGGAGAAGACGCGGACCCGCCGAAACCCCCAAGCTGCACGCGGTCCTAAAATTGCTGGGACCGTGGTAAAATTCCACCAAGTTCATCCGGGACCCCACCACAAACATGGACCTCTTTGTCAATAGGAGGGACGTGGAGAGCCACCTGCCTGAGGGTCACCGGGGACGGGATCTGTTTCCGGGGGACTTGGTGTCCTACACCCGACACCGAGGTCTGCGAGGGTGGTACGCCCTTAATGTCCAGAGGGTAGAAGAAGAGCAGCACTACCATGAACCCGACTATCCAGAGGACCCGGACGGGTCTGAGGACTACGAGGAGGAGGAGCGTGCACAAGGAGGACGCCGCTATTAAAGGAAAACGTGAGTGAACTGTAAATAGTTGCCCATAAGGGTACAGGATGAAAAGTTCACCCAGGTTGGGGACGGTTGCCTGACTGTTGCCTGTTCGTTTTGCTGAAAGTTACCCGGAGACGGGTTAGTAATAGCCAGCTGAGGACTGGGAGCAGCCGAGGACTGGGAGCGGTCAACTTTGTAAATAGTTGCACTTCTTAAAGTGCCTCCTACTGGTTTTATAAGGTACTACAACAACTGACCTCAGAACAAAAACCCGTTGGAGGTGGCCGAAGACGAGGTCCAGCATCTGGATCATCTACGCCCTGCAGCCACCCCAGGGCCTCCGTTGAGGGTTTGGGACGGGTCCCTCATGTTCGTCTGTTACCTGTTTGCAAGTTTGCACCTTATTGAAAAAAATTGACACCTGGTCGCAAGTTGCACCGCGGCCAGTACAAGAGAGTCCACTTGAAAACGTTTTATATGAAAAGTTTTATATACCGAAATGCTTTATATGATGCTTTACCTGATGTTTGATAAAAGAGTTCCCGTGATATTAAAAGTGCACTTATAATGTTGAAAAGAGAAAATGGTTCCCATAAAGGGAAGTTGTATAAAAGTTTTGCATGTCCTAATGTACCCTGCCTTTTACTCTGTTCCAGCCCGCGGACGTGCTGTGATTTACCAGGGGGGAATGTAGCACCCTGAGGGCTTGGTTGCTACAGAGGTATTGCACCTCACCCAGAGGTGTGATATCTCACTCTCAGGTAAGGATGGAGTGTGGATGAGGACCCCGACACCTGCATGCATTACACCACATTTCCGGGGGGCAGGGCGACCGATATGCTCCAAGTAGAGCACGACAGTCCCTGTCCCTGGCTGGAGTAGGGGGAGGGAACACCGAGGAAGGGGGAACCCTGTAGTGCATAGGAGGGAGAGGGCAGTTCCTGGGTGCACCTAGAGGGAGGTATAAAAGGTGGGCACCATCTTAGTTCAGTGTGAAGTCAGTCAGTTCAGTAGTTGGGAGCAGAGGCTCTGCATGGGATCTGCTCCGCAGGCAGGCCGGAGAAGGCGGCCGGAGCCTGGAGGAAGGAGAAGGAAGGAGAAGGAAGGAAGAGGAGCGGAGGAGGCTCCAGGAACAAGGAACGAAGGGACCCCAGGGGTGTAGACCGGCGAGTCGCCACCGCACGCCCGAATCTACCTGCGTAGAAGGGTCAGGCCAAAGGGGGAGACCGGTCCCCGAAACTAGTGGAGGCGGGGATTTAGATTTTTTATTGTTCATTAACTTTGCTTTGGCTCTCATTTGTTATGAACATGTTCACACACTCACATTGGTAACAGTTGTAGGAAAGAACTTGCAAAGAGAAACGCTGTACCTGCACCCAACGGGTCCCTATACAGACCAGGAAATTCCCTGACCACACAACTAAAAAAACATCTCCTCGGACCTGGCTCCCTAAAACATCTTTGAGGGGTTCTCTTACCTCCTGTGGAACCAGAGGAGAGGCCTCGGCACAAATCCTACAAATGGAAAGGAGAGCATTCAGGGAGCCATGAGAACCCAGGGTAAAACACTAAACACGTTCACACAAGATAGACAGGGAAAAATGCAGAGAACCAAAAAAGATAAACAGACTAAGTGAAAAACCTCCCACGCCCCCAAACATAAAAAAAAGGGGAGGGTACTGGGAAGGAGGACTCACAGTCAGACTACAGGAAAAGCAACTTGGGTTAATCAAGCAAGATAATCCCTAGTTGAGGAGCTGGACCTCCTAACACCATCTAGACAGAAGTATAGCCAGCAAAGAAAGTCAGTGAAAGGTGATTATATAAAGCCCATCCCAAAATGTAATAGGACGGAACCAAAAGAGAAAATGGACAACACCTGAAGAGAAGCAAACCAAGAAAAGAAAAGGAAGGACAAAAGAACCATCAGAAGTTGGAAAGAGATGAATTGAACTGTGGCAGCCGGAACCTGGAGGAAGGAGAAGGAAGGAGAAGGAAGGAGAAGGAAGGAAGAGGAGCGGAGGAGGCTCCAGGAACAAGGAACGAAGGGACCCCAGGGGTGTGGACCGGCGAGTCGCCACCACACGCCCGAATCTACCTGCGTAGAAGGATCAGGCCAAAGGCGGAGACCGGTCCCCGAAACTAGTGGAGGCGGGGAACTACCCTCAGCTAGAAACCGGAGGCTGTGACATTTTATGTGGCACAGCCCCTCGCTACACCTGCTAGGAAGGCACCACATAGGGTCAGGGAAACTGGCGCCAAGTTTTACCAGAGAAGGCCTGAGGCAGCCGGACAGAAGTGAGGTCACTGGCGAGGTATGACAGGCCAGAGAAAGGACACACAAAGGGGGTTCTGTGAAACGCTCCAAAGTTACCTCTGAGTAGGCCGAGCCCCTCACCTGGTGAACACAGTGCGACGTGGGACTTTATGACCAGCTATAGTAACGTGGATAAAGAACTGTGAGTAAATACCCTAGACTGCATTACAGAGACTCTGAGTCATTATTCCCGCGCACCATCACCCCCAACGACCACACTCACTGCCCTGAGGCTATACTTCTCCCGTGGTGAGTTATACTACACTCTGCTGCACCCACAACACCAGCCTCAGCGGTCTGCCCTGCAGCGGCGGTTCACTCTGACCGCAATCCACGGGTGGCGTAGTCGGACATTTAACTGCCACTGGTTTGACCGCCCTGAGCCACGGGACCGGGTCCCCGCCACGCAATGACTACAACCCCCAGCATCAGCAACGGGTCCGGTTCCGGGTATCCCCACACACACACACGGCCCAGGGGACGCGTCACCTTCACTAACACCTTCACTAATAGTTTTTCTGGTATCACCAACACCCCTCGATCGCAGTGAACCACCCTCCCTTGGCACCCTGAGATGTCCCCTAGTGTATGACATTAGTAACAGAAGAAAGTATTTTTTTTAGTGTGGATGAGGCCTGTATAACATAGGAGATATGCTACAAACAATTTCAAACTGAGATGTCCCTTAAACAATATCACATTAGTAATATTGTATCACATTAGTAACAGAAGAAAGTATTTTTTTTATTGTGGATGAGGCCTGTATAACATAGGAGATATTCTCCAAATTAATTCAAACTGAGATATCCCCAGCAGTATAACGTTAGGAATCAAAGAAAGTATTTTTTGACTGTGGATGAGACCTGTATAAAATAGAATATATGCTCCAAGATATTTCAAACTCAGATCTAGCCTGCTGTATCACGTTAGTCACAGTAAAAAATAGATTTATTTACTCTGCATAAGCTCTGCATACAGCTGAATTTCACTGCCACTAAAATAGTATGTGGCTTTTAGCAAAGTGTATCACATTTGTGACACCAAAAAAATCTTTGATGGACTCTGACTAGCAACAGAAAAAAATTTTTTTTACTCTGAAAACAGTTGAATTTCACCGCCACTAAAAGCACTAGATGCCTTATAGCAGAGTGTAACACGTCTCGACACAAAAATCTTTGGTGGACTGATTCTAGCAACAGCAAAACAATATTTGTTTTACTGTGCATGAAGTTGAAGTTCATCCACCAAAAAAATGACAATCTGGTCTAACACAGCTTGCACTATCATATTAGCAAATGAAAAAAAAGTTTTTTGTGCTCTGCACTCAGAAGCTCTGCACAGACAAGCTCTGCACTGACAAGCTCTGCAGATAGCTGATTTCAAGCCCACAAAAACAAAAAGTGGCCTACAAGGGCTTGCTTGCTTGTTTTACCACATTAGCAAGTGCAAAAATAGATTGAAGATCTGCATGGAGCACAGTACAACCGATGCACAGCACTATTCTGAGCCATAGGCCCTGCTCTTTCTGTGAGAATCTCAGTAATTGCACAAAAACAAAAAAAAGGCTGCCAGGTCGATTGAACAGGTACACAGCACAGGACTTATCTACACGATCTGACTTCCACAGAAGCGCCCATCTATCTAGCTAATATCTCTCATTAAACAGGAGCTGGGTGCAGGAGCAGTGTTTAACACAAGTGAAAAGCATAAAATGGCACTGAAGGAACATGGCCGTTTTTTATATGGAGAGGACATGTGTTTTCAACAGCCAATTGCAGAAGCCCTTGTGTCTGGGACACTGTGGATGCTTCCTGCGCTCTGATTGGCTAGCCGCGCTTTCCTGACTTAAAGTTACCGCCTACAGGAAGGAAAAAAAACAGCAGGCAGCTGATCTGACCTGTTCTGAGCTTTCACCAGCCCTCCCAAATTTTGGCAGTCCTTGCAGTCACTGCATAGGCATTACAACTATAGGAGACCCACTCCTTTATAATGGGAAATTTTTTTACTGAGACCCTCCTCTATGTCTCTTCAACGGAGTATTGGGGTGCATCCAAATTTTTGGCAGCCCTAGCAGTCACTGCATACACAATAACAGTATAGGAGACGCACTCTTTAATAATGGGAACAACAAAGCATAGCCGACTGCTGTCCCTTTAAGAATAGTAAGGGCCGCCTGATGGCCCTATAAAAATAGGGTTTATGACTTTCAGAGTCCCTCCTTCATAAATTAAATAGGATGCGTCTGGTGATGTCTCACACACCACATGGCCAGATAAGGTAAAATGTTAAAATTAAATTTCCTGGTGAATGTATTTTTCACCATTGAAAGCAATGCAAAAGTGCATTTTTGTAATTTTATATACTGTATTGATTGCTCTCATTTTGTAACATATTTTGTATATTTTTATAAATACTACCTACCTTTCCAGATTAAATATATAAAATTTAATAGCTCTGTTCCTCTTGCTCTGTAAACTGCACCCCTTAAACCATACGCTACCTGTAATGGTTGTCCAATCAGCATGTATAAACGATTGGTGGTGGCAGATGGTAGTTCCTTTTGCTATTGTGGAGTTGGCAGTACCCATAGCGGGGTATATACTGTATGTACATTCCATGCGTTGGAATCGGAGGTGTACGTACCATGTGCTCACTGTGGGTTCACCAATAACCGGCCTAATAGTGGAAGCAGCCATGGCCTCATCCATCACTAATCAATAAATTGCATCATTGTCCTGACGATTGGAGGCAGCAGAGGTGTGTCTCCTTGACAAACTGCCAATGGGGGGATCTGCATGATCTCTACGGTGTGCTCGCCTGACAAATTGGTGGCAAATGTGGGATCTGCGAGATTCCCCCTGCTGTTATCCGTGACAGAAATCACTTCTGGTTAGATGGGTCTAGCTGGGTCCCACAGGTGCTGCCAGTTCTGAGCTGATGACTCTGCTGGACAAAGCATAATATGTCTTTGATCCTCTGCACAAATTTTCCTTCACTGACTACTGCGGCTACGGTCCGAAATTTTGCCCATATCTTGGAGCTTTCAAAAGAGCTTCAACAGCAAATCTTGAAACCCCAGTCTGCTTTAAATCTTACCCTGAGTGTGACCTTGCTGATGCAGTATAACCATTTAGTCTTGGAATGGTGTATGACCTGTGCCATTAAACTTTCTTCCATAACCTCATCTTTGTAGCAGTATTTGGCTGTTCGTCACCCAGTTTTAAATTTTCTAAACACGTTTCAATTAATTACTGTGTTCCTACTTATATATGAAAATAATCATTATTGCCCATTTGGTATTATTGGTTACTCATGCACCTGACTATAATCTTACAAAATTCCTGACTTTGTGCTAGTGTATCTAGAAGAATTGATGATGTTTTGAGGGCAAAGGGCGGTCACACCAAATACTGATAGGATTTAGATTTTTTATTAAATTTGCTTTGGCTCTCATTTGTTATGACATGTTCACGCACTCACATTGGTAACAGTTGTAGGAAAGAACTTGCAATGAGAAACGCTGTACCTGCACCCAACGGGTCCCTATACAGACCAGGAAATTCCCTGACCACACAACTAAAAAACCATCTCCTCGGACCTGGCTCCCTAAAACTTCGTTGAGGGGTTCTCTTACCTCCTGTGGAACCAGAGGAGAGGCCTCGGCACAAATCCTACAAATGGAAAGGAGAGCGTTCAGGGAGACATGAGAACCCAGGGTAAAACACTAAACACGTTCACACAGAATAGACAGGGAAAAATGCAGAGAGCCAAAAAATAAACAGACTAAGTGAAAAATCTCCCAGGCCCCCAAACATAAAAGAGAGGGGAGGGTACTGGGAAGGAGGACTCACAGTCAGACTACAGGAAAAGCAACTTGGGTTAATCAAGCAACATAATCCCTAGTTGAGGAGCTGGACCTCCTAACACCATCTAGATAGAAGTATAGCCAGCAAAGAAAGTCAGTGAAAGGTGATTATATAAAGCCCATCCCAAAATGTAATAGGACAGAACCAAAAGAGAAAATGGACAACACCTGAAGAGAAGAAAACCAAGAAAAGAAAAGGAAGGACAAAAGAACCATCAGAAGTTGGACAGAGATGAATTGAACTGTGGCTCAACAGAGGGGAAAACAGACCACACAGCAAAAAAGTCACCGGATCAGGTCCCGAAACTGAGCCATGACATCTTTATCTACTTTTAAGACTTGTGGATTTAATTTGAGGTCAAGCTTATTTAGATATATGTACAATTCTGAAAGGTTCACAAACTTTCCAGCACTACTATGTATATTTACAAAGATATATTTATACAGTGCTGGCCAAAAGTATTGGCACCCCTGCAATTCTGGCAGATAATACTCAGTTTCTTCCTGAAAATTATTGCAATCACAAATTCTTTGGAATTATTCTCTTCATTTAATTTGCTTGCAAGGAAAAAACACAAAAGAGAATGAAGCAAAAATCAAATCATTGATCATTTCACACAAAACTCCAAAAAAAGGCCGGACAAAAGTATTGGCACCCTTAGCCTAATACTTGGTTGCACAACCTTTAGCCAAAATAACTGCGAACAACCGCTTCTGGTAACCATCAATGAGTTTCTTACAATGCTCTGCTGGAATTGTAGGCCATTCTTCTTTGGCAAACTGCTCCAGGTCCCTGATATTTGAAGGGTGCCTTCTCCAAACTGCCATTTTGAGATCTCTCCACAGGTGTTCTATGGGATTTAGGTCTGGAGTCATTGCTGGCCACCTAAGAAGTCTCCAGTGCTTTCTCTGAAACCATTTTATAGTGCTTTTGGAAGTGTGTTTTGGGTCATTGTCCTGCTGGAAGACCCATGACCTCTGAGGGAGACCCAGCTTTCTCACACTGAGCCCTACATTATGCTGCAAAATTTGTTGGTAGTCTTCAGACTTCATAATGCCATGCACACGGTCAAGCAGTCCAGTGCCAGAGGAAGCAAAGCAACCCCAAAGCATCAGGGAACCTCCGCCATGTTTGACTGTAGGGACCGTGTTCTTTTCTTTGAATGCCTCTTTTTTTTTCCTGTACACTCTATGTTGATGCTTTTTCCCAAAAAGCTCTACTTTTGTCTCATCTGACCAGAGAACATTCTTCCAAAACGTTTTAGGCTTTCTCAGGTAAGTTTTGGCAAACTCAACTCCAGCCTGGCTTTTTTATGTCTCGGGGTAAGAAGTGGGGTCTTCCTGGGTATCCTACCATACAGTCCCTTTTCATTCAGACGTCGACGGATAGTACGGGTTGACACTGTTGTACCCTCGTACTGCAGGGCAGCTTGAACTTGTTTGGATGTTAGTCGAGGTTCTTTATCCACCATCCGCACAATCTTGCATTGAAATCTCTCGTCAATTTTTCTTTTCCGTCCACATCTAGGGAGGTTAGCCACAGTGCCATGGGCTTTAAACTTCTTGATAACACTGCGCACGGAAGGCACAGGAACATTCAGGTCTTTGGAGATGGACTTGTAGCCTTGAGATTGCTCATGCTTCCTCACAATTTGGTTTCTCAAGTCCTCAGACAGTTCTTTGGTCTTCTTTCTTTTCTCCATGCTCAATGTGGTACACACAAGGACACAGGACAGAGGTTGAGTCAACTTTAATCCATGTTAACTGGCTGCAAGTGTGATTTAGTTATTGCCAACACCTGTTAGGTGCCACAGGTAAGTTACAGGTGCTGTTAATTACACGAATTAAAGAAGCGTCACATGATTTTTCAAAGGGTGCCAATACTTTTGTCCACCCCCTTTTTTAGGTTTGGTGTGGAATTATATCCAATTTGGCTTTAGGACAATTCTTTTTGTGTTTTTTTATTGAAGACAAATTAAATGAAGAGAATAATACCAAAGAATTTGTGATTGCAATCATTTTCAGGAAGAAACGGAGTATTATCTGACAGAATTGCAGGGGTGCCAATACTTTTGGCCAGCACTGTATATACCAATATATAATATATATACATATGTATCTATGGAAATGGAGGCCAGAGGCTAGAATGGAGCAATAAAAACTAGACTGGAGGTCTATCCTCTTCAGCAATTAGTCCCACTTTTGTATTGGATGCAAGGATAGTAAGAAATTAATCTGAACGCCATGAAGAAGTCTACACAAGGGAATCATGGTGAGTGGAGCAAAAAGGATAGATAAAGGAGTTCCAAACTTTCCCACTGGACCATCAGAAAAAGTGTACTGATGGATTCTTAGTTAGTCCCACCTGGAGACTACAGAAGGCAACTGGTGCAAGATTCCCAATTGGTAAACACTATTTTTAGATAAAAATACAAACATTTAAGTAAGAGATAAAAAATTGTCCCCAAAGGTCGAGAACCTTTTTAAAGGGAATCTGTCACCAGGTTGTTGCTACCCCAACTATGAGCAGCATGATAGGGCAGAAACCCTATTGCCAGTGATGTATCACTCACTGGGATGTTTGCTGGAGTTTTGATAAAATCACTGTGTTATCTGCTGCAGATCTACCAGTTCTCTGAATGCTGAGCTGTGTATAACTCAGCCCCCACCACTGATTGGCAGCTTTTTGTGTACACTGTGCATAAGCAAGAGCAGCCAATCAGTGGTTGGGGTGGGGTTAAACAGAGCTTATGAATATGGAGGACTACCAGTCCTCTGGTAATGATTTCCTGCCAATAAATCAGTGATTTTAACAAAACTACAGCAAGCAGCCTAGTAAGTGAGACATTGGTGGAATCAGGATCTCTGTCTCTACATTATGTTGCTCTCAGATTAAGTGGCAAAAAAACCTGGTGACAGATTTCTTTTAAGGTTATGTCCTATGGTTATGAACAATGTATGGGATTGGCAAGGCTATAGTTATGCTCCTATAGACATGACATGAGAACTATAGTATTTAAGACGTAGCATTTATTATTAGAATAGATTAAAATTACATAAAAAATCACAAAAAAGGGAAGAGGACCACATAGCAGAGAAGATCAGACTAGGGGGTATAGATAAATAAATACAATCGATAAAACATCCCAAAGGCACCATTCATGTATTAACCTCTAACAGGCGCTGTTCATGACAATATACCACTGCCCCACAGATATATCAGTAAATGCCTCTTATAGAGAAGTGTGGAGAGGGTATATATATATATGTAAAGTGCTTAGTGCATATGACTCGCCCCCTGGGCCGTGGGGCACTCGAGACCGGACTTCAGGGCAATGCTGGGAGTAGTAGTGGCGACCCGGTCCCGTGGCTCAGGGTGGTCAGACCAGTGGTAGTCAATGGTTTGTTTTAGGTAATGTCCGACTACGCCACCCGTGGGTTGCGGTCAGGGAGGACCGCCGCTGCAAGGCAGACCGCTGAGGCTGGTGTTGGGGATGCAGCAGGGAATGGTACAACTCCCCACGGGAGGAGTGTAGCCTCAGGGCAGTGTGATAGGATGCTGGGGGTGATGGTGCAGGCGCAGCAGTAACCACACAGAGTCCAATAATGCAGTCCAGGGTCTTTTACTGATCTTATCATAGACCCAACAGGAGTACAGGGTAGGAATGGACCTGGGTGTCTGAGGGCATTCGGGCGAGCTCCGCTGGTCAGGGTGAGTGGGTAGGCCTACCGTTCTCTTTCTGCCCTTGCTGACTATCTCCCCCTTTAGTGGTATGATAGCCCACGTCCCTGAGCTTGGCGTGTACTACGTCTGTATGGCTTGCGACTCGGGCCTTAGGTACCTTTGGCTTCTCTGTGCTGTACCGGTCCCTCTGTGTGGCGGAGCCTCCAGGCTTCTTAGGCCAAGGGACCTAAAATCCTTCGCTGGTAGATGATCTGCTGCAGGACTTGCAATCCTGACAGCCTCGGACCCCAGTGTCCGGTATGCAGCTTCCTCTCTGCCAGGACCGGCTCTCGTCGCCTCTGTCCCTGGCTTTGTGTTCCTCTTATGCCTCCTGGACTCCTCAGCTGCGGCTGACCTGTCCCTCTGCTTCTGGGAACCCTTCTGGATACTTCAGAAGCGGGTCCTGGTCTCCCTAATCCTGCCCTCAGTACCATTTTTTATAGGGGCAGCCTGCTCCCCTTACTGGCCTGGGACAGGAGGTGCGGCATGCAAATGGTCCATGACCAGAGAACCTCCCTCCTGCTCTCAGACACAGCCTTACAAGTTTGTGGCATCCAGGCCTGGGGTGACACACATACAGCCCCACTCTCCACCTTTCTCCATAAACCTCCAACACAGAGAAGTATGGCATATATAATGTGCTTGATGCAAATAACGGCAAAATTGTCACATGTGGGCTCTGTCTTGGACTCAGTGTTGTTCAACATTTTTATAAATGATCTAGATAAGGGAACTGAAGGTAAACTAATCAAATTTGCAGATGATACAAAGCTAGAAGGCATAGCTAACACTAGAGAAGACAGATAAAGGATTCAGAAGGATCTAGATAAGCTTGAACAATGGGCAGCAACTAATAGAATGGTATTTAACAGGGATAAATACAAGATTCTACATCTGGGCAAGATAAACAAAAATTACATCTACAGAATGGGAGGAATAGAACTAAGTAACAGCACGTGCGAAAAAGACTTGGGTATACTAATAGATCACAGACTGCATATCAGTCAACAGTGGGATGCAGCAGCAAAAAAGGCAAAGACAGTTATGGGAAGTGTTAAGAGAAGCATATAGTCTAGATCACGTGTAATGATCCCTCTCTACTCCTCCTTGGTCAGACCTCATCTGGAATACTGTGTCCAGTTCTGGGCATCACATTTTAAAAAATTAATCAAAGAACAGGAGCAAGTTCAGAGAAGACCTACCCAGGATGGTGAGAGGACTGGAAACTATGTCCTGCAAGGAGCGGTTAAAGGATCTGGGAATTTTTAGCTTGCAAAAAAGAAGGCTAAGATGAGACTTAATAGCTGTCTACAAATATCTTACGGGCTGTCACAGTTTAGAGGGATCATCCTATTCTCATTTACACAAGGAAACACGAGACGCAATGGAATGAAACCGAAAGGGAGAAGATACAGAGTAAATATTAGAAAAAAACTTTTTGACCGTGAGGGTGATCAATGAGTGGAACAGGCGGCCACGAGAGGTGGTGAGTTCTCCTTCAATGGAAGTCTTCAAACAGAGGCTGGACAGACATCTGTCTGAGATGGTTTAGTGAATCCTGCATTGAGCAGGGGGTTGGACACGATGACCCTGGAGGTCCCTTCCAATTCTAACATTCTATGATTCTATGAATGGATTCACCATAAAGAAAAAATAGTCTAAACTACCCTGGCAAGCATCATACTAAAGTAAGAAGCCATGGATGGTGCATATTTTCTTTTTAAGTTGCACACTAGAAAATATGACATTCATAGCATCCCCATGTATCTTATCACACACTATAAATAATTGTTATCAACCCCTTCAGGGGCTCATATGTTTTCTATTTTTGCAAAAGTACATTCTGTCTGAGGCATACCAGCAATCAGATGGAAATCAAGAAACTGGCCAGACCAAGAATACCGCAAGTCTTGCCTTACTGTGCCGTTCTTTATAAAAGTTTAATCGGCTGCTGAAATCTTAGTTTGCTTGTGCCAATAGCTATGTACAAACAAGCCCAACCTTCCTTTCACTTGGCACAAGGATGGGGTGGATGTAAGGAGATGGACATACTGCCCATGTTCCCTACCTTGAAGTCAAGAGTACTGTTGTAATGTGTAATGTGTATTGTGTTGTGACATGTGTTATTAGTGATAGGTTGTATTTTGCCTGATAGGAGGAGTAGGGATAATTAGGGTTAATGTTTGGGACTAGCCCAGAGATTGGGAAGTGAAAAAGTGAAGGGTCAGAGATAGTTTCCTGTCAGGACATCAGATAGGACTCAGTGCACAAGAGAAGCAGAAGTACAGTCTGACTAGTCAGCAGAGCCACGTGACGTGGGTGTTCCTGACGTGAGTGAAGACCTAGACAGTGGGTAACGTGATTCTGAGCAAAAAGAGGAAAGAGACAGAAATACAGAAGTGATGCTCCGGAGACGTGTACACCTAGCAGTACAGCCCAGAGTTTATAACTCAGAGAGGTAACAGGCCAGGACGGAATGTGAGATGAAGAGAGTGCCCCGGGCAGGAGTTCCAAGGCATCAGCAAGCTAAAAAGCTAAATACCAGCTATATTGGCAAACTAGTTCCCTGAAGAGGGGAGAGAGGACGCAGGTTTCTTTTGCATTCCTCACATGTATTAAAGCTGTCAAACAGTCGCAAATCATGCACATGGGAGTGATTCAAACATATCACCGAGTACGCTGAATATACTTGGTACTCGCACGAGTATACTCGCCAAAAGGGTTAAACAAACATACTCACTAATCACTAGCGACGATACAGTAGGTAAGGGTAGAGCTGGTAGTGCTGTGGTATGGTGGAGCGAGGGTTACTGCAAGTTGCAAGCTTGTCAGAAGAGGTAGGTCTTCAGGTTCTTTTTGAAGGTTTCCACGGTCGGCGAGAGTCTGATATGTTGAGGTAGGTAGAGAGTTCCAGAGTAGGGGGGATGCATGGGATAAATCTTGTATGTGATTATGGGAAGAAGAGATAAGAGTGTAGTAGAGAAGGAGATCTTGTGAGGATCGGAGGTTGCATGCAGGTAAGTACCAGGAGACTAGGTCACAGATGTATGGAGGAGACAGGTTGTGGATGGCTTTGTATGCCAAGGTTAGGGTTTTCAACTGGAGTCTCTGGGTAATAGGGAGCCAGTGAAGGGATTGCCAGACAGGAGAGGCCAGGGAATAGCAGGGGGACAGGTGGATTAGTCGGGCAGGAGAGTTTAGGAAAGATTGGAGGGGTGCGAGAGTGTTAGAGTGAGGCCACAGAGCAGGAGGTTGCAGTAGTCGAGATGGGAGATGATGAGGGAGTGCACTAGTGTTTTTGCAGCTTCATGGTAGAGGAATGTGTGGATCCAGGAGATATTTTTGAGTTGGTGTCGGCAGGAAGTGGAAAGGGGTTAGATATGTGGTTTGAGATTAGAGTCCAGGGTTACCCTGAGGCAGCGAGCTTGCGGGACTGGGAAGAGTGGACAGCCATTGACTTTGATGGATAGGTCAGATGGGGGGGTTGAGTGAGATGGGGGAAAGATGATGAATTCAGTTTTATCCATGTTAAGTTTTAGATATCTAGCAGAGGAGAGAGATGAAATAGCAGACATACATTGTGGGATTCTGGTTAGTAAGGAGGGGATATTAGGTCCAGAAAGGTAGATCTGTGTGTCATCATCATAGAGGTGATACTGAAATCCATGAGACTCTATGAGCGGTCCCAGGCCAAAGGTGCAAATGGAGAAGAGCAGAGGCCCTAGGACTTAACCTTGGGGGATACCGACAGATGGGGGGGGGGATGAGGAGGTGGTGTGTGAGTGGGAGACACTGAATGTCCTGTCTGTTAGGTATGAGGAGATCCAAGATAGGGCCAAGTCTATGTTGCCGAGAGATGAGAGCGTCTGTAGTAAGAGGGAATGGCCCACTGTGTCGAAGGAAGATGATAGGTCCAGGAGGAGGAGGACAGAGTAGTGTTGCTTGGAATTGGCAGTTAGTAGGTCATTGGCGACTTTAGTCAGGGCAATTTCAATAGAATTGTGTGGTCAGAAGCCAGATTGTAAGTGGTTAAAGAGGGAGCAGGAGGAGAGGTGGGAGCACAGTTCAAAAGGGACATATTGTTCCAGTAGGTTTGAGGCATAGGGGAGAAGTGATATGGGACAATAGCTAGTCAGAGAGGATGGGTCAACGGAGGGCTTTTAGAGGATGGGTGTGATCGAGGCATGTTTGAAGCATGAGGGGAAGACACCAGTTATTAGTGACAGGTTGAAGAGGTGGGTTAGGGTTGGGATGAAGACTGTGGTAAGGTTAGGGATGAGGTGGGACATGATTGGGTCAAGTTCACAGATGGTGAGGTGTGACTTGGAGATTAAAGAGGAAAGTTGATCTTCTGTACTGGTGGAGAAGCTGGTTTTGGAGGAGGATGATTAAGTAGATATGAGGAGGGGCTGTGGGGACTTTAGGCAAAATCTTTGTGTGATGGTGTCAATCTTCTGTTTGAAGAATGAGGCAAAGTCTTTGGCTGAGATGAGAGGGGAGGGAGGAGGTGCTGGGGGTCGGAGGAGAGAATTGAAAGTGTTGAATAGCTGCTTAGGGTTGTGAGACAGGGAGGATATGAGAGATGAGAAATATGTTTGTTTTGCTGCAGTGAGTGTGGACTTGAAAGTAGTGAGGGACTGTTTGAATGCGATGAAGTGCTCGTTGGAGTGGGACCTTTTTTATCTCTGCTCAGCAACCCCAGAAGCCCATCTCATTTCTTTAGTCAGGTTGGTGTGCCAGGGTTGCCTGTTGATTGTGCGAGCTTTGGTATGTGTGAGGGGGGTGACCAAATTGAGAGCTGCAGCTGTTGTGGTGTTATATAAAGCGGCAGCAACATCTGCATAATGTAAAAAACTAATGTCTGTAAGAGGGAGAAGGGATTCAGAGAGTGAGTGTAGGTCAAAGTGTTTGAGATTTCTGCGAGGATGTGCAAGTTTGTGGAGTGGGGATTGTGGACCTGGAGGGGAGAGGGTAGAGAATGTAAGTAGGTTGTGGTCAGAAAGAGGGAGAGGTGAGTTAGAGAGGTTAGACAGAGAGCAGAGGCAGGTGAAGATGAGGTCCAGAGTGTGGCCATCTTTGTGAGTGGCTGTGGAAGACCATTGAGCAAGGCTGAATGAGGGAGTGAGAGATAGAAGCTTAGAGACAGCTGAGAGAGAAGTGTCAATGGAGATGTTGAAGTCACCCATGATGATAGTGGGGATGTCAGCAGAAAGGAAGTGAATTAGCCAGGTGGGGAAGTGGTCGAAGAAAGTGGTGGCTGGCCCTGGGACACAGTAAATGACAGCCAGTTGGAGGTTTGAGGTGGAGTAGATGAGCACACAATGCACCTCAACAGAGGGTTGGCTGTGGGATTTGGATGAAGGAGCAGTTATCTGACAGAAGAGAACCTACTCCTCCACCATGCTTGCCACTAGGGCGGGATGTGTGGGAAAGGTGGAATCCACCGCTTGCCGTCATTGATGCGAGAAGACTGGCATCCACTGTCTAAACGGGACCGTGCAGAACCAACCGGAAGAGAAAGAGTTTCAAGGGGGGCGAGTTTGGATGAATCATATAGTCAGGTGACATTGATCACAAGGTTCCTGGATATAAAAGGCCTGCGCGCCAAACCGGAGGCGGGTTTGACGGCAATAGAGAGAGTGGTTCAAATGTGCGCTGGGGAAGACGCTCTGGCACACTTGGAAACAGGAGCCAAATAACACCAGACCAGTACCTGAGTACAGACTATGCTGGTCAAGGCCCGAGGACCCGACCTGCACAGGTAAAGATCCAGAGCCCAGACGACGCCGGTCAAGACATGAATCTCAGATCTGCGCCGGTCAAGATACAGAGCCAAGATGATGCCAGTCAAGAGTTGGAGCCCAGCTCTCATGCCTAGGGAGACACCTGCCGTCAGTGAAGCACCGAAGATCTGTGAGGAGACTCTGACCAGGAGAGGATGCCTGTGGTGGTGAATGGAAGATGCAAGTGAGCCAGGCTGTCGCTTCCAGCAATGATGTACTGTACAGGGGTGGACCTGGGCTAGGACAGCAGACATGTTGGGGGTTGATTGAAGCGTGGGAGGCCCAACGTGCTTTGGCAGACTTTGTCAGGAGGACTTGCAACCTAGTGGGAAGAACCTGTTAGGGCCATTACCAGAGGAGGAGCCAGCACAGTAGCGCCTACGTGAATGGGTGTACAACCCCTGTTAAAGGGTTATGTGAATAAGAAATCAGAGATTTCCATAATGTTTAAAGTGAATTCTAGTACTCACTACACATTCTGTATTGTATAAACCACATGTCTTTGATCTGTTTCACATTGTTTAACTGTTGACATAATTACAGCAATTTCCCGCCATATCAGGGGAAAATAAATAGTTCATTGGCTGTTCTTGCCTTATGTCTATCTGCGTGTTGCATCCGGTCACCCACCGTTATGTAACGTGTTGGGCCATAAGAGCCGAGTACCTCACCCATTACTACCGCCCTGCGCCATGTTACATGGGCTTTGAAATGAAGTAATGGTGTGGCCTCATTTGGACTTTGGAGAATGTGTCAATTTAAAATTGTAGAGTTTACAGCTGCAAATCTACGTAAACCTTCAGCACTTAGGTAACCCTCTAAGTCTGTTTAGGTTAAAATCCAGCCAAGGCTGCGAGCGATCAGATCCCCATATAAAACTGCTTGCCAAATGGGAAATCCGTTCATGTTTCCCAGAGAAAACTTGTTTGTGAATTTTAAGCAAAAAAAAAAAAATCAAAGATTATGATGAAGACAAACATCTTGTAGTTTATCGGAACGGTGGAATATTTAGCTTGTAGAACTGCTCCCCCTAGTGGTCATAGAAAATGGCTTCCTTGAGATAATAGGATTTCAGATGGTGGAACGCACAAATTGTCATACATTTTTGTTAAATAGCTTCAGAAATTGTGTGAACATCTGATTTCCAGAAAATAAATCCAAGAAACTGTTATGTATGAAAAGCAAAGTAACTGATTTAATAAAGTTGTCATCATGGCATATCCTCCTTACCATACTTAGAAAAAATAGCGTTAGGGAAGAAGTCCTGCCTGGGAATACCCTGCACAGCCATGGACTGCCCACTTTGTAGCAGTGTTCACATAAATTTCATTATTTTTTTGGAGCAAATTTGCAAAGACTGTGTTTGAAAATTTGGGACAGTCCTAGCAAAATCAGGGCAGTTGGCAAATATGCCTTACATGGGACTTGTTATCTAGAACAAAAAATTGCATTTTACGATCTACATAATAAGACATAATAAATGCCAAATAAAGACTGTCCGCTCCAATAACATGAAACCTTAAGGGTCTGCTGTTTTATATGCAAATTCATTAGGTAAATAATTGGGTAATTAATAATTTTCTCAATAATTTGGAGGGAACTGAGTCAATTTTGACTTGTTTTTCTTGTCATTTATTTTGAAACAAATATATCAAACTGATTAAGGTTATCATCACATAATGTATGTTAAATGTCTCATATTTTAATTTGGCATCATACAGTAGTTACAAGATAAAAATAAGATAGAAAACTACTTTTATCAAAACACACATCAAATTTAACATGGAAGGACCAGATGAAGGTGGAGGCAAAACAGCAAGCATGGAGCAGTTATCCCAGGAATTACTGAAGTCAAAATTTGCACAAAAATAAAAAAAAAGTTAAACAAATCAAAAATGTGAAGTTTGTCTTTTCTTCAACCTCTGCTTCATAATTGTAGAATCTAAAAGAAATGTTCGTCACCATTGTAGACAGTAGCTGACGTTATGTGACGACAAACAAAATGTGCATCAGAAAACTTCAACATATTTAATGGGGTTACCCAACCTTTTAAAATGAATGGCTGATCCTCTGGATAAGCCATGAATATTAGATCGGTTAGGTTTGGATCATCGGCTCCCACCTGGTTGACTTGCAGGCTGGTCCCTACTGTACAACATTTTCTTTTAATATCTGATAAAGATATTGTAGCATTGTTTCACTGAAGTGAATAGAACAATTTTGCAATGATCGGAGGAGGATAGTTAAACCCAGTGGCATAACTAGAAACCTATGGGCAAAATTTAGATTTCGGCCACCATCCCCCAATACTAAAATGTTGCTAAGATGCATGGGCCCCAGTAGCATTGTAAAAGTCTATATTAGCCCCCCATAAAAAATATATACCAATACAATATGAAAATGTGACATAAATGCATGCAATAAGATAATTTTCTAAGTAGTACTTCTAAATAATAGTCATATAATTACTAAATAACAAATATTATCTCCATACTATTACTGAACAAATATCACTATACCAAGACCATTATACCAATAATGTCACCTACAAAAAAGAAGTAATACCACAACACCATGAACATATATTACTACCACACAGTGTCCCAATAATACCACATACAAAAAACAAATAATATTGCAACACCATGAACATATATTACTACAACACAGAGTTCGAATATAACCACCATTATGTTACTGAGCAAAACTCACTCTACCAAGACCAATATACCAATAATACTACATGCAAGGGACATAATACCACCATGCCATGTCCATGTGTTACCACCAGTGACCGAGTGATAACACCAACACTATATGACGCGCCCCCTGGGCCGTGGGGTACTCGGCAGCCGGGCCTCTGTGGATGGATATCACGGTGGCTGGCCCGGTCCGTGACCCAGGGCGGTCAGTAAAAAGGGGGAAATATTTATAAGGGATTTAAAGTGTTCGTGACGCCACCTGTGGAATGCGGCTAAGGGGTACCGCCGCTGCGGAACAGTCCTCTGGAGCTGGCGTTACAGCAGCAGGGATGGTGTGGCTCTCCACAGGTAGAGCTAGCTCCAGGGCAGCGTGGGGTGTAATGGATGGTGGTGCAGGGGAGATGGGACCCAGCCAGGTCAGAGGAAGAACAGACACACACCGGGGCTAGTTTCAGTACCTTTACTGCAGATGGTAGTCAGGTACGGTCCGGAGTACTTGTAGGTGGTGTGCACTTCTGGTCTTGCTCCCCAGTGAGCGGGTGTAAGGCCTCCTTTCTGTATCTTCCTGTCTCTCTCCCTGGAGCTTTTGACCTGCCTGGAACAGGGTCTAGCTTCCTTGATGTTTCTCTCACCCATCTTGCTTGGCTGCGAGGGCTTTCCCACTGGTTACCACGATCCCTGGACGCAGGGGCCTTCGTGGTACCTAGTCCTCTGAATATGCAATATTCACAGGTGGACTGAGGGATATGAAATCCTCCTCAGTATGCCTGATTCCCTACTGGGCATAGAGATCCCAATAGCCTCGGGCCCGGTGCCCGGCTTGCATCAGGGGACAAACTCTCTGTGGTTCCTCTGTCCCTCATGGCTCTTCTCTTCTCCTTGCCTTCTAGCCCACTCTAGGCTCTCACTGGCCAGACTAGCCCGCAGCTTGGGCCTAGCCTGGCTCTCAGCCACACAGACTTCAGCTTGTCTGGTGCTGCAGCATGGTGTTACACTCACTGCTTCCCACTGACTGACTTCCTGAACTCTACCCCCCAGTATATATATACCTGACAGGGCTCCATCTAGTGGACTTGGGTGGAGATGTCTGCATGTGTTGAGGCCACTGGGGAGAAACCATCTGTGCAACACCCAGGAGTTCTGTGACAGCCTGCAGCCGCAGGGCGTCACATTCCCCCTAGTAAAAGTCAGTACTTCCGGACTGAAACAAAAATTTTTAAAACAGGTTACAATGATATCATATTTTTAAACATTACAACAACTTTTCTTCCCTTTATGGGAGGCACGTAGCTTGAACGTTGCAATAACAGGTTTAATATATTTTATTTATTTTTAATATATATAAAATACTTTTATAACAATTGAGCACACGCACATTAGCAGCAACACAACTTTGCTTTCTGCAACGACCAGTTTTGATGAGATCCCTCCTCGGGTGTGTCTCTCTCATCCGGGTAAGCTGGCTTGTGGGGGACCTGCTCCAAACCCCCAACAAAGGTCCTTGGCGGGCTGCAGGACTGGTGTAGGACCACTGGTTCGGCCACGCCAAGCAGGTTTTATTGGTGGTGGTCTTGTGAAAACCACCAGGTGACACCTCAGGAGGTGCAAATTATGTACAAGGCGGGTTGTTCACAGTTCCCGACCTCCTAGTAGTTCAGGAACTTATATACTTAAACATGAGAGCTACCGGGGAACTAGTAGCTCAAGGGCGCCCCCTCCTGGGATGCGCCTGGGGATGGGAGGCAGGTGACCCGTCCTTGTCATCCTCCCGTTCAGTCAGGGTGTCCTCCTGCAGAAATTCCGTCACCCTCTGAACATCTAGGGCATAAGGCAGAGCCATGGGCATGATCCATGCCACAGCTCCTGCTGGTGCGGCGACTGCTCCTGCCCGAGCAGCACCAGATGAAGATACTCCTGCGGGGCGTTGTCGAGGGCCGCGGCATTCTGCCGATCATCCGCCATCGCTGTGCCCCCCTAGTTAACTGCAGCCTACCTTCCTGCTCTGCGGCACCAGTCAATTGTCCCAGCACAACAGCGGCTCTCTGTTTACCGGTCATAGAATGCATATCTAGCACACCGCATATTTTTCTCTTGAATCCGGACAGGGTGTCTGGTTTGCCATTATATTGGGAAAGCCATTTTGCTCCAGGGATATTCGGCGGGGCCATGGGTATCAACGGGGTCACGACCCCTGCTGGTGGAGCGGCCGCTCCGGCCTGTGCAGCGCCGGGCGCAGGTTGGGCGTATGGAGTGTTAACCGGTGCCCTGGCGGCTTGCTGGTCGTTGGCCATTGTTGCGCCCCCCTAGTGAACTCGAGCCTACCTTCTTCTCTTTCTTATCAGGTAGGCCGCAGCTCCGCGGGCGACGGTCTTCTTCCAGGACCTTGTGTCTGACGTCAGAGCATCCTCTGGGCTCCTTCCAGGACCTGACGCTTCCTGGTTCGACGTCAAGGGAGGGGCGTGTCATGGGCTTCGCGCGCTTCCAGCGGTTACGCCTCTCCGATTCCCGCGGTTACACCCCTCTTCTTCCCACGCGGCGACAGGAAGATGGCGGACAATGGCGGGAAATCTCGGGAATGGCGGGAAAACTTCACCACAGTGAGTATTACAGTCTCTTAAGGCGCACAATACCTGGTGGCAACGGTCACGGAATCATGTTCGTGACGCGAAAAGCTGACGCACCCCCTGGGCCGTGGGGTACTCGGCAGCCGGGCCTCTGTGGATGCCGGTGGGGGATGTCACGGTGGCTGGCCCAGTCCGTGACCCAGGGCGGTCAGTAAAAAGGGGGAAATATTTATAAGGGATTTAAAGTGTTCGTGACGCCACCTGTGGAATGCGGCTAAGGGGTGCCGCCGCTGCGGAGCAGTCCTCTGGAGCTGGTGTTACAGCAGCTGGGATGGTGTGGCTCTCCACAGGTGGAACTAGCTCCAGGGCAGCGTGGGGTGTAATGGATGGTGGTGCAGGGGAGATGGGACCCAGCTGGGTCAGAGGAAGAATAGACACACACACCAGGGCTAGTTTCAGTACCTTTACTGCAGATGGTAGTCAGGTACGGTCCGGAGTACTTGTAGGTGGTGTGCACTTCTGGTCTTGCTCCCCAGTGAGCGGGTGTAAGGCCTCCTTTCTGTATCTTCCTGTCTCTCTCCCTGGAGCTTCTGACCTGCCTGGAACAGGGTCTAGCTCCCTTGATGTTTCTCTCACCCATCTTGCTTGGCTGCGAGGGCTTTCCCACTGGTTACCACGATCCCTGGACGCAGGGGCCTTCGTGGTACCTAGTCCTCTGAATATGCAATATTCACAGGTGGACTGAGGGATATGAAATCCTCCTCAGTATGCCGGATTCCCTACTGGGCATAGAGATCCCAATAGGCTCGGGCCCGGTGCCCGGCTTGCATCAGGGGACAAACTCTCTGTGGTTCCTCTGTCCCTCATGGCTCTTCTCTTCTCCTTGCCTTCTAGCCCACTCTAGGCTCTCACTCTAGGCTCTCATGTGTTGAGGCCACTGGGGAGAAACCATCTGGAGTTCTGTGACAGCCTGCAGCCGCAGGGCATCACATATATATAATACAAACAACACTAATATTACCCCCATACAATGACCGTATTATGGAAGATATTATTATACACAGTACAGGTAACTCCAAATACTCACCAGTGACATTCCCAATTGAAGTAATTAATTTTCGCTTTTCGTCACCGGATACAGACCGCTATGTTACATTTTGCAGAGACAAATTTTGCATGGAAGAAGCCACACAGTAAGAGAACATCCCTTTGATCCCTCAGTACAGGATCCCAAAAAATAAAATACAATATAGTCGATTAATGATGGACTGTATTGTATTCCCCAATGTGTCCCCATACAGTAGTGATGCTTTTGTCCGCTTTGTGCACAAATATAGTTCAACTATCCCCACCATGGCACCCATACATAATCTACCAAATATGGCCGGTACAGGTGTAACTTCCCTCTTTGAGGTCCTGACTTAGCAGTAATATAATCCTTTGTGGCCCATACTTTAGCAATATCATCCAAAGTGGCCCCAATAAATTAAAGAAGTTGGCCACAACTTTTTATTATGCCCCCAATGTATCCCCCCGGGGCCCATAAGTGTCTTTGTAATTACCTTCTGTTGCAGGTTCTGCCTGTCAGCGGTGCTGTCGTGGCCGCTCACAGGTATCACGTGACCCCGCGCTGACGTCACGACAAGTGAGGCGTGACTCAGTGCTGGGGTCCCCGCGGTGGCTGCTGGGTTGTGGGCAGGGTTACACCCAGCATCCACCACGCTCATTCCCAATGAATGGGGAGAGGGACAGCGTGCAGTGGATGCCGGGTGTGACGCGGGGGTAACTCCACCCACAACCCAGCATCCACCGGTGGAACGCGGAAGAGGGACCCTCAGCTGCAGCCTGGACTTGTCGTGACGCCAGTGGATGTCAGTGCCGGCTGCAGCCGGGGTCGCGTGATGCCTGTGAGCGGCCAGTGATAGCAAAGCTCACAGGCAGAACCTGCAACAGAAGTTAATTACAAAGACACTTATGGGCCCCAGGGGGATACATTGGAGAGGGGATAATAAGTAGTGGACAACCCCTTTAATAATATCCCAGTATGTGGCTCCCATAAATTATTAATGTGTCCACATACATTAATAATGTACCCCTATATGGATGACAATATCAACCATATGGCCCACATTGTTATACCGCAATCTGCCCTCACATTGCTTCTCACAATACTATTTTTTTAAAAATTCAGCCAAATCTTTCACCTGTTCCACTTCCATGTTGAGTGGCCTTGTGGCCCTGTTCTTTGTCCCCTGTTCCTTTTCCTGGCTGGCTCTCTGCCCTCTACTTACTCTACAGCCACGAACCTATCAAGGGCCACATCTATAGAGCACAGCGGAGAAAGGGAGGGGAGGCGAGCCAGTAGCTCTCTGCTCCACAATAGTTCTCAATTGGAGGTGTATCCGAAAACAACACCACTGGCCCGGTTACTTCCCTTCCCTGGTTACTTCCCTGATCTAATATTGATGGCTGATCCTAAGGATAATCCATGAATTTTAAAATGTTGAATTGAAAATGAAAGCCAACATTTAAGCCAAATGAAATAACAGTATGTACTGTATACAAATAAAGAAAAAAATAATAATAAAAAGAACTTGCAGTATATATGGTATAAATTAAGAATTACCTTGTTTATTTAAAAACATTTTTACGCTATTCAAATGCATATTTATTATGTAAAAAAGATGTAAATGTAGATACCCAAATCTTGTGACACATTGGTCATTGCATAGATTAGCCAGAAAAGTCCTTAACAAATGTAACCTAATTTTCAAGAATATTTCTCGTCTTTTTATGCCATCTAGTGAGTCGAGTGATTTTGTGACTTCTTTGCAACATTTGAAAAGGTCGCTCCATGCCCCCTTTTCATACATAAATCCAAACTGAGGGAAGCAGTAAAAACAGTGAAAAAAAAAGTAGAAAACCATAAGAAACGTAATGAAAAATGTAAAAAAAAAAACTCCAAACTTATTTTCTTGTCACTTTTCTTTTTAATCCTGTGGTATTTGTTTACATTTTTTTCAAATTCTTCAAAATAGTGTTCGTGGTTCATGAATTTTGCCCAAAATCAAGAATCCCCTTTATTTTTGCCGTTTACTATTTTTACGACTTTTTACATAATAAAGTCAAGTGTTCCACTTAGATTTTATATACACAAGGAATTGTACAACATTTTTCAAGTAGAGGGAAGGCTGGAGTGCATTTGTGCAGAAATCTTGTGACTTTTTTAAGAAGTTGCAATCGATAAATTGAACTTCAAACATGTGGAAAACAAAACCAACGCTCGCATTCGAGAACATAAATGAAAACAAGCAAACATATATTGAATAGCCTTAAAATTATAGGGAACCTGTCACAAGGATTTTATATCTCAAACTAATGGCATGTACAAGCACTTTTATGCTGATTAAATCATTACCTGGAATTTAGAAATCCGTTTTGCCGTTTCTGAGAAATGTAGTGTTGTATTTGTATGCAAATGAGCTACAAGTGCTTCGGGGTGGGACATTGCACTTGCAGCTATCCTGCCCTCCATCCCTATTCCCCAGCTGCCCCCTGCCTCCTGTGTCTGACTGACAGGTCACTCTTTAACCCCTTAAGCCCCGAGGGTGGTTTGCACGTTAATGACCAGGCCAATTTTTACAATTCTGACCACTGTCATTTTATGAGGTAATTACTCTGGAACGCTTCAACGGATCCCCCTGATTCTGAGATTGTTTTTTCGTGACATATTGTACTTCATGATTGTGGAAAAATTTCTTCGATATCACTTGCGTTTATTTGTGAAAAAAATGGAAATTTGGCGAAAATTTTGAAAATTTTGCAATTTTCTAAATTTGAATTTTTAAGCCCTGAAATCAGAGAGATATGTCACACAAAAGAGTTAATAAATAACATTTCCCACATGTCTACTTTACATCAGCACAATTTTGGAACCAAAATTTTTTTTTGTTAGGGAGCTATAATGGTTAAAAGTTGACCAGCGATTTCTCATTTTTCCAACAAAATTTACAAAACCATTTTTTTAGGGACCACATCACATTTGAAGTCACTTTGAGAGGTCTTTATGACAGAAAATACCCAAAAGTGACACCATTCTAAAAACTGCACCCCTCAAGGTGCTCAAAACCACATTCAAGAAATTTATTAACCCTTCAGGTGCTTCACAGGAATTTTTTGAATGTGGAAGAAAAAAATGAACATTTAACTTTTTTCACAAAAATGTTACTTTAGACCCAATTTTTTTTATTTTCACAGGGGTAACAAGAAAAAATGGACCCCAAAATTTGTTGTGCAATTTCCCCTGGGCACGCAGATACCCAATATTTGGGGAAAAAACACTGTTTGGGCGCACGGCAGGGCTCGGAAGGGAAGGAGTGCCATTTGACTTTTTGATTGTAAAATTTGCTTGAATAATTAGTGGACGCCATGTTGTGTTTGGAGAGCCCCTGTGTGCCCAAACTTTGGAGCTCCCCCACAAGTGACCCCATTTTGGAAACTAGACCCCCCAAGGCACGTTTCTAGATGCATAGTGAGTACTTGGAACCCCCAGGTGCTTCACAAATTGATTCGTAAAATGAAAAAGTGAAAAAAAAAACACTTTTTCATTTTTACGAATCAATTTGTGAAGCACCTGGGGGTTCCAAGTGCTCACTATGCATCTAGATAGGTGCCTTGGGGGGTCTAGTTTCCAAAATGGGGTCACTTGTGGGGGAGCTCCAATGTTTGGGTACACAGGGACTCTCCAAATGCAACATGGTATCCGCTAACAAATTGAATGGAAAATCGGCTCAAATTGTTAGTGGACACCACATTGCGTTTGGAGAGCCCCTCTGTGCCCAAACTTTGGAGCTCCCCCACAAGTGACCCCATTTTGGAAACTAGACCCCCCAAGGCACCTTTCTAGATGCATAGTGAGCACTTGGAACCCCCAGGTGCTTCACAAATTGATTCGTAAAAATGAAAAAGTGAAAAAAAAAAACACTTTTTCATTTTTATGAATCAATTTGTGAAGCACCTGGGGTTCCAAGTGCTCACTATGAATCTAGATAGGTGCCTTGGGGGGTCTAGTTTCCAAAATGGGGTCACTTGTGGGGGAGCTCCAATGTTTGGGCACACAGCGACTCTCCAAATGCAACATGATATCCGCTAACAAAATGTCGGCTCAAATTGTTAGCGGACACCATGTTGCGTTTGGAGAGCCCCTGTGTGCCCAAACTTTAGAGCTCCCCCACAAGTGACCCCATTTTGGAAACTAGACCCCCCAAGGCACCTATCTAGATGCATAGTGAGCACTTGGAACCCGCAGGTGCTTCACAAACTGATTCGTAAAAATGAAAAAGTGAAAAAAAAAAACACTTTTTCATTTTTATGAATCAATTTGTGAAGCACCTGGGGTTCCAAGTGCTCACTATGAATCTAGATAGGTGCCTTGGGGGGTCTAGTTTCCAAAATGGGGTCACTTGTGGGGAGCTCCAAAGTTTGGGCACACAGAGGCTCTCCAAACGCAACATGGTGTCCGCTAACAATTTGAGCCGACAATTTGTTAGCGGATATCATGTTGCATTTGGAGAGTCCCTGTGTGCCCAAACATTGGAGCTCCCCCACAAGTGACCCCATTTTGGAAACTAGACCCCTCAAGGCACCTATCTAGATTCATAGTGAGCACTTGGAACCCCAGGTGCTTCACAAATTGATTCATAAAAATGAAAAAGTGTTTTTTTTTTCACTTTTTCATTTTTACGAATCAATTTGTGAAGCACCTGGGGGTTCCAAGTGCTCACTATGCATCTAGATAGGTGCCTTGGGGGGTCTAGTTTCCAAAATGGGGTCACTTGTGGGGGAGCTCCAATGTTTGGGCACACAGGGGCTCTCCAAACGCAACATGGCGTCCGCTAACAATTTGAGCCGATTTTCCATTCAATTCGTTAGCGGACACCATGTCGCGTTTGGAGAGCCCGTGATGTGCCTAAATAGTGGAGCTCCCCCACAAGTGTCCCCATTTTGGAAACTATACCCCTCAAGGATTTTATTAAGGTGTATAGTGAACATTTTGAACCCAGAGGTACGGCACAGAATTTGTTTACATTAGGTCATCATATTGAATAAGTTGTCATTATTCTTGAGCGCAAGTGCTCGCTACTAGAGATGAGCGTTGTTCTACTCGAACTGTTCGCCAATCTCAAATTCGAGCTGTTTTGGGCGGTGTTCGAGCCGTTCGGCGAACACGAACAATTTGAGAAAAATTCGGCTGTTCGAGGTTATGTTCGATAACTGTTCGTGCACCAAAATCATAACTGGATTTTTTCTCAGTAATGATGAAAATTAATGTTAATACGCAGTTTGAGTGTACAGCGGGGTGGGGGGAGGGGCAGGGGATGGATCTCTGCAGGAACAATGAAGATCTCCATTTTTTTTTCTCTTTCCAGCATTTACAGTGGGGAGGTGCAATCTGTCAGCCTATCAGCAGCGCACACACGGAGCGAAGTGCTTTTTTTCACACAAGCAAGGGCATGTGTCATTGGCACTGTATGTCACATGTCCTTGCCCTATAAGACCAAGCCATTTTCCCCGTCGCCACCATTTTCTCACTGCTGCAGCTGCGTGTTAGACGGCACCGCTGTTGCTGTGTGCGCTATACCTTGTTAATTTCAAGCCAATTTTCGCACAAATATACAGATAGCTTGGGAGTAGGGAATAGTTGTGATTGCAGTCCTTTTAAGGACTAGGTTACAGCATTTCCTACGACTTTTATCAGGCAGGTCTGTGCTCTTAAATAGATAGGTTGTGGGAGTAAAGACTAATTGTAATTGGAGTCCTTTTCAGGACTAGGTTACATCAGTTCCTATCAGTTTTTGCCAGGCAGGTCTGTGCCAGTGCTGTGCAAGTTTTTTTCACAGCATTTGGCTGAATCTAGCAAAGCTAATCCTTTTTGGCCTATTGCAGAGTGTGTTAGTCAGTGGAGTAGCCTATCTGTGTTGCAAGATATACCACCTGTGTATAGAATACCAATTTTTTTACTGCACCTAGTGAAGTAAAATCTTTTGGGCATAGCATCATTCTATTAGTCCATCTATACTGACCTCCATCAGGTTGCAAACTGAATCTAATTTTTTTCTGCATCTAGCTCTGAAAAAATATTGGGCTTCTAGCTGTGTGTGGGTCTTGTTCTATTAATCCATCTATATTGACCTCCATCAGGTTGCAAACTGAATATAATTTTTTTCTGCATCTAGCTCTGAAAAAATATTGGGCTTCTAGCTGTGTGTGGGTCTTGTTCTATTAATCCATCTATACTGACCTCCATCAGGTTGCAAACTGAATATAATTTTTTTCTGCATCTACCTCTGAAAAAATATTGGGCTTCTAGCTGTGTGTGGGTCTTGTTCTATTAATCCATCTATACTCACCTCCATCAGGTTGCAAACTGAATATAATTTTTTTCTGCATCTAGCTCTGAAAAAATATTTGGCCTTCTAGCAGTGTGTGGGACTTGTTCTATTAGTCCACCTATACTGACCTCCATCAGGTTGCAAACTGAATATATTTTTTTCTGCATCTACCTCTGAAAAAATATTGGGCTTCTAGCTGTGTGTGGGACTTGTTGTATTAGTCCATCTATACTGACCTCCATCAGGTTGCAAACTGAATATATTTTTTTCTGCATCTACCTCTGAAAAAATATTGGGCTTCTAGCTGTGTGTGGGTCTTGTTCTATTAATCCATCTATACTGACCTCCATCAGGTTGCAAACTGAATATAATTTTTTTCTGCATCTAGCTCTGAAAAAATATTTGGCCTTCTAGCAGTGTGTGAGACTTGTTCTATTAGTCCACCTATACTAACCTCCATCAGGTTGCAAACTGAATATATTTTTTTCTGCATCTACCTCTGAAAAAATATTGGGCTTCTAGCTGTGTGTGGGTCTTGTTCTATTAATCCATCTATACAGACCTCCATCAGGTTGCAAACTGAATATAATTTTTTTCTGCATCTAGCTCTGAAAAAATATTTGGCCTTCTAGTAGTGTGTGGGACTTTCTCTGTTAGTCCATCTATACTGATCTCCATCAGGTTGCAAACTGAATATATTTTTTTCTGCATCTACCTCTGAAAAAATATTGGGCTTCTAGCTGTGTATGGGTCTTGTTCTATTAATCCATCTATACTGACCTCCATCAGGTTGCAAACTGAATATAATTTTTTTCTGCATCTAGCTCTGAAAAAATATTGGGCTTCTAGCTGTGTGTGGGTCTTGTTCTATTAATCCATCTATACTGACCTCCATCAGGTTGCAAACTGAATATAATTTTTTTCTGCATCTACCTCTGAAAAAATATTGGGCTTCTAGCTGTGTGTGGGTCTTGTTCTATTAATCCATCTATACTGACCTCCATCAGGTTGCAAACTGAATATAATTTTTTTCTGCATCTAGCTCTGAAAAAATATTTGGCCTTCTAGCAGTGTATGGGACTTGTTCTATTAGTCCACCTATACTGACCTCCATCAGGTTGCAAACTGAATATATTTTTTTCTGCATCTACCTCTGAAAAAATATTGGGCTTCTAGCTGTGTGTGGGACTTGTTGTATTAGTCCATCTATACTGACCTCCATCAGGTTGCAAACTGAATATATTTTTTTCTGCATCTACCTCTGAAAAAATATTGGGCTTCTGGCTGTGTGTGGGTCTTGTTTATTAATCCATCTATACTGACCTCCATCAGGTTGCAAACTGAATATAATTTTTTTCTGCATCTAGCTCTGAAAAAATATTTGGCCTTCTAGTAGTGTGTGGGACTTTCTCTGTTAGTCCATCTATACTGACCTCCATCAGGTTGCAAACTGAATATATTTTTTTCTGCATCTACCTCTGAAAAAATATTGGGCTTCTAGCTGTGTGTGGGTCTTGTTCTATTAATCCATCTATACTGACCTCCATCAGGTTGCAAACTGAATATAATTTTTTTCTGCATCTAGCTCTGAAAAAAATATTTGGCCTTCTAGTAGTGTGTCGGACTTTCTCTATTAGTCCATCTATACTGACCTCCATCAGGTTGCAAATTAAAAATAATTTTTATCTGCATCTACAGTACCTCTGAAAAAATATTTGGCCTTCTAGCAGTGTGTGGGACTTGTTCTATTAGTCCACCTATACTGACCTCCATCAGGTTGCAAACTGAATATATTTCTTTCTGCATCTACCTCTGAAAAAATATTGGGCTTCTAGCTGTGTGTGGGACTTGTTGTATTAGTCCATCTATACTGACCTCCATCAGGTTGCAAACTGAATATATTTTTTTCTGCATCTACCTCTGAAAAAATATTGGGCTTCTAGCTGTGTGTGGGTCTTGTTCTATTAATCCATCTATACTGACCTCCATCAGGTTGCAAACTGAATATAATTTTTTTCTGCATCTAGCTCTGAAAAAATATTTGGCCTTCTAGTAGTGTGTGGGACTTTCTCTGTTAGTCCATCTATACTGACCTCCATCAGGTTGCAAACTGAATATATTTTTTTCTGCATCTACCTCTGAAAAAATATTGGGCTTCTAGCTGTGTGTGGGTCTTGTTCTATTAATCCATCTATACTGACCTCCATCAGGTTGCAAACTGAATATAATTTTTTTCTGCATCTAGCTCTGAAAAAATATTTGGCCTTCTAGTAGTGTGTCGGACTTTCTCTATTAGTCCATCTATACTGACCTCCATCAGGTTGCAAATTAAAAATAATTTTTATCTGCATCTACAGTACCTCTGAAAAAATATTTGGCCTTCTAGCAGTGTGTGGGACTTGTTCTATTAGTCCACCTATACTGACCTCCATCAGGTTGCAAACTGAATATATTTTTTTCTGCATCTACCTCTGAAAAAATATTGGGCTTCTAGCTGTGTGTGGGACTTGTTGTATTAGTCCATCTATACTGACCTCCATCAGGTTGCAAACTGAATATATTTTTTTCTGCATCTACCTCTGAAAAAATATTGGGCTTCTAGCTGTGTGTGGGTCTTGTTCTATTAATCCATCTATACTGACCTCCATCAGGTTGCAAACTGAATATAATTTTTTTCTGCATCTAGCTCTGAAAAAATATTTGGCCTTCTAGTAGTGTGTGGGACTTTCTCTGTTAGTCCATCTATACTGACCTCCATCAGGTTGCAAACTGAATATATTTTTTTCTGCATCTACCTCTGAAAAAATATTGGGCTTCTAGCTGTGTGTGGGTCTTGTTCTATTAATCCATCTATACTGACCTCCATCAGGTTGCAAACTGAATATAATTTTTTTCTGCATCTAGCTCTGAAAAAATATTTGGCCTTCTAGTAGTGTGTCGGACTTTCTCTATTAGTCCATCTATACTGACCTCCATCAGGTTGCAAATTAAAAATAATTTTTATCTGCATCTACAGTACCTCTGAAAAAATATTTGGCCTTCTAGCAGTGTGTGGGACTTGTTCTATTAGTCCACCTATACTGACCTCCATCAGGTTGCAAACTGAATATATTTTTTTCTGCATCTACCTCTGAAAAAATATTGGGCTTCTAGCTGTGTGTGGGACTTGTTGTATTAGTCCATCTATACTGACCTCCATCAGGTTGCAAACTGAATATATTTTTTTCTGCATCTACCTCTGAAAAAATATTGGGCTTCTAGCTGTGTGTGGGTCTTGTTCTATTAATCCATCTATACTGACCTCCATCAGGTTGCAAACTGAATATAATTTTTTTCTGCATCTAGCTCTGAAAAAATATTTGGCCTTCTAGTAGTGTGTGGGACTTTCTCTGTTAGTCCATCTATACTGACCTCCATCAGGTTGCAAACTGAATATATTTTTTTCTGCATCTACCTCTGAAAAAATATTGGGCTTCTAGCTGTGTGTGGGTCTTGTTCTATTAATCCATCTATACTGACCTCCATCAGGTTGCAAACTGAATATAATTTTTTTCTGCATCTAGCTCTGAAAAAATATTTGGCCTTCTAGTAGTGTGTCGGACTTTCTCTATTAGTCCATCTATACTGACCTCCATCAGGTTGCAAATTAAAAATAATTTTTATCTGCATCTACAGTACCTTTGAAAAAATATTTGGCCTTCTAGCAGTGTGTGGGACTTGTTCTATTAGTCCACCTATACTGACCTCCATCAGGTTGCAAACTGAATATATTTTTTTCTGCATCTACCTCTGAAAAAATATTGGGCTTCTAGCTGTGTGTGGGACTTGTTGTATTAGTCCATCTATACTGACCTCCATCAGGTTGCAAACTGAATATATTTTTTTCTGCATCTACCTCTGAAAAAATATTGGGCTTCTAGCTGTGTGTGGGTCTTGTTCTATTAATCCATCTATACTGACCTCCATCAGGTTGCAAACTGAATATAATTTTTTTCTGCATCTAGCTCTGAAAAAATATTTGGCCTTCTAGTAGTGTGTGGGACTTTCTCTGTTAGTCCATCTATACTGACCTCCATCAGGTTGCAAACTGAATATATTTTTTTCTGCATCTACCTCTGAAAAAATATTGGGCTTCTAGCTGTGTGTGGGTCTTGTTCTATTAATCCATCTATACTGACCTCCATCAGGTTGCAAACTGAATATAATTTTTTTCTGCATCTAGCTCTGAAAAAATATTTGGCCTTCTAGTAGTGTGTCGGACTTTCTCTATTAGTCCATCTATACTGACCTCCATCAGGTTGCAAATTAAAAATAATTTTTATCTGCATCTACAGTACCTCTGAAAAAATATTTTGCCTTCTAGCAGTGTGTGGGACTTGTTCTATTAGTCCACCTATACTGACCTCCATCAGGTTGCAAACTGAATATATTTTTTTCTGCATCTACCTCTGAAAAAATATTGGGCTTCTAGCTGTGTGTGGGACTTGTTGTATTAGTCCATCTATACTGACCTCCATCAGGTTGCAAACTGAATATATTTTTTTCTGCATCTACCTCTGAAAAAATATTGGGCTTCTAGCTGTGTGTGGGTCTTGTTCTATTAATCCATCTATACTGACCTCCATCAGGTTGCAAACTGAATATAATTTTTTTCTGCATCTAGCTCTGAAAAAATATTTGGCCTTCTAGTAGTGTGTGGGACTTTCTCTGTTAGTCCATCTATACTGACCTCCATCAGGTTGCAAACTGAATATTTTTTTTTCTGCATCTACCTCTGAAAAAATATTGGGCTTCTAGCTGTGTGTGGGTCTTGTTCTATTAATCCATCTATACTGACCTCCATCAGGTTGCAAACTGAATATAATTTTTTTCTGCATCTAGCTCTGAAAAAATATTTGGCCTTCTAGTAGTGTGTCGGACTTTCTCTATTAGTCCATCTATACTGACCTTCATCAGGTTGCAAATTAAAAATAATTTTTATCTGCATCTACAGTACCTCTGAAAAAATATTTGGCCTTCTAGCAGTGTGTGGGACTTGTTCTATTAGTCCACCTATACTGACCTCCATCAGGTTGCAAACTGAATATATTTTTTTCTGCATCTACCTCTGAAAAAATATTGGGCTTCTAGCTGTGTGTGGGACTTGTTGTATTAGTCCATCTATACTGACCTCCATCAGGTTGCAAACTGAATATATTTTTTTCTGCATCTACCTCTGAAAAAATATTGGGCTTCTAGCTGTGTGTGGGTCTTGTTCTATTAATCCATCTATACTGACCTCCATCAGGTTGCAAACTGAATATAATTTTTTTCTGCATCTAGCTCTGAAAAAATATTTGGCCTTCTAGTAGTGTGTGGGACTTTCTCTGTTAGTCCATCTATACTGACCTCCATCAGGTTGCAAATTGAATATATTTTTTTCTGCATCTACCTCTGAAAAAATATTGGGCTTCTAGCTGTGTGTGGGACTTGTTGTATTAGTCCATCTATACTGACCTCCATCAGGTTGCAAATTGAATATAATTTTTTTCTGCATCTAACCCAGCCAATAGTTTTGGCCTAATACCACAGTTTGGCCACTCAGCTCTGCTCGGTTACCATCCATTGTTTTTTTGTGCAAACAACTCCAGAGTTGTGAATTAGTTAACCACCAAAATGAGTGGAAAAAGGCCTGCTGCTGGTGGAAAGGGGAATAGGCGTGTTGGGAAGGGGAAAAAAGGTTGTGTCCGTGGGGTAGGTGTTAAAGCAACAGTAACATCTGCAGAAGAAAGACCATCTTCCAGCCAAACTAAAATGTCTACTTCTTTTAGCGGACAATGTGATAAGATCCCTTTCTTACGGCCACGCCAATCGCTACAAATTCCAGATGAGGCACAAAAACAGCAGGTGCTTCAACGGATATCAAGTGCTCCTTTAAGTGGGCTCTCCTCCACATCAACTTCAACATCACAAATACTCCAGTCCTCAAAGGTGTCACCCAAATCGCACTTGCTTCCTCACAGCTCCCAAATCTCCAGCTGCCCGTCTGAGTATGAGGTAGAACAGATGGTTGAGTCTGCAGAGCTGTTTACTCATACTATAGCCTGGGAATCAGAGGTCGACTCCAGCGCTTCTGTGAATCCAGACGAGGAAATGATCTGCACTGATGCCCAGAATCTTTATGAGTCGGATCCAGGACCAGACGCAGAAGGTTCTGACCATAATGTAGACCCTCATTCCCAAACTGTAACTCCTGTTGGTGGAGACAATGAGGAAGACGATGATAAGACTCAAATACCTGATTGGAGCGACAACTTTAGTTTTTTGTCAGGGCAGGAACAGGTTGGCTCTGAGGACGACGGGTGTGATAACACACAGGGTGATGATGATGAGGTTGGAGATCCCACTTACTGTCAACCCACAGTCAGCCAAGAGATGAGGTCACCAGAGGAGGTGGAGGAAGATGCTAGTGACGACGAGGTCAGGTTGCGCCTTCCTGGACAGAGACGTAGTACTGGAAGCATGTCAACAACTGCATCCTCAAACACAACTCTGCCTCTCACCACAAGTCGTGGTGGCTCTTCAGGTCGCATGGGTGCTAAGCCTTGCATAGCCTGGGCATTTTTTCAGATCGATAAAGATGACCCAACTCGTGTTATCTGTAACATTTGTCAGCAAAAGCTAAGTAGAGGCCAAAAAATACATAGTTTGAGTACTTCATGCATGAACCGGCACATGGACATGAAGCATAAGTTGCAGTGGGAAGCTCAGTGTGCTACAATGCGGCCTAGCCGGCCGGGCCAACCACCGTCTGCCATATCTTGTGCATCCGCGGCCTCTTCATCCTCTGTGACTGGGGGGACAGCAGTCACACCTGTTTTGGGGCGCAGACCTGCCACCTCTTTACCCGCAACAGCCAGCGTGATTGGCAGGTCATCATTTTCTTTGGAGGTGGGAACACCAGCTGGTGTTGAGCGCTGTCCGACATCGATAGCACCACCTTGGGATCAAGGCAACCTAACATGTCCGCCTGCATCTTCCTCACAGACCGGCAGTTTGCCGGGGACACCCTTATCAACCCCGTCTAAGCACAATAGCCAGCCCTCGGTCCCTCAGATGTGGACAAGTAAAAGACCATTTCCTCCTAGCCATGAGAAAGCTAAGAGGTTGAATTTCACCATCTGCAAGCTCTTGGCTACAGAAATGCTGCCTTTCCGCCTGGTGGACACAGAGGATTTTCAAGACCTTATGTCCGTCGCAGTGCCCCAGTACCAGATGCCCAGTCGGCACTACTTCTCAAAGAAAGGTGTGCCTGCGCTCCACCAGCATGTCGCACACAACATCACCGCTTCTTTGAGAAACTCTGTGTGTGACAGGGTGCATTTCACCACAGACACTTGGACGAGTAGGCATGGACAGGGGCGTTACATGTCGCTGACTGGGCACTGGGTAACTATGGTGACAGCAGGACAAGGGGCTGCTGTCCAAGTCTTGCCGTCCCCACGAGTTGTGCGTCAATCCTCTTTATGTCAAAGTTCCTCCACTGCTTCTGCCTCCTCAACCTCCTCTCGGTCTTCCACCTGCACCCAAAGCCTGTCTGGTCATGCCACAAGCTTTCTAACTGCGCAGAAGGGATCCTGCACACCTCCTTACTATGCTGGCAGTAGGGCTCAACGTCATCAGGCGGTTTTTACATTGAAATGTCTGGGAAATGTGAGTCACACAGCTGAGGAGTTGTGGTCAGCTCTGGAGAACCAATTTCATGAATGGTTGTCTCCACTGGACCTGAAACCAGGGAAGGCCGTGTGCGACAATGCTGCAAACCTGGGTGCGGCCCTTCGCCGGGGCAATGTCACACACGTGCCTTGTATGGCTCACGTGTTGAACCTGGTTGTCCAGCAATTTTTAGCCCACTATCCCAGACTAGATGGCCTTCTGCAGAGGGCACGGTCGCTGTGTGCTCACTTCCGCCGTTCGCATCCCGCAGCTCAGCGACTTACATCTCTACAGAAGTCGTTGGGCCTGCCACTTCACCGGCTAAAATGCGATGTACCTACCCGGTGGAATTCAACTCTGCACATGTTGCAGCGACTGTGGCAGCACCGACAAGCCCTGGTGCAATACGTTCTGACGTATAGCCTGGGCCAACGAGATTCAGAGGTGGGGCAAATCACGCTGGAGGAGTGGTCTCAGATCAGGGACCTATGCACCCTTCTGCACAGTTTTGAAATGGCGACGAAGATGTTTAGTGCTGACGATGCCATTATCAGCATGACTATTCCGGTGATTTACATGCTGGAGCACATGTTAAACAGAATTCGGAGTCAGGTGGTGGCACAAGAGGAGGTGGAGGAAGTAGAGGAGGAGGAGTTGTATGCGGAAGGGCTAACATCTGCAAGGTCCAGACGGTCGGCAGCACCAAGGCGGCAGGCATGTGAGGGTGGGGGAGATGGTTTTACCAGGGCGCATGGTAGCAGCCAAACTAGTGAGGAAGGTGCAGGAGCCCAGGAAGAAGTGGAGGACGAACTGATGGAAGACTCATCAGATGAGGGAGACCTTGATCACATTTCTGTTGTGCGAGGTTGGGGGGAGAGGACAGAGGAAGGAAGCATGATTGTTACCTCGCCACCAACACAACAGGGACTTGGTGCTCCTGGATGCGCAACACACATGAGTGCCTTCTTGCTGCACTACCTGCAACATGACCCTCGAATTGTGAGAATTAGAAATAATCCTGACTACTGGGTTGCCACACTGTTAGATCCCCGGTACAAAAGTAAATTTGCAGAAATTATTCCTGCCATAGAAAGGGATGCACGCATGCAGGAGTATCAGCAGAGACTGTTGCAGAACCTTACATGTGCTTTTCCACAAAATACCAGTGGTGCACGTAGTGAATCTCACAGTTCCAACTTGCCAACCGTGGGACCGTCAAGTGTTCAGCACTCAAACCGTAACAGAACCACAGTATCTGCTGGTAACATCAATTTTGCGGAATCATTTCACCACTTTTTTAGCCCATCCTTTGCAAGGCCACAGGAGACAAGAAGTCTGACACATAGTCAACGCCTAGAGACGATGGTACAGGAGTATCTCCAAGTAAACATTGAAGCCACGACTGTGTCACTGGACCCTTGCTCTTTTTGGGCTTCCAATCTGGATAAATGGCCGGAGCTAGCCACTTACGCCTTGGAGATCTTGTCATGCCCCGCAGCCAGCGTTCTGTCTGAACGTGTGTTCAGCGCTGCTGGTGGTGTGCTGACAGATAAGCGCACGCGGCTCTCCACTGATAATGTAGACAGACTCACGTTCATAAAGATGAACAAATCATGGATCCGAAACGACTTTTCTACCCCTGTGTCATCCTGGGGAGAGTAAAAGCTTGATGATTGGTTAAAATCACCCTACCAACCGTTTTAAGCTTTCAAATTACTAATCATGTTTATCTGTATCTTGACTGGAAAATAATTTGGGCTTTGTAGCAGTGTGCAGCACTGATCCTATTAGGCCATCTATACTAAAGCTTCACCAGATTTAAAATTAAAAATAATTTTTAGCTGCATCTAGCCCGGAAAATAATTTTGGGGCTCCGAGATGCGCAAGACACATAAGTGCCTTCTTGCTGCACTACCTGCAGCATGACCCTCATATTGTCAGAATTCGAAGTAATCATGACTACTGGGTTGCCACACTCTTAGATCCCCCAAACTTTTCGATCAACCTTTTCATTTTAATAAAGACCAAAAAAATGGTCATTTTTGAAATTATAAGCATTAGCAGGTTGTTAGAAACTGAAATCAAACAGTTTTCAACTCAAAACTTTATTCTAGGTGATGTTACATTTTCACATAGGACCCCTTGTTCGAAAGGAGCTTCTGAACTCTCTCGTCCATTGAATTTGTCAGGTTTTGGATGGTTTCTGCTTCAATTGTTTTGCATGAGGACAGAATACCCTCCTAGAGCTGTTGCTTAGATGTGAACTGCCTCCCGCCATCATAGACACTCCTTTTAATGATGCTCCAAAGGTTCTGAATGGGGTAGAGGTCAGGGGAGCATGGGGGTCACACCATAAGTTTGTCCCCTTTTATGCCCATATCAGCCAGAGATGCAGATGTTTTATGTGCAGCATGATATGGTGCATTATCATGCAGAAAAATGATCTTGCTGTGAAATACACGGTTCTTCTTCTTGAACCATGGCAGGAAGTGCTGTTTGAGAAAATCCACATACATTATGGAGTTCATCTTTAGCGCCTTCAGGGATCCTAAAGGGGCCGACAATCTCTCTCCCCATGATTCCAGCCCAAAACATTACTCCACCTCCTCCTTGTTGGCGCTGTAGCCGTGTTTGCGTGGGGTGTCCATCAACCAGCCATCCTCCACTCCATCCATCTGGACCATCGAGCGCTGCACGGCACTCATCCGTGAACAAAACTGTTTTGAAATCAGTCTTCATGTAATGTTTGGCCCACTGGAGCCGTTTCTGCTTGTGTGAAGTGGATAGAGGAGGTCGACAGGATGGCGTATGCACAGCTGCAAACCTCTGAAGGACCCTGCATCTTGTTGTTCGGGGGACGTTGGAGGCACAAGCAGCTTCAAAAACTTGTCTGCTGCTATGACAAGGCTTTTTTGCCGCTGCTCTTTCAACCTGACGTAATTGCCTGTAGGAAAGAGTCCTCAATTTGCCCTTATCAGCACGCACACGTGTGTACTGTGAATCAGCTACATACTTCTTGATTGCCAAGACACTTCATCCTGATCATCGCACAATGTTGATTGTAGTCATGCCTTGACCTAAACACTCCACAATTTGTTGCTTCTCAGCAGCCGACACATCCTTTTTCTTTCCCATTTTGGCAGAAAATGTAGACTGCTTAATAATGTGAGAGAGCCTTCTTAAGTAGTCTTGCCTTTCATTGGACACACCTGCCAAACTAATTAGCACAGGTGTCTGCAATTGCTTACAGTGATATAAAGAGCCCTGACACACATCACCATCAATGAGTTTAACTGACAAACAAACAAATTCTTCCCTTATCACTCCTAAACACTTTTTGCATAATAATTTGGAACGCAGTGTACATGTGCTTTTCCACAAAACACCAGCGGTTCACGTAGTGAATCTTACAGTTCTAACTTGCCAACCGTGGTCTGTATGGAGTTGTTCAATAAAGGGCCCAAAATTAAGATAACATAGATGGGAGAGGTCTCTATGAATAGGAATTCCTAAGTATTTGATACCCTGTGAGGGACAGGCAAAGGGAAAGTTGGACTGGATGGAATCCTATATGGATGTGGGGAGGGAGACATCGAGGGCCTCAGACTTCGCTGCATTGATTTTAAAATTTGACCATGTAACAAAGTGATCTATTTCAGCCATAACAGCATGGATGGATATATGTGATTGAGTGATATATACTAGGACATCATCAGCAAATAGAGAGCACTTGTACTCGGTGCCTCCCACCTCAATCCACCTAATATTGGGGTTATGGCGAATTGATGAGAGCAGGTGCTCCGTCACTAGGATGTATAAGAGAGGGGACAGAGGACATCCCTGCCTTGTCCCATTGGTGATTGTGAAAGGTGATGAAAATGTTCTGACGCACCCCCTGGGCCTTGGGACACCCGGAGCCGGACCCTTTTGGTGGATGCTGGTGGTTGTAGTCTTCGTGGCGGTGACCCGGTTCCGTGGCTCAGGGCGGTCAAACCAGTGGCGGAACTATTTATGTGGTTTTGATGTTTAAATGTACGACTACGCCACCCGTGGATTGCGGTCAGAGTGAACCGCCGCTACAGGGCAGACCGCTGAGGCTGGTGTTGTGGGTGCAGCAGAGCGTAGCATAACTCCTCACGGGAGGAGTATAGCCTCAGGGCAGTGTATGCGGAGGATGGGGGTGATGGTGCAGGGCAGCAGCAGTAACGACACGGAGTCAGTGATGCAGTTCAGAGCCTTTACTCACAGTTCTTATTATCCAGACCACGTCTGCAGGTAACGGCTGCCCACGTCGTACTGTGCTCACCAGGTGAGGGGCTCAGACAACTCCCAGATAACTTTGGAGCACTTCACAGGACCCCCTTTGTGTGTCCTTTGTCTGGCCTTTCTTACCAACACTTCTGTCCGGCTGCCTCGGGCCTCCTCTTGGTAAACTTGGCGCCAGTTTCCCTGACCCTATGTGGTGCCTTCCTAGCGGGTGTAGCGAGGGGCTGCGCCACATAAAATGTCAGAGCCTCCGGTTTCTAGCTGAGGGTCGTTTCCTGCTTCCACTAGTTCGGGGACCGGTCTCCCCCTTTGGCCTGACCCCTCCACGCAGGTGGATTCGGGTGTGCGGTGGCGACTCGCCCGTCCGCACCCCTGGGATCCCTTCATTCCTCATTCCTGGAGCCTTCTCCGCTCCTCTTCCTTCCTTCTCCCTCTTCCAGGCCTGGGCCTCTGTTACTAGGCCCGCCTCCGGAGCAGAGCTCATGCAGAGCCCCTGCTCCCTGCCACTTCTGCTCAGACTTCTCTGCACTGAACTAAGATGGTGCCTCCACCACAGGGGGGCTCGCTCGACCCACCAGCGGACAGGCACCAGTATTGGGAGAGGGGGGCTGGCCATCAGGGTTCACCGCGGCTCTGGCACAAACCCGGCGACACGGAGGTGGCACGGGCAGGAGCGGACTGGCCGTGTCGGCTTCTCACTTTTTGGATTTTAGAAGGGCATGACATGCCTATATCTGTGTCTCCCCCTTTTTTTACTCCTCCACCTCTTTTATTTTCGCATGACTATATGTACTTGTCACTTTTCCATGTGTTAGTTATGTCTTCTGAGCAGTTTGTCAGCTTTTGGACAGCTTTGAAGGTGTTTTCTATGTGTTTCTATGTGTTTTTGTTTGCCTGCCATTGGTTTTAACGGTGTTCGAAGGTGTTCGACGAACAGTTCGACGAACAGTTCGGCGAACACACGGGTGTTCGACGAACCGAACTCGAACACTACGGGGGTGGCTCAACACTACTCGCTACTTGAGTTTGCATCGGGTACTCAGGTATGCACCATGTACAGCGTGTGCTCGAGTGACATGCTCGAGTCCCTGCTCCGCATGTTTCACGGTTATTAGACACCCAAAAAAAAACATGCGGGGATCGCTCGTGCATGGCAGGCAATCCCCGTAAAGTTTTTTTGGCCACGAAGCATATGGGGCAGAGACTCGAGCATGTCACTCAAATACCCACGATACTCAATGCATACCAGAGCACCCGATGCAAACTCAAGTAGCGAGCACTTGCGCTCAACACTAGTCGCCATATCGTCATCTTTTTTTCTTACTTTTGAAAAAAATCCCAACCCCAGCCCTAACCCTAGCACAACCCTAGCCCTAGCACAACCCTAGCCCTAGCACAACCCTAGCCTCAGCACAACCCTAGCCCCAGCACAACCCTAGCCCCAGCACAACCCTAGCCCCAAACCCAGCCCTAACCCTAGCCCAATCCTAACCCAAGAGTTTATTTTTGACGCCGTTCCTTGTGCGGTATAAGTGATTAGACGACTTTATTCTTCAGGTCGGTGTGATTACAGCAATGCCAGAATCATATGGGGTTTTTATGACTGACAGCTGTCACACACTAAAAGACGCATTTTTTGTAAAATCTAGTTTTTGCATCGCCATATTTTGAGAGCTATAATTTTTCCAGATTTTGGCAGACAGTCATGTGACAGCTCGTTTTTTGCGGGATGACTTGACGTTGTTATTGATGCCATTTTCAGGCACGTGACATTTTTTGATCGCTTTCTATTCCGATTTTTGGGAGGCAGAATAAACAAAAACCAACAATTCAGGAATTTTTTTTTTTTATTCTGTTCCGTGTGTGGTAAAATTGATGAGGTAGCTTTATTCTTCGGGTCAGTACGTTTACAGCGGTACCACATTTGTATCATTTTTCTATGTTTTGGCGCTTATACACAATAAAAGCTATTTTATAGAAAAAAATATTTTTTAGCATCGCTTTATTCTGAGAGCTATAACTTTTTTATTTTTCGGCTGATGGAGCTGTATGGCAGCTTGTTTTTTGCGGGACGAGATGACGTTTTCAGCGGTACCATTTTTATTTATATGCGTCTTTTTGATCGCGTGTTATTCCACTTTTTGTTTGGCGGTATGGTGATAAAGCATTGTTTTTTGCTTCGTTTTTTTTTTTTTTTTTTTACCGTGTTCACTGAAGGGGTTAACTAGTGGGTTCACACTGAGCACATGTGACAGACGTGACAGAGTCTGGAGACCCCGTGGAGAGCGATCTGCTGCCTGCAACATCCTTCATCATGACCGGTTTGGCAGTGGGTCAGTAATGGTGTGGGGTGGCATTTCTTTGGAGGGCCACACAGTCCTCCATGTGCTCGTCAGAGGTAGCCTGACTGCCATTAGGTATCGAGATGAGATCCTCAGACCCCTTGTGAGACCATATGCTGGTGCGGTTGGCCCTGGGTTCCTCCTAATGCAGGACAATGCCAGACCTCATGTGGCTGGAGTGTGTCAGCAGTTCCTGCAAGATGAAGGCATTGAAGCTATGGACTGACCCGCCCTTTCCCCAGCCCTGAATCTGATTGAGCACATCTGGGACATCATGTCTCGCTCCATCCACCAATGTCACGTTGCACCACAGACTGTCCAGGAGTTGGCGGATGTTTTAGTCCAGGTCTAGGAGGAGATCCCACAGGAGACCATCCGCAACCTCATCAGGAGCATGCCCAGGCATTGTAGGGAGGTCATACAGGCACGTGAAGGCCACACACAATACTGAGACTCATTTTGACTTGTTTTAAGGACATTATATCAAAGTTGGATCAGCTTGTAGTGTGTTTTTCCACTTTAATTTTGGGGGTGACTCCAAATCCAGGCCTCCATTGGTTAATAGATTTCCATTGATGATTTTTGTGTGATTTTGTTGTCAGCACATTCAACTTTGTACAGAACAAAGTATTCAATGAGAATATTTCATTCATTCAGATCTAGGATGTGTTATTTGAGTGTTCCCTTTAATTTTTTGAGCAGTGTATATAGAAGAGGTTTGTAAACATTTATTTTGAACTTGTAAGCAAGGAGGACTTCAGAAAGCAAGAATGTGGGGAAGATACTACTTTTTTTCTAATTAGATTATTTACAAAGTTTCATGACTACAAATCACCTTGCATCTACTACAATACAAGTTCTAATGATCTGACATAGCAGAGTGCTGCTTTATTCCATTACCATGATTGATGTGAACTATTTCAAACGATTCAGGCACATGCTCCTTTAACCATGTGCCGTCACATCTAATTATTATTTTTTTGCACCTTTATTTTTCCTCCCCATCTTTCAAGAACCACGACTTTTTTTTTACTTTTCCATCGGCATAGCCGTACGAGGGTTTGTGTTTTGTTGTAGAAGTTGTCGCTTTGAATGACACCATTTGCCATATCATGTGCTGAAAAACAGAATAAAAATCGTTGGAAAAAAAGTGGCAAAAAAGAAATTCCATCATTCTTTTTAAATATTGTTTTAACATTGTTAATTGTGCAGTAAAAATGCAACATGATTCTCCAGGTAAGTACAATTTATTTTTATTTTTTTCATTTTTATTTATTATTTTTTTTTACAATTTAGTGATTAAAGAAGTACAGCACTTTATAAAGAAAAAAATTTTTGTGTCGCCGTTTTCCAAGGCACATAATTTTTTTTATCTTTCTGTCAATGTCTATTAAGCTCATCCGATGAGGTGGATCTGTAGCACCCCGAGGACTCGGCTGCTACAGGGGTATTGCACCTCGAACCAGAGGTGTGGTATTCCACTCCCGGGTAAGGATGGAGTGTGGAACTGAGCTCAGTTAGCTGCATGCACCACATACACCCCATTTCCGGGGGACAGATCAACGGTACTCCCACCAGATAGATGTGCAGGTACGACAGCTTCTGTCCCTGGCTGGAGTGGGAGGGGGGAGGAATATCCTAGTGATGTAGGAGCAGACAGGGGAGGGACTCTGGGCATAGGTAGGAGCCCATTGGTTGCATTGTCACCAGGGCTCGGGTGTCAGAGGGAGTATAAAAGGTGGGCACCATCTAGGAACAGGAGGAGTTCAGTCTGAGGAGAAGCTGAGAGAGAGTTCAGCCAGAGAGGGCTGACAGGGAGCTGTGGCTCCGTCTGGGCCCAGCTCCAGAGCTAAGCCTGAAGCAGAGAGGAGAGAGAAGGAAGAGGAGAAACACAAAGAAAGGCCCAGAGACGCAAGCATAGAGGGAACCCTGAGATCCCACAAGAGAACGAAAACGGGTGAAGGGTTGGCAGAGAAGGGTGCCGGATCCCAAACTGGTGGAGGCCAATTATCCTTAGCCAGGAACCGGAGGTCGTGGTCAAGTTTTGGCACGACCCCTCACCACATCCACCAGGAAGGCACGCCACATAGGGTCAGGGAAACCGGAGAGAGGTTTTACCTCCATAAGGCCCGAGGAAGCCGGACAAAGGTGGGTCCCTGGTGGGGGCGGCCAGTAGGAAGGAAGAGAGGGGAGCTCTGGACCACGCTCTGGAATTGCCTGGGAGTTGGCCGAGTCCCTGACCTGGTGGACGCAGCATGACTCGGGTGGTCCTACTGTGCACAAGCGACCTGATAAAGAACCGTGAGTAAAGCTTTTGAAACTGCACTACCAGACTCCGTGTTTCGTCGTCGCACCTGCACCACCAGTACTGGGACATCCGCACCATCACCCCCATCATCAACTCTACAATAGCTGCCCTGAGGCAATACTCCTCCCGTGGGGAGTCGTTCCATTCTCAGCTGCACCAACAACACCAGCCTCGGCGGTCTGCCCTGCAGCGGCGGTCTCATGACCGCAATCCACGGGTGGCGTAGTCGAACATTCTAACATCTACTGCTAAATACTGCCACTCAGTTTGACTCCCTGGGCACGGACCGGGTCACCGCCACGAGACTACTACCCCTATCTGATCCGGCTCCGGGTAAGCCCCCGTGCGCGCGATGCCGCACGACTCAGGCCCAGGGGCGCGTCAGATCATCTAAGACTCAGGTCTGGGTGGGCATACGAACCCAGCCGTTGATGCAGCAATGAGGAAGGCACATGGGAAGTGGGACTTGGCACACACAGAAATCTCAAGAACAGCATGATGGATGAAGTGCAACCTAGCCGGGATGGAAGCTAGTAAAGCACCGTATGCACAGAAAGGGGAGCACACCAAACATAGAGGGCAAGAGTCTCAATCCCAAGACACAGGTATGTTTCTTAATGGGACTCAGATACATATGCCTAGGGGGAAGATGTCACTGATCCACTCCGGGCAAGTTGCAAAATGGGACGTGGAACACAACAGAGGGCAGCGGACCCAGGGGAAAGAAGCGGAGATTGGTACACCCAGGACAGGTGTGTAACAGTGTGATGGCTTATTTTTGGCAATATGAGCTGTCGTTTTTGTTCTATTTAAAGTAAATCCAATGTTTTGATTGCTTTTTATTCCATATTTTTGAAGGATGTAAAACGACCATAAAACAGTAGTTCATTTTCTTTATGATATTTACGGTATAGATTAATAATGTTATAATTTTATAGATCAGACTTTCACAGAGGGGTTGAAACAAATATTTGTATTTAGTTTTTTTTTAGTTTCTTTATGTTTGAAATAAAAAATGCCAATAATTCAAACATATATACTATACAGTATGCAGTGAGTGAAATAAGTATTGAACATGTCACCAATTTTCTAAGTAAATATATTTTTATAGATGTTATTGACATGAAATTCTTACCACATTCCGGTAACAACCCATCCAATCCACACAGGCAAAGAAATCACACCATAGATGTCCATATATTAAGTTATGTGCAATAATGAGAAGTGACACAGGGAAAAAGTATTGAACACATGAAGAAAGAGGTGCAAAAACCCATGGAAAGTCCTGACACCAGCTGAAGTCTATCGGTAAGTAGAAAGCAATCCTGCCACTTAGTGAAAAATAATATCAGCTGGTTAAACCGATGGTCTAGAAAAAGGCGTCTCATTACCAAGGTGCCACACAAGAAGCATCTCATGATGGGTAAAATCAGTGAGCTGTGTCAAGACCTTCACAACCTAATTGTTGCAAAACATATTGATGGAATTTGTTACAAAAGATTTTTTAAACTACTGAAGTTTTCAGTGAGCACTGTTGGGGCCATAATCCGGAAGTGGAAAGAACATATTTTCACCATAAACCAGCCACGACCAGCTGCTCCCTGCAAGAGTAAAGACTGAGCAGTGAAAAGAATTATTAGAAGAGTTGTCCAAGAGCCAAGGGTCACCTGTGGAGAGTTCGAGAAAGACCTGGAATCAGCAAGTACAATTGATTCAAATTAAACTATAAGTAATACCCTCACCCTCCATGGTCTGTATGCACGCTCAGCATGCAAGACTCCATTGCCAAACAAAAAGCATGCTCAAGCGCGTTTAAAGCTTGGTAAACAACATTTAGACAAGCCTGTGAAATACTGGGAGAATATAGTCTGATCAGATGAGACGAAAATTGAACTCTTTGGATGAAATAATACACACCATGTTGGGAGGCCAAAGGGCACTGCATATCACCTCAAAAACACCATACCAACAGTAAAATTTGGAGGTGGGAACATCATAGTGGGGGGCTGTTTTTCAGCATACGGCTATCACAATGTGATGTCTTGAAGTAAGAGAGGGGCCTATAACCGTCCCTGGAACTGTGTCTCTAACTATTCCTGTCCCAGTGGTACTCTTAATGGTAGAGAGGACTGGGTCACCGACCTTACTATGCTCCTGTTAAACTCTAATCTGCCCCCTCCCCCACCCCATGATGCATGGGACAGAAATATAAAGGGAACAGGACACAAAGACAAAAAGGGGATAAATGAATACCACTATCCCACATAAACAACCACCAGCAAATAAGGAGGCAAATAGGGAAAGGAAGGAATAAACCAACCAAACAGGAATACAGACAAGGAGATAAGAACTACTCTTTCAACACCAAACTGGCTAGTTGTGAGTTACCACCAGCAGGGAACAGAGGTAGCATTCAGGTTTAAATAGAAGTAGAAGTCCCTGCAAAGTGATAGCATAAGCCAAATTGCAAATGGAAAACACCTGCTGTGAGACAGAAGTGGACGAAAGGCAAAGGCTAATCAGCACCCGGACAGCAACCAGATCTTCAGTGGGTCAGTGAATAGAGACACCAGCAGACAAACACAAGACTGCCAGATCGAATCCTGAGGCATGACAATGGCACTGATAAACTTCATGTAATTGAAGGAAGGATGAATGGACAAATGTACCAAGACCATACTGATAAAAATCTGCTGTCATCTACCAGGATGTGTCATGCAAGGTGTGGGAAAGACTAAGTGCAACACGAAGGGATGAGGGGAAGGGAGCCCAGACACTATGGAAAGGGGGAGTGTAGACTTCCTAGGCTGATCTGATACCACCCTGTCTCCCATAACATCCCTATATTGGTTCCTCACCAATTGTTGGACAGGAACCTAAAACCCTCTATTTCCCTAGAGCTAGGCCCTGGCTAGGGAAGGGTTTGATGAGCGCTGGTCAGTCCCCACTAACAACTAAAGACAACAAGGTAGATTGACACGGGGGAAAGTAACTTAGTTTGAGCCGATTTCAGAGAGAAAGCACACATGTCCTCTTAGCACCAAAGAGGAAGTAAGAACAGCACGAGCTCCAAGCTTTCACAAGGAAACATGTGAATATCACCGGCGCTTCCCTCTAGCAAACAGAAAGTATTTAAACACCCAAACCTGGGTGTCAATTAGCCAGAGGGAGGTAGCCGCTGGGTCCTAAAGTGAGACAGCTAAGAAGGTGTCAGTAATGCCAAACGAAGAGATCTTCTGCAACCAATTGCAGGGTGACTGTCTATCACTTCTGACACACCCGTGACAGGATGATGAAGATGAAACGACGGTGGACATTTCAGCAAAAAAAGGATCCAAACACACAACCAGGGAAACTCTCAATTGATTTCAGAGAAAAAAAATAAAGCTACTAGAATGATCCAGCCAATCCCTTGACATGAATCCAATAGAAAATTGCTAAAACTAAAGCTGAGAGTTCATAGAAGGAGCCCATGAAAGCTTCAGGATTTGAAGAGTGTTTGTGTGAAAGAATGGGACAAAATCACACCTGAGCAATGCATGTGACTAGTTTCTCCATTTAGAAGACGTCTTGAAGCTGTCATTACCAAGAAAGACTTTTGTACAAAGTATTTAATTAAATTTCAGTAGGGATGAGGGGAAGCAGCACAGAGAATCCACATGTGGTCTATGTCTGTTTATACAGGTAAACTCCTTTATGCATCCATCATCTGTGGTTCTGTAGCCAAGTTAGCTGCATGGCACACTAAGACATATGCTTGATTAATTTGTTATTGTTATTGTTATTATGGTGTGGTTTTGATTATTTAGTATGCCAGTCTAAACTGAATTGACTTATATTATAGGCATTTTCTTGATTAACCGTGTATGCTACTAATAGGTTTAATGTAGTGGGCAATTTTGGCCTTATTGGTTTTGCTTCTCTGGCAGCAGTGGGCAAAGATTAATGGTACTGACTGTTTAAAAGGAGGTTGGGTATCACTGTAAATACCAAATAACTGTCACGCCAGGTGTGGGAAAGACTTAGTGCAACACAGAGGGAAGAAGGAAAGGGAGCCCAGACACTAGGGAAAGGGGGAAGTGGAGACCTCCTAATCTGTTCTAGTGTCACTGTATCATACCTGGCGGCGTCCTTGCATAGTGGTCCATCTCCCACTGTGCAAGAGCGCGCACTTGATCTCCAGTCCAGAATGTCTCTCTGGCTTCCCTCCATGCTGTCTGTTTGTGTCTGTTTCTGCTGCTTAAGGGCGGCGCCCGATCACTTCCTGCTTTTTGTACCTGCTGTGGGTCACACCCCTTGTGCGTCCTCAGCCTATTGCTGTCTGTCACCTGGTATTTAACCCAGCTGCCCCAATCAATCCCTGCCTGAGCATTGTGTTTCTTTCAGTGTGTGCTTTCACTCTGAAGGTGCCAGGTCCCGTTCTGTGTTCTCTTGTCTGCCTATCCTGGAGGCTGTATTTCCAGGCCTGTCTGAACACGCTCCTAGCCTGTTCCTCCTGCCTTCTAGGGGCTGATTACCTAGACCCGCTCCTGTATCTTGTCTGTCCTGTCTGAACACGCTCCTTGCCTGTTCGTCCCGCCTCTGTGGGGGCCGTATTCCCAGACCCGCTCCTGTATTCCGCTGCAGTGTCGGTCTCCTTCGTACACTCAGTTCCAGTCTGAACTCTCTCCTATCTTTTACCTGTTTTTTCTCTATGTCCGTTCCTTTCCTTTTTCTGCAGAGTCTGAACTCGTACCTAACTCCTGCTTGTTGTCTCTGTACTCCCGTTTGTGAGTTTGTGGTCCACTCGCTACTTCTCTGCAAGTACCCTGTGGGTATCTGGCTCTGCCTTTCCCTTCCTGTCTGTTCCGTGTGAACAGAGCCCTGTCCCCCCTGCTCTGCCTTGCCCACCGCTCCGGCGGTTCTAGCCTGCTCTGCCTTGCTCACTGCTCCGGCAGCCTTGCTCCGCTCTGACCCTTTTGCTCGCTGCTCCGGCAGCCTTGCTCCGCTCTGACCCTTTTGCTCGCTGCTCCGGCAGCCTTGCTCCGCTCTGACCCTTTTGCTCGCTGCTCCGGCAGCCTTGCTCCGCTCTGACCCTTTTGCTCGCTGCTCTGGCAGCCTTGCTCCGCTCTGACCCTTTTGCTCGCTGCTCCGGCAGCCTTGCTCCGCTCTGACCCTTTTGCTCACTGCTCCGGCAGTCTCGCTCCGCTCTGACCCTTTTGCTCACTGCTCCGGCAGTCTTGCTCTACTCTTGCTCACCGCTCCAGACGGCCTCGTACTACTCTACTCTTGCTCACCGCTCCAGGCGGCCTCGTCCTGCTCTACTCTTGCTCACCGCTCCAGGCGGCCTCGTCCTGCTCTGCTCTTGCTCACCGCTCCAGACGGCCTCGTCCTGCTCTGCTCTTGCTCACCGCTCCAGGCGGCCTCGTCTTGCTCTGCTCTTGCTCACCGCTCCAGGCGGCCTCGTCCTGCTCTGCTCTTGCTCACCGCTCCAGGTGGTCTCGTCCTGCTCTGCTCTTGCTCACCGCTCCAGGCGGTCTCGTCCTGCTCTGCTCTTGCTCACCGCTCCAGGCGGTCTCGTCCTGCTCTGCTCTTGCTCACCGCTCCAGGCGGTCTCGTCCTGCTCTGCTCTTGCTCACCGCTCCGGGCGGTCTCGTCCTGCTCTGCTCTTGCTCACTGCTCCGGGCGGTCTCGTCCTGCTCTGCTCTTGCTCACCGCTCCGGGCGGTCTCGTCCTGCCCTGCTCTTGCTCACCGCTCCGGGCGGTCTCGTCCTGCCCTGCTCTTGCTCACCGCTCTGGGCGGTCTCGTCCTGCCCTGCTCTTGCTCACCTCTCTGGGCGGCCTCACTCTGCTGTGTTTGTCCGCTACATCTGTGGTTCTGTTCCAGAGTCCCAGTGTGTACTGGGTCCTATCCCGCGTGTGTTCCTACCTGCTAGTGCCTTCCTGTCTGCACTCTAGTCATGCTTGCCTGTACCCCCCTGCCTGCATACCCGCCTGCCTGCATACCAGTTGTGCCAGCCTAACCAGTCTGTTCCCATATTCCCCTGTGTGGGTCAACAGCCGTGTCCGGGGTCTGTCCTGGAGTAGCACCTGGTCCCTCTGCTTGGTTCCTCCTTGGTGCACTGGCGTCGTATGCCGTCGTGCGACCCTGGTCGGATCGGGTGAATACCTAGTTACGCCCCTCCAGGCATTCACTCTCCGGCACGGTCCAGTGGAATCACACGCACACGCCGCTCAGCCCGGGCGTGTGCATTACAGTCACCCTGTCTCAACTACCGTCCCTATATTGCCTCTTCAGCAATCGCCGCACGCGTGCCTTGCTCTGTCTTTCCCTGGCATATGTCTAAGGCTAGGGATCGGAGGAGATGAGCGCTAGTCAATCTTCACTAAACTCTATAGACAACAAGGGTAGACAAACAGGGGGAAAATGCTTAGCTTTAGATGACTCCAGACAAATGTGAACTCAGCCTCAAGCTCCAGAGAGGACGAAGTACTGCTCTTGATAAGCCTTCACAAGTAGAAATGAATATAGCCGGCACCTCCCTCTCAGACACACCAGGTATATACATGACTCGCCCCCTGGGCCGTGGGGTACCAGGAACCGGGCCTTCTGGTGTACGGTGCTGATGGGGGTAGTAGTGGCAGCCCGATCCCGTGGCTCAGGGTGGTCAGACCAAATTGTGGCAGTCTATTTATCAGTGTTTTTGGAATGTCCGACTACGCCACCCGTGGATTGCGGTCAGGGATGACCGCCGCTGCAAGGCAGACCGCTGAGGCTGGTGTTAGTGTGCAGCACAGGGATAAAATAACTCCCCACGGGATGGTGCAGGCGCAGCATAAATCACACAGAGTCCAATGGTGCAGTTCAGGCCTTTTACTCACAGTTGATATCCAAGTCACTTCTGTCAGCAATGACTGCCCAAGCCGTGCTGCGTCCACCAGGTGAGGGGCTCGGTCAACCCCCAGGCAATTCAGGAGTGTGGCACAGGACCCCCTTGTATCCTTTCTCTGGCCTCTCGTGCCCCACCAGTGACCACGCTTCTGTCCGGCTGCCTCGGGCCTTCTTTGGTAAAACTTGGCGCCAGTTTCCCTGACCCTATGTGGTGCTTTCCTAGCGGGTGTAGCAGGGGGTCGCACCAATAAATGATCACAACCTCCGGTTTTTGGCTGAGGGATGATTTACCTCCACCAACTTGGGAATCCGGTACCCTTCCATGGCCTGACCCTTCACCCGATATAACGCGGGTTTGCAATGGTTGCTGTCCGTTCTGCTCTCTTAGGGTCCCTTCTGCCTTCTTGTTTCTGGAGCCTTTCTACTCCTCTGTCTGTCCTCTTTCCTTCCTTCTCCTTCTTCTCTCTTCCCTCAGGCTCCGTCCTCTGTGCTAGGCCTGCCCAGGGAGCAGAGCCCAAGCAGCAGCTCTGCTCCCTGCCTTCTCCTCTCACAGAACTCCCTCCTAAGATGGCCTCCACCTTTTTATCTGCTTCTCTGTGTCTAAGCTCAGGTGACCTGCACCCAATGAGCTCCTTCCTATGCTCCAGAAACCGTCCCCTACTGCTCCTACATCACTGGGTTCTCTCCCCCCTCCCCACTCCAGCCAGGGACATGGTCAGTTGTGCCTGCATAAATGGGAGCACCGTCAAGCCTAGTCAGTCATGCCTGCATAAATGGGAGCACCGTCGAGTTGTCCCCCGGAAATGGGGTGAGTGTGTGTATGCAGCTAACTGAGCCTTGGTCCACACTCCATCCTTACCTGGGAGTGGAATATCATACCTCTGGTTAAGGTGCAATACCCTTGTGGCAATCGAACCCTCGGGGTGCCACATACACACCCAGGCCAGGGAGCTAATTACCACAGGGAGGTAGCCGCTAGGTCCTAGAGACAGCCTCTTATCTAAGAAGATGTCTGTAAGGCCAAACGAAGAGATCTCCTGCAACCAACTGCAGGGCGACTGTCTGTCTATCATTAAAAATATATATAAAATTGATATGAATATACCCTTCTGAGGGCTTACAATTGCACACTCTGACTATTTGCACTTATATATTTGCTCTACGTGTATTATATTAATATTGTCAGACTGTAAAGTTATTTGAATATTTGCATTGTGAATTGTGAATTATTTCATTTTTTTCATATTGTGATATGACTCAATTAATTAGCTATACCATTTATATTGGAGGAAAACTCAATTTGTGGTTTTCCTTTTAAAATATACCCTGTATAAACCTAGATCGTGCTATCATTTTCTAATTAAGTCTGAATTTCTCTCTGTGTTGGCTTCCCCGTTTGTTTGATTGAAGGCACCTTTTTAATCCTTTTTTTGTAGATAATTCATTTTAAACATGTTATTTAATAAAGAATTGATTTTAATATTTAGCACTTCAATAGTTTTCTATGATTTAATTGTCGTAGAACTGGTATGTTATATGTGAACAAGAAGTGATGCGCTCTCCTTGTAGAGAGAAATGCAATTTGGTAATATGATTACTAGGATTTGAAGAGTGTTTGTGTAAAAGAATGGGGCAAAATCACACCTGAGCAATGCATGTGACTAGTTTCTCCATTTAGGAGACAGCTTGAAGCTGTCATTACCAACAAAGGCTTTTGTACAAAGTATTAATTACATTTCAGTAAGGGTGTTCAATACTTTTTCCCTGTGTCATTTCTTATTATTACACATAACTTAACTTAATTTATTTAATTTACGGATATCTATGGTTTGATTTCTTTACCTATGTGGATTGGAGGGGTTTTTACTGACAACTGGTGAGAATTTCATGTCAATAGCACCTTTAGAAATAGATTTACTTAGAAAATTGGTGACATCTTCCATACAAACCTGTTTTAGTCTAGTCCTGTCTAGTCAAGGCAGCATTCGGATGTAGCAGAGTTGGGGATCATCGTGGTACCTCCTTATTATGGATTTATGGCGGACAGGGGAGGATACCTTTTATTTTTATGGTAATAAATAGGTAAATGAGGGTAATTGTCTGGGAGTGATTTTTACCATTAAAGGAATTTTCTCTGTGTGTGTTTTTATTACTTTTGACTACGGGGTTAGTAATGGGGGCGTCGATGGACACCTCTCCATTACTATCCCCTGGGCTTGATGTCAGTGGGCATTACACAGCTGACATCAACCCCAAAACCATTTCCCCGATTGCCAACATACCAATCGGGAAGAGCCAAGGCTAAACTGATCTAATAGATGTGCCATTTCTTGGGTGGCTGAGGGCTGGTGTTCTTGGTATGGGAGGGGGCCAATACCCATGTCCCCTTCCCAGCCTATTAAGATCGGCCTGCAGCTGTCTATGTAGCCTTTGCTGGTTATTAAAAATAGAGGAGACCATGGGTCATTTTTTTTGGGTCACCCCTTTTTAATAACAAGTAAAGGTTATGCGTACAGGTGTGAGCTGTTATTAATAAGCTGGGAACCTTTATGGATATTGGCACCTTTCCAGAATAACAACACCAGCTCTCAGCTGTCTGCTTTCCCTCAGCTGGTTATTAATAATAGGGGGGACCCCACTTCGTTTTTTTTATTTATTTAATGCATGCTTTCACAGACAACGGGTTCTGACTACAACTCTCATCAGCGTCGCCTGGTCTCGCTGATTGTAGGGAGACCAGGAGAGGATGATGACAGTTGTATTCAGCACCCAGCGCCTGGGAACAGCGCTAACTGTAATGCTTTTCCCAGCCACTGGAGCTTTTCATTTCGGTACGTGTCACACGGATGACACACTGTATGTCATCAGTGTGCACGTGTTTGGGACGTATTGACATCCGTGCTGCAGGGAAAGACAGACATGTCCACGTGTGGGTCACACTAACACAGTCCATGTGAATACATGGGCATGTGTGCAGCCCCATAGATTTGAATGGGTCTACATGTGTAAGTGTCTCCACTACATGTGAAAACTGTCACCACATGTACTTGAGACACTGAAGGGGGCCTAACACAGGGAGCACCCACCTGCGCCCAGAGTACATGCTATATTGGGAAGAACTTAAAACCAGTAGTGGGAATTTCATGATATCTGTAAATGCCCTAAAATTTACTTCCAGATGGCTTTAAATCACATGATTAAAAAGAAAAAGAAAATAATTGTTTTTATAAGTTGTATATTATTATTTATTGCATCTTTCAAAACAATCAAAACAATTTAGAAACACAATAACTATTTAAGAAGAGAAACTGAGGAGCAAAAGTGAGCAGGATACCATGCACAACAGCGTTTCCAGACCTTAAAGCATGATTGCAGATATAAGCCGTTACATATCCCGTAATACCTTTATATTATGTACCAATGTATTCAAAATGCAGAATGATTCAGATTTGTACATAATGGTGAGCTGACTGATTCCATACAAAAAGATGAGCCGACCACAGCGATGAAACTGAGATGGTGAAGACCGGAAGTCATGCAGTGAGCCTAGGAAGCCTCCATTGGGTAAGAAATGTTGACTGTTGTCTGCTAGGAGAGGATGTTGAGGGCAGTAGTCAGCGTCTGCAGTTCGTCTCTCAGCTCTTCCAGGGAGCTTTGAATTTGGCTGGGTGAATCCAAAACCTCGATGCTCAAAGTGTAGGGGTTGTACCGCACTGCAAAAGGCCTCTTTATATGAGACGCGTAAGTCCTGTGAAATGGGAAATTGGGCATAGGAACACATCATGGGATATATCATGTAAACTAATATGTTATATACAGAGGACAGTAAATAAAGGCAAATGCAATTCTTTTTCTACCTTTAGCTCAATAAAGCTATAGTCACATGATGTTTCTGGTTTTTATTTAATGTATATGAAAATACTAATGACCCCCATATACAGCAACGTGCATAAGCCAGGACTAAAGACTGCCATATACAGCAACGTGCATAGGCCAGGACTAAAGACTGCCATATACAGCAATGTACCTGCACCAGAACTAAAAACCCCCATATACACCAACGAGCGAAACTGCCGAGTGCTCCTGTGTTCCCTACGAGAGAGCCTGTGCCAGACAAAAGGATCGGCCATTGGAAATCCAACAGACTGGAACCTTTTCTCTCTAAATCATCTGTTCAGGGAGAGTTGGGTGGATTATGCACCTATTGACTCCCTCCTCTTGGTTGCCCCATTTGTACCATATATACTGTATATTACATATTAAGGTATATACACCAGATTCGGCCTTTAGAGATATTTTTATGCCATTTTTTATATGTTTAATGAATATCTAATTAAATCACATTTTTAGTGGATAGTTTGTGTTCGGGTTCTAGAGTCGGGAGGAGCCCATAAACATTAGATCTTGCCGATATTGGTGGCTTTGGCCGACTTTAGTCCAATGTGCATTAACCAGATATTTGTGATGAATGGAGGCCAAAAGGTCCCTGTTGAGGCTTTTGTTGAGCTGATGTTACCTATGCACTTGTTTATTGTGTAGGCCGGGAGCTTTTTCCATGTATATGTTAAACGTAATGTGGACATAGCCAAAGATCTAAACCACTGGTGGACACAGACAAAAAAGGGCCCCAGTGCCAGAACAGTATATGGGTCCATCAAGGTCCAATAGTTCATCATAATGCACAATTCCACATGTTTTGGAGGTTGTGGTGGCCCCATTACCTTGGGCGCTTGTGTGGCTGCACACGTTGCACCAATGCCCGCCCCTGATCTAAACACTGTGACTCTCATCAGGAGCCAAGACAAGTGTTCACCATCACCAGTCTTCTTCATAGAGATAAATGTATCAGAAATGGCCAAGTGAGAACATTCAGCTATTTCCAACATTCCCATTTATCTGTGTGCGTGTTCATCCTTTCACGTAAATTGTGATGACTCTGGAACACATTTCACAAGATATGATCCACACTCTGGAGAATGTGCTATTAGAAGGATTTAAGTCTCAAGTAGATAATGAAAGCAAACCAAAGCACTCCAAAGGCAATACAAAAGTCTTATATTGCTTTATACAGTCAGGTATTATAATATGCAGTGGCCGACATGTCAGTCCTACCCTGGACCTTGGTCATGGCCTCTCTGGAAATCACTGGATGTTGAGTTGATGGCTTTGGAAAAGGCATCACTGTAAAGGTGGACAAAAGTGGACCAAGGAGACCAAGGTGGAAGAATGGGCAAGAATCTCAGAAAGCAAAACCTACACTTAATCCATTTTTGATCATGGCACATTTTAGCAAACCTTTTCAAAATGATGACTTACAATATGGTATTGCGGCACAGCCTAATTCAAGTTTTAGGGAGTAGGGACTAAGTTACAGTACTATCCAAGACTAGCAGAATAATACTGGACAGCCCCTTTATTCGAGTACTTGCACTGAAAATCACTGGCGGAGAGAAACAGAAGAGGGCCCCTGTGCAGGGACAGTATAAGGGCCCTTTGCAGTCATCAAAATGCACAACTTCTCCTGCTTTGGAGGTAGAGGTGGCCCCTTAAATCTTGGGCCCCCATTTTTCAATTCCTATTTGTCATACCTTAGTTTTTCCTTAGCATCTGTGAAACTTTCTGATACGAAATATACAGACTGGTAATTCTGGTCCTGATATGGCTGAATCGCTGCTTCATCTGGGGCAAAGGGTCGAATCTCTGGCTCATCAGACAAAGAGTGCTTCGAAAAAAAATCCAAAAAAAAGCATGAAGCATAAAAAAGCAACAATGTCCTTTGATGATAACATTTGTTTTCAGAAAGGATTCACACAAATAGTCTTATATGCCCTTATAGGTTTGGACCTGATTGGTTCTGTATTCAATGTTTGCAGTACTGTAGGAAGTGTCGGACTAAGATGCCAAGGGCCCACCAGTAATCATCTCCAGGACCCCACTTTTCAGATACATGCAAATGTGATATTATCCTCAATCACAAATTTATATAACAATTAACTGGGGAGATTGTAATATGGATAAGATGCTGCCTTTGTCTGTACACAGTGATTCAAGTATATTGTGCCAAGTACTGCTCATATAAAAGGGTGATGGCCCACCAGAGGATTCTCCTGTTCTCCAGTGGGCCAGTCCAAGTCTGACTGTAGGTAATTTTGCTTGCCCTGCACAGAGAACCCCCATGACAAAAGACTTTTCACTTGGCATATAACATGGGTATAGACCTTGGATAATGAAAAATGAATGATGGCTTACATAACACGGCTGTCTAAAAAATCAGATTGCAAATATCCATTGTGTCCAAATTCTCCCCTTCCCAATGGTAGAGTAAAGATATCCAAAACCATATATAAATGAATATAGAAATTCAATTTATCCTGTCAAAATTGTGAGTATCTGATCTACATACAGTACATCATTTTAAAAATGTCTATGTATGTAGTGTCAGCATGCCATTTTTAAGAGTCCCAGTGACAGTAATACTAAAAGATATTACTATAAGAAGTAATACTATTAGATTTATGGAATATGTGACTTGGAATTTAACATAATTTGTTCACAAGGAAAATAGGCCATCAGCAGAGGTGTCTGGAAATGTCTTACTGCCCTCTTCTTATTGAGAAGACATGCATGCTCAACCACATTGAGCATGCATGTGCATGTGCTATCAAAAGGGATAGCCATCAGCCTGCAACCATCTAAGGTGTGTAGGCATCTTTGGTTGACACCACTTGAGTAGATCTGTTTCGAACATATTCTTATTTGTGTTTGACCACATGTGGCAGGAAAAAATTGCAATAGTCAGTAAAAATAAATGGGCAGGTTAACAAATCTCAGAGGCAAAGAGGCTAAGACCTAATTCAGACGTCCGTTTTTCATGTACAACTACTATCTGTGTTTTTGACGGATAGCACTCCTACCTGTGATATTCTATGGGGCCATTTGCATGTCTGTGATTTTCGCCGAGAAAATCGTGGAGACATGTCTGATTTTGATGCACGCATCGGACCAAAATCGGCCAAGCAAGTAAATGGGTCAATGAAAAAAATTGGACTGCACTCGGATGACATCGGAGTGTGATTCAATTTTCACGGACTGTCCGAAATGAGAAGGTGGAGAAACTTCTTTTCTTTTTGTTTTCAGGTACAAGAAAAACTGATGACACTTGGACCACACTCTGATCAAACTCTGATCAATCTCTGATCAAAGTAACCTGTCCATTTTTTTCGTACGAGAGAAACACTGACGTCCGAATGAGGCCTGAGGTTAGGTTAAAGGGGATGTCCTGTCCAAATCAATAAGTCTGCGGTCACCACTGGCCTGGTCATGGCACTAGATGGGACGTGGCCTCGCTCAATACAAGTGCATGGAGAGCGAGGCCAAGCCACTGGCCAGGAGTACATATAATTCACACATACCATCCGGTCCCGGGTCTGAAGCCGGTGAATCCCCGCAGCGCACAATGCATGCACTGGGGGAATTCATAAGTCTGCAGTCACACAGAGTGACTGCAGACTTATCAGTTTGGACCGGACAACCCCTTTAAGGAAATAGCTGATACATTGATTGTCTGTGGAGCAATTTTCAGTGTCCCAAACCTCTGCTTATTATAGAATGTATGGCCCCAATTCATCAAGACTGTCTTTTTGCACACCAGTGTTGATGAGTGCTGCAGTAATATGTACCAAATTTTTTAAAGAGTAACTGTCGTTTTCATTTTTACTTAATAAATCAATAGTTCACATGAAAGTAAGCAACTTTGTAATATATCTCATCAGAGAAATTCACTTCTTCCTCCAGGACTGATCTTTTACTCTCAATTCATGGTTAAAATCTGTAAAATCTGTATTGAGTGAAGACAGATTATTTACATTACTGAGAGAGGAGATGATAGCTGGTGATTATGAAATATCTATAAAGGAAGGAGGAGCTAGAGGCAGACACAGACATTCTGGGGAGGAGCTAGAGGCAGACACAGACATTGTGGGGAGGAGCTAGAGGCAGACACAGAAATTCTATGGAGGAGCTAGAGGCAGACACAGAAATTCTGGGGAGGAGCTAGAGGCAGACAGAGACATTGTGGGAAGGAGCTAGAGGCAGACACAGACATTCTGGGGAGGAGCTAGAGGCAGACACAGACATTCTGGGGAGGAGCTAGAGGCAGAGAGACATTGTGGGGAGGAGCTAGAGGCAGACAGAGACATTCTGGGGAGGAGCTAGAGGCAGACACAGACATTCTGGGGAGGAGCTAGAGGCAGACACAGACATTCTGCTGCAAGTTCTCCTGAAATAACAGTTACATTTCTCTATAGAACTTCATGAGCACCAGCTGTCATCTCCTATCTCAGTAATGGAAACGTCTGAATTCACTGAAGACACATTCTATTTGCGAATTAAGAGTTTTTAGAATGAATGATCTGTCCAGAGGGAGAAAGAAGCAGATTTCTCTGATAAGATAAATTACAAAGATTCTTTCTTTTCACATGTACTATTGATTTTTTAAATAAAAAATTAAATGACGGTTACTCATATGCACCTTTTAATGGATTTGGCACATCTTCCAATTGCCATGCGCCACTGCCAGAAATGTTATTTCAGCCAAGCCCTGGAGCAAATTTCTGTTGTAATTTACGACCTCACAGAAAAATTAAAAGGAACAGAGTCAATGACCATTACTTCATAAAAATAAATGCAAAATAATCCAAAAATACAATATTCAATTTCTTGTATCTATAAAACATTGGAACAATTTATGTTAGAGAAAAATAGACCTAAAATACTTACGGAATATGATGCTATACAGGAATGTAAAGTGCCAAAAGTTGTCCTATTCAAGTAGGTAGTATTGGTAAACATATAGAATATGCTCACCTGGTGTAGTTGTGTGTGATACAACCACTATATGGCGACTGTTATCAGCAGCAGCACCCACGATGAATCAACGTGCCAAGATACCAGGAAAGGGGATTTGCTCTGCGCTGCTGAAATTCCAGTCAAGGATCCAAGGACAAAGATTTCTTAAAAGTTGTTTTATGTCAACGCGTTTTGAAGTCAATTGACTCCTTCTTCAGGAAAACCACAACAGTTGACTTCGAAACACATTGACTTTAAACCACTTTTACCAAATCTTTGTCCTTGGACCCTTGACTAGAATTTCAGCAGGGCATATCCAATCATCTTTCCTGGTATAATGACACGTTAAAATACTTATATGGCACATCGCATGGTACAATGCCCATGTGCACTATCTTACTCTTTGGAGGAAAAAAACTTTCTATAACCATGGCTGCTGCAGATCCACAGGTGGTCAGACGACATAGTCAATAGATGATGTGTTAGCAATAGATATTTCTAGGCCATGTTGACAACAAAAAATTGCTTCTCATCGAGCATAACTTGAAACTTATGGGTCCAAATGTCAAATCTCAAACACAGCCCCCAACTATCATGGGTCTTTTATAGAATGTAACTTCACATATGGACCTTTTGGGCCCCCAATGCTTCAGCGTCTGGGTGTGATTGCAACCCCTGCACCCAGTATAATTAGACCCATGCTACTTTTCCAATGGCAGAATAATACATACCAGCAATTCACCATACGATGAAAGTAAACCGGCACCATAGGCTTTCATTTCTCCATCCTGCTTGCAAAGTCCAAACTCCACAGTAAACCAATAGAGCTGCAACAACATGCAGGCGAACACAAAGTCTTAAAGCAATTTCTATTCCTATACATATAGCATACAAAAGCTTTATATGGGTTTATACAAAGCTCAAAAGAGCATGTATAAAACGTCCCTATGTGCCCCTATGGCTGCCCATTAAACTTTCTGGGGTCTCCGCTGACTAGAATTCTCCGTAAGTCAATTCACCATGTCACGTCAGGATTTTGCTATGTAATCTGAGGGCATCATAAAGTAGGGGTTGAGACACATATTTCAGGGATGTGTCACTTATTAGTCTGTGTGCTGTTCTTTCCATTCAATGAAGGTTTTGCCACCAGGAAATTATCACTGCCTGGACTACAGTTCACGTGAGCCCTGGTCCAATCACGATCCCGCCTCCGATTAGCAGCTCTCTGTCAATATACACTGTACACAGAAAGCTGTGGTGAGGGCGGGGTCAGCAGTGGTGTGGGTGGGGTCAGCAGTGGTGTGGGTGGGGTCAGCTTTCTGAGCTCTGCTGCATCCTACATCTAAAGGCGCAGTCAGATCGCCATATAACATGGATGACGATCACTCGGACTGGCCGTCGGCTCTCTTGACATGAGCGTGACACCTTTATTTCTATGCAGCTGTCACGCTTGGGTTGGGAGAGCCACCAGCCAGTCCGAGCTTTGTGATGCGATCGTCATCCATATTATACAACCGTCTGACTGCGCCCTAAAGACTCTGATTGTATCACAGCTGCTGCACCCAGTAAACTAAGTGACACATCGCTGGAATCAGGGTCTCTGCTCCTACATTATGCTGCTCTCAGATGAGGAAGCAAAACCCTGGTGGCAGATTCCCTTTAAATTAAAATGGCAATTTTGATTATCAGGCAGTGAAAATCTTTTCTAAGTATCTTTTTATTAAGGCTGAAACTACAGACGTACAAAAATACTGCATATCAGCGTCAACTTGCTGATGACTTACATTATGCTGAGATGCAGCAGCGGCATAGTGCGATCTTCGGCTGAGTGACATAAGTTGCAAATCATTGATACAGCAATATGGTGAAAGTAGCTCTGGTACTGACTATAATTCAGAGTTGTGCCATTGGTGACAAGTGTCTGATTGCAGAAGGTCCCACTCCTGAGAGTCTCAGTGATCACAAGAATGGAGGTGCCCCACTCCCTCCCCCCCACACTGAATGGAGCAGCAGTGGAGTATGTGCACTGATCCAAGATTAAAGGTTTGCTGGATGGACAGATCTCTTGCAGTCAAACGTTATGAAATATCAATGCGATTAAACTGGTTTTATGCTAACTATTGTATGTATGTATGTATGTATGTATACTCATACATATACCTGGTGGATGAATAATTGGATACATTTTTATTGTATCCACTCCCGGGTTGTATAGCAGCAGCTTAATTACATGCCAATAGTTATACCTGTATTATGGATGACATCCGTTCTTCAATAGTTCTTACCGTGGCCAGTTTCTCTATTTCTTCATCTGTCGCTCCAAGCGATGCCAAACCAATGTCCTTCAGAAAACATATAGACTCAGCAATAGAAATGCTTATTTATCTGCTATTTTTATTTATATTTTTATTTACAGTGGATGAAATAAGTATTGAACGTGTCATCAATTCTCTAAGTAAATATATTTCTAAGGCCCCCTTCATACATCCGTTTTGTATCATAGAATCATAGAATCATAGAATGGTAGAGTTGGAAGGGACCTCCTGGGTCATCTGGTCCAACCCCCTGCTCAAAGCAGGATTCACTAGATCATCTCAGACAGATGTCTGTCCAGCCTCTGTTTGAAGACGTCCATTGAAGGGGAACTCACCACCTCTCGTGGCAGCCTGTTCCACTCATTAATCACCCTAACTGTCAAAAAGTTTTTTCTAATATCTAATCTGTGTCTCCTCCCATTTAGTTTCATCCCATTGCTTCTAGTCTTTCCTTGTGCAAATGAGAATAAAGATGATCCTTCTACAATGTGACAGCCCTTGACATATTTGTATACAGCTATTAAGTCTCCTCTCAGTCTTCTTTTTTGCAAGCTAAACATTCCCAAATCCTGCAACCGTTCCTCATGTTTGTCCATATGAGATTAAAAAATGGTGTGGGCTTCCACATATTTTTCCGAACCAGCAGAGGGAAAGCCGCCCGCTGGGAGCTGAGACAGGGAAAGGGTCATTAGCCAAAAATTTTCCCTGGCTATTAGTAACATCTCACAGCTGTTTGATTAGTGTTTATTGGCTAGTTTACAGGGTACCCCCGAAAAAAAATGACGTAGGGTCCCCCTACAAATTCTAACCAGCAAAGGCTAAACAGACAGCTGTGGGCTGATATTAATAGCCATGGAAGGGGTCATGGATACTAGCCCCCTCCAAGGCTAATAACATCGGCCCTCGGTGGCCCCAGAAATGGCGCATTAATAAGATGTGCCAAATCTGGCGCTTAGTCTCGGCTCTTCCCACTTGCCCTGATGTGGTGGCAAGTGGGGTAATAGGGTTTGGGTTTATATCAGCCTTGTATTGGCAGCTGACATGAAGTCCAGGGATTAGTAATGGAGAGGCGTCTATAAGACGCCCACATTACTAACCCCATAGTAAGTTTGGAAATAAACACACAGACAGAATAAAATCCTTTATTTGAAATAAAAGTCCTCACACTCTTTTACACATTTATTTAATTTAAAAATAAAAAGCACAGTTATACTCACCTTACCACCTAATCCATTGAAGCCATTGTCCCCTGTAAAAAAAATACAAAAAGAAAAAAGATTTTTACTCACCTTAACACGTAATCCATTGAAGCCATTGTCCCCTGTGAAAAAAAAAACAAAAATAGAAAACAACCATATCCCTCACCTGTCTGAAGTGGAAAGAATCCATACACGCTGTAATCCATTTGTGCGACATGTGCTCTTCAGCACGAACGGTGGCATGATAAGACCATTCATGCTGAAAAGCAGGGGAGAATGAGCTGCAGTGAGTGGGCCTATGAACTGCGATGACCTCAGTGAGAAAAACGCTAGCAGAGTGAGAAAATTTCTCACGTTTCTGCACTGAGCTCAGTGAGTTTGCCACAGTTCACCAATTTCTCACGAACTCATGTCAACTGCCAATACAAGGCTGACATGAACCCCAACCCTATTACCCCACTTGCCACTGCATCAGGGCAAGTGGGAAGAGCTGAGGCTAAGCACCAGATTTGGTGCATCTTATTGATGCGCCATTTCTGGGGCCGCTGAGGGCTGATGTTATTAGCCTCAGAGGGGGCGGTCATTCCCTTCCCTGGCAATTAATATCAGCCCACAGCTGTCTATTAACCTTGACTGGTTAGAATTTATAGGGGGACCCTACGTCAATTTTTTTTAGGGGTACCCCTGTAAACTAGCCAGTAAACACTAATGAAATAGCTGTGAGCTGCTATTAATAGCCAGGGAACATTTTTTGGCTAATGGTCCTTTCCCTGGCTAGTAATATCAGCCCCCAGCAGACGGCTTTTTCTCTGCTGGTTCAGAAAAATATGTGAGAGCCCACGCCATTGTTTAAAATTAATCCTTAATTTTACACAGGATGTACTCAGCGCATGCTGAATACAACTCCCGTCATTGTCTCCTGCTCGCGCTGATCTCAGAGCAAGCAGGCAACAATGATGAGAGTTGCCTTCACCATCATCAGCAGTCTGGTCCATGGGTGTTTCCAGACTGTGCTCATTGCCGCCTCAATCCCTAACCCTCAGTCCCTAACCCTCAATCCCTGAGATTTGAACAGACCTTGAATGACGTCAGAGACGTCAGTCATGTCAATCAAGACAGGAGGCCTGTCGATTGTGGTGATAGACCACAGACCAGCGACTGTGACATGGTCCCTTTAAGGAAATTAGCGATGTGACTCCACCTTTATGATCTTGAAGTTTTCACATATATCCACAACATATCAAACAATCATTTTATGATTTCCCCCTTTAACTCCATCATTCGGATCTATATACGTGTCAATTTTTAATAAATATCTTGAAACTTACCTGTGAAAACTGAGCAAATGTTTTATCAGCCAACATGGGAACATGTCCGAGCAGCTCATGACAGCAGTCCCTGCGGAGCAGGACGAGAAATGATTATGGTTATCATGTTCTGGTTATATTTCTTCAAATACATGGAGTCATCTATTGACTATTGTGCTCGTCTTTATCCAGAAACTCAATTGATGAAACCTTTTACATTCATGGAAGACTTAACCTAATTACGCTGCCAAATATTAGATCTTCATTGATTGTACGACCATAAATACCGTCATTAATGTAATGTAAATGCCTACAATGATTCCCCTGTCCAGCAGCAGGGATTGTACTGATGGAAATGACCATTAGATCTTAGCTGCAATAATTTTCCATGTAAAGTGGATTCTAGACATGGTAGATCGGATACATTTTTAAATGTAGTAAAGAAATATATTAAAGGGAATCTCCTTTAATATAAGCCGTCTATATGGACATGTAGGTCATAAAAAGTTGTATAAAATGATACCTTGATATCTTCGATCCGATGTCTTATTCCAGAGAAATCCACATTTTTCTTAATATGTAAAAGGATCTTAAGATCTATGGGCCGGAGATAGATCTCCTTAAGAATCTGCCTCCATCAAGGGCTTATTTTACATGAAAACAAGCGATACCAGTGTGAGACATGTAATGACTGACAGTCTGCTCTCCCGATCTACATGTCTCATACTTGTAACGCCTCCTTTCAATTATAATAAGCTCTGTTTGCAGATTCTCAGGGAGTTCTATGTCCGGCCCATAGATTTTAACAGCTCATTTACATTTTAAGAAAATGTGGATTTCTCTGGAATAAGATATCGGATCGCAGATATCAAGGTATCATTTTATTCAACTTCCTATGACCTACATGATCATAAAGCCGGCTTAGGAGGGTTGATCCTACTAATAACTGCCCTTTAATGCCAAATATTTGTCCTTTTCCTAATTTCCCATTGACTTTAACAGTCAGTATCCTCACATATACACGAGCACATCTCCACTAGGGATATGGAGTTGGTGCTGCACAAAACTCCTACTCCTAATGAATTAGCACTCTTTTGGGAAAATGACCCACTGTTGCTAATAGTACTGCCATCATCATTGTCAGTTATGGTACTACTGTGATCTATTACATACGGCTCTGGCGAGTGCATGGGGGAAGATGCATGTCGAATATACTGGGTGCACTGGAAAACACGAAAAGCCAAACTAGAGAGGAAGTCACGAGCAGATAGAAGGCCGGCCACCGGACGTAACTGGAATCCAGTCCTTTCTGTGATAAGTAGACAAGAAAGCCACAAATCAGGGTTGGTCCTGGTTGAATCAGCTCATTTATAATTGTTTGCAAAACAGAAATAAAATTACACACATTTACACATCCTAAGTCATGCGACAAGGCTCGTTAAAGGGTCGATATTGACTTTTAGGATTGCTGCTTTTAATAGGTGGCACTAGAGTTCTAGTCCTTTTCCTCTGAACAGGAAATTTGCATATTTAACTTTCCGGAGGCGCATGCACGGCTTAAAAGTCTCCTCACATTGGCATGCCAGGCTTGGCATGTCACTCTCCAAAAGGAGAAATCTTACCCCTTGGATTCCAGTCAGACGCCTCTCACCCAGCCAAACCAGATCTCACACTTTGCACTGATGAGAGGCAGCACCCCAAAACACAGTGTCTGCAAATTGATATTCTGTTTTGGTTTCTATCCTAAGTCATGTGACAAGGCTCATTAAAGGGTTGATATTGACTTTTAGGATTGCTACTTTTAATAGGTGGCACTAGAGTTCTAGTCTTCTTCCTCTCTGAACAGGAAATTTGCATATTTAACTGTCCAGAGGAGCATGCACAGCTTAAAAGTCTCCTCACATTGGCATTCCAGGCTTGGCATGTCACTCTCCAAAAGGAGAAACCTTAACCTTTGGATTCCAGTTAGACGACTCTCACCTGGCCAAACCAGATCTCACACTTTGCACTGATGAGAGGCAGCACCCCGAAACACAGTGTCTGCAAATTGAGATTCTGGTTTGGCTTCTATCCTAAGTCATGTGACAAGGCTCGTTAAAGGGTCAATATTGACTTCTAGGATTGCTACTTTTAATAGGTGGCACTAGAGTTCTAGTCTTCCTCTCTGAAGAGTAAATTTGCATATTTAACTTTCCAGAGGCGCATGTACGGCTTAAAAGTCTCCTCACATTGGCATGCCAAGCTTGTCATGTCACTCTCCAAAAGGAGAAACCTTACCCCTTGGATTACAGTCAGACATCTCTCATTCAGCCAAACCAGATCTCACACTTTGCACTGATGAGAGTCAGAACCCCGAAACAGTGTCTGTAAATTGAGATTCCGGTTTGGCTTCTATCCTAAGTCATGTGGCAAGGCTCATTAAAGGGTTGATATTGACTTTTAGGATTGCTACTTTTAATAGGTGGCGCTAGAGTTCTAGTTCTCTTCCTCTCTGCACATTTACCATCCAAGAGAAATGGACCATTTTTTTTCTCATCCGTTTTTGTCCCTGAAGGAAGAAGACTGTCTGAAGTTTTTTTTTTATCCATTGACTCTTAGCAATTTATCAGTTAAAAACAGATGAAACTCCGAAGTGCAAAGTCTGTCTTCATCTGTTGTATATGAAACCCTACAGTCCGAGTTTAATCTGCAAAACAGGTGAGAATAGGGCATGCGCTGCGTCTAAGAGACCAAACACATAGAGACTAGGGTTGAGCGAGTATGTTCTGTCCGAGTATGCTCCGGCCGAGCTCCGAGTATTTATAGCTGCTCGGTGATAAGGTTAAATCGCTCCCGTGTGCATGATTTGCAACTGTTTGACAGCTTTATTACATGGGAGGAATGTGTAAGAAATAGATATTCCTCACATGTAACAAAACTGTCAAACAGTCGCAAATCATGCACACAGGAGCGATTTAACCTTATCACCGAGCAGCTATAAATACTCGGAGCTCGGCCCGAGCATACTCGGCGAAAGGGTTAATAGAACATACTCTCTCAACACTAATAGAGACATTTTTAAAACTGATGTTTGTATGGATTAATCAAAACTCTATGGATCAGTGTGGTGTCCGTGAAAAAAACAGGCTTGTCACATGGATGCGTGAATGCAGCCTAAAAATTGAATTTTTCTAGATCTTGACTTCTCTATTTTTCTTTGAATATGTGCAAAGAAATAACATAAAGGAAATTTTTCAATAAAACATGGGCATCACAAACAAAGAAAATGATACAACGCAAATTTAGTTGGAATAAAATAACTAGAATGTTGCAAAATAATGAAAAATAATTTCTCTCAATGTCACTACCTAATATTTAAATCTACAGAAAAACCTCTCCACACTCATAGGTCATGCTGTTCCTCCTTCAAAATATTGGCTGCACTTTGCTTTTTTATAGATGACCCAAGGTAGTGTCATACTGCGTATTTGACAGTTGCAGTTTACACAATTGCCAGCAGGTGGAGACATTTTCCAGTTCATAAATAGAATATGTCACTTTGGGGAAAAAAACAGAAAAATTGGGGATAAAAAAAACATGCTACAGTCTGTAAATCTATCTCTCTACATATGTAACAAATACCTACGATTACACTGAGAGTCACACACAACACAAATTACAAAAAAAATAAAGGAAAATTTTTATTGGATCAATGCTTATCTGGTCACATTTTAATAAAAATCAAAAGAACTACAAAGACTCAAGGTGAGGTGAACCCAATGAGGTACATGACAGTTCACTAGATGAAGGAAGACATTAAAAATATATATTTTCTATGTTATCAAAAATGTTACGAGCCGAAGATCAGGTCAAAATGCTAGTCCATCATTAAAAGGGCAAATTCAAAATATTACTGTCTCCTCCAAAATAGTTTTTATATTACACAAAAATGCAGAAAAGAATAATGAAAGATACTCATACAAAATGTGCAGTGGTCAATGAAGGTTTCTATCTACAGATGTAGCAAACTTTATCTTTACACTCAGTGTCTTACATACTGTAGTGCAGCAAAGCTAAACTTTGCATTTTCAAAGGCATGGGATGGGATGCAGTAAATGGCAAGTCAAAAGTTGCCAGAATGTAACATGTTATGTGTCAAAAGTTTGCTACAGTATATTTGCATTGTTAGAGTAAGGAAGGGGTTAATATCTCACAGTCTATTTAGCTATCTATCTCTCTATCTCTCATACAGGGGCGTAACAATCACGGCTTCAGAAGGTGCGACCGCTACCGGGCTTGTGCTGTGGCAGTGACATCATGCACTGCCCATGGCTGGCACGCCAAAGTCAGCTTCAGGCAATAGAAGAGGACTCAGCACATTGTGAGAGCAGAGGATGCTATAATAGGAAGGGGCCCAGGATGAGGGACATTATGACAGAATGGGGCCAGGACAGGGAACATTAATACAGAACGGGGCCAGGACGGGAGACATTATTACAGAAAGAAGCCAGGACGGGAGACATTATTACAGAAAGGGGTAAGGACGAGAGACATTATTACAGAAAGGGGCCAGGACGGGAGACATTATTACAGAAAGGGGTAAGGAAGAGAGACATTATTACAATAAGGGGCCAGGATGGGAGACATTATTACAGAAAGGGGCCAGGACGGGAGACATTATTACAGAAAGGGGCCAAGATGGGGGACATTATTACAGAAAGGGGCCAGGACGGGGGACATTATTACAGAAGGGAGCCAGGATGGGGACATTATTACAGGAAGGTGCCAGGATGGGGGACATTATTACAGAAAGGGGCCAGGACAAGGGACATTATTACAGAAAGGGGCCAGGACAGGGGACATTTTTACAGAAAGGGGCCAGGACGGGGAACATTATTACAGAAATGGGCCAGGATGGGGGACATTATTACAGAATGGGGCAAGGACAGAGAAATACAGAATGGGGCCAGGACGGGAGACATTATTACAGAAAGGGGCCAGGGCGGGGGACATTATTACAGAAAGGAGCCAGGATGGGGACATTATTACAGGAAGGTGCCAGGATGGGGGATATTATTACAGAAAGCAGCCAGGACAAGGGACATTATTACAGAAAGGGGCCAGGACAGGGGACATTATTACAGAAATGGGCCAGGACAGGGGACATTTTTACAGAAAGGGGCCAGGATAGGGAACATTATTACAGAAATGGGCCAGGACGGGGGACATTATTACAGAATGGGGCCAGGACAGGGAACATTAATACAGAATGGGGCCAGGACGGGAGACATTGTTACAGAAAGGGGCCAGGGCGGGGGACATTATTAGAGAAAGGGGCCAGGATGGGAGACATTATTACAGAAAGGGGCCAGGACGGGGGACATTATTACAGAAAGGGGCCAGGACGGGGGACATGATTACAGAAAGGGGCCAGGACGGGAGACATTATTACAGAAAGGGGTAAGGACGAGAGACATTATTACAGAAAGGGGCCAGGACGGGAGACATTATTACAGAAAGGGGCCAAGATGGGGACATTATTACAAAAAGGGGCCAGGACGGGGGACATTATTATAGAAAGGGGCCAGGACGGGGGACATTATTACAGAAAGGGGCCAGGACGGGGGACATTATTACAGAAAGGAGCCAGGATGGGGGACATTATTACAGGAAGGTGCCAGGATGGGGGACCTTATTATAAAAAGGGGCCAGAACAAGGGACATTATTACAGAAAGGGGCCAGGGCGGGGAACATTATTACAGAAAGGGGCCAGGACGGGGGACATTATTACAGAAAGGGGCCAGGAAGGGGGACATTATTACAGAAAGGGGCCAGGATGGGGAACATTATTACAGAAAGGGGCCAGACTGGGGGACATTATTACAGAAAGGGGCCAGGACGGGAGACATTATTACAGAAAGGGGTAAGGACGAAAGACATTATTACAGAAAGGGGCCAGGATGAGAGACATTATTACAGAAAGGGGCCAGGACGGGAGACATTATTACAGAAAGGGGTAAGGACGAGAGACATTATTACAGAAAGGGGCCAGGACGGGAGACATTATTACAGAAAGTGGCCAAGACGGGGGACATTATTACAGAAAGGGGCCAGGACGGGGGACATTTTTACAGAAAGGGGCCAGGACAGGGAACATTATTACAGAAATGGGCCAGGATGGGGGACATTATTACAGAATGGGCCAGGACAGGGAACATTATTACAGAAGGGGCCAGGACGGGAGACAATATTACATAAAGGGGCCAGGATGGGGGACATTATTGCAGAAAGGGGACAGGATGGGGGACATTATTACAGAAAGGGGCCAGGATAGGGAACATTATTACAGAAATGGGCCAGGACGGGGGACATTATTACAGAATGGGGCAAGGACAGGGAACATTAATACAGAATGGGGCCAGGACGGGAGACATTGTTACAGAAAGGGGCCAGGGCGGGGGACATTATTAGAGAAAGGGGCCAGGATGGGAGACATTATTACAGAAAGGGGCCAGGACGGGGGACATTATTACAGAAAGGGGCCAGGACGGGGGACATGATTACAGAAAGGGGCCAGGACGGGAGACATTATTACAGAAAGGGGTAAGGACGAGAGACATTATTACAGAAAGGGGCCAGGACGGGAGACATTATTACAGAAAGGGGCCAAGATGGGGACATTATTACAAAAAGGGGCCAGGACGGGGGACATTATTATAGAAAGGGGCCAGGACGGGGGACATTATTACAGAAAGGGGCCAGGACAGGGGACATTATTACAGAAAGGAGCCAGGATGGGGGACATTATTACAGGAAGGTGCCAGGATGGGGGACGTTATTATAAAAAGGGGCCAGAACAAGGGACATTATTACAGAAAGGGGCCAGGACAGGGGACATTATTACAGAAAGGGGCCAGGGCGAGGAACATTATTACAGAAAGGGGCCAGGACGGGGGACATTATTACAGAAAGGGGCCAGGAAGGGGGACATTATTACAGAAAGGGGCCAGGATGGGGAACATTATTACAGAAAGGGGCCAGACTGGGGGACATTATTACAGAAAGGGGCCAGGACGGGAGACATTATTACAGAAAGGGGTAAGGACGAAAGACATTATTACAGAAAGGGGCCAGGATGAGAGACATTATTACAGAAAGGGGCCAGGACGGGAGACATTATTACAGAAAGGGGTAAGGACGAGAGACATTATTACAGAAAGGGGCCAGGACGGGAGACATTATTACAGAAAGTGGCCAAGACGGGGGACATTATTACAGAAAGGGGCCAGGACGGGGGACATTTTTACAGAAAGGGGCCAGGACAGGGAACATTATTACAGAAATGGGCCAGGATGGGGGACATTATTACAGAATGGGCCAGGACAGGGAACATTAATACAGAAGGGGCCAGGACGGGAGACATTATTACAGAAAGGGGCCAGGATGGGGGACATTATTGCAGAAAGGGGACAGGATGGGGGACATTATTACAGAAAGGGACCAGGACGGGGGACATTATTACAGAAAGGGGCCAGGACGGGGGACATTATTACAGAAAGGGGCCAGGACGGGAGACATTATTACAGAAAGTGGTAAGGACGAGAGACATTATTACAGAAAGTGGTAAGGACGAGAGACATTATTACAGAAAGGGGCCAGGACGGGAGACATTATTACAAAAAGGGGCCAGAACGGGGGACATTATTATAGAAAGGGGCCAGGACGGGGGACATTATTACAGAAAGGGGCCAGGACAGGGGACATTATTACAGAAAGGAGCCAGGATGGGGGACATTATTACAGGAAGGTGCCAGGATGGGGGACATTATTACAAAAAGGTGCCAGTGCAAGGGACATTATTACAGAAAGGGGCCAGGACAGGGGACATTATTACAGAAAGGGGCCAGGACGGGGAACATTATTACAGAAAGGGGCCAGCCGGGGGACATTATTACAGAAAGGGGCCAGGACGGGGGACATTATTACAGAAAGGTGCGAAGACAAGGGACATTATTATGGAAAGGGGCCAGGATGGGGGACATTTTTACAGGAAGGTGCCACCATGGGTGAGATTATTGGAGGGTGGTCACGTATGTCTTTATAGGATCTAGAACCCTACAAAGGCCCATACATCTGACCAACATGGTAGTGGGGGCCCAGGTCCAAATTTTGCACCGGGTCCCATTTGACTCTAGTTACGCCACTGCTATCACATCATCTTTCTATCTATCTATCTATTGATCTATCTATCTATCTATCTATCTATCACATATCGATCTTTCTATCTGTTTTACTGTATTAGGTGTGCAGCGATGGATAGTCAGTTCAGGACCTATTACAATACATGTTTCCCATCTATATCACCTTTTAGAAAGCAGGATACATCCTGTAGCTGTGGTATATTATCCTCACTGTATCCACTATGGGTCTCCAGCAGATGAAAAGCCTCTAGGTGCTCCTTACACGCATGTGTTGGGTACAGACTCTTCAGAGTAGAGTAGACCTCCTTCCTGAAAATATTAGTAAAAAATATTGACTAATTTGTTATTCCACGGCAATGATTATCATCTTTAAAAATGTATTTGCAGCTTACCAGGTTGCAATCTCCTCCGGCAGATACTCCACCCGTTGTATTGGATCACCGCTGTAATGATATAATATAACAAGAATTAACTACCTACAGAAAAGTATAGGTAAATGTAAGCACTTAATATACACACAGGTAACATCAGAGTCGTTGGGGGACACCATGTGAAATCCATATCCCATTCATGTCAATGAGATTTCTGCACCTCTGTTTACATGCATTTCAACTTTTTATCTTGGATTTTTAGTGCCACTTCAGATAATAAAAGACTGTGAATAAGAAGCATGATACTAATTTCCTACAGATTTTGCAGAGAAAGGCAAGGATTAGTCTGAGTGTATAACAATAGGGCTAATCCACGTGCTGATCCGCAGCAGTGCAAACTCTAAATCAGCCTCAGATTTTTGGTAAGGCACATAGCCCTACTAAAGAGATTCATCTAGATTAAATAAGTGCTTAAATCTATGTAGCTATACCACTTAATAAAAATACTTATATACATACAATAATACATATGTACTACTAATAATATACTATATACAGTTAGGTCCAGACATATTTGGGCAGTGACACATTTCAGCCGTTTACCAAAACATATTCAAGATACAGTTATATAATCAACATGGGCTTAAAGTGCAGATTCTTTGTTTTAAGGATTTTTTTTTAGGCTAATCACATCCGAATTGGAGTAAGGCTGTGTGCCCACGATGCATTTTTTAAGCATTTCCGCAGCGGCAAAAACGCTGCAGAAACGCTTAAAAAACGCATGGTAGAAGGCCTGCCATGTCCCCCAATGATAATCCGCATGTGCTATTCACATGCTGCGGAAATTTCCGCTGCGGATTATCATTGCGGAAAAAAAAGCAGCACTAACAATTATTTTGCGGAAGTGCTGCGTTTTCGCCGCCATTGACTTGCATTGGAACGCGCCAATTCCGCAAGACTGCATCTGTACTTGCGTAATTGACGCGGTACCCGGGTGTGGAGGAGAGGAGAGTCTCATCCACACCCAGGTACCATTGAAAAAGCTGTAAAAAAAGAATAAAATAAAAAATAAATGTATACTTACCTTCCAGCGGCACGCGGTGCGCTCCTCCTTGCTTCCCGGCACTTCGCGATGGAATGAATAACCTGCGCTGACGTCAGAGTCATGTGACGGGTCACGAGACGCTGACGTCGGCAGGTCCTTTACTCTACCGCTGCCGGCAGGCAGGACGGAGCGAAGCAAGACAGCGCGGGCCACCAGAGGGTAAGTATAGATTTATTTTTTTACATTTACATTCTCTCGGTCACACTATATAAATCCATGCCGGTTGCATGGATTTATATATTGTGACCAAGTTGACAAGCACTTTCCAAGTGATGCTAAAATCGCTTGGAAAGCGCTTGTCAACCCGCATGCGGAAATGCAAGTGAAGAACGCTTCACATCCGCATGTCCCTGGCAGGAAAAACGCATGTACAATCCGCATGTACAATCCGCATGTACAATCCGCATGTACAATCCGCATGCGTTTTTTTCTGCCAGGGAGATGCAGAAACGCTCAGGAAAAAATCCTGAGCATTTCTTCATCGTGGGAACATAGCCTAAGGGTTTAGGAATTACAGCTTTTTAATATGTGGCTGCCTCTTTTTCAAGGGACAAACAGTAATTGGACAATTATCTCAAAAGCTCTTTAATAGGCTGCATGGGCTATTCCCTCCTTAATCCATCATAAATTAGTCAGGTAAAAGGTCTGAAGATGATTCCAGGTATAGCATTTGCACTTGGAAGCTGTTGCTGTGAACAAACAACATTCAGTCAATGGAGTTCTCAATGGAAGTGAAACAGACCATCATTAGGCTGAAAATCAGGAAGAAATCCATCAGAGAAATAGCAGAAATGTTAGGAATGGTCAACTCAACAGTTTGGTGCATTCTGAAAAGAAATGAGCGCATTGATGAGCATGGGAACTGAAAAAGGTCTGGACGTCCATTGAAGACAGCAGTGGTGGATGATCGCAGAATCCTTTCATGGTGAAGAAAAACCCCTTCACAACAGCCACTCAAGTGAAGAACATTCTCCAGGGAGTAGGTGTTTCAGTATCTAAGCCTACCATAAAGAGAAGACTGCATGAGAGCAAATACAGAGGGCTCACCACAAGGTACAAACCATTAATCAGCCTTAAAAATAGAAAGATCAGATTAGACTTTGCCAAAAAAGCATCTAAAGAAGCCAGCCCAGTTCTGGAAAAGCATTCTGTGGACAGATGAAACTAGGATCAACCTGTACCAGAATAATGGGAAGAGGAAAGTATGGAGTAGGGTTATATTGGCTCATGATCCAAAGCACAGCACATCCTCTGTAGTAACACATTGTGAGTCAGTGTGATGGCACGGACATGCATGGCAGTGGGTCACTAGTGTTTATTGATGATGTGACTGAAAACAGAAGCAGCCGGATGAATCCTGTGTGTACAGGACGATACTTTGTGCTCAGATTCAACCAAATGCAGACAGGTTGATAGGACCGTGCTTCATAGTACAGATGGACAATGGCCTTAAACATACTGCAAAAAAACTGCGTTTAAGGCAAAGAAATGGAATATTCTGCAATGGCCGAGTCATCACCAGATCTCAACCCCATGGAGCAGCATTTCACATTCTTAAGACAAAACTTAAGACAAAAAGACCCACAAACAAGCAACAACTGAAGTCAGCTGCAGGAAAAGGCGGCAAAGCCTCACTTAGGAGGAAACCCAGAAATTAGATTGCCAGGAAAATGGAAGTAATCTGCTCTTGCTGGAAAAATGACATCCACACTTGGATATAGTATGATTATTTATTGTCAATGCGTTTCAGACTTACGTATGGTTGTCCTGAGGAAGCAGTCGGTGTAACTCTGAAATGCATTGACAATAAACCATCAGACTATGTCTAAGTGTGGATATCATTCTTCCAGTAAGCGTATTTCCCTGGCAACCTCATTTCTGATATTTCTATGGAAGCTGAAGCATCTGGTTTTTCAGTGGTTGTGTCACACACAACCTTGTAAGGTAAGCGTATCTCAATCATACTTGTTTTGGTTATATTAGTGTGGCGCCCGGGGGATGGGGACTACTCGGCGCCCGAGCCTTAATGCCTGGTCTTGGAGGGATGTCGCGGTGGTCGGCTCCCGGGCCCATACCCTGGGGTCTCTCTTAAAAAAAAGGGGAAAATAAAATGTCAAAGTTCGTGACGCCACCTGTGGTGTCTGGTGAGGATCACAAGCGCTGCGGCAGTCCACTGAGGCCGGTGGTACGGCAGCGTTGATGGTGTAGCTCCCCACAGGTGGAGCTAGACCTCAGGGCAGCGATATTTGACGAGGTACACGATATGGCAGTGACCCAGCCGGGCCCAAGGAAGGACAGGGGACACACACACACGGTTTGCTTCTGTACCTTTTACTGGTGGAAATGCAGGTACCATCCGGAGCACTGTAGGGTGAGGGGTGCACTGCAGGACTCTCCCCAGTGAGCAGGTGTAGGGCCTCCTGTTTCTTCGCTGCTTATTGTTAGTCTCTGACCTGCCTGGAGCTAGGCCTAACTTAGTCTCTGTTCTGCACCAGCTGATCCTGTGGTAGGGCCTTCTGTTGGAGTACACACTCCCTGGTATATGGGGCCTCGGTAACTCCTGACCCTGGTATAACAGTCAGCGTTTGGTATTCCTGGGACGTGTAGTTCACCAGGGGTTCTGGTCGTCTCCCGCTGGGTGTAAAGAATCCCTGCAGAGTCGGACCCAGTATCCGGTATATGGTTTCTGGGGTGAGTGGTAAAGCTCCTCTGTCCCCAATGCTACTCACTCCTCTAGCCTTCGGCCTACTCGGGCCCTCACTAGGCTATACACACTGGCAGTTAGGTGGCTGCCTCTTCTGCTACTCTCTGAGCGTCAGCAGCGCTCCTAGCTCACTTAACTCGAGCTGCTTGAGTCTGACTGAGCTCCACTGCAGACTGACCTGTTTCTCTGTGTCTCACTCTGCAGGAACTGGCTGCGGACTCCAGACTGTTCTGTCTCCACTTACTTCCTGAGGAGAACTCACTCACAGACTCTCTCCTTCTGTGTCTGAGCAGAAACTGCTGAATCACTGAGCTGCCTAGCTCCACCATCCCTATTTATATCCCTATCCGGGCTCCCACTGGTGGTCTGAGGTGGAAGGTGGAGGTGTGTGTATGCTGTGAGGGCCTCTTGTGGAGAAAACCTGAAATGCACCCGTCCAGGATCTGTGGCTCCATGCGCAGCAGGGCGTCACATTCCCCCCTAGTTGAACTCAGCACTCCCGGGCTGAAGCACACTTTGTAACAACAACAATAACAAGCTTCCCTTTAAGTGAGGTTAGGACACTTGAACATTGCATAACCAGAACATGGATAAATATACATATATAGTTCAATAAACAGTAGGCAATGAGCAACCAGAAAGTCCAAGTCTCTTCTGGAGAGGTTGCTCAAAGGGGCACTCAGGGAGTGCAAACATGTACAAATAAAGTCTTTGGGCTGCACAAAGTCCTCAGCCACAGAGTTCTTAGATACCCAAGCGGGTAATGGGAAGCAAGTAAATATTAGTTAAAGGCATGTAAAGGCAATAAATACATAGCAATACATACACAGGACAATGCAATAATATACAGTATTATACAATACAATACAATACCTCAGGGGTAACTATCTACATCTGTCGAGGTTTAACTATTTTACTTAGTGTACCTGACAGGGAGTTGACCTTTCGTGCTACGTGTAGATCTGCGTAGTGCGGTGGTCTGTGTAGTGTCAGTGTTTCTCTCAGCTACCCTGTTAGTTCTACTAGCGATGGTATTGAAAAACTGCCTTAACCTCGCTACTGGGCTGGCAAGTTCACCATGGCTGGGCCTTCTTGCTCTGCTTCTGCCGAGGATCCTTCTTCCGGGGATTCTTCCTGAGCAGGCTCTTCTGCGGCACTAGGCTCTTCTGCCGTACTAGGCTCTTCTGCAGCACTTACAGGTTCAACTTGCTGTGGAGGGTCTTCTGGCTGTTGGAAGAATTGGAGTGCTGGAATTATGACTGCTCCTCCGATTTGAGGCCAATCTGCCAGGAAGTCTCCTAAATCAGTATGTATTACTGCTTCATCAGGTTCCTCCGGGAAAATGAGAGGCACTTCTTCTTGGGGTTTTAGCAGGTCTGGACACAACTTCAGGTGGTCCCTAGATACTGTTGCAGTTGTTCTTCCTCCATCTTTGCTGATCAGACACATCTTCCTGTTGTCAAACCTTGAATTCAACACAGTGTAGGGTTCTCTCTCCCACTGGTCATCAAGCTTGTGGTTCCTCCGCTTCCTTTTCAATACCACTTCTCCTGGTGTGAAGGGTTCTGCTGGTGCACTTCTGTTGTATTGTGCTTCTTGTTTATCCCTCACCCGAGTGAGACTGTCTTCGACACAGGCTTGTACTCTTCTGTACTGCTCCTGTCTGGTGGTGTCCCAGTCCTCAGTGGTCACATCAGCTTCAGGTTCTACAACACCAAGCTCCAGGTCCATGGGCAACTTCCCAGGTCTTGCCCGCATTAGGTATGCCGGAGTGCAGTTGGTGGAACTTACTGGTATATGATTGTACAGGTCAGGTAGTAGGTCTGGCCACTGGTTTCTCTCCTAAAGTGGGATGGTCTTCAGCAGGTAGATAATGATGTTAGTTTGGGGGTGGTACGGTGTAGTCCTGATCTTTTTACACCCGTACAGATGGCAGAACTCCTTGAACAATTCAGCCTCAAAGGCCGGGCCTTGGTCAGTCAGTACCTGCTCAGGGTATCCATGGGGTCTGCAGAAGTATGCTTGGAACGTCTTCGCTGCTGTCTCTGCTGTCAGGTCTTTGACAGGGGCGACCACCAGGAAATAGTGATCCACCATGGTCAGGGCATAGGTATATCCTGACCGGCTGGGTGACAACTTGACATGGTCCAGGGCCACGATCTCCAGGGGTCGAGTCGTCTTGATGGGTTGCAGGGGTGCCTTCAGGCTGCTGTAGTCTTTTCTTCTGAGGCTATAGGGTCCACAGTCTCTGAATCACTTCTCAATGGAGCTGCGCATTCCTACCCAGTAGAATCGACACTTCAACAGGGTCTCTAGCTTTTTCCAGCCAAAGTGCCCCGCCTGATCGTGGTAGGCCTCCAGCACCATCTGGATGTCCGTCTTAGGGACCTCTATCTGCCACACCATCTCATGGGTTTTCGGATTGACGCACCTCCGGCACAGCTTCTCATGGTAGATAAACAGCCGGCTTCTCTCATTCCACAGCTGCTTTGCTTGGAGAGACTTATCCTTCTCCAGGGAGGAACCTTCTTGGGGTATCAGCTCCTTGATACGGCTGACAACCGGGTCACTGTCCTGGGTCTCCTTCCAGCTGTGGTGAGGCAAAGGGTTTAATGTCTTACCACGCTGCCTCCTGGAGGCTCGTTACTCGTGGATCATCCCATTCCGATGAAAGGAGGGTAACTCAATCCCCTCCAGGTCATCCACTTCTTCTTCTGTGTCTGACTGGTGAGGCATCCTGGACAGGGCATCGGCGTTGGCGTTCTTGCGGCCTGCCCGGTACTTAATTGTGAACTGGTAGTTTGACAGCCGAGCCATCCATCGCTGCTCCATGGCTCCCAGCTTGGCTGTTTCAAGATGAGTTAAGGGGTTATTGTCAGTGTAGGTGTAGCGCCCCGAGGGCTCGACCGCTACAGGGGTATTGCACCTCTGCCAGAGGTGTGATATTCCACTCCCAGGTAAGGATGGAGTATGGACCAGGGCTCAGTTAGCTGCATACAGCACACACACCCCATTTCCGAGGGACAGCTCAACGGTGCTCCCACTAGACATAAGTGCAGGCACGACCGACTATGTCCCTGCCTGGAGTGGGGAGGGGGGGTGCAACACCCAGTGCTGTAGGGGCAGATAGGGGTTGGTTCCTGAGCATAGGAAGGAGCCCATTGGTTGCTGGTCACCTGGGCTCATGGTCAGAGGGAGGTATAAAAGGTGGGCACCATCTTAGATCTAGGTTCGTTCAGCCAGAGGAGAAGACAGGGAGTAGAGGCTCTGTAGGAGCTCTACTCCAGGAAGGCCTAGTGAGAGGCCGAGGAGGAGGAGAAGGGGAGCTGGGATTTTGGCTCATCTCAGCTCCAAGAGAACGGAACAGAAAGGAACAGAGAAAGAGAAGGAGAGACAGAGAAACAGAAGGGCTCAGGAACAAGAAGGTGGAAGGGACCCTAAGAACCCACGAGAATCCAGGGTGCAGGGTCAGGCAGATTAAGGGTACCGGATCCCAAGTTGGTGGAGGAGAAACAACCTTCAGCCAAAGACCGGTCGTCGTGATCATCTATTGGTGCGACACCTCATCAAACCTGCTAGGAAGGCACCATATAGGACACCGGAGGACGGGGCCCACGTTTAACCGCACAAGTCCGCAGCAGCTGGACAAAAGTGGGTCACTGGTGAGGCAGGCCAGAGAAAGGATTAAAGGGGGTCCTGTGCCATGCTCCTGAACTGCCTGGGAGTTGACCGAGCCCCACACCTGGTGGACGCAGCACGGCTCGGGCGGTCACTACGTGTACAGAAGTGACCCGGAGTACCTGAACTGTGAGTAAAAGACATTGGACTGCAGTACGTTGTCTGTGTGCTCTTTCGCTCCTCCAGCACTATCAGCCCGGGGACTCTCACCACCATCACTCCCACTATCTACTACACTGCCCTGGGGCCGCACTCTTCCCGTGGGGAGTCACACCATCCCAGCTGCATTCATCATCGGCCCCAGCGGACTGCCTTGCAGCGGCGGTTCCTAATAACCGCAATCCACGGGTGGCGGAGTCGGACATTATCAGCAGAACGTAGCAGACTACCATTGGCCTGACCACCCTGAGCCACGGAACCGGGTTGCCACTACTACTCCCACCGTTTCCCTAATTTCCCGGATCCGAGTGCCCCACGGCCCAGGGGGCGAGTCAGCTTTGGCGTAGTCGGCAGGATTTCGTGCCCGCTAACCACGGGTACTGCGCGCCTGAAAAGAGACTGTTTCACGGTACTAAAGTTGGTGCCCGCCCCAGAAGAACGAGCGCCATAATGTGCGCACCAAAAGACAACAGGAGGCTGCCTCCCATCGTGGGCCGGGTCCCAGAATGGCGCCAAAGAGGAAGCCCGCCCCCAACGACCATGAGCACGGCTGTGGAAATGTCCGTCAATGTGGGGGGGCTGCCCCTGAGAGTGATTGTCAGCAGAATGCCCCAGGACCACCCCCCATGGGGGCGGAAAGAGAAGAAAACTGCGGGGCAGGGGGTGGTCTGGATCAGTCCAGACAGACCGCACCCGGGAATGGACGCCCTCAGCAGCACCAGCCTCCTGGCCCGAAGCCTGCTGCAGGCCGAACCGCTCTGCAGCCTAGCAGAAGTCCTGGCGCAGCTCCCCAGAGACCCAGAGCGTGCGCAAGCTGCACTGGAGGACCTGGAGCGGAGGATGGTCCAGGCGCAGCGAGGTGCACTCACCGAGTGGAGAGAGGAACTGGCCCGGCAGGCCGAGACCCACCAGCGACAGGCCTCAACCGCACCCCGGAGTTTGCCTGCCTCTGAGGACGGCGCAGGAGGAGAGAGGACCGGAGGCGACGCCGCGGAGGGAGCCACGAGGACTGAGGCAAGTGAAGGGGACGTCACCACCCCAAGCCCAGCCACCACAAGCCTGCCCCAGCCTCCCGTCGCAGCACAAGAAGCCCCACTCACCGCACCTGTTGCCGCGCCGCCACTGCTCCCAGCTAGGCCTCAAGCGGCGAGCGCCGCGGCCACGCCCCGCCCAGCGCCACGCCCCTTGACCCCGGGCGCCGTAAAGCAGGAAGCATCATCGGCCCGGTCGCAAGGCCTGGATGACTCGGGCGCCATCGCTAAGCCTGAGCCCCTGTTCCGGATGGGACTGCCACCTAGCGCAGCCACAAGACCCCCGGCCTGGTCGCAAGGCCGAGTGCCCCCGGGCGCTGCTCCCAGATCAGGTCCCCCCACTATACCATCGTTGGGCGTGGACCTGTTTGCCCATCATACCGGTCCGGATGGACTGCCGCTGGAATGGCCGGCTGAAGTGACCGGCAATCAGCCATGGAAGGCCCAGCCCCCGCGCGAGCCTCTGATACCGGCTCCTGAACCCGTCGAGGTCACCCTACCCCCACTGGAGGAAGTCCAATTTGCGTGGGACTCCACCAGCGAGAACTTGATGGGGTTCTCTCAAGAGACCCGGGCAGACGCGGTCCGTCGTCTGGAGGCCTGTCATCAGCAACTGGCGACCTTTGAGCGGCAGCGACGAGAGAGGCGCGTCAGAGAGGAACGGCTCCAGGCCCAGAGTGCTGAACAAAAGCGCAAGGCCCGCCAAGACCCCCGAGCAGCCCGTGGTCCCCGAATCACCGGGACCATAGTCAAATTCCACATGGAGAACGGCTGGGGCTTCATCAGGGGCCCAGAAACCGCAGGCGACGTCTTTGTGACCCGCAGGGACGTGGAGAGCCATCTATCTGAGGGACATCATGGCCGTGACCTATACCCTGGTGATGTGGTCGCCTTTACCCGCCACGTAGGTGCAAAAGGACCATACGCCCTACATGTCCATCGGCTCACCGAGTAGGAGCTACAACACCGCGGCTATGAGGAGAGCCAAGAGGACCCGGACGGGTCTGAAGAACCATATGAAGAGGAAGAAGGAGCATATGGAGGACACCACTACTAGTAAGTAGCCACGTACCTGTGTACATAGTTACCCGTCAGGGTATCAGAACTGTTTTTGGGACTGTTTCCGTCTTGAAAGTGTGGTCCCCGTTGGGACAAATATTGAACTGTTACCTGTGTGCCCCTCATCCCCTACCAGGCTGAGGACTGTGAGCAGCCATTCCCTTCCCAAAACTGGCCGAGGACTGAGAGCGGTCAATCCCTTGTATATAGTTGCGCTTCCTAAAGCGCCCCCTACTGGTTTTATACAAAAACCGCAACGTCTACCCCAAGATTTACTGGACTGTTGCACCTTTACCTGGTCGAGATCCAAGAATCCAAGAATGTGCTTTACTTAAAAATGTTTTACATGAGAAAGTTTTATATGCTGTTAGGTAATAATGCAAATGTTTTACAAGATGTTTTATACGACAAAAGAGTTCCAGAGGCATTAGCAAAGTGTTTTATAAAAGTGACAAGAAAAGAGAAGGGTTTCCCATAAAGGGAATTGAACCGTATTGCCTGTTTTCTAATGTGGAAAGTTATTGAAAAAGTTTTGCATGTCCTGTAAATACCTGTTTTTGCTCTTTTCCAGCCCGAGGACGTGCTGTGCTTTACCAGGGGGAAATGTAGCGCCCCGAGGGCTCGGCCGCTACAGGGGTATTGCACCTCTGCCAGAGGTGTGATATTCCACTCCCAGGTAAGGATGGAGTATGGACCAGGGCTCAGTTAGCTGCATACAGCACACACACCCCATTTCCGAGGGACAGCTCAACGGTGCTCCCACTAGACATAAGTGCAGGCACGACCGACTATGTCCCTGCCTGGAGTGGGGAGGGGGGGTGGAACACCCAGTGCTGTAGGGGCAGATAGGGGTTGGTTCCTGAGCATAGGAAGGAGCCCATTGGTTGCTGGTCACCTGTGCTCATGGTCAGAGGGAGGTATAAAAGGTGGGCACCATCTTAGATCTAGGTTCGTTCAGCCAGAGGAGAAGACGGAGTAGAGGCTCTGTAGGAGCTCTACTCCAGGAGGGCCTAGTGAGAGGCCGAGGAGGAGGAGAAGGGGAGCTGGGATTTTGGCTCATCTCAGCTCCAAGAGAACGGAACAGAAAGGAACAGAGAAAGAGAAGGAGAGACAGAGAAACAGAAGGGCTCAGGAACAAGAAGGTGGAAGGGACCCTAAGAACCCACGAGAATCCAGGGTGCAGGGTCAGGCAGATTAAGGGTACCGGATCCCAAGTTGGTGGAGGAGAAACAACCCGCAGCCAAAGACCGGTCGTCGTGATCATCTATTGGTGCGACACCTCATCAAACCTGCTAGGAAGGCACCATATAGGACAGCGGAGGACGGGGCCCACGTTTAACCGCACAAGTCCGCGGCAGCCGGACAAAAGTGGGTCACTGGTGAGGCAGGCCAGAGAAAGGATTAAAGGGGGTCCTGTGCCATGCTCCTGAACTGCCTGGGAGTTGACCGAGCCCCACACCTGGTGGACGCAGCACGGCTCGGGCGGTCACTACGTGTACAGAAGTGACCCGGAGTACCTGAACTGTGAGTAAAATACATTGGACTGCAGTACGTTGTCTGTGTGCTCTTTCGCTCCTCCAGCACTATCAGCCCGGGGACTCTCACCACCATCACTCCCACTATCTACTACACTGCCCTGGGGCCGCACTCTTCCCGTGGGGAGTCACACCATCCCAGCTGCATTCATCATCGGCCCCAGCGGACTGCCTTGCAGCGGCGGTTCCTAATAACCGCAATCCACGGGTGGCGTAGTCGGACATTATCAGCAGAACGTAGCAGACTACCATTGGCCTGACCACCCTGAGCCAAGGAACCGGGTTGCCACTACTACTCCCACCGTTTCCCTAATTTCCCGGATCCAAGTGCCCCACGGCCCAGGGGGCGAGTCATAGGCAGTGAACTTGCTGGAGGCTAGGTAGTGCTTGAACCTTTCTGTGATGGCCCAGACCAAGGCCAGGAACTCTAACTTAAAGCTGCTATAGTTCTTTGGGTTCCTCTCAGTCGGGCGGAGCTTCCTGCTTGCATACGCGATGACTTACTCCTGGCCATTCTGCTTCTGACTTAGGACAGCTCCCAATCCTTCATTGCTGGCATCAGTATACAGCAGGAACGGTTGGCTGTAGTCAGGGTAGGCTAGGATCTCATCACCTGTCAGGATCTCCTTCATTTCTTGAAATGATTCAGCCTGTTCTTTACCCCAGTGGAATGGGGGATCTATGCCCTTGGGGGACTGTCCTACCAGGAGGTCTTGCAGAGGCGCTGCTTTCTTTGTGTAATCTTTTACAAACCTCCGGTAGTATCCTACTAGTCCCAGGAACTGACGCACCTCCTTGAGGTTCTTTGGCTCCGGCCATTTCTGGATGGCAGTGACCTTCTCCGGGTCTGGTGCTACTCCCTCTGGACTAACAATGTGCCCCAGGTACTGTACCTTTTTCTTGAGCAGGTGGCACTTTGAGGGCTTCAACTTCATCCCAAAGCGGGACAGTGACTCAAATACCTCCGCCAGGTGCTTCAAGTGGTCCTTATACGTTTTGGAGTACACAATCACGTCATCCAGGTATAGTAACACAGTCTCGAAGTTGCGGTGTCCCAGGCAGCACTCCATCAATCTCTGGAACGTTCCGGGGGCATTGCAGAGTCCAAACGGCATACTGTTGAACTCGCAGAGTCCCATCGGGGTGGTGAAGGCTGTCTTCTCCTGATCCTCCTCAGCCACAGCTACTTGCCAGTACCCACTAGTGAGGTCAAGGGTGGAAAAGTAATTTGCAGACTTTAAGGCAGCCAGGGATTCCTCTATACGGGGTAAAGGGTATGCATCTTTATGTGTAATGCGATTTACTTGTCTGTAATCTACACACATTCTCATGCTTCCATCCTTTTTCCTGACTAGAACTAGGGAGCTGCCCAGGGACTACAACTATCCCTTACTACCCCTGCCTTCTTCATTTCATGCAACATCTCCTTGCCTTTCTGGTAGTGTGCTGGAGGTATAGGCCTGTACCGTTCCTTGATGGGGGGATGGTTGCCTGTGGGGATGTGATGTTGTACCCCCTTAATCCTCCCAAAGTCAAGTGGGTGTTTGCTGAATACCTGCGCGTATTCCTGAACCACCCGGTGTACTCCCTGTTTCTGGTGGGCAGGAGTGGTGTCTGTCCCAACGTGGAGCTGTTGACACCAATCCTCCACCTGCGTTGTAGGGTCATTATCCTCCACTTGGTCTGGGGAGGTTAAGGACTCCGCCGTGTGAATAGAGTTATTATTTACAGTGTACAGTTTGGCAACAGTGGCATAACGTGGTAATCTGACCTCGTCTTCCCCATAGTTGAGAAGACGGACGGGCACCCTCCCATTGCGTACATCTACTATCCCCCTGGCAGTTAAGAGTGTAGGTCTGTGCTCTGAGCTAAGGGGTTCTACTACCGCCTGGTAGCTCTGTCCTTTGAGACCTATTGCTGCTCTACACCAGATAAGCATTTCGCTCATTGGGGGAATCACAATGGGTATCAGGTCTGTTACCCGCATGCTACCAATCTCACCACCGGTCAGCTTCACTTGCTGCTGGTACATCAGGGCTCGGATCTCCTTCTGGATCGCTCTCTTCTGCCCTGGTCTGGCAACGTCAGCGAGCTGTTGGAGTAAAAACACAACCTCCTCCAAACAGTTACCAACAATGTTAGTGCCTAGTACCACATTCAGTCCAATTTCCTCATTGACAGTCTTCACTACAATGAGTCCCTGGTCCTTTAACTCCACTCTCCCCACTTTTACTGCTACATTCTTAACCCCAAGTAGGTCAAGAGGGAGGCCGTTAGAGGCATATACTGAAAAGTCTGGGTTTGGGGGTTGGAGACTGTCCATGGACCAGTATTTGCTATAGAGGATATCAGGTATGATTGTTATCTGGGATCCGGTGTCCAGCAGGGCAGGTATCGCAATGCCGTCCAGTATGATGGATAGGAAAGGTCTTCCTCCCACGAACCTGCGGTGACAGTCTGAGGGGCCTGCTGAGTCTATTCCTGGGTGTTGGCCCTCGGACCCAGGGTTTTCTTGCTTAAAGGACACTGGTGCACTGTGTGACCTGCCTTCTGGCAGCGGTGGCAGACGAACTCTTGGTGAGGATGGCGCTGGTTGTTGGTCCTTCCTGGGGGCGGCGTTGTCCTCCTCCGGGATGGCGACGTCCTCCTTCTCCTCCGGTTCATCCAGGGGACATCCTCAGGGCAGTCGGCTAGCAGGATCTTTCCCTCTGTCTCTGGCTCCGTCCGTAGTTGCAGGGCACTCATTACAGTGGCCAGGTTTTTGGTCAGCAGGCGCACTTCTGAGCGCAGACAATCCAGCTCAGTAGGGGGCGCTGCCTGCACTTTGGCTTCAGCAGCCAGCGGGGAAAAGGTGGGTGCTGCTGGCGTTGGAGTGGCCCCACCCTGGTGACGTTGGATTGCAGTATCTGCTGTCTCCAGGGGTTGCAGTCCCTTTATAGCCATATCCTTAAGGGTGTCAAAGGTAGCATCTGGATGGTCTAAGGACCACCAACGCACAGTCCTACTCTCCGCTTGGGACCTCAGCCCCCGGACAAATTGTTCTTTTAGCATTTTACTCTCATTAGTTATGCTAATTGTACTAACCTGTTTTAGAGCTCGCAGGGCCCCTTGTAAACGGCAGGCATAATCCCGAACGCTGTCCTCCAGTTTCTGAGAGCATTGGTAGAACCTCATCCGGAGGTCTGCCTCAGTGCGGTCCTCAAAGGCAGTCTGTAACTTTTTGAAAATTGCGGACACTGATTCCTGGTCTGTGGCTGACCAAGTCTCTACTTCTCTCACCGCAGCACCAGTCAATTGTCCCACAACTACTGCAGCTCTTTGTTTGCCCATCATGGAATACATGTCCAGTATCCTGCATATTTTGCACTTGAATCCAGACAGGGTGTCTGGCTTGCCGCTGTACTGGGGGAGCCACTTTGCTCCAGGCATGTATGGTAAAGTCAATGGTATGATAGGGGCTACAGGCCCTGGTGATGGAGCGGCTGCTCCGTCTTGTGCGGCGGCGGCTGCGGGTGCTGTCAGCCTGGGCCGCGACGTTGAGTTGTTGCTGCAACATCTTGGCGCCCCCCCCTAGTGAACCGTGGCCTACCTTCCTTCTGTAGGCCGCAGCTCCGCAGACGGAGTTCTTCTGGTAGGACCTTGCGTCGCTTACGTTCCACGTCAGAGCGTTCACTGGGGTTTCCTGGCAGGACCTGACGCTGCTTCAGTGCGTAGGGCGTGTCCTCGACTTCGAGCGCTTCCAGCGGTTACACCCCTCTTCTTCCAGCGCGGCGACCGGAAAGATGGCGGCCAGTGGCGGGAAACTCCAGAAAATGGCGGGAAAAGCTTCACCACTGTGAGTTTTACAGTTTCTTAAGGCGCACAGTATCCTGTGGCAACGGGCACGCAATCCTGTTCGTGACGCCAGTTAGAGAGATGTGGCGCCCAGGGGATGGGGACTACTCGGCGCCCGAGCCTTAATGCCTGGTCTTGGGGCTTGGGGGGATGTCGCGGTGGTCGGCTCCCGGGTCTCTCTTAAAAAAAGGGGAAAATAAAATGTCAAAGTTCGTGACGCCAGCTGTGGTGTCTGGTGAGGATCACCAGCGCTGCGGCAGTCCACTGAGGCCGGTGTTACGGCAGCGTTGATGGTGTAGCTCCCCACAGGTGGAGCTAGGGCTCAGGGCAGCGATGTTTGACGAGGTGCACGATATGGCGGTGACCCAGCTGGGCCCAAGGAAGGACAGGGGACACACACACACGGTTTGCTTCTGTACCTTTTACTGGTGGAAATGCAGGTACCGTCCGGAGCACTGTAGGGTGAGGGGTGAACTGCAGGACTCTCCCCAGTGAGCAGGTGTAGGGCCTCCTGTTTCTTCGTCGCTTAGTGTTAGTCTCTGCCCTGCCTGGAGCTAGGCCTAACTTAGTCTCTGTTCTGCACCAGCTGATCCTGTGGTAGGGCCTTCTGTTGGAGTACACACTCCCTGGTATATGGGGCCTCGGTAACTCCTGACCCTGGTATAACAGTCAGCGTTTGGTATTCCTGGGACAAGTAATTCACCAGGGGTTCTGGCCGTCTTCCGCAGGGTGTAAAGAATCCCTGCAGAGTCGGACCCAGTGTCCGGTATATGGTTTCTGGGGTGAGTGGTAAAGCTCCTCTGCCCCCAATGCTACTCACTCCTCTAGCCTTCGGCCTACTCGGGCCCTCACTAGGCTATACACACTGGCAGTTACGTGGCTGCCTCTTCTGCTACTCTCTGAGCGTCAGCAACGCTCCTAGCTCACTTAACTCGAGCTGCTTGAGTCTGACTGAGCTCCACTGCAGACTGACCTGTTTCTCTGTGTCTCACTCTGCAGGAACTGGCTGTGGACTCCAGACTGTTCTGTCTCCACTCACTTCCTGAGGAGAACTCACTCACAGACTCTCTCCTTCTGTGTCTGAGCAGAAACTGCTGAATCACTGAGCTGCCTAGCTCCACCATCCCTATTTATATCCCTATCCGGGCTCCCTCTGGTGGTCTGAGGTGGAAGGTGGAGGTGTGTGTATGCTGTGAGGGCCTCTTGTGGAGAAAACCTGAAATGCACCCGTCCAGGATCTGTGGCTCCATGCGCAGCAGGGCGTCACATTAGGATAAGACCCTATTGAGCTCTTGTTTTTTTATCTAAAGGAGGAAACCCAACATTTGGTGACGTCCATCGCTTCCGGACTTTAGACAGTCATTGTCTGCAAAGGATTCTCTATAAACTATTAAATATGAACATTTTATTTATGATAAAGTTAATTTGTCCAATTACTTTTGAGCCCCTGAAATGAGGAGGCTTTGTAGAAAAACTATTGCAATTCCTAAACGTCTCATGGGATATTTTTGTTCAACCCCTTTAATTAAACCTGAAAGTTGTATCTTCCATTATAATCTCAGTTGTTTCATTTTACATCCAAATAGTGGCGTGCAAAGCCCAAACCACCAAGATTCGGTCACTGTCCGAATATTTCTGGACCTAACTGTATACTGCCATATGTGTCTTCTATATGATTCTAAATCAGATTTGTCCATTCAGTATCCGTTCAGTATAATCATCTTACTGCCTGTAGGAGAAGGCAATGTCAGCAATCATCTTCCTCCTTTTACGATACTCCTGGTCAGAGAAACCCTGAATAAGGGAGACAAGGAACCAATAATTAATAGTACTAGTGGACCCAGCCTCTCTACTGACTGAGTAAATTCTCCGAATGCTTTAAAGAAAAATTAATAAACTGTTAAAACAGGTAGAATTAAATTCTTATAAATGATTGGCTTGTCCCATGACGACATAAGAATATATCAGCTCATTTGGAAGTCAGAGCGGTTAATGCTTTCCTCTAGCCAAAGCTTAGAGTCATTGTAAAAAGTTGCTACAATGCTGGAAGACTCGATTCAGGGTCATATTACATGGTCAATCACATACTTCAATGACCGCTCAATGCACAGTATTCCAAATTTTTGCCTTTGGAATGTGAAGTCCAGCTAAGGACTGGGTAAGCTGCAGCCAGAAAAAGCACAAAAAGGTGTAAAATATCCCAGCCCATCCTCCCTCAATCCCATTTTTTTCTTTGCTCTTGTACTATCTAAGAAAATCTAAGTAATATATACATTTTGTAAGGTCTCTCTCATTGTCTTGCATGTGGCTGTAAGACAACTGGCTGCAGCAGGAGCCTCTCCCTCAACCTTGTGTGAAGCAGGACAAAAGATAGCTAAGCCCCATCCCCTTGTATAAGGTGGTGTGGCCTCAAACATCTGCCATCCAAAGGAGGAACTGATCTGCAGGAGAATAACCTCTGTGTTCTCTGCAGGATTTTTACATGACTAATTTCTACAAGACCGATCATACAAAAAATGCTGCAGATTGTCATAGAATAAAGGCATCTATATTTCTTAGCGTCACCAGATTTCACAATACAAACTGCAAACATCATAAATAGATATCTTGGAATTGATGAGGCTGGTGTACTTACTTTAAAAATTCATCTGAGAACAGCTTTAGACAACTGGGTTCATTTTACATTGGAGCTCCAGGTTCATGACTACATCAGGGGTTCATTTTGAATCACCAAAATACAGTATTCAGATGGAACCCCTAACAGAGCCATTAAGTACAATGTGGCAAACGTCAGCAATTTTTTTACTCCACTAGCCCTCATTCCTGACAGTGTCTTTTTAGCCAGACACATTATGCTGGCTTCTGCAGTAATTTCTTTGTTTTCTTGTATGAAAAGAATCTGTCAAGAAGTTTTTTGCGCATTCAGATGGGGTCCCTGATGGAGTGTTGAACATGGAGCTGAAACATATGTAAATCCAGCCCTATCCTACTTAAGAGTTTATACTCAATCTCCACCCACCTAGACTTATTGACAGCTCCTCAGTGTCCCTCCTGCTGCTGAGATCTCACGCTGCTCAGCACAAGCTGCAGCTGTCATTCAAGCTAGGTGGTCAGAGGATGAATGCTCCTGTCTCATGAGTTCCTTCATTGCTCAAAAAATGCTCATTTTAATATCAGGATTGTTTAGCCATTCTGGAATAGATTTTCAAAACCAGCCTCATAATGTCCAAGAGATTTGCTTAGGAAATTATGCAGTCTGTATTCTTAGGTCTGGTGATAAATCCGCTAAAATCTATTATAGATTTAGAAAGGTAAAAAGTGAAAAAATACATGATGTACTAGGGTGGTTACTGGGACGGTATTAATATGGGCACCTGGTCATTAGCTATCACCTTTTTCATGTACTTTGAGTTAAAAATCATTAATGATTTCTCTGAAGATTGACAAGTTAACAAAAACAGATATCTAACTTACCGGATGTTCCAAGTCTAGATCTGGATCGAACTTAGTTTCCAAGTGGTGACATTTGTCCAGGTCTGCAATTTTAGTAGGAAACCAGTGAACTGTATTATGTCAAAAGAAAGACCTTTATTTAGTAACTCACGAAAGGAGCCATGTTAACGATGGGTTATATAATTCCCTCCTGTCCTAGCAATACTCATACCTTTTTTCTACATATGTATGGCAAGCAGAGTTACTAACTTTTCTTTTTTTAGATTTTCTGGAAAACTTACGGAAAGCCAACGTTTTTATGGACAGATTGGAAAACCATAATAAATCATTAAGATTTTAATTGATATATATCTGCAGCCCATAACTCTGATATAAAGCTGTATTCACTTTTAACTGTAAAATGATAATTATAGCCATAATAATCTGTACAACCTCCTCCAGCTTCAGCATAATCACAGACACATCACATTGTATTGACAGACACAGTAAATACCGGGAAGTGCCGATTTTTACGGAATGTCCAGGAATTTTTAGATGGTTGGAAACCAAGATATCAGTACTGCTAGCAGGCTTTCTCCTAATCCGTACACCAATGGTCCCTAACCTGCAGATCTCCAGATGTTGTAAATCTAATGCTCCCAACCTTCCATGATAGCTTGTGCTAATGGTTGTAGTTTTTCGACAGTCGAACAACTACAAATTGGGGATTACAATCCCGAGCCTTGTGATTGTCTACTATTGTGGACATTATGCATGTTTTTTTTAGCTGAAAAGCTGCCATGTATTCTCTCATGCGAGATAATCAGGACGATTAGGCTAATGACACTCAGCTCAAACTTTGTCAGAGATTGATCCGAGTGTCATCTTACTATGATCCGATTCTTTCTCATGAAAAAATCGTATCACAGATGCGGAGAAGACAGAAAACTTAATTTCTCCATCTTCTCCATTGTTTCTTTGCGTGTACATCGGACTGCACTCAGATGACATCTGAGTGAATTCCGTTGTTTCATTCACACCCATAGACTTATATGGGTGCATGTGATCCGATTATCTATCATTGTTTTCTCATACCAAATTGACATGAGAAAAAAAGGGCTGGTCAACTCGGTAGTGCCCCATATTATAATATTGGGCTAAGTGCTATGCGATAAAACTTCAAAGAACCACTAGGCCTTGTTATACCTTGTGTGAGTGTAGCGTGACGTGGGGCGGTAGTCGTGAGCAAGTGCTCGTGCTTCATGCCCCTGCACGCTACATGAAAACTGAGGTCCTGCCTATGTCTGTGGACTTTGACAATCTCGGCGATACCCCTCTGCAGACCGCATGGTGCCGATGTACTCGGCTGGCCAGGACCAGAGGTTACGAAGATCAGTGAGGGAAACCACAGCTCATAAATAAACATATTTTTACTGAAGAGTAACTTGGTATGAACAATATACAGCAGATAGTAGCCATTTATCTTCAAGGACGTTTCTTTAACAAGCAGCATCTTCGCACACATTTCCTTCTTTCCTGAAAACGCTCTATTTTCCTCGGTTACGTCCTCTACTCTTTGCACAGCCCAGCACACTATTTCGGATTCTTCCCTCATTCCCTATAACGTCACTACAGTCCAGTAAACAAGAGTCCTATACCGAAACCCACATCATTTTCTCCGTAGGAGAATTTTTTCTGCCAATATGGCAGCTACTCAGCTTTCTTTTCTACTGATGCTTCTGGACTACCAAGTGGGGCATTTTTTCTTCATCTTGCTTCATCTTCCCTTTCCGTTCTGTTACCTACTAGCAGACGACTCCGTACCGTCCCGCTAGGCTTCCTGCCCCAGGCTCTGGTACTTCTTCCTTTGCTCTCTTTAATAATTTTGTCCCGACTCTGGACTGCTATTCACTTTCCTTACAGCTTTCCCTTTTCTCTGCTGGGTCTTACTATCTGCTCGGTTATCTCCCTCTAGTCACAGGGACACCCACTTACATGCCATTCTGTTGATTAATCAGACCAGAGGTCTGCTCTAGCTGCAAGTTAGGCCCTATCTGATATTCTGACATGAAACTCTCCACTGTCTCCTCACCTAGCCCCTCCCATTCTAGCCTAGACCCAACTGTTAACCCTACTTATACCTACCAACTAACTGTTGCTGGGCAGAACACAACTTCCTTACCAACAATATAAGTTATTAGACCTACAACACATCATAAATGCTTCACATCACATTACAGATCTTCAAGGGAGACTGTGGGCAACACCTCCACTTCATTACTTGAGCAAGCCCTTAAAAACCTTGGTTCATTTATCTTCTGCAGCCTCTTAGTATCACAGTACATACCTGGCTGCAGAATTCAATTTTTCCATCAGTGAGTTCATCTGAAAGCTTTGGCTCAATCTCAAGGAATTTTATTTCCTTCCCAAAACAATCTTCAAAGCTGATTTCTAACTGAGTCCAATTGTCAGGAGAGGAGAGATCAAATCTACAGACCTGAGCCATCAGATAAACTCTTTTAATAGATTTCATTATAAATGACATCCACTAGTAATTGGGAGCTATAAAATTCATTAGATCAGTCCAGTGCATGCAAAGTTGGAAGCTGCTTTTAGGGTCCCTGTGGCATGGTTGGGCTTCGGTACCACAAGGTGTGGTGAGCTAGCTACATTGTGTGACAGTACCCCACATAGGTCATGGGGTAACATAGTGCTGCACCTTAAGCATGAAGCCCAGGTTTGGGTCTGCCATTCTTATCATGCTTCATATTATGCTATACCCAGGTTTGGTCAGGGCATACCTTTCACTTCTTTAGTGGTCCTTACATCTTCTGATACTCTTCTAATGGAGCTCATTAATGTGTTGAGGTCTGATCGATGAACTTCACAGCGTATAAAGTACTCCAAATCTGAGCTCACTCCAGTTCCCTTCTTTCCAGGTCGGGTCTCCATATGCTGGATTTTGGCTTCAAATGTCTATGAAAATGTCCAATAATTCAAGATATAACTATTCTGGTCAGCAGCATTGTAATATTACAATTACAGTGTATGGAAGTAAAGAAAGAAGAACTCAGTCTTCGCCATAGAAAACAATGAGGCACAATGACCCGAAAGAAGCAACACACCAGGGAGCTTGGGTGAGATGTGGCCTGGGAACTTGGGTGAAAGTTGTTCTTTCTTTATTTTCTCGCTCTCACATCTAGAATATAGCTATTACATATGGGCCAAGTAGGACTCTACAACTGAGGTCATGTATCAACATATACATTGACATGCCAAAAGAAAGTCTGCACGGTAGCTATAGGCACCTGTACAATTTTGCTAGTACAATATATGTTAATACATGTCTTATTGCTTCCTCATTGTTGCTGGGTGTGTGAATGTCAATGGGTGCATGTGCCCACGGTGTTAATTTTCATGGACTGTATTAAAGAATTAACAAAGCACTTTCCTTTGGGCAGTGAATTTAAATACAGGGCTCAGGCAGCAAACTGGATTCAATGATTTTTTTACTGAATTGAACAAAAAACGGACTTTGATCCAGTAAAAAAAAACATAAAATGAATTTATCAATAAATGGATTGTCCAGGCTTGGGACTCAAGTCTGCAGTCACTCTGTACAGTGCTCTCTGTCAGGATTATCCGGTGCCGGTGGCGGGAGTTGGCGAGCGATTGGCTGCAAATGTGTTGTTTGCACACATGCAGCCACATTCCGACTAGACGTGCGTGGCCTTGCACAATACAAGTGAATGAAGGGAGGCTGGACACGTCTAGTCGGAATGTGGATGGAATTATGCAAATCGCATAATTGCGATGACCACCCGGTGACGGTGAAGTGACCGCCGGCAAGGCCGCGCGTTGGTATCTATGATCTGGCCCAGCAAGATCCCCACACACAGACTCTATCTTGATAACCGTATCTTTACTCGTATACATTTTTAACAGCAAAGAAAAACAATAAATGACAACAGTAAATATGCACAGTAATAACGTGTACTGATAAGCTGACCCTCACTGTCCCTACTCACACGTTACCAGTCCTTTACTCCAGAAGGATGTGTCCCCCGTCGCAGGCCTGTCTGTCTTTGCAGGAGGGCGTCCCAGCCGGAGAAAAAAAAACAGGAACAACAAATTTCGCTGAAAGGAGGGAATACTTCGGCCTCTCGCCAGAGGACCCGCTTACAGTCTCTCTGATCCGGATAGCAGCTTTGGTGGATCCCTTATGTAGTCCACACTCCAGTAGCAGGGAGTGTAATAGCAGTATCCCTCAGCAGTGAAGAAGCTGGGGAAGGCTCCGAGGATATGGTGTCAGGTAAAAGAAATCCCGTTGAGAGTCTCTCCTGCGCCACGCACGAGGGCCTGCACACAGTCCTGGCTCTTTTCACAGCCCACAGCAAACTCCTCGCGCGCTTTTTTTTTTCTGCTTCCCACTTTGGTCACGTGACTCTCTAGGGCCGGACACAGGAGGCTCAGTCTTTTGCTCTGTCATCACACCCTGCGCAGGTGCAACCTCTGGCCACAAGGTGGCAACATCATCCTGTGTAATCACTTCTGTAACAGGCTCTATATCAATAATCACCGAACAGCCAGAGCCTGCCAGCTCACTACACGCCCCCCCACTCAAAGGTTGGCAGTCCCTGTCAACGACCGGCTCCAGGGCGGCGATGGCTGTGGATGTGACAGGGGGCGGCTGGGAAGAGGGCCACACATATTGGTCTCTGTAGGACTGTCCTGGAGGTACCCCTGCAGTGGTCCTCATTGTCCGCCTAACGGGTTGGATCCCCTCTCTCCTATCAGTCACCCCACTCTCTTTCCCAGTCGACATGTCAGTAGAGGAGGTAATCGGTTCAAGTGCGTCAGTCGGACGGACAGGGGTAGGCATGCATTCAGTCTCTACATCCCCGGGGTCAGTGTCTCCGACAGTATTAGTGATATCCATCTCTCTAGGTATCACAGTAGGGGAGTCAGGCTGGGAACGGCAGGGGCGCAACATATTACGGTGCAAAGTTCGGATGCTGCCGCTGTCTTCGCCCTGCACTCGATAGACGGGGCCACCGGGGTACGGCTGTTCAATTACTCGATAGACTTCGGTCTCCCACTTGGGCCGGAGTTTCCCTTGCGGCTTCTTTATTCGGACTAGGACCAGTTGACCTACATTCAGTGGGTCTTCTTGTACCGGAAGTGGGTCAGCGTGTACTTGATCCTGAATTTGTCGGCCTACTAGCCGGTAGACAGTCTCCATTCTCTGGCGGTGTGTTTGTAGCCAGGAAGGATAGGTACCACAGGTATCTTCTTCGGAACTAGACAGTTGCAACTCATGGATGTCTTTGCCCGGACGGCCAAAGAGAAGGGTGTATGGGGTGTATCCGGTGACGGAATGGACCTGATTATTATAGGCCCACAGCAGTTCCGGGAGGAATCGAGGCCAGTCGGGCTTTTTGTCTTCAGCCAAAGTCTGGATCAGTTGTAAGAGGGTCCGGTTAAAGCGTTCACACGCGCCATGCCCTTGTGGATGGTAAGGGGTGGTCCTGGACTTCTTGATTCCATACATCCGTTGGAGTTCTTCAATGACTCGCCCTTCGAAACAAGCCCCCTGATCAGAGTGTAGCCGCTCCGGACACCCGTAGACCCGAACGAATTGCTGACAGATGGCCTGTGCAGCTGATTCAGCAGTCTGATCCTTGGTAGCAACAGCGACAGCGAATTTCGTGAAGTGGTCCACCATCACCAGACAGTACTGGTAGCCACTATTCGCCGTTCCGATCAATAGATAGTCCACCATCAACAGCTCGAGGGGCCTCGACGTCTTAATAGTCTGGACGGGGGCACGCTGCTCCGCGGACTTGTGGAATTCACAGGTACGGCATGCTTGACAGACGTTTTCAACCAACTTACGGAGCCCCGGACAAAAAATGAACTGCTGGGTCCACCGGAGGGTCTTGTCTATGCCGAAGTGGCCGTTCCTTCTGTGAGCTTCGCCCACCATCTCATGGGCCAACTGCACCGGGACGACAATCTGCAAACACTCCTCCAGCATATGGGATAAAAGGGCCCTGCGACACAGGACTCCATCTTTCACGATCAGCCGATCCCACTGGGCAAGCAGAGCCAAGGCTCCGGTCGATAGTCGGGCTCTCACTTCGGAGGGCGGTTTCTCTTGTTTATTCACATACTGTTTCAGTAAGACGTGCTCGGGATCTCGATCTTGAAGATTGGTCCATTCTTGCTGGGACAGGGGAGATCCCACTACGGCTTCAATCCCTCCTACCGCATACTGGCAGCTATCTTCTATTTGCTTTGCGAGCCGGGCAAAGTCAGGCATCTCATCTTCCTCCAACTCTTCATCCCGGTCCCCCACTGGCGGGGATGATGTCACTCTAGACAGGCTGTCAGCATTCTGATTCTCATTCCCCGCTCTGTATTTAATTTTGTACTGGAATCTAGAGAGCCTGGCCATCCAGCGCTGTTCCATTGCCCCTAGTTTGGCATTCTCTAGGTGGGTGTTAAGGGGTAAGGAAATGACTGTCTCTTTTTCAGCGGGCAAAGTAATCCGGGTACGGCGTGGCACCGTAATGGCGGCTAGGGGTAGTTGTTCCTCTGCCATCTGTTGAAGTCCAACGGTCCGGATTACGCGCTGGAACGCCAGACGAGTAGGCTTATGTTTGGTGACTTTCTGCCAGTATTTGGGTCCTTTTCTTGTCAACAGCATAAGATCCAGGTCTTTCAAAATGTTCATTCCAACTATCACTGGGGTTTCGGAGCCGAAACCTTCCTTGACGATGACGATCCCTCGTTTCCCTAAGTCCTGTCCGCAGGCCTTTGTGTCCATCCAAGCAACTCCGGTCACTGGAATGGGTAGATTATTAGCCGCAATAATCTTAATGGCGGTGTCTGGGTCACGAGCAGTTCTTGGTTTGAGGTAATTTTCATAAAACTGTTCAGAGATCGTGGTCACTTGTGACCCGGTGTCCATCAGTCCCTGTACGGCAATTCCTTCCAGGACAACTTCAAGTGTCGGGCTATTCGAGGCAAGAGCACTCCGCCATCGGCTCTGTTTTTCCACACCCCTCTCCTTGGCCTCCCCTGCTGCGTGAGCCTTAGCTGCAGGGGTGTCTAGTTTAACGGCGGCCATTGTGGTGAGGCCCGGCGTGGTAGCTCTGCTTGTGGATATGGCTGGGGTTCCATTCGCTGGTCTGATCGAAATTCCCTTCGCTGGGGTGACTGAGGGTTTGTTTGTTGGAGTGACGGAGGTTGTTGCGGAGGGAAGTGTTGAGGACAACGATTTGCCCTATGGCGAGGATCACCGCATGACCAACACTGTCCCACGGGACGACTAGGCTGTCTTCGCTGGTCTCCCTGTCGGTCTAATGTTAACTGTAATATCTGTTTCTGTAAGTATGCTACCATCTGTTTCAGGTCTTCCGTGTCACTGTTCGGATTTTTAATGTCAGATATGGATCTGCACGCAGCACCTTGAATCCCCACATCCATGACGGGTCCCCTTGAACGTTCTATGGCTTCCTGTTTGACTTCAGCAAAAGTAAGAGCCGGCATCATCCGGATCAAGTCCTGTAACGTGCGGTTAAGATACTGGTCTCTCAGTCCTATTACAAATTGGTCTCTCAGTACCAGGTCACGAGGAGCCATACCAGCTAGTTGCTCCCCTTTTCCACAGGTTTGTTCAAGGAGTACCTGAAGGGCGTTCGCATATTGGGGAATATCCTCCCATTCTAGCTGCATCCGTCTAAAGAACATGTGTCGCAGTGTTCCCTGGTATGTGGTCGGCCCATAGCTGTTCTCCAGCACCCGCACCAAATCATCTACTGTACGCTGGCCCCTGACCGTCTCCAGTCTGACTGTCGTCCATGCCTCCCCCTCTAGCGTCAGTACCGCCATTTCTGCCAAGGTCTTAGGGTCAATATTATACATTTCCCCCAGTATCCGGACTTGTTCCGCCCACTCTGGTACAGGGTAGTTTCGTCCACCAAATTTCCTGACCTGATTCACAATAGACACCGGCGGGGCTTTCTGACTGTACACGTGGCCTGGGTGGGAATCTTGTTGGTCACAGATCCTGCCGACTACGCCAGATGAAGTGACCGCGGGCAAGGCCGCGCATTGGTATCTATAATCTGGCCCAGCAAGATCCCCACACACAGACTCTATCTTGATAACCGTATCTTTACTTGTATACATTTTTAACAGCAAAGAAAAACAATAAATGACAACAGTAAATATGCACAGTAATAACGTGTACTGATAAGCTGACCCTCACTGTCCCTACTCACACGTTACCAGTCCTTTACTCCAGAAGGATGTGTCCCCCGTCGCAGGCCTGTCTGTCTTTGCAGGAAGGCGTCCCAGCCGGAGAAAAAAAACAGGAACAACAAATTACGCTGAAAGGAGGGAATACTTCGGCCTCTCGCCAGAGGACCCGCTTACAGTCTCTCTGATCCGGATAGCAGCTTTGGTGGATCCCTTATGTAGTCCACACTCCAGTAGCAGGGAGTGTAATAGCAGTATCCCTCAGCAGTGAAGAAGCTGGGGAAGGCCCCGAGGATATGGTGTCAGGTAAAAGAAATCCCGTTGAGAGTCTCTCCTGCGCCACGCACGAGGGCCTGCACACAGTCCTGGCTCTTTTCACAGACCACAGCAAACTCCTCGCGCGCTTTTTTTTTCTGCTTCCCACTTTGGTCACGTGACTCTCTAGGGCCGGACACAGGAGGCTCAGTCTTTTGCTCTGTCATCACACCCTGCGCAGGTGCAACCTCTGGCCACAAGGTGGCAACATCATCCTGTGTAATCACTTCTGTAACAGGCTCTATATCAATAATCACCGAACAGCCAGAGCCTGCCAGCTCACTACAACGGTATCAGAGAATCCTGACAACACGCACTGTGTGCGCTGTGAGGATTCACAAATCTGCAGTCATATAGAGTGATCGCAGATTTGAGCCCCAAGTCTGGACAACCCATTTAGAATGAACCCCCTCCAAGCCACATATATGGGCATGCAGATCTTTGAAATAAAAATTTATTGACACCTTTATATCTTCTATCTGTGGCAGCATTCCTGAGTAATTACCATTTTTATTCATATGCAAATAAAGAGTGAAATTCAATGGGAGTGACTGAGCACTTCCCTAGCCACTGCCTCCAGACTTGCTTCCTCTCCCAATATTAGCCTTTTTAGCTTGACTAATAACTCACTACCTGTGTGATGTCAGATACAAGGAAAGGAAGTCAGAAAGTAAACTATAAATCAAAGTGGTTGATACTGTGAGGGGAAACAACTCTGGGAGGCACAGAGGCTTTTTAAGTGCTCTGCCATGCCCGGAGCACTTAACACCTCATATGAATATGAATGAAAATGTTAATTTCTCAGGAATGCAGCAACAGTTAGAATATATAAAGGTGTTGATGAATTTTTATTTCTAACATCTACATGCCCAAATATGCTGGTTTGGGGAAAGGGATTTGATCTTACTGACAGATTACATTTAATATTCAAAAAAACCTCATATTATTTTGGCAAAGTATTTGGGACCAGCGAGGGCTAATGTTACCCACACTTAAAGATATCAGTTGCCCAGGAACAAAAACTAACACTTATTGGCACTGGAGCTTGGATTATTAGATTTTTAGGTGGTTTATTTCACAATGTACAATGGTTTAGGAAGGAGGTCACCAGTAATGAACTTATCTTTCCCCCATTAGAATTTTTTTTAACCTAACCCCAAATAAGCCTATGTTATAAAATATTCTGCATTTAGGACAAGAAGAGAAGTTAATTATTTTCTAAAGCCAAGCGCTACAGAAGGCAAGGGTTAATAGAGCCAGTCATATTGTGCGGGTGCTTGAGGCAGTGAGATGCTGCTCCTCCTGCCCTATTTGTGTGGCAGGTATCTGCACATCAATGCATTACCACTAATGTGACAGCGCTGATCGCATTACCACAGCGGGGGCAGCAGCAGATAGCTGGCACATCCACAGCCAAATTACATTACCACTGTCTGTCTCCCAATCCCAGCCAGAGGGCTCATCACAGAGCATCTCATGGACAACACGGAGCATCTTCCACTCCAAGTGTCACATCCCATACTCCGAGCATAGGGGAGAGCAGCACATGAGCGCCCACCTCGCCAATCACCGAGGCTATGGGACCTGTTTTTGAAGATAACTGTTCCATTAGTAACTCGATGATGAAAATATAGAAAGGTCAATTAAATTTAATATCAAAAATAATCTAGATCTCAGCCATGATAAAGTTATTATCAAGTCGTTCTTCATTTCTAGTGCACAGAAGTAAGAAAATATAGGACTGATATGGATGCTCAATGGCAATACGACTATTATAGGGTGATTTAATTCTTTTATTATTTGACAGTTCTTACCTCAAACACTTTCAGAGTGCGGGATAAGGAAGATGGCTTGTTTCCTTTAAGAGAGAAGAGAAGGTTGACGATGGCCTTTCCATCCTTCTCCTCAAATACCAGGGGGTCAGTGCACTCTCCAGCCTCCGCAGCCGCTGCCGCAGCCTCGCGTTCCTTCCGGGCATCTTCTATTAAACTCTGCCTTCTGCCCAAGAAGCGTGGGGACTGTAAAGGTAGACGTCACAGTCAGTGACAGGATTTAGAAAGGTCTAGACATCATCATCCCGTGAAAATTCCCTAAGAAATAATGGCTGACGATAGCTTCAAACACATTTCATGGTGACCTTCCAACCATGGATCCACTCACTGAAAATAATTACAGTTGGGGGGTCCTTTTTTTTCCCAACATGAAGATACATGGATTTCTTCCTCTGGATCATCACTGTAGTACAATAGGTGGATGTGTGCCTTTTTCCATTCTACGTTACTAGATTTTCTTCTTGGACCTTGAGGTGACACAGACGCCCCCATTCCACATTTATAAACATAGTCTTCTTCATTAGTATAAAATCCTCATCCCACTGGTAAAATGATAACATCGTGTTCCCCACCACTGTCTTAATCCACAATATCAGTAACTAAAGTATTACTTTACAATAGGGCCACAGACTTTGTTATTCCGCACTTTATGTTCCCCCATGTTCTTCTAGGACATGCCCTTTTACCAAATATTATCCCATGGCAGGTGTACTTACCTAAAGGACCCTTTTATAATGTCATAAAGTTATGTTCAAACTGAGTTATTTTAGTATTTTAGAAGTAACAAAATACTGAACATGTGCACAGCTATGTTGTTTTTTACATTGCTGTGCAATGCTGTGTGTGTTTTCTCTCATCCGAGAGAATCGGGCAGATTATGCTAATCACACTCTGATCAGAGTTTGATCATAGTGTGATCCGATTTTCTCGAATGAGAAGAAGATGGAAAAGAAATGTCCACATCATCTCCATTCTGTGAGTCTGTGAAAATCGGACTGCACTCAGATGTCATCCGAGTGCACTCCGATATTTTCCAAGGACTCATCGACTTGCATGAATGAGTGCGATCTGATAATCGGATCTAACTCGGACATACAGTGATTTTTTTCTCAGATCGGCTCTGCCTGAAGAAAAAAATGGATATGTGTGTGGCTCCATAGACCAACATTGGTCTGACTGCGATCAGATGTTTTGTTAGATTGCACTCGGAACCGAAAATACAGTCATGTACACGAGCCTTTATGTCTGTTTATTTAGGCAGTTTTTTGGTGATTTTTCAGGCAGATTCCAGACGGAGTCTACTTGAAAAAGGCTCTGTTTGCACAGTCGTTTTGAGACTTGGAGGCGGATTGGAGAGATTCCTCTTAGTTTCTCCTCCAAAAACTCCATGCGCACTTAGCCTTAAATAGTATTTCGGGTTTATCAACATAGAGTCTCCTTTAGGCAAATATATTTGTAAGGGCTATATCGTATGAACATATATTGTTTGCCCAATACAAAGACTTTTAATCCGGTGATGGACATATTGCACATAAAAAGTGTATTTTCACTGAGGGCAAGTTTCCATAATGTCATCATGCAGAAAAGATTACTTCTAGTACCATGTACTAGGGCCCCAAAAAAATATCAAATTCTGACTGTTTAGGAACAAATGTGACAACTTCTAACATTGTATTGCTCTTCTCATTGTTGACTAAATGAACTTACAGAACTATTGGGAGATTTCTGGATTCTTTCAAGAAAGGAAATTTATAAAAAAAAAATAAGAATTGGGAATGTTATATGTTTAGACAGCGAATTGGGAGAACAATCCAGAATTGCAGAAAAAAAAAGTTCTTGAAATATGGTCCTCGCCAAAAAGAGGGTCAATGAGGTATGACTTTTCCACTGACCCCCTCTCCATGCTGCTGTGAATGCAGAGGTGGTCGCTTATGTGCATGTCTCTATATTCATACTATTAGGGTTCCAAAACTTTCCAAAAAAAGTTGTGTGGTTGTTTTGTGCAGCCTCCTCTCAATTCACAGAGTTTGTAAGAGGGAGAGAGTGCCAGGGATGGGTCCCTCATCTATCAAACATCTATGGCATATCCAAAGAACACTTTCTAGTTTTGAGGTTTTAGTGTCTTAATATTTACCCTCACATCTTAAGGATCCCCTAACACAAAACTCTTATACCTAATATTAGACCTCAGTTAACTTGATATAGTAAAGGCCAACTAGCATCAAAGCTGTGCTGCATTTAGGAACTTCTCCAGTTTGGGAAACAACAAAGATCCATTTGCCCGGATGGGATCTAATCGTAAATTCTAATTTCCTCCCACACTCTAAATTATCAGTTAGCTTAGTTGGTTACCAACATATTAAAAATTGAGAGTCCTCAGTGGTTGATAAAAGGTTATTTAAAAGGACTCAACCACTGAGGACTCAACCACTGAGGTACCAACCACTGGGGACTCAATCACTGAGGACTCAATCACTGAGGACTCAACCACTTAGGAATCAACCACTTAGGACTCAACCACTTAGGACTCAACCACTGAGGTCTCAACCACTGAGGTATCAAACTCAGTGGTTGATACCTCAGTGGTTGAGACCTCAGTGGTTGATACCTCAGTGTTTGAGTCCTCAGTGGTTGAGTCTTCAGTGGTTGATACCTCAGTGGTTGATACCTCAGTGGTTGAGTCCTCAGTGGTTGATACCTCAGTGGTTGAGTCCTCAGTGGTTGAGACCTCAGTGATTGATACCTCAGTGGTTGAGTCCTCAGTGGTTGATACCTCAGTGGTTGAGTCCTCAGTGGTTGATACCTCAGTGGTTGAGTCCTCAGTGGTTGATACCTCAGTGGTTGAGTCCTCAGTGGTTGATACCTCAGTGGTTGAGTCCTCAGTGGTTGATACCTTTTAATGAATCTTTTATCAACCACTGAGGACTCTCAAATTTTCATATTTTTCTATCTACTGGTTAATACGGTTGGTACAGAGATATGTATTTTTACTGTATCAAATCGGTTACCAAAGAAATTTTAATTAGGCTAAGTTCACATTAGCATATAAAATGTTGTCCGATTTTCATCCAGAAAAAAAACGACCATTTTCATCTCAATACTCATCCTTATGGCATCAGTATGGCATCCAGTTTTATATATTAGTATCTATTAAAATTTACAGGACCAAATACAATTTCCTATATTAAAGAATGTATCTCTAAAAATCAGATGTTATATGACTGATCCCTATGGGATCTGATTTTTTTGCGAGTCCACAGACTTGAATAGGCGAGTCTCTCCGACATACGGAAAAACTGATCTTTTTCACACAAAGACTCGGTCCATGAAAAAAAAACCTCATCTGAACAGCCCCATGAATAACATTGGTCTTAGAGCTGTCCGTGTGGTCATTTTTGCCACGTTCAGCACTTGGACCAAAAATACAGTCGTGTGAACTTGGCTTTAAAGTAATTGTGCGCCAAGTGGACGCTATGTGACCTAAGAAAATTGTGCTACAAAGTTACCATAGCAAAAATTACAGCAGTTGTATATCTGTGATTGGTACTGTATAAGGTCATTTATAACCTTTTATTCCCAAACAGAAAAAAAAGAGTCAAATTAGAGTTTTTTCCTGATTTTTAGCCGCTGTGTAACTGTAGCCTTATGGGGAAATAATGACGCTCCTATTGCACCAACATTTTGGGATGAGCTACTTTGTAATTAGCATTTTCCGGTTCATTACTATATGTATTTATCAAGCCAAATATTATAAAGCAACACAAATATTTCAGACTTAGAACGTAAGTTTCTTATTATACTTATTAACCAGTGAATAGACTTTTCATACACACAGCAATTTTTTTTTTTGCTTACAGCGAATGTTTAGGACTAGAGAAACGCATGGCAGCTTCTCTACCAGATTGTATTGTATCCAAATTCAGTTGCAGTACCAGACGCAACCCAAGGACAGATGTGGCGCTGTTTTTTTTTTTTGTAAGAAAACAGCTATTTTTCTCTAATCCTGCATAACCGTCTTGATGGAAAACATTTTAATATTATTTTATATGTGCAAATTTGACCTGATAAAACTGATCATGGAAAATTATGTGTTTCCATATATAATGTTGAAGCATAAATGGACATGATATGTCAGTGCCAAATCCATACAGATGAAAAAAACCTTACTCTGTCATTATGGACCTCATTAATAATGATCAGGGGTGCATTTCATCATAGATCATGTTATATCAATATATAAGTGTATAACATTTTACATTTGACTACAACTACAAACTACTGGGACAGTACATGCAGGCATAAAAAAAGAAGGAAAAGTAAAAGCAAACTGTAATATAAGTTACATATACAAAGTGGAAGACTACGCTGACCACAAAAAGTAGGGTTAGATTCTTCTTCTTACCAGAATAGCCTCAGCCTGTTTGGGATCAAGCTCCGAAACAGCCCTTCTGAAGCTCTTCCCGGCAGATCCGGAGATGTTTGGTGTAGGCATCACTACTCTTTGTAGAAGTGCGTTCCCAGCACCTGCTCCAAGCCCAGGCTTTTATAGTGCAAGTCTGACGTCACTACTCCCCCCCACCACAACATCTCCGGCTGAGGGAGGAGGACGGACAGTGGTCCTTTAGCACATCTCCCTCAGACTCAGACATTGTAACCTGCAGAGCATCACTCGCTTTGTAAGAGTAACCTTCTTATCCAACAACTGCAGACCATCTCCGCAGCAGCTTCTTGATGAATTTTACGACCTTTAGTTCAATGCTAATAATTTATTACAACATGTTTTATCTTGAGAGTTTAGATTTTTTTAGGGTGCAGAAGGAAAGTTAATGCCCCGTATACACATTAGACTTACGATGAGGTTCGGCCGACTTAGTATGTGGGCCGAACCTCAGCCAACACTCAAATGTGTATGGAGACCCTGGACAACTGATCATTGGGGGAGATGTTGATAGGGTATGTCTGATTTTAGACTGCCGATCACGTTGTTCTGCCAGAGATAAGATGCCACCTGACATGTCTGGTGAGTGGTGACACCACTATCATACAGAGCTTCTGTGTAAAATCCTAGAATGTTAGAGTTGGAAGGGACCGCCAGGGTCATCGTGTCCAACCCCCTGCTCAATGCAGGAAAGTATGTACTGGAGAGACGGCCGAGATAGCTGCCGGCCGAACAAGCAGCAGAACAATGTGTATGGTGGGATGAAGTCAAACGCTGAAATTTCAATTTATGGCATACAATAGGCTCTAAACAGCAGATTTATTTGGGTTTTATTTCAAGTTCCTAAATGGTCCAAAAGGAGATGTTCTTCAGCATCAAGGAGAGTAATTAAAACTTATCTTTTAATCAAATAGGATAAAAAAAACTGATAGAATATGCACATATTAAAAAAAATAATAATTACGCATTTCGGGTAGAAAAACCCTTATTCATAGCCTGAAACGCGTAATCATTGTTTTTTTTTAAATATGTGCACATTCTGACAAATTGTTTTATTCTACATGACAAAAGGCTAGGCTTTAACTACTTTCCTTTGGTGCTGGAGAACTTCCCCTTTTGGAGCATTGAAAGCTCTTTGATCTGGAAGCCTAGACCAGTATATATTCCATGCACCAGACCCCGACCACAGACTGTCCGCCCTGGAAGTTTCCTGGGATACATATCTGTAATACAGGAGTGGTAAGCTGAATTGGCGCTTTTTCTATTTATTGCATGGTGCTTGTTAAGGAATCTTGTACTGATGGACTCTTCCTCTAGTGACTCCCGAAAACACACAGGCAGGGGAACTAAGGAGTGGCTCCGTAAGAAACATTTCAAGGTCCTGGAGTGGCCTAGCCAGTCTCCAGACCTGAACCCAATAGAAAATCTTTGGAGGGAGCTGAAACTCAATGTTGCCCAGCGACAGCCCCGAAACCTGAAAGAACTGGAGGAGATCTGTATGGAGGAGTGGGCCAAAATCCCTGCTGCAGTGTGTGCAAACCTGGTCAAGAACTACAGGAAACAAAGGTTTCTGGACCAAATATTATGTTCTGTTTTTCTATTGTATCAAATACTTACTTCATGCAAAAAAATGCAAATTAATTATGTAAAAATCATACAATGTGATTTTCTGGATTTTTTTTAAGATTCTGTCTCTCACAGTTGAAGAGTACCTACGATAAAAATTACAGACCTCTACATTCTTTGTAGGTGGGAAAGCTTGCAAAATCGGCAGTGTATCAAATACTTATTTTCCCCACTGTATACAGTGGCGCAGGACAGTAGCCCTGGTGGGGGTCCTGGCTGGGTGTGTGGACTTGTGCTGTGAGGAAGCTACACCCGTGGAGGCCGCATGTAACCAATGACGTTGGTTTACCAGGATCAGATGTTTTACAGTTCAATGAGAGAGACCACCATTCAAAAATAAACTTTTTACTAAACGGGAACTTGGTGGGAATTATATGCAACAGATAGCGGGTGCACAGCTTTATGAAAGTTTCCTTCACAATACGGAGCATTTTCCATACACAGATTCCTTTCTCTTTACTAGTTTATCCTCTATCTTTCCTGTTCCCCTTCACTTTCCCACAACCCAGCTCAGTAGCACAGTCCAGTTTGTAAGAGCACTATACTCAACCCGCTACTTTGAAAGTATGACCGTTACTTATCTCTTCTGTCTCTGACACTCTAGAATTACCGCCCGGGGCACTCTCTTCGTCTTATGTACTCTGTTCCGTCTAGGCCCTCTTGGAGTTATAAACTCTGGGCCGCACTGCTAGACGTTCTCTGCTAGGAATCGTCTCTGATCGATCACTCTGTTCTTTTAGTCACTTCCTTCTCTTTCTCTCCGCTAGAATCTCGCTGTCCTCTGTCGCTGTCTTCTCTCTCATTAAGGACACCCACGTCATGCGACACTGCTCTCATGGAACTTTAGGTCTTTTCTCTACTCACAAAGGGCCCTTTCTGCCTCATTACCAGGAAATTGTCACTTTCCCTTCAACATATCCCCTCTCAATCTGGGCTAATCCCAAACATTAACCCCCACTATCACTATCCCTACATTATAAACATTACTAACATATTTAACGCACATCACAATGCAAATTACAAATTACAACTATACACTTGTTTCGTCAAGGGGGAATGTGGGCAGTATGTTCATCTCTTATACAAGTGCAATAGAAATGATAGAATCGGTCAAAAAAATGCACACTCAGCCTCCGCTCTGTATAAATGTTTCTGCGTGATGATCTCATATTTTTCACCTACTGTATTCTATGTTGTTTCTGGGAAACCCATTTACTATGAGACCAAACTTAACCATTGTTGTGTTATCTATTACTCTCTGTTTTCAGCCATTTAAAGCTTCCTTAATGTTCTTCAAAGGGACAACTACAGCAAGTTAGGAAACGTGTCTACCCTCATGATCACCTTTACCTATGCATGTTTCCCATAAAAAAATATAGTTTTAAAAGTTGAAGAATTAGGACAACTGTTTTTCTTTAGGGTAGGGTTCCTGAGGAAGTTTCATAGTATTTGTCCAAACCAATCAACATCATTTTGCTAAACACTAGTTATCTTTTCCATTGAGTGAATGTCCCCGATTCATCAATGCACACACGCACGCCTCCATGTACCTAGCCACAAATCTTACTCTAGTCAGAAACTGGAGTAATATTTTTGGCTTAAGGAATGCAACTACGTGTCATGAATTTTACTAGCAGTGGTTGCCAGAGTCCTCAATGCCCCTGTCCCACCCCAGCTTGGCCCACTTTGTCAGAATTTGTCAAAAATAGCTTGAAAATGCCAAAAATCCCACAATTTTTGCGCAGCCTCACATTTTGCAACTTCTCAAAGCTTTTTAGGCAAGTTTTCTGGCCTAAAAGCTTTGATGAATCGAGACGTTTCTCTTTGCGTGTTGCCCTAACACAGGGCAGCCAGGCAGTAAATAGTTCATCATTTCGGTGTTGGCATCTGAAAATGGATTGCTTTGTCGAGACAACAAACCTGCGTCTACCTGTAACATGTTGACATGTCTTTTTAGTAATGAGTTCATATTACTGACAGTATAAATTTCTCCTGCAATGACTTAGTCCGACCATTAGGGGTCAGCAAGAAACAACTAAAGAAAAGCTTGTACAGACTGCAGCCAGACTGTGTGCCGAAGAAGAAGCTGTGCCTTGTGAGTAACTGAGATATGTGACCGGTCACCAACTGTGTAGTCAGTTAGGGAAAGCTAGTTAGTGATTCCAGTAGTGCTGAGAACTGCCTGGTGTATATCACTGCTGATGGACTGATCAGGCTTGATCCAGAGATTGTGAAGGATCTGGTATACTAAGACTGTGCACGTGGATACTACAAAGGAGCCCTGTTGTGAACTACACTTTGAGACTGAGATTGATTCTAATTCCTCCTGACACCTGGATGTGCTGAAGAGCTTGGTGAGAAGGAGAAGCTGATCAAACCCTGTGGCCAGAGATCAGGGTCTAATAAAAGGTTTAGTTTGTTAACTGTTTGTATATGTATTAAGTCTGAGAGATTTCTCTTTGGTCTTGTAAGAAAAGAAACTGTATACTGTATAGGTAACGCGTTGGTAAAATATATGTGAGTGTTCTCTAAGGGGAAAACAAGGGTACCCAGATCTCATTGTATTAGTGTGGGAGGGGTGTGTAAGGTTATATTCCTGGGAGGACCACGTGCCACGTCCGCGGTAACTTCCTGGGTAGGTCCTGTACTGAATAAGGGTAGGAGCGGCATAGCCCAGGGGTAGTTTGGCTCATTCCCGCGAGATTGGCACTTGGGCTCTCTCGGGCTGCATAACTTGTATTTTGTGTTAGTGGCTGTTGTGGCCCATATTTTGTAGAATCGTTTAACCCTGTCATTTGTGTGACCACTATAAAGAAAGTTATTTGCCACTATACGAGGTCGGAGTCATTCATAGCAGCGCCGTATTCCTCATACACATTCGACCGGCGTTCCGGTCGTTACATACCCAGGACTCCTATGCCAAAAGAGGACGAGATTGGGGTGCCCATTTTGACATTTATCTCATGTATGGCTAGCTAAGAACTTTCGGCCTTCAAAATGTCTTACAACACTTGCACAGAACATACTGTGAACCTGTATAGTCAGTCACTTTTGTTCTAGTTTTGGCATACATAAAAATGTTCTTTGATATATTACAATTAGTGATGAGCGAGTGTGCTCGTTTAAGGCTGTGTGCCCATGAAGCACAAAACGCTTGGTAATCCACCCCCATGGTCCCCAATGACAATCCGCAATGTCAATGCCCATGCTGCGGATTTTTCCGCAGCATTTATGCTGCGCTCATAAATCCGCAGCATGTCCATTAATTTTGCGGACACGCAGCGTAATCGCCGCCATTGACTTGCATTGGACCGCGTGACATCTGCATCACTACATGTGGATAAGCGGATATCACACTGTTCAATGTGCGGATGGTACCCAGGTCTGGGGAAGAGGAGACTCTCATCCAGACCTGGGTACCATAGAAACTGTAAAAAAAATAATTTAAAATAAAAAATAAATATTATACTTACCTTCCGATGTCCTCCCGGTGTTTTGTTCGCTCCGTTCGGTCTCTTTCATTGCTTGCGCTGTTGTGAAGGACCTGCCATGATGTCATTGAGTCATGTGACCTGACACATGACTGAATGACGTCACCGCAGGTCCTTCACACCACCGCAAGCCGCCCAAGACACCGGACGCGGCGGAGATAACACTGGGAGGACATCGGAAGGTGAGTATAATCTTTTTTTTTTATTTTTTACCATTCTTATTCTTTCTTTTTAACTAACTTGGTCACACTACTATAAATACATGCCGGCTGCATGGATTTATATAGTGTGAACAAGTTGTCAAGCACTTTTCCAAGTGATGCTAAAATCGCTTGGAAAAGCGCTTGATAACCCGCATGCGGAAATGCATGTGAAGAACGCTTGACAAACGCTTCTACCTAGCGGGAAAAACGCATGTAAAATCCGCAAACGTTTTTTCCTGCCAGGGAGAAGCGTAAAAAATATGCAGCATTTCTGCATCGTGGGCACATAGCCTTATCCTTTAATCGAGCACGTTCGGGTGCTTTCCGAGTATCTTCGGCGTGCTTATATATAATGTTCGAGTCCCTCCGTCTGTATGATTTATGGCTGTTAAACAGCATCAACACATGCAGGGATTGCCTGTTTGTTAGGGAATCCTCACATGTATTGAAGCTGACTCGAACTTGATATATGAGCACGCCGAAGATACTCTGAAAGCACCCCAGCGTGCTCGCCGAAAGGGTTAAACGAGCATGCTTGCTCATCACTAATTACAATCTATGATAAGTTTTCTAACAACAAAAGTAGAGCTCAGTAGATATCCCTAGAAAATGTTGCCCTCGCTTCATACATATAGCACAAATTCTCCCAGTGCATCTACGCCACTTTATAGACTGCTGCTCATCAATAAACAAGCAGGGTCTGATTTTTCCCTGTATTCTTTAGTTTTGTGTTTTTTATCTCGCCGTTATAGGCCTCACTTTTTTTTTATGAGATCTCCTGGGCAAATATTTTCTCTTCTTGGTTCTTCGTATTGCAGCCTCATGTTCTTTCTCTTTGCCTAATCTCTGCTCCCCATCCGTGTCTCCTCTCTCTCCCTCTCTCTTGCAGTAATTAGACTTTGTCAAACACAGTAATTAGCACCACTTTGCCTGGGTGCCTTTTTGCCGTCATGACTCTTTTCATTCACAAAAAGACTTTTAATAACCCATAATGGCAGGGCACAACTGCTGCAAAACAAAGCTTCTCCTTGCTGCTGAAAGTTAGCTCTGCGGTCCAGGGACAGGCATGTAGGCTCAATCAAAGCCAAACTTCTGTTTAATGAAGGATATGTTCCTCTATACATTTCTAGATCAAAAAGAGCATCTTGTACAAAAGAAACTTAACTCTGGAGTAAATATAAGTTCATGAGTTGTTTGCATCACAATGATATACCATCACTTTATGATCAGTGTTGGTCTAACCTCTGGAACTACTACCAAGATTGTATGAGCCCCAATGCTGATTTAGAGTTGCATCCTTCAAAGTTTCGCTCCCAATAATTCTGCTGTGCAGAGATCTGTAGCTGACACCATTGGCTTCAATTCCCTGCACCGAGGAACCCCATCCACCTCTCAGTCAAGTGGTCATAGTGCTAAATCAGAGCTGCAGATCATTTATTCTCATAAGGCTGATCCCACAAATCATATCCTATTAATATGCCAACACCTAACTTATTTTACCCCAGACAGGATGCACCACCATGTGCTGTGACCTCTGCTGCTTCCTAGAATACAGTCGCAGTGGTGCTGGCAAAAAAAAAAGCAGTTTCGACTACTATCAGCACCAACTGGCTTTCATAATGCCACTTTAAAAGTATGCACACAGTGCCTCCCGGAATCCGCCTGAAAAAGTACCACAAAAAAATTAACATAGTGCACAGCTATGGCAAAACGACATTGCTGTGCCCATGCTTCATCTTATACCTAGATACCTAGCCACCATTATTTATTGAAAATAGCTGTCCTTGACAGGTCAGGGCACAAAATGCCAATATTTTTCCAAAATAAAATGTATCTTCTTTTAACCGCTGAAAGGCTGTGCTGTTGAAAAATATGCCTTGTACATCCTGCCACACATTGACTAGAAACTACATTACTACAAATTGACCAGCAAGATGAGCAAGGCTCAAGATGTCCTCCTTCATCTCCTCATGATCATTTTTCTGGTAACCCATAAGTTATGCCTTGTCGTTGTAATTTCCTCATAATTATCCTTATCTACTGCTTTCTGTACTCTTCCTCCTCTCTCTCCATTACATTATCAATTATCCTTTTATGTGCCCAAGAAACATGGGTTCAGTTGTCCGTTTGTGTGGAAACTGAACTCCCACATGGTCAAGTTCACCACAATCGATGCTGAACCACATGGATCGTACTGCCTTTTGCAAAAAGATTGCAGCTTCAATGAGAGATAGCTAGCCACCATTATTTATTGAAATTAGCCGTCCTTAACAGGTCTAGGCACAAAATGCCAACATTTTTCCAAAATAAAATGTATCATGTTTTATGCAAATTTTTCACGTTTCATTTCATTGTTATCATTATTTGTGAAATTACATTTTTTTGTGCCTGCAGTAGGGTGAATTCTACATGTAAGACCCTATTGTCACGCCAGGTGTGGGAAAGACTTAGTGCAACACAGAGGGAAGAGGGAAAGGGAGCACAGACACTAGGGAAAGGGAGAAGTGGAGACCTCCTAGTCTGGTCTAGTGTCACCCTGTCTCAACTACAGTCCCTATATTGCCTCTTCAGCAATCGCCACACGCGTGCCTCACCCTGTCTCTCCCTGGCATATGGCTAAGGCTAGGGATGGGAGGAGATGAGCACTAGTCGATCTCCACTAAACTCTATAGACAATAAGGGTAGACAAACGGGGGGAGAATGCTTAACTTTAGACGACTCCAGACAAATGCAAACTCGGCCTCAAGCTAAAGAGATGATGAAGTACTGCTCCTGCTAAGCCTTCACAAGTAGAAATGAATATAGCCGGCACCTCAGACACACCAGGTATATATACACCCAGGCCAAAGAGCTAATTACCAGAGGGAGGTAGCCGCTAGGTCCTAGAGACAGCCTCTCATTTAAGAAGATGTCTGTAATGCCAAACGTAGAGATCTCCTGCAACCAACTGCAGGGCGACTGTCTGTCACCTCTGACACACCCGTGACACCTATGCAGGATTGGACCCCTACACAGATCTGGGCACAAAGGGAAAATTTATTTTAAAACAGTTATTTGGCTTTGATTATTTGTAATTTTTGTATGATCTCTGCTTCACCATAACTTTTGACATGTATAAATTACTTGTGGGGGGAATCTACTGGGTGACTTGTCCAGCGGGATCCTGAGCAGAATTATATCCCTGCGCAAGGCAGGGCACAAAAAGCTAAATTGTTGTAGATTAGCAAACCAAAATTCGTGGAATTACGCTGTTGCAATTTTCTTTAACATAATTCTCAATTTTTGTCTAAATTATTAATGACTTTTTGGGTCAGTTGAACTTACTTGGTAGAAAATTGGACAGGATTCAACAGAAGCAGCAGAAGCTGGATATGGAAGAGGACATTGAGTTGGCACAGGCAAGTGACGAGACTGACACTCAGATCTAAAATGATGACCACAGCCACATATCTCCTGGCTGAAAACTGTAGTGCAGCGACCGGTGCTGCCATTGCTGGCTCTACACTGCCATACATCTCCTTGCCTGCAGGTCACGTATATTTAATGTGTGGCTTATGCTGCTACAATTGAACAACCACACATCTATCTGTACAATGTGTTTAAGGCTGTGTGCCCACGATGCGTTTTTTAAGCGTTTCTGCAGCGGCAAAAAAGCTGCAGAAATGCTTAAAAACGCATGGTAGAAGGTCTGCCATGTCCCCCAATGATAATCCGCATGTGCTGTGCACAAGCTGCGGAAATTTCCGCTGCGGATTATCATTGCGGAAAAAAACGCAGCACTACCAATTATTTTGCGGAAGTGCTGCGTTTTCGCCGCCATTGACTTGCATTAGAACGTGCCAATTCCGCAAGACTGCATCTGTACTTGCGTAATTGGCGTGTTCTAATGTGCGGATGGTCCCCGGTGTAGAGGAGAGGAGACTCTCCTCCGGACCCGGGTACCATTTAAAAAGCTGTAAAAAAAGAATAAAATAAAGAATAAATATATACTTACCTTCTGGCGGCCTGCGGTGTTCTCCTCCTTGCTTCCCGGCACTTCGCGATGGAATGAAGGACCTGAGCTGACGTCAGAGTCATGTGACGGGTCACGCGACGCTGACGTCGCCAGGTCCTTCAATCCACCGCTGCCGGCAGCCGGGACGGTGAGGCAAGACAGCGCGGGCCATTGGAGGGTAAGTATACATTTATTTTTTTATTTTTTAACATTCTCCATGCTGTTTGCATGGATTTATATAGTGTGACCAAGTTGTCAAGCACTTTCAAAGTGATGCTAAAATCTCTTGGAAAGCGCTTGACAACCCGCATGCGGAAATGCAAGTGAAGAACGCTTCACTTCCGCATGTCCCTGGCAGGAAAACACATGTACAATCCGCATGTACAATCCGCATGCGTTTTTTTCTGCCAGGGAGATGCAGAAACGCTCAGGAAAAAATCCTGAGCATTTCTGCATCGTGGGCCCATAGCCTTACAGTGTCTTATATTGCTGCTGTCAGGACTGCAGTTTCTGGTATTACACTGCTAGATATCTTGGCTTCTGCCACTGTCACTGCCGCTAGATGCCCACACATATCCCCTTGTTCAGTGTGTTGTATAGCTATACTGTACTACTGATGGAAACATGCCCTCTTCATGGTACACAAGCTTGAAACTGCTCCCAAAATAGGGATAATTTTTTACAGAGCATGTTGACAAGCCATTGCTTCTTCCCTTTGAAAAAGTTAATCCGTTACTGTTCTCTCAATAAAGAAAACATTTTTGGACAGTTCGATAAAAAGCCACCGTAATTGTTTAGACGTTTGACAACAGCAAAGCAGTTGCAAATCCCAAAGAGGGAGATATTTTTCACTCCTACTTTAGAAGCAATTGCTCCTTCAATAACTAACTGCTAACCTATTCCTGTCCCCTAAATTAAGGGATAATTGTTGGACAGCATCTGAAAAAGCTATAGCCTATTTACTTAGCAATAAACAAAGCTTTTGATACTCTCCAACTTGAATAATTTTTGCACTAGCACATGTGAAAAACCCACAGATTCTTCAGTTTGCACTTCTTTTCTTCTGTATAACCATCAACAAGTTAAGCACTTGGACAATTAGGTAAGGGACAATTTTTGGACCATTTTTATATAGCTTAAAAAGTTTGTTACTACAGTGTTGTTATATAAGCTGTTGATTACTGCCAATTACCATCCATTTTCTCCTAGCCAGATAGGTTGAAATCATTTGGACATTAATAAGGCTGTGTTTGCATTAAAGAGTGTTACGCACACGCCCGGACTGACTGGCGTGAGCGTGGTTAGTGATCCCACTGGACCATGAACCGAGGAGTGCCTGGAGGGGCGTGACTAAGTATCAACTCGGTCCGACCAAGGTCGCACGGCGGCTCAGTCGACTCCATGAACCAGGGAGGAACCAAGCAGAGGGACCAGGTGCTACTCCAGGTCAGACCCCGGTCACAGTTTTTGACCCACACTGGGGAATGCAGGAACAGGCAGGTTAGTCTGGCATACAGACAGGTGGGTACTGGCAGGCACGGCTGGTATGCAGACAGGTGGGTACTGGCAGGCACGACTGGTATGCAGACAGGTGGGTACTGGCAGGCACACCTGGTGTGCAGACAGGTGGGTACTGGCAGGTAGGAATGCAGGCAGGATAGGGACCAGTACAGACTGGGATACAGGAACAGAGCCGCAGGTGCGGTTGACAAGCAGAGCAGAGCAAAACCCGCAGGTGCGGTAGACAAGCAGAGCAGAGCAAGACCTGCAGGTGCGGTAGACATGCAGAGCAGAGCAAAACCCGCAGGTGCGGTAGACAAGCAGAGCAGAGCAAAACCCGCTGGTGGGGTAAACAAGCAGAGCAGAGCAAAACCCGCTGGTGCGGTAGACAAGCAGAGCAGAGCAAAACCCGCATATGCGGTAGACAAGCAGAGCAGATACACACAAGGTACTTACAATGAAGTAGCGAGTGGACACTAAACTCACAAACAGAAGTACAGAGACAACGAGTTGGAGTTAGGTGCAGGTTCAGACACTACAGGAAAAGGGAAGATACAAACAAGTAACGGGCTAGGACACTGTTCAGACAGGAACTAAACCACGGACAAGATACAGGAACGAACCCGAGAACTCAGCCCCCAGGGTGGCGGAAACAGACTAGAAGTCACAGATACAGGTAACGGACCTGGGTATACAGGCCCCAGGGTGGCGGAACAGACAAGATACAGGACAGGATCTGGCAACTCAGTTGCACAGGACACACTGAAGGAAAGTGTTGCTCTGGCCCCTCCTACTGGGTGGAGGGGGTTTAAGTATCCAGTGACTCACAGCAATAGGCTGGGGACACATTAGGACTGTGCACACAGTAACTATAAGAAACAGGCAGTAACCGCGCCGCCGCCCTAAGCAATCAGACAAGAGACATGCACACAGCAGGTACTGGAGCAAAGTGTGCAGCCTGGACTGATAGGTAAGATGGCGGTCTTGCATGGTGGGAGGTGGTAAGCCATGCCAGCACGCCGCCAGGGATGTTACAAAGAGCTCAAGAGGGCTAGCAAATTCAAATTTCAAAACATCCGCTCATCTCTGAATATTACCTACAGATTTACTGTAATCCAACCTGTGATAAGGAGATGAAAACTGTAAAGTCTCATGATGTATTTCAATATAGTGACAACGAAAATGAAAAAAAAATCAACATAAAAAAATATTAAAAAACATGTTTATTATTTAGTGTAAAATTTAGCTTCAAATGATAGGTTAATTTCTGATGTCACATTACTGATACATTAAGGCTACGGCCCCACCATCAGTATTTGGTCAGTATTCGGTGCACATGTTTCTATTATACATTTTTTAAGCTAAACTGGACACGATGTAAAAGCGGCTGCAGAGTGGAATAAAACATTTTGTGTCTTTTTTTTTTTTTTTCATTTCACCTCTCCTTTGCGGAGATATTTGCAATCAAAGTATTTGGCACCTAATGAGTTAACTTTTCTTATGTCCAAGTGGGTATTATCAGAGAGCAACTCATACAGGGAGAAGACGAACACGACCCCAGTGAAAAATATTTAATAATACTCTTTTGAACTTAAAGAAGCACTTCATCAAAGTTTTTATCCTCTTATTATATTGCAGTCATCATATTATATAGCAATGTGTACTTACAATTGCTCATTTTGCCCTTTACCAGCTAATTCTTCTCTTTTCCATTAGGTCTATGACATCACATGATTAAAAACAGACTACCTGAATCCTTCTAAGCTCTATGTAGAAAGAGGAAATCTCTTTTCCTGACATGAGTCATCATTAGAACTACAATTCTACCTCACTGCAAAGTCCCTGGCAGAGGGGACGAGTGGAGCAGCTGGGTCAGGAGTTGAAGAGGGGGTGGATATAGGGTGCCAGGGACTTTGCAGTAAAGTCATAGACCTAATGGATAACAGAAGAATTAACTGGTAGAAGGGCAAAACGAGCAATTGTAAGTACACAGTCCTATATAATATGATGGGAGTGCTTCTTTAATTCCAAATGAGTGTTATTAGATACTTTTCACTGGGGCATGTACTTCTTCTCCCTGTATGAGTTACCCATTTGGACTTAAAGGTTAACTCGTTAACTCATTAGATTCCAAATATTTTGATTGTTATTATCTTCACAACAGAAAGGCGAAAGAAAAAAAGAAAACAAAAAGTGTTATTCCTCTCTGCAGCCACTATTGCATCCTGTGTCCAGATAAACATGAAAAATTTGGTGAAAGGTCCTGTTTCATGTATTTCCAATAAGGCTTTCATTTGGATATTTTTTTCAGATACTGGCAAACCTTGTTTTTATGCTGTTAACTCTTGGTCTGAAGGCCAATTGAGACTGTTTACCTTGTATTTTTAGACACAAAAAGTTTTGATTTTGGCAGCTCCTGTCTGAATTTTTTTTGCTTACCTGCCAAGCCAAAGAGGTGCTGATTCTGTGTTCTTTGATATGGTAAGGAATGTACCTCCTATGTCTCCAGTTCAGGTAATGCAGGAACAATTGTATGAATATAGGCTAGAGATCAGCGAATCTTTTGAAATTTGAATTCACTGAGTTTGCCAAATTTTCCCAAAATATTAGATTTGCAAATAATAATTTTTCACAAATTTCAATACAGAAAAGTTTGTGATTGCTCTTAAAATAAATTACATGGGGGAGAGGAGAGATAGAGAGAACCTTGCTAACCATAAGAAGTGACACTTTACAGGCGAGAAAGACAGGACCCCACTGACCATAAGAGCTTACACTTTACATGAGAGAGAGAGGGGACCACGCTGATCATAAGAGCTTACACTCTACAGGAGAGAGAATTACCCAAGACTCTGTCGTACAAACTGTGCTGTTCTTGAACGGCTGATCTGTGATGGCACGGGTACTGACCACCACTGTACAAGGTATGTTAATCCACAAGATGTCATAGCTCCAGGGCATTATGGGAAAGCCCTCACGGCAATGCAAAATGACATTTGCCTGCTCTCTGTTGCTTCAGCAGTGTGGGAAATGGTGGCGGGCACGTTGTTTTTTTTTTTCGAATTTCAAAACGTTTGAATTTGTGTAAAACCTCAAATTTCAGGAACTTCAACTAAACTCGATCCTCTGTGAATCTGTTATATTTTATTTAAGCACGGGTTCAACAAAACAATTTTGCCAGAATTCTGGCAAAAATTGCTTTGAAAAGGCACAAGTTTTTTGTGCAACCTACAGTTGTGCAAAAATTTGTCAAATGTAGAAATTTTCACTCTAATTTCTCCTAGAAAAATGGGCAGGGCTGGAGTTGTAGGGGACGGGGTGGGGGCGTGATGCCACATCACGTCTGATTTGTGACAACTTGTTGCAGGGAGTGGAGTAAGATTTCTGGCAAGGCACATGGAAGGGCATGCCACTTCTCAGACACTCCTGATTCATGAAGATGCGTGAGTATCTCCATGAATCAGAGGAGTCTGGCTCCACCACGCGCCCTCATCAAGACCATAAAATCACCAGTCATGATTAATCAAAGCTATAGTGTTGATAAAAAATACTAATACACTTGGATTTCATTTTGTTACTACATAATGACACTGAATCACTATTCATTTATTTAGACTTCTTTAAGAATGATCAATATAAAAAGACAGCCTCCCATAATGAGTGCGTGTGATTAACCCCTGAAAGTAAAATTACATATAGGTATATGATTGCTGGGGTCAGTGTCTGCGAGTCGAGAGGGCTCAGGAGCTCAGCTCTCTCCACATGCTGAAGATGCTGCCTATTTAATAAAGCGGGCATCTGTGTCTATTAGCAGTGGAACAATGTTAGAGCAGCAGATCAGAGCGGTATCATTACATCTCACAGATTGAGAAACCTAGACTCTAGTGGGGGTGTGTTCATTTCCTGCTGTGTGGCTGCCTGCTTATGATTGGTCAACTCATAAAGGGAGTAGAAGTACACACCCTAGTGGAAAATATTTAATATCACCCACTTGGACTTAACAAATGTTAATGCATTAGGTACCAAAAATATGAACCATTATCTCCAAAACAGAAAAGCAAAATGAAAAAAAGATATACCGGTACTTTTTATACATTTTTTAAAAAAAAATAGTGAAAGGTCCTTTTAAAGGATGAACCATGTAAAAACAAAGCCCAAAAAACCATGGCGGAATTGCATTTTTTCACTATTTCATCCGACTTGGGTTTTTTTTTCCTGGTTTACAGTGAGTACATTATATGGTAAAATGGATTTGTGTCACCCTGGCCTGGATGCCACAAACATAATAAAGCTGTGTCTGAGAGCAAGGGGGAGGTTCTCTGGTCAGGGGAATATTAGCATGCAATACCTCCTGTCTCAGGCCAGTAGGGGGAGCAGGCTGCCCCTATAAAAGCTGGAACTGGGGGCAGGGTTAGAGAGAACTGGACGACCTGTCTCAGGACTGAGAGGTGTCCCAGAGCAGAGAGGGACAGTTGTATTGCACCCTAAGAGGACGTGTGGCAGTAGCAGAGCCACAAGCAAGGGACAACAGGTGAAGTACGCCTGTCCTGGCAGATAAAGAACCAAATTTACCAGACTTTGGCGTCTGAGGCTGGGAGGATTCCACGTCCTACAGCAGATAACCAGTCCGCAGGGGACTGTATGTTCCTTGGCCTAAGAAGCCTGGAGGTTCCGCCACACCAGAAGGGACCAGCAAAGCCGTACCTGGCCGGGAGTAGAAAGGAACCCACGTTGCAAACCATACGGGCGAGAGGACACGGTGAGCTCGGGACCGTGGGCTGTTACCCTACCAGGAGGAGATAGCCAGAAGGAGCGCAGAGAGCACGGTAGGCCTACACCCTCACCCTGACCAGGGCCAATTTCCCAATTGCTCTCAGACATCCAGGTCCCTTCCTAGCCGGGACTGTTTGTGGGTCAGTTCACCTGTTCTAGTAAAGACCCTGGACTGCAACCTGCTGTCTGTGTGCTTCTTGCTCCTCCAGCACTAACGGTACTGGGACGCCCTACACCATCACCCCCATCTTCCATTATACTGCCCTGGGGCCTCATTCTTCCCGTGGGGAGTCACACTATCCCAGCTGCATACATCATCAGCCCCAGCGGTCTAGCTGGCAGCGGCGGTCCGCACTGACCGCAATCCACGGGTGGCGTAGTCGGACACACCAACAGCGCGTCGCAGACAACCACTGGTCTGACCACCCTGAGCCACGGAACTGGGTAGCCACTACTACCCCCATCGTTCCCCTATTGCCCGGATCCGAATGCCCCGGGGGCGAGTCATATTCATGAGACAACATCTGCAAGGAGTTTGTATGTTCTCCTCGTGTTTGTGTGGGTTTCCACCGGGTTCTCCGGTTTCCTCCCACACTCCAAAGACATACTGATAGGTAATGTAGATTGTGAGCCCCAATGGGGACTGTGCTGATAATGTCTGTAAATTGTCTGAATTGTAAACTGCTGCGAAATATGATAGCTCTGTATAAGCATAATAAATAAATCAATCAGTGTTTTGGATCCACATTTCATCAGTGATTGGTCAGTGTCAGTTTTTACTATCAGTGTTTCATCGGTGATTTTCTCTTATAGATAAACAAATAATAAATTATAAAGCATCTCCTATCCTTTCTAATGTTAATTATGGACAGTAGACGGACAACACAATGATGCCATTCATGTGCTGTCTTAGACTTTTTTTGGACCCATATACTTACAGTGCTGGCCAAAAGTATTGGCACCCCTGCAATTCTGTCAGATAATGCTCAGTTTCTTCCTGAAAATGATTGCAATCACAAATTCTTTGGTATTATTCTCTTCATTTAATTTGCTTGCAAGGAAAAAACACAAAAGAGAATGAAGCAAAAATCAAATCATTGATCATTTCACACAAAACTGAAAAAAAGGGCCGGACAAAAGTATTGGCACCCTCAGCCTAATACTTGCTTGCACAACCTTTAGCCAAAATAACTGCGAACAACCGCTTCTGGTAACCATCAATGAGTTTCTTACAATGCTCTGCTGGAATTGTAGACCATTCTTCTTTGGCAAACTGCTCCAGGTCCCTAATATTTGAAGGGTGCCTTCTCCAAACTGCCATTTTGAGATCTCTCCACAGGTGTTCTATGGGATTCAGGTCTGGACTCATTGCTGGCCACCTTAGAAGTCTCCAGTGCTTTCTCTAAAACCATTTTATAGTGCTTTTGGAAGTGTGCTTTGGGTCATTGTCCTGCTGGAAGACCCATGACCTCTGAGGGAGACCCAGCTTTCTCACACTGGGCCCTACATTATGCTGCAAAATTTGTTGGTAGTCTTCAGACTTCATAATGCCATGCACACGGTCAAGCAGTCCAGTGCCAGAGGCAGCAAAGCAACCCCAAAACATCAGGGAACCTCCGCCATGTTTGCCTCTAGGGACCGTGTTCTTTTCTTTGAATGCCTCTTTTTTTTTCCTGTACACTCTATGTTGATGCTTTTTGCCAAAAAAGCTCTACTTTTGTCTCATCTGACCAGAGAACATTCTTCCAAAATGTTTTAGGCTTTCTCAGGTAAGTTTTGGCAAACTCCAGCCTGGCTTTTTTATGTCTCGGGTAAGAAGTGGGGTCTTCCTTGGTATCCTACCATTCAGTCCCTTTTCATTTAGACGCCGACGGATAGTACGGGTTGACACTGTTGTACCCTCGGACTGCAGGGCAGCTTGAACTTGTTTGGATGTTAGTCGAGGTTCTTTATCCACCATCCGCACAATCTTGCGTTGAAATCTCTCGTCAATTTTTCTTTTCCGTCCACATCTAGGGAGGTTAGCCACAGTGCCATGGGCTTTAAACTTTTTGATGACACTGCGCACGGAAGACACAGGAACATTCTGGTCTTTGGAGATGGACTTGTAGCCTTGAGATTGCTCATGCTTTCCCACAATTTGGTTTCTCAAGTCCTCAGACAGATCTTTGGTCTTCTTTCTTTTCTCCATGCTCAATGTGGTACACACAAGGACACAGGACAGAGGTTGAGTCAACTTTAATCCATGTTAACTGGCTGCAAGTGTGATTTAGTTATTGCCAACACCTGTTAGGTGCCACAGGTAAGTTACAGGTGCTGTTAATTACACGAATTAGAGAAGCATCACATGATTTTTCAAAGGGTGCCAATACTTTTGTCCACCCCCTTTTTTAGGTTTGGTGTGGAATTATATCCAATTTGGCTTTAGGACAATTCTTTTTGTGTTTTTTTCATTGAAGACAAATTAAGTGAAGAGAATAATATCAAAGAATTTGTGATTGCAATCATTTTCAGGAAAAAACTGAGTATTATCTGACAGAATTGCAGGGGTGCCAATACTTTTGGCCAGCACTGTATATAGGTACTTTTCATCCGTGATGCTGGTAAAAAATGGACGTCTCCGAACTTTTTGCACATTCATATTGCCCGCAAGAGAACACAGACATGCAAACAGCCCCATTGATGATAAAGCTTAAGGTTCTCTCAGTGAAAATCATGGATAGAACACGAACATGAAACACAAACATCTGAATGAAGCCGTAAGGCTATATGCCCACGATGCAGAAATGCTCCGGATTTTTTCCCGAGCATTTCTGCATCTCCCTGGCAGAAAAAACGCATGCGGATTGTACATGCGTTTTTCCTGCCAGGGACAAGCGTAAGTGAAGCGTTCTTCACATGCATTTCCGCATGCGGGTTGACAAGCGCTTTCCAAGCAATTTTAGCATCACTTGGAAAGTGCTTGACAACTTGGTCACACTATATAAATCCATGCATTTATATAGTGTGACCCCAAAGAATGTCAAAAAATAAAAAAATAATTCTATACTTATCTTCTGATGGCCCCCAGAGTCTTGCTTCGCTCCGTCCTGGCTTGCCGGCAGTTCACGGTAAACTGAAGGCCCTCCCGTCACATGACTAAATGACATCAGCGCAGGTCCTTCAGTCCACCACGATCTGCCGACAAGCGAAGACAAGGAGACCGGGGGCCATCAGAAGGTAAATATAATATTTATTTTTTATTTTATTCTTTTTTTTACAGGTTCTATGATACCTGGGTCCGGAGGAGAGTCTCCTCTCCTCCAGACCTGGGTACCATCCGCACATTGAAACGCATGGAATGTTCATCTACAGATGCAGTGATACATAATCCATGTGAGTGACTCGCCCTCCCTGAGCAGTGGGGGTTACTCGGAGCCGGGCCTCGCAGATGTCGTGGGGGATGCAGTCGTGGCCTTGGCCCGTTCCGTGCCCAGGGCTGTCATCTGAAAAATGGGCTTCTTTGGGATGAGTGGTTGTTCGACTACGCCACCTGTGGTTTCTGGTGAAGGCCACCAGCGCTGCAACAGTCCTCTGAGGCTGGTGTTCTGGCAGCTTGGTTGGTACTACTCCCCACAGGCGGAGTAGGCCTCAGGGCAGTGTTTAGTGAACTGTATGGAGGTATGGTGGGTGCAGTGCCGCGCAGGAATAAACAAGTGGAGGCGGTGAATGAAGTCATCCGGGCCTTTACTCACTTTAGATGCAATTTCAGCTGCAAAGCTTCTCTCTGCTACACACGGCGTACTGCGGCCACCGGGTAGGGGGTTCAGCACTTTCAAGGTAGATCAGGAGCACCTGTCGAGACCCCGCTGGTGTGTTCCTCTCCTTAGTAAGTTCTCCCACTGAGTCTTCTCCTGACTGTGTGTGGAATGAACGTGGTGTAAGGCCGGGTCCCACTGGGTAAATGTAGTTTGAGAGATACACGTGGCGACTCCGCTCCATCCCTATCCCCCTGGGATCCACTAAGCCTCCGGGCTTTTCTGACTGAGACGTGAAGTGACAAAGTCAGATATCGGGGGCCGGTTACCCCTCTTGCAGCAGGAATCCCTCTGGCTAAGCTAGAGTGAAGAATACAGGTGGCGACTCCGCTCCGTCCGTATCCCCCTGGGATCCTTTTGCCTGTAGAGCCTATCTCCTCTGCTCCCCTCCAAGGCCTTCTTAGAACAGGACCCTGACCGGGTAGAGACACTGGTTAACTCTGACCCGCTCCTCGTCTCAAGGCCAGAGTGCGAGGACCGTGAATCTTCAGCCAGCTACAGACTCTTGCTGGACCCTGACAGAAGACCACAATCAAAGACCTTGAACTAAAGATGGCCTGGTAATATATATGATTCTATAAGTGCTTCCTGTAAGTGTTTCCTCCACCCTCACCCACTACATGGTTCCCGTTATCTTTGGTTCCCCCCATCTCCTCTATCCCAGGCCGTGGCAGCACCCTGGTGCATTTAGGCCCCCTACAGGACAGGAGTGGTGTAGTGTTTAGTGTGAAGTGGGGTCCTGAGTGATGCTCCACCCTTACCTGGAAGAGGAGATACCACACCTCTATCTGAGGTGTAGTACCCCTGTAGCGACTGAACCCTCAGGGGCGCCACATTCCCCCCCGATGAAACACAACACGTCCGTGGGCTGCAATAGAGTAAAGAATTGGTACAGACGTTCAAATTTTTAAAAGTTTTTGTAAACATGAAACAATCTTCCCTTTATGGGAGGCTCAGATACTTTAACGTTACATGATATATATATTTAAGGTATAAATATAGAAAACATCAAAGAGACATTATGCATGTAGACAGCTCGGTAGAAAACATTGTAGAAAAGTGTCAGTTCAGCAGCATGAGGGACCTGCCCAAAACCCTCAACGTAGGCCCTGGGGTGGCTGCAGGGCATGGAGATCCGGAGTTGGACCTCCAGTAGAGCCACACCAGACAGGTTTTGCTTCTGAGGTCTGAGGTAGAAGTGGTTTTGCATAAAACCAATAGGCAGCACCTAAATAGGTGCAAACTATATACAAAATTAGTCTGTCACATTCTTAGTGTCCGCAGGGACAAACGTTTGTTTCAACTGAATCCGGGTGCAACAAAGCTTGAAAACCAAATAACAGTTCAAACAAAAGTTTACACAACAGGGAGATGCATCTCCCGGGGCTGCTCAAAAGTGGTATCCCCACCGGGGAAATGGCTCATCCTTTCCAACGGAGCCTGACCGGTCCTCTGTAACTAGGTGCGTGGGGGCATCCTCCTTGAATACCCTGTGGACATCCAGGGCATACCACCCACACTCCCCGTGGTGGCGGGTGTAGGATACCAAATTGCCCGGGTAGAGGTTCCGGCCAGGGTGGCCCTGCTCCAGCCGCGGCTCGACGTCCCGCCGGTTGACGAACATGTCCCGGTTGAGCTGTGGGCTGCGGATGAAGCCCCATCCTGCCACCTGGTGGAAGCGCACGATAAGGCCTTCTTCCCGGGGGCTTGGACGGGTGGCCTCCGCCTGACGGGCCTGTGTTTTGGCAGCCTTGGCGTGCACCTCCAGGCGCTCACAGCGGATCCTCCTCTCTCGCCGCTCCTTCTCGAGCTGGAGGAGCTCTTTACGGCAAGTCTCCTCCCGCCTCCGCGCTTTGGACTGGGTCTCCCAGGGGAATCCCATCAGGTCGCCCCCCCGGTTGTCCCAGACAAACTCTTCGGCCGCCGGGCAGGTGACCAGAGGTGCAGGCAGCGGCAATAGCAGGGGTTGCTGCGGGCCCTCTATTGGTGCGGACCAGTCGGGGTTGGGGCAGGTGTACACCCCAGAAATTCCAGGGTCTTCTATATCGGGAGTCGGGAGGCATAGCAGGCTCCCGGGGGTGGCGGTGGCTTGGGCCTCGGCCTCCAGAGCCAGGAGCTGCTCCCTAACGATGGCGTCCGTGGATGGGGGTGACGGCAGGAGATCTAGGAGGGCTTCGGTGCGTATCGCGCCCGGGATAGGGGTTTCAGCCTTACCCGCTCTTGGGCTGCACAAGGCCTCCTGGGCTTCCTCCGCAGGGGCTGAGACCGCAATGGTCATGCGCGACGAGCTCTGGCGGCGGGCCCTGATCTTTCGCAGCACGTCTTCTCTCCATTCGGCGGCGGCCAGTCGTTGGGCCTCTTCGACCCTCCGGGTCAGATCCTGCGTTTCACCGCAGAGCAACTCGGCCTCCTCCGCGGTCAGATGGATTCCCTCCATAGTGAGGGAGGTAGCAGCTGGTGGGCAAGCGACCAAGAGCTTCTCCTTGGCTGCGTCCATCTCTGCTGCTGGGTGCGGTCTGTTTCTCCTCCTTTTTTTGGGGCGGCTCCAGGGTGGCTGGCTGACGGGCACTCCTTGGGACGTCCCATCCGTCTTGACGGACACTACTATGCAGACTGTCTCTGCTGGAGGGGGCGGTTGGCATTTTTGGCGCCATTGGGGAGCCAGGCCCACGATGGGAGGTCTTAGGTTGCTGTTGTTTTTGCACATAATGGCGTCCGTTCTTCTTGGGCGGGTGCCACATTAAGTGTGTAACGACAGTCTTCTGTGAAAGGCGCGCAGTACCCGTCGGCAATGGGGATTAACTTCTTCCGTTGCTGCGGGCACGCAATCCTGCCGACTACGCCAGTTGAGTGACTCGCCCTTCCGGTGCAGTGGGGGTTACTCGGAGCCGGGCCTCGCAGATGTCGCGGGGGATGCAGTCATGGCCTTGGCCCGTTCCGTGCCCAGGGCTGTCACCTGAAAAATGGGCTTCTTTGGGATGAGTGGTTGTTCGACTACACTGTGACGCCTCTTCTCGGAAGCCCTTTATTTACCCTGGGAGATGGGGGACTCGGAGTTGGGTCCTGTGATGGAGAGATGGGGTGCAGCCGTGGCCCGGACCCGACCCGTGCTCAGGGCCGTCACAATTTAAAAAGGATGGTGTAGGCTTAACCGGGTTGAGTGGCTGATTTACGACTACACCACCTGTGGCACCTGGTGAAGGCCACCAGCGCCGCTGCAGTCCGCTGAGGCATGGTGTTATGGCGGCCGTCGTTGTTACTATTCCCCACAGGCGGAGCAAGGCCTCAGGGCAGAGGGACAGGATGGAGGGGGTAGTAGTAGAGGAGAACGGGCGCCGCGCCGTGCGGTGTAGCGCAGAATAAACAGTCCAGAGGCCATAGGGGTGAACTTCCAAGGCTTTACTCACATAAGAGATGGCAGAAGGAAGGCGGCTCCCTGCTCCCCACGGAGTCCTGCGGTCACCAGGGACGGGGGTCCGACAACCTCCGAGCAAGTCCAGCATTCAATCGGGACCTTGCACCAGAGTGTTCCTGAACTACACTGTGTTCCAAATTATTATGCAAATAATATTTCTCAGATTTTCCCAAATTACCTATATGAATTGCAGTCATTGTAATTTTCTAGTCAAATAACTATTAGAGTACAATTGAAAGGTTTTTGTACAAACTGCCTATGATAACAGTATATTTTTAAAAAAATAAACACTCAAACTGCACTCAAAATGCATGTTCCAAATTATTATGCACAGCAGAGTTTTCAACCTTTTCATTTTAATAAAGAACAAAAAAATGGTCATTTTTGAAATTATAAGCACTAGCAGGTTATTACAAACTGAAATCAAACAGTTTTCAACTCAAAACTTTATTCTAGGTGATGTAACATTTGCACATAGGACCCCTTGTTCGAAAGGAGCTTCTGAACTCTTTCATTCATTGAATTTGTCAGGTTTTGGATGGTTTCTGCTTCAATTGTTTTGCATGAGGACAGAATACCCTCCCAGAGCTGTTGCTTAGATGTGAACTGCCTCCCGCCATCATAGACACTCCTTTTGATGATGCTCCAGAGGTTCTCAATGGGGTCGAGGTCAGGGGAGCATGGGGGCCATACCATAAGTTTGTCCCCTTTTATGCCCACAGCAGCCAGAGATGCAGATGTGTTATGTGCAGCATGAGACGGGGCATTGTCATGCATGAAATGATCTCTATGGTCCAGATGGATGGAGTGGAGGATGGCTGGTTGATGGACACCCCATGCAAACACGGCTACGGCGCCAACAAGGAGGAGGTGGAGTAATGTTTTGGGCTGGAATCATGGGGAGAGAGATTGTCGGCCCTTTTAGAATCCCTGAAGGGGTAAAGATGAACTCCATAATGTATGTTGAGTTTCTCAAACAGCACTTCCTGCCATTTTTCAAGAAGAAGAACCGTGCATTCCGCAGCAAGATCATTTTCATGCATGATAATGCCTCGTCTCATGCTGCACATAACACATCTGCATCTCTGGCTGCTGTAGGCATAAAAGGGGACAAACTTATGGTGTGGCCCTCATGCTCCCCTGACCTCAACCCCATTGAGAACCTCTGGAGCATCATCAAAAGGAGTGTCTATGATGGCGGGAGGCAGTTCACATCTAAGCAACAGCTCTGGGAGGGTATTCTGTCCTCAGGCAAAACAATTGAAGCAGAAACCATCCAAAACCTGACAAATTCAATGAATGAGAGAGTTCAGAAGCTCCTTTTGAACAAGGGGTCCTATGTGCAAATGTTACATCACCTAGAATAAAGTTTTGAGTTGAAAACTGTTTGATTTCAGTTTGTAATAACCTGCTAATGCTTATAATTTCAAAAATGACCATTTTTTTGTTCTTTATTAAAATCAAAAGGTTGAAAACTCTGCTGTGCATAATAATTTGGAACATGCATTTTGAGTGCAGTTTGAGTGTTTGATTTTTTTAAAAATGTACTGTTATCATAGGCAGTTTGTACAAAAACCTTTCAATTGTACTGTAATAGTTATTTGACTGGAAAATTACAATGACTGCAATTCATATAGGTAATTTGGGAAAATCTGAGAAAATATTATTTGCATAATAATTTGGAACACAGTGTACAGACCGAATCCTTTCCTGTCCGTGCGTGTAGATAGGCCAGGTCTCCCTCCGAACTCCTCTCAGAAAAAGGGCACAGGTGGCAGCTCTGCTCTTTCCGATACCCGGTGGGATCCTCAGGGCCTACCGGGTTTTCCCGACCAGGACATAGAGTAGCAAGGTCGGGTGTCGGGGGCCGGTACCCCTCTTGCAGCCGGACTCCCTCTGAATATATCAGGTTGGCGAGGACAGGTGGCGTACACCGCTCCGTCTGCATCCTCCCTGGGATCCATTTGCTGTGGAGCTACACTCTTAAGCTCCGGGCCTTCATGGTCGTGGTCCTTGACCTGGTTGAGACATTCCTTGTCTGCAACCTGCCCCTCGTCCCAAGGCCGGGGTACGAGGGCTGTGTCCCCATCCGCTGCAGGTCCACACAGGATCCACGCTCAGGGCGGGAGATCACAGTAACTGACAGCCAATGGACTTGACTAACAAGGACTGAGAACTAAGGACTTAAAACCAAGATGGCTTTTTATTAAATATGAATTTTACAGTGTCACTAAATTGTGAGTCCTCCACCCTCACCCACTAACTGGTTCCCCTAACTCTTGGGTCCCCCAGTCTCCCTGTAACCAGGAGGGCAGCACCTAGTGCATTCTAGCCCCCTCTGGTGGAGAAATGTGGTGTTGGATGTGAAGGTAGGGTCCCGACCATCACGCTGTTCTTACCTCAGAGGAGGAACACCACACTCCATTAGAGAAGTGCAGCAACCCTGTGGCGGTCGAACCCTCAGGGGCGCCACAACGCCACCTGTGGTTTCTGGTGAAGGCCACCAGCGCTGCAACAGTCCTCTGAGGCTGGTGTTCTGGCAGCTTGGTTGGTACTACTCCCCACAGGTTTAGTAGGCCTCAGGGCAGTGTTTAGTGAACTGTATGGAGGTATGGTGGGTACAGTGCCGCGCATGAATAAACAAGTGGAGGCGTTGAATTAAGTCATCCGGGTCTTTACTCACTTTAGATGCACTTTCAGCCGCAAAGCTTCTCTCTGCTACACACGGCATACTGCGGCCACCGGGTAGGGGGTTCAGCACTTCCCAGGTAGATCAGGAGCACCTGTCGAGACCCCGCTGGTGTGTTCCTCTCCTTAGTAAGTTCTCCCACTGAGTCTTCTCCTGACTGTGTGTGGAATGAACATGCTGTAAGGCTGGGTCCCACTGGGTAAACGCAGTTTGAGAGATACAGGTGGCGACTCCGCTCCGTCCGTATCCCCCTGGGATCCACTAAGCCTCCGGGCTTTTCTGACTGAGACGTGAAGTGACAAAGTCAGATATCGGGGGCCGGTTACCCCTCTTGCAGCAGGAATCCCTCTGGCTAAGCTAGAGTGAAGAATATGTGGCACCCCAGGGGTCTGGTTTCCACAGTAATGCAATATTATGTCTGAGAGCAGGTGGGAGGTCTCTTGGTCAGGGATCCTATGCATGCCACACCTCCTGCCCAGTCCTGGGAGGGGAAGGACTTCCCCTATATAAACCTGGGGCTGAGGCAGGGTTAGGGAGTAGAAGAAGAACAGAAGTAGAGACAGAGAAGCAGCATAGGAAGAAACAACCGGAGCTCTGTGGAGCAGTGTTACAAAGAGTCAGGGGCTGGCAGCTGCAGAGCTCGCCCTGACTAAGAAGTATCACCGGACCCGGAGTCCGAGGCTGTGGGGACTAATCTCTACCCAGCAGCAGAAACCGACCGGCAGGGGATTGCAGGTCCTCTGGCCCAGAAACCTGAAGGCACGGTCACAAGAGTGGGACCAGCACCGCCATCGTGGAGCGGAAGCCATTAGAAGGCCCCGAGTCACCGGCCATACGGGTGAGCACCACACGGTACACTCAGGGACGTGGGCTACTTATACCCGCCTCTAGCAAGGTAGCCAGAAGAGTATCGTTAGTTTGGGAGGCCTACAACTCCACCTGGCCAGGGGAGATCCCATCTGCTCAAGGACTGACCAGGCCCCAATCGCTAGCCAGTACTCCGGGAGGGTCTATCTTTGTTACCAGTAAAGACCCTAAACTACACCGTACCGTCTCCGAGTGGTTCCTGCTACCCCCATCATCCACGTCGGCTGCCCTGAGGCCATACCCCTTCCGTTGGGGGTTATACTACCACGCTGCACAATCCTACCACCGGCCTCAGCGGTCTGCCCTGCAGCAGCAGCTCTAAAGCTGCATTCAACGGGTGGCGTAGTCATCTAACATCTACTGCCATAGACTGCCACTGAGTTTGACACCCTGGGCACGGACCGGGTCACCGCCACAAGGACTACTACCCCTATCCGGATCCGGCTCCGGGTATCCCCTGAACACGGCCCAGGGGGCGCGTCAAATACAGGTGGCGACTCTGCTCCGTCCGTATCCCCCTGGGATCCTTTTGCCTGTAGAGCCTATCTCCTCTGTTCCCCTCCAAGGCCTTCTTAGAACAGGACCCTGACCGGGTAGAGACACTGGTTAACTCTGACCCGCTCCTCGTCTCAAGGCCAGAGAACGAGGAACGTGAATCTTCAGCCAGCTACAGACTCTTGCTGGACCCTGACAGAAGACCACAATCAAAGACCTTGAACTAAAGATGGCCTGGTAATATATATGATTCTATAAGTGCTTCCTGTAAGTGTTTCATCCACCCTCACCCACTACATGGTTCCACCTATCTTTGGTTCCCCCCATCTCCTCTATCCCGGGCTGGGGCAGCACCCTGGTGCATTTAGGCCCCCTACAGGACAGGAGTGGTGTAGTGTTGAGTGTGAAGTGGGGTCCTGAGTGATGCTCCACCCTTACCTGGAAGAGGAGATACCACACCTCTATCTGAGGTGCAGTACCCCTGTGGCGACTGAACCCTCAGGGGCGCCACACATGCGTTCCAATGCAAGTCAATGGCAGCGAAAATGCAGCCCTTCCGCAAAATAATTGGTAGTGCTACGTTTTTTCCCGCAATGAAATTTCCGCAGCATGTGCACAGCACATGCGGATTATCATTGGGGAACATGGCAGGCCTTCTACCAAGAGTTTTTTAAGCGTTTCTGCAGTGGAATTGCCGCTGCAAAAACGCTTAAAAAACGCATCGGGGGCACACAGCCTAAGGCCACTGTTAGAATGCTGTAGGGTAAACTATCATTTGACTTTCCGCTATCTCTACCAACTCCCGAATACACTGGAATGCTTAGTTCCTTTGTTCTACATGAGAGACCCGCTGCCAGACTCCTTTAGCAGCAGTCTATCTCACCCCTGAAGAAAAGAACTGACTGTTAAAATTCCAATATCAAAATCCTTCTCTACCCTGACACAATCTGTCAGGGGAAAGTCAGAAGTCCCCATACATATTAGATGACCGGCCAATGTTGGGCAACTTTGATAATATCCTGCTCTAGACTGATGAACAACTATCATATTATTAGGGACAGTGGACAGCACTGTGCTGGATACAGACACAGTTGGAAGAACAGTTCGTACGTTCAAAGATAAGAGAACACTGGCTACACCACCTGGATGTCACAGAAAAAGTAAGGGTTCATTTATATGGACCAACTGTTGGCACGATATAACCGCCAATCAGTAAAATTTTACTGATCGGTGGTCATTTGAATACTTGCTTACAAAGGCAGGCCAAAGCAAATGGTCTAGTATAGATCGCTCAATGCGCATAGGCTGCCTTGGTTCTCGGTGGTACAAGTCCTGTTTACACTGGACGATAGACCACTGAGAACGATGATTTTTTTATGCTTCATAAAAGATCATTTCACTCGATGAACGAGCGCTTTGCTCGGATGATCAGCAACCTGTTTACACATCAAGATAATCATAAAACTATCATTTTTTTTAGCAATGCTTGTTCACGATTATCTTGCAGTTTATATGCAACTTTAGTTATCACCGGTGGCCACCAGATTCATGAGGAAGCAAGTAGTTAAAAACACTCAAATGACTTTAAAAGAACTGTAGTAAGAATTGGTAGCAGCAGGTGTGGAGGTTTCAGTTTGTACTGCAATACACATTTTAAATGCTGAATGCTTTAGAACCTTTAAGACATAACCTCTACTGACCCAAATGAACAAGTAAAGACTGGTCCAATATAATCAAAATCACGTAAATAAGCCACAGATGTTTAGGGATTCTGTTTTTTGGAGCAAAGAAGCAAAACTGAAACTTTTATTTCCTATGGATCAGCAGTATGTCTGGTGGAGGAAGAATGAAGCAGAAGCTGAACAGAACACCCTGCCCACAGTGAAGCATGGCAGTATCTTGGTTTTTCCCTTGGGTTGCCTTGCTTTGAGAATATATGGTTTGCAAAAATGTCATTTTGTGCAATTGTGACATTTCCTTGTCATAAATACATACTCCACATGTATCAATATTTGAATCCATTTCTTAGTCCCGAAGCCAAATCTTAAAAATGAGTATAATTACCCTTTTGGTGTGAAGTTTGACATATTTATGGATGCATTTCTATGGGTCAAATGTTGCACGTTAATGTAGGATTTTGCATAAATTGCAACTTTTTACAGGTTAAATACGAAAGGATTTGTGCTAAGCTATAGGCAAGCACGGTGGTTCAGTAGTCAGCACTATATTCTTGCAGTGCTGGGGGCCTGGGTTTTAAGTCCCACCAAGGACAACATCTGCAAGGAGTTTGTATGTTCTCCACGTGTTTGCATGGGTTCCCTTCCACGTTCCAAAGACATACTGATAGGGAATTTAGATTATGAGCCCCAATAGAGACAGTGATGATGATGGTGTATGTAAACTGTGTAATATGATGGTGCTAAATAAATTTGTAAAATAAATAAAGTTTTCAAATTATTCACATGGACAACTTAAGGAATAATTTCCTTATGACCATTGGGGCCACCAGCAATTCCCAAGAATGGGGCCATTGAGCAAGTCTACATGTGATACAGGGGTCTTCCACTGTGATCTAACATGTGCTAAATATGCTTAAAACGTTGTGCTGGTACCATGAAGGTGCGACATTTGATAAATATGGAATGTTGAAGTAAACTAGAAGTAAGTACACTAAAGGTTTGGGGCAAATCATGATATTTTTAATAAATGTGACCCTATAAGTTAATAGAGAAATCCCATTAGAATTGTTGTTTTTTTTACCTCCTATATGTTTTTTAGCTATTACCATGAACTGTATTCTAGACTGGTACTTGACTAAACATCAATATAGAGAAAACAAGAAACCGGTGACCTACAGGATTCCAGGAAAGTCAACTCAGAAGTCTGTGAAGACAGGAACACTAGCAATAAGGGATAAATAAATGAAAAGGGGGAAGCGCAGCGTAGGGCTAGCATAGCAAGAGATATTAAGTAGCGGGGAGGGGATGAGAGCAAGAATAAAACGCTGACATTTGTATGTCCGGAGCTCCCGCATGCCTGATATTTACTCAGGATTACTAGATTCTTCTACTTTCCTACTTTGAATCCTGCAGGGTGTACATTTTAACCCTTACCTGACCTCCCGTTGTAGCTCCTTGAATACCACGACTGGGATCTAAGAGTCTATATATATTGAAATGCAATGTAATTGGTTGAGACTACGTCATAATGAATTAGTATTAATTAATGCAAAATGGAACTTGCCCCATAGCAAAGCATGTCATATGATGATAGGTTATTATCGGGCTAGCCGTGAAAATGGTTTCCAAGGTATAACCTGTCCTGGATGTATCCATAGTTTTTTTCTATGGCATGAAGAAGAGTTAATGCAAGTTGTCTGCTGAGAAGATATGGCATTATTATGCTTCAGAGGTGGAGTGTCAATGGCTGTGCTTGCAGAGCATGGCTTACCAATTACAGAAAGCGTGGCGTTTGCTCTTCATTTATGGACTAATAGAGGGATTACCATGCACAGGTCACACAGCAAGACAAGAGACAGGACAATGGATACGAGCCAGGACCAGAGAAGGCAACGTGTCCACTAGTATTGAGGGAAGGAATCAAATGTTCTAAATGTATAGGAATGTATCAAAGTCATTTCCTCTATTATACCGTACATCTTCCATGTAGGAGAAACAGAATTTCTATAACCATACAAGCGCCTTCCAGGCCTCTCCATGTCGGGGAGGACATTGACTGGGCTCAGTGCTGTAAATTGTGATCCTCAAGCTGATACCAGACTGTCTCTTTGGCTTTTCTATATACACACAGTGTCTGTATCAGTGAGCCTCAGACACACTGAGCAAACATCTCTTCCTGTCTCAGATAGCTGAGAAACTGTGATAAGAGAGAGTCTCATGAATGACGCAAGACTCGCTTATGCCGCCTAATGTCATTGATAGGACTGTGATGGCAACTGCACTTACTACTGCTGCCATGAAAAATGACGTATTCCAGACACCTCCATTTATATCTACATATTAAACTGCTTTCTATCAGATAAATATGGTTTTACCTAAGAGACATTAACTATATGTTAATATATTATTTAATATATTATAATCGCAATCTAGTACAGTAATTGCAGCTATCTTATGTATGCAGTCATTGGCAGACCAGGCAGTCGCTATGGGATAAGAGAGTTGGGGAAACCCAACACCATAAGGAGCCGCTCCTCCATTCTGCACCTTAATTCCTGAAGATGCACATACCGGTGAATACAATGGTGGAGGAAGGAGACATCGGCTCCCTGTCCCACCATTCAGCCTGAGAGTCTGAGTCTCAGCACAGCAGGTGCAATTAAATCACTAGATTGTACCTGCTGCATGGAACCTTAGTGCACACACTGTACAGGGCAGAACATGGGGTCATCTGGAGGCAATTGTCTATGCTGTGAAGATACGAGATGTGCAGCATCTGAAACAACGGATACTGGAAGCCTGTGCTAGCATTTCTTCTGCGGTGTTACTATCAGTGTGTCAAGAGTGGGAGAAGAGAGTTGCATTGACAATCCAACACAATGGGCAGCCCTTTGAACACATTTTATAAGTGGTCATAAACTTTTAAAAAACTCATGAAAGAATAAAGTTACGTTAAAACCAAGCACACCATTGTTTTTCTTAGGAAATTCTCAATAAGTTTGATATGTCACATGACCCTCTTCCCATTGAAAAAAATAAAGTTGTATCCAAAATGGCTGACTTCAAAATGGCCGCTATGGTCACCACCCATCTGGAAAAGTTTTCCCCCCTCCCATATACTGATGTGCCACAAACAAGAAGTTGATATCACCAACCATACCCATTTAATTTCGGCGTATCCATATAAATGGCCCACCCTGTATATATACACTGCTCAAAAAAATAAAGGGAACACTCAAATAACATATCCTAGATCTGAATGAATGAAATATTCTCATTGAATACTTTGTTCTGTACAAAGTTGAATGTGCTGACAAGAAAATCACGCAAAAATCATCAATGGAAATCAAATTTATTAACCAATGGAGGCCTGGATTTGGAGTCACCCCCGAAATTAAAGTGGAAAAACAAATTAAAGGCTGATCCAACTTTGATGTAATGTCCTTAAAACAAGTCAAAATGAGGCTCAGTATTGTGTGTGGCCTCCACGTGCCTGTATGACCTCCCTACAATGCCTGGGCATGCTCCTGATGCGGTTGCGGATGGTCTGCTGTGGGATCTTCTCCCAGACCTGGACTAAAGCATCTGCAAACTCCTGGGCAGTCTGTGGTACAACATGACATTGGTGGATGGAGCGAGACATGATGTCCCAGATGTGCTCAATCGAATTCAGGTCTGGGGAACGGGCGGGCCAGTCCATAGCTCCAATGCTTTCATCTTGCAGGAACTGCTGACACACTCCAGCCACATGAGGTCTGGTATTGTCCTGCATTAGGAGGAACCCAGGGCCAACCGCACCAGCATATGGTCTCACAAGGGGTCTGAGGATCTCATCTCGGTACCTAATGGCAGTCAGGCTACCTCTGGCAAGCACATGCAGGGCTGTACGGCCCTCCAAAGAAATGCCACCCCACACCATTACTGGCACACTGCCAAACCGGTGATGCTGAAGGATGTTGCAGGCAGCAGATCGCTCTCCACGGCGTCTCCAGACTCTGTCACGTCTGTCACATGTGCTCAGTGTGAACCTGCTTTCATCTATGAAGAGCACAGGGTGCCAGTGGCGACTTTGCCAATCCTGGTGTTCTGTGGCAAATGCCAAGCGTCCTGCATGGTGTTGGGCTGTGAGCACAACCCCCATCTGTGGACGTCAGGCCCTCATACCACCCTCATGGAGTCGGTTTCTAACCGTTTGTGCAGACACATGCACATTTATGGCCTGCTGGAGGTCATTTTGCAGGGCTCTGGCAGTGCTCCTCCTGTTCCTCCTTGCACAAAGGCGGAGGTAGCGATCCTGCTGCTGGGTTGTTGCCCTCCTACGGCCCCCTCCACGTCTCCTGGTGTACTGGGCTGTCTCCTGGTAGTGCCTCCAGCCTCTGGACACTACGCTGACAGACACAGCAAACCTTCTTGCCACAGCTCGCATTGATGTGCCATTCTGGATGAGCTGCACTACCTGAGCAACTTCTGTGGATTGTAGAGTCCGTCTCATGCTACCCCGAGTGTGAAAGCACAACCAACATTCAAAAGTGACCAAAACATCAGCCAGAAAGCATTGGTACTGAGATGTGGTCTGTAGTCCCCACCTGTTGATCCACTCCTTTATTGAGGGTGTCTTGATAATTGCCAATAATTTCCATCTATTGTCTATTCCATTTGCACAACAGTATGTGAAATTGATTGTCAATCAGTGTTGCTTCCTAAGTGGACAGTTTGATTTCACAGAAGTTTGATTTACTTGGAGTTATTTTCTGTTGTTTAACTGTTCCCATGATTTTTTTGAGCAGTGTATATGGCTTCATCGCCTCAAATTAATAAATACATATGAATCTTACTACATAAAGAGCTTAATGTTGAGGTGAGTCTGAGAAAAACATCAGCTGCAACTATTTCAGTAGGCCAGAGAGGCAGCATACAGAGAGATTTCCACATGATCTGCCTTGGGTAATTCACTTTTTGAATTGGCGAACATCTCTGTAATTTTCTAAATTTTATTTTTATTTTCTGTAATGCTATTTACCGTATATACTCGAGTATAAGCCGATTTTTTTCTGCACATTTTGTAGGCTAAAAAAGCCCCCATCGCCTTATACTCGGATATTTACTTTTTACAGTATATACATTCTGGTGGTGGATAGTGATGGGGGGTTACGGCGGCGGAGGAGCGGGGCACACACAGTAGCCGCTGCTGCAGCTACCACGTGTGCCCGCTGGTAAAGGAAAATGAATATTCACCTTTCTCCACGCATATGGGAGTGGAGAGGAGTGAATATTCATTTCTTTAATAGCAGGCACACAAAGTCAGCAGTGCGGCTCAGCGATCCTCCATGCCCGCTATTAGAAAGTATGAATATTCACCCTTCTCCACGCCTATGGGCATGGAGAAGGGTGAATATTCATTCTCTTTATGCAAAAAGTCAATAGTAGCCAGCTTACCCAGATCGTAGTTTCTCCTTGGTCCGATCATCTGCCAGGGATCTGCACGGAAATGAGGGAGGCACACCCTCCTGCAATCGCTTGGAGCCAAAACAAATAAAGTCCAGTGGAGGAACCCTTATTTTGGCATTTTTCTTAAAATCTTTTTATTCTTCAACGATCCTTAAAAGAACATCATTCCTTTTCGGACCAGGTATGTACATACAGTGGGCACTTTATGGCAGTATAGAGGACACAGCTGTCTAGGAACAGACAACGCGTTTCAACCGTATAGGTTTTCTTCTAGGTCTCAAACCTAGATTTTAAGAAAAATGCCAAAATAAGGGTTCCTCCGCTGGACTTTATTTGTTTTGGTTCCAAGTGATTCATTCTCTTCAGTAGCAGGCACTGAGGATAGCTGAGCAGCAGCAGGAGCTACGGCGCAGCTGACACTGTGCGCCCTCTATTAAAGAACATGGATATTCACTCCTCTCCACAACTATAGTCCCAGAGTGGAGAGGAGTGGATATCCCCGCAGCTCACCTCGGCGTCTGAGGGCGCATGGCAGTGATGTCATGCATTGCTGAGATGCGGAGGTGAGCTGCTGGCAGACAGGACGCAGCACTGGAGTAGAGGGAAGGAAGATGAGTAGAAGTGTTTATTTTTTTAATGTGTGGGGGGCAATGGATACAAGGATTGAGATGAGGGGTGCCATGCATACCAAGATTGGGGATGAGAGATGACATGCATACCGGGATTGGGGATGAGGGGTGCCATGCATACCAGGATTGGGATGAGGGGTGTCATGCATACCAGGATTGGGATGAGGGGTGTCATGCATTCCAGTATTGGGATGAGGGGTGCCATGCATACCAGGATTTGGGATGAGGAGTGCCATGCATACTAGGATTGGGATGAGGGGTGCCATGCATACCAGGTTTGGGATGAAGGGTGCCATGCATACAAGGATTAGGGATGAGGGGTGCCATGTATACCAGGATTGGGATGAGGGGTGCCATGCATACCAGGTTTGGGATGAAGGGTGCCATTCATACAAGGATTGGGGATGAGGGGTGCCATGTATACCAGGATTGGGACAGGGTGCAGCACTGGAGTACAGGGAAGGAAGGTGAGTAGAAGTATTTATTTTTTTAATGTGTGCAGTGATGGGGGGCCATGCATACCAGGATTGGGTTGAGGGGTGCCATACATACCAGAATAGGGGGGCCACGCATACCAGGATTAGGATGAGGGGTGCCATGCATATCAGGATTGGGATGAGTGGTGCCATGCATACCAGGATTGAGGATGAGGGGTGCCATGCATACCGGGATTGGGGATGAGGGGGCCATACATACCAGGATTAGGGATGAGGGGTGCCATGCATACCAGGATTGGGATGAGGGGTGCCATGCATACCAGAATTGGGGATGAGGGGTGCCATGCATGCCAGGATTTGGGATGAGGAGTGCCATGCATACCAGGATTGGGATGAGGAGTGCCATGCATACCAGGTTTGGGATGAAGGGTGCCATGCATACAAAGATTGGGGATGAGGGGTGCCATGCATACCAGAATTGGGACAGCGCGCAGCACTGGAGTACAGGGAAGGGAGGTGAGTAGAAGTGTTTATTTTTTTAATGTGTGCAGTGATTGGGGCCATGCATACCAGGATTGGGATGTGTGGTGCCATACATACCAGAATAGGGGGGCCATGCATACCAGGATTGGGATGAGGGGTGCCATGCATATCAGGATTGGGATGAGTGGTGCCATGCATACCAGGTTTGGGATGAAGGGTGCCATGCATACAAGGATTGGGGATGAGGGGTGCCATGCATACCAGGATTGGGACAGGGCGCAGCACTGGAGTACAGGGAAGGAAGGTGAGTAAAAGTGTTTATTTTTTTAATGTGTGCAGTGATGGGGGGCTATGCATACCAGGATTGGGATGAGGGGTGCCATACATACAAGAATAGGGGGGCCATGCATACCAGGATTGGGATGAGGGGAGCCATGCATATCAGGATTGGGATGAGTGGTGCCATGCATACCAGGATTGAGGATGAGGGGTGCCATGCATACTGGGATTGGGGATGAGGGGTGCCATGCATACCAGGATTTGGATGAGGGGTGCCATGCATACCAGGATTGGGGATGAGTGGACCATGCATAGTTGGATTGGAATGAGGGTGCCATGCATACCAGGATTGGGGATAAGGAAACAAAACATACCAGGTTTGAGATGAGGGGTGCCATGCATACCAGGTTTGGGATGAAGGGTGCCATGCATACCAGCATTGGGGATGAGGGGTGCAATGCATACCAGGATTGGGACAGGGCACATCACTGGAGTACAGGGAAGGAAGATGAGTAGAAGTGTTTATTTTTTATGTGTACAGTGATGGGGGCCATGCATACCAGGATAGGGGGGCCATGCATACAAGGATTGGGATAAGGAGTGCCATGCATTCCAGGATAGGTGGGCCATGTGTACCAGGATTGGAATCAAGGGTGCCATGCATACCAGGATTGGGAAGATTGGTGCCATGCATATCAGGATTGAGGATGAGGGGTGCCATGCATACCAGGATTGGGGATGAGGGGGCCATGCATACCAGGATTAGGGATGAGGGGGGCCATGCATACCAGGATTGGGATGAGGGTGCCATACATACCAGAATAGGTGGGCCCATGCATACCAGAATTGGGATGAGGGGTGCCATGCATATCAGGATTGGGATGAGTGGTGCCATGCATACCAGGATTGAGGATGAGGGGTGCCATACATACCAGGATTAGGGATGAGGGGTGCCATGCATAACAGGATTGGGATGAGGTGTGCCATGCATACCAGAATTGGGGATGAGGGGTGCCATGCATACCAGGATTTGGGATGAGGAGTGCCATGCATACCAGGATTGGGATGAGGGGGGCCATGCATACCAGGATTGGGATGAGGGGTGCCATGCATACCAGGTTTGGGATGAAGGGTGCCATGCTTACAAGGATTGGGGATGAGGGGCGCCATGCATACCAGGATTGGGACAGGGCGCAGCACTGGAGTACAGGGAAGGAAGGTGAGTAGAAGTGTTTATTTTTTTAATGTGTGCAGTGATGAGGGGCAATGCATACCAGGATTGGGATGAGGGGTGCCATACATACAAGAATAAGGGGGCCATGCATACCAGGATTGGGATGAGGGGTGCCATGCATATCAGGATTGGGATGAGTGGTGCCATGCATGCCAGGATTGAGGATGAGGGGTGCCATGCATACTGGGATTGGGGATGAGGGGGCCATACATACCAGGATTAGGGATGAGAGGTGCCATGCATATCAGGATTGGGATGAGGGGTGCCATGCATACCAGAATTGGGGATGAGGGGTGCCATGCATACCAGGATTGGGGATAAGGAGACCAAACATACCAGGATTGGGATGAGGGGTGCCATGCATACCAGGTTTGGGATGAAGGGTGCCATGCATACCAGGATTGGGGATGAGGGGTGCAATGCATACCAGGATTGGGACAGGGCACATCTCTGGAGTACAGGGAAGGAAGGTGAGTAGAAGTGTTTATTTTTTATGTGTGCAGTGATGGGGGCCATGCATACCAGGATAGGGGGGCCATGCATACAAGGATTGGGATGAGGAGTGCCATGCATACCAGGATAGGTGGGCCATGTGTACCAGGATTGGAATGAAGGGTGCCATGCATACCAGGATTGGGATGAGTGGTGCCATACATATCAGGATTGAGGATGAGGGGTGCCATGCATACCAGGATTGGGGATGAGGGGGCCATGCATACCAAGATTAGGGATGAGGGGTGCCATGCATACCAGAATTGGGGATGAGGGGTGCTATGCATACCAGGATTGAGATAATGGGTGCCATGCATCCCAGGATTGGGGATAAGTGGGCCATGCATACCAGGATTGGGATGAGGGTGCCATGCATACCAGGATTGAGGATGAGGGGTGCCATGCATACCAGAATTGGGGATGAGGGGTGCCATGCATACCAGGATTGGGATGAGGAGTGTCATGCATACCACGATTTGGATAAGGGGTGCCATGCATACCAGGATTGGGGATGAGTGGGCCATGGATACCAGGATTGGGATGAAGGTGCCATACATACCAGGAATGGGGATGAGGAGGCCAAACATGCCAGGATTGGGATGAGGGGTGCCATGCATACCAGGATTGGGGATGAGTGCGCAAGCTTAAAAGGATGGGGAAATTTATCAGTAGCTGCTGCATTTCCCACCCTAGGCTTATACTTGAGTCATTAAGTTTTCCCAGTTTTTTGTTGTAAAATTAGGTGCCTCGGCTTATACTCGGGTTGGCTTATACTCAAGTATATACAGTACTAATTTATTAATTATGACAACTTTGTTGTTTATCGTGTAAAAAGGCTGAAAGTGAATAGACATGGGTAATTTGAGTTAGGTTTTATTATGTGGAGCATACTTTTCTAGCTTCCGAAACTTATTTGTTTTGGAACTCGGGCTGCTAAAAGTTAAATAAATTAATACAGATTCAGCTCTATATACCAGTACATATCTATGTACAACTAACCAAATAAGTTAATAAATCTAAATTCATATACATTTATTAATTTATTTAAATATTCATATCTACTTATTAATTTTAGGCATTACAGCTGTATATATATAACAAGAATACATTTTTATTTAGTTAGTTTGTATATCAAGATGTACTCCTGGTATATAGAGCTGGATCTCTATGTCCCAGTACAATGTGCCTATAAAGATGAAGATCATAATGTAAAAATGTATCCATAGAAAATCCTCCCATCCTTGGCAATACAGCCTGAGAATCACAGTTAAACCTGTCCCTACCATGTACGAAGGTGTGGGTTTAAAGGGGTTTTCCACTACTTTATATTCCCCACCCCATGTATCCCCCAGGGCCCCTAAGACTTCTTGTAGCTACCTTCTGTTGTTGATAATGCCTGTGAGTGGCGCTATCCCTGGCCGCTCACAGGCATCACGTGACCCCCGGCTGCCGTCGGCGCTGACATCTGCTGATGTCACGACAAGTGCTGGCTGCAGCCGGGGGTCACGATCTTCCTGGTTCCATGGTGGATGCCAGGCTGTGGGCGGGGTTACCCCCCTGCGTCACACCCGGCATCCACTGTGCGCTCTGCCTCTCCCCATTCATTGGATGCTGGGTGTGACGCGTGGGGTAACCCCATATGACGCGCCCCCTGGGCCTGTGCTGTACTAGGGGATACCCGGAGCTGGATCGCTGGGGGTTGTAGTCTCCGTGGTGCTGACCCGGTCCATGCCCATGGTGGTCAAACCAGTGGCAGTCTTAGTAATGTGACAAATGTCCGACTACGCCACCCGTGGATTGCGGTCAGTGGGGACCGCCGCTGCGATGCAGACCACTGAGGCTGATGTTATATGCGCAGCCAAGTATGGGATGACTCCCCACGGGAGAAGTATTGCCTCAGGGCAGCTAGTGTAGATGATGGGAGTGATGGTGCGCGAGTGTCCCAGCACCAGTAGTGCTGGTGCGGTGAAGAAGCACAGAGACTTGAGGCTGCAGTTTCCAATGCTTTACTCACAGTTGTTATTCGTGTCAATCCTGCAGGCGATGACTGCCCAAGCCGTGCTGCGTCCACCAGGCAAGGGGCTCGACCAACTCCCAGGCAATTCCAGAGCATGACACAGGGCTCCCTTCTCTTCCCTTCTCTGGCCGTCCTCACCAGTGACCCACCTTTGTCCAGCTCCCTCGGGCCTTCTCTTGGCGAAACCTATCTCCGGTTTCCCTGACCCTATGTGGTATGCTTTACTGGTGGATGTAGTGAGGGGTCGCACCAAGATGTGGTCACAACCTCCGGTCTTTGGCTGAGGAATCTGTTGCCTCCACCAATTTGGGTTCCGGTACCCTGCTCTGCCAACCCTTCACCCGCATTCTCCTGTTCCTTTGGGGTTCCTTCTGCCTTCGTGTCTCTGGGCCTTTCTCTGTGTTCCTGTTCCTTGTTTCCTTTCTTTTCTGTTCCTTCTCTCTGGCTCTGGCCTTCACCCTAGGCCTGCCTCGTGGAGCTGGGCCCAGACTGAGCCACAGCTCCCTGTCAGCCCTCTCTGGCTGAACTCCTCTCTCACTCCTCTCCTCTGACTGAACTGACTGAACTAAGATGGTGCCCACCTTATATACCTCCTTCTAACACCCGAGCCCAGGTGACTAGCAACCAATGGGCTCCTACCTATGCCCAGAGACCCACCCCTATCTGCTCCTACACCACTGGGTGTACTTTCCCCTCCCCACTCCAGCCAGGGACAGATGCTGTCGTGCCTGCACTCCTGTCTCGTGGGAGCACCGTTGACCTGTCCCTCGGAAATGGGGTGTGTGTGGTGCATGCAGCCTAACGAGTCCTGGTCCACACTCCATCCTTACCCGGGAGTGGAATATCACACCTCTGGTTTGAGGTGCAATACCCCTGTAGCAGCCGAGCCCTCGAGGTGCTACACATACACAGCCCAGCAGCCACCGCGGGGTCCCCACCGCTGAGTCACGCCTCACTTGTCGTGACGTCAGTGCGGGGTCACGTGATGCCTGTAAGTGGCCACCGATAGGGCCACTCACAGGCATTATCAGCAATAGAAGGTATTTACAAGAAGTCTTAGGGGCCCCAGGGGGATACATTGGGGTGGGGAATAAAGTAGTGGACAACTTCTTTAAATCCTGAGGAGGACCAGACTTTAGTAAAAGCAAACAGTTAATCAATGAATGAATGTACAGAGGCAGAGCAGATGTCAGATAAATATCACATTTAAATGCATGGAGTGGATCCAATAGGGCTACTTACTTTGTCTGAACTTCATTAAAATATAAAGGCCCCGTCACACTAAGCGATGCAGCAGCGATCCCGACAACGATACGACCTGTAAGGGATCGTTGCTGCATCGCTAATACATCGCTGGTGAGCTGTCAAACAGGCAGGCTCACCAGCGATGAGGGGAGCAGCGATATCGTGGAAAGAATCGTTCCACGATGTCCTGCTCCCATTTCCAGCCTGCTGCTTAAGCAGGAGCAGGCTGGTAACTATGGTAAATATCGGGTTACTAAGTGCGCGTGTGCCCCTAGTAACCCGCTGTTTACCATGGATACCACTCTGCTACGGTGCGCTGGAGCCTCCGCTCACCGTAGCAGAGTGGTATTTATGGTAAACAGCGGGTTACTAAGTGCGCGCGTGCCCCTAGTAACCCGATATTTACCATGGTTACCAGCCAGATCGTTGGTCCCGCTGGTCACACACAGCGATGTGTGCTGGCCAGCAGGAGGCCAACGACCAAAAAATGGTCCAGGACACTTTGCAGCGATCAGCGACCTCACAGTAGGGGCCTGATCGTTGCAAAGTGTCACACATAGCGACATCGCTGGTGAGGTCGCTGGTGAGTCACCAAAACCGTGACACAGCAGCGATCTCGCTAGCGATGTCGCTTAGTGTGACGGGGCCTTAAGACCAGCTGAATACCAGAGACCCTAAGTTCTGACACCGTAAAGGTGCCAATGGTCTTGCAGCAAAAGATCCTATTTGAAAATAATTTGGAGCCAACATGGAGACAATTCTTACATTCTCCTCCCCTTGCCTGTTGAAATGATCATTTACTCTGAAAAACAGCTAAACTCCATGAAAATACTGAGGTGTCAGATTACCGATGCTTGAAGTCTATGCAGAGAGGAAGGAGAAGCAGAGTGAATGTGAGATGTACAGACACACACAGATCTATGCTGCTGCTTTCTAGTAAGTGTTTACCTCACCTCAGAGATAGATTCACATTTAGACAGCTCAATAGTGCTGTGTATTGTACTTCATATTGCTTCTGCACATGTTCTATATAGATACAGAAGAACAGGAATCCCTCATGTCTCTGTGTACTGTGTGTGGGAGACATAGCAAATATTCTCCACCCACTAGCTCAGAACAACTGAACATTACAGATAAAGCATACAGATGTAAAACTGGTGAAAACTGCATAATGCAAATCATGTAATGGCCAGAAATAGTGATATTTGTAATGTACATATGACGCACCCCTGGGCCTGTGTCGCGCAGCGTTGCGCACGCGGGAGCTTACCCGGAGCCGGATCTGTTGAGGGTTGTAGTCTCGTGGCGGTGACCCGGTCCGTGCCCAGGGAGTCAGACTAAGTGGCGCTGTATTAGCGGTAGATGTTGGACGACTACGCCACCCGTTGAATGCAGCGAAGGAGCTGCCGCTGCAGGGCAGACCGCTGAGGCCGGTGGTAGGATTGTGCAGCGTGATAGTATCACCCCCAACGGGAGGGGTATGGCCTCAGGGCAGCCGACGTGGATGATGGGGTAGCAGGAATCACTCAGTGACGATGCGGTGTAATTCAGGGTCTTTACTGGTGATAAAGATAGACCCTCCCGGAGTACTGGCTAGCGATCGGGGCCTGGTCAGTCCTTGAGCAGATGGGATCTCCCCTGGCCAGGCGGAGTTGTAGGCCTCCCAAACTGACTGTACTCTTCTGGCTACCTTGCTAGAGGCGGGTATAAGTAGCCCACGTCCCTGAGTGTACCGTGTGGTGCTCACCCGTATGGCCGGTGACTCGGGGCCTTCTAGTGGCGTCCGCTCCACGACGGCGGTGCTGGTCCCACGCGTGTGACCGTGCCTTCGGGTTTCTTGGCCAGAGGACCTGAAATCCCCTGCCGGGCGGTTTCTGCTGCTGGGTAAAGATTAGTCCCCACAGCCTTGGACTCCGGGTCCGGTGATAGCTTCTCAGTCAGGGCGAGCTCTGCAGCTGCCAGCCCCTGACTCCTTATAGCACTGCTCCCACAGAGCTCCTGATGTTCTTTTCCTATATCTGCTTCTCTTCTCTGTCTCTACTTCTTCTCTACTCACTAACCCTGCCTCAGCCCTAGGTTTATATAGGGGAAGTCCTTCCCCTCCCAGGACTGGGCAGGAGGTGTGGCATGCATAGGATTCCTGACCAAGAGACCTCCCACCTGCTCTCAGACATAACATTGCTGTTACTGTGGAAACCAGACCCCTGGGGTGCCACATTCCCCCCTAGTGAAATTTAGTACTCCGGGACTAAACATATTTTTAAACATAACAAGGTATAAACAATAATAGTACAATAAGAAAAACATATAAAGATGGTCACGGCGTGTCCGCAACCGGGTGCAGTTTTTGAAGAAAAGCAAGGTGTCCATTTCACCAAAACAGGGAGACGTAACCAGGTAGGGGTCTGTCCTGCCCCGAGTCCTTAACAGTCTTTAGTCCATTCCTAGGTTACGCTCCAACCATGTACAAGGATTCCCGGTAAATCCACCAAGGACTCCTATAAATAACTAGAAACACATAATTATACACAAGCAACAAGAAAAACAGGTAACCACAAATAAAACAATTTATACACTTCAAATCCTCCAACGTGCAGGTAACTGGCCTCTAGTGGCCCTAGTGGACCTACGGAGCTGATTGTCTAGCCCTGAACTACAGGGTGTAGGAGCTGTCAAGGGTAAACTCGGCAGCTGTCTACCGGCTCTTTGGCTCACTAGGGGTACGGCAGGCTCACTATAAGCAGAGGGTTGATCCTCCTGTTCTGCTTGTGTGGAGTCTTCTGCCTCCTGGACCGGCTGCTCTTCCAGCTCTACCTGTTGCTCCGTAGGCACTTGGGATGCTGGTTGGAGGAACGTGAGGACGGGTACCACAACTGCACCATTGACTTGAGTCCAGGACCGAGGGAAGTCCCCGAGCACAGTACTAACCATATCTTCCCTTTCCTCTACGGGTCGATGGTCTTCTTGTTCCTCTTCAGGGTTCCGTAGCTGTTCAGGACACTTCTTCAGGTGATCCCGGGATACAATGGCTATGGTCTCCCCTCCGTCTTTACTGATGGTACAGACTTTCGGGTTCTCGTGGCTTGAGGGCAGTACGGTGTACGGGTCCTTCTCCCACTGGTCGTCCAACTTGTGGAGCCGTCTTTTCCTCTTCAAGACCTGCTCTCCGGGTACCAGGGGAACAGCGGGAGCATACTGGTTGTAAGTTTTCTCTTGTCTTTCCCTAGCCTGACAGAGACTTCGCTCCACGCTCTCCTGTACTTTCCGGTACTGCTGCTGCCTCTCTGTGTCCCAGTCTGCCTCTGGTGAAGTGTCCTCGGGTGTCAGGACTCCCATTTCCAGGTCAACAGGTAACTTACCAGGTCTCGCCCTCATTAGGTAAGCCGAGGTACAGTTGGTGGAACCTACCGGGATGTGGTTGTATAGGTCCACCAGATCGGGCAGCTTCTCAGGCCACAGACTGCGTTCTTCCAGGGGCAACGTTTTCAGGAGATCCATTACCACCTGGTTCATTTTCTCACAAAGTCCATTAGTTTGCGGATGATAGGGTGTCGTCCTTATCTTCCGGCAGCCATACAGATTGCAGAATCCCTGGAAGACCTCCGCTTCAAAGGCAGGTCCCTGGTCCGTCAGCACTTGGTCCGGGTACCCGTGTGGGCAGCAGAAGTGCTGCTGGAAGGCTCTAGCTGCTGTTTGAGCCGTTAAGTCCTTAACGGGGACGACAACCAAGAACCGGGAGTAATGATCCACAATGGTTAACGCGTAGACGTAGCCACTTCTGCTTGGGGTCAGTTTTACATGATCCAAGGCTACCAGTTCCAACGGCTGCCGGGTGACGATGGACTGCAGGGGAGTCTTCTGGCTGGCACGGTCCTTCCCTCTTAGGTTGCACGGGCCACAGTCTCTGCACCACCTCTCGATGGTTCCCCTCATGCCTACCCAGTGGAACCGCCCACGCAGCAGGAACTCCAGCTTCTTCCATCCGAAGTGTCCAGCCCCGTCGTGGTATGCTTCCATCACCATGGCTGCGTCTCTCCGTGGCACCACTACTTGCCAGATTAGTTCATGCGTCCGGGAGTTAACCATTCTGCGGCACAACTTCCCCTTGTAAAGGAACAGTCGACTCTTCTCAGCCCACAGTTGCTTGGCTTCCTCCGGAGCGTCTGGGTCAAGGCGAGCCTCTGGCCGAGTCAGCATCTCCTTCACCAGCCGGATGGCAGGGTCACTGTCTTGCGTTTCCTCCCAGTTGTAGTGAGGCAAGGGGTTAAACGTAGCGGCTTGCTTACTCCTTACCCGATGGGAATACTGGATAGTCCCATGACGGTGGAACGCGGGGAGTTCAACTTCTTCCAGTCCCTCTGGATCTTCTCCTACGTCCGGTAGGTTTGGCATCCTGGACAGGGCGTCCGCGTTGGTATTGGAGCGTCCTGCCCGGTATTTGATTGTGAACTCGTAGTTGGACAGACGGGCCATCCATCTCTGCTCTAGGGCACCGAGTCTTGCCGTGTCCAGGTGTGTCAACGGGTTGTTATCCGTGTACACGGTGAACCGGGAAGAAGCGAGGTAGTGCTTAAAGCGTTCGGTGACTGCCCACACCACTGCCAGGAACTCTAGCTTAAATGAGCTGTAATTCTCAGGGTTTCTTTCGGTGGATCGCAGTTTTCGGCTAGCGTAAGCGATTACTCGTTCTTTCCCCTGCTGGATCTGGGACAGTACGGCTCCTAGCCCGATGTTACTTGCGTCGGTGTAGAGGATAAAGGGCTGGCTGTAATCAGGGTACGCCAGGATTTCATCCCCCGTGAGGGCCATCTTCAGCTGGCGGAAGGACTCTTCTTCTAACTTCTCCCATTTGAAGGGTGGCTTCTGGTTCTTGGCCTTCCGGGACTGGCCTATCAGGAGGTCCTGCATAGGAGCTGCCTTTTTGGTGAAACCGGGGATGAATCTGCGGTAATAGCCTACCAACCCGAGGAACTGCCGCACTTCCTTTACACTGGAGGGACTTGGCCATTCCTTAATTGCGGTGATCTTATCAGGGTCGGGAGCCACTCCGTCAGCGCTCACCACGTGTCCCAGGTACTGCACCTTTGGTTTCAAGAGGTGACACTTGGAGGGTTTTACCTTTAAGCCGTAGCTTGCCAGAGCTTCGAACACTTCCGCCAGGTGTTTCAGGTGGTCCTCATAAGTCTTGGAATATACGATGACATCGTCCAGGTACAACAGGACCGTCTCGAAGTTTCTGTGGCCCAGACAGCACTCCATTAATCGTTGGAAGGTTCCCGGTGCGTTGCAGAGTCCGAATGGCATACAGGTAAACTCGCTAAGTCCCATCGGGGTGGTGAATGCGGTCTTCTCCCGGTCCGCCTCTGCTACAGGAACCTGCCAGTACCCGCTAGTGAGATCCAAGGTAGAGAAGAAGTTAGCAGATCTTAAAGCAGCCAAAGACTCCTCTATCCTTGGTAAGGGGTACGCATCCTTGTGTGTGATACGGTTAATTTTCCGGTAATCTACACACATCCTCATGGTGTTGTCTTTCTTTTTGACTAAGACTAGTGGAGCTGCCCAGGGGCTACAGCTATCCCTGATCACCCCAGCCTCCTTCATGTCCCTAAGCATCCCCTTGGCGTGTTGGTAGTGTGCAGGGGGTACGGGTCGATACCTCTCTTTTATAGGAAGATGGTCTCCCGTGGGGATGTGGTGTTCTACCCCCTTGACTCGCCCGAAGTCTAACGGGTGTTTACTAAACACTCTCTCGTACTCTTGAACCACCCGATAGACTCCCTGTTTCTGGTGTGAGGGAGTGGAGTCAGTACCCAAATGTAGTTGCTGACACCAGTCCTCCATTGTTTCCTTAGAGCCGTTACCTTCCTCCGGGGAAGATGGAGGCAAGGGTTCTACGGACTGTATGGAATTTTGATTGATGGTATACAATTTGGCTAGCGTGGCATACCGGGGCAGGTACACTTCCCTCTTCCCGATATTTATTATGCGAACGGGCACCCTCCCATGGCGTACATTGACCACCCCCCGTGCTGTCAAAATGGTGGGCCTACTGTCTGAGTAAACTGGTTCTACCATTGCCTGGTAATCTCTACCTCTCAGACCAATAGCTGCCCGGCACCAAATCATCATTTCACTTTTTGGGGGCATGGCAATAGGGAAAGGGTCACACATTCTTACGCTACCAATCTCACCACCGGAGAGTTCTATCTGTTGCCGTCGCATCAGTGCCCGGATCTCTTTCTGGAGCACTCGCTGCTGGCCGGAGCTGGCGTTCTTGGCAACCTGTTGTAAAAGGAAATTCACCTCTGCAAGACAATTTTCAATTACATTAGTTCCTAGAGTTATCTTTGGGTGACTCTCGTGTTTGTCAATGTCTACAATGATCAGTCCCTGTGCTGCCAGTTCGACTCTACCGATTTTAATGGTCACCTCTTTAAATCCAATCTGTGGCACGGGCTGACCATTGCTGGCGATGATACTCAAGTCGTCGTCAGGGTAGCGGGTGATATCCGAGTCATTCCAGTACTGCTTGAAGAGCACGTACGGGATAGTGGTAACCTGTGACCCGGTGTCCAGTAGGGCACTCATGGGGATGCCATCCAGTACCACGGGCAAGACTGGACGTCCTCCCACATATTTGTCGCGCCAGTTCGATGGGCCTGATGATCTTTTTCCTGGGGTTTGGCCCTCTACCCCAGGTTGTGCCAGTTTAAAGGACAGTACCTTGCCATATGTCCGGGTTGATTGCAGCGGCGGCAGATGGGTTGTCCGTCCTCGTTGTATCGGTCGCTGGGTCTTCCTCTGGCCGGTGGGGTCCTCCTTGGTCGACGCCACGGGATGTCCTCCGGTCCGGATGCCAGCTGGATCTTCCCTGGAGTGGAAACCTGTAAAGACTGCACAGTTCGGGTTAGCGCGGCAACGCTTTTAGCTAGCTCTTGGACCTGATGGTGCAGGTCTGGAGCCGGGTCATTGTTCAAAGCCTGCGCATCAGCTCCCACAGGCCCTGCCGACAAGGGTGCCGCCTCCTGGTGGTAAGTGGTAGTGGGGCGTCTGTGGGTCACAACGCCACCTGGTGCCGGTTCTCGGAGCACCCGGATGGCTCTGTCCTTGAACTGTGCAAATCCCAGATGAGGGTCCTGTAAGGCCATTGCCCGCAACTGGGTTCGGTGGGCATTGCAATATAAACCCTCTATAAATTGTTCAGTCAACAGCCTGTCCTCGTCTCCCACGCCGGCAGGGTCGGTCTGCTTAATGGCTCTCAGGGCCTCTTGTAGGTTCAGGGCATAGTCCCTTATACTCTCATGTGCCCGCTGTTTGCACCCGTAGAATCTAAGCTTGATCTCGGCTGAGGTGCGGGTATCAAAGGTGTCCCTCAGCCGGGTTAGTATCTCTGCGACAGTCCTCCTCCCAGGTGGCCAGGACTTTACCTCCCTTTGGGCTGCCCCGGTTAATTGGGCCACCAGGATGCTCACTTTTTGCTCCTCTGTGAGGGGATACACCTGGAAGAGGCTATCCAGCTTTTCTCTAAAGTCATGCAGGGTATGTGACTCCCCTGAGTACTGGGGTAGCCAGGCTGCCCCCGGGATATAGGGCATGGTGAAAGGCATGACCGCAACAGCGGTGGCGCTGGCGGGGGTTGAAGCGGTGAAGCTCTCCTCCGTATCCGACATCCTTCTCCCCCCTAGTGGACCGTGGCCTACCTTGCGATGATCCTCTTCCGTAGGCCGCGGCTCCGCAGTGGATCGTCAGGGTTGAGGACCTTCCGTCGCGCTCCTGTGACGTCGGCGTCTGCTGGGCTCCTTCCAGGACCTTACGCAACGTCCGGACGTGAGGCGGGGCTTCAGTTCTCGCGCGCTTTCGGAGTCCACGCCCCTCTTCTTCCCGCGCGGCGTCTTCAAGATGGCGTCCAACGGCGGGAAAACTCCACGGATGGCGGGAAGAAGGCAGAAGATGGCGCCGGATGGCGGGAAAACTTCGCGGATGGCGGGAAGAAGACAGAAGATGGCGCCGGATGGCGGGAATCTTCACCACTGGTAAGTTTGAACAGTCTTTTTCAGGCACGCAGTACCCGGTGGTTGCGGGCACGAGATCCTGCCGACTACGCCAGAAGTTGACGCACCCCTGGGCCTGTGTCGCGCAGCGTTGCGCACGCGGGAGCTTACCCGGAGCCGGATCTGTTGAGGGTTGTAGTCTCGTGGCGGTGACCCGGTCCGTGCCCAGGGAGTCAGACTAAGTGGCGCTGTATTAGCGGTAGATGTTGGACGACTACGCCACCCGTTGAATGCAGCGAAGGAGCTGCCGCTGCAGGGCAGACCGCTGAGACCGGTGGTAGGATTGTGCAGCGTGATAGTATCACCCCCAACGGGAGGGGTATGGCCTCAGGGCAGCCGACGTGGATGATGGGGTAGCAGGAATCACTCAGAGACGATGCGGTGTAATTCAGGGTCTTTACTGGTGATAAAGATAGACCCTCCCGGAGTACTGGCTAGCGATCGGGGCCTGGTCAGTCCTTGAGCAGATGGGATCTCCCCTGGCCAGGCGGAGTTGTAGGCCTCCCAAACTGACTGTACTCTTCTGGCTACCTTGCTAGAGGCGGGTATAAGTAGCCCACGTCCCTGAGTGTACCGTGTGGTGCTCACCCGTATGGCCGGTGACTCGGGGCCTTCTAGTGGCGTCCGCTCCACGACGGCGGTGCTGGTCCCACGCGTGTGACCGTGCCTTCGGGTTTCTTGGCCAGAGGACCTGAAATCCCCTGCCGGGCGGTTTCTGCTGCTGGGTAAAGATTAGTCCCCACAGCCTCGGACTCCGGGTCCGGTGATAGCTTCTCAGTCAGGGCGAGCTCTGCAGCTGCCAGCCCCTGACTCCTTATAGCACTGCTCCCACAGAGCTCCTGATGTTCTTTTCCTATATCTGCTTCTCTTCTCTGTCTCTACTTCTTCTCTACTCACTAACCCTGCCTCAGCCCCAGGTTTATATAGGGGAAGTCCTTCCCCTCCCAGGACTGGGCAGGAGGTGTGGCATGCATAGGATTCCTGACCAAGAGACCTCCCACCTGCTCTCAGACATAACATTGCTGTTACTGTGGAAACCAGACCCCTGGGGTGCCACACATATACGACAGCTAATTCTGAAAGCACACCTCATATGATAGGTATGCTTTTTCAATGTCATTCTGGCTCTCGTGAAAGTGCGCCTGCTTGGGCCTGTTATACTACTGTGTAGGAGCGAGATTACGTTGTGCTATGTGAATGACGCAGCTATGACGCCCATCGGACCGGACCATCCTCATTTACATACAGTGTGGGAGCAATTTAAATGGCACTTTGGGGGGTATACTGGAGGAGTCAGGAGACAGTGTACACGTCTGTGGAATGCAGTACCGGAGCAGATAAAGGAGGTGGCATTTGTTGGGAGACTCAAAAGCTGGTGACAGGTTCCCTTTAATATAGACTAGGGACCTGCACTACCTGCCATCAAAAGACAATGAGTGGGGGGGCAATAAAAGTTTATTAAGAAAAATAATAGAATAAAAAAAAAAGTAAAGTAACAGCTTTTAGCACATACTGTTGAAACAGCTGCTATGAGAGCATTAAAGACATTAAATTCCCTTTGTTAGTTTGCTTTATGGTGATAATGCACCTCCCTAGATGAACTACTACTGTTGATAAACAAAGGGGGAGAAAATTGTCTCAGGGCTCATGAAAAGTTTGTAGAGGCTTTTTGAGTGGGCCCATTATGAACTTTGCTATTGCACCTCCTCTTTTTTATGCACCTACTGCATACAGGTTTTACCTAAAAAAAAATGGAAAATGTAAAACTTAAAAAGTAAAGTGTAAGGAAGAGAAGGTCATAGGGATGATTGTTCCTTCATTCAAGGTCCTTCGTTCATTTACATTTAGTTAACAAAATGGGCACTCTTCATAGAAGTTAAGAAACTGCATTATGTAGCCCTTTAATAATGATGCCGCCAAATGGTGCAGCGTTGGAATTCAGAACGATGTCTATCAGGCACGTCAATGATTCCTCATATTTGCTCCTGACAGTGAAAAATAATTTCTAATTATATTGAAAGTACATTCTACCAAATCAATATCAATCAATTGTTAGAAATCAGGTAGGATGCATGAAGAGGTGATTCACTTATCATTATTGCATTCTGAGTTGATTCATTCTCTTATATCACCAGTTACACAAGGACAAATATCATTTCTGTGATACATAGAAATAAAACAAGTATGGAAGGCACACAAATTGACATGAACACCTAAAAAGTAAAATAAATGGGAAAACAGACTTTTTGAGAAATTTTTATTTTGGAAGATAATTAAAGAGAATATGTCGCTATATTTATGCCATCTTATCTGAAAGGGGCATAATGTACAGGGTGGGCCATTTATATGGATACACCAAAATAAAATGGGAATGGTTGGTGATATCAACTTCCTGTTTGCGGCACATTAGTATATGGGAGGGGGAAAACTTTTCACGATGGGTGGTGACCATGGCAGCCATTTTGAAGTCAGCCATTTTGGATCCAACTTTATTTTTTCAATGGGAAGAGGATCATGTGACACATCAAACTTATTGAGAATTTCATAAGAAAAACAATGGTGTGCTTGGTTGTAATGTAACTTTATTCTTTCATGAGTTTTTTACAAGTTTCTCTTTGTTTATAGCCATTGACATGTCGCAGAGGTTAACACGTGAGGAGCGGATAGAAATTGTGTTGATGTCTTGGGAACACAGTACCCGGGTCATTGCAGCAGATTTCAATGCAAGACACCCTACGAGACCACCCATCTCCCATGCTACAGTTAGCAAACTGCTTGCCAAATTTCGTGAAACAGGTTCAGTGTTGGATTTGCCAAAATGTGGATGCAAGAAAACTGTCACTAATGAAGAAACATCAGTTGTCCTAGCTTCATTCAGCAAGAGCCCACAGCGTAGCACTCACCGCATGTCACTGGAGAGTGGCATCAGTCGAACATCCCTTCGGCGGATATTAGCTACTCACAAATCGCATCCTTAGAAAATCCAGCTGCTGCAGCATCTCAACGAGGATGACCCAGATCGGCGCACGGAATTTGCAGAATGGGCAAAACAAAAATTGGAACAGGACCCTCAGTTCACACAGAATATTATGTTCAGTGATGAGGCAAACGTTTTTTGTGAACGGTGAAGTTAACAAACAAAACTACCGCTATTGGTCTGACACTAACCCACAGTGGATAGATCCCTCCAAGACTATTGGGACACAAAAATTGATGGTATGGTGTGGTATATGGGGTACAAAGATAGTGGGGCCACTCTTCATCAATGGATACCTCAATGCCACTAGATATCTGAAATTGCTACATGATGACGTGTTGCCCTCTTTATGCACTGAAGATGGCACGTTCCCTGAGTTTTTCCAACAAGATGGTGCACCACCACATTATGGGTGTCAGGTCCGAACATTCCTACATGAACAGTTTCCTGGAAAGTGGATTGGTCATCGTGGGCCAGTTGAATGGCCACCAAAGTCTCCCGATCTGACCCCCTTAAACTTTTATCTTTGGGGTCATCTGAAGGCAATTGTCTATGCTGTGAACAGGGGCGTACATAGGAATCATGGGGCCCCATAGCAGAAGTTCTATTTGCCCCCCCCCCCCCCAAAAAAAAAAAGTAAATAATTGTCGGGGTCACAGAAGAGCAGATCTCACAACTTTCCAGCCTTTACATAGTAATTTTCCTCCTGCTGAAGTCCTAGATTCCTTTTTCATTGCCCCATAAAGTGTGATGCCAACAATGCCAACAAAAGTGTCCCCAAACACAGTATGATACCCCCATGGTGAATTCCTCCACATTCACAGTATAATGACCCTATTGTACCCCACCTCAACTCCCAAGGCAAAGTATGGTGACCCCAACACAGTATGATCCCCCAACTGTGACCCCCACACAGCCCTCCATGCAGTATAATGGGCCTACATACAATATAATGGCCCCACACCTCTCCACACCCCACAGAGTATAATGCACTCGCCATGGTCCTCCATACAGTATAAGGCACTCGCCATGGTCCTCTACACAGTATAATGCACTTGCCATGATCCTCCATACAGTATAATGCACTCACCATGGTCCTCCACTCAGTATAATGCACTCGCCATGGTCCTCCACACAGTATAAGACACTCGCCATGGTCCTCCACACAGTATAAGACACTCGCCATGGTCCTCCACACAGTATAAGACACTCGTCAAGGTCCTCAACACACTATAAGACACTCACCATGGTCCTCCACACAGTATAATGCACTCGCCATGGTCCTCCGCACAGTATAATGCACTCGCCATGGTCCTCCACGCAATATAATGCACTCGTCAAGGTCCTCCACGCAGTATAATGAACTCCCCATGGTCCTCAACACAGTATGACACTTGCCATGGTCCCCCACACGGTATAAGACACTCGTCATGGTCCTCAACACAGTATAAGACACTCGCCATGGTCCTCCACACAGTATAATGCACTCGCCATGGTCCTCCACGCAGTATAATGCACTCGCCATGATCCTCCATACAGTATAATGCACTCGCCATGGTCCTCCATACAGTATAATGCACTCGCCATGGTCCTCCACGCAGTATAATGCATGCACTCGCCATTGTAGTCTACGCAGTATAATGCTCTCTCCATGGTCCTGTATGCAGTCTAATGCATTCGCCATGGTCCTCCACACAGTATAATGCACTCCCCATGGTCCTCCACGCAGTATAATGCACTCCCAATGGTCCTCAACACAGTATAATGCACCCCATGGTCCTGTGCGCAGTATAATGCAGCCCCCCATAGGGTAAAATGCAGCTTCCCCCCACAATAGGGTAAAATGCAGCCCCCAGTCCTCCAATTTTATAAGCACTCACTGATTTATAAATAAAACATACTTACCACTCCTCGTTCCCCGCTGCTTCAGTCTCTGCAGCGCGTCTCTGTCATCACCTCAGCAGCTGCCAGCTCCACTGTCTGACAGAGCGTGGAGCGTCATCACGCCGCTGCGTCAGACGCAGAGGAGGAATGATGGGAGAGAGAGTGTCACATGATGTTCCCTCCTCCATTATTGCTATCAACCAGGGCCGACTCCAGGTTTTCGTGGGCCCCGGGCGAAAGAGTCTCAGTGGGCCCTTTAATACATACCACCATTCATGATGCACAGATACGGCGGAGAAATATAGGTATAGTACACAGGGCCCAGGCTGTCCCCTCATCCTTCATATATGCAGACATGCACACACACACACAGTACGCAGACACACACATATTACACAGACACGCACACACAAAGTACACAGACACGCACACATACAGTACGCAGACATGCACACACACGGTATGCAGACTCACACGCGCACACACAGTACGCAGATGACGCGCCCCCTGGGACATATTCCTTTCTTTCAAGGGAATACCCGGAGCCAGATCAGATGGGGGTTGTAGTCTTCCGAGTGGCTGTGACCCGGTCCGTGCCCAGGGTGTCAAACTCAGTTGTATGTGGCAGTCCTACAGATGTTATCAAGTTCTTAATGTCGACTACGCCACCCGTTGTGTTGCGGTCACTGTGGCCGCCGCTGCAGCAGGGTCCGCTGAGGCTGGTGGTGTTGGTGCAGCTTGATAGGATAACCCCCAACGGGAGGGGTATAGCCTCAGGGGGATCAGGTGCAGAGGATGGGAGTTGTGGTGATGCAGTGTAGACGGCAATCAGAGACAGAGTCGGGTTATGCAGTTTAGGATGTTTACTCACTGCTGATGTTCTGGTCACTCCAGCTTCGAGTGACCTCCCGAGCCGTGCTGCGTCCACCAGGTTCTGGATCCAGCCAACCCCCAAATAAGTCCGGAGCGTGACCCTGAGCTCTCCTTCTGTCCTTTCTCTGGCCGTCCCCACTATTGATCCACCCAGGTCCAGCTCCCTCGGGCCTTCTGTTGGGAGACCCTTGGCCTCGGGTTCCCTGACCCTCCACGTGGTATGCCTTCGTGGTGGATGTGGTGGGTGACCGTGGCAAACGCTGCCCACGGTCTCCGGTCTCTGGCTGGGGTGTGTTTTTGCCCCCACCAGCTTGGGTTCCGGTACCCTGTGCCGACTCTTCACCCGGGGATTTAATTTGGGTTCTTGGAGTCCTTTTCTTCTGTTTCCCCCTCTGGGTCTCTCTCTCTCCTCTCTCACTCTGGGTCTCTCTTCTCCTCCGCTCGCTGACTTTCTCTCTGCAACTGACCCTGTTCTTAGTTGGTGCCCACCTTATATACACCCTCTATGTGTGAGCTCAGGTGACCAGCACCCAATGAGCTCCTATCTTTACCCAGGCTGCTCCCCCTACCTGCCCCTACACTACTTGGGATGTACCACCCCCCTCCCACTCCAGCCAGGAACAGACTCGGTCGTACCTGCACATTTCTAAGTGGGAGTACCGTCGGTCTGCTCCTCGGAAATGGGATGTGTGTAGTGCATGCAGCCTACCGAGCTCAGTTCCACACTCCTTCCTTACCCGGGAGTGGAATATCACACCTCTGGGTTGAGGTGCAATACCCCTGTAGCAGCCGAATCCTCAGGGTGCTACATTCCCCCCTGGTAAATCACAGCACGTCCTCGGGCTGTAAGACAAAAACATCACAAAACATACAAAAATTTTCATATAAACATATAAAACATATAAAACATATATTAGCAGCATCATAACACTCTTTATATAAAACTTTCTCGTCGCCTCTTGTTCCTCCTCCGGTCACTGGGCAACTGTTGACCGGGCAAAGTGTGACAGTTCCTTTCTTTAAGATGATTTAACAGTAAAACCAGTAGGGGGCGCTTTAGGACGCGCAACTATATACAAGGATATGGCCGCTCTCAGTCCTCGGCCAGTTAAGGAGGAAAAGGGAATGGCTGCTCACAGTCCTCAGCCTGTGGGATTAAGGGTAAACGGGTGAACAGTTCACTCAGCTGGTCCCAACGGGGACTATATTTGCAGTAACAGTTTCTTTATACCCCGATCGGGTAACTATTTACAGCACCTGCTCCGCTGTACTCAACAACGTCTTCCTCCTGCTCCTTCTTTGGGGATCTCAGCTTCAGACCCGTCCGGATCCTCTTGCTCTTCCTCCTCACATCGCAGCTCCTCCTCCGTCAGGCGATGCACATGGAGGGCGTAAGGTCCTTTGGCACACTTGTGCCGGGTAAAGGTGACCTCGTCCCCGATATAAAGGTCACGACCTCTGTGCCCCTCCGGCAGATGGGACTCCACATCTCTGCGCGTGACAAAGACGTCGCCGGGGGTGTTGTGGTCTCTGATGAAGCCCCACCCATGCTGCATGTTGAACTTAATTACAGTCCCGGTGGTGCGGGGACTGTGCGCTGCACGGGGGTCCCTCCTGGTTCGGCTCTTCTGCTCGGCGCTCCTTATTTGGGCCTGTTGTTCCCGGACCCGCCTCTCTCTCCGCTCCCTCGCAAACTCCTCGAGCTGCTGTCGGCAGCACTCAGCACGCTCCGCTGCAGCTGCCCTGGTTTCTTGAGTGAACCCCATTAGGTCTTCTCCGGTGGGGTCCCACTCAAATTGGGTCTCTTCAAGCGGGGGCGAGATCCTTATCACGGGCTTCGGAGCCGGAATCAGGGGTGCACACATGGCCCCAACTCTCCTCTGGTGCTCCAGTTCATAATATTTCTGGGGCCAGATGAAAGGCTGCCCGTCCGGCCACGTGTGCTGGGCAAACAAGTCCTCTCCCAGACGCGGCACCCTTGGTTTTACGGGTGCGGGCGCGGTGGTGGTGGCGCCCGGGTTGCCCAGGCCTTGCGGCCAGGCCTGGGGCACCTGGAAGGTGAAGGGCACCGTTAGGACGGCGGCGCCCTGGGCTACCTGGCCTTGCGGCCAGGCCGGAGGCTCCGCGGAGGTAGGGGGCGCTGTTGGTGATGCGACGCCCGGGAATTCTAGGCCCTGCGACCAGGCTGGTGTTGCTTCCTGTTTTGCCACGCTCGGGGTCGTTGCGCATGGCGTCACAGGGGTCGCGGCGGCGGCTTCCGGTTGGGGCCTAGTCTGCGTCGGTGACATGGCGTTTTCGGGCACAGCAGGGGGACTTTCGGGCTCTGCGACGGGGAGCTGGGGCAGGTAAGCGGTGTCCCGGTTTGGGGTATAGACGTCCCCTTTACCTGCCTCCATGCGTTCGGCTCCCTTCTCGGCGCCGTCTCCGGCCTTGGGTCCTCCCGCGCCATCCTCAGAGGCGGTCTGTCTCCTCATCTTGGCTGGCGTGCTCCGGGTCTTGGTTTGCTGGGCCATCTCTCGGCTCCACTCCGCCAATGTCTCTCGCTGTACCCGGGCCATCCTCCGTGCGAGGCCCTCCAGAGCGGTCTGTGCACACTCCCGGTCTCGGGGGAGCTGTGCGAGGACCTCCACTAGGCCTAGTGGGGTCGTGGTTTCCAGCAGGCTCCTGACCAACGGGTCGGTGCTGCTCTGCTCTTCTTCCAGCAGGCTCCTGGCCAGCGGGCCGGTGCTGCTCTGCTCTCTCGCCATCTCCGGGTGAGCTTCTCTGCTACTCTTCTCCAGGCTTCTTGCCTCCGGGTGCGCTCGCTCCAGACTGCTCCAGGCGGCACCCATCTTCGTTCTTTTCTTTCGTCTCCTCCCCCTTCGAGGGCGGTCCCAGGGCCACTTGGTGACTGTCAGCTCCAGGGGCTGTTCTTTCACGCTGACAGACACCTCAAGCATCACAGTCTCTGTTGGTGGGGGCGGTTTCCACTTTTGGCGCCATTTTCGGTCCTGGCCCACGATGGGAGGTGGCCTCTCACCACCCTCTGGCACGCCCATAATGGCGTCCGCTCTTCCAAGGCGGGAAACCTTAGGAAATGGCGGGAATCGCTTCCCAGTGGCGGGAAACTCTGCAGATGGCGGGAAAACGCTGTTAATGGCGGACAACCGGCAGGAATCGACTGGTGATGGGGTCCGATGGCGGGGACCCTCCGGAACCGGCAGGAGACTTCTTTTTGAGGTAAACTTGCACTTTTCTTCAGGCACGCAGTACCCGGTTGTTGTGGGCACGTAATCCTGCCGACTACGCCAAAGTTGACGCGCCCCCTGGGACATATTCCTTTCTTTCAAGGGAATACCCGGAGCCGGATCAGATGGGGGTTGTAGTCTTCCGAGTGGCTGTGACCCGGTCCGTGCCCAGGGTGTCAAACTCAGTTGTATGTGGCAGTCCTACAGATGTTATCAAGTTCTTAATGTCGACTACGCCACCCGTTGTGTTGCGGTCACTGTGGCCGCCGCTGCAGCAGGGTCCGCTGAGGCTGGTGGTGTTGGTGCAGCTTGATAGGATAACCCCCAACGGGAGGGGTATAGCCTCAGGGGGATCAGGTGCAGAGGATGGGAGTTGTGGTGATGCAGTGTAGACGGCAATCAGAGACAGAGTCGGGTTATGCAGTTTAGGATGTTTACTCACTGCTGATGTTCTGGTCACTCCAGCTTCGAGTGACCTCCCGAGCCGTGCTGCGTCCACCAGGTTCTGGATCCAGCCAACCCCCAAATAAGTCCGGAGCGTGACCCTGAGCTCTCCTTCTGTCCTTTCTCTGGCCGTCCCCACTATTGATCCACCCAGGTCAAGCTCCCTCGGGCCTTCTGTTGGGAGACCCTTGGCCTCGGGTTCCCTGACCCTCCACGTGGTATGCCTTCGTGGTGGATGTGGTGGGTGACCATGGCAAACGCTGCCCACGGTCTCCGGTCTCTGGCTGGGGTGTGTTTTTGCCCCCACCAGCTTGGGTTCCGGTACCCTGTGCCGACTCTTCACCCGGGGATTTAATTTGGGTTCTTGGAGTCCTTTTCTTCTGTTTCCCCCTCTGGGTCTCTCTCTCTCCTCTCTCACTCTGGGTCTCTCTTCTCCTCCGCTCGCTGACTTTCTCTCTGCAACTGACCCTGTTCTTAGTTGGTGCCCACCTTATATACACCCTCTATGTGTGAGCTCAGGTGACCAGCACCCAATGAGCTCCTATCTTTACCCAGGCTGCTCCCCCTACCTGCCCCTACACTACTTGGGATGTACCACCCCCCTCCCACTCCAGCCAGGAACAGACTCGGTCGTACCTGCACATTTCTAAGTGGGAGTACCGTCGGTCTGCTCCTCGGAAATGGGATGTGTGTAGTGCATGCAGCCTACCGAGCTCAGTTCCACACTCCTTCCTTACCCGGGAGTGGAATATCACACCTCTGGGTTGAGGTGCAATACCCCTGTAGCAGCCGAATCCTCAGGGTGCTACACAGACACACGCACACACAGTACGCAGACATGCGCACACACACAGTACGCAAACATGCGCACACAGTACACAGACATGCGCACACAGTACACAGACATGCACACACAGTACGCAGACACGCACACACACACAGTATGCAGACATGCGCACACACACACAGTATGCAGACATGCATGCACACACAGTACGCAGACATGCACACACATGGTACGCAGACATGCACGCATATGGTACGCAGATGGTGCCTCCTCACCGTTACGAACAAGATCAATTCATATGGTACCGTATCATCCACGAAGTCCAAGAATGTGAACGTTTGATGAAGGAACTCTCGCCCGTGGAATGGCGAGCTAAAGGAGAGCGGGAGTGTAAGGGGGAAGACCGGGGTGTAAGTGCTTTCAGAGCAAGGGATCCGGAACTGCTGTGGCCGTGCCTCTGGTTGCAGGGGGAAGACAGACTGCGAGCACCAGAGTCAGGTGACTGGGAAGCTGGGGGCGTGTCCAGAGTGAGAGCTGGGAGGTCAGGTGACCGAGAGACTGGTGACGTGGGTAGAGAGAGGAAGAGATGAGGATGTTTGCGTAAAAAAGCGGAGCTGGGTCCTGATCAGCAGAGCAGTGTGAGAGGGTCCAGGCTCCTGGCTCCAGGACTGGGAGCAAGAGCCGAGTGCAGTGGACCAGAGGAGTCAAGCCGACTAGAGAAGAGACGCAGGGTATTGGGCACAACACTTCTTAGTTCTTGTTTCCTCAGTACAGTCCATCTTCAGAATCACTATACATTCCTCCTGGACTATCCCTATATTTACTGTTCCTGTCAGCCACAGGGACTCCCGTCCAGCCCGGCAGTGGGACCTCTTAATTGCATTCTCAGCATTCAATGATGTATATAACATTATTGTATAATAATCGATTTTTCCTTTCCAATTTTCATAATTTTGTATTCTGTGTTGTGTCCTGTCCTTTATTTATTCTGCTATACTATAATTATGACTGTTATTATTTCTACCTCAGCAAATATGAGACCTTTACATTACATTAACAGCATTTAATAATATCTATGTAATTAAAAATGTGTGATTCTATGAAACATTTTAAAATACAAAATGGCAGAAGTATAACTTGATGGTCGCAATGAAAAATCTGTAACAGCTCCCTCTATTTCAAGTACTACCACATCTAATTAGGGGTGCACAAAAAAATGTAACTTAGGCCATGTTCACACGTTGAGTATTTGGGCAGTATTTTACATAAGTATTTGTAAGCCAAAATCAGGAGTGGGTGAAAAATGCAGAAGAAGTGATGTGTTTCTATTATACTTTTCCTCTGATTGTTCCTCACCTGGTTTTGGCTTTCAAATACTGATGTAAAATACTGACCAAATACTGAACGTGTGAACATGGCCTTAGTGTGAGGATTCTGGGATTGTCTAAGATTGTGACATGTGACGCAAGCAATGTAATGCCATAGTCAGTGGCATAACATGCACTGCAGAGGCCCCAATGCAAAATTTCCAACAGGTCCCCTACTTTAAAAGAATCTTGTTATATGGGTCAAAGGGGCCTTTTAAGGCCCCTTAGGCTCCAGGGGCTGGGTACGACTGCAAACCGTGCACCTATTGAAGTCAATGCAAATAAAATGTATAGTCCCCCTGTGGGAATAATAAAAATTGCAAAAACTATAAAAAAAAAAAAAGTTTTAAGTGTTAAAAAAACTCCCAAAAGCTCAGTTTTCCCAATAAAAAAAAAACGTCAATTTGGAAAAAATAAACACCCTCAAAAAACAACATGTGTATGGTAATGCTGTATCCTTAATAACCTTTACTAAAAAACAATATTAATATTATTTATTTTGCATGGTTAATGGCACTTGTCCTAAAATGGTACCAATAAAAACTATAGCTTGTTAAGCAAAAATAACAAGAATTCACAGAGCTCTTTAAACAAGTTGAAGAGTTATGGCTCACAGGCTATTATGCAAATATATATGTTTATATATATCTATAATATAACCGGGGATGCGTCCCTCTGTCTGAAGCCTTTATAGACTGTGCAAGCGCGACGCGCAGTCTGTCTCCAGACAGAAGAACGCATGGAGCCGATATAGGTAAGAGGAGTGTATGGCGCCGGAGATCGCGGTATGCGTAGACACTGAACGCATACCGCGATCTCCATACTTACATACAGTGCCTACAAGTAGTATTCAACCCCCTGCAGATTTAGCTGGTTGACACATGCGGAATTAACTTGGCATTGTGACATTTGTACTGTAGATCAGCCTGGAAGTGGGAAATGCACTGCAGCAAATTTTGTTTTTGTTTTTTTTTTGTTTGTTTTTTCAAAACGTTAAAAGTTAATTCAGAGTGTCATTTATTATTCAACCCCTCAAACCACAAGAATTCTGTTTGGTCCCCCTAAAGTATTAAGAAGTAGTTCAGGAACCAAGAATAATGAGCTTCACATGTGTGGATTAAAGATCTATTTTGCCAGCCTTTTCTGACTATTTAAGACCCTCCCCAAACTTGAGAACAGCACTCAGACATGGTCAACATGGGAAAGACAAAGGAGCATTCCAAGGCCATCAGAGACAAGATCGTGGAGGGTCACAAGGCTGGCAAGGGGTACAAAACCCTTTCCAAGGAGTTGGGCCTACCTGTCTCCACTGTTGGGAGCATCATCCGTAAGTAGAAGGCTTATGGAACTACTGTTAGCCTTCCACGGCCTGGACAGCCTTTGAAAGTGTCCTCCCGTGCCGAGGCCAGGCTTGTCCGAAGAGTCAAGGCTAACCCAAGGACAACAAGGAAGGAGCTCCAGGAAGATCTCATGGCAGTGGGGACATTGGTTTCAGTCAATACCATAAGTAACGTACTCCACCGCAATGGTCTCCGTTCCAGACGAGCCTGTATGGTACCTTTACATTCAAAGCGTCATGTCAAGGCTCGTCTACAGTTTGCTCATGATCACTTGGAGGACTCTGAGACAGACTGGTTCAAGGTTCTATGGTCTGATGAGACCAAGATCGAGATCTTTGGTGCCAACCACACACGTGACGTTTGGAGACTGGATGGCACTGCATACGACCCCAAGAATACCATCCCTACAGTCAAGCATGGTGGTGGCAGCATCATGCTGTGGGGCTGTTTCTCAGCCAAGGGGCCTGGCCATCTGGTCCGCATCCATGGGAAGATGGATAGCACGGCCTACCTGGAGATTTTGGCCAAGAACCTCCGCTCCTCCATCAAGGATCTTAAGATGGGTCCTAATTTCATCTTCCAACAAGACAACGACCCAAAGCACACAGCCAAGAAAACCAAGGCCTGGTTCAAGAGGGAAAAAGTCAAGGTGTTGGAGTGGCCTAGTCAGTCTCCTGACCTTAACCCAATTGAAAACTTGTGGAAGGAGCTCAAGAATAAAGTCCACATGAGACACCCAAAGAACCTAGATAACTTGGAGAAGATCTGCATGGAGGAGTGGGCCAAGATAACTTCACAGACCTGTGCCGGCCTGATCCGGTCTTATAAAAGACGATTATTAGCTGTAATTGCAAACAAGGGTTATTCCACAAAATATTAAACATAGGGGTTGTATAATAATTGACCCACACTTTTATGTTTAAAATTTAATAAAATTCAACTGAGCAACATAACTTTTTGGTTTGTAAGATTTATGCTTCTGTTCATAAAACCTACTCTCGTTTGCAGTTTGAAGGTTCTAACTTATTTGCATCTTATCAAACCAGCTAAATCTGCAGGGGGTTGAATACTACTTGTAGGCACTGTACTTACCTGACCGGGAGGAGCGTTGCCGAGGTGCCTCTCTTCGCTGGAGACCAGGGCAGGAGTGAGGCGTCGGATAGGCGCATGCGCTTAGCGCTATCCGGAGGCATTTTACTGAAGACACATTTGCAGTGTCTTCAGCAAAATAGCGCCGGACAGCGCGGTGCTCTGGCACCGCACTCCTCCCCTGGCCTCTGGCAGAACAGGACGCAGCAGCGCTGGAGCACAGAGAAGAAAGGTGAGTATATCAGTTTATTTTTTTTGGATGTGTGTACAGCGTGAAAGGGATGGTGAGGGGACCACATATTCCAGAATTGGGGGGTGAGGGGTACCACACATACCAGGATTGGGGTGAGGGGTACCACACATACCAGGGTTGGGGGGTGAAGGGTACCACACATACCAGGATTGGGGGGTGAGGGGGTACCACACATACCAGGATTGGGGGGGTGAGGGGTACCACACATACCAGGATTGGGGGGATGAGGGGTACCACACATACCAGGATTGGTGGGATGAGGGGTACCACACATACCAGGATTGGGGGAAGAGGGGTACCACACATACCAGGATTGGGGGGATGAGGGGTACCACGCATACCAGGATTGGGGGGATGAGGGGTACCACATATACCAGGATTGGGGGGATGAGGGGCACCACGCATACCAGGATTGGGGTGAGGGGTATCACGCATACCAGGATTGGGGGGTACCACGCATACCAGGATTGGGGTGAGGGGTGCCACGCATACCGGGATTGGGGGGATGAGGGGGGCCACGCATACCGGGATTGGGGATGAGGGGTGCCACGCATACCGGGAATGGGGATGAGGAATCATAGAATCATAGAATCATAGAATGGTAGAGTTGGAAGGGACCTCCTGGGTCATCTGGTCCAACCCCCTGCTCAAAGCAGGATTCACTAGATCATCTCAGACAGATGTCTGTCCAGCCTCTGTTTGAAGACGTCCATTGAAGGGGAACTCACCACCTCTCGTGGCAGCCTGTTCCACTCATTAATCACCCTAACTGTCAAAAAGTTTTTTCTAATATCTAATCTGTGTCTCCTCCCATTTAGTTTCATCCCATTGCTTCTAGTCTTTCCTTGTGCAAATGAGAATAAAGATGATCCTTCTACAATGTGACAGCCCTTGACATATTTGTAGACAGCTATTAAGTCTCCTCTCAGTCTTCTTTTTTGCAAGCTAAACATTCCCAAATCCTGCAACCGTTCCTCATAGGACATGGTTTGCAGACCAGTCACCATTCTGGTCGCTCTTCTCTGAACTTGCTCCAGTTTGTCTATGTCTTTTTTAAAATGTGGTGCCCAAAACTGTACACAGTATTCCAGATGAGGTCTGACCAAAGAGGAGTAAAGACCGATAATGACTTCACGTGATCTAGACTGTATGCTTCTGTTAATACATCCCAGAATTGTATTTGCCTTTTTTGCTGCTGCATCACACTGTTGACTCATGTTCAGTCTATGATCTATTAGTATACCTAAGTCTTTTTCACATGTACTGTTGCTTAGCTCTATTCCTCCCATTCTGTATATGCTTTTTTCATTTTTATTGCCCAGATGTAGTACTTTGCATTTTTCCCTGTTAAAAACCATTCTGTTTGCCACGCATACCGGGATTGAGGATGAGGGGTGCCATTCATACCAGGATTGGGGTTGAGGGGTGCCATGCATACAAGATAGTGATGAGGGGGGCCATGCATACCGGGATTGTGGATGAGGGTTGCCATGCATACCGGGATTGGGGATGAGAGGTGCCATGCATACCAGGATTGGGGATGAGGGGTGCCATGCATACCGGGATTGGGGATGAGGGGTGCCATGCATACCGGGATTGGGGATGAGGGGTGCCATGCATACCAGGATTGGGGATGAGGGGTGCCATGCATACCGGATTGGGGATGAGGGGTGCCATGCATACTAGGATGAGGGATGCCATACATACCAGGATAGGGATGAGGGATGGGGTACCATGCATACCAGGATAGGGATGAGGTATGGGGTACCATGCATACCAGGATTGGGGTTGAGGGGTATCATGCATACCAGGTTTCTGGGATGAGGAGGCCATACATACCAGAATTGGGATGAAAGGTGCCATGCATACCAGGATTGGGGGTGAGGGGTGCCATGCATACCAGAATTGGGGGTGAGCGGTGCCATGCATACCAGGATTGGGGGTGAGGGGTGACATGCATACTAGGATTGGGGGTGAGGGGTGCCATGCATACCAGGATTGGGGGTGAGGGGTGCCATGCATACCAGGATGAGGATGAGGGGTGCCATGCATACTAGGATAGGATGGTGGGGACAGGATGGGGCAGCACTAATGCCAGGAGGGGGGCAGCACATACTGTACCAGCATGGGAGACCATATACCATTAAAAATGCTCACCACCCGGGCGTAGAACGGGTTCAATAGCTAGTATATATATATACACTGCTCAAAAAAATAAAGGGAACACTCAAATAACACATCCTAAATCTGAATGAATGAAATATTCTCAATGAATACTTTGTTGTGTACAAAGTTGAATGTGCTGACAACAAAATCACACAAAAATCATCAATGGAAATCAAATGTATTAACCAATGGAGGACTGGATTTGGAGTCACCCCCAAAATGAAAGTGGAAAAACACCTTACAGGCTGATCCAACTTTGATGTAATGTCCTTAAAACAAGTCAAAATGAGGCTCAGTATTGTGTGTGGCCTCCACGTGCCTGTATGACCTCCCTACAACGCCTGGGCATGCTCCTGATGAGGTTGCGGATGGTCTCCAGTGGGATCTCCTCCCAGACCTGGACTAAAGCATCCGCCAACTCCTGGACAGTCTGTGGTGCAACGTGACATTGGTGGATGGAGTGAGACATGATGTCCCAGATGTGCTCAATCGGATTCAGGTCTGGGGTACGGGCGGGCCAGTCCATAGCTTCAATGCCTTCATCTTGCAGGAACTGCTGACACACTCCAGCCACATGAGGTCTGGCATTGTCCTGCATTAGGAAGAACCCAGGGCCAACCGCACCAGCATATGGTCTCACAAGGGGTCTGAGGATCTCATCTCGATACCTAATGGCAGTCAGGCTACCTCTGGCGAGCACATGGAGGGCTGTGCGGCCCTCCAAAGAAATACCACCCCCCACCATTACTGACCCACTGCCAAACCGGTCATGCTGAAGGATGTTGCAGGCAGCAGATCACTCTCCACGGCATCTCCAGACTCTGTCACGTCTGTCACATGTGCTCAGTGTGAACCTGCTTTCATCTGTGAAGAGCACAGGGCGCAAGTGGCGACTTTGCCAATCCTGGTGTTCTGTGGCAAATGCCAAGCTTCCTGCACAGTGTTGGGCTGTGAGCACAATCCCCATCTGTGGACTTCGGGTCCTCATACCACCCTTATGGAGTCGGTTTCTAACCGTTTGTACAGACACATGCACATTTGTGGCCTGCTGGAGGTCATTTTGCAGGGCTCTGGCAGTGCTCCTCCTGTTCCTCCTTGCACAAAGGCAGAGGTAGCGGTCCTGCTGTTGGGTTGTTGCCCTCCTACGGCCCCCTCCACATCTGTACTGGCCTGTCTCCTGGTAGTGCCTCCAGCCTCTGGACACTATGCTGACAGACACAGCAAACCTTCTTGCCACAGCTCGCATTGATGTGCCATCCTGGATGAGCTGCACTATCTCAGCAACTTCTGTGGGTTGTAGAGTCCGTCTCATGCTACCACGAGTGTGAAAGCACAACCAACATTCAAAAGTGACCAAAACATTAGCCAGAAAGCATTGGTACTGAGATGTGGTCTGTGATCCCCACCTGCAGAACCACTCCTTTATTGAGGGTGTCTTGATAATTGCCAATAATTTCCATCTATTGTCTATTCCATTTGCACAACAGCATGTGAAATTTATTGTCAATCAGTGTTGCTTCCTAAGTGGATTTGATTTACTTGGAGTTATATTCTGTTGTTTAAGTGTTTCCTTTATTTTTTTGAGCAGTATATATATATATATTTTTTTTTTTTTTTGCTAAAAAGCGATTTACTCATGCAAAAGTAGGAAAATGTAAAAAAAAAACAATATAAATTGGGTATCACTGCAATCTTTGCTATTAAACTATAATATTTATCCCATATTTTAAACGTTGCAAGTAAAAAAATAGAAAAACAATGCCTGAATGTTGCTTTTTGTTCATTCAGTCTTACAAAAAATGAAATATAAAGTTAGCAAATATTTTTATGTATGCAAAAATGGCTCGGTGAAAATTACATCTTGTTCCACAAAAATAATCCCTTATACAACTCTATCTCTGAAAAATAAAAAAGTTACCGTATGTATCTCAGAATATGGTGACTCCCAAAAAAAGTTTTGTTTTCAGTTGATTTTTTTTCTATAGAAGTAGTACATAAATACATAAATTGGTTGTTGTCAACGTGTCAATTACTCAAACTAGTGAATGAAGAAAAAGCTACAACTGATTCATTTATTCATTGCAACTCAAAAAAACCTAATAAATAGTCTTATGTAACAATAATGATACCGCTCAAAAGTATATCTTATCAGGAAAAAATAAACCCTTATACAGCTCCATTGATGTAAAACGTATTGCTCTCACAATATGGCGACACAAAAACAAATTGAATTCTTTTCAGTGTATTTATTGTACAAAAGTAGTAAAACATAGAACTCTATAAATTTGGTATTGCCATAATCGTACTGACCCATTGAATAAAGTAAACTCTTTATTTGCAGAATATAAATAGTATAAATTATTAAAAAAAAAAAAAAAACAACAGTAGAACTGCTGTTTATTTTTTCAATTTCTAACCATAAAGTGTTAATAATTCAATTCAACTCATCCCACAAAAATAAGCCCTCAAACAGCTATATTGATGAAAAAATAAAAATATTATAGCTGCTGGAATGCAACGATAAAAAATTAAAAAAGTTTTGTCCTGCAGATCCAAAATGAATCAGCTCTAAAGTAGTTAAAGAAGCACTTCCACAAATTATTTATCCTCTTAATATATTGCAATCATCATATTATATAGCACTGTGCACTTACAATTGCTCATTTTGCCTTTACTCACTTCATATGACCACACTTCCGTATCCAAGATGGGGAGCAGACAGGACTAGCGCAGGCTCAGTGTCCGTAGACTCAAATGTAGAACCACAGCAATGGTGCAATTCAAGACTTATTTTAAAAACATACAGAAATAATACTTGTTGGTGCAATACTGTAACTTTCTCTGAAGCCACTGACGTTGGTTGCTGCTGGTCAGAAATTGATAACTTCACAAGCCCAGCAAGTGGTCCCTGTCTCACAGCAACTCTAGCTGTAAAATGGCTGCATAGAGCAAGTGACCCAGCATCTGCCATGCGAAGCCACACCCAGTTTGAACCAAGTTAATTAGAACGGCCAAAAGTGAGCGGTAAAGAAATACTGGCCAGCAAATGGCAACGTATCAAGATAATACATTTAGCAGGTAACAAACAAATGCAGAACTTATTTTCTAAGATTTGCAAATCGAACAGCTGAGTAGTAATTATCTCTGGGGGAACAGCACAGACTCACTGGGCAGCGTGAGGGGTGACTAGAACTGATTGGATTTTCAAATCGCACATCAGAAGACCTTCACTCCTCAGTCTGTTAATCCTGGCAATACTTACTGGTACCAATAAAAACGTCAACTTGTCCCACAAAAAAACAAGCAGTCACATGACTCTGTCGGCCAAAATATGGAAAAATTATAGATCTCAAAATATGGCAATGCAAAAACTAGTCTTTGCAAAAAAAACATCTTTTCGTGTGTGACAGCTGTCAATCATAAAAACCCGATATGAATCTGGTATCACCAACCCGAAGAATAAAGTCGTCTAATCACTTATACCACACGAGGAATGGTGTAAAAAAATAAACTCTAGGGTTAGGATTGTATTAGGGTTGGAGTTAGGGTTGGGCAAGGGTTAGGGTTGGGCTACGGTTAGGGTTGAGCTAGGGTTACGGTTGGGCTAGAGTTAGGGTTGGGTTTAGGGTTAGGGTTGGGGTTAGGGTTGGTATTAGGGTTGGGGTAGGGTTAGGGTTGGGGCTAGGGTTAGGGTTAGCTAGGGTTGGGGTTGGGCTAGGGTTGGGGTTAGGGTGGGGTTAGGGCTAGGGTTAGGGTTGGGCTAGAGTTAGGGTTGGGGTTATGGTTAGGGCTGGGGTAGGGTTAGGGTTGGGGTTAGGATTGGGCAAGGGTTAGGGTTGGGGTTGTATTTGGGCTGGGGTTGTATTAGGGTTGAGATTTTTTCAAAAGTAAAGAAAAAAAATTATGACGATATGGTGACCAGTGTTGAGTGCAAGTGCTTGCTACTTGAGTTTGCATCGGGTGCTCGGGTATGCACTGAGTATCGCGGGTGCTCGAGTGACATGCTCGAGTCTCTGCCCCATATGCTTTGCGGCCCAAAAAAACGTTGCTGGGATCGCTTGCCATGCACGAGCGATCCCCGCATGTTTTTTTTTTGGGTGTCTAACAACCGTGAAACATGCGGGGCGGGGACTCGAGCATGTCATTCGAGCACCCGTGATACATGGTGCATACCCGAGTACCCGATGCAAACTCAAGTAGCGAGCACTTGCGCTCAAGACTAATGACAACTTATTTAATATGATGACCTAATGTTATCAAATTCTGTCGTACCTCTGGGTTCAAAATGTACACTATACCCCTTGATAAAATCCTTGAAGGGTCTAGTTTCCAAAATGGGGTCACTTGTGGGGGGTTTCCACTATTTCGGCACATCAGGGGCTCCCGAAATGCGATGTGGCATCCGCTCTTGATTCCAGCCAATTTTGCGTTCAAAAAGTCACACAGTGCTCCTTCCCTTCTGAACCCTGACGTGTGCCCAAACAGTGTATTTTCCCCACATATGGGGCATCGGCGTACTCAGGAGAAATTGCACAACAGTTTTTAGGCTTCATTTTCTCCTCTTACCCTTGTGAAACTAAAAAATTTGGAGCTAAAAGATAATTTTTGTGGAAAAAGTTAGATTTTTTTATTTTCACGTCTTCATGTTCTAAACTTCTGTGAAGCACCAGGGGGTTAAGGGTGCTCACCATACATCTAGATAAGTTCCCTGAGGGGTCTAGTTTCCAAAATGCTGTCACTTGTGGGGGGTTTCCACTGTTTACGCACATCAGGGGCACATCCACTAATTATTCAAGCAAAGTTTACATTCAAAAATTCAAATGGCGCTCCTTCCCTTCCGAACCCTGCCGTGCGCCCAAACAGTGGTTTTCCTCGATATATGGGGCATCTGCTTACTCAGGAGAGATTGCACAACAAGTTGCATGGTGCAATTTCTCCTGTTACCCTTATGAAAATGCAAAACTGGGGGCTGAAAAACATTTTTGTGGGAAAAATATGAAAATTTTATTTTCACGGCTCCATGTTATAAACTTCTGTGAAGCACCTGGGGGTTCAAGGTGCTCACCACACATCTAGATAAGTTCCCTGAGGGGTCTAGTTTCCAAAATGGTGTCACTTGTGGGGGAAGCCACATGCGAAGCCACGCCCAGTTTGATTGGAAGGAGCAAGAGTGAGCGGTAAAGAAATACTGGCCAGCGGATAATACATTTATCAGGTAACAAACAAATGCAGAACTTATTTTCTAAGATATGCAAATCGAACAGCTGAATAGTAATTATCTCTGGGGGAGTAGCACAAACTCACTGGGCAGCGTGAGGGGTGACAAGAACTGATTGGATTTTCAAATCGCATATTAGAGGACCTACACTCCTCAGTCTGTTAATCCTGGCAATACTTACTTCTACATATTAATTCTATTCAGCTAGTCATCCTTTTCCTCTGAAGAGAAGCCTACCTTTTCTCATAACGGCGCAACCTTCTCTGATGGGAAACTTTTAGAGTCTTCTTTTCTTTGTTTTGTACTGTTAGTGTTGAGTCTTATATATTGTCTTAATTTACCTATTAAAAGTTATATTTTAGAATTGTTATACCTGCTGCTGCTACTACTTGACTATTTGGGGTATTATCCCTGGAGTGGTGGAACCCACCTGTTGCTGGAAACCTATTTAGCAAGCTACCAAGCACCACTATGGGGCTCTTTCTAAATTCTTGTTCTAACTTCTCCTTCCCTCTTTGTATGCTCTTTTCTTGCTCATGTTTGAAGTCGGTATTCCTATATTGAAAAACGTATAAACACCCCTGTCTAGATGTCACTGTGTCTCTCAATATTCATAGCCCACCTGTCATCACAGTAACACCACGAACAACGTATTCTACATATAAATGCTACCTTTAGTCTCAATTTGTTGCTTTCTTGTTTTGCACATCTTTTAATTGCTCTTAGTCATCCGGGCTCGTAACAGCAGCCGAGCAATCAGTAGCCAATTATCTTGTGTCACCAGCACTGTCATTACCTCCATCTGCCAGAGAGAAAGCCCCCACCCTTCCCTTCAGCGACAAACACAGCATCCTTTTCTGCATGTACATTGGGGGCAACATGTCATAGCAAATAAAGAGTGTCACACAGATCGTCATGTTACAGACAAACCTTCTATACTTTATTATAACCAGGTATCACGCGGATAGAAACACATTACTTCATCTTCATAGACATACAGTACATAAATAAACAACACTGAAGAATACACCAATTTCTACAGACACTAGTTTGAGTAGTAGAACACCCCATTTATCTAGGATTTGGATTGGGCAGAAGGAGCTTCAACTTACACCTTTGGACTTGAAGCTAGTTCAATCACTTTAACCCTTAAAGGGGTAGTCCAGTACTGTAATCAATTAAGAACCCCAATTAATGCATTATACATAAATATATTGTTGTATTATGGGTCCGCTGCAGCCAATCAACAGCCTCTGATTAGCTGCAGCCTTCAGTATGGCTGTCCACTCTGAAGGAATATTGATGAGATAGAGCCAAACATCGGTAGATGTGAGTATCGATTGTTTTTATTTTAATTGGACTTCTAACCTAAGCTGGGGTTGTCCAATAAAGGACATCCCCTTTAATCTTCAAGGTGGCATGGACTTTTTGATCAATAGTATCAGATCTGTAACTTACAACATTGTCAAATATCTATCCAATTTGACAAAATGTCCAGGTGAAGGAAATATCGGATGATGAGGCTTCTCCTTTTTTCTCCTAGATGAAGGTATAAGAAAGGATCAAGAATAAGAAAAAAACTAACCCTTGTTGGATAAAATGGGCCAATTATCATTAAGACTACTCATTGCTGGTTTCATTGTATATAATATCAATTCCTATAAATCAGATTTACTATATTTAGGACTCACTATTCTACATTATTAGACAACTTGGCACTTCAAGCCATTGCTATTTATGTTTAAGGGTTACTTTACTTAAAGGGTTTCCGTCGTATAAATTTTTATTTCATAAATCAATAGTACTCATGAAAATAAGTAACTTTGCAATATATCTTATCAGAGAAATCTGCTTCTTTCATCTCCTGCATAGATTTTCACTCTAAAATCATGGATAAAATCTGTATTAACTGAAAACAGATTTTACCCCAAAATGGAGAATTTTGAGTATGAATGATCAATTTAGGAGGAGACAGAACCAGATTTCTCTGATAAGATATATTACAAACTCTCTTACTTTCATGTGTACTATTGATTTATGGGAAAAAAATTAAAACAATGGTTACCCTTTAAGAAATTGATGACTTATTTCTAAAAAGGGGCTAGAAGATAGGCTAGGGGTGGTCTGACCACTGTCTGATCACAATTTTATAGAGTTTTGTACCTTGTACAGACAGAAAAATCAGTAAAAGTTGAGGCTTCTAAAATTGTAATATGCAAACACCTGTCCACATTTACCTACGTCAACATGATGACTAATGTATGGCTGGTGGTTCATACATAAACATGAGGAAATGTATTACCTGATCTCTATAATACATAAACATAGGGCAAATAATGAATGCTAATGAATAGTAGAGATTTATTGCTATTTTGGTAAAAAATAAGACCTTAGGCTTGTCCTATCATAGTACTTTAAAGTTGCTAAATGTAGTGGAATATTCACAGATTCCCTAAATAGTAAAAAAAAATGCTAAAAAATACCCCAAAACATTTTATTACATGCACCTATAGCTAATAATCTGTACAAAAAAAAACATAACAGCCAAGTTGTTTTATGATTGGTAAAAATGTTGAAAAAAAATTGGCACATGCAATTTTTAGTCTACATTTACTCATGATTTAATTAGTAACAATTAAAGAGGTCTTTTCCCGACACTGTAATGATACAAAGCGATGGGAGTGGAGTTTTCAGCTTCACACTAAAAATGCCTGGTTATGACCATCTCTAGGGTAGTTTGCTCTTTTTCCCCTCTATAATGCTACTTACTTATGATTGGGCAGCGTCATAGAGGGAAAAAAGTAAACGCCCACAGGGAAGAATATCTGTTTTTTTTATTTTACATGGACTACAGCAATTAAAGGGAATCTGTCACATTGTACATTCAGTCCGCTCTGTGGAAAGATTGTTATAGAGAAAGAGTAGCTGAGCAGAATGATATATAGGTTTATTGGAAAAGAGACAGTATAATTTGCATTTTCTTCATTGAAATCCCTGGTGTTTTTATGTGCACGTGTCCAGTGAGTGGTCCTACTCACTGATTAACAGCTATATTTGCATGTAGTCATACAGGGAAGACTGTCAATCACTAAATAGGACCACCCACTGGACTCATATGCATACAAACACAAGGGATTTCAATGAATAAAATGCAATTTTTACTGAAACGTTTCCCATAAAAATGTACCTCAATCTGATTAGATTCTGCAGATATATAACATCCCGCTTCCAGATCAGATATTATTTTTAAGACTACGGTCACACTATCAGTATTTTATGTCAGTAAGCCAAAAACCAGGAGTGGATCAAAAATGCTGAAGTGGTGACATGTTCCTATTATACTTTTCCTCTGATTGTTCCACTCCTGGTTTTGGCTTACAAATACTGAGGTGAAATACTGACCAAATACTGATAGTATAGTATACTGATACATTACAGGTTTCCTTTAAGAAGGTATTGTCCAAGTAATGGACAATACCTTTAACAGTGCAGATGTCAATACATCCTTTGGTTTTGTTCACACGTCAGTATTTTTGATCAGTATTTTATCATTATTTGTATGTCAAAACCAGGAGTGTCTCCAAAACACAGAACAGATGTCAATCTTTCAAAGATAGATTTTCTCTGTAAGCTTCAGTCCTAGTTTTGGTTTACAAACACTGACGCAAAATACTGACCAAATACTGACATGTTAATAAGCCCTTGAATCTAAAAAAAAAAGAAAACCTTCAAGTCATGTCCTGCAGTGTTCTCTTGAAGACAAGAAAAACTGGTCTTAAAATTTGGAACCAAGTCATCTCTTGAAAAGGTTTTCCAAGGAATTGATTTTTTTAGACATTTTTACTATGGCACAGTAGCTTGATACCACAGACCAAACAAAGTCATTCTAATTAACATAAAATTGTCTGTCAACCTGAGTATTAATAAATCCATTAGTTCGGAGGTTTCACCTTCTAATTATGCTGAACATATGCACGTATTCTTTTATTGGCACCATAAACTTTGTTGTAATTATTGTACACACAAGGCAAATCGATAATAATAACAACTATACCCAATTAGAAAATAATTGGCCCCAAAGTCAGTTCCAATTTGAGTTGTAGCTGTCAAATCTAGTGGCATAATCTAAACCCACCAAAATATTTTCAAATTGTTTGGTGGGTTACAGCATCTAATGATGTCCCCCACAGCTCCCTATACAGTATGAAATCCTCCACAGCTCCCTATACAGTATGATGTCCCCCACAGCTCCCCATAAAGTATGATGTCCCCCACAGCTCCTTAAATACAGCATGATGTCCCCCACAGCTCATGTCCTCCACAGCTACCTATATGCAGCACGATGTCACCACAGTTCCCTATATACAGTATGATATACCCAGTTTTTTATATACTTCTATATACAGTTTGATGTACCTACAGTTAATTGTATACAGTATTATGCCCCAACAGCTCCCTATATATAATATTATGCTCCCTATATACAATATGATGCCTCCGATTGCTCCCTATACACAGTATGATGTCACCCACAACTCCCTATATACAGTATAATGCCCCCACAGCTCTCTACCTGCAGTATGACGTCCCCACAGATCCCTATATTCAGTATGTTGTACCCATAGTTCCCTGCATACAGTATGATGTCCCCACAGCTACCTATATAGAGTTTGGTGTCCCCACAGCTCCCTATATAGAGTATGATGGGCCCAGAGCCCCCTATTCACTGGTGTTGTACTTGACTAAGAAACAAAATTCCACATAGCAAGACACTTTCTGAATATGGAAAGTTCTTTGCCCAATCCAAGTAGGGTAATTCATTGTACCAACTGTGTCACTTCATTCAATGCACTCAGGGTTCTACACATAGACCGAAAAACACTGAAGCAATTTATTTTCATTCAGATGCAGGATATTTCAATATTGAAATACTCTGGATGAAAAATTCTTATTGGACATTATAAAATATAAATACTTAAATAGATGATTAATCTTGCTTCATCCGCCACTGTCCATAATACAATGTTTCAGCTCCTCCGTAAAGCTTTTCTGTAGCTTGGAGTTTACATACTGTGCTGCTCCATGTTTTAACTGGATGAAAAATGGTCTGGATATTTGAAGGCGCTGTTCCATAAACAAAATTTTTCCCATTTCCAAAGGATAGATGATAAATGTGTGATCGCTCGCAATCTGGTTGCTGAGATCACCACCGATCTCAATAATTAGAAGCCAAAATTCCCCTATTGGAGAGGTAGAGCATTGACGACCTCCACTCCTATAAACAGTGAATGGAGCAGCCATTACAGCTACATTCTCACGCAGAACTTTGAGACCCACGTTCTTGTTATTGGTGGAGTCCCAGTAGTTGAACCCCCAGTGGTCTTACATTGATCGCCTATCCTGTGGACAGTTGATAAATGCTGTTTATTGGAAAGCCCTTCTAAAAGGGATGGTCATATCAACTGATTGATTCAGGTCTAGTGTAAGACCCATTGAACAGCGGGTGCTACCTGGGTAGTTCTTTTTGACTATACCTCTACCAGATATATTGGCAGAGTGATAGGTGCTCACTGATAGCTGCTCGTTCCTTCGAGAGGGGGTCATTCCTCTCACACCCATATGAGTTCATCTTGAAATAGACTAACTGTGAGACACCACCTCCTAAGGAATATTCCTCCATGAGAAGCGGTAGTGTTTAACTCTGCTTTAGTTTGGTTTCTTCTGCCATCTACAGTGAGTTTCCATTCAAGTTTTAATCAAATATTTCTCCCATATTTCGACTAACCCAACTTAGAAGTTAATTGTTCTAGCTTGTAATATCATAGGACCACATATGAATACAAAAGCTTTCATGAACTTTGTAGACTGTTCTATTTTTTTTTTTTAACATACCGGTATGTATTTTTTGTTATTATGGAAATATCAAAACTAATATTTTGTTAATGCTTATAAGACTTTTGATGTTTTTTTTTTTTTTGCTGGACCTGTATTATAGTGTTTGCTGTTGTTGTACATTGCGCTGGCAGTTTATCAGATGCTTTTTACCTCTGCATTAAACCGTTTGCTTGTTCACATTTGCAATGATAATTTTAGATGTCATGCCCCTCTTTATCCTGATCTATCTCTGCTTTTGTCCTCAGGCTGTTCTGGTGTCTGCAGTTAAGTGTTTCTCGTATCCGCGTGCAGACCTGTTCCTGCTATATGTCACTGCAAGCAAGGACAGTTGAGCATCCGGCACATACTGCGCCTCGGGGTACAATGACCTATCCCCTGATCTGAGAGTAACATCATCAGTGTGTCGCTGAATGTCACACATACAGAACCCCCCCCCCCCATAACCTGCCTTTTTGTGACTTGTGCAACCTGAAAATCTCTCTATCCCTCAACTCTTGGTTTCCTGACTGTGTAGACCATCTTATATTTTATTAACCATTTATACAGAACCTACAATAAATTACATTCGCTCACAGTACAGCTGTGCCTAAGTGCAAGTGACTTTATCGCTATATATATATATATATATATATATATATGTATATGTGTATATATATATATATATATATATATAGTGATGACCTCAGCACTGACAAAGAGAGACTAAGATGGATTTGCTGTAAATTTATTTTGATCCAGCACCAATGGAAAAACAGATATTGTGTCAATGACTGCCTTCTGGACATCTGTCAAGTCAGCAGTCATCCCCATGATTGTGGAGCCTATTGAAACAGACTAAGGCACCTTTTTAAATGCATCGGAAGCCTTTACAGGTGTTTTTTGTTAATTAGTCATATTTACTTTACTGAGATAATGACTTTTGCGTTTTCATTGGCTGTAAGCAGGGGTGCATTAAGAGTAGCAAGGGCCCCGGGCTGTTTAGAAGGCGCGGGCTCCCCCCCCCACACACACACACACCTGATGTATCACATGTCACATGATCCCCTGTGATAGATCATGCGATAGTTCACGTGAAATTAAGTTGGCACAATATTAATATATTAATTATAATAATTTTTTTTTAGGCTGTGTGCCCACTATGCATTTTTTCAGCATTTCCGCAGCGGCAATTCCGCTGCAGACATGCTTAAAAAACGCTTGGTAGAAGGTCTGCCATGTTTCCCAATGATAATCTGCATATGCTGTGCACATGCTGCGGAAATTTCCGCTGCGGATTATCATTGCGGAAAAATCCCCAGCACTACCAGTTATTTTGCGGAAGCGCTGCATTTTCGCCGCCATTGACTTGCATTGGAACGCATGGAATCCGCATCACTGCATCCGTACATGCGGATTCCATGCTTTGCAATGTACGGATGGTACCCGGTTGTGGAGAAGAGGAGACTCTCCTACGGACCCAGGTACCATAGAACCTGTAAAAAAAGAATAAAATAAAAAATAAATATTATACTTACCTTCTGATGACCCCCGGTGTCTTTATCCGATGCGTCCTGGCTTGCCGGCAGCTCGCGGTAGACTAAATGACCTGTGGCGACGTCATTTAGTCATGTGACGGGTCACACGACCGCTGACGTCAGCAGGCCATCAGAAGGTAAGTATTAGTGTTGAGCGAACATGCTCAACACTGCTCGGTACTCGCCGGAGCATCACGCTACTCGGGATGTTCGGCGAGCACCGAGCATTTCCAGGTTACTCGGGCGGGAGCTCGGGTCTCTGCCCTGAATGTTTGGCGCTCTTTACAGAGCCAATGAACATGCAGGGATTGCCAGCCAGTCACTGTAATGCTGCAGCCATGTTGGTTGCGGGCATTACAGTGATTGGCTGGCCGCACAGCGTCACCTCGAGTATTTAAAACCGGGAGCCGCCATCTTGGACACAGTCGCTCCGGATTACACAGTGTAGGGACAGCGCTGCTGATTTAGGGAGAGATATAAACTGCAAAATAGTTAGTGTAGGGTCTGTAAAGGCTGCCAGAACAAACAAACAGTCCTTTTCAGGACTAATATCCATCCCAGATACCAGGCAGGCAGGCTGTATAGGAGACACAGTGGTTATACCAGCAAACGCTGCATTACAGTCCTGTGTGCTCCTGTTGCTGAAATTGCTGGACTTAGCACCAGGTGTCGGGGTCCAGGAAAAATCCTTTTTTTTTCATCTAAATCCTCCTTTTTTTTTCCTCCTTTACACTGTACAAATACCCGTCTTATTAACCTTTTGGTGTCCCCCCTCCCCCCCCCCCAAAAAAAAAAGCGTGTCTCTGATTTTTCAGACACAAATATAACTGTTGAAAATAGTCTGGTGTAGGCTAGAGAAACAGAAGTGTTGCTTTGGACTTCCACGGTTCAAACCTCTGTATTATCCATTTTGGGCCATTTGTATCTAAAAAAAAAACAGTTTGAGTGTGTCGCTCACTGTTCAGCCGCAAATATCTCTATTTAAAAAAGTGTGGTATACCCCAGTAAACAATAACTGTGGTTTTGCCATCCCACGGTAAAAAATCTCTATTATTCAGCTTTTGGTAGTTTTTTCCGTAAAGAAAAACAGTAGTGTCTCCTGACTGTTGTGACACAAAAATATATCTGTTGAAAATAGTCTTGTGTAGGCCCGACATCCCAGTGTGGTTTTCGCAGTTCCACGGGTCAAATCGCTGTACTATCCAGTTTTGGGCCTTTGGTATCTAAAAAAAAAGCAGTTTGAGTGTGTCGCTCACTGTTCAGCCGCAAATATCTCTATTTAAAAAAGTGTGGTATACCCCAGTAAACAATAACTGTGGTTTTGCCATCCCACGGTAAAAAATCTCTATTATTCAGCTCTTGGTAGTTTTTTCCGTAAAGAAAAACAGTAGTGTCTCCTGACTGTTGTGACACAAAAATATATCTGTTGAAAATAGTCCTGTGTAGGCCCGACATCCCAGTGTGGTTTCGCAGTTCCACGGGTCAAATCGCTGTACTGTCCAGTTTTGGGCCTTTGGTATCTAAAAAAAAAGCAGTTTGAGTGTGTCGCTCACTGTTCAGCCGCAAATATCTCTATTTAAAAAAGTGTGGTATACCCCAGTAAACAATAACTGTGGTTTTCCTCTTCCACGGTTCTAATCTACTCTTTATTACCCTTTTTCCATTGATAGTGCAAGTGTAAGCTATTTTACTTCATTTACAATGGGCAAGGCGTGTGGCAAGGGACGTGGAAGTGGACATTCTGGTGATGATTCGTGCAGAGGACGGGGCCGTGGCCAAGGTGAAAATGTGCCACAACCAACAGCCACATCTTCTCGCTCCCACTTCTTGACCGAATTACTAGGGAAGCACAGAACAACACCAGTATTGAGAACTGATCAGTGTGAACAGGTTATTAATTGGATAGCAGATAATACTTCCAGTTACCTGGGCACCACCACCTCCGGTCTGTCTTCCACACGGTCAACTCTTAGTAGCCGTGAGTCTCGACCGCATACTCCTCCTCACCCTGATGCTCCTTCCTCCCACCATGCCGAGTGTCGTCAGACAGCAAGTGATCCCACACTTGTACACTCTGAAGAGCTGTTCACTGGTCCATTTCCATATTTGGGCCCCTCGCCTGATACGCTTGAAGTGGTGGAAGAGGAGATCCCATGTTGCGATGCCCAAATATTTGAACAGCCACGGCCACAGGAAGTCGACGTTGGCAATCTGTCACAAGAGGTGGACGATGACGAGACACAATTGCCAGGAAGTGAGGAGGAGGATCGTGGTGCGCAAGTGGAAGAGGAGGAGGTGGTGGATGATCTAGTAACTGACCCAACGTGGAAGGAGGACATGCAGAGTGAGGCCAGCAGCACACAGGGGGAGGGAGGCAGAGTACCCCAACAGGCAGGAAGAAGCAGTGTAGTGGCCGCAGACAGAAGGCAGGCAACCGTTCCCCGTAACACCAACACGAGGGACGTTGCCAGTACAAGCGGTAGGTCTTCCAGAGTCTGGAATTTTTTTAAAGACTCTGCTGATAACCCCAAAAAGGCCATATGTTCCACCTGCCATGCCAGCATCAGCAGGGGTGACAAAACTACCAGCCTGACCACCACCAGCATGATTAGGCACATGGCAGCAAAGCACCCGACTTTGTGGGGCGAAACCCAGGGTCCACGACCAGTGTCAGCGGGTGTCACCACTGCTTCTTCCACTGTTATGCATGCAATAGAACCCCCTGTTGTGTGTGCAAGGCAATCCCCTGTCCATACTGCTTGTAAAGATGCCCCCTCCTCTCAGTCTTCACTTGTTATGGCAGTTTCTCAAGAAACAGCATCAACGTCCACGTCCCACCGCAGCGTTCAATTGTCCATATCCCAGACCTTTGAACGAAAGCGGAAATTCGCAGCTAACGCCCCACAGGCCACAGTCCTAAATTCGCACATTTCACGACTTCTTGCGTTGGAAATGCTGCCTTTTAGGCTGGTGGAGACGGAATCCTTCCGCAATCTTATGGCGGTGGCTGTCCCTCGGTACTCGGTCCCCAGCCGACACTATTTTGCCCGGTGTGCCATCCCCGCACTACATAAGCACGTGTCCCAAAGCATCTGCCGTGCCCTCATCAACGCAGTTACTGGGAGAGTCCACCTGACAACGGACACGTGGACAAGTGCTTGTGGCCAGGGACGGTACATCTCTCTGACGGCACACTGGGTAAACATAGTGGAAGCCGGGACCCAGTCGGACCTTGGGACGGAACACATCCTCCCCACACCGAGGATTGCGGGCCCTATGTCAGTCAGAGTTGCCCCCACAGTGTACAGCTCCTGCGCATCATCCTCCTCCTCATGTTCAGCCTCCATCTCAGATATCACCACATCAGTTACAAGCTGGAAGCATTGCAGTACTGCCTCCGCCAAGCGGCAACAGGCTGTGCTGAAGCTCATAAGCTTATGTGAGAAACCTCACACTGCTTGTGAGTTGTGGACAGCTGTGAAAGAGCAGGCAGATCTGTGGCTGAGACCGCTGAACCTACATCCCGGCATGGTCGTGTGTGACAATGGCCATAACCTGTTGGCGGCTCTGAGGCGAGGTGAGAACACACACGTACCATGCCTGGCTCATGTGCTTAACCTCGTGGTTCAGTGGTTTCTTAAATCGTACCGCGAGTTGCCAGATCTGCTCATGAAAGTACGCCGCCTGTCAGCTCATTTTCGCAAGTCGGCTACAGCTTCCGCCGCCCTTGCTGTGTTGCAGCAGCGATTGCAGCTTCCGGCACACCGACTGGTGTGTGATGTCCCCACACGTTGGAACTCTACCCTCTACATGTTGCAAAGGATTTATGAGCAGAAGAGAGCAGTTGTGGAGTACCAGCTGCAACAAGGCCGTCGATATTCAGGTCAGACTCCACACATAAGACCTCAGGAGTGGACCTGGATGTCTGACATATGTACCATCCTGACAAACTTTGAGGAGGCCACCAAGATGGTGAGTGGCGATGACGCCATCATTAGTGTCAGCATCCCACTTGTCTGTCTTTTGCAACGCTCTCTGCAGAGAATTAAAGAGGAGGCATTGCAGCCAGGGTATGATGAGATGGATCAAGAAGCCGTAGCGGGCGATTACACACAGCCCAGCCTCATCTCATCCCAACGTGCATTGGGGGACAATGAGGGAGAGGAGGAGGAGGAGGAAGAACAGGAGCTGCTATCATGCGTTGTAGACGGTAGTACCTGTACAAGTGTCATACCGTCGGTTCAGCGTGGGTGGCCTGAGGACAGGGGGGAGGAGGAAGAGGAGGAGGAGGAGGAGAGCATGGTCAGTCATCATCTTGGTGAGGACACGGAAATCTTGCCCGTTACCAGTCTGGCATGCATGGCTGACTTTATGTTACGCTGCCTTAACCGTGACCCTCGCGTTGTCAAAATGTTGGGTGACAGTCATTACTGGTTGGTGACACTTGTAGACCCCCGCTACAATGAGAACTTTCACTCTCTTATTCCTGAGGTGGAGAGGTCTACAAAAATGGGGCAGTACCAGAAGGCCCTTGCTGCAGAACTCTTAAAAAAATTCCCATCTGAACACGCTAGCGGCAGAGGTCACAGTTCGTTGCCCAACCAAGGCGTACAGGCGAGAGAGATGCAACTCCAATCCAGCAGAGGCAGGGGAACACTGTCAACGTTCTGGGACAGTTTTCTGACACCCGACCAGCTTACAGGCCCTGAGGCGTGGGGTACTCTCACAAGGAGTGGAAAGTTTCAAAAGATGGTGAGGGAGTACCTTGCCGACCGTACCAGCGTCCTCCGTGATTCCTCTGTGCCTTTTAATTATTGGGTATCCAAGCTGGACACTTGGAATGAACTCGCTCTGTATGCCATGGAGGTCCTGGCCTGCCCTGCCGCTAGCGTGTTATCGCAGCGTGTTTTTAGTGCCGCTGGGGGAATAATAACTGATAAGTGCACTCGCCTGTCAACTGACAATGCTGACAAGCTCACTCTTATCAAAATGAACAAGGGCTGGATTGGGCCAGACTTCTCATCACCACCAAATGACAGCAGAGTAACATAAAGTCAAATCCACTGTGTTATTTCGGGAGGTGTATTCACATGCACCGCTTCACACCCACACATGGGTATACGCTTCCTCGCTTCGGCTGTTTTATCTTCTTCTCCTTATCCTCAGCCTCCACCACCACTATACCACCAGGGTGCCAGCATTGCAAGTTCCTCTGTCCTTATTTTTGGCAGCTTTTGCTTGCAAGGCATAAGCAAATACTATGGGACACCCACTCCCCAATAATGGGACTTATGTTTGTAATATGCTGTACTGCATGGCTCTTGTAAGGGGCATTGCAAGTTGCTCCATCCTAATTTTTGTCAGCTTTTGCTTGGAAAGCATAAGCAAATACTAGGGGAGACCCACTCCCCAATAATGGGACTTATGTTTGTAATATGCTGTACTGCATGGCTCTTGTAAGGGGCATTGCAAGTTGCTCCGTCCTAATTTTTGGCAGCTTTTGCTTGGAAAGCATAAGCAAATACTATGGGAGACCCACTCCCCAATAATGGGACTTATGTTTGTAATATGCTGTACTGCATGGCTCTTGTAAGGGGCATTGCAAGTTGCTCCGTCCTAATTTTTGGCAGATTTTGCTTGCAAGGCATAAGCAAATACTATGGGACACCCACTCCCCAATAATGGGACTTATGTTTGTAATATGCTGTACTGCATGGCTCTTGTAAGGGGCATTGCAAGTTGCTCCGTCCTAATTTTTGGCAGCTTTTGCTTGGAAAGCATAAGCAAATACTATGGGAGACCCACTCCCCAATAATGGGACTTATGTTTGTAATATGCTGTACTGCATGGCTCTTGTAAGGGGCATTGCAAGTTGCTCCGTCCTAATTTTTGGCAGCTTTTGCTTGCAAGGCATAAGCAAATACTATGGGACACCCACTCCCCAATAATGGGACTTATGTTTGTAATATGCTGTACTGCATGGCTCTTGTAAGGGGCATTGCAAGTTGCTCCGTCCTAATTTTTGGCAGCTTTTGCTTGGAAAGCATAAGCAAATACTATGGGACACCCACTCCCCAATAATGGGACTTATGTTTGTAATATGCTGTACTGCATGGCTCTTGTAAGGGGCATTGCAAGTTGCTCCGTCCTAATTTTTGGCAGCTTTTGCTTGCAAGGCATAAGCAAATACTATGGGACACCCACTCCCCAATAATGGGACTTATGTTTGTAATATGCTGTACTGCATGTGACGCGCCCCCTCGGCCGTGTGTACACGTGTGTGGGATACCCGGTGCCGGGTCTCTGGGATCTGTAGTCTCCGTGGCGGTGACCCGGTCCCGTGGCTCAGGCTGGTCAAACCAGTGGCAGTCTTTCTTAGGTTTTGAGGTTAATTGTCCGACTGCGCCACCCGTGGATTGCGGTCAGGGAGTACCACCACTGCGAGGCAGACCGCTGAGGCTGGTGTTGTGTGCGCAGCAGAGAATGGGATAACTCAGGACAGTGAGTGTGGATGATGGGGGTGATGGTGCACGAGCGCAGCAGGAACGACTCAGAGTCTTTGCAGTGCAGTTCAGGGTCTTTACTGATGATTATAAGGTAGACCCTCCCGGGAGTACTGGCTAGCATAAGAGGCCTGGTCATTCTGTGAGCAAGCAGGAGTTCCCCTGGCCAGGTGGAGTTGTAGGCCTCCCCGTCTGTCTGCACTCTTCCTGGCTACCTTGCTGTAAGCGGGTAGAAGTAGCCCACGTCCCTGAGTGTACCGTGTAGTGCTCACCCGTATGGCTGGTGACTTGGGGCCTTCTGTTAGCCTCCGCTCCACGACGGCGGTGCTGGTCCCTTGCTTGTGACTGAGCCTCCGGGCTTCTATGGCCAGAGGACCTGAAATCCCCTGCCGGCTGGTTTCTGCTGCTGGATATATAAGTCCTCACAGCCTCGGACTCCTGTGTCCGGTTCCTATTGTCTTCTGCCAGGGCGAGCTCTGCTCAGCTTCCAGCCCCTGGTCTTTAGCTCCTAGCTCCTACAGAGCTCCTTGCAGTTACTTTCCCTTGCTCTCACTCTGACTCTGACTGTTCTCTGTTCTCTGACTCACTCAACCCCGCCCCAGATCCAGTTTATAAGGGCAGAATTCTCCCCTCCCAGGACTGGGGCAGGAGGATGTTGCATGTTTAAGGGATCCTGACCAGGAAACCTCCCACTTGCTCTCCGACATAATATCTCTATTACTGTGGTGACCAGACCCCTGGGGTGCCACACATGGCTCTTGTAAGGGGCATTGCAGTTCCTCATAATTTTTGAAAAGCCTTCCATTCACTGCTTAGGCCAACAGTGCACAGGAGACCCAGTTGCTATAAATGGAAAAAAAGGTTTAGTTAACGCCCTCTGACCTCCATGTCATTTCCAAGGGGCATTGGAGTGCCTCGAAATTTTTGGTAGGCATTGCACTCACTGTATGCCCTATAACTGTGTAGCCGAACCGCTCCTTTTGTTACAGAAACATATCCTACAAGACATATCTGGTTGACTGGCCTGATATTGATGTGAATGGTCCCTGTTCCTCCTGTTCTTTCTCCTTTGGCACTACCTCATCCATCATTTATCACCTGAAGCTTTGTTTTAACGGGAGTCATAGAACTTGGATAGTAGCAGGAAAACATCCAGCAATCCTTGGTGGAGGTAGGATATGCGCCAAAACGCTGACCACCTCAGGCCTAGCCGCTACTACATACATGCGCTTGCATTACAACAAAACAAAGCAGATGCTAACTTCTATCATCCTCATCATGCTCCTCACCTTGGCACTCTCAACTCCCCTGATGGAGAAGCCAGGGCCCACCGGAGGAGTCTGATAGTCCGGTGGGCTCGGCCAATGCTGCCCTAAAGCAGGCCAGGCTAAGAAAAGTGTGGGAAAGGTTACCGGGACAAATAGGGGTGGCTGGGGACCGAGTATGGACACCTGGCCACCCCCTGGAGGCAGGGGAGCAAGCGGGGACACCCGGCCACCAGGCGGCTGGGGACTGAGTATGGATACCAGGCCGCCGACACAGCCATGGCGTGGTGGCCAGATTCCGCCTCCACATGCCTAAAAGGCCCAATTTAAAGTGCAAGCAAGCAAGCAGTATGGTATTGCAGCCTGGGGGTGGGTGGGTGGCAGGCTGCATACTTGCGCTTGCATTGCAAGGAATGGGAGAGGTACAATTGAACACTGCCCTGGGACAAGGACTTGAATGGGGATAGTTGCAAGTCTGCAACGACAGGTGCAAGGTGGGAGGCATCTTCGCATGTACCATGAACAGGGGTTTGGCATGCACACACTAATAAGCTCTCCTTCCCACTAAATGCACTGGGGAGGGCACAGGTAATGTTTTGGTATAGGCGCTTAATCTTATGTATAAGGCACACCAGGACAAATAGGGGCGGCTGGGGACTGAGTATGGATACCTCGCTGCCGAAGCAGCCATGAGGTAGTGGCCAGCTTCGGCCTCCTCCAAACTAAAAGGCCCCATTTCAAGTGCAAGCTAGCTGTATGGAATTGCAGTCTGGGGGTGGGTGGGTGGCAGGCTGCACACTTACACTTGCATTAAAAGAAAACATAGCAGATGCTAACTTCTGTCATCATCATCATGCTCCTCACCTTGGCACTCTCAACTCCACCGATGGAGAAGTCAGGGCCCACCGGAGGAGTCTGGTTCTCTGGTGGGCTCGTCCAATGCTGCCTAAAGCAGGCCGGGCTAAGAAAAGTGTGTGGGGGGATGTTCCAAGGAGAAATAGGGGCGGCTGGAGACCGTGTGTGGACACCCGGCCGCGGGGCGGCTGGGGACCGAGTATGGACACCCGGCCGCCGGGCGGCTGGGGACTGAGTATGGATTCCAGGCCGCCAACACAGCCATGACGTGGTGGCCAGATTCCGCCTCCACATGCCTAAAAGGCCCAATTTCAAGTTCAAGCAAGCAAGCAGTATGGTATTGCAGCCTGGGGGTGGGTGGGTGGCAGGCTGCATACTTGCGCTTGTATTGCAAGGAATGGGGGAGGTACAATTGAACACTGCCCTGGGACTAGAACTTGCATGGGGATAGTTACAAGTCTGCATCTTCTGATGCGGCAAGTATCACTTATGATGGGCACACTTTTAGACAGTGACCTGGGAGTCAGAGATGCTTCCAGGGGTCTTCCCCATGCTGTTCCCATGTCTTTTCAGCACTTTATGCATGTGTCAAACAGCACATGGCCAGATAAGGTTGTAAAATGTTAAAATGACATTTCCCGGTGAATGCATTTGTCATAGTTGAAAGCAATACAAAAGTGCAAAAACGCATAAAAAATGCTACTTGTGAACATAGCCGAAGGTGTGGAGGAGTATTTTTGTTTTTGGTCATTTATTTTAACTTATACACAAGTCTTTTCCCTGGAAAGGATGTTCCTTAACATATTTCACAGGAAAACCGTTTCACTTTCGTTTTTGAACGTTTTATTGTGAGCCCGTAAAAGTGGCTTAATACCTCTAACCACGTTGTTGACAGCAGTGACCTGGGGGTCAGAAATGCTTCCTGGGGTGATCCCCATGCTGTCCCCATGTCATTTGAGCACTGTCACTATCCTTTTGGGCACTTGTTAGGCTTTTAAAAGACTGCCGGGGGTGCCACCGCAAAAATGCTCGAGTCTCCCATAGACTAACATTGGGCTCGTTGCTTGGGTCGAGCACCCGAGTATCACGGCGAGCTCGGCCCGAGCTTCGAGCACCTGAGCATTTTAGTGCTCGCTCAACACTAGTAAGTATATATTTATTTTTTATTTTTTACCATTCTTTTACGGTCACACTATATAAATCCATGCAGTTTGCATGGATTTATATAGTGTGACCAAGTTGTCAAGTACTTTTCCAAGTGATGCTAAAATTGCTTGGAAAGCGTTTGACAACCCGCATGCAGAAATGCATGTGAAGAACGCTTCACATCCACTTGTCCCTGGCAGGAAAAACGCATGTACAATCCGCATGTACAATCCGCATGCCAGGGAGATGCAGAAACGCTCAAAAAAAATCAGGAACATTTCTGCATCGTGGGCTCATAGCCTTACATTAATTGTATGCCTTAATATTGATCACACGTAGCCATCTATACACAGCAGGAGGCCGCACGTAGCCATCTATACACAGCAGGAGGCTGTACATAGCCATCTATACACAGCAGGAGGCCGCACAGCACCATCTATACACAGCAGGAGGCCGCATGTAGCCATCTATACACAGCGGGAGGCTGCACGTAGCCATCTATACACAGCAGGAGGCCGCACGCAGCCATCTATACACAGTGGGAGGCCGCACTTAGCCATCTATACACAGAGGGAGGCCGCATGTAACCATCTATACACAGCGGGAGGCCGCACGTAGCCATCTATACACAGCAGGAGGCCGCACGTAGCCATCTATACACAGCGGGAGGCCGCACGTAGCCATCTATACACAACAGGAGGCCGTACGTAGCCATCTATACACAGCAGGAGGCCGCACGCAGCCATCTATACACAGTGGGAGGCCGCACTTAGCCATCTATACACAGAGGGAGGCCGCATGTAACCATCTATACACAGCGGGAGGCCGCACGTAGCCATCTATACACAGCAGGAGGCCGCACGTAGCCATCTATACACAGCAGGAGGCCGCACGTAGCCATCTATACACAGCAGGAGGCCGCACGTAGCCATCTATACACAGCAGGAGGCCGCACGGCGCCATCTATACACAGCAGGAGGCCGCACGTAGCCATCTATACACAGCAGGAGGCTGCACGGCACCATCTATACACAGCGGGAGGCCGCATGCAGTCACGTACACACACAAACATATACATATACATACACGCATAGACACATAACCTGTAATATTATAGTTTTCAAGACAGATGTTAAGACTCATCTTGAGTGGTGACACATTTATTCCCTATTTGCAAAAACAGCACAAAAAATATTGTGTTTGGCTAATAGAAGCAATCAGAGAATGCAAGGATCAAGATCAGTAAGGATTTAGCTCTTCTGGGACAGAGCAGATCATGCATTGTGGTTGTACATATACTCCTTCCTTTTACCCTTTCCTAATGTTTGATGGACATTTGTTTTTTATTAACCGTATCAACTAATTGATTGGTAATTTTGTAACTATGTAACACTGGACACTGATTCAGAAAGTAGTTTTTGAAATAATTTTGCCTTAAAACTGCTTGAAATTATGTAACTTTTTTGTGAAACTGGTAATTGTCTCCAAAGTCAGCTCTTTTATTTCCTCTTAAGGCCCATTGCTGTGTCAGTCCAGGATTTCCCCAGAGGATTTGCTAGAAGGCCACTCCAACCTTGCTCCAACAACTTGGAGACATTGCCTGAATTAATAAAGTTTAAGAATTTGTCCTTTCATATATTGCTTCTTTTATTTTCCTTTTTTGAAGTTCTTTCTTCTCTTAGAAATTCTTATTACATTTGTAGTGGTGAAGCAGCAAGGAGCTCACAGCAAGATACAAGATATGTTGTTGCTTGACTGCCTTTCTCCTGCCCTTGACCACAAGTGTTGATCTGTGATTGTTGACGATTGATTTTTCTGGAGAGGTCTTGAGTCTTTTTCTCAGATTGGCCCAGTGAAATGATTTGCAGGCGCCTTTGTTTGGATACTTTTACATTTATCAGATTCTCCGAGGATGGACAGCCTGATCGTTGCTAATTACACAATTAAAGTCCTTGAGGTGACAGCCTCATTTCAGCATGGTAACAGGCTATTAACTCAGCTCTGGATGTTGGTATGTTCCACGCTTTGGTGATATTTGTTTAATGTGTTTCTTGCCACATTCTGAATTTTCTGGCATTACATTGTACACTTTATTAACTTTATAAATAATTTCCTTTGAATTTTAGTTCAGTTTTTAAGCAAATACACCCAGAATACACATTTTAGAATTTCCTTGCCATTTTATCCATAGATTACCAGTTCAATCAGATCATATGTTGATTTAACTTTCATGAAATCCCTCATATTCACACTGATTTTCCAAGTTTTTCTGTTGATTAAAACCGCCATCAGCTTGTAGCGAGGGTGAACTGTGTGCCGCCCATTTGCCGCCTATGGACATTCTATGTATCCTTTACAGCTTATGTTTCTCTAAATTGACTATAAATTCACCGAATGACATGCCATCTACATACAGTATGTGATGTTTCACTGTATAAAAGTTATATTTTGTAGATTTTTGACAAAACATCATTTATGACGTTGTCTGGATGCAGATTGCACGAAGAAAAAAGTCTTATTGGCAGTTGCAGTAGAGGTATAGGGGGCTTGTTAGTCACCATTGAAGATCAAGTTTGTCCTTCTGGGTTGAGGTGGGAAAATTTGAAGGTTGTGGCCATGGATGTAATGAACTGGATGTCAGAAGCCATGACAGTGAACCATGTTGAGCTGTGAAGGAGTGTTGCCTACTAAAGAGAGTGAGCAAACCTTGGAGAGAAAAGCAGTATGGCTGAGAAAGTAGAGACAGGATTGTTTGCCAAGTGGTTGTCTGGGGACCGATAGAGTAGGAGTAGCCCTGCTGGTGAATTGTGAGGATTTTATCTAAAGTAGGGTTGGCTGAGGTGTAACATGGGATCACAGTAAAATATAATAAAGACACAATAAGCAGAGATTGAATTAAAAGACCAAGGTATTTATTCAGGGTTACATTCCAAATAATTAAACCACATATCAGGGGGGGTACATAGAAATCATGGGGCCCCATAGAAGAAGGTCTAATTGGGCCCCCCCCACAAAAAATAAATATTTGTCTGTGTCACAGAAGAGCAGATCTCACCACTTTTCAGCCTTTACTTAGTAATTTTCCTCCTGCTGAAGTCCTAGATTCCTCTTTCATTGCCCCATAAAGTATTATGCAAACAAAAGTGCCTGCCAAACACAGTATGATACCCCCATGGTGCATTCCTCCACATTAGCCTCCACATGCACAGTATAATGACCCTATTGTACACCACTTCAACTCCCAAGGCAAAGCATGGTGACCCTAACACAGAATGATCCCCCAACTGTGACGCACACACAGCTATCCATACAGTATATTGGGCCTACATACAGTATAATGGCCTGCACTAGCCCTTCAAACAATATAATGGCCCCCACACAGCCCTTAAAACAGTAAGATGTACCCCACACAAACCTTCTCACTGTATAATTGCTTTCATACAGTAAAATGGCCCCCCACATAACCCGCAAAATATTATAATGGCCCCAAATATCCTTACATATAGTATAATACGCCCCCATAATCCTCCATATAGTATAATGCCCCCCCCATAATCCTCCATATAGTATAATGCGCCCCACATAATCCTCCATATCGTATAATGAACTTCCCATGTTCCTCCATAGAATATAATGCACTCCCCATAGTCCTCCATACAGTATATTACACACCCCATAGGGTAAAATGCAGCCCCCATATAATATAATGCACCCACAGTCCTGCAGTATTATGGACACCATGTACTCACTGATTTTAAAATACCGCATATTTTAAATAAGCCGACCCGAGTATAAGCCGAGGCCCCTAATTTTACCACAAAAAATAGGAAAACGTATTGACTCAAATCAAAGCATTGGGTAGGAAATGCAGCAGCTACTGGTAAATTTCCCCATCCTGGTATATATGGCACCCCTCATCCCCCAATCCTGGTACGTATGGCACCCCTCATCCCCCAATCCTGGTACGCATTGCTCCCTCACCCCCCAATCCTGATATGTGTGCCCCCCCTCATCCCCCAATCCTGGTATGTGTGGCCCCCCTCATCCCCCAATCCTGGTATGTGTGGCCCCCTTCATCCCCCAATCCTGGTGTGTGTGGCCCCACTCATCCCCCAATGCTGGTATAAATGGCCTCCTCATCTCGCAATCCTGGTACGCATGGCATCCTCATCCCCTAATCCGGGTATGCATGGCACCCCTCATCCCCCAATCCTGGTATGCATGGCCCCCTCATCCCTCAATACTGGTATGTGTGGCCCCCCCTCACACTCCAATCCTGGTATGTGTGGCCCCACTCATCCCCCAATCCTGGTATGCATGGTCTCCTCATCTCCAAATCTTGGTATGCATGGCCTCCTCACCCCTAATCCTGGTATGCATGGCCCCCTCATCCCCTAATCCTGGTATGCATGGCACCCTTCATCCCCCAATCCTGGTATGCATGGCCCCCTCATCCCCCAATCCTGGTATGCATGGCACTCCTCATCCCCCAATCCTGGTATGCATGGCACCCCTCATCCCCCAATCCTGGTATGTATGGCACCCGTCATCCCCCAATCCTGATATGTATGGCACCCCTCATCCCCCAATCCTGGTATGCATGGCCTCCTCATCCCCCAATCCTGGCATGTGTGGCCCCCTTCATCCCCCAATCCTAGTGTGTGTGCCCCCCTCATCCCCCAATCCTGGTATGTGTGGCCCCCCTCATCCCCCAATCCTGGTGTGTGTGGCCCCCTCACCCCCAATCCTGGTAGGCATGGCCCCCTCATCCCCTAATCCTGGTATGCATGGCACCCCTCATCCCCCAATCCTGGTATGCATGGCCCCCTCATCCCCCAATCCTGGTATGTATGGCACTCCTCATCCCCCAATCCTGATATGTATGGCACCCCTCATCCCCCAATCCTGGTATGCATGGCCTCCTCATCCCCCAATCCTGGCATGTGTGGCCCCCTTCATCCCCCAATCCTGGTGTGTGTGCCCCCCTCATCCCCCAATCCTGGTATGTGTGGCCCCCCTCATCCCCCAATCCTGGTGTGTGTGGCCCCCTCACCCCCAATCCTGGTAGGCATGGCCCCCTCATCCCCTAATCCTGGTATGCATGGCACCCCTCATCCCCCAATCCTGGTATGCATGGCCCCCTCATCCCCCAATCCTGGTATGCATGGCACTCCTCATCCCCCAATCCTGGTATGCATGGCACCCCTCATCCCCCAATCCTGGTATGTATGGCACCCCTCATCCCCCAATCCTGATATGTATGGCACCCCTCATCCCTCAATCCTGGTATGCATGGCCTCCTCATCCCCCAATCCTGGTATGCATGGCCTCCTCATCCCCTGATCCTGGTATGCATGGCCCCCCTCATCCCCTGATCCTGGTATGCATGGCCTTTTCATCCCCAGATCCTGGTATGCGTAGCCCCCTCATTCCCCAATCCTGGTATGCGTGGCCTCCTCTTTCCCCAATCCTGGTATGCATAGCCCCCTCATCTCCAAATCCTGGTTTGTGTGGTCCCCTCATCCCCCAATCCTGGTACGTGTGCCCCCCTCATCCCCCAATCCTGGTATGTGTGACCCCCCTCATCCCCCAATCCTGGTATGTGTGGCCCTCTTCATCCCCCAATCCTGGTGTGTGTGGCCCCCTCATCCCCCAATCCTGGTATGCATGGCACCCTTCATCCCCCAATCCTGGTATGCATGGCCCCCTCATCCCCCAATCCTGGTATGCATGGCACTCCTCATCCCCCAATCCTGGTATGCATGGCACCCCTCATCCCCCAATCCTGGTATGTATGGCACCCCTCATCCCCCAATCCTGATATGTATGGCACCCCTCATCCCCCAATCCTGGTATGCATGGCCTCCTCATCCCCCAATCCTGGCATGTGTGGCCCCCTTCATCCCCCAATCCTGGTGTGTGTGCCCCTCTCATCCCCCAATCCTGGTGTGTGTGGCCCCCTCACCCCCAATCCTGGTAGGCATGGCCCCCTCATCCCCTAATCCTGGTATGCATGGCACCCCTCATCCCCCAATCCTGGTATGCATGGCCCCCTCATCCCCCAATCCTCTTATGCATGGCACTCCTCATCCCCCAATCCTGGTATGCGTAGCCCCCTCATCCCCCAATCCTGGTATGCATGGCCTCCTCATCCCCCAATCCTGGCATGTGTGGCCCCCTTCATCCCCCAATCCTGGTGTGTGTGCCCCCCTCATCCCCCAATCCTGGTATGTGTGGCCCCCCTCATCCCCCAATCCTGGTGTGTGTGGCCCCCTCACCCCCAATCCTGGTAGGCATGGTCCCCTCATCCCCTAATCCTGGTATGCATGGCACCCCTCATCCCCCAATCCTGGTATGCATGGCCCCCTCATCCCCCAATCCTGGTATGCATGGCACTCCTCATCCCCCAATCCTGGTATGTATGGCACCCCTCATCCCCCAATCCTGATATGTATGGCACCCCTCATCCCCCAATCCTGGTATGCATGGCCTCCTCATCCCCCAATCCTGGTATGCATGGCCTCCTCATCCCCTGATCCTGGTATGCATGGCCCCCCTCATCCCCTGATCCTGGTATGCATGGCCTTTTCATCCCCCGATCCTGGTATGCGTAGCCCCCTCATTCCCCAATCCTGGTATGCGTGGCCTCCTCTTTCCCCAATCCTGGTATGCATAGCCCCCTCATCTCCAAATCCTGGTTTGTGTGGCCCCCTCATCCCCCAATCCTGGTATGTGTGGCCCCCCTCATCCCCCAATCCTGGTACGTGTGCCCCCCTCATCCCCCAATCCTGGTATGTGTGACCCCCCTCATCCCCAAATCCTGGTATGTGTGGCCCTCTTCATCCCCCAATCCTGGTGTGTGTGGCCCCCTCATCCCCCAATCCTGGTATGTGTGGCCCCCCTCATCCCCCAATCCTGGTGTGTGTGGCCCCCTCACCCCCAATCCTGGTATGCATGACCCCCTCATCCACCAATCCTGGTATGTGTGGCCCCCTTCATCCCCCAATCCTGATATGTATGGCACCCCTCATTCCTCAATCCTGGTATGCATGGCACCCCTCATCCCCCAATCGTGGTATGCATGGCACCCCTCATCCCCCAATCCTGGTATGTATGGCACCCCTCATCCCCCAATCCCCCAATCCTGGTATGTATGGCACCCCTCATCCCCCAATCCTGGTATGTATGGCACCCCTCATCCCCCAATCCTGGTATGTATGGCACCCCTCATCCCCCAATCCTGGTATGCATGGCCTCCTCAACCCCCAATCCCGGTATGCATGGCCTCCTCATCCCCCAATCCTGGTATGCATGGCCTCCTCATCCCCCAATTCTGGTATGTGTGACCTCCCTAATCCCTCATTCCTGGTATTCGTGGCTTCCTCATCCCCCAATCCAGGTATGCGTGGTCTCCTCATCCCCCAATACTGGTATGCATGGCCCCCTCATCCCCCAATCCTAGTATGTATGGCACAGCTCATCCCCCAATCCTGGTATGCATGGCCTCCTCATCCCTTGATCCTGACATGCATGGCCCCCCTCATCCCCAATCCTGGTATGCATGGCCCCCTCATCTCCCAATCCTGGTATGCATGCCCCCTCATCCCCCAATCCTGGTATGTGTGGCCCCCTTCATCCCACAATCCTGGTATGTATGGCCCCCCTCATATTCCAATCCTGGTATGTGTGGCCCCCCTCATCCCTCAATCCTGGTATGTGTGGCCCCCTCATCCCCAATCCTGGTATGCATGGCCTCCTCATCCCCAATCCTGGTATGCATGGCCTCCTCATCCCCAATCCTGGTATGCATTGCCCCCCTCATCCCCAATCCTGGTATGCATGGCCTCCTCAATGCCAACCCTGGCATGTATGGCCCCACTCATCCCCCAATCCTGGTATGTGTGGCCTCCTCATCCCCAATCCTGATATGCATGGCCCCCTCATTCTCAAATCCTGGTATGTGTGGCCTCCTCACCCCCCTAATCTGGTATGTGTGGCCCCCTCATCCAGCAATCCTGGTATGTGTGGCCCCATCACTGCACACACAAAAAAATAAACACTTATACTCACCTTCCTTCCTTACCTCTGCTCCAGTGCTGCATCCTGTTTGCCAGCAGCTCATGTCAGCATCTGAGCAGTGCGCGCTCTCAGATGCTGAGGTGAGCTACTGCTGCCGGCATATTCACTCCTCTCCACGCCGGGACTATAGGCGTGGAGAGGAGTGAATATACATTCTCTTTAGTAGCAGGCACTAACAGCAGGAGCCTGCTGCTCAGCGCTCCTCTGTGCCCGCTACTAAAGAGCATGAATATTCCCTCTTCTCCACACCCATGGGAGTGGAGAAGAGGGAATATTAATGTCCCTTTAGCAGTGGGCACACGTGGTAGCTGCAGCAGCCGCTACTGCGTATGCCCCTCTCCTCCGCCGTCGCAACCTCCCTTTCCCACAATACTCACCTATCCTCCTCGTTCCCCCGCTGCTTCGGGGCCCTCCTGGGTCACAGGCCTCCCCGGCTCACGGGCTCCTTAGCAGTAGCATGGCCTGCCGCCATTGGCGGTACACCACTGCCACATATTAATAATTTTATTAAACCATTTAATAAATTATCAAACAATATATTATAAATCCCTTAAAAATCCTGTCCACCCAGTATCAACTGGGCGACTCCCTGAAATTAACACCGCAACAATTATGACATCTTCTTCAAGGCCGGGTGGCCAGGAAGCTGCTTCAGTGAGGATCTTCTCAGACAGAAGCTGGGACCGTTGGAGCTCTGTTCAAATACCGAAGCCTTTTTCCCGCCTAAAACCCTGAACCAATCAACTGCCTGTTGCTCAAAACTACTCCCTCAAGTGACCCGCCATCAGCTTCTTCTGGAAGGTAACTACCACAAAATATCTGAAACATAAAAGGACGTATCATTAAAGGGGTTGTCCGGCCAAAACTGATAAGTCTGCAGTCACTCTGTGTGACTACAGACTTATGAATCCCCCCAGCGCAGGCACTGTTCACTGCGGGGATTCGCCAATATGAGACCCGGTAATGGAGGGTATGTATGAGTTATACATATTTCCAGCCAATGGGCGTGGCCTCGCTCTCCATACACTTGTATTGAGCGAGGTCGTGCCTTCTAGTCAGACGCGTCCACTGACCGTCCACGTCACCAGACGGGGCGTGGGCTCGCTCCATACAAGTGTATGGAGCGAGGCGGCGCTGAATGGCTCGGGGTATATATATAACACATACATACCCTCCGTTACCGGGTCTCACTCCGGCGAATCCCCACAGCGCACAGTGCTCGCCCTGGGGGGATTCATAAGTCTGCAGTCATGCCCTGGGGGTATTCAAAAGTCTGCAGTTACACAGAGTGCTCGCAGACTTATCACTTTTGACCAGACAACCCCTTTAACAACAAAAACTGCCTTATACTTATTGAATGAGAAAAGGGGGGTCCTCGTGATCCCAAGTGCCCCTTTCACTGATATATCATCAGGGGCTCGCATTAGCCTAGACTGATTAGCTTTGGAGCATGTACTGATGTTGTGGTAATTAGTCAGTGAAGTGAGGAAACCAGTGATGTATTAGGGTAGTGTGCCTAACCTGTGGCAGGTGGTAGTTGGGTCTTACTTGATGGGGTTAAGGGGATCCTAGCAGAATGATAAATAAATATAATGGGGCTACCCTACTGTCTGAACATGGAATTGGGCTTGAAGTGGGGCTTTATTGTCTCCACTGGTCAGCTAATACCTGACGACACTTTCACAGGAAGTTTACAGTGAAGAGCAAGAATACCACCGCTGTGTACACTGCGCAGTGGCCTTCCTCATGTACCACAGCCCAGATCACTTCCACTTCGATTGAAGCAGAGCTGCAGTGCCCGAGATCGTCCACTACAAGGGGCATCTGGTCTGGACTATAGAGATTACAATGTTTGCATTACTTCAGAGACTATTATGTGGACAGAGTCTACTGCTACTTCAGAGTGGACAACCCCTTCTTAAATGATGCTGTCCCCCTAAGTAAAATAATACAGTACACTCACCTATTGCAGTGGAGCCTTTCCAGCGATGCTGGTGCCGAGTCTATCGACATATGCATGACATTGCTATGTCACGTGATGTCTGAAACTAATCAGCAGCCGCTAATGAGCTGCAGCGAGGGTCTGTGGCCTGAGTAGGAAAAAAGAGCACACACACACCCAGAGGAACCCATGTCACTGGTGCCCAGGGTCGCAACAGAACACCAGAGCCCATGGGGCCCTACACTTGGGGTTAGAGTGTGGCGCCCCTGAGGGTTCAGTCGCCACAGAGGTACTGCACCTCACCCAGAGGTGTGGCATCTCCTTCTCTCAGGTAAGAATGGAGTACTGCCCGGGACCCCAACACCTGCACTCAACACTACACTACTCCAGGCCGGCTGGAAGGGCATTATGCACTTCTTCTGCTGCCCTGTCCCTGGCTGGAGTGGGGGGAACCAAAAGTGAGGGGGAACCAGTAGTAGGTGTGGGTGGAGGACGTAGAACAGGGGAGCACTTAGAGAATATATATAGATATAGGAAGCCATCTTAGAGTAGTTAGTAAGTAAGTGAACAGCAAGAGAAGAGGAGAGGAGGGGAGCAGAGTCTCTTCAGGAGCTCTGCCCCAGAGTGGGGCCTAGTGAGAGAGGCCCAGGAGAGGAGTGGGAGCAAGGGAGGAATGCTCTAGGAACAGAAGGGATCCCAGGGGGTACAGTGAGTGCAGGACGGCACCCGTACGCCCGAATCTGCCAAGCGTCAGAGGGATCAGGACGCAGGAAGGGAACCGGTCCCTGGACCAGCCGTGTTACTCCAGGTCTCGGCTGGAAAACCGAAGGCTTCTGCACTTCCAAGGTGCAGTTGCCACTACCGCACCGAAGCCACCGTGAAGGGCACCAAGTAAGGTCTGGGAACTTCAAGTTGCCCACAGTGATCTCAGAGTACCCGATCGGGACTTTGTGTGGCGGGGCGCAGGGCAGGAGGGAGAAGACCCAGCACGGGAAGTCAGTCAAGGAAGGAACATAAAGAAAGGGGGTCCCGTTAAGTGCTTCTGATATATTTGAGGGAGTGCTGAACCCCTGTCTGGCAAACGCAGTGCGACGTGGGAGGCTGACACCTGGACAGTGTACCCGAGGAACCTAAAAGAACTGTGAGTAAACTCGGATGACTGCACCTGTGGCGCCCCTGAGGGTTCAGTCGCCACAGAGGTACTGCACCTCACCCAGAGGTGTGGTATCTCCTTCTCTCAGGTAAGGAGGGAGTGCTGCCCAGAACCCCAACACCCGCATTCAACACTACACTGCTCCAGGCCGGCTGGAAGGGCAAGATGTATGTGCAGTGCTGAGCTCTGTCCCTGGCTGGAGTGGGGGGAACCCATAGGTAGGGGGAACCAGTAGTGGGTGTGGGTGGAGGAAGTAGTTTAGGGGAGCACCATAGTAGTAGGTATATAATGGAAAGCCATCTTAGGGTGGCAGTTCAGTCAGTGAGAGGAGAGAGTGAAGACAGTCTGGGAGCAGAGTCTCTTTAGGAGCTCTGCTCCACAAGTAGGGCCCAGTCCTAGAGGCCCAGGAGGGGAGCAGAGTAGTAGGCTCCGTTCTGTTAAAGGGATCCCAGGGGGTACGGCGAGTGCAGGATGGCACCCGTACGCCCCGAATCTGTCAGAAGACAGAGGGATCGTAGGCCGCAAGAAGGGGACCGGCCCCTGGACCAGCCGTGTTACTTCATGTCTCAGCTGGGAAAACCGGAGGCTTCTAGCTTATATAGTTCAGTTGCCAAAGCCTCATTCTAATCTCCGTGAGGGTCAAGCAGGTCCGGGAACTCCAGTTAGACAGGAGGGACTTCAGAGCACCCGAGCGGGACTGAGAGTGGGGAAGTGCAGGGCAGGAGGGAGAAGACCCAGCATGAAGACGGTCTAGAGAGAAGAATACAAGAAAGCGGGGTTCCGTCAGGTGCGCCTAAATTACCTGAGGAAGAGCTGAACCCCCAGTCTTGTGAACGCAGAGCGACGTGGGAGGCTGTAAGCTGGACAGTACAACCTGAGGAACTTAACAACTGTGAGTAAAGACTCGAATGACTGCACCGCACTGCCTCCGTACTATCTACTGTACACTGCCCTGGAGCTTGCTCTTCCTGTGGAGAGCCACACCATCCCTGCTGCAGTAACATCAGCTCCAGAGGACTGCTCCGCAGCGGCGGATCTCTTTGGCTGCATTCCACAGGTGGCGTCACAAACACTTTCTAAAACTACAAACCCCTTACAAATAATATTTCCCCTTTTTGTTGACCGCCCTGGGCCACGGACCGGGCCAGACACCGTGATATCCCCCACCAGCATCCTTAGGCCCGGCTGCCGAGTATCCCACGGCTCTGGGGGCGCGTCACACCCCACGGTCTCTGCCAGTTATTTCTACCATGCTACCGCGCCTGCACTACAACGCCCAGCATCACTATCTGCAACTACACTGCCCTGGAGCTGTGCTCTGCCTGTGGAGAGCTGCACCAACCCAGCTGCCCTAACATCTGCTCCAGAGGTCTGCCGCAGCGCCGGTACTCATTACCGGGAGCCACAGGTGGCGTCACGAGACAAACTGTTAACAAACTCCCTTTTAAAGAGTGACCCCAGAGTACGGGCCCGGGAGCCGACTGCCGTGACATCCCATAGAAGGTCAAGGCCCGGGTACCGAGTCTCCCCCATATCCCCCTGGGCGAGTCAAGAGCTCTAGACGGAAAGTACATCATGGATGTGACGCGCCCCCTGGGACATATTCCTTTTTGAGGGGAATACCCGGCACCGGATCAGATGGGGGGTTGTAGTCTCCGAGCGGCTGTGACCCGGTCCCGTGCCCAGGGCGTCAAGCTATGTGTTATGTGGCAGTCCTTACTGATGTTATAAGAGTTCTTTTGTGTCGACTACGCCACCCGTTGTAATGCGGTCACTGTGGCCGCCGCTGCAGCAGGGTCCGCTGAGGCTGATGGTGGATGTGCAGCTTGGTGGGATAACCCCCAACGGGAGGGGTATAGCCTCAGAGGGGACAGGCGCAGAGGATGGGGGTTGTGGTGGTGCGGTGCAGCCGGCAATGAAGACAGACTCGGGTTGTGCAGTTAAGGGAGTTTACTTACTGCTGATGTTTCGGTCACTCCAGCTGTTAGTGACCACCCGAGCCGTGCTGCGTCCACCAGGTCCTGGATCCAGCCAACCCCCAAACAAGTCCGGAGCGTGGCCCTGAGCTCTCCCTCTGTCCTTTCTTCAGCCGTCCCCACCAGTGATCCACCTAGGTCCAGCTCCCTCGGGCCTTCTGTTGGGCAACCCTTGGCCTTAGGTTCCCTGACCCTCCATGTGGTATGCCTTCAGGGTGGATGTAGTGGGTGGCCGTGGCAGATGCTGCCCACAGCCTCCGGTCTCTGGCTAGGGATGTTTTTGCCCCCACCAGCTTGGGTTCCGGTACCCTTGTGCTGACTCCTCACCCGGTGCTCTAATTTGGGTTCTTGGGTCCCTTCAGTCTTCCCCCTCTGGGTCTTTCTCTTTCTTTCTCCTCTCTCTCTCTCCAGGGCTGCTGTTTCCTTCTCTCTCTCCAACTGACTTGTTCTCAGCGTCTGACCCTGATCTAAGTTGGTGCCCTCCTTATATATCCCTCTATGTGTGAGCTCAGGTGGCCAGCACCCAATGAGCTCCTATCACTACCCAGACTGCTCCCCCTATCTGCCCCTACACTACATGGGATGTACCACCCCCCTCCCACTCCAGCCAGGAACAGGCTCGGTTGTACCTGCACATTTCTAAGTGGGAGTACCGTCGGCCTGCTCCTCTGGAATGGGATGTATGTAGTGCATGCAGTCTATCTGAGCTCAGTTCCACACTCCTTCCTTACCCGGGAGTGGAATATCACACCTCTGGGTTGAGGTGCAATACCCCTGTAGCAGCCGAATCCTCAGGGTGCTACATTCCCCCCTGGTAAATCACAGCACGTCCTCGAGCTGTAAGACAAAACACCAAAACATACAAAATTTTTATATGAACATATAAAACATATAAACATTATATATAACTTTTCATATAAAACATTCTCGTAGACTTCTCTGGTCTCTGGTTCCTCCTCCGGACACTGTGCAACGTGTGTCCGGGAAAAGTGCGACAGTCTTTCTAGAAAAATGGTTTCTCCTATAAAACCGGTAGGGGGCGCTTTAGAAAGCGCAACTATGTACAGGGAAATTTGGCCGTTCTCAGTCCCCGGCCAAGTAAAGGGAAAGGGATGGCTGCTCACAGTCCTCAGCCTGGTTTGGGTAGGGGACACACGGGTTAAACTGTTCACTGGTCCCAACGGGGACTAAACTTTAAAGCAGCCACGGTTACTTGGGTACCCCGACAGGTAACTATATACAGTCCTTTGTACTATCTCAGTCATAGTACCTTCTAGCCTTGAACCCGTTCGGGTCTTCTGGCTCCTCCTCCCTACACCGCAACTCCTCCTTTGTCAGGCGATGCACGTGGAGGGCGTAAGGTCCCTTGGCACACTTGTGCCGGGTGAACGTTACCTCGTCACCGACGTAGAGGTCACGGCCTTTGTGACCCTCTGGCAGGTGGGACTCGACGTCCCGTCGGGTAACGAAGACGTCACCCATGGTGTTCCGGTCCTTTATGAAGCCCCACCCATGCTGCGCATTAAACTTTATTACCGTCCCGATGGTACGGGGACGATTTGCTGCACAGGGGTCCCTTCTGGTCCGACTCTTTTGCTCCGCGCTGCGAGTCTGGGCCCATTGCTCTCTGACCCGCCTCTCCTCCCGTTCTCTCTTAAACTCTGCCAGCTGTTGACGGCAACACTCTGTGCGTTCAGCTGCAGCTGCCCGAGTCTCTCCGGTGAACCCCATCAAATCTTCTCCCGTGGGGTCCCACACGAATTGGGCTTCTGCTAGAGGAGGCGAGACCCGAGCCACGGGCTTCGGAGCCGGGATTAGGGGCTCACACAAGGGCCCTAGTCTTTGCTGCCGCTCCAGCTCAGGGTACCCTTCGGGCCAGATGAAGGGCCGCCCGTCCGGCCATGTGAGCTGGCCGAAGAGGTCCTCCCCCAGGTGTGGCACCCTTGGTATTGCGGGCGCGGGCGCGGTGGTGGTGGCGCCCGGGCTGCCCAGGCCTTGCGGCCAGGCCTGGGGCACCTGGAAGGTGAAGGGCACCGTTAGAACGGCGGCGCCCTGGGCTACCTGGCCTTGCGGCCAGGCCGGAGGCTCCGCGGAGGTAGGGGGCGCTGTTGGTGGTGCGGCGCCCGGGGGTACTAGGCCTTGCGACCAGGCTGGTGGTATTTCCTGCTTTGTCACGCCCCGGGTCGAGGCGCGTGACGTCACAGGGGTCGCGGCGGCGGCTTCCGGTTGGGACCTAGTCCATGGCGGTGACCTGGCGGCTACGGGCACAGCAGGGGGACTTTCGGGCTCTGCGACGGGGAGCTGGGGCAGGTGAGCGGTGTCACGGCTTGGGGTATAGGCGTCCCCTTTACCTGCCTCCATGCGTTCGGCTCCCTCCTCGGCGCCGTCTCCGGCCTTGGGTCCTCCTGCGCCATCCTCAGAGGCGGTCTGCTTCCTCTTCCAGGGTAGCGTGCTCCGTTGACTGGTCTCTGCTTGCTGGGCCATCTCCCGGCTCCACTCCGCCAGTATCTCACGCTGTACCCGGGCCATCCTCCGTGCGAGGCCCTCCAGGGCAGTTTGTGCACACTCCCGGTCTCGGGGGAGCTGCGCTAAGATCTCCGCTAGACCTAGCGGGGTTGTGGACTCTAGCAGGCTCCTGACCATCGGGTCGGTGCTGCTCTGCTCGGCTTCCGGCAGGCTCCTGGCCAGCGGGCCGGTGCTGCTCTGCCCTCCTTCCTCGGTCTCTAGCAGACTCCTGGCCAGCGGGCCGGTGCTGTTCTGCTTTCTTTCCATCTCCGGGTGAGCTTCTCCGCTACTCCTTGTTAGACCTCTCGCCTCCGGGTGCGCTCGTTCTAGACTGCTCCAAGCGACACCCATCTTTTCTCTTCTCTTTCGTCTCCTCCCACTTCGAGGGCGGTCCCGGGGCAACTCGGTGACTGTCAGCTCCAGGGGGAGTTCTTTCACGCTGACAGACACCTCCAGCATCACAGTCTCCGTTGGTGGGGGCGGTTTCCACTTTTGGCGCCATTTTCTGTCCCGGCCCACGATGGGATGTGGCCTCTTGCCCTCCTTTGGCACGCCCATAATGGCGTCCGCTGCTCTTCCAAGGCGGGAAATCTGCGGTTTTGGCGGGAAGCGTCGCCCAGTGGCGGGAAACTCTGCAGATGGCGGGAACAAGCTGGAAATGGCGGACAATCGGCGGGAAACGACTGGTGATGGAGTCCGATGGCGTGGACCCTCCGGAACCGGCGGGAGACTTCTTTCTGAGGTAAACTTGCACTTTTCTTCAGGCACGCAGTACCCGGGTGTTGCGGGCACGTAATCCTGCCGACTACGCCAAAGTTGACGCGCCCCCTGGGACATATTCCTTTTTGAGGGGAATACCCGGCACCGGATCAGATGGGGGGTTGTAGTCTCCGAGCGGCTGTGACCCGGTCCCGTGCCCAGGGCGTCAAGCTATGTGTTATGTGGCAGTCCTTACTGATGTTATAAGAGTTCTTTTGTGTCGACTACGCCACCCGTTGTAATGCGGTCACTGTGGCCGCCGCTGCAGCAGGGTCCGCTGAGGCTGATGGTGGATGTGCAGCTTGGTGGGATAACCCCCAACGGGAGGGGTATAGCCTCAGAGGGGACAGGCGCAGAGGATGGGGGTTGTGGTGGTGCGGTGCAGCCGGCAATGAAGACAGACTCGGGTTGTGCAGTTAAGGGAGTTTACTTACTGCTGATGTTTCGGTCACTCCAGCTGTTAGTGACCACCCGAGCCGTGCTGCGTCCACCAGGTCCTGGATCCAGCCAACCCCCAAACAAGTCCGGAGCGTGGCCCTGAGCTCTCCCTCTGTCCTTTCTTCAGCCGTCCCCACCAGTGATCCACCTAGGTCCAGCTCCCTCGGGCCTTCTGTTGGGCAACCCTTGGCCTTAGGTTCCCTGACCCTCCATGTGGTATGCCTTCAGGGTGGATGTAGTGGGTGGCCGTGGCAGATGCTGCCCACAGCCTCCGGTCTCTGGCTAGGGATGTTTTTGCCCCCACCAGCTTGGGTTCCGGTACCCTTGTGCTGACTCCTCACCCGGTGCTCTAATTTGGGTTCTTGGGTCCCTTCAGTCTTCCCCCTCTGGGTCTTTCTCTTTCTTTCTCCTCTCTCTCTCTCCAGGGCTGCTGTTTCCTTCTCTCTCTCCAACTGACTTGTTCTCAGCGTCTGACCCTGATCTAAGTTGGTGCCCTCCTTATATATCCCTCTATGTGTGAGCTCAGGTGGCCAGCACCCAATGAGCTCCTATCACTACCCAGACTGCTCCCCCTATCTGCCCCTACACTACATGGGATGTACCACCCCCCTCCCACTCCAGCCAGGAACAGGCTCGGTTGTACCTGCACATTTCTAAGTGGGAGTACCGTCGGCCTGCTCCTCTGGAATGGGATGTATGTAGTGCATGCAGTCTATCTGAGCTCAGTTCCACACTCCTTCCTTACCCGGGAGTGGAATATCACACCTCTGGGTTGAGGTGCAATACCCCTGTAGCAGCCGAATCCTCAGGGTGCTACAGATGTAGCGATGGACATCCTGTGCTACTAGAAGGGAGCTAGTCCTTGACACACAGAGGTGATTAGGTGCCGAAAGATGGTTGTCTAAGTTGAATTGCTTTTGTAAATTTGATAAATAAGTTGTTCAACAAAAGAAGAACATGTCCGATTCTTCCATTCACATATGTACAAAATACAGAAAAACAAATCAAGGTCTGGCGTATCTGAAGAGGGATTTTCTTTGTATACAGCACCAGCTCCTGTAGAGATTTTACAGTCATAATTACAGAATGTAAATGTCAGAGTTATTACAAGAAATGTCTCAAAGTGTGACATTTGGTTTCAAAATAAGCCAATTAATTATGGAATGTATGTCATTATTTAATTGTCTTGAGCCTAAATATTTTTAAAGGGGTTGAGCACTTTCTCTTGTGAGTGAAGCTTCCCTCACTAACTGCCCAGCACTTATGTCCATAAAATGGCTACTGATGGAGGAGCATGTGACCAGACCTGTCCATTAGCACAGCTAGTGTATACGGCACTCATGGTTGTAAGGTGTGGTGCCTAAGTAGGGCTCCAACCTGTACATAATATAATAGAAGGACTTGGCACTCAAATTGTCGCAGTGAAAGAAAATGAATTTTATTTGGCAATCCTTATTGTTGTTAATGTTTCAGTCCTACAATTGGACCTTCATCAGAACTGATTGCCTTTGGTGATGCTTGTGAGTCTGACCGCAGGTAGCAGCGAGTTGTGAGGCGACGCACGTCACCAGAGATTCACAAGCATCACCAAAGGCAATCAGTTCTGATGAAGGTCCAATTGTAGGACCGAAATATTTACAACAATAAGAATTGCTAAATATAATTAATTTTCTTTCACTACAACAATTTGAGTGCCAAGTCTTTCTATTTGTCACTGGTGTGTCAGATGTGACAGTTGGTTGCAGGAGATCCCTTCACTTGGCATTACAGGCACCTTCTTAGCTGTCTCACTCTAGGACCCAGCGGCTACCTCCCTCCTGCTCTAATTGACAATCAGGCCTGGGTGTTTAAATACTTACTGGTTGCTACACAGAGGTGCCGGTGATACTCACCTGACCCCTTGTGAAGGCTTGGAGCAAGTGCAGTTCTTACTTCCTCTCTGGTGCTAAGAGGACGTGTGTGCCATCTCTCTGAAGTCGAGTCAAGCTAAGCTGCTTCCCCCATGTCTGTCTCCCCTTGCTGTCTTTAGTTGTCAGTGGGGATCGACTAGCGCTCACCCCCCCCCCCTCCTTATCCAGTGCCAAGCAGTAGGGAAATACAGGGATAGGTTCCTGTGCGGCGATTGGTGAGGAACCAATATATGGATGGTATGGGGAGACAGGGTGATTGCAGATCAGCCTAGGAGGTCTCCACTTTCCCCTTTCCCTAGTGTCTGGTCTCCCTTCCAATCATCCCTTCATGTCACACTTTGTCTTTCCTACACTGTGTGTAACACTATTACAGACCTGTTCATATCCTTCAATAGAAAAGCAGCTTTCCGCTTTCCCATGTGAAGGGTTTTCCAATTGAAGGAGGCTGATAGACAAGTCTACTCACAAGTTCCTTCACGAGCAGCCATTTTATAGACAAAAATGTTGGTCAGTTTATCAAGAAAGCTGCACTAACAAGTGAAAGTGACCAAACCCTTTAAACCTAATGGACTAACTCTTGCCTTATCATACTGTCAGATACCTCTTTATTAGTGATTATCTGTTATGGCTGTCCCATCATCTATCAGTTCAGCTATCCATGCACATTAGATGTTGGGGGTCCTCACTAACAAACAAAAGATGGCTGTCCACTTTAGATCAGTGTTGACCTAGAATTTGTTCAGCTGACAGTTATCCTTCCTGAGCCTCTCCTCATACACATACCCCTCTATTTCTACTCTCAAAGTGGAGAAGGGTAAAAGCCTCAGCCATACACTACTGATGGCAGCTTATCTCTTGTGAAAACAAAGAATTGACCATGCTTGTGTGGCGCCCTGCTGCGCATTGGTGCCACAGAACCCAGAAGGGTGCATGGATGGACTTCTCCACAAGAGGCCTTTACACATTCACACACCTCCACCCTACCACCTCAGACCAGCAGAGGGAGCCCGATAGGGATATATAAAGGGAGGGTGGAGCCAGGCAGCTAGTTAGTCATAAGTTAGTTCTGTGAGAAGTCAGTGTTTAGAGTGAGCTCTGTGAGCTCAGATAGAGTGAGAGAGCGTGCTGACGCTCAGAGAGCAGCGAAGAGGCAGCACTCTGGCTGCTGTGCTTAGGCGAGCCAAGGCCTACAGCACGTGTGAGGGCACTGAGTGTGGCCAAAGGCGAGAGGAAAAAGAAGAAGTAGCGAGGGGGCAGAGGAGCATACCAGGCTCACCCCAAGATATATAACGGACACCGGATCCGCGCCTACAGGGACCCTTCATACCCAGTAGGGACCACCGGAACCCCTGGAGGACTACAGGTCCCAGGTTTACCAAATGCTGACTACAGTACCAGGGCTAGGAGTCACGGAGGCCCCAGCGTCCAGGGAGAGTGATCTCCAAGGAAAAAGCCCTAACAGCAGGTCAGCAGGTGCAAGGGAGAGAGAGATAGTAACCAAGCTAGGCCTAGTTCCAGGCAGGCCAGAAGCTTAGCGAGTAAAGCCACGGATCAGGAGGCCCTATACCCGCTCACTGGGGAGAGACCAAAAGTGCGCCCTTCGTCCGGAGTACCCTGGACCGTGCCTGCATCATCACCAGTAAAGGTACTGAAGCTTACCCTCGTGTGAGTGTCCGTCTTTCCTCCGGGACCGCCCTGCCGTCTCTCACCGGCATCCACCATCTACCCCTACACTGCCCTGGAGCTAGCTCTACCTGTGGAGAGCCACACCATCCCTGCTGCCGTAACACCAGCTCCAGAGGACTGCTCCGCAGCGGCGGCACCCTTTAGCCGCAATCCACAGGTGGCGTCACAAGCACTTTCCCAAATCCCCTTAAAAACGATTAGCCCCGCTTTTACTGACCGCCCTGGGTCACATACCGGGCCAGCTACCGTGATATACCCCAGCAACCAGAGGCCCGGCTGCCGAGTACCCCACGGCCCAGCGGGCGCGTCACTTGATCCTTCTTTCCCCCACCTTTGGATGTCAGGGTAGGCAGGTGATTGACAGGTTCAAGGGAAATCAGTAGGATCGGCCAAGACTCATCTAATGGGTATGGCCACCTTGTAAAGAAGGTTAAATGAAGTCCGCTCTTGCTTTAAAAGAAGAGTGAACCATTTTCATTTTGAACCCTCATTTGTAATGGAATAAAGTTGGGACTGCCATTAAAGTTAGGCCATGTTAAACAAATTTATGTTGGATTAATTACCCCATTCTTATGTAATGCTTAATATTATTTGTTATTCATGCTGCAGCCTTTGGCTGCTTTTGTGTGCAGTCATGGCCAAAAGTGTTGGCACCCTTGAAATTGTTCCAGAAAATGATTGCAATTATACATGTTTTGTTATACACATATTTATTTCCTTTGTGAGTACTGGAACCATACAAAAAAAACTGAGAACAAAGGCAAATTGGACATAGTTTCAATGAAAACCTGAAAAATGGGCCAGACAAAATTGTTGGCACCCTCACTTTAATATTTGGTGGCACACCCTTTGGAAAAAATAACTGCAAACAATCACTTCCTATAACCATCAACAAGCTTCTTACACCTCTCGACTGGAATTTTGGACCACTCTTATTTTGGAATTGACTCGCCCCCTGGGCTGTGGGGCACTCGGGACCGGTCTTCAGGGCAATGCTGGGAGTAGTAGTGGCGACCCGGTCCCGTGGCTCAGGGTGGTCAGACCAGTGGTAGTCTATGATGTGCTGTAGGTAATGTCCGACTACGCCACCCGTGGATTGCGGTCAGGGCTAACCGCCGCTGCAGTGCAGACCGCTGAGGCTGATGGTGTTTGCAGCTGAGGTAGTGTTACTCCCCACGGGAAAAGTGCAGCCCCTGGGCAGTGTAGAGGATGGTGTAGAGAGTCCCAGTGCCGTTAGTGCTGGAGGAGCAAGGAGAACACAGACAACGTACTGAAGTCCAATGTCTTTTACTCACAGTTCATATGCTCCGGGTCACTTCAGCGCGAGCAGTGACCACCCAAGCCGTGCGGTGTCCACCAGGTGAGGGACTCAGTCAACCCCCAGGCACTTCAGGAGAATGGTTCAGAGCTCCTTCCTATCCTTCCTTTGGCTCATGCCCCGCCAGTGACCAAGCTTTTGTCCAGCTCCCGCGGGTCTATGCGGGCAAACGTGGGCCCCGTTTCCCGCTACCCTATATGGTATGCCTTCCTAGCAGGGTTTAGCAAGGGGTCGCACCAAGTGATAGTCGCGACCTCCGGTTCTTGGCTGAAGATTATTAGCTTCCACCAAATTGGGATCCGGTACCCTCTTCTTGCCTGACCCGTCACCCGATTCACGTTGGTCCTTAGGGTCCCTTCCACCTTCTTGTTCCTGAGCCCTTCTGTTTCTTGGCCACTTCTTTCCCTTTCCTGTTCCTTCTCTTCTCAGGCCCCGGCCTTTTCTCTAGGCCTGCCTCTGAGCAGAGCTCCTACAGAGCCTCTGCTCCCTGTCTTCTCCTCTCACTGACTGAACTGACTTCACTCCCTATCTAAGATGGTGCCCACCTTTTATACTTCCCTCTAGAACATGAGCCCAGGTGACCAGCAACCAATGAGCTCCTACCTACGCTCAGGAACCGTCCCCTCCTGCTCCTACATCACCGGGTTTTCCTCCCCACTCCCCACTCCAGCCAGCGACATAGTCTGTCGTGCCTGCATTACTGTCTAATGGGAGCACCGTTGAGCTGTCCCCCGGAAATGGGGTGTGTGTGCTGCATGCAGCTACCTGAGCCCTGGTCCATACTCCATCCTTACCCGGGAGTGGAATATCACACCTCTGACAGAGGTGCAATACCTCTGTAGCGACCGAGCCCTCGGGGCGCTACATTCCCCCCCGGTAAAGCACAGCACGTCCTCGGGCTGGAACAGAGCAAAAACAATCAAGTACAGGACATGCAAAACTTTTCAAAACTTTTCACATTAGAAAACGGACGACACAGTTCAATTCCCTTTATGGGAAACACTTTCCTCACTTGTTACACTATTATAAAACACTTTGCTAATGCCTCCGGAACTCTTTTGTCATATAAACATTATAGAAAACTTTCATATTATTATTTAGCAGCATATAAAACTTTTTCTACATAAAACATTTGCAAGAAAAACATTTTCAAAACACATTCTTGAACTCTGGCCGCTGGGCAACTTGTGACCAGGTGTCCAATCTTCTTTTAAGTGCAAAACTTCAGTAAACTTTTAAACGTGAGGGACTCTCTGTCCCGAGGTAGACGTTACAGTCTTGTTATAAAACCAGTAGGGGGCGCTTTAGGAAGCGCAACTATTTACAGGGGATTGGCCGTTCCCAGTCCTCGGCCGGTTGGAAAGGGGGAATGGCTGCTCTCAGTTCTCAGCCAGGTAGGGGAAGGGGGATGGCTGTTCTCAGTCCCCAGCCAGGTAAGGGATAAGGGGCAACTTTCACACAGGTAACAGTCTCATAACAGTTCCTTTACCCCGACGGGTAACTATTTACATTTGTGCGCTGCCACTTTTCAGTAGCGGTGTCCTTCTTGCGCACCTTCCTCAGGATAGTCTTCAGACCCGTCCGGGTCCTCTTGGCTCTCCTCATAGCCGTAGTGCCGCAGTTCCTCCTCAGTAAGCCGGTGGACATGGAGGGCGTACGGTCCTTTGGCGCCCTTGTGCCGGGTATAGGTGACCACATCACCAGGGTATAGGTCACGTCCACGGTGTCCCTCTGGCAGATGGCTTTCGACGTCCCTGTGGGTCACAAAGATGTCACCGGCGGTTTCCGAGTCCCTTATAAAGCCCCAGCCATTCTCCATCTGGAACTTTATCATGGTCCCGGTGGCTCGGGGACCGCGGGCGGCTCGGGGGTCTTGACGGGCCTTGCGTTTCTGCTCGGCACTCCGGGCCACTCCGCTCCTCCCTAACGCGCCTCTCTCGCCGTTCCCACTCAAAGGTCACCAGCTGCTGACGACAGGACTCCAGACGACGGGTTGCGTCGGCCCGGGTCTCCTGAGTGAACCCCATTAGGTTTTCGCCAGTGCGGTCCCACTCAAATTGGGCGTCCTATAGTGGGGGCAGGGTGACTTCTACGGGCTCCGGAGCAGGTATCAGGGGCTCGCGCGGGGGCTGGGTCTTCCATGGTCGACCGCTGACCAGCTCGGCCGGCCACACCAACGGCAGTCCATCCGGACCGGTGTGCTGGGCAAACAGGTCCGCGCCCAGCGGTGGTATAGCGGAGGGCCCCGGTTTGGGAGCAGCGCCCGGGGGCACTCGGCCTTGCGACCAGGCCGGGGGTCTTCCGGTTGTGCCCGGTGGCGGCCCAGTCAAGGAGGGGGGCGCTGGTGGGGTTTCGGCGCCCGGGTTCACTAGACCTTGCGACCCGGCCGGTGACGCCTCCTTCTTCACCGCGCCCAAGGTCGGGGGGCGTGGCGTAGGGCGGGGCGTGGTCGCGGCTCCTGCCGCTTGAAGCCTAGCCGGGAGTAGTGACGGCGCGGCAACAGGTACGGTGAGTGGGGCTTCGGGCACTGTGACGGGAGGCTGGGGCAGGCTTGCAACTGCTGGGCCTGGGGTGGTAACGTCCCCTTTACTTGCCTCAGTCCTCGTGGCTCCCTCCGCGGCATCGCCTCCAGCCCTCACTCCTCCTTCACCGTCCTCAGAGGCAGGCCTACTCCAGGGTGCGGGTGATGCCTGCCGCTCGCGGGTTCCAGCCTGCCGGGCCAGTTCTTCTCTCCACTTGGCAACCGCATTCCGCTGCGCCCGGACCATCCTCCGATCCAGGTCTTCCAGTGCAGCTTGCGCACGCTCTGGATCTCTGGGGAGCTGCGCCAGGATCTCCGCCAGGCTGCATGGCGGTTCAGCCTGCTGCAGGCTCTGGGTCAAGGTGTTGGTGCTGCTGAACGCTTCCTCCATTCCCGGGTGCGGTCTGTCTAGACTGATCCAGACCGCGCCCTGCTCCACAGTTTTCTTCTCTTCCAGCCCCCATCGGGGGTGGTCCTGGGGCAACTTGGTGACAATCACTTTCAGGGGCAGCCCCCACACATTGATGGACATCTCCACACCCGCACTCAGGGCTGTTGGGGGTGGGCTCCTTCTTTGGCGCCATTCTAGGACCTGGCCCACGATGGGAGGTGGCTTCCTGTGGTCTTTTGGCGTGCACATTATGGCGCTCGTTCTTCTGGGGCGGGCGCCATCTTTAACACAGTGAAGCAGTCTCTTTTCAGGCACGCAATACCCATTTGCGGCGGGTTGGTAACGATCCTGCCGACTACGCCAAAGCTGACTCGCCCCCTGGGCCGTGGGGCACTCGGGATCGGTCTTCAGGGCAATGCTGGGAGTAGTAGTGGCGACCCGGTCCCGTGGCTCAGGGTGGTCAGACCAGTGGTAGTCTATGATGTGCTGTAGGTAATGTCCGACTACGCCACCCGTGGATTGCGGTCAGGGCTAACCGCCGCTGCAGTGCAGACCGCTGAGGCTGATGGTGTTTGCAGCTGAGGTAGTGTTACTCCCCACGGGAAGAGTGCAGCCCCAGGGCAGTGTAGAGGATGGTGGGGGTGATGGTATAGAGAGTCCCAGTGCCGTTAGTGCTGGAGGAGCAAGGAGAACACAGACAACGTACTGAAGTCCAATGTCTTTTACTCACAGTTCATATGCTCCGGGTCACTTCAGCGCGAGCAGTGACCACCCAAGCCGTGCGGTGTCCACCAGGTGAGGGACTCGGTCAACCCCCAGGCACTTCAGGAGTATGGTTCAGAGCTCCTTGCTATCCTTCCTTTGGCTCATGCCCCGCCAGTGACCAAGCTTTTGTCCAGCTCCCGCGGGTCTATGCGGGCAAACGTGGGCCCCGTTTCCCGCTACCCTATATGGTATGCCTTCCTAGCAAGGTTTAGCAAGGGGTCGCACCAAGTGATAGTCGCGCCCTCCGGTTCTTGGCTGAAGATTATTAGCTTCCACCAAATTGGGATCCGGTACCCTCTTCTTGCCTGACCCGTCACCCGATTCACGTTGGTCCTTAGGGTCCCTTCCACCTTCTTGTTCCTGAGCCCTTCTGTTTCTTGGCCACTTCTTTCCCTTTCCTGTTCCTTCTCTTCTCAGGCATTACTGTCTAATGGGAGCACCATTGAGCTGTCCCCCGGAAATGGGGTGTGTGTGCTGCATGCAGCTACCTGAGCCCTGGTCCATACTCCATCCTTACCCGGGAGTGGAATATCACACCTCTGACAGAGGTGCAATACCTCTGTAGCGACCGAGCCCTCGGGGCGCTACACAATCTGCTTCAGGTGTCTCTTTTATTTGAAGGGTGCCTTATCCCAACAGCAATTTTAAGATCTCTCCAAAGGTTTCAATGGGATTTAGATCCAGACTCACTGCTGGCCACTTCAGAGCTCTCCAACGCTTTGTTTCCATCAATTTCTGGGTGATTCTTGAAATATGTGCGGGGTCATTGTTCTGCTGGAAGACCCATGACCTAGGGCACAAACCCAGACTTCTGACACTGGTCACTACGTTGCGACCCAAAATCCTTTCTTAATCTTCAAATTTTTTTTGATGCCTTGCACACAGTCAATGTACCCAGTGCCAGAGGCAGCAAAACAACCATATGAACCTCCACCATATTTGACTGTAGGTACTGTGTTCTTTTCCTTGTAGGCCTCACTCTGTTACAGTAGAATGATGTGATTTACCAAAAACCTCTACCTTGGTCTCATCTGTCCACAAGACGCTTTCCCAGAAGGATTTTGGCTTACTCAAGCACAGTACAGACCAAAAGTGTCCAAACTTTTGGTCTGTACTGTACATTTTGGTATACTGCAGTCGAGCTTTTTTATGTCTCTGTGTCAGCAGTGGAGTCCTCCTGGGTCTCCTGCCATAGCATTTCATTTCTATCAAATATCGATGGATAACACTGATGCACCCTGAGCCTGCAGAACAGCTTGAATTTCTTTGGAACTTGATTGGGGCTGCTTATTCACCATCCAGACTATCCTGCGTTGCAACCTTTCATCAATTTTTCTCTGACGTCCACACCCATGGAGATTAGCTACAGTGCCATGGGTTGTAAACTTCCTGATTATGTTGCGCACAGTGGACAAAGAAACAACAAGATCTCTAGAGATGGACTTGTAATTTTGAGATTGTTAATATTTTTCCACAATTTTGGATCTCAAGTCCTCAGACAGTTCTCTTCTTCTCTTTCTGTTCTCAATGCTTAGTGTGGCACACACAGACACATAATGCAAAGATTAAGTCAACTTATCCCCTTTTTATCTGGTTTCAGGTGTGATTTTCATATTGCTCACACCTGTTACTTGACACAGGCGAGTTTGAATGATCATCATAAGCTTGAAACAAAGTTGTTTAGCTACATTTTTGGAAAGGTAGCAACAATTTTGTCTGGCCCATTTTTGGGGTTTAATATGAAATTATTTCTAATTTGCCTTTGTTTCTCTGTTTTGTTTTTTGTGTTGCTCCAATACACACAAAGGAAATAAACATGTGTATAACAAAACGTGTAATTGCAAACATTTTCTGGTATAAATACTTCATTTTCTGGAACCATCACAAGAATGCCAATACTCTTGGCCATGACTTTATGTGCAAGAATGTGTGTGGAGCAAGTGAATATTTGCGATTATTTTGGTGCCATCTGGCTGTGAGATGAAGAGTAACCTGCTTACACTTGTGCGGGATTCTCGTTCACTTATTTGAGAGGTAACACTACATCCCTCAGATGGATACTTACACACGTGGTCAAAATTGGTATCCCTCGTTTAATCAAAGAAAAACCCACAATGGTCACAGAAATAACTTGAATCTGACAAAAGTAATAATAAATTAAAAATCTATGAAAATGAACAAATGAAAGTCAGTCATTGCTTTTCAACCCTGCTTCCACAGAATTTAAAAAAAAATTAAACTCATGAAATAGGCCTGGACAGAAATGATGGTACCCTTAACTTAATATTTTGTTGAACAACCTTTTGAGGCAATCACTGCAATCAAACGATTCCTGTAACTGTCAATGAGACTTCTGCACCTCTCGACAGGTATTTTGGCCGACTCCTCATGAGCAAACTGCTCCAGTTGTCTCGTGTTTGAAGGTTGCCTTTCCAGACGGCATGTTTCAGCTCTTTCCAAAGATGCTCAATACGATTTAGGTCAGGGCTCATAGAAGGCCACTTCAGAATAGTCCAATGTTTTCCTCTTTGCCATTCTTGAGTGTTTTTAGCTGTGTGTTTTGGGGCATTATCCTGTTGCAAGACCCATTACCTGCAACTGAGACCAAGCTTTCTGACACTGGGCAGCACATTTCTCTCTAGAATCCCTTGATAGTCCTGAGATTTTTTTGTACCCTAAACAGATTCAAGACACCCTGTGCCAGATGCAGTAAAGCAGCCCCAGAACATAACAGAGCCTCCTCCATGTTTCACAGTAGGGACAGTGTTCTTTTCTTGATATGCTTCTGACGCGCCCCCTGGGCCTGTGCTGTGCAGGGGATACCCGGAGACGGATCGCTGGGGGTTGTAGTCTCCGTGGCGGTGACCCGGTCCGTGCCCAGGGTGGTCAAACCAGTGGCAGTCTGAGTGTGATAACAAATGTCCGACTACGCCACCCGTGGATTGCGGTCAGTGGGTCAGACCGCTGAGGCTGATGTAATTTTGCGCAGCCGAGTATGGAATAACTCCCCACGGGAGAAGTATTGCCTCAGGGCAGCTAGAGTAGAGATGATGGTAGTGATGGTGTGGGCGTCCCAGTACTAATGGTGCTGGTGCGGCGATGAAACACAGAGACGCGTGGTGCAGTTTCCAATGCTTTACTCACAGTTCTCATCCAGGTCACTTGTGCACATGAAGGACCGCCTGAGCCGTGCTGCGTTCACCAGGCAAGGGGCTCGACCAACTCCCAGGCAATTCCAGAGCGTGGCACAGGGCTCCCTTCCTTTCTCTGGCCGTCCCCACCAGTGACCCACCTTTGTCCAGCTTCCTCGGGCCTTCTGTTGGCGAAACCTCTCTCCGGTTTCCCTGACCCTATGTGGTATGCTTTCCTGGTGGATGTAGTGAGGGGTCGCACCAAGATGTGGTCACAACCTCCGGTTTTGGCTGAGGATTAGTCGCCTCCACCAATTTGGGTTCCGGTACCCTGCTCTGCCAACCCTTCACCCGTTATCTCGTGGGTTCTTAGGGTTCCTTCTTCACTCGTGTCTCTGGGCCTTTCTCTGTGTTCCTGCTCCTTGCTTCCTTTCTTACTGTCCTTTCTGTTCCTTCTCCTTTCTCCCTCTCTCAGGCTCCAGCCTTCTGACAAGGCCTGCCTGCGGAGCAGAGCCCATGCAGAGGCTCTGCTTCCTGTCTTCTCCTCAGACTGCACTCCTCTCTGAACTGACTCCTGTCCTAAGATGGTGCCCACCTTATATACCTCCTTCTGACACCCGAGCCCAGGTGACTAGCAACCAATGGGCTCCTACCTATGCCCAGAAACCCACCCCTATCTGCTCCTACACCACTGGGTATTCCACCCCCCCGCCCCACTCCAGCCAGGGACAGATGCTGTCGTGCCTGCACTTCTATCTAGTGGGAGCACCGTTGAGCTGTCCCTCGGAAATGGGGTGTGTGTGATGCATGCAGCTTACTGAGCCCTAGTCCACACTCCATCCTTACCCGGGAGTGGAATACCACACCTCTGGTCTGAGGTGCAATACCCCTGTAGCAGCCGAGCCCTCGGGGTGCTACACTTCATTTTTCCGTCTGTGAACATAGAGCTGATGTGCCTTGCCAAAAACTTCCATTTTTGTCTCATCTGTTCATAGGACATTCTCCCAGAAGCTTTGTGGCTTCTCAAAATGTAGTTTGGCAAATTCCAGTCCAGCTTTTTTATGATTTTTTTTCAACAATGGTGTTCTCATTGGTCATCTCCCATGAAGTCCACTTTGGATCAAACAACGACGGATGGTGCGATCTGACATTGATGTTCCTTGAGCTTGAAGTTCACCTTTAATCTCTTTAGAAGTTATCCTGGGCTCTTTTGTTACCATTCGTATTATCCGTCTCTTTAATTTGTCAGCAATTTTCCTCCTGCGGCCACATCCAGGGAGGTTGGTTACAGTCCCATGGATCTTAAATTTCTGAATAATATGTGCAACTGTAGTCACAGGAACATCATGCTGCTTGGGGATGGTCTTATAACCTTTACCTGTAACATGCTTGTCTATAATTTTCTTTCTAATCTCCTGAGACAACTCTTTCCTTTGCTTCCTCTGGTCCATGTTGTGTGGTACACACCATGTCACCAAACAGCACAGTGAGTATCTGTATCCCTATATACAGGCCCACTGACTGATTACAAGATTGTAGACACCTGTGATGCTAATTAGTGGACACAACTTGATTTAACATGTCCCTTTTGTCAAATTATTTTCAGGGCTACCATCATTTCTGTACAGGCCTATTTCATGAGTTTAATTTTTTTAAACATTCTGTGGAAGCAGGGTTGAAAAGCAATGACTGACTTTCATTTGTTCATTTTCATAGATTTTTAATTTATTATTACTTTTGTCAGATTCAAGTTATTTCTGTGACCATTGTGGGTTTTTCTTTCATTAAACGAGGGATACCAACAATTTTGACCACGTGTGTAAGTATCCATCTGAGGGATGAAGTGCTACCTCTCAAATAAGTGAATGAGGAGTTTCCAAACTGATAGTATCTAGCCAGCGAAAGCATGAGAGTATAGAGAAATGCCAACGCAGAGCTGACTATCACTAAAAGACAAGGTGTCAGTGAAATCCACACTGTTAGGCTAGGGTCACATGACCATATGTTCTCCATCTGAGAAAATCAGTCCGATTATGCTAATCACACTCTGAATAAAGCTTGATCCGATATGATCAGAGTGGGATCAATTTTTCTCGGATGTGGAGAATAAAAAAAAAATTCTTCATTTTTACATTCTGTCAGTCCGTGAAAATCGGACCACACTCGGATGTCATCTGAGTGCTGTCCAATTTGTTTCATGGACCCACAGACTTGAATGGCCGAGAGCAATCTGATTATTGGAGGCAAATTGTGCATGCTGCGATTTTTTTTCCTCAGGCCACTTAGTCAGGAGAAAAAAATCAGACATGTGCACGGCCTCATTGAATAACATTGGTCCGAGTGCAATCCGATGTTTTGACGGATCGCACTCGGACCAAAGCTACGGTTGTCTGCATGATCCATTAGTGTGTGCTGTGCCAGACTGAAGTCATGGCCCAAATGCCCTGCTAGAAGCCAGCTGAGGAGGATGATGGAAGAGGAACTATGGCGAAGTGTGAGTGACCAACCTAACAGGACTAGTAGGATTGCGAGCCAGAGGGTAGGAGCACATAACAATTGGACTCACTGGAGTGCGCCTGCCTGTGTAAAAGTGTGTGAGAAAGTAATCAAGAGAGAAGAGAAGCCATGTAAAAGTGTGGGGTGATGAAAAAACTGTGTGTTCTCTAACACCGTAGTTATTGTAAGGAATGGGCCTCATAGTCAGAAAAAGAACCACCTGCTAAACTGACTTTGCGTCACTTTGGTCTTTCTTTCCCTGAGTGCATAGCCATCTCACAGCAAAGAACAAGACATCCAGATCATCTTAAAGAGGTTCACCACATCATCCAAGCACACCCATCTTAACCTTAAAGAGGTCCTGTCACCTGGTCAAAAGTGGCTAGTTTTTACTCTTATTTTCTTCACGCTCCTAACCTGAGTAGTCGGTTATGTTTTTTTTTAATCCACCACATAGTTCCAGAGATACGGGCCTTCTGATTTAGTGCAAATTTTTAAGGTTTTTACAAGGGAGCGTGGCTCACAGGATTCCCTGGGGACGTGTCTTTAGGCTGCTGTGCTTTATTATCCTGTAAGCACCACCCCAATAGTAAAAGACATAAAAATTAACACTAGGAAGACCCATATGTCTGGAACCTTATAGTAGATTTAAAAAAATAAAATAAAACTGAATTCATCAGGGGAGCACTGGGAATAAAATAATAGCAAAAAGTAGGTCTTCTATAAGGTAAATGTAGCCAGCCCAACTGTCCCCTGACATCTGCTGTCTGAAGACAAGAAACCTAATGGTTTTATAACCATAGTTCTAGATAAAAAAAGAGTTGTTTTAGAAAACCATGACCTTGACTACAGAAGACAAAAAAAGGAATAAAAAAATGCAGGTCTTTCTGCTGTCCGATTACTACCACATAGACAAATTAAAGGGGTTGTCCTATATTTACAATGTATCATCTGACCACAGGATAGCTGGGATACCAATCGTAACGATAACAGGGGTTTCAGCTTTGAACTTAAATGTGGTCTCACATGTCTCTACGAATTCTGTAGCCCCAACCGATGATATCTTGTGACTATGTCAACACCAACACCAGAAAGAAGCCATATAATCACATTAAAAAAGAACAGGAATCCGAGTCTCCCCATCTTCACATATCTGAATTCTGCATAGCACATATGCACTATAGAGCAGACCTGCAAAATATTACTTTCATTTATCTTGCAATGTGTCTCAGTGGTATTGTAGAAGATCATCAATGTATTGACCACATCATGACGACAATTTTTCATTTTTGCACTTTTCCCTCCCTTTCTTCCAAGAGCCATGACTTTTTTATTTCTCTAGTGACATAGACGTATTAGGACTTGGGGGATGAGTTGCAGTTTTGAATGATACCATTCCTGTTACCATATTATGTAATGGAAAATGGGAAAAATATTCGAAGTGCGATGAAATGGTGAAAAAACACGCAATTCCACCATTGTTTTTTGTTCTTTATATTTCATCTGTTGTGCAATGAAAAATTATGTGGCACCATGATTCTTCCAGTTAGTACAACCTGGTAATTAGTGGCTAAATAAAATTCAGAAATTTGTAAAAATTATTGTTTGTGTCGCTATTTTCTGATATCCGTAACTCTTATTTTTCCGTTGATGGAGATGTGCGGAGCTTGTTTTTTTGTGTGCGAGTTGACTTTTTTATTGATACCATTTTCATTGCTTTTTATTGTATTTTATTAAAGAGGTGCATCAACTGAAAATGGCAATTCTGGTATTTCAATTAAGTTTCTCTTTATGGCATTTGCAATACGTGTCAATTAATTTAATATTTTGCTATATGGACCTTTTACAGATGCACCAATACCAAATATGTTTTTATTTCTTTATTTTAAACTGTGGTAAGGGAGGAATTTTTTTTTATTTTTTAAAAACATTTTTAAATCATTTTTTTAATTCTCCTAAGGGACTCAACCCTGCAACCACTTGTTCTATTTACTGCAATACTGCAAAATTTAAAATCTCATAAAAATGTATCCAAAATTCAGTGCCAGTGTGATATTTAATAGGAAGTTTTTAAAACCCTATGCAGAACTACATTTCCCATCATGCCTTTAGTGCCTGCCCTGGTCAGCTTGTCACTTATCAGTATCTGCAGTGTTGACAGCAGGAAGGAATTTGTGAATGTGCTTAATGTTTTTGACATTAGAAGTTTGCTCAGTGAGAGACACGTACAAGCAGCAGTGCCGGCCGGGGTGCCCAGAGAGTTGGGTACAGAATAGACGAGCATGGGATCTAAGTTGTGGGTACGAGTGGCCAGATGCCAGCTCCTCGTCATCTGCCTCTTCACTATGGTAATGAGATCATTTCTTGTTATTTCATAATTTGTCATATTTTTTAAGGAAGGAACTTGTTATTAATGTTCTTCCAGTATGTGCACGCCGGCTCATTGTTATAGAGTATAGGGCAGACCAGCCCTGATCAAATACAATGAGGGATTTCAACAAAAGAAATCTGCCAGAAAAGTGTGCACCTATGATATAAAAAATGGGACATGCACCAGTTACAAATCACTCTAGACATTTTATTAATGGCAAACTTTTCCCGAACCCGTGCCACTGTTTGGGGCTAAATTTTGGTATAAATATATGCCAGTCATGAAGCATCATTAGGAAGAGATGTGTGAATAGTCTTGAAAATTTGTGCCATTTTTGCGTACTAATCAGTATTATCATTCAATACTACAGTATGTACAGTACAGACCAAAAGTTTGGACACACCTTCTCATTTAAAGATTTTTCTGTATTTTCATGACTTTGAAAATTGTACATTCACACTGAAGGCATCAAAACTATGAATTAACACATGTGGAATTATATACTTAACAAAAAAGTGTGAAACAACTGAAAATATGTCTTATATTCTAGGTTCTTCAAAGTAGCCACCTTTTTCTTTGATGACTGCTTTGCACACTCTTGGCATTCTCTTGATGAGCTTCAAGAGGTAGTCTTTAAATGAGAAGGTGTGTCCAAACTTTTGGTCTGTACTGTACATGTACGATTATTTATCAGTATAGCGCCATGCTAGAAATTGTTTCAAAAATATAATTTTAGGAATTCCTTATGCCATCCATATGCCCTAGACCAGGGACAGACCCATACTGTCAATGTATTACATTAATGGTAATTCATTACAATTTTTTGGGGGGTAGATGAGAGAGTTGCCATAAATAGGCTTCACAATAACTACAATTATTAAAGAATTCTTAACAGCATTTTTATGCAATCAACTGTCCTAATTACCTATGTAAAGATGTATAAGTGTATTAATAAACTTACTGATTGCCGTCCTCCCCAGTTTCCAGCCTCACTCCGGTGCTCTTCTTGACCACGTGAACTGCAAACAGATTGAGCGGCTCACACAGGGGTTGTCAGAATTCCTGTTGTCCTTCTACAGTTTAACCTCTAGTGGCTGCTATTGTTCACCTTTATAATTGTACTGCAATCCCACTCCTTACCACTGGAGGCTGCTGTTGTGTTCTGTAATTGCCCTTTACTTAGATGGCAGACTCAGAACCTGTGGGATCCATCTTGTTTCCTGTTTGGATCTACTTAAAGCCGCATGGATCTCTCACTCATTGCTCGAGTATTCTGTCTAGCTGTTAGCCTAGTTCCAGTCTCCAGCTCCTGAACATTCTTACCCAGACTGTTCTCACCTATCTATGGATTGTTTCCTACAATTCCTCTTGCTAACTCCAAGAACTTTTACTATCGCTTGCTGTTCCTGCTCGTGCTCCTTCAGCCACTGTTTTCCAGCAGTACTACGCCAGTCTTGTAACAGGGGTTTATGTGTGATTCAGAAGTCACTGTCTCTATGTAAGTCTGAGGCTCCATAGACTTACATTGAAGGAAGTAGCTCTGGTCTATACAATAGTCACTGTGTGACCCGGCAAAGAAGAGGAGCAGTCACTTGGGACCAGAACAGTGCTGGAAACTGGAAAAGACGACGATCAGCAGGTATAACAATACACTTACACATCATTACATAAGTAATTAGGACCGTTTATGAAGTAAAAAAATTTGTCAGGACTTCTTTAAATATAAAAAAGCTAAATGCTTAGCTATTCATGCTTTCAAGACAGAATTTAGCCTTAATATGCTAACAGAGTTGACCACTGGCAGCAAGTGTTCAATTTCCCTGCAACGCTACCACAGGGAAAGGACGCATTACACACTGAATATAAAGGGAACCTGTCACGTGAAAAAATGCTATTAACCTGCAGATATCATTAACAGTAATAGTGTTTTGAACCTGCCCGGTGCCCCCACTTAGACCCCGGCTGCCGAGAGAAAATAAACTTAATTCCTCCCGGTAGCGTTCGTGTTTCAGTCACGGGAGCGGGTTTCAGTGCGGGTTCAGTCACCACTCTGTGTATAGAGAGAAGTATCTGTAATCGTGTCACCGGCACTGACTGACAGCCGACTCTAATGCTGAGCTGCTGTCAATCAGTGCTGGGGCATAGTTATAGCCGCCGCTCTCTGTACACAGAGCGGTGACTGAAATCACGCCGCCGCCTTCGAGACTGAAACCCAAAAGTTACCGGGAAGAATAAAGATCATTTCCTCCCTGCAGCGGGGGTCTAAATTCCAGCATTGGGCAGGTTCAGAACGCTATTAATCTGCAGATTACTTCATATCTGCAGGTTAATAGCGTATTTTCACTTGACAGGTTCCCTTTAAATATATATGCTGTTTATATAGTGCAGAGACGTTCCAGGTTCTTAGCAGTGTGTCGTTCTCCACTTGACAAAATAACTGAAGATCCTGAACAGAAGACCTCTCCCACCCCAGTTACTTCAAAACTTATTAATGCATCTTTTACAGTATTGAATCTGCATTGCAAACTAGGAACACCATGAATTTTGCAGTGTATTAGTATATTTATGTGTGGACAATCATAATCTGTGCATCAGCTGCCGTTGCTGAACTGTACCCCACAGATGGCTGAGCTGGATTTTGCTTCAGACAACTATGTTGCCAAAATGAGGCATTTATCACACTTGTTTCAATAGTAGTCATCAACTGAAAATGTGGAATTCAATGTAAAGTGTGGAATTCAAATAATTTTTGCACTAGTCTGAATAGTTTAGCATTGAATGGAGAAAGTTCTTACAGGTTAAAAGGGATTTCCAGACTAAATATTCATTCCCTCTGTCACTTTATTTGACTGTAGATTGCCAAATCCTGACCATGTGCAGTATGCACACGGTCAGGATTCCCCTCTGCTGCCAGCACGATCGGTCCTGTCACAGGCCGACTAGCATCTTATTCGCTTCTCCCAATAGAACATTGAGAGAAGCAGGAAAAGTTGGTAGTCAGCACATATTGCAAATTTGCATACTTGTGACAACAGCTCGGGCTGGCAATAGAGGGGAAGCCTAACAGTTTGCATACTGCATATTCCACACTGTCAGGATTCAGCAATCTGCAGAGGCAGAAATTTATGTTCAGACCGAAAAAACCCTCTGATGATGACCATTTTATATGGGAGCTTACTGTCTGTACAGTATGAATACATTTTGTGTCTATACTACATAATATAATATTTGTGTTTCTATATCAGTTACATACTGTACCTATGTATGTCTCTTCAATTGTGTACATCTGGCTGTTTTTAGGTCCTGGTAATAGGTTGCTGCATTTTGACTGTAATAACTGGCTTCGGCTCTCACTTCACCATATTTACCGAGGCCTCTCCTGCTGACAATATGATTAGAGATCTGCATTATACCAGTAAGTACTGATGGACAGTCACCTCATTTTGATCTTTTTAATTGTAATTACAACTGAACAGGAAATATTATGCATATATGTGGTATTTATTACATCATACAGAAGTGCAAACTTTGTGCTGTTTCTATAAAACAATATATTGGTGCAGGTCTGGATTTACCAAGAAAGTAAAATATGGGATCAGGGCCCGGACAAGGTATTTGCCCTAGGCAGATTAAGCTAATGGTGCTCTCCCCTCCCACATGAGCCTTCAGCCCCATGTAAAGGAATGGGTCAGAGACTAAGGTAACAGGACCCCTAACGCACCCCCCCCCACCCACCCAATAGGTCAGGCAACAAGCTCTGACGACCACTTTCACTAGAATTGTTACCTGTTTCACCCAAAAATACCAACAAAAGTAAAAAAAAAAAGTGGTGTAGTTTAGAGGTGAGGCTCGACAAGGAGTGTGTTTTCATATTTATATATGGAATCATTCATTGCTTGGAGACCATTTACAAGATACCAAGGAAAAATAGTGATATTCATCCCTGACATCCTATATTTTAAATGTCAAACCCAAGGACAGTCAAGGAAACTAATATTACTTAACTATAATGGGGGCCATTTGGTTTCAATTAAGGTGTGCAGCATTTGGCGGATAACCCAATGGAAGTTAAACAGACCCCATTTTAAAGGTATACGTATGATGGTTCTTATATCCGTCATGCAACAGTTACAGTTTGCAACAAAACTGATGGTGGTTCTGGTGCCATATTCCTGTATGTATAGTGGTTCTGGTGACATATTCATGTACTGATGATTGTTTTGGTCTCGTATTACTGTACTGTTGGTGGTTGTGGTGACATCTTCATATAGTGATGGTTGTTCTGGTGCTATATTCATGTACTATTTGTAATGCACACGCCCGGACTGACTGTCGTGTGCGTGTATATGTAGTGATTCCACTGGACCGTACCGGAGAGTGAATGCCTGGAGGGGCGTAACTAAGTATCCACCCGATCCGACCAAGGTCGCACGACGGCATACGACGCCAGTGCACCAAGGAGGAACCGAGCAGAGGGACCAGGTGCTACTCCAGGTCAGACCCCGGACACGGCTGTTGACCCACACCGGGGAATACAGGAACAGGCAGGTTAGGCTGGCACACAGACTGGTGGGTATAGGCAGACACGGCTGGTATGCAGACGGGTGGATGCTGGCAAGCACAACTGGTATGCAAACAGGGAGGTACTGGCAGGTACGGCCGGTATGCATGCAGGTGGATGCTGGTAAGCACGACTGGTATGCAGGCAGGGAGGTACTGGCAGGTACAACAGGTTGGAGCACAGAGTGGATAGGACCCAGTACAGACTGGGACTCAGGAACAGAACCGCAGATGCGGTGGACAAACAAAGCAGAGTGAGGCCGCCCGGAGCGGCGAGCAAGAGCAGAGCAAGACGAGGCCGTCTGGAGCGGTGAACGAGAGTAGAGCAGGATGAGGCCGCCTGGGGCGGTGAGCAAGAGTGGAGCAGGACGAGACTGCCGGAGCAGTGAGCAAAAGGTCAGAGCAGAGCGAGACTGCCGGAGCAGTGAGCAAAGGGTCAGAGCGAGACTGCCGAAGCAGTGAGCAAAGGGTCAGAACAGAGCGAGACTGCCAGAGCAGTGAGCAAAGAGTCAGAGCAGAGCGAGACTGCCGGAGCAGTGAGCAAAGGGTCAGAGCAGAGCGAGACTGTCGGAGCAGTGAGCAAAGGGGCAGAGCAGAGCGAGACTGTCGGAGTAGTGAGCAAAGGGTCAGAGCGAGACTGCCGGAGCAGTGAGCAAAGGGTCAGAGCAGAGCGAGACTGCCAGAGCAGTGAGCAAAGGGTCAGAGCAGAGCGAGACTGCCGGAGCAGTGAGCAAAGGGGCAGAGCAGAGCGAGACTGCCAGAGCAGTGAGCAAAGGGGCAGAGCAGAGTGAGACTGCCGGAGCACTGAGCAAAGGGGCAGAGCAGAGTGAGACTGCCGGAGCAGTGAGCAAAGGGTCAGAGCAGAGCGAGACTGCCGGAGCAGTGAGCAAAGGGGCAGAGCAGAGCGAGACTGCAGGAGCAGTGAGCAAAGGGGCAGAGCAGAGCGAGACTGCCGGAGCAGTGAGCAAAGGGGCAGAGCAGAGCGAGACTGCCAGAGCAGTGAGCAAAGGGGCAGAGCAGAGCGAGACTGCCGGAGCAGTGAGCAAAGGGGTAAGAGCAGAGCGAGACAAGGAGACAGGACTCTGTTCACACGGAACAGGCAGGAAGGGAAAGGCAGAACCAGATACCCACAGGGTACTTGTAGTGAAGTAGCGAATGGACCACAAACTCACAAACGGAAGTACAGTGACAACGAGCAGGAGTTAGGTACGAGTTCAGACTCTGCAGAAAAAGGGAAGATATGGGCGTAGAGAGAAACGGAAAACAGGCAGGAAGATAGTTAGGGCAGGAACAGACACTGGGAAAAGACACAGACAACAGATCTAGGTATGCGGCCCCTAGAGGGCAGAAGGAACAGGCTAAGAGCGTGTTCACACGGGCCTGGAATTACAGCCTCCAGGAAAGGCAGAAAGACAGCTGGCTAGGGTGCACAGACAGGACACAGTTCAGACACGGGAACTGATACCACAAGGCAGGAAACATAGACAGGACCTGGCACATCCGTGACTGGAAGCCAACTGACAGAACAAGATGCTCAGGCATGGATTCCAAGGAGGAGCTGGTTTAAATACCAGGTGACAGACAGCAATAGGCTGAGGAAGCATTAGGGGTGTGTCTGCAGCAGCTACAAGAAACAGGAAGTTCAGCGGGCATCGCCCTAAGCAGCCAGAGTAGAGCAAAGCAGACAGTATGGAAAGAAGCCAGAGTGGCAGTCTGGACTGGAAATCAAGTGCGCGCTCTTGCACAGTGGGAGATGGACCACTATGCAAGGACACTGCCAGGTATGTTACACTATTGACGATCCTGGTGATGTATTCACGTAGGGATGATGATTCTGGTGGTGTATTCATCACCAGAACCATCATCAGTACATTAATATGAAACCAAAATCATCATCAGTACATGAATACATCACCAGAGCCATTAAAAGTACATAGAATGGAACCAGAACCATAATCAGTAAATTAATAGGTAATAGGTACATGAATACCTCACCAGAACTACCATCATTAGATAAATCCATCACCATAACCTCCATAAGTATATGAATACATCACAAGAACCACTGTCAGTAAATAAATACAACACCAGTACCATTATCAGCACATGAATACATCACCATAATCACCATCAGTACATGAATGCATCACCAGAATCACCATCAGTACATGAATACATCATCAAGCTTAGTACAGCAATCAATTGTAATGTCAAGTCAGGCCCAAATACATTTGTATGTCATTAACCTACAACTCCCAGTATGTCCTTAACAATAGTAAGGAGATGCTGAGAGTTGTTGTTATCAGTCATTATCAGAATGTGGACCATTCAGGAACCACAGGACTATTGAGATGTAGTCAGTATCAACAAGTAAACATTTACATCCAGATACCTTATAGGTGAGATTTTCTCTGATTAAGTAGTATCTTTCTTTTCGTCTTCATCTCTTCCAGATGCCATGGTGGCTTTTCACATTCACAGATCTTGTCTGCAAACTTCCTTCTTCTCCGGTCTTCTGCAGCACCCCGACACAGTGCCCTTAAAAATAAGAGTGTTATTAAAATGCCCTCTGCATAAAATATCTGTCCATTTTATGATCTACATAATCCTCTTATGGCATATGGCCTCCACACTGTCTGTCCTTATGAGCTACATCAGCCACAACGTCCGCTTAATGAGGTATAACCGTCCTACTGTCTGACATTATTAGCTATAACCGCCACACCGTCAGCCCCTATGAACTATAGCCTATACCATGCCTGTCCCCTCTCCACTGTTTTCCCTTACACTTTATAACTTCACACTGTGCCCCCTCCATGCTAACCTCTTTCCCTATCCATATTCATACTGTGCCCCTTTTTCACACTATGTTCTCATCCTGCCGTTGTCCTCTCCAAACTGTACCCCCTCCTCACACTGTCTTCCTACACAGTATGATGGTCACCAGAGCCACCCATGCAGTATAATATCCACAACAGCCCCCAATATACACTATGATGTCCATCACAGCCTCCATGCAGTATGATGTCTTCCCCAGTCCCCTATTATATAGTATGATGGTCCCCATAACACTCCATACAGTATTATGGCCCCCAGTCACTGATATAGTATAATAGCCCCACAGCCCCTTATACAGTATAATGTCCCCCACAGCACCCCACACAGTATAATATCCACCACAGTCCCCCAATATACAGTATAATGTCCCACACAACCCGTTATATAATATAGTCGCCACAGCCCTCATTATAAGGTCTCCAACAGCACCCAATACAGTATGTTCACCCTCTTGTAATTCAAGATAATTTCTCAAAAATTGACAAAATTTTATTCAATCAGGAGTGTTTAGGTAACAACGTTTCGGTCAAATAGACCTTCATCAGAACACTCTGCAACAATGAAATCAACAGAAGATAATAAGCATATTGAAGATAGTATAGCAATATTCATATTCTAGTCATGTATGTTTATATCACAGCAAAAATTTATATATCTCAGCAGCAACATTGTATAGAATATACTGAGCATACATATAGGGTACAATAACAAAGCTGTGATAGAACCCAATATAATGCTTTCTATAACTCAATGAAAAATAAGCAAAATACAGGAGACATAGGAGAAATAGAAGAAAAAGAAGCGTACCTGTGTGATTGAGAGATAGGGGAAAAGTGGGACTCAATGCCTCACATGTATGGGCATGGCGTTGGAACCTGCTCGTGCACCATCAATAGGACGTGCAGTGATTTATTTCCTTATCTACACCCTCTTGTAATGTCCCCATAGCCAGCCCTCTTGTAATGTTCCCATAGCCAGCCCCTCTTGTAATGTCCCCATAGCCAGCCCTCTTGTAATGTCCCCATAGCCAGCCCCTCTTGTAATGTCCCCATAGCCAGCCCCTCTTGTAATGTCCCCATAGCAAGCCCCTCTTGTAATGTTCCCATAGCCAACCCCTTATATCCACATAGTCAGCCTCTTATATTTCCATAGCTAGCTTCCTATGTCCACATAGCCAGACCCTATTGTATTGTCCCCATAGCCAGCCCCTTATGTACCCATAGCCAGCCCCTCTTGGAATGTTCCCATAGCCAGCTCCTTATGTCCACATAGCCAGCCCCTCTTGTAATATCTCCATAGCCAGCCCTTTATGTTCCCATAGCCAACTCTTCTTTTGATGTCCCCAAAGCCCCTCTTATGGCCCCATAGCCAGCACCTTATGTCCCCATAGCCAACCCTTTATTTCCACATAGCCAGCCCCTTATGTCTCCATAGCCCCTCTTATGTCCCTATAACCAGCCCCTTATTTCCCCATAGTCAGCCCCTCTTGTGATGTTTCCACATCACTTATAGTGGCTTGTGAAAGCCCCCTTGAGTTTTTACCTATTTTGTTACATTACATCCTTTGTTTAAATATTTTCGGAATCTGATTTGCGTGTGATGCATCAATTTAGCACTAAATAGTCTAAGTTGGTGAAGTGAAGTGAGAAAAATATAGGCATAAATTAAATTTCTGGGATCAAATAGCAAAAAATTGGCATGTGTATAAGTATTCATCCTTTCTGCTTTGAAGCCTCTAAAAATTTCTGTTGCAGGCAATTACCTTCATAAGTCACATGCTCAGTGAAAGGAAGTCCAAATGTGTGCAATCTAAGTGTCACATGTCTGTCAGTATATACACTTTATCTTTTCTGAAAGATCACAGAGGCTGTAACACCATTAAAGAGGTTGTCGACTACTTTTACATTGATGGGTTATCCATAGGATAGGTCATCAATGTCTGATGGGCCTGGGTCCAACACCCGGTACCACCGCCGCTCAGCTGCTATCTGTGTCGGCGGCCGCCGGCCGGAAGTACTTACTTGCAGAGCTGGCAGTTTACTTGTAGTGGCTGCAGCTGGGTACTACACATCCGCCTCCAATTGATTTGAATAGGAGGCACTACTAATCAAACAACACCATGAAGACCAAGTAGATCTCCAAACAAGTCAGAGACAAAGTTATTAAGAAGTAGAAATCAGGGTTGGGTTATAAAAAAATATCCCAATCTCTCATGATCCCCCATGACCATCAAATCCATCCATTATTATCAAATGGAAAGAACATGGTACCACAACAAACCTGCCAAGAGAGGACCGCCCACCAAAACTCTCAGCCCCGGCAAAGGAGGACATTAGAGGCATCACAGAGATCAAAGGTAACCCTGATGGAGATGCAGAGTTCCCAAGCAGAGACTGGAGTATCTGTCCATACGACTGCAATAAACCGTACATTGCATAAAGAAGGCCTTTATGGAAAAGTGGACAGAAAAAAGTCTTTACTTACACACAAAAAGTCTTTTTGAGTTGGCCAAAAGACTTGTGGGAGACTCCCTAAATGTATGGAGAAAGGTGCTGTGGTAAGATGAGACCAACATTGAACTTTTTGGCCACCAAGGGAAATGCTATGTCTGGTGCCAAACCAACATAGCTCATCACCACAAGAACATCCCCACAGTAAAACATGGTGGTGGCAGCGTCATGCTGTGGGGATGTCTTTCAGTAGCAGGGACAGGGAAAATGATATGAGTTGAGGGGAAGATGGATGGTGCAAAATACAGGGATATTCTTGAGCAAAACCTGTTTCAGTCTGTCAGTGATTTGAGACTGGGACAGAGGTTCACCTTCCAACAAGACAATGACCCAAAGCAACACTCGAGTGGTTTAAGGGGAAACGTGTAAATGTTTTGGAGTGGCCTAGTCAAAGCCCAAACCTTAATCCAATTGAGAATCAGTGGTCAGACTTGAAGATTGCTGTTCACCAGAGGAAACCATCTAACTTGAAGGAGCTGAAGCCGAAGCTTAAATAGACTTTAAGGTACTAAGCAGCCGGGATCAGAGTTATCCCTGATCCCAGACATTACAAAAGAATATTGGTTGTATACTATAGCCAGCACTTGGTGTATGGCAAAAACACAGCTCCTGACCCTGTGTCATTCAGTGGATGGAACTGTACATCCATTTGCGAGAATGCATTGCCAAAATGGATGTACCATTACGTCCAACTGCAAAGCCTAATGTGCACGATAATTGGGAGGTCAGGGGTGATAAGTGGTGATAGCTATATCTTGAATGTTTGTTCACTTAACATCTATTCAATCTTTGGGAAGATTTAAAGTAGGTGATATATTGTACATGTAGGCTACAGCAATGGCTCCATGAGTTGAAATCCAGCCCTAAGCGAGAGATATGTTACCATGAATAGACAGGCGTTGCTGTATGGGTGCAGGGTTATAGGCGTCCTGCTGATAACAGATTGTCGTTATAGATGTAACTCAATCAGGAAATATATGATGGACAGATTAGTACATAATCTTCCAGTACCCATCACTCCACCCTGATATGTTATCTTCTGTATGTGTGAAGAAGACCTCTGCATGGTGCGCTGCCCGGAGCATTTTATGTTTTCGTTGCTTTCAGATGGGCAGATTTCTGACCACAAATGAGTTGCAATTGACTATACAGAAGCTGATTGCTGTTCATTTAACTCTTTCCCTGTTGTGTGAGCTCGTACTATACCTGGCAAATGTTAACTGTGTTATAAAGCCAACATGTAGGTCGAAAAGCAGCCTAGCTCCGATTATTGCGGTTTAACCTCTTAAAAGCCACTCATGAATCTTTGTTAGCAACTTTTAAAGGGGTTATATGGGTCTTCTCTTATTTTTTGGCATGGGGCTAAGAATTTACCTATAAGTAGTTGATAATTACCTGGCTGTTCTGCCCAACGGCGATCACGGAGCGCTCCTGCAGATGATTCTCCTGCTTCCGGTGATGTCACGTCCACAGAGCAGCTTCTTCTCTTCTACTCTGCTCTGTTGATGGGGTGTCACTGCCGATGTCATGCTGATTGACAACTAGCTCCCCGCTGCCTAACTGTGGGGAGCCAGCTGTCAATTAGGATGACATCCCATCGACAGAGCAGACTGGAAGAGAGAGAGCTGCTCTGCTGACATGAGGTCAAAGAAAGCAGGAGCATTACCTCCTGAGATAGACAGGTAGTTAGCAACAAAATCCTTAGGCACATATCAAAAATTAACAAAAGTCCCAGATGGCTTCTTTAAATAACTTGATCCTGCTGCAACATCCATTCAGACACTAATCACACACAATGACTCCCCCCCTTGATATGTAACCGCTGGATGGCGATGAGTGGTCATATTAGCTGGTGGCCTGCTGAAGGCCCTATCCCCTCCAACTTGGCTCTCATGAGAACCTTAACCTTAGGTTAGGCTTCATAGTAGACCATGATTTTTTTTTTAAAGTTTGTGATTTTCATGCAAACTTGATTGCAGGTTCTCCTGGAATATTAAAAAAGTTCCAAGTTAAAAAAAAAATCAAACAAACATACAAGTTTCAATCACCTTCCTTTTCCGAATATAAGAATAAAGAAGTTAAGAAAAAGTAAAAGAAAAATAAACATATTTGGTATTGCCAAATACGCAAAAGTCAGATCTATGAAAATATATAATTATTCAACCTGTAAGGCAATCGCTGTAAAGACAAAAACAATTTGAAACACCAGAATTGCTAGTTTTTGATTGCCACATTTCTTCCAAAATATACAACAAAAAGCAATAAAAACATTGTTTGCACCCCAAATTAGTATCAATCAAAACTAGAGCACATGATGCAAAAAACAAGTCCTGTATACAACTCCATAATGTAGTAAGAGTCTCAGAAAATTGTGGCATAAACCAATTTTTTTTTTTTTTTTTTTTACAAAGTTCTGATTTTTTTTTACTACTTAAATAATTTAATATGCTGTATATACAATTTAGGTATTGTTGTAACCAAACTGACCAGAAAAAACATATCACCAGGTTATTTATACAGCACAAGAAATGTCATAAAACAAAAGCCCAAACAAAAGGGTAGAATTTAGTTATTTTTTACCATTTCACTCCACAAAGATTTTTTGGGTTTGTTTTTTTTTAGCACATTTTATGATAAAATGAATGTTGGTATTCAATGCTACAACTGGTTCCACAAAAACAAGCCCTTATATGGCTATGTCAACAGGAGAATAAAAAAGTTATAGCTCTTGGGAAAAGGGGAAGAAAATGCAAAAGTGCAGAAAAAAAGAAAATTGGAAGCGGTTAGCGGTCTATTCCCATGGTCCGATGTAAACTGTGAGGGCCAGAAAGATCATTCCAATTTTTGTTTTGTTGACATGCAGTGTGCATATTTTTGGTAACACATCCCCTATTTAGGTGGAGCAATGTGCTGCTAAGGGCTCACTCACACTGGCCTATAAATCGGACCAGTGCAATGTGAGAAAATATTGCATTGCACTCTCACCAATGTTAGTAAATGAGACATTGCTCGTCTGCAATTTTTTTCTCAGCTAGGATCAGACTGAGAAACAAATCGCAGCATGTTGCGATAGTCTGTGAGAATCGGATCGCAGTCGCCAATGGAAGTCAATGGGTGCGAGAAAAAAATTGCATGGCACACGGACCATGCATGTGCCATCCGATTTTTAAGCACACATCTCAAAAGAAACCCAACAATTCATCAGCCAAGTACAGTAAATTCACAGCCGGAACCATCAGAATAGAATAGATAGAATAGATATATAGATAGAATAGATAGGTAGAAATAAGTCAGTGAGATATATAATCAGTGCTGGGGCAGCTGAGGGCTGGTCTTATTAGGCTGGGAAGGGGCCAATATCCATGGACCTTCCCAGCCTTTTAATATCAGCCTGCAGCTGTCTGCTTAGCCTTTGCTGGTTATTAAAAAGAGGGGGGACCACACATCATTTTTTTTAGATTCCCCCTTTCTTAATAACCAGTAAAGGCTAAGCAGACAGCTGTGAGCTGATATTAATAGGCTGGGAAGCTCCATAGTTATTTTCCCCTTCCAAGACTATTAAGACCAGCTCACAGCTGTCTGCTTTCCCATAGCTGGTTACTAAAAATAAGCGGGACCCCACGCCATTTTTTTTAAAATTTATTCCTAAAAAGCCGCCGGATAAGCTCCACAGATCTTATTAAATATCTGACGGCTATCTCTCTCTATCTAACACTCTAACAATCTATATCTGTATGTAAAAGATGTTAAAAACACATTGCATATGGCTTGCATACGCAATTCATGCTAGTTGAGAAAAATCACATTGTACTCGCATGACACTCGTCCTACTATTCTTGATCAATATCAGACCAGTTTTTTATACGCTAGTGTGACTCCAGGCTAAGGATGATTTTTATACCAGCATATATGATCCAATCAGCTGAGAAATTAAAGTTTTGGTCATTTGTTGGCCAATGATTGGGAACATGCGTTCTTATGAGCTCTAGTTCATCCAATATGAAACTTACCTGTAGGGCTTTTTCACACACTGTGTTTTTTGCTGCTTTCTTTTTCCAAGTAATGTTTTGCAGTACCAGCAAAGTGAATGAGATTTCTGAAATCTCATACACATGCTGCTAATTTTTCTTTTTGCAGATTTGAACTATCAAAGCGTTTTTCCGAATCTGTAGTGTCAATTCTTTCAGCGTTTTTGAATCTTTTTTCATCCTTTCAAATGAATGGGGGAAAAAAAACGCAATTAAAAACTCATCAAAAATAACATGCGCATTTCACAAAGTGTTTTTCTTACCAACACTGGTTTTTGCTGCAGAAAAATCTCCTGTAAATACTCAACATGTGCACATACCCCAAGTGTGGGTGCATAAACTATATGAACAGATATAGTATATTTCTGTAATTAATTCACTCTTCTTTCCCCAGTGGTTCTGTATGGCAGCTTTGTATGTGGGCTGCTCATTCTTACCCTCCTAATCAGCGCCATTGCTGTTATCCGGGAATCCCAGCACCTCATGGCAACTGTAAGTGTCAAACATTTGGGAAGGGATAGGGATGAATTCACAGCAAACATAAATGTTGTCACTTTAAAGTCATTCTTTAACTGTAAAATCCTATAAAAGTTACACATATCAAACTATTGCTAATAGTACTAATTGTTCTCACTTGTATGTATGTTGAGGTCACTGGATGGACTACAAACTGGGAATGTAAGAAATAAAGAAGTAATCATAAAGGTGGAGAAAATTGTCAGACTTCTGAAATTGCTGATAACCGCAAAACGATAAATTGCATTGAAGTACATAGAAAATGTAGACAAATACAAGATACTGGTTTTCTGCCCATAAAAATACTATATAATGTACAAATGCCTAATAATCTGCTACTGTGAAATATATGGTGACAAAGTTAAAACTACAATGCCCTCTACTGGATGACAATGTAATTACTTTCTTTTGAAATGTAAATATTGACCAGAAGCATAGCTAGGGGTCCAGCACAGAGGGGCACAAAGAAGCCAAATATATGACTGAAGGGGCGGTAAAACTTCTGAGTGGGCCCTAAACAAGTAACTATGTTTACTACTATGGTGTTCCACCCTAATAGAGGATGCAGGAGAACCTCAGCAGATGACCGCGCAGTTAGTGGAAATAAATCACTATACAAAAACCAACACTGATATTACCGCCATATGGTGACCGTATAGGGGTAGATATCAGTCCTGCAGAACATACAAGAGATTACAGTACAGTTTCAGATGAGTACTTACAGCTGACGTTCTTTCTGAAGGAGTTGTTCACTTTTCCAGTCTTTGCCATACAGCCTAGACCGACATGACAACTTCTCCAGCCATGACTCATCTGCAGTGATTTGACTCCTCACATTTCCAGCATGGTCCTCCTCTATCCCCAACCTCCACAAACTCCTCATCCTGCTGTATGTGTCCCTATTAGGGCACCTGCTGTGTGGCACAACAGTGCTCCTCTTACTGCCCTCCATAATAATGCCACCACTGTGCCTCTTACATAGTAATAATGCCTCCTTTGTGCCCTCTAGATGTTAAAAATTACTCCTAGAATATATCAATGCCTGTGTAAGCGACCAAGAAAACAGCGTCCACATTTTGCCCCATAGAAAGTAATAATGACCCTTGTGTGCCCATTTGACAGTCACAATACCCTGAGTGCCCCTATAACAGTAATTGTCCACTTAACATTTCATTATGTCCCTTGAGTCCCCCCATGTACACATCCCCTATACACAGTATGATGTCCCCACAGCTACCTTATACTCAGTATAATACCCACACGTCTCTCTATACACAGTATAATGGACCTACATCTCCTCTATATACAATATGATGTCCCCACAGCTCCCCTATACACAGTATTATGCCCCACAGCTTCCCACTACACACTATGATGTCCCCACAGCTCCTCACTACCAGTATGATGTCCCCATAGCTCCCCTATGCACAATATAATACCCACACAGCACTCTATACTTAGTATTATGGGTCTTTTGCACCCTATGATGGGCCTCACAGTAGCCCCCACACTATATTATAGCCCATTAGTAGCTCCCATATAGTGGCCCCCACACTGTATGATGGATCCTTAGTAGCCCCCACACTGTATCATGCCCCCACACTGTATGATGGCCTCCTCATTGTCTAATGGCTCCCACAGTAGTCTCCAAAGTGTATGATGGCCTCCACACTAGTCCCCCACACTGTATTATGACCTTCTTAGTAGCACTTATTCTGTAAGATGTCCCCTTTATTAGCCCCTGTGCTGTATAATGGCCTCCTTAGTAGTTACCATTCTGTAGGAGAGCCCCCTTAGTAGCCCCCACTCTGCATGAAGGTCCTCTTAGTAGCCCCCACACAGTATGATGGCCAACTTAGTAGCCCCCACAGTGGATGAGGGCCTCCTTAGTGGCCCCCACACTGTATCTTGGCCCCCTTAGTAGCCCCCCCTGCTGTATTATGGCCCCCTTAGTAGCCCCTATGCTGTAAAATGGCCCTTTTAGTAGCTCCTATGCTGTATCATGGCCTCTTTAGTAGTTCCCACTTTGTAGGAGGGCCCCTTTAGTAGCCCTCACTCTGCATGAGGGTCCTCTTATTAGCCCCACACTGTATGAAGGTCCCCTTAGTAGCCCCCACATGCTGTTTTATGGCTCCCTTAATAGACCCCACTATGTATGAATGCCCCCTTAATAGCCACCACTATGTCTGAGGGCTCCCATAGTAGACCCCACTAAGTACTATGGCCCCCTTAGTAGACCCCACTATGTATGGGGCCTCCTTGGTAACTACCACTATGTATAATGGTCCCTTTAGTAGCTCTCATTATATATGAGGACTAGTGTTGATTGAGCACTTAAATGTTCGACTGCTCGGTACTCAAATCGAGCACGTCGGACACTCGGATGTGCTCGACTGGAGTAGAGAGCATAATGGAAGTTAATGGCAAACTCAAGCATTTTTCGGGGGTTGGAAACTCTCTCTCCTTTTCTTTCTGCGCCCAGCACAGATAATTCACTTACGGGGATCCGAGCACTCGAGCGCCACATGATACTTGGCACTGCTCAAGTATCGAGCAGTCCCGAACACGCTTGTCCATCACGAATGTGGACCCCTTAGTAGTGCACCACATACAGTGGGAAAAATATGTATTTGATACACTGCTGATTTTGCAAGTTTTCCCACCTACAAAGAATAGAGAGGTCTGTAATTTATATCATAGGTAGACATCAACTGTGAGAGACAGAATCTAAAAATATAAAGCAGAAAATCACATTGTATGATTTTTAAATAATTAAATTGCATTTTATTGCATGAAATAGGTATTTGATCACCTACCAACCAGCAAGAATTCTGGCTCTCACAGACCTGTTAGTTTTTCTTTAAGAAGCCCTCCTACTCTGCACTCATTACCTGTATTAATTGCACCTGTTTGAACTCGTTACCTGTATAAAAGACACCTGTCTACACACTCAATCAATCACACTCCAACCTCTCCACCATGACCAAGACCAAAGAGCTGTCTAAGGAAACCAGGGACAAAATTGTAGACCTGCACAAGCTGGGATGGGCTACAGGACAATAGGCAAGCAGCTAAGTGAGAAGGCAACAACTGTTGGCACAATTATTAGAAAATGGAAGAAACACAAGATGACTGTCAATCTTCCTCGGTCTGGGATTCCATGCAAGATCTCGCCTCGTGGGGTAAGGATGATACTGAAAGACGTCAGGAACTAGCCCAGAACTACATAGGAGGACCTGGTCAATGACCTGAAGAGAGCTGGGATCACAGTCTCAAACATTAACGTTAGTAACTTCCTACGCCGTCATGGATTAAAATCCTGCAGGGCACACAAGACCCCCGCTGCTCACACCAGCATATGTCCAAGCCTGTTTGAAGTTCGTCAATGATCATATGGGTGATCCAGAGGAAGCATGGGAGAAGGTCATGTGATCAGATGAGAACAAAATAGAACTTTTTGGTATCAACTCCACTAGCCGTGTTTGGAGGAAGAAGAAGGATGAGTACAACCCCAAGAACACCGTCCCAACCGTGAAGCATGGTGGGGGAAACATCATTCTTTGGGGGTTCTTTTCTGCAAAGGGGATGTGGCGCCCCTGCAGGTCCAGTTGCCACAGAGGTACTGCATCTCATCCAGAGGTGTGGTACCCCACTCTCAGGTAAGGTGGGATCACTACCCAGGACCAACACACTCACATCCAACACACACCACTCCTGAGGGAAGGGTGAGATTGCTCCTGATGGAGAGCACAGTCCCTGTCCCTGTCAGGATGGTGGAACTAAGTGGAGAAGGTGGGTGGAGGAAGTAGTTTAGGGGAGCACAGAAAGAACGGTATAAAAGGAAGATAGAAAGATCTAGAAGGGTCCATTCTCCTGTTCCAGTGCTGGGAGCAGGAGTAGAGTTCAGTTCAGTCCTGCTCAGGGGAGCAAGAAAGAAGTTCAGTGGAGAGTTCTGGCAAAGGCCAGTCTACTGTTCCAGTGCTTGGAGCAGGAGTTGAGAGGAGCTGAGTGAGGAGTAGGGCCAAGCCAGAGAGGGCCAGAAGGAAAGTGAGGAGAGAAGACCGGAGCAGTGAGAGGGGCTCCAGAGAGAGAAGGGATCCTAGGGGCACGGCGAGTGCGGGATGCCACCCGTGCGCCCGAGTTCATTCTGACGTGGAGGGGTCAAGGCCACAGGAGGGGACCGGCCCCAGCCTAGTGGAGTACTTTAAGGCTCAGCTAGCAAACCGGAGGTTGCGGTATCTTTATGTGCCGTAGCCACAGTCCACACATAATCGTTGAAAAGTTGGCCATATAGGACTAAGGGGACAGACCGGACGTCGCCCGACAAGGCCCACGGCCACTGGCTCGGGACACTGTGTGTGAGACGCAGGGCAGGAGGGCGAGAGCCAGCGCATTGAGACGACCTTGAGAGGTACACAGAAAGGGGTCCCGTTCAAGTGCTTCCAAGATATCTGACAGTTGGCTGGATCACTTCCCCGGAGGACACAGGACGACATGGGCGGTTACAAACTGTAACTTGGAGAACTTAACAACGTGAGTAAAGCCTGAAGACTGCACCCCACTGTGTCCTTGACTAATTACTGCGTCACCTGCCCTGCACTACACTGTCCCTGCAGACAACATCTACCTCTTCAAATCACCATTTACTTCCCTGGAGCTTAGCTCTGCCCGTGGAGAGCTGAACCAACTCTGCTGCCTCACCATCAGCCCCAGTGGATCTGCACCGCAGCGGCGGCCCCATATAGCCGCATACCATGGGTGGCATCACGAACATTATCCCCAAAAAACTTTATTCCCCTTTTTCTTTTCATTATTTGACCGCCAGTGGCCATGGACTGGGCCACTGCCACCGTGACTACCCCGAAAAGGAAAGGCCCGGCTACCGAGTACCACACGGCCCCAGGGGGCGCGTCAGGGACAGGACCAATGCACCATATTGAAGCATCGTATTGAAAGGAGGATGGATGGGGTCATGTATCTCGAGATTTTGGCCAACAACCTCCTTCCCTCAGTAACTTCATTGAAGATGGGTCATGGCTGGGTCTTCCATCATGACAATGACCCAAAACACACAGTGCCCCCGTAAGAAGAATTTCAAGGTCCTGGAGTGGCCTAGCCAGTCTCCAGACCTGAAACCAATAGAAAATCTTTGGAGGGAGCTGAAACTCAATGTTGCCCAGCTACAACCCCTAAACCTGAAACTTGAAAGATCTGGAGAAGATCTGTATAGAGGAGTGAGCCAAAATCCCTGCTGCAGTGTGTGCAAACCTGGTCAAGAACTATAGGAAATGTCTAACCTCTGTAATTGCAAACAAAGGTTCCTGTACCAAATATTAAGTTCTGTTTTTCTATTGTATCAAATACTTATTTCATGCAATAAAATGCTAATTAATTATGTAAAAATCATACAATGTGATTTTCTGGTTTTTATTAGTGTTAAGCGAGCACTAAAATGCTCGGGTGCTCGAAGCTCGGGCCGAACTCACCGTGATACTCGGGTGCATGCAATGATTAAGAACTTATAGTTCGAAACGCATTTGCTGTTCCTCTCCAAGGTGGACTTTTAATATTTTTTGCATGACCCAATAAAATATGGATTTTAGAAGATTTGTTCAGCTGGATCTTCCTGGTTCCTCATTGTTCGTCTGGTAGCACTCCTGGCTCCGTGCTGTTGATCTTCTAGGTGGGTGAGCTGATTTTTCCCTTTCTTTTTCTGCAATGTTAGTCTATGGGAGACCTGAGCATTTTTGCGGCGGTACCCCCGGCAGTCTGTAGAAAGCCTAAAAAGTGCCCAAAACGATAGTGACAGTGCTCAAATGACATGGGGACAGCATGGGGATCACCCCAGGAAGCATTTCTGACCCCCAGGTCACTGCTGTCAACAACGTGGTCAGAGGTATTAAGCCACTTTTACAGGCTCACAATAAAACGTTCAAAAACTAAACTGAAACTGCTTTCCTGTGAAATATGTTAAGGAACATCCTTTCCAGGGTAAAGACTTGTGTATAAGGTAAAATAAATAACCAAAAACAAAAATACTTCTCCACACCTTGGGCTATGTTCATAAGTAGCAGTTTTTATGCGTTTTTGCACTTTTGTATTGCTTTCAACCGTGACAAATGCATTCACCGGGAAATGTCATTTTAACATTTTACAATCTTATCTGGCCATGTGCTGTGTGACACATGCATACAGTGCTGAAAAGACATGGGGACAGGATGGGGAAGACCCCTGGAAGCATCTCTGACACCTAGGTCACTGCCTAAAAGTGTGCCTATCAGAAGTGATCCTTGCCGCATCAGAAGATGCAGACTTGCAACTATCCCCGTGCAAGTCCTTGTCCCAGGGCAGTGTTCAATTGTACCTCCCCCATTCCTTGCAATGCAAGTGCTGCTTGCACTTGAAATTGGGCCTTTTAGGCATGTGGAGGCGTAATCTGGCCACCACGTCATGGCTGCGTCGGCGGCCTGGTATCCATACTCAGTCTCGAGCCGCCCGGCGGCCGGGTGCCCACACACGGTCCCCAGCAGCCTGAGGGCGGCCGGGTGTCCATAAACGGTCCCCAACCGCCCCTATTTGTCCCGGTGCGCAATATACACAAGCGCGCAAACCAAAACATTGCCTGTGCCCTCCTCAGTTCATTTAGTGGGAAGGACAGCCTAACCACAAACATGTGGACAAGTGAATGTGGCCAGGGATGGTCCATCTCACTGACGACTTCACAATGGGTTAATATTGTGGAAGCCGGGACACAGTTGGACACTGGGATGCAAAACGTCCTCCAGACATAGAGGATTGCGGATCCTGGGTCAATCAGGCTTCAACACAAAGTTCAGAAGGTAGACAGCAGCAGTGGTCAGCCTCCTACACAACGAGTAAATTATTCATGATCATGAGGCCATCCATCTCCTTAGATTTCTGTTCCTTGGAATGCAAGCGCATGTATGTAGTAGCAGCTAGGCCTGAGGTGGTCAGCGTTTTGGCGCATATCCTACCTCCTCCGAGGATTGCTGGATGTTTTCCTGCTACTATCCCAGTTCTATGACTCCCGTTAAAACAAAGCTTCAGGTGATGAATGATGGATGAGGTGGTGGCAAAGGAGAAAGAGCAGGAGGAACAGGGACCATTCACATCAATATCAGGCCAGTCAACCACACAAGTCTTGTAGGATATGTTTCTGTACCAAAAGGAGCGGTTCGGCTACACAGTTATAGGGCATACAGTGAGTGCAATGCCTACCAAAAATTTCGAGGCACTCCAATGCCCCTTGGAAGTGACATGGAGGTAAGAGGGTCTTAACTAAACCGTTTTTTCCATTTATAGCAACTGGGTCTCCTGTATACTGTTGGCCTAAGCAGTGAATGGAAGGCTTTCCAAAAATTATGAGGAACTGCAATGCCCCTTGAAACAGACGTGGATTACAGCGTACTAAAAGCCTTCTACCCATTATTGGGGAGTGGGTATCCCTTAGTGTTCGCCTATGCATTGAAAAGCAAAAGCTGACTAAATTTAGGAGGAAATGGAATGCCCGTTGGAAGAGTCGTGGATGTTAGAGTTAATTAAAAACAACATTTCAATGTCCCTTGGAAGAGCTGTGGAGTTCAGAGTGGTTTAACAAGACGGTTTTAATGCCCCTTGGAAGAGACGTGGAGTTCAGAGTGGTTTAACAAGACAGTTTTAATGCCCCTAGGAAGAGACGTGGAGTTCAGAGTGGTTTAACAAGATGGTTTTAATGCCCCTTGGAAAAGACGTGGAGTTCAGAGTGGTTTAACAAGACGGTTTTAATGCCCCTTGGAAGAGACGTGGAGGTCACAGTAGCTTAACAAGACGGTTTTAATGCCCCTTGGAAGAGACGTGGAGGTCAGAGTGGTTTAACAAGATGGTTTTAATGCCCCTTGGAAGAGACGTGGAGTTCAGAGTGGTTTAACAAGACGGTTTTAATGCCCCTTGGAAGAGACGTAGAGTTCAGAGTGGTTTAACAAGACGGTTTTAATGCCCCTTGGAAGATACGTGGTATTCAGAGTGGTTTAACAAGACAGTTTTAATGCCCCTTGGAAGAGACGTGGAGGTCACAGTAGCTTAACAAGACGGATTTAATGCCCCTTGGAAGAGACGTGGAGTTCAGAGTGGTTTAACAAGATGGTTTTAATGCCCCTTGGAAGAGACGTGGAGTTCAGAGTGGTTTAACAAGACAGTTTTAATGCCCCTAGGAAGAGACGTGGAGTTCAGAGTGGTTTAACAAGATGGTTTTAATGCCCCTTGGAAAAGACGTGGAGTTCAGAGTGGTTTAACAAGACGGTTTTAATGCCCCTTGGAAGAGACGTGGAGGTCACAGTAGCTTAACAAGACGGTTTTAATGCCCCTTGGAAGAGACGTGGAGTTCAGAGTGGTTTAACAAGACGGTTTTAATGCCCCTTGGAAGAGACGTAGAGTTCAGAGTGGTTTAACAAGACGGTTTTAATGCCCCTTGGAAGATACGTGGTATTCAGAGTGGTTTAACAAGACAGTTTTAATGCCTCTTGGAAGAGACGTGGAGGTCACAGTAGCTTAACAAGACGGATTTAATGCCCCTTGGAAGAGACGTGGAGTTCAGAGTGGTTTAACAAGATGGTTTTAATGCCCCTTGGAAGAGACGGGGAGGTCACAGTAGCTTAACAAGACGGTTTTAATGCCCTTTGGAAGAGACGTGGAGGTCACAGTAGCTTAACAAGACGGTTTTAATGCCCTTGAAAGAGACGTGGAGGTCACAGTAGCTTAACAAGACGGTTTTAATGCCCCTTGGAAGAGACATGGAGGTCAGACTGGTTTAACAAGACAGTTTTAATGCCCCTTGGAAGAGACGTGGAGTTCAGAGTGGTTTAACAAGACGGTTTTAATGCCCCTTGGAAGAGACGTGGAGGTCACAGTAGCTTAACAAGACGGTTTTAATGCCCCTTGGAAGAGACGTGGAGGTCAGAGTGGTTTAACAAGACGGTTTTAATGCCCCTTGGAAGAGACGTGGAGGTCACAGTAGCTTAACAAGACGGTTTTAATGCCCCTTGGAAGAGACGTGGAGGTCAGAGTGGTTTAACAAGACAGTTTTAATGCCCCTTGGAAGAGACGTGGAGGTCACAGTAGCTTAACAAGACAGTTTTAATGCCCCGTGGGAGAGACGTGGAGTTCAGAGTGGTTTAACAAGACGGTTTTAATGCCCCTTGGAAGAGACGTGGAGGTCACAGTAGCTTAAGAAGACGGTTTTAATGCCCCTTACAGGAGCCATGCAGTACAGCATATTAAAAACATTATTCCCATTATTGGGGAGTGGGTCTCCCATAGTCTTTGCCTATGCCTTCCAAGCAAAAGCTGCCAAAAATTAGGACGGTGCCAATGCTGGCAACACGGACACCCTGGTGGTATAGTGGTGGTGGAGGCTGAGGATAAGGAAAAGAGGAAAAACAGCCGAAATGAGGAAGCGTATACCAATGTGTGGGTGTGAAGCAGTGCATGGGAATACACCTCCCAAAATAACACAGTGGATTTGACTTTGTTATTCTGCTGTCATTTGGTGGTGATGAGAAGTCTGGCCCAATCCACCCCTTGTTCATTTTGATAAGGGTCAGCTTGTCAGCATTGTCAGTTGACAGGCGAGTGCACTTATCAGTTATAATTCCCTCAGCGGCACTAAAAACACGCTCCGATAACACGCTAGCGGCAGGACAGGCCAGGACCTCCAAGGCGTACAGAGCGAGTTCATTCCAAGTGTCCAGCTTGGATACCCAATAATTAAAAGGCACAGAGGAATCACAGAGGGCGCTGGTACGGTCGGCAAGGTACTCCCTCACCATCTTTTGAAACTTTCCACTCCTTGTGAGAGTACCCCGCGACTCAGGGCCTGTAAGCTGGGCAGGTCTCAGAAAACTGTCCCAGAACAATGACAGTGTTCCCCTGCCTCTGCTGGATTGGAGTTGGGTCTCTCTCGCGTGTACGCCTTGGTTGGGCAACGAACTGTGACCTCTGCCGCTAGCGTGTTCAGATGGGAATTTTTTTTAACAGTTCTGCAGCAAGGGCCTTCTGGTACTGCCCCATTTTTGTAGACCTCTCCACCTCAGGAATAAGAGAGTGAAAGTTCTCCTTGTAGCGGGGGTCTAAAAGTGTCACCAACCAGTAATGACTGTCACCCAACATTTTGACAACGCGAGGGTCACACATTAAGGCAGCGTAACATAAAGTCAGCCATGCGTGCCAGACTGCTAACGGGCAAGACTTCCGTGTCCTCACCAAGAGGATGACTGACCATGCTCTACTCCTCCTCCTCCTCCCCCCTGTCCTCAGGCCACCCACGCTGAACCGACGGTATAACAGTTGTACACGTACTAACATCTACAGCGCATGATACCAGCTCCTGTTCTTCCTCCTCCTCCTCCTCTCCCTCATTGTCCTCCAATGCACGTTGGGATGAGATGAGGCTGGGCTGTGTGTAATCACCCTCTACGGCTTCTTGATCCATCTCATCATACTCTGGTTGCAATGCCTCCTCTTTAATTCTCTGCGGAGAGCGTTGCAAAAGACAGACAAGTGGGATGCTGACGCTAATGATGGCGTCATCACCACTCACCATCTTGGTGGACTCCTCAAAGTTTGTCAGGATGGTACATATGTCAGGCATCCAGGTCCACTGCTGAGGTCTTATGTGTGGAGTCTGACCTGAATATCGACGGCCTTGTTGCAGCCGGTACTCCACAACTGCTCTCTTCTGCTCACAAATCCTTTGCAACATGTGGAGGGTAGAGTTCCAACGTGTGGCCTGTGGGGCATTGGCTGCGAATTTGCACTTTCGTTCAAAGGTCTGGGATATGGACAATTGAACGCTGCAGTGGGACGTGGACGTGGACGTTGATGCTGTTTCTTGAGAAACTGCTATAACAAGTGAAGACTGAGAGGAGGGGGCATCTTTGCATGCAGTATGGACAGGGGATTGCCTTGCACGCACAACAGGGGGTTCTCTTACACACACAACAGCGGAAGAAGCAGTGGTGACACCCGCTGACACTGGTCGTTGACCCTGGGGTTCGCCCCACAAAGTCGGGTGCTTTGCTGCCATGTGCCTGATCATGCTGGTGGTGGTCAGACTGGTAGTTTTGTCACCCCTGCTGATGCTGGCCTGGCAGGAGGTACAAATGGTCTTTTTGTGTCTGAACAGTCAGCGAGACACTCAAAATGTTTTTTTTTAATGCAAAAAGGTGGATTACACCCAGATTTGAACCGTGGAAGAGGAAAACCACAGTTCTAGTTATCTGGCCTACACCAGAATCTTTTATACAGATATATTTGTGTCTGAACAGTCAGCGAGACACTCAAAATATTTTTTTTTATTAAAAAAGGCAAAAAAGTGGATAATACAGAGATTTGAATCGTGGAACTGCAAAACCACAGTTCTAGTTATCTGGCCTACACCAGACTCTTTTAAACAGATATATTTGTGTCTGAACAGTCAGCGAGACACTCAAAATGCTTTTTTTTATTGAAAAAAAGTCAAAAAAGTGGATAATACAGAGATTTGAACCATGGAACTGCAAAACCACAGTTCTAGTTATCTGGCCTGCACCACACTCTTTTAAACAGATATAATTGTGTCTGAACAATCAGCGAGACACTCAAAATGTTTTTTTTTATTGAAAAAAGGCAAAAAAGTGGATAATACAGAGATTTGAACTGTGGAACTGCAAAACCACAGTTCTAGTTATCTGGCCTACGTCAGACTCTTTTAAACAGATATATTTGTGTCTGAACAGTCAGCGAGACACTCAGAATCGTTTTTTTTATGCAAAAACGTGGATTACACCCAGATTTGAACTGTGGAAGAGGAAAGCAACAGTTCTAGCTATCTGGCCTACACCAGAATCTTTTAAACAGATATATTTGTGTCTGAACAGTCAGAGAGACACTCAAAATGTTTTTTTTATTGAAAAAAGGCAAAAAAGAGGATAATACAGAGATTTGAACCGTGGAAGAGGAAAACCACAGTTCTAGTTATCTGGCCTACACCAGACACTTTTAAACAGATATATTTGTGTCTGAACAGTCAGCGAGACACTCAAAATGTTTTTTTTTATGCAAAAAAGGCAAAAAAGTGGATAATACAGAGATTTGAACCGTGGAACTGCAAAATCACAGTTCTAGTTCTCTGGCCTACACCAGACTCTTTTAAACAGATATATTTGTGTCTGAACACTCACAGACACACTCATTTTTTTTTTCTGGTGGAGGGGGGAATACCAAAAGGATAATAAAATGGGTATTTGTACAGTCTGACTGAGGGGGAAAAAAAAAAGAGGATTTAGATGAAAAAAAAAAAGGAGTTTTCCTGGCCCCTGAGACCTGGGGCTAAGTCTAGCAATTTGAAAAGCAGCACACAGGACTGTAATGCAGTGTTTGTTGGTATAACCACTGTGTCTCCTATACAGCCTGCCTGCCTGCCTGATATCTGGGATGGATATTAGTCCTGAGAAGGACTGTTTGTTTGATTTGGCAGTCTTTAGAGACCCTACACTACCTATTTCGCAGTATAAATCTCTCCCTAACTCAGCAGCACTCTCCCTACACCGTTTGATCCGGAGCGACTGTGTCCAAGATGGCAGCGCCCGGTTTTAAATACAACCAACATCGCTGTGGCATTACAGTGACTGGCTGGCAATCCCTGCATGTTCATTGGCTCTGTAAAGAGCGCCAAACATGCAGGGCGGAGACCCGAGCTCCCGCCCGAGTAACCAGGAGATGCTCGGTGCTCGCCAAACATCCCGAGTAGTGAGATGCTCGGGCGAGTACCGAGCAGTGTCAAGCATGCTCGCTCAACACTAGGTTTTATTTTTTAGATTTTGTCTCTCACAATTGAACAGTACCTACGATAAAAATTACAGGCCTCTCCATTCTTTATAGGTGGAAAAACTTGCAAAATCGGCAGTGTATCAGATACTTATTTTCCTATTTTCCCCACTGCATAATGGACCTCACACAATATTAAAATAAAAAAATAAACTTTATATACTCACCTAACCCCGGCGAGTCCAGCAGCAGGTCGTGGGCAGACCGACGCAGTAACATCACCGTACTGGGACTCTGACGTCCTGTGTGTGTCGCGGCGCGATGATGTCGTTACGTCACTCCACCCTGGACATGCCATTCTGCAGGCTGCAGGGCTAAAGCGACCTACAGCCTACAGATTATGTCTCCCTGTGCTCTGCTGCAGAGTTTCACTATATCAGCGTGCTGTGCCATCCTGGGCCCCCTACCTGCTGCAGCTGGGCTCTCCTTCCTCTCTATTCCACTGTTCCACTTTCCAGCCATGTCTGGGGTACAATCAACCTCTTCTATAATCTATTTGCTTTGTTGTTACCTCTGATTCTCCTAAGGGTGCTTTCACACTACGTGTTGCCACGTTTAGTGGTCCTATCAGGGCTTACCTCCGAACCCCCCAGAAAAATGGGATTCGCATAGATGTGCCGACACAGGGCTATTGAGTATAATGGTGCAGACGGCGTCACTCACCGTGTGCTCTGTTGTGCATCATTTTCGGGTGTTTACGCCTACTGGAGGCGGACACCCAGATATAGTAGACTGCATCTGGTGTCCGCCTCCAGTATATGTATACTCCCAAATCCCGTTTTGCGCGGGATTTGGACGTAAGCCCCGAGGGGACCAATGTATGGGTGCCAGAACGCAGTGTGAAAGCAGCCTTACACGCACACTGCAGTCTACCTGCTGCACTCCACTATATTTCTCACTGACAACAACTGGACACTACTCAACCAGAAATTTCTGGCATGATCCATTTTTGTTACTTAATATTCATTCCCAATTAGGCTATGTTCACACGTTGCGTGCTTGATGCATTTTTTTCTGCAGGAAAACTTGTTTAGTGCCTGATGTTCCTGAGTTTTATGCACCAAAAACGCAGCAAAACCTGACAGCTGCATTTTTGTTACGTTTTTGTACTACCTATCGCTTTCTATGGGTGAAAAAATGCTGCAAAAACTCTGCAGAATCGCTGAAAGAAGTGACATGCTGTAGTTTACAAAAACGCAGCAGTCTTCCAATTCAGTCAGGAAAAAAAAACAATGTGTGTGCATGAGATTTCTGAAATCTCATAGCTTTTGCTGGTGCTGTAAAAAGCGGCATAAAAAAACGCAGCAAAAATACAACGTGTGAACATAGCCTTACTAAGCTTTCTTGATCATGTTTAACTCCCTCTTAACCGGTGTAACTCTTGCAGTGCCAGAAGAAACTCGATAATCAGCACATACAATAATTACTGTGCAAGTACACAATTTTATCACACATCAATATCACAGCATCTGTAATTGTTACAAAAATAAGTCATCAGTGTCATGTAATAACACAATATCATGTAGCAACATACAAATATAACATCAAACTCTTCATACGAGTCTGTAAAAAATACATTTGCAGTATGAAATTCAAGGATGAAGCATACAACATAAGAAAAAACCCAAATAGGCACACATAGGGTGAGTACGTTAAGAAACAGGGGGAGGTGAATGTAAATAGTGGACAGTCTTGGGTGCAAAAGAGGTCTGGAATTGTTATTATACTGGCGTAGTACTTCTGGAAACCAGTGGCCCAAGGAGCACTAGCAGGAACAGCAAGCAGTAGAAGAAGTTCTTGAAATTAGCAAGGGGTTGTAAGAAACAATCCGTAGATGAATTTAGTGTGGGTAAGAATGTTCAGGAGCTGGAGACTGAAACTAGGCTAATAGCTAGACACAATACTCAAGCAATAAGTGAAAGTTCCATGTGGCTTTAAGTAGGCCCAAACAAGAAAACAAGATGGATTCCATAGGTTCAGAACCCGCCATCTTGGTTAAGGGCAATTGCAGAACACAACAGCAGCCTCCAGAAGTAAGGAGTGAAGCTGCAGCACAAATATCAAAGTGAACAATAGTGGCCAATAGTGGTCAAACTGTAGAAAGCAACAGAAATCCTGACAGGAATAATGGGGAAAAATGTTTATTTAAAACATCTCTAAAGCACATTGCGTTTCAGACAGTTTACCTCTGCCCTGGATCAACGAAACACGTTGTGATTTAGAGATGTTTTAAATAAACGTTTTTTTCAGCCATTATCCTCTACCTCATCTATTTTGTGAGCCCAAGACTGCCCACTACTTTGGAGAAACGCTGGTACTTCAGGTGTTATAATCTGTTAGTATGAAATTGGTACAGAAGTACAGAATGGGCTTATAGCAGCCTGTTGTGCTCTACATGAGACAGAAAGAGGCAAAAAAAAAAAAATTAACATACAGGCCTGATGAATGTTGTTTTTTATGTCTTTGGGATTTTTTTTAAGTAAAGTCTATTTTATCTAACTGTGCTTTCAAATTAAATGCAAGGAATTTCCCGCTGCTATCAGAGTGAAATGTTTCTTTGATGACGCAAATGTGTGAAAAATACTCAGAATTAATTTTACAAGCTTGATTATTATAAGATGTCAGCTTGGTGTAGTTTGGAGCCTTTTATATTTTTATATTTGTACATGAGCCATCTTGCAACACTGACAATGAACACTAGGTGTCAGCATACACAACTTTACCTGCACCTGTATAATAAAGGGAAAGCCTAAAATAATAAGGAACAAACAATGTTATGTAATTCACTACCAGCTGCAAGAAGTAGGGAATCCTATAACGATACAATATACTGCAAATAGTAATAGATTTATGATAAGTAATAATGAGCGAGTATGCCTCATTAACCCATTCGGCGTCGGGTGCTCACCGAGTATTTTGCCGTGCTCGGCATTACATTCGTTGTAGCCGCGCCTGCAAGTGTCACGGCTGTTAGTGAATGAAATGCAGAGCATGTCAAAATACTTGGCGAGCACCTGAGTGTGCTCGCCGAAAGGGTTAATGAGGCATACTCGCTCATCACTAAGGATAAATAATAAAAAATTAATGGAACGTTATTTCCAATCTCCCATGATCACCTTGTATGTTACGTTGACAGTATCACATATTGCATATACAATGTATAGATCTATAGGTTTCACTTAGTAATATGTACTTTATAAGGCACATATGTGCTAATCAGTCTTAAAATTATTGATAGCTTAAGTGTATTACATTAATTAACTCTTGTATGGTTGCCAACATTTCTGGGGGTGTGCTGCAGACATACCATTGGTGCAGCTCGTACAGGGGCCCAAGAGGTAAGGGGGGCACTTCCAGCTTCAAAACAGCAAGCAGCTTCTGCTACAGACTCATAAAGGGGTGCATTATAATGAGCAATTGGACTGCAAAAGACCCCTATAGTGTTCTTGCACATGGCCCCTCTTCTCTTTGTGTCCGTCCCTAACTTAAGCCCTACCCCTACCCTGTTCCTGCCCCCCTACGTCCAATCCGGGACTGCCACTTTTGGGCAAGATTTATATAAACCCTGTCCACCTTTTGGCCCTGGTGTCCCAGTAAATCATGAGCAGTTGGCAACTATGCCGCATGACAATGGCGCTTGCAAAGGGTAGAATCGATTAGGTGGGAAATGAACAGGCAGCACTTTACGTTGATGTGATGGAAGCAGAAAAAAATGTTGAACTGCAAGGATCTGAGTGACTGGGTCAGAGCATCTCAAAAACGGAAGATCTTGTGGAGTGTTCCTGCTATGTGGTAGGAGGAAACTACCAAAAATGGTTCAAGGAATGACAACTAGTGAACTGGCAACTGGGTCATGGACAGCCAAGCGTCATTGATGAGTGTGGGGAGCAAAGGCTAGTCTTTCTGGTCAAATCCCACTGAAGAACTACCATATTATAAATGATTGCAAGAGCTAATCCTGGCTTTGATCGAAAGGCGTCACAACACACTGCGCTTCACAGCTTTCTGTGCATGGGGCACTGCAATATGGTTGGAGTACCTATGCCAACCCTTATCTGCTGCCGAAAACGACAACGATAGGCACATGACCTTGGAACAATGGAAGAAGCTGAGCTGTTCCGATGAATCAGGATTTATTTTACATGTGGATGACCGGCAGGCAGACATATTATTCATAAGGGGGTGTAGGGAAGCCTGGATGGGCTGTGGGGCTGACTTTTTTTTTTTGCTGATCCTATTGTTACCTGCGCCCTAATGGCTCTAATGGTTCTGCGCCATAGCAATACTTGCACATATATATTTATCACAGCAATAGTACATTATTAGGGTTGTGACTAGAGTTGGTGCGAATCGATTTGCAGGACCTCGTACATTGGCCATGTCAGTAATCTGTGGCCGCTAGGTGAGACCCCTGAGAACCACCTCCTACCTGCCAGCATTCGCAGCTGTTCTTTGACTAGCCGGCCTGGCGCGATATCATCATTGTGGTGTGAGGCCGACTGATCTAAAGAAGAGCCACGGATACAGGCAGATTGTGGGCAATTCTCAGGGCTCCTGTCCCACAAACACAAGTTACTGAAGTGACTACTGGACCGGGTTCAGCAAATCGATTCGTACCCCCTCTAGTTGCGACGTCATGCTGACTGTTCCTGTACACCTTCATGAAAATTATAGGCTAGGCTGCCGAGAGCAACCAAAACAGTCGTCAATGAAAAACTTCCTGAAGAGTTCTACAATAAAATATCACTATAAAAATGTAAGAAATAATGTGAATAGAATTTTTAAGGAGATCCACAAAAGGGACATAGGGTTGTGTACTGCGGTCTAGTGCTTCCCAAGCTCAAGCTGTATTCATGGATTGTGGATAGTGGATTCAAAAATTGAAGTGTTAGAAGGGGCCCTAAATACCTGTAAGTCTAGAAGCCCAGTTTAATACGGCCCAGATGACTGTGTATGAATCACTTACCAGGTGAAGAATTGGTGTCTGGGCACATTATGTGAAAATGGAAATGCAGCAGAATCAGTATTATCTTCTGAGAAATGTTATGATAGGAGACCCTGGTTCCTGGCATCATGTGGATGTTATTTTTACACATACTACACACCTAAACATTGTTACAGACTTGTCATAGTAGCCTTCCTTATATTACAACAGTCTCTTCCTTGTAAATAGGGAACGGTTGCAACCAGAGAGAACGACAATCACACAAACAGAGGTCAGATGGAAGTATAAAGGGTTCCCCACACTTTATTGAGTTATACAAGATTATATAGTAAAGAAGTCAATGTGCAAATTTCATAATGCAAAGTAAAAACAAAAAAAAAATCATTTAGGCCACATTCACATGTTCAGTATTTGGTGAATTTTTTACATCAGTATTTGTAAGCTAAAACCAGGAGTGGAACAATCAGAGGAAAAGTATAATAGAAATACGTCACCACTTCTGTATTTATCACCCACTCCTGATTTTGATTTACAAATACTGATGTAAAATACTGACCAAATAGTTAAGGTGTGCACGTGGCCTAATTGGTGACTCGAGAGAGTTTGCTGAGTGTCAAGCCGAGCGACAGGTCGAGTGAGAGGCTGCTGAGCAACAAGCCGAGCGAGGGCACCAGCTGAAATTAATCCGACTCCAGAAGGAGCCATCCACCCCACTGGCGCAATTGAGTGACGAGTGATGGGCGAGGCTTCGACTGCGTCCTCTACTGGGCCTGTTATTGGGGAACTCACAGTGAGCGTATGGTATATACACCTCCGATTCCAATGCATGAAATATACTGTATATACCCCCATAGCTCACCGCCAACTCCACAATAACAAAAAAAGAACCACTAGCTGCTGCCATCATTACCAATTGCAGCAGCAATATATAACCTTGAATCTTAATTTATCAAAAGATAATATTCCAGGCAGTAGGCCAAGAAAGATAACTATATGGGCATCATGGCAAAAAAAAGTCTACACTTAATAAAAATCAACATAATTAGTATACAACATGGAGTATACGGGCATATAAAATGGCAACCATTCTAACAAGCAAAAAACCCGCCTCTATGGCTCTTTAATGATAGTGGCCTCTTTCTGCAGAATAATGTACAATACCACATTGTGAAATTTGTTCAGCTTGAGGAATATGGCAATGCATTTGACTTAGCCTAAAAATTATCCAAGTTTCAATGCAATGTCATGTTATGACTGATCGGTGTGCAGTATATTGTGAATGATGGTTATATATTGGCTATGAAATTGTTAATGCTATAGGGATACACATTACAGGCAGAGTCGGGACTGGTTTGGTGTCACACTATATGAACATTGCAGACAATATTAGCAGAGCTCGTTTGCTGTAATTTGATAGGAAGCAGAGTGCTCTCACTAAGTTTTTATATGCTTATGTGCCGGCTATGGAGAGCTCCGGCCTGACACGTTATTTAATCATACAGAACACGAGATGCCTCTGTTCTCAGTATGGGGAAAACTTGAAACATAAAATGAATCGAATCGGGTTATTTTTAGATGATTTCTTCAAGAACTGTTTCCTATCCTGCAGGCTTTCGTTGGGTTTGGCTTCCTGTTCTGTGCTCTCATGGCGGGACTGACTTGGACACAAGAGTGTCAGAATCAGGTAAGTTGCTGATTGTGACACCACACTTATGGTGTATGGCATATAACACCGAACAGATATTCTACTAATGAGTTAGTGAAATGTACCTAGATGCACCCAGTATAAGAGCTGAATGCCTAACATAAAAGCCATTTATTCTGGTCATGTTCCAAGTTACAGCAAAACTAGCACAGAGCATCGGAAGTTACCAGATGCAGCACTCACACATAGAGTCATGATAATACTGGTGTCAGACACTATAAGAACTTCCGCCTGAAGGAAACCCCTCTATGACATCCATTTACAATAATAGGTTGCAGGGCAAAGAGTTATCCATATGGTAAGTGACCAGGGGCGGATTAAGAGTAGCTAGGGCCCCGGGCAGTTTAGAAGGCGTGGGCCCCCCAGGTACCTGATGTATCACGTGACATGTGATAGGTCATGTGAGTAACACACAGGTGCTCTGGTGAACATCTGTAGATGGAAAACGACAGAGATAGTGGTGCGAGTAGAGCGCCATGCACATTTTTACCTTATGTACAGCACTATATATAACATAGCGCTATACATAATAGGGCAGGGGTGGGAGATTCATTTTCGGAAAGGGGCCACATGAGAGACCATGACTGTTGTGGAGGCTGAACCAATAGGTTGAAAATAATTGTGCTCAATATTAATATTAACATATTAATTATAAATATTTTTGTATATTAATTGTATGACTTATTATTGAGCCAAATTAAGTATGCTAACATCCCGCTATATACAGTATGAGCCCCCACATAGCCCCGTACATACAGTATGAGCCATCACATAGCCCCCAATATACGGCATGAGCCCCTACATAGCCCCGTACATACAGTATGAGTCCACATACAGCCCTCTGTATAAAGTATGAGCTATCTCGTAGCCCCAATATACAGCATGAGCCCCTTCTTAGCCACCTAGATACAGTATGAGCCCTCACATAGCCGCCCAGATACAGTATGAGCCCCCACATAACTCCCTAGATGCAGTATAAGCCCCACAAAGTTCCCTATATACAGTATGAGCCATCACAGATTCCTATATACAGTATGAGCCCGCACATAGCACCCTAGATACAGTATGAGCTCAAACATAACCTCCTGTATACAGTATGAGCCCTCACATAGGCTCCTATTTACAGTATGAGCCCTCACATAGCCCCTGTATACAGTATGGTAAATCCTTTCTATTGTAACCACTGAGATCCTCCTGGCATCTCCCCGTATTTTCTTTGTGCTTTTAGCTGTGCTGGATTTCCAGAACAGAAATAAAATACAAGAAAGTCGGTGCACATTTCAGGAAACTCATAAGTATACAGGATCTAAGCGACTAATAACAAACAGCAATTATTTGCCTGTACGAAGGAACTTTCTGAAATAAAACACATCCTCCCCCCACCTTAACAATATCAAACATTCAAAGGGAAAAGAAACACAATTTACTATGAGCTGCAGGAAAATATATTCTAAGAGAAGTCAGGGAGGGGCCAGCAAGAAGGCGAAAGGAAGAGGAAGCAGGACAGAAAGGAAGGCGTGAAGAGATACATAATTTACATATGATCAGAGGCGGGTCAGAAACCCCAGGACCCCACCAATCTGCAGAAAATAATTTGCTGTGCTGCTTATTTCAAAGGAAGACATCCCAAGTTCAATGGTCAGCAAGATTTCAACAAACTTTGCATAAATTAATAGTATAAGCAATTATAAGAAAATTTGCAATATATAATATCAGAGAAATATGCTTCTTTGTCCACTTATGAGCCACTTCGTCCTCTCTGAAGTCACCATCAACTCTGAAAAACAACTCATATCTGTCTTGGTCAAAGCAAAATGGACTGCTATCTCACTGAATTGTCAAATTACACCTCATTTTATAGTCTAAAGAGAGGAAAGGGCGAGAGTGAGCAGCACTCGGCATAGTGAGAGACAGGCAGACACAGGTAGATCAAGCTGCAACTGTTTTAGATCACTCAAGTGCTGGATTCACAGCCACACAGCTCAGTACTGCTGTATAATGTCATACATGCTGCTGCGGCTATTGTCTGTGTGGTACAGAGAACGATGAGTCGAAATCCCTTTTCTTATGTATGCTGTGCATAGGAGACATCATAGCAGCTAGCCCCCCCCCCACCACCACCAGCTCAGCGTGAACTGAAAACTGGAGATTATTATTATTATTCCTCATGTATATACAAATACACAATAGTCTATTCCGAAAAGATAGCTGAAATGACAGGTACGCCTTAATTGTTCTTGTAACAAAATGCATAGCAAGCTTAGCTTGAGAAATATTTCAGCCATTGTTCTTTTTGTTAACTTCAGTAGAAATGTATTCTAATAATGCTGTATGTATGTGAACAATGAGATGCAAAGTAATGATGTGGTTTTTAGAGAAGACTCTTTTATACATAAAAGACTTTTGAAAGTTTTCCCACCTACAAAGAATGGAGAGGTCTGTAATTTTTATCGTACACTTCACCTGTGAGAGACAGAATCTAAAAATAAAATCCAAAAAATCACATTGTATGATTTTTACGTAATTAATTTGCATTTTATTGCATGAAATAAGTATTTGATACAATAGAAAAACAGAACTTAAAGGGGTTTTCCCACAAACAAAAGTTCAGTTTAAAAATTGTCTGTGTCTGACCGTGTATGGAACATACCACAGCTCCTGGGCAGGGGAGGAAGCAAAAGAGTATACAGACATTACAGCAGGGGATTGCAGAGGATTCATTTTTTGAGGTAAAATATTGTTTAAAAACAGGCAGTGAAATGTTTTACCTCACAAAATGAATCCCCTGTGATCCCCTGCTATAATGTCTGTATTGTCTTTTGCTTCCTCCCCTGCCCAGGAGCTGTGGTATGATCCATACACGGTCAGACACAGACAATTTTTAAAATGAACTTTTGTTCGTGGGAAAACTTCTTTAATATTTGGTCCATAAACCTTTGTTTGCGTTCACAGAGGTCAGATGTTTCCTGTAGTTCTTGACGAAGTGTTCACACACTGCAGCAGGGATTTTGGCCCACTCCTCCATACAGATCTTCTCCAGATCTTTCAGGTTGTGGGTTGTCACTGGACAACATTGAGTTTCAGCTCCCTCCAAAAATGTTCTATTGGGTTCAGGTCTGGAGACTGGCTAGGCCACTCCAGGACCTTGAAATGCTTCTTACGGAGCCACTCCTTAGTTGCCCTGCCTGTGTGTTTCGGATCATTGTCACGCTGGAAGACCCAGCCACGACCCATCTTCCATGCTTCTACTGAGAGAAGGAGGTTGTTGGCCAAAATCTTGCAATACCTGACCCCATCCATCCTCCCTTCAATATGGTGCAGTCGTCCTGTCCCCTTTGCAGAAAATCACCCCCAAAGTATGTTTCCCCCACCATGCTTCACAGTTGGGATGATGTTCTTGGGGTTGTCCTCATCCTTCTTCTTATTCCAAACATGGCGAGTGGAGTTGATGCCAAAAATTCTATTTTAGTTTCATCTGACCAAATGACCTTCTCCCATGCCTCCTCTCTGGATCATCCAAATGGTCATTGGCGAACTTCAAACAGGCCTGGATATGTGCTGATGTGAGCAGGGGAACCTTACGTGCCCTGCAGGATTTCAATCTATGACAACGTAGTGTGTTACTAATGTTTGAGACAGTGGTCCCAGCTCTCTTCAGGTCATTGACCAAGTCCTCCCATTTAGTTCTGGGCTGATCGCTGACCTTTTTCAGAATCATTCTTACCCTACAAGGCAAGATTTTGAAGCCCCAGACCGAGGAAGATTGACACTCATCTTGTGTTTCTTTCATTTTCTAAGAATTGTATAAGTTGCCTTCTTACCAAGCTGCTTGCCTATTGTCCTATATCCCATCCCCGCCTTGTGAGGGTCTACAATTTTGTCCCTGGTGTCCTTAGACATCTCTTTGGAGTTGGCCATGGTGGAGAGGTTGGAGTGTGATTTATTGAGAATTCTTGCTGGTTGGTAGGTGATCAAATACTTATTTCATGCAGTAAAATGCAGTTTAATTATGTAAAAATCCTACAATGTGATTTTCTGTTTTTTGTTTTTAGATTCTATCTCACAATTGAAGTGTACCTACGATTACAATTACAGACCTCTACATTCTTTGTAGGTGGGAAAACTTGCAAAATCGGCAATGTATCAAATACTTATTTTCCCCACTGTATATATATATATCCAGTTCAGTGAAGAGACGCAAAAACAGCTCCTCTATTGGCAGAGACTTCTGCCATATTTAAAGGACTCTGTTCTGCTGGTTTGGACTGCATTTTGACAGCACCAGACAGAACCCGGGCCAGGGGGGCTGTGCAAGCAACGAGGAGGAAGTGCATCACAGGAAGGGGCAGATTGGTAGGTAAATCAGTATTGGTAGGTAATGAGAGTTCTGTCTTTCTCTGAATCTAATGGACTGTTGTAATGTGCTGACAGGTATAGCCTGTGCCTGCCAACTCTCTGAAAAAGTGGAGATCTCACTGGAGATGACAAATCCCTTAGGTGTCCACCTGTCCCCATTCCTGGCTTCCCTTTGCTCCTGACACCGCAGCCTCCCGGCAATGGGGAAATTAAAGTATCTCGACGGCTGCAGATCTGTTGGGGGAGTTTGCAATCTGGTCTGTTTATATTATTTTGACATTCCGGTTTGGGATCTGTATTTTTTGGAAATATCCGGTTTGGGTCTCCGTATTTAGCTATGGGTTTTTTTGTGGGTGTCAAGGAGAGTTGATTTATTTATGGGATTGTTTTTCTTTAAGGGTCTATATGTGTTTAGAGGGTCTGCTGTGTGGTCTATAATTATTTAGCTTTGTACATAGGTGATCATTTATACCATTTGTGATTGATTGTCCAATATAAATGGCTGGGCATAAAGCAGAAGCATTTTGTGTGGCATACACAGTGCCCCACTTTCTATACAAAGTAGTTAACTTTTTATGAACAGTACTCCACTTTCTATGCATACTAACCCGCTTTTTATGTACAGTATTCCACTTTCTATGCCCAGCAACCCACTTTTTATGCACAGTATCCCACTATTTATACACTGTACCCCACTTTGTATGACCGGTACTCCACTGTCTATGCCCAGTACCCCACTTTTTCTGAACACTACTCCACTTTCTATTCATAGTAACCCGCTTTTTATGCACAGTACCCCACTGTTTATGCACAGCAGTCCACTTTTTATTCACAGTAGTCCATTTTCTATGCACAGTACACCTCTTCCTATGCACAGTACATCCCATTTTTCCACAAACAAAAGTTTATTTTGTTCAATAGATCCTGGAACAATAATAACTTCCACAATTGGATGTGATTAAATAAAATGTTCCTGTGCTGAGATAATCTTATAAATGTGCCCCTGCTGTGTACTGTGTAATGGCTGTGCCTGACCGTACAGGAAAATGGTCTGATCATACCACATCTCCTGGGCATGGAAGGATGCAAAAGAGTATACAGACATTTCAGCAGGGGATCACAGCTGATTCTTTTTGTGAGGTAAAACATTTCCCTGCCTGTTTTTAAACAATGTTTTACCTCAAAGAAAGAATCAGATGTGATCCCCTGCTGTAATACCTGTATACTCTTTTGCTTCCTCCCCTGCCCAGGAGATGTGGTATGATCAGACCATGTTCCTGTACGGTCAGACACAGCCATTACACAGTACACAGCAGGGGCACATTTATAAGATTATCTCAGCACAGGAACATTTTATTTAAACACATCCAATTGTGGAACTTTTTATTATTGCAAGATCTATTGATTAAAATTAACTTTTGTAAGTGGTAAACCGCTTTAAATAAGCAAGTAAGTAGATTAAAAATAATAAATAAGTAGCCATATTTTAAAGATTTTTACTAAATTGACAGTACATATAAATATATAAGTACGTCAATTTGTTAAAAAAAAATTAAAGATGGCTACTCATTAAATATAAGAGAAAAAAAACTTCAGGGAGGCAGTGCAAAAGTAAAGGGTATCATACAGTATGTTATTATGTATGATACAATATGCTATTATTAATTTGCATTGCAGATAATTTTCATAATTGGTTGTCTTTCCTTAGTTGTGTGGGCGGTTTTGTAAAAATGACAAATTATTTTGCAGTTCTGTGCGAGGAACAAGAGATGGATTATCAGAATTTCTGTAATATTGAATGTTGGCCTGAAGAAATTTTACTCCAATTCCTTATGATTAGCTTTTATTACTAGCTACGCTGTATGAACCCATTTTTTTCCAAAAATAACTTCTTGTTGTGGCACACTTATATGCCACACACCTCTGCACTTCTCATTTATAGTACTCTAGTCATCCTATGAATGGTCCTAGAATGGGTTCACAATGGACGGGTTAGTACATGGCCAACAAGAATAAAGTCATCAGTTTTTCATGGTACAATTTACATTTTATTCAACACCTTAAAGTTATAGCCAGAGCTACTTATGTTTCGGTAAAAGTTCAAACATGTTTGCACTAAACATGCAAGCGGTCAATGGTTGGATTGCAGAGGCTCTAACCAACATCAATAATGCCTTACCTCCTGCTTAGGTCTGTACCTCTTGATGTTCCTCCAGCGAATGTCCCTTTGCCACTCAAATCCACTTATTCAAGTGGGCAACGATCACAGCTTCCACTGCTACCCACAGCTGGAGCTTTACTCCAGGATACTTGTCTCAAACACTACAATTTGGAAGTCAATCCTCATCTTTCTGATGGAAATATTATGGACCATCACAACACCACAATTCCTGCAATCATCTTTCTCACTGTGTATGAATTCCTTCTCTTGGTACTAGCAGCAGATTGTTCTCATGCACTTGGTGCCATTTCCAAGTTACGTCATATATAAGTGCCAGAAAAAAGACAATGTGTTGTCACGGTGTGTCAGATGTGACAGACAGTCTGAGTGTATTTAAGGACACAGCAAGAAAGTTCTGATTACCTCAGGGTCCTAAAGGGAAATGACTCGCCCCCTGGGCCGTGGGGCACTCGGAACCGGGCTTCAGGGCAATGCTGGGAGTAGTAGTGGCGACCCGGTCCCGTGGCTCAGGGTGGTCAGACCATATGCTGTAGTAGTGTATTTGTAGGTTTTGAAAGTCCGACTACGCCACCCGTGGATTGCGGCTATTATGAACCGCCGCTGCAAGGCAGTCCACTGAGGCTGATGGTGTGTGCAGCTGAGATAGTATAACTCCCCACGGGAAGAGTGTAGCCTCAGGGCAGTAAGCATAGATGGTGGGGATTGTAGTGCAGGGCGTCCCAGCACCGGTAGTGCTGGCGCGGCAAGAAATGCAAAGACAACGTGTTGCAGTCCAGGGTCTTTTACTCACAGTTCGTATAGTCCAAGTCACTTCTGCAGGGAATGACTGCCCAAGCCGTGCTGCGTCCACCAGGTGAGGGGCTCGGTCAATCCCCAGGCAATTCAGTAGTATGGCACAGGTCTCCCTTCTATCCTTCCTCTGGCTCGTGCCCCACCAGTCACCAAACTTTTGTCCAGCTGCCGCGGATCTGTGCGGGTAAACGTGGGCCCCGTTTCCCGCTATCCTATATGGTGCCTTCCTAGCAGGTTTAGCAGGGGGTCGCACCAAGTGATGATCACGACCTCCGGTTCTTGGCTGAGGGATAATTTACCTCCACCAATTTGGGATCCGGTACCCTTTCCTTGCCTGACCCGTCACCCGATTTCACGTTGGTCCTTAGGGTCCCTTCTGCCTTCTTGTTTCTGAGCCCTTCTGCTTCTCTGTCACTTCTCCTCCTTTCCTGTTCCTTCTTCTCTTCCTTCCCTCGGCCTCTTCTCCAGGCCTACTTCTCCTTCTCCTCCCAGGCTCCGGCCTTCACCCTAGGCCTGCCTTTGAGCAGAGCTCCTACAGAGCCTCTGCTCCCTGTCTTCTCCTCTCAACTTCTCTCTGACTGAACTAAGATGGTGCCCACCTTTTATACCTCCCCTCTGAATGTGAGCTCAGGTGACCTGCACCCAATGAGCTCCTTCCTATGCTACAGAAACCGTCCCCTTCTGCTCCTACATCACTGGGTGTTCTTCCCCCCTCCCCACTCCAGCCAGGGACATGGTCTGTCGTGCCTGCATTACTGTATAAATGGGAGCACCGTTGAGCTGTCCCCCGGAAATGGGGTGTGTGTGATGCATGCAGCTAACTGAGCCCCGGTCCATACTCCATCCTTACCCGGGAGTGGAATATCACACCTCTGGCAGAGGTGCAATACCCCTGTAGCGGCCGAACCCTCGGGGCGCTACATTCCCCCCCCGGTAAACCACAGCACGTCCTCGGGCTGGAAAAGAGTAAAGACATTTAATTACAAGACATGCAAAACTTTTTCAATAACTTTTCACATTAGAAAACGGACGACATTGTTCAATTCCCTTTATGGGAAATACTTTTCTATTTTTCAACATTTTTCTTTATAAGACATTCTTAATACTACCGGAACTCTTTTGTCATATAAAACATTCTCATTGTCATGTAGCAGCATATAAAACTTTTCATATTAAACATTTTCAAGTAAGACATATTCTTGTGCCCTGGCCGCGGTGCAACTTGCGACCAGGTGTTCATTCTTCTTAAAGGTGCAATACTTGAGCAAACTTGTCTTGACATAGACGTTGCAGTCTTTTTATAAAACCAGTAGGGGGTGCTTTAGGAAACGCAACTATTTACAAGGACGGCCGCTCTCAGTCCTCAGCCAGTTTTGGGAAGGGGAATGGCTGCTCTCAGTCCTCAGCCAGTTAAAGGAAAAGGGATGGCTGCTCTCAGTCCTCAGCCAGATTTAGGAAAGGAGCAACTTTTAACAGTTCCATATCAGTCCCAACGGGGACCACACTCTAATCCGGAGACAGTCCCAAAACAGTCTCTGTACCCTTACGGGTAACTATTCACAATGGTATGCTACTGTTCAATCAATCAATCCTGTCAGTTGGGTGTAGGCGCAGCTTCTCTCTATAGTCAGTCTTTCTTACTCCCTTTACCCATGTGTGAGTGTGGTATGTGCATAACAACTACACCCCATACTGTGCCCTCACACTATATACTGCACCCCATGCTGTGCACTCAGAGAATATATTTCCCCCATACTGTGCCCTCACACTATATACTGCACCCCATACTGTGCCCTCACAGTATATATTTCCCCCATACTGTGCCCTCAAACTGTATATTGCCCCTATGCTGTGATCACATGAATCTCTGTGTGTGTGTCTTCAGGTTGCTCGGCATTATTATCGTGTGAGTGACGCCAAATTTTTAAAATTAACACTAAATAAAGACCCCCGTATCTCTGGAACCATATGTCAGATTTATAAAGACGTAAAATATGGAATACTTAGGCGAGTAGCCACTGGTAGCTTTACACTTGGTGACAGGTCCTCTTTAATGCTAACTTGTGAGTGTATTATACATTCAATTCCAACGTGAGGGCATTTCATATTTTATTCCAAGCACTGTACGTCACTGTATTGATCCCATGTCACTAGGAAGTGATGAATAAGCGTCTGTGGATATTGCTCCTGATTATAAAGTTCTCTCTAGAATCCCTGCATGGAAACAGAGGAGTGGAGAGAGAGCATGAGTGTGGGGGCGGAGGACAAAAATCCAATACACTGAGCAAGAGATCAGTAAAGTGGGTGAAGAAGAGCTCAGCTAATGTAACACTTAGAGGGACGCAGACATTCATGAGTTAACAGCAAGTAATAATCAAGACTTCCCTGATCCTTAGCCAGTGCTTGATGTGGAAGCAGAGAATTCACTTCTGAACAACATCTTCCAATTAACATCAACATAAATAGTTCTTTAACTTAAATACAAGGCTTTTCTTCTCTTGCATGGATTTTGAGTTGCACCATGTTTTCTTCTCTAGTTGTCCCTAATGCTATCAATACAGAAGCAGTTACAGAGCTGTAAAAATCACACATCTTTCACAACACAAAAGTGTTATCTGCTTCCAAGGGAAACCATCACATCACAGCTGCTATCATTATTAATGATGGGGAACTAGGTTAACCCCTTAAGGATTGGGCAATTTCTAGTTTTTGCACTTTGTTTTGTGCTTTTCACCAGTCATAACTTTTTTTTATTTTTCTGGCAACTTAGCTGTATAAGGGCTTTTTTTTTTCAGGAACAGTTAGAGTTTTGAATTACACTTTTAATTTTATTATATAATATGCTGAAAATGGGGGGAAAAATTCCAAGTGTGAAAAAAAGCGATTCTACAATAGTTTTTTTTAAAGGGGGAGGGGGATTGTTGTTCCACAGCGTTCATCATGTTTTAAAAATATGTTCTGTCAACATTATTTTCCAGGACAGTACAATTACACTGATACTAAACGTGCATAGTTATTTTTTAAGTGCTGGAAAAAAATCTGGAGATTTAAAAAAAAAAAAAAAAATTAGGTTTGTGTCGTCATTTTTTTGAGATACATACTGTACCTTTTTCATTTTCCCATCAATGGAGCTACATGAGGGTTTGTTTTTTTGTGCATTGAGCTGACATATTTATTGATATTACTTGGGGTTACATATGAGTTTTTGATCGATTTTTATTGCATTCTTTGATGTAATTGTGGTGACCATAAAATGCCAGTTCTGGTGTTTTGATTTGTTTTCTTGTTCAAATGATTATTGTATGGGATAAATATTTTAATATTTTATTAGTTCAGGCAATTGCTAAATATGATAATTTTTTTAAAATATTTTGCTATTCACATTTGGGGAAAGGGGGTGATATCAAATTTTAGATTATTTTTTAAAAAGTTTTAGCTATTTATAATTAATGGAACCTGTGATCTCTTGATTGCTTGTATCGTGAATTAGACGATCTCTTATGAAGCCAAGCCTTAGCCCTGGCGACCAGATGTAAATGACTCGCCCCCTGGGCCGTGGGGCACTCGGAGCCGGGCAACAGGGCAACGATGGGGGTAGTAGTGGCAACCCGGTCCGTGGCTCAGGGTGGTCAGAACAGTGGCAGTCTTCTATATGTTTTGCAATGTCCGACTACGCCACCCGTGGATTGCGGTCAGTGCTAACCGCCGCTACAGTGCAGACCGCTGGGGCAGATGTAAATGTGCAGCACTGAATAGTACAACTCCCCACGGGAGGAGTATGGCCCCAGGGCAGTTTATAAATGATGATGGAGGGGATGATTCCAACCGCAATAGTCAGGAAACGGAGGCCTCTTAAACAGTTCAGGGTCTTTATTAGAACAGGTGAGACGACCCAAAAACAGTCCCGGCTAGGAGGGGGCCTGGATGTCTGAGAACAAGTGGAAAGCTGGCCCTGGTCAGGGTGAGGGTGTAGGCCTACCGTGCTCTCTGCGCTCCTTCTGGCTATTTCCCTCCTTGTAGTGTAACAGCCCACGTTCCTGAGCTCACCTTGTCTTCTCGCCCGTATGGCTTGCAACTTGGGTTCCTTTCTATTCTTGGCCTAGTGCAGCTTTACTGGTCCCTTCTGCTGTGGCGGAACCTCCGGGCTTCTTAGGCCAAGGGACATACAATCCCCTGCGGACTGGTTATTTGCTGTAGGACTTGGAATCCTCACCGCCTCAGACACCAAAGTCTGGTAGATTGGTTTCTCTATCTGCCAGGACAGGCTCTCCTCGCCTTCCGTCCCTGACTCGTGGCTCCTCTCCTGCCACCCGACCTCCTCAGCTACAGCTGAACTGGCTCTACCTACTCTTGGACACCTCTCAATCCAGAGACAGGTCGTCCAGAACTCCCTAACCCTGCCCCCAGTTCCAGCTTTTATAGGGGCAGCCTGCTCCCCCTACTGGCCTGGGACAGGAGGTGCTGAATGTTAATTGTCCCTGACTAGAGAACCTCCCCCTTGCTCTCAGACACAGCTTTATTATATTTGTGGCATCCAGGCCAGGGTGACTCATAAACATTGAATGTAGCTGCACTGTGCAGCAGTATTTAATGAGTAGCTGCCGCTGCCAGGTACTGCAGATCAGCTCCTAGGCAGTACATTGCAGCAGCCACTACACATTGAACTTTACTACACAGTGCAATGACTACATTCGGGTACTGGGCTGCTAGCAGCTCGGTGCCGGATCTGATCATCAGTATCATATGTCCAGAGAACCCCTTTAATTATCTCTCCACCTCATCAATTCCTTGAGAGAGTGTGGAATCTATTGCACCATTATTAGATGTCCTGAAGATATGCTATAAATGCTTGAGTGGAAATACCCATTTAAAGGAGCAAAATGGCTAAGCCTGATACATTGCTTTGTAAAGTAGAAAGAGACCCCCCCCCAACGCTGCATATGCAGAAAAATCGTAGATCAATTATCCATGAAGTGTAGGCAGCCTACCAATAGGAGGTGGAATCAATATACTTTTAAAACATTTCTACTCAGCACTTTTTTCCTCAAAAAAGTTAATTTTTTTCTTATTATTATTACATTGTGTTATGCCGTGGGAAATGCCTGAAGGGGCAGTACATGATACAGAGGTTCAGAGACAGAATAGCAGCCATGGTTTGCACCAAGAATAATGCAATAAGCAGAATAGCTCCTTAAAGGGAACCTATCATGTGTAAAAACACTATTAATCTGCAGATATGGGGTTAATCTGCAGGTTAATAGCATTCTGAATCTGCCCGGCGTCTGCACTTAGAGCCCCGATGCCAGGAGGAAATGAACTTTATTCCTCCCGGCAGTTTTTGAGTTTCAGTCATTGGCATTGGCATGGCTCCGGCACAGGTTTAGTAACCGCTCGGTGTATACTGAGCGGTGGCTGTAACTGCGCCTCCGGACCTGACAGACAGTTGGCCCTAATGATGAGCTCTAATTCTAAGATGCTGTCAGTCAGTGCCGGGGGGGGGCGGTTACAGACGCTTCTCTCTATATAGAGCGGTGACTAAACCTGTGCCGGTGCCACCCCTATGACTGAAACCCAAATGCTGCCGGGAGGAATAAAGTTAATTTCCTCACGGCAGTGGGGCTCTCAGTGCAGGCGCCGGGCAAGTTCCGAACTCTATTAACCCCTTCACGACCTTGGGATTTTCCGTTTTTGCATTTTCATTTTTTGCTCCCCTTATTCCCAGAGCCATGGAAAAAAAAAAATTTCCATCAAAATAGCCGTGTGAGGGCTTGTTGTTTGCAGTACGAGTTGTACTGTTGAACAACAACATTGATCTTACCATATCGTGTACTGGAAAATGGGGGAAAAAATACAAGTGCGGTAAAATTGCAAAAAAAAGTGCAATTCCATAATTTTTTTTTTTTTTTTTTTTACCATGTTCACTAAATGCTAAAACTGCCCAACCATTCTTATTCTCCGGGTCATTACGAGTTTGTAGAAACCAAACATGTAAAGGTTCTTTTTTATTTAAGTGGTGAAAAAAAAATCCAAAGTTTGTGAAAAAAAAAATGCGCCATTTTCCAAGATCCATAACATCTCAAGTTTTGTAGATATGGGGTGGAGTGAAGGTTGTATCTGTGATATAAATTAAATATAACAAAAGTGGCAACAGTATAATAACCTCCATGAATAATTATACATCTGCTAATTGTAATGTACAAAGAACAGCTCTCTCTTTCTGAAAGGACAGTCCTGTCCGTGCATTACATGAACAACCCATTGAAATAAATGGGAAATATGTAATAATATTGTTTCCTCTGTGGTGCAGCAAGGAAAATCCTCTAGATTTTACCACTGCTCTCAGGAATCATATTAATATCCATATAAGTATTTTATATTAGTCTGTTGTATTACTTGTGATTTACTTTTGTTGAATTTTAATCTAATTTCTTCCAGGTTGAGTCTTCCATCTTGGATGTGTATGATGACCTGTACGAGCAGGTTCTTAGAGGATATCCCGGAAAAGCACAGGAACATCTTTTGCAAGCACATGACATAGTAAGCCGAATATTGAGATCAAATTTTTTTTTTTTTTAGCTCACAATTGGCAGATAATGTCCTACTTTGCTGGGACAACCGATGTAACTTTTATGGTATTGGTCAGTTTAATTACAAAGACTCAATTACATCCCAAGTTTCTTGGAGCCTGAATGGCCGTCCACCGAGTCTCGATAGGCAATGGGTGTAGTGGAGAATGTCTCCATAGTGTAGCATCTGATTTCCATAGGAATTTGAGAGATCGGATGCCTCTGCATGACTATGGGTACAGCATCATATACTTTTAGGGGTGCCATACAGCTTTATGAAACAGGGAGGGAAAGAGGGGGAGAGTCAGCTCACCGGAATGCAGTCTGTAAATCCTCTGTCCAGAGATCCTCGCAGGGAGTCGCCCTGGCTCGGGTCGGTGCCATGAAGAGAAAAGAAGAAAATCTCCAGTGTAGGATAAAGTTAAAACATAGTAATTTATTGAGTCCAAGATAAAAAAAAATCTTTGAGTTCATCCGAGAAATACAAGCATCACATCAATCTGCTCCAGTGAGGAATTACATCAGTCAAATCGACGCGTTTCATGAATCATGAATAAGACTCGTCTGAGTTGAAACGCGTTGATTTGGAGATTTTCTTCTTTTCTCTCCATATTACAGCTTTGTTGCTTAAACGGGTTGTCCAGGATTTTAACATTATAGGTCATCAATGTCTGACCAGTGGCGGTGTGACACCCGGTGCCCCGCCGATCAGCTGTTCCCGATGTTGGTGGAGTCCAGATCTGCTCATTTATGGAACAGCACAGCTGTCGACTGTATAGTCTGCCCCGGATGGGTACCGCATATACACCACCTATTCAAATCAATAAGGGGTGGATGTGCAGTACCCAGCCATGGCCACTATGCTGTAGAAGGAGCTGTGCTGCTCCATAACTGAGCAGTTCCGGTCCGACAACGGGAACAGCTGATCGGCGGAGGTGCAGATTGTCGCACCTTCACCGCACAGCACAGCTCCGTCAACTCTATAGTGGCCACAGCTGAGTACTGCACATCAGTCCCCTATTCAAATTAGGACCACAATAAAGTAGACAGAGCTGTGCTGTGCAGCTTTGTAACTGTGCAGTTCCGGCTGCTTCTGGCACTTAGAACCGCTGATTGTGGGGTGCTGAGTGCCGCACCCGCACTGATCAGACATTGATGACCTATCAAAAGGATAGACCATCATGCTAAAGTAGTGGACAACCTCTTTAAGGAAAGGGAGACTCAGATGAAGTCCAATACTTTGATTATAAAGAGAGTATGGATTCTTGCTGAGCAGCAGTTGTAATCAGATTCTTGTCTTGGGGCGCTTAAAGGGAGTCTGTTAACCCTAAAACTTCAATGAAACTGCTAGTATAGTCATGAATCATTTTTGACACTTCTGGAGCTCAGTAGAGCACACACAGTGTCTGTGCATGTATGCTCTCCTTTCTCTCTCCTTTCTCTCTCCTGGTAGCAGCCACTTGGTATATATTGACACTGAATAGAGAAGGAAAGCGCCCGCGCACTGACACTGTGCCGGCTCTGCTGGCCTCCAGGAGTCTCAAGGACGATTCAGTTCGCTGAATAGTTCTTGAAACTCCTTTAACTGAATCATTCTTGAGACTCCTGGAGTCCGGCAGAGTCGGTACAGTGTCAGTGCGCATGCACTTTCCTGCCTTGTTCCTGATTATTGCGGCTGTTCGCTACACTGACGGTTGTGTCTGCTATAAGTGGCTGCTACAGCAAGGAGCGAGGAAGGAAAGAGCACGCGCACTGACACTGTATGCGTATGGCACTTAAGGCAGCGATCGCTCTGGGCAAGCAAGTGCTGTCAAACCAGCGAAGGGGTAGTGCACATCATCCTAATTGTAGGGGCAGAATAGTGCCACATCAAGGGACTACAGGGGAGACCTGATTTATATATTTAATAAAACTTTTTTTTTCAGCACAGCAAAAGCAGTAATATCTATAGCACAGGCATGATTTCTATAGGACCTAAGTCCTCTATGTGACTGCACTAGCAGTTCAATAGAGTTTTGAGGGTCACAGACAGCAAAACAGCATTGTAGCATGGTTTCTGGAAAGGAGGAAGCAAAATAATGTGATGAAGTATATTATAAAAATTTATTTAAAAAAAGCCGATCAATGTTTAAATATATAAAAAGTTGAGATAATCTTTAAATGATTATTATTAAGCCAGGTTGAAAACATTCTGTATCTGTTACACTTTTATAAGAGCCTAAAATAATTAAGTAAATAGGGGTACAGTGTGTCCAAATTTTTGTTCAATCAATGGTTTCCATTTATATGTATGTATACGCTATATATATTTCCGTTCTTAGTTTCAATGCTGTGGGAAGAGCTGGCAACAGCAGACAATGTCTACTCCGCATATTATGTGCAGCAATACAGCAGATGACAAGGTACCGTACTTTCCATTTTGCTTCAAGCAATCTCCTAATTCTATTCTTTAACATTGGGTTTATGAGGCTGAATATACACTGCTCAAAAAATAAAGGGAACACTTAAACAACAGAATATAACTCCAAGTAAATCAAACTTCTGTGAAATCAAACTGTCCACTTAGGAAACAACACTGATTGACAATCAATTTCACATGCTGTTGTGCAAATGGAATAGACAATAGATGGAAATTATTGGCAATTATCAAGACACCCTCAATAAAGGAGTGGTTCTGCAGGTGGGGACCACAGACCACATCTCAGTACCAATGCTTTCTGGCTAATGTTTTGGTCACTTTTGAAAGTTGGTTGTGCTTTCACACTCGTGGTAGCATGAGATGGACTCTACAACCCACAGAAGTTGCTCAGGTAGTGCAGCTCATCCAGGATGGCACATCAATGCGAGCTGTGGCAAGAAGGTTTGCTGTGTCTGTCAGCGTAGTGTCCAGAGGCTGGAGGCGCTACCAGGAGACAGCCCAGTACACCAGGAGATGTGGAGGGGGCCGTAGGAGGGCAACAACCCAGCAGCAGGACCGCTACCTCCGCCTTTGTGCAAGGAGGAACAGGAGGAGCACTGCCAGAGCCCTGCAAAATGACCTCCAGCAGGCCACAAATGTGCATGTGTCTGCACAAACGGTTAGAAACCAACTCCATGAGGATGGTATGAGGGCCCGATGTCCACAGATGGGGGTTGTGCTCACAGCCCAACACCGTGCAGGACGCTTGGAATTTGCCACAGAACACCAGGATTGGCAAAGTCGCCACTGGCGCCCTGTGCTCTTCACAGATGAAAGCAGGTTCACACTGAGCACATGGGACAGATGTGACAGAGTCTGGAGATGCCGTGGAGAGCGATCTGCTGCCTGCAACATCCTTCAGCATGACTGGTTTGGCAGTGGGTCAGTAATGGTGTGGGGTGGCATTTCTTTGGTGGGCCACACAGCCATCCATGTGCTCGCCAGAGGTAGCCTGACTGCCATTAGGTACCGAGATGAGATCCTCAGACCCCTTATGAGACCATATGCTGGTGCGGCTGGCCCTGGGTTCCTCCTAATGCAGGACAATGCCAGACCTCATGTGGCTGGAGTGTGTCAGCAGTTCCTGCAAGATGAAGCCATTGAAGCTATGGACTGGCCCGCCCGTTCCCCAGACCTGAATTCGATTGAGCACATCTGGGGCATCATGTCTCGCTCCATCCACCAACGTCACGTTGCGCCACACACTGTCCAGGAGTTGGCGGATGCTTTAGTCCAGGTCTGGGAGGAGATCCCACTGGAGACCATCCACAACCTCATCAGGAGCATGCCCAGGCATTGTAGGGAGGTCATACAGGCACGTGGAGGCCACACACAAAACTGAGATTCATTTTGACTTGTTTTAAAGACATTACATCAAAGTTGGATCAGCCTGTAGTGTGTTTTTCCACTTTAATATTGGGGGTGACTCCAAATCCAGGCCTCCATTGGTTAATAAATTTGATTTCCATTGATGATTTTTGTGTGATTTTGTTGTCAGCACATTCAACTTTGTACAGAACAAAGTATTCAATGAGAATATTTCATTCATTCAGATCTAGGATGTGTTATTTGAGTGTTCCCTTTATTTTTTTGAGCAGTGTATTATAGGTATAAAAAAAAAACAAGGAACAAAAGTGAAAAAAAAAAATGGGAGGACACAACAAATGTCATACTATTCTACTGGCGAACATGTCATATATTGTCATTACTGGGATCAGCTTGGTTATATAAGAAGCATTGAAATATTATTTTGCCAACCTATATCTATTCAAGAATATGCCAGATTATTTTTTCTCCCAACAGAAGATGTCGGGAGACTTTCCAACTGCCCCTATATACATTTGCAATAAAAATTATTCAACCCCTATTGCAAATTTGGTTTGGTTTCCAAACTTTCTACTGTTTGCAATAAACCAAATAGGAACAATTTACTATAAATAGCTGGACACAATTAATATAACAAGTGGTTTCTCCAAATTCAGCACCAAAGTCCACTTTGACTGACTACTGCAGTCTCAGAATCATCCACCTCTTCATGATAAGTTTCTTTAATACTTAGCAGAGCTCCTCAGGCTGTTGCGACCTGCTGCAGATGTGATGTATATCCAGACACCAGCGTCTGCCGTGTTCTTGAGGAATCTTAGCCCATTCCTTGTAGGTTATTAAAATAGTTAAGATAAGAGATCACAGCCTTGCACAAACAAGGAAAAATACAGAAAATACATTGTTATATTAGTTGTTTTTAGGTATTTATTGTTATTTTGCAAAAATCAGAAAGATTGTAAATTTTGCTAATAAATAAATTTGCAATGGGGAGTTAAATAATTTTGATTGCAACTGCACGTATAAATGATTTTCTACTCATAAATGCATGATGCTGCCAGTCTTATGTTACCTTATCTTCACTTTTATTGTGTCATGTAGAACAAAGGTTACTGCTGCCTACCAGGCTTATAATGATCGTTTTATTCTGGTGTGACCATGACTTAAAGTGGGTATGGCAGCAGGATTTTGCTATGTAATCTGAGAGCAGCATAATGTAGGGGCAGATAGCCTGATTCCAGTGATGTATTACTTACTGGGCTGCTTGTTGTAGATTCAATAAAATCAGTGTTTTATCAGCAGGAGATTATCACTAGAGGACTAATGTAATCTTCCTGCTCTGTGTAGCCCCGCCTCCAATTTACAGTGTACACAGAAAGCTACCAATCAGTCGTGGGGGCGGGGCTATAGCAAGCTCAGCATTCAGAGAATTGCTAGATCTACTAAAGAGAAAACAGTGATTATATCAAAATGACAGCAAGCAGCCAAGAAAGAGATACATCAGTGGAATCAGGGTCTCTGCCCCTACATCATACTGCTTCCAAATTAAAGAGCAAAAACTTAGTGACGGATTCGCTTTAACATGTTAAATAAATCAAAATTGAGATTATAACCAATGTATTTCTTATTAATAAAAGAGGCTAAATAATTACATTGTTAATTCTGCATATTGCACCTCCCCGTCTAGGACTGTGTATCAGTTATCTCAGATGTTCTGAACATACACTGGTATTGGGTCAGGACTTTGCTGCTGTCATCATTGGGACCAACGGTGCGTAGAACTCTATGTATCAATGTAAACTCTTCTTACTGAAATTATACAGACTATGACAATTCCCAATACCTTATTTACTGCAACATTCTCCAATAACAGCCCCATTCTTGAGATAGATATGGCTCACATTGATTGATATAAGGGTAAATATACAAGATGGGAAAACATTTTCAGAAGTATTATGAATAGCCATATAGCTACTAGCTCAACAAACATTCTATATTTTGATCTGTTGCTAATGTGGATTGGAAGTGTAGATGCCAGCCACGATCCCAAAGACTTGTAGTTTTATTATGTAATTAAAGAGATTCTCAACAACTTTAAGACATTTGGGAAATAGCCCCAGATGTGGTGCCAACACTTTTTATGGCTGCAAGCGTTCTCAGCAGTTCCCTCTTTTGTTGACTGGCTGCAGCTTTGACATTTTGTGTGAGCAGAAAGGAATGTCTCTTCCTGTTCAGACAGACTATCAAGGTTTTCGGCAATATCCAGTGTACACGGGTGTGCTGTTCACCATAGATTAGCGGATCGAGTTTGCGGCAAATTTCCTGAAATTAGTAGTTTCAGGCAAATTAGAATATTTTCAGATGCGATTTGCAGTTTGCTAAAAAATGAAATTAACTTGCCTGGAACCAGTGTAAGCTTTTATAAGTCAGCAGGGTCCCATGTTTCTCTCTCTCCTGCAGAGTGTAAGCTCTTATGCTCAGCGTGATCCTCTCTCTCTCCTGTAGGGTGTAAGTTCTTATGGTGAGCGGGTTCTTGTCTCTCACTTTCTCTTTCCTGTAGTGTGTAAGCTCTTATAATCAGCAAGGTCCTCTCACTCTGCTGTAGATTGTAAGCTTTTATGGTCACTGGGGTCCTCTCTCTCTCTCCTGTAGAGTGTAAGCTCTTATGATCAGTGAAGTCCTGTCTCTCTCTCCTGTAGAGTGTAAGCTCTTATGATCAGCAAGGTCCTCTCTCTCCTGTAGAATGTAAGTCCTTATGGTCAGTGAGGTCCTCTCCCTCTCTCCTGTAGAGTGTAAGCTCTTATGGTCAGCGGGGTCCTGTCTCTCTCTCCTGTAGAGTGTAAGCTCTTATTGTCAGCAGGGTCCTGTCTCTCTCTCTCTTGTAGAGTGTAAGCCCTTATGGTCAGTAGGGTTCTCTCTCTATCCTGTTGAGTGTAAGCTCTTATGGTCAGTGAGGTCCTCTCTCTCTCTCTCCTGTAGAGTCTAAGCCCTTATGGTCAGTGGGGTCTTCTCTCTCTCTCCTGTAGCGTGTAAGCCCTTATGGTCAGTGGGGTCCTCTCTCTCTCTCTCTCTCCTGTAGTGTGTTTGCTCTTATGGTCAGTGAGGTCCTCTCTCTCTCTCTCTCTCCTGTAGTGTGTTTGCTCTTATGGTCAGTGAGGTCCTCTCTCTCTCTCTCCTGTAGTGTGTTTGCTCTTATGGTCAGTGGGGTCCTTTCTCTCTCTCTCTCCTGTAGAGTGTGAGCTCTCATGGTCCACAGGGTCCTCTCTTTCTAACCTGTAAAGTGTAAGCTCTCATGGTCTGTTTCTCTCTGCTCTCGCCCACATGTATTTTCCGAGCAGTTACACGCTTTCCGGTACTGAAATTCATGCGAATGTGTTAAGCTGAAATCAATTTTAAGCTCTTATGATCATCAAGGTTCTGTCTCTCTCCTGTAGAGTGTAAGCTTTTATGGTCAGCGATGTAGTCTCTTTCTCCTGTAGAGTGTAAGCTCTTATGCTCAGTGGGGTCCTCTCTCTCTCCTGTAGAGTGTAAGCTATTATGGTCAGCGAGGTCCTGTCTCTCTCTCCTGTAGAGTGTAAGCTCTTATGGTTAGCGAGGTCCTGTCTCTCTCTCCTGTAGAGTGTAAGCTATTATTGTCAGCAGGGTCCTGTCTCTCTCTCCTGTAGAGTGTAGGCCCTTATGGTCAGTGGTGTCTTCTCTCTCTCCTGTAGAGTGTAAGTCCTTATGGTCAGTAGGGTTCTCTCTCTCTCCTGTAGAGTGTAAGCTCTTATGGTCAGTGGGGTCCTTTCTGTCTCTCTCTCTCTCCTGTAGAGTGTGAGCTCTCATGGTCCACAGGGTCCTCTCTTTCTAACCTGTAAAGTGTAAGCTCTCATGGTCTGTTTCTCTCTGCTCTTGCCCACATGTATTTTCCGAGCAGTTACCTGCTTTCCGGTACTGAAATTCATGCGAATGTGTTCAGCTGAAATCAAATTTAAATTCAAATTTCAAAAGATCCGCTCATCTCTACCATAGACCCTTTACATCCGGCAGCCACCAGAGCTGATAGCAATCTGACCCCCAGCACCTCCACCAATCTGATATTGATGGCTTATCCTAAGGTTGGGCCATCAACTCATTGTACGACCTCACTGGTGAATGGTATCCTCACGTCAACCTGGCTCTGTTTGCATCTTTCGGGAACAAGAGAAACGCAGAGAGTAACTCATTACTCATCCACTGTACATTATATTCCCAAATAGGAGATAGTTCTAGCAGAACTTTCAGGCAAAAGTTTGAAATGTTCTTTGTTTATAGAAGAGGGGTTAAAGGAAGGGAAGAAATGAGTGAAACAAATGGAGCTTCAAGGAAAATGTTCTCATGCAACAAGAGTAAACTCTGTCCAGACTCAGGAGCTGCGCTCTGTATTCAGCTGCTCCTCCACATGTCCGGTAGAGAAGAAACTGATTTATTCTTCCTGTTAAAGGAGCATTCCACTGATTAACTGTCTAGTGTTTCATCTGCATGCCGTAAGTGTGCCGTCTGAGTGGAAAATCTAATTAAATGGGTTTTCTTTTGCAGTTTCACACACAATATGTTTTGGGAAAAAAATGTATTGTTTTACATGGTATTTTTGTTCTTGGTGATTTTTTTCTGCATTTATTTTTTTGCCACAATGCTACGTCCAGATGTGAAATATTTAAAAAGTAATTGTCATTTTTATTTCATAAATCAACAGTACACATAAAAATAAGAGACTTAGTAATATATCTTATCAGAGAAATCAGCTTCTTTCTCCTCCAGGACTGATCAATCATTCTCAAAATTCTCACTTCATGGGTAAAATCTGTAGATTTTTACATTACTGAGATAGGAGATAACAGTTGGTGCTGGTAAAACTTTATGTAGAGAGGGAGGAGCTTGAGGTAGAGCTCCTCCTCCACCCGTATCACCTCCCCTCTACATAGAATCTTATGAGCACCAACAGTCATCTCCTATCTCAGTAATGGGAAAATGTGTCTTCACCGAATACAGATTTTACCGATGAAGTGAGAATTTTGAGAATGAAAGCTCAGTCCCGCTTTTTTTGTGTATCCATTCACAAAAAAAAGATATGTTCAGTTCACCTGATGAAAAAAACTTTGAACTCTCAAGATGTGCATGGACACTGAATCCCAGTTTGAAGGATAATATAACACATGTGAAAAAAATGCTCACCTTGTCCAGCACTCAATTTCCTAATTTTCTAAGTAAAAAAGAGTTCTATTGATCCATAAAAAATGGACGAAAAACACATAGGACATCCTACAAAAAATCCAACCTAGAAATATTGTACGGTCAGTTGTCAGTCATTTTTGAGCATGGAGGTTTCTGTCCTTTTGATTTTACATTTTTTTAGAAAATGCATAGTCACGTAAATGGAGTATAGGGGTGCCAGGAGAGAACACTGTTGTCAGAGCGAGCATTTGGTGGACAGCTATCTAAGGTCTATGGAGACCTCTAGTCCTGCTCTAAAGGTAACCATACACACTTGTATCCAGACAAGGCAATGCTCTGTGAGCTCAATACATCAGCAGTAGCTCTGATTTGCTACAATGTATCTGCCTGGAGTCCAGGCTGTGACTCAGAGCATTGCCTAGATGGGATATCATTCTATCCACTGAGAGCAGGACCAGCTATGTCTACTGTCAGATTCTCCATATAATCTATTCTTTCTGTTTTGTGTCTCCATAGATATATGGAATGGTGCTGTCGTCTTTTCTTTATTTCTCCCTACCAAAAGGAAATATTTGGGAGAGAAGAGGAGAATATAGCTTCAATGGTGGCTTACAATCAACCCCAGCCACCCCCCTGATACAGCTGATGCCCTTCCAGTCCGCACAGTGACCATGTATCAGTATGCTGACTTGTAAGACCTGATTTACAGGCCATAACCTGCAGCCATAATTGCAATCAGAAGCATTTAGCATGGTGGAAATGTCAACGTGGAAGAAGTAACAAAGTGGACGGCTTCTCTGTATCTCTGGGCGGAACGGTGTGTACCATTAGCAAAATCACTACCAATTCAGCGAATATGGTGATGCAACCCATATGGTCACGTTTCGTCACGCCAAAACGGTACTCGAATTTGCCCTGTGTGCTGACAGTACATATCGTACTGGGTAGACCCCAATATGTAAGTGGGCATAGGGCCACGTAACACCTCCAGCGCCACCACTGGATTTATCTCTTTGGTTTACCCAGTTTAGAGGGAACAGGGGGTCACATAGTAACGGTGTTGAAAGGAGTCTGTCAGCAGAAAATGACTGTTCAAACCAAGCAACAACACTTGACGCACCCTTGGCATGGCTAAAAAGAACACAGTACCTTCCCACATACATGGTTTCCATCTATCTTCGCCTTCCTCTGCCTTGATTGACAGCTCTGTCTTTACAGGAACCAGAGGAGAACGAAAGATACGTAGATGGAAAACAAGTAAGTGGGAAGGAGCACTGGACCGTTTGTCCGTGCCAGGAGTGCACTGAGCGCCTGTGCTTGGTTTGAACAGTAATTTTCTGCTAATAGATGTCCTTTAAAGGGACTGTCCAAGAAACAGGTTTCATTTAGATAAATCCAGATCTCCAAGTAACAAGACACCTTTGTGTTTGCAAATTTGTGAAAAGTTGAGAAACTTCTCTTTCTAAATAAATAAATCATCTTTTAAATGTCACTTTGTTTCAGAAACATTTTTGTTTATTTGTAGGTCAAAGTGTGCAGTATGAGTCAGCTCCACCCAAATGGGTGGAGCTGGGGCAGAGGCAGGAGAGTGTGTGGCTCCGCCCACTTGTAAAATTAGTTTTAAAAAAAAAATGCTGGCATTTTGTATGCCAGAAATACTACTACAGTCTCTGATTAGTATAACATTCTTGGAGTGATGCACAGAGGTGCGTATCATTCAGAAGAGTTCATTAATTTGGCACAGTGTACTCCAGCATGCCTAGCGTAGCATGAGCGTGGGCTACTAAGGGGGAAATCACACAGCGTGGTGGCTACTAAGAGGGCCATGATACAGCATGGGCTACTAAGGGGGCCATTATACAGTGTGGGAGCAACTAAGGAAGCCATCATAGAGTATGGGTGCTAGTGCTACTAAGGGGGCAATTCAAATTGAGTGGGTGGGGACAAGCCAGACTGAATAAAGAAACGAACACCCCTATGACTAAACGAGCAAGTCAGATATAAGAATATAAAGTGGATTTTACAAAAGATTATAGCGCTGATTTCAATGCAAAAAACATGTTAGTGGTGCATATTGCATCACTAACAACAACCTGGGGGCAGTTTACATGCTCCAACTGACATGACAGGTTCCCTGTAAATATACACAGAAAGTGTTGCTATCCTACACCTTATGTGGCGCCCCTGAGGGTTCAGTCGCCACAGGGGTACTGCTCCTCAGCTTGAGGTGTGGTATCTCCTCTTCCAGGTAAGGATGGAGCACTTCTCGGAACCCTACTTCACCACTCAACACTACACCACTCCTGTCCTGTAGGGGGCCTAAATGCACCAGGGTGCTGCCCCGTCCCAGGATATAGGAGATGGGGGGGGGAATCAAAGATAGGGGGAACCATGTAGTGGGTGAGGGTGGAGGACACACTTTTAGGGTACACTTACTAATTCATATTTAATCTACGGCCATCTTAGGTTCAAGGTCTTTGATTGTGATCTTCATCAGTGATTGTGGTCTCCGTCTCTGATTATGGTCACCCACCAGAGTTTATCTACAGGCCTCATCCGACTGAAGATACACGATCCTCGTTCTCTGGCCTTGAGGCGAGGAGCGGGTCAGAGTTAACCACTGTCTCTACCCGGTCAAGGTCCCTACCTAAGAAGGCCTGGAGGGGAGCAGAGGAGACAAGCTCCACAGGCAAAAGGATCCCAGGGGGATACGGACGGAGCGGCATACGCCACCTGTATTCTTCACTCTGGCCTAGTCAGAGGGACTCCTGCTGCAAGAGGGGTGACCGGCCCCCGATATCTGACTTTGTTACTCCACGTCTCAGTCAGAAAAGCCCGGAGGCTTAGTGGATCGCAGGAGGGATACGGACGGAGCAGCATACGCCACCTGTATCTCTCTACCTGCGTTTATCCAGTAGGACCCGGCCTTACACCTAGTTCTAACCACACATACAGTCAGGAGAAGACTTAGTGGGAGAACTCACCAAGGAGAGGAACACACACCAGAGCGGTCTTGACAGGTGCTCCTGATCTACCTGGAAAGTGCTGGACCCCCTTTCCGGTGGCCGCAGTACGCCGCGAGGAGCAGACGGAAGGTTTGGGGCTAAAGTTCATCTGAATGTGAGTAAAAACCCTGGATGACTTCACACCCCGCTTCAGCCTGTTATTTTCTGCGCGGCACTGCACCCACCATTCCTCATCACACTGCCCTGAGGCCTGCTCCGCCTGCGGGGAGCCGTCCCATTTAAGCTGCCTTTAACACCGGCCTCAGTGGACTGAAGCAGCGCTGGTGTCTATCACCGGAAACCGTAGGTGGCGTAGTCGGAAAATACCACTCAACCCTGAAAGCCCATTAAATCTTTTATGTGACCGCCCTGAGCACGGACCAGGTCCGGGCCACGACTGCAACCCCGAGACACCTACACTGACCCGGCTCCGAGTAACCCCATTTCCCAGGGAGGGCTGTGAGCGTCACACTTACATGATTAAAAAATGTGTGATAAGCCAGATAAAATGTACTGAATATGTGGAAATGAATAATAGGGAGGTGAGCTGTCACTAAAACTGCCTTGGATGCCCAAAGCTTTAGTCCAACCCCCGAGTTGCACAACTTGACAATTTAATCATTAGACAAAGAGAATAGTTGAATTCATTGCAGATAACCCATATATTTGGTTCTGAAGTCGGCTCTTAGGCTCAGTGCCCACGAAGCAGAAATGCTGCTGATTTTTTCTGCATCTCCCTGGCAGGAAAAAAGCATGCGGATTGTAAATGCGTTTTTCCTGCCAGGTAGAAGCGTTTTTCACGCGTTTTTGCATGCATTTTCGCATGCGGGTTATCGAGCACCTTTCCAAGCAATTTTAGCATCACTTGAAAAAGTGCTTGACAACTTGGTCAAACTATATAAATCCATGCAACCGGCATGGATTTATATAGTGTGACCAAGTTAATAGTTAAAAAAAGAATCAAAATGGTAAAAAATTAAAAAAAACGATTATACTCACCTTCTGATGGCCCCCGGTCTCCTGTACGGTGCGTCCGGTGTCTTGGGCGGCTCGCGGTGGTGTAAAAGGTGCTTCCATGGCGTCATCTAGTCATGTGACAGGTCACGCGACCACCGACGTCAGCGGTTGCGTGACCTGTCACATGACTAAATGACGTCATGGAAAGTCCTTTTACATCATCGCGAGCCGCCGGACACACAGTACAGGAGACCGGGGGCCATCAGAAGGTGATTATAATGTATATTTTTTATTTTAATTCTTTTTTTTTACAGGTACTATGGTACCCGGGTCTGGAGGAGAGTCTCCTCTTCTCCAGACCCGGGTACCATCCGCACATTTAATCGCTTAATATCCGCATGTGCACATGTAGTCATGCTGATATTAAGCGATTCAATGCAAGTCAATGGCGGCAATTACGCAGCATTTCTGCACAAATAATGGACATGCTGCGTATTTTTCCGCAATGATAATCCGCAGCGGAAATTTCTGCAGCATGTGCATAGCACATGCAGATTATCATTGGGGAACATGGGGCATGTATTACCAAGCGTTTTTTAAGCGTTTTCACTGCGGAAATTCCGCAGCAAAAACGGTTGAAAAACGCATAGTGGGCACACAGCCTTAAAAGGAATTCATTAACAGAAAATGACATTATTTTTTATTAACACCTTATTTTGTTTATTGCTGTTTTTTTGTTTATCCGATTAAAAATATTGAAATTTTTGTATTTTTTACACTGTCTACTTGAGCAGTCCCAATCAGGCTGACACTACCTGATCTCTGCAGCTCAATTGTCAGCTTTGCTGTGTGCTTTGGGAAAGAACGAGAAGAGTCGTTTCATTATTGTTAGAAGGTGGGCAGGTTTACAGTGGGTACAGAAAGTATTCAACCCCTTTAAATTTTTCACTCTTTGTTTCATTGCAGCCATTTGGTAAATTCTAAAAAGTTCATTTTTTTCTCATTAAAGTACACTCTGCACCCCATCTCGACTGAAAAAAAACAGAAATGTAGAATTTTTAAAAAATTTATTGCAAAAAGAAAAACTGAAATATCACATGGTCATAATTATTCAGACCCTTTGCTCAGTATTGAGTAGAAGCACCCTTTTGAGCTAGTACAGCCATGAGTCTTCTTGGGAATGATGCAAGTTTTTCAAACCTGGATTGGGGATCCCCTTCCTTGCAGATACAGCTTGTACTTTTGGAGGGCTAGATAATGCAGGCAGATAGTTCCACCTCTTCCCGTCCACATTTCTCTTTCAATTTACCATAAGGCACACACACCCTGCTGTACGTTCAATATAGACAGTATAGGAAGGAAATCTGTAGTATCAACAATAAAAAAAAGAACAAGTCAAATGCATACTAACTCTTCTATAGGGTTTGAATAATGAAGCAGCAAAGAGAAGCATTGCGGCTTGAAAGCCTCCTCACCTTGGCATGTCAGGCTTGACATGTCACTCTCCGCAAGGAAAAATGTTACCTCTTGAATAATTATTCATTATAATGAAGCTGAAAATAAATATAGAACATTCCCTCTATTCACGTTATGCAGATTTTCTCTACAGTTTTACATCTTTGCATTTTCATTATTTTTAACATTTAGCATGTATTTATGGGATTACTAGAAAATGTTGGATCTGTCAAAATTCCAACCCCACTGCCCATCACCGACTACCCCCAGCCCTCCAGCACCACTCCCTAATATTTCACAATCACATCGGGCACAGCAGCTCTCCTACCTGACCATCAGCAGAATTTGCCTGTTTTCAGACCCTGCATGTCCATTTACAGCATAAAGGCTGCCATAAACCATAACCTGCGTTTTGTTGACAGGTTAACAGGTTAGCAGGATTGCCCTGGGGAACCTAGATGTGCAGAATGTATGATATATATCGGTGTAATTTGCAGAAGCATGTTCAATTTGCAAAGACAAATGATCCCGTAAGATCATATTTGTACACAATCCCTAATGTTCTTTATCACTCACTACAATTCTGTTTTACATATGTAGCTGCAATCAATCAATCAATCAATGAGAACAACAGCATAAAGCGGTCCAGTGTTGTAAAACTAATACTAAAAACAAAAATTTTTTTTATTAGGCTTCGACTCTCCAACCCTATACCAATAAAAGTGTGATTTAGGGAAACAATCCTGGAGTATATTTGAGGAAGGATATGTCCCTCTCTCGTTATCATTTTCCACTATGTTGGAACTAATTGGCTCTATGAGTATCTTCAGCGTGCTCTTGCCATTATGTTTCAGTCATTCCGTGCGCATGATTTGCGACTGTTTCACAGCTTTAATACATGTGAGGAATGCCTAAGAAACAGGCATTCCTCACATGTATTAAAGCTGTCAAACAGTCGCAAATCATGCGCACGGGCGAGACTCAAACAGAACACCCAAGCACGCTGAAGATACTCGGAAAACACCCGAGCATGCTCGTAAATCTCGAGTAATGAGCATGCTTGCTCATCACTAGTCTTTACTGTATGACGTTGGGTGGGTGCTGCATGATACTATTTGGGAATATGCTGCACTGTGTGCTATGTAGTATGCATTGTATCTGGGCAGTGTATGTATCTGTTCATACATGTTGCTGTTTAAAGGGGTTGTCCAAAACTAAAGATAAATGTTATACTAAATGTCTATTTAAAGGGAATCTGTCAGCAGGTTTTAGCTATGTAGTCTGAGGACAGCATGAGGTAGGGGTTAAAACACTGAATTCAATGATGTGTCACTCATCAGGCTGCGTGCTGTTGTTTACTTACACTGAACATTTTATCATTGTGACTAGCTTGCAAGTTTGACTCCGCCCCCTCCTGTGATAAGCAGCTCACTGTCAATAGACAATGTACATACAGAGCCTGGTGTGGGTGGAGTCAGCTTTCTCTGCTCTGCTGCAGTAAATTAAATGATACATCTCCAGAATCAGGGTCTCTGTTCCTACATTATGCTGCTCTCATATGAGGTAGCAAAAACCTGGTGACAGATTACCCTTTAACTGGAGACATCCATTCCAGAGGCTTGGTTGGTCTCTGTTCTCCTTGCTTGCCGCGTTCTCTCCTTTTCAATGTGCACTGACAGTGCACTCTCTTGTTGGCTCGTTACTTGTCTTTAGACCCGGTGAGGGAGAGAAATGTCAGTACTCATTCAAAGAAACATAGCGCGGGGAGCGCATACTAAGCATGCGTCAAAATTGACAACCAACGCATACTCAATAGAGCAGGGACTAGCCCAACCCCTGAAACTCACGTCACTGATGCTTCGTTTCATGGAGGTGACAGCAGCTGGGGCACGGACTGCAGAGCCAGGCACCTAATGACATCCCATTTGAGAATCCCTGGGGCATGCTGAAATACTAAAACAAAATGTCATCAAAAGTAAAAAAAAAAAAAAAATACAGCAGACAGAAAGCTAAAATAGAAAGAGAACCGCAGGGAAACTTTAATTGAAGCACATTAGAAAAGTGGTTTGATTATGTAATTAAATGAATAACTATTTAGTATGAAATTTATCTTTGGTTTCAGACAAACCCTTTGCGCAATGCATGATACTTTAATGGCAATTTCTGCACTATTTTCACTCTAGTCACTGAATCTCATAATATGTTGCCAATTCCTGTTCTATAGAGACCCCTTTTCATGATTCATCTCATTATAATCACAGGCAGGATTACAATGAAAGATAACACCTACGCTGTATATAGATGCCATGTTATCCTCCATCCACAATAGGTGATGGTCACAGCTCACCTCCTCACCCTCCCTGCACAATGACCTCTGCACCCATCATGGAACATGCCCAGAAAACCTGTGTCACCGCTGGAAAGACTTTTCTGTGATGTTTTTTGAATTTTTGTCCTTTTCTGTGAGCCACTTTTGGAACGGCGCCAGCACGGGAGGGGAGTATAGGATTTTTTATTTTATCGGTGCCAAACATTTAGTTCACGAAGGGGTTTTCCTAGTAGTGGACAATCCCTTTAAGTAAAAAAAAAAAAAAGCACGGTGTTTCTTATATCCTTTGTATGACTAATGGAACAGAAGACTGAGAGTCGTAGTAAAAATCCCACTGGAATACAAATATCACCGTGAACACTGGGGCCTAGGGAACAGAACTGGTGAGACAGTCACAGGATTTCCTTTTTGCTTGGAAGTAAATCAAGCTTTTTTAATTGTCCGGGTTTAGAATTCAAATGGATCAATATTTACACAAACATGACAATTGTCTATGAAACATTTCAGGTTGGAAATTGTGAATTGTCATTGTATACAGTCACAGCGTATGATCCTTGACCTGGATTCTTACACTACAACTGGGAATGTTAAGTTACAGCAGCCCTGAAATGTGACATCAGATAAACCGCAGGTGGTCACCGCACTCCTGTGTGCTTCCCTTATATTTGTAGTGTTAGAACTACTCATAAAAGTGTCACATTCAACAATCGATTCTTGGGTGTGGACTCTTACCAGCCTAATCACTTTGTACTCCCCAGTTATCTGCTTTATCTCAAGCAATTATGAATTGAAGACTGTTGACCTAGAAAATGTCAGGAGTGTGTAAAACTTCATGTTTAGTAAAACATAATATATACAGTTGAAACCAGAAGTTTACATACACTATATAAAAAGACACATCTGCATGTTTTTCTCAATATCTGACATGAAATCAGAATAAACCTTTCCCGTTTTAGGTCAATTAGGATTAGCATAAATTTTAATATTTGCCAAATGGCAGAATAATGAGAGAGAGAGAGAATGTTTTAAGGCATTTTTATTACTGTGTGTGGAGAGTTGTCAGACCACAATGCTGTGTGGGGGGCATCATACTGTGTGTGGGGGGCATCATACTGTGTGTGGGGAGCTGTGAGAGCATAATACTGTGTATGAAGCTATGGGCGCCCCATACTGTGTGTGGTGGAAATCATACTGTGTGGAGAGCTGTGAGACCATCATATTGCCTGGGGACACCATATGTGTGTGGGAAGCTGTGAGAGCATCAAACTCTATATGAATCTATGGGGACACCATACTATGTGTGGGCGAATCATATTGTGTGTAGGGGCATCATACTGTGTGCGGAAAGCTGTGAGACCACCATGCTATGTGAGGGCACCACACTGCGCGTGGGGAACTTTGAGAGCATCATACTGTTTATGAAGCTATGGGGCACCATACTGTGTGTGGGGGCATCATACTGTGTGTGGGGGGGGCATCATACTGTGTGGGGGGGGCATCATACTGTGTGGGAAGCTATGGAGGAATCATACAATGTCGGAACATAATTCTGTATGTGGAGAGTGGTGAGGGCATCATACTGTGTGAGGGGAACTGTTGGGGCATCAAACTGTGGGGGCATTTTACTATATGTAGGGGCTGTAGGGAAATGTACTGTAGGGATATCACACTTGTGGGAGTAAATCCACTGTGGGGGCCATGAAAGGGGTACCATAATGTGTAGGGATACTAATACTAAAGGACTGTTGAGGTTAGGGAAGTGGCTTAGAGAGTAAAATAAAAATTGTTACTACTCGCTAAGTACTCTGCACTTATCTTTCACAGTTGGGAAGTGTGTATAATACATATTTATATGTCTCCTCCAACAGAATATCCATGATATCTTTGGTATAAATGGCACTGGAAAACAAAGATGATCCAGTTGTAAATACGTCCCTTTGCCTTTGTTGTCAGTCTCCTTCTATTTTAGACATTTACTTTTAAATGTAATTATTTAATGTAGCTATATGTAACATATTGTGATTCTAGTGTTTTTGCTGCACAGAGGGTTTTTTTTAAAATAAGCCAATGCATCAAAAAATAAAGTGACATTTTCAAAAATAACCACAGACTGTGTGAAACCACCTTTTAAGAGCATTTCCCACAACATACAATATATAATAAGATTTAAAGTAGGGAATACCACTTTAAGGAAGTGAAATGGGGCACTAATTCTTCAGCATTAATGGCAGGAAATAGATATGTCAGATGTAAGAACCATCTTTGAACACCCTAAACAGACCTTCAAAACCACGACCATGCCTTCAAAATAATAGTATATCTTAGGAAGGTGTCTAGTCACAGCGACGTTGCAGGACTGTTATAAATAGTAGTGCTTATAATGGGGTTTACAATGAGTCTACCACCCTCTTATAACAAATAAGAACTTATCTCAAAATATTCTGTGTTCTCAACTTCCAGGACTGAGATATCCTTTTGCTGTTTGTTACCCTTGAATCTGTTAAGAAGGAGATTAACAGCATTTAAAACTTATGTTTAAATGTTTATATTTAACGGTTTTCTAATGTTAATCTTATGTTTATATTTAAAGCTTACAGTAACTGCAGCTACTGGAAGAAAATCAAGTTATATCTTCCCTGCAGCTGCAGACTTCCAGTCATCGGGGTGGTGCAGGGAGCTGTTAGTCACTGCTCATTATACAGGGTGGGCCATTTATATGGATACACCTAAATTAAATAAGAATGGTTGGGATATCAACTTCCTGTTTGTGGCACATTAGTATATGGGAGGGGGAAAAGTTTTCCAGATGGGTGGTGACCATGGTGGCCATTTTGAAGTTGGCCATTTTGGATCCAACTTTATTTTTTTCAATGGGAAGAGGGTCGTGTGACATCAAACTTATTGAGAATTTCATAAGAAAAACAATGGTGTGCTTGGTTTTAACGTAACTTTATTCTTTCATGAGTTTTTTACAAGTTTATGACCACTTATAAAATGTGTTCAAAGTGCTGCCGATTGTGTTGGATTGTCAATGCAACCCTCTTCTCCCACTCTTGACACACTGATAGCAACACCGCAGAAGAAATGCTAGCACAGGCTTCCAGTATCCGTTGTTTCAGATGCTGCACATCTCGTATCTTGATGGTATGGTGTGGTATATGGGGTACAAAGATAGTGGGGCCATTCTTCATCAGTGGAGACGTCAATGCCACTGGATATCTGAAATTTCTACATGATGATGTGTTGCCCTCTTTATGCACTGAAGATGACACGTTCCCTAAGTTTTTCCAACAAGATGGTGCACCACCACATTATGGGTGTCAGGTCCGAGCATTCCTACATGGACAGTTTCCTAGAAAGTGGATTGGTCGTCGTGGGCCAGTTGAATGGCCACAAAGGTCTCCCAATCTGACCCCCTTAGACTTTTATCTTTGGGGTCATCTGAAGGCAATTGTCTATGCTGTGAAGATACGAGATGTGCAGCATCTGAAACACTGGATACTGGAAGCCTGTGCTAGCATTTGTTCTGCGGTGTTGCTATCAGTGTGTCAAGAGTGGGGAGAAGAGGGTTGCATTGACAATCCAACACAATAGGCAGCACTTTGAACACATTTTATAAGTGGTCATAAACTTGTAAAAAACTCATGAAAGAATAAAGTTACGTTAAAACCAAGCACACCATTGTTTTTCTTATGAAATTCTCAATAAGTTTGATGTGTCACATGACCCACTTCCCGTTGAAAAATATAAAGTTGGATCCAAAATGGCTGACTTTAAAATGACCGCCATGGTCACCACCCATCTGGAAAAGTTTTCCCCCTCCCATATGCTAATGTGCCACAAACAGGAAGTTGATATCACCAAGCATTCCCATTTAATTTAGGTGTATCCATATAAATGGCCCACCCTGTACAGTGAGTACTCTGTGATCACTCCCCGGATCTTTGATTGCAGCCTGTTTCCTTTAAAGAGAATCTGTCACCAGGTTGTTCCTACCCCATCTGAGAGCAGTATAATGTAAGGGCAGAGACCCTGATTCCAGCAATGTGTCACTTACTGGGCTGATTGTTGCAGTTTTGATAAAATCACATTTTTTTCTACTGCAGATCTAGCAGTTCTCTGAAAGCTGAGCTCTGTATAACCCCACCCACACCACTGATTGGCAGCTTCCTGTGTACAAACAGTGGTGGAGAAGGGGAAAACACAGAGCAGGAGGACTACATTGCATGAGAGACCTAGTCATACAACAACACACTGACCAATCAGTGACACATCACTGGAATCAGGGTCCCTGCCCCTACGTCATGCTGATCTCAGATTAAACACAAAAACCTATTGACAGATTGCCCTTAAAGTGCAGGAATAAGGCTATATAACCCTAAGATGGCTAGTTGACAGGTTCTCTTTAATATTTCCCTTGCCTGTTATTACTTTTTCATTTGAGTGATGGCAGGAACATACAAGTAATGTTTTGGACAGTGTTTTTGGCTGCAGTACTATCAATATATAACTGTGGCTGATTATAAACAATGGAACAAATGTTGCACTCCTTCTTTTCCATTAGTGCATTATTTAACAGCGAGGTTTATACTCAGTAGTGGTTTTGCTTCTTCTTCACGCAAGGCTCAGGAGTCAGGAAGCGGACGTTAGTATTATACAACGGTGGTAAAAGATATTGTGTCTGTACTAACATGGTACTCATGTGTGCAACATTTGGAAAAAATATCATAGTAATCTATCAGCTACGTGGGTTTGTATGGGCAAAGATAGAATAGGGCAATATGTGTTCTGTCATCTCTCACAACTTTAGAGGGAACCTGTCACCAGCTTTTGAGTCTCTGAACAAATGCCACCACCTTTATCTTCTCCTGTATTGCATTCCATAAAGGTGTCTGTATGTAGATGAGGATGTCCTGGTCTGATAGGCGTCCTCCTTGCAGCGTCTGTGCCTCCTCTCTGCTCCTAATCGCCACTTCATGCATGTCAAACAGAGCCGGACAATGGCAATTAGGAGCAGAGAGGAGGCACAGACGCCACAGCGAAGACACCACAGCGAGGACGCCTATCGGACCGGATCATCCTCATTTACATACAGCAAAGGAGAAATTAAAATGATATTTTTGGGGGGTATTCAGGGGGAGTCAGGAGATGATAGACATGTTTGTAGAATGCACAAGAGCAGATAAAGGTGGCGGCATTTGTTCAGAGACTCAAAAACTGGTGACTGGTTCCCTTTAAATTCTTACAGGCTAAAGTCATTAAGAAATGTGTCTTATTAATAAAGTTGGTGCATCTTACAACTACAGTGATTCTTTCCTAGAAATGTTACTCCATACCCTTCTGCCATAATATACTCCTTTACTTTTTAATAATGTTGTAAATTGTCTGAATTGTAACGCGCTGCAGAGTATGTTGGCGCTATATAAAATAAAAAAGATTATTATTATTACTTTTGTGGCATAAATAATGATTAACTTGTTGGGCAGGCTTCACCAAACCCCTCCCTAGTTCTGTCCACTTTTGCAGAGGTGGCCTGGACTGTTGTAAAACTGCCAGAATTTGTACAATTTTTGCACAACTTCAAGATTTTTTTTTTTTTTCGGGAACAGCTCTCTTGTGAAATGCTTGTCTTGTTTCTTCTCTGTATTGTATAATTTCTGTGTTATTCCTCATGGAAATCTAAGAATAAATTATTATTATTTTTACAATAACATATAGAATAATAGAGGAACACTGTATGGATAACGCAAGTATCTGCAAAACAGGTGACAGATCCTTTTAAAAGACGTCCCCCCAAATTTATCACAAGAGGTCTTGATTTACAGTATTTATGCCACGTGCCATCTTACAGACCGATCAATGAGGCTAATTCGATTAGATCAGGAGAGCTGCCCAGCACTGAGTAAGTGCACCCCTAATTCACCCCACCAACAGTACAGGGCCTGGTTGCCTTCTGCAAAAGATGGAAATTAATAATATGCATCCTATAGTATACTGGTATTGTGACCAAGTATTGGTAAGTATGGCCTCTTTTTTTCTGTAATGTTTTTTGGACTTGATGCTCTTTTCAGTGAATTGCTTTTAATTTTAGTGTAGGGACTAGTGTTGAGCCACCCCCGTAGTGTTCGAGTTCGGTTCGGTTCGTCGAACACCCGTGTGTTCGCCGAACTGTTCGTCGAACTGTTCGTCGAACACCTTCGAACACCGTTAAAACCAATGGCAGGCAAACAAAAACACATAGAAACACATAGAAAACACCTTCAAAGGTGTCCAAAAGCTGACAAACTGCTCAGAAGACACAACTAACACATGGAAAAGTGACAAGTACATATAGTCATGCGAAAAGAAAAGAGGTGGAGGAGTAAAAGGAGGGGGAGACACAGATATAGGCATGTCATGCCCTTCTAAAATCCAAAAAGTGAGAAGCCGAGACGGCCAGTCCGCTCCTGCCCGTGCCACCTCCGTGTCGCCGGGTTTGTGCCAGAGCCGCGGTGAACCCTGACGGCCAGCCCCCCTCTCCCAATACTGGTGCCTGTCCGCTGGTGGGTCGAGAGAGCCCCCCTGTGGTGGAGGCAGCTCTAAGCTTTTTAATTTAAATTGTCCCTCTAATTTGAATGAATACACTTTAAATCCATTTACAAGGATCTATTGGAGGGCAAGTCTCATGCCAGCAGCCGCGTAATTCCAGCTCCAGTAGCGTCCACTAAAGCTGCTGCAGTTAAAAAGCTTTTATAAGGATCGAGCTCGGCTGTCCACCGCAAGGCATCCTAGTGCCAGTCCCAGCCCCTATGCCTTGGGGTGCCTCCTGATGCTCTTCACTAAGTATCCCGTGGTCCCGAAGCATTTCCTTTGAAAAAATTAAGTGTCCAAACTACAGGTGGTGTAGCTTGCTTAACAGCCGGGATAATCCGCTGACTAGCAGACACTGCTACTAGGCACAAAGTATTTCCTGGGCTAGATGCAGTTAAAAATTTGTAAGTAGATACTCTCGTTGGATGCTGAGAAAGCATTCCATAGAGTCTCCTGGCACGCCATATATGATTCTCTTAAAAAGCTTGGGGTAGGGGTCTAGGGGACCCTTTTATAGCCAAAATCACGGCCCTGTATCACAATACGTCACCTAGGCTGAAGATAAATGGAACTGTAGCACCGAGGGCTCGGTTGCTACAGACGTATTGCACCTCACCCAGAGGTGTGATATCTCACTCTCAGATAAGGATGGAGTGTGGATCAGGACCCGACACCTGCATGCATTACACCACATTGCCGTGGGGCAGGGCGACCACTATGCCCCTGAGATGGGCACGACAGTCCCTGTCCCTGGCTGGAGTGGGGGGAGGGAACACTGAGGAAGGGGAACCCTGCAGTGCAGGAGCAGGGAGGAAGCAGTTCCTGGGTGCATTGAGAAGGGAGTATAAAAGGTGGGCACCATCTTAGTTCAGTGCAGAGAAGTCTGAGCAGAAGTGGCAGGGAGCAGGGGCTCTGCATGAGCTCTGCTCCGGAGGCGGGCCTAGTAACAGAGGCCCAGGCCTGCAAGAGGGAGAAGGAAGGAAGAGGAGCGGAGAAGGCTCCAGGAACGAGGAATGAAGGGATCCCAGGGGTGCGGACGGGCGAGTCGCCACCGCACGCCCGAATCCACCTGCGTGGAGGGGTCAGGCCAAAGGGGGAGACCGGTCCCCGAACTAGTGGAGGCAGGAAACGACCCTCAGCTAGAAACCGGAGGCTCTGACATTTTATGTGGCGCAGCCCCTTGCTCCACCCGCTAGGAAGGCACCACATAGGGTCAGGGAAACTGGCGCCAAGTTTACCAAGAGGAGGCCCGAGGCAGCCGGACAGAAGTGTTGGTAAGAAAGGCCAGACAAAGGACACACAAAGGGGGTCCTGTGAAGCGCTCCAAAGTTATCTGGGAGTTGTCTGAGCCCCTCACCTGGTGAGCACAGTACGACGTGGGCAGCCGTTACCTGCAGACGTGGTCTGGATAATAAGAACTGTGAGTAAAGGCCCTGGACTGCATCACTGACTCCGTGTCGTTACTGCTGCTGCCCTGCACCATCACCCCCATCCTCCGCATACACTGCCCTGAGGCTATACTCCTCCCGTGGGGAGTTATGCTACGCTCTGCTGCACCCACAACACCAGCCTTAGCGGTCTGCCCTGTAGCGGCGGTTCACTCTGACCGCAATCCACGGGTGGCGTAGTCGGACATTTAAACATCAAAACCACATAAATAGTTCCGCCACTGGTTTGACCGCCCTGAGCCACGGAACCGGATCGCCGCCACGAAGACTACAACCACCAGCATCCACCAAAAAGGGTCCGGCTCCGGGTGTCCCAAGGCCCAGGGGGTGCGTCAGAACATTTTCATCACCTTTCACAATCACCAATGGGACAAGGCAGGGATGTCCTCTGTCCCCTCTCTTATACATCCTAGTGACGGAGCACCTGCTCTCATCAATTCGCCATAACCCCAATATTAGGTGGATTGAGGTGGGAGGCACCGAGTACAAGTGCTCTCTATTTGCTGATGATGTCCTAGTATATATCACTCAATCACATATATCCATCCATGCTGTTATGGCTGAAATAGATCACTTTGTTACATGGTAAAATTTTAAAATCAATGCAGCGAAGTCTGAGGCCCTCGATGTCTCCCTCCCTAAATCCATATAGGATTCCATCCAGTCCAACTTTCCCTTTGCCTGGCCCTCACAGGGTATCAAATACTTAGGAATTCCTATTCATAGAGACCTCTCCCATCTATGTTATCTTAATTTTGGGCCCTTTATTGAACAATTCCATACAGACCACGGTTGGCAAGTTGGAACTGTGAGATTCACTACGTGCACCACTGGTATTTTGTGGAAAAGCACATGTAAGATTCTGCAACAGTCTCTGCTGATACTCCTGCATGCGTGCATCCCTTTCTATGGCAGGAATAATTTCTGCAAATTTACTTTTGTACCGGGGATCTAACAGTGTGGCAACCCAGTAGTCAGGATTATTTCTAATTCTCACAATTCGAGGGTCATGTTGCAGGTAGTGCAGCAAGAAGGCACTCATGTGTGTTGCGCATCCAGGAGCACCAAGTCCCTGTTGTGTTGGTGGCGAGGTAACAATCATGCTTCCTTCCTCTGTCCTCTCCCCCCAACCTCGCACAACAGAAATGTGATCAAGGTCTCCCTCATCTGATGAGTCTTCCATCAGTTCGTCCTCCACTTCTTCCTGGGCTCCTGCACCTTCCTCACTAGTTTGGCTGCTACCATGCGCCCTGGTAAAATCATCTCCCCCACCCTCACATGCCTGCCGCCCTGGTGCTGCCGACCGTCTGGACCTTGCAGATGTTAGCCCTTCCGCATACAACTCCTCCTCCTCTACTTCCTCCACCTCCTCTTGTGCCACCACCTGACTCCGAATTCTGTTTAACATGTGCTCCAGCATGTAAATCACCGGAATAGTCATGCTGATAATGGCATCGTCAGCACTAAACATCTTCGTCGCCATTTCAAAACTGTGCAGAAGGGTGCATAGGTCCCTGATCTGAGACCACTCCTCCAGCGTGATTTGCCCCACCTCTGAATCTCGTTGGCCCAGGCTATACGTCAGAACGTATTGCACCAGGGCTTGTCGGTGCTGCCACAGTCGCTGCAACATGTGCAGAGTTGAATTCCACCGGGTAGGTACATCGCATTTTAGCCGGTGAAGTGGCAGGCCCAACGACTTCTGTAGAGATGTAAGTCGCTGAGCTGCGGGATGCGAACGGCGGAAGTGAGCACACAGCGACCGTGCCCTCTGCAGAAGGCCATCTAGTCTGGGATAGTGGGCTAAAAATTGCTGGACAACCAGGTTCAACACGTGAGCCATACAAGGCACGTGTGTGACATTGCCCCGGCGAAGGGCCGCACCCAGGTTTGCAGCATTGTCGCACACGGCCTTCCCTGGTTTCAGGTCCAGTGGAGACAACCATTCATGAAATTGGTTCTCCAGAGCTGACCACAACTCCTCAGCTGTGTGACTCACATTTCCCAGACATTTCAATGTAAAAACCGCCTGATGACGTTGAGCCCTACTGCCAGCATAGTAAGGAGGTGTGCAGGATCCCTTCTGCGCAGTTAGAAAGCTTGTGGCATGACCAGACAGGCTTTGGGTGCAGGTGGAAGACCGAGAGGAGGTTGAGGAGGCAGAAGCAGTGGAGGAAAAATGACATAAAGAGGATTGACGCACAACTCGTGGGGACGGCAAGACTTGGACAGCAGCCCCTTGTCCTGCTGTCACCATAGTTACCCAGTGCCCAGTCAGCGACATGTAACGCCCCTGTCCATGCCTACTCGTCCAAGTGTCTGTGGTGAAATGCACCCTGTCACACACAGAGTTTCTCAAAGAAGCGGTGATGTTGTGTGCGACATGCTGGTGGAGCGCAGGCACACCTTTCTTTGAGAAGTAGTGCCGACTGGGCATCTGGTACTGGGGCACTGCGACGGACATAAGGTCTCGAAAATCCTCTGTGTCCACCAGGCGGAAAGGCAGCATTTCTGTAGCCAAGAGCTTGCAGATGGTGAAATTCAACCTCTTAGCTTTCTCATGGCTAGGAGGAAATGGTCTTTTACTTGTCCACATCTGAGGGACAGAGGGCTGGCTATTGTGCTTAGACGGGGTTGATAAGGGTGTCCCCGGCAAACTGCCGGTCTGTGAGGAAGATGCAGGCGGACATGTTAGGTTGCCTTGATCCAAAGGTGGTGCTATCGATGTCGGACAGCGCTCAAGACCAGCTGGTGTTACCACCTCCAAAGAAAATGATGACCTGCCAATCACGCTGGCTGTTGCAGGTAAAGAGGTGGCAGGTCTGCGCCCCAAAACAGGTGTGACTGCTGTCCCCCCAGTCACAGAGGATGAAGAGGCCGCGGATGCACAAGATATGGCAGACGGTGGTTGGCCCGGCCGGCTAGACCGCATTGTAGCACACTGAGCTTCCCACTGCAACTTATGCTTCATGTCCATGTGCCGGTTCATGCATGAAGTACTCAAACTATGTATTTTTTGGCCTCTACTTAGCTTTTGCTGACAAATGTTACAGATAACACGAGTTGGGTCATCTTTATCGATCTGAAAAAATGCCCAGGCTATGCAAGGCTTAGCACCCATGCGACCTGAAGAGCCACCACGACTTGTGGTGAGAGGCAGAGTTGTGTTTGAGGATGCAGTTGTTGACGTGCTTCCAGTACTACGTCTCTGTCCAGGAAGGCGCAACCTGACCTCGTCGTCACTAGCATCTTCCTCCACCTCCTCTGCTGACCTCATCTCTTGGCTGACTGTGGGTTGACAGTAAGTGGGATCTCCGACCTCATCATCATCACCCTGTGCGTTATCACACCCGTCGTCCTCAGAGCCAACCTGTTCCTGCCCTGACAAAAAACTAAAGTTGTCGCTCCAATCAGGTATTTGAGTCTTATCATCGTCTTCCTCATTGTCTCCACCAACAGGAGTTACAGTTTGGGAATGAGGGTCTACATTATGGTCAGAACCTTCTGCGTCTGGTCCTGGATCCGACTCATAAAGATTCTGGGCATCAGTGCAGATCATTTCCTCGTCTGGATTCACAGAAGCGCTGGAGTCGACCTCTGATTCCCAGGCTATAGTATGAGTAAACAGCTCTGCAGACTCAACCATCTGTTCTACCTCATACTCAGACGGGCAGCTGGAGATTTGGGAGCTGTGAGGAAGCAAGTGCGATTTGGGTGACACCTTTGAGGACTGGAGTATTTGTGATGTTGAAGTTGATGTGGAGGAGAGCCCACTTAAAGGAGCACTTGATATCCGTTGAAGCACCTGCTGTTTTTGTGCCTCATCTGGAATTTGTAGCGATTGGCGTGGCCGTAAGAAAGGGATCTTATCACATTGTCCGCTAAAAGAAGTAGACATTTTAGTTTGGCTGGAAGATGGTCTTTCTTCTGCACCTACCCCACGGACACAACCTTTTTTCCCCTTCCCAACACGCCTATTCCCCTTTCCACCAGCAGCAGGCCTTTTTCCACTCATTTTGGTGGTTAACTAATTCACAACTCTGGAGTTGTTTGCACAAAAAAACAATGGATGGTAACCGAGCAGAGCTGAGTGGCCAAACTGTGGTATTAGGCCAAAACTATTGGCTGGGTTAGATGCAGAAAAAAAATTATTTTTAATTTGCAACCTGATGGAGGTCAGTATAGATGGACTAATAGACCAAGTCCCACACACCGCTAGAAGCCCAAATATTTTTTCAGAGCTAGATGCAGAAATTTTTTTTATTCAATTTGCAACCTGATGGAGGTCAGTATAGATGGACTAATAGACCAAGTCCCACACACTGCTAGAAGCCCAAATATTTTTTCAGAGCTAGATGCAGAAAAAAATTATTTTTAATTTGCAACCTGATGGAGGTTAGTATAGATGGACTAATAGAACAAGTCCCATACGCTGCTAGAAGCCCAAATATTTTTTCAGAGATAAATGAAGAAAAAAATTATTTTTAATTTGCAACCTGATGGAGGTCAGTATAGATGGACTAATAGACCAAGTCCCACACACTGCTAGATGACGCGCCCCTGGGCCTGTGTCGCGCTGCGTTGCGCACGCGGGAGCCTACCCGGAGCCGGATCAGTGGAGGGTCGTAGTCTCGTGGCGGTGACCCGGTCCGTGCCCAGGGAGTCAAACTAGACGGCAGTCTATTAGTAGTAAATAGTTGATGACTACGCCACCCGTTGAGTGCAGCCAGGAAGCTGCTGCTGCAGGGCAGACCGCTGAGGCCGGTGGTAGGATTGTGCAGCGTGATAGTATAACCCCCAACGGGAGGGGTATGGCCTCAGGGCAGCCGACGTGGATGATGGGGGTAGCAGGAACCACTCAGAGACGGTACGGTGTAGTTCAGGGTCTTTACTGGTAACAACGACAGACCCTCCCGGAGTACTTGCTAGCAAACGGGGCCTGGTCAGTCTTTGAGCAGATGGGATCTCCCCTGGCCAGGCGTAGTTGTAGGCCTCCCAAACTGACTGTACTCTTCTGGCTACCTTGCTAGAAGCTGATGTAAGTAGCCCACGTCCCTGAGTGTACCGTGTGGTGCTCACCCGTATGGCCGGTGACTCGGGGCCTTCTAATGGCTTCCGCTCCACGATGGCAGTGCTGGTCCCACGCGTGTGACCGTGCCTTCGGGCTTCTGGGCCAGAGGACCTGAAATCCCCTGTCTGACGGATTCTGCTGCTGGGTAGGAGTTAGTCCCCACAGCCTCGGACTCCGGGTCCGGTAAAGAATCTTCTTAGTCAGGGCGAGCGCTGCAGCTGCCAGCCCCTGACTCCTTGGAACTCTGCTGTTTCCTATGCTGCTTCTTGTCTCCACTCTCCTTGTCTGACTCACCCTGCCTCAGCCCCGGGTTTATACAGGGGAAGTTCTTCCCCTCCCAAGACTGGGCAGGAGGTGTGGCATGCACAGGATCCCTGACCAAAGGACCTCCCACCTGCTCTCAGACATAACATTACATTACTGTGGAAAACCAGACCCCTGGGGTGCCACATAGAAGCCCAAATATTTTTTCAGAGCTAGATGCAGAAAAAAATTATATTCAATTTGCAACCTGCTGGAGGTCAGTATAGAAGGACTAATAGACCAAGTCCCACACACTGCTAGAAGCCCAAATATTTTTTCAGAGCTAGATGCAGAAAAAAATTATATTCAGTTTGCAACCTGATGGAGGTCAGTATAGATGGACTAATAGAATGATGCTATGCCCAAAAGATTTTACTTCACTAGGTGCAGTAAAAAAATTGGTATTCTATACACAGGTGGTATATCTTGCAACACAGATAGGCTACTCCACTGACTATCACACTCTGCAATAGGCCAAAAAGGATTAGCTTTGCTAGATTCAGCCAAATGCTGTGAAAAAAACTTGCACAGCACTGGCACAGACCTGCCTGGCAAAAACTGATAGGAACTCATGTAACCTAGTCCTGAAAAGGACTCCAATTACAATTAGTCTTTACTCCCACAATCTATCTATTTAAGAGCACAGACCTGCCTGATAAAAGTCGTAGGAAATGCTGTAACCTAGTCCTTAAAAGGACTGCAATCACAACTATTCCCTACTCCCAAGCTATCTGTATATTTGTGCGAAAATTGGCTTGAAATTAACAAGGTATAGCGCACACAGCAACAGCGGTGCCGTCTAACACGCAGCTGCAGCAGTGAGAAAATGGTGGCGACGGGGAAAATGGCTTGGTCTTATAGGGCAAGGACATGTGACATACACTGCCAATCACACATGCCCTTGCTTGTGTGAAAAAAAGCACTTCGCTCCGTGTGTGCGCTGCTGATAGGCTGACAGATTGCACCTCCCCACTGCAAATGCGGGAAAGAGAAAAAAAAATGGAGATCTTCATTGTTCCTGCAGAGATCCATCCCCTGCCCCTCCCCCCGCCCCGCTGTACACTCAAACTGCGTATTAACATTAATTTTCATCATTACTGAGAAAAAATCCAGTTATGATTTTGGTGCACGAACAGTTATCGAACATAACCTCTAACAGCCGAATTTTTCTCAAATTGTTCGTGTTCGCCGACCGGCTCGAACACCGCCCAAAACAGCTCGAATTTGAGATTGGCGAACAGTTCGAGTAGAACAACGCTCATCTCTAGTAGGGACTCAAAAGACAATAAGGAATCTCGACCTGGGTTGCAAGCATGCCAAAATAACTAACACCTTAAACATTTCTTCATTTTTGCAGGATGCAGCCAGATTCTGTAATGATAGTAGGGGAGATTGGGGTGTCTGTGCTTGTGGGGTGCTCTTGCATAGAGCTAGGCAGCCCACCTAATGTAGTAGTGTAATGTGACACGGGGCTGTAGCCGCATCTTCTACGCCTCGGCACGCTACTGAAAAATGGGGTCCTGCCTGGGTGTGTGTGTGGTTGTGTGCAGCTGCTGACACAATTGGCTTCAGATCTACCACAACTTGTACGGCGCCAGACACCTTTAACCCCAATGATGAGAAAACTAAAAAAGCTTGTAAAAGTAGTTATTTTTACTGATCATCAGACTTATGTCCACAGGGTAACAGGAAATAAACTCGTTGTTTTCTTCTGCACAGTTCAGAGGCACATTCTTGGTGGTAATATACAGTGACACACTACTTGGAATGAACATTACTGTAGAACTGCAGGTTAATCTGAAGGCCTCCAGAATCCCAATGTAGTGCCACCCGGGTCGATGTGTTTAGCTGTGACCACTACACTCCGACTATACTTCCTGGGAACAGTATAAGGGAGCTTCTCTGGCTGTCAACTTACTAAACGTACCCAGGCCTAGCTGACATTGTCTCTCTGATGGCAGCTTCCAGGTCCGACCAACACTAAGGACGCTCCCACCAGTCTCTTAAAGACATTTTTAAAAGTCTCTTGCTGTAGGTACCCGACTTGCCTACTTAATAAAGAACACTGCCATCGCTGTAGAATTCTTGCTGAGTCTTGTTCCCTTTACTGATCTCTTCCCACACACACATCTGGTGATGATCATCTTCCTCTCCGGGTGTCCTTTCTTGTCTTTTGCTTATTCACTACCAAAATAGGAAACGGACAAATCCTCCTCCCCAACCATGGACTGGCCCTGCAGTTAACCCTGTCACCCCTGACTAACAGGAACTGCACACTCCAGAAGGATAACATATAAAATACAGTACATTTAAAAGAACAGGGGTTTCCAGAGAGGTGCCACACCATCCTTTCCACCCCTACAATAGTATGGACATCACCAATAGGCTGTTAGCGGGTATGGTGCACTGCACGTATCTGTGTAACTGGCACCTTATACAAGCCTTATCTATGTGCATCTATAATAAGTAACCGCCTCCCATGGGTGATAGGGATGTGACTGGTTCTTCATCAGTAGTTTGCCCGATGATAGTAGACCTGATGATAAGCCATTTAAGAAGTCTTTTTCATGTAATCAATACAGATCTCAGGCTATTTCTTTCTTTCTTGGCCCTGTCCTCAGCTCCTGACCTCTGTCTACCATTTCCTTTTGGACTAATGATATCTTTTCAATCAAAATGTGACATTACTGTTCAACCAGGATTAACAAAATGCAATTGTTTTGGCAGTAAATGGGCAGCGGAGAAATGAACAGAGAAAGAATGTGGGGAAACCCTTATCCTAAAAGGTTGTAAGAATACAAGTTCCATGTCTGGTTTTAGTTATCAATGTTCATTCCCATCACGGTCAGCAGGACATCAAGTAGAGAAGGAATACGAGAAGGAACTATATGATAACGCCAGCAATGACTATCATGAGGTGCACATGGGCCAAAAGGAACCAGAACCAGACTTATTGTGAAGTGGATTGGGTGCTCAATCAGCTGCCCATAAACATAGCACCTGGCATTGATGGCATGCCTGTGGAGCTGATCAAACCAGCCCCAAGAGCTTCAATGACAGCACTATGCCAGAAGATCTGGAGGACTAGCACATGGCCAAAGGACTGGAAAATATCAGTTTTCATCCCACTGCCGAAAAAAGGTGACATCAGGGATTGTGCGAACAGTTTCTAAAAATAAAAAAAAAACATAAAAATTCAATTCAAGCCTTTTTCCCCATTTTACAATTAAAGAAATAAAAAAATAAACACATTTGGTAAAGGCAAGTCCACAAAACTCCGATCTGTGAAAATAAAATATATATTAACAAATAATGTAAACGTTATAAAAAAAAAAAAACAAAGTCAAAACTCCACAACTGTGTTTTTTCAATTGACGCACCTTCCTAAAAAATTATCAAAACTTCATGCATAACCTAAAATAATGTAAGGAAAAAGATCAACTCGCCACGCAAAAATCAAGCTTCCATTCAGCTCTATAGACAGGAATATATAAAAGGTATAAGTCTCGAAAATGGTGACAAATAGCACAATTTTTTTTTCATTTCCACATTTTTTTTACTACTTTAAGCACCACTTCAGAGTTTTTTCTTTATTTCATCGATGGAGTGGTGTTAGTAATCTAAATTCCCTGAGCCTAGTCTTATAGTTATCAGCCACTGTCTTCAGCTCTTCATGGTGCTGCTACGGTCCTGATCTGCCATCTTGCGACCGCAACTTGCGACTGGCCAAAATCAGAGGAACCGGGCACAAGCTCTCAATATAAGTCTATAAGAGCCTTGTTCTGACCTCGTTCTGGATCTCATAGACTTATATTGAGTTGTGACTACCGGCTCGCCGCGCAAAAACTGGAGCGATCTGGCAGGTCACAAACTGCTGAATAGACTGACCGGAGCGGCGCTGGGAACTGATGAAGACAGTGGCTGGTAAGTATAAGACTAGGGGCAAGAAACTTAGATTAGTAGCACCACTCCATATAGAATAAAAAAAAAGCTGGAGTGCTGCTTTACATTTTGAAAAAAGTTTACAAGTTTGACAGAATTGCATATTTTGTTTTCCACTAAAATTAATGGTATAATTTAAAATTACAACTCGTCTGATGGGAAACAAGCCCACGTACGACTGTGGCAGCAGAAAGGTAAGGAAGCTATGGCTCTTGGAAGAAGGTCGAGGAAAAAGCAAAAGTGCAAACAGCAGAATTGGTCAGAGTTAATACATGGAGGAAATATTTTTTGGGGATTGGCTCAGTAAACCTCAGTAAAACACTGCTCCCCTTCTTCCATAAAGAACTAAACAGCTTCGTTTGCACTAGGGCGGAAGAATCTGATGATCACCATCCACCATAACAGTGGAACCAATCGTCCCCCAAATGTATGATTTACATTGCTGCCAATGCTCCCCGATGACTTCTTATATTCCTACCCTCTACAGTAGAGTACACACTAAGACATTTTTCCAACATAAATAATTGAATTGTTCCTTGAAGGAGGTTCATGCTCTTAGGAGCTATGATGCAACTCCAAAATCTAATATAAGGTTCAACAAAGTTCAGATGTTGCTGGTGAGGCTCCAGAAAAAAGGAAGCCAAAGCAGAACATTTTGATGTTTAGAATGGAATTCTTGCTGTAATCTAGGCTTCTTCTCTGTGCTCTATATCGTTCTGTGTAACCAGTGACTAATTTTCACCATTACACAACTGATGGATTGACATGTTTGAAGCCTCAGCATTGGCCGTCTGGGGAGCTCATGAGGTATTACCAAGTAATCAAGCTCTTACCACTAGCTTCTTCCATCACTTAGCGAAAGTGGAAAAGAGCAAACAGTCAGTTTCTCTCTGTGGTCATATATTAAAGGGTTTGACCTAGCAAGGAGCCAGCTCGACAGCAGTTTTATGTGCGGCCAGTGATTTATGAATAAGAATGATTTGTTAAATTACTGTAATTTATGCTTGAAGACGCACTGTCAGGAAATTAAGATGAAAGAGAGATTTTCTGCATGCACATATCTGACATTACCATAAAAAAAATGTCCTTTTGCATTTATAAAATGATAACTCTCCTTCACCTTTGGGTGGTGACATCAATAATGGAATTTGTGGCGCTGCCGCTGCATTATAAATTGTCTCAAAATTCAGACATCAAGTGGTTCTTGTAAATTGAGTGACTTTATATAGCACACCACCAGCACATAGATGTCTTCACCCTCAAATTCATTATAAAAAGGTAGATATACATGTATGCTGTGTAATAGAGGCACCAAACGGCAGCAGATGGAGCGCAGAACTGCTTGGTTCTTCTCATGTTCACTAAGCTAGGGCTGCACAGTGACATTTGTGGTGGTTGCCTTGTTAATGTATGAGCTGAGTACCTATTTTAATATTCCATTTAATAAAGTATGGATATTTTCCAAAGTGACTTCCCCTCCTCGTCCTTTTCCTACAAAGATGATGTCAGATGCAAAGATTTCTTTATAGCATCTAGGTCTCAATGAATGTAGTGTTACACTGGAGGAAAACTCAAATGTCCAAAATAGCTTTTACATTTTCCAGAAATACCTCAGCATTTTTCCAACATTAGAGAGTTTGGGGATTTGACTTAGTAGGGTGTATTCTCATAGCAGCATGTCATTTAGGTGGAAAGAGTTTGTTACATGTATGATGAGATGCTGACTTTGTCTGTACATAGAGAATCAAACATATTGGGGCAACTACTGCACATATTAGGGGTAAGTGGCTTATTCCTGCACAATGGCCCACCGGGGAATTCCCCTGTTCCCCTGTGTGCCAGTCCAAGCCTGAAAGGGATAGAGATTTTTCTGAACTTTCTCTCAGTAGTCCCATAGAAATACAGTTAGTCTTTCCCCATCCTAAAATGACTTTTAAAAATCCATCTCAAAACATTTTTCACTTATCCAATTCCTCAAACAGGTTCCACCCACGGTAACCATATCTGTCCGATCACGTCAATGTAGCATACCTGGCGGTGTTCTTGCATAGGGCACCATCTCCCACTATGCAAGATCGCAAACTTGTTCATCAGTCCAGTCTTCTAGCCTGGCTTCTTTCCATGCTGTCTGTTTGTCTCTGTTCTGACTGCTTAGGGCGGCGGCCCGGTCACTTCCTGTTTCTTGTAGCTGCCGTGGGCACACCCCTAATGCGTCCTCAGCCTATTGCTGTCAGTCACTGGATATTTAAACCAGCTCTACCTGGAAGCTGATGCGTGAGCAACGCTATCATTCAGTGTGCTGCTTTACTCTGAATGTGCCAGGTCCTGTTCTGTTCTTGTCTGTTTCCACCACTCTGGGGACTGTATTCCCAGACTGACTCCGGTATCTCTTTCAGTAGCAGTTCCTGTCTGAACTGTATCCTTGCCTGTTTGCTCTGCCTTTCCTGGGGGCTGCATACCCAGACTCGCTCCTGTATCTCGCTGCAGTGTCAGTTTCTGTCTGAACACTCAGTTCCTGTCTGAACACTCTCCTAGCCTGTTTCCTGTTTTTCTCTATGTCCTTACCTTCCCTTTTTCTGCAGAGTCTGAACCTGCACCTAACTCCTACTTGTTGTCGCTGTACTTCCGTTTGTGAGTTTTGAATCCACTCGCTACTTCTTTGCAAGTATCTTGTGTGTATCTGGTTCTGCCTTTCCCTTCCAGTTTGTTCCGTGTGAACAGAGCCCTGTCTCCTCTGCTCTGCCTTGCTCACCACTCTGGCGGTTCTTGCCTGCTCTGCCTTGCTCACCACTCTGGCGGTTCTTGCTTGCTCACCGCTCCGGCGGTTCTTGCCTGCTCTGCCTTGCTCACCGCTTGGGCGGTTCTTGCCCGCCCTGCCTTGCTCACCGGTCCGGCGATTCTTGCCTGCTCTGCCTTGCTCACTGCTCCGGCGGTTCTTGCCCGCTCTGCCTTGCTCACCTCTCCGGCGGTTCTTGCCTGCTCTGCCTTGCTCACCGCTCCGGCGGTTCTTGCCTGCTCTGCCTTGCTCACCGCTCCGGCGGTTCTTGCCTGCTCTGCTCTTGCTCACCGCTCCGGCGGCCTCGCCCTGCTCTGCTCTTGTTCACCGCTCCGGCGGCCTCGCTCTGCTCTGCTCGTCTACCGCATCTGCGGTTCTGTTCCTGAGTCCCAGTCTGTACTGGACCTTATCCAGTCTGTGCTCCAACCTGCTAGTGCCTCCCTGTCGGCACTCCAGCCGTGCTTGCCAGTAGTCCCTGCCTGCATTCCAGTCGTGCTTACCAGTGCCCGCCTGTCTGCATATCTGCCGTGCCTGCCTATACCCACCAGTCAGTGTGCCCGCCTAACCTGCCTGTTCCAGTATTCTCCGGTGTGGGTCAACAGCCGTGTCCGGGGTCTGACCTGGAGTAGCACCTGGTCCCTCTGCTCGGTTCCTCCCTGGTGCACTGGCGTCGTTAGCCGTCGTGCGACCTTGGTTGAATCGGGTAGATACTTAGTTACGCCCCTCCAGGCACTCTCTGGTTCATGGTCCAGTGGGATCACTAAACACGCACACGCCAGTCAGTCCGAGCGTGTGCATAACAGTCAAGAAGGAGTTTGATGGAAATGGTAGCATTGCTGCTTCAATCCAAACCTATAGGATTAGTGGAAAAAGCCATAGCGCTCAGCTATCAATCCTATCAATTGATGAAGGTCTCAGCAGATGGACTTTCAGTGATCTATGATAAATCATCTAAGAAGTTATTGTTTTCCAACGAACACATTGGAAAACCCTAATAAATAATTATGATTATTAGTGATCCGTGTCTACAGCCCATAATTCTGATATGACATCAGCTACATTCACTGTAAACTGTAAAATGATAATTATAGTCATGATATTCTGTAGAATATTCAAAAAAGTTCTGTAGAACTTCAAAAACAATCACAGACACCTAAAAAAAAATCTTACGAACAGGGCAAAAATGTGCCGTGTTTTCACGGACTATCCTGGAATATCTGAACGCTTGGCAGTGCTGTCAATGATGGAAAGAAGAAGAGGGCAGGATGGCGAGTGAGTATAAGTAAAAATAAATAAATAAATAATACCTCTCTGGTCCTTTTCTTGCCGAAGTCACTCGCCTTAACTCCAAAGCTTCCGGCCCCGTCCAAGCCCCGGAGGTCACTGAGCGCCATAATGTCGCAACGATATTGTTGTGACATTATGATGTGTAGTAGCCACCAAGGTCTGGACACAGCCATAAGTCATGGCCTATAGTGAAGAGGCCAGGCCTGCAGTGCGCCTATCGATGGAAAGAAGAGGACAAGAAAGGTTAATATTAGTTGTTTTTTTTAACTAATACTTCTCTGAAATTCATAACTAGGGGTCTTATGTCAGTTGGATGTTTGTCAGGGACTCCCTTTATGCAGCCGCACATATACCCTGTAGCCATTATTAAACATATATAACCTAGAATAAAAACATAATTCGTAGGTACGCTACAGTAAATTAATAGTAACTCATGCAAAAACATAGTATACTTGGTTAACTTTTTTTTAACCAAAAAACGTAAAAACTATCTCACTGCGACAAAGTGTACCCAATTCGTGTACGCATCTTGAAAAGCACAATCACTGCTAAACATTTTATAGAGGATTTAGAACAACACATGCTCCCATCCAGACAACGTCTACTTAAGGGAAGGTCTTGTATATTTCAGCAAGACATTGCTAAACCGCATACTCCATCCATCACAACAGCATGGCTTCACAGAAGAAGAATTTAGGTGATGAACCGGCCGCCTGCAGTGCAGACCTTTCACCTATAGAAAACATTTGGCACATTATGAAATGAAAAATCCATTAAAAAAAAAACCCCCGGAATGTGGAGCATCGCGAATCCTACATCAGTCAAGAATGGGACAACATTCCTCTCCCAAAACTACAACAATCAGTCTCCTCACTTCCCAGATGTTTATAGAATGTTGTAAAAAGAAGAGGGGATGCTGCACAATATAGACAAAGAAATTACAGTAAGTTATTGCAAAAATTGCATATATGTCCCCTATCCTGGCAAAATGTCCCCCATCTTGGTATACATGTCCCCCATCCTTATATGTATGTCTACCATCCTTGTATATATGTACCCCATCCTGGTATAATGTGTCCCATCCTAGTATATATGGCCCCCATCCTGGTATAATGTGCTGCTTCCTGGTATAATGTGCCCCATCCTGGTATAATGTGTCCCATCCCAGTATATATGGACCCTATCCTGGTATAATTTGCCGCATCCTGGTATAATGTGCCCCATCCTGGTATAATGTGCCACATCCTGGTATAATGTGCCCCATCCTGGTATAATGTGTCCCATCCTAGGATATATGGCCCCTATCCTGGTATAATGTGCCCCATCCTGGTATAATGTGCCCCATCCTGGCATAATGTATCCCATCCTGGTATATATATATGTCCTCCATTCTGGTATAATGTGCCCCATCCTGGTATAATGTGTCCCATCTGGGTATAATGTGTCCCATCCTGGTATATATATGTCCTCCATCCTGGTATAATGTGCTTCATCCTTATATATATGTCCCTCACCTTGCTATAATGTGCTTTGTTTTGTAATACATTAAAAAAACGATGCTTCTCACCTTCCCTCATGCTCCCACACCGCGCAGGGTCCTCCTTTACAGCCGACGTGGAAGCCTGCACATCCAGCTGAAGTAGTCACTGGTGGTGGCGGGCCCCGATGCAGCTGCATCGGCTGTGCTAGCTATATGTCCCCCCCCGTATTCTGCCATGAAGTGGACTGCACCAAATATTTGTTTTTCAGGGCTGTTTTAGTCACTTTTGTGAGTATAATAAATACCTTCTCACTGCTTATCCAGCCTAGTCCGTTTACACTAAATTCCGTTTTATCGGTTTTTGACTCGTGACGTTTACAGGGATATCTGCTGTTTCACTATGGATTGTCTAATGGGCTGAATACATGAAAACCAAGGATACTGTTCACATTATCCATTCTCTATATTAGTCCTCAGTCACAAGTCTGATTTTAGCGTATGAGTGTTATCCGTGTTTTTCACGGAACAAACTCATACCTGTGATAGTCTGTGGGGCCGTTCACATGTCCAATTTTTTCCTCAGGTCAAGTGGTCCATGGAAAATATCGGAGACATGTCTGATTTTGATCCAAGGGTCGGAACAAAATCAGCAAGTCAATGGGTCCGTGAAAAAATCGGATTGCAACCGAATGACGTGTCAGAATGGAGAAGTTGGAGAATTGTTTTTTCAATTTCTCCACGTACGAGAAAATCGGATGACACTCAGATCACACTCGATCAAACTCTGATCAGAGTCTGATCAGAATAATAGGTCCAATTTTTTCGTACATGAAAATAATCGTACGTCTGATTGAAGCCTTAGGTGATGTTGAGCTCTCTCCATTTTTACAATGTTGTAGCATATTTTCTTTTTTGCGATGCTACACAATGGTAGACACATGGCCCGGGCTCAATTATTTTATCGTGCATGTGTTGCTGCCATCAATTTCCAAATGAGTTCATTTTTTATAAGGCTATGTGCCCACGATGCAGAAATGCTCAAGATTTTTTCCTGAGCGTTTCTGCATCTCCCTGGCAGAAAAAAACGCATGCGGATTGTACATGCGGATTGTACATGCGGATTGTACATGCGGATTGTACATGCGTTTTTCCTGCCAGGGACATGCGGATGTGAAGCGTTCTTCACATGCATTTCCGCATGCGGGTTGACAAGCGCTTTCCAAGCGATTTTAGTGACTAGCCCAGGGGATGGGGATGACTCTGTACCCGGGCCTTTGCCTTTGGGATGTCGCGGTGGTCGGCTCCCGGGCCCGTACCCTGGGGTCACTCTTTAAAAGGGTGGATAATTGTTAAGTTTATAAAAGTTTGTGACGCCACCTGTGGCTTCTGGTGAGAATCACCAGCGCTGCGCAGTCCACTGAGGCCGATGATAAGGCAGCTCGATGGTATAGCTCCCCACAGGTGGAGCTAGGCCTCAGGGCAGCGTACGGAAAAGGTGGATGCAGGGCAGGCGAGACCCAGCCGGGTCAGAGCAAGAACAGGGACGGACACGATAGTCACTTTTGTACCTTTTACTGGTGGAAATTCAGGCACATCCCGGAGCACTGTAGGGTGAAGGGTGCATATCAGGATCCTCCCCAATGAGCGGGTGTAGGGCCTCCTGTTTCTTGCCTCTGCATAGTAAGTTTCTGACCTGCCTGGAGCTAGGCCTAACTTTGTCTCTGTCCTGCGCTGGCTGACCTTGTGGTAGGGCCTTCTCTTGGAGTACACGCTCCTCAGCTTGCGGGGCCTATGTGTCTCCCGTCTCTGTTACGTATCAGCACTTTAGCGATCCTGGGACTTGTAGTTCTCCAGGGATTTCGGTTATGCCTTACTGGGTCATAGAGATCCCGGTAAGCTCGGACCCGGTGTCCGGTAATTCTTCGGGGTGAGCTAGTTAAGCTCCTCTGTCCCCTATATACTAACTCTCCACTCGCCTTCGGCCTACTCGGGCCCTCACTAGGCTATACACACAAACAGCAGCTTGCCGCGCTTCACCGATCTTATGGCGCCGGCACACCTAAAGCTCACTATTCTGAGCTACAACTGAGTCTGGACTGTGCTCCACTGCAGGCTGACCTTTCTCAGGCTTCTCTACTGCAGGAACTCTCTCAACAGACTGAACTGCCTAGCTCCACCTTCCCTATTTATATCCCTAATGGGCTCCCTCTGCTGGTCTGAGGTGGAAGGTAGAGATGTGTGAATGTTTATGGGGGCCTCTTGTGGAGGAATCCATCAATGCACTCTTCTAGGATCTGTGATACCAAGCGCAGCTGGGCGTCACATTAGCATCACTTGGAAAGTGCTTGTCAACTTGGTCACACTATATAAATCCATGTAAACAGCATGGATTTATATAGTGTGACCTGAGAGAATGTATACTTACCCTTCGATGGCCCCCGCTGTCTTGCTTCGCTCGGTCCCGGCTGCCGGCAGCGGTACACTGAAGGACCTGCCGATGTCAGCGTCGTGTGACCCGTCACATGACTCTGACGTCAGCGCAGGTCCTTCATTCCATCGCGAAGTACCGGGAAGCAAGGAGGAGCGCACCGCGGGCTGCCAGAAGGTAAGTATACATTTATTTTTTATTTTATTCTTTTTTTACAGCTTTTTTAATGGTACCTGGGTGTGGATGAGACTCTCCTCTACACCCACGTACCATCCGCACATTAGAACGCGCCAATTACGCAAGTACAGATGCAGTCTTGCGGAATTGGCGCGTTCTAATGCAAGTCAATGGCGGCGAAAACGCAGCACTTCCGCAAAATAATTGGTAGTGCTGTGTTTTTTTCCGCAATGATAATCTGCAGCGGATATTTCCGCAGCATGTGCAGTGTGCAAAAACGCTGCAGAAACGCTTAAAAAACGCATGGTAGAAGGCCTCCCATGTTCCCCAATGCGGAAAATAATTTCCAAGTGATGCTAAAATCGCTTAGAAAGCGCTTGTCAACCCGCATGCGGAAATGCAAGTGAAGAACGCTTCACATCCGCATGTCCCTGGCAGGAAAACGCATGCACAATCCGCATGTACAATCCGCATGCGTTTTTTCTGCCAGGGAGATGCAGAAACGCTCAGGAAAAAATCCTGAGCATTTCTGCATCGTGGGCCCATAGCCTAAATGTTCGCTTTAATATTTGCTCACTGGGAAGGTGCATGAAAAAAAAACTTAGACGCTACAAAAGACGGTTGACTTGTCATTCGTAGCTGAAGCAGTTGATCTATGGAGTAAACTATACGAGCCATATATTTCTTCCATAATTACCACCATTTCCTTGATATTTCCTGTTTCTGTTCTATATTTATTCATTCAGGATCAAGACTACACAACAACTGCATTGAAGACCTTCCTCTCTTTCTGGCCGAGCACCTTCCTGCTTTTTTCCCTCTCTCTACACATTGTCTAGGAAGGGACATCCGGGATGAGGATTTCTCTATAAACTGTAAAATTAAAACACTTCAAAAAAATTCCAAAGTATAAATTACTTTTAGCAAACACTGACTCATAAAGGCATTTTGCTAGCATCTTTCAGGCTAAAGCGGCCATACACAGGAGACATATGTTGGCTGTTGTGATTGGTTGCTATTGATTAGTTTTGATCATTAAGGGCCTATGTTAATTTTGTAACAGAGAGTTTTTTTGCACCATAGCCTAAATGCCTCTGGTTATTTGGAAGTGGGCCAATACCAAGCAAATGGTTTCATATCCGTGCTAAGTTTCAATATTTCCAATCATAGCCCATACTTTTGTGAACTACTTTGGAAAAAAAGTAAAACATTTGGTCGCTAACTTGCTCGGGAAACATGGGACCTTTTCATTAATAAAGCCTATAGGAGTCTCGTAGTTTATGTGTCACCCCAGGCCTGGATGCCACAAATATTAAAGGCTGTGTCTGAGAGCAGGAGGGAGGTTCCCTGGTCAGGGACAATTAGCATACAGCACCTCCTGTCCCAGGCCAGTAGGGGGAGCTGGCTGCCCCTATAAAAGCTGGAACTGAGGGCAGGGTTAGGGAGAACTGGATGACCTAGCTCAGGACTGAGACTAGTCCCAGAGAAGGAGGGACAGTTCAGCTGTAGCCAAGGAGTCCGTGAGGCAGAGGAGAAGCTGCGAGCCAGGGACAGAGGCGACGAGAGCCGGTCCTGGCTGAGAGAACTACACTACCGGACATTGGGGTCCGAGGCTGTCAGGGTTGTAAGCCCAGCAGCAGAGAACCAACCCGCGAGGGATTTCAGGTCCCTTGCCCTAAGAAGCCTGGAGGCTCCGCCACACAGAGGGACCAGTACAGCAAGGAGAAGCAAAAGGTATCCAAGGCCCGAGTTGCAAGCCATACAGGCAAAGTACACGGCCAGCTCAGGGACGTGGGCTATTACACCACGAAAAGGGGGATAGTCAGCAAGGGCAGAGAGAGAACGGTAGGCCTTCACACTCACCCTGACCAGTGGGGCTCGCCCTAGTGCTCTCAGACACCCAGGCCCATTCCTACCCGGTACTCCTGTTGGGTCAGTAGTAATACCTACAATAAAGACCCTGGACTGTTTGAAGCGGACTCTGAACTCTTATTACTGCGGCCTGCACTATCACCCCCAGCATTCACATACGCTGCCCTGAGGCTACACTCTTCCCGTGGGGAGTTATCCGACCCCTGTGCTGCACACCAACATCAGCCTCAGCGGTCTGCCTTGCAGCGGCGGTCATCCCTGACCGCAATCCACGGGTGGCGTAGTCAGACATTCATAGCTCTACAAATAGACTGCCACAGCATTTGGTCTGACCACCCTGAGCCACGGAATCGGGGTGCCACTACTACCCCCATCATCGCATAGAAGCCCGGTTCCGGGTGCCCCACGGCCCAGGGGCGAGTCATTTATGTAGGTCAATAAAAAGACCAGAATAGGCTTACTGTAAATGCTAAGCGTCGGATGGAGTGGTGTAAAGCAAACATCATTGGACTCTGGAGAGCTGGAAATGGGTTCTGTAGAGTGACGGATCACACTTCTTTAACTGGCATCTGATGAACAAGTCTGGAATTGGCAAATGCCAGGAGAATGTTACCTGCCTGACTGCATTGAGATAGCTGTGATGTTTGGTGGCAGGAGGATACTCCTATGGGCTTGTTTTTCAGGGTTTGGCCCAGGTCCTTTATTTTGAATAGATGGAAATCTTGCTGAGGCATACTAAGAATTTTTGGACAATTGTGAGAACATTTTGGAGAAGGACCTTTTCTGTTCCCATGAATGTGCCTAGTGCACAAAGTGAGGTCCATAAAAACATGGTTGGGGGAGTTTAGTGTGGAAGAATTTTGTCAGCTGGCACAGAGCCCAGGACCTCAACCCCATCGGATGAATACCGTTGGGATGAACTTGAATGGAGATTGTGAGCCTTGCCTCCTCGTTCCATATCACTGTCTGATCTCACAAATGTTCTTCTGGATGAATGGGCAGACATTTCCACAATTGCCTCCAAAAATTAGTAAAAAAGCCTTCTCAGAAGAATTGGAACCTGTTTTAGGTGCAAATGGACCAACTCCATATTAATATCATACAAGCTACTGTAGGTGAAATACGTCTTAATATTTTTGGCCACAGGAATGGTAGATAGATAGATAGATAGATACATCTATTGATATTTCTATATCTTGAATGGACGTGATTCAGACTGGTCTTTCACTGCACTCAGCTTTTTCTCTTTCTCTTTCATTGCGATAGAGGCGGCGTACCACTTTTTTCAATGAAGTTTTGGAAACTTCCCCCGCCTGCTGTCTCTGTTTAATGTCACAGACTCTCAAGAGAGCATTGAGGTCTCCTTTTCACAGCTCCCCATCAATTAGCTGGGATTTGGATCTACATGAAGAATACCTCTAAACGACAAAGAATAATTAAAAAGAAGAAAAAGTAAATGTGTTTCTATTGAGGAAAACTGATCCCCCCACCCCACATCCTCCTTGCAATCCCCATCCCTTACATAGAGGAGGGGGTGACTGGAGGAGTGGCACTAAGTGCAGCATGGGGAGGAGGCCTGGGCTGTGTCTGCTCCCTCCTTCTTCTCCAGTCACTCATTTGTGATCCTCTTTGCAGCCCAGATAACGGACCCTGAAGCAGTCGCCATGGGGGTAGAAGGATGCACCAAATGTATTAAATACATGCTCTTTGTCTTCAACTTCATCTTCTGGGTGAGTCTCTGTGCTGCAGGCTGCGGATGTCTAGAGGATGTGCTGCATTTATCTACAGCCTCCTACATTTTTGTTTGTGAGCATCTCATGGAGGTGGGCTCCTGGCTTGTTGTGTAGAGCCCCCTAATGTGCCTCTGCAGATACAATGTATACATATTCTGCCAATGTATGAAAATGTTGCATATTCTTAAGGAGATTGATCAAGACAGGTGCTGATTGGAGAAATTCTATAAATGCTGGTAGATAGGAGGCAGCTGGTTGGAAAACAACAGCTCTATATATGGAGGACCCCCCAATCCCACGTGGTGCAGCGGGGGATCTGTGCTATGTGGGTTTGTGGGGAGGGAGGGGGTAGCGTCCCACCATGGTACCCCTCCCTGTCACTAGTCAATTCTCGCTCAGAAGAACAAACAAATCAGCTAACAAGTGGTAGGAAAGTCCCCAAAGATTTTACATATGTAGCAACAAAAAACAGGAAACAAATTTATGAATAAATAAGCAAAGTTCTCACAATGATCATAATCATCCGAATGATCAGGATTTTACTCAAAATGGAAAATTCTACTCATTAGTCTAACATTGAAGTCACCATGAACGCCAAAAATGATTGTTCACATTGTAGGTAAAATCTAAATAATTTGCAATTTCTAGTAACATTGCAGTGATAGTAACTAGTAATCGGTGCTACAATTCTGCTGAATATTGGTTGGGGTGGACTGGGAGTTTAGCAAATGTCTCCTAATCGGAGACTATGGGCCTTTGTCATTGTACAGATAATGAAAATCATGCCAACTGTTAATCATGGTGGTAATGTGGTAACACTAAGGATCTATTGTACCATAATGTCCATGAGCAGCTGCAGATGGTTCGCCTGCAATGACATCATTCTGGAATGTATGGTGCGATGTAGGGTTTGGATACACAATAGAATTTACACGTGTTTTTCATCTACAAGTTGCAGGCTCTGAGCTGGAAAGACCATTTCTAAAACGATTTACTTCCATATATTTGCTTTCTACTCATTCCTTCTTTTTTTTTAATTAATGAACAGGGCTCCAAAATTTTACCATATAATACTGCCTATTTCATAATTGTAATAAAAACTTATATACTAAGTTATAAAAAAAAAACTAACGAGGCGCCCCCCACTGTTAGATTTTCATAGCTGCATGTAAACAATGTCACCAAATGCGTCAGCAGGCAACTTGACTGCCACAGTGGATCTTACATTACCCACAGCCAAATAGATTAATGCTTTCTTTGGGGGTTTTGACAGTGGGTGACGGATTTTCATTTTTCCATAGATTTTTATTTGTATTCCAAGTAAAGTATTTTTTTTCCTTAATTTTTGCAATGGCCTTAGTCCTGAGCTATGGTGACTTGATGGATGAACTATCCGTAGGAATCCTATGACTAAGGGTGCCTTCGTGCACCAGAAACGCGTCAGACTGAGGGTTTCTCTCTAATTTTTAAACCCTATTTTTAAACTGTTCCAATAAAGAATAATTTTTACTCTACCTGGATGGATGTGCTGAAAACACCCTTTGTCTTCATCGATCTGTAGGAATATCGAAATTGTGCAAGCCTAGGTAGGTCCATCAGGATTATCTCCACTATTATCTTGATGGTATAAAGCCATCGGGTTGCTGGTCTTCCTCTTCATCTTGTTCCATCAATTCTTCTGACCATGATGTCCTTCTCCAGTGATTGGTCTCTTTGTATAGTATGTCCACCGTAGGCAAGTCATAGCTTGGTGATCCTTGCTTCCAGTGACATGTCTGGCTTGATTTGTTCCAAAATTAAAATTGAGTAAAGTATTACATGGGTACAATACATGCAGCAGGAACAGAGCCGTTGTACAGTATATGCAATCCAATAAGGATACAAAAAAAATCACGTGGTCAGCTTCTGAAGCAGAGTTTATAATGTGGTCTTGTTGTGTTAAAACCACATTGGTGACACCAAACAAGTGGATTCAACCAAAGCAACCAAATGTATTCTAATCTCTTTTTTCTTCAGAAATGTGTCTTTCCCAAGAACAACTTGTAACCATTTTTCTGAAAAGTTGAATAAACATATTGAGTAATAGGAAATTAGAAAAATTCAAACTGATAAGCAGCCAAATGCGGAGTTCTTCCATTACTTTTATAAGTGAATACATTTCCCCATTCTTCTTATGACTATCTCTCATTCTTCCCTTCTAATGTTTTCCATCATTCAGCTATAGAAGTGGTAGCTGCACATAAGATAGCACTATTCGGTTTACAGTTCCTTTCTCTAGGTGCAATACCATTTCTGGTGTTAGAGAGTAATTTAATTGGTACATGGGTGGATTTCCATGTATTCCCCATGCGGGTCTAAGGTCATGTGACCACATGCATGACACTTTCCGACTAGACTTGCTTCCGCTTCTCAATGTTCCAGTGGAGGAAAGTCTAGTTAGCAGTGGAGTGGAATAGCAAAATACTCAGCAATTGATAGGGATGGGTATAGTACATAAACAGTATTACAGTTTGGGTAAAATTATCTTTGTATAAATATAACGTGGCGCGGGCGAGGCACTCGTCTGTGGCGCTAAGTCTTGTTATATGAAAGTGGAGGTCCTGGCTGGGTATATGGACCTATGCTGTGGGGGTGCTATGCCCATGTAGGCCGCATGTAACCAATATTGCTGGTTTGCCAGGACCAGATGACAGCGCAATGAGGGAGACCAACATTCAAAAATAAACTTTTTACTGAATGGAAACTTGGTAAGGGTTATATACAAGGCATACAGGGTACAAAGTCTTATGAACCTTTCCTTTGCAACATGAATCATTTTCAGCACAGTTTCCTTCCTCAGTAGTTTACTCCGGGGTTATTTATGCCCACTGTTTCTCCTTACTTCACCAAAACCCAGCTTTAACGCTACAGTCTGATCAACAAGTCTCCTTTACTTGTTCAACGGATTCACGTCCTATTTCTTTCACTACTGGCGCCCTGGAACGTCCTCTTGGGACCCTTCACTAGTCTCCTGTACTCAGTCCTATTTAGGCCTGTTACCTCTCAGCGTTACAAGCTCAAGGTCTCGTGGATAGGCCCCCTCTCCTAGGACCCATCTTTGGAAGACCACTCTGTCTCTTAGTCACTTATCTTCAGGATCTCGCTATCCCTCCTGTCCAGTCTCCTTTCATTTAGGGCCACCCTCGTAACCGGCACTGCTCACTCTGCACTCCAGACCCTATCTGTCTTCCAAGCAGGAAGAAGTCAATCTCCCTAACTCTAGCTCCTCCAACTATGGGCTAGTCCCAAACATTAACTTTCAACGTTCCTAACCAAGACACCTACTAATACATTTTAGCATTCACACTATACATTAGACAGGCAAACACCACAATACCATACAATGCACATGACGCAATAGTTACATAAGATACAAGAAATTATTCACATTACACTTTACATCACACTGACGCGATTTGTGTCATCAGGAGTAGGAACGCGACCGCAGCGGTCCACCACCCTAACATAAAGGTAAAGATTTTCCCATACTAAAAAGTCTGAAATATTGCTACATTTTGTCTAATTTTTTGTATTTGGGAAAGAATAGGTTTTAAGTAGTGATGAGCCAGTATGTTCGGTTAACCCTTTCGGCGAGCATGCTCGGGCGAGCACCGAGTAGTTACAGCTGCTCTGTGATGTATTTGAATCACTCCCGTGTGCATGATTTGCGACTGTTTGACAGCTTTAATGCATGTGAGGAATACTTGTTTCTTAACCATTCCTCACATGTATTAAAGGTGTCAAACAGTCGCAAATCATGCTCACGGGAGTGATTCAAACATAACACCGAGCAGCTGTAACTACTCGGTGCTCGCCCGAGCATGCTTGCCGAAAGGGGTTAACCGAACATACTCGCTCAACACTAGTTTTAAGTTCTGGGCTTGTATCAATTTAGAAGGGAGAGTTAGTACAATGCCTAAATATAGAGAAAGGAAAAGTAGCTTGCACATTCTTCTAAATTTATGGTAACATTTTTAAACTCAGATTGTGGAATTTGGATTGATGCATTTTATAGTAAGAAGTAATGCCGAATAAACTAATTATTTCTTATGAAGCAAAACTAATGGTTCTAATAATGTGAGAGATGTCACTTTCAGAGAGGAGTTTTAATACCAAAGCAAAAATTTAGGAGGGAAAACCGGCCATCCTTGCCTTATACCATTCTATTTGCAAGAACTCTGGCAGAGAATTCTGAATACAGAGCTTTAATAGCCGGTAATATTGGCATCCAATACCGAGAATGCACACCACCAACAGACCCTGCCGAAAGGGAGCAACTTTGCAAAGTTTGCAAAGGCATTTGTTTTAGCTCCACCCATTTGTTCAGATTGTTGAAGTGCCGTGTGCTGTCTGGCGATTGTCTGGTTCTAACAAGGCATACTTAATCTGGCTCAATCAGCAAATGTAGTTTGTTAAAAAGTGTGAAAGTCCCTGCTAAGGAATGATATTGGACAATGATTCCTAAACCGGGTAAAGACTTAGGAATGGTCCTTTCCTAGCTTGAAGTGAATTTCTCACCAGGTTTTTCTCTAAAACATCTGACTCAGCATGATGTAGGGGTAGAAACCATGATTCCAGCGATGTATCACTTACTGGGCTGCTTGCTGCAGTTTTGATAAAATACCAGCTTTATCTACTGTAGATCTAGCAGTTCTCTGAATGCTGAGCTCTGTATAACCCCGCCCACACCCCTGATTGGCAGTTTCCTGAGTACTCTGTGCATAGGCAAAAATCTGCCAATCAGTGATGGGGGCGGGGTTACACAGAGCCTACGAATATGAAGGACTACATGGCAACAGGTTTACAAGTCCTCTAGTGATGATCTCCTACTGATAAAACTGTGATTTTTTTAAAAACTACAGCAAGCAGTCCAGTAAATTATACATCGCTGGAATTAGGGTCTCTGTCTCTACATTATTCTACACTCACATTAGATGGAAAAACTGGTGACAGATTTTCTTTAAGAATTCTAATAATTGTCGCCTGGAGCATTTCTTTAGAGTATAAACCTGTAATTACAAAGAAAGGGAGAGAGAGATGGTCGCCAAAGATCTTCTAGCGCTCATTAGTGAGCTCATCAAGCCCCGGAGACTTATTAGTTTTATGAGTTTGTATCATATTTTGTACTTACTTCTTAGGAATTGGTACATTTAATAAAGGCCATTGAATAGAAGTAATGAGGTTTATTTTATAAAAAGGAGTGAATATTTGCTGCTGTGGGTTGTGGAGTATTAAAAGCACCTGTAGATTATAGACTAAGGAATAATAATCTCTAAAGATGCATGAAATGTGTTGAGGGTTTAAGATCTTGTAGAGACTTAATAGAGATGTTAAATGCAATTTTGAACTAAACCACAAAGATTTTACCCTTTAGGTCATGAAAGAACTGACTTTGGTTATTCTGGCTATACTACATCATAAACAATATAGATAAATTATTTTCAAATTTATGGAGAGGTAGCCACCTGAGATTTTCTCTAGAATGTAACACAATAAGACAGAAGAAGCAATTTGCAGAATATGTTTTTTTGAGGAATTCTATTGTTTGGTTTTGCCTCTATTTTATCAACGTATAATGAGTAGAGTGAGTGGATTGCTTCGCGCAACCCTAGTGCACGATCCAGTGATCTCTGACCATGGACAGGAGCTCCGTGAATTTACTGAGCTTCCAGGTTCCCCAGTGCGGTATTTGATTCTCCGTCCTGGCGTAACGTTATCTGTGTGGTGTGACACCTCGCGAGCCCATCTAATCATAAACCGAGCTTGGCATCCGGAAGCTCAAGAAATTCACGCAACTCCTCTCTACGACCAGAGAGCACTGACCAAGACCATAGACCATGGAGTGAGGGAGGAAACTGGAGTACACAGAGGAAACCCACACAAACAAAGGGAGAACAAACTAATTGTGGAAGTTGTCCTTGGTTGGATCGAAACCCAGGACTCCAGTGCTGCAAAGCAACAGTTCTAACCGCCTAATGTGTATAATATTCATTGCAGAAAGCATAGGTCTCTGGGTGTCATGGCACCAGACAGGAACTTGTGAACAGAAAATCAGTCATGGTCACCTTTACCTTATATGTATGGCTGAAGTAAGGATGCACAAGTCTCATCTCCATGTGGATCTTATTGAAGAGATTGTACACTACTTTTTCATTGATGACCTATCCTCAGAATAGGTCATCAATGTCTCATCGGCTAGGGTCCAACACCTGGCCGATCAGAGGAAATGCCAATTCGTGGAGCTGGCCGTCTTCTGGTAGTGGCAACTGCTGGGTACTACACATCTGCCTCCTATTAATTTGTCGGATCCCGGTCAATCAGACATTTATGACCTACTCTAAGGATAGGTCATCAATGAAAACGTAGTGGATAACCTCTTTAACTCTGCTAACTATTTGATGCAGGTAGACTGGCAGAACAGGAGCTGCCACGTGAGATTTGGCTGCAAAATTTATCACCTCTGTTTTAGTTCAATGTTGCCCTGCTTAATTTTAGTGTTCCACTGCTTCAGTTTACTGTTCCCCTGCTTCAGTTTAGTATTCCCCTGCTTCAGTTTAGTGTTCCCATGCTTCAGTTTAGTGTTCCCATTGTTCAGTTTAGTATTCCCCTGCTTCAGTTTAGTGTTCCCATGCTTCAGTTTAGTGTTCCCATGCTTCAGTTTAGTGTTCCCCTGCTTCAGTTTAGTGTTCCCATGCTTCAGTTTAGTCTTCCATTGCTTCAGTTTAGTGTTCCCCTGCTTCAGTTTAGTGTTCCCATGCTTCAGTATAGTGTTCCCCTGCTTCAATTTACCTTTCCCCTGCTTTATTTTAGTGTTCCCCTGCTTCAGTTTAGTGTTCCCCTGCTTCAGTTTAGTGTTCCCATGCTTCAGTTTAGTGTTCCCCTGCTTCAATTTACTGTTACCCTGCTTTATTTTAGTGTTCCCCTGCTTCAGTTTAGTGTTCCCGTGCTTCAGTTTAGTGTTCTCCTGCTTCAGTTTAGTGTTCCCCTGTTTCAATTTACTGTTCTCCTGCTTTATTTTAGTGTTCCCATGCTTCAGTTTAGTATTCCCCTGCTTCAGTTTAGTGTTCCATTGCTTCAGTTTAGTGTTCCCCTGCTTCAGTTTAGTGTTCCCTTGCTTCAGTTTAGTATTCCCCTGCTTCAGTTTAGTGTTCCCTTGCTTTAGTTTAGCGTTCCCTTGCTTCAGTTTAGTGTTCCCTTGCTTCAGTTTAGTGTTCTCCTGCTTCAGTTTAGTGTTCCCCTGCTTCAATTTACTGTTCTCCTGCTTTATTTTAGTGTTCCCATGCTTCAGTTTAGTGTTCCCATGCTTCAGTTTAGTGTTCCATTGCTTCAGTTTAGTGTTCCCCTGCTTCAGTTTAGTGTTCCCTTGCTTCAGTTTAGCATTCCCCTGCTTCAGTTTAGTGTTCCCTTGCTTTAGTTTAGTGTTCCCTTGCTTCAGTTTAGCGTTCCCTTGCTTCAGTTTAGTGTTCCCATGCTTCAATTTACTGTTCCCCTGCTTTATTTTAGTGGTCCCCTGCTTCAGTTTAGTGTTCCCTTGCTTCAGTTTAGTGTTCCCATGCTTCAGTTCAGTGTTCCATTGCTTCAGTTTAGCATTCCCCTGCTTCAGTTTAGTGGTCCCCTGCTTCAGTTTAGTGTTCCCATGCTTCAGTTTAGTATTCCCCTGCTTCAGTTTAGTGTTCCATTGCTTCAGTTTAGTGTTCCCTTGCTTCAGTTTAGTGTTCCATTGCTTCAGTTTAGTATTCCCCTGCTTCAGTTTAGTGTTCCCTTGCTTCAGTTTAGTATTCCCCTGCTTCAGTTTAGTGTTCCCTTGCTTCAGTTTAGTGTTCCCTTGCTTCAGTTTAGTGTTCCCATGCTTCAGTTTAGTGTTCCATTGCTTCAGTTTAGCATTCCCCTGCTTCAGTTTAGCATTGCCCTGCTTCAGTTTAGTGTTCCCTTGCTTCAGTTTAGTGTTCCCATGCTTCAGTTTAGTGTTCCATTGCTTCAGTTTAGTATTCCCCTACTTCAGTTTAGTGCGGCCTTGCTTTAGTTTGGCGCACACCTGCTTTAGTTTAGTTTTCCCTGCTTCAATTTAGTGCTCCTTTGCTTACGTTTAGTGCTCTCCTACTTCATTTTAACACACCCCAGCTTCAGGTTAATGCACCCTTGCTTTAGTTCATTGCACCTCTGCTTCAATTTAGTGCCCCCCTATTTCAGTTCAGTGCTCCCCTGCTCTGCCTTAAACTCCTGCAGTAGTAATGATAACTATTAAACAATGACACAGTTGAGGATGTGTATGTTCAGGATGTGTGTACTTATTTAGTAGGATGGATGTTGTGCTTAGTGTGTGAACGCTCACTAACTTCCCAAAGAAATTAGGAAATAACAGAATATTCTAGACATCTTTGTTTCATAATAGAATTTGTGCAATGACATTATTATAGTAACAAAATAATTAAAGGGAATCTGTCACCGGGTTTTTCCTACCCCATCTGAGTACATCATAATGTAGAGACAGAGACCCTGAATCCATTGATGCATCAGTTACTGAGCTGTTTGTTCTCATTTGTATACAATAGCTGTTTTATCTGCTGCAGAACTAGCAGTTCTCTGAATGCTGAGCTCTGTATAACTCCGCCCACACAACTGATTGGCAGATTTGTGCCTATGCACAGTGTACACAAAAATCTACTAATCAGTGGTAGGGGCGGGGTTATTCAGAGCTCATGAATATGGAGGACTGCATGGCAGCAGGTTTACAAGTCTTCTAGTGATAACCTCCTGCTGATAAAACACTGATTTTATCAAAGCTACACCAAGTAGCCCAGTAAGTGACACATCAGTGGAATCAGGATTTCTGTCTCTTTATTATGCTGCTCTCCACATAGGTGTTAAAAGCCAAGTGAGAGATTCAAGATTCTTTAATGCAAGGAAATTAAAGCACCACTCCAGTGGTTTGTATTTTTTTCAGCACTAGAGTGGTGCTCTAATCTAAAGTCCCTGCCCATAGTCTTATACTTACCAGCCCCCGCCTTCACCTTTTATCTGCGGTGCTTCGGTCCCGCAGTGCCATCCTGTGACCGCAACTTCTGATTGGCCGGAAGTCAGAAGTAACGTCACAAGCTCTCAATGTAAATCTATAAGAGCCAGAATGAGGCTCTCATAGACCTGCATTGAAAAGTGACTTCTGGCTCGCTCCGGCAAACACTGAAAACGTTGGTGGTAGAAGGTGAAGACCTCGGCGGGAAAAGGGGCAGGGACCTTAGATTAGAAGCACTACTGTTTGTATTAGGTGGTGGAAACAGGGTAATTTCTTAAGACACTCCTTTTATAAGGGGCTCCCAGTGAGAAAGAATCTTGAAAGCTTGCCCACTGCCATCAGATACAGTAATTTATTAACCTTTTAGTATGTAGGCATCTTATGGCAATATTATGTGGGCACTGAATGGTGGTGTTGTGGGGGAATTTCATCAAAGTATTATTTGGCATTTTTGTAGCAATGGCAAACAATCTTTTGGGTAAAAGATTTCTAGAAAAACAATCCAATTGAAGGGAGACGTGGCATCCCATCGGTTCTGTCCACTGGATCAGCCTAATTGCAAGGCATTTCTCAATCAAGCCAAGTCGGGCAGGGAAAAGCCAAAGGGATCATATTTTTTAATGTTATGTTAGCCCTGAAAAGTCATCTAATGAAATCTAGCTCCCTGGTTCTAAGGGTTCATTCAGAAGTCAGGTTTTCTCGTACACTTGCGATCCATGTTTTTCACATATATCACTTGAACCTATAATAGTCTATGGGGTAGTTCACACATCCAATTGTTCCCTTGGACCAAATGGTCTGCACAAAAGCACGGAGACTTGTCTCATATCGATCTGAGTGTCGGATCAAACTCACCAATTCAAGTTTATGTATCCGTGAAAAAAATTTGACAGCACTTGGATGCCAAGTGTGTGCTGTCCATTTATCAAGGACTGTTTTACAGGAGATGCTGGAGAAACCTTTATCAGTTCTTTTTTCACCAGAGAAAAACTGCTGAAACTCCGAACAAATTCCGATGGTAAAAACTGACACTGACCAAACTCTGATGAAATTCGGACCTTTTTTGCATGCAAGAAATATGAATGAGGCTTTGGTCAGATCATGCCTGTGGATGGATCAGAGATTGTTGAGGTTATGGAAGCAGCTTTCTCGTGTGCTCCTTAAGTCCCCATGCTTAGTTAGTCAAGAGGAGTGGGCTAAGGCATGGCAAAATGTTTAGCTCAGAAAGTGTGTGGGTGTCAGACACCCACTATCTTAAATAGCACAAATAAGACGTCTGTGAATAGTTCTTTGTCCATAGATGAGTCCTGCAGAGGAGCACTGACTGAATATTGCAGTGATCGAGGACATGTAGTTATGGCACACTGCCTAGATAGTTCTGCTCACCCATCCTGAGAGTACTGTTGTACCATCACAGAATGCTGATGTTTCAGAGAACCTTTTTGAAGAGACATATGGGTAGCCCAATCCATCAGGCAAGTTCTTAAAGTAACGTGTGGGCCTCCATCATTAACATCTACAAGAAGCCCCAAGTTCCTGTTTTTGATCAGGGAGCAAGACAAAAATTCAATACCAATTGAGAAAACCAAATCGCCAAACGAGATCTCTGAGCCATTTATGACCCCCCCCATTCAACGAACCAATCAACTAAGCTATCCAAATTCATTAAGAAATTGACCCCTAAAACTCATAATTGGCAGAATATCATTAGTAGGAATACTTAGCATAAAATAATTCCTATGATTTCCACCAGCTCTTTTATAAAACAGTGATTTAATTCTGACATATTGATCCAAAGCATTTGGGCTTATAAGATCCCTGTAGACATTTATAAAACAAGCGCATCATTTATAGCCGCCATATTCCATATTATACCGTATGTTTCGTCATCATATTCAGCTGTGTCTATTCTGTTGGATGAACTAATGATCTTCACTACAAGTAAAATTGTATCAAAGGGGATAACATATCTATCTACCACTAACGGTCTTGTTCCTCTTTCACTTCCGTGGTATAATATAGTCCACCAAAGTTTAATTCATGATTGTATTGTGACAGAGACTATCTTGAGAAAGGAGGATGTGTATAGAGGGATTTTAGCAATATGTATGTAGTGCTAGACAGAGGATCACTTATGGGTCAAGGACAAGGGTTGCCTTTATTAGGGCTGCATGGCAACATATTATAACCTATTTTCTTGATCCAAGGGGTACGTTTTTCCTTGTGGAAAGTGACATGCCAGGCCTGGCATGCCAATATGAGGAGGCTTGTAAGCATATCAGGATTGGCATGTTACTCTCCACAGGGAAAAATATTGTCCTTTGAATCCTGCTCAGAAGCCCCTCATCCAGCCAAACCAGATCTCACACTTTGCATTGATGAGGGGCAGCATCCCGAAAGACAGTACATGGCAGGCCTGGCATGCCAATGTGAGGAGGCTTGTAAGCATGTCAGGCTTGGCATGTCACTCTCCACAGGGAAAAACCTTGTCCTTTGAATCCTGGTCAGAATCCCCTCATCCAGCCAAACCAGATCTCACACTTTGCATTGATGAGGGGCAGCATCCCGAAACACAGTGTCTACAAACTGAGATTCTGGGCTTTTATCCTAAGCCATGTGACAAGGCTTGTTAAAGGGTTGATATTGACTTTTAGGATTGCTACTTCCTATAGGTGGCACTAGAGTTGTAGTCCTCTTCCTCTCTGAAGAGGCCATTTGCGTGGTTAACATAGTTTCTTGAATTAAAGAAAATAATACTAATGTACTAAAATTAAATTAAATTAAAATAATACATATCTGTCAGCTCCACAGACATTACATGGAGCGGCAGCACACATGCTCGACTGCTTCTTCATTCACACAGGGGTTTCGGGATCCTCGTTCTTTGATCACAGGGGTGCCAGTAGTGAGACCCCTAGCAATCAGCAACTTATCAAACTATAGTATTCAACATTGTGATTGTGAAATTACCTTTTAAAAGCGACCCTTCACCCTGAGACTGAAAAGAGACTAATTAATTTTTTCACTTATAATCACCATAACTTTTGTGCACCATTTGCCTCCCGCAGCCTCTTCAGCTCAGATTGGTGTTCTGTTCCACCTGCTTCCAAGATGGCCACTGCAGTGTCATAGGGAGCGAAATGGTAAGTCTAAACCAGTGTTTCCCGAACTCCAGTCCTCATGGCCCCCAATATGTCATGTTTTCAGGATTTCCTTAGTATTTCACAGGTGATGTGTAACGGGTCTGGGAGGCGGAACCTCTGAGCTACTATACAAGGGGGCAGTCCTTGTAAGGGAGCGGGTGGCGACCAAGGAAGACGGGCAGGAGGTCAGAGCAGGTGACCGGGACAGTCTCTGAGTGAACGGGCTGGAGGTCACGGCAAGTGACCGGGGCAGTCTCTGGATGAACGGGCTGATGGTCACGGCAAGTGACCGGGGCAGTCTCTGGATGAACGGGCAGATGGTCACGGCAAGTGACCGGGGCAGTCTCTGGATGAACGGGCAGATGGTCACGGCAAGTGACCGGGGCAGTCTCTAGGTAAAGGGTTGGTACGACCTGTGGCGGCTGATGATAGATGTGAGCTCCCAGGTGAGCAGGCGAGAGTCTCTGGATGAACGGGTGGTCACAGCATGTGACGGCGGAGCCTCCAGGAAGACCAACAGACAGGCGGCAGATGAGCGCTCCCAGGTGAGCGGGCAGAAGTCTCTGGACAGGCGGGTGGTCACAGCACGTGACGGCAGAGCCTCCAGGTAGGCTAGCAGACAGGCAGCAGAAGAGCGCTCCCAGGTGAGCGAGCAGGAGTCACAGGACAGGCAGGTGGTCACAGCACGTGACGGCGGAGCCTCCAGGTAGACTAGCAGGCAGGTAGCTGGTGTATGCTCCCAGGTGAGCGGGCAAGCTGGTCCATAGACAGACTGACAGGAGTTGGAAGGCAGACCGTCGGACCTCAGGCAAGCAGGCAGGTGGCTGATGTGCGCTCCCAGGTGAGCGGGCAGGCTGGTCCTTAGACAGACTGACAGGAGTAGTAAGGCAGACCGTCGGACCTCAGACTAGCAGGCAGGTAGCAGATAATCAGGCAGGAATCTGGCAGGTAACTGGCAACGGGACCTGAGGGCTGAAGCAGAGTAGTGAACAGTGCAACAACATTGCTCGGGCACCTCCATTTTGGAGGAGGTGCCTTATATATGGTGAAGTCCTCCGGCCATTGGCCGGGGACTCCTTAGGACGGCGCGCGCGGCCCCTTTAAGAGGGAGGGAGAGCGCGCGCGCGCGCGCGCCCTAAGCACAGTGGCCGGGAAGGAGCGCGCGCTGCCAGCAGAGCGGGAGGAGGACGCCGGGCACGGAGCCGGGAGGTGAGGGGAACAGCGTCCCTGCCTGGCAGAGGGCAGGGACGCCGGCGCTACAGTACCCCCCCTTTAGGCCCCCCCTTTTTTAGGCCAGACAGAAATTTAGCTAGGATAAGAGGGGCATGGATGTTCTCCCGGGGCTCCCACGTTCTCTCCTCAGGACCAAACCCCCTCCAATCTACTAGAAAAAAGGTCTTTCCTCTTACCCTTTTGGTGGCAAGAATGTTCTCTACCTCAAACTCGTCCTCAGCAGAAACCGGAGCAGGAGGCGTACCTGTAGACTTGGAAAAAGAGTTAAGTACCACAGGTTTGAGGAGAGATACATGGAAGGAGTTAGGGATCCGTAAGTTGGCCGGGAGTTTTAACTTATAGGCCACCGGGTTGATCTGACTGATGACCTCCAGAGGACCGATGAACCGAGGCCCTAACTTGTAAGAAGGTATCTTGAGTCGGACATATTTAGATGAGAGCCAGACTTTATCTCCAGGACGAAATTGTGGAGGATCCAGGCGTTTTTTGTCAGCGTGTCTTTTCATCCGTTCGGACGACTGAAGGAGTGCGGATCGGGTACTCTCCCAAATGGAGGAAAATTTGCTAACGAGAGATTCCGCAGCCGGGTTGTCCACAGAGGTGGAGACAGGAAAAGGAATCCGAGGATGCTGACCGAAGACTACAAAAAACGGGGATTTGGAGGAGGATTCGCTCTCGTGATTGTTATAGGAGAACTCGGCCCATGGTAGGAGATCCACCCAGTCAGAATGATGGGCATTAACGAAGTGCCGGAGGTAACTGGTCAGGTTCTGATTGATCCGCTCCACTTGACCATTGGACTGTGGGTGGTAAGCGGAAGAGAAGTCCAGGGTGACGTCTAGCAGTTTACAAGTGGCTCTCCAGAAACGTGAGGTGAACTGTACCCCACGATCCGACACGATGTGGAGGGGCAGGCCATGAAGACGGAAGATGTGGCGGATAAAGTCTTTAGCCAGCTCGGGTGCAGACGGGAGACCAGGCAGGGGAATAAAGTGAGCCATCTTGGAAAAGCGGTCAGCGACCACCCAAATGACCGTACAACCGGCAGAGACGGGGAGATCAGTTATGAAGTCCATAGCAATATGCTGCCAGGGGGCAGCAGGCACAGGAAGCGGAAGAAGGCGACCGGCTGGCAGGTGTCTCGGGATTTTGTTGCGGGCGCAGGACACACAGGCAGAAACAAAGTCTATTACATCCTTGTGCAGGGTAGGCCACCAGTAGTGCCGGGCAATAAGCTGGAGCGTCTTTTTCTGACCGGCGTGGCCAGCTAGTTTAGACGAGTGACCCCAGTGTAGGATCTTCTCCCGATCAGGTACTGATACGAACGTCTTACCGGGAGGGAGACGATTTAGGCTCACGGGAGCCACCTGCATTACTCTGGCGGGATCGATGATATGTTTAGGTTCCTCCTCGAGATCGGACACCAGAAAGGATCGGGACAAGGCATCTGCTTTGACGTTTTTGTCAGCCAGGCGAAAATGAAGAACAAAATCAAAGCGAGCAAAAAACAAGGACCACCGGGCTTGGCGCGGGTTAAGTCTCTGGGCATGCTGGAGGTAAGCCAAGTTCTTGTGGTCAGTGTAAATTATTACCGGGTGAAGAGCCCCCTCGAGTAGGTAACGCCACTCCTCCAATGCCAGTTTGATGGCCAATAACTCTCGGTCTCCTATGGAATAGTTGCGCTCAGAAGAGGAGAAGAGTTTGGAGAAGAAGCCACAAGTTACCATTCTCCCGGAAGATGATTTTTGAGTAAGTACCTCTCCGGCTCCAGAGGAGGAGGCGTCAACTTCCAGGAAGAACTGCTTGTTGCCGTCCGGGCGATGCAGCACCGGCGCGGAAGAGAAGGCCTGTTTTAGGGAAAGAAAGGCCTCCTCTGCTTCGGGCGGCCACTCTTTGGGATTAGTACCCTTACGGGTGAGCGCGGAAATTGGGGCAGTCCGGGAAGAGAAGTGTGGTATGAAGAGGCGGTAGTAGTTGGCGAAGCCCAGGAATCGCTGAATGGCCTTCAACCCCTCCGGTCGAGGCCATTTCTCGATGGCAGACAGTTTCTCTGGATCCATTCGTAGGCCGGTCTGAGAAATAATGTAGCCCAAAAACGGAAGCGAGGTCTGCTCAAAGAGGCACTTCTCGTATTTAGCGAAGAGGTGATTCTGCCTGAGCCTGAGCAGGACCTGACGAACGTCCCTCCGGTGAGTCTGGAGATCCGGAGAGAAGACCAAGATGTCGTCCAGGTACACCACTACGCAGGAGTAGAGAAGGTCCCGGAAGATGTCATTGACCAACTCTTGAAAGACGGCAGGAGCGTTACAGAGACCAAAGGGCATTACCAGATATTCATAGTGGCCGTCCCGGGTGTTGAATGCAGTCTTCCATTCATCCCCCTGACGGATACGAACCAGGTTGTACGCCCCACGGAGGTCCAGTTTGGTGAAGATTCTAGCCCCCCTCAGACGATCAAATAACTCCGGAATGAGCGGAAGGGGGTACTTATTCTTCACCGTGATCTGGTTAAGGCCTCTATAGTCTATACAGGGACGGAGAGAGCCGTCCTTCTTTTGGACGAAAAAGAAGCCTGCTCCCGCCGGGGAGGTAGATTTCCGGATGAATCCCCTGGCCAGATTCTCCTCAATATATTCGGACATCGACTGGGTCTCAGCAGCGGATAAAGGATAAATACGCCCACGGGGAGGAGTAGTACCAGGTAACAGGTCAATAGGGCAGTCGTATGGTCTATGAGGAGGTAGTGTCTCTGCTTCCTTTTTATTAAAGACATCAGCATAAGACCAATAAGGAATCGGAAGTCCAGGTAGATTAGCTGGGGTAGGAGAAGGACGGACGGGATGGACGGGAACCAGACAGGTCTTATGGCAGTCCTGTCCCCAGCGAAGGACTTCTCCGGTCTGCCAGTCAAGCACGGGTGCATGTCTCTGGAGCCAAGGTAGGCCTAGCAAGAGGGCGTGAGAGAGTCCAGGCAGAACATGAAAGGAGATACTCTCAGAATGCAGCATTCCCACCTGCAGAGTAATGGATTCGGTGATGAGTTGGATGGGGAGTGGTAAGAGGCCCCCATCCACGGCAGCAACAGACAAGGGTACAGCCAGAGGTTTGGTGGGGATGCGGTATTTCTCTACCAGGGACTGTGAAATAAGATTCCCGGCTGCTCCAGAGTCAAGTTGGGCTAGTTCGAAATAACGGTTCTCCCCGCAGACGATTGAGACTGACAGCAGCAGAGATGGAGAGGATTTATTCTTGTCTAGGTTGACCTCTCTGAGCGAACCTAGACACAGGCGTTTCCCGACCTCTCCGGGCAGGCACGGATCCGGTGCTCCTTACTGCCACAGTAGAAGCAGCTCCCCTCGGCACGGCGTAAGTCCTGACGGGTTTTGACCATCTTGGTCTGGTCGACCTGCATAGACTCAGGAGAGTGTACCTGGGTAGAGACGGAGGGAGTGACGGGTTTCTGAAAGTAGGAGCTAGACATGGTAACCTCCTCTCACGGGTGACCTCTTTGGCACGCTCCTGGAACCGTAGGTCAATCCGGGTGGCAAGAGTTACTAGGTCATCGAGAGTGGTAGGAATGTCCCGACCGGCAAGTTCATCTTTAATACGGCCGGACAGACCCTCCCAGAAGACGGATACCAGAGCGTCGTTATCCCAGGCCAGCTCCGAGGCAAGGGTACGGAACCGTATGGCATATTGGCCCACGGTGAGACTTCCCTGACGGAGGCGTAGCAGTGATGATGCGGATGAGGTCTTCCGTCCGGGTTCGTCGAAGACTTTCCGGAAAGCCGTGAGAAAAGCAGGCAAGTTGGACACCAGGGGGTCTCCTCTCTCCCATAGAGGATTTAGCCAGGCCAGGGCCTCCCCGGTGAGATGGGACATGATGAATGCAATTTTGGCCTGGTCGGAGTTAAACTGGTGGGACAATAGTTCAAAGTGCAGGGTGCACTGATTTATGAAGCCCCGAGCCTGGGCGGAGTCGCCTCCGAAGCGAGGAGGTGCAGAAAGCCGGGGTCCGGGGTAGGATACCATGGTATTAGTGGGCAGTGGAGCTGCCGGATTGCGAGACATGGCACTGGCGGAGGTTGCTGGTGGAGCAGTCAGAGTGTCCAGGCGAGTATTGACATTCCGCAGGTGACCCAGGATGGACTCCTGTTGGGACCTTTGACGGGACAGTTCATGACACAGGTCCGAGAGCGAGGGAGCTTGGGTGCCACCGGGTTCCATGGCCCGAGCAAACTGTAACGGGTCTGGGAGGCGGAACCTCTGAGCTACTATACAAGGGGGCAGTCCTTGTAAGGGAGCGGGTGGCGACCAGGGAAGACGGGCAGGAGGTCAGAGCAGGTGACCGGGACAGTCTGAGTGAACGGGCTGGAGGTCACGGCAAGTGACCGGGGCAGTCTCTGGATGAACGGGCTGATGGTCACGGCAAGTGACCGGGGCAGTCTCTGGATGAACGGGCAGATGGTCACGGCAAGTGACCGGGGCAGTCTCTGGATGAACGGGCAGATGGTCACGGCAAGTGACCGGGGCAGTTTCTGGATGAACGGGCAGATGGTCACGGCAAGTGACCGGGGCAGTCTCTAGGTAAAGGGTTGGTACGACCTGTGGCGGCTGATGATAGACGTGAGCTCCCAGGTGAGCAGGCGAGAGTCTCTGGATGAACGGGTGGTCACAGCATGTGACGGCGGAGCCTCCAGGAAGACCAACAGACAGGCGGCAGATGAGCGCTCCCAGGTGAGCGGGCAGAAGTCTCTGGACAGGCGGGTGGTCACAGCACGTGACGGCAGAGCCTCCAGGTAGGCTAGCAGACAGGCAGCAGAAGAGCGCTCCCAGGTGAGCGAGCAGGAGTCACAGGACAGGCAGGTGGTCACAGCACGTGACGGCGGAGCCTCCAGGTAGACTAGCAGGCAGGTAGCTGGTGTATGCTCCCAGGTGAGCGGGCAAGCTGGTCCATAGACAGACTGACAGGAGTTGGAAGGCAGACCGTCGGACCTCAGGCAAGCAGGCAGGTGGCTGATGTGCGCTCCCAGGTGAGCGGGCAGGCTGGTCCTTAGACAGACTGACAGGAGTAGTAAGGCAGACCGTCGGACCTCAGACTAGCAGGCAGGTAGCAGATAATCAGGCAGGAATCTGGCAGGTAACTGGCAGGTAACTGGCAACGGGACCTAAGGGCTGAAGCAGAGTAGTGAACAGTGCAACAACATTGCTCGGGCACCTCCATTTTGGAGGAGGTGCCTTATATATGGTGAAGTCCTCCGGCCATTGGCCGGGGACTCCTTAGGACGGCGCGCGCGGCCCCTTTAAGAGGGAGGGAGAGCGCACGCGCGCGCCCTAAGCACAGTGGCCGGGAAGGAGCGCGCGCTGCCAGCAGAGCGGGAGGAGGACGCCGGGCACGGAGCCGGGAGGTGAGGGGAACAGCGTCCCTGCCTGGCAGAGGGCAGGGACGCCGGCGCTACATGATGGAAGCACCACCAAGGCATCAGGAATTCTCTCATCTGTACAACACTATGGAAATCCTGAAAACGTGACCTGTTGCGGGCCGTGAAGACTGGAGTTTGAGAAACCCTTCTTTTAAACCAATGTTCTCCAACTCTATTCTCAAGAACCACCAACAGATCATGTTTTCAGTGATGGTAATACTAAAGAAATCCTGAAAACCTGATCTGTTGGTGCGTCTTGAGGACTGCAGATGGGGAACACTGGAATACAATGCCTCCCCTGCCTTTCTTTTGCTGGGGTATAGGAAAAGCAAGGAAGAAGTGGCTTAGACTTACAACTGCATTACCCATGCCACTACAGTGCCCATCTTGGAAGCAGGAGGAACCGAACACATAGAATTTAAGTAAAACTTCACATTTGTTGTTAAAGGGGTTGTCCAGCGAAAACAAGTCATCACCTATCCACAGGTGGGAGTCCAACCAATCTCAAGAAAGAGGAGCTCTTTACTAATTTATTCACATATTCCTTTTATATCTCAATCCTTCTAGCAGTCAATATAGATGTAGATTCATGACTAGTACATTGGCAATCAAAAATACTTAATCTACATTGTAAATTAGGTTTATTTAGCAAAATTGACAAACTTTAGTGCACAGTATGCACTTTACTGTGCAAACTGAAACCTTAGAGCTTGCTGCCATCAAATCTTATTGCACGTGTTTTATAGTCACCAGTGTTTTTTTGACCACCTGCATCCTCACTAGTCTGGTGACAGTCGTTGACTGCTTCCTCTTTTTGCCACATTAAGGTAGTGCAGTCACGGTTCCTTAACTTATGAAGTATATTTATGAAGTATTTTTCTAGTTGTTCCTATAGGAACATTCAATGCATTTGCTGTATTTTTGTGTCATTTTCCTTGTTTGTGCAAGGCAGTGATCTCCTCTTTTAACATTTTGGACCACTCACTTGACAACCGAAGAATATTAGATAAAGGGTGGATATTGACTTGTAGGATTGCTACCTGTAATAGGTGGTATTAAAGTTCTAGTACTCTTCCTCTCTGAGGAGGCCATTTGTATATTTTGATTCCCATAGGACCATTGCATGGCCTATAAGTCTTTTTATGCCAGCTTGACACTCTCCTCAAGAAAAAACATTTCCCCTTAGACAATGGTTGGAGCACTACAAACCATAACTAAACTCTAGAGTCTCAATACTAAGACATGGGTTTGTCTCCTAGACCTAGAGAGATGATGTCAGGGAAACATGTGGGGCAACTTGTAAAACCTGACTTGGAGCACAGCAGAGGACAGCGATCCCAGAGAAAGGGAGCTGGGACTGGAGGATAACCTGAGAATATTACTGAACTGTAGGCCATTGGCCATGAAGAATGGGCTAAGATCCCTCAGGAACACTGCCAGAAACTAGTAACTGGCTGTGCATCATGTATGCAGCAGGTCATAACAGCCAGAAAGGCTCTATTAAGCACTAAAGACGTTTGTCATGAAGACGGTAAGTAGTCAGTATAAATGGCATATTGTGCTGAATTTGGAGAAATCACTTGTTGATGGTTCTGTTGAGATATTTCAATTATTCTCGTTTCATTGGTTTATTGTAAACAGAAGAAAGTTTATAAATTTTTCCACTAAACCTAATTTGTAATGGGGGCGAAATAATTTTAATTGCAACTGTACATAGCGGTTGCATAATCATTGCTTCATCCTGCAGATGCCAAGAACCAAACTCCATTAAAAGCTCTTTCATATTAAATATATTTGGAAGAAAATGTATATAGTCCTTTCAATTGATGCAATGAGTAAGCCCGTGACAATATTGGAGCATGGTACTGCCTGTTGTCATTTATACTAGTCCAAAGCACGCAGCTGTATCCAGCTTGTGACAAAACTGTATCTGTATGAATGCCCCTCCTGAGGTCAACGCTTCGGTTTTTACAGTTTGCATTCAATGAAATCATCCACTTCAGCTCAGTCCGACAATTGAACTGATTCTGCTTCCCCTCCCCTGGCTATTACAGGGGTGGTCATTAAACACAATTTGTATCTACAATGAATCAGTAGGTTTTGATATTTTTTATTTTGCGGGATAAAGTTGCAACCAGCATTTGTAGGAAGTCAATGGGATCCATGAATGGCTGACAAGAAAACTGGTTGGCAAAGTGTTTTTTTTTCCTGCCTCACAGAGGGGTGCGGAGGCTACCTTTTTGAAAGTTTGATGCCCCTACAGCCAATGCAATACTTGGGTAGAGGTAACATATTTCATTAGATCAGATTATCCACTAATGGATTAGGGAAAGGATCATACACTAGCAGCAGACTCAGCCCTTCTCTGTTCCCCTTGGCAATTTTGTTCTGAGGGGCTTAAAAGCACAATGGGGGACGCTGCACTTTTCTTCTCTGATTTGTTGGGGGTTCCCACCTATCAGACATTTGTAGAATATGCTAAGAAATTGATATAAATATGTATTGTTGAAATTCTGAAGAAGATGAAGAAGGTAACCATACATCATGAGAAAAGGTGAGCAGTTCAAAACCAAGTAATATAAAAAAATATAAATCTTTATTAAAGAGGAACTGTCTATGTATCTTTTTACATAAATCAATAGTATATGTTGTCAAGGGAAACACTGGAGAGATCACGCAGATGCCACCACTGGTACCAATGTGTAACAGAACAACACTCTGCTGCCTCCAATCGTCAGGACAATTACGCAATTGACTGATGAGTGATGAATGAAGCCGCTGGCTGCTTCCACTACTGTCACGGGTGTGTCAGAGGTGACAGACAGTTTCCCTGCAGATGGTTGCAGGAAATCTCTACATTTGGCATTACAGACATCTTCTTAGAGGCTGGCTGTCTCTAGGACCCAGCGGCTACCCCCCCTCTGGCTAATTAGCTCCCTGGCCTGGATGTATAAATACCTGGTGTGTCTGAGAGGGAGGTACCAGTGATGTTCATTACTACTTGTGAGGCATTAGCGAGAGCAGTACTTTGTCCTGTCTGGTGCTTGAGGCCGTGTGCCCATTTGTCTGGAGTCGTCTAAATCTAAGCAATTCCCCCGTTTGTCTACTCTTGTCGTCTATAGAGTTTAGTGGAGATTGGCTAGTGCTCATCTCCTCCTGTCCCTAGCATTAACCATACACCAGGGAAAGTCAGGGTGAGGCACGCATGCGGCGATTTGTGAAGAGCCAATATAGGGACGGTAGTTGAGACAGGGTGACACTAGAACAGACTAGGAGGTCTCCTCTTCCCCCTTTCCCTAGAGTCTGGGCTTCCTTTCACTTTTCCCTTTGTGTTGCACTAAGTCTTTCCCACACCTGGCGTGACAACTACTAGGCCTGTTATTGGGGAATTCACAGCAAGCGTATGGTATATACACCTCTAATTCCAATGCATGTAATATATATATATATATATATATATATATATATATATATATATATATATATATATATATATATATATATATATATATATATATATATATATATATATATATATATATACGTTGGTATGGTCACTGCCAAACTCCACTATAACAAAAGGAACTAGCTGCCACCGCCAATCTTTTTTTACAGGTTGGTTGGACACTCGTTACAGATAGTGCATTGCTTCAGAGATGCAATTTAAAGAGAAATAGGAACAAAGCTATTCATTTTTTATATATATAATGCAAAAAGTAAGCAGTGTTTGTAAAAATATACAAAGATGTTACAAAAAGAACAAAACAATACAGTATACACAATTACATAAAATAAAAAGAAATGAACTAAACATAATGTCGCAGGTATGGCTCTGGCTTTTATGAAGGGGAGCTCTTCGTTTTTTTATGAAGGGTAATGTACCGAACCACAGTGCACTGTGTCTCCAAGGACTGCCAAAGACTATAATTTGGCATTTGCTCTTATTAACATAACTTACGCCCACAAACCTCTCCTCCGGTGACTCATATGACTCATAACAGGGCTGGTCTTCAGAAAATTATGGGATGTGGCTTAGTCTTTAAAAAATTATGGTATTTCCAAATTCAACGATATCTTCGCCCCTGGGGGTCCCAGGCAGGAGATATTACTGTCATGTTTTCAATAGATTTTACCTTTCTATAGAAAGGAAACATGGCATGGATTGCATCATCCATCTGGCCGTTATTAACTTGAAAGGTGCTATCTGAACCCCACAGTGACGCAAGACAATGCGTTACATTTGCCACTTTGTTACAGCTTTGAAAATAAGACTTTTATATCTGTCATATCTATGCCGTTCATAAAAACCTTAATTCATAATCTCTAAAAGGTGGAGAAAGGATTTTAAAGTAATCTGCTTGCCTTCCTGATCAAAGCTGATGCTAGCAGTTATAGGTTATCTCTACCTGCCTTAAATCTGTCGTATCCGAAAACTCCTCTGTCAACCCTGCTTGGTTCGCTATCCATCATATACCAACTTTAATTACCTGTTCCCAGCAAGGGGTTCCACTTCCACTGGGTCATCTGGAGGTCGTGTAGAGTTTAATTCAGGATTCACTATGATAAGTATGAGAACTTGATTGATTTTTACAATTATATCTATAGCACATTTGAAAAAGAGAACCTTTGTAATAAATCTTATCAGAGAAATCAGCTTCTCTATCCTCCTGGACTGATCCTTCATTCTCAAAATGCTCAATTCCTAGATAAAATCTGTCCTCAGTGAATACAGACTTTTCCATTACTGAGACAGGAGATGACAGTTGATGATTATAAAGTTCTATGGAGAAATGTAACTGTCGTTTCAGGAGAACTTGTAGCAGAATATCTGTCTGTGTCTGTCTATAGCATCTCCGTCCTCCCCTCTCCAGAGAAATTTAAAAGCACCAACTGTCATCTCCTATCTCAGTAATAGGGAAATCTTTATTCTCTGACAACAGATTTTACCTCTGAATTGAGAGTGAGAGATCAGTCCTGGAGGAGAAAGAAGCAGATTTCTCTGATAAGATATATTACAAAGTTGGTTGTTTTCACGTATATTGTTGATTTATTCAATAAACATTAAAATGATGGTTACTTTTTAAATGCAATTATACAGCGCACACAAGACAAACATCCATGAAAGTTAAAAGTATCGAAAAACAGATGGACAACAGACAAATAGTCTGTGTCCAGCAAACCGGTTTAGACTTATAAGACAATACCCCCAACAATAGGATACGTGCCAAAGGAACCAGTAATACCAACCAGGACTGTGGAGTCGGTAAGCCAAACCGACTCCGGCTCCTCAATTTCCATGTCACCGACTCCACGACTCTGACTCCATCATACATTGCTCATATTTAAGTGATAAATTTAAAAATAGTCTAGATCTTTAGATCAGGAATAGGACAGACATTTATAGGACATTTCAGAACTTTCCCAAATTCTTATGAAGAAAAATATTTCCCACAAACTGCATTAAACTACTGTACCCAATTTATTATATATTTTAGGAGTTGGAGTCGGTCCATTTTATACCGACTCCGAATCCACCAAAAAGGACACCGACTCCGACTCCACAGCCCTGAAATTATTACCAACCCTGGAGCTGCCTACAGTGCCGGAATAACATGAAACATTTAAAGGGAACCTGTCACTCGATTCATGCTGGCCAAACCTTGGGCAGCATGAATCAGATCCTGGCAGCACAATTGCAACTATGTATGTCTTACTCTGAAATGCTTCAGAAAAAACATAGTTTGAAGAGATGGCCGGGGACCATAGAAAAAGTCGGATCTAGTCCGGTGCCACCCCCAACAGACTTCTCCCAGCGCTCTTGTTGATTGTTTTGACAATTAATTGGGATGAGGAGAAGCTGGCCAGGCAGATCTGCTCTTCAAAGTGGCACACTGGCAATCGTCCAGCCAAGCTATGATTGATGATGCCCGTGGTCTGGGCAGAAAAAATCAAGTTACAGGTTCCCTTTAAGTGAAAGCACAAGTGAGAAAATAGGCATAGATTAGTATTAGTAAACTGCAACCTTTTATTGTATTAACTACTATTACTGTATTATCTATGCCTTTTTTCATATGTGCTTTCACGGAAATGTTTCATGTATCAGCATGGTAAGGTTTGTGCACACATTGAGTATTTGCAGCAGAAGAAACTTGTGCATAAGATTTCAGAAAAGAACTGCACCGCTGCCTCCTGGACTACTGCTTCCTGGGAGACCATGCACTCCTGCCAGATTGTCAGTTCGGGCCAGCCGTAGCATCATCATGCTGCTGGCCCAACTCTGTGCTTTTAAAAGTGCAAGCAGAGGCAATTTTGCCTGTATCTTGGAGGAACGCCAGTGCACTGAAGCTAACCAGATCCAGCAACTCAGCAAGCTTCAAAGCAGTGATTTACAGGCTCTAAATCAAAGAACTTGTAAGTAGGGATGAGAGAACTGTGGAAATTCGGGTTCTGGTGCCCTACCTGAACTTTATTCCAAAGTTTGGTTCTGGTATCAGAACTTTATCTGAACTTGAACAAGAACCTGAAACCCATTGAAAACAATGAGGAACTGAACTTTTGAGCTGGAAATTTTTCTCTTTCTTCTCTCTGCAACGGACTTTCCCCGGAACTCCAAACATTGCAACGGACTTCCGGGAGAAGTCCATGTTCGAGCACCCGACACTAACTGCATGGTACGAACCTCAAACTTTTAAGTTTGGGTTCGCTCATCTCTACTTGTAAACTGTCAAGACTTGAACTCCTCCTCCTAGCAGACTGGTAACCACTGATAGACTACACCGGTGGCCTCTAACAAAGGAAACGAGCAGTAAACAATGAAGAAAATCCTTCTATCCTTAAGAGGATTTTTAATAATAAGTACAGTTGTAGCATTTCTTAAACTAACACATTTACCACGATGCAGTGAGTTAACACTTAAAGAAGTTGTCGATTACTATTGAACATGCCCCCATTGATGTAAATGCTGGAAATAAGACTTTTAGCAATACCTTGCACTATCAATATTGCCTGTGAGCGGCACTATCACTAACCGCTCACAGGCATCACGTGCCCCCCAGCTGCAGCCGGCTCTGACATCCGCTGATGTCACGTCAAGTCGGGCGTGACCCAGTGTTGCGCTCCCCGCTGATTGATGGGCTGTGGGCGGGGTTTCCTCGCCCGTCACCCACAGCATCCACCGCGCACTTTCCCAATGAATGCAGGAGAGGAAAAGCGCCTGGTGGATGCTGGGCTGTGACCCGCAGGGAAGCCCTGCCCACAGCCCATCAATCAGCGGGGAGCACGTCACTGGGTCACGCCTGACTTGACGTGATATCAGAGCAGGCTGCAACCGGGGGTCACGTGATACCTGTGAGCGGTCAGTGATATCGACGCTCACAGGCAATATTGACAGTGCAAGGTATTTGTTAAAAGTCTTATTTCCAGCGTTTACATCGATGGGGGGCATGTTCAATAGTAGTGCACAACTTATTTAGTATAACAAAAGCCATTGAACTGTATAGTTCTGTGTCCACTTACACTTTTCTGCATGGGGATAGCGTTGTCATTTTAAGAAATGCTACATCAGTAAATTGCAAAGTTGCTTTTTTTAATAAGCACTTTGCAATTTAACCATTTATGATGAGAACAACCCTTTTATTAGCAGCGAACAAAAATTGGTCCCAAAGATTTTCAGATCCACCAGACACTCTTCCAAAGTGGTAGAAACATCACTCTTGCTAGAAAAAAGAATTTTTCTTTGTTTATCTGATATTTTAAGTAAATTATTGGGGAATTACATTAAAGGAGTTGTCCACTGCTCAGACAACCCCTCATCAATTACTATTTTCCCCTGTGTAAAATGAAAGCAGGTTATCGCTGTCAAGAAAAAACTTTTTGACAGTGAGAGTGATCAATGAGTGGAACAGGTGGCCACAAGAGGTGGTGAGTTCTCCTTCAATGGACGTCTTCAAACAGAGGCTGGACAGAGATCTGTCTGAGATGGTTTAGTGGATCCTGCATTGAGCAGGGGGTTGGACACGATGACCCTAGAGGTCCCTTCCAACTCTAACATTCTATGATTCCATAAACACTTCCAGGGTTGGCGTCGGGTCTCTCGCGGCTTGCATAACGTATTGCGATGTGAGCCCTGCAGCCAATTGGCGGCTGCTTCACTCTCACTTCCATCAGATGAAACTGACATTCGGAAGAAGTGAGAGCTGCTGCTGCTCTCTTATTATCTCTTACTTTCTCTGAATGTCAGTTATGTCCAAAGGAAATGAGAGTGAAGTGCTGATTGGCTGCATAACAGCGCCATGGGAGACCTGGAGCCAACGTTTCCGGAACGGTCCCGGCACCGGAGGTGAGTACAGACTGGTCCAAGTTGTGAAGAACCCACTTTAATTCACAGACTGTATAAATCTACAGATATGATGAAATATACACAGTTTCAGAAAGTTTAAAGCTATGTTCACACATTGCTTTTTTGGTGTTTTTTTCTGCAGGCAAAACCTGCTTTTTTGCAGTTTAGAACTACTTACAAAAAGTAGGTTTTGGTGTATTTTTTCTGCGTTTTTGCACTTCCTCGTTGCTTTCTTTGGTGAAAAATTGCTATAAAAACACTGAAAGAATTGACTTAAAAAATAATGCAGCAAAAAAAAAAAATACGCTGCAAAAATGCTTAATGTAAACATAGCCATAGTTAAGTGTCCTTCAATCAGCTGGGTAGCAAACCTCGATAGCCCAGCAAACAGCTCCTATAACACATCTGATGGCATGTGGACCAGTAATTCAATAAATAGGAAATAATTCTTTCCTGCTGCCTCCCCTCTGATTTTTTTTCCCAGTAAATGTGTTATGTTAATAAGAAGTAGTTGTCTAGCAGTGTTTGGAATACATTTTGCAGTATCTTGGATCCGTCTCTTTCCCTCATTTCCTCTTTGTCCTAATGCGTTTCCAATGTCTACTCAGCATTCTTGTATATAGTTTTTTGTGTCTGTTGGGGGCCACACCCTTCCTTTCCCAGCTGTGAGGGTCTCCATCCACCACATTCCTTACGTCGCTGCTCGGTCTTTTTATAGACCCTATTAAGATGGTTATTAAGTTTCTGCCGTTGGCCTGCTCTCTAAAACCCGCTCTTGGCAGTAAAGAGATTTAGACAACTGCAGCCAGTAGGACCAGCATTAATCGCAGAAGTATCGGTATGAAAGTCTTGGCAGTCAGCGACCTGGCTCAACAGATGGAGTCCAACAACAGTTTTAGTAAATCTGAATTCTTCTTCTATTTCCCTTCGCACTGAATGAGAAGTCAGTTTAGGTCTGTAATGAAAACTGATTGTAGTAAAAACTTTGCTTGGAGTAAGGCAATGTCTGTGGAGCCATTTTAAAGACTTTATTGTCCTGTTGGGATCTAAGGAATTTTACGTTTCTCACCATTGACTTGGAGATCTGCCAGCAGAACCAACAAGGTTCTAGGGGGAATTCACAAGCAGATGATTTTTTTCCAGAACTTTTGTTTGATTATTTGGAACAGTGTTTGAAAAAAAATCTATTTAATTCCCGCTAAAAGAACCTGATTTAGATTAATGGATTTGGTTTTCAATCTCAGAATTTTTGCTGGATGTAAATATTCTCATTTTTGCTTAAGAAAATGACCATGGGATAGAGACAGGCAAATGACATGGAAGATAAGGCCACGACCTGCTAAAGAACATAGCATCTTATGAGGACATGGATCGATGTGATGCAGTTTGGTCAGGTCGTTATAGTATAACTCTGGATCTAGCTTCCTACTGAAATACTTTCTCTTACCTAGGGAAATGCCATGTAATGTTCTATGGTGGTCTGAAACCTGTCCCAATCACGATACGATCTCTGCAGTATATTGTAATGTTCTAAGGCCATGTTCTAGTAGAGAACATTGCATCTTACGAGGACATGGATCGATGTGATACAGTTTTGTCAGGTCGTTACAGTATACCTCTGGATCTAGCTTCCTACTGAAATACTTTCTCTTACCTAGGGAAATGCCATGTAATGTTCTATGGTGGTCTGAAACGTGTCCCAATCACGATACGATCTCTGCAGTATATTTTAATATTCTACGGCCATGTCCTAGTAGAGAACATAGCATCTTATGAGGACATGGATCGATGTGATGCAGTTTGGTCAGGTCGTTATAGTATAACTCTGGATCTAGCTTCCTACTGAAATACTTTCTCTTACCTAGGGAAATGCCATGTAATGTTCTATGGTGGTCTGAAACCTGTCCCAATCACGATACGATCTCTGCAGTATATTGTAATGTTCTAAGGCCATGTTCTAGTAGAGAACATTGCATCTTACGAGGACATGGATCGATGTGATACAGTTTTGTCAGGTCGTTACAGTATACCTCTGGATCTAGCTTCCTACTGAAATACTTTCTCTTACCTAGGGAAATGCCATGTAATGTTCTATGGTGGTCTGAAACGTGTCCCAATCACGATACGATCTCTGCAGTATATTTTAATATTCTACGGCCATGTCCTAGTAGAGAACATTGCATCTTATGAGGACATGGATCGATGTGATACAGTTTTGTCAGGTCTTACAGTATACCTCTGGATCTAGCTTCATATTGAAATACTATCTCTTACCTAGGGAAATGCCATGTAATGTTCTATCAGTGAATATGAATAGCGGTACCAGAGCGCCAATAACAGGGCAAAAATATTAAAAGGACTGATTTATTAATTTATTAATACACACACAACGCGTTTCGGTGGACACAGCCACCTTCATCAGGTGTCTTACGAGGACATGGATCGATGTGATACAGTTTTGTCAGGTCGTTACAGTATACCTCTGGATCTAGCTTCATATTGAAATACTATCTCTTACCTAGGGAAATGCCATGTAATGTTCTATGGTGGTCTGAAACCTGTCCCAATCACAAAACAATCTCAGCAGCCTATTACCGTATTGTTGAGGCGACTGAAGAGAGAATAATGACACCAAACACTATAGGAGTCATTCAATTATTATTATTTATTTTTTAGAGCATCATTGATTCCATGGTACTGTACATTAGAAGGGATTACATACAAAACACAGATATAAATTACAATGAACATACTAACAGTGACAGACTGGTACAGAAGGGAGAGGACCCTGCCCTCGCGGGCTTACAATCTACAGAGTATTGGGGAAGAAGACAGTAGGTTGGGCGGTTGCAACAGCTTCGGAGGTGGTGAAGTGGGTTATTGCAGGCTGTAATCTTTGTTCAAGAGATGGGCTCTCAAGTTCTGTCTGAAAGTTCTGAATGTGGTCAATAATCAGATATGTTGAGGCACAGAATTCCAGAGGATGAGGGATAATTCGTAAGAAGTTTTGGAGGCGATTGGGTGAGGAACGTACAAGTGTGCAAGAAAAAAGGAGGTCTTGGGAGGACCAAAGATTACGTGCTGGAAGATATCGGGAGATTAGTTTGGAGATATATGGAGGAGACTGATTATGGACGGCTTTGTAGGTGTTAATAGAAAATAGTAAAGAGATGACTCCGGGTCTCAAAGATCAAGGAGTCAGGAAAGTAAAAATGTAGGGGAATCTTATGGTGCATTTTGACATGTTGATTTATGCCCATCAATGGACCATTATTGAGTGCCGAGCAACAATACACAAGTTTTTTGGTGCTCGTTAAATGGTCTTTTTATTAAAAGTTGACTAGCAATAATGGAGACAAAATGATCACTGATATGATCAATATGCCCTCTATCAGTATCATGTTAGAGGCAGCACATCCCCTGTTTACACAGAGTGATGCGCTGCCGATAACAATGATTTTTTTGCCAGCATTAACGAAACGAACACTAAACGAACGTTTTGTTCAATCATTGGATGTTTTCATCGGAGTATAATTAGGAATGAACATTGCTATGAATGCTGTTGCGTCCAGAATATCTAATAGAAAAAGAGCTATAGAAGTGATGATGAGTAATCCCAATACAGCAGAGCGGGGGCTGCATCTGTCGATTATAGGGGGACAGGCTGACCACTGAATTTTTATGGTGGGGCTTTAGACTTGATTTTCCACCATTTTCCACCAAGTGACTTATTCTTCTCTTCTCTATGTCAATAAGCCGTTGCCAGAGGTGTATGGTAGTAGCCTACTTTTCTCTCTATATAGAGAACGCATGCACAATGAACAAGAGTGTACACGTGTAATGGACGGTCCGGAGAGATGAGAAATAGACCTTTTGGCCAAATTAGCATTTGATTAGCTATCTGATGTGTATGGTCACCTTAAGCCATTGTGCACATGACTTTATTGTAACACCATGTGGTACAACAAAAATGATAGGGGCCTATAATGTAGCTTTAAATTACTCCAAGGGGCCATATCCAAGTCTTTCCTTTAGCTCAATAGTATTATGGACACTAATACAGAAATACAGAATACCTATGGAATACAGTGCCATAAGGACGCCATGTGTCTTGGTAAGTCTGTGTGTATATGGTTGAGTGTATATAGTTTTGCACAACTCTAAAGCCACAGTTTTAATACCATCAAGCTCAAAGGGAATCTGTCATGTAAAATAATCCCATTAATCTGCAGATATGGAGATAATCTGATGACATTATGTGTTGCCCACACTGAGAGCCCCGCTGCCTGGGGGAAATGAACTTTATTCCTCCCGGCAGCCTCTCTCTTTCAGTCAATAGGGTGGCGTCAGCACGTTTTCAGTCACCGCTCTGTGCATAGAGAGCATCTTCTGTAACTGCACAACTGCCACTGACTGACAGCCAGCTCAAATACTGAGCTCTAATGCTGAACTGGATGTCAGTCAATGCCCATGGTGTGGTTACAGCCCCTGATTTCTATACACTGAGTGATGACTGAAACCGAACCGGCGCTACCTCTGTGACTGAAAGAGCGAAGCAGCCGAGGGGAATAAAGTAACCAACATTTTATTTCTTATCTGATAAAACAAGAGTACACATGAAAATAGGCAAATTTGTAATATATTTTATTCGAGAAATTTGTTTCTTTCTCCTTCTGGACTGATCTTTCGCTCTGTAAAATTAGTATTAAGTGAATGCAGTTATTCCTGTTGCTGACATAGTAAACAGTTGCTGTTCATAAAAGTCTATGGAGAGGGGAGGAGCAAGACATTCTGCTGCAAGTTCTCCTGAAACACTTGAAAAGAAATGTATCTGTGGCACCCCAGGGTTCTGGTTACCACAGTAATAGCAATATTACGTCTGTGAGCAGGTGGGAGGTCTCCTGGTCAGGAATTCTAGCATGCCACACCTCCTGCCCAGTCCTGGGAGGGGAAGAACTTCCCCTATATAAACTGGGGCTGAGGTGGGGTTAGAAAAGAACACAGACAGAGACAGAGACACAGTCTGGTCTGGTGTGGAGCAGTTGCAGGGAAAGTGACAACAGGAGCTCTGGAGGAGCAGGAGTGAGTGCCAGAGGCTGGAAGCTAGATAGCTCGCCTTGGCTGAAGAGATCTCACCGGACACGGAGTCCGAGGCTGTGGGGACTGTTCCATACCCAGCAGCAGAAACCGACCGGCAGGGGATTTCAGGTCCTCTGGCCAAGAAACCCGAAGGCACGGTCACACGCAAGGGACCAGCACCGCCGTCCTGGAGCGGAGGCTACCAGAAGGCCCCGAGTCACCGGCCATACGGGTGAGCACCACACGGTACACTCAGGGACGTGGGCTACTTTTACCCGCTTCTAGCAAGGTAGCCAGGAAGAGTACAGTTAGTTGGGGAGGCCTACAACTCCGCCTGGCCAGGGGAGATCCTGTCTGCTCACGGACTGACCAGACCCCGACCGCTAGCCAGTACTCCCGGGAGGGTCTATCTTTGTCACCAGTAAAGACCCTGAACTACACCGCACCGTCTCTGAGTGGTTCCTGGTGCCTGCGTGCAATTCTACCATCCCCATCATCCACGTCTGCTGCCCTGAGGCCATACTCCTCCCGTTGGGGGTTATACTACCCACGCTGCACAACTGTACCACCGGCCTCAGCGGTCTGCCCTGCAGCGGCGGTTTCATAACCGCATTCAACGGGTGGCGTAGTCGAACAATATAACAACTTATACTAAAATCCGCCACTGAGTTTGACACCCTGGGCACGGACCGGGTCACCGCCACGAGGACTACCACCCCCAACAGATCCGGCTCCGGGTATTCCCCAAACATGGCCCAGGGGGCGCGTCAACTTTTGGCGTAGTCGGCAGGATTCCGTGCCCGCAACCACCGGGTACTGCGCGCCTGAAAAAGACTGATAAACTTACCTGTGGTGAAGATTCCCGCCATCCGTGGAGTTTTCCCGCCATCCGACGCCATCTTCTGCCTTCTTCCCGCCATCCATTGGACGCCATCTTGAGGACGCCGCGCGGGAAGAAGAGGGGCGTGGACTCCGAAAGCGCGCGAGAACTGAAGCCCCGCCTCACGTCCGGACGTTGCGTAAGGTCCTGGAAGGAGCCCAGCAGACGCCGACGTCACAGGAGCGCGACGGAAGGTCCTCAACCCTGACGATCCACTGCGGAGCCGCGGCCTACGGAAGAGGATCATCGCAAGGTAGGCCACGGTCCACTAGGGGGGAGGAGGATGTCGGATACGGAGGAGAGCTTCACTGCCACAGCCACCGCCAGCACCACCGCTGCTGCGGTCATGCCTTTCACCATGCCCTATATCCCGGGGGCAGCCTGGCTACCCCAGTACTCAGGGGAGTCACATACCCTAAATGACTACAGAGAAAGGCTGGATAGCCTCTTCCAGGTGTACCCCCTCACAGAAGAGCAAAAAGTGAGCATCCTGGTGGCTCAATTAACAGGGGCAGCCCAAAGGGAGGTAAAGTCCTGGCCACCTGGGAGGAAGAGGACTGTCAGAGAGATACTAGCCCGGCTGAAAGACACATTTGACACCCGCACCTCAGCCGAAATAAAGCTCCGATTTTACGGGTGCAAACAGCGGGCACATGAGAGTATAAGAGACTATGCTTTAAACCTACAAGAGGCCCTGAGAGCCATTAAGCAGGCAGACCCTGACAGCGTGGGAAATGAAGATAAGCTGTTGACTGAACAATTTATTGAGGGTCTACTGTGCAATGCCCACCGAACCCAGTTGCGGGCAATGGCCTTACAGGACCCTGACCTGGACTTTGCACAGTTCAAGGACAGAGCCATCCGGGTGCTCCGAGAACCGGCACCAGGTGGCGCTGTGACCCACAGGCGCCCTGCTATCACTTACCACCAGGAGACGGCGCCCTTGTCTGCAGGGCCTGTGGGAGCTGATGCGCAGGCTTTAAACAATGACCCGGCTACAGACCTGCACCATCAGGTCCAAGAGCTGACTAAGAGCGTTGCCGCGCTAACCCGAACTGTGCAGTCTTTACAGGTTTCTACTCCAGGGAAGATCCAGCTGGCATCCGGACCGGAGGATATCCCGTGGCGCCGACCAAGGAGGACCCCACCGGCCAGAGGAAGACCCAGCGACCGATACAACGAGGACGGACAACCCATCTGCCGCCGCTGCAATCAACCCGGACATATGGCAAGGTACTGTCCTTTAAAACCGGCACAACCTGGGGTAGAGGGCCAACCCCTAGGAATAAGATCACCAGGCCCATCGAACTGGCGTGACAAATACGTGGGAGGACGTCCAGTCTTGCCTGTGGTACTGGATGGCATTCCTATGAGTGCCCTACTTGACACCGGGTCACAGGTCACCACCATCCCGTACGTGCTCTTCAAGCAGTACTGGAATGACTCGGATATAACCCGCTACCCTGACGACGACTTGAGTATCATCGCCAGCAATGGTCAGCCCGTGCCACAGATCGGATTTAAAGAGATGACCATTAAAATCGGTAAAGTCGAACTGGCAGCACAGGGACTGATCATTGTGGACATTGACAAGCGCGAGAGTCACCCAAAGATAACTCTAGGAACTAATGTGATTGAAAATTGTCTTGCAGAGGTGATTCTCATTTTACAGCAGGTTGCCAAGAACGCCAGCTCCGGCCAGCAGCGAGTGCTCCAAAAAGAGATCCGGGCACTGATGCGACGGCAACAGGTGGAACTCTCCGGTGGTGAGATTGGTAGCGTGAGAATGTGTGACCCTTTCCCTATTGCCATGCCCCCGAAAAGTGAAATGATGATTTGGTGCCGGGCAGCTATTGGTCTGAGAGGTAGAGATTACCAGGCAATGGTAGAACCAGTCTACTCAGATAGTAGGCCCACCATTTTGACGGCACGGGGGGTGGTTGATGTACGCCATGGGAGGGTGCCCGTTCGCATAATAAATATCGGGAAGAGGGAAGTGTACCTGCCCCGGTATGCTACGCTAGCCAAATTGTATACCATCAACCAAAATTCTGTACAGTCCGTGGAACCCTTGCCTCCATCTCATCCAGAGGAAGGTAACGGCTCTAAGCAACAAATGGAGGACTGGTGTCAGCAACTGCATTTGGGTACTGACTCCACTCCTGCTCACCAAAAGCAGGGAGTCTACCGGGTGATCCAGGAATACGAGAGAGTGTTCAGTAAACACCCGCTGGACTTCGGGCGAGTAAAGGGAGTGGAACATAACATCCCCACGGGAGATCATCCTCCCATAAAGGAAAGGTATCGTCCCGTACCCCCTGCACACTACCAACACGCCAAGGGGATGCTTAGAGACATGAAAGAGGCTGGGGTAATTAGGGATAGCTGTAGCCCCTAGGCAGCTCCACTAGTCTTGGTTAAAAAGAAAGATAACACCATGAGAATGTATGTAGATTACCGGAAAATCAACCGTATCACACACAAAGATGCGTACCCCTTACCAAGGATAGAGGAGTCTTTGGCTGCTTTAAAATCTGCTAACTTCTTCTCCACTTTGGATCTCACTAGCGGGTACTGGCAGGTTCCTGTCGCAGAGGCGGACCGGGAGAAGACCGCATTCACTACCCCGATGGGACTTAGCGAGTTTACCTGCATGCCGTTCGGACTCTGCAACGCACCAGGAACCTTCCAACGATTGATGGAATGCTGTCTGGGACACCGGAACTTTGAGACGGTCCTGCTGTACCTGGACAATGTTATAGTTTATTCCAAAACCTACGAGGACCACCTGAAACACCTGGCGGAAGTGTTTGAAGCCCTGGCAAACTACGATCTGAAGGTGAAACCGTCGAAGTGTCACCTGCTAAAACCAAAAGTGCAGTACCTGGGACACGTGGTGAGTGCTGACGGAGTGGCTCCCGACCCTGATAAGATCACCGCGATTAAGGAATGGCCAAGACCCTCCAGCGTAAAGGAAGTGCGGCAGTTCCTCGGGTTGGTAGGCTACTACCGAAGATTCATTCCCGGTTTCACCAAAAAGGCAGCTCCTATGCAGGACCTCCTGATAGGCCAGTCCAGGAAGGCCAAGAACCAGAAGCCGCCCTTCAGATGGGAGAAGCTGGAAGAAGAGTCCTTCCGCCAGCTGAAGATGGCCCTCACGGGGGATGAAATCCTGGCGTACCCTGATTACAGCCAGCCCTTTATCCTCTACACCGACGCAAGTAACATCGGGCTAGGAGCCGTACTGTCCCAGATCCAGCAGGGGAGAGAAGGGGTAATTGCTTACGCCAGCCGAAAACTGCGACCCACCGAACGAAACCCTGAGAATTACAGCTCATTCAAGCTAGAGTTCCTGGCGGTAGTGTGGGCAGTCACCGAACGCTTTAAGCACTACCTCGCCTCTTCCCGGTTCACCGTGTACACGGATAACAACCCGTTGACACACCTGGACACTGCAAGGCTCGGTGCCCTGGAGCAGAGATGGATGGCCCGCCTGTCCAACTATAAGTTCACGATCAAATACCGGGCAGGACGCTCCAATACCAACGCGGATGCCTTGTCCAGAATGCCAAACCTACCGGACATAGGGGAAGATCCAGAGGAACTGGAAGAAGTTGAACTCCCCGCGTTTCACCGTCATGGGACTACCCAGTATTCCCACCATGTAAGGGGTAAGCAATCCGCTACGTTCAACCCCTTACCTCATTACAACTGGGCGGAAACGCAAGACAGTGACCCCGCCGTCCGACTAGTGAAGGAGATGCTGACTCAGCCAGATGCCCGCCTTGACCCAGACGCTCCGGAGGAGACCAAGCAACTGTGGACTGAGAAGAGTCGACTGTTCCTTTACAAGGGGAAGTTGTGCCGCAGAATGGTTAACTCCCGGACGCATGAACTGATCTGGCAAGAAGTGGTGCCAAGAAGAGACGCAGCTATGGTACTGGAGGCATACCACGACGGAGCTGGGCACTTCGGATGGAAGAAGCTGGAGTTCCTGCTGCGCGGGCGGTTCCACTGGGTAGGCATGAGAGGAACCATCGAGAGGTGGTGCAGAGACTGTGGCCCATGCAACCTAAGAAGGAAGGACCGTGCCAGCCAGAAGACTCCCCTGCAGTCCATCGTCACCAGGCAGCCGTTGGAACTGGTAGCCTTGGACCATGTGAAACTGACCCCCAGCAGAAGTGGCTACGTCTATGCGTTGACCATCGTGGATCACTATTCCCGGTTCTTGGTTGTAGTCCCCGTCAAGGACTTAACGGCTCAAACAGCAGCTAGAGCCTTCCAGCAGCACTTCTGCCGTCCACACGGATACCCAGAGCAGGTGCTGACGGACCAAGGACCTGCCTTTGAAGCGGAAGTCTTCCAGGAGTTCTGCACCCTGTATGGCTGCCGGAAGATAAGAACAACACCCTATCATCCGCAAACCAATGGACTCTGCGAGAAGATGAACCAGGTGGTGATAGACCTTCTGAAAACATTGCCCCTGGAAGAACGCAGTCTGTGGCCTGAGAAACTGCCTGATCTGGTGGACCTATACAACCACATCCCTGTAGGTTCTACCAACTGTACCCCGGCTTACCTAATGAGAGCAAGACCTGGTAAGCTGCCTGTTGATCTGGATATGGGAGTCCTGACACCCGAGGACACTTCACCAGAAGCAGACTGGGACACAGAGAGGCAGCAGCAGTACCGGAAAGTACAGGAGAGCGTTGAGCGAAGTCTCCGTCAAGCAAGAGAAAGACAGGAGAAGACTTATAACCAGCATGCTCCCGCTGTTCCCCTGGTACCTGGAGAGCAGGTCTTGAAGAGGAAAAGACGGCTCCACAAGTTGGACGACCAGTGGGAGAAGGACCCGTACACCGTACTGCCATCAAGCCATGAAAACCCGAAAGTCTGCACAATCAGTAAGGATGGAGGAGAAACCACAGCCATTGTCTCCCGAGATCACCTGAAGAAGTGTCCTGAGCAGCTACGAAACCCTGAAGAAGATCAAGAAAACCCTCGACCCGCAGAGGAAAGGGAAGAGATGGTCAGTACTGTACTCGGAGACTTCCCTCGGTCTTGGACACAAGTAAATGGCGCTGTTGTGGTACCCGTCCTCACCTTCCTCCAGCCAGCATCCCAAGTGCCTACGGAAAAACAGGTAGAGCTGGAAGAGCAGCCGGTCCAGGAGGCAGAAAACCCCACACAAGCAGACCAGGAGAATCGACCCTCTGCTTATAGTGAGCCTGCCGTGCCCCTAGTGAGCCAAAGAGTCCGTAGACAGCTGCCCAGCTTACCTTTAACAGCTCCTACACCCTGTAGTGCAGGACCAGTTAGTCAGCTCCGTAGGTCTACTAGGGCCACTAGAGGCCAGTTGCCCGTACGTTGGAGGATCTAAAGTGTTCAAACTGTTTTATTGGCATTTACCTGTTTATTGTTGCTTGTAAATAATTATGTTTTTCCAGTTAATTTATAGGTGTTGTATATATGTTTGGAGCGTAACCCAGGAACGGACTAAAGACTGTTAAAGACTCGGGGCAGGACAGACCCCTACCTGGTTACGGCTCCCTGTTCTTTGGTGAAATGGACACCCTTTTCGCTTCAAAAGTTGCACCCGGTTGCGGACACTCCGTGACCACCTTAACGTGTCTTTCCTTATTGTATTGTTCCTGTTTATACCCTGTTATGTTTTCAAAAATATGTTTAGTCCCGGAGTACTAAATTTTACTAGGGGGGAATGTGGCACCCCAGGGTTCTGGTTACCACAGTAATAGCAATATTACGTCTGTGAGCAGGTGGGAGGTCTCCTGGTCAGGAATTCTAGCATGCCACACCTCCTGCCCAGTCCTGGGAGGGGAAGAACTTCCCCTATATAAACTGGGGCTGAGGTGGGGTTAGAAAAGAACACAGACAGAGACAGAGACACAGTCTGGTCTGGTGTGGAGCAGTTGCAGGGAAAGTGACAACAGGAGCTCTGGAGGAGCAGGAGTGAGTGCCAGAGGCTGGAAGCTAGATAGCTCGCCTTGGCTGAAGAGATCTCACCGGACACGGAGTCCGAGGCTGTGGGGACTGTTCCATACCCAGCAGCAGAAACCGACCGGCAGGGGATTTCAGGTCCTCTGGCCAAGAAACCCGAAGGCACGGTCACACGCAAGGGACCAGCACCGCCGTCCTGGAGCGGAGGCTACCAGAAGGCCCCGAGTCACCGGCCATACGGGTGAGCACCACACGGTACACTCAGGGACGTGGGCTACTTTTACCCGCTTCTAGCAAGGTAGCCAGGAAGAGTACAGTTAGTTGGGGAGGCCTACAACTCCGCCTGGCCAGGGGAGATCCTGTCTGCTCACGGACTGACCAGACCCCGACCGCTAGCCAGTACTCCCGGGAGGGTCTATCTTTGTCACCAGTAAAGACCCTGAACTACACCGCACCGTCTCTGAGTGGTTCCTGGTGCCTGCGTGCAATTCTACCACCCCCATCATCCACGTCTGCTGCCCTGAGGCCATACCCCTCCCGTTGGGGGTTATACTACCCATGCTGCACAACTGTACCACCGGCCTCAGCGGTCTGCCCTGCAGCGGCGGTTTCATAACCGCATTCAACGGGTGGCGTAGTCGAACAATATAACAACTTATACTAAAATCCGCCACTGAGTTTGACACCCTGGGCACGGACCGGGTCACCGCCACGAGGACTACCACCCCCAACAGATCCGGCTCCGGGTATTCCCCAAACATGGCCCAGGGGGCGCGTCATATCGATAGCTGCATCTTCTATCAAGGAGTCGCTAAGCATTTGATTTTCTTAATGCTTCTCATTTTTTTCTTGTCCATTGTTTTAGTCCTAATATTTCCAGCGTATGACAGCCACAGATGCCTCTATCAGTAACGTAGTGTTAGATGCCCATGAACGTTGGCTTAGATGTCCCTGAGATTGTCTGGACGAGGTTCCTACAGAGTCTAACCGGAACACCCATCCTTCAACCAACCCCCTTCCTGAATTTAGTATATTCCCAGGAACAATATACAAGGCATATCATGAACAGTTATATAAGATTCCCTGGGTTACAGTCTTTCTCTTTCTCTCTGACACTTCTGCTCTTCCTGTTTGTCCAAGTTATTTCCTGGTTTTTGTCAAGCACAGTCAATAGTCAGGTCCGTTATAGAGACGCTATTACAGCATTTCCTTTTCTTGAAGATCTTTTCAATACAAGATAATTTGATGGCAGCAGTTATATATATTATTTTAATTGTTTAATTAATGTGACTTTTTTTTTACCCACTTACATCTACAGTTGACATATCACCTGAAATCAACTTCTCAAATACATATAATTATCATTTGAAAGAAAATTAACTTGAAATGTAATCTTAATGTTGAGTAGTCTGCCCCATATTTTAGCCCCATCTATTCCAGGGAAGACATAACTAGCGCTCTCTGTCAAAGAGGTTCTCACATATTCTTCTATAGGAATGAATAAGGAAACAGTATACATGTACATGTATATTGTGAAATCTGTATCGGTGCCTGCCCTCCCTGACTTTGCTTCTGTCGCCAGGTGGCGCGGCACGTTTGTAGAAGGCGAGAACTCTCTAGTTTTGTGTCCCCTGGAACTTATAGTTCTGTCCGTGCAGGAAGATCAGGAGTTAACGTTTGTCAGTTTTTTCTTCCTTCTGATTTACCTGGACGAGGCTGCAAGCTATTTAAGCTCCTAAATGTCTGCTGTCTACTGCCAGTTATAATTTGACTTGCTCCTGTGTCCTGCTTTGCTTCCCAGTTGACATTCCTGATTTTTAATCTTAGTTTGTTTTTTGACTAGTCTCTTGATTACTGGACCATTCTTCTTGCTAGCACATTCCACCAAACAGAAGTTAACTCTGTGGCCCCAGCATAGGGTTCCATGTTAAGTCCGGATCCCTGTACAGGGGTTAAATGGTGAAGGTTAGCACGGTGACTCAGTGGTTAGCACTGCAGCCTTGCAGCACTAGGGTCCTGGGTTCAAATCCCACCAAGGACAACATCCGCAAGGAGTTTGTATGTTCTCCCTGTGTTTGCGTGGGTTTTCTCCAGTTTCCTCCCACACTCCAAAGACATACTGATAGGGAATGTAGATTGTGAGCCCCAATGGGGACAGTGATGATGATGTCTGGAAATTGTCTGAATTGTAAAGCGCTGCAGAATATGTTGGCACTATATCAATAAAAATATTATTATTATTAAGGTCAGGCAACCCCTGGGATTTGGAAAGTGGAGTAGCTAGCATCAAGCCTGTTTGTGCTAGCCATTTTTAGAGCTGCCAGGTGACCACGAACATATACATACCGTAAATAAGGCATATATTATATATGTGTACACACATATGTATGCTACCCTTCATGCCATCAAAACAAATCTGACCCATTGAGGTATGACCTCTGAAGCTGTGGTTTCAAGCAAAAAGATGTTAGCAGCAGAAGGGGTTTCCATTTTTAGTAAAGTGGACCTTAAATGCTGTGAAGTACCTCCAACAACAAACGGAATGGGTTCTCACCCTCCTAGAGTCCAGATTCAGCTCACTTCTACTGCTCAGGTCTAGGTGTTTTGGCTGCAGCGGTCACATCACGTCACCAGTGTGCATCACCGCTGTAGCAGATCACTAAGCTCAATAGTCATTCTGAGACATGAGCGGCTGCAAGGAGCCAGCACTGGGCCAGAGGAGAGTGAAAACCTGCTCTGTTTGTTATTTTAGGTATTTTACAGTGATTGGGGTCAACTTTCCTTGAGGTTGAAAACCCTCTTAAATCCTGTAAGTGATCTGCGGCCTCATGGATCTTGCACATCCCAAAAATTCTCAACTGGATTGAGATCTGGAAAACTAAGAAGTTAAATCAGCACCCCGAACTCCTTGTCATGTTCCATAACCCTTCCCTCAGGAGGCAACACAATCGCACCCTGTGATAAAGTCAGGTTCCTATGATAACCAGGGCCCTCCTGAAGGCTTCCATTGCTGCAATGCAATGTTGATACTCCTTTGAAACCCATCATGTCATGCATACTGCAGTACTACACTATTGAAGTATATAGAACAGACTACAGGTTCAAGTCCCCTAGGGGGAACTAAAAAAAAAAAGTGTAAAATACAAAAAATAGTTTTCAAATTATAAATAAATAAAATAAAAATAGATTCATAACTGCAGCTCGGCATGCGAAAGAATAAGTCCTCATATAGGTCCATCAATACAAAAATAAAAAAAGTTATGATTCTTGAAAAATGGTGAGTAATATAAAACAATTTTTCCCATTTTTTTTAAACCACTAAAAATAGTAAAAAAAACCCCACCCTTTTACAACCTATGACATATCTATACATTATAGGTCGCCTCCCCCTCTTTGATGGTGGCTCCGGTGCTGAGCCCACATCGTTTCAGGCACATGACAGCTGACCTGATCAGCTGTCATGTGTCCCTAACAGCTGCGGGTGGGATCGCGATCCACCCGTGGCTGTTAACATGTTAAATGCCGCTGTCAAACTCTGAAATGGCCATGCCGGAAGCGCCTCATAAGACCCACCCAAAAACCATATGTGTATCATTAGCTCCGCCCATCAGCGCAACCTGTCACATAATCGCAGGGCACCGATGGGTTGGCATGGGTATGCAGGACACCCCTGTGGTTATCAAAGCCGATATGCTATGAGTGCCGCCCAGTGGCTGGCATTCATAGCAGATGATCATTTCTGCTACAGGGCTGAAGCCCTGCTGTGTGTAGCACAAGCGATCTGAAGATCGCAGCTTCAAGTCTCCTATGGAGACTATTGGAGCGAGTAAAAAAATAAAAAATATTTAAAAAATATAAAAGTTCAAATCACCCTCCTTTTTTCCCCATTCAAAATAAAACAATAAAAAAATCAAAAATACACATATTTGGTATTGCCGCATTCAGAAGCGCCCGATCTATCAAAATGTAAAAAGAATTAGAAAAAGATGTAACGAGAAAAAAATCAAAACGCCTGAATTACGTTCATGTAATAACAAGCGATTAAAACATTGTATCTGCACCAATGGTATCAAGAAAAACATCAGCTCTGCACGCAAAAAAATAAGCCCTCACCCAGCCCCAGATTCCAAAAAATGGAGACGTTACAGGTCTCGGAAAATGGCGCCTTTTTTTTTCTTTTTTACAAACTTTGGATTTTTTTTTCACCACTTAAATAAAAAAGAACGTATACCTGTTTGGTATCTACAAACTCGTAATGACCTGAAGAATCATAATGGCAGGTCATTTTTAGCATTTAGTGAACATGGTAAAAAAAAAAAAAAAACAATTGTGGAATTGCACTTTTTTGCAATTTCACTGCACTTGGAATTTTTTTTCCCATTTTCCATTACATTATATGGCAAAATCAATGGTGTGGTTCAAAAGTACAACTTGTGCCGCAAAAAACAAGCCCTCACATGGCCATATTGGCGGAAAAAAATAAAAAAGTTATCACTCTAAGAAGAAGGGGAGCAAAAAAGGAAAACGCAAAAATGTAAAATCCCAAGGTGGTGAAGGAGTTAAAAGTTTAGCATCATTGTAATCATGCTATCCTGGAGAATCGTGCTATCAAGTGATTTTTACTGCACAATGACCACCATGAAAAATTAAGCCAAAAAACAGTGACATAATTGGGGTTTTTGTTTCACCATTTGCCTCGCTTGGAATTTTTTTCTCCAGTTTTTTCAGTACATTACATGGTAAAATGAATTATGTCATTCCAAGGCATGACAAACCCTCAAATTATTATATTGATGGAGAATAAAAAGTCACTGCACTTGAAGGAGGGGTAAAAAGAAACTAAATTTCGAAAATTGGTTGCCTCCTTATGGGGTTAAACAATCCTGAAAAATTTTGGTGAGTATATGGATATATTCCTATATTTTTAGACTCTAGTGAATTATTTTCCCGGGGTTTTAAAGTACTGCATCCTGGGCTTTGTAAACTATCATGGCTACCTCCTATGTGACTCTTTGACCTACTGTGGCTTGTAATGAGAGATATGATCCTGCCTTTGCTTAAAAAACAAACTAACTTTACGGCTTCCTTCCCAAGGAAGAGGAACTGAGTCAGTAAAAAAATATCTCTGCCCAAGATGACCTTGTACAAGATGTTAGTTTTCCCTCTAAAACTGCTGCTACCGCCTTCAGAAACAACTTTTCATAGTGAAACACTCAGGTCTCAATCATCAAGACTGGCGTTTTGATAACAAGTAATCACCATTCATTCTCTATGGGGCTTTCGGAAAAAGCCAGTGCAGCCCCATAGGCAATAAATGGAGCAGCCGTGCATTCCATAACGGGGATAAAAGTGCCCCGTTCTGCCGATCAGTGTGGGTCCCAGCAGTCAGATCCTCATCGTTCCTATGAACCGGCGATAACCCTCTTAATTAATGAACAGTGCACTGGAAAAGGATATGCCCAATTCATTAACAGGCATTTTTTGAGCTGCTGTGCACCACCACAAGAAATGTACTCCAATCAGAGATTGGAGTACATTTCTGTTGTAATCTATCCCACATTTCTGAAGATAATTATGATGAATATAGCTGCCATGCTAGTCCATGCCCCCTCCCTAAGAAGGTCACTCATTTTTCAAAAAAATGTTGAACCTGACTGAGATTGGCATAAAAATGCCAAAACTTTTGTGCCGTTTTCGAGATGTGTAAAGATTTCAACCAGTTTTCCCATGGTATCCAATGGAAATACAATACAATACAAGGAATAAAAAAAAACAAAAAATAAATACTTGGGGCATACTTTCGTTTGGTGCACCCAGGACATGTTTCTCTGTATCTCTGCTCATTATCTTAGCTTTTTTGAGTCTTTTTCGGCACTGTAATGGGCAAGAACAGAAATTGAGGCTTCCAATGTTGACCACTCTCTAGATGCCACCACTAATCTGGATACTTTTGTGGAAGAGTTGGTGGATTGGAACTGGCCTAGGTTGATGAAGAAGCCTACCTCCCACCATTGCAATCTCTCCAGATGTCAGTGGTAAATTCTACCCCAAGTACCTTCTTCGGGAAAACTACAAACATCTGAACTCCAACTGGGCCTCAGGGCATGTCAGGACCAGGAGATAACAATATTGTAGAACTTTGCTTCTCTAATGGCATCACCAGTCATGCTCCAGATCACAGCAGGTTGTCTTAAATCCAGGCTGCTCATCTCAAGCACATGATCTTAATATGGAGAGGGAATCCATTGGCTACACTCTCTGTCTGAAGTCTCTAGAGGTGAGGTGGGATTACCTCTCATTCACACCTACTTACATAACTGCTACTCAATCCCTTCTTATCAGAATTTACTTTTTCGGCCAGGCAGCTGAAGATCTGCTTTTTTCCAGAAATTAATGACTCAATGTGCCTTCTAAGGGTGATTTGGAATCACTGGTACAAGGTTGGAGACCTCATGGACATCTGAGATAACCTCCCTTCATTCTATAGTTACGGACACAAGGTAAAATCATCTCCATGAGCAAGAAAAACTGGAAATACAATAAGCACAATAGTGTTTTACTTGAGAAAGAACAGGGAGACAAAAGGCAGTTATGCTCACCTGGGGGAGTTGTGAAGTCACAAACCCCTGTATAAGTAAAAAAAAAAGGTTGCTGCAGATCCACAATGATCATTGTGGTTTGTCCTGATGAAGAAGTGTGTCACTTCGAAACGCGTCAACCAATAAACCGCATTTCCACGTTTCCCATCTCCTGCTTATCTCTGGACCACTGGCAGTGCAGATTTTAACCCACTCATCTCCAGCCTCACTAAAATCATCTCCATGGAAGAGGTCCCAACCAAGGATATTGATTCTCTCCTAAAGGCCGTCCACTTAGATAATATAGATAATTTCATTACCTTACTTTAAGGCAAGGAGTAGGAGGACTCTAATTTATAATAAACCATTTTTTCACTAAACTATGAACTCAGTATATGGACATCCGCCAAAAGGAGATGCAAAGATGTATAGGCAGGTAAATAAGAATATATTTAGCATTCACTCGACAAGCTGATAATTGACTACGGCACTGAGTGCTGTGTAAGTCTGCTGAGAATATTCATGCCATTGCAGACAACATTACTTAGCACTGTTGTCAGAAAGATTAATGTGTAAAATGTTTTTAACAGCTCCGTGGTGTTGGCCGTGTGTTTTTCAATCACAATTATCTCATCACAAGTCTTGGCTCTTCTTTATTTTAAGGGCAGAATTAGAGTATGGATTAATAGTTGAGTGAAAAAAAGACATTTTTCACCCAACCTAGACATGTACCCTTCTGTATTGGTGATAAAAAGGTTTCAAAAATGTTTTAATAAATTTTAGTACAGGTTCTAGCTGATTTAAGTTTTGTTTCTTAATGCTACTCATTAGAGTTGGCGCGAATCGCCTCGCAACGACTTGCAATGGTCTGTGACTGCTGCACGGGACAAGGAGAACTGCTCATTAATATGTAGGGAAGGAGAAAAAATGGTGTCAGTTCACCTTCCAAGGAGGAAAACTGAGTGTGAATACCACTTGTATTCACATAAGAACCCTAGTAGACCTTGTTTGGTCGGGGTGTGGGGCAGGGAGTGTAGGAACCGACCAAGCTGGTATCCAGGTCAAAAATGGAAGAAGGGTCCATGAGGACTTGGCTCCAACACCAATGAGAACATTTTATAATACAACCCCTATTCATAACTGTGAGTAAGGGATGTTGACCTGAAACTCATAAGTTATGGATCCTTAATCTTTTTTAGCTTTTTTTGCTTCATCTTACCATGTTTTTAAATACACAGTAATTATGTTTTAACATTTTCTTATTGATGCTGGAGCCCATGGACCCTTCTTCCAGAACCACCCATTACCGGCTGACGCTTGCAGCTCTCCTTTTGATTAGCCGGTATGGTATGACATGAAGCACATATGACGTCAAGTCAGACTGGTTAATTAAAAGAAGAGCCACAGCTGTCAGTAGGTACGAGGTGATATTACCTTCCCCGTGCCGTGGCCATGAACCATTGTCGAAGCCAATGGAATAAGACATGTCAATAAATTTTCACCAACTAACCTCATCATAGTGTTCACTTTGGTCATCATACATGAAACGTATATAATAACCATACCTTGAATAGCACTCAGAAGAACTTGAGTTATCACTTCTATGGGTCCTAGTTAATATTAATTAATTACATACAGTATTTCTTTTTTAGCTGGCAGGAGGAGTGATCCTTGGTGTTGCTCTATGGCTACGACATGAACCTACAACCTCCAATCTATTGATCCAGCAAATCGGGGACAAGCAAGTTCCAGCAACCTTCTACATCGGTGAGTGCGCTGCTCTGACTTGTCACTTTCTGCACTGAATTTATTTTATAGCTTAGTTCTTACATTTCATTGACAAGTCAAAACCTTATTAAACGACTTGGCCTACATTTATTAAGGCTGCCATATCTCAATCCAGACTTAGCACAATTTTCATCTCTTCTTCTTCCAAAAAAATAGCCTAATTGTGTCCCCATTAAGGTCATACCACATTTTCTTTTAACTTTTCAAAGAGAAATGTTCATATTTTAAAGCAAATTTGTTGCACATTATTTACAATTTTTTAAGGCAGTTTATGTCCAATAATAGCATCAACCAAGGCTGAAAAACTACATGTAGTGAGTGCTAATTGTTATGACTGCTTAAAAGATGCGAACAAATGATTGTTTTGTCACTTATCTTTTCATCGCAGGTCCATTTACATTGAGTATTGATTGACAATAAACATTTATACAATGCAGAAATAATAGTATTCAATTCTCACTCCGATCTGTTATCTGACAACCTCTAAATTAATCTGTAGAGGGAATTTGTCAGCAAGATTTCATCCCCCAAACTATTCGCACATGTAGCACTTTCAAAGACAAGTCCAGCAATACCTTTTATATGGCAGGTCTGTTCCTCTGTTACTGAAAAATGAGTGATTAAATTGATATGCAAATGAGGCTGAAGAGCTATTAGTAGATCTAAAGCCTCTGTCACTCCAGCTCTATTCACCGCACTGTGCCACCTCGTCCTGCTTGACTGATGACTCCTTTGCTTGGTGTCACACAGCTTAGAGGCTGTCAGTGAAGAAGGAGGAGGCTGTGCTGGGTTTGGATTAGAGCTGGAGTGACAGAGGCTTCAGATCTACTGTAGACGTTCAGCCTCATTTGCATATCAATTCAAATATTGATTTCTTAGTAAAGGAGGAACGGACTAGCCATGTTAATGTACTGCTGAACTTGTCTTTCAAAGAGCTACATGCACAAATAAATAGTTTGGAGTATGAAATGCTGCTGACAGATTGCCTACCCCTTCACCACCTTCGCTTTTTCCATTTTCACTTTTTCATTTTTTGCTCCCCTTCTTCCCAGAGCCATAACTTTTTTATTTTCCCTTCAATATGGCCGTGTAAGGGCTTGTTTTTTGTTGGACAAGTTGTTCTTTTGAATAACCCCATTGGTTTTACTATATAGTGTACAGGAAAAAAATTCCAAATGCGGTGAAATTGCAAAAAAAAAGCAATTTTTTTTTTTTTTACCATATTCACTAAATGCTAAAGCTGACCTGCCATTAGGATTCTTCAGGTCATTACAAGTTCGTAGATACTGTAAGGCAGCGCTCGTCATCATACTGGGGGTAACTCGCTTCGCTGCGTCAATCAATGCACACGTGCAATGTCTTTACGTTTTTCACACAGTGTTGCAGTTTATTATGGCACTTCATAAACCGCTGTTCACACACAGTTCATCTTAGTCCGCCACCGGCAGGTTTACACACAAACAATTTATGAGCCAAGTGGCACACCGGCCCACTTGCTCCAGGGTACAGCTTACGGCAAGGTAATAAAGTAGCAATGTTCATATCACAATGTCCATATAGCACCGGGTATTACCTTTGCCGGGTATAGCTGTCTCAGTCCGTTACTCTGCCACCACTGTGGCTCTGCGGCTTCCCAGGTAGGGGTCTCCAGCCGTCGTTCCGTCTAAGGCTACTGGTATGTCTCCACTCACATCCAGCCTGCGCCTTTCAGGACTCTTCCACAAGCCGGCTTTCCCTCAAAGGCCACTGACATCCATGCATCGGATCCAGGCTTGGCCTTTCAGGCTGCCAGGCTTCACTCTCGGCCTCACTAGGCCTCTCACAAACAGTATCACGGTATCCCACACACATGGGGAACAGGCCTCACGCCTCACACCGAACACACCTGTCTCAAATTAAACAGGGTTTATATATGCTGTGCACAGACAGCCACATACTGACAGGACCTTGCTGATGTCACAGCCATGTGATCAGTCAGCTGTGTGTATAGGTCCTGTGTGCTGTCCCAGTCACGTGTACAGAGCTTTACTGTGCATACAGGACCTGTGTGATGTCACAGTCATGTGACCAGTCAGTTAAAGGGGAAGATACATGGTCCAGTAAACACATCCTGGACCATTTACAGTAATGCTAGCAAGCTGCTGCATTACAATACCAAACATGTATAGTTTTTTTTCTATTTATGGAGTGAAAAAAAAATCCAAAGTTTGTAAAAAAAAATAAAAATAAAAGTTGCCTTTTGCCAAGACCCATAGTGTCTCCATTTTTCGGGATCTGGGGCTGGGTGACGACTTATTTTTTGCGCGCCAAGCTGACATTTTTATTGCTACAATTTTGGGATAGATACGATGTTCTGATCGCCCGTAATTGCCTTTTATTGCAATGTTGCGGTGGCCGAAAAAACGTAATTCCGGCTTTTTGATTTTTTTACTCATCCTTGTGACTTATTGGTCTAATGCCAAAGATCAAAGAGTAATATAATGTTTCAGTATTGAACTCCTAGAAAATATTGATATCCATACTGAAATTGCCCATATCTCCTCTACTATAACCTTATTTTATAATATCGTTCCAGGGATCTATATAATTATTGCAGTTGGTGCCGTCATGATGTTTGTGGGTTTCTTAGGATGCTATGGGGCTATTCAAGAATCCCAGTGTCTTCTAGGAACGGTAAGAAACGCGCTAGGTCCAAGTTGCATGCGCCTAAGTATGAACCTGCATTGATGTAAAGCAAAAGATCATAGATAGTAAGAAAAGTGAGTGAGATGGGACTTTTACTCATGTAAAGTGGTTGTCTACTTTGGACAGTTTGCTTTTAGTTTGAAGGGTGTCTCAATGATAAGTTTATCGCGACTAACTGAAGAGGGAACCGGCCACCAAATATACTGTCCCGAAGTAGCGTGATGCATGTTAGTAATATATTTCTAAAGATTTCCCTCCTTCAAATCGACCTTACAGCATAAAGGCAAAAATAAAATTATAAAGCGGTTCATGCTGCCTACAAAGAGTCAAGGGGGCGGTCCCAGTTTCATCTGGAGTCATGTTGTCCTGGCATAAAAAAAGCAACTGCTGCAACATCCTGATAATGAACAGTGGCCAGATGAAGCTGCTTACTGCTATGTCACACCAGGAGTGCAAGACTCCAGAGGAGACGGGACCGCCCCCTTGACTCTTAACATATCATTACTTTATAACATTTTTTAATGCTCTGAGGCCATTACTATTATGTATAACACTATAGCAGTGGTTTTATGGTAAATTTGATGACATCCTGAATTTAAAGGGAGTGTCTACTTGGACAACTCAAATAAATGTACCTTTCATGAATTATATACTCCCAGTGACGATTTGTTGGACTCCCAGCAATCAGCTGTAATATCTGGAGGAACTAAGCAGCAAGTCATCAATACTCCAGGAGGAGACCTGGAGTATTTCATGGCTTATGTTATAAAGAAAGAGCTGTCCATGTAATTGTCAGACCAACTAAGTCCTTCAGGGTGATAGACGCTGTTTTAAGAAGTCTTTATTTTGGTTAGCGACATGACATACCAAAGGTCCCATCAGTCATTTTATTAATATGTGATAATTTATCATAACCTATGACCATGGACACAGAAAAGAAATAGTTGTGTAGAGTCACCGGAGTTGGCCATGAGTTTTCTGACCTCAGCTTCTTTTCCTTCTCACCTTCCACCTACATAATAATCCCATGAGTTAATCTAAATATCCCTAAGAGGATATCTCTATGACAAGTGGACCTGTCACTTTGAATTAACACGTTCTTCTTAGTAATCATGTCTCCAGCAGTCCAGGTTCCATTCTATTCTATGGGGGGAAATGTATTTTTGCTGACGCTTTGAGTTTTTATACTATGTTTTGCTTCTTTTGCTTTATCGTTGAGCTCCAGTTCCTCCTCTTTATTGTCTCTGCAGTTCTTCGCCTGTTTAGTAATCCTGTTTGCATGTGAAGTAGCTGCCGGCATTTGGGGATTTGTGAACAGAGAACAGGTAAGAGGGATATTTTATTCTTATTTTGTATAAAGACCTACAAGGAGATTCACAATACGGTTCAATTCAGAATCCAGCCCCTGTGCTGAGCTTATCAGGACCGCAGCAATATTGACAGATTCATTCTGGATTTCATAGAATCATAGAATGTTAGAGTTGGAAGGGACCTCCAGGGTCATCTGGTCCACCTCCTGCTCAATGCAGGATTCACTAAATCATCTCAGACAGATGTCTGTCCAGCCTCTTTATAGAATCATAGAATTTTATAGTTGGAAGGGACCTCCAGGGTCATCTGGTCCAACCACCTGCTCAATGCAGGATTCACTAAACCATCTCAGACAGATGTCTGTCCAGCCTCTTTATAGAATCATAGAATTTTATAGTTGGAAGGGACCTCCAGGGTCATCTGGTGCAACTCCTTGCTCAATGCAGGATTCACTAAACCATCTCAGACAGATGTCTGTCCAGCCTCTTTATAGAATCATAGATTTTTATAGTTGGAAGGGACCTCCAGGGTCATCTGGTGCAACTCCTTGCTCAATGCAGGATTCACTAAACCATCTCAGACAGATGTCTGTCCAGCCTCTTTATAGAATCATAGATTTTTATAGTTGGAAGGGACCTCCAGGGTCATCTGGTCCAACTCCCTGCTCAATGCAGGATTCACTAAACCATCTCAGACAGATATCTGTCCAGCCTCTGTTTGTCTTTCTTGTGCCTGACATCCATTGATTAACAACCATTAGTGGGAGAACTGCACAGTTTCTTGTCCCCTGCAGCTAAGCGGAGGGAACCAAACAAGGTTGTGCCCCATGTCTCCAAGGATATCTTTGCAGCCACAGCGTCTACCTTTATAGGACTTGCTCCCTACCATCTTGGCAAAGAAACCCCAAGACAGTGTAGCAGCATACTGAAAAACACATAGTCCAGCATCCAGGGAGCTATTCATAAAGACATCCAACTTTATTCAATCAATATTAAAATCCACATGTAGCCGTGTATTTTATCTGTTTGGACTGCAATAGTCATGAGTAGAGATGCGCGGACCTGTGGAAGTTTGGCTTGTGGTACTTGACGTGAACTTTATTCTTAAGTTCAGCTTGGGTACCCAAACTTGAACCCGAACCCCATTGAAAACAATCGGGACCCGGACTTCTGATCCAGAAAATTCTCTCTCTCTCTCTCTCTCTGGACTTCCCCGAGACTCTGAACATTGCAACGGACTTTCGGGAGAAGTCCGTGTTCGTCATTTAGCACCGGACCTTAATTGTCTGGTACGTACCCCTAACTGTTAAATTCGGGTTCTATCATCTCTAGTCATCAGTAAGGACTGATGCATCCCAAAATATGTTGGCTAGACCGTACACATGGGCTGCATGTGGATTTTGATATAGTTTGAATTAAGCTGGATGCTTTTATGAAGAGCTCCCTTGATGCACTGACGATATTTGTTTTGTCTTGTATGTACCAAGTGTAAATTTAGTCTTCTTGTGGAGGCAACATGGGTATTGCCAACAACTATTGATGTCAAATCCTACTTCTTAAACATTGTCCAAAGTGGCTATACACATTGCTTGAAAATCCATCAGAGGACCATAGGGAGAATCGGAACTAGTCCTACATGGCCCCCAGCCGGCTTCTCCCAGCACAGCTCCAGGTGATAGACGGGTAGCTCCTTTTTTACAAACATTGAAGATACCTGTCAATCAACTGGCAATGAGAAGCCAGCTGGGGGCCACCAAGGACTTGTCATAAATCTCCCGGCTTTTCAAACTATGCTTTCTCTGCAATGCCGCAGCATTTCCAAGTATAACATACCTGTCTGCAATTGTGCAGTCAGGCGCTGATTTATACTGCCTGTGATTTGGGCTGCATGAGTCTAGTGACAGGTTCCCTTTAATGCAGGTTATTTCTTGTATCATTAAATTCTACCGTATTTTGTACATTGATCATCTCAATATAGCTGCAGACTTCTTACTATTTTGGGATATTATGATGTGGATACAAAATAAAACCTTCTGTCTTCTCAGGTCTCAAAAGAGATAAAACAGTTTTATGATGAAGCTTATGAACAAGCAAGAAGCACCAAGAAGGAGGAATATGAGAAGGCCAGACCTGTTATCAAAGTTTTCCATGAGTCGGTAAGAAAAAGATACTTATTTACTTCCAAAATATGAGAGATGAAAGGTGCCTCCAATGCCATTGCTATCTATATGTCTCATCAAAGATTTACCAATGAGAGGAGAACGAGACGTAAGGTTGTGTTATTCCACTTGTCTTTTATGGATAGACCAAAAAGCTCAATAAGATGTGCTAGCTATTCTCTAGGACATCTGTAGGTCGTCTGCTTCCAGTGAAAAAATAATCATGTCTCTTTCATTCATACTGCCCAAACCATGGGCAGCATGAATCGGAGCCTGGTTGCAACATTTCAGCCAGATAGATCGTTCTCCGAAACTCTGATGTTTGAAGATCCGGCAGGAAATATCAGGCCAGGCCGCCCCCATGCCTGGACAGCTTTTCCCTGCATCGTTCTAGATGATTGACAGGTCTCTCCCTGTGTTCACACCTGGAAGAGGAGGAGTAGAACGTTTCAGGGAAAACTAAACCTGGCAGCAACCATGTCGCCAAGCTCCGATTTATTCTGGCTGTGGTCTGGACAGCATAAATCAAGTGATAGGTTCCCTTTTAAATGACTTTATGAAATAAAAAAAAAGGACACATACATAAAAAAATGAAGCAGGTCTCATTGGACAGGCTTCATTTTCGCTCACCAATTTTATATATTATATTATGGACCTACAAGAATTTAAGGCCTGATGCTATTTTACTGGTAGATTACATCACTTATTAAATAACTTCATTTTTTAGGCTTTGCTGTTATTATTTTTATTTACTGCTTGTATGTTATGTTCCCTCCTTTATAGCTGCAGTGCTGTAAACTTGACATAAGAAACCTAGGTGACAGCCTTTGTCCATCTGGAATATTCACTGAGGTCAGTAGGCGTAGTAACTGGATGACGACCATGCTGGTGGTCACAGTGAGGTATTTCGAGTACTTCATTTACTAATATTTTAACATTTCTTTGACTCTTTTTAGGATTGCCATAAAAAAATTGACGAGTTGTTCCAATCTAAACTACACTTGGTCGGTATTGCGGCTGCAGTGGTGGCTGTCATTATGGTGAGATCCTGAACTTTCTTCTGAACTGTACTCGAAATTCAGTATTCTTCAAAAATCTGTTGTCCTAACTTTTAGAAGGCCTCAAATCACATCTGCTTAAACTGACTCTCCACCTAAATGTATTAATTTTACATCCTTATTAATTCCACAGCCCTTTATACACATCATCATCACTGTCCCCCATTGGGACTCAATATAAATTCCCTATCAGTATGTCTTTGGAGTGGGGGAGGAAACTGGAGAACCCGGAGGAAACCCACACAAACACGGGGAGAACATACAAACTCCTTGCAGATGTTGTCCTATATTCTTACAGAATCATTACCATTACCATTAATAATAAAATTATCTATACAACTGTATTTATGATTTGTATAATATGAATTCCAGAAACAGTTGTGTGCATAAGGCAAACGACAGAAATATTCCTGGTTGAATTTCAGCCAACCCTATAAAACCCTGTACATCCATTTGTCCAGCACATCCCCCGTTTGTTATGCCCCAGATCCATATACATATATATATGTATATATATATATTTTTTTAACCAACTGAATTCAAGGGTAGACAGATTGCGTTGTTTGCTGTAGGTAGATGTAATGGTGTAGTCTGACCCCAATATACCTCACAGAGGTTCAAGAAATTGATATACGGGTAGTTGTTTGGCAAGATTCTCAAGCGAAAGAACTGGTGGTCAAAAGTCATTTTCTATGTCTATAAGTCGGGAAAAGCAGGGATATCCTATTTTTTAGATAAAAATTGCAAATTTGTAAAATTGAATGAAACAGAACTTTCACAGTTCTATAGAAAAAAAGAATAAATGTCAGAGCTTTTCCTACATGTTTCAAACTGAATTTCTGTTCTTACTCAGTCAAAGGTCTGAGATTTGGTTCGAAACATGTTGGAAAATCTCTCACAGCTATTATATTTTCTATAGTATTGGGAATGTTCTGTTTTATTCAATTCTACAAATACAATTTTTGCATTTTTTTTTCTAAAAAAAAAATGTCTGGATATCCCTCCCTTTCCCTGTTGCTACCACTGATCAGGAGTGGGTTTTCATCCGAGCTGAGTATTCGCTGGCTACGTCAACGTGGGGAGATGGATCACACTTTTTTATTCCATAACTACAAATTACCAGCTTTCTTGTCTGGGGATCCTCCCAAACAACTCCTGGTGCCCGAAACACTGCAAGTATAACTTTATTAATGATGGGTTGCACTCTGGGCGTCATTTCAGAGGTGCTTATTGGGAAAAATAATCCACAGCACTCTCCAGATGTCTCCAGATAAAGTTTTATTGTAAGACACAATAGACACAGCAACAATGTCTGGGACCTTTTCACACTCACAAATGAAGCCGAAGGTAATGGTGCATTTAGCATCCTGTTTTAAAGACTTGTATTGTAAATGTTCACAGGAAGGGGTGGGGACCCAGGAAAGAATTGTAAAGCGTCACTTGTATCTGATTAAATTAATACATTTCATTTAGAAAAAATATTACTGCTAAAGAGTAAAGATTGCTGCCATATCTATCCACAGACTGCATATATATGCTGACTCTCACCCTGATGAGAGCAATGATTCCAGAGAATATTTAAAGGGAATCAGGTTCTTGCTATGTAATCTGAGATCAACATGTTGTAGGGGTAGAGATCCTTATTCCAGTGATATGTTTCTTGCTGTTTCAATACAATCAGTGTTTTATCAGCAGTAGATTACCACTACAGGACTAGGTGTCTCGTGCCTCCTGGTCCAACCACACCCCCAGCACTGATTAGTAGCTTTCTGTCAATATACAGTGTACACAGAAAGCTGCCAATCAGTGGTGTGGGCGGGGTTATACAGAGCTCAGCATTCAGAGAACTGCTAGATCTACAGCAGAGAAAACTGTGATTGTATCAGAACTGCTGCACCCAGTAAACTAAATGACACATCACTGGAATCAGGATCCCTACATCATGCTGCTGTCAGATTACATAGCAAAAATCTGCTGACAGATACCCTTTAATGCAAGGACAATATGATGGATAAGTTTCTAGCTTGGGTCCCCTTTAGGGGCTTTACCTCTGCTATGAGCTAAGGGTAAAATTATAGGTATGTTGATAGCCCTAGATAGCCCCGACGATAGCCTTATTTACCTTTTTGAGATATAAATCCCATAAGGATTTTAAACCTATAATGACAATATCATTTGAATGTATATCTAATAAAAGTACAGTTTACATTTTCTTTAAAATCAGGTACCCTCCCTTTCCCAGTGAACATATACAACAGGGCCAGTCAGGGTCCACCTCTGGTAGCCATAGGTAGTGATCGATTTGCACTGTGATAAAAACATGTTCAGCAGGATAGAAAAATGAGACAGTCTCTGTAGGTCTTGTGTGTTCACAAAAGACATTCTGGAAACTTGTCAAATGGAGACAAACGAAAACTTTTAACTATTATTGAAGCCCCTTAAAAAAAACCCTTATGGATCTGTTAATAAATCCTTGGGGAAAGGAATTGTTAAAGGGGTTGTACCAAGTTTGGAAGTTATTTCCTTATTCATAGGACATCGCTGGGGGTCTAACCTCTAGGACCTCCACCGATCCTGAGAACGTGAATGGAGTAATGGTCGGTCATCTAGACCTCCACTCCATTTATTCTTAATGGGAGTGCCGAACACCTGCTGAACCCTAAACTCGGCAATCTCTGGTGGTTCCATATAAAATTCATGGAACAGCAGTGCACATGATCAACCATTGCTCCATTTACACAAAGCTCTTCAGGGCACTGGTTCTCGGGGTCAGTGGAGGTCCCAGCGGTCACACCACCAGCGATCAGGAAGTTGTCCCCTATCCTTAAGATATGGGGCAACATCCAAACTTGGTACAACTCATGTAATGTTTGAGAAGGATAGTAAAATCTGGTATTCCTCCTGGAAATGTATAAGTAAATTGTCAACTGGGTGTCATCACCATTCTCCTTAATAAAGGGGCTGTCCCTACACACTGTGACCAATCAGTGCCACTGATAGTGTTAAAGTGCATCACAACCGACAAGGCGAATGTTAACAAAGAGTGGTGAATTTATTCATACATTTTCAGGAGGGATATTAGAGGATTCTAAGAAAACATAATAGAGTATTATCGTTGTATGGGGAATCCAAGCATTTCCTAAAACAGATATGTCAGGAGAGCTGTCAAATCCTCTTATAATTTTGTAATTATACAATTTTTAATTTAGAAATGTTGTTCTATTGTTTCCCCCTTAGATCATCGAGATGATATTCAGTATGGTCCTGTGCTGCGGCATTCGGATCTATTCCGTGTACTGAGAGCCGCGGTTCTTCTCACGTGTAAATAACACCCACCTCTTTTATTCTCCTTCTTCCCTCCCTGAGTGTGTCTTTTTATTAACACTTGTTCACCGCTCTTGTGGAGCTTGTGCAGATGTTCAACCCAGATGAGAAGCAGACGTTTCCTATGTGACAGCCCATGAGGATCTCTTCCCTCTATAATGCCCCTCCCCTGAGCAACAAGGCGCTAAGGAGCTGGGATCCTGCAGAATGTAATCCCTTCGATTTTAGGACCCCTGACTCCTAGCTTTAGAGTAAATCAATGTCGCTTTGTCACTGCCACAAAAATCGGACCTTTTGGAGTTGACATTCCTTCTGAATGAATGATGATTACGCATCAGTACACCTCTTCGAGGCATGCCAGTGCCTTACTGCATCATCTCTCTGCCCGCTCCTGTGTAAAACATATTGTGTTAGTAGTGTCGGGGGAAGGACCAATCCTAACAATACCCTTTCCTGCACGATCCCTCCACACAATCTGTCATCTGATGGAAAAGTGAATATATATAATTATATATAAACATGTATAAAGATTCTCATTAAAAACATTTATTGGGGGCTTTTCCTCCCAACGCCACATGACTGGTCTCTTTTTTCATATTCGGAATGAATGTGCATAAAATGTTTAAGTGTCCTTGCATTGACCATTAATTGATAGCTTGCTGCATACTCTGTGCATAGGCAGAAAGCTGCCAATCAGTGGTAGGGGAGCAAGAATAGCTGGAAATCATGAACACTGAGTTGAAGAAAGGACTACAGAGATGGAGGTGTTATGGTGAGTATGCTGTGTTGCGAAGAAAGACGCCACCAATCCAATTATCAACTGATGGCTCCGTGACCATCTGAAAAAGATTGAACCTCTATTGTACTTGTTTTGTTCTGACCCAAAGTCAATATTCCGTCAACAGGTAAATAAGTGTCTTGAATCACCTGGTAACACCAAAAATCCTATTACACCCTGTAGTATTATCCTATTTTGATATATCTGCCTAGTCGTAGAGGTTGGCATCCCATGAGTCAACGATAAATGGCACCCTAGCTCATCAGTGACTGTCCCTATATAACCCTGTTTATGCACTAGGCTATTTAAGAGTATCAATGGGTTGATCTAGATAAAAAAAATATATATATATATATATATATATATATATGTAAAAAAAAGTAGATATGCCACTTTCAGACTCACCTGATTGCTTAAGAAATGTGTACCTCTTACTGAATCAGGAGCTTCTGGCTTCAACACTCCCCCTCATCAAGGCCTGCATTGTTCACTACGTTCTTGATAAATTGGGACCAAAGTTCCTTTGACCATTTACCAAGCAGACCTGTTTCCGGCCTCTGTGATAGATCACCACCACTAAGTCACCTCTCAGAGATACAACCTGTAATTAAGGTGCCTGCTCATACCATCTGCTGGGTCTGACTACAATCCTGCATAAGTTCTCTGGTTTCTTAGGTTGTCCTTCAGCTACTGTTGGACATTTCTCTGAGAACATTTTATCTCACCAAAGACTTCATTCAGGGAGTTAGGGTTGAACTTTAAATAATCTTTAAAGGAGGCTACACCCCAGACTAACAATAATCCAAACGAGGTCAAGCTCATATTTTGCCATATTTCTCCAGGTAACATCACAGCTCAACTTTGAACTTCCATTCTGGTGCTCTTCCATACTCGGTAGCTGGGCCGGTCAACGCTGAGGGATGTCACAGTGGCAGTGACCCGGTCCGTGACCCAGGGCGGTCAATTAAAGCAGGATAAAGTAAAAGGGGAATGAAGTTTATATATAATGTTCGTGACGCCACCTGTGGTATGCGGCTATATAGTGCCGCCGCTGCGGTGAAGATCCTCCGGAGCTGGTGATGACGCAGCAGAGTTGGTTCAGCTCTCCACAGGTAGAGCTTAGCTCCAGGGCAGTGTAGTAGTGGTTTGATGAGGTAGATGTTGCTGTGCAGTGTAGTGCAGGTGGTGGCGCAGATAATAACTCTAGGACACAGTGGGGTGCAGTCTTCAAGGTTTACTCACGATTATCACGTTGCTCCTGGTTACAACGGCCAAATTATCACCACCCACGTCGTTCTGCGTTCACCGAGGCAGGGGTTCAGCAAACTCCCAGGTATCTTGAGAGTACTTGACGGGACCCCATTTTGTGTACCTTCCACGGTCGTCTTCCTGCGCTGGCTCTCACCCTCCTGCCCTGCGCCTCGCAACCAGTGTCCCAAGCCAGTAACCTCAGATCTTGGCGGGCAACCTGGAGTTCCCTGGATCCTGTGTCAGTGTAAGGCCACGGCCCCACTATCAGTATTTGGTCAGTATTCAGTCAGTATTTTTTCTCTGGAGTGGGAGCCAAAACCAGGAGTGGGTGATAAATGCAGAATTGGTGACTTGTTTCTATTATACCTTTTCTCTGATTGTTCCTCATCTGGTTTTGGCTCCCACTCCTGAGAAAAAATACTGACCAAATACTGATAGTGGGCCTTGGTCTAAAACTTACCGATTCAATATCGTGCAGTGCAAAATTATGATGAGAGATCAGGCAAAGTATAAGTTAATTTCTCATATAAGGTCTAAGGAAGAAAAAAGTAAAAAATAATAAAAAAAATTCAAAATAAGGTAGGAAAAAATAACAAAAATATTTTGCCAATAAAAACACTTTGTGTAAAAAGGAAAGCAATGAAAAAAGTACACGTATGCTATTGCAGGGTCCGAAGCAACCCAAACTCTAAAACAGTGCCACAACCCATAAAAAAAATAAAAAAACACAAAAATGTAGCTTTTTTTTTCATTATAAGTGCACACAAAAAAAAAATGGAATGAAAAGTGATCAAAAAGTGGCCTAGAAAAATGGTATCACTGAAAACGTCATCTCGTCCCACAAGAGACTGACAACGTGAACATTTTTCCATGTGCGGCAAAATTTACCCTGCCGAGTTTGAGACCCCTCCCTTATACTGTGTACTATACAGCTTCTTACCAGCAGGTGGCACCACAGAACTCTGCACCGATCGATGATGAGCTCCATGTGTATAAAGTAATGTCTCTTGAGAAATGCATAAGAAGAAACATTTAATATCCTTAATATATGATTCACTTTGCATTACTAAAAAAAAATCAACTTTTTATTGTTAGAAAATCATTGAAAAGCTCAATTAATCAGCTCCCAGTAGACCTTACTTCACTTTTTATTAATGGCATAGTTAGGGAATGCCAGTAATACATATTTGTCAATGGACCAGAAGGATGTTGGAAGCCCTGTGCTTGTGGGCTGTAGCAAGCAATGCTTTGGTTTCATATACTGGTCAGTTACTGGTTTCTTGTACTATACGTCAGTATAGGGGAAGGTGGAGAAACTTTTTTTCTGAAAAAAAAAAAAAAATCTGATGAAAATCACTGATGAAACTCAATTGGTTTTTCTCGTACGTCAAAAAACCTGACGTCTGAATGAGGCCATAGGCTATGTTCACATGTTGCGTTTTTGCTCTATTCTTTTCTGCAGGCAAAAATTACAAAAAGCAGATTTTGGTGCGTTTTTGCTGCAGATTACATGTGTCATTTGTCTACAGTACATGTTTAATAAAGTCAGTTTTATTCACCAAAAATGCAACAAAAACGCAGGGGTGCGTTCTTTTCCAGCGCTTTTGCACTTTCTCATTGCTTTCTATGGAGAAAAAACACTGCAAAAGCGCTGCAAAAACCCTGAAAGAGTTGACACGCTGCAGATTTCGAAAAAAAAAACAGCAGTTTTCCAATTCAGTCAGGAAAAACAGAAAGCATGTGCATGAGATTTCTGAAATCTTAGAGCTTTTGCTGCTACTGTAAAAAGTAGTTTTTAATTTGCATTAAAAAATGCAGCAAAAAAACGTAACGTGTGAACAAAGCCTTTGTGGGGTAATCACAGGCATAACTTCAAGCTCCAAGCACAATTTATGACAAATAGTCCCAGCAACTTTCCATGTTCCCTTCATAATACTGGTGTCTTCTTACTTTGCACACCAGGGCTCGGTGCGACTGTCACATATGCACCCCCTATAGCTTAGGGGATTTTTTACAACTCCCTTTCATGACTTGAAAGAATGTTTTTCAAATCTGTCGTTAGCCACAGGGTTATATACTGATTTGTTATGCAATTTTTTTTAGAAATTTGAAAGGTGACAAATACTTTTTGATTTTACTGCACATCTTACTCAATGAAAAGAGAACAAATACGCACAGGGGCTTGCCAAAGTATTCACCCCTCTTGGCATTTTTTGTGTTTTGCTACCTCACAACCTGCAGTTTCACTGTTTTTTTAGGGGTTTTCATCACTTCATGTAAAGAGCATGCCTACAATTGTAAACATTTGATTTTCTTTTTATTGTGAAGCAAACAACAAATAGGACAAAATAACTGAAAACGTCAGTGTTAATAATTATTCACACCCTAAAGTCAGTACTTTGTTGAGCCTCTTTTTGCGGCAATTACAGCTTCTTTCAGTCACTTTGGATAAGTCTCTATGAGCTTTCCACATCTTGCCACTGGGATTTTTGCCTATTCCTCAAGGCAAAACTGCTCCAGTTCCTTCAAGTTAGATGGTTTCCTCTGGTGAACACCGATCTTCAAGTCTGACCACAGACTCTCAATTGGATAAAGGTCTGGGCTCTAACTAGGCCACTCCAAAACATTTAAACATTTCCCCCTTGAACCACTTGAGTGTCGCTTTAGCAGTATGCTTTGGGTCATTGTCTTGTTGGAAGGTGAACCTTTGTCCCAGTCTCAAATCAATGACTGAACAGGTTTGGCTCAAGAAAATCCCTGTATTTCGCACCATCCATCTTCCCCTTGACTCTATTTTCCCTGTCCTTGCTGCTGAAAAACATCCCCACAGCATGAAGCTGCCACCGCCATGTTAACTGTAGGGAGGTGTTCTTGGGGTGATGAGCTGTGTTTTTTTGGCACCACACATAGCGTTTACCTTGGTGGCCAAAAAGTTCAATTTTGGTCTCATCTGACCACAGCACCTTCCTCCATGCATTAGGGGAGTCTCCCACATGTTTTTTTGGCCAACTCAAAATGAGCCTTACAATTTTTGCCCGGACTGAGAGTTTTGGTGGTCGGCACTCTCTTGGCAGGTTTGTTGTAGTACCATGTTCTTTCCATTTGATGATAATAGATTTGATGGTGCTCCTGGGGATCTTCAGAGATTGGGATATATTTTTTTATAACCCAACCCTGACTTGTACTTCTCAACAACTTTGTTCCTGACTTGTTTGGAGATCTCCTTGGTTTTCATGGTGCTGTTTGGTTAGTGGTGCCTCTTGCTTAATGGTGTTGCAGCCTCTGTGGCGTTTCAAAAAAGGTAAAGCGTATATACTGACAGTCCATGTGACACTTAGATTGCACACAGGTGGACTTCCTTTCACAAAACATGAGACTTATGAAGGTAATTGCTTTCATCAAAACATTTTAGGGGCTTCATCGCAAAAGGGGTGAATAGATATGCACATGCCAATTTTTAGTTATTTGATCCCATACATTTAATTTATGCCTATATTTTTCTCATTTCATTTCACCAACTTAGACTATGTAATGCTGATATTTAAACACAGTTTGTAATGTAACAAAATAGGTAAAAAGTCAAAGGGGGGTGGGGTGAATACTTTCACAAGCCACTGTAGACCCCTACATCCCTGCCAAAGTTTTAGATGTGAATTATATTTACTCAAATTTTTTTTGTAAACTGTAAATACGTCAGAGAAAAAAGCTTTGCGGGTTGGAACAATGCTTTTGCCGTAATGTCAATTGTCCATCTACATCAAGGGTCCTCAACTTTTTAAACAGGGGGCCAGTTCACGGTCCCTCAGACCATTGGAGGGCCGGAATATAGTTTTTAAAAAAAACTATGAACAAATTCCTATTATTTTGTAGTAAAAAAAACAATACAGGAACAAATACAATATTTAAAATGAAGAACAAGTAAAGTTTAATCAACCGGTATTTCAATAGGCAGGTAACTGTACCCAATAGGCAGCATAGGTCCTCAATAGGCAGGTAAATGTCCCCAATAGGCAGCATAGATCCTCAATAGACAGGTAAATAACCCCAATAGGCAGCATAGGTCCTCAATAGGCAGGTAAATAACCCCAATAGGCAGCATAGGTCCTCAATAGGCAGGTAAATAACCCCAATAGGCAGCATAGGTCCTCAATAGACAGGTAAATAACCCCAATAGGCAGCATAGGTCCTCAATAGGCAGGTAAATATCCCCAATAGGCAGCATAGGTCCTCAATAGACAGGTAAATAACCCCAATAGGCAGCATAGGTCCTCAATAGGCAGGTAAATATCCCCAATAGGCAGCATAGGTCCCCAATAGGCAGGTAAATATCCCCAATAGGCAGCATAGGTCCCCAATAGGCAGGTAAATGTTCCCAATAGGCAGCATAGGTCCCCAATAGGCAGGTAAATGTCCCAAATAGGCAGCATAGGTCCCCAATAGGCAGGTAAATATCCCCAATAGGCAAGTAAATGTCCCCAATAGGCAGGTAAATGTCCCCAATAGGCAGGTAAATGTCCCCAATAGGCAGGTAAATGTCCCCAATAGGCAGGCTGTTTCCCCCTTATAATGCCCTATGCAGGCTGTTCCCCCCTTATTATGCCCCATGCAGGATTTCTCTTTCTCCCACCATATAATGCCCCGTGCAAGATATCACTCCCCTGTCTTTATAATGCTCCATTCAGGATGTCACCCCCCCATATAATGCCCCATTCAGGATGTCACCCACCCCCATATAATGACACATTCAGGATGTCACCCCCCCCCCATATAATGACACATGCAGGATATCACTCCCCTGTCTTTATAATGCCCCATTCAGGATGTCACCCCCCCCCCCATATAATGCCCCATTCAGGATGTCACCCCCCCCATATAATGACACATGCAGGATATCACTCCCCTGTCTTTATAATGCCCCATGCAGCACGTCACCCCCCCCCATATAATGCCCCATGCTGGATGCCACCCCCCATATAATGCCCCATGCAGCATGTCACCCCCCCATATAATGACCCATGCAGGATATCACTCCCCTGTCTTTATAATGCCCCATTCAGGATGTCACCCCCCCATATAATGCCCCATGCTGGATGTCACCCCCCATATAATGCCCCATGCAGCATGTCACCCCCCCATATAATGTCCCATTCAGGATGTCACCCCCCCATATAATGCCCCATGCTGGATGTCACCCCCCCATATAATGCCCCATGCTGGATGTCACCCCCCATATAATGCTCCATGCAGCATGTCACCCCCCCATATAATGCCCCATTCAGGATGTCACTCCCCCCCCATTTAATGCCCCATTCAGGTTGTCACCCGCCCCCCCATATAATGCCCTATTCAGGATGTCCTCCCCTAAAGACGTCACCGCACCCTCTGACCTGAGACGTCACAGGAAGCGCAGACCAGGAAGACAGCGGCTCTGCGAAGGCACGGGGAGAGGTAAGTATCCACCTGCCGGGGCTCTGAGAAAGCAGGGGGGGAAGGGCGGGCGATGACACCACTCTCCTCTGCCCACAGCTCGGCGGGCCGGATAAAAGTCTTCCACGGGCCGCATGTGGCCCACGGGCCGTAGTTTGAGGACCCCTGATCTACATCATTGTATCCAAACCTGTTGAGTATTAGTTATGTCAGCACTTCTTACTCCTGCACCATTCGTCATTGTGTGCAGCATTGGACTGGAGTACATTGGGCCCACCAGAGAAAATCATTCTTGGGGCCCACTGTGTAGCTACATAGAAAAAAATACAAGACCACCAATTGTGTGGTAAAACACGCTAATATCAGTGTATAATATAATATAGTACACTTAATGTTATAGAAGGAGCTGGCGTCACATTTTTGGTGCAAACTCAATGATAAATGTACCCTGGTGTTTATTAACCACTAAACCAATGTTTTATTGCACCAGCGGAGTGGAAGGGATTTTATGACATCTCATCCATACGCTGAGAAAATCCACGGCGTGAATTGACCGGCGCTGCGGATTTGACATCACGTGTCAATTTATTCTGCGGATTCACCTTTGATTTCATCCTTTGCAATACAAAGGAACAGGTCAATGGTAAAGGTGCATCATTGCGTCGTAGTAAAAGCAGCAAATACATTATGTGAATAGAGCCACTAATAGTGGTGGGGGTCCTAAATCAGTTATGTATGACACTGGAGTGATAGCAAAATAGCTTTCCCTCACATCCCTTGTACACTTTTTATGGAAATCTCTCTGCCACCTATAAGGTCATAACTTTTTATGAAGGGCCTCATTTTGTTAGTAGTGGGAGAAGAAAACTGGGTGATACCGGGAGAGGGGGCTCAGCGAGGGGTGATATAGGGGGAGGGGTGCAGTCAGCCAGTGGTGATACAGAGGGAGGTGGCTCAGTCAGTCAGTCAGTGGTGACACAAGGGGAGGGGGCACAGTCAGTCAGGGATGATACAGCGAGAGGGGGCTCAGTCAGTAAGTGGTGATACAGAGGGAAGGGGCTCAGTCAGTCAGGTGTGATAAAGGAGGAGGGGCACAGTCAGTCAGGGGTGATACAGTAGGGGGGCACAGTCAGTCAGGGGTGATACAGGGAGAGGGGGCTCAGTCAGTCAGGGTCGATACAGGGGGAGGGGGCACAGTCAGTCAGGAGTAATACAGGGGGAGAGGGCACAGTCAGTCAGGGGTGATACGGGGGGAGGGGGCACAGTCAGTCAGGTGTGATACAGTGGGAGGGGACACAGTCTGAGGTGATACACAGGTAAAGCGTGAAGTCAGTCAGGGGTGATACAGGGAGAATATGCTCAGTCAGTCAGGGGTGATGCAGGGAGAGTGGGCTCAGTCAGTCAAGGCTTACTCACTGTTAGGCTGGAGGGAGCCCTCCTTCAATCATTACAGCTGTAGGAGGGAGTCCTATAACTCCCTCTGCTGCTTACATTGTGGGGAAGAGGCGCACGTGTTATGGATGACAGCACAGCTCATTACCTGAGCTGTGCTGTACAGCCGGGGAGAAGAGAAAGCACAATGAAAGCTCACACTGATTGGCTGCGCTGCTTGTTCAACGCAGGGAAGAGCGGTGACATAAAAAGTAATCAGGGTGCAACTGAGCTTTGTTACTTATAAATAGTGAGCCGCAGTCTGCAACAGGCGAGAGTGTCTTCAATGCCATCAGTGATGCGCGCAATGCTCTCCTGGGTTGTCTAACTCTGGGAGGAGCCGCGAGGAGTAGTGACCTAGATGCTGGGAGAACGCCCTGCTTGAGGCTCCTCCCAGAGTTAGACAACCCAGGAGAGCAGTGAACGTATCAGACTGAGGCTCACTATTTGTAAGTAACAGAGCGGTCAGTATGCCTCTGGTGGGCCAGTCTGACCCTGCATGTCCTCCTCCCCCACATATAGCATATATTGCCAAGTTCCCCTCCCCCACATATAGCATATATAGTCAAGTCCCCCTCTCCCAATTATACCATATATAGCCAAGTCTCCTTCCTCTATATATAGCCTATATCCAGGGCCGGCTCCAGGTTTTTGTGGGCCTCTGGCGAAATAGTCTCAGTGGGCCCCTTTAACACATACCACCATTGATGCACAGATACAGTGGAGACATATAGGTATACAACACAAGGCCCAGCCTGTCCCCTCATCCTTCACATATGCAAACATGCACATGCACGCACAGTAGGCAGACATGCAAACGCACATGCACACAGTACGCAGACATGAGCACAGACACACGGTAAGCAGACATGCGCACGCACACACACGGAACGCAGACATGCGCACGCACACAAATGGTATGCAGATGTGGCACCCCAGGGGTCTGGTTTCCACAGTAATGTAATGTTATGTCTGAGAGCAGGTGGGAGGTCCTTTGGTCAGGGATCCTGTGCATGCCACACCTCCTGCCCAGTCTTGGGAGGGGAAGAACTTCCCCTATAAAAACCCGGGGCTGAAGCAGGGTTAGCAGTCAAGGAGAGTAGAGACAAGAAACAGCAGAAGCAATACTACTACGAGTCAGGGGCTGGCAGCTGCAGAGCTCGCCCTGACTGAGAAGCTTTCTTACCGGACCCGGCGTCCGAGGCTGTGGGGACTAACTCTTACCCAGCAGCAGAAGTCGACCGGCAGGGGATTTCAGGTCCTCAGGCCCAGAAACCCGAAGGCACGGTCACACGCGTGGGACCAGCACCGCCATCGTGGAGCGGAAGCCATTAGAAGGCCCCGAGTCACCGGCCATATGGGTGAGCACCACACGGTACACTCAGGGACGTGGGCTACTTATATCCGCTTCTAGCAAGGTAGCCAGAAGAGTACAGTCAGTTTGGGAGGCCTACAACTCCGCCTGGCCAGGGGAGATCCCATCTGCTCAAGGACTGACCAGGCCCCGTTCACTAGCAAGTACTCCGGGAGGGTCTATCGTTGTTACCAGTAAAGACCCTGAATTACACCGCACCGTCTCTGAGTGGTTCCTGCTACCCCCATCATCCACATCTGCTGCCCTGAGGCCATACCCCTCCCGTTGGGGGTTATACCATCTATGCTGCACCATCCATCCACCGGCCTCAGCGGACTGTCCTGCAGCGGCAGCTCCATAGCTGCATTCAACGGGTGGCGTAGTCGTCCTACATCTACCGCTGTTACATCGCCGCTCAGTTTGACTCCCTGGGCACGGACCGGATCACCGCCACGAGACTACAACCCTCAAGAGATCCGGCTCCGGGTAAGCTCCCGCGTGCGCAACGCAGCGCGACACAGGCCCAGGGGCGCGTCACAGACATGCGCCTACACGGTACGCAGACATGCGCATGCACAGGGTACGCAGACATGCGCACGCACGATACGCAGTCATGCACGTGCACGCGGTACGCAGACATGCACACGGTACGCAGACATGCACGCTCATTTGAACACAAATTCTTAAAAACACATAAAACAGACATAAATATACATACACAGTCATGCACACACACACACACAGACACATTACAATTATTTTTAAGATGGGGATTGGGGAAGTTGGCAACAAACCTCACTCACCTGCCCCCGGCCTGTCTCCCATTCAGCTCCTCTGGTATGTGGCTGTGCAAGGCCACCGGCGTGTCTTTGATGGTCGTCACAAACATTGCCCTGGACCATCAGGGGGGCCCACTCATCATCGGGGTCTGGACCGCTCCCCCAGAAGCTGTGCAGGATCTTTGGCGCTGCTTGATTGCTGGCACTTCACCAGACATGGCTTGTGTACAGTGCACTGTGCGGCTTTGTCTGACGCGGCAGGGGTGACAAGCGCAATAACAGTTGCAGTGTTGTCCCTGCCATGTCATTTCTACCAGACATCTCTGCACAGCGCACTGCGCGCCGCTGTGTCTGGTGAAGTGCTGGCAAACAAGCAGTGCTGGAAGTTTTGAACAGATGCTGGGGGAGCGGCCGGGCCCTGAAGGCAGTCATTGACACACTCCACAAGGTCCCAGAGTTACAATTTTCATTTGGAAATCAAGGTCCCAGAGTCTGGAGGAAGAGTGGAGAGGCTACAATCCAAGCTGCTTGAGGTCTAGTGTGAACTTTCCACAATCAGTGATGGTTTGGGGAGCCATGTCATCTGCTGTGTTTTATCAAGACCAAAGTCAGCGCAGTCATCTGCCAGGAAATTTTAGAGCACTTCATGCTTCCCTCTACCGACAATCGGGCGGCTTGGTCAGAAACAGAGGGGAAGCGGGCACTACCCACGGTCACAGCGGTCATAGCCGCTGTCACCAGGAGTGGGAGCGCCGGAGCCCAAGGAGCCTTGCAGAGGTCCGAGGGCTTCCCCACTTCTGACCAAGTGTCTGCCGGGTCAGACAGCAGCCAGGTGACATGCCCGGAGGGGCTGACGGAGGATGTGGCAGTTTCGTCGATTCTGGCCACATCAAGTCAGGAATTTCAGGCTGCGTTGGAAGCAGACGACAGCCTGAAAGCTCTCAAGGAACAGGCGGCACAGCCTCCCATGGAGTCAGACTGCGAGCGTGTGGTCTGGGACCAGGGACGGCTGTACCGGGTAACGGTCCAGCAGGGTTCACCGGAGGCGTGGCCCAGGGACCGACAGTTAGTGGTACCCTATCTGTTCAGGGCGGAATTGTTGCGGATCGCACACGAGATTCCGATGGCCGGACACCTAGGGATCGCTAAAACCAAGGCCAGGATAGCTCAGCATTTCTACTGGCCTGGGATGGGAGCCGCGGTGGGTGCCTACTGCCGTTCGTGTGACACCTGTCAGAGGGTGGGGAAGGCGGGGCCGCGCCCCAAAGCCCCACTGGTAACTCTGCCAATCATCGAAGAGCCTTTCTCGAGGGTCGCTGTGGATCTTATTGGACCTCTGTCCACTCCCAGCCACTCCGGGAAATGCTTCATACTCACGGTAGTGGACTATGCCACCCGGTACCCGGAAGCGGTAGCTTTGTCGTCCATTCGGGCCGACAAGGTGGCTACCGCCTTACTGGAGATCTTCTCCAGAGTGGGTTTCCCCCAGGAAATGCTCACCGACCGAGGGACCCAGTTCATGTCGCGGCTGATGGAGTCCCTCTGTAAGCAAATGCAGGTGCAACATCTGGTGGCCAGCCCGTATCACCCACAGACTAATGGCCTGTGTGAGCGGTTCAATGGCACCTTAAAGCAGATGCTTAAGATGTTGGTCGACTCCCACGGGAGAGACTGGGAGCGTTACCTCCCACACCTCCTATTTGCTTACCGGGAGGTTCCGCAGGCCTCAACGGGGTTCTCCCCCTTTGAGCTCCTGTACGGGCGACGGGTGCGGGGCCCCCTGGCTCTGGTGAAGGAAGCATGGGAAGGGGATTTGGCCACCCCCGAGGTGTCGGTCATCGAGTATGTCGTGCGCCACCGGGACAGGATGATGGCCTTGGCAAAGCTGGTGCAGGACAATATGGCCCAGGCCCAGGCCGACCAGAAGCGGTGGTACGACCAGAATGCTTGTGAGAGGACCTACCAGGTGGGTCAAAAGGTGTGGGTACTGGTCCCAGTACCACAGAACAAGCTTCAGGCAGCCTGGGAAGGTCCCTACTTCGTGCACCAGAAACTCAACGCCGTCACCTATCTGGTCACCCTGGATCACGCCCGTGGAAGGAGGAAGGCCTTCCACGTGAACATGATGAAGGCTCATCATGAGCGGGAAGCGACTGCCCACCCAGTGTGCAACCTTCCCGAAGAAGGAGAGGTAGAAACCCTCCTGGATCTGCTCACCCAAGCCAAGGCGGGTGGGTCCATCGAGGATGTGGGGGTTGGCCACCAGCTCACGGAGGACCAACGGTCCCAGCTGGGGACCACCCTGCACCCCTTCCGGGGGCTGTTCAGCAGCCTGCCCGGAAGGACTGAAATGGCTGTCCACGACGTGGACACTGGCGATCACCCGCCGATCTGGCGTTCAGCATATCGGGTCTCTTTCGAGGTGCAGGGAAACATGCGCCAAGAGATAGACGAGATGCTGATGCTGGGGGTGATCCAGGCATCCAGCAGCGCGTGGGCCTCGCCTGTAGTCCTCGTTCCAAAAAAGGACCGAACTACACGGTTCTGCGTGGACTACCGGGGGCTCAACGCTGTAACGGCCACCGATGTGTTCCCCATACCACGCATCGATGACCTGCTCGATCGGATGGCCGGGGCTAAGTACCTGACCATCATGGATCTGAGCCGGGGGTACTGGCAGATTCCTCTGACCCCCGCGGCAAGGGAACGCTCTGCCTTTATCACCCCTTTTGGACTGTACGAGTCCACAGTGATGCCATTCGGCATGAAGAATGCCCCTGCCACTTTTCAGCGGATGGTCAATACGCTGCTTGAGGGACTTGAAGGGTACGCGGCTGCGTACTTGGACGATATTGCAGTCTTCAGTCCCACTTGGGAGGATCACCTAGAGCACCTGCGGCAGGTGCTCGGTCGGATCCACCGGGCAGGCTTGACCATCAAGCCGGAAAAGTGCCAGCTGGGCATGAGTGAGGTCCTCTACCTGGGTCACCGGGTAGGCGGGGGGGTTCTGAAGCCAGAACCTGGGAAAGGGGATGCCATCGCATCCTGGCCCACTCCTAGGACCAAAAAGCAGGTGATGTCCTTCTTGGGGACCGCCGGGTACTATAGGAGGTTCGTCCCACACTATAGCACCCTGGCCAAGCCCCTGACGGACCTCACCAAGAAGAAGCTGCCCGTCGCAGTCGACTGGACAGTCTCCTGCGAGACAGCTTTCGGGGCACTCAAGGCCGCTCCAAGTAGCTCCCCTGTACTGCAAGCTGCCGACTTCGACCGGCCGTTTGTGGTACAGACCGACGCCAGTGACTTTGGCCTCGGTGCTGTGCTAAGTCAGGTCAACACGACAGGCCAGGAACATCCTGTCTTGTACCTCAGCAGGAAGCTAATGCCCCGGGAGGTGGCTTACTCCACGGTGGAAAAAGAATGCCTGGCAATTGTATGGGCCCTGCAGCGTCTGCAGCCCTACTTGTACGGGAGCCATTTCACCGTGGAGACGGACCACAACCCCCTCAGCTGGTTACACACGGTCTCTGGGTCGAATGGCAGGTTGCTACGCTGGAGCCTCGCTCTCCAGCAGTACCACTTCTCCATTCGCCACAGAAGAGGCCGTGACCACGGTAACGCTGACGGGTTATCCCGGCAAGGGGAGGGTGCAGAAGGACGCACGGGGGAACACAGGAATGTGCTACCCCCTCGCGCCCTCGTATAGGGGGAGGTGTGATGAACCCGTAGCCGCCATCTTGGTAATGATAAATCATATCCAGGGATGGCCACACTTCAGCAGCCCCCAACCTTGGGACCTTCTGTTAAAACGTCAACTAGATAGTTTCCCCCCATCCAGGCTCCTGTAAGATAAGAAGCCCCCAGGGCCTACTTAACACTTGAATGCTAGGAGCTTCAAAGACTTCGAGAGGAAACACAGCTAGCAGGGGGGGTGCTTCGTCCATCTGTAACTCTGACCATTTGTCCCATAGGACTAGTTTCCTTGTCTGTCACAAGCATGGCGGCATAAGATATAGAAACATGAATAGTACACGCATGTTGCGTGGGATGGGCCAATAAAAAATATCACGCCGTCCCGGAGCCATTGCGCACACAAGCCTCTGCGGTAGACGTTTGTACGTGCTCTGTAAGCCAAGATATAGCGCTGAGCCATTCCGGAGGACCGTATGGTATCATAATTGATATCAAAAGGTCGGTTACGGCGGCCCGAATCCATGGGAACCCCTGGGGGTATCATGAGACCATCCCAGAAGAAGTTATTGGGTTCCTTAGAATTTGGGCTTCTGATCGAAGTTAGACCTGAGGGTGGAGACTGAGCCAGCTGACCTCACCAGCAGTGGGCGGGACGGGGCAGGTAAGATAGCAGGACAGACAAGAGATCCCTCAGTCTTGACCCAAGAGTGGGGTGCTGAACATCTGAGCACCAGCTGAGGCCACCAAGGGGAGGAGCAGTTTGACCATGCGGTGGTAGGCCTCAGCCTGTAACAAAGAACCGTGCCTGCGACCGCAGAATCCTCTCCCTGCGTCACAAGAAAATCAAGAAACCGGTAACTGATATGCTGTGGTGATTCTGTGTGTTGTATTCCATTGTTGTATAGTTTAGCCTGACCTTATACCTGTGTATATTTAGTTGTATATCGTGTATCTAGTGTATTATTATAATCAATTACCTCAAGTAATTGTGGGCCTGCCTTTTATTCTGCATAACAAACGCACGTCCGTGTGAGCTCGGCTCAAGCCAAAAACGCTACCCAGGGTTGGTTCCTGACCCGATATAGGCCCATTCACGGACTGGGCGTATATCTAAAATAGGGACTGGTGGCAGCATACCAACTGGGGATTGGGGAAGGCTGGTAGTGACGGTCGGAGGTTCAGATATATATATTCCTGGCGCGGTCAAGGAAGATATATATACCGCCCTCACTACAGAGGGCCCCGATACCCAGTAGGTTACAGGACAGTCTCTCTGGCGACCGCTTATCCTAGGTGCAGTTCCTTGACTGACCTGAGGCTAAGAGGGCGCTAGCGAGTGGTGCTGTGTAGTGACGTTACGGTTTAGTGACGTTGAAGGGATAACACTCTACCGTGTTCCCTGCGCTGGTTGCAGCTACCTGGCACTACTTTCTCTAGGTGCAGTACCTTGACTGACCTGAGAGGTAAGGGGGCGCCAGAGAGCTGCACCCACCGGCCGGCTTTCATCACACTCTTTTTAGGTATATTTTTATTTATTTTTCTTTAAATGAATGTGTCATACATTTTTTAAAATGACCAATAATACCACATACAAGGATCAAATACCAACACACCATGACCAGACCACATATTACCACCACATAGTGACCGAATAATACCACATCCAAGGGACAAAAAACGTCTCACGATGACCAGACCACATATTACCACCACATAGTGACCGAATAATACCACATACAAGGGACAAATACCGCCACACCATGACCAGACCAAATATTACCACCACATAGTGACCGAATACTACAATACTGATCATTAATAAAAAAAAACACAATACTAACATTACTTAAATGCCATTATAAACGGGAGGTCTGTACATGGTATGCAGTGTATAATGAACCGTATTTTTCGGACTATAAGACGCACTGGACCATAAGACGCACCCCAAATTTTGGGGTGTAAAATAGGAAAAAAAATAATTTTTAGAAGATGGAGTCCGTCTTATAGTCTGATTAGGTATCTTACCTGGGGGGTGGTGGAGCAGGATCGCAGGTCCCTCCGTTCCCTGTCTCAGGAACCCGGCGGCAGCAGAAGAGGCGAGATGCCGGTGTCTGGTTGGGGCCTGTGGACTGGGGCCTGGCCTGGACTGGGGCTTGTGGACGGGCCTGGGGCTTGTGGCCTGTGGACTGGGGCCTGGCCTGTGGCCTGTGGACTGGGGCCTGGCCTGTGGACTGGGGCCTGTGGACTGGGGCCTGGCCTGTGGACTGGGGCCAGTACCTCTGCTGGTGTCCGGCGGTGAGGCAGAGGAGCCGAGGCCTCTGCTGGGCTGTGAGCGGCGTCCGGCGGTGAGGCAGAGGAGCCGGGGCCTCTGCCGGGCTGTGAGTGGTTTCCGGTGATGCGGCAGAGCAGCGTGTGCGGTTTTCCGGGGTCCTGAGGCTGTGATCTCCATTTTCCCGTGGATTACGGCCTCGAGATGATGGCCGCGGCCACCGGAAGCCGCACAGGCTGCTCTGCCGTACCGCCGGACACCGCTCACAGCCCGGCAGAGGCTCCGGCTCCTCTGCCTCACCGCCGGATGCCACTCGGCTCCTCTGCCTCACCGCCGGACACCAGCAGAGGTACAGGCCCCGGCTCCAGCCGCATCTCACCTCTGCTGCCGCCGGAGGACCCTGCGATCCCCGCTCCACCACCATCGGTAAAGTACCGTTCGGACTATAAGACGCACCCCCACTTTCTTTCCAAATTTTGGGGAAAAAAGTGCGTCTTATGGTCCGAAAAATACGGTAAGTGTACAGGTAATATAGTGATCACCGGTGACATTATACACAGGAGCTCGGTATATAGTGTCAATGTACAGGTAATACAGTGATCACCAGTGACATTATACACAGGAGCTCTGTATATAGTGTCAGTGTACTGGTAATACAGTGATCAGCAGTGACATTATACATGGGAGCTCTATATATAGTATACAGTGTATAGTGTCAGTGTACATGTAATAAATTGACTCACCGGTGACATCTCTAGGTGAAGTCCTAAATAAGAAAATTGTTGTCCTCTCTGCTTGTCAGTCTGCAGCATTTCCGGCCTGATCATGAAACTGTCTTGTAGAAATCCTGCAGAGAACGCAAGGATCAATCTCTTGTCAATCAGTTCCATCTTTGGCTGCTGAAGCCCTGACCCTTGGACAAGGAGATGGTATGATGTTTTGTCCTACTACAAACAGGGCAGAGGGGGGAGGCTCCTGCTGCAGACACTTGTCTCACATCAACACACAGAAAAGTAAGTAGAAGAATGGGGAACATGGGTGAGATATTGGGACACACAGAGATTTCTTTATATATATTACTGTAGAATTTTTGACAGGTGTTGAAAAAATGCTGCAAAGTAAGAATGTTTTAAAAAATAGAAGAGGAAATCATTTATTTTTAGCAAACAAATGCAAAGTTAATGAGCAAAAGAGAAATCTAAATCACATCAACATTTGGTTTGACTGCCTCTTGCCTTCAATAAGAGCTTCAAAGCATCAATTCTTCTAACTACAATGGTATATAGTTTTTTACAGAACTCGGCAGGAGGTTGTTCCAAACATCTTGGAGAAGTAACCACAGATCTTCTGTGGATGTCGCTTGTGCAAATGCTTCTGTCTCTTCATGTAATCCCAGACAGACTGGGTGATGTAAGATCAGGGTTCTGTGGGTCCATATCATCACTTCCAGGACTTCTTGTTCTTCCTCATGGATAAGTATTTACCTATATTCCTCATCATTGAGGACTCCAAGAAATGGGCAACGTTGGAGATCATAGACGCAGTGGTCGGCCATGGAAACTTAGTGCAGCATATGAAAGACACATTATGCTTACTTCCACTTGAAATCAGATGTTCAGCAGTGCCATCAACTCAGAACTGGCAGCAACCAGTGGGACTCAGCTAACCCCATGGACTGTTCGGATAAGTCTGGTCAGAACTGATTCTCATGGACGAATTGCAGGCAAAAATGAATACATTAGACACGGAAACAAAGTCAAGAGACTTAACTATGCATGAAAGCATAGTGACGGGTGCAGAAAAATGGCAGCAGGTGCTCTTAACCGATGAGTCAAAATGTGAAATTCTTGGCTGCAACACAAGACAGTTAATCAGCCTGGGGCAGTGCGGCCATTGTCCCTGACTGTTACCACAGGAGCTCGGTTGTAGCTGTGCCAAGCTCCTGGTGGTAAACGTGCGGGGAAGTGATGACATTTCTACTGGAAACCGCAGCAGGAAATCATCCTTGTTTTGGAAGTTTTTGGAAGATTTTTTTTTCATTTTTGGAAGAGATTTTTTCCTGGAGCGATTTTTTGCAACCTTTTCATTGGATGGTGTCTAGTTTTGAAAGAAGTGATATACACTTTTTCATTATTTGCCCGCATTGTGTTTTTTTTTTAATCCTGAAATTTAAAAATATGCTTAAAAGACTGGATAGGAAGAGTCTTTTAAGCGTTTTTTGAGCAATTTTTCCTCAAAAAACTTGATGTCAACATGCCCTTCGGGAACAATTTTTCTAACATAGCAAGAATGAAAATGCTAGATAGAAAGAGGAAACATGGCCAATAATCCTTATCTCATGGCTCTTGCATGTATAGAGTGCTGTATACTTGGTGACCTATTAGTATGCGGGCTGCTGAATTACAGAAAAATTCAAGTTCGAGTGCCCTTCACTAGTAGCTTGGTCTTTACAAATTCTAGCATCAGGTCTGTCTCAGGTCTTGTCTCTAGGGCATCAATCAACAGTATATGCTCCATGTAAACAGCATAACATTATGGCTGCAATGCGTCTATCTTTTATATCCTCACCCACTGATCTCAGTTGTGCAATAACTTCCAGCATTGCATTTATGTGCTGTGTGAAGATTACCATATTTTTTGGACTATAAGACACATTTTTACTAATAAAAAATCTTGCTATAAAGTGTCTGTGTCTTTTAGTCCAGATGGTAGCTTTCTGTAATGGAGAAGAACACTGACAGAGTATCCTTCCTGATCACTGAGAAAACTGATCTCTCTCCTCCTGCCCTACACTGATCTAGTTGATTAGTGCACTGCAGGAGAGAAAGGTTACTGGGATCTGCTCATCATTAAAGCTGCACAAATGCCGCAGGTTCTAATTAACTGAAGATCTTTCAGATCATGTGATCACTCACATACAGTGGCGTACTGCCAATAGTGGCAGGCCACGCCACTACTATGGGCCCGTGAACCGGCACTGACACCGCGATAACATCCGCGCCCGCACTGCCAGCACAGAATGATGGGGTGGAAGCGTCTGCTGATGCCTACTCCTTCATTATCATTGCTTGTGCTGACGACCAGAGGGGGACTCCAGCCGTCAAAGCGAGCAATGATGATGATGATGGAGAAGTGAGTGTCAGCAGATGCTTCCACTCCCTTCATTCTTCCTCGGCATCTGACGTGTCAGAGCAGCGGCACCGATGACGTCATTATGGGGCCCGCTGCTCTGAGATGTGCGACGCTTCACACCAAAGGCTCAGCAGATCAGAGCATCATGTGGAACGAAGCGAGTTGAGTACTGCATTTATTTTTTTAAATCAGTGACAAAAGAGTATGGAGGACCAAGGGGGGTGTATTATATTGTATGGAATACCATGGGGGTACATTATATTGTAGGGAAGACCATGGGGGGTGCATTATGTTGTATGGAGGACCACAAGGGTTGCATTATATTGTATGGAGGACCATGAGGAGTGCATTACATTGTATGGAGGATCATGGGGGATGCATTATATTGTATGGAAGACCATAGGGGGGGCATTATCTTGTATGGAAGAGCATGGGGGTGCATTATATCGCATGGAAGACCATTGGAGGTGCAGTATACTGTATGGAAGACCATGGAGGTGCATTATATTGTATGGAGGACCATAGGGGTTGCATTATATTGTATGGAGGACCATAGGGGGTACATTATACTGTATGGAGGATCTTGGGGTGCATTATATTGTATGGAGGACCATGGAGGTGCATTATACTGTATAGAAAACCATGGGGGTGCATTATACTGTATAGAGGATTATGGGTAGTGCATTATACTGTATAGAGGACTATGGGGAGTGCATTATACTGTATGGAGGACATGGGGGGTGCATTTTATTGTACAGAGGACCATGGAGGGTGCATTATACTATATGGAGGACCATGGCGAGTGCATTATATTCTATGGAGCACCATGCGGAGTGCATAGTACTAAATGGGGGATTATGAGAGGCCATTATACTGTGTGGGGAGCTGTTTGGGGGCCATTATACTGTTTGGAGGGCTAATGCGGGTCATTATACAGTGTGGGACGAAGTGCGGGCTATTATACAAGGTGGGGCCATTATACTGTATGGAGGACCATGGGGGGTGCATTTAATTGTATGGAGGACCATAGGGGTTGCATCATATTATATGGAGGACTATGGGAGGTACATTATATTGTATGGAGGACCATGGGGTGCATTACACTGTATGGAGGACCATATGAGTGCATTATATTGCATGGAGGACCATGGAAAGTGCATTATATTGTATGGAGGACCATGGGGGGTGTATTATATTGTATGGAGGGTGCATTATACTGTATGGAGGACCATGGGGGGTGCATTATATTGTATGGAGGACCAACGGGAGATCATTTTATTGTATAGAAGACTATAGGTGTTGCATTATGTTGTATAGAGGACGATGGAGGTGCATTTTACTGTATAGAGAACCATGGGGGTGCATTATACTGTATAGAGGATCATGGGGAGTGCATTATACTGTATAGAGGATTATGGGAAGTGCATTATACTGTATGGAGGATCATGGGAGGTGCATTTTATTGTATGAAGGACAATGGGGTGTGCATTATGCTATATGGAGGACCATGACGAATGCATTATATTCTATGGAGCACCATGGGGAGTGCATTATACTTTATGGAGAATTATAAGGTGCGCATTATACTATATGGAAGGCTATGTGGGGCCATTATACTGTATGCAAGCAATTATACAGTGTGAAGGTTTGATTGGGGTCCATCATACTGTGTAGAGGGCTGTGTTGGGGCCATTATACTATTTGGAGGGCTAGAGTGGGTCATTATATAATGTAGGGCCATTATACTGTGTGGAGGGCTGTGTGGGGGCCATTATACTGTTTGGAGGGCTAGTGTGGGTTACTATACAGTGTGGGAAGGTGTGCGGGCCAGTATACAATGTGGGGCCATTATACTATATGGAGGGCTGTGTGGGGGCTCATACTGTGTTGGGGTCACCATACTTTTCTTTGGGAGTTGAGGTGGGGTACAGTAGGGTAAATATACTGTGCATGTGCAGGAATTCACCATGGGGATTATCATACTCTGTTTGGGGGGCACTTTTATTGGCATCATACTTTATGGGATCAATGAAAGAGGAATCTAGGACTTCAGCAGGAGGGAAATTAATTTCTATGTACTCCCCTGCTCCCATACCGGGAGGGAATTTTAATATACTGTAATGTATACAGTGTGTGTGTTGTAGCTGAACTGTGTGTTTTGAGGATATAGATGAGCTGATTGTGGTGTAGTTCAGCTATGAGTGTGTTTTGATGATGTCGCTCAACTGAGTATGTTGTAGCTTAAATGTGTGTTTCAATGATATAGCTGAGCTGAGTATGTTGTAGTGGAGCTGTTTATGTTTTGATGATGTAGCTAAGCTGAGAAAAGTGTAGCTGAGCTATATGTGTTTCGATGATGTAGCCGAGTTGTGTGTGTTGATGTAGAAGAGTTGTGTGTGTTTGTAGCAAAGCTGTGTGTGTACCATTGCCGTGTGTGTGCGAGCGCATGTAGCAGAGCTGTGAGTGTATAAGTACAGCTGTGCGTAAATACACACATGTGCTGTGTATGTAGCAGAATTGTGATTATTTCTATGCCAGTAGTGTAGCTACCGGGGTAGTAGAGGCGGGCGGTTGCCCCAGGCCCCACGGTCAGAGAGGCTTATCTAGAGCTACAGATACCCTTAACTGTACAGTCATGAGCAGGCCGACGATTTATAATTAGGGTCTGCGGCAGAGCAGTGAGGCACGGTCTCCCAGCACTACTGCTCAGCCTCTCAGCCACGGCAGGATTATGTTGTGGCGCCGGCACACGCACAGGATGTCAAAGTCCTGGTCACGTTTTATCACCGAGTCAGTACTCTGATGTCCTGTGCCTGCATCGGGTACTCGGCCACTGCAATCATCCTGCTGTGACAGGCAGGGTGAGTGGTAGTGCAGGGTCATCATCGCGTTGGTCCACCTAGTGAACTGATTGATATCTTGGATTAGGTGAGAGTATGATGTTTTTTATTTTACTTCATACTTTTGGTGTGGGAGGGAGGCTCTTACATTTTTGGGGCTAATGTGGGGGGGAGCACAAAGTTTGGAGGCCATTGTACAGCGTGTGAGCTAATGTGGGGGCCCTCAAAGTTTGGGGGCTAATGTGGTGGCCACCATATGGTGTGGGAATTAATGATTGGGGCCCTCATACAGTATGGGGGTTAATGTGGGGACAATTATATGGTAGGGGCCCTCATACAATATAGGCACTTATGTGGGGTCCACCATATGGTGTGGGAACTAATGTTGAGGCCTTCATGTAGTTTGGGGGTTAATGTGGAGGCTATCATATGGTGTGTGAACTAACATGGTGGCCCTCATACAGTATGGGAATTAATGTGGGGGTCATCATATGGTGTGGGAGCTAATGAGTGGGGCCCTCGTACAGTATGGGGGCTCATGTATTATTTTAACTAATATATTGGATACTGGGCTGTGATGTTCAGTGAAACACCGCCCACAGCCCAGTCAATCAGGAGGGATGCGTGCAACTGGATCACACCTGGGTGAATCAAGGAAATCTGGAAGTTGATGTGGCATCAGCAGATGTCAGCGGCGGCTGCAGCTGGGGTCAAGTGATGCGGACTGAGCAGTCAGTGATACCGCAGCTCATAGTCACCTATGGCAGCAGAAGGTATTTTCAAAAATACTTCTTTACAAGGTTTACATCGATAGGCAAATTATATATTGCAGTGGACCACCTCTTTAACTAGTTTGTACATAGAGGTATATGGGTATATAGAGCTGTATCTCTATGTACCAGTACAATGTGCCTATATAAAGAAGAATATTAAGATTTGAGAGTCCTCAGTGGTTGATACCTTTTAATGGCTAACTGAAAAGATGGTAACAAATTGCAAGCTTTGAGACTACTTATACCTCTTCATCAGGCATAGAATAACACAAAATCTGAAGAATCACATATTTATACACAGCAGGGCACAAGAATATGCAATAGATGAGACAAGTGACGTACAGCAGAACTATGAGTATGGGAGGGGCGAGAAAGAGTCGTGGCCTTAAATATTGGAGCAGTTCATAGATAAGGAGTGTGATAGTTAAATTGTCCTGTGATTGAAGTTGTTAGAACCCTCCTGTTAGTTTTTGCTATCTTGTGTTTTGCGTTCACGTGACCAGCTGCCTATATATTCCAGCTCCGCTCTTCTGGCTTTGCTGGACTTCAGTGTGTTTTGCCTGTCTCTCTAGCCAGGTGCTTCGGTGCCTATCTCTGTCTAGTTCGCTTGGTCCTCTGGGACCTCTAGTACTTTTTGTCTATTTGTCTTTTGCTCTGCAACAACTTCTGTTAGGAGGTGTCCCATTTTTGTCTCAGTCCTTAGTTCTTTTAGGGACCCCTCCCTTTATTCTATAGGTCTCCGTTCAGACTAGCCGAGGACGAAGGCGGGTCTGTTCACAAGGAGCAGGCTGCCCGCTACATTGTAGGGATTCAGCTTAGTCTTACGGTAGGGACAGCCTTCCCCTTTCTTTCCTTAGCTTATGTTGCAGATCATAACAGTAAGTCCAGCCCAAAAAAAAACTAAAAGGAAAGAAATTCGGGGATCAGTATGGTTTCCGTCCAGGATTTGACTCAACGCCTGCAGGGATTGTCTTTGGAGGTGGCCGAGCTTCAGCAATGCGTGAGTAGCTGTCCTGGAGCGCATTTTGTTGAACCAAAGGTAGGACTGCCTGATGTTTTTTATGGTGAACAGCAAGATTTTTTTTCCTTTAAAAATGCTTGTTAGTTATATTTTCGTTTGAGACCAAGGTCCTCTGGGAATGAATCACAGCGCATTGGTTTTATTATGTCACTTTTGCGCAATGAACCACAGGGGTGGGCCTTTCTCTCCAACCTAATGATCCGTGTTTAAGTTCTGTTGAAGAATTTTTTTCTGCTATGGGGCTATTATATGACGATCCTGATCGAATCTCATCTGCTGAATCAGAACTTAGACGTTTGAATCAGGGGTCAGATGATGTTGAAATTTATTGCACACACTTCAGGAGATGGAAGTTAAATGGAATGATTCAGCGTTGAAATGTTTATTTCTTGCTGGTCTGAGTGAAAGGGTTAAGGATTTGCTAATTGCATTCCCTGCACCTGAGACTCTGCAGGAAGCTATGCAGTTAGCTGTTCATGTGAACAGGAGAATAAGGTCCAGGGTCAATGATGTAAAAACTTCTGTAACTTCAGGTCCTAGTTTCCAGAAAATCTGCTCTGACAGCGGAGAACCAAGAAAGAGATCGGAGATTCGCCTAAGGTTTGTGTCATTATTGTGGTAAAGGTGATCATTTGATTAAGTATTGTGAGCGTCATTTAAGTAAAGAAAAAAAAAAGGTCAGTTACGCCCATATAGCTTGTTTACGCTCTGAAGGAGTGTTCCTTTCTGGGAGTACTGCTCTGCAGGGAGATTTGATTGAATTTCAGGTATTTGTGGATTGTGCTTCAACACTTAATGTGATTGATAAAGGGTTTTTGGAAACACTTAAATTGAAATCCAAACCTTTGTCAACTCCTATTTCTGTGGTTGCAATTGATAACACTCCTTTGAAATGTGTTACTCACAAGACTGCTGCATTTCCTCTCACTATCAATGGTGTTCACCAAGAAATTTTGGACTTGGTTGTTTTGGATAATTGCCCTCTCCAGTTGTTCTAGGCTTGCCTTGGTTAAAACTACACAATCCTTTGCTGGACTGGTCTACTAATATGATTAAGTCTCGGAGTCCGAAGTGCTATGATAAATGTTGCAATGGTCGCATTGCGGCTGTGGAAAAAAGGGAATTACCAGTACCTATTCAAGATTTTTGGGGGGTTTTTTCGGAGGAGGAGTCGCACGTTTTACTTCCTCATAGGGATTATGATTGCGCCATTGAGTTTGTTCCGGGTGCTACTCTTCCCAAAAGTCACTTGTTTAATCTGACGATCCCTGAAAGAAAGGCCTTGGAGGAGTACATAGAGAGTAGCCTGGCTGCTGGTCACATTAGACCTTCTAAGTCGCCTGTGGCAGTCTAATTCTTCTTTGTTAAAAAAAAGGACGGCGGTTTACGTCCATGTCTGGATTTTCGTGAAATTAATAAGATTACTGTACGCAATTCCTACCCATTGCCGTTAATTCCTGACTTGTTTAACCAGTTAGTGGGATCCAAGTGGTTCTCAAAAATTGATCTCCGAGGGGCATACAATTTGTTACGTGTGAAGGAGGGTGATGAATGGAAAACTGCTTTTAACACTCTGGTAGGTCATTTTGAGAATCTGGTGATGCCTTTCGGTCTTACCAATGCACCTGCATTTTTTCAGAACCTTATTAATGACATCCTGAGATCTTTGATTGGTAAGAATGTGGTTGTGTATTTGGATGACATTTTGATTTATTCACCAGATCTAGAGTCCCATTGGCAGAGTGTACGTGAAGTTTTTCAGTTATTGAGTGATAATTCACTCTTTGCTAAGCTGGAGAAATGTGAGTTCGCTGTGCAGAAAATTAGTTTTTTGGGCTACATTGTCTCCAGCGAGGGCTTTCAGATGGACCCTGTGAAGGTTCAGGCTGTGCAGGAATGGCCTAGGCCTGTTGGTTTGAAATCTATACAGAGATTTTTGGGTTTTGCCAATTATTACAGGAAATTCATTAAGAATTTTTCTGTAATTGTTAAACCTCTAACCGATCTCACCAGGAAAGGTGCGAATACGGCCCAGTGGACTACTGAGGCCATTGAAGCGTTTGAGTATCTCAAAGAGAGGTTCAGTTCTGCCCCTATCCTTATGCAGCCTGATGAGACCAAGCCTTTTTTGGTCGAGGTCGATGCTTCATCGGTGGGGGTCGGAGCAGTTTTGTTTCAAGAGAACGAGGGTGGAGTACATCCTTGTGCCTTCTTTTCAAAAAATTTTTCGGAAACCGAACTGAATTATGATGTTGGAAATCGGGAGTTGTTGGCTATTAAACTCGCGTTTGAACACTGGCGTCATTTTTTGGAAGGTGCTAGATTTCCTATTCAGGTTTTCACAGATCATAAGAATTTGATCTATCTGGATGCTGCCAAGCGCTTAAATGCCCGTCAAGCTAGGCGGGCACTTTTTTTTTCTCGGTTTCATTTTTCTGTTACCTATATTCCTGGTACTAAGAATGTTAAAGCCGATACTTTATCTCGCAGCTTCTCTCCTACAGTCGGTGCCGAGGAGGAGGAGAGCATTTTGCAGAAAGGAGTTGTGGTGGCTGCATTGGACTCTGATTTGGAGAATGGGATTCTGAATGCTCAAGATGATGCTCCATCTAACACTCCCATGGGAGGTTGTTCGTGCCTTTAGGAGAGATTTGTTTGTGGGGTGTCAGAAGTCTCGGTTGGCAAGTCATCCAGGAGTTTCGGAGACTAAGAGACTTATCAGTCGCAGTTTTTGGTGGCCTGGTTGGCAGAAGGAAGTCATCAAGTGGGTGCGTCAGTGTACTGTGTGTGCTAGGTCAAAGGCTTCACATACTCCTGCTACGGGGTTGCTTTGCCCTCTGGAGGTTCCTAGTGCGCCTTGGACGCATCTCACTATGGATTTTATTACTGATCTTCCTGTGTCTGAGGGTTTTACTGTCATCTGGGTGGTCGTGGACCATTTTAGTAAGATGTGTCATTTGGTTCCATTCATTAAGTTGCCCTGCACCAAGACACTCGCTAAGGCGTTTGTTAAGGCGGTTGTCAAGCTCCATGGTGTCCCCACGGATATTGTTTCTGATAGAGGACCTCAGTTTGTGGCTCGCTTTTGGCGTGCTTTTTGTGACAGGTTGGGAGTCCATTTGTCATTTTCATCTGGTTATCATCCTGAGTCTAATGGACAAACTGAAGGAAAGAACAGGATGTTGAACAGTTTTTGCGTTGCTTTGTGGCAGACAATCTAGAGGTGAGGTCTGAGTTTCTGCCTCTCGCAGAATTTGCTCTTAACAATCATACATCCTCCTCTGCTGGGTGTTCTCCTTTTTTTTGTTGTACTGGGAGACATCCGTCTTTTGGTTCGTTCTCCAAATTGGGGTAATCGGTGCCGGAGGAGGAGAATTTTTCCGGTGATTTGGAGAGAGTTTGGACTAATGTACTTTGTAACCTGCAAGAGGCTAACAAGAAGTCCAAGAAGTATTTTGACAGGAAACGTAAAGAGGTTTTGTTTACTGTGGGTGACATGGCTTGGTTGTCCTCGAAGAACCTGCGGTTGAGGATTCCCTCTAAAAAACTGGGTCCTAAGTTTGTGGGTCCATTTAAAGTGCTTCAGGTTGTTAACCCATCTGCTGTCAGGTTGGATGTCCCTACTTCCTGGAAGATTAATCCTGTGTTTCATGTTTCCTTGTTGAAAAAGGCTGACGTTTCTAATAGGGACGCCACTGTCACAGTTCCTCCTGTGGTGGAAGACGGTGAATATGAAATTGCTCGTATTTTGAATTCAAGATGGCATAGAGGGAAATTACAGTATCTTGTCTCCTGGAAGGGTTTCAGTCCCGAAGACAACTCCTGGGTAAGGACGAATGATGTCTCTGCTCCTAGGCTTGTTAAAGCTTTCCACAGGAGGTTTCCTGATAGGCCTGGGCCTGGAGGATCCGGAGGATCCTCATAGAAGAGGGGGTACTGTTAGAACCCTCCTGTTAGTTTTTGCTATCTTGTGTTTTGCGGTCACGTGACCAGCTGCCTATATATTCCAGCTCCGCCCTTCCGGCTTTGCTGGACTTCAGTGTTTTTTGCCTGTCAATCTAGCCAGGTGCTTCGGTGCCTATCTCTGTCTAGTTCGCTTGGTCCTCTGGGACCTCTAGTACTTTTTGTCTGTTAGTTTTTTGCTCTGCAACAACTTCTGTTAGGAGGTGTCCCATTTTTGTCCCAGTCCTTAGTTCTTTTAGGGACCCCTCCCTTCATTCTATAGGTCTCCGTTCAGACTAGCCGAGGACGAAGGCGGGTCTGTTCACAAGGAACAGGCTGCCCGCTACATCGTAGGGATTCAGCTTAGTCTTACGGTAGGGACAGCCTTCCCCATTCTTTCCTTAGTTTATGTTGCAGATCATAACAGAAGTCTGGTCCATGGTTATGATGATCCCACAGGTCTGAGAAGCACATTCCTTAGCTGATGTACAATGACAAAAATCCATGTGACACATTCATTTCTGAGTGTGTCAAAGGTTGTCATGAGTTTGTATTCTCAAATTTTTCTGTCTCTCTGGGATTTGAAGTTACTTTTTAATGCCAGTAACTTCATGTCTCTGCTGTCGCAGTCCTTTCTCAACTCTTCTCGGCTTGACCGTCGACGGTAGTCTCTCAGGCTTCGGGTAAGGGGATCCAGACCTCGGCTCTTGACAGGTGACGTCGGGTTCCGGGAACTTAGTGTGGGGTGCAGGTCCTGACTCTAATCAACCTGCACAGAACACGGAGCACTTCTGTGAGGAGTCCGGAGCTTATCAGGCGGTGTCCGGCTCTTGTGCAACGCAGGCCTCCGGCTGAGGCCTGTCACGCTGGGCTCTGAGGTACCTCTGGAGCACGTCTGCTCCACTCTGCAACCTGGCGCCAAATCTGCTTGTGGCTTGGTGCACTGGACTTTTATATCCAGGAAGTCCTTCCTGGTGGTCACCTGATCGGGTCTGACATCTGAATTTGCTTCCCCTTCAACTCTTCTAGCACAACTTGGTTCCGCTTGATTTCATCTGGCCAGCAGATGGCAATCTCTCCTCATCTCTGGCACATCCTGCAAGAGTTCTCCTGATGGTTCATTGCCTTCTACTACAGGTATGCCGATGATCAGGGCTGCCACCAGGAATTTCAGAGCCCCATACTGGCAACATTTTCGGATCCCCTTGAGACTCCACCCAGGCTCCACCCCAGCCAAATCTCCACCCCTCAACCTTCCTCTGAGTCACTGACTGCAGACTTATGAATCTTCACTTTTTATGCACTGTGAGAATTTGCCAGTATCAGAGCCGGGAATGGCGGTCACGTGATCAAGGATGTGAAATGCAGACTCCCGGCCAGAATCCAACTTGAGGAGCGCAGCCTCACTTAATGCAAGTGTATTGAGTGAGTCTGCAGCCATGTGATCACCATTACCGGCTCTGATACTGGCAAATCCTCACAGTGCAAACAATGTGATGATTCACAAGTCTGCAGTCAGAGTGATGCAGAGAAACTGCAGACTTGAGGATTTAAACTGGACAGCACCTTTAAGGCTCATTCAGCCGTCGGTGAATATCAGTCTGCATTTGGTCAGGCCACAGGTCTCCTGACCTGAGCTCAGCAGCCTCACAGCATGTATGAGGATGCGGGTCATGAGACTGGTGCCCAGTCCACACCCTGAAGGCCGAGCGCATCTAATAAAGATGTTTTCCAATCATTTATACCCACCTACATCAATCACTCCCTCCCCCCTTCAAACCTCCAACCAAAATTTATAAGCTACTGGAGAATCCTGAGCGCTGCTCACTGATGTTGTAATTGGGCATTGGGTTTTGCAGCAGCGTCAGGATCATCCAATAGCTTATACATTTTGGTTCAGGGATGAAAGGGGGAGGGGAGAGAATGATTGCATCCTACAATCACGTACTGAGATGATGGACAAATGAATACATGGACTTAAGTTAGCTAGTCACATAGCCTGTGTCGCCACCGCGCCCACTGCCCAGTCAAGCAGAATCTAATGGCCACCTCAGACTGCCCCCCGCTACCACCTGTCAACCTCCTCAGCCTACCCACCACCTCAGCCTGCCTACCGCCTCAGCCTACGCAACCACCTCAGCCTGCCCACCGCCGTCGCCTCAGCCTGTGATCATCGAATTAATAAATGTAACCAGTGTATTTTATTGCATATATATTCGCCGAATATACACTACTAAAAATATCTTTATATGTTGTGGCAAGATGACTCATTCGGAAGTAGACACAGGTACGGTTACATCTGCAGGTTTATTATGTCAGGATAAAGCACTGAAGACTTCAGCAAAAATAAACTCAGCCTTCCTGGCATAAAGGTGAAACAAAAGACAAATGGAAACACAGTCCATATTTGTGCGGGTTGCCCTGCACCAGTTTGCAGCACCTTCAACTCCTCTCTGAGCTGAAGTTACACAGCTTGGAGACTTGTCTCCCAAGACTAACTAACAACAATGAAAAAAAACAGGACTGAACATTAAAACCATGCTCAGCCATACCCTGAGGGGAGGTATGGTGAATGACGTCCCTCCCGTCTCTATGTCATTCACATAAAAGAGTTAACCCCCAGCATATAACATGCTAGGGGAAATTCATTAGGTCTCAGATCACACAGGATAGCAACCTGAGTAACACATACCTCCCCTCATATATCACACCAGTGACTCTTTCACAAAGTATTCACTAAAAACCTATAAATTCTAGAATATAAATACAAATACACCTCAAAACAACTCAAAAAAATTATGATATAAAAAAATTATCAAGTAGCCAAGAATAAAAAGGGTGGGATCACCCTATTTGTCAACTACTCTTGTTCCTACCTTCTGGTTGGCACTCTCTTGAACGAAATCCTCGTCGACTAGCCTTTGTCATCCTTACCACCTCCTCACCAGAATCTCCTCAGCAGCCTCCCCTCACTGACAAAATCTCCTCAGCAGGCTCCCCTCATTGTCAAAATCTCTTCAGCAGCCTCCCCTCACTGCCAAAATCTCCTCAGCTGCCTCCCCTCACCGCCAAAATGTCCTCAGCTGCCTCCCCTCACCGCCAAAATGTCCTCAGCAGCCTCCCTTCACCACCCGAATCTCCTCAGCAGCCTCTCCTCCCCTCGCCAGAAACCCCTCAGCAGCCTCCCCCAGTCCTCATACACTGCCCGCTACTGCCGCCTCCTCCTCCTCACTGTAACACACACTGCCTGCCTCCGCCTAAGCCTGCCTGTCTCGGGTCCCAATAGACGTGTGGCACGCTACTGCTCTGCTCCGGAATAAAAATGAGCGCGCAGCGTATCACGTGACCGGCGTCAGGACCATGATGCACCCGGCCGCGGATTAAAGGTATAGTGCTCATTTCCGGCCGCCGGGTGCATTATGCTCTGAACTGTTGATCCTGACTCCCTGAAGCCGGTGACTAGAAGCAAAGAGAGGGGGGTCACCTTTTTGCTTCTGTTCACCGGGCCCCATACTGTAGTAAGGGCAGTAATGCCCTGATGGCGGCATTGCCGATGATTACTGCAGGACTTGCAGCTTCTTTTTCTCAGTTTACTCTGTTGCTGGCCTCTTCTCTTACTGATCACAATTATATATTCCAGGTCCTTCAGCTTTGTGGTAGCAGGTAACAGGTTTCCCCGACACTCCATGTGGCTCACAACACACACCGCTCAATACTCTTTGTCAATAATGTGCTATATATCATTGCTGCACGAAAGCCATTTAGAGGTCACAGTAATACATTGCAAGCAACACAACAAAGTATAACATATATTACATTACAAGAGAAAAAAAACAACCTATATTCAGTAATTTAAAGGCAGACTGAAAAATTAAATAATTGGCAACAATAAGTGTCATTATGGGAACCTGACAGGTCCCCCATACCCTCCAAACCACCAGCATGTAAGAGACACAAAATATAATGTCCTAGAAGAGGTTATTGAAAGTAATGTAATTTAATTCACTCTTCAATGGCACTTTGATAGTCTAATAATGTATAGAACACTTTTCACTACAGACCCAGCCAATTCCGAAAAAGTGAGCAGAGCATGGGCAAGACAGGGTGTGGACGCGACCGCCTGTCCTATTCATGAAAAGTTACATCACTTTAGTTGCGTCACTCACACCAGAAAGATTAGAAACTGGAGTAACATTTCCAGCAGAATACACAGAGGCGACACCACTGAGAAGATGTGATTAATTCATTAATAAATTTGATGCATCTAACTATAAAATACTCCTTCATTAAGACTGGAGTGTACAATGTCCATCTTAAATGGAAGGTGCCATGATTTTATTTAGGTATTAATATAATTATTAATTATATAATCAATTATTTTTAATACAAAATTAAATGCACTGGTTTAATATTTTTTAATTTATTAACTTTATCTACAGCCACAGTGGTCAGCCATATTAGTTTGCTGGTGTGTAAATGTCTGAGCACGACACTTACACACTTCAAATATGGCAGCCCCTGTACATAGGAGACTGCGTACTGTGTCCTACTGCACCTCCTGCATTGTGGCTGCCTCCTGCTGTGACCTAGGCACGCCTCCTGGGCTGTCCAGGTCACAACTGTGGGAGGAGATCAGCACTATGTTTTTTGAAGCCCACAGCTGTACAGTGATCTACACTTTCCCCCTGTCACCATTCGCACTGCTCAGTGCGAGCAGTGACAGGAGGCACAGGGATGCGGTGAACGCTGAGCGGAGGTCCAGGATGAGATGAGTATCGGCGGTGGTGAGCAGTGTTCTGCAGCCTGACATTAGCAGAACAATACTGCTGATCACCGCTCTCAGCCACTGTCACCGCAGTGTTCAGTAGACATATAGCAGGATAGGAAGTATTTCTGCGCTCTCCGGAATACGACACAAATGTTGGTAATAGAATTGTAGGTTTATTGTCAACGCGTTTCAGAGTTCACTGACTCCTTCCTCATGACAACCATACATAACCAGTTACAGGCATACATGGTTTAAATGCAGAAAAAATAAAAAAAATGGCGCCAAGTGCAGAGGGAGGGGTAAGTACAGTCACATGTCTAAATACCGTGTAGAAAGCTATTCTACCATTTTTCTCTTTTCCGCCATTACTAGCATCATATCTCCTAGAGTATTTACAATTTTTTAATCACTTTATTTTGAATTAGAATTAAATATAAGTATTTCTTCTTGTTATTTTCTAGAAAAAAAATTCAATCATATAACTTTATACACGGTATTTAGACATGTGACTGTACATACAGTGAGTACGGAAAGTATTCAGACCCCTTTAAATTGTTCACTCTTTGTTTCATTGCAGCCATTTGGTAAATTCTAAATAGTTCATTTTTTTCTCATTAAAGTTCACTCTGCACCCCATCTCGACTGAAAAGAAACAGAAATGTAGAAATTTTTGCAAATTTATAAAAAAACAAACAAACACTGAAATATCGCATGGTCATAAGTATTCAGACACCTTGCTCAGTCACTCATATCCATCCACTTCTATGAGAACAGTGGTGTAATGTGTGACCCCCCTCTCCATCCACTTCTATGGGAGCAGTGGTGTAATGGGCGTTAGATACACGGCTCTGGGTTGTATCACATGATTGGCGTTAGATACACGGCTCTAGGTTGTATCACATGATGGGCATTAGATACACGGCTGAGTCAGTGTGATGATTACTCTGCTGTGCTCTGAACACTGGGGTAAAGAAATGCAACAGTGCAATAGGGTCTTACCCACGTGAAAGGTTTGGTACATTTGGTTCATACATAAACAGTTACAGGCATATAATAGGTTAAATGGAGAAGAAATTCAAAAAATGGTGCCAAGTGCAGAGGGAGGGGTACAGTGGGTACGGAAAGTATTCAGACCCCTTTACATTTTTCACTCTTTGTTTCATTGCAGCCATTTGGTAAATTCTAAATAGTTCATTTTTTTCTCATTAAAGTACACTCTGCACCCCATCTTGACTGAAAAAAAGAAATGTAGAAATTTTTGCAAATTTATTACAAAAGAAAAACTGAAATATCACATGGTCATAAGTATTCAGACCCTTTGTTCAGACACTCATATTTAAGTCACATGCTGTCCATATCCTTGTGATCCTCCTTGAGATGGTTCTACTCCTTCATTGGAGTCGAGCTGTGTTTAATTAAACTGATAGGACTTGATTTGGAAAGGCACACACCTGTCTATATAAGACCTCACAGCTCACAGTGCATGTCAGACCAAATGAGAATCAGGAGCTCAAAGGAACTGCCCAAGGAGCTCAGAGACAGAATCAGAATTGTGGCAAGGCAAAGATCTGGCCAAGGTTACAAAAGAATTTCTGCATTACTCAAGGTTCCGAAGAGCACATTGGCCTCCATAATCCTTAAATGGACGAAGTTTGGGACCACCAGAAGTCTTCCTAGACCTGGCTGTCCAGCCAAACTGAGCAATCGTGGGAGAAGAGCCTTGGTGAGAGAGGTAAAGAAGAACCCCAAGATCACTGTGGCTGAGCTCCAGAGATGCAGTAGGGAGATGGGAGAAAGTTCCACAAAGTCAACTATTACTGCAGCCCTCCACCAGTCGGGCCTTTATGGCAGAGTGGCCCAACGGAAGCCTCTCCTCAGTGCAAGACATATGAAAACCCTCAGAGTTTGCTCAAAAACACATGAAGGACTCCCAGACTCCTGGTCTGATGAGATGAAGATAGAACTTTTTGGTGATAATTCTAAGCGATATGTGTGGAGAAAACCCAGGTACTGCTCATCACCTGCCCAATACAATCCCATCAGTGAAACATGGTGGTGGCAGCATCATGCTATGGGGGTGTTTTTCAGCTGCAGGGACAGGACGACTGGTTGCAATTGAAGGAAACATGAATGCGGCCAAGTACAGAGATATCCTGGATGAAAACCTCTTCCAGAGTGCTCTGGACCTCAGACTTGGCCGAAGGTTCACCTTCCAACAAGACAATTACCCTAAGCACACAGCTAAAATAACAAAGGAGTGGCTTCAGAACAACTCTGTGACCATTCTTGACTGGCCCAGCTAGAGCCCTGACCTAAACCCAATTGAGCATCTCTGGAGAGACCTAAAAATGGCTGTCCACCAACGTTCACCATCCAACCTGACGGAACTGGAGAGGATCTGCAAGGAAGAATGGCAGAGGATCTGACGCGCCCCCTGGGCCTGTGCTGCTGCTGCTGTGCAGGGGGAATACCCGGAGCCGGATCGCTGGGGGTTGTAGTTCTCCGTGGCGGTGACCCGGTCCGTGCCCAGGGTGGTCAAACCAGTGGCAGTCTATTTGTATGGTAATAAGTGTCCGACTACGCCACCCGTGGATTGCGGTCAGTGGGGACCGCCGCTGCGCTGCAGACCGCTGAGGCTGATGTTGTTTGCGCAGCTGAGTATGGGATGACTCCCCACAGGAGAAGTATTGCCTCAGGGCAGCTAATGTGGAAGATGATGGGAGTGATGGTGTGAGGGTCCCAGTGCTAACCGTGCTGGAGCGGCAAGGAATCACAGAGACGTGAGGTGCAGTTCAGGGTCTTTACTGATGGTACAAGGCAGACCCTCCCGGGAGTACTGGCTAGTATAAGGGGCCTGGTCAGTCTGCGAGCAAGCAGGAGTTCCCCTGGCCAGGTGGAGTTGTAGGCCTCCCCGTTAATCTGCACTCTTCCTGGCTACCTTGCTGTCAGCGGTTACAAGTAGCCCACGTCCCTGAGTATACCGTGTGGTGCTCACCCGTATGGCTGGTGACTTGGGGCCTTCTGTTAGCCTCCGCTCCTGGATGGCGGCGCTGGTCCCTTCTCTGTGACTGAGCCTCCGGGCTTCTATGGCCAGAGGACCTGGAATCCCCTGCCGGCTGGTTTCTGCTGCTGGGTGTAGATCAGTCCCCACAGCCTCGGACTCCTGTGTCCGGTTTTAGTGTCCTTGTCCAGGGCGAGCTCTGCTCAACTCCAGCCCCTGGACTTCTGCTACTGCTCCTACAGAGCTCCTAGTTCTTCCTTTCCCTCTCCAGGCTCTGACTCTGTCTCCTCTAATCCCGCCCCAGACCCAGTTTAAAAGGGCAGATTCCTCCCCTCCCAGGTCTGGGCGGACCGTGTTGCATGCTTAGGGATCCTGACCAGAGAAACCTCCCACTTGCTCTCAGACATAATATCTCTATTACTGCGGCAACCAGACCCCTGGGGTGTCGCATTCCCCCCTAGTAAATTTTAGTACTCTGGGACTAAACACATTTTTAAAGAAACATAAATACAAGGTATAACAATAACAAGACAACATATTTACAAGAAGCTTTAGTCTGGAGAGGTCACGGCGTTTCCGTGACCGGGTGTCCATATCACCCAAGGTGAAGTTTATGAAACAAAGAGGGTGTCCATGTCACCCGACAAGGCGAAGTCTTGGCACAGAATAGGGGACCTGTCCAAAGCAAACGCCTTGCGTTGTCCTTGGGCGTGGCTGCAAGGCTAGAGCTAGCTACTTTGGGCCGCAAGTAGGCCACGCCAGACAGGTTTTATCTTCCGCGGCCGTCTTCGCAAGAGGCACCAAGGTGCAACTATCTACAAAACTGTTCCGGTTATCCAGTGTCCATAACCTGTTAGTCCAAATAAATCTGCAGGGTAACTGAAAAACATAATTAGTAACAGGCAACAAACATAAACCATAAACATTTTTCAATAAACAGTCAACTTTACAGTGCATTGGTTTAGATTCTCCAGCGAGCGGGCATCTGACCTCTAGTGACTCTAGTGGACCTAGGGAGCTCACTAACTGGTTCTGCACTACAGGGTGTAGGAGGTGTTATGGGCAAGCTGGGCAGCTTTCTGCGCACTCTTTGGCTCACTAGGGGCACAGCAGGCTCACTACTAGCAGAGGGTTGATCCTCCTGTACTGCTGGTGTGGACTCTTCTGCCTCTTGGGCCGGCTGCTCTTCCAGCTCTACCGGTTCCTCTGTAGGCACTTGCGGGGCTGGCTGGAGAAAGGTGAGGACGGGTACCACGACAGCGCCGTTTACTTGTGTCCAAGACCGGGGGAAGTCTCCGAGTATGGTACTGATCATTTCTTCCCTTTCCTCTGCGGGTTGAGGGTTTTCTTGATCTTCTTCAGGGCTTTGCAGCTGCTCGGGACACTTCTTCAGGTGGTCTCTGGAGACAATGGCTGTGGTTTCTACTCCATCCTTACTGATTACGCAGATTTTTGGGTTCTCATGGCTTGATGGCAGTACGGTGTACGGGTCCTTCTCCCACTGGTCGTCCAACTTGTGGAGCCGCCTCTTCCTCTTCAAGACCTGCTCTCCAGGTACCAGGGGAACAGCGGGAGCATACTGGTTATAAGCCTTCTCTTGCCTTTCTCTAGCTTGAGACAGACTTCGCTCGACGCTCTCCTGTACTTTCCGATACTGCTGCTGCCGTTCTGTATCCCAGTCTGCCTCTGGCGAGGTGTCCTCAGGCGTCAGGACTCCCATATCCAGGTCAATAGGCAGCTTACCAGGTCTTGCTCTCATTAGGTAAGCCGGGGTACAGTTGGTGGAACCAACGGGGATGTGGTTATACAGGTCCACCAGATCGGGCAGTTTCTCAGGCCACAGACTGCGTTCTTCCAGGGGCAATGTTTTTAGCAGATCTATCACCACCTGGTTCATCTTCTCGCAGAGTCCATTGGTTTGAGGGTGATAGGGCGTTGTTCTTATCTTCTTGCAGCCATACAGGTTGCAGAACTCCTGGAAGACCTCCGCTTCGAAGGCTGGTCCTTGGTCTGTCAGCACTTGGTCCGGGTACCCGTGTGGACGGCAGAAGTGCTGCTGGAAGGCTCTAGCTGCTGTTTGAGCCGTTAAGTCCTTGACCGGGACCACCACCAGGAACCGGGAGTAATGATCTACGATTGTGAGGGCGTAGACATACCCAGATCTGCTTGGAGCCAGTTTCACATGGTCCAGGGCTACCAGTTCCAGTGGCTGTCTGGTGATGATGGGCTGCAGGGGAGTCTTCTGGCTGGCACGGTCTTTTCTTCTCAGGCGGCACAGGCCACAGTCTCTGCACCACCTCTCGATGGCTCCTCTCATGCCTACCCAGTAGAACCGTTCACGCAACAAGAACTCCAGCTTCTTCCATCCGAAGTGTCCTGCTCCGTTGTGGTATGCCTCCAGAACCATAGCCGCGTCTCGTCTTGGGACCACTACCTGCCAGGTCAACTCATGTGTTCGAGAGTTAACCATTCTCCGGCACAGCTTCTCCCTGTAGAGGAACAGCTTACTTTTCTCCTTCCACAGTTGCTTGGTCTCCTCCGGAGCATCTGGGTCAAGACGGGCATCGGCCTGGGTCAGCATTTCCTTCACCAAATGGACTGCGGGATCACTGTCTTGCGTCTCCGCCCAGTTGTAGTGGGGTAAGGGATTGAACGTCACGGAGCGCCTGTCCTTCACACGGTGGGAATACAGGGTAATCCCATGACGGTGGAACGCAGGGAGCTCAACTTCTTCCAGACCTTCTGGATCTTCCCCTACGTCTGGTAAGTTCGGCATTCTAGACAGGGCATCCGCGTTGGCATTTGAGCGTCCTGCCCGGTATTTGATGGTGAATTCAAAGTTGGACAGGCGGGCCATCCATCTCTGTTCCAGGGCACCGAGCCTTGCAGTGTCCAGGTGTGTCAACGGGTTGTTATCCGTGTACACGGTGAATTTGGAGGAGGCAAGGTAATGCTTGAAACGTTCGGTCACTGCCCACACTACTGCCAGGAACTCCAGCTTGAATGAGCTATAATTCTCAGGGTTCCTCTCCGTGGGCCGTAGCTTTCGGCTGGCGTAAGCGATTACCCGTTCTTTCCCTTGCTGGATCTGGGACAGTACGGCTCCTAGCCCGATGTTGCTTGCGTCCGTGTGGAGGATAAAGGGCTGGCTGTAGTCTGGATATGCCAGGATTTCATCCCCCGTGAGGGCCATCTTCAGCTGGCAAAAGGACTCCTCTTCCAGCTTTTCCCACCTGAAGGGCGGCTTCTGGTTTTTGGCTTTCCGAGATTGACCTATCAGGAGGTCCTGCATAGGGGCTGCCATTTTGGTGAAACCGGGAATGAATCTTCAGTAGTAGCCTACCAACCCGAGGAACTGCCGCACTTCCTTTATGCTGGAGGGTCTTGGCCAGTCCTTAATTACGGTGATCTTATCAGGGTCGGGAGCCACTCCGTCAGCACTCACCACGTGTCCCAGGTACTGCACCTTTGGTTTCAGGAGGTGACACTTGGAGGGTTTCACCTTTAGGCCGTAGTTTGCCAGAGCTTCAAACACTTCTGCCAGGTGTTTCAGGTGGTCCTCATAGGTCTTGGAATAGACGATGACATCGTCCAGGTATAACAGGACCGTCTCGAAGTTCCGGTGTCCCAGACAGCATTCCATCAACCGTTGGAAGGTTCCTGGTGCGTTGCAGAGCCCGAACGGCATGCAGTTAAATTCACTGAGACCCATCGGGGTGGTGAATGCGGTCTTCTCCCGGTCCGCCTCTGCTACAGGAACCTGCCAGTACCCGCTAGTGAGATCCAAAGTAGAGAAGAAGTTAGCAGATTTTAATGCAGCTAAGGACTCTTCTATCCTTGGTAACGGGTACGCATCTTTGTGTGTGATACGGTTGACCTTCCTGTAGTCTACACACATTCTCATGGTGTTGTCTTTCTTTTTCACTAAGACTAGTGGAGCTGCCCAGGGGCTACAGCTGTCCCTGATTACCCCAGCCTCCTTCATGTCTCTAAGCATCCCCTTGGCGTGTTGGTAGTGTGCCGGGGGTACGGGTCGGTATCTCTCCTTTATGGGAGGATGGTCTCCCGTGGGGATGTGGTGTTCTACCCCCTTTACTCGCCCGAAGTCTAGCGGGTGTTTACTAAACACTCTCTCGTACTCTCGAACCACCCGATAGACTCCCTGTTTCTGGTGTGAGGGAGTGGAGTCAGTACCCAAATGCAGTTGCTGACACCAGTCCTCCATTGGTTTCTTAGAGCCGTTACCTTCCTCTGGTTGAGATGGAGGCAAGGGTTCCACGGCCTGTACAGAATTCTGGTTTATGGTGAACAATTTGGCTAGCGTGGCATACCGGGGCAGGTGTACTTCTCTCTCCCCGATATTTATGATGCGAACGGGCACCCTTCCATGGCGTACATCGACCACCCCCCGTGCTGTCAAAATGGTGGGCCTACTGTCTGAGTAGACGGGTTCTACCATTGCTTAGTAGTCTCTACCTCTTAGACCAATAGCTGCCCGGCACCAAATCATCATCTCACTTTTTGGGGGCATGGCAATAGGGAACGGGTCACACATTCTCACGCTACCTATCTCACCACCAGATAGTTCCACCTGTTGCCGCTTCATCAGTGCCCGGATCTCTTTTTGGAGCACACGCTGCTGGCCGGAACTGGCGTTCTTGGCAACCTGCTGTAAAATGAGAATCACCTCTGCAAGACAATTTTCAATCACATTAGTTCCCAAGGTTATTCTAGGGTGACTCTCATGACGGTCTATGTCCACTATTATCAGTCCTTGTGCCGCCAGTTCGACTTTACCGATCTTAATGGTCACCTCTTTGAATCCCACCTGCGGCACGGGCTGACCATTGCTGGCGATGATACTCAGGTCGTCATCTGGGTAGCGGGTTATGTCCGAGTCATTCCAGTACTGCTTGAAGAGCACGTACGGGATGGTGGTGACCTGTGACCCGGTGTCTAGTAGGGCACTCATAGGAATGCCATCCAGTACCACAGGCAAGATTGGACGTCCCCCTACGTATTTATCATGCCAGTTTGATGGGCCTGATGGTCTTATGCCTGGGGGTTGGCCCTCTACCCCAGGTTGTGCCCGTTTAAATGACAGTACCTTGCTACATGTCCGGGTTGATTGCAGCGGCGGCAGATGGGTCGTCCGTCCTCGTTGTATCTGTCGCTGGGTCTTCCTCTGGCCGGTGGGGTCCTCCTCAGTCGGCGCCACGGGACGTCCTCCGGTCCGGATGCCAGCTGGATCTTTCCTGGAGAAGAGACCTGTAAAGACTGCACAGTTCTGGTTAGCGCGGCAACACTCTTAGTCAGCTCTTGGACCTGATGGTACAGGTCTGTAGCCGGGTCACTGTTTAAAGCCTGCGCATCAGCTCCCACACGCCCTGCAGACAAGGGCGCCGTCTCCTGGTGGTAAGTGATAGCAGGGCGCCTGTGGGTCACAGCGCCACCTGGTGCTGGTTCTCGGAGCACCCGGATGGCTCTGTCCTTGAACTGTGCAAAGTCCAGGTCAGGGTCCTGTAAGGCCATTGCCCGCAACTGGGTTCGGTGGGCATTGCACAGTAGACCCTCAATAAATTGTTCAGTCAACAGCTTATCTTCATTTCCCACGCTGTCAGGGTCTGCCTGCTTAATGGCTCTCAGGGCCTCTTGTAAGTTTAAAGCATAGTCTCTTATACTCTCATGTGCTCGCTGTTTGCACCCGTAAAATCTGAGCTTTATTTCGGCTGAGGTGCGGGTGTCAAATGTGTCTTTCAGCCGGGTTAGTATGTCTCTGACAGTCCTCTTCCTCCCAGATGGCCAGGACTTTACCTCCCTTTGGGCTGCCCCGATTAATTGGGCCACCAGGATGCTCACTTTTTGCTCTTCTGTGAGGGGGTACACCTGGAAGAGGCTATCCAGTCTTTCTCTAAAGTCATTTAGGGTATGTGACTCCCCTGAGTACTGGGGTAGCCAGGCTGCCCCCGGGATATAGGGCATGGTGAATGGCATGACTGTTGCAGCGGTTGCGCTGGCTGTGGCAGTGGAGCTCCCCTCGGTATCCGGCATCCTCCTCCCCCCTAGTGGACCGTGGCCTACCTTGTGATGCTCTTCTTCCGTAGGCCGCGGCTCCGCAGTCGATCGTCGGGGTTGAGGACCTGGCGTCGCGCTCCGATGACGTCAGCGTCGCTCTTCCTCCCTTCCAGGACCTTGCGCAGCGTCAGAGCGTGGGGCGGAGCGTGGGGCGGAGCTTCGGATCTCGCGCGCTTTCGACGTCCACGCCCCTCTTCTTCCCGTGCGGCGTCCCGAAGATGGAGTCCGAAGGCGGGAAGCAGCTGCGGATGGCGGGAAGAAGGCAGAAGACGGCGGGAAACGGTCCAAGATGGCGTCTGATGGCGGGAATCGGCTCCGGATGGCGGGAAACTTCACCACAGGTAAGTATAAAAGTCTCTTTTTCAGGCACGCAGTACCCGGTGGTTGCGGGCACGAAATCCTGCCGACTACGCCAAAGTTGACGCGCCCCCTGGGCCTGTGCTGCTGCTGTGCAGGGGGAATACCCGGAGCCGGATCGCTGGGGGTTGTAGTTCTCCGTGGCGGTGACCCGGTCCGTGCCCAGGGTGGTCAAACCAGTGGCAGTCTATTTGTATGGTAATAAGTGTCCGACTACGCCACCCGTGGATTGCGGTCAGTGGGGACCGCCGCTGCGCTGCAGACCGCTGAGGCTGATGTTGTTTGCGCAGCTGAGTATGGGATGACTCCCCACGGGAGAAGTATTGCCTCAGGGCAGCTAATGTGGAAGATGATGGGAGTGATGGTGTGAGGGTCCCAGTGCTAATCGTGCTGAAGCGGCAAGGAATCACAGAGAAGTGAGGTGCAGTTCAGGGTCTTTACTGATGGTACAAGGCAGACCCTCCCGGGAGTACTGGCTAGTATAAGGGGCCTGGTCAGTCTGCGAGCAAGCAGGAGTTCCCCTGGCCAGGTGGAGTTGTAAGCCTCCCCGTTAATCTGCACTCTTCCTGGCTACCTTGCTGTCAGCGGTTACAAGTAGCCCACGTCCCTGAGTATACCGTGTGGTGCTCACCCGTATGGCTGGTGACTTGGGGCCTTCTGTTAGCCTCCGCTCCTGGATGGCGGCGCTGGTCCCTTCTCTGTGACTGAGCCTCCGGGCTTCTATGGCCAGAGGACCTGGAATCCCCTGCCGGCTGGTTTCTGCTGCTGGGTGTAGATCAGTCCCCACAGCCTCGGACTCCTGTGTCCGGCTTTAGTGTCCTTGTCCAGGGCGAGCTCTGCTCAGCTCCAGCCCCTGGACTTCTGCTACTGCTCCTACAGAGCTCCTAGTTCTTCCTTTCCCTCTCCAGGCTCTGACTCTATCTCCTCTAATCCCGCCCCAGACCCAGTTTAAAAGGGCAGATTCCTCCCCTCCCAGGTCTGGGCGGACCGTGTTGCATGCTTAGGGATCCTGACCAGAGAAACCTCCCACTTGCTCTCAGACATAATATCTCTATTACTGCGGCAACCAGACCCCTGGGGTGTCGCAGATCCCCAAATCCAGGTGTGAAAAACTTTTTGCATCATTTCCAAGAAGACTCATGGCTGTACTAGCTCAAAAGGGTGCTTCTACTCAATACTGATCAAAGGGCCTGAATACTTATGACCATGTGATAGTGGGTCTGAATACTTTCCGTACCCATTTGTACCCCTCCCTCTGCACTTGCCGCCATTTTTTGAATTTCTTCTGCATTTAAACCATATATGCCTGTAGCTATTTATGTATGGTTTTACTGAGGAAGGAGTCAGTGGACTCTGAAACGCGTTGACGATAAACCTACAATTCTATTACCAACATTTGTGTCGTATTCCAGAGAGCGCAGAAATACTTCCTATCCTGCTATTAAAATCTACTGTTTTTGGAAGCTGCTGTATAAGTGTTGTGTCTCACACAACCACACAAGGTGAGGGGTTCTGCTAATAAATACCAAGTCTTTCAGCGTGGGTAAGACCCTATTGCGCTCTTGCATTTCTTTGCACCAGTGTTCAGAGCACAGCAAAGTAATCATCACGCTGATACAATCTAGAGCCGTGTATCTAACGCCCATTACACCACTGCCCCTATATTAGTGGATGGAGTGGTGTCACACATTACACCACTGCCCCTATATTAGTGGATGGAGCGGTGTCACACATTACACCACTGTTCCCAGAGAAGTGAACGGAGCGGTGTCCCACACTTCACCACTGTTCTCATAGAAGTGGACGGAGCGGTGTCACACATTACACCACTGTTCTCATAGAAGTGGACAGAGTGGTGTCACACATTACACCACTGTTCTCATAGAAGTGAATGGAGCGGTGTCACACATTACACCACTGTTCTCATAGAAGTGGACGAAGCAGTGTCACACATTACACCACTGTTCTCATTGAAGTGGACGGAGCGGTGTCACACATTACACCACTGTTCTCATAGAAGTGAACGGAGCGGTGTCACACATTACACCACTGTTCTCATAGAAGTGGATGGAGCAGTGTCACACATTACACCACTGTTCTCATAGAAGTGGATGGAGCGGTGTCACACATTACACCACTGTTCTCATAGAAGTGAACGGAGCGGTGTCACACATTACACCACTGTTCTCATAGAAGTGGACGGAGCGGTGTCACACATTACACCACTGTTCTCATTGAAGTGGACGGAGCGGTGTCACACATTACACCACTGTTCTCATAGAAGTGGATGGAGCGGTGTCACACATTACACCACTGTTCTCATAGAAGTGGATGGAGCGGTGTCACACATTACACCACTGTTCTCATAGAAGTGAACGGAGCGGTGTCACACATTACACCACTGTTCTCATAGAAGTGGATGGAGCAGTGTCACACATTACACCACTGTTCTCATAGAAGTGGATGGAGCGGTGTCACACATTACACCACTGTTCTCATAGAAGTGAACGGAGCGGTGTCACACATTACACCACTGTTCTCATAGAAGTGGGTGGAGCAGTGTCACACATTACACCACTGTTCTCATAGAAGTGGATGGAGCGGTGTCACACATTACACCACTGTTCTCATAGAAGTGAACGGAGCGGTGTCACACATTACACCACTGTTCTCATAGAAGTGGACGGAGCGGTGTCACACATTACACCACTGTTCTCATTGAAGTGGACGGAGCGGTGTCACACATTACACCACTGTTCTCATAGAAGTGGATGGAGCGGTGTCACACATTACACCACTGTTCTCATAGAAGTGGATGGAGCGGTGTCACACATTACACCACTGTTCTCATAGAAGTGAACGGAGCGGTGTCACACATTACACCACTGTTCTCATAGAAGTGGATGGAGCAGTGTCACACATTACACCACTGTTCTCATAGAAGTGGATGGAGCGGTGTCACACATTACACCACTGTTCTCATAGAAGTGAACGGAGCGGTGTCACACATTACACCACTGTTCTCATAGAAGTGGGTGGAGCAGTGTCACACATTACACCACTGTTCTCATAGAAGTGGATGGAGCGGTGTCACACATTACACCACTGTTCTCATAGAAGTGAACGGAGCGGTGTCACACATTACACCACTGTTCTCATAGAAGTGGATGGAGCAGTGTCACACATTACACCACTGTTCTCATAGAAGTGGACGGAGCGGTGTCACACATTACACCACTGTTCTCATAGAAGTGGACGGAGCGGTGTCACACATTACACCACTGTTCTCATTTAAGTGGACAGAGCAGTGTCACACATTACACCACTGTTCTCATTTAAGTGGACGCAGCGGTGTCACACATTACACCACTGTTCTCATTTAAGTGGACGGAGCGGTGTCACACATTACACCACTGTTCTCATAGAAGTGGACGCAGCGGTGTCACACATTACACCACTGTTCTCATTTAAGTGGACGGAGCAGTGTCACACATTACACCACTGTTCTCATTTAAGTGGACGGAGCGGTGTCACACATTACACCACTGTTCTCATTTAAGTGGACGGAGCGGTGTCACACATTACACCACTGCACCCATAGAAGTGGATGCAGCGTGGTCACACCTTATATCAGTGCTCTCAAGTGGAAAATATGGAAACTTTTTAAATTACTTTTCATACTTTACTCTATTAACCCCTTCATGACCTTTGACGTATAGGTACGTCCAAGGTCGCGCATCTTACCCCACACATGACAGCTGATTATGTGCCTCTAACGGCTAACAGATCCGAAATACACCGCTGTTGTTAACCAGATAAATGCTGCTGTCAATCACTGACAGCGGCATTTTACACTAGCGCCAGCCGGAAGAGCATCACATGTCCCGCCCTTCGGCGCTCCTGTCACTGTGAATCTCCTATGAATGTGGCGCGTGGCCGGCATTCATTGGAGATCGCGAGTTTTGCTACAAATAGCAGAGCTGAAGCCTTGCTATGTGAAGCACAAGCGATCAGATGATCGCAGCTTCAAGTCCCCTATGAAGACTATTGAAGCAAGTAAAAAAAAAGTTTAGAAAAATATTTAAAAAATAAAAAAAACACAAACGTTCAAATCAACCCCCTTTTGCCCCATTGAAAATAACACAATTAAAAAAATAAATAAATAAACATAATTAATATCGCTGCTTTTAGAATCGCCCGATCTATCAAAATATGAAGTAAATTAATCTGATCGGTAAATGGCATAAAGAGAAAAAAATCGAAACACAAGAATTACGTTTTTTGGTCGCCGCAATATTGCAATAAAATGCAGTTACGAGCGATCAAAACTTCGGATCTACCTCAAAATGGTCTCAATAAAAACGTCAGCTCGGTGCGCCAAAAATAAGCCCTCAGCCGGCCCCAGATCCCGAGAAATAGAGAAGCTATAGGTCTCTGAAAACGGCAACATAAGTACTTTTTTTTCCTTATCAATTTCAGATTTTTTTCCACCACTTAAATAAAAAAGAACCTATACATACATAGCATCTGCCAACTCGTAATGACCTGGAGAATCATAATGGCAGGTCAGTTTTAGCATTTAGTGAAGATGATTAAAAAAAGAACCACTGGTTGAATTGCACTTTTTTTTGCAATTTCACAGCCTTTGGATTTTTTTCCCCGTTTTCCAGTATACAATACGGTAAAATCAATGGCGTCGTTCAAAAGTGCTACTCGTCCCACAAAAAACTAGCCCTCGTACGGCCATATTGATGGAAGGATACAAAAGTTATGGCTCTAGGAAGAAGGGGAGCAAAAAGTGCAAAATGGAAAATCACAAGGGGTTAAAAACAAATGTTAAAATTTAAAAAAAAAATTAAAAGTAACAGTTTAGATTTTTTCAATTGTTGAAAAAATTTTGAGGGCACATTCCCTTTAATGAATGTCCTGATATGATATTTAATGAAATTTCAGTCCCTCTGTATGTAAATTAAAGCCGTGCCCTCAGATTATCTCCACAGCTTCATAGTATAAGCAGAATTACAACACGCACATATGAAATACACTGCAGAGAAATAAGAGCGTTCTGTCCCTTTAAATTCAGTGTGTTACATAACACTGGTCAGCAGCCAATAGGATCGCTGGATTTGAATTTGAAAAAAAGCAAACGGTCATTCATCCTCAGTCTGTTACAGGACAGTGAGCGGTGAAGATGGATGTCGGTGATTGCTCCCATCCCATCATCTGATGTCACCGATTCCACCAAAATTCAAAATAGGAGAGAACGGCTGCTGTCACCTGCCACTAGGGGGAGCTATCAGTACAATATATATTTACTGGTGCACTGTGCTCCCCCTAGTGGCTGCAGGAAAGCAGAATTGTATCATTAGGTCACACAGAACACTTTGCTGCCAGTAGTATTTATTGAGGGAGTTTATGCCACTATTGTCAATGGGATGAGTGTGCTGGCACTGATAATGGGGGTTAGGCTTTATCTGCTGTTAATGAAGTCACTTTGGCAGTTATTTTTAGGGAGTTACCTGTACTTATGGGTACGAAGAACATAGAAATACATGAATGCCATATATCTTTATTTACACCCAGTAAAGGCAATGCTCCATGTGGTCATATTGACTACATATAGGAGTGTAATGAGGGTCCGATACCGGGGGGATGTTCACTATGAATATGTGTGGAAAGCTGCATGGTTTGTGTCTTTATCAGATCTGTGACTAAGTCTTTTTTGGATTCACAGCTTTTCCTATGACTACTGCAGAAGAGGATAGCTACAGGATGGCCGCGAGCCGCAGATCTTGGGGGGTCAGCAGCTTTATTATAACCGGACCCCTTGTCCTATTCTTCATCCCTGGTGAATGATAAGTGGACACTCATTGGATTCTGTTTTCCTTAGGACGTCTACCTCCAACAGGAATGTGTCTTCGGACCTGGACTCTTCTCATGTAAGATTATTTTTTTAAATAAAAAAAAATTCCATTAATCTGAAAATATTGTGCCATTCCTTTAATCCAGCATTTGATAATGCAGACCATCTATTAGTTCAATACTGAATTGAAACACAATGTAGATTGAGCAGAAAGTCCGTTAGAAGACAGTTTCCAATAGTAGATTGTATGCTTTCTATGCTGGGAATCATTCCGCATTCAGCAGGTCACCTTGATGTTCGCAGGCTTGGACTGGCCAACAGATGAAGAGGAGAATCCTCCGGCGGGCCACCACCCTCTTATATGAGCAGTGCTCGGCACACTATACTTGAATCTCTATGTACAGACAAAGGCAGCATCTTATTCACTTAACAATCTACCCAGTTCATTGTTATATAGATTTGTGATTGAGGATAATGTTACGTTAGTTGAAAAGTGGGGTCCTGCAGTTGGTTACTGGTGGGCCGAAACTGGATGTTGGGTTAAATAAATTTACCTGTAATTTAAAGATTTGATACCTCTGGGCTTTGTATGATTTATCCCATTATCTGCTTGTTTTTTCTTTCTAGCTTGTCCAAGAACAAAAGAAGAAAGAGATCAGCAACTTCTGCTATACTGCATCAGATTCCTGCCGTCTCCAATCTTCAACATGGAGGTCTCTGATCATACCGCAGATTATGCCATCCATGTTCTGTCCAAAAATCTCTTCCTTTCTTAGCGCTTCATGCCGACCAACAGAGAAGCCCAGAAGAAATATCTACCTTTTCCTTTGGATGAAGAAAAACCTGAGCCAACATCAATGATGCCAGAAGAGCCGAAAGAAGAGGAGATGAAGGAGGCAATGAAGTATTGGGAGGTAGAAGAAATGGAAGTAGATGAGACCGAAGACACCAAGGCGAAAGAAGAAGATAAGGCAGAAGATACCAAGGGGAAAAAACAAGATAAGGCAGAAGATACCAAGGGGAAAAAAGAAGAAGATAAGGCAGAAGATACCAAGGGGAGAAAAGAAGAAGATAAAGTAGAAGATACCAAGGGGAAAAGAGAAGAAGATGCTAAAAAATCAGAAGCAAAAGAAGAAAAGAACAATACCTGGGCCAGAAGAGTTGAGAACCAGCCGGCAGGAAGACACAAGATCCGCCAGCAGTCCATCCTTAAATACGTCAATACCAACCTCAGAGGAAGGAGGAACATCATCTGGACCATCCTCCTCAAATCAATGAGACGCTGATGGACTCTATGTCATCCACATTCCAGCTGTAGTAACATCGACAGCTTCAAATCTAAAAATAATAAAAATAATAGACATAAAATAGTTATTATTAGATTAAGAAAGCTTAAAAATGTAGTAAAATCATAATAAAGACTTTAATAATATTAGGAGCAGTAATAATAGCAGTAATATAATAATAATTGTGTAATAATGGTAGAGACATAAAAATAACATCAGCAGGTTTGATCCAGGGTTCTAGGACTGATCGCCTTTTCCCGGGGTCAAGAAGGAATTTCCCCCGAGACACCAATTGGCTGAATGTGTCCAGGGTTTTTTGCCTTCTTCTGGATCAACAGCTTAAGGAATAATGACCTAGGAATTAGTAAGATTATAGTAGAATTAGCACTAGTGGAGTAGTAATATAATATAGTATAAAGTGTAATATTAGTGACCATAAAACAGGAATGATGTCACTAGTAAAGTAATAATAAAATTATACTATAATATTAAAAACAAAATATTAATAATAATTATTACAATTTGAATAAGTATTGGGAGATTTGATCCAGGGTTCTAGGACTGATCGCCTTTTCCCGGGGTCAAGAAGGAAATTTTCCACCATGACACAAAATGGCCGAACGTGTCCGGGGTTTTTTGCCTTCTTCTGGATCAACATCTTTAGGAATTAGGATCCAATTTTTAGTTTTAGTAAAATATCAATACAAATGTTAGAAATAATGGTAAGAATAAAATAGCAATAATACAAAAATATCTAGAATAAAATATTAAGAGTAGAATATTAGTAATATAATAGTAATAATATCAGTAAAATAGCAGGAAAGTAAAATAACACAAAGAATAGAAATACAAAAAATAATATCTAAGGTAATGATTATAATATTTAGTAAATAACTAATATATATTAGGGTTTTGATCCAGAGTTCTAGGACTGATCGCCTTTTCTCGGTGTCAAGAAGGAATTTTTCCCCTGTGACATAAATTGGCCGAATGTGTCCAGGTTTTTTTTGCCTTCTTCTGGATCAATAACATTAGGAGTAGGATCTAATTAATAGTAACTAGAGAAATAATAGAAATATTAGTAACAATAATTATAATATTAATAGTAAGTAAAAAAATAGAAATAAAAAAAAAAAAAAATAGAGGTAGTAATAAAATAACAATATAAGTTATAATAGTATAGCATTATTAGAAATAGTATAATAATAGCATAGGATATTATTAGGCATCAGCAGGTTTGATCCAGGGTTCTAGGACTGATCGCTTTTTCCCGGGGTCGAGAAGGAATTTTTCCCCTTGACACTAATTGGCTTAATGTGTCCAGCGGTTTTTGCCTTCTTCTGGATCAACAGCTTTAATTCTAGGGATCTCATAGTACTAGAATAATAATAGCAATAATAAGTATAATAATATTGTAATAATAATCAATAGATTGTGAGGATAATAATAAGAATAAGATAAATACAATAAATAGGTTAGTTTGTTAGTGTAGGGCCCCATCTGATGAGGCCGCCTTGTCGCTGGCAGATGGGCTTGCACAATTTGATCAAAATGTGCACTAAGAACCTCAAATTTATAAGTTTAAAGAATAAGGAAGTAATAAAATACAGAAGATTATGAATATAACTTTGTCTTGCCTCCTTTATTTTCCTGTAATCAAGAAAATTTAGCACATTTTAGACATTTGTATTTATGTGTCGTAATCATAGCAGGTTAAAATCGCAATGTGACAGCATAAGAAATTGTTAGATTCTATTTTGCAATGAGGCGCACAATGTAAACGTCACCTGACACATGCCTCCATGTAACTCTAGCATAAAATGTATTAAAGTAAAATGTATTAATTTATTTCATAAACCAATAGTACACGTGAAAATAAGAAACTTTATAATATATTTTTTTAAAGAGATCTGCTTTTTTCTCCTCCTGGACTGATCATTCATTCTCAAAGTCCTTAATTCTTGGGTAAAATCTTCAGTGAATGCAGATTTTCCCATTACTGAGATAGAAGATGACAGTTGGTGCTCATTAAGTTCTATGAAGGGAGGAGGGTGGAGTTAGAGGCGGAGACAAACATTCTACTGCAAGTTCTCCTGAAACGACAATTTCACTCTAATGTGTAAATCATGATAGTTATCGTATATTTCAGACTATAAGATGCACCTAGGTTATAGAGGAGGAAAATAGGAAAATAAAAATTTATGCACAAAATGTGATTATGATGTACTGCTATGAAGGGGGGGGGGGTCTGCTGCTGACACTGTTATAGGGGAAATGTACCCCAATTCTATACTAATATCCCTCATCCTGGTATGTACAGTGCGGGAAATAAGTATTTGATCCCTTGCTGTTTTTGTAAGTTTGCCCACTGACAGACATGAACAGTCTATAATTTTAAGGGTAGGTTAATTTTAACATTGAGAGACAAGATCACATACATAGCCAGCAGCTTTTGTTTTGGCCAAAAGATTTTTATAGCCGCCACCACGATATGGAGACTCTTCTGGCCGAGCCCTACTCTAACTTATTAAAAATTTCTAACAACATCCAATACTCTTTTTTGGTTTATTTTTATTTATTTTTCTTTAACCCCTTTACCCCCAGGGTGGTTTGCACGTTTATGACCAGGCCAATTTTTACAATTCTGACCACTGTCACTTTATGAGGTAATTACTCTGAAACGCTTCAACGGACCCCACTGATTCTGAGAGTGTTTTTTGTGACATATTGTACTTCATGATAGTGGTAACATTTCTTCTATATCAGCGATTTCTCATTTTTCCAACAAAATTTACAAAACCATTTTTTTAAGGACCACATCACATTTGAAGTGACTTTGAGGGGCCTTTATGACAGAAAATACCCAAAAGTGACACCATTCTAAGAAACTGCACCCCTCAAGGTGCTCAAAACCACATTCAAGAAGCTTATTAACCCTTCACGTTTCCCCCCAGAATTTTTTGGAATGGGGAAGAAAAAAATGAACAGTTAACTTTTTTCACAAAAATGTTACTTTAGACCCCAATTTTTTTATTTTTGCAGGGGTAACAGGAAAAAATGGACCCCAAAATTTGTTGTGCAATTTCCCCTGAGTACGCAGATGTAACATGTTGACATGTCTTTCTGGTAATGAGCTCATATTTATGACAGTGTAAATTTCTCCTGCAATGACTTAGTCCGGCCATTAGGGGTCAGCAAGAAACAAGTAAAGAAAAAGCACGGGGATCTGTAAAAAGCCCGGGAAAACAGAGATCCAGGATGTCGAGAGAGAAGGCGACATGCGTGCGGGCTGATGCTGTTTTTGACGTTGGAGAGCTTATACCGACTGGAGCCAGACTGTGTGTTCAAGGAGCTGTGCCTTGTGAGTAACTGAGATATGTGACCGGTCACCAACTGTGTAGTCAGTAAGGGAAAGCTAGTTAGTGATTCCAGTGTGCTGAGAACTGCCTGGTGTATATCACTGCTGATGGACTGAGCAGGCTTGATCCAGAGATTGTGAAGGATCTGGTATACGAAGACTGTGCACGTGGATACTACAAAGGAGCCCTGTTGTGAGCTACACTTTGAGGCTGTGTGCCCACGTAGCATTTTTCAAGCGTATATGCTGCGGAATTTCCGCAGCGTAAACGCTTGAAAAACGCATGTATATCCGCACCCCATGTTCCCCAATGGGATTCCGCAAGTTCTATGCACATGCTGCGGATTTTTCCGCAGCGTTTATGCCGTGTTCAAAAATCCGCAGCATGTCATTTAATTTTGCGTTTCCGCAAGCGGAATTGCCTTTGTCCAATGCATAAAAAACGCAAGGCAATTCCGCATGTGGAAAACGCGTGATAAACGCGCGAAAAATGCGCGATAAACGCATGCGGAATTCCGCATGCGTTTTTCCGGGAGAGGACTTGCATTTATGCAGCAGAAATTTTCTGCTGCATAAATGCAACGTGGGCACATAGCCTGAGACTGAGATTGATTCTAATTCCTGCTGACACCTGGATGTGCTGAAGAGCTTGGTGAGAAGGAGAAGCAGATCACACCCTGTGGCCGGAGATCAGGGTCTAGTTAAAGGTTTAGTTTAACTGTTTGTATATGGATTAAGTCTGAGAGATTTCTCTTTGCTCTTGTGAGAAGAGAAACTGTACACTGTATGGGTAACGCGTTGGTAAAATATATATGAGTGTTCTCTAAGGGGAAAACAAGGGTACCCAGATCTCATTGTATTAGTGTGGGAGGGGGGTGTAAGGTTATATTCCTGGGAGGACCACGTGCCACGTCCGCGGTAACTTCCTGGGTAGGTCCTGTACTGAATAAGGGTGGGAGCGGTATAGCCCAGGGGTAGTTTGGCTCATCCCCGCGAGATTGGCACTTGGGCTCTCTCGGGCTGCATAACTTGTATTTTGTGTTAGTGGCTGTTGTGGCCCATATTTTGTAGAATTCTTTAACCTTGTCATTCTTGTGATCAGTAAAAAAGAAAGTGTTCTGCCACTTTACAGGGTCGGAGTCATTCATAGCAGCGCCGTATTCCTCATACACATTCGACCGGCGTTCCGGTCGTTACACACATACCCCATACGTGGGGAAAAAACACTGTTTGGGCGCACAGCAGGGCTCAGAAGGGAAGGAGCGCCATTTGACTTTTTGAATGTAAAATTTGCTTGAATAATTAGCGGACGCCATGTTGCGTTTAGAGAGCACCTGGTGTGCCTAAACAGTGGAAACCCCCCACAAGTGACACCATTTTGGAAGCTAGACCCCTCAGGGAACTTATCTAGATGTGTGGTGAGCATCTTGAATCCCCGGGTGCTTCACAGAAGTTTATAACATGGAGCCGTGAAAATAAAATTTTCACATTTTCCCACAAAAATGTTTTTCAGCCCCCAGTTTGCATTTTCATAAGGGTTACAGGAGAAATTGCACCATGCAACTTGTTGTGCAATTTCTCCTGAGTAAGCAGATATCCCATATGAGGGGGAAAACCACTGTTTGGGCGCACGGCAGGGTTCGGAAGGGAAGGAGCGCCATTTGACTTTTTGAATGTAAAATTTGCTTGAATAATTAGCGGATGTGCCCATGATGTGCCTAAACAGTGGAAACCCCCCCACAAGTTACACCATTTTGGAAACTAGACCCCAGAGGGAACTTATCTAGATGTGTGGTGAGCACCCATCTAACTTTTTCCACAAAAATGATCTTTTTGCCCCAATTTTTTAGTTTCACAAGGGTAAGAGGAGAAAATGAAACCTAAAAACTGTTGTGCAATTTCTCCTGAGTACGCCAATACCCCATATGTGGGGAAAATACACTGTTTGGGCGCACGTCAGGGTTCAGAAGGGAAGGAGCACAGTGTGACTTTTTGAATGCAAAATTGCCTGGAATCAAGAGCGGACACCATGTCACATTTCGGGAGCCCCTGATGTGCCGAAATAGTAGAAACCCCCCACAAGTGACCCCATTTTGGAAACTAGACCCCTCAAGAATTTTATCAAGGGGTATAGTGTACATTTTGAACCCAAAGGAACGACAGAATTTGATAACATTAGGTCATTATATTGAATAAGTTGTCATTAGTCTTGAGCACAAGTGCTCGCTACTTGAGTTTGCATCGGGTACTCGGGTATGCACCAAGTATCGAGGGAGCACGAATGACATGCTCAAGTCCCCGCCCCGCATGTTTCACGGTTGTTAGACACCCCAAAAAAAATATGCGGGGATCGCTCGTGCATGGCAGGCGATCCCAGTAACGTTTTTTTTGGCCTCGAAGCATATAGGGCAGAGACTCGAGCATGTCACTCGAGCACCCGCGATACTCAGTGCATACCCGAGTACACGATGCAAACTCAAGTAGCGAGCACTTGCGCTCAACACTGGTCGCCATATTGCCATCATTTTTTTTTTCTTTACTTTTGAAAAAACCCAACCCTAATATAACCCCAACCCTAACCCTAGCACAACTGTAACCCTAGAGTTTATTTTTTTACACCATTCCTCGTGTGGTATAAGTGATTAGACGACTTTATTCTTCGGGTCGGTGTGATTACAGCAGTACCAGATTCATATTGGGTTTTTATGACTGACAGCTGTCACACACTAAAAGACGCTTTTTTGCAAAGACTAGTGTTTGCATCACTATATTTAGAAAGCTATAATTTTTCCATATTTTGGCCGACAGAGTCATGTAAGGGCTTGTTTTTTGCGGGACAAGTTGACGTTTTTATTGGTACCATTTTCGGGCACGTGACATTTTTTGATCGCTTTCTATTCTGATTTTTGGGAGGCAGAATAAACAAAAACCAACAATTCAGGAATTTTTTTTTGCGTTTTTTTTTTTTTTTTTTTTATGCCGTTTCGCGTGTGGTAAAATTGATAATGCAGCATTATTCTTCCGGTCAGTGCATTTACAGCGGTACTGCATTTATATCGTTTTTTTTATGTTTTGCCGCTTTTACACAATAAAAACGATTTTCTAGAAAAAAAATTTTTTTTGTATCGCTTTATTCTGAGAGCTGTAGCTTTTTTTTTTCAGACAATGGAGCTGTGTGGTGGCTTGTTTTTTTGCGGGACAAGATGACGTTTTCAGCTGTACCATTTTTATTTACATTTGTCTTTTTGATCGCGTGTTATTCCATTTTTTGTTTGGCGGTATGATGATAAAGCTTTGTTTTTTGCTTGTTTTTTTTTTACCTTGTTCATTAAAGGGGTTAACTAGTGGGACAGTTTTATAGGTCAGGTCGTTGTGGACGCGGCAATACCAAATATGGGTACTTTTATTGGTTTATTTTTTTTTCATAATAAATAAATATTATGGGTTTCATATATTTTTATTTTCGGGGGATTTTTTTTTTTTTTTTTTTTATTTTTAAAATTTTTTTTTTTATTTTTTTTTTCATTTTTCTACATTTTTTTACTTTTACACATTGTCCCACTATGGGACTTTCACTTTTTGCAGCCTGATCGGCTGCATGGCATAGAGAGCAGCAGCTCTCTTTGTCATGCAGCCTGTCAGCGCTGCACACAGGGGAGACATTACTTTGGTCGCGCACTGCGCATGACCAAACTAACGTCCTGCCTCCTGATGACCCAGATGTTGTCATGACGACATCAGGTCATCATGGCAACATCCGGAAGCCGCCGCAGACATCGCTAGAAGCCGGCAGGAGAGGTGAGTATACCGATCACCTCCCCCCTTGCCACCGCAATGCTGCAATCGATTTCAATCGCAGCATTGCGGGGTTTAATGTGCCGGGAGAGGTGCGGGACTGCTCCCTGCATATAGCACCGGGTGTCAGCTGTGACAATCAGCTGACACCCGGCGGCGATCACCCCGCACCGCTTGTGTGCGGGCACGATCGCTGCACGCGTAATAATACGTAGCTGGTCCATAAGTCCCAGGGCACAGCTACGGACTATTACTGACATGGTCGGAAAGGGGTTAAGGGAATGTGTCATATACATTTTAAAATGACCAATAATACCACATACAAGGATCAATTACCACCACACCATGACCAGACCACATATTATCACCACATAGTGACCGAATAATACCACACACAAGGGACAAAAACCACCACACGATGACCAGACCACATATTACCACCATGTTGTCACCAAATAATACCATATACAAGGGACAAATACGGCCACACCAAGACCAGACCAAATATTACCACCACATAGTGACCGAATACTACAATACTGATCATTAACAAAAAAAACACAATACTAATATTACTATAAATGCCATTATAAGCGGGAGCTCTGTACATGGTATACAGTGTATAATGTAAGTGTACAGTTAATATAGTGATCACCAGGGCCGGCTCCAGGTTTTTGTGGGCCCCGGGCGAAAGTGTCTCAGTGGGCCCCTTTAATACATACCACGATTCATGATGCACAGATACCGCAGAGATATATATAGATATATATATATATATATATATATATATATATATATATATATATATATATATATAGTACAATGCAAAGATTTCACTTCTTACAGTACATGAGCGATATCTATTGTAAATTCCACAATAGCTCATAAACCGGCGAATCGCTCCACACAGAATACTGGCCCCCATATAAGGCCCCATATGGAATACTGGCCCCCATATAAGGCCCCATACGGAATACTGGCCCCCATATAAGGCCCCATACGGAATACTGGTCCCCATATAAGGCCCCATACGGAATACTGGTCCCCATATAAGGCCCCATACGGACTACTGGCCCCCATATAAGGCCCCATACGGACTACTGGCCCCCATATAAGGCTCCATACGGAATACTGGCCCCCATATAAGGCTCCATACGGAATACTGGCCCCCATTTAAGGCTCCATACGGAATACTGGCCCCCATATAAGGCTCCATACGGAATACTGGCCCCCATATAAGGCTCCATATGGAATACTGGCCCCCATATAAGGCTCCATACGGAATACTGGCCCCCATATAAGGCTCCATACGGAATACTGGCCCCCATATAAGGCTCCATACGGAATACTGGCCCCCATATAACGCTCAATACAGGATACTGGTTCCCTTATAAAGCTCCATACAGGATACTGGCCCCCATATAACGTTCCATAGAGGATACTGGTCCCCTTATAAAGCTCCATACAGGATACTGGCCCCCATATAACGCTCCATACAGGATACTGGTCCCCATATAATGCTGCATGCAGGCTGTTACCCCCCACATAATGCCCCATACAGGCTGTCCTCCCCTTATAATGCTCCATGCAGGCTGTTACCCCCCACATAATGCCCCATACAGGCTGTCCCCTTCATATAATGCTCCATGCAGGCTGTCCCCCCCCCCCTTATAATGCCCCATGCAGGCTGTTCCCCCCTTATAATGCCCCATGCAGGCTGTCACCCCTCCTCTTCATAATGCCCCATGCAGGATGTACCCCCCCACTTTATAAGGCCCCATGCAGGATGTCACCCCCCCCTCTTTATAATGCCCCATGCAGGATGTCACCCCCTAACTTTATAATGCCCCATGCAGGTTGTCACCCCCCTCTCTTTATAATGCCCCATGCTGGATGTCACCCCCTCTCTTTATAATGCCCCATGCAGGATGTCACCCCCTCTCTTTATAATGCTCCATGCAGGATGTCACCCCCCCTCTCTTTATAATGCCCCATGCAGGATGTCACTCCCCCCTCTCTTTATAATGCCCCATGCAGGATGTTACCCACCCTCTCTTTATAATGCCCCATGCAGGATGTCACACCCCCCTCTCTTTATAATGCCCCATGCAGGATGTACCCCCCCTCTTTATAAGGCCCCATGCAGGCTGTCACCCCCTCTCTCTATAATGCCCCATCCAGGATGTCACCCCCTCTCTCTATAATGCCCCCTGCCCCATGCAGGATGTCACCCCCCCCCTCTCTTTATAATGCCCCATGGAGGATGTCACCCCCCTCCCTTTATAATGCCCCATGCAGGATGTCACCCCCCCTCTCTTTTTAATGCCCCATGCAGGATTTCACCCCCCCCCATATTATGCCCCATGCAGGATGTCACCCCCCATATTATGCCCCATGCCTCCATACATTAAAAAAAAAAATCAAATACTCACCTCCCTCCTCCTCACCTGCTGCCCGCTGCTCGGGTCCGGACTCCAGAGTTGCCGGCGTCTTCCCGCTCTGCACTCCCTGTGACGGCTCAGGGGAGCGCTCGGTGGAAAGACATCACCGCACCCTCTGACCTGAGACGTCACAGGGAGTGCAGAGCAGGAAGACAGTGGATCTGCAGAGGCACGGGGAGAGGTAAGTATCCGGGTGCCGGGTCCCTGAGCAAGCGGGGGAGAAGGGTGGGCGCTGACACCGCTCTCCTCCGCCCATAGCCCAGCGGGGTGTGCGACCGCCAGTTGGTCCCCCTGCCTGCTCAGGGCCCCGGCACTTGCCCGCGTGCTGACGCCGGCCCTGGTGATCACCGGTGACATTATAAACAGGAGCTCTGTATATAGTGTCAATGTACAGGTAATACAGAGATCACCAGTGACATTATACATGGGAGCTCTATAGATAGTATACAGTGTATAGTGTCAGTGTTCATGTAATACACTGACTCACCGGTGACATCTCTAGGTGAAGTCCTTCATCTTCGCTTTTCTTCTTCATCCAGCACAGAACAACATCACTTCTTCCAGCCAGGACTCGTCTCTGCATAAAATAACACACAGCTATCTAGAGCACATTCCCCAATTTCTACATTACACAGCTGAATACAGACGTGCACCCACCATTAATATATAATTAGTTATTATGCAACCCACCATTCCAAATATAAATTATAATCCATCTCTGCTCCCCCACTAACTGTAAATAGCCACTTCCCCACCTAATAAATATATAAATTAATTAGAACCTGTACTCTTTCCCCCCTATTTATTACCAGTCACACTCCGTCACCCTCAACGCCCTCCATTCTGTACCTCCTGCTTCTCCGATTCATTATATTTATATGCATCCTCTGCCCCAATTCATTATGTCATGTCCACGCTCTCCCCACCTCCACCCTCTATTCATCATCATTTACTCTCCTCCACTCCCAATTCCCCATGTGCTCTTCCCACTCTCCCTCCATTCCCAATTCCCCATGTGCTCTTCCCACTCTCCCTCCATTCCCAATTACCCATGTGCTCTTCCCACTCTCCCTCCACTCCCAATTCCCCCATGTGCTCTTCCCACTCTCCCTCCACTCCCAATTCCCCATGTTCTCTTCCCACCCTCCCTCCACTCCAAATTCCCCCATGTGCTCTTCCACTCTCCCTCCACTCCAAATTCCCCATGTCCTCTTCCCACCCTCCCTCCACTCCAAATTCCCCATGTGCTCTTCCCACTCTCCCTCCACTCCCAATTCCCCCTTGTGCTCTTCCACTCTCCCTCCACTCCAAATTCCCCATGTCCTCTTCCCACCCTCCCTCCACTCCCAATTCCCCATGTGCTCTTCCCACTCTCCCTCCACTCCCAATTCCCCCATGTGCTCTTCCACTCTCCCTCCACTCCAAATTCCCCATGTTCTCTTCCCACCCTCCCTCCACTCCCAATTCCCCATGTGCTCTGTGTGTGTGTGTGGCTAGACTTCTGGTTTTTCAAGGTGCATAAAAGTTCACAATATGTAATGGATGACTAAAAACATAGTGCAAGCACAAATATGTTCACTGTTTGTATATATAACTTATTACATTCATATCAAACAGACCAGGGCTGTGGGAACTTACAAAAATAGAACCACACGCAAGAGCTTGTCTTATGGCTATTAAGTGGAAAAGAACCATATAAAAACGAAGGGTTTCTGTTGAAAAATAAGCGCTAAATAAATACAAGCAAGGAATGTACCAGCCCAAAAGGGTAGTGTATACCTGAAGCATCCCCACAATGGGCTCGACCTTTGAGAAAATCTGTATGTACAATACTGTGCAAAAGTTTCAGCCACTGGTGGAAAAAATGCTGCAAATTAAGAATACTTAAATAAAAGTGTTAATAGTTTATTTGTATCAATTAACAAAATGTAAAGTGAATGAACAAAAGAGAATTATGAATCAAATCAATATTTGATGTGACCGCCTTTTGTCTTAAAAACAAAACAGCATCAATTCTCTTTACACTTGTGCACAGTTTTTGAAGACTCTCGGCAATGAGGTTGTTCCAAACATCTTGGAGATCTAACCTCAGATCTTCTGTGGATGTCGCTTGTGTGAATCCTTCTGTCTCTTCATGTAATCCCAGACAGACTTGATGAGGTTGAGATCAAGGCTCTGTGGGGGCCATATCATCACTTCCAGGACTCCTTGTTCTTTACGCTGAAGATAGTTCTCAGTGACATTGTCTGTAGGTTTGGGGTCGTTGTCCTGTTGCAGAATAAAGTTGGAGCCTATCATTTGCCTCCCTAATGGTATTGCATGATGGATAAGTATCTGCTTGTATTACTCAGCATGTAGGACATCATTAATCCTGACCTAATCCCCAACTACATTTGCTGTTAAAAATTAGAAGAAAAATTGCTTCATGGTGAAGAGCTGACAAATAACATACATCTCACGATGAGGTTGAAATGCATAGCATCTCAAGTAACATAGTCTTAATTACAATCATGTTTATCTATATATTCTCACACTGTGGCTGTGCCCCTATTTTTCTCTGCTTTTCCTGTTGGTTATTAGTTTTTGAAATTTGGTGCACCTGCATTTGCTGAAATGCAGCCCCAAACATGCAAGGAACCTCCAGGATGCTTCACGGTCGTCTGCAGATGCTCATTATTGTGCCGCTCTCGAGTCTTACGGCAATCAAACTGCCGATATTTTCCTATAACAATTTCACATTTTGATTCATCAGGCCAGAGCACTTGTTGACAATTTCCTGCACCCCAGTTCCTTTTTGAGCATGATTGTGCCACTTGTCCTTGTTTCTGTGCTGAAGATATGGTTTTATGCTGCATTTGCATGAAGACTTAATTCTGGCCAGACATCTCTGAACACTAGATGGAGCCCAGTAGTAGATGCCAGTTCTCAGCTCAGGGCACTGTTGGACATCATAAGATTTTAAAGGGAAGTAAGAATGTGTCTTTCATCTGCTGCACTGCTTCCTTGGCTGACCACTGCGACTACAGTCCTCAATGTTGCCTATTTTTTGGTGCTTTCGGTACTGAAAAATACAGGCAGATCCATCATGCAATACTATCAAGGTGGTATGTGATTGGTCCCAAATTTATTTTGCAGCAGAACAACAACCCCAAACAAACAGCCAATGTCATTAAGAACTATCTTCAGCGTAAAGAAGAGCAAGGAGTTTAGATGTAATTATATGGCACAAAAGAGCCCTGAACTCATCATCATCGAGTCTGTCTGGGATTACATGAAGAGACAGGAGGATTTGCAAAAGCGACATCCACAGATCTGTGGCTACTTCTCCACGATGTTCCTTCACTGTGAGCAAGTGACAAGTAACTAGAAGAACTGATGCAGATTTTAAGAAGCCCCTGGAAGAAGTGTAGCACCCCGAGGACTCGGCTGCTACAGGAGTATTGCACCTCGAACCAGAGGTGTGGTATTCCACTCCCGGGTAAGGATGGAGTGTGGACCAGGGCTCAGTAAGCTGCATGCACCACACACACCCCATTTCCGGGGGACAGATCTACGGTACTCCCACCAGATAGATGTGCAGGTACGACAGCGTCTGTCCCTGGCTGGAGTGGGGAGGGGGGGGGGAATATCCCAGTGGTGTAGGAGCAGGGAGCGGAGGGACTCTGGGCATAGGTAGCAGCCCATTGGGTGCTAGTCACCTGGGCTCGGGTGTCAGAAGGGAGTATATAAGGTGGGCACCATGATAGAACAGTGTGCAGTCCCGGTTAGTTCAGTTCAGAGAGGAGCTCAGCCAGAGAGGGCTGACAGGGAGCTGTGGCTCAGTCCGGGTCCAGCTCCAGAACCAGGCCTGAAGTGGAGGCCTGAGGCAGAGAGAGAGAGAGAAGGAAGAAGAAGAAGGAACAGAAAGGAACAGGAACACAGGGAAAGGCCCAGAGACGCAAGTGAAGAGGGAACCCTAAGATCCCACGAGATAACGGGTGAAGGGTTGGCAGAGCAGGGTACCGGATCCCAAACTGGTGGAGGCCAATTATCCTTAGCCAGGAACCGGAGGTCGTGGTCAAGTCTTGGCGTGACCCCTCACCATATCCACCAGGAAGGCACGCCATATAGGGTCAGGGAAATCGGGAGAGATTTCACCGCCAGAAGGCCCGAGGAAGCCGGACATAGGTGGGTCCCTGGTGGGGACGGCCAGTAGAGAGGAAGAGAAGGGAGCTCTGAACCACGCTCTGGACTTGCCTGGGAGTTGGCCGAGTCCCGTACCTGGTGGACGCAGCATGGCTCAGGTGGTCACTGCTGGCCGAAGTGATCTGAACAACAACAGTGAGTAAAGCTTTGAAAACTGCAACACACGTCTCTGAGGTTCCTTGTCGCACCAGCACCATTAGTGCGGGAACTACCACAACACCACTATCCCCATCATCCACGTCCGCAGCCCTGAGGCCCTACCCCTCCCGTTGGGGGTTATACCATCCACGCTGCACAACCGTACCACCGGCCTCAGCGGTCTGCCCTGCAGCGGCGGTTTCATAACCGCATTCAACGGGTGGCGTAGTCGAACTCTATAACATCCTATTCTAAGTTCTGCCACTTGGTTTGACACCCTGGGCACGGACCGGGTCACCGCCACGAGGACTACTACCCCTATCAGATCCGGCTCCGGGTATTCCCCGCATGCGCAACGCTACACAACATGGCCCAGGGGGCGCGTCAGAAGCATGAGGCAAAATGTCGTCGGGTGTTGGGAACACATGTCCATAGGAGCAGGAACACCAAACTAAGACCAGTCTATTAAGGTATATTACATTATTTACACATCCTTTATAGTCATTGGGTTCTTTGGCTGTATTATTCCCATCGTAGAGATATTCACAGCATGTGAATAGTGCACTTGCACTTTATTATTTATACATAAGTTTTCTGCTTGTGGTTAGACCAGGGGTCCTCAAACTATGGCCCGCAGGCCACTTGCGGCCCACGGAGGACTTTTATCCGGCACGCCGGGCTATGAGCGGAGGAGAGGGGAGCGGTGTCAGCGCCCGCCCTTCTCCCCCGCTTGCTCAGGGCCCCGGCAGGTGGATACTTGCCTCTCCCCGTGCCTCCGCAGATCCGCTGTCTTCCTGCTCTGCGCTTCCTGTGACGTCTCAGGTCAGAGGGCGCGGTGACGTCTTTACACCGCGCCCTCCCGAGTGCCATTACAGGCAGCGCAGAGCGGGACCGCGACGCTGGAGTCCAGACCAGAGTAGAGCAGCGGCAGCAGGTGAGGAGAAGTGAGGTGAGTATTGGATTTTTTTTTTTTTATGTATGGAGGCATAGGTCATTATATGGGGGGGTGACATCCTGCAAGGGGTATAATAAGGGGGGATGACATCCTGCATGGGGCATTATATAGGGGGTGACATGCTGCATGGGGCATAATATGGGGGGTGACATGCTGCATGGAGCATAATATGGGGGGGTGACATGCTGCATGGGGCATTATATGGGGGGTGACATCCTGCATGGGGCATAATATGGGGGGGGTGACATGCTGCATGGGGCATTATATGGGGGGGTGACATGCTGCATGGGGCATTATATGGGGGGGTGACATGCTGCATGGGGCATTATATGGGGGGGGTGACATGCTGCATTGGGCACTTTATGGGGGGGTGACATCCTGCATGGGGCATTATATGGGGAGGGGTGACATGCTGCATGGGGCATTATATGGGGGGGTGACATCCTGCATGGGGCATTATATGGGGGGATAAGGGACATCCTGCATGGGGCATTATAAAGACAGGGGAGTGATATCTTGCATGGGGCATTATATGGTGTGAGAAAGGGACATCCTGCATGGGGCATTATATGGGGGGTGGCATCCAGCATGGGGCATTATAAGGGGGGAACAGCCTGCATATGGCATTATAAGGGGGAAACAGCCTGTCTATTGGGAACATTTACCTGCCTATTGGGGACCTATGCTGCCTATTGGGGATATTTACCTGCCTATTGGGGATATTTACCTGCCTATTGGGGACATTTACCTGCCTATTGGGGACCTATGCTGCCTATTGGGTACATTTACCTGCCTATTGGAGACCTATGCTGCCTTTTGGGGACCTATGCTGCCTATTGGGGATATTTACCTGCCTATTGGGGATATTTACCTGCCTATTGGGGACCTATGCTGCCTATTGGGGACATTTACCTGCCTATTGGGGATATTTACCTGCCTATTGGGGACCTATGCTGCCTATTGGGTACAGTTACCTACCTATTGAAATACCGGTTGATTTAACTTTACTTGTTCTTCATTTTAAATATTGTATTTGTTCCTGTATTGTTTTTTTTACTACAAAATAAGATATGTGCAGTGTGCATAGGAATTTGTTTATAGTTTTTTTTAAAAACTTTATTCCGGCCCTCCAATTGTCTGAGGGACCGTGAACTGGCCCCCTGTTTAAAAAGTTTGAGGACCCCTGGGTTAGACCATAGATGAATGTGATAAATTTAGGATTTAGATATACATTGCTATTGATTCATATATATTGATATACATTGATATACTTTCTATTGTTTCATATCTACCATATATCCTGGCTAGCCTCCATAGGCCACATTCACCATAGACCTATTATGCATATTTTTTTGGTTCTTTTAAAAAGCACTGGCACTTTATATTTATTACTATAATGAAGTCTTTGATATTCACGTTACTCTATATATCTTGGATTGGGAGCACTATATGATTTTTTTTCATTACTTACCATCATCATACTATTGCTTATTAAATATATTTTGTGATTGCCCCAGTAATCATATCAGCTCTATTAGCTTGTCATGTGTCCCCCTTTTTTCCTTGAGGTTTACCCCTATTTTTATATATATACTGTAAGAAGGCCCCGGACATGTCCTTGAGGGGAGATATGTGTCAACGAGGTTAGTAGCTTCGGTGATGTAAACCCAGGAAAAGCATGCTCCAGCACATATAGTGCTGAGAGGGTTAATAGAGCATATCAGGGCTGTTTTTTACGAGCAGTCATAAGAGGTGGGAGGGATTGACTGCTCACATATTCCCACCCCAGGGCATTTGTCTTGCAAATAAAATGGAGACCCAGCATCTCATTCAGTGTCTGTGGCTGGAGGTGTGGAGACCTCCAGCGTGTCTGTGCTAAAGGACACTGACCGTGAGCGGGCAAACCCGCAGCACTATATGGACTGTTTATCTTTCTGTTTTGTTACTTTGTGCCAGACAAGGCTGTGTATTGTTTACTTTGAAAGTGCGGTTTATGAAGTCTGAATAAACCTGCCTTGGAAATTTTTAAAGAAACCGACTCCTGTGCCTAACTCTAAAGCAGCTGAGTGAGTACCAAACCTTACAATACATATATTTTAATTATTCTCAATAAAAAAATAATTTTCAAAAATATTTTTCGCATATATCTTTTCTTTATTCTGGGATCATACATTTAGCCAGGTTGTTTTTGCTCATATGTTAATGAAGTGGTATGCACTAATTATATTTGGGACCAGTTGTTTAAATTATTAATTAAAGTATACTTGAAAATAGATTAGATTTTGGCATTACATAGATAGGCATTTAGGATGAAAATAAATTTGTGTTTTGGACCTTCCCTTAACCCCTTCACGACCTATGACGTATAGTTATGTCATAGGTCGTGTCATGGCATTTGGTGTGGGCTCCGGCGCTGAGCCCGCATGTTGTCAGGCACATGACAGCTGATCTGTTCCGCTGTCATGTGTCTCTAACAGTAGCGGGTGGAATCGCGATCCACCCGCGGCTGTTAACATGTTTAATGCCGCTGTCAAATTCTAACAGCGGCATTTAACTGGTGCAAACCGGCTGCACGTCACTAGCTCCTCCCATTGGTGCCACTGTCACATGATCGTGGGGCGCCGATGGGTTGCCATGACAACCCAAAGTCTGCAGGAGACGCCTCTGGTTGTCATTGCTGATTTCCAATGAGCAGCGCCCTGTGGCCGGCGCTCATAGCAGATGCTACACATAGCAAGGCTGAAGCAGATAATGGCAGCTTCAAGTCTCCTAAAGAGACTATTGAAGCAAGTGAAAAGTAAAAAAAAATATTTTTAGAAAATATATAAAAAATTGAAAAAATATAAAAGTTCAAATGACCCCCCCTTTTGTCCCATTCAAAATAAAACAATAAATAAGACACATATTTGGTGTCGCTGCGTTCAGAAATGTCTGATCTATCAAAATTTAACAAGAATTAATCCGATCGGTAAACGGAGTATCGAAAAAAAATTAAAACGCCAGAATTACGTTTTTTTGGTCGTCACAACATTGCAGTAAAATGCAATCACAGGCAATCAAAACATTGTATCTAAGCCAAAATGGTATCAATAAAAACGTCAGCTCAGGGGCAAAAAATAAGCCGTCACCCGGCCCCAGATCCCAAAAAATGGAGACGCTACAGGTCTCAGAAAATGGCGACTTTTTTCTAAAGTGCAGAACCAGAAAGACAAAGGCAGAGGCACAAATGTGTCAGGAATCACCATCCAAATACAATATACAATGTAACATTAGAAATGGTTACAAGCATATGATCATCAGGGGGTCACCTGGTCTCAGCAATTATCCCCCAAACTATGCAACTGACACAAAAGTCTGTAAGGAGATGACAATGACCGGAGCGACTGCTGCCTGAAGTGAATCTGGCCCTGAACTACACACCCCAAGAAACGCTCCATGTGAATATACCCTGAAATTGGCCTAATACGGCAGCGTCCAGTGGAGCAATGCTTCATAGACTGTGAGGCGCCACCTAGTTATTATCAGGCACAGCAACGGCCGGGGGGGGGACAGCTTTCACAGCAGTGATGTCTGTCTGTTCTTGAGTTTCATTTGGACGGTGAAAATGATGCAGTAAAAATGATCTGGCAACAGGATTCTCCAGGATAGAACAATACAGTAATAGCAAACATGCCGAGGTTTTTAAACACATTTTTACTTTGATTTTTATTTTAATCCTCATAGGGAACTTGAACCTGCAAACATTTGATCGCTTGTACTCTATAGCATGGCAACTCATCAGCCATCCGCGATGGATTGACGGGGTCGATGGGTGCCTGGTACAGTCATTTGGGCAGAATCGCATGATTTCAATGCTGCGGTTAATGATTGACAGTGACATTTAACAGGTTAACAGCAGCAACCGGACCACGCTCTGGTCACTGCTGTTGATGCTGGCTGTGTAATACAGCCAGTATTTGCCTTGTGTGGAGCAGCATCAATCCATACACCCGCATTAACTCTATTATTTAAAGTATGTCATTGGATGGGAAAGGGTTAAACAGGCAGTTTTGATGACATCACAAAGCACATAAACATCATAGATATCATATGACATCACAATTGGAATAGAATGTACCAAGTGCAACACCTGAGCCATCTTGTGTCCCCAGAGGCAGCAGCTTGAAGAAGACAAGCCCAGGTAGGTAGCTGTTCACTGAACACTAAGGTCCCATTCACACATTGTGTAGCTGTCGGGTGTTTGTGGTGAAGTTCAGAACTGCATCATTTACCCTTAAAAAATCTCAGCAAATATCTCTGATTGACGTGATTCCTTAAATAGGATCATTAAATCCTCTTTTCTGCAATGATAGGTGTTATGTCAGCTGTAATTAAGCACAGACAGATGACGGAGGTGCAGCAGGATGGCCGAAAAGAAACAACGGAGAACGTAGCAGCTTGATGGCACCAGGAGGACCAGACGTGGAACCCACTCTGTGTACAGGCTCAATAGTAAGTCTATCAGCCTGTATCCCACTCTGTGTACAGGCTCAATAGTAAGTCTATCAGCCTGTATCCCACTCTGTGTAGAGGCTCAATAGTAAGTCTATCAGCCTGTATCCCACTCTGTGTACAGACTCAATAGTAAGTTTATCAGCCTGTATCCCACTCTGTGTACAGGCTCAATAGTAAGTCTATCAGCCTGTATCCCACTCTGTGTACAGGCTCAATAGAAAGTCTATCAGCCTGTGTCCCACCCTGTGTAGAGGCTCAATAGTAAGTCTATCAGCCTGTATCCCACCCTGTGTAGAGGCTCAATAGTAAGTCTATCAGCCTGTATCCCACTCTGTGTACAGGCTCAATAAAAAGTCTATCAGTCTGTATCCCACTCTGTATACAGGCTCAATAGTAAGTCTATCAGCCTCTATCCCACTCTGTGTACAGTCTCAATAGTAAGTCTATCAGCCTGTATCCCACTCTGTGTACAGGCTCAATAGTAAGTCTATCAGCCTGTATCCCACTCTGTGTACAGGCTCAATAGAAAGTCTATCAGCCTGTATCCCACCCTGCGTAGAGGCTCAATAGTAAGTCTATCAGCCTATATCCCACCCTATCAGCCTGTATCCCACTCTGTGTACAGGCTCAATAGAAAGTCTATCAGCCTGTATCCCACTCTGTGTACAGGCTCAATAGTAAGTCTATCAGCCTGTATACCACTCTGTGTACAGACTCAATAGAAAGTCTATCAGCCTGTATCCCACTCTGTGTACAGGCTCAACAGTAAGTCTATCAGCCTGTATCCCACTCTGTGTACAGGCTCAATAGTAAGTCTATCAGTCTGTATCCCACTCTGTGTACAGGCTCAATAGAAAGTCTATCAGTCTGTATCCCACTCTGTATACAGGCTCAATAGTAAGTCTATCAGCCTCTATCCCACTATGTATACAGGCTCAATAGTAAGTCTATCAGCCTCTATCCCACTCTGTGTACAGTCTCAATCGTAAGTCTATCAGCCTGTATCCCACTCTGTGTACAGACTCAATAGAAAGTCTATCAGCCTGTATCCCACTCGGTGTAAAGGCTCAATAGAAAGTCTATCAGCCTGTATCCCACTCTGTATACAGGGGCAATAGTAAGTCTATCAGCCTGTATCCCACTCTGTGTACAGGCTCAATAGTAAGTCTATCAGCCTGTATCCCACTCTGTGTACAGGCTCAATAGAAAGTCTATCAGCCTGTATCCCATTCTGTGTACAGGCTCAATAGTAAGTCTATCAGCCTGTATCATACACTGTGTACAGGCTCAATAGTAAGTCTATCAGCCTGTATCCCACTCTGTGTACAGGCTCAATAGTAAGTCTATCAGCCTGTATCCCACTCTGTGTATAGGCTCAATAGTAAGTCTATCAGCCTGTATCCCACTCTGTGTATAGGCTCAAAAGTAAGTCTATCAGCCTGTATCATACACTGTGTACAGGCTCAATAGTAAGTCTATCAGCCTGTATCCCACTCTGTGTATAGGCTCAATAGTAAGTCTAATCAGCCTGTATCCCACTCTGTGTACAGGCTCAATAGTAAGTCTATCAGCCTGTATCCCACTCTGTGTACAGGCTCAATAGTAAGTCTATCATCCTGTATCCCACTCTGTGTACAGGCTCAATGGTAAGTCTATCAGCCGGTATCCCACTCTGTGTACAGGCTCAATAGTACGTCTATCAGCCTGTATCCCACCATGTGTACAGGCTCAATAGAAAGTCTATCAGTCTGTATCCCACTCTGTGTACAGGCTCAATAGTAAGTCTAATCAGCCTGTATACCACTCTGTGTACAGGCTCAATAGTAAGTCTATCAGCCTGTATCCCACTCTGTGTACAGGCTCAATAGTAAGTCTATCAGCCTGTATAACACTCTGTGTACAGGCTCAATAGGACGTCTATCAGCCGGTATCCCACTCTGTGTACAGGCTCAATAGTAATTCTATTAGCCTGTATCACACTCTGTGTACAGGTCAATAGTAAGTCTATCAGCCTGTATACCACTCTGTATACAGGCTCAATAGTAAGTCTATCAGCCTGTATCCCACTCTGTGTACAGGGTCAATAGTAAGTCTATCAGCCTGTATCCCACTTTGTGTACAGGCCCAATAGCAAGTCTATCAGTTTGTATCCCACTCTGTGTACAGGCTCAATAGTAAGTCTATCAGTCTGTATCCCACTCTGTGTACAGGCTCAATAGTAAGTCTATCAGCCTGTATCCCACTCTGTGTACAGGCTCAATAGTAAGTCTATCAGCCTGTGTCCCACTCTGTGTACAGACTCAATAGAAAGTCTATCAGCCTGTATCCCACTCTGTGTACAGGCTCAATAGTAAGTCTATCAGCCTGTATCCCACTCTGTGTACAGGCTCAATAGTAAGTCTATCAGCCTGTATCCCACTCTGTGTACAGGCTCAATAGAAAATCTATCAGCCTGTATCCCACTCTGTGTACAGGCTCAATAGTTCGTCTATCACTCTCTATCCCACTCTGTGTACAGGCTCAATAGAAAGTCTATCAGCCTGTATCCCACTCTGTGTACAGGCTCAATAGTTCGTCTATCACTCTCTATCCCGCTCTGTGTACAGGCTCAATAGTAAGTCTATCAGCCTGTATCCCATTCTGTGTACAGGCTCAATAGTAAGTCTATCAGCCTGTATCCCACTCTGTTTACAGGCTCAATAGTAAGTCTATCAGTCTGTATCCCACTCTGTGTACAGGCTCAATAGAAAGTCTATCAGCCTGTATCCCACTCTGTGTACAGGCTCAATAGTACATCTATCAGCCTGTATCCCACTCTGTGTACAGGCTCAATAGTAAGTCTATCAGCCTGTACCCCACTCTGTGTACAGGCTTAATAGTAAGTCTATCAGCCTGTATCCCATTCTGTGTACAGGCTCAATAGTAAGTCTATCAGCCTGTATCCCACTCTGTTTACAGGCTCAATAGTAAGTCTATCAGCCTGTATTCCACTCTGTGTACAGGCTCAATAGTAAGTCTATCAGCCTGTATCCCACTCTGTATACAGGCTCAATAGTACGTCTATCAGCCTGTATCCCACTCTGTGTAAAGGCTCAATAGTAATTCTATCAGCCTGTATCCCACTCTGTGTACAGGTCAATAGTAAGTCTATCAGCCTGTATCCCACTCTGTGTATAGGCTCAATAGTAAGTCTATCAGCCTGTATTCCACTCTGTGTACAGGCTCAATAGTAAGTCTATCAGTCTGTATCCCACTCTGTGTACAGGCTCAATAGTACGTCTATCAGCCGGTATCCCACTCTGTGTACAGGCTCAATAGTAATTCTATCAGCCTGTATCCCACTCTGTGTACAGGGTCAATAGTAAGTCTATCAGCCTGTATCCCACTTTGTGTACAGGCCCAATAGCAAGTCTATCAGCCTGTATCCCACTTTGTGTACAGGCCCAATAGCAAGTCTATCAGTTTGTATCCCACTCTGTGTACAGGCTCAATAGTAAGTCTATCAGTCTGTATCCCACTCTGTGTACAGACTCACTAGTAAGTCTATCAGCCTGTATCCCTCTCTGTGTACAGGCTCAATAGAAAGTCTATCAGTCTGTATCGCACTCTGTGTACAGGCTCAATAGAAAGTCTATCAGTCTGTATCCCACTCTGTGTACAGATTCAATAGTACATCTATCAGCCTGTATCCCACTATGTGTACAGGCTCAATAATAAGTCTATCAGCCTGTATCCCACTCTGTGTACAGGCTCAATAGAAAATCTATCAGCCTGTATCCCACTCTGTGTACAGGCTCAATAGTAAGTCTATCACTCTCTATCCCACTCTGTGTACAGGCTCAATAGAAAGTCTATCAGCCTGTATCCCACTCTGTATACAGACTCAATAGTAAGTCTATTAGCCTGTATCCCACTCTGTGTACAGGCTCAATAGTAAGTCTATCAGCCGGTATCCCACTCTGTGCACAGGCTCAATAGTAAGTCTATCAGCCTGTATCCCACTCTGTGTACATACTCAATAGAAAGTCTATCAGCTTGTATCCCACTCTGTATACAGGGGCAATAGTAAGTCTATCAGCCTGTATCCCACTCTGTGTACAGGCTCAATAGTAAGTCTATCAGCCTGTATCCCACTCTGTGTACAGGCTCAATAGAAAGTCTATCAGCCTGTATCCCATTCTGTGTACAGGCTCAATAGTAAGTCTATCAGCCTGTATCATACACTGTGTACAGGCTCAATAGTAAGTCTATCAGCCTGTATCCCACTCTGTGTACAGGCTCAATAGTAAGTCTATCAGCCTGTATCCCACTCTGTGTATAGGCTCAATAGTAAGTCTATCAGCCTGTATCCCACTCTGTGTATAGGCTCAATAGTAAGTCTATCAGCCTGTATCATACACTGTACAGGCTCAATAGTAAGTCTATCAGCCTGTATCCCACTCTGTGTATAGGCTCAATAGTAAGTCTATCAGCCTGTATCCCACTCTGTGTACAGGCTCAATAGTAAGTCTATCAGCCTGTATCCCACTTTGTGTACAGGCTCAATAGTAAGTCTATCAGCCTGTATCCCACTCTGTGTACAGGCTCAATAGAAAGTCTATCAGTCTGTATCCCACTCTGTGTACGGGCTCAGTAGTAAGTCTAATCAGCCTGTATCCCACTCTGTGTACAGGCTCAATAGTAAGTCTATCAGCCTGTATCCCACTCTGTGTACAGGCTCAATAGTAAGTCTATCATCCTGTATCCCACTCTGTGTACAGGCTCAATGGTAAGTCTATCAGCCGGTATCCCACTCTGTGTACAGGCTCAATAGTACGTCTATCAGCCTGTATCCCACCATGTGTACAGGCTCAATAGAAAGTCTATCAGTCTGTATCCCACTCTGTGTACAGGCTCAATAGTAAGTCTAATCAGCCTGTATACCACTCTGTGTACAGGCTCAATAGTAAGTCTATCAGCCTGTATCCCACTCTGTGTACAGGCTCAATAGTAAGTCTATCAGCCTGTATAACACTCTGTGTACAGGCTCAATAGTACGTCTATCAGCCGGTATCCCACTCTGTGTACAGGCTCAATAGTAATTCTATTAGCCTGTATCACACTCTGTGTACAGGTCAATAGTAAGTCTATCAGCCTGTATACCACTCTGTATACAGGCTCAATAGTAAGTCTATCAGCCTGTATCCCACTCTGTGTACAGGGTCAATAGTAAGTCTATCAGCCTGTATCCCACTTTGTGTACAGGCCCAATAGCAAGTCTATCAGTTTGTATCCCACTCTGTGTACAGGCTCAATAGTAAGTCTATCAGTCTGTATCCCACTCTGTGTACAGGCTCAATAGTAAGTCTATCAGCCTGTATCCCACTCTGTGTACAGGCTCAATAGTAAGTCTATCAGCCTGTGTCCCACTCTGTGTACAGACTCAATAGAAAGTCTATCAGCCTGTATCCCACTCTGTGTACAGGCTCAATAGTAAGTCTATCAGCCTGTATCCCACTCTGTGTACAGGCTCAATAGAAAGTCTATCAGCCTGTATCCCACTCTGTGTACAGGCTCAATAGTACATCTATCAGCCTGTGTCCCACTCTGTGTACAGGCTCAATAGTAAGTCTATCAGCCTGTACCCCACTCTGTGTACAGGCTTAATAGTAAGTCTATCAGCCTGTATCCCATTCTGTGTACAGGCTCAATAGTAAGTCTATCAGCCTGTATCCCACTCTGTTTACAGGCTCAATAGTAAGTCTATCAGTCTGTATCCCACTCTGTGTACAGACACAATAGAAAGTCTATCAGCCTGTATCCCACTCTGTATACAGGCTCAATAGTACGTCTATCAGCCTGTATCCCACTCTGTGTAAAGGCTCAATAGTAATTCTATCAGCCTGTATCCCACTCTGTGTACAGGTCAATAGTAAGTCTATCAGCCTGTATCCCACTCTGTGTATAGGCTCAATAGTAAGTCTATCAGCCTGTATTCCACTCTGTGTACAGGCTCAATAGTAAGTCTATCAGTCTGTATCCCACTCTGTGTACAGGCTCAATAGTACGTCTATCAGCCGGTATCCCACTCTGTGTACAGGCTCAATAGTAATTCTATTAGCCTGTATCCCACTCTGTGTACAGGTCAATAGTAAGTCTATCAGCCTGTATACCACTCTGTATACAGGCTCAATAGTAAGTCTATCAGCCTGTATCCCACTCTGTGTACAGGGTCAATAGTAAGTCTATCAGCCTGTATCCCACTTTGTGTACAGGCCCAATAGCAAGTCTATCAGTTTGTATCCCACTCTGTGTACAGGCTCAATAGTAAGTCTTTCAGTCTGTATCCCACTCTGTGTACAGACTCAATAGTAAGTCTATCAGCCTGTATCCCTCTCTGTGTACAGATTCAATAGTACATCTATCAGCCTGTATCCCACTATGTGTACAGGCTCAATAGTAAGTCTATCAGCCTGTGTCCCACTCTGTGTACAGACTCAATAGAAAGTCTATCAGCCTGTATCCCACTCTGTGTACAGGCTCAATAGTAAGTCTATCAGCCTGTATCCCACTCTGTGTACAGGCTCAATAGAAAGTCTATCAGCCTGTATCCCACTCTGTATACAGACTCAATAGTAAGTCTATTAGCCTGTATCCCACTCTGTGTACAGGCTCAATAGTAAGTCTATCAGCCGGTATCCCACTCTGTGTACAGGCTCAATAGTAAGTCTATCAGTCTGTATCCCACTCTGTGTACAGGCTCAATAGTAAGTCTATCAGCCTGTATCCCACTCTGTGTACATACTCAATAGAAAGTCTATCAGCTTGTATCCCACTCTGTATACAGGGGCAATAGTAAGTCTATCAGCCTGTATCCCACTCTGTGTACAGGCTCAATAGAAAGTCTATCAGCCTGTATCCCATTCTGTGTACAGGCTCAATAGTAAGTCTATCAGCCTGTATCATACACTGTGTACAGGCTCAATAGTAAGTCTATCAGCCTGTATCCCACTCTGTGTACAGGCTCAATAGTAAGTCTATCAGCCTGTATCCCACTCTGTGAATAGGCTCAATAGTAAGTCTATCAGCCTGTATCCCACTCTGTGTATAGGCTCAATCGTAAGTCTATCAGCCTGTATCATACACTGTGTACAGGCTCAATAGTAAGTCTATCAGCCTGTATCCCACTCTGTGTATAGGCTCAATAGTAAGTCTATCAACCTGTATCCCACTCTGTGAATAGGCTCAATAGTAAGTCTATCAGCCTGTATCCCACTCTGTGTATAGGCTCAATCGTAAGTCTATCAGCCTGTATCATACACTGTGTACAGGCTCAATAGTAAGTCTATCAGCCTGTATCCCACTTTGTGTACAGGCTCAATAGTAAGTCTATCAGCCTGTATCCCACTCTGTGTATAGGCTCAATAGAAAGTCTATCAGCCTGTATCCCACTCTGTGTACAGGCTCAATAGTAAGTCTATCAGCCTGTATCCCACTCTGTGTATAGGCTCAATAGTAAGTCTATCAGCCTGTATCCCACTCTGTGTATAGGCTCAATAGTAAGTCTATCAGCCTGTATCATACACTGTGTACAGGCTCAATAGTAAGTCTATCAGCCTGTATCCCACTCTGTGTATAGGCTCAATAGTAAGTCTAATCAGCCTGTATCCCACTCTGTGTACAGGCTCAATAGTAAGTCTATCAGCCTGTATCCCACTCTGTGTACAGGCTCAATAGTAAGTCTATCATCCTGTATCCCACTCTGTGTACAGGCTCAATGGTAAGTCTATCAGCCGGTATCCCACTCTGTGTACAGGCTCAATAGTACGTCTATCAGCCTGTATCCCACCATGTGTACAGGCTCAATAGAAAGTCTATCAGTCTGTATCCCACTCTGTGTACAGGCTCAATAGTAAGTCTAATCAGCCTGTATACCACTCTGTGTACAGGCTCAATAGTAAGTCTATCAGTCTGTATCCCACTCTGTGTACAGGCTCAATAGTAAGTCTATCAGCCTGTATAACACTCTGTGTACAGGCTCAATAGTACGTCTATCAGCCGGTATCCCACTCTGTGTACAGGCTCAATAGTAATTCTATTAGCCTGTATCACACTCTGTGTTCAGGTCAATAGTAAGTCTATCAGCCTGTATACCACTCTGTATACAGGCTCAATAGTAAGTCTATCAGCCTGTATCCCACTCTGTGTACAGGGTCAATAGTAAGTCTATCAGCCTGTATCCCACTTTGTGTACAGGCCCAATAGCAAGTCTATCAGTTTGTATCCCACTCTGTGTACAGGCTCAATAGTAAGTCTATCAGTCTGTATCCCACTCTGTGTACAGGCTCAATAGTAAGTCTATCAGCCTGTATCCCACTCTGTGTACAGGCTCAATAGTAAGTCTATCAGCCTGTATCCCACTCTGTGTACATACTCAATAGAAAGTCTATCAGCTTGTATCCCACTCTGTATACAGGGGCAATAGTAAGTCTATCAGCCTGTATCCCACTCTGTGTACAGGCTCAATAGAAAGTCTATCAGCCTGTATCCCTTTCTGTGTACAGGCTCAATAGTAAGTCTATCAGCCTGTATCATACACTGTGTACAGGCTCAATAGTAAGTCTATCAGCCTGTATCCCACTCTGTGTACAGGCTCAATAGTAAGTCTATCAGCCTGTATCCCACTCTGTGAATAGGCTCAATAGTAAGTCTATCAGCCTGTATCCCACTCTGTGTATAGGCTCAATTGTAAGTCTATCAGCCTGTATCATACACTGTGTACAGGCTCAATAGTAAGTCTATCAGCCTGTATCCCACTCTGTGTATAGGCTCAATAGTAAGTCTATCAACCTGTATCCCACTCTGTGTACAGGCTCAATAGTAAGTCTATCAGCCTGTATCCCACTTTGTGTACAGGCTCAATAGTAAGTCTATCAGCCTGTATCCCACTCTGTGTACAGGCTCAATAGAAAGTCTATCAGCCTGTATCCCACTCTGTGTACAGGCTCAATAGTAAGTCTATCAGCCTGTATCCCACTCTGTGTATAGGCTCAATAGTAAGTCTATCAGCCTGTATCCCACTCTGTGTATAGGCTCAATAGTAAGTCTATCAGCCTGTATCATACACTGTGTACAGGCTCAATAGTAAGTCTATCAGCCTGTATCCCACTCTGTGTATAGGCTCAATAGTAAGTCTAATCAGCCTGTATCCCACTCTGTGTACAGGCTCAATAGTAAGTCTATCAGCCTGTATCCCACTCTGTGTACAGGCTCAATAGTAAGTCTATCATCCTGTATCCCACTCTGTGTACAGGCTCAATGGTAAGTCTATCAGCCGGTATCCCACTCTGTGTACAGGCTCAATAGTACGTCTATCAGCCTGTATCCCACCATGTGTACAGGCTCAATAGAAAGTCTATCAGTCTGTATCCCACTCTGTGTACAGGCTCAATAGTAAGTCTATCAGCCTGTATAACACTCTGTGTACAGGCTCAATAGTACGTCTATCAGCCGGTATCCCACTCTGTGTACAGGCTCAATAGTAATTCTATTAGCCTGTATCACACTCTGTGTTCAGGTCAATAGTAAGTCTATCAGCCTGTATACCACTCTGTATACAGGCTCAATAGTAAGTCTATCAGCCTGTATCCCACTCTGTGTACAGGGTCAATAGTAAGTCTATCAGCCTGTATCCCACTTTGTGTACAGGCCCAATAGCAAGTCTATCAGTTTGTATCCCACTCTGTGTACAGGCTCAATAGTAAGTCTATCAGTCTGTATCCCACTCTGTGTACAGGCTCAATAGTAAGTCTATCAGCCTGTATCCCACTCTGTGTACAGGCTCAATAGTAAGTCTATCAGCCTGTGTCCCACTCTGTGTACAGACTCAATAGAAAGTCTATCAGCCTGTATCCCACTCTGTGTACAGGCTCAATAGTAAGTCTATCAGCCTGTATCCCACTCTGTGTACAGGCTCAATAGTAAGTCTATCAGCCTGTATCCCACTCTGTGTACAGGCTCAATAGAAAATCTATCAGCCTGTATCCCACTCTGTGTACAGGCTCAATAGTTCGTCTATCACTCTCTATCCCACTCTGTGTACAGGCTCAATAGAAAGTCTATCAGCCTGTATCCCACTCTGTGTATAGGCTCAATAGTTCGTCTATCACTCTCTATCCCGCTCTGTGTACAGGCTCAATAGTAAGTCTATCAGCCTGTATCCCATTCTGTGTACAGGCTCAATAGTAAGTCTATCAGCCTGTATCCCACTCTGTTTACAGGCTCAATAGTAAGTCTATCAGTCTGTATCCCACTCTGTGTACAGGCTCAATAGAAAGTCTATCAGCCTGTATCCCACTCTGTGTACAGGCTCAATAGTACATCTATCAGCCTGTATCCCACTCTGTGTACAGGCTCAATAGTAAGTCTATCAGCCTGTACCCCACTCTGTGTAAAGGCTTAATAGTAAGTCTATCAGCCTGTATCCCATTCTGTGTACAGGCTCAATAGTAAGTCTATCAGCCTGTATCCCACTCTGTTTACAGGCTCAATAGTAAGTCTATCAGCCTGTATTCCACTCTGTGTACAGGCTCAATAGTAAGTCTATCAGCCTGTATCCCACTCTGTATACAGGCTCAATAGTACGTCTATCAGCCTGTATCCCACTCTGTGTAAAGGCTCAATAGTAATTCTATCAGCCTGTATCCCACTCTGTGTACAGGTCAATAGTAAGTCTATCAGCCTGTATCCCACTCTGTGTATAGGCTCAATAGTAAGTCTATCAGCCTGTATTCCACTCTGTGTACAGGCTCAATAGTAAGTCTATCAGTCTGTATCCCACTCTGTGTACAGGCTCAATAGTACGTCTATCAGCCGGTATCCCACTCTGTGTACAGGCTCAATAGTAATTCTATTATCCTGTATCCCACTCTGTGTACAGGTCAATAGTAAGTCTATCAGCCTGTATACCACTCTGTATACAGGCTCAATAGTAAGTCTATCAGCCTGTATCCCACTCTGTGTACAGGGTCAATAGTAAGTCTATCAGCCTGTATCCCACTTTGTGTACAGGCCCAATAGCAAGTCTATCAGTTTGTATCCCACTCTGTGTACAGGCTCAATAGTAAGTCTATCAGTCTGTATCCCACTCTGTGTACAGACTCAATAGTAAGTCTATCAGCCTGTATCCCTCTCTGTGTACAGGCTCAATAGAAAGTCTATCAGTCTGTATCGCACTCTGTGTACAGGCTCAATAGAAAGTCTATCAGTCTGTATCCCACTCTGTGTACAGATTCAATAGTACATCTATCAGCCTGTATCCCACTATGTGTACAGGCTCAATAATAAGTCTATCAGCCGATATCCCACTCTGTGTACAGGCTCAATAGTAAGTCTATCAGCCTGTGTCCCACTCTGTGTACAGACTCAATAGAAAGTCTATCAGCCTGTATCCCACTCTGTGTACAGGCTCAATAGTAAGTCTATCAGCCTGTATCCCACTCTGTGTACAGGCTCAATAGTAAGTCTATCAGCCTGTATCCCACTCTGTGTACAGGCTCAATAGAAAATCTATCAGCCTGTATCCCACTCTGTGTACAGGCTCAATAGTAAGTCTATCACTCTCTATCCCACTCTGTGTACAGGCTCAATAGAAAGTCTATCAGCCTGTATCCCACTCTGTATACAGACTCAATAGTAAGTCTATTAGCCTGTATCCCACTCTGTGTACAGGCTCAATAGTAAGTCTATCAGCCGGTATCCCACTCTGTGTACAGGCTCAATAGTAAGTCTATCAGCCTGTATCCCACTCTGTGTACATACTCAATAGAAAGTCTATCAGCTTGTATCCCACTCTGTATACAGGGGCAATAGTAAGTCTATCAGCCTGTATCCCACTCTGTGTACAGGCTCAATAGTAAGTCTATCAGCCTGTATCCCACTCTGTGTACAGGCTCAATAGAAAGTCTATCAGCCTGTATCCCATTCTGTGTACAGGCTCAATAGTAAGTCTATCAGCCTGTATCATACACTGTGTACAGGCTCAATAGTAAGTCTATCAGCCTGTATCCCACTCTGTGTATAGGCTCAATAGTAAGTCTATCAGCCTGTATCCCACTCTGTGTATAGGCTCAATAGTAAGTCTATCAGCCTGTATCATACACTGTGTACAGGCTCAATAGTAAGTCTATCAGCCTGTATCCCACTCTGTGTATAGGCTCAATAGTAAGTCTATCAGCCTGTATCCCACTCTGTGTACAGGCTCAATAGTAAGTCTATCAGCCTGTATCCCACTTTGTGTACAGGCTCAATAGTAAGTCTATCAGCCTGTATCCCACTCTGTGTACAGGCTCAATAGAAAGTCTATCAGTCTGTATCCCACTCTGTGTACGGGCTCAGTAGTAAGTCTAATCAGCCTGTATCCCACTCTGTGTACAGGCTCAATAGTAAGTCTATCAGCCTGTATCCCACTCTGTGTACAGGCTCAATAGTAAGTCTATCATCCTGTATCCCACTCTGTGTACAGGCTCAATGGTAAGTCTATCAGCCGGTATCCCACTCTGTGTACAGGCTCAATAGTACGTCTATCAGCCTGTATCCCACCATGTGTACAGGCTCAATAGAAAGTCTATCAGTCTGTATCCCACTCTGTGTACAGGCTCAATAGTAAGTCTAATCAGCCTGTATACCACTCTGTGTACAGGCTCAATAGTAAGTCTATCAGCCTGTATCCCACTCTGTGTACAGGCTCAATAGTAAGTCTATCAGCCTGTATAACACTCTGTGTACAGGCTCAATAGTACGTCTATCAGCCGGTATCCCACTCTGTGTACAGGCTCAATAGTAATTCTATTAGCCTGTATCACACTCTGTGTACAGGTCAATAGTAAGTCTATCAGCCTGTATACCACTCTGTATACAGGCTCAATAGTAAGTCTATCAGCCTGTATCCCACTCTGTGTACAGGGTCAATAGTAAGTCTATCAGCCTGTATCCCACTTTGTGTACAGGCCCAATAGCAAGTCTATCAGCCTGTATCCCACTCTGTGTACAGGCTCAATAGTAAGTCTATCAGCCTGTATCCCACTCTGTGTACATACTCAATAGAAAGTCTATCAGCTTGTATCCCACTCTGTATACAGGGGCAATAGTAAGTCTATCAGCCTGTATCCCACTCTGTGTACAGGCTCAATAGAAAGTCTATCAGCCTGTATCCCATTCTGTGTACAGGCTCAATAGTAAGTCTATCAGCCTGTATCATACACTGTGTACAGGCTCAATAGTAAGTCTATCAGCCTGTATCCCACTCTGTGTACAGGCTCAATAGTAAGTCTATCAGCCTGTATCCCCCTCTGTGTATAGGCTCAATAGTAAGTCTATCAGCCTGTATCCCACACTGTGTATAGGCTCAATAGTAAGTCTATCAGCCTGTATCATACACTGTGTACAGGCTCAATAGTAAGTCTATCAGCCTGTATCATACACTGTGTACAGGCTCAATAGTAAGTCTATCAGCCTGTATCCCACTCTGTGTACAGGCTCAATAGTAAGTCTATCAGCCGGTATCCCACTCTGTGTACAGGCTCAATAGTAAGTCTATCAGTCTGTATCCCACTCTGTGTACAGGCTCAATAGTAAGTCTATCAGCCTGTATCCCACTCTGTGTACATACTCAATAGAAAGTCTATCAGCTTGTATCCCACTCTGTATACAGGGGCAATAGTAAGTCTATCAGCCTGTATCCCACTCTGTGTACAGGCTCAATAGTAAGTCTATCAGCCTGTATCCCACTCTGTGTACAGGCTCAATAGTAAGTCTATCAGTCTGTATCCCACTCTGTGTATAGGCTCAATAGTAAGTCTATCAGCCTGTATCCCACTCTGTGTACAGGCTCAATAGTAAGTCTATCAGCCTGTATCATACACTGTGTACAGGCTCAATAGTAAGTCTATCAGCCTGTATCCCACTCTGTGTATAGGCTCAATAGTAAGTCTATCAGCCTGTATCCCACTCTGTGTACAGGCTCAATAGTAAGTCTATCAGCCTGTATCCCACTTTGTGTACAGGCTCAATAGTAAGTCTATCAGCCTGTATCCCACTCTGTGTACAGGCTCAATAGAAAGTCTATCAGTCTGTATCCCACTCTGTGTACGGGCTCAGTAGTAAGTCTAATCAGCCTGTATCCCACTCTGTGTACAGGCTCAATAGTAAGTCTATCAGCCTGTATCCCACTCTGTGTACAGGCTCAATAGTAAGTCTATCATCCTGTATCCCACTCTGTGTACAGGCTCAATGGTAAGTCTATCAGCCGGTATCCCACTCTGTGTACAGGCTCAATAGTACGTCTATCAGCCTGTATCCCACCATGTGTACAGGCTCAATAGAAAGTCTATCAGTCTGTATCCCACTCTGTGTACAGGCTCAATAGTAAGTCTAATCAGCCTGTATACCACTCTGTGTACAGGCTCAATAGTAAGTCTATCAGCCTGTATCCCACTCTGTGTACAGGCTCAATAGTAAGTCTATCAGCCTGTATAACACTCTGTGTACAGGCTCAATAGTACGTCTATCAGCCGGTATCCCACTCTGTGTACAGGCTCAATAGTAATTCTATTAGCCTGTATCACACTCTGTGTACAGGTCAATAGTAAGTCTATCAGCCTGTATACCACTCTGTATACAGGCTCAATAGTAAGTCTATCAGCCTGTATCCCACTCTGTGTACAGGGTCAATAGTAAGTCTATCAGCCTGTATCCCACTCTGTGTACAGGCTCAATAGTAAGTCTATCAGCCTGTATCCCACTCTGTGTACATACTCAATAGAAAGTCTATCAGCTTGTATCCCACTCTGTATACAGGGGCAATAGTAAGTCTATCAGCCTGTATCCCACTCTGTGTACAGGCTCAATAGAAAGTCTATCAGCCTGTATCCCATTCTGTGTACAGGCTCAATAGTAAGTCTATCAGCCTGTATCATACACTGTGTACAGGCTCAATAGTAAGTCTATCAGCCTGTATCCCACTCTGTGTACAGGCTCAATAGTAAGTCTATCAGCCTGTATCCCCCTCTGTGTATAGGCTCAATAGTAAGTCTATCAGCCTGTATCCCACACTGTGTATAGGCTCAATAGTAAGTCTATCAGCCTGTATCATACACTGTGTACAGGCTCAATAGTAAGTCTATCAGCCTGTATCATACACTGTGTACAGGCTCAATAGTAAGTCTATCAGCCTGTATCCCACTCTGTGTACAGGCTCAATAGTAAGTCTATCAGCCGGTATCCCACTCTGTGTACAGGCTCAATAGTAAGTCTATCAGTCTGTATCCCACTCTGTGTACAGGCTCAATAGTAAGTCTATCAGCCTGTATCCCACTCTGTGTACATACTCAATAGAAAGTCTATCAGCTTGTATCCCACTCTGTATACAGGGGCAATAGTAAGTCTATCAGCCTGTATCCCACTCTGTGTACAGGCTCAATAGTAAGTCTATCAGCCTGTATCCCACTCTGTGTACAGGCTCAATAGTAAGTCTATCAGCCTGTATCCCACTCTGTGTATAGGCTCAATAGTAAGTCTATCAGCCTGTATCCCACTCTGTGTATAGGCTCAATAGTAAGTCTATCAGCCTGTATCATACACTGTGTACAGGCTCAATAGTAAGTCTATCAGCCTGTATCCCACTCTGTGTATAGGCTCAATAGTAAGTCTATCAACCTGTATCCCACTCTGTGTACAGGCTCAATAGTAAGTCTATCAGCCTGTATCCCACTTTGTGTACAGGCTCAATAGTAAGTCTATCAGCCTGTATCCCACTCTGTGTACAGGCTCAATAGAAAGTCTATCAGTCTGTATCCCACTCTGTGTACGGGCTCAGTAGTAAGTCTAATCAGCCTGTATCCCACTCTGTGTACAGGCTCAATAGTAAGTCTATCAGCCTGTATCCCACTCTGTGTACAGGCTCAATAGTAAGTCTATCATCCTGTATCCCACTCTGTGTACAGGCTCAATGGTAAGTCTATCAGCCGGTATCCCACTCTGTGTACAGGCTCAATAGTACGTCTATCAGCCTGTATCCCACCATGTGTACAGGCTCAATAGAAAGTCTATCAGTCTGTATCCCACTCTGTGTACAGGCTCAATAGTAAGTCTAATCAGCCTGTATACCACTCTGTGTACAGGCTCAATAGTAAGTCTATCAGCCTGTATCCCACTCTGTGTACAGGCTCAATAGTAAGTCTATCAGCCTGTATAACACTCTGTGTACAGGCTCAATAGTACGTCTATCAGCCGGTATCCCACTCTGTGTACAGGCTCAATAGTAATTCTATTAGCCTCTATCACACTCTGTGTACAGGTCAATAGTAAGTCTATCAGCCTGTATACCACTCTGTATACAGGGTCAATAGTAAGTCTATCAGCCTGTATCCCACTTTGTGTACAGGCCCAATAGCAAGTCTATCAGTTTGTATCCCACTCTGTGTACAGGCTCAATAGTAAGTCTATCAGCCTGTATCCCACTCTGTGTACAGGCTCAATAGTAAGTCTATCAGCCTGTGTCCCACTCTGTGTACAGACTCAATAGAAAGTCTATCAGCCTGTAACCCACTCTGTGTACTGGCTCAATAGTAAGTCTATCAGCCTGTATCCCACTCTGTGTACAGGCTCAATAGTAAGTCTATCAGCCTGTATCCCACTCTGTGTACAGGCTCAATAGAAAATCTATCAGCCTGTATCCCACTCTGTGTACAGGCTCAATAGTTCGTCTATCACTCTCTATCCCACTCTGTGTACAGGCTCAATAGAAAGTCTATCAGCCTGTATCCCACTCTGTGTACAGGCTCAATAGTTCGTCTATCATTCTCTATCCCGCTCTGTGTACAGGCTCAATAGTAAGTCTATCAGCCGGTATCCCACTCTGTGTACAGGCTCAATAGTACGTCTATCAGCCTGTATCCCACTCTGTGTACAGGCTCAATAGTACGTCTATCAGCCTGTATCCCACTCTGTGTACAGGCTCAATAGAAAGTCTATCAGCCTGTATCCCACTCTGTGTACAGGCTCAATAGTACATCTATCAGCCTGTATCCCACTTTGTGTACAGGCTCAATAGTAAGTCTATCAGCCTGTACCCCACTCTGTGTACAGGCTTAATAGTAAGTCTATCAGCTTGTATCCCATTCTGTGTACAGGCTCAATAGTAAGTCTATCAGCCTGTATCCCACTCTGTTTACAGGCTCAATAGTAAGTCTATCAGTCTGTATCCCACTCTGTGTACAGACACAATAGAAAGTCTATCAGCCTGTATCCCACTCTGTATACAGGCTCAATAGTACGTCTATCAGCCTGTATCCCACTCTGTGTAAAGGCTCAATAGTAATTCTATCAGCCTGTATCCCACTCTGTGTACAGGTCAATAGTAAGTCTATCAGCCTGTATCCCACTCTGTGTATAGGCTCAATAGTAAGTCTATCAGCCTGTATTCCACTCTGTGTACAGGCTCAATAGTAAGTCTATCAGTCTGTATCCCACTCAGTGTACAGGCTCAATAGTACGTCTATCAGCCGGTATCCCACTCTGTGTACAGGCTCAATAGTAATTCTATTAGCCTGTATCCCACTCTGTGTACAGGTCAATAGTAAGTCTATCAGCCTGTATACCACTCTGTATACAGGCTCAATAGTAAGTCTATCAGCCTGTATCCCACTCTGTGTACAGGGTCAATAGTAAGTCTATCAGCCTGTATCCCACTTTGTGTACAGGCCCAATAGCAAGTCTATCAGTTTGTATCCCACTCTGTGTACAGGCTCAATAGTAAGTCTATCAGTCTGTATCCCACTCTGTGTACAGACTCAATAGTAAGTCTATCAGCCTGTATCCCTCTCTGTGTACAGGCTCAATAGAAAGTCTATCAGTCTGTATCGCACTCTGTGTACAGGCTCAATAGAAAGTCTATCAGTCTGTATCCCACTCTGTGTATAGGCTCAATAGTAAGTCTATCAGCCTGTATCCCACTCTGTGTACAGGCTCAATAGTAAGTCTATCAGCCTGTATCCCACTCTGTGTACAGGCTCAATAGAAAATCTATCAGCCTGTATCCCACTCTGTGTACAGGCTCAATAGTAAGTCTATCACTCTCTATCCCACTCTGTGTACAGGCTCAATAGAAAGTCTATCAGCCTGTATCCCACTCTGTATACAGACTCAATAGTAAGTCTATTAGCCTGTATCCCACTCTGTGTACTGGCTCAATAGTAAGTCTATCAGCCGGTATCCTACTCTGTGCACAGGCTCAATAGTACGTCTATCAGCCTGTATCCCACTCTGTGTACAGGCTCAATAGTAAGTCTATCAGCCTGTATACCACTCTGTATACAGGCTCAATAGTAAGTCTATCAGCCTGTACCCCACTTTGTGTACAGGCTTAATAGTAAGTCTATCAGCCTGTATCCCATTCTGTGTACAGGCTCAATAGTAAGTCTATCAGCCTGTATCCCACTCTGTTTACAGGCTCAATAGTAAGTCTATCAGTCTGTATCCCACTCTGTGTACAGACACAATAGAAAGTCCATCAGCCTGTATCCCACTCTGTATACAGGCTCAATAGTACGTCTATCAGCCTGTATCCCACTCTGTGTAAAGGCTCAATAGTAATTCTATCAGCCTGTATCCCACTCTGTGTACAGGTCAATAGTAAGTCTATCAGTCTGTATCCCACTCTGTGTATAGGCTCAATAGTAAGTCTATCAGCCCGTATCCCACTCTGTGTACAGGCTCAATAGAAAGTCTATCAGTCTGCATCCCACTCTGTGTACAGGCTCAATAGTAAGTCTATCAGCCTGTATCCCACTCTGTGTACAGGCTCAATAGTACGTCTATCAGCCTGTATCCTACTCTGTGTACAGGCTCAATAGAAAGTCTATCAGCCTGTATCCCATTCTGTGTACAGACTCAATAGAAAGTCTATCAGCCTGTATCCCACTCTGTTTACAGGCTCAATAGTAAGTCTATCAGCCTGTATCCCACTCTGTGTACAGGCTCAATAGAAAATCTATCAGCCTGTATCCCACTCTGTGTACAGGCTCAATTGAAAATCTATCAGCCTGTATCCCACTCTGTGTACAGGCTCAATAGTAAGTCTATCAGCCTGTATCCCACTCTGTGTACAGGCTCAATAGAAAGTCTATCAGTCTGTATCCCACTCTGTGTACAGGCTCAATAGTAAGTCTATCAGCCTCTATCCCACTCTGTGTACAGACTCAATAGTAAGTCTATCAGCCTCTATCCCACTCTGTGTACAGGCTCAATAGTAAGTCTATCAGCCGGTATCCCACTCTGTGTACAGGCTCAATAGTAAGTCTATCAGCCTGTATCCCACTCTGTGTACAGATTCAATAGTACATCTATCAGCCTGTATCCCACTCTGTGTACAGGCTCAATAGTAAGTGTATCAGCCGGTATCCCACTCTGTGTATAGGCTCAATATTAAGTCTATCAGCCTCTATCCCACTCTGTGTACAGGCTCAATAGTAAGTCTATCAGCCTGTGTCCCACTCTGTGTACAGACTCAATAGAAAGTCTATCAGCCTGTATCCCACTCTGAGCATAGGCTCAATAGTAAGTCTATCAGCCTGTATCCCACTCTGTGTATAGGCTCAATAGTAAGTCTATCAGCCTCTATCCCACTCTGTGTACAGGCTCAATAGTAATTCTATCAGCCTGTATCCCACTCTGTGTACAGGCTCAATAGAAAGTCTATCAGTCTGCATCCCACTCTGTGTACAGGCTCAATAGTAAGTCTATCAGCCTGTATCCCACTCTGTGTACAGGCTCAATAGTACGTCTATCAGCCTGTATCCTACTCTGTGTACAGGCTCAATAGAAAGTCTATCAGCCTGTATCCCATTCTGTGTACAGACTCAATAGAAAGTCTATCAGCCTGTATCCCACTCTGTTTACAGGCTCAATAGTAAGTCTATCAGCCTGTATCCCACTCTGTGTACAGGCTCAATAGAAAATCTATCAGCCTGTATCCCACTCTGTGTACAGGCTCAATTGAAAATCTATCAGCCTGTATCCCACTCTGTGTACAGGCTCAATAGTAAGTCTATCAGCCTGTATCCCACTCTGTGTACAGGCTCAATAGAAAGTCTATCAGTCTGTATCCCACTCTGTGTACAGGCTCAATAGTAAGTCTATCAGCCTCTATCCCACTCTGTGTACAGACTCAATAGTAAGTCTATCAGCCTGTATCCCACTCTGTGTACAGGCTCAATAGTAAGTCTATCAGCCGGTATCCCACTCTGTGTACAGGCTCAATAGTAAGTCTATCAGCCTGTATCCCACTCTGTGTACAGATTCAATAGTACATCTATCAGCCTGTATCCCACTCTGTGTACAGGCTCAATAGTAAGTGTATCAGCCGATATCCCACTCTGTGTATAGGCTCAATATTAAGTCTATCAGCCTCTATCCCACTCTGTGTACAGGCTCAATAGTAAGTCTATCATCCTGTGTCCCACTCTGTGTACAGACTCAATAGAAAGTCTATCAGCCTGTATCCCACTCTGTGCATAGGCTCAATAGTAAGTCTATCAGCCTGTATCCCACTCTGTGTATAGGCTCAATAGTAAGTCTATCAGCCTCTATCCCACTCTGTGTACAGGCTCAATAGTAATTCTATCAGCCTGTATCCCACTCTGTGTACAGACTCAATAGAAAGTCTATCAGCCTGTATCCCACTCTGTGTACAGACTCAATAGAAAGTCTATCAGCCTGTATCCCACTCTGTGTACAGGCTCAATAGTAAGTCTATCAGCCTGTATCCCACTCTGTGTATAGGCTCAATAGTAAGTCTATCAGCCTCTATCCCACTCTGTGTACAGGCTCAATAGTACATCTATCAGTCTGTATCCCACTCTATGTACAGGCTCAATAGAAAATCTATCTGCCTGTAATCCACTCTGTGTACAGGCTCAATAGTAAGTCTATCAGCCTGTATCCCACTCTATGTACAGGCTCAATAGAAAATCTATCAGCCTGTATCCCACTCTATGTACAGGCTCAATAGAAAATCTATCATCTTGTATCCCACTCTGTGTACAGGCTCAATAGAAAATCTATCAGCCTGTATCCCACTCTGTGTACAGGCTCAATAGAAAATCTATCAGCCTGTATCCCACTCTGTGTACAGGCTCAATAGTAAGTCTATCAGTCTGTTTCCCATTCTGTGTACAGGCTCAATAGAAAATCTATCAGCCTGTATCCCACTCTGTGTACAGGCTCAATAGTAAGTCTGTCAGTCTGTATCCCATTCTGTGTACAGGCTCAATAGTAAGTCTATCAGCCTGTATCCCACTCTGTGTACAGAATCAATAGAAAGTCTATCAGCCTGTATCCCACTCTGTGTACAGGCTCAATTGTGCGTTTATCAGCCTGTATCCCACTTTGTGTACAGGCCCAATAGAAAGTCTATCAGTCTGTATCCCACTCTGTGTACAGGCTCAATAGTGCGTTTATCAGCCTGTATCCCACTCTGTGTACAGGTCAATAGTAAGTCTATCAGCCGGTATCCCACTCTGTGTACAGGCTCAATAGTAAGTCTATCAGCCGGTATCCCACTCTGTGTTCAGGCTCAATAGTACGTCTATCAGCCTGTATCCTACTCTGTGTACAGGCTCAATAGTACATCTATCAGCCTGTATCCCACTCTGTGTACAGGCTCAATAGTAATTCTATCAGCCTGTATCCCACTCTGTGTACAGGGTCAATAGTAAGTCTATCAGCCTGTATCCCACTCTGTGTACAGGCTCAATAGTAATTCTATCAGCCTGTATCCCACTCTGTGTACAGGCTCAATAGTAAGTCTATCAGCAGGTATCCCACTCTGTGTACAGGCTCAATAGTAATTCTATCAGCCTGTATCCCACTCTGTGTACAGGCTCAATAGTAAGTCTATCAGCAGGTATCCCACTCTGTGTACAGGCTCAATAGTAAGTCTATCAGGCTGTATCCCACTCTGTGTACAGGCTCAATAGTAAGTCTATCAGCCGGTATCCCACTCTGTGTACAGGCTCAATAGTAAGTCTATCAGCCTGTATTCCACTCTGTATACAGGCTCAATAGTAATTCTATCAGCCTGTATCCCACTCTGTGTACAGGTCAATAGTAAGTCTATTAGCCTGTATCCCACTCTGTATACAGGGTCAATAGTAAGTCTATCAGCCTGTATCCCACTCTGTGTATAGGCTCAATAGTACGTCTATCAGCCTGTATCCCACTCTGTGTACAGATTCAATAGTACGTCTATCAGCCTGTATCCCACTCTGTGTAGAGGCTCAATAGTAAGTCTATCAGCCTGTATCCCAGTCTGTGTACAGATTCAATAGTACGTCTATCAGCCTGTATCCCACTCTGTGTACAGACTCAATAGAAAGTCTATCAGTCTGTATCCCATTCTGTGTACAGGCTCAATAGTAAGTCTATCAGCCTGTATCCCACTCTGTGTATAGGCTCAATAGTAAGTCTATCAGCCTGTATCCCACTCTGTGTATAGGCTCAATAGTAAGTCTATCAGCCTCTATCCCACTCTGTGTACAGGCTCAATAGTACATCTATCAGTCTGTATCCCACTCTGTGTACAGGCTCAATAGAAAATCTGTCAGCCTGTATCCCACTCTGTATACAGGCTCAATAGTACGTCTATCAGCCTGTATCCCACTCTGTGTAAAGGCTCAATAGTAATTCTATCAGCCTGTATTCCACTCTGTGTACAGGCTCAATAGTAAGTCTATCAGCCTGTATCCCATTCTGTGTACAGGCTCAATAGTAAGTCTATCAGCCTGTATCCCACTCTGTGAACAGGCTCAATAGAAAGTCTATCAGTCTGTATCCCACTCTGTGTACAGGCTCAATAGTAAGTCTATCAGCCTGTATCCCACTCTGTGTACAGGCTCAATAGAAAGTCTATCAGTCTGCATCCCACTCTGTGTACAGGCTCAATAGTAAGTCTATCAGCCTGTATCCCACTCTGTGTACAGGCTCAATAGTACGTCTATCAGCCTGTATCCTACTCTGTGTACAGGCTCAATAGTAAGTCTATCAGCCTGTATCCCATTCTGTGTACAGACTCAATAGAAAGTCTATCAGCCTGTATCCCACTCTGTTTACAGGCTCAATAGTAAGTCTATCAGCCTGTATCCCACTCTGTGTACAGGCTCAATAGAAAGTCTATCAGCCTGTATCCCACTCTGTGTACAGGCTCAATAGAAAATCTATCAGCCTGTATCCCACTCTGTGTACAGGCTCAATAGAAAATCTATCAGCCTGTATCCCACTCTGTGTACAGGCTCAATAGTAAGTCTATCAGCAGGTATCCCACTCTGTGTACAGGCTCAATAGTAAGTCTATCAGGCTGTATCCCACTCTGTGTACAGGCTCAATAGTAAGTCTATCAGCCGGTATCCCACTCTGTGTACAGGCTCAATAGTAAGTCTATCAGCCTGTATCCCACTCTGTATACAGGCTCAATAGTAATTCTATCAGCCTGTATCCCACTCTGTGTACAGGTCAATAGTAAGTCTATTAGCCTGTATCCCACTCTGTATACAGGGTCAATAGTAAGTCTATCAGCCTGTATCCCACTCTGTGTATAGGCTCAATAGTAAGTCTATCAGCCTGTATCCCACTCTGTGTACAGATTCAATAGTACGTCTATCAGCCTGTATCCCACTCTGTGTAGAGGCTCAATAGTAAGTCTATCAGCCTGTATCCCAGTCTGTGTACAGATTCAATAGTACGTCTATCAGCCTGTATCCCACTCTGTGTACAGACTCAATAGAAAGTCTATCAGTCTGTATCCCATTCTGTGTACAGGCTCAATAGTAAGTCTATCAGCCTGTATCCCACTCTGTGTATAGGCTCAATAGTAAGTCTATCAGCCTGTATCCCACTCTGTGTATAGGCTCAATAGTAAGTCTATCAGCCTCTATCCCACTCTGTGTACAGGCTCAATAGTACATCTATCAGTCTGTATCCCACTCTGTGTACAGGCTCAATAGAAAATCTGTCAGCCTGTATCCCACTCTGTATACAGGCTCAATAGTACGTCTATCAGCCTGTATCCCACTCTGTGTAAAGGCTCAATAGTAATTCTATCAGCCTGTATTCCACTCTGTGTACAGGCTCAATAGTAAGTCTATCAGCCTGTATCCCATTCTGTGTACAGGCTCAATAGTAAGTCTATCAGCCTGTATCCCACTCTGTGAACAGGCTCAATAGAAAGTCTATCAGTCTGTATCCCACTCTGTGTACAGGCTCAATAGTAAGTCTATCAGCCTGTATCCCACTCTGTGTACAGGCTCAATAGAAAGTCTATCAGTCTGCATCCCACTCTGTGTACAGGCTCAATAGTAAGTCTATCAGCCTGTATCCCACTCTGTGTACAGGCTCAATAGTACGTCTATCAGCCTGTATCCTACTCTGTGTACAGGCTCAATAGTAAGTCTATCAGCCTGTATCCCATTCTGTGTACAGACTCAATAGAAAGTCTATCAGCCTGTATCCCACTCTGTTTACAGGCTCAATAGTAAGTCTATCAGCCTGTATCCCACTCTGTGTACAGGCTCAATAGAAAATCTATCAGCCTGTATCCCACTCTGTGTACAGGCTCAATAGAAAATCTATCAGCCTGTATCCCACTCTGTATACAGGCTCAATAGAAAGTCTATCAGCTTGTATCCCACTCTGTGTACAGGCTCAATAGAAAGTCTATCAGTCTGTATCCCACTCTGTGTACAGGCTCAATAGTAAGTCTATCAGCCTCTATCCCACTCTGTGTACAGACTCAATAGTAAGTCTATCAGCCTCTATCCCACTCTGTGTACAGGCTCAATAGTAAGTCTATCAGCCGGTATCCCACTCTGTGTACAGGCTCAATAGTAAGTCTATTAGCCTGTATCCTACTCTGTATACTGGCTCAATAGTAAGTCTATAAGCCTGTATCCCACTCTGTGTACAGGGTCAATAGTAAGTCTATCAGCCTGTATCCCACTCTGTGTATAGGCTCAATAGTAAGTCTATCAGCCTGTATCCCACTCTGTGTACAGGCTCAATAGTAAGACTATCGGCCTGTATCCCACTCTGTGTATAGGCTCAATAGTAAGTCTATCAGCCTGTATCCCTTTGTGTGTACAGGCTCAATAGAAAGTCTATCAGTCGGTATCGCACTCTGTATATAGGCTCAATAGTAAGTCTATCAGCCTGTATCCCACTCTGTGTACAGGCTCAATAGTAAGTCTATCAGCCTGTATCCCACTCTGTGTACAGATTCAATAGTACATCTATCAGCCTGTATCCCACTCTGTGTACAGGCTCAATAGTAAGTGTATCAGCCGGTATCCCACTCTGTGTATAGGCTCAATAGTAAGTCTATCAGCCTCTATCCCACTCTGTGTACAGGCTCAATAGTAAGTCTATCAGCCTGTGTCCCACTCTGTGTACAGACTCAATAGAAAGTCTATCAGCCTGTATCCCACTCTGTGTATAGGCTCAATAGTAAGTCTATCAGCCTGTATCCCACTCTGTGTATAGGCTCAATAGTAAGTCTATCAGCCTGTATCCCACTCTGTGTACAGACTCAATAGAAAGTCTATCAGCCTGTATCCCACTCTGTGTACAGTCTCAATAGAAAGTCTATCAGCCTGTATCCCACTCTGTGTACAGACTCAATAGAAAGTCTATCAGCCTGTATCCCACTCTGTGTACAGGCTCAATAGAAAGTCTATCAGCCTGTATCCCACTCTGTGTATAGGCTCAATAGTAAGTCTATCAGCCTGTATCCCACTCTGTGTATAGGCTCAATAGTAAGTCTATCAGCCTCTATCCCACTCTGTGTACAGGCTCAATAGTACATCTATCAGTCTGTATCCCACTCTATGTACAGGCTCAATAGAAAATCTATCAGCCTGTAATCCACTCTGTGTACAGGCTCAATAGTAAGTCTATCAGCCTGTACCCCACTCTGTGTACAGGCTCAATAGTAAGTCTATCAGTCTGTATCCCATTCTGTGTACAGGCTCAATAGTAAGTCTATCAGCCTGTATCCCACTCTGTGTACAGACTCAATAGTAAGTCTATCAGCCTGTATCCCACTCTGTGTACAGGCTAAATTGTGCATTTATCAGCCTGTATCCCACTTTGTGTACAGGCCCAATAGAAAGTCTATCAGTCTGTATCCCACTCTGTGTACAGGCTCAATAGTGCGTTTATCAGCCTGTATCCCACTCTGTGTACAGGTCAATAGTAAGTCTATCAGCCGGTATCCCACTCTGTGTACAGGCTCAATAGTAAGTCTATCAGCCGGTATCCCACTCTGTGTTCAGGCTCAATAGTACGTCTATCAGCCTGTATCCTACTCTGTGTACAGGCTCAATAGTACATCTATCAGCCTGTATCCCACTCTGTGTACAGGCTCAATAGTAATTCTATCAGCCTGTATCCCACTCTGTGTACAGGGTCAATAGTAAGTCTATCAGCCTGTATCCCACTCTGTGTACAGGCTCAATAGTAATTCTATCAGCCTGTATCCCACTCTGTGTACAGGCTCAATAGTAAGTCTATCAGCAGGTATCCCACTCTGTGTACAGGCTCAATAGTAATTCTATCAGCCTGTATCCCACTCTTTGTACAGGCTCAATAGTAAGTCTATCAGCAGGTATCCCACTCTGTGTACAGGCTCAATAGTAAGTCTATCAGGCTGTATCCCACTCTGTGTACAGGCTCAATAGTAAGTCTATCAGCCGGTATCCCACTCTGTGTACAGGCTCAATAGTAAGTCTATCAGCCTGTATCCCACTCTGTATACAGGCTCAATAGTAATTCTATCAGCCTGTATCCCACTCTGTGTACAGGTCAATAGTAAGTCTATTAGCCTGTATCCCACTCTGTATACAGGGTCAATAGTAAGTCTATCAGCCTGTATCCCACTCTGTGTATAGGCTCAATAGTAAGTCTATCAGCCTGTATCCCACTCTGTGTACAGATTCAATAGTACGTCTATCAGCCTGTATCCCACTCTGTGTAGAGGCTCAATAGTAAGTCTATCAGCCTGTATCCCAGTCTGTGTACAGATTCAATAGTACGTCTATCAGCCTGTATCCCACTCTGTGTACAGACTCAATAGAAAGTCTATCAGTCTGTATCCCATTCTGTGTACAGGCTCAATAGTAAGTCTATCAGCCTGTATCCCACTCTGTGTATAGGCTCAATAGTAAGTCTATCAGCCTGTATCCCACTCTGTGTATAGGCTCAATAGTACATCTATCAGTCTGTATCCCACTCTGTGTACAGGCTCAATAGAAAATCTGTCAGCCTGTATCCCACTCTGTATACAGGCTCAATAGTACGTCTATCAGCCTGTATCCCACTCTGTGTAAAGGCTCAATAGTAATTCTATCAGCCTGTATTCCACTCTGTGTACAGGCTCAATAGTAAGTCTATCAGCCTGTATCCCATTCTGTGTACAGGCTCAATAGTAAGTCTATCAGCCTGTATCGCACTCTGTGAACAGGCTCAATAGAAAGTCTATCAGTCTGTATCCCACTCTGTGTACAGGCTCAATAGTAAGTCTATCAGCCTGTATCCCACTCTGTGTACAGGCTCAATAGAAAGTCTATCAGTCTGCATCCCACTCTGTGTACAGGCTCAATAGTAAGTCTATCAGCCTGTATCCCACTCTGTGTACAGGCTCAATAGTACGTCTATCAGCCTGTATCCTACTCTGTGTACAGGCTCAATAGTAAGTCTATCAGCCTGTATCCCATTCTGTGTACAGACTCAATAGAAAGTCTATCAGCCTGTATCCCACTCTGTTTACAGGCTCAATAGTAAGTCTATCAGCCTGTATCCCACTCTGTGTACAGGCTCAATAGAAAATCTATCAGCCTGTATCCCACTCTGTGTACAGGCTCAATAGAAAATCTATCAGCCTGTATCCCACTCTGTGTACAGGCTCAATAGTAAGTCTATCAGCAGGTATCCCACTCTGTGTACAGGCTCAATAGTAAGTCTATCAGGCTGTATCCCACTCTGTGTACAGGCTCAATAGTAAGTCTATCAGCCGGTATCCCACTCTGTGTACAGGCTCAATAGTAAGTCTATCAGCCTGTATCCCACTCTGTATACAGGCTCAATAGTAATTCTATCAGCCTGTATCCCACTCTGTGTACAGGTCAATAGTAAGTCTATTAGCCTGTATCCCACTCTGTATACAGGGTCAATAGTAAGTCTATCAGCCTGTATCCCACTCTGTGTATAGGCTCAATAGTAAGTCTATCAGCCTGTATCCCACTCTGTGTACAGCTTCAATAGTACGTCTATCAGCCTGTATCCCACTCTGTATAGAGGCTCAATAGTAAGTCTATCAGCCTGTATCCCAGTCTGTGTACAGATTCAATAGTACGTCTATCAGCCTGTATCCCACTCTGTGTACAGACTCAATAGAAAGTCTATCAGTCTGTATCCCATTCTGTGTACAGGCTCAATAGTAAGTCTATCAGCCTGTATCCCACTCTGTGTATAGGCTCAATAGTAAGTCTATCAGCCTGTATCCCACTCTGTGTATAGGCTCAATAGTAAGTCTATCAGCCTCTATCCCACTCTGTGTACAGGCTCAATAGTACATCTATCAGTCTGTATCCCACTCTGTGTACAGGCTCAATAGAAAATCTGTCAGCCTGTATCCCACTCTGTATACAGGCTCAATAGTACGTCTATCAGCCTGTATCCCACTCTGTGTAAAAGCTCAATAGTAATTCTATCAGCCTGTATTCCACTCTGTGTACAGGCTCAATAGTAAGTCTATCAGCCTGTATCCCATTCTGTGTACAGGCTCAATAGTAAGTCTATCAGCCTGTATCCCACTCTGTGAACAGGCTCAATAGAAAGTCTATCAGTCTGTATCCCACTCTGTGTACAGGCTCAATAGTAAGTCTATCAGCCTGTATCCCACTCTGTGTACAGGCTCAATAGAAAGTCTATCAGTCTGCATCCCACTCTGTGTACAGGCTCAATAGTAAGTCTATCAGCCTGTATCCCACTCTGTGTACAGGCTCAATAGTACGTCTATCAGCCTGTATCCTAATCTGTGTACAGGCTCAATAGTAAGTCTATCAGCCTGTATCCCATTCTGTGTACAGACTCAATAGAAAGTCTATCAGCCTGTATCCCACTCTGTTTACAGGCTCAATAGTAAGTCTATCAGCCTGTATCCCACTCTGTGTACAGGCTCAATAGAAAATCTATCAGCCTGTATCCCACTCTGTGTACAGGCTCAATAGAAAATCTATCAGCCTGTATCCCACTCTGTATACAGGCTCAATAGAAAGTCTATCAGCTTGTATCCCACTCTGTGTACAGGCTCAATAGAAAGTCTATCAGTCTGTATCCCACTCTGTGTACGGGCTCAATAGTAAGTCTATCAGCCTCTATCCCACTCTGTGTACAGACTCAATAGTAAGTCTATCAGCCTCTATCCCACTCTGTGTACAGGCTCAATAGTAAGTCTATCAGCCGGTATCCCACTCTGTGTACAGGCTCAATAGTAAGTCTATTAGCCTGTATCCTACTCTGTATACTGGCTCAATAGTAAGTCTATAAGCCTGTATCCCACTCTGTGTACAGGGTCAATAGTAAGTCTATCAGCCTGTATCCCACTCTGTGTATAGGCTCAATAGTAAGTCTATCAGCCTGTATCCCACTCTGTGTACAGGCTCAATAGTAAGACTATCGGCCTGTATCCCACTCTGTGTATAGGCTCAATAGTAAGTCTATCAGCCTGTATCCCTCTGTGTGTACAGGCTCAATAGAAAGTCTATCAGTCGGTATCGCACTCTGTATATAGGCTCAATAGTAAGTCTATCAGCCTGTATCCCACTCTGTGTACAGGCTCAATAGTAAGTCTATCAGCCTGTATCCCACTCTGTGTACAGATTCAATAGTACATCTATCAGCCTGTATCCCACTCTGTGTACAGGCTCAATAGTAAGTGTATCAGCCGGTATCCCACTCTGTGTATAGGCTCAATAGTAAGTCTATCAGCCTCTATCCCACTCTGTGTACAGGCTCAATAGTAAGTCTATCAGCCTGTGTCCCACTCTGTGTACAGACTCAATAGAAAGTCTATCAGCCTGTATCCCACTCTGTGTATAGGCTCAATAGTAAGTCTATCAGCCTGTATCCCACTCTGTGTATAGGCTCAATAGTAAGTCTATCAGCCTGTATCCCACTCTGTGTACAGACTCAATAGAAAGTCTATCAGCCTGTATCCCACTCTGTGTACAGTCTCAATAGAAAGTCTATCAGCCTGTATCCCACTCTGTGTACAGACTCAATAGAAAGTCTATCAGCCTGTATCCCACTCTGTGTACAGGCTCAATAGAAAGTCTATCAGCCTGTATCCCACTCTGTGTATAGGCTCAATAGTAAGTCTATCAGCCTGTATCCCACTCTGTGTATAGGCTCAATAGTAAGTCTATCAGCCTCTATCCCACTCTGTGTACAGGCTCAATAGTACATCTATCAGTCTGTATCCCACTCTATGTACAGGCTCAATAGAAAATCTATCAGCCTGTAATCCACTCTGTGTACAGGCTCAATAGTAAGTCTATCAGCCTGTACCCCACTCTGTGTACAGGCTCAATAGTAAGTCTATCAGTCTGTATCCCATTCTGTGTACAGGCTCAATAGTAAGTCTATCAGCCTGTACCCCACTCTGTGTACAGGCTCAATAGTAAGTCTATCAGCCTGTATCCCACTCTGTGTACAGACTCAATAGTAAGTCTATCAGCCTGTATCCCACTCTGTGTACAGGCTAAATTGTGCATTTATCAGCCTGTATCCCACTTTGTGTACAGGCCCAATAGAAAGTCTATCAGTCTGTATCCCACTCTGTGTACAGGCTCAATAGTGCGTTTATCAGCCTGTATCCCACTCTGTGTACAGGTCAATAGTAAGTCTATCAGCCGGTATCCCACTCTATGTACAGGCTCAATAGTACGTCTATCAGCCTGTATCCTACTCTGTGTACAGGCTCAATAGTACATCTATCAGCCTGTATCCCACTCTGTGTACAGGTCAATAGTAATTCTATCAGCCGGTATCCCACTCTGTGTACAGGCTCAATAGTAAGTCTATCAGCCTGTATCCCACTCTGTGTACAGGCTCAATAGTAATTCTATCAGCAGGTATCCCACTCTGTGTACAGGCTCAATAGTAAGTCTATCAGGCTGTATCCCACTCTGTGTACAGGCTCAATAGTAAGTCTATCAGCCGGTATCCCACTCTGTGTACAGGCTCAATAGTAAGTCTATCAGCCTGTATCCCACTCTGTATACAGGCTCAATAGTAATTCTATCAGCCTGTATCCCACTCTGTGTACAGGTCAATAGTAAGTCTATTAGCCTGTATCCCACTCTGTATACAGGGTCAATAGTAAGTCTATCAGCCTGTATCCCACTCTGTGTATAGGCTCAATAGTAAGTCTATCAGCCTGTATCCCACTCTGTGTACAGATTCAATAGTACGTCTATCAGCCTGTATCCCACTCTGTGTACAGGCTCAATAGTAAGTCTATCAGCCTGTATCCCTGTCTGTGTACAGATTCAATAGTACGTCTATCAGCCTGTATCCCACTCTGTGTACAGGCTCAATAGTAAGTCTATCAGCAGGTATCCCACTCTGTGTACAGGCTCAATAGAAAGTCTATCAGTCTGTATCCCACTCTGTGTACAGGCTCAATAGTAAGTCTATCAGCCTGTATCCCACTCTGTGTACAGGCTCAATAGTAAGTCTATCAGCCTGTATCCCACTCTGTGTACAGACTCAATAGAAAGTCTATCAGTCTGTATCCCACTCTGTGTACAGGCTCAATAGTAAGTCTATCAGCCTGTATCCCACTCTGTGTACAGGCTCAATAGTAAGTCTATCAGCCTGTATCCCACTCTGTGTATAGGCTCAATAGTAAGTCTATCAGCCTGTATCCCACTCTGTGTATAGGCTCAATAGTAAGTCTATCAGCCTGTATCCCACTCTGTGTATAGGCTCAATAGTAAGTCTATCAGCCTCTATCCCACTCTGTGTACAGGCTCAATAGTACATCTATCAGTCTGTATCCCACTCTGGGTACAGGCTCAATAGAAAATCTGTCAGCCTGTATTCCACTCTGTGTACAGGCTCAATAGTAAGTCTATCAGCCTGTACCCCACTCTGTGTACAGGCTTAATAGAAAGTCTATCAGTCTGTATCCCACTCTGTGTACAGGCTCAATAGTAAGTCTATCAGCCTGTATCCCACTCTGTGTACAGATTCAATAGTACGTCTATCAGCCTGTATCCCACTCTGTGTACAGGCTCAATAGTAAGTCTATCAGCCGGTATCCCACTCTGTGTACAGGCTCAATAGTAAGTCTATCAGCCTGTATCCCACTCTGTGTACAGACTCAATAGAAAGTCTATCAGCCTGTATCCCACTCTGTGTACAGGCTCAATAGTCAGTCTATCAGCCTGTATCCCACTCTGTGTATAGGCTCAATAGTAAGTCTATCAGCCTGTATCCCACTCTGTGTACAGGCTCAATAGTACATCTATCAGCCTGTATCCCACTCTGTGTACAGGCTCAATAGTAATTCTATCAGCCTGTATCCCACTCTGTGTACAGGTCAATAATAAGTCTATCAGCCTGTATCCCACTCTGTGTACAGGCTCAATAGTAAGTCTATCAGCCGGTATCCCACTCTGTGTACAGGCTCAATAGTACGTCTATCAGCCTGTATCCTACTCTGTGTACAGGCTCAATAGAAAGTCTTATCAGCCTGTATCCCACTCTGTATACAGGCTCAATAGTACATCTATCAGCCTGTATCCCACTCTGTGTACAGGCTCAATAGTACATCTATCAGCCTGTATCCCACTCTGTGTACAGGTCAATAGTAAGTCTATTAGCCTGTATCCCACTCTGTGTATAGGCTCAATAGTAAGTCTATCAGCCTGTATCCCACTCTGTGTACAGGCTCAATAGTACGTCTATCAGCCTGTATCCTACTCTGTGTACAGGCTCAATAGAAAGTCTTATCAGACTGTATCCCACTCTGTATACAGGCTCAATAGTAATTCTATCAGCCTGTATCCCACTCTGTGTACAGGTCAATAGTAAGTCTATTAGCCTGTATCCCACTCTGTATACAGGCTCAATAGTAAGTCTATCAGCCTGTATCCCGCTCTGTGTATAGGCTCAATAGTAAGTCTATCAGCCTGTATCCCACTCTGTGTACAGGCTCAATAGTAAGTCTATCAGCCTGAATCCCACTCTGTGTATAGGCTCAATAGTAAGTCTATCAGCCTGTATCCCACTCTGTGTACAGGCTCAATAGAAAGTCTATCAGTCGGTATCGCACTCTGTGTATAGGCTCAATAGTAAGTCTATCAGCCTGTATCCCACTCTGTGTACAGATTCAATAGTACGTCTGTCTATCAGCCTGTATCCCACTCTGTGTACAGGCTCAATAGTAAGTCTATCAGCCTGTATCCCACTCTGTGTACAGATTCAATAGTACGTCTATCAGCCTGTATCCGACTCCGTGTACAGGCTCAATAGTAAGTCTATCAGCCTGTATCCCACTCTGTGTACAGACTCAATAGAAAGTCTATCAGCCTGTATCCCACTCTGTGTACAGGCTCAATAGTAAGTCTATCAGCCTGTATCCCACTCTGTGTATAGGCTCAATAGTAAGTCTATGAGCCTGTATCCCACTCTGTGTATAGGCTCAGTAGTAAGTCTATCAGCCTGTATCCCACTCTGTGTACAGGGTCAATAGAAAGTCTATCAGCCTGTATCCCACTCTGTGTACAGGCTCAATAGTAAGTCTATCAGCCTGTATTCCACTCTGTGTACAGGCTCAATAGTAAGTCTATCAGCCTGTATCCCACTCTGTGTACAGGTCAATAGAAAGTCCATCAGTCTGTATCCCACTCTGTGTACAGGTCAATAGAAAGTCTATCAGTCTGTATCCCACTCTGTGTACAGGCTCAATAGTAAGTCTATCAGCCTGTATCCCACTCTGTGTACAGGCTCAATAGTACATCTATCAGCCTGTATCCCACTCTGTGTACAGGCTCAATAGTAATTCTATCAGCCTGTATCCCACTCTGTGTACAGGTCAATAGTAAGTCTATCAGCCAGTATCCCACTCTGTGTACAGGCTCAATAGTAAGTCTATCAGCCGGTATCCCACTCTGTGTACAGGCTCAATAGTACGTCTATCAGCCTGTATCCTACTCTGTGTACAGGCTCAATAGAAAGTCTTATCAGCCTGTATCCCACTCTGTATACAGGCTCAATAGTACATCTATCAGCCTGTATCCCACTCTGTGTACAGGCTCAATAGTAATTCTATCAGCCTGTATCCCACTCTGTGTACAGGTCAATAGTAAGTCTATTAGCCTGTATCCCACTCTGTATACAGGCTCAATAGAAAGTCTATCAGTCGGTATCGCACTCTGTGTATAGGCTCAATAGTAAGTCTATCAGCCTGTATCCCACTCTGTGTACAGATTCAATAGTACCTCTATCAGCCGGTATCCCACTCTGTGTACAGGCTCAATAGTAAGTCTATCAGCCTGTATCCCACTCTGTGTACAGACTCAATAGAAAGTCTATCAGCCTGTATCCCACTCTGTGTACAGGCTCAATAGTAAGTCTATCAGCCTGTATCCCACTCTGTGTACAGACTCAATAGAAAGTCTATCAGCCTGTATCCCACTCTGTGTATAGGCTCAATAGTAAGTCTATCAGCCTGTATCCCACTCTGTGTATATTCTCAATAGTAAGTCTATCAGCCTCTATCCCACTCTGTGTACAGGCTCAATAGTACATCTATCAGCCTGTATCCCACTCTGTGTACTGGCTCAATAGAAAATCTATCAGCCTGTATTCCACTCTGTGTACAGGCTCAATAGTAAGTCTATCAGCCTGTACCCCACTCTGTGTACAGGCTTAATAGAAAGTCTATCAGTCTGTATCCCATTCTGTGTACAGGCTCAATAGTAAGTCTATCAGCCTGTATCCCACTCTGTGTACAGGCTCAATAGTACGTCTATTAGCCTGTATCCTACTCTGTGTACAGGCTCAATAGAAAGTCTTATCAGCCTGTATCCCACTCTGTATACAGGCTCAATAGTACATCTATCAGCCTGTATCCCACTCTGTGTACAGGCTCAATAGTAAGTCTATCAGCCTAAATCCCACTCTGTGTACAGGGTCAATAGTACATCTATCAGCCTGTATCCCACTCTGTGTATAGGCTCAATAGTAAGTCTTATCAGCCTGTATCCCACTCTGTATACAGGCTCAATAGTACATCTATCAGCCTGTATCCCACTCTGTGTACAGGCTCAATAGTAAGTCTATCAGCCTAAATCCCACTCTGTGTACAGGGTCAATAGTACATCTATCAGCCTGTATCCCACTCTGTGTATAGGCTCAATAGTAAGTCTATCAGCCTGTATCCCACTCTGTGTACAGGCTCAATAGAAAGTCTATCAGCCTATATCCCACTCTGTGTACAGGCTCAATAGAAAGTCTATCAACCTGTATCCCACTCTGTGTACAGGTCAATAGTAAGTCTATCAGCCTGTATCCCACTCTGTGTACAGGCTCAATAGTAAGTCTATCAGCCGGTATCCCACTCTGTGTACAGGCTCAATAGTACGTCTATCAGCCTGTATCCTAATCTGTGTACAGGCTCAATAGAAAGTCTTATCAGCCTGTATCCCACTCTGTATACAGGCTCAATAGTACATCTATCAGCCTGTATCCCACTCTGTGTACAGGCTCAATAGTAATTCTATCAGCCTGTATCCCACTCTGTGTACAGGCTCAATAGTAAGTCTATCAGCCTCTATCCCGCTCTGTGTACAGGCTCAATAGTAAGTCTATCAGCCGGTATCCCACTCTGTGTACAGGCTCAATAGTAAGTCTATCAGCCTGTATCCCACTCTGTGTATAGGCTCAATAGTAAGTCTATCAGCCTGTATCCCACTCTGTGTACAGGCTCAATAGAAAGTCTATCAGTCTGTATCCCACTCTGTGTACAGGCTCAATAATAAGTCTATCACTCTGTATCCTACTCTGTGTACAGGCTCAATAGAAAGTCTTATCAGCCTGTATCCCACTCTGTGTACAGGCTCAATAGTAATTCTATCAGCCTGTATCCCACTCTGTGTACAGGTCAATAGTAAGTCTATCAGTCTGTATCCCACTCTGTGTATAGGCTCAATAGTAAGTCTATCAGCCTGTATCCCACTCTGTGTACAGGCTCAATAGTAAGTCTATCAGCCTGTATCCCACTCTGTGTATAGGCTCAATAGTAAGTCTATCAGCCTGTATCCCACTCTGTGTACAGGCGCAACATGAAGTCTATCAGTCTGTATCCCACTCTGTGTACAGGCTCAATAGTAAGTCTATCAGCCTGTATCCCACTCTGTGTACAGGCTCAATAGAAAGTCTATCAGTCTGTATCCCACTCTGTGTACAGGCTCAATAGTAAGTCTATCAGCCTGTATCCCACTCTGTGTACAGGCTCAATAGAAAATCTATCAGCCTGTATCCCACTCTGTGTACAGGCTCAATAGAAAATCTATCAGCCTGTATCCCACTCTGTGTACAGGCTCAATAGTAAGTCTATCAGCCTGTATCCCACTCTGTTTACAGGCTCAATAGTAAGTCTATCAGCCTGTATCCCACTCTGTGTACAGGCTCAATAGTAAGTCTATCAGCCTGTATCCCACTCTGTGTACAGGCTCAATAGAAATTTTATCAGTCTGTATCCCACTCTGTGTACAGGCTCAATAGTAAGTCTATCAGCCTGTTTCCCACTCTGTGTACAGACTCAATAGAAAGTCTATCAGCCTGTATCCCACTCTGTGTACAGGCTCAATAGAAAGTCTATCAGTCTGTATCCCACTCTGTGTACAGGCTCAATAGTAAGTCTATCAGCCTGTATCCCACTCTGTGTACAGGCTCAATAGAAAGTCTATCAGTCTGTATCCCACTCTGTGTACAGGCTCAATAGTAAGTCTATCAGCCTGTTTCCCACTCTGTGTACAGACTCAATAGAAAGTCTATCAGCCTGTATCCCACTCTGTGTACAGGCTTAATAGTAAGACTATCAGCCTGTATCCCACTCTGTGTACAGGCTCAATAGAAAGTCTATCAGCCTCTATCCCGCTCTGTGTACAGACTCAATAGTAATTCTATCAGCCTGTATCCCACTCTGTGTACAGATTCAATAGAAAGTCTATCAGCCTGTATCCCACTCTGTGTACAGACTCAATAGTAATTCTATCAGCCTGTATCCCACTCTGTGTACAGATTCAATAGTAAGTCTATCAGCCGGTATCCCACTCTGTGTACAGGCTCAATAGTACGTCTATCAGCCTGTATCCTACTCTGTGTACAGGCTCAATAGAAAGTCTTATCAGCCTGTATCCCACTCTGTATACAGGCTCAATAGTACATCTATCAGCCTGTATCCCACTCTGTGTACAGGTCAATAGTAAGTCTATTAGCCTGTATCCCACTCTGTATACAGGCTCAATAGTAAGTCTATAAGCCTGTATCCCACTCTGTGTACAGGGTCAATAGTAAGTCTATCAGCCTGTATCCCACTCTGTGTATAGGCTCAATAGTACGTCTATCAGCCTGTATCCCACTCTGTGTACAGGCTCAATAGTAAGTCTATCAGCCTGTATCCCACTCTGTGTATAGGCTCAATAGTAAAGTCTATCAGCCTGTATCCCTCTCTGTGTACAGGCTCAATAGAAAGTCTATCAGTCGGTATCGCACTCTGTATATAGGCTCAATAGTAAGTCTATCAGCCTGTATCCCACTCTGTGTACAGGCTCAATAGTAAGTCTATCAGCCTGTATCCCACTCTGTGTACAGATTCAATAGTACGTCTATCAGCCTGTATCCCACTCTGTGTACAGGCTCAATAGTAAGTCTATCAGCCTGTATCCCACTCTGTGTACAGACTCAATAGAAAGTCTATCAGTCTGTATCCCACTCTGTGTACAGGCTCAATAGTAAGTCTATCAGCCTGTATCCCACTCTGTGTACAGGCTCAATAGAAATTTTATCAGTCTGTATCCCACTCTGTGTACAGGCTCAATAGTAAGTCTATCAGCCTGTTTCCCACTCTGTGTACAGACTCAATAGAAAGTCTATCAGCCTGTATCCCACTCTGTGTACAGGCTTAATAGTAAGACAATCAGCCTGTATCCCACTCTGTGTACAGGCTTAATAGTAAGACTATCAGCCTGTATCCCACTCTGTGTACAGGGTCAATAGTAAGTCTATCAGCCTGTATCCCACTCTGTATACAGGCTCAATAGTAAGGCTATAAGCCTGTATCCCACTCTGTGTACAGGGTCAATAGTAAGTCTATCAGCCTGTATCCCTCTCTGTGTACAGGCTCAATAGAAAGTCTATCAGTCAGTATCGCACTCTGTATATAGGCTCAATAGTAAGTCTATCAGCCTGTATCCCACTCTGTGTACAGGCTCAATAGTAAGTCTATCAGCCTGTATCCCACTCTGTGTACAGATTCAATAGTACGTCTATCAGCCTGTATCCCACTCTGTGTACAGGCTCAATAGTAAGTCTATCAGCCTGTATCCCACTCTGTGTACAGACTCAATAGAAAGTCTATCAGCCTGTATCCCACTCTGTGTACAGACTCAATAGAAAGTCTATCAGCCTGTATCCCACTCTGTGTATAGGCTCAATAGTAAGTCTATCAGCCTCTATCCCACTCTGTGTACAGGCTCAATAGTAAGTCTATCAGCCTGTATCCCACTCTGTGTAGAGACTCAATAGAAAGTCTATCAGCCTGTATCCCACTCTGTGTACAGACTCAATAGTAAGTCTATCAGCCTGTATCCCACTCTGTGTACAGGCTCAATAGAAAGTCTATCAGCCTGTATCCCACTCTGTGTATAGGCTCAATAGTAAGTCTATCAGCCTGTATCCCACTCTGTGTATAGGCTCAATAGTAAGTCTATCAGCCTCTATCCCACTCTGTGTACAGGCTCAATAGTACATCTATCAGTCTGTATCCCACTCTGTGTACAGGCTCAATAGAAATCTATCAGCCTGTATTCCACTCTGTGTACAGGCTCAATAGTAAGTCTATCAGCCTGTATCCCTCTCTGTGTACAGGCTCAATAGAAAGTCTATCAGCCGGTATCCCACTCTGTATACAGGCTCAATAGTACAACTATCAGCCTGTATCCCACTCTGTGTACAGGCTCAATAGAAAGTCTATCAGTCGGTATCGCACTCTGTGTATAGGCTCAATAGTAAGTCTATCAGCCTGTATCCCACTCTGTGTACAGATTCAATAGTACGTCTATCAGCCTGTGTCCCACTCTGTGTACAGGCTCAATAGTAAGTCTATCAGCCTCTATCCCACTCTGTGTACAGGCTCAATAGTACATCTATCAGTCTGTATCCCACTCTGTGTACAGGCTCAATAGAAATCTATCAGCCTGTATTCCACTCTGTGTACAGGCTCAATAGTAAGTCTATCAGCCTGTATCCTACTCTGTGTACAGGCTCAATAGAAAGTCTTATCAGCCTGTATCCCACTCTGTATACAGGCTCAATAGTACATCTATCAGCCTGTATTCCACTCTGTGTACAGGCTCAATAGTAATTCTCTCAGCCTGTATCCCACTCTGTGTACAGGTCAATAGTAAGTCTATTAGCCTGTATCCCACTCTGTGTACAGGGTCAATAGTAAGTCTATTAGCCTGTATCCCACTCTGTGTACAGGGTCAATAGTAAGTCTATCAGCCTGTATCCCACTCTGTGTATAGGCTCAATAGTAAGTCTATCAGCCTGTATCCCACTCTGTGTACAGGCTCAATAGTAATTCTATCAGTCTGTATCCCACTCTGTGTATAGGCTCAATAGTAAGTCTATCAGCCTCTATCCCACTCTGTGTACAGGCTCAATAGTAAGTCTATCAGCCTGTATCCCACTCTGTGTACAAGCTCAATAGTAAGTCTATCAGCCGGTATCCCACTCTGTGTATAGGCTCAATAGTGAGTCTATCAGCCTGTATCCCACTCTGTGTACAGGCTCAATAGTAAGTCTATCAGCCTCTATCCCGCTCTGTGTACAGGCTCAATAGAAAGTCTATCAGCCTGTATCCCTCTCTGTGTACAGACTCAATAGTAAGTCTATCAGCCCGTATCCCACTCTGTGTACAGGCCCAATAGAAAGTCTATCAGCCTGTATCCCTCTCTCTGTACAGACTCAATAGAAAGTCTATCAGCCTGTATCCCTCTCTGTGTACAGACTCAATAGTAAGTCTATCAGCCTGTATCCCTCTCTGTGTACAGACTCAATAGTAAGTCTTATCAGCTTGTATCCCACTCTGTATACAGGCTCAATAGTACATCTATCAGCCTGTATCCCACTCTGTGTACAGGTCAATAGTAAGTCTATTAGCCTGTATCCCACTCTGTATACAGGCTCAATAGTAAGTCTATCAGCCTGTATCCCACTCTGTGTACAGGCTCAATAGTAAGTCTATCAGCCTGTATCCCTCTCTGTGTACAGGCTCAATAGAAAGTCTATCAGTCGGTATCGCACTCTGTGTATAGGCTCAATAGTAAGTCTATCAGCGTGTATCCCACTCTGTGTACAGATTCAATAGTACGTCTATCAGCCTGTATCCCACTCTGTGTACAGACTCAATAGAAAGTCTATCAGCCGGTATCCCACTCTGTGTACAGGCTCAATAGTAAGTCTATCAGCCTGTGTCCCACTCTGTGTATAGGCTCAATAGTAAGTCTATCAGCCTGTATCCCACTCTGTGTATAGGCTCAATAGTAAGTCTATCAGCCTCTATCCCACTCTGTGTACAGTCTCAATAGTACATCTATCAGTCTGTATCCCACTCTGTGTACAGGATCAATGGTAAGTCTATCAGCCTGTATCCCACTCTGTGTAAAGGCTTAATAGAAAGTCTATCAGTCTGTATCCCATTCTGTGTACAGGCTCAATAGTGCGTTTATCAGCCTGTATCCCACTTTGTGTACAGGCCCAATAGAAAGTCTATCAGTCTGTATCCCACTGTGTGTACAGGTCAATAGTAAGTCTATCAGCCTGTATCCCACTCTGTGTACAGGGTCAATAGAAAGTCTATCAGCCTGTATCCCACTCTGTGTACAGGCTCAATAGTAAGTCTATCAGCCTGTATCCCACTCTGTGTACAGGCTCAATAGTAATTCTATCAGTCTGTATCCCACTCTGTGTATAGGCTCAATAGTAAGTCTATCAGCCTCTATCCCACTCTGTGTACAGGCTCAATAGTAAGTCTATCAGCCTGTATCCTACTCTGTGTACAGGCTCAATAGAAAGTCTTATCAGCCTGTATCCCACTCTGTATACAGGCTCAATAGTACATCTATCAGCCTGTATCCCACTCTGTGTACAGGCTCAATAGTAAGTCTATCAGCCTGTATCCCACTCTGTGTACAGGGTCAATAGTAAGTCTATCAGTCGGTACCCCACTCTGTGTACAGGCTCAATAGTAAGTCTATCAGCCTGTATCCCACTCTGTGTACAGACTCAATAGAAAGTCTATCAACCTGTATCCCACTCTGTGTACAGGCTCAATAGTAAGTCTATCAGCCTGTATCCCACTCTGTGTATAGGCTCAATAGTAAGTCTATCAGCCTGTATCCCACTCTGTGTACAGGCTCAATAGAAAGTCTATCAGCCTGTATCCCACTCTGTGTACAGACTCAATAGTAAGTCTATCAGCCTGTATCCCACTCTGTGTACAGGCTCAATAGTAAGTCTATCAGCCGGTATCCCACTCTGTGTACAGGCTCAATAGTACGTCTATCAGCCTATATCCCACTCTGTGTACAGGCTGAATAGTACGTCTATCAGCCTGTATCCCACTCTGTGTACAGGCTCAATAGAAAGTCTATCAGCCTGTATCCCTCTCTGTGTACAGACTCAATAGTAAGTCTATCAGCCTGTATCCCACTCTGTGTACAGACTCAATAGTAAGTCTATCAGCCTGTATCCCACTCTGTATACAGGCTCAATAGTACATCTATCAGCCTGTATCCCACTCTGTGTACAGGCTCAATAGTAATTCTATCAGCCTGTATCCCACTCTGTGTACAGGTCAATAGTAAGTCTATTAGCCTGTATCCCACTCTGTATACAGGCTCAATAGTAAGTCTATCAGCCTGTATCCCACTCTGTGTACAGACTCAATAGTAAGTCTATCGGCCCGTATCCCACTCTGTGTACAGGGTCAATAGTAAGTCTATCAGCCTGTATCCCACTCTGTGTACAGGCTCAATAGTAAGTCTATCAGCCGGTATCCCACTCTGTGTACAGGGTCAATAGTAAGTCTATCAGCCTCTATCCCACTCTGTGTACAGGCTCAATAGTAAGTCTATCGGCCCGTATCCCACTCTGTGTACAGGGTCAATAGTAAGTCTATCAGCCTGTATCCCACTCTGTGTACAGGCTCAATAGTAAGTCTATCAGCCGGTATCCCACTCTGTGTACAGGCTCAATAGTAAGTCTATCAGCCTCTATCCCACTCTGTGTACAGGCTCAATAGTAAGTCTATCAGCCTGTATCCTACTCTGTGTACAGGCTCAATAGAAAGTCTTATCAGCCTGTATCCCACTCTGTATACAGGCTCAATAGTACATCTATCAGCCTGTATCCCACTCTGTGTACAGGCTCAATAGTAAGTCTATCAGCCTGTATCCCACTCTGTGTACAGGCTCAATAGTAAGTCTATCAGCCGGTATCCCACTCTGTGTACAAGCTCAATAGTAAGTCTATCAGCCTGTATCCCACTCTGTGTACAGACTCAATAGAAAGTCTATCAGCCTGTATCCCACTCTGTGTACAGACTCAATAGTACGTCTATCAGCCTGTATCCCACTCTGTGTACAGGCTCAATAGTAAGTCTATCAGCCTATATCCCACTCTGTGTATAGACTCAATAGTAAGTCTATCAGCCTGTATCCCACTCTGTGTATAGGCTCAATAGTAAGTCTATCAGCCTCTATCCCACGCTGTGTACAGGCTCAATAGAAAATCTATCAGCCTGTATCCCACTCTGTGTACAGGCTCAATAGTAAGTCTATCAGCCTGTACCCCACTCTGTGTACAGGCTTAATAGAAAGTCTATCAGTCTATATCCCATTCTGTGTACAGGCTCAATAGTAAGTCTATCAGCCTGTATCCCACTCTGTGTACAGACTCAATAGTAAGTCTATCAGCCTGTATCCCACTCTGTGTACAGGCTCAATTGTGCGTTTATCAGCCTGTATCCCACTTTGTGTACAGGCCCAATAGAAAGTCTATCAACTTGTATCCCACTCTGAGTACAGGCTTAATAGTAAGTCTATCAGCCTGTATCCCACTCTGTGTACAGGCGCAACAGAAAGTCTATCAGTCTGTATCACACTCTGTGTACAGGCTCAATAGTTCGTCTATCACTCTGTATCGCACTCTGTGTACAGGCTCAATAGAAATTCTATCAGCCTCTATCCCGCTCTGTGTACAGGCTTAATAGAAAGGCTATCAGCCTGTATCCCACTCTGTGTAGAGGCTCAATAGTAATTCTATCAGCCTGTATCCCACTCTGTGTACAGGTCAATAGTAAGTCTATCAGCCTGTATCCCACTCTGTGTACAGACTCAATAGTACGTCTATCAGCCTGTATCCCACTCTGTGTACAGGCTCAATAGAAAGTCTATCAACCTGTATCCCACTCTGTGTACAGGCTCAATAGAAAGTCTATCAACCTGTATCCCACTCTGTGTACAGGCTCAATAGAAAGTATATCTGCCTGTATCCCACTCTGTGTACAGGCTCAATAGTAAGTCTATCAGCCTGTATCCCACTCTGTTTACAGGCTCAATAGTAAGTCTATCAGCCTGTATCCCACTCTGTGTACAGACTCAATAGAATATCTATCAGCCTGTATCCCACTCTGTGTACAGGCTCAATAGTAAGTCTATCAGCCTGTATCCCACTCTGTGTACAGGCTCAATAGAAAGTCTATCAGTCTGTATCCCACTCTGTGTACAGGCTCAATAGAAAGTCTATCAGTCTGTATCCCACTCTATGTACAGGCTCAATAGTAAGTCTATCAGCCTGTTTCCCACTCTGTGTATAGACTCAATAGAAAGTCTATCAGCCTGTATCCGACTCTGTGTACAGACTCAATAGAAAGTCTATCAGCCTGTATCCCACTCTGTGTACAGGCTCAATAGAAAGTCTATCAGCCTGTATCCCACTCTGTGTACAGGCTCAATAGTACGTCTATCAGCCTGTATCCCACTCTGTGTACAGGCTCAATAGTAAGTCTATCAGCCTGTATCCCACTCTGTATACAGGCTCAATAGTAAGTCTATGAGCCTGTATCCCACTCTGTGTACAGACTCAATAGTAAGTCTATCAGCCTGTATCCCACTCTGTGTACAGGCTCAATTGTGCGTTTATCAGCCTGTATCCCACTTTGTGTACAGGCCCAATAGAAAGTCTATCAACCTGTATCCCACTCTGTGTACAGGCTTAATAGTAAGTCTATCAGCCTGTATCCCACTCTGTGTACAGGCGCAACAGAAAGTCTATCAGTCTGTATCACACTCTGTGTACAGGCTCAATAGTTCGTCTATCACTCTGTATCCCACTCTGTGTACAGGCTCAATAGAAAGTCTATCAGCCTGTATCCCACTCTGTGTACAGGCTCAATAGTAAGTCTATCAGCCTGTATCCCACTCTGTGTACAGGCTCAATAGAAAGTCTATCAGCCTGTATCCCACTCTGTGTACAGGCTCAATAGTAAGTCTATCAGCCTGTATCCCACTCTGTGTACAGGCTCAATAGAAAGTCTATCAACCTGTATCCCACTCTGTGTACAGGCTCAATAGAAAGTATATCAGCCTGTATCCCACTCTGTGTACAGGCTCAATAGTAAGTCTATCAGTCTGTATCCCACTCTGTGTACAGGCTCAATAGTAAGTCTATCAGCCTGTATCCCACTCTGTGTACAGGCTCAATAGAAAATCTATCAGCCTGTATCCCACTCTGTGTACAGGCTCAATAGTAAGTCTATCAGCCTGTACCCCACTCTGTGTACAGGCTTAATAGAAAGTCTATCAGTTGGTATCGCACTCTGTGTATAGGCTCAATAGTAAATCTATCAGCCTCTATCCCACTCTGTGTACAGGATCAATAGAAAGTCTATCAGCCTGTATCCCACTCTGTGTACAGATTCAATAGTACGTCTATCAGCCTGTATCCCACTCTGTGTACAGGCTCAATAGTAAGTCTATCAGCCGGTATCCCACTCTGTGTACAGGCTCAATAGTAAGTCTATCAGCCTGTATCCCACTCTGTGTACAGGCTCAATAGTAAGTCTATCAGCCTGTATCCCACTCTGTGTACAGGCTCAATGGAAAGTCTATCAGTCTGTATCCCACTCTGTGTACAGGCTCAATAGTAAGTCTATCAGCTTGTATCCCACTCTGTGTACAGGCTTAATAGAAAGTCTATCAGTCTATATCCCATTCTGTGTACAGGCTCAATAGTAAGTCTATCAGCCTGTATCCCACTCTGTGTACAGACTCAATAGTAAGTCTATCAGCCTGTATCCCACTCTGTGTACAGGCTCAATTGTGCGTTTATCAGCCTGTATCCCACTTTGTGTACAGGCCCAATAGAAAGTCTATCAACCTGTATCCCACTCTGTGTACAGGCTTAATAGTAAGTCTATCAGCCTGTATCCCACTCTGTGTACAGGCGCAACAGAAAGTCTATCAGTCTGTATCACACTCTGTGTACAGGCTCAATAGTTCGTCTATCACTCTGTATCCCACTCTGTGTACAGGCTCAATAGAAATTCTATCAGCCTCTATCCCGCTCTGTGTACAGGCTCAATAGTAAGTCTATCAGCCTGTATCCCACTCTGTGTACAGGCTTAATAGAAAGTCTATCAGTCTATATCCCATTCTGTGTACAGGCTCAATAGTAAGTCTATGAGCCTGTATCCCACTCTGTGTACAGACTCAATAGTAAGTCTATCAGCCTGTATCCCACTCTGTGTACAGGCTCAATTGTGCGTTTATCAGCCTGTATCCCACTTTGTGTACAGGCCCAATAGAAAGTCTATCAACCTGTATCCCACTCTGTGTACAGGCTTAATAGTAAGTCTATCAGCCTGTATCCCACTCTGTGTACAGGCGCAACAGAAAGTCTATCAGTCTGTATCACACTCTGTGTACAGGCTCAATAGTTCGTCTATCACTCTGTATCCCACTCTGTGTACAGGCTCAATAGAAATTCTATCAGCCTCTATCCCGCTCTGTGTACAGGCTCAATAGTAAGTCTATCAGCCTGTATCCCACTCTGTGTACAGGCTCAATAGTAAGTCTATGAGCCTGTATCCCACTCTGTGTACAGACTCAATAGTAAGTCTATCAGCCTGTATCCCACTCTGTGTACAGGCTCAATTGTGCGTTTATCAGCCTGTATCCCACTTTGTGTACAGGCCCAATAGAAAGTCTATCAACCTGTATCCCACTCTGTGTACAGGCTTAATAGTAAGTCTATCAGCCTGTATCCCACTCTGTGTACAGGCGCAACAGAAAGTCTATCAGTCTGTATCACACTCTGTGTACAGGCTCAATAGTTCGTCTATCACTCTGTATCCCACTCTGTGTACAGGCTCAATAGAAAGTCTATCAGCCTCTATCCCACTCTGTGTACAGGCTCAATAGTAAGTCTATCAGCCTGTATCCCACTCAGTTTACAGGCTCAATAGTAAGTCTATCAGCCTGTATCCCACTCTGTGTACAGGCTCAATAGAAAGTCTATCAGCCTGTATCCCACTCTGTGTACAGGCTCAATAGTAAGTCTATCAGCCTGTATCCCACTCTGTGTACAGGCTCAATAGAAAGTCTATCAACCTGTATCCCACTCTGTGTACAGGCTCAATAGAAAGTATATCAGCCTGTATCCCACTCTGTGTACAGGCTCAATAGTAAGTCTATCAGCCTGTATCCCACTCTGTTTACAGGCTCAATAGTAAGTCTATCAGCCTGTATCCCACTCTGTGTACAGGCTCAATAGAAAATCTATCAGCCTGTATCCCACTCTGTGTACAGGCTCAATAGTAAGTCTATCAGCCTGTATCCCACTCTGTGTACAGGCTCAATAGAAAGTCTATCAGTCTGTATCCCACTCTGTGTACAGGCTCAATAGAAAGTCTATCAGCCTGTTTCCCACTCTGTGTACAGACTCAATAGAAAGTCTATCAGCCTGTATCCGACTCTGTGTACAAACTCAATAGAAAGTCTATCAGCCTGTATCCCACTCTGTGTACAGGCTCAATAGAAAGTCTATCAGCCTGTATCCCACTCTGTGTACAGGCTCAATAGTACGTCTATCAGCCTGTATCCCACTCTGTGTACAGGCTCAATAGTAAGTCTATCAGCCTGTATCCCACTCTGTATACAGGCTCAATAGTAAGTCTATGAGCCTGTATCCCACTCTGTGTACAGACTCAAAAGTAAGTCTATCAGCCTGTATCCCACTCTGTGTACAGGCTCAATTGTGCGTTTATCAGCCTGTATCCCACTTTGTGTACAGGCCCAATAGAAAGTCTATCAACCTGTATCCCACTCTGTGTACAGGCTTAATAGTAAGTCTATCAGCCTGTATCCCACTCTGTGTACAGGCGCAACAGAAAGTCTATCAGTCTGTATCACACTCTGTGTACAGGCTCAATAGTTCGTCTATCACTCTGTATCCCACTCTGTGTACAGGCTCAATAGAAAGTCTATCAGCCTGTATCCCACTCTGTGTACAGGCTCAATAGTAAGTCTATCAGCCTGTATCCCACTCTGTTTACAGGCTCAATAGTAAGTCTATCAGCCTGTATCCCACTCTGTGTACAGGCTCAATAGAAAGTCTATCAGCCTGTATCCCACTCTGTGTACAGGCTCAATAGTAAGTCTATCAGCCTGTATCCCACTCTGTGTACAGGCTCAATAGAAAGTCTATCAACCTGTATCCCACTCTGTGTACAGGCTCAATAGAAAGTATATCAGCCTGTATCCCACTCTGTGTACAGGCTCAATAGTAAGTCTATCAGCCTGTATCCCACTCTGTTTACAGGCTCAATAGTAAGTCTATCAGCCTGTATCCCACTCTGTGTACAGGCTCAATAGAAAATCTATCAGCCTGTATCCCACTCTGTGTACAGGCTCAATAGTAAGTCTATGAGCCTGTATCCCACTCTGTGTACAGGCTCAATAGAAAGTCTATCAGTCTGTATCCCACTCTGTGTACAGGCTCAATAGAAAGTCTATCAGTCTGTATCCCACTCTATGTACAGGCTCAATAGCAAGTCTATCAGCCTGTTTCCCACTCTGTGTACAGACTCAATAGAAAGTCTATCAGCCTGTATCCGACTCTGTGTACAGACTCAATAGAAAGTCTATCAGCCTGTATCCCACTCTGTGTACAGGCTCAATAGAAAGTCTATCAGCCTGTATCCCACTCTGTGTACAGGCTCAATAGTACGTCTATCAGCCTGTATCCCACTCTGCGTACAGGCTCAATAGTAAGTCTATCAGCCTGTATCCCACTCTGTATACAGGCTCAATAGTAAGTCTATCAGCCTGTATCCCACTCTGTGTACAGGCTCAATAGTAAGTCTATCAGCCTGTATCCCACTCTGTGTACAGGCTCAATAGTAAGTCTATCAGCCTGTATTCCACTCTGTGTACAGGCTCAATAGTAAGTCTATCAGTCTGTATCCCACTCTGTGTACAGGCTCAATAGTAAGTCTATCAGCCTGTATCCCACTCTGTGTACAGGCTCAATAGAAAATCTATCAGCCTGTATCCCACTCTGTGTACAGGCTCAATAGTAAGTCTATCAGCCTGTACCCCACTCTGTGTACAGGCTTAATAGAAAGTCTATCAGTCGGTATCGCACTCTGTGTATAGGCTCAATAGTAAGTCTATCAGCCTCTATCCCACTCTGTGTACAGGATCAATAGAAAGTCTATCAGCCTGTATCCCACTCTGTGTACAGATTCAATAGTACGTCTATCAGCCTGTATCCCACTCTGTGTACAGGCTCAATAGTAAGTCTATCAGCCGGTATCCCACTCTGTGTACAGGCTCAATAGTAAGTCTATCAGCCTGTATCCCACTCTGTGTACAGGCTCAATAGTAAGTCTATCAGCCTGTATCCCACTCTGTGTATAGGCTCAATAGTAAGTCTATCAGCCTGTATCCCACTCTGTGTATAGGCTCAATAGTAAGTCTATCAGCCTCTATCCCACTCTGTGTACAGGCTCAATAGTAAGTCTATCAGCCTCTATCCCACTCTGTGTACAGGATCAATAGTAAGTCTATCAGCCTCTATCCCACTCTGTGTACAGACTCAATAGTAAGTCTATCAGCCTGTATCCCACTCTGTGTACAGGCTCAATAGAAAGTCTATCAGCCTGTATCCCACTCTGTGTACAGGCTCAATAGTACGTCTATCAGCCTGTATCCCACTCTGCATACAGGCTCAATAGTAAGTCTATCAGCCTGTATCCCACTCTGTATACAGGCTCAATAGTAAGTCTATCAGCCTGTATCCCACTCTGTGTACAGGCTCAATAGTAAGTCTATCAGCCTGTATCCCACTCTGTGTACAGGCTCAATAGTAAGTCTATCAGCCTGTATTCCACTCTGTGTACAGGCTCAATAGTAAGTCTATCAGTCTGTATCCCACTCTGTGTACAGGCTCAATAGTAAGTCTATCAGCCTGTATCCCACTCTGTGTACAGGCTCAATAGAAAATCTATCAGCCTGTATCCCACTCTGTGTACAGGCTCAATAGGAAGTCTATCAGCCTGTACCCCACTCTGTGTACAGGCTTAATAGAAAGTCTATCAGTCGGTATCGCACTCTGTGTATAGGCTCAATAGTAAGTCTATCAGCCTCTATCCCACTCTGTGTACAGGATCAATAGAAAGTCTATCAGCCTGTATCCCACTCTGTGTACAGATTCAATATTACGTCTATCAGCCTGTATCCCACTCTGTGTACAGGCTCAATAGTAAGTCTATCAGCCGGTATCCCACTCTGTGTACAGGCTCAATAGTAAGTCTATCAGCCTGTATCCCACTCTGTGTACAGGCTCAATAGTAAGTCTATCAGCCTGTATCCCACTCTGTGTATAGGCTCAATAGTAAGTCTATCAGCCTGTATCCCACTCTGTGTATAGGCTCAATCGTAAGTCTATCAGCCTCTATCCCACTCTGTGTACAGGATCAATAGTAAGTCTATCAGCCTCTATCCCACTCTGTGTACAGACTCAATAGTAAGTCTATCAGCCTGTATCCCACTCTGTGTACAGGCTCAATGGAAAGTCTATCAGTCTGTATCCCACTCTGTGTACAGGCTCAATAGTAAGTCTATCAGCTTGTATCCCACTCTGTGTACAGGCTCAATAGAAAGTCTATCAGTCTGTATCCCACTCTGTGTACAGGCTCAATAGAAAGTCTATCAGTCTGTATCCCACTCTGTGTACAGGCTCAATAGTAAGTATATCAGCCTGTACCCCACTCTGTGTACAGGCTTAATAGAAAGTCTATCAGTCTATATCCCATTCTGTGTACAGGCTCAATAGTAAGTCTATCAGCCTGTATCCCACTCTGTGTACAGACTCAATAGTAAGTCTATCAGCCTGTATCCCACTCTGTGTACAGGCTCAATTGTGCGTTTATCAGCCTGTATCCCACTTTGTGTACAGGCCCAATAGAAAGTCTATCAACCTGTATCCCACTCTGTGTACAGGCTTAATAGTAAGTCTATCAGCCTGTATCCCACTCTGTGTACAGGCGCAACAGAAAGTCTATCAGTCTGTATCACACTCTGTGTACAGGCTCAATAGTTCGTCTATCACTCTGTATCCCACTCTGTGTACAGGCTCAATAGAAATTCTATCAGCCTCTATCCCGCTCTGTGTACAGGCTCAATAGTAAGTCTATCAGCCTGTATCCCACTCTGTGTACAGGCTTAATAGAAAGTCTATCAGTCTATATCCCATTCTGTGTACAGGCTCAATAGTAAGTCTATGAGCCTGTATCCCACTCTGTGTACAGACTCAATAGTAAGTCTATCAGCCTGTATCCCACTCTGTGTACAGGCTCAATTGTGCGTTTATCAGCCTGTATCCCACTTTGTGTACAGGCCCAATAGAAAGTCTATCAACCTGTATCCCACTCTGTGTACAGGCTTAATAGTAAGTCTATCAGCCTGTATCCCACTCTGTGTACAGGCGCAACAGAAAGTCTATCAGTCTGTATCACACTCTGTGTACAGGCTCAATAGTTCGTCTATCACTCTGTATCCCACTCTGTGTACAGGCTCAATAGAAAGTCTATCAGCCTCTATCCCACTCTGTGTACAGGCTCAATAGTAAGTCTATCAGCCTGTATCCCACTCAGTTTACAGGCTCAATAGTAAGTCTATCAGCCTGTATCCCACTCTGTGTACAGGCTCAATAGTAAGTCTATCAGCCTGTATCCCACTCTGTGTACAGGCTCAATAGAAAGTCTATCAACCTGTATCCCACTCTGTGTACAGGCTCAATAGAAAGTATATCAGCCTGTATCCCACTCTGTGTACAGGCTCAATAGTAAGTCTATCAGCCTGTATCCCACTCTGTGTACAGGCTCAATAGTAAGTCTATCAGCCTGTATCCCACTCTGTGTACAGGCTCAATAGAAAATCTATCAGCCTGTATCCCACTCTGTGTACAGGCTCAATAGTAAGTCTATCAGCCTGTATCCCACTCTGTGTACAGGTTCAATAGAAAGTCTATCAGTCTGTATCACACTCTGTGTACAGGCTCAATAGTTCGTCTATCACTCTGTATCCCACTCTGTGTACAGGCTCAATAGAAAGTCTATCAGCCTGTATCCCACTCTGTGTACAGGCTCAATAGTAAGTCTATCAGCCTGTATCCCACTCTGTGTATAGGCTCAATAGTAAGTCTATCAGCCTGTATCCCACTTTGTGTATAGGCTCAATAGTAAGTCTATCAGCCTCTATCCCACTCTGTGTACAGGCTCAATAGTAAGTCTATCAGCCTCTATCCCACTCTGTGTACAGGATCAATAGTAAGTCTATCAGCCTCTATCCCACTCTGTGTACAGACTCAATAGTAAGTCTATCAGCCTGTATCCCACTCTGTGTACAGGCTCAATAGAAAGTCTATCAGCCTGTATCCCACTCTGTGTACAGGCTCAATAGTACGTCTATCAGCCTGTATCCCACTCTGCATACAGGCTCAATAGTAAGTCTATCAGCCTGTATCCCACTCTGTATACAGGCTCAATAGTAAGTCTATCAGCCTGTATCCCACTCTGTGTACAGGCTCAATAGTAAGTCTATCAGCCTGTATCCCACTCTGTGTACAGGCTCAATAGTAAGTCTATCAGCCTGTATTCCACTCTGTGTACAGGCTCAATAGTAAGTCTATCAGTCTGTATCCCACTCTGTGTACAGGCTCAATAGTAAGTCTATCAGCCTGTATCCCACTCTGTGTACAGGCTCAATAGAAAATCTATCAGCCTGTATCCCACTCTGTGTACAGGCTCAATAGTAAGTCTATCAGCCTGTACCCCACTCTGTGTACAGGCTTAATAGAAAGTCTATCAGTCGGTATCGCACTCTGTGTATAGGCTCAATAGTAAGTCTATCAGCCTCTATCCCACTCTGTGTACAGGATCAATAGAAAGTCTATCAGCCTGTATCCCACTCTGTGTACAGATTCAATAGTACGTCTATCAGCCTGTATCCCACTCTGTGTACAGGCTCAATAGTAAGTCTATCAGCCGGTATCCCACTCTGTGTACAGGCTCAATAGTAAGTCTATCAGCCTGTATCCCACTCTGTGTACAGGCTCAATAGAAAGTCTATCAGCCTCTATCCCACTCTGTGTACAGGCTCAATAGTAAGTCTATCAGCCTGTATCCCACTCAGTTTACAGGCTCAATAGTAAGTCTATCAGCCTGTATCCCACTCTGTGTACAGGCTCAATAGTAAGTCTATCAGCCTGTATCCCACTCTGTGTACAGGCTCAATAGAAAGTCTATCAACCTGTATCCCACTCTGTGTACAGGCTCAATAGAAAGTATATCAGCCTGTATCCCACTCTGTGTACAGGCTCAATAGTAAGTCTATCAGCCTGTATCCCACTCTGTTTACAGGCTCAATAGTAAGTCTATCAGCCTGTATCCCACTCTGTGTACAGGCTCAATAGAAAATCTATCAGCCTGTATCCCACTCTGTGTACAGGCTCAATAGTAAGTCTATCAGCCTGTATCCCACTCTGTGTACAGGTTCAATAGAAAGTCTATCAGTCTGTATCCCACTCTGTGTACAGGCTCAATAGTAAGTCTATCAGCCTGTTTCCCACTCTGTGTACAGACTCAATAGAAAGTCTATCAGCCTGTATCCGACTCTGTGTACAGACTCAATAGTACGTCTATCAGCCTGTATCCCACTCTGTGTACAGGCTCAATAGTAAGTCTATCAGCCTGTATCCCACTCTGTATACAGGCTCAATAGTAAGTCTATGAGCCTGTATCCCACTCTGTGTACAGACTCAAAAGTAAGTCTATCAGCCTGTATCCCACTCTGTGTACAGGCTCAATTGTGCGTTTATCAGCCTGTATCCCACTTTGTGTACAGGCTCAATAGAAAGTCTATCAACCTGTATCCCACTCTGTGTACAGGCTTAATAGTAAGTCTATCAGCCTGTATCCCACTCTGTGTACAGGCGCAACAGAAAGTCTATCAGTCTGTATCACACTCTGTGTACAGGCTCAATAGTTCGTCTATCACTCTGTATCCCACTCTGTGTACAGGCTCAATAGAAAGTCTATCAGCCTGTATCCCACTCTGTGTACAGGCTCAATAGTAAGTCTATCAGCCTGTATCCCACTCTGTGTATAGGCTCAATAGTAAGTCTATCAGCCTGTATCCCACTTTGTGTATAGGCTCAATAGTAAGTCTATCAGCCTCTATCCCACTCTGTGTACAGGCTCAATAGTAAGTCTATCAGCCTCTATCCCACTCTGTGTACAGGATCAATAGTAAGTCTATCAGCCTCTATCCCACTCTGTGTACAGACTCAATAGTAAGTCTATCAGCCTGTATCCCACTCTGTGTACAGGCTCAATAGAAAGTCTATCAGCCTGTATCCCACTCTGTGTACAGGCTCAATAGTACGTCTATCAGCCTGTATCCGACTCTGCATACAGGCTCAATAGTAAGTCTATCAGCCTGTATCCCACTCTGTATACAGGCTCAATAGTAAGTCTATCAGCCTGTATCCCACTCTGTGTACAGGCTCAATAGTAAGTCTATCAGCCTGTATCCCACTCTGTGTACAGGCTCAATAGTAAGTCTATCAGCCTGTATTCCACTCTGTGTACAGGCTCAATAGTAAGTCTATCAGCCTGTATCCCACTCTGTGTACAGGCTCAATAGAAAATCTATCAGCCTGTATCCCACTCTGTGTACAGGCTCAATAGTAAGTCTATCAGCCTGTACCCCACTCTGTGTACAGGCTTAATAGAAAGTCTATCAGTCGGTATCGCACTCTGTGTATAGGCTCAATAGTAAGTCTATCAGCCTCTATCCCACTCTGTGTACAGGATCAATAGAAAGTCTATCAGCCTGTATCCCACTCTGTGTACAGATTCAATAGTACGTCTATCAGCCTGTATCCCACTCTGTGTACAGGCTCAATAGTAAGTCTATCAGCCGGTATCCCACTCTGTGTACAGGCTCAATAGTAAGTCTTTCAGCCTGTATCCCACTCTCTGTACAGGCTCAATAGTAAGTCTATCAGCCTGTATCCCACTCTGTGTATAGGCTCAATAGTAAGTCTATCAGCCTGTATCCCACTCTGTGTATAGGCTCAATCGTAAGTCTATCAGCCTCTATCCCACTCTGTGTACAGGATCAATAGTAAGTCTATCAGCCTCTATCCCACTCTGTGTACAGACTCAATAGTAAGTCTATCAGCCTGTATCCCACTCTGTGTACAGGCTCAATGGAAAGTCTATCAGTCTGTATCCCACTCTGTGTAGAGGCTCAATAGTAAGTCTATCAGCTTGTATCCCACTCTGTGTACAGGCTCAATAGAAAGTCTATCAGTCTGTATCCCACTCTGTGTACAGGCTCAATAGAAAGTCTATCAGTCTGTATCCCACTCTGTGTACAGGCTCAATAGTAAGTATATCAGCCTGTACCCCACTCTGTGTACAGGCTTAATAGAAAGTCTATCAGTCTATATCCCATTCTGTGTACAGGCTCAATAGTAAGTCTATCAGCCTGTATCCCACTCTGTGTACAGACTCAATAGTAAGTCTATCAGCCTGTATCCCACTCTGTGTACAGGCTCAATTGTGCGTTTATCAGCCTGTATCCCACTTTGTGTACAGGCCCAATAGAAAGTCTATCAACCTGTATCTCACTCTGTGTACAGGCTTAATAGTAAGTCTATCAGCCTGTATCCCACTCTGTGTACAGGCGCAACAGAAAGTCTATCAGTCTGTATCACACTCTGTGTACAGGCTCAATAGTTCGTCTATCACTCTGTATCCCACTCTGTGTACAGGCTCAATAGAAATTCTATCAGCCTCTATCCCGCTCTGTGTACAGGCTCAATAGTAAGTCTATCAGCCTGTATCCCACTCTGTGTACAGGCTTAATAGAAAGTCTATCAGTCTATATCCCATTCTGTGTACAGGCTCAATAGTAAGTCTATGAGCCTGTATCCCACTCTGTGTACAGACTCAATAGTAAGTCTATCAGCCTGTATCCCACTCTGTGTACAGGCTCAATTGTGCGTTTATCAGCCTGTATCCCACTTTGTGTACAGGCCCAATAGAAAGTCTATCAACCTGTATCCCACTCTGTGTACAGGCTTAATAGTAAGTCTATCAGCCTGTATCCCACTCTGTGTACAGGCGCAACAGAAAGTCTATCAGTCTGTATCACACTCTGTGTACAGGCTCAATAGTTCGTCTATCACTCTGTATCCCACTCTGTGTACAGGCTCAATAGAAAGTCTATCAGCCTCTATCCCACTCTGTGTACAGGCTCAATAGTAAGTCTATCAGCCTGTATCCCACTCAGTTTACAGGCTCAATAGTAAGTCTATCAGCCTGTATCCGACTCTGTGTACAGGCTCAATAGAAAGTCTATCAGCCTGTATCCCACTCTGTGTACAGGCTCAATAGTAAGTCTATCAGCCTGTATCCCACTCTGTGTACAGGCTCAATAGAAAGTCTATCAACCTGTATCCCACTCTGTGTACAGGCTCAATAGAAAGTATATCAGCCTGTATCCCACTCTGTGTACAGGCTCAATAGTAAGTCTATCAGCCTGTATCCCACTCTGTTTACAGGCTCAATAGTAAGTCTATCAGCCTGTATCCCACTCTGTGTACAGGCTCAATAGAAAATCTATCAGCCTGTATCCCACTCTGTGTACAGGCTCAATAGTAAGTCTATCAGCCTGTATCCCACTCTGTGTACAGGCTCAATAGAAAGTCTATCAGTCTGTATCCCACTCTGTGTACAGGCTCAATAGAAAGTCTATCAGCCTGTTTCCCACTCTGTGTACAGACTCAATAGAAAGTCTATCAGCCTGTATCCGACTCTGTGTACAGACTCAATAGAAAGTCTATCAGCCTGTATCCCACTCTGTGTACAGGCTCAATAGAAAGTCTATCAGCCTGTATCCCACTCTGTGTACAGGCTCAATAGTACGTCTATCAGCCTGTATCCCACTCTGTGTACAGGCTCAATAGTAAGTCTATCAGCCTGTATCCCACTCTGTATACAGGCTCAATAGTAAGTCTATGAGCCTGTATCCCACTCTGTGTACAGACTCAAAAGTAAGTCTATCAGCCTGTATCCCACTCTGTGTACAGGCTCAATTGTGCATTTATCAGCCTGTATCCCACTTTGTGTACAGGCCCAATAGAAAGTCTATCAACCTGTATCCCACTCTGTGTACAGGCTTAATAGTAAGTCTATCAGCCTGTATCCCACTCTGTGTACAGGCGCAACAGAAAGTCTATCAGTCTGTATCACACTCTGTGTACAGGCTCAATAGTTCGTCTATCACTCTGTATCCCACTCTGTGTACAGGCTCAATAGAAAGTCTATCAGCCTGTATCCCACTCTGTGTACAGGCTCAATAGTAAGTCTATCAGCCTGTATCCCACTCTGTTTACAGGCTCAATAGTAAGTCTATCAGCCTGTATCCCACTCTGTGTACAGGCTCAATAGAAAGTCTATCAGCCTGTATCCCACTCTGTGTACAGGCTCAATAGTAAGTCTATCAGCCTGTATCCCACTCTGTGTACAGGCTCAATAGAAAGTCTATCAACCTGTATCCCACTCTGTGTACAGGCTCAATAGAAAGTATATCAGCCTGTATCCCACTCTGTGTACAGGCTCAATAGTAAGTCTATCAGCCTGTATCCCACTCTGTTTACAGGCTCAATAGTAAGTCTATCAGCCTGTATCCCACTCTGTGTACAGGCTCAATAGAAAATCTATCAGCCTGTATCCCACTCTGTGTACAGGCTCAATAGTAAGTCTATGAGCCTGTATCCCACTCTGTGTACAGGCTCAATAGAAAGTCTATCAGTCTGTATCCCACTCTGTGTACAGGCTCAATAGAAAGTCTATCAGTCTGTATCCCACTCTATGTACAGGCTCAATAGTAAATCTATCAGCCTGTTTCCCACTCTGTGTACAGACTCAATAGAAAGTCTATCAGCCTGTATCCGACTCTGTGTACAGACTCAATAGAAAGTCTATCAGCCTGTATCCCACTCTGTGTACAGGCTCAATAGAAAGTCTATCAGCCTGTATCCCACTCTGTGTACAGGCTCAATAGTACGTCTATCAGCCTGTATCCCACTCTGCATACAGGCTTAATAGTAAGTCTATCAGCCTGTATCCCACTCTGTATACAGGCTCAATAGTAAGTCTATCAGCCTGTATCCCACTCTGTGTACAGGCTCAATAGTAAGTCTATCAGCCTGTATCCCACTCTGTGTACAGGCTCAATAGTAAGTCTATCAGCCTGTATTCCACTCTGTGTACAGGCTCAATAGTAAGTCTATCAGTCTGTATCCCACTCTGTGTACAGGCTCAATAGTAAGTCTATCAGCCTGTATCCCACTCTGTGTACAGGCTCAATAGAAAATCTATCAGCCTGTATCCCACTCTGTGTACAGGCTCAATAGTAAGTCTATCAGCCTGTATCCCACTCTGTGTACAGGATTAATAGTAAGTCTATCAGCCTGTATCCCACTCTGTGTACAGGCTCAATAGTAATTCTATCAGTCTGTATCCCACTCTGTGTATAGGCTCAATAGTAAGTCTATCAGCCTCTATCCCACTCTGTGTACAGGCTCAATAGTAAGTCTATCAGCCTATATCCCACTCTGTGTAGAGGCTCAATAGTAAGTCTATCAGCCGGTATCCCACTCTGTGTACAGGCTCAATAGTACGTCTATCAGCCTGTATCCTACTCTGTGTACAGGCTCAATAGAAAGTCTATCAGCCTCTATCCCGCTCTGTGTACAGGCTCAATAGAAAGTCTATCAGCCTGTATCCCTCTCTGTGTACAGGCTCAATAGTAAGTCTATCAGCCCGTATCCCACTCTGTGTACAGGCTCAATAGTAAGTATATCAGCCTGTACCCCACTCTGTGTACAGGCTTAATAGAAAGTCTATCAGTCTATATCCCACTCTGTGTACAGACTCAATAGTAAGTCTATCAGCCTGTATCCCACTCTGTGTACAGGCTCAATGGAAAGTCTATCAGTCTGTATCCCACTCTGTGTACAGGCTCAATAGTAAGTCTATCAGCTTGTATCCCACTCTGTGTACAGGCTCAATAGAAAGTCTATCAGTCTGTATCCCACTCTGTGTACAGGCTCAATAGAAAGTCTATCAGTCTGTATCCCACTCTGTGTACAGGCTCAATAGTAAGTATATCAGCCTGTACCCCACTCTGTGTACAGGCTTAATAGAAAGTCTATCAGTCTATATCCCATTCTGTGTACAGGCTCAATAGTAAGTCTATCAGCCTGTATCCCACTCTGTGTACAGACTCAATAGTAAGTCTATCAGCCTGTATCCCACTCTGTGTACAGGCTCAATTGTGCGTTTATCAGCCTGTATCCCACTTTGTGTACAGGCCCAATAGAAAGTCTATCAACCTGTATCCCACTCTGTGTACAGGCTTAATAGTAAGTCTATCAGCCTGTATCCCACTCTGTGTACAGGCGCAACAGAAAGTCTATCAGTCTGTATCACACTCTGTGTACAGGCTCAATAGTTCGTCTATCACTCTGTATCCCACTCTGTGTACAGGCTCAATAGAAATTCTATCAGCCTCTATCCCGCTCTGTGTACAGGCTCAATAGTAAGTCTATCAGCCTGTATCCCACTCTGTGTACAGGCTTAATAGAAAGTCTATCAGTCTATATCCCATTCTGTGTACAGGCTCAATAGTAAGTCTATGAGCCTGTATCCCACTCTGTGTACAGACTCAATAGTAAGTCTATCAGCCTGTATCCCACTCTGTGTACAGGCTCAATTGTGCGTTTATCAGCCTGTATCCCACTTTGTGTACAGGCCCAATAGAAAGTCTATCAACCTGTATCCCACTCTGTGTACAGGCTTAATAGTAAGTCTATCAGCCTGTATCCCACTCTGTGTACAGGCGCAACAGAAAGTCTATCAGTCTGTATCACACTCTGTGTACAGGCTCAATAGTTCGTCTATCACTCTGTATCCCACTCTGTGTACAGGCTCAATAGAAAGTCTATCAGCCTCTATCCCACTCTGTGTACAGGCTCAATAGTAAGTCTATCAGCCTGTATCCCACTCAGTTTACAGGCTCAATAGTAAGTCTATCAGCCTGTATCCCACTCTGTGTACAGACTCAATAGTAAGTCTATCAGCCTGTATCCCACTCTGTGTACAGGCTCAATTGTGCGTTTATCAGCCTGTATCCCACTTTGTGTACAGGCCCAATAGAAAGTCTATCAACCTGTATCCCACTCTGTGTACAGGCTTAATAGTAAGTCTATCAGCCTGTATCCCACTCTGTGTACAGGCGCAACAGAAAGTCTATCAGTCTGTATCACACTCTGTGTACAGGCTCAATAGTTCGTCTATCACTCTGTATCCCACTCTGTGTACAGGCTCAATAGAAAGTCTATCAGCCTCTATCCCACTCTGTGTACAGGCTCAATAGTAAGTCTATCAGCCTGTATCCCACTCAGTTTACAGGCTCAATAGTAAGTCTATCAGCCTGTATCCGACTCTGTGTACAGGCTCAATAGAAAGTCTATCAGCCTGTATCCCACTCTGTGTACAGGCTCAATAGTAAGTCTATCAGCCTGTATCCCACTCTGTGTACAGGCTCAATAGAAAGTCTATCAACCTGTATCCCACTCTGTGTACAGGCTCAATAGAAAGTATATCAGCCTGTATCCCACTCTGTGTACAGGCTCAATAGTAAGTCTATCAGCCTGTATCCCACTCTGTTTACAGGCTCAATAGTAAGTCTATCAGCCTGTATCCCACTCTGTGTACAGGCTCAATAGAAAATCTATCAGCCTGTATCCCACTCTGTGTACAGGCTCAATAGTAAGTCTACCAGCCTGTATCCCACTCTGTGTACAGGCTCAATAGAAAGTCTATCAGTCTGTATCCCACTCTGTGTACAGGCTCAATAGAAAGTCTATCAGCCTGTTTCCCACTCTGTGTACAGACTCAATAGAAAGTCTATCAACCTGTATCCCACTCTGTGTACAGGCTTAATAGTAAGTCTATCAGCCTGTATCCCACTCTGTGTACAGGCGCAACAGAAAGTCTATCAGTCTGTATCACACTCTGTGTACAGGCTCAATAGTTCGTCTATCACTCTGTATCCCACTCTGTGTACAGGCTCAATAGAAAGTCTATCAGCCTCTATCCCACTCTGTGTACAGGCTCAATAGTAAGTCTATCAGCCTGTATCCCACTCAGTTTACAGGCTCAATAGTAAGTCTATCAGCCTGTATCCGACTCTGTGTACAGGCTCAATAGAAAGTCTATCAGCCTGTATCCCACTCTGTGTACAGGCTCAATAGTAAGTCTATCAGCCTGTATCCCACTCTGTGTACAGGCTCAATAGAAAGTCTATCAACCTGTATCCCACTCTGTGTACAGGCTCAATAGAAAGTATATCAGCCTGTATCCCACTCTGTGTACAGGCTCAATAGTAAGTCTATCAGCCTGTATCCCACTCTGTTTACAGGCTCAATAGTAAGTCTATCAGCCTGTATCCCACTCTGTGTACAGGCTCAATAGAAAATCTATCAGCCTGTATCCCACTCTGTGTACAGGCTCAATAGTAAGTCTACCAGCCTGTATCCCACTCTGTGTACAGGCTCAATAGAAAGTCTATCAGTCTGTATCCCACTCTGTGTACAGGCTCAATAGAAAGTCTATCAGCCTGTTTCCCACTCTGTGTACAGACTCAATAGAAAGTCTATCAGCCTGTATCCGACTCTGTGTACAGACTCAATAGAAAGTCTATCAGCCTGTATCCCACTCTGTGTACAGGCTCAATAGAAAGTCTATCAGCCTGTATCCCACTCTGTGTACAGGCTCAATAGTACGTCTATCAGCCTGTATCCCACTCTGTGTACAGGCTCAATAGTAAGTCTATCAGCCTGTATCCCACTCTGTATACAGGCTCAATAGTAAGTCTATGAGCCTGTATCCCACTCTGTGTACAGACTCAAAAGTAAGTCTATCAGCCTGTATCCCACTCTGTGTACAGGCTCAATTGTGCGTTTATCAGCCTGTATCCCACTTTGTGTACAGGCCCAATAGAAAGTCTATCAGCCTGTATCCCACTCTGTGTACAGGCGCAACAGAAAGTCTATCAGTCTGTATCACACTCTGTGTACAGGCTCAATAGTTCGTCTATCACTCTGTATCCCACTCTGTGTACAGGCTCAATGGAAAGTCTATCAGCCTGTATCCCACTCTGTGTACATGCTCAATAGTAAGTCTATCAGCCTGTATCCCACTCTGTTTACAGGCTCAATAGTAAGTCTATCAGCCTGTATCCCACTCTGTGTACAGGCTCAATAGAAAGTCTATCAGCCTGTATCCCACTCTGTGTACAGGCTCAATAGTAAGTCTATCAGCCTGTATCCCACTCTGTGTACAGGCTCAATAGAAAGTCTATCAACCTGTATCCCACTCTGTGTACAGGCTCAATAGAAAGTATATCAGCCTGTATCCCACTCTGTGTACAGGCTCAATAGTAAGTCTATCAGCCTGTATCCCACTCTGTTTACAGGCTCAATAGTAAGTCTATCAGCCTGTATCCCACTCTGTGTACAGGCTCAATAGAAAATCTATCAGCCTGTATCCCACTCTGTGTACAGGCTCAATAGTAAGTCTATGAGCCTGTATCCCACTCTGTGTACAGGCTCAATAGAAAGTCTATCAGTCTGTATCCCACTCTGTGTACAGGCTCAATAGAAAGTCTATCAGTCTGTATCCCACTCTGTGTATAGGCTCAATAGTAAGTCTATCAGCCTCTATCCCACTCTGTGTACAGGATCAATAGAAAGTCTATCAGCCTGTATCCCACTCTGTGTACAGATTCAATAGTACGTCTATCAGCCTGTATCCCACTCTGTGTACAGGCTCAATAGTAAGTCTATCAGCCGGTATCCCACTCTGTGTACAGGCTCAATAGTAAGTCTATCAGCCTGTATCCCACTCTGTGTACAGGCTCAATAGTAAGTCTATCAGCCTGTATCCCACTCTGTGTATAGGCTCAATAGTAAGTCTATCAGCCTGTATCCCACTCTGTGTATAGGCTCAATAGTAAGTCTATCAGCCTCTATCCCACTCTGTGTACAGGATCAATAGTAAGTCTATCAGCCTCTATCCCACTCTGTGTACAGACTCAATAGTAAGTCTATCAGCCTGTATCCCACTCTGTGTACAGGCTCAATGGAAAGTCTATCAGTCTGTATCCCGCTCTGTGTACAGGCTCAATAGTAAGTCTATCAACCTGTATCCCACTCTGTGTACAGGCTCAATAGAAAATCTATCAGCCTGTATCCCACTCTGTGTACAGGCTCAATAGAAAATCTATCAGCCTGTATCCCACTCTGTGTACAGGCTCAATAGTAAGTCTATCAGCCTGTATCCCACTCTGTGTACAGGATTAATAGTAAGTCTATCAGCCTGTATCCCACTCTGTGTACAGGCTCAATAGTAATTCTATCAGTCTGTATCCCACTCTGTGTATAGGCTCAATAGTAAGTCTATCAGCCTCTATCCCACTCTGTGTACAGGCTCAATAGTAAGTCTATCAGCCTATATCCCACTCTGTGTAGAGGCTCAATAGTAAGTCTATCAGCCGGTATACCACTCTGTGTACAGGCTCAATAGTACGTCTATCAGCCTGTATCCTACTCTGTGTACAGGCTCAATAGAAAGTCTATCAGCCTCTATCCCGCTCTGTGTACAGGCTCAATAGAAAGTCTATCAGCCTGTATCCCTCTCTGTGTACAGGCTCAATAGTAAGTCTATCAGCCCGTATCCCACTCTGTGTACAGGCTCAATAGTACGTCTATCAGCCTGTATCCCTCTCTGTGTACAGACTCAATAGTAAGTCTATCAGCCTGTATCCCTCTCTGTGTACAGACTCAATTGTAAGTCTATCAGTCTGTATCCCACTCTGTGTACAGGCCCAATAGAAAGTCTATCAGCCTGTATCCCACTCTGTATACAGGCTCAATCGTACGTCTATCAGTCTGTATCCCACTCTGTGTACAGGCTCAATTGTAAGTCTATAAGTCTGTATCCCACTCTGTGTACAGGCTCAATAGTAAGTCTATCAGCCTCTATTCCACTCTGTGTACAGGCTCAATAGTAAGTCTATCAGCCTGTATCCCACTCTGTGTACAGACTCAATAGTACATCTATCAGCCTGTATCCCACTCTGTGTACAGGCTCAATAGTAAGTCTATCAGCCGGTATCCCACTCTGTGTACAGGCTCAATAGTACGTCTATCAGCCTGTATCCTACTCTGTGTACGGGCTCAATAGAAAGTCTATCAGCCTGTATACCACTCTGTATACAGGCTCAATAGTACATCTATCAGCCTGTATCCCACTCTCTGTACAGGCTCAATAGTTATTCTATCAGCCTGTATCCCACTCTGTGTACAGGTCAATAGTAAGTCTATCAGCCTGTATCCCACTCTGTATACAGGCTCAATAGTAAGTCTATCAGCCTGTATCCCACTCTGTGTACAGGCTCAATAGTAAGTCTATCAGCCTGTATTCCACTCTGTGTACAGGCTCAATAGTAAGTCTTTCAGCCTGTATCCCACTCTGTGTACAGATTCAATAGTACGTCTATCAGCCTGTATCCCACTCTGTGTACAGGCGCAACAGAAAGTCTATCAGTCTGTATCACACTCTGTGTACAGGCTCAATAGTTCGTCTATCACTCTGTATCCCACTCTGTGTACAGGCTCAATAGAAAGTCTATCAGCCTCTATCCCACTCTGTGTACAGGCTCAATAGTAAGTCTATCAGCCTGTATCCCACTCAGTTTACAGGCTCAATAGTAAGTCTATCAGCCTGTATCCGACTCTGTGTACAGGCTCAATAGAAAGTCTATCAGCCTGTATCCCACTCTGTGTACAGGCTCAATAGTAAGTCTATCAGCCTGTATCCCACTCTGTGTACAGGCTCAATAGAAAGTCTATCAACCTGTATCCCACTCTGTGTACAGGCTCAATAGAAAGTATATCAGCCTGTATCCCACTCTGTGTACAGGCTCAATAGTAAGTCTATCAGCCTGTATCCCACTCTGTTTACAGGCTCAATAGTAAGTCTATCAGCCTGTATCCCACTCTGTGTACAGGCTCAATAGAAAATCTATCAGCCTGTATCCCACTCTGTGTACAGGCTCAATAGTAAGTCTATCAGCCTGTATCCCACTCTGTGTACAGGCTCAATAGAAAGTCTATCAGTCTGTATCCCACTCTGTGTACAGGCTCAATAGAAAGTCTATCAGCCTGTTTCCCACTCTGTGTACAGACTCAATAGAAAGTCTATCAGCCTGTATCCGACTCTGTGTACAGACTCAATAGAAAGTCTATCAGCCTGTATCCCACTCTGTGTACAGGCTCAATAGAAAGTCTATCAGCCTGTATCCCACTCTGTGTACAGGCTCAATAGTACGTCTATCAGCCTGTATCCCACTCTGTGTACAGGCTCAATAGTAAGTCTATCAGCCTGTATCCCACTCTGTATACAGGCTCAATAGTAAGTCTATGAGCCTGTATCCCACTCTGTGTACAGACTCAAAAGTAAGTCTATCAGCCTGTATCCCACTCTGTGTACAGGCTCAATTGTGCGTTTATCAGCCTGTATCCCACTTTGTGTACAGGCCCAATAGAAAGTCTATCAGCCTGTATCCCACTCTGTGTACAGGCGCAACAGAAAGTCTATCAGTCTGTATCACACTCTGTGTACAGGCTCAATAGTTCGTCTATCACTCTGTATCCCACTCTGTGTACAGGCTCAATAGAAAGTCTATCAGCCTGTATCCCACTCTGTGTACAGGCTCAATAGTAAGTCTATCAGCCTGTATCCCACTCTGTTTACAGGCTCAATAGTAAGTCTATCAGCCTGTATCCCACTCTGTGTACAGGCTCAATAGAAAGTATATCAGCCTGTATCCCACTCTGTGTACAGGCTCAATAGTAAGTCTATCAGCCTGTATCCCACTCTGTTTACAGGCTCAATAGTAAGTCTATCAGCCTGTATCCCACTCTGTGTACAGGCTCAATAGAAAATCTATCAGCCTGTATCCCACTCTGTGTACAGGCTCAACAGTAAGTCTATGAGCCTGTATCCCACTCTGTGTACAGGCTCAATAGAAAGTCTATCAGTCTGTATCCCATTCTGTGTACAGGCTCAATAGAAAGTCTATCAGTCTGTATCCCACTCTGTGTATAGGCTCAATAGTAAGTCTATCAGCCTCTATCCCACTCTGTGTACAGGATCAATAGAAAGTCTATCAGCCTGTATCCCACTCTGTGTACAGATTCAATAGTACGTCTATCAGCCTGTATCCCACTCTGTGTACAGGCTCAATAGTAAGTCTATCAGCCGGTATCCCACTCTGTGTACAGGCTCAATAGTAAGTCTATCAGCCTGTATCCCACTCTGTGTACAGGCTCAATAGTAAGTCTATCAGCCTGTATCCCACTCTGTGTATAGGCTCAATAGTAAGTCTATCAGCCTGTATCCCACTCTGTGTATAGGCTCAATAGTAAGTCTATCAGCCTCTATCCCACTCTGTGTACAGGATCAATAGTAAGTCTATCAGCCTCTATCCCACTCTGTGTACAGACTCAATAGTAAGTCTATCAGCCTGTATCCCACTCTGTGTACAGGCTCAATGGAAAGTCTATCAGTCTGTATCCCGCTCTGTGTACAGGCTCAATAGTAAGTCTATCAACCTGTATCCCACTCTGTGTACAGGCTCAATAGAAAGTCTATCAGCCTGTATCCCACTCTGTGTACAGGCTCAATAGAAAATCTATCAGCCTGTATCCCACTCTGTGTACAGGCTCAATAGTAAGTCTATCAGCCTGTATCCCACTCTGTGTACAGGATTAATAGTAAGTCTATCAGCCTGTATCCCACTCTGTGTACAGGCTCAATAGTAATTCTATCAGTCTGTATCCCACTCTGTGTATAGGCTCAATAGTAAGTCTATCAGCCTCTATCCCACTCTGTGTACAGGCTCAATAGTAAGTCTATCAGCCTATATCCCACTCTGTGTAGAGGCTCAATAGTAAGTCTATCAGCCGGTATCCCACTCTGTGTACAGGCTCAATAGTACGTCTATCAGCCTGTATCCTACTCTGTGTACAGGCTCAATAGAAAGTCTATCAGCCTCTATCCCGCTCTGTGTACAGGCTCAATAGAAAGTCTATCAGCCTGTATCCCTCTCTGTGTACAGGCTCAATAGTAAGTCTATCAGCCCGTATCCCACTCTGTGTACAGGCTCAATAGTACGTCTATCAGCCTGTATCCCTCTCTGTGTACAGACTCAATAGTAAGTCTATCAGCCTGTATCCCTCTCTGTGTACAGACTCAATTGTAAGTCTATCAGTCTGTATCCCACTCTGTGTACAGGCCCAATAGAAAGTCTATCAGCCTGTATCCCACTCTGTATACAGGCTCAATCGTACGTCTATCAGTCTGTATCCCACTCTGTGTACAGGCTCAATTGTAAGTCTATAAGTCTGTATCCCACTCTGTGTACAGGCTCAATAGTAAGTCTATCAGCCTCTATTCCACTCTGTGTACAGGCTCAATAGTAAGTCTATCAGCCTGTATCCCACTCTGTGTACAGACTCAATAGTACATCTATCAGCCTGTATCCCACTCTGTGTACAGGCTCAATAGTAAGTCTATCAGCCGGTATCCCACTCTGTGTACAGGCTCAATAGTACGTCTATCAGCCTGTATCCTACTCTGTGTACGGGCTCAATAGAAAGTCTATCAGCCTGTATACCACTCTGTATACAGGCTCAATAGTACATCTATCAGCCTGTATCCCACTCTCTGTACAGGCTCAATAGTTATTCTATCAGCCTGTATCCCACTCTGTGTACAGGTCAATAGTAAGTCTATCAGCCTGTATCCCACTCTGTATACAGGCTCAATAGTAAGTCTATCAGCCTGTATCCCACTCTGTGTACAGGCTCAATAGTAAGTCTATCAGCCTGTATTCCACTCTGTGTACAGGCTCAATAGTAAGTCTTTCAGCCTGTATCCCACTCTGTGTACAGATTCAATAGTACGTCTATCAGCCTGTATCCCACTCTGTGTACAGGCTCAATAGTAAGTCTATCAGCCTGTATCCCACTCTGTGTACAGGCTCAATAGTAAGTCTATCAGCCTGTATCCCACTCTGTGTACAGGCTCAATAGTAAGTCTATCAGCCTGTATCCCACTCTGTGTATAGGCTCAATAGTAAGTCTATCAGCCTGTATCCCACTCTGTGTATAGGCTCAATAGTAAGTCTATCAGCCTCTATCCCACTCTGTGTACAGGATCAATAGTAAGTCTATCAGCCTGTATCCCACTCTGTGTACAGGCTCAATAGTAAGTCTATCAACCTGTATCCCACTCTGTGTACAGGCTCAATAGTAAGTCTATTAGCCTGTATCCCACTCTGTGTATAGGCTCAATAGTAAGTCTATCAGCCTGTATCCCACTCTGTGTATAGGCTCAATAGTAAGTCTATCAGCCTCTATCCCACTCTGTGTACAGGATCAATAGTAAGTCTATCAGCCTGTATCCCACTCTGTGTACAGGCTCAATAGTAAGTCTATCAGCCTGTATCCCACTCTGTGTACAGGCTCAATAGAAAGTCTATCAGTCTGTATCCCACTCTGTGTACAGGCTCAATAGTAAGTCTATCAGCCTGTATCCCACTCTGTGTACAGGCTCAATAGAAAGTCTACCAGCTTGTATCCCACTCTGTGTACAGACTCAATAGAAAGTCTATCAGCCTGTATCCCACTCTGTGTACAGGCTCAATAGAAAGTCTATCAGTCTGTATCCCACTCTGTGTACAGGCTCAATAGTAAGCCTATCAGCCTGTATCCCACTCTGTGTACAGGCTCAATAGAAAGTCTATCAGTCTGTATCCCACTCTGTGTACAGGCTCAATAGTAAGTCTATCAGCCTGTACCCCACTCTGTGTACAGGCTTAATAGAAAGTCTATCAGTCGGTATCGCACTCTGTGTATAGGCTCAATAGTCAGTCTATCAGCCTGTATCCCACTCTGTGTACAGGATCAATAGTAAGTCTATCAGCCTGTATCCCACTCTGTGTACAGGCTCAATAGTAAGTCTATCAGCCGGTATCCCACTCTGTGTACAGATTCAATAGTACGTCTATCAGCCTGTATCCCACTCTGTGTACAGGCTCAATAGTAACTCTATCAGCCGGTATCCCACTCTGTGTACAGGCTCAATAGTAAGTTTATCAGCCTGTATCCCACTCTGTGTACAGGCTCAATAGTAAGTCTATCAGCCTGTATCCCACTCTGTGTATAGGCTCAATAGTAAGTCTATCAGCCTGTATCCCACTCTGTGTACAGGCTCAATGGAAAGTCTATCAGTCTGTATCCCACTCTGTGTACAGGCTCAATAGTAAGTCTATCAGCTTGTATCCCACTCTGTGTACAGGCTCAATAGAAAGTCTATCAGTCTGTATCCCACTCTGTGTACAGGCTCAATAGTAAGTCTATCAACCTGTATCCCACTCTGTGTACAGACTCAATAGTAAGTCTATCAGCCTGTATCCCACTCTGTGTACAGGCTCAATAGTAAGTCTATCAGCCTGTATCCCACTCTGTGTACAGGCTCAATAGAAAGTCTATCAGTCTGTATCCCACTCTGTATACAGGCTCAATAGTAAGTCTATCAGCCTGTATCCCACTCTGTGTACAGGCTCAATAGAAAGTCTATCAGTCTGTATCCCACTCTGTGTACAGGCTCAATAGTAAGTCTATCCGCCTGTATCCCACTCTGTGTACAGACTTAATAGAAAGTCTATCAGCCTGTATCCCACTCTGTGTACAGGCTTAATAGTAAGTCTATCAGCCTGTATCCCACTCTGTGTACAGGCGCAACAGAAAGTCTATCAGTCTGTATCACACTCTGTGTAGAGGCTCAACAGTTCGTCTATCACTCTGTATCCCACTCTGTGTACAGACTCAATAGAAAGTCTATCAGCCTGTATCCCACTCTGTGTACAGGTCAATAGAAAGTCTTATCAGCCTGTATCCCACTCTGTATACAGGCTCAATAGTAAGTCTATCAGCCTGTATCCCACTCTGTGTACAGGGTCAATAGTAAGTCTATCAGCCTGTATCCCACTCTGTGTATAGGCTCAATAGTAAGTCTATCAGCCTGTATTCCGCTCTGTGTACAGGCTCAATAGAAAGTCTATCAGTCTGTATCCCACTCTGTGTACAGGCTCAATAGTAAGTCTTTCAGCCTGTATCCCACTCTGTGTACAGGCTCAATAGTAAGTCTATCAGCCTGTATTCCACTCTGTGTACAGGCTCAATAGTAGGTCTATCAGTCTGTATCCCACTCTGTGTACAGGCTCAATAGTAAGTCTATCAGCCTGTATCTCACTCTGTGTACAGGCTCAATAGAAAATCTATCAGCCTGTATCCCACTCTGTGTACAGGCTCAATAGTAAGTCTATCAGCCTGTACCCCACTCTGTGTACAGGCTTAATAGAAAGTCTATCAGTCGGTATCGCACTCTGTGTATAGGCTCAATAGTAAGTCTATCAGCCTGTATCCCACTCTGTGTACAGATTCAATAGTACGTCTATCAGCCTGTATCCCACTCTGTGTACAGGCTCAATAGAAAGTCTATCAGCCTGTATCCCTCTCTGTGTACAGGCTCAATAGTAAGTCTATCAGCCCGTATCCCACTCTGTGTACAGGCTCAATAGTACGTCTATCAGCCTGTATCCCTCTCTGTGTACAGACTCAATAGTAAGTCTATCAGCCTGTATCCCTCTCTGTGTACAGACTCAATTGTAAGTCTATCAGTCTGTATCCCACTCTGTGTACAGGCCCAATAGAAAGTCTATCAGCCTGTATCCCACTCTGTATACAGGCTCAATCGTACGTCTATCAGTCTGTATCCCACTCTGTGTACAGGCTCAATTGTAAGTCTATAAGTCTGTATCCCACTCTGTGTACAGGCTCAATAGTAAGTCTATCAGCCTCTATTCCACTCTGTGTACAGGCTCAATAGTAAGTCTATCAGCCTGTATCCCACTCTGTGTACAGACTCAATAGTACATCTATCAGCCTGTATCCCACTCTGTGTACAGGCTCAATAGTAAGTCTATCAGCCGGTATCCCACTCTGTGTACAGGCTCAATAGTACGTCTATCAGCCTGTATCCTACTCTGTGTACGGGCTCAATAGAAAGTCTATCAGCCTGTATACCACTCTGTATACAGGCTCAATACTACATCTATCAGCCTGTATCCCACTCTCTGTACAGGCTCAATAGTTATTCTATCAGCCTGTATCCCACTCTGTGTACAGGTCAATAGTAAGTCTATCAGCCTGTATCCCACTCTGTATACAGGCTCAATAGTAAGTCTATCAGCCTGTATCCCACTCTGTGTACAGGCTCAATAGTAAGTCTATCAGCCTGTATTCCACTCTGTGTACAGGCTCAATAGTAAGTCTTTCAGCCTGTATCCCACTCTGTGTACAGATTCAATAGTACGTCTATCAGCCTGTATCCCACTCTGTGTACAGGCTCAATAGTAAGTCTATCAGCCTGTATCCCACTCTGTGTACAGGCTCAATAGTAAGTCTATCAGCCTGTATCCCACTCTGTGTACAGGCTCAATAGTAAGTCTATCAGCCTGTATCCCACTCTGTGTATAGGCTCAATAGTAAGTCTATCAGCCTGTATCCCACTCTGTGTATAGGCTCAATAGTAAGTCTATCAGCCTCTATCCCACTCTGTGTACAGGATCAATAGTAAGTCTATCAGCCTGTATCCCACTCTGTGTACAGGCTCAATAGTAAGTCTATCAGCCTGTATCCCACTCTGTGTACAGGCTCAATAGTAAGTCTATTAGCCTGTATCCCACTCTGTGTATAGGCTCAATAGTAAGTCTATCAGCCTGTATCCCACTCTGTGTATAGGCTCAATAGTAAGTCTATCAGCCTCTATCCCACTCTGTGTACAGGATCAATAGTAAGTCTATCAGCCTGTATCCCACTCTGTGTACAGGCTCAATAGTAAGTCTATCAGCCTGTATCCCACTCTGTGTACAGGCTCAATAGAAAGTCTATCAGTCTGTATCCCACTCTGTGTACAGGCTCAATAGTAAGTCTATCAGCCTGTATCCCACTCTGTGTACAGGCTCAATAGAAAGTCTACCAGCTTGTATCCCACTCTGTGTACAGACTCAATAGAAAGTCTATCAGCCTGTATCCCACTCTGTGTACAGGCTCAATAGAAAGTCTATCAGTCTGTATCCCACTCTGTGTACAGGCTCAATAGTAAGCCTATCAGCCTGTATCCCACTCTGTGTACAGGCTCAATAGAAAGTCTATCAGTCTGTATCCCACTCTGTGTACAGGCTCAATAGTAAGTCTATCAGCCTGTACCCCACTCTGTGTACAGGCTTAATAGAAAGTCTATCAGTCGGTATCGCACTCTGTGTATAGGCTCAATAGTCAGTCTATCAGCCGGTATCCCACTCTGTGTACAGGATCAATAGTAAGTCTATCAGCCTGTATCCCACTCTGTGTACAGGCTCAATAGTAAGTCTATCAGCCGGTATCCCACTCTGTGTACAGATTCAATAGTACGTCTATCAGCCTGTATCCCACTCTGTGTACAGGCTCAATAGTAACTCTATCAGCCGGTATCCCACTCTGTGTACAGGCTCAATAGTAAGTTTATCAGCCTGTATCCCACTCTGTGTACAGGCTCAATAGTAAGTCTATCAGCCTGTATCCCACTCTGTGTATAGGCTCAATAGTAAGTCTATCAGCCTGTATCCCACTCTGTGTACAGGCTCAATGGAAAGTCTATCAGTCTGTATCCCACTCTGTGTACAGGCTCAATAGTAAGTCTATCAGCTTGTATCCCACTCTGTGTACAGGCTCAATAGAAAGTCTATCAGTCTGTATCCCACTCTGTGTACAGGCTCAATAGTAAGTCTATCAACCTGTATCCCACTCTGTGTACAGACTCAATAGTAAGTCTATCAGCCTGTATCCCACTCTGTGTACAGGCTCAATAGTAAGTCTATCAGCCTGTATCCCACTCTGTGTACAGGCTCAATAGAAAGTCTATCAGTCTGTATCCCACTCTGTATACAGGCTCAATAGTAAGTCTATCAGCCTGTATCCCACTCTGTGTACAGGCTCAATAGAAAGTCTATCAGTCTGTATCCCACTCTGTGTACAGGCTCAATAGTAAGTCTATCCGCCTGTATCCCACTCTGTGTACAGACTTAATAGAAAGTCTATCAGCCTGTATCCCACTCTGTGTACAGGCTTAATAGTAAGTCTATCAGCCTGTATCCCACTCTGTGTACAGGCGCAACAGAAAGTCTATCAGTCTGTATCACACTCTGTGTAGAGGCTCAACAGTTCGTCTATCACTCTGTATCCCACTCTGTGTACAGACTCAATAGAAAGTCTATCAGCCTGTATCCCACTCTGTGTACAGGTCAATAGAAAGTCTTATCAGCCTGTATCCCACTCTGTATACAGGCTCAATAGTAAGTCTATCAGCCTGTATCCCACTCTGTGTACAGGGTCAATAGTAAGTCTATCAGCCTGTATCCCACTCTGTGTATAGGCTCAATAGTAAGTCTATCAGCCTGTATTCCGCTCTGTGTACAGGCTCAATAGAAAGTCTATCAGTCTGTATCCCACTCTGTGTACAGGCTCAATAGTAAGTCTTTCAGCCTGTATCCCACTCTGTGTACAGGCTCAATAGTAAGTCTATCAGCCTGTATTCCACTCTGTGTACAGGCTCAATAGTAGGTCTATCAGTCTGTATCCCACTCTGTGTACAGGCTCAATAGTAAGTCTATCAGCCTGTATCTCACTCTGTGTACAGGCTCAATAGAAAATCTATCAGCCTGTATCCCACTCTGTGTACAGGCTCAATAGTAAGTCTATCAGCCTGTACCCCACTCTGTGTACAGGCTTAATAGAAAGTCTATCAGTCGGTATCGCACTCTGTGTATAGGCTCAATAGTAAGTCTATCAGCCTGTATCCCACTCTGTGTACAGATTCAATAGTACGTCTATCAGCCTGTATCCCACTCTGTGTACAGGCTCAATAGTAAGTCTATCAGCCGGTATCCCACTCTGTGTACAGGCTCAATAGTAAGTCTATCAGCCTGTGTCCCACTCTGTGTATAGGCTCAATAGTAAGTCTATCAGCCTGCATCCCACTCTGTGTATAGGCTCAATAGTAAGTCTATCAGCCTCTATCCCACTCTGTGTACAGGCTCAATAGTAAATCTATCAGCCTGTATCCCACTCTGTGTACAGACTCAATAGTAAGTCTATCACCCTGTATCCCACTCTGTGTACAGGCTCAATGGAAAGTCTATCAGTCTGTATCCCACTCTGTGTACAGACTCAATAGTAAGTATATCAGCTTGTATCCCACTTTGTGTACAGGCTCAATAGAAAGTCTATCAGTCTGTATCCCACTCTGTGTACAGGCTCAATAGTAAGTCTATCAACCTGTATCCCACTCTGCGTACAGACTCAATAGTAAGTCTATCAGCCTGTATCCCACTCTGTGTACAGGCTCAATAGTAAGTCTATCAGCCTGTATCCCACTCTGTGTACAGGCTCAATAGAAAATCTATCAGCCTGTATCCCACTCTGTGTACAGGCTCAATAGTAAGTCTATCAGCCTGTATCCCACTCTGTGTACAGGCTCAATAGAAAGTCTATCAGTCTGTATCCCACTCTGTATACAGGCTCAATAGTAAGTCTATCAGCCTGTATCCCACTCTGTGTACAGGCTCAATAGAAAGTCTATCAGTCTGTATCCCACTCTGTGTACAGGCTCAATAGTAAGTCTATCAGCCTGTATCTCACTCTGTGTACAGACTCAATAGAAAGTCTATCAGCCTGTATCCCACTCTGTGTACAGGCTTAATAGTAAGTCTATCAGCCTGTATCCCACTCTGTGTACAGGCGCAACAGAAAGTCTATCAGTCTGTATCACACTCTGTGTACAGGCTCAACAGTTCGTCTATCACTCTGTATCCCACTCTGTGTACAGACTCAATAGAAAGTCTATCAGCCTGTATCCCACTCTGTGTACAGGTCAATAGTAAGTATATCAGCCTGTATCCCACTCTGTATACAGGCTCAATAGTAAGTCTATCAGCCTGTATCCCACTCTGTGTACAGGGTCAATAGTAAGTCTATCAGCCTGTATCCCACTCTGTGTATAGGCTCAATAGTAAGTCTATCAGCCTGTATTCCGCTCTGTGTACAGGCTCAATAGTAAGTCTATCAGTCTGTATCCCACTCTGTGTACAGGATCAATAGTAAGTCTATCAGCCTGTATCCCACTCTGTATACAGGCTCAATAGTAAGTCTATCAGTCTGTATCCCACTCTGTGTACAGGCTCAATAGTAAGTCTATCAGCCTGTATCCCACTCTGTGTACAGGCTCAATAGTAAGTCTATCAGCCTGTATCCCACTCTGTGTACAGGCTCAATAGTAAGTCTATCAGCCTGTATCCCACTCTGTGTACAGGCTCAATAGAAAGTCTATCAGTCTGTATCCCACTCTGTGTACAGGCTCAATAGTAAGTCTATCAGCCTGTATCCCACTCTGTGTACAGGCTCAATAGAAAGTCTATCAGTCTGTATCCCACTCTGTGTACAGGCTCAATAGTAAGTCTATCAGCCTGTATCCCACTCTGTGTACAGACTCAATAGAAAGTCTATCAGCCTGTATCCCACTCTGTGTACAGGCTTAATAGTAAGTCTATCAGCCTGTATCCCACTCTGTGTACAGGCGCAACAGAAAGTCTATCAGTCTGTATCCCACTCTGTGTACAGGCTCAATAGTACGTCTATCAGCCTGTATCCTACTCTGTGTACAGGCTCAATAGAAAGTCTATCAGCCTGTATCCCACTCTGTATACAGGCTCAATAGTACATCTATCAGCCTGTATCCCACTCTGTGTACAGGTCAATAGTAAGTCTATTAGCCTGTATCCCACTCTGTATACAGGCTCAATAGTAAGTCTATCAGTCGGTATCGCACTCTGTGTATAGGCTCAATAGTAAGTCTATCAGCCAGTATCCCACTCTGTGTACAGGCTCAATAGTAAGTCTATCAGTCTGTATCCCACTCTGTGTACATACTCAATAGAAAGTCTATCAGTCGGTATCCCACTCTGTGTAGATACTCAATAGAAAGTCTATCAGTCGGTATCGCACTCTGTGTATAGGCTCAATAGTAAGTCTATCAGCCGGTATCCCACTCTGTGTACAGACTCAATGGTAAGTCTATCAGCCAGTATCCCACTCTGTGTACAGGCTCAATAGTAAGTCTATCAGTCTGTATCCCACTCTGTGTACAGGCTCAATAGTAAGTCTATCAGTCTGTATCCCACTCTGTATACAGGCTCAATAGTACATCTATCAACCTGTATCCCACTCTGTGTAGAGGCTCAATAGTAATTCTATCAGCCTGTATCCCACTCTGTGTACAGGCTCAATAGTAAGTCTATCAGCCTGTATCCCACTCTGTGTACAGACTCAATAGTAAGTCTATCAGCCTGTATCCCACTCTGTGTACAGACTCAATAGTAAGTCTATCAGCCAGTATCCCACTCTGTGTACAGGCTCAATAGAAAGTCTATCAGTCTGTATCCCACTCTGTGTACAGGCTCAATAGTAAGTCTATCAGCCTGTATCCCACTCTGTGTACAGGCTCAATAGTAAGTCTATCAGCCTGTATCCCACTCTGTGTACAGGCTCAATAGTAAGTCTATCAGTCTGTATCCCACTCTGTGTACAGACTCAATAGTAAGTCTATCAGCCAGTATCCCACTCTGTGTACAGGCTCAATAGTAAGTCTATCAGTCTGTATCCCACTCTGTGTACAGGCTCAATAGTAAGTCTATCAGTCTGTATCCCACTCTGTATACAGGCTCAATAGTACATCTATCAACCTGTATCCCACTCTGTGTAGAGGCTCAATAGTAATTCTATCAGCCTGTATCCCACTCTGTGTACAGGTCAATAGTAAGTCTATCAGCCTGCATCCCACTCTGTATACAGGCTCAATAGTAAGTCTATCAGCCTGTATCCCACTCTGTGTACAGGGTCAATAGTAAGTCTATCAGCCTGTATCCCACTCTGTGTATAGGCTCAATAGTAAGTCTATCAGCCTGTATCCCACTCTGTGTACAGGCTCAATAGTAAGTCTATCAGCCAGTATCCCACTCTGTGTACAGAGTCAATAGAACGTCTATCAGCCTGTATCCCAGTCTGTGTATAGGCTCAATAGTAAGTCTATCAGCCTGTATCCCACTCTGTGTACAGGCTCAATAGTAAGTCTATCAGCCTCTATCCCGCTCTGTGTACAGGCTCAATAGAAAGTCTATCAGCCTGTATCCCTCTCTGTGTACAGACTCAATAGTAAGTCTATCAGCCTGTATCCCTCTCTGTGTACAGGCTCAATAGTAAGTCTATCAGCCTGTATCCCACTCTGTGTACAGGCTCAATAGTAAGTCTATCAGCCTCTATCCCGCTCTGTGTACAGGCTCAATAGAAAGTCTATCAGCCTGTATCCCTCTCTGTGTACAGACTCAATAGTAAGTCTATCAGCCTGTATCCCACTCTGTGTACAGGCTCAATAGTACGTCTATCAGCCTGTATCCCACTCTGTGTACAGACACAATAGAAAGTCTATCAGCCTGTATCCCTCTCTGTGTACAGACTCAATAGTAAGTCTATCAGCCTGTATCCCACTCTGTGTACAGGCTCAATAGAAAATCTATCAGCCTGTACCCCACTCTGTGTACAGGCTCAATAGAAAGTCTATCAGTCGGTATCGCACTCTATGTATAGGCTCAATAGTAAGTCTATCAGCCTGTATCCCTCTCTGTGTACATACTCAATAGAAAGTCTATCAGTCGGTATCGCACTCTGTGTATAGGCTCAATAGTAAGTCTATCAGCCTGTATCCCACTCTGTGTACAGACTCAATAGTAAGTCTATCAGCCTGTATCCCACTCTGTGTACAGGCTCAATGGAAAGTCTATCAGTCTGTATCCCACTCTGTGTACAGGCTCAATAGTAAGTCTATCAGCCAGTATCCCACTCTGTGTACAGGCTTAATAGAAAGTCTATCAGTCTGTATCCCACTCTGTGTACAGGCTCAATAGTAAGTCTATCAGCCAGTTTCCCACTCTGTGTACAGGCTCAATAGAAAGTCTATCAACCTGTATCCCACTCTGTGTACAGGCTCAATAGTAAGTCTATCAGCCTGTATCCCACTCTGTGTACAGGCTCAATAGTAAGTCTATCAGCCAGTATCCCACTCTGTGTACAGGCTCAATAGTAAGTCTATCAGATTGTATCCCACTCTGTGTACAGGCTCAATAGAAAGTCTATCAGTCTGTATCCCACTCTGTATACAGGCTCAATAGTAAGTCTATCAGCCTGTATCCCACTCTGTGTACAGGCTCAATAGAAAGTCTATCAGTCTGTATCCCACTCTGTGTACAGGCTCAATAGTAAGTCTATCAGCCTGTATCCCACTCTGTGTACAGGCTCAATAGTAAGTCTATCAGCCTGTATTCCACTCTGTGTACAGGCTCAATAGTAGGTCTATCAGTCTGTATCCCACTCTGTGTACAGGCTCAATAGTAAGTCTATCAGCCTGTATCTCACTCTGTGTACAGGCTCAATAGAAAATCTATCAGCCTGTATCCCACTCTGTGTACAGGCTCAATAGTAAGTCTATCAGCCTGTACCCCACTCTGTGTACAGGCTTAATAGAAAGTCTATCAGTCGGTATCGCACTCTGTGTATAGGCTCAATAGTAAGTCTATCAGCCTGTATCCCACTCTGTGTACAGATTCAATAGTACGTCTATCAGCCTGTATCCCACTCTGTGTACAGGCTCAATAGTAAGTCTATCAACCGGTATCCCACTCTGTGTACAGGCTCAATAGTAAGTCTATCAGCCTGTGTCCCACTCTGTGTATAGGCTCAATAGTAAGTCTATCAGCCTGTATCCCACTCTGTGTATAGGCTCAATAGTAAGTCTATCAGCCTCTATCCCACTCTGTGTACAGGCTCAATAGTAAATCTATCAGCCTGTATCCCACTCTGTGTATAGACTCAATAGTAAATCTATCAGCCTGTATCCCACTCTGTGTACAGGCTCAATGGAAAGTCTATCAGTCTGTATCCCACTCTGTGTACAGACTCAATAGTAAGTATATCAGCTTGTATCCCACTCTGTGTACAGGCTCAATAGAAAGTCTATCAGTCTGTATCCCACTCTGTGTACAGGCTCAATAGTAAGTCTATCAACCTGTATCCCACTCTGCGTACAGACTCAATAGTAAGTCTATCAGCCTGTATCCCACTCTGTGTACAGGCTCAATAGAAAATCTATCAGTCTGTATCCCACTCTGTGTACAGGCTTAATAGTAAGTCTATCAGCCTGTATCCCACTCTGTGTACAGGCGCAACAGAAAGTCTATCAGTCTGTATCACACTCTGTGTACAGGCTCAACAGTTCGTCTATCACTCTGTATCCCACTCTGTTTACAGACTCAATAGAAAGTCTATCAGCCTGTATCCCACTCTGTGTACAGGGTCAATAGTAAGTCTATCAGCCTGTATCCCACTCTGTGTATAGGCTCAATAGTAAGTCTATCAGCCTGTATTCCGCTCTGTGTACAGGCTCAATAGTAAGTCTATCAGTCTGTATCCCACTCTGTGTACAGGATCAATAGTAAGTCTATCAGCCTGTATCCCACTCTGTGTACAGGCTCAATAGTAAGTCTATCAGCTGGTATCCCACTCTGTGTACAGGCTCAATAGTAAGTCTATCAGCCTGTGTCCCACTCTGTGTATAGGCTCAATAGTAAGTCTATCAGCCTGTATCCCACTCTGTGTATAGGCTCAATAGTAAGTCTATCAGCCTCTATCCCACTCTGTGTACAGGCTCAATAGTAAATCTATCAGCCTGTATCCCACTCTGTGTACAGACTCAATAGTAAGTCTATCAGCCTGTATCCCACTTTGTGTACAGGCTCAATGGAAAGTCTATCAGTCTGTATCCCACTCTGTGTACAGACTCAATAGTAAGTATATCAGCTTGTATCCCACTCTGTGTACAGGCTCAATAGAAAGTCTATCAGTCTGTATCCCACTCTGTGTACAGGCTCAATAGTAAGTCTATCAAACTGTAACCCACTCTGCGTACAGACTCAATAGTAAGTCTATCAGCCTGTATCCCACTCTGTGTACAGGCTTAATAGTAAGTCTATCAGCCTGTATCCCACTCTGTGTACAGGCTCAATAGAAAATCTATCAGCCTGTATCCCACTCTGTGTACAGGCTCAATAGTAAGTCTATCAGCCTGTATCCCACTCTGTGTACAGGCTCAATAGAAAGTCTATCAGTCTGTATCCCACTCTGTATACAGGCTCAATAGTAAGTCTATCAGCCTGTATCCCACTCTGTGTACAGGCTCAATAGAAATTCTATCAGTCTGTATCCCACTCTGTGTACAGGCTCAATAGTAAGTCTATCAGCCTGTATCCCACTCTGTGTACAGACTCAATAGAAAGTCTATCAGCCTGTATCCCACTCTGTGTACAGGCTTAATAGTAAGTCTATCAGCCTGTATCCCACTCTGTGTACAGGCGCAACAGAAAGTCTATCAGTCTGTATCACACTCTGTGTACAGGCTCAACAGTTCGTCTATCACTCTGTATCCCACTCTGTGTACAGACTCAATAGAAAGTCTATCAGCCTGTATCCCACTCTGTGTACAGGTCAATAGTAAGTCTATCAGCCTGTATCCCACTCTGTATACAGGCTCAATAGTAAGTCTATCAGCCTGTATCCCACTCTGTGTACAGGGTCAATAGTAAGTCTATCAGCCTGTATCCCACTCTGTGTATAGGCTCAATAGTAAGTCTATCAGCCTGTATTCCACTCTGTGTACAGGCTCAATAGTAAGTCTATCAGTCTGTATCCCACTCTGTGTACAGGATCAATAGTAAGTCTATCAGCCTGTATCCCACCCTGTATACAGGCTCAATAGTAAGTCTATCAGCCTGTATCCCACTCTGTGTACAGGGTCAATAGTAAGTCTATCAGCCTGTATCCCACTCTGTGTATAGGCTCAATAGTAAGTCTATCAGCCTGTATCCCACTCTGTGTATAGGCTCAATAGTAAGTCTATCAGCCTCTATCCCACTCTGTGTACAGGCTCAATAGTAAGTCTATCAGCCTGTATCCCACTCTGTGTACAGACTCAATAGTAAGTCTATCAGTCTGTATCCCACTCTGTGTACAGGCTCAATAGTAAGTCTATCAGCTTGTATCCCACTCTGTGTACAGGCTCAATAGAAAGTCTATCAGTCTGTATCCCACTCTGTGTACAGGCTCAATAGTAAGTCTATCAGCCTGTATCCCACTCTGTGTACAGGCTCAATAGTAAGTCTATCAGCCTGTATCCCACTCTGTGTACAGGCTCAATAGTAAGTCTATCAGCCTGTATCCCACTCTGTGTACAGGCTCAATAGAAAGTCTATCAGCCTGTATCCCACTCTGTGTACAGGCTCAATAGAAAGTCTATCAGCATGTATCCCACTCTGTGTACAGACTCAATAGAAAGTCTATCAGCCTGTATCCCACTCTGTGTACAGACTCAATAGTAAGTCTATCAGTCTGTATCACACTCTGTGTACAGGCTCAATAGTAAGTCTATCAGCCGGTATCCCACTCTGTGTACAGGCTCAATAGTACGTCTATCAGCCTGTATCCTACTCTGTGTACAGGCTCAATAGAAAGTCTATCAGCCTGTATCCCACTCTGTATACAGGCTCAATAGTACATCTATCAGCCTGTATCCCACTCTGTGTACAGGCTCAATAGTAATTCTATCAGCCTGTATCCCACTCTGTGTACAGGTCAATAGTAAGTCTATTAGCCTGTATCCCACTCTGTATACAGGCTCAATAGTAAGTCTATCAGTCTGTATCCCACTCTGTGTACAGGGTCAATAGTAAGTCTATCAGCCTGTATCCCACTCTGTGTATAGGCTCAATAGTAAGTCTATCAGCCTGTATTCCGCTCTGTGTACAGGCTCAATAGTAAGTCTATCAGTCTGTTTCCCACTCTGTGTACAGGATCAATGGTAAGTCTATCAGCCTGTATCCCACTCTGTATACAGGCTCAATAGTAAGTCTATCAGCCTGTATCCCACTCTGTGTACAGGGTCAATAGTAAGTCTATCAGCCTGTGTCCCACTCTGTGTACAGGCTCAATGGAAAGTCTATCAGTCTGTATCCCACTCTGTGTACAGGCTCAATAGTAAGTCTATCAGCTTGTATCCCACTCTGTGTACAGGGTCAATAGTAAGTCTATCAGCCTGTATCCCACTCTGTGTATAGGCTCAATAGTAAGTCTATCAGCCTGTATCCCACTCTGTGTATAGGCTCAATAGTAAGTCTATCAGCCTCTATCCCACTCTGTGTACAGGCTCAATAGTAAGTCTATCAGCCTGTATCCCACTCTGTGTACAGGGTCAATAGTAAGTCTATCAGCCTGTATCCCACTCTGTGTATAGGCTCAATAGTAAGTCTATCAGCCTGTATCCCACTCTGTGTATAGGCTCAATAGTAAGTCTATCAGCCTCTATCCCACTCTGTGTACAGGCTCAATAGTAAGTCTATCAGCCTGTATCCCACTCTGTGTACAGACTCAATAGTAAGTCTATCAGCCTGTATCCCACTCTGTGTACAGGCTCAATGGAAAGTCTATCAGTCTGTATCCCACTCTGTGTACAGGCTCAATAGTAAGTCTATCAGCTTGTATCCCACTCTGTGTACAGGCTCAATAGAAAGTCTATCAGTCTGTATCCCACTCTGTGTACAGGCTCAATAGTAAGTCTATCAGCCTGTATCCCACTCTGTGTACAGGCTCAATAGTAAGTCTATCAGCCTGTATCCCACTCTGTGTACAGGCTCAATAGTAAGTCTATCAGCCTGTATCCCACTCTGTGTACAGGCTCAATAGAAAGTCTATCAGTCTGTATCCCACTCTGTGTACAGGCTCAATAGTAAGTCTATCAGCCTGTATCCCACTCTGTGTACAGGCTCAATAGAAAGTCTATCAGCATGTATCCCACTCTGTGTACAGACTCAATAGAAAGTCTATCAGCCTGTATCCCACTCTGTGTACAGACTCAATAGTAAGTCTATCAGTCTGTATCCCACTCTGTGTACAGGCTCAATAGTAAGTCTATCAGCCGGTATCCCACTCTGTGTACAGGCTCAATAGTACGTCTATCAGCCTGTATCCTACTCTGTGTACAGGCTCAATAGAAAGTCTATCAGCCTGTATCCCACTCTGTATACAAGCTCAATAATACATCTATCAGCCTATATCCCACTCTGTGTACAGGCTCAATAGTAATTCTATCAGCCTGTTTCCCACTCTGTGTACAGGTCAATAGTAAGTCTATTAGCCTGTATCCCACTCTGTATACAGGCTCAATAGTAAGTCTATCAGTCTGTATCCCACTCTGTGTACAGGGTCAATAGTAAGTCTATCAGCCTGTATCCCACTCTGTGTATAGGCTCAATAGTAAGTCTATCAGCCTGTATTCCGCTCTGTGTACAGGCTCAATAGTAAGTCTATCAGTCTGTTTCCCACTCTGTGTACAGGATCAATGGTAAGTCTATCAGCCTGTATCCCACTCTGTATACAGGCTCAATAGTAAGTCTATCAGCCTGTATCCCACTCTGTGTACAGGGTCAATAGTAAGTCTATCAGCCTGTGTCCCACTCTGTGTACAGGCTCAATAGAAAGTCTATCAGCCTCTATCCCGCTCTGTGTACAGACTCAATAGTAAGTCTATCAGCCTGTATCCCACTCTGTGTACAGACTCAATAGTAAGTCTATCAGTCTGTATCCCACTCTGTGTACAGGCTCAATAGAAAGTCTATCAGCCTGTATCCCACTCTGTATACAGGCTCAATAGTACATCTATCAACCTGTATTCCACTCTGTGTAGAGGCTCAATAGAAAGTCTATCAGCCTGTATCCCACTCTGTATACAGGCTCAATAGTAAGTCTATCAGTCTGTATCCCACTCTGTGTACAGACTCAATAGTAAGTCGATCAGCCTGTATCCCACTCTGTGTACAGGCTCAATAGTAAGTCTATCAGTCTGTATCCCACTCTGTGTACAGGCTCAATAGTAAGTCTATCAGCCTCTATCCCTCTCTGTGTACAGGCTCAATAGAAAGTCTATCAGCCTGTATCCCACTCTGTATACAGGCTCAATAGTAAGTCTATCAGCCTGTATCCCACTCTGTGTACAGGGTCAATAGTAAGTCTATCAGCCTTTATCCCACTCTGTGTACAGGCTCAATAGTAAGTCTATCAGTCTGTATCCCACTCTGTATACAGGCTCAATAGTAAGTCTACCAGCCTGTATCCCACTCTGTGTACAGGCTCAATAGTAAGTCTATCAGTCTGTATCCCACTCTGTGTACAGGCTCAATAGTAAGTCTATCAGCCTTTATCCCACTCTGTGTACAGGCTCAATAGTAAGTCTATCAGCCTTTATCCCACTCTGTGTACAGGCTCAATAGTAAGTCTATCAGTCTGTATCCCACTCTGTCTACAGGCTCAATAGTAAGTCTATCAGTCTGTATCCCACTCTGTGTACAGGCTCAATAGTAAGTCTATCAGCCTGTATCCCACTCTGTGTACAGGCTCAATAGTAAGTCTATCAGCCTGTATCCCACTCTGTGTACAGGCTCAATAGTAAGTCTATCAGCCTGTATCCCACTCTGTGTACAGGCTCAATAGTAATTCTATCAGCCTGTATCCCACTCTGTGTACAGGATCAATAGTAATTCTATCAGCCTGCATCCCACTCTGTGTACAGGATCAATAGTAAGTCTATCAGTCTGTATCCCACTCTGTGTAGAGGCTCAATAGTAATTCTATCAGCCTGTATCCCACTCTGTGTACAGGATCAATAGTAAGTCTATCAGCCTGCATCCCACTCTGTGTACAGGATCAATAGTAAGTCTATCAGCCTGTATCCCACTCTGTGTACAGGATCAATAGTAAGTCTATCAGTCTGTATCCCACTCTGTGTACAGGCTCAATAGTAAGTCTATCAGCCTGCATCCCACTCTGTGTACAGGATCAATAGAAAGTCTATCAGCCTGTATCCCACTCTGTGTACAGGATCAATAGTAAGTCTATCAGTCTGTATCCCACTCTGTGCACAGGCTCAATAGTAAGTCTATCAGCCTGTATCCCACTCTATGTACAGGCTCAATAGTAAGTCTATCAGTCTGTATCCCACTCTGTGTACAGGCTCAATAGTAAGTCTATCAGTCTGTATCCCACTCTGTGTACAGGCTCAATAGTAAGTCTATCAGTCTGTATCCCACTGTGTGTACAGGCTCAATAGTAAGTCGATCAGCCTGTATCCCACTCTGTGTACAGGCTTATAGACTTGCACAAATACACACAAACACATATATACCGTATTTTTTTGATTATAACACACTTTTTCCTCCAAATATGGGAGGAAAATGGCGGGTTCATCTTATAATCTGAAGTAAGGTTACTGGGGGGAGTCGGCGGTGGTGGAGCGGGGTCACAGGAGGCACAGTCGGTGCTTCAGGGGGCCGTCGACAAAAGGAGTGTGTCGATGCTGCAATGTCTGGACGCTCATTAGATGTCGGCGTAGATGAGTGGAGCCCCCTTTCCCAATCCTTTCCCTAAGGTGGGCTTCAGGAAAATGGTCACTAGAGGCGGCATATGCGCAGACTGAGATCTCGGCAGACGAGATCTCATTTCCTGAGAACTCAATCTGCGCTTGCGCCTCCTCCAGTTTCCATTTTCTTGAAGCCCACCTTAGGAAATTGAATGGGAAAGGGGAATCCGCTCACCTGTGGCGACATCTAATGTACATCCAGTCATCGCAGCAGCGCCCCACTTCTGCTGCCGCCGTCGGCCTCCTGAAGCGGCGATTATAAGACACACCACCAATTTATTTAAAAAAAATGTTTTCATATTCTCCACCCCAAAATTTGGTGTGTGTCTTATAGTCCGGTGCGTCTTATAATCCTCAAAATATGGGGTATATGTGTATATATGTATGAGGTCTGATTCTCACAGACTGACAGAATGGAGAGGGTGTTGAAATTTTTTTTTTCCTTCTCCATGTCCGAGAAACACTCATGCCACTCTGGCCAAACTCTTATGAAGGTCTGATCAGAGTCTGCAACTCCATTATATTATATTATATTATATATACGTCTGCAGAAGCAGGGGGCATAGGCTGCTAATATTCTCTGCAGCACATGTCCTATTTACACAGGATAATGTTCCGTTAAGAACGTTAATCGTTTTGTGCAACACAAAACATCCTTTCACCTGACAAAGGAGCGTTTTGCTCATTGATTGGTGGATCGGCAGCCTGTTTGAACACCACAATTATTGTGAGCGAGCGTCCCTAGGAAACTTGTTCGCGATAATTGTGCAGCATAATATCTAAGCTCTCAGGGGCAGCCTGTCTATTGTATATTAGATTGTAAGCTCCTTGGAGCAGGGTGTATATTAGGCCGGTTTCACACATCCATATGTTTCCGGTACAGTAAATATCCGTGTCGTGTGTATCCATTTGTCCGTGTGTATCACATTTGTGGCAACCCTGGGCCGCCCGTATGCCACATCATGATCACATGGGAATCAGTGGACAGTTAGCGCTGTTCCCAAGCGCCAGGTGCTGAACACTGCCCTCATCATGGTTCCTGCGGGCGCTGAGATCAGCACCAGCAGGGACAATGATGAGGATAGTAGTAATCTTCTCCCGCAGTGTCCTTGTGTAAAAATAAGAATAAAAAAATAAAATCCTAATACTCACCTGTCTGAAGTGTCCCTCGCTGTAATCATCTGATCACCAACGCCGAGGTGTCAGGGAGCGGGCCCCTGAGCTGCGCTCATTGAGTAACAGGACACTGCTCCTGAGCTCAGCTCCGGCCCTGCTGGTGCGGCTTATTCTCCCCGGCTCCTCGGCTTCAGTGGGACACTTCGGACAAGTGAGTATAAGGATTTTATTTTTTTAATCTTATTTTTACACAGGGACACTGTAGGAAAAGACTACTACTAACCTCATTATTGTCCTTGCTGGTGCTGATCACAGTGCCAGCAGGAACCATGATGAGGGCAGCATTCAGCACTCGGCGCTTGGGAACAGCGCTAACTGTACACTGATTCCCAGGCGCCGGTACATGTCACACTGATGATACACAGATGTTATCCGTATGTGTTCAACGGAGACACTTTTTCGAACCGTGAAACACAAAAAAACGGACCTCTCTCCGTTTGGAGCACAAGGACACATGGTCCATGGAAACACACTGACATGTGTGCAGACCCATAGATTTGAATGGGACTGTGTGTGTTAGTGTCTCCAGTACGTGTGGAAAATGTCACCACAAGGACTGGAAACACGGATGTGTGAAAGAGGCCTTAGTCTATAAGCTCTCAGGGGCAGCATGTATAGTGTATATTAGATTGTAAGCTCCTAGGAGCAGGAGGTAGATTATTCTGTAAGCTCTCAGCAGCATGTATATTGTATATTAGATTGTAAGCTCCTCTTGAGCAGGGTGTATTTATCTTTTCATTTCCAAGTCGGCTCTCCTGAGCTTATAATACATGCAGAAATACAGCAATATGCAGCAGGACAGACGTGATCCAGGGAAATATCCGATCGCCACAACTGGGGTCAGGAAGGAATTATTTCCCCCCCTGAGGCAGAACTCTCCGGGGGGTTTCTTCGCCTTCCTCTGGATCTTTGGGTCCAGTGGCTCTCAGCCGGTCCTCAATGACCACATCTAGTTCTGTGGTCTCCATGGGGTCTGACCTGAGAGTCATTGTGATCATGGTTTAATTTCTTAAAGGGCCGGTAATAGTTTTATTACAATGTTGCTTATTGCTATTTCAATAAAAAAAAAAAGAGAATGAAAGTGTCATGTGAGTTTTTTTGTCTTGACTTTTTTGTTAACACTGTTACAATGATGGGAGTGATCATTTCTACCCTCACTATTCCACAAGTACAATCAGAAATTATGGGGGATGTCATTTACAGACGGCAGACCACATGCAGTGGGGAAAATAAGCATTTGATACACTGCTGATTTTGCAAATTTTCCCACCTACAAAGAATGGATAGGTCTGTAATTTTTATCATAGGTACACCTGTGAGAGACAGAATCTAAAAATCAAAACCGGAAAACTCCATTGTATGATTTTTACATAATTAAATTGCATTCTATTGCAAGAAATATGTATTTGATCACCTACCAACCAGCAAGACTTCTGGCTCTCACAGACCTGTTAGTTTTTCTTTAAGAAGCCCTCCTACCCTGCACTTATTACTTGTATTAATTGCACCTGTTTGAACTCATTACCTGTATAAAAGACACCTGTTCACACACTCAATCAATCACACTCCAACCTCTCCCCCATGGCCAAGACCAAAGAGCTGTCTAAGGACACCTCTGACAAAATTGTACACTGGCATAATGTTGGGATGGGCTACAGGACAAAGTAAAACAGTAAAACACTACGCCGTCATGGATTAAAATCCTGCAGGACATGCAAGGTCCCCCTGCTCACACCACCACATATCCTGGATCGTTTGAAGTTCGCCAATGACCATCTGGATGATCCAGCGGAGAAGGTCATGTGGTCAGATGAGACCAAAATATAACTTGTTGGTATCAACTCCACTCGCCGTGTTTGGAGGAAGAAGAAGGATAAGTACAACCTCAACAACACCGTCCCAACTGTGAAGCATGGTGGAGGAAACATCAAACTTTTGGGGAGCTTTTCTGCAAAGGGGACAGGACGACTGCACTGTATTCAAGGGAGGATGGATGTGGTCATGTATCGTGGGATTTTGGCCAACAACTTCTTCCCTCAGTAGTAGCATTGAAGATGGGTCGTGGCTGGGTCTTCCGGCGTGACAATGACCCGAAACAGACAGCTAGGGCAACTAAGGAGTGGCTCTGTAAGAAGCATTTCAAGGTCCTGGAGTGGCCTAGCCAGTCTCCAGACCTGAACCCGATAGAAAATCTTTGTAGGGAGCTGAAACTCAATGTTGCCCAGCGACAGCCCCGAAACCTGAAAGATCTGGAGGAGGGGCCAAAATCCCTGCTGTAGTGTGTGCAAACTTGGTCAAGGACTACAGGAAACGTCCAACCTCTGTAATTGCAAACAATGGTTTCTGTACCAAATATCAAGTTCTGTTTTTCTATTGTATCAAATACTTATTTCATGCAATTAAATGCAAATTAATTATGTAAAAATCATAAAATGTGATTTTCAGGATTGTTTTTACGATTCCGTCTCTCACAGTTGAAGAGTACCCACGATAAAAATAACAGACCTCTCCGTTCTTTGTAGGTGGGAAAGCTAGAAAAATCGGTAGTATATTAAATACTTATTTTCCCCACTGTATTTTTCCACCCATAGTGGTATCATAATCTCAACTACTGTCCCAAGCAACATTTTAAGTGTTATGGAGGCCAATCTCTGTTATGGGGTAGGGCTCTAAAATAGTATACCATATTTTGCTGACTATAAGACGAACCTTTTTCCCAAAAAATTTCGGAGGAAAATGGGGGTGCATCTCATCTTCCGAATGTAGCTTACCGAGGGTGGCGGCGGTGGAGCAGGGTTACAGCAGGCAGGAAGCCGGCAGCAGCAGAGTGGGGCGGTGCGGCGGCAGGAGTGGGGCAGTGCCCCCTCTCCCCTGTAAGCTATATTCAGTCTATAAGACGGACCCCCATTTGACACATTAAAAATATTTTTTTCTTGTTTTCCCTCCTCAAAATTGGGTGCATCTTATGGTTCGGTGCGTCTTATAGTCCGCAAAATACGGTATGTCCTACACAAAAAAATACCTGATAGAAGACTGAAGACCGGGACACAGAGCCAACGATAAAAAGAGACACAAGGTTCTTGTATAAAAGTAGGAAACAGACTAAAGAGGTCTGCAACAAGTGGCCCTGGGCAATACTTAGAGGTAGGTTTTATATCTCATTCAGACATCAATGATTTTTCTTGTATACAAACAATAGTCTGAGTTTGATCGGTAGTTTTTATCAGCATGTCATCAGAGTTTGCTCCGTGTGCCATCAGTGTTTGGTCACAGTTTCAACAATTTTTCTCGGATGAAAAAAAAAAAAGAAACAATGAAGGTTTCTCGAGCTTCTCATATCAAACCACAGTGGATCAAGATTGGACATATCTCCGTGATTGTGCAGACCACTCGATCAGCAAAAAACACACAGACATGTGAACAGTTCCATGGACTATAATAGGTATGAGTTCTCTCTGTGAACAACATGGATAGAACTCGTAAGTGAAAAACTGATATCTGAATGAGGCCTAAGGCTTTGCTCAGCAATGGCCACTATTATCAGATCATGGCCAACATTTACTAAAACTAAAATATCTTATTTTATGCATCTTTTGCCAAGCTGAAGTGTTTTGTGACAAATTTATTAAAAGGCGCACCAGACTTCTGCACAATACAACTGATGGTCCCAACCCCATTTATAAGGCAAGAAATCCCACTTATTAAACCTGAGAGGGCACACCTGTGAAGTGAAAACCATTTCCGGTGACTACCTCTTGAATCTCATCAAGAGAATGCCAAGAGTGTGCAAAGCAGTCATCAAAGCAAAAGGTGGCTACTTTGAAGAACCTACAATATAAGACATATTTTCAGTTGTTTCACACTTTTTTGTTAAGTATATAATTCCACATGTGTTAATTCATAGTTTTCATGCCTTCAGTGTGAATGTACAATTTTCATAGTCATGAAAATACAGAAAAATCTTTAAATGAGAAGGTGTGTCCAAACTTTTGGTCTGTACTGTATGTACAAACATGCAGGTCAACAACACCTTATGCAACCGGGGGGAAATTTGAGTCCAAGTTTTTTGGGGGGCAGAGGAGCTTTTGAACCCCCATCTGATCCCTTAGCAGCTGTTTGCGACCGCTTGATGCGTTTTCCACCCTGCATCTTGTCTCCTGGCTGAATTCCACAGCGCATGTCAGCTGAAGACGTCTCTCACAGACACAGACAGGAAGGGAGTGTGGGAGATGTCATAGCTCCCAACTGTCCCGGATTCAGCAGGGCTGTCCCGATTTGAGGGCCCAGTCCCACCACTTCTAATAGTCACCTATCTCCAAAGTCATCATCGCTCTGTGGTTCCTCCTCCTCGAGGAGTGGGGCTGCATCTCTGCTCTCACATAAATTAAATAAACTATTCCCTTCTTTTGTGATCAGGATGTTGGACACTATTACTGGAAGGGGTCCAGAATGGTGAATATTCTTACTGGAAGGGGCTCAGGATGAAAGACATTATACCAGGAAGGAGCCCAGGATGGGCGACATTAGTACAGAATGGGGGACATTAGTACATTATGGGGGGGGGACACGTATGCCTTTATAGGCTTTAGATTGGCACAAGGACTAATACATCTGACCAAAATCTAGGTGGGGGCCCAGGTCCAAATTTTGTACCTGGGCCCATCGGACTGTCGTTACGCCACTGCACATAGATATGATCAAAACCGTGGCATACTGCCAATTGCGGCAGACCATGCAACCGCTATGGGGCCCGTGATTCGGGGGGGCCCGGCACCAGGCCCCTTCCTGCATCGTACTTTCAATTGTATCGGCATCCTGGTTCTGGATGACTTTACACTTTAAAACAATGATGGGAGAGGAAGCCGTCAGATGACGCTCCCTCTCCCATCATTCTCCCTCTGCGTTTGAGCTCTGTGACTTGACAGCGCAGAGGGCACGATGATGTCACTACAGAGGGTCAGAAGACGTGCTGCAGAGACCGGAGCAGTGGGGGCCATTATACAGTGTGGATGGTTATGTTGGTTCCATCATACTGAGTGGAGGGATGTGGGGTCCATTATACTGTACAGCGGCCCATTATACTGTATAGAGGGCTGTGTGGCAATCACAGTTGGGGCATCATTCTGTGTTGGGGTCACTAGACTTTTCCGGGCGGAGGGTTGAGGGGGAGGTGGGTATAGAAGGGTCATCATACCATGTGTATGGTTGGTACCAAGGAAGAATTCACTGTGGGGGTATCATACTGTGTTTCGGGGGGACACTATAGTTGGCATCATACTTTTTGAGGGCAATGAATGGGCAATCTAGGGGCTTCAATAGGAGGAAAATTACTTTGTAAGGGCTGAAAAGCTGTGAGATATACTCTTCTGTGACCCTGGCAAATATTAAGGGTTTTTTTGGGGGTGAGCCCAATTACAACTTCTGGTATGGGGCCTCAAGATTTCTGTGTACGCCCCTGGGTCTAAGCAAAGCTATGTAAAATAAATATGAACAAAGCCCCCAGCCCAGAGGAGCTGCATCTAACAGCTCTTAAGAAGCTCAGCCCCATTACTGCTGTGCCCTTGTACATAATTTATAGAGATTCACTAGTGACTGGTACTGTGCCGAGCAACTGGCACAAAGCTAATATGGTGCTCATTATTAAAAAGGGATTATATATATAGGACTATGTGATGGAAAGTAAGTATTATAAGTTATAGCCAGTATGGTTTTATGAAGGACAAAAGTTGTGAAACTAAAATGATGAGCTTTTATGGAGATGTGAGTAGAAACCTGGACAGAGGGGTATATGTGAATATAGTGTTTGTAGACTTTGTAAATGCATGTGACACTGTCCCACACAGACGCTTAATGAGTAAATTAAAGTCTATCAGTTTAGAAAATAAGGATTGTAATTGGATCGAAAACTGGCACAAAGACCCAAGCATAGATTTGTGGTGTATGACTCCTATTCTGAATTTTCTCCAGTTATAAATTGTGTACCCAAAGGTTCAATGCTGGATCTGCTATTATTCAACTTATTTATTATTAATCCAAAAGATGGTATAAATAGTGGTATTTCTATTTTTTGCAGATGATCGCAAGCTATGTAGTATACTGCAGTTTACGGAGGATGTTTATAATTCACAAATCGACTTGGAGAAACTCAGTGTTTGAGCATCCAAGTGGATGATGAGGTTAAAAGTGTAGAAATCTAAAGTTATGCACCTGGGCACTAATAAAAGGTGAACATCATACATTCTAGGGATAGTAAAATTAGGAGAGTCACTTGCAGAGGAGGATCTTGGTGTACTTGTAATGACAATGTCTTCTTAGAATAATGGCATTGGGGGTCTGAGAACATTAATCCCAGGACATGAAGACTATGGTTCTAGAACTTTTTTATACAAATTGAACATCTTGACACTTTTCTCAGTCCCAGAACACTGACATAAAATTCCACCAAGATTAGATGAACTCCTTTAAAACTTCCTTACCATTTTGTGTCTGTAGCTCCATTTGAGTGTTGTTTTTTTCTTCTGCATATAGGTAATTTCATCTGAAAGGGAGTAAAGATACCCTGAGTTTGTTTGCTCTCCTTTACCACGAGTAGATAAGTGAGATGAATAAAATAAAACATTCTGCAGGTGGACATACCTTCAAAGCCGCCATAAAGCCATCCAAGCCCACAAATCTTGGTGGAACTGGCTAAACATCTGATGTGCATGTACAGTAAATTTAAAGTTACAACCCTTTTATTCTCCTGGTAGATAAGCCACCACCATAGGCTTACACTCTCTCCCCATTGGATTTAGAGTAGATACAGAGAGTTAGTTGTCGGATGATCAGCCAGCAGCCATCTAAGCTTTAGACTACTGGTGACAGAAGGAATAGCAGAATTTTATTTGCATAGTGATTTTCACTTTCATGTTGAGTAGTGTTACTTTCTTTATCTATCTTCTAACGTTCCTGAATCTTCTATCGTGACCTGATCTCATCTACAAACCTGTCTCTCTATGTTGGATGATTGTGATACAAAGTGCAAAGTAATCTAACAGAATTTTCAAACTTGTCAATTAAGTTCTGACTAAGTTTTTTGTCTTCTGGGGATTAAAAGATATTACCTACTATGGTTGTTGCTTTCATGTTGTCCCTGAAGAATTCTCTATGGCTCATTCAATATAGAAGGTTGAATAAAATGATACCGAAATATCTGCAATCCGAGGTCTTATTCCAAAGAAATCCATTGCCACGTTATTGCCAGGGACAGTGGGCACCTACTCTGTCCCTCGAGCTAGGGGAACCCTAGTCTATCCCTTGTCCCCCGGATTACTCCTGATGGCAGAGATGCCAGGGTCTCGTACCTTGCTGTGCTCCTATATTAACACTGATCTATTCCTCCCATGAGCGGAAGAAGTTAATAGGATAATACAAACCAGACAGGGGTAAACAGACAGGGATAAAAGAAAACTACAATCATACAAATACACTCACAAAACTACTGAGTGGGAAAAAGGGGAAGGTAAAGCAGGGACAAACCAAATGGGAGAGAATAAGAGGGAAAACATGCAAACCAACTCCATGCATAAATCTCCTGAAAATCACTCCAAAAACTTGCTACTAACACTGAACTTCTCCTTCAATTCCAAACCAGGAAGTGGTAAAACTATCACTGGCAAGGAAGGAAGTCAGGAGGTGGGTTTTAAAACCTGCAGGGAGTAACAAACTCTGAACAGCTAATACAATAAAGACAGAGAGAGTCCAACTAAGCAGTTTAACTCTTGCAGCAACAGAACAATGAAAGCCAGAACTGCTAATAGATCGGTGAAGCCGTTCTAACTACCGTAGGTTTATGCGTCACCGCATGCGATTGTCCGACCCCACTCTGTCGCGGTATTCCAGTGAATCCACTTTTTGTAATATGCAAATTAGCTAATAAAAATCTATGGGCCGGACATAGATCTCCCTGAGAATCAGCCTCCAGAGTTTATTTTAGATGTAATGGAGCGTTACTAGTGTGAGACATGTAATGACTGACAGTCTGCTCTTGTGATCTCACTGCGGAGCTGTATGTTATTATAACTAACACAGTACAGCAGAGCTGAACTTTGTCTCATTACAAATAAACCCTAGGGGCCTGTACTCCACTTCCCCTAGGTTGAACCAATGCTTTATGGGTATATACAGTATATTTTATTTTTATCATACTGAGCTTTTCTGTATCTGCATTTTCTTTTTTTAGCTGTTCACTTGCTGCCTTGAGACATTTGGGTATGTATCTATTGTATGCCATTTTTTGTAGGACTCTGTTCCACATTGATACAGTTAACTTGTGTCAAAAAGCAAAGGTATGTCTTTTTAATATATGTTTTTGCTTATCATATGTGATTTTCTTCCCTGAAGAAGTGGGGTTTCTTTGTTCCACACTCCAAATTGTATTCAGTTTTTAGATAAGTTGCTACTTTACTAGTAAAGATTACATATATATATATATATATATATATATATATATATATATATATATATATATACACATACAGGGGTGGATTAAGAGTAGCAAGGGCCCCGGGCAGTTTAGAAGGCGCGGGCCCCCCACCCCCCACACACACACCTGATGTATCACGTGACATGTCACATGATCCCCTGTGATATATCATGTGATAGTTCATGTGAAATTAATTTGGCACAATATTAATTATAATAATTTTTTTTAGGCTGTGTGCCCACTACGCGTTTTTTAAGCGTTTCCGCAGCGGCAATTCCGCTGCGGAAACGCTTAAAAAACGCTTGGTAGAAGGTCTGCCATGTTCCCCAATGATAATCCGCATGTGCTGTGCACATGCTGTGGAAATTTCCGCTGCGGATTATCATTGCGGAAAAATCCGCAGCACTAACAATTATTTTGCGGAAGCGCGGCGCTTTCGCCGCCATTGACTTGCATTGGAACGCATGTAATCCGCAAGACTGCATCTGTAGATGCAGAATCCATGCGTTTCAATGTGCGGATGGTACCCGGGTTTGGAGAAGAGGAGACTCTCCTCCGGACCCGGGTACCATAGAACCTGTAAAAAAAAGAATAAAATAAAAAATAAATATTATACTTACCTTCTGATGGCCCCCGGTGTCTTTATCTGATGCGTTCTGGCTTGCCGGCAGCTCGCGATGGTCGGAAAAGGACCTGCCGTGACGTCATTTAGTCATGTGACGGGTCACGCGACCGCTGACGTCGGCAGGACATCAGAAGGTAAGTATATATTTATTTTTTACCATTCTTTTACAGTCACACTATATAAATCCATGCTGGTTGCATGGATTTATATAGTGTGACCAAGTTGTCAAGCACTTTCCAAGTGATGCTAAAATCGCTTGGAAAGCGCTTGTCAACCCGCATGCGGAAATGCATGTGAAGAACGCTTCACATCCGCATGTCCCTGGCAGGAAAAACGCATGTACAATCCGCATGCGTTTTTTCTGCCAGGGAGATGCAGAAACGCTCAAAAAAAATCCAAAAATCCATTTCTGCATCATGGGCACATAGCCTTACATTAATTGTATGACTCAATATTGAGCACCCGTAGCCATCTATACACAGCAGGAGGCCGCACTGAGCCATCTATACACGGCAGGAGGCCGCACGGAGCCATCTATACATGGCAGGAGGCCGCACGGAGCCATCTATACAAAGCGGGAGGCCGCACGGAGCATTCTATACACAGTGGGAGGCCGCACGGCCCCCCCTCCAGAGACAGCCGGAGGCCGCACGGCGCCATCTATACTCAGAAGGAGGCCGCACGCAGTCACGCACACAAACATATACATACACGCATAAACACATTTGAAACACAAAAATACATATAAACAGACATCACACAATGATATCTGCCTGCACACACATACATACATACACATACACACACTCTCACACATACACACTCTCTCTCACACACACACTCACCATCCCCCGGCTCGGCTCCAGTCCTCCTGGCTCCTGTTCCTCTCCGGTGGTAAGTAGCAGTGCAGGCCAGGCGCGCACTGCGTGACGTCACAGCTAGGAGACACGGCCGCGCACAGGGCCGTGTCTCCTAGCAGTGACGCGGCCGGGCCAGCACACAAGGAAGTTAACTGCTGCAGTGCTGGCCCGGCCGAAGAAGAAGCAGCGGCCGTGCACCGCTGCTGGGGGAGTGGTCCGGGAGCCCCCGGACCGCGGGGGCTCCCGGACCGCGGGGCCGCACATATAATGAGGCCAATCCGTCCATCATTCCCCCGGAGCCCCGGGTCCTATGGAGACCCGAGGCCCCGGGCGGTAGCCCGGATTGCCCTCATTATAATCCGCCTATGTATATATATATATATACACACACATTATATTGGGTGTTTTGCTTCCATCACTTATCGTTTATTTACTGTAGTTTATTTGGGTGTATCCCTTTAAATAATTTTTGGGCCGTTCTCTTAGGGTATTGTTGCTAACAAAGGAAGAAGTGGAAAATAAAAAATCACCAGAGTGCTCCTTTAAGACACTGCTGCTTAGAATAGAAGAGCTTAAAAGTCTATAGGGAAACCAACTCTGTGTCAAAATCAGGAATGAATTACTGAGGAGCTGGAAGAAATAAGTGGTTTGTTACCGGATACACTACGACTTTCCCACCAAAAAATGTCAGACAATGAAACTACATGTGTAGAGTTCAATAGCTTTAACCCCTTTACCCCCCAAGGTGGTTTGCATGTTAATGACAAGGCCAATTTTTACAATTCTGACCACTGTCACTTTGAGGTAATTACTCTGGAATGCTTCAACGGACCCCACTGATTCTGAGATTGTTTTTTCGTGACATATTGTACTTCATGATTTTGGTAAAATTGAATGGAAAATCGTCTCAAATTGTTAGCGGACACCATGTTGCGTTTGGAGAGCCCCTGTGTGCCCAAACATTGGATCTCCCCCACAAGTGACCCCATTTTGGAAACTAGACCCCCAAAGGCACCTATCTAGATGCATAGTGAGCACTTGGAACCCCCAGGTGCTTCACAAATTGATTCGTAAAAATGAAAAAGTGTTGTTTTTTTTTCACTTTTTCATTTTTACGAATGCAACAGCCGAAATGAGGAAGCGTATACCCATGTGTGGGTGTGAAGCGGTGCATGGGAATACACGTCCCGAAATAACACAGTGGATTTGACTTTATGTTACTCTGCTGTCATTTGGTGGTGATGAGAAGTCTGGCCCGATCCAGCCCTTGTTCATTTTGATAAGGGTCAGCTTGTCAGCATTGTCAGTTGACAGGCGAGTGCGCTTATCAGTTATAACTCCCCCAGCGGCACTAAAAACACACTCCGATACCACGCTAGCGGCAGGGCAGGCCAGGACCTCCAAGGCGTACAGAGCGAGTTCATTCCAAGTGTCCAGCTTGGATACCCAATAATTAAAAGGCACAGAGGAATCACGGAGGATGCTGTTACGGTCAGCAAGGTACTCCCTCACCATCTTTTGAAACTTTCCACTCCTTGTGAGAGTACCCCGCGCCTCAGGGCCTGTAAGCTAGGCGGGTCTCAGAAAACTGCCCCAGAACGTTCACAGTGTTCCCCTGCCTCTGCTGGATTGGAGTTGCGTCTCTCTCACCTGGACGCCTTGGTTGGGCAACGAACTGTGACCTCTGCCGCTAGCGTGTTCAGATGGGAATTTTTTTAACAGTTCTGCAGAAAGGGCCTTTTGGTACTGCCCCATTTTTGTAGACCTCTCCACCTCAGGAATAAGAGAGTGAAAGTTCTCCTTGTAGCGAGGGTCTAAAAGTGTCACCAACCAGTAATGACTGTCACCCAACATTTTGACAACACGAGGGTCACGGTTAAGGCAGCGTAACATAAAGTCAGCCATGCGTGCCAGACTGGTAACGGGCAAGACTTCCGTGTCCTCACCAAGATGACGACTGACCATGCTCTCCTCCTCCTCCTCCCTGTCCTCAGACCACCCAAGCTGAACCGACGGTATGACAGTTGTACAGGTACTACAGTCTACAGCGCATGATACCAGCTCCTGTTCTTCCTCCTCCTCCTCTCTCTCATTGTCCCCCAATGCACGTTGGGATGAGATGAGGCTGGGCTGTGTGTAATCGCCCACTACGGGTCTTGATCCATCTCATCATACTCTGGCTGCAATGCCTCCTCTTTAATTCTCTGCAGAGAACGTTGCAAAAGACAGACAAGTGGGATGCTGACGCTAATGATGGCGTCATCGCCACTCACCATCTTGGTGGACTCCTCAAAGTTTGTCAAGATGGTACATATGTCAGACATCCAGGTCCACTCCTGAGGTCTTATGTGTGGAGTCTGACCTGAATATCGACGGCCTTGTTACAGCTGGTACTCCACAACTGCTCTCTTCTGCTCACAAATCCTTTGCAACATGTGGAGGGTAGAGTTCCAACGTGTGGGGACATCACACACCAGTCGGTGTGCCAGAAGTTGCAAAAGCTGCTGCAACACAGCAAGGACGGCGGAAGCTGTAGCCGACTTCCGAAAATGAGCTGACAAGCGGCGTACTTTGACGAGCAGATCTGGCAACTCGGGGTACGATTTAAGAAACCGCTGAACCAAGAGGTTAAGCACATGAGCCAGGCATGGTACGTGTGGGATCTAGTCTTGCCTCAGAGCCACCACCAGGTTACGGCCATTGTGACACACGACCATGCCTGCATGTAGGTTCAGCAGTCTCAGCCACAGATCTGCCTGCTCTTTCACAGCTGTCCACAACTCACAAGCAGTGTGAGGTTTATCACCTAAGCTTATGAGTTTCAGCACAGCTTGTTGCCGCTTGGCTGAGGCAGTACTGCAGTGCTTCCAGCTTGTAACTGATGTGGTAATATCTGAGATGGCGGCTGAACATGGGGAGGAGGATGATGCGCAGGAACTGTACACTGTGGGGGCAACTCTGACTGACATAGGGCCCGCAATCCTCGGTGTGAGGAGGATGTGTTCCGTCCCAAGGTCCGACTGGGTCCCGGCTTCCACTATGTTTACCCAGTGTGCCGTCAGGGAGATGTACCGTCCCTGGCCACAAGCACTTGTCCACGTGTCCGTTGTCAGGTGGACTCTCCCAGTAACTGTGTTGTTGAGGGCACGGCAGATGTTTTGGGACACGTGCTTGTGTAGTGCGGGGATGGCACACCGGGCAAAATAGTGTCGGCTAGGGACCGAGTACCGAGGGACGGCCACTGCCATAACGTTGCGGAAGGATTCCGTCTCCACCAGCTTAAAAGGCAGCATTTCCAACGCAAGCAGTCATGAAATTTGCGAATTTAGGACTGTGGCCTGTGGGGCGTTGGATGCGAATTTGCGCTTTCGTTCAAAGGTCTGGGATATGGACAATTGAACACTGTGGTGGACGTGGACGTTGATGCAGTCAGTGACACACTCAAACTGTTTTTTTTATGGAAAAAAGGCAAGCAGGTTGATAACACCCAGATTGGAACCGTGGAGGAGGAAAAACACAGTTCTAGTTCTCTGGCCTACACCAGACTCTTTTAAACAGATATATTGGTGTCTGAACAGTCAGCGAGACACTGAAAATGTTTTTTTTTATGCAAAAAAGACAAAAAAGTGGACAATACAGAGATTTGAACCGTGGAACTGCACAACCACAGTTATAATTTCGTGGTGTATACCAGACTTGTTAAAATAGATATATTGGTGTCTGAACAGTCAGCGAAACACTCAAACTGTTTTTTTTTATGGAAAAAAGGCAAGCAGGTTGATAACACCCAGATTTGAACCGTGGAAGAGGAAAACCACAGTTCTAGTTCTCTGGCCTACACCAGACGCTTTTAAACAGATATATTGGTGTCTGAACAGTCAGCGAGACACTGAAAATGTTTTTTTTATGAAAAAAAGACAAAAAAGTGGATAATACAGAGATTTGAACCGTGGAACTGCAAAACCACAGTTATAATTTCCTGTTGTATACCAAACTTGTTAAAATAGATATATTGGTTTCTGAACAGTCAGCGACACACTCAAACTGTTTTTTTTTTATGGAAAAAAGGCAAGCAGGTTGATAACACCCAGATTTGAACCGAGGAAGAGGAAAACCACAGTTCTAGTTCTCTGGCCTACACCAGACTCTTTTAAACAGATATATTTGTGTCTGAACACTCACAGACACACTCAATTTTTTTTTTTGGGGGGGGGGAAATACCAAAAGGTTAATAAGACGGGATTTGTACAGTCTGACTGAGGGAAAAAAAAACAAAACAGGATTTAGATGAAAAAAAAAGGATTTTTCCTGGCCCCTGAGACCTAGGGCTAAGTCTAGAAATTTGACCAGCAGGAGCACACAGGACTGTAATGCAGTGTTTGCTGGTATAACCACTGCGTCTCCTATACAGCCTGCCTGATATCTGGGATGGATATTAGTCCTGAGAAGGACTGTTTGTTTGATTTGGCAGACTTTAGAGACCCTACATTAACTATTTCGCAGTATAAATCTCTCCCTAGCTCAGCAGCACTGACCCTACACTGTCTGATCCGGAGCGACTGTGTCCAAGATGGCGGCGCCCGGTTTTCAATACTCGAGGTGACGCTGTGCGGCCAGCCAATCACTGTAATGCCAACAAACAACATGGCTGCGGCATTACAGTGACTGGCTGGCAATCCCTACATGTTCTTTGGCTCTGTAAAGAGCGCCAAACGTGCAGGGTGGAGACCCGAGCTCCCGCCCGAGTAACCCGGAAATGCTCGGTGCTCGCCGAACATCCCGAGTAGTGAGATGCTCGGGTGAGTACCGAGCAGTGTCGAGCATGCTCGCTCAACTCTAATCCTCACCCACTGATCTCAGTTGTGCAATAACTTCCAGCATTGCATTTATGTGCTGTGTGAGGAGTACCATATTTTTTGGACTATAAGACACATTTTTACTAATAAAAAATCTTGCTATAAAGTGTGTGTATCTTTTAGTCCAGATGGTAACTTTCAGTAATGGAGAAGAACACTGACAAGAGTATCCTTCCTGATGACTGAGAAAACTGATCTCTCTCCTCCTGCCCTACACTGATCTAGTTGATTAGTGCACTGCAGGAGAGAAAGATACTGGGACCGGCTCATCACTAAAGCTGCACAAATGCCGCAGGTTCTAATTAACTGAAGATCTTTCAGATCATGTGATCACTCACATACAGTGGCGTACTGCCAATAGTGGCAGGCCACGGCACTACTATGGGCCCGTGAACCGGCGCTGACACCGCGATACCATCCGCGCCCGCACTGCCAGCACAGAATGATGGGGTGGAAGCGTCTGCTGATGCCTACTCCTTCATTATCATTGCTTGTGCTGACGACCAGAGGGGGACTCCAGCCGTCAACGCGAGCAATGATGATGGAGAAGTGAGTGTCAGCAGATGCTTCCACTCCCTTCATTCTTCCTCGGCATCTGACGTGTCAGAGCAGCGGCATCGATGATATCATTATGGGGCCTGCTGCTCTGAGATGTGCGACGCTTCACACCAAAGGCTCAGCAGATCAGAGCATCATGTGGAACGAAGCGAGTTAAGTACTGTATTTATTTTTTTAAATCAGTGACAAAAGAGTATGGAGGACCAAGGGGGGTGTATTATATTGTATGGAGAACCATGGCGGGTGAATTATTTTGTATGGAAGACCATGGGGGTACATTATATTGTAGGGAAGGCCATGGGGGTGCATTATATTGTATGGAGGACAACAAGGGTTGCGTTATATTGTATGGAGGACCATGGGGAGTGCATTACATTGTATGGAGGATTCATTATATTGTATGGAAGACCATGGGGGTGCATTATATCGTATGGAAGACCATTGGGGGTGCAGTACACTGTATGGAAGACCATGGGGGTGCATTATATTGTATGGAGGACCATGGGGGTGCATTATACTGTAGGGAAGACCATGGGGGTGCATTATATTGTATGGAGGACAACAAGGGTTGCGTTATATTGTATGGAGGACCATGGGGAGTGCATTACATTGTATGGAGGATTCATTATATTGTATGGAAGACCATGGGGGTGCATTATATCGTATGGAAGACCATTGGGGGTGCAGTACACTGTATGGAAGACCATGGGGGTGCATTATACTGTATGGAGGACCATGGGGGTGCATTATACTGTATGGAGGACCTTGGGGTGCATTATATTGTATGGAGGACCATGGAGGTGCATTATACTGTATAGAAAACCATGGGGGTGCATTATACTGTATAGAGGATCATGGGGAGTGCATTATACTGTATAGAGGACTATGGGGAGCGCATTATACTGTATGTAGGACATGGGGGGTGCATTTTATTGTATGGAGGACCATGGAGGGTGCATTATACTATATGGAGGACCATGGCGAGTCCATTATATTCTATGGAGCAGCATGAGGAGTGCATAATACTAAATGGAGGATTATCAGGGGCCATTATACTGTGTGTTGGGCTATTTGGGGGCCATTATACTGTTTGGAGGGCTAATGCGGGTCATTATACAGTGTGGGAAGATGTGCGGCCTATTATACAATGTGGGGCCATTATACTGTATGGAGGACCATGGGGGGTGCATTTAATTGTATGGAGGACCATAGGGGTTGCATTATATTGTATGGATGACCATGGGAGGTGCATTATATTGTATGGAGGACCATGGGGGTGCATTACACTGTATGGAGGACCATGGGAGTTCATTATATTGTATGGAGGACCATGGAAGGTGCATTATATTGTATGGAGGGTGCATTATACTGTATGGAGGACCATGGAGGGTGCATTATACTGTATGGAGGACCATGGGGGGTGCATTATATTGTATGGAGGTGCATTTTACTTTATAGAGAACCATAGGGGTGCATTATACTCTATAGAGGATCATGGGGAGTGCATTATACTGTATAGAGGACTATGGGAAGTGCATTATACTGTATGGAGGACCATGGGGATGCATTTTATTGTATGAAGGACAATGGGGCGTACATTATACTATATGGAGGACCATGACAAATGCATTATGTTCTATGGCGCACCATGGGGAGTGCATTATACTTTATGGAGAATTTGAGGTGCGCATTATACTATATGGAAGACTATGTGGGGCTATTATACTGTATGCAAGCAATTATACAATGTGAAGGTTTGAGTGTGGTCCATCATACTGTGTGGAGGGCTGTGTTGGGGCCATTATACTGTTTGGAGGGCTAGAGCGGGTCATTATATAATGTGGGGCCATTATACTGTGTGGGGGCCATTATACTGTTTGGAGGGCTAGTGTGGGTTATTATACAGTGTGGGAAGGTGTGCGGGCCAGTATACAATGTGGGGCCATTATACTGTATGGAGGGCTGTGTGGGGGCTCATACTGTGTTTGGGTCACCATACTTTAATTTGGGAGTTGAGGTGGGGTACAGTAGGGTCAGTATACTGTGCATGTGGAGGAATTCACCACGGGGGTATCATACTCTGTTTGGGGGGCACTTTTATTGGCATCATACTTTATGGGATCAATGAAAGAGGAATCTAGGACTTCAGCAGGAGGGAAATTACTATGTAAAGGCTGGAAAGTTGTGAAATCTGCTCTTCTGTGACCCCCGACAAATATTCTTTTTTTTGGGGGGGGGGGGGGGGGCAATTAAAAATTTTCCTATGGGGCCCCATGATTTCTATGTATGTCCCTCCTCACATACCGGGAGGGGATTTTAGTATACTGTAATGTATACAGTGTGTGTGTTGTAGCTGAGCTGTGTGTTTTGAGGATATAGATGAGCTGATTGTGGTGTAGTTCAGCTGTGAGTGTGTTTTGATGATGTTGCTCAACTGAGTATGTTGTAGCTTAAATGTGTGTTTCAATAATATAGCTGAGCTGAGTATGTTGTAGTGGAGCTGTTTATGTTTTGATGATGTAGCTAAACTGAGAAAAGTGTAGCTGAGCTATATGTGTTTCGATGATGTAGTCGAGTTGTGTGTGTTGATGTAGGAGAGTTGTGTGTGTTTGTAGCAAAGCTGTGTGTGTACCATTGCCGTGTGTGTGCGAGCGCATGTAGCAGAGCTGTGAGTGTATAAGTACAGCTGTGTGTAAATACACACATGTGCTGTGTATGTAGCAGAATTGTGATTATTCCTGTGCCAGTAGTGTAGCTACCGGGGTAGTAGAGGGGGCGGTTGCCCCAGGCCCCACGGTCAGAGAGGCTTATCTAGAGCTACAGATACCCTTAACTATACAGTCATGAGCAGCCCGACGATTTATAATTAGGGTCTGCGGCAGAGCAGTGAGGCACGGTCTCCCAGCACTACTGCTCAGCCTCTCAGCCACGGCAGGATGATGTTGTGGCGCCGGCACACGCATAGGATGTCAAAGTCCCGGTCACGTCTTCTCGCCGAGTCAGGACTCTGATGTCCTGTGCCTGCATCGGTTACTCAGCCACTGCCATCATCCTGCCGTGACAGACAGGCTGAGTGGTAGTGCAGAGTCATGGACACGTTGGTCCACCTAGTGAACTGATCGATATCTTGGATTAGGTGAGTATATGATGTTTTTTATTTTACTTCATACTTTTGGACTGGGAGGGGGGCTCTTACATTTTAGGGTCTAATGTGAACTGATCGATATCTTGGATTAGGTGAGTATATGATGTTTTTTATTTTACTTCATACTTTTGGACTGGGAGGGGGGCTCTTACATTTTAGGGTCTAATGTGGGGGGGGGGCACAAAGTTTGGAGGTCATTGTACAGCATGTGAGCTAATGTGGGGGCCCTCATAAGGTTTGGTGGCTAATGTGGTGGCCATCATATGGCATGGGAATTAATGAGTGGGGCCCTCATACAGTATGGGGGTTAATGTGGGGACCATTATATGGTAGGGGCCCTCATACAATATAGGCACTTATGTGGGGTCCACCATATGGTGTGGGACCTAATGTTGAGGCCTTCATGCAGTTTGGGGGTTAATGTGGAGGCTATCATATGGTGTGTGAACTAACATGGTGGCCCTCATACAGTATGGGAATTAATGTGGGGGCCATCATATGGTGTGGGAGCTAATGAGTGGGGCCCTCGTACAGTATGGGGGCTAATGTATTATTTTAACGAATATATTGGATACTGGGCTGTGACGTGCAGTGAAACACCGCCCACAGCCCAGTCAATCAGGGGGGATGCGTGCAACTGGATCACACCTGGGTGAATCAAGGAAATCTGGAAGTTGATGTGACATCAGCAGATGTCAGCGGTGGCTGCAGCTGGGGTCAAGTGATGCGGACTGAGCAGTCAGTGATACCGCTGCTCATAGTCACCTATGGCAGCAGAAGGTATTTTCAAAAATACTTCTTTACAAGGTTTACATCGATAGGCAAATTATATATTGTAGTGGACCACTTCTTTAACTAGTTTGTACATAGAGGTATATGGGTATATAGAGCTGTATCTCTATGTACCTGTACAATGTGCCTATATAAAGAAGAATATTAAGATTTGAGAGTCCTCACTGGTTGATACCTTTTAATGGATAACTGAAAAGATGGTAACAAATTGCAAGCTTTGAGACTACTTATGCCTCTTCATCAGGCATAGAATAACACAAAATCTGAAGAATCACATATTTATACACAGCAGGGCACAAGAATAATGCAATAGATGAGACAACTGACGTGAAGCAGAACTATGAGTATGGGAGGGACGAGAAAGAGTCGTGGCCTTAAATATTGGAGCAGTTCATAGATAAGGAGTGTGATAGTTAAATTGTCCTGTGATTGAAGTCTGGTCCATGGTTATGATGATCCCACAGGTCTGAGGAGCACGTTCCTTAGCTGATGTACAATGACAAAAATCCATGCGACACATTAATTTCTGCACTGAGTGTGTCAAAGTTTGTCATGAGTTTGTATTCCCAAATTTTTCTGTCTCTCTGGGATTTGAAGTTACTTTTTAACCACTTCGCGCCAGAGCCTGTTTTTGCCTTCGTGACCGGGCCAATTTTTTCAATTCTGACCACTGTCACTTTATGAAGTAATTACTCTGGAACGCTTCAACGGATTCCCCTGATTCTGAGATTGTTTTTTCGTGACATATTTTACTTCATGATAGTTGTAAAATTTCTTCGATATCACTTGCGTTTATTTGTGAAAAAATCGGAAATTTGGCGAAAATTTTGAAAATTTAGCAATTTTAAAACTTTGAATTTTCATGCCCTTAAATCAGAGAGATATGTCACACAAAATAGTTAATAAATAACATTTCCCACATGTCTACTTTACATCAGCACAATTTTGGAAACAAAATTTTTTTTTGTTAGGAAGCTATAAGGGTTAAAAGTTGACCAGCGATTTCTCATTTTTCCAACAAAATTTACAAAAACATTTTTTTAGGGACCACATCTTATTTGAAGTGACTTTGAGGGGCCTTTATGACAGAAAATACCCAAAAGTGACACCATTCTAAAAACTGCACCCCTCAAGGTGCTCAAAACCACATTCAAGAAGTTTATTAACCCTTCAGATGTTTCACAGGAGTTTTTGGAATGTGGAAGAAAACAATGAACATTTAACTTTTTTTCACAAAAATGTTACTTTAGACCCAATTTTTTTTATTTTCACAAGGGTAACAGGAAAAAATGGCATACACAATTTGTAGTGCAATTTCTCTTGAGCGCGCTGATACCCCATATGTGAGGGAAAAACACTGGGCGCACTGCAGGGTTCGGAAGGGAAGGAGCGCCATTAGACTTTTTGAATGTAAAATTTGTTTGAATAATTAGCAGACGCCATGTTGCATTTGGAGAGCTCCTGCTGTGCCTAAACAGTGGAAACGCCCCACAAGTGACACCATTTTGGAAACTAGACCCCTTAGGGAACTTATCTAGATGTGTGGTGAGCACCTTGAACCCCAAGGTGCTTCACAGAAGTTTATAATATTGAGCTGTAAAAATAAAATTTTCACATTTTTCCCACAAAAACGTTTTTCATCCCTTAATTTTGCATTATCATAAGGGTAATAGGATAAATTGCACCATGAAGTTTGTTGTGCAATTTCTCCTGAACATGCCGATACCCCATATGTGGGGGAAAACCACTGTTTGGGCGCACGGCACAGTTTGGAAGGGAAGGAGTGCCATTTGACTTTTTGAGTGTAAAATTTGCTTGAATAATTAGCGGACTCCATGTTGCATTTGGGGAGCCCCTGATGTGCCTAAACAGTGGAAAACCCCCACAAGTGACACCATTTTGGAAACTAGACCCCTTAGGGAACTTATCTAGATGTGTGGTGAGCACCTTGCACCCCCAGGTGCTTCACAGAAGTTTTTAATATTGAGCCGTAAAAATAAAATTTTCACATTTTTCCCACAAAAAATGTTTTTCATTCCCTAATTTTGCATTATCATAAGGATAACAGGAGAAATTGCACCATGAAATTTGTTGTGCAATTTCTCCTGAGTACGCCGATACCCCATATGTGGGGGAAAACCACTGCTTTGGTGTGCGGCAGGGTTCAGAAGAGAAAGGAGCGCTATGTTGGCTGGGATAGGTTGCAGACACCATGTCACATTTGAAGAGTCGCTGACATGCCGAAACAGCAGAAACCCCCACAAGTGACCCCATTTTGTAAACTACACCTCTCAATGAATTCATCTAGGGAAGTAGTATTTTTTAATTTTTTAATTTATACCATTGGGCAGTGAAAAAAACATAATTATATTTTTACCACAAAAAATGTTTTACCCCCAGATTTTACATTTTCACACAGGGCAATGGTAAAAATGGTGCCGAAATGTGTCACACAATTTCTTCTAAAAGTGGCAATACCCCATATGTGGCTGTATCGTACCGCTTAGCCTTACGGCGAGATCTGGGAGGGACGGAGCGCTATTTGACAATTTGAGAACAAATTATTGTAGAATAGGCATTTGGATTTGGGAGCACAACATTTTCTGAATTTTTTGGGGACAAGGGCCATTTCGCTTTTCCAGAGCCTTTCTGCTACCAGTAACTTGGAATATTTTTAACAGATGACGGACCTGAGTGGGGACTAGCTTTTTTTGAGGACTGAGTTTAAGCTTTTATTGGGAATATTTTACGTAACATTTATCCGGCACTCGAGGCTGAGCACTTACATCGGGGTTTCCATCTAAATTTCCAAGTGATGTAATTCAGATGAAACCCTTGTGGGATCCATTCACTGTAATGAGGAAGCTGAGTTACTCTGGACTCTGTCTGGCCTCTGTTTAGTGGTGTCCTTTTTTTCAGAAGTGCACAAAACTGTGGCCATCTGCACTTTTATGCACGCCTAAAAAAACTGACACCGTGGGATCACAGGCCAGATGGCATCCACAGTGGCCTATATCTGCCTCATTACAGGGAATCTTCCGTCATGGGTTCCGTCTGAATCACGTACTTCAGAGATTTACACGGAAACTCTGGTGTAAGTGCTCAGCGCAGAGCGCAGGATAAATGTGAGCAGAGCCTTACTGCGATCTTTAGGAGACATAATAAACAAATCAGTAGCAGGTGAAGAATTGGTTTTATTTATTTTTTACGCCGTTCCTCGTGCGGTATAAGTGATGAGATTACTTTATTCTTCGGGTCGGTGCGATTACAGAGATACCAGATTAATATCGGGTTTTTATGATTGACAGTTGTCACACGCTAAGAGACGCTTTCTTTTGCAAAATCTAGTTTTTCCATCGCCATATTTTGAGAGCTATAATTTTTCCATATTTCGGCCGACAGAGTCATGTGATGGCTTGTTTTTTGCGGAAGGAGTTGACATTTTTATTGGTACCATTTTTGGGTACGTGACATTTTTTGATCACTTTCTATTCCATTTTTTGGGAGGTAAAATTAACAAAAACCAACAATTCAGGAATTGTTTTTTGAGAGTTTTTTTTATGCCGTTCTGCGTGTGGTAAAAGTGATAAGGCAGCATTATTCTTCGGGTCAGTACGTTTACAGCGATACTACACTTACTGAATTTTTTTTATGTTTTGGCGCTTTTACACAATAAAACAATTTTATAGAAAAACATTTTTTTTTGCATCGCTTTATTCTGAGAGCTATAACTTTTTTATTTTTCGGCTGATTGAGCTGTATGGCAGCTTTTTTTTTGCGGAACAAGATGACGTTTTCAGCGGTACCATTTTTATTTCCATTTTGCTTTTTGACCGCATTTTTTTCCACTTTTTGTTTGGCAATATGATGAAAAAGCATAGTTTTTTGCTTCGTTTTTTATTTATTTTTATTACGGTGTGCACAGAAGGAGTTAATTAGTGTGACGGTTTTATAGATCGGATTGTTTCGGACGCGGCGATACCAAATATGTGTACTTTTTTTGTTTTTGCATAAATATACGGATTTATTGGTTTAATATTTTATTTATTTATTTTTAGTTATTTTGTGATTTTTTTTAACAGTTTCAAAACATTTTTTGGACTTTTGTTTTACATTTTTACTTAGTCCCTGTATGGGACATTCATTTTTAATTTTCTAATCACTGATCTGATGCAATGCAATAGATATGTATCTATGCTGACAGCTTCACACTGTCTGTCTCCTGCTGGACTCAGCTTGCAGGCTGAGCCTAGCAGGACACCATATATGGCAGATCTGGAGGCGGTCATGTGACCTCCAGCTGCCATAACAACGGCAGGTCCTGGAAGACATCAGGGGGCCGTCGGAGAGGTAAGTGGACGACCCCCTCTCCTCTCATTATCTTCTATATGCCGCGATCACTATAGATCGCGGCGTACAGAAGATAGCAAAGGGTTCACATCATTGAGACCTGATCCAATCAGGTCCCGATAATGTCCCCTGTTAGAGCTATCGCTCTGCACCGCACCCGCAGCGCTTGCTGAACCCTGGGGGTCCTGAGCGCTGCTGGACCGCCCACCGTTTTTAAACGTCGGCACTGCACAGAGCCCAGACAGCGCAGACGTTTATATACAGTGGGCGGCTGGGAAGAGGTTAATACCAGTAACTTCATGTCTCTGCTGTCGCAGTCCTATCTCAGATCTTCTCGGCTTGACCGTCGACGGTAGTCTCTCAGGCTTGGGGTAAGGTGATCCAGACCTCGGCTCTTGACAGGTGACGTCGGATTCCGGGAACTTACTCAGTGTGGGGCGCAGGTCCTGACTCTAATCAACCTGCACAGAACACTTCTGTGAGGAGTCCGGAGCATATCAGGCGGTGTCCGGCTCTTGTGCAACACAGGCCTCCGGCTGAGGCCTGTCGCGCTGGGCTCTGCGGTACCTCTGGAGCACGTCTGCTCCACTCTGCAACCTGGCACCAAATCTGCTTGTGGCTTGGTGCACTGGACTTTTATATCCAGGAAATCCTTCCTGGAGGTCACCTGATCAGGTCCGGCATCTGAATTTGCTCCCCCTTCAACTCTTCTAGCACAACTTGGTTCCGCTTGATTTCATCTGGCCAGCAGATGGCAATCTCTCCTCATCTCTGGCACATCCTGCAAGAGTTCTCCTGATGGCTCATTGCCTTCTACTACAGGTATGCCGATGATCAGGGCTGCCACCAGGAATTTCAGGGCCCCATGCCGGCAAAATTTTCGGATCCCCTTGAGACTCCGCCCAGGCTTCACCCCAGCCAAATCTCCGCCCCTCAACCTTCCTCTGAGTCACTGACTGCAGACTTATGAATCTTCACTTTTTATGCACTGTGAGGATTTGCCAGTATCAGAGCCGGGAACGGCGGTCACGTGATCAAGGTTTTGAAATGCAGTCTCCCAGCCATAATCCAACTTGAGGAGTACAGCCTCACTTAATGCAAGTGTATTGAGTGGGTCTGCAGCCATGTGATCACCATTACCGGCTCTGATACTGGCAAATCCTCACAGTGCAAACAATGTGAGGATTCACAAGTCTGCAGTCAGAGTGATGCAGAGAAACTGCAGACTTGTGGATTTAAACTGGACAGCACCTTTAAGGCTCATTCAGCCGTCGTTGAATATCAGTCTCCATTTGGACTGGCCACAGGTCTCCTGACCTGAGCTCAGCAGCCTCACAGCATGTATGAGGATGCGGGTCATGAGACTGGTGCCCAGTCCACGCACTGAAGGCCGAGCGCATCTAATAAAGATGTTTTCCAATCATTTATACCCACCTACATCAATCATTCCATCCCCCCTTCAAACCTACAACCAAAATTTATAAGCTACTGGAGAATCCTGAGCGCTGCTCACTGATGTTGTAATTTTGCACTGGGTCTTGCAGCAGCGTCAGGATCATCCAATAGCTTATACATTTTGGTTCAGGGATGAAAGGGGGAGGGTAGAGAATGATTGTATCCTACAATCACGTACTGAGATGATGGACAAATGAATACATGGACTTAAGTTAGCTACTCACATAGCCAGTGGCTCCGCCGCGCCCGCTGCCCAGTCAAGCTGAATCTAATGGCCGCCTTAGCCTACCCACCACCTCAGCCTGCCTACCGCCTCAGCCTGCCCACCGCCGTCGCCTCAGCCTGTGGTCATCGAATTAATAAATGTAACCAGTGTATTGTATTGCGTATATATTCACCGAATATACACCACTAAAAATATCTTTATATGTTGTGGCAAGACGACTCATTCGGACGTAGACACAGGTACGGTTACGTCTGCAGGTTTATTATGTCAGCATAAAGCACTGAAGACTTCAGCAAAAATAAACTCATCCTTCCTGGCATAAAGGTGAAACAAAAGACAAATGGAAACACAGTCCATATTTGTGCGGGTTGCCCTGCACCAGTTTGCAGCACCTTCAACTCCTCTCTGAGCTGAAGTTACACAGCCTGGAGACTTGTCTCTCAAGACTTACCAACAACAATGAAAAAAAACAGTACTGAACATTAAAACCATGCTCAGCCATACCCTGAGGGGAGGTATGGTGAATGACGTCCCTCCCGTCTCTATGTCATTCACATAAAACCACACCATTTAAAAGAGTTAACCCCCAGAATATAACATGCTGGGGGAAATACATTAGGTCTCAGTTCACGCAGGATAGCAACCTGAGTGACACATACCTCCCCTCATATATCACACCAGTGACTCTGTCACAAAGTATTCATTAAAAACCTATAAATTCTAGAATATAAATAAAAATACACCTCAAAACATGATAACTCAAAAAAGTGATGATATAAAAAAAATATCAAGTAGCCAAGAGTAAAAAGGGTGGGATCACCCGATTTTTCAACTACTCTTGTTCCTACCTTCTGGTTGGCACTCTCTTGAACGCAATCCTTGTCGACTAGCCTTTGTCATCTTAACTGCCTCCTCACCAGAATCTCCTCAGCAGCCTCCCCTCACTGACACAATCTCCTCAGCAGCCTCCCCTCACTGCCAAAATCGCCTCAGCTGCCTCCCTTCACCACCAAAATGTCCTCAGCAGCCTCCCTTCACACCAGAATCTCCTCAGCAGCCTCTCCTCCCCTCGCCAGAAACCCCTCAGCAGCCTCCCCCAGTCCTCATACACTGCCCGCTACTGCCGCCTCTTCCTCCTCACTGTAACACACACTGCCTGCCTCCGCCTAAGCCTGCCTGTCTCGGGTCCCAATAGACGTGTGGCACGCTACTGCTCTGCTCCGGAATAAAAATGAGCACGCAGCATGTCACGTGACCGGCGTCAGGACCTTGATGCACCCAGCCGCGGATTAAAGGTATAGCGGTCATTTCCGGCCGCTGGGAGCATTATGCTCTGAACTGTTGACCCTGACTCCCTGAGGCCGGTGAGTAGAAGCAAAGAGAGGGGGGTCACCTTTTTACTTCGGTTCACCGGGCCCCATACAGTAGTAAGGGCAGTAATTCCCTGATGGCGGCCTTGCCGATAATTACTGCAGGACTTGCAGCTTCTTTCTCTCAGTTGCTCAGTTTACTCTGTTGCTGGCCTCTTCTCTTACTGATCACAATTATATATTCCAGGTCCTTCAGCTTTGTGGTAGCAGGTAACAGGTTTCCCCGACACTCCATGTGGCTCACAACACACACCGCTCAGTACTCTTTATCAGTAATGTGCTATATATCATTGCTGCACCAAAGCCATTTAGAGGTCACAGTAATACATTGCAAGCAACACAACAAAGTATAACATATATTACATTACAAGAGAAAAAAAAACACCCTATATTCAGTAATTTAAAGGCAGACTGAAAAATTAAATAATTGGCAATAATAAGTGTCATTATGGGAACCTGACAGGTCCCCCATACCCTCCAAACCACCAGCATGTAAGAGACACAAAATATAATGTCCTAGAAGAGGTTATTGAAAGTAATGTAATTTAATTAACTCTTCTATGGCACTTTGATAGTCTAATAATGTATAGAACACTTTTTACTACAGACCCAGCCAATTCCAAAAAAGTGAGCAGAGCATGGGCAAGACAGGGTGTGGACGCGACCGCCTGTCCTATTCATGAAAAGTTACATCACTTTAGTTGCGTCACTCACACCAGAAAGATTAGAAACTGGAGTAATATTTCCAGCAGAATACACAGAGGCAACACCACTGAGAAGATGTGATTAATTCATTAATAAATTTGATGCATCTAACTATAAAATACTCCTTCATTAAGACTGGAGAGTAAAATGTCCATCTTAAATGGAAGGTGCCATGATTTTATTTAGGTATTAATATAATTATTAATTATATAATCAATTATTTTTAATACAAAATTAAATGCACTGGTTTAATATTTTTTAATTTATTAACTTTATCTACAGCCACAGTGGTCAGCCATATTAGTTTGCTGGTGTGTAAATGTCTGAGCACGACACTTACACACTTCAAATATGGCAGCCCCTGTACATAGGAGACTGCGTACTGTGTCCTACTGCACCTCCTGCATTGTGGCTGCCTCCTGCTGTGACCTAGGCACGCCTCCTGGGCTGTCCAGGTCACAACTGTGGGAGGAGATCAGCACTATGTTTTTTGAATCCCACAGCTGTACAGTGATCTACACTTTCCCCCTGTCACCATTCACACTGCTCAGTGCGAGCAGTGACAGGAGGCACAGGGATGCGGTGAACGCTGAGCGGAGGTCCAGGATGAGATGAGTATCGGCGGTGGTGAGCAGTGTTCTGCAGCCTGACATTAGCAGAACAATACTGCTGATCACCGCTCTCAGCCACTGTCACCGCAGTGTTCAGTAGACATATAGCAGGATAGGAAGTATTTCTGCGCTCTCCGGAATACGACACAAATGTTGGTAATAGAATTGTAGGTTTATTGTCAACGCGTTTCAGAGTTCACTGACTCCTTCCTCATGACAACCATACATAACCAGTTACAGGCATACATGGTTTAAATGCAGAAAAAATAAAAAAAATGGCGCCAAGTGCAGAGGGAGGGGTAAGTACAGTCACATGTCTAAATACCGTGTAGAAAGCTATTCTACCATTTTTCTCTTTTCCGCCATTACTAGCATCATATCTCCTAGAGTATTTACAATTTTTTAATCACTTTATTTTGAATTAGAATTAAATATAAGTATTTCTTCTTGTTATTTTCTAGAAAAAAATCAATCATATAACTTTATACACGGTATTTAGACATGTGACTGTACATACAGTGGGTACGGAAAGTATTCAGACCCCTTTAAATTGTTCACTCTTTGTTTCATTGCAGCCATTTGGTAAATTCTAAATAGTTCATTTTTTTTTCATTAAAGTTCACTCTGCACCCCATCTCGACTGAAAAGAAACAGAAATGTAGAAATTTTTGCAAATTTATAAAAAAACAAACACTGAAATATCGCATGGTCATAAGTATTCAGACACCTTGCTCAGTCACTCATATCCATCCACTTCTATGAGAACAGTGGTGTAATGTGTGACCCCTCTCCATCCACTTCTATGGGAGCAGTGGTGTAATGGGCGTTAGATACACGGCTCTGGGTTGTATCACATGATGGGCATTAGATACACGGCTGAGTCAGTGTGATGATTACTCTGCTGTGCTCTGAACACTGGGGTAAAGAAATGCAACAGTGCAATAGGGTCTTACCCACGTGAAAGGTTTGGTACATTTTGTTCATACATAAACAGTTACAGGCATACGATAGGTTAAATGGAGAAGAAATTCAAAAAATGGTGCCAAGTGCAGAGGGAGGGGTACAGTGGGTATGGAAAGTATTCAGACCCCTTTACATTTTTCACTCTTTGTTTCATTGCAGCCATTTGGTAAATTCTAAATAGTTCATTTTTTTCTCATTAAAGTACACTCTGCACCCCATCTTGACTGAAAAAAAGAAATGTAGAAATTTTTGCAAATTTATTATAAAAGAAAAACTGAAATATCACATGGTCATAAGTATTCAGACCCTTTGTTCAGACACTCATATTTAAGTCACATGCTGTCCATATCCTTGTGATCCTCCTTGAGATGGTTCTACTCCTTCATTGGAGTCGAGCTGTGTTTAATTAAACTGATAGGACTTGATTTGGAAAGGCACACACCTGTCTATATAAGACCTCACAGCTCACAGTGCATGTCAGACCAAATGAGAATCAGGAGCTCAAAGGAACTGCCCAAGGAGCTCAGAGACAGAATCAGAATTGTGGCAAGGCAAAGATCTGGCCAAGGTTACAAAAGAATTTCTGCATTACTCAAGGTTCCGAAGAGCACATTGGCCTCCATAATCCTTAAATGGACGAAGTTTGGGACCACCAGAAGTCTTCCTAGACCTGGCTGTCCAGCCAAACTGAGCAAACGTGGGAGAAGAGCCTTGGTGAGAGAGGTAAAGAAGAACCCCAAGATCACTGTGGCTGAGCTCCAGAGATGCAGTAGGGAGATGGGAGAAAGTTCCACAAAGTCAACTATTACTGCAGCCCTCCACCAGTCGGGCCTTTATGGCAGAGTGGCCCAACGGAAGCCTCTCCTCAGTGCAAGACATATGAAAACCCTCAGAGTTTGCTCAAAAACACATGAAGGACTCCCAGACTCCTGGTCTGATGAGATGAAGATAGAACTTTTTGGTGATAATTCTAAGCGATATGTGTGGAGAAAACCCAGGTACTGCTCATCACCTGCCCAATACAATCCCATCAGTGAAACATGGTGGTGGCAGCATCATGCTATGGGGGTGTTTTTCAGCTGCAGGGACAGGACGACTGGTTGCAATTGAAGGAAACATGAATGCGGCCAAGTACAGAGATATCCTGGATGAAAACCTCTTCCAGAGTGCTCTGGACCTCAGACTTGGCCGAAGGTTCACCTTCCAACAAGACAATTACCCTAAGCACACAGCTAAAATAACAAAGGAGTGGCTTCAGAACAACTCTGTGACCATTCTTGACTGGCCCAGCTAGAGCCCTGACCTAAACCCAATTGAGCATCTCTGGAGAGACCTAAAAATGGCTGTCCACCAACGTTCACCATCCAACCTGACGGAACTGGAGAGGATCTGCAAGGAAGAATGGCAGAGGATCTGACGCGCCCCCTGGGCCTGTGCTGCTGCTGCTGTGCAGGGGGAATACCCGGAGCCGGATCGCTGGGGGTTGTAGTTCTCCGTGGCGGTGACCCGGTCCGTGCCCAGGGTGGTCAAACCAGTGGCAGTCTATTTGTATGGTAATAAGTGTCCGACTACGCCACCCGTGGATTGCGGTCAGTGGGGACCGCCGCTGCGCTGCAGACCGCTGAGGCTGATGTTGTTTGCGCAGCTGAGTATGGGATGACTCCCCACAGGAGAAGTATTGCCTCAGGGCAGCTAATGTGGAAGATGATGGGAGTGATGGTGTGAGGGTCCCAGTGCTAATCGTGCTGGAGCGGCAAGGAATCACAGAGACGTGAGGTGCAGTTCAGGGTCTTTACTGATGGTACAAGGCAGACCCTCCCGGGAGTACTGGCTAGTATAAGGGGCCTGGTCAGTCTGCGAGCAAGCAGGAGTTCCCCTGGCCAGGTGGAGTTGTAGGCCTCCCCGTTAATCTGCACTCTTCCTGGCTACCTTGCTGTCAGCGGTTACAAGTAGCCCACGTCCCTGAGTATACCGTGTGGTGCTCACCCGTATGGCTGGTGACTTGGGGCCTTCTGTTAGCCTCCGCTCCTGGATGGCGGCGCTGGTCCCTTCTCTGTGACTGAGCCTCCGGGCTTCTATGGCCAGAGGACCTGGAATCCCCTGCCGGCTGGTTTCTGCTGCTGGGTGTAGATCAGTCCCCACAGCCTCGGACTCCTGTGTCCGGTTTTAGTGTCCTTGTCCAGGGCGAGCTCTGCTCAGCTCCAGCCCCTGGACTTCTGCTACTGCTCCTACAGAGCTCCTAGTTCTTCCTTTCCCTCTCCAGGCTCTGACTCTGTCTCCTCTAATCCCGCCCCAGACCCAGTTTAAAAGGGCAGATTCCTCCCCTCCCAGGTCTGGGCGGACCGTGTTGCATGCTTAGGGATCCTGACCAGAGAAACCTCCCACTTGCTCTCAGACATAATATCTCTATTACTGCGGCAACCAGACCCCTGGGGTGTCGCATTCCCCCTAGTAAATTTTAGTACTCCGGGACTAAACACATTTTTAAAGAAACATAAATACAAGGTATAACAATAACAAGACAACATATTTACAAGAAGCTTTAGTCTGGAGAGGTCACGGCGTTTCCGTGACCGGGTGTCCATATCACCCAAGGTGAAGTTTATGAAACAAAGGGGGTGTCCATGTCACCCAACAAGGCGAAGTCTTGGCACAGAATAGGGGACCTGTCCAAAGCAAACGCCTTGCGTTGTCCTTGGGCGTGGCTGCAAGGCTAGAGCTAGCTACTTTGGGCCGCAAGTAGGCCACGCCAGACAGGTTTTATCTTCCGCGGCCGTCTTCGCAAGAGGCACCAAGGTGCAACTATCTACAAAACTGTTCCGGTTATCCAGTGTCCATAACCTGTTAGTCCAAATAAATCTGCAGGGTAACTGAAAAACATAATTAGTAACAGGCAACAAACATAAACCATAAACATTTTTCAATAAACAGTCAACTTTACAGTGCATTGGTTTAGATTCTCCAGCGAGCGGGCATCTGACCTCTAGTGACTCTAGTGGACCTACGGAGCTCACTAACTGGTTCTGCACTACAGGGTGTAGGAGGTGTTATGGGCAAGCTGGGCAGCTTTCTGCGCACTCTTTGGCTCACTAGGGGCACAGCAGGCTCACTACTAGCAGAGGGTTGATCCTCCTGTACTGCTGGTGTGGACTCTTCTGCCTCTTGGGCCGGCTGCTCTTCCAGCTCTACCGGTTCCTCTGTAGGCACTTGCGGGGCTGGCTGGAGAAAGGTGAGGACGGGTACCACGACAGCGCCGTTTACTTGTGTCCAAGACCGGGGGAAGTCTCCGAGTACGGTACTGATCATTTCTTCCCTTTCCTCTGCGGGTTGAGGGTTTTCTTGATCTTCTTCAGGGCTTTGCAGCTGCTCGGGACACTTCTTCAGGTGGTCTCTGGAGACAATGGCTGTGGTTTCTCCTCCATCCTTACTGATTACGCAGATTTTTGGGTTCTCATGGCTTGATGGCAGTACGGTGTACGGGTCCTTCTCCCACTGGTCGTCCAACTTGTGGAGCCGCCTCTTCCTCTTCAAGACCTGCTCTCCAGGTACCAGGGGAACAGCGGGAGCATACTGGTTATAAGCCTTCTCTTGCCTTTCTCTAGCTTGAGACAGACTTCGCTCGACGCTCTCCTGTACTTTCCGATACTGCTGCTGCCGTTCTGTATCCCAGTCTGCCTCTGGCGAGGTGTCCTCAGGCGTCAGGACTCCCATATCCAGGTCAATAGGCAGCTTACCAGGTCTTGCTCTCATTAGGTAAGCCGGGGTACAGTTGGTGGAACCAACAGGGATGTGGTTATACAGGTCCACCAGATCGGGCAGTTTCTCAGGCCACAGACTGCGTTCTTCCAGGGGCAATGTTTTTAGCAGATCTATCACCACCTGGTTCATCTTCTCGCAGAGTCCATTGGTTTGAGGGTGATAGGGCGTTGTTCTTATCTTCTTGCAGCCATACAGGTTGCAGAACTCCTGGAAGACCTCCGCTTCGAAGGCTGGTCCTTGGTCTGTCAGCACTTGGTCCGGGTACCCGTGTGGATGGCAGAAGTGCTGCTGGAAGGCTCTAGCTGCTGTTTGAGCCATTAAGTCCTTGACCGGGACCACCACCAGGAACCGGGAGTAATGATCTACGATTGTGAGGGCGTAGACATACCCAGATCTGCTTGGAGCCAGTTTCACATGGTCCAGGGCTACCAGTTCCAGTGGCTGTCTGGTGATGATGGGCTGCAGGGGAGTCTTCTGGCTGGTACGGTCTTTTCTTCTCAGGTGGCACAGGCCACAGTCTCTGCACCACCTCTCGATGGCTCCTCTCATGCCTACCCAGTAGAACCGTTCACGCAACAAGAACTCCAGCTTCTTCCATCCGAAGTGTCCTGCTCCGTTGTGGTATGCCTCCAGAACCATAGCCGCGTCTCGTCTTGGGACCACTACCTGCCAGGTCAACTCATGTGTTCGAGAGTTAACCATTCTCCGGCACAGCTTCTCCCTGTAGAGGAACAGCTTACTTTTCTCCTTCCACAGTTGCTTGGTCTCCTCCGGAGCATCTGGGTCAAGACGGGCATCGGCCTGGGTCAGCATTTCCTTCACCAAATGGACTGCGGGATCACTGTCTTGCGTCTCCGCCCAGTTGTAGTGGGGCAAGGGATTGAACGTCACGGAGCGCCTGTCCTTCACACGGTGGGAATACAGGGTAATCCCATGACGGTGGAACGCAGGGAGCTCAACTTCTTCCAGACCTTCTGGATCTTCCCCTACGTCTGGTAAGTTCGGCATTCTAGACAGGGCATCCGCGTTGGCATTTGAGCGTCCTGCCCGGTATTTGATGGTGAATTCAAAGTTGGACAGGCGGGCCATCCATCTCTGTTCCAGGGCACCGAGCCTTGCAGTGTCCAGGTGTGTCAACGGGTTGTTATCCGTGTACACGGTGAATTTGGAGGAGGCAAGGTAATGCTTGAAACGTTCGGTCACTGCCCACACTACTGCCAGGAACTCCAGCTTGAATGAGCTATAATTCTCAGGGTTCCTCTCCGTGGGCCGTAGCTTTCGGCTGGCGTAAGCGATTACCCGTTCTTTCCCTTGCTGGATCTGGGACAGTACGGCTCCTAGCCCGATGTTGCTTGCGTCCGTGTGGAGGATAAAGGGCTGGCTGTAGTCTGGATATGCCAGGATTTCATCCCCCGTGAGGGCCATCTTCAGCTGGCAAAAGGACTCCTCTTCCAGCTTTTCCCACCTGAAGGGCGGCTTCTGGTTTTTGGCTTTCCGAGATTGACCTATCAGGAGGTCCTGCATAGGGGCTGCCATTTTGGTGAAACCGGGAATGAATCTTCAGTAGTAGCCTACCAACCCGAGGAACTGCCGCACTTCCTTTATGCTGGAGGGTCTTGGCCAGTCCTTAATTACGGTGATCTTATCAGGGTCGGGAGCCACTCCGTCAGCACTCACCACGTGTCCCAGGTACTGCACCTTTGGTTTCAGGAGGTGACACTTGGAGGGTTTCACCTTTAGGCCGTAGTTTGCCAGAGCTTCAAACACTTCTGCCAGGTGTTTCAGGTGGTCCTCATAGGTCTTGGAATAGACGATGACATCGTCCAGGTATAACAGGACCGTCTCGAAGTTCCGGTGTCCCAGACAGCATTCCATCAACCGTTGGAAGGTTCCTGGTGCGTTGCAGAGCCCGAACGGCATGCAGTTAAATTCACTGAGACCCATCGGGGTGGTGAATGCGGTCTTCTCCCGGTCCGCCTCTGCTACAGGAACCTGCCAGTACCCGCTAGTGAGATCCAAAGTAGAGAAGAAGTTAGCAGATTTTAATGCAGCTAAGGACTCTTCTATCCTTGGTAACGGGTACGCATCTTTGTGTGTGATACGGTTGACCTTCCTGTAGTCTACACACATTCTCATGGTGTTGTCTTTCTTTTTCACTAAGACTAGTGGAGCTGCCCAGGGGCTACAGCTGTCCCTGATTACCCCAGCCTCCTTCATGTCTCTAAGCATCCCCTTGGCGTGTTGGTAGTGTGCCGGGGGTACGGGTCGGTATCTCTCCTTTATGGGAGGATGGTCTCCCGTGGGGATGTGGTGTTCTACCCCCTTTACTCGCCCGAAGTCTAGCGGGTGTTTACTAAACACTCTCTCGTACTCTCGAACCACCCGATAGACTCCCTGTTTCTGGTGTGAGGGAGTGGAGTCAGTACCCAAATGCAGTTGCTGACACCAGTCCTCCATTGGTTTCTTAGAGCCGTTACCTTCCTCTGGTTGAGATGGAGGCAAGGGTTCCACGGCCTGTACAGAATTCTGGTTTATGGTGAACAATTTGGCTAGCGTGGCATACCGGGGCAGGTGTACTTCTCTCTCCCCGATATTTATGATGCGAACGGGCACCCTTCCATGGCGTACATCGACCACCCCCCGTGCTGTCAAAATGGTGGGCCTACTGTCTGAGTAGACGGGTTCTACCATTGCTTAGTAGTCTCTACCTCTTAGACCAATAGCTGCCCGGCACCAAATCATCATCTCACTTTTTGGGGGCATGGCAATAGGGAACGGGTCACACATTCTCACGCTACCTATCTCACCACCAGATAGTTCCACCTGTTGCCGCTTCATCAGTGCCCGGATCTCTTTTTGGAGCACACGCTGCTGGCCGGAACTGGCGTTCTTGGCAACCTGCTGTAAAATGAGAATCACCTCTGCAAGACAATTTTCAATCACATTAGTTCCCAAGGTTATTCTAGGGTGACTCTCATGACGGTCTATGTCCACTATTATCAGTCCTTGTGCCGCCAGTTCGACTTTACCGATCTTAATGGTCACCTCTTTGAATCCCACCTGCGGCACGGGCTGACCATTGCTGGCGATGATACTCAGGTCGTCATCTGGGTAGCGGGTTATGTCCGAGTCATTCCAGTACTGCTTGAAGAGCACGTACGGGATGGTGGTGACCTGTGACCCGGTGTCTAGTAGGGCACTCATAGGAATGCCATCCAGTACCACAGGCAAGATTGGACGTCCCCCTACGTATTTATCATGCCAGTTTGATGGGCCTGATGGTCTTATGCCTGGGGGTTGGCCCTCTACCCCAGGTTGTGCCCGTTTAAATGACAGTACCTTGCTACATGTCCGGGTTGATTGCAGCGGCGGCAGATGGGTCGTCCGTCCTCGTTGTATCTGTCGCTGGGTCTTCCTCTGGCCGGTGGGGTCCTCCTCAGTCGGCGCCACGGGACGTCCTCCGGTCCGGATGCCAGCTGGATCTTTCCTGGAGAAGAGACCTGTAAAGACTGCACAGTTCTGGTTAGCACGGCAACACTCTTAGTCAGCTCTTGGACCTGATGGTGCAGGTCTGTAGCCGGGTCACTGTTTAAAGCCTGCGCATCAGCTCCCACACGCCCTGCAGACAAGGGCGCCGTCTCCTGGTGGTAAGTGATAGCAGGGCGCCTGTGGGTCACAGCGCCACCTGGTGCCGGTTCTCGGAGCACCCGGATGGCTCTGTCCTTGAACTGTGCAAAGTCCAGGTCAGGGTCCTGTAAGGCCATTGCCCGCAACTGGGTTCGGTGGGCATTGCACAGTAGACCCTCAATAAATTGTTCAGTCAACAGCTTATCTTCATTTCCCACGCTGTCAGGGTCTGCCTGCTTAATGGCTCTCAGGGCCTCTTGTAAGTTTAAAGCATAGTCTCTTATACTCTCATGTGCTCGCTGTTTGCACCCGTAAAATCTGAGCTTTATTTCGGCTGAGGTGCGGGTGTCAAATGTGTCTTTCAGCCGGGTTAGTATGTCTCTGACAGTCCTCTTCCTCCCAGATGGCCAGGACTTTACCTCCCTTTGGGCTGCCCCGATTAATTGGGCCACCAGGATGCTCACTTTTTGCTCTTCTGTGAGGGGGTACACCTGGAAGAGGCTATCCAGTCTTTCTCTAAAGTCATTTAGGGTATGTGACTCCCCTGAGTACTGGGGTAGCCAGGCTGCCCCCGGGATATAGGGCATGGTGAATGGCATGACTGTTGCAGCGGTTGCGCTGGCTGTGGCAGTGGAGCTCCCCTCGGTATCCGGCATCCTCCTCCCCCCTAGTGGACCGTGGCCTACCTTGTGATGCTCTTCTTCCGTAGGCCGCGGCTCCGCAGTCGATCGTCGGGGTTGAGGACCTGGCGTCGCGCTCCGATGACGTCAGCGTCGCTCTTCCTCCCTTCCAGGACCTTGCGCAGCGTCAGAGCGTGGGGCGGAGCGTGGGGCGGAGCTTCGGATCTCGCGCGCTTTCGGCGTCCACGCCCCTCTTCTTCCCGTGCGGCGTCCCGAAGATGGAGTCCGAAGGCGGGAAGCAGCTGCGGATGGCGGGAAGAAGGCAGAAGACGGCGGGAAACGGTCCAAGATGGCGTCTGATGGCGGGAATCGGCTCCGGATGGCGGGAAACTTCACCACAGGTAAGTATAAAAGTCTCTTTTTCAGGCACGCAGTACCCGGTGGTTGCGGGCACGAAATCCTGCCGACTACGCCAAAGTTGACGCGCCCCCTGGGCCTGTGCTGCTGCTGCTGTGCAGGGGGAATACCCGGAGCCGGATCGCTGGGGGTTGTAGTTCTCCGTGGCGGTGACCCGGTCCGTGCCCAGGGTGGTCAAACCAGTGGCAGTCTATTTGTATGGTAATAAGTGTCCGACTACGCCACCCGTGGATTGCGGTCAGTGGGGACCGCCGCTGCGCTGCAGACCGCTGAGGCTGATGTTGTTTGCGCAGCTGAGTATGGGATGACTCCCCACGGGAGAAGTATTGCCTCAGGGCAGCTAATGTGGAAGATGATGGGAGTGATGGTGTGAGGGTCCCAGTGCTAATCGTGCTGAAGCGGCAAGGAATCACAGAGACGTGAGGTGCAGTTCAGGGTCTTTACTGATGGTACAAGGCAGACCCTCCCGGGAGTACTGGCTAGTATAAGGGGCCTGGTCAGTCTGCGAGCAAGCAGGAGTTCCCCTGGCCAGGTGGAGTTGTAGGCCTCCCCGTTAATCTGCACTCTTCCTGGCTACCTTGCTGTCAGCGGTTACAAGTAGCCCACGTCCCTGAGTATACCGTGTGGTGCTCACCCGTATGGCTGGTGACTTGGGGCCTTCTGTTAGCCTCCGCTCCTGGATGGCGGCGCTGGTCCCTTCTCTGTGACTGAGCCTCCGGGCTTCTATGGCCAGAGGACCTGGAATCCCCTGCCGGCTGGTTTCTGCTGCTGGGTGTAGATCAGTCCCCACAGCCTCGGACTCCTGTGTCCGGCTTTAGTGTCCTTGTCCAGGGCGAGCTCTGCTCAGCTCCAGCCCCTGGACTTCTGCTACTGCTCCTACAGAGCTCCTAGTTCTTCCTTTCCCTCTCCAGGCTCTGACTCTATCTCCTCTAATCCCGCCCCAGACCCAGTTTAAAAGGGCAGATTCCTCCCCTCCCAGGTCTGGGCGGACCGTGTTGCATGCTTAGGGATCCTGACCAGAGAAACCTCCCACTTGCTCTCAGACATAATATCTCTATTACTGCGGCAACCAGACCCCTGGGGTGTCGCAGATCCCCAAATCCAGGTGTGAAAAACTTTTTGCATCATTTCCAAGAAGACTCATGGCTGTACTAGCTCAAAAGGGTGCTTCTACTCAATACTGATCAAAGGGTCTGAATACTTATGACCATGTGACAGTGGGTCTGAATACTTTCCGTACCCATTTGTACCCCTCCCTCTGCACTTGCCGCCATTTTTTGAATTTCTTCTGCATTTAAACCATATATGCCTGTAGCTATTTATGTATGGTTTTACTGAGGAAGGAGTGAGTGGACTCTGAAACGCGTTGACGATAAACCTACAATTCTATTACCAACATTTGTGTCGTATTCCAGAGAGCGCAGAAATACTTCCTATCCTGCTATTAAAATCTACTGTTTTTGGAAGCTGCTGTATAAGTGTTGTGTCTCACACAACCACACAAGGTGAGGGGTTCTGCTAATAAATACCAAGTCTTTCAGCGTGGGTAAGACCCTATTGCGCTCTTGCATTTCTTTGCACCAGTGTTCAGAGCACAGCAAAGTAATCATCACGCTGATACAATCTAGAGCCGTGTATCTAACGCCCATTACACCACTGCCCCTATATTAGTGGATGGAGCGGTGTCACACATTACACCACTGTTCCCAGAGAAGTGAACGGAGCGGTGTCCCACACTTCACCACTGTTCTCATAGAAGTGGACGGAGCGGTGTCACACATTACACCACTGTTCTCATAGAAGTGGACAGAGTGGTGTCACACATTACACCACTGTTCTCATAGAAGTGAATGGAGCGGTGTCACACATTACACCACTGTTCCCAGAGAAGTGAACGGAGCGGTGTCCCACACTTCACCACTGTTCTCATAGAAGTGGACGGAGCGGTGTCACACATTACACCACTGTTCTCATAGAAGTGGACAGAGTGGTGTCACACATTACACCACTGTTCTCATAGAAGTGAATGGAGCGGTGTCACACATTACACCACTGTTCTCATAGAAGTGGACGAAGCAGTGTCACACATTACACCACTGTTCTCATTGAAGTGGACGGAGCGGTGTCACACATTACACCACTGTTCTCATAGAAGTGAACGGAGCGGTGTCACACATTACACCACTGTTCTCATAGAAGTGGATGGAGCAGTGTCACACATTACACCACTGTTCTCATAGAAGTGGATGGAGCGGTGTCACACATTACACCACTGTTCTCATAGAAGTGAACGGAGCGGTGTCACACATTACACCACTGTTCTCATAGAAGTGGACGGAGCGGTGTCACACATTACACCACTGTTCTCATTGAAGTGGACGGAGCGGTGTCACACATTACACCACTGTTCTCATAGAAGTGGATGGAGCGGTGTCACACATTACACCACTGTTCTCATAGAAGTGGATGGAGCGGTGTCACACATTACACCACTGTTCTCATAGAAGTGAACGGAGCGGTGTCACACATTACACCACTGTTCTCATAGAAGTGGATGGAGCAGTGTCACACATTACACCACTGTTCTCATAGAAGTGGATGGAGCGGTGTCACACATTACACCACTGTTCTCATAGAAGTGAACGGAGCGGTGTCACACATTACACCACTGTTCTCATAGAAGTGGATGGAGCAGTGTCACACATTACACCACTGTTCTCATAGAAGTGGATGGAGCGGTGTCACACATTACACCACTGTTCTCATAGAAGTGAACGGAGCGGTGTCACACATTACACCACTGTTCTCATAGAAGTGGATGGAGCAGTGTCACACATTACACCACTGTTCTCATAGAAGTGGACGGAGCGGTGTCACACATTACACCACTGTTCTCATAGAAGTGGACGGAGCAGTGTCACACATTACACCACTGTTCTCATTTAAGTGGACGGAGCAGTGTCACACATTACACCACTGTTCTCATTTAAGTGGACGGAGCGGTGTCACACATTACACCACTGCACCCATAGAAGTGGATGCAGCGTGGTCACACCTTATATCAGTGCTCTCAAGTGGAAAATATGGAAACTTTTTAAATTACTTTTCATACTTTACTCTATTAACCCCTTCATGACCTTTGACGTATAGGTACGTCCAAGGTCGCGCATCTTACCCCACACATGACAGCTGATTATGTGCCTCTAACGGCTAACAGATCCGAAATACACCGCTGTTGTTAACCAGATAAATGCTGCTGTCAATCACTGACAGCGGCATTTTACACTAGCGCCAGCCGGAAGAGCATCACATGTCCCGCCCTTCGGCGCTCCTGTCACTGTGAATCTCCTATGAATGTGGCGCGTGGCCGGCATTCATTGGAGATCGCGAGTTTTGCTACAAATAGCAGAGCTGAAGCCTTGCTATGTGAAGCACAAGCGATCAGATGATCGCAGCTTCAAGTCCCCTATGAAGACTATTGAAGCAAGTAAAAAAAAAGTTTAGAAAAATATTTAAAAAATAAAAAAAACACAAACGTTCAAATCAACCCCCTTTTGCCCCATTGAAAATAACACAATTAAAAAAATAAATAAATAAACATAATTAATATCGCTGCTTTTAGAATCGCCCGATCTATCAAAATATGAAGTAAATTAATCTGATCGGTAAATGGCATAAAGAGAAAAAAATCGAAACACAAGAATTACGTTTTTTGGTCGCCACAATATTGCAATAAAATGCAGTTACGAGCGATCAAAACTTCGGATCTACCTCAAAATGGTCTCAATAAAAACGTCAGCTCTGTGCGCAAAAAATAAGCCCTCAGCCGGCCCCAGATCCCGAGAAATAGAGAAGCTATAGGTCTCTGAAAACGGCAACATAAGTACTTTTTTTTCCTTATCAATTTCAGATTTTTTTCCACCACTTAAATAAAAAAGAACCTATACATATTTAGCATCTGCCAACTCGTAATGACCTGGAGAATCATAATGGCAGGTCAGTTTTAGCATTTAGTGAAAATGATTAAAAAAAGAACCACTGGTTGAATTGCACTTTTTTTTGCAATTTCACAGCCTTTGGATTTTTTTCCCCGTTTTCCAGTATACAATACGGTAAAATCAATGGCGTCGTTCAAAAGTGCTACTCGTCCCACAAAAAACTAGCCCTCGTACGGCCATATTGATGGAAGGATACAAAAGTTATGGCTCTAGGAAGAAGGGGAGCAAAAAGTGCAAAATGGAAAATCACAAGGGGTTAAAAACAAATGTTAAAATTTAAAAAAAAAATTAAAAGTAACAGTTTAGATTTTTTCAATTGTTGAAAAAATTTTGAGGGCACATTCCCTTTAATGAATGTCCTGATATGATATTTAATGAAATTTCAGTCCCTCTGTATGTAAATTAAAGCCGTGCCCTCAGATTATCTCCACAGCTTCATAGTATAAGCAGAATTACAACACGCACATATGAAATACACTGCAGAGAAATAAGAGCGTTCTGTCCCTTTAAATTCAGTGTGTTACATAACACTGGTCAGCAGCCAATAGGATCGCTGGATTTGAATTTGAAAAAAAGCAAACTGTCATTCATCCTCAGTCTGTTACAGGACAGTGAGCGGTGAAGATGGATGTCAGTGATTGCTCCCATCCCATCATCTGATGTCACCGATTCCACCAAAATTCAAAATAGGAGAGAACGGCTGCTGTCACCTGCCACTAGGGGGAGCTATCAGTACAATATATATTTACTGGTGCACTGTGCTCCCCCTAGTGGCTGCAGGAAAGCAGAATTGTATCATTAGGTCACACAGAACACTTTGCTGCCAGTAGTATTTATTGAGGGAGTTTATGCCACTATTGTCAATGGGATGAGTGTGCTGGCACTGATAATGGGGGTTAGGCTTTATCCGCTGTTAATGAAGTCACTTTGGCAGTTATTTTTAGGGAGTTACCTGTACTTATGGGTATGAAGAACATAGAAATACATGAATGCCATATATCTTTATTTACACCCAGTAAAGGCAATGCTCCATGTGGTCATATTGACTACATATAGGAGTGTAATGAGGGTCCGATACCGGGGGGATGTTCACTATGAATATGTGTGGAAAGCTGCGCGGTTTGTGTCTTTATCAGATCTGTGACTAAGTCTTTTTTGGATTCACAGCTTTTCCTATGACTACTGCAGAAGAGGATAGCTACAGGATGGCCGCGAGCCGCAGATCTTGGGGGGTCAGCAGCTTTATTATAACCGGACCCCTTGTCCTATTCTTCATCCCTGGTGAATGATAAGTGGACACTCATTGGATTCTGTTTTCCTTAGGACGTCTACCTCCAACAGGAATGTGTCTTCGGACCTGGACTCTTCTCATGTAAGATTATTTTTTTAAATAAAAAAAAATTCCATTAATCTGAAAATATTGTGCCATTCCTTTAATCCAGCATTTGATAATACAGACCATCTATTAGTTCAATACTGAATTGAAACACAATGTAGATTGAGCAGAAAGTCCGTTAGAAGACAGTTTCCAATAGTAGATTGTATGCTTTCTATGCTGGGAATCATTCCGCATTTAGCAGGTCACCTTGATGTTCGCAGGCTTGGACTGGCCAACAGATGAAGAGGAGAATCCTCCGGCGGGCCACCACCCTCTTATATGAGCAGTGCTCGGCACACTATACTTGAATCTCTATGTACAGACAAAGGCAGCATCTTATTCACTTAACAATCTACCCAGTTCATTGTTATATAGATTTGTGATTGAGGATAATGTTACGTTAGTTGAAAAGTGGGGTCCTGCAGTTGGTTACTGGTGGGCCGAAACTGGATGTTGGGTTAAATAAATTTACCTGTAATTTAAAGATTTGATACCTCTGGGCTTTGTATGATTTATCCCATTATCTGCTTGTTTTTTCTTTCTAGCTTGTCCAAGAACAAAAGAAGAAAGAGATCAGCAACTTCTGCTATACTGCATCAGATTCCTGCCATCTCCGATCTTCAACATGGAGGTCTCTGATCATACCGCAGATTATGCCATCCATGTTCTGTCCAAAAATCTCTTCCTTTCTTAGCGCCTCATGCCGACCAACAGAGAAGCCCAGAAGAAATATCTACCTTTTCCTTTGGATGAAGAAAAACCTGAGCCAACATCAATGATGCCAGAAGAGCCGAAAGAAGAGGAGATGAAGGAGGCAATGAAGTATTGGGAGGTAGAAGAAATGGAAGTAGATGAGACCGAAGACACCAAGGCGAAAGAAGAAGATAAGGCAGAAGATACCAAGGGGAAAAAACAAGATAAGGCAGAAGATACCAAGGGGAAAAAAGAAGAAGATAAGGCAGAAGATACCAAGGGGAGAAAAGAAGAAGATAAAGTAGAAGATACCAAGGGGAAAAGAGAAGAAGATGCTAAAAAATCAGAAGCAAAAGAAGAAAAGAACAATACCTGGGCCAGAAGAGTTGAGAACCAGCCGGCAGGAAGACACAAGATCCGCCAGCAGTCCATCCTTAAATACGTCAATACCAACCTCAGAGGAAGGAGGAACATCATCTGGACCATCCTCCTCAAATCAATGAGACGCTGATGGACTCTATGTCATCCACATTCCAGCTGTAGTAACATCGACAGCTTCAAATCTAAAAATAATAAAAATAATAGACATAAAATAGTTATTATTAGATTAAGAAAGCTTAAAAATGTAGTAAAATCATAATAAAGACTTTAATAATATTAGGAGCAGTAATAATAGCAGTAATATAATAATAATTGTGTAATAATGGTAGAGACATAAAAATAACATCAGCAGGTTTGATCCAGGGTTCTAGGACTGATCGCCTTTTCCCGGGGTCAAGAAGGAATTTCCCCCGAGACACCAATTGGCTGAATGTGTCCAGGGTTTTTTGCCTTCTTCTGGATCAACAGCTTAAGGAATAATGACCTAGGAATTAGTAAGATTATAGTAGAATTAGCACTAGTGGAGTAGTAATATAATATAGTATAAAGTGTAATATTAGTGACCATAAAACAGGAATGATGTCACTAGTAAAGTAATAATAAAATTATACTATAATATTAAAAACAAAATATTAATAATAATTATTACAATTTGAATAAGTATTGGGAGATTTGATCCAGGGTTCTAGGACTGATCGCCTTTTCCCGGGGTCAAGAAGGAAATTTTCCACCATGACACAAAATGGCCGAACGTGTCCGGGGTTTTTTGCCTTCTTCTGGATCAACATCTTTAGGAATTAGGATCCAATTTTTAGTTTTAGTAAAATATCAATACAAATGTTAGAAATAATGGTAAGAATAAAATAGCAATAATACAAAAATATCTAGAATAAAATATTAAGAGTAGAATATTAGTAATATAATAGTAATAATATCAGTAAAATAGCAGGAAAGTAAAATAACACAAAGAATAGAAATACAAAAAATAATATCTAAGGTAATGATTATAATATTTAGTAAATAACTAATATATATTAGGGTTTTGATCCAGAGTTCTAGGACTGATCGCCTTTTCTCGGTGTCAAGAAGGAATTTTTCCCCTGTGACATAAATTGGCCGAATGTGTCCAGGTTTTTTTTGCCTTCTTCTGGATCAATAACATTAGGAGTAGGATCTAATTAATAGTAACTAGAGAAATAATAGAAATATTAGTAACAATAATTATAATATTAATAGTAAGTAAAAAAATAGAAATAAAAAAAAAAAAAAAATAGAGGTAGTAATAAAATAACAATATAAGTTATAATAGTATAGCATTATTAGAAATAGTATAATAATAGCATAGGATATTATTAGGCATCAGCAGGTTTGATCCAGGGTTCTAGGACTGATCGCTTTTTCCCGGGGTCGAGAAGGAATTTTTCCCCTTGACACTAATTGGCTTAATGTGTCTAGCGGTTTTTACCTTCTTCTGGATCAACAGCTTTAATTCTAGGGATCTCATAGTACTAGAATAATAATAGCAATAATAAGTATAATAATATTGTAATAATAATCAATAGATTGTGAGGATAATAATAAGAATAAGATAAATACAATAAATAGGTTAGTTTGTTAGTGTAGGGCCCCATCTGATGAGGCCGCCTTGTCGCTGGCAGATGGGCTTGCACAATTTGATCAAAATGTGCACTAAGAACCTCAAATTTATAAGTTTAAAGAATAAGGAAGTAATAAAATACAGAAGATTATGAATGTAACTTTGTCTTGCCTCCTTTATTTTCCTGTAATCAAGAAAATTTAGCACATTTTAGACATTTGTATTTATGTGTCGTAATCATAGCAGGTTAAAATCGCAATGTGACAGCATAAGAAATTGTTAGATTCTATTTTGCAATGAGGCGCACAATGTAAACGTCACCTGACACATGCCTCCATGTAACTCTAGCATAAAATGTATTAAAGTAAAATGTATTAATTTATTTCATAAACCAATAGTACACGTGAAAATAAGAAACTTTATAATATATTTTTTTAAAGAGATCTGCTTTTTTCTCCTCCTGGACTGATCATTCATTCTCAAAGTCCTTAATTCTTGGGTAAAATCTTCAGTGAATGCAGATTTTCCCATTACTGAGATAGAAGATGACAGTTGGTGCTCATTAAGTTCTATGAAGGGAGGAGGGTGGAGTTAGAGGCGGAGACAAACATTCTACTGCAAGTTCTCCTGAAACGACAATTTCACTCTAATGTGTAAATCATGATAGTTATCGTATATTTCAGACTATAAGATGCACCTAGGTTATAGAGGAGGAAAATAGGAAAATAAAAATGTAAGCACAAAATGTGATCATGATGTACTACTATGAAGGGGGGGGGGGGGTCTGCTGCTGACACTGTTATAGGGGAAATGTACCCCAATTCTATACTAATATCCCTCATCCTGGTATGTACAGTGCGGGAAATAAGTATTTGATCCCTTGCTGTTTTTGTAAGTTTGCCCACTGACAGACATGAACAGTCTATAATTTTAAGGGTAGGTTAATTTTAACATTGAGAGACAAGATCACATACATAGCCAGCAGCTTTTGTTTTGGCCAAAAGATTTTTATAGCCGCCACCACGATATGGAGACTCTTCTGGCCGAGCCCTACTCTAACTTATTAAAAATTTCTAACAACATCCAATACTCTTTTTTGGTTTATTTTTATTTATTTTTCTTTAACCCCTTTACCCCCAGGGTGGTTTGCACGTTTATGACCAGGCCAATTTTTACAATTCTGACCACTGTCACTTTATGAGGTAATTACTCTGAAACGCTTCAACGGACCCCACTGATTCTGAGAGTGTTTTTTGTGACATATTGTACTTCATGATAGTGGTAACATTTCTTCTATATCAGCGATTTCTCATTTTTCCAACAAAATTTACAAAACCATTTTTTTAAGGACCACATCACATTTGAAGTGACTTTGAGGGGCCTTTATGACAGAAAATACCCAAAAGTGACACCATTCTAAGAAACTGCACCCCTCAAGGTGCTCAAAACCACATTCAAGAAGCTTATTAACCCTTCACGTTTCCCCCCAGAATTTTTTGGAATGGGGAAGAAAAAAATGAACATTTAACTTTTTTCACAAAAATGTTACTTTAGACCCCAATTTTTTTATTTTTGCAGGGGTAACAGGAAAAAATGGACCCCAAAATTTGTTGTGCAATTTCCCCTGAGTACGCAGATGTAACATGTTGACATGTCTTTCTGGTAATGAGCTCATATTTATGACAGTGTAAATTTCTCCTGCAATGACTTAGTCCGGCCATTAGGGGTCAGCAAGAAACAAGTAAAGAAAAAGCACGGGGATCTGTAAAAAGCCCGGGAAAACAGAGATCCAGGATGTCGAGAGAGAAGGCGACATGCGTGCGGGCTGATGCTGTTTTTGACGTTGGAGAGCTTATACCGACTGGAGCCAGACTGTGTGTTCAAGGAGCTGTGCCTTGTGAGTAACTGAGATATGTGACCGGTCACCAACTGTGTAGTCAGTAAGGGAAAGCTAGTTAGTGATTCCAGTGTGCTGAGAACTGCCTGGTGTATATCACTGCTGATGGACTGAGCAGGCTTGATCCAGAGATTGTGAAGGATCTGGTATACGAAGACTGTGCACGTGGATACTACAAAGGAGCCCTGTTGTGAACTACACTTTGAGGCTGTGTGCCCACGTAGCATTTTTCAAGCGTATATGCTGCGGAATTTCCGCAGCGTAAACGCTTGAAAAACGCATGTATATCCGCACCCCATGTTCCCCAATGGGATTCCGCAAGTTCTATGCACATGCTGCGGATTTTTCCGCAGCGTTTATGCCGTGTTCAAAAATCCGCAGCATGTCATTTAATTTTGCGTTTCCGCAAGCGGAATTGCCTTTGTCCAATGCATAAAAAACGCAAGGCAATTCCGCATGTGGAAAACGCGTGATAAACGCGCGAAAAATGCGCGATAAACGCATGCGGAATTCCGCATGCGTTTTTCCGGGAGAGGACTTGCATTTATGCAGCAGAAATTTTCTGCTGCATAAATGCAACGTGGGCACATAGCCTGAGACTGAGATTGATTCTAATTCCTGCTGACACCTGGATGTGCTGAAGAGCTTGGTGAGAAGGAGAAGCAGATCACACCCTGTGGCCGGAGATCAGGGTCTAGTTAAAGGTTTAGTTTAACTGTTTGTATATGGATTAAGTCTGAGAGATTTCTCTTTGCTCTTGTGAGAAGAGAAACTGTACACTGTATGGGTAACGCGTTGGTAAAATATATATGAGTGTTCTCTAAGGGGAAAACAAGGGTACCCAGATCTCATTGTATTAGTGTGGGAGGGGGGTGTAAGGTTATATTCCTGGGAGGACCACGTGCCACGTCCGCGGTAACTTCCTGGGTAGGTCCTGTACTGAATAAGGGTGGGAGCGGCATAGCCCAGGGGTAGTTTGGCTCATCCCCGCGAGATTGGCACTTGGGCTCTCTCGGGCTGCATAACTTGTATTTTGTGTTAGTGGCTGTTGTGGCCCATATTTTGTAGAATTCTTTAACCTTGTCATTCTTGTGATCAGTAAAAAAGAAAGTGTTCTGCCACTTTACAGGGTCGGAGTCATTCATAGCAGCGCCGTATTCCTCATACACATTCGACCGGCGTTCCGGTCGTTACACACATACCCCATACGTGGGGAAAAAACACTGTTTGGGCGCACAGCAGGGCTCAGAAGGGAAGGAGCGCCATTTGACTTTTTGAATGTAAAATTTGCTTGAATAATTAGCGGACGCCATGTTGCGTTTAGAGAGCACCTGGTGTGCCTAAACAGTGGAAACCCCCCACAAGTGACACCATTTTGGAAGCTAGACCCCTCAGGGAACTTATCTAGATGTGTGGTGAGCATCTTGAATCCCCGGGTGCTTCACAGAAGTTTATAACATGGAGCCGTGAAAATAAAATTTTCACATTTTCCCACAAAAATGTTTTTCAGCCCCCAGTTTGCATTTTCATAAGGGTTACAGGAGAAATTGCACCATGCAACTTGTTGTGCAATTTCTCCTGAGTAAGCAGATACCCCATATGAGGGGGAAAACCACTGTTTGGGCGCACGGCAGGGTTCGGAAGGGAAGGAGCGCCATTTGACTTTTTGAATGTAAAATTTGCTTGAATAATTAGCGGATGTGCCCATGATGTGCCTAAACAGTGGAAACCCCCCCACAAGTTACACCATTTTGGAAACTAGACCCCAGAGGGAACTTATCTAGATGTGTGGTGAGCACCCTTAACCCTCAGGTGCTTCACAGAAGTTTAGAACATGAAGCCGTGAAAATAAAAAAATCTAACTTTTTCCACAAAAATGATCTTTTTGCCCCAATTTTTTAGTTTCACAAGGGTAAGAGGAGAAAATGAAACCTAAAAACTGTTGTGCAATTTCTCCTGAGTACGCCAATACCCCATATGTGGGGAAAATACACTGTTTGGGCGCACGTCAGGGTTCAGAAGGGAAGGAGCACAGTGTGACTTTTTGAATGCAAAATTGCCTGGAATCAAGAGCGGACACCATGTCACATTTCGGGAGCCCCTGATGTGCCGAAATAGTAGAAACCCCCCACAAGTGACCCCATTTTGGAAACTAGACCCCTCAAGAATTTTATCAAGGGGTATAGTGTACATTTTGAACCCAAAGGAACGACAGAATTTGATAACATTAGGTCATTATATTGAATAAGTTGTCATTAGTCTTGAGCACAAGTGCTCGCTACTTGAGTTTGCATCGGGTACTCGGGTATGCACCAAGTATCGAGGGAGCACGAATGACATGCTCAAGTCCCCGCCCCGCATGTTTCACGGTTGTTAGACACCCCAAAAAAAATATGCGGGGATCGCTCGTGCATGGCAGGCGATCCCAGTAACGTTTTTTTTGGCCTCGAAGCATATAGGGCAGAGACTCGAGCATGTCACTCGAGCACCCGCGATACTCAGTGCATACCCGAGTACACGATGCAAACTCAAGTAGCGAGCACTTGCGCTCAACACTGGTCGCCATATTGCCATCATTTTTTTTTTCTTTACTTTTGAAAAAACCCAACCCTAATATAACCCCAACCCTAACCCTAGCCCAACCTTAACCCTAGCACAACTGTAACCCTAGAGTTTATTTTTTTACACCATTCCTCGTGTGGTATAAGTGATTAGACGACTTTATTCTTCGGGTCGGTGTGATTACAGCAGTACCAGATTCATATTGGGTTTTTATGACTGACAGCTGTCACACACTAAAAGACGCTTTTTTGCAAAGACTAGTGTTTGCATCACTATATTTAGAAAGCTATAATTTTTCCATATTTTGGCCGACAGAGTCATGTAAGGGCTTGTTTTTTGCGGGACAAGTTGACGTTTTTATTGGTACCATTTTCGGGCACGTGACATTTTTTGATCGCTTTCTATTCTGATTTTTGGGAGGCAGAATAAACAAAAACCAACAATTCAGGAATTTTTTTTTGCGTTTTTTTTTTTTTTTTTAATGCCGTTTCGCGTGTGGTAAAATTGATAATGCAGCATTATTCTTCCGGTCAGTGCATTTACAGCGGTACTGCATTTATATCGTTTTTTTTATGTTTTGCCGCTTTTACACAATAAAAACGATTTTCTAGAAAAAAAATTTTTTTTGTATCGCTTTATTCTGAGAGCTGTAGCTTTTTTTTTTTCAGACAATGGAGCTGTGTGGTGGCTTGTTTTTTTGCGGGACAAGATGACGTTTTCAGCTGTACCATTTTTATTTACATTTGTCTTTTTGATCGCGTGTTATTCCATTTTTTGTTTGGCGGTATGATGATAAAGCTTTGTTTTTTGCTTGTTTTTTTTTTACCTTGTTCATTAAAGGGGTTAACTAGTGGGACAGTTTTATAGGTCAGGTCGTTGTGGACGCGGCAATACCAAATATGGGTACTTTTATTGGTTTATTTTTTTTTCATAATAAATAAATATTATGGGTTTCATATATTTTTATTTTCGGGGGATTTTTTTTTTTTTTTTTTTATTTTTAAAATTTTTTTTTTTATTTTTTTTTTCATTTTTCTACATTTTTTTACTTTTACACATTGTCCCACTATGGGACTTTCACTTTTTGCAGCCTGATCGGCTGCATGGCATAGAGAGCAGCAGCTCTCTTTGTCATGCAGCCTGTCAGCGCTGCACACAGGGGAGACATTACTTTGGTCGCGCACTGCGCATGACCAAACTAACGTCCTGCCTCCTGATGACCCAGATGTTGTCATGACGACATCAGGTCATCATGGCAACATCCGGAAGCCGCCGCAGACATCGCTAGAAGCCGGCAGGAGAGGTGAGTATACCGATCACCTCCCCCCTTGCCACCGCAATGCTGCAATCGATTTCAATCGCAGCATTGCGGGGTTTAATGTGCCGGGAGAGGTGCGGGACTGCTCCCTGCATATAGCACCGGGTGTCAGCTGTGACAATCAGCTGACACCCGGCGGCGATCACCCCGCACCGCTTGTGTGCGGGCACGATCGCTGCACGCGTAATAATACGTAGCTGGTCCATAAGTCCCAGGGCACAGCTACGGACTATTACTGACATGGTCGGAAAGGGGTTAAGGGAATGTGTCATATACATTTTAAAATGACCAATAATACCACATACAAGGATCAATTACCACCACACCATGACCAGACCACATATTATCACCACATAGTGACCGAATAATACCACACACAAGGGACAAAAACCACCACACGATGACCAGACCACATATTACCACCATGTTGTCACCAAATAATACCATATACAAGGGACAAATACGGCCACACCATGACCAGACCAAATATTACCACCACATAGTGACCGAATACTACTATACTGATCATTAACAAAAAAAACACAATACTAATATTACTATAAATGCCATTATAAGCGGGAGCTCTGTACATGGTATACAGTGTATAATGTAAGTGTACAGTTAATATAGTGATCACCAGGGCCGGCTCCAGGTTTTTGTGGGCCCCGGGCGAAAGTGTCTCAGTGGGCCCCTTTAATACATACCACGATTCATGATGCACAGATACCGCAGAGAAATATATATATATATATATATATATATATATATATATATATATAGTACAATGCAAAGATTTCACTTCTTACAGTACATGAGCGATATCTATTGTAAATTCCACAATAGCTCATAAACCGGCGAATCGCTCCACACAGAATACTGGCCCCCATATAAGGCCCCATACGGAATACTGGCCCCCATATAAGGCCCCATACGGAATACTGGCCCCCATATAAGGCCCCATACGGAATACTGGTCCCCATATAAGGCCCCATACGGAATACTGGTCCCCATATAAGGCCCCATACGGACTACTGGCCCCCATATAAGGCCCCATACGGACTACTGGCCCCCATATAAGGCTCCATACGGAATACTGGCCCCCATATAAGGCTCCATACGGAATACTGGCCCCCATTTAAGGCTCCATACGGAATACTGGCCCCCATATAAGGCTCCATACGGAATACTGGCCCCCATATAAGGCTCCATACGGAATACTGGCCCCCATATAAGGCTCCATACGGAATACTGGCCCCCATATAAGGCTCCATACGGAATACTGGCCCCCATATAACGCTCAATACAGGATACTGGTTCCCTTATAAAGCTCCATACAGGATACTGGCCCCCATATAACGTTCCATAGAGGATACTGGTCCCCTTATAAAGCTCCATACAGGATACTGGCCCCCATATAACGCTCCATACAGGATACTGGTCCCCATATAATGCTGCATGCAGGCTGTTACCCCCCACATAATGCCCCATACAGGCTGTCCTCCCCTTATAATGCTCCATGCAGGCTGTTACCCCCCACATAATGCCCCATACAGGCTGTCCCCTTCATATAATGCTCCATGCAGGCTGTTCCCCCCTTATAATGCCCCATGCAGGCTGTCACCCCTCCTCTTCATAATGCCCCATGCAGGATGTACCCCCCCCACTTTATAAGGCCCCATGCAGGATGTCACCCCCCCTCTTTATAATGCCCCATGCAGGATGTCACCCCCTAACTTTATAATGCCCCATGCAGGTTGTCACCCCCCTCTCTTTATAATGCCTCATGCTGGATGTCACCCCCTCTCTTTATAATGCCCCATGCAGGATGTCACCCCCTCTCTTTATAATGCTCCATGCAGGATGTCACCCCCCCTCTCTTTATAATGCCCCATGCAGGATGTCACTCCCCCCTCTCTTTATAATGCCCCATGCAGGATGTTACCCACCCTCTCTTTATAATGCCCCATGCAGGATGTCACACCCCCCTCTCTTTATAATGCCCCATGCAGGATGTACCCCCCCTCTTTATAAGGCCCCATGCAGGCTGTCACCCCCTCTCTCTATAATGCCCCATCCAGGATGTCACCCCCTCTCTCTATAATGCCCCATGCAGGATGTCACCCCCCCCTCTCTTTATAATGCCCCATGGAGGATGTCACCCCCCTCCCTTTATAATGCCCCATGCAGGATGTCACCCCCCCTCTCTTTTTAATGCCCCATGCAGGATTTCACCCCCCCCCATATTATGCCCCATGCAGGATGTCACCCCCCATATTATGCCCCATGCCTCCATACATTAAAAAAAAAAATCAAATACTCACCTCCCTCCTCCTCACCTGCTGCCCGCTGCTCGGGTCCGGACTCCAGAGTTGCCGGCGTCTTCCCGCTCTGCACTCCCTGTGACGGCTCAGGGGAGCGCTCGGTGGAAAGACATCACCGCACCCTCTGACCTGAGACGTCACAGGGAGTGCAGAGCAGGAAGACAGTGGATCTGCAGAGGCACGGGGAGAGGTAAGTATCCGGGTGCCGGGTCCCTGAGCAAGCGGGGGAGAAGGGTGGGCGCTGACACCGCTCTCCTCCGCCCATAGCCCAGCGGGGTGTGCGACCGCCAGTTGGTCCCCCTGCCTGCTCAGGGCCCCGGCACTTGCCCGCGTGCTGACGCCGGCCCTGGTGATCACCGGTGACATTATAAACAGGAGCTCTGTATATAGTGTCAATGTACAGGTAATACAGAGATCACCAGTGACATTATACATGGGAGCTCTATAGATAGTATACAGTGTATAGTGTCAGTGTTCATGTAATACACTGACTCACCGGTGACATCTCTAGGTGAAGTCCTTCATCTTCGCTTTTCTTCTTCATCCAGCACAGAACAACATCACTTCTTCCAGCCAGGACTCGTCTCTGCATAAAATAACACACAGCTATCTAGAGCACATTCCCCAATTTCTACATTACACAGCTGAATACAGACGTGCACCCACCATTAATATATAATTAGTTATTATGCAACCCACCATTCCAAATATAAATTATAATCCATCTCTGCTCCCCCACTAACTGTAAATAGCCACTTCCCCACCTAATAAATATATAAATTAATTAGAACCTGTACTCTTTCCCCCCTATTTATTACCAGTCACACTCCGTCACCCTCAACGCCCTCCATTCTGTACCTCCTGCTTCTCCGATTCATTATATTTATATGCATCCTCTGCCCCAATTCATTATGTCATGTCCACGCTCTCCCCACCTCCACCCTCTATTCATCATCATTTACTCTCCTCCACTCCCAATTCCCCATGTGCTCTTCCCACTCTCCCTCCATTCCCAATTCCCCATGTGCTCTTCCCACTCTCCCTCCATTCCCAATTCCCCATGTGCTCTTCCCACTCTCCCTCCACTCCCAATTCCCCCATGTGCTCTTCCCACTCTCCCTCCACTCCCAATTCCCCATGTTCTCTTCCCACCCTCTCTCCACTCCAAATTCCCCCATGTGCTCTTCCACTCTCCCTCCACTCCAAATTCCCCATGTCCTCTTCCCACCCTCCCTCCACTCCAAATTCCCCATGTGCTCTTCCCACTCTCCCTCCACTCCCAATTCCCCCTTGTGCTCTTCCACTCTCCCTCCACTCCAAATTCCCCATGTCCTCTTCCCACCCTCCCTCCACTCCCAATTCCCCATGTGCTCTTCCCACTCTCCCTCCACTCCCAATTCCCCCATGTGCTCTTCCACTCTCCCTCCACTCCAAATTCCCCATGTTCTCTTCCCACCCTCCCTCCACTCCCAATTCCCCATGTGCTCTGTGTGTGTATGTTGCTAGACTTCTGGTTTTTCAAGGTGCATAAAAGTTCACAATATGTAATGGATGACTAAAAACATAGTGCAAGCACAAATATGTTCACTGTTTGTATATATAACTTATTACATTCATATCAAACAGACCAGGGATGTGGGAACTTACAAAAATAGAACCACACGCAAGAGCTTGTCTTATGGCTATTAACTGGAAAAGAACCATATAAAAACGAAGGGTTTCTGTTGAAAAATAAGCGCTAAATAAATACAAGCAAGGAATGTACCAGCCCAAAAGGGTAGTGTATACCTGAAGCATCCCCACAATGGGCTCGACCTTTGAGAAAATCTGTATGTACAATACTGTGCAAAAGTTTCAGCCACTGGTGGAAAAAATGCTGCAAATTAAGAATACTTAAATAAAAGTGTTAATAGTTTATTTGTATCAATTAACAAAATGTAAAGTGAATGAACAAAAGAGAATTATGAATCAAATCAATATTTGATGTGACCGCCTTTTGTCTTAAAAACAAAACAGCATCAATTCTCTTTACACTTGTGCACAGTTTTTGAAGACTCTCGGCAATGAGGTTGTTCCAAACATCTTGGAGATCTAACCGCAGATCTTCTGTGGATGTCGCTTGTGTGAATCCTTCTGTCTCTTCATGTAATCCCAGACAGACTTGATGAGGTTGAGATCAAGGCTCTGTGGGGGCCATATCATCACTTCCAGGACTCCTTGTTCTTTACGCTGAAGATAGTTCTCAGTGACATTGTCTGTAGGTTTGGGGTCGTTGTCCTGTTGCAGAATAAAGTTGGAGCCTATCATTTGCCTCCCTAATGGTATTGCATGATGGATAAGTATCTGCTTGTATTACTCAGCATGTAGGACATCATTAATCCTGACCAAATCCCCAACTACATTTGCTGTTAAAAATTAGAAGAAAAATTGCTTCATGGTGAAGAGCTGACAAATAACATATGACGCGCCCCTGGGCCTGTGTCGCGCTGCGTTGCGCACGCGGGAGCTTACCCGGAGCCGGATCTCTTGAGGGTTGTAGTCTCGTGGCGGTGACCCGGTCCGTGCCCAGGGAGTCAAACTGAGCGGCGATGTAACAGCGGTAGATGCAGGACGACTACGCCACCCGTTGAATGCAGCTATGGAGCTGCCGCTGCAGGACAGTCCGCTGAGGCCGGTGGATGGATGGTGCAGCGTAGATGGTATAACCCCCAACGGGAGGGGTATGGCCTCAGGGCAGCAGATGTGGATGATGGGGGTAGCAGGAACCACTCAGAGACGGTGCGGTGTAATTCAGGGTCTTTACTGGTAACAACGATAGACCCTCCCGGAGTACTTGCTAGTGAACGGGGCCTGGTCAGTCCTTGAGCAGATGGGATCTCCCCTGGCCAGGCGGAGTTGTAGGCCTCCCAAACTGACTGTACTCTTCTGGCTACCTTGCTAGAAGCGGATATAAGTAGCCCACGTCCCTGAGTGTACCGTGTGGTGCTCACCCGTATGGCCGGTGACTCGGGGCCTTCTAATGGCTTCCGCTCCACGATGGCGGTGCTGGTCCCACGCGTGTGACCGTGCCTTCGGGTTTCTGGGCCTGAGGACCTGAAATCCCCTGCCGGTCGGCTTCTGCTGCTGGGTAAGAGTTAGTCCCCACAGCCTCGGACGCCGGGTCCGGTAAGAAAGCTTCTCAGTCAGGGCGAGCTCTGCAGCTGCCAGCCCCTGACTCGTAGTAGTATTGCTTCTGCTGTTTCTTGTCTCTACTCTCCTTGACTCCAGGCTCAGGCCCCTGGACAGGGCCTGCCTGTGGAGCAGAGCCCATAGAGCAGCTCTGCTCCCTGTCTTCTCCTCTCAGAACTCCCTACCCTGCCTCAGCCCCAGGTTTATATAGGGGAAGTCCTTCCCCTCCCAAGACTGGGCAGGAGGTGTGGCATGCACAGGATCCCTGACCAAAGGACCTCCCACCTGCTCTCAGACGTAATATCTCTATCACTGTGGCAACCAGACCCCTGGGGTGTCACATTCCCCCCTAGTGAAATTTAGTACTCCGGGACTAAACATATTTTTTTAGAAAAACATAACAAGGTATAACAATAACAATACAATAAGAAAAACACATAAGATGGTTACGGCGTGTCCGCAACCGGGTGCAGTTTTGAAAAGCAAGGTGTCCATTTCACCAAAACAGGGAGACGTAACCAGGTAGGGGTCTGTCCTACCCCGAGTCCTTAACAGTCTCTAGTCCATCCTGGGTTACGCTCCAACTATGTACAAGGATTCCCGGTAAATCCACCAAGGATTCCTAAAAATAACTGGAAACACAAAATATTTACAAGATATGGCCGCTCTCAGTCCTCGGCCAGTGGGGATAAGGATTGGCTGCTCACAGTCCTCAGCCTGTGGGGAGATGGGATGGCTGCTCACAGTCCTCAGCCTGGTTAAGGATAGGGGACACACGGGAACAGTTCACACTTGTCCCAACGGGGACCATATTTTAATTAGCAACACAAGTACCCCTATGGGTAACTATGTACAGTTCCACTTTACTCGTACTTCAGTAACGGCATCCTCCTGCTCCTTCTTGTGTGTAGGCTTCAGACCCGTCCGGGTCCTCTTGGCCTTCCTCGTATTGGTAGTACTGCAGCTCCTCCTCAGTCAGACGGTGTACATGGAGGGCGTACAGTCCTTTGGCACCCTTATGCCGGGTGAAGGTAACCACATCACCCGGATAGAGATCACGTCCGCGGTGCCCGTCCGGGCTGGCATGTTGTGCGAAAAGATCTGCGCCCAGGGGTGGCACTGTTGGAACAGCGGCGCCCTGGTTCACTGGGCCTTGCGACCGGGCCTGGAGAGGGTCGCCGTTGATGACGCCCGGGGTCAGAGAGTGCGACTTTGGGCCTGGGCGCGGGCTGGTGGTGGCGGTGCCCAGGGCTGGAGGGCTCGGCCGCAGGGCTTGTTGCGGGGGCTGGAGCAGGTCGGTGTTCGCAGCGCCCGGGGTCAGCGGCTCCACCAGGGGGCCCGGGAGCAGGCTGACGCTGGCAGCGTCCGGGACAGGGAGACTCCTCTTACCTGCTCCCGCGACCGCTCCTGCGTCACGCGTCTTCTCCTGGTGCTGGTCGGGGCCCGCGACGGCTGGGGCGCTGCCGATGCTGGGCAGCTTAGTCTGCTGCCGGTTCGCCATCTTGCTGTCCGTTCCTGGTATCCTCCTCCCCCCTAGTGGACCGTGGCCTACCTTGTGATGATCCTCTTCCATAGGCCGCGGCTCCGCAGTGGATCGTCAGGGTTGAGGACCTTCCGTCGCGCTCCTGTGACGTCGGCGTCTGCTGGGCTCCTTCCAGGACCTTACGCAACGTCCGGAAGTGAGGCGGGGCTTCAGTTCTCGCGCGCTTTCGGAGTCCACGCCCCTCTTCTTCCCGCGCGGCGTCCTCAAGATGGCGTCCAATGGCGGGAAAACTCCACGGATGGCGGGAAGAAGGCAGAAGATGGCGCCGGATGGCGGGAAACTTCACCGATGGCGGGAAGAAGGCTGAAGATGGCGCCGGATGGCGGGAATCTTCACCACAGGTAAGTTTGAAAAGTCTCTTTTTCAGGCACGCAGTACCCGGTGGTTGCGGGCACGAAATCCTGCCGACTACGCCAAAGTTGACGCGCCCCTGGGCCTGTGTTGCGCTGCGTTGCGCACGCGGGAGCTTACCCGGAGCCGGATCTCTTGAGGGTTGTAGTCTCGTGGCGGTGACCCGGTCCGTGCCCAGGGAGTCAAACTGAGCGGCGATGTAACAGCGGTAGATGCAGGACGACTACGCCACCCGTTGAATGCAGCTATGGAGCTGCCGCTGCAGGACAGTCCGCTGAGGCCGGTGGATGGATGGTGCAGCGTAGATGGTATAACCCCCAACGGGAGGGGTATGGCCTCAGGGCAGCAGATGTGGATGATGGGGGTAGCAGGAACCACTCAGAGACGGTGCGGTGTAATTCAGGGTCTTTACTGGTAACAACGATAGACCCTCCCGGAGTACTTGCTAGTGAACGGGGCCTGGTCAGTCCTTGAGCAGATGGGATCTCCCCTGGCCAGGCGGAGTTGTAGGCCTCCCAAACTGACTGTACTCTTCTGGCTACCTTGCTAGAAGCGGATATAAGTAGCCCACGTCCCTGAGTGTACCGTGTGGTGCTCACCCGTATGGCCGGTGACTCGGGGCCTTCTAATGGCTTCCGCTCCACGATGGCGGTGCTGGTCCCACGCGTGTGACCGTGCCTTCGGGTTTCTGGGCCTGAGGACCTGAAATCCCCTGCCGGTCGGCTTCTGCTGCTGGGTAAGAGTTAGTCCCCACAGCCTCGGACGCCGGGTCCGGTAAGAAAGCTTCTCAGTCAGGGCGAGCTCTGCAGCTGCCAGCCCCTGACTCGTAGTAGTATTGCTTCTGCTGTTTCTTGTCTCTACTCTCCTTGACTCCAGGCTCAGGCCCCTGGACAGGGCCTGCCTGTGGAGCAGAGCCCATAGAGCAGCTCTGCTCCCTGTCTTCTCCTCTCAGAACTCCCTACCCTGCCTCAGCCCCAGGTTTATATAGGGGAAGTCCTTCCCCTCCCAAGACTGGGCAGGAGGTGTGGCATGCACAGGATCCCTGACCAAAGGACCTCCCACCTGCTCTCAGACGTAATATCTCTATCACTGTGGCAACCAGACCCCTGGGGTGTCACACATACATCTCACGATGAGGTTGAAATGCATAGCATCTCAAGTAACATAGTCTTAATTACAATCATGTTTATCTATATATTCTCACACTGTGGCTGTGCCCCTATTTTTCTCCGCTTTTCCTGTTGGTTATTAGTTTTTGAAATTTGGTGCACCTGCATTTGCTGAAATGCAGCCCCAAACATGCAAGGAACCTCTAGGATGCTTCACGGTCGTCTGCAGATGCTCATTATTGTGCCGCTCTCGAGTCTTACGGCAATCAAACTGCCGATATTTTCCTATAACAATTTCACATTTTGATTCATCAGGCCAGAGCACTTGTTGACAATTTCCTGCACCCCAGTTCCTTTTTGAGCATGATTGTGCCACTTGTCCTTGTTTCTGTGCTGAAGATATGGTTTTATGCTGCATTTGCATGAAGACTAATTCTGGCCAGACATCTCTGAACACTAGATGGAGCCCAGTAGTAGATGCCAGTTCTCAGCTCAGGGCACTGTTGGACATCATAAGATTTTAAAGGGAAGTAAGAATGTGTCTTTCATCTGCTGCACTGCTTCCTTGGCTGACCACTGCGACTACAGTCCTCAATGTTGCCTATTTTTTGGTGCTTTCGGTACTGAAAAATACAGGCAGATCCATCATGCAATACTATCAAGGTGGTATGTGATTGGTCCCAAATTTATTTTGCAGCAGAACAACAACCCCAAACAAACAGCCAATGTCATTAAGAACTATCTTCAGCGTAAAGAAGAGCAAGGAGTTTAGATGTAATTATATGGCACAAAAGAGCCCTGAACTCATCATCATCGAGTCTGTCTGGGATTACATGAAGAGACAGGAGGATTTGCAAAAGCGACATCCACAGATCTGTGGCTACTTCTCCACGATGTTCCTTCACTGTGAGCAAGTGACAAGTAACTAGAAGAACTGATGCAGATTTTAAGAAGCCCCTGGAAGAAGTGTAGCACCCCGAGGACTCGGCTGCTACAGGAGTATTGCACCTCGAACCAGAGGTGTGGTATTCCACTCCCGGGTAAGGATGGAGTGTGGACCAGGGCTCAGTACGCTGCATGCACCACACACACCCCATTTCCGGGGGACAGATCTACGGTACTCCCACCAGATAGATGTGCAGGTACGACAGCGTCTGTCCCTGGCTGGAGTGGGGAGGGGGGGGAGGAATATCCCAGTGGTGTAGGAGCAGAGAGCGGAGGGACTCTGGGCATAGGTAGCAGCCCATTGGGTGCTAGTCACCTGGGCTCGGGTGTCAGAAGGGAGTATATAAGGTGGGCACCATGATAGAACAGTGTGCAGTCCCGGTTAGTTCAGTTCAGAGAGGAGCTCAGCCAGAGAGGGCTGACAGGGAGCTGTGGCTCAGTCCGGGTCCAGCTCCAGAACCAGGCCTGAAGTGGAGGCCTGAGGCAGAGAGAGAGAGAGAAGGAAGAAGAAGAAGGAACAGAAAGGAACAGGAACACAGGGAAAGGCCCAGAGACGCAAGTGAAGAGGGAACCCTAAGATCCCACGAGATAACGGGTGAAGGGTTGGCAGAGCAGGGTACCGGATCCCAAACTGGTGGAGGCCAATTATCCTTAGCCAGGAACCGGAGGCCCACGGAGGACTTTTATCCGGCCCGCCGGGCTATGAGCGGAGGAGAGGGGAGCGGTGTCAGCGCCCGCCCTTCTCCCCCGCTTGCTCAGGGCCCCGGCAGGTGGATACTTGCCTCTCCCCGTGCCTCCGCAGATCCGCTGTCTTCCTGCTCTGCGCTTCCTGTGACGTCTCAGGTCAGAGGGCGCGGTGACGTCTTTACACCGCGCCCTCCCGAGTGCCATCACAGGCAGCGCAGAGCGGGACCGCGACGCTGGAGTCCAGACCAGAGTAGAGCAGCGGCAGCAGGTGAGGAGAAGTGAGGTGAGTATTGGATTTTTTTTTTTTTATGTATGGAGGCATAGGTCATTATATGGGGGGGTGACATCCTGCAAGGGGTATAATAAGGGGGGATGACATCCTGCATGGGCATTATATAGGGGGTGACATGCTGCATGGGGCATAATATGGGTTGTGACATGCTGCATGGAGCATAATATGGGGGGGTGACATGCTGCATGGGGCATTATATGGGGGGTGACATCCTGCATGGGGCATAATATGGGGGGGGTGACATGCTGCATGGGGCATTATATGGGGGGTGACATGCTGCATGGGGCATTATATGGGGGGGTGACATGCTGCATGGGGCATTATATGGGGGGGGTGACATGCTGCATTGGGCACTTTATGGGGGGGTGACATCCTGCATGGGGCATTATATGGGGAGGGGTGACATGCTGCATGGGGCATTATATGGGGGGGTGACATCCTGCATGGGGCATTATATGGGGGGATAAGGGACATCCTGCATGGGGCATTATAAAGACAGGGGAGTGATATCTTGCATGGGGCATTATATGGTGTGAGAAAGGGACATCCTGCATGGGGCATTATATGGGGGGTGGCATCCAGCATGGGGCATTATAAGGGGGGAACAGCCTGCATATGGCATTATAAGGGGGAAACAGCCTGTCTATTGGGAACATTTACCTGCCTATTGGGGACCTATGCTGCCTATTGGGGATATTTACCTGCCTATTGGGGATATTTACCTGCCTATTGGGGACATTTACCTGCCTATTGGGGACCTATGCTGCCTATTGGGTACATTTACCTGCCTATTGGGGACCTATGCTGCCTTTTGGGGACCTATGCTGCCTATTGGGGATATTTACCTGCCTATTGGGGATATTTACCTGCCTATTGGGGACCTATGCTGCCTATTGGGGACATTTACCTGCCTATTGGGGATATTTACCTGCCTATTGGGTACAGTTACCTACCTATTGAAATACCGGTTGATTTAACTTTATTTGTTCTTCATTTTAAATATTGTATTTGTTCCTGTATTGTTTTTTTTACTACAAAATAAGATATGTGCAGTGTGCATAGGAATTTGTTTATAGTTTTTTTTAAAAACTTTATTCCGGCCCTCCAATTGTCTGAGGGACCGTGAACTGGCCCCCTGTTTAAAAAGTTTGAGGACCCCTGGGTTAGACCATAGATGAATGTGATAAATTTAGGATTTAGATATACATTGCTATTGATTCATATATATTGATATACATTGATATACTTTCTATTGTTTCATATCTACCATATATCCTGGCTAGCCTCCATAGGCCACATTCACCATAGACCTATTATGCATATTTTTTTGGTTCTTTTAAAAAGCACTGGCACTTTATATTTATTACTATAATGAAGTCTTTGATATTCACGTTACTCTATATATCTTGGATTGGGAGCACTATATGATTTTTTTTCATTACTTACCATCATCATACTATTGCTTATTAAATATATTTTGTGATTGCCCCAGTAATCATATCAGCTCTATTAGCTTGTCATGTGTCCCCCTTTTTTCCTTGAGGTTTACCCCTATTTTTATATATATACTGTAAGAAGGCCCCGGACATGTCCTTGAGGGGAGATATGTGTCAACGAGGTTAGTAGCTTCGGTGATGTAAACCCAGGAAAAGCATGCTCCAGCACATATAGTGCTGAGAGGGTTAATAGAGCATATCAGGGCTGTTTTTTACGAGCAGTCATAAGAGGTGGGAGGGATTGACTGCTCACATATTCCCACCCCAGGGCATTTGTCTTGCAAATAAAATGGAGACCCAGCATCTCATTCAGTGTCTGTGGCTGGAGGTGTGGAGACCTCCAGCGTGTCTGTGCTAAAGGACACTGACCGTGAGCGGGCAAACCCGCAGCACTATATGGACTGTTTATCTTTCTGTTTTGTTACTTTGTGCCAGACAAGGCTGTGTATTGTTTACTTTGAAAGTGCGGTTTATGAAGTCTGAATAAACCTGCCTTGGAAATTTTTAAAGAAACCGACTCCTGTGCCTAACTCTAAAGCAGCTGAGTGAGTACCAAACCTTACAATACATATATTTTAATTATTCTCAATAAAAAAATAATTTTCAAAAATATTTTTCGCATATATCTTTTCTTTATTCTGGGATCATACATTTAGCCAGGTTGTTTTTGCTCATATGTTAATGAAGTGGTATGCACTAATTATATTTGGGACCAGTTGTTTAAATTATTAATTAAAGTATACTTGAAAATAGATTAGATTTTGGCATTACATAGATAGGCATTTAGGATGAAAATAAATTTGTGTTTTGGACCTTCCCTTAACCCCTTCACGACCTATGACGTATAGTTATGTCATAGGTCGTGTCATGGCATTTGGTGCGGGCTCCGGCGCTGAGCCCGCATGTTGTCAGGCACATGACAGCTGATCTGTTCCGCTGTCATGTGTCTCTAACAGTAGCGGGTGGAATCGCGATCCACCCGCGGCTGTTAACATGTTTAATGCCGCTGTCAAATTCTAACAGCGGCATTTAACTGGTGCAAACCGGCTGCACGTCACTAGCTCCTCCCATTGGTGCCACTGTCACATGATCGTGGGGCGCCGATGGGTTGCCATGACAACCCAAAGTCTGCAGGAGACGCCTCTGGTTGTCATTGCTGATTTCCAATGAGCAGCGCCCTGTGGCCGGCGCTCATAGCAGATGCTACACATAGCAGGGCTGAAGCAGATAATGGCAGCTTCAAGTCTCCTAAAGAGACTATTGAAGCAAGTGAAAAGTAAAAAAAATATTTTTAGAAAATATATAAAAAATTGAAAAAATATAAAAGTTCAAATGACCCCCCCTTTTGTCCCATTCAAAATAAAACAATAAATAAGACACATATTTGGTGTCGCTGCGTTCAGAAATGTCTGATCTATCAAAATTTAACAAGAATTAATCCGATCGGTAAACGGAGTATCGAAAAAAAATTAAAACGCCAGAATTACGTTTTTTGGGTCGTCACAACATTGCAGTAAAATGCAATCACAGGCAATCAAAACACTGTATCTAAGCCAAAATGGTATCAATAAAAACGTCAGTTCAGGGGCAAAAAATAAGCCGTCACCCGACCCCAGATCCCGAAAAATGGAGACGCTACAGGTCTCAGAAAATGGCGACTTTTTTCTAAAGTGCAGAACCAGAAAGACAAAGGCAGAGGCACAAATGTGTCAGGAATCACCATCCAAATACAATATACAATGTAACATTAGAAATGGTTACAAGCATATGATCATCAGGGGGTCACCTGGTCTCAGCAATTATCCCCCAAACTATGCAACTGACACAAAAGTCTGTAAGGAGATGACAATGGCCGGAGCGACTGCTGCCTGAAGTGAATCTGGCCCTGAACTACACACCCCAAGAAAAGCTCCATGTGAATATACCCTGAAATTGGCCTAATACGGCAGCGTCCAGTGGAGCAATGCTTCATAGACTGTGAGGCGCCACCTAGTTATTATCAGGCACAGCAACGGCCGGGGGGGGGGACAGCTTTCACAGCAGTGATGTCTGTCTGTTCTTGAGTTTCATTTGGACGGTGAAAATGATGCAGTAAAAATGATCTGGCAACAGGATTCTCCAGGATAGAACAATACAGTAATAGCAAACATGCCGAGGTTTTTAAACACATTTTTACTTTGATTTTTATTTTAATCCTCATAGGGAACTTGAACCTGCAAACATTTGATCGCTTGTACTCTATACCATGGCAACTCATCGGCCATCCGCGATGGATTGAGGGGGTCGATGGGTGCCTGGTACAGTCATTTGGGCAGAATCGCATGATTTCAATGCTGCGGTTAATGATTGACAGTGACATTTAACAGGTTAACAGCAGCAACCGGACCACGCTCTGGTCACTGCTGTTGATGCTGGCTGTGTAATACAGCCAGTATTTGCCTTGTGTGGAGCAGCATCAATCCATACACCCGCATTAACTCTATTATTTAAAGTATGTCATTGGATGGGAAAGGGTTAAACAGGCAGTTTTGATGACATCACAAAGCACATAAACATCATAGATATCATATGACATCACAATTGGAATAGAATGTACCAAGTGCAACACCTGAGCCATCTTGTGTCCCCAGAGGCAGCAGCTTGAAGAAGACAAGCCCAGGTAGGTAGCTGTTCACTGAACACTAAGGTCCCATTCACACATTGTGTAGCTGTCGGGTGTTTGTGGTGAAGTTCAGAACTGCATCATTTACCCTTAAAAAATCTCAGCAAATATCTCTGATTGACGTGATTCCTTAAATAGGATCATTAAATCCTCTTTTCTGCAATGATAGGTGTTATGTCAGCTGTAATGAAGCACAGACAGATGACGGAGGTGCAGCAGGATGGCCGAAAAGAAACAACGGAGAACGTAGCAGCTTGATGGCACCAGGAGGACCAGACCTGGAACCACTCTGTGTACAGGCTCAATAGTAAGTCTATCAGCCTGTATCCCACTCTGTGTACAGGCTCAATAGTAAGTCTATCAGCCTGTATCCCACTCTGTGTAGAGACTCAATAGTAAGTCTATCAGCCTGTATCCCACTCTGTGTACAGACTCAATAGTAAGTTTATCAGCCTGTATCCCACTCTGTGTATAGGCTCAATAGTAAGTCTATCAGCCTGTATCATACACTGTGTACAGGCTCAATAGTAAGTCTATCAGCCTGTATCCCACTCTGTGTATAGGCTCAATAGTAAGTCTATCAGCCTGTATCCCACTCTGTGTATAGGCTCAATAGTAAGTCTATCAGCCTGTATCATACACTGTGTACAGGCTCAATAGTAAGTCTATCAGCCTGTATCCCACTCTGTGTATAGGCTCAATAGTAAGTCTATCAGCCTGTATCCCACTCTGTGTACAGGCTCAATAGTAAGTCTATCAGCCTGTATCCCACTTTGTGTACAGGCTCAATAGTAAGTCTATCAGCCTGTATCCCACTCTGTGTACAGGCTCAATAGAAAGTCTATCAGTCTGTATCCCACTCTGTGTACGGGCTCAGTAGTAAGTCTAATCAGCCTGTATCCCACTCTGTGTACAGGCTCAATAGTAAGTCTATCAGCCTGTATCCCACTCTGTGTACAGGCTCAATAGTAAGTCTATCATCCTGTATCCCACTCTGTGTACAGGCTCAATGGTAAGTCTATCAGCCGGTATCCCACTCTGTGTACAGGCTTAATAGTACGTCTATCAGCCTGTATCCCACCATGTGTACAGGCTCAATAGAAAGTCTATCAGTCTGTATCCCACTCTGTGTACAGGCTCAATAGTAAGTCTAATCAGCCTGTATACCACTCTGTGTACAGGCTCAATAGTAAGTCTATCAGCCTGTATCCCACTCTGTGTACAGGCTCAATAGTAAGTCTATCAGCCTGTATAACACTCTGTGTACAGGCTCAATAGTACGTCTATCAGCCGGTATCCCACTCTGTGTACAGGCTCAATAGTAATTCTATTAGCCTGTATCACACTCTGTGTACAGGTCAATAGTAAGTCTATCAGCCTGTATACCACTCTGTATACAGGGTCAATAGTAAGTCTATCAGCCTGTATCCCACTTTGTGTACAGGCCCAATAGCAAGTCTATCAGTTTGTATCCCACTCTGTGTACAGGCTCAATAGTAAGTCTATCAGTCTGTATCCCACTCTGTGTACAGGCTCAATAGTAAGTCTATCAGCCTGTATCCCACTCTGTGTACAGGCTCAATAGTAAGTCTATCAGCCTGTATCCCACTCTGTGTACAGGCTCAATAGAAAATCTATCAGCCTGTATCCCACTCTGTGTACAGGCTCAATAGTTCGTCTATCACTCTCTTTCCCACTCTGTGTACAGGCTCAATAGAAAGTCTATCAGCCTGTATCCCACTCTGTGTACAGGCTCAATAGTTCGTCTATCACTCTCTATCCCGCTCTGTGTACAGGCTCAATAGTAAGTCTATCAGCCGGTATCCCACTCTGTGTACAGGCTCAATAGTACGTCTATCAGCCTGTATCCCACTCTGTGTACAGGCTCAATAGTACATCTATCAGCCTGTATCCCACTCTGTGTACAGGCTCAATAGTAAGTCTATCACCCTGTACCCCACTCTGTGTACAGGCTTAATAGTAAGTCTATCAGCCTGTATCCCATTCTGTGTACAGGCTCAATAGTAAGTCTATCAGCCTGTATCCCACTCTGTTTACAGGCTCAATAGTAAGTCTATCAGTCTGTATCCCACTCTGTGTACAGACACAATAGAAAGTCTTTCAGCCTGTATCCCACTCTGTATACAGGCTCAATAGTACGTCTATCAGCCTGTTTCCCACTCTGTGTAAAGGCTCAATAGTAATTCTATCAGCCTGTATCCCACTCTGTGTACAGGTCAATAGTAAGTCTATCAGCCTGTATCCCACTCTGTGTATAGGCTCAATAGTAAGTCTATCAGCCTGTATTCCACTCTGTGTACAGGCTCAATAGTACGTCTATCAGCCGGTATCCCACTCTGTGTACAGGCTCAATAGTAATTCTATTAGCCTGTATCCCACTCTGTGTACAGGTCAATAGTAAGTCTATCAGCCTGTATACCACTCTGTATACAGGCTCAATAGTAAGTCTATCAGCCTGTATCCCACTCTGTGTACAGGGTCAATAGTAAGTCTATCAGCCTGTATCCCACTTTGTGTACAGGCCCAATAGCAAGACTATCAGTTTGTATCCCACTCTGTGTACAGGCTCAATAGTAAGTCTATCAGTCTGTATCCCACTCTGTGTACAGACTCAATAGTAAGTCTATCAGCCTGTATCCCTCTCTGTGTACAGGCTCAATAGAAAGTCTATCAATCTGTATCGCACTCTGTGTACAGGCTCAATAGAAAGTCTATCAGTCTGTATCCCACTCTGTGTACAGATTCAATAGTACATCTATCAGCCTGTATCCCACTATGTGTACAGGCTCAATAATAAGTCTATCAGCCGGTATCCCACTCTGTGTACAGGCTCAATAGAAAGTCTATCAGCCTGTATCCCACTCTGTGTACAGGCTCAATAGTAAGTCTATCAGCCTGTATCCCACTCTGTGTACAGGCTCAATAGTAAGTCTATCAGCCTGTATCCCACTCTGTGTACAGGCTCAATAGAAAATCTATCAGCCTGTATCCCACTCTGTGTACAGGCTCAATAGTAAGTCTATCACTCTCTATCCCACTCTGTGTACAGGCTCAATAGAAAGTCTATCAGCCTGTATCCCACTCTGTATACAGACTCAATAGTAAGTCTATTAGCCTGTATCCCACTCTGTGTACAGGCTCAATAGTAAGTCTATCAGCCGGTATCCCACTCTGTGTACAGGCTCAATAGTAAGTCTATCAGTCTGTATCCCACTCTGTGTACAGGCTCAATAGGTCGTCTATCACTCTCTATCCCACTCTGTGTACAGGCTCAATAGAAAGTCTTTCAGCCTGTATCCCACTCTGTATACAGACTCAATAGTAAGTCTATTAGCCTGTATCCCACTCTGTGTACAGGCTCAATAGTAAGTCTATCAGCCGGTATCCCACTCTGTGCACAGGCTCAATAGTACGTCTATCAGCCTGTATCCCACTCTGTGTACAGGCTCAATAGTAAGTCTATCAGCCTGTATACCACTCTGTATACAGGCTCAATAGTAAGTCTATCAGCCTGTACCCCACTCTGTGTACAGGCTTAATAGTAAGTCTATCAGCCTGTATCCCATTCTGTGTACAGGCTCAATAGTAAGTCTATCAGCCTGTATCCCACTCTGTTTACAGGCTCAATAGTAAGTCTATCAGTCTGTATCCCACTCTGTGTACAGACACAATAGAAAGTCCATCAGCCTGTATCCCACTCTGTATACAGGCTCAATAGTACGTCTATCAGCCTGTATCCCACTCTGTGTAAAGGCTCAATAGTAATTCTATCAGCCTGTATCCCACTCTGTGTACAGGCTCAATAGAAAATCTATCAGCCTGTATCCCACTCTGTGTACAGGCTCAATAGTAAGTCTATCAGCCTGTATCCCACTCTGTGTACAGGCTCAATAGAAAGTCTATCAGTCTGTATCCCACTCTGTGTACAGGCTCAATAGTAAGTCTATCAGCCTCTATCCCACTCTGTGTACAGACTCAATAGTAAGTCTATCAGCCTGTATCCCACTCTGTGTACAGGCTCAATAGTAAGTCTATCAGCCGGTATCCCACTCTGTGTACAGGCTCAATAGTAAGTCTATCAGCCTGTATCCCACTCTGTGTACAGATTCAATAGTACATCTATCAGCCTGTATCCCACTCTGTGTACAGGCTCAATAGTAAGTGTATCAGCCGGTATCCCACTCTGTGTATAGGCTCAATAGTAAGTCTATCAGCCTCTATCCCACTCTGTGTACAGGCTCAATAGTAAGTCTATCAGCCTGTGTCCCACTCTGTGTACAGACTCAATAGAAAGTCTATCAGCCTGTATCCCACTCTGTGTATAGGCTCAATAGTAAGTCTATCAGCCTGTATCCCACTCTGTGTATAGGCTCAATAGTAAGTCTATCAGCCTCTATCCCACTCTGTGTACAGGCTCAATAGTAAGTCTATCAGCCTGTATCCCACTCTGTGTACAGACTCAATAGAAAGTCTATCAGCCTGTATCCCACTCTGTGTACAGTCTCAATAGAAAGTCTATCAGCCTGTATCCCACTCTGTGTACAGACTCAATAGAAAGTCTATCAGCCTGTATCCCACTCTGTGTACAGGCTCAATAGTAAGTCTATCAGCCTGTATCCCACTCTGTGTATAGGCTCAATAGTAAGTCTATCAGCCTCTATCCCACTCTGTGTACAGGCTCAATAGTACATCTATAAGTCTGTATCCCACTCTATGTACAGGCTCAATAGAAAATCTATCAGCCTGTAATCCACTCTGTGTACAGGCTCAATAGTAAGTCTATCAGCCTGTATCCCACTCTATGTACAGGCTCAATAGAAAATCTATCAGCCTGTATCCCACTCTATGTACAGGCTCAATAGAAAATCTATCATCTTGTATCCCACTCTGTGTACAGGCTCAATAGAAAATCTATCAGCCTGTATCCCACTCTGTGTACAGGCTCAATAGAAAATCTATCAGCCTGTATCCCACTCTGTGTACAGGCTCAATAGTAAGTCTATCAGTCTGTTTCCCATTCTGTGTACAGGCTCAATAGAAAATCTATCAGCCTGTATCCCACTCTGTGTACAGGCTCAATAGTAAGTCTGTCAGTCTGTATCCCATTCTGTGTACAGGCTCAATAGTAAGTCTATCAGCTTGTATCCCACTCTGTGTACAGAATCAATAGTAAGTCTATCAGCCTGTATCCCACTCTGTGTACAGGCTCAATTGTGCGTTTATCAGCCTGTTTCCCACTTTGTGTACAGGCCCAATAGAAAGTCTATCAGTCTGTATCCCACTCTGTGTACAGGCTCAATAGTGCGTTTATCAGCCTGTATCCCACTCTGTGTACAGGTCAATAGTAAGTCTATCAGCCGGTATCCCACTCTGTGTACAGGCTCAATAGTACGTCTATAAGCCTGTATCCTACTCTGTGTACAGGCTTAATAGTACATCTATCAGCCTGTATCCCACTCTGTGTACAGGCTTAATAGAAAGTCTATCAGTCTGTATCCCACTCTGTGTACAGGCTCAATAGTAAGTCTATCAGCCTGTATCCCACTCTGTGTACAGATTCAATAGTACGTCTATCAGCCTTTATCCCACTCTGTGTACAGGCTCAATAGTAAGTCTATCAGCCGGTATCCCACTCTGTGTACAGGCTCAATAGTAAGTCTATCAGCCTGTATCCCACTCTGTGTACAGACTCAATAGAAAGTCTATCAGCCTGTATCCCACTCTGTGTACAGGCTCAATAGTAAGTCTATCAGCCTGTATCCCACTCTGTGTATAGGCTCAATAGTAAGTCTATCAGCCTGTATCCCACTCTGTGTACAGGCTCAATAGTACATCTATCAGCCTGTATCCCACTCTGTGTACAGGCTCAATAGTAATTCTATCAGCCTGTATCCCACTCTGTGTACAGGTCAATAGTAAGTCTATCAGCCTGTATCCCACTCTGTGTACAGGCTCAATAGTAAGTCTATCAGCCGGTATCCCACTCTGTGTACAGGCTCAATAGTACGTCTATCAGCCTGTATCCTACTCTGTGTACAGGCTCAATAGTACGTCTATCAGCCTGTATCCCACTCTGTGTACAGGTCAATAGTAATTCTATCAGCCGGTATCCCACTCTGTGTACAGGCTCAATAGTAAGTCTATCAGCCTGTATCCCACTCTGTGTACAGGCTCAATAGTAATTCTATCAGCCTGTATCCCATTCTGTGTACAGGCTCAATAGTAAGTCTATCAGCAGGTATCCCACTCTGTGTACAGGCTCAATAGTAAGTCTATCAGGCTGTATCCCACTCTGTGTACAGGCTCAATAGTAAGTCTATCAGCCGGTATCCCACTCTGTGTACAGGCTCAATAGTAAGTCTATCAGCCTGTATCCCACTCTGTGTATAGGCTCAATAGTAAGTCTATCAGCCTGTATCCCACTCTGTGTATAGGCTCAATAGTAAGTCTATCAGCCTCTATCCCACTCTGTGTACAGGCTCAATAGTACATCTATCAGTCTGTATCCCACTCTGTGTACAGGCTCAATAGAAAATCTGTCAGCCTGTATTCCACTCTGTGTACAGGCTCAATAGTAAGTCTATCAGCCTGTACCCCACTCTGTGTACAGGCTTAATAGAAAGTCTATCAGTCTGTATCCCACTCTGTGTACAGGCTCAATAGTAAGTCTATCAGCCTGTATCCCACTCTGTGTACAGATTCAATAGTACGTCTATCAGCCTGTATCCCACTCTGTGTACAGGCTCAATAGTAAGTCTATCAGCCGGTATCCCACTCTGTGTACAGGCTCAATAGTAAGTCTATCAGCCTGTATCCCACTCTGTGTACAGACTCAATAGAAAGTCTATCAGCCTGTATCCCACTCTGTGTACAGGCTCAATAGTAAGTCTATCAGCCTGTATCCCACTCTGTGTATAGGCTCAATAGTAAGTCTATCAGCCTGTATCCCACTCTGTGTACAGGCTCAATAGTACATCTATCAGCCTGTATCCCACTCTGTGTACAGGTCAATAGTAAGTCTATTAGCCTGTATCCCACTCTGTGTATAGGCTCAATAGTAAGTCTATCAGCCTGTATCCCACTCTGTGTACAGGCTCAATAGTACGTCTATCAGCCTGTATCCTACTCTGTGTACAGGCTCAATAGAAAGTCTTATCAGACTGTATCCCACTCTGTATACAGGCTCAATAGTAATTCTATCAGCCTGTATCCCACTCTGTGTACAGGTCAATAGTAAGTCTATTAGCCTGTATCCCACTCTGTATACAGGCTCAATAGTAAGTCTATCAGCCTGTATCCCACTCTGTGTATAGGCTCAATAGTAAGTCTATCAGCCTGTATCCCACTCTGTGTACAGGCTCAATAGTAAGTCTATCAGCCTGTATCCCTCTCTGTGTACAGGCTCAATAGAAAGTCTATCAGTCGGTATCGCACTCTGTGTATAGGCTCAATAGTAAGTCTATCAGCCTGTATCCCACTCTGTGTACAGATTCAATAGTACGTCTGTCTATCAGCCTGTATCCCACTCTGTGTACAGGCTCAATAGTAAGTCTATCAGCCTGTATCCCACTCTGTGTACAGATTCAATAGTACGTCTATCAGCCTGTATCCCACTCCGTGTACAGGCTCAATAGTAAGTCTATCAGCCTGTATCCCACTCTGTGTACAGACTCAATAGAAAGTCTATCAGCCTGTATCCCACTCTGTGTACAGGCTCAATAGTAAGTCTATCAGCCTGTATCCCACTCTGTGTATAGGCTCAATAGTAAGTCTATGAGCCTGTATCCCACTCTGTGTATAGGCTCAATAGTAAGTCTATCAGCCTGTATCCCAATCTGTGTACAGGGTCAATAGAAAGTCTATCAGCCTGTATCCCACTCTGTGTACAGGCTCAATAGTAAGTCTATCAGCCTGTATTCCACTCTGTGTACAGGCTCAATAGTAAGTCTATCAGCCTGTATCCCACTCTGTCTACAGGTCAATAGAAAGTCTATCAGTCTGTATCCCACTCTGTGTACAGGTCAATAGAAAGTCTATCAGTCTGTATCCCACTCTGTGTACAGGCTCAATAGAAAGTCTATCAGTCTGTATCCCACTCTGTGTACAGGCTCAATAGTAAGTCTATCAGCCTGTATCCCACTCTGTGTACAGGCTCAATAGTACATCTATCAGCCTGTATCCCACTCTGTGTACAGGCTCAACAGTAATTCTATCAGCCTGTATCCCACTCTGTGTACAGGTCAATAGTAAGTCTATCAGCCTGTATCCCACTCTGTGTACAGGCTCAATAGTAAGTCTATCAACCTGTATCCCACTCTGTGTACAGGCTCAATAGTAAGTCTATCAGCCTGTATCCCACTCTGTGTACTGGCTCAATAGAAAATCTATCAGCCTGTATCACACTCTGTGTACAGGCTCAATAGTAAGTCTATCAGTCTGTATCCCACTCTGTGTACAGGCTCAATAGTAAGTCTATCAGCCTGTATCCCACTCTGTGTACAGGCTCAATAGTAAGTCTATCAGCCTGTATTCCACTCTGTGTACAGGCTCAATAGTAGGTCTATCAGTCTGTATCCCACTCTGTGTACAGGCTCAATAGAAAGTCTATCAGTCTGTATCCCACTCTGTGTACAGGCTCAATAGTAAGTCTATCAACCTGTATCCCACTCTGTGTACAGGCTCAATAGTAAGTCTATCAGCCTGTATCCCACTCTGTGTACTGGCTCAATAGAAAATCTATCAGCCTGTATCACACTCTGTGTACAGGCTCAATAGTAAGTCTATCAGCCTGTATCCCACTCTGTGTACAGGCTCAATAGAAAGTCTATCAGTCTGTATCCCACTCTGTGTACAGGCTCAATAGTTATTCTATCAGCCTGTATCCCACTCTGTGTACAGGTCAATAGTAAGTCTATCAGCCTGTATCCCACTCTGTGTACAGGCTCAATAGTAAGTCTATCAGCCTGTATCCCACTCTGTGTACAGGCTCAATAGTAAGTCTATCAGCCTGTATCCCACTCTGTGTACAGGCTCAATAGTAAGTCTATCAGCCTGTATTCCACTCTGTGTACAGGCTCAATAGTAAGTCTATCAGTCTGTATCCCACTCTGTGTACAGGCTCAATAGTAAGTCTATCAGCCTGTATCCCACTCTGTGTACAGGCTCAATAGAAAATCTATCAGCCTGTATCCCACTCTGTGTACAGGCTCAATAGTAAGTCTATCACCCTGTACCCCACTCTGTGTACAGGCTTAATAGAAAGTCTATCAGTCGGTATTGCACTCTGTGTATAGGCTCAATAGTAAGTCTATCAGCCTGTATCCCACTCTGTGTACAGATTCAATAGTACGTCTATCAGCCTGTATCCCACTCTGTGTACAGGCTCAATGGAAAGTCTATCAGCCGGTATCCCACTCTGTGTACAGGCTCAATAGTAAGTCTATCAGCCTGTATCCCACTCTGTGTATAGGCTCAATAGTAAGTCTATCAGCCTGTATCCCACTCTGTGTATAGGCTCAATAGTAAGTCTATCAGCCTGTATCCCACTCTGTGTACAGGCTCAATAGTAAGTCTATCAGTCTGTATCCCACTCTGTGTACAGGCTCAATAGAAAGTCTATCAGCCTGTATCCCACTCTGTATACAGGCTCAATAGTACATCTATCAACCTGTATGCCACTCTGTGTAGAGGCTCAATAGTATGTCTATCAGCCTGTATCCCTCTCTGTGTACAGGCTCAATAGTAAGTCTATCAGCCTGTATCCCACTCTGTATACAGGCTCAATAGTACGTCGATCAGCCTGTATCCCACTCTGTGTACAGGCTCAATAGTAATTCTATCAGCCTGTATCCTACTCTGTGTACAGGTCAATAGTAAGTCTATCAGCTTGTATCCCACTCTGTGTACAGGGTCAATAGTAAGTCTATCAGCCTGTATCCCACTCTGTGTATAGGCTCAATAGTAAGTCTATCAGCCTGTATCCCACTCTGTGTACAGGCTCAATAGTAAGTCTATCAGCCTGTATCCCACTCTGTGTACAGGCTCAATAGAAAATCTATCAGCCTGTACCCCACTCTGTGTACAGGCTCAATAGAAAGTCTATCAGTCGGTATCGCACTCTGTGTATAGGCTCAATAGTAAGTCTATCAGCCTGTATCCCTCTCTGTGTACAGGCTCAATAGAAAGTCTATCAGTCGGTATCGCACTCTGTGTATAGGCTCAATAGTAAGTCTATCAGCCAGTATCCCACTCTGTGTACAGGCTCAATAGTAAGTCTATCAGTCTGTATCCCACTCTGTGTACATACTCAATAGAAAGTCTATCAGTCGGTATCCCACTCTGTGTAGATACTCAATAGAAAGTCTATCAGTCGGTATCGCACTCTGTGTATAGGCTCAATAGTAAGTCTATCAGCCGGTATCCCACTCTGTGTACAGACTCAATGGTAAGTCTATCAGCCAGTATCCCACTCTGTGTACAGGCTCAATAGTAAGTCTATCAGTCTGTATCCCACTCTGTGTACAGGCTCAATAGTAAGTCTATCAGTCTGTATCCCACTCTGTATACAGGCTCAATAGTACATCTATCAACCTGTATCCCCCTCTGTGTAGAGGCTCAATAGTCATTCTATCAGCCTGTATCCCACTCTGTGTACAGGCTCAATAGTAAGTCTATCAGCCTGTATCCCACTCTGTGTACAGACTCAATAGTAAGTCTATCAGCCTGTATCCCACTCTGTGTACAGACTCAATAGTAAGTCTATCAGCCAGTATCCCACTCTGTGTACAGGCTCAATAGAAAGTCTATCAGTCTGTATCCCACTCTGTGTACAGGCTCAATAGTAAGTCTATCAGCCAGTATCCCACTCTGTGTACAGGCTCAATAGAAAGTCTATCAGCCTGTATCCCACTCTGTGTACAGGCTCAATAGTAAGTCTATCAGCCTGTATCCCACTCTGTGTACAGGCTCAATAGTAAGTCTATCAGTCTGTATCCCACTCTGTGTACAGACTCAATAGTAAGTCTATCAGCCAGTATCCCACTCTGTGTACAGGCTCAATAGTAAGTCTATCAGTCTGTATCCCACTCTGTGTACAGGCTCAATAGTAAGTCTATCAGTCTGTATCCCACTCTGTATACAGGCTCAATAGTACATCTATCAACCTGTATCCCACTCTGTGTAGAGGCTCAATAGTAATTCTATCAGCCTGTATCCCACTCTGTGTACAGGTCAATAGTAAGTCTATCAGCCTGTATCCCACTCTGTATACAGGCTCAATAGTAAGTCTATCAGCCTGTATCCCACTCTGTGTACAGGGTCAATAGTAAGTCTATCAGCCTGTATCCCACTCTGTGTATAGGCTCAATAGTAAGTCTATCAGCCTGTATCCCACTCTGTGTACAGGCTCATTAGTAAGTCTATCAGCCTGTATCCCACTCTGTGTACAGAGTCAATAGAAAGTCTATCAGCCTGTATCCCACTCTGTGTATAGGCTCAATAGTAAGTCTATCAGCCTGTATCCCACTCTGTGTACAGGCTCAATAGTAAGTCTATCAGCCTGTATCCCTCTCTGTGTACAGGCTCAATAGTAAGTCTATCAGCCTGTATCCCACTCTGTGTACAGGCTCAATAGTAAGTCTATCAGCCTCTATCCCGCTCTGTGTACAGGCTCAATAGAAAGTCTATCAGCCTGTATCCCTCTCTGTGTACAGACTCAATAGTAAGTCTATCAGCCTGTATCCCTCTCTGTGTACAGGCTCAATAGTAAGTCTATCAGCCTGTATCCCACTCTGTGTACAGGCTCAATAGTAAGTCTATCAGCCTCTATCCCGCTCTGTGTACAGGCTCAATAGAAAGTCTATCAGCCTGTATCCCTCTCTGTGTACAGACTCAATAGTAAGTCTATCAGCCTGTATCCCACTCTGTGTACAGGCTCAATAGTACGTCTATCAGCCTGTATCCCACTCTGTGTACAGACACAATAGAAAGTCTATCAGCCTGTATCCCACTCTGTATACAGGCTCAATAGTAAGTCTATCAGCCTGTATCCCACTCTGTGTACTGGCTCAATAGTAAGTCTATCAGCCTGTATCCCACTCTGTGTACAGGCTCAATAGAAAATCTATCAGCCTGTACCCCACTCTGTGTACAGGCTCAATAGAAAGTCTATCAGTCGGTATCGCACACTGTGTATAGGCTCAATAGTAAGTCTATCAGCCTGTATCCCTCTCTGTGTACATACTCAATAGAAAGTCTATCAGTCGGTATCGCACTCTGTGTATAGGCTCAATAGTAAGTCTATCAGCCTGTATCCCACTCTGTGTACAGACTCAATAGTAAGTCTATCAGCCTGTATCCCACTCTGTGTACAGACTCAATAGTAAGTCTATCAGCCTGTATCCCACTCTGTGTACAGGCTCAATGGAAAGTCTATCAGTCTGTATCCCACTCTGTGTACAGGCTCAATAGTAAGTCTATCAGCCAGTATCCCACTCTGTGTACAGGCTTAATAGAAAGTCTATCAGTCTGTATCCCACTCTGTGTACAGGCTCAATAGTAAGTCTATCAGCCAGTATCCCACTCTGTGTACAGGCTCAATAGAAAGTCTATCAACCTGTATCCCACTCTGTGTACAGGCTCTATAGTAAGTCTATCAGCCTGTATCCCACTCTGTGTACAGGCTCAATAGTAAGTCTATCAGCCTGTATCCCACTCTGTGTACAGGCTCAATAGTAAGTCTATCAGTCTGTATCCCACTCTGTGTACAGACTCAATAGTAAGTCTATCAGCCAGTATCCCACTCTGTGTACAGGCTCAATAGTAAGTCTATCAGTCTGTATCCCACTCTGTGTACAGGCTCAATAGTAAGTCTATCAGTCTGTATCCCACTCTGTGTACAGACTCAATAGTAAGTATATCAGCTTGTATCCCACTCTGTGTACAGGCTCAATAGAAAGTCTATCAGTCTGTATCCCACTCTGTATACAGGCTCAATAGTAAGTCTATCAGCCTGTATCCCACTCTGTGTACAGGCTCAATAGAAAGTCTATCAGCCTGTATCCCACTCTGTGTACAGGCTCAATAGTAAGTCTATCCGCCTGTATTCCACTCTGTGTACAGGCTCAATAGTAGGTCTATCAGTCTGTATCCCACTCTGTGTACAGGCTCAATAGTAAGTCTATCAGCCTGTATCTCACTCTGTGTACAGGCTCAATAGAAAATCTATCAGCCTGTATCCCACTCTGTGTACAGGCTCAATAGTAAGTCTATCAGCCTGTACCCCACTCTGTGTACAGGCTTAATAGAAAGTCTATCAGTCGGTATCGCACTCTGTGTATAGGCTCAATAGTAAGTCTATCAGCCTGTATCCCACTCTGTGTACAGATTCAATAGTACGTCTATCAGCCTGTATCCCACTCTGTGTACAGGTTCAATAGTAAGTCTATCAGCCGGTATCCCACTCTGTGTACAGGCTCAATAGTAAGTCTATCAGCCTGTGTCCCACTCTGTGTATAGGCTCAATAGTAAGTCTATCAGCCTGTATCCCACTCTGTGTATAGGCTCAATAGTAAGTCTATCAGCCTCTATCCCACTCTGTGTACAGGCTCAATAGTAAATCTATCAGCCTGTATCCCACTCTGTGTATAGACTCAATAGTAAGTCTATCAGCCTGTATCCCACTCTGTGTACAGGCTCAATGGAAAGTCTATCAGTCTGTATCCCACTCTGTGTACAGACTCAATAGTAAGTATATCAGCTTGTATCCCACTCTGTGTACAGGCTCAATAGAAAGTCTATCAGTCTGTATCCCACTCTGTGTACAGGCTCAATAGTAAGTCTATCAACCTGTATCCCACTCTGCGGACAGACTCAATAGTAAGTCTATCAGCCTGTATCCCACTCTGTGTACAGGCTCAATAGTAAGTCTATCAGCCTGTATCCCACTCTGTGTACAGGCTCAATAGAAAATCTATCAGTCTGTATCCCACTCTGTGTACAGACTCAATAGTAAGTCTATCAGCCAGTATCCCACTCTGTGTACAGGCTCAATAGTAAGTCTATCAGTCTGTATCCCACTCTGTGTACAGGCTCAATAGTAAGTCTATCAGTCTGTATCCCACTCTGTATACAGGCTCAATAGTACATCTATCAACCTGTATCCCACTCTGTGTAGAGGCTCAATAGTAATTCTATCAGCCTGTATCCCACTCTGTGTACAGGTCAATAGTAAGTCTATCAGCCTGTATCCCACTCTGTATACAGGCTCAATAGTAAGTCTATCAGCCTGTATCCCACTCTGTGTACAGGGTCAATAGTAAGTCTATCAGCCTGTATCCCACTCTGTGTATAGGCTCAATAGTAAGTCTATCAGCCTGTATCCCACTCTGTGTACAGGCTCATTAGTAAGTCTATCAGCCTGTGTCCCACTCTGTGTACAGAGTCAATAGAAAGTCTATCAGCCTGTATCCCACTCTGTGTATAGGCTCAATAGTAAGTCTATCAGCCTGTATCCCACTCTGTGTACAGGCTCAATAGTAAGTCTATCAGCCTGTATCCCTCTCTGTGTACAGGCTCAATAGTAAGTCTATCAGCCTGTATCCCACTCTGTGTACAGGCTCAATAGTAAGTCTATCAGCCTCTATCCCGCTCTGTGTACAGGCTCAATAGAAAGTCTATCAGCCTGTATCACTCTCTGTGTACAGACTCAATAGTAAGTCTATCAGCCTGTATCCCTCTCTGTGTACAGGCTCAATAGTAAGTCTATCAGCCTGTATCCCACTCTGTGTACAGGCTCAATAGTAAGTCTATCAGCCTCTATCCCGCTCTGTGTACAGGCTCAATAGAAAGTCTATCAGCCTGTATCCCTCTCTGTGTACAGACTCAATAGTAAGTCTATCAGCCTGTATCCCACTCTGTGTACAGGCTCAATAATACGTCTATCAGCCTGTATCCCACTCTGTGTACAGACACAATAGAAAGTCTATCAGCCTGTATCCCACTCTGTATACAGGCTCAATAGTAAGTCTATCAGCCTGTATCCCACTCTGTGTACAGGCTCAATAGTAAGTCTATCAGCCTGTATCCCACTCTGTGTACAGGCTCAATAGAAAATCTATCAGCCTGTACCCCACTCTGTGTACAGGCTCAATAGAAAGTCTATCAGTCGGTATCGCACACTGTGTATAGGCTCAATAGTAAGTCTATCAGCCTGTATCCCTCTCTGTGTACATACTCAATAGAAAGTCTATCAGTCGGTATCGCACTCTGTGTATAGGCTCAATAGTAAGTCTATCAGCCTGTATCCCACTCTGTGTACAGACTCAATAGTAAGTCTATCAGCCTGTATCCCACTCTGTGTACAGACTCAATAGTAAGTCTATCAGCCTGTATCACACTCTGTGTACAGGCTCAATGGAAAGTCTATCAGTCTGTATCCCACTCTGTGTACAGGCTCAATAGTAAGTCTATCAGCCAGTATCCCACTCTGTGTACAGGCTTAATAGAAAGTCTATCAGTCTGTATCCCACTCTGTGTACAGGCTCAATAGTAAGTCTATCAGCCAGTATCCCACTCTGTGTACAGGCTCAATAGAAAGTCTATCAACCTGTATCCCACTCTGTGTACAGGCTCTATAGTAAGTCTATCAGCCTGTATCCCACTCTGTGTACAGGCTCAATAGTAAGTCTATCAGCCTGTATCCCACTCTGTGTACAGGCTCAATAGTAAGTCTATCAGTCTGTATCCCACTCTGTGTACAGACTCAATAGTAAGTCTATCAGCCAGTATCCCACTCTGTGTACAGGCTCAATAGTAAGTCTATCAGTCTGTATCCCACTCTGTGTACAGGCTCAATAGTAAGTCTATCAGTCTGTATCCCACTCTGTGTACAGACTCAATAGTAAGTATATCAGCTTGTATCCCACTCTGTGTACAGGCTCAATAGAAAGTCTATCAGTCTGTATCCCACTCTGTATACAGGCTCAATAGTAAGTCTATCAGCCTGTATCCCACTCTGTGTACAGGCTCAATAGAAAGTCTATCAGCCTGTATCCCACTCTGTGTACAGGCTCAATAGTAAGTCTATCCGCCTGTATTCCACTCTGTGTACAGGCTCAATAGTAGGTCTATCAGTCTGTATCCCACTCTGTGTACAGGCTCAATAATAAGTCTATCAGCCTGTATCTCACTCTGTGTACAGGCTCAATAGAAAATCTATCAGCCTGTATCCCACTCTGTGTACAGGCTCAATAGTAAGTCTATCAGCCTGTACCCCACTCTGTGTACAGGCTTAATAGAAAGTCTATCAGTCGGTATCGCACTCTGTGTATAGGCTCAATAGTAAGTCTATCAGCCTGTATCCCACTCTGTGTACAGATTCAATAGTACGTCTATCAGCCTGTATCCCACTCTGTGTACAGGCTCAATAGTAAGTCTATCAGCCGGTATCCCACTCTGTGTACAGGCTCAATAGTAAGTCTATCAGCCTGTGTCCCACTCTGTGTATAGGCTCAATAGTAAGTCTATCAGCCTGTATCCCACTCTGTGTATAGGCTCAATAGTAAGTCTATCAGCCTCTATCCCACTCTGTGTACAGGCTCAATAGTAAATCTATCAGCCTGTATCCCACTCTGTGTACAGACTCAATAGTAAGTCTATCAGCCTGTATCCCACTCTGTGTACAGGCTCAATGGAAAGTCTATCAGTCTGTATCCCACTCTGTGTACAGACTCAATAGTAAGTATATCAGCTTGTATCCCACTCTGTGTACAGGCTCAATAGAAAGTCTATCAGTCTGTATCCCACTCTGTGTACAGGCTCAATAGTAAGTCTATCAACCTGTATCCCACTCTGCGTACAGACTCAATAGTAAGTCTATCAGCCTGTATCCCACTCTGTGTACAGGCTCAATAGTAAGTCTATCAGCCTGTATCCCACTCTGTGTACAGGCTCAATAGAAAATCTATCAGTCTGTATCCCACTCTGTGTACAGGCTTAATAGTAAGTCTATCAGCCTGTATCCCACTCTGTGTACAGGCGCAACAGAAAGTCTATCAGTCTGTATCACACTCTGTGTACAGGCTCAACAGTTCGTCTATCAGTCTGTATCCCACTCTGTGTACAGGCTTAATAGTAAGTCTATCAGCCTGTATCCCACTCTGTGTACAGGCGCAACAGAAAGTCTATCAGCCTGTATCCCACTCTGTGTACAGGTCAATAGTAAGTCTATCAGCCTGTATCCCACTCTGTATACAGGCTCAATAGTAAGTCTATCAGCCTGTATCCCACTCTGTGTACAGGGTGAATAGTAAGTCTATCAGCCTGTATCCCACTCTGTGTATAGGCTCAATAGTAAGTCTATCAGCCTGTATTCCGCTCTGTGTACAGGCTCAATAGTAAGTCTATCAGTCTGTATCCCACTCTGTGTACAGGCTCAATAGTAAGTCTATCAGCCGGTATCCCACTCTGTGTACAGGCTCAATAGTAAGTCTATCAGCCTGTGTCCCACTCTGTGTATAGGCTCAATAGTAAGTCTATCAGCCTGTATCCCACTCTGTGTATAGGCTCAATAGTAAGTCTATCAGCCTCTATCCCACTCTGTGTACAGGCTCAATAGTAAATCTATCAGCCTGTATCCCACTCTGTGTACAGACTCAATAGTAAGTCTATCAGCCTGTATCCCACTCTGTGTACAGGCTCAATGGAAAGTCTATCAGTCTGTATCCCACTCTGTGTACAGACTCAATAGTAAGTATATCAGCTTGTATCCCACTCTGTGTACAGGCTCAATAGAAAGTCTATCAGTCTGTATCCCACTCTGTGTACAGGCTCAATAGTAAGTCTATCAAACTGTAACCCACTCTGCGTACAGACTCAATAGTAAGTCTATCAGCCTGTATCCCACTCTGTGTACAGGCTCAATAGTAAGTCTATCAGCCTGTATCCCACTCTGTGTACAGGCTCAATAGAAAATCTATCAGCCTGTATCCCACTCTGTGTACAGGCTCAATAGTAAGTCTATCAGCCTGTATCCCACTCTGTGTACAGGCTCAATAGAAAGTCTATCAGTCTGTATCCCACTCTGTATACAGGCTCAATAGTAAGTCTATCAGCCTGTATCCCACTCTGTGTACAGGCTCAATAGAAATTCTATCAGTCTGTATCCCACTCTGTGTACAGGCTCAATAGTAAGTCTATCAGCCTGTATCCCACTCTGTGTACCGACTCAATAGAAAGTCTATCAGCCTGTATCCCACTCAGTGTACAGGCTTAATAGTAAGTCTATCAGCCTGTATCCCACTCAGTGTACAGGCTTAATAGTAAGTCTATCAGTCTGTATCACACTCTGTGTACAGGCTCAACAGTTCGTCTATCACTCTGTATCCCACTCTGTGTACAGACTCAATAGAAAGTCTATCAGTCTGTATCCCACTCTGTGTACAGGATCAATAGTAAGTCTATCAGCCTGTATCCCACCCTGTATACAGGCTCAATAGTAAGTCTATCAGCCTGTATCCCACTCTGTGTACAGGGTCAATAGCAAGTCTATCAGCCTGTATCCCACTCTGTGTATAGGCTCAATAGTAAGTCTATCAGCCTGTATCCCACTCTGTGTATAGGCTCAATAGTAAGTCTATCAGCCTCTATCCCACTCTGTGTACAGGCTCAATAGTAAGTCTATCAGCTTGTATCCCACTCTGTGTACAGACTCAATAGTAAGTCTATCAGCCTGTATCCCACTCTGTGTACAGGCTCAATGGAAAGTCTATCAGTCTGTCTCCCACTCTGTGTACAGGCTCAATAGTAAGTCTATCAGCTTGTATCCCACTCTGTGTACAGGCTCAATAGAAAGTCTATCAGTCTGTATCCCACTCTGTGTACAGGCTCAATAGTAAGTCTATCAGCCTGTATCCCACTCTGTGTACAGGCTCAATAGTAAGTCTATCAGCCTGTATCCCACTCTGTGTACAGGCTCAATAGTAAGTCTATCAGCCTGTATCCCACTCTGTGTACAGGCTCAATAGAAAGTCTATCAGTCTGTATCCCACTCTGTGTACAGGCTCAATAGTAAGTCTATCAGCCTGTATCCCACTCTGTGTACAGGCTCAATAGAAAGTCTATCAGCATGTATCCCACTCTGTGTACAGACTCAATAGAAAGTCTATCAGCCTGTATCCCACTCTGTGTACAGACTCAATAGTAAGTCTATCAGTCTGTATCCCACTCTGTGTACAGGCTCAATAGTAAGTCTATCAGCCGGTATCCCACTCTGTGTACAGGCTCAATAGTACGTCTATCAGCCTGTATCCTACTCTGTGTACAGGCTCAATAGAAAGTCTATCAGCCTGTATCCCACTCTGTATACAGGCTCAATAGTACATCTATCAGCCTGTATCCCACTCTGTGTACAGGCTCAATAGTAATTCTATCAGCCTGTATCCCACTCTGTGTACAGGTCAATGGTAAGTCTATCAGCCTGTATCACACTCTGTATACAGGCTCAATAGTAAGTCTATCAGCCTGTATCCCACTCTGTGTACAGGGTCAATAGTAAGTCTATCAGCCTGTGTCCCACTCTGTGTACAGGCTCAATAGAAAGTCTATCAGCCTCTATCCCGCTCTGTGTACAGACTCAATAGTAAATCTATCAGCCTGTATCCCACTCTGTGTACAGACTCAATAGTAAGTCTATCAGTCTGTATCCCACTCTGTGTACAGGCTCAATAGAAAGTCTATCAGCCTGTATCCCACTCTGTATACAGGCTCAATAGTACATCTATCAACCTGTATTCCACTCTGTGTAGAGGCTCAATAGAAAGTCTATCAGCCTGTATCCCACTCTGTATACAGGCTCAATAGTAAGTCTATCAGTCTGTATCCCACTCTGTGTACAGACTCAATAGTAAGTCGATCAGCCTGTATCCCACTCTGTGTACAGGCTCAATAGTAAGTCTATCAGTCTGTATCCCACTCTGTGTACAGGCTCAATAGTAAGTCTATCAGCCTCTATCCCGCTCTGTGTACAGGCTCAATAGAAAGTCTATCAGCCTGTATCCCACTCTGTATACAGGCTCAATAGTAAGTCTATCAGCCTGTATCCCACTCTGTGTACAGGGTCAATAGTAAGTCTATCAGCCTGTATCCCACTCTGTGTATAGGCTCAATAGTAAGTCTATCAGCCTGTATCCCACTCTGTGTACAGGCTCAATAGTAAGTCTATCAGCCTGTATCCCACTCTCTGTACAGGGTCAATAGTAAGTCTATCAGCCTGTATCCCACTCTGTGTATAGGCTCAATAGTAAGTCTATCAGCCTGTATCCCACTCTGTGTACAGGCTCAATAGTAAGTCTATCAGCCTCTATCCCGCTCTGTGTACAGGCTCAATAGAAAGTCTATCAGCCTGTATCCCTCTCTGTGTACAGACTCAATAGTAAGTCTATCAGCCTGTATCCCTCTCTGTGTACAGGCTCAATAGTAAGTCTATCAGCCCGTATCCCACTCTGTGTACAGGCTCAATAGTACGTCTATCAGCCTGTATCCCACTCTGTGTACAGACACAATAGAAAGTCTATCAGCCTGTATCCCACTCTGTATACAGGCTCAATAGTACGTCGATCAGCCTGTATCCCACTCTGTGTACAGGCTCAATAGTAATTCTATCAGCCTGTATCCCACTCTGTGTACAGGTCAATAGTAAGTCTATCAGCTTGTATCCCACTCTGTGTACAGGGTCAATAGTAAGTCTATCAGCCTGTATCCCACTCTGTGTATAGGCTCAATAGTAAGTCTATCAGCCTGTATCCCACTCTGTGTACAGGCTCAATAGTAAGTCTATCAGCCTGTATCCCACTCTGTGTACAGGCTCAATAGAAAATCTATCAGCCTGTACCCCACTCTGTGTACAGGCTCAATAGAAAGTCTATCAGTCGGTATCGCACTCTGTGTATAGGCTCAATAGTAAGTCTATCAGCCTGTATCCCTCTCTGTGTACATACTCAATAGAAAGTCTATCAGTCGGTATCGCACTCTGTGTATAGGCTCAATAGTAAGTCTATCAGCCTGTATCCCACTCTGTGTACAGACTCAATAGTAAGTCTATCAGCCTGTATCCCACTCTGTGTACAGGCTCAATGGAAAGTCTATCAGTCTGTATCCCACTCTGTGTACAGGCTCAATAGTAAGTCTATCAGCCAGTATCCCACTCTGTGTACAGGCTTAATAGAAAGTCTATCAGTCTGTATCCCACTCTGTGTACAGGCTCAATAGTAAGTCTATCAGCCAGTATCCCACTCTGTGTACAGGCTCAATAGAAAGTCTATCAACCTGTATCCCACTCTGTGTACAGGCTCAATAGTAAGTCTATCAGCCTGTATCCCACTCTGTGTACAGGCTCAATAGTAAGTCTATCAGTCTGTATCCCACTCTGTGTACAGACTCAATAGTAAGTCTATCAGCCAGTTTCCCACTCTGTGTACAGGCTCAATAGTAATTCTATCAGTCTGTATCACACTCTGTGTACAGGCTCAATAGAAAGTCTATCAGCCTCTATCCCGCTCTGTGTACAGGCTCAATAGAAAGTCTATCAGCCTGTATCCCACTCTGTGTACAGACTCAATAGTAAGTCTATCAGTCTGTATCCCACTCTGTGTACAGGCTCAATAGAAAGTCTATCAGCCTCTATCCCGCTCTGTGTACAGGCTCAATAGAAAGTCTATCAGCCGGTATCCCACTCTGTGTACAGACTCAATAGTAAGTCTATCAGCCTGTATCCCACTCTGTATACAGGCTCAATAGTACATCTATCAGCCTGTATCCCACTCTGTGTACAGGCTCAATAGTAATTCTATCAGCCAGTATCCCACTCTGTGTATAGGCTCAATAGTAAGTCTATCAGCTTGTATTCCACTCTGTGTACAGGATCAATAGTAAGTCTATCAGCCTGTATCCCACTCTGTGTACAGGCTCAATAGTAAGTCTATCAGCCTGTATCCCACTCTGTGTACAGTATCAATAGTAAGTCTATCAGCCTGCATCCCACTCTGTGTACAGTATCAATAGTAAGTCTATCAGTCTGTATCCCACTCTGTGTACAGGCTCAATAGTAATTCTATCAGCCTGCATCCCACTCTGTGTACAGGCTCAATAGTAAGACTATCAGCCTGTATCCCACTCTGTGTATAGGCTCAATAGTAAGTCTATCAGCCTGTATTCCACTCTGTGTACAGGCTCAATAGTAAGTCTATCAGCCTGTATCCCACTCTGTGTACAGGCTCAATTGTAAGTCTATCAGTCTGTATCCCACTCTGTGTACAGGCTCAATAGAAAATCTATCAGCCTGTATCCCACTCTGTGTACAGGCTCAATAGTAAGTCTATCAGCCTGTACCCCACTCTGTGCACAGGCTTAATAGAAAGTCTATCAGCCCGCATCCCACTCTGTGTACAGACTCAATAGTGCGTCTATCAGCCTGTATCCCACTCTGTGTACAGGCTCAATAGTAAGTCTATCAGCCTTTATCCCACTCTGTGTACAGGCTCAATAGTAAGTCTATCAGTCTGTATCCCACTCTGTATACAGGCTCAATAGTAAGTCTACCAGCCTGTATCCCACTCTGTGTACAGGCTCAATAGTAAGTCTATCAGTCTGTATCCCACTCTGTGTACAGGCTCAATAGTAAGTCTATCAGCCTTTATCCCACTCTGTGTACAGGCTCAATAGTAAGTCTATCAGTCTGTATCCCACTCTGTCTACAGGCTCAATAGTAAGTCTATCAGTCTGTATCCCACTCTGTGTACAGGCTCAATAGTAAGTCTATCAGCCTGTATCCCACTCTGTGTACAGTCTCAATAGTAAGTCTATCAGCCTGTATCCCACTCTGTGTACAGGCTCAATAGTAAGTCTATCAGCCTGTATCCCACTCTGTGTACAGGCTCAATAGTAATTCTATCAGCCTGTATCCCACTCTGTGTACAGGATCAATAGTAATTCTATCAGCCTGCATCCCACTCTGTGTACAGGATCAATGGTAAGTCTATCAGTCTGTATCCCACTCTGTGTAGAGGCTCAATAGTAATTCTATCAGCCTGTATCCCACTCTGTGTACAGGATCAATAGTAAGTCTATCAGCCTGCATCCCACTCTGTGTACAGAATCAATAGTAAGTCTATCAGCCTGTATCCCACTCTGTGTACAGGATCAATAGTAAGTCTATCAGTCTGTATCCCACTCTGTGTACAGGCTCAATAGTAAGTCTATCAGCCTGCATCCCACTCTGTGTACAGGATCAATAGAAAGTCTATCAGCCTGTATCCCACTCTGTGTACAGGATCAATAGTAAGTCTATCAGTCTGTATCCCACTCTGTGCACAGTCTCAATAGTAAGTCTATCAGCCTGTATCCCACTCTATGTACAGGCTCAATAGTAAGTCTATCAGTCTGTATCCCACTCTGTGTACAGGCTCAATAGTAAGTCTATCAGTCTGTATCCCACTCTGTGTACAGGCTCAATAGTAAGTCTATCAGCCTGTATCCCACTCTGTGTACAGGCTCAATAGTAAGTCTATCAGTCTGTATCCCACTGTGTGTACAGGCTCAATAGTAAGTCGATCAGCCTGTATCCCACTCTGTGTACAGGCTTATAGACTTGCACAAATACACACAAACACATATATACCGTATTTTTTTGATTATAACACACTTTTTCCTCCAAATATGGGAGGAAAATGGCGGGTTCATCTTATAATCTGAAGTAAGGTTACTGGGGGGAGTCGGCGGTGGTGGAGCGGGGTCACAGGAGGCACAGTCGGTGCTTCAGGGGGCCGTCGACAAAAGGAGTGTGTCGATGCTGCAATGTCTGGACGCTCATTAGATGTCGGCGCAGATGAGTGGAGCCCCCTTTCCCAATCCTTTCCCTAAGGTGGGCTTCAGGAAAATGGTCACTAGAGGCGGCATATGCGCAGACTGAGATCTCGGCAGACGAGATCTCATTTCCTGAGAACTCAATCTGCGCTTGCGCCTCCTCCAGTTTCCATTTTCTTGAAGCCCACCTTAGGAAATTGAATGGGAAAGGGGAATCCGCTCACCTGTGGCGACATCTAATGTACATCCAGTCATCGCAGCAGCGCCCCACTTCTGCTGCCGCCGTCGGCCTCCTGAAGCGGCGATTATAAGACACACCACCAATTTATTTAAAAAAAATGTTTTCATATTCTCCACCCCAAAATTTGGTGTGTGTCTTATAGTCCGGTGCGTCTTATAATCCTCAAAATATGGGGTATATGTGTATATATGTATGAGGTCTGATTCTCACAGACTGACAGAATGGAGAGGGTGTTGAAATTTTTTTTTTCCTTCTCCATGTCCGAGAAACACTCATGCCACTCTGGCCAAACTCTTATGAAGGTCTGATCAGAGTCTGCAACTCCATTATATTATATTATATTATATATACGTCTGCAGAAGCAGGGGGCATAGGCTGCTAATATTCTCTGCAGCACATGTCCTATTTACACAGGATAATGTTCCGTTAAGAACGTTAATCGTTTTGTGCAACACAAAACATCCTTTCACCTGACAAAGGAGCGTTTTGCTCATTGATTGGTGGATCGGCAGCCTGTTTGAACACCACAATTATTGTGAGCGAGCGTCCCTAGGAAACTTGTTCGCGATAATTGTGCAGCATAATATCTAAGCTCTCAGGGGCAGCCTGTCTATTGTATATTAGATTGTAAGCTCCTTGGAGCAGGGTGTATATTAGGCCGGTTTCACACATCCATATGTTTCCGGTACAGTAAATATCAGTGTCGTGTGTATCCATTTGTCCGTGTGTATCACATTTGTGGCAACCCTGGGCCGCCCGTATGCCACATCATGATCACATGGGAATCAGTGGACAGTTAGCGCTGTTCCCAAGCGCCAGGTGCTGAACACTGCCCTCATCATGGTTCCTGCGGGCGCTGAGATCAGCACCAGCAGGGACAATGATGAGGATAGTAGTAATCTTCTCCCGCAGTGTCCTTGTGTAAAAATAAGAATAAAAAAATAAAATCCTAATACTCACCTGTCTGAAGTGTCCCTCGCTGTAATCATCTGATCACCAACGCCGAGGTGTCAGGGAGCGGGCCCCTGAGCTGCGCTCATTGAGTAACAGGACACTGCTCCTGAGCTCAGCTCCGGCCCTGCTGGTGCGGCTTATTCTCCCCGGCTCCTCGGCTTCAGTGGGACACTTCGGACAAGTGAGTATAAGGATTTTATTTTTTTAATCTTATTTTTACACAGGGACACTGTAGGAAAAGACTACTACTAACCTCATTATTGTCCTTGCTGGTGCTGATCACAGTGCCAGCAGGAACCATGATGAGGGCAGCATTCAGCACTCGGCGCTTGGGAACAGCGCTAACTGTACACTGATTCCCAGGCGCCGGTACATGTCACACTGATGATACACAGATGTTATCCGTATGTGTTCAACGGAGACACTTTTTCGAACCGTGAAACACAAAAAAACGGACCTCTCTCCGTTTGGAGCACAAGGACACATGGTCCATGGAAACACACTGACATGTGTGCAGACCCATAGATTTGAATGGGACTGTGTGTGTTAGTGTCTCCAGTACGTGTGGAAAATGTCACCACAAGGACTGGAAACACGGATGTGTGAAAGAGGCCTTAGTCTATAAGCTCTCAGGGGCAGCATGTATAGTGTATATTAGATTGTAAGCTCCTAGGAGCAGGAGGTAGATTATTCTGTAAGCTCTCAGCAGCATGTATATTGTATATTAGATTGTAAGCTCCTCTTGAGCAGGGTGTATTTATCTTTTCATTTCCAAGTCGGCTCTCCTGAGCTTATAATACATGCAGAAATACAGCAATATGCAGCAGGACAGACGTGATTCAGGGAAATATCCGATCGCCACAACTGGGGTCAGGAAGGAATTATTTCCCCCCCTGAGGCAGAACTCTCCGGGGGGTTTCTTCGCCTTCCTCTGGATCTTTGGGTCCAGTGGCTCTCAGCCGGTCCTCAATGACCACATCTAGTTCTGTGGTCTCCATGGGGTCTGACCAGAGAGTCATTGTGATCATGGTTTAATTTCTTAAAGGGCCGGTAATAGTTTTATTACAATGTTGCTTATTGCTATTTCAATAAAAAAAAAAAGAGAATGAAAGTGTCATGTGAGTTTTTTTGTCTTGACTTTTTTGTTAACACTGTTACAATGATGGGAGTGATCATTTCTACCCTCACTATTCCACAAGTACAATCAGAAATTATGGGGGATGTCATTTACAGAAGGCAGACCACATGCAGTGGGGAAAATAAGCATTTGATACACTGCTGATTTTGCAAATTTTCCCACCTACAAAGAATGGATAGGTCTGTAATTTTTATCGTAGGTACACCTGTGAGAGACAGAATCTAAAAATCAAAACCGGAAAACTCCATTGTATGATTTTTACATAATTAAATTGCATTCTATTGCAAGAAATATGTATTTGATCACCTACCAACCAGCAAGACTTCTGGCTCTCACAGACCTGTTAGTTTTTCTTTAAGAAGCCCTCCTACCCTGCACTTATTACTTGTATTAATTGCACCTGTTTGAACTCATTACCTGTATAAAAGACACCTGTTCACACACTCAATCAATCACACTCCAACCTCTCCCCCATGGCCAAGACCAAAGAGCTGTCTAAGGACACCTCTGACAAAATTGTACACTGGCATAATGTTGGGATGGGCTACAGGACAAAGTAAAACAGTAAAACACTACGCCGTCATGGATTAAAATCCTGCAGGACATGCAAGGTCCCCCTGCTCACACCACCACATATCCTGGATCGTTTGAAGTTCGCCAATGACCATCTGGATGATCCAGCGGAGAAGGTCATGTGGTCAGATGAGACCAAAATATAACTTGTTGGTATCAACTCCACTCGCCGTGTTTGGAGGAAGAAGAAGGATAAGTACAACCTCAACAACACCGTCCCAACTGTGAAGCATGGTGGAGGAAACATCAAACTTTTGGGGAGCTTTTCTGCAAAGGGGACAGGACGACTGCACTGTATTCAAGGGAGGATGGATGTGGTCATGTATCGTGGGATTTTGGCCAACAACTTCTTCCCTCAGTAGTAGCATTGAAGATGGGTCGTGGCTGGGTCTTCCGGCGTGACAATGACCCGAAACAGACAGCTAGGGCAACTAAGGAGTGGCTCTGTAAGAAGCATTTCAAGGTCCTGGAGTGGCCTAGCCAGTCTCCAGACCTGAACCCGATAGAAAATCTTTGTAGGGAGCTGAAACTCAATGTTGCCCAGCGACAGCCCCGAAACCTGAAAGATCTGGAGGAGGGGCCAAAATCCCTGCTGCAGTGTGTGCAAACTTGGTCAAGGACTACAGGAAACGTCCAACCTCTGTAATTGCAAACAATGGTTTCTGTACCAAATATCAAGTTCTGTTTTTCTATTGTATCAAATACTTATTTCATGCAATTAAATGCAAATTAATTATGTAAAAATCATAAAATGTGATTTTCAGGATTGTTTTTACGATTCCGTCTCTCACAGTTGAAGAGTACCCACGATAAAAATAACAGACCTCTCCGTTCTTTGTAGGTGGGAAAGCTAGAAAAATCGGTAGTATATTAAATACTTATTTTCCCCACTGTATTTTTCCACCCATAGTGGTATCATAATCTCAACTACTGTCCCAAGTAACATTTTAAGTGTTATGGAGGCCAATCTCTGTTATGGGGTAGGGCTCTAAAATAGTATACCATATTTTGCTGACTATAAGACGAACCTTTTTCCCAAAAAATTTCGGAGGAAAATGGGGGTGCATCTCATCTTCCGAATGTAGCTTACCGAGGGTGGCGGCGGTGGAGCAGGGTTACAGCAGGCAGGAAGCCGGCAGCAGCAGAGTGGGGCGGTGCGGCGGCAGGAGTGGGGCAGTGCCCCCTCTCCCCTGTAAGCTATATTCAGTCTATAAGACGGACCCCCATTTGACACATTAAAAATATTTTTTTCTTGTTTTCCCTCCTCAAAATTGGGTGCATCTTATGGTTCGGTGCGTCTTATAGTCCGCAAAATACGGTATGTCCTACACAAAAAATACCTGATAGAAGACTGAAGACCGGGACACAGAGCCAACGATAAAAAGAGACACAAGGTTCTTGTATAAAAGTAGGAAACAGACTAAAGAGGTCTGCAACAAGTGGCCCTGGGCAATACTTAGAGGTAGGTTTTATATCTCATTCAGACATCAATGATTTTTCTTGTATACAAACAATAGTCTGAGTTTGATCGGTAGTTTTTATCAGCATGTCATCAGAGTTTGCTCCGTGTGCCATCAGTGTTTGGTCACAGTTTCAACAATTTTTCTCGGATGAAAAAAAAAAAAGAAACAATGAAGGTTTCTCGAGCTTCTCATATCAAACCACAGTGGATCAAGATTGGACATATCTCCGTGATTGTGCAGACCACTCGATCAGCAAAAAACACACAGACATGTGAACAGTTCCATGGACTATAATAGGTATGAGTTCTCTCTGTGAACAACATGGATAGAACTCGTAAGTGAAAAACTGATATCTGAATGAGGCCTAAGGCTTTGCTCAGCAATGGCCACTATTATCAGATCATGGCCAACATTTACTAAAACTAAAATATCTTATTTTATGCATCTTTTGCCAAGCTGAAGTGTTTTGTGACAAATTTATTAAAAGGCGCACCAGACTTCTGCACAATACAACTGATGGTCCCAACCCCATTTATAAGGCAAGAAATCCCACTTATTAAACCTGACAGGGCACACCTGTGAAGTGAAAACCATTTCCGGAGACTACCTCTTGAATCTCATCAAGAGAATGCCAAGAGTGTGCAAAGCAGTCATCAAAGCAAAAGGTGGCTACTTTGAAGAACCTACAATATAAGACATATTTTCAGTTGTTTCACACTTTTTTGTTAAGTATATAATTCCACATGTGTTAATTCATAGTTTTCATGCCTTCAGTGTGAATGTACAATTTTCATAGTCATGAAAATACAGAAAAATCTTTAAATGAGAAGGTGTGTCCAAACTTTTGGTCTGTACTGTATGTACAAACATGCAGGTCAACAACACCTTATGCAACCGGGGGGAAATTTGAGTCCAAGTTTTTTGGGGGGCAGAGGAGCTTTTGAACCCCCATCTGATCCCTTAGCAGCTGTTTGCGACCGCTTGATGCGTTTTCCACCCTGCATCTTGTCTCCTGGCTGAATTCCACAGCGCATGTCAGCTGAAGACGTCTCTCACAGACACAGACAGGAAGGGAGTGTGGGAGATGTCATAGCTCCCAACTGTCCCGGATTCAGCAGGGCTGTCCCGATTTGAGGGCCCAGTCCCACCACTTCTAATACTCACCTATCTCCAAAGTCATCATCGCTCTGTGGTTCCTCCTCCTCGGGGAGTGGGGCTGCATCTCTGCTCTCACATAAATTAAATAAACTATTCCCTTCTTTTGTGATCAGGATGTTGGACACTATTACTGGAAGGGGTCCAGAATGGTGAATATTCTTACTGGAAGGGGCTCAGGATGAAAGACATTATACCAGGAAGGAGCCCAGGATGGGCGACATTAGTACAGAATGGGGGACATTAGTACATTATGGGGGGGGGGACACGTATGCCTTTATAGGCTTTAGATTGGCACAAGGACTAATACATCTGACCAAAATCTAGGTGGGGGCCCAGGTCCAAATTTTGTACCTGGGCCCATCGGACTGTCGTTACGCCACTGCACATAGATATGATCAAAACCGTGGCATACTGCCAATTGCGGCAGACCATGCAACCGCTATGGGGCCCGTGATTCGGGGGGGCCCGGCACCAGGCCCCTTCCTGCATCGTACTTTCAATTGTATCGGCATCCTGGTTCTGGATGACTTTACACTTTAAAACAATGATGGGAGAGGAAGCCGTCAGATGACGCTCCCTCTCCCATCATTCTCCCTCTGCGTTTGAGCTCTGTGACTTCACAGCGCAGAGGGCACGATGATGTCACTACAGAGGGTCAGAAGACGTGCTGCAGAGACCGGAGCAGTGGGGGCCATTATACAGTGTGGATGGTTATGTTGGTTCCATCATACTGAGTGGAGGGATGTGGGGTCCATTATACTGTACAGCGGCCCATTATACTGTATAGAGGGCTGTGTGGCAATCACAGTTGGGGCATCATTCTGTGTTGGGGTCACTAGACTTTTCCGGGCGGAGGGTTGAGGGGGAGGTGGGTATAGAAGGGTCATCATACCATGTGTATGGTTGGTACCAAGGAAGAATTCACTGTGGGGGTATCATACTGTGTTTCGGGGGGACACTATAGTTGGCATCATACTTTTTGAGGGCAATGAATGGGCAATCTAGGGGCTTCAATAGGAGGAAAATTACTTTGTAAGGGCTGAAAAGCTGTGAGATATACTCTTCTGTGACCCTGGCAAATATTAAGGGTTTTTTTGGGGGTGAGCCCAATTACAACTTCTGGTATGGGGCCTCAAGATTTCTGTGTACGCCCCTGGGTCTAAGCAAAGCTATGTAAAATAAATATGAACAAAGCCCCCAGCCCAGAGGAGCTGCATCTAACAGCTCTTAAGAAGCTCAGCCCCATTACTGCTGTGCCCTTGTACATAATTTATAGAGACTCACTAGTGACTGGTACTGTGCCGAGCAACTGGCACAAAGCTAATATGGTGCTCATTATTAAAAAGGGATTATATATATAGGACTATGTGATGGAAAGTAAGTATTATAAGTTATAGCCAGTATGGTTTTATGAAGGACAAAAGTTGTGAAACTAAAATGATGAGCTTTTATGGAGATGTGAGTAGAAACCTGGACAGAGGGGTATATGTGAATATAGTGTTTGTAGACTTTGTAAATGCATGTGACACTGTCCCACACAGACGTTTAATGAGTAAATTAAAGTCTATCAGTTTAGAAAATAAGGATTGTAATTGGATCGAAAACTGGCACAAAGACCCAAGCATAGATTTGTGGTGTATGACTCCTATTCTGAATTTTCTCCAGTTATAAATTGTGTACCCAAAGGTTCAATGCTGGATCTGCTATTATTCAACTTATTTATTATTAATCCAAAAGATGGTATAAATAGTGGTATTTCTATTTTTTGCAGATGATCGCAAGCTATGTAGTATACTGCAGTTTACGGAGGATGTTTATAATTCACAAATCGACTTGGAGAAACTCAGTGTTTGAGCATCCAAGTGGATGATGAGGTTAAAAGTGTAGAAATCTAAAGTTATGCACCTGGGCACTAATAAAAGGTGAACATCATACATTCTAGGGATAGTAAAATTAGGAGAGTCACTTGCAGAGGAGGATCTTGGTGTACTTGTAATGACAATGTCTTCTTAGAATAATGGCATTGGGGGTCTGAGAACATTAATCCCAGGACATGAAGACTATGGTTCTAGAACTTTTTTATACAAATTGAACATCTTGACACTTTTCTCAGTCCCAGAACACTGACATAAAATTCCACCAAGATTAGATGAACTCCTTTAAAACTTCCTTACCATTTTGTGTCTGTAGCTCCATTTGAGTGTTGTTTTTTTCTTCTGCATATAGGTAATTTCATCTGAAAGGGAGTAAAGATACCCTGAGTTTGTTTGCTCTCCTTTACCACGAGTAGATAAGTGAGATGAATAAAATAAAACATTCTGCAGGTGGACATACCTTCAAAGCCGCCATAAAGCCATCCAAGCCCACAAATCTTGGTGGAACTGGCTAAACATCTGATGTGCATGTACAGTAAATTTAAAGTTACAACCCTTTTATTCTCCTGGTAGATAAGCCACCACCATAGGCTTACACTCTCTCCCCATTGGATTTAGAGTAGATACAGAGAGTTAGTTGTCGGATGATCAGCCAGCAGCCATCTAAGCTTTAGACTACTGGTGACAGAAGGAATAGCAGAATTTTATTTGCATAGTGATTTTCACTTTCATGTTGAGTAGTGTTACTTTCTTTATCTATCTTCTAACGTTCCTGAATCTTCTATCGTGACCTGATCTCATCTACAAACCTGTCTCTCTATGTTGGATGATTGTGATACAAAGTGCAAAGTAATCTAACAGAATTTTCAAACTTGTCAATTAAGTTCTGACTAAGTTTTTTGTCTTCTGGGGATTAAAAGATATTACCTACTATGGTTGTTGCTTTCATGTTGTGCCTGAAGAATTCTCTATGGCTCATTCAATATAGAAGGTTGAATAAAATGATACCGAAATATCTGCAATCCGAGGTCTTATTCCAAAGAAATCCATTGCCACGTTATTGCCAGGGACAGTGGGCACCTACTCTGTCCCTCGAGCTAGGGGAACCCTAGTCTATCCCTTGTCCCCCGGATTACTCCTGATGGCAGAGATGCCAGGGTCTCGTACCTTGCTGTGCTCCTATATTAACACTGATCTATTCCTCCCATGAGCGGAAGAAGTTAATAGGATAATACAAACCAGACAGGGGTAAACAGACAGGGATAAAAGAAAACTACAATCATACAAATACACTCACAAAACTACTGAGTGGGAAAAAGGGGAAGGTAAAGCAGGGACAAACCAAATGGGAGAGAATAAGAGGGAAAACATGCAAACCAACTCCATGCATAAATCTCCTGAAAATCACTCCAAAAACTTGCTACTAACACTGAACTTCTCCTTCAATTCCAAACCAGGAAGTGGTAAAACTATCACTGGCAAGGAAGGAAGTCAGGAGGTGGGTTTTAAAACCTGCAGGGAGTAACAAACTCTGAACAGCTAATACAATAAAGACAGAGAGAGTCCAACTAAGCAGTTTAACTCTTGCAGCAACAGAACAATGAAAGCCAGAACTGCTAATAGATCGGTGAAGCCGTTCTAACTACCGCAGGTTTATGCGTCACCGCATGCGATTGTCCGACCCCACTCTGTCGCGGTATTCCAGTGAATCCACTTTTTGTAATATGCAAATTAGCTAATAAAAATCTATGGGCCGGACATAGATCTCCCTGAGAATCAGCCTCCAGAGTTTATTTTAGATGTAATGGAGCGTTACTAGTGTGAGACATGTAATGACTGACAGTCTGCTCTTGTGATCTCACTGCGGAGCTGTATGTTATTATAACTAACACAGTACAGCAGAGCTGAACTTTGTCTCATTACAAATAAACCCTAGGGGCCTGTACTCCACTTCCCCTAGGTTGAACCAATGCTTTATGGGTATATACAGTATATTTTATTTTTATCATACTGAGCTTTTCTGTATCTGCATTTTCTTTTTTTAGCTGTTCACTTGCTGCCTTGAGACATTTGGGTATGTATCTATTGTATGCCATTTTTTGTAGGACTCTGTTCCACATTAATACAGTTAACTTGTGTCAAAAAGCAAAGGTATGTCTTTTTAATATATGTTTTTGCTTATCATATGTGATTTTCTTCCCTGAAGAAGTGGGGTTTCTTTGTTCCACACTCCAAATTGTATTCAGTTTTTAGATAAGTTGCTACTTTACTAGTAAAGATTATATATATATATATATATATATATATATATATATATATATATATATATATATACACATACAGGGGTGGATTAAGAGTAGCAAGGGCCCCGGGCAGTTTAGAAGGCGCGGGCCCCCCACCCCACACACACACACCTGATGTATCACGTGACATGTCACATGATCCCCTGTGATATATCATGTGATAGTTCATGTGAAATTAATTTGGCACAATATTAATTATAATAATTTTTTTTAGGCTGTGTGCCCACTACGCGTTTTTTAAGCGTTTCCGCAGCGGCAATTCCGCTGCGGAAACGCTTAAAAAACGCTTGGTAGAAGGTCTGCCATGTTCCCCAATGATAATCCGCATGTGCTGTGCACATGCTGTGGAAATTTCCGCTGCGGATTATCATTGCGGAAAAATCCGCAGCACTAACAATTATTTTGCGGAAGCGCGGCGCTTTCGCCGCCATTGACTTGCATTGGAACGCATGTAATCCGCAAGACTGCATCTGTAGATGCAGAATCCATGCGTTTCAATGTGCGGATGGTACCCGGGTTTGGAGAAGAGGAGACTCTCCTCCGGACCCGGGTACCATAGAACCTGTAAAAAAAAGAATAAAATAAAAAATAAATATTATACTTACCTTCTGATGGCCCCCGGTGTCTTTATCTGATGCGTTCTGGCTTGCCGGCAGCTCGCGATGGTCGGAAAAGGACCTGCCGTGACGTCATTTAGTCATGTGACGGGTCACGCGACCGCTGACGTCGGCAGGACATCAGAAGGTAAGTATATATTTATTTTTTACCATTCTTTTACGGTCACACTATATAAATCCATGCTGGTTGCATGGATTTATATAGTGTGACCAAGTTGTCAAGCACTTTCCAAGTGATGCTAAAATCGCTTGGAAAGCGCTTGTCAACCCGCATGCGGAAATGCATGTGAAGAACGCTTCACATCCGCATGTCCCTGGCAGGAAAAACGCATGTACAATCCGCATGCGTTTTTTCTGCCAGGGAGATGCAGAAACGCTCAAAAAAAATCCAAAAATCCATTTCTGCATCGTGGGCACATAGCCTTACATTAATTGTATGACTCAATATTGAGCACCCGTAGCCATCTATACACAGCAGGAGGCCGCACTGAGCCATCTATACACGGCAGGAGGCCGCACGGAGCCATCTATACATGGCAGGAGGCCGCACGGAGCCATCTATACAAAGCGGGAGGCCGCACGGAGCATTCTATACACAGCGGGAGGCCGCACGGCCCCCCCTCCAGAGACAGCCGGAGGCCGCACGGCGCCATCTATACTCAGAAGGAGGCCGCACGCAGTCACGCACACAAACATATACATACACGCATAAACACATTTGAAACACAAAAATACATATAAACAGACATCACACAATGATATCTGCCTGCACACACATACATACATACACATACACACACTCTCACACATACACACTCTCTCTCACACACACACTCACCATCCCCCGGCTCGGCTCCAGTCCTCCTGGCTCCTGTTCCTCTCCGGTGGTAAGTAGCAGTGCAGGCCAGGCGCGCACTGCGTGACGTCACAGCTAGGAGACACGGCCGCGCACAGGGCCGTGTCTCCTAGCAGTGACGCGGCCGGGCCAGCACACAAGGAAGTTAACTGCTGCAGTGCTGGCCCGGCCGAAGAAGAAGCAGCGGCCGTGCACCGCTGCTGGGGGAGTGGTCCGGGAGCCCCCGGACCGCGGGGGCTCCCGGACCGCGGGGCCGCACATATAATGAGGCCAATCCGTCCATCATTCCCCCGGAGCCCCGGGTCCTATGGAGACCCGAGGCCCCGGGCGGTAGCCCGGATTGCCCTCATTATAATCCGCCTATGTATATATATATATATACACACACATTATATTGGGTGTTTTGCTTCCATCACTTATCGTTTATTTACTGTAGTTTATTTGGGTGTATCCCTTTAAATAATTTTTGGGCCGTTCTCTTAGGGTATTGTTGCTAACAAAGGAAGAAGTGGAAAATAAAAAATCACCAGAGTGCTCCTTTAAGACACTGCTGCTTAGAATAGAAGAGCTTAAAAGTCTATAGGGAAACCAACTCTGTGTCAAAATCAGGAATGAATTACTGAGGAGCTGGAAGAAATAAGTGGTTTGTTACCGGATACACTACGACTTTCCCACCAAAAAATGTCAGACAATGAAACTACATGTGTAGAGTTCAATAGCTTTAACCCCTTTACCCCCCAAGGTGGTTTGCATGTTAATGACAAGGCCAATTTTTACAATTCTGACCACTGTCACTTTATGAGGTAATTACTCTGGAATGCTTCAACGGACCCCACTGATTCTGAGATTGTTTTTTTGTGACATATTGTACTTCATGATTTTGGTAAAATTGAATGGAAAATCGTCTCAAATTGTTAGCGGACACCATGTTGCGTTTGGAGAGCCCCTGTGTGCCCAAACATTGGATCTCCCCCACAAGTGACCCCATTTTGGAAACTAGACCCCCAAAGGCACCTATCTAGATGCATAGTGAGCACTTGGAACCCCCAGGTGCTTCACAAATTGATTCGTAAAAATGAAAAAGTGTTGTTTTTTTTTCACTTTTTCATTTTTACGAATGCAACAGCCGAAATGAGGAAGCGTATACCCATGTGTGGGTGTGAAGCGGTGCATGGGAATACACGTCCCGAAATAACACAGTGGATTTGACTTTATGTTACTCTGCTGTCATTTGGTGGTGATGAGAAGTCTGGCCCGATCCAGCCCTTGTTCATTTTGATAAGGGTCAGCTTGTCAGCATTGTCAGTTGACAGGCGAGTGCGCTTATCAGTTATAACTCCCCCAGCGGCACTAAAAACACACTCCGATACCACGCTAGCGGCAGGGCAGGCCAGGACCTCCAAGGCGTACAGAGCGAGTTCATTCCAAGTGTCCAGCTTGGATACCCAATAATTAAAAGGCACAGAGGAATCACGGAGGATGCTGTTACGGTCAGCAAGGTACTCCCTCACCATCTTTTGAAACTTTCCACTCCTTGTGAGAGTACCCCGCGCCTCAGGGCCTGTAAGCTAGGCGGGTCTCAGAAAACTGCCCCAGAACGTTCACAGTGTTCCCCTGCCTCTGCTGGATTGGAGTTGCGTCTCTCTCACCTGGACGCCTTGGTTGGGCAACGAACTGTGACCTCTGCCGCTAGCGTGTTCAGATGGGAATTTTTTTAACAGTTCTGCAGAAAGGGCCTTTTGGTACTGCCCCATTTTTGTAGACCTCTCCACCTCAGGAATAAGAGAGTGAAAGTTCTCCTTGTAGCGAGGGTCTAAAAGTGTCACCAACCAGTAATGACTGTCACCCAACATTTTGACAACACGAGGGTCACGGTTAAGGCAGCGTAACATAAAGTCAGCCATGCGTGCCAGACTGGTAACGGGCAAGACTTCCGTGTCCTCACCAAGATGACGACTGACCATGCTCTCCTCCTCCTCCTCCCTGTCCTCAGACCACCCAAGCTGAACCGACGGTATGACAGTTGTACAGGTACTACAGTCTACAGCGCATGATACCAGCTCCTGTTCTTCCTCCTCCTCCTCTCTCTCATTGTCCCCCAATGCACGTTGGGATGAGATGAGGCTGGGCTGTGTGTAATCGCCCGCTACGGGTCTTGATCCATCTCATCATACTCTGGCTGCAATGCCTCCTCTTTAATTCTCTGCAGAGAACGTTGCAAAAGACAGACAAGTGGGATGCTGACGCTAATGATGGCGTCATCGCCACTCACCATCTTGGTGGACTCCTCAAAGTTTGTCAAGATGGTACATATGTCAGACATCCAGGTCCACTCCTGAGGTCTTATGTGTGGAGTCTGACCTGAATATCGACGGCCTTGTTACAGCTGGTACTCCACAACTGCTCTCTTCTGCTCACAAATCCTTTGCAACATGTGGAGGGTAGAGTTCCAACGTGTGGGGACATCACACACCAGTCGGTGTGCCAGAAGTTGCAAAAGCTGCTGCAACACAGCAAGGACGGCGGAAGCTGTAGCCGACTTCCGAAAATGAGCTGACAAGCGGCGTACTTTGACGAGCAGATCTGGCAACTCGGGGTACGATTTAAGAAACCGCTGAACCAAGAGGTTAAGCACATGAGCCAGGCATGGTACGTGTGGGATCTAGTCTTGCCTCAGAGCCACCACCAGGTTACGGCCATTGTGACACACGACCATGCCTGCATGTAGGTTCAGCAGTCTCAGCCACAGATCTGCCTGCTCTTTCACAGCTGTCCACAACTCACAAGCAGTGTGAGGTTTATCACCTAAGCTTATGAGTTTCAGCACAGCTTGTTGCCGCTTGGCTGAGGCAGTACTGCAGTGCTTCCAGCTTGTAACTGATGTGGTAATATCTGAGATGGCGGCTGAACATGGGGAGGAGGATGATGCGCAGGAACTGTACACTGTGGGGGCAACTCTGACTGACATAGGGCCCGCAATCCTCGGTGTGAGGAGGATGTGTTCCGTCCCAAGGTCCGACTGGGTCCCGGCTTCCACTATGTTTACCCAGTGTGCCGTCAGGGAGATGTACCGTCCCTGGCCACAAGCACTTGTCCACGTGTCCGTTGTCAGGTGGACTCTCCCAGTAACTGTGTTGTTGAGGGCACGGCAGATGTTTTGGGACACGTGCTTGTGTAGTGCGGGGATGGCACACCGGGCAAAATAGTGTCGGCTAGGGACCGAGTACCGAGGGACGGCCACTGCCATAACGTTGCGGAAGGATTCCGTCTCCACCAGCTTAAAAGGCAGCATTTCCAACGCAAGCAGTCATGAAATTTGCGAATTTAGGACTGTGGCCTGTGGGGCGTTGGATGCGAATTTGCGCTTTCGTTCAAAGGTCTGGGATATGGACAATTGAACACTGTGGTGGACGTGGACGTTGATGCAGTCAGTGACACACTCAAACTGTTTTTTTTATGGAAAAAAGGCAAGCAGGTTGATAACACCCAGATTGGAACCGTGGAGGAGGAAAAACACAGTTCTAGTTCTCTGGCCTACACCAGACTCTTTTAAACAGATATATTGGTGTCTGAACAGTCAGCGAGACACTGAAAATGTTTTTTTTTATGCAAAAAAGACAAAAAAGTGGACAATACAGAGATTTGAACCGTGGAACTGCACAACCACAGTTATAATTTCGTGGTGTATACCAGACTTGTTAAAATAGATATATTGGTGTCTGAACAGTCAGCGAAACACTCAAACTGTTTTTTTTTATGGAAAAAAGGCAAGCAGGTTGATAACACCCAGATTTGAACCGTGGAAGAGGAAAACCACAGTTCTAGTTCTCTGGCCTACACCAGACGCTTTTAAACAGATATATTGGTGTCTGAACAGTCAGCGAGACACTGAAAATGTTTTTTTTATGAAAAAAAGACAAAAAAGTGGATAATACAGAGATTTGAACCGTGGAACTGCAAAACCACAGTTATAATTTCCTGTTGTATACCAGACTTGTTAAAATAGATATATTGGTTTCTGAACAGTCAGCGACACACTCAAACTGTTTTTTTTTTATGGAAAAAAGGCAAGCAGGTTGATAACACCCAGATTTGAACCGAGGAAGAGGAAAACCACAGTTCTAGTTCTCTGGCCTACACCAGACTCTTTTAAACAGATATATTTGTGTCTGAACACTCACAGACACACTCAATTTTTTTTTTGGGGGGGGGGAAATACCAAAAGGTTAATAAGACGGGATTTGTACAGTCTGACTGAGGGAAAAAAAAACAAAACAGGATTTAGATGAAAAAAAAAGGATTTTTCCTGGCCCCTGAGACCTAGGGCTAAGTCTAGAAATTTGACCAGCAGGAGCACACAGGACTGTAATGCAGTGTTTGCTGGTATAACCACTGCGTCTCCTATACAGCCTGCCTGATATCTGGGATGGATATTAGTCCTGAGAAGGACTGTTTGTTTGATTTGGCAGACTTTAGAGACCCTACATTAACTATTTCGCAGTATAAATCTCTCCCTAGCTCAGCAGCACTGACCCTACACTGTCTGATCCGGAGCGACTGTGTCCAAGATGGCGGCGCCCGGTTTTCAATACTCGAGGTGACGCTGTGCGGCCAGCCAATCACTGTAATGCCAACAAACAACATGGCTGCGGCATTACAGTGACTGGCTGGCAATCCCTACATGTTCTTTGGCTCTGTAAAGAGCGCCAAACGTGCAGGGCGGAGACCCGAGCTCCCGCCCGAGTAACCCGGAAATGCTCGGTGCTCGCCGAACATCCCGAGTAGTGAGATGCTCGGGCGAGTACCGAGCAGTGTCGAGCATGCTCGCTCAACGCTAATCCTCACCCACTGATCTCAGTTGTGCAATAACTTCCAGCATTGCATTTATGTGCTGTGTGAGGAGTACCATATTTTTTGGACTATAAGACACATTTTTACTAATAAAAAATCTTGCTATAAAGTGTGTGTATCTTTTAGTCCAGATGGTAACTTTCAGTAATGGAGAAGAACACTGACAAGAGTATCCTTCCTGATGACTGAGAAAACTGATCTCTCTCCTCCTGCCCTACACTGATCTAGTTGATTAGTGCACTGCAGGAGAGAAAGATACTGGGACCGGCTCATCACTAAAGCTGCACAAATGCCGCAGGTTCTAATTAACTGAAGATCTTTCAGATCATGTGATCACTCACATACAGTGGCGTACTGCCAATAGTGGCAGGCCACGGCACTACTATGGGCCCGTGAACAGGCACTGACACCGCGATACCATCCGCGCCCGCACTGCCAGCACAGAATGATGGGGTGGAAGCGTCTGCTGATGCCTACTCCTTCATTATCATTGCTTGTGCTGACGACCAGAGGGGGACTCCAGCCGTCAACGCGAGCAATGATGATGGAGAAGTGAGTGTCAGCAGATGCTTCCACTCCCTTCATTCTTCCTCGGCATCTGACGTGTCAGAGCAGCGGCATCGATGATATCATTATGGGGCCTGCTGCTCTGAGATGTGCGACGCTTCACACCAAAGGCTCAGCAGATCAGAGCATCATGTGGAACGAAGCGAGTTAAGTACTGTATTTATTTTTTTAAATCAGTGACAAAAGAGTATGGAGGACCAAGGGGGGTGTATTATATTGTATGGAGAACCATGGCGGGTGAATTATTTTGTATGGAAGACCATGGGGGTACATTATATTGTAGGGAAGACCATGGGGGTGCATTATATTGTATGGAGGACAACAAGGGTTGCGTTATATTGTATGGAGGACCATGGGGAGTGCATTACATTGTATGGAGGATTCATTATATTGTATGGAAGACCATGGGGGTGCATTATATCGTATGGAAGACCATTGGGGGTGCAGTACACTGTATGGAAGACCATGGGGGTGCATTATATTGTATGGAGGACCATGGGGGTGCATTATACTGTAGGGAAGACCATGGGGGTGCATTATATTGTATGGAGGACAACAAGGGTTGCGTTATATTGTATGGAGGACCATGGGGAGTGCATTACATTGTATGGAGGATTCATTATATTGTATGGAAGACCATGGGGGTGCATTATATCGTATGGAAGACCATTGGGGGTGCAGTACACTGTATGGAAGACCATGGGGGTGCATTATATTGTATGGAGGACCATGGGGGTGCATTATACTGTATGGAGGACCTTGGGGTGCATTATATTGTATGGAGGACCATGGAGGTGCATTATACTGTATAGAAAACCATGGGGGTGCATTATACTGTATAGAGGATCATGGGGAGTGCATTATACTGTATAGAGGACTATGGGGAGCGCATTATACTGTATGGAGGACATGGGGGGTGCATTTTATTGTATGGAGGACCATGGAGGGTGCATTATACTATATGGAGGACCATGGCGAGTCCATTATATTCTATGGAGCAGCATGAGGAGTGCATAATACTAAATGGAGGATTATCAGGGGCCATTATACTGTGTGTTGGGCTGTTTGGGGGCCATTATACTGTTTGGAGGGCTAATGCGGGTCATTATACAGTGTGGGAAGATGTGCGGCCTATTATACAATGTGGGGCCATTATACTGTATGGAGGACCATGGGGGGTGCATTTAATTGTATGGAGGACCATAGGGGTTGCATTATATTGTATGGATGACCATGGGAGGTGCATTATATTGTATGGAGGACCATGGGGGTGCATTACACTGTATGGAGGACCATGGGAGTTCATTATATTGTATGGAGGACCATGGAAGGTGCATTATATTGTATGGAGGGTGCATTATACTGTATGGAGGACCATGGGGGGTGCATTATACTGTATGGAGGACCATGGGGGGTGCATTATATTGTATGGAGGTGCATTTTACTTTATAGAGAACCATAGGGGTGCATTATACTCTATAGAGGATCATGGGGAGTGCATTATACTGTATAGAGGACTATGGGAAGTGCATTATACTGTATGGAGGACCATGGGGATGCATTTTATTGTATGAAGGACAATGGGGCGTACATTATACTATATGGAGGACCATGACAAATGCATTATGTTCTATGGAGCACCATGGGGAGTGCATTATACTTTATGGAGAATTTGAGGTGCGCATTATACTATATGGAAGACTATGTGGGGCTATTATACTGTATGCAAGCAATTATACAATGTGAAGGTTTGAGTGTGGTCCATCATACTGTGTGGAGGGCTGTGTTGGGGCCATTATACTGTTTGGAGGGCTAGAGCGGGTCATTATATAATGTGGGGCCATTATACTGTGTGGGGGCCATTATACTGTTTGGAGGGCTAGTGTGGGTTATTATACAGTGTGGGAAGGTGTGCGGGCCAGTATACAATGTGGGGCCATTATACTGTATGGAGGGCTGTGTGGGGGCTCATACTGTGTTTGGGTCACCATACTTTTCTTTGGGAGTTGAGGTGGGGTACAGTAGGGTCAGTATACTGTGCATGTGGAGGAATTCACCACGGGGGTATCATACTCTGTTTGGGGGGCACTTTTATTGGCATCATACTTTATGGGATCAATGAAAGAGGAATCTAGGACTTCAGCAGGAGGGAAATTACTATGTAAAGGCTGGAAAGTTGTGAAATCTGCTCTTCTGTGACCCCCGACAAATATTCTTTTTTTTTGGGGGGGGGGGGGGGCAATTAAAAATTTTGCTATGGGGCCCCATGATTTCTATGTATGTCCCTCCTCACATACCGGCAGGGGATTTTAGTATACTGTAATGTATACAGTGTGTGTGTTGTAGCTGAGCTGTGTGTTTTGAGGATATAGATGAGCTGATTGTGGTGTAGTTCAGCTGTGAGTGTGTTTTGATGATGTTGCTCAACTGAGTATGTTGTAGCTTAAATGTGTGTTTCAATAATATAGCTGAGCTGAGTATGTTGTAGTGGAGCTGTTTATGTTTTGATGATGTAGCTAAACTGAGAAAAGTGTAGCTGAGCTATATGTGTTTCGATGATGTAGTCGAGTTGTGTGTGTTGATGTAGAAGAGTTGTGTGTGTTTGTAGCAAAGCTGTGTGTGTACCATTGCCGTGTGTGTGCGAGCGCATGTAGCAGAGCTGTGAGTGTATAAGTACAGCTGTGTGTAAATACACACATGTGCTGTGCATGTAGCAGAATTGTGATTATTCCTGTGCCAGTAGTGTAGCTACCGGGGTAGTAGAGGGGGCGGTTGCCCCAGGCCCCACGGTCAGAGAGGCTTATCTAGAGCTACAGATACCCTTAACTGTACAGTCATGAGCAGCCCGACGATTTATAATTGGGGTCTGCGGCAGAGCAGTGAGGCACGGTCTCCCAGCACTACTGCTCAGCCTCTCAGCCACGGCAGGATGATGTTGTGGCGCCGGCACACGCATAGGATGTCAAAGTCCCGGTCACGTCTTCTCGCCGAGTCAGGACTCTGATGTCCTGTGCCTGCATCGGTTACTCAGCCACTGCCATCATCCTGCCGTGACAGACAGGCTGAGTGGTAGTGCAGAGTCATCGACACGTTGGTCCACCTAGTGAACTGATCGATATCTTGGATTAGGTGAGTATATGATGTTTTTTATTTTACTTCATACTTTTGGACTGGGAGGGGGGCTCTTACATTTTAGGGTCTAATGTGAACTGATCGATATCTTGGATTAGGTGAGTATATGATGTTTTTTATTTTACTTCATACTTTTGGACTGGGAGGGGGGCTCTTACATTTTAGGGTCTAATGTGGGGGGGGGGGCACAAAGTTTGGAGGTCATTGTACAGCATGTGAGCTAATGTGGGGGCCCTCATAAGGTTTGGTGGCTAATGTGGTGGCCATCATATGGCATGGGAATTAATGAGTGGGGCCCTCATACAGTATGGGGGTTAATGTGGGGACCATTATATGGTAGGGGCCCTCATACAATATAGGCACTTATGTGGGGTCCACCATATGGTGTGGGACCTAATGTTGAGGCCTTCATGCAGTTTGGGGGTTAATGTGGAGGCTATCATATAGTGTGTGAACTAACATTGTGGCCCTCATACAGTATGGGAATTAATGTGGGGGCCATCATATGGTGTGGGAGCTAATGAGTGGGGCCCTCGTACAGTATGGGGGCTAATGTATTATTTTAACGAATATATTGGATACTGGGCTGTGACGTGCAGTGAAACACCGCCCACAGCCCAGTCAATCAGGGGGGATGCGTGCAACTGGATCACACCTGGGTGAATCAAGGAAATCTGGAAGTTGATGTGACATCAGCAGATGTCAGCGGTGGCTGCAGCTGGGGTCAAGTGATGCGGACTGAGCAGTCAGTGATACCGCTGCTCATAGTCACCTATGGCAGCAGAAGGTATTTTCAAAAATACTTCTTTACAAGGTTTACATCGATAGGCAAATTATATATTGTAGTGGACCACTTCTTTAACTAGTTTGTACATAGAGGTATATGGGTATATAGAGCTGTATCTCTATGTACCTGTACAATGTGCCTATATAAAGAAGAATATTAAGATTTGAGAGTCCTCACTGGTTGATACCTTTTAATGGATAACTGAAAAGATGGTAACAAATTGCAAGCTTTGAGACTACTTATGCCTCTTCATCAGGCATAGAATAACACAAAATCTGAAGAATCACATATTTATACACAGCAGGGCACAAGAATAATGCAATAGATGAGACAACTGACGTGAAGCAGAACTATGAGTATGGGAGGGACGAGAAAGAGTCGTGGCCTTAAATATTGGAGCAGTTCATAGATAAGGAGTGTGATAGTTAAATTGTCCTGTGATTGAAGTCTGGTCCATGGTTATGATGATCCCACAGGTCTGAGGAGCACGTTCCTTAGCTGATGTACAATGACAAAAATCCATGCGACACATTAATTTCTGCACTGAGTGTGTCAAAGTTTGTCATGAGTTTGTATTCCCAAATTTTTCTGTCTCTCTGGGATTTGAAGTTACTTTTTAACCACTTCGCGCCAGAGCCTGTTTTTGCCTTCGTGACCGGGCCAATTTTTTCAATTCTGACCACTGTCACTTTATGAAGTAATTACTCTGGAACGCTTCAACGGATTCCCCTGATTCTGAGACTGTTTTTTCGTGACATATTTTACTTCATGATAGTGGTAAAATTTCTTCGATATCACTTGCGTTTATTTGTGAAAAAATCGGAAATTTGGCGAAAATTTTGAAAATTTAGCAATTTTAAAACTTTGAATTTTCATGCCCTTAAATCAGAGAGATATGTCACACAAAATAGTTAATAAATAACATTTCCCACATGTCTACTTTATATCAGCACAATTTTGGAAACAAAATTTTTTTTTGTTAGGAAGCTATAAGGGTTAAAAGTTGACCAGCGATTTCTCATTTTTCCAACAAAATTTACAAAAACATTTTTTTAGGGACCACATCTTATTTGAAGTGACTTTGAGGGGCCTTTATGACAGAAAATACCCAAAAGTGACACCATTCTAAAAACTGCACCCCTCAAGGTGCTCAAAACCACATTCAAGAAGTTTATTAACCCTTCAGATGTTTCACAGGAGTTTTTGGAATGTGGAAGAAAACAATGAACATTTAACTTTTTTTCACAAAAATGTTACTTTAGACCCAATTTTTTTTATTTTCACAAGGGTAACAGGAAAAAATGGCATACACAATTTGTAGTGCAATTTCTCTTGAGCGCGCTGATACCCCATATGTGAGGGAAAAACACTGGGCGCACTGCAGGGTTCGGAAGGGAAGGAGCGCCATTAGACTTTTTGAATGTAAAATTTGTTTGAATAATTAGCAGACGCCATGTTGCATTTGGAGAGCTCCTGCCAGGGGCGGAACTACCGCCCGTGCAGCCGGTTCATTGAACGGGGGCCCCGAGGGAGAGGGGGCCCCTCCAGCCTCCAGCAGGGCCGCCATCAGGGCATGTCTGCCCTGACTCCAGTGTGGGGCCCAGCCGGTAGGGGCCCCCTTGGAGCCCCGTTGGGGGCCCCCTCTTGTGAGTCTCTCTCCTCATGGGGCCCCCGGCCCCATGCTAAGCGCCGGGTCCGGGACATCTCAGCGCTGCGCTGCGCTCCTGCGGCAGCGCCTTCATGATTCCCCTGATTTCCGGTCATGTGACGGCACCGTCACATGGCCGGAAGTCAGGAGAACCTGGTGTCAGCGATTTGGACGAGCGCCAGGATTCTGCAGGGATCGCATGGGGGTAAGTATAACAAGTTTTGTTTTTTTCAAAATACAATTTACTAGGAGTGGGGGGAATGGGAGGTGTGTGTGTGTGTGATAAGAGATGCATGGGGGGGGGGGGAGATGATAAAAGATGCACATGGGGTGGGGGGGATGAGAGAGGTGCACATGTGGGGGGAGGGGGATGAGAGAGGTGCACGTGGGGGGGAGGGGGATGAGAGAGGTGCACGTGGGGGGGGGGATGATAAAAGATGCACATGGGGTGGGGGTGGTGAGAGAGGTGCACATGTGGGGGGGGGGATAAGAGATCCACATGGGGGGGAGATAAGAGATGCACATGGGGGGGAGATAAGAGATGCACATGGGGAGGGGGATAAGAGATGCACATGGGGGAGGGGGATAAGAGATGCACATGGGGGGGAGATAAGAGATGCACATGGGGGGGTGAGAGAGGTGCACATGGTGGGGATGAGAGATGCACATGGGGGGGATGAGAGAGGGGCACATGTGGGGGAGGGGGATGAGAGAGGGGCACATGTGGGGGAGGGGGATGAGAGAGGGGCACATGTGGGGGAGAGGGATGAGAGAGGGGCACATGGGGGGGTGGTGAGAGCTGCACATGGGGGGGATGAGAGAGGGGCACATGTGGGGGAGGGGGATGAGAGATGGGCACATGTGGGGGAGGGGGATGAGAGAGGGGCACATGTGGGGGAGGGGGATGAGAGATGTGCACATGGGGGGGTGGTGAGAGCTGCTCATGGGGGGGTGATAGCTGCACATGGGGGAATTGGGAGAAAATGAGCTGCACATGGGGGAATTGGGAGTAGGGGGATAATGAGCTGCACATAATGAATGTGGGGTGGGGGAGAGTAAATGATAAATGACGATGGGGTGGGGAGAGCACGGACATGATATAATGAATTGGGGCAGGGGGTGCATGTAAATAATGAATGCGGGGAGCAGGAAGTATAGAGTAGAGGTTCTAATTAAATTATATATTAAGTGCCTATTTACAGTTAATGGGGGCACCGTGGTGGATTACAATTTATATTTGGAATGGTAGGTGGCATAATAACTAACCATATATTGATGGTGGATGCACGTCTGTATTCAGCTGCGTAATGTAGAAGTTGGGGAATGTGCTCTAGATAACTGTGTTATTTTATGCAGAGACGAGTTCTGGCTGGAAGACGTGATGGCGGTCTGTGCTGGATGAAGGAGAAAAGCGTAGCTGAAGGACTTCACCTAGAGACGTCACCAGTGAGTCAGTGCATTACATGTACACTTACACTATATACTATGTACCGGGCTCCTGTGTATAATGTCACTGGTGATCACTGTATTACCTGTACACTATATACAGAGCTCCTGTGTATAATGTCACTGGTGATCACTGTATTACCTGTACACTGACACTATATACAGAGCTCCTGTGTATAATGTCACTGGTGATCACTAGATTACCTGGACACTTACATTATACATACCATGTATAGAGCTCCCGTGTATAATGACACTTATGGTAATATTAGTAATGTGGTGGTAATATTAGTAATGTGGTGGTAATATGTGGTCTGGTCATGGTGTGGCAGTTTTTCTCCCTTCTGTGTGGTATTATTCGGTCACTATGTTGTGGTAATATGTGGTCTGGTGATGGTGTGGCGGTTTTCCCTGTATGTGGTATTATTGGTCATTTAAAAAAAAAATGTATATGACACATTCCCTTAAAGAAAACTAAATAAAAATATATCTAAAAAGAGTATTGGATATTTTAAGAAAATTTTAATAGGTTATAGTAGGGCCCGGCCAGAAGAGTCTACCTTATCGTGGTGGCGGCTTTAAAAATCTTTTGGCCAAAACAAAAGCTGTTGGCTATGTATGTGGCACCGTCACATGGCCGAACGTCAGGAGAGCCTGGTGGCAGCGACGTGGACGAGCGCCAGGATTCTGCAGGGATCGCATGGGGGTAAGTATAACAAGTTTTATTTTTCTTAAATACAATTAATTAACTAGGAGTGGGGGGGATGAGAGATGCACATGGGGGGGATGAGAGATGCACATGGGGGGGATGAGAGATGCACATGGGGGGGATGAGAGATGCACATGGGGGGGATGAGAGATGCACATGGGGGGGGATGAGAGATGCACATGGGGGGGATGAGAGATGCACATGGGGGGGATGAGAGATGCACATGGGGGGGGATGAGAGATGCACATGGGGGGGATGAGAGATGCACATGGGGGGGATGAGAGATGCACATGGGGGGATGAGAGATGCACATGGGGGGGATGAGAGATGCACATGGGGGGGATGAGAGATGCACATGGGGGGGATGAGAGATGCACATGGGGGGGATGAGAGATGCACATGGGGGGGATGAGAGATGCACATGGGGGGGATGAGAGATGCACATGGGGGGGGATGAGAGATGCACATGGGGGGGATGAGAGATGCACATGGGGGGGGATGAGAGATGCACATGGGGGGGGATGAGAGATGCACATGGGGGGGATGAGAGATGCACATGGGGGGGATGAGAGATGCACATGGGGGGGATGAGAGATGCACATGGGGGGGATGAGAGATGCACATGGGGGGGATGAGAGATGCACATGGGGGGGTGAGAGATGCACATGGGGGGTGAGAGATGCACATGGGGGGGTGAGAGATGCACATGGGGGGGTGAGAGATGCACATGGGGGGGTGAGAGATGTACATGGGGGGGTGAGAGATGCACATGGGGGGGTGAGAGATGCACGGGGGGGGATGAGAGATGCATCGGGGGGGGTGAGCTGCACATGGGGGGGATGAGAGCTGCACATGGGGGGGTTATGTTTACATAACTTTGTTGCCTTATGAAGCGCAGGGGGGGGGGGCCCCCAAAAATTTCTTGCACAGGGGCCCACTACAGTCTGTGTCCGCCCCTGGCTCCTGCTGTGCCTAAACAGTGGAAACGCCCCACAAGTGACACCATTTTGGAAACTAGACCCCTTAGGGAACTTATCTAGATGTGTGGTGAGCACCTTGAACCCCAAGGTGCTTCACAGAAGTTTATAATATTGAGCTGTAAAAATAAAATTTTCACATTTTTCCCACAAAAACGTTTTTCATCCCTTAATTTTGCATTATCATAAGGGTAATAGGATAAATTGCACCATGAAGTTTGTTGTGCAATTTCTCCTGAACATGCCGATACCCCATATGTGGGGGAAAACCACTGTTTGGGCGCACGGCACAGTTTGGAAGGGAAGGAGTGCCATTTGACTTTTTGAGTGTAAAATTTGCTTGAATAATTAGCGGACTCCATGTTGCATTTGGGGAGCCCCTGATGTGCCTAAACAGTGGAAAACCCCCACAAGTGACACCATTTTGGAAACTAGACCCCTTAGGGAACTTATCTAGATGTGTGGTGAGCACCTTGCACCCCCAGGTGCTTCACAGAAGTTTTTAATATTGAGCCGTAAAAATAAAATTTTCACATTTTTCCCACAAAAAATGTTTTTCATTCCCTAATTTTGCATTATCATAAGGATAACAGGAGAAATTGCACCATGAAATTTGTTGTGCAATTTCTCCTGAGTACGCCGATACCCCATATGTGGGGGAAAACCACTGCTTTGGTGTGCGGCAGGGTTCAGAAGAGAAAGGAGCGCTATGTTGGCTGGGATAGGTTGCAGACACCATGTCACATTTGAAGAGTCGCTGACATGCCGAAACAGCAGAAACCCCCACAAGTGACCCCATTTTGTAAACTACACCTCTCAATGAATTCATCTAGGGAAGTAGTATTTTTTAATTTTTTAATTTATATCATTGGGCAGTGAAAAAAACATAATTATATTTTTACCACAAAAAATGTTTTACCCCCAGATTTTACATTTTCACACAGGGCAATGGTAAAAATGGTGCCGAAATGTGTCACACAATTTCTTCTAAAAGTGGCAATACCCCATATGTGGCTGTATCGTACCGCTTAGCCTTACGGCGAGATCTGGGAGGGACGGAGCGCTATTTGACAATTTGAGAACAAATTATTGTAGAATAGGCATTTGGATTTGGGAGCACAACATTTTCTGAATTTTTTGGGGACAAGGGCCATTTCGCTTTTCCAGAGCCTTTCTGCTACCAGTAACTTGGAATATTTTTAACAGATGACGGACCTGAGTGGGGACTAGCTTTTTTTGAGGACTGAGTTTAAGCTTTTATTGGGAATATTTTACGTAACATTTATCCGGCACTCGAGGCTGAGCACTTACATCGGGGTTTCCATCTAAATTTCCAAGTGATGTAATTCAGATGAAACCCTTGTGGGATCCATTCACTGTAATGAGGAAGCTGAGTTACTCTGGACTCTGTCTGGCCTCTGTTTAGTGGTGTCCTTTTTTTCAGAAGTGCACAAAACTGTGGCCATCTGCACTTTTATGCACGCCTAAAAAAACTGACACCGTGGGATCACAGGCCAGATGGCATCCACAGTGGCCTATATCTGCCTCATTACAGGGAATCTTCCGTCATGGGTTCCGTCTGAATCACGTACTTCAGAGATTTACACGGAAACTCTGGTGTAAGTGCTCAGCGCAGAGCGCAGGATAAATGTGAGCAGAGCCTTACTGCGATCTTTAGGAGACATAATAAACAAATCAGTAGCAGGTGAAGAATTGGTTTTATTTATTTTTTACGCCGTTCCTCGTGCGGTATAAGTGATGAGATTACTTTATTCTTCGGGTCGGTGCGATTACAGAGATACCAGATTAATATCGGGTTTTTATGATTGACAGTTGTCACACGCTAAGAGACGCTTTCTTTTGCAAAATCTAGTTTTTCCATCGCCATATTTTGAGAGCTATAATTTTTCCATATTTCGGCCGACAGAGTCATGTGATGGCTTGTTTTTTGCGGAAGGAGTTGACATTTTTATTGGTACCATTTTTGGGTACGTGACATTTTTTGATCGCTTTCTATTCCATTTTTTGGGAGGTAAAATTAACAAAAACCAACAATTCAGGAATTGTTTTTTGAGAGTTTTTTTTATGCCGTTCTGCGTGTGGTAAAAGTGATAAGGCAGCATTATTCTTCGGGTCAGTACGTTTACAGCGATACTACACTTACTGAATTTTTTTTATGTTTTGGCGCTTTTACACAATAAAACAATTTTATAGAAAAACATTTTTTTTTGCATCGCTTTATTCTGAGAGCTATAACTTTTTTATTTTTCGGCTGATTGAGCTGTATGGCAGCTTTTTTTTTGCGGAACAAGATGACGTTTTCAGCGGTACCATTTTTATTTCCATTTTGCTTTTTGACCGCATTTTTTTCCACTTTTTGTTTGGCAATATGATGAAAAAGCATAGTTTTTTGCTTCGTTTTTTATTTATTTTTATTACGGTGTGCACAGAAGGAGTTAATTAGTGTGACGGTTTTATAGATCGGATTGTTTCGGACGCGGCGATACCAAATATGTGTACTTTTTTTGTTTTTGCATAAATATACGGATTTATTGGTTTAATATTTTATTTATTTATTTTTAGTTATTTTGTGATTTTTTTTAACAGTTTCAAAACATTTTTTGGACTTTTGTTTTACATTTTTACTTAGTCCCTGTATGGGACATTCATTTTTAATTTTCTAATCACTGATCTCATGCAATGCAATAGATATGTATCTATGCTGACAGCTTCACACTGTCTGTCTCCTGCTGGACTCAGCTTGCAGGCTGAGCCTAGCAGGACACCATATATGGCAGATCTGGAGGCGGTCATGTGACCTCCAGCTGCCATAACAACGGCAGGTCCTGGAAGACATCAGGGGGCCGTCGGAGAGGTAAGTGGACGACCCCCTCTCCTCTCATTATCTTCTATATGCCGCGATCACTATAGATCGCGGCGTACAGAAGATAGCAAAGGGTTCACATCATTGAGACCTGATCCAATCAGGTCCCGATAATGTCCCCTGTTAGAGCTATCGCTCTGCACCGCACCCGCAGCGCTTGCTGAACCCTGGGGGTCCTGAGCGCTGCTGGACCGCCCACCGTTTTTAAACGTCGGCACTGCACAGAGCCCAGACAGCGCAGACGTTTATATACAGTGGGCGGCTGGGAAGAGGTTAATACCCGTAACTTCATGTCTCTGCTGTCGCAGTCCTATCTCAGATCTTCTCGGCTTGACCGTCGACGGTAGTCTCTCAGGCTTGGGGTAAGGTGATCCAGACCTCGGCTCTTGACAGGTGACGTCGGATTCCGGGAACTTACTCAGTGTGGGGCGCAGGTCCTGACTCTAATCAACCTGCACAGAACACTTCTGTGAGGAGTCCGGAGCATATCAGGCGGTGTCCGGCTCTTGTGCAACACAGGCCTCCGGCTGAGGCCTGTCGCGCTGGGCTCTGCGGTACCTCTGGAGCACGTCTGCTCCACTCTGCAACCCGGCACCAAATCTGCTTGTGGCTTGGTGCACTGGACTTTTATATCCAGGAAATCCTTCCTGGAGGTCACCTGATCAGGTCCGGCATCTGAATTTGCTCCCCCTTCAACTCTTCTAGCACAACTTGGTTCCGCTTGATTTCATCTGGCCAGCAGATGGCAATCTCTCCTCATCTCTGGCACATCCTGCAAGAGTTCTCCTGATGGTTCATTGCCTTCTACTACAGGTATGCCGATGATCAGGGCTGCCACCAGGAATTTCAGGGCCCCATGCCGGCAAAATTTTCGGATCCCCTTGAGACTCCGCCCAGGCTTCACCCCAGCCAAATCTCCGCCCCTCAACCTTCCTCTGAGTCACTGACTGCAGACTTATGAATCTTCACTTTTTATGCACTGTGAGGATTTGCCAGTATCAGAGCCGGGAACGGCGGTCACGTGATCAAGGTTTTGAAATGCAGTCTCCCAGCCATAATCCAACTTGAGGAGTACAGCCTCACTTAATGCAAGTGTATTGAGTGGGTCTGCAGCCATGTGATCACCATTACCGGCTCTGATACTGGCAAATCCTCACAGTGCAAACAATGTGAGGATTCACAAGTCTGCAGTCAGAGTGATGCAGAGAAACTGCAGACTTGTGGATTTAAACTGGACAGCACCTTTAAGGCTCATTCAGCCGTCGTTGAATATCAGTCTCCATTTGGACTGGCCACAGGTCTCCTGACCTGAGCTCAGCAGCCTCACAGCATGTATGAGGATGCGGGTCATGAGACTGGTGCCCAGTCCACGCACTGAAGGCCGAGCGCATCTAATAAAGATGTTTTCCAATCATTTATACCCACCTACATCAATCATTCCATCCCCCCTTCAAACCTACAACCAAAATTTATAAGCTACTGGAGAATCCTGAGCGCTGCTCACTGATGTTGTAATTTTGCACTGGGTCTTGCAGCAGCGTCAGGATCATCCAATAGCTTATACATTTTGGTTCAGGGATGAAAGGGGGAGGGTAGAGAATGATTGTATCCTACAATCACGTACTGAGATGATGGACAAATGAATACATGGACTTAAGTTAGCTACTCACATAGCCAGTGGCTCCGCCGCGCCCGCTGCCCAGTCAAGCTGAATCTAATGGCCGCCTTAGCCTACCCACCACCTCAGCCTGCCTACCGCCTCAGCCTGCCCACCGCCGTCGCCTCAGCCTGTGGTCATCGAATTAATAAATGTAACCAGTGTATTGTATTGCGTATATATTCACCGAATATACACCACTAAAAATATCTTTATATGTTGTGGCAAGACGACTCATTCGGACGTAGACACAGGTACGGTTACGTCTGCAGGTTTATTATGTCAGCATAAAGCACTGAAGACTTCAGCAAAAATAAACTCATCCTTCCTGGCATAAAGGTGAAACAAAAGACAAATGGAAACACAGTCCATATTTGTGCGGGTTGCCCTGCACCAGTTTGCAGCACCTTCAACTCCTCTCTGAGCTGAAGTTACACAGCCTGGAGACTTGTCTCTCAAGACTTACCAACAACAATGAAAAAAAACAGTACTGAACATTAAAACCATGCTCAGCCATACCCTGAGGGGAGGTATGGTGAATGACGTCCCTCCCGTCTCTATGTCATTCACATAAAACCACACCATTTAAAAGAGTTAACCCCCAGAATATAACATGCTGGGGGAAATACATTAGGTCTCAGTTCACGCAGGATAGCAACCTGAGTGACACATACCTCCCCTCATATATCACACCAGTGACTCTGTCACAAAGTATTCATTAAAAACCTATAAATTCTAGAATATAAATAAAAATACACCTCAAAACATGATAACTCAAAAAAGTGATGATATAAAAAAAATATCAAGTAGCCAAGAGTAAAAAGGGTGGGATCACCCGATTTTTCAACTACTCTTGTTCCTACCTTCTGGTTGGCACTCTCTTGAACGCAATCCTTGTCGACTAGCCTTTGTCATCTTAACTGCCTCCTCACCAGAATCTCCTCAGCAGCCTCCCCTCACTGACACAATCTCCTCAGCAGCCTCCCCTCACTGCCAAAATCGCCTCAGCTGCCTCCCTTCACCACCAAAATGTCCTCAGCAGCCTCCCTTCACACCAGAATCTCCTCAGCAGCCTCTCCTCCCCTCGCCAGAAACCCCTCAGCAGCCTCCCCCAGTCCTCATACATTGCCCGCTACTGCCGCCTCTTCCTCCTCACTGTAACACACACTGCCTGCCTCCGCCTAAGCCTGCCTGTCTCGGGTCCCAATAGACGTGTGGCACGCTACTGCTCTGCTCCGGAATAAAAATGAGCACGCAGCATGTCACGTGACCGGCGTCAGGACCTTGATGCACCCAGCCGCGGATTAAAGGTATAGCGGTCATTTCCGGCCGCTGGGAGCATTATGCTCTGAACTGTTGACCCTGACTCCCTGAGGCCGGTGAGTAGAAGCAAAGAGAGGGGGGTCACCTTTTTACTTCGGTTCACCGGGCCCCATACAGTAGTAAGGGCAGTAATTCCCTGATGGCGGCCTTGCCGATAATTACTGCAGGACTTGCAGCTTCTTTCTCTCAGTTGCTCAGTTTACTCTGTTGCTGGCCTCTTCTCTTACTGATCACAATTATATATTCCAGGTCCTTCAGCTTTGTGGTAGCAGGTAACAGGTTTCCCCGACACTCCATGTGGCTCACAACACACACCGCTCAGTACTCTTTATCAGTAATGTGCTATATATCATTGCTGCACCAAAGCCATTTAGAGGTCACAGTAATACATTGCAAGCAACACAACAAAGTATAACATATATTACATTACAAGAGAAAAAAAAACACCCTATATTCAGTAATTTAAAGGCAGACTGAAAAATTAAATAATTGGCAATAATAAGTGTCATTATGGGAACCTGACAGGTCCCCCATACCCTCCAAACCACCGGCATGTAAGAGACACAAAATATAATGTCCTAGAAGAGGTTATTGAAAGTAATGTAATTTAATTAACTCTTCTATGGCACTTTGATAGTCTAATAATGTATAGAACACTTTTTACTACAGACCCAGCCAATTCCAAAAAAGTGAGCAGAGCATGGGCAAGACAGGGTGTGGACGCGACCGCCTGTCCTATTCATGAAAAGTTACATCACTTTAGTTGCGTCACTCACACCAGAAAGATTAGAAACTGGAGTAATATTTCCAGCAGAATACACAGAGGCAACACCACTGAGAAGATGTGATTAATTCATTAATAAATTTGATGCATCTAACTATAAAATACTCCTTCATTAAGACTGGAGAGTAAAATGTCCATCTTAAATGGAAGGTGCCATGATTTTATTTAGGTATTAATATAATTATTAATTATATAATCAATTATTTTTAATACAAAATTAAATGCACTGGTTTAATATTTTTTAATTTATTAACTTTATCTACAGCCACAGTGGTCAGCCATATTAGTTTGCTGGTGTGTAAATGTCTGAGCACGACACTTACACACTTCAAATATGGCAGCCCCTGTACATAGGAGACTGCGTACTGTGTCCTACTGCACCTCCTGCATTGTGGCTGCCTCCTGCTGTGACCTAGGCACGCCTCCTGGGCTGTCCAGGTCACAACTGTGGGAGGAGATCAGCACTATGTTTTTTGAATCCCACAGCTGTACAGTGATCTACACTTTCCCCCTGTCACCATTCACACTGCTCAGTGCGAGCAGTGACAGGAGGCACAGGGATGCGGTGAACGCTGAGCGGAGGTCCAGGATGAGATGAGTATCGGCGGTGGTGAGCAGTGTTCTGCAGCCTGACATTAGCAGAACAATACTGCTGATCACCGCTCTCAGCCACTGTCACCGCAGTGTTCAGTAGACATATAGCAGGATAGGAAGTATTTCTGCGCTCTCCGGAATACGACACAAATGTTGGTAATAGAATTGTAGGTTTATTGTCAACGCGTTTCAGAGTTCACTGACTCCTTCCTCATGACAACCATACATAACCAGTTACAGGCATACATGGTTTAAATGCAGAAAAAATAAAAAAAATGGCGCCAAGTGCAGAGGGAGGGGTAAGTACAGTCACATGTCTAAATACCGTGTAGAAAGCTATTCTACCATTTTTCTCTTTTCCGCCATTACTAGCATCATATCTCCTAGAGTATTTACAATTTTTTAATCACTTTATTTTGAATTAGAATTAAATATAAGTATATCTTCTTGTTATTTTCTAGAAAAAAATCAATCATATAACTTTATACACGGTATTTAGACATGTGACTGTACATACAGCGGGTACGGAAAGTATTCAGACCCCTTTAAATTGTTCACTCTTTGTTTCATTGCAGCCATTTGGTAAATTCTAAATAGTTCATTTTTTTTTCATTAAAGTTCACTCTGCACCCCATCTCGACTGAAAAGAAACAGAAATGTAGAAATTTTTGCAAATTTATAAAAAAACAAACACTGAAATATCGCATGGTCATAAGTATTCAGACACCTTGCTCAGTCACTCATATCCATCCACTTCTATGAGAACAGTGGTGTAATGTGTGACCCCTCTCCATCCACTTCTATGGGAGCAGTGGTGTAATGGGCGTTAGATACACGGCTCTGGGTTGTATCACATGATTGGTGTTAGATACACGGCTCTAGGTTGTATCACATGATGGGCATTAGATACACGGCTGAGTCAGTGTGATGATTACTCTGCTGTGCTCTGAACACTGGGGTAAAGAAATGCAACAGTGCAATAGGGTCTTACCCACGTGAAAGGTTTGGTACATTTTGTTCATACATAAACAGTTACAGGCATACGATAGGTTAAATGGAGAAGAAATTCAAAAAATGGTGCCAAGTGCAGAGGGAGGGGTACAGTGGGTATGGAAAGTATTCAGACCCCTTTACATTTTTCACTCTTTGTTTCATTGCAGCCATTTGGTAAATTCTAAATAGTTCATTTTTTTCTCATTAAAGTACACTCTGCACCCCATCTTGACTGAAAAAAAGAAATGTAGAAATTTTTGCAAATTTATTATAAAAGAAAAACTGAAATATCACATGGTCATAAGTATTCAGACCCTTTGTTCAGACACTCATATTTAAGTCACATGCTGTCCATATCCTTGTGATCCTCCTTGAGATGGTTCTACTCCTTCATTGGAGTCGAGCTGTGTTTAATTAAACTGATAGGACTTGATTTGGAAAGGCACACACCTGTCTATATAAGACCTCACAGCTCACAGTGCATGTCAGACCAAATGAGAATCAGGAGCTCAAAGGAACTGCCCAAGGAGCTCAGAGACAGAATCAGAATTGTGGCAAGGCAAAGATCTGGCCAAGGTTACAAAAGAATTTCTGCATTACTCAAGGTTCCGAAGAGCACATTGGCCTCCATAATCCTTAAATGGACGAAGTTTGGGACCACCAGAAGTCTTCCTAGACCTGGCTGTCCAGCCAAACTGAGCAATCGTGGGAGAAGAGCCTTGGTGAGAGAGGTAAAGAAGAACCCCAAGATCACTGTGGCTGAGCTCCAGAGATGCAGTAGGGAGATGGGAGAAAGTTCCACAAAGTCAACTATTACTGCAGCCCTCCACCAGTTGGGCCTTTATGGCAGAGTGGCCCAACGGAAGCCTCTCCTCAGTGCAAGACATATGAAAACCCTCAGAGTTTGCTCAAAAACACATGAAGGACTCCCAGACTCCTGGTCTGATGAGATGAAGATAGAACTTTTTGGTGATAATTCTAAGCGATATGTGTGGAGAAAACCCAGGTACTGCTCATCACCTGCCCAATACAATCCCATCAGTGAAACATGGTGGTGGCAGCATCATGCTATGGGGGTGTTTTTCAGCTGCAGGGACAGGACGACTGGTTGCAATTGAAGGAAACATGAATGCGGCCAAGTACAGAGATATCCTGGATGAAAACCTCTTCCAGAGTGCTCTGGACCTCAGACTTGGCCGAAGGTTCACCTTCCAACAAGACAATTACCCTAAGCACACAGCTAAAATAACAAAGGAGTGGCTTCAGAACAACTCTGTGACCATTCTTGACTGGCCCAGCTAGAGCCCTGACCTAAACCCAATTGAGCATCTCTGGAGAGACCTAAAAATGGCTGTCCACCAACGTTCACCATCCAACCTGACGGAACTGGAGAGGATCTGCAAGGAAGAATGGCAGAGGATCTGACGCGCCCCCTGGGCCTGTGCTGCTGCTGCTGTGCAGGGGGAATACCCGGAGCCGGATCGCTGGGGGTTGTAGTTCTCCGTGGCGGTGACCCGGTCCGTGCCCAGGGTGGTCAAACCAGTGGCAGTCTATTTGTATGGTAATAAGTGTCCGACTGCGCCACCCGTGGATTGCGGTCAGTGGGGACCGCCGCTGCGCTGCAGACCGCTGAGGCTGATGTTGTTTGCGCAGCTGAGTATGGGATGACTCCCCACAGGAGAAGTATTGCCTCAGGGCAGCTAATGTGGAAGATGATGGGAGTGATGGTGTGAGGGTCCCAGTGCTAATCGTGCTGGAGCGGCAAGGAATCACAGAGACGTGAGGTGCAGTTCAGGGTCTTTACTGATGGTACAAGGCAGACCCTCCCGGGAGTACTGGCTAGTATAAGGGGCCTGGTCAGTCTGCGAGCAAGCAGGAGTTCCCCTGGTCAGGTGGAGTTGTAGGCCTCCCCGTTAATCTGCACTCTTCCTGGCTACCTTGCTGTCAGCGGTTACAAGTAGCCCACGTCCCTGAGTATACCGTGTGGTGCTCACCCGTATGGCTGGTGACTTGGGGCCTTCTGTTAGCCTCCGCTCCTGGATGGCGGCGCTGGTCCCTTCTCTGTGACTGAGCCTCCGGGCTTCTATGGCCAGAGGACCTGGAATCCCCTGCCGGCTGGTTTCTGCTGCTGGGTGTAGATCAGTCCCCACAGCCTCGGACTCCTGTGTCCGGTTTTAGTGTCCTTGTCCAGGGCGAGCTCTGCTCAGCTCCAGCCCCTGGACTTCTGCTACTGCTCCTACAGAGCTCCTAGTTCTTCCTTTCCCTCTCCAGGCTCTGACTCTGTCTCCTCTAATCCCGCCCCAGACCCAGTTTAAAAGGGCAGATTCCTCCCCTCCCAGGTCTGGGCGGACCGTGTTGCATGCTTAGGGATCCTGACCAGAGAAACCTCCCACTTGCTCTCAGACATAATATCTCTATTACTGCGGCAACCAGACCCCTGGGGTGTCGCATTCCCCCCTAGTAAATTTTAGTACTCCGGGACTAAACACATTTTTAAAGAAACATAAATACAAGGTATAACAATAACAAGACAACATATTTACAAGAAGCTTTAGTCTGGAGAGGTCACGGCGTTTCCGTGACCGGGTGTCCATATCACCCAAGGTGAAGTTTATGAAACAAAGGGGGTGTCCATGTCACCCAACAAGGCGAAGTCTTGGCACAGAATAGGGGACCTGTCCAAAGCAAACGCCTTGCGTTGTCCTTGGGCGTGGCTGCAAGGCTAGAGCTAGCTACTTTGGGCCGCAAGTAGGCCACGCCAGACAGGTTTTATCTTCCGCGGCCGTCTTCGCAAGAGGCACCAAGGTGCAACTATCTACAAAACTGTTCCGGTTATCCAGTGTCCATAACCTGTTAGTCCAAATAAATCTGCAGGGTAACTGAAAAACATAATTAGTAACAGGCAACAAACATAAACCATAAACATTTTTCAATAAACAGTCAACTTTACAGTGCATTGGTTTAGATTCTCCAGCGAGCGGGCATCTGACCTCTAGTGACTCTAGTGGACCTACGGAGCTCACTAACTGGTTCTGCACTACAGGGTGTAGGAGGTGTTATGGGCAAGCTGGGCAGCTTTCTGCGCACTCTTTGGCTCACTAGAGGCACAGCAGGCTCACTACTAGCAGAGGGTTGATCCTCCTGTACTGCTGGTGTGGACTCTTCTGCCTCTTGGGCCGGCTGCTCTTCCAGCTCTACCGGTTCCTCTGTAGGCACTTGCGGGGCTGGCTGGAGAAAGGTGAGGACGGGTACCACGACAGCGCCGTTTACTTGTGTCCAAGACCGGGGGAAGTCTCCGAGTACGGTACTGATCATTTCTTCCCTTTCCTCTGCGGGTTGAGGGTTTTCTTGATCTTCTTCAGGGCTTTGCAGCTGCTCGGGACACTTCTTCAGGTGGTCTCTGGAGACAATGGCTGTGGTTTCTCCTCCATCCTTACTGATTACGCAGATTTTTGGGTTCTCATGGCTTGATGGCAGTACGGTGTACGGGTCCTTCTCCCACTGGTCGTCCAACTTGTGGAGCCGCCTCTTCCTCTTCAAGACCTGCTCTCCAGGTACCAGGGGAACAGCGGGAGCATACTGGTTATAAGCCTTCTCTTGCCTTTCTCTAGCTTGAGACAGACTTCGCTCGACGCTCTCCTGTACTTTCCGATACTGCTGCTGCCGTTCTGTATCCCAGTCTGCCTCTGGCGAGGTGTCCTCAGGCGTCAGGACTCCCATATCCAGGTCAATAGGCAGCTTACCAGGTCTTGCTCTCATTAGGTAAGCCGGGGTACAGTTGGTGGAACCAACAGGGATGTGGTTATACAGGTCCACCAGATCGGGCAGTTTCTCAGGCCACAGACTGCGTTCTTCCAGGGGCAATGTTTTTAGCAGATCTATCACCACCTGGTTCATCTTCTCGCAGAGTCCATTGGTTTGAGGGTGATAGGGCGTTGTTCTTATCTTCTTGCAGCCATACAGGTTGCAGAACTCCTGGAAGACCTCCGCTTCGAAGGCTGGTCCTTGGTCTGTCAGCACTTGGTCCGGGTACCCGTGTGGATGGCAGAAGTGCTGCTGGAAGGCTCTAGCTGCTGTTTGAGCCGTTAAGTCCTTGACCGGGACCACCACCAGGAACCGGGAGTAATGATCTACGATTGTGAGGGCGTAGACATACCCAGATCTGCTTGGAGCCAGTTTCACATGGTCCAGGGCTACCAGTTCCAGTGGCTGTCTGGTGATGATGGGCTGCAGGGGAGTCTTCTGGCTGGTACGGTCTTTTCTTCTCAGGTGGCACAGGCCACAGTCTCTGCACCACCTCTCGATGGCTCCTCTCATGCCTACCCAGTAGAACCGTTCACGCAACAAGAACTCCAGCTTCTTCCATCCGAAGTGTCCTGCTCCGTTGTGGTATGCCTCCAGAACCATAGCCGCGTCTCGTCTTGGGACCACTACCTGCCAGGTCAACTCGTGTTCGAGAGTTAACCATTCTCCGGCACAGCTTCTCCCTGTAGAGGAACAGCTTACTTTTCTCCTTCCACAGTTGCTTGGTCTCCTCCGGAGCATCTGGGTCAAGACGGGCATCGGCCTGGGTCAGCATTTCCTTCACCAAATGGACTGCGGGATCACTGTCTTGCGTCTCCGCCCAGTTGTAGTGGGGCAAGGGATTGAACGTCACGGAGCGCCTGTCCTTCACACGGTGGGAATACAGGGTAATCCCATGACGGTGGAACGCAGGGAGCTCAACTTCTTCCAGACCTTCTGGATCTTCCCCTACGTCTGGTAAGTTCGGCATTCTAGACAGGGCATCCGCGTTGGCATTTGAGCGTCCTGCCCGGTATTTGATGGTGAATTCAAAGTTGGACAGGCGGGCCATCCATCTCTGTTCCAGGGCACCGAGCCTTGCAGTGTCCAGGTGTGTCAACGGGTTGTTATCCGTGTACACGGTGAATTTGGAGGAGGCAAGGTAATGCTTGAAACGTTCGGTCACTGCCCACACTACTGCCAGGAACTCCAGCTTGAATGAGCTATAATTCTCAGGGTTCCTCTCCGTGGGCCGTAGCTTTCGGCTGGCGTAAGCGATTACCCGTTCTTTCCCTTGCTGGATCTGGGACAGTACGGCTCCTAGCCCGATGTTGCTTGCGTCCGTGTGGAGGATAAAGGGCTGGCTGTAGTCTGGATATGCCAGGATTTCATCCCCCGTGAGGGCCATCTTCAGCTGGCAAAAGGACTCCTCTTCCAGCTTTTCCCACCTGAAGGGCGGCTTCTGGTTTTTGGCTTTCCGAGATTGACCTATCAGGAGGTCCTGCATAGGGGCTGCCATTTTGGTGAAACCGGGAATGAATCTTCAGTAGTAGCCTACCAACCCGAGGAACTGCTGCACTTCCTTTATGCTGGAGGGTCTTGGCCAGTCCTTAATTACGGTGATCTTATCAGGGTCGGGAGCCACTCCGTCAGCACTCACCACGTGTCCCAGGTACTGCACCTTTGGTTTCAGGAGGTGACACTTGGAGGGTTTCACCTTTAGGCCGTAGTTTGCCAGAGCTTCAAACACTTCTGCCAGGTGTTTCAGGTGGTCCTCATAGGTCTTGGAATAGACGATGACATCGTCCAGGTATAACAGGACCGTCTCGAAGTTCCGGTGTCCCAGACAGCATTCCATCAACCGTTGGAAGGTTCCTGGTGCGTTGCAGAGCCCGAACGGCATGCAGTTAAATTCACTGAGACCCATCGGGGTGGTGAATGCGGTCTTCTCCCGGTCCGCCTCTGCTACAGGAACCTGCCAGTACCCGCTAGTGAGATCCAAAGTAGAGAAGAAGTTAGCAGATTTTAATGCAGCTAAGGACTCTTCTATCCTTGGTAACGGGTACGCATCTTTGTGTGTGATACGGTTGACCTTCCTGTAGTCTACACACATTCTCATGGTGTTGTCTTTCTTTTTCACTAAGACTAGTGGAGCTGCCCAGGGGCTACAGCTGTCCCTGATTACCCCAGCCTCCTTCATGTCTCTAAGCATCCCCTTGGCGTGTTGGTAGTGTGCCGGGGGTACGGGTCGGTATCTCTCCTTTATGGGAGGATGGTCTCCCGTGGGGATGTGGTGTTCTACCCCCTTTACTCGCCCGAAGTCTAGCGGGTGTTTACTAAACACTCTCTCGTACTCTCGAACCACCCGATAGACTCCCTGTTTCTGGTGTGAGGGAGTGGAGTCAGTACCCAAATGCAGTTGCTGACACCAGTCCTCCATTGGTTTCTTAGAGCCGTTACCTTCCTCTGGTTGAGATGGAGGCAAGGGTTCCACGGCCTGTACAGAATTCTGGTTTATGGTGAACAATTTGGCTAGCGTGGCATACCGGGGCAGGTGTACTTCTCTCTCCCCGATATTTATGATGCGAACGGGCACCCTTCCATGGCGTACATCGACCACCCCCCGTGCTGTCAAAATGGTGGGCCTACTGTCTGAGTAGACGGGTTCTACCATTGCTTAGTAGTCTCTACCTCTTAGACCAATAGCTGCCCGGCACCAAATCATCATCTCACTTTTTGGGGGCATGGCAATAGGGAACGGGTCACACATTCTCACGCTACCTATCTCACCACCAGATAGTTCCACCTGTTGCCGCTTCATCAGTGCCCGGATCTCTTTTTGGAGCACACGCTGCTGGCCGGAACTGGCGTTCTTGGCAACCTGCTGTAAAATGAGAATCACCTCTGCAAGACAATTTTCAATCACATTAGTTCCCAAGGTTATTCTAGGGTGACTCTCATGACGGTCTATGTCCACTATTATCAGTCCTTGTGCCGCCAGTTCGACTTTACCGATCTTAATGGTCACCTCTTTGAATCCCACCTGCGGCACGGGCTGACCATTGCTGGCGATGATACTCAGGTCGTCATCTGGGTAGCGGGTTATGTCCGAGTCATTCCAGTACTGCTTGAAGAGCACGTACGGGATGGTGGTGACCTGTGACCCGGTGTCTAGTAGGGCACTCATAGGAATGCCATCCAGTACCACAGGCAAGATTGGACGTCCCCCTACGTATTTATCATGCCAGTTTGATGGGCCTGATGGTCTTATGCCTGGGGGTTGGCCCTTTACCCCAGGTTGTGCCCGTTTAAATGACAGTACCTTGCTACATGTCCGGGTTGATTGCAGCGGCGGCAGATGGGTCGTCCGTCCTCGTTGTATCTGTCGCTGGGTCTTCCTCTGGCCGGTGGGGTCCTCCTCAGTCGGCGCCACGGGACGTCCTCCGGTCCGGATGCCAGCTGGATCTTTCCTGGAGAAGAGACCTATAAAGACTGCACAGTTCTGGTTAGCGCGGCAACACTCTTAGTCAGCTCTTGGACCTGATGGTGCAGGTCTGTAGCCGGGTCACTGTTTAAAGCCTGCGCATCAGCTCCCACACGCCCTGCAGACAAGGGCGCCGTCTCCTGGTGGTAAGTGATAGCAGGGCGCCTGTGGGTCACAGCGCCACCTGGTGCCGGTTCTCGGAGCACCCGGATGGCTCTGTCCTTGAACTGTGCAAAGTCCAGGTCAGGGTCCTGTAAGGCCATTGCCCGCAACTGGGTTCGGTGGGCATTGCACAGTAGACCCTCAATAAATTGTTCAGTCAACAGCTTATCTTCATTTCCCACGCTGTCAGGGTCTGCCTGCTTAATGGCTCTCAGGGCCTCTTGTAAGTTTAAAGCATAGTCTCTTATACTCTCATGTGCTCGCTGTTTGCACCCGTAAAATCTGAGCTTTATTTCGGCTGAGGTGCGGGTGTCAAATGTGTCTTTCAGCCGGGTTAGTATGTCTCTGACAGTCCTCTTCCTCCCAGGTGGCCAGGACTTTACCTCCCTTTGGGCTGCCCCGATTAATTGGGCCACCAGGATGCTCACTTTTTGCTCTTCTGTGAGGGGGTACACCTGGAAGAGGCTATCCAGTCTTTCTCTAAAGTCATTTAGGGTATGTGACTCCCCTGAGTACTGGGGTAGCCAGGCTGCCCCCGGGATATAGGGCATGGTGAATGGCATGACTGTTGCAGCGGTTGCGCTGGCTGTGGCAGTGGAGCTCCCCTCGGTATCCGGCATCCTCCTCCCCCCTAGTGGACCGTGGCCTACCTTGTGATGCTCTTCTTCCGTAGGCCGCGGCTCCGCAGTCGATCGTCGGGGTTGAGGACCTGGCGTCGCGCTCCGATGACGTCAGCGTCGCTCTTCCTCCCTTCCAGGACCTTGCGCAGCGTCAGAGCGTGGGGCGGAGCGTGGGGCGGAGCTTCGGATCTCGCGCGCTTTCGGCGTCCACGCCCCTCTTCTTCCCGTGCGGCGTCCCGAAGATGGAGTCCGAAGGCGGGAAGCAGCTGCGGATGGCGGGAAGAAGGCAGAAGACGGCGGGAAACGGTCCAAGATGGCGTCTGATGGCGGGAATCGGCTCCGGATGGCGGGAAACTTCACCACAGGTAAGTATAAAAGTCTCTTTTTCAGGCACGCAGTACCCGGTGGTTGCGGGCACGAAATCCTGCCGACTACGCCAAAGTTGACGCGCCCCCTGGGCCTGTGCTGCTGCTGCTGTGCAGGGGGAATACCCGGAGCCGGATCGCTGGGGGTTGTAGTTCTCCGTGGCGGTGACCCGGTCCGTGCCCAGGGTGGTCAAACCAGTGGCAGTCTATTTGTATGGTAATAAGTGTCCGACTACGCCACCCGTGGATTGCGGTCAGTGGGGACCGCCGCTGCGCTGCAGACCGCTGAGGCTGATGTTGTTTGCGCAGCTGAGTATGGGATGACTCCCCACGGGAGAAGTATTGCCTCAGGGCAGCTAATGTGGAAGATGGTGGGAGTGATGGTGTGAGGGTCCCAGTGCTAATCGTGCTGAAGCGGCAAGGAATCACAGAGACGTGAGGTGCAGTTCAGGGTCTTTACTGATGGTACAAGGCAGACCCTCCCGGGAGTACTGGCTAGTATAAGGGGCCTGGTCAGTCTGCGAGCAAGCAGGAGTTCCCCTGGCCAGGTGGAGTTGTAGGCCTCCCCGTTAATCTGCACTCTTCCTGGCTACCTTGCTGTCAGCGGTTACAAGTAGCCCACGTCCCTGAGTATACCGTGTGGTGCTCACCCGTATGGCTGGTGACTTGGGGCCTTCTGTTAGCCTCCGCTCCTGGATGGCGGCGCTGGTCCCTTCTCTGTGACTGAGCCTCCGGGCTTCTATGGCCAGAGGACCTGGAATCCCCTGCCGGCTGGTTTCTGCTGCTGGGTGTAGATCAGTCCCCACAGCCTCGTACTCCTGTGTCCGGCTTTAGTGTCCTTGTCCAGGGCGAGCTCTGCTCAGCTCCAGCCCCTGGACTTCTGCTACTGCTCCTACAGAGCTCCTAGTTCTTCCTTTCCCTCTCCAGGCTCTGACTCTGTCTCCTCTAATCCCGCCCCAGACCCAGTTTAAAAGGGCAGATTCCTCCCCTCCCAGGTCTGGGCGGACCGTGTTGCATGCTTAGGGATCCTGACCAGAGAAACCTCCCACTTGCTCTCAGACATAATATCTCTATTACTGCGGCAACCAGACCCCTGGGGTGTCGCAGATCCCCAAATCCAGGTGTGAAAAACTTTTTGCATCATTTCCAAGAAGACTCATGGCTGTACTAGCTCAAAAGGGTGCTTCTACTCAATACTGAGCAAAGGGCCTGAATACTTATGACCATGTGATAGTGGGTCTGAATACTTTCCGTACCCATTTGTACCCCTCCCTCTGCACTTGCCGCCATTTTTTGAATTTCTTCTGCATTTAAACCATATATGCCTGTAGCTATTTATGTATGGTTTTACTGAGGAAGGAGTCAGTGGACTCTGAAACGCGTTGACGATAAACCTACAGTTCTATTACCAACATTTGTGTCGTATTCCAGAGAGCGCAGAAATACTTCCTATCCTGCTATTAAAATCTACTGTTTTTGGAAGCTGCTGTATAAGTGTTGTGTCTCACACAACCACACAAGGTGAGGGGTTCTGCTAATAAATACCAAGTCTTTCAGCGTGGGTAAGACCCTATTGCGCTCTTGCATTTCTTTGCACCAGTGTTCAGAGCACAGCAAAGTAATCATCACGCTGATACAATCTAGAGCCGTGTATCTAACGCCCATTACACCACTGCCCCTATATTAGTGGATGGAGCGGTGTCACACATTACACCACTGCCCCTATATTAGTGGATGGAGCGGTGTCACACATTACACCACTGTTCCCAGAGAAGTGAACGGAGCGGTGTCCCACACTTCACCACTGTTCTCATAGAAGTGGACGGAGCGGTGTCACACATTACACCACTGTTCTCATAGAAGTGGACAGAGTGGTGTCACACATTACACCACTGTTCTCATAGAAGTGAATGGAGCGGTGTCACACATTACACCACTGTTCTCATAGAAGTGGACGAAGCAGTGTCACACATTACACCACTGTTCTCATTGAAGTGGACGGAGCGGTGTCACACATTACACCACTGTTCTCATAGAAGTGAACGGAGCGGTGTCACACATTACACCACTGTTCTCATAGAAGTGGATGGAGCAGTGTCACACATTACACCACTGTTCTCATAGAAGTGGATGGAGCGGTGTCACACATTACACCACTGTTCTCATAGAAGTGAACGGAGCGGTGTCACACATTACACCACTGTTCTCATAGAAGTGGACGGAGCGGTGTCACACATTACACCACTGTTCTCATTGAAGTGGACGGAGCGGTGTCACACATTACACCACTGTTCTCATAGAAGTGGATGGAGCGGTGTCACACATTACACCACTGTTCTCATAGAAGTGGATGGAGCGGTGTCACACATTACACCACTGTTCTCATAGAAGTGAACGGAGCGGTGTCACACATTACACCACTGTTCTCATAGAAGTGGATGGAGCGGTGTCACACATTACACCACTGTTCTCATAGAAGTGGATGGAGCGGTGTCACACATTACACCACTGTTCTCATAGAAGTGAACGGAGCGGTGTCACACATTACACCACTGTTCTCATAGAAGTGGATGGAGCAGTGTCACACATTACACCACTGTTCTCATAGAAGTGGATGGAGCGGTGTCACACATTACACCACTGTTCTCATAGAAGTGAACGGAGCGGTGTCACACATTACACCACTGTTCTCATAGAAGTGGATGGAGCAGTGTCACACATTACACCACTGTTCTCATAGAAGTGGACGGAGCGGTGTCACACATTACACCACTGTTCTCATAGAAGTGGACGGAGCGGTGTCACACATTACACCACTGTTCTCATTTAAGTGGACGGAGCAGTGTCACACATTACACCACTGTTCTCATTTAAGTGGACGGAGCGGTGTCACACATTACACCACTGCACCCATAGAAGTGGATGCAGCGTGGTCACACCTTATATCAGTGCTCTCAAGTGGAAAATATGGAAACTTTTTAAATTACTTTTCATACTTTACTCTATTAACCCCTTCATGACCTTTGACGTATAGGTACGTCCAAGGTCGCGCATCTTACCCCACACATGACAGCTGATCATGTGCCTCTAACGGCTAACAGATCCGAAATACACCGCTGTTGTTAACCAGATAAATGCTGCTGTCAATCACTGACAGCGGCATTTTACACTAGCGCCAGCCGGAAGAGCATCACATGTCCCGCCCTTCGGCGCTCCTGTCACTGTGAATCTCCTATGAATGTGGCGCGTGGCCGGCATTCATTGGAGATCGCGAGTTTTGCTACAAATAGCAGAGCTGAAGCCTTGCTATGTGAAGCACAAGCGATCAGATGATCGCAGCTTCAAGTCCCCTATGAAGACTATTGAAGCAAGTAAAAAAAAAGTTTAGAAAAATATTTAAAAAATAAAAAAAACACAAACGTTCAAATCAACCCCCTTTTGCCCCATTGAAAATAACACAATTAAAAAAATAAATAAATAAACATAATTAATATCGCTGCTTTTAGAATCGCCCGATCTATCAAAATATGAAGTAAATTAATCTGATCGGTAAATGGCATAAAGAGAAAAAAATCGAAACACAAGAATTACGTTTTTTGGTCGCCACAATATTGCAATAAAATGCAGTTACGAGCGATCAAAACTTCGGATCTACCTCAAAATGGTCTCAATAAAAACGTCAGCTCTGTGCGCAAAAAATAAGCCCTCAGCCGGCCCCAGATCCCGAGAAATAGAGAAGCTATAGGTCTCTGAAAACGGCAACATAAGTACTTTTTTTTCCTTATCAATTTCAGATTTTTTTCCACCACTTAAATAAAAAAGAACCTATACATACATAGCATCTGCCAACTCGTAATGACCTGGAGAATCATAATGGCAGGTCAGTTTTAGCATTTAGTGAAGATGATTAAAAAAAGAACCACTGGTTGAATTGCACTTTTTTTTGCAATTTCACAGCCTTTGGATTTTTTTCCCCGTTTTCCAGTATACAATACGGTAAAATCAATGGCGTCGTTCAAAAGTGCAACTCGTTCCACAAAAAACTGGCCCTCGTACGGCCATATTGATGGAAGGATACAAAAGTTATGGCTCTAGGAAGAAGGGGAGCAAAAAGTGCAAAATGGAAAATCACAAGGGGTTAAAAACAAATGTTAAAATTTAAAAAAAAAATTAAAAGTAACAGCTTAGATTTTTTCAATTGTTGAAAAAATTTTGAGGGCACATTCCCTTTAATGAATGTCCTGATATGATATTTAATGAAATTTCAGTCCCTCTGTATGTAAATTAAAGCCGTGCCCTCAGATTATCTCCACAGCTTCATATTATAAGCAGAATTACAACACGCACATATGAAATACACTGCAGAGAAATAAGAGCATACTGTCCTTTTAAATTCAGTGTGTTACATAACACTGGTCAGCAGCCAATAGGATCGCTGGATTTGAATTTGAAAAAAAGCAAACTGTCATTCATCCTCAGTCTGTTACAGGACAGTGAGCGGTGAAGATGGATGTCAGTGATTGCTCCCATCCCATCATCTGATGTCACCGATTCCACCAAAATTCAAAATAGGAGAGAACGGCTGCTGTCACCTGCCACTAGGGGGAGCTATCAGTACAATATATATTTACTGGTGCACTGTGCTCCCCCTAGTGGCTGCAGGAAAGCAGAATTGTATCATTAGGTCACACAGAACACTTTGCTGCCAGTAGTATTTATTGAGGGAGTTTATGCCACTATTGTCAATGGGATGAGTGTGCTGGCACTGATAATGGGGGTTAGGCTTTATCCGCTGTTAATGAAGTCACTTTGGCAGTTATTTTTAGGGAGTTACCTGTACTTATGGGTATGAAGAACATAGAAATACATGAATGCCATATATCTTTATTTACACCCAGTAAAGGCAATGCTCCATGTGGTCATATTGACTACATATAGGAGTGTAATGAGGGTCCGATACCGGGGGGATGTTCACTATGAATATGTGTGGAAAGCTGCGCGGTTTGTGTCTTTATCAGATCTGTGACTAAGTCTTTTTTGGATTCACAGCTTTTCCTATGACTACTGCAGAAGAGGATAGCTACAGGATGGCCGCGAGCCGCAGATCTTGGGGGGTCAGCAGCTTTATTATAACCGGACCCCTTGTCCTATTCTTCATCCCTGGTGAATGATAAGTGGACACTCATTGGATTCTGTTTTCCTTAGGACGTCTACCTCCAACAGGAATGTGTCTTCGGACCTGGACTCTTCTCATGTAAGATTATTTTTTTAAATAAAAAAAAATTCCATTAATCTGAAAATATTGTGCCATTCCTTTAATCCAGCATTTGATAATGCAGACCATCTATTAGTTCAATACTGAATTGAAACACAATGTAGATTGAGCAGAAAGTCCGTTAGAAGACAGTTTCCAATAGTAGATTGTATGCTTTCTATGCTGGGAATCATTCCGCATTTAGCAGGTCACCTTGATGTTCGCAGGCTTGGACTGGCCAACAGATGAAGAGGAGAATCCTCCGGCGGGCCACCACCCTCTTATATGAGCAGTGCTCGGCACACTATACTTGAATCTCTATGTACAGACAAAGGCAGCATCTTATTCACTTAACAATCTACCCAGTTCATTGTTATATAGATTTGTGATTGAGGATAATGTTACGTTAGTTGAAAAGTGGGGTCCTGCAGTTGGTTACTGGTGGGCCGAAACTGGATGTTGGGTTAAATAAATTTACCTGTAATTTAAAGATTTGATACCTCTGGGCTTTGTATGATTTATCCCATTATCTGCTTGTTTTTTCTTTCTAGCTTGTCCAAGAACAAAAGAAGAAAGAGATCAGCAACTTCTGCTATACTGCATCAGATTCCTGCCATCTCCGATCTTCAACATGGAGGTCTCTGATCATACCGCAGATTATGCCATCCATGTTCTGTCCAAAAATCTCTTCCTTTCTTAGCGCCTCATGCCGACCAACAGAGAAGCCCAGAAGAAATATCTACCTTTTCCTTTGGATGAAGAAAAACCTGAGCCAACATCAATGATGCCAGAAGAGCCGAAAGAAGAGGAGATGAAGGAGGCAATGAAGTATTGGGAGGTAGAAGAAATGGAAGTAGATGAGACCGAAGACACCAAGGCGAAAGAAGAAGATAAGGCAGAAGATACCAAGGGGAAAAAACAAGATAAGGCAGAAGATACCAAGGGGAAAAAAGAAGAAGATAAGGCAGAAGATACCAAGGGGAGAAAAGAAGAAGATAAAGTAGAAGATACCAAGGGGAAAAGAGAAGAAGATGCTAAAAAATCAGAAGCAAAAGAAGAAAAGAACAATACCTGGGCCAGAAGAGTTGAGAACCAGCCGGCAGGAAGACACAAGATCCGCCAGCAGTCCATCCTTAAATACGTCAATACCAACCTCAGAGGAAGGAGGAACATCATCTGGACCATCCTCCTCAAATCAATGAGACGCTGATGGACTCTATGTCATCCACATTCCAGCTGTAGTAACATCGACAGCTTCAAATCTAAAAATAATAAAAATAATAGACATAAAATAGTTATTATTAGATTAAGAAAGCTTAAAAATGTAGTAAAATCATAATAAAGACTTTAATAATATTAGGAGCAGTAATAATAGCAGTAATATAATAATAATTGTGTAATAATGGTAGAGACATAAAAATAACATCAGCAGGTTTGATCCAGGGTTCTAGGACTGATCGCCTTTTCCCGGGGTCAAGAAGGAATTTCCCCCGAGACACCAATTGGCTGAATGTGTCCAGGGTTTTTTGCCTTCTTCTGGATCAACAGCTTAAGGAATAATGACCTAGGAATTAGTAAGATTATAGTAGAATTAGCACTAGTGGAGTAGTAATATAATATAGTATAAAGTGTAATATTAGTGACCATAAAACAGGAATGATGTCACTAGTAAAGTAATAATAAAATTATACTATAATATTAAAAACAAAATATTAATAATAATTATTACAATTTGAATAAGTATTGGGAGATTTGATCCAGGGTTCTAGGACTGATCGCCTTTTCCCGGGGTCAAGAAGGAAATTTTCCACCATGACACAAAATGGCCGAACGTGTCCGGGGTTTTTTGCCTTCTTCTGGATCAACATCTTTAGGAATTAGGATCCAATTTTTAGTTTTAGTAAAATATCAATACAAATGTTAGAAATAATGGTAAGAATAAAATAGCAATAATACAAAAATATCTAGAATAAAATATTAAGAGTAGAATATTAGTAATATAATAGTAATAATATCAGTAAAATAGCAGGAAAGTAAAATAACACAAAGAATAGAAATACAAAAAATAATATCTAAGGTAATGATTATAATATTTAGTAAATAACTAATATATATTAGGGTTTTGATCCAGAGTTCTAGGACTGATCGCCTTTTCTCGGTGTCAAGAAGGAATTTTTCCCCTGTGACATAAATTGGCCGAATGTGTCCAGGTTTTTTTTGCCTTCTTCTGGATCAATAACATTAGGAGTAGGATCTAATTAATAGTAACTAGAGAAATAATAGAAATATTAGTAACAATAATTATAATATTAATAGTAAGTAAAAAAATAGAAATAAAAAAAAAAAAAAATAGAGGTAGTAATAAAATAACAATATAAGTTATAATAGTATAGCATTATTAGAAATAGTATAATAATAGCATAGGATATTATTAGGCATCAGCAGGTTTGATCCAGGGTTCTAGGACTGATCGCTTTTTCCCGGGGTCGAGAAGGAATTTTTCCCCTTGACACTAATTGGCTTAATGTGTCTAGCGGTTTTTACCTTCTTCTGGATCAACAGCTTTAATTCTAGGGATCTCATAGTACTAGAATAATAATAGCAATAATAAGTATAATAATATTGTAATAATAATCAATAGATTGTGAGGATAATAATAAGAATAAGATAAATACAATAAATAGGTTAGTTTGTTAGTGTAGGGCCCCATCTGATGAGGCCGCCTTGTCGCTGGCAGATGGGCTTGCACAATTTGATCAAACTGTGCACTAAGAACCTCAAATTTATAAGTTTAAAGAATAAGGAAGTAATAAAATACAGAAGATTATGAATGTAACTTTGTCTTGCCTCCTTTATTTTCCTGTAATCAAGAAAATTTAGCACATTTTAGACATTTGTATTTATGTGTCGTAATCATAGCAGGTTAAAATCGCAATGTGACAGCATAAGAAATTGTTAGATTCTATTTTGCAATGAGGCGCACAATGTAAACGTCACCTGACACATGCCTCCATGTAACTCTAGCATAAAATGTATTAAAGTAAAATGTATTAATTTATTTCATAAACCAATAGTACACGTGAAAATAAGAAACTTTATAATATATTTTTTTAAAGAGATCTGCTTTTTTCTCCTCCTGGACTGATCATTCATTCTCAAAGTCCTTAATTCTTGGGTAAAATCTTCAGTGAATGCAGATTTTCCCATTACTGAGATAGAAGATGACAGTTGGTGCTCATTAAGTTCTATGAAGGGAGGAGGGTGGAGTTAGAGGCGGAGACAAACATTCTACTGCAAGTTCTCCTGAAACGACAATTTCACTCTAATGTGTAAATCATGATAGTTATCGTATATTTCAGACTATAAGATGCACCTAGGTTATAGAGGAGGAAAATAGGAAAATAAAAATTTATGCACAAAATGTGATTATGATGTACTGCTATGAAGGGGGGGGGGTCTGCTGCTGACACTGTTATAGGGGAAATGTACCCCAATTCTATACTAATATCCCTCATCCTGGTATGTACAGTGCGGGAAATAAGTATTTGATCCCTTGCTGTTTTTGTAAGTTTGCCCACTGACAGACATGAACAGTCTATAATTTTAAGGGTAGGTTAATTTTAACATTGAGAGACAAGATCACATACATAGCCAGCAGCTTTTGTTTTGGCCAAAAGATTTTTATAGCCGCCACCACGATATGGAGACTCTTCTGGCCGAGCCCTACTCTAACTTATTAAAAATTTCTAACAACATCCAATACTCTTTTTTCGTTTATTTTTATTTATTTTTCTTTAACCCCTTTACCCCCAGGGTGGTTTGCACGTTTATGACCAGGCCAATTTTTACAATTCTGACCACTGTCACTTTATGAGGTAATTACTCTGAAACGCTTCAACGGACCCCACTGATTCTGAGAGTGTTTTTTGTGACATATTGTACTTCATGATAGTGGTAACATTTCTTCTATATCAGCGATTTCTCATTTTTCCAACAAAATTTACAAAACCATTTTTTTAAGGACCACATCACATTTGAAGTGACTTTGAGGGGCCTTTATGACAGAAAATACCCAAAAGTGACACCATTCTAAGAAACTGCACCCCTCAAGGTGCTCAAAACCACATTCAAGAAGCTTATTAACCCTTCACGTTTCCCCCCAGAATTTTTTGGAATGGGGAAGAAAAAAATGAACATTTAACTTTTTTCACAAAAATGTTACTTTAGACCCCAATTTTTTTATTTTTGCAGGGGTAACAGGAAAAAATGGACCCCAAAATTTGTTGTGCAATTTCCCCTGAGTACGCAGATGTAACATGTTGACATGTCTTTCTGGTAATGAGCTCATATTTATGACAGTGTAAATTTCTCCTGCAATGACTTAGTCCGGCCATTAGGGGTCAGCAAGAAACAAGTAAAGAAAAAGCACGGGGATCTGTAAAAAGCCCGGGAAAACAGAGATCCAGGATGTCGAGAGAGAAGGCGACATGCGTGCGGGCTGATGCTGTTTTTGACGTTGGAGAGCTTATACCGACTGGAGCCAGACTGTGTGTTCAAGGAGCTGTGCCTTGTGAGTAACTGAGATATGTGACCGGTCACCAACTGTGTAGTCAGTAAGGGAAAGCTAGTTAGTGATTCCAGTGTGCTGAGAACTGCCTGGTGTATATCACTGCTGATGGACTGAGCAGGCTTGATCCAGAGATTGTGAAGGATCTGGTATACGAAGACTGTGCACGTGGATACTACAAAGGAGCCCTGTTGTGAACTACACTTTGAGGCTGTGTGCCCACGTAGCATTTTTCAAGCGTATATGCTGCGGAATTTCCGCAGCGTAAACGCTTGAAAAACGCATGTATATCCGCACCCCATGTTCCCCAATGGGATTCCGCAAGTTCTATGCACATGCTGCGGATTTTTCCGCAGCGTTTATGCCGTGTTCAAAAATCCGCAGCATGTCATTTAATTTTGCGTTTCCGCAAGCGGAATTGCCTTTGTCCAATGCATAAAAAACGCAAGGCAATTCCGCATGTGGAAAACGCGTGATAAACGCGCGAAAAATGCGCGATAAACGCATGCGGAATTCCGCATGCGTTTTTCCGGGAGAGGACTTGCATTTATGCAGCAGAAATTTTCTGCTGCATAAATGCAACGTGGGCACATAGCCTGAGACTGAGATTGATTCTAATTCCTGCTGACACCTGGATGTGCTGAAGAGCTTGGTGAGAAGGAGAAGCAGATCACACCCTGTGGCCGGAGATCAGGGTCTAGTTAAAGGTTTAGTTTAACTGTTTGTATATGGATTAAGTCTGAGAGATTTCTCTTTGCTCTTGTGAGAAGAGAAACTGTACACTGTATGGGTAACGCGTTGGTAAAATATATATGAGTGTTCTCTAAGGGGAAAACAAGGGTACCCAGATCTCATTGTATTAGTGTGGGAGGGGGGTGTAAGGTTATATTCCTGGGAGGACCACGTGCCACGTCCGCGGTAACTTCCTGGGTAGGTCCTGTACTGAATAAGGGTGGGAGCGGCATAGCCCAGGGGTAGTTTGGCTCATCCCCACGAGATTGGCACTTGGGCTCTCTCGGGCTGCATAACTTGTATTTTGTGTTAGTGGCTGTTGTGGCCCATATTTTGTAGAATTCTTTAACCTTGTCATTCTTGTGATCAGTAAAAAAGAAAGTGTTCTGCCACTTTACAGGGTCGGAGTCATTCATAGCAGCGCCGTATTCCTCATACACATTCGACCGGCGTTCCGGTCGTTACACACATACCCCATACGTGGGGAAAAAACACTGTTTGGGCGCACAGCAGGGCTCAGAAGGGAAGGAGCGCCATTTGACTTTTTGAATGTAAAATTTGCTTGAATAATTAGCGGACGCCATGTTGCGTTTAGAGAGCACCTGGTGTGCCTAAACAGTGGAAACCCCCCACAAGTGACACCATTTTGGAAGCTAGACCCCTCAGGGAACTTATCTAGATGTGTGGTGAGCATCTTGAACCCCCGGGTGCTTCACAGAAGTTTATAACATGGAGCCGTGAAAATAAAATTTTCACATTTTCCCACAAAAATGTTTTTCAGCCCCCAGTTTGCATTTTCATAAGGGTTACAGGAGAAATTGCACCATGCAACTTGTTGTGCAATTTCTCCTGAGTAAGCAGATACCCCATATGAGGGGGAAAACCACTGTTTGGGCGCACGGCAGGGTTCGGAAGGGAAGGAGCGCCATTTGACTTTTTGAATGTAAAATTTGCTTGAATAATTAGCGGATGTGCCCATGATGTGCCTAAACAGTGGAAACCCCCCCACAAGTTACACCATTTTGGAAACTAGACCCCAGAGGGAACTTATCTAGATGTGTGGTGAGCACCCTTAACCCTCAGGTGCTTCACAGAAGTTTAGAACATGAAGCCGTGAAAATAAAAAAATCTAACTTTTTCCACAAAAATGATCTTTTTGCCCCAATTTTTTAGTTTCACAAGGGTAAGAGGAGAAAATGAAACCTAAAAACTGTTGTGCAATTTCTCCTGAGTACGCCAATACCCCATATGTGGGGAAAATACACTGTTTGGGCGCACGTCAGGGTTCAGAAGGGAAGGAGCACAGTGTGACTTTTTGAATGCAAAATTGCCTGGAATCAAGAGCGGACACCATGTCACATTTCGGGAGCCCCTGATGTGCCGAAATAGTAGAAACCCCCCACAAGTGACCCCATTTTGGAAACTAGACCCCTCAAGAATTTTATCAAGGGGTATAGTGTACATTTTGAACCCAAAGGAACGACAGAATTTGATAACATTAGGTCATTATATTGAATAAGTTGTCATTAGTCTTGAGCACAAGTGCTCGCTACTTGAGTTTGCATCGGGTACTCGGGTATGCACCAAGTATCGAGGGAGCACGAATGACATGCTCAAGTCCCCGCCCCGCATGTTTCACGGTTGTTAGACACCCCAAAAAAAATATGCGGGGATCGCTCGTGCATGGCAGGCGATCCCAGTAACGTTTTTTTTGGCCTCGAAGCATATAGGGCAGAGACTCGAGCATGTCACTCGAGCACCCGCGATACTCAGTGCATACCCGAGTACACGATGCAAACTCAAGTAGCGAGCACTTGCGCTCAACACTGGTCGCCATATTGCCATCATTTTTTTTTTCTTTACTTTTGAAAAAACCCAACCCTAATATAACCCCAACCCTAACCCTAGCCCAACCTTAACCCTAGCACAACTGTAACCCTAGAGTTTATTTTTTTACACCATTCCTCGTGTGGTATAAGTGATTAGACGACTTTATTCTTCGGGTCGGTGTGATTACAGCAGTACCAGATTCATATTGGGTTTTTATGACTGACAGCTGTCACACACTAAAAGACGCTTTTTTGCAAAGACTAGTGTTTGCATCACTATATTTAGAAAGCTATAATTTTTCCATATTTTGGCCGACAGAGTCATGTAAGGGCTTGTTTTTTGCGGGACAAGTTGACGTTTTTATTGGTACCATTTTCGGGCACGTGACATTTTTTGATCGCTTTCTATTCTGATTTTTGGGAGGCAGAATAAACAAAAACCAACAATTCAGGAATTTTTTTTTGCGTTTTTTTTTTTTTTTTTTTTATGCCGTTTCGCGTGTGGTAAAATTGATAATGCAGCATTATTCTTCCGGTCAGTGCATTTACAGCGGTACTGCATTTATATCGTTTTTTTTATGTTTTGCCGCTTTTACACAATAAAAACGATTTTCTAGAAAAAAAAATTTTTTTGTATCGCTTTATTCTGAGAGCTGTAGCTTTTTTTTTTTCAGACAATGGAGCTGTGTGGTGGCTTGTTTTTTTGCGGGACAAGATGACGTTTTCAGCTGTACCATTTTTATTTACATTTGTCTTTTTGATCGCGTGTTATTCCATTTTTTGTTTGGCGGTATGATGATAAAGCTTTGTTTTTTGCTTGTTTTTTTTTTACCTTGTTCATTAAAGGGGTTAACTAGTGGGACAGTTTTATAGGTCAGGTCGTTGTGGACGCGGCAATACCAAATATGGGTACTTTTATTGGTTTATTTTTTTTTTCATAATAAATAAATATTATGGGTTTCATATATTTTTATTTTCGGGGGATTTTTTTTTTTTTTTTTTTTTTTTTTTTAAATTTTTTTTTTATTTTTTTTTTCATTTTTCTACATTTTTTTACTTTTACACATTGTCCCACTATGGGACTTTCACTTTTTGCAGCCTGATCGGCTGCATGGCATAGAGAGCAGCAGCTCTCTTTGTCATGCAGCCTGTCAGCGCTGCACACAGGGGAGACATTACTTTGGTCGCGCACTGCGCATGACCAAACTAACGTCCTGCCTCCTGATGACCCAGATGTTGTCATGACGACATCAGGTCATCATGGCAACATCCGGAAGCCGCCGCAGACATCGCTAGAAGCCGGCAGGAGAGGTGAGTATACCGATCACCTCCCCCCTTGCCACCGCAATGCTGCAATCGATTTCAATCGCAGCATTGCGCGGTTTAATGTGCCGGGAGAGGTGCGGGACTGCTCCCTGCATATAGCACCGGGTGTCAGCTGTGACAATCAGCTGACACCCGGCGGCGATCACCCCGCACCGCTTGTGTGCGGGCACGATCGCTGCACGCGTAATAATACGTAGCTGGTCCATAAGTCCCAGGGCACAGCTACGGACTATTACTGACATGGTCGGAAAGGGGTTAAGGGAATGTGTCATATACATTTTAAAATGACCAATAATACCACATACAAGGATCAATTACCACCACACCATGACCAGACCACATATTATCACCACATAGTGACCGAATAATACCACACACAAGGGACAAAAACCACCACACGATGACCAGACCACATATTACCACCATGTTGTCACCAAATAATACCATATACAAGGGACAAATACGGCCACACCATGACCAGACCAAATATTACCACCACATAGTGACCGAATACTACAATACTGATCATTAACAAAAAAAACACAATACTAATATTACTATAAATGCCATTATAAGCGGGAGCTCTGTACATGGTATACAGTGTATAATGTAAGTGTACAGTTAATATAGTGATCACCAGGGCCGGCTCCAGGTTTTTGTGGGCCCCGGGCGAAAGTGTCTCAGTGGGCCCCTTTAATACATACCACGATTCATGATGCACAGATACCGCAGAGAAAAAAAAAAAATATATATATATATATATATATATATATATATATATATATATAGTACAATGCAAAGATTTCACTTCTTACAGTACATGAGCGATATCTATTGTAAATTCCACAATAGCTCATAAACCGGCGAATCGCTCCACACAGAATACTGGCCCCCATATAAGGCCCCATACGGAATACTGGCCCCCATATAAGGCCCCATACGGAATACTGGCCCCCATATAAGGCCCCATACGGAATACTGGTCCCCATATAAGGCCCCATACGGAATACTGGTCCACATATAAGGCCCCATACGGACTACTGGCCCCCATATAAGGCCCCATACGGACTACTGGCCCCCATATAAGGCTCCATACGGAATACTGGCCCCCATATAAGGCTCCATACGGAATACTGGCCCCCATTTAAGGCTCCATACGGAATACTGGCCCCCATATAAGGCTCCATACGGAATACTGGCCCCCATATAAGGCTCCATATGGAATACTGGCCCCCATATAAGGCTCCATACGGAATACTGGCCCCCATATAAGGCTCCATACGGAATACTGGCCCCCATATAAGGCTCCATAGGGAATACTGGCCCCCATATAACGCTCAATACAGGATACTGGTTCCCTTATAAAGCTCCATACAGGATACTGGCCCCCATATAACGTTCCATAGAGGATACTGGTCCCCTTATAAAGCTCCATACAGGATACTGGCCCCCATATAACGCTCCATACAGGATACTGGTCCCCATATAATGCTGCATGCAGGCTGTTACCCCCCACATAATGCCCCATACAGGCTGTCCTCCCCTTATAATGCTCCATGCAGGCTGTTACCCCCCACATAATGCCCCATACAGGCTGTCCCCTTCATATAATGCTCCATGCAGGCTGCCCCCCCCCTTATAATGCCCCATGCAGGCTGTTCCCCCCTTATAATGCCCCATGCAGGCTGTCACCCCTCCTCTTCATAATGCCCCATGCAGGATGTACCCCCCCCACTTTATAAGGCCCCATGCAGGATGTCACCCCCCCTCTTTATAATGCCCCATGCAGGATGTCACCCCCTAACTTTATAATGCCCCATGCAGGTTGTCACCCCCCTCTCTTTATAATGCCCCATGCTGGATGTCACCCCCTCTCTTTATAATGCCCCATGCAGGATGTCACCCCCTCTCTTTATAATGCTCCATGCAGGATGTCACCCCCCCTCTCTTTATAATGCCCCATGCAGGATGTCACTCCCCCCTCTCTTTATAATGCCCCATGCAGGATGTTACCCACCCTCTCTTTATAATGCCCCATGCAGGATGTCACACCCCCCTCTCTTTATAATGCCCCATGCAGGATGTACCCCCCTCTTTATAAGGCCCCATGCAGGCTGTCACCCCCTCTCTCTATAATGCCCCATCCAGGATGTCACCCCCTCTCTCTATAATGCCCCCTGCCCCATGCAGGATGTCACCCCCCCCTCTCTTTATAATGCCCCATGGAGGATGTCACCCCCCTCCCTTTATAATGCCCCATGCAGGATGTCACCCCCCCTCTCTTTTTAATGCCCCATGCAGGATTTCACCCCCCCCATATTATGCCCCATGCAGGATGTCACCCCCCATATTATGCCCCATGCCTCCATACATTAAAAAAAAAAATCAAATACTCACCTCCCTCCTCCTCACCTGCTGCCCGCTGCTCGGGTCCGGACTCCAGAGTTGCCGGCGTCTTCCCGCTCTGCACTCCCTGTGACGGCTCAGGGGAGCGCTCGGTGGAAAGACATCACCGCACCCTCTGACCTGAGACGTCACAGGGAGTGCAGAGCAGGAAGACAGTGGATCTGCAGAGGCACGGGGAGAGGTAAGTATCCGGGTGCCGGGTCCCTGAGCAAGCGGGGGAGAAGGGTGGGCGCTGACACCGCTCTCCTCCGCCCATAGCCCAGCGGGGTGTGCGACCGCCAGTTGGTCCCCCTGCCTGCTCAGGGCCCCGGCACTTGCCCGCGTGCTGACGCCGGCCCTGGTGATCACCGGTGACATTATAAACAGGAGCTCTGTATATAGTGTCAATGTACAGGTAATACAGAGATCACCAGTGACATTATACATGGGAGCTCTATAGATAGTATACAGTGTATAGTGTCAGTGTTCATGTAATACACTGACTCACCGGTGACATCTCTAGGTGAAGTCCTTCATCTTCGCTTTTCTTCTTCATCCAGCACAGAACAACATCACTTCTTCCAGCCAGGACTCGTCTCTGCATAAAATAACACACAGCTATCTAGAGCACATTCCCCAATTTCTACATTACACAGCTGAATACAGACGTGCACCCACCATTAATATATAATTAGTTATTATGCAACCCACCATTCCAAATATAAATTATAATCCATCTCTGCTCCCCCACTAACTGTAAATAGCCACTTCCCCACCTAATAAATATATAAATTAATTAGAACCTGTACTCTTTCCCCCCTATTTATTACCAGTCACACTCCGTCACCCTCAACGCCCTCCATTCTGTACCTCCTGCTTCTCCGATTCATTATATTTATATGCATCCTCTGCCCCAATTCATTATGTCATGTCCACGCTCTCCCCACCTCCACCCTCTATTCATCATCATTTACTCTCCTCCACTCCCAATTCCCCATGTGCTCTTCCCACTCTCCCTCCATTCCCAATTCCCCATGTGCTCTTCCCACTCTCCCTCCATTCCCAATTCCCCATGTGCTCTTCCCACTCTCCCTCCACTCCCAATTCCCCCATGTTCTCTTCCCACCCTCCCTCCACTCCAAATTCCCCCATGTGCTCTTCCACTCTCCCTCCACTCCAAATTCCCCATGTCCTCTTCCCACCCTCCCTCCACTCCAAATTCCCCATGTGCTCTTCCCACTCTCCCTCCACTCCCAATTCCCCCTTGTGCTCTTCCACTCTCCCTCCACTCCAAATTCCCCATGTCCTCTTCCCACCCTCCCTCCACTCCCAATTCCCCATGTGCTCTTCCCACTCTCCCTCCACTCCCAATTCCCCCATGTGCTCTTCCACTCTCCCTCCACTCCAAATTCCCCATGTTCTCTTCCCACCCTCCCTCCACTCCCAATTCCCCATGTGCTCTGTGTGTGTATGTTGCTAGACTTCTGGTTTTTCAAGGTGCATAAAAGTTCACAATATGTAATGGATGACTAAAAACATAGTGCAAGCACAAATATGTTCACTGTTTGTATATATAACTTATTACATTCATATCAAACAGACCAGGGATGTGGGAACTTACAAAAATAGAACCACACGCAAGAGCTTGTCTTATGGCTATTAACTGGAAAAGAACCATATAAAAACGAAGGGTTTCTGTTGAAAAATAAGCGCTAAATAAATACAAGCAAGGAATGTACCAGCCCAAAAGGGTAGTGTATACCTGAAGCATCCCCACAATGGGCTCGACCTTTGAGAAAATCTGTATGTACAATACTGTGCAAAAGTTTCAGCCACTGGTGGAAAAAATGCTGCAAATTAAGAATACTTAAATAAAAGTGTTAATAGTTTATTTGTATCAATTAACAAAATGTAAAGTGAATGAACAAAAGAGAATTATGAATCAAATCAATATTTGATGTGACCGCCTTTTGTCTTAAAAACAAAACAGCATCAATTCTCTTTACACTTGTGCACAGTTTTTGAAGACTCTCGGCAATGAGGTTGTTCCAAACATCTTGGAGATCTAACCGCAGATCTTCTGTGGATGTCGCTTGTGTGAATCCTTCTGTCTCTTCATGTAATCCCAGACAGACTTGATGAGGTTGAGATCAAGGCTCTGTGGGGGCCATATCATCACTTCCAGGACTCCTTGTTCTTTACGCTGAAGATAGTTCTCAGTGACATTGTCTGTAGGTTTGGGGTCGTTGTCCTGTTGCAGAATAAAGTTGGAGCCTATCATTTGCCTCCCTAATGGTATTGCATGATGGATAAGTATCTGCTTGTATTACTCAGCATGTAGGACATCATTAATCCTGACCAAATCCCCAACTACATTTGCTGTTAAAAATTAGAAGAAAAATTGCTTCATGGTGAAGAGCTGACAAATAACATACATCTCACATGAGGTTGAAATGCATAGCATCTCAAGTAACATAGTCTTAATTACAATCATGTTTATCTATATATTCTCACACTGTGGCTGTGCCCCTATTTTTCTCTGCTTTTCCTGTTGGTTATTAGTTTTTGAAATTTGGTGCACCTGCATTTGCTGAAATGCAGCCCCAAACATGCAAGGAACCTCTAGGATGCTTCACGGTCGTCTGCAGATGCTCATTATTGTGCCGCTCTCGAGTCTTACGGCAATCAAACTGCCGATATTTTCCTATAACAATTTCACATTTTGATTCATCAGGCCAGAGCACTTGTTGACAATTTCCTGCACCCCAGTTCCTTTTTGAGCATGATTGTGCCACTTGTCCTTGTTTCTGTGCTGAAGATATGGTTTTATGCTGCATTTGCATGAAGACTAATTCTGGCCAGACATCTCTGAACACTAGATGGAGCCCAGTAGTAGATGCCAGTTCTCAGCTCAGGGCACTGTTGGACATCATAAGATTTTAAAGGGAAGTAAGAATGTGTCTTTCATCTGCTGCACTGCTTCCTTGGCTGACCACTGCGACTACAGTCCTCAATGTTGCCTATTTTTTGGTGCTTTCGGTACTGAAAAATACAGGCAGATCCATCATGCAATACTATCAAGGTGGTATGTGATTGGTCCCAAATTTATTTTGCAGCAGAACAACAACCCCAAACAAACAGCCAATGTCATTAAGAACTATCTTCAGCGTAAAGAAGAGCAAGGAGTTTAGATGTAATTATATGGCACAAAAGAGCCCTGAACTCATCATCATCGAGTCTGTCTGGGATTACATGAAGAGACAGGAGGATTTGCAAAAGCGACATCCACAGATCTGTGGCTACTTCTCCACGATGTTCCTTCACTGTGAGCAAGTGACAAGTAACTAGAAGAACTGATGCAGATTTTAAGAAGCCCCTGGAAGAAGTGTAGCACCCCGAGGACTCGGCTGCTACAGGAGTATTGCACCTCGAACCAGAGGTGTGGTATTCCACTCCCGGGTAAGGATGGAGTGTGGACCAGGGCTCAGTAAGCTGCATGCACCACACACACCCCATTTCCGGGGGACAGATCTACGGTACTCCCACCAGATAGATGTGCAGGTACGACAGCGTCTGTCCCTGGCTGGAGTGGGGAGGGGGGGGAGGAATATCCCAGTGGTGTAGGAGCAGAGAGCGGAGGGACTCTGGGCATAGGTAGCAGCCCATTGGGTGCTAGTCACCTGGGCTCGGGTGTCAGAAGGGAGTATATAAGGTGGGCACCATGATAGAACAGTGTGCAGTCCCGGTTAGTTCAGTTCAGAGAGGAGCTCAGCCAGAGAGGGCTGACAGGGAGCTGTGGCTCAGTCCGGGTCCAGCTCCAGAACTAGGCCTGAAGTGGAGGCCTGAGGCAGAGAGAGAGAGAGAAGGAAGAAGAAGAAGGAACAGAAAGGAACAGGAACACAGGGAAAGGCCCAGAGACGCAAGTGAAGAGGGAACCCTAAGATCCCACGAGATAACGGGTGAAGGGTTGGCAGAGCAGGGTACCGGATCCCAAACTGGTGGAGGCCAATTATCCTTAGCCAGGAACCGGAGGTCGTGGTCAAGTCTTGGCGTGACCCCTCACCATATCCACCAGGAAGGCACGCCATATAGGGTCAGGGAAATCGGGAGAGATTTCACCGCCAGAAGGCCCGAGGAAGCCGGACATAGGTGGGTCCCTGGTGGGGACGGCCAGTAGAGAGGAAGAGAAGGGAGCTCTGAACCACGCTCTGGACTTGCCTGGGAGTTGGCCGAGTCCCGTACCTGGTGGACGCAGCATGGCTCAGGTGGTCACTGCTGGCCGAAGTGATCTGAACAACAACAGTGAGTAAAGCTTTGAAAACTGCAACACACGTCTCTGAGGTTCCTTGTCGCACCAGCACCATTAGTGCGGGAACTACCACAACACCACTATCCCCATCATCCACGTCCGCAGCCCTGAGGCCCTACCCCTCCCGTTGGGGGTTATACCATCCACGCTGCACAACCGTACCACCGGCCTCAGCGGTCTGCCCTGCAGCGGCGGTTTCATAACCGCATTCAACGGGTGGCGTAGTCGAACTCTATAACATCCTATTCTAAGTTCTGCCACTTGGTTTGACACCCTGGGCACGGACCGGGTCACCGCCACGAGGACTACTACCCCTATCAGATCCGGCTCCGGGTATTCCCCGCATGCGCAACGCTACACAACATGGCCCAGGGGGCGCGTCAGAAGCATGAGGCAAAATGTCGTCGGGTGTTGGGAACACATGTCCATAGGAGCAGGAACACCAAACTAAGACCAGTCTATTAAGGTATATTACATTATTTACACATCCTTTATAGTCATTGGGTTCTTTGGCTGTATTATTCCCATCGTAGAGATATTCACAGCATGTGAATAGTGCACTTGCACTTTATTATTTATACATAAGTTTTCTGCTTGTGGTTAGACCAGGGGTCCTCAAACTATGGCCCGCAGGCCACTTGCGGCCCACGGAGGACTTTTATCCGGCCCGCCGGGCTATGAGCGGAGGAGAGGGGAGCGGTGTCAGCGCCCGCCCTTCTCCCCCGCTTGCTCAGGGCCCCGGCAGGTGGATACTTGCCTCTCCCCGTGCCTCCGCAGATCCGCTGTCTTCCTGCTCTGCGCTTCCTGTGACGTCTCAGGTCAGAGGGCGCGGTGACGTCTTTACACCGCGCCCTCCCGAGTGCCATCACAGGCAGCGCAGAGCGGGACCGCGACGCTGGAGTCCAGACCAGAGTAGAGCAGCGGCAGCAGGTGAGGAGAAGTGAGGTGAGTATTGGATTTTTTTTTTTTTATGTATGGAGGCATAGGTCATTATATGGGGGGGGTGACATCCTGCAAGGGGTATAATAAGGGGGGATGACATCCTGCATGGGCATTATATAGGGGGTGACATGCTGCATGGGGCATAATATGGGGGGTGACATGCTGCATGGAGCATAATATGGGGGGGTGACATGCTGCATGGGGCATTATATGGGGGGTGACATCCTGCATGGGGCATAATATGGGGGGGGTGACATGCTGCATGGGGCATTATATGGGGGGTGACATGCTGCATGGGGCATTATATGGGGGGGTGACATGCTGCATGGGGCATTATATGGGGGGGTGACATGCTGCATTGGGCACTTTATGGGGGGGTGACATCCTGCATGGGGCATTATATGGGGAGGGGTGACATGCTGCATGGGGCATTATATGGGGGGGTGACATCCTGCATGGGGCATTATATGGGGGGATAAGGGACATCCTGCATGGGGCATTATAAAGACAGGGGAGTGATATCTTGCATGGGGCATTATATGGTGTGAGAAAGGGACATCCTGCATGGGGCATTATATGGGGGGTGGCATCCAGCATGGGGCATTATAAGGGGGGAACAGCCTGCATATGGCATTATAAGGGGGAAACAGCCTGTCTATTGGGAACATTTACCTGCCTATTGGGGACCTATGCTGCCTATTGGGGATATTTACCTGCCTATTGGGGATATTTACCTGCCTATTGGGGACATTTACCTGCCTATTGGGGACCTATGCTGCCTATTGGGTACATTTACCTGCCTATTGGGGACCTATGCTGCCTATTGGGGATATTTACCTGCCTATTGGGGATATTTACCTGCCTATTGGGGATATTTACCTGCCTATTGGGGACATTTACCTGCCTATTGGGGACCTATGCTGCCTATTGGGTACATTTACCTGCCTTTTGGGGACCTATGCTGCCTTTTGGGGACCTATGCTGCCTATTGGGGATATTTACCTGCCTATTGGGGATATTTACCTGCCTATTGGGGACCTATGCTGCCTATTGGGGACATTTACCTGCCTATTGGGGATATTTACCTGCCTATTGGGGACCTATGCTGCCTATTGGGTACAGTTACCTACCTATTGAAATACCGGTTGATTTAACTTTACTTGTTCTTCATTTTAAATATTGTATTTGTTCCTGTATTGTTTTTTTTACTACAAAATAAGATATGTGCAGTGTGCATAGGAATTTGTTTATAGTTTTTTTTAAAAACTTTATTCCGGCCCTCCAATTGTCTGAGGGACCGTGAACTGGCCCCCTGTTTAAAAAGTTTGAGGACCCCTGGGTTAGACCATAGATGAATGTGATAAATTTAGGATTTAGATATACATTGCTATTGATTCATATATATTGATATACATTGATCTACTTTCTATTGTTTCATATCTACCATATATCCTGGCTAGCCTCCATAGGCCACATTCACCATAGACCTATTATGCATATTTTTTTGGTTCTTTTAAAAAGCACTGGCACTTTATATTTATTACTATAATGAAGTCTTTGATATTCACGTTACTCTATATATCTTGGATTGGGAGCACTATATGATTTTTTTTCATTACTTACCATCATCATACTATTGCTTATTAAATATATTTTGTGATTGCCCCAGTAATCATATCAGCTCTATTAGCTTGTCATGTGTCCCCCTTTTTTCCTTGAGGTTTACCCCTATTTTTATATATATACTGTAAGAAGGCCCCGGACATGTCCTTGAGGGGAGATATGTGTCAACGAGGTTAGTAGCTTCGGTGATGTAAACCCAGGAAAAGCATGCTCCAGCACATATAGTGCTGAGAGGGTTAATAGAGCATATCAGGGCTGTTTTTTATGAGCAGTCATAAGAGGTGGGAGGGATTGACTGCTCACATATTCCCACCCCAGGGCATTTGTCTTGCAAATAAAATGGAGACCCAGCATCTCATTCAGTGTCTGTGGCTGGAGGTGTGGAGACCTCCAGCGTGTCTGTGCTAAAGGACACTGACCGTGAGCGGGCAAACCCGCAGCACTATATGGACTGTTTATCATTCTGTTTTGTTACTTTGTGCCAGACAAGGCTGTGTATTGTTTACTTTGAAAGTGCGGTTTATGAAGTCTGAATAAACCTGCCTTGGAAATTTTTAAAGAAACCGACTCCTGTGCCTAACTCTAAAGCAGCTGAGTGAGTACCAAACCTTACAATACATATATTTTAATTATTCTCAATAAAAAAATAATTTTCAAAAATATTTTTCGCATATATCTTTTCTTTATTCTGGGATCATACATTTAGCCAGGTTGTTTTTGCTCATATGTTAATGAAGTGGTATGCACTAATTATATTTGGGACCAGTTGTTTAAATTATTAATTAAAGTATACTTGAAAATAGATTAGATTTTGGCATTACATAGATAGGCATTTAGGATGAAAATAAATTTGTGTTTTGGACCTTCCCTTAACCCCTTCACGACCTATGACGTATAGTTATGTCATAGGTCGTGTCATGGCATTTGGTGCGGGCTCCGGCACTGAGCCCGCATGTTGTCAGGCACATGACAGCTGATCTGTTCCGCTGTCATGTGTCTCTAACAGTAGCGGGTGGAATCGCGATCCACCCGCGGCTGTTAACATGTTTAATGCCGCTGTCAAATTCTAACAGCGGCATTTAACTGGTGCAAACCGGCTGCACGTCACTAGCTCCTCCCATTGGTGCCACTGTCACATGATCGTGGGGCGCCGATGGGTTGCCATGACAACCCAAAGTCTGCAGGAGACGCCTCTGGTTGTCATTGCTGATTTCCAATGAGCAGCGCCCTGTGGCCGGCGCTCATAGCAGATGCTACACATAGCAAGGCTGAAGCAGATAATGGCAGCTTCAAGTCTCCTAAAGAGACTATTGAAGCAAGTGAAAAGTAAAAAAAAATATTTTTAGAAAATATATAAAAAATTGAAAAAATATAAAAGTTCAAATGACCCCCCCTTTTGTCCCATTCAAAATAAAACAATAAATAAGACACATATTTGGTGTCGCTGCGTTCAGAAATGTCTGATCTATCAAAATTTAACAAGAATTAATCCGATCGGTAAACGGAGTATCGAAAAAAAATTAAAACGCCAGAATTACGTTTTTTTGGTCGTCACAACATTGCAATAAAATGCAATCACAGGCAATCAAAACATTGTATCTAAGCCAAAATGGTATCAATAAAAACGTCAGCTCAGGGGCAAAAAATAAGCCGTCACCCGGCCCCAGATCCCAAAAAATGGAGACGCTACAGGTCTCAGAAAATGGCGACTTTTTTCTAAAGTGCAGAACCAGAAAGACAAAGGCAGAGGCACAAATGTGTCAGGAATCACCATCCAAATACAATATACAATGTAACATTAGAAATGGTTACAAGCATATGATCATCAGGGGGTCACCTGGTCTCAGCAATTATCCCCCAAACTATACAACTGACACAAAAGTCTGTAAGGAGATGACAATGACCGGAGCGCGACTGCTGCCTGAAGTGAATCTGGCCCTGAACTACACGCCCCAAGAAAAGCTCCATGTGAATATACCCTGAAATTGGCCTAATACGGCAGCGTCCAGTGGAGCAATGCTTCATAGACTGTGAGGCGCCACCTAGTTATTATCAGGCACAGCAACGGCCGGGGGGGGGACAGCTTTCACAGCAGTGATGTCTGTCTGTTTTTGAGTTTCATTTGGACGGTGAAAATGATGCAGTAAAAATGATCTGGCAACAGGATTCTCCAGGATAGAACAATACAGTAATAGCAAACATGCCGAGGTTTTTAAACACATTTTTACTTTGATTTTTATTTTAATCCTCATAGGGAACTTGAACCTGCAAACATTTGATCACTTGTACTCTATACCATGGCAACTCATCGGCCATCCGCGATGGATTGACGGGGTCGATGGGTGCCTGGTACAGTCATTTGGGCAGAATCGCATGATTTCAATGCTGCGGTTAATGATTGACAGTGACATTTAACAGGTTAACAGCAGCAACCGGACCACGCTCTGGTCACTGCTGTTGATGCTGGCTGTGTAATACAGCCAGTATTTGCCTTGTGTGGAGCAGTATCAATCCATACACCCGCATTAACTCTATTATTTAAAGTATGTCATTGGATGGGAAGGGGTTAAACAGGCAGTTTTGATGACATCACAAAGCACATAAACATCATAGATATCATATGACATCACAATTGGAATAGAATGTACCAAGTGCAACACCTGAGCCATCTTGTGTCCCTAGAGGCAGCAGCTTGAAGAAGACAAGGCCAGGTAGGTAGCTGTTCACTGAACACTAAGGTCCCATTCACACATTGTGTAGCTGTTGGGTGTTTGTAGTGAAGTTCAGAACTGCATCATTTACCCTTAAGAAATCTCAGCAAATATCTCTGATTGACGTGATTCCTTAAATAGGATCATTAAATCCTCTTTTCTGGAATGATAGGTGTTATGTCAGCTGTAATGAAGCACAGACAGATGACGGAGGTGCAGCAGGATGGCCGAAAAGAAACAACGGAGAACGTAGCAGCTTGATGGCACCAGGAGGACCAGACCTGGAACCACTCTGTGTACAGGCTCAATAGTAAGTCTATCAGCCTGTATCCCACTCTGTGTACAGGCTCAATAGTAAGTCTATCAGCCTGTATCCCACTCTGTGTACAGGCTCAATAGAAAGTCTATCAGCCTGTATCCCACTCTGTGTACAGGCTCAATAGTAAGTCTATCAGCCTGTATCCCACTCTGTGTACAGGCTCAATAGTAAGTCTATCAGCCTGTATCCCACTCTGTGTAGAGGCTCTAAGTCTATCAGCCTGTATCCCACTCTGTGTACAGACTCAATAGTAAGTTTATCAGCCTGTATCCCACTCTGTGTACAGGCTCAATAGTAAGTCTATCAGCCTGTATCCCACTCTGTGTAGAGGCTCAATAGTAAGTCTATCAGCCTGTATCCCACTCTGTGTACAGGCTCAATAGAAAGTCTATCAGTCTGTATCCCACTCTGTATACAGGCTCAATAGTAAGTCTATCAGCCTCTATCCCACTCTGTGTACAGTCTCAATAGTAAGTCTATCAGCCTGTATCCCACTCTGTGTACAGGCTCAATAGTAAGTCTATCAGCCTGTATCCCACTCTGTGTACAGGCTCAATAGAAAGTCTATCAGCCTGTATCCCACTCTGTGTACAGGCTCAATAGTAAGTCTATCAGCCTGTATCCCACCCTGCGTAGAGGCTCAATAGTAAGTCTATCAGCCTATATCCCACTCTATCAGCCTGTATCCCACTCGGTGTACAGGCTCAATAGAAAGTCTATCAGTCTGTATCCCACTCTGTGTACAGGCTCAATAGTAAGTCTATCAGCCTGTATCCCACTCTGTGTACAGGCTTAATAGTAAGTCTATCAGCCTGTATCCCACTCTGTGTACAGGCGCAATAGAAAGTCTATCAGTCGGTATCCCACTCTGTGTACAGGCTCAATAGTAAGTCTATCAGTCGGTATCCCACTCTGTGTACAGGCTCAATAGTAAGTCTATCAGCCGGTATCCCACTCTGTGTACAGACTCAATAGTAAGTCTATCAGCCTGTATCCCACTCTGTGTATAGACTCAATAGTAAGTCTATCAGCCTGTATTCCACTCTGTGTACAGGCTCAATAGAAAGTCTATCAGCCTCTATCCCACTCTGTGTACAGACTCAATAGTAAGTCTATCAGCCTGTATTCCACTTTGTGTATAGGCTCAATAGTAAGTCTATCAGCCTGTATCCTACTCTGTGTACATACTCAATAGAAAGTCTATCAGCCTGTATCCCACTCTGTATACAGGGGCAATAGTAAGTCTATCAGCCTGTATCCCACTCTGTGTACAGGCTCAATAGTAAGTCTATCAGCCTGTATCCCACTCTGTGTACAGGCTCAATAGAAAGTCTATCAGCCTGTATCCCATTCTGTGTACAGGCTCAATAGTAAGTCTATCAGCCTGTATCATACACTGTGTACAGGCTCAATAGTAAGTCTATCAGCCTGTATCCCACTCTGTGTACAGGCTCAATAGTAAGTCTATCAGCCTGTATCCCACTCTGTGTATAGGCTCAATAGTAAGTCTATCAGCCTGTATCCCACTCTGTGTATAGGCTCAATAGTAAGTCTATCAGCCTGTATCATACACTGTGTACAGGCTTAATAGTAAGTCTATCAGCCTGTATCCCACTCTGTGTACAGGCTCAATAGAAAGTCTATCAGTCTGTATCCCACTCTGTGTACGGGCTCAGTAGTAAGTCTAATCAGCCTGTATCCCACTCTGTGTACAGGCTCAATAGTAAGTCTATCAGCCTGTATCCCACTCTGTGTACAGACTCAATAGTAAGTCTATCATCCTGTATCCCACTCTGTGTACAGGCTCAATGGTAAGTCTATCAGCCGGTATCCCACTCTGTGTACAGGCTCAATAGTACGTCTATCAGCCTGTATCCCACCATGTGTACAGGCTCAATAGAAAGTCTATCAGTCTGTATCCCACTCTGTGTACAGGCTCAATAGTAAGTCTAATCAGCCTGTATACCACTCTGTGTACAGGCTCAATAGTAAGTCTATCAGCCTGTATCCCACTCTGTGTACAGGCTCAATAGTAAGTCTATCAGCCTGTATAACACTCTGTGTACAGGCTCAATAGTACGTCTATCAGCCGGTATCCCACTCTGTGTACAGGCTCAATAGTAATTCTATTAGCCTGTATCACACTCTGTGTACAGGTCAATAGTAAGTCTATCAGCCTGTATACCACTCTGTATACAGGCTCAATAGTAAGTCTATCAGCCTGTATCCCACTCTGTGTACAGGGTCAATAGTAAGTCTATCAGCCTGTATCCCACTTTGTGTACAGGCCCAATAGCAAGTCTATCAGTTTGTATCCCACTCTGTGTACAGGCTCAATAGTAAGTCTATCAGCCTGTATCCCACTCTGTGTACAGGCTCAATAGTAAGTCTATCAGCCTGTGTCCCACTCTGTGTACAGACTCAATAGAAAGTCTATCAGCCTGTATCCCACTCTGTGTACAGGCTTAATAGTAAGTCTATCAGCCTGTATCCCACTCTGTGTACAGGCTCAATAGTAAGTCTATCAGCCTGTATCCCACTCTGTGTACAGGCTCAATAGAAAATCTATCAGCCTGTATCCCACTCTGTGTACAGGCTCAATAGTTCGTCTATCACTCTCTATCCCACTCTGTGTACAGGCTCAATAGAAAGTCTATCAGCCTGTATCCCACTCTGTGTACAGGCTCAATAGTTCGTCTATCACTCTCTATCCCGCTCTGTGTACAAGCTCAATAGTAAGTCTATCAGCCGGTATCCCACTCTGTGTACAGGCTCAATAGAAAGTCTATCAGCCTGTATCCCACTCTGTGTACAGGCTCAATAGTACATCTATCAGCCTGTATCCCACTCTGTGTACAGGCTCAATAGTAAGTCTATCAGCCTGTACCCCACTCTGTGTACAGGCTTAATAGTAAGTCTATCAGCCTGTATCCCATTCTGTGTACAGGCTCAATAGTAAGTCTATCAGCCTGTATCCCACTCTGTTTACAGGCTCAATAGTAAGTCTATCAGTCTGTATCCCACTCTGTGTACAGGCTCAATAGAAAGTCTATCAGCCTGTATCCCACTCTGTGTACAGGCTCAATAGTACATCTATCAGCCTGTATCCCACTCTGTGTACAGGCTCAATAGTAAGTCTATCAGCCTGTACCCCACTCTGTGTACAGGCTTAATAGTAAGTCTATCAGCCTGTATCCCATTCTGTGTACAGGCTCAATAGTAAGTCTATCAGCCTGTATCCCACTCTGTTTACAGGCTCAATAGTAAGTCTATCAGCCTGTATTCCACTCTGTGTACAGGCTCAATAGTAAGTCTATCAGCCTATATCCCACTCTGTATACAGGCTCAATAGTACGTCTATCAGCCTGTATCCCACTCTGTGTAAAGGCTCAATAGTAATTCTATCAGCCTGTATCCCACTCTGTGTACAGGTCAATAGTAAGTCTATCAGCCTGTATCCCACTCTGTGTATAGGCTCAATAGTAAGTCTATCAGCCTGTATTCCACTCTGTGTACAGGCTCAATAGTAAGTCTATCAGTCTGTATCCCACTCTGTGTACAGGCTCAATAGTACGTCTATCAGCCGGTATCCCACTCTGTGTACAGGCTCAATAGTAATTCTATTATCCTGTATCCCACTCTGTGTACAGGTCAATAGTAAGTCTATCAGCCTGTATACCACTCTGTATACAGGCTCAATAGTAAGTCTATCAGCCTGTATCCCACTCTGTGTACAGGGTCAATAGTAAGTCTATCAGCCTGTATCCCACTTTGTGTACAGGCCCAATAGCAAGTCTATCAGTTTGTATCCCACTCTGTGTACAGGCTCAATAGTAAGTCTATCAGTCTGTATCCCACTCTGTGTACAGACTCAATAGTAAGTCTGTCAGCCTGTATCCCTCTCTGTGTACAGGCTCAATAGAAAGTCTATCAGTCTGTATCGCACTCTGTGTACAGGCTCAATAGAAAGTCTATCAGTCTGTATCCCACTCTGTGTACAGGCTCAATAGTTCGTCTATCACTCTCTATCCCACTCTGTGTACAGGCTCAATAGTACATCTATCAGCCTGTATCCCACTCTGTGTACAGGCTCAATAGTAAGTCTATCAGCCTGTACCCCACTCTGTGTACAGGCTTAATAGTAAGTCTATCAGCCTGTATCCCATTCTGTGTACAGGCTCAATAGTAAGTCTATCAGCCTGTATCCCACTCTGTTTACAGGCTCAATAGTAAGTCTATCAGTCTGTATCCCACTCTGTGTACAGGCTCAATAGAAAGTCTATCAGCCTGTATCTCACTCTGTGTACAGGCTCAATAGTACATCTATCAGCCTGTATCCCACTCTGTGTACAGGCTCAATAGTAAGTCTATCAGCCTGTACCCCACTCTGTGTACAGGCTTAATAGTAAGTCTATCAGCCTGTATCCCATTCTGTGTACAGGCTCAATGGTAAGTCTATCAGCCTGTATCCCACTCTGTTTACAGGCTCAATAGTAAGTCTATCAGCCTGTATTCCACTCTGTGTACAGGCTCAATAGTAAGTCTATCAGCCTATATCCCACTCTGTATACAGGCTCAATAGTACGTCTATCAGCCTGTATCCCACTCTGTGTAAAGGCTCAATAGTAATTCTATCAGCCTGTATCCCACTCTGTGTACAGGTCAATAGTAAGTCTATCAGCCTGTATCCCACTCTGTGTATAGGCTCAATAGTAAGTCTATCAGCCTGTATTCCACTCTGTGTACAGGCTCAATAGTAAGTCTATCAGTCTGTATCCCACTCTGTGTACAGGCTCAATAGTACGTCTATCAGCCGGTATCCCACTCTGTGTACAGGCTCAATAGTAATTCTATTATCCTGTATCCCACTCTGTGTACAGGTCAATAGTAAGTCTATCAGCCTGTATACCACTCTGTATACAGGCTCAATAGTAAGTCTATCAGCCTGTATCCCACTCTGTGTACAGGGTCAATAGTAAGTCTATCAGCCTGTATCCCACTTTGTGTACAGGCCCAATAGCAAGTCTATCAGTTTGTATCCCACTCTGTGTACAGGCTCAATAGTAAGTCTATCAGTCTGTATCCCACTCTGTGTACAGACTCAATAGTAAGTCTCTCAGCCTGTATCCCTCTCTGTGTACAGGCTCAATAGAAAGTCTATCAGTCTGTATCGCACTCTGTGTACAGGCTCAATAGAAAGTCTATCAGTCTGTATCCCACTCTGTGTACAGGCTCAATAGTAAGTCTATCAGTCTGTATCCCACTCTGTGTACAGATTCAGTAGTACATCTATCAGCCTGTATCCCACTATGTGTACAGGCTCAATAATAAGTCTATCAGCCGGTATCCCACTCTGTGTACAGGCTCAATAGTAAGTCTATCAGCCTGTGTCCCACTCTGTGTACAGACTCAATAGAAAGTCTATCAGCCTGTATCCCACTCTGTGTACAGGCTCAATAGTAAGTCTATCAGCCTGTATCCCACTCTGTGTACAGGCTCAATAGTAAGTCTATCAGCCTGTATCCCACTCTGTGTACAGGCTCAATAGAAAATCTATCAGCCTGTATCCCACTCTGTGTACAGGCTCAATAGTAAGTCTATCACTCTCTATCCCACTCTGTGTACAGGCTCAATAGAAAGTCTATCAGCCTGTATCCCACTCTGTATACAGACTCAATAGTAAGTCTATTAGCCTGTATCCCACTCTGTGTACAGGCTCAATAGTAAGTCTATCAGCCGGTATCCCACTCTGTGTACAGGCTCAATAGTAAGTCTATCAGTCTGTATCCCACTCTGTGTACAGGCTCAATAGTAAGTCTATCAGCCTGTATCCCACTCTGTGTACATACTCAATAGAAAGTCTATCAGCTTGTATCCCACTCTGTATACAGGGGCAATAGTAAGTCTATCAGCCTGTATCCCACTCTGTGTACAGGCTCAATAGTAAGTCTATCAGCCTGTATCCCACTCTGTGTACAGGCTCAATAGAAAGTCTATCAGCCTGTATCCCATTCTGTGTACAGGCTCAATAGTAAGTCTATCAGCCTGTATCCCACTCTGTGTATAGGCTCAATAGTAAGTCTATCAGCCTGTATCCCACTCTGTGTATAGGCTCAATAGTAAGTCTATCAGCCTGTATCATACACTGTGTACAGGCTCAATAGTAAGTCTATCAGCCTGTATCCCACTCTGTGTATAGGCTCAATAGTAAGTCTATCAGCCTGTATCCCACTCTGTGTACAGGCTCAATAGTAAGTCTATCAGCCTGTATCCCACTTTGTGTACAGGCTCAATAGTAAGTCTTTCAGCCTGTATCCCACTCTGTGTACAGGCTCAATAGAAAGTCTATCAGTCTGTATCCCACTCTGTGTACGGGCTCAGTAGTAAGTCTAATCAGCCTGTATCCCACTCTGTGTACAGGCTCAATAGTAAGTCTATCAGCCTGTATCCCACTCTGTGTACAGGCTCAATAGTAAGTCTATCATCCTGTATCCCACTCTGTGTACAGGCTCAATGGTAAGTCTATCAGCCGGTATCCCACTCTGTGTACAGGCTCAATAGTACGTCTATCAGCCTGTATCCCACCATGTGTACAGGCTCAATAGAAAGTCTATCAGTCTGTAAGCCACTCTGTGTACAGGCTCAATAGTAAGTCTAATCAGCCTGTATACCACTCTGTGTACAGGCTCAATAGTAAGTCTATCAGCCTGTATCCCACTCTGTGTACAGGCTCAATAGTAAGTCTATCAGTCTGTATCCCACTCTGTGTACAGGCTCAATAGTAAGTCTATCAGCCTGTATCCCACTCTGTGTACAGGCTCAATAGTAAGTCTATCAGCCTGTGTCCCACTCTGTGTACAGACTCAATAGAAAGTCTATCAGCCTGTATCCCACTCTGTGTACAGGCTCAATAGTAAGTCTATCAGCCTGTATCCCACTCTGTGTACAGGCTCAATAGAAAGTCTATCAGCCTGTATCCCACTCTGTGTACAGGCTCAATAGTACATCTATCAGCCTGTATCCCACTCTGTGTACAGGCTCAATAGTAAGTCTATCAGCCTGTACCCCACTCTGTGTACAGGCTTAATAGTAAGTCTATCAGCCTGTATCCCATTCTGTGTACAGGCTCAATAGTAAGTCTATCAGCCTGTATCCCACTCTGTTTACAGGCTCAATAGTAAGTCTATCAGTCTGTATCCCACTCTGTGTACAGACACAATAGAAAGTCTATCAGCCTGTATCCCACTCTGTATACAGGCTCAATAGTACGTCTATCAGCCTGTATCCCACTCTGTGTAAAGGCTCAATAGTAATTCTATCAGCCTGTATCCCACTCTGTGTACAGGTCAATAGTAAGTCTATCAGCCTGTATCCCACTCTGTGTATAGGCTCAATAGTAAGTCTATCAGCCTGTATTCCACTCTGTGTACAGGCTCAATAGAAAGTCTATCAGCCTGTATCCCATTCTGTGTACAGGCTCAATAGTAAGTCTATCAGCCTGTATCCCACTCTGTGTAAAGGCTCAATAGTAATTCTATCAGCCTGTATCCCACTCTGTGTACAGGTCAATAGTAAGTCTATCAGCCTGTATCCCACTCTGTGTATAGGCTCAATAGTAAGTCTATCAGCCTGTATTCCACTCTGTGTACAGGCTCAATAGTAAGTCTATCAGTCTGTATCCCACTCTGTGTACAGGGTCAATAGTAAGTCTATCAGCCTGTATCCCACTTTGTGTACAGGCCCAATAGCAAGTCTATCAGTTTGTATCCCACTCTGTGTACAGGCTCAATAGTAAGTCTTTCAGTCTGTATCCCACTCTGTGTACAGACTCAATAGTAAGTCTATCAGCCTGTATCCCTCTCTGTGTACAGGCTCAATAGAAAGTCTATCAGTCTGTATCGCACTCTGTGTACAGGCTCAATAGAAAGTCTATCAGTCTGTATCCCACTCTGTGTACAGATTCAATAGTACATCTATCAGCCTGTATCCCACTATGTGTACAGGCTCAATAATAAGTCTATCAGCCGGTATCCCACTCTGTGTACAGGCTCAATAGTAAGTCTATCAGCCTGTGTCCCACTCTGTGTACAGACTCAATAGAAAGTCTATCAGCCTGTATCCCACTCTGTGTACAGGCTCAATAGTAAGTCTATCAGCCTGTATCCCACTCTGTGTACAGGCTCAATAGAAAGTCTATCAGCCTGTATCCCACTCTGTATACAGACTCAATAGTAAGTCTATTAGCCTGTATCCCACTCTGTGTACAGGCTCAATAGTAAGTCTATCAGCCGGTATCCCACTCTGTGTACAGGCTCAATAGTAAGTCTATCAGTCTGTATCCCACTCTGTGTACAGGCTCAATAGTAAGTCTATCAGCCTGTATCCCACTCTGTGTACATACTCAATAGAAAGTCTATCAGCTTGTATCCCACTCTGTATACAGGGGCAATAGTAAGTCTATCAGCCTGTATCCCACTCTGTGTACAGGCTCAATAGAAAGTCTATCAGCCTGTATCCCATTCTGTGTACAGGCTCAATAGTAAGTCTATCAGCCTGTATCATACACTGTGTACAGGCTCAATAGTAAGTCTATCAGCCTGTATCCCACTCTGTGTATAGGCTCAATAGTAAGTCTATCAGCCTGTATCCCACTCTGTGTACAGGCTCAATAGTAAGTCTATCAGCCTGTATCCCACTTTGTGTACAGGCTCAATAGTAAGTCTATCAGCCTGTATCCCACTCTGTGTACAGGCTCAATAGAAAGTCTATCAGTCTGTATCCCACTCTGTGTACGGGCTCAGTAGTAAGTCTAATCAGCCTGTATCCCACTCTGTGTACAGGCTCAATAGTAAGTCTATCAGCCTGTATCCCACTCTGTGTACAGGCTCAATAGTAAGTCTATCATCCTGTATCCCACTCTGTGTACAGGCTCAATGGTAAGTCTATCAGCCGGTATCCCACTCTGTGTACAGGCTCAATAGTACGTCTATCAGCCTGTATCCCACCATGTGTACAGGCTCAATAGAAAGTCTATCAGTCTGTATCCCACTCTGTGTACAGGCTCAATAGTAAGTCTAATCAGCCTGTATACCACTCTGTGTACAGGCTCAATAGTAAGTCTATCAGCCTGTATCCCACTCTGTGTACAGGCTCAATAGTAAGTCTATCAGCCTGTATAACACTCTGTGTACAGGCTCAATAGTACGTCTATCAGCCGGTATCCCACTCTGTGTACAGGCTGAATAGTAATTCTATTAGCCTGTATCACACTCTGTGTACAGGTCAATAGTAAGTCTATCAGTCTGTATCCCACTCTGTGTACAGACTCAATAGTAAGTCTATCAGCCTGTATCCCTCTCTGTGTACAGGCTCAATAGAAAGTCTATCAGTCTGTATCGCACTCTGTGTACAGGCTCAATAGAAAGTCTATCAGTCTGTATCCCACTCTGTGTACAGATTCAATAGTACATCTATCAGCCTGTATCCCACTATGTGTACAGGCTCAATAATAAGTCTATCAGCCGGTATCCCACTCTGTGTACAGGCTCAATAGTAAGTCTATCAGCCTGTGTCCCACTCTGTGTACAGACTCAATAGAAAGTCTATCAGCCTGTATCCCACTCTGTGTACAGGCTCAATAGTAAGTCTATCAGCCTGTATCCCACTCTGTGTACAGGCTCAATAGAAAGTCTATCAGCCTGTATCCCACTCTGTATACAGACTCAATAGTAAGTCTATTAGCCTGTATCCCACTCTGTGTACAGGCTCAATAGTAAGTCTATCAGCCGGTATCCCACTCTGTGTACAGGCTCAATAGTAAGTCTATCAGCCGGTATCCCACTCTGTGTACAGGCTCAATAGTAAGTCTATCAGTCTGTATCCCACTCTGTGTACAGGCTCAATAGTAAGTCTATCAGCCTGTATCCCACTCTGTGTACATACTCAATAGAAAGTCTATCAGCTTGTATCCCACTCTGTATACAGGGGCAATAGTAAGTCTATCAGCCTGTATCCCACTCTGTGTACAGGCTCAATAGAAAGTCTATCAGCCTGTATCCCATTCTGTGTACAGGCTCAATAGTAAGTCTATCAGCCTGTATCATACACTGTGTACAGGCTCAATAGTAAGTCTATCAGCCTGTATCCCACTCTGTGTATAGGCTCAATAGTAAGTCTATCAGCCTGTATCCCACTCTGTGTACAGGCTCAATAGTAAGTCTATCAGCCTGTATCCCACTTTGTGTACAGGCTCAATAGTAAGTCTATCAGCCTGTATCCCACTCTGTGTACAGGCTCAATAGAAAGTCTATCAGTCTGTATCCCACTCTGTGTACGGGCTCAGTAGTAAGTCTAATCAGCCTGTATCCCACTCTGTGTACAGGCTCAATAGTAAGTCTATCAGCCTGTATCCCACTCTGTGTACAGGCTCAATAGTAAGTCTATCATCCTGTATCCCACTCTGTGTACAGGCTCAATGGTAAGTCTATCAGCCGGTATCCCACTCTGTGTACAGGCTCAATAGTACGTCTATCAGCCTGTATCCCACCATGTGTACAGGCTCAATAGAAAGTCTATCAGTCTGTATCGCACTCTGTGTACAGGCTCAATAGAAAGTCTATCAGTCTGTATCCCACTCTGTGTACAGATTCAATAGTACATCTATCAGCCTGTATCCCACTATGTGTACAGGCTCAATAATAAGTCTATCAGCCGGTATCCCACTCTGTGTACAGGCTCAATAGAAAGTCTATCAGCCTGTATCCCACTCTGTGTACAGGCTCAATAGTAAGTCTATCAGCCTGTATCCCACTCTGTGTACAGGCTCAATAGTAAGTCTATCAGCCTGTATCCCACTCTGTGTACAGGCTCAATAGAAAATCTATCAGCCTGTATCCCACTCTGTGTACAGGCTCAATAGTAAGTCTATCACTCTCTATCCCACTCTGTGTACAGGCTCAATAGAAAGTCTATCAGCCTGTATCCCACTCTGTATACAGACTCAATAGTAAGTCTATTAGCCTGTATCCCACTCTGTGTACAGGCTCAATAGTAAGTCTATCAGCCGGTATCCCACTCTGTGCACAGGCTCAATAGTACGTCTATCAGCCTGTATCCCACTCTGTGTACAGGCTCAATAGTAAGTCTATCAGCCTGTATACCACTCTGTATACAGGCTCAATAGTAAGTCTATCAGCCTGTACCCCACTCTGTGTACAGGCTTAATAGTAAGTCTATCAGCCTGTATCCCATTCTGTGTACAGGCTCAATAGTAAGTCTATCAGCCTGTATCCCACTCTGTTTACAGGCTCAATAGTAAGTCTATCAGTCTGTATCCCACTCTGTGTACAGACACAATAGAAAGTCCATCAGCCTGTATCCCACTCTGTATACAGGCTCAATAGTACGTCTATCAGCCTGTATCCCACTCTGTGTAAAGGCTCAATAGTAATTCTATCAGCCTGTATCCCACTCTGTGTACAGGTCAATAGTAAGTCTATCAGCCTGTATCCCACTCTGTGTATAGGCTCAATAGTAAGTCTATCAGCCTGTATCCCACTCTGTGTACAGGCTCAATAGAAAGTCTATCAGTCTGCATCCCACTCTGTGTACAGGCTCAATAGTAAGTCTATCAGCCTGTATCCCACTCTGTGTACAGGCTCAATAGTACGTCTATCAGCCTGTATCCTACTCTGTGTACAGGCTCAATAGAAAGTCTATCAGCCTGTATCCCATTCTGTGTACAGACTCAATAGAAAGTCTATCAGCCTGTATCCCACTCTGTTTACAGGCTCAATAGAAAATCTATCAGCCTGTATCCCACTCTGTGTACAGGCTCAATAGTAAGTCTATCAGCCTGTATCCCACTCTGTGTACAGGCTCAATAGAAAGTCTATCAGTCTGTATCCCACTCTGTGTACAGGCTCAATAGTAAGTCTATCAGCCTCTATCCCACTCTGTGTACAGACTCAATAGTAAGTCTATCAGCCTGTATCCCACTCTGTGTACAGGCTCAATAGTAAGTCTATCAGCCTGTATCCCACTCTGTGTACAGATTCAATAGTACATCTATCAGCCTGTATCCCACTCTGTGTACAGGCTCAATAGTAAGTGTATCAGCCGGTATCCCACTCTGTGTATAGGCTCAATAGTAAGTCTATCAGCCTCTATCCCACTCTGTGTACAGGCTCAATAGTAAGTCTATCAGCCTCTATCCCACTCTGTGTATAGGCTCAATAGTACATCTATCAGTCTGTATCCCACTCTATGTACAGGCTCAATAGAAAATCTATCAGCCTGTAATCCACTCTGTGTACAGGCTCAATAGTAAGTCTATCAGCCTGTATCCCACTCTATGTACAGGCTCAATAGAAAATCTATCAGCCTGTATCCCACTCTATGTACAGGCTCAATAGAAAATCTATCATCTTGTATCCCACTCTGTGTACAGGCTCAATAGAAAATCTATCAGCCTGTATCCCACTCTGTGTACAGGCTCAATAGAAAATCTATCAGCCTGTATCCCACTCTGTGTACAGGCTCAATAGTAAGTCTATCAGTCTGTTTCCCATTCTGTGTACAGGCTCAATAGAAAATCTATCAGCCTGTATCCCACTCTGTGTACAGGCTCAATAGTAAGTCTGTCAGTCTGTATCCCATTCTGTGTACAGGCTCAATAGTAAGTCTATCAGCCTGTATCCCACTCTGTGTACAGAATCAATAGTAAGTCTGTCAGCCTGTATCCCACTCTGTGTACAGGCTCAATTGTGCGTTTATCAGCCTGTATCCCACTTTGTGTACAGGCCCAATAGAAAGTCTATCAGTCTGTATCCCACTCTGTGTACAGGCTCAATAGTGCATTTATCAGCCTGTATCCCACTCTGTGTACAGGTCAATAGTAAGTCTATCAGCCGGTATCCCACTCTGTGTACAGGCTCAATAGTACGTCTATAAGCCTGTATCCTACTCTGTGTACAGGCTCAATAGTACATCTATCAGCCTGTATCCCACTCTGTGTACAGGGTCAATAGTAAGTCTATCAGCCTGTATCCCACTCTGTGTACAGGCTCAATAGTAATTCTATCAGCCTGTATCCCACTCTGTGTACAGGCTCAATAGTAAGTCTATCAGCAGGTATCCCACTCTGTGTACAGGCTCAATAGTAAGTCTATCAGCCGGTATCCCACTCTGTGTACAGGCTCAATAGTAAGTCTATCAGCCTGTATCCCACTCTGTATACAGGCTCAATAGTAATTCTATCAGCCTGTATCCCACTCTGTGTACAGGTCAATAGTAAGTCTATTAGCCTGTATCCCACTCTGTATACAGGGTCAATAGTAAGTCTATCAGCCTGTATCCCACTCTGTGTATAGGCTCAATAGTAAGTCTATCAGCCTGTATCCCACTCTGTGTACAGATTCAATAGTACGTCTATCAGCCTGTATCCCACTCTGTGTAGAGGCTCAATAGTAAGTCTATCAGCCTGTATCCCAGTCTGTGTACAGATTCAATAGTACGTCTATCAGCCTGTATCCCACTCTGTGTACAGACTCAATAGAAAGTCTATCAGTCTGTATCCCACTCTGTGTACAGGCTCAATAGTAAGTCTATCAGCCTGTATCCCACTCTGTGTATAGGCTCAATAGTAAGTCTATCAGCCTGTATCCCACTCTGTGTATAGGCTCAATAGTAAGTCTATCAGCCTCTATCCCACTCTGTGTACAGGCTCAATAGTACATCTATCAGTCTGTATCCCACTCTGTGTACAGGCTCAAAAGAAAATCTGTCAGCCTGTATCCCACTCTGTATACAGGCTCAATAGTACGTCTATCAGCCTGTATCCCACTCCGTGTAAAGGCTCAATAGTAATTCTATCAGCCTGTATTCCACTCTGTGTACAGGCTCAATAGTAAGTCTATCAGCCTGTATCCCATTCTGTGTACAGGCACAATAGTAAGTCTATCAGTCTGTATCCCACTCTGTGTACAGGCTCAATAGTAAGTCTATCAGCCTGTATCCCACTCTGTGTACAGGCTCAATAGAAAGTCTATCAGTCTGCATCCCACTCTGTGTACAGGCTCAATAGTAAGTCTATCAGCCTGTATCCCACTCTGTGTACAGGCTCAATAGTACGTCTATCAGCCTGTATCCTACTCTGTGTACAGGCTCAATAGTACGTCTATCAGCCTGTATCCTACTCTGTGTACAGGCTCAATAGAAAGTCTATCAGCCTGTATCCCATTCTGTGTACAGACTCAATAGAAAGTCTATCAGCCTGTATCCCACTCTGTTTACAGGCTCAATAGTAAGTCTATCAGCCTGTATCCCACTCTGTGTACAGGCTCAATAGAAAATCTATCAGCCTGTATCCCACTCTGTGTACAGGCTCAATAGAAAATCTATCAGCCTGTATCCCACTCTGTATACAGGCTCAATAGAAAGTCTATCAGCCTGTATCCCACTCTGTGTACAGGCTCAATAGAAAGTCTATCAGTCTGTATCCCACTCTGTGTACAGGCTCAATAGTAAGTCTATCAGCGTCTATCCCACTCTGTGTACAGACTCAATAGTAAGTCTATCAGCCTCTATCCCACTCTGTGTACAGGCTCAATAGTAAGTCTATCAGCCGGTATCCCACTCTGTGTATAGGCTCAATAGTAAGTCTATCAGCCTGTATCCCACTCTGTGTGCAGGCTCAATAGTAAGTCTATCAGCCTGTATCCCACTTTGTGTACAGGCTCAATAGTAAGTCTATCAGCCTGTATCCCACTCTGTGTACAGGCTCAATAGAAAGTCTATCAGTCTGTATCCCACTCTGTGTACGGGCTCAGTAGTAAGTCTAATCAGCCTGTATCCCACTCTGTGTACAGGCTCAATAGTAAGTCTATCAGCCTGTATCCCACTCTGTGTACAGGCTCAATAGTAAGTCTATCATCCTGTATCCCACTCTGTGTACAGGCTCAATAGTAAGTCTATCAGCCGGTATCCCACTCTGTGTACAGGCTCAATAGTACGTCTATCAGCCTGTATCCCACCATGTGTACAGGCTCAATAGAAAGTCTATCAGTCTGTATCCCACTCTGTGTACAGGCTCAATAGTAAGTCTATCAGCCTGTATCCCACTCTGTGTACAGGCTCAATAGTAAGTCTATCATCCTGTATCCCACTCTGTGTACAGACTCAATAGTAAGTCTATCAGCCTGTATCCCACTCTGTGTGCAGGCTCAATAGTAAGTCTATCAGCCTGTGTACCACTCTGTGTACAGACTCAATAGAAAGTCTATCAGCCTGTATCCCACTCTGTGTACAGGCTCAATAGTAAGTCTATCAGCCTGTGTCCCACTCTGTGTACAGGCTCAATAGTAAGTCTATCAGCCTGTATCCCACTCTGTGTACAGGCTCAATAGAAAATCTATCAGCCTGTATCCCACTCTGTGTACAGGCTCAATAGTTCGTCTATCACTCTCTATCCCACTCTGTGTACAGGCTCAATAGAAAGTCTATCAGCCTGTATCCCACTCTGTGTACAGGCTCAATAGTTCGTCTATCACTCTCTATCCCGCTCTGTGTACAGGCTCAATAGTAAGTCTATCAGCCGGTATCCCACTCTGTGTACAGGCTAAATAGTACGTCTATCAGCCTGTATCCCACTCTGTGTACAGGCTCAATAGTACGTCTATCAGCCTGTATCCCACTCTGTGTACAGGCTCAATAGAAAGTCTATCAGCCTGTATCCCACTCTGTGTACAGGCTCAATACTACATCTATCAGCCTTTATCCCACTCTGTGTACAGGCTCAATAGTAAGTCTATCAGCCTGTACCCCACTCTGTGTACAGGCTTAATAGTAAGTCTATCAGCCTGTATCCCATTCTGTGTACAGTCTCAATAGTAAGTCTATCACCCTGTATCCCACTCTGTTTACAGGCTCAATAGTAAGTCTATCAGTCTGTATCCCACTCTGTGTACAGACACAATAGAAAGTCTATCAGCCTGTATCCCACTCTGTATACAGGCTCAATAGTACGTCTATCAGCCTGTATCCCACTCTGTGTAAAGGCTCAATAGTAATTCTATCAGCCTGTATCCCACTCTGTGTACAGGTCAATAGTAAGTCTATCAGCCTGTATCCCACTCTGTGTATAGGCTCAATAGTAAGTCTATCAGCCTGTATTCCACTCTGTGTACAGGCTCAATAGTAAGTCTATCAGTCTGTATCCCACTCTGTGTACAGGCTCAATAGTACGTCTATCAGCCGGTATCCCACTCTGTGTACAGGCTCAATAGTAATTCTATTAGCCTGTATCCCACTCTGTGTACAGGTCAATAGTAAGTCTATCAGCCTGTATACCACTCTGTATACAGGCTCAATAGTAAGTCTATCAGCCTGTATCCCACTCTGTGTACAGGGTCAATAGTAAGTCTATCAGCCTGTATCCCACTTTGTGTACAGGCCCAATAGCAAGTCTATCAGTTTGTATCCCACTCTGTGTACAGGCTCAATAGTAAGTCTATCAGTCTGTATCCCACTCTGTGTACAGACTCAATAGTAAGTCTATCAGCCTGTATCCCTCTCTGTGTACAGGCTCAATAGAAAGTCTATCAGTCTGTATCGCACTCTGTGTACAGGCTCAATAGAAAGTCTATCAGTCTGTATCCCACTCTGTGTACAGATTCAATAGTACATCTATCAGCCTGTATCCCACTATGTGTACAGGCTCAATAATAAGTCTATCAGCCGGTATCCCACTCTGTGTACAGGCTCAATAGAAAGTCTATCAGCCTGTATCCCACTCTGTGTACAGGCTCAATAGTAAGTCTATCAGCCTGTATCCCACTCTGTGTACAGGCTCAATAGTAAGTCTATCAGCCTGTATCCCACTCTGTGTACAGGCTCAATAGAAAATCTATCAGCCTGTATCCCACTCTGTGTACAGGCTCAATAGTAAGTCTATCACTCTCTATCCCACTCTGTGTACAGGCTCAATAGAAAGTCTATCAGCCTGTATCCCACTCTGTATACAGACTCAATAGTAAGTCTATTAGCCTGTATCCCACTCTGTGTACAGGCTCAATAGTAAGTCTATCAGCCGGTATCCCACTCTGTGTACAGGCTCAATAGTAAGTCTATCAGTCTGTATCCCACTCTGTGTACAGGCTCAATAGGTCGTCTATCACTCTCTATCCCACTCTGTGTACAGGCTCAATAGAAAGTCTTTCAGCCTGTATCCCACTCTGTATACAGACTCAATAGTAAGTCTATTAGCCTGTATCCCACTCTGTGTACAGGCTCAATAGTAAGTCTATCAGCCGGTATCCCACTCTGTGCACAGGCTCAATAGTACGTCTATCAGCCTGTATCCCACTCTGTGTACAGGCTCAATAGTAAGTCTATCAGCCTGTATACCACTCTGTATACAGGCTCAATAGTAAGTCTATCAGCCTGTACCCCACTCTGTGTACAGGCTTAATAGTAAGTCTATCAGCCTGTATCCCATTCTGTGTACAGGCTCAATAGTAAGTCTATCAGCCTGTATCCCACTCTGTTTACAGGCTCAATAGTACGTCTATCAGCCTGTATCCCACTCTGTGTAAAGGCTCAATAGTAATTCTATCAGCCTGTATCCCACTCTGTGTACAGGTCAATAGTAAGTCTATCAGCCTGTATCCCACTCTGTGTACAGGCTCAATAGTAAGTCTATCAGCCTGTATCCCACTCTGTGTATAGGCTCAATAGTAAGTCTATCAGCCTGTATCCCACTCTGTGTACAGGCTCAATAGTAAGTCTATCAGCCTGTATCCCACTCTGTGTACAGGCTCAATAGTACGTCTATCAGCCTGTATCCTACTCTGTGTACAGGCTCAATAGAAAGTCTATCAGCCTGTATCCTACTCTGTGTACAGGCTCAATAGAAAGTCTATCAGCCTGTATCCCAATCTGTGTACAGACTCAATAGAAAGTCTATCAGCCGGTATCCCACTCTGTTTACAGGCTCAATAGTAAGTCTATCAGCCTGTATCCCACTCTGTGTACAGGCTCAATAGAAAATCTATCAGCCTGTATCCCACTCTGTGTACAGGCTCAATAGAAAATCTATCAGCCTGTATCCCACTCTGTGTACAGGCTCAATAGTAAGTCTATCAGCCTGTATCCCACTCTGTGTACAGGCTCAATAGAAAGTCTATCAGTCTGTATCCCACTCTGTGTACAGGCTCAATAGTAAGTCTATCAGCCTCTATCCCACTCTGTGTACAGACTCAATAGTAAGTCTATCAGCCTGTATCCCACTCTGTGTACAGGCTCAATAGTAAGTCTATCAGCCGGTATCCCACTCTCTGTACAGGCTCAATAGTAAGTCTATCAGCCTGTATCCCACTCTGTGTACAGATTCAATAGTACATCTATCAGCCTGTATCCCACTCTGTGTACAGGCTCAATAGTAAGTGTATCAGCCGGTATCCCACTCTGTGTATAGGCTCAATAGTAAGTCTATCAGCCTCTATCCCACTCTGTGTACAGGCTCAATAGTAAGTCTATCAGCCTCTATCCCACTCTGTGTACAGGCTCAATAGTAAGTCTATCAGCCTGTATCCCACTCTGTGTACAGACTCAATAGAAAGTCTATCAGCCTGTATCCCACTCTGTGTACAGTCTCAATAGAAAGTCTATCAGCCTGTATCCCACTCTGTGTACAGACTCAATAGAAAGTCTATCAGCCTGTATCCCACTCTGTGTACAGGCTCAATAGTAAGTCTATCAGCCTGTATCCCACTCTGTGTATAGGCTCAATAGTAAGTCTATCAGCCTCTATCCCACTCTGTGTACAGGCTCAATAGTACATCTATCAGTCTGTATCCCACTCTATGTACAGGCTCAATAGAAAATCTATCAGCCTGTAATCCACTCTGTGTACAGGCTCAATAGTAAGTCTATCAGCCTGTATCCCACTCTATGTACAGGCTCAATAGAAAATCTATCAGCCTGTATCCCACTCTATGTACAGGCTCAATAGAAAATCTATCATCTTGTATCCCACTCTGTGTACAGGCTCAATAGAAAATCTATCAGCCTGTATCCCACTCTGTGTACAGGCTCAATAGTAAGTCTGTCAGTCTGTATCCCATTCTGTGTACAGGCTCAATAGTAAGTCTATCAGCCTGTATCCCACTCTGTGTACAGAATCAATAGTAAGTCTATCAGCCTGTATCCCACTCTGTGTACAGGCTCAATTGTGCGTTTATCAGCCTGTATCCCACTTTGTGTACAGGCCCAATAGAAAGTCTATCAGTCTGTATCCCACTCTGTGTACAGGCTCAATAGTGCGTTTATCAGCCTGTATCCCACTCTGTGTACAGGTCAATAGTAAGTCTATCAGCCTGTATCCCACTCTGTGTACAGGCTCAATAGTAAGTGTATCAGCCGGTATCCCACTCTGTGTATAGGCTCAATAGTAAGTCTATCAGCCTCTATCCCACTCTGTGTACAGGCTCAATAGTAAGTCTATCAGCCTCTATCCCACTCTGTGTACAGGCTCAATAGTAAGTCTATCAGCCTGTATCCCACTCTGTGTACAGACTCAATAGAAAGTCTATCAGCCTGTATCCCACTCTGTGTACAGTCTCAATAGAAAGTCTATCAGCCTGTATCCCACTCTGTGTACAGACTCAATAGAAAGTCTATCAGCCTGTATCCCACTCTGTGTACAGGCTCAATAGTAAGTCTATCAGCCTGTATCCCACTCTGTGTATAGGCTCAATAGTAAGTCTATCAGCCTCTATCCCACTCTGTGTACAGGCTCAATAGTACATCTATCAGTCTGTATCCCACTCTATGTACAGGCTCAATAGAAAATCTATCAGCCTGTAATCCACTCTGTGTACAGGCTCAATAGTAAGTCTATCAGCCTGTATCCCACTCTATGTACAGGCTCAATAGAAAATCTATCAGCCTGTATCCCACTCTATGTACAGGCTCAATAGAAAATCTATCATCTTGTATCCCACTCTGTGTACAGGCTCAATAGAAAATCTATCAGCCTGTATCCCACTCTGTGTACAGGCTCAATAGTAAGTCTGTCAGTCTGTATCCCATTCTGTGTACAGGCTCAATAGTAAGTCTATCAGCCTGTATCCCACTCTGTGTACAGAATCAATAGTAAGTCTATCAGCCTGTATCCCACTCTGTGTACAGGCTCAATTGTGCGTTTATCAGCCTGTATCCCACTTTGTGTACAGGCCCAATAGAAAGTCTATCAGTCTGTATCCCACTCTGTGTACAGGCTCAATAGTGCGTTTATCAGCCTGTATCCCACTCTGTGTACAGGTCAATAGTAAGTCTATCAGCCGGTATCCCACTCTGTGTACAGGCTCAATAGTACGTCTATAAGCCTGTATCCTACTCTGTGTACAGGCTCAATAGTACATCTATCAGCCTGTATCCCACTCTGTGTACAGGTCAATAGTAAGTCTATCAGCCGGTATCCCACTCTGTGTACAGGCTCAATAGTAAGTCTATCAGCCGGTATCCCACTCTGTGTACAGGCTCAATAGTAAGTCTATCAGCCGATATCCCACTCTGTGTTCAGGCTCAAAAGTACGTCTATCAGCCTGTATCCTACTCTGTGTACAGGCTCAATAGTACATCTATCAGCCTGTATCCCACTCTGTGTACAGGCTCAATAGCAATTCTATCAGCCTGTATCCCACTCTGTGTACAGGCTCAATAGTAATTCTATCAGCCTGTATCCCACTCTGTGTACAGGCTCAATAGTAAGTCTATCAGCAGGTATCCCACTCTGTGTACAGGCTCAATAGTAATTCTATCAGCCTGTATCCCACTCTGTGTACAGGCTCAATAGTAAGTCTATCAGCAGGTATCCCACTCTGTGTACAGGCTCAATAGTAAGTCTATCAGGCTGTATCCCACTCTGTGTACAGGCTCAATAGTAAGTCTATCAGCCGGTATCCCACTCTGTGTACAGGCTCAATAGTAAGTCTATCAGCCTGTATCCCACTCTGTATACAGGCTCAATAGTAATTCTATCAGCCTGTATCCCACTCTGTGTACAGGTCAATAGTAAGTCTATTAGCCTGTATCCCACTCTGTATACAGGGTCAATAGTAAGTCTATCAGCCTGTATCCCACTCTGTGTATAGGCTCAATAGTAAGTCTATCAGCCTGTATCCCACTCTGTGTACAGATTCAATAGTACGTCTATCAGCCTGTATCCCACTCTGTGTAGAGGCTCAATAGTAAGTCTATCAGCCTGTATCCCAGTCTGTGTACAGATTCAATAGTACGTCTATCAGCCTGTATCCCACTCTGTGTACAGACTCAATAGAAAGTCTATCAGTCTGTATCCCACTCTGTGTACAGGCTCAATAGTAAGTCTATCAGCCTGTATCCCACTCTGTGTATAGGCTCAATAGTAAGTCTATCAGCCTGTATCCCACTCTGTGTATAGGCTCAATAGTAAGTCTATCAGCCTCTATCCCACTCTGTGTATAGGCTCAATAGTAAGTCTATCAGCCTCTATCCCACTCTGTGTACAGGCTCAATAGAAAATCTGTCAGCCTGTATCCCACTCTGTATACAGGCTCAATAGTACGTCTATCAGCCTGTATCCCACTCTGTGTAAAGGCTCAATAGCAATTCTATCAGCCTGTATTCCACTCTGTGTACAGGCTCAATAGTAAGTCTATCAGCCTGTATCCCATTCTGTGTACAGGCTCAATAGTAAGTCTATCAGCCTGTATCCCACTCTGTGAACAGGCTCAATAGAAAGTCTATCAGTCTGTATCCCACTCTGTGTACAGGCTCAATAGTAAGTCTATCAGCCTGTATCCCACTCTGTGTACAGGCTCAATAGAAAGTCTATCAGTCTGCATCCCACTCTGTGTACAGGCTCAATAGTAAGTCTATCAGCCTGTATCCCACTCTGTGTACAGGCTCAATAGTACGTCTATCAGCCTGTATCCTACTCTGTGTACAGGCTCAATAGAAAGTCTATCAGCCTGAATCCCATTCTGTGTACAGACTCAATAGAAAGTCTATCAGCCTGTATCCCACTCTGTTTACAGGCTCAATAGTAAGTCTATCAGCCTGTATCCCACTCTGTGTACAGGCTCAATAGAAAATCTATCAGCCTGTATCCCACTCTGTGTACAGGCTCAATAGAAAATCTATCAGCCTGTATCCCACTCTGTATACAGGCTCAATAGAAAGTCTATCAGCCTGTATCCCACTCTGTGTACAGGCTCATTAGAAAGTCTATCAGTCTGTATCCCACTCTGTGTACAGTCTCAATAGTAAGTCTATCAGCCTCTATCCCACTCTGTGTACAGACTCAATAGTAAGTCTATCAGCCTCTATCCCACTCTGTGTACAGGCTCAATAGTAAGTCTATCAGCCGGTATCCCACTCTGTGTACAGGCTCAATAGTAAGTCTATTAGCCTGTATCCTACTCTGTATACTGGCTCAATAGTAAGTTTATAAGCCTGTATCCCACTCTGTGTACAGGGTCAATAGTAAGTCTATCAGCCTGTATCCCACTCTGTGTATAGGCTCAATAGTAAGTCTATCAGCCTGTATCCCACTCTGTGTACAGGCTCAATAGTAAGAATATCGGCCTGTATCCCACTCTGTGTATAGGCTCAATAGTAAGTCTATCAGCCTGTATCCCTCTCTGTGTACAGGCTCAATAGAAAGTCTATCAGTCGGTATCGCACTCTGTATATAGGCTCAATAGTAAGTCTATCAGCCTGTATCCCACTCTGTGTACAGGCTCAATAGTAAGTCTATCAGCCTGTATCCCACTCTGTGTACAGATTCAATAGTACATCTATCAGCCTGTATCCCACTCTGTGTACAGGCTCAATAGTAAGTGTATCAGCCTCTATCCCACTCTGTGTACAGGCTCAATAGTAAGTCTATCAGCCTGTGTCCCACTCTGTGTACAGACTCAATAGAAAGTCTATCAGCCTGTATCCCACTCTGTGTATAGGCTCAATAGTAAGTCTATCAGCCTGTATCCCACTCTGTGTATAGGCTCAATAGTAAGTCTATCAGCCTGTATCCCACTCTGTGTACAGACTCAATAGAAAGTCTATCAGCCTGTATCCCACTCTGTGTACAGGCTCAATAGAAAGTCTATCAGCCTGTATCCCACTCTGTGTATAGGCTCAATAGTAAGTCTATCAGCCTCTATCCCACTCTGTGTACAGGCTCAATAGTACATCTATCAGTCTGTATCCCACTCTATGTACAGGCTCAATAGAAAATCTATCAGCCTGTAATCCACTCTGTGTACAGGCTCAATAGTAAGTCTATCAGCCTGTACCCCACTCTGTGTACAGGCTCAATAGTAAGTCTATCAGTCTGTATCCCATTCTGTGTACAGGCTCAATAGTAAGTCTATCAGCCTGTATCCCACTCTGTGTACAGACTCAATAGTAAGTCTATCAGCCTGTATCCCACTCTGTGTACAGGCTAAATTGTGCGTTTATCAGCCTGTATCCCACTTTGTGTACAGGCCCAATAGAAAGTCTATCAGTCTGTATCCCACTCTGTGTACAGGCTCAATAGTGCGTTTATCAGCCTGTATCCCACTCTGTGTACAGGTCAATAGTAAGTCTATCAGCCGGTATCCCACTCTATGTACAGGCTCTATAGTACGTCTATCAGCCTGTATCCTACTCTGTGTACAGGCTCAATAGTACATCTATCAGCCTGTATCCCACTCTGTGTACAGGTCAATAGTAATTCTATCAGCCGGTATCCCACTCTGTGTACAGGCTCAATAGTAAGTCTATCAGCCTGTATCCCACTCTGTGTACAGGCTCAATAGTAATTCTATCAGCCTGTATCCCATTCTGTGTACAGGCTCAATAGTAAGTCTATCAGCAGGTATCCCACTCTGTGTACAGGCTCAATAGTAAGTCTATCAGGCTGTATCCCACTCTGTGTACAGGCTCAATAGTAAGTCTATCAGCCGGTATCCCTCTCTGTGTACAGGCTCAATAGTAAGTCTATCAGCCTGTATCCCACTCTGTATACAGGCTCAATAGTAATTCTATCAGCCTGTATCCCACTCTGTGTACAGATCAATAGTAAGTCTATTAGCCTGTATCCCACTCTGTATACAGGGTCAATAGTAAGTCTATCAGCCTGTATCCCACTCTGTGTATAGGCTCAATAGTAAGTCTATCAGCCTGTATCCCACTCTGTGTACAGATTCAATAGTACGTCTATCAGCCTGTATCCCACTCTGTGTAGAGGCTCAATAGTAAGTCTATCAGCAGGTATCCCACTCTGTGTACAGGCTCAATAGTAAGTCTATCAGCCTGTATCCCACTCTGTGTACAGACTCAATAGAAAGTCTATCAGTCTGTATCCCACTCTGTGTACAGGCTCAATAGTAAGTCTATCAGCCTGTATCCCACTCTGTGTACAGACTCAATAGAAAGTCTATCAGTCTGTATCCCACTCTGTGTACAGGCTCAATAGTAAGTCTATCAGCCTGTATCCCACTCTGTGTACAGGCTCAATAGTAAGTCTATCAGCCTGTATCCCACTCTGTGTATAGGCTCAATAGTAAGTCTATCAGCCTGTATCCCACTCTGTGTATAGGCTCAATAGTAAGTCTATCAGCCTCTATCCCACTCTGTGTACAGGCTCAATAGTACATCTATCAGTCTGTATCCCACTCTGTGTACAGGCTCAATAGTAAGTCTATCATCCTGTATCCCACTCTGTGTACAGGCTCAATGGTAAGTCTATCAGCCGGTATCCCACTCTGTGTACAGGCTCAATAGTACGTCTATCAGCCTGTATCCCACCATGTGTACAGGCTCAATAGAAAGTCTATCAGTCTGTATCCCACTCTGTGTACAGGCTCAATAGTAAGTCTAATCAGCCTGTATACCACTCTGTGTACAGGCTCAATAGTAAGTCTATCAGCCTGTATCCCACTCTGTGTACAGGCTCAATAGTAAGTCTATCAGCCTGTATAACACTCTGTGTACAGGCTCAATAGTACGTCTATCAGCCGGTATCCCACTCTGTGTACAGGCTCAATAGTAATTCTATTAGCCTGTATCACACTCTGTGTACAGGTCAATAGTAAGTCTATCAGCCTGTATACCACTCTGTATACAGGCTCAATAGTAAGTCTATCAGCCTGTATCCCACTCTGTGTACAGGCTCAATAGAAAATCTATCAGCCTGTATCCCACTCTGTGTACAGGCTCAATAGTAAGTCTATCACTCTCTATCCCACTCTGTGTACAGGCTCAATAGAAAGTCTATCAGCCTGTATCCCACTCTGTATACAGACTCAATAGTAAGTCTATTAGCCTGTATCCCACTCTGTGTACAGGCTCAATAGTAAGTCTATCAGCCGGTATCCCACTCTGTGTACAGGCTCAATAGTAAGTCTATCAGTCTGTATCCCACTCTGTGTACAGGCTCAATAGGTCGTCTATCACTCTCTATCCCACTCTGTGTACAGGCTCAATAGAAAGTCTTTCAGCCTGTATCCCACTCTGTATACAGACTCAATAGTAAGTCTATTAGCCTGTATCCCACTCTGTGTACAGGCTCAATAGTAAGTCTATCAGCCGGTATCCCACTCTGTGCACAGGCTCAATAGTACGTCTATCAGCCTGTATCCCACTCTGTGTACAGGCTCAATAGTAAGTCTATCAGCCTGTATACCACTCTGTATACAGGCTCAATAGTAAGTCTATCAGCCTGTACCCCACTCTGTGTACAGGCTTAATAGTAAGTCTATCAGCCTGTATCCCATTCTGTGTACAGGCTCAATAGTAAGTCTATCAGCCTGTATCCCACTCTGTTTACAGGCTCAATAGTACGTCTATCAGCCTGTATCCCACTCTGTGTAAAGGCTCAATAGTAATTCTATCAGCCTGTATCGCACTCTGTGTACAGGTCAATAGTAAGTCTATCAGCCTGTATCCCACTCTGTGTATAGGCTCAATAGTAAGTCTATCAGCCTGTATCCCACTCTGTGTACAGGCTCAATAGAAAGTCTATCAGTCTGCATCCCACTCTGTGTACAGGCTCAATAGTAAGTCTATCAGCCTGTATCCCACTCTGTGTACAGGCTCAATAGTACGTCTATCAGCCTGTATCCTACTCTGTGTACAGGCTCAATAGAAAGTCTATCAGCCTGTATCCTACTCTGTGTACAGGCTCAATAGAAAGTCTATCAGCCTGTATCCCATTCTGTGTACAGACTCAATAGAAAGTCTATCAGCCTGTATCCCACTCTGTTTACAGGCTCAATAGTAAGTCTATCAGCCTGTATCCCACTCTGTGTACAGGCTCAATAGAAAATCTATCAGCCTGTATCCCACTCTGTGTACAGGCTCAATAGAAAATCTATCAGCCTGTATCCCACTCTGTGTACAGGCTCAATAGTAAGTCTATCAGCCTGTATCCCACTCTGTGTACAGGCTCAATAGAAAGTCTATCAGTCTGTATCCCACTCTGTGTACAGGCTCAATAGTAAGTCTATCAGCCTCTATCCCACTCTGTGTACAGACTCAATAGTAAGTCTATCAGCCTGTATCCCACTCTGTGTACAGGCTCAATAGTAAGTCTATCAGCCGGTATCCCACTCTCTGTACAGGCTCAATAGTAAGTCTATCAGCCTGTATCCCACTCTGTGTACAGATTCAATAGTACATCTATCAGCCTGTATCCCACTCTGTGTACAGGCTCAATAGTAAGTGTATCAGCCGGTATCCCGCTCTGTGTATAGGCTCAATAGTAAGTCTATCAGCCTCTATCCCACTCTGTGTACAGGCTCAATAGTAAGTCTATCAGCCTCTATCCCACTCTGTGAACAGGCTCAATAGTAAGTCTATCAGCCTGTATCCCACTCTGTGTACAGACTCAATAGAAAGTCTATCAGCCTGTATCCCACTCTGTGTACAGTCTCAATAGAAAGTCTATCAGCCTGTATCCCACTCTGTGTACAGACTCAATAGAAAGTCTATCAGCCTGTATCCCACTCTGTGTACAGGCTCAATAGTAAGTCTATCAGCCTGTATCCCACTCTGTGTATAGGCTCAATAGTAAGTCTATCAGCCTCTATCCCACTCTGTGTACAGGCTCAATAGTACATCTATCAGTCTGTATCCCACTCTATGTACAGGCTCAATAGAAAATCTATCAGCCTGTATCCCACTCTGTGTACAGAATCAATAGTAAGTCTATCAGCCTGTATCCCACTCTGTGTACAGGCTCAATTGTGCGTTTATCAGCCTGTATCCCACTTTGTGTACAGGCCCAATAGAAAGTCTATCAGTCTGTATCCCACTCTGTGTACAGGCTCAATAGTGCGTTTATCAGCCTGTATCCCACTCTGTGTACAGGTCAATAGTAAGTCTATCAGCCGGTATCCCACTCTGTGTACAGGCTCAATAGTACGTCTATAAGCCTGTATCCTACTCTGTGTACAGGCTCAATAGTACATCTATCAGCCTGTATCCCACTCTGTGTACAGGCTCAATAGTAAGTCTATCAGCCGGTATCCCACTCTGTGTTCAGGCTCAATAGTACGTCTATCAGCCTGTATCCTACTCTGTGTACAGGCTCAATAGTACATCTATCAGCCTGTATCCCACTCTGTGTACAGGCTCAATAGCAATTCTATCAGCCTGTATCCCACTCTGTGTACAGGCTCAATAGTAATTCTATCAGCCTGTATCCCACTCTGTGTACAGGCTCAATAGTAAGTCTATCAGCAGGTATCCCACTCTGTGTACAGGCTCAATAGTAATTCTATCAGCCTGTATCCAACTCTGTGTACAGGCTCAATAGTAAGTCTATCAGCAGGTATCCCACTCTGTGTACAGGCTCAATAGTAAGTCTATCAGGCTGTATCCCACTCTGTGTACAGGCTCAATAGTAAGTCTATCAGCCGGTATCCCACTCTGTGTACAGGCTCAATAGTAAGTCTATCAGCCTGTATCCCACTCTGTATACAGGCTCAATAGTAATTCTATCAGCCTGTATCCCACTCTGTGTACAGGTCAATAGTAAGTCTATTAGCCTGTATCCCACTCTGTATACAGGGTCAATAGTAAGTCTATCAGCCTGTATCCCACTCTGTGTATAGGCTCAATAGTAAGTCTATCAGCCTGTATCCCACTCTGTGTACAGATTAAATAGTACGTCTATCAGCCTGTATCCCACTCTGTGTAGAGGCTCAATAGTAAGTCTATCAGCCTGTATCCCAGTCTGTGTACAGATTCAATAGTACGTCTATCAGCCTGTATCCCACTCTGTGTACAGACTCAATAGAAAGTCTATCAGTCTGTATCCCACTCTGTGTACAGGCTCAATAGTAAGTCTATCAGCCTGTATCCCACTCTGTGTATAGGCTCAATAGTAAGTCTATCAGCCTGTATCCCACTCTGTGTATAGGCTCAATAGTAAGTCTATCAGCCTCTATCCCACTCTGTGTACAGGCTCAATAGTACATCTATCAGTCTGTATCCCACTCTGTGTACAGGCTCAATAGAAAATCTGTCAGCCTGTATCCCACTCTGTATACAGGCTCAATAGTACGTCTATCAGCCTGTATCCCACTCTATGTAAAGGCTCAATAGCAATTCTATCAGCCTGTATTCCACTCTGTGTACAGGCTCAATAGTAAGTCTATCAGCCTGTATCCCATTCTGTGTACAGGCTCAATAGTAAGTCTATCAGCCTGTATCCCACTCTGTGAACAGGCTCAATAGAAAGTCTATCAGTCTGTATCCCACTCTGTGTACAGGCTCAATAGTAAGTCTATCAGCCTGTATCCCACTCTGTGTACAGGCTCAATAGAAAGTCTATCAGTCTGCATCCCACTCTGTGTACAGGCTCAATAGTAAGTCTATCAGCCTGTATCCCACTCTGTGTACAGGCTCAATAGTACGTCTATCAGCCTGTATCCTACTCTGTGTACAGGCTCAATAGAAAGTCTATCAGCCTGTATCCCATTCTGTGTACAGACTCAATAGAAAGTCTATCAGCCTGTATCCCACTCTGTTTACAGGCTCAATAGTAAGTCTATCAGCCTGTATCCCACTCTGTGTACAGGCTCAATAGAAAATCTATCAGCCTGTATCCCACTCTGTGTACAGGCTCAATAGAAAATCTATCAGCCTGTATCCCACTCTGTATACAGGCTCAATAGAAAGTCTATCAGCCTGTATCCCACTCTGTGTACAGGCTCATTAGAAAGTCTATCAGTCTGTATCCCACTCTGTGTACAGTCTCAATAGTAAGTCTATCAGCCTCTATCCCACTCTGTGTACAGACTCAATAGTAAGTCTATCAGCCTCTATCCCACTCTGTGTACAGGCTCAATAGTAAGTCTATCAGCCGGTATCCCACTCTGTGTACAGGCTCAATAGTAAGTCTATTAGCCTGTATCCTACTCTGTATACTGGCTCAATAGTAAGTTTATAAGCCTGTATCCCACTCTGTGTACAGGGTCAATAGTAAGTCTATCAGCCTGTTTCCCACTCTGTGTATAGGCTCAATAGTAAGTCTATCAGCCTGTATCCCACTCTGTGTACAGGCTCAATAGTAAGAATATCGGCCTGTATCCCACTCTGTGTATAGGCTCAATAGTAAGTCTATCAGCCTGTATCCCTCTCTGTGTACAGGCTCAATAGAAAGTCTATCAGTCGGTATCGCACTCTGTATATAGGCTCAATAGTAAGTCTATCAGCCTGTATCCCACTCTGTGTACAGGCTCAATAGTAAGTCTATCAGCCTGTATCCCACTCTGTGTACAGATTCAATAGTACATCTATCAGCCTGTATCCCACTCTGTGTACAGGCTCAATAGTAAGTGTATCAGCCTCTATCCCACTCTGTGTACAGGCTCAATAGTAAGTCTATCAGCCTGTGTCCCACTCTGTGTACAGACTCAATAGAAAGTCTATCAGCCTGTATCCCACTCTGTGTATAGGCTCAATAGTAAGTCTATCAGCCTGTATCCCACTCTGTGTATATACTCAATAGTAAGTCTATCAGCCTGTATCCCACTCTGTGTACAGACTCAATAGAAAGTCTATCAGCCTGTATCCCACTCTGTGTACAGGCTCAATAGAAAGTCTATCAGCCTGTATCCCACTCTGTGTATAGGCTCAATAGTAAGTCTATCAGCCTCTATCCCACTCTGTGTACAGGCTCAATAGTACATCTATCAGTCTGTATCCCACTCTATGTACAGGCTCAATAGAAAATCTATCAGCCTGTAATCCACTCTGTGTACAGGCTCAATAGTAAGTCTATCAGCCTGTACCCCACTCTGTGTACAGGCTCAATAGTAAGTCTATCAGTCTGTATCCCATTCTGTGTACAGTCTCAATAGTAAGTCTATCAGCCTGTATCCCACTCTGTGTACAGACTCAATAGTAAGTCTATCAGCCTGTATCCCACTCTGTGTACAGGCTAAATTGTGCGTTTATCAGCCTGTATCCCACTTTGTGTACAGGCCCAATAGAAAGTCTATCAGTCTGTATCCCACTCTGTGTACAGGCTCAATAGTGCGTTTATCAGCCTGTATCCCACTCTGTGTACAGGTCAATAGTAAGTCTATCAGCCGGTATCCCACTCTATGTACAGGCTCTATAGTACGTCTATCAGCCTGTATCCTACTCTGTGTACAGGCTCAATAGTACATCTATCAGCCTGTATCCCACTCTGTGTACAGGTCAATAGTAATTCTATCAGCCGGTATCCCACTCTGTGTACAGGCTCAATAGTAAGTCTATCAGCCTGTATCCCACTCTGTGTACAGGCTCAATAGTAATTCTATCAGCCTGTATCCCATTCTGTGTACAGGCTCAATAGTAAGTCTATCAGCAGGTATCCCACTCTGTGTACAGGCTCAATAGTAAGTCTATCAGGCTGTATCCCACTCTGTGTACAGGCTCAATAGTAAGTCTATCAGCCGGTATCCCACTCTGTGTACAGGCTCAATAGTAAGTCTATCAGCCTGTATCCCACTCTGTATACAGGCTCAATAGTAATTCTATCAGCCTGTATCCCACTCTGTGTACAGGTCAATAGTAAGTCTATTAGCCTGTATCCCACTCTGTATACAGGGTCAATAGTAAGTCTATCAGCCTGTATCCCACTCTGTGTATAGGCTCAATAGTAAGTCTATCAGCCTGTATCCCACTCTGTGTACAGATTCAATAGTACGTCTATCAGCCTGTATCCCACTCTGTGTACAGGCTCAATAGTAAGTCTATCAGCCTGTATCCCTGTCTGTGTACAGATTCAATAGTACGTCTATCAGCCTGTATCCCACTCTGTGTACAGGCTCAATAGTAAGTCTATCAGCAGGTATCCCACTCTGTGTACAGGCTCAATAGTAAGTCTATCAGCCTGTATCCCACTCTGTGTACAGACTCAATAGAAAGTCTATCAGTCTGTATCCCACTCTGTGTACAGGCTCAATAGTAAGTCTATCAGCCTGTATCCCACTCTGTGTACAGACTCAATAGAAAGTCTATCAGTCTGTATCCCACTCTGTGTACAGGCTCAATAGTAAGTCTATCAGCCTGTATCCCACTCTGTGTACAGGCTCAATAGTAAGTCTATCAGCCTGTATCCCACTCTGTGTATAGGCTCAATAGTAAGTCTATCAGCCTGTATCCCACTCTGTGTATAGGCTCAATAGTAAGTCTATCAGCCTCTATCCCACTCTGTGTACAGGCTCAATAGTACATCTATCAGTCTGTATCCCACTCTGTGTACAGGCTCAATAGAAAATCTGTCAGCCTGTATTCCACTCTGTGTACAGGCTCAATAGTAAGTCTATCAGCCTGTACCCCAATCTGTGTACAGGCTTAATAGAAAGTCTATCAGTCTGTATCCCACTCTGTGTACAGGCTCAATAGTAAGTCTATCAGCCTGTATCCCACTCTGTGTACAGATTCAATAGTACGTCTATCAGCCTGTATCCCACTCTGTGTACAGGCTCAATAGTAAGTCTATCAGCCGGTATCCCACTCTGTGTACAGGCTCAATAGTAAGTCTATCAGCCTGTATCCCACTCTGTGTACAGACTCAATAGAAAGTCTATCAGCCTGTATCCCACTCTGTGTACAGGCTCAATAGTAAGTCTATCAGCCTGTATCCCACTCTGTGTATAGGCTCAATAGTAAGTCTATCAGCCTGTATCCCACTCTGTGTACAGGCTCAATAGTACATCTATCAGCCTGTATCCCACTCTGTGTACAGGCTCAATAGTACATCTATCAGCCTGTATCCCACTCTGTGTACAGGCTCAATAGTAATTCTATCAGCCTGTATCCCACTCTGTGTACAGGTCAATAGTAAGTCTATCAGCCTGTATCCCACTCTGTGTACAGGCTCAATAGTAAGTCTATCAGCCGGTATCCCACTCTGTGTACAGGCTCAATAGTACGTCTATCAGCCTGTATCCTACTCTGTGTACAGGCTCAATAGAAAGTCTTATCAGCCTGTATCCCACTCTGTATACAGGCTCAATAGTACATCTATCAGCCTGTATCCCACTCTGTGTACAGGCTCAATAGTACATCTATCAGCCTGTATCCCACTCTGTGTACAGGTCAATAGTAAGTCTATTAGCCTGTATCCCACTCTGTGTATAGGCTCAATAGTAAGTCTATCAGCCTGTATCCCACTCTGTGTACAGGCTCAATAGTACGTCTATCAGCCTGTATCCTACTCTGTGTACAAGCTCAATAGAAAGTCTTATCAGACTGTATCCCACTCTGTATACAGGCTCAATAGTAATTCTATCAGCCTGTATCCCACTCTGTGTACAGGTCAATAGTAAGTCTATTAGCCTGTATCCCACTCTGTATACAGGCTCAATAGTAAGTCTATCAGCCTGTATCCCACTCTGTGTATAGGCTCAATAGTAAGTCTATCAGCCTGTATCCCACTCTGTGTATAGGCTCAATAGTAAGTCTATCAGCCTGTATCCCTCTCTGTGTACAGGTCAATAGTAAGTCTATTAGCCTGTATCCCACTCTGTATACAGGCTCAATAGTAAGTCTATCAGCCTGTATCCCACTCTGTGTACAGGCTCAATAGTAAGTCTATCAGCCTGTATCCCACTCTGTGTATAGGCTCAATAGTAAGTCTATCAGCCTGTATCCCTCTCTGTGTACAGGCTCAATAGAAAGTCTATCAGTCGGTATCGCACTCTGTGTATAGGCTCAATAGTAAGTCTATCAGCCTGTATCCCACTCTGTGTACAGATTCAATAGTACGTCTGTCTATCAGCCTGTATCCCACTCTGTGTACAGGCTCAATAGTAAGTCTATCAGCCTGTATCCCACTCTGTGTACAGATTCAATAGTACGTCTATCAGCCTGTATCCCACTCCGTGTACAGGCTCAATAGTAAGTCTATCAGCCTGTATCCCACTCTGTGTACAGACTCAATAGAAAGTCTATCAGCCTGTATCCCACTCTGTGTACAGGCTCAATAGTAAGTCTATCAGCCTGTATCCCTCTCTGTGTACAGGCTCAATAGAAAGTCTATCAGTCGGTATCGCACTCTGTGTATAGGCTCAATAGTAAGTCTATCAGCCTGTATCCCACTCTGTGTACAGATTCAATAGTACGTCTGTCTATCAGCCTGTATCCCACTCTGTGTACAGGCTCAATAGTAAGTCTATCAGCCTGTATCCCACTCTGTGTACAGATTCAATAGTACGTCTATCAGCCTGTATCCCACTCCGTGTACAGGCTCAATAGTAAGTCTATCAGCCTGTATCCCACTCTGTGTACAGGCTCAATAGTAAGTCTATCAGCCTGTATCCCACTCTGTGTATAGGCTCAATAGTAAGTCTATGAGCCTGTATCCCACTCTGTGTATAGGCTCAATAGTAAGTCTATCAGCCTGTATCCCACTCTGTGTACAGGGTCAATAGAAAGTCTATCAGCCTGTATCCCACTCTGTGTACAGGCTCAATAGTAAGTCTATCAGCCTGTATTCCACTCTGTGTACAGGCTCAATAGTAAGTTTATCAGCCTGTATCCCACTCTGTGTACAGGTCAATAGAAAGTCTATCAGTCTGTATCCCACTCTGTGTACAGGTCAATAGTAAGTCTATCAGTCTGTATCCCACTCTGTGTACAGGCTCAATAGAAAGTCTATCAGTCTGTATCCCACTCTGTGTACAGGCTCAATAGTAAGTCTATCAGCCTGTATCCCACTCTGTGTACAGGCTCAATAGTACATCTATCAGCCTGTATCCCACTCTGTGTACAGGCTCAATAGTACATCTATCAGCCTGTATCCCACTCTGTGTACAGGCTCAATAGTAATTCTATCAGCCTGTATCCCACTCTGTGTACAGGCTCAATAGTAAGTCTATCAGCCTGTATCCCACTCTGTATACAGGCTCAATAGTAATTCTATCAGCCTGTATCCCACTCTGTGTACAGGTCAATAGTAAGTCTATTAGCCTGTATCCCACTCTGTATACAGGGTCAATAGTAAGTCTATCAGCCTGTATCCCACTCTGTGTATAGGCTCAATAGTAAGTCTATCAGCCTGTATCCCACTCTGTGTACAGATTCAATAGTACGTCTATCAGCCTGTATCCCACTCTGTGTACAGGCTCAATAGTAAGTCTATCAGCCTGTATCCCTGTCTGTGTACAGATTCAATAGTACGTCTATCAGCCTGTATCCCACTCTGTGTACAGGCTCAATAGTAAGTCTATCAGCAGGTATCCCACTCTGTGTACAGGCTCAATAGTAAGTCTATCAGCCTGTATCCCACTCTGTGTACAGACTCAATAGAAAGTCTATCAGTCTGTATCCCACTCTGTGTACAGGCTCAATAGTAAGTCTATCAGCCTGTATCCCACTCTGTGTACAGACTCAATAGAAAGTCTATCAGTCTGTATCCCACTCTGTGTACAGGCTCAATAGTAAGTCTATCAGCCTGTATCCCACTCTGTGTACAGGCTCAATAGTAAGTCTATCAGCCTGTATCCCACTCTGTGTATAGGCTCAATAGTAAGTCTATCAGCCTGTATCCCACTCTGTGTATAGGCTCAATAGTAAGTCTATCAGCCTCTATCCCACTCTGTGTACAGGCTCAATAGTACATCTATCAGTCTGTATCCCACTCTGTGTACAGGCTCAATAGAAAATCTGTCAGCCTGTATTCCACTCTGTGTACAGGCTCAATAGTAAGTCTATCAGCCTGTACCCCAATCTGTGTACAGGCTTAATAGAAAGTCTATCAGTCTGTATCCCACTCTGTGTACAGGCTCAATAGTAAGTCTATCAGCCTGTATCCCACTCTGTGTACAGATTCAATAGTACGTCTATCAGCCTGTATCCCACTCTGTGTACAGGCTCAATAGTAAGTCTATCAGCCGGTATCCCACTCTGTGTACAGGCTCAATAGTAAGTCTATCAGCCTGTATCCCACTCTGTGTACAGACTCAATAGAAAGTCTATCAGCCTGTATCCCACTCTGTGTACAGGCTCAATAGTAAGTCTATCAGCCTGTATCCCACTCTGTGTATAGGCTCAATAGTAAGTCTATCAGCCTGTATCCCACTCTGTGTACAGGCTCAATAGTACATCTATCAGCCTGTATCCCACTCTGTGTACAGGCTCAATAGTACATCTATCAGCCTGTATCCCACTCTGTGTACAGGCTCAATAGTAATTCTATCAGCCTGTATCCCACTCTGTGTACAGGTCAATAGTAAGTCTATCAGCCTGTATCCCACTCTGTGTACAGGCTCAATAGTAAGTCTATCAGCCGGTATCCCACTCTGTGTACAGGCTCAATAGTACGTCTATCAGCCTGTATCCTACTCTGTGTACAGGCTCAATAGAAAGTCTTATCAGCCTGTATCCCACTCTGTATACAGGCTCAATAGTACATCTATCAGCCTGTATCCCACTCTGTGTACAGGCTCAATAGTACATCTATCAGCCTGTATCCCACTCTGTGTACAGGTCAATAGTAAGTCTATTAGCCTGTATCCCACTCTGTGTATAGGCTCAATAGTAAGTCTATCAGCCTGTATCCCACTCTGTATACAGGCTCAATAGTACGTCTATCAGCCTGTATCCTACTCTCTGTACAAGCTCAATAGAAAGTCTTATCAGACTGTATCCCACTCTGTATACAGGCTCAATAGTAATTCTATCAGCCTGTATCCCACTCTGTGTACAGGTCAATAGTAAGTCTATTAGCCTGTATCCCACTCTGTATACAGGCTCAATAGTAAGTCTATCAGCCTGTATCCCACTCTGTGTATAGGCTCAATAGTAAGTCTATCAGCCTGTATCCCACTCTGTGTATAGGCTCAATAGTAAGTCTATCAGCCTGTATCCCTCTCTGTGTACAGGTCAATAGTAAGTCTATTAGCCTGTATCCCACTCTGTATACAGGCTCAATAGTAAGTCTATCAGCCTGTATCCCACTCTGTGTACAGGCTCAATAGTAAGTCTATCAGCCTGTATCCCACTCTGTGTATAGGCTCAATAGTAAGTCTATCAGCCTGTATCCCTCTCTGTGTACAGGCTCAATAGAAAGTCTATCAGTCGGTATCGCACTCTGTGTATAGGCTCAATAGTAAGTCTATCAGCCTGTATCCCACTCTGTGTAGAGATTCAATAGTACGTCTGTCTATCAGCCTGTATCCCACTCTGTGTACAGGCTCAATAGTAAGTCTATCAGCCTGTATCCCACTCTGTGTACAGATTCAATAGTACGTCTATCAGCCTGTATCCCACTCCGTGTACAGGCTCAATAGTAAGTCTATCAGCCTGTATCCCACTCTGTGTACAGACTCAATAGAAAGTCTATCAGCCTGTATCCCACTCTGTGTACAGGCTCAATAGTAAGTCTATCAGCCTGTATCCCACTCTGTGTATAGGCTCAATAGTAAGTCTATGAGCCTGTATCCCACTCTGTGTATAGGCTCAATAGTAAGTCTATCAGCCTGTATCCCACTCTGTGTACAGGGTCAATAGAAAGTCTATCAGCCTGTATCCCACTCTGTGTACAGGCTCAATAGTAAGTCTATCAGCCTGTATTCCACTCTGTGTACAGGCTCAATAGTAAGTTTATCAGCCTGTATCCCACTCTGTGTACAGGTCAATAGAAAGTCTATCAGTCTGTATCCCACTCTGTGTACAGGTCAATAGTAAGTCTATCAGTCTGTATCCCACTCTGTGTACAGGCTCAATAGAAAGTCTATCAGTCTGTATCCCACTCTGTGTACAGGCTCAATAGTAAGTCTATCAGCCTGTATCCCACTCTGTGTACAGGCTCAATAGTACATCTATCAGCCTGTATCCCACTCTGTGTACAGGCTCAATAGTAATTCTATCAGCCTGTATCCCACTCTGTGTACAGGTCAATAGTAAGTCTATCAGCCTGTATCCCACTCTGTGTACAGGCTCAATAGTAAGTCTATCAGCCGGTATCCCTCTCTGTGTACAGGCTCAATAGTACGTCTATCAGCCTGTATCCTACTCTGTGTACAGGCTCAATAGAAAGTCTTATCAGCCTGTATCCCACTCTGTATACAGGCTCAATAGTACATCTATCAGCCTGTATCCCACTCTGTGTACAGGCTCAATAGTAATTCTATCAGCCTGTATCCCACTCTGTGTACAGGTCAATAGTAAGTCTATTAGCCTGTATCCCACTCTGTATACAGGCTCAATAGTAAGTCTATCAGCCTGTATCCCACTCTGTGTATAGGCTCAATAATAAGTCTATCAGCCTGTATCCCACTCTGTGTATAGGCTCAATAGTAAGTCTATCAGCCTGTATCCCTCTCTGTGTACAGGCTCAATAGAAAGTCTATCAGTCGGTATCACACTCTGTGTATACGCTCAATAGTAAGTCTATCAGCCTGTATCCCACTCTGTGTACAGATTCAATAGTTCCTCTATCAGCCGGTATCCCACTCTGTGTACAGGCTCAATAGTAAGTCTATCAGCCTGTATCCCACTCTGTGTACAGACTCAATAGAAAGTCTATCAGCCTGTATCCCACTCTGTGTACAGGCTCAATAGTAAGTCTATCAGCCTGTATCCCACTCTGTGTACAGACTCAATAGAAAGTCTATCAGCCTGTATCCCACTCTGTGTATAGGCTCAATAGTAAGTCTATCAGCCTGTATCCCACTCTGTGTATAGGCTCAATAGTAAGTCTATCAGCCTCTATCCCACTCTGTGTACAGGCTCAATAGTACATCTATCAGCCTGTATCCCACTCTGTGTACTGGCTCAATAGAAAATCTATCAGCCTGTATTCCACTCTGTGTACAGGCTCAATAGTAAGTCTATCAGCCTGTACCCCACTCTGTGTACAGGCTTAATAGAAAGTCTATCAGTCTGTATCCCATTCTGTGTACAGTCTCAATAGTAAGTCTATCAGCCTGTATCCCACTCTGTGTACAGGCTCAATAGTACGTCTATTAGCCTGTATCCTACTCTGTGTACAGGCTCAATAGAAAGTCTTATCAGCCTGTATCCCACTCTGTATACAGGCTCAATAGTACATCTATCAGCCTGTATCCCACTCTGTGTACAGGCTCAATAGTAATTCTATCAGCCTGTATCCCACTCTGTGTACAGGTCAATAGTAAGTCTATTAGCCTGTATCCCACTCTGTGTACAGGCTCAATAGTACATCTATCAGCCTGTATCCCACTCTGTGTACAGGCTCAATAGTAATTCTATCAGCCTGTATCCCACTCTGTGTACAGGTCAATAGTAAGTCTATCAGCCTGTATCCCACTCTGTGTACAGGCTCAATAGTAAGTCTATCAGCCGGTATCCCTCTCTGTGTACAGGCTCAATAGTACGTCTATCAGCCTGTATCCTACTCTGTGTACAGGCTCAATAGAACGTCTTATCAGCCTGTATCCCACTCTGTATACAGGCTCAATAGTACATCTATCAGCCTGTATCCCACTCTGTGCACAGGCTCAATAGTAATTCTATCAGCCTGTATCCCACTCTGTGTACAGGTCAATAGTAAGTCTATTAGCCTGTATCCCACTCTGTATACAGGCTCAATAGTAAGTCTATCAGCCTGTATCCCACTCTGTGTATAGGCTCAATAATAAGTCTATCAGCCTGTATCCCACTCTGTGTATAGGCTCAATAGTAAGTCTATCAGCCTGTATCCCTCTCTGTGTACAGGCTCAATAGAAAGTCTATCAGTCGGTATCGCACTCTGTGTATAGGCTCAATAGTAAGTCTATCAGCCTGTATCCCACTCTGTGTACAGATTCAATAGTACCTCTATCAGCCGGTATCCCACTCTGTGTACAGGCTCAATAGTAAGTCTATCAGCCTGTATCCCACTCTGTGTACAGACTCAATAGAAAGTCTATCAGCCTGTATCCCACTCTGTGTACAGGCTCAATAGTAAGTCTATCAGCCTGTATCCCACTCTGTGTACAGACTCAATAGAAAGTCTATCAGCCTGTATCCCACTCTGTGTATAGGCTCAATAGTAAGTCTATCAGCCTGTATCCCACTCTGTGTATAGGCTCAATAGTAAGTCTATCAGCCTCTATCCCACTCTGTGTACAGGCTCAATAGTACATCTATCAGCCTGTATCCCACTCTGTGTACTGGCTCAATAGAAAATCTATCAGCCTGTATTCCACTCTGTGTACAGGCTCAATAGTAAGTCTATCAGCCTGTACCCCACTCTGTGTACAGGCTTAATAGAAAGTCTATCAGTCTGTATCCCATTCTGTGTACAGGCTCAATAGTAAGTCTATCAGCCTGTATCCCACTCTGTGTACAGGCTCAATAGTACGTCTATTAGCCTGTATCCTACTCTGTGTACAGGCTCAATAGAAAGTCTTATCAGCCTGTATCCCACTCTGTATACAGGCTCAATAGTACATCTATCAGCCTGTATCCCACTCTGTGTACAGGCTCAATAGTAATTCTATCAGCCTGTATCCCACTCTGTGTACAGGTCAATAGTAAGTCTATTAGCCTGTATCCCACTCTGTATACAGGCTCAATAGTATGTCTATCAGCCTGTGTCCCACTCTGTGTACAGGGTCAATAGTAAGTCTATCAGCCTGTATCCCACTCTGTGTATAGGCTCAATAGTAAGTCTATCAGCCTGTATCCCAATCTGTGTATAGGCTCAATAGTAAGTCTATCAGCCTGTATCCCACTCTGTGTATAGGCTCAATAGTAAGTCTATCAGCCTGTATCCCACTCTGTGTACAGGCTCAATAGTAAGTCTATCAGCCTGTATCCCACTCTGTGTACAGGCTCAATAGAAAGTCTATCAGTCTGTATCCCACTCTGTGTACAGGCTCAATAGTAAGTCTATCAGCCTGTATCCCACTCTGTGTACAGGCTCAATAGAAAATCTATCAGCCTGTATCCCACTCTGTGTACAGGCTCAATAGAAAATCTATCAGCCTGTATCCCACTCTGTGTACAGGCTCAATAGTAAGTCTATCAGCCTGTATCCCACTCTGTTTACAGGCTCAATAGTAAGTCTATCAGCCTGTATCCCACTCTGTGTACAGGCTCAATAGAAAATCTATCAGCCTGTATCCCACTCTGTGTACAGGCTCAATAGAAAATCTATCAGCCTGTATCCCACTCTGTGTACAGGCTCAATAGTAAGTCTATCAGCCTGTATCCCACTCTGTGTACAGGCTCAATAGAAAGTCTATCAGTCTGTATCCCACTCTGTGTACAGGCTCAATAGTAAGTGTATCAGCCTGTATCCCACTCTGTGTACAGGCTCAATAGAAATTTTATCAGTCTGTATCCCACTCTGTGTACAGGCTCAATAGTAAGTCTATCAGCCTGTTTCCCACTCTGTGTACAGACTCAATAGAAAGTCTATCAGCCTGTATCCCACTCTGTGTACAGGCTCAATAGAAAGTCTATCAGTCTGTATCCCACTCTGTGTACAGGCTCAATAGTAAGTCTATCAGCCTGTATCCCACTCTGTGTACAGGCTCAATAGAAAGTCTATCAGTCTGTATCCCACTCTGTGTACATGCTCAATAGTAAGTCTATCAGCCTGTTTCCCACTCTGTGTACAGACTCAATAGAAAGGCTATCAGCCTGTATCCCACTCTGTGTACAGGCTTAATAGTAAGACTATCAGCCTGTATCCCTCTCTGTGTACAGGCTTAATAGTAAGACTATCAGCCTGTATCCCACTCTGTGTACAGGCTCAATAGAAAATCTATCAGCCTCTATCCCGCTCTGTGTACAGACTCAATAGTACATCTATCAGCCTGTATCCCACTCTGTGTACAGGTCAATAGTAAGTCTATTAGCCTGTATCCCACTCTGTATACAGGCTCAATAGTAAGTCTATAAGCCTGTATCCCACTCTGTGTACAGGGTCAATAGTAAGTCTATCAGCCTGTATCCCACTCTGTGTATAGGCTCAATAGTAAGTCTATCAGCCTGTATCCCACTCTGTGTACAGGCTCAATAGTAAGTCTATCAGCCTGTATCCCTCTCTGTGTACAGGCTCAATAGAAAGTCTATCAGTCGGTATCGCACTCTGTGTATAGGCTCAATAGTAAGTCTATCAGCCTGTATCCCACTCTGTGTACAGATTCAATAGTACCTCTATCAGCCGGTATCCCACTCTGTGTACAGGCTCAATAGTAAGTCTATCAGCCTGTATCCCACTCTGTGTACAGACTCAATAGAAAGTCTATCAGCCTGTATCCCACTCTGTGTACAGGCTCAATAGTAAGTCTATCAGCCTGTATCCCACTCTGTGTACAGACTCAATAGAAAGTCTATCAGCCTGTATCCCACTCTGTGTATAGGCTCAATAGTAAGTCTATCAGCCTGTATCCCACTCTGTGTATAGGCTCAATAGTAAGTCTATCAGCCTCTATCCCACTCTGTGTACAGGCTCAATAGTACATCTATCAGCCTGTATCCCACTCTGTGTACTGGCTCAATAGAAAATCTATCAGCCTGTATTCCACTCTGTGTACAGGCTCAATAGTAAGTCTATCAGCCTGTACCCCACTCTGTGTACAGGCTTAATAGAAAGTCTATCAGTCTGTATCCCATTCTGTGTACAGGCTCAATAGTAAGTCTATCAGCCTGTATCCCACTCTGTGTACAGGCTCAATAGTACGTCTATTAGCCTGTATCCTACTCTGTGTATAGGCTCAATAGAAAGTCTTATCAGCCTGTATCCCACTCTGTATACAGGCTCAATAGTACATCTATCAGCCTGTATCCCACTCTGTGTACAGGCTCAATAGTAATTCTATCAGCCTGTATCCCACTCTGTGTACAGGTCAATAGTAAGTCTATTAGCCTGTATCCCACTCTGTATACAGGCTCAATAGTATGTCTATCAGCCTGTGTCCCACTCTGTGTACAGGGTCAATAGTAAGTCTATCAGCCTGTATCCCACTCTGTGTATAGGCTCAATAGTAAGTCTATCAGCCTGTATCCCAATCTGTGTATAGGCTCAATAGTAAGTCTATCAGCCTGTATCCCACTCTGTGTATAGGCTCAATAGTAAGTCTATCAGCCTGTATCCCACTCTGTGTACAGGCTCAATAGTAAGTCTATCAGCCTGTATCCCACTCTGTGTACAGGCTCAATAGAAAGTCTATCAGTCTGTATCCCACTCTGTGTACAGGCTCAATAGTAAGTCTATCAGCCTGTATCCCACTCTGTGTACAGGCTCAATAGAAAATCTATCAGCCTGTATCCCACTCTGTGTACAGGCTCAATAGAAAGTCTATCAGTCTGTATCCCACTCTGTGTACAGGCTCAATAGTAAGTGTATCAGCCTGTATCCCACTCTGTGTACAGGCTCAATAGAAATTTTATCAGTCTGTATCCCACTCTGTGTACAGGCTCAATAGTAAGTCTATCAGCCTGTTTCCCACTCTGTGTACAGACTCAATAGAAAGTCTATCAGCCTGTATCCCACTCTGTGTACAGGCTTAATAGTAAGTCTATCAGCCTGTATCCCACTCTGTGTACAGGCTCAATAGTAAGTCTATCAGCCTGTATCCCACTCTGTGTACAGGCTCAATAGTAAGTCTATCAGCCGGTATCCCACTCTGTGTACAGGCTCAATAGTACGTCTATCAGCCTGTATCCTACTCTGTGTACAGGCTCAATAGAAAGTCTTATCAGCCTGTATCCCACTCTGTATACAGGCTCAATAGTACATCTATCAGCCTGTATCCCACTCTGTGTACAGGTCAATAGTTAGTCTATTAGCATGTATCCCACTCTGTATACAGGCTCAATAGTAAGGCTATAAGCCTGTATCCCACTCTGTGTACAGGGTCAATAGTAAGTCTATCAGCCTGTATCCCTCTCTGTGTACAGGCTCAGTAGAAAGTCTATCAGTCGGTATCGCACTCTGTATATAGGCTCAATAGTAAGTCTATCAGCCTGTATCCCACTCTGTGTACAGGCTCAATAGTAAGTCTATCAGCCTGTATCCCACTCTGTGTACAGATTCAATAGTACGTCTATCAGCCTGTATCCCACTCTGTGTACAGGCTCAATAGTAAGTCTATCAGCCTGTATCCCACTCTGTGTACAGACTCAATAGAAAGTCTATCAGCCTGTATCCCACTCTGTGTACAGGCTCAATAGTAAGTCTATCAGACTGTATCCCACTCTGTGTATAGGCTCAATAGTAAGTCTATCAGCCTGTATCCCACTCTGTGTATAGGCTCAATAGTAAGTCTATCAGCCTCTATCCCACTCTGTGTACAGGCTCAATAGTAAGTCTATCAGCCTGTATCCCACTCTGTGTAGAGACTCAATAGAAAGTCTATCAGCCTGTATCCCACTCTGTGTACAGACTCAATAGAAAGTCTATCAGCCTGTATCCCACTCTGTGTACAGACTCAATAGAAAGTCTATCAGCCTGTATGCCACTCTGTGTACAGGCTCAATAGAAAGTCTATCAGCCTGTATCCCACTCTGTGTATAGGCTCAATAGTAAGTCTATCAGCCTGTATCCCACTCTGTGTATAGGCTCAATAGTAAGTCTATCAGCCTCTATCCCACTCTGTGTACAGGCTCAATAGTACATCTATCAGTCTGTATCCCACTCTGTGTACAGGCTCAATAGAAATCTATCAGCCTGTATTCCACTCTGTGTACAGGCTCAATAGTAAGTCTATCAGCCTGTACCCCTCTCTGTGTACAGGCTTAATAGAAAGTCTATCAGTCTGTATCCCATTCTGTGTACAGGCTCAATAGTAAGTCTATCAGCCTGTATCCCACTCTGTGTACAGACTCAATAGTAAGTCTATCAGCCTGTATCCCTCTCTGTGTACAGGCTCAATAGAAAGTCTATCAGCCGGTATCCCACTCTGTATACAGGCTCAATAGTACAACTATCAGCCTGTATCCCACTCTGTGTACAGGCTCAATAGAAAGTCTATCAGTCGGTATCGCACTCTGTGTATAGGCTCAATAGTAAGTCTATCAGCCTGTATCCCACTCTGTGTACAGATTCAATAGTACGTCTATCAGCCTGTATCCCACTCTGTGTACAGGCTCAATAGTAAATCTATCAGCCTGTATCCCACTCTGTGTACAGATTCAATAGTATGTCTATCAGCCTGTATCCCACTCTGTGTACAGGCTCAATAGTAAGTCTATCAGCCTGTATCCCACTCTGTGTACAGACGCAATTGTGCGTTTATCAGCCTGTATCCCACTTTGTGTACAGGCCCAATAGAAAGTCTATCCGTCTGTATTCCACTCTGTGTACAGGCTCAATAGTGCGTTTATCAGCCTGTATGCCACTTTGTGTACAGGCCCAATGGAAAGTCTATCAGCCTGTATCCCACTCTGTGTACAGGCTGAATAGTAATTCTATCAGTCTGTATCCCACTCTGTGTATAGGCTCAATAGAAAGTCTATCAGCCTGTATCCCACTCTGTGTACAGGCTCAATAGTAAGTCTATCAGTCTGTATCCCACTCTGTGTACAGGCTCAATAGTGCGTTTATTAGCCTGTATGCCACTTTGTGTACAGGCCCAATGGAAAGTCTTATCAGCCTGTATCCCACTCTGTATACAGGCTCAATCGTACATCTATCAGCCTGTATCCCACTCTGTGTACAGGCTCAATCGTACATCTATCAGCCTGTATCCCACTCTGTGTATAGGCTCAATAGTAAGTCTATCAGCCTGTATCCCACTCTGTGTACAGGCTCAATAGTAATTCTCTCAGCCTATATCCCACTCTGTGTACAGGCTCAATAGTAAGTCTATCAGCCTCTATCCCGCTCTGTGTACAGGCTCAATAGAAAGTCTATCAGCCTGTATCCCTCTCTGTGTACAGGGTCAATAGTAAGTCTATCAGCCTGTTTCCCACTCTGTGTACAGGCTCAATAGTACGTCTATCAGCCTCTATCCCACTCTGTGTACAGACACAATAGAAAGTCTATCAGCCTGTATCCCACTCTGTATACAGGCTCAATAGTACGTCTATCAGCCTGTATCCCACTCTGTGTATAGGCTGATTAGTAAGTCTATCAGCCTCTATCCCACTCTGTGTACAGGTCAATAGAAAGTCTATCAGCTTGTATCCCACTCTGTGTATAGGCTGATTAGTAAGTCTATCAGCCTCTATCCCACTCTGTGTACAGACTCAATAGTAAGTCTATCAGCCTGTATCCCACTCTGTGTACAGGCTCAATAGTAAGTCTATCAGCCTGTATCCCACTCTGTGTACAGGCTTGATAGTAAGTCTATCAGCCTGTATCCCACTCTGTGTACAGGCTTGATAGTAAGTCTATCACTCTGTATCCCACTCTGTGTACATGCTCAATAGAAAGTCTATCAGCCTCTATCCCGCTCTGTGTACAGGCTCAATAGTAAGTCTATCAGCCTGTATCCCACTCTGTGTACAGACTCAATAGTAAGTCTATCAGCCTGTATCCCACTCTGTGTACAGGCTCAATAGTAAGTCTATCAGCCAGTATCCCACTCTGTGTACAGGCTCAATAGTACGTCTATCAGCCTGTATCCTACTCTGTGTACAGGCTCAATAGAAAGTCTTATCAGCCTGTATCCCACTCTGTATACAGGCTCAATAGTACATCTATCAGCCTGTATTCCACTCTGTGTACAGGCTCAATAGTAATTCTCTCAGCCTGTATCCCACTCTGTGTACAGGTTAATAGTAAGTCTATTAGCCTGTATCCCACTCTGTGTACAGGCTCAATAGTAAGTCTATCAGCCTGTATCCCACTCTGTGTACAGGCTCAATAGTAAGTCTATCAGCCTGTATCCCACTCTGTGTATAGGCTCAATAGTAAGTCTATCAGCCTGTATCCCACTCTGTGTACAGGCTCAATAGTAATTCTATCAGTCTGTATCCCACTCTGTGTATAGGCTCAATAGTAAGTCTATCAGCCTCTATCCCACTCTGTGTACAGGCTCAATAGTAAGTCTATCAGCCTGTATCCCACTCTGTGTACAAGCTCAATAGTAAGTCTATCAGCCGGTATCCCACTCTGTGTATAGGCTCAATAGTGAGTCTATCAGCCTGTATCCCACTCTGTGTACAGGCTCAATAGTAAGTCTATCAGCCTCTATCCCGCTCTGTGTACAGGCTCAATAGAAAGTCTATCAGCCTGTATCCCTCTCTGTGTACAGACTCAATAGTAAGTCTATCAGCCCGTATCCCACTCTGTTTACAGGCCCAATAGAAAGTCTATCAGCCTGTATCCCACTCTGTGTACAGGCTCAATAGTAAGTCTATCAGCCTGTATCCCTCTCTCTGTACAGACTCAATAGAAAGTCTATCAGCCTGTATCCCTCTCTGTGTACAGACTCAATAGTAAGTCTATCAGCCTGTATCCCTCTCTGTGTACAGACTCAATAGTAAGTCTTATCAGCTTGTATCCCACTCTGTATACAGGCTCAATAGTACATCTATCAGCCTGTATCCCACTCTGTGTACAGGTCAATAGTAAGTCTATTAGCCTGTATCCCACTCTGTATACAGGCTCAATAGTAAGTCTATCAGCCTGTATCCCACTCTGTGTACAGGCTCAATAGTAAGTCTATCAGCCTGTATCCCTCTCTGTGTACAGGCTCAATAGAAAGTCTATCAGTCGGTGTCGCACTCTGTGTATAGGCTCAATAGTAAGTCTATCAGCGTGTATCCCACTCTGTGTACAGATTCAATAGTACGTCTATCAGCCTGTATCCCACTCTGTGTACAGACTCAATAGAAAGTCTATCAGCCGGTATCCCACTCTGTGTACAGGCTCAATAGTAAGTCTATCAGTCTGTGTCCCACTCTTTGTATAGGCTCAATAGTAAGTCTATCAGCCTGTATCCCACTCTGTGTATAGGCTCAATAGTAAGTCTATCAGCCTCTATCCCACTCTGTGTACAGTCTCAATAGTACATCTATCAGTCTGTATCCCACTCTGTGTACAGGATCAATGGTAAGTCTATCAGCCTGTATCCCACTCTGTGTAAAGGCTTAATAGAAAGTCTATCAGTCTGTATCCCATTCTGTGTACAGGCTCAATAGTGCGTTTATCAGCCTGTATCCCACTTTGTGTACAGGCCCAATAGAAAGTCTATCAGTCTGTATCCCACTGTGTGTACAGGTCAATAGTAAGTCTATCAGCCTGTATCCCACTCTGTGTACAGGGTCAATAGAAAGTCTATCAGCCTGTATCCCACTCTGTGTACAGGCTCAATAGTAAGTCTATCAGCCTGTATCCCACTGTGTACAGGCTCAATAGTAATTCTATCAGTCTGTATCCCACTCTGTGTATAGGCTCAATAGTAAGTCTATCAGCCTCTATCCCACTCTGTGTACAGGCTCAATAGTAAGTCTATCAGCCTGTATCCTACTCTGTGTACAGGCTCAATAGAAAGTCTTATCAGCCTGTATCCCACTCTGTATACAGGCTCAATAGTACATCTATCAGCCTGTATCCCACTCTGTGTACAGGCTCAATAGTAAATCTATCAGCCTGTATCCCACTCTGTGTACAGGGTCAATAGTAAGTCTATCAGTCGGTACCCCACTCTGTGTACAGGCTCAATAGTAAGTCTATCAGCCTGTATCCCACTCTGTGTACAGACTCAATAGAAAGTCTATCAGCCTGTATCCCACTCTGTGTACAGGCTCAATAGTAAGTCTATCAGCCTGTATCCCACTCTGTGTATAGGCTCAATAGTAAGTCTATCAGCCTGTATCCCACTCTGTGTACAGGCTCAATAGAAAGTCTATCAGCCTGTATCCCACTCTGTGTACAGACTCAATAGTAAGTCTATCAGCCTGTATCCCACTCTGTGTACAGGCTCAATAGTAAGTCTATCAGCCGGTATCCCACTCTGTGTACAGGCTCAATAGTACGTCTATCAGCCTATATCCCACTCTGTGTACAGGCTGAATAGTACGTCTATCAGCCTGTATCCCACTCTGTGTACAGGCACAATAGTAAGTCTATCAGCCTGTATCCCACTCTGTGTACAGGCTCAATAGAAAGTCTATCAGCCTGTATCCCACTCTGTGTACAGACTCAATAGTAAGTCTATCAGCCTGTATCCCACTCTGTGTACAGGCTCAATAGTAAGTCTATCAGCCGGTATCCCACTCTGTGTACAGGCTCAATAGTACGTCTATCAGCCTATATCCCACTCTGTGTACAGGCTGAATAGAAAGTCTATCAGCCTGTATCCCTCTCTGTGTACAGACTCAATAGTAAGTCTATCAGCCTGTATCCCACTCTGTGTACAGGCTCAATAGTAAGTCTATCAGCCTGTATCCCACTCTGTATACAGGCTCAATAGTACATCTATCAGCCTGTATCCCACTCTGTGTACAGGCTCAATAGTAATTCTATCAGCCTGTATCCCACTCTGTGTGCAGGTCAATAGTAAGTCTATTAGCCTGTATCCCACTCTGTATACAGGCTCAATAGTAAGTCTATCAGCCTGTATCCCACTCTGTGTACAGACTCAATAGTAAGTCTATCGGCCCGTATCCCACTCTGTGTACAGGGTCAATAGTAAGTCTATCAGCCTGTATCCCACTCTGTGTACAGGCTCAATAGTAAGTCTATCAGCCGGTATCCCACTCTGTGTACAGGCTCAATAGTAAGTCTATCAGCCTCTATCCCACTCTGTGTACAGGCTCAATAGTAAGTCTATCAGCCTGTATCCTACTCTGTGTACAGGCTCAATAGAAAGTCTTATCAGCCTGTATCCCACTCTGTGTACAGGCTCAATAGTAAGTCTATCAGCCTGTATCCCACTCTGTGTACAGGCTCAATAGTAAGTCTATCAGCCGGTATCCCACTCTGTGTACAAGCTCAATAGTAAGTCTATCAGCCTGTATCCCACTCTGTGTACAGACTCAATAGAAAGTCTATCAGCCTGTATCCCACTCTGTGTACAGGCTCAATAGTAAGTCTATCAGCCTATATCCCACTCTGTGTATAGACTCAATAGTAAGTCTATCAGCCTGTATCCCACTCTGTGTATAGGCTCAATAGTAAGTCTATCAGCCTCTATCCCACGCTGTGTACAGGCTCAATAGAAAATCTATCAGCCTGTATCCCACTCTGTGTACAGGCTCAATAGTAAGTCTATCAGCCTGTACCCCACTCTGTGTACAGGCTTAATAGAAAGTCTATCAGTCTATATCCCATTCTGTGTACAGGCTCAATAGTAAGTCTATCAGCCTGTATCCCACTCTGTGTACAGACTCAATAGTAAGTCTATCAGCCTGTATCCCACTCTGTGTACAGGCTCAATTGTGCGTTTATCAGCCTGTATCCCACTTTGTGTACAGGCCCAATAGAAAGTCTATCAACTTGTATCCCACTCTGAGTACAGGCTTAATAGTAAGTCTATCAGCCTGTATCCCACTCTGTGTACAGGCGCAACAGAAAGTCTATCAGTCTGTATCACACTCTGTGTACAGGCTCAATAGTTCGTCTATCACTCTGTATCGCACTCTGTGTACAGGCTCAATAAAAATTCTATCAGCCTCTATCCCGCTCTGTGTACAGGCTTAATAGAAAGGCTATCAGCCTGTATCCCACTCTGTGTAGAGGCTCAATAGTAATTCTATCAGCCTGTATCCCACTCTGTGTACAGGTCAATAGTAAGTCTATCAGCCTGTATCCCACTCTGTGTACAGACTCAATAGTACGTCTATCAGCCTGTATCCCACTCTGTGTACAGGCTCAATAGAAAGTCTATCAACCTGTATCCCACTCTGTGTACAGACTCAATAGAAAGTCTATCAGCCTGTATCCCACTCTGTGTACAGGCTCAATAGTAAGTCTATCAGCCTGTATCCCACTCTGTGTATAGGCTCAATAGTAAGTCTATCAGCCTGTATCCCACTCTGTGTACAGGCTCAATAGAAAGTCTATCAGCCTGTATCCCACTCTGTGTACAGACTCAATAGTAAGTCTATCAGCCTGTATCCCACTCTGTGTACAGGCTCAATAGTAAGTCTATCAGCCGGTATCCCACTCTGTGTACAGGCTCAATAGTACGTCTATCAGCCTATATCCCACTCTGTGTACAGGCTGAATAGTACGTCTATCAGCCTGTATCCCACTCTGTGTACAGGCACAATAGTAAGTCTATCAGCCTGTATCCCACTCTGTGTACAGGCTCAATAGAAAGTCTATCAGCCTGTATCCCACTCTGTGTACAAACTCAATAGTAAGTCTATCAGCCTGTATCCCACTCTGTGTACAGGCTCAATAGTAAGTCTATCAGCCGGTATCCCACTCTGTGTACAGGCTCAATAGTACGTCTATCAGCCTATATCCCACTCTGTGTACAGGCTGAATAGAAAGTCTATCAGCCTGTATCCCTCTCTGTGTACAGACTCAATAGTAAGTCTATCAGCCTGTATCCCACTCTGTGTACAGGCTCAATAGTAAGTCTATCAGCCTGTATCCCACTCTGTATACAGGCTCAATAGTACATCTATCAGCCTGTATCCCACTCTGTGTACAGGCTCAATAGTAATTCTATCAGCCTGTATCCCACTCTGTGTGCAGGTCAATAGTAAGTCTATTAGCCTGTATCCCACTCTGTATACAGGCTCAATAGTAAGTCTATCAGCCTGTATCCCACTCTGTGTACAGACTCAATAGTAAGTCTATCGGCCCGTATCCCACTCTGTGTACAGGGTCAATAGTAAGTCTATCAGCCTGTATCCCACTCTGTGTACAGGCTCAATAGTAAGTCTATCAGCCGGTATCCCACTCTGTGTACAGGCTCAATAGTAAGTCTATCAGCCTCTATCCCACTCTGTGTACAGGCTCAATAGTAAGTCTATCAGCCTGTATCCTACTCTGTGTACAGGCTCAATAGAAAGTCTTATCAGCCTGTATCCCACTCTGTGTACAGGCTCAATAGTAAGTCTATCAGCCTGTATCCCACTCTGTGTACAGGATCAATAGTAAGTCTATCAGCCGGTATCCCACTCTGTGTACAAGCTCAATAGTAAGTCTATCAGCCTGTATCCCACTCTGTGTACAGACTCAATAGAAAGTCTATCAGCCTGTATCCCACTCTGTGTACAGGCTCAATAGTAAGTCTATCAGCCTATATCCCACTCTGTGTATAGACTCAATAGTAAGTCTATCAGCCTGTATCCCACTCTGTGTATAGGCTCAATAGTAAGTCTATCAGCCTCTATCCCACGCTGTGTACAGGCTCAATAGAAAATCTATCAGCCTGTATCCCACTCTGTGTACAGGCTCAATAGTAAGTCTATCAGCCTGTACCCCACTCTGTGTACAGGCTTAATAGAAAGTCTATCAGTCTATATCCCATTCTGTGTACAGGCTCAATAGTAAGTCTATCAGCCTGTATCCCACTCTGTGTACAGACTCAATAGTAAGTCTATCAGCCTGTATCCCACTCTGTGTACAGGCTCAATTGTGCGTTTATCAGCCTGTATCCCACTTTGTGTACAGGCCCAATAGAAAGTCTATCAACTTGTATCCCACTCTGAGTACAGGCTTAATAGTAAGTCTATCAGCCTGTATCCCACTCTGTGTACTGGCGCAACAGAAAGTCTATCAGTCTGTATCACACTCTGTGTACAGGCTCAATAGTTCGTCTATCACTCTGTATCGCACTCTGTGTACAGGCTCAATAGAAATTCTATCAGCCTCTATCCCGCTCTGTGTACAGGCTTAATAGAAAGGCTATCAGCCTGTATCCCACTCTGTGTAGAGGCTCAATAGTAATTCTATCAGCCTGTATCCCACTCTGTGTACAGGTCAATAGTAAGTCTATCAGCCTGTATCCCACTCTGTGTACAGACTCAATAGTACGTCTATCAGCCTGTATCCCACTCTGTGTACAGGCTCAATAGAAAGTCTATCAACCTGTATCCCACTCTGTGTACAGGCTCAAAAGAAAGTCTATCAACCTGTATCCCACTCTGTGTACAGGCTCAATAGAAAGTATATCAGCCTGTATCCCACTCTGTGTACAGACTCAATAGTAAGTCTATCAGCCTGTATCCCACTCTGTTTACAAGCTCAATAGTAAGTCTATCAGCCTGTATCCCACTCTGTGTACAGGCTCAATAGTAAGTCTATCAGCCTGTATCCCACTCTGTTTACAAGCTCAATAGTAAGTCTATCAGCCTGTATCCCACTCTGTGTACAGGGTCAATAGTAAGTCTATCAGCCTGTATCCCACTCTGTGTACAGGCTCAATAGTAAGTCTATCAGCCTGTATCCCACTCTGTGTATAGGCTCAATAGTAAGTCTATCAGCCTGTATCCCACTCTGTGTACAGGCTCAATAGTAATTCTATCAGTCTGTATCCCACTCTGTGTATAGGCTCAATAGTAAGTCTATCAGCCTCTATCCCACTCTGTGTACAGGCTCAATAGGAAGTCTATCAGCCTGTATCCCACTCTGTGTACAAGCTCAATAGTAAGTCTATCAGCCGGTATCCCACTCTGTGTATAGGCTCAATAGTGAGTCTATCAGCCTGTATCCCACTCTGTGTACAGGCTCAATAGTAAGTCTATCAGCCTCTATCCCGCTCTGTATACAGGCTCAATAGAAAGTCTATCAGCCTGTATCCCTCTCTGTGTACAGACTCAATAGTAAGTCTATCAGCCCGTATCCCACTCTGTGTACAGGCCCAATAGAAAGTCTATCAGCCTGTATCCCACTCTGTGTACAGGCTCAATAGTAAGTCTATCAGCCTGTATCCCTCTCTCTGTACAGACTCAATAGAAAGTCTATCAGCCTGTATCCCTCTCTGTGTACAGACTCAATAGTAAGTCTATCAGCCTGTATCCCTCTCTGTGTACAGACTCAATAGTAAGTCTTATCAGCTTGTATCCCACTCTGTATACAGGCTCAATAGTACATCTATCAGCCTGTATCCCACTCTGTGTACAGGTCAATAGTAAGTCTATTAGCCTGTATCCCACTCTGTATACAGGCTCAATAGTAAGTCTATCAGCCTGTATCCCACTCTGTGTACAGGCTCAATAGTAAGTCTATCAGCCTGTATCCCTCTCTGTGTACAGGCTCAATAGAAAGTCTATCAGTCGGTATCGCACTCTGTGTATAGGCTCAATAGTAAGTCTATCAGCGTGTATCCCACTCTGTGTACAGATTCAATAGTACGTCTATCAGCCTGTATCCCACTCTGTGTACAGACTCAATAGAAAGTCTATCAGCCGGTATCCCACTCTGTGTACAGGCTCAATAGTAAGTCTATCAGCCTGTGTCCCACTCTGTGTATAGGCTCAATAGTAAGTCTATCAGCCTGTATCCCACTCTGTGTATAGGCTCAATAGTAAGTCTATCAGCCTCTATCCCACTCTGTGTACAGTCTCAATAGTACATCTATCAGTCTGTATCCCACTCTGTGTACAGGATCAATGGTAAGTCTATCAGCCTGTATCCCACTCTGTGTAAAGGCTTAATAGAAAGTCTATCAGTCTGTATCCCATTCTGTGTACAGGCTCAATAGTGCGTTTATCAGCCTGTATCCCACTTTGTGTACAGGCCCAATAGAAAGTCTATCAGTCTGTATCCCACTGTGTGTATAGGCTCAATAGTAAGTCTATCAGCCTCTATCCCACTCTGTGTACAGGCTCAATAGTAAGTCTATCAGCCTGTATCCTACTCTGTGTACAGGCTCAATAGAAAGTCTTATCAGCCTGTATCCCACTCTGTATACAGGCTCAATAGTACATCTATCAGCCTGTATCCCACTCTGTGTACAGGCTCAATAGTAAGTCTATCAGCCTGTATCCCACTCTGTGTACAGGGTCAATAGTACGTCTATCAGCCTGTATCCCACTCTGTGTACAGGCTCAATAGTAAGTCTATCAGCCTGTATCCTACTCTGTGTACAGACTCAATAGAAAGTCTATCAGCCTGTATCCCACTCTGTGTACAGGCTCAATAGTAAGTCTATCAGCCTGTATCCCACTCTGTGTATAGGCTCAATAGTAAGTCTATCAGCCTGTATCCCACTCTGTGTACAGGCTCAATAGAAAGTCTATCAGCCTGTATCCCACTCTGTGTACAGACTCAATAGTAAGTCTATCAGCCTGTATCCCACTCTGTGTACAGGCTCAATAGTAAGTCTATCAGCCGGTATCCCACTCTGTGTACAGGCTCAATAGTTCGTCTATCAGCCTATATCCCACTCTGTGTACAGGCTGAATAGTACGTCTATCAGCCTGTATCCCACTCTGTGTACAGGCACAATAGTAAGTCTATCAGCCTGTATCCCACTCTGTGTACAGGCTCAATAGAAAGTCTATCAGCCTGTATCCCACTCTGTGTACAGACTCAATAGTAAGTCTATCAGCCTGTATCCCACTCTGTGTACAGGCTCAATAGTAAGTCTATCAGCCGGTATCCCACTCTGTGTACAGGCTCAATAGTACGTCTATCAGCCTATATCCCACTCTGTGTACAGGCTGAATAGAAAGTCTATCAGCCTGTATCCCTCTCTGTGTACAGACTCAATAGTAAGTCTATCAGCCTGTATCCCACTCTGTGTACAGGCTCAATAGTAAGTCTATCAGCCTGTATCCCACTCTGTATACAGGCTCAATAGTACATCTATCAGCCTGTATCCCACTCTGTGTACAGGCTCAATAGTAATTCTATCAGCCTGTATCCCACTCTGTGTACAGGTCAATAGTAAGTCTATTAGCCTGTATCCCACTCTGTATACAGGCTCAATAGTAAGTCTATCAGCCTGTATCCCACTCTGTGTACAGACTCAATAGTAAGTCTATCGGCCCGTATCCCACTCTGTGTACAGGGTCAATAGTAAGTCTATCAGCCTGTATCCCACTCTGTGTACAGGCTCAATAGTAAGTCTATCAGCCGGTATCCCACTCTGTGTACAGGCTCAATAGTAAGTCTATCAGCCTCTATCCCACTCTGTGTACAGGCTCAATAGTAAGTCTATCAGCCTGTATCCTACTCTGTGTACAGGCTCAATAGAAAGTCTTATCAGCCTGTATCCCACTCTGTGTACAGGCTCAATAGTAAGTCTATCAGCCTGTATCCCACTCTGTGTACAGGCTCAATAGTAAGTCTATCAGCCGGTATCCCACTCTGTGTACAAGCTCAATAGTAAGTCTATCAGCCTGTATCCCACTCTGTGTACAGACTCAATAGAAAGTCTATCAGCCTGTATCCCACTCTGTGTACAGGCTCAATAGTAAGTCTATCAGCCTATATCCCACTCTGTGTATAGACTCAATAGTAAGTCTATCAGCCTGTATCCCACTCTGTGTATAGGCTCAATAGTAAGTCTATCAACCTCTATCCCACGCTGTGTACAGGCTCAATAGAAAATCTATCAGCCTGTATCCCACTCTGTGTACAGGCTCAATAGTAAGTCTATCAGCCTGTATCCCACTCTGTGTACAGACTCAATAGTAAGTCTATCAGCCTGTATCCCACTCTGTGTACAGGCTCAATTGTGCGTTTATCAGCCTGTATCCCACTTTGTGTACAGGCCCAATAGAAAGTCTATCAACTTGTATCCCACTCTGAGTACAGGCTTAATAGTATGTCTATCAGCCTGTATCCCACTCTGTGTACAGGCGCAACAGAAAGTCTATCAGTCTGTATCACACTCTGTGTACAGGCTCAATAGTTCGTCTATCACTCTGTATCGCACTCTGTGTACAGGCTCAATAGAAATTCTATCAGCCTCTATCCCGCTCTGTGTACAGGCTTAATAGAAAGGCTATCAGCCTGTATCCCACTCTGTGTAGAGGCTCAATAGTAATTCTATCAGCCTGTATCCCACTCTGTGTACAGGTCAATAGTAAGTCTATCAGCCTGTATCCCACTCTGTGTACAGACTCAATAGTACGTCTATCAGCCTGTATCCCACTCTGTGTACAGGCTCAATAGAAAGTCTATCAACCTGTATCCCACTCTGTGTACAGGCTCAAAAGAAAGTCTATCAACCTGTATCCCACTCTGTGTACAGGCTCAATAGAAAGTATATCAGCCTGTATCCCACTCTGTGTACAGGCTCAATAGTAAGTCTATCAGCCTGTATCCCACTCTGTTTACAAGCTCAATAGTAAGTCTATCAGCCTGTATCCCACTCTGTGTACAGACTCAATAGAATATCTATCAGCCTGTATCCCACTCTGTGTACAGGCTCAATAGTAAGTCTATCAGCCTGTATCCCACTCTGTGTACAGGCTCAATAGAAAGTCTATCAGTCTGTATCCCACTCTGTGTACAGGCTCAATAGAAAGTCTATCAGTCTGTATCCCACTCTATGTACAGGCTCAATAGTAAGTCTATCAGCCTGTTTCCCACTCTGTGTACAGACTCAATAGAAAGTCTATCAGCCTGTATCCGACTCTGTGTACAGACTCAATAGAAAGTCTATCAGCCTGTATCCCACTCTGTGTACAGGCTCAATAGAAAGTCTATCAGCCTGTATCCCACTCTGTGTACAGGCTCAATAGTACGTCTATCAGCCTGTATCCCACTCTGTGTACAGGCTCAATAGTAAGTCTATCAGCCTGTATCCCACTCTGTATACAGGCTCAATAGTAAGTCTATGAGCCTGTATCCCACTCTGTGTACAGACTCAATAGTAAGTCTATCAGCCTGTATCCCACTCTGTGTACAGGCTCAATTGTGCATTTATCAGCCTGTATCCCACTTTGTGTACAGGCCCAATAGAAAGTCTATCAACCTGTATCCCACTCTGTGTACAGGCTTAATAGTAAGTCTATCAGCCTGTATCCCACTCTGTGTACAGGCGCAACAGAAAGTCTATCAGTCTGTATCACACTCTGTGTACAGGCTCAATAGTTCGTCTATCACTCTGTATCCCACTCTGTGTACAGGCTCAATAGAAAGTCTATCAGCCTGTATCCCACTCTGTGTACAGGCTCAATAGTAAGTCTATCAGCCTGTATCCAACTCTGTGTACAGGCTCAATAGAAAGTCTATCAACCTGTATCCCACTCTGTGTACAGGCTCAATAGAAAGTATATCAGCCTGTATCCCACTCTGTGTACACGCTCAATAGTAAGTCTATCAGCCTGTATCCCACTCTGTTTACAGGCTCAATAGTAAGTCTATCAGCCTGTATCCCACTCTGTGTACAGGCTCAATAGAAAATCTATCAGCCTGTATCCCACTCTGTGTACAGGCTCAATAGTAAGTCTATCAGCCTGTATCCCACTCTGTGTACAGGCTCAATAGAAAGTCTATCAGTCTGTATCCCACTCTGTGTACAGGCTCAAAAGAAAGTTTATCAGTCTGTATCCCACTCTATGTACAGGCTCAATAGAAAGTCTATCAGCCTGTATCCCACTCTGTGTACAGGCTCAATAGAAAGTCTATCAGCCTGTATCCCACTCTGTGTACAGGCTCAATAGTACGTCTATCAGCCTGTATCCCACTCTGTGTACAGGCTCAATAGTAAGTCTATCAGCCTGTATCCCACTCTGTATACAGGCTCAATACTACATCTATCAGCCTGTATCCCACTCTGTGTACAGACTCAATAGAAAGTCTATCAGCCTGTATCCCACTCTGTGTACAGGCTCAATAGTAAGTCTATCAGCCTATATCCCACTCTGTGTATAGACTCAATAGTAAGTCTATCAGCCTGTATCCCACTCTGTGTATAGGCTCAATAGTAAGTCTATCAGCCTCTATCCCACGCTGTGTACAGGCTCAATAGATAATCTATCAGCCTGTATCCCACTCTGTGTACAGGCTCAATAGTAAGTATATCAGCCTGTACCCCACTCTGTGTACAGGCTTAATAGAAAGTCTATCAGTCTATATCCCATTCTGTGTACAGGCTCAATAGTAAGTCTATCAGCCTGTATCCCACTCTGTGTACAGACTCAATAGTAAGTCTATCAGCCTGTATCCCACTTTGTGTACAGGCCCAATAGAAAGTCTATCAACCTGTATCCCACTCTGTGTACAGGCTTAATAGTAAGTCTATCAGCCTGTATCCCACTCTGTGTACAGGCGCAACAGAAAGTCTATCAGTCTGTATCACACTCTGTGTACAGGCTCAATAGTAAGTCTATCAGCCTGTATCCCACTCTGTGTACAGGCTCAATTGTGCGTTTATCAGCCTGTATCCCACTTTGTGTACAGGCCCAATAGAAAGTCTATCAACCTGTATCCCACTCTGTGTACAGGCTTAATAGTAAGTCTATCAGCCTGTATCCCACTCTGTGTACAGGCGCAACAGAAAGTCTATCAGTCTGTATCACACTCTGTGTACAGGCTCAATAGTTCGTCTATCACTCTGTATCCCACTCTGTGTACAGGCTCAATAGAAATTCTATCAGCCTCTATCCCGCTCTGTGTACAGGCTCAATAGTAAGTCTATCAGCCTGTATCCCACTCTGTGTACAGGCTTAATAGAAAGTCTATCAGTCTATATCCCATTCTGTGTACAGGCTCAATAGTAAGTCTATGAGCCTGTATCCCACTCTGTGTACAGACTCAATAGTAAGTCTATCAGCCTGTATCCCACTCTGTGTACAGGCTCAATTGTGCGTTTATCAGCCTGTATCCCACTTTGTGTACAGGCCCAATAGAAAGTCTATCAACCTGTATCCCACTCTGTGTACAGGCTTAATAGTAAGTCTATCAGCCTGTATCCCACTCTGTGTACAGGCGCAACAGAAAGTCTATCAGTCTGTATCACACTCTGTGTACAGGCTCAATAGTTCGTCTATCACTCTGTATCCCACTCTGTGTACAGGCTCAATAGAAAGTCTATCAGCCTCTATCCCACTCTGTGTACAGGCTCAATAGTAAGTCTATCAGCCTGTATCCCACTCAGTTTACAGGCTCAATAGTAAGTCTATCAGCCTGTATCCCACTCTGTGTACAGGCTCAATAGTAAGTCTATCAGCCTGTATCCCACTCTGTGTACAGGCTCAATAGAAAGTCTATCAGCCTGTATCCCACTCTGTGTACAGGCTCAATAGTACGTCTATCAGCCTGTATCCCACTCTGCATACAGGCTCAATAGTAAGTCTATCAGCCTGTATCCCACTCTGTATACAGGCTCAATAGTAAGTCTATCAGCCTGCATCCCACTCTGTGTACAGGCTCAATAGTAAGTCTATCAGCCTGTATCCCACTCTGTGTACAGGCTCAATAGTAAGTCTATCAGCCTGTATTCCACTCTGTGTACAGGCTCAATAGTAAGTCTATCAGTCTGTATCCCACTCTGTGTACAGGCTCAATAGTAAGTCTATCAGCCTGTATCCCACTCTGTGTACAGGCTCAATAGAAAATCTATCAGCCTGTATCCCACTCTGTGTACAGGCTCAATAGTAAGTCTATCAGCCTGTACCCCACTCTGTGTACAGGCTTAATAGAAAGTCTATCAGTCGGTATCGCACTCTGTGTATAGGCTCAATAGTAAGTCTATCAGCCTCTATCCCACTCTGTGTACAGGATCAATAGAAAGTCTATCAGCCTGTATCCCACTCTGTGTACAGATTCAATAGTACGTCTATCAGCCTGTATCCCACTCTGTGTACAGGCTCAATAGTAAGTCTATCAGCCGGTATCCCACTCTGTGTACAGGCTCAATAGTAAGTCTATCAGCCTGTATCCCACTCTGTGTACAGGCTCAATAGTAAGTCTATCAGCCTGTATCCCACTCTGTGTATAGGCTCAATAGTAAGTCTATCAGCCTGTATCCCACTCTGTGTATAGGCTCAATAGTAAGTCTATCAGCCTCTATCCCACTCTGTGTACAGGATCAATAGTAAGTCTATCAGCCTCTATCCCACTCTGTGTACAGACTCAATAGTAAGTCTATCAGCCTGTATCCCACTCTGTGTACAGGCTCAATGGAAAGTCTATCAGTCTGTATCCCACTCTGTGTACAGGCTCAATAGAAAGTCTATCAGTCTGTATCCCACTCTGTGTACAGGCTCAATAGTAAGTATATCAGCCTGTACCCCACTCTGTGTACAGGCTTAATAGAAAGTCTATCAGTCTATATCCCATTCTGTGTACAGGCTCAATAGTAAGTCTATCAGCCTGTATCCCACTCTGTGTACAGACTCAATAGTAAGTCTATCAGCCTGTATCCCACTCTGTGTACAGGCTCAATTGTGCGTTTATCAGCCTGTATCCCACTTTGTGTACAGGCCCAATAGAAAGTCTATCAACCTGTATCCCACTCTGTGTACAGGCTTAATAGTAAGTCTATCAGCCTGTATCCCACTCTGTGTACAGGCGCAACAGAAAGTCTATCAGTCTGTATCACACTCTGTGTACAGGCTCAATAGTTCGTCTATCACTCTGTATCCCACTCTGTGTACAGGCTCAATAGAAATTCTATCAGCCTCTATCCCGCTCTGTGTACAGGCTCAATAGTAAGTCTATCAGCCTGTATCCCACTCTGTGTACAGGCTTAATAGAAAGTCTATCAGTCTATATCCCATTCTGTGTACAGGCTCAATAGTAAGTCTATGAGCCTGTATCCCACTCTGTGTACAGACTCAATAGTAAGTCTATCAGCCTGTATCCCACTCTGTGTACAGGCTCAATTGTGCGTTTATCAGCCTGTATCCCACTTTGTGTACAGGCCCAATAGAAAGTCTATCAACCTGTATCCCACTCTGTGTACAGGCTTAATAGTAAGTCTATCAGCCTGTATCCCACTCTGTGTACAGGCGCAACAGAAAGTCTATCAGCCGGTATCCCACTCTGTGTACAGGCTCAATAGTAAGTCTATCAGCCTGTATCCCACTCTGTGTACAGGCTCAATAGTAAGTCTATCAGCCTGTATCCCACTCTGTGTATAGGCTCAATAGTAAGTCTATCAGCCTGTATCCCACTCTGTGTATAGGCTCAATAGTAAGTCTATCAGCCTCTATCCCACTCTGTGTACAGGATCAATAGTAAGTCTATCAGCCTGTATCCCACTCTGTGTACAGGCTCAATAGTAATTCTATCAGCCTGTATCCCACTCTGTGTACAGGCTCAATAGTAAGTCTATTAGCCTGTATCCCACTCTGTGTATAGGCTCAATAGTAAGTCTATCAGCCTGTATCCCACTCTGTGTATAGGCTCAATAGTAAGTCTATCAGCCTCTATCCCACTCTGTGTACAGGATCAATAGTAAGTCTATCAGCCTGTATCCCACTCTGTGTACAGACTCAATAGTAAGTCTATCAGCCTGTATCCCACTCTGTGTACAGGCTCAATGGAAAGTCTGTCAGTTTTATCCCACTCTGTGTACAGGCTCAATAGTAAGTCTATCAGCTTGTATCCCACTCTGTGTACAGGCTCAATAGAAAGTCTATCAGTCTGTATCCCACTCTGTGTACAGGCTCAATAGTAAGTCTATCAACCTGTATACCACTCTGTGTACAGGCTGAATAGTAAGTCTATCAGCCTGTATCCCACTCTGTGTACAGGCTCAATAGTAAGTCTATCAGCCTGTATCCCACTCTGTGTACAGGCTCAATAGAAAATCTATCAGCTTGTATCCCACTCTGTGTACAGGCTCAATAGTAAGTCTATCAGCCTGTATCCCACTCTGTGTACAGGCTCAATAGAAAGTCTATCAGTCTGTATCCCACTCTGTGTACAGGCTCAATAGTAAGTCTATCAGCCTGTATCCCACTCTGTGTACAGGCTCAATAGAAAGTCTACCAGCTTGTATCCCACTCTGTGTACAGACTCAATAGAAAGTCTATCAGCCTGTATCCCACTCTGTGTACAGGCTTAATAGTAAGTCTATCAGCCTGTATCCCACTCTGTGTACAGGCTCAATAGAAAGTCTATCAGTCTGTATCCCACTCTGTGTACAGGCTCAATAGTAAGTCTATCAGCCTGTTTCCCACTCTGTGTACAGACTCAATAGAAAGTCTATCAGCCTGTATCCGACTCTGTGTACAGACTCAATAGAAAGTCTATCAGCCTGTATCCCACTCTGTGTACAGGCTCAATAGAAAGTCTATCAGCCTGTATCCCACTCTGTGTACAGGCTGAATAGTACGTCTATCAGCCTGTATCCGACTCTGTGTACAGACTCAATAGAAAGTCTATCAGCCTGTATCCCACTCTGTGTACAGGCTCAATAGTAAGTCTATCAGCCTGTATCCCACTCTGTGTACAGGCTCAATAGTAAGTCTATCAGCCTGTATCCCACTCTGTGTACAGGCTCAATAGTAAGTCTATCAGCCTGTATTCCACTCTGTGTACAGGCTCAATAGTAAGTCTATCAGTCTGTATCCCACTCTGTGTACAGGCTCAATAGTAAGTCTATCAGCCTGTATCCCACTCTGTGTACAGGCTCAATAGAAAATCTATCAGCCTGAATCCCACTCTGTGTACAGGCTCAATAGTAAGTCTATCAGCCTGTACCCCACTCTGTGTACAGGCTCAATAGAAAGTCTATCAGTCGGTATCGCACTCTGTGTATAGGCTCAATAGTAAGTCTATCAGCCTCTATCCCACTCTGTGTACAGGATCAATAGAAAGTCTATCAGCCTGTATCCCACTCTGTGTACAGATTCAATAGTACGTCTATCAGCCTGTATCCCACTCTGTGTACAGGCTCAATAGTAAGTCTATCAGCCGGTATCCCACTCTGTGTACAGGCTCAATAGTAAGTCTATCAGCCTGTATCCCACTCTGTGAACAGGCTCAATAGTAAGTCTATCAGCCTGTATCCCACTCTGTGTATAGGCTCAATAGTAAGTCTATCAGCCTGTATCCCACTCTGTGTATAGGCTCAATAGTAAGTCTATCAGCCTCTATCCCACTCTGTGTACAGGATCAATAGTAAGTCTATCAGCCTCTATCCCACTCTGTGTACAGACTCAATAGTAAGTCTATCAGCCTGTATCCCACTCTGTGTACAGGCTCAATGGAAAGTCTATCAGTCTGTATCCCACTCTGTGTACAGGCTCAATAGTAAGTCTATCAGCTTGTATCCCACTCTGTGTACAGGCTCAATAGAAAGTCTATCAGTCTGTATCCCACTCTGTGTACAGGCTCAATAGAAAGTCTATCAGTCTGTATCCCGCTCTGTGTACAGGCTCAATAGTAAGTCTATCAACCTGTATCCCACTCTGTGTACAGGCTCAATAGAAAGTCTATCAGCCTGTATCCCACTCTGTGTACAGGCTCAATAGAAAATCTATCAGCCTGTATCCCACTCTGTGTACAGGATTAATAGTAAGTCTATCAGCCTGTATCCCACTCTGTGTACAGGCTCAATAGTAATTCTATCAGTCTGTATCCCACTCTGTGTATAGGCTCAATAGTAAGTCTATCAGCCTCTATCCCACTCTGTGTACAGGCTCAATAGTAAGTCTATCAGCCTGTATCCCACTCTGTGTAGAGGCTCAATAGTAAGTCTATCAGCCGGTATCCCACTCTGTGTACAGGCTCAATAGTACGTCTATCAGCCTGTATCCTACTCTGTGTACAGGCTCAATAGAAAGTCTATCAGCCTCTATCCCGCTCTGTGTACAGGCTCAATAGAAAGTCTATCAGCCTGTATCCCTCTCTGTGTACAGGCTCAATAGTAAGTCTATCAGCCCGTATCCCACTCTGTGTACAGGCTCAATAGTACGTCTATCAGCCTGTATCCCTCTCTGTGTACAGACTCAATAGAAAGTCTATCAGCCTGTATCCCTCTCTGTGTACAGACTCAATTGTAAGTCTATCAGTCTGTATCCCACTCTGTGTACAGGCCCAATAGAAAGTCTATCAGCCTGTATCCCACTCTGTATACAGGCTCAATCGTACGTCTATCAGTCTGTATCCCACTCTGTGTACAGGCTCAATTGTAAGTCTATCAGTCTGTATCCCACTCTGTGTACAGGCTCAATAGTAAGTCTATCAGCCTCTATTCCACTCTGTGTACAGGCTCAATAGTAAGTCTATCAGCCTGTATCCCACTCTGTGTACAGACTCAATAGTACATCTATCAGCCTGTATCCCACTCTGTGTACAGGCTCAATAGTAAGTCTATCAGCCGGTATCCCACTCTGTGTACAGGCTCAATAGTACGTCTATCAGCCTGTATCCTACTCTGTGTACGGGCTCAATAGAAAGTCTATCAGCCTGTATACCACTCTGTATACAGGCTCAATAGTACATCTATCAGCCTGTATCCCACTCTGTGTACAGGCTCAATAGTTATTCTATCAGCCTGTATCCCACTCTGTGTACAGGTCAATAGTAAGTCTATCAGCCTGTATCCCACTCTGTATACAGGCTCAATAGTAAGTCTATCAGCCTGTATCCCACTCTGTGTACAGGCTCAATAGTAAGTCTATCAGCCTGTATTCCACTCTGTGTACAGGCTCAATAGTAAGTCTATCAGTCTGTATCCCACTCTGTGTACAGGCTCAATAGTAAGTCTATCAGCCTGTATCCCACTCTGTGTACAGGCTCAATAGAAAATCTATCAGCCTGTATCCCACTCTGTGTACAGGCTCAATAGTAAGTCTATCAGCCTGTACCCCACTCTGTGTACAGGCTTAATAGAAAGTCTATCAGTCGGTATCGCACTCTGTGTATAGGCTCAATAGTAAGTCTTTCAGCCTGTATCCCACTCTGTGTACAGATTCAATAGTACGTCTATCAGCCTGTATCCCACTCTGTGTACAGGCTCAATAGTAAGTCTATCAGCCGGTATCCCACTCTGTGTACAGGCTCAATAGTAAGTCTATCAGCCTGTATCCCACTCTGTGTACAGGCTCACTAGTTAATCTATCAGCCTGTATCCCACTCTGTGTATAGGCTCAATAGTAAGTCTATCAGCCTGTATCCCACTCTGTGTATAGGCTCAATAGTAAGTCTATCAGCCTCTATCCCACTCTGTGTACAGGATCAATAGTAAGTCTATCAGCCTGTATCCCACTCTGTGTACAGGCTCAATAGTAAGTCTATCAGCCTGTATCCCACTCTGTGTACAGGCTCAATAGTAAGTCTATTAGCCTGTATCCCACTCTGTGTATAGGCTCAATAGTAAGTCTATCAGCCTGTATCCCACTCTGTGTATAGGCTCAATAGTAAGTCTATCAGCCTCTATCCCACTCTGTGTACAGGATCAATAGTAAGTCTATCAGCCTGTATCCCACTCTGTGTACAGACTCAATAGTAAGTCTATCAGCCTGTATCCCACTCTGTGTACAGGCTCAATGGAAAGTCTATCAGTCTGTATCCCACTCTGTGTACAGGCTCAATAGTAAGTCTATCAGCTTGTATCCCACTCTGTGTACAGGCTCAATAGAAAGTCTATCAGTCTGTATCCCACTCTGTGTACAGGCTCAATAGTAAGTCTATCAACCTGTATACCACTCTGTGTACAGGCTGAATAGTAAGTCTATCAGCCTGTATCCCACTCTGTGTACAGGCTCAATAGTAAGTCTATCAGCCTGTATCCCACTCTGTGTACAGGCTCAATAGAAAATCTATCAGCTTGTATCCCACTCTGTGTACAGGCTCAATAGTAAGTCTATCAGCTTGTATCCCACTCTGTGTACAGGCTCAATAGAAAGTCTATCAGTCTGTATCCCACTCTGTGTACAGGCTCAATAGAAAGTCTATCAGTCTGTATCCCGCTCTGTGTACAGGCTCAATAGTAAGTCTATCAACCTGTATCCCACTCTGTGTACAGGCTCAATAGAAAGTCTATCAGCCTGTATCCCACTCTGTGTACAGGCTCAATAGAAAATCTATCAGCCTGTATCCCACTCTGTGTACAGGCTCAATAATAAGTCTATCAGCCTGTATCCCACTCTGTGTACAGGATTAATAGTAAGTCTATCAGCCTGTATCCCACTCTGTGTACAGGCTCAATAGTAATTCTATCAGTCTGTATCCCACTCTGTGTATAGGCTCAATAGTAAGTCTATCAGCCTCTATCCCACTCTGTGTACAGGCTCAATAGTAAGTCTATCAGCCTGTATCCCACTCTGTGTAGAGGCTCAATAGTAAGTCTATCAGCCGGTATCCCACTCTGTGTACAGGCTCAATAGTACGTCTATCAGCCTGTATCCTACTCTGTGTACAGGCTCAATAGAAAGTCTATCAGCCTCTATCCCGCTCTGTGTACAGGCTCAATAGAAAGTCTATCAGCCTGTATCCCTCTCTGTGTACAGGCTCAATAGTAAGTCTATCAGCCCGTATCCCACTCTGTGTACAGGCTCAATAGTACGTCTATCAGCCTGTATCCCTCTCTGTGTACAGACTCAATAGAAAGTCTATCAGCCTGTATCCCTCTCTGTGTACAGACTCAATTGTAAGTCTATCAGTCTGTATCCCACTCTGTGTACAGGCCCAATAGAAAGTCTATCAGCCTGTATCCCACTCTGTATACAGGCTCAATCGTACGTCTATCAGTCTGTATCCCACTCTGTGTACAGGCTCAATTGTAAGTCTATCAGTCTGTATCCCACTCTGTGTACAGGCTCAATAGTAAGTCTATCAGCCTCTATTCCACTCTGTGTACAGGCTCAATAGTAAGTCTATCAGCCTGTATCCCACTCTGTGTACAGACTCAATAGTACATCTATCAGCCTGTATCCCACTCTGTGTACAGGCTCAATAGTAAGTCTATCAGCCGGTATCCCACTCTGTGTACAGGCTCAATAGTACGTCTATCAGCCTGTATCCTACTCTGTGTACGGGCTCAATAGAAAGTCTATCAGCCTGTATACCACTCTGTATACAGGCTCAATAGTACATCTATCAGCCTGTATCCCACTCTGTGTACAGGCTCAATAGTTATTCTATCAGCCTGTATCCCACTCTGTGTACAGGCTCAATAGTAAGTCTATTAGCCTGTATCCCACTCTGTGTATAGGCTCAATAGTAAGTCTATCAGCCTGTATCCCACTCTGTGTATAGGCTCAATAGTAAGTCTATCAGCCTCTATCCCACTCTGTGTACAGGATCAATAGTAAGTCTATCAGCCTGTATCCCACTCTGTGTACAGACTCAATAGTAAGTCTATCAGCCTGTATCCCACTCTGTGTACAGGCTCAATGGAAAGTCTATCAGTCTGTATCCCACTCTGTGTACAGGCTCAATAGTAAGTCTATCAGCTTGTATCCCACTCTGTGTACAGGCTCAATAGAAAGTCTATCAGTCTGTATCCCACTCTGTGTACAGGCTCAATAGTAAGTCTATCAACCTGTATACCACTCTGTGTACAGGCTGAATAGTAAGTCTATCAGCCTGTATCCCACTCTGTGTACAGGCTCAATAGTAAGTCTATCAGCCTGTATCCCACTCTGTGTACAGGCTCAATAGAAAATCTATCAGCTTGTATCCCACTCTGTGTACAGGCTCAATAGTAAGTCTATCAGCCTGTATCCCACTCTGTGTACAGGCTCAATAGAAAGTCTATCAGTCTGTATCCCACTCTGTGTACAGGCTCAATAGTAAGTCTATCAGCCTGTATCCCACTCTGTGTACAGGCTCAATAGAAAGTCTACCAGCTTGTATCCCACTCTGTGTACAGACTCAATAGAAAGTCTATCAGCCTGTATCCCACTCTGTGTACAGGCTTAATAGTAAGTCTATCAGCCTGTATCCCACTCTGTGTACAGGCTCAATAGAAAGTCTATCAGTCTGTATCCCACTCTGTGTACAGGCTCAATAGTAAGTCTATCAGCCTGTATCCCACTCTGTGTACAGGCTCAATAGAAAGTCTATCAGTCTGTATCCCACTCTGTGTACAGGCTCAATAGTAAGTCTATCAGCCTGTACCCCACTCTGTGTACAGGCTTAATAGAAAGTCTATCAGTCGGTATCGCACTCTGTGTATAGGCTCAATAGTAAGTCTATCAGCCTGTATCCCACTCTGTGTACAGGATCAATAGTAAGTCTATCAGCCTGTATCCCACTCTGTGTACAGGCTCAATAGTAAGTCTATCAGCCGGTATCCCACTCTGTGTACAGATTCAATAGTACGTCTATCAGCCTGTATCCCACTCTGTGTACAGGCTCAATAGTAAGTCTATCAGTCTGTATCCCACTCTGTGTACAGGCTCAATAGTAAGTCTATCAGCCTCTATCCCGCTCTGTGTACAGGCTCAATAGAAAGTCTATCAGTCTGTATCCCACTCTGTATACAGGCTCAATAGTAAGTCTATCAGCCTGTATCCCACTCTGTGTACAGGGTCAATAGTAAGTCTATCAGCCTGTATCCCACTCTGTGTATAGGCTCAATAGTAAGTCTATCAGCCTGTATCCCACTCTGTGTACAGGCTCAATAGTAAGTCTATCAGCCTGTATCCCACTCTGTGTACAGGGTCAATAGTAAGTCTATCAGCCTGTATCCCACTCTGTGTATAGGCTCAATAGTAAGTCTATCAGCCTGTATCCCACTCTGTGTACAGGCTCAATAGTAAGTCTATCAGCCTCTATCCCGCTCTGTGTACAGGCTCAATAGAAAGTCTATCAGCCTGTATCCCTCTCTGTGTACAGACTCAATAGTAAGTCTATCAGCCTGTATCCCTCTCTGTGTACAGGCTCAATAGTAAGTCTATCAGCCCGTATCCCACTCTGTGTACAGGCTCAATAGTACGTCTATCAGCCTGTATCCCACTCTGTGTAAAGACACAATAGAAAGTCTATCAGCCTGTATCCCACTCTGTATACAGGCTCAATAGTACGTCGATCAGCCTGTATCCCACTCTGTGTACAGGCTCAATAGTAATTCTATCAGCCTGTATCCCACTCTGTGTACAGGTCAATAGTAAGTCTATCAGCTTGTATCCCACTCTGTGTACAGGGTCAATAGTAAGTCTATCAGCCTGTATCCCACTCTGTGTACAGGCTCAATAGTAAGTCTATCAGCCTGTATCCCACTCTGTGTACAGGCTCAATAGTAAGTCTATCAGTCTGTATCCCACTCTGTGTACAGGCTCAATAGTAAGTCTATCAGCCAGTATCCCACTCTGTGTACAGGCTCAATAGTAAGTCTATCAGTCTGTATCCCACTCTGTGTACAGGCTCAATAGTAAGTCTATCAGTCTGTATCCCACTCTGTGTACAGGCTCAATAGAAAGTCTATCAGCCTCTATCCCGCTCTGTGTACAGGCTCAATAGAAAGTCTATCAGTCTGTATCCCACTCTGTGTACAGGCTCAATAGTAAGTCTATCAGCCTGTACCCCACTCTGTGCACAGGCTTAATAGAAAGTCTATCAGCCTGTATCCCACTCTGTGTACAGGCTCAATGGAAAGTCTATCAGTCTGTATCCCACTCTGTGTACAGGCTCAATAGTAAGTCTATCAGCCAGTATCCCACTCTGTGTACAGGCTTAATAGAAAGTCTATCAGTCTGTATCCCACTCTGTGTACAGGCTCAATAGTAAGTCTATCAGCCAGTATCCCACTCTGTGTACAGGCTCAATAGAAAGTCTATCAACCTGTATCCCACTCTGTGTACAGGCTCAATAGTAAGTCTATCAGCCTGTATCCCACTCTGTGTACAGGCTCAATAGTAAGTCTATCAGCCTGTATCCCACTCTGTGTACAGGCTCAATAGTAAGTCTATCAGTCTGTATCCCACTCTGTGTACAGACTCAATAGTAAGTCTATCAGCCAGTATCCCACTCTGTGTACAGGCTCAATAGTAAGTCTATCAGTCTGTATCCCACTCTGTGTACAGGCTCAATAGTAAGTCTATCAGTCTGTATCCCACTCTGTGTACAGGCTCAATAGAAAATCTATCAGCCTGTATCCCACTCTGTGTACAGGCTCAATAGTAAGTCTATCAGCCTGTACCCCACTCTGTGCACAGGCTTAATAGAAAGTCTATCAGCCCGCATCCCACTCTGTGTACAGACTCAATAGTGCGTCTATCAGCCTGTATCCCACTCTGTGTACAGGTTCAATAGTAAGTCTATCAGCCTTTATTCCACTCTGTGTACAGGCTCAATAGTAAGTCTATCAGTCTGTATCCCACTCTGTATACAGGCTCAATAGTACATCTATCAGCCTGTATCCCACTCTGTGTACAGGCTCAATAGTAAGTCTATCAGTCTGTATCCCACTCTGTGTACAGGCTCAATAGTAAGTCTATCAGTCTGTATCCCACTCTGTGTACAGGCTCAATAGTAAGTCTATCAGCCTTTATCCCACTCTGTGTACAGGCTCAATAGTAAGTCTGTCAGTCTGTATCCCACTCTGTATAAAGGCTCAATAGTAAGTCTACCAGCCTGTATCCCACTCTGTGTACAGGCTCAATAGTAAGTCTATCAGTCTGTATCCCACTCTGTGTACAGGCTCAATAGTAAGTCTATCAGCCTGTATCCCACTCTGTGTACAGGCTCAATAGTAAGTCTATCAGTCTGTATCCCACTCTGTGTACAGGCTCAATAGTAAGTCTACCAGCCTGTATCCCACTCTGTGTACAGGCTCAATAGTAAGTCTATCAGTCTGTATCCCACTGTGTGTACAGGCTCAATAGTAAGTCTACCAGCCTGTATCCCACTCTGTGTACAGGCTCAATAGTAAGTCAATCAGTCTGTATCCCACTCTGTGTACAGGCTCAATAGTAAGTCTATCAGTCTGTATCCCACTCTGTGTACAGGCTCAATAGTAAGTCTATCAGCCTTTATCCCACTCTGTGTACAGGCTCAATAGGAAGTCTATCAGTCTGTATCCCACTCTGTATACAGGCTCAATAGTAAGTCTATCAGCCTGTATCCCACTCTGTGTACAGGCTCAATAGTAAGTCTATCAGCCTGTATCCCACTCTGTGTACAGGCTCAATAGTAAGTCTATCAGTCTGTATCCCACTCTGTGTACAGGCTCAATAGTAAGTCTATCAGTCTGTATCCCACTCTGTGTACAGGCTCAATAGTAATTCTATCAGCCTGTATCCCACTCTGTGTACAGGATCAATAGTAAGTCTATCAGCCTGTATCCCACTCTGTGTACAGTATCAATAGTAAGTCTATCAGCCTGCATCCCACTCTGTGTACAGTATCAATAGTAAGTCTATCAGTCTGTATCCCACTCTGTGTACAGGCTCAATAGTAATTCTATCAGCCTGCATCCCACTCTGTGTACAGGCTCAATAGTAAGACTATCAGCCTGTATCCCACTCTGTGTATAGGCTCAATAGTAAGTCTATCAGCCTGTATTCCACTCTGTGTACAGGCTCAATAGTAAGTCTATCAGCCTGTATCCCACTCTGTGTACAGGCTCAATTGTAAGTCTATCAGTCTGTATCCCACTCTGTGTACAGGCTCAATAGAAAATCTATCAGCCTGTATCCCACTCTGTGTACAGGCTCAATAGTAAGTCTATCAGCCTGTACCCCACTCTGTGCACAGGCTTAATAGAAAGTCTATCAGCCCGCATCCCACTCTGTGTACAGACTCAATAGTGCGTCTATCAGCCTGTATCCCACTCTGTGTACAGGCTCAATAGTAAGTCTATCAGCCTTTATCCCACTCTGTGTACAGGCTCAATAGTAAGTCTATCAGTCTGTATCCCACTCTGTATACAGGCTCAATAGTAAGTCTACCAGCCTGTATCCCAATCTGTGTACAGGCTCAATAGTAAGTCTATCAGTCTGTATCCCACTCTGTGTACAGGCTCAATAGTAAGTCTATCAGTCTGTATCCCACTCTGTCTACAGGCTCAATAGTAAGTCTATCAAGCTGTATCCCACTCTGTGTACAGGCTCAATAGTAAGTCTATCAGCCTGTATCCCACTCTGTGTACAGGCTCAATAGTAAGTCTATCAGCCTGTATCCCACTCTGTGTACAGGCTCAATAGTAATTCTATCAGACTGTATCCCACTCTGTGTACAGGATCAATAGTAATTCTATCAGCCTGCATACCACTCTGTGTACAGGATCAATAGTAAGTCTATCAGTCTGTATCCCACTCTGTGTAGAGGCTCAATAGTAATTCTATCAGCCTGTATCCCACTCCGTGTACAGGATCAATAGTAAGTCTATCAGCCTGCATCCCACTCTGTGTACAGGATCAATAGTAAGTCTATCAGCCTGTATCCCACTCTGTGTACAGGATCAATAGTAAGTCTATCAGTCTGTATCCCACTCTGTGTACAGGCTCAATAGTAAGTCTATCAGCCTGCATCCCACTCTGTGTACAGGATCAATAGAAAGTCTATCAGCCTGTATCCCACTCTGTGTACAGGATCAATAGTAAGTCTATCAGTCTGTATCCCACTCTGTGCACAGTCTCAATAGTAAGTCTATCAGCCTGTATCCCACTCTATGTACAGGCTCAATAGTAAGTCTATCAGTCTGTATCCCACTCTGTGTACAGGCTCAATAGTAAGTCTATCAGTCTGTATCCCACTCTGTGTACAGGCTCAATAGTAAGTCTATCAGCCTGTATCCCACTCTGTGTACAGGCTCAATAGAAAGTCTATCAGTCTGTATCCCACTCTGTGTACAGGCTCAATAGTAAGTCTATCAGCCTGTATCCCACTCTGTGTACAGGCTCAATAGAAAGTCTACCAGCTTGTATCCCACTCTGTGTACAGACTCAATAGAAAGTCTATCAGCCTGTATCCCACTCTGTGTACAGGCTTAATAGTAAGTCTATCAGCCTGTATCCCACTCTGTGTACAGGCTCAATAGAAAGTCTATCAGTCTGTATCCCACTCTGTGTACAGGCTCAATAGTAAGTCTATCAGCCTGTATCCCACTCTGTGTACAGGCTCAATAGAAAGTCTATCAGTCTGTATCCAACTCTGTGTACAGGCTCAATAGAAAGTCTATCAGCCTGTATCCCACTATGTGTACAGGCTCAATAGTACGTCTATCAGCCTGTATCCCACTCTGCATACAGGCTCAATAGTAAGTCTATCAGCCTGTATCCCACTCTGTATACAGGCTCAATAGTAAGTCTATCAGCCTGTATCCCACTCTGTGTACAGGCTCAATAGTAAGTCTATCAGCCTGTATCCCACTCTGTGTACAGGCTCAATAGTAAGTCTATCAGCCTGTATTCCACTCTGTGTACAGGCTCAATAGTAAGTCTATCAGTCTGTATCCCACTCTGTGTACAGGCTCAATAGTAAGTCTATCAGCCTGTACCCCACTCTGTGTACAGGCTCAATAGAAAATCTATCAGTCGGTATCGCACTCTGTGTACAGGCTCAATAGTAAGTCTATCAGCCTCTATCCCACTCTGTGTACAGGATCAATAGAAAGTCTATCAGCCTGTATCCCACTCTGTGTACAGATTCAATAGTACGTCTATCAGCCTGTATCCCACTCTGTGTACAGGCTCAATAGTAAGTCTATCAGCCGGTATCCCACTCTGTGTACAGGCTCAATAGTAAGTCTATCAGCCTGTATCCCACTCTGTGTACAGGCTCAATAGTAAGTCTATCAGCCTGTATCCCACTCTGTGTATAGGCTCAATAGTAAGTCTATCAGCCTGTATCCCACTCTGTGTATAGGCTCAATAGTAAGTCTATCAGCCTCTATCCCACTCTGTGTACAGGATCAATAGTAAGTCTATCAGCCTCTATCCCACTCTGTGTACAGACTCAATAGTAAGTCTATCAGCCTGTATCCCACTCTGTGTACAGGCTCAATGGAAAGTCTATCAGTCTGTATCCCACTCTGTGTACAGGCTCAATAGTAAGTCTATCAGCTTGTATCCCACTCTGTGTACAGGCTCAATAGAAAGTCTATCAGTCTGTATCCCACTCTGTGTACAGGCTCAATAGAAAGTCTATCAGTCTGTATCCCGCTCTGTGTACAGGCTCAATAGTAAGTCTATCAACCTGTATCCCACTCTGTGTACAGGCTCAATAGAAAGTCTATCAGCCTGTATCCCACTCTGTGTACAGGCTCAATAGAAAATCTATCAGCCTGTATCCCACTCTGTGTACAGGCTCAATAGTAAGTCTATCAGCCTGTATCCCACTCTGTGTACAGGATTAATAGTAAGTCTATCAGCCTGTATCCCACTCTGTGTACAGGCTCAATAGTAATTCTATCAGTCTGTATCCCACTCTGTGTATAGGCTCAATAGTAAGTCTATCAGCCTCTATCCCACTCTGTGTACAGGCTCAATAGTAAGTCTATCAGCCTGTATCCCACTCTGTGTAGAGGCTCAATAGTAAGTCTATCAGCCGGTATCCCACTCTGTGTACAGGCTCAATAGTACGTCTATCAGCCTGTATCCTACTCTGTGTACAGGCTCAATAGAAAGTCTATCAGCCTCTATCCAGCTCTGTGTACAGGCTCAATAGAAAGTCTATCAGCCTGTATCCCTCTCTGTGTACAGGCTCAATAGTAAGTCTATCAGCCCGTATCCCACTCTGTGTACAGGCTCAATAGTACGTCTATCAGCCTGTATCCCTCTCTGTGTACAGACTCATTAGAAAGTCTATCAGCCTGTATCCCTCTCTGTGTACAGACTCAATTGTAAGTCTATCAGTCTGTATCCCACTCTGTGTACAGGCCCAATAGAAAGTCTATCAGCCTGTATCCCACTCTGTATACAGGCTCAATCGTACGTCTATCAGTCTGTATCCCACTCTGTGTACAGGCTCAATTGTAAGTCTATCAGCCTCTATTCCACTCTGTGTACAGGCTCAATAGTAAGTCTATCAGCCTGTATCCCACTCTGTGTACAGACTCAATAGTACATCTATCAGCCTGTATCCCACTCTGTGTACAGGCTCAATAGTAAGTCTATCAGCCGGTATCCCACTCTGTGTACAGGCTCAATAGTACGTCTATCAGCCTGTATCCTACTCTGTGTACGGGCTCAATAGAAAGTCTATCAGCCTGTATACCACTCTGTATACAGGCTCAATAGTACATCTATCAGCCTGTATCCCACTCTGTGTACAGGCTCAATAGTTATTCTATCAGCCTGTATCCCACTCTGTGTACAGGTCAATAGTAAGTCTATCAGCCTGTACCCCACTCTGTGTACAGGCTTAATAGAAAGTCTATCAGTCGGTATCGCACTCTGTGTATAGGCTCAATAGTAAGTCTTTCAGCCTGTATCCCACTCTGTGTACAGATTCAATAGTACGTCTATCAGCCTGTATCCCACTCTGTGTACAGGCTCAATAGTAAGTCTATCAGCCGGTATCCCACTCTGTGTACAGGCTCAATAGTAAGTCTATCAGCCTGTATCCCACTCTGTGTACAGGCTCACTAGTTAATCTATCAGCCTGTATCCCACTCTGTGTATAGGCTCAATAGTAAGTCTATCAGCCTGTATCCCACTCTGTGTATAGGCTCAATAGTAAGTCTATCAGCCTCTATCCCACTCTGTGTACAGGATCAATAGTAAGTCTATCAGCCTGTATCCCACTCTGTGTACAGGCTCAATAGTAAGTCTATCAGCCTGTATCCCACTCTGTGTACAGGCTCAATAGTAAGTCTATTAGCCTGTATCCCACTCTGTGTATAGGCTCAATAGTAAGTCTATCAGCCTGTATCCCACTCTGTGTATAGGCTCAATAGTAAATCTATCAGCCTCTATCCCACTCTGTGTACAGGATCAATAGTAAGTCTATCAGCCTGTATCCCACTCTGTGTACAGACTCAATAGTAAGTCTATCAGCCTGTATCCCACTCTGTGTACAGGCTCAATGGAAAGTCTATCAGTCTGTATCCCACTCTGTGTACAGGCTCAATAGTAAGTCTATCAGCTTGTATCCCACTCTGTGTACAGGCTCAATAGAAAGTCTATCAGTCTGTATCCCACTCTGTGTACAGGCTCAATAGTAAGTCTATCAACCTGTATACCACTCTGTGTACAGGCTGAATAGTAAGTCTATCAGCCTGTATCCCACTCTGTGTACAGGCTCAATAGTAAGTCTATCAGCCTGTATCCCACTCTGTGTACAGGCTCAATAGAAAATCTATCAGCTTGTATCCCACTCTGTGTACAGGCTCAATAGTAAGTCTATCAGCCTGTATCCCACTCTGTGTACAGGCTCAATAGAAAGTCTATCAGTCTGTATCCCACTCTGTGTACAGGCTCAATAGTAAGTCTATCAGCCTGTATCCTACTCTGTGTACAGGCTCAATAGAAAGTCTACCAGCTTGTATCCCACTCTGTGTACAGACTCAATAGAAAGTCTATCAGTCTGTATCCCACTCTGTGTACAGGCTCAATAGTAAGTCTATCAGCCTGTATCCCACTCTGTGTACAGGCTCAATAGAAAGTCTATCAGTCTGTATCCCACTCTGTGTACAGGCTCAATAGTAAGTCTATCAGCCTGTACCCCACTCTGTGTACAGGCTTAATAGAAAGTCTATCAGTCGGTATCGCACTCTGTGTATAGGCTCAATAGTAAGTCTATCAGCCTGTATCCCACTCTGTGTACAGGATCAATAGTAAGTCTATCAGCCTGTATCCCACTCTGTGTACAGGCTCAATAGTAAGTCTATCAGCCGGTATCCCACTCTGTGTACAGATTCAATAGTACGTCTATCAGCCTGTATCCCACTCTGTGTACAGGCTCAATAGTAAGTCTATCAGTCTGTATCCCACTCTGTGTACAGGCTCAATAGTAAGTCTATCAGCCTCTATCCCGCTCTGTGTACAGGCTCAATAGAAAGTCTATCAGCCTGTATCCCACTCTGTATACAGGCTCAATAGTAAGTCTATCAGCCTGTATCCCACTCTGTGTACAGGGTCAATAGTAAGTCTATCAGCCTGTATCCCACTCTGTGTATAGGCTCAATAGTAAGTCTATCAGCCTGTATCCCACTCTGTGTACAGGCTCAATAGTAAGTCTATCAGCCTGTATCCCACTCTGTGTACAGGGTCAATAGTAAGTCTATCAGCCTGTATCCCACTCTGTGTATAGGCTCAATAGTAAGTCTATCAGCCTGTATCCCACTCTGTGTACAGGCTCAATAGTAAGTCTATCAGCCTCTATCCCGCTCTGTGTACAGGCTCAATAGAAAGTCTATCAGCCTGTATCCCTCTCTGTGTACAGACTCAATAGTAAGTCTATCAGCCTGTATCCCTCTCTGTGTACAGGCTCAATAGTAAGTCTATCAGCCCGTATCCCACTCTGTGTACAGGCTCAATAGTACGTCTATCAGCCTGTATCCCACTCTGTGTACAGACACAATAGAAAGTCTATCAGCCTGTATCCCACTCTGTATACAGGCTCAATAGTACGTCGATCAGCCTGTATCCCACTCTGTGTACAGGCTCAATAGTAATTCTATCAGCCTGTATCCCACTCTGTGTACAGGTCAATAGTAAGTCTATCAGCTTGTATCCCACTCTGTGTACAGGGTCAATAGTAAGTCTATCAGCCTGTATCCCACTCTGTGTAGAGGCTCAATAGTAAGTCTATCAGCCTGTATCCCACTCTGTGTACAGGCTCAATAGTAAGTCTATCAGTCTGTATCCCACTCTGTGTACAGGCTCAATAGTAAGTCTATCAGCCAGTATCCCACTCTGTGTACAGGCTCAATAGTAAGTCTATCAGTCTGTATCCCACTCTGTGTACAGGCTCAATAGTAAGTCTATCAGTCTGTATCCCACTCTGTGTACAGGCTCAATAGAAAGTCTATCAGCCTCTATCCCGCTCTGTGTACAGGCTCAATAGAAAGTCTATCAGCCTGTATCCCACTCTGTGTACAGACTCAATAGTAAGTCTATCAGTCTGTATCCCACTCTGTGTACAGGCTCAATAGAAAGTCTATCAGCCTCTATCCCGCTCTGTGTACAGGCTCAATAGAAAGTCTATCAGCCTGTATCCCACTCTGTGTACAGACTCAATAGTAAGTCTATCAGCCGGTATCCCACTCTGTGTACAGACTCAATAGTAAGTCTATCAGCCTGTATCCCACTCTGTGTACAGGCTCAATGGAAAGTCTATCAGTCTGTATCCCACTCTGTGTACAGGCTCAATAGTAAGTCTATCAGCCAGTATCCCACTCTGTGTACAGGCTTAATAAAAAGTCTATCAGTCTGTATCCCACTCTGTGTACAGGCTCAATAGTAAGTCTATCAGCCAGTATCCCACTCTGTGTACAGGCTCAATAGAAAGTCTATCAACCTGTATCCCACTCTGTGTACAGGCTCAATAGTAAGTCTATCAGCCTGTATCCCACTCTGTGTACAGGCTCAATAGTAAGTCTATCAGCCTGTATCCCACTCTGTGTACAGGCTCAATAGTAAGTCTATCAGTCTGTATCCCACTCTGTGTACAGACTCAATAGTAAGTCTATCAGCCAGTATCCCACTCTGTGTACAGGCTCAATAGTAAGTCTATCAGTCTGTATCCCACTCTGTGTACAGGCTCAATAGTAAGTCTATCAGTCTGTATCCCACTCTGTGTACAGGCTCAATAGAAAGTCTATCAGCCTCTATCCCGCTCTGTGTACAGGCTCAATAGAAAGTCTATCAGCCTGTATCCCACTCTGTGTACAGACTCAATAGTAAGTCTATCAGCCGGTATCCCACTCTGTGTACAGGCTCAATAGTACGTCTATCAGCCTGTATCCTACTCTGTGTACAGGCTCAATAGAAAGTCTATCAGCCTGTATCCCACTCTGTATACAGGCTCAATAGTACATCTATCAGCCTGTATCCCACTCTGTGTACAGGCTCAATAGTAATTCTATCAGCCAGTATCCCACTCTGTGTATAGGCTCAATAGTAAGTCTATCAGCCTGTATTCCACTCTGTGTACAGGATCAATAGTAAGTCTATCAGCCTGTATCCCACTCTGTGTACAGGCTCAATAGTAAGTCTATCAGCCTGTATCCCACTCTGTGTACAGGCTCAATAGTAAGTCTATCAGTCTGTATCCCACTCTGTGTACAGGCTCAATAGAAAATCTATCAGCCTGTATCCCACTCTGTGTACAGGCTCAATAGTAAGTCTATCAGCCTGTACCCCACTCTGTGCACAGGCTTAATAGAAAGTCTATCAGCCCGCATCCCACTCTGTGTACAGACTCAATAGTGCGTCTATCAGCCTGTATCCCACTCTGTGTACAGGTTCAATAGTAAGTCTATCAGCCTTTATTCCACTCTGTGTACAGGCTCAATAGTAAGTCTATCAGTCTGTATCCCACTCTGTATACAGGCTCAATAGTACATCTATCAGCCTGTATCCCACTCTGTGTACAGGCTCAATAGTAAGTCTATCAGTCTGTATCCCACTCTGTGTACAGGCTCAATAGTAAGTCTATCAGTCTGTATCCCACTCTGTGTACAGGCTCAATAGTAAGTCTATCAGCCTTTATCCCACTCTGTGTACAGGCTCAATAGTAAGTCTATCAGTCTGTATCCCACTCTGTATACAGGCTCAATAGTAAGTCTACCAGCCTGTATCCCACTCTGTGTACAGGCTCAATAGTAAGTCTATCAGTCTGTATCCCACTCTGTGTACAGGCTCAATAGTAAGTCTATCAGCCTGTATCCCACTCTGTGTACAGGCTCAATAGTAAGTCTATCAGTCTGTATCCCACTCTGTGTACAGGCTCAATAGTAAGTCTACCAGCCTGTATCCCACTCTGTGTACAGGCTCAATAGTAAGTCTATCAGTCTGTATCCCACTCTGTGTACAGGCTAAATAGTAAGTCTACCAGCCTGTATCCCACTCTGTGTACAGGCTCAATAGTAAGTCTATCAGTCTGTATCCCACTCTGTGTACAGGCTCAATAGTAAGTCTATCAGTCTGTATCCCACTCTGTGTACAGGCTCAATAGTAAGTCTATCAGCCTTTATCCCACTCTGTGTACAGGCTCAATAGGAAGTCTATCAGTCTGTATCCCACTCTGTATACAGGCTCAATAGTAAGTCTATCAGCCTGTATCCCACTCTGTGTACAGGCTCAATAGTAAGTCTATCAGCCTGTATCCCACTCTGTGTACAGGCTCAATAGTAAGTCTATCAGTCTGTATCCCACTCTGTGTACAGGCTCAATAGTAAGTCTATCAGTCTGTATCCCACTCTGTGTACAGGCTCAATAGTAATTCTATCAGCCTGTATCCCACTCTGTGTACAGGATCAATAGTAAGTCTATCAGCCTGTATCCCACTCTGTGTACAGTATCAATAGTAAGTCTATCAGCCTGCATCCCACTCTGTGTACAGTATCAATAGTAAGTCTATCAGTCTGTATCCCACTCTGTGTACAGGCTCAATAGTAATTCTATCAGCCTGCATCCCACTCTGTGTACAGGCTCAATAGTAAGACTATCAGCCTGTATCCCACTCTGTGTATAGGCTCAATAGTAAGTCTATCAGCCTGTATTCCACTCTGTGTACAGGCTCAATAGTAAGTCTATCAGCCTGTATCCCACTCTGTGTACAGGCTCAATTGTAAGTCTATCAGTCTGTATCCCACTCTGTGTACAGGCTCAATAGAAAATCTATCAGCCTGTATCCCACTCTGTGTACAGGCTCAATAGTAAGTCTATCAGCCTGTACCCCACTCTGTGCACAGGCTTAATAGAAAGTCTATCAGCCCGCATCCCACTCTGTGTACAGACTCAATAGTGCGTCTATCAGCCTGTATCCCACTCTGTGTACAGGCTCAATAGTAAGTCTATCAGCCTTTATCCCACTCTGTGTACAGGCTCAATAGTAAGTCTATCAGTCTGTATCCCACTCTGTATACAGGCTCAATAGTAAGTCTACCAGCCTGTATCCCAATCTGTGTACAGGCTCAATAGTAAGTCTATCAGTCTGTATCCCACTCTGTGTACAGGCTCAATAGTAAGTCTATCAGTCTGTATCCCACTCTGTCTACAGGCTCAATAGTAAGTCTATCAGTCTGTATCCCACTCTGTGTACAGGCTCAATAGTAAGTCTATCAGCCTGTATCCCACTCTGTGTACAGGCTCAATAGTAAGTCTATCAGCCTGTATCCCACTCTGTGTACAGGCTCAATAGTAAGTCTATCAGCCTGTATCCCACTCTGTGTACAGGCTCAATAGTAATTCTATCAGCCTGTATCCCACTCTGTGTACAGGATCAATAGTAATTCTATCAGCCTGCATCCCACTCTGTGTACAGGATCAATAGTAAGTCTATCAGTCTGTATCCCACTCTGTGTAGAGGCTCAATAGTAATTCTATCAGCCTGTATCCCACTCTGTGTACAGGATCAATAGTAAGTCTATCAGCCTGCATCCCACTCTGTGTACAGGATCAATAGTAAGTCTATCAGCCTGTATCCCACTCTGTGTACAGGATCAATAGTAAGTCTATCAGTCTGTATCCCACTCTGTGTACAGGCTCAATAGTAAGTCTATCAGCCTGCATCCCACTCTGTGTACAGGATCAATAGAAAGTCTATCAGCCTGTATCCCACTCTGTGTACAGGATCAATAGTAAGTCTATCAGTCTGTATCCCACTCTGTGCACAGTCTCAATAGTAAGTCTATCAGCCTGTATCCCACTCTATGTACAGGCTCAATAGTAAGTCTATCAGTCTGTATCCCACTCTGTGTACAGGCTCAATAGTAAGTCTATCAGCCTGTATCCCACTCTGTGTACAGGCTCAATAGTAAGTCTATCAGTCTGTATCCCACTGTGTGTACAGGCTCAATAGTAAGTCGATCAGCCTGTATCCCACTCTGTGTACAGGCTTATAGACTTGCACAAATACACACAAACACATATATACCGTATTTTTTTGATTATAACACACTTTTTCCTCCAAATATGGGAGGAAAATGGCGGGTTCATCTTATAATCTGAAGTAAGGTTACTGGGGGGAGTCGGCGGTGGTGGAGCGGGGTCACAGGAGGCACAGTCGGTGCTTCAGGGGGCCGTCGACAAAAGGAGTGTGTCGATGCTGCAATGTCTGGACGCTCATTAGATGTCGGCGCAGATGAGTGGAGCCCCCTTTCCCAATCCTTTCCCTAAGGTGGGCTTCAGGAAAATGGTCACTAGAGGCGGCATATGCGCAGACTGAGATCTCGGCAGACGAGATCTCATTTCCTGAGAACTCAATCTGCGCTTGCGCCTCCTCCAGTTTCCATTTTCTTGAAGCCCACCTTAGGAAATTGAATGGGAAAGGGGAATCCGCTCACCTGTGGCGACATCTAATGTACATCCAGTCATCGCAGCAGCGCCCCACTTCTGCTGCCGCCGTCGGCCTCCTGAAGCGGCGATTATAAGACACACCACCAATTTATTTAAAAAAAATGTTTTCATATTCTCCACCCCAAAATTTGGTGTGTGTCTTATAGTCCGGTGCGTCTTATAATCCTCAAAATATGGGGTATATGTGTATATATGTATGAGGTCTGATTCTCACAGACTGACAGAATGGAGAGGGTGTTGAAATTTTTTTTTTCCTTCTCCATGTCCGAGAAACACTCATGCCACTCTGGCCAAACTCTTATGAAGGTCTGATCAGAGTCTGCAACTCCATTATATTATATTATATTATATATACGTCTGCAGAAGCAGGGGGCATAGGCTGCTAATATTCTCTGCAGCACATGTCCTATTTACACAGGATAATGTTCCGTTAAGAACGTTAATCGTTTTGTGCAACACAAAACATCCTTTCACCTGACAAAGGAGCGTTTTGCTCATTGATTGGTGGATCGGCAGCCTGTTTGAACACCACAATTATTGTGAGCGAGCGTCCCTAGGAAACTTGTTCGCGATAATTGTGCAGCATAATATCTAAGCTCTCAGGGGCAGCCTGTCTATTGTATATTAGATTGTAAGCTCCTTGGAGCAGGGTGTATATTAGGCCGGTTTCACACATCCATATGTTTCCGGTACAGTAAATATCCGTGTCGTGTGTATCCATTTGTCCGTGTGTATCACATTTGTGGCAACCCTGGGCCGCCCGTATGCCACATCATGATCACATGGGAATCAGTGGACAGTTAGCGCTGTTCCCAAGAGCCAGGTGCTGAACACTGCCCTCATCATGGTTCCTGCGGGCGCTGAGATCAGCACCAGCAGGGACAATGATGAGGATAGTAGTAATCTTCTCCCGCAGTGTCCTTGTGTAAAAATAAGAATAAAAAAATAAAATCCTAATACTCACCTGTCTGAAGTGTCCCTCGCTGTAATCATCTGATCACCAACGCCGAGGTGTCAGGGAGCGGGCCCCTGAGCTGCGCTCATTGAGTAACAGGACACTGCTCCTGAGCTCAGCTCCGGCCCTGCTGGTGCGGCTTATTCTCCCCGGCTCCTCGGCTTCAGTGGGACACTTCGGACAAGTGAGTATAAGGATTTTATTTTTTTAATCTTATTTTTACACAGGGACACTGTAGGAAAAGACTACTACTAACCTCATTATTGTCCTTGCTGGTGCTGATCACAGTGCCAGCAGGAACCATGATGAGGGCAGCATTCAGCACTCGGCGCTTGGGAACAGCGCTAACTGTACACTGATTCCCAGGCGCCGGTACATGTCACACTGATGATACACAGATGTTATCCGTATGTGTTCAACGGAGACACTTTTTCGAACCGTGAAACACAAAAAAACGGACCTCTCTCCGTTTGGAGCACAAGGACACATGGTCCATGGAAACACACTGACATGTGTGCAGACCCATAGATTTGAATGGGACTGTGTGTGTTAGTGTCTCCAGTACGTGTGGAAAATGTCACCACAAGGACTGGAAACACGGATGTGTGAAAGAGGCCTTAGTCTATAAGCTCTCAGGGGCAGCATGTATAGTGTATATTAGATTGTAAGCTCCTAGGAGCAGGAGGTAGATTATTCTGTAAGCTCTCAGCAGCATGTATATTGTATATTAGATTGTAAGCTCCTCTTGAGCAGGGTGTATTTATCTTTTCATTTCCAAGTCGGCTCTCCTGAGCTTATAATACATGCAGAAATACAGCAATATGCAGCAGGACAGACGTGATCCAGGGAAATATCCGATCGCCACAACTGGGGTCAGGAAGGAATTATTTCCCCCCCTGAGGCAGAACTCTCCGGGGGGTTTCTTCGCCTTCCTCTGGATCTTTGGGTCCAGTGGCTCTCAGCCGGTCCTCAATGACCACATCTAGTTCTGTGGTCTCCATGGGGTCTGACCTGAGAGTCATTGTGATCATGGTTTAATTTCTTAAAGGGCCGGTAATAGTTTTATTACAATGTTGCTTATTGCTATTTCAATAAAAAAAAAAAGAGAATGAAAGTGTCATGTGAGTTTTTTTGTCTTGACTTTTTTGTTAACACTGTTACAATGATGGGAGTGATCATTTCTACCCTCACTATTCCACAAGTACAATCAGAAATTATGGGGGATGTCATTTACAGACGGCAGACCACATGCAGTGGGGAAAATAAGCATTTGATACACTGCTGATTTTGCAAATTTTCCCACCTACAAAGAATGGATAGGTCTGTAATTTTTATCGTAGGTACACCTGTGAGAGACAGAATCTAAAAATCAAAACCGGAAAACTCCATTGTATGATTTTTACATAATTAAATTGCATTCTATTGCAAGAAATATGTATTTGATCACCTACCAACCAGCAAGACTTCTGGCTCTCACAGACCTGTTAGTTTTTCTTTAAGAAGCCCTCCTACCCTGCACTTATTACTTGTATTAATTGCACCTGTTTGAACTCATTACCTGTATAAAAGACACCTGTTCACACACTCAATCAATCACACTCCAACCTCTCCCCCATGGCCAAGACCAAAGAGCTGTCTAAGGACACCTCTGACAAAATTGTACACTGGCATAATGTTGGGATGGGCTACAGGACAAAGTAAAACAGTAAAACACTACGCCGTCATGGATTAAAATCCTGCAGGACATGCAAGGTCCCCCTGCTCACACCACCACATATCCTGGATCGTTTGAAGTTCGCCAATGACCATCTGGATGATCCAGCGGAGAAGGTCATGTGGTCAGATGAGACCAAAATATAACTTGTTGGTATCAACTCCACTCGCCGTGTTTGGAGGAAGAAGAAGGATAAGTACAACCTCAACAACACCGTCCCAACTGTGAAGCATGGTGGAGGAAACATCAAACTTTTGGGGAGCTTTTCTGCAAAGGGGACAGGACGACTGCACTGTATTCAAGGGAGGATGGATGTGGTCATGTATCGTGGGATTTTGGCCAACAACTTCTTCCCTCAGTAGTAGCATTGAAGATGGGTCGTGTCTGGGTCTTCCGGCGTGACAATGACCCGAAACAGACAGCTAGGGCAACTAAGGAGTGGCTCTGTAAGAAGCATTTCAAGGTCCTGGAGTGGCCTAGCCAGTCTCCAGACCTGAACCCGATAGAAAATCTTTGTAGGGAGCTGAAACTCAATGTTGCCCAGCGACAGCCCCGAAACCTGAAAGATCTGGAGGAGGGGCCAAAATCCCTGCTGCAGTGTGTGCAAACTTGGTCAAGGACTACAGGAAACGTCCAACCTCTGTAATTGCAAACAATGGTTTCTGTACCAAATATCAAGTTCTGTTTTTCTATTGTATCAAATACTTATTTCATGCAATTAAATGCAAATTAATTATGTAAAAATCATAAAATGTGATTTTCAGGATTGTTTTTACGATTCCGTCTCTCACAGTTGAAGAGTACCCACGATAAAAATAACAGACCTCTCCGTTCTTTGTAGGTGGGAAAGCTAGAAAAATCGGTAGTATATTAAATACTTATTTTCCCCACTGTATTTTTCCACCCATAGTGGTATCATAATCTCAACTACTGTCCCAAGTAACATTTTAAGTGTTATGGAGGCCAATCTCTGTTATGGGGTAGGGCTCTAAAATAGTATACCATATTTTGCTGACTATAAGACGAACCTTTTTCCCAAAAAATTTCGGAGGAAAATGGGGGTGCATCTCATCTTCCGAATGTAGCTTACCGAGGGTGGCGGCGGTGGAGCAGGGTTACAGCAGGCAGGAAGCCGGCAGCAGCAGAGTGGGGCGGTGCGGCGGCAGGAGTGGGGCAATGCCCCCTCTCCCCTGTAAGCTATATTCAGTCTATAAGACGGACCCCCATTTGACACATTAAAAATATTTTTTTCTTGTTTTCCCTCCTCAAAATTGGGTGCATCTTATGGTTCGGTGCGTCTTATAGTCCGCAAAATACGGTATGTCCTACACAAAAAAATACCTGATAGAAGACTGAAGACCGGGACACAGAGCCAACGATAAAAAGAGACACAAGGTTCTTGTATAAAAGTAGGAAACAGACTAAAGAGGTCTGCAACAAGTGGCCCTGGGCAATACTTAGAGGTAGGTTTTATATCTCATTCAGACATCAATGATTTTTCTTGTATACAAACAATAGTCTGAGTTTGATCGGTAGTTTTTATCAGCATGTCATCAGAGTTTGCTCCGTGTGCCATCAGTGTTTGGTCACAGTTTCAACAATTTTTCTCGGATGAAAAAAAAAAAAGAAACAATGAAGGTTTCTCGAGCTTCTCATATCAAACCACAGTGGATCAAGATTGGACATATCTCCGTGATTGTGCAGACCACTCGATCAGCAAAAAACACACAGACATGTGAACAGTTCCATGGACTATAATAGGTATGAGTTCTCTCTGTGAACAACATGGATAGAACTCGTAAGTGAAAAACTGATATCTGAATGAGGCCTAAGGCTTTGCTCAGCAATGGCCACTATTATCAGATCATGGCCAACATTTACTAAAACTAAAATATCTTATTTTATGCATCTTTTGCCAAGCTGAAGTGTTTTGTGACAAATTTATTAAAAGGCGCACCAGACTTCTGCACAATACAACTGATGGTCCCAACCCCATTTATAAGGCAAGAAATCCCACTTATTAAACCTGAGAGGGCACACCTGTGAAGTGAAAACCATTTCCGGTGACTACCTCTTGAATCTCATCAAGAGAATGCCAAGAGTGTGCAAAGCAGTCATCAAAGCAAAAGGTGGCTACTTTGAAGAACCTACAATATAAGACATATTTTCAGTTGTTTCACACTTTTGTTAAGTATATAATTCCACATGTGTTAATTCATAGTTTTCATGCCTTCAGTGTGAATGTACAATTTTCATAGTCATGAAAATACAGAAAAATCTTTAAATGAGAAGGTGTGTCCAAACTTTTGGTCTGTACTGTATGTACAAACATGCAGGTCAACAACACCTTATGCAACCGGGGGGAAATTTGAGTCCAAGTTTTTTGGGGGGGCAGAGGAGCTTTTGAACCCCCATCTGATCCCTTAGTAACTGTTTGTGACCGCTTGATGCGTTTTCCACCCTGCATCTTGTCTCCTGGCTGAACTCCACAGCGCATGTCAGCTGAAGACGTCTCTCACAGACACAGACAGGAAGGGAGTGTGGGAGATGTCATAGCTCCCAACTGTCCCGGATTCAGCAGGGCTGTCCCGATTTGAGGGCCCAGTCCCACCACTTCTAATAGTCACCTATCTCCAAAGTCATCATCGCTCTGTGGTTCCTCCTCCTCGAGGAGTGGGGCTGCATCTCTGCTCTCACATAAATTAAATAAACTATTCCCTTCTTTTGTGATCAGGATGTTGGACACTATTACTGGAAGGGGTCCAGAATGGTGAATATTCTTACTGGAAGGGGCTCAGGATGAAAGACATTATACCAGGAAGGAGCCCAGGATGGGCGACATTAGTACAGAATGGGGGACATTAGTACATTATGGGGGGGGGACACGTATGCCTTTATAGGCTTTAGATTGGCACAAGGACTAATACATCTGACCAAAATCTAGGTGGGGGCCCAGGTCCAAATTTTGTACCTGGGCCCATCGGACTGTCGTTACGCCACTGCACATAGATATGATCAAAACCGTGGCATACTGCCAATTGCGGCAGACCATGCAACCGCTATGGGGCCCGTGATTCGGGGGGGCCCGGCACCAGGCCCCTTCCTGCATCGTACTTTCAATTGTATCGGCATCCTGGTTCTGGATGACTTTACACTTTAAAACAATGATGGGAGAGGAAGCCGTCAGATGACGCTCCCTCTCCCATCATTCTCCCTCTGCGTTTGAGCTCTGTGACTTCACAGCGCAGAGGGCACGATGATGTCACTACAGAGGGTCAGAAGACGTGCTGCAGAGACCGGAGCAGTGGGGGCCATTATACAGTGTGGATGGTTATGTTGGTTCCATCATACTGAGTGGAGGGATGTGGGGTCCATTATACTGTACAGCGGCCCATTATACTGTATAGAGGGCTGTGTGGCAATCACAGTTGGGGCATCATTCTGTGTTGGGGTCACTAGACTTTTCCGGGCGGAGGGTTGAGGGGGAGGTGGGTATAGAAGGGTCATCATACCATGTGTATGGTTGGTACCAAGGAAGAATTCACTGTGGGGGTATCATACTGTGTTTCGGGGGGACACTATAGTTGGCATCATACTTTTTGAGGGCAATGAATGGGCAATCTAGGGGCTTCAATAGGAGGAAAATTACTTTGTAAGGGCTGAAAAGCTGTGAGATATACTCTTCTGTGACCCTGGCAAATATTAAGGGTTTTTTTGGGGGTGAGCCCAATTACAACTTCTGGTATGGGGCCTCAAGATTTCTGTGTACGCCCCTGGGTCTAAGCAAAGCTATGTAAAATAAATATGAACAAAGCCCCCAGCCCACAGGAGCTGCATCTAACAGCTCTTAAGAAGCTCAGCCCCATTACTGCTGTGCCCTTGTACATAATTTATAGAGACTCACTAGTGACTGGTACTGTGCCGAGCAACTGGCACAAAGCTAATATGGTGCTCATTATTAAAAAGGGATTATATATATAGGACTATGTGATGGAAAGTAAGTATTATAAGTTATAGCCAGTATGGTTTTATGAAGGACAAAAGTTGTGAAACTAAAATGATGAGCTTTTATGGAGATGTGAGTAGAAACCTGGACAGAGGGGTATATGTGAATATAGTGTTTGTAGACTTTGTAAATGCATGTGACACTGTCCCACACAGACGCTTAATGAGTAAATTAAAGTCTATCAGTTTAGAAAATAAGGATTGTAATTGGATCGAAAACTGGCACAAAGACCCAAGCATAGATTTGTGGTGTATGACTCCTATTCTGAATTTTCTCCAGTTATAAATTGTGTACCCAAAGGTTCAATGCTGGATCTGCTATTATTCAACTTATTTATTATTAATCCAAAAGATGGTATAAATAGTGGTATTTCTATTTTTTGCAGATGATCGCAAGCTATGTAGTATACTGCAGTTTACGGAGGATGTTTATAATTCACAAATCGACTTGGAGAAACTCAGTGTTTGAGCATCCAAGTGGATGATGAGGTTAAAAGTGTAGAAATCTAAAGTTATGCACCTGGGCACTAATAAAAGGTGAACATCATACATTCTAGGGATAGTAAAATTAGGAGAGTCACTTGCAGAGGAGGATCTTGGTGTACTTGTAATGACAATGTCTTCTTAGAATAATGGCATTGGGGGTCTGAGAACATTAATCCCAGGACATGAAGACTATGGTTCTAGAACTTTTTTATACAAATTGAACATCTTGACACTTTTCTCAGTCCCAGAACACTGACATAAAATTCCACCAAGATTAGATGAACTCCTTTAAAACTTCCTTACCATTTTGTGTCTGTAGCTCCATTTGAGTGTTGTTTTTTTCTTCTGCATATAGGTAATTTCATCTGAAAGGGAGTAAAGATACCCTGAGTTTGTTTGCTCTCCTTTACCACGAGTAGATAAGTGAGATGAATAAAATAAAACATTCTGCAGGTGGACATACCTTCAAAGCCGCCATAAAGCCATCCAAGCCCACAAATCTTGGTGGAACTGGCTAAACATCTGATGTGCATGTACAGTAAATTTAAAGTTACAACCCTTTTATTCTCCTGGTAGATAAGCCACCACCATAGGCTTACACTCTCTCCCCATTGGATTTAGAGTAGATACAGAGAGTTAGTTGTCGGATGATCAGCCAGCAGCCATCTAAGCTTTAGACTACTGGTGACAGAAGGAATAGCAGAATTTTATTTGCATAGTGATTTTCACTTTCATGTTGAGTAGTGTTACTTTCTTTATCTATCTTCTAACGTTCCTGAATCTTCTATCGTGACCTGATCTCATCTACAAACCTGTCTCTCTATGTTGGATGATTGTGATACAAAGTGCAAAGTAATCTAACAGAATTTTCAAACTTGTCAATTAAGTTCTGACTAAGTTTTTTGTCTTCTGGGGATTAAAAAATATTACCTACTATGGTTGTTGCTTTCATGTTGTCCCTGAAGAATTCTCTATGGCTCATTCAATATAGAAGGTTGAATAAAATGATACCGAAATATCTGCAATCCGAGGTCTTATTCCAAAGAAATCCATTGCCACGTTATTGCCAGGGACAGTGGGCACCTACTCTGTCCCTCGAGCTAGGGGAACCCTAGTCTATCCCTTGTCCCCCGGATTACTCCTGATGGCAGAGATGCCAGGGTCTCGTACCTTGCTGTGCTCCTATATTAACACTGATCTATTCCTCCCATGAGCGGAAGAAGTTAATAGGATAATACAAACCAGACAGGGGTAAACAGACAGGGATAAAAGAAAACTACAATCATACAAATACACTCACAAAACTACTGAGTGGGAAAAAGGGGAAGGTAAAGCAGGGACAAACCAAATGGGAGAGAATAAGAGGGAAAACATGCAAACCAACTCCATGCATAAATCTCCTGAAAATCACTCCAAAAACTTGCTACTAACACTGAACTTCTCCTTCAATTCCAAACCAGGAAGTGGTAAAACTATCACTGGCAAGGAAGGAAGTCAGGAGGTGGGTTTTAAAACCTGCAGGGAGTAACAAACTCTGAACAGCTAATACAATAAAGACAGAGAGAGTCCAACTAAGCAGTTTAACTCTTGCAGCAACAGAACAATGAAAGCCAGAACTGCTAATAGATCGGTGAAGCCGTTCTAACTACCGCAGGTTTATGCGTCACCGCATGCGATTGTCCGACCCCACTCTGTCGCGGTATTCCAGTGAATCCACTTTTTGTAATATGCAAATTAGCTAATAAAAATCTATGGGCCGGACATAGATCTCCCTGAGAATCAGCCTCCAGAGTTTATTTTAGATGTAATGGAGCGTTACTAGTGTGAGACATGTAATGACTGACAGTCTGCTCTTGTGATCTCACTGCGGAGCTGTATGTTATTATAACTAACACAGTACAGCAGAGCTGAACTTTGTCTCATTACAAATAAACCCTAGGGGCCTGTACTCCACTTCCCCTAGGTTGAACCAATGCTTTATGGGTATATACAGTATATTTTATTTTTATCATACTGAGCTTTTCTGTATCTGCATTTTCTTTTTTTAGCTGTTCACTTGCTGCCTTGAGACATTTGGGTATGTATCTATTGTATGCCATTTTTTGTAGGACTCTGTTCCACATTAATACAGTTAACTTGTGTCAAAAAGCAAAGGTATGTCTTTTTAATATATGTTTTTGCTTATCATATGTGATTTTCTTCCCTGAAGAAGTGGGGTTTCTTTGTTCCACACTCCAAATTGTATTCAGTTTTTAGATAAGTTGCTACTTTACTAGTAAAGATTACATATATATATATATATATATATATATATATATACACATACAGGGGTGGATTAAGAGTAGCAAGGGCCCCGGGCAGTTTAGAAGGCGCGGGCCCCCCACCCCACACACACACACCTGATGTATCACGTGACATGTCACATGATCCCCTGTGATATATCATGTGATAGTTCATGTGAAATTAATTTGGCACAATATTAATTATAATAATTTTTTTTAGGCTGTGTGCCCACTACGCGTTTTTTAAGCGTTTCCGCAGCGGCAATTCCGCTGCGGAAACGCTTAAAAAACGCTTGGTAGAAGGTCTGCCATGTTCCCCAATGATAATCCGCATGTGCTGTGCACATGCTGTGGAAATTTCCGCTGCGGATTATCATTGCGGAAAAATCCGCAGCACTAACAATTATTTTGCGGAAGCGCGGCGCTTTCGCCGCCATTGACTTGCATTGGAACGCATGTAATCCGCAAGACTGCATCTGTAGATGCAGAATCCATGCGTTTCAATGTGCGGATGGTACCCGGGTTTGGAGAAGAGGAGACTCTCCTCCGGACCCGGGTACCATAGAACCTGTAAAAAAAAGAATAAAATAAAAAATAAATATTATACTTACCTTCTGATGGCCCCCGGTGTCTTTATCTGATGCGTTCTGGCTTGCCGGCAGCTCGCGATGGTCGGAAAAGGACCTGCCGTGACGTCATTTAGTCATGTGACGGGTCACGCGACCGCTGACGTCGGCAGGACATCAGAAGGTAAGTATATATTTATTTTTTACCATTCTTTTACGGTCACACTATATAAATCCATGCTGGTTGCATGGATTTATATAGTGTGACCAAGTTGTCAAGCACTTTCCAAGTGATGCTAAAATCGCTTGGAAAGCGCTTGTCAACCCGCATGCGGAAATGCATGTGAAGAACGCTTCACATCCGCATGTCCCTGGCAGGAAAAACGCATGTACAATCCGCATGCGTTTTTTCTGCCAGGGAGATGCAGAAACGCTCAAAAAAAATCCAAAAATCCATTTCTGCATCGTGGGCACATAGCCTTACATTAATTGTCTGACTCAATATTGAGCACCCGTAGCCATCTATACACAGCAGGAGGCCGCACTGAGCCATCTATACACGGCAGGAGGCCGCACGGAGCCATCTATACATGGCAGGAGGCCGCACGGAGCCATCTATACAAAGCGGGAGGCCGCACGGAGCATTCTATACACAGCGGGAGGCCGCACGGCCCCCCCTCCAGAGACAGCCGGAGGCCGCACGGCGCCATCTATACTCAGAAGGAGGCCGCACGCAGTCACGCACACAAACATATACATACACGCATAAACACATTTGAAACACAAAAATACATATAAACAGACATCACACAATGATATCTGCCTGCACACACATACATACATACACATACACACACTCTCACACATACACACTCTCTCTCACACACACACTCACCATCCCCCGGCTCGGCTCCAGTCCTCCTGGCTCCTGTTCCTCTCCGGTGGTAAGTAGCAGTGCAGGCCAGGCGCGCACTGCGTGACGTCACAGCTAGGAGACACGGCCGCGCACAGGGCCGTGTCTCCTAGCAGTGACGCGGCCGGGCCAGCACACAAGGAAGTTAACTGCTGCAGTGCTGGCCCGGCCGAAGAAGAAGCAGCGGCCGTGCACCGCTGCTGGGGGAGTGGTCCGGGAGCCCCCGGACCGCGGGGGCTCCCGGACCGCGGGGCCGCACATATAATGAGGCCAATCCGTCCATCATTCCCCCGGAGCCCCGGGTCCTATGGAGACCCGAGGCCCCGGGCGGTAGCCCGGATTGCCCTCATTATAATCCGCCTATGTATATATATATATATACACACACATTATATTGGGTGTTTTGCTTCCATCACTTATCGTTTATTTACTGTAGTTTATTTGGGTGTATCCCTTTAAATAATTTTTGGGCCGTTCTCTTAGGGTATTGTTGCTAACAAAGGAAGAAGTGGAAAATAAAAAATCACCAGAGTGCTCCTTTAAGACACTGCTGCTTAGAATAGAAGAGCTTAAAAGTCTATAGGGAAACCAACTCTGTGTCAAAATCAGGAATGAATTACTGAGGAGCTGGAAGAAATAAGTGGTTTGTTACCGGATACACTACGACTTTCCCACCAAAAAATGTCAGACAATGAAACTACATGTGTAGAGTTCAATAGCTTTAACCCCTTTACCCCCCAAGGTGGTTTGCATGTTAATGACAAGGCCAATTTTTACAATTCTGACCACTGTCACTTTATGAGGTAATTACTCTGGAATGCTTCAACGGACCCCACTGATTCTGAGATTGTTTTTTCGTGACATATTGTACTTCATGATTTTGGTAAAATTGAATGGAAAATCGTCTCAAATTGTTAGCGGACACCATGTTGCGTTTGGAGAGCCCCTGTGTGCCCAAACATTGGATCTCCCCCACAAGTGACCCCATTTTGGAAACTAGACCCCCAAAGGCACCTATCTAGATGCATAGTGAGCACTTGGAACCCCCAGGTGCTTCACAAATTGATTCGTAAAAATGAAAAAGTGTTGTTTTTTTTTCACTTTTTCATTTTTACGAATGCAACAGCCGAAATGAGGAAGCGTATACCCATGTGTGGGTGTGAAGCGGTGCATGGGAATACACGTCCCGAAATAACACAGTGGATTTGCCTTTATGTTACTCTGCTGTCATTTGGTGGTGATGAGAAGTCTGGCCCGATCCAGCCCTTGTTCATTTTGATAAGGGTCAGCTTGTCAGCATTGTCAGTTGACAGGCGAGTGCGCTTATCAGTTATAACTCCCCCAGCGGCACTAAAAACACACTCCGATACCACGCTAGCGGCAGGGCAGGCCAGGACCTCCAAGGCGTACAGAGCGAGTTCATTCCAAGTGTCCAGCTTGGATACCCAATAATTAAAAGGCACAGAGGAATCACGGAGGATGCTGTTACGGTCAGCAAGGTACTCCCTCACCATCTTTTGAAACTTTCCACTCCTTGTGAGAGTACCCCGCGCCTCAGGGCCTGTAAGCTAGGCGGGTCTCAGAAAACTGCCCCAGAACGTTCACAGTGTTCCCCTGCCTCTGCTGGATTGGAGTTGCGTCTCTCTCACCTGGACGCCTTGGTTGGGCAACGAACTGTGACCTCTGCCGCTAGCGTGTTCAGATGGGAATTTTTTTAACAGTTCTGCAGAAAGGGCCTTTTGGTACTGCCCCATTTTTGTAGACCTCTCCACCTCAGGAATAAGAGAGTGAAAGTTCTCCTTGTAGCGAGGGTCTAAAAGTGTCACCAACCAGTAATGACTGTCACCCAACATTTTGACAACACGAGGGTCACGGTTAAGGCAGCGTAACATAAAGTCAGCCATGCGTGCCAGACTGGTAACGGGCAAGACTTCCGTGTCCTCACCAAGATGACGACTGACCATGCTCTCCTCCTCCTCCTCCCTGTCCTCAGACCACCCAAGCTGAACCGACGGTATGACAGTTGTACAGGTACTACAGTCTACAGCGCATGATACCAGCTCCTGTTCTTCCTCCTCCTCCTCTCTCTCATTGTCCCCCAATGCACGTTGGGATGAGATGAGGCTGGGCTGTGTGTAATCGCCCGCTACGGGTCTTGATCCATCTCATCATACTCTGGCTGCAATGCCTCCTCTTTAATTCTCTGCAGAGAACGTTGCAAAAGACAGACAAGTGGGATGCTGACGCTAATGATGGCGTCATCGCCACTCACCATCTTGGTGGACTCCTCAAAGTTTGTCAAGATGGTACATATGTCAGACATCCAGGTCCACTCCTGAGGTCTTATGTGTGGAGTCTGACCTGAATATCGACGGCCTTGTTACAGCTGGTACTCCACAACTGCTCTCTTCTGCTCACAAATCCTTTGCAACATGTGGAGGGTAGAGTTCCAACGTGTGGGGACATCACACACCAGTCGGTGTGCCAGAAGTTGCAAAAGCTGCTGCAACACAGCAAGGACGGCGGAAGCTGTAGCCGACTTCCGAAAATGAGCTGACAAGCGGCGTACTTTGACGAGCAGATCTGGCAACTCGGGGTACGATTTAAGAAACCGCTGAACCAAGAGGTTAAGCACATGAGCCAGGCATGGTACGTGTGGGATCTAGTCTTGCCTCAGAGCCACCACCAGGTTACGGCCATTGTGACACACGACCATGCCTGCATGTAGGTTCAGCAGTCTCAGCCACAGATCTGCCTGCTCTTTCACAGCTGTCCACAACTCACAAGCAGTGTGAGGTTTATCACCTAAGCTTATGAGTTTCAGCACAGCTTGTTGCCGCTTGGCTGAGGCAGTACTGCAGTGCTTCCAGCTTGTAACTGATGTGGTAATATCTGAGATGGCGGTTGAACATGGGGAGGAGGATGATGCGCAGGAACTGTACACTGTGGGGGCAACTCTGACTGACATAGGGCCCGCAATCCTCGGTGTGAGGAGGATGTGTTCCGTCCCAAGGTCCGACTGGGTCCCGGCTTCCACTATGTTTACCCAGTGTGCCGTCAGGGAGATGTACCGTCCCTGGCCACAAGCACTTGTCCACGTGTCCGTTGTCAGGTGGACTCTCCCAGTAACTGTGTTGTTGAGGGCACGGCAGATGTTTTGGGACACGTGCTTGTGTAGTGCGGGGATGGCACACCGGGCAAAATAGTGTCGGCTAGGGACCGAGTACCGAGGGACGGCCACTGCCATAACGTTGCGGAAGGATTCCGTCTCCACCAGCTTAAAAGGCAGCATTTCCAACGCAAGCAATCATGAAATTTGCGAATTTAGGACTGTGGCCTGTGGGGCGTTGGATGCGAATTTGCGCTTTCGTTCAAAGGTCTGGGATATGGACAATTGAACACTGTGGTGGACGTGGACGTTGATGCAGTCAGTGACACACTCAAACTGTTTTTTTTATGGAAAAAAGGCAAGCAGGTTGATAACACCCAGATTGGAACCGTGGAGGAGGAAAAACACAGTTCTAGTTCTCTGGCCTACACCAGACTCTTTTAAACAGATATATTGGTGTCTGAACAGTCAGCGAGACACTGAAAATGTTTTTTTTTATGCAAAAAAGACAAAAAAGTGGACAATACAGAGATTTGAACCGTGGAACTGCACAACCACAGTTATAATTTCGTGGTGTATACCAGACTTGTTAAAATAGATATATTGGTGTCTGAACAGTCAGCGAAACACTCAAACTGTTTTTTTTTTATGGAAAAAAGGCAAGCAGGTTGATAACACCCAGATTTGAACCGAGGAAGAGGAAAACCACAGTTCTAGTTCTCTGGCCTACACCAGACTCTTTTAAACAGATATATTTGTGTCTGAACACTCACAGACACACTCAATTTTTTTTTTTGGGGGGGGGGGAAATACCAAAAGGTTAATAAGACGGGATTTGTACAGTCTGACTGAGGGAAAAAAAAACAAAACAGGATTTAGATGAAAAAAAAAGGATTTTTCCTGGCCCCTGAGACCTAGGGCTAAGTCTAGAAATTTGACCAGCAGGAGCACACAGGACTGTAATGCAGTGTTTGCTGGTATAACCACTGCGTCTCCTATACAGCCTGCCTGATATCTGGGATGGATATTAGTCCTGAGAAGTACTGTTTGTTTGATTTGGCAGACTTTAGAGACCCTACATTAACTATTTCGCAGTATAAATCTCTCCCTAGCTCAGCAGCACTGACCCTACACTGTCTGATCCGGAGCGACTGTGTCCAAGATGGCGGCGCCCGGTTTTCAATACTCGAGGTGACGCTGTGCGGCCAGCCAATCACTGTAATGCCAACAAACAACATGGCTGCGGCATTACAGTGACTGGCTGGCAATCCCTACATGTTCTTTGGCTCTGTAAAGAGCGCCAAACGTGCAGGGCGAAGACCCGAGCTCCCGCCCGAGTAACCCGGAAATGCTCGGTGCTCGCCGAACATCCCGAGTAGTGAGATGCTCGGGCGAGTACCGAGCAGTGTCGAGCATGCTCGCTCAACGCTAATCCTCACCCACTGATCTCAGTTGTGCAATAACTTCCAGCATTGCATTTATGTGCTGTGTGAGGAGTACCATATTTTTTGGACTATAAGACACATTTTTACTAATAAAAAATCTTGCTATAAAGTGTGTGTATCTTTTAGTCCAGATGGTAACTTTCAGTAATGGAGAAGAACACTGACAAGAGTATCCTTCCTGATGACTGAGAAAACTGATCTCTCTCCTCCTGCCCTACACTGATCTAGTTGATTAGTGCACTGCAGGAGAGAAAGATACTGGGACCGGCTCATCACTAAAGCTGCACAAATGCCGCAGGTTCTAATTAACTGAAGATCTTTCAGATCATGTGATCACTCACATACAGTGGCGTACTGCCAATAGTGGCAGGCCACGGCACTACTATGGGCCCGTGAACAGGCACTGACACCGCGATACCATCCGCGCCCGCACTGCCAGCACAGAATGATGGGGTGGAAGCGTCTGCTGATGCCTACTCCTTCATTATCATTGCTTGTGCTGACGACCAGAGGGGGACTCCAGCCGTCAACGCGAGCAATGATGATGGAGAAGTGAGTGTCAGCAGATGCTTCCACTCCCTTCATTCTTCCTCGGCATCTGACGTGTCAGAGCAGCGGCATCGATGATATCATTATGGGGCCTGCTGCTCTGAGATGTGCGACGCTTCACACCAAAGGCTCAGCAGATCAGAGCATCATGTGGAACGAAGCGAGTTAAGTACTGTATTTATTTTTTTAAATCAGTGACAAAAGAGTATGGAGGACCAAGGGGGGTGTATTATATTGTATGGAGAACCATGGCGGGTGAATTATTTTGTATGGAAGACCATGGGGGTACATTATATTGTAGGGAAGACCATGGGGGTGCATTATATTGTATGGAGGACAACAAGGGTTGCGTTATATTGTATGGAGGACCATGGGGAGTGCATTACATTGTATGGAGGATTCATTATATTGTATGGAAGACCATGGGGGTGCATTATATCGTATGGAAGACCATTGGGGGTGCAGTACACTGTATGGAAGACCATGGGGGTGCATTATATTGTATGGAGGACCATGGGGGTGCATTATACTGTAGGGAAGACCATGGGGGTGCATTATATTGTATGGAGGACAACAAGGGTTGCGTTATATTGTATGGAGGACCATGGGGAGTGCATTACATTGTATGGAGGATTCATTATATTGTATGGAAGACCATGGGGGTGCATTATATCGTATGGAAGACCATTGGGGGTGCAGTACACTGTATGGAAGACCATGGGGGTGCATTATATTGTATGGAGGACCATGGGGGTGCATTATACTGTATGGAGGACCTTGGGGTGCATTATATTGTATGGAGGACCATGGAGGTGCATTATACTGTATAGAAAACCATGGGGGTGCATTATACTGTATAGAGGATCATGGGGAGTGCATTATACTGTATAGAGGACTATGGGGAGCGCATTATACTGTATGGAGGACATGGGGGGTGCATTTTATTGTATGGAGGACCATGGAGGGTGCATTATACTATATGGAGGACCATGGCGAGTCCATTATATTCTATGGAGCAGCATGAGGAGTGCATAATACTAAATGGAGGATTATCAGGGGCCATTATACTGTGTGTTGGGCTGTTTGGGGGCCATTATACTGTTTGGAGGGCTAATGCGGGTCATTATACAGTGTGGGAAGATGTGCGGCCTATTATACAATGTGGGGCCATTATACTGTATGGAGGACCATGGGGGGTGCATTTAATTGTATGGAGGACCATAGGGGTTGCATTATATTGTATGGATGACCATGGGAGGTGCATTATATTGTATGGAGGACCATGGGGGTGCATTACACTGTATGGAGGACCATGGGAGTTCATTATATTGTATGGAGGACCATGGAAGGTGCATTATATTGTATGGAGGGTGCATTATACTGTATGGAGGACCATGGGGGGTGCATTATACTGTATGGAGGACCATGGGGGGTGCATTATATTGTATGGAGGGTGCATTTTACTTTATAGAGAACCATAGGGGTGCATTATACTCTATAGAGGATCATGGGGAGTGCATTATACTGTATAGAGGACTATGGGAAGTGCATTATACTGTATGGAGGACCATGGGGATGCATTTTATTGTATGAAGGACAATGGGGCGTACATTATACTATATGGAGGACCATGACAAATGCATTATGTTCTATGGCGCACCATGGGGAGTGCATTATACTTTATGGAGAATTTGAGGTGCGCATTATACTATATGGAAGACTATGTGGGGCTATTATACTGTATGCAAGCAATTATACAATGTGAAGGTTTGAGTGTGGTCCATCATACTGTGTGGAGGGCTGTGTTGGGGCCATTATACTGTTTGGAGGGCTAGAGCGGGTCATTATATAATGTGGGGCCATTATACTGTGTGGGGGCCATTATACTGTTTGGAGGGCTAGTGTGGGTTATTATACAGTGTGGGAAGGTGTGCGGGCCAGTATACAATGTGGGGCCATTATACTGTATGGAGGGCTGTGTGGGGGCTCATACTGTGTTTGGGTCACCATACTTTTCTTTGGGAGTTGAGGTGGGGTACAGTAGGGTCAGTATACTGTGCATGTGGAGGAATTCACCACGGGGGTATCATACTCTGTTTGGGGGGCACTTTTATTGGCATCATACTTTATGGGATCAATGAAAGAGGAATCTAGGACTTCAGCAGGAGGGAAATTACTATGTAAAGGCTGGAAAGTTGTGAAATCTGCTCTTCTGTGACCCCCGACAAATATTCTTTTTTTTTGGGGGGGGGGGGGCAATTAAAAATTTTGCTATGGGGCCCCATGATTTCTATGTATGTCCCTCCTCACATACCGGGAGGGGATTTTAGTATACTGTAATGTATACAGTGTGTGTGTTGTAGCTGAGCTGTGTGTTTTGAGGATATAGATGAGCTGATTGTGGTGTAGTTCAGCTGTGAGTGTGTTTTGATGATGTTGCTCAACTGAGTATGTTGTAGCTTAAATGTGTGTTTCAATAATATAGCTGAGCTGAGTATGTTGTAGTGGAGCTGTTTATGTTTTGATGATGTAGCTAAACTGAGAAAAGTGTAGCTGAGCTATATGTGTTTCGATGATGTAGTCGAGTTGTGTGTGTTGATGTAGAAGAGTTGTGTGTGTTTGTAGCAAAGCTGTGTGTGTACCATTGCCGTGTGTGTGCGAGCGCATGTAGCAGAGCTGTGAGTGTATAAGTACAGCTGTGTGTAAATACACACATGTGCTGTGCATGTAGCAGAATTGTGATTATTCCTGTGCCAGTAGTGTAGCTACCGGGGTAGTAGAGGGGGCGGTTGTCCCAGGCCCCACGGTCAGAGAGGCTTATCTAGAGCTACAGATACCCTTAACTGTACAGTCATGAGCAGCCCGACGATTTATAATTAGGGTCTGCGGCAGAGCAGTGAGGCACGGTCTCCCAGCACTACTGCTCAGCCTCTCAGCCACGGCAGGATGATGTTGTGGCGCCGGCACACGCACAGGATGTCAAAGTCCCGGTCACGTCTTCTCGCCGAGTCAGGACTCTGATGTCCTGTGCCTGCATCGGTTATTCAGCCACTGCCATCATCCTGCCGTGACAGACAGGCTGAGTGGTAGTGCAGAGTCATGGACACGTTGGTCCACCTAGTGAACTGATCGATATCTTGGATTAGGTGAGTATATGATGTTTTTTATTTTACTTCATACTTTTGGACTGGGAGGGGGGCTCTTACATTTTAGGGTCTAATGTGAACTGATCGATATCTTGGATTAGGTGAGTATATGATGTTTTTTATTTTACTTCATACTTTTGGACTGGGAGGGGGGCTCTTACATTTTAGGGTCTAATGTGGGGGGGGGGCACAAAGTTTGGAGGTCATTGTACAGCATGTGAGCTAATGTGGGGGCCCTCATAAGGTTTGGTGGCTAATGTGGTGGCCATCATATGGCATGGGAATTAATGAGTGGGGCCCTCATACAGTATGGGGGTTAATGTGGGGACCATTATATGGTAGGGGCCCTCATACAATATAGGCACTTATGTGGGGTCCACCATATGGTGTGGGACCTAATGTTGAGGCCTTCATGCAGTTTGGGGGTTAATGTGGAGGCTATCATATAGTGTGTGAACTAACATTGTGGCCCTCATACAGTATGGGAATTAATGTGGGGGCCATCATATGGTGTGGGAGCTAATGAGTGGGGCCCTCATACAGTATGGGGGCTAATGTATTATTTTAACGAATATATTGGATACTGGGCTGTGACGTGCAGTGAAACACCGCCCACAGCCCAGTCAATCAGGGGGGATGCGTGCAACTGGATCACACCTGGGTGAATCAAGGAAATCTGGAAGTTGATGTGACATCAGCAGATGTCAGCGGTGGCTGCAGCTGGGGTCAAGTGATGCGGACTGAGCAGTCAGTGATACCGCTGCTCATAGTCACCTATGGCAGCAGAAGGTATTTTCAAAAATACTTCTTTACAAGGTTTACATCGATAGGCAAATTATATATTGTAGTGGACCACTTCTTTAACTAGTTTGTACATAGAGGTATATGGGTATATAGAGCTGTATCTCTATGTACCTGTACAATGTGCCTATATAAAGAAGAATATTAAGATTTGAGAGTCCTCACTGGTTGATACCTTTTAATGGATAACTGAAAAGATGGTAACAAATTGCAAGCTTTGAGACTACTTATGCCTCTTCATCAGGCATAGAATAACACAAAATCTGAAGAATCACATATTTATACACAGCAGGGCACAAGAATAATGCAATAGATGAGACAACTGACGTGAAGCAGAACTATGAGTATGGGAGGGACGAGAAAGAGTCGTGGCCTTAAATATTGGAGCAGTTCATAGATAAGGAGTGTGATAGTTAAATTGTCCTGTGATTGAAGTCTGGTCCATGGTTATGATGATCCCACAGGTCTGAGGAGCACGTTCCTTAGCTGATGTACAATGACAAAAATCCATGCGACACATTAATTTCTGCACTGAGTGTGTCAAAGTTTGTCATGAGTTTGTATTCCCAAATTTTTCTGTCTCTCTGGGATTTGAAGTTACTTTTTAACCACTTCGCGCCAGAGCCTGTTTTTGCCTTCGTGACCGGGCCAATTTTTTCAATTCTGACCACTGTCACTTTATGAAGTAATTACTCTGGAACGCTTCAACGGATTCCCCTGATTCTGAGATTGTTTTTTCGTGACATATTTTACTTCATGATAGTGGTAAAATTTCTTCGATATCACTTGCGTTTATTTGTGAAAAAATCGGAAATTTGGCGAAAATTTTGAAAATTTAGCAATTTTAAAACTTTGAATTTTCATGCCCTTAAATCAGAGAGATATGTCACACAAAATAGTTAATAAATAACATTTCCCACATGTCTACTTTACATCAGCACAATTTTGGAAACAAAATTTTTTTTTGTTAGGAAGCTATAAGGGTTAAAAGTTGACCAGCGATTTCTCATTTTTCCAACAAAATTTACAAAAACATTTTTTTAGGGACCACATCTTATTTGAAGTGACTTTGAGGGGCCTTTATGACAGAAAATACCCAAAAGTGACACCATTCTAAAAACTGCACCCCTCAAGGTGCTCAAAACCACATTCAAGAAGTTTATTAACCCTTCAGATGTTTCACAGGAGTTTTTGGAATGTGGAAGAAAACAATGAACATTTAACTTTTTTTCACAAAAATGTTACTTTAGACCCAATTTTTTTTATTTTCACAAGGGTAACAGGAAAAAATGGCATACACAATTTGTAGTGCAATTTCTCTTGAGCGCGCTGATACCCCATATGTGAGGGAAAAACACTGGGCGCACTGCAGGGTTCGGAAGGGAAGGAGCGCCATTAGACTTTTTGAATGTAAAATTTGTTTGAATAATTAGCAGACGCCATGTTGCATTTGGAGAGCTCCTGCTGTGCCTAAACAGTGGAAACGCCCCACAAGTGACACCATTTTGGAAACTAGACCCCTTAGGGAACTTATCTAGATGTGTGGTGAGCACCTTGAACCCCAAGGTGCTTCACAGAAGTTTATAATATTGAGCTGTAAAAATAAAATTTTCACATTTTTCCCACAAAAACGTTTTTCATCCCTTAATTTTGCATTATCATAAGGGTAATAGGATAAATTGCACCATGAAGTTTGTTGTGCAATTTCTCCTGAACATGCCGATACCCCATATGTGGGGGAAAACCACTGTTTGGGCGCACGGCACAGTTTGGAAGGGAAGGAGTGCCATTTGACTTTTTGAGTGTAAAATTTGCTTGAATAATTAGCGGACTCCATGTTGCATTTGGGGAGCCCCTGATGTGCCTAAACAGTGGAAAACCCCCACAAGTGACACCATTTTGGAAACTAGACCCCTTAGGGAACTTATCTAGATGTGTGGTGAGCACCTTGCACCCCCAGGTGCTTCACAGAAGTTTTTAATATTGAGCCGTAAAAATAAAATTTTCACATTTTTCCCACAAAAAATGTTTTTCATTCCCTAATTTTGCATTATCATAAGGATAACAGGAGAAATTGCACCATGAAATTTGTTGTGCAATTTCTCCTGAGTACGCCGATACCCCATATGTGGGGGAAAACCACTGCTTTGGTGTGCGGCAGGGTTCAGAAGAGAAAGGAGCGCTATGTTGGCTGGGATAGGTTGCAGACACCATGTCACATTTGAAGAGTCGCTGACATGCCGAAACAGCAGAAACCCCCACAAGTGACCCCATTTTGTAAACTACACCTCTCAATGAATTCATCTAGGGAAGTAGTATTTTTTAATTTTTTAATTTATACCATTGGGCAGTGAAAAAAACATAATTATATTTTTACCACAAAAAATGTTTTACCCCCAGATTTTACATTTTCACACAGGGCAATGGTAAAAATGGTGCCGAAATGTGTCACACAATTTCTTCTAAAAGTGGCAATACCCCATATGTGGCTGTATCGTACCGCTTAGCCTTACGGCGAGATCTGGGAGGGACGGAGCGCTATTTGACAATTTGAGAACAAATTATTGTAGAATAGGCATTTGGATTTGGGAGCACAACATTTTCTGAATTTTTTGGGGACAAGGGCCATTTCGCTTTTCCAGAGCCTTTCTGCTACCAGTAACTTGGAATATTTTTAACAGATGACGGACCTGAGTGGGGACTAGCTTTTTTTGAGGACTGAGTTTAAGCTTTTATTGGGAATATTTTACGTAACATTTATCCGGCACTCGAGGCTGAGCACTTACATCGGGGTTTCCATCTAAATTTCCAAGTGATGTAATTCAGATGAAACCCTTGTGGGATCCATTCACTGTAATGAGGAAGCTGAGTTACTCTGGACTCTGTCTGGCCTCTGTTTAGTGGTGTCCTTTTTTTCAGAAGTGCACAAAACTGTGGCCATCTGCACTTTTATGCACGCCTAAAAAAACTGACACCGTGGGATCACAGGCCAGATGGCATCCACAGTGGCCTATATCTGCCTCATTACAGGGAATCTTCCGTCATGGGTTCCGTCTGAATCACGTACTTCAGAGATTTACACGGAAACTCTGGTGTAAGTGCTCAGCGCAGAGCGCAGGATAAATGTGAGCAGAGCCTTACTGCGATCTTTAGGAGACATAATAAACAAATCAGTAGCAGGTGAAGAATTGGTTTTATTTATTTTTTACGCCGTTCCTCGTGCGGTATAAGTGATGAGATTACTTTATTCTTCGGGTCGGTGCGATTACAGAGATACCAGATTAATATCGGGTTTTTATGATTGACAGTTGTCACACGCTAAGAGACGCTTTCTTTTGCAAAATCTAGTTTTTCCATCGCCATATTTTGAGAGCTATAATTTTTCCATATTTCGGCCGACAGAGTCATGTGATGGCTTGTTTTTTGCGGAAGGAGTTGACATTTTTATTGGTACCATTTTTGGGTACGTGACATTTTTTGATCGCTTTCTATTCCATTTTTTGGGAGGTAAAATTAACAAAAACCAACAATTCAGGAATTGTTTTTTGAGTTTTTTTTATGCCGTTCTGCGTGTGGTAAAAGTGATAAGGCAGCATTATTCTTCGGGTCAGTACGTTTACAGCGATACTACACTTACTGAATTTTTTTTATGTTTTGGCGCTTTTACACAATAAAACAATTTTATAGAAAAACATTTTTTTTTGCATCGCTTTATTCTGAGAGCTATAACTTTTTTATTTTTCGGCTGATTGAGCTGTATGGCAGCTTTTTTTTTGCGGAACAAGATGACGTTTTCAGCGGTACCATTTTTATTTCCATTTTGCTTTTTGACCGCATTTTTTTCCACTTTTTGTTTGGCAATATGATGAAAAAGCATAGTTTTTTGCTTCGTTTTTTATTTATTTTTATTACGGTGTGCACAGAAGGAGTTAATTAGTGTGACGGTTTTATAGATCGGATTGTTTCGGACGCGGCGATACCAAATATGTGTACTTTTTTTGTTTTTGCATAAATATACGGATTTATTGGTTTAATATTTTATTTATTTATTTTTAGTTATTTTGTGATTTTTTTTAACAGTTTCAAAACATTTTTTGGACTTTTGTTTTACATTTTTACTTAGTCCCTGTATGGGACATTCATTTTTAATTTTCTAATCACTGATCTCATGCAATGCAATAGATATGTATCTATGCTGACAGCTTCACACTGTCTGTCTCCTGCTGGACTCAGCTTGCAGGCTGAGCCTAGCAGGACACCATATATGGCAGATCTGGAGGCGGTCATGTGACCTCCAGCTGCCATAACAACGGCAGGTCCTGGAAGACATCAGGGGGCCGTCGGAGAGGTAAGTGGACGACCCCCTCTCCTCTCATTATCTTCTATATGCCGCGATCACTATAGATCGCGGCGTACAGAAGATAGCAAAGGGTTCACATCATTGAGACCTGATCCAATCAGGTCCCGATAATGTCCCCTGTTAGAGCTATCGCTCTGCACCGCACCCGCAGCGCTTGCTGAACCCTGGGGGTCCTGAGCGCTGCTGGACCGCCCACCGTTTTTAAACGTCGGCACTGCACAGAGCCCAGACAGCGCAGACGTTTATATACAGTGGGCGGCTGGGAAGAGGTTAATACCCGTAACTTCATGTCTCTGCTGTCGCAGTCCTATCTCAGATCTTCTCGGCTTGACCGTCGACGGTAGTCTCTCAGGCTTGGGGTAAGGTGATCCAGACCTCGGCTCTTGACAGGTGACGTCGGATTCCGGGAACTTACTCAGTGTGGGGCGCAGGTCCTGACTCTAATCAACCTGCACAGAACACTTCTGTGAGGAGTCCGGAGCATATCAGGCGGTGTCCGGCTCTTGTGCAACACAGGCCTCCGGCTGAGGCCTGTCGCGCTGGGCTCTGCGGTACCTCTGGAGCACGTCTGCTCCACTCTGCAACCTGGCACCAAATCTGCTTGTGGCTTGGTGCACTGGACTTTTATATCCAGGAAATCCTTCCTGGAGGTCACCTGATCAGGTCCGGCATCTGAATTTGCTCCCCCTTCAACTCTTCTAGCACAACTTGGTTCCGCTTGATTTCATCTGGCCAGCAGATGGCAATCTCTCCTCATCTCTGGCACATCCTGCAAGAGTTCTCCTGATGGTTCATTGCCTTCTACTACAGGTATGCCGATGATCAGGGCTGCCACCAGGAATTTCAGGGCCCCATGCCGGCAAAATTTTCGGATCCCCTTGAGACTCCGCCCAGGCTTCACCCCAGCCAAATCTCCGCCCCTCAACCTTCCTCTGAGTCACTGACTGCAGACTTATGAATCTTCACTTTTTATGCACTGTGAGGATTTGCCAGTATCAGAGCCGGGAACGGCGGTCACGTGATCAAGGTTTTGAAATGCAGTCTCCCAGCCATAATCCAACTTGAGGAGTACAGCCTCACTTAATGCAAGTGTATTGAGTGGGTCTGCAGCCATGTGATCACCATTACCGGCTCTGATACTGGCAAATCCTCACAGTGCAAACAATGTGAGGATTCACAAGTCTGCAGTCAGAGTGATGCAGAGAAACTGCAGACTTGTGGATTTAAACTGGACAGCACCTTTAAGGCTCATTCAGCCGTCGTTGAATATCAGTCTCCATTTGGACTGGCCACAGGTCTCCTGACCTGAGCTCAGCAGCCTCACAGCATGTATGAGGATGCGGGTCATGAGACTGGTGCCCAGTCCACGCACTGAAGGCCGAGCGCATCTAATAAAGATGTTTTCCAATCATTTATACCCACCTACATCAATCATTCCATCCCCCCTTCAAACCTACAACCAAAATTTATAAGCTACTGGAGAATCCTGAGCGCTGCTCACTGATGTTGTAATTTTGCACTGGGTCTTGCAGCAGCGTCAGGATCATCCAATAGCTTATACATTTTGGTTCAGGGATGAAAGGGGGAGGGTAGAGAATGATTGTATCCTACAATCACGTACTGAGATGATGGACAAATGAATACATGGACTTAAGTTAGCTACTCACATAGCCAGTGGCTCCGCCGCGCCCGCTGCCCAGTCAAGCTGAATCTAATGGCCGCCTTAGCCTACCCACCACCTCAGCCTGCCTACCGCCTCAGCCTGCCCACCGCCGTCGCCTCAGCCTGTGGTCATCGAATTAATAAATGTAACCAGTGTATTGTATTGCGTATATATTCACCGAATATACACCACTAAAAATATCTTTATATGTTGTGGCAAGACGACTCATTCGGACGTAGACACAGGTACGATTACGTCTGCAGGTTTATTATGTCAGCATAAAGCACTGAAGACTTCAGCAAAAATAAACTCATCCTTCCTGGCATAAAGGTGAAACAAAAGACAAATGGAAACACAGTCCATATTTGTGCGGGTTGCCCTGCACCAGTTTGCAGCACCTTCAACTCCTCTCTGAGCTGAAGTTACACAGCCTGGAGACTTGTCTCTCAAGACTTACCAACAACAATGAAAAAAAACAGTACAGAACATTAAAACCATGCTCAGCCATACCCTGAGGGGAGGTATGGTGAATGACGTCCCTCCCGTCTCTATGTCATTCACATAAAACCACACCATTTAAAAGAGTTAACCCCCAGAATATAACATGCTGGGGGAAATACATTAGGTCTCAGTTCACGCAGGATAGCAACCTGAGTGACACATACCTCCCCTCATATATCACACCAGTGACTCTGTCACAAAGTATTCATTTAAAACCTATAAATTCTAGAATATAAATAAAAATACACCTCAAAACATGATAACTCAAAAAAGTGATGATATAAAAAAAATATCAAGTAGCCAAGAGTAAAAAGGGTGGGATCACCCGATTTTACAACTACTCTTGTTCCTACCTTCTCGTTGGCACTCTCTTGAACGCAATCCTTGTCGACTAGCCTTTGTCATCTTAACTGCCTCCTCACCAGAATCTCCTCAGCAGCCTCCCCTCACTGACACAATCTCCTCAGCAGCCTCCCCTCACTGCCAAAATCGCCTCAGCTGCCTCCCTTCACCACCAAAATGTCCTCAGCAGCCTCCCTTCACACCAGAATCTCCTCAGCAGCCTCTCCTCCCCTCGCCAGAAACCCCTCAGCAGCCTCCCCCAGTCCTCATACACTGCCCGCTACTGCCGCCTCTTCCTCCTCACTGTAACACACACTGCCTGCCTCCGCCTAAGCCTGCCTGTCTCGGGTCCCAATAGACGTGTGGCACGCTACTGCTCTGCTCCGGAATAAAAATGAGCACGCAGCATGTCACGTGACCGGCGTCAGGACCTTGATGCACCCAGCCGCGGATTAAAGGTATAGCGGTCATTTCCGGCCGCTGGGAGCATTATGCTCTGAACTGTTGACCCTGACTCCCTGAGGCCGGTGAGTAGAAGCAAAGAGAGGGGGGTCACCTTTTTACTTCGGTTCACCGGGCCCCATACAGTAGTAAGGGCAGTAATTCCCTGATGGCGGCCTTGCCGATAATTACTGCAGGACTTGCAGCTTCTTTCTCTCAGTTGCTCAGTTTACTCTGTTGCTGGCCTCTTCTCTTACTGATCACAATTATATATTCCAGGTCCTTCAGCTTTGTGGTAGCAGGTAACAGGTTTCCCCGACACTCCATGTGGCTCACAACACACACCGCTCAGTACTCTTTATCAGTAATGTGCTATATATCATTGCTGCACCAAAGCCATTTAGAGGTCACAGTAATACATTGCAAGCAACACAACAAAGTATAACATATATTACATTACAAGAGAAAAAAAAACACCCTATATTCAGTAATTTAAAGGCAGACTGAAAAATTAAATAATTGGCAATAATAAGTGTCATTATGGGAACCTGACAGGTCCCCCATACCCTCCAAACCACCAGCATGTAAGAGACACAAAATATAATGTCCTAGAAGAGGTTATTGAAAGTAATGTAATTTAATTAACTCTTCTATGGCACTTTGATAGTCTAATAATGTATAGAACACTTTTTACTACAGACCCAGCCAATTCCAAAAAAGTGAGCAGAGCATGGGCAAGACAGGGTGTGGACGCGACCGCCTGTCCTATTCATGAAAAGTTACATCACTTTAGTTGCGTCACTCACACCAGAAAGATTAGAAACTGGAGTAATATTTCCAGCAGAATACACAGAGGCAACACCACTGAGAAGATGTGATTAATTCATTAATAAATTTGATGCATCTAACTATAAAATACTCCTTCATTAAGACTGGAGAGTAAAATGTCCATCTTAAATGGAAGGTGCCATGATTTTATTTAGGTATTAATATAATTATTAATTATATAATCAATTATTTTTAATACAAAATTAAATGCACTGGTTTAATATTTTTTAATTTATTAACTTTATCTACAGCCACAGTGGTCAGCCATATTAGTTTGCTGGTGTGTAAATGTCTGAGCACGACACTTACACACTTCAAATATGGCAGCCCCTGTACATAGGAGACTGCGTACTGTGTCCTACTGCACCTCCTGCATTGTGGCTGCCTCCTGCTGTGACCTAGGCACGCCTCCTGGGCTGTCCAGGTCACAACTGTGGGAGGAGATCAGCACTATGTTTTTTGAAGCCCACAGCTGTACAGCGATCTACACTTTCCCCCTGTCACCATTCACACTGCTCAGTGCGAGCAGTGACAGGAGGCACAGGGATGCGGTGAACGCTGAGCGGAGGTCCAGGATGAGATGAGTATCGGCGGTGGTGAGCAGTGTTCTGCAGCCTGACATTAGCAGAACAATACTGCTGATCACCGCTCTCAGCCACTGTCACCGCAGTGTTCAGTAGACATATAGCAGGATAGGAAGTATTTCTGCGCTCTCCGGAATACGACACAAATGTTGGTAATAGAATTGTAGGTTTATTGTCAACGCGTTTCAGAGTTCACTGACTCCTTCCTCATGACAACCATACATAACCAGTTACAGGCATACATGGTTTAAATGCAGAAAAAATAAAAAAAATGGCGCCAAGTGCAGAGGGAGGGGTAAGTACAGTCACATGTCTAAATACCGTGTAGAAAGCTATTCTACCATTTTTCTCTTTTCCGCCATTACTAGCATCATATCTCCTACAGTATTTACAATTTTTTAATCACTTTATTTTGAATTAGAATTAAATATAAGTATATCTTCTTGTTATTTTCTAGAAAAAAATCAATCATATAACTTTATACACGGTATTTAGACATGTGACTGTACATACAGCGGGTACGGAAAGTATTCAGACCCCTTTAAATTGTTCACTCTTTGTTTCATTGCAGCCATTTGGTAAATTCTAAATAGTTCATTTTTTTTTCATTAAAGTTCACTCTGCACCCCATCTCGACTGAAAAGAAACAGAAATGTAGAAATTTTTGCAAATTTATAAAAAAACAAACACTGAAATATCGCATGGTCATAAGTATTCAGACACCTTGCTCAGTCACTCATATCCATCCACTTCTATGAGAACAGTGGTGTAATGTGTGACCCCTCTCCATCCACTTCTATGGGAGCAGTGGTGTAATGGGCGTTAGATACACGGCTCTGGGTTGTATCACATGATTGGTGTTAGATACACGGCTCTAGGTTGTATCACATGATGGGCATTAGATACACGGCTGAGTCAGTGTGATGATTACTCTGCTGTGCTCTGAACACTGGGGTAAAGAAATGCAACAGTGCAATAGGGTCTTACCCACGTGAAAGGTTTGGTACATTTTGTTCATACATAAACAGTTACAGGCATACGATAGGTTAAATGGAGAAGAAATTCAAAAAATGGTGCCAAGTGCAGAGGGAGGGGTACAGTGGGTATGGAAAGTATTCAGACCCCTTTACATTTTTCACTCTTTGTTTCATTGCAGCCATTTGGTAAATTCTAAATAGTTCATTTTTTTCTCATTAAAGTACACTCTGCACCCCATCTTGACTGAAAAAAAGAAATGTAGAAATTTTTGCAAATTTATTATAAAAGAAAAACTGAAATATCACATGGTCATAAGTATTCAGACCCTTTGTTCAGACACTCATATTTAAGTCACATGCTGTCCATATCCTTGTGATCCTCCTTGAGATGGTTCTACTCCTTCATTGGAGTCGAGCTGTGTTTAATTAAACTGATAGGACTTGATTTGGAAAGGCACACACCTGTCTATATAAGACCTCACAGCTCACAGTGCATGTCAGACCAAATGAGAATCAGGAGCTCAAAGGAACTGCCCAAGGAGCTCAGAGACAGAATCAGAATTGTGGCAAGGCAAAGATCTGGCCAAGGTTACAAAAGAATTTCTGCATTACTCAAGGTTCCGAAGAGCACATTGGCCTCCATAATCCTTAAATGGACGAAGTTTGGGACCACCAGAAGTCTTCCTAGACCTGGCTGTCCAGCCAAACTGAGCAATCGTGGGAGAAGAGCCTTGGTGAGAGAGGTAAAGAAGAACCCCAAGATCACTGTGGCTGAGCTCCAGAGATGCAGTAGGGAGATGGGAGAAAGTTCCACAAAGTCAACTATTACTGCAGCCCTCCACCAGTCGGGCCTTTATGGCAGAGTGGCCCAACGGAAGCCTCTCCTCAGTGCAAGACATATGAAAACCCTCAGAGTTTGCTCAAAAACACATGAAGGACTCCCAGACTCCTGGTCTGATGAGATGAAGATAGAACTTTTTGGTGATAATTCTAAGCAATATGTGTGGAGAAAACCCAGGTACTGCTCATCACCTGCCCAATACAATCCCATCAGTGAAACATGGTGGTGGCAGCATCATGCTATGGGGGTGTTTTTCAGCTGCAGGGACAGGACGACTGGTTGCAATTGAAGGAAACATGAATGCGGCCAAGTACAGAGATATCCTGGATGAAAACCTCTTCCAGAGTGCTCTGGACCTCAGACTTGGCCGAAGGTTCACCTTCCAACAAGACAATTACCCTAAGCACACAGCTAAAATAACAAAGGAGTGGCTTCAGAACAACTCTGTGACCATTCTTGACTGGCCCAGCTAGAGCCCTGACCTAAACCCAATTGAGCATCTCTGGAGAGACCTAAAAATGGCTGTCCACCAACGTTCACCATCCAACCTGACGGAACTGGAGAGGATCTGCAAGGAAGAATGGCAGAGGATCTGACGCGCCCCCTGGGCCTGTGCTGCTGCTGCTGTGCAGGGGGAATACCCGGAGCCGGATCGCTGGGGGTTGTAGTTCTCCGTGGCGGTGACCCGGTCCGTGCCCAGGGTGGTCAAACCAGTGGCAGTCTATTTGTATGGTAATAAGTGTCCGACTACGCCACCCGTGGATTGCGGTCAGTGGGGACCGCCGCTGCGCTGCAGACCGCTGAGGCTGATGTTGTTTGCGCAGCTGAGTATGGGATGACTCCCCACAGGAGAAGTATTGCCTCAGGGCAGCTAATGTGGAAGATGATGGGAGTGATGGTGTGAGGGTCCCAGTGCTAATCGTGCTGGAGCGGCAAGGAATCACAGAGACGTGAGGTGCAGTTCAGGGTCTTTACTGATGGTACAAGGCAGACCCTCCCGGGAGTACTGGCTAGTATAAGGGGCCTGGTCAGTCTGCGAGCAAGCAGGAGTTCCCCTGGCCAGGTGGAGTTGTAGGCCTCCCCGTTAATCTGCACTCTTCCTGGCTACCTTGCTGTCAGCGGTTACAAGTAGCCCACGTCCCTGAGTATACCGTGTGGTGCTCACCCGTATGGCTGGTGACTTGGGGCCTTCTGTTAGCCTCCGCTCCTGGATGGCGGCGCTGGTCCCTTCTCTGTGACTGAGCCTCCGGGCTTCTATGGCCAGAGGACCTGGAATCCCCTGCCGGCTGGTTTCTGCTGCTGGGTGTAGATCAGTCCCCACAGCCTCGGACTCCTGTGTCCGGTTTTAGTGTCCTTGTCCAGGGCGAGCTCTGCTCAGCTCCAGCCCCTGGACTTCTGCTACTGCTCCTACAGAGCTCCTAGTTCTTCCTTTCCCTCTCCAGGCTCTGACTCTGTCTCCTCTAATCCCGCCCCAGACCCAGTTTAAAAGGGCAGATTCCTCCCCTCCCAGGTCTGGGCGGACCGTGTTGCATGCTTAGGGATCCTGACCAGAGAAACCTCCCACTTGCTCTCAGACATAATATCTCTATTACTGCGGCAACCAGACCCCTGGGGTGTCGCATTCCCCCCTAGTAAATTTTAGTACTCCGGGACTAAACACATTTTTAAAGAAACATAAATACAAGGTATAACAATAACAAGACAACATATTTACAAGAAGCTTTAGTCTGGAGAGGTCACGGCGTTTCCGTGACCGGGTGTCCATATCACCCAAGGTGAAGTTTATGAAACAAAGGGGGTGTCCATGTCACCCAACAAGGCGAAGTCTTGGCACAGAATAGGGGACCTGTCCAAAGCAAACGCCTTGCGTTGTCCTTGGGCGTGGCTGCAAGGCTAGAGCTAGCTACTTTGGGCCGCAAGTAGGCCACGCCAGACAGGTTTTATCTTCCGCGGCCGTCTTCGCAAGAGGCACCAAGGTGCAACTATCTACAAAACTGTTCCGGTTATCCAGTGTCCATAACCTGTTAGTCCAAATAAATCTGCAGGGTAACTGAAAAACATAATTAGTAACAGGCAACAAACATAAACCATAAACATTTTTCAATAAACAGTCAACTTTACAGTGCATTGGTTTAGATTCTCCAGCGAGCGGGCATCTGAACTCTAGTGACTCTAGTGGACCTACGGAGCTCACTAACTGGTTCTGCACTACAGGGTGTAGGAGGTGTTATGGGCAAGCTGGGCAGCTTTCTGCGCACTCTTTGGCTCACTAGGGGCACAGCAGGCTCACTACTAGCAGAGGGTTGATCCTCCTGTACTGCTGGTGTGGACTCTTCTGCCTCTTGGGCCGGCTGCTCTTCCAGCTCTACCGGTTCCTCTGTAGGCACTTGCGGGGCTGGCTGGAGAAAGGTGAGGACGGGTACCACGACAGCGCCGTTTACTTGTGTCCAAGACCGGGGGAAGTCTCCGAGTACGGTACTGATCATTTCTTCCCTTTCCTCTGCGGGTTGAGGGTTTTCTTGATCTTCTTCAGGGCTTTGCAGCTGCTCGGGACACTTCTTCAGGTGGTCTCTGGAGACAATGGCTGTGGTTTCTCCTCCATCCTTACTGATTACGCAGATTTTTGGGTTCTCATGGCTTGATGGCAGTACGGTGTACGGGTCCTTCTCCCACTGGTCGTCCAACTTGTGGAGCCGCCTCTTCCTCTTCAAGACCTGCTCTCCAGGTACCAGGGGAACAGCGGGAGCATACTGGTTATAAGCCTTCTCTTGCCTTTCTCTAGCTTGAGACAGACTTCGCTCGACGCTCTCCTGTACTTTCCGATACTGCTGCTGCCGTTCTGTATCCCAGTCTGCCTCTGGCGAGGTGTCCTCAGGCGTCAGGACTCCCATATCCAGGTCAATAGGCAGCTTACCAGGTCTTGCTCTCATTAGGTAAGCCGGGGTACAGTTGGTGGAACCAACAGGGATGTGGTTATACAGGTCCACCAGATCGGGCAGTTTCTCAGGCCACAGACTGCGTTCTTCCAGGGGCAATGTTTTTAGCAGATCTATCACCACCTGGTTCATCTTCTCGCAGAGTCCATTGGTTTGAGGGTGATAGGGCGTTGTTCTTATCTTCTTGCAGCCATACAGGTTGCAGAACTCCTGGAAGACCTCCGCTTCGAAGGCTGGTCCTTGGTCTGTCAGCACTTGGTCCGGGTACCCGTGTGGACGGCAGAAGTGCTGCTGGAAGGCTCTAGCTGCTGTTTGAGCCATTAAGTCCTTGACCGGGACCACCACCAGGAACCGGGAGTAATGATCTACGATTGTGAGGGCGTAGACATACCCAGATCTGCTTGGAGCCAGTTTCACATGGTCCAGGGCTACCAGTTCCAGTGGCTGTCTGGTGATGATGGGCTGCAGGGGAGTCTTCTGGCTGGTACGGTCTTTTCTTCTCAGGTGGCACAGGCCACAGTCTCTGCACCACCTCTCGATGGCTCCTCTCATGCCTACCCAGTAGAACCGTTCACGCAACAAGAACTCCAGCTTCTTCCATCCGAAGTGTCCTGCTCCGTTGTGGTATGCCTCCAGAACCATAGCCGCGTCTCGTCTTGGGACCACTACCTGCCAGGTCAACTCATGTGTTCGAGAGTTAACCATTCTCCGGCACAGCTTCTCCCTGTAGAGGAACAGCTTACTTTTCTCCTTCCACAGTTGCTTGGTCTCCTCCGGAGCATCTGGGTCAAGACGGGCATCGGCCTGGGTCAGCATTTCCTTCACCAAATGGACTGCGGGATCACTGTCTTGCGTCTCCGCCCAGTTGTAGTGGGGCAAGGGATTGAACGTCACGGAGCGCCTGTCCTTCACACGGTGGGAATACAGGGTAATCCCATGACGGTGGAACGCAGGGAGCTCAACTTCTTCCAGACCTTCTGGATCTTCCCCTACGTCTGGTAAGTTCGGCATTCTAGACAGGGCATCCGCGTTGGCATTTGAGCGTCCTGCCCGGTATTTGATGGTGAATTCAAAGTTGGACAGGCGGGCCATCCATCTCTGTTCCAGGGCACCGAGCCTTGCAGTGTCCAGGTGTGTCAACGGGTTGTTATCCGTGTACACGGTGAATTTGGAGGAGGCAAGGTAATGCTTGAAACGTTCGGTCACTGCCCACACTACTGCCAGGAACTCCAGCTTGAATGAGCTATAATTCTCAGGGTTCCTCTCCGTGGGCCGTAGCTTTCGGCTGGCATAAGCGATTACCCGTTCTTTCCCTTGCTGGATCTGGGACAGTACGGCTCCTAGCCCGATGTTGCTTGCGTCCGTGTGGAGGATAAAGGGCTGGCTGTAGTCTGGATATGCCAGGATTTCATCCCCCGTGAGGGCCATCTTCAGCTGGCAAAAGGACTCCTCTTCCAGCTTTTCCCACCTGAAGGGCGGCTTCTGGTTTTTGGCTTTCCGAGATTGACCTATCAGGAGGTCCTGCATAGGGGCTGCCATTTTGGTGAAACCGGGAATGAATCTTCAGTAGTAGCCTACCAACCCGAGGAACTGCCGCACTTCCTTTATGCTGGAGGGTCTTGGCCAGTCCTTAATTACGGTGATCTTATCAGGGTCGGGAGCCACTCCGTCAGCACTCACCACGTGTCCCAGGTACTGCACCTTTGGTTTCAGGAGGTGACACTTGGAGGGTTTCACCTTTAGGCCGTAGTTTGCCAGAGCTTCAAACACTTCTGCCAGGTGTTTCAGGTGGTCCTCATAGGTCTTGGAATAGACGATGACATCGTCCAGGTATAACAGGACCGTCTCGAAGTTCCGGTGTCCCAGACAGCATTCCATCAACCGTTGGAAGGTTCCTGGTGCGTTGCAGAGCCCGAACGGCATGCAGTTAAATTCACTGAGACCCATCGGGGTGGTGAATGCGGTCTTCTCCCGGTCCGCCTCTGCTACAGGAACCTGCCAGTACCCGCTAGTGAGATCCAAAGTAGAGAAGAAGTTAGCAGATTTTAATGCAGCTAAGGACTCTTCTATCCTTGGTAACGGGTACGCATCTTTGTGTGTGATACGGTTGACCTTCCTGTAGTCTACACACATTCTCATGGTGTTGTCTTTCTTTTTCACTAAGACTAGTGGAGCTGCCCAGGGGCTACAGCTGTCCCTGATTACCCCAGCCTCCTTCATGTCTCTAAGCATCCCCTTGGCGTGTTGGTAGTGTGCCGGGGGTACGGGTCGGTATCTCTCCTTTATGGGAGGATGGTCTCCCGTGGGGATGTGGTGTTCTACCCCCTTTACTCGCCCGAAGTCTAGCGGGTGTTTACTAAACACTCTCTCGTACTCTCGAACCACCCGATAGACTCCCTGTTTCTGGTGTGAGGGAGTAGAGTCAGTACCCAAATGCAGTTGCTGACACCAGTCCTCCATTGGTTTCTTAGAGCCGTTACCTTCCTCTGGTTGAGATGGAGGCAAGGGTTCCACGGCCTGTACAGAATTCTGGTTTATGGTGAACAATTTGGCTAGCGTGGCATACCGGGGCAGGTGTACTTCTCTCTCCCCGATATTTATGATGCGAACGGGCACCCTTCCATGGCGTACATCGACCACCCCCCGTGCTGTCAAAATGGTGGGCCTACTGTCTGAGTAGACGGGTTCTACCATTGCTTAGTAGTCTCTACCTCTTAGACCAATAGCTGCCCGGCACCAAATCATCATCTCACTTTTTGGGGGCATGGCAATAGGGAACGGGTCACACATTCTCACGCTACCTATCTCACCACCAGATAGTTCCACCTGTTGCCGCTTCATCAGTGCCCGGATCTCTTTTTGGAGCACACGCTGCTGGCCGGAACTGGCGTTCTTGGCAACCTGCTGTAAAATGAGAATCACCTCTGCAAGACAATTTTCAATCACATTAGTTCCCAAGGTTATTCTAGGGTGACTCTCATGACGGTCTATGTCCACTATTATCAGTCCTTGTGCCGCCAGTTCGACTTTACCGATCTTAATGGTCACCTCTTTGAATCCCACCTGCGGCACGGGCTGACCATTGCTGGCGATGATACTCAGGTCGTCATCTGGGTAGCGGGTTATGTCCGAGTCATTCCAGTACTGCTTGAAGAGCACGTACGGGATGGTGGTGACCTGTGACCCGGTGTCTAGTAGGGCACTCATAGGAATGCCATCCAGTACCACAGGCAAGATTGGACGTCCCCCTACGTATTTATCATGCCAGTTTGATGGGCCTGATGGTCTTATGCCTGGGGGTTGGCCCTCTACCCCAGGTTGTGCCCGTTTAAATGACAGTACCTTGCTACATGTCCGGGTTGATTGCAGCGGCGGCAGATGGGTCGTCCGTCCTCGTTGTATCTGTCGCTGGGTCTTCCTCTGGCCGGTGGGGTCCTCCTCAGTCGGCGCCATGGGACGTCCTCCGGTCCGGATGCCAGCTGGATCTTTCCTGGAGAAGAGACCTGTAAAGACTGCACAGTTCTGGTTAGCGCGGCAACACTCTTAGTCAGCTCTTGGACCTGATGGTGCAGGTCTGTAGCCGGGTCACTGTTTAAAGCCTGCGCATCAGCTCCCACACGCCCTGCAGACAAGGGCGCCGTCTCCTGGTGGTAAGTGATAGCAGGGCGCCTGTGGGTCACAGCGCCACCTGGTGCCGGTTCTCGGAGCACCCGGATGGCTCTGTCCTTGAACTGTGCAAAGTCCAGGTCAGGGTCCTGTAAGGCCATTGCCCGCAACTGGGTTCGGTGGGCATTGCACAGTAGACCCTCAATAAATTGTTCAGTCAACAGCTTATCTTCATTTCCCACGCTGTCAGGGTCTGCCTGCTTAATGGCTCTCAGGGCCTCTTGTAAGTTTAAAGCATAGTCTCTTATACTCTCATGTGCTCGCTGTTTGCACCCGTAAAATCTGAGCTTTATTTCGGCTGAGGTGCGGGTGTCAAATGTGTCTTTCAGCCGGGTTAGTATGTCTCTGACAGTCCTCTTCCTCCCAGATGGCCAGGACTTTACCTCCCTTTGGGCTGCCCCGATTAATTGGGCCACCAGGATGCTCACTTTTTGCTCTTCTGTGAGGGGGTACACCTGGAAGAGGCTATCCAGTCTTTCTCTAAAGTCATTTAGGGTATGTGACTCCCCTGAGTACTGGGGTAGCCAGGCTGCCCCCGGGATATAGGGCATGGTGAATGGCATGACTGTTGCAGCGGTTGCGCTGGCTGTGGCAGTGGAGCTCCCCTCGGTATCCGGCATCCTCCTCCCCCCTAGTGGACCGTGGCCTACCTTGTGATGCTCTTCTTCCGTAGGCCGCGGCTCCGCAGTCGATCGTCGGGGTTGAGGACCTGGCGTCGCGCTCCGATGACGTCAGCGTCGCTCTTCCTCCCTTCCAGGACCTTGCGCAGCGTCAGAGCGTGGGGCGGAGCGTGGGGCGGAGCTTCGGATCTCGCGCGCTTTCGGCGTCCACGCCCCTCTTCTTCCCGTGCGGCGTCCCGAAGATGGAGTCCGAAGGCGGGAAGCAGCTGCGGATGGCGGGAAGAAGGCAGAAGACGGCGGGAAACGGTCCAAGATGGCGTCTGATGGCGGGAATCGGCTCCGGATGGCGGGAAACTTCACCACAGGTAAGTATAAAAGTCTCTTTTTCAGGCACGCAGTACCCGGTGGTTGCGGGCACGAAATCCTGCCGACTACGCCAAAGTTGACGCGCCCCCTGGGCCTGTGCTGCTGCTGCTGTGCAGGGGGAATACCCGGAGCCGGATCGCTGGGGGTTGTAGTTCTCCGTGGCGGTGACCCGGTCCGTGCCCAGGGTGGTCAAACCAGTGGCAGTCTATTTGTATGGTAATAAGTGTCCGACTACGCCACCCGTGGATTGCGGTCAGTGGGGACCGCCGCTGCGCTGCAGACCGCTGAGGCTGATGTTGTTTGCGCAGCTGAGTATGGGATGACTCCCCACGGGAGAAGTATTGCCTCAGGGCAGCTAATGTGGAAGATGATGGGAGTGATGGTGTGAGGGTCCCAGTGCTAATCGTGCTGAAGCGGCAAGGAATCACAGAGACGTGAGGTGCAGTTCAGGGTCTTTACTGATGGTACAAGGCAGACCCTCCCGGGAGTACTGGCTAGTATAAGGGGCCTGGTCAGTCTGCGAGCAAGCAGGAGTTCCCCTGGCCAGGTGGAGTTGTAGGCCTCCCCGTTAATCTGCACTCTTCCTGGCTACCTTGCTGTCAGCGGTTACAAGTAGCCCACGTCCCTGAGTATACCGTGTGGTGCTCACCCGTATGGCTGGTGACTTGGGGCCTTCTGTTAGCCTCCGCTCCTGGATGGCGGCGCTGGTCCCTTCTCTGTGACTGAGCCTCCGGGCTTCTATGGCCAGAGGACCTGGAATCCCCTGCCGGCTGGTTTCTGCTGCTGGGTGTAGATCAGTCCCCACAGCCTCGGACTCCTGTGTCCGGCTTTAGTGTCCTTGTCCAGGGCGAGCTCTGCTCAGCTCCAGCCCCTGGACTTCTGCTACTGCTCCTACAGAGCTCCTAGTTCTTCCTTTCCCTCTCCAGGCTCTGACTCTATCTCCTCTAATCCCGCCCCAGACCCAGTTTAAAAGGGCAGATTCCTCCCCTCCCAGGTCTGGGCGGACCGTGTTGCATGCTTAGGGATCCTGACCAGAGAAACCTCCCACTTGCTCTCAGACATAATATCTCTATTACTGCGGCAACCAGACCCCTGGGGTGTCGCAGATCCCCAAATCCAGGTGTGAAAAACTTTTTGCATCATTTCCAAGAAGACTCATGGCTGTACTAGCTCAAAAGGGTGCTTCTACTCAATACTGATCAAAGGGCCTGAATACTTATGACCATGTGATAGTGGGTCTGAATACTTTCCGTACCCATTTGTACCCCTCCCTCTGCACTTGCCGCCATTTTTTGAATTTCTTCTGCATTTAAACCATATATGCCTGTAGCTATTTATGTATGGTTTTACTGAGGAAGGAGTCAGTGGACTCTGAAACGCGTTGACGATAAACCTACAATTCTATTACCAACATTTGTGTCGTATTCCAGAGAGCGCAGAAATACTTCCTATCCTGCTATTAAAATCTACTGTTTTTGGAAGCTGCTGTATAAGTGTTGTGTCTCACACAACCACACAAGGTGAGGGGTTCTGCTAATAAATACCAAGTCTTTCAGCGTGGGTAAGACCCTATTGCGCTCTTGCATTTCTTTGCACCAGTGTTCAGAGCACAGCAAAGTAATCATCACGCTGATACAATCTAGAGCCGTGTATCTAACGCCCATTACACCACTGCCCCTATATTAGTGGATGGAGTGGTGTCACACATTACACCACTGCCCCTATATTAGTGGATGGAGCGGTGTCACACATTACACCACTGTTCCCAGAGAAGTGAACGGAGCGGTGTCCCACACTTCACCACTGTTCTCATAGAAGTGGACGGAGCGGTGTCACACATTACACCACTGTTCTCATAGAAGTGGACAGAGTGGTGTCACACATTACACCACTGTTCTCATAGAAGTGAATGGAGCGGTGTCACACATTACACCACTGTTTTCATAGAAGTGGACGAAGCAGTGTCACACATTACACCACTGTTCTCATTGAAGTGGACGGAGCGGTGTCACACATTACACCACTGTTCTCATAGAAGTGAACGGAGCGGTGTCACACATTACACCACTGTTCTCATAGAAGTGGATGGAGCAGTGTCACACATTACACCACTGTTCTCATAGAAGTGGATGGAGCGGTGTCACACATTACACCACTGTTCTCATAGAAGTGAACGGAGCGGTGTCACACATTACACCACTGTTCTCATAGAAGTGGATGGAGCAGTGTCACACATTACACCACTGTTCTCATAGAAGTGGATGGAGCGGTGTCACACATTACACCACTGTTCTCATAGAAGTGAACGGAGCGGTGTCACACATTACACCACTGTTCTCATAGAAGTGGATGGAGCAGTGTCACACATTACACCACTGTTCTCATAGAAGTGGATGGAGCGGTGTCACACATTACACCACTGTTCTCATAGAAGTGAACGGAGCGGTGTCACACATTACACCACTGTTCTCATAGAAGTGGATGGAGCAGTGTCACACATTACACCACTGTTCTCATAGAAGTGGACGGAGCGGTGTCACACATTACACCACTGTTCTCATAGAAGTGGACGGAGCGGTGTCACACATTACACCACTGTTCTCATTTAAGTGGACGGAGCAGTGTCACACATTACACCACTGTTCTCATTTAAGTGGACGGAGCGGTGTCACACATTACACCACTGCACCCATAGAAGTGGATGCAGCGTGGTCACACCTTATATCAGTGCTCTCAAGTGGAAAATATGGAAACTTTTTAAATTAATTTTCATACTTTACTCTATTAACCCCTTCATGACCTTTGACGTATAGGTACGTCCAAGGTCGCGCATCTTACCCCACACATGACAGCTGATTATGTGCCTCTAACGGCTAACAGATCCGAAATACACCGCTGTTGTTAACCAGATAAATGCTGCTGTCAATCACTGACAGCGGCATTTTACACTAGCGCCAGCCGGAAGAGCATCACATGTCCCGCCCTTCGGCGCTCCTGTCACTGTGAATCTCCTATGAATGTGGCGCGTGGCCGGCATTCATTGGAGATCGCGAGTTTTGCTACAAATAGCAGAGCTGAAGCCTTGCTATGTGAAGCACAAGCGATCAGATGATCGCAGCTTCAAGTCCCCTATGAAGACTATTGAAGCAAGTAAAAAAAAAGTTTAGAAAAATATTTAAAAAATAAAAAAAACACAAACGTTCAAATCAACCCCCTTTTGCCCCATTGAAAATAACACAATTAAAAAAATAAATAAATAAACATAATTAATATCGCTGCTTTTAGAATCGCCCGATCTATCAAAATATGAAGTAAATTAATCTGATCGGTAAATGGCATAAAGAGAAAAAAATCGAAACACAAGAATTACGTTTTTTGGTCGCCACAATATTGCAATAAAATGCAGTTACGAGCGATCAAAACTTCGGATCTACCTCAAAATGGTCTCAATAAAAACGTCAGCTCGGTGCGCCAAAAATAAGCCCTCAGCCGGCCCCAGATCCCGAGAAATAGAGAAGCTATAGGTCTCTGAAAACGGCAACATAAGTACTTTTTTTTCCTTATCAATTTCAGATTTTTTTCCACCACTTAAATAAAAAAGAACCTATACATACATAGCATCTGCCAACTCGTAATGACCTGGAGAATCATAATGGCAGGTCAGTTTTAGCATTTAGTGAAGATGATTAAAAAAAGAACCACTGGTTGAATTGCACTTTTTTTTGCAATTTCACAGCCTTTGGATTTTTTTCCCCGTTTTCCAGTATACAATACGGTAAAATCAATGGCGTCGTTCAAAAGTGCAACTCGTTCCACAAAAAACTGGCCCTCGTACGGCCATATTGATGGAAGGATACAAAAGTTATGGCTCTAGGAAGAAGGGGAGCAAAAAGTGCAAAATGGAAAATCACAAGGGGTTAAAAACAAATGTTAAAATTTAAAAAAAAAATTAAAAGTAACAGTTTAGATTTTTTCAATTGTTGAAAAAATTTTGAGGGCACATTCCCTTTAATGAATGTCCTGATATGATATTTAATGAAATTTCAGTCCCTCTGTATGTAAATTAAAGCCGTGCCCTCAGATTATCTCCACAGCTTCATAGTATAAGCAGAATTACAACACGCACATATGAAATACACTGCAGAGAAATAAGAGCATACTGTCCTTTTAAATTCAGTGTGTTACATAACACTGGTCAGCAGCCAATAGGATCGCTGGATTTGAATTTGAAAAAAAGCAAACTGTCATTCATCCTCAGTCTGTTACAGGACAGTGAGCGGTGAAGATGGATGTCAGTGATTGCTCCCATCCCATCATCTGATGTCACCGATTCCACCAAAATTCAAAATAGGAGAGAACGGCTGCTGTCACCTGCCACTAGGGGGAGCTATCAGTACAATATATATTTACTGGTGCACTGTGCTCCCCCTAGTGGCTGCAGGAAAGCAGAATTGTATCATTAGGTCACACAGAACACTTTGCTGCCAGTAGTATTTATTGAGGGAGTTTATGCCACTATTGTCAATGGGATGAGTGTGCTGGCACTGATAATGGGGGTTAGGCTTTATCCGCTGTTAATGAAGTCACTTTGGCAGTTATTTTTAGGGAGTTACCTGTACTTATGGGTATGAAGAACATAGAAATACATGAATGCCATATATCTTTATTTACACCCAGTAAAGGCAATGCTCCATGTGGTCATATTGACTACATATAGGAGTGTAATGAGGGTCCGATACCGGGGGGATGTTCACTATGAATATGTGTGGAAAGCTGCGCGGTTTGTGTCTTTATCAGATCTGTGACTAAGTCTTTTTTGGATTCACAGCTTTTCCTATGACTACTGCAGAAGAGGATAGCTACAGGATGGCCGCGAGCCGCAGATCTTGGGGGGTCAGCAGCTTTATTATAACCGGACCCCTTGTCCTATTCTTCATCCCTGGTGAATGATAAGTGGACACTCATTGGATTCTGTTTTCCTTAGGACGTCTACTTCCAACAGGAATGTGTCTTCGGACCTGGACTCTTCTCATGTAAGATTATTTTTTTAAATAAAAAAAAATTCCATTAATCTGAAAATATTGTGCCATTCCTTTAATCCAGCATTTGATAATGCAGACCATCTATTAGTTCAATACTGAATTGAAACACAATGTAGATTGAGCAGAAAGTCAGTTAGAAGACAGTTTCCAATAGTAGATTGTATGCTTTCTATGCTGGGAATCATTCCGCATTCAGCAGGTCACCTTGATGTTCGCAGGCTTGGACTGGCCAACAGATGAAGAGGAGAATCCTCCGGCGGGCCACCACCCTCTTATATGAGCAGTGCTCGGCACACTATACTTGAATCTCTATGTACAGACAAAGGCAGCATCTTATTCACTTAACAATCTACCCAGTTCATTGTTATATAGATTTGTGATTGAGGATAATGTTATGACGCGCCCCCTGGGCCTCTGTTGTGTAGCGTTGCGCACGCGGGGACTACCCGGAGCCGGATCTGATAGGGGTAGTAGTCCTCGTGGCGACGATCCGGTCCGTGCCCAGGGTGTCAAACCAAGTGGCAGAATTTAGTAGAAGATGTTATAGTGTTCGACTACGCCACCCGTTGAATGCGGTTATGAAGCCGCCGCTGCAGGGCAGACCGCTGAGGCCGGTGGTACGGTTGTGCAGCGTGGATAGTATAACCCCCAACGGGAGGGGTATGGCCTCAGGGCAGCGGACGTGGATGATGGGGATAGCAGAATTGCACGCAGGCACCAGGAACCACTCAGTGACGGTGCGGTGTAGTTCAGGGTCTTTACTGGTGGCAAAGGTAGACCCTCCCGGGAGTACTGGCTAGCGATCGGGGCCTGGTCAGTCCGTGAGCAGATAGGATCTCCCCCGGCCAGGCGGAGTTGTAGGCCTCCCCAACTTATTGTACTCTCCCTGGCTACCTTGCTAGAAGCGGGTAAAAGTAGCCCACGTCCCTGAGTGTACCGTGTGGTGCTCACCCGTATGGCCGGTGACTCGGGGCCTTCTGGTAGCCTCCGCTCCACAACGGCGGTGCTGGTCCCTTGCGTGTGACCGTGCCTTCGGGTTTCTTGGCCAGAGGACCTGAAATCCCCTGCCGGTCGGTTTCTGCTGCTGGGTATGGATCAGTCCCCACTGCCTCGGACTCCGTGTCCGGTGAGATCTCTTCAGTCAGGACGAGCTCTACAGCTTCCAGTCTCTGACCCCTTTTATCACTGCTCCCACAGAGCTCCTGATCTTGCTCTCCCTGTATCTGCTCCACTCCAGACCAGACTGTGTCTCTGTCTGGGACTCCTCTTCTTCTTTAACCCCGCCTCAGCCCCAGTTTATATAGGGGAAGTTCTTCCCCTCCCAGGACTGGGCAGGAAGTGTTGCATGCTTAGGGTTCCTGACCAGGAGACCTCCCACCTGCTCTCAGACGTAATATTGCTATTACTGTGGTAACCAGACCCCTGGGGTGCCACATTCCCCCCTAGTAAAATTTAGTACTCCGGGACTAAACATATTTTTGAAAACATAACAGGGTATAAACAGGAACAATACAATAAGGGAAAACACGTTAGGGCGGTCACAGCGTGTCCGCAACCGGGTGCAGTTTTTGAAGCAATAAGGGTGTCCATTTCACCAAAGAACAGGGAGCCGTAACCAGGTGGGGGTCTGTCCTACCCCGAGTCTTTAGCAGTCTTTGTCCATTCCTGGGTTACGCTCCAAACATATATACAAAGAATTCCGGTTAATCCACAAAAGACACCTATAAAATAACTGGAAAAACATAATTATTTACAAGCAACAGTAAACAGGTAAATACCAATAAAACAGTCTGAACACTTTAGATCCTCCAACGTACTGGCAACTGGCCTTTAGTGGCCCTAGTAGACCTACGGAGCTTACTGACCGGTCCTGAGCTACAGGGTGTAGGAGCTGTCAAAGGTAAGCTGGGCAGCTGTCTACGGGTTCTTTGGCTCACTAGGGGCACGGCAGGCTCACTATAAGCAGAGGGTCGATTCTCCTGGTCTGCTTGTGTGGGGTCTTCTGCCTCCTGGACCGGCTGCTCTTCCAGCTCTACCTGTTTTTCCGTAGGCACTTGGGATGCTGGCTGGAGGAAGGTGAGGACGGGTACCACAACAGCGCCATTTACTTGTGTCCAAGACCGAGGGAAGTCTCCGAGTACAGTACTGACCATTTCTTCCCTTTCCTCTGCGGGTCGAGGGTTTTCTTGATCTTCTTCAGGGTTTCGTAGCTGCTCGGGACACTTCTTCAGGTGATCTCGGGAGACAATGGCTGTGGTTTCTCCTCCATCCTTACTGATTGTGCAGATTTTTGGGTTTTCATGGCTTGATGGCAGTACGGTGTACGGGTCCTTCTCCCACTGGTCGTCCAACTTGTGGAGCCGTCTCTTCCTTTTCAAGACCTGCTCTCCAGGTACCAGGGGAACAGCGGGAGCATACTGGTTGTAAGTCTTCTCCTGTCTTTCTCTTGCTTGACAGAGACTTCGCTCAACGCTCTCCTGTACTTTCCGGTACTGCTGCTGCCTCTCTGTGTCCCAGTCTGCTTCTGGTGAAGTGTCCTCGGGTGTCAGGACTCCCATATCCAGATCAACAGGCAGCTTACCAGGTCTTGCTCTCATTAGGTAAGCCGGGGTACAGTTGGTAGAACCTACAGGGATGTGGTTGTATAGGTCCACCAGATCAGGCAGTTTCTCAGGCCACAGACTGCGTTCTTCCAGGGGCAACGTTTTCAGAAGGTCTATCACCACCTGGTTCATCTTCTCGCAGAGTCCATTGGTTTGCGGATGATAGGGTGTTGTTCTTATCTTCTGGCAGCCATACAGAGTGCAGAACTCCTGGAAGACTTCCGCTTCAAAGACAGGTCCCTGGTCCGTCAGCACCTGCTCTGGGTATCCGTGTGGACGGCAGAAGTGCTGCTGAAAGGCTCTAGCTGCTGTTTGAGCCGTTAAGTCCTTGACGGGGACTACAACCAAGAACCGGGAGTAGTGATCCACGATGGTTAACGCATAGACGTAGTCACTTCTGCTGGGGGTCAGTTTTACATGATCCAAGGCTACCAGTTCCAACGGCTGCCTGGTGACGATGGACTGCAGGGGAGTCTTCTGACTGGCACGGTCCTTCCTTCTTAGGTTGCATGGGCCACAGTCTCTGCACCACCTCTCGATGGTTCCTCTCATGCCTACCCAGTGGAACCGCCCGCGCAGCAGGAACTCCAGCTTCTTCCATCCGAAGTGCCCAGCTCCGTCGTGGTATGCCTCCAGTACCATAGTCGCGTCTCTTCTTGGCACCACTACTTGCCAGATCAGTTCATGCGTCCGGGAGTTAACCATTCTACGGCACAACTTCCCCTTGTAAAGGAACAGTCGACTCTTCTCAGCCCACAGTTGCTTGGTTTCCTCCGGAGCGTCTGGGTCAAGGCGAGCATCTGGCTGAGTCAGCATCTCCTTCACCAGTCGGACGGCGGGGTCACTGTCTTGCGTTTCCGCCCAGTTGTAATGAGGTAAGGGGTTGAACGTAGCGGATTGCTTACCCCTTACACGGTGGGAATACTGGGTAGTCCCATGACGGTGGAACGCGGGGAGTTCAACTTCTTCCAGTTCATCTGGATCTTCCCCTACGTCCGGTAGGTTTGGCATTCTGGACAAGGCATCCGCGTTGGTATTGGAGCGTCCTGCCCGGTATTTGATCGTGAATTCATAGTTGGACAGGCGGGCCATCCATCTCTGCTCCAGGGCACCGAGTCTTGCAGTGTCCAGGTGTGTCAACGGGTTGTTATCCGTGTACACGGTGAACCGGGAAGAGGCGAGGTAGTGCTTAGAGCGTTCGGTGACTGCCCACACCACTGCCAGGAACTCTAGCTTGAATGAGCTGTAATTCTCAGGGTTTCTTTCGGTGGGTCGCAGTTTTCGGCTGGCGTAAGCAATTACCCGTTCTCTCCCCTGCTGGATCTGGGACAGTACGGCTCCTAGCCCGATGTTACTTGCGTCGGTGTAGAGGATAAAGGGCTGGCTGTAATCAGGGTATGCCAGGATTTCATCCCCCGTGAGGGCCATCTTCAGCTGGCGGAAGGACTCTTCTTCCAGCTTCTCCCATCTGAAGGGCGGCTTCTGGTTCTTGGCCTTCCTGGACTGGCCTATCAGGAGGTCCTGCATAGGAGCTGCCTTTTTGGTGAAACCGGGAATGAATCTTCGGTAGTAGCCTACCAACCCGAGGAACTGCCGTACTTCCCTTACGCTGGAGGGTCTTGGCCATTCCTTAATCGCGGTGATCTTATCAGGGTCGGGAGCCACTCCGTCAGCACTCACCACGTGTCCCAGGTACTGCACTTTTGATTTTAGCAGGTGACACTTCGACGGTTTCACCTTCAGACCGTAGTTTGCCAGGGCTTCAAACACTTCCGCCAGGTGTTTCAGGTGGTCCTCGTAGGTTTTGGAATAAACTATAACATCGTCCAGGTACAGCAGGACCGTCTCAAAGTTCCGGTGTCCCAGACAGCATTCCATCAATCGTTGGAAGGTTCCTGGTGCATTGCAGAGTCCGAACGGCATGCAGGTAAACTCGCTAAGTCCCATCGGGGTGGGGAATGCGGTCTTCTCCCGGTCCGCCTCTGCTACAGGAACCTGCCAGTACCCGCTAGTGAGATCCAAAGTGGAGAAGAAGTTAGCAGATTTTAAAGCAGCCAAAGACTCCTCTATCCTTGGTAAGGGGTACGCATCTTTGTGTGTGATACGGTTGATTTTCCGGTAGTCTACACACATTCTCATGGTGTTGTCTTTCTTTTTAACCAAGACTAGTGGAGCTGCCCAGGGGCTACAGCTATCCCTGATTACCCCAGCCTCCTTCATGTCTCTAAGCATCCCCTTGGCGTGTTGGTAGTGTGCAGGGGGTACTGGACGATACCTCTCCTTTATGGGAGGATGGTCTCCCGTGGGGATGTGATGTTCCACTCCCTTTACCCGCCCGAAGTCTAGCGGGTGTTTACTGAACACTCTCTCGTATTCCTGGATCACCCGGTAGACTCCCTGCTTGTGGTGAGCGGGTGTGGAGTCAGTACCCAAATGCAGTTGCTGACACCAGTCCTCCATTTGTTGCTTAGAGCCGTTACCTTCCTCTGGATGAGATGGAGGCAAGGGTTCCACGGACTGTACAGAATTTTGGTTGATGGTATACAATTTGGCTAGCGTAGCATACCGGGGCAGGTACACTTCCCTCTTCCCGATATTTATTATGCGAACGGGCACCCTCCCATGGCGTACATCAACCACCCCCCGCGCCGTCAAAATGGTGGGCCTACTGTCTGAGTAGACTGGTTCCACCATTGCCTGGTAATCTCTACCTCTCAGACCAATAGCTGCCCGGCACCAAATCATCATTTCACTTTTCGGGGGCATGGCAATAGGGAAAGGGTCACACATTCTCACGCTACCAATCTCACCACCGGAGAGTTCCACCTGTTGCCGTCGCATCAGTGCCCGGATCTCTTTTTGGAGCACTCGCTGCTGGCCGGAACTGGCGTTCTTGGCAACCTGCTGTAAAATGAGAATCACCTCTGCAAGACAATTTTCAATCACATTAGTTCCTAGAGTTATCTTTGGGTGACTCTCGCGCTTGTCAATGTCCACAATGATCAGTCCCTGTGCTGCCAGTTCGACTTTACCGATTTTAATGGTCATCTCTTTAAATCCGATCTGTGGCACGGGCTGACCATTGCTGGCGATGATACTCAAGTCGTCGTCAGGGTAGCGGGTTATATCCGAGTCATTCCAGTACTGCTTGAAGAGCACGTACGGGATGGTGGTGACCTGTGACCCGGTGTCCAGTAGGGCACTCATAGGAATGCCATCCAGTACCACAGGCAAGACTGGACGTCCTCCCACGTATTTGTCACACCAGTTCGATGGGCCTGGTGATCTTATTCCTAGGGGTTGGCCCTCTACCCCAGGTTGTGCCAGTTTAAAGGACAGTACCTTGCCATATGTCCGGGTTGATTGCAGCGGCGGCAGATGGGTTGTCCGTCCTCGTTGTATCGGTCGCTGGGTTTTCCTCTGGCCGGTGGGGTCCTCGTTGGTCGGCGCCACGGGATGTCCTCCGGTCCGGATGCCAGCTGGATCTTCCCTGGAGTAGAAACCTGTAAAGACTGCACAGTTCGGGTTAGCGCAGCAACGCTTTTAGTTAGCTCTTGGACCTGATGGTGCAGGTCTGTAGCCGGGTCATTGTTTAAAGCCTGCGCATCAGCTCCCACAGGCCCTGCCGACAAGGGCACCGTCTCCTGGTGGTAAGTGGTAGTAGGGCGTCTGTGGGTCACAGCACCACCTGGTGCCGGTTCTCGGAGCACCCGGATGGCTCTGTCCTTGAACTGTGCAAAGTCCAGATGAGGGTCCTGTAAGGCCATTGCCCGCAACTGGGTTCGGTGGGCATTGCAATGTAGACCCTCTATAAATTGTTCAGTCAACAGCTTGTCTTCGTTTCCCACGCCGTCAGGGTCGGCCTGCTTAATGGCTCTCAGGGCCTCTTGTAGGTTTAGTGCATAGTCCCTTATATTCTCATGTGCTCGCTGCTTGCACCCGTAGAATCTAAGCTTGATCTCGGCTGAGGTACGGGTATCAAAGGTGTCCTTCAGCCGGGCTAGTATCTCTGCGACAGTCCTCCTCCTCACGAGTGGCCAGGACTTTACCTCCCTTTGGGCTGCCCCTGTTAATTGAGCCACCAGGATGCTCACTTTTTGCTCCTCTGTGAGGGGGTACACCTGGAAGAGGCTATCCAGCCTTTCTCTGAAGTCATTTAGGGTATGTGACTCCCCTGAGTACTGGGGTAGCCAGGCTGCCCCCGGGATATAGGGCATAGTGAAAGGCATGACCGCAGCAGCGGTGGCGCTGGCGGTGGCTGTGGCAGTGAAGCTCTCCTCTGTATCCGACATCCTCCTCCCCCCTAGTGGACCGTGGCCTACCTTGCGATGATCCTCTTCCATAGGCCGCGGCTCCGCAGTGGATCGTCAGGGTTGAGGACCTTCCGTCGCGCTCCTGTGACGTCGGCGTCTGCTGGGCTCCTTCCAGGACCTTACGCAACGTCCGGACGTGAGGCGGAGCTTCAGTTCTCGCGCGCTTTCGGAGTCCACGCCCCTCTTCTTCCCGCGCGGCGTCCTCAAGATGGCGTCCAATGGCGGGAAAACTCCACGGATGGCGGGAAGAAGGCAGAAGATGGCGTCGGATGGCGGGAAAACTCCACGGATGGCGGGAAGAAGGCAGAAGATGGCGTCGGATGGCGGGAATCTTCACCACAGGTAAGTTTAACAGTCTCTTTTTTTTTTTTCTTTTTTCTTTTCCAGGCACGCAGTACCCGGTGGTTGCGGGCACGGAATCCTGCCGACTACGCCAAAGTTGACGCGCCCCCTGGGCCTCTGTTGTGTAGCGTTGCGCACGCGGGGACTACCCGGAGCCTGATCTGATAGGGGTAGTAGTCCTCGTGGCGACGATCCGGTCCGTGCCCAGGGTGTCAAACCAAGTGGCAGAATTTAGTAGAAGATGTTATAGTGTTCGACTACGCCACCCGTTGAATGCGGTTATGAAGCCGCCGCTGCAGGGCAGACCGCTGAGGCCGGTGGTACGGTTGTGCAGCGTGGATAGTATAACCCCCAACGGGAGGGGTATGGCCTCAGGGCAGCGGACGTGGATGATGGGGATAGCAGAATTGCACGCAGGCACCAGGAACCACTCAGAGACGGTGCGGTGTAGTTCAGGGTCTTTACTGGTGGCAAAGGTAGACCCTCCCGGGAGTACTGGCTAGCGATCGGGGCCTGGTCAGTCCGTGAGCAGATAGGATCTCCCCCGGCCAGGCGGAGTTGTAGGCCTCCCCAACTTATTGTACTCTCCCTGGCTACCTTGCTAGAAGCGGGTAAAAGTAGCCCACGTCCCTGAGTGTACCGTGTGGTGCTCACCCGTATGGCCGGTGACTCGGGGCCTTCTGGTAGCCTCCGCTCCACAACGGCGGTGCTGGTCCCTTGCGTGTGACCGTGCCTTCGGGTTTCTTGGCCAGAGGACCTGAAATCCCCTGCCGGTCGGTTTCTGCTGCTGGGTATGGATCAGTCCCCACTGCCTCGGACTCCGTGTCCGGTGAGATCTCTTCAGTCAGGACGAGCTCTACAGCTTCCAGTCTCTGACCCCTTTTATCACTGCTCCCACAGAGCTCCTGATCTTGCTCTCCCTGTATCTGCTCCACTCCAGACCAGACTGTGTCTCTGTCTGGGACTCCTCTTCTTCTTTAACCCCGCCTCAGCCCCAGTTTATATAGGGGAAGTTCTTCCCCTCCCAGGACTGGGCAGGAAGTGTTGCATGCTTAGGGTTCCTGACCAGGAGACCTCCCAGCTGCTCTCAGACGTAATATTGCTATTACTGTGGTAACCAGACCCCTGGGGTGCCACAGTTACGTTAGTTGAAAAGTAGGGTCCTGCAGTTGGTTACTGGTGGGCCGAAACTGGATGTTGGGTTAAATAAATTTACCTGTAATTTAAAGATTTGATATCTCTGGGCTTTGTATGATTTATCCCATTATCTGCTTGTTTTTTCTTTCTAGCTTGTCCAAGAACAAAAGAAGAAAGAGATCAGCAACTTCTGCTATACTGCATCAGATTCCTGCCGTCTCCGATCTTCAACATGGAGGTCTCTGATCATACCGCAGATTATGCCATCCATGTTCTGTCCAAAAATGTAAAGGAACGTCTCAATAGACAATTGACTGAATCTCTTCCTTTCTTAGCGCCTCATGCCGACCAACAGAGAAGCCCAGAAGAAATATCTACCTTTTCCTTTGGATGAAGAAAAACCTGAGCCAACATCAATGATGCCAGAAGAGCCGAAAGAAGAGGAGATGAAGGAGGCAATGAAGTATTGGGAGGTAGAAGAAATGGAAGTAGATGAGACCGAAGACACCAAGGCGAAAGAAGAAGATAAGGCAGAAGATACCAAGGGGAAAAAACAAGATAAGGCAGAAGATACCAAGGGGAAAAAAGAAGAAGATAAGGCAGAAGATACCAAGGGGAGAAAAGAAGAAGATAAGGTAGAAGATACCAAGGGGAAAAGAGAAGAAGATGCTAAAAAATCAGAAGCAAAAGAAGAAAAGAACAATACCTGGGCCAGAAGAGTTGAGAACCAGCCGACAGGAAGACACAAGATCCGCCAGCAGTCCATCCTTAAATACGTCAATACCAACCTCAGAGGAAGGAGGAACATCATCTGGACCATCCTCCTCAAATCAATGAGACGCTGATGGACTCTATGGCATCCACATTCCAGCTGTAGTAACATCGACAGCTTCAAATCTAAAAATAATAAAAATAATAGACATAAAATAGTTATTATTAGATTAAGAAAGCTTAAAAATGTAGTAAAATCATAATAAAGACTTTAATAATATTAGGAGCAGTAATAATAGCAGTAATATAATAATAATTGTGTAATAATGGTAGAGACATAAAAATAACATCAGCAGGTTTGATCCAGGGTTCTAGTACTGATCGCCTTTTCCCGGGGTCAAGAAGGAATTTCCCCCGAGACACCAATTGGCTGAATGTGTCCAGGGTTTTTTGCCTTCTTCTGGATCAACAGCTTAAGGAATAATGACCTAGGAATTAGTAAGATTATAGTACTAGTGGAGTAGTAATATAATATAGTATAAAGTGTAATATTAGTGACCATAAAACAGGAATGATGTCACTAGTAAAGTAATAATAAAATTATACTATAATATTAAAAACAAAATATTAATAATAATTATTACAATTTGAATAAGTATTGGGAGATTTGATCCAGGGTTCTAGGACTGATCGCCTTTTCCCGGGGTCAAGAAGGAAATTTCCACCATGACACAAAATGGCCGAACGTGTCCGGGGTTTTTTGCCTTCTTCTGGATCAACATCTTTAGGAATTAGGATCCAATATTTAGTTTTAGCAAAATATCAATACAAATGTTAGAAATAATGGTAAGAATAAAATAGCAATAATACAAAAATATCTAGAATAAAATATTAAGAGTAGAATATTAGTAATATAATAGTAATAATATCAGTAAAATAGCAGGAAAGTAAAATAACACAAAGAATAGAAATACAAAAAATAATATCTAAGGTAATGATTATAATATTTAGTAAATAACTAATATATATTAGGGTTTTGATCCAGAGTTCTAGGACTGATCGCCTTTTCTCGGTGTCAAGAAGGAATTTTTCCCCTGTGACATAAATTGGCCGAATGTGTCCAGGTTTTTTTTGCCTTCTTCTGGATCAATAACATTAGGAGTAGGATCTAATTAATAGTAACTAGAGAAATAATAGAAATATTAGTAACAATAATTATAATATTAATAGTAAGTAAAAAAAATAGAAATAAAAAAAAATAAAAATAGAGGTAGTAATAAAATAACAATATAAGTTATAATAGTATAGCATTATTAGAAATAGTATAATAATAGCATAGGATATTATTAGGCATCAGCAGGTTTGATCCAGGGTTCTAGGACTGATCGCTTTTTCCCGGGGTCGAGAAGGAATTTTTCCCCTTGACACTAATTGGCTTAATGTGTCCAGCGGTTTTTGCCTTCTTCTGGATCAACAGCTTTAATTCTAGGGATCTCATAGTACTAGAATAATAATAGCAATAATAAGTATAATAATATTGTAATAATAATCAATAGATTGTGAGGATAATAATAAGAATAAGATAAATACAATAAATAGGTTAGTTTGTTAGTGTAGGGCCCCATCTGATGAGGCCGCCTTGTCGCTGGCAGATGGGCTTGCACAATTTGATCAAAATGTGCACTAAGAACCTCAAATTTATAAGTTTAAAGAATAAGGAAGTAATAAAATACAGAAGATTATGAATATAACTTTGTCTTGCCTCCTTTATTTTCCTGTAATCAAGAAAATTTAGCACATTTTAGACATTTGTATTTATGTGTCGTAATCATAGCAGGTTAAAATCGCAATGTGACAGCATAAGAAATTGTTAGATTCTATTTTGCAATGAGGCGCACAATGTAAACGTCACCTGACACATGCCTCCATGTAACTCTAGCATAAAATGTATTAAAGTAAAATGTATTAATTTATTTCATAAACCAATAGTACACGTGAAAATAAGAAACTTTATAATATATTTTTTTAAAGAGATCTGCTTTTTTCTCCTCCTGGACTGATCATTCATTCTCAAAGTCCTTAATTCTTGGGTAAAATCTTCAGTGAATGCAGATTTTCCCATTACTGAGATAGAAGATGACAGTTGGTGCTCATTAAGTTCTATGAAGGGAGGAGGGTGGAGTTAGAGGCGGAGACAAACATTCTATTGCAAGTTCTCCTGAAACGACAATTTCACTCTAATGTGTAAATCATGATAGTTATCGTATATTTCAGACTATAAGATGCACCTAGGTTATAGAGGAGGAAAATAGGAAAATAAAAATGTATGCACAAAATGTGATTATGATGTACTGCTATGAAGGGGGGGGGGTCTGCTGCTGACACTGTTATAGGGGAAATATACCCCAATTCTATACTAATATCCCTCATCCTGGTATGTACAGTGCGGGAAATAAGTATTTGATCCCTTGCTGTTTTTGTAAGTTTGCCCACTGACAAAGACATGAACAGTCTATAATTTTAAGGGTAGGTTAATTTTAACATTGAGAGACAAGATCACATACATAGCCAGCAGCTTTTGTTTTGGCCAAAAGATTTTTATAGCCGCCACCACGATATGGAGACTCTTCTGGCCGAGCCCTACTCTAACTTATTAAAAATTTCTAACAACATCCAATACTCTTTTTTGGTTTATTTTTATTTAACCCCTTTACCCCCAGGGTGGTTTGCACGTTTATGACCAGGCCAATTGTTACAATTCTGACCACTGTCACTTTATGAGGTAATTACTCTGAAACGCTTCAACGGACCCCACTGATTCTGAGAGTGTTTTTTGTGACATATTGTACTTCATGATAGTGGTAACATTTCTTCTATATCAGCGATTTCTCATTTTTCCAACAAAATTTACAAAACCATTTTTTTAAGGACCACATCACATTTGAAGTGACTTTGAGGGGCCTTTATGACAGAAAATACCCAAAAGTGACACCATTCTAAGAAACTGCACCCCTCAAGGTGCTCAAAACCACATTCAAGAAGCTTATTAACCCTTCACGTTTCCCCCCAGAATTTTTTGGAATGGGGAAGAAAAAAATGAACATTTAACTTTTTTCACAAAAATGTTACTTTAGACCCCAATTTTTTTATTTTTGCAGGGGTAACAGGAAAAAATGGACCCCAAATTTTGTTGTGCAATTTCCCCTGAGTACGCAGATGTAACATGTTGACATGTCTTTCTGGTAATGAGCTCATATTTATGACAGTGTAAATTTCTCCTGCAATGACTTAGTCCGGCCATTAGGGGTCAGCAAGAAACAAGTAAAGAAAAAGCACGGGGATCTGTAAAAAGCCTGGGAAAACAGAGATCCAGGATGTCGAGAGAGAAGGCGACATGCGTGCGGGCTGATGCTGTTTTTGACGTTGGAGAGCTTATACCGACTGCAGCCAGACTGTGTGTTCAAGGAGCTGTGCCTTGTGAGTAACTGAGATATGTGACCGGTCACCAACTGTGTAGTCAGTAAGGGAAAGCTAGTTAGTGATTCCAGTGTGCTGAGAACTGCCTGGTGTATATCACTGCTGATGGACTGAGCATGCTTGATCCAGAGATTGTGAAGGATCTGGTATACTAAGACTGTGCATGTGGATACTACAAAGGAGCCCTGTTGTGAACTACACTTTGAGACTGAGATTGATTCTAATTCCTGCTGACACCTGGATGTGCTGGAGAGCTTGGTGAGAAGGAGAAGCAGATCACACCCTGTGGCCGGAGATCAGGGTCTAGTTAAAGGTTTAGTTTGTTAACTCTTTGTATATGGATTAAGTCTGAGAGATTTCTCTTTGCTCTTGTGAGAAGAGAAACTGTACACTGTATAGGTAACGCGTTGATAAAATATATATGAGTGTTCTCTAAGGGGAAAACAAGGGTACCCAGATCTCATTGTATTAGTGTGGGAGGGGGGTGTAAGGTTATATTCCTGGGAGGACCACGTGCCACATCCGCGGTAACTTCCTGGGTAGGTCCTGTACTGAATAAGGGTGGGAGCGGCATAGCCCAGGGGTAGTTTGGCTCATCCCCGCGAGATTGGCACTTGGGCTCTCTCGGGCTGCATAACTTGTATTTTGTGTTAGTGGCTGTTGTGGCCCATATTTTGTAGAATTCTTTAACCTTGTCATTCTTGTGATCAGTAAAAAAGAAAGTGTTCTGCCACTATACAGGGTCGGAGTCATTCATAGCAGCGCCGTATTCCTCATACACATTCGACCGGCGTTCCGGTCGTTACACACATACCCCATACGTGGGGAAAAAACACTGTTTGGGCGCACAGCAGGGCTCAGAAGGGAAGGAGCGCCATTTGACTTTTTGAATGTAAAATTTGCTTGAATAATTAGCGGATGCCATGTTGCGTTTAGAGAGCACCTGGTGTGCCTAAACAGTGGAAACCCCCCACAAGTGACACCATTTTGGAAGCTAGACCCCTCAGGGAACTTATCTAGATGTGTGGTGAGCATCTTGAACCCCCGGGTGCTTCACAGAAGTTTATAACATGGAGCCGTGAAAATAAAATTTTCACATTTTCCCACAAAAATGTTTTTCAGCCCCCAGTTTGCATTTTTATAAGGGTTACAGGAGAAATTGCACCATGCAACTTGTTGTGCAATTTCTCCTGAGTAAGCAGATACCCCATATGAGGGGGAAAACCACTGTTTGGGCGCACGGCAGGGTTCGGAAGGGAAGGAGCGCCATTTGACTTTTTGAATGTAAAATTTGCTTGAATAATTAGCGGATGTGCCCATGATGTGCCTAAACAGTGGAACCCCCCCCCCCCACAAGTTACACCATTTTGCCATTTTGGAAACTAGACCCCAGAGGGAACTTATCTAGATGTGTGGTGAGCACCCTTAACCCTCAGGTGCTTCACAGAAGTTTAGAACATGAAGCCGTGAAAATAAAAAAATCTAACTTTTTCCACAAAAATGATCTTTTTGCCCCAATTTTTTAGTTTCACAAGGGTAAGAGGAGAAAATGAAACCTAAAAACTGTTGTGCAATTTCTCCTGAGTACGCCAATACCCCATATGTGGGGAAAATACACTGTTTGGGCGCACGTCAGGGTTCAGAAGGGAAGGAGCACAGTGTGACTTTTTGAATGCAAAATTGCCTGGAATCAAGAGCGGACGCCATGTCACATTTCGGGAGCCCCTGATGTGCCGAAATAGTAGAAACCCCCCACAAGTGACCCCATTTTGGAAACTAGACCCCTCAAGAATTTTATCAAGGGGTATAGTGTACATTTTGAACCCAAAGGAACGACAGAATTTGATAACATTAGGTCATTATATTGAATAAGTTGTCATTAGTCTTGAGCACAAGTGCTCGCTACTTGAGTTTGCATCGGGTACTCGGGTATGCACCAAGTATCGAGGGAGCACAAATGACATGCTCAAGTCCCCGCCCCGCATGTTTCACGGTTGTTAGACACCCCCAAAAAAATATGCGGGGATCGCTCGTGCATGGCAGGCGATCCCAGTAACGTTTTTTTAGGCCTCGAAGCATATAGGGCAGAGACTCGAGCATGTCACTCGAGCACCCGCGATACTCAGTGCATACCCGAGTACACGATGCAAACTCAAGTAGCGAGCACTTGCGCTCAACACTGGTCGCCATATTGCCATCATTTTTTTTTTCTTTACTTTTGAAAAAAAACCAACCCTAATATAACCCCAACCCTAACCCTAGCCCAACCTTAACCCTAGCACAACTGTAACCCTAGAGTTTATTTTTTTACACCATTCCTCGTGTGGTATAAGTGATTAGACGACTTTATTCTTCGGGTCGGTGTGATTACAGCAGTACCAGATTCATATTGGGTTTTTATGACTGACAGCTGTCACACACTAAAAGACGCTTTTTTGCAAAGACTAGTGTTTGCATCACTATATTTTGAGAGCTATAATTTTTCCATATTTTGGCCGACAGTCATGTAAGGGCTTGTTTTTTGCGGGACAAGTTGACGTTTTTATTGGTACCATTTTCGGGCACGTGACATTTTTTGATCGCTTTCTATTCTGATTTTTGGGAGGCAGAATAAACAAAAACCAACAATTCAGGAATTTTTTTTTGCGTTTTTTTTTTTTTTTTTTTTTATGCCGTTTCGCGTGTGGTAAAATTGATAATGCAGCATTATTCTTCCGGTCAGTGCATTTACAGCGGTACTGCATTTATATCGTTTATTTTATGTTTTGCCGCTTTTACACAATAAAAACGATTTTCTAGAAAAAAAAAATTTTTTGTATCGCTTTATTCTGAGAGCTGTAGCTTTTTTTTTTCAGACAATGGAGCTGTGTGGTGGCTTGTTTTTTTGCGGGACAAGATGACGTTTTCAGCTGTACCATTTTTATTTACATTTGTCTTTTTGATCGCGTGTTATTCCATTTTTTGTTTGGCGGTATGATGATAAAGCTTTGTTTTTTGCTTGTTTTTTTTTTACCTTGTTCATTAAAGGGGTTAACTAGTGGGACAGTTTTATAGGTCAGGTCATTGTGGACGCGGCAATACCAAATATGGGTACTTTTATTGGTTTATTTTTTTTTCATAATAAATAAATATTATGGGTTTCATATATTTTTATTTTCGGGGGATTTTTTTTTTTTTTTTTACAATTTTTTTTTTTTTTTTTTTTTTCACTTTTCTACATTTTTTACTTTTACACATTGTCCCACTATGGGACTTTCACTTTTTGCAGCCTGATCGGCTGCATGGCATAGAGAGCAGCAGCTCTCTTTGTCATGCAGCCTGTCAGCGCTGCACACAGGGGAGACATTACTTTGGTCGCGCACTGCGCATGACCAAACTAACGTCCTGCCTCCTGATGACCCAGATGTTGTCATGACGACATCAGGTCATCATGGCAACATCCGGAAGCCGCCGCAGACATCGCTAGAAGCCGGCAGGAGAGGTGAGTATACCGATCACCTCCCCCCTTGCCACCGCAATGCTGCAATCGATTTCAATCGCAGCATTGCGGGGTTTAATGTGCCGGAAGAGGTGCGGGACTGCTCCCTGCACATAGCACCGGGTGTCAGCTGTGACAATCAGCTGACACCCGGCGGCGATCACCCCGCACCGCTTGTGTGCGGGCACGATCGCTGCACGCGTAATAATACGTAGCTGGTCCATAAGTCCCAGGGCACAGCTACAGACTATTACTGACATGGTCGGAAAGGGGTTAAGGGAATGTGTCATATACATTTTAAAATGACCAATAATACCACATACAAGGATCAATTACCACCACACCATGACCAGACCACATATTACCACCACATAGTGACCGAATAATACCACACACAAGGGACAAAAAACACCACACGATGACCAGACCACATATTACCACCATGTTGTTACCAAATAATACCATATACAAGGGACAGATACGGCCACACCATGACCAGACCAAATATTACCACCACATAGTGACCGAATACTACAATACTGATCATTAACAAAAAAAACACAATACTAATATTACTATAAATGCCATTATAAGCGGGAGCTCTGTACATGGTATACAGTGTATAATGTAAGTGTACAGTTAATATAGTGATCACCAGGGCCGGCTCCAGGTTTTTCTGGGCCCCGGGCGAAAGTGTCTCAGTGGGCCCCTTTAATACATACCACGATTCATGATGCACAGATACCGCAGAGAAATATATATATATATATATATATATATATATATATATAGTACAATGCAAAGATTTCACTTCTTACAGTACATGAGCGATATCTATTGTAAATTCCACAATAGCTCATAAACCGGCGAATCGCTCCACACAGAATACTGGCCCCCATATAAGGCCCCATACGGAATACTGGCCCCCATATAAGGCCCCATACGGAATACTGGCCCCCATATAAGGCCCCATATGGAATACTGGTCCCCATATAAGGCCCCATACGGAATACTGGTCCCCATATAAGGCCCCATACGGACTACTGGCCCCCATATAAGGCCCCATACGGACTACTGGCCACCATATAAGGCTCCATACGGAATACTGGCCCCCATATAAGGCTCCATACGGAATACTGGCCCCCATATAAGGCTCCATACGGAATACTGGCCCCCATATAAGGCTCCATACGGAATCCTGGCCCCCATATAAGGCTCCATATGGAATACTGGCCCCCATATAAGGCTCCATACGGAATACTGGCCTCCATATAAGGCTCCATACGGAATACTGGCCCCCATATAAGGCTCCATACAGAATACTGGCCCCCATATAACGCTCCATACAGGATACTGGTTCCCTTATAAAGCTCCATACAGGATACTGGCCCCCATATAACGTTCCATAGAGGATACTGGTCCCCTTATAAAGCTCCATACAGGATACTGGCCCCCATATAACGATCCATACAGGATACTGGTCCCCATATAATGCTGCATGCAGGCTGTTACCCCCCACATAATGCCCCATACAGGCTGTCCCCCCCCTTATAATGCTCCATGCAGGCTGTTACCCCCCACATAATGCCCCATACAGGCTGTCCCCTTCATATAATGCTCCATGCAGGCTGTCCCCCCCCCCTTATAATGCCCCATGCAGGCTGTTCCACCCTTATAATGCCCCATGCAGGCTGTCACCCCTCCTCTTCATAATGCCCCATGCAGGATGTACCCCCCCACTTTATAAGGCCCCATGCAGGATGTCACCCCCCCTCTTTATAATGCCCCATGCAGGATGTCACCCCCTAACTTTATAATGCCCCATGCAGGTTGTCACCCCCCTCTCTTTATAATGCCCCATGCTGGATGTCACCCCCTCTCTTTATAATGCCCCATGCAGGATGTCACCCCCTCTCTTTATAATGCCCCATGCAGGATGTCACCCCCTCTCTTTATAATGCTCCATGCAGGATGTCACCCCCCCTCTCTTTATAATGCCCCATGCAGGATGTCACTCCCCCCTCTCTTTATAATGCCCCATGCAGGATGTTACCCACCCTCTCTTTATAATGCCCCATGCAGGATGTCACACCCCCCTCTCTTTATAATGCCCCATGCAGGATGTACTCCCCCTCTTTATAAGGCCCCATGCAGACTGTCACCCCCTCTCTCTATAATGCCCCATCCAGGATGTCACCCCCTCTCTCTATAATGCCCCCTGCCCCATGCAGGATGTCACCCCCCCTCTCTTTATAATGCCCCATGGAGGATGTCACCCCCCTCCCTTTATAATGCCCCATGCAGGATGTCACCCCCCCTCTCTTTTTAATGCCCCATGCAGGATTTCACCCCCCCCCATATTATGCCCAATGCAGGATGTCACCCCCCATATTATGCCCCATGCCTCCATACATTAAAAAAAAATATCAAATACTCACCTCCCTCCTCCTCACCTGCTGCCCGCTGCTCGGGTCCGGACTCCAGAGTTGCCGGCGTCTTCCCGCTCTGCACTCCCTGTGACGGCCCTCGGTGGAAAGACATCACCGCACCCTCTGACCTGAGACGTCACAGGGAGTGCAGAGCAGGAAGACAGTGGATCTGCAGAGGCACGGGGAGAGGTAAGTATCCGGGTGCCGGGTCCCTGAGCAAGCAGGGGAGAAGGGTGGGCGCTGACACCGCTCTCCTCCGCCCATAGCCCAGCGGGGTGTGCGACCGCCAGTGGGTCCCCCTGCCTGCTCAGGGCCCCGGCACTTGCCTGCGTGCTGACGCCGGCCCTGGTGATCACCGGTGACATTATAAACAGGAGCTCTGTATATAGTGTCAATGTACAGGTAATACAGAGATCACCAGTGACATTATACACAGGAGCTTTGTATATAGTGTCAGTGTACAGGTAATACAGTGATCAGCAGTGACATTATACATGGGAGCTCTATAGATAGTATACAGTGTATAGTGTCAGTGTTCATGTAATACACTGACTCACCGGTGACATCTCTAGGTGAAGTCCTTCATCTTCGCTTTTCTTCTTCATCCAGCACAGAACAACATCACTTCTTCCAGCCAGGACTCGTCTCTGCATAAAATAACACACAGCTATCTAGAGCACATTCCCCAATTTCTACATTACACAGCTGAATACAGACGTGCACCCACCATTAATATATAATTAGTTATTATGCAACCCACCATTCCAAATATAAATTGTAATCCATCTCTGCTCCCCCACTAACTGTAAATAGCCACTTCCCCACCTAATAAATATATAAATTAATTAGAACCTGTACTCTTTCCCCCCTATTTATTACCAGTCACACTCCGTCACCCTCAACGCCCCCCATTCTGTACCTCCTGCTTCTCCGATTCATTATATTTATATGCATCCTCTGCCCCAATCCCAATTCATTATGTCATGTCCACGCTCTCCCCACCTCCACCCTCTATTCATCATCATTTACTCTCCTCCACTCCCAATTCCCCATGTGCTCTTCCCACTCTCCCTCCATTCCCAATTCCCCATGTGCTCTTCCCACTCTCCCTCCACTCCCAATTCCCAATGTGCTCTTCCCACTCTCCCTCCACTCCCAATTCCCCCATGTGCTCTTCCACTCTCCCTCCACTCCAAATTCCCCATGTGCTCTTCCCACTCTCCCTCCACTCCCAATTCCCCATGTCCTCTTCCCACCCTCCCTCCACTCCCAATTCCCCATGTGCTCTTCCCACTCTCCCTCCACTCCCAATTCCCCATGTTCTCTTCCCACCCTCCCTCCACTCCCAATTCCCCATGTGCTCTTCCCACTCTCCCTCCACTCCCAATTCCCCCTTGTGCTCTTCCACTCTCCTCCACTCCAAATTCCCCCATGTGCTCTTCCACTCTCCCTCCACTCCAAATTCCCCATGTCCTCTTCCCACCCTCCCTCCACTCCAAATTCCCCATGTGCTCTTCCCACTCTCCCTCCACTCCCAATTCCCCCTTGTGCTCTTCCACTCTCCCTCCACTCCAAATTCCCCATGTCCTCTTCCCACCCTCCCTCCACTCCCAATTCCCCATGTGCTCTTCCACTCTCCCTCCACTCCAAATTCCCCATGTCCTCTTCCCACCCTCCCTCCACTCCCAATTCCCCCATGTGCTCTTCCACTCTCCCTCCACTCCCAATTCCCCCATGTGCTCTTCCACTCTCCCTCCACTCCAAATTCCCCATGTTCTCTTCCCACCCTCCCTCCACTCCCAATTCCCCATGTGCTCTGTGTGTGTGTGTTGCTAGACTTCTGGTTTTTCAAGGTGCATAAAAGTTCACAATATGTAATGGATGACTAAAAACATAGTGCAAGCACAAATATGTTCACTGTTTGTATATATAACTTATTACATTTATATCAAACAGACCAGGGCTGTGGGAACTTACAAAAATAGAACCACACGCAAGAGCTTGTCTTATGGCTATTAACTGGAAAAGAACCATATAAAAACGAAGGGTTTCTGTTGAAAAATAAGCGCTAAATAAATACAAGCAAGGAATGTACCAGCCCAAAAGGGTAGTGTATACCTGAAGCATCCCCACAATGGGCTCGACCTTTGAGAAAATCTGTATGTACAATACTGTGCAAAAGTTTCAGCCACTGGTGGAAAAAATGCTGCAAATTAAGAATACTTAAATAAAAGTGTTAATAGTTTATTTGTATCAATTAACAAAATGTAAAGTGAATGAACAAAAGAGAATTATGAATCAAATCAGTATTTGATGTGACCGCCTTTTGTCTTAAAAAACAAAACAACATCAATTCTCTTTACACTTGTGCACAGTTTTTGAAGACTCTCGGCAGGGAGGTTGTTCCAAACATCTTGGAGATCTAACAGCAGATCTTCTGTGGATGTTGCTTGTGTGAATCCTTCTGTCTCTTCATGTAATCCCAGACAGACTTGATGAGGTTGAGATCAAGGCTCTGTGGGGGCCATATCATCACTTCCAGGACTCCTTGTTCTTTACACTGAAGATAGTTCTCAGTGACATTGTCTGTAGGTTTGGGGTCGTTGTCCTGTTGCAGAATAAAGTTGGAGCCTATCATTTGCCTCCCTAATGGTATTGCATGATCGATAAGTATCTGCTTGTATTACTCAGCATGTAGGACATCATTAATCCTGACCAAATCCCCAACTACATTTGCTGTTAAAAATTAGAAGAAAAATTGCTTCATGGTGAAGAGCTGACAAATAGCATACATCTCATGATGAGGTTGAAATGCATAGCATCTCAAGTAACATAGTCTTAATTACAATCATGTTTATCTATATATTCTCACACTGTGGCTGTGCCCCTATTTTTCTCTGCTTTTCCTGTTGTTTATTCGTTTTTGAAATTTGGTGCACCTGCATTTGCTGAAATGCAGCCCCAAACATGCAAGGAACCTCTAGGATGCTTCACGGTCGTCTGCAGATGCTCATTATTGTGCCGCTCTCGAGTCTTACGGCAATCAAACTGCCGATATTTTCCTATAACAATTTCACATTTTGATTCATCAGGCCAGAGCACTTGTTGACAATTTCCTGCACCCCAGTTCCTTTTTGAGCATGATTGTGCCACTTGTCCTTGTTTCTGTGCTGAAGATATGGTTTTATGCTGCATTTGTGACTCACCCCCTGGGCCAGTGCTGTAGTGCGGCGCGATTGCGCGCGGGGGATACCCGGAGCCGGATCCGATGGGGGTAGTAGTCTTCGTGTGGCGGTGACCCGGTCCGCGCCCAGGGTGGTCAAACTAAGTGGCAGTTATTGGTATGATGGTATTAGTGTCCGACTATGCCACCCGTTGAATGCGGTTATGAAACCGCCGCTGCAGGGCAGACCGCTGAGGCCGGTGGTATAGGTGTGCAGCAATGTTGATATAACCCCCAACGGGAGAGGTATGGCCTCAGGGCAGCGGATGTGGATGATGTTGGGAGTGATGGTGTGGATGTCCCAGCACTAACGGTGCGACAAGGAAGCACGGAGACGCGAGGGTACAGTTCAGGGCCTTTACTGATGGTACAAGGCAAATTTCCCCGGGAGTACTGGCTAGTAGTTGGGGCCTGGTTAGTCTGCGAGTAAGCCGGAGTTCCCCTGGCCAGGTGGAGTTGTAGGCCTTCCCGTTAGTCTGTACCCTTCCTGGCTACCCTGCTTTCGGCGGTTACAAGTAGCCCACGTCCCTGGGTATACCGTGTGGTGCTCACCCGTATGGCTGGTGACCTGGGGCCTCCTGTTAGCCTCCGCTCCGGGATGGCGGTGCTGGTCCCTTCGTTGTGACTGAGCCTCCGGGCTTTTATGACCAGAGGACCTGGAATCCCCTGCCGGATGGATTCTGCTGCTGGGTATATCTTAGTCCCCACAGTCTCGGACTCCTGTGTCCGGTTTTAGTACCTTCTCCCAGGGCGAGCTCTGCACAGCTCCAGCCCCTGGCGCTTCTCCTTGGCTCCTACAGAGCTCCTGATGTCTATCTGTCCCTGTTTCTGCGTGTCCAGACCAGACTCCGTCTCTGTCTGGAACTCCTCTCTCTAACCCTGCCTCAGCCCCAGTTTATGTAGGGGAAGTTCTTCCCCTCCCAGGACTGGGTAGGAGGTGTGGCATACTTAGGATTCCTGCCCAGGAGACCTCCCAACTGCTCACAGACGTAATACTGCTATTACTGTGGAAACCAGACCCCTGGGGTGCCACATTCCCCCCTAGTGAAATTTAGTACTCCCGGACTAAACATATTTATTTTTTTTTTTTTTTTACAAAACATAACAGGGTATAAACAATAACAATTAAATACATGAGATGGTCACGGCGTGTCCGTAACCGGGAAGCAATAAGGGTGTCCATTTCACAAAAGAACAGGGAGCCGTAACCAGGTAGGGGTCTGTCCTGCCCCGAGTCTTTAACAGTCTTTAGTCCATTCCTGGGTTACGCTCCAAACATATTTACAACAGAGTTCCGGTTACTCACTGTCCATAACCTGTCAGTCCATATAAAGAAATCTGTAACTGAAAAACATAATTAGCAACGGCTACAACAAAACAGGTAAACATAAAATAGTTAAAGCAACTAGCCAACTTAGATTCTCCAACGTACGGGCATCTGGCCTCTGGTAACCCTAGTGGACCTACGGAGCTCACTAACTGGTCCTGCACTACAGGGTGTAGGAGGTGTTATGGGCAGGCTGGGCAGCTTTCTGCGCACTCTTTGGCTCACTAGGGGCACGGCAGGCTCACTACTAGCAGAGGGTTGATCCTCCTGTACTGCTGGTGTGGACTCTTCTGCCTCTTGGGCCGGCTGCTCTTCCAGCTCTACTGGTTCCTCTGTAGGCACTTGCGGGGCTGGCTGGAGAAAGGTGAGGACGGGTACCACGACAGCACCGTTTACTTGTGTCCAAGACCGGGGGAAGTCTCCGAGTACAGTCCTGATCATTTCTTCCCTTTCCTCTGCGGGTCGAGGGTTTTCTTGATCTTCTTCTTCAGGGTTTTGCAGCTGCTCGGGACACTTCTTCAGGTGGTCTCTGGAGACAACGGCTGTGGTTTCTCCTCCATCCTTACTGATCACGCAAATCTTTGGGTTCTCATGGCTTGATGGCAGTACGGTGTACGGGTCCTTCTCCCACTGGTCGTCCAACTTGTGGAGCCGTCTTTTCCTCTTCAAGACCTGCTCTCCAGGTACCAGGGGAACAGCGGGAGCATACTGATTATAAGCCCTCTCTTGCCTTTCTCTAGCTTGAGACAGACTTCGCTCGACGCTCTCCTGTACTTTCCGATACTGCTGCTGCCGTTCTGTATCCCAGTCTGCCTCTGGCGAGGTGTCCTCGGGCGTCAGGACTCCCATCTCCAGGTCGATAGGCAGCTTACCAGGTCTCGCTCTCATTAGGTAAGCCGGGGTACAGTTGGTAGAACCTACAGGGATGTGGTTGTATAGGTCCACCAGATCAGGCAGCTTCTCAGGCCACATACTGCGTTCTTCCAGGGGCAATGTTTTCAGGAGGTCTATCACCACCTGGTTCATCTTCTCGCAGAGTCCATTAGTTTGTGGGTGATAGGGCGTTGTTCTTATCTTCGTGCAGCCATACAGGTTGCAGAACTCCTGGAAGACTTCCGCTTCGAAGGCTGGCCCTTGGTCTGTCAGCACTTGGTCCGGGTACCCGTGTGGACGGCAGAAGTGCTGCTGGAAGGCTCTAGCTGCTGTTTGAGCCGTTAAGTCCTTGACCGGGACCACCACCAGGAACCGGGAGTAATGATCTACGATTGTGAGGGCGTAGACATACCCAGATCTGCTTGGAGCCAGTTTCACATGGTCCAGGGCTACCAGTTCCAGTGGCTGTCGAGTGATGATGGGCTGCAAGGGAGTCTTCTGGCTGGCACGGTCCTTCCTTCTTAGGTGGCACGGTCCACAGTCTCTGCACCACCTCTCGATGGCTCCTCTCATGCCTACCCAGTAGAACCGTTCACGCAATAAGAACTCCAGCTTCTTCCACCCGAAATGTCCTGCTCCGTTGTGGTACGCCTCCAGAATCATAGCCGCGTCTCGTCTGGGGACCACTACCTGCCAGGTCAACTCATGTGTTCGAGAGTTAACCATTCTCCGGCACAACTTCTCCCTGTAGAGGAACAGCCTACTTTTCTCCTTCCACAGTTGCTTAGTCTCCTCTGGGGCGTCTGGGTCCAGACTGGCATCGGCTTGGGTCAGCATTTCCTTCACCAGACGGACTGCGGGATCACTGTCTTGCGTCTCCGCCCAGTTGTAGTGGGGCAAGGGATTGAACGTCGCGGAGCGCCTGTCCTTCACACGGTGGGAATACAGGGTGATCCCATGACGGTGGAACGCAGGGAGCTCAACTTCTTCCAGATCTTCTGGATCTTCCCCTACGTCCGGTAAGTTCGGCATTCTAGACAGGGCATCCGCGTTGGCATTTGAGCTTCCTGCCCGGTATTTGATGGTGAATTCAAAGTTGGACAGGCGAGCCATCCATCTCTGTTCCAGAGCACCGAGCCTTGCAGTGTCCAGGTGTGTCAACGGGTTGTTATCCGTGTACACGATGAATTTGGAGGAGGCAAGGTAATGCTTGAAACGTTCGGTCACTGCCCACACTACTGCCAGGAACTCCAGCTTGAATGAGCTATAATTCTCAGGGTTCCTCTCGGTGGGTCGTAGCTTTCGGCTAGCGTAAGCGATTACCCGTTCTTTTCCTTGCTGGATCTGGGACAGCACGGCTCCTAGCCCGATGTTACTTGCGTCCGTGTGGAGGATAAAGGGCTGGCTGTAGTCTGGATATGCCAGGATTTCATCCCCCGTGAGGGCCATCTTCAGCTGGCAAAAGGACTCCTCTTCCAGCTTTTCCCACCTGAAGGGCGGCTTCTGGTTTTTGGCTTTTCGCGATTGACCTATCAGGAGGTCCTGCATAGGGGCTGCCATTTTGGTGAAACCGGGAATGAATCTTCGGTAGTAGCCTACCAACCCGAGGAACTGCCGCACTTCCTTTATGCTGGAGGGTCTTGGCCAGTCCTTAATCACGGTGATCTTATCAGGGTCAGGAGCCACTCCGTCAGCACTCACCACGTGTCCCAGGTATTGCACCTTTGGTTTCAGGAGGTGACACTTGGAGGGTTTCACCTTTAGGCCGTAGTTTGCCAGAGCTTCGAACACTTCTGCCAGGTGTTTCAGGTGGTCCTCGTAGGTCTTGGAATAGACGATGACATCGTCCAGGTATAACAGGACCGTCTCGAAGTTCCGGTGTCCCAGACAGCATTCCATCAACCGTTGGAAGGTTCCTGGTGCGTTTCAGAGCCCGAACGGCATACAGTTAAATTCGCTGAGACCCATCGGGGTGGTGAATGCGGTCTTCTCCCGGTCTGCCTCTGCTACAGGAACCTGCCAGTACCCGCTAGTGAGATCCAAAGTAGAGAAGAAGTTAGCAGATTTAAATGCAGCTAAGGACTCTTCTATCCTTGGTAACGGGTACGCATCTTTGTGTGTGATACGGTTGACCTTCCTGTAGTCTACACACATTCTCATAGTGTTGTCCTTCTTTTTCACTAAGACTAGTGGAGCTGCCCAGGGGCTACAGCTGTCCCTGATTACCCCAGCCTCCTTCATGTCTCTAAGCATCCCCTTGGCGTGTTGGTAGTGTGAAGGGGGTACGGGTCGGTATCTCTCCTTTATGGGAGGATGGTCTCCCGTGGGGATGTGGTGTTCTACCCCCTTTACTCGCCCGAAGTCTAACGGGTGTTTACTAAACACTCTCTCGTACTCTTGAACCACCCGATAGACTCCTTGTTTCTGGTGTGAGGGAGTGGAGTCAGTACCCAGATGTAGTTGCTGACACCAGTCCTCCACTGGTTTCTTAGAGCCGTTACCTTCCTCTGGTTGAGATGGAGGCAAGGGTTCCACGGCCTGTACAGAATTCTGGTTTATGGTGAACAATTTAGCTAGCGTGGCATACCGGGGCAGGTGTACTTCTCTCTCACCGATATTTATGATGCGAACGGGCACCCTCCCATGGCGTACATCGACCACCCCCCGTGCTGTCAAAATGGTGGGCCTACTGTCTGAGTAGACGGGTTCTACCATTGCTTGGTAGTCTCTACCTCTTAGACCAATAGCTGCCCGGCACCAAATCATCATCTCACTTTTTGGGGGCATGGCAATAGGGAACGAGTCACACATTCTCACGCTACCTATCTCACCACCAGATAGTTCCACCTGTTGCCGCTTCATCAGTGCCCGGATCTCTTTTTGGAGCACACGCTGCTGGCCGGAACTGGCGTTCTTGGCAACCTGCTGTAAAATGAGAATCACCTCTGCAAGACAATTTTCAATTACATTGGTTCCCAGGGTGATTCTAGGGTGACTCTCATGACGGTCTATGTCCACTATAATCAGCCCTTGTGCCGCCAGTTCGACTTTACCGATTTTAATGGTCACCTCCTTGAATCCCACCTGCGGCACGGGCTGACCATTGCTGGCGATGATACTCAGGTCGTCGTCTGGGTAGCGGGTTATGTCCGAATCATTCCAGTACTGCTTGAAGAGCACGTACGGGATGGTGGTGACCTGTGACCCAGTGTCTAGTAGGGCACTCATAGGAATGCCATCCAGTACCACAGGCAAGATTGGACGTCCCCCTACGTATTTATCACGCCAGTTTGATGGGCCTGATGGTCTTATGCCTGGGGGTTGGCCCTCTACCCCAGGTTGTGCCCGTTTAAATGACAGTACCTTGCCACATGTCCGGGTTGATTGCAGCGGCGGCAAATAGGTCGTCCGTCCTCGTTGTATCGATCGCTGGGTCTTCCTCTGGCCGGTGGGGTCCTCCTTGGTCGGCGCCACGGGATGTCCTCCGGTCCGGATGCCAGCTCGATCTTCCCTGCAGTAGAAACTTGTAAAGACTGCACAGTTCGGGTTAGCGCGGCAACGCTTTTAGTTAGCTCTTGGACCTGATGGTGCAGGTCTGTAGCCGGGTCACTGTTTAAAGCCTGCGCATCAGCTCCCACAGGCCCTGCAGACAAGGGCGCCGTCTCCTGGTGATAAGTGATAGCAGGGCGCCTGTGGGTCACAGCGCCACCTGGTGCTGGTTCTCGGAGCACCCGGATGGCTCCGTCCTTGAACTGTGCAAAGTCCAGGTCAGGGTCCTGTAAGGCCATTGCCCGCAACTGGGTTCGGTGGGCATTGCACAGTAGACCCTCAATGAATTGTTCAGTCAACAGCTTATCTTCATTTCCCACGCTGTCAGGGTCTGCCTGCTTAATGGCTCTCAGGGCCTCTTGTAGGTTTAGAGCATAGTCTCTTATACTCTCATGTGCCCGTTGTTTGCACCCATAAAATCTTAGTTTTATTTCGGCTGAGGTGCGGGTGTCAAATGTGTCTTTCAGCCGGGTTAGTATGTCTCTGACAGTCCTCTTCCTCCCAGGTGGCCAGGACTTTACCTCCCTTTGGGCTGCCCCGATTAATTGGGCCACCAGGATGCTCACTTTTTGCGCCTCCGTGAGGGGATACACCTGGAAGAGGCTATCCAGTCTTTCTCTGAAGTCATTTAGGGTATGTGACTCCCCTGAGTACTGGGGTAGCCAGGCTGCCCCCGGGATATAGGGCATGGTGAAAGGCATGACCGCAGCAGCGGTGGCGCTGGCGGCGGCTGTGGCGGTGAAGCTCTCCTCCGTATCCGACATCCTCCTCCCCCCTAGTGGACCGTGGCCTACCTTGCGATGATCCTCTTCCGTAGGCCGCGGCTCCGCAGTGGATCGTCAGGGTTGAGGACCTTCCGTCGCGCTCCTGTGACGTCGGCGTCTGCTGGGCTCCTTCCAGGACCTTACGCAACGTCCGGACGTGAGGCGGGGCTTCAGTTCTCGCGGGCTTTCGGAGTCCACGCCCCTCTTCTTCCTGCGCGGCGCCCTCAAGATGGCGTCCAATGGCGGGAAAACTCCACGGATGGCGGGAAGAAGGCAGAAGATGGCGTCGGATGGCGGGAATCGGCTCCAGATGGCGGGAAACGACTCCGGACGGCGGGAAACTTCACCACAGGTAAGTATAAAAGTCTCTTTTTTTTCAGGCACGCAGTACCCGGTGGTTGCGGGCACGTAATCCTGCCGACTACGCCAAAGTTGACTCACCCCCTGGGCCAGTGCTGTAGTGCGGCGCGCGTGCGCGCGGGGGATACCCGGAGCCGGATCCGATGGGGGTAGTAGTCTTCGTGTGGCGGTGACCCGGTCCGCACCCAGGGTGGTCAAACTAAGTGGCAGTTATTGGTATGATGGTATTAGTGTCCGACTACGCCACCCGTTGAATGCGGTTATGAAACCGCCGCTGCAGGGCAGACCGCTGAGGCCGGTGGTATAGGTGTGCAGCAATGTTGATATAACCCCCAACGGGAGAGGTATGGCCTCAGGGCAGCGGATGTGGATGATGTTGGGAGTGATGGTGTGGATGTCCCAGCACTAACGGTGCGACAAGGAAGCACGGAGACGCGAGGGTACAGTTCAGGGCCTTTACTGATGGTACAAGGCAAATTTCCCCGGGAGTACTGGCTAGTAGTTGGGGCCTGGTTAGTCTGCGAGTAAGCCGGAGTTCCCCTGGCCAGGTGGAGTTGTAGGCCTTCCCGTTAGTCTGTACCCTTCCTGGCTACCCTGCTTTCGGCGGTTACAAGTAGCCCACGTCCCTGGGTATACCGTGTGGTTCTCACCCGTATGGCTGGTGACCTGGGGCCTCCTGTTAGCCTCCGCTCCGGGATGGCGGTGCTGGTCCCTTCGTTGTGACTGAGCCTCCGGGCTTTTATGACCAGAGGACCTGGAATCCCCTGCCGGATGGATTCTGCTGCTGGGTATATCTTAGTCCCCACAGCCTCGGACTCCTGTGTCCGGTTTTAGTACCTTCTCCCAGGGCGAGCTCTGCACAGCTCCAGCCCCTGGCGCTTCTCCTTGGCTCCTACAGAGCTCCTGATGTCTATCTGTCCCTGTTTCTGCGTGTCCAGACCAGACTCCGTCTCTGTCTGGAACTCCTCTCTCTAACCCTGCCTCAGCCCCAGTTTATGTAGGGGAAGTTCTTCCCCTCCCAGGACTGGGCAGGAGGTGTGGCATGCTTAGGATTCCTGCCCAGGAGACCTCCCACCTGCTCACAGACGTAATACTGCTATTACTGTGGAAACCAGACCCCTGGGGTGCCACATTTGCATGAAGACTAATTCTGGCCAGACATCTCTGAACACTAGATGGAACCCATTAGTAGATGCCAGTTCTCAGCTCAGGGCACTGTTGGACATCATAAGATTTTAAAGGGAAGTAAGAATGTGTCTTTCATCTGCTGCACTGCTTCCTTGGATGACCACTGCGACTACAGTCCTCAATGTTGCCTATTTTTTGGTGCTTTCGGTACTGAAAAATACAAGCAGATCCATCATGCAATACTATCAAGGTGGTATGTGATTGGTCCCAAATTTATTTTGCAGCAGAACAACAACCCCAAACAAACAGCCAATGTCATTAAGAACTATCTTCAGCGTAAATAAGAGCAAGGAGTTTAGATGTAATTATATGGCACAAAAGAGCCCTGAACTCATCATCATCGAGTCTGTCTGGGATTACATGAAGAGACAGGAGGATTTGCAAAAGCGACATCCACAGATCTGTGGCTACTTCTCCACGATGTTCCTTCACTGTGAGCAAGTGACAAGTAACTAGAAGAACTGATGCAGATTTTAAGAAGCCCCTGGAAGAAGCATAAGGCGAAATGTCGTCGGGTGTTGGGAACACATGTCCATAGGAGCAGGAACACCAAACTAAGACCAGTCTATTAAGGTATATTACATTATTTACACATCCTTTATAGTCATTGGGTTCTTTGGCTGTATTATTCCCATCGTAGAGATATTCACAGCATGTGGATACTGCACTTGCACTTTATTATTTATACATAAGTTTTCTGCTTGTGGTTAGACCAGGGGTCCTCAAACTATGGCCCGCAGGCCACTTGCGGCCCGCGGAGGACTTTTATCCGGCCCGCCGGGCTATGAGCGGAGGAGAGGGGAGCGGTGTCAGCGCCCGCCCGCCCTTCTCCCCCGCTTGCTCAGGGCCCCGGCAGGTGGATACTTACCTCTCCCCGTGCCTCCGCAGAACCGCTGTCTTCCTGCTCTGCGCTTCCTGTGACGTCTCAGGTCAGAGGGCGCGGTGATGTCTTTACACCGCGCCCTCCCGAGTGCCGTCACAGGCAGCGCAGAGCGGGACGACGACGCCGCGACGCTGGAGTCCAGACCAGAGTAGAGCAGCGGCAGCAGGTGAGGAGAAGTGAGGTGAGTATTGGATTTTTTTTTTTTTTTATGTATGGAGGCATAGGTCATTATATGGGGGGGTGACATCCTGCAAGGGGTATAATAAGGGGGGATGACATCCTGCATGGGGCATTATATAGGGGGTGACCTATGCTGCCTATTGGGTACATTTACCTGCCTATTGGGGACCTATGCTGCCTTTTGGGGACCTATGCTGCCTATTGGGGATATTTACCTGCCTATTGGGGATATTTACCTGCCTATTGGGGACCTATGCTGCCTATTGGGGACATTTACCTGCCTATTGGGGATATTTACCTGCCTATTGGGGACCTATGCTGCCTATTGGGTACAGTTACCTACCTATTGAAATACCGGTTGATTTAACTTTACTTGTTCTTCATTTTAATATTGTATTTGTTCCTGTATTGTTTTTTTTACTACAAAATAAGATATGTGCAGTGTGCATAGGAATTTGTTTATAGTTTTTTTTAAAAACTATATTCCGGCCCTCCAATTGTCTGAGGGACCGTGAACTGGCCCCCTGTTTAAAAAGTTTGAGGACCCCTGGGTTAGACCATAGATGAATGTGATAAATTTAGGATTTAGATATACATTGCTATTGATTCATATATATTGATATACATTGAAATACTTTCTATTGTTTCATATCTACCATATATCCTGGCTAGCCTCCATAAGCCACATTCACCACAGACCTATTATGCATATTTTTTTGGTTCTTTTAAAAAGCAATGGCACTTTATATTTATTACTATAATGAAGTCTTTGATATTCACGTTACTCTATATATCTTGGATTGGGAGCACTATATGAATTTTTTTCATTACTTACCATCATCATACTATTGCTTATTAAATATATTTTGTGATTGCCCCAGTAATCATATCAGCTCTATTAGCTTGTCATGTGTCCCCCTTTTTTCCTTGAGGTTTACCCCTATTTTTATATATATACTGTAAGAAGGCCCCGGACATGTCCTTGAGGGGAGATATGTGTCAACGAGGTTAGTAGCTTCGGTGATGTAAACCCAGGAAAAGCATGCTCCAGCACATATAGTGCTGAGAGGGTTAATAGAGCATATCAGGGCTGTTTTTTACGAGCAGTCATAAGAGGTGGGAGGGATTGACTGCTCACATATTCCCACCCCAGGGCATTTGTCTTGCAAATAAAATGGAGACCCAGCATCTCATTCAGTGTCTGTGGCTGGAGGTGTGGAGACCTCCAGCGTGTCTGTGCTAAAGGACACTGACCGTGAGCGGGCAAACCTGCAGCACTATATGGACTGTTTATCTTTCTGTTTTGTTACTTTGTGCCAGACAAGGCTGTGTTTTGCTTACTTTGAAAGTGCGGTTTATGAAGTCTGAATAAACCTGCCTTGGAAATTTTTAAAGAAACCGACTCCTGTGCCTAACTCTAAAACAACTGAGTGAGTACCAAACCTTACAATACATATATTTTAATTATTCTCAATAAAAAAATAATTTTCAAAAATATTTTTCGCATATATCTTTTCTTTATTCTGGGATCATACATTTAGCCAGGTTGTTTTTGCTCATATGTTAATGAAGTGGTATGCACTAATTATATTTGGGACCAGTTGTTTAAATTATTAATTAAAGTATACTTGAAAATAGATTAGATTTTGGCATTACATAGATAGGCATTTAGGATGAAAATAAATTTGTGTTTTGGACCTTCCCTTAACCCCTTCACGACCTATGACGTATAGTTATGTCATAGGTCGTGTCATGGCATTTGGTGCGGGCTCCGGCGCTGAGCCCGCATGTTGTCAGGCACATGACAGCTGATCTGTTCCGCTGTCATGTGCCTCTAACAGTAGCGGGTGGAATCGCGATCCACCCGCGGCTGTTAACATGTTTAATGCCGCTGTCAAATTCTAACAGCGGCATTTAACTGGTGCAAACCGGCTGCACGTCACTAGCTCCTCCCATTGGTGCCACTGTCACATGATCGTGGGGCGCCGATGGGTTGCCATGACAACCCAAAGTCTGCAGGAGACGCCTCTGGTTGTCATTGCTGATTTCCAATGAGCAGCGCCCTGTGGCCGGCGCTCATAGCAGATGCTACACATAGCAGGGCTGAAGCAGATAATGGCAGCTTCAAGTCTCCTAAAGAGACTATTGAAGCAAGTGAAAAGTAAAAAAAAATATTTTTAGAAAATATATAAAAAATTGAAAAAATATAAAAGTTCAAATGACCCCCCCTTTTGTCCCATTCAAAATAAAACAATAAATAAGACACATATTTGGTGTCGCTGCGTTCAGAAATGTCTGATCTATCAAAATATAACAAGAATTAATCCGACCGGTAAACGGAGTATCGAAAAAAAATTAAAACGCCAGAATTACGTTTTTTTGGTCGTCACAACATTGCAATAAAATGCAATCACAGGCAATCAAAACATTGTATCTAAGCCAAAATGGTATCAATAAAAACGTCAGCTCAGGGGCAAAAAATAAGCCGTCACCCGGCCCCAGATCCCAAAAAATGGAGACGCTACAGGTCTCAGAAAATGGCGACTTTTTTCTAAAGTGCAGAACCAGAAAGACAAAGGCAGAGGCACAAATGTGTCAGGAATCACCATCCAAATACAATATACAATGTAACATTAGAAATGGTTACAAGCATATGATCATCAGGGGGTCACCTGGTCTCAGCAATTATCCCCCAAACTATGCAACTGACACAAAAGTCTGTAAGGAGATGACAATGGCCGGAGCGACTGCTGCCTGAAGTGAATCTGGCCCTGAACTACACACCCCAAGAAAAGCTCCATGTGAATATACCCTGAAATTGGCCTAATACGGCAGCGTCCAGTGGAGCAATGCTTCATAGACTGTGAGGCGCCACCTAGTTATTATCAGGCACAGCAACGGCCGGGGGGGGGACAGCTTTCACAGCAGTGATGTCTGTCTGTTTTTGAGTTTCATTTGGACGGTGAAAATGATGCAGTAAAAATGATCTGGCAACAGGATTCTCCAGGATAGAACAATACAGTAATAGCAAACATGCCGAGGTTTTTAAACACATTTTTACTTTGATTTTTATTTTAATCCTCATAGGGAACTTGAACCTGCAAACATTTGATCACTTGTACTCTATACCATGGCAACTCATCGGCCATCCGCGATGGATTGACGGGGTCGATGGGTGCCTGGTACAGTCATTTGGGCAGAATCGCATGATTTCAATGCTGCGGTTAATGATTGACAGTGACATTTAACAGGTTAACAGCAGCAACCGGACCACGCTCTGGTCACTGCTGTTGATGCTGGCTGTGTAATACAGCCAGTATTTGCCTTGTGTGGAGCAGTATCAATCCATACACCCGCATTAACTCTATTATTTAAAGTATGTCATTGGATGGGAAGGGGTTAAACAGGCAGTTTTGATGACATCACAAAGCACATAAACATCATAGATATCATATGACATCACAATTGGAATAGAATGTACCAAGTGCAACACCTGAGCCATCTTGTGTCCCTAGAGGCAGCAGCTTGAAGAAGACAAGGCCAGGTAGGTAGCTGTTCACTGAACACTAAGGTCCCATTCACACATTGTGTAGCTGTCGGGTGTTTGTAGTGAAGTTCAGAACTGCATCATTTACCCTTAAAAAATCTCAGCAAATATCTCTGATTGACGTGATTCCTTAAATAGGATCATTAAATCCTCTTTTCTGCAATGATAGGTGTTATGTCAGCTGTAATGAAGCACAGACAGATGACGGAGGTGCAGCAGGATGGCCGAAAAGAAACAACGGAGAACGTAGCAGCTTGATGGCACCAGGAGGACCAGACCTGGAACCACTCTGTGTACAGGCTCAATAGTAAGTCTATCAGCCTGTATCCCACTCTGTGTACAGGCTCAATAGTAAGTCTATCAGCCTGTATCCCACTCTGTGTACAGGCTCAATAGAAAGTCTATCAGCCTGTATCCCACTCTGTGTAGAGGCTCAATAGTAAGTCTATCAGCCTGTATCCCACTCTGTGTACAGACTCAATAGTAAGTCTATCAGCCTGTATCCCACTCTGTGTACAGACTCAATAGTAAGTTTATCAGCCTGTATCCCACTCTGTGTACAGGCTCAATAGTAAGTCTATCAGCCTGTATCCCACTCTGTGTACAGGCTCAATAGTAAGTCTATCAGCCTGTATAACACTCTGTGTACAGGCTCAATAGTACGTCTATCAGCCGGTATCCCACTCTGTGTACAGGCTCAATAGTAATTCTATTAGCCTGTATCCCACTCTGTGTACAGGTCAATAGTAAGTCTATCAGCCTGTATAACACTCTGTGTACAGGCTCAATAGTACGTCTATCAGCCGGTATCCCACTCTGTGTACAGGTCAATAGTAAGTCTATCAGCCTGTATCCCACTCTGTGTACAGGCTCAATAGTAAGTCTATCAGTCTGTATCCCACTTTGTGTACAGGCTCAATAGTAAGTCTATCAGCCTGTATCCCTCTCTGTGTACAGGCTCAATAGAAAGTCTATCAGTCTGTATCGCACTCTGTGTACAGGCTCAATAGAAAGTCTATCAGTCTGTATCCCACTCTGTGTACAGATTCAATAGTACATCTATCAGCCTGTATCCCACTATGTGTACAAACTCAATAGAAAGTCTATCAGCCTGTATCCCACTCTGTGTACAGGCTCAATAGTAAGTCTATCAGCCTGTATCCCACTCTGTGTACACGCTCAATAGTAAGTCTATCAGCCTGTATCCCACTCTGTGTACAGGCTCAATAGAAAATCTATCAGCCTGTATCCCACTCTGTGTACAGGCTCAATAGTTCGTCTATCACTCTCTATCCCACTCTGTGTACAGGCTCAATAGAAAGTCTATCAGCCTCTATCCCGCTCTGTGTATAGGCTCAATAGTAAGTCTATCAGCCTGTATCCCACTATGTGTACAGACTCAATAGTGCGTTTATCAGCCTGTATCCCACTCTGTGTACAGGCTCAATAGAAAATCTATCAGCCTGTATCGCACTCTGTGTACAGGCTCAATAGTAAGTCTATCAGCCTGTATCCCACTCTGTGTACAGGCTCAATAGTAAGTCTATCAACCCGTATCCCACCCTGTGTACAGGCTCAATAGTAAGTCTATCAGCCCGTATCCCACTCTGTGTACAGGCTCAATAGTACGTCTATCAGCCTGTATCCCACTCTGTGTACAGACACAATAGAAAGTCTATCAGCCTGTATCCCACTCTGTGTACAGACTCAATAGAAAGTCTATCAGCCTGTATCCCACTCTGTGTACAGGCTCAATAGTAAGTCTATCAACCCGTATCCCACCCTGTGTACAGGCTCAATAGTAAGTCTATCAGCCCGTATCCCACTCTGTGTACAGGCTCAATAGTACGTCTATCAGCCTGTATCCCACTCTGTGTACAGACACAATAGAAAGTCTATCAGCCTGTATCCCACTCTGTGTACAGACTCAATAGAAAGTCTATCAGCCTGTATCCCACTCTGTTTACAGGCTCAATAGTAAGTCTATCAGCCTGTATCCCACTCTGTGTATAGGCTCAATAGTAATTCTATCAGCCTGTATCCCACTCTGTGTACAGGCTCAATAGAAAATCTATCAGCCTGTATCCCACTCTGTGTACAGACTCAATAGTGCGTTTATCAGCCTGTATCCCACTTTGTGTACAGGCCCAATAGAAAGTCTATCAGTCTGTATCCCACTCTGTGTACAGGCTCAATAGTAAGTCTATCAGCCTGTATCCCACTCTGTGTACAGGCTCAATAGTAAGTCTATCAGCCTGTATCCCTCTCTGTGTACAGGCTCAATAGAAAGTCTATCAGTCGGTATCCCACTTTGTGTACAGGCCCAATAGAAAGTCTATCAGTCTGTATCCCACTCTGTGTACAGGCTCAATAGTAAGTCTAATCAGCCTGTATACCACTCTGTGTACAGGCTCAATAGTAAGTCTATCAGCCTGTATAACACTCTGTGTACAGGCTCAATAGTACGTCTATCAGCCGGTATCCCACTCTGTGTACAGGCTCAATAGTAATTCTATTAGCCTGTATCCCACTCTGTGTACAGGTCAATAGTAAGTCTATCAGCCTGTATCCCACTCTGTGTACAGGCTCAATAGTAAGTCTATCAGTCTGTATCCCACTCTGTGTACAGGCTCAATAGAAAGTCTATCAGCCTGTATCCCTATCTGTGTACAGGCTCAAGAGAAAGTCTATCAGTCTGTATCGCACTCTGTGTACAGGCTCAAGAGAAAGTCTATCAGTCTGTATCGCACTCTGTGTACAGGCTCAATAGAAAGTCTATCAGCCTGTATCCCACTCTGTGTACAGATTCAATAGTACATCTATCAGGCTGTATCCCACTATGTGTACAGGCTCAATAGTAAGTCTATCAGCCTGTATCCCACTCTGTGTACAGACTCAATAGAAAGTCTATCAGCCTGTATCCCACTCTGTGTACAGGCTCAATAGTAAGTCTATCAGCCTGTATCCCACTCTGTGTACAGGCTCAATAGAAAATCTATCAGCCTGTATCCCACTCTGTGTACAGGCTCAATAGTTCGTCTATCACTCTCTATCCCACTCTGTGTACAGGCTCAATAGAAAGTCTATCAGCCTCTATCCCGCTCTGTGTACAGGCTCAATAGAAAGTCTATCAGCCTCTATCCCGCTCTGTGTACAGGCTCAATAGTAAGTCTATCAGCCTGTATCCCACTATGTGTACAGACTCAATAGTGCGTTTATCAGCCTGTATCCCACTTTGTGTACAGGCCCAATAGAAAGTCTATCAGCCTGTATCCCTCTCTGTGTACAGGCTCAATAGAAAGTCTATCAGCCTGTATCCCACTCTGTGTATAGGCTCAATAGTAAGTCTATCAGCCTCTATCCCACTCTGTGTACAGGCTCAATAGTAAGTCTATCAGCCTGTATCCCACTCTGTGTACAGACTCAATAGTAAGTCTATCAGCCTGTATCCCACTCTGTGTACAGGCTCAATAGAAAGTCTATCAGTCTGTATCCCACTCTGTGTACAGTCTCAATAGTAAGTCTAATCAGCCTGTATCCCACTCTGTGTACAGGCTCAATAGTAAGTCTATCAGCCTGTATCCCACTCTGTGTACAGGCTCAATAGTAAGTCTATCATCCTGTATCCCACTCTGTGTACAGGCTCAATGGTAAGTCTATCAGCCGGTATCCCACTCTGTGTACAGGCTCAATAGTAAGTCTATCAGCCTGTATCCCACTCTGTGTACAGACTCAATAGTAAGTCTATCAGCCTGTATCCCACTCTGTGTACAGGCTCAATAGAAAGTCTATCAGTCTGTATCCCACTCTGTGTATAGGCTCAATAGTAAGTCTATCAGCCTCTATCCCACTCTGTGTATAGGCTCAATAGTAAGTATATCAGCCTCTATCCCACTCTGTGTACAGGCTCAATAGTAAGTCTATCAGCCTGTATCCCACTCTGTGTACAGACTCAATAGTAAGTCTATCAGCCTGTATCCCACTCTGTGTACAGGCTCAATAGAAAGTCTATCAGTCTGTATCCCACTCTGTGTACAGGCTCAATAGTAAGTCTAATCAGCCTGTATCCCACTCTGTGTACAGGCTCAATAGTAAGTCTATCATCCTGTATCCCACTCTGTGTACAGGCTCAATGGTAAGTCTATCAGCCGGTATCCCACTCTGTGTACAGGCTCAATAGTACGTCTATCAGCCTGTATCCCACCATGTGTACAGGCTCAATAGAAAGTCTATCAGTCTGTATCCCACTCTGTGTACAGGCTCAATAGTAAGTCTATCAGCCTGTATCCCACTCTGTGTACAGGCTCAATAGTAAGTCTATCAGCCTGTATAACACTCTGTGTACAGGCTCAATAGTACGTCTATCAGCTGGTATCCCACTCTGTGTACAGGCTCAATAGTAATTCTATTAGCCTGTATCCCACTCTGTGTACAGGTCAATAGTAAGTCTATCAGCCTGTATCCCACTCTGTGTACAGGCTCAATAGTAAGTCTATCAGTCTGTATCCCACTCTGTGTACAGGCTCAATAGTAAGTCTATCAGCCTGTATCCCTCTCTGTGTACAGGCTCAATAGAAAGTCTATCAGTCTGTATCGCACTCTGTGTACAGGCTCAATAGAAAGTCTATCAGTCTGTATCCCACTCTGTGTACAGATTCAATAGTACATCTATCAGCCTGTATCCCACTATGTGTACAGGCTCAATAGTAAGTCTATCAGCCGGTATCCCACTCTGTGTACAGGCTCAATAGAAAGTCTATCAGCCTGTATCCCACTCTGTGTATAGGCTCAATAGTAAGTCTATCAGCCTGTATCCCACTCTGTGTACAGGCTCAATAGTAAGTCTATCAGCCTGTATCCCACTCTGTGTACAGACTCAATAGTAAGTCTATCAGCCTGTATCCCACTCTGTGTACAGGCTCAATAGAAAGTCTATCAGTCTGTATCCCACTCTGTGTACAGTCTCAATAGTAAGTCTAATCAGCCTGTATCCCACTCTGTGTACAGGCTCAATAGTAAGTCTATCAGCCTGTATCCCACTCTGTGTACAGGCTCAATAGTAAGTCTATCATCCTGTATCCCACTCTGTGTACAGGCTCAATGGTAAGTCTATCAGCCGGTATCCCACTCTGTGTACAGGCTCAATAGTAAGTCTATCAGCCTGTATCCCACTCTGTGTACAGACTCAATAGTAAGTCTATCAGCCTGTATCCCACTCTGTGTACAGGCTCAATAGAAAGTCTATCAGTCTGTATCCCACTCTGTGTATAGGCTCAATAGTAAGTCTATCAGCCTCTATCCCACTCTGTGTATAGGCTCAATAGTAAGTCTATCAGCCTCTATCCCACTCTGTGTACAGGCTCAATAGTAAGTCTATCAACCTGTATCCCACTCTGTGTACAGGCTCAATGGTAAGTCTATCAGCCTCTATCCCACGTTGTGTACAGGCTCAATAGTAAGTCTATCAGCCTGTATCCCACTCTGTGTACAGGCTCAATAGAAAATCTATCAGCCTGTATCGCACTCTGTGTACAGGCTCAATAGTAAGTCTATCAGCCTGTATCCCACTCTGTGTACAGGCTCAATAGAAAGTCTATCAGTCTGTATCCCACTATGTGTACAGGCTCAATAGTAAGTCTATCAGCCTGTATCCCACTCTGTGTACAGGCTCAATAGAAAGTCTATCAGTCTGTATCCCACTCTGTGTACAGGCTCAATAGTAAGTCTATCAGCCTTTATCCCACTCTGTGTACAGACTCAATAGAAAGTCTAACAGTCTGTATCCCACTCTGTGTACAGGCTCAATAGTAAGTCTATCAACCCGTATCCCACTCTGTGTACAGGCTCAATAGTAAGTCTATCAGCCCGTATCCCACTCTGTGTACAGGCTCAAAAGTACGTCTATCAGCCTGTATCCCACTCTGTGTACAGACACAATAGAAAGTCTATCAGCCTGTATCCCACTCTGTATACAGGCTCAATAGTAAGTCTATCAGCCTGTATCCCACTCTGTGTACAGACTCAATAGAAAGTCTATCAGCCTGTATCCCACTCTGTGTACAGGCTCAATAGTAAGTCTATCAGCCTGTATCCCACTCTGTGTATAGGCTCAATAATAATTCTATCAGCCTGTATCCCACTCTGTGTACAGGCCCAATAGAAAGTCTATCAGTCTGTATCCCATTCTGTGTACAGGCTCAATAGTAAGTCTATCAGCCTGTATCCCACTCTGTGTACAGGCTCAATAGAAAGTCTATCAGTCTGTATCCCACTCTGTGTACAGGCTCAATAGTAAGTCGATCAGCCTGTATCCCACTTTGTGTACAGGCTCAATAGTAAGTCTATCAACCTGTATCCCACTCTGTGTACAGGCTCAATGGTAAGTCTATCAGCCTGTATCCCACGTTGTGTACAGGCTCAATAGTAAGTCTATCAGCCTGTATCCCACTCTGTGTACAGGCTCAATAGAAAATCTATCAGCCTGTATCGCACTCTGTGTACAGGCTCAATAGTAAGTCTATCAGCCTGTATCCCACTCTGTGTACAGGCTCAATAGAAAGTCTATCAGTCTGTATCCCACTATGTGTACAGGCTCAATAGTAAGTCTATCAGCCTGTATCCCACTCTGTGTACAGGCTCAATAGAAAGTCTATCAGTCTGTATCCCACTCTGTGTACAGGCTCAATAGTAAGTCTATCAGCCTTTATCCCACTCTGTGTACAGGCTCAATAGTAAGTCTATCAGCCCGTATCCCACTCTGTGTACAGGCTCAAAAGTACGTCTATCAGCCTGTATCCCACTCTGTGTACAGACACAATAGAAAGTCTATCAGCCTGTATCCCACTCTGTGTATAGGCTCAATAATAATTCTATCAGCCTGTATCCCACTCTGTGTACAGGCTCAATAGAAAATCTATCAGCCTGTATCCCACTCTGTGTACAGACTCAATAGTGCGTTTATCAGCCTGTATTCCACTTTGTGTACAGGCCCAATAGAAAGTCTATCAGTCTGTATCCCACTCTGTGTACAGGCTCAATAGTAAGTCTATCAGCCTGTATCCCTCTCTGTGTACAGGCTCAATAGAAAGTCTATCAGTCGGTATCCCACTCTGTGTACAGGCTCAATAGTAAGTCTATCAGCCTGTATCCCACTCTGTGTACAGGCTCAATAGTGCGTTTATCAGCCTGTATTCCACTTTGTGTACAGGCCCAATAGAAAGTCTATCAGTCTGTATCCCACTCTGTGTACAGGCTCAATAGTAAGTCTATCAGCCTGTATCCCTCTCTGTGTACAGGCTCAATAGAAAGTCTATCAGCCTGTATCCCACTCTGTGTATAGGCTCAATAGTAAGTCTATCAGCCTCTATCCCACTCTGTGTACAGGCTCAATAGTAAGTCTATCAGCCTTTATCCCACTATGTGTACAGACTCAATAGTGCGTTTATCAGCCTGTATCCCACTTTGAGTACAGGCCCAATAGAAAGTCTATCAGTCTGTATCCCACTCTGTGTACAGGCTCAATAGTAAGTCTGTCAGCCTGTATCCCTCTCTGTGTACAGGCTCAATAGAAAGTCTATCAGCCTGTATCCCACTCTGTGTATAGGTTCAATAGTAAGTCTATCAGCCTCTATCCCACTCTGTGTACAGGCTCAATAGTAAGTCTATCAGCCTGTATCCCTCTCTGTGTACAGGCTCAATAGAAAGTCTATCAGTCTGTATCGCACTCTGTGTACAGGCTCAATAGAAAGTCTATCAGTCTGTATCCCACTCTGTGTACAGATTCAATAGTACATCTATCAGCCTGTATCCCACTATGTGTACAGGCTCAATAGTAAGTCTATCAGCCGGTATCCCACTCTGTGTACAGGCTCAATAGTACGTCTATCAGCCTCTATCCCGCTCTGTGTACAGGCTCAATAGTAAGTCTATCAGCCTGTATCCCACTATGTGTACAGACTCAATAGTGCGTTTATCAGCCTGTATCCCACTTTGTGTACAGGCCCAATAGAAAGTCTATCAGTCTGTATCCCACTCTGTGTACAGGCTCAATAGTAAGTCTATCAGCCTGTATCCCACTCTGTGTACAGACTCAATAGTAAGTCTATCAGCCTGTATCCCACTCTGTGTACAGGCTCAATAGAAAGTCTATCAGTCTGTATCCCACTCTGTGTACAGGCTCAATAGTAAGTCGATCAGCCTGTATCCCACTTTGTGTACAGGCTCAATAGTAAGTCTATCAACCTGTATCCCACTCTGTGTACAGGCTCAATGGTAAGTCTATCAGCCTGTATCCCACGTTGTGTACAGGCTCAATAGTAAGTCTATCAGCCTGTATCCCACTCTGTGTACAGGCTCAATAGTAAGTCTATCAGCCTGTATCCCACTCTGTGTACAGGCTCAATAGAAAGTCTATCAGTCTGTATCCCACTATGTGTACAGGCTCAATAGTAAGTCTATCAGCCTGTATCCCACTCTGTGTACAGGCTCAATAGAAAGTCTATCAGTCTGTATCCCACTCTGTGTACAGGCTCAATAGTAAGTCTATCAGCCTTTATCCCACTCTGTGTACGGACTCAATAGAAAGTCTAACAGTCTGTATCCCACTCTGTGTACAGGCTCAATAGTAAGTCTATCAACCCGTATCCCACTCTGTGTACAGGCTCAATAGTAAGTCTATCAGCCCGTATCCCACTCTGTGTACAGGCTCAAAAGTACGTCTATCAGCCTGTATCCCACTCTGTGTACAGACACAACAGAAAGTCTATCAGCCTGTATCCCACTCTGTATACAGGCTCAATAGTAAGTCTATCAGCCTGTATCCCACTCTGTGTACAGACTCAATAGAAAGTCTATCAGCCTGTATCCCACTCTGTGTACAGGCTCAATAGTAAGTCTATCAGCCTGTATCCCACTCTGTGTATAGGCTCAATAATAATTCTATCAGCCTGTATCCCACTCTGTGTACAGGCCCAATAGAAAGTCTATCAGTCTGTATCCCATTCTGTGTACAGGCTCAATAGTAAGTCTATCAGCCTGTATCCCACTCTGTGTACAGGCTCAATAGAAAGTCTATCAGTCTGTATCCCACTCTGTGTACAGGCTCAATAGTAAGTCGATCAGCCTGTATCCCACTTTGTGTACAGGCTCAATAGTAAGTCTATCAACCTGTATCCCACTCTGTGTACAGGCTCAATGGTAAGTCTATCAGCCTGTATCCCACGTTGTGTACAGGCTCAATAGTAAGTCTATCAGCCTGTATCCCACTCTGTGTACAGGCTCAATAGAAAATCTATCAGCCTGTATCGCACTCTGTGTAGAGGCTCAATAGTAAGTCTATCAGCCTGTATCCCAGTCTGTGTACAGGCTCAATAGAAAGTCTATCAGTCTGTATCCCACTATGTGTACAGGCTCAATAGTAAGTCTATCAGCCTGTATCCCACTCTGTGTACAGGCTCAATAGAAAGTCTATCAGTCTGTATCCCACTCTGTGTACAGTCTCAATAGTAAGTCTATCAGTCTTTATCCCACTCTGTGTACAGACTCAATGGAAAGTCTAACAGTCTGTATCCCACTCTGTGTACAGGCTCAATAGTAAGTCTATCAACCCGTATCCCACTCTGTGTACAGGCTCAATAGTAAGTCTATCAGCCCGTATCCCACTCTGTGTACAGGCTCAAAAGTACGTCTATCAGCCTGTATCCCACTCTGTGTACAGACACAATAGAAAGTCTATCAGCCTGTATCCCACTCTGTGTATAGGCTCAATAATAATTCTATCAGCCTGTATCCCACTCTGTGTACAGGCTCAATAGAAAATCTATCAGCCTGTATCCCACTCTGTGTACAGACTCAATAGTGCGTTTATCAGCCTGTATTCCACTTTGTGTACAGGCCCAATAGAATGTCTATCAGTCTGTATCCCACTCTGTGTACAGGCTCAATAGTAAGTCTATCAGCCTGTATCCCTCTCTGTGTACAGGCTCAATAGAAAGTCTATCAGTCGGTATCCCACTTTGTGTACAGGCCCAATAGAAAGTCTATCAGTCTGTATCCCACTCTGTGTACAGGCTCAATAGTAAGTCTATCAGCCTGTATCCCTCTCTGTGTACAGGCTCAATAGAAAGTCTATCAGCCTGTATCCCACTCTGTGTATAGGTTCAATAGTAAGTCTATCAGCCTCTATCCCACTCTGTGTACAGGCTCAATAGTAAGTCTATCAGCCTGTATCCCACTCTGTGTACAGACTCAATAGTAAGTCTATCAGCCTGTATCCCACTCTGTGTACAGGCTCAATAGAAAGTCTATCAGTCTGTATCCCACTCTGTGTACAGGCTCAATAGTAAGTCGATCAGCCTGTATCCCACTTTGTGTACAGGCTCAATAGTAAGTCTATCAGCCTGTATCCCACTCTGTGTACAGGCTCAATAGAAAGTCTATCAGTCTGTATCCCACTCTGTGTACAGGCTCAATAGTAAGTCTATCAACCTGTATCCCACTCTGTGTACAGGCTCAATAGTAAGTCTATCAGCCTGTATCCCACTTTGTGTACAGGCTCAATATTAAGTCTATCAGCCTGTATCCCTCTCTGTGTACAGGCTCAATAGAAAATCTATCAGCCTGTATCGCACTCTGTGTACAGGCTCAATAGTAAGTTTATCAGCCTGTATCCCACTCTGTGTACAGGCTCAATAGAAAGTCTATCAGTCTGTATCCCACTATGTGTACAGGCTCAATAGTAAGTCTATCAGCCTGTATCCCACTCTGTGTACAGGCTCAATAGAAAGTCTATCAGTCTGTATCCCATTCTGTGTACAGGCTCAATAGTAAGTCTATCAGCCCGTATCCCACTCTGTGTACAGGCTCAATAGTACGTCTATCAGCCTGTATCCCACTCTGTGTACAGACACAATAGAAAGTCTATCAGCCTGTATCCCACTCTGTATACAGGCTCAATAGTAAGTCTATCAGCCCGTATCCCACTCTGTGTACAGGCTCAATAGTACGTCTATCAGCCTGTATCCCACTCTTTGTACAGACACAATAGAAAGTCTATCAGCCTGTATCCCACTCTGTATACAGGCTCAATAGTAAGTCTATCAGCCTGTATCCCACTCTGTGTATAGGCTCAATAGTAATTCTATCAGCCTGTATCCCACTTTGTGTACAGGCCCAATAGAAAGTCTATCAGTCTGTATCCCACTCTGTGTACAGGCTCAATAGTAAGTCTATCAGCCTGTATCCCTCTCTGTGTACAGGCTCAATAGAAAGTCTATCAGTCGGTATCCCACTCTGTGTACAGGCTCAATAGTAAGTCTATCAGCCTCTATCCCACTCTGTGTACAGGCTCAATAGTAAGTCTATCAGCCTGTATCCCACTCTGTGTACAGACTCAATAGAAAGTCTATCAGCCTGTATCCCACTCTGTGTACAGGCTCAATAGAAAGTCTATCAGTCTGTATCCCACTCTGTGTACAGGCTCAATAGTAAGTCGATCAGCCTGTATCCCACTTTGTGTACAGGCTCAATAGTAAGTCTATCAGCCTGTATCCCACTCTGTGTACAGGCTCAATAGAAAGTCTATCAGTCTGTATCCCACTCTGTGTATAGGCTCAATAGTAAGTCTATCAACCTGTATCCCACTCTGTGTACAGGCTCAATAGTAAGTCTATCAGCCTGTATCCCACTTTGTGTACAGGCTCAATAGTAAGTCTATCAGCCTGTATCCCTCTCTGTGTACAGGCTCAATAGAAAATCTATCAGCCTGTATCGCACTCTGTGTACAGGCTCAATAGTAAGTTTATCAGCCTGTATCCCACTCTGTGTACAGGCTCAATAGAAAGTCTATCAGTCTGTATCCCACTATGTGTACAGGCTCAATAGTAAGTCTATCAGCCTGTATCCCACTCTGTGTACAGGCTCAATAGAAAGTCTATCAGTCTGTATCCCACTCTGTGTACAGGCTCAATAGTAAGTCTATCAGCCCGTATCCCACTCTGTGTACAGGCTCAATAGTACGTCTATCAGCCTGTATCCCACTCTGTGTACAGACACAATAGAAAGTCTATCAGCCTGTATCCCACTCTGTATACAGGCTCAATAGTAAGTCTATCAGCCTGTATCCCACTCTGTGTATAGGCCCAATAGAAAGTCTATCAGTCTGTATCCCACTCTGTGTACAGGCCCAATAGAAAGTCTATCAGTCTGTATCCCACTCTGTGTACAGGCTCAATAGTAAGTCTATCAGCCTGTATCCCTCTCTGTGTACAGGCTCAATAGAAAGTCTATCAGTCGGTATCCCACTCTGTGTACAGGCTCAATAGTAAGTCTATCAGCCTGTATCCCTCTCTGTGTACAGGCTCAATAGAAAGTCTATCAGTCGGTATCCCACTCTGTGTACAGATTCAATAGTAAGTCTATCAGCCTGTATCCCACTCTGTGTATAGGCTCAATAGTAAGTCTATCAGCCTCTATCCCACTCTGTGTACCGGCTCAATAGTACATCTATCAGCCTGTATCCCACTCTGTGTACAGACTCAATAGATTTTCTATCAGCCTGTATTCCACTCTGTGTACAGGCTCAATAGTAAGTCTATCAGCCTGTACCCCACTCTGTGTACAGGCTCAATAGAAAGTCTATCAGCCTGTATCCCACTCTGTGTACAGACTCAATAGTAAGTCTATCAGCCTGTATCCCACTCTGTGTACAGGCTCAATTGTGCGTTTATCAGCCTGTATCCCACTTTGTGTACAGGCCCAATAGAAAGTCTAGCAGTCTGTATCCCACTCTGTGTACAGGCTCAATAGTACATCTATCAGTCTGTATCCCACTCTGTGTACAGACTCAATAGAAAATCTATCAGCCTGTATTCCAGTCTGTGTACAGGCTCAATAGTAAGTCTATCAGCCTGTACCCCACTCTGTGTACAGGCTCAATAGAAAGTCTATCAGCCTGTATCCCACTCTGTGTACAGGCTCAATTGTGCGTTTATCAGCCTGTATCCCACTTTGTGTACAGGCCCAATAGTAAGTCTATCAGCCTGTATCCCACTCTGTGTACAGGCTCAATAGAAAGTCTAGCAGTCTGTATCCCACTCTGTGTACAGGCTCAATAGTGAGTCTATCAGCCTGTATCCCACTCTGTGTACAGACTCAATAGAAAGTCTATCAGCCTGTATCCCACTCTGTGTACAGGCTTAATAGTAAGTCTATCAGCCTGTATCCCACTCTGTGTACAGACTCAATAGAAAGTCTATCAGCCTGTATCCCACTCTGTGTACAGGATCAATAGTAAGTCTATCAGCCTGTATCCCACTCTGTGTATAGGCTCAATAGTAAGTCTATCAGCCTCTATCCCACTCTGTGTACAGGCTCAATAGTACATCTATCAGTCTGTATCCCACTCTGTGTACAGACTCAATAGAAAATCTATCAGCCTGTATTCCACTCTGTGTACAGGCTTAATAGTAAGTCTATCAGCCTGTACCCCACTCTGTGTACAGACTCAATAGTAAGTCTATCAGCCTGTATCCCACTCTGTGTACAGGCTCAATTGTGCGTTTATCAGCCTGTATCCCACTTTGTGTACAGGCCCAATAGAAAGTCTATCGGTCTGTATCCCACTCTGTGTACAGGCTCAATAGTAAGTCTATCAGCCTGTATCCCACTCTGTGTACAGACTCAATAGTAAGTCTATCAGCCTGTATCCCACTCTGTATACAGGCTCAATTGTGCGTTTATCAGCCTGTATCCCACTTTGTGTACAGGCCCAATAGAAAGTCTAGCAGTCTGTATCCCACTCTGTGTACAGGCTCAATAGTAAGTCTATCATCCTGTATCCCACTCTGTGTACAGACTCAATAGAAAGTCTATCAGTCTGTATCCCACTCTGTGTACAGGCTCAATAGAAAGTCTATCAGCCTGTATCCCACTCTGTGTACAGACTCAATAGTAAGTCTATCAGCCTGTATCCCACTCTGTATACAGGCTCAATTGTGCGTTTATCAGCCTGTATCCCACTTTGTGTACAGGCCCAATAGAAAGTCTAGCAGTCTGTATCCCACTCTGTGTACAGGCGCAACATGAAGTCTATCAGTCTGTATCCCACTCTGTGTACAGGCTCAATAGAAAGTCTATCGGCCTGTATCCCACTCTGTTTACAGGCTCAATAGTAAGTCTATCAGTCTGTATCCCACTCTGTGTATAGGCTCAATAGTAAGTCTATCAGCCTGTATCCCACTCTCTGTACAGGCTCAATTGTGCGTTTATCAGCCTGTATCCCACTTTGTGTACAGGCCCAATAGAAAGTCTAGCAGTCTGTATCCCACTCTGTGTACAGGCTCAATTGTGCGTTTATCAGCCTGTATCCCACTTTGTGTACAGGCCCAATAGAAAGTCTATCAGTCTGTATCCCACTCTGTGTACAGGCTCAATAGTAAGTCTATCAGCCTCTATCCCGCTCTGTGTACAGGCTCAATAGAAAGTCTATCAGCCTGTATCCCATTCTGTGTATAGGCTCAATAGTAAGTCTATCGGCCTGTATCCCACTCTGTTTACAGGCTCAATAGTAAGTCTATCAGTCTGTATCCCACTCTGTGTATAGGCTCAATAGTATGTCTATCAGCCTGTATCCCACTCTGTGTACAGGCTCAATAGTAAGTCTATCAGCCTCTATCCCACTCTGTGTACAGGCTCAATAGTACATCTATCAGTCTGTATCCCACTCTGTGTACAGGCTCAATAGAAAATCTATCAGCCTGTATTCCACTCTGTGTACAGGCTCAATAGTAAGTCTATCAGCCTGTACCCCACTCTGTGTACAGGCTTAATAGAAAGTCTTTCAGTCTGTATCCCACTCTGTGTACAGGCTCAATAGTAAGTCTATCAGCCTGTATCCCACTCTGTGTATAGGCTCAATAGTAAGTCTATCAGCCTGTATCCCACTCTGTGTATAGGCTCAATAGTAAGTCTATCAGTCTGTATCCCACTCTGTGTACAGGTCAATAGTAAGTCTATTAGCCTGTATCCCACTCTGTATACAGGCTCAATAGTAAGTCTATCAGCCTGTATCCCACTCTGTGTACAGGGTCAATAGAAAGTCTATCAGCCTGTATCCCACTCTGTGTACAGGCTCAATCGTAAGTCTATCAGCCTGTATCCCACTCTGTGTATAGGCTCAATAGTAAGTCTATCAGTCTGTATCCCACTCTGTGTACAGGTCAATAGTAAGTCTATTAGCCTGTATCCCACTCTGTATACAGGCTCAATAGTAAGTCTATCAGCCTGTATCCCACTCTGTGTACAGGGTCAATAGAAAGTCTATCAGCCTGTATCCCACTCTGTGTACAGGCTCAATCGTAAGTCTATCAGTCTGTATCCCACTCTGTGTATAGGCTCAATAGTAAGTCTATCAGCCTGTTTCCCACTCTGTGTACAGGCTCAATAGTAATTCTATCAGCCTGTATCCCACTCTGTGTACAGGTCAATAGTAAGTCTATTAGCCTGTATCCCACTCTGTGTATAGGCTCAATAGTAAGTCTATCAGCCTGTATCCCACTCTGTGTACAGGCTCAATAGTACGTCTATCAGCCTGTATCCTACTCTGTGTACAGGCTCAATAGAAAGTCTTATCAGCCTGCATCCCACTCTGTATACAGGCTCAATAGTAAGTCTATCAGCCTGTATCCCACTCTGTGTACAGGCTCAATAGTAAGTCTATCAGCCTGTATCCCACTCTGTGTATAGGCTCAATAGTAAGTCTATCAGCCTGTATCCCACTCTGTGTATAGGCTCAATAGTAAGTCTATCAGCCTGTATCCCACTCTGTGTATAGGCTCAATAGTAAGTCTATCAGCCTGTATCCCACTCTGTGTACAGGCTCAGTAGTAAGTCTATCAGCCTGTATTCCACTCTGTGCACAGGCTCAATAGTAAGTCTATCAGCCTGTATCCCACTCTGTGTACAGGTCAATAGAAAGTCTATCAGTCTGTATCCCATTCTGTGTACAGGCTCAATAGTAAGTCTATCAGCCTGTATCCCACTCTGTGTATAGGCTCAATAGTAAGTCTATCAGTCTGTATCCCAATCTGTGTACAGGCTCAATAGTAAGTCTATCAGCCTGTATCCCACTCTGTGTACAGGCTCAATAGAAAGTCTATCAGCCTGTATCCCACTCTGTGTACAGGCTCAATAGTAATTCTATCAGTCTGTATCCCACTCTGTGTATAGGCTCAATAGTAACTCTATCAGCCTGTATCCCACTCTGTGTACAGGCTCAATAGTACGTCTATCAGCCTGTATCCTACTCTGTGTACAGGCTCAATAGAAAGTCTTATCAGCCTGTATCCCACTCTGTGTACAGGGTCAATAGTAAGTCTATCAGCCTGTATCCCACTCTGTGTATAGGCTCAATAGTACGTCTATCAGCCTGTATCCCACTCTGTGTACAGGCTCAATAGTAAGTCTATCAGCCTGTATCCTACTCTGTGTATAGGCTCAATAGTAAGTCTATCAGCCTGTATCCCTCTCTGTGTACAGGCTCAATAGAAAGTCTATCAGTCGGTATCGCACTCTGTGTATAGGCTCAATAGTAAGTCTATCAGCCTGTATCCCACTCTGTGTACAGGCTCAATAGTAAGTCTATTAGCCTGTATCCCACTCTGTGTACAGATTCAATACTACGTCTATCAGCCTGTATCCCACTCTGTGTACAGGCTCAATAGTAAGTCTATCAGCCGGTATCCCACTCTGTGTACAGGCTCAATAGTAAGTCTATCAGCCTGTATCCCACTCTGTGTACAGACTCAATAGTACATCTATCAGTCTGTATCCCACTCTGTGTACAGGCTCAATAGAAAATCTATCAGCCTGTATTCCACTCTGTGTACAGGCTCAATAGTAAGTCTATAAGCCTGTATCCCACTCTGTGTACAGGCTCAATAGTAAGTCTATCAGTCTGTATCCCATTCTGTGTACAGGCTCAATAGTAAGTCTATCAGCCTGTATCCCACTCTGTGTACAGGCTTAATAGTAAGACTATCAGCCTGTATCCCACGCTGTGTACAGGCGCAACAGAAAGTCTATCAGTCTGTATCACACTCTGTGTACAGGCTCAATAGTTCGTCTATCACTCTGTATCCCACTCTGTGTACAGGCTCAATAGAAAGTCTATCAGCCTCTATCCCGCTCTGTGTACAGGCTCAATAGAAACTCTATCAGTCTGTATCCCACTCTGTGTACAGGCTCAATAGTAAGTCTATCATCCGGTATCCCACTCTGTGTACAGGCTCAATAGTACGTCTATTAGTCTGTATCCTACTCTGTGTACAGGTCAATAGTAAGTCTATCAGTCGGTATCCCACTCTGTGTACAGGCTCAATAGAAAGTCTTATCAGCCTGTATCCCACTCTGTATACAGGCTCAATAGTACATCTATCAGCCTGTAACCCACTCTCTATACAGGCTCAATAGTAAGTCTATCAGCCTAAATCCCACTCTGTGTACAGGGTCAATAGTAAGTCTATCAGCCTGTATCCCACTCTGTGTATAGGCTCAATAGTAAGTCTATCAGCCTGTATCCCACTCTGTGTACAGGCTCAATAGAAAGTCTATCAGCCTGTATCCCACTCTGTGTACAGGCTCAATAGAAAGTATATCAGCCTGTATCCCACTCTGTGTACAGGCTCAATAGTAATTCTATCAGCCTGTATCCCACTCTGTTTACAGGCTCAATAGTAAGTCTATCAGCCTGTATCCCACTCTGTGTACAGGCTCAATAGTAAGTCTATCAGCCTGTATCCCACTCTGTGTACAGGCTCAATAGAAAGTCTATCAGTCTGTATCCCACTCTGTGTACAGGCTCAATAGTAAGTCTATCAGCCTGTATCCCACTCTGTGTACAGGCTCAATAGTAAGTCTATCAGCCTGTATCCCACTCTGTGTACAGGCTCAATAGAAAATCTATCAGCCTGTATCCCACTCTGTGTACAGTCTCAATAGTAAGTCTATCAGCCTGTATCCCACTCTGTGTACAGGCTCAATAGAAAGTCTATCAGTCTGTATCCCACTCTGTGTACAGGCTCAATAGTAAGTCTATCAGCCTGTATCCCACTCTGTGTACAGGCTCAATAGTAAGTCTATCAGTCTGTATCCCACTCTGTGTACAGGCTCAATAGTAAGTCTATCTGCCTGTTTCCCACTCTGTGTACAGACTCAATAGTAAGTCTATCAGCCTGTATCCCACTCTGAGTACAGGCGCAACAGAAAGTCTATCAGTCTGTATCACACTCTGTGTACAGGCTCAATAGTTCGTCTATCACTCTGTATCCCACTCTGTGTACAGGCTCAATAGAAAGTCTATCAGCCTCTATCCCGCTCTGTGTACAGGCTCAATAGTAAGTCTATCAGCCGGTATCCCACTCTGTGTACAGGCTCAATAGTACGTCTATCAGCCTGTATCCTACTCTGTGTACAGGCTCAATAGAAAGTCTTATCAGCCTGTATCCCACTCTGTATACAGGCTCAATAGTACATCTATCAGCCTGTATCCCACTCTGTGTACAGGCTCAATAGTAATTCTATCAGCCTGTATCCCACTCTGTGTACAGGTCAATAGTAAGTCTATTAGCCTGTATCCCACTCTGTATACAGGCTCAATAGTAAGTCTATCAGCCTGTATCCCACTCTGTGTACAGGGTCAATAGAAAGTCTATCAGCCTGTATCCCACTCTGTGTACAGGCTCAATAGTAAGTCTATCATCCTGTATCCCACTCTGTGTATAGGCTCAATAGTAAGTCTGTCAGCCTGTATCCCACTCTGTGTACAGGCTCAATATCAATTCTATCAGTCTGTATCCCACTCTGTGTATAGGCTCAATAGTAAGTCTATCAGCCTGTATCCCACTCTGTGTACAGGCTCAATAGTAAGTCTATCAGCCGGTATCCCACTCTGTGTACAGGCTCAAAAATACGTCTATCAGCCTGTATCCTACTCTGTGTACAGGCTCAATAGAAAGTCTTATCAGCCTGTATCCCACTCTGTATACAGGCTCAATAGTACATCTATCAGCCTGTATCCCACTCTGTGTACAGGCTCAATAGTAATTCTATCAGCCTGTATCCCACTCTGTGTACAGGTCAATAGTAAGTCTATCAGCCTGTATCCCACTCTGTGTATAGGCTCAATAGTAAGTCTATCAGCCTGTATCCCACTCTGTGTACAGGCTCAATAGTAAGTCTATCAGCCTGTATCCCACTCTGTGAACAGACTCAATAGAAAGTCTATCAGCCTGTATCCCACTCTGTGTACAGGCTTAATAGTAAGTCTATCAGCCTGTATCCCACTCTGTGTACAGGCGCAACATGAAGTCTATCAGCCTGTATCCCACTCTGTGTACAGATTCAATAGTACGTCTATCAGCCTGTATCTCACTCTGTGTACAGGCTCAATAGTAAGTCTATCAGCCGGTATCCCACTCTGTGTACAGGCTCAATAGTAAGTCTATCAGCCTGTATCCCACTCTGTGTACAGACCCAATAGAAAGTCTATCAGCCTGTATCCCACTCTGTGTACAGGATCAATAGTAACTCTATCAGCCTGTATCCCACTCTGTGTACACTCTCAATAGTAAGTTTATCAGCCTGTATCCCACTCTGTGTACAGGCTCAATAGAAAGTCTATCAGTCTGTATCCCACTATGTGTACAGGCTCAATAGTAAGTCTATCAGCCTGTATCCCACTCTGTGTACAGGCTCAATAGAAAGTCTATCAGTCTGTATCCCACTCTGTGTACAGGCTCAATAGTAAGTCTATCAGCCCGTATCCCACTCTGTGTACAGGCTCAATAGTACGTCTATCAGCCTGTATCCCACTCTGTGTACAGACACAATAGAAAGTCTATCAGCCTGTATCCCACTCTGTATACAGGCTCAATAGTAAGTCTATCAGCCTGTATCCCACTCTGTGTATAGGCTCAATAGTAATTCTATCAGCCTGTATCCCACTTTGTGTACAGGCCCAATAGAAAGTCTATCAGTCTGTATCCCACTCTGTGTACAGGCTCAATAGTAAGTCTATCAGCCTGTATCCCTCTCTGTGTACAGGCTCAATAGAAAGTCTATCAGTCGGTATCCAACTCTGTGTACAGGCTCAATAGTAAGTCTATCAGCCTGTATCCCTCTCTGTGTACAGGCTCAATAGAAAGTCTATCAGTCGGTATCCCACTCTTGTGTACAGATTCAATAGTAAGTCTATCAGCCTGTATTCCTCTCTGTGTATAGGCTCAATAGTAAGTCTATCAGCCTCTATCCCACTCTGTGTACAGGCTCAATAGTACATCTATCAGCCTGTATCCCAATCTGTGTACAGACTCAATAGATTTTCTATCAGCCTGTATTCCACTCTGTGTACAGGCTCAATAGTAAGTCTATCAGCCTGTACCCCACTCTGTGTACAGGCTCAATAGAAAGTCTATCAGCCTGTATCCCACTCTGTGTACAGACTCAATAGTAAGTCTATCAGCCTGTATCCCACCCTGTGTACAGGCTCAATTGTGCGTTTATCAGCCTGTATCCCACTTTGTGTACAGGCCCAATAGAAAGTCTAGCAGTCTGTATCCCACTCTGTGTACAGGCTCAATAGTACATCTATCAGTCTGTATCCCACTCTGTGTACAGACTCAATAGAAAATCTATCAGCCTGTACCCCACTCTGTGTACAGGCTCAATAGAAAGTCTATCAGCCTGTATCCCACTCTGTGTACAGGCTCAATTGTGCGTTTATCAGCCTGTATCCCACTTTGTGTACAGGACCAATAGTAAGTCTATCAGCCTGTATCCCACTCTGTGTACAGGCTCAATAGAAAGTCTAGCAGTCTGTATCCCACTCTGTGTACAGGCTCAATAGTGAGTCTATCAGCCTGTATCCCACTCTGTGTTCAGGCTCAATAGTAAGTCTATCAGCCTGTATCCCACTCTGTGTACAGACTCAATAGAAAGTCTATCAGCCTGTATCCCACTCTGTGTACAGGCTTAATAGTAAGTCTATCAGCCTGTATCCCACTCTGTGTACAGACTCAATAGAAAGTCTATCAGCCTGTATCCCACTCTGTGTACAGGATCAATAGTAAGTCTATCAGCCTGTATCCCACTCTGTGTATAGGCTCAATAGTAAGTCTATCAGCCTCTATCCCACTCTGTGTACAGGCTCAATAGTACATCTATCAGTCTGTATCCCACTCTGTGTACAGACTCAATAGAAAGTCTATCAGCCTGTACCCCACTCTGTGTACAGTCTCAATAGTAAGTCTATCAGCCTGTATCCCACTCTGTGTACAGGCTCAATTGTGCGTTTATCAGCCTGTATCCCACTTTGTGTACAGGCTCAATAGTAAGTCTATCAGCCTGTATCCCACTCTGTGTACAGGCCCAATAGAAAGTCTATCAGTCTGTATCCCACTCTGTGTACAGGCTCAATAGTAAGTCTATCATCCTGTATCCCACTCTGTGTACAGACTCAATAGTAAGTCTATCAGCCTGTATCCCACTCTGTATACAGGCTCAATTGTGCGTTTATCAGCCTGTATCCCACTTTGTGTACAGGCCCAATAGAAAGTCTAGCAGTCTGTATCCCACTCTGTGTACAGGCGCAACATGAAGTCTATCAGTCTGTATCCCACTCTGTGTACAGGCTCAATAGAAAGTCTATCAGCCTGTATCCCACTCTGTATACAGACTCAATAGTAAGTCTATTTGCCTGTATCCCATTCTGTGTACAGGCTCAATAGTAAGTCTATCGGCCTGTATCCCACTCTGTTTACAGGCTCAATAGTAAGTCTATCAGTCTGTATCCCACTCTGTGTATAGGCTCAATAGTAAGTCTATCAGCCTGTATCCCACTCTGTGTACAGGCTCAATTGTGCGTTTATCAGCCTGTATCCCACTTTGTGTACAGGCCCAATAGAAAGTCTAGCAGTCTGTATCCCACTCTGTGTACAGGCTCAATTGTGCGTTTATCAGCCTGTATCCCACTTTGTGTACAGGCCCAATAGAAAGTCTATCAGTCTGTATCCCACTCTGTGTACAGGCTCAATAGAAAGTCTATCAGCCTCTATCCCGCTCTGTGTACAGGCTCAATAGAAAGTCTATCAGCCTGTATCCCACTCTGTATACAGACTCAATAGTAAGTCTATTAGCCTGTATCCCACTCTGTGTACAGGCTCAATAGTAAGTCTATCAGCCTGTATCCCACTCTGTGTATAGGCTCAATAGTAAGTCTATCAGCCTGTATCCCACTCTGTGTACAGGCTCAATAGTAAGTCTATCGGCCTGTATCCCACTCTGTTTACAGGCTCAATAGTAAGTCTATCAGTCTGTATCCCACTCTGTGTATAGGCTCAATAGTATGTCTATCAGCCTGTATCCCACTCTGTGTACAGGCTCAATAGTAAGTCTATCAGCCTCTATCCCACTCTGTGTACAGGCTCAATAGTACATCTATCAGTCTGTATCCCACTCTGTGAACAGGCTCAATAGAAAATCTATCAGCCTGTATTCCACTCTGTGTACAGGCTCAATAGTAAGTCTATCAGCCTGTACCCCACTCTGTGTACAGGCTTAATAGAAAGTCTTTCAGTCTGTATCCCACTCTGTGTACAGACTCAATAGAAAGTCTATCAGCCTGTATCCCACTCTGTGTACAGGCTCAATAGTAAGTCTATCAGCCTGTATCCCACTCTGTGTATAGGCTCAATAGTAAGTCTATCAGCCTGTATCCCACTCTGTGTATAGACTCAATAGTAAGTCTATCAGTCTGTATCCCACTCTGTGTACAGGTCAATAGTAAGTCTATTAGCCTGTATCCCACTCTGTATACAGGCTCAATAGTAAGTCTATCAGCCTGTATCCCACTCTGTGTATAGGCTCAATAGTAAGTCTATCAGCCTGTATCCCACTCTGTGTACAGGCTCAATAGTAAGTCTATCAGCCTGTATCCCACTCTGTGTATAGGCTCAATAGTAAGTCTATCAGCCTGTATCCCACTCTGTGTACAGGCTCAATAGCAATTCTATCAGCCTGTATCCCACTCTGTGTACAGGTCAATAGTAAGTCTAACAGCCTGTATCCCACTCTGTGTACAGGCTCAATAGTAAGTCTATCAGCCTCTATCCCACTCTGTGTACAGGCTCAATAGTACATCTATCAGTCTGTATCCCACTCTGTGAACAGGCTCAATAGAAAATCTATCAGCCTGTATTCCACTCTGTGTACAGGCTCAATAGTAAGTCTATCAGCCTGTATCCCACTCTGTGTACAGGCTCAATCGTAAGTCTATCAGCCTGTATCCCACTCTGTGTATAGGCTCAATAGTAAGTCTATCAGCCTGTATCCCACTCTGTGTACAGGCTCAATAGCAATTCTATCAGCCTGTATCCCACTCTGTGTACAGGTCAATAGTAAGTCTAACAGCCTGTATCCCACTCTGTGTACAGGCTCAATAGTACGTCTATTAGTCTGTATCCTACTCTGTGTACAGGTCAATAGTAAGTCTATCAGTCGGTATCCCACTCTGTGTACAGGCTTAATAGTAAGACTATCAGCCTGTATCCCACGCTGTGTACAGGCGCAACAGAAAGTCTATCAGTCTGTATCACACTCTGTGTACAGGCTCAATAGTTCGTCTATCACTCTGTATCCCACTCTGTGTACAGGCTCAATAGAAAGTCTATCAGCCTCTATCCCGCTCTGTGTACAGGCTCAATAGAAACTCTATCAGTCTGTATCCCACTCTGTGTACAGGCTCAATAGTAAGTCTATCAGCCGGTATCCCACTCTGTGTACAGGCTCAATAGTACGTCTATTAGTCTGTATCCTACTCTGTGTACAGGTCAATAGTAAGTCTATCAGTCGGTATCCCACTCTGTGTACAGGCTCAATAGAAAGTCTTATCAGCCTGTATCCCACTCTGTATACAGGCTCAATAGTACATCTATCAGCCTGTAACCCACTCTCTATACAGGCTCAATAGTAAGTCTATCAGCCTAAATCCCACTCTGTGTACAGGGTCAATAGTAAGTCTATCAGCCTGTATCCCACTCTGTGTATAGGCTCAATAGTAAGTCTATCAGCCTGTATCCCACTCTGTGTACAGGCTCAATAGAAAGTCTATCAGCCTGTATCCCACTCTGTGTACAGGCTCAATAGAAAGTATATCAGCGTGTATCCCACTCTGTGTACAGGCTCAATAGTAAGTCTATCAGCCTGTATCCCACTCTGTTTACAGGCTCAATAGTAAGTCTATCAGCCTGTATCCCACTCTGTGTACAGGCTCAATAGAAAATCTATCAGTCTGTATCCCACTCTGTGTACAGGCTCAATAGTAAGTCTATCAGCCTGTATCCCACTCTGTGTACAGGCTCAATAGAAAGTCTATCAGCCTGTATCCCACTCTGTGTACAGACTCAATAGTAAGTCTATCAGCCGGTATCCCACTCTGTGTACAGGCTCAATAGTACGTCTATCAGCCTGTATCCTACTCTGTGTACAGGCTCAATAGAAAGTCTTATCAGCCTGTATCCCACTCTGTATACAGGCTCAATAGTACATCTATCAGCCTGTATCCCACTCTCTATACAGGCTCAATAGAAAGTCTATCAACCTGTATCCCACTCTGTGTACAGGCTCAATAGAAAGTATATCAGCCTGTATCCCACTCTGTTTACAGGCTCAATAGTAAGTCTATCAGCCTGTATCCCACTCTGTGTACAGGCTCAATAGAAAATCTATCAGCCTGTATCCCACTCTGTGTACAGGCTCAATAGTAAGTCTATCAGCCTGTATCCCACTCTGTGTACAGGCTCAATAGAAAGTCTATCAGCCTCTATCCCGCTCTGTGTACAGGCTCAATAGTAAGTCTATCAGCCGGTATCCCACTCTGTGTACAGGCTCAATAGAAAGTCTTATCAGCCTGTATCCCACTCTGTATACAGGCTCAATAGTACATCTATCAGCCTGTATCCCACTCTGTGTACAGGCTCAATAGTAATTCTATCAGCCTGTATCCCACTCTTTGTACAGGTCAATAGTAAGTCTATTAGCTTGTATCCCACTCTGTATACAGGCTCAATAGTAAGTCTATCAGCCTGTATCCCACTCTGTGTACAGGCTCAATAGTAAGTCTATCAGCCTGTATCCCACTCTGTGTATAGGCTCAATAGTAAGTCTATCAGCCTGTATCCCACTCTGTGTACAGGCTTAATAGTAAGTCTATCAGCTTGTATCCCACTCTGTGTACAGGCGCAACATGATGTCTATCAGTCTGTATCCCACTCTGTGTACAGGTCAATAGTAAGTCTATTAGCCTGTATCCCACTCTGTGTATAGGCTCAATAGTAAGTCTATCAGCCTGTATCCCACTCTGTGTACAGGGTCAATAGAAAGTCTATCAGCCTGTATCCCACTCTGTGTACAGGCTCAATAGTAAGTCTATCATCCTGTATCCCACTCTGTGTATAGGCTCAATAGTAAGTCTATCAGCCTGTATCCCACTCTGTGTACAGGCTCAATATCAATTCTATCAGTCTGTATCCCACTCTGTGTATAGGCTCAATAGTAAGTCTATCAGCCTGTATCCCACTCTGTGTACAGGCTCAATAGTAAGTCTATCAGCCGGTATCCCACTCTGTGTACAGGCTCAATAATACGTCTATCAGCCTGTATCCTACTCTGTGTACAGGCTCAATAGAAAGTCTTATCAGCCTGTATCCTACTCTGTGTACAGGCTCAATAGAAAGTCTTATCAGCCTGTATCCCACTCTGTATACAGGCTCAATAGTACATCTATCAGCCTGTATCCCACTCTGTGTACAGGTCAATAGTAAGTCTATCAGCCTGTATCCCACTCTGTGTATAGGCTCAATAGTAAGTCTATCAGCCTGTATCCCACTCTGTGTACAGGCTCAATAGTAAGTCTATCAGCCTGTATCCCACTCTGTGTATAGGCTCAATAGTAAGTCTATCAGCCTGTATCCCACTCTGTGTACAGGCTTAATAGTAAGTCTATCAGCCTGTATCCCACTCTGTGTACAGGCGCAACATGAAGTCTATCAGTCTGTATCCTACTCTGTGTACAGGCTCAATAGAAAGTCTTATCAGCCTGTATCCCACTCTGTATACAGGCTCAATAGTAAGTCTATCAGCCTGTATCCCACTCTGTGTACAGGGTCAATAGTAAGTCTATCAGCCTGTATCCCACTCTGTGTACAGGCTCAATAGTAAGTCTATCAGCCTGTATCCCACTCTGTGTATAGGCTCAATAGTAAGTCTATCAGCCTGTATCCCACTCTGTGTATAGGCTCAATAGTAAGTCTATCAGCCTGTATCCCACTCTGTGTACAGGTCAATAGTAAGTCTATTAGCCTGTATCCCACTCTGTGTACAGGTCAATAGTAAGTCTATTAGCCTGTATCCCACTCTGTATACAGGCTCAATAGTAAGTCTATCAGCCTGTATCCCACTCTGTGTACAGGGTCAATAGAAAGTCTATCAGCCTGTATCCCACTCTGTGTACAGGGTCAATAGTAAGTCTATCAGCCTGTATCCCACTCTGTGTACAGGGTCAATAGAAAGTCTATCAGCCTGTATCCCACTCTGTGTACAGGTCAATAGTAAGTCTATCAGCCTGTATCCCACTCTGTGTACAGGCTCAATAGTAAGTCTATCAGCCGGTATCCCACTCTGTGTACAGGCTCAATAGTACGTCTATCAGCCTGTTTCCTACTCTGTGTACAGGCTCAATAGAAAGTCTTATCAGCCTGTATCCCACTCTGTATACAGGCTCAATAGTACATTTATCAGCCTGTATCCCACTCTGTGTACAGGTCAATAGTAAGTCTATCAGCCTGTATCCCACTCTGTGTATAGGCTCAATAGTAAGTCTATCAGCCTGTATCCCACTCTGTGTACAGGTCAATAGTAAGTCTATTAGCCTGTATCCCACTCTGTGTATAGGCTCAATAGTAAGTCTATCAGCCTGTATCCCACTCTGTGTACAGGGTCAATAGAAAGTCTATCAGCCTGTATCCCACTCTGTGTACAGGCTCAATAGTAAGTCTATCATCCTGTATCCCACTCTGTGTATAGGCTCAATAGTAAGTCTATCAGCCTGTATCCCACTCTGTGTACAGGCTCAATATCAATTCTATCAGTCTGTATCCCACTCTGTGTATAGGCTCAATAGTAAGTCTATCAGCCTGTATCCCACTCTGTGTACAGGCTCAATAGTAAGTCTATCAGCCGGTATCCCACTCTGTGTACAGGCTCAATAATACGTCTATCAGCCTGTATCCTACTCTGTGTACAGGCTCAATAGAAAGTCTTATCAGCCTGTATCCTACTCTGTGTACAGGCTCAATAGAAAGTCTTATCAGCCTGTATCCCACTCTGTATACAGGCTCAATAGTACATCTATCAGCCTGTATCCCACTCTGTGTACAGGTCAATAGTAAGTCTATCAGCCTGTATCCCACTCTGTGTATAGGCTCAATAGTAAGTCTATCAGCCTGTATCCCACTCTGTGTACAGGCTCAATAGTAAGTCTATCAGCCTGTATCCCACTCTGTGTATAGGCTCAATAGTAAGTCTATCAGCCTGTATCCCACTCTGTGTACAGGCTTAATAGTAAGTCTATCAGCCTGTATCCCACTCTGTGTACAGGCGCAACATGAAGTCTATCAGTCTGTATCCTACTCTGTGTACAGGCTCAATAGAAAGTCTTATCAGCCTGTATCCCACTCTGTATACAGGCTCAATAGTAAGTCTATCAACCTGTATCCCACTCTGTGTACAGGGTCAATAGTAAGTCTATCAGCCTGTATCCCACTCTGTGTACAGGCTCAATAGTAAGTCTATCAGCCTGTATCCCACTCTGTGTATAGGCTCAATAGTAAGTCTATCAGCCTGTATCCCACTCTGTGTATAGGCTCAATAGTAAGTCTATCAGCCTGTATCCCACTCTGTGTACAGGTCAATAGTAAGTCTATTAGCCTGTATCCCACTCTGTGTACAGGTCAATAGTAAGTCTATTAGCCTGTATCCCACTCTGTATACAGGCTCAATAGTAAGTCTATCAGCCTGTATCCCACTCTGTGTACAGGGTCAATAGTAAGTCTATCAGCCTGTATCCCACTCTGTGTACAGGGTCAATAGAAAGTCTATCAGCCTGTATCCCACTCTGTGTACAGGTCAATAGTAAGTCTATCAGCCTGTATCCCACTCTGTGTACAGGCTCAATAGTAAGTCTATCAGCCGGTATCCCACTCTGTGTACAGGCTCAATAGTACGTCTATCAGCCTGTTTCCTACTCTGTGTACAGGCTCAATAGAAAGTCTTATCAGCCTGTATCCCACTCTGTATACAGGCTCAATAGTACATTTATCAGCCTGTATCCCACTCTGTGTACAGGTCAATAGTAAGTCTATCAGCCTGTATCCCACTCTGTGTATAGGCTCAATAGTAAGTCTATCAGCCTGTATCCCACTCTGTGTACAGGTCAATAGTAAGTCTATTAGCCTGTATCCCACTCTGTGTATAGGCTCAATAGTAAGTCTATCAGCCTGTATCCCACTCTGTGTACAGGTCAATAGTAAGTCTATTAGCCTGTATCCCACTCTGTGTATAGGCTCAATAGTAAGTCTATCAGCCTGTATCCCACTCTGTGTATAGGCTCAATAGTAAGTCTATCAGCCTGTATCCCACTCTGTGTACAGGGTCAATAGAAAGTCTATCAGCCTGTATCCCACTCTGTGTACAGGCTCAATAGTAAGTCTATCAGCCTGTATTCCACTCTGTGTACAGGCTCAATAGTAAGTCTATCAGCCTGTATCCCACTCTGTGTACAGGCTCAATAGTAAGTCTATCAGCCTGTATCCCACTCTGTGTATAGGCTCAATAGTAAGTCTATCAGCCTGTATCCCACTCTGTGTACAGGCTGAATAGTAATTCTATCAGTCTGTATCCCACTCTATGTATAGGCTCAATAGTAAGTCTATCAGCCTGTATCCCACTCTGTGTACAGGCTCAATAGTACATCTATCAGCCTGTATCCCACTCTGTGTATAGGCTCAATAGTAAGTCTATCAGCCTGTATCCCTCTCTGTGTACAGGCTCAATAGAAAGTCTATCAGTCGGTATCGCACTCTGTGTATAGGCTCAATAGTAAGTCTATCAGCCTGTATCCCACTCTGTGTACAGATTCAATAGTACGTCTATCAGCCTGTATCCCACTCTGTGTACAGGCTCAATAGTAAGTCTATCAGCCTGTATCCCACTCTGTGTACAGATTCAATAGTACGTCTATCAGCCTGTATCCCACTCTGTGTACAAGCTCAATAGTAAGTCTATCAGCCTGTATCCCACTCTGTGTACAGACTCAATAGAAAGTCTATCAGCCTGTATCCCACTCTGTGTATAGGCTCAATAGTAAGTCTATCAGCCTGTATCCCACTCTGTGTACAGGGTCAATAGAAAGTCTATCAGCCTGTATCCCACTCTGTGTACAGGCTCAATAGTAAGTCTATCAGCCTGTATTCCACTCTGTGTACAGGCTCAATAGTAAGTCTATCAGCCTGTATCCCACTCTGTGTACAGGCTCAATAGAAAGTCTATCAGCCTGTATCCCACTCTGTGTACAGGCGCAACATGAAGTCTATCAGGCTGTATCCCACTCTGTGTACAGGCTCAATAGTAAGTCTATCAGCCTGTATCCCACTCTGTGTACAGGCTCAATAGAAAGTCTATCAGTCTGTATCCCACTCTGTGTACAGGCTCAATAGTAAGTCAATCAGCCTGTATAACACTCTGTGTACAGGCTCAATAGTAATTCTATCAGTCTGTATCCCACTCTGTGTATAGGCTCAATAGTAACTCTATCAGCCTGTATCCCAGTCTGTGTACAGGCTCAATAGTACATCTATCAGCCTGTATCCCACTCTGTGTACAGGCTCAATAGTAATTCCATCAGCCTGTATCCCACTCTGTGTACAGGCTCAATAGTAAGTCTATCAGCCGGTATCCCACTCTGTGTACAGGCTCAATAGTACGTCTATCAGCCTGTATCCTACTCTGTGTACAGGCTCAATAGTACATCTATCAGCCTGTATCCCACTCTGTGTACAGGCTCAATAGTAAGTCTATTAGCCTGTATCCCACTCTGTGTACAGATTCAATAGTACCTCTATCAGCCTGTATCCCACTCTGTGTACAGGCTCAATAGTAAGTCTATCAGCCTGTATCCCACTCTGTGTACAGATTCAATAGTACGTCTATCAGCCTGTATCCCACTCTGTGTACAGGCTCAATAGTAAGTCTATCAGCCGGTATCCCACTCTGTGTACAGGCTCAATAGTACATCTATCAGTCTGTATCCCACTCTGTGTACAGGCTCAATAGAAAATCTATCAGCCTGTATTCCACTCTGTGTACAGGCTCAATAGTAAGTCTATCAGCCTGTACCCCACTCTGTGTACAGGCTTAATAGAAAGTCTATCAGTCTGTATCCCATTCTGTGTATAGGCTCAATAGAAAGTCTTATCAGCCTGTATCCCACTCTGTATACAGGCTCAATAGTACATCTATCAGCCTGTATCCCACTCTCTATACAGGCTCAATAGTAAGTCTATCAGCCTAAATCCCACTCTGTGTACAGGGTCATTAGTAAGTCTATCAGCCTGTATCCCACTCTGTGTATAGGTTCAATAGTAAGTCTATCAGCCTGTATCCCACTCTGTGTACAGGCTCAATAGAAAGTCTATCAGCCTGTATCCCACTCTGTGTTCAGGCTCAATAGAAAGTCTATCAACCTGTATCCCACTCTGTGTACAGGGTCAATAGAAAGTATATCAGCCTGTATCCCACTCTGTTTACAGGCTCAATAGTAAATCTATCAGCCTGTATCCCACTCTGTGTACAGGCTCAATAGAAAATCTATCAGCCTGTATCCCACTCTGTGTACAGGCTCAATAGTAAGTCTATCAGCCTGTATCCCACTCTGTGTACAGGCTCAATAGAAAGTCTATCAGTCTGTATCCCACTCTGTGTACAGGCTCAATAGTAAGTCTATCAGCCTGTATCCCACTCTGTGTACAGGCTCAATAGTAAGTCTATCAGTCTGTATCCCACTCTGTGTACAGGCTCAATAGTAAGTCTATCAGCCTGTTTCCCACTCTGTGTACAGACTCAATAGAAAGTCTATCAGCCTGTATCCCACTCTGTGTACAGGCTCAATAGTAAGTCTATCAGTCTGTATCCCACTCTGTGTACAGGCTCAATAGTAATTCTATCAGCCTGTATCTCACTCTTTGTACAGGTCAATAGTAAGTCTATTAGCCTGTATCCCACTCTGTATACAGGCTCAATAGTAAGTCTATCAGCCTTTATCCCACTCTGTGTACAGACTCAATAGTAAGTCTATCATCCTGTATCCCACTCTGTGTATAGGCTCAATAGTAAGTCTATCAGCCTTTATCCCACTCTGTGTACAGGCTCAATATCAATTCTATCAGTCTGTATCCCACTCTGTGTACAGGCTCAATAGTAAGTCTATCAGCCGGTATCCTACTCTGTGTACAGGCTCAATAGAAAGTCTTATCAGCCTGTATCCTACTCTGTGTACAGGCTCAATAGAAAGTCTTATCAGCCTGTATCCCACTCTGTATACAGGCTCAATAGTACATCTATCAGCCTGTATCCCACTCTGTGTACAGGTCAATAGTAAGTCTATCAGCCTGTATCCCACTCTGTGTATAGGCTCAATAGTAAGTCTATCAGCCTGTATCCCACTCTGTGTACAGGCTCAATAGTAAGTCTATCAGCCTGTATCCCACTCTGTGTATAGGCTCAATAGTAAGTCTATCAGCCTGTATCCCACTCTGTGTACAGGCTTAATAGTAAGTCTATCAGCCTGTATCCCACTCTGTGTACAGGCGCAACATGAAGTCTATCAGTCTGTATCCCACTCTGTGTACAGGCTCAATAGTAAGTCTATCAGTCTGTATCCCACTCTGTGTACAGGCTCAATAGTAAGTCTATCAGCCTGTTTCCCACTCTGTGTACAGACTCAATAGTAAGTCTATCAGCCTGTATCCCACTCTGAGTACAGGCGCAACAGAAAGTCTATCAGTCTGTATCACACTCTGTGTACAGGCTCAATAGTTCGTCTATCACTCTGTATCCCACTCTGTGTACAGGCTCAATAGAAAGTCTATCAGCCTCTATCCCGCTCTGTGTACAGGCTCAATAGTAAGTCTATCAGCCGGTATCCCACTCTGTGTACAGGGTCAATAGAAAGTCTATCAGCCTGTATCCCACTCTGTGTATAGGCTCAATAGTAAGTCTATCAGCCTGTATCCCACTCTGTGTACAGGCTCAATAGTACGTCTATCAGCCTGTATCCTACTCTGTGTACAGGCTCAATAGAAAGTCTATCAGCCTGTATCCCACTCTGTGTACAGACTCAATAGAAAGTCTATCAACCTGTATCCCACTCTGTGTACAGGCTCAATAGAAAGTCTATCAGTCTGTATCCCACTCTGTGTACAGGCTCAATAGTAAGTCTATCAGCCTGTATCCCACTCTGTGTACAGGCTCAATAGAAAATCTATCAGCCTGTATCCCACTCTGTGTACAGGCTCAATAGAAAATCTATCAGCCTGTATCCCACTCTGTGTACAGGCTCAATAGAAAGTCTATCAGCCTGTATCCCACTCTGTGTACAGGCTCAATAGTAAGACTATCAGCCTGTATCCCACGCTGTGTACAGGCGCAACAGAAAGTCTATCAGTCTGTATCACACTCTGTGTACAGGCTCAATAGTTCGTCTATCACTCTGTATCCCACTCTGTGTACAGGCTCAATAGAAAGTCTATCAGCCTCTATCCCGCTCTGTGTACAGGCTCAATAGAAACTCTATCAGTCTGTATCCCACTCTGTGTACAGGCTCAATAGTACGTCTATCAGCCTGTATCCTACTCTGTGTACAGGCTCAATAGAAAGTCTTATCAGCCTGTATCCCACTCTGTGTACAGGCTCAATAGTAAGTCTATCAGCCTTTATCCCACTCTGTGTATAGGCTCAATAGTAAGTCTATCAGCCTGTATCCCACTCTGTGTACAGGCTCAATATCAATTCTATCAGTCTGTATCCCACTCTGTGTATAGGCTCTATAGTAAGTCTATCAGCCTGTATCCCACTCTGTGTACAGGCTCAATAGTAAGTCTTATCAGCCTGTATCCCACTCTGTGTACAGGCTCAATAGTAAGTCTATCAGCCTGTATCCCACTTTGTGTATAGGCTCAATAGTAAGTCTATCAGCCTGTATCCCACTCTGTGTACAGGCTTAATAGTAAGTCTATCAGCCTGTATCCCACTCTGTGTACAGGCTCAATAGAAAATCTATCAGCCTGTATCCCACTCTGTGTACAGGCTCAATAGAAAATCTATCAGCCTGTATCCCATTCAGTGTACAGGTTCAATAGTAAGTCTATCAGCCTGTATCCCACTCTGTTTTACAGGCTCAATAGTAAGTCTATCAGCCTGTATCCCACTCTGTGTACAGGCTCAATAGAAAATCTATCAGCCTGTATCCCACTCTGTGTACAGGCTCAATAGAAAATCTATCAGCCTGTATCCCACTCTGTGTACAGGCTCAATAGTAAGTCTATCAGCCTGTATCCAACTCTGTGTACAGGCTCAATAGAAAGTCTATCAGTCTGTATCCCACTCTGTGTACAGGCTCAATAGTAAGTCTATCAGTCTGTATCCCACTCTATGTACAGGCTCAATAGTAAGTCTATCAGCCTGTTTCCCACACTGTGTACAGACTCAATAGAAAGTCTATCAGCCTGTATCCCACTCTGTGTACAGGCTTAATAGTAAGACTATCAGCCTGTATCCCACTCTGTGTACAGGCTTAATAGTAAGACTATCAGCCTGTATCCCACTCTGTGTACAGGCTCAATAGAAAGTCTATCAGCCTCTATCCCGCTCTGTGTACAGGCTCAATAGAAAGTATATCAGCCTGTATCCCACTCTGTGTACAGACTCAATAGTAATTCTATCAGCCTGTATCCCACTCTGTGTACAGACTCAATAGTAAGTCTATCAGCCTGTATCCCACTCTGTGTATAGGCTCAATAGTAAGTCTATCAGCCTGTATCCCACTCTGTGTACAGGCTCAATAGTAAGTCTATCAGCCTGTATCCCACTCTGTGTATAGGCTCAATAGTAAATCTATCAGCATGTATCCCACTCTGTGTACAGGCTTAATAGTTAGTCTATCAGCCTGTATCCCACTCTGTGTACAGGCGCAACATGAAGTCTATCAGTCTGTATCCCACTCTGTGTACAGGCTCAATAGTAAGTCTATCAGCCTGTATCCCTCTCTGTGCACAGGCTCAATAGAAAGTCTATCAGTCTGTATCCCACTCTGTGTACAGGCTCAATAGTAAGTCTATCAGCCTGTATCCCACTCTGTACAGGCTCAATAGAAAGTCTATCAGTCTGTATCCTTCTCTGTGTACCGGCTCAATAGAAAGTCTATCAGCCTGTATCCCACTCTGTGTACAGACTCAATAGAAAGTCTATCAGCCTGTATCCCACTCTGTGTACAGGCTCAATAGAAAGTCTATCAGTCTGTATCCCACTCTGTGTACAGGCTCAATAGTAAGTCTATCAGCCTGTATCCCACTCTGTGTACAGGCTCAATAGAAAGTCTATCAACCTGTATCCCACTCTGTGTACAGGCTCAATAGAAAGTATATCAGCCTGTATCCCACTCTGTGTACAGGCTCAATAGTAAGTCTATCAGCCTGTATCCCACTCTGTTTACAGGCTCAATAGTAAGTCTATCAGCCTGTATCCCACTCTGTGTACAGGCTCAATAGAAAATCTATCAGCCTGTATCCCACTCTGTGTACAGGCTCAATAGAAAATCTATCAGCCTGTATCCCACTCTGTGTACAGGATCAATAGAAAGTCTATCAGCCTGTATCCCACTCTGTGTACAGGCTCAATAGTAAGACTATCAGCCTGTATCCCACGCTGTGTACAGGCGCAACAGAAAGCCTATCAGTCTGTATCCCACTCTGTTTACAGGCTCAATAGTAAGTCTATCATCCTGTATCCCACTCTGTGTACAGGCTCAATAGTACGTCTATCAGCCTGTATCCTACTCTGTGTACAGGCTCAATAGAAAGTCTTATCAGCCTGTATCCCACTCTGTGTACAGGCTCAATAGTAAGTCTATCAGCCTGTATCCCACTCTGTGTATAGGCTCAATAGTAAGTCTATCAGCCTGTATCCCACTCTGTGTACAGGCTCAATATCAATTCTATCAGTCTGTATCCCACTCTGTGTATAGGCTCAATAGTAAGTCTATCAGCCTGTATCCCACTCTGTGTACAGGCTCAATAGTAAGTCTATCAGCCGGTATCCCACTCTGTGTACAGGCTCAATAATACGTCTATCAGCCTGTATCCTACTCTGTATACAGGCTCAATAGAAAGTCTTATCAGCCTGTATCCCACTCTGTATACAGGCTCAATAGTACATCTATCAGCCTGTATCCCACTCTGTGTACAGGCTCAATAGTAATTCTATCAGCCTGTATCCCACTCTGTGTACAGGTCAATAGTAAGTCTATCAGCCTGTATCCCACTCTGTGTATAGGCTCAATAGTAAGTCTATCAGCCTGTATCCCACTCTGTGTACAGGCTCAATAGTAAGTCTATCAGCCTGTATCCCACTCTGTGTATAGGCTCAATAGTAAGTCTATCAGCCTGTATCCCACTCTGTGTACAGGCTTAATAGTAAGTCTATCAGCCTGTATCCCACTCTGTGTACAGGCGCAACATGAAGTCTATCAGTCTGTATCCCACTCTGTGTACAGGCTCAATAGTAAGTCTATCAGCCTGTATCCCTCTCTGTGTACAGGCTCAATAGAAAGTCTATCAGTCTGTATCCCACTCTGTGTACAGGCTCAATAGTAAGTCTTTCAGCCTGTATCCCACTCTGTGTACAGGCTCAATAGTAAGTCTATCAGCCTGTATCCCACTCTGTGTACAGGCTCAACAGAAAGTCTATCACCCTGTATCCCACTCTGTGTACAGGCTCAATAGAAAGTATATCAGCCTGTATCCCACTCTGTGTACAGGCTCAATAGTAAGTCTATCAGCCTGTATCCCACTCTGTGTACAGGCTCAATAGAAAATCTATCAGCCTGTATCCCACTCTGTGTACAGGCTCAATAGAAAATCTATCAGCCTGTATCCCACTCTGTGTACAGGCTCAATAGTAAGTCTATCAGCCTGTATCCAACTCTGTGTACAGGCTCAATAGAATGTCTGTCAGTCTGTATCCCACTCTGTGTACAGGCTCAATAGTAAGTCTATCAGCCTGTATCCCACTCTGTGTACAGGCTCAATAGAAATTTTATCAGTCTGTATCCCACTCTGTGTACAGGCTCAATAGTAAGTCTATCAGCCTGTTTGCCACTCTGTGTACAGACTCAATAGAAAGTCTATCAGCCTGTATCCCACTCTGTGGACAGGCTCAATAGAAAGTCTATCAGTCTGTATCCCACTCTGTGTACAGGCTCAATAGTAAGTCTATCAGCCTGTATCCCACTCTGTGTACAGGCTCAATAGAAAGTCTATCAGTCTGTATCCCACTCTATGTACAGGCTCAATAGTAAGTCTATCAGCCTGTTTCCCACTCTGTGTACAGACTCAATAGAAAGTATATCAGCCTGTATCCCACTCTGTGTACAGGCTTAATAGTAAGACTATCAGCCTGTATCCCACTCTGTGTACAGGCTTAATAGTAAGACTATCAGCCTGTATCCCACTCTGTGTACAGGCTCAATAGAAAGTCTTATCAGCCTGTATCCCACTCTGTATACAGGCTCAATAGTACATCTATCAGCCTGTATCCCACTCTGTGTACAGGTCAATAGTAAGTCTATTAGCCTGTATCCCACTCTGTATACAGGCTCAATAGTAAGTCTATCAGCCTGTATCCCACTCTGTGTATAGGCTCAATAGTAAGTCTATCAGCCTGTATCCCACTCTGTGTACAGGCTCAATAGTAAGTCTATCAGCCTGTATCCCACTCTGTGTATAGGCTCAATAGTAAGTCTATCAGCCTGTATCCAACTCTGTGTACAGGCTCAATAGAATGTCTGTCAGTCTGTATCCCACTCTGTGTACAGGCTCAATAGTAAGTCTATCAGCCTGTATCCCACTCTGTGTACAGGCTCAATAGAAATTTTATCAGTCTGTATCCCACTCTGTGTACAGGCTCAATAGAAAGTCTATCAGTCGGTATCGCACTCTGTATATAGGCTCAATAGTAAGTCTATCAGCCTGTATCCCACTCTGTGTACAGGCTCAATAGTAAGTCTATCAGCCTGTATCCCACTCTGTGTACAGAGTCAATAGTACGTCTATCAGCCTGTATCCCACTCTGTGTACAGGCTCAATAGTAAGTCTATCAGCCGGTATCCCACTCTGTGTACAGGCTCAATAGTAAGTCTATCAGCCTGTATCCCACTCTGTGTACAGACTCAATAGTAAGTCTATCAGCCTGTATCCCACTCTGTGTACAGATTCAATAGTACGTCTATCAGCCTGTATCCCACTCTGTGTACAGGCTCAATAGTAAGTCTATCAGCCTATATCCCACTCTGTGTACAGGCTCAATAGAAAGTCTATCAGCCTGTATCCCACTCTGTGTATAGGCTCAATAGTAAGTCTATCAGCCTGTATCCCACTCTGTGTATAGGCTCAATAGTAAGTCTATTAGCCCGTATCCCACTCTGTGTACAGGCTCAATAGTAAGTCTATCAGCCTGTATCCCACTCTGTGTAGAGACTCAATAGAAAGTCTATCAGCCTGTATCCCATTCTGTGTACAGACTCAATAGAAAGTCTATCAGCCTGTATCCCACTCTGTGTACAGGCTCAATAGAAAGTCTATCAGCCTATATCCCACTCTGTGTATAGGCTCAATAGTAAGTCTATCAGCCTGTATCCCACTCTATGTATAGGCTCAATAGTAAGTCTATCAGCCTCTATCCCACTCTGTGTACAGGCTTAATAGTACATCTATCAGTCTGTATCCCTCTCTGTGTACAGGCTCAATAGAAAGTCTATCGGCCGGTATCCCACTCTGTATACAGGCTCAATAGTACATCTATCAGCCTGTATCCCACTCTGTGTACAGATTCAATAGTACGTCTATCAGCCTGTATCCCACTCTGTGTACAGGCTCAATAGTAAATCTATCAGCCTGTATCCCACTCTGTGTACAGATTCAATAGTACGTCTATCAGCCTGTATCCCACTCTGTGTACAGGCTCAATAGTAAGTCTATCAGCCGGTATCCCACTCTGTGTACAGGCTCAATAGTAAGTCTATCAGCCTGTATCCCACTCTGTGTACAGACTCAATAGAAAGTCTATCAGCCTGTATCCCACTCTGTGTACAGGCTCAATTGTGCGTTTATCAGCCTGTATCCCACTTTGTGTACAGGCCCAATAGAAAGTCTATCAGTCTGTATCTCACTCTGTGTTCAGGCTCAATAGTGCGTTTATCAGCCTGTATGCCACTTTGTGTACAGGCCCAATGGAAAGTCTATCAGCCTGTATCCCACTCTGTGTACAGGCTCAATAGTAATTCTATCAGTCTGTATCCAACTCTGTGTATAGGCTCAATAGTAAGTCTATCAGCCTCTATCCCACTCTGTGTACAGGCTCAATAGTAAGTCTATCAGCCTGTATCCCACTCTGTGTACAGGCTCAATAGTACGTCTATCAGCCGGTATCCCACTCTGTGTACAGGCTCAATAGTACGTCTATCAGCCTGTATCCTACTCTGTGTACAGGCTCAATAGAAAGTCTTATCAGCCTGTATCCCACTCTGTGTACAGGCTTAATAGTAAGTCTATCAGCCTGTATCCCACTCTGTGTACAGGCGCAACATGAAGTCTATCAGTGTGTATCCCACTCTGTGTACAGATTCAATAGTACGTCTATCAGCCTGTATCCCACTCTGTGTACAGGCTCAATAGTAAGTCTATCAGCCGGTATCCAACTCTGTGTACAGGCTCAATAGTAAGTCTATCAGCCTGTATCCCACTCTGTGTATAGGCTCAATAGTAAGTCTATCAGCCTGTATCCCACTCTGTGTATAGGCTCAATAGTAAGTCTATCAGCCTCTATCCCACTCTGTGTACAGGCTCAATAGTACATCTATCAGTCTGTATCCCACTCTGTGTACAGGCTCAATAGAAAATCTATCAGCCTGTATTCCACTCTGTGTACAGGCTCAATAGTAAGTCTATCAGCCTGTACCCCACTCTGTGTACAGGCTTAATAGAAAGTCTATCAGTCTGTATCCCTCTCTGTGTACAGGCTCAATAGTAAGTCTATCAGCCTGTATCCCACTCTGTGTACAGATTCAATAGTACGTCTATCAGCCTGTATCCCACTCTGTGTACAGGCTCAATGGAAAGTCTATCAGCCGGTATCCCACTCTGTGTACAGGCTCAATAATAAGTCTATCAGCCTGTATCCCACTCTGTGTACAGTCTCAATAGAAAGTCTATCAGCCTGTATCCCACTCTGTGTACAGGCTCAATAGTAAGTCTATCAGCCTGTATCCCACTCTGTGTGTAGGCTCAATAGTAAGTCTATCAGCCTGTATCCCACTCTGTGTATAGGCTCAATAGTAAGTCTATCAGTCTGTATCCCACTCTGTGTACAGGTCAATAGTAAGTCTATTAGTCTGTATCCCACTCTGTATACAGGCTCAATAGTAAGTCTATCAGCCTGTATCCCACTCTGTGTACAGGGTCAATAGAAAGTCTATCAGCCTGTATCCCACTCTGTGTACAGGCTCAATAGTAAGTCTATCAGCCTGTATCCCACTCTGTGTATAGGCTCAATAGTAAGTCTATCAGCCTGTATCCCACTCTGTGTACAGGCTCAATAGTAATTCTATCAGTTTGTATCCCACTCTGTGTATAGGCTCATTAGTAAGTCTATCAGCCTCTATCCCACTCTGTGTACAGGCTCAATAGTAAGTCTATCAGCCGGTATCCCACTCTGTGTACAAGCTCAATAGTACGTCTATCAGCCTGTATCCTACTCTGTGTACAGGCTCAATAGAAAGTCTTATCAGCCTGTATCCCACTCTGTATACAAGCTCAATAGTACATCTATCAGCCTGTATCCCACTCTGTGTACAGGCTCAATAGTAATTCTATCAGCCTGTATCCCACTCTGTGTACAGGTCAATAGTAAGTCTATTAGCCTGTATCACACTCTGTATACAGGCTCAATAGTAAGTCTATCAGCCTGTATCCCACTCTGTGTACAGAGTCAATAGTACATCTATCAGCCTGTATCGCACTCTGTGTATAGGCTCAATAGTAAGTCTATCAGCCGGTATCCCACTCTGTGTACAGGCTCAATAGTAAGTCTATCAGCCTGTATCCCACTCTGTGTACAGACTCAATAGAAAGTCTATCAGCCTGTATCCCACTCTGTGTATAGGCTCAATAGAAAGTCTATCAGCCTGTATCCCACTCTGTGTATAGGCTCAATAGTAAGTCTATCAGTCTGTATCCCACTCTGTGTACAGGTCAATAGTAAGTCTATTAGCCTGTATCCCACTCTGTATACAGGCTCAATAGTACGTCTATCAGCCTGTATCCTACTCTGTGTACAGGCTCAATAGAAAGTCTTATCAGCCTGTATCCCACTCTGTGTACAGGCTCAATAGTACGTCTATCAGCCTGTATCCCACTCTGTGTACAGGCTCAATAGAAAGTCTATCAGCCTGTATCCCACTCTGTGTACAGGCTCAATAGTACATCTATCAGCCTGTATCCCACTCTGTGTATAGGCTCAATAGTAAGTCTATCAGCCTGTATCCCACTCTGTGTACAGGGTCAATAGTAAGTCTATCAGCCTGAATCCCACTCTGTGTATAGTCTCAATAGTAAGTCTATCAGCCTGTATCCCACTCTGTGTACAGGCTCAATAGTAAGTCTATCAGCCTGTATCCCACTCTGTGTATAGGCTCAATAGTAAGTCTATCAGCCTGTATCCCTCTCTGTGTACAGGCTCAATAGAAAGTCTATCAGTCGGTATCGCACTCTGTGTATAGGCTCAATAGTAAGTCTATCAGCCTGTATCCCACTCTGTGTACAGGGTCAATAGAAAGTATATCAGCCTGTATCCCACTCTGTGTACAGGCTCAATAGTAAGTCTATCAGCCTGTATCCCACTCTGTTTACAGGCTCAATAGTAAGTCTATCAGCCTGTATCCCACTCTGTGTACAGGCTCAATAGAAAGTCTATCAGCCTCTATCCCACTCTGTGTACAGGCTCAATAGTAAGTCTATCAGTCTGTATCCCACTCTGTGTACAGACTCAATGGAAAGTCTATCAGCCTGTATCCCACTCTGTGTACAGGCTTAATAGTAAGACTATCAGCCTGTATCCCACGCTGTGTACAGGCGCAACAGAAAGTCTATCAGTCTGTACCACACTCTGTGTACAGGCTCAATAGAAATTCTATCAGCCTCTATCCCGCTCTGTGTACAGGCTCAATAGTAAGTCTATCAGCCGGTATCCCACTCTGTGTACAGGCTCAATAGAAAGTCTATCAGCCTGTATCCCTCTCTGTGTACAGACTCAATAGTAAGTCTATCAGCCTCTATCCCACTCTGTGTACAGGCTCAATAGTAAGTCTATCAGCCCGTATCCCACTCTGTGTACAGGCTCAATAGTACGTCTATCAACCCGTATCCCACTCTGTGTACAGACACAATAGAAAGTCTATCAGCCTGTATCCCACTCTGTTTACAGGCTCAATAGTAATTCTATCAGCCTGTATCCCACTCTGTGTACAGGTCAATAGAAAGTCTATCAGCTTGTATCCCACTCTGTGTATAGGCTGAATAGTAAGTCTATCAGCCTCTATCCCACTCTGTGTACAGGCTCAATACTAAGTCTATCAGCCTATATCCCACTCTGTGTACAGGCTCAATAGAAAGTCTATCAGTCTGTATCCTACTCTGTGTATAGGCTCAATAGTAAGTCTATCAGCCTGTATCCCACTCTGTGTACAGGCTCAATAGTAAGTCTATCAGTCTGTATCCCACTCTGTGTACACGCTCAATAGTAAGTCTATCAGCCTGTATCCCACTCTGTGTACAGGCTTGATAGTAAGTCTATCACTCTGTATCCCACTCTGTGTACATGCTCAATAGAAAGTCTATCAGCCTCTATCCCCCTCTGTGTACAGGCTCAATAGAAAGTCTATCAGTCTGTATCACACTCTGTGTACAGGCTCAATAGTTCGTCTATCACTCTGTATCCCACTCTGTGTACAGGCTCAATAGAAAGTCTATCAGCCTCTATCCCGCTCTGTGTACAGGCTCAATAGAATTACTATCAGCCTGTATCCCAGTCTGTGGACAGGCTCAATAGAAAGTCTATCAGTCTGTATCCCACTCTGTGTACAGGCTCAATAGTAAGTCTATCAGCCTGTATCCCACTCTGTGTACAGGCTCAATAGAAAGTCTATCAGTCTGTATCCCACTCTATGTACAGGCTCAATAGTAAGTCTATCAGCCTGTTTCCCACTCTGTGTACAGACTCAATAGAAAGTCTATCAGCCTGTATCCCACTCTGTGTACAGGCTTAATAGTAAGACTATCAGCCTGTATCCCACTCTGTGTACAGGCTTAATAGTAAGACTATCAGCCTGTATCCCACTCTGTGTACAGGCTCAATAGAAACTCTATCAGCCTCTATCCCGCTCTGTGTACAGGCTCAATAGAAAGTATATCAGCCTGTATCCCACTCTGTGTACAGACTCAATAGTAATTCTATCAGCCTGTATCCCACTCTGTGTACAGACTCAATAGTAAGTCTATCAGCCTGTATCCCACTCTGTGTACAGGCTCAATAGTAAGTCTATCAGCCGGTATCCCACTCTGTGTAAAGGCTCAATAGTACGTCTATCAGCCTGTATCCTACTCTGTGTACAGGCTCAATAGAAAGTCTTATCAGCCTGTATCCCACTCTGTATACAGGCTCAATAGTACATCTATCAGCCTGTATCCCACTTTGTGTACAGGTCAATAGTAAGTCTATTAGCCTGTATCCCACTCTGTATACAGGCTCAATAGTAAGTCTATCAGCCTGTATCCCACTCTGTGTATAGGCTCAATAGTAAGTCTATCAGCCTGTATCCCACTCTGTGTACAGGCTCAATAGTAAGTCTATCAGCCTGTATCCCACTCTGTGTATAGGCTCAATAGTAAGTCTATCAGCCTGTATCCCTCTCTGTGTACAGGCTCAATAGTAAGTCTATCAGCCGGTATCCCACTCTGTGTACAGATTCAATAGTACGTCTATCAGCCTGTATCCCACTCTGTGTACAGGCTCAATAGTAAGTCTATCAGCCGGTATCCCACTCTGTGTACAGGCTCAATAGTAAGTCTATCAGCCTGTATCCCACTCTGTGTACAGACTCAATAGAAAGTCTATCAGCCTATATCCCACTCTGTGTACAGGCTCAATAGAAAGTCTATCAGCCTGTATCCCACTCTGTGTGCAGACTCAATAGAAAGTCTATCAGCCTGTATCCCACTCTGTGTACAGGCTCAATAGAAAGTCTATCAGCCTGTATCCCACTCTGTGTACAGGCTCAATAGTAAGTCTATCAGCCTGTATTCCATTCTGTGTACAGACTCAATAGAAAGTCTATCAGCCTGTTTCCCACTCTGTGTGCAGACTCAATAGAAAGTCTATCAGCCTGTATCCCACTCTGTGTACAGGCTCAATAGAAAGTCTATCAGCCTGTATCCCACTCTGTGTATAGGCTCAATAGTAAGTCTATCAGCCTGTATCCCACTCTATGTATAGGCTCAATAGTAAGTCTATCAGCCTCTATCCCACTCTGTGTACAGGCTCAATAGAAAGTCTATCAGCCGGTATCCCACTCTGTATACAGGCTCAATAGTACATCTATCAGCCTGTATCCCACTCTGTGTACAGATTCAATAGTACGTCTATCAGCCTGTATCCCACTCTGTGTACAGGCTCAATAGTAAGTCTATCAGCCGGTGTCCCACTCTGTGTACAGGCTCAATAGTAAGTCTATCAGCCTGTATCCCACTCTGTGTACAGACTCAATAGAAAGTCTATCAGTCTGTATCCCACTCTGTGTACAGGCTCAATAGTGCGTTTATCAGCCTGTATGCCACTTTGTGTACAGGGCCAATGGAAAGTCTATCAGCCTGTATCCCACTCTGTGTATAGGCTCAATAGTAATTCTATCAGTCTGTATCCCACTCTGTGTATAGGCTCAATAGTAATTCTATCAGTCTGTATCCCACTCTGTGTACAGGCTCAATAGTAATTCTATCAGTCTGTATCCCACTCTGTGTATAGGCTCAATAGTAAGTCTATCAGCCTCTATCCCACTCTGTGTACAGGCTCAATAGTAAGTCTATCAGCCTGTATCCCACTCTGTGTACAGGCTCAATAGTAAGTCTATCAGCCGGTATCCCACTCTGTGTACAGGCTCAATAGTACGTCTATCAGCCTGTATCCTACTCTGTGTACAGGCTCAATAGAAAGTCTTATCAGCCTGTATCCCACTCTGTGTACAGGCTTAATAGTAAGTCTATCAGCCTGTATCCCACTCTGTGTACAGGCGCAACATGAAGTCTATCAGTCTGTATCCCACTGTGTGTACAGGCTCAATAGTAAGTCTATCAGCCTGTATCCCACTCTGTGTACAGGTCAATAGTAAGTCTATTAGCCTGTATCCCACTCTGTATACAGGGTCAATAGTAAGTCTATCAGCCTGTATCCCACTCTGTGTATAGGCTCAATAGTAAGTCTATCAGCCTGTATCCCACTCTGTGTACAGGCTCAATAGTAAGTCTATCAGCCTGTATCCCTCTCTGTGTACAGGCTCAATAGTAAGTCTATCAGCCTGTATCCCACTCTGTGTATAGGCTCAATAGTAAGTCTATCAGCCTGTATCCCACTCTGTGTATAGGCTCAATAGTAAGTCTATCAGCCTCTATCCCACTCTGTGTACAGGCTCAATAGTACATCTATCAGTCTGTATCCCACTCTGTGTACAGGCTCAATAGTAAGTCTATCAGCCTGTACCCCACTCTGTGTACAGGCTTAATAGAAAGTCTATCAGTCTGTATCCCACTCTGTGTACAGGCTCAATAGTAAGTCTATCAGCCTGTATCCCACTCTGTGTACAGATTCAATAGTACGTCTATCAGCCTGTATCCCACTCTGTGTACAGGCTCAATAGAAAGTCTATCAGCCGGTATCCCACTCTGTGTACAGGCTCAATAATAAGTCTATCAGCCTGTATCCCACTCTGTGTACAGTCTCAATAGAAAGTCTATCAGCCTGTATCCCACTCTGAGTACAGGCTCAATAGTAAGTCTATCAGCCTGTATCCCACTCTGTGTGTTGGCTCAATAGTAAGTCTATCAGCCTGTATCCCACTCTGTGTATAGGTTCAATAGTAAGTCTATCAGTCTGTATCCCACTCTGTGTACAGGTCAATAGTAAGTCTATTAGCCTGTATCCCACTCTGTATACAGGCTCAATAGTAAGTCTATCAGCCGGTATCCCACTCTGTGTACAAGCTCAATAGCACGTCTATCAGCCTGTATCCTACTCTGTGTACAGGGTCAATAGAAAGTCTATCAGCCTGTATCCCACTCTGTGTACAGGCTCAATAGTAAGTCTATCAGCCTGTATCCCACTCTGTGTATAGGCTCAATAGTAAGTCTATCAGCCTGTATCCCACTCTGTGTACAGGCTCAATAGTAATTCTATCAGTTTGTATCCCACTCTGTGTATAGGCTCAATAGTAAGTCTATCAGCCTCTATCCCACTCTGTGTACAGGCTCAATAGTAAGTCTATCAGCCGGTATCCCACTCTGTGTACAAGCTCAATAGTACGTCTATCAGCCTGTATCCTACTCTGTGTACAGGCTCAATAGAAAGTCTTATCAGCCTGTATCCCACTCTGTATACAGGCTCAATAGTACATCTATCAGCCTGTATCCCACTCTGTGTACAGGCTCAATAGTAAGTCTATCAGCCTGTATCCCACTCTGTGTACAGAGTCAATAGCACATCTATCAGCCTGTATCGCACTCTGTGTATAGGCTCAATAGTAAGTCTATCAGCCTGTATCCCACTCTGTGTACAGACTCAATAGAAAGTCTATCAGCCTGTATCCCACTCTGTGTACAGGGTCAATAGAAAGTCTATCAGCCTGTATCCCACTCTGTGTACAGGCTCAATAGTAAGTCTATCAGCCTGTATCCCACTCTGTGTATAGGCTCAATAGTAAGTCTATCAGCCGGTATCCCACTCTGTGTACAGGCTGAATAGTAAGTCTATCAGTCTGTATCCCACTCTGTGTACAGGCTCAATAGTAATTCTATCAGTCTGTATCCCACTCTGTGTATAGGCTCAATAGAAAGTCTATCAGCCTCTATCCCACTCTGTGTATAGGCTCAATAGTAATTCTATCAGTCTGTATCCCACTCTGTGTATAGGCTCAATAGTAAGTCTATCAGCCGGTATCCCACTCTGTGTACAGGCTCAATAGTAAGTCTATCAGTCTGTATACCACTCTGTGTACACGCTCAATAGTAAGTCTATCAGTCTGTATCCCACTCTGTGTACACGCTCAATAGTAAGTCTATCAGCCTGTATCCTCCTCTGTGTACAGGCTCAATAGAAAGTCTTATCAGCCTGTATCCCACTCTGTATACAGGCTCAATAGTACATCTATCAGCCTGTATCCCACTCTGTGTATAGGCTCAATAGTAAGTCTATCAGCCTGTATCCCACTCTGTGTACAGGGTCAATAGTAAGTCTATCAGCCTGAATCCCACTCTCTGTATAGGCTCAATAGTAAGTCTATCAGCCTGTATCCCACTCTGTGTACAGGCTCAATAGTAAGTCTATCAGCCTGTATCCCACTCTGTGTATAGGCTCAATAGTAAGTCTATCAGCCTGTATCCCTCTCTGTGTACAGGCTCAATAGAAAGTCTATCAGTCGGTATCGCACTCTGTGTATAGGCTCAATAGTAAGTCTATCAGCCTGTATCCCACTCTGTGTACAGATTCAATAGTACGTCTATCAGCCTGTATCCCACTCTGTGTACAGGCTCAATAGTAAGTCTATCAGCCTGTATCCCACTCTGTGTACAGATTCAATAGTACGTCTATCAGCCTGTATCCCACTCTGTGTACAGGCTCAATAGTAAGTCTATCAGCCGGTATCCCACTCTGTGTACAGGCTCAATAGTAAGTCTATCAGCCTGTATCCCACTCTGTGTACAGACTCAATAGAAAGTCTATAAGCCTGTATCCCACTCTGTGTACAGGCTCAATAGTAAGTCTATCAGCCTGTATCCCACTCTGTGTATAGGCTCAATAGTAAGTCTATCAGCCTGTATCCCACTCTGTGTATAGTCTCAATAGTAAGTCTATCAGCCTGTATCCCACTCTGTGTACAGATTCAATAGTACGTCTATCAGCCTGTATCCCACTCTGTGTACAGGCTCAATAGTAAGTCTATCAGCCGGTATCCCACTCTGTGTACAGGCTCAATAGTAAGTCTATCAGCCTGTATCCCACTCTGTGTACAGACTCAATAGAAAGTCTATCAGCCTGTATCCCACTCTGTGTACAGGCTCAATAGTACATCTATCAGTCTGTATCCCACTCTGTGTACAGGCTCAATAGAAAATCTATCAGCCTGTATTCCACTCTGTGTACAGGCTCAGTAGTAAGTCTATCAGCCTGTATCCCACTCTGTGTACAGGCTCAATAGTAAGTCTATCAGCCTGTATCCCACTCTGTGTACAGACGCAACCGAAAGTCTATCAGTCTGTATCACACTCTGTGTACAGGCTCAATAGTTCGTCTATCACTCTGTATCCCACTCTGTGTACAAGCTCAATAGTAAGTCTATCAGCCGGTATCCCACTCTGTGTACAGGCTCAATAGTACGTCTATCAGCCTGTATCCCACTCTGTGTACAGGCTCAATAGTACGTCTATCAGCCTGTATCCCACTCTGTGTACAGGCTCAATATAAAGTCTATCAGCCTGTATCCCACTCTGTGTACAGGCTCAATAGTACATCTATCAGCCTGTATCCCACTCTGTGTACAGGCTCAATAGTAATTCTATCAGCCTGTATCCCACTCTGTGTACAGGTCAATAGTAAGTCTATCAGCCTGTATCCCACTCTGTATACAGGCTCAATAGTAAGTCTATCAGCCTGTATCCCACTCTGCGTACAGGCTCAATAGAAAGTCTATCAGTCTGTATCCCACTCTGTGTACAGGCTCAATAGTAAGTCTATCAGCCTGTATCCCACTCTGTGTACAGGCTCAATAGAAAGTCTATCAACCTGTATCCCACTCTGTGTACAGGTTCAATAGAAAGTATATCAGCCTGTATCCCACTCTGTGTACAGGCTCAATAGTAAGTCTATCAGCCTGTATCCCACTCTGTTTACAGGCTCAATAGTAAGTCTATCAGCCTGTATCCCACTCTGTGTACAGGCTCAATAGAAAGTCTATCAGCCTGTATCCCACTCTGTGTACAGGCTCAATAGTAAGTCTATCAGCCTGTATCCCACTCTGTGTACAGGCTCAATAATAAGTCTATCAGCCTGTATCCCACTCTGTGTACAGTCTCAATAGAAAGTCTATTAGCCTGTATCCCACTCTGAGTACAGGCTCAATAGTAAGTCTATCAGCCTGTATCCCACTCTGTGTGTTGGCTCAATAGTAAGTCTATCAGCCTGTATCCCACTCTGTGTATAGGTTCAATAGTAAGTCTATCAGCCTGTATCCCACTCTGTATACAGGCTCAATAGTAAGTCTATCAGCCTGTATCCCACTCTGTGTACAGGCTCAATAGTAAGTCTATCAGCCTATATCCCACTCTGTGTATAGGCTCAATAGTAAGTCTATCAGCCTGTATCCCACTCTGTGTACAGGCTCAATAGTAATTCTATCAGTTTGTATCCCACTCTGTGTATAGGCTCAATAGTAAGTCTATCAGCCTCTATCCCACTCTGTGTACAGGCTCAATAGTAAGTCTATCAGCCGGTATCCCACTCTGTGTACAAGCTCAATAGTACGTCTATCAGCCTGTATCCTACTCTGTGTACAGGCTCAATAGAAAGTCTTATCAGCCTGTATCCCACTCTGTATACAGGCTCAATAGTACATCTATCAGCCTGTATCCCACTCTGTGTACAGGCTCAATAGTAAGTCTATCAGCCTGTATCCCACTCTGTGTACAGAGTCAATAGCACATCTATCAGCCTGTATCGCACTCTGTGTATAGGCTCAATAGTAAGTCTATCAGCCTGTATCCCACTCTGTGTACAGACTCAATAGAAAGTCTATCAGCCTGTATCCCACTCTGTGTACAGGGTCAATAGAAAGTCTATCAGCCTGTATCCCACTCTGTGTACAGGCTCAATAGTAAGTCTATCAGCCTGTATCCCACTCTGTGTATAAGCTCAATAGTAAGTCTATCAGCCTGTATCCCACTCTGTGTACAGGCTCACTAGTAATTCTATCAGCCTGTATCCCACTCTGTGTACAGACTCAATAGAAAGTCTATCAGCCTGTATCCCACTCTGTGTACAGGCTCAATAGTACATCTATCAGTCTGTATCCCACTCTGTGTACAGGCTCAATAGAAAATCTATCAGCCTGTATTCCACTCTGTGTACAGGCTCAATAGTAAGTCTATCAGCCTGTATCCCACTCTGTGTACAGGCTCAATAGTAAGTCTATCAGCCTGTATCCCACTCTGTGTACAGACGCAACAGAAAGTCTATCAGTCTGTATCACACTCTGTGTACAGGCTCAATAGTTCGTCTATCACTCTGTATCCCACTCTGTGTACAAGCTCAATAGTAAGTCTATCAGCCGGTATCCCACTCTGTGTACAGGCTCAATAGTACGTCTATCAGCCTGTATCCCACTCTGTGTACAGGCTCAATAGTACGTCTATCAGCCTGTATCCCACTCTGTGTACAGGCTCAATATAAAGTCTATCAGCCTGTATCCCACTCTGTGTACAGGCTCAATAGTACATCTATCCGCCTGTATCCCACTCTGTGTACAGGCTCAATAGTAATTCTATCAGCCTGTATCCCACTCTGTGTACAGGTCAATAGTAAGTCTATCAGCCTGTATCCCACTCTGTATACAGGCTCAATAGTAAGTCTATCAGCCTGTATCCCACTCTGCGTACAGGCTCAATAGAAAGTCTATCAGTCTGTATCCCACTCTGTGTACAGGCTCAATAGTAAGTCTATCAGCCTGTATCCCACTCTGTGTACAGGCTCAATAGAAAGTCTATCAACCTGTATCCCACTCTGTGTACAGGTTCAATAGAAAGTATATCAGCCTGTATCCCACTCTGTGTACAGGCTCAATAGTAAGTCTATCAGCCTGTATCCCACTCTGTTTACAGGCTCAATAGTAAGTCTATCAGCCTGTATCCCACTCTGTGTACAGGCTCAATAGAAAGTCTATCAGCCTGTATCCCACTCTGTGTACAGGCTCAATAGTAAGTCTATCAGCCTGTATCCCACTCTGTGTACAGGCTCAATAATAAGTCTATCAGCCTGTATCCCACTCTGTGTACAGTCTCAATAGAAAGTCTATTAGCCTGTATCCCACTCTGAGTACAGGCTCAATAGTAAGTCTATCAGCCTGTATCCCACTCTGTGTGTTGGCTCAATAGTAAGTCTATCAGCCTGTATCCCACTCTGTGTATAGGTTCAATAGTAAGTCTATCAGCCTGTATCCCACTCTGTATACAGGCTCAATAGTAAGTCTATCAGCCTGTATCCCACTCTGTGTACAGGCTCAATAGTAAGTCTATCAGCCTATATCCCACTCTGTGTATAGGCTCAATAGTAAGTCTATCAGCCTGTATCCCACTCTGTGTACAGGCTCAATAGTAATTCTATCAGTTTGTATCCCACTCTGTGTATAGGCTCAATAGTAAGTCTATCAGCCTCTATCCCACTCTGTGTACAGGCTCAATAGTAAGTCTATCAGCCGGTATCCCACTCTGTGTACAAGCTCAATAGTACGTCTATCAGCCTGTATCCTACTCTGTGTACAGGCTCAATAGAAAGTCTTATCAGCCTGTATCCCACTCTGTATACAGGCTCAATAGTACATCTATCAGCCTGTATCCCACTCTGTGTACAGGCTCAATAGTAAGTCTATCAGCCTGTATCCCACTCTGTGTACAGAGTCAATAGCACATCTATCAGCCTGTATCGCACTTTGTGTATAGGCTCAATAGTAAGTCTATCAGCCTGTATCCCACTCTGTGTACAGACTCAATAGAAAGTCTATCAGCCTGTATCCCACTCTGTGTACAGGGTCAATAGAAAGTCTATCAGCCTGTATCCCACTCTGTGTACAGGCTCAATAGTAAGTCTATCAGCCTGTATCCCACTCTGTGTATAAGCTCAATAGTAAGTCTATCAGCCTGTATCCCACTCTGTGTACAGGCTCACTAGTAATTCTATCAGTCTGTATCCCACTCTGTGTATAGGCTCAATAGAAAGTCTATCAGCCTCTATCCCACTCTGTGTATAGGCTCAATAGTAATTCTATCAGTCTGTATCCCACTCTGTGTATAGGCTCAATAGTAAGTCTATCAGCCGTTATCCCACTCTGTGTACAGGCTCAATAGTAAGTCTATCAGTCTGTATCCCACTCTGTGTAAACGCTCAATAGTAAGTCTATCAGTCTGTATCCCACTCTGTGTACACGCTCAATAGTAAGTCTATCAGCCTGTATCCTCCTCTGTGTACAGGCTCAATAGAAAGTCTTATCAGCCTGTATCCCACTCTGTATACAGGCTCAATAGTACATCTATCAGCCTGTATCCCACTCTGTGTATAGGCTCAATAGTAAGTCTATCAGCCTGTATCCCACTCTGTGTACAGGGTCAATAGTAAGTCTATCAGCCTGAATCCCACTCTCTGTATAGGCTCAATAGTAAGTCTATCAGCCTGTATCCCACTCTGTGTACAGGCTCAATAGTAAGTCTATCAGCCTGTATCCCACTCTGTGTATAGGCTCAATAGTAAGTCTATCAGCCTGTATCCCTCTCTGTATACAGGCTCAATAGAAAGTCTATCAGTCGGTATCGCACTCTGTGTATAGGCTCAATAGTAAGTCTATCAGCCTGTATCCCACTCTGTGTACAGATTCAATAGTACGTCTATCAGCCTGTATCCCACTCTGTGTACAGGCTCAATAGTAAGTCTATCAGCCTGTATCCCACTCTGTGTACAGATTCAATAGTACGTCTATCAGCCTGTATCCCACTCTGTGTACAGGCTCAATAGTAAGTCTATCAGCCGGTATCCCACTCTGTGTACAGGCTCAATAGTAAGTCTATCAGCCTGTATCCCACTCTGTGTACAGACTCAATAGAAAGTCTATAAGCCTGTATCCCACTCTGTGTACAGGCTCAATAGTAAGTCTATCAGCCTGTATCCCACTCTGTGTATAGGCTCAATAGGAAGTCTATCAGCCTGTATCCCACTCTGTGTATAGTCTCAATAGTAAGTCTATCAGCCTGTATCCCACTCTGTGTACAGATTCAATAGTACGTCTATCAGCCTGTATCCCACTCTGTGTACAGGCTCAATAGTAAGTCTATCAGCCGGTATCCCACTCTGTGTACAGGCTCAATAGTAAGTCTATCAGCCTGTATCCCACTCTGTGTACAGACTCAATAGAAAGTCTATCAGCCTGTATCCCACTCTGTGTACAGGCTCAATAGTACATCTATCAGTCTGTATCCCACTCTGTGTACAGGCTCAATAGAAAATCTATCAGCCTGTATTCCACTCTGTGTACAGGCTCAATAGTAAGTCTATCAGCCTGTATCCCACTCTGTGTACAGGCTCAATAGTAAGTCTATCAGCCTGTATCCCACTCTGTGTACAGACGCAACAGAAAGTCTATCAGTCTGTATCACACTCTGTGTACAGGCTCAATAGTTCGTCTATCACTCTGTATCCCACTCTGTGTACAAGCTCAATAGTAAGTCTATCAGCCGGTATCCCACTCTGTGTACAGGCTCAATAGTACGTCTATCAGCCTGTATCCCACTCTGTGTACAGGCTCAATAGTACGTCTATCAGCCTGTATCCCACTCTGTGTACAGGCTCAATAGTACGTCTATCAGCCTGTATCCCACTCTGTGTACAGGCTCAATATAAAGTCTATCAGCCTGTATCCCACTCTGTGTACAGGCTCAATAGTACATCTATCAGCCTGTATCCCACTCTGTGTACAGGCTCAATAGTAATTCTATCAGCCTGTATCCCACTCTGTGTACAGGTCAATAGTAAGTCTATCAGCCTGTATCCCACTCTGTATACAGGCTCAATAGTAAGTCTATCAGCCTGTATCCCACTCTGTGTACAGGCTCAATAGAAAGTCTATCAGTCTGTATCCCACTCTGTGTACAGGCTCAATAGTAAGTCTATCAGCCTGTATCCCACTCTGTGTACAGGCTCAATAGAAAGTCTATCAACCTGTATCCCACTCTGTGTACAGGTTCAATAGAAAGTATATCAGCCTGTATCCCACTCTGTGTACAGGCTCAATAGTAAGTCTATCAGCCTGTATCCCACTCTGTTTACAGGCTCAATAGTAAGTCTATCAGCCTGTATCCCACTCTGTGTACAGGCTCAATAGAAAGTCTATCAGCCTGTATCCCACTCTGTGTACAGGCTCAATAGTAAGTCTATCAGCCTGTATCCCACTCTGTGTACAGGCTTAATAGTAAGACTATCAGCCTGTATCCCACGCTGTGTACAGGCGCAACAGAAAGTCTATCAGTCTGTATCACACTCTGTGTACAGGCTCAATAGAAATTCTATCAGCCTCTATCCCGCTCTGTGTACAGGCTCAATAGTAAGTATATCAGCCGGTATCCCACTCTTTGTACAGGCTCAATAGAAAGTCTATCAGCCTGTATCCCTCTCTGTGTACAGACTCAATAGTAAGTCTATCAGCCTCTATCCCACTCTGTGTACAGGCTTAATAGAAAGTCTATCAGTCTGTATCCCACTCTGTGTAGAGGCTCAATAGTAAGTCTATCAGCCTGTGTCCCACTCTGTGTATAGGCTCAATAGTAAGTCTATCAGCCTGTATCCCACTCTGTGTATAGGCTCAATAGTAAGTCTATCAGCCTCTATCCCACTCTGTGTACAGTCTCAATAGTACATCTATCAGTCTGCATCCCACTCTGTGTACAGGATCAATAGTAAGTCTATCAGCCTGTACCCCACTCTGTGTACAGGCTTAATAGAAAGTCTATCAGTCTGTATCCCACTCTGTGTACAGGGTCAATAGTAAGTCTATCAGCCTGTATCCCACTCTGTGTACAGGCTCAATAGTAAGTCTATCAGTCGGTACCCCACTCTGTGTACAGGCTCAATAGTTCGTCTATCACTCTGTATCCCACTCTGTGTACAGGCTCAATAGAAAGTCTATCAGCCTCTATCCCGCTCTGTGTACAGGCTCAATAGTAAGTCTATCAGCCTGTATCCCACTCTGTGTACAGACTCAATAGTACGTCTATCAGCCTGTATCCCACTCTGTGTACAGACTCAATAGAAAGACTATCAGCCTGTATCCCACTCTGTGTACAGGCTCAATAGTACATCTATCAGCCTGTATCCCACTCTGTGTACAGGCTCAATAGTAATTCTATCAGCCTGTATCCCACTCTGTGTACAGGTCAATAGTAAGTCTATCAGCCTGTATCCCACTCTGTATACAGGCTCAATAGTAAGTCTATCAGCCTGTATCCCACTCTGTGTATAGGCTCAATAGTAAGTCTATCAGCCTGTATCCCACTCTGTGTACAGGCTCAATAGTAATTCTATCAGCCTGTATCCCTCTCTGTGTACAGGTCAATAGGAAGTCTATCAGCCTAAATCCCACTCTGTGTACAGGGTCAATAGTAAGTCTATCAGCCTGTATCCCACTCTGTGTATAGGCTCAATAGTAAGTCTATCAGCCTGTATCCCACTCTGTGTACAGGCTCAATAATAAGTCTATCAGCCTCTTTCCCGCTCTGTGTACAGGCTCAATAGAAAGTCTATCAGCCTGTATCCCTCTCTCTGTACAGACTCAATAGTAAGTCTATCAGCCCGTATCCCACTCTGTGTACAGACACAATAGAAAGTCTATCAGCCTGTATCCCACTCTGTATACAGGCTTAATAGTACGTCTATCAGCCTGTATCCCACTCTGTGTACAGGCTCAATAGTAATTCTATCAGCCTGTATCCCACTCTGTGTACAGGCTCAATAGAAAGTCTATCAGTCTGTATCCCACTCTGTGTACAGGCTCAATAGTAAGTCTATCAGCCTGTATCCCACTCTGTGTACAGGCTCAATAGAAAGTCTATCAACCTGTATCCCACTCTGTGTACAGGCTCCATAGAAAGTCTATCAGCCTGTATCCCACTCTGTGTACAGGCTCAATAGTACATCTATCAGCCTGTATCCCACTCTGTGTACAGGCTCAATAGTAATTCTATCAGCCTGTATCCCACTCTGTGTTCAGGTCAATAGTAAGTCTATCAGCCTGTATCCCACGCTGTATACAGGCTCAATAGTAAGTCTATCAGCCTGTATCCCACTCTGTGTACACAGTCAATAGTAAGTCTATCAGCCTCTATCCCGCTCTGTGTACAGGCTCAATAGAAAGTCTATCAGCCTGTATCCCTCTCTGTGTACAGACTCAATAGTAAGTCTATCAGCCCGTATCCCACTCTGTGTACAGACACAATAGAAAGTCTATCAGCCTGTATCCCACTCTGTATACAGGCTCAATAGTACGTCTATCAGCCTGTATCCCACTCTGTGTACAGGCTCAATAGAAAGTCTATCAGCCTCTATCCCGCTCTGTGTACAGGCTTAATAGTAAGTCTATCAGCCTGTATCCCACTCTTTGTACAGGCTCAATAGTAAGTCTATCAGCTGGTATCCCACTCTGTGTACAGGCTCAATAGTATGTCTATCAGCCTGTATCCCACTCAGTGTACAGGCTCAATAGTCCTTCTATCAGCCTGTATCCCACTCTGTGTACAGGCTCAATAGAAAGTCTATCAGCCTGTATCCCACTCTGTGTTCAGGCTCAATAGTACATCTATCAGCCTGTATCCCACTCTGTGTACAGGCTCAATAGTAATTCTATCAGCCTGTATCCCACTCTGTGTACAGGTCAATAGTAAGTCTATCAGCCTGTATCCCACTCTGTATACAGGCTCAATAGTAAGTCTATCAGCCCGTATCCCACTCTGTGTACAGACACAATAGAAAGTCTATCAGCCTGTATCCCACTCTGTATACAGGCTCAATAGTACGTCTATCAGCCTGTATCCCACTCTGTGTACAGGCTCAATAGTAATTCTATCAGCCTGTATCCCACTCTGTGTACAGGCTCAATAGAAAGTCTATCAGTCTGTATCCCACTCTGTGTACAGGCTCAATAGTAAGTCTATCAGCCGGTATCCCACTCTGTGTACAGGCTCAATAGTAAGTCTATCAGCCTGTATCCCAATCTGTGTATAGGCTCAATAGTAAGTCTATCAGACTCTATCCCACTCTGTGTACAGGCACAATAGAAAGTCTATCAGCCTCTATCCCGCTCTGTGTACAGGCTCAATAGTAAGTCTATCAGCCTGTATCCCACTCTGTGTACAGGCTTAATAGAAAGTCTATCAGTCTATATCCCATTCTGTGTACAGGCTCAATAGTAAGTCTATGAGCCTGTATCCCACTCTGTGTACAGACTCAATAGTAAGTCTATCAGCCTGTATCCCACTTTGTGTACAGGCCCAATAGAAAGTCTATCAACCTGTATCCCACTCTGTGTACAGGCTTAATAGTAAGTCTATCAGCCTGTATCCCACTCTGTGTACAGGCTCAATAGTACATCTATCAGCCTGTATCCCACTCTGTGTACAGGACAATAGTAAGTCTATCAGCCTGTATCCCACTCTGTATACAGGCTCAATAGTATGTCTATCAGCCTGTATCCCACTCTGTGTACAGGGTCAATAGTAAGTCTATCAGCCTCTATCCCGCTCTGTGTACAGGCTCAATAGAAAGTCTATCAGCCTGTATCCCTCTCTGTGTACAGACTCAATAGTAAGTCTATCAGCTTGTGTCCCACTCTGTGTACCGGGTCAATAGTAAGTCTAACAGCCTGTATCCCACTCTGTGTATAGGCTGAATAGTAAGTCTATCAGCCTGTATCCCACTCTGTGTACAGACTCAATAGTAAGTCTATCAGCCTGTATCCCACTCTGTGTACAGGCTCAATAGTAAGTCTATCAGCCTGTATCCCACTTAGTGTACAGGCTCAATAGTAAGTCTATCAGCCTGTATCCCACTCTGTGTACAGGCTCAATAGAAAGTCTATCAGTCTGTATCCCACTCTGTGTACAGGCTCAATAGTAAGTCTGTCAGACTGTATCCCACTCTGTGTACAGGCTCAAAAGAAAGTCTATCAGTCTGTATCCCACTCTGTGTACAGGCTCAATATTAAGTCTATCAACCTGTATCTCACTCTGTGTACAGGCTCAATAGTAAGTCTATCAGCCTGTATCCCACTCTGTGTACAGGCTCAATAGAAAATCTATCAGCCTGTATCCCACTCTGTGTACAGGCTCAATAGTAAGTCTATCAGTCTGTATCCCACTCTGTGTACAGGCTCAATAGTAAGTCTATCAGCCTGTATCCCACTCTGTGTACAGGCTTGATAGTAAGTCTATCAGCCTGTATCCCACTCTGTGTACAGGCTCAATAGAAAGTCTATCACTCTGTATCCCACTCTGTGTACAGGCTCAATAGAAAGTCTATCAGCCTGTATCCCACTCTGTGTACAGGCTCAATAGTAAGTCTATCAGCCTGTATCCCACTCTGTGTATAGGCTCAATAGTAAGTCTATCAGCCTGTATCCCACTCTGTGTACAGGCTCAATAGTAATTCTATCAGTCTGTATCCCACTCTGTGTATAGGCTCAATAGTAAGTCTATCAGCCTCTATCCCACTCTGTGTACAGGCTCAATAGTAAGTCTATCAGCCTGTATCCCACTCTGTGTACAGGCTCAATAGTAAGTCTATCAGCCTCTATCCCACTCTGTGTACAGGCTCAATAGTAAGTCTATCAGCCTGTATCCCACTCTGTGTATAGGCTCAATAGTAAGTCTATCAGCCTGTATCCCACTCTGTGTACAGGCTCAATAGTAATTCTATCAGTCTGTATCCCACTCTGTGTATAGGCTCAATAGTAAGTCTATCAGCCTCTATCCCACTCTGTGTACAGGCTCAATAGTAAGTCTATCAGCCTGTATCCTACTCTGTGTACAGGCTCAATAGAAAGTCTTATCAGCCTGTATCCCACTCTGTATACAGGCTCAATAGTACATCTATCAGCCTGTATCCCACTCTGTGTACAGGCTCAATAGTAATTCTATCAGCCTGTATCCCACTCTGTGTACAGGTCAATAGTAAGTCTATCAGCCTGTATCCCACTCTGTGTACAGGCTCAATAGTAAGTCTATCAGCGTGTATCCCACTCTGTGTACAGGCTCAATAGTAAGTCTATCAGCCTGTATCCCACTCTGTGTACAGGCTCAATAGTAAGTCTATCAGCCTCTATCCCGCTCTGTGTACAGGCTCAATAGAAAGTCTATCAGCCTGTATCCCTCTCTGTGTACAGACTCAATAGTAAGTCTATCAGCCTGTATCCCACTCTGTGTACAGGCTCAATAGTAAGTCTATCAGCCCGTATCCCACTCTGTGTACAGGCTCAATAGTACGTCTATCAGCCTGTATCCCACTCTGTATACAGGCTCAATAGTACGTCTATCACCCTGTATCCCACTCTGTGTACAGGCTCAATAGTAAGTCTATCAGCCTGTATCCCACTTAGTGTACAGGCTCAATAGTAAGTCTATCAGCCTGTATCCCACTCTGTGTACAGGCTCAATAGAAAGTCTATCAGTCTGTATCCCACTCTGTGTACAGGCTCAATAGTAAGTCTGTCAGACTGTATCCCACTCTGTGTACAGGCTCAATAGAAAGTCTTATCAGCCTGTATCGCACTCTGTATACAGGCTCAATAGTACATCTATCAGCCTGTATCCCACTCTGTGTACAGGCTCAATAGTAATTCTATCAGCCTGTATCCCACTCTGTTTACAGGTCAATAGTAAGTCTATCAGCTTGTGTCCCACTCTGTGTACAGGGTCAATAGTAAGTCTATCAGCCTGTATCCCACTCTGTGTATAGGCTGAATAGTAAGTCTATCAGCCTGTATCCCACTCTGTGTACAGACTCAATAGTAAGTCTATCAGCCTGTATCCCACTCTGTGTACAGGCTCAATAGTAAGTCTATCAGCCTGTATCCCACTTAGTGTACAGGCTCAATAGTAAGTCTATCAGCCTGTATCCCACTCTGTGTACAGGCTCAATAGAAAGTCTATCAGTCTGTATCCCACTCTGTGTACAGGCTCAATAGTAAGTCTGTCAGACTGTATCCCACTCTGTGTACAGGCTCAAAAGAAAGTCTATCAGTCTGTATCCCACTCTGTGTACAGGCTCAATAGTAAGTCTATCAACCTGTATCTCACTCTGTGTACAGGCTCAATAGTAAGTCTATCAGCCTGTATCCCACTCTGTGTACAGGCTCAATAGAAAATCTATCAGTCTGTATCCCACTCTGTGTACAGGCTCAATAGTAAGTCTATCAGCCTGTATCCCACTCTGTGTACAGACTCAATAGAAAGTCTATCAGCCTGTATCCCACTCTGTGTACAGGCTTGATAGTAAGTCTATCAGCCTGTATCCCACTCTGTGTACAGGCTCAATAGAAAGTCTATCACTCTGTATCCCACTCTGTGTACAGGCTCAATAGAAAGTCTATCAGCCTCTATCCCGCTCTGTGTACAGGCTCAATAGAAAGTGTATCAGTCTGTATCACACTCTGTGTACAGGCTCAATAGTTCGTCTATCACTCTGTATCTCACTCTGTGTACAGGCTCAATAGAAAGTCTATCAGCCTCTATCCCGCTCTGTGTACAGGCTCAATAGTAAGTCTATCAGCCGGTATCCCACTCTGTGTACAGGCTCAATAGTAAGTCTATCAGTCTGTATCCCGCTCTGTGTACAGGCTTATTAGTAAGTCTATGAGCCTGTATCCCACTCTGTGTATAGGCTCAATAGAAAGTCTATCAGCCTGTATCCAACTCTGTGTACAGGCTCAATAGTAAGTCTATCAGTCGGTATCCCACTCTGTGTACAGGCTCAATAGTACGTCTATCAGCCTGTATCCTACTCTGTGTACAGGCTCAATAGAAAGTCTTATCAGGCTGTATCCCACTCTGTATACAGGCTCAATAGTAAGTCTATCAGCCGGTATCCCACTCTGTGTACAGGCTCAATAGTACGTCTATCAGCCTGTATCCTACTCTGTGTACAGGCTCAATAGAAAGTCTATTAGCCTGTATCCCACTCTGTATACAGGCTCAATAGGAAGTCTATCAGCCTGTATCCCACTCTGTGTACAGGCTCAATAGTAAGTCTATCAGCCGGTATCCCACTCTGTGTACAGGCTCAATAGTATGTCTATCAGCCTGTATCCTACTCTGTGTACAGGCTCAATAGAAAGTCTTATCAGCCTGTATCCCACTCTGTATACATCCTCAATAGTACATCTATCAGCCTGTATCCCACTCTGTGTACAGGCTCAATAGTAATTCTATCAGCCTGTATCCCACTCTGTGTACAGGTCAATAGTAAGTCTATTAGCCTGTATCCCATTCTGTATACAGGCTCAATAGTAAGTCTATCAGCCTGTATCCCACTCTGTGTACAGGCTCAATTGTAAGTCTATCAGCTTGTATCCCACTCTGTGTATAGGCTCAATAGTAAGTCTATCAGCCTGTATCCCACTCTGTGTACAGGCTCAATAGTAAGTCTATCAGCCTGTATCCCACTCTGTGTATAGGCTCAATAGTAAGTCTATCAGCCTGTATCCCACTCTGTGTACAGGCTCAATAGTAAGTCTATCAGCCTCTATCCCGCTCTGTGTACAGGCTCAATAGAAAGTCTATCAGCCTGTATCCCTCTCTGTGTACAGACTCAATAGTAAGTCTATCAGCCGGTATCCCACTCTGTGTACAGGCTCAATAGTAAGTCTATCAGTCTGTATCCCACTCTGTGTACAGGCTCAATAGTAAGTCTATCAGCCTCTATCCCACTCTGTGTATAGGCTCAATAGTAAGTCTATCAGCCTGTATCCCACTCTGTGTACAGGCTCAATAGTAAGTCTATCAGCCTCTATCCCGCTCTGTGTACAGGCTCAATAGAAAGTCTATCAGCCTGTATCCCTCTCTGTGTACAGACTCAATAGTAAGTCTATCAGCCGGTATCCCACTCTGTGTACAGGCTCAATAGTAAGTCTATCAGTCTGTATCCCGCTCTGTGTACAGGCTTATTAGTAAGTCTATGAGCCTGTATCCCACTCTGTGTATAGGCTCAATAGTAAGTCTATCAGCCTGTATCCCACTCTGTGTACAGGCTCAATAGTAAGTCTATCAGCCTGTATCCCACTCTGTGTGTAGGCTCAATAGTAAGTCTATCAGCCTGTATCCCACTCTGTGTACAGGCTCAATAGTAAGTCTATCAGCCTCTATCCCGCTCTGTGTACAGGCTCAATAGAAAGTCTATCAGCCTGTATCCCTCTCTGTGTACAGACTCAATAGTAAGTCTATCAGCCGGTATCCCACTCTGTGTACAGGCTCAATAGTAAGTCTATCAGTCTGTATCCCGCTCTGTGTACAGGCTTATTAGTAAGTCTATGAGCCTGTATCCCACTCTGTGTATAGGCTCAATAGAAAGTCTATCAGCCTGTATCCCACTCTGTGTACAGACTCAATAGTAATTCTATCAGCCTGTATCCCACTCTGTGTACAGGCTCAATAGTAATTCTATCAGTCTGTATCCCACTCTGTGTATAGGCTCAATAGTAAGTCTATCAGCCTCTATCCCACTCTGTGTACAGGCTCAATAGTAAGTCTATCAGCTGGTATCCCACTCTGTGTACAGGCTCAATAGTACGTCTATCAGCCTGTATCCCACTCTGTATACAGGCTCAATAGTTATTCTATCAGCCTGTATCCCACTCTGTGTACAGGCTCAATAGTAAGTCTATCAGCCTGTATCCCACTCTGTGTATAGGCTCAATAGTAAGTCTATCAGCCTGTATCCCACTCTGTGTACAGGCTCAATAGTAAGTCTATCAGCCTCTATCCCGCTCTGTGTACAGGCTCAATAGAAAGTCTATCAGCCTGTATCCCTCTCTGTGTACAGACTCAATAGTAAGTCTATCAGCCCGTATCCCACTCTGTGTACAGGCTCAATAGTAAGTCTATCAGCCTGTATCCCACTCTGTGTACAGTCTCAATAGTACGTCTATCAGCCTGTATCCCACTCTGTGTACAGGCTCAATAGAAAATCTATCAGCCTGTATCCCACTCTGTGTACAGGCTCAATAGTACGTCTATCAGCCTGTATCCCACTCTGTGTACAGGCTCAATAGAAAGTCTATCAGTCTGTATCCCACTCTGTGTACAGGCTCAATAGTACGTCTATCAGCCTGTATCTCTCTCTGTGTACAGACTCAATAGAAAGTCTATCAGCCTGTATCCCTCTCTGTGTACAGACTCAATTGTAAGTCTATCAGTCTGTATCCCACTCTGTGTACAGGCCCAATAGAAAGTCTATCAGCCTGTATCCCACTCTGTATACAGGCTCAATAGTACGTCTATCAGTCTGTATCCCACTCTGTGTGCAGGCTCAATTGTAAGTCTATCAGTCTGTATCCCACTCTGTGTACAGGCTCAATAGTACATCTATCAGCCTGTATCCCACTCTGTGTACAGGCTCAATAGTAAGTCTATCAGCCGGTATCCCACTCTGTGTACAGGCTCAATAGTACGTCTATCAGCCTGTATCCTACTCTGTGTACGGGCTCAATAGAAAGTCTATCAGCCTGTATCCCTCTCTGTATACAGACTCAATAGTACATCTATCAGCCTGTATCCCACTCTGTTTACAGGCTCAATAGTTATTCTATCAGCCTGTATCCCACTCTGTGTACAGGTCAATAGTAAGTCTATCAGCCTGTATCCCACTCTGTATACAGGCTCAATAGTAAGTCTATCAGCCTGTATCCCACTCTGTGTACAGGCTCAATAGTAAGTCTATCAGCCTGTATCCCACTCTGTGTACAGGCTCAATAGTAAGTCTATCAGCCTGTATTCCACTCTGTGTACAGATTCAATAGTAAGTCTATCAGTCTGTATCCCACTCTGTGTACAGGCTCAATAGTAAGTCTATCAGCCTGTATCCCACTCTCTGTACAGGCTCAGTAGTAAGTCTATCAGCCTGTATCCCACTCTGTGTACAGGCTCAATAGTAAGTCTATCAGCCTGTACCCCATTCTGTGTACAGGCTCAATAGAAAATCTATCAGCCTGTATCCCACTCTGTGTACAGGCTCAATAGTAAGTCTATCAGCCTGTACCCCATTCTGTGTACAGGCTCAATAGTAAGTCTATCAGCCTGTATCCCACTCTGTGTACAGATTCAATAGTACGTCTATCAACCTGTATTCCACTCTGTGTACAGGCTCAATAGTAAGTCTATCAGCCGGTATCCCACTCTGTGTACAGGGTCAATAGTAAGTCTATCAGCCTGCATCCCACTCTGTGTACAGGCTCAATAGTAAGTCTATCAGCCTGTATCCCACTCTGTGTATAGGCTCAATAGTAAGTCTATCAGCCTGTATCCCACTCTGTGTACAGGATCAATATTAAGTCTATCAGCCTGTATCCCACTCTGTGTACAGACTCAATAGTAAGTCTATCAGCCTGTATCCCACTCTGTGTACAGGCTCAATGGAAAGTCTATCAGTCTGTATCCCACTCTGTGTACAGGCTCAATAGTAAGTCTATCAGCTTGTATGCCACTCTGTGTACAGGCTCAATAGAAAGTCTATCAGTCTGTATCCCACTCTGTGTACAGGCTCAATAGTAAGTCTATCAACCTGTATCCCACTCTGTGTACAGGCTCAATAGTAAGTCTATCAGCCTGTATCCCACTCTGTGTACAGGCTCAATAGTAAGTCTATCAGCCTGTATCCCACTCTGTGTACAGGCTCAATAGAAAATCTATCAGCCTGTATCCCACTCTGTGTACAGGCTCAATAGAAAATCTATCAGCCTGTATCCCACTCTGTGTACAGGCTCAATAGTAAGTCTATAAGCCTGTATCCCACTCTGTGTACAGGCTCAATAGAAAGTCTATCAGTCTGTATCCCACTCTGTGTACAGGCTCAATAGTAAGTCTATCAGCCTGTATCCCACTCTGTGTACAGGCTCAATAATAAGTCTATCCGCCTGTATCCCACTCTGTGTACAGACTCAATAGAAAGTCTATCAGCCTGTATCCCACTCTGTGTACAGGCTTAATAGTAAGTCTATCAGCCTGTATCCCACTCTGTGTACAGGCTCAATAGTAATTCTATCAGTCTGTATCCCACTCTGTGTATAGGCTCAATAGTAAGTCTATCAGCCTCTATCCCACTCTGTGTACAGGCTCAATAGTAAGTCTATCAGCCTGTATCCCACTCTGTGTACAGGCTCAAAAGTAAGTCTATCAGCCGGTATCCCACTCTGTGTACAGGCTCAATAGTAAGTCTATCAGCCTGTATCCCACTCTGTGTACAGGCTCAATAGTAAGTCTGTCAGCCCGTATCCCACTCTGTGTACAGGCTCAATAGTACGTCTATCAGCCTGTATCCCTCTCTGTGTACAGACTCAATAGAAAGTCTATCAGCCTGTATCCGTCTCTGTGTACAGACTCAATTGTAAGTCTATCAGTCTGTATCCCACTCTGTGTACAGGCCCAATAGAAAGTCTATCAGTCTGTATCCCACTCTGTGTACAGGCTCAATAGTACATCTATCAGCCTGTATCCCACTCTGTGTACAGGCTCAATAGTAAGTCTATCAGCCGGTATCCCACTCTGTATACAGGCTCAATAGTACATCTATCAGCCTGTATCCCACTCTGTGTACAGGCTCAATAGTTATTCTATCAGCCTGTATCCCACTCTGTGTACAGGTCAATAGTAAGTCTATCAGCCTGTATCCCACTCTGCATACAGGCTCAATAGTAAGTCTATCAGCCTGTATCCCACTCTGTGTACAGGCTCAATAGTAAGTCTATCAGCCTGTATCCCACTCTGTGTACAGGCTCAATAGTAAGTCTATCAGCCTGTATTCCACTCTGTGTACAGATTCAATAGTAAGTCTATCAGCCTGTATCCCACTCTGTGTACAGGCTCAATAGAAAATCTATCAGCCTGTATCCCACTCTGTGTACAGGCTCAATAGTAAGTCTATCAGCCTGTACCCCATTCTGTGTACAGGCTCAATAGAAAATCTATCAGCCTGTATCCCACTCTGTGTACAGGCTCAATAGTAAGTCTATCAGCCTGTACCCCATTCTGTGTATAGGCTTAATAGAAAGTCTATCAGTCGGTATCGCACTTGTGTATAGGCTCAATAGTAATTCTATCAGCCTGTATCCCACTCTGTGTACAGGCTCAATAGTAAGTCTATCAGCCTGTATCCCGCTCTGTGTACAGGCTCAATGGAAAGTCTATCAGCCTGTATCCCTCTCTGTGTACAGACTCAATAGTAAGTCTATCAGCCTGTATCCCACTCTGTGTACAGGCTCATTAGTAAGTCTATCAGCCCGTATCCCTCTCTGTGTACAGGCTCAATAGTACGTCTATCAGCCTGTATCCATCTCTGTGTACAGACTCAATATTAAGTCTATCAGCCTGTATCCCTCTCTGTGTACAGACTCAATAGTAAGTCTATCAGTCTGTATCCCACTCTGTGTACAGGCCCAATAGATAGTCTATCAGCCTGTATCCCACTCTGTGTACAGGCCCAATAGATAGTCTATCAGCCTGTATCCCACTCTGTATACAGGCTCAATAGTACGTCTATCAGCCTGTATCCCATTCTGTGTAGAGGCTCAATAGTAATTCTATCAGCCTGTATCCCACTCTGTGTACAGGTCAATAGTAAGTCTATCAGCCTGTATCCCACTCTGTGTACAGACTCAATAGTACGTCTATCAGCCTGTATCCCACTCTGTGTACAGGCTCAATAGAAAGTCTATCAGTCTGTATCCCACTCTGTGTACAGGCTCAATAGTAAGTCTATCAGCCTGTATCCCACTCTGTGTACAGGCTCAATAGAAAGTCTATCAGTCTGTATCCCACTCTGTGTACCGCCTCAATAGTAAGTCTATCAGCCTGTATCCCACTCTGTGTACAGGCTCAAAAGAAAGTTAATTAGTCTGTATCACACTCTGTGTACAGGCTCAATAGTAAGTCTATCAACCTGTATCCCACTCTGTGTACAGGCTCAATAGTAAGTCTATCAGCCTGTATCCCACTCTGTGTACTGGCTCAATAGAAAATCTATCAGCCTGTATCCCACTCTGTGTACAGGCTCAATAGTAAGTCTATCAGTCTGTATCCCACTCTGTGTACAGGCTCAATAGTAAGTCTATCAACCTGTATCCCACTCTGTGTACAGGCTTAATAGTAAGTCTATCAGCCTGTATCCCACTCTGTGTACAGGTCAATAGTAAGTCTATTAGCCTGTATCCCACTCTGTATACAGGCTCAATAGTAAGTCTATCAGCCTGTATCCCAGTCTGTGTACAGGGTCAATAGTAAGTCTATCAGCCTGTATCCCACTCTGTGTACAGGCTCAATAGAAAGTCTATCAGTCTGTATCCCACTCTGTGTACAGGCTCAATAGTAAGTCTATCAGCCTGTATCCCACTCTGTGTACAGGCTCAATAGAAAGTCTATCAGTCTGTATCCCACTCTGTGTACCGCCTCAATAGTAAGTCTATCAGCCTGTATCCCACTCTGTGTACAGGCTCAAAAGAAAGTTAATTAGTCTGTATCACACTCTGTGTACAGGCTCAATAGTAAGTCTATCAACCTGTATCCCACTCTGTGTACAGGCTCAATAGTAAGTCTATCAGCCTGTATCCCACTCTGTGTACTGGCTCAATAGAAAATCTATCAGCCTGTATCCCACTCTGTGTACAGGCTCAATAGTAAGTCTATCAGTCTGTATCCCACTCTGTGTACAGGCTCAATAGTAAGTCTATCAACCTGTATCCCACTCTGTGTACAGGCTTAATAGTAAGTCTATCAGCCTGTATCCCACTCTGTGTACAGGTCAATAGTAAGTCTATTAGCCTGTATCCCACTCTGTATACAGGCTCAATAGTAAGTCTATCAGCCTGTATCCCAGTCTGTGTACAGGGTCAATAGTAAGTGTATCAGCCTGTATCCTACTCTGTGTATAGGGTCAATAGTAAGTGTATCAGCCTGTATCCTACTCTGTGTATAGGCTCAATAGTAAGTCTATCAGCCTGTATCCCACTCTGTGTACAGGATCAATAGTAAGTCTATCAGCCTGTATCCCACTCTGTATACAGGCTCAATAGTAAGTCTATCAGCCTGTATCCCACTCTGTGTACAGGCTCAATAGTAATTCTATCAGCCTGTATCCCACTCTGTGTACAGGTCAATACTAAGTCTATCAGCTTGTATCCCAATCTGTGTACAGGGTCAATAGTAAGTCTATCAGCCTGTATCCCACTCTGTGTATAGGCTCAATAGTAAGTCTATCAGCCTGTATCCCACTCTGTGTACAGGCTCAATAGTAAGTCTATCAGCCTGTATCCCACTCTGTGTATAGGCTCAATAGTAAGTCTATCAGCCTGTATCCCTCTCTGTGTACAGGCTCAATAGAAAGTCTATCAGTCGGTATCGCACTCTGTGTATAGGCTCAATAGTAAGTCTATCAGCCAGTATCCCACTCTGTGTACAGGCTCAATAGTAAGTCTATCAGCCTGTATCCCACTCTGTGTACAGGCTCAATAGTAAGTCTATCAGCCAGTATCCCACTCTGTGTACAGGCTCAATAGAAAGTTTATCAACCTGTATACCACTCTGTGTACAGGCTCAATAGTAAGTCTATCAGCCTGTATCCCACTCTGTGTACAGGCTCAATAGTAAGTCTATCAGCCTGTATCCCACTCTGTGTACAGGCTCAATAGTAAGTCTATCAGTCTGTATCCCACTCTGTGTACAGACTCAATAGTAAGTCTATCAGCCAGTATCCCACTCTGTGTACAGGCTCAATAGAAAGTCTATCAACCTGTATCTCACCCTGTGTACAGGCTCAATAGTATTTCTATCAGCCTGTATCCCACTCTGTGTACAGGCTCAATAGTAAGTCTATCAGTCTGTATCCCACTCTGTGTACAGGCTCAATAGTAAGTCTATCAGTCTGTATCCCACTCTGTGTACAGGCTCAATAGAAAGTCTATCAGCCTGTATCCCACTCTGTGTACAGGCTCAATAGAAAGTCTATCAGCCTGTATCCCACTCTGTGTACCGACTCAATAGTAAGTCTATCAGCCGGTATCCCACTCTGTGTACAGGCTCAATAGTACGTCTATCAGCCTGTATCCTACTCTGTGTACAGGCTCAATAGAAAGTCTATCAGCCTGTATCCCACTCTGTATACAGGCTCAATAGTACATCTATCAGCCTGTATCCCACTCTGTGTACAGGCTCAATAGTAATTCTATCAGCCTGTATCCCACTCTGTATACAGGCTCAATAGTAAGTCTATCAGCCTGTATCCCACTCTGTGTATAGGCTCAATAGTAAGTCTATCAGTCTGTATCCCACTCTGTATACAGGCTCAATAGTAAGTCTACCAGCCTGTATCCCACTCTGTGTACAGGCTCAATAGTAAGTCTATCAGTCTGTATCCCACTCTGTGTACAGGCTCAATAGTAAGTCTATCAGCCTGTATCCCACTCTGTATACAGGCTCAATAGTAAGTCTATCAGCCTGTATCCCACTCTGTATACAGGCTCAATAGTAAGTCTACCAGCCTGTATCCCACTCTGTGTACAGGCTCAATAGTAAGTCTATCAGCCTTTATCCCACTCTGTGTGCAGGCTCAATAGTAAGTCTATCAGTCTGTATCCCACTCTGTATACAGGCTCAATAGTAAGTCTACCAGCCTGTATCCCACTCTGTGTACAGGCTCAATAGTAAGTCTATCAGTCTGTATCCCACTCTGTGCACAGGCTCAATAGTAAGTCTATCAGTCTGTATCCCACTCTGTATACAGGCTCAATAGTAAGTCTATCAGTCTGTATCCCACTCTGTGTACAGGCTCAATAGTAAGTCTATCAGTCTGTATCCCACTCTGTGTACAGGCTCAATAGTAAGTCTATCAGTCTGTATCCCACTCTGTGTACAGGCTCAATAGTAAGTCTATCAGCCTTTATCCCACTCTGTGTGCAGGCTCAATAGTAAGTCTATCAGACTGTATCCCACTCTGTATACAGGCTCAATAGTAAGTCTACCAGCCTGTATCCCACTCTGTGTACAGGCTCAATAGTAAGTCTATCAGTCTGTATCCCACTCTGTGTACAGGCTCAATAGTAAGTCTATCAGCCTGTATCCCACTCTGTGTACAGGCTCAATAGTAAGTCTATCAGCCTGTATCCCACTCTGTGTACAGGCTCAATAGAAAATCTATCAGCCTGTATCCCACTCTGTGTACAGGCTCAATAGTAAGTCTATCAGCCTGTATCCCACTCTGTGTACAGGCTCAATAGAAAGTCTATCAGTCTGTATCCCACTCTGTGTACAGGCTCAATAGTAAGTCTATCAGCCTGTATCCCACTCTGTGTACAGGCTCAATAGTAAGTCTATCCGCCTGTATCCCACTCTGTGTACAGACTCAATAGAAAGTCTATCAGCCTGTATCCCACTCTGTGTACAGGCTTAATAGTAAGTCTATCAGCCTGTATCCCACTCTGTGTACAGGCTCAATAGTAATTCTATCAGTCTGTATCCCACTCTGTGTATAGGCTCAATAGTAAGTCTATCAGCCTCTATCCCACTCTGTGTACAGGCTCAATAGTAAGTCTATCAGCCTCTATCCCACTCTGTGTACAGGCTCAAAAGTAAGTCTATCAGCCTGTATCCCACTCTGTGTACAGGCTCAATAGTTATTCTATCAGCCTGTATCCCACTCTGTGTACAGGTCAATAGTAAGTCTATCAGCCTGTATCCCACTCTGTATACAGGCTCAATAGTAAGTCTATCAGCCTGTATCCCACTCTGTATACAGGCTCAATAGTACGTCTATCAGCCTGTATCCCACTCTGTGTACAGGCTCAATAGAAAGTCTATCAGTCTGTATCCCACTCTGTGTACAGGCTCAATAGTAAGTCTATCAGCCTGTATCCCACTCTGTGTACAGGCTCAATAGAAAGTCTATCAGTCTGTATCCCACTCTGTGTACAGGCTCAATAGTAAGTCTATCAGCCTGTATCCCACTCTGTGTACAGGCTCAAAAGAAAGTCTATCAGTCTGTATCCCACTCTGTGTACAGGCTCAATAGTAAGTCTATCAACCTGTATCCCACTCTGTGTACAGGCTCAATAGTAAGTCTATCAGCCTGTATCCCACTCTGTGTACTGGCTCAATAGAAAATCTATCAGCCTGTATCCCACTCTGTGTACAGGCTCAATAGTAAGTCTATCAGTCTGTATCCCACTCTGTGTACAGGCTCAATAGTAAGTCTATCAGCCTGTATCCCACTCTGTGTACAGGCTCAATAGAAAGTCTATCAGTCTGTATCCCACTCTGTGTACAGGCTCAATAGTTATTCTATCAGCCTGTATCCCACTCTGTGTACAGGTCAATAGTAAGTCTATCAGCCTGTATCCCACTCTGTATACAGGCTCAATAGTAAGTCTATCAGCCTGTATCCCACTCTGTGCACAGGCTCAATAGTAAGTCTATCAGTCTGTATCCCACTCTGTGTACAGGCTCAATAGTAAGTCTATCAACCTGTATCCCACTCTGTTTACAGGCTCAATAGTAATTCTATCAGTCTGTATTCCACTCTGTGTACAGGCTCAATAGTAAGTCTATCAGCCTGTATCCCACTCTGTGTACAGATTCAATAGAAAATCTATCAGCCTGTATCCCAATCTGTGTACAGGCTCAATAGTAAGTCTATCAGCCTGTATCCCACTCTGTGTACAGGCTCAATAGAAAGTCTATCAGTCTGTATCCCACTCTGTGTACAGGCTCAATAATAAGTCTATCAGCCTGTATCCCACTCTGTGTACAGGCTCAATAGTAAGTCTATCAGCCTGTATCCCACTCTGTGTACAGGCTCAATAGTAAGTCTATCAGTCTGTATCCCACTCTGTGTACAGACTCAATAGAAAGTCTATCAGCCTGTATCCCACTCTGTGTACAGGCTTAATAGTAAGTCTACCAGCCTGTATCCCACTCTGTGTACAGGCTCAATAGTAAGTCTATCAGCCTTTATCCCACTCTGTGTGCAGGCTCAATAGTAAGTCTATCAGTCTGTATCCCACTCTGTATACAGGCTCAATAGTAAGTCTACCAGCCTGTATCCCACTCTGTGTACAGGCTCAATAGTAAGTGTATCAGTCTGTATCCCACTCTGTATACAGGCTCAATAGTAAGTCTATCAGTCTGTATCCCACTCTGTGTACAGGCTCAATAGTAAGTCTATCAGTCTGTATCCCACTCTGTGTACAGGCTCAATAGTAAGTCTATCAGTCTGTATCCCACTCTGTGTACAGGCTCAATAGTAAGTCTATCAGCCTTTATCCCACTCTGTGTGCAGGCTCAATAGTAAGTCTATCAGTCTGTATCCCACTCTGTATACAGGCTCAATAGTAAGTCTACCAGCCTGTATCCCACTCTGTGTACAGGCTCAATAGTAAGTCTATCAGTCTGTATCCCACTCTGTGTACAGGCTCAATAGTAAGTCTATCAGCCTGTATCCCACTCTGTGTACAGGCTCAATAGTAAGTCTATCAGCCTGTATCCCACTCTGTGTACAGGCTCAATAGAAAATCTATCAGCCTGTATCCCACTCTGTGTACAGGCTCAATAGTAAGTCTATCAGCCTGTATCCCACTCTGTGTACAGGCTCAATAGAAAGTCTATCAGTCTGTATCCCACTCTGTGTACAGGCTCAATAGTAAGTCTATCAGCCTGTATCCCACTCTGTGTACAGGCTCAATAGTAAGTCTATCAGCCTGTATCCCACTCTGTGTACAGGCTCAATAGTAATTCTATCAGTCTGTATCCCACTCTGTGTATAGGCTCAATAGTAAGTCTATCAGCCTCTATCCCACTCTGTGTACAGGCTCAATAGTAAGTCTATCAGCCTCTATCCCACTCTGTGTACAGGCTCAAAAGTAAGTCTATCAGCCTGTATCCCACTCTGTGTACAGGCTCAATAGTTATTCTATCAGCCTGTATCCCACTCTGTGTACAGGTCAATAGTAAGTCTATCAGCCTGTATCCCACTCTGTATACAGGCTCAATAGTAAGTCTATCAGCCTGTATCCCACTCTGTATACAGGCTCAATAGTACGTCTATCAGCCTGTATCCCACTCTGTGTACAGGCTCAATAGAAAGTCTATCAGTCTGTATCCCACTCTGTGTACAGGCTCAATAGTAAGTCTATCAGCCTGTATCCCACTCTGTGTACAGGCTCAATAGAAAGTCTATCAGTCTGTATCCCACTCTGTGTACAGGCTCAATAGTAAGTCTATCAGCCTGTATCCCACTCTGTGTACAGGCTCAAAAGAAAGTCTATCAGTCTGTATCCCACTCTGTGTACAGGCTCAATAGTAAGTCTATCAACCTGTATCCCACTCTGTGTACAGGCTCAATAGTAAGTCTATCAGCCTGTATCCCACTCTGTGTACTGGCTCAATAGAAAATCTATCAGCCTGTATCCCACTCTGTGTACAGGCTCAATAGTAAGTCTATCAGTCTGTATCCCACTCTGTGTACAGGCTCAATAGTAAGTCTATCAGCCTGTATCCCACTCTGTGTACAGGCTCAATAGAAAGTCTATCAGTCTGTATCCCACTCTGTGTACAGGCTCAATAGTTATTCTATCAGCCTGTATCCCACTCTGTGTACAGGTCAATAGTAAGTCTATCAGCCTGTATCCCACTCTGTATACAGGCTCAATAGTAAGTCTATCAGCCTGTATCCCACTCTGCGCACAGGCTCAATAGTAAGTCTATCAGTCTGTATCCCACTCTGTGTACAGGCTCAATAGTAAGTCTATCAACCTGTATCCCACTCTGTGTACAGGCTCAATAGTAATTCTATCAGTCTGTATTCCACTCTGTGTACAGGCTCAATAGTAAGTCTATCAGCCTGTATCCCACTCTGTGTACAGGGTCAATAGTAAGTGTATCAGCCTGTATCCTACTCTGTGTATAGGCTCAATAGTAAGTCTATCAGCCTGTATTCCGCTCTGTGTACAGGCTCAATAGTAAGTCTATCAGTCTGTATCCCACTCTGTGTACAGGATCAATAGTAAGTCTATCAGCCTGTATCCCACTCTGTATACAGGCTCAATAGTAAGTCTATCAGCCTGTATCCCACTCTGTGTACAGGCTCAATAGTAATTCTATCAGCCTGTATCCCACTCTGTGTACAGGTCAATAGTAAGTCTATCAGCTTGTATCCCACTCTGTGTACAGGGTCAATAGTAAGTCTATCAGCCTGTATCCCACTCTGTGTATAGGCTCAATAGTAAGTCTATCAGCCTGTATCCCACTCTGTGTACAGGCTCAATAGTAAGTCTATCAGCCTGTATCCCACTCTGTGTACAGGCTCAATAGTAAGTCTATCAGCCGGTATCCCACTCTGTGTACAGGCTCAATAGTACGTCTATCAGCCTGTATCCTACTCTGTGTACAGGCTCAATAGAAAGTCTTATCAGCCTGTATCCCACTCTGTATACAGGCTCAATAGTACATCTATCAGCCTGTATCCCACTCTGTGTACAGGCTCAATAGTAATTCTATCAGTCTGTATTCCACTCTGTGTACAGGCTCAATAGTAAGTCTATCAGCCTGTATCCCACTCTGTGTACAGGCTCAATAGTAAGTCTATCAGCCCGTATCCCACTATGTGTACAGGCTCAATAGTACGTCTATCAGCCTGTATCCCTCTCTGTGTACAGACTCAATAGTAAGTTTATCAGTCTGTATCCCACTCTGTGTACAGGCCTAATAGAAAGTCTATCAGCCTGTATCCCACTCTGTATACAGGCTCAATAGTACGTCTATCAGCCTGTATCCCACTCTGTGTAGAGGCTCAATAGTAATTCTATCAGCCTGTATCCCACTCTGTGTACAGGTCAATAGAAAGTCTATCAGTCTGTATCCCACTCTGTGTACAGGCTCAATAGTAAGTCTATCAACCTGTATCCCACTCTGTGTACAGGCTCAATAGTAAGTCTATCAGTCTGTATCCCACTCTGTGTACAGGCTCAATAGTAAGTCTATCAACCTGTATCCCACTCTGTGTAGAGGCTCAATAGTAATTCTATCAGCCTGTATCCCACTCTGTGTACAGGTCAATAGAAAGTCTATCAGTCTGTATTCCACTCTGTGTACAGGCTCAATAGTAAGTCTATCAGTCTGTATCCCACTCTGTGTACAGGCTCAATAGTAAGTCTATCAGTCTGTATCCCACTCTGTGTACAGGCTCAATAGTAAGTCTATCAGCCTGTATCCCACTCTGTGTACAGGCTCAATAGAAAATCTATCAGCCTGTATCCCACTCTGTGTACAGGCTTAATAGAAAGTCTATCAGCCTGTACCCCACTCTGTGTACAGGCTTAATAGAAAGTCTATCAGCCTGTATCCCACTCTGTGTATAGGCTCAATAGTAAGTCTATCAGCCTGTATCCCACTCTGTGTACAGGCTCAATAGTAAGTCTATCAGCCTGTATCCCACTCTGTGTACAGGCTCAATAGAAAATCTATCAGCCTGTATCCCACTCTGTGTACAGGCTCAATAGTAAGTCTATCAGCCTGTATCCCACTCTGTGTACAGGCTCAATAGAAAGTCTATCAGTCTGTATCCCACTCTGTGTACAGGCTCAATAGTAAGTCTATCAGCCTGTATCCCACTCTGTGTACAGGCTCAATAGAAAGTCTATCAGTCTGTATCCCACTCTGTGTACAGGCTCGATAGTAAGTCTATCAGCCTTTATCCCACTCTGTGTACAGACTCAATAGAAAGTCTATCAGCCTGTATCCCACTCTGTGTACAGGCTTAATAGTAAGTCTATCAGCCTGTATCCCACTCTGTGTACAGGCGCAACAGAAAGTCTATCAGTTTGTATCACACTCTGTGTACAGGCTCAATAGTTCGTCTATCACTCTGTATCCCACTCTGTGTACAGACTCAATAGAAAGTCTATCAGCCTCTATCCCGCTCTGTGTACAGGCTCAATAGAAAGTCTATCAGCCTGTATCCCACTCTGTGTACAGACTCAATAGTAAGTCTATCAGCCTGTATCCCACTCTGTGTACAGGCTCAATAGTAAGTCTATCAGCCGGTATCCCACTCTGTGTACAGGCTCAATAGTACATCTATCAGCCTGTATCCTACTCTGTGTACAGGCTCAATAGAAAGTCTATCAGCCTGTATCCCACTCTGTATACAGGCTCAATAGTACATCTATCAGCCTGTATCCCACTCTGTGTACAGGCTCAATAGTAATTATATCAGCCTGTATCCCACTCTGTGTACAGGTCAATAGTAAGTCTATCAGCCTGTATCCCACTCTGTATACAGGCTCAATAGTAAGTCTATCAGCCTGTATTCCGCTCTGTGTACAGGCTCAATAGTAAGTCTATCAGTCTGTATCCCGCTCTGTGTACAGGATCAATAGTAAGTCTATCAGCCTGTATCCCACTCTGTATACAGGCTCAATAGTAAGTCTATCAGTCTGTATCCCACTCTGTGTACAGGCTCAATAGTAAGTCTATCAACCTGTATCCCACTCTGTGTACAGGCTCAATAGTAAGTCTATCAGCCTGTCTCCCACTCTGTGTACAGGCTCAATAGTAAGTCTATCAGCCTATATCCCACTCTGTGTACAGGCTCAATAGAAAATCTATCAGCCTGTATCCCACTCTGTGTACAGGCTCAATAGTAAGTCTATCAGCCTGTATCCCACTAAGTGTACAGGCTCAATAGAAAGTCTATCAGTCTGTATCCCACTCTGTGTACAGGCTCAATAGTAAGTCTATCAGCCTGTATCCCACTCTGTGTACAGGCTCAATAGAAAGTCTATCAGTCTGTATCCCACTCTGTGTACAGTCTCAACAGTAAGTCTATCAGCCTGTATCCCACTCTGTGTACAGACTCAATAGAAAGTCTATCAGCCTGTATCCCACTCTGTGTACAGGCTTAATAGTAAGTCTATCAGCCTGTATCCCACTCTGTGTACAGACTCAAAAGAAAGTCTATCAGCCTGTATCCCACTCTGTGTACAGACTCAATAGTAAGTCTATCAGCCTGTATCCCACTCTGTGTACAGGCTCAATAGTACGTCTATCAGCCTGTATCCTACTCTGTGTACAGGCTCAATAGAAAGTCTATCAGCCTGTATCCCACTCTGTATACAGGCTCAATAGTACATCTATCAGCCTGTATCCCACTCTGTGTACAGGCTCAATAGTAATTCTATCAGCCTGTATCCCACTCTGTGTACAGGTCAATAGTAAGTCTATTAGCCTGTATCCCACTCTGTATACAGGCTCAATAGTAAGTCTATCAGCCTGTATCCCACTCTGTGTACAGGGTCAATAGTAAGTGTATCAGCCTGTATCCTACTCTGTGTATAGGCTCAATAGTAAGTCTATCAGCCTGTATTCCGCTCTGTGTACAGGCTCAATAGTAAGTCTATCAGTCTGTATCCCACTCTGTGTACAGGATCAATAGTAAGTCTATCAGCCTGTATCCCACTCTGTATACAGGCTCAATAGTAAGTCTATCAGCCTGTATCCCACTCTGTGTACAGGCTCAATAGTAATTCTATCAGCCTGTATCCCACTCTGTGTACAGGTCAATAGTAAGTCTATCAGCTTGTATCCCACTCTGTGTACAGGGTCAATAGTAAGTCTATCAGCCTGTATCCCACTCTGTGTATAGGCTCAATAGTAAGTCTATCAGCCTGTATCCCACTCTGTGTACAGGCTCAATAGTAAGTCTATCAGCCTGTATCCCACTCTGTGTATAGGCTCAATAGTAAGTCTATCAGCCTGTATCCCTCTCTGTGTACAGGCTCAATAGAAAGTCTATCAGTCGGTATCGCACTCTGTGTATAGGCTCAATAGTAAGTCTATCAGCCAGTATCCCACTCTGTGTACAGGCTCAATAGTAAGTCTATCAGCCTGTATCCCACTCTGTGTACAGGCTCAATAGTAAGTCTATCAGCCAGTATCCCACTCTGTGTACAGACTCAATAGTAAGTCTATCAGCCTGTATCCCACTCTGTGTACAGACTCAATAGTAAGTCTATCAGCCTGTATCCCACTCTGTGTACAGGCTCAATAGTAAGTCTATCAGCCTGTATCCCACTCTGTGTACAGACTCAATAGTAAGTCTGTCAGCCTGTATCCCACTCTGTGTACAGGCTCAATGGAAAGTCTATCAGTCTGTATCCCACTCTGTGTACAGGCTCAATAGTAAGTCTATCAGCCAGTATCCCACTCTGTGTACAGGCTCAATAGAAAGTCTATCAGTCTGTATCCCACTCTGTGTACAGGCTCAATAGTAAGTCATCAGCCAGTATCCCACTCTGTGTACAGGCTCAATAGAAAGTCTATCAACCTGTATCCCACTCTGTGTACAGGCTCAATAGTAAGTCTATCAGCCTGTATCCCACTCTGTGTACAGGCTCAATAGTAAGTCTATCAGCCTGTATCCCACTCTGTGTACAGGCTCAATAGTAAGTCTATCAGCCTGTATCCCACTCTGTGTACAGGCTCAATAGTAAGTCTATCAGTCTGTATCCCACTCTGTGTACAGACTCAATAGTAAGTCTATCAGCCAGTATCCCACTCTGTGTACAGGCTCAATAGAAAGTCTATCAACCTGTATCTCACTCTGTGTACAGGCTCAATAGTATTTCTATCAGCCTGTATCCCACTCTGTGTACAGGCTCAATAGTAAGTCTATCAGTCTGTATCCCACTCTGTGTACAGGCTCAATAGTAAGTCTATCAGTCTGTATCCCACTCTGTGTACAGGCTCAATAGAAAGTCTATCAGCCTGTATCCCACTCTGTGTACAGGCTCAATAGAAAGTCTATCAGCCTGTATCCCACTCTGTGTACAGACTCAATAGTAAGTCTATCAGCCGGTATCCCACTCTGTGTACAGGCTCAATAGTACGTCTATCAGCCTGTATCCTACTCTGTGTACAGGCTCAATAGAAAGTCTATCAGCCTGTATCCCACTCTGTATACAGGCTCAATAGTACATCTATCAGCCTGTATCCCACTCTGTGTACAGGCTCAATAGTAATTCTATCAGCCTGTATCCCACTCTGTATACAGGCTCAATAGTAAGTCTATCAGCCTGTATCCCACTCTGTGTATAGGCTCAATAGTAAGTCTATCAGCCTGTATCCCACTCTGTGTACAGGCTCAATAGTAAGTCTATCAGCCTGTATCCCACTCTGTATACAGGCTCAATAGTAAGTCTACCAGCCTGTATCCCACTCTGTGTACAGGCTCAATAGTAAGTCTATCAGTCTGTATCCCACTCTGTGTACAGGCTCAATAGTAAGTCTATCAGTCTGTATCCCACTCTGTGTACAGGCTCAATAGTAAGTCTATCAGTCTGTATCCCACTCTGTGTGCAGGCTCAATAGTAAGTCTATCAGCCTTTATCCCACTCTGTGTGCAGGCTCAATAGTAAGTCTATCAGTCTGTATCCCACTCTGTATACAGGCTCAATAGTAAGTCTACCAGCCTGTATCCCACTCTGTGTACAGGCTCAATAGTAAGTCTATCAGTCTGTATCCCACTCTGTGTACAGGCTCAATAGTAAGTCTATCAGCCTGTATCCCACTCTGTGTACAGGATCAATAGTAAGTCTATCAGCCTGCATCCCACTCTGTGTACAGTATCAATAGTAAGTCTATCAGTCTGTATCCCACTCTGTGTACAGGCTCAATAGTAATTCTATCAGCCTGTATCCCACTCTGTGTACAGGCTCAATAGTAAGTCTATCAGCCTGTACCCCACTCTGTGTACAGGCTTAATAGAAAGTCTATCAGTCTGTATCCCACTCTGTGTACAGGCTCAATAGAAAGTCTATGAGCCTCTATCCCCGCTCTGTGTACAGGCTCAATAGAAAGTCTATCAGCCTGTATCCCACTCTGTGTACAGGCTCAATAGAAAGTCTATCAGCCTGTATCCCACTCTGTGTACAGACTCAATAGTAAGTCTATCAGCCTGTATCCCACTCTGTGTACAGGCTCAATAGTAAGTCTATCAGCCTGTATCCCACTCTGTGTACAGGCTCAATAGTAAGTCTATCAGCCTGTATCGCACTCTGTGTACAGGCTCAATAGTACGTCTATCAGCCTGTATCCTACTCTGTGTACAGGCTCAATAGTAAGTCTATCAGCCTGTATCCCACTCTGTATACAGGCTCAATAGTACATCTATCAGCCTGTATCCCACTCTGTGTACAGGCTTAATAGTAATTCTATCAGCCTGTATCCCACTCTGTATACAGGCTCAATAGTAAGTCTATCAGCCTGTATCCCACTCTGTGTACAGGGTCAATAGTAAGTCTATCAGCCTGTATTCCACTCTGTGTATAGGCTCAATAGTAAGTCTATCAGCCTGTATTCCACTCTGTGTACAGGCTCAATAGTAAGTCTATCAGTCTGTATCCCACTGTGTGTACAGGCTCAATAGTAAATCTATCAGCCTGTATCCCACTCTGTGTACAGGCTCAATAGTAATTCTATCAGCCTGTATCCCACTCTGTGTACAGGCTCAATAGTAAGTCTATCAGCCAGTATCCCACTCTGTGTACAGACTCAATAGTAAGTCTATCAGCCTGTATCCCACTCTGTGTACAGGCTCAATAGTAAGTATATCAGCCTGTATCCCACTCTGTGTACAGGCTCAATAGTAAGTCTATCAGCCTGTATCCCACTCTGTGTACAGGCTCAATAGTAAGTCTATCAGCCAGTATCCCACTCTGTGTACAGACTCAATAGTAAGTCTATCAGCCTGTATCCCACTCTGTGTACAGACTCAATAGTAAGTCTATCAGCCTGTATCCCACTCTGTGTACAGGCTCAATAGTAAGTCTATCAGCCTGTATCCCACTCTGTGTACAGACTCAATAGTAAGTCTGTCAGCCTGTATCCCACTCTGTGTACAGGCTCAATGGAAAGTCTATCAGTCTGTATCCCACTCTGTGTACAGGCTCAATAGTAAGTCTATCAGCCAGTATCCCACTCTGTGTACAGGCTCAATAGAAAGTCTATCAGTCTGTATCCCACTCTGTGTACAGGCTCAATAGTAAGTCTATCAGCCAGTATCCCACTCTGTGTACAGGCTCAATAGAAAGTCTATCAACCTGTATCCCACTCTGTGTACAGGCTCAATAGTAAGTCTATCAGCCTGTATCCCACTCTGTGTACAGGCTCAATAGTAAGTCTATCAGCCTGTATCCCACTCTGTGTACAGGCTCAATAGTAAGTCTATCAGTCTGTATCCCACTCTGTGTACAGGCTCAATAGTAAGTCTATCAGTCTGTATCCCACTCTGTGTACAGGCTCAATAGAAAGTCTATCAGCCTGTATCCCACTCTGTGTACAGGCTCAATAGAAAGTCTATCAGCCTGTATCCCACTCTGTGTACAGACTCAATAGTAAGTCTATCAGCCGGTATCCCACTCTGTGTACAGGCTCAATAGTACGTCTATCAGCCTGTATCCTACTCTGTGTACAGGCTCAATAGAAAGTCTATCAGCCTGTATCCCACTCTGTATACAGGCTCAATAGTACATCTATCAGCCTGTATCCCACTCTGTGTACAGGCTCAATAGTAAGTCTATCAGCCTGTATCCCACTCTGTATACAGGCTCAATAGTAAGTCTACCAGCCTGTATCCCACTCTGTGTACAGGCTCAATAGTAAGTCTATCAGTCTGTATCCCACTCTGTGTACAGGCTCAATAGTAAGTCTATCAGTCTGTATCCCACTCTGTGTACAGGCTCAATAGTAAGTCTATCAGTCTGTATCCGACTCTGTGTGCAGGCTCAATAGTAAGTCTATCAGCCTTTATCCCACTCTGTGTGCAGGCTCAATAGTAAGTCTATGAGTCTGTATCCCACTCTGTATACAGGCTCAATAGTAAGTCTACCAGCCTGTATCCCACTCTGTGTACAGGCTCAATAGTAAGTCTATCAGTCTGTATCCCACTCTGTGTACAGGCTCAATAGTAAGTCTATCAGCCTGTATCCCACTCTGTGTACAGGCTCAATAGTAAGTCTATCAGCCTGTATCCCACTCTGTGTACAGGATGAATAGTAAGTCTATCAGCCTGCATCCCACTCTGTGTACAGTATCAATAGTAAGTCTATCAGTCTGTATCCCACTCTGTGTACAGGCTCAATAGTAATTCTATCAGCCTGTATCCCACTCTGTGTACAGGCTCAATAGAAAGTCTATCAGCCTGTATCCCACTCTGTGTACAGACTCAATAGTAAGTCTATCAGCCTGTATCCCACTCTGTGTACAGGCTCAATAGTAAGTCTATCAGCCTGTTTCCCACTCTGTGTACAGGCTCAATAGTAAGTCTATCAGCCTGTATCGCACTCTGTGTACAGGCTCAATAGTACGTCTATCAGCCTGTATCCTACTCTGTGTACAGGCTCAATAGTAAGTCTATCACCCTGTATCCCACTCTGTATACAGGCTCAATAGTACATCTATCAGCCTGTATCCCACTCTGTGTACAGGCTTAATAGTAATTCTATCAGCCTGTATCCCACTCTATATACAGGCTCAATAGTAAGTCTATCAGCCTGTATCCCACTCTGTGTACAGGGTCAATAGTAAGTCTATCAGCCTGTATTCCACTCTGTGTATAGGCTCAATAGTAAGTCTATCAGCCTGTATTCCACTCTGTGTACAGGCTCAATAGTAAGTCTATCAGTCTGTATCCCACTGTGTGTACAGGCTCAATAGTAAGTCTATCAGCCTGTATCCCACTCTGTGTACAGGCTCAATAGTAATTCTATCAGCCTGTATCCCACTCTGTATACAGGCTCAATAGTAAGTCTACCAGCCTGTATCCCACTCTGTGTACAGGCTCAATAGTAAGTCTATCAGTCTGTATCCCACTCTGTGTACAGGCTCAATAGTAAGTCTATCAGTCTGTATCCCACTCTGTGTACAGGCTCAATAGTAAGTCTATCAGCCTTTATCCCACTCTGTGTGCAGGCTCAATAGTAAGTCTATCAGTCTGTATCCCACTCTGTGTACAGGCTCAATAGTAAGTCTATCAGTCTGTATCCCACTCTGTGTACAGGCTCAATAGTAAGTCTATCAGCCTGTATCCCACTCTGTGTACAGGCTCAATAGTAAGTCTATCAGCCTGTATCCCACTCTGTGTACAGGCTCAATAGTAAGTCTATCAGCCTGTATCCCACTCTGTGTACAGGCTCAATAGTAAGTCTATCAGCCTGCATCCCACTCTGTGTACAGGATCAATAGTAAGTCTATCAGCCTGTATCCCACTCTGTGTACAGGATCAATAGTAAGTCTATCAGTCTGTATCCCACTCTGTGTACAGGCTCAATATTAAGTCTATCAGCCTGTACCCCACTCTGTGTACAGGCTCAATAGTAAGTCGATCAGCCTGTATCCCACTCTGTGTACAGGCTTATAGATTTGCACAAATACACACAAACACATATATACCGTATTTTTTTGATTATAACACACAGTTTTTCCTCCAAATATGGGAGGAAAATGGCGGGTTCATCTTATATTCTGAAGTAAGGTTACTGGGGGGAGTCGGCGGTGGTGGAGCGGGGTCACAGGAGGCACAGTCGGTGCTTCAGGGGGCCGTCGACAAAAGGAGTGTGTCGATGCTGCAATGTCTGGACGCTCATTAGATGTCGGCGCAGATGAGTGGAGCCCCCTTTCCCAATCCTTTCCCTAAGCTGGGCTTCAGGAAAATGGTCACTAGAGGCGGCATATGCGCAGATTGAGATCTCGGCAGACGAGATCTCATTTCCTGAGAACTCAATCTGCGCTTGCACCTCCTCCAGTTTCCATTTTCTTGAAGCCCACCTTAGGAAATTGAATGGGAAAGGGGAATCCGCTCACCTTTGGCGACATCTAATGTACATCCAGTCATCGCAGCAGCGCCCCACTTCTGCTGCCGCCGTCGGCCTCCTGAAGTGGCAATTATAAGACACACCACCAATTTATTTAAAAAAAATGTTTTCATATTCTCCACCCCAAAATTTGGTGTGTGTCTTATAGTCCGGTGCGTCTTATAATCCTCAAAATATGGGGTATATGTGTATATATGTATGAGGTCTGATTCTCACAGACTGACAGAATGGAGAGGGTGTTGAAATTTTTTTTTTCCTTCTCCATGTCCGAGAAACACTGATGCCACTCTGGCCAAACTCTTATGAAGGTCTGATCAGAGTCTGCAACTCCATTATATTATATTATATTATATTATATATACGTCTGCAGAAGCAGGGGGCATAGGCTGCTAATATTCTCTGCAGCACATGTCCTATTTACACAGGATAATGTTCCGTTAAGAACGTTAATCGTTTTGTGCAACACAAAACATCCTTTCACCTGACAAATGAGCGTTTTGCTCATTGATTGGTGGATCGGCAGCCTGTTTGAACACCACAATTATTGTGAGCGAGCGTCCCTAGGAAACTTGTTCACGATAATTGTGCAGCATAATATCTAAGCTCTCAGGGGCAGCCTGTCTATTGTATATTAGATTGTAAGCTCCTTGGAGCAGGGTGTATATTAGGCCGGTTTCACACATCCATATGTTTCCGGTACAGTAAATATCCGTGTCGTGTGTATCCATTTGTCCGTGTGTGTCACATTTGTGGCAACCCTGGGCCGCCTGTATGCCACATCATGATCACATGGGAATCAGTGGACAGTTAGCGCTGTTCCCAAGCGCCAGGTGCTGAACACTGCCCTCATCATGGTTCCTGCGGGCGCTGAGATCAGCACCAGCAGGGACAATGATGAGGATAGTAGTAATCTTCTCCCGCAGTGTCCTTGTGTAAAAATAAGAATAAAAAAATAAAATCCTAATACTCACCTGTCTGAAGTGTCCCTCGCTGTAATCATCTGATCACCAACGCCGAGGTGTCAGGGAGCGGGCCCCTGAGCTGCGCTCATTGAGTAACAGGACACTGCTCCTGAGCTCAGCTCCGGCCCTGCTGGTGCGGCTTATTCTCCCCGGCTCCTCGACTTCAGTGGGACACTTCGGACAAGTGAGTATAAGGATTTTATTTTTTTAATCTTATTTTTACACAGGGACACTGTAGGAAAAGACTACTACTAACCTCATTATTGTCCTTGCTGGTGCTGATCACAGTGCCAGCAGGAACCATGATGAGGGCAGCATTCAGCACTCGGCGCTTGGGAACAGCGCTAACTGTACACTGATTCCCAGGCGCCGGTACATGTCACACTGATGACACACAGACGTTATCCGTATGTGTTCAACGGAGACACTTTTTCGAACCGTGAAACACAAAAAAACGGACCTGTCTCCGTTTGGAGCACAAGGACACATGGTCCATGGAAACACACTGACATGTGTGCAGACCCATAGATTTGAATGGGACTGTGTGTGTTAGTGTCTCCAGTACGTGTGGAAAATGTCACCACAAGGACTGGAAACACGGATGTGTGAAAGAGGCCTTAGTCTATAAGCTCTCAGGGGCAGCATGTATAGTGTATATTAGATTGTAAGCTCCTAGGAGCAGGAGGTAGATTATTCTGTAAGCTCTCAGCAGCATGTATATTGTATATTAGATTGTAAGCTCCTCTTGAGCAGGGTGTATTTATCTTTTCATTTCCAAGTCGGCTCTCCTGAGCTTATAATACATGCAGAAATACAGCAATATGCAGCAGGACAGACGTGATCCAGGGAAATATCCGATCGCCACAACTGGGGTCAGGAAGGAATTATTTCCCCCCCTGAGGCAGAACTCTCCGGGGGGTTTCTTCGCCTTCCTCTGGATCTTTGGGTCCAGTGGCTCTCAGCCGGTCCTCAATGACCACATCTAGTTCTGTGGTCTCCATGGGGTCTGACCTGAGAGTCATTGTGATCATGGTTTAATTTCTTAAAGGGCCGGTAATAGTTTTATTACAATGTTGCTTATTGCTATTTCAATAAAAAAAAAAAGAGAATGAAAGTGTCATGTGAGTTTTTTTGTCTTGACTTTTTTGTTAACACTGTTACAATGATGGGAGTGATCATTTCTACCCTCACTATTCCACAAGTACAATCAGAAATTATGGGGGGTGTCATTTACAGACGGCAGACCACATGCAGTGGGGAAAATAAGCATTTGATACACTGCTGATTTTGCAAATTTTCCCACCTACAAAGAATGGATAGGTCTGTAATTTTTATCGTAGGTACACCTGTGAGAGACAGAATCTAAAAATCAAAACCGGAAAACTCCATTGTATGATTTTTACATAATTAAATTGCATTCTATTGCAAGAAATATGTATTTGATCACCTACCAACCAGCAAGACTTCTGGCTCTCACAGACCTGTTAGTTTTTCTTTAAGAAGCCCTCCTACTCTGCACTCATTACTTGTATTAATTGCACCTGTTTGAACTCATTACCTGTATAAAAGACACCTGTTCACACACTCAATCAATCACACTCCAACCTCTCCCCCATGGCCAAGACCAAAGAGCTGTCTAAGGACACCTCTGACAAAATTGTACACTGGCTTAATGTTGGGATGGGCTACAGGACACAGTAAAACAGTAAAACACTACGCCGTCATGGATTAAAATCCTGCAGGACATGCAAGGTCCCCCTGCTCACACCACCACATGTCCTGGATCGTTTGAAGTTCGCCAATGACCATCTGGATGATCCAGCGGAGAAGGTCATGTGGTCAGATGAGACCAAAATATAACTTGTTGGTATCAACTCCACTCGCCGTGTTTGGGGGAAGAAGAAGGATAAGTACAACCTCAACAACACCGTCCCAACTGTGAAGCATGGTGGAGGAAACATCAAACTTTTGGGGAGCTTTTCTGCAAAGGGGACAGGACGACTGCACTGTATTCAAGGGAGGATGGATGTGGTCATGTATCGTGGGATTTTGGCCAACAACTTCTTCCCTCAGTAGTAGCATTGAAGATGGGTCGTGGCTGGGTCTTCCGGCGTGACAATGACCCGAAACAGACAGCTAGGGCAACTAAGGAGTGGCTCTGTAAGAAGCATTTCAAGGTCCTGGAGTGGCCTAGCCAGTCTCCAGACCTGAACCCGATAGAAAATCTTTGTAGGGAGCTGAAACTCAATGTTGCCCAGCGACAGCCCCGAAACCTGAAAGATCTGGAGGAGGGGCCAAAATCCCTGCTGCAGTGTGTGCAAACTTGGTCAAGGACTACAGGAAACGTCCAACCTCTGTAATTGCAAACAATGGTTTCTGTACCAAATATCAAGTTCTGTTTTTCTATTGTATCAAATACTTATTTCATGCAATTAAATGCAAATTAATTATGTAAAAATCATAAAATGTGATTTTCAGGATTGTTTTTACGATTCCGTCTCTCACAGTTGAAGAGTACCCACGATAAAAATAACAGACCTCTCCGTTCTTTGTAGGTGGGAAAGCTAGAAAAATCGGTAGTATATCAAATACTTATTTTCCCCACTGTATTTTTCCACCCATAGTGGTATCATAATCTCAACTACTGTCCCAAGTAACATTACAAGTGTTATGGAGGCCAATCTCTGTTATGGGGTAGGGCTCTAAAATAGTATACCATATTTTGCTGACTATAAGACGAACCTTTTTCCCAAAAAATTTCGGAGGAAAATGGGGGTGCATCTCATCTTCCGAATGTAGCTTACCGAGGGTGGCGGCGGTGGAGCAGGGTTACAGCAGGCAGGAAGCCGGCAGCAGCAGAGTGGGGCGGTGCGGCGGCAGGAGTGGGGCAGTGCCCCCTCTCCCCTGTAAGCTATATTCAGTCTATAAGACGGACCCCCATTTGACACATTAAAAATATTTTTTTCTTGTTTTCCCTCCTCAAAATTGGGTGCATCTTATGGTTCGGTGCGTCTTATAGTCCGCAAAATACGGTATGTCCTACACAAAAAAATACCTGATAGAAGACTGAAGACCGGGACACAGAGCCAACGATAAAAAGAGACACAAGGTTCTTGTATAAAAGTAGGAAACAGACTAAAGAGGTCTGCAACAAGTGGCCCTGGGCAATACTTAGAGGTAGGTTTTATATCTCATTCAGACATCAATGATTTTTCTTGTATGCAAACAATAGTCTGAGTTTGATCGGTAGTTTTTATCAGCATGTCATCAGAGGTTGGTCCGTGTGCCATCAGTGTTTGGTCACAGTTTCAACAATTTTTCTCGGATGAAAAAAAAAAAAGAAACCATGAAGGTTTCTCGAGCTTCTCATATCAAACCACAGTGGATCAAGATTGGACATATCTCCGTGATTGTGCAGACCACTCGATCAGCAAAAAACACACAGACATGTGAACAGTTCCATAGACTATAATAGGTATGAGTTCTCTGTGTGAACAACATGGATAGAACTCGTAAGTGAAAAACTGATATCTGAATGAGGCCTAAGGCTTTGCTCAGCAATGGCCACTATTATCAGATCATGGCCAACATTTACTAAAACTAAAATATCTTATTTTATGCATCTTTTGCCAAGCTGAAGTGTTTTGTGACAAATTTATTAAAAGGCGCACCAGACTTCTGCACAATACAACTGATGGTCCCAACCCCATTTATAAGGCAAGAAATCCCACTTATTAAACCTGAGAGGGCACACCTGTGAAGTGAAAACCATTTCCGGAGACTACCTCTTGAATCTCATCAAGAGAATGCCAAGAGTGTGCAAAGCAGTCATCAAAGCAAAAGGTGGCTACTTTGAAGAACCTACAATATAAGACATATTTTCAGTTGTTTCACACTTTTTTGTTAAGTATATAATTCCACATGTGTTAATTCATAGTTTTCATGCCTTCAGTGTGAATGTACAATTTTCATAGTCATGAAAATACAGAAAAATCTTTAAATGAGAAGGTGTGTCCAAACTTTTGGTCTGTACTGTATGTACAAACATGCAGGTCAACAACGCCTTATGCAACCGGGGGGAAATTTGAGTCCAAGTTTTTTGGGGGGCAGAGGAGCTTTTGAACCCCCATCTGATCCCTTAGCAGCTGTTTGCGACCGCTTGATGCGTTTTCCACCCTGCATCTTGTCTCCTGGCTGAATTCCACAGCGCATGTCAGCTGAAGACGTCTCTCACAGACACAGACAGGAAGGGAGTGTGGGAGATGTCATAGCTCCCAACTGTCCCGGATTCAGCGGGGCTGTCCCGATTTGAGGGCCCAGTCCCACCACTTCTAATACTCACCTATCTCCAAAGTCATCATCGCTCTGTGGTTCCTCCTCCTCGAGGAGTGGGGCCGCATCTCTGCTCTCACATAAATTAAATAAACTATTCCCTTCTTTTGTGATCAGGATGTTGGACACTATTACTGGAAGGGGTCCAGAATGGTGAATATTCTTACTGGAAGGGGCTCAGGATGGAAGACATTATACCAGGAAGGAGCCCAGGATGGGCGACATTAGTACAGAATGGGGGACATTAGTACATTATGGGGGGGGGGACACACATATGCCTTTATAGGCTTTAGATTGGCACAAGGACTAATACATCTGACCAAAATCTAGGTGGGGGCCCAGGTCCAAATTTTGCACCTGGGCCCATCGGACTGTAGTTACGCCACTGCACATAGATATGATCAAAACCGTGGCATACTGCCAATTGCGGCATACCATGCAACCGCTATGGGGCCCGTGATTCGGGGGGGCCCGGCACCAGGCCCCTTCCTGCATCGTACTTTCAACTGTATCGGCATCCTGGTTCTGGATGACTTTACACTTTAAAACAATGATGGGAGAGGAAGCCGTCAGATGACGCTCCCTCTCCCATCTTTCTCCCTCTGCGTTTGAGCTCTGTGACTTCACAGCGCAGAGGGCACGATGATGTCACTACAGAGGGTCAGAAGACGTGCTGCAGAGACCGGAGCAGTGGGGGCCATTATACAGTGTGGATGGTTATGTTGGTTCCATCATACTGAGTGGAGGGATGTGGGGTCCATTATACTGTACAGCGGCCCATTATACTGTATAGAGGGCTGTGTGGCAATCACAGTTGGGGCATCATTCTGTGTTGGGGTCACTAGACTTTTCCGGGCGGAGGGTTGAGGGGGAGGTGGGTATAGAAGGGTCATCATACCATGTGTATGGTTGGTACCAAGGAAGAATTCACTGTGGGGGTATCATACTGTGTTTCGGGGGGACGCTATAGTTGGCATCATACTTTTTGAGGGCAATGAATGGGCAATCTAGGGGCTTCAATAGGAGGAAAATTACTTTGTAAGGGCTGAAAAGCTGTGAGATATACTCTTCTGTGACCCTGGCAAATATTAAGGTTTTTTTTGGGGGTGAGCCCAATTACAACTTCTGGTATGGGGCCTCAAGATTTCTGTGTACGCCCCTGGGTCTAAACAAAGCTATGTAAAATAAATATGAACAAAGCCCCCAGCCCAGAGGAGCTGCATCTAACAGCTCTTAAGAAGCTCAGCCCCATTACTGCTGTGCCCTTGTACATAATTTATAGAGACTCACTAGTGACTGGTACTGTGCCGAGCAACTGGCACAAAGCTAATATGGTGCTCATTATTAAAAAGGGATTATATATATAGGACTATGTGATGGAAAGTAAGTATTATAAGTTATAGCCAGTATGGTTTTATGAAGGACAAAAGTTGTGAAACTAAAATGATTAGCTTTTATGGAGATGTGAGTAGAAACCTGGACAGAGGGGTATATGTGAATATAGTGTTTGTAGACTTTGTAAATGCATGTGACACTGTCCCACACAGACGCTTAATGAGTAAATTAAAGTCTATCAGTTTAGAAAATAAGGATTGTAATTGGATCGAAAACTGGCACAAAGACCCAAGCATAGATTTGTGGTGTATGACTCCTATTCTGAATTTTCTCCAGTTATAAATTGTGTACCCAAAGGTTCAATGCTGGATCTGCTATTATTCAACTTATTTATTATTAATCCAAAAGATGGTATAAATAGTGGTATTTCTATTTTTTGCAGATGATCGCAAGCTATGTAGTATACTGCAGTTTACGGAGGATGTTTATAATTCACAAATCGACTTGGAGAAACTCAGTGTTTGAGCATCCAAGTGGATGATGAGGTTAAACGTGTAGAAATCTAAAGTTATGCACCTGGGCACTAATAAAAGGTGAACATCATACATTCTAGGGATAGTAAAATTAGGAGAGTCACTTGCAGAGGAGGATCTTGGTGTACTTGTAATGACAATGTCTTCTTAGAATAATGGCATTGGGGGTCTGAGAACATTAATCCCAGGACATGAAGACTATGGTTCTAGAACTTTTTTATACAAATTGAACATCTTGACACTTTTCTCAGTCCCAGAACACTGACATAAAATTCCACCAAGATTAGATGAACTCCTTTAAAACTTCCTTACCATTTTGTGTCTGTAGCTCCATTTGAGTGTTGTTTTTTTCTTCTGCATATAGGTAATTTCATCTGAAAGGGAGTAAAGATACCCTGAGTTTGTTTGCTCTCCTTTACCACGAGTAGATAAGTGAGATGAATAAAATAAAACATTCTGCAGGTGGACATACCTTCAAAGCCGCCATAAAGCCATCCAAGCCCACAAATCTTGGTGGAACTGGCTAAACATCTGATGTGCATGTACAGTAAATTTAAAGTTACAACCCTTTTATTCTCCTGGTAGATAAGCCACCACCATAGGCTTACACTCTCTCCCCATTGGATTTAGAGTAGATACAGAGAATTAGTTGTCGGATGATCAGCCAGCAGCCATCTAAGCTTTAGACTACTGGTGACAGAAGGAATAGCAGAATTTTATTTGCATAGTGATTTTCACTTTCATGTTGAGTAGTGTTACTTTCTTTATCTATCTTCTAACGTTCCTGAATCTTCTATCGTGACCTGATCTCATCTACAAACCTGTCTCTCTATGTTGGATGATTGTGATACAAAGTGCAAAGTAATCTAACAGAATTTTCAAACTTGTCAATTAAGTTCTGACTAAGTTTTTTGTCTTCTGGGGATTAAAAGATATTACCTACTATGGTTGTTGCTTTCATGTTGTCCCTGAAGAATTCTCTATGGCTCATTCAATATAGAAGGTTGAATAAAATGATACCGAAATATCTGCAATCCGAGGTCTTATTCCAAAGAAATCCATTGCCACGTTATTGCCAGGGACAGTGGGCACCTACTCTGTCCCTCGAGCTAGGGGAACCCTAGTCTATCCCTTGTCCCCCGGATTACTCCTGATGGCAGAGATGCCAGGGTCTCGTACCTTGCTGTGCTCCTATATTAACACTGATCTATTCCTCCCATGAGCGGAAGAAGTTAATAGGATAATACAAACCAGACAGGGGTAAACAGACAGGGATAAAAGAAAACTACAATCATACAAATACACTCACAAAACTACTGAGTGGGAAAAAGGGGAAGGTAAAGCAGGGACAAACCAAATGGGAGAGAATAAGAGGGAAAACATGCAAACCAACTCCATGCATAAATCTCCTGAAAATCACTCCAAAAACTTGCTACTAACACTGAACTTCTCCTTCAGTTCCAAACCAGGAAGTGGTAAAACTATCACTGGCAAGGAAGGAAGTCAGGAGGTGGGTTTTAAAACCTGCAGGGAGTAACAAACTCTGAACAGCTAATACAATAAAGACAGAGAGAGTCCAACTAAGCAGTTTAACTCTTGCAGCAACAGAACAATGAAAGCCAGAACTGCTAATAGATCGGTGAAGCCGTTCTAACTACCGCAGGTTTATGCGTCACCGCATGCGATTGTCCGACCCCACTCTGTCGCGGTATTCCAGTGAATCCACTTTTTGTAATATGCAAATTAGCTAATAAAAATCTATGGGCCGGACATAGATCTCCCTGAGAATCAGCCTCCAGAGTTTATTTTAGATGTAATGGAGCGTTACTAGTGTGAGACATGTAATGACTGACAGTCTGCTCTTGTGATCTCACTGCGGAGCTGTATGTTATTATAACTAACACAGTACAGCAGAGCTGAACTTTGTCTCATTACAAATAAACCCTAGGGGCCTGTACTCCACTTCCCCTAGGTTGAACCAATGCTTTATGGGTATATACAGTATATTTTATTTTTATCATACTGAGCTTTTCTGTATCTGCATTTTCTTTTTTTAGCTGTTCACTTGCTGCCTTGAGACATTTGGGTATGTATCTATTGTATGCCATTTTTTGTAGGACTCTGTTCCACATTAATACAGTTAACTTGTGTCAAAAAGCAAAGGTATGTCTTTTTAATATATGTTTTTGCTTATCATATGTGATTTTCTTCCCTGAAGAAGTGGGGTTTCTTTGTTCCACACTCCAAATTGTATTCAGTTTTTAGATAAGTTGCTACTTTACTAGTAAAGATTACATATATATATATATATATATATATATATATATATATATATATATATATATATATACACATACAGGGGTGGATTAAGAGTAGCAAGGGCCCCGGGCAGTTTAGAAGGCGCGGGCCCCCCACCCCACACACACACACCTGATGTATCACGTGACATGTCACATGATCCCCTGTGATATATCATGTGATAGTTCATGTGAAATTAATTTGGCACAATATTAATTATAATAATTTTTTTTAGGCTGTGTGCCCACTACGCGTTTTTTAAGCGTTTCCGCAGCGGCAATTCCGCTGCGGAAACGCTTAAAAAACGCTTGGTAGAAGGCCTGCCATGTTCCCCAATGATAATCCGCATGTGCTGTGCACATGCTGTGGAAATTTCCACTGCGGATTATCATTGCGGAAAAATCCGCAGCACTAACAATTATTTTGCGGAAGCGCGGCGCTTTCGCCGCCATTGACTTGCATTGGAACGCATGTAATCCGCAAGACTGCATCTGTAGATGCAGAATCCATGCGTTTCAATGTGCGGATGGTACCCGGGTTTGGAGAAGAGGAGACTCTCCTCCGGACCCGGGTACCATAGAACCTGTAAAAAAAAGAATAAAATAAAAAATAAATATTATACTTACCTTCTGATGGCCCCCGGTGTCTTTATCTGATGCGTTCTGGCTTGCCGGCAGCTCGCGATGGTCGGAAAAGGACCTGCCGTGACGTCATTTAGTCATGTGACGGGTCACGCGACCGCTGACGTCGGCAGGACATCAGAAGGTAAGTATATATTTATTTTTTACCATTCTTTTACGGTCACACTATATAAATCCATGCTGGTTGCATGGATTTATATAGTGTGACCAAGTTGTCAAGCACTTTCCAAGTGATGCTAAAATCGCTTGGAAAGCGCTTGTCAACCCGCATGCGGAAATGCATGTGAAGAACGCTTCACATCCGCATGTCCCTGGCAGGAAAAACGCATGTACAATCCGCATGCGTTTTTTCTGCCAGGGAGATGCAGAAACGCTCAAAAAAAATCCAAAAATCCATTTCTGCATCGTGGGCACATAGCCTTACATTAATTGTATGACTCAATATTGAGCACCCGTAGCCATCTATACACAGCAGGAGGCCGCACTGAGCCATCTATACACGGCAGGAGGCCGCACGGAGCCATCTATACATGGCAGGAGGCCGCACGGAGCCATCTATACAAAGCGGGAGGCCGCACGGAGCATTCTATACACAGCGGGAGGCCGCACGGCCCCCCCTCCAGAGACAGCCGGAGGCCGCACGGCGCCATCTATACTCAGAAGGAGGCCGCACGCAGTCACGCACACAAACATATACATACACGCATAAACACATTTGAAACACAAAAATACATATAAACAGACATCACACAATGATATCTGCCTGCACACACATACATACTGTAGTGCCGGCGTCCCTGCCCTCTGCTAGGCAGGGACGCTGCTCCCCTCACCGCTCTGCCCCGTGCCCGGCGTCCCTCTCCCGCTCTGCTGTCAGCGCGCGCTCCTTCCCGGCGTCCTCCTCCCGCTCTGCTCTCAGCGCGCGCTCCTTCCCGGCCCCTGTGCTTAGGGCGCGCGCGCGCTCCCCTCCTCTTAAAGGGGCCGCGCGCGTCGTCCTAAGGAGTCCCCGGCCAATGGCTGGAGGACTTCATCATATATAAGGCACCTCCTCCAAAATGGAGGTGCCCGAGCAATGTTGTTTGCACCTGTGTCTCACCTGTGCTTCAGCCCTCAGGTCCCGTTACCAGTTACCTGCCAGTTACCTGTCAGATTCCTGCCTGATTACTTGCTACCTGTCTGCTAGTCTGAGGTCCGACGGTCTGCCTTACTACTCCTGTCAGTCTGTCTAAGGACCAGCCTGCCCGCTCACCTGGGAGCGCTTCTCCGCTACCTGCCTGCTTGCCTACCTGGAGGCTCCGCTGTCACGTGCTGTGACCACCAGCTATTCCAGAGACTCTTGCCCGCTCACCTGGGAGCGCACATCAGCTACCTGCCTGCCTGCCTGAGGTCCGACGGTCTGCCTACCAACTCCTGTCAGTCTGTCTATGGACCAGCTTGCCCGCTCACCTGGGAGCGCACATCTGCTATCTGCCTGCTAGCCTACCTGGAGGCTCCGCCGTCACGTGCTGTGACCACCTGCCTGTCCAGTGACTCCTGCCCGCTCACCTGGGAGCGCTCATCTGCTACCTGTCTGTCTGCCTACCCGGAGGCTCTGCCGTCACGTGCTGTGACCACCCGCCTGTCCAGAGACTTCTGCCCGCTCACCTGGGAGCGCTCATCTGTCGCCTGTCCGCTGGTCTTCCTGGAGCCTCCGCCGTCACATGCTGTGACCACCCGTTCATCCAGAGACTCTCGCCTGCTCACCTGGGAGCTCTCGTCTATCTTCAGCCGCCACAGGTCGTACCAACCCTATACCTAGAGACTGCCCCGGTCACTTGCCGTGACCTCCAGCCCCGTTCACTCAGAGACTGTCCCGTTCACTCAGAGACTGTCCCGTTCACTCAGAGACTGTCCAGGTCACCTCCTGTGACTGCCTGCCTGGTCGCCACCCGCTCCCTTACAAGGACCGCCCCCTTGTATTGTAGCCCAGAGGTTCCGCCTCCCAGACCCGTTACAGTTTGCTCGGGCCATGGAACCCGGTGGCACCCAAGCTCCCTCGCTCTCGGACCTGTGTCATGAACTGTCCCGTCAAAGGTCCCAACAGGAGTCCATCCTGGGTCACCTGCGGAATGTCAATACTCGCCTGGATACTCTGACTGCTCCACCGACAACCTCCGCCAGTGCCATGTCTCGCAATCCGGCAGCTCCGCTGCCCACTAATACCATGGTATCCTACCCCGGACCCCGGCTTTCTGCACCTCCTCGCTTCGGAGGCGACTCCGTCCAGGCTCGGGGCTTCATATATCAGTGCACCCTGCACTTTGAACTATTGTCCCACCAGTTTAACTCCGACCGAGCCAAAATTGCATTCATCATGTCCCATCTCACCGGGGAGGCTCTGGCCTGGCTAAATCCTCTATGGGAGAGAGGAGACCCCCTGGTGTCCAACTTGCCTGCTTTTCTCACGGCTTTCCGGAAAGTCTTCGACGAACCCGGACGGAGGACCTCATCCGCATCATCATTGCTACGCCTCCGTCAGGAAAGCCTCACCGTGGGCCAATATGCCCTACGGTTCCGTACCCTTGCCTCGGAGCTGGCCTGGGATAACGACGCTCTGGTTTCCGTCTTCTGGGAGGGTCTGTCCGGCCGTATTAAAGATGAACTTGCCGGTCGGGACATTCCTACCACTCTCGATGACTTAATAACTCTTGCCACCCGGATTGACCTACGGTTCCAGGAGCGTGCCAGAGAGGTCACCCGTGAGAGGAGGTTACTACGTTTAGCTCCTACTTTTCAGAAACCCGTCACTCCTTCTGTCTCTAACCAGGTACACCCTCCTGAGCCTATGCAGGTCGACCAGACCAAGATGGTCAAGACCCGTCAGGACTTACGCCGTGCCGAGGGGACCTGCTTCTACTGTGGCAGTAAGGAGCACCGGATCCGTGCCTGCCCGGAGAGGTCGGGAAACGCCTGTGTCTAGGTTCGCTCAGAGAGGTCCACCTAGACAAGAATAAATCCTCTCCATCCCTGCTGTTGTCAGTTTCAATCGTCTACGGGGAGAACCGTTATTTCGAACTAGCCCAACTGGACTCTGGAGCAGCCGGGAATCTTATTTCACAGTCCCTGGTAGAGAAATACCGCATCCCCACCAAACCTCTGGCTGTACCTTGTCTGTGGCTGCCGTGGATGGGGGGCTCTTACCACGCCCCATCCAACTCATCACCGAATCCATTACTCTGCAGGTGGGAATGCTGCATTCTGAAAGTATCTCCTTTCATGTTCTGCCTGGACTCTCTCACGCCCTCTTGCTAGGTCTGCCTTGGCTCCAGAGACATGCACCCGTGCTTGACTGGCAAACCGGAGAAGTCCTTCGCTGGGGACAAGACTGTCATAAGACCTGCCTGGTTCCCGTCCATCCCGTCCGTCCCTCTCCTACCCCAGCTAATCTACCTGGACTTCCGATTCCTTATTGGTCTTATGCTGATGTCTTTAATAAAAAGGAGGCAGAGACATTACCCCCTCATAGACCATACGACTGTCCCATCGACCTGTTACCCGGTACTACTCCTCCCCGTGGGCGTATTTATCCTTTATCCGCTGCTGAGACCCGGTCGATGTCCGAATATATTGAGGAGAATCTGGCCAGGGGATTCATCCGGAAATCTACCTCCCCAGCGGGAGCAGGCTTCTTTTTCGTCAAAAAGAAGGACGGCTCTCTCCGTCCCTGTATAGACTATAGAGGCCTAAACCAGATCACGGTGAAGAATAAGTACCCCCTTCCGCTCATTCCAGAATTATTTGATCGTCTGAGGGGGGCTAGAATCTTCACCAAACTAGACCTCCGTGGGGCGTACAACCTGGTTCGTATCCGTCAGGGGGATGAATGGAAGACGGCATTCAACACCCGGGACGGCCACTATGAATACCTGGTAATGCCCTTTGGTCTCTGTAACGCTCCTGCCGTCTTTCAAGAGTTGGTCAATGACATCTTCCAGGACCTTCTCTACTCCTGCGTAGTGGTGTACCTGGACGACATCTTGGTCTTCTCTCCGGATCTCCAGACTCACCGGAGGGACGTTCGTCAGGTCCTGCTCAGGCTCAGGCAGAATCACCTCTTCGCTAAATACGAGAAGTGCCTCTTTGAGCAGACCTCGCTTCCGTTTTTGGGCTACATTATTTCTCAGACCGGCCTACGAATGGATCCAGAGAAACTGTCTGCCATCGAGAAATGGCCCCGACCGGAGGGGTTGAAAGCCATTCAGCGGTTCCTGGGCTTCGCCAACTACTACCGCCTCTTCATACCACACTTCTCTTCCCGGACTGCCCCAATTTCCGCGCTCACCCGTAAGGGTACTAATCCCAAACAGTGGCCGCCCGAAGCAGAAGAAGCCTTTCTTTCCTTAAAACAGGCCTTCTCTTCCGCCCCGGTGCTGCATCGCCCGGACGGCAACAAGCAGTTCTTCCTGGAAGTGGACGCCTCCTCCTCTGGAGCTGGAGCGGTACTTACTCAAAAATCTTCTTCCGGGAGGATGGTAACTTGCGGCTTCTTCTCTAAACTCTTCTCCTCCTCAGAGCGCAATTATTCCATAGGAGATCGAGAGTTATTGGCCATCAAACTGGCATTGGAGGAGTGGCGTTACCTGCTTGAGGGGGCTCTTCACCCGGTAATAATTTACACTGACCACAAGAACTTGGCTTACCTCCAGCATGCCCAGAGACTTAACCCGCGCCAAGCCCGGTGGTCCTTGTTTTTTGCTCGTTTTGATTTTGTCCTTCATTTTCGCCCGGCTGACAAAAACGTCAAGGCGGACGCCTTGTCTCGATCCTTTCTGGTATCTGATCTCGAGGAAGATCCGAAACACATCATCGATCCCGCCAGAGTAATGCAGGTGGCTCCCGTGAGTCTAAATCGTCTCCCTCCCGGAAAGACGTTCGTATCAGTACCTGATCGGGAGAAGATCCTTCACTGGGGTCACTCGTCTAAACTGGCTGGCCACGCTGGTCAGAAGAAGACCCTCCAGCTTATTTCCCGTCACTACTGGTGGCCTACCCTGCACAAGGATGTAATAGACTTTATTTCTGCCTGTGTGTCCTGCGCCCGCAACAAGGTTCCGAGACATCTGCCAGCCGGTCGCCTCCTTCCACTCCCAGTACCTGCTGCCCCCTGGCAGCATATTGCAATGGACTTCATAACTGACCTCCCACTCTCTGCCGGTTGTACGGTCATTTGGGTGGTCGCTGACCGCTTCTCCAAGATGGCTCATTTCGTTCCCCTACCAGGCCTCCCGTCTGCACCCGAGCTAGCTAGAGACTTTATTCGTCACATCTTCCGTCTTCATGGCCTGCCCCTCCACATCGTGTCGGATCGTGGGGTACAGTTCACCTCACGCTTCTGGAGAGCCACTTGTAAACTACTAGACGTCACCCTGGACTTCTCTTCCGCTTACCACCCACAGTCCAATGGTCAAGTGGAGCGGATCAATCAGAACCTGACCAGTTACCTCCGGCACTTCGTTAATGCCCACCATTCTGACTGGGTGGATCTCCTACCATGGGCCGAGTTCTCTTACAATAATCACGAGAGCGAATCCTCCTCCAAATCCCCGTTTTTTGTAGTCTTTGGTCAGCATCCTCAGATTCCTTTTCCTGTCTCCACCTCGGTGGACAACCCGGCTGCGGAATCTCTCGTTAGCAAATTTTCCTCCATCTGGGAGAGTACCCGATCTGCACTCCTTCAGTCGTCCGAACGGATGAAAAGACACGCTGACAAAAAACGCCTGGATCCTCCTCAATTTCGTCCAGGAGATAAGGTCTGGCTCTCATCTAAATATGTTCGACTCAAGATACCTTCTTACAAGTTAGGGCCTCGGTTCATCGGACCTCTGGAGGTCACCAGTCAGATCAACCCGGTGGCCTATAAATTGAAACTCCCGGCCAACTTACGGATCCCTAACTCCTTCCATGTATCTCTCCTCAAACCTGTGGTACTTAACTCTTTTTCCAAGTCTACAGGTACGCCTCCTGCTCCGGTTTCCGCTGAGGACGAGTTTGAGGTAGAGAACATTCTTGCCACCAAAAGGGTAAGAGGAAAGACCTTTTTTCTGGTAGATTGGAAGGGGTTTGGTCCTGAGGAGAGAACGTGGGAGCCCCGGGAGAACATCCATGCCCCTCTCATCCTAGCTAAATTTCTGTCTGGCCTAAAAAAGGGGGGGCCTAAAGGGGGGGGTACTGTAGTGCCGGCGTCCCTGCCCTCTGCTAGGCAGGGACGCTGCTCCCCTCACCGCTCTGCCCCGTGCCCGGCGTCCCTCTCCCGCTCTGCTGTCAGCGCGCGCTCCTTCCCGGCGTCCTCCTCCCGCTCTGCTCTCAGCGCGCGCTCCTTCCCGGCCCCTGTGCTTAGGGCGCGCGCGCTCCCCTCCTCTTAAAGGGGCCGCGCGCGTCGTCCTAAGGAGTCCCCGGCCAATGGCTGGAGGACTTCATCATATATAAGGCACCTCCTCCAAAATGGAGGTGCCCGAGCAATGTTGTTTGCACCTGTGTCTCACCTGTGCTTCAGCCCTCAGGTCCCGTTGCCAGTTACCTGCCAGTTACCTGTCAGATTCCTGCCTGATTACTTGCTACCTGTCTGCTAGTCTGAGGTCCGACGGTCTGCCTTACTACTCCTGTCAGTCTGTCTAAGGACCAGCCTGCCCGCTCACCTGGGAGCGCTTCTCCGCTACCTGCCTGCTTGCCTACCTGGAGGCTCCGCTGTCACGTGCTGTGACCACCAGCTATTCCAGAGACTCTTGCCCGCTCACCTGGGAGCGCACATCAGCTACCTGCCTGCCTGCCTGAGGTCCGACGGTCTGCCTACCAACTCCTGTCAGTCTGTCTATGGACCAGCTTGCCCGCTCACCTGGGAGCGCACATCTGCTATCTGCCTGCTAGCCTACCTGGAGGCTCCGCCGTCACGTGCTGTGACCACCTGCCTGTCCAGTGACTCCTGCCCGCTCACCTGGGAGCGCTCATCTGCTACCTGTCTGTCTGCCTACCCGGAGGCTCTGCCGTCACGTGCTGTGACCACCCGCCTGTCCAGAGACTTCTGCCCGCTCACCTGGGAGCGCTCATCTGTCGCCTGTCCGCTGGTCTTCCTGGAGCCTCCGCCGTCACATGCTGTGACCACCCGTTCATCCAGAGACTCTCGCCTGCTCACCTGGGAGCTCTCATCTATCTTCAGCCGCCACAGGTCGTACCAACCCTATACCTAGAGACTGCCCCGGTCACTTGCCGTGAGCTCCAGCCCCGTTCACTCAGAGACTGTCCCGTTCACTCAGAGACTGTCCCGTTCACTCAGAGACTGTCCAGGTCACCTCCTGTGACTGCCTGCCTGGTCGCCACCCGCTCCCTTACAAGGACCGCCCCCTTGTATTGTAGCCCAGAGGTTCCGCCTCCCAGACCCGTTACACATACATACACATACACACACTCTCACACATACACACTTTCTCTCACACACACACTCACCATCCCCCGGCTCGGCTACAGTCCTCCTGGCTCCTGTTCCTCTCCGGTGGTAAGTAGCAGTGCAGGCCAGGCACGCACTGCGTGACGTCACAGCTAGGAGACACGGCCGCGCACAGGGCCGTGTCTCCTAGCAGTGACGCGGCCGGGCCAGCACACAAGGAAGTTAACTGCTGCAGTGCTGGCCCGGCCGAAGAAGAAGCAGCGGCCGTGCACCGCTGCTGGGGGAGTGGTCCGGGAGCCCCCGGACCGCGGGGGCTCCCGGACCGCGGGGCCGCACATATAATGAGGCCAATCCGTCCATCATTCCCCCGGAGCCCCGGGTCCTATGGAGACCCGAGGCCCCGGGCGGTAGCCCGGATTGCCCTCATTATAATCCGCCTATGTATATATATATATATATACACACACATTATATTGGGTGTTTTGCTTCCATCACTTATCGTTTATTTACTGTAGTTTATTTGGGTGTATCCCTTTAAATAATTTTTGGGCCGTTCTCTTAGGGTATTGTTGCTAACAAAGGAAGAAGTGGAAAATAAAAAATCACCAGAGTGCTCCTTTAAGACACTGCTGCTTAGAATAGAAGAGCTTAAAAGTCTATAGGGAAACCAACTCTGTGTCAAAATCAGGAATGAATTACTGAGGAGCTGGAAGAAATAAGTGGTTTGTTACCGGATACACTACGACTTTCCCACCAAAAAATGTCAGACAATGAAACTACATGTGTAGAGTTCAATAGCTTTAACCCCTTTACCCCCCCAAGGTGGTTTGCATGTTAATGACAAGGCCAATTTTTACAATTCTGACCACTGTCACTTTATGAGGTAATTACTCTGGAATGCTTCAACGGACCCCACTGATTCTGAGATTGTTTTTTCGTGACATATTGTACTTCATGATTTTGGTAAAATTGAATGGAAAATCGTCTCAAATTGTTAGCGGACACCATGTTGCGTTTGGAGAGCCCCTGTGTGCCCAAACATTGGATCTCCCCCACAAGTGACCCCATTTTGGAAACTAGACCCCCAAAGGCACCTATCTAGATGCATAGTGAGCACTTGGAACCCCCAGGTGCTTCACAAATTGATTCGTAAAAATGAAAAAGTGTTGTTTTTTTTTCACTTTTTCATTTTTACGAATGCAGCAGCCGAAATGAGGAAGCGTATACCCATGTGTGGGTGTGAAGCGGTGCATGGGAATACACGTCCCGAAATAACACAGTGGATTTGACTTTATGTTACTCTGCTGTCATTTGGTGGTGATGAGAAGTCTGGCCCGATCCAGCCCTTGTTCATTTTGATAAGGGTCAGCTTGTCAGCATTGTCAGTTGACAGGCGAGTGCGCTTATCAGTTATAACTCCCCCAGCGGCACTAAAAACACACTCCGATACCACGCTAGCGGCAGGGCAGGCCAGGACCTCCAAGGCGTACAGAGCGAGTTCATTCCAAGTGTCCAGCTTGGATACCCAATAATTAAAAGGCACAGAGGAATCACGGAGGATGCTGTTACGGTCAGCAAGGTACTCCCTCACCATCTTTTGAAACTTTCCACTCCTTGTGAGAGTACCCCGCGCCTCAGGGCCTGTAAGCTAGGCGGGTCTCAGAAAACTGCCCCAGAACGTTCACAGTGTTCCCCTGCCTCTGCTGGATTGGAGTTGCGTCTCTCTCACCTGGACGCCTTGGTTGGGCAACGAACTGTGACCTCTGCCGCTAGCGTGTTCAGATGGGAATTTTTTTAACAGTTCTGCAGAAAGGGCCTTTTGGTACTGCCCCATTTTTGTAGACCTCTCCACCTCAGGAATAAGAGAGTGAAAGTTCTCCTTGTAGCGAGGGTCTAAAAGTGTCACCAACCAGTAATGACTGTCACCCAACATTTTGACAACACGAGGGTCACGGTTAAGGCAGCGTAACATAAAGTCAGCCATGCGTGCCAGACTGGTAACGGGCAAGACTTCCGTGTCCTCACCAAGATGACGACTGACCATGCTCTCCTCCTCCTCCTCCCTGTCCTCAGACCACCCAAGCTGAACCGACGGTATGACAGTTGTACAGGTACTACAGTCTACAGCGCATGATACCAGCTCCTGTTCTTCCTCCTCCTCCTCTCTCTCATTGTCCCCCAATGCACGCTGGGATGAGATGAGGCTGGGCTGTGTGTAATCGCCCGCTACGGGTCTTGATCCATCTCATCATACTCTGGCTGCAATGCCTCCTCTTTAATTCTCTGCAGAGAACGTTGCAAAAGACAGACAAGTGGGATGCTGACGCTAATGATGGCGTCATCGCCACTCACCATCTTGGTGGACTCCTCAAAGTTTGTCAAGATGGTACATATGTCAGACATCCAGGTCCACTCCTGAGGTCTTATGTGTGGAGTCTGACCTGAATATCGACGGCCTTGTTACAGCTGGTACTCCACAACTGCTCTCTTCTGCTCACAAATCCTTTGCAACATGTGGAGGGTAGAGTTCCAACGTGTGGGGACATCACACACCAGTCGGTGTGCCAGAAGTTGCAAAAGCTGCTGCAACACAGCAAGGACGGCGGAAGCTGTAGCCGACTTCCGAAAATGAGCTGACAAGCGGCGTACTTTGACGAGCAGATCTGGCAACTCGGGGTACGATTTAAGAAACCGCTGAACCAAGAGGTTAAGCACATGAGCCAGGCATGGTACGTGTGGGATCTAGTCTTGCCTCAGAGCCACCACCAGGTTACGGCCATTGTGACACACGACCATGCCTGCATGTAGGTTCAGCAGTCTCAGCCACAGATCTGCCTGCTCTTTCACAGCTGTCCACAACTCACAAGCAGTGTGAGGTTTATCACCTAAGCTTATGAGTTTCAGCACAGCTTGTTGCCGCTTGGCTGAGGCAGTACTGCAGTGCTTCCAGCTTGTAACTGATGTGGTAATATCTGAGATGGCGGCTGAACATGGGGAGGAGGAGGAGGATGATGCGCAGGAACTGTACACTGTGGGGGCAACTCTGACTGACATAGGGCCCGCAATCCTCGGTGTGAGGAGGATGTGTTCCGTCCCAAGGTCCGACTGGGTCCCGGCTTCCACTATGTTTACCCAGTGTGCCGTCAGGGAGATGTACCGTCCCTGGCCACAAGCACTTGTCCACGTGTCCGTTGTCAGGTGGACTCTCCCAGTAACTGTGTTGTTGAGGGCACGGCAGATGTTTTGGGACACGTGCTTGTGTAGTGCGGGGATGGCACACCGGGCAAAATAGTGTCGGCTAGGGACCGAGTACCGAGGGACGGCCACTGCCATAACGTTGCGGAAGGATTCCGTCTCCACCAGCTTAAAAGGCAGCATTTCCAACGCAAGCAGTCATGAAATTTGCGAATTTAGGACTGTGGCCTGTGGGGCGTTGGATGTGAATTTGCGCTTTCGTTCAAAGGTCTGGGATATGGACAATTGAACACTGTGGTGGACGTGGACGTTGATGCAGTCAGTGACACACTCAAACTGTTTTTTTTATGGAAAAAAGGCAAGCAGGTTGCAAAAAAGACAAAAAAGTGGACAATACAGAGATTTGAACCGTGGAACTGCACAACCACAGTTATAATTTTGTGGTGTATACCAGACTTGTTAAAATAGATATATTGGTGTCTGAACAGTCAGCGAAACACTCAAACTGTTTTTTTTTATGGAAAAAAGGCAAGCAGGTTGATAACACCCAGATTTGAACCGTGGAAGAGGAAAACCACAGTTCTAGTTCTCTGGCCTACACCAGACGCTTTTAAACAGATATATTGGTGTCTGAACAGTCAGCGAGACACTGAAAATGTTTTTTTTTATGAAAAAAAGACAAAAAAGTGGATAATACAGAGATTTGAACCGTGGAACTGCAAAACCACAGTTATAATTTCCTGTTGTATACCAGACTTGTTAAAATAGATATATTGGTTTCTGAACAGTCAGCGACACACTCAAACTGTTTTTTTTTTATGGAAAAAAGGCAAGCAGGTTGATAACACCCAGATTTGAACCGAGGAAGAGGAAAACCACAGTTCTAGTTCTCTGGCCTACACCAGACTCTTTTAAACAGATATATTTGTGTCTGAACACTCACAGACACACTCAATTTTTTTTTTGGGGGGGGGGAAATACCAAAAGGTTAATAAGACGGGATTTGTACAGGATTTAGATGAAAAAAAAAGGATTTTTCCTGGCCCCTGAGACCTAGGGCTAAGTCTAGAAATTTGACCAGCAGGAGCACACAGGACTGTAATGCAGTGTTTGCTGGTATAACCACTGCGTCTCCTATACAGCCTGCCTGATATCTGGGATGGATATTAGTCCTGAGAAGGACTGTTTGTTTGATTTGGCAGACTTTAGAGACCCTACATTAACTATTTCGCAGTATAAATCTCTCCCTAGCTCAGCAGCACTGACCCTACACTGTCTGATCCGGAGCGACTGTGTCCAAGATGGCGGCGCCCGGTTTTCAATACTCGAGGTGACGCTGTGCGGCCAGCCAATCACTGTAATGCCAACAAACAACATGGCTGCGGCATTACAGTGACTGGCTGGCAATCCCTACATGTTCTTTGGCTCTGTAAAGAGCGCCAAACGTGCAGGGCGGAGACCCGAGCTCCCGCCCGAGTAACCCGGAAATGCTCGGTGCTCGCCGAACATCCCGAGTAGTGAGATGCTCGGGCGAGTACCGAGCAGTGTCGAGCATGCTCGCTCAACGCTAATCCTCACCCACTGATCTCAGTTGTGCAATAACTTCCAGCATTGCATTTATGTGCTGTGTGAGGAGTACCATATTTTTTGGACTATAAGACACATTTTTACTAATAAAAAATCTTGCTATAAAGTGTGTGTATCTTTTAGTCCAGATGGTAACTTTCAGTAATGGAGAAGAACACTGACAAGAGTATCCTTCCTGATGACTGAGAAAACTGATCTCTCTCCTCCTGCCCTACACTGATCTAGTTGATTAGTGCACTGCAGGAGAGAAAGATACTGGGACCGGCTCATCACTAAAGCTGCACAAATGCCGCAGGTTCTAATTAACTGAAGATCTTTCAGATCATGTGATCACTCACATACAGTGGCGTACTGCCAATAGTGGCAGGCCACGCCACTACTATGGGCCCGTGAACAGGCACTGACACCGCGATACCATCCGCGCCCGCACTGCCAGCACAGAATGATGGGGTGGAAGCGTCTGCTGATGCCTACTCCTTCATTATCATTGCTTGTGCTGACGACCAGAGGGGGACTCCAGCCGTCAACGCGAGCAATGATGATGGAGAAGTGAGTGTCAGCAGATGCTTCCACTCCCTTCATTCTTCCTCGGCATCTGACGTGTCAGAGCAGCGGCATCGATGATATCATTATGGGGCCTGCTGCTCTGAGATGTGCGACGCTTCACACCAAAGGCTCAGCAGATCAGAGCATCATGTGGAACGAAGCGAGTTAAGTACTGTATTTATTTTTTTAAATCAGTGACAAAAGAGTATGGAGGACCAAGGGGGGTGTATTATATTGTATGGAGAACCATGGCGGGTGAATTATTTTGTATGGAAGACCATGGGGGTACATTATATTGTAGGGAAGACCATGGGGGTGCATTATATTGTATGGAGGACAACAAGGGTTGCACTATATTGTATGGAGGACCATGGGGAGTGCATTACATTGTATGGAGGATTCATTATATTGTATGGAAGACCATGGGGGTGCATTATATCGCATGGAAGACCATTGGGGGTGCAGTACACTGTATGGAAGACCATGGGGGTGCATTATATTGTATGGAGGACCATGGGGGTGCATTATACTGTAGGGAAGACCATGGGGGTGCATTATATTGTATGGAGGACAACAAGGGTTGCGTTATATTGTATGGAGGACCATGGGGAGTGCATTACATTGTATGGAGGATTCATTATATTGTATGGAAGACCATGGGGGTGCATTATATCGTATGGAAGACCATTGGGGGTGCAGTACACTGTATGGAAGACCATGGGGGTGCATTATATTGTATGGAGGACCATGGGGGTGCATTATACTGTATGGAGGACCTTGGGGTGCATTATATTGTATGGAGGACCATGGAGGTGCATTATACTGTATAGAAAACCATGGGGGTGCATTATACTGTATAGAGGATCATGGGGAGTGCATTATACTGTATAGAGGACTATGGGGAGCGCATTATACTGTATGGAGGACATGGGGGGTGCATTTTATTGTATGGAGGACCATGGAGGGTGCATTATACTATATGGAGGACCATGGCGAGTCCATTATATTCTATGGAGCAGCATGAGGAGTGCATAATACTAAATGGAGGATTATCAGGGGCCATTATACTGTGTGTTGGGCTGTTTGGGGGCCATTATACTGTTTGGAGGGCTAATGCGGGTCATTATACAGTGTGGGAAGATGTGCGGCCTATTATACAATGTGGGGCCATTATACTGTATGGAGGACCATGGGGGGTGCATTTAATTGTATGGAGGACCATAGGGGTTGCATTATATTGTATGGATGACCATGGGAGGTGCATTATATTGTATGGAGGACCATGGGGGTGCATTACACTGTATGGAGGACCATGGGAGTTCATTATATTGTATGGAGGACCATGGAAGGTGCATTATATTGTATGGAGGGTGCATTATACTGTATGGAGGACCATGGGGGGTGCATTATACTGTATGGAGGACCATGGGGGGTGCATTATATTGTATGGAGGTGCATTTTACTTTATAGAGAACCATAGGGGTGCATTATACTCTATAGAGGATCATGGGGAGTGCATTATACTGTATAGAGGACTATGGGAAGTGCATTATACTGTATGGAGGACCATGGGGATGCATTTTATTGTATGAAGGACAATGCGGCGTACATTATACTATATGGAGGACCATGACAAATGCATTATGTTCTATGGCGCACCATGGGGAGTGCATTATACTTTATGGAGAATTTGAGGTGCGCATTATACTATATGGAAGACTATGTGGGGCTATTATACTGTATGCAAGCAATTATACAATGTGAAGGTTTGAGTGTGGTCCATCATACTGTGTGGAGGGCTGTGTTGGGGCCATTATACTGTTTGGAGGGCTAGAGCGGGTCATTATATAATGTGGGGCCATTATACTGTGTGGGGGCCATTATACTGTTTGGAGGGCTAGTGTGGGTTATTATACAGTGTGGGAAGGTGTGCGGGCCAGTATACAATGTGGGGCCATTATACTGTATGGAGGGCTGTGTGGGGGCTCATACTGTGTTTGGGTCACCATACTTTTCTTTGGGAGTTGAGGTGGGGTACAGTAGGGTCAGTATACTGTGCATGTGGAGGAATTCACCACGGGGGTATCATACTCTGTTTGGGGGGCACTTTTATTGGCATCATACTTTATGGGATCAATGAAAGAGGAATCTAGGACTTCAGCAGGAGGGAAATTACTATGTAAAGGCTGGAAAGTTGTGAAATCTGCTCTTCTGTGACCCCCGACAAATATTCTTTTTTTTTGGGGGGGGGGGGCAATTAAAAATTTTGCTATGGGGCCCCATGATTTCTATGTATGTCCCTCCTCACATACCGGGAGGGGATTTTAGTATACTGTAATGTATACAGTGTGTGTGTTGTAGCTGAGCTGTGTGTTTTGAGGATATAGATGAGCTGATTGTGGTGTAGTTCAGCTGTGAGTGTGTTTTGATGATGTTGCTCAACTGAGTATGTTGTAGCTTAAATGTGTGTTTCAATAATATAGCTGAGCTGAGTATGTTGTAGTGGAGCTGTTTATGTTTTGATGATGTAGCTAAACTGAGAAAAGTGTAGCTGAGCTATATGTGTTTCGATGATGTAGTCGAGTTGTGTGTGTTGATGTAGAAGAGTTGTGTGTGTTTGTAGCAAAGCTGTGTGTGTACCATTGCCGTGTGTGTGCGAGCGCATGTAGCAGAGCTGTGAGTGTATAAGTACAGCTGTGTGTAAATACACACATGTGCTGTGCATGTAGCAGAATTGTGATTATTCCTGTGCCAGTAGTGTAGCTACCGGGGTAGTAGAGGGGGCGGTTGCCCCAGGCCCCACGGTCAGAGAGGCTTATCTAGAGCTACAGATACCCTTAACTGTACAGTCATGAGCAGCCCGACGATTTATAATTAGGGTCTGCGGCAGAGCAGTGAGGCACGGTCTCCCAGCACTACTGCTCAGCCTCTCAGCCACGGCAGGATGATGTTGTGGCGACGGCACACGCATAGGATGTCAAAGTCCCGGTCACGTCTTCTCGCCGAGTCAGGACTCTGATGTCCTGTGCCTGCATCGGTTACTCAGCCACTGCCATCATCCTGCCGTGACAGACAGGCTGAGTGGTAGTGCAGAGTCATCGACACGTTGGTCCACCTAGTGAACTGATCGATATCTTGGATTAGGTGAGTATATGATGTTTTTTATTTTACTTCATACTTTTGGACTGGGAGGGGGGCTCTTACATTTTAGGGTCTAATGTGAACTGATCGATATCTTGGATTAGGTGAGTATATGATGTTTTTTATTTTACTTCATACTTTTGGACTGGGAGGGGGGCTCTTACATTTTAGGGTCTAATGTGGGGGGGGGGGCACAAAGTTTGGAGGTCATTGTACAGCATGTGAGCTAATGTGGGGGCCCTCATAAGGTTTGGTGGCTAATGTGGTGGCCATCATATGGCATGGGAATTAATGAGTGGGGCCCTCATACAGTATGGGGGTTAATGTGGGGACCATTATATGGTAGGGGCCCTCATACAATATAGGCACTTATGTGGGGTCCACCATATGGTGTGGGACCTAATGTTGAGGCCTTCATGCAGTTTGGGGGTTAATGTGGAGGCTATCATATGGTGTGTGAACTAACATGGTGGCCCTCATACAGTATGGGAATTAATGTGGGGGCCATCATATGGTGTGGGAGCTAATGAGTGGGGCCCTCGTACAGTATGGGGGCTAATGTATTATTTTAACGAATATATTGGATACTGGGCTGTGACGTGCAGTGAAACACCGCCCACAGCCCAGTCAATCAGGGGGGATGCGTGCAACTGGATCACACCTGGGTGAATCAAGGAAATCTGGAAGTTGATGTGACATCAGCAGATGTCAGCGGTGGCTGCAGCTGGGGTCAAGTGATGCGGACTGAGCAGTCAGTGATACCGCTGCTCATAGTCACCTATGGCAGCAGAAGGTATTTTCAAAAATACTTCTTTACAAGGTTTACATCGATAGGCAAATTATATATTGTAGTGGACCACTTCTTTAACTAGTTTGTACATAGAGGTATATGGGTATATAGAGCTGTATCTCTATGTACCTGTACAATGTGCCTATATAAAGAAGAATATTAAGATTTGAGAGTCCTCACTGGTTGATACCTTTTAATGGATAACTGAAAAGATGGTAACAAATTGCAAGCTTTGAGACTACTTATGCCTCTTCATCAGGCATAGAATAACACAAAATCTGAAGAATCACATATTTATACACAGCAGGGCACAAGAATAATGCAATAGATGAGACAACTGACGTGAAGCAGAACTATGAGTATGGGAGGGACGAGAAAGAGTCGTGGCCTTAAATATTGGAGCAGTTCATAGATAAGGAGTGTGATAGTTAAATTGTCCTGTGATTGAAGTCTGGTCCATGGTTATGATGATCCCACAGGTCTGAGGAGCACATTCCTTAGCTGATGTACAATGACAAAAATCCATGCGACACATTAATTTCTGCACTGAGTGTGTCAAAGGTTGTCATGAGTTTGTATTCCCAAATTTTTTCTGTCTCTCTGGGATTTGAAGTTACTTTTTAACCACTTCGCGCCAGAGCCTGTTTTTGCCTTCGTGACCGGGCCAATTTTTTCAATTCTGACCACTGTCACTTTATGAAGTAATTACTCTGGAACGCTTCAACGGATTCCCCTGATTCTGAGATTGTTTTTTCGTGACATATTTTACTTCATGATAGTGGTAAAATTTCTTCGATATCACTTGCGTTTATTTGTGAAAAAATCGGAAATTTGGCGAAAATTTTGAAAATTTAGCAATTTTAAAACTTTGAATTTTCATGCCCTTAAATCAGAGAGATATGTCACACAAAATAGTTAATAAATAACATTTCCCACATGTCTACTTTACATCAGCACAATTTTGGAAACAAAATTTTTTTTTGTTAGGAAGCTATAAGGGTTAAAAGTTGACCAGCGATTTCTAATTTTTCCAACAAAATTTACAAAAACATTTTTTTAGGGACCACATCTTATTTGAAGTGACTTTTAGGGTCCTTTATGACAGAAAATACCCAAAAGTGACACCATTCTAAAAACTGCACCCCTCAAGGTGCTCAAAACCACATTCAAGAAGTTTATTAACCCTTCAGATGTTTCACAGGAGTTTTTGGAATGTGGAAGAAAACAATGAACATTTAACTTTTTTTCACAAAAATGTTACTTTAGACCCAATTTTTTTTATTTTCACAAGGGTAACAGGAAAAAATGGAATACACAATTTGTAGTGCAATTTCTCTTGAGCGTGCTGATACCCCATATGTGAGGGAAAAACACTGTTTGGGCGCACTGCAGGGTTCGGAAGGGAAGGAGCGCCATTAGACTTTTTGAATGTAAAATTTGTTTGAATAATTAGCAGACGCCATGTTGCATTTGGAGAGCTCCTACTGTGCCTAAACAGTGGAAACGCCCCACAAGTGACACCATTTTGGAAACTAGACCCCTTAGGGAACTTATCTAGATGTGTGGTGAGCACCTTGAACCCCAAGGTGCTTCACAGAAGTTTATAATATTGAGCTGTAAAAATAAAATTTTCTAATTTTTCCCACAAAAACGTTTTTCATCCCTTAATTTCGCATTATCATAAGGGTAATAGGATAAATTGCACCATGAAGTTTGTTGTGCAATTTCTCCTGAACATGCCGATACCCCATATGTGGGGGAAAACCACTGTTTGGGCGCACGGCACAGTTTGGAAGGGAAGGAGTGCCATTTGACTTTTTGAGTGTAAAATTTGCTTGAATAATTAGCGGACTCCATGTTGCATTTGGGGAGCCCCTGATGTGCCTAAACAGTGGAAACCCCCCACAAGTGACACCATTTTGGAAACTAGACCCCTTAGGGAACTTATCTAGATGTGTGGTGAGCACCTTGCACCCCCAGGTGCTTCACAGAAGTTTTTAATATTGAGCCGTAAAAATAAAATTTTCACATTTTTCCCACAAAAAATGTTTTTCATTCCCTAATTTTGCATTATCATAAGGATAACAGGAGAAATTGCACCATGAAATTTGTTGTGCAATTTCTCCTGAGTACGCCGATACCCCATATGTGGGGGAAAACCACTGCTTTGGTGTGCGGCAGGGTTCAGAAGAGAAAGGAGCGCTATGTTGGCTGGGATAGGTTGCAGACACCATGTCACATTTGAAGAGTCGCTGACATGCCGAAACAGCAGAAACCCCCACAAGTGACCCCATTTTGTAAACTACACCTCTCAATGAATTCATCTAGGGAAGTAGTATTTTTTAATTTTTTAATTTATACCATTGGGCAGTGAAAAAAACATAATTATATTTTTACCACAAAAAATGTTTTACCCCCAGATTTTACATTTTCACACAGGGCAATGGTAAAAATGGTGCCGAAATGTGTCACACAATTTCTTCTAAAAGTGGCAATACCCCATATGTGGCTGTATCGTACCGCTTAGCCTTACGGCGAGATCTGGGAGGGACGGAGCGCTATTTGACAATTTGAGAACAAATTATTGTAGAATAGGCATTTGGATTTGGGAGCACAACATTTTCTGAATTTTTTGGGGACAAGGGCCATTTCGCTTTTCCAGAGCCTTTCTGCTACCAGTAACTTGGAATATTTTTAACAGATGACGGACCTGAGTGGGGACTAGCTTTTTTTGAGGACTGAGTTTAAGCTTTTATTGGGAATATTTTACGTAACATTTATCCGGCACTCGAGGCTGAGCACTTACATCGGGGTTTCCATCTAAATTTCCAAGTGATGTAATTCAGATGAAACCCTTGTGGGATCCATTCACTGTAATGAGGAAGCTGAGTTACTCTGGACTCTGTCTGGCCTCTGTTTAGTGGTGTCCTTTTTTTCAGAAGTGCACAAAACTGTGGCCATCTGCACTTTTATGCACGCCTAAAAAAACTGACACCGTGGGATCACAGGCCAGATGGCATCCACAGTGGCCTATATCTGCCTCATTACAGGGAATCTTCCGTCATGGGTTCCGTCTGAATCACGTACTTCAGAGATTTACACGGAAACTCTGGTGTAAGTGCTCAGCGCAGAGCACAGGATAAATGTGGGCAGAGCCTTACTGCGATCTTTAGGAGACATAATAAACAAATCAGTAGCAGGTGAAGAATTGGTTTTATTTATTTTTTACGCCGTTCCTCGTGCGGTATAAGTGATGAGATTACTTTATTCTTCGGGTCGGTGCGATTACAGAGATACCAGATTAATATCGGGTTTTTATGATTGACAGCTGTCACACACTAAGAGACGCTTTCTTTTGCAAAATCTAGTTTTTCCATCGCCATATTTTGAGAGCTATAATTTTTCCATATTTCGGCCGACAGAGTCATGTGATGGCTTGTTTTTTGCGGAAGGAGTTGACATTTTTATTGGTACCATTTTTGGGTACGTGACATTTTTTGATCGCTTTCTATTCCATTTTTTGGGAGGTAAAATTAACAAAAACCAACAATTCAGGAATTGTTTTTTGAGAGGTTTTTTTATGCCGTTCTGCGTGTGGTAAAAGTGATAAGGCAGCATTATTCTTCGGGTCAGTACGTTTACAGCGACACTACACTTACTGAATTTTTTTTATGTTTTGGCGCTTTTACACAATAAAACAATTTTATAGAAAAACATTTTTTTTTGCATCGCTTTATTCTGAGAGCTATAACTTTTTTATTTTTCACCTGATGGAGCTGTATGGCAGCTTTTTTTTGCGGAACAAGATGACGTTTTCAGCGGTACCATTTTTATTTCCATTTTGCTTTTTGACCGCATTTTTTTCCACTTTTTGTTTGGCAATATGATGAAAAAGCATAGTTTTTTGCTTCGTTTTATATTTATTTTTATTACGGTGTGCACAGAAGGAGTTAATTAGTGTGACGGTTTTATAGATCGGATTGTTTCGGACGCGGCGATACCAAATATGTGTACTTTTTTTGTTTTTGCATAAATATACGGATTTATTGGTTTAATATTTTATTTATTTATTTTTAGTTATTTTGTGATTTTTTTTAACAGTTTCAAAACATTTTTTGGACTTTTATTTTACATTTTTACTTAGTCCCTGTATGGGACATTCATTTTTATTTTTCTAATCACTGATCTCATGCAATGCAATAGATATGTATCTATGCTGACAGCTTCACACTGTCTGTCTCCTGCTGGACTCAGCTTGCAGGCTGAGCCTAGCAGGACACCATATATGGCAGATCTGGAGGCGGTCATGTGACCTCCAGCTGCCATAACAACGGCAGGTCCTGGAAGACATCAGGGGGCCGTCGGAGAGGTAAGTGGACGACCCCCTCTCCTCTCATTATCTTCTATATGCCGCGATCACTATAGATCGCGGCGTACAGAAGATAGCAAAGGGTTCACATCATTGAGACCTGATCCAATCAGGTCCCGATAATGTCCCCTGTTAGAGCTATCGCTCTGCACCGCACCCGCAGCGCTTGCTGAACCCTGGGGGTCCTGAGCGCTGCTGGACCGCCCACCGTTTTTAAACGTCGGCACTGCACAGAGCCCAGACAGCGCAGACGTTTATATACAGTGGGCGGCTGGGAAGAGGTTAATACCAGTAACTTCATGTCTCTGCTGTCGCAGTCCTATCTCAGATCTTCTCGGCTTGACCGTCGACGGTAGTCTCTCAGGCTTGGGGTAAGGTGATCCAGACCTCGGCTCTTGACAGGTGACGTCGGATTCCGGGAACTTACTCAGTGTGGGGCGCAGGTCCTGACTCTAATCAACCTGCACAGAACACTTCTGTGAGGAGTCCGGAGCATATCAGGCGGTGTCCGGCTCTTGTGCAACACAGGCCTCCGGCTGAGGCCTGTCGCGCTGGGCTCTGCGGTACCTCTGGAGCACGTCTGCTCCACTCTGCAACCTGGCACCAAATCTGCTTGTGGCTTGGTGCACTGGACTTTTATATCCAGGAAATCCTTCCTGGAGGTCACCTGATCAGGTCCGGCATCTGAATTTGCTCCCCCTTCAACTCTTCTAGCACAACTTGGTTCCGCTTGATTTCATCTGGCCAGCAGATGGCAATCTCTCCTCATCTCTGGCACATCCTGCAAGAGTTCTCCTGATGGTTCATTGCCTTCTGCTACAGGTATGCCGATGATCAGGGCTGCCACCAGGAATTTCAGGGCCCCATGCCGGCAAAATTTTCGGATCCCCTTGAGACTCCGCCCAGGCTTCACCCCAGCCAAATCTCCGCCCCTCAACCTTCCTCTGAGTCACTGACTGCAGACTTATGAATCTTCACTTTTTATGCACTGTGAGGATTTGCCAGTATCAGAGCCGGGAACGGCGGTCACGTGATCAAGGTTTTGAAATGCAGTCTCCCAGCCATAATCCAACTTGAGGAGTACAGCCTCACTTAATGCAAGTGTATTGAGTGGGTCTGCAGCCATGTGATCACCATTACCGGCTCTGATACTGGCAAATCCTCACAGTGCAAACAATGTGAGGATTCACAAGTCTGCAGTCAGAGTGATGCAGAGAAACTGCAGACTTGTGGATTTAAACTGGACAGCACCTTTAAGGCTCATTCAGCCGTCGTTGAATATCAGTCTCCATTTGGACTGGCCACAGGTCTCCTGACCTGAGCTCAGCAGCCTCACAGCATGTATGAGGATGCGGGTCATGAGACTGGTGCCCAGTCCACGCACTGAAGGCCGAGCGCATCTAATAAAGATGTTTTCCAATCATTTATACCCACCTACATCAATCATTCCATCCCCCCTTCAAACCTACAACCAAAATTTATAAGCTACTGGAGAATCCTGAGCGCTGCTCACTGATGTTGTAATTTTGCACTGGGTCTTGCAGCAGCGTCAGGATCATCCAATAGCTTATACATTTTGGTTCAGGGATGAAAGGGGGAGGGTAGAGAATGATTGTATCCTACAATCACGTACTGAGATGATGGACAAATGAATACATGGACTTAAGTTAGCTACTCACATAGCCAGTGGCTCCGCCGCGCCCGCTGCCCAGTCAAGCTGAATCTAATGGCCGCCTTAGCCTACCCACCACCTCAGCCTGCCTACCGCCTCAGCCTGCCCACCGCCGTCGCCTCAGCCTGTGGTCATCGAATTAATAAATGTAACCAGTGTATTGTATTGCGTATATATTCACCGAATATACACCACTAAAAATATCTTTATATGTTGTGGCAAGACGACTCATTCGGAAGTAGACACAGGTACGGTTACGTCTGCAGGTTTATTATGTCAGCATAAAGCACTGAAGACTTCAGCAAAAATAAACTCAGCCTTCCTGGCATAAAGGTGAAACAAAAGACAAATGGAAACACAGTCCATATTTGTGCGGGTTGCCCTGCACCAGTTTGCAGCACCTTCAACTCCTCTCTGAGCTGAAGTTACACAGCCTGGAGACTTGTCTCTCAAGACTTACCAACAACAATGAAAAAAAACAGTACTGAACATTAAAACCATGCTCAGCCATACCCTGAGGGGAGGTATGGTGAATGACGTCCCTCCCGTCTCTATGTCATTCACATAAAACCACACCATTTAAAAGAGTTAACCCCCAGAATATAACATGCTGGGGGAATTACATTAGGTCTCAGTTCACACAGGATAGCAACCTGAGTGACACATACCTCCCCTCATATATCACACCAGTGACTCTGTCACAAAGTATTCATTAAAAACCTATAAATTCTAGAATATAAATAAAAATACACCTCAAAACATGATAACTCAAAAAAGTGATGATATAAAAAAAATATCAAGTAGCCAAGAGTAAAAAGGGTGGGATCACCCGATTTTTCAACTACTCTTGTTCCTACTTTCTGGTTGGCACTTTCTTGAACGCAATCCTTGTCGACTAGCCTTTGTCATCTTAACCGCCTCCTCACCAGAATCTCCTCAGCAGCCTCCCCTCACTGACACAATCTCCTCAGCAGCCTCCCCTCACTGCCAAAATCGCCTCAGCTGCCTCCCTTCACCACCAAAATGTCCTCAGCAGCCTCCCTTCACACCAGAATCTCCTCAGCAGCCTCTCCTCCCCTCGCCAGAAACCCCTCAGCAGCCTCCCCCAGTCCTCATACACTGCCCGCTACTGCCGCCTCCTCCTCCTCACTGTAACACACACTGCCTGCCTCCGCCTAAGCCTGCCTGTCTCGGGTCCCAATAGACGTGTGGCACGCTACTACTCTGCTCCGGAATAAAAATGAGCACGCAGCATGTCACGTGACCGGCGTCAGGACCTTGATGCACCCAGCCGCGGATTAAAGGTATAGCGGTCATTTCCGGCCGCTGGGAGCATTATGCTCTGAACTGTTGACCCTGACTCCCTGAGGCCGGTGAGTAGAAGCAAAGAGAGGGGGGTCACCTTTTTACTTCGGTTCACCGGGCCCCATACAGTAGTAAGGGCAGTAATTCCCTGATGGCGGCCTTGCCGATGATTACTGCAGGACTTGCAGCTTCTTTCTCTCAGTTGCTCAGTTTACTCTGTTGCTGGCCTCTTCTCTTACTGATCACAATTATATATTCCAGGTCCTTCAGCTTTGTGGTAGCAGGTAACAGGTTTCCCCGACACTCCATGTGGCTCACAACACACACCGCTCAGTACTCTTTATCAGTAATGTGCTATATATCATTGCTGCACCAAAGCCATTTAGAGGTCACAGTAATACATTGCAAGCAACACAACAAAGTATAACATATATTACATTACAAGAGAAAAAAAAACACCCTATATTCAGTAATTTAAAGGCAGACTGAAAAATTAAATAATTGGCAATAATAAGTGTCATTATGGGAACCTGACAGGTCCCCCATACCCTCCAAACCACCAGCATGTAAGAGACACAAAATATAATGTCCTAGAAGAGGTTATTGAAAGTAATGTAATTTAATTAACTCTTCTATGGCACTTTGATAGTCTAATAATGTATAGAACACTTTTTACTACAGACCCAGCCAATTCCAAAAAAGTGAGCAGAGCATGGGCAAGGCAGGGTGTGGACGCGACCGCCTGTCCTATTCATGAAAAGTTACATCACTTTAGTTGCGTCACTCACACCAGAAAGATTAGAAACTGGAGTAATATTTCCAGCAGAATACACAGAGGCAACACCACTGAGAAGATGTGATTAATTCATTAATAAATTTGATGCATCTAACTATAAAATACTCCTTCATTAAGACTGGAGAGTAAAATGTCCATCTTAAATGGAAGGTGCCATGATTTTATTTAGGTATTAATATAATTATTAATTATATAATCAATTATTTTTAATACAAAATTAAATGCACTGGTTTAATATTTTTTAATTTATTAACTTTATCTACAGCCACAGTGGTCAGCCATATTAGTTTGCTGTTTTGTAAATGTCTGAGCACGACACTTACACACTTCAAATATGGCAGCCCCTGTACATAGGAGACTGCGTACTGTGTCCTACTGCACCTCCTGCATTGTGGCTGCCTCCTGCTGTGACCTAGGCACGCCTCCTGGGCTGTCCAGGTCACAACTGTGGGAGGAGATCAGCACTATGTTTTTTGAAGCCCACAGCTGTACAGCGATCTACACTTTCCCCCTGTCACCATTCACATTGCTCAGTGCGAGCAGTGACAGGAGGCACAGGGATGCGGTGAACGCTGAGCGGAGGTCCAGGATGAGATGAGTATCGGCGGTGGTGAGCAGTGTTCTGCAGCCTGACATTAGCAGAACAATACTGCTGATCACCGCTCTCAGCCACTGTCACCGCAGTGTTCAGTAGACATATAGCAGGATAGGAAGTATTTCTGCGCTCTCCGGAATACGACACAAATGTTGGTAATAGAATTGTAGGTTTATTGTCAACGCGTTTCAGAGTTCACTGACTCCTTCCTCATGACAACCATACATAACCAGTTACAGGTATACATGGTTTTAAAAAAATGGCGCCAAGTGCAGAGGGAGGGGTAAGTACAGTCACATGTCTAAATACCGTGTAGAAAGCTATTCTACCATTTTTCTCTTTTCCGCCATTACTAGCATCATATCTCCTAGAGTATTTACAATTTTTTAATCACTTTATTTTGAATTAGAATTAAATATAAGTATTTCTTCTTGTTATTTTCTAGAAAAAATTCAATCATATAACTTTATACACGGTATTTAGACATGTGACTGTACATACAGCGGGTACGGAAAGTATTCAGACCCCTTTAAATTGTTCACTCTTTGTTTCATTGCAGCCATTTGGTAAATTCTAAATAGTTCATTTTTTTCTCATTAAAGTACACTCTGCACCCCATCTCGACTGAAAAGAAACAGAAATGTAGAAATTTTTGCAAATTTATAAAAAAACAAACAAACACTGAAATATCGCATGGTCATAAGTATTCAGACACCTTGCTCAGTCACTCATATCCATCCACTTCTATGAGAACAGTGGTGTAATGTGTGACCCCCCTCTCCATCCACTTCTATGGGAGCAGTGGTGTAATGGGCGTTAGATACACGGCTCTGGGTTGTATCACATGATTGGTGTTAGATACACGGCTCTAGGTTGTATCACATGATGGGCATTAGATACACGGCTGAGTCAGTGTGATGATTACTCTGCTGTGCTCTGAACACTGGGGTAAAGAAATGCAACAGTGCAATAGGGTCTTACCCACGTGAAAGGTTTGGTACATTTTGTTCATACATAAACAGTTACAGGCATACGATAGGTTAAATGGAGAAGAAATTCAAAAAATGGTGCCAAGTGCAGAGGGAGGGGTACAGTGGGTATGGAAAGTATTCAGACCCCTTTACATTTTTCACTCTTTGTTTCATTGCAGCCATTTGGTAAATTCTAAATAGTTCATTTTTTTCTCATTAAAGTACACTCTGCACCCCATCTTGACTGAAAAAAAGAAATGTAGAAATTTTTGCAAATTTATTATAAAAGAAAAACTGAAATATCACATGGTCATAAGTATTCAGACCCTTTGTTCAGACACTCATATTTAAGTCACATGCTGTCCATATCCTTGTGATCCTCCTTGAGATGGTTCTACTCCTTCATTGGAGTCGAGCTGTGTTTAATTAAACTGATAGGACTTGATTTGGAAAGGCACACACCTGTCTATATAAGACCTCACAGCTCACAGTGCATGTCAGACCAAATGAGAATCAGGAGCTCAAAGGAACTGCCCAAGGAGCTCAGAGACAGAATCAGAATTGTGGCAAGGCAAAGATCTGGCCAAGGTTACAAAAGAATTTCTGCATTACTCAAGGTTCCTAAGAGCACATTGGCCTCCATAATCCTTAAATGGACGAAGTTTGGGACCACCAGAAGTCTTCCTAGACCTGGCTGTCCAGCCAAACTGAGCAATCGTGGGAGAAGAGCCTTGGTGAGAGAGGTAAAGAAGAACCCCAAGATCACTGTGGCTGAGCTCCAGAGATGCAGTAGGGAGATGGGAGAAAGTTCCACAAAGTCAACTATTACTGCAGCCCTCCACCAGTCGGGCCTTTATGGCAGAGTGGCCCAACGGAAGCCTCTCCTCAGTGCAAGACATATGAAAACCCTCAGAGTTTGCTCAAAAACACATGAAGGACTCCCAGACTCCTGGTCTGATGAGATGAAGATAGAACTTTTTGGTGATAATTCTAAGCGATATGTGTGGAGAAAACCCAGGTACTGCTCATCACCTGCCCAATACAATCCCATCAGTGAAACATGGTGGTGGCAGCATCATGCTATGGGGGTGTTTTTCAGCTGCAGGGACAGGACGACTGGTTGCAATTGAAGGAAACATGAATGCGGCCAAGTACAGAGATATCCTGGATGAAAACCTCTTCCAGAGTGCTCTGGACCTCAGACTTGGCCGAAGGTTCACCTTCCAACAAGACAATTACCCTAAGCACACAGCTAAAATAACAAAGGAGTGGCTTCAGAACAACTCTGTGACCATTCTTGACTGGCCCAGCTAGAGCCCTGACCTAAACCCAATTGAGCATCTCTGGAGAGACCTAAAAATGACTGTCCACCAACGTTCACCATCCAACCTGACGGAACTGGAGAGGATCTGCAAGGAAGAATGGCAGAGGATCTGACGCGCCCCCTGGGCCTGTCCTGCTGCTGCTGTGCAGGGGGAATACCCGGAGCCGGATCGCTGGGGGTTGTAGTTCTCCGTGGCGGTGACCCGGTCCGTGCCCAGGGTGGTCAAACCAGTGGCAGTCTATTTGTATGGTAATAAGTGTCCGACTACACCACCCGTGGATTGCGGTCAGTGGGGACCGCCGCTGCGCTGCAGACCGCTGAGGCTGATGTTGTTTGCGCAGCTGAGTATGGGATGACTCCCCACAGGAGAAGTATTGCCTCAGGGCAGCTAATGTGGAAGATGATGGGAGTGATGGTGTGAGGGTCCCAGTGCTAATCGTGCTGGAGCGGCAAGGAATCACAGAGATGTGAGGTGCAGTTCAGGGTCTTTACTGATGGTACAAGGCAGACCCTCCCGGGAGTACTGGCTAGTATAAGGGGCCTGGTCAGTCTGCAAGCAAGCAGGAGTTCCCCTGGCCAGGTGGAGTTGTAGGCCTCCCCGTTAATCTGCACTCTTCCTGGCTACCTTGCTGTCAGCGGTTACAAGTAGCCCACGTCCCTGAGTATACCGTGTGGTGCTCACCCGTATGGCTGGTGACTTGGGGCCTTCTGTTAGCCTCCGCTCCTGGATGGCGGCGCTGGTCCCTTCTCTGTGACTGAGCCTCTGGGCTTCTATGGCCAGAGGACCTGGAATCCCCTGCCGGCTGGTTTCTGCTGCTGGGTGTAGATCAGTCCCCACAGCCTCGGACTCCTGTGTCCGGTTTTAGTGTCCTTGTCCAGGGCGAGCTCTGCTCAGCTCCAGCCCCTGGACTTCTGCTACTGCTCCTACAGAGCTCCTAGTTCTTCCTTTCCCTCTCCAGGCTCTGACTCTGTCTCCTCTAATCCCGCCCCAGACCCAGTTTAAAAGGGCAGATTCCTCCCCTCCCAGGTCTGGGCGGACCGTGTTGCATGCTTAGGGATCCTGACCAGAGAAACCTCCCACTTGCTCTCAGACATAATATCTCTATTACTGCGGCAACCAGACCCCTGGGGTGTCGCATTCCCCCCTAGTAAATTTTAGTACTCCGGGACTAAACACATTTTTAAAGAAACATAAATACAAGGTATAACAATAACAAGACAACATATTTACAAGAAGCTTTAGTCTGGAGAGGTCACGGCGTTTCCGTGACCGGGTGTCCATATCACCCAAGGTGAAGTTTATGAAACAAAGGGGGTGTCCATGTCACCCAACAAGGCGAAGTCTTGGCACAGAATAGGGGACCTGTCCAAAGCAAACGCCTTGCATTGTCCTTGGGCGTGGCTGCAAGGCTAGAGCTAGCTACTTTGGGCCGCAAGTAGGCCACGCCAGACAGGTTTTATCTTCTGCGGCCGTCTTCGCAAGAGGCACCAAGGTGCAACTATCTACAAAACTGTTCCGGTTATCCAGTGTCCATAACCTGTTAGTCCAAATAAATCTGCAGGGTAACTGAAAAACATAATTAGTAACAGGCAACAAACATAAACCATAAACATTTTTCAATAAACAGTCAACTTTACAGTGCATTGGTTTAGATTCTCCAGCGAGCGGGCATCTGACCTCTAGTGACTCTAGTGGACCTACGGAGCTCACTAACTGGTTCTGCACTACAGGGTGTAGGAGGTGTTATGGGCAAGCTGGGCAGCTTTCTGCGCACTCTTTGGCTCACTAGGGGCACAGCAGGCTCACTACTAGCAGAGGGTTGATCCTCCTGTACTGCTGGTGTGGACTCTTCTGCCTCTTGGGCCGGCTGCTCTTCCAGCTCTACCGGTTCCTCTGTAGGCACTTGCGGGGCTGGCTGGAGAAAGGTGAGGACGGGTACCACGACAGCGCCGTTTACTTGTGTCCAAGACCGGGGGAAGTCTCCGAGTACGGTACTGATCATTTCTTCCCTTTCCTCTGCGGGTTGAGAGTTTTCTTGATCATCTTCAGGGCTTTGCAGCTGCTCGGGACACTTCTTCAGGTGGTCTCTGGAGACAATGGCTGTGGTTTCTCCTCCATCCTTACTGATTACGCAGATTTTTGGGTTCTCATGGCTTGATGGCAGTACGGTGTACGGGTCCTTCTCCCACTGGTCGTCCAACTTGTGGAGCCGCCTCTTCCTCTTCAAGACCTGCTCTCCAGGTACCAGGGGAACAGCGGGAGCATACTGGTTATAAGCCTTCTCTTGCCTTTCTCTAGCTTGAGACAGACTTCGCTCGACGCTCTCCTGTACTTTCCGATACTGCTGCTGCCGTTCTGTATCCCAGTCTGCCTCTGGCGAGGTGTCCTCAGGCGTCAGGACTCCCATATCCAGGTCAATAGGCAGCTTACCAGGTCTTGCTCTCATTAGGTAAGCCGGGGTACAGTTGGTGGAACCAACAGGGATGTGGTTATACAGGTCCACCAGATCGGGCAGTTTCTCAGGCCACAGACTGCGTTCTTCCAGGGGCAATGTTTTTAGCAGATCTATCACCACCTGGTTCATCTTCTCGCAGAGTCCATTGGTTTGAGGGTGATAGGGCGTTGTTCTTATCTTCTTGCAGCCATACAGGTTGCAGAACTCCTGGAAGACCTCCGCTTCGAAGGCTGGTCCTTGGTCTGTCAGCACTTGGTCCGGGTACCCGTGTGGACGGCAGAAGTGCTGCTGGAAGGCTCTAGCTGCTGTTTGAGCCGTTAAGTCCTTGACCGGGACCACCACCAGGAACCGGGAGTAATGATCTACGATTGTGAGGGCGTAGACATACCCAGATCTGCTTGGAGCCAGTTTCACATGGTCCAGGGCTACCAGTTCCAGTGGCTGTCTGGTGATGATGGGCTGCAGGGGAGTCTTCTGGCTGGCACGGTCTTTTCTTCTCAGGTGGCACAGGCCACAGTCTCTGCACCACCTCTCGATGGCTCCTCTCATGCCTACCCAGTAGAACCGTTCACGCAACAAGAACTCCAGCTTCTTCCATCCGAAGTGTCCTGCTCCGTTGTGGTATGCCTCCAGAACCATAGCCGCGTCTCGTCTTGGGACCACTACCTGCCAGGTCAACTCATGTGTTCGAGAGTTAACCATTCTCCGGCACAGCTTCTCCCTGTAGAGGAACAGCTTACTTTTCTCCTTCCACAGTTGCTTGGTCTCCTCCGGAGCATCTGGGTCAAGACGGGCATCGGCCTGGGTCAGCATTTCCTTCACCAAATGGACTGCGGGATCACTGTCTTGCGTCTCCGCCCAGTTGTAGTGGGGCAAGGGATTGAACGTCACGGAGCGCCTGTCCTTCACACGGTGGGAATACAGGGTAATCCCATGACGGTGGAACGCAGGGAGCTCAACTTCTTCCAGACCTTCTGGATCTTCCCCTACGTCTGGTAAGTTCGGCATTCTAGACAGGGCATCCGCGTTGGCATTTGAGCGTCCTGCCCGGTATTTGATGGTGAATTCAAAGTTGGACAGGCGGGCCATCCATCTCTGTTCCAGGGCACCGAGCCTTGCAGTGTCCAGGTGTGTCAACGGGTTGTTATCCGTGTACACGGTGAATTTGGAGGAGGCAAGGTAATGCTTGAAACGTTCGGTCACTGCCCACACTACTGCCAGGAACTCCAGCTTGAATGAGCTATAATTCTCAGGGTTCCTCTCCGTGGGCAACCAGACCCCTGGGGTGTCGCAGATCCCCAAATCCAGGTGTGAAAAACTTTTTGCATCATTTCCAAGAAGACTCATGGCTGTACTAGCTCAAAAGGGTGCTTCTACTCAATACTGATCAAAGGGCCTGAATACTTATGACCATGTGACAGTGGGTCTGAATACTTTCCGTACCCATTTGTACCCCTCCCTCTGCACTTGCCGCCATTTTTTGAATTTCTTCTGCATTTAAACCATATATGTGTAGCACCCTGAGGATTCGGCTGCTACAGGGGTATTGCACCTCAGGCCAGAGGTGTGGTATTCCACTCCCGGGTAAGGATGGAGTGTGGAACTGAGCTCAGTAGGCTGCATGCACTACATACATCCCATTTCCAGGGGACAGACCAATGGTACTCCCACTAGAGAAATGTGCAGGTACGACAGTGTCTGTCCCTGGCTGGAGTGGGAGGGGGGGTGGAACATCCCAGTAGTGTAGGGGCAGATAGGGGGAGCAGTCTGGGTAATGATAGGAGCTCATTGGGTGCTGGTCACCTGAGCTCACACATAGAGGGAGTATATAAGGTGGGAACCATCTTAGATCAGGGTCAGTCTGTCAGAGTTGAGTCAGAGAAACAGAGCAGCTCAGCCAGCTCCAAGGCCAAGAGAGAGAGAGAGAGGAGAAAGAAGGACCCAGAGGGGGAGAAGACGGAACTCCAAGAACCCAAAATTAGATCAGAGGGTGAAGAGTTGGCACAAAGGGTACCGGATCCCAAGCTGGTGGAGGGCCCTAATCCTTAGCCAGAGACCGGAGGTCGTGGGCAGGATCTGCCACGACCACCCACTAAATCCACCCGGAAGGCAAACCAAGCATAGGGTCAGGGAACCCAGAGACAAGGGTTTTACCAATAAGAGGCCCGAGGGAGCCGGACTTAGGTGGATCCCTGGTGGGGAAGGCCAGAGAGGAGGACAAGTCAGAAAGGGAGCTCAGGACCACGCTCCAGAATCACCTGGGGGTTGGCCGAGTCCAGGACCTGGTGGACGCAGCACGGCTCGGGTGGTCACTCAAGGCCGGAGTGACCAGCACAACTGCAGTAAGTAAAAACCCTGAACTGCACAGCCCGACTCTGAGTCTCATTACCATCCTCACTGCACCTCCACAACCACCATCCTCTGCAACTGACCCCCTGAGGCTATACCCCTCCCGTTGGGGGTTATACTATCAGAGCTGCACAAACACCACCAGCCTCAGCGGACCCTGCTGCAGCGGCGGCCGTATTGACCGCAAATCAACGGGTGGCGAAGTCGACACAAAGAACATCCAGCAACATCTGTAAGGACTGCCACACACTGAGCTTGACACCCTGGGCACGGACCGGGTCACCGCCACTCGGAGACTACAACCCCCATCTGATCCGGCTCCGGGTATCCCCCAAACAACACTGGCCCAGGGGGCGCGTCATATGCCTGTAGCTATTTATGTATGGTTTTACTGAGGAAGGAGTCAGTGGACTCTGAAACGCGTTGACGATAAACCTACAGTTCTATTACCAACATTTGTGTCGTATTCCAGAGAGCGCAGAAATACTTCCTATCCTGCTATTAAAATCTACTGTTTTTGGAAGCTGCTGTATAAGTGTTGTGTCTCACACAACCACACAAGGTGAGGGGTTCTGCTAATAAATACCAAGTCTTTCAGCGTGGGTAAGACCCTATTGCGCTCTTGCATTTCTTTGCACCAGTGTTCAGAGCACAGCAAAGTAATCATCACGCTGATACAATCTAGAGCCGTGTATCTAACGCCCATTACACCACTGCCCCTATATTAGTGGATGGAGCGGTGTCACACATTACACCACTGTTCCCAGAGAAGTGAACGGAGCGGTGTCCCACACTTCACCACTGTTCTCATAGAAGTGGACGCAGCGGTGTCACACATTACACCACTGTTCTCATAGAAGTGGATGGAGCAGTGTCACACATTACACCACTGTTCTCATTTAAGTGGACGGAGCAGTGTCACACATTACACCACTGTTCTCATTTAAGTGGACGGAGCGGTGTCACACATTACACCACTGCACCCATAGAAGTGCATGCAGCGTGGTCACACCTTATATCAGTGCTCTCAAGTGGAAAATATGGAAACTTTTTAAATTACTTTTCATACTTTACTCTATTAACCCCTTCATGGCCTTTGACGTATAGGTACGTCCAAGGTCGCGCATCTTACCCCACACATGACAGCTGATTATGTGCCTCTAACGGCTAACAGATCCGAAATACACCGCTGTTGTTAACCAGATAAATGCTGCTGTCAATCACTGACAGCGGCATTTTACACTAGCGCCAGCCGGAAGAGCATCACATGTCCCGCCCTTCGGCGCTCCTGTCACTGTCAATCTCCTATGAATGTGGCGCGTGGCCGGCATTCATTGGAGATCGCGAGTTTTGCTACAAATAGCAGAGCTGAAGCCTTGCTATGTGAAGCACAAGCGATCAGATGATCGCAGCTTCAAGTCCCCTATGAAGACTATTGAAGCAAGTAAAAAAAAAGTTTAGAAAAATATTTTAAAAATAAAAAAAACACAAACGTTCAAATCAACCCCCTTTTGCCCCATTGAAAATAACACAATTAAAAAAATAAATAAATAAACAATTAATATCGCTGCTTTTAGAATCGCCCGATCTATCAAAATATGAAGTAAATTAATCTGATCGGTAAATGGCATAAAGAGAAAAAAATCGAAACACAAGAATTACGTTTTTTGGTCGCCACAATATTGCAATAAAATGCAGTTACGAGCGATCAAAACTTCGGATCTACCTCAAAATGGTCTCAATAAAAACGTCAGCTCGGTGCGCCAAAAATAAGCCCTCAGCCGGCCCCAGATCCCGAGAAATAGAGAAGCTATAGGTCTCTGAAAACGGCAACATAAGTACTTTTTTTTCCTTATCAATTTCAGATTTTTTTCCACCACTTAAATAAAAAAGAACCTATACATACATAGCATCTGCCAACTCGTAATGACCTGGAGAATCATAATGGCAGGTCAGTTTTAGCATTTAGTGAAAATGATTAAAAAAAGAACCACTGGTTGAATTGCACTTTTTTTTGCAATTTCACAGCCTTTGGATTTTTTTCTCCGTTTTCCAGTATACAATACAGTAAAATCAATGGCGTCGTTCAAAAGTGCTACTCGTCCCACAAAAAACTGGCCCTCGTACGGCCATATTGATGGAAGGATACAAAAGTTATGGCTCTAGGAAGAAGGGGAGCAAAAAGTGCAAAACGGAAAATCACAAGGGGTTAAAAACAAATGTTAAAATGTAAAAAACAATTAAAAGTAACAGTTTAGATTTTTTCAATTGTTGAAAAAATTTTGAGGGCACATTCCCTTTAATGAATGTCCTGATATGATATTTAATGAAATTTCAGTCCCTCTGTATGTAAATTAAAGCCGTGCCCTCAGATTATCTCCACAGCTTCATAGTATAAGCAGAATTACAACACGCACATATGAAATACACTGCAGAGAAATAAGAGCGTTCTGTCCCTTTAAATTCAGTGTGTTACATAACACTGGTCAGCAGCCAATAGGATCGCTGGATTTGAATTTGAAAAAAAGCAAACTGTCATTCATCCTCAGTCTGTTACAGGACAGTGAGCGGTGAAGATGGATGTCGGTGATTGCTCCCATCCCATCATCTGATGTCACCGATTCCACCAAAATTCAAAATAGGAGAGAACGGCTGCTGTCACCTGCCACTAGGGGGAGCTATCAGTACAATATATATTTACTGGTGCACTGTGCTCCCCCTAGTGGCTGCAGGAAAGCAGAATTGTATCATTAGGTCACACAGAACACTTTGCTGCCAGTAGTATTTATTGAGGGAGTTTATGCCACTATTGTCAATGGGATGAGTGTGATGGCACTGATAATGGGGGTTAGGCTTTATCCGCTGTTAATGAAGTCACTTTGGCAGTTATTTTTAGGGAGTTACCTGTACTTATGGGTACGAAGAACATAGAAATACATGAATGCCATATATCTTTATTTACACCCAGTAAAGGCAATGCTCCATGTGGTCATATTGACTACATATAGGAGTGTAATGGGGGTCCAATACCGGGGGGATGTTCACTATGAATATGTGTGGAAAGCTGCGCGGTTTGTGTTTTTATCCGATCTGTGACTAAGTCTTTTTTGGATTCACAGCTTTTCCTATGACTACTGCAGAAGAGGATAGCTACAGGATGGCCGCGAGCCGCAGATCTTGGGGGGTCAGCAGCTTTATTATAACCGGACCCCTTGTCCTATTCTTCATCCCTGGTGAATGATAAGTGGACACTCATTGGATTCTGTTTTCCTTAGGACGTCTACTTCCAACAGGAATGTGTCTTCGGACCTGGACTCTTCTCATGTAAGATTATTTTTTTAAATAAAAAAAAATTCCATTAATCTGAAAATATTGTGCCATTCCTTTAATCCAGCATTTGATAATGCAGACCATCTATTAGTTCAATACTGAATTGAAACACAATGTAGATTGAGCAGAAAGTCAGTTAGAAGACAGTTTCCAATAGTAGATTGTATGCTTTCTATGCTGGGAATCATTCCGAATTCAGCAGGTCACCTTGATGTTCGCAGGCTTGGACTGGCCAACAGATGAAGAGGAGAATCCTCCGGAGGGCCACCACCCTCTTATATGAGCAGTACTCGGCACACTATACTTGAATCTCTATGTACAGACAAAGGCAGCATCTTATTCACTTAACAATCTACCCAGTTCATTGTTATATAGATTTGTGATTGAGGATAATGTTACGTTAGTTGAAAAGTGGGGTCCTGCAGTTGGTTACTGGTGGGCCGAAACTGGATGTTGGGTTAAATAAATTTACCTGTAATTTAAAGATTTGATACCTCTGGGCTTTGTATGATTTATCCCATTATCTGCTTGTTTTTTCTTTCTAGCTTGTCCAAGAACAAAAGAAGAAAGAGATCAGCAACTTCTGCTATACTGCATCAGATTCCTGCTGTCTCCGATCTTCAATATGGAGGTCTCTGATCATACCGCAGATTATGCCATCCATGTTTTGTCCAAAAATGTAAAGGAACGTCTCAATAGACAATTGACTGAATCTCTTCCTTTCTTAGCGCCTCATGCCGACCAACAGAGAAGCCCAGAAGAAATATCTACCTTTTCCTTTGAATGAAGAAAAACCTGAGCCAACATCAATGATGCCAGAAGAGCCGAAAGAAGAGATGAAGGAGGCAATGAAGTATTGGGAGGTAGAAGAAATGAAAGTAGATGAGACCGAAGACACCAAGGCGAAAGAAGAAGATAAGGCAGAAGATACCAAGGGGAAAAAACAAGATAAGGCAGAAGATACCAAGGGGAAAAAAGAAGAAGATAAGGCAGAAGATACCAAGGGGAGAAAAGAAGAAGATAAGGCAGAAGATACCAAGGGGAGAAAAGAAGAAGATAAGGTAGAAGATACCAAGGGGAAAAGAGAAGAAGATGCTAAAAAATCAGAAGCAAAAGAAGAAAAGAACAATACCTGGGCCAGAAGAGTTGAAAACCAGCCGGCAGGAAGACACAAGATCCGCCAGCAGTCCATCCTTAAATACGTCAATACCAACCTCAGAGGAAGGAGGAACATCATCTGGACAATCCTCTTCAAATCAATGAGACGCTGATGGACTCTATGGCATCCACATTACAGCTGTACGAACATCGACAGCTTCAAATCTAAAATTAATAAAAATAATAGACATAAAATAGTTATTATTAGATTAAGAAAGCTTAAAAATGTAGTAAAATCATAATAAGACTTTAATATAATATTAGGAGCAGTAATAATAGCAGTAATATAATAATAATTGTGTAATAATGGTAGAGACATAAAAATAACATCAGCAGGTTTGATCCAGGGTTCTAGGACTGATCGCCTTTTCCCGGGGTCAAGAAGGAATTTCCCCCCTGAGACACCAATTGGCTGAATGTGTCCAGGTGTTTTTGCCTTCTTCTGGATCAACAGCTTTAATTCTAGGGATCTCATAGTACTAGAGTAATAATAGCAATAATAAGTATAATAATATTGTAATAATAATCAATAGATTGTGAGGATAATAATAAGAATAAGATAAATACAATAAATAGGTTAGTTTGTTAGTGTAGGGCCCCATCTGATGAGGTCGCCTTGTCGCTGGCACATAGGCCTGCACAATTTGATCAAAATGTGCACTAAGAACCTCAAATTTATAAGTTTAAAGAATAAGGAAGTAATAAAATACAGAAGATTATGAATATAACTTTGTCTTGCCTCCTTTATTTTCCTGTAATCAAAAAAATTTAGCACATTTTAGACATTTGTATCTCTGTGTCGTAATCATAGCAGGTTAAAATCGCAATGTGACAGCACAAGAAATTGTTAGATTCTATTTTGCAATGAGGCGCACAATGTAAACGTCACCTGACACATGCCTCCATGTAACTCTAGCATAAAATGTATTAAAGTAAAATGTATTAATTTCTTTCATAAACCAATAGTACATGTGAAAATAAGAAACTTTATAACATATTTTTTTAAAGAGATCTGCTTTTTTCTCCTCCTGGACTGGTCATTCATTCTCAAAGTCCTTAATTCTTGGGTAAAATCTTCAGTGAATACAGATTTTCCCATTACTGAGATAGAAGATGACAGTTGGTGCTCATAAAGTTCTATGGAGGGAGGAGGGTGGAGTTAGAGGCAGAGACAAACATTCTACTGCAAGTTCTCCTGAAATGACAATTTCACTCTAATGTGTAAATCATGATAGTTATCGTATATTTCAGACTATAAGACACACCTAGGTTATAGAGGAGGAAAATAGGAAAATAAAAATGTAAGCACAAAATGTGATCATGATGTACTACTATGAAGGGGGGGGGGGTCTGCTGCTGACACTGTTATAGGGGAAATGTACCCCAATTCTATACTAATATCCCTCATCCTCGTAGGTACAGTGCGGGAAATAAGTATTTGATCCCTTGCTGTTTTTGTAAGTTTGCCCACTGACAAAGACATGAACAGTCTATAATTTTAAGGGTAGGTTAATTTTAACATTGAGAGATCGAATATCCCCCCCAAAAAATCAAGAAAATCACATTGTTTAAATTAATATTTTTTTTTGCATTTTGCTGTGAGAAATAAGTATTTGATCCCTCTGGCAAACAACACTCAATACTTGGTGGCAAAACCCTTGTTGGCAAGCACAGCAGTCAGATGTTTTTTGTAGTTGATGATGAGGTTTGCGCACATGTCAGGGGGAATTTTGGTCCACTCCTTTTTGCAGATCATCTCTAAATCATTCAGATTTTGAGACTGTCGCTTGGCAACTCGGAGCTTCAACTCCCTCCATAATTTTTCTATGGGATTAAGGTCTGGCTGTAAGCCATAATCATCAACATTAACAGAAATAAACACGTGAAATAGATCACTCTGTTTGTAATGACTCTATATAATATATGAGTTTCACTTTTTTTATTGAAGAACTGAAATAAATTTACTTTTTGATGATATTCTAATTTTTTGAGATGCACCTCTGTATACACTGTTCTATTGCACACATATCAATTTCATATGAAATAATATTTAAAAATGAAAACTGCTGCCACTCACAGTCTTCTGAGATCCAGTAAAGAGTCTGATGGCATTAGCTGCAGAAGATGGAGGAAGTCCGGGCAGCTGCTGCATGCTGGGCAACAGGGCTGCCACCAGGAATTTCAGGGCCCCATACTGGCAAAATTTTCGGGCCTCCTTGAGACTCCGCCAGGCTCCACCCCAGCTCTGCCTCCATCCCACGAACCTTCTACTGTGACACCCCAGGGGTCTGGTTGCCACAGTGATAGAGATGTTATGTCTGAGAGCAGGTGGGAGGTCCTTTGGTCAGGGATCCTGTGCATGCCACACCTCCTGCCCAGTCTTGGGAGGGGAAGGACTTCCCCTATATAAACCCGGGGCTGAAGCAGGGTTAGGAGTCAAGGAGAGTAGAGACAAGAAACAGTCATAGGAAGAAACAGCTGGAGCTCAGTGGGAGCAATACTACTACGAGTCAGGGGCTGGCAGCTGCAGAGCTCGCCCTGACTGAGAAGCTTTCTTACCGGACCCGGCGTCCGAGGCTGTGGGGACTAACTCTTACCCAGCAGCAGAAGCCGACCGGCAGGGGATTTCAGGTCCTCAGGCCCAGAAACCCGAAGGCACGGTCACACGTGAGGGACCAGCACCGCCATCGTGGAGCGGAAGCCAATAGAAGGCCCCGAGTCACCGGCCATACGGGTGAGCACCACACGGTACACTCAGGGACGTGGGCTACTTATATCCGCTTCTAGCAAGGTAGCCAGAAGAGTACAGTCAGTTTGGGAGGCCTACAACTCCGCCTGGCCAGGGGAGATCCCATCTGCTCAAGGACTGACCAGGCCCCGTTCGCTAGCAAGTACTCCGGGAGGGTCTATCGTTGTTACCAGTAAAGACCCTGAATTACACCGCACCGTCTCTGAGTGGTTCCTGCTACCCCCATCTTCCACGTCGGCTGCCCTGAGGCCATACCCCTCCCGTTGGGGGTTATACTATCACGCTGCACAATTCTACACCGGCCTCAGCGGTCTGCCCTGCAGCGGCAGCTCCATAGCTGCAAATCAACGGGTGGCGTAGTCGACACTCAAATAACATCTATCAAGACTGCCACACACGGAGTTTGACTCCCTGGGCACGGACCGGGTCCCCGCCACTTGGAGACTACAACCCTCATCTGATCCGGTTCCAGGTAAGCCCCCGTGCGCGAGACGCTGCGCGACACAGCAGGCCCAGGGGCGCGTCAACTTTGGCGTAGTCGGCAGGATTTCGTGCCCGCAACCACCGGGTACTGCGTGCCTGAAAAGCAAAGACTGTTCAAACTTACCAGTGGTGAGGTTTCCCGCCATCCGGCGCCATCTTCTGCCTTCTTCCCGCCATCCGCGAAGTTTTCCCGCCATCCGGCGCCATCTTCGGCCTTCTTCCCGCCATCCGTGGAGTTTTCCCGCCATTGGACGCCATCTTGAGGACGCCGCGCGGGAAGAAGAGGGGCGTGGACTTCGAAAGCGCGCGAGAACTGAAGCCCCGCCTCACGTCCGGACGTTGCGTAAGGTCCTGGAAGGAGCCCAGCAGACGCCGACGTCACCGGAGCGCGACGGAAGGTCCTCAACCCTGACGATCTACTGCGGAGCCGCGGCCTACGGAACAGGATCATCGCAAGGTAGGCCACGGTCCACTAGGGGGGAGGAAGATGTCGGATACGGAGGAGAGCTTCACTGCCTCAACCCCCGCCAGCGCCACCGCTGCTGCAGTTATGCCCTTCACCATGCCCTATATCCCGGGAGCAGCTTGGCTACCCCAGTACTCAGGGGAGTCACATACCCTGCATGACTTTAGAGAAAAGCTGGATAGCCTCTTCCAGGTGTACCCCCTCACAGAAGAGCAAAAAGTGAGCATCCTGGTGGCCCAACTAACCGGGGCAGCTAAAAGGGAAGTAAAATCCTGGCCACCTGGGAGGAAGACTGTCGCAGGGATACTAACCCGGCTGAAGGATACCTTTGATACCCGCACCTCAGCCGAGATTAAGCTTAGATTCTACGGGTGCAAGCAGCGAGCGCATGAGAGTATAAGGGACTATGCACTAAACCTACAAGAGGCCCTGAGGGCCATTAAGCAGACCGACCCTGATGGAGTGGGAAACGAGGACAGGCTGTTGACTGAACAATTTATAGAGGGACTGTATTGTAATGCCCACCGAACCCAGTTGCGGGCGATGGCCTTACAGGATCCCCATCTGGGCTTTGCACAGTTCAAGGACAGAGCCATCCGGGTGCTCCGAGAACCGGCACCGGGTGGCGTTATGACCCACAGGCGCCCAGCTATTACTTACCACCAGGAGGCGGCGCCCTTGTCGGCAGGGCCTGTGGGAGCTGATGCGCAGGCTTTGGACAATGACCCGGCTCCAGACCTACACCATCAGGTCCAAGAGCTAGCTAAGAGCGTTGCTGCGCTAACCCGAACTGTGCAGTCTTTACAGGTTTCCACCCCAGGAAAGATCCAGCTGGCATCCGGACCGGAGGACATCCCGTGGCGTCGACCAAGGAGGACCCCACCGGCCAGAGGAAGACCCAGTGACCGATACAGCGAGGACGGACGACCCATCTGCCGCCGCTGCAATCAACCCGGACATATGGCAAGGTACTGTTCTTTAAACGGGCACAACCTGGGGTAGAGGGCCAACCCCCAGGAAAAAGATCACCAGGCCCATCGAACTGGCGCGACAGATATGTGGGAGGACGTCCAGTCTTGCCTGTGGTACTGGATGGCATTCCCATGAGTGCCCTACTGGACACCGGGTCACAGGTCACCACCATCCCGTACGTGCTCTTTAAGCAGTACTGGAATGACTCGGATATTACCCGCTACCCTGACGACGACTTGAGTATCATCGCCAGCAATGGCCAGCCCGTGCCACAGATCGGATTTAAAGAGGTGACCATCAAAATCGGTAGAGTCGAACTGTCAGCACAGGGACTGATCATTGTAGATATTGACAAACATGAGAGTCACCCAAAAATAACTCTAGGAACTAATGTAATTGAAAATTGTCTTGCAGAGGTGATTTTCCTTTTACAGCAGGTTGCCAAGAACGCCAGCTCCGGCGAGCAGCGGGTGCTCCAGAAAGAGATCCGGGCACTGATGCGACGGCAACAGGTGGAACTCTCCGGCGGTGAGATTGGTAGCGTAAGAATGTGTGACCCTTTTCCTATTGCCATGCCCCCAAAAAGTGAAATGATGATTTGGTGCCGGGCAGCTATTGGTCTGAGAGGTAGGGATTACCAGGCAATGGTAGAACCAGTTTACTCAGACAGTAGGCCCACCATTTTGACAGCACGGGGGGTGGTTGATGTACGCCATGGGAGGGTGCCCGTTCGCATAATAAATATCGGGGAGAGGGAAGTGTACCTGCCCCGGTATGCCAAGCTAGCCAAATTATATACCATTAACCAAAATTCTATACAATCTGTGGAACCCTTGCCTCCATCTCACCCGGAGGAAGGTAACGGCTCTAAGAAAAATATGGAGGACTGGTGTCAGCAACTACATCTGGGTACTGACTCCACTCCCTCACACCAGAAACAAGGAGTCTATCGGGTGGTTCAGGAGTACGAGAGAGTGTTCAGTAAACACCCGTTAGACTTCGGGCGAGTCAAGGGGGTAGAACACCACATCCCCACGGGAGACCATCCTCCTATAAAAGAGAGGTATCGACCCGTACCCCCTGCCCACTACCAACACGCCAAGGGGATGCTTAGAGACATGAAGGAGGCTGGGGTGATCAGGGATAGCTGTAGCCCCTGGGCAGCTCCACTAGTCTTAGTCAGAAAAAAAGACAACACCATGAGGATGTGTGTAGATTACCGGAAAATCAACCGTATCACACACAAGGATGCGTACCCCTTACCAAGGATAGAGGAGTCATTGGCTGCTTTAAGATCTGCTAACTTCTTCTCTACCTTGGATCTCACTAGCGGGTACTGGCAGGTTCCTGTAGCAGAGGCGGACCGGGAGAAGACCGCATTCACCACCCCGATGGGACTTAGCGAGTTCACCTGCATGCCGTTCGGACTCTGCAACGCACCAGGAACCTTCCAACGACTAATGGAGTGTTGTCTGGGCCACAGAAACTTCGAGACGGTCCTGTTGTACCTGGACGATGTCATCGTATATTCCAAGACGTATGAGGACCACCTGAAACACCTGGCGGAAGTGTTCGAAGCTCTGGCGAGTTACGGCCTAAAGGTGAAACCCTCCAAGTGTCACCTCCTGAAACCAAAGGTGCAGTACCTGGGACACGTGGTGAGCGCTGACGGAGTGGCTCCCGACCCTGATAAGATCACCGCAATTAAGGAATGGCCAAGCCCCTCCAGCGTAAAAGAAGTGCGGCAGTTCCTCGGGTTGGTAGGCTACTACCGAAGGTTTATTTCCGGTTTCACCAAAAAGGCAGCACCTATGCAGGACCTCCTGATAGGCCAGTCCCGGAAGGCCAAGAACCAGAAGCCGCCCTTCAAATGGGAGGATCTGGAAGAAGAGTCCTTCCGCCAGCTGAAGATGGCCCTCACGGGGGACGAAATCCTGGCGTACCCGGATTATAGCCAGCCCTTTATCCTCTACACCGACGCCAGTAACATCGGGCTAGGAGCCGTACTGTCCCAGATCCAGCAGGGGAAGGAACGAGTAATCGCCTACGCCAGCCGAAAACTGCGACCCACCGAAAGGAACCCCGAGAATTACAGCTCATTTAAGCTAGAGTTCCTGGCCGTAGTATGGGCAGTCACCGAGCGCTTTAAGCATTACCTCGCTTCTTCCCGGTTCACCGTGTACACGGATAACAACCCGTTGACACACCTGGACACGGCAAGACTCGGTGCCCTGGAGCAGAGGTGGATGGCCCGTCTGTCCAACTACGAGTTCACAATCAAATACCGGGCCGGACGCTCCAATACCAACACGGATGCCCTGTCCAGGATGCCCAACCTGCCGGACGAAGGAGAAGATCCGGAGGGACTGGAAGAAGTTGAACTCCCTGCGTTCCACCGTCATGGGACTATCCAGTATTCCCACCGGGTAAGGAGTAAGCAGGCTGCTACGTTGAACCCCTTACCTCACTACAACTGGGCGGAAACGCAAGACAGCGACCCTGCCGTCCGACTGGTGAAGGAGATGCTGACTCGCCCGGAGGCTTGCCTTGAACCAGACGCTCCGGAGGAAGCCAAACAACTATGGGCAGAGAAGAGTCGACTGTTCCTTTACAAGGGGAAGTTGTGCCGCAGAATGGTTAACTCCCGGACGCATGAACTACTCTGGCAAGTAGTGGTGCCACGAAGAGACGCAGCCATGGTGATGGAGGCATACCACGACGGAGCTGGACACTTCGGGTGGAAGAAGCTGGAGTTCCTGCTGCGCGAGCGATTCCACTGGGTAGGCATGAGGGGAACCATTGAGAAGTGGTGCAGAGACTGTGGCCCGTGCAACCTGAGAAGGAAGGACCGTGCCAGCCAGAAGACTCCCCTGCAGTCCATCGTCACCCGGCAACCGTTGGAACTGGTAGCCTTGGATCATGTAAAACTGACCCCAAGCAGAAGTGGCTACGTCTACGCGTTAACCATCGTGGATCATTACTCCCGGTTCTTGGTTGTCGTCCCCGTCAAGGACTTAACGGCTCAAACAGCAGCTAGAGCCTTCCAGCAGCACTTTTGTCGTCCACACGGGTACCCGGACCAAGTGCTGACGGACCAGGGACCTGCCTTTGAAGCGGAGGTCTTCCAGGAATTCTGCAATCTGTATGGCTGCCGGAAGATAAGGACGACACCCTACCATCCGCAAACTAATGGACTTTGTGAGAAAATGAACCAGGTGGTAATGGATCTTTTAAAAACGTTGCCCCTGGAAGAACGCAGTCTGTGGCCTGAGAAGTTGCCCGATCTGGTGGACCTATACAACCACATCCCGGTAGGTTCCACCAACTGTACCCCGGCTTACCTAATGAGGGCAAGACCTGGTAAGTTACCTGTTGACCTGGAAATGGGAGTCCTGACACCCGAGGACACTTCACCAGAAACAGACTGGGACACAGAGAGGCAGCAGCAGTACAGGAGAGCGTGGAGCGAAGTCTCTGTCAGGCTAGGGAAAGACAAGAGAAAACTTACAACCAGTATGCTCCCGCTGTTCCCCTGGTACCCGGAGAGCAGGTCTTGAAGAGGAAGAGACGGCTCCACAAGTTGGACGACCAGTGGAAAAAGGACCCGTACACCGTACTGCCCTCAAGCCACAAGAACCCGAAGGTTTGTACCATCAGTAAAGACGGAGGGGAAACCACAGCTATTGTATCCCGGGACCACCTGAAGAAGTGTCCCGAACAACTGAGGAACCCTGAAGAGGAACAAGAAGACCATCGACCCGTAGAGGAAAGGGAAGATATGGTTAGTACTGTGCTCGGGGACTTCCCTCGGTCTTGGACTCAAGTCAATGGTGCAGTTGTGGTACCCGTACTCACCTTCCTCCAACCAGCATCCCAAGCACCTACGGAGCAACAGGTAGATCTGGAAGAACAGCCGGTCCAGGAGGCAGAAGACCCCACACCCGCAGACCAGGAGGATCAACCCTCTGCTTGCAGTGAGCCTGCCATATCCCTAGTGAGCCAAAGAGCCGGTAGACAGCTGCCCAGTTTACCCTTGACCGCTCCTACACCCTGTAGTTCAGGGCTAGGCAGTCAGCTCCGTAGGTCCACTAGGGCCACTAGAGGCCAGTTACCCGCACGGTGGAGGATTTGAAGTGTATAAATTGTTTTATTTATGTTTACCTGTGTATTGTTGCTTGTGTATAATTTTGTGTTTCTAGTTATTTGTAGGAGTCCTTGGCGGATTTACCGGGAATCCTTGTACATAGTTGGAGCGTAACCCAGGACGGACTAAAGACTGTTAAGGACTCGGGGTAGGACAAACCCCTACCTGGTTACGTCTCCCTGTTTTGGTGAAATGGACACCTTGCTTTTCTTCAAAGACTGCACCCGGTTACGGACATGCCGTAACCATCTTATATGTTTTTCTTATTGTATTATTATTGTTTTTATCTTGTTATGTTTTTCTAAAATATATTTAGTCCCGGAGTACTAAATTTCACTAGGGGGGAATGTGACACCCCAGGGGTCTGGTTGCCACAGTGATAGAGATGTTATGTCTGAGAGCAGGTGGGAGGTCCTTTGGTCAGGGATCCTGTGCATGCCACACCTCCTGCCCAGTCTTGGGAGGGGAAGGACTTCCCCTATATAAACCCGGGGCTGAAGCAGGGTTAGGAGTCAAGGAGAGTAGAGACAAGAAACAGTCATAGGAAGAAACAGCTGGAGCTTAGTGGGAGCAATACTACTACGAGTCAGGGGCTGGCAGCTGCAGAGCTCGCCCTGACTGAGAAGCTTTCTTACCGGACCCGGCGTCCGAGGCTGTGGGGACTAACTCTTACCCAGCAGCAGAAGCCGACCGGCAGGGGATTTCAGGTCCTCAGGCCCAGAAACCCGAGGGCACGGTCACACGTGAGGGACCAGCACCGCCATCGTGGAGCGGAAGCCAATAGAAGGCCCCGAGTCACCGGCCATACGGGTGAGCACCACACGGTACACTCAGGGACGTGGGCTACTTATATCCGCTTCTAGCAAGGTAGCCAGAAGAGTACAGTCAGTTTGGGAGGCCTACAACTCCGCCTGGCCAGGGGAGATCCCATCTGCTCAAGGACTGACCAGGCCCCGTTCGCTAGCAAGTACTCCGGGAGGGTCTATCGTTGTTACCAGTAAAGACCCTGAATTACACCGCACCGTCTCTGAGTGGTTCCTGCTACCCCCATCTTCCACGTCGGCTGCCCTGAGGCCATACCCCTCCCGTTGGGGGTTATACTATCACGCTGCACAATTCTACACCGGCCTCAGCGGTCTGCCCTGCAGCGGCAGCTCCATAGCTGCAAATCAACGGGTGGCGTAGTCGACACTCAAATAACATCTATCAAGACTGCCACACACGGAGTTTGACTCCCTGGGCACGGACCGGGTCCCCGCCACTCGGAGACTACAACCCTCATCTGATCCGGTTCCGGGTAAGCCCCCGTGCGCGAGACGCTGCGCGACACAGCAGGCCCAGGGGCGCGTCACTACCACCGCCCACTCGTGGAAAAACTCCACTTCTGCACCACGTCCTCACCAATCACACATTACCAGTACCCAGTGAAGACAAGATCACATACATAGCCAGCAGCTTTTGTTTTGGCCAAAAGATTTTTATAGCCGCCACCACGATATGGAGACTCTTCTGGCCGAGCCCTACTCTAACTTATTAAAAATTTCTAACAACATCCAATACTCTTTTTTGGCTTATTTTTATTTATTTTTCTTTAACCCCTTTACCCCCAGGGTGGTTTGCACGTTTATGACCAGGCCAATTTTTACAATTCTGACCACTGTCACTTTATGAGGTAATTACTCTGAAACGCTTCAACGGACCCCACTGATTCTGAGAGTGTTTTTTATGACATATTGTACTTCATGATAGTGGTAACATTTCTTCTATATCAGCGATTTCTCATTTTTCCAACAAAATTTACAAAACCATTTTTTTAAGGACCACATCACATTTGAAGCGACTTTGAGGGGCCTTTATGACAGAAAATACCCAAAAGTGACACCATTCTAAGAAACTGCACCCCTCAAGGTGCTCAAAACCACATTCAAGAAGCTTATTAACCCTTCACGTTTCCCCCCAGAATTTTTTGGAATGGGGAAGAAAAAAATGAACATTTAACTTTTTTCATAAAAATGTTACTTTAGACCCCAATTTTTTTATTTTTGCAGGGGTAACAGGAAAAAATGGACCCCAAAATTTGTTGTGCAATTTCCCCTGAGTACGCAGATGTAACATGTTGACATGTCTTTCTGGTAATGAGCTCATATTTATGACAGTGTAAATTTCTCCTGCAATGACTTAGTCCGGCCATTAGGGGTCAGCAAGAAACAAGTAAAGAAAAAGCACGGGGATCTGTAAAAAGCCCGGGAAAACAGAGATCCAGGATGTCGAGAGAGAAGGCGACATGCGTGCGGGCTGATGCTGTTTTTGACGTTGGAGAGCTTATACCGACTGGAGCCAGACTGTGTGTTCAAGAAGCTGTGCCTTGTGAGTAATTGAGATATGTGACCGGTCACCAACTGTGTAGTCAGTAAGGGAAAGCTAGTTAGTGATTCCAGTGTGCTGAGAACTGCCTGGTGTATATCACTGCTGATGGACTGAGCAGGCTTGATCCAGAGATTGTGAAGGATCTGGTATACTAAGACTGTGCACGTGGATACTACAAAGGAGCCCTGTTGTGAACTACACTTTGAGACTGAGATTGATTCTAATTCCTGCTGACACCTGGATGTGCTGAAGAGCTTGGTGAGAAGGAGAAGCAGATCACACCCTGTGGCCGGAGATCAGGGTCTAGTTAAAGGTTGAGCTTGTTAACTGTTTGTATATGGATTAAGTCTGAGAGATTTCTCTTTGCTCTTGTGAGAAGAGAAACTGTACACTGTATAGGTAACGCGTTGGTAAAATATATATGAGTGTTCTCTAAGGGGAAAACAAGGGTACCCAGATCTCATTGTATTAGTGTGGGAGGGGGGGTGTAAGGTTATATTCCTGGGAGGACCACGTGCCACGTCCGCGGTAACTTCCTGGGTAGGTCCTGTACTGAATAAGGGTGGGAGCGGCATAGCCCAGGGGTAGTTTGGCTCATCCCCGCGAGATTGGCACTTGGGCTCTCTCGGGCTGCATAACTTGTATTTTGTGTTAGTGGCTGTTGTGGCCCATATTTTGTAGAATTCTTTAACCTTGTCATTCTTGTGATCAGTAAAAAAGAAAGTGTTCTGCCACTATACAGGGTCGGAGTCATTCATAGCAGCGCCGTATTCCTCATACACATTCGACCGGCGTTCCGGTCGTTACACACATACCCCATACGTGGGGAAAAAACACTGTTTGGGCGCACAGCAGGGCTCAGAAGGGAAGGAGCGCCATTTGACTTTTTGAATGTAAAATTTGCTTGAATAATTAGCGGACGCCATGTTACGTTTAGAGAGCACCTGGTGTGCCTAAACAGTGGAAACCCCCCACAAGTGACACCATTTTGGAAGCTAGACCCCTCAGGGAACTTATCTAGATGTGTGGTGAGCATCTTGAACCCCCGGGTGCTTCACAGAAGTTTATAACATGGAGCCGTGAAAATAAAATTTTCACATTTTCCCACAAAAATGTTTTTCAGCCCCCAGTTTGCATTTTCATAAGGGTTACAGGAGAAATTGCACCATGCAACTTGTTGTGCAATTTCTCCTGAGTAAGCAGATACCCCATATGAGGGGGAAAACCACTGTTTGGGCGCACGGCAGGGTTCGGAAGGGAAGGAGCGCCATTTGACTTTTTGAATGTAAAATTTGCTTGAATAATTAGCGGATGTGCCCATGATGTGCCTAAACAGTGGAAACCCCCCCCACAAGTTACACCATTTTGGAAACTAGACCCCAGAGGGAACTTATCTAGATGTGTGGTGAGCACCCTTAACCCTCAGGTGCTTCACAGAAGTTTAGAACATGAAGCCGTGAAAATAAAAAAATCTAACTTTTTCCACAAAAATGATCTTTTTGCCCCAATTTTTTAGTTTCACAAGGGTAAGAGGAGAAAATGAAACCTAAAATCTGTTGTGCAATTTCTCCTGAGTACGCCAATACCCCATATGTGGGGAAAATACACTGTTTGGGCGCACGTCAGGGTTCAGAAGGGAAGGAGCACTGTGTGACTTTTTGAATGCAAAATTGCCTGGAATCAAGAGCGGACGCCATGTCACATTTCGGGAGCCCCTGATGTGCCGAAATAGTAGAAACCCCCCACAAGTGACCCCATTTTGGAAACTAGACCCCTCAAGAATTTTATCAAGGGGTATAGTGTACATTTTGAACCCAAAGGAACGACAGAATTTGATAACATTAGGTCATTATATTGAATAAGTTGTCATTAGTCTTGAGCACAAGTGCTCGCTACTTGAGTTTGCATCGGGTACTCGGGTATGCACCAAGTATCGAGGGAGCACGAATGACATGCTCAAGTCCCCGCCCCGCATGTTTCACGGTTGTTAGACACCCCAAAAAAAATATGCGGGGATCGCTCGTGCATGGCAGGCGATCCCAGTAACGTTTTTTTTGGCCTCGAAGCATATAGGGCAGAGACTCGAGCATGTCACTCGAGCACCCGCGATACTCAGTGCATACCCGAGTACCCGATGCAAACTCAAGTAGCGAGCACTTGCGCTCAACACTGGTCGCCATATTGCCATCATTTTTTTTTTCTTTACTTTTGAAAAAAACCCAACCCTAATATAACCCCAACCCTAACCCTAGCCCAACCTTAACCCTAGCACAACTGTAACCCTAGAGTTTATTTTTTTACACCATTCCTCGTGTGGTATAAGTGATTAGACGACTTTATTCTTCGGGTCGGTGTGATTACAGCAGTACCAGATTCATATTGGGTTTTTATGACTGACAGCTGTCACACACTAAAAGACGCTTTTTTGCAAAGACTAGTGTTTGCATCACTATATTTTGAGAGCTATAATTTTTCCATATTTTGGCCGACAGAGTCATGTAAGGGCTTGTTTTTTGCGGGACAAGTTGACGTTTTTATTGGTACCATTTTCGGGCACGTGACATTTTTTGATCGCTTTCTATTCTGATTTTTGGGAGGCAGAATAAACAAAAACCAACAATTCAGGAATTTTTTTTTGCGTTTTTTTTTTTTTTTTATGCCGTTAAGCGTGTGGTAAAATTGATAATGCAGCATTATTCTTCCGGTCAGTGCATTTACAGCGGTACTGCATTTATATCGTTTTTTTATGTTTTGCCGCTTTTACACAATAAAAACGATTTTCTAGAAAAAAAAATTTTTTTGTATCGCTTTATTCTGAGAGCTGTAGCTTTTTTTTTTTCAGACAATGGAGCTGTGTGGTGACTTGTTTTTTTGCGGGACAAGATGACGTTTTCAGCTGTACCATTTTTACTTACATTTGTCTTTTTGATCGCGTGTTATTCCATTTTTTGTTTGGCGGTATGATGATAAAGCTTTGTTTTTTGCTTGTTTTTTTTTTACCTTGTTCATTAAAGGGGTGAATTAGTGGGACAGTTTTATAGGTCAGGTCGTTGTGGACGCGGCAATACCAAATATGGGTACTTTTATTGGTTTATTTTTTTTTCATAATAAATAAATATTATGGGTTTCATATATTTTTATTTTCGGGGGATTTTTTTTTTTTTTCACTTTTCTACATTTTTTTACTTTTACACATTGTCCCACTATGGGACTTTCACTTTTTGCAGCCTGATCGGCTGCATGGCATAGAGAGCAGCAGCTCTCTTTGTCATGCAGCCTGTCAGCGCTGCACACAGGGGAGACATTACTTTGGTCGCGCACTGCGCATGACCAAACTAACGTCCTGCCTCCTGATGACCCAGATGTTGTCATGACGACATCAGGTCATCATGGCAACATCTGGAAGCCGCCGCAGACATCGCTAGAAGCCGGCAGGAGAGGTGAGTATACCGATCATCTCCCCCCTTGCCACCGCAATGCTGCAATCGATTTCAATCGCAGCATTGCGGGGTTTAATGTGCCGGGAGAGGTGCGGGACTGCTCCCTGCACATAGCACCGGGTGTCAGCTGTGACAATCAGCTGACACCCGGCGGCGATCACCCCGCACCGATTGTGTGCGGGCACGATCGCTGCACGCGTAATAATACATAGCTGGTCCATAAGTCCCAGGGCACAGCTACGGACTATTACTGACATGGTCGGAAAGGGGTTAAGGGAATGTGTCATATACATTTTAAAATGACCAATAATACCACATACAAGGATCAATTACCACCACACCATGACCAGACCACATATTACCACCACATAGTGACCGAATAATACCACACACAAGGGACAAAAAACACCACACGATGACCAGACCACATATTACCACCATGTTGTCACCAAATAATACCATATACAAGGGACAAATACGGCCACACCATGACCAGACCAAATATTACCACCACATAGTGACCGAATACTACAATACTGATCATTAACAAAAAAAACACAATACTAATATTACTATAAATGCCATTATAAGCGGGAGCTCTGTACATGGTATACAGTGTATAATGTAAGTGTACAGTTAATATAGTGATCACCAGGGCCGGCTCCAGGTTTTTCTGGGCCCCGGGCGAAAGTGTCTCAGTGGGCCCCTTTAATACATACCACGATTCATGATGCACAGATACCGCAGAGAAATATATATATTATATATATATATATATATATATATATATATATATATATATATATATATATAGTACAATGCAAAGATTTCACTTCTTACAGTACATGAGCGATATCTATTGTAAATTCCACAATAGCTCATAAACCGGCGAATCGCTCCACACAGAATACTGGCCCCCATATAAGGCCCCATACGGAATACTGGCCCCCATATAAGGCCCCATACGGAATACTGGCCCCCATATAAGGCCCCATACGGAATACTGGCCCCCATATAAGGCCCCATACGGAATACTGGTCCCCATATAAGGCCCCATACGGAATACTGGTCCCCATATAAGGCCCCATACGGACTACTGGCCCCCATATAAGGCCCCATACGGACTACTGGCCCCCATATAAGGCTCCATACGGAATACTGGCCCCCATATAAGGCTCCATACGGAATACTGGCCCCCATATAAGGCTCCATACGGAATACTGGCCCCCATATAAGGCTCCATACGGAATACTGGCCCCCATATAAGGCTCCATATGGAATACTGGCCCCCATATAAGGCTCCATACGGAATACTGGCCTCCATATAAGGCTCCATACGGAATACTGGCCCCCATATAAGGCTCCATACAGAATACTGGCCCCCATATAACGCTCAATACAGGATACTGGTTCCCTTATAAAGCTCCATACAGGATACTGGCCCCCATATAACGTTCAATAGAGTATACTGGTCCCCTTATAAAGCTCCATACAGGATACTGGCCCCCATATAACGCTCCATACAGGATACTGGTCCCCATATAATGCTGCATGCAGGCTGTTACCCCCCACATAATGCCCCATACAGGCTGTCCCCCCCCTTATAATGCTCCATGCAGGCTGTTACCCCCCACATAATGCCCCATATAGGCTGTCCCCTTCATATAATGCTCCATGCAGGCTGTCCCCCCCCCTTATAATGCCCCATGCAGGCTGTTCCCCCCTTATAATGCCCCATGCAGGCTGTCACCCCTCCTCTTCATAATGCCCCATGCAGGATGTCACCCCCCCTACTTTATAAGGCCCCATGCAGGATGTCACCCCCCCTCTTTATAATGCCCCATGCAGGATGTCACCCCCTAACTTTATAATGCCCCATGCAGGTTGTCACCCCCCTCTCTTTATAATGCCCCATGCTGGATGTCACCCCCTCTCTTTATAATGCCCCATGCAGGATGTCACCCCCTCTCTTTATAATGCCCCATGCAGGATGTCACCCCCTCTCTTTATAATGCTCCATGCAGGATGTCACCCCCCCTCTCTTTATAATGCCCCATGCAGGATGTCACTCCCCCCTCTCTTTATAATGCCCCATGCAGGATGTTACCCACCCTCTCTTTATAATGCCCCATGCAGGATGTCACACCCCCCTCTCTTTATAATGCCCCATGCAGGATGTACCCCCCCTCTTTATAAGGCCCCATGCAGGCTGTCACCCCCTCTCTCTATAATGCCCCATCCAGGATGTCACCCCCTCTCTCTATAATGCCCCCTGCCCCATGCAGGATGTCACCCCCCCTCTCTTTATAATGCCCCATGGAGGATGTCACCCCCCCTCCCTTTATAATGCCCCATGCAGGATGTCACCCCCCCTCTCTTTTTAATGCCCCATGCAGGATTTCACCCCCCCCATATTATGCCCCATGCAGGATGTCACCCCCCATATTATGCCCCATGCCTCCATACATTAAAAAAAAATATCAAATACTCACCTCCCTCCTCCTCACCTGCTGCCCGCTGCTCGGGTCCGGACTCCAGAGTTGCCGGCGTCTTCCCGCTCTGCACTCCCTGTGACGGCTCAGGGGAGCGCTCGGTGGAAAGACATCACCGCACCCTCTGACCTGAGACGTCACAGGGAGTGCAGAGCAGGAAGACAGTGGATCTGCAGAGGCACGGGGAGAGGTAAGTATCCGGGTGCCGGTCCCTGAGCAAGCGGGGGAAAAGGGTGGGCGCTGACACCGCTCTCCTCCGCCCATAGCCCAGCGGGGTGTGCGACCGCCAGTGGGTCCCCCTGCCTGCTCAGGGCCCCGGCACTTGCCCGCGTGCTGACGCCGGCCCTGGTGATCACCGGTGACATTATAAACAGGAGCTCTGTATATAGTGTCAATGTACAGGTAATACAGAGATCACCAGTGACATTATACACAGAAGCTTTGTATATAGTGTCAGTGTACAGGTAATACAGTGATCAGCAGTGACATTATACATGGGAGCTCTATAGATAGTATACAGTGTATAGTGTCAGTGTTCATGTAATACACTGACTCACCGGTGACATCTCTAGGTGAAGTCCTTCATCTTCGCTTTTCTTCTTCATCCAGCACAGAACAACATCACTTCTTCCAGCCAGGACTCGTCTCTGCATAAAATAACACACGGCTATCTAGAGCACATTCCCCAATTTCTACATTACACAGCTGAATACAGACGTGCACCCACCATTAATATATAATTAGTTATTATGCAACCCACCATTCCAAATATAAATTGTAATCCATCTCTGCTCCCCCACTAACTGTAAATAGCCACTTCCCCACCTAATAAATATATAAATTAATTAGAACCTGTACTCTTTCCCCCCTATTTATTACCAGTCACACTCCGTCACCCTCAACGCCCCCCATTCTGTACCTCCTGCTTCTCCGATTCATTATATTTATATGCATCCTCTGCCCCAATTCATTATGTCATGTCCACGCTCTCCCCACCTCCACCCTCTATTCATCATCATTTACTCTCCTCCACTCCCAATTCCCCATGTGCTCTTCCCACTCTCCCTCCATTCCCAATTCCCCATGTGCTCTTCCCACTCTCCCTCCATTCCCAATTCCCCATGTGCTCTTCCCACTCTCCCTCCACTCCCAATTCCCAATGTGCTCTTCCCACTCTCCCTCCACTCCCAATTCCCCATGTGCTCTTCCCACTCTCCCTCCACTCCCAATTCCCCATGTCCTCTTCCCACCCTCCCTCCACTCCCAATTCCCCATGTGCTCTTCCCACTCTCCCTCCACTCCAAATTCCCCCATGTTCTCTTCCACTCTCCCTCCACTCCAAATTCCCCATGTCCTCTTCCCACCCTCCCTCCACTTCAAATTCCCCATGTGCTCTTCCCACTCTCCCTCCACTCCCAATTCCCCCTTGTGCTCTTCTACTCTCCCTCCACTCCAAATTCCCCATGTCCTCTTCCCACCCTCCCTCCACTCCCAATTCCCCATGTGCTCTTCCCACCCTCCACTCCCAATTCCCCCATGTGCTCTTCCCACCCTCCACTCCCAATTCCCCCATGTGCTCTTCCACTCTCCCTCCACTCCAAATTCCCCATGTTCTCTTCCCACCCTCCCTCCACTCCCAATTCCCCATGTGCTCTGTGTGTGTGTGTGGCTAGACTTCTGGTTTTTCAAGGTGCATAAAAGTTCACAATATGTAATGGATGACTAAAAACATAGTGCAAGCACAAATATGTTCACTGTTTGTATATATAACTTATTACATTCATATCAAACAGACCAGGGCTGTGGGAACTTACAAAAATAGAACCACACGCAAGAGCTTGTCTTATGGCTATTAACTGGAAAAGAACCATATAAAAACGAAGGGTTTCTGTTGAAAAATAAGCGCTAAATAAATACAAGCAAGGAATGTACCAGCCCAAAAGGGTAGTGTATACCTGAAGCATCCCCACAATGGGCTCGACCTTTGAGAAAATCTGTATGTACAATACAGTGTAAAAGTTTCAGCCACTGGTGGAAAAAATGCTGCAAATTAAGAATACTTAAATAAAAGTGTTAATAGTTTATTTGTATCAATTAACAAAACGTAAAGTGAATGAACAAAAGAGAATTATGAATCAAATCAATATTTGATGTGACCGCCTTTTGTCTTAAAAAACAAAACAACATCAATTCTCTTTACACTTGTGCACAGTTTTTGAAGACTCTCGGCAGGGAGGTTGTTCCAAACATCTTGGAGATCTAACAGCAGATCTTCTGTGGATGTTGCTTGTGTGAATCCTTCTGTCTCTTCATGTAATCCCAGACAGACTTGATGAGGTTGAGATCAAGGCTCTGTGGGGGCCATATCATCACTTCCAGGACTCCTTGTTCTTTACGCTGAAGATAGTTCTCAGTGACATTGTCTGTAGGTTTGGGGTCGTTGTCCTGTTGCAGAATAAAGTTGGAGCCTATCATTTGCCTCCCTAATGGTATTGCATGATGGATAAGTATCTGCTTGTATTACTCAGCATGTAGGACATCATTAATCCTGACCAAATCCCCAACTACATTTGCTGTTAAAAATTAGAAGAAAAATTGCTTCATGGTGAAGAGCTGACAAATAGCATACATCTCACGATGAGGTTGAAATGCGTAGCATCTCAAGTAACATAGTCTTAATTACAATCATGTTTATCTATATATTCTCACACTGTGGCTGTGCCCCTATTTTTCTCTGCTTTTCCTGTTGTTATTAGTTTTTGAAATTTGGTGCACCTGCATTTGCTGAAATGCAGCCCCAAACATGCAAGGAACCTCTAGGATGCTTCACGGTCGTCTGCAGATGCTCATTATTGTGCCGCTCTCGAGTCTTACGGCAATCAAACTGCCGATATTTTCCTATAACAATTTCACATTTTGATTCATCAGGCCAGAGCACTTGTTGACAATTTCCTGCACCCCAGTTCCTTTTTGAGCATGATTGTGCCACTTGTCCTTGTTTCTGTGCTGAAGATATGGTTTTATGCTGCATTTGCATGAAGACTAATTCTGGCCAGACATCTCTGAACACTAGATGGAACCCATTAGTAGATGCCAGTTCTCAGCTCAGGGCACTGTTGGACATCATAAGATTTTAAAGGGAAGTAAGAATGTGTCTTTCATCTGCTGCACTGCTTCCTTGGCTGACCACTGCGACTACAGTCCTCAATGTTGCCTATTTTTTGGTGCTTTCGGTACTGAAAAATACAGGCAGATCCATCATGCAATACTATCAAGGTGGTATGTGATTGGTCCCAAATTTATTTTGCAGCAGAACAACAACCACAAACAAACAGCCAATGTCATTAAGAACTATCTTCAGCGTAAAGAAGAGCAAGGAGTTTAGATGTAATTATATGGCACAAAAGAGCCCTGAACTCATCATCATCGAGTCTGTCTGGGATTACATGAAGAGACAGGAGGATTTGCAAAAGCGACATCCACAGATCTGAGGTTACTTCTCCACGATGTTCCTTCACTGTGAGCAAGTGACAAGTAACTAGAAGAACTGATGCAGATTTTAAGAAGCCCCTGGAAGAAGCATGAGGCGAAATGTCGTCGGGTGTTGGGAACACATGTCCATAGGAGCAGGAACACCAAACTAAGACCAGTCTATTAAGGTATATTACATTATTTACACATCCTTTATAGTCATTGGGTTCTTTGGCTGTATTATTCCCATCGTAGAGATATTCACAGCATGTGAATAGTGCACTTGCACTTTATTATTTATACATAAGTTTTCTGCTTGTGGTTAGACCAGGGGTCCTCAAACTATGGCCCGCAGGCCACTTGCGGCCCACGGAGGACTTTTATCCGGCCCGCCGGGCTATGGGCGGAGGAGAGGGGAGCGGTGTCAGCGCCCGCCCTTCTCCCCCGCTTGCTCAGGGCCCCGGCAGGTGGATACTTGCCTCTCCCCGTGCCTCCGCACATCCGCTGTCTTCCTGCTCTGCGCTTCCTGTGACGTCTCAGGTCAGAGGGCGCGGTGACGTCTTTACACCGCGCCCTCCCGAGTGCCGTCACAGGCAGCGCAGAGCGGGACGACGACGCCGCGACGCTGGAGTCCAGACCAGAGTAGAGCAGCGGCAGCAGGTGAGGAGAAGTGAGGTGAGTATTGGATTTTTTTTTTTTTTTTTATGTATGGAGGCATAGGTCATTATATGGGGGGGTGACATCCTGCAAGGGGTATAATAAGGGGGGATGACATCCTGCATGGGGCATTATATAGGGGGTGACATGCTGCATGGGGCATAATATGGGGGGTGACATGCTGCATGGGGCATAATATGGGGGGTGACATGCTGCATGGAGCATAATATGGGGGGTGACATGCTGCATGGGGCATAATATGGGATGGGGGGTGACATGCTGCATGGGGCATTATATGGGGGGGTGACATGCTGCATGGGGCATTATATGGGGGGGTGACATGCTGCATGGGGCATTTTATGGGGGGGTGACATGCTGCATGGGGCATTATATGGGGGGGTGACATCCTGCATGGGGCATTATATGGGGGGATAAGGGACATCCTGCATGGGGCATTATAAAGACAGGGGAGTGATATCTTGCATGGGGCATTATATGGTGTGAGAAAGGGACATCCTGCATGGGGCATTATATGGGGGGTGGCATCCAGCATGGGGCATTATAAGGGGGGAACAGCCTGCATATGGCATTATAAGGGGGAAACAGCCTGTCTATTGGGAACATTTACCTGCCTATTGGGGACCTATGCTGCCTATTGGGGATATTTACCTGCCTATTGGGGATATTTACCTGCCGATTGGGGACATTTACCTGCCTATTGGGGACCTATGCTGCCTATTGGGTACATTTACCTGCCTATTGGGGACCTATGCTGCCTATTGGGGATATTTACCTGCCTATTGGGGATATTTACCTGCCTATTGGGGATATTTACCTGCCTATTGGGGACATTTACCTGCCTATTGGGGACATTTACCTGCCTATTGGGGATTTTTACCTGCCTATTGGGGACATTTACCTGCCTATTGGGGACCTATGCTGCCTATTGGGTACATTTACCTGCCTATTGGGGACCTATGCTGCCTATTGGGGATATTTACCTGCCTATTGGGGACATTTACCTGCCTATTGGGGACCTATGCTGCCTATTGGGTACATTTACCTGCCTATTGGGGATATTTACCTGCCTATTGGGGATATTTACCTGCCTATTGGGGACATTTACCTGCCTATTGGGGACCTATGCTGCCTATTGGGTACATTTACCTGCCTATTGGGGACCTATGCTGCCTATTGGGGATATTTACCTGCCTATTGGGGATATTTACCTGCCTATTGGGGACCTATGCTGCCTATTGGGGACATTTACCTGCCTATTGGGGACATTTACCTGCCTATTGGGGATATTTACCTGCCTATTGGGGATATTTACCTGCCTATTGGGTACAGTTACCTACCTATTGAAATACCGGTTGATTTAACTTTATTTGTTCTTCATTTTAAATATTGTATTTGTTCCTGTATTGTTTTTTTTTACTACAAAATAAGATATGTGCAGTGTGCATAGGAATTTGTTTATAGTTTTTTTTAAAAACTATATTCCGGCCCTCCAATTGTCTGAGGGACCGTGAACTGGCCCCCTGTTTAAAAAGTTTGAGGACCCCTGGGTTAGACCATAGATGAATGTGATAAATTTAGGATTTAGATATACATTGCTATTGATTCATATATATTGATATACATTGAAATACTTTCTATTGTTTCATATCTACCATATATCCTGGCTAGCCTCCATAAGCCACATTCACCACAGACCTATTATGCATATTTTTTTGGTTCTTTTAAAAAGCACTGGCACTTTATATTTATTACTATAATGAAGTCTTTGATATTCACGTTACTCTATATATCTTGGATTGGGAGCACTATATGAATTTTTTTCATTACTTACCATCATCATACTATTGCTTATTAAATATATTTTGTGATTGCCCCAGTAATCATATCAGCTCTATTAGCTTGTCATGTGTCCCCCTTTTTTCCTTGAGGTTTACCCCTATTTTTATATATATACTGTAAGAAGGCCCCGGACATGTCCTTGAGGGGAGATATGTGTCAACGAGGTTAGTAGCTTCGGTGATGTAAACCCAGGAAAAGCATGCTCCAGCACATGTAGTGCTGAGAGGGTTAATAGAGCATATCAGGGCTGTTTTTTACGAGCAGTCATAAGAGGTGGGAGGGATTGACTGCTCACATATTCCCACCCCAGGGCATTTGTCTTGCAAATAAAATGGAGACCCAGCATCTCATTCAGTGTCTGTGGCTGGAGGTGTGGAGACCTCCAGCGTGTCTGTGCTAAAGGACACTGACCGTGAGCGGGCAAACCCGCAGCACTATATGGACTGTTTATCTTTCTGTTTTGTTACTTTGTGCCAGACAAGGCTGTGTTTTGTTTACTTTGAAAGTGCGGTTTATGAAGTCTGAATAAACCTGCCTTGGAAATTTTTAAAGAAACCGACTCCTGTGCCTAACTCTAAAGCAGCTGAGTGAGTACCAAACCTTACAATACATATATTTTAATTATATTTGGGACCAGTTGTTTAAATTATTAATTAAAGTATACTTGAAAATAGATTAGATTTTGGCATTACATAGATAGGCATTTAGGATGAAAATAAATTTGTGTTTTGGACCTTCCCTTAACCCCTTCACGACGTATGACGTATATTTATGTCATAGGTCGTGTCATGGCATTTGGTGTGGGCTCCGGCGCTGAGCCCGCATGTTGTCAGGCACATGACAGCTGATCTGTTCCGCTGTCATGTGCCTCTAACAGTAGCGGGTGGAATCGCGATCCACCCGCGGCTGTTAACATGTTTAATGCCGCTGTCAAATTCTAACAGCGGCATTTAACTGGTGCAAACCGGCTGCACGTCACTAGCTCCTCCCATTGGTGCCACTGTCACATGATCGTGGGGCGCCGATGGGTTGGCATGACAACCCAAAGTCTGCAGGAGACGCCTCTGGTTGTCATTGCTGATTTCCAATGAGCAGCGCCCTGTGGCCGGCGCTCATAGCAGATGCTACACATAGCAGGGCTGAAGCAGATAATGGCAGCTTCAAGTCTCCTAAAGAGACTATTGAAGCAAGTGAAAAGTAAAAAAAAATATTTTTAGAAAATATAAAAAAAATTGAAAAAATATAAAAGTTCAAATGACCCCCCCTTTTGTCCCATTCAAAATAAAACAATAAATAAGACACATATTTGGTGTCGCTGCGTTCAGAAATGTCTGATCTATCAAAATATAACAAGAATTAATCCGAACGGTAAACGGAGTATCGAAAAAAAATTAAAACGCCAGAATTACGTTTTTTTGGTCGTCACAACATTGCAATAAAATGCAATCACAGGCAATCAAAACATTGTATCTAAACCAAAATGGTATCAATAAAAACGTCAGCTCAGGGGCAAAAAATAAGCCGTCACCCGACCCCAGATCCCAAAAAATGGAGACGCTACAGGTCTCAGAAAATGGTGACTTTTTTCTAAAGTGCAGAACCAGAAAGACAAAGGCAGAGGCACAAATGTGTCAGGAATCACCATCCAAATACAATATACAATGTAACATTAGAAATGGTTACAAGCATATGATCATCAAGGGGTCACCTGGTCTCAGCAATTATCCCCCAAACTATGCAACTGACACAAAAGTCTGTAAGGCGATGACAATGGCCGGAGCGACTGCTGCCTGAAGTGAATCTGGCCCTGAACTACACACCCCAAGAAACGCTCCATGTGAATATACCCTGAAATTGGCCTAATATGGCAGCGTCCAGTGGAGCAATGCTTCATAGACTGTGAGGCGCCACCTAGTTATTATCAGGCACAGCAACGGCCGGGGGGGGGACAGCTTTCACAGCAGTGATGTCTGTCTGTTCTTGAGTTTCATTTGGACGGTGAAAATGATGCAGTAAAAATGATCTGGCAACATGATTCTCCAGGATAGAACAATACAGTAATAGCAAACATGCCGAGGTTTTTAAACACATTTTTACTTTGATTTTTATTTTAATCCTCATAGGGAACTTGAACCTGCAAACATTTGATCGCTTGTACTCTATACCATGGCAACTCATCGGCCATCCGCGATGGATTGACGGGGTCGATGGGTGCCTGGTACAGTCATTTGGGCAGAATCGCATGATTTCAATGCTGCGGTTAATGATTGACAGTGACATTTAACAGGTTAACAGCAGCAACCGGACCACGCTCTGGTCACTGCTGTTGATGCTGGCTGTGTAATACAGCCAGTATTTGCCTTGTGTGGAGCAGCATCAATCCATACACCCGCATTAACTCTATTATTTAAAGTATGTCATTGGATGGGAAAGGGTTAAACAGGCAGTTTTGATGACATCACAAAGCACATAAACATCATAGATATCATATGACATCACAATTGGAATAGAATGTACCAAGTGCAACACCTGAGCCATCTTGTGTCCCAAGAGGCAGCAGCTTGAAGAAGACAAGCCCAGGTAGGTAGCTGTTCACTGAACACTAAGGTCCCATTCACACATTGTGTAGCTGTCGGGTGTTTGTGGTGAAGTTCAGAACTGCATCATTTACCCTTAAAAAATCTCAGCAAATATCTCTGATTGACGTGATTCCTTAAATAGGATCATTAAATCCTCTTTTCTGCAATGATAGGTGTTATGTCAGCTGTAATGAAGCACAGACAGATGACGGAGGTGCAGCAGGATGGCCGAAAAGAAACAACGGAGAACGTAGCAGCTTGATGGCACCAGGAGGACCAGACGTGGAACCACTCTGTGTACAGGCTCAATAGTAAGTCTATCAGCCTGTATCCCACTCTGTGTACAGGCTCAATAGTAAGTCTATCAGCCTGTATCCCACTCTGTGTACAGGCTCAATAGTAAGTCTATCAGCCTGTATACCACTCTGTATACAGGCTCAATAGTAAGTCTATCAGCCTGTATCCCACTCTGTGTACAGGCTCAATAGTAAGTCTATCAGCCTGTATCCCACTCTGTGTATAGACTCAATAGTAAGTCTATCAGCCTGTATTCCACTCTGTGTACAGGCTCAATAGAAAGTCTATCAGTCGGTATCCCACTCTGTGTACAGACTCAATAGTAAGTCTATCAGCCGGTATCCCACTCTGTGTACAGACTCAATAGTAAGTCTATCAGCCTGTATCCCACTCTGTGTATAGACTCAATAGTAAGTCTATCAGCCTGTATTCCACTCTGTGTACAGGCTCAATAGAAAGTCTATCAGCCTCTATCCCACTCTGTGTACAGACTGAATAGTAAGTCTATCAGCCTGTATTCCACTCTGTGTATAGGCTCAATAGTAAGTCTATCAGCCTGTATCCCACTCTGTGTACATACTCAATAGAAAGTCTATCAGCCTGTATCCCACTCTGTATACAGGCTCAATAGAAAGTCTATCAGCCTGTATCCCACTCTGTGTACAGGCTCAATAGAAAGTCTATCAGCCTGTATCCCACTCTGTATACAGGCTCAATAGAAAGTCTATCAGCCTGTATCCCATTCTGTGTACAGGCTCAATAGTAAGTCTATCAGCCTGTATCATACACTGTGTACAGGCTCAATAGTAAGTCTATCAGCCTGTATCCCACTCTGTGTACAGGCTCAATAGTAAGTCTATTAGCCTGTATCCCACTCTGTGTATAGGCTCAATAGTAAGTCTATCAGCCTGTATCCCACTCTGTGTATAGGCTCAATAGTAAGTCTATCAGCCTGTATCATACACTGTGTACAGGCTCAATAGTAAGTCTATCAGCCTGTATCCCACTCTGTGTATAGGCTCAATAGTAAGTCTATCAGCCTGTATCCCACTCTGTGTACAGGCTCAATAGTAAGTCTATCAGCCTGTATCCCACTCTGTGTACAGGCTCAATAGTAAGTCTATCAGCCTGTATACCACTCTGTATACAGGCTCAATAGTAAGTCTATCAGCCTGTATCCCACTCTGTGTACAGGCTCAATAGTAAGTCTATCAGCCTGTATCCCACTCTGTGTATAGACTCAATAGTAAGTCTATCAGCCTGTATTCCACTCTGTGTACAGGCTCAATAGAAAGTCTATCAGTCGGTATCCCACTCTGTGTACAGACTCAATAGTAAGTCTATCAGCCGGTATCCCACTCTGTGTACAGACTCAATAGTAAGTCTATCAGCCTGTATCCCACTCTGTGTATAGACTCAATAGTAAGTCTATCAGCCTGTATTCCACTCTGTGTACAGGCTCAATAGAAAGTCTATCAGCCTCTATCCCACTCTGTGTACAGACTGAATAGTAAGTCTATCAGCCTGTATTCCACTCTGTGTATAGGCTCAATAGTAAGTCTATCAGCCTGTATCCCACTCTGTGTACATACTCAATAGAAAGTCTATCAGCCTGTATCCCACTCTGTATACAGGCTCAATAGAAAGTCTATCAGCCTGTATCCCACTCTGTGTACAGGCTCAATAGAAAGTCTATCAGCCTGTATCCCACTCTGTATACAGGCTCAATAGAAAGTCTATCAGCCTGTATCCCATTCTGTGTACAGGCTCAATAGTAAGTCTATCAGCCTGTATCATACACTGTGTACAGGCTCAATAGTAAGTCTATCAGCCTGTATCCCACTCTGTGTACAGGCTCAATAGTAAGTCTATTAGCCTGTATCCCACTCTGTGTATAGGCTCAATAGTAAGTCTATCAGCCTGTATCCCACTCTGTGTATAGGCTCAATAGTAAGTCTATCAGCCTGTATCATACACTGTGTACAGGCTCAATAGTAAGTCTATCAGCCTGTATCCCACTCTGTGTATAGGCTCAATAGTAAGTCTATCAGCCTGTATCCCACTCTGTGTACAGGCTCAATAGTAAGTCTATCAGCCTGTATCCCACTTTGTGTACAGGCTCAATAGTAAGTCTATCAGCCTGTATCCCACTCTGTGTACAGGCTCAATAGAAAGTCTATCAGTCTGTATCCCACTCTGTGTACGGGCTCAATAGTAAGTCTAATCAGCCTGTATCCCACTCTGTGTACAGGCTCAATAGTAAGTCTATCAGCCTGTATCCCACTCTGTGTACAGGCTCAATAGTAAGTCTATCATCCTGTATCCCACTCTGTGTACAGGCTCAATGGTAAGTCTATCAGCCGGTATCCCACTCTGTGTACAGGCTCAATAGTACGTCTATCAGCCTGTATCCCACCATGTGTACAAGCTCAATAGAAAGTCTATCAGTCTGTATCCCACTCTGTGTACAGGCTCAATAGTAAGTCTATCAGCCTGTATCCCACTCTGTGTACAGGCTCAATAGAAAGTCTATCAGCCTGTATCCCATTCTGTGTACAGGCTCAATAGTAAGTCTATCAGCCTGTATCATACACTGTGTACAGGCTCAATAGTAAGTCTATCAGCCTGTATCCCACTCTGTGTACAGGCTCAATAGTAAGTCTATCAGCCTGTATCCCACTTTGTGTACAGGCTCAATAGTAAGTCTATCAGCCTGTATCCCACTTTGTGTACAGGCTCAATAGTAAGTCTATCAGCCTGTATCCCACTCTGTGTACAGGCTCAATAGAAAGTCTATCAGCCTGTATCCCACTCTGTGTACAGGCTCAATAGAAAGTCTATCAGCCTGTATCCCACTCTGTGTACAGGCTCAATGGAAAGTCTATCAGCCTGTATCCCATTCTGTGTACAGGCTCAATAGTAAGTCTATCAGCCTGTATCATACACTGTGTACAGGCTCAATAGTAAGTCTATCAGCCTGTATCCCACTCTGTGTATAGGCTCAATAGTAAGTCTATCAGCCTGTATCCCACTCTGTGTACAGGCTCAATAGTAAGTCTATCAGCCTGTATCCCACTTTGTGTACAGGCTCAATAGTAAGTCTATCAGCCTGTATCCCACTCTGTGTACAGGCTCAATAGAAAGTCTATCAGTCTGTATCCCACTCTGTGTACGGGCTCAATAGTAAGTCTAATCAGCCTGTATCCCACTCTGTGTACAGGCTCAATGGTAAGTCTATCAGCCGGTATCCCACTCTGTGTACAGGCTCAATAGTACGTCTATCAGCCTGTATCCCACTTTGTGTACAGGCTCAATAGTAAGTCTAATCAGCCTGTATACCACTCTGTGTACAGGCTCAATAGTAAGTCTATCAGCCTGTATCCCACTTTGTGTACAGGCTCAATAGTAAGTCTAATCAGCCTGTATACCACTCTGTGTACAGGCTCAATAGTAAGTCTATCAGCCTGTATCCCACTCTGTGTACAGGCTCAATAGTAAGTCTATCAGCATGTATCCCACTCTGTATACAGGGGCAATAGTAAGTCTATCAGCCTGTATCCCACTCTGTGTACAGGCTCAATAGTAAGTCTATCAGCCTGTATCCCACTCTGTGTACAGGCTCAATGGAAAGTCTATCAGCCTGTATCCCATTCTGTGTACAGGCTCAATAGTAAGTCTATCAGCCTGTATCATACACTGTGTACAGGCTCAATAGTAAGTCTATCAGCCTGTATCCCACTCTGTGTACAGGCTCAATAGTAAGTCTATCAGCCTGTATCCCACTCTGTGTATAGGCTCAATAGTAAGTCTATCAGCCTGTATCCCACTCTGTGTATAGGCTCAATAGTAAGTCTATCAGCCTGTATCATACACTGTGTACAGGCTCAATAGTAAGTCTATCAGCCTGTATCCCACTCTGTGTATAGGCTCATTAGTAAGTCTATCAGCCTGTATCCCACTCTGTGTACAGGCTCAATAGTAAGTCTATCATCCTGTATCCCACTCTGTGTACAGGCTCAATGGTAAGTCTATCTGCCGGTATCCCACTCTGTGTACAGGCTCAATAGTAAGTCTATCAGCCTGTATCCCACTCTGTGTACAGGCTCAATAGAAAGTCTATCAGTCTGTATCCCACTCTGTGTACGGGCTCAATAGTAAGTCTAATCAGCCTGTATCCCACTCTGTGTACAGGCTCAATGGTAAGTCTATCAGCCGGTATCCCACTCTGTGTACAGGCTCAATAGTACGTCTATCAGCCTGTATCCCACCATGTGTACAGGCTCAATAGAAAGTCTATCAGTCTGTATCCCACTCTGTGTACAGGCTCAATAGTAAGTCTAATCAGCCTGTATACCACTCTGTGTACAGGCTCAATAGTAAGTCTATCAGCCTGTATCCCACTCTGTGTACAGGCTCAATAGTAAGTCTATCAACCTGTATAACACTCTGTGTACAGGCTCAATAGTACGTCTATCAGCCGGTATCCCACTCTGTGTACAGGCTCAATAGTAATTCTATTAGCCTGTATCCCACTCTGTGTACAGGTCAATAGTAAGTCTATCAGCCTGTATACCACTCTGTATACAGGCTCAATAGTAAGTCTATCAGCCTGTATCCCACTCTGTGTACAGGGTCAATAGTAAGTCTATCAGCCTGTATCCCACTTTGTGTACAGGCCCAATAGCAAGTCTATCAGTTTGTATCCCACTGTGTGTACAGGCTCAATAGTAAGTCTATCAGTCTGTATCCCACTCTGTGTACAGGCTCAATAGTAAGTCTATCAGCCTGTATCCCACTCTGTGTACAGGCTCAATAGTAAGTCTATCAGCCTGTGTCCCACTCTGTGTACAGACTCAATAGAAAGTCTATCAGCCTGTGTCCCACTCTGTGTACAGACTCAATAGAAAGTCTATCAGCCTGTATCCCACTCTGTGTACAGGCTCAATAGTAAGTCTATCAGCCTGTATCCCACTCTGTGTACAGGCTCAATAGAAAATCTATCAGCCTGTATCCCACTCTGTGTACAGGCTCAATAGTTCGTCTATCACTCTCTATCCCACTCTGTGTACAGGCTCAATAGAAAGTCTATCAGCCTGTATCCCACTCTGTGTACAGGCTCAATAGTTCGTCTATCACTCTCTATCCCGCTCTGTGTACAGGCTCAATAGAAAGTCTATCAGCCTGTATCCCACTCTGTATACAGACTCAATAGTAAGTCTATTAGCCGGTATCCCACTCTGTGTACAGGCTCAATAGTACGTCTATCAGCCTGTATCCCACTCTGTGTACAGGCTCAATAGTACGTCTATCAGCCTGTATCCCACTCTGTGTACAGGCTCAATATAAAGTCTATCAGCCTGTATCCCACTCTGTGTACAGGCTCAATAGTACATCTATCAGCCTGTATCCCACTCTGTGTACAGGCTTAATAGTAAGTCTATCAGCCTGTATCCCATTCTGTGTACAGGCTCAATAGTAAGTCTATCAGCCTGTATCCTACTCTGTTTACAGGCTCAATAGTAAGTCTATCAGTCTGTATCCCACTCTGTGTACAGACACAATAGAAAGTCTATCAGCCTGTATCCCACTCTGTATACAGACTCAATAGTACGTCTATCAGCCTGTATCCCACTCTGTGTAAAGGCTCAATAGTAATTCTATCAGCCTGTATCCCACTCTGTGTACAGGTCAATAGTAAGTCTATCAGCCTGTATCCCACTCTGTGTATAGGCTCAATAGTAAGTCTATCAGCCTGTATTCCACTCTGTGTACAGGCTCAATAGTAAGTCTATCAGTCTGTATCCCACTCTGTGTACAGGCTCAATAGTACGTCTATCAGCCGGTATCCCACTCTGTGTACAGGCTCAACAGTAATTCTATTAGCCTGTATCCCACTCTGTGTACAGGTCAATAGTAAGTCTATCAGCCTGTATACCACTCTGTATACAGGATCAATAGTAAGTCTATCAGCCTGTATCCCACTCTGTGTACAGGGTCAATGGTAAGTCTATCAGCCTGTATCCTACTTTGTGTACAGGCCCAATAGCAAGTCTATCAGTTTGTATCCCACTCTGTGTACAGGCTCAATAGTAAGTCTATCAGTCTGTATCCCACTCTGTGTACAGATTCAATAGTACATCTATCAGCCTGTATCCCACTATGTGTACAGGCTCAATAGTAAGTCTATCAGCCGGTATCCCACTCTGTGTACAGGCTCAATAGTAAGTCTATCAGCCTGTGTCCCACTCTGTGTACAGACTCAATAGAAAGTCTATCAGCCTGTATCCCACTCTGTGTACAGGCTCAATAGTAAGTCTATCAGCCTGTATCCCACTCTGTGTACAGGCTCAATAGTAAGTCTATCAGCCTGTATCCCACTCTGTGTACAGGCTCAATAGTAAGTCTATCAGCCTGTATCCCACTCTGTGTACAGGCTCAATAGAAAATCTATCAGCCTGTATCCCACTCTGTGTACAGGCTCAATAGTTCGTCTATCACTCTCTATCCCACTCTGTGTACAGGCTCAATAGAAAGTCTATCAGCCTGTATCCCACTCTGTGTACCGACTCAATAGTAAGTCTATTAGCCTGTATCCCACTCTGTGTACAGGCTCAATAGTAAGTCTATCAGCCTGTATACCACTCTATATACAGGCTCAATAGTAAGTCTATCAGCCTGTATCCCATTCTGTGTACAGGCTCAATAGTAAGTCTATCAGCCTGTATCCCACTCTGTTTACAGGCTCAATAGTAAGTCTATCAGTCTGTATCCCACTCTGTGTACAGACACAATAGAAAGTCTATCAGCCTGTATCCCACTCTGTATACAGGCTCAATAGTACGTCTATCAGCCTGTATCCCACTCTGTGTAAAGGCTCAATAGTAATTCTATCAGCCTGTATCCCACTCTGTGTACAGGTCAATAGTAAGTCTATCAGCCTGTATCCCACTCTGTGTATAAGCTCAATAGTAATTCTATCAGCCTGTATCCCACTCTGTGTACAGGTCAATAGTAAGTCTATCAGCCTGTATCCCACTGTGTATAGGCTCAAAAGTAAGTCTATCAGCCTGTATTCCACTCTGTGTACAGGGTCAATAGTAAGTCTATCAGTCTGTATCCCACTCTGTGTACAGGCTCAATAGTACGTCTATCAGCCTGTATTCCACTCTGTGTACAGGCTCAATAGAAAGTCTATCAGCCTGTATCCCACTCTGTGTACAGGCTCAATAGAAAGTCTATCAGCCTGTATCCCACTCTGTGTACAGGCTCAATGGAAAGTCTATCAGCCTGTATCCCATTCTGTGTACAGGCTCAATAGTAAGTCTATCAGCCTGTATCATACACTGTGTACAGGCTCAATAGTAAGTCTATCAGCCTGTATCCCACTCTGTGTATAGGCTCAATAGTAAGTCTATCAGCCTGTATCCCACTCTGTGTATAGGCTCAATAGTAAGTCTATCAGCCTGTATCCCACTCTGTGTACAGGCTCAATAGTAAGTCTATCAGCCTGTATCCCACTCTGTGTACAGATTCAATAGTACATCTATCAGCCTGTATCCCACTCTGTGTACAGGCTCAATAGTAAGTCTATCAGCCTGTATCCCACTCTGTGTACAGGCTCAATAGAAAGTCTATCAGCCTGTATCCCACTCTATGTACAGGCTCAATAGTAAGTCTATTAGCCTCTATCCCACTCTGTGTACAGGCTCAATAGTACATCTATCAGCCTGTATCCCACTCTGTGTACAGGCTCAATAGTAAGTCTATCAGTCTGTATCCCATTCTGTGTACAGACTCAATAGTAAGTCTATCAGCCTGTATCCCACTCTGTGTACAGACTCAATAGTAAGTCTATCAGCCTGTATCCCACTCTGTGTACAGGCTCAATTGTGCATTTATCAGCCTGTATCCCACTTTGTGTACAGGCCCAATAGAAAGTCTATCAGTCTGTATCCCACTCTGTGTACAGGCTCAATAGTACGTCTATCAGCCTGTATCCCACTCTGTGTACAGGCTCAATAGTGCGTTTATCAGCCTGTATCCCACTCTGTGTACAGGTCAATAGTAAGTCTATCAGCCGGTATCCCACTCTGTGTACAGGCTCAATAGTACGTCTATCAGCCTGTATCCTACTGTGTACAGGCTCAATAGTACATCTATCAGCCTGTATCCCACTCTGTGTACAGGTCAATAGTAAGTCTATCAGCCGGTATCCCACTCTGTGTACAGGCTCAATAGTAAGTCTATCAGCAGGTATCCCACTCTGTGTTCAGGCTCAATAGTTCGTCTATCAGCCTGTATCCTACTCTGTGTACAGGCTCAATAGTACATCTATCAGCCTGTATCCCACTCTGTGTACAGGCTCAATAGTAATTCTATCAGCCTGTATCCCACTCTGTGTACAGGTCAATAGTAATTCTATCAGCCGGTATCCCACTCTGTGTACAGGCTCAATAATAAGTCTATCAGCCTGTATCCCACTCTGTGTACAGACTCAATAGAAAGTCTATCAGTCTGTATCCCACTCTGTGTACAGGCTCAATAGTAAGTCTATCAGCCTGTATCCCACTCTGTGTACAGGCTCAATAGTAAGTCTATCAGCCTGTATCCCACTCTGTGTATAGGCTCAATAGTAAGTCTATCAGCCTATATCCCACTCTGTTTATAGGCTCAATAGTAAGTCTATCAGCCTCTATCCCACTCTGTGTACAGGCTCAATAGTACATCTATCAGTCTGTATCCCACTCTGTGTACAGGCTCAATAGAAAATCTGTCAGCCTGTATTCCACTCTGTGTACAGGCTCAATAGTAAGTCTATCAGCCTGTATCCCACTCTGTGTACAGATTCAATAGTACGTCTATCAGCCTGTATCCCACTCTGTGTACAGGCTCAATAGTACATCTATCAGCCTGTATCCCACTCTGTGTACAGGCTCAATAGTAATTCTATCAGCCTGTATCCCACTCTGTGTACAGGTCAATAGTAAGTCTATCAGCCTGTATCCCACTCTGTGTACAGCCTCAATAGTAAGTCTATCAGCCTGTATCCTACTCTGTGTACAGGCTCAATAGAAAGTCTTATCAGCCTGTATCCCACTCTGTATACAGGCTCAATAGTACATCTATCAGCTTGTATCCCACTCTGTGTACAGGCTCAATAGTACATCTATCAGCCTGTATCCCACTCTGTGTACAGGTCAATAGTAAGTCTATTAGCCTGTATCCCACTCTGTGTATAGGCTCAATAGTACGTCTATCATCCTGTATCCTACTCTGTGTACAGGCTCAATAGAAAGTCTTATCAGCCTGTATCCCACTCTGTATACAGGCTCAATAGTAATTCTATCAGCCTGTATCCCACTCTGTGTACAGGTCAATAGTAAGTCTATTAGCCTGTATCCCACACTGTGTATAGGCTCAATAGTAAGTCTATCAGCCTGTATCCCACTCTGTGTACAGGCTCAATAGTACGTCTATCAGCCTGTATCCTACTCTGTGTACAGGCTCAATAGAAAGTCTTATCAGCCTGTATCCCACTCTGTATACAGGCTCAATAGTAAGTCTATCAGCCTGTATCCCACTCTGTGTATAGGCTCAATAGTAAGTCTATCAGCCTGTATCCCACTCTGTGTACAGGCTCAATAGTAAGTCTATCAGCCTGTATCCCACTCTGTGTATAGGCTCAATAGTAAAGTCTATCAGCCTGTATCCCTCTCTGTGTACAGGCTCAATAGAAAGTCTATCAGTCGGTATCGCACTCTGTATATAGGCTCAATAGTAAGTCTATCAGCCTGTATCCCACTCTGTGTACAGGCTCAATAGTAAGTCTATCAGCCTGTATCCCACTCTGTGTACAGACTCAATAGAAAGTCTATCAGCCTGTATCCCACTCTGTGTATAGGCTCAATAGTAAGTCTATCAGCCTGTATCCCACTCTGTGTATAGGCTCAATAGTAAGTCTATCAGCCTGTATCCCACTCTGTGTATAGGCTCAATAGTAAGTCTATCAGCCTGTATCCCACTCTGTGTATAGGCTCAATAGTAAGTCTATCAGCCTCTATCCCACTCTGTGTACAGGCTCAATAGTACATCTATCAGTCTGTATCCCACTCTGTGTACACGCTCAATAGAAATCTATCAGCCTGTATTCCACTCTGTGTACAGGCTCAATAGTAAGTCTATCAGCCTGTACCCCACTCTGTGTACAGGCTTAATAGAAAGACTATCAGTCTGTATCCCATTCTGTGTACAGGCTCAATAGTAAGTCTATCAGCCTGTATCCCACTCTGTGTACAGACTCAATAGTAAGTCTATCAGCCTGTATCCCTCTCTGTATACAGGCTCAATAGTACATCTATCAGCCTGTATCCCACTCTGTGTACAGGCTCAATAGAAAGTCTATCAGTCGGTATCGCACTCTGTGTATAGGCTCAATAGTAAGTCTATCAGCCTGTATCCCACTCTTTGTACAGATTCAATAGTACGTCTATCAGCCTGTATCCCACTCTGTGTACAGGCTCAATAGTAAGTCTATCAGCCGGTATCCCACTCTGTGTACAGGCTCAATAGTAAGTCTATCAGCCTGTATCCCACTCTGTGTACAGACTCAATAGAAAGTCTATCAGCCTGTATCCCACTCTGTGTACAGACTCAATTGTGCGTTTATCAGCCTGTATCCCACTTTGTGTACAGGCCCAATAGTAATTCTATCAGCCTGTATCCCACTCTGTGTACAGGTCAATAGTAAGTCTATCAGCCTGTATCCCACTGTGTATAGGCTCAAAAGTAAGTCTATCAGCCTGTATTCCACTCTGTGTACAGGGTCAATAGTAAGTCTATCAGTCTGTATCCCACTCTGTGTACAGGCTCAATAGTACGTCTATCAGCCTGTATTCCACTCTGTGTACAAGCTCAATAGAAAGTCTATCAGCCTGTATCCCACTCTGTGTACAGGCTCAATAGAAAGTCTATCAGCCTGTATCCCACTCTGTGTACAGGCTCAATGGAAAGTCTATCAGCCTGTATCCCATTCTGTGTACAGGCTCAATAGTAAGTCTATCAGCCTGTATCATACACTGTGTACAGGCTCAATAGTAAGTCTATCAGCCTGTATCCCACTCTGTGTATAGGCTCAATAGTAAGTCTATCAGCCTGTATCCCACTCTGTGTACAGGCTCAATAGTAAGTCTATCAGCCTGTATCCCACTTTGTGTACAGGCTCAATAGTAAGTCTATCAGCCTGTATCCCACTCTGTGTACAGGCTCAATAGAAAGTCTATCAGTCTGTATCCCACTCTGTGTACGGGCTCAATAGTAAGTCTAATCAGCCTGTATCCCACTCTGTGTACAGGCTCAATGGTAAGTCTATCAGCCGGTATCCCACTCTGTGTACAGGCTCAATAGTACGTCTATCAGCCTGTATCCCACTTTGTGTACAGGCTCAATAGTAAGTCTAATCAGCCTGTATACCACTCTGTGTACAGGCTCAATAGTAAGTCTATCAGCCTGTATCCCACTTTGTGTACAGGCTCAATAGTAAGTCTAATCAGCCTGTATACCACTCTGTGTACAGGCTCAATAGTAAGTCTATCAGCCTGTATCCCACTCTGTGTACAGGCTCAATAGTAAGTCTATCAGCCTGTATCCCACTCTGTATACAGGGGCAATAGTAAGTCTATCAGCCTGTATCCCACTCTGTGTACAGGCTCAATAGTAAGTCTATCAGCCTGTATCCCACTCTGTGTACAGGCTCAATGGAAAGTCTATCAGCCTGTATCCCATTCTGTGTACAGGCTCAATAGTAAGTCTATCAGCCTGTATCATACACTGTGTACAGGCTCAATAGTAAGTCTAATCAGCCTGTATACCACTCTGTGTACAGGCTCAATAGTAAGTCTATCAGCCTGTATCCCACTCTGTGTACAGGCTCAATAGTAAGTCTATCAGCCTGTATCCCACTCTGTATACAGGGGCAATAGTAAGTCTATCAGCCTGTATCCCACTCTGTGTACAGGCTCAATAGTAAGTCTATCAGCCTGTATCCCACTCTGTGTACAGGCTCAATGGAAAGTCTATCAGCCTGTATCCCATTCTGTGTACAGGCTCAATAGTAAGTCTATCAGCCTGTATCATACACTGTGTACAGGCTCAATAGTAAGTCTATCAGCCTGTATCCCACTCTGTGTACAGGCTCAATAGTAAGTCTATCAGCCTGTATCCCACTCTGTGTATAGGCTCAATAGTAAGTCTATCAGCCTGTATCCCACTCTGTGTATAGGCTCAATAGTAAGTCTATCAGCCTGTATCATACACTGTGTACAGGCTCAATAGTAAGTCTATCAGCCTGTATCCCACTCTGTGTATAGGCTCAATAGTAAGTCTATCAGCCTGTATCCCACTCTGTGTACAGGCTCAATAGTAAGTCTATCATCCTGTATCCCACTCTGTGTACAGGCTCAATGGTAAGTCTATCTGCCGGTATCCCACTCTGTGTACAGGCTCAATAGTAAGTCTATCAGCCTGTATCCCACTCTGTGTACAGGCTCAATAGAAAGTCTATCAGTCTGTATCCCACTCTGTGTACGGGCTCAATAGTAAGTCTAATCAGCCTGTATCCCACTCTGTGTACAGGCTCAATGGTAAGTCTATCAGCCGGTATCCCACTCTGTGTACAGGCTCAATAGTACGTCTATCAGCCTGTATCCCACCATGTGTACAGGCTCAATAGAAAGTCTATCAGTCTGTATCCCACTCTGTGTACAGGCTCAATAGTAAGTCTAATCAGCCTGTATACCACTCTGTGTACAGGCTCAATAGTAAGTCTATCAGCCTGTATCCCACTCTGTGTACAGGCTCAATAGTAAGTCTATCAGCCTGTATAACACTCTGTGTACAGGCTCATTGGTACGTCTATCAGCCGGTATCCCACTCTGTGTACAGGCTCAATAGTAATTCTATTAGCCTGTATCCCACTCTGTGTACAGGTCAATAGTAAGTCTATCAGCCTGTATACCACTCTGTATACAGGCTCAATAGTAAGTCTATCAGCCTGTATCCCACTCTGTGTACAGGGTCAATAGTAAGTCTATCAGCCTGTATCCCACTTTGTGTACAGGCCCAATAGCAAGTCTATCAGTTTGTATCCCACTCTGTGTACAGGCTCAATAGTAAGTCTATCAGTCTGTATCCCACTCTGTGTACAGGCTCAATAGTAAGTCTATCAGCCTGTATCCCACTCTGTGTACAGGCTCAATAGTAAGTCTATCAGCCTGTGTCCCACTCTGTGTACAGACTCAATAGAAAGTCTATCAGCCTGTGTCCCACTCTGTGTACAGACTCAATAGAAAGTCTATCAGCCTGTATCCCACTCTGTGTACAGGCTCAATAGTAAGTCTATCAGCCTGTATCCCACTCTGTGTACAGGCTCAATAGAAAATCTATCAGCCTGTATCCCACTCTGTGTACAGGCTCAATAGTTCGTCTATCACTCTCTATCCCACTCTGTGTACAGGCTCAATAGAAAGTCTATCAGCCTGTATCCCACTCTGTGTACAGGCTCAATAGTTCGTCTATCACTCTCTATCCCGCTCTGTGTACAGGCTCAATAGAAAGTCTATCAGCCTGTATCCCACTCTGTATACAGACTCAATAGTAAGTCTATTAGCCGGTATCCCACTCTGTGTACAGGCTCAATAGTACGTCTATCAGCCTGTATCCCACTCTGTGTACAGGCTCAATAGTACGTCTATCAGCCTGTATCCCACTCTGTGTACAGGCTCAATATAAAGTCTATCAGCCTGTATCCCACTCTGTGTACAGGCTCAATAGTACATCTATCAGCCTGTATCCCACTCTGTGTACAGGCTTAATAGTAAGTCTATCAGCCTGTATCCCATTCTGTGTACAGGCTCAATAGTAAGTCTATCAGCCTGTATCCTACTCTGTTTACAGGCTCAATAGTAAGTCTATCAGTCTGTATCCCACTCTGTGTACAGACACAATAGAAAGTCTATCAGCCTGTATCCCACTCTGTATACAGGCTCAATAGTACGTCTATCAGCCTGTATCCCACTCTGTGTAAAGGCTCAATAGTAATTCTATCAGCCTGTATCCCACTCTGTGTATAGGCTCAATAGTAAGTCTATCAGCCTGTATTCCACTCTGTGTACAGGCTCAATAGTAAGTCTATCAGTCTGTATCCCACTCTGTGTAAAGGCTCAATAGTACGTCTATCAGCCGGTATCCCACTCTGTGTACAGGCTCAACAGTAATTCTATTAGCCTGTATCCCACTCTGTGTACAGGTCAATAGTAAGTCTATCAGCCTGTATACCACTCTGTATACAGGATCAATAGTAAGTCTATCAGCCTGTATCCCACTCTGTGTACAGGGTCAATAGTAAGTCTATCAGCCTGTATCCCACTTTGTGTACAGGCCCAATAGCAAGTCTATCAGTTTGTATCCCACTCTGTGTACAGGCTCAATAGTAAGTCTATCAGTCTGTATCCCACTCTGTGTACAGATTCAATAGTACATCTATCAGCCTGTATCCCACTATGTGTACAGGCTCAATAGTAAGTCTATCAGCCGGTATCCCACTCTGTGTACAGGCTCAATAGTAAGTCTATCAGCCTGTGTCCCACTCTGTGTACAGACTCAATAGAAAGTCTATCAGCCTGTATCCCACTCTGTGTACAGGCTCAATAGTAAGTCTATCAGCCTGTATCCCACTCTGTGTACAGGCTCAATAGTAAGTCTATCAGCCTGTATCCCACTCTGTGTACAGGCTCAATAGTAAGTCTATCAGCCTGTATCCCACTCTGTGTACAGGCTCAATAGAAAATCTATCAGCCTGTATCCCACTCTGTGTACAGGCTCAATAGTTCGTCTATCACTCTCTATCCCACTCTGTGTACAGGCTCAATAGAAAGTCTATCAGCCTGTATCCCACTCTGTGTACCGACTCAATAGTAAGTCTATTAGCCTGTATCCCACTCTGTGTACAGGCTCAATAGTAAGTCTATCAGCCTGTATCCCACTCTGTGTACAGGCTCAATAGTAAGTCTATCAGCCTGTATACCACTCTGTATACAGGCTCAATAGTAAGTCTATCAGCCTGTATCCCATTCTGTGTACAGGCTCAATAGTAAGTCTATCAGCCTGTATCCCACTCTGTTTACAGGCTCAATAGTAAGTCTATCAGTCTGTATCCCACTCTGTGTACAGACACAATAGAAAGTCTATCAGCCTGTATCCCACTCTGTATACAGGCTCAATAGTACGTCTATCAGCCTGTATCCCACTCTGTGTAAAGGCTCAATAGTAATTCTATCAGCCTGTATCCCACTCTGTGTACAGGTCAATAGTAAGTCTATCAGCCTGTATCCCACTCTGTGTATAGGCTCAATAGTAAGTCTATCAGCCTGTATTCCACTCTGTGTACAGGCTCAATAGTAAGTCTGTCAGTCTGTATCCCACTCTGTGTACAGGCTCAGTAGTAAGTCTATCAGCCTGTATCCCACTCTGTGAACAGGCTCAATAGAAAGTCTATCAGTCTGTATCCCACTCTGTGTACAGGCTCAATAGTAAGTCTATCAGCCTGTATCCCACTCTGTGTACAGGCTCAATAGAAAGTCTATCAGTCTGCATCCCACTCTGTGTACAGGCTCAATAGTACGTCTATCAGCCTGTATCCTACTCTGTGTACAGGCTCAATAGAAAGTCTATCAGCCTGTATCCCATTCTGTGTACAGACTCAATAGTAAGTCTATCAGCCGGTATCCCACTCTGTGTACAGGCTCAATAGTAAGTCTATTAGCCTGTATCCTACTCTGTATACTGGCTCAATAGTAAGTCTATAAGCCTGTATCCCACTCTGTGTACAGGGTCAATAGTAAGTCTATCAGCCTGTATCCCACTCTGTGTATAGGCTCAATAGTAAGTCTATCAGCCTGTATCCCACTCTGTGTACAGGCTCAATAGTAAGTCTATCGGCCTGTATCCCACTCTGTGTATAGGCTCAATAGTAAGTCTATCAGCCTGTATCCCACTCTGTGTACAGGCTCAATAGAAAGTCTATCAGTCGGTATCGCACTCTGTATATAGGCTCAATAGTAAGTCTATCAGCCTGTATCCCACTCTGTGTACAGATTCACTAGTACATCTATCAGCCTGTATCCCTCTCTGTGTACAGGCTCAATAGAAAGTCTATCAGTCGGTATCGCACTCTGTATATAGGCTCAATAGTAAGTCTATCAGCCTGTATCCCACTCTGTGTACAGGCTCAATAGTAAGTCTATCAGCCTGTATCCCACTCTGTGTACAGATTCAATAGTACATCTATCAGCCTGTATCCCACTCTGTGTACAGGCTCAATAGGAAGTCTATCAGCCTGTATCCCACTCTGTGTACAGGCTCAATAGAAAGTCTATCAGCCTGTATCCCACTCTATGTACAGGTTCAATAGTAAGTCTATTAGCCTCTATCCCACTCTGTGTACAGGCTCAATAGTACATCTATCAGCCTGTATCCCACTCTGTGTACAGGCTCAATAGTAAGTCTATCAGTCTGTATCCCATTCTGTGTACAGACTCAATAGTAAGTCTATCAGCCTGTATCCCACTCTGTGTACAGACTCAATAGTAAGTCTATCAGCCTGTATCCCACTCTGTGTACAGGCTCAATTGTGCATTTATCAGCCTGTATCCCACTTTGTGTACAGGCCCAATAGAAAGTCTATCAGTCTGTATCCCACTCTGTGTACAGGCTCAATAGTACGTCTATCAGCCTGTATCCCACTCTGTGTACAGGCTCAATAGTGCGTTTATCAGCCTGTATCCCACTCTGTGTACAGGTCAATAGTAAGTCTATCAGCCGGTATCCCACTCTGTGTACAGGCTCAATAGTACGTCTATCAGCCTGTATCCTACTGTGTACAGGCTCAATAGTACATCTATCAGCCTGTATCCCACTCTGTGTACAGGTCAATAGTAAGTCTATCAGCCGGTATCCCACTCTGTGTACAGGCTCAATAGTAAGTCTATCAGCAGGTATCCCACTCTGTGTTCAGGCTCAATAGTTCGTCTATCAGCCTGTATCCTACTCTGTGTACAGGCTCAATAGTACATCTATCAGCCTGTATCCCACTCTGTGTACAGGCTCAATAGTAATTCTATCAGCCTGTATCCCACTCTGTGTACAGGTCAATAGTAATTCTATCAGCCGGTATCCCACTCTGTGTACAGGCTCAATAATAAGTCTATCAGCCTGTATCCCACTCTGTGTACAGACTCAATAGAAAGTCTATCAGTCTGTATCCCACTCTGTGTACAGGCTCAATAGTAAGTCTATCAGCCTGTATCCCACTCTGTGTACAGGCTCAATAGTAAGTCTATCAGCCTGTATCCCACTCTGTGTATAGGCTCAATAGTAAGTCTATCAGCCTGTATCCCACTCTGTTTATAGGCTCAATAGTAAGTCTATCAGCCTCTATCCCACTCTGTGTACAGGCTCAATAGTACATCTATCAGTCTGTATCCCACTCTGTGTACAGGCTCAATAGAAAATCTGTCAGCCTGTATTCCACTCTGTGTACAGACTCAATAGAAAGTCTATCAGTCTGTATCCCACTCTGTGTACAGGCTCAATAGTAAGTCTATCAGCCTGTATCCCACTCTGTGTACAGCCTCAATAGTAAGTCTATCAGCCTGTATCCTACTCTGTGTACAGGCTCAATAGAAAGTCTTATCAGCCTGTATCCCACTCTGTATACAGGCTCAATAGTACATCTATCAGCTTGTATCCCACTCTGTGTACAGGCTCAATAGTACATCTATCAGCCTGTATCCCACTCTGTGTACAGGTCAATAGTAAGTCTATTAGCCTGTATCCCACTCTGTGTATAGGCTCAATAGTACGTCTATCATCCTGTGTCCTACTCTGTGTACAGGCTCAATAGAAAGTCTTATCAGCCTGTATCCCACTCTGTATACAGGCTCAATAGTAATTCTATCAGCCTGTATCCCACTCTGTGTACAGGTCAATAGTAAGTCTATTAGCCTGTATCCCACACTGTGTATAGGCTCAATAGTAAGTCTATCAGCCTGTATCCCACTCTGTGTACAGGCTCAATAGTACGTCTATCAGCCTGTATCCTACTCTGTGTACAGGCTCAATAGAAAGTCTTATCAGCCTGTATCCCACTCTGTATACAGGCTCAATAGTAAGTCTATCAGCCTGTATCCCACTCTGTGTATAGGCTCAATAGTAAGTCTATCAGCCTGTATCCCACTCTGTGTACAGGCTCAATAGTAAGTCTATCAGCCTGTATCCCACTCTGTGTATAGGCTCAATAGTAAAGTCTATCAGCCTGTATCCCTCTCTGTGTACAGGCTCAATAGAAAGTCTATCAGTCGGTATCGCACTCTGTATATAGGCTCAATAGTAAGTCTATCAGCCTGTATCCCACTCTGTGTACAGGCTCAATAGTAAGTCTATCAGCCTGTATCCCACTCTGTGTACAGACTCAATAGAAAGTCTATCAGCCTGTATCCCACTCTGTGTATAGGCTCAATAGTAAGTCTATCAGCCTGTATCCCACTCTGTGTATAGGCTCAATAGTAAGTCTATCAGCCTGTATCACACTCTGTGTATAGGCTCAATAGTAAGTCTATCAGCCTGTATCCCACTCTGTGTATAGGCTCAATAGTAAGTCTATCAGCCTCTATCCCACTCTGTGTACAGGCTCAATAGTACATCTATCAGTCTGTATCCCACTCTGTGTACACGCTCAATAGAAATCTATCAGCCTGTATTCCACTCTGTGTACAGGCTCAATAGTAAGTCTATCAGCCTGTACCCCACTCTGTGTACAGGCTTAATAGAAAGACTATCAGTCTGTATCCCATTCTGTGTACAGGCTCAATAGTAAGTCTATCAGCCTGTATCCCACTCTGTGTACAGACTCAATAGTAAGTCTATCAGCCTGTATCCCTCTCTGTATACAGGCTCAATAGTACATCTATCAGCCTGTATCCCACTCTGTGTACAGGCTCAATAGAAAGTCTATCAGTCGGTATCGCACTCTGTGTATAGGCTCAATAGTAAGTCTATCAGCCTGTATCCCACTCTTTGTACAGATTCAATAGTACGTCTATCAGCCTGTATCCCACTCTGTGTACAGGCTCAATAGTAATTCTATCAGCCTGTATCCCACTCTGTGTACAGGTCAATAGTAAGTCTATCAGCCTGTATCCCACTCTGTGTACAGCCTCAATAGTAAGTCTATCAGCCTGTATCCTACTCTGTGTACAGGCTCAATAGAAAGTCTTATCAGCCTGTATCCCACTCTGTATACAGGCTCAATAGTACATCTATCAGCTTGTATCCCACTCTGTGTACAGGCTCAATAGTACATCTATCAGCCTGTATCCCACTCTGTGTACAGGTCAATAGTAAGTCTATTAGCCTGTATCCCACTCTGTGTATAGGCTCAATAGTACGTCTATCATCCTGTGTCCTACTCTGTGTACAGGCTCAATAGAAAGTCTTATCAGCCTGTATCCCACTCTGTATACAGGCTCAATAGTAATTCTATCAGCCTGTATCCCACTCTGTGTACAGGTCAATAGTAAGTCTATTAGCCTGTATCCCACACTGTGTATAGGCTCAATAGTAAGTCTATCAGCCTGTATCCCACTCTGTGTACAGGCTCAATAGTACGTCTATCAGCCTGTATCCTACTCTGTGTACAGGCTGAATAGAAAGTCTTATCAGCCTGTATCCCACTCTGTATACAGGCTCAATAGTAAGTCTATCAGCCTGTATCCCACTCTGTGTATAGGCTCAATAGTAAGTCTATCAGCCTGTATCCCACTCTGTGTACAGGCTCAATAGTAAGTCTATCAGCCTGTATCCCACTCTGTGTATAGGCTCAATAGTAAAGTCTATCAGCCTGTATCCCTCTCTGTGTACAGGCTCAATAGAAAGTCTATCAGTCGGTATCGCACTCTGTATATAGGCTCAATAGTAAGTCTATCAGCCTGTATCCCACTCTGTGTACAGGCTCAATAGTAAGTCTATCAGCCTGTATCCCACTCTGTGTACAGACTCAATAGAAAGTCTATCAGCCTGTATCCCACTCTGTGTATAGGCTCAATAGTAAGTCTATCAGCCTGTATCCCACTCTGTGTATAGGCTCAATAGTAAGTCTATCAGCCTGTATCCCACTCTGTGTATAGGCTCAATAGTAAGTCTATCAGCCTGTATCCCACTCTGTGTATAGGCTCAATAGTAAGTCTATCAGCCTGTATCCCACTCTGTGTATAGGCTCAATAGTAAGTCTATCAGCCTCTATCCCACTCTGTGTACAGGCTCAATAGTACATCTATCAGTCTGTATCCCACTCTGTGTACACGCTCAATAGAAATCTATCAGCCTGTATTCCACTCTGTGTACAGGCTCAATAGTAAGTCTATCAGCCTGTACCCCACTCTGTGTACAGGCTTAATAGAAAGACTATCAGTCTGTATCCCATTCTGTGTACAGGCTCAATAGTAAGTCTATCAGCCTGTATCCCACTCTGTGTACAGACTCAATAGTAAGTCTATCAGCCTGTATCCCTCTCTGTATACAGGCTCAATAGTACATCTATCAGCCTGTATCCCACTCTGTGTACAGGCTCAATAGAAAGTCTATCAGTCGGTATCGCACTCTGTGTATAGGCTCAATAGTAAGTCTATCAGCCTGTATCCCACTCTTTGTACAGATTCAATAGTACGTCTATCAGCCTGTATCCCACTCTGTGTACAGGCTCAATAGTAAGTCTATCAGCCGGTATCCCACTCTGTGTACAGGCTCAATAGTAAGTCTATCAGCCTGTATCCCACTCTGTGTACAGACTCAATAGAAAGTCTATCAGCCTGTATCCCACTCTGTGTACAGACTCAATTGTGCGTTTATCAGCCTGTATCCCACTTTGTGTACAGGCCCAATAGAAAGTCTATCAGTCTGTATCCCACTCTGTGTACAGGCTCAATAGTGCGTTTACCAGCCTGTATGCCACTTTGTGTACAGGCCCAATGGAAAGTCTATCAGCCTGTATCCCACTCTGTGTACAGGCTCAATAGTAATTCTATCAGTCTGTATTCCACTCTGTGTATAGGCTCAATAGAAAGTCTTTCAGCCTGTATCCCACTCTGTGTACAGGCTCAATAGTAAGTCTATCAGCCTGTATCCCACTCTGTGTACAGGCTCAATAGTGCGTTTATTAGCCTGTATGCCACTTTGTGTACAGGCCCAATGGAAAGTCTATTAGCCGGTATCCCACTCTGTGTATAGGCTCAATAGTAAGTCTATCAACCTGTATCCCACTCTGTGTACAGGCTTAATAGTAAGACTATCAGCCTGTATCCCACTCTGTGTACATGCGCAACAGAAAGTCTATCAGTCTGTATCCCACTCTGTGTACATCCTCAATAGTAAGTCTATCAGCCGGTATCCCACTCTGTGTACAGGCTCAATAGTACGTCTATCAGCCTGTATCCCACTCTGTGTACAGGCTCAATAGTACGTCTATCAGCCTGTATCCCACTCTGTGTACAGGCTCAATAGTACGTCTATCATCCTGTATCCCACTCTGTGTACAGGCTCAATAGTAAGTCTATCAGCCTGTATCCCACTCTGTATACAGGCTCAATAGAAAGTCTATCAGCCTGTATCCCACTCTGTGTACAGGCTCAATAGTACATCTATCAGCCTGTATCCCACTCTGTGTACAGGCTCAATAGTAATTCTTTCAGCCTGTATCCCACTCTGTGTACAGGTCAATAGTAAGTCTATCAGCCTGTATCCCACTCTGTATACAGGCTCAATAGTAAGTCTATCAGCCTAATTCCCACTCTGTGTACAGGGTCAATAGTAAGTCTATCAGCCTGAATCCCACTCTGTGTATAGGCTCAATAGTAAGTCTATCAGCCTGTATCCCACTCTGTGTACAGGCTCAATAGTAAGTCTATCAGCCTGTATCCCACTCTGTGTACAGGCTCAATAGAAAATCTATCAGCCTGTATCCCACTCTGTGCACAGGCTCAATAGAAAATCTATCAGCCTGTATCCCACTCTGTGTACAGGCTCAATAGTAAGTCTATCAGCCTGTATCCCACTCTGTGTACAGGCTCAATAGAAAGTCTATCAGTCTGTATCCCACTCTGTGTACAGGCTCAATAGTAAGTCTATCAGCCTGTATCCCACTCTGTGTACAGGCTCAATAGTAAGTCTATCAATCTGTATCCCACTCTGTGTACAGGCTCAATAGTAACTCTATCAGCCGGTATCCCACTCTGTGTACAGGCTCAATAGTACGTCTATCAGCCTGTATCCTACTCTGTGTACAGGCTCAATAGAAAGTCTTATCAGCCTGTATCCCACTCTGTATACAGGCTCAATAGTACATCTATCAGCCTGTATCCCACTCTGTGTACAGGTCAATAGTAAGTCTATTAGCCTGTATCCCACTCTGTGTACAGGCTCAATAGTAAAGCTATAAGCCTGTATCCCACTCTGTGTACAGGGTCAATAGTAAGTCTATCAGCCTGTATCCCACTCTGTGTATAGGCTCAATAGTAAGTCTATCAGCCTGTATCCCACTCTGTGTACAGGCTCAATAGTAAGTCTATCAGCCTGTATCCCACTCTGTGTATAGGCTCAATAGTAAAGTCTATCAGCCTGTATCCCTCTCTGTGTACAGGCTCAATAGAAAGTCTATCAGTCGGTATCGCACTCTGTATATAGGCTCAATAGTAAGTCTATCAGCCTGTATCCCACTCTGTGTACAGGCTCAATAGTAAGTCTATCAGCCTGTATCCCACTCTGTGTACAGATTCAATAGTACGTCTATCAGCCTGTATCCCACTCTGTGTACAGGCTCAATAGTAATTCTATCAGCCTGTATCCCACTCTGTGTACAGACTCAATAGAAAGTCTTATCAGCCTGTATCCCACTCTTTGTACAGGCTCAATAGTACGTCTATCAGCCTGTATCCCACTCTGTGTACAGGCTCAATAGTAAGTCTATCAGCCTGTATCCCACTCTGTTTACAGGCTCAATAGTAAGTCTATCAGCCTGTATCCCACTCTGTGTACAGGCTCAATAGAAAATCTATCAGCCTGTATACCACTCTGTGCACAGGCTCAATAGTAAGTCTATCAGCCTGTATCCCACTCTGTGTACAGGCTCAATAGAAAGTCTATCAGTCTGTATCCCACTCTGTGTACAGGCTCAATAGTAAGTCTATCAGCCTGTATCCCACTCTGTGTACAGGCTCAATAGAAATTTTATCAGTCTGTATCCCACTCTGTGTACAGGCTCAATAGTAAGTCTATCAGCCTGTTTCCCACTCTGTGTACAGACTCAATAGAAAGTCTATCAGCCTGTATCCCACTCTGTGTACAGGCTTAATAGTAAGACTATCAGCCTGTATCCCACTCTGTGTACAGGCTTAATAGTAAGACTATCAGCCTGTATCCCACTCTTTGTATAGATTCAATAGTACGTCTATCAGCCTGTATCCCACTCTGTGTACAGACTCAATAGTAATTCTATCAGCCTGTATCCCACTCTGTGTACAGACTCAATAGTAAGTCTATCAGCCTGTATCCCACTCTGTGTACAGACTCAATAGTAAGTCTATCAGCCTGTATCCCACTCTGTGTACAGACTCAATAGAAAGTCTATCAGCCTGTATCCCACTCTGTGTACAGACTCAATTGTGCGTTTATCAGCCTGTATCCCACTTTGTGTACAGGCCCAATAGAAAGTCTATCAGTCTGTATCCCACTCTGTGTACAGGCTCAATAGTGCGTTTACCAGCCTGTATGCCACTTTGTGTACAGGCCCAATGGAAAGTCTATCAGCCTGTATCCCACTCTGTGTACAGGCTCAATAGTAATTCTATCAGTCTGTATCCCACTCTGTGTATAGGCTCAATAGAAAGTCTATCAGCCTGTATCCCACTCTGTGTACAGGCTCAATAGTAAGTCTATCAGCCTGTATCCCACTCTGTGTACAGGCTCAATTGTGCGTTTATCAGCCTGTATCCCACTTTGTGTACAGGCCCAATAGAAAGTCTATCAGTCTGTATCCCACTCTGTGTACAGGCTCAATAGTGCGTTTATTAGCCTGTATGCCACTTTGTGTACAGGCCCAATGGAAAGTCTATTAGCCTGTATCCCACTCTGTGTATAGGCTCAATAGTAAGTCTATCAACCTGTATCCCACTCTGTGTACAGGCTTAATAGTAAGACTATCAGCCTGTATCCCACTCTGTGTACATGCGCAACATAAAGTCTATCAGCCTGTATCCCACTCTGTATACAGGCTCAATAGAAAGTCTATCAGCCTGTATCCCACTCTGTGTACAGGCTCAATAGTACATCTATCTGCCTGTATCCCACTCTGTGTACAGGCTCAATAGTAATTCTTTCAGCCTGTATCCCACTCTGTGTACAGGTCAATAGTAAGTCTATCAGCCTAATTCCCACTCTGTGTACAGGGTCAATAGTAAGTCTATCAGCCTGTATCCCACTCTGTGTATAGGCTCAATAGTAAGTCTATCAGCCTGTATCCCACTCTGTGTACAGGCTCAATAGAAAGTCTTATCAGCCTGTATCCCACTCTGTATACAGGCTCAATAGTACATCTATCAGCCTGTATCCCACTCTGTGTACAGGTCAATAGTAAGTCTATTAGCCTGTATCCCACTCTGTGTACAGGCTCAATAGTAAGTCTATAAGCCTGTATCCCACTCTGTGTACAGGGTCAATAGTAAGTCTATCAGCCTGTATCCCACTCTGTGTATAGGCTCAATAGTAAGTCTATCAGCCTGTATCCCACTCTGTGTACAGGCTCAATAGTAAGTCTATCAGCCTGTATCCCACTCTGTGTACAGGCTCAATAGAAAGTCTATCAGTCTGTATCCCACTCTGTGTACAGGCTCAATAGTAAGTCTATCAGCCTGTATCCCACTCTGTGTACAGGCTCAATAGAAATTTTATCAGTCTGTATCCCACTCTGTGTACAGGCTCAATAGTAACTCTATCTGCCTGTTTCCCACTCTGTGTACAGACTCAATAGAAAGTCTATCAGCCTGTATCCCACTCTGTGTACAGGCTCAATAGAAAGTCTATCAGTCTGTATCCCACTCTGTGTACAGGCTCAATAGTAAGTCTATCAGCCTGTATCCCACTCTGTGTACAGGCTCAATAGAAAGTCTATCAGTCTGTATCCCACTCTGTGTACAGGCTCAATAGTACATCTATCAGCCTGTATCCCACTCTGTGTACAGGTCAATAGTAAGTCTATTAGCCTGTATCCCACTCTGTATACAGGCTCAATAGTAAGGCTATAAGCCTGTATCCCACTCTGTGTACAGGGTCAATAGTAAGTCTATCAGCCTGTATCCCACTCTGTGTACAGGCTCAATAGTAAGTCTATCAGCCTGTATCCCACTCTGTGTACAGGCTCAATAGTAAAGTCTATCAGCCTGTATCCCACTCTGTGTACAGGCTCAATAGAAAGTCTATCAGTCGGTATCGCACTCTGTATATAGGCTCAATAGTAACTCTATCAGCCTGTATCCCACTCTGTGTACAGGCTCAATAGTAAGTCTATCAGCCTGTATCCCACTCTGTGTACAGACTCAATAGAAAGTCTATCAGCCTGTATCCCACTCTGTGTACAGGCTCAATAGAAAGTCTATCAGCCTGTATCCCACTCTGTGTATAGGCTCAATAGAAAGTCTATCAGCCTGTATCCCACTCTGTGTATAGGCTCAATAGTATGTCTATCAGCCTGTATCCCACTCTGTGTATAGGTTCAATAGTAAGTCTATCAGCCTCTATCCCACTCTGTGTACAGGCTCAATAGTACATCTATCAGTCTGTATTCCACTCTGTGTACAGGCTCAATAGTAAGTCTATCAGCCTGTACCCCACTCTGTGTACAGGCTTAATAGAAAGTCTATCAGTCGGTATCGCACTCTGTGTATAGGCTCAATAGTAAGTCTATCAGCCTGTATCCCACTCTGTGTACAGATTCAATAGTACGTCTATCAGCCTGTATCCCACTCTGTGTACAGGCTCAATAGTAAGTCTATCAGCCTGTATCCCACTCTGTGTACAGACTCAATAGAAAGTCTATCAGCCTGTATCCCACTCTGTGTACAGACTCAATTGTGCGTTTATCAGCCTGTATCCCACTTTGTGTACAGGCCCAATAGAAAGTCTATCAGTCTGTATCCCACTCTGTGTACAGGCTTAATAGTGCGTTTACCAGCCTGTATGCCACTTTGTGTACAGGCCCAATGGAAAGTCTATCAGCCTGTATCCCACTCTGTGTACAGGCTCAATAGTAATTCTATCAGTCTGTATCCCACTCTGTGTATAGGCTCAATAGAAAGTCTATCAGCCTGTATCCCACTCTGTGTACAGGCTCAATAGTAAGTCTATCAGCCTGTATCCCACTCTGTGTACAGGCTCAATTGTGCGTTTATCAGCCTGTATCCCACTTTGTGTACAGGCCCAATAGAAAGTCTATCAGTCTGTATCCCACTCTGTGTACAGGCTCAATAGTGCGTTTATTAGCCTGTATGCCACTTTGTGTACAGGCCCAATGGAAAGTCTATTAGCCTGTATCCCACTCTGTGTATAGGCTCAATAGTAAGTCTATCAGCCTGTATCCCACTCTGTGTACATGCGCAACAGAAAGTCTATCAGTCTGTATCACACTCTGTGTACAGGCTCAATAGTTCGTCTATCACTCTGTATCCCACTCTGTGTACAGGCTCAATAGTAAGTCTATCAGCCGGTATCCCACTCTGTGTACAGGCTCAATAGTACGTCTATCAGCCTGTATCCCACTCTGTGTACAGGCTCAATAGTACGTCTATCAGCCTGTATCCCACTCTGTGTACAGGCTCAATAGTACGTCTATCAGCCTGTATCCCACTCTGTGTACAGGCTCAATAGTACGTCTATCATCCTGTATCCCACTCTGTGTACAGGCTCAATAGTAAGTCTATCAGCCTGTATCCCACTCTGTATACAGGCTCAATAGAAAGTCTATCAGCCTGTATCCCACTCTGTGTACAGGCTCAATAGTACATCTATCAGCCTGTATCCCACTCTGTGTACAGGCTCAATAGTAATTCTTTCAGCCTGTATCCCACTCTGTGTACAGGTCAATAGTAAGTCTATCAGCCTGTATCCCACTCTGTATACAGGCTCAATAGTAAGTCTATCAGCCTAATTCCCACTCTGTGTACAGGGTCAATAGTAAGTCTATCAGCCTGTATCCCACTCTGTGTATAGGCTCAATAGTAAGTCTATCAGCCTGTATCCCACTCTGTGTACAGGCTCAATAGAAAGTCTTATCAGCCTGTATCCCACTCTGTATACAGGCTCAATAGTACATCTATCAGCCTGTATCCCACTCTGTGTACAGGTCAATAGTAAGTCTATTAGCCTGTATCCCACTCTGTGTACAGGCTCAATAGTAAGTCTATAAGCCTGTATCCCACTCTGTGTACAGGGTCAATAGTAAGTCTATCAGCCTGTATCCCACTCTTTTTATAGGCTCAATAGTAAGTCTATCAGCCTGTATCCCACTCTGTGTACAGGCTCAATAGTAAGTCTATCAGCCTGTATCCCACTCTGTGTACAGGCTCAATAGAAAGTCTATCAGTCTGTATCCCACTCTGTGTACAGGCTCAATAGTAAGTCTATCAGCCTGTATCCCACTCTGTGTACAGGCTCAATAGAAATTTTATCAGTCTGTATCCCACTCTGTGTACAGGCTCAATAGTAACTCTATCTGCCTGTTTCCCACTCTGTGTACAGACTCAATAGAAAGTCTATCAGCCTGTATCCCACTCTGTGTACAGGCTCAATAGAAAGTCTATCAGTCTGTATCCCACTCTGTGTACAGGCTCAATAGTAAGTCTATCAGCCTGTATCCCACTCTGTGTACAGGCTCAATAGAAAGTCTATCAGTCTGTATCCCACTCTGTGTACAGGCTCAATAGTACATCTATCAGCCTGTATCCCACTCTGTGTACAGGTCAATAGTAAGTCTATTAGCCTGTATCCCACTCTGTATACAGGCTCAATAGTAAGGCTATAAGCCTGTATCCCACTCTGTGTACAGGGTCAATAGTAAGTCTATCAGCCTGTATCCCACTCTGTGTACAGGCTCAATAGTAAGTATATCAGCCTGTATCCCACTCTGTGTATAGGCTCAATAGTAAAGTCTATCAGCCTGTATCCCACTCTGTGTACAGGCTCAATAGAAAGTCTATCAGTCGGTATCGCACTCTGTATATAGGCTCAATAGTAACTCTATCAGCCTTTATCCCACTCTGTGTACAGGCTCAATAGTAAGTCTATCAGCCTGTATCCCACTCTGTGTACAGACTCAATAGAAAGTCTATCAGCCTGTATCCCACTCTGTGTACAGGCTCAATAGAAAGTCTATCAGCCTGTATCCCACTCTGTGTATAGGCTCAATACAAAGTCTATCAGCCTGTATCCCACTCTGTGTATAGGCTCAATAGTAAGTCTATCAGCCTGTATCCCACTCTGTGTATAGGTTCAATAGTAAGTCTATCAGCCTCTATCCCACTCTGTGTACAGGCTCAATAGTACATCTATCAGTCTGTATCCCACTCTGTGTACAGGCTCAATAGAAATCTATCAGCCTGTATTCCACTCTGTGTACAGGCTCAATAGTAAGTCTATCAGCCTGTACCCCACTCTGTGTACAGGCTTAATAGAAAGTCTATCAGTCGGTATCGCACTCTGTGTATAGGCTCAATAGTAAGTCTATCAGCCTGTATCCCACTCTGTGTACAGATTCAATAGTACGTCTATCAGCCTGTATCCCACTCTGTGTACAGGCTCAATAGTAAGTCTATCAGCCTGTATCCCACTCTGTGTACAGACTCAATAGAAAGTCTATCAGCCTGTATCCCACTCTGTGTACAGACTCAATTGTGCGTTTATCAGCCTGTATCCCACTTTGTGTACAGGCCCAATAGAAAGTCTATCAGTCTGTATCCCACTCTGTGTACGGGCTTAATAGTGCGTTTACCAGCCTGTATGCCACTTTGTGTACAGGCCCAATGGAAAGTCTATCAGCCTGTATCCCACTCTGTGTACAGGCTCAATAGTAATTCTATCAGTCTGTATCCCACTCTGTGTATAGGCTCAATAGAAAGTCTATCAGCCTGTATCCCACTCTGTGTACAGGCTCAATAGTAAGTCTATCAGCCTGTATCCCACTCTGTGTACAGGCTCAATTGTGCGTTTATCAGCCTGTATCCCACTTTGTGTACAGGCCCAATAGAAAGTCTATCAGTCTGTATCCCACTCTGTGTACAGGCTCAATAGTGCGTTTATTAGCCTGTATGCCACTTTGTGTACAGGCCCAATGGAAAGTCTATTAGCCTGTATCCCACTCTGTGTATAGGCTCAATAGTAAGTCTATCAGCCTGTATCCCACTCTGTGTACATGCGCAACAGAAAGTCTATCAGTCTGTATCACACTCTGTGTACAGGCTCAATAGTTCGTCTATCACTCTGTATCCCACTCTGTGTACAGGCTCAATAGTAAGTCTATCAGCCGGTATCCCACTCTGTGTACAGGCTCAATAGTACGTCAATCAGCCTGTATCCCACTCTGTGTACAGGCTCAATAGTACGTCTATCAGCCTGTATCCCACTCTGTGTACAGGCTCAATAGTAAGTCTATCAGCCTGTATCCCACTCTGTATACAGGCTCAATAGAAAGTCTATCAGCCTGTATCCCACTCTGTGTACAGGCTCAATAGTACATCTATCAGCCTATATCCCACTCTGTGTACAGGCTCAATAGTAATTCTTTCAGCCTGTATCCCACTCTGTGTACAGGTCAATAGTAAGTCTATCAGCCTGTATCCCACTCTGTATACAGGCTCAATAGTAAGTCTATCAGCCTAATTCCCACTCTGTGTACAGGGTCAATAGTAAGTCTATCAGCCTGTATCCCACTCTGTGTATAGGCTCAATAGTAAGTCTATCAGCCTGTATCCCACTCTGTGTACAGGCTCAATAGAAAGTCTATCAGTCTGTATCCCACTCTGTGTACAGGCTCAATAGTAAGTCTATCAGCCTGTATCCCACTCTGTGTACAGGCTCAATAGTAAGTCTATCAACCTGTATCCCACTCTGTGTACAGGTTCAATAGAAAGTATATCAGCCTGTATCCCACTCTGTGTACAAGCTCAATAGTAAGTCTATCAGCCTGTATCCCACTCTGTGTACAGGCTCAATAGAAAGTCTATCAGCCTCTATCCCACTCTGTGTACAGGCTCAATAGTAAGTCTATCAGTCTGTATCCCACTCTGTGTACAGGCTCAATAGTAAGTCTATCAGCCTGTTTCCCACTCTGTGTACAGACTCAATAGAAAGTCTATCAGCCTGTATCCCACTCTGTGTACAGGCTTAATAGTAAGACTATCAGCCTGTATCCCACGCTGTGTACAGGCGCAACAGAAAGTCTATCAGTCTGTATCACACTCTGTGTACAGGCTCAATAGTTCGTCTATCACTCTGTATCCCACTCTGTGTACAGGCTCAATAGAAATTCTATCAGCCTCTATCCCGCTCTGTGTACAGGCTCAATAGTAAGTCTATCAGTCTGTATCCCACTCTGTGTACAGGCTCAATAGTAAGTCTATCAGCCGGTATCCCACTCTGTGTACAGGCTCAATAGTACGTCTATCAGCCTGTATCCTACTCTGTGTACAGGCTCAATAGAAAGTCTTATCAGCCTGTATCCCACTCTGTATACAGGCTCAATCGTACATCTATCAGCCTGTATCCCACTCTGTGTACAGGCTCAATAGTAATTCTATCAGCCTGTATCCCACTCTGTGTACAGGTCAATAGTAAGGCTATTAGCCTTTATCCCACTCTGTATACAGGCTCAATAGTAAGTCTATCAGCCTGTATCCCACTCTGTGTATAGGCTCAATAGTAAGTCTATCAGCCTATATCCCGCTCTGTGTACAGGCTCAATAGAAAGTCTATCAGCCTGTATCCCTCTCTGTGTACAGACTCAATAGTAAGTCTATCAGCCTGTTTCCCACTCTGTGTACAGACTCAATAGTAAGTCTATCAGCTTGTATCCCACTCTGTGTATAGGCTGATTAGTAAGTCTATCAGCCTCTATCCCACTCTGTGTACAGGCTCAATACTAAGTCTATCAGCCTATATCCCACTCTGTGTACAGACTCAATAGTAAGTCTATCAGCCTGTATCCCACTCTGTGTACAGGCTCAATAGTAAGTCTATCAGCCTGTATCCCACTCTGTGTACAGGCTCAATAGAAAGTCTATCAGTCTGTATCCTACTCTGTGTACAGGTTTGATAGTAAGTCTATCAGCCTGTATCCCACTCTGTGTACAGGCTTGATAGTAAGTCTATCACTCTGTATCCCACTCTGTGTACATGCTCAATAGAAAGTCTATCAGCCTCTATCCCGCTCTGTGTACAGGCTCAATAGAAAGTCTATCAGCCTGTATCCCACTCTGTGTACAGACTCAATAGTAATTCTATCAGCCGGTATCCCACTCTGTGTACAGGTCAATAGAAAGTCTATCAGCTTGTATCCCACTCTGTGTATAGGCTGATTAGTAAGTCTATCAGCCTCTATCCCACTCTGTGTACAGGTCAATAGAAAGTCTATCAGCTTGTATCCCACTCTGTGTATAGGCTGATTAGTAAGTCTATCAGCCTCTATCCCACTCTGTGTACAGGCTCAAAAGAAAGTCTATCAGTCTGTATCCCACTCTGTGTGCAGGCTCAATAGTAAGTCTATCAGCCTGTATCCCACTCTGTGTACAGGCTTGATAGTTAGTCTATCACTCTGTAGCCCACTCTGTGTACATGCTCAATAGAAAGTCTATCAGCCTGTATCCCACTCTGTGTACAGGCTCGATAGTAAGTCTATCAGCCGGTATCCCACTCTGTGTACAGGCTCAATAGAAAGTCTATCAGCCTGTATCCCACTCTGTGTACACACTCAATAGTAAGTCTATCAGCCTGTATCCCACTCTGTGTATAGGCTTAATAGTAAGTCTATCAGCCTGTATCCCACTCTGTGTACAGGCTCAATAGTAAGTCTATCAGCCTGTATCCCACTCTGTGTACAAGCTCAATAGTAAGTCTATCAGCCGGTATCCCACTCTGTGTATAGGCTCAATAGTAAGTCTATCAGCCTGTATCCCACTCTGTGTACAGGCTCAATAGTAAGTCTATCAGCCTCTATCCCGCTCTGTGTACAGGCTCAATAGAAAGTCTATCAGCCTGTATCCCTCTCTGTGTACAGACTCAATAGTAAGTCTATCAGCCCGTATCCCACTCTGTGTACAGGCCCAATAGAAAGTCTATCAGCCTGTATCCCACTCTGTATACAGGCTCAATAGTACGTTTATCAGCCTGTATCCCACTCTGTGTACAGGCTCAATAGTAAGTCTATCAGCCTGTATCCCTCTCTCTGTACAGACTCAATAGAAAGTCTATCAGCCTGTATCCCTCTCTGTGTACAGACTCAATAGTAAGTCTATCAGCCTGTATCCCTCTCTGTGTACAGGTCAATAGTAAGTCTATTAGCCTGTATCCCACTCTGTATACAGGCTCAATAGTAAGTCTATCAGCCTGTATCCCTCTCTGTGTACAGGCTCAATAGAAAGTCTATCAGTCGGTATCGCACTCTGTGTATAGGCTCAATAGTAAGTCTATCAGCCGGTATCCCACTCTGTGTACAGGCCCAATAGAAAGTCTATCAGTCTGTATCCCACTCTGTGTACAGGTCAATAGTAAGTCTATCAGCCTGTATCGCACTCTGTGTACAGGGTCAATAGAACGTCTATCAGCCTGTATCCCACTCTGTGTACAGGCTCAATAGTAAGTCTATCAGCCTGTATCCCACTCTGTGTATAGGCTCAATAGTAAGTCTATCAGCCTGTATCCCACTCTGTGTACAGGCTCAATAGTAATTCTATCAGTCTGTATCCCACTCTGTGTATAGGCTCAATAGTAAGTCTATCAGCCTGTATCCCACTCTGTGTACAGGCTCAATAGTAATTCTATCAGTCTGTATCCCACTCTGTGTATAGGCTCAATAGTAAGTCTATCAGCCTGTATCCCACTCTGTATACAGGCTCAATAGTACATCTATCAGCCTGTATCCCACTCTGTGTACAGGCTCAATAGTAAGTCTATCAGCCTGTATCCCACTCTGTGTACAGGGTCAATAGTAAGTCTATCAGTCGGTACCCCACTCTGTGTACAAGCTCAATAGTAAGTCTATCAGCCTGTATCCCACTCTGTGTACAGACTCAATAGAAAGTCTATCAGCCTGTATCCCTCTCTGTGTACAGACTCAATAGTAAGTCTATCAGCCTGTATCCCTCTCTGTGTACAGGTCAATAGTAAGTCTATTAGCCTGTATCCCACTCTGTATACAGGCTCAATAGTAAGTCTATCAGCCTGTATCCCTCTCTGTGTACAGGCTCAATAGAAAGTCTATCAGTCGGTATCGCACTCTGTGTATAGGCTCAATAGTAAGTCTATCAGCCGGTATCCCACTCTGTGTACAGGCCCAATAGAAAGTCTATCAGTCTGTATCCCACTCTGTGTACAGGTCAATAGTAAGTCTATCAGCCTGTATCGCACTCTGTGTACAGGGTCAATAGAACGTCTATCAGCCTGTATCCCACTCTGTGTACAGGCTCAATAGTAAGTCTATCAGCCTGTATCCCACTCTGTGTATAGGCTCAATAGTAAGTCTATCAGCCTGTATCCCACTCTGTGTACAGGCTCAATAGTAATTCTATCAGTCTGTATCCCACTCTGTGTATAGGCTCAATAGTAAGTCTATCAGCCTGTATCCCACTCTGTGTACAGGCTCAATAGTAATTCTATCAGTCTGTATCCCACTCTGTGTATAGGCTCAATAGTAAGTCTATCAGCCTGTATCCCACTCTGTATACAGGCTCAATAGTACATCTATCAGCCTGTATCCCACTCTGTGTACAGGCTCAATAGTAAGTCTATCAGCCTGTATCCCACTCTGTGTACAGGGTCAATAGTAAGTCTATCAGTCGGTACCCCACTCTGTGTACAAGCTCAATAGTAAGTCTATCAGCCTGTATCCCACTCTGTGTACAGACTCAATAGAAAGTCTATCAGCCTGTATCCCACTCTGTGTACAGGCTCAATAGTAAGTCTATCAGCCTGTATCCCACTCTGTGTATAGGCTTAATAGTAAGTCTATCAGCCTGTATCCCACTCTGTGTACAGGCTCAATAGAAAGTCTATCAGCCTGTATCCCACTCTGTGTACACACTCAATAGTAAGTCTATCAGCCTGTATCCCACTCTGTGTACAGGCTCAATAGTAAGTCTATCAGCCTGTATCCCACTCTGTGTACAGGCTCAATAGTAAGTCTATCAGCCGGCATCCCACTCTGTGTACAGGCTCAATAGTACGTCTATCAGCCTATATCCCACTCTGTGTACAGGCTCAATAGTACGTCTATCAGCCTGTATCCCACTCTGTGTACAGGCTCAATAGAAAGTCTATCAGCCTGTATCCCACTCTGTGTACACACTCAATAGTAAGTCTATCAGCCTGTATCCCACTCTGTGTACAGGCTCAATAGTAAGTCTATCAGCCGGCATCCCACTCTGTGTACCAGCTCAATAGTACGTCTATCAGCCTATATCCCACTCTGTGTACAGGCTCAATAGTACGTCTATCAGCCTGTATCCCACTCTGTGTACAGGCTCAATAGAAAGTCTATCAGCCTGTATCCCACTCTGTGTACAGGCTCAATAGTACATCTATCAGCCTGTATCCCACTCTGTGTACAGGCTCAATAGTAAGTCTATCAGCCTGTATCCCACTCTGTGTACAAGCTCAATAGTAAGTCTATCAGCCTGTATCCCACTCTGTGTACAGGCTCAATAGTAAGTCTATCAGCCTGTATCCCACTCTGTGTACAGGCTTGATAGTAAGTCTATCACTCTGTATCCCACTCTGTGTACATGCTCAATAGAAAGTCTATCAGCCTGTATCCCACTCTGTGTACAGACTCAATAGTAAGTCTATCAGCCTGTATCCCACTCTGTGTACAGGCTCGATAGTAAGTCTATCAGTCTGTATCCCACTCTGTGTACAGGCTCAATAGTAAGTCTATCAGCCTGTTTCCCACTCTGTGTACAGACTCAATAGAAAGTCTATCAGCCTGAATCCCAATCTCTGTGTACAGGCTTAATAGTAAGACTATCAGCCTGTATCCCACGCTGTGTACAGGCGCAACAGAAAGTCTATCAGTCTGTATCACACTCTGTGTACAGGCTCAATAGTACGTCTATCAGCCTGTATCCTACTCTGTGTACAGGCTCAATAGAAAGTCTTATCAGCCTGTATCCCACTCTGTATACAGGCTCAATCGTACATCTATCAGCCTGTATCCCACTCTGTGTACAGGTCAATAGTAAGTCTATTAGCCTTTATCCCACTCTGTATACAGGCTCAATAGTAAGTCTATCAGCCTGTATCCCACTCTGTGTACAGGGTCAATAGAAAGTCTATCAGCCTGTATCCCACTCTGTGTACAGGCTCAATAGTAAGTCTATCAGCCTGTATCCCACTCTGTGTATAGGCTCAATAGTAATTCTATCAGTCTGTATCCCACTCTGTGTACAGGCTCAATAGTAAGTCTATCAGCCTGTATCCCACTCTGTGTATAGGCTCAATAGTAAGTCTATCAGCCTGTATCCCACTCTGTGTATAGGCTCAATAGTAAGTCTATCAGCCTCTATCCCGCTCTGTGTACAGGCTCAATAGTAAGTCTATCAGCCTGTATCCCACTCTGTGTACAGGCTCAATAGAAAGTCTATCAGCCTCTATCCCACTCTGTGTACAGACACAATGGAAAGTCTATCAGCCTGTATCCCACTCTGTATACAGGCTCAATAGTACGTCTATCAGCCTGTATCCCACTCTGTGTACAGGCTCAATAGTAATTCTATCAGCCGGTATCCCACTCTGTGTACAGGTCAATAGAAAGTCTATCAGCTTGTATCCCACTCTGTGTATAGGCTGATTAGTAAGTCTATCAGCCTCTATCCCACTCTGTGTACAGGCTCAATACTAAGTCTATCAGCCTATATCCCACTCTGTGTACAGACTCAATAGTAAGTCTATCAGCCTGTATCCCACTCTGTGTACAGGCTCAATAGAAAGTCTATCAGTCTGTATCCTACTCTGTGTACAGGCTTGATAGTAAGTCTATCAGCCTGTATCCCACTCTGTGTACAGGCTTGATAGTAAGTCTATCACTCTGTATCCCACTCTGTGTACATGCTCAATAGTAATTCTATCAGCCGGTATCCCACTCTGTGTACAGGTCAATAGAAAGTCTATCAGCTTGTATCCCACTCTGTGTATAGGCTGATTAGTAAGTCTATCAGCCTCTATCCCACTCTGTGTACAGGTCAATAGAAAGTCTATCAGCTTGTATCCCACTCTGTGTATAGGCTGATTAGTAAGTCTATCAGCCTCTATCCCACTCTGTGTACAGGCTCAAAAGAAAGTCTATCAGTCTGTATCCCACTCTGTGTACAGGCTCAATAGTAAGTCTATCAGCCTGTATCCCACTCTGTGTACAGGCTTGATAGTAAGTCTATCACTCTGTATCCCACTCTGTGTACATGCTCAATAGAAAGTCTATCAGCCTGTATCCCACTCTGTGTACAGACTCAATAGTAAGTCTATCAGCCTGTATCCCACTCTGTGTACAGGCTCGATAGTAAGTCTATCAGCCGGTATCCCACTCTGTGTACAGGCTCAATAGAAAGTCTTATCAGCCTGTATCCCACTCTGTATACAGGCTCAATAGTACATCTATCAGCCTGTATTCCACTCTGTGTACAGGCTCAATAGTAATTCTCTCAGCCTGTATCCCACTCTGTGTACAGGTCAATAGTAAGTCTATTAGTTGTATCCCACTCTGTGTACAGGGTCAATAGTAAGTCTATCAGCCTGTATCCCACTCTGTGTACAGGCTCAATAGTAAGTCTATCAGCCTGTATCCCACTCTCTGTATAGGCTCAATAGTAAGTCTATCAGCCTGTATCCCACTCTGTGTACAGGCTCAATAGTAATTCTATCAGTCTGTATCCCACTCTGTGTATAGGCTCAATAGTAAGTCTATCAGCCTCTATCCCACTCTGTGTACAGGCTCAATAGTAAGTCTATCAGCCTGTATCCCACTCTGTGTACAAGCTCAATAGTAAGTCTATCAGCCGGTATCCCACTCTGTGTACAGGCTCAATAGTAAGTCTATCAGCCTGTATCCCACTCTGTGTACAGGCTCAATAGTAAGTCTATCAGCCTCTATCCCGCTCTGTGTACAGGCTCAATAGAAAGTCTATCAGCGTGTATCCCTCTCTGTGTACAGACTTAATAGTAAGTCTATCAGCCCGTATCCCACTCTGTGTACAGGCCCAAAAGAAAATCTATCAGCCTGTATCCCACTCTGTGTATAGGCTCAATAGTACGTCTATCAGCCTGTATCCCACTCTGTGTATAGGCTCAATAGTAAGTCTATCAGCCTGTATCCCTCTCTGTGTACAGACTCAATAGTAAGTCTATCAGCCTGTATCCCACTCTGTGTACAGATTCAGTAGTACGTCTATCAGCCTGTATCCCACTCTGTGTACAGACTCAATAGAAAGTCTATCAGCCTGTATCCCTCTCTGTGTACAGACTCAATAGTAAGTCTATCAGCCTGTATCCCACTCTGTATACAGGCTCAATAGTACATCTATCAGCCTGTATCCCACTCTGTGTACAGGTCAATAGTAAGTCTATTAGCCTGTATCCCACTCTGTATACAGGCTCAATAGTAAGTCTATCAGCCTGTATCCCACTCTGTGTACAGGCTCAATAGTAAGTCTATCAGCCTGTATCCCTCTCTGTGTACAGGCTCAATAGAAAGTCTATCAGTCGGTATCGCACTCTGTGTATAGGCTCAATAGTAAGTCTATCAGCCTGTATCCCACTCTGTGTACAGATTCAGTAGTACGTCTATCAGCCTGTATCCCACTCTGTGTACAGACTCAATAGAAAGTCTATCAGCCGGTATCCCACTCTGTGTACAGGCTCAATAGAAAGTCTATCAGCCTGTGTCCCACTCTGTGTATAGCCTCAATAGTAAGTCTATCAGCCTGTATCCCACTCTGTGTATAGGCTCAATAGTAAGTCTATCAGCCTCTATCCCACTCTGTGTACAGTCTCAATAGTACATCTATCAGTCTGTATCCCACTCTGTGTACAGGATCAATAGTAAGTCTATCAGCCTGTACCCCACTCTGTGTAAAGGCTTAATAGAAAGTCTATCAGTCTGTATCCCATTCTGTGTACAGGCTCAATAGTGCGTTTATCAGCCTGTATCCCACTTTGTGTACAGGCCCAATAGAAAGTCTATCAGTCTGTATCCCACTCTGTGTACAGGTCAATAGTAAGTCTATCAGCCTGTATCCCACTCTGTGTACAGGCTCAATAGAAAGTCTATCAGTCTGTATCCCACTCTGTGTACAGGCTCAATAGTAAGTCTATCAGCCTGTATCCCACTCTGTGTACAGGCTCAATAGAAAGTCTATCAGTCTGTATCCCACTCTGTGTACAGGCTCAATAGTAAGTCTATCAGCCTCTATCCCACTCGGTGTACAGACTCAATAGAAAGTCTATCAGCCTGTATCCCACTCTGTGTACAGGCTTAATAGTAAGTCTATCAGCCTGTATCCCACTCTGTGTACAGGCTCAATAGTAATTCTATCAGTCTGTATCCCACTCTGTGTATAGGCTCAATAGTAAGTCTATCAGCCGGTATCCCACTCTGTGTACAGGCTCAATAGTACGTCTATCATCCTGTATCCTACTCTGTGTACAGGCTCAATAGAAAGTCTTATCAGCCTGTATCCCACTCTGTATACAGGCTCAATAGTACATCTATCAGCCTGTATCCCACTCTGTGTACAGGCTCAATAGTAATTCTATCAGCCTGTATCCCACTCTGTGTACAGGTCAATAGTAAGTCTATTAGCCTGTATCCCACTCTGTGTACAGACTCAATAGAAAGTCTATCAGCCTGTATCCCTTTGTGTACAGACTCAATAGTAAGTCTATCAGTCTGTATCCCACTCTGTGTACAGGCCCAATAGAAAGTCTATCAGCTCTGTATACAGGCTCAATAGTACGTCTATCAGCCTGTATCCCACTCTGTGTAGAGGCTCAATAGTAATTCTATCAGCCTGTATCCCACTCTGTGTACAGGTCAATAGTAAGTCTATCAGCCTGTATCCCACTCTGTGTACAGACTCAATAGTACGTCTATCAGCCTGTATCCCACTCTGTGTACAGACTCAATAGAAAGTTTATCAGTCTGTATCCCACTCTGTGTACAGACTCAATAGAAAGTCTATCAGTCTGTATCCCACTCTGTGTACAGGCTCAATAGTAAGTCTATCAGCCTGTATGCCACTCTGTGTACAGGCTCAATAGTAAGTCTATCAGCCTGTATCCCACTCTGTGTACTGGCTCAATAGAATATCTATCAGCCTGTATCCCACTCTGTGTACAGGCTCAATAGTAAGTCTATCAGTCTGTATCCCACTCTGTGTACAGGCTCAATAGTAAGTCTATCAGCCTGTATCCCACTCTGTGTACAGGCTCAATAGAAAGTCTATCAGTCTGTATCCCACTCTGTGTACAGGCTCAATAGTAATTCTATCAGCCTGTATCCCACTCTGTGTACAGGTCAATAGTAAGTCTATCAGCCTGTATCCCACTCTGTGTACAGGCTCAATAGTACGTCTATCAGCCTGTATCCCACTCTGTGTACAGGTCAATAGAAAGTCTATCAGCTTGTATCCCACTCTGTGTATAGGCTGATTAGTAAGTCTATCAGCCTCTATCCCACTCTGTGTACAGGTCAATAGAAAGTCTATCAGCTTGTATCCCACTCTGTGTACAGGCTCAATAGAAAGTCTATCAGTCTGTATCCCACTCTGTGTACAGGCTCAAAAGAAAGTCTATCAGTCTGTATCCCACTCTGTGTACAGGTCAATAGAAAGTCTATCAGCTTGTATCCCACTCTGTGTACAGGCTCAATAGAAAGTCTATCAGCCTCTATCCCACTCTGTGTACAGGCTCAAAAGAAAGTCTATCAGTCTGTATCCCACTCTGTGTACAGGCTCAATAGTAAGTCTATCAGCCTGTATCCCACTCTGTGTACAGGCTTGATAGTAAGTCTATCACTCTGTATCCCACTCTGTGTACATGCTCAATAGAAAGTCTATCAGCCTGTATCCCACTCTGTGTACAGACTCAATAGTAAGTCTATCAGCCTGTATCCCACTCTGTGTACAGGCTCGATAGTAAGTCTATCAGCCGGTATCCCACTCTGTGTACAGGCTCAATAGAAAGTCTTATCAGCCTGTATCCCACTCTGTATACAGGCTCAATAGTACATCTATCAGCCTGTATTCCACTCTGTGTACAGGCTCAATAGTAATTCTCTCAGCCTGTATCCCACTCTGTGTACAGGTCAATAGTAAGTCTATTAGCTTGTATCCCACTCTGTGTACAGGGTCAATAGTAAGTCTATCAGCCTGTATCCCACTCTGTGTACAGGCTCAATAGTAAGTCTATCAGCCTGTATCCCACTCTGTGTATAGGCTCAATAGTAAGTCTATCAGCCTCTATCCCACTCTGTGTACAGGCTCAATAGTAAGTCTATCAGCCTGTATCCCACTCTGTGTACAAGCTCAATAGTAAGTCTATCAGCCGGTATCCCACTCTGTGTACAGGCTCAATAGTAAGTCTATCAGCCTGTATCCCACTCTGTGTACAGGCTCAATAGTAAGTCTATCAGCCTCTATCCCGCTCTGTGTACAGGCTCAATAGAAAGTCTATCAGCGTGTATCCCTCTCTGTGTACAGACTCAATAGTAAGTCTATCAGCCCGTATCCCACTCTGTGTACAGGCCCAATAGAAAGTCTATCAGCCTGTATCCCACTCTGTGTATAGGCTCAATAGTACGTCTATCAGCCTGTATCCCACTCTGTGTATAGGCTCAATAGTAAGTCTATCAGCCTGTATCCCTCTCTGTGTACAGACTCAATAGTAAGTCTATCAGCCTGTATCCCTCTCTGTGTACAGACTCAATAGTAAGTCTATCAGCCTGTATCCCACTCTGTATACAGGCTCAATAGTACATCTATCAGCCTGTATCCCACTCTGTGTACAGGTCAATAGTAAGTCTATTAGCCTGTATCCCACTCTGTATACAGGCTCAATAGTAAGTCTATCAGCCTGTATCCCACTCTGTGTACAGGCTCAATAGTAAGTCTATCAGCCTGTATCCCTCTCTGTGTACAGGCTCAATAGAAAGTCTATCAGTAGGTATCGCACTCTGTGTATAGGCTCAATAGTAAGTCTATCAGCCTGTATCCCACTCTGTGTACAGATTCAATAGTACGTCTATCAGCCTGTATCCCACTCTGTGTACAGACTCAATAGAAAGTCTATCAGCCGGTATCCCACTCTGTGTACAGGCTCAATAGAAAGTCTATCAGCCTGTGTCCCACTCTGTGTATAGCCTCAATAGTAAGTCTATCAGCCTGTATCCCACTCTGTGTATAGGCTCAATAGTAAGTCTATCAGCCTCTATCCCACTCTGTGTACAGTCTCAATAGTACATCTATCAGTCTGTATCCCACTCTGTGTACAGGATCAATAGTAAGTCTATCAGCCTGTACCCCACTCTGTGTAAAGGCTTAATAGAAAGTCTATCAGTCTGTATCCCATTCTGTGTACAGGCTCAATAGTGCGTTTATCAGCCTGTATCCCACTTTGTGTACAGGCCCAATAGAAAGTCTATCAGTCTGTATCCCACTCTGTGTACAGGTCAATAGTAAGTCTATCAGCCTGTATCCCACTCTGTGTACAGGCTCAATAGAAAGTCTATCAGTCTGTATCCCACTCTGTGTACAGGCTCAATAGCAAGTCTATCAGCCTGTATCCCACTCTGTGTACAGGCTCAATAGAAAGTCTATCAGTCTGTATCCCACTCTGTGTACAGGCTCAATAGTAAGTCTATCAGCCTCTATCCCACTCGGTGAACAGACTCAATAGAAAGTCTATCAGCCTGTATCCCACTCTGTGTACAGGCTTAATAGTAAGTCTATCAGCCTGTATCCCACTCTGTGTACAGGCTCAATAGTAATTCTATCAGTCTGTATCCCACTCTGTGTATAGGCTCAATAGTAAGTCTATCAGCCGGTATCCCACTCTGTGTACAGGCTCAATAGTACGTCTATCATCCTGTATCCTACTCTGTGTACAGGCTCAATAGAAAGTCTTATCAGCCTGTATCCCACTCTGTATACAGGCTCAATAGTACATCTATCAGCCTGTATCCCACTCTGTGTACAGGCTCAATAGTAATTCTATCAGCCTGTATCCCACTCTGTGTACAGGTCAATAGTAAGTCTATTATCCTGTATCCCACTCTGTGCACAGACTCAATAGAATGTCTATCAGCCTGTATCCCTCTCTGTGTACAGACTCAATAGTAAGTCTATCAGTCTGTATCCCACTCTGTGTACAGGCCCAATAGAAAGTCTATCAGCTCTGTATACAGGCTCAATAGTACGTCTATCAGCCTGTATCCCACTCTGTGTAGAGGCTCAATAGTAATTCTATCAGCCTGTATCCCACTCTGTGTACAGGTCAATAGTAAGTCTATCAGCCTGTATCCCACTCTGTGTACAGACTCAATAGTACGTCTATCAGCCTGTATCCCACTCTGTGTACAGACTCAATAGAAAGTTTATCAGTCTGTATCCCACTCTGTGTACAGACTCAATAGAAAGTCTATCAGTCTGTATCCCACTCTGTGTACAGGCTCAATAGTAAGTCTATCAGCCTGTATCCCACTCTGTGTACAGGCTCAATAGTAAGTCTATCAGCCTGTATCCCACTCTGTGTACTGGCTCAATAGAATATCTATCAGCCTGTATCCCACTCTGTGTACAGGCTCAATAGTAAGTCTATCAGTCTGTATCCCACTCTGTGTACAGGCTCAATAGTAAGTCTATCAGCCTGTATCCCACTCTGTGTACAGGCTCAATAGAAAGTCAAAGTCTATCAGTCTGTATCCCACTCTGTGTACAGGCTCAATAGTTATTCTATCAGCCTGTATCCCACTCTGTGTACAGGCTCAATAGTAAGTCTATCAGCCTGTATCCCACTCTGTATACAGGCTCAATAGTAAGTCTATCAGCCTGTCTCCCACTCTGTGTACAGGCTCAATAGTAAGTCTATCAGCCTCTATCCCACTCTGTGTACAGGCTCAATAGTAAGTCTATCAGCCTGTATCCCTCTCTGTGTACAGACTCAATAGTAAGTCTATCAGCCCGTATCCCACTTTGTGTACAGGCTCAATAGAAAGTCTTATCAGCCTGTATCCCACTCTGTATACAGGCTCAATAGTACATCTATCAGCCTGTATCCCACTCTGTGTACAGGCTTAATAGTAAGTCTATCAGCCTGTATCCCACTCTGTGTACAGGCGCAACAGAAAGTCTATCAGTCTGTATCACACTCTGTGTACAGGCTCAATAGTTCGTCTATCACTCTGTATCCCACTCTGTGTACAGGCTCAATAGAAATTCTATCAACCTCTATCCCGCTCTGTGTACAGGCTCAATAGTAAGTCTATCAGTCTATATCCTATTCTGTGTACAGGCTCAATAGTAAGTCTATGAGCCTGTATCCCATTCTGTGTACAGGCTCAATAGTAAGTCTATGAGCCTGTATCCCTCTCTGTGTACAGACTCAATAGTAAGTCTATCAGCCTGTATCCCACTCTGTGTACAGGCTCAATTGTGCGTTTATCAGCCTGTATCCCACTTTGTGTACAGGCCCAATAGAAAGTCTATCAGCCTGTATCCCACTCTGTTTACAGGCTCAATAGTTAGTCTATCAGCCTGTATCCCACTCTGTGTACAGGCTCAATAGAAAATCTATCAGCCGGTATCCCACTCTGTGTACAGGCTCAATAGTAAGTCTATCAGCCTGTATCCCACTCTGTGTACAGGCTCAATAGAAAGTCTATCAGTCTGTATCCCACTCTGTGTACAGGCTCAATAGAAAGTCTATCAGTCTGTATCCCACTCTATGTACAGGCTCAATAGTAAGTCTATCAGCCTGTTTCCCACTCTGTGTACAGACTCAATAGAAAGTCTATCAGCCTGTATCCGACTCTGTGTACAGACTCAATAGAAAGTCTATCAGCCTGTATCCCACTCTGTGTACAGGCTCAATAGAAAGTCTATCAGCCTGTATCGCACTCTGTGTACAGGCTCAATAGTACGTCTATCAGCCTGTATCCCACTCTGTGTACAGGCTCAATAGTAAGTCTATCAGCCTGTATCCCACTCTGTATACAGGCTCAATAGTAAGTCTATGAGCCTGTATCCCACTCTGTGTACAGACTCAATAGTAAGTCTATCAGCCTGTATCCCACTCTGTGTACAGGCTCAATTGTGCGTTTATCAGCCTGTATCCCACTTTGTGTACAGACCCAATAGAAAGTCTATCAACCTGTATCCCACTCTGTGTACAGGCTCAATAGTAAGTCTATCAGCCTGTATCCCACTCTGTGTACAGGCTCAATAGTAAGTCTATCAGTCTGTATCCCACTCTGTGTACATGCTCAATAGTAAGTCTATCAGTCTGTATCCCACTCTGTGTACAGGCTCAATAGAAAGTGTATCAGTCTGTATCCCGCTCTGTGTACAGGCTCAATAGAAAATCTATCAGCCTGTATCCCACTCTGTGTGCAGGCTCAATAGTAAGTCTATCAGCCTGTATCCCACTCTGTGTACAGATCAATAGTAAGTCTATCAGCCGGTATCCCACTCTGTATACAGGCTCAATAGTACATCTATCAGCCTGTATCCCACTCTGTGTACAGACTCAATAGTAATTCTATCAGCCTGTATCCCACTCTGTATACAGGCTCAATAGTAAGTCTATGAGCCTGTATCCCACTCTGTGTACAGGCCCAATAGAAAGTCTATCAGCCTGTATCCCACTCTGTATACAGGCTCAATAGTACGTCTATCAGCCTGTATCCCACTCTGTGTAGAGGCTCAATAGTAATTCTATCAGCCTGTATCCCACTCTGTGTACAGGTCAATAGTAAGTCTATCAGCCTGTATCCCACTCTGTGTACAGACTCAGCAGTACGTCTATCAGCCTGTATCCCACTCTGTGTACAGGCTCAATAGAAAGTCTATCAGTCTGTATCCCACTCTGTGTACAGGCTCAATAGTAAGTGTATCAGCCTCTATCCCACTCGGTGTACAGACTCAATAGAAAGTCTATCAGCCTGTATCCCACTCTGTGTACAGGCTTAATAGTAAGTCTATCAGCCTGTATCCCACTCTGTGTACAGGCTCAATAGTAATTCTATCAGTCTGTATCTCACTCTGTGTATAGGCTCAATAGTAAGTCTATCAGCCTCTATCCCACTCTGTGTACAGGCTCAATAGTAAGTCTATCAGCCTGTATCCCACTCTGTGTACAGGCTCAATAGTAAGTCTATCAGCCGGTATCCCACTCTGTGTACAGGCTCAATAGTAAGTCTATCAGCCGGTATCCCACTCTGTGTACAGGCTCAATAGTAAGTCTATCAGCCGGTATCCCACTCTGTGTACAGGCTCAATAGTACGTCTATCATCCTGTATCCTACTCTGTGTACAGGCTCAATAGAAAGTATTATCAGCCTGTATCCCACTCTGTGTACAGGCTCAATAGTAATTCTATCAGCCTGTATCCCACTCTGTGTACAGGTCAATAGTAAGTCTATTAGCCTGTATCCCTCTCTGTGTACAGACTCAATAGTAAGTCTATCAGTCTGTATCCCACTCTGTGTACAGGCCCAATAGAAAGTCTATCAGCTCTGTATACAGGCTCAATAGTACGTCTATCAGCCTGTATCCCACTCTGTGTAGAGGCTCAATAGTAATTCTATCAGCCTGTATCCCACTCTGTGTACAGGTCAATAGTAAGTGTATCAGCCTGCATCCCACTCTGTGTACAGGCTCAATAGAAAGTCTATCAGTCTGTATCCCACTCTGTGTACAGGCTCAATAGTAAGTCTATCAGCCTGTATCCCACTCTGTGTACTGGCTCAATAGAAAATCTATCAGCCTGTATCCCACTCTGTGTACAGGCTCAATAGAAAGTCTATCAGTCTGTATCCCACTCTGTGTACAGGCTCAATAGTTATTCTATCAGCCTTTATCCCACTCTGTGTACAGGCTCAATAGTAAGTCTATCAGCCTGTATCCCTCTCTGTGTACAGACTCAATAGTAAGTCTATCAGCCCGTATCCCACTCTGTGTACAGACACAATAGAAAGTCTATCAGCCTGTATCCCACTCTGTATACAGGCTCAATAGTACGTCTATCAGCCTGTATCCCACTCTGTGTACAGGCTCAATAAAAATTCTATCAGCCTGTATCCCACTCTGTGTACAGATTCAATAGTACGTCTATCAGCCTGTATCCCACTCTGTGTACAGGCTCAATAGTAAGTCTATCAGCCGGTATCCCACTCTGTGTACAGGCTCAATAGTAAGTCTATCAGCCTGTATCTCACTCTGTGTACAGGCTCAATAGAAAGTCTATCAACCTGTATCCCACTCTGTGTACAGGCTCAATAGTACGTCTATCAGCCTGTATCCCACTCTGTGTACAGGCTCAATAGAAAGTCTATCAGTCTGTATCCCAATCTCTGTACAGGCTCAATAGAAAGTCTATCGGCCTCTATCCCGCTCTGTGTACAGGCTCAATAGAAAGTCTATCAGCCTGTATCCCTCTCTGTGTACAGGCTCAATAGTAAGTCTATCAGCCCGTATCCCACTCTGTGTACAGGCTCAATAGTACGTCTATCAACCTGTATCCCTCTCTGTGTACAGACTCAATAGAAAGTCTATCAGACTGTATCCCTCTCTGTGTACAGACTCAATTGTAAGTCTATCAGCCTCTATTCCACTCTGTGTACAGGCTCAATAGTAAGTCTATCAGCCTGTATCCCACTTAGTGTACAGGCTCAATAGTAAGTCTATCTGCCTGTATCCCACTCTGTGTACAGGCTCAATAGAAAGTCTATCAGTCTGTATCCCACTCTGTGTACAGGCTCAATAGTAAGTCTATCAGCCTGTATCCCACTCTGTGTACAGGATCAAAAGAAAGTCTATCAGTCTGTATCCCACTCTGTGTACAGGCTCAATAGTAAGTCTATCAACCTGTATCCCACTCTGTGTACAGGCTCAATAGCAAGTCTATCAGCCTGTATCCCACTCTGTGTACTGGCTCAATAGAAAATCTATCAGCCTGTATCCCACTCTGTGTACAGGCTCAATAGTAAGTCTATCAGTCTGTATCCCACTCTGTGTACAGGCTCAATAGTAAGTCTATCAGCCTGTATCCCACTCTGTGTACAGTCTCAATAGAAAGTCTATCAGTCTGTATCCCACTCTGTGTACAGGCTCAATAGTAAGTCTATCAGCCTGTATCCCACTCTGTGTATAGGCTCAATAGTAAGTCTATCAGTCTGTATCCCACTCTGTGTACAGGCTCAATAGAAAATCTATCAGCCTGTATCCCACTCTGTGTACAGGCTCAATAGTAAGTCTATCAGCCTGTACCCCACTCTGTGTACAGGCTTAATAGAAAGTCTATCAGTCGGTATCGCACTCTGTGTATAGGCTCAATAGTAAGTCTATCAGCCTGTATCCCACTCTGTGTACAGATTCAATAGTACGTCTATCAGCCTGTATCCCACTCTGTGTACAGGCTCAATAGTAAGTCTATCAGCCGGTATCCCACTCTGTGTACAGGCTCAATAGTAAGTCTATCAGCCTGTATCCCACTCTGTGTACAGGCTGAATAGTAAGTCTATCAGCCTGTATCCCACTCTGTGTATAGGCTCAATAGTAAGTCTATCAGCCTGTATCCCACTCTGTGTACAGGCTCAATAGTAAGTCTATCAGCCTCTATCCCGCTCTGTGTACAGGCTCAATAGAAAGTCTATCAGCCTGTATCCCTCTCTGTGTACAGACTCAATAGTAAGTCTATCAGCCTGTATCCCACTCTGTGTACAGGCTCAATAGTAAGTCTATCAGCCCGTATCCCACTCTGTGTACAGGCTCAATAGTAAGTCTATCAGCCCGTATCCCACTCTGTGTACAGGCTCAATAGTAAGTCTATCAGCCCGTATCCCACTCTGTGTACAGGCTCAATAGTAAGTCTATCAGTCTGTATCCCACTCTGTGTACAGGCCCAATAGAAAGTCTATCAGCCTGTATCCCACTCTGTATACAGGCTCAATAGTACGTCTATCAGCCTGTATCCCACTCTGTGTAGAGGCTCAATAGTAAGTCTATCAGCCTGTATCCCACTCTGTGTACAGGTCAATAGTAAGTCTATCAGCCTGTATCCCACTCTGTATACAGGCTCAATAGTAAGTCTATCAGCCTGTATCCCACTCTGTGTACAGACTCAATAGAAAGTCTATCAGCCTGTATCCCTCTCTGTGTACAGACTCAATAGTAAGTCTATCAGTCTGTATCCCACTCTGTGTACAGGCCCAATAGAAAGTCTATCAGCCTGTATCCCACTCTGTATAAAGGCTCAATAGAACGTCTATCAGCCTGTATCCCACTCTGTGTAGAGGCTCAATAGTAATTCTATCAGCCTGTATCCCACTCTGTGTACAGGTCAATAGTAAGTCTATCAGCCTGTATCCCACTCTGTGTACAGACTCAATAGTACGTCTATCAGCCTGTATCCCACTCTGTGTACAGGCTCAATAGAAAGTCTATCAGTCTGTATCCCACTCTGTGTACAGGCTCAACAGTAAGTCTATCAGCCTCTATCCCACTCGGTGTACAGACTCAATAGAAAGTCTATCAGCCTGTATCCCACTCTGTGTACAGGCTTAATAGTAAGTCTATCAGCCTGTATCCCACTCTGTTTACAGGCTCAATAGTAATTCTATCAGTCTGTATCCCACTCTGTGTATAGGCTCAATAGTAAGTCTATCAGCCTCTATCCCACTCTGTGTACAGGCTCAATAGTAAGTCTATCAGCCTGTATCCCACTCTGTGTACAGGCTCAATAGTAAGTCTATCAGCCGGTATCCCACTCTGTGTACAGGCTCAATAGTACGTCTATCATCCTGTATCCTTCTCTGTGTACAGGCTCAATAGAAAGTCTTATCAGCCTGTATCCCACTCTGTATACAGGCTCAATAGTACATCTATCAGCCTGTATCCCACTCTGTGTACAGGCTCAATAGTAATTCTATCAGCCTGTATCCCACTCTGTGTACAGGTCAATAGTAAGTCTATTAGCCTGTATCCCACTCTGTGTACAGACTCAATAGAAAGTCTATCAGCCTGTATCCCTCTCTGTGTACAGACTCAATAGTAAGTCTATCAGTCTGTATCCCACTCTGTGTACAGGCCCAATAGAAAGTCTATCAGCTCTGTATACAGGCTCAATAGTACGTCTATCAGCCTGTATCCCACTCTGTGTAGAGGCTCAATAGTAATTCTATCAGCCTGTATCCCACTCTGTGTACAGGTCAATATTAAGTCTATCAGCCTGTATCCCACTCTGTGTACAGACTCAATAGTACGTCTATCAGCCTGTATCCCACTCTGTGTACAGGCTCAATAGAAAGTCTATCAGTCTGTATCCCACTCTGTGTACACGCTCAATAGTAAGTCTATCAGCCTGTATCCCACTTAGTGTACAGGCTCAATAGTAAGTCTATCAGCCTGTATCCCACTCTGTGTACAGGCTCAATAGAAAGTCTATCAGTCTGTATCCCACTCTGTGTACAGGCTCAATAGTAAGTCTATCAGCCTGTATCCCACTCTGTGTACTGGCTCAATAGAAAATCTATCAGCCTGTATCCCACTCTGTGTACAGGCTCAATAGTAAGTCTATCAGTCTGTATCCCACTCTGTGTACAGGCTCAATAGTAAGTCTATCAGCCTGTATCCCACTCTGTGTACAGGCTCAATAGAAAGTCTATCAGTCTGTATCCCAATCTGTGTACAGGCTCAATAGTAAGTCTATCAGCCTGTATCCCACTCTGTGTACAGGCTCAATAGAAAGTCTATCAGCCTCTATCCCGCTCTGTGTACAGGCTCAATAGAAAGTCTATCAGCCTGTATCCCTCTCTGTGTACAGGCTCAATAGTACGTCTATCAGCCTGTATCCCTCTCTGTGTACAGACTCAATTGTAAGTCTATCAGTCTGTATCCCACTCTGTGTACAGGCCCAATAGAAAGTCTATCAGCCTGTATCCCACTCTGTATACAGGCTCAATCGTACGTCTATAAGTCTGTATCCCACTCTGTGTACAGGCTCAATTGTAAGTCTATCAGTCTGTATCCCACTCTGTGTACAGGCTCAATAGTAAGTCTATCAGCCTGTATCCCACTCTGTGTACAGACTCAATAGTACATCTATCAGCCTGTATCCCACTCTGTGTACAGGCTCAATAGTAAGTCTATCAGCCGGTATCCCACTCTGTGTACAGGCTCCATAGTACGTCTATCAGCCTGTATCCTACTCTGTGTACGGGCTCAATAGAAAGTCTATCAGCCTGTATCCCACTCTGTGTACAGGTCAATAGTAAGTCTATTACCTGTATCCCACTCTGTATACAGGCTCAATAGTAAGTCTATCAGCCTGTATCCCACTCTGTGTACAGGCTCAATAGAAAGTCTATCAGTCTGTATCCCACTCTGTGTACAGGCTCAATAGTAAGTCTATCAGCCTGTATCCCACTCTGTGTACAGGCTCAATAGAAAGTCTATCAGTCTGTATCCCACTCTGTGTACAGGCTCAATAGTAGGTATATCAGCCTGTATCCCACTTAGTGTACAGGCTCAATAGAAAGTCTATCAGTCTGTATCCCACTCTGTGTACAGGCTCAATAGTAAGTCTATCAGTCTGTATCCCACTCTGTGTACAGGCTCAATAGTAAGTCTATCAGCCTGTATCCCACTCTGTGTACAGGCTCAATAGAAAATCTATCAGCCTGTATCCCACTCTGTGTACAGGCTCAATAGTAAGTCTATCAGCCTGTACCCCACTCTGTGTACAGGCTTAATAGAAAGTCTATCAGTCGGTATCGCACTCTGTGTATAGGCTCAATAGTAAGTCTATCAGCCTGTATCCCACTCTGTGTACAGATTCAATAGTACGTCTATCAGCCTGTATCCCACTCTGTATACAGGCTCAATAGTAAGTCTATCAGCCGGTATCCCACTCTGTGTACAGGCTCAATAGTAAGTCTATCAGCCTGTATCCCACTCTGTGTACAGGCTCAATAGTAAGTCTATCAGCTTGTATCCCACTCTGTGTACAGGCTCAATAGTAAGTCTATCAACCTGTATCCCACTCTGTGTACAGGCTCAATAGTAAGTCTATCAGCCTGTATCCCACTCTGTGTACAGGCTCAATAGTAAGTCTATCAGCCTGTATCCCACTCTGTGTACAGGCTCAATAGAAAGTCTATCAGTCTGTATCCCACTCTGTGTACAGGCTCAATAGTAAGTCTATCAGCCTGTATCCCACTCTGTGTACAGGCTCAATAGAAAGTCTATCAGTCTGTATCCCACTCTGTGTACAGGCTCAATAGTAAGTCTATCCGCCTGTATCCCACTCTGTGTACAGACTCAATAGAAAGTCTATCAGCCTGTATCCCACTCTGTGTACAGGCTTAATAGTAAGTCTATCAGCCTGTATCCCACTCTGTGTACAGGCTCAATAGTAATTCTATCAGTCTGTATCCCACTCTGTGTATAGGCTCAATAGTAAGTCTATCAGCCTCTATCCCACTCTGTGTACAGGCTCAATAGTAAGTCTATCAGCCTCTATCCCACTCTGTGTACAGGCTCAATAGTAAGTCTATCAGCCTGTATCCCACTCTGTGTACAGGCTCAATAGTAAGTCTATCAGCCGGTATCCCACTCTGTGTACAGGCTCAATAGTACGTCTATCAGCCTGTATCCTACTCTGTGTACAGGCTCAATAGAAAGTCTTATCAGCCTGTATCCCACTCTGTATACAGGCTCAATAGTACATCTATCAGCCTGTATCCCACTCTGTGTACAGGCTCAATAGTAATTCTATCAGTCTGTATTCCACTCTGTGTACAGGCTCAATAGTAAGTCTATCAGCCTGTATCCCACTCTGTGTACAGGGTCAATAGTAAGTCTATCAGCCAGTATCCCACTCTGTGTATAGGCTCAATAGTAAGTCTATCAGCCTGTATCCCACTCTGTGTACATGCTCAATAGTAAGTCTATCAGCCTGTATCCCACTCTGTGTACAGGCTCAATAGTAATTCTATCAGTCTGTATTCCACTCTGTGTACAGGGTCAATAGTAAGTCTATCAGCCAGTATCCCACTCTGTGTATAGGCTCAATAGAAAGTCTATCAGCCTGTATCCCTCTCTGTGTACAGGCTCAATAGTAAGTCTATCAGCCCGTATCCCACTCTGTGTACAGGCTCAATAGTACGTCTATCAGCCTGTATCCATCTCTGTGTACAGACTCAATAGAAAGTCTATCAGCCTGTATCCCTCTCTGTGTACAGACTCAATAGTAAGTCTATCAGTCTGTATCCCACTCTGTATACAGGCTCAATAGTACGTCTATCAGCCTGTATCCCACTCTCTGTAGAGGCTCAATAGTAAGTCTATCAGCCTGTATCCCACTCTGTGTACAGACTCAATAGAAAGTCTATCAGTCGGTATCGCACTCTGTGTATAGGCTCAATAGTAAGTCTATCAGCCTGTATCCCACTCTGTGTACAGGCTTAATAGTAAGTCTATCAGCCTGTATCCCACTCTGTGTACAGGCGCAACAGAAAGTCTATCAGTCTGTATCACACTCTGTGTACAGGCTCAATAGTTCGTCTATCACTCTGTATCCCACTCTGTGTACAGACTCAATAGAAAGTCTATCAGCCTGTATCCCACTCTGTGTACAGGGTCAATAGTAAGTCTATCAGCTTGTATCCCACTCTGTGTATAGGCTCAATAGTAAGTCTATCAGCCTGTATTCCGCTCTGTGTACAGGCTCAATAGTAAGTCTATCATTCTGTATCCCACTCTGTGTACAGGGTCAATAGTAAGTCTATCAGCCAGTATCCCACTCTGTGTATAGGCTCAATAGTAAGTCTATCAGCCTCTATCCCGCTCTGTGTACAGGCTCAATAGAAAGTCTATCAGCCTGTATCCCTCTCTGTGTACAGACTCAATAGTAAGTCTATCAGCCTGTATCCCACTCTGTGTACAGGCTCAATAGTAAGTCTATCAGCCCGTATCCCACTCTGTGTACAGGCTCAATAGTACGTCTATCAGCCTGTATCCATCTCTGTGTACAGACTCAATAGAAAGTCTATCAGCCTGTATCACTCTCTGTGTACAGACTCAATAGTAAGTCTATCAGTCTGTATCCCACTCTGTGTACAGGCCCAATAGAAAGTCTATCAGCCTGTATCCCACTCTGTATACAGGCTCAATAGTACGTCTATCAGCCTGTATCCCACTCTCTGTAGAGGCTCAATAGTAAGTCTATCAGCCTGTATCCCACTCTGTGTACAGGTCAATAGTACGTCTATCAGCCTGTATCCCACTCTGTGTACAGACTCAATAGTACGTCTATCAGCCTGTATCCCACTCTGTGTACAGGCTCAATAGAAAGTCTATCAGTCTGTATCCCACTCTGTGTACAGGCTCAATAGTAAGTCTATCAGCCTGTATCCCACTCTGTGTACAGGCTCAATAGAAAGTCTATCAGTCTGTATCCCACTCTGTGTACAGGCTCAATAGTAAGTCTATCAGCCTGTATCCCACTCTGTGTACAGGCTCAAAAGAAAGTCTATCAGTCTGTATCCCACTCTGTGTACAGGCTCAATATTAAGTCTATCAGCCTGTATCCCACTCTGTGTACAGGCTCAATAGAAAGTCTATCAGTCTGTATCCCACTCTGTGTACAGGCTCAATAGTTATTCTATCAGCCTGTATCCCACTCTGTGTACAGGTCAAGAGTAAGTCTATCAGCCTGTATCCCACTCTGTATATAGGCTCAATAGTAAGTCTATCAGCCTGTATCCCACTCTGTGTACAGGCTCAATAGTAAGTCTATCAGCCTGTATCCCACTCTGTGTACAGGCTCAATAGTAAGTCTATCAGCCTGTATTCCACTCTGTGTACAGGCTCAATAGTAAGTCTATCAGTCTGTATCCCACTCTGTGTACAGGCTCAATAGTAAGTCTATCAGCCTGTATCCCACTCTGTGTACAGGCTCAATAGAAAATCTATCAGCCTGTATCCCACTCTGTGTACAGGCTCAATAGTAAGTCTATCAGCCTGTACCCCACTCTGTGTACAGGCTTAATAAAAAGTCTATCAGTCGGTATCGCACTCTGTGTATAGGCTCAATAGTAAGTCTATCAGCCTGTATCCCACTCTGTGTACAGATTCAATAGTACGTCTATCAGCCTGTATCCCACTCTGTGTACAGGCTCAATAGTAAGTCTATCAGCCGGTATCCCACTCTGTGTACAGGCTCAATAGTAAGTCTATCAGCCTGTGTCCCACTCTGTGTACAGGCTCAATAGTAAGTCTATCAGCCTGTATCCCACTCTGTGTACAGGCTCAATAGAAAATCTATCAGCCTGTATCCCACTCTGTGTACAGGCTCAATAGTAAGTCTATCAGCCTGTATCCCACTCTGTGTACAGGCTCAATAGAAAGTCTATCAGTCTGTATCCCACTCTGTATACAGGCTCAATAGTAAGTCTATCAGCCTGTATCCCACTCTGTGTACAGGCTCAATAGAAAGTCTATCAGTCTGTATCCCACTCTGTGTACAGGCTCAATAGTAAGTCTATCAGCCTGTATCCCACTCTGTGTACAGACTCAATAGAAAGTCTATCAGCCTGTATCCCACTCTGTGTACAGGCTTAATAGTAAGTCTATCAGCCTGTATCCCACTCTGTGTACAGGCGCAACAGAAAGTCTATCAGTCTGTATCACACTCTGTGTACAGGCTCAATAGTTCGTCTATCACTCTGTATCCCACTCTGTGTACAGACTCAATAGAAAGTCTATCAGCCTGTATCCCACTCTGTGTACAGGTCAATAGTAAGTCTATCAGCCTGTATCCCACTCTGTATACAGGCTCAATAGTAAGTCTATCAGCCTGTATCCCACTCTGTGTACAGGGTCAATAGTAAGTCTATCAGCCTGTATTCCGCTCTGTGTACAGGCTCAATAGTAAGGCTATCAGTCTGTATCCCACTCTGTGTACAGGATCAATAGTAAGTCTATCAGCCTGTATCCCACTCTGTGTATAGGCTCAATAGTAAGTCTATCAGCCTCTATCCCACTCTGTGTACAGGCTCAATAGTAAGTCTATCAGCCTGTATCCCACTCTGTGTACAGACTCAATAGTAAGTCTATCAGTCTGTATCCCACTCTGTGTACAGGCTCAATAGTAAGTCTATCAGCCTGTATCCCACTCTGTTTACAGACTCAATAGAAAGTCTATCAGCCTGTATCCCACTCTGTGTACAGGCTTAATAGTAAGTCTATCAGCCTGTATCCCACTCTGTGTACAGGCGCAACAGAAAGTCTATCAGTCTGTATCACACTCTGTGTACAGGCTCAATAGTTCGTCTATCACTCTGTATCCCACTCTGTGTACAGACTCAATAGAAAGTCTATCAGCCTCTATCCCGCTCTGTGTACAGGCTCAATAGAAAGTCTATCAGCCTATATCCCACTCTGTGTACAGACTCAATAGTAAGTCTATCAGCCTGTATCCCACTCTGTATACAGGCTCAATAGTAAGTCTATCAGCCGGTATCCCACTCTGTGTACAGGCTCAATAGTACGTCTATCAGCCTGTATCCTACTCTGTGTACAGGCTCAATAGAAAGTCTATCAGCCTGTATCCCACTCTGTATACAGGCTCAATAGTACATCTATCAGCCTGTATCCCACTCTGTGTACAGGCTCAATAGTAATTCTATCAGCCTGTATCCCACTCTGTGTACAGGCTCAATAGTAATTCTATCAGCCTGTATCCCACTCTGTGTACAGGTCAATAGTAAGTCTATTAGCCTGTATCCCACTCTGTATACAGGCTCAATAGTAAGTCTATCAGTCTGTATCCCACTCTGTGTACAGGGTCAATAGTAAGTCTATCAGCCTGTATCCCACTCTGTGTATAGGCTCAATGGTAAGTCTATCAGCCTGTATCCCACTCTGTGTACAGGCTCAATAGTAAGTCTATCAGCCTGTATCCCACTCTGTGTACAGGCTCAATAGAAAATCTATCAGCCTGTACCCCACTCTGTGTACAGGCTCAATAGAAAGTCTATCAGTCGGTATCGCACTCTGTGTATAGGCTCAATAGTAAGTCTATCAGCCTGTATCCCTCTCTGTGTACAGGCTCAATAGAAAGTCTATCAGTCGGTATCGCACTCTGTGTATAGGCTCAATAGTAAGTCTATCAGCCAGTATCCCACTCTGTGTACAGGCTCAATAGTAAATCTATCAGTCGGTATCCCACTCTGTGTACATACTCAATAGAAATTCTATCAGTCGGTATCGCACTCTGTGTATAGGCTCAATAGTAAGTCTATCAGTCTGTATCCCACTCTGTGTACAGACTCAATGGTAAGTCTATCAGCCTGTATCCCACTCTGTGTACAGGGTCAATAGTAAGTCTATCAGCCAGTATCCCACTCTGTGTATAGGCTCAATAGTAAGTCTATCAGCCTGTATCCCACTCTGTGTACATGCTCAATAGTAAGTCTATCAGCCTGTATCCCACTCTGTGTACAGGCTCAATAGTAATTCTATCAGTCTGTATTCCACTCTGTGTACAGGGTCAATAGTAAGTCTATCAGCCAGTATCCCACTCTGTGTATAGGCTCAATAGAAAGTCTATCAGCCTGTATCCCTCTCTGTGTACAGGCTCAATAGTAAGTCTATCAGCCCGTATCCCACTCTGTGTACAGGCTCAATAGTACGTCTATCAGCCTGTATCCATCTCTGTGTACAGACTCAATAGAAAGTCTATCAGCCTGTATCCCTCTCTGTGTACAGACTCAATAGTAAGTCTATCAGTCTGTATCCCACTCTGTATACAGGCTCAATAGTACGTCTATCAGCCTGTATCCCACTCTCTGTAGAGGCTCAATAGTAAGTCTATCAGCCTGTATCCCACTCTGTGTACAGACTCAATAGAAAGTCTATCAGTCGGTATCGCACTCTGTGTATAGGCTCAATAGTAAGTCTATCAGCCTGTATCCCACTCTGTGTACAGGCTTAATAGTAAGTCTATCAGCCTGTATCCCACTCTGTGTACAGGCGCAACAGAAAGTCTATCAGTCTGTATCACACTCTGTGTACAGGCTCAATAGTTCGTCTATCACTCTGTATCCCACTCTGTGTACAGACTCAATAGAAAGTCTATCAGCCTGTATCCCACTCTGTGTACAGGGTCAATAGTAAGTCTATCAGCTTGTATCCCACTCTGTGTATAGGCTCAATAGTAAGTCTATCAGCCTGTATTCCGCTCTGTGTACAGGCTCAATAGTAAGTCTATCATTCTGTATCCCACTCTGTGTACAGGGTCAATAGTAAGTCTATCAGCCAGTATCCCACTCTGTGTATAGGCTCAATAGTAAGTCTATCAGCCTCTATCCCGCTCTGTGTACAAGCTCAATAGAAAGTCTATCAGCCTGTATCCCTCTCTGTGTACAGACTCAATAGTAAGTCTATCAGCCTGTATCCCACTCTGTGTACAGGCTCAATAGTAAGTCTATCAGCCCGTATCCCACTCTGTGTACAGGCTCAATAGTACGTCTATCAGCCTGTATCCATCTCTGTGTACAGACTCAATAGAAAGTCTATCAGCCTGTATCACTCTCTGTGTACAGACTCAATAGTAAGTCTATCAGTCTGTATCCCACTCTGTGTACAGGCCCAATAGAAAGTCTATCAGCCTGTATCCCACTCTGTATACAGGCTCAATAGTACGTCTATCAGCCTGTATCCCACTCTCTGTAGAGGCTCAATAGTAAGTCTATCAGCCTGTATCCCACTCTGTGTACAGGTCAATAGTACGTCTATCAGCCTGTATCCCACTCTGTGTACAGACTCAATAGTACGTCTATCAGCCTGTATCCCACTCTGTGTACAGGCTCAATAGAAAGTCTATCAGTCTGTATCCCACTCTGTGTACAGGCTCAATAGTAAGTCTATCAGCCTGTATCCCACTCTGTGTACAGGCTCAATAGAAAGTCTATCAGTCTGTATCCCACTCTGTGTACAGGCTCAATAGTAAGTCTATCAGCCTGTATCCCACTCTGTGTACAGGCTCAAAAGAAAGTCTATCAGTCTGTATCCCACTCTGTGTACAGGCTCAATATTAAGTCTATCAGCCTGTATCCCACTCTGTGTACAGGCTCAATAGAAAGTCTATCAGTCTGTATCCCACTCTGTGTACAGGCTCAATAGTTATTCTATCAGCCTGTATCCCACTCTGTGTACAGGTCAAGAGTAAGTCTATCAGCCTGTATCCCACTCTGTATATAGGCTCAATAGTAAGTCTATCAGCCTGTATCCCACTCTGTGTACAGGCTCAATAGTAAGTCTATCAGCCTGTATCCCACTCTGTGTACAGGCTCAATAGTAAGTCTATCAGCCTGTATTCCACTCTGTGTACAGGCTCAATAGTAAGTCTATCAGTCTGTATCCCACTCTGTGTACAGGCTCAATAGTAAGTCTATCAGCCTGTATCCCACTCTGTGTACAGGCTCAATAGAAAATCTATCAGCCTGTATCCCACTCTGTGTACAGGCTCAATAGTAAGTCTATCAGCCTGTACCCCACTCTGTGTACAGGCTTAATAAAAAGTCTATCAGTCGGTATCGCACTCTGTGTATAGGCTCAATAGTAAGTCTATCAGCCTGTATCCCACTCTGTGTACAGATTCAATAGTACGTCTATCAGCCTGTATCCCACTCTGTGTACAGGCTCAATAGTAAGTCTATCAGCCGGTATCCCACTCTGTGTACAGGCTCAATAGTAAGTCTATCAGCCTGTGTCCCACTCTGTGTACAGGCTCAATAGTAAGTCTATCAGCCTGTATCCCACTCTGTGTACAGGCTCAATAGAAAATCTATCAGCCTGTATCCCACTCTGTGTACAGGCTCAATAGTAAGTCTATCAGCCTGTATCCCACTCTGTGTACAGGCTCAATAGAAAGTCTATCAGTCTGTATCCCACTCTGTATACAGGCTCAATAGTAAGTCTATCAGCCTGTATCCCACTCTGTGTACAGGCTCAATAGAAAGTCTATCAGTCTGTATCCCACTCTGTGTACAGGCTCAATAGTAAGTCTATCAGCCTGTATCCCACTCTGTGTACAGACTCAATAGAAAGTCTATCAGCCTGTATCCCACTCTGTGTACAGGCTTAATAGTAAGTCTATCAGCCTGTATCCCACTCTGTGTACAGGCGCAACAGAAAGTCTATCAGTCTGTATCACACTCTGTGTACAGGCTCAATAGTTCGTCTATCACTCTGTATCCCACTCTGTGTACAGACTCAATAGAAAGTCTATCAGCCTGTATCCCACTCTGTGTACAGGTCAATAGTAAGTCTATCAGCCTGTATCCCACTCTGTATACAGGCTCAATAGTAAGTCTATCAGCCTGTATCCCACTCTGTGTACAGGGTCAATAGTAAGTCTATCAGCCTGTATTCCGCTCTGTGTACAGGCTCAATAGTAAGGCTATCAGTCTGTATCCCACTCTGTGTACAGGATCAATAGTAAGTCTATCAGCCTGTATCCCACTCTGTGTATAGGCTCAATAGTAAGTCTATCAGCCTCTATCCCACTCTGTGTACAGGCTCAATAGTAAGTCTATCAGCCTGTATCCCACTCTGTGTACAGACTCAATAGTAAGTCTATCAGTCTGTATCCCACTCTGTGTACAGGCTCAATAGTAAGTCTATCAGCCTGTATCCCACTCTGTTTACAGACTCAATAGAAAGTCTATCAGCCTGTATCCCACTCTGTGTACAGGCTTAATAGTAAGTCTATCAGCCTGTATCCCACTCTGTGTACAGGCGCAACAGAAAGTCTATCAGTCTGTATCACACTCTGTGTACAGGCTCAATAGTTCGTCTATCACTCTGTATCCCACTCTGTGTACAGACTCAATAGAAAGTCTATCAGCCTCTATCCCGCTCTGTGTACAGGCTCAATAGAAAGTCTATCAGCCTATATCCCACTCTGTGTACAGACTCAATAGTAAGTCTATCAGCCTGTATCCCACTCTGTATACAGGCTCAATAGTAAGTCTATCAGCCGGTATCCCACTCTGTGTACAGGCTCAATAGTACGTCTATCAGCCTGTATCCTACTCTGTGTACAGGCTCAATAGAAAGTCTATCAGCCTGTATCCCACTCTGTATACAGGCTCAATAGTACATCTATCAGCCTGTATCCCACTCTGTGTACAGGCTCAATAGTAATTCTATCAGCCTGTATCCCACTCTGTGTACAGGCTCAATAGTAATTCTATCAGCCTGTATCCCACTCTGTGTACAGGTCAATAGTAAGTCTATTAGCCTGTATCCCACTCTGTATACAGGCTCAATAGTAAGTCTATCAGTCTGTATCCCACTCTGTGTACAGGGTCAATAGTAAGTCTATCAGCCTGTATCCCACTCTGTGTATAGGCTCAATGGTAAGTCTATCAGCCTGTATCCCACTCTGTGTACAGGCTCAATAGTAAGTCTATCAGCCTGTATCCCACTCTGTGTACAGGCTCAATAGAAAATCTATCAGCCTGTACCCCACTCTGTGTACAGGCTCAATAGAAAGTCTATCAGTCGGTATCGCACTCTGTGTATAGGCTCAATAGTAAGTCTATCAGCCTGTATCCCTCTCTGTGTACAGGCTCAATAGAAAGTCTATCAGTCGGTATCGCACTCTGTGTATAGGCTCAATAGTAAGTCTATCAGCCAGTATCCCACTCTGTGTACAGGCTCAATAGTAAATCTATCAGTCGGTATCCCACTCTGTGTACATACTCAATAGAAATTCTATCAGTCGGTATCGCACTCTGTGTATAGGCTCAATAGTAAGTCTATCAGTCTGTATCCCACTCTGTGTACAGACTCAATGGTAAGTCTATCAGCCAGTATCCCACTCTGTGTACAGGCTCAATAGTAAGTCTATCAGTCTGTATCCCACTCTGTGTACAGACTCAATGGTAAGTCTATCAGCCAGTATCCCACTCTGTGTACAGGCTCAATAGTAAGTCTATCAGTCTGTATCCCACTCTGTGTACAGGCTCAATAGTAAGTCTATCAGTCTGTATCCCACTCTGTATACAGGCTCAATAGTACATCTATCAACCTGTATCCCACTCTGTGTAGAGGCTCAATAGTAATTCTATCAGCCTGTATCCCACTCTGTGTACAGTCTCAATGGAAAGTCTATCAGTCTGTATCCCACTCTGTGTACAGGCTCAATAGTAAGTCTATCAGCCAGTATCCCACTCTGTGTACAGGCTCAATAGAAAGTCTATCAGTCTGTATCCCACTCTGTGTACAGACTCAATAGTAAGTCTATCAGCCAGTATCCCACTCTGTGTACAGGCTCAATAGAAAGTCTATCAACCTGTATCCCACTCTGTGTACAGGCTCAATAGTAAGTCTATCAGCCTGTATCCCACTCTGTGTACAGGCTCAATAGTAAGTCTATCAGCCTGTATCCCACTCTGTGTACAGGCTCAATAGTAAGTCTATCAGTCTGTATCCCACTCTGTGTACAGACTCAATAGTAAGTCTATCAGCCAGTATCCCACTCTGTGTACAGGCTCAATAGTAAGTCTATCAGTCTGTATCCCACTCTGTGTACAGGCTCAATAGTAAGTCTATCAGTCTGTATCCCACTCTGTATACAGGCTCAATAGTACATCTATCAACCTGTATCCCACTCTGTGTAGAGGCTCAATAGTAATTCTATCAGCCTGTATCCCACTCTGTGTACAGGTCAATAGTAAGTCTATCAGCCTGTATCCCACTCTGTATACAGGCTCAATAGTAAGTCTATCAGCCTGTATCCCACTCTGTGTACAGGGTCAATAGTAAGTCTATCAGCCTGTATCCCACTCTGTGTATAGGCTCAATAGTAAGTCTATCAGCCTGTATCCCACTCTGTGTACAGGCTCAATAGTAAGTCTATCAGCCTGTATCCCACTCTGTGTACAGGGTCAATAGTAAGTCTATCAGCCTGTATCCCACTCTGTGTATAGGCTCAATAGTAAGTCTATCAGCCTCTATCCCACTCTGTGTACAGTCTCAATGGAAAGTCTATCAGTCTGTATCCCACTCTGTGTACAGGCTCAATAGTACATCTATCAGTCTGTATCCCACTCTGTGTACAGGCTCAATAGTAAGTCTATCAGCCTCTATCCCGCTCTGTGTACAGGCTCAATAGAAAGTCTATCAGCCTGTATCCCACTCTGTGTACAGACTCAATAGTAAGTCTATCAGCCTGTATCCCTCTCTGTGTACAGGCTCAATAGTACGTCTATCAGCCCGTATCCCACTCTGTGTACACGCTCAATAGTACGTCTATCAGCCTGTATCCCACTCTGTATACAGGCTCAATAGTACGTCGATCAGCCTGTATCCCACTCTGTGTACAGGCTCAATAGTAATTCTATCAGCCTGTATCCCACTCTGTGTACAGGTCAATAGTAAGTCTATCAGCTTGTATCCCACTCTGTGTACAGGCTCAATAGTAAGTCTATCAGCCTGTATCCCACTCTGTGTATAGGCTCAATATTAAGTCTATCAGCCTGTATCCCACTCTGTGTACAGGCTCAATAGTAAGTCTATCAGCCTGTATCCCACTCTGTGTACAGGCTCAATAGAAAATCTATCAGCCTGTACCCCACTCTGTGTACAGGCTCAATAGAAAGTCTATCAGTCGGTATCGCACTCTGTGTATAGGCTCAATAGTAAGTCTATCAGCCAGTATCCCACTCTGTGTACAGGCTCAATAGTAAGTCTATCAGTCTGTATCCCACTCTGTGTACATACTCAATGGAAATTCTATCAGTCTGTATCCCACTCTGTGTACAGGCTCAATAGTAAGTCTATCAGCCAGTATCCCACTCTGTGTACAGGCTTAATAGAAAGTCTATCAGTCTGTATCCCACTCTGTGTACAGGCTCAATAGTAAGTCTATCAGCCAGTATCCCACTCTGTGTACAGGCTCAATAGAAAGTCTATCAACCTGTATCCCACTCTCTGTACAGGCTCAATAGTAAGTCTATCAGCCAGTATCCCACTCTGTGTACAGGCTCAATAGTAAGTCTATCAGTCTGTATCCCACTCTGTGTACAGGCTCAATAGAAAGTCTATCAGCCTCTATCCCGCTCTGTGTACAGGCTCAATAGAAAGTCTATCAGCCTGTATCCCACTCTGTGTACAGACTCAATAGTAAGTCTATCAGCCGGTATCCCACTCTGTGTACAGGCTCAATAGTACGTCTATCAGCCTGTATCCTACTCTGTGTACAGGCTCAATAGAAAGTCTATCAGCCTGTATCCCACTCTGTATACAGGCTCAATAGTAATTCTATCAGCCAGTATCCCACTCTGTGTATAGGCTCAATAGTAAGTCTATCAGCCTGTATTCCACTCTGTGTACAGGCTCAATAGTAAGTCTATCAGTCTGTATCCCACTGTGTGTACACGCTCAATAGTAAGTCTATCAGCCTGTATCCCACTCTGTGTACAGGCTCAATAGTAAGTCTATCAGCCTGTATCCCACTCTGTGTACAGGCTCAATAGTAAGTCTATCAGTCTGTATCCCACTGTGTGTACACGCTCAATAGTAAGTCTATCAGCCTGTATCCCACTCTGTGTACAGGCTCAATAGTAAGTCTATCAGCCTGTATCCCACTCTGTGTACAGGCTCAATAGTAAGTCTATCAGCCTGTATCCCACTCTGTGTACAGGCTCAATAGAAAATCTATCAGCCTGTATCCCACTCTGTGTACAGGCTCAATAGTAAGTCTATCAGCCTGTACCCCACTCTGTGCACAGGCTTAATAGAAAGTCTATCAGCCCACATCCCACTCTGTGTACAGACTCAATAGTGCGTCTATCAGCCTGTATCCCACTCTGTGTACAGGATCAATAGTAAGTCTATCAGCCTTTATCCCACTCTGTGTACAGGCTGAATAGTAAGTCTATCAGTCTGTATCCCACTCTGTATACAGGCTCAATAGTAAGTCTACCAGCCTGTATCCCACTCTGTGTACAGGCTCAATAGTAAGTCTATCAGTCTGTATCCCACTCTGTGTACAGGCTCAATAGTAAGTCTATCAGTCTGTATCCCACTCTGTGTACAGGCTCAATAGTAAGTCTATCAGCCTTTATCCCACTCTGTGTACAGGCTCAATAGTAAGTCTATCAGTCTGTATCCCACTCTGTATACAGGCTCAATAGTAAGTCTACCAGCCTGTATCCCACTCTGTGTACAGGCTCAATAGTAAGTCTATCAGTCTGTATCCCACTCTGTGTACAGGCTCAATAGTAATTCTATCAGCCTGTATCCCACTCTGTGTGCAGGATCAATAGTAAGTCTATCAGCCTGCATCCCACTCTGTGTACATTATCAATAGTAAGTCTATCAGTCTGTATCCCACTCTGTGTACAGGCTCAATAGTAATTCTATCAGCCTGTATCCCACTCTGTGTACAGGCTCAATAGTAAGTCTATCAGCCTGTACCCCACTCTGTGTACAGGCTTAATAGAAAGTCTATCAGTCTGTATCCCACTCTGTGTACAGGCTCAATAGAAAGTCTATGAGCCTCTATCCCCGCTCTGTGTACAGGCTCAATAGAAAGTCTATCAGCCTGTATCCCACTCTGTGTACAGGCTCAATAGTACGTCTATCAGCCTGTATCCTACTCTGTGTACAGGCTCAATAGTAAGTCTATCAGCCTGTATCCCACTCTGTATACAGGCTCAATAGTAAGTCTATCAGCCGGTATCCCACTCTGTGTACAGGCTCAATAGTACGTCTATCAGCCTGTATCCTACTCTGTGTACAGGCTCAATAGAAAGTCTATCAGTCTGTATCCCACTCTGTATACAGGCTCAATAGTAAGTCTATCAGCCTGTATCCCACTCTGTATACAGGCTCAATAGTAAGTCTATCAGCCTGTATCCCACTCTGTGTACAGGCTCAATAGTAATTCTATCAGCCTGTATCCCACTCTGTATACAGGCTCAATAGTAAGTCTATCAGCCTGTATTCCACTCTGTGTACAGGCTCAATAGTAAGTCTATCAGTCTGTATCCCACTCTGTATACAGGCTCAATAGTAAGTCTACCAGCCTGTATCCCACTCTGTGTACAGGCTCAATAGTAAGTCTATCAGTCTGTATCCCACTCTGTGTACAGGATCAATAGTAAGTCTATCAGTCTGTATCCCACTCTGTGTACAGGCTCAATAGAAAGTCTATCAGCCTGTATCCCACTCTGTGTACAGGATCAATAGTAAGTCTATCAGCCTGCATCCCACTCTGTGTACAGGATCAATAGTAAGTCTATCAGCCTGTATCCCACTCTGTGTACAGGCTCAATAGTAAGTCTATCAGCCTGTATCCCACTCTGTGTACAGGCTCAATAGTAAGTCTATCAGCCTGTATCCCACTCTGTGTACAGGCTCAATAGTACGTGTATCAGTCTGTATCCCACTCTGTGTACAGGCTCAATAGTAAGTCGATCAGCCTGTATTCCACTCTGTGTACAGGCTTATAGACTTGCACAAATACACACAAACACATATATACCGTATTTTTTTGATTATAACACACACTTTTTCCTCCAAATATGGGAGGAAAATGGCGGGTTCATCTTATAATCTGAAGTAAGGTTACTGGGGGGAGTCGGCGGTGGTGGAGCGGGGTCACAGGAGGCACAGTCGGTGCTTCAGGGGGCCGTCGACAAAAGGAGTGTGTCGATGCTGCAATGTCTGGACGCTCATTAGATGTCGGCGCAGATGAGTGGAGCCCCCTTTCCCAATCCTTTCCCTAAGGTGGGCTTCAGGAAAATGGTCACTAGAGGCGGCATATGCGCAGATTGAGATCTCGGCAGACGAGATCTCATTTCCTGAGAACTCAATCTGCGCTTGCGCCTCCTCCAGTTTCCATTTTCTTGAAGCCCACCTTAGGAAATTGAATGGGAAAGGGGAATCCGCTCACCTGTGGCGACATCTAATGTACATCCAGTCATCGCAGCAGCGCCCCACTTCTGCTGCCGCCGTCGGCCTCCTGAAGCGGCGATTATAAGACACACCACCAATTTATTTAAAAAAAATGTTTTCATATTCTCCACCCCAAAATTTGGTGTGTGTCTTATAGTCCGGTGCGTCTTATAATCCTCAAAATATGGGGTATATGTGTATATATGTATGAGGTCTGATTCTCACAGACTGACAGAATGGAGAGGGTGTTGAAATTTTTTTTTTCCTTCTCCATGTCCGAGAAACACTGATGCCACTCTGGCCAAACTCTTATGAAGGTCTGATCAGAGTCTGCAACTCCATTATATTATATTATATTATATATACGTCTGCAGAAGCAGGGGGCATAGGCTGCTAATATTCTCTGCAGCACATGTCCTATTTACACAGGATAATGTTCCGTTAAGAACGTTAATCGTTTTGTGCAACACAAAACATCCTTTCACCTGACAAATGAGCGTTTTGCTCATTGATTGGTGGATCGGCAGCCTGTTTGAACACCACAATTATTGTGAGCGAGTGTCCCTAGGAAACTTGTTCGCCATAATTGTGCAGCATAATATCTAAGCTCTCAGGGGCAGCCTGTCTATTGTATATTAGATTGTAAGCTCCTTGGAGCAGGGTGTATATTAGGCCGGTTTCACACATCCATATGTTTCCGGTACAGTAAATATCCGTGTCGTGTGTATCCATTTGTCCGTGTGTGTCACATTTGTGGCAACCCTGGGCCGCCCGTATGCCACATCATGATCACATGGGAATCAGTGGACAGTTAGCGCTGTTCCCAAGCGCCAGGTGCTGAACACTGCCCTCATCATGGTTCCTGCGGGCGCTGAGATCAGCACCAGCAGGGACAATGATGAGGATAGTAGTAATCTTCTCCCGCAGTGTCCTTGTGTAAAAATAAGAATAAAAAAATAAATTCCTAATACTCACCTGTCTGAAGTGTCCCTCGCTGTAATCATCTGATCACCAACGCCGAGGTGTCAGGGAGCGGGCCCCTGAGCTGCGCTCATTGAGTAACAGGACACTGCTCCTGAGCTCAGCTCCGGCCCTGCTGGTGCGGCTTATTCTCCCCGGCTCCTCGGCTTCAGTGGGACACTTCGGACAAGTGAGTATAAGGATTTTATTTTTTTAATCTTATTTTTACACAGGGACACTGTAGGAAAAGACTACTACTAACCTCATTATTGTCCTTGCTGGTGCTGATCACAGTGCCAGCAGGAACCATGATGAGGGCAGCATTCAGCACTCGGCACTTGGGAACAGCGCTAACTGTACACTGATTCCCAGGCGCCGGTACATGTCACACTGATGACACACAGATGTTATCCGTATGTGTTCAACCGTGACACTTTTTCGAACCGTGAAACACAAAAAAACGGACCTCTCTCCGTTTTGAGCACAAGGACACATGGTCCATGGAAACACACTGACATGTGTGCAGACCCATAGATTTGAATGGGACTGTGTGTGTTAGTGTCTCCAGTACGTGTGGAAAATGTCACCACAAGGACTGGAAACACGGATGTGTGAAAGAGGCCTTAGTCTATAAGCTCTCAGGGGCAGCATGTATAGTGTATATTAGATTGTAAGCTCCTAGGAGCAGGAGGTAGATTATTCTGTAAGCTCTCAGCAGCATGTATATTGTATATTAGATTGTAAGCTCCTCTTGAGCAGGGTGTATTTATCTTTTCATTTCCAAGTCGGCTCTCCTGAGCTTATAATACATGCAGAAATACAGCAATATGCAGCAGGACAGACGTGATCCAGGGAAATATCCGATCGCCACAACTGGGGTCAGGAAGGAATTATTTCCCCCCCTGAGGCAGAACTCTCCGGGGGGTTTCTTCGCCTTCCTCTGGATCTTTGGGTCCAGTGGCTCTCAGCCGGTCCTCAATGACCACATCTAGTTCTGTGGTCTCCATGGGGTCTGACCTGAGAGTCATTGTGATCATGGTTTAATTTCTTAAAGGGCCAGTAATAGTTTTATTACAATGTTGCTTATTGCTATTTCAATAAAAAAAAAAAGAGAATGAAAGTGTCATGTGAGTTTTTTTGTCTTGACTTTTTTGTTAACACTGTTACAATGATGGGAGTGATCATTTCTACCCTCACTATTCCACAAGTACAATCAGAAATTATGGGGGATGTCATTTACAGACGGCAGACCACATGCAGTGGGGAAAATAAGCATTTGATACACTGCTGATTTTGCAAATTTTCCCACCTACAAAGAATGGATAGGTCTGTAATTTTTATCGTAGGTACACCTGTGAGAGACAGAATCTAAAAATCAAAACCGGAAAACTCCATTGTATGATTTTTACATAATTAAATTGCATTCTATTGCAAGAAATATGTATTTGATCACCTACCAACCAGCAAGACTTCTGGCTCTCACAGACCTGTTAGTTTTTCTTTAAGAAGCCCTCCTACCCTGCACTCATTACTTGTATTAATTGCACCTGTTTGAACTCATTACCTGTATAAAAGACACCTGTTCACACACTCAATCAATCACACTCCAACCTCTCCCCCATGGCCAAGACCAAAGAGCTGTCTAAGGACACCTCTGACAAAATTGTACACTGGCATAATGTTGGGATGGGCTACAGGACACAGTAAAACAGTAAAACACTACGCCGTCATGGATTAAAATCCTGCAGGACATGCAAGGTCCCCCTGCTCACACCACCACATATCCTGGATCGTTTGAAGTTCGCCAATGACCATCTGGATGATCCAGCGGAGAAGGTCATGTGGTCAGATGAGACCAAAATATAACTTGTTGGTATCAACTCCACTCGCCGTGTTTGGAGGAAGAAGAAGGATAAGTACAACCTCAACAACACCGTCCCAACTGTGAAGCATGGTGGAGGAAACATCAAACTTTTGGGGAGCTTTTCTGCAAAGGGGACAGGACGACTGCACTGTATTCAAGGGAGGATGGATGTGGTCATGTATCGTGGGATTTTGGCCAACAACTTCTTCCCTCAGTAGTAGCATTGAAGATGGGTCGTGGCTGGGTCTTCCGGCGTGACAATGACCCGAAACAGACAGCTAGGGCAACTAAGGAGTGGCTCTGTAAGAAGCATTTCAAGGTCCTGGAGTGGCCTAGCCAGTCTCCAGACCTGAACCCGATAGAAAATCTTTGTAGGGAGCTGAAACTCAATGTTGCCCAGCGACAGCCCCGAAACCTGAAAGATCTGGAGGAGGGGCCAAAATCCCTGCTGCAGTGTGTGCAAACTTGGTCAAGGACTACAGGAAACGTCCAACCTCTGTAATTGCAAACAATGGTTTCTGTACCAAATATCAAGTTCTGTTTTTCTATTGTATCAAATACTTATTTCATGCAATTAAATGCAAATTAATTATGTAAAAATCATAAAATGTGATTTTCAGGATTGTTTTTACGATTCCGTCTCTCACAGTTGAAGAGTACCCACGATAAAAATAACAGACCTCTCCGTTCTTTGTAGGTGGGAAAGCTAGAAAAATCGGTAGTATATCAAATACTTATTTTCCCCACTGTATTTTTCCACCCATAGTGGTATCATAATCTCAACTACTGTCCCAAGTAACATTTTAAGTGTTATAGAGGCCAATCTCTGTTATGGGGTAGGGCTCTAAAATAGTATACCATATTTTGCTGACTATAAGACGAACCTTTTTCCCAAAAAATTTCGGAGGAAAATGGGGGTGCATCTCATCTTCCGAATGTAGCTTACCGAGGGTGGCGGCGGTGGAGCAGGGTTACAGCAGGCAGGAAGCCGGCAGCAGCAGGAGTGGGGCGGTGCTGTGGCAGGAGTGGGGCAGTGCCCCCTCTCCCCTGTAAGCTATATTCAGTCTATAAGACGGACCCCCATTTGACACATTAAAAATATTTTTTTCTTGTTTTCCCTCCTCAAAATTGGGTGCATCTTATGGTTCGGTGCGTCTTATAGTCCGCAAAATACGGTATGTCCTACACAAAAAAATACCTGATAGAAGACTGAAGACCGGGACACAGAGCAAACGATAAAAAGAGACACAAGGTTCTTGTATAAAAGTAGGAAACAGACTAAAGAGGTCTGCAACAAGTGGCCCTGGGCAATACTTAGAGGTAGGTTTTATATCTCATTCAGACATCAATGATTTTTCTTGTATACAAACAATAGTCTGAGTTTGATCGGTAGTTTTTATCAGCATGTCATCAGAGTTTGCTCCGTGTGCCATCAGTGTTTGGTCACAGTTTCAACAATTTTTCTCGGATGAAAAAAAAAAAAAAGAAACAATGAAGGTTTCTCGAGCTTCTCATATCAAACCACAGTGGATCAAGATTGGACATATCTCCGTGATTGTGCAGACCACTCGATCAGCAAAAAACACACAGACATGTGAACAGTTCCATAGACTATAATAGGTATGAGTTCTCTGTGTGAACAACATGGATAGAACTCGTAAGTGAAAAACTGATATCTGAATGAGGCCTAAGGCTTTGCTCAGCAATGGCCACTATTATCAGATCATGGCCAACATTTACTAAAACTAAAATATCTTATTTTATGCATCTTTTGCCAAGCTGAAGTGTTTTGTGACAAATTTATTAAAAGGCGCACCAGACTTCTGCACAATACAACTGATGGTCCCAACCCCATTTATAAGGCAAGAAATCCCACTTATTAAACCTGACAGGGCACACCTGTGAAGTGAAAACCATTTCCGGTGACTACCTCTTGAATCTCATCAAGAGAATGCCAAGAGTGTGCAAAGCAGTCATCAAAGCAAAAGGTGGCTACTTTGAAGAACCTACAATATAAGACATATTTTCAGTTGTTTCACACTTTTTTGTTAAGTATATAATTCCACATGTGTTAATTCATAGTTTTCATGCCTTCAGTGTGAATGTACAATTTTCATAGTCATGAAAATACAGAAAAATCTTTAAATGAGAAGGTGTGTCCAAACTTTTGGTCTGTACTGTATGTACAAACATGCAGGTCAACAACACCTTATGCAACCGGGGGGAAATTTGAGTCCAAGTTTTTTGGGGGGCAGAGGAGCTTTTGAACCCCCATCTGATCCCTTAGCAGCTGTTTGCGACCGCTTGATGCGTTTTCCACCCTGCATCTTGTCTCCTGGCTGAATTCCACAGCGCATGTCAGCTGAAGACGTCTCTCACAGACACAGACAGGAAGGGAGTGTGGGAGATGTCATAGCTCCCAACTGTCCCGGATTCAGCGGGGCTGTCCCGATTTGAGGGCCCAGTCCCACCACTTCTAATACTCACCTATCTCCAAAGTCATCATCGCTCTGTGGTTCCTCCTCCTCGAGGAGTGGGGCTGCATCTCTGCTCTCACATAAATTAAATAAACTATTCCCTTCTTTTGTGATCAGGATGTTGGACACTATTACTGGAAGGGGTCCAGAATGGTGAATATTCTTACTGGAAGGGGCTCAGGATGAAAGACATTATACCAGGAAGGAGCCCAGGATGGGCGACATTAGTACAGAATGGGGGACATTAGTACATTATGGGGGGGGGGACACGTATGCCTTTATAGGCTTTAGATTGGCACAAGGACTAATACATCTGACCAAAATCTAGGTGGGGGTCCAGGTCCAAATTTTGTACCTGGGCCCATCGGACTGTAGTTACGCCACTGCACATAGATATGATCAAAACCGTGGCATACTGCCAATTGCGGCATACCATGCAACCGCTATGGGGCCCGTGATTCGGGGGGGCCCGGCACCAGGCCCCTTCCTGCATCGTACTTTCAATTGTATCGGCATCCTGGTTCTGGATGACTTTACACTTTAAAACAATGATGGGAGAGGAAGCCGTCAGATGACGCTCCCTCTCCCATCATTCTCCCTCTGCGTTTGAGCTCTGTGACTTCACAGCGCAGAGGGCACGATGATGTCACTACAGAGGGTCAGAAGACGTGCTGCAGAGACCGGAGCAGTGGGGGCCATTATACAGTGTGGATGGTTATGTTGGTTCCATCATACTGAGTGGAGGGATGTGGGGTCCATTATACTGTACAGCGGCCCATTATACTGTATAGAGGGCTGTGTGGCAATCACAGTTGGGGCATCATTCTGTGTTGGGGTCACTAGACTTTTCCGGGCGGAGGGTTGAGGGGGAGGTGGGTATAGAAGGGTCATCATACCATGTGTATGGTTGGTACCAAGGAAGAATTCACTGTGGGGGTATCATACTGTGTTTCGGGGGGACACTATAGTTGGCATCATACTTTTTGAGGGCAATGAATGGGCAATCTAGGGGCTTCAATAGGAGGAAAATTACTTTGTAAGGGCTGAAAAGCTGTGAGATATACTCTTCTGTGACCCTGGCAAATATTAAGGGTTTTTTTGGGGGTGAGCCCAATTACAACTTCTGGTATGGGGCCTCAAGATTTCTGTGTACGCCCCTGGGTCTAAGCAAAGCTATGTAAAATAAATATGAACAAAGCCCCCAGCCCAGAGGAGCTGCATCTAACAGCTCTTAAGAAGCTCAGCCCCATTACTGCTGTGCCCTTGTACATAATTTATAGAGACTCACTAGTGACTGGTACTGTGCCGAGCAACTGGCACAAAGCTAATATGGTGCTCATTATTAAAAAGGGATTATATATATAGGACTATGTGATGGAAAGTAAGTATTATAAGTTATAGCCAGTATGGTTTTATGAAGGACAAAAGTTGTGAAACTAAAATGATGAGCTTTTATGGAGATGTGAGTAGAAACCTGGACAGAGGGGTATATGTGAATATAGTGTTTGTAGACTTTGTAAATGCATGTGACACTGTCCCACACAGACGCTTAATGAGTAAATTAAAGTCTATCAGTTTAGAAAATAAGGATTGTAATTGGATCGAAAACTGGCACAAAGACCCAAGCATAGATTTGTGGTGTATGACTCCTATTCTGAATTTTCTCCAGTTATAAATTGTGTACCCAAAGGTTCAATGCTGGATCTGCTATTATTCAACTTATTTATTATTAATCCAAAAGATGGTATAAATAGTGGTATTTCTATTTTTTGCAGATGATCGCAAGCTATGTAGTATACTGCAGTTTACGGAGGATGTTTATAATTCACAAATCGACTTGGAGAAACTCAGTGTTTGAGCATCCAAGTGGATGATGAGGTTAAACGTGTAGAAATCTAAAGTTATGCACCTGGGCACTAATAAAAGGTGAACATCATACATTCTAGGGATAGTAAAATTAGGAGAGTCACTTGCAGAGGAGGATCTTGGTGTACTTGTAATGACAATGTCTTCTTAGAATAATGGCATTGGGGGTCTGAGAACATTAATCCCAGGACATGAAGACTATGGTTCTAGAACTTTTTTATACAAATTGAACATCTTGACACTTTTCTCAGTCCCAGAACACTGACATAAAATTCCACCAAGATTAGATGAACTCCTTTAAAACGTCCTTACCATTTTGTGTCTGTAGCTCCATTTGAGTGTTGTTTTTTTCTTCTGCATATAGGTAATTTCATCTGAAAGGGAGTAAAGATACCCTGAGTTTGTTTGCTCTCCTTTACCACGAGTAGATAAGTGAGATGAATAAAATAAAACATTCTGCAGGTGGACATACCTTCAAAGCCGCCATAAAGCCATCCAAGCCCACAAATCTTGGTGGAACTGGCTAAACATCTGATGTGCATGTACAGTAAATTTAAAGTTACAACCCTTTTATTCTCCTGGTAGATAAGCCACCACCATAGGCTTACACTCTCTCCCCATTGGATTTAGAGTAGATACAGAGAGTTAGTTGTCGGATGATCAGCCAGCAGCCATCTAAGCTTTAGACTACTGGTGACAGAAGGAATAGCAGAATTTTATTTGCATAGTGATTTTCACTTTCATGTTGAGTAGTGTTACTTTCTTTATCTATCTTCTAACGTTCCTGAATCTTCTATCGTGACCTGATCTCATCTACAAACCTGTCTCTCTACGTTGGATGATTGTGATACAAAGTGCAAAGTAATCTAACAGAATTTTCAAACTTGTCAATTAAGTTCTGACTAAGTTTTTTGTCTTCTGGGGATTAAAAGATATTACCTACTATGGTTGTTGCTTTCTTGTTGTCCCTGAAGAATTCTCTATGGCTCATTCAATATAGAAGGTTGAATAAAATGATACCAAAATATCTGCAATCCGAGGTCTTATTCCAAAGAAATCCATTGCCACGTTATTGCCAGGGACAGTGGGCACCTACTCTGTCCCTCGAGCTACGGGAACCCTAGTCTATCCCTTGTCCCCCGGATTACTCCTGATGGCAGAGATGCCAGGGTCTCGTACCTTGCTGTGCTCCTATATTAACACTGATCTATTCCTCCCATGAGCGGAAGAAGTTAATAGGATAATACAAACCAGAGAGGGGTAAACAGACAGGGATAAAAGAAAACTACAATCATACAAATACACTCACAAAACTACTGAGTGGGAAAAAGGGGAAGGTAAAGCAGGAACAAACCAAATGGGAGAGAATAAGAGGGAAAACATGCAAACCAACTCCATGCATAAATCTCCTGAAAATCACTCCAAAAACTTGCTACTAACACTGAACTTCTTCAATTCCAAACCAGGAAGTGGTAAAACTATCACTGGCAAGGAAGGAAGTCAGGAGGTGGGTTTTAAAACCTGCAGGGAGTAACAAACTCTGAACAGCTAATACAATAAAGACAGAGAGAGTCCAACTAAGCAGTTTAACTCTTGCAGCAACAGAACAATGAAAGCCAGAACTGCTAATAGATCGGTGAAGCCGTTCTAACTACCGCAGGTTTATGCGTCACCGCATGCGATTGTCCGACCCCACTCTGTCGCGGTATTCCAGTGAATCCACTTTTTGTAATATGCAAATTAGCTAATAAAAATCTATGGGCCGGACATAGATCTCCCTGAGAATCAGCCTCCAGAGTTTATTTTAGATGTAATGGAGCGTTACTAGTGTGAGACATGTAATGACTGACAGTCTGCTCTTGTGATCTCACTGCGGAGCTGTATGTTATTATAACTAACACAGTACAGCAGAGCTGAACTTTGTCTCATTACAAATAAACCCTAGGGGCCTGTACTCCACTTCCCCTAGGTTGAACCAATGCTTTATGGGTATATACAGTATATTTTATTTTTATCATACTGAGCTTTTCTGTATCTGCATTTTCTTTTTTTAGCTGTTCACTTGCTGCCTTGAGACATTTGGGTATGTATCTATTGTATGCCATTTTTTGTAGGACTCTGTTCCACATTAATACAGTTAACTTGTGTCAAAAAGCAAAGGTATGTCTTTTTAATATATGTTTTTGCTTATCATATGTGATTTTCTTCCCTGAAGAAGTGGGGTTTCTTTGTTCCACACTCCAAATTGTATTCAGTTTTTAGATAAGTTGCTACTTTACTAGTAAAGATTACATATATATATATATATATATATATATACACATACAGGGGTGGATTAAGAGTAGCAAGGGCCCCGGGCAGTTTAGAAGGCGCGGGCCCCCCACCCCACACACACACACCTGATGTATCACGTGACATGTCACATGATCCCCTGTGATATATTGTTATGCACACGCCCGGGCTAAGCGGCGTGTGCGTGTGATTGGTAGTGATTCCACTGGACCGTGCCGGAGAGTGAATGCCTGGAGGGGCGTGACTAAGTATTCACCCGATCCGACCAGGGTCGCACGACGGCATACGACGCCAGTGCACCAAGGAGGAACCGAGCAGAGGGACCAGGTGCTACTCCAGGACAGACCCCGGACACGGCTGTTGACCCACACAGGGGAATACAGGAACAGGCTGGTAGGCTGGCACACAGACTGGTGGGTATAGGCAGGCACGACTGGTATGCAGGCAGGCGGGTATGCAGGCAGGGGGGTAAAGGCAAGCACAGCTAGAGTGCAGACAGGGGGGCACTAGCAGGTAGGAACACAGGCGGGATAGGACCCAGTACACACTGGGACTCAGGAATAATACAGGCAGAGGGGTACAGGCAAGCACGGCTAGAGTGCAGACAAGGCAGAGCAGGGAGGACAGGGCTCTGTTCACACGGAACAGACAGGAAGGGAAAGGCAGAGCCAGACACCCACAGGGTACTTGCAGTGAAGTAGCGAGTGGACCACAAACTCACAAACGGGAGTACAGAGACAACTGGCAGGAGTTAGGTACGAGTTCAGACTCTGCAGAAAAAGGAAGGGAACGGACATAGAGGCAAAACAGGTAAAGGATAGGAGAGAGTTCAGACTGGAACTGAGTGTACGGAGGAGACCGACACTGCAGCGGGATACAGGAGCGGGTCTGGGAATACTGCCCCCAGAGAGGCAGGACGAACAGGCAAGGAGCGTGTTCAGACAGGACAGACAAGATACAGGAGCGGGTCTAGGTAATCGGCCCCTAGAAGGCGGGAGGAACAGGCTAGGAGCGTGTTCAGACAGGTCAGACAAGATACAGGAACGGGTCTAGGTAATCGGCCCCTAGAAGGCAGGAGGAACAGGCTAGGAGCGTGTTCAGACAGGACAGACAAGAGAACACAGAAAGGACTCAGTTCAGACACGGGAACTAATACCGAAAAGCAGGAGACATACAGGACTCAGTTCAGACACGGGAGCTGATACCGCAAAGCAGGAGACATACAGGACTCAGTTCAGACAGGGGAGCTGATACCGCAAAGCAGAAGACATACAGGACTCAGTTCAGACAGGCCTGGAAATACAGCCTCCAGGAAAGGCAGACAAGGAAACAAAGAACGGGACCTGGCACCTTCAGAGTGCAAGCACACACTGAAGGAAACACTATGCTCAGGCAGGGATAGAAGGGAGCTGCTGAGCTATATACCAAGTGTAAGACAGCAATAGGCTGAGGACGCACAAGGGGTGTGACCCACAGCAGGTACAAAAAGCAGGAAGTGATCGGGCGCCGCCCTTAGGCAGCAGAGACAGACACAAACAGACAGCATGGAGGGAAGCCAGAGAGACATTCTGGACAGGAGATCAAGTGCGCGCTCCTGCACAGTGGGAGATGGACCACTATGCAAGGACGCCGCCAGGTATGTTACAGTACCTCCCCCCTTACGCCCCCTCTTCTTCAGGCCTGCCAGAATCTTCCGCAGGGAATTCGAGGACCAGTCGTTCACTGGGTTGGAGGGGGACAGAGACTTGAGGGTAATCTCTGCTTCGAGGTACATCTTGTCAAGCTCACAGGAAAAAATAGACGGGTTATCAGGTACATAATGAGGAAAAGTCACTGTCTCTTTGTTATCTGGTGGTATCCCGGAGGATTCAGGAAACAACTGGAGGTCCTCCGCCGGGTCAGAAGAGTGCAGAGGCTCAGAGAAAACAACTGCTTCAGAGTACACTAGGTCGGACTCACTGGAGGAAGCAGGCGAGGTATCGGGTACCGAGTATAGGAAAGTCTCTGTCCATTCACCACCAGGTGGCACCCCGAAGGGTTCTGAACACAACTGGAGGTCCTCCGCCTGGTCGGAGGGGTGTAGAGACTCAGGAGTAACCTCTGCTTCGGAGTACACTAGGTTGGACTTACTGGACGAAGCGAGCGAGGTATCAGGTACCGAGTATAGGAAAGTCTCTGTCCATTCACCACCAGGTGGCACCCCGAAGGGTTCTGAACACAACTGGAGGTCCTCCGCCTGGTCGGAGGGGTGTAGAGACTCAGGAGTAACCTCTGCTTCGGAGTACACTAGGTTGGACTCACTGGACGAAGCGAGCGAGGTATCAGGTACAGAGTATAGGAGAGTCTCTGTCCTTTCGCTACCAGGTAGCACCCCGAAGGGTTCAGGAGACAACTGGAGATCCTCCGCCTGGTCGGAGGGGTGTAGAGACTCGGAGGTAACTACCACTTTGGGGTACCCATTGTCAGGCTCACAGGACGAAGCGGACAAAGTATTGAGTACCGGGTGTAGAGAAGTCTCTCTCCATTTGTCATCGAGTGGTATCCCGGAGGGTTCAGGAGGCAACAGGGGATCCTCCGCCAGGTAGTAGAGGTGCACAGACTCTGAGGTAACCACAGCTTTGGAGCATCCTTGGACATGCACACCGGTTAAAGAGAAAGAAGCATCTGATGCCGGGTGCAGGAAGTTCTCCTGTGTGGAGTCTGGATGGGCAGAAGTCTCTTCGGCCAGGAGAACTGGTGCACTACCCACGCACATTACCCATTGGGGTTTCTCCGGGATACAGGGAGATGAAGCTTCAGTAGGGACTTCAAGGTTGGGGTCAGGAGGTCTCAGGGAGGACAGACCCTGGCGTGACGGCTTGCCTCTAAGTCTAGCACGTCTGGACTGCCTCTTGAGGTTGAGAGAAGTATTCCGGAAAGCGTAGTCACCCTGTGAGGATTCTGGGTGGGCAGTAGTCTCATTGGGCTGGAGGACTATTGCGCTACCCACACACATTACCCGTCGGGGCTGCTCCGGGATATTGGGAAGTGAAGCTTCAGCAGGGGCTTCAGAGTTAGGGTCCTCGAAGACCATACGAAAGGCCACCAGGAAGGCCTGCAGGTCAAGGATGACAGGATCCCATGCTTCCCATAGGGGGGTGACCCATTTCAAGGCATCACCCGCTAGGTAGTCAATCATAAAGGCCACTTTAGCCCAATCGGAAGGAAAATAGAGAGGGTAGGCCTTAAAGTGTAGCATGCATTGCTCCACAAATGCACGACACTGTCTTGGATCCCCATAGTAACGTGGCGGATCCGCAGGAACGAGGGCTGATAGATCCATCTGGACGGGTGCGTAATTCGCCTGGAACTCAGCTAAAGGGGGGAAAAAAAATTTATTTATTTTATTTTAATGCATGTATTCGCTGGAAAAACTTCTCAAAGAGCGAAGGCCGTGGGGCTCAACGGGAACCATGGCCTGAGCATGCTGTTATGCACACGCCCGGGCTAAGCGGCGTGTGCGTGTGATTGGTAGTGATTCCACTGGACCGTGCCGGAGAGTGAATGCCTGGAGGGGCGTGACTAAGTATTCACCCGATCCGACCAGGGTCGCACGACGGCATACGACGCCAGTGCACCAAGGAGGAACCGAGCAGAGGGACCAGGTGCTACTCCAGGACAGACCCCGGACACGGCTGTTGACCCACACAGGGGAATACAGGAACAGGCTGGTAGGCTGGCACACAGACTGGTGGGTATAGGCAGGCACGACTGGTATGCAGGCAGGCGGGTATGCAGGCAGGGGGGTAAAGGCAAGCACAGCTAGAGTGCAGACAGGGGGGCACTAGCAGGTAGGAACACAGGCGGGATAGGACCCAGTACACACTGGGACTCAGGAATAATACAGGCAGAGGGGTACAGGCAAGCACGGCTAGAGTGCAGACAAGGCAGAGCAGGGAGGACAGGGCTCTGTTCACACGGAACAGACAGGAAGGGAAAGGCAGAGCCAGACACCCACAGGGTACTTGCAGTGAAGTAGCGAGTGGACCACAAACTCACAAACGGGAGTACAGAGACAACTGGCAGGAGTTAGGTACGAGTTCAGACTCTGCAGAAAAAGGAAGAGAACGGACATAGAGGCAAAACAGGTAAAGGATAGGAGAGAGTTCAGACTGGAACTGAGTGTACGGAGGAGACCGACACTGCAGCGGGATACAGGAGCGGGTCTGGGAATACTGCCCCCAGAGAGGCAGGACGAACAGGCAAGGAGCGTGTTCAGACAGGACAGACAAGATACAGGAGCGGGTCTAGGTAATCGGCCCCTAGAAGGCGGGAGGAACAGGCTAGGAGCGTGTTCAGATAGGTCAGACAAGATACAGGAACGGGTCTAGGTAATCGGCCCCTAGAAGGCAGGAGGAACAGGCTAGGAGCATGTTCAGACAGGACAGACAAGAGAACACAGAAAGGACTCAGTTCAGACACGGGAACTAATACCGAAAAGCAGGAGACATACAGGACTCAGTTCAGACACGGGAGCTGATACCGCAAAGCAGGAGACATACAGGACTCAGTTCAGACAGGGGAGCTGATACCGCAAAGCAGAAGACATACAGGACTCAGTTCAGACAGGCCTGGAAATACAGCCTCCAGGAAAGGCAGACAAGGAAACAAAGAACGGGACCTGGCACCTTCAGAGTGCAAGCACACACTGAAGGAAACACTATGCTCAGGCAGGGATAGAAGGGAGCTGCTGAGCTATATACCAAGTGTAAGACAGCAATAGGCTGAGGACGCACAAGGGGTGTGACCCACAGCAGGTACAAAAAGCAGGAAGTGATCGGGCGCCGCCCTTAGGCAGCAGAGACAGACACAAACAGACAGCATGGAGGGAAGCCAGAGAGACATTCTGGACAGGAGATCAAGTGCGCGCTCCTGCACAGTGGGAGATGGACCACTATGCAAGGACGCCGCCAGGTATGTTACATATATCATGTGATAGTTCATGTGAAATTAATTTGGCACAATATTAATTATAATAATTTTTTTTAGGCTGTGTGCCCACTACGCGTTTTTTAAGCATTTCCGCAGCGGCAATTCCGCTGCGGAAACGCTTAAAAAACGCTTGGTAGAAGGTCTGCCATGTTCCCCAATGATAATCCGCATGTGCTGTGCACATGCTGTGGAAATTTCCGCTGCGGATTATCATTGCGGAAAAATCCGCAGCACTAACAATTATTTTGCGGAAGCGCGGCGCTTTCGCCGCCATTGACTTGCATTGGAACGCATGTAATCCGCAAGACTGCATCTGTACATGCAGAATCCATGCGTTTCAATGTGCGGATGGTACCCGGATTTGGAGAAGAGGAGACTCTCCTCCGGACCCGGGTACCATAGAACCTGTAAAAAAAAAGAATAAAATAAAAAATAAATATTATACTTACCTTCTGATGGCCCCCGGTGTCTTTATCTGATGCGTTCTGGCTTGCCGGCAGCTCGCGATGGTCGGAAAAGGACCTGCCGTGACGTCATTTAGTCATGTGACGGGTCACGCGACCGCTGACGTCGGCAGGCCATCAGAAGGTAAGTATATATTTATTTTTTACCATTCTTTTACGGTCACACTATATAAATCCATGCTGGTTGCATGGATTTATATAGTGTGACCAAGTTGTCAAGCACTTTCCAAGTGATGCTAAAATCGCTTGGAAAGCGCTTGTCAACCCGCATGCAGAAATGCATGTGAAGAACGCTTCACATCCGCATGTCCCTGGCAGGAAAAACGCATGTACAATCCGCATGCGTTTTTTCTGCCAGGGAGATGCAGAAACGCTCAAAAAAAATCCAAAAATCCATTTCTGCATCGTGGGCACATAGCCTTACATTAATTGTATGACTCAATATTGAGCACCCGTAGCCATCTATACACAGCAGGAGGCCGCACTGAGCCATCTATACACGGCAGGAGGCCACACGGAGCCATCTATACATGGCAGGAGGCCGCACGGAGCCATCTATACAAAGCGGGAGGCCGCACGGAGCATTCTATACACAGCGGGAGGCCGCACGTAGCCATCTATACACGGCAGGAGACCGCACGGAGCGATCTATACAAAGCGGGAGGCCGCACGGAGCCATCTATACACGGCAGGAGGCCGCAAATAGCCATCTATACAAAGCGGGAGACCGCACGGAGCCATCTATACACAGCGGGAGGCCGCACGTAGCCATCTATACACAGCGGGAGGCCGCACGTAGCCATCTATACACAGCGGGAGGCCGCACGTAGCCACCTATACACAGCGGGAGGCCGCACGTAGCCATCTGTACACAACAGGAGGCCGCACGGAGCCATCTATACACAGCGGGAGGCCGCACGGAGCCATCTATACACAGCGGGAGACCACACGGAGACATCTATACACAGCGGGAGGCCACACGTAGCCATCTATACACAGCGGGAGGCCACACGTAGCCATCTATACACAGCGGGAGGCCGCACGTAGCCATCTATACAGAGTGGGAGGCCGCACGGCGCCATCTATACACAGCGGGAGGCCGCACAGAGCCATCTAGACACAGTGGGAGGCCACACGGAGCCATCTAGACACAGTGGGAGGCCGCACGGAGCCATCTAGACACAGTGGGAGGCCGCACGGAGCCATCTAGACACAGCAGGGAGCCCGCACGGAGCCATCTAGACACAGCAGGAGGCCGCACTGTGCCATCTATACACAGCAGGGAGCCGCACTGTGCCATCTATACACAGCGGGAGGCCGCACGGTGCCATCTATACACAGCGGGAGGCCGCACGGAGCCATGTAGACACAACGGGAGGCCGCACGGAGCCATCTAGACACAGCGGGAGGCCACACGGCGCCATCTATACACAGCGGGAGGCCGCACTGTGCCATCTATACACAGTGGGAGGCCGCACGGCGCCATCTATGCACAGCGGGAGGCCGCACGGCCCCCCCTCCAGAGACAGCCGGAGGCCGCACGGCGCCATCTATACTCAGAAGGAGGCCGCACGCAGTCACGCACACAAACATATACATACACGCATAAACACATTTGAAACACAAAAATACATATAAACAGACATCACACAATGATATCTGCCTGCACACACATACATACATACACATACACACACTCTCACACATACACACTCTCTCTCACACACACACTCACCATCCCCCGGCTCGGCTCCAGTCCTCCTGGCTCCTGTTCCTCTCCGGTGGTAAGTAGCAGTGCAGGCCAGGCGCGCACTGCGTGACGTCACAGCTAGGAGACACGGCCACGCACAGGGCCGTGTCTCCTAGCAGTGACGCGGCCGGGCCAGCACACAAGGAAGTTAACTGCTGCAGTGCTGGCCCGGCCGAAGAAGAAGCAGCGGCCGTGCACCGCTGCTGGGGGAGTGGTCCGGGAGCCCCCGGACCGCGGGGGCTCCCGGACCGCGGGGCCGCACATATAATGAGGCCAATCTGGCCATAGCCCCCCCGGAGCCCCGGGTCCTATGGAGACCCCAGGCCCCGGGCGGTAGCCCGGATTGCCCTCATTATAATCCGCCTATGTATATATATATACACACACATTATATTGGGTGTTTTGCTTCCATCACTTATCGTTTATTTACTGTAGTTTATTTGGGTGTATCCCTTTAAATAATTTTTGGGCCGTTCTCTTAGGGTATTGTTGCTAACAAAGGAAGAAGTGGAAAATAAAAAATCAACAGAGTGCTCCTTTAAGACACTGCTGCTTAGAATAGAAGAGCTTAAAAGTCTATAGGGAAACCAACTCTGTGTCAAAATCAGGAATGAATTACTGAGGAGCTGGAAGAAATAAGTGGTTTGTTACCGGATACACTACGACTTTCCCACCAAAAAATGTCAGACAATGAAACTACATGTGTAGAGTTCAATAGCTTTAACCCCTTTACCCCCCCAAGGTGGTTTGCATGTTAATGACAAGGCCAATTTTTACAATTCTGACCACTGTCACTTTATGAGGTAATTACTCTGGAATGCTTCAACGGACCCCACTGATTCTGAGATTGTTTTTTCGTGACATATTGTACTTCATGATTTTGGTAAAATTGAATGGAAAATCGTCTCAAATTGTTAGCGGACACCATGTTGCGTTTGGAGAGCCCCTGTGTGCCCAAACATTGGATCTCCCCCACAAGTGACCCCATTTTGGAAACTAGACCCCCAAAGGCACCTATCTAGATGCATAGTGAGCACTTGGAACCCCCAGGTGCTTCACAAATTGATTCGTAAAAATGAAAAAGTGTTGTTTTTTTTTCACTTTTTCATTTTTTTACGAATGCAACAGCCGAAATGAGGAAGCGTATACCCATGTGTGGGTGTGAAGCGGTGCATGGGAATACACGTCCCGAAATAACACAGTGGATTTGACTTTATGTTACTCTGCTGTCATTTGGTGGTGATGAGAAGTCTGGCCCGATCCAGCCCTTGTTCATTTTGATAAGGGTCAGCTTGTCAGCATTGTCAGTTGACAGGCGAGTGCGCTTATCAGTTATAACTCCCCCAGCGGCACTAAAAACACACTCCGATACCACGCTAGCGGCAGGGCAGGCCAGGACCTCCAAGGCGTACAGAGCGAGTTCATTCCAAGTGTCCAGCTTGGATACCCAATAATTAAAAGGCACAGAGGAATCACGGAGGATGCTGTTACGGTCAGCAAGGTACTCCCTCACCATCTTTTGAAACTTTCCACTCCTTGTGAGAGTACCCCGCGCCTCAGGGCCTGTAAGCTAGGCGGGTCTCAGAAAACTGCCCCAGAACGTTCACAGTGTTCCCCTGCCTCTGCTGGATTGGAGTTGCGTCTCTCTCACCTGGACGCCTTGGTTGGGCAACGAACTGTGACCTCTGCCGCTAGCGTGTTCAGATGGGAATTTTTTTAACAGTTCTGCAGAAAGGGCCTTTTGGTACTGCCCCATTTTTGTAGACCTCTCCACCTCAGGAATAAGAGAGTGAAAAAGTTCTCCTTGTAGCGGGGGTCTAAAAGTGTCACCAACCAGTAATGACTGTCACCCAACATTTTGACAACACGAGGGTCACGGTTAAGGCAGCGTAACATAAAGTCAGCCATGCGTGCCAGACTGGTAACGGGCAAGACTTCCGTGTCCTCACCAAGATGACGACTGACCATGCTCTCCTCCTCCTCCTCCCTGTCCTCAGACCACCCAAGCTGAACCGACGGTATGACAGTTGTACAGGTACTACAGTCTACAGCGCATGATACCAGCTCCTGTTCTTCCTCCTCCTCCTCTCTCTCATTGTCCCCCAATGCACGTTGGGATGAGATGAGGCTGGGCTGTGTGTAATCGCCCGCTACGGGTCTTGATCCATCTCATCATACTCTGGCTGCAATGCCTCCTCTTTAATTCTCTGCAGAGAACGTTGCAAAAGACAGACAAGTGGGATGCTGACGCTAATGATGGCGTCATCGCCACTCACCATCTTGGTGGACTCCTCAAAGTTTGTCAAGATGGTACATATGTCAGACATCCAGGTCCACTCCTGAGGTCTTATGTGTGGAGTCTGACCTGAATATCGACGGCCTTGTTACAGCTGGTACTCCACAACTGCTCTCTTCTGCTCACAAATCCTTTGCAACATGTGGAGGGTAGAGTTCCAACGTGTGGGGACATCACACACCAGTCGGTGTGCCAGAAGTTGCAAAAGCTGCTGCAACACAGCAAGGACGGCGGAAGCTGTAGCCGACTTCCGAAAATGAGCTGACAAGCGGCGTACTTTGACGAGCAGATCTGGCAACTCGGGGTACGATTTAAGAAACCGCTGAACCAAGAGGTTAAGCACATGAGCCAGGCATGGTACGTGTGGGATCTAGTCTCGCCTCAGAGCCACCACCAGGTTACGGCCATTGTGACACACGACCATGCCTGCATGTAGGTTCAGCAGTCTCAGCCACAGATCTGCCTGCTCTTTCACAGCTGTCCACAACTCACAAGCAGTGTGAGGTTTATCACCTAAGCTTATGAGTTTCAGCACAGCTTGTTGCCGCTTGGCTGAGGCAGTACTGCAGTGCTTCCAGCTTGTAACTGATGTGGTAATATCTGAGATGGCGGCTGAACATGGGGAGGAGGAGGAGGATGATGCGCAGGAACTGTACACTGTGGGGGCAACTCTGACTGACATAGGGCCCGCAATCCTCGGTGTGAGGAGGATGTGTTCCGTCCCAAGGTCCGACTGGGTCCCGGCTTCCACTATGTTTACCCAGTGTGCCGTCAGGGAGATGTACCGTCCCTGGCCACAAGCACTTGTCCACGTGTCCGTTGTCAGGTGGACTCTCCCAGTAACTGTGTTGTTGAGGGCACGGCAGAAGTTTTGGGACACGTGCTTGTGTAGTGCGGGGATGGCACACCGGGCAAAATAGTGTCGGCTAGGGACCGAGTACCGAGGGACGACCACTGCCATAACGTTGCGGAAGGATTCCGTCTCCACCAGCTTAAAAGGCAGCATTTCCAACGCAAGCAGTCATGAAATTTGCGAATTTAGGACTGTGGCCTGTGGGGCGTTGGATGCGAATTTGCGCTTTCGTTCAAAGGTCTGGGATATGGACAATTGAACACTGTGGTGGACGTGGACGTTGATGCAGTCAGTGACACACTCAAACTGTTTTTTTTATGGAAAAAAGGCAAGCAGGTTGATAACACCCAGATTGGAACCGTGGAGGAGGAAAAACACAGTTCTAGTTCTCTGGCCTACGCCAGACTCTTTTAAACAGATATATTGGTGTCTGAACAGTCAGCGAGACACTGAAAATGTTTTTTTTTATGCAAAAAAGACAAAAAAGTGGACAATACAGAGATTTGAACCGTGGAACTACACAACCACAGTTATAATTTCGTGGTGTATACCAGACTTGTTAAAATAGATATATTGGTGTCTGAACAGTCAGCGAAACACTCAAACTGGTTTTTTTTTATGGAAAAAAGGCAAGCAGGTTGATAACACCCAGATTTGAACCGAGGAAGAGGAAAACCACAGTTCTAGTTCTCTGGCCTACACCAGACTCTTTTAAACAGATATATTTGTGTCTGAACACTCACAGACACACTCAATTTTTTTTTTTTGGGGGGGGGGGGGATACCAAAAGGTTAATAAGACGGGATTTGTACAGTCTGACTGAGGGAAAAAAAAACAAAACAGGATTTAGATGAAAAAAAAAGGATTTTTCCTGGCCCCTGAGACCTAGGGCTAAGTCTAGAAATTTGACCAGCAGGAGCACACAGGACTGTAATGCAGTGTTTGCTGGTATAACCACTGCGTCTCCTATACAGCCTGCCTGATATCTGGGATGGATATTAGTCCTGAGAAGGACTGTTTGTTTGATTTGGCAGACTTTAGAGACCCTACATTAACTATTTCGCAGTATAAATCTCTCCCTAGCTCAGCAGCACTGACCCTACACTGTCTGATCCGGAGCGACTGTGTCCAAGATGGCGGCGCCCGGTTTTCAATACTCGAGGTGACGCTGTGCGGCCAGCCAATCACTGTAATGCCAACAAACAACATGGCTGCGGCATTACAGTGACTGGCTGGCAATCCCTACATGTTCTTTGGCTCTGTAAAGAGCGCCAAACGTGCAGGGCGGAGACCCGAGCTCCCGCCCGAGTAACCCGGAAATGCTCGGTGCTCGCCGAACATCCCGAGTAGTGAGATGCTCGGGCGAGTACCGAGCAGTGTCGAGCATGCTCGCTCAACGCTAATCCTCACCCACTGATCTCAGTTGTGCAATAACTTCCAGCATTGCATTTATGTGCTGTGTGAGGAGTACCATATTTTTTGGACTATAAGACACATTTTTACTAATAAAAAATCTTGCTATAAAGTGTGTGTATCTTTTAGTCCAGATGGTAACTTTCAGTAATGGAGAAGAACACTGACAAGAGTATCCTTCCTGATGACTGAGAAAACTGATCTCTCTCCTCCTGCCCTACACTGATCTAGTTGATTAGTGCACTGCAGGAGAGAAAGATACTGGGACCGGCTCATCACTAAAGCTGCACAAATGCCGCAGGTTCTAATTAACTGAAGATCTTTCAGATCATGTGATCACTCACATACAGTGGCGTACTGCCAATAGTGGCAGGCCACGCCACTACTATGGGCCCGTGAACAGGCACTGACACCGCGATACCATCCGCGCCCGCACTGCCAGCACAGAATGATGGGGTGGAAGCGTCTGCTGATGCCTACTCCTTCATTATCATTGCTTGTGCTGACGACCAGAGGGGGACTCCAGCCGTCAACGCGAGCAATGATGATGGAGAAGTGAGTGTCAGCAGATGCTTCCACTCCCTTCATTCTTCCTCGGCATCTGACGTGTCAGAGCAGCGGCATCGATGATATCATTATGGGGCCTGCTGCTCTGAGATGTGCGACGCTTCACACCAAAGGCTCAGCAGATCAGAGCATCATGTGGAACGAAGCGAGTTAAGTACTGTATTTATTTTTTTAAATCAGTGACAAAAGAGTATGGAGGACCAAGGGGGGTGTATTATATTGTATGGAGAACCATGGCGGGTGAATTATTTTGTATGGAAGACCATGGGGGGTACATTATATTGTAGGGAAGACCATGGGGGTGCATTATATTGTATGGAGGACAACAAGGGTTGCGTTATATTGTATGGAGGACCATGGGGAGTGCATTACATTGTATGGAGGATTCATTATATTGTATGGAAGACCATGGGGGTGCATTATATCGTATGGAAGACCATTGGGGGTGCAGTACACTGTATGAAAGACCATGGGGGTGCATTATATTGTATGGAGGACCATGGGGGTGCATTATACTGTATGGAGGACCTTGGGGTGCATTATATTGTATGGAGGACCATGGAGGTGCATTATACTGTATAGAAAACCATGGGGGTGCATTATACTGTATAGAGGATCATGGGGAGTGCATTATACTGTATAGAGGACTATGGGGAGCGCATTATACTGTATGGAGGACATGGGGGTGCATTTTATTGTATGGAGGACCATGGAGGGTGCATTATACTATATGGAGGACCATGGCGAGTCCATTATATTCTATGGAGCAGCATGAGGAGTGCATAATACTAAATGGAGGATTATCAGGGGCCATTATACTGTGTGTTGGGCTGTTTGGGGGCCATTATACTGTTTGGAGGGCTAATGCGGGTCATTATACAGTGTGGGAAGATGTGCGGCCTATTATACAATGTGGGGCCATTATACTGTATGGAGGACCATGGGGGGTGCATTTAATTGTATGGAGGACCATAGGGGTTGCATTATATTGTATGGATGACCATGGGAGGTGCATTATATTGTATGGAGGACCATGGGGGTGCATTACACTGTATGGAGGACCATGGGAGTTCATTATATTGTATGGAGGACCATGGAAGGTGCATTATATTGTATGGAGGGTGCATTATACTGTATGGAGGACCATGGGGGGTGCATTATACTATATGGAGGACCATGGGGGTGCATTATATTGTATGGAGGTGCATTTTACTTTATAGAGAACCATGGGGGTGCATTATACTCTATAGAGGATCATGGGGAGTGCATTATACTGTATAGAGGACTATGGGAAGTGCATTATACTGTATGGAGGACCATGGGGGTGCATTTTATTGTATGAAGGACAATGGGGCGTACATTATACTATATGGAGGACCATGACAAATGCATTATGTTCTATGGCGCACCATGGGGAGTGCATTATACTTTATGGAGAATTTGAGGTGCGCATTATACTATATGGAAGACTATGTGGGGCTATTATACTGTATGCAAGCAATTATACAATGTGAAGGTTTGAGTGTGGTCCATCATACTGTGTGGAGGGCTGTGTTGGGGCCATTATACTGTTTGGAGGGCTAGAGCGGGTCATTATATAATGTGGGGCCATTATACTGTGTGGGGGCCATTATACTGTTTGGAGGGCTAGTGTGGGTTATTATACAGTGTGGGAAGGTGTGCGGGCCAGTATACAATGTGGGGCCATTATACTGTATGGAGGGCTGTGTGGGGGCTCATACTGTGTTTGGGTCACCATACTTTTCTTTGGGAGTTGAGGTGCGGTACAGTAGGGTCAGTATACTGTGCATGTGGAGGAATTCACCACGGGGGTATCATACTCTGTTTGGGGGGCACTTTTATTGGCATCATACTTTATGGGATCAATGAAAGAGGAATCTAGGACTTCAGCAGGAGGGAAATTACTATGTAAAGGCTGGAAAGTTGTGAAATCTGCTCTTCTGTGACCCCCGACAAATATTCTTTTTTTTGGGGGGGGGGGGGGGCAATTAAAAATTTTGCTATGGGGCCCCATGATTTCTATGTATGTCCCTCCTCACATACCGGGAGGGGATTTTAGTATACTGTAATGTATACAGTGTGTGTGTTGTAGCTGAGCTGTGTATTTTGAGGATATAGATGAGCTGATTGTGGTGTAGTTCAGCTGTGAGTGTGTTTTGATGATGTTGCTCAACTGAGTATGTTGTAGCTTAAATGTGTGTTTCAATAATATAGCTGAGCTGAGTATGTTGTAGTGGAGCTGTTTATGTTTTGATGATGTAGCTAAGCTGAGAAAAGTGTAGCTGAGCTATATGTGTTTCGATGATGTAGTCGAGTTGTGTGTGTTGATGTAGAAGAGTTGTGTGTGTTTGTAGCAAAGCTGTGTGTGTACCATTGCCGTGTGTGTGCGAGCGCATGTAGCAGAGCTGTGAGTGTATAAGTACAGCTGTGTGTAAATACACACATGTGCTGTGCATGTAGCAGAATTGTGATTATTCCTGTGCCAGTAGTGTAGCTACCGGGGTAGTAGAGGGGGCGATTGCCCCAGGCCCCACGGTCAGAGAGGCTTATCTAGAGCTACAGATACCCTTAACTGTACAGTCATGAGCAGCCCGACGATTTATAATTAGGGTCTGCGGCAGAGCAGTGAGGCACGGTCTCCCAGCACTACTGCTCAGCCTCTCAGCCACGGCAGGATGATGTTGTGGCGCCGGCACACGCATAGGATGTCAAAGTCCCGGTCACGTCTTCTCGCCGAGTCAGGACTCTGATGTCCTGTGCCTGCATCGGTTACTCAGCCACTGCCATCATCCTGCCGTGACAGACAGGCTGAGTGGTAGTGCAGAGTCATGGACACGTTGGTCCACCTAGTGAACTGATCGATATCTTGGATTAGGTGAGTATATGATGTTTTTTATTTTACTTCATACTTTTGGACTGGGAGGGGGGCTCTTACATTTTAGGGTCTAATGTGAACTGATCGATATCTTGGATTAGGTGAGTATATGATGTTTTTTATTTTACTTCATACTTTTGGACTGGGAGGGGGGCTCTTACATTTTAGGGTCTAATGTGGGGGGGGCACAAAGTTTGGAGGTCATTGTACAGCATGTGAGCTAATGTGGGGGCCCTCATAAGGTTTGGTGGCTAATGTGGTGGCCATCATATGGCATGGGAATTAATGAGTGGGGCCCTCATACAGTATGGGGGTTAATGTGGGGACCATTATATGGTAGGGCCCTCATACAATATAGGCACTTATGTGGGGTCCACCATATGGTGTGGGACCTAATGTTGAGGCCTTCATGCAGTTTGGGGGTTAATGTGGAGGCTATCATATGGTGTGTGAACTAACATGGTGGCCCTCATACAGTATGGGAATTAATGTGGGGGCCATCATATGGTGTGGGAGCTAATGAGTGGGGCCCTCGTACAGTATGGGGGCTAATGTATTATTTTAACGAATATATTGGATACTGGGCTGTGACGTGCAGTGAAACACCGCCCACAGCCCAGTCAATCAGGGGGAATGCGTGCAACTGGATCACACCTGGGTGAATCAAGGAAATCTGGAAGTTGATGTGACATCAGCAGATGTCAGCGGTGGCTGCAGCTGGGGTCAAGTGATGCGGACTGAGCAGTCAGTGATACCGCTGCTCAAAGTCACCTATGGCAGCAGAAGGTATTTTCAAAAATACTTCTTTACAAGGTTTACATCGATAGGCAAATTATATATTGTAGTGGACCACTTCTTTAACTAGTTTGTACATAGAGGTATATGGGTATATAGAGCTGTATCTCTATGTACCTGTACAATGTGCCTATATAAAGAAGAATATTAAGATTTGAGAGTCCTCACTGGTTGATACCTTTTAATGGATAACTGAAAAGATGTTAACAAATTGCAAGCTTTGAGACTACTTATGCCTCTTCATCAGGCATAGAATAACACAAAATCTGAAGAATCACATATTTATACACAGCAGGGCACAAGAATAATGCAATAGATGAGACAACTGACGTGAAGCAGAACTATGAGTATGGGAGGGACGAGAAAGAGTCGTGGCCTTAAATATTGGAGCAGTTCATAGATAAGGAGTGTGATAGTTAAATTGTCCTGTGATTGAAGTCTGGTCCATGGTTATGATGATCCCACAGGTCTGAGGAGCACGTTCCTTAGCTGATGTACAATGACAAAAATCCATGCGACACATTAATTTCTGCACTGAGTGTGTCAAAGTTTGTCATGAGTTTGTATTCCCAAATTTTTCTGTCTCTCTGGGATTTGAAGTTACTTTTTAACCACTTCGCGCCAGAGCCTGTTTTTGCCTTCGTGACCGGGCCAATTTTTTCAATTCTGACCACTGTCACTTTATGAAGTAATTACTCTGGAACGCTTCAACGGATTCCCCTGATTCTGAGATTGATTTTTCGTGACATATTTTACTTCATGATAGTGGTAAAATTTCTTCGATATCACTTGCGTTTATTTGTGAAAAAATCGGAAATTTGGCGAAAATTTTGAAAATTTAGCAATTTTAAAACTTTGAATTTTCATGCCCTTAAATCAGAGAGATATGTCACACAAAATAGTTAATAAATAACATTTCCCACATGTCTACTTTACATCAGCACAATTTTGGAAACAAAATTTTTTTTTGTTAGGAAGCTATAAGGGTTAAAAGTTGACCAGCGATTTCTAATTTTTCCAACAAAATTTACAAAAACATTTTTTTAGGGACCACATCTTATTTGAAGTGACTTTGAGGGGCCTTTATGACAGAAAATACCCAAAAGTGACACTATTCTAAAAACTGCACCCCTCAAGGTGCTCAAAACCACATTCAAGAAGTTTATTAACCCTTCAGATGTTTCACAGGAGTTTTTGGAATGTGGAAGAAAACAATGAACATTTAACTTTTTTTCACAAAAATGTTACTTTAGACCCAATTTTTTTTATTTTCACAAGGGTAACAGGAAAAAATGGAATACACAATTTGTAGTGCAATTTCTCTTGAGCGCGCTGATACCCAATATGTGAGGGAAAAACACTGTTTGGGCGCACTGCAGGGTTCGGAAGGGAAGGAGCGCCATTAGACTTTTTGAATGTAAAATTTATTTGAATAATTAGCAGACGCCATGTTGCATTTGGAGAGCTCCTACTGTGCCTAAACAGTGGAAACGCCCCACAAGTGACACCATTTTGGAAACTAGACCCCTTAGGGAACTTATCTAGATGTGTGGTGAGCACCTTGAACCCCAAGGTGCTTCACAGAAGTTTATAATATTGAGCTGTAAAAATAAAATTTTCACATTTTTCCCACAAAAACGTTTTTCATCCCTTAATTTTGCATTATCATAAGGGTAATAGGATAAATTGCACCATGAAGTTTGTTGTGCAATTTCTCCTGAACATGCCGATACCCCATATGTGGGGGAAAACCACTGTTTGGGCGCACGGCACAGTTTGGAAGGGAAGGAGTGCCATTTGACTTTTTGAGTGTAAAATTTGCTTGAATAATTAGCGGACTCCATGTTGCATTTGGGGAGCCCCTGATGTGCCTAAACAGTGGAAAACCCCCACAAGTGACACCATTTTGGAAACTAGACCCCTTAGGGAACTTATCTAGATGTGTGGTGAGCACCTTGCACCCCCAGGTGCTTCACAGAAGTTTTTAATATTGAGCCGTAAAAATAAAATTTTCACATTTTTCCCACAAAAAATGTTTTTCATTTCCTAATTTTGCATTATCATAAGGATAACAGGAGAAATTGCACCATGAAATTTGTTGTGCAATTTCTCCTGAGTACGCCGATACCCCATATGTGGGGGAAAACCACTGCTTTGGTGTGCGGCAGGGTTCAGAAGAGAAAGGAGCGCTATGTTGGCTGGGATAGGTTGCAGACACCATGTCACATTTGAAGAGTCGCTGACATGCCGAAACAGCAGAAACCCCCACAAGTGACCCCATTTTGTAAACTACACCTCTCAATGAATTCATCTAGGGAAGTAGTATTTTTTAATTTTTTAATTTATACCATTGGGCAGTGAAAAAAACATAATTATATTTTTACCACAAAAAATGTTTTACCCCCAGATTTTACATTTTCACACAGGGCAATGGTAAAAATGGTGCCGAAATGTGTCACACAATTTCTTCTAAAAGTGGCAATACCCCATATGTGGCTGTATCGTACCGCTTAGCCTTACGGCGAGATCTGGGAGGGACGGAGCGCTATTTGACAATTTGAGAACAAATTATTGTAGAATAGGCATTTGGATTTGGGAGCACAACATTTTCTGAATTTTTTGGGGACAAGGGCCATTTCGCTTTTCCAGAGCCTTTCTGCTACCAGTAACTTTGAATATTTTTAACAGATGACGGACCTGAGTGGGGACTAGCTTTTTTTGAGGACTGAGTTTAAGCTTTTATTGGGAATATTTTACGTAACATTTATCCGGCACTCGAGGCTGAGCACTTACATCGGGGTTTCCATCTAAATTTCCAAGTGATGTAATTCAGATGAAACCCTTGTGGGATCCATTCACTGTAATGAGGAAGCTGAGTTACTCTGAACTCTGTCTGGCCTCTGTTTAGTGGTGTCCTTTTTTTCAGAAGTGCACAAAACTGTGGCCATCTGCACTTTTATGCACGCCTAAAAAAACTGACACCGTGGGATCACAGGCCAGATGGCATCCACAGTGGCCTATATCTGCCTCATTACAGGGAATCTTCCGTCATGGGTTCCGTCTGAATCACGTACTTCAGAGATTTACACGGAAACTCTGGTGTAAGTGCTCAGCGCAGAGCGCAGGATAAATGTGAGCAGAGCCTTACTGCGATCTTTAGGAGACATAATAAACAAATCAGTAGCAGGTGAAGAATTGGTTTTATTTATTTTTTACGCCGTTCCTCGTGCGGTATAAGTGATGAGATTACTTTATTCTTCGGGTCGGTGCGATTACAGAGATACCAGATTAATATCGGGTTTTTATGATTGACAGCTGTCACACACTAAGAGACGCTTTCTTTTGCAAAATCTAGTTTTTCCATCGCCATATTTTGAGAGCTATAATTTTTCCATATTTCGGCCGACAGAGTCATGTGATGGCTTGTTTTTTGCGGAAGGAGTTGACATTTTTATTGGTACCATTTTTGGGTACGTGACATTTTTTGATCGCTTTCTATTCCATTTTTTGGGAGGTAAAATTAACAAAAACCAACAATTCAGGAATTGTTTTTTGAGAGGTTTTTTTATGCCGTTCTGCGTGTGGTAAAAGTGATAAGGCAGCATTATTCTTCGGGTCAGTACGTTTACAGCGATACTACACTTACTGAATTTTTTTTATGTTTTGGCGCTTTTACACAATAAAACAATTTTATAGAAAAACATTTTTTTTTGCATCGCTTTATTCTGAGAGCTATAACTTTTTTATTTTTCGCCTGATGGAGCTGTATGGCAGCTTTTTTTTTGCGGAACAAGATGACGTTTTCAGCGGTACCATTTTTATTTCCATTTTGCTTTTTGACCGCATTTTTTTCCACTTTTTGTTTGGCAATATGATGAAAAAGCATAGTTTTTTGCTTCGTTTTTTATTTATTTTTATTACGGTGTGCACAGAAGGAGTTAATTAGTGTGACGGTTTTATAGATCGGATTGTTTCGGACGCGGCGATACCAAATATGTGTACTTTTTTTGTTTTTGCATAAATATACGGATTTATTGGTTTAATATTTTATTTATTTATTTTTAGTTATTTTGTGATTTTTTTTAACAGTTTCAAAACATTTTTTGGACTTTTGTTTTACATTTTTACTTAGTCCCTGTATGGGACATTCATTTTTAATTTTCTAATCACTGATCTCATGCAATGCAATAGATATGTATCTATGCTGACAGCTTCACACTGTCTGTCTCCTGCTGGACTCAGCTTGCAGGCTGAGCCTAGCAGGACACCATATATGGCAGATCTGGAGGCGGTCATGTGACCTCCAGCTGCCATAACAACGGCAGGTCCTGGAAGACATCAGGGGGCCGTCGGAGAGGTAAGTGGACGACCCCCTCTCCTCTCATTATCTTCTATATGCCGCGATCACTATAGATCGCGGCGTACAGAAGATAGCAAAGGGTTCACATCATTGAGACCTGATCCAATCAGGTCCCGATAATGTCCCCTGTTAGAGCTATCACTCTGCACCGCACCCGCAGCGCTTGCTGAACCCTGGGGGTCCTGAGCGCTGCTGGACCGCCCACCGTTTTTAAACGTCGGCACTGCACAGAGCCCAGACAGCGCAGACGTTTATATACAGTGGGCGGCTGGGAAGAGGTTAATACCCGTAACTTCATGTCTCTGCTGTCGCAGTCCTATCTCAGATCTTCTCGGCTTGACCGTCGACGGTAGTCTCTCAGGCTTGGGGTAAGGTGATCCAGACCTCGGCTCTTGACAGGTGACGTCGGATTCCGGGAACTTACTCAGTGTGGGGCGCAGGTCCTGACTCTAATCAACCTGCACAGAACACTTCTGTGAGGAGTCCGGAGCATATCAGGCGGTGTCCGGCTCTTGTGCAACACAGGCCTCCGGCTGAGGCCTGTCGCGCTGGGCTCTGCGGTACCTCTGGAGCACGTCTGCTCCACTCTGCAACCTGGCACCAAATCTGCTTGTGGCTTGGTGCACTGGACTTTTATATCCAGGAAATCCTTCCTGGAGGTCACCTGATCAGGTCCGGCATCTGAATTTGCTCCCCCTTCAACTCTTCTAGCACAACTTGGTTCCGCTTGATTTCATCTGGCCAGCAGATGGCAATCTCTCCTCATCTCTGGCACATCCTGCAAGAGTTCTCCTGATGGTTCATTGCCTTCTACTACAGGTATGCCGATGATCAGGGCTGCCACCAGGAATTTCAGGGCCCCATGCCGGCAAAATTTTCGGATCCCCTTGAGACTCCGCCCAGGCTTCACCCCAGCCAAATCTCCGCCCCTCAACCTTCCTCTGAGTCACTGACTGCAGACTTATGAATCTTCACTTTTTATGCACTGTGAGGATTTGCCAGTATCAGAGCCGGGAACGGCGGTCACGTGATCAAGGTTTTGAAATGCAGTCTCCCAGCCATAATCCAACTTGAGGAGTACAGCCTCACTTAATGCAAGTGTATTGAGTGGGTCTGCAGCCATGTGATCACCATTACCGGCTCTGATACTGGCAAATCCTCACCGTGCAAACAATGTGAGGATTCACAAGTCTGCAGTCAGAGTGATGCAGAGAAACTGCAGACTTGTGGATTTAAACTGGACAGCACCTTTAAGGCTCATTCAGCCGTCGTTGAATATCAGTCTCCATTTGGACTGGCCACAGGTCTCCTGACCTGAGCTCAGCAGCCTCACAGCATGTATGAGGATGCGGGTCATGAGACTGGTGCCCAGTCCACGCACTGAAGGCCGAGCGCATCTAATAAAGATGTTTTCCAATCATTTATACCCACCTACATCAATCATTCCATCCCCCCTTCAAACCTACAACCAAAATTTATAAGCTACTGGAGAATCCTGAGCGCTGCTCACTGATGTTGTAATTTTGCACTGGGTCTTGCAGCAGCGTCAGGATCATCCAATAGCTTATACATTTTGGTTCAGGGATGAAAGGGGGAGGGTAGAGAATGATTGTATCCTACAATCACGTACTGAGATGATGGACAAATGAATACATGGACTTAAGTTAGCTACTCACATAGCCAGTGGCTCCGCCGCGCCCGCTGCCCAGTCAAGCTGAATCTAATGGCCGCCTTAGCCTACCCACCACCTCAGCCTGCCTACCGCCTCAGCCTGCCCACCGCCGTCGCCTCAGCCTGTGGTCATCGAATTAATAAATGTAACCAGTGTATTGTATTGCGTATATATTCACCGAATATACACCACTAAAAATATCTTTATATGTTGTGGCAAGACGACTCATTCGGACGTAGACACAGGTACGGTTACGTCTGCAGGTTTATTATGTCAGCATAAAGCACTGAAGACTTCAGCAAAAATAAACTCATCCTTCCTGGCATAAAGGTGAAACAAAAGACAAATGGAAACACAGTCCATATTTGTGCGGGTTGCCCTGCACCAGTTTGCAGCACCTTCAACTCCTCTCTGAGCTGAAGTTACACAGCCTGGAGACTTGTCTCTCAAGACTTACCAACAACAATGAAAAAAAACAGTACTGAACATTAAAACCATGCTCAGCCATACCCTGAGGGGAGGTATGGTGAATGACGTCCCTCCCGTCTCTATGTCATTCACATAAAACCACACCATTTAAAAGAGTTAACCCCCAGAATATAACATGCTGGGGGAAATACATTAGGTCTCAGTTCACGCAGGATAGCAACCTGAGTGACACATACCTCCCCTCATATATCACACCAGTGACTCTGTCACAAAGTATTCATTAAAAACCTATAAATTCTAGAATATAAATAAAAATACACCTCAAAACATGATAACTCAAAAAAGTGATGATATAAAAAAAATATCAAGTAGCCAAGAGTAAAAAGGGTGGGATCACCCGATTTTTCAACTACTCTTGTTCCTACCTTCTGGTTGGCACTCTCTTGAACGCAATCCTTGTCGACTAGCCTTTGTCATCTTAACTGCCTCCTCACCAGAATCTCCTCAGCAGCCTCCCCTCACTGACACAATCTCCTCAGCAGCCTCCCCTCACTGCCAAAATCGCCTCAGCTGCCTCCCTTCACCACCAAAATGTCCTCAGCAGCCTCCCTTCACACCAGAATCTCCTCAGCAGCCTCTCCTCCCCTCGCCAGAAACCCCTCAGCAGCCTCCCCCAGTCCTCATACATTGCCCGCTACTGCCGCCTCTTCCTCCTCACTGTAACACACACTGCCTGCCTCCGCCTAAGCCTGCCTGTCTCGGGTCCCAATAGACGTGTGGCACGCTACTGCTCTGCTCCGGAATAAAAATGAGCACGCAGCATGTCACGTGACCGGCGTCAGGACCTTGATGCACCCAGCCGCGGATTAAAGGTATAGCGGTCATTTCCGGCCGCTGGGAGCATTATGCTCTGAACTGTTGACCCTGACTCCCTGAGGCCGGTGAGTAGAAGCAAAGAGAGGGGGGTCACCTTTTTACTTCGGTTCACCGGGCCCCATACAGTAGTAAGGGCAGTAATTCCCTGATGGCGGCCTTGCCGATAATTACTGCAGGACTTGCAGCTTCTTTCTCTCAGTTGCTCAGTTTACTCTGTTGCTGGCCTCTTCTCTTACTGATCACAATTATATATTCCAGGTCCTTCAGCTTTGTGGTAGCAGGTAACAGGTTTCCCCGACACTCCATGTGGCTCACAACACACACCGCTCAGTACTCTTTATCAGTAATGTGCTATATATCATTGCTGCACCAAAGCCATTTAGAGGTCACAGTAATACATTGCAAGCAACACAACAAAGTATAACATATATTACATTACAAGAGAAAAAAAAACACCCTATATTCAGTAATTTAAAGGCAGACTGAAAAATTAAATAATTGGCAATAATAAGTGTCATTATGGGAACCTGACAGGTCCCCCATACCCTCCAAACCACCGGCATGTAAGAGACACAAAATATAATGTCCTAGAAGAGGTTATTGAAAGTAATGTAATTTAATTAACTCTTCTATGGCACTTTGATAGTCTAATAATGTATAGAACACTTTTTACTACAGACCCAGCCAATTCCAAAAAAGTGAGCAGAGCATGGGCAAGACAGGGTGTGGACGCGACCGCCTGTCCTATTCATGAAAAGTTACATCACTTTAGTTGCGTCACTCACACCAGAAAGATTAGAAACTGGAGTAATATTTCCAGCAGAATACACAGAGGCAACACCACTGAGAAGATGTGATTAATTCATTAATAAATTTGATGCATCTAACTATAAAATACTCCTTCATTAAGACTGGAGAGTAAAATGTCCATCTTAAATGGAAGGTGCCATGATTTTATTTAGGTATTAATATAATTATTAATTATATAATCAATTATTTTTAATACAAAATTAAATGCACTGGTTTAATATTTTTTAATTTATTAACTTTATCTACAGCCACAGTGGTCAGCCATATTAGTTTGCTGGTGTGTAAATGTCTGAGCACGACACTTACACACTTCAAATATGGCAGCCCCTGTACATAGGAGACTGCGTACTGTGTCCTACTGCACCTCCTGCATTGTGGCTGCCTCCTGCTGTGACCTAGGCACGCCTCCTGGGCTGTCCAGGTCACAACTGTGGGAGGAGATCAGCACTATGTTTTTTGAATCCCACAGCTGTACAGTGATCTACACTTTCCCCCTGTCACCATTCACACTGCTCAGTGCGAGCAGTGACAGGAGGCACAGGGATGCGGTGAACGCTGAGCGGAGGTCCAGGATGAGATGAGTATCGGCGGTGGTGAGCAGTGTTCTGCAGCCTGACATTAGCAGAACAATACTGCTGATCACCGCTCTCAGCCACTGTCACCGCAGTGTTCAGTAGACATATAGCAGGATAGGAAGTATTTCTGCGCTCTCCGGAATACGACACAAATGTTGGTAATAGAATTGTAGGTTTATTGTCAACGCGTTTCAGAGTTCACTGACTCCTTCCTCATGACAACCATACATAACCAGTTACAGGCATACATGGTTTAAATGCAGAAAAAATAAAAAAAATGGCGCCAAGTGCAGAGGGAGGGGTAAGTACAGTCACATGTCTAAATACCGTGTAGAAAGCTATTCTACCATTTTTCTCTTTTCCGCCATTACTAGCATCATATCTCCTACAGTATTTACAATTTTTTAATCACTTTATTTTGAATTAGAATTAAATATAAGTATATCTTCTTGTTATTTTCTAGAAAAAAATCAATCATATAACTTTATACATGGTATTTAGACATGTGACTGTACATACAGCGGGTACGGAAAGTATTCAGACCCCTTTAAATTGTTCACTCTTTGTTTCATTGCAGCCATTTGGTAAATTCTAAATAGTTCATTTTTTTTTCATTAAAGTTCACTCTGCACCCCATCTCGACTGAAAAGAAACAGAAATGTAGAAATTTTTGCAAATTTATAAAAAAACAAACACTGAAATATCGCATGGTCATAAGTATTCAGACACCTTGCTCAGTCACTCATATCCATCCACTTCTATGAGAACAGTGGTGTAATGTGTGACCCCTCTCCATCCACTTCTATGGGAGCAGTGGTGTAATGGGCGTTAGATACACGGCTCTGGGTTGTATCACATGATTGGTGTTAGATACACGGCTCTAGGTTGTATCACATGATGGGCATTAGATACACGGCTGAGTCAGTGTGATGATTACTCTGCTGTGCTCTGAACACTGGGGTAAAGAAATGCAACAGTGCAATAGGGTCTTACCCACGTGAAAGGTTTGGTACATTTTGTTCATACATAAACAGTTACAGGCATACGATAGGTTAAATGGAGAAGAAATTCAAAAAATGGTGCCAAGTGCAGAGGGAGGGGTACAGTGGGTATGGAAAGTATTCAGACCCCTTTACATTTTTCACTCTTTGTTTCATTGCAGCCATTTGGTAAATTCTAAATAGTTCATTTTTTTCTCATTAAAGTACACTCTGCACCCCATCTTGACTGAAAAAAAGAAATGTAGAAATTTTTGCAAATTTATTATAAAAGAAAAACTGAAATATCACATGGTCATAAGTATTCAGACCCTTTGTTCAGACACTCATATTTAAGTCACATGCTGTCCATATCCTTGTGATCCTCCTTGAGATGGTTCTACTCCTTCATTGGAGTCGAGCTGTGTTTAATTAAACTGATAGGACTTGATTTGGAAAGGCACACACCTGTCTATATAAGACCTCACAGCTCACAGTGCATGTCAGACCAAATGAGAATCAGGAGCTCAAAGGAACTGCCCAAGGAGCTCAGAGACAGAATCAGAATTGTGGCAAGGCAAAGATCTGGCCAAGGTTACAAAAGAATTTCTGCATTACTCAAGGTTCCGAAGAGCACATTGGCCTCCATAATCCTTAAATGGACGAAGTTTGGGACCACCAGAAGTCTTCCTAGACCTGGCTGTCCAGCCAAACTGAGCAATCGTGGGAGAAGAGCCTTGGTGAGAGAGGTAAAGAAGAACCCCAAGATCACTGTGGCTGAGCTCCAGAGATGCAGTAGGGAGATGGGAGAAAGTTCCACAAAGTCAACTATTACTGCAGCCCTCCACCAGTCGGGCCTTTATGGCAGAGTGGCCCAACGGAAGCCTCTCCTCAGTGCAAGACATATGAAAACCCTCAGAGTTTGCTCAAAAACACATGAAGGACTCCCAGACTCCTGGTCTGATGAGATGAAGATAGAACTTTTTGGTGATAATTCTAAGCGATATGTGTGGAGAAAACCCAGGTACTGCTCATCACCTGCCCAATACAATCCCATCAGTGAAACATGGTGGTGGCAGCATCATGCTATGGGGGTGTTTTTCAGCTGCAGGGACAGGACGACTGGTTGCAATTGAAGGAAACATGAATGCGGCCAAGTACAGAGATATCCTGGATGAAAACCTCTTCCAGAGTGCTCTGGACCTCAGACTTGGCCGAAGGTTCACCTTCCAACAAGACAATTACCCTAAGCACACAGCTAAAATAACAAAGGAGTGGCTTCAGAACAACTCTGTGACCATTCTTGACTGGCCCAGCTAGAGCCCTGACCTAAACCCAATTGAGCATCTCTGGAGAGACCTAAAAATGGCTGTCCACCAACGTTCACCATCCAACCTGACGGAACTGGAGAGGATCTGCAAGGAAGAATGGCAGAGGATCTGACGCGCCCCCTGGGCCTGTGCTGCTGCTGCTGTGCAGGGGGAATACCCGGAGCCGGATCGCTGGGGGTTGTAGTTCTCCGTGGCGGTGACCCGGTCCGTGCCCAGGGTGGTCAAACCAGTGGCAGTCTATTTGTATGGTAATAAGTGTCCGACTACGCCACCCGTGGATTGCGGTCAGTGGGGACCGCCGCTGCGCTGCAGACCGCTGAGGCTGATGTTGTTTGCGCAGCTGAGTATGGGATGACTCCCCACAGGAGAAGTATTGCCTCAGGGCAGCTAATGTGGAAGATGATGGGAGTGATGGTGTGAGGGTCCCAGTGCTAATCGTGCTGGAGCGGCAAGGAATCACAGAGACGTGAGGTGCAGTTCAGGGTCTTTACTGATGGTACAAGGCAGACCCTCCCGGGAGTACTGGCTAGTATAAGGGGCCTGGTCAGTCTGCGAGCAAGCAGGAGTTCCCCTGGTCAGGTGGAGTTGTAGGCCTCCCCGTTAATCTGCACTCTTCCTGGCTACCTTGCTGTCAGCGGTTACAAGTAGCCCACGTCCCTGAGTATACCGTGTGGTGCTCACCCGTATGGCTGGTGACTTGGGGCCTTCTGTTAGCCTCCGCTCCTGGATGGCGGCGCTGGTCCCTTCTCTGTGACTGAGCCTCCGGGCTTCTATGGCCAGAGGACCTGGAATCCCCTGCCGGCTGGTTTCTGCTGCTGGGTGTAGATCAGTCCCCACAGCCTCGGACTCCTGTGTCCGGTTTTAGTGTCCTTGTCCAGGGCGAGCTCTGCTCAGCTCCAGCCCCTGGACTTCTGCTACTGCTCCTACAGAGCTCCTAGTTCTTCCTTTCCCTCTCCAGGCTCTGACTCTGTCTCCTCTAATCCCGCCCCAGACCCAGTTTAAAAGGGCAGATTCCTCCCCTCCCAGGTCTGGGCGGACCGTGTTGCATGCTTAGGGATCCTGACCAGAGAAACCTCCCACTTGCTCTCAGACATAATATCTCTATTACTGCGGCAACCAGACCCCTGGGGTGTCGCATTCCCCCCTAGTAAATTTTAGTACTCCGGGACTAAACACATTTTTAAAGAAACATAAATACAAGGTATAACAATAACAAGACAACATATTTACAAGAAGCTTTAGTCTGGAGAGGTCACGGCGTTTCCGTGACCGGGTGTCCATATCACCCAAGGTGAAGTTTATGAAACAAAGGGGGTGTCCATGTCACCCAACAAGGCGAAGTCTTGGCACAGAATAGGGGACCTGTCCAAAGCAAACGCCTTGCGTTGTCCTTGGGCGTGGCTGCAAGGCTAGAGCTAGCTACTTTGGGCCGCAAGTAGGCCACGCCAGACAGGTTTTATCTTCCGCGGCCGTCTTCGCAAGAGGCACCAAGGTGCAACTATCTACAAAACTGTTCCGGTTATCCAGTGTCCATAACCTGTTAGTCCAAATAAATCTGCAGGGTAACTGAAAAACATAATTAGTAACAGGCAACAAACATAAACCATAAACATTTTTCAATAAACAGTCAACTTTACAGTGCATTGGTTTAGATTCTCCAGCGAGCGGGCATCTGACCTCTAGTGACTCTAGTGGACCTACGGAGCTCACTAACTGGTTCTGCACTACAGGGTGTAGGAGGTGTTATGGGCAAGCTGGGCAGCTTTCTGCGCACTCTTTGGCTCACTAGAGGCACAGCAGGCTCACTACTAGCAGAGGGTTGATCCTCCTGTACTGCTGGTGTGGACTCTTCTGCCTCTTGGGCCGGCTGCTCTTCCAGCTCTACCGGTTCCTCTGTAGGCACTTGCGGGGCTGGCTGGAGAAAGGTGAGGACGGGTACCACGACAGCGCCGTTTACTTGTGTCCAAGACCGGGGGAAGTCTCCGAGTACGGTACTGATCATTTCTTCCCTTTCCTCTGCGGGTTGAGGGTTTTCTTGATCTTCTTCAGGGCTTTGCAGCTGCTCGGGACACTTCTTCAGGTGGTCTCTGGAGACAATGGCTGTGGTTTCTCCTCCATCCTTACTGATTACGCAGATTTTTGGGTTCTCATGGCTTGATGGCAGTACGGTGTACGGGTCCTTCTCCCACTGGTCGTCCAACTTGTGGAGCCGCCTCTTCCTCTTCAAGACCTGCTCTCCAGGTACCAGGGGAACAGCGGGAGCATACTGGTTATAAGCCTTCTCTTGCCTTTCTCTAGCTTGAGACAGACTTCGCTCGACGCTCTCCTGTACTTTCCGATACTGCTGCTGCCGTTCTGTATCCCAGTCTGCCTCTGGCGAGGTGTCCTCAGGCGTCAGGACTCCCATATCCAGGTCAATAGGCAGCTTACCAGGTCTTGCTCTCATTAGGTAAGCCGGGGTACAGTTGGTGGAACCAACAGGGATGTGGTTATACAGGTCCACCAGATCGGGCAGTTTCTCAGGCCACAGACTGCGTTCTTCCAGGGGCAATGTTTTTAGCAGATCTATCACCACCTGGTTCATCTTCTCGCAGAGTCCATTGGTTTGAGGGTGATAGGGCGTTTTTCTTATCTTCTTGCAGCCATACAGGTTGCAGAACTCCTGGAAGACCTCCGCTTCGAAGGCTGGTCCTTGGTCTGTCAGCACTTGGTCCGGGTACCCGTGTGGACGGCAGAAGTGCTGCTGGAAGGCTCTAGCTGCTGTTTGAGCCGTTAAGTCCTTGACCGGGACCACCACCAGGAACCGGGAGTAATGATCTACGATTGTGAGGGCGTAGACATACCCAGATCTGCTTGGAGCCAGTTTCACATGGTCCAGGGCTACCAGTTCCAGTGGCTGTCTGGTGATGATAGGCTGCAGGGGAGTCTTCTGGCTGGCACGGTCTTTTCTTCTCAGGTGGCACAGGCCACAGTCTCTGCACCACCTCTCGATGGCTCCTCTCATGCCTACCCAGTAGAACCGTTCACGCAACAAGAACTCCAGCTTCTTCCATCCAAAGTGTCCTGCTCCGTTGTGGTATGCCTCCAGAACCATAGCCGCGTCTCGTCTTGGGACCACTACCTGCCAGGTCAACTCATGTGTTCGAGAGTTAACCATTCTCCGGCACAGCTTCTCCCTGTAGAGGAACAGCTTACTTTTCTCCTTCCACAGTTGCTTGGTCTCCTCCGGAGCATCTGGGTCAAGACGGGCATTGGCCTGGGTCAGCATTTCCTTCACCAAATGGACTGCGGGATCACTGTCTTGCGTCTCCGCCCAGTTGTAGTGGGGCAAGGGATTGAACGTCACGGAGCGCCTGTCCTTCACACGGTGGGAATACAGGGTAATCCCATGACGGTGGAACGCAGGGAGCTCAACTTCTTCCAGACCTTCTGGATCTTCCCCTACGTCTGGTAAGTTCGGCATTCTAGACAGGGCATCCGCGTTGGCATTTGAGCGTCCTGCCCGGTATTTGATGGTGAATTCAAAGTTGGACAGGCGGGCCATCCATCTCTGTTCCAGGGCACCGAGCCTTGCAGTGTCCAGGTGTGTCAACGGGTTGTTATCCGTGTACACGGTGAATTTGGAGGAGGCAAGGTAATGCTTGAAACGTTCGGTCACTGCCCACACTACTGCCAGGAACTCCAGCTTGAATGAGCTATAATTCTCAGCGTTCCTCTCCGTGGGCCGTAGCTTTCGGCTGGCGTAAGCGATTACCCGTTCTTTCCCTTGCTGGATCTGGGACAGTACGGCTCCTAGCCCGATGTTGCTTGCGTCCGTGTGGAGGATAAAGGGCTGGCTGTAGTCTGGATATGCCAGGATTTCATCCCCCGTGAGGGCCATCTTCAGCTGGCAAAAGGACTCCTCTTCCAGCTTTTCCCACCTGAAGGGCGGCTTCTGGTTTTTGGCTTTCCGAGATTGACCTATCAGGAGGTCCTGCATAGGGGCTGCCATTTTGGTGAAACCGGGAATGAATCTTCGGTAGTAGCCTACCAACCCGAGGAACTGCCGCACTTCCTTTATGCTGGAGGGTCTTGGCCAGTCCTTAATTACGGTGATCTTATCAGGGTCGGGAGCCACTCCGTCAGCACTCACCACGTGTCCCAGGTACTGCACCTTTGGTTTCAGGAGGTGACACTTGGAGGGTTTCACCTTTAGGCCGTAGTTTGCCAGAGCTTCAAACACTTCTGCCAGGTGTTTCAGGTGGTCCTCATAGGTCTTGGAATAGACGATGACATCGTCCAGGTATAACAGGACCGTCTCAAAGTTCCGGTGTCCCAGACAGCATTCCATCAACCGTTGGAAGGTTCCTGGTGCGTTGCAGAGCCCGAACGGCATGCAGTTAAATTCACTGAGACCCATCGGGGTGGTGAATGCGGTCTTCTCCCGGTCCGCCTCTGCTACAGGAACCTGCCAGTACCCGCTAGTGAGATCCAAAGTAGAGAAGAAGTTAGCAGATTTTAATGCAGCTAAGGACTCTTCTATCCTTGGTAACGGGTACGCATCTTTGTGTGTGATACGGTTGACCTTCCTGTAGTCTACACACATTCTCATGGTGTTGTCTTTCTTTTTCACTAAGACTAGTGGAGCTGCCCAGGGGCTACAGCTGTCCCTGATTACCCCAGCCTCCTTCATGTCTCTAAGCATCCCCTTGGCGTGTTGGTAGTGTGCCGGGGGTACGGGTCGGTATCTCTCCTTTATGGGAGGATGGTCTCCCGTGGGGATATGGTGTTCTACCCCCTTTACTCGCCCGAAGTCTAGCGGGTGTTTACTAAACACTCTCTCGTACTCTCGAACCACCCGATAGACTCCCTGTTTCTGGTGTGAGGGAGTGGAGTCAGTACCCAAATGCAGTTGCTGACACCAGTCCTCCATTGGTTTCTTAGAGCCGTTACCTTCCTCTGGTTGAGATGGAGGCAAGGGTTCCACGGCCTGTACAGAATTCTGGTTTATGGTGAACAATTTGGCTAGCGTGGCATACCGGGGCAGGTGTACTTCTCTCTCCCCGATATTTATGATGCGAACGGGCACCCTTCCATGGCGTACATCGACCACCCCCCGTGCTGTCAAAATGGTGGGCCTACTGTCTGAGTAGACGGGTTCTACCATTGCTTAGTAGTCTCTACCTCTTAGACCAATAGCTGCCCGGCACCAAATCATCATCTCACTTTTTGGGGGCATGGCAATAGGGAACGGGTCACACATTCTCACGCTACCTATCTCACCACCAGATAGTTCCACCTGTTGCCGCTTCATCAGTGCCCGGATCTCTTTTTGGAGCAGACGCTGCTGGCCGGAACTGGCGTTCTTGGCAACCTGCTGTAAAATGAGAATCACCTCTGCAAGACAATTTTCAATCACATTAGTTCCCAAGGTTATTCTAGGGTGACTCTCATGACGGTCTATGTCCACTATTATCAGTCCTTGTGCCAGTTCGACTTTACCGATCTTAATGGTCACCTCTTTGAATCCCACCTGCGGCACGGGCTGACCATTGCTGGCGATGATACTCAGGTCGTCATCTGGGTAGCGGGTTATGTCCGAGTCATTCCAGTACTGCTTGAAGAGCACGTACGGGATGGTGGTGACCTGTGACCCGGTGTCTAGTAGGGCACTCATAGGAATGCCATCCAGTACCACAGGCAAGATTGGACGTCCCCCTACGTATTTATCATGCCAGTTTGATGGGCCTGATGGTCTTATGCCTGGGGGTTGGCCCTCTACCCCAGGTTGTGCCCGTTTAAATGACAGTACCTTGCTACATGTCCGGGTTGATTGCAGCGGCAGCAGATGGGTCATCCGTCCTCGTTGTATCTGTCGCTGGGTCTTCCTCTGGCCGGTGGGGTCCTCCTCAGTCGGCGCCACGGGACGTCCTCCGGTCCGGATGCCAGCTGGATCTTTCCTGGAGAAGAGACCTGTAAAGACTGCACAGTTCTGGTTAGCGCGGCAACACTCTTAGTCAGCTCTTGGACCTGATGGTGCAGGTCTGTAGCCGGGTCACTGTTTAAAGCCTGCGCATCAGCTCCCACACGCCCTGCAGACAAGGGCGCCGTCTCCTGGTGGTAAGTGATAGCAGGGCGCCTGTGGGTCACAGCGCCACCTGGTGCCGGTTCTTGGAGCACCCGGATGGCTCTGTCCTTGAACTGTGCAAAGTCCAGGTCAGGGTCCTGTAAGGCCATTGCCCGCAACTGGGTTCGGTGGGCATTGCACAGTAGACCCTCAATAAATTGTTCAGTCAACAGCTTATCTTCATTTCCCACGCTGTCAGGGTCTGCCTGCTTAATGGCTCTCAGGGCCTCTTGTAAGTTTAAAGCATAGTCTCTTATACTCTCATGTGCTCGCTGTTTGCACCCGTATAATCTGAGCTTTATTTCGGCTGAGGTGCGGGTGTCAAATGTGTCTTTCAGCCGGGTTAGTATGTCTCTGACAGTCCTCTTCCTCCCAGATGGCCAGGACTTTACCTCCCTTTGGGCTGCCCCGATTAATTGGGCCACCAGGATGCTCACTTTTTGCTCTTCTGTGAGGGGGTACACCTGGAAGAGGCTATCCAGTCTTTCTCTAAAGTCATTTAGGGTATGTGACTCCCCTGAGTACTGGGGTAGCCAGGCTGCCCCCGGGATATAGGGCATGGTGAATGGCATGACTGTTGCAGCGGTTGCGCTGGCGGTGGCTGTGGCAGTGGAGCTCCCCTCGGTATCCGGCATCCTCCTCCCCCCTAGTGGACCGTGGCCTACCTTGTGATGCTCTTCTTCCGTAGGCCGCGGCTCCGCAGTCGATCGTCGGGGTTGAGGACCTGGCGTCGCGCTCCGATGACGTCGGCGTCGCTCTTCCTCCCTTCCAGGACCTTGCGCAGCGTCAGAGCGTGGGGCGGAGCTTCGGATCTCGCGCGCTTTCGGCGTCCACGCCCCTCTTCTTCCCGTGCGGCGTCCCGAAGATGGAGTCCGAAGGCGGGAAGCAGCTGCGGATGGCGGGAAGAAGGCAGAAGACGGCGGGAAACGGTCCAAGATGGCGTCTGATGGCGGGAATCGGCTCCGGATGGCGGGAAACTTCACCACAGGTAAGTATAAAAGTCTCTTTTTCAGGCACGCAGTACCCGGTGGTTGCGGGCACGAAATCCTGCCGACTACGCCAAAGTTGACGCGCCCCCTGGGCCTGTGCTGCTGCTGCTGTGCAGGGGGAATACCCGGAGCCGGATCGCTGGGGGTTGTAGTTCTCCGTGGCGGTGACCCGGTCCGTGCCCAGGGTGGTCAAACCAGTGGCAGTCTATTTGTATGGTAATAAGTGTCCGACTACGCCACCCGTGGATTGCGGTCAGTGGGGACCGCCGCTGCGCTGCAGACCGCTGAGGCTGATGTTGTTTGCGCAGCTGAGTATGGGATGACTCCCCACGGGAGAAGTATTGCCTCAGGGCAGCTAATGTGGAAGATGATGGGAGTGATGGTGTGAGGGTCCCAGTGCTAATCGTGCTGGAGCGGCAAGGAATCACAGAGACGTGAGGTGCAGTTCAGGGTCTTTACTGATGGTACAAGGCAGACCCTCCCGGGAGTACTGGCTAGTATAAGGGGCCTGGTCAGTCTGCGAGTAAGCAGGAGTTCCCCTGGCCAGGTGGAGTTGTAGGCCTCCCCGTTAATCTGCACTCTTCCTGGCTACCTTGCTGTCAGCGGTTACAAGTAGCCCACGTCCCTGAGTATACCGTGTGGTGCTCACCCGTATGGCTGGTGACTTGGGGCCTTCTGTTAGCCTCCGCTCCTGGATGGCGGCGCTGGTCCCTTCTCTGTGACTGAGCCTCCGGGCTTCTATGGCCAGAGGACCTGGAATCCCCTGCCGGCTGGTTTCTGCTGCTGGGTGTAGATCAGTCCCCACAGCCTCGGACTCCTGTGTCCGGTTTTAGTGTCCTTGTCCAGGGTGAGCTCTGCTCAGCTCCAGCCCCTGGACTTCTGCTACTGCTCCTACAGAGCTCCTAGTTCTTCCTTTCCCTCTCCAGGCTCTGACTCTGTCTCCTCTAATCCCGCCCCAGACCCAGTTTAAAAGGGCAGATTCCTCCCCTCCCAGGTCTGGGCGGACCGTGTTGCATGCTTAGGGATCCTGACCAGAGAAACCTCCCACTTGCTCTCAGACATAATATCTCTATTACTGCGGCAACCAGACCCCTGGGGTGTCGCAGATCCCCAAATCCAGGTGTGAAAAACTTTTTGCATCATTTCCAAGAAGACTCATGGCTGTACTAGCTCAAAAGGGTGCTTCTACTCAATACTGATCAAAGGGTCTGAATACTTATGACCATGTGACAGTGGGTCTGAATACTTTCCGTACCCATTTGTACCCCTCCCTCTGCACTTGCCGCCATTTTTTGAATTTCTTCTGCATTTAAACCATATATGCCTGTAGCTATTTATGTATGGTTTTACTGAGGAAGGAGTGAGTGGACTCTGAAACGCGTTGACGATAAACCTACAATTCTATTACCAACATTTGTGTCGTATTCCAGAGAGCGCAGAAATACTTCCTATCCTGCTATTAAAATCTACTGTTTTTGGAAGCTGCTGTATAAGTGTTGTGTCTCACACAACCACACAAGGTGAGGGGTTCTGCTAATAAATACCAAGTCTTTCAGCGTGGGTAAGACCCTATTGCGCTCTTGCATTTCTTTGCACCAGTGTTCAGAGCACAGCAAAGTAATCATCACGCTGATACAATCTAGAGCCGTGTATCTAACGCCCATTACACCACTGCCCCTATATTAGTGGATGGAGCGGTGTCACACATTACACCACTGTTCCCAGAGAAGTGAACGGAGCGGTGTCCCACACTTCACCACTGTTCTCATAGAAGTGGACGGAGCGGTGTCACACATTACACCACTGTTCTCATAGAAGTGGATGGAGCAGTGTCACACATTACACCACTGTTCTCATAGAAGTGGATGGAGCGGTGTCACACATTACACCACTGTTCTCATAGAAGTGGACGACGCAGTGTCACACATTACACCACTGTTCTCATAGAAGTGGACGGAGTGGTGTTACACATTACACCACTGTTCTCATAGAAGTGAATGGAGCGGTGTCACACATTACACCACTGTTCTCATAGAAGTGGCCGAAGCAGTGTCACACATTACACGACTGTTCTCATTGAAGTGGACGGAGCGGTGTCACACATTACACCACTGTTCTCATAGAAGTGAACGGAGCGGTGTCACACATTACACCACTGTTCTCATAGAAGTGGATGGAGCAGTGTCACACATTACACCACTGTTCTCATAGAAGTGGATGGAGCGGTGTCACACATTACACCACTGTTCTCATAGAAGTGAACGGAGCGGTGTCACAAATTACACCACTGTTCTCATAGAAGTGGACGGAGCGGTGTCACACATTACACCACTGTTCTCATTGAAGTGGACGGAGCGGTGTCACACATTACACCACTGTTCTCATAGAAGTGGATGGAGCAGTGTCACACATTACACCACTGTTCTCATAGAAGTGGATGGAGCGGTGTCACACATTACACCACTGTTCTCATAGAAGTGAACGGAGCGGTGTCACACATTACACCACTGTTCTCATAGAAGTGGATGGAGCGGTGTCACACATTACACCACTGTTCTCATAGAAGTGGACGACGCAGTGTCACACATTACACCACTGTTCTCATAGAAGTGGACGGAGTGGTGTTACACATTACACCACTGTTCTCATAGAAGTGAATGGAGCGGTGTCACACATTACACCACTGTTCTCATAGAAGTGGCCGAAGCAGTGTCACACATTACACGACTGTTCTCATTGAAGTGGACGGAGCGGTGTCACACATTACACCACTGTTCTCATAGAAGTGAACGGAGCGGTGTCACACATTACACCACTGTTCTTATAGAAGTGGATGGAGCAGTGTCACACATTACACCACTGTTCTCATAGAAGTGGATGGAGCGGTGTCACACATTACACCACTGTTCTCATAGAAGTGAATGGAGCGGTGTCACAAATTACACCACTGTTCTCATAGAAGTGGACGGAGCGGTGTCACACATTACACCACTGTTCTCATTGAAGTGGACGGAGCGGTGTCACACATTACACCACTGTTCTCATAGAAGTGGATGGAGCAGTGTCACACATTACACCACTGTTCTCATAGAAGTGGATGGAGCGGTGTCACACATTACACCACTGTTCTCATAGAAGTGAACGGAGCGGTGTCACACATTACACCACTGTTCTCATAGAAGTGGATGGAGCAGTGTCACACATTACACCACTGTTCTCATAGAAGTGGATGGAGCGGTGTCACACATTACACCACTGTTCTCATAGAAGTGAACGGAGCGGTGTCACACATTACACCACTGTTCTCATAGAAGTGGACGGAGTGGTGTTACACATTACACCACTGTTCTCATAGAAGTGGATGGAGCGGTGTCACACATTACACCACTGTTCTCATAGAAGTGAACGGAGCGGTGTCACACATTACACCACTGTTCTCATAGAAGTGGATGGAACGGTGTCACACATTACACCACTGTTCTCATAGAAGTGGATGGAGCGGTGTCACACATTACACCACTGTTCTCATAGAAGTGAACGGAGCGGTGTCACACATTACACCACTGTTCTCATAGAAGTGGATGGAACGGTGTCACACATTACACCACTGTTCTCATAGAAGTGGATGGAGCGGTGTCACACATTACACCACTGTTCTCATAGAAGTGGACGGAGCGGTGTCACACATTACACCACTGTTCTCATAGAAGTGGACGCAGCGGTGTCACACATTACACCACTGTTCTCATTTAAGTGGACGGAGCAGTGTCACACATTACACCACTGTTCTCATTTAAGTGGACGGAGCGGTGTCACACATTACACCACTGTTCTCATTTAAGTGGACGGAGCGGTGTCACACATTACACCACTGCACCCATAGAAGTGGATGCAGCGTGGTCACACATTACACCACTGCACCCATAGAAGTGCATGCAGCGTGGTCACACCTTATATCAGTGCTCTCAAGTGGAAAATATGAAACTTTTTAAATTACTTTTCATACTTTACTCTATTAACCCCTTCATGACCTTTGACGTATAGGTACGTCCAAGGTCGCGCATCTTACCCCACACATGACAGCTGATTATGTGCCTCTAACGGCTAACAGATCCGAAATACACCGCTGTTGTTAACCAGATAAATGCTGCTGTCAATCACTGACAGCGGCATTTTACACTAGCGCCAGCCGGAAGAGCATCACATGTCCCGCCCTTCGGCGCTCCTGTCACTGTGAATCTCCTATGAATGTGGCGCGTGGCCGGCATTTATTGGAGATCGCGAGTTTTGCTACAAATAGCAGAGCTGAAGCCTTGCTATGTGAAGCACAAGCGATCAGATGATCGCAGCTTCAAGTCCCCTATGAAGACTATTGAAGCAAGTAAAAAAAAAGTTTAGAAAAATATTTAAAAAATAAAAAAAACACAAACGTTCAAATCAACCCCCTTTTGCCCCATTGAAAATAACACAATTAAAAAAATAAATAAATAAACATAATTAATATCGCTGCTTTTAGAATCGCCCGATCTATCAAAATATGAAGTAAATTAATCTGATCGGTAAATGGCATAAAGAGAAAAAAATCGAAACACAAGAATTACGTTTTTTGGTCGCCACAATATTGCAATAAAATGCAGTTACGAGCGATCAAAACTTCGGATCTACCTCAAAATGGTCTCAATAAAAACGTCAGCTCTGTGCGCAAAAAATAAGCCCTCAGCCGGCCCCAGATCCCGAGAAATAGAGAAGCTATAGGTCTCTGAAAACGGCAACATAAGTACTTTTTTTTCCTTATCAATTTCAGATTTTTTTCCACCACTTAAATAAAAAAGAACCTATACATACATAGCATCTGCCAACTCGTAATGACCTGGAGAATCATAATGGCAGGTCAGTTTTAGCATTTAGTGAAGATGATTAAAAAAAGAACCACTGGTTGAATTGCACTTTTTTTTGCAATTTCACAGCCTTTGGATTTTTTTCCCCGTTTTCCAGTATACAATACGGTAAAATCAATGGCGTCGTTCAAAAGTGCTACTCGTCCCACAAAAAACTGGCCCTCGTACGGCCATATTGATGGAAGGATACAAAAGTTATGGCTCTAGGAAGAAGGGGAGCAAAAAGTGCAAAACGGAAAATCACAAGGGGTTAAAAACAAATGTTAAAATTTAAAAAAAAAATTAAAAGTAACAGTTTAGATTTTTTCAATTGTTGAAAAAATTTTGAGGGCACATTCCCTTTAATGAATGTCCTGATATGATATTTAATGAAATTTCAGTCCCTCTGTATGTAAATTAAAGCCGTGCCCTCAGATTATCTCCACAGCTTCATAGTATAAGCAGAATTACAACACGCACATATGAAATACACTGCAGAGAAATAAGAGCGTTCTGTCCCTTTAAATTCAGTGTGTTACATAACACTGGTCAGCAGCCAATAGGATCGCTGGATTTGAATTTGAAAAAAAGCAAACTGTCATTCATCCTCAGTCTGTTACAGGACAGTGAGCGGTGAAGATGGATGTCGGTGATTGCTCCCATCCCATCATCTGATGTCACCGATTCCACCAAAATTCAAAATAGGAGAGAACGGCTGCTGTCACCTGCCACTAGGGGGAGCTATCAGTACATTATATATTTACTGGTGCACTGTGCTCCCCCTAGTGGCTGCAGGAAAGCAGAATTGTATCATTAGGTCACACAGAACACTTTGCTGCCAGTAGTATTTATTGAGGGAGTTTATGCCACTATTGTCAATGGGATGAGTGTGATGGCACTGATAATGGGGGTTAGGCTTTATCCGCTGTTAATGAAGTCACTTTGGCAGTTATTTTTAGGGAGTTACCTGTACTTATGGGTATGAAGAACATAGAAATACATGAATGCCATATATCTTTATTTACACCCAGTAAAGGCAATGCTCCATGTGGTCATATTGACTACATATAGGAGTGTAATGAGGGCCCGATACCGGGGGGATGTTCACTATGAATATGTGTGGAAAGCTGCGCGGTTTGTGTCTTTATCAGATCTGTGACTAAGTCTTTTTTGGATTCACAGCTTTTCCTATGACTACTGCAGAAGAGGATAGCTACAGGATGGCCGCGAGCCGCAGATCTTGGGGGGTCAGCAGCTTTATTATAACCGGACCCCTTGTCCTATTCTTCATCCCTGGTGAATGATAAGTGGACACTCATTGGATTCTGTTTTCCTTAGGACGTCTACTTCCAACAGGAATGTGTCTTCGGACCTGGACTCTTCTCATGTAAGATTATTTTTTTAAATAAAAAAAAATTCCATTAATCTGAAAATATTGTGCCATTCCTTTAATCCAGCATTTGATAATACAGACCATCTATTAGTTCAATACTGAATTGAAACACAATGTAGATTGAGCAGAAAGTCAGTTAGAAGACAGTTTCCAATAGTAGATTGTATGCTTTCTATGCTGGGAATCATTCCGCATTCAGCAGGTCACCTTGATGTTCGCAGGCTTGGACTGGCCAACAGATGAAGAGGAGAATCCTCCGGCGGGCCACCACCCTCTTATATGAGCAGTGCTCGGCACACAATACTTGAATCTCTATCTACAGACAAAGGCAGCATCTTATTCACTTAACAATCTACCCAGTTCATTGTTATATAGATTTGTGATTGAGGATAATGTTATGACGCGCCCCCTGGGCCTCTGTTGTGTAGCGTTGCGCACGCGGGGACTACCCGGAGCCGGATCTGATAGGGGTAGTAGTCCTCGTGGCGACGATCCGGTCCCTGCCCAGGGTGTCAAACCAAGTGGCAGAATTTAGTAGAAGATGTTATAGTGTTCGACTACGCCACCCGTTGAATGCGGTTATGAAGCCGCCGCTGCAGGGCAGACCGCTGAGGCCGGTGGTACGGTTGTGCAGCATGGATAGTATAACCCCCAACGGGAGGGGTATGGCCTCAGGGCAGCGGACGTGGATGATGGGGATAGCAGAATTGCACGCAGGCACCAGGAACCACTCAGAGACGGTGCGGTGTAGTTCAGGGTCTTTACTGGTGGCAAAGGTAGACCCTCCCGGGAGTACTGGCTAGCGATCGGGGCCTGGTCAGTCCGTGAGCAGATAGGATCTCCCCCGGCCAGGCGGAGTTGTAGGCCTCCCCAACTTATTGTACTCTCCCTGGCTACCTTGCTAGAAGCGGGTAAAAGTAGCCCACGTCCCTGAGTGTACCGTGTGGTGCTCACCCGTATGGCCGGTGACTCGGGGCCTTCTGGTAGCCTCCGCTCCACAACGGCGGTGCTGGTCCCTTGCGTGTGACCGTGCCTTCGGGTTTCTTGGCCAGAGGACCTGAAATCCCCTGCCGGTCGGTTTCTGCTGCTGGGTATGGATCAGTCCCCACTGCCTCGGACTCCGTGTCCGGTGAGATCTCTTCAGTCAGGACGAGCTCTACAGCTTCCAGTCTCTGACCCCTTTTATCACTGCTCCCACAGAGCTCCTGATCTTGCTCTCCCTGTATCTGCTCCACTCCAGACCAGACTGTGTCTCTGTCTGGGACTCCTCTTCTTCTTTAACCCCGCCTCAGCCCTAGTTTATATAGGGGAAGTTCTTCCCCTCCCAGGACTGGGCAGGAAGTGTTGCATGCTTAGGGTTCCTGACCAGGAGACCTCCCACCTGCTCTCAGACGTAATATTGCTATTACTGTGGTAACCAGACCCCTGGGGTGCCACATTCCCCCCTAGTAAAATTTAGTACTCCGGGACTAAACATATTTTTGAAAACATAACAGGGTATAAACAGGAACAATACAATAAGGGAAAACACGTTAGGGCGGTCACAGCGTGTCCGCAACTGGGTGCAGTTTTTGAAGCAATAAGGGTGTCCATTTCACCAAAGAACAGGGAGCCGTAACCAGGTGGGGGTCTGTCCTACCCCGAGTCTTTAGCAGTCTTAGTCCATTCCTGGGTTACGCTCCAAACATATATACAAAGAATTCCGGTTAATCCACAAAAGACACCTATAAAATAACTGGAAAAACATAATTATTTACAAGCAACAGTAAACAGGTAAATACCAATAAAACAGTCTGAACACTTTAGATCCTCCAACGTACTGGCAACTGGCCTTTAGTGGCCCTAGTAGACCTACGGAGCTTACTGACCGGTCCTGAGCTACAGGGTGTAGGAGCTGTCAAAGGTAAGCTGGGCAGCTGTCTACGGGTTCTTTGGCTCACTAGGGGCACGGCAGGCTCACTATAAGCAGAGGGTCGATTCTCCTGGTCTGCTTGTGTGGGGTCTTCTGCCTCCTGGACCGGCTGCTCTTCCAGCTCTACCTGTTTTTCCGTAGGCACTTGGGATGCTGGCTGGAGGAAGGTGAGGACGGGTACCACAACAGCGCCATTTACTTGTGTCCAAGACCGAGGGAAGTCTCCGAGTACAGTACTGACCATTTCTTCCCTTTCCTCTGCGGGTCGAGGGTTTTCTTGATCTTCTTCAGGGTTTCGTAGCTGCTCGGGACACTTCTTCAGGTGATCTCGGGAGACAATGGCTGTGGTTTCTCCTCCATCCTTACTGATTGTGCAGATTTTTGGGTTTTCATGGCTTGATGGCAGTACGGTGTACGGGTCCTTCTCCCACTGGTCGTCCAACTTGTGGAGCCGTCTCTTCCTTTTCAAGACCTGCTCTCCAGGTACCAGGGGAACAGCGGGAGCATACTGGTTGTAAGTCTTCTCCTGTCTTTCTCTTGCTTGACAGAGACTTCGCTCAACGCTCTCCTGTACTTTCCGGTACTGCTGCTGCCTCTCTGTGTCCCAGTCTGCTTCTGGTGAAGTGTCCTCGGGTGTCAGGACTCCCATATCCAGATCAACAGGCAGCTTACCAGGTCTTGCTCTCATTAGGTAAGCCGGGGTACAGTTGGTAGAACCTACAGGGATGTGGTTGTATAGGTCCACCAGATCAGGCAGTTTCTCAGGCCACAGACTGCGTTCTTCCAGGGGCAACGTTTTCAGAAGGTCTATCACCACCTGGTTCATCTTCTCGCAGAGTCCATTGGTTTGCGGATGATAGGGTGTTGTTCTTATCTTCCGGCAGCCATACAGAGTGCAGAACTCCTGGAAGACTTCCGCTTCAAAGGCCGGTCCCTGGTCCGTCAGCACCTGCTCTGGGTATCCGTGTGGACGGCAGAAGTGCTGCTGAAAGGCTCTAGCTGCTGTTTGAGCCGTTAAGTCCTTGACGGGGACTACAACCAAGAACCGGGAGTAGTGATCCACGATGGTTAACGCATAGACGTAGCCACTTCTGCTGGGGGTCAGTTTTACATGATCCAAGGCTACCAGTTCCAACGGCTGCCTAATGACGATGGACTGCAGGGGAGTCTTCTGACTGGCACGGTCCTTCCTTCTTAGGTTGCATGGGCCACAGTCTCTGCACCACCTCTCGATGGTTCCTCTCATGCCTACCCAGTGGAACCGCCCGCGCAGCAGGAACTCCAGCTTCTTCCATCCGAAGTGCCCAGCTCCGTCGTGGTATGCCTCCAGTACCATAGTCGCGTCTCTTCTTGGCACCACTACTTGCCAGATCAGTTCATGCGTCCGGGAGTTAACCATTCTACGGCACAACTTCCCCTTGTAAAGGAACAGTCGACTCTTCTCAGCCCACAGTTGCTTGGTTTCCTCCGGAGCGTCTGGGTCAAGGCGAGCATCTGGCTGAGTCAGCATCTCCTTCACCAGTCGGACGGCGGGGTCACTGTCTTGCGTTTCCGCCCAGTTGTAATGAGGTAAGGGGTTGAACGTAGCGGATTGCTTACCCCTTACACGGTGGGAATACTGGGTAGTCCCATGACGGTGGAACGCGGGGAGTTCAACTTCTTCCAGTTCCTCTGGATCTTCCCCTACGTCCGGTAGGTTTGGCATTCTGGACAAGGCATCCGCGTTGGTATTGGAGCGTCCTGCCCGGTATTTGATCGTGAATTCATAGTTGGACAGGCGGGCCATCCATCTCTGCTCCAGGGCACCGAGTCTTGCAGTGTCCAGGTGTGTCAACGGGTTGTTATCCGTGTACACGGTGAATCGGGAAGAGGCGAGGTAGTGCTTAAAGCGTTCGGTGACTGCCCACACCACTGCCAGGAACTCTAGCTTGAATGAGCTGTAATTCTCAGGGTTTCTTTCGGTGGGTCGCAGTTTTCGGCTGGCGTAAGCAATTACCCGTTCTCTCCCCTGCTGGATCTGGGACAGTACGGCTCCTAGCCCGATGTTACTTGCGTCGGTGTAGAGGATAAAGGGCTGGCTGTAATCAGGGTATGCCAGGATTTCATCCCCCGTGAGGGCCATCTTCAGCTGGCGGAAGGACTCTTCTTCCAGCTTCTCCCATCTGAAGGGCGGCTTCTGGTTCTTGGCCTTCCTGGACTGGCCTATCAGGAGGTCCTGCATAGGAGCTGCCTTTTTGGTGAAACCGGGAATGAATCTTCGGTAGTAGCCTACCAACCCGAGGAACTGCCGTACTTCCCTTACGCTGGAGGGTCTTGGCCATTCCTTAATCGCGGTGATCTTATCAGGGTCGGGAGCCACTCCGTCAGCACTCACCACGTGTCCCAGGTACTGCACTTTTGGTTTTAGCAGGTGACACTTCGACGGTTTCACCTTCAGACCGTAGTTTGCCAGGGCTTCAAACACTTCCGCCAGGTGTTTCAGGTGGTCCTCGTAGGTTTTGGAATAAACTATAACATCGTCCAGGTACAGCAGGACCGTCTCAAAGTTCCGGTGTCCCAGACAGCATTCAATCAATCGTTGGAAGGTTCCTGGTGCGTTGCAGAGTCCGAACGGCATGCAGGTAAACTCGCTAAGTCCCATCGGGGTGGTGAATGCGGTCTTCTCCCGGTCCGCCTCTGCTACAGGAACCTGCCAGTACCCGCTAGTGAGATCCAAAGTGGAGAAGAAGTTAGCAGATTTTAAAGCAGCCAAAGACTCCTCTATCCTTGGTAAGGGGTACGCATCTTTGTGTGTGATACGGTTGATTTTCCGGTAGTCTACACACATTCTCATGGTGTTGTCTTTCTTTTTAACCAAGACTAGTGGAGCTGCCCAGGGGCTACAGCTATCCCTGATTACCCCAGCCTCCTTCATGTCTCTAAGCATCCCCTTGGCGTGTTGGTAGTGTGCAGGGGGTACTGGACGATACCTCTCCTTTATGGGAGGATGGTCTCCCGTGGGGATGTGATGTTCCACTCCCTTTACCCGCCCGAAGTCTAGCGGGTGTTTACTGAACACTCTCTCGTATTCCTGGATCACCCGGTAGACTCCCTGCTTGTGGTGAGCGGGTGTGGAGTCAGTACCCAAATGCAGTTGCTGACACCAGTCCTCCATTTGTTGCTTAGAGCCGTTACCTTCCTCTGGATGAGATGGAGGCAAGGGTTCCACGGACTGTACAGAATTTTGGTTGATGGTATACAATTTGGCTAGCGTAGCATACCGGGGCAGGTACACTTCCCTCTTCCCGATATTTATTATGCGAACGGGCACCCTCCCATGGCGTACATCAACCACCCCCCGCGCCGTCAAAATGGTGGGCCTACTGTCTGAGTAGACTGGTTCCACCATTGCCTGGTAATCTCTACCTCTCAGACCAATAGCTGCCCGGCACCAAATCATCATTTCACTTTTCGGGGGCATGGCAATAGGGAAAGGGTCACACATTCTCACGCTACCAATCTCACCACCGAAGAGTTCCACCTGTTGCCGTCGCATCAGTGCCCGGATCTCTTTTTGGAGCACTCGCTGCTGGCCGGAACTGGCGTTCTTGGCAACCTGCTGTAAAATGAGAATCACCTCTGCAAGACAATTTTCAATCACATTAGTTCCTAGAGTTATCTTTGGGTGACTCTCGCGCTTGTCAATGTCCACAATGATCAGTCCCTGTGCTGCCAGTTCGACTTTACCGATTTTAATGGTCATCTCTTTAAATCCGATCTGTGGCACGGGCTGACCATTGCTGGCGATGATACTCAAGTCGTCGTCAGGGTAGCGGGTTATATCCGAGTCATTCCAGTACTGCTTGAAGAGCACGTACGGGATGGTGGTGACCTGTGACCCGGTGTCCAGTAGGGCACTCATAGGAATGCCATCCAGTACCACAGGCAAGACTGGACGTCCTCCCACGTATTTGTCACACCAGTTCGATGGGCCTGGTGATCTTATTCCTAGGGGTTGGCCCTCTACCCCAGGTTGTGCCAGTTTAAAGGACAGTACCTTGCCATATGTCCGGGTTGATTGCAGCGGCGGCAGATGGGTTGTCCGTCCTCGTTGTATCGGTCGCTGGGTTTTCCTCTGGCCGGTGGGGTCCTCCTTGGTCGGCGCCACGGGATGTCCTCCGGTCCGGATGCCAGCTGGATCTTCCCTGGAGTAGAAACCTGTAAAGACTGCACAGTTCGGGTTAGCGCAGCAACGCTTTTAGTTAGCTCTTGGACCTGATGGTGCAGGTCTGTAGCCGGGTCATTGTTTAAAGCCTGCGCATCAGCTCCCACAGGCCCTGCCGACAAGGGCGCCGTCTCCTGGTGGTAAGTGGTAGTAGGGCGTCTGTGGGTCACAGCACCACCTGGTGCCGGTTCACGGAGCACCCGGATGGCTCTGTCCTTGAACTGTGCAAAGTTCAGATGAGGGTCCTGTAAGGCCATTGCCCGCAACTGGGTTCGGTGGGCATTGCAATGTAGACCCTCTATAAATTGTTCAGTCAACAGCTTGTCTTCGTTTCCCACGCCGTCAGGGTCGGCCTGCTTAATGGCTCTCAGGGCCTCTTGTAGGTTTAGTGCATAGTCCCTTATATTCTCATGTGCTCGCTGCTTGCACCCGTAGAATCTAAGCTTGATCTCGGCTGAGGTACGGGTATCAAAGGTGTCCTTCAGCCGGGCTAGTATCTCTGCGACAGTCCTCCTCCTCCCGAGTGGCCAGGACTTTACCTCCCTTTGGGCTGCCCCTGTTAATTGAGCCACCAGGATGCTCACTTTTTGCTCCTCTGTGAGGGGGTACACCTGGAAGAGGCTATCCAGCCTTTCTCTGAAGTCATTTAGGGTATGTGACTCCCCTGAGTACTGGGGTAGCCAGGCTGCCCCCGGGATATAGGGCATAGTGAAAGGCATGACCGCAGCAGCGGTGGCGCTGGCGGTGGCTGTGGCAGTGAAGCTCTCCTCTGTATCCGACATCCTCCTCCCCCCTAGTGGACCGTGGCCTACCTTGCGATGATCCTCTTCCGTAGGCCGCGGCTCCGCAGTGGATCGTCAGGGTTGAGGACCTTCCGTCGCGCTCCTGTGACGTCGGCGTCTGCTGGGCTCCTTCCAGGACCTTACGCAACGTCCGGACGTGAGGCGGAGCTTCAGTTCTCGCGCGCTTTCGGAGTCCACGCCCCTCTTCTTCCAGCGCGGCGTCCTCAAGATGGCGTCCAATGGCGGGAAAACTCCACGGATGGCGGGAAGAAGGCAGAAGATGGCGTCGGATGGCGGGAAAACTCCACGGATGGCGGGAAGAAGGCAGAAGATGGCGTCGGATGGCGGGAATCTTCACCACAGGTAAGTTTAACAGTCTCTTTTTTTTTTTTTTTCTTTTTTTCCAGGCACGCAGTACCCGGTGGTTGCGGGCACGGAATCCTGCCGACTACGTCAAAGTTGACACGCCCCCTGGGCCTCTGTTGTGTAGCGTTGCGCACGCGGGGACTACCCGGAGCCGGATCTGATAGGGGTAGTAGTCCTCGTGGCGACGATCCGGTCCGTGCCCAGGGTGTCAAACCAAGTGGCAGAATTTAGTAGAAGATGTTATAGTGTTCGACTACGCCACCCGTTGAATGCGGTTATGAAGCCGCCGCTGCAGGGCAGACCGCTGAGGCCGGTGGTACGGTTGTGCAGCGTGGATAGTATAACCCCCAACGGGAGGGGTATGGCCTCAGGGCAGCGGACGTGGATGATGGGGATAGCAGAATTACACGCAGGCACCAGGAACCACTCAGAGACGGTGCGGTGTAGTTCAGGGTCTTTACTGGTGGCAAAGGTAGACCCTCCGGGGAGTACTGGCTAGCGATCGGGGCCTGGTCAGTCCGTGAGCAGATAGGATCTCCCCCGGCCAGGCGGAGTTGTAGGCCTCCCCAACTTATTGTACTCTCCCTGGCTACCTTGCTAGAAGCGGGTAAAAGTAGCCCACGTCCCTGAGTGTACCGTGTGGTGCTCACCCGTATGGCCGGTGACTCGGGGCCTTCTGGTAGCCTCCGCTCCACAACGGCGGTGCTGGTCCCTTGCGTGTGACCGTGCCTTCGGGTTTCTTGGCCAGAGGACCTGAAATCCCCTGCCGGTCGGTTTCTGCTGCTGGGTATGGATCAGTCCCCACTGCCTCGGACTCCGTGTCCGGTGAGATCTCTTCAGTCAGGACGAGCTCTACAGCTTCCAGTCTCTGACCCCTTTTATCACTGCTCCCACAGAGCTCCTGATCTTGCTCTCCCTGTATCTGCTCCACTCCAGACCAGACTGTGTCTCTGTCTGGGACTCCTCTTCTTCTTTAACCCCGCCTCAGCCCCAGTTTATATAGGGGAAGTTCTTCCCCTCCCAGGACTGGGCAGGAAGTGTTGCATGCTTAGGGTTCCTGACCAGGAGACCTCCCACCTGCTCTCAGACGTAATATTGCTATTACTGTGGTAACCAGACCCCTGGGGTGCCACAGTTACGTTAGTTGAAAAGTGGGGTCCTGCAGTTGGTTACTGGTGGGCCGAAACTGGATGTTGGGTTAAATAAATTTACCTGTAATTTAAAGATTTGATATCTCTGGGCTTTGTATGATTTTTCCCATTATCTGCTTGTTTTTTCTTTCTAGCTTGTCCAAGAACAAAAGAAGAAAGAGATCAGCAACTTCTGCTATACTGCATCAGATTCCTGCCGTCTCCGATCTTCAACATGGAGGTCTCTGATCATACCGCAGATTATGCGATCCATGTTCTGTCCAAAAATGTAAAGGAACGTCTCAATAGACAATTGACTGAATCTCTTCCTTTCTTAGCGCCTCATGCCGACCAACAGAGAAGCCCAGAAGAAATATCTACCTTTTCCTTTGGATGAAGAAAAACCTGAGCCAACATCAATGATGCCAGAAGAGCCGAAAGAAGAGGAGATGAAGGAGGCAATGAAGTATTGGGAGGTAGAAGAAATGGAAGTAGATGAGACCGAAGACACCAAGGCGAAAGAAGAAGATAAGGCAGAAGATACCAAGGGGAAAAAACAAGATAAGGCAGAAGATACCAAGGGGAAAAAAGAAGAAGATAAGGCAGAAGATACCAAGGGGAGAAAAGAAGAAGATAAGGTAGAAGATACCAAGGGGAAAAGAGAAGAAGATGCTAAAAAATCAGAAGCAAAAGAAGAAAAGAACAATACCTGGGCCAGAAGAGTTGAGAACCAGCCGGCAGGAAGACACAAGATCCGCCAGCAGTCCATCCTTAAATACGTCAATACCAACCTCAGAGGAAGGAGGAACATCATCTGGACCATCCTCCTCAAATCAATGAGACGCTGATGGACTCTATGGCATCCACATTCCAGCTGTAGTAACATCGACAGCTTCAAATCTAAAAATAATAAAAATAATAGACATAAAATAGTTATTATTAAAAATGTAGTAAAATCATAATAAAGACTGTAATAATATTAGGAGCAGTAATAATAGCAGTAATATAATAATAATTGTGTAATAATGGTAGAGACATAAAAATAACATCAGCAGGTTTGATCCAGGGTTCTAGGACTGATCGCCTTTTCCCGGGGTCAAGAAGGAATTTCCCCCGAGACACCAATTGGCTGAATGTGTCCAGGGTTTTTTGCCTTCTTCTGGATCAACAGCTTAAGGAATAATGACCTAGGAATTAGTAAGATTATAGTAGAATTAGCACTAGTGGAGTAGTAATATAATATAGTATAAAGTGTAATATTAGTGACCATAAAACAGGAATGATGTCACTAGTAAAGTAATAATAAAATTATACTATAATATTAAAAACAAATTATTAATAATAATTATTACAATTTGAATAAGTATTGGGAGATTTGATCCAGGGTTCTAGGACTGATCGCCTTTTCCCGGGGTCAAGAAGGAAATTTTCCACCATGACACAAATTGGCCGAACGTGTCTGGGGTTTTTTGCTTTCTTCTGGATCAACATCTTTAGGAATTAGGATCCAATATTTAGTTTTAGCAAAATATCAATACAAATGTTAGAAATAATGGTAAGAATAAAATAGCAATAATACAAAAATATCTAGAATAAAATATTAAGAGTAGAATATTAGTAATATAATAGTAATAATATCAGTAAAATAGCAGGAAAGTAAAATAACACAAAGAATAGAAATACAAAAAATAATATCTAAGGTAATGATTATAATATTTAGTAAATAACTAATATATATTAGGGTTTTGATCCAGAGTTCTAGGACTGATCGCCTTTTCTCGGTGTCAAGAAGGAATTTTTCCCCTGTGACATAAATTGGCCGAATATGTCCAGGTTTTTTTTGCCTTCTTCTGGATCAATAACATTAGGAGTAGGATCTAATTAATAGTAACTAGAGAAATAATAGAAATATTAGTAACAATAATTATAATATTAATAGTAAGTAAAAAAATAGAAATAAAAAAAAATAAAAATAGAGGTAGTAATAAAATAACAATATAAGTTATAATAGTATAGCATTATTAGAAATAGTATAATAATAGCATAGGATATTATTAGGCATCAGCAGGTTTGATCCAGGGTTCTAGGACTGATCGCTTTTTCCCGGGGTCGAGAAGGAATTTTTCCCCTTGACACTAATTGGCTTAATGTGTCCAGCGGTTTTTGCCTTCTTCTGGATCAACAGCTTTAATTCTAGGGATCTCATAGTACTAGAATAATAATAGCAATAATAAGTATAATAATATTGTAATAATAATCAATAGATTGTGAGGATAATAATAAGAATAAGATAAATACAATAAATAGGTTAGTTTGTTAGTGTAGGGCCCCATCTGATGAGGCCGCCTTGTCGCTGGCAGATGGGCTTGCACAATTTGATCAAAATGTGCACTAAGAACCTCAAATTTATAAGTTTAAAGAATAAGGAAGTAATAAAATACAGAAGATTATGAATATAACTTTGTCTTGCCTCCTTTATTTTCCTGTAATCAAGAAAATTTAGCACATTTTAGACATTTGTATTTATGTGTCGTAATCATAGCAGGTTAAAATCGCAATGTGACAGCATAAGAAATTGTTAGATTCTATTTTGCAATGAGGCGCACAATGTAAACGTCACCTGACACATGCCTCCATGTAACTCTAGCATAAAATGTATTAAAGTAAAATGTATTAATTTATTTCATAAACCAATAGTACACGTGAAAATAAGAAACTTTATAATATATTTTTTTAAAGAGATCTGCTTTTTTCTCCTCCTGGACTGATCATTCATTCTCAAAGTCATTAATTCTTGGGTAAAATCTTCAGTGAATGCAGATTTTCCCATTACTGAGATAGAAGATGACAGTTGGTGCTCATTAAGTTCTATGAAGGGAGGAGGGTGGAGTTAGAGGCGGAGACAAACATTCTATTGCAAGTTCTCCTGAAACAACAATTTCACTCTAATGTGTAAATCATGATAGTTATCGTATATTTCAGACTATAAGATGCACCTAGGTTATAGAGGAGGAAAATAGGAAAATAAAAATGTATGCACAAAATGTGATTATGATGTACTGCTATGAAGGGGGGGGGTCTGCTGCTGACACTGTTATAGGGGAAATGTACCCCAATTCTATACTAATATCCCTCATCCTGGTATGTACAGTGCGGGAAATAAGTATTTGATCCCTTGCTGTTTTTGTAAGTTTGCCCACTGACAGACATGAACAGTCTATAATTTTAAGGGTAGGTTAATTTTAACATTGAGAGACAAGATCACATACATAGCCAGCAGCTTTTGTTTTGGCCAAAAGATTTTTATAGCCGCCACCACGATATGGAGACTCTTCTGGCCGAGCCCTACTCTAACTTATTAAAAATTTCTAACAACATCCAATACTCTTTTTTGGTTTATTTTTATTTATTTTTCTTTAACCCCTTTACCCCCAGGGTAGTTTGCACGTTTATGACCAGGCCAATTTTTACAATTCTGACCACTGTCACTTTATGAGGTGTGATGAAAGCCGGCCGGTGGGTGCAGCTCTCTGGCGCCCCCTTACCTCTCAGGTCAGTCAAGGTACTGCACCTAGAGAAAGTAGTGCCAGGTAGCTGCAACCAGCGCAGGGAACACGGTAGTGTGTTATCCCTTCAACGTCACTAAACCGTAACGTCACTACACAGCACAACTCGCTAGCGCCCTCTTAGCCTCAGGTCAGTCAAGGAACTGCACCTAGGATAAGCGGTCGCCAGGGAGACTGTCCTGTAACCTACTGGGTATCGGGGCCCTCTGTAGTGAGGGCGGTATATATATCTTCCTTGGCCGCGCCAGGAATATATATATCTGAACCTCCGACCGTCACTACCAGCCTTCCCCAATCCCCAGTTGGTATGCTGCCACCAGTCCCTATTTTAGATATACGCCCAGTCCGTGAATGGGCCTATATCGGGTCAGGAACCAACCCTGGGTAGCGTTTTTGGCTTGAGCCGAGCTCACACGGACGTGCGTTCGTTATGCAGAATAAAAGGCAGGCCCACAATTACTTGAGGTAATTGATTATAATAATACACTAGACACACGATATACAACTAAATATACACAGGTATAAGGTCAGGCTAAACTATACAACAATGGAATACAACACACAGAATCACCACAGCATATCAGTTACCGGTTTCTTGATTTTCTTGTGACGCAGGGAGAGGATTCTGCGGTCGCAGGCACGGTTCTTTGTTACAGGCTGAGGCCTACCACCGCATGGTCAAACTGCTCCTCCCCTTGGTGGCCTCAGCTGGTGCTCAGATGTTCAGCACACCACTCTTGGGTCAAGACTGACTTATCTCTTGTCTGTCCTGCTATCTTACCTGCCCCGTCCCGCCCACTGCTGGTGAGGTCAGCTGGCTCAGTCTCCACCCTCAGGTCTAACTTCGATCAGAAGCCCAAATTCTATGGAACCCAATAACTTCTTCTGGGATGGTCTCATGATACCCCCAGGGGTTCCCATGGATTCGGGCCGCCGTAACCGACCTTTTGATATCAATTATGATACCATACGGTCCTCAGGAATGGCTCCGCGCTATATCTTGGCTTCCAGAGCACGTACAAACGTCTACCGCGGAGGCTTGTGTGCGCAATGGCTCCGGGACGCCGTGATATTTTTTTATTGGCCCATCCCACGCAACATGCGTGTACTATTCATGTTTCTATATCTTATGCCTCCATGCTTGTGACAGACAAAGAAACTAGTCCTATGGGACAAATGGTCAGGTACAGATAGACGAAGCACCCCCCCCTGCTGGCTGTGTTTCCTCTCGAAGTCTTTGAAGCTCCTAGCATTCAAGTGTTAAGTAGGCTTCTTATCTTACAGGAGCCTGGATGGGGGGAAACTATCTAGTTGACGTTTTAACAGAAGGTCCCAAGGGTGGGGGCTGCTGAAGTGTGGCCATCCCTGGATATGATTTATCATTACCAAGATGGCGGCTACAGGTTCATCACACCTCCCCCTATACGAGGGCGCGAGGGGGTAGCACATTCCTGTGTTCCCCCGTGCGTCCTTCTGCACCCTCCCCTTGCCGGGATAACCCGTCAGCGTTACCGTGGTCACGGCCTCTTCTGTGGCGAATGGAGAAGTGGTACTGCTGGAGAGCGAGGCTCCAGCGTAGCAACCTGCCATTCGACCCAGAGACCGTGTGTAACCAGCTGAGGGGGTTGTGGTCCGTCTCCACGGTGAAATGGCTCCCGTACAAGTAGGGCTGCAGACGCTGCAGGGCCCATACAATTGCCAGGCATTCTTTTTCCACCGTGGAGTAAGCCACCTCCCGGGGCAGTAGCTTCCTGCTCAGGTACAAGACAGGATGTTCCTGGCCTGTCGTGTTGACCTGACTTAGCACAGCACCGAGGCCAAAGTCACTGGCGTCGGTCTGTACCACAAACGGCCGGTCGAAGTCGGCAGCTTGCAGTACAGGGGAGCTACTTAGGGCGGCCTTGAGTGCCCCGAAAGCTGTCTCGCAGGCGACTGTCCAGTCGACTGCGACGGGCAGCTTCTTCTTGGTGAGGTCCGTCAGGGGCTTGGCCAGGGTGCTATAGTGTGGGACGAACCTCCTATAGTACCCGGCGGTCCCCAAGAAGGACATCACCTGCTTTTTGGTCCTAGGAGTGGGCCAGGATGCGATGGCATCCACTTTCCCCGGTTCTGGCTTCAGAACCCCCCCGCCTACCCGGTGACCCAGGTAGAGGACCTCACTCATGCCCAGCTGGCACTTTTCCGGCTTGATGGTCAAGCCTGCCCGGTGGATCTGACCGAGCACCTGCCGCAGGTGCTCTAGGTGATCCTCCCAAGTGGGACTGAAGACTGCAATATCGTCCAAGTACGCAGCCGCGTACCCTTCAAGTCCCTCAAGCAGCGTATTGACCATCCGCTGAAAAGTGGCAGGGGCATTCTTCATGCCGAATGGCATCACTGTGGACTCGTACAGTCCAAAAGGGGTGATAAAGGCAGAGCGTTCCCTTGCCGCGGGGGTCAGAGGAATCTGCCAGTACCCCCGGCTCAGATCCATGATGGTCAGGTACTTAGCCCCGGCCATCCGATCGAGCAGGTCATCGATGCGTGGTATGGGCAACGCATCGGTGGCCGTTACAGCGTTGAGCCCCCGGTAGTCCACGCAGAACCGTGTAGTTCGGTCCTTCTTTGGTACGAGGACTACAGGCGAGGCCCACGCGCTGCTGGATGCCTGGATCACCCCCAGCTTCAGCATCTCGTCTATCTCTTGGCGCATGTTTCCCTGCACCTCGAAAGAGACCCGATATGCTGAACGCCGGATCGGCGGGTGATCGCCAGTGTCCACGTCGTGGACAGCCATCTCAGTCCTTCCGGGCAGGCTGCTGAACAGCCCCCGGAAGGGGTGCAGGGTGGTCCCCAGCTGGGACCGTTGGTCCTCCGTGAGCTGGTGGCCAACCCCCACATCCTCGATGGACCCACCCGCCTTGGCTTGGGTGAGCAGATCCAGGAGGGTTTCTACCTCTCCTTCCTCGGGAAGGTTGCACACTGGGTGGGCAGTCGCTTCCCGCTCATGATGAGCCTTCATCATGTTCACGTGGAAGGCCTTCCTCCTTCCACGGGCGTGATCCAGGGTGACCAGATAGGTGACGGCGTTGAGTTTCTGGTGCACGAAGTAGGGACCTTCCCAGGCTGCCTGAAGCTTGTTCTGTGGTACGGGGACCAGTACCCACACCTTTTGACCCACCTGGTAGGTCCTTTCACAAGCATTCTGGTCGTACCACCGCTTCTGGTCGGCCTGGGCCTGGGCCATATTGTCCTGCACCAGCTTTGCCAAGGCCATCATCCTGTCCCGGTGGCGCACGACATACTCGATGACCGACACCTCGGGGGTGGCCAAATCCCCTTCCCATGCTTCCTTCACCAGAGCCAGGGGGCCCCGTACCCGTCGCCCGTACAGGAGCTCAAAGGGGGAGAACCCCGTTGAGGCCTGCGGAACCTCCCGGTAAGCAAATAGGAGGTGTGGGAGGTAACGCTCCCAGTCTCTCCCGTGGGAGTCGACCAACATCTTAAGCATCTGCTTTAAGGTGCCATTGAACCGCTCACACAGGCCATTAGTCTGTGGGTGATACGGGCTGGCCACCAGATGTTGCACCTGCATTTGCATACAGAGGGACTCCATCAGCCGCGACATGAACTGGGTCCCTCGGTCGGTGAGCATTTCCTGGGGGAAACCCACTCTGGAGAAGATCTCCAGTAAGGCGGTAGCCACCTTGTCGGCCCGAATGGACGACAAAGCTACCGCTTCCGGGTACCGGGTGGCATAGTCCACTACCGTGAGTATGAAGCATTTCCCGAAGTGGCTGGGAGTGGACAGAGGTCCAATAAGATCCACAGCAACCCTCGAGAAAGGCTCTTCGATGATTGGCAGAGTTACCAGTGGGGCTTTGGGGCGCGGCCCCGCCTTCCCCACCCTCTGACAGGTGTCACACGAACGGCAGTAGGCACCCACCGCGGCTCCCATCCCAGGCCAGTAGAAATGCTGAGCTATCCTGGCCTTGGTTTTAGCGATCCCTAGGTGTCCGGCCATCGGAATCTCGTGTGCGATCCGCAACAATTCCGCCCTGAACGGATAGGGTACCACTAACTGTCGGTCCCTGGGCCACGCCTCCGGTGAACCCTGCTGGACCGTTACCCGGTACAGCCGTCCCTGGTCCCAGACCACCCGCTCGCAGTCCGACTCCATGGGAGGCTGTGCCGCCTGTTCCTTGAGAGCTTTCAGGCTGTCGTCTGCTTCCAACGCAGCCTGAAATTCCTGACTTGATGTGGCCAGAATCGACGAAACTGCCACATCCTCTGTCAGCCCCTCCGGGCATGTCACCTGGCCGCTGTCTGACCCGGCAGACAATTGGTCAGAAGTGGGGAAGCCGTCGGACCTCTGCAAGGCTCCTTGGGCTCCGGCGCTCCCACTCCTGGTGACAGCGGCTATGACCGCTGTGACCGTGGGTAGTGCCTGCTTCCCCTCTGTTTCTGACCAAGCCGCCCGATCAGGCAGGCTTCCTAGGCCTTTGGACATCTCGGATGTGGGGAACTCCTGCCCTGGGGTCTTACCTGGCGGCTCCTCTCTTGGGACACCCCCACCTCCCATGGCCTGTTCCTCCCCCTGCAGTGGGCCTATACTCAGCAGCCTGGATACCCCTGGGAGCCCTACACTGCCGGTAGCTGCCCCCCTCTCCATCCCTGAGCTTCCCTCTACAGAATCCTGCCCGCCCCCTCCCTCACCGGAGGACAAGAGGTCACGGCACGCCGGCTGAGCACCTCTGCGGGCATCCCCACACTCCCCACCTGCTTTCACTAACCCTGTTTGTGTTGTGCCTGTGCAGGTGTTACCCTCAGGTTTCACTCCCTCCTCCTCAGCAGGACACACACTACATACAACATGGTTGGCATTAGCAGCAGACAAATCAATACACTCTTGGGGGGCCGAAGTTGGGGGTTCAGAGGGTACATACTGCGATACTAGACGCCCCAAGTCGGTCCCTAATAAAACATTTGCGGGAATATTTGGCGTTACTCCCACCTCCCGCATCCCCCTTCCGGCACCCCAGTCCAAATACACCATGGCAACGGGAAGTGCCGGCTCCACGCCTCCAACCCCGGAGACGGAAAGAGTCTTTCCTGGTACCAAGTCCTGGGGGGACACCACCTCAGGCCGTACCAGTGTTCGTTCAGCGCCCGTGTCCCGCAGTCCCATGACCGCAGAACGGCCTATGGTGACGGGTTGGATGTTGTCCAGGGACCTACCACCACCCCCTCCCACACACAAAACATTGGGCGCTCTCTGGGACTGGGATGGGGTCTTTTGGCGCTGGGGACACTCAGCCCTAAAGTGTCCTGGTTTGTTGCATAGATGACAACGTCTTACGTCTGGTCCTTGCCTGGAGAGGGCAACAGGGGGATACACCCCTTGTGTTCTAGGGGCCGGGGAAACAGGGGCATGACTGGGCTTACCCCCTCTCCAGGTGCTGCTGGCAGACTTCTTCAGCTCAGGCGCCCTGTTATTGGCATACTCGTCTGCCAGGGCGGCTGTAGCAGAAGCCCCTGTTGGTTTTCGGTCACGGAGGAACTGTCGGAGGTCCTCTGGGCAGTTCCACAAGAACTGCTCCGTGACGAACAGTTCCTGGACCTCCTGGCGGGTAGTAAGCGCTAGACCCGAGGTCCAGTGCTCTGCGGCTCTCAACAGCGCCCGCATATGATCGGTCCAGGTGTCCTTGGGGCCACGCAGCAGGCTCCGGAACTTCTGGCGGTACGACTCGGGAGTGAGGTTGTACTGCCGGATCAGGGCCCGCTTGATGCAGTCGTAGTTCTGTACCTCCCCGGCAGGTAAGTCCCCCAAGGCATCCAGGGACTTACCCCTCAAACGGGGGGTCAGGTATCTGGCCCACTGATCCCGGGCCAGATGGTGCTGAAGACAGGTCCGTTCAAATGCCACCAGAAAGGAGTCCAGGTCCCCATCCTTCTCCAGTAGAGGGAAGTCCTCAGCTCGGACTTTGGACGACTTGGTCTCCTGATGGGTTGGTTGCTCTAGCGGAAGCCCCCGCTGGGCCAGGTCCAGTTGGTGCTGGCGCTCCGCAGCTCGCTCTGCACGCTCCGCAACCTCCCGGCGCTCTGCAGCTTCACGCTCCGCAGCCTCCCGGCGCTCTGCAGCTTCACGCTCCGCAGCCCGCTCCGCAGCCCGCTCCGCAGCCCGCTCTGCACGCTCCTCCTCCGCTGCCTTCTCTGATGCTGCCAGGAGGGTTTTGTAGACGGCATCGCCATGAGACTGGAGACTTGCCATAGCCGCTTGTAAAAGGGCTTGTGATCTGGACAGGCTGGGCTGGGTAGGTGGTGGGCAGCCCACTGCGGGACCGTATACTGGGGACTGGCTCCCTGAGGTGCCCGGGCTGGACTCCTCCTCGCCATGAGTAACAATGTCCTCCCCTCCTGCCACACGGACCGTAGCATTAGACTCCTGCAGGGTCTTGCTCCTGGTGCCGTCTGCCATCTTGGTAACCGACACCGCTGCAACCCTGAGTTTGCACACACCTTGTTATACTTTTAGCCTGACCGTCTAACGTTGGGCTGACCTTAAGACTCCAGCAGTGGAAGTTACCACTGGCAGTCTTTAGTGCCTGGGAGTAGGGGTCCCACAACACTATTATTCTGCAATCCCACCGCTCTGCCACCAATGTGATGAAAGCCGGCCGGTGGGTGCAGCTCTCTGGCGCCCCCTTACCTCTCAGGTCAGTCAAGGTACTGCACCTAGAGAAAGTAGTGCCAGGTAGCTGCAACCAGCGCAGGGAACACGGTAGTGTGTTATCCCTTCAACGTCACTAAACCGTAACGTCACTACACAGCACAACTCGCTAGCGCCCTCTTAGCCTCAGGTCAGTCAAGGAACTGCACCTAGGATAAGCGGTCGCCAGGGAGACTGTCCTGTAACCTACTGGGTATCGGGGCCCTCTGTAGTGAGGGCGGTATATATATCTTCCTTGGCCGCGCCAGGAATATATATATCTGAACCTCCGACCGTCACTACCAGCCTTCCCCAATCCCCAGTTGGTATGCTGCCACCAGTCCCTATTTTAGATATACGCCCAGTCCGTGAATGGGCCTATATCGGGTCAGGAACCAACCCTGGGTAGCGTTTTTGGCTTGAGCCGAGCTCACACGGACGTGCGTTCGTTATGCAGAATAAAAGGCAGGCCCACAATTACTTGAGGTAATTGATTATAATAATACACTAGACACACGATATACAACTAAATATACACAGGTATAAGGTCAGGCTAAACTATACAACAATGGAATACAACACACAGAATCACCACAGCATATCAGTTACCGGTTTCTTGATTTTCTTGTGACGCAGGGAGAGGATTCTGCGGTCGCAGGCACGGTTCTTTGTTACAGGCTGAGGCCTACCACCGCATGGTCAAACTGCTCCTCCCCTTGGTGGCCTCAGCTGGTGCTCAGATGTTCAGCACACCACTCTTGGGTCAAGACTGACTTATCTCTTGTCTGTCCTGCTATCTTACCTGCCCCGTCCCGCCCACTGCTGGTGAGGTCAGCTGGCTCAGTCTCCACCCTCAGGTCTAACTTCGATCAGAAGCCCAAATTCTATGGAACCCAATAACTTCTTCTGGGATGGTCTCATGATACCCCCAGGGGTTCCCATGGATTCGGGCCGCCGTAACCGACCTTTTGATATCAATTATGATACCATACGGTCCTCAGGAATGGCTCCGCGCTATATCTTGGCTTCCAGAGCACGTACAAACGTCTACCGCGGAGGCTTGTGTGCGCAATGGCTCCGGGACGCCGTGATATTTTTTTATTGGCCCATCCCACGCAACATGCGTGTACTATTCATGTTTCTATATCTTATGCCTCCATGCTTGTGACAGACAAAGAAACTAGTCCTATGGGACAAATGGTCAGGTACAGATAGACGAAGCACCCCCCCCTGCTGGCTGTGTTTCCTCTCGAAGTCTTTGAAGCTCCTAGCATTCAAGTGTTAAGTAGGCTTCTTATCTTACAGGAGCCTGGATGGGGGGAAACTATCTAGTTGACGTTTTAACAGAAGGTCCCAAGGGTGGGGGCTGCTGAAGTGTGGCCATCCCTGGATATGATTTATCATTACCAAGATGGCGGCTACAGGTTCATCACATGAGGTAATTACTCTGAAACGCTTATGCGGGGGCATTTATGCATACTTTATCGAAGTGCCATAATTTAGCAAAGTGCCCTGGCAGTTAGAAAATGGCATTGCTAATATTCATCTTTCTTCTCTTCTTACAGGTATATATTTTTCACTGCTTGTGTGATCTGTCCTGAAAACTGCATTATATCTCCATGCAATGCTCTGCAGCCTATCAATTTCTGGTATATATTTTTCACTGCTTGTGTGATCTGTCCTGAAAACTGCATTATATCTCCATGCAATGCTCTGCAGCCTATCAATTTCTGGTATATATTTTTCACTGCTTGTGTGATCTGTCCTGAAAACTGCATTATATCTCCATGCAATGCTCTGCAGCCTATCAATTTCTGGTATATATTTTTCACTGCTTGTGTGATCTGTCCTGAAAACTGCATTATATCTCCATGCAATGCTCTGCAGCCTATCAATTTCTGGTATATATTTTTTCACTCCTCTAGCTTTTTTATTCCATGATACTTAAAGGTCATCACACTTACTTTAAGAGTTTATGATCCATGCCGAGTTTACTAGTCTTTTTTTCCCTGCACTTTATGGTCTCCTGTTGTCTTTTAAGCTAGTGATTGATTGTTAATGAGTTAAATCTGTGCAGATCTAAGCAGATACGTCCCTATATATTGAGACTTGGTTAAGGGGAGGCATTTATGCGGGGGCATTTATGCATACTTTATCGAAGTGCCATAATTTAGCAAAGTGCCCTGGCAGTTAGAAAATGGCAGTTGGACAGGGCAGGAGACAGGTAAGACATGCAAGACAATTAAACAAACTTGCTTCCAGGTCATCTTTTTGGCAAACAGTATTCACCATTTGTATCTGTGCCATTTATACTCTGGTTGCTACAATCATCCACATTCACCGTTCTCCCACAAATGCGGCACACTTCATCCATATTAATCCCTCACTCCTCTCTTCTCCTATGTACAGTTGTCATGCTCTCTTCACAATGTTATACCACGCAGATCCATTCATTCCCACCATACAACGCAGGAAACGCTCTCACAAATCACTCAATCATCTGCTCACTCTCTGTATCTTCCTTCTATTAGTCGCAGGTGATATTTCTCCCAACCCAGGACCCTCCAGTAATAATAACACTAACTCTTTCCCTGTTACATTCAGAAACCCTGCTAATCTCATTAATATTCCCTGCATATCTTCTGTCTCATTCAACTGTGCCCTTTGGAATGCACGCTCAGCTTGTAATAAACTCTCTTACATCCATGACTTTTTCCTCTCTAATTCCCTCAACCTTCTGGCTCTCACTGAAACCTGGATCCAGCAGTCGGACACCACCGCCGCTGCAGCTCTCTCCTATGGTGGCCTATATTTCTCTCATACCCCGCGACCTGACAACAGATCAGGTGGAGGTGTTGGTCTGCTTCTTTCAACAAAATGTACTTTTCAGGTTATCCCCCCTGTACCCTCCCTTATCTTCCCGTCCTTTGAGGCCCACACAGTCAGACTCTACCGGCCCTTCTCCCTGCGAGTGGCTGTTGTCTATCGCCCCCCAGGTCCCCTCCGTCAATTCCTGGATCACTTTGCTGCCTGGCTTACAAATTTTCTATCCTGCGACATCCCCACGATAATCATGGGAGACTTTAACATCCCAATTGGCGATCCTCTTTCCCCATCTGCCACGCATCTTTTATCATTAACCTCCTCCTTCGGCCTTTCACAGCTTGCTAATTCTCCTACACATGAGGACGGGAACACATTGGACCTGATCTTCTCCCGGCTTTGCTCAGTACATGACTTTACTAACTCTCCCCTTCCACTCTCTGACCATAATCTTCTTTCATTCTCTGTCAAGAACTGTGACTCTACTCAAGACACTCCCACCGTCCACACTTATAGAAATTTACGCGCCATTAACACCCAGAAATTTATAAAAAAGTTGCAATCATCATTGGCCCCAATCTCCTCCCTCTCATGTCCCGAATCTGCATTGAAGCATTATAACAAAATAATGCTATGCGCCCTGGATGAAGCCGCACCTCCTACACAAAGAACAATTCGGCATAGACGGCGACAACCCTGGCACACGCCTCAAACACGTCTTCTCCAGAGGTACTCCAGGTGCGCTGAACGGCTGTGGAGAAAATCAAATCTGCCCGAAGATTTCCTCCACTATAAATTTATGCTGAAAACATATAACTCTGCCCTTCACCTCTCCAAACAAACCTACTTTAACAACCTCATCATCTCACTTTCCAATAATCCTAAACGACTCTTTGACACGTTTCATTCTCTCCGCAATCAAACAGCACAGGCCCCGACCACCGACCTCAGCGCTGACGATCTGGCTAACTATTTCAAAGAAAAAATTGACCATATCCGACAGGAAATTTTCTCCCAATCCCCAAATGTTATGCATGCTCCCCCCCGCCACATTGTATCTTGCTCATTTTCTGACTTCGAACCAGTCACGGAAGATGAAGTGATCAGGCTCCTTGCATCTTCTCGCCCTACCACCTGCACCAGCGACCCTATTCCCTCACATCTCCTTCAGTCCCTTGCTCCAGCTGTCACCTCTCACCTAACTAAAATTTTCAACCTTTCCCTCTCATCTGGTATCTTTCCCTCTTCTTTTAAACACGCCAGCATACAACCATTACTTAAAAAACCATCCCTCGACCAGAACTGCACGGCCAACTACAGACCTGTTTCCAATCTTCCCTTTATCTCTAAACTCCTGGAACGCCTGGTCCACTCCCGTCTAATCCGCTATCTCTCAGACAACTCTCTTCTTGACCCTTTACAATCTGGTTTCCGCTCTTTACATTCTACTGAAACTGCCCTCACTAAAGTCTCTAATGATCTACTAACAGCTAAATCTAATGGTCACTACTCCCTGCTGATTCTCCTGGATCTCTCTGCAGCATTCGACACTGTGGATCATCAGCTCCTCCTCACTATGCTCCGCACTATTGGCCTCAAGGACACGGTTCTCTCCTGGTTCTCCTCTTATCTCTCTGACCGCTCCTTCTCTGTGTCTTTTGCCGGCTCCTCCTCCTCCCTACTTCCTCTTACTGTCGGGGTTCCTCAAGGATCAGTCCTCGGCCCCCTTCTTTTCTCCTTATACACCGCTCCTATTGGACAAACAATCAGTAGATTCGGTTTTCAGTACCATCTCTATGCTGATGACACCCAATTATACACCTCTGCTCCGGACATCACCCCTGCATTACTACAAAAGACCAGTGATTGTCTTTCTGCTGTGTCTAACATTATGTCCTCCCTCTACCTAAAACTGAATCTGTCAAAAACTGAACTACTCGTCTTTCCTCCCTCCATTAATCTACCTGTGCCCGATATTGCCATCTCCGTTTGTGGCTCAACCATTACTCCCCAGCTACAAGCCCGCTGTCTTGGGGTCATTTTTGATTCAGATCTTTCTTTCACTCCTCACATCAAATCACTCGCTCGTTCATGTCATCTACACCTCAAAAACATCTCAAGAATCAGGACTTTTCTCACCTTTGACTCGGCAAAAACTCTTACTGTTGCTCTTATTCATTCTCGTCTTGACTATTGCAACGCTCTACTAATCGGTCTCCCTCTTACTAAACTCTCCCCTCTCCAATCCGTCCTGAACGCAGCAGCCAGGATCATATTCCTCGCCAACCGCTACTCAGATGCCTCTTCCCTGTGCCAGTCATTGCATTGGTTGCCCATCCAATATAGAGTTCGTTTTAAACTTATCACGCTTACCCACAAAGCGCTCCATGCTTCAGTACCCCCCTACATCTCCTCCCTTGTCTCAGTCTACCACCCTACACGTGCCCTCCGTTCTGCAAATGACTTGAAACTAAAATCCTCCACAATCCGAACTTCCCACTCCCGTCTCCAAGATTTCTCGCGTGCTGCGCCAATTCTCTGGAATGCACTACCCAGGACAGTTCGATTAATTCCCAATACCCACAGTTTCAAGCGAACCCTAAAAACACATTTCTTTAGACTGGCGTATCACCTAAACACACTCTGTCCATCCCAGCTTTCCCCCATATTAAAATCTTCTTCAACTTCGGGTTCAAACCAACCATGCACATAAAAGCCTCTGTCAGGACTGCACACATACTGGCTGGCGACCAGTCCATGTATTATTATTTATCCTATTCAGTATATCAAGGCTGCATTATACAATATATGTACTTTTTACCTTTTGTGTCTCCCCCACTTCCTCATAGACTGTAAGCTCGCGAGCAGGGCCCTCACTCCGTTCGATATGAGATATGCTTATTCTGTATTGTCTGTATAAGTCCCCCCTAAAATTTGTAAAGTGCTGCGGAATATGTTGGCGCTATAAAAATAAACTATTATTATTATTATTATTATTATAACGGACCCCACTGATTCTGAGAGTGTTTTTTGTGACATATTGTACTTCATGATAGTGGTAACATTTCTTCTATATCAGCGATTTCTCATTTTTCCAACAAAATTTACAAAACCATTTTTTTAAGGACCACATCACATTTGAAGTGACTTTGAGGGGCCTTTATGACAGAAAATACCCAAAAGTGACACCATTCGAAGAAACTGCACCCCTCAAGGTGCTCAAAACCACATTCAAGAAGCTTATTAACCCTTCACGTTTCCCCCCAGAATTTTTTGGAATGGGGAAGAAAAAAATGAACATTTAACTTTTTTCACAAAAATGTTACTTTAGACCCCAATTTTTTTATTTTTGCAGGGGTAACAGGAAAAAATGAACCCCAAAATTTGTTGTGCAATTTCCCCTGAGTACGCAGATGTAACATGTTGACATGTCTTTCTGGTAATGAGCTCATATTTATGACAGTGTAAATTTCTCCTGCAATGACTTAGTCCGGCCATTAGGGGTCAGCAAGAAACAAGTAAAGAAAAAGCACGGGGATCTGTAAAAAGCCCGGGAAAACAGAGATCCAGGATGTCGAGAGAGAAGGCGACATGCGTGCGGGCTGATGCTGTTTTTGACGTTGGAGAGCTTATACCGACTGGAGCCAGACTGTGTGTTCAAGAAGCTGTGCCTTGTGAGTAATTGAGATATGTGACCGGTCACCAACTGTGTAGTCAGTAAGGGAAAGCTAGTTAGTGATTCCAGTGTGCTGAGAACTGCCTGGTGTATATCACTGCTGATGGACTGAGCAGGCTTGATCCAGAGATTGTGAAGGATCTGGTATACTAAGACTGTGCACGTGGATACTACAAAGGAGCCCTGTTGTGAACTACACTTTGAGACTGAGATTGATTCTAATTCCTGCTGACACCTGGATGTGCTGAAGAGCTTGGTGAGAAGGAGAAGCAGATCACACCCTGTGGCCGGAGATCAGGGTCTAGTTAAAGGTTTAGTTTGTTAACTGTTTGTATATGGATTAAGTCTGAGAGATTTCTCTTTGCTCTTGTGAGAAGAGAAACTGTACACTGTATAGGTAACGCGTTGGTAAAATATATATGAGTGTTCTCTAAGGGGAAAACAAGGGTACCCAGATCTCATTGTATTAGTGTGGGAGGGGGGTGTAAGGTTATATTCCTGGGAGGACCACGTGCCACGTCCGCGGTAACTTCCTGGGTAGGTCCTGTACTGAATAAGGGTGGGAGCGGCATAGCCCAGGGGTAGTTTGGCTCATCCCCGCGAGATTGGCACTTGGGCTCTCTCGGGCTGCATAACTTGTATTTTGTGTTAGTGGCTGTTGTGGCCCATATTTTGTAGAATTCTTTAACCTTGTCATTCTTGTGATCAGTAAAAAAGAAAGTGTTCTGCCACTATACAGGGTCGGAGTCATTCATAGCAGCGCCGTATTCCTCATACACATTCGACCGGCGTTCCGGTCGTTACACACATACCCCATACGTGGGGAAAAAACACTGTTTGGGCGCACAGCAGGGCTCAGAAGGGAAGGAGCGCCATTTGACTTTTTGAATGTAAAATTTGCTTGAATAATTAGCGGACGCCATGTTACGTTTAGAGAGCACCTGGTGTGCCTAAACAGTGGAAACCCCCCACAAGTGACACCATTTTGGAAGCTAGACCCCTCAGGGAACTTATCTAGATGTGTGGTGAGCATCTTGAACCCCCGGGTGCTTCACAGAAGTTTATAACATGGAGCCGTGAAAATAAAATTTTCACATTTTCCCACAAAAATGTTTTTCAGCCCCCAGTTTGCATTTTCATAAGGGTTACAGGAGAAATTGCACCATGCAACTTGTTGTGCAATTTCTCCTGAGTAAGCAGATACCCCATATGAGGGGGAAAACCACTGTTTGGGCGCACGGCAGGGTTCGGAAGGGAAGGAGCGCCATTTGACTTTTTGAATGTAAAATTTGCTTGAATAATTAGCGGATGTGCCCATGATGTGCCTAAACAGTGGAAACCCCCCCCACAAGTTACACCATTTTGGAAACTAGACCCCAGAGGGAACTTATCTAGATGTGTGGTGAGCACCCTTAACCCTCAGGTGCTTCACAGAAGTTTAGAACATGAAGCCGTGAAAATAAAAAAATCTAACTTTTTCCACAAAAATGATCTTTTTGCCCCAATTTTTTAGTTTCACAAGGGTAAGAGGAGAAAATGAAACCTAAAAACTGTTGTGCAATTTCTCCTGAGTACGCCAATACCCCATATGTGGGGAAAATACACTGTTTGGGCGCACGTCAGGGTTCAGAAGGGAAGGAGCACTGTGTGACTTTTTGAATGCAAAATTGCCTGGAATCAAGAGCGGACGCCATGTCACATTTCGGGAGCCCCTGATGTGCCGAAATAGTAGAAACCCCCAACAAGTGACCCCATTTTGGAAACTAGACCCCTCAAGAATTTTATCAAGGGGTATAGTGTACATTTTGAACCCAAAGGAACGACAGAATTTGATAACATTAGGTCATTATATTGAATAAGTTGTCATTAGTCTTGAGCACAAGTGCTCGCTACTTGAGTTTGCATCGGGTACTCGGGTATGCACCAAGTATCGAGGGAGCACGAATGACATGCTCAAGTCCCCGCCCCGCATGTTTCACGGTTGTTAGACACCCCAAAAAAAATATGCGGGGATCGCTCGTGCATGGCAGGCGATCCCAGTAACGTTTTTTTTGGCCTCGAAGCATATAGGGCAGAGACTCGAGCATGTCACTCGAGCACCCGCGATACTCAGTGCATACCCGAGTACCCGATGCAAACTCAAGTAGCGAGCACTTGCGCTCAACACTGGTCGCCATATTGCCATCATTTTTTTTTTCTTTACTTTTGAAAAAACCCCAACCCTAATATAACCCCAACCCTAACCCTAGCCCAACCTTAACCCTAGCACAACTGTAACCCTAGAGTTTATTTTTTTACACCATTCCTCGTGTGGTATAAGTGATTAGACGACTTTATTCTTCGGGTCGGTGTGATTACAGCAGTACCAGATTCATATTGGGTTTTTATGACTGACAGCTGTCACACACTAAAAGACGCTTTTTTGCAAAGACTAGTGTTTGCATCACTATATTTTGAGAGCTATAATTTTTCCATATTTTGGCCGACAGAGTCATGTAAGGGCTTGTTTTTTGCGGGACAAGTTGACGTTTTTATTGGTACCATTTTCGGGCACGTGACATTTTTTGATCGCTTTCTATTCTGATTTTTTGGGAGGCAGAATAAACAAAAACCAACAATTCAGGAATTTTTTTTTGCGTTTTTTTTTTTTTTTATGCCGTTTCGCGTGTGGTAAAATTGATAATGCAGCATTATTCTTCCGGTCAGTGCATTTACAGCGGTACTGCATTTATATCGTTTTTTTATGTTTTGCCGCTTTTACACAATAAAAACGATTTTCTAGAAAAAAAAAATTTTTACTTACATTTGTCTTTTTGATCGCGTGTTATTCCATTTTTTGTTTGGCGGTATGATGATAAAGCTTTGTTTTTTGCTTGTTTTTTTTTTACCTTGTTCATTAAAGGGGTTAACTAGTGGGACAGTTTTATAGGTCAGGTCGTTGTGGACGCGGCAATACCAAATATGGGTACTTTTATTGGTTTATTTTTTTTTCATAATAAATAAATATTATGGGTTTCATATATTTTTATTTTCGGGGGATTTTTTTTTTTTTTTCACTTTTCTACATTTTTTTACTTTTACACATTGTCCCACTATGGGACTTTCACTTTTTGCAGCCTGATCGGCTGCATGGCATAGAGAGCAGCAGCTCTCTTTGTCATGCAGCCTGTCAGCGCTGCACACAGGGGAGACATTACTTTGGTCGCGCACTGCGCATGACCAAACTAACGTCCTGCCTCCTGATGACCCAGATGTTGTCATGACGACATCAGGTCATCATGGCAACATCCGGAAGCCGCCGCAGACATCGCTAGAAGCCGGCAGGAGAGGTGAGTATACCGATCACCTCCCCCCTTGCCACCGCAATGCTGCAATCGATTTCAATCGCAGCATTGCGGGGTTTAATGTGCCGGGAGAGGTGCGGGACTGCTCCCTGCACATAGCACCGGGTGTCAGCTGTGACAATCAGCTGACACCCGGCGGCGATCACCCCGCACCGCTTGTGTGCGGGCATGATCGCTACACGCGTAATAATACATAGCTGGTCCATAAGTCCCAGGGCACAGCTACGGACTATTACTGACATGGTCGGAAAGGGGTTAAGGGAATGTGTCATATACATTTTAAAATGACCAATAATACCACATACAAGGATCAATTACCACCACACCATGACCAGACCACATATTTCCACCACATAGTGACCGAATAATACCACACACAAGGGACAAAAAACACCACACGATGACCAGACCACATATTACCACCATGTTGTCACCAAATAATACCATATACAAGGGACAAATACGGCCACACCATGACCAGACCAAATATTACCACCACATAGTGACCAAATACTACAATACTGATCATTAACAAAAAAAACACAATACTAATATTACTATAAATGCCATTATAAGCGGGAGCTCTGTACATGGTATACAGTGTATAATGTAAGTGTACAGTTAATATAGTGATCACCAGGGCCGGCTCCAGGTTTTTCTGGGCCCCGGGCGAAAGTGTCTCAGTGGGCCCCTTTAATACATACCACGATTCATGATGCACAGATACCGCAGAGAAATATATATATTATATATATATATATATATATATATATATATATATAGTACAATGCAAAGATTTCACTTCTTACAGTACATGAGCGATATCTATTGTAAATTCCACAATAGCTCATAAACCGGCGAATCGCTCCACACAGAATACTGGCCCCCATATAAGGCCCCATACGGAATACTGGCCCCCATATAAGGCCCCATACGGAATACTGGCCCCCATATAAGGCCCCATACGGAATACTGGTCCCCATATAAGGCCCCATACGGAATACTGGTCCCCATATAAGGCCCCATACGGACTACTGGCCCCCATATAAGGCCCCATACGGACTACTGGCCCCCATATAAGGCTCCATACGGAATACTGGCCCCCATATAAGGCTCCATACGGAATACTGGCACCCATATAAGGCTCCATACGGAATACTGGCCCCCATATAAGGCTCCATACGGAATACTGGCCCCCATATAAGGCTCCATATGGAATACTGGCCCCCATATAAGGCTCCATACGGAATACTGGCCTCCATATAAGGCTCCATACGGAATACTGGCCCCCATATAAGGCTCCATACAGAATACTGGCCCCCATATAAGGCTCCATACAGAATACTGGCCCCCATATAACGCTCAATACAGGATACTGGTTCCCTTATAAAGCTCCATACAGGATACTGGCCCCCATATAACGTTCAATAGAGGATACTGGTCCCCTTATAAAGCTCCATACAGGATACTGGCCCCGATATAACGCTCCATACAGGATACTGGTCCCCATATAATGCTGCATGCAGGCTGTTACCCCCCACATAATACCCCATACAGGCTGTCCCCCCCTTATAATGCTCCATGCAGGCTGTTACCCCCCACATAATGCCCCATATAGGCTGTCCCCTTCATATAATGCTCCATGCAGGCTGTCCCCCCCCTTATAATGCCCCATGCAGGCTGTTCCCCCCTTATAATGCCCCATGCAGGCTGTCACCCCTCCTCTTCATAATGCCCCATGCAGGATGTACCCCCCCACTTTATAAGGCCCCATGCAGGATGTCACCCCCCCTCTTTATAATGCCCCATGCAGGATGTCACCCCCTAACTTTATAATGCCCCATGCAGGTTGTCACCCCCCTCTCTTTATAATGCCCCATGCTGGATGTCACCCCCTCTCTTTATAATGCCCCATGCAGGATGTCACCCCCTCTCTTTATAATGCCCCATGCAGGATGTCACCCCCTCTCTTTATAATGCTCCATGCAGGATGTCACCCCCCCTCTCTTTATAATGCCCCATGCAGGATGTCACTCCCCCCTCTCTTTATAATGCCCCATGCAGGATGTTACCCACCCTCTCTTTATAATGCCCCATGCAGGATGTCACACCCCCCTCTCTTTATAATGCCCCATGCAGGATGTACCCCCCCTCTTTATAAGGTCCCATGCAGGCTGTCACCCCCTCTCTCTATAATGCCCCATCCAGGATGTCACCCCCTCTCTCTATAATGCCCCCTGCCCCATGCAGGATGTCACCCCCCCCCCTCTCTTTATAATGCCCCATGGAGGATGTCACCCCCCCTCCCTTTATAATGCCCCATGCAGGATGTCACCCCCCCTCTCTTTTTAATGCCCCATGCAGGATTTCACCCCCCCCATATTATGCCCCATGCAGGATGTCACCCCCCATATTATGCCCCATGCCTCCATACATTAAAAAAAAATATCAAATACTCACCTCCCTCCTCCTCACCTGCTGCCCGCTGCTCGGGTCCGGACTCCAGAGTTGCCGGCGTCTTCCCGCTCTGCACTCCCTGTGACGGCTCAGGGGAGCGCTCGGTGGAAAGACATCACCGCACCCTCTGACCTGAGACGTCACAGGGAGTGCAGAGCAGGAAGACAGTGGATCTGCAGAGGCACGGGGAGAGGTAAGTATCCGGGTGCCGGTCCCTGAGCAAGCGGGGGAGAAGGGTGGGCGCTGACACCGCTCTCCTCCGCCCATAGCCCAGCGGGGTGTGCGACCGCCAGTGGGTCCCCCTGCCTGCTCAGGGCCCCGGCACTTGCCCGCGTGCTGACGCCGGCCCTGGTGATCACCGGTGACATTATAAACAGGAGCTCTGTATATAGTGTCAATGTACAGGTAATACAGAGATCACCAGTGACATTATACACAGGAGCTTTGTATATAGTGTCAGTGTACAGGTAATACAGTGATCAGCAGTGACATTATACATGGGAGCTCTATAGATAGTATACAGTGTATAGTGTCAGTGTTCATGTAATACACTGACTCACCGGTGACATCTCTAGGTGAAGTCCTTCATCTTCGCTTTTCTTCTTCATCCAGCACAGAACAACATCACTTCTTCCAGCCAGGACTCGTCTCTGCATAAAATAACACACAGCTATCTAGAGCACATTCCCCAATTTCTACATTACACAGCTGAATACAGACGTGCACCCACCATTAATATATAATTAGTTATTATGCAACCCACCATTCCAAATATAAATTGTAATCCATCTCTGCTCCCCCACCAACTGTAAATAGCCACTTCCCCACCTAATAAATATATAAATTAATTAGAACCTGTACTCTTTCCCCCCTATTTATTACCAGTCACACTCCGTCACCCTCAACGCCCCCCATTCTGTACCTCCTGCTTCTCCGATTCATTATATTTATATGCATCCTCTGCCCCAATTCATTATGTCATGTCCACGCTCTCCCCACCTCCACCCTCTATTCATCATCATTTACTCTCCTCCACTCCCTATTCCCCATGTGCTCTTCCCACTCTCCCTCCATTCCCAATTCCCCATGTGCTCTTCCCACTCTCCCTCCACTCCCAATTCCCAATGTGCTCTTCCCACTCTCCCTCCACTCCCAATTCCCCCATGTGCTCTTCCACTCTCCCTCCACTCCAAATTCCCCATGTGCTCTTCCCACTCTCCCTCCACTCCCAATTCCCCATGTCCTCTTCCCACCCTCCCTCCACTCCCAATTCCCCATGTTCTCTTCCCACTCTCCCTCCACTCCCAATTCCCCATGTTCTCTTCCCACCCTCCCTCCACTCCAAATTCCCCCATGTGCTCTTCCACTCTCCCTCCACTCCAAATTCCCCATGTCCTCTTCCCACCCTCCCTCCACTCCTCTTCCCACTCTCCCTCCACTCCCAATTCCCCCTTGTGCTCTTCCACTCTCCCTCCACTCCAAATTCCCCATGTCCTCTTCCCACCCTCCCTCCACTCCAAATTCCCCATGTGCTCTTCCCCCTCTCCCTCCACTCCCAATTCCCCCTTGTGCTCTTCCACTCTCCCTCCACTCCAAATTCCCCATGTCCTCTTCCCACCCTCCCTCCACTCCCAATTCCCCATGTGCTCTTCCACTCTCCCTCCACTCCAAATTCCCCATGTCCTCTTCCCACCCTCCCTCCACTCCCAATTCCCCATGTGCTCTTCCCACTCTCCCTCCACTCCCAATTCCCCCATGTGCTCTTCCACTCTCCCTCCACTCCAAATTCCCCATGTTCTCTTCCCACCCTCCCTCCACTCCCAATTCCCCATGTGCTCTTCCCACCCTCCCTCCACTCCCAATTCCCCATGTGCTCTTCCCACTCTCCCTCCACTCCCAATTCCCCCATGTGCTCTTCCACTCTCCCTCCACTCCAAATTCCCCATGTTCTCTTCCCACCCTCCCTCCACTCCCAATTCCCCATGTGCTCTGTGTGTGTGTGTGGCTAGACTTCTGGTTTTTCAAGGTGCATAAAAGTTCACAATATGTAATGGATGACTAAAAACATAGTGCAAGCACAAATATGTTCACTGTTTGTATATATAACTTATTACATTCATATCAAACAGACCAGGGCTGTGGGAACTTACAAAAATAGAACCACACGCAAGAGCTTGTCTTATGGCTATTAACTGGAAAAGAACCATATAAAAACGAAGGGTTTCTGTTGAAAAATAAGCGCTAAATAAATACAAGCAAGGAATGTACCAGCCCAAAAGGGTAGTGTATACCTGAAGCATCCCCACAATGGGCTCGACCTTTGAGAAAATCTGTATGTACAATACAGTGTAAAAGTTTCAGCCACTGGTGGAAAAAATGCTGCAAATTAAGAATACTTAAATAAAAGTGTTAATAGTTTATTTGTATCAATTAACAAAATGTAAAGTGAATGAACAAAAGAGAATTATGAATCAAATCAATATTTGATGTGACCGCCTTTTGTCTTAAAAAACAAAACAACATCAATTCTCTTTACACTTGTGCACAGTTTTTGAAGACTCTCGGCAGGGAGGTTGTTCCAAACATCTTGGAGATCTAACAGCAGATCTTCTGTGGATGTTGCTTGTGTGAATCCTTCTGTCTCTTCATGTAATCCCAGACAGACTTGATGAGGTTGAGATCAAGGCTCTGTGGGGGCCATATCATCACTTCCAGGACTCCTTGTTCTTTACGCTGAAGATAGTTCTCAGTGACATTGTCTGTAGGTTTGGGGTCGTTGTCCTGTTGCAGAATAAAGTTGGAGCCTATCATTTGCCTCCCTAATGGTATTGCATGATGGATAAGTATCTGCTTGTATTACTCAGCATGTAGGACATCATTAATCCTGACCAAATCCCCAACTACATTTGCTGTTAAAAATTAGAAGAAAAATTGCTTCATGGTGAAGAGCTGACAAATAACATACATCTCATGATGAGGTTGAAATGCATAGCATCTCAAGTAACATAGTCTTAATTACAATCATGTTTATCTATATATTCTCACACTGTGGCTGTGCCCCTATTTTTCTCTGCTTTTCCTGTTGTTATTAGTTTTTGAAATTTGGTGCACCTGCATTTGCTGAAATGCAGCCCCAAACATGCAAGGAACCTCTAGGATGCTTCACGGTCGTCTGCAGATGCTCATTATTGTGCCGCTCTCGAGTCTTACGGCAATCAAACTGCCGATATTTTCCTATAACAATTTCACATTTTGATTCATCAGGCCAGAGCACTTGTTGACAATTTCCTGCACCCCAGTTCCTTTTTGAGCATGATTGTGCCACTTGTCCTTGTTTCTGTGCTGAAGATATGGTTTTATGCTGCATTTGCATGAAGACTAATTCTGGCCAGACATCTCTGAACACTAGATGGAACCCATTAGTAGATGCCAGTTCTCAGCTCAGGGCACTGTTGGACATCATAAGATTTTAAAGGGAAGTAAGAATGTGTCTTTCATCTGCTGCACTGCTTCCTTGGCTGACCACTGCGACTACAGTCCTCAATGTTGCCTATTTTTTGGTGCTTTCGGTACTGAAAAATACAGGCAGATCCATCATGCAATACTATCAAGGTGGTATGTGATTGGTCCCAAATTTATTTTGCAGCAGAACAACAACCCCAAACAAACAGCCAATGTCATTAAGAACTATCTTCAGCGTAAAGAAGAGCAAGGAGTTTAGATGTAATTATATGGCACAAAAGAGCCCTGAACTCATCATCATCGAGTCTGTCTGGGATTACATGAAGAGACAGGAGGATTTGCAAAAGCGACATCCACAGATCTGAGGCTACTTCTCCACGATGTTCCTTCACTGTGAGCAAGTGACAAGTAACTAGAAGAACTGATGCAGATTTTAAGAAGCCCCTGGAATAAGCATAAGGCGAAACGTCGTCAGGGGGTTGGGAACACATGTCCATAGGAGCAGGAACACCAAACTAAGACCAGTCTATTAAGGTATATTACATTATTTACACATCCTTTATATTCATTGGGTTCTTTGGCTGTATTATTCCCATCGTAGAGATATTCACAGCATGTGGATAGTGCACTTGCACTTTATTATTTATACATAAGTTTTCTGCTTGTGGTTAGACCAGGGGTCCTCAAACTATGGCCCGCAGGCCACTTGCGGCCCGCGGAGGACTTTTATCCGGCCCGCCGGGCTATGGGCGGAGGAGAGGGGAGCGGTGTCAGCGCCCGCCCTTCTCCCCCGCTTGCTCAGGGCCCCGGCAGGCGGATACTTACCACTCCCCGTGCCTCCGCACATCCGCTGTCTTCCTGCTCTGCGCTTCCTGTGACGTCTCAGGTCAGAGGGCGCGGTGACGTCTTTACACCGCGCCCTCCCGAGTGCCGTCACTGGCAGCGCAGAGCGGGACGACGACGCCGCGACGCTGGAGTCCAGACCAGAGTAGAGCAGCGGCAGCAGGTGAGGAGAAGTGAGGTGAGTATTGGATTTTTTTTTTTTTTTTATGTATGGAGGCATAGGTCATTATATGGGGGGGTGACATCCTGCAAGGGGTATAATAAGGGGGGATGACATCCTGCATGGGGCATTATATAGGGGGTGACATGCTGCATGGGGCATAATATGGGGGGTGACATGCTGCATGGAGCATAATATGGGGGGGTGACATGCTGCATGGGGCATTATATGGGGGGTGACATCCTGCATGGGGCATAATATGGGGGGGGTGACATGCTGCATGGGGCATTATATGGGGGGGTGACATGCTGCATGGGGCATTATATGGGGGGGTGACATGCTGCATGGGGCATTATATGGGGGGGTTGACATGCTGCATGGGGCATTATATGGGGGGGGTTGACATGCTGCATGGGGCATTTTATGGGGGGGTGACATGCTGAATGGGGCATTATATGGGGGGGTGACATCCTGCATGGGGCATTATATGGGGGGGATAAGGGACATCCTGCATGGGGAATTATAAAGACAGGGGAGTGATATCTTGCATGGGGCATTATATGGTGTGAGAAAGGGACATCCTGCATGGGGCATTATATGGGGGGTGGCATCCAGCATGGGGCATTATAAGGGGGGAACAGCCTGCATATGGCATTATAAGGGGGAAACAGCCTGTCTATTGGGAACATTTACCTGCCTATTGGGGACCTATGCTGCCTATTGGGGATATTTACCTGCCTATTGGGGATATTTACCTGCCTATTGGGGACATTTACCTGCCTATTGGGGACCTATGCTGCCTATTGGGTACATTTACCTGCCTATTGGGGACCTATGCTGCCTTTTGGGGACCTATGCTGCCTTTTGGGGACCTATGCTGCCTATTGGGGATATTTACCTGCCTATTGGGGACCTATGCTGCCTATTGGGGACATTTACCTGCCTATTGGGGATATTTACCTGCCTATTGGGGACCTATGCTGCCTATTGGGTACAGTTACCTACCTATTGAAATACCGGTTGATTTAACTTTACTTGTTCTTCATTTTAATATTGTATTTGTTCCTGTATTGTTTTTTTTACTACAAAATAAGATATGTGCAGTGTGCATAGGAATTTGTTTATAGTTTTTTTTAAAAAACTTTATTCCGGCCCTCCAATTGTCTGAGGGACCGTGAACTGGCCCCCTGTTTAAAAAGTTTGAGGACCCCTGGGTTAGACCATAGATGAATGTGATAAATTTAGGATTTAGATATACATTGCTATTGATTCATATATATTGATATACATTGAAATACTTTCTATTGTTTCATATCTACCATATATCCTGGCTAGCCTCCATAAGCCACATTCACCACAGACCTATTATGCATATTTTTTTGGTTCTTTTAAAAAGCACTGGCACTTTATATTTATTACTATAATGAAGTCTTTGATATTCACGTTACGCTATATATCTTGGATTGGGAGCACTATATGATTTTTTTCATTACTTACCATCATCATACTATTGCTTATTAAATATATTTTGTGATTGCCCCAGTAATCATATCAGCTCTATTAGCTTGTCATGTGTCCCCCTTTTTTCCTTGAGGTTTACCCCTATTTTTATATATATACTGTAAGAAGGCCCCGGACATGTCCTTGAGGGGAGATATGTGTCAACGAGGTTAGTAGCTTCGGTGATGTAAACCCAGGAAAAGCATGCTCCAGCACATGTAGTGCTGAGAGGGTTAATAGAGCATATCAGGGCTGTTTTTTACGAGCAGTCATAAGAGGTGGGAGGGATTGACTGCTCACATATTCCCACCCCAGGGCATTTGTCTTGCAAATAAAATGGAGACCCAGCATCTCATTCAGTGTCTGTGGCTGGAGGTGTGGAGACCTCCAGCGTGTCTGTGCTAAAGGACACTGACCGTGAGCGGGCAAACCTGCAGCACTATATGGACTGTTTATCTTTCTGTTTTGTTACTTTGTGCCAGACAAGGCTGTGTTTTGCTTACTTTGAAAGTGCGGTTTATGAAGTCTGAATAAACCTGCCTTGGAAATTTTTAAAGAAACCGACTCCTGTGCCTAACTCTAAAACAACTGAGTGAGTACCAAACCTTACAATACATATATTTTAATTATTCTCAATAAAAAAATAATTTTCAAAAATATTTTTCGCATATATCTTTTCTTTATTCTGGGATCATACATTTAGCCAGGTTGTTTTTGCTCATATGTTAATGAAGTGGTATGCACTAATTATATTTGGGACCAGTTGTTTAAATTATTAATTAAAGTATACTTGAAAATAGATTAGATTTTGGCATTACATAGATAGGCATTTAGGATGAAAATAAATTTGTGTTTTGGACCTTCCCTTAACCCCTTCACGACCTATGACGTATATTTATGTCATAGGTCGTGTCATGGCATTTGGTGCGGGCTCCGGCGCTGAGCCCGCATGTTGTCAGGCACATGACAGCTGATCTGTTCCGCTGTCATGTGCCTCTAACAGTAGCGGGTGGAATCGCGATCCACCCGCGGCTGTTAACATGTTTAATGCCGCTGTCAAATTCTAACAGCGGCATTTAACTGGTGCAAACCGGCTGCACGTCACTAGCTCCTCCCATTGGTGCCACTGTCACATGATCGTGGGGCGCCGATGGGTTGGCATGACAACCCAAAGTCTGCAGGAGACGCCTCTGGTTGTCATTGCTGATTTCCAATGAGCAGCGCCCTGTGGCCGGCGTTCATAGCAGATGCTACACATAGCAGGGCTGAAGCAGATAATGGCAGCTTCAAGTCTCCTAAAGAGACTATTGAAGCAAGTGAAAAGTAAAAAAAAATGTTTTTAGAAAATATATAAAAAATTGAAAAAATATAAAAGTTCAAATGACCCCCCCTTTTGTCCCATTCAAATTAAAACAATAAATAAGACACATATTTGGTGTCGCTGCGTTCAGAAATGTCTGATCTATCAAAATATAAAAAGAAATAATCCGACCGGTAAACGGAGTATCGAAAAAAAATTAAAACGCCAGAATTACGTTTTTTTGGTCGTCACAACATTGCAATAAAATGCAATCACAGGCAATCAAAACATTGTATCTAAACCAAAATGGTATCAATAAAAACGTCAGCTCAGGGGCAAAAAATAAGCCGTCACCCGGCCCCAGATCCCAAAAAATGGAGACGCTACAGGTCTCAGAAAATGGCGACTTTTTTCTAAAGTGCAGAACCAGAAAGACAAAGGCAGAGGCACAAATGTGTCAGGAATCACCATCCAAATACAATATACAATGTAACATTAGAAATGGTTACAAGCATATGATCATCAGGGGGTCACCTGGTCTCAGCAATTATCCCCCAAACTATGCAACTGACACAAAAGTCTGTAAGGAGATGACAATGGCCGGAGCGACTGCTGCCTGAAGTGAATCTGGCCCTGAACTACACACCCCAAGAAAAGCTCCATGTGAATATACCCTGAAATTGGCCTAATACGGCAGCGTCCAGTGGAGCAATGCTTCATAGACTGTGAGGCGCCACCTAGTTATTATCAGGCACAGCAACGGCCGGGGGGGGGACAGCTTTCACAGCAGTGATGTCTGTCTGTTCTTGAGTTTCATTTGGACGGTGAAAATGATGCAGTAAAAATGATCTGGCAACAGGATTCTCCAGGATAGAACAATACAGTAATAGCAAACATGCCGAGGTTTTTAAACACATTTTTACTTTGATTTTTATTTTAATCCTCATAGGGAACTTGAACCTGCAAACATTTGATCGCTTGTACTCTATACCATGGCAACTCATCGGCCATCCGCGATGGATTGAGGGGGTCGATGGGTGCCTGGTACAGTCATTTGGGCAGAATCGCATGATTTCAATGCTGCGGTTAATGATTGACAGTGACATTTAACAGGTTAACAGCAGCAACCGGACCACGCTCTGGTCACTGCTGTTGATGCTGGCTGTGTAATACAGCCAGTATTTGCCTTGTGTGGAGCAGCATTAATCCATACACCCGCATTAACTCTATTATTTAAAGTATGTCATTGGATGGGAAAGGGTTAAACAGGCAGTTTTGATGACATCACAAAGCACATAAACATCATAGATATCATATGACATCACAATTGGAATAGAATGTACCAAGTGCAACACCTGAGCCATCTTGTGTCCCCAGAGGCAGCAGCTTGAAGAAGACAAGCCCAGGTAGGTAGCTGTTCACTGAACACTAAGGTCCCATTCACACATTGTGTAGCTGTCGGGTGTTTGTGGTGAAGTTCAGAACTGCATCATTTACCCTTAAAAAATCTCAGCAAATATCTCTGATTGACGTGATTCCTTAAATAGGATCATTAAATCCTCTTTTCTGCAATGATAGGTGTTATGTCAGCTGTAATGAAGCACAGACAGATGACGGAGGTGCAGCAGGATGGCCGAAAAGAAACAACGGAGAACGTAGCAGCTTGATGGCACCAGGAGGACCAGACCTGGAACCACTCTGTGTACAGGCTCAATAGTAAGTCTATCAGCCTGTATCCCACTCTGTGTACAGGCTCAATAGTAAGTCTATCAGCCTGTATCCCACTCTGTGTAGAGACTCAATAGTAAGTCTATCAGCCTGTATCCCACTCTGTGTACAGACTCAATAGTAAGTTTATCAGCCTGTATCCCACTCTGTGTATAGGCTCAATAGTAAGTCTATCAGCCTGTATCATACACTGTGTACAGGCTCAATAGTAAGTCTATCAGCCTGTATCCCACTCTGTGTATAGGCTCAATAGTAAGTCTATCAGCCTGTATCCCACTCTGTGTATAGGCTCAATAGTAAGTCTATCAGCCTGTATCATACACTGTGTACAGGCTCAATAGTAAGTCTATCAGCCTGTATCCCACTCTGTGTATAGGCTCAATAGTAAGTCTATCAGCCTGTATCCCACTCTGTGTACAGGCTCAATAGTAAGTCTATCAGCCTGTATCCCACTCTGTGTACAGGCTCAATAGTAAGTCTATCAGCCTGTATCCCACTCTGTGTACAGGCTCAATAGTAAGTCTATCAGCCTGTATCCCACTCTGTGTACAGGCTCAATAGTAAGTCTATCAGCCTGTATCCCACTCTGTGTACAGGCTCAATAGTAAGTCTATCAGCCTGTATCCCACTCTGTGTACAGGCTCAATAGTAAGTCTATCAGTCTGTATCCCACCTCTGTGTACAGACTCAATAGTAAGTCTATCAGCCTGTATCCCACTCTGTGTACAGGCTCAATAGTAAGTCTATCAGCCTGTATCCCACTCTGTGTACAGGCTCAATAGAAAGTCTATCAGCCTGTATCCCACTCTGTGTACAGGCTCAATAGAAAGTCTATCAGCCTGTATCCCACTCTGTGTACACGCTCAATAGTACGTCTATCAGTCTGTATCCCACTCTGTGTATAGGCTCTATAGTAAGTCTATCAGCCTGTATCCCACTCTGTGTACAGGCTCAATGGTAAGTCTATCAGCCTGTATCCCACTCTGTGTACAGGCTCAATAGTAAGTCTATCAGCCTGTATCCCACTCTGTGTACAGGCTCAATAGAAAGTCTATCAGCCTGTATCCCACCCTGTGTAGAGGCTCAATAGTAAGTCTATCAGCCTGTATCCCACCCTGTGTAGAGGCTCAATAGTAAGTCTGTAAGCCTGTATCCCACTCTGTGTACAGGCTCAATAGTAAGTCTATCAGTTTGTATCCCACTCTGTGTACAGGCTCAATAGTAAGTCTATCAGCCTGTATCCCACTCTATGTACAGGCTCAATAGTAAGTCTATCAGCCTGTATCCCACTCTGTGTACAGGCTCAATAGTAAGTCTATCAGCCTGTATCCCACTCTGTGTACAGGCTCAATAGTAAGTCTATCAGCCTGTATACCACTCTGTGTACAGACTCAATAGAAAGTCTATCAGCCTGTATCCCACTCTGTGTACAGGCTCAATAGAAAGTCTATCAGTCTGTATCCCACTCTGTGTATAGGCTCAATAGTAAGTCTATCAGCCTGTATCCCACTCTGTGTACAGGCTCAATAGTAAGTCTATCAGCCTGTATCCCACTCTGTGTACAGGCACAATAGAAAGTCTATCAGCCTGTATCCCACTCTGTGTACAGGCTCAACAGTAAGTCTATCAGCCGGTATCCCACTCTGTGTACAGGCTCAATAGAAAGTCTATCAGTCTGTATCCCACTCTGTGTATAGGCTCAATAGTAAGTCTATCAGTCTGTATCCCACTCTGTATACAGGCTCAATAGTAAGTCTATCAGCCTCTATCCCACTATGTATACAGGCTCAATAGTAAGTCTATCAGCCTCTATCCCACTCTGTGTACAGTCTCAATAGTAAATCTATCAGCCGGTATCCCACTCTGTGTACAGGCTCAATAGAAAGTCTATCAGCCGGTATCCCACTCTGTGTACAGGCTCAATAGAAAGTCTATCAGCCTGTATCCCACTCTGTGTACAGGCTCAATAGTAAGTCTATCAGCCTCTATCCCACTCTATGTACAGGCTCAATAGTAAGTTTATCAGCCTGTATCCCACTCTGTGTACAGACTCAATAGTAAGTCTATCAGCCTGTATCCCACCCTGCGTAGAGGCTCAATAGTAAGTCTATCAGCGTATATCCCACTCTATCAGCCTGTATCCCATTCTGTGTACAGGCTCAATAGTAAGTCTATCAGCCTGTATACCACTCTGTGTACAGACTCAATAGAAAGTCTATCAGCCTGTATCCCACTCTGTGTACAGGCTCAATAGAAAGTCTATCAGCCTGTATCCCACTCTGTGTACAGGCTCAATAGTAAGTCTATCAGCCTGTATCCCACTCTGTGTACAGGCACAATAGAAAGTCTATCAGCCTGTATCCCACTCTGTGTACAGGCTCAACAGTAAGTCTATCAGCCTGTATCCCACTCTGTGTACAGGCTCAATAGAAAGTCTATCAGTCTGTATCCCACTCTGTGTATAGGCTCAATAGTAAGTCTATCAGCCTGTATCCCACTCTGTGTACAGGCTCAATAGTAAGTCTATCAGACGGTATCCCACTCTGTGTACAGGCTCAATAGAAAGTCTATCAGCCTGTATCCCACCCTGTGTACAGGCTCAATAGAAAGTCTATCAGTCTGTATCCCACTCTGTATACAGGCTCAATAGTAAGTCTATCAGCCTCTATCCCACTATGTATACAGGCTCAATAGTAAGTCTATCAGCCTCTATCCCAATCTGTGTACAGTCTCAATAGTAAATCTATCAGCCGGTATCCCACTCTGTGTACAGGCTCAATAGAAAGTCTATCAGTCTGTATCCCACTCTGTGTACAGGCTCAATAGAAAATCTATCAGCCTGTATCCCACTCTGTGTACAGGCTCAATAGTAAGTCTATCAGCCTCTATCCCACTCTATGTACAGGCTCAATAGTAAGTCTATCAGCCTGTATCCCACTCTGTGTACAGGCTCAATAGAAATTCTATCAGTCTGTATCCCACTCTGTCTACAGGCTCAATAGTAAGTCTATCAGTCTGTATCCCACTCTGTGTACAGACTCAATAGAAAGTCTATCAGCATGTATCCCACTCTGTGTACAGACTCAATAGTAAGTCTATCAGCCTGTATCCCACTCTGTGTACAGACTCAATAGAAAGTCTATCAGCCTGTATCCCACTCGGTGTACAGGCTCAATAGAAAGTCTATCAGTCTGTATCCCACTCTGTGTACAGGCTCAATAGAAAGTCTATCAGCCTCTATCCCGCTCTGTGTACAGGCTCAATAGTAAGTCTATCAGCCTGTATCCCACTATGTGTACAGACTCAATAGTGCGTTTATCAGCCTGTATCCCACTTTGTGTACAGGCCCAATAGAAAGTCTATCAGACTGTATCCCACTCTGTGTACAGATTCAATAGTAAGTCTATCAGCCTGTATCCCTCTCTGTGTACAGGCTCAATAGAAAGTCTATCAGCCTGTATCCCACTCTGTGTATAGGCTCAATATTAAGTCTATCAGCCTGTATCCCACTCTGTGTACAGGCTCAATAGTAAGTCTATCAGCCGGTATCCCACTCTGTGTACAGGCTCAATAGTAAGTCTATCAGCCTGTATCCCACTCTGTGTACAGGCTCAATAGAAAGTCTATCAGTCTGTATCGCACTCTGTGTACAGGCTCAATATTAAGTCTATCAGCCTGTATCCCACTCTGTGTACAGGCTCAATAGTAAGTCTATCAGTCTGTATCCCACTCTGTGTACAGGCTCAATAGAAAGTCTATCAGTCTGTATTCCACTCTGTGTATAGGCTCAATATTAAGTCTATCAGCCTGTATCCCACTCTGTGTACAGGCTCAATAGTAAGTCTATCAGCCGGTATCCCACTCTGTGTACAGGCTCAATAGTAAGTCTATCAGCCTGTATCCCACTCTGTGTACAGGCTCAATAGAAAGTCTATCAGTCTGTATCCCACTCTGTGTACAGGCTCAATAGTAAGTCGATCAGCCTGTATCCCACTTTGTGTACAGGCTCAATAGTAAGTCTATCAGCCTGTATCCCACTCTGTGTACAGGCTCAATAGAAAGTCTATCAGTTTGTATCCCACTCTGTGTACAGGCTCAATAGTAAGTCTATCAACCTGTATCCCACTCTGTGTACAGGCTCAATAGAAAGTCTATCAGCCTGTATCCCACTCGGTGTACAGGCTCAATAGAAAGTCTATCAGTCTGTATCCCACTCTGTGTACAGGCTCAATAGTAAGTCTATCAGCCGGTATCCCACTCTGTGTACAGGCTCAATAGTAAGTCTATCAGCCTGTATCCCACTCTGTGTACAGGCTCAATAGAAAGTCTATCAGTTTGTATCCCACTTTGTGTACAGGCTCAACAGTAAGTCTATCAGCCTGTATCCCACTCTGTGTACAGGCTCAATAGAAAATCTATCAGCCTGTATCGCACTCTGTGTACAGGCTCAATAGTAAGTCTATCAGCCTGTATCCCACTCTGTGTACAGGCTCAATAGAAAATCTATCAGCCTGTATCGCACTCTGTGTACAGGCTCAATAGTAAGTCTATCAGCCTGTATCCCACTCTGTGTACAGGCTCAATAGAAAGTCTATCAGTCGGTATCCCACTTTGTGTACAGGCTCAATAGTAAGTCTATCAGCCTCTATCCCACTCTGTGTACAGGCTCAATAGTAAGTCTATCAGCCTGTATCCCTCTCTGTGTACAGGCTCAATAGAAAGTCTATCAGCCTGTATCCCACTCTGTGTATAGGCTCAATAGTAAGTCTATCAGCCTCTATCCCACTCTGTGTACAGGCTCAATAGTAAGTCTATCAGCCTGTATCCCACTATGTGTACAGACTCAATAGTGCGTTTATCAGTCTGTATCCCACTCTGTGTACAGACTCAATAGTAAGTCTATCAGCCTGTATCCCTCTCTGTGTACAGGCCCAATAGAAAGTCTATCAGCCGGTATCCCACTCTGTGTACAGGCTCAATAGTACGTCTATTAGCCTGTATCCTACTCTGTGTACAGGCTCAATAGAAAGTCTTATCAGCCTGTATCCCACTCTGTATACAGGCTCAATAGTACATCTATCAGCCTGTATCCCACTCTGTATACAGGCTTAATAGTAAGTCTATCAGCCTGTATCCCACTCTGTGTATAGGCACAATAGTAAGTCTATCAGCCTGTATCCCACTCTGTGTATAGGCTCAATAGTAAGTCTATCAACCTGTATCCCACTCTGTGTACAGGCTCAATAGAAAGTCTATCAGCCTGTATCCCACTCTGTGTACAGGCTCAATAGTAAGTCTATCAGCCTGTATCCCACGCTGTGTACAGGCGCAACAAAAAGTCTATCAGTCTGTATCACACTCTGTGTACAGGCTCAATAGTTCGTCTATCACTCTGTATCCCACTCTGTGTACAGGCTCAATAGAAAGTCTATCAGCCTCTATCCCGCTCTGTGTACAGGCTCAATAGAAACTCTATCAGTCTGTATCCCACTCTGTGTACAGGCTCAATAGTACGTCTATTAGCCTGTATCCCACTCTGTATACAGGCTCAATAGTACATCTATCAGCCTGTTTCCCACTCTGTATACAGGCTCAATAGTAAGTCTATCAGCCTAAATCCCACTCTGTGTACAGGGTCAATAGTAAGTCTATCAGCGTGTATCCCTCTCTGTGTATAGGCTCAATAGTAAGTCTATCAGCCTGTATCCCACTCTGTGTACAGGCTCAATAGAAAGTCTATCAGCCTGTATCCCACTCTGTGTACAGGCTCAATAGAAAGTCTATCAACCTGTATCCCACTCTGTGTACAGGCTCAATAGAAAGTCTATCAGCCTGTATCCCACTCTGTGTACAGGCTCAATAGTAAGTCTATCAGCCTGTATCCCACTCTGTTTACAGGCTCAATAGTAAGTCTATCAGCCTGTATCCTACTCTGTGTACAGGCTCAATAGAAAATCTATCAGCCTGTATCCCACTCTGTGTACAGGCTCAATAGTAAGTCTATCAGCCTGTATCCCACTCTGTGTACAGGCTCAATAGTAAGTCTATCAGCCTGTATCCCACTCTGTGTACAGGCTCAGTAGAAAGTCTATCAGTCTGTATCCCACTCTGTGTACAGGCTCAATAGTAAGTCTATCAGCCTGTATCCCACTCTATGTACAGGCTCAATAGAAAGTCTATCAGCCTGTATCCCACTCTGTGTACAGGCTCAATAGTAAGTCTATCAGTCTGTATCCCACTCTGTGTACAGGCTCAATAGTAAGTCTATCAGCCTGTTTCCCACTCTGTGTACAGACTCAATAGAAAGTCTATCAGCCTGTATCCCACTCTGTGTACAGGCTTAATATTAAGACTATCAGCCTGTATCCCACGCTGTGTACAGGCGCAACAGAAAGTCTATCAGTCTGTATCACACTCTGTGTACAGGCTCAATAGTTCGTCTATCACTCTGTATCCCACTCTGTGTACAGGCTCAATAGAAAGTCTATCACCCTCTATCCCGCTCTGTGTACAGGCTCAATAGTAAGTCTATCAGCCTGTATCCCACTCTGTGTACAGGCTCAATAGTAAGTCTATCAGCCTGTATACCACTCTGTGTACAGGCTCAATAGTTCGTCTATCACTCTCTATCCCACTCTGTGTACAGGCTCAATAGAAAATCTATCAGCCTCTATCCCGCTCTGTGTACAGGCTCAATAGTAAGTCTATCAGCCGGTATCCCACTCTGTGTACAGGCTCAATAGTAAGTCTATCAGCCGGTATCCCACTCTGTGTACAGGCTCAATAGTAAGTCTATCAGCCTGTATCCCACTCTGTGTACAGGCTCAATAGAAAGTCTATCAGTCTGTATCCCACTCTGTGTACAGGCTCAATAGTAAGTCTATCAGCCTGTATCCCACTCTGTGTACAGGCTCAATAGAAAGTCTATCAGCCTGTATCCCACTCTGTGTACAGGCTCAATAGTAAGTCTATCAGCCTGTATCCCACTCTGTGTACAGGCTCAATAGAAAGTCTATTAGTCGGTATCCCACTTTGTGTACAGGCTCAATAGTAAGTCTATCAGCCTCTATCCCACTCTGTGTACAGGCTCAATAGTAAGTCTATCAGCCTGTATCCCTCTCTGTGTACAGGCTCAATAGAAAGTCTATCAGCCTGTATCCCACTCTGTGTATACGCTCAATAGTAAGTCTATCAGCCTCTATCCCACTCTGTGTACAGGCTCAATAGTAAGTCTATCAGCCGGTATCCCACTCTGTGTACAGGCTCAATAGTACGTCTATTAGCCTGTATCCTACTCTGTGTACAGGCTCAATAGAAAGTCTTATCAGCCTGTATCCCACTCTGTATACAGGCTCAATAGTACATCTATCAGCCTGTATCCCACTCTGTATACAGGCTCAATAGTAAGTCTATCAGCCTAAATCCCACTCTGTGTACAGGGTCAATAGTAAGTCTATCAGCCTGTATCCCACTCTGTGTATAGGCTCAATAGTAAGTCTATCAGCCTGTATCCCACTCTGTGTACAGGCTCAATAGAAAGTCTATCAGCCTGTATCCCACTCTGTGTACAGGCTCAATGGTAAGTCTATCAGCCTGTATCCCACGCTGTGTACAGGCGCAACAAAAAGTCTATCAGTCTGTATCACACTCTGTGTACAGGCTCAATAGTTCGTCTATCACTCTGTATCCCACTCTGTGTACAGGCTCAATAGAAAGTCTATCAGCCTCTATCCCGCTCTGTGTACAGGCTCAATAGAAACTCTATCAGTCTGTATCCCACTCTGTGTACAGGCTCAATAGTAAGTCTATCAGCCGGTATCCCACTCTGTGTACAGGCTCAATAGTACGTCTATTAGCCTGTATCCTACTCTGTGTACAGGCTCAATAGAAAGTCTTATCAGCCTGTATCCCACTCTGTATACAGGCTCAATAGTACATCTATCAGCCTGTATCCCACTCTGTGTATAGGCTCAATAGTAAGTCTATCAGCCTGTATCCCACTCTGTGTACAAGCTCAATAGAAAGTCTATCAGCCTGTATCCCACTCTCTGTACAGGCTCAATAGAAAGTCTATCAACCTGTATCCCACTCTGTGTACAGGCTCAATAGAAAGTATATCAGCCTGTATCCCACTCTGTGTACAGGCTCAATAGTAAGTCTATCAGCCTGTATCCCACTCTGTTTACAGGCTCAATAGTAAGTCTATCAGCCTGTATCCCACTCTGTGTACAGGCTCAATAGAAAATCTATCAGCCTGTATCCCACTCTGTGTACAGGCTCAATAGTAAGTCTATCAGCCTGTATCCCACTCTGTGTACAGGCTCAATAGTAAGTCTATCAGCCTGTATCCCACTCTGTGTACAGGCTCAATAGAAAGTCTATCAGTCTGTATCCCACTCTGTGTACAGGCTCAATATTAAGTCTATCAGCCTGTATCCCACTCTATGTACAGGCTCAATAGAAAGTCTATCAGCCTGTATCCCACTCTGTGTACAGGCTCAATAGTAAGTCTATCAGTCTGTATCCCACTCTGTGTACAGGCTCAATAGTAAGTCTATCAGCCTGTTTCCCACTCTGTGTACAGACTCAATAGAAAGTCTATCAGCCTGTATCCCACTCTGTGTACAGGCTTAATAGTAAGACTATCAGCCTGTATCCCACGCTGTGTACAGGCGCAACAGAAAGTCTATCAGTCTGTATCACACTCTGTGTACAGGCTCAATAGTTCGTCTATCACTCTGTATCCCACTCTGTGTACAGGCTCAATAGAAAGTCTATCAGCCTCTATCCCGCTCTGTGTACAGGCTCAATAGTAAGTCTATCAGCCTGTATCCTACTCTGTGTACAGGCTCAATAGAAAGTCTTATCAGCCTGTATCCCACTCTGTATACAGGCTCAATAGTACATCTATCAGCCTGTATCCCACTCTGTGTACAGGCTCAATAGTAATTCTATCAGCCTGTATCCCACTCTGTGTACAGGTCAATAGTAAGTCTATTAGCCTGTATCCCACTCTGTATACAGGCTCAATAGTAAGTCTATCAGCCTGTATCCCACTCTGTGTACAGGGTCAATAGAAAGTCTATCAGCCTGTATCACACTCTGTGTACAGGCTCAATAGTAAGTCTATCAGCCTGTATCCCACTCTGTGTATAGGCTCAATAGTAAGTCTATCAGCCTGTATCCCACTCTGTGTACAGGCTCAATATCAATTCTATCAGTCTGTATCCCACTCTGTGTACAGGCTCAATAATACGTCTATCAGCCTGTATCCCACTCTGTGTACAGGCTCAATAGAAAGTCTATCAACCTGTATCCCACTCTGTGTACAGGCTCAATAGTAAGTCTATCAGCCTGTATCCCACTCTGTTTACAGGCTCAATAGTAAGTCTATCAGCCTGTATCCCACTCTGTGTACAGGCTCAATAGAAAATCTATCAGCCTGTATCCCACTCTGTGTACAGGCTCAATAGAAAATCTATCAGCCTGTATCCCACTCTGTGTACAGGCTCAATAGTAAGTCTATCAGCCTGTATCCCACTCTGTTTACAGGCTCAATAGTAAGTCTATCAGCCTGTATCTCACTCTGTGTACAGGCTCAATAGAAAATCTATCAGCCTGTATCCCACTCTGTGTACAGGCTCAATAGAAAATCTATCAGCCTGTATCCCACTCTGTGTACAGGCTCAATAGTAAGTCTATCAGCCTGTATCCCACTCTGTGTACAGGCTCAATAGAAATTTTATCAGTCTGTATCCCACTCTGTGTACAGACTCAATAGAAAGTCTATCAGTCTGTATCCCACTCTGTGTACAGGCTCAATAGTAAGTCTATCAGCCTGTATCCCACTCTGTGTACAGGCTGAATAGAAAGTCTATCAGGCGGTATCCCACTCTGTGTACAGGCTCAATAGTACGTCTATCAGCCTGTATCCTACTCTGTGTACAGGCTCAATAGAAAGTCTTTTCAGCCTGTATCCCACTCTGTATACAGGCTCAATAGTACATCTATCAGCCTGTATCCCATTCTGTGTACAGGTCAATAGTAAGTCTATTAGCCTGTATCCCACTCTGTATACAGGCTCAATAGTAAGTCTATAAGCCTGTATCCCACTCTGTGTACAGGGTCAATAGTAAGTCTATCAGCCTGTATCCCACTCTGTGTATAGGCTCAATAGTAAGTCTATCAGACTGTATCCCACTCTGTGTACAGGTTCAATAGTAAGTCTATCAGCCTGTATCCCACTCTGTGTATAGGCTCAATAGTAAGTCTATCAGCCTGTATCCCTCTCTGTGTACAGGCTCAATAGAAAGTCTATCAGTCGGTATTGCACTCTGTATATAGGCTCAATAGTAAGTCTATCAGCCTGTACCCCACTCTGTGTACAGGCTCAATAGTAAGTCTTTCAGCCTGTATCCCACTCTGTGTACAGACTCAATAGTAAGTCTATCAGCCTGTACCCCACTCTGTGTACAGGATCAATAGTAAGTCTATCAGTCTGTATCCCTCTCTGTGTACAGGCTCAATAGTAAGTCTATCAGCCTGTATCCCACTCTGTGTACAGACTCAATAGTAAGTCTATCAGCCTGTACCCCACTCTGTGTACAGGATCAATAGTAAGTCTATCAGCCTGTATCCCACTCTGTGTACAGACTCAATAGTAAGTCTATCAGCCTGTACCCCACTCTGTGTACAGGATCAATAGTAAGTCTATCAGTCTGTATCCCTCTCTGTGTACAGGCTCAATAGTAAGTCTATCAGCCTGTATCCCACTCTGTGTACAGACTCAATAGTAAGTCTATCAGCCTGTACCCCACTCTGTGTACAGGATCAATAGTAAGTCTATCAGTCTGTATCCCTCTCTGTGTACAGGCTCAATAGTAAGTCTATCAGCCTGTATCCCACTCTGTGTACAGGCTCAATAGAAAGTCTATCAGCCGGTATCCCACTCTGTATACAGGCTCAATAGTACATCTATCAGCCTGTATCCCACTCTGTGTACAGGCTCAATAGAAAGTCTATCAGTCAGTATCGCACTCTGTGTATAGGCTCAATAGTAAGTCTATCAGCCTGTATCCCACTCTGTGTACAGATTCAATAGTACGTCTATCAGCCTGTATCCCACTCTGTGTACAGGCTCAATAGTAAGTCTATCAGCCGGTATCCCACTCTGTGTACAGGCTCAATAGAAAGTCTATCAGCCTGTATCCCACTCTGTGTACAGACTCAATAGAAAGTCTATCAGCCTGTATCCCACTCTGTGTACAGGCTCAATTGTGCGTTTATCAGCCTGTATCCCACTTTGTGTACAGGCCCAATAGAAAGTCTATCAGTCTGTATCCCACTCTGTGTACAGGCTCAATAGTGCGTTTATCAGGCTGTATGCCACTTTGTGTACAGGCCCAATGGAAAGTCTATCAGCCTGTATCCCACTCTGTGTACAGGCTCAATAGTTATTCTATCAGTCTGTATCCCACTCTTTGTATAGGCTCAATAGTAAGTCTATCAGCCTCTATCCCACTCTGTGTACAGGCTCAATAGTAAGTCTATCAGCCTGTATCCCACTCTGTGTACAGGCTCAATAGGAAGTCTATCAGCCGGTATCCCACTCTGTGTACAGGCTCAATAGTACGTCTATCAGCCTGTATCCTACTCTGTGTACAGGCTCAATAGAAAGTCTTATCAGCCTGTATCCCACTCTGTATACAGGCTCAATAGTAATTCTATCAGCCTGTATCCCACTCTGTGTACATTTCAATAGTAAGTCTATCAGTCTGTATCCCACTCTGTGTACAGGCTCAATAGTAAGTCTATCAGCCTGTATCCCACTCTGTGTACAGGCTCAATAGTAATTCTATCAGTCTGTATCCCACTCTGTGTATAGGCTCAATAGTAACTCTATCTGCCTGTATCCCACTCTGTGTACAGGCTCAATAGTACATCTATCAGCCTGTATCCCACTCTGTGTACAGGCTCAATAGTAATTCTATCAGCCTGTATCCCACTCTGTGTACAGGCTCAATAGAAAGTCTATCAGTCTGTATCCCACTCTGTGTACAGGCTCAATAGTAAGTCTCTCAGCCTGTATCCCACTCTGTGTACAGGCTCAATAGTAATTCTATCAGTCTGTATCCCACTCTGTGTATAGGCTCAATAGTACATCTATCAGCCTGTATCCCACTCTGTGTACAGGCTCAATAGTAATTCTATCAGCCTGTATCCCACTCTGTGTACAGGTCAATAGTAAGTCTATCAGCCTGTATCCCACTCTGTGTACAGGCTCAATAGTAAGTCTATCAGCCGGTATCCCACTCTGTGTACAGGCTCAATAGTACGTCTATCAGCCTGTATCCTACTCTGTGTACAGGCTCAATAGAAAGTCTTATCAGCCTGTATCCCACTCTGTATACAGGCTCAATAGTACATCTATCATTCTGTATCCCACTCTGTGTACAGGCTCAATAGTAATTCTATCAGCCTGTATCCCACTCTGTGTACAGGTCAATAGTAAGTCTATTAGCCTGTATCCCACTCTGTATACAGGCTCAATAGTAAGTCTATCAGCCTGTATCCCACTCTGTGTACAGGGTCAATAGTAAGTCTATCAGCCTGTATCCCACTCTGTATATAGGCTCAATAGTAAGTCTATCAGCCTGTATCCCACTCTGTGTACAGGCTCAATAGTAAGTCTATCAGCCTGTATCCCACTCTGTGTATAGGCTCAATAGTAAGTCTATCAGCCTGTATCCCTCTCTGTGTACAGGCTCAATAGAAAGTCTATCAGTCGGTATCGCACTCTGTGTATAGGCTCAATAGTAAGTCTATCAGCCTGTATCCCACTCTGTGTACAGATTCAATAGTACCTCTATCAGCCTGTATCCCACTCTGTGTACAGGCTCAATAGTAAGTCTATCAGCCTGTATCCCACTCTGTGTACAGATTCAATAGTACGTCTATCAGCCTGTATCCCACTCTGTGTACAGGCTCAATAGTAAGTCTATCAGCCGGTATCCCACTCTGTGTACAGGCTCAATAGTAAGTCTATCAGCCTGTATCCCACTCTGTGTACAGACTCAATAGAAAGTCTATCAGCCTGTATCCCACTCTGTGTACAGGCTCAATAGTAAGTCTATCAGCCTGTATCCCACTCTGTGTATAGGCTCAATAGTAAGTCTATCAGCCTGTATCCCACTCTGTGTATAGGCTCAATAGTAAGTCTATCAGCCTCTATCCCACTCTGTGTACAGGCTCAATAGTACATCTATCAGTCTGTATCCCACTCTGTGTACAGGCTCAATAGAAAATCTATCAGCCTGTATTCCACTCTGTGTACAGGCTCAATAGTAAGTCTATCAGCCTGTATCCCACTCTGTGTATAGGCTCAATAGTAAGTCTATCAGCCTGTATCCCACTCTGTGTACAGGCTCAATAGAAAGTCTATCAGCCTGTATCCCACTCTGTGTACAGGGTCAATAGTAAGTCTATCAGCCTGTATCCCACTCTGTGTATAGGCTCAATAGTAAGTCTATCAGTCTGTATCCCACTCTGTGTACAGGCTCAATAGAAAGTCTATCAGCCTGTATCCCACTCTGTGTACAGGCTCAATAGAAAGTCTATCAACCTGTATCCCACTCTGTTTACAGGCTCAATAGTAAGTCTATCAGCCTGTATCCCACTCTGTGTACAGGCTCAATAGAAAATCTATCAGCCTGTATCCCACTCTGTGTACAGGCTCAATAGTAAGTCTATCAGCCTGTATCCCACTCTATGTACAGGCTCAATAGAAAGTCTATCAGTCTGTATCACACTCTGTGTACAGGCTCAATAGTTCGTCTATCACTCTGTATCCCACTCTGTGTACAGGCTCAATAGAAAGTCTATCAGCCTCTATCCCGCTCTGTGTACAGGCTCAATAGTAAGTCTATCAGCCGGTATTCCACTCTGTGTACAGGCTCAATAGTACGTCTATCAGCCTGTATCCTACTCTGTGTACAGGCTCAATAGAAAGTCTTATCAGCCTGTATCCCACTCTGTATACAGGCTCAATAGTACATCTATCAGCCTGTATCCCACTCTGTGTACAGGCTCAATAGTAATTCTATCAGCCTGTATCCCACTCTGTGTACAGGTCAATAGTAAGTCTATTAGCCTGTATCCCACTCTGTATACAGGCTCAATAGTAAGTCTATCAGCCTGTATCCCACTCTGTGTACAGGGTCAATAGAAAGTCTATCAGCCTGTATCCCACTCTGTGTACAGGCTCAATAGTAAGTCTATCAGCCTGTATCCCACTCTGTGTATAGGCTCAATAGTAAGTCTATCAGCCTGTATCCCACTCTGTGTACACGCTCAATATCAATTCTATCAGTCTGTATCCCACTCTGTGTATAGGCTCAATAGTAAGTCTATCAGCCTGTATCCCACTCTGTGTACAGGCTCAATAGTAAGTCTATCAGCCGGTATCCCACTCTGTGTACAGGCTCAATAATACGTCTATCAGCCTGTATCCTACTCTGTGTACAGGCTCAATAGAAAGTCTTATCAGCCTGTATCCCACTCTGTGTACAGGCTCAATAGAAAGTCTATCAGTCTGTATCCCACTCTGTGTACAGGCTCAATAGTAAGTCTATCAGCCTGTATCCCACTCTGTGTACAGACTCAATAGAAAGTCTATCAGCCTGTATCCCACTCTGTGTACAGGCTTAATAGTAAGACTATCAGCCTGTATCCCACGCTGTGTACAGGCGCAACAGAAAATCTATCAGTCTGTATCCCACTCTGTGTACAGGCTCAATAGTTCGTCTATCACTCTGTATCCCACTCTGTGTACAGGCTCAATAGTACGTCTATCAGCCTGTATCCTACTCTGTGTACAGGCTCAATAGAAAGTCTTATCAGCCAGTATCCCACTCTGTATACAGGCTCAATAGTACATCTATCAGCCTGTATCCCACTCTGTGTACAGGCTTAATGGAAAGTCTATCAGTCTGTATCCCATTCTGTGTACAGGCTCAATAGTAAGTCTATCAGCCTGTATCCCACTCTGTGTACAGGCTCAATAGTAAGTCTATCAGTCTGTATCCCACTCTGTGTACAGGCTCAATAGTAAGTCTATCAGCCTGTATCCCACTCTGTGTACAGGCTTAATAGTAAGACTATCAGCCTGTATCCCACGCTGTGTACAGGCGCAACACAAAGTCTATCAGTCTGTATCACACTCTGTGTACAGGCTCAATAGTTCGTCTATCACTCTGTATCCCTCTCTGTGTACAGGCTCAATAGAAAGTCTATCAGCCTCTATCCCGCTCTGTGTACAGGCTCAATAGAAACTCTATCAGTCTGTATCCCACTCTGTGTACAGGCTCAATAGTAAGTCTATCAGCCGGTATCCCACTCTGTGTACAGGCTCAATAGTACGTCTATTAGCCTGTATCCTACTCTGTGTACAGGCTCAATAGAAAGTCTTTTCAGCCTGTATCCCACTCTGTATACAGGCTCAATAGTACATCTATCAGCCTGTATCCCATTCTGTGTACAGGTCAATAGTAAGTCTATTAGCCTGTATCCCACTCTGTATACAGGCTCAATAGTAAGTCTATAAGCCTGTATCCCACTCTGTGTACAGGGTCAATAGTAAGTCTATCAGCCTGTATCCCACTCTGTGTATAGGCTCAATAGTAAGTCTATCAGACTGTATCCCACTCTGTGTACAGGTTCAATAGTAAGTCTATCAGCCTGTACCCCACTCTGTGTACAGGCTCAATAGTAAGTCTTTCAGCCTGTATCCCACTCTGTGTACAGACTCAATAGTAAGTCTATCAGCCTGTACCCCACTCTGTGTACAGGATCAATAGTAAGTCTATCAGTCTGTATCCCTCTCTGTGTACAGGCTCAATAGTAAGTCTATCAGCCTGTATCCCACTCTGTGTACAGACTCAATAGTAAGTCTATCAGCCTGTACCCCACTCTGTGTACAGGATCAATAGTAAGTCTATCAGCCTGTATCCCACTCTGTGTACAGACTCAATAGTAAGTCTATCAGCCTGTACCCCACTCTGTGTACAGGATCAATAGTAAGTCTATCAGTCTGTATCCCTCTCTGTGTACAGGCTCAATAGTAAGTCTATCAGCCTGTATCCCACTCTGTGTACAGACTCAATAGTAAGTCTATCAGCCTGTACCCCACTCTGTGTACAGGATCAATAGTAAGTCTATCAGTCTGTATCCCTCTCTGTGTACAGGCTCAATAGTAAGTCTATCAGCCTGTATCCCACTCTGTGTACAGGCTCAATAGAAAGTCTATCAGCCGGTATCCCACTCTGTATACAGGCTCAATAGTACATCTATCAGCCTGTATCCCACTCTGTGTACAGGCTCAATAGAAAGTCTATCAGTCAGTATCGCACTCTGTGTATAGGCTCAATAGTAAGTCTATCAGCCTGTATCCCACTCTGTGTACAGATTCAATAGTACGTCTATCAGCCTGTATCCCACTCTGTGTACAGGCTCAATAGTAAGTCTATCAGCCGGTATCCCACTCTGTGTACAGGCTCAATAGAAAGTCTATCAGCCTGTATCCCACTCTGTGTACAGACTCAATAGAAAGTCTATCAGCCTGTATCCCACTCTGTGTACAGGCTCAATTGTGCGTTTATCAGCCTGTATCCCACTTTGTGTACAGGCCCAATAGAAAGTCTATCAGTCTGTATCCCACTCTGTGTACAGGCTCAATAGTGCATTTATCAGGCTGTATGCCACTTTGTGTACAGGCCCAATGGAAAGTCTATCAGCCTGTATCCCACTCTGTGTACAGGCTCAATAGTAATTCTATCAGTCTGTATCCCACTCTTTGTATAGGCTCAATAGTAAGTCTATCAGCCTCTATCCCACTCTGTGTACAGGCTCAATAGTAAGTCTATCAGCCTGTATCCCACTCTGTGTACAGGCTCAATAGGAAGTCTATCAGCCGGTATCCCACTCTGTGTACAGGCTCAATAGTACGTCTATCAGCCTGTATCCTACTCTGTGTACAGGCTCAATAGAAAGTCTTATCAGCCTGTATCCCACTCTGTATACAGGCTCAATAGTAATTCTATCAGCCTGTATCCCACTCTGTGTACATTTCAATAGTAAGTCTATCAGTCTGTATCCCACTCTGTGTACAGGCTCAATAGTAAGTCTATCAGCCTGTATCCCACTCTGTGTACAGGCTCAATAGTAATTCTATCAGTCTGTATCCCACTCTGTGTATAGGCTCAATAGTAACTCTATCTGCCTGTATCCCACTCTGTGTACAGGCTCAATAGTACATCTATCAGCCTGTATCCCACTCTGTGTACAGGCTCAATAGTAATTCTATCAGCCTGTATCCCACTCTGTGTACAGGCTCAATAGAAAGTCTATCAGTCTGTGTCCCACTCTGTGTACAGGCTCAATAGTAAGTCTCTCAGCCTGTATCCCACTCTGTGTACAGGCTCAATAGTAATTCTATCAGTCTGTATCCCACTCTGTGTATAGGCTCAATAGTACATCTATCAGCCTGTATCCCACTCTGTGTACAGGCTCAATAGTAATTCTATCAGCCTGTATCCCACTCTGTGTACAGGTCAATAGTAAGTCTATCAGCCTGTATCCCACTCTGTGTACAGGCTCAATAGAAAATCTATCAGCCTGTATCCCACTCTGTGTACAGGCTCAATAGTAAGTCTATCAGCCTGTATCCCACTCTATGTACAGGCTCAATAGAAAGTCTATCAGTCTGTATCACACTCTGTGTACAGGCTCAATAGTTCGTCTATCACTCTGTATCCCACTCTGTGTACAGGCTCAATAGAAAGTCTATCAGCCTCTATCCCGCTCTGTGTACAGGCTCAATAGTAAGTCTATCAGCCGGTATCCCACTCTGTGTACAGGCTCAATAGTACGTCTATCAGCCTGTATCCTACTCTGTGTACAGGCTCAATAGAAAGTCTTATCAGCCTGTATCCCACTCTGTATACAGGCTCAATAGTACATCTATCAGCCTGTATCCCACTCTGTGTACAGGCTCAATAGTAATTCTATCAGCCTGTATCCCACTCTGTGTACAGGTCAATAGTAAGTCTATTAGCCTGTATCCCACTCTGTATACAGGCTCAATAGTAAGTCTATCAGCCTGTATCCCACTCTGTGTACAGGGTCAATAGAAAGTCTATCAGCCTGTATCCCACTCTGTGTACAGGCTCAATAGTAAGTCTATCAGCCTGTATCCCACTCTGTGTATAGGCTCAATAGTAAGTCTATCAGCCTGTATCCCACTCTGTGTACACGCTCAATATCAATTCTATCAGTCTGTATCCCACTCTGCGTATAGGCTCAATAGTAAGTCTATCAGCCTGTATCCCACTCTGTGTACAGGCTCAATAGTAAGTCTATCAGCCGGTATCCCACTCTGTGTACAGGCTCAATAATACGTCTATCAGCCTGTATCCTACTCTGTGTACAGGCTCAATAGAAAGTCTTATCAGCCTGTATCCCACTCTGTGTACAGGCTCAATAGAAAGTCTATCAGTCTGTATCCCACTCTGTGTACAGGCTCAATAGTAAGTCTATCAGCCTGTATCCCACTCTGTGTACAGACTCAATAGAAAGTCTATCAGCCTGTATCCCACTCTGTGTACAGGCTTAATAGTAAGACTATCAGCCTGTATCCCACGCTGTGTACAGGCGCAACAGAAAATCTATCAGTCTGTATCCCACTCTGTGTACAGGCTCAATAGTTCGTCTATCACTCTGTATCCCACTCTGTGTACAGGCTCAATAGTACGTCTATCAGCCTGTATCCTACTCTGTGTACAGGCTCAATAGAAAGTCTTATCAGCCTGTATCCCACTCTGTATACAGGCTCAATAGTACATCTATCAGCCTGTATCCCACTCTGTGTACAGGCTTAATAGAAAGTCTATCAATCTGTATCCCATTCTGTGTACAGGCTCAATAGTAAGTCTATCAGCCTGTATCCCACTCTGTGTACAGGCTCAATAGTAAGTCTATCAGTCTGTATCCCACTCTGTGTATAGGCTCAATAGTAAGTCTATCAGCCTGTATCCCACTCTGTGTACAGGCTTAATAGTAAGACTATCAGCCTGTATCCCACGCTGTGTACAGGCGCAACAGAAAGTCTATCAGTCTGTATCACACTCTGTGTACAGGCTCAATAGTTCGTCTATCACTCTGTATCCCTCTCTGTGTACAGGCTCAATAGAAAGTCTATCAGCCTCTATCCCGCTCTGTGTACAGGCTCAATAGAAACTCTATCAGTCTGTATCCCACTCTGTGTACAGGCTCAATAGTAAGTCTATCAGCCGGTATCCCACTCTGTGTACAGGCTCAATAGTACGTCTATTAGCCTGTATCCTACTCTGTGTACAGGCTCAATAGAAAGTCTTATCAGCCTGTATCCCACTCTGTATACAGGCTCAATAGTACATCTATCAGCCTGTATCCCACTCTGTATACAGGCTCAATAGTAAGTCTATCAGCCTAAATCCCACTCTGTGTACAGGGTCAATAGTAAGTCTATCAGCCTGTATCCCACTCTGTGTATAGGATCAATAGAAAGTCTATCAACCTGTATCCCACTCTGTTTACAGGCTCAATAGTAAGTCTATCAGCCTGTATCCCACTCTGTGTACAGGCTCAATAGAAAATCTATCAGCCTGTATCCCACTCTGTATACAGTCTCAATAGTAAGTCTATCAGCCTGTATCCCACTCTGTGTACAGGCTCAATAGTAAGTCTATCAGCCTGTATCCCACTCTGTGTACAGGCTCAATAGCAATTCTATCAGTCTGTATCCCACTCTGTGTACAGGCTCAATAGTAAGTCTATCAGCCTGTATCCCACTCTATGTACAGGCTCAATAGAAAGTCTATCAGCCTGTATCCCACTCTGTGTACAGGCTTAATAGTAAGACTATCAGCCTGTATCCCACGCTGTGTACAGGCGCAACAGAAAGTCTATCAGTCTGTATCACACTCTGTGTACAGGCTCAATAGTTCGTCTATCACTCTGTATCCCACTCTGTGTACAGGGTCAATAGAAAGTCTATCAGCCTGTATCCCACTCTGTGTACAGGCTCAATAGTAAGTCTATCAGCCTGTATCCCACTCTGTGTATAGGGTCAATAGTAAGTCTATCAGCCTGTATCCCACTCTGTGTACAGGCTCAATATCAATTCTATCAGTCTGTATCCCACTCTGTGTATAGGCTCAATAGTAAGTCTATCAGCCTGTATCCCACTCTGTGTACAGGCTCAATAGAAAGACTATCAGTCTGTATCTCACTCTGTGTACAGGCTCAATAGTAAGTCTATCAGCCTGTATCCCACTCTGTGTACAGGCTCAATAGTAAGTCTATCAGCCTGTATCCCACTCTGTGTACAGGCTCAATAGAAAGTCTATCAACCTGTATCCCACTCTGTGTACAGGCTCAATAGAAAGTATATCAGCCTGTATCCCACTCTGTGTACAGGCTCAATAGTAAGTTTATCAGCCTGTATCCCACTCTGTTTACAGGCTCAATAGTAAGTCTATCAGCCTGTATCCCACTCTGTGTACAGGCTCAATAGAAAATCTATCAGCCTGTATCCCACTCTGTGTACAGGCTCAATAGAAAATCTATCAGCCTGTATCCCACTCTGTGTACAGGCTCAATAGTAAGTCTATCAGCCTGTATCCCACTCTGTTTACAGGCTCAATAGTAAGTCTATCAGCCTGTATCCCACTCTGTGTACAGGCTCAATAGAAAATCTATCAGCCGGTATCCCACTCTGTGTACAGGCTCAATAGAAAATCTATCAGCCTGTATCCCACTCTGTGTACAGGCTCAATAGTAAGTCTATCAGCCTGTATCCCACTCTGTGTACAGGCTCAATAGAAAGTCTATCAGTCTGTATCCCACTCTGTGTACAGGCTCAATAGTAAGTCTATCAGCCTGTATCCCACTCTGTGTACAGGCTCAATAGAAATTTTATCAGTCTGTATCCCACTCTGTGTACAGGCTCAATAGTAAGTCTATCAGCCTGTATCCCACTCTGTGTACAGGCTCAATAGAAAGTCTATCAGTCTGTATCCCACTCTGTGTACAGGCTCAATAGTAAGTCTATCAGCCTGTATCCCACTCTGTGTACAGGCTCAATAGAAAGTCTATCAGTCTGTATCCCACTCTGTGTACAGGCTCAATAGTAATTCTATCAGTCTGTATCCCACTCTGTGTATAGGCTCAATAGTAAGTCTATCAGCCTCTATCCCACTCTGTGTACAGGCTCAATAGTAAGTCTATCAGCCTGTATTCCACTCTGTGTACAGATTCAATAGTAAGTCTATCAGCCTGTATCCCACTCTGTGTACAGGCTTAATAGAAAGTCTATCAGCCTGTATCCCACTCTGTGTACAGATTCAATAGTAAGTCTATCAGCCTCTATCCCACTCTGTGTACAGGATCAATAGTAAGTCTATCATCCTGTATCCCACTCTGTGTACAGGCTCAATGGAAAGTCTATCAGTCTGTATCCCACTCTGTGTACAGGCTCAATAGTAAGTCTATCAGCTTGTATCCCATTCTGTGTACAGGCTCAATAGAAAGTCTATCAGTCTGTATCCCACTCTGTGTACAGGCTCAATAGTAAGTCTATCAACCTGTATCCCACTCTGTGTACAGGCTCAATAGTAAGTCTATCAGCCTGTATCCCACTCTGTGTACAGGCTTAATAGTAAGTCTATCAGCCTGTATCCCACTCTGTGTACAGGCTCAATAGTAATTCTATCAGTCTGTATCCCACTCTGTGTATAGGCTCAATAGTAAGTCTATCAGCCTCTATCCCACTCTGTGTACAGGCTCAATAGTAAGTCTATCAGCCTGTATCCCACTCTGTGTACAGGCTCAATAGTAAGTCTATCAGCCGGTATCCCACTCTGTGTACAGTCTCAATAGTACGTCTATCAGCCTGTATCCTACTCTGTGTACAGGCTCAATAGAAAGTCTTATCAGCCTGTATCCCACTCTGTATACAGGCTCAATAGTACATCTATCAGCCTGTATCCCACTCTGTGTACAGGCTCAATAGTAATTCTATCAGCCTGTATCCCACTCTGTGTACAGGTCAATAGTAAGTCTATCAGCCTGTATCCCACTCTGTGTACAGACTCAATAGTACGTCTATCAGCCTGTATCCCACTCTGTGTACAGGCTCAATAGTAAGTCTATCAGCCTGTATCCCACTTAGGGTGCAGGCTCAATAGTAAGTCTAACAGCCTGTATCCCACTCTGTGTACAGGCTCAATAGAAAGTCTATCAGTCTGTACCCACTCTGTGTACAGGCTCAATAGTAAGTCTATCAGCCTGTATCCCACTCTGTGTACAGGCTCAATAGTAAGTCTATCAGCCTGTATCCTACTCTGTATACAGGCTCAATAGTAAGTCTATCAGCCTGTCTCCCACTCTGTGTACAGGCTCAATAGTAAGTCTATCAGCCTGTATCCCTCTCTGTGTACAGACTCAATAGTAAGTCTATCAGCCTGTATCCCACTCTGTGTACAGGCTCAATAGAAAGTCTATCAGTCTGTATCCCACTCTGTGTACAGGCTCAATAGTAAGTCTATCAGCCTGTATCCCACTCTGTGTACAGGCTCAATGGAAAGTCTATCAGTCTGTATCCCACTCTGTGTACAGGCTCAATAGTAAGTCTATCAGCCTGTTTCCCACTCTGTGTACAGACTCAATAGAAAGTCTATCAGCCTGTATCCCACTCTGTGTACAGGGTCAATAGAAAGTCTATCAGTCTGTATCCCACTCTGTGTACAGGCTCAATAGTACGTCTATCAGCCTCTATCCCGCTCTGTGTACAGGCTCAATAGAAAGTCTATTAGCCTCTATCCCGCTCTGTGTACAGGCTCAATAGTAAGTCTATCAGCCCGTATCCCACTCTGTGTACAGGCTCAATAGTAAGTCTATCAGCCTGTATCCCACTCTGTATACAGGCTCAATAGTAAGTCTATCAGTCTGTCTCCCACTCTGTGTACAGGCTCAATAGTAAGTCTTTCAGCCTGTATCCCTTTCTGTGTACAGACTCAATAGTAAGTCTATCAGCCCGTATCCCATTCTGTGTACAGACACAATAGAAAGTCTATCAGACTGTATCCCACTCTGTATACAGGCTCAATAGTACGTCTATCAGCCTGTATCCCACTCTGTGTACAGGCTCAATAAAAATTCTATCAGCCTGTATCCCACTCTGTGTACAGGCTCAATAGAAAGTCTATCAGCCTGTATCCCACTCTGTGTACAGGCTCAATAGTAAGTCTATCAGCCTGTATCCCACTCTGTGTACAGGCTCAATAGAAAGTCTATCAACATGTATCCCACTCTGTGTAAAGGCTCAATAGAAAGTATATCAGCCTGTATCCCACTCTGTGTACAGGCTCAATAGTAAGTCTATCAGTCTGTATCCCACTCTGTTTACAGGCTCAATAGTAAGTCTATCAGCCTGTATCCCACTCTGTGTACAGGCTCAATAGAAAATCTATCAGCCTGTATCCCACTCTGTGTACAGGCTTAATAGTAAGTCTATCAGCCTGTATCCCACGCTGTGTACAGGCTCAATAGAAAGTCTATCAGTCTGTATCCCACTCTGTGTACAGGCTCAATAGTAAGTCTATCAGCCTGTATCCCACTCTGTGTACAGGCTCAATAGAAAGTCTATCAGTCTGTATCCCACTCTGTGTACAGGCTCAATAGTAAGTCTATCAGCCTGTTTCCCACTCTGTGTACAGACTCAATAGAAAGTCTATCAGCCTGTATCCCACTCTGTGTACAGACTCAATAGAAAGTCTATCAGCCTGTATCCCACTCTGTGTACAGGCTCAATAGAAAGTCTATCAGCCTGTATCCCACTCTGTGTACAGGGTCAATAGAAAGTCTATCAGCCTGTATCCCACTCTGTGTACAGGGTCAATAGAAAGTCTATCAGCCTGTATCCCACTCTGTGTACAGGCTCAATAGTAAGTCTATCAGCCTGTATCCCACTCTGTGTATAGGCTCAATAGTAAGTCTATCAGCCTGTATCCCACTCTGTGTACAGGCTCAATAGTAAGTCTATCAGCCTCTATCCCGCTCTGTGTACAGGCTCAATAGAAAGTCTATCAGCCCGTATCCCTCTCTGTGTACAGGCTCAATAGTAAGTCTATCAGCCCGTATCCCACTCTGTGTACAAGCTCAATAGTACGTCTATCAGCCTGTATCCCTCTCTGTGTACAGACTCAATAGAAAGTCTATCAGCCTGTATCCCTCTCTGTATACAGACTCAATTGTAAGTCTATCAGTCTGTATCCCACTCTGTGTACAGGCCCAATAGAAAGTCTATCAGCCTGTATCCCACTCTGTATACAGGCTCAATAGTACATCTATCAGCCTGTATCCCACTCTGTGTACAGGCTCAATAGTTATTCTATCAGCCTGTATCCCACTCTGTGTACAGGTCAATAGTAAGTCTATCAGCCTGTATCCCACTCTGTATACAGGCTCAATAGTAAGTCTATCAGTCTGTATCCCACTCTGTGTACAGGCTCAATAGTACGTCTATCAGCCTCTATCCCGCTCTGTGTACAGGCTCAATAGAAAGTCTATTAGCCTCTATCCCGCTCTGTGTACAGGCTCAATAGTAAGTCTATCAGCCCGTATCCCACTCTGTGTACAGGCTCAATAGTAAGTCTATCAGCCTGTATCCCACTCTGTATACAGGCTCAATAGTAAGTCTATCAGTCTGTCTCCCACTCTGTGTACAGGCTCAATAGTAAGTCTGTCAGCCTCTATCCCTTTCTGTGTACAGACTCAATAGTAAGTCTATCAGCCCGTATCCCATTCTGTGTACAGACACAATAGAAAGTCTATCAGACTGTATCCCACTCTGTATACAGGCTCAATAGTACGTCTATCAGCCTGTATCCCACTCTGTGTACAGGCTCAATAAAAATTCTATCAGCCTGTATCCCACTCTGTGTACAGGATCAATAGAAAGTCTATCAGCCTGTATCCCACTCTGTGTACAGGCTCAATAGTAAGTCTATCAGCCTGTATCCCACTCTGTGTACAGGCTCAATAGAAAGTCTATCAACATGTATCCCACTCTGTGTAAAGGCTCAATAGAAAGTATATCAGCCTGTATCCCACTCTGTGTACAGGCTCAATAGTAAGTCTATCAGTCTGTATCCCACTCTGTTTACAGGCTCAATAGTAAGTCTATCAGCCTGTATCCCACTCTGTGTACAGGCTCAATAGAAAATCTATCAGCCTGTATCCCACTCTGTGTACAGGCTTAATAGTAAGTCTATCAGCCTGTATCCCACGCTGTGTACAGGCTCAATAGAAAGTCTATCAGTCTGTATCCCACTCTGTGTACAGGCTCAATAGTAAGTCTATCAGCCTGTATCCCACTCTGTGTACAGGCTCAATAGAAAGTCTATCAGTCTGTATCCCACTCTGTGTACAGGCTCAATAGTAAGTCTATCAGCCTGTTTCCCACTCTGTGTACAGACTCAATAGAAAGTCTATCAGCCTGTATCCCACTCTGTGTACAGACTCAATAGAAAGTCTATCAGCCTGTATCCCACTCTGTGTACAGGCTCAATAGAAAGTCTATCAGCCTGTATCCCACTCTGTGTACAGGGTCAATAGAAAGTCTATCAGCCTGTATCCCACTCTGTGTACAGGGTCAATAGAAAGTCTATCAGCCTGTATCCCACTCTGTGTACAGGCTCAATAGTAAGTCTATCAGCCTGTATCCCACTCTGTGTATAGGCTCAATAGTAAGTCTATCAGCCTGTATCCCACTCTGTGTACAGGCTCAATAGTAAGTCTATCAGCCTCTATCCCGCTCTGTGTACAGGCTCAATAGAAAGTCTATCAGCCCGTATCCCTCTCTGTGTACAGGCTCAATAGTAAGTCTATCAGCCCGTATCCCACTCTGTGTACAAGCTCAATAGTACGTCTATCAGCCTGTATCCCTCTCTGTGTACAGACTCAATAGAAAGTCTATCAGCCTGTATCCCTCTCTGTATACAGACTCAATTGTAAGTCTATCAGTCTGTATCCCACTCTGTGTACAGGCCCAATAGAAAGTCTATCAGCCTGTATCCCACTCTGTATACAGGCTCAATAGTACATCTATCAGCCTGTATCCCACTCTGTGTACAGGCTCAATAGTTATTCTATCAGCCTGTAACCCACTCTGTGTACAGGTCAATAGTAAGTCTATCAGCCTGTATCCCACTCTGTATACAGGCTCAATAGTAAGCCTATCAGCCTGTATCCCACTCTGTGTATAGGCTCAATAGTAAGTCTATCAGCCTGTATCCCTCTCTGTGTACAGGCTCAATAGAAAGTCTATCAGTCGGTATCGCACTCTGTGTATAGGCTCAATAGTAAGTCTATCAGCCTGTATCCCACTCTGTGTACAGATTCAATAGTACCTCTATCAGCCTGTATCCCACTCTGTGTACAGGCTCAATAGTAAGTCTATCAGCCTGTATCCCACTCTGTGTACAGATTCAATAGTACATCTATCAGCCTGTATCCCACTCTGTGTACAGGCTCAATAGTAAGTCTATCAGCCGGTATCCCACTCTGTGTACAGGCTCAATAGTAAGTCTATCAGCCTGTATCCCACTCTGTGTACAGACTCAATAGAAAGTCTATCAGCCTGTATCCCACTCTGTGTATAGGCTCAATAGTAAGTCTATCAGCCTGTATCCCACTCTGTGTATAGGCTCAATAGTAAGTCTATCAGCCTGTATCCCACTCTGTGTACAGGCTCAATAGTAAGTTTATCAGCCTGTATCCCACTCTGTTTACAGGCTCAATAGTAAGTCTATCAGCCTGTATCCCACTCTGTGTACAGGCTCAATAGAAAATCTATCAGCCTGTATCCCACTCTGTGTACAGGCTCAATAGAAAATCTATCAGCCTGTATCCCACTGTGTGTACAGGCTCAATAGTAAGTCTATCAGCCTGTATCCCACTCTGTTTACAGGCTCAATAGTAAGTCTATCAGCCTGTATCCCACTCTGTGTACAGGCTCAATAGAAAATCTATCAACCGGTATCCCACTCTGTGTACAGGCTCAATAGAAAATCTATCAGCCTGTATCCCACTCTGTGTACAGGCTCAATAGTAAGTCTATCAGCCTGTATCCCACTCTGTGTACAGGCTCAATAGAAAGTCTATCAGTCTGTATCCCACTCTGTGTACAGGCTCAATAGTAAGTCTATCAGCCTGTATCCCACTCTGTGTACAGGCTCAATAGAAATTTTATCAGTCTGTATCCCACTCTGTGTACAGGCTCAATAGTAAGTCTATCAGCCTGTATCCCACTCTGTGTACAGGCTCAATAGAAAGTCTATCAGTCTGTATCCCACTCTGTGTACAGGCTCAATAGTAAGTCTATCAGCCTGTATCCCACTCTGTGTACAGGCTCAATAGAAAGTCTATCAGTCTGTATCCCACTCTGTGTACAGGCTCAATAGTAAGTCTATTAGCCTGTTTCCCACTCTGTGTACAGACTCAATAGAAAGTCTATCAGCCTGTATCCCACTCTGTGTACAGGCTTAATAGTAAGACTATCAGCCTGTATCCCACTCTGTGTACAGGCTTAATAGTAAGACTATCAGCCTGTATCCCACTCTGTGTACAGGTCAATAGTAAGTCTATTAGCCTGTATCCCACTCTGTGTACAGGGTCAATAGTAAGTCTATCAGCCTGTATCCCACTCTGTGTACAGGCTCAATAGTAAGTCTATCAGCCTGTATCCCACTCTGTGTACAGGCTCAATAGAAAATCTATCAGCCTGTATCCCACTCTGTGTACAGGCTCAATAGAAAATCTATCAGCCTTTATCCCACTGTGTGTACAGGCTCAATAGTAAGTCTATCAGCCTGTATCCCACTCTGTTTACAGGCTCAATAGTAAGTCTATCAGCCTGTATCCCACTCTGTGTACAGGCTCAATAGAAAATCTATCAGCCGGTATCCCACTCTGTGTACAGGCTCAATAGAAAATCTATCAGCCTGTATCCCACTCTGTGTACAGGCTCAATAGTAAGTCTATCAGCCTGTATCCCACTCTGTGTACAGGCTCAATAGAAAGTCTATCAGTCTGTATCCCACTCTGTGTACAGGCTCAATAGTAAGTCTATCAGCCTGTATCCCACTCTGTGTACAGGCTCAATAGAAATTTTATCAGTCTGTATCCCACTCTGTGTACAGGCTCAATAGTAAGTCTATCAGCCTGTATCCCACTCTGTGTACAGGCTCAATGGAAAGTCTATCAGTCTGTATCCCACTCTGTGTACAGGCTCAATAGTAAGTCTATCAGCCTGTATCCCACTCTGTGTACAGGCTCAATAGAAAGTCTATCAGTCTGTATCCCACTCTGTGTACAGGCTCAATAGTAAGTCTATTAGCCTGTTTCCCACTCTGTGTACAGACTCAATAGAAAGTCTATCAGCCTGTATCCCACTCTGTGTACAGGCTTAATAGTAAGACTATCAGCCTGTATCCCACTCTGTGTACAGGCTTAATAGTAAGACTATCAGCCTGTATCCCACTCTGTGTACAGGTCAATAGTAAGTCTATTAGCCTGTATCCCACTCTGTGTACAGGGTCAATAGTAAGTCTATCAGCCTGTATCCCACTCTGTGTACAGGCTCAATAGTAAGTCTATCAGCCTGTATCCCACTCTGTGTATAGGCTCAATAGTAAGTCTATCAGCCTGTATCCCACTCTGTGTACAGGTTCAATAGTAATTCTATCAGTCTGTATCCCACTCTGTGTATAGGCTCAATAGTAAGTCTATCAGCCTCTATCCCACTCTGTGTACAGGCTCAATAGTAAGTCTATCAGCCGGTATCCCACTCTGGGTACAGGCTCAATAGTACGTCTATCAGCCTGTATCCTACTCTGTGTACAGGCTCAATAGAAAGTGTTATCAGCCTGTATCCCACTCTGTATACAGGCTCAATAGTGAATCTATCAGCCTGTATCCCACTCTGTGTACAGGCTCAATAGTAATTCTATCAGCCTGTATCCCACTCTGTGTACAGGTCAATAGTAAGTCTATTAGCCTGTATCCCACTCTGTATACAGGCTCAATAGTAAGTCTATCAGCCTGTATCCCACTCTGTGTACAGACTCAATAGAAAGTCTATCAGCCTGTATCCCACTCTGTGTACAGACTCAATAGAAAGTCTATCAGCCTGTATCCCACTCTGTGTACAGTCTCAATAGAAAGTCTATCAGCCTGTATCCCACTCTGTGTACAGGGTCAATAGAAAGTCTATCAGCCTGTATCCCACTCTGTGTACAGGCTCAATAGTAAGTCTATCAGTCTGTATCCCACTCTGTGTATAGGCTCAATAGTAAGTCTATCAGCCTGTATCCCACTCTGTGTACAGGCTCAATAGTACGTCTATCAGCCTCTATCCCGCTCTGTGTACAGGCTCAATAGAAAGTCTATTAGCCTCTATCCCGCTCTGTGTACAGGCTCAATAGTAAGTCTATCAGCCCGTATCCCACTCTGTGTACAGGCTCAATAGTAAGTCTATCAGCCTGTATCCCACTCTGTGTACAGGATCAATAGTAAGTCTTTCAGCCTGTATCCCTTTCTGTGTACAGACTCAATAGTAAGTCTATCAGCCCGTATCCCATTCTGTGTACAGACACAATAGAAAGTCTATCAGACTGTATCCCACTCTGTATACAGGCTCAATAGTACGTCTATCAGCCTGTATCCCACTCTGTGTACAGGCTCAATAAAAATTCTATCAGCCTGTATCCCACTCTGTGTACAGGCTCAATAGAAAGTCTATCAGCCTGTATCCCACTCTGTGTACAGGCTCAATAGTAAGTCTATCAGCCTGTATTCCACTCTGTGTACAGGCTCAATAGAAAGTCTATCAACCTGTATCCCACTCTGTGTAAAGGCTCAATAGAAAGTATATCAGCCTGTATCCCACTCTGTGTACAGGCTCAATAGTAAGTCTATCAGTCTGTATCCCACTCTGTTTACAGGCTCAATAGTAAGTCTATCAGCCTGTATCCCACTCTGTGTACAGGCTCAATAGAAAATCTATCAGCCTGTATCCCACTCTGTGTACAGGCTTAATAGTAAGTCTATCAGCCTGTATCCCACGCTGTGTACAGGCTCAATAGAAAGTCTATCAGTCTGTATCCCACTTTGTGTACAGGCTCAATAGTAAGTCTATCAGCCTGTATCCCACTCTGTGTACAGGCTCAATAGAAAGTCTATCAGTCTGTATCCCACTCTGTGTACAGGCTCAATAGTAAGTCTATCAGCCTGTTTCCCACTCTGTGTACAGACTCAATAGAAAGTCTATCAGCCTGTATCCCACTCTGTGTACAGACTCAATAGAAAGTCTATTAGCCTGTATCCCACTCTGTGTACAGGCTCAATAGAAAGTCTATCAGCCTGTATCCCACTCTGTGTACAGGGTCAATAGAAAGTCTATCAGCCTGTATCCCACTCTGTGTACAGGGTCAATAGAAAGTCTATCAGCCTGTATCCCACTCTGTGTACAGGCTCAATAGTAAGTCTATCAGCCTGTATCCCACTCTGTGTATAGGCTCAATAGTAAGTCTATCAGCCTCTATCCCGCTCTGTGTACAGGCTCAATAGAAAGTCTATCAGCCCGTATCCCTCTCTGTGTACAGGCTCAATAGTAAGTCTATCAGCCCGTATCCCACTCTGTGTACAGGCTCAATAGTACGTCTATCAGCCTGTATCCCTCTCTGTGTACAGACTCAATAGAAAGTCTATCAGCCTGTATCCCTCTCTGTGTACAGACTCAATTGTAAGTCTATCAGTCTGTATCCCACTCTGTGTACAGGCCCAATAGAAAGTCTATCAGTCTGTATCCCACTCTGTGTACAGGCCCAATAGAAAGTCTATCAGCCTGTATCCCACTCTGTATACAGGCTCAATAGTACATCTATCAGCCTGTATCCCACTCTGTGTACAGGCTCAATAGTTATTCTATCAGCCTGTATCCCACTCTGTGTACAGGTCAATAGTAAGTCTATCAGCCTGTATCCCACTCTGTATACAGGCTCAATAGTAAGTCTATCAGCCTGTATCCCACTCTGTGTACAGGCTTAATAGAAAGTCTATCAGTCGGTATCGCACTCTGTGTATAGGCTCAATAGTAAGTCTATCAGCCTGTATCCCACTCTGTGTACAGATTCAATAGTTCGTCTATCAGCCTGTATCCCACTCTGTGTACAGGCTCAATAGTAAGTCTATCTGCCTGTATCCCACTCTGTGTACAGGCTCAATAGTAAGTCTATCAGCCTGTATCCCACTCTGTGTACAGGCTCAAATGTAAGTCTATCAGCCTGTATCCCACTCTGTGTACAGGCTCAATAGTACGTCTATCAGCATGTATCCTACTCTGTGTACAGGCTCAATAGAAAGTCTTATCAGCCTGTATCCCACTCTGTATACAGGCTCAATAGTACATCTATCAGCCTGTATCCCACTCTGTGTACAGGCTCAATAGTAATTCTATCAGCCTGTATCCCACTCTGTGTACAGGCTCAAATGTAAGTCTATCAGCCTGTATCCCACTCTGTGTACAGGCTCAATAGTAAGTCTATCAGCCGGTATCCCACTCTGTGTACAGGCTCAATAGTACGTCTATCAGCATGTATCCTACTCTGTGTACAGGCTCAATAGAAAGTCTTATCAGCCTGTATCCCACTCTGTGTACAGGGTCAATAGTAAGTCTATCAGCCTGTATCCCACTCTGTGTATAGGCTCAATAGTAAGTCTATCAGCCTGTATCCCACTCTGTGTACAGGCTCAATAGTAATTCTATCAGTCTGTATCCCACTCTGTGTATAGGCTCAATAGTAAGTCTATCAGCCTCTATCCCACTCTGTGTACAGGCTCAATAGTAAGTCTATCAGCCTGTATCCTACTCTGTGTACAGGCTCAATAGAAAGTCTTATCAGCCTGTATCCCACTCTGTATACAGGCTCAATATTACATCTATCAGCCTGTATCCCACTCTGTATACAGTTAATAGTAAGTCTATTAGCCTGTATCCCACTCTGTATACAGGCTCAATAGTAAGTCTATCAGCCTGTATCCCACTCTGTGTACAGTTAATAGTAAGTCTATTAGCCTGTATCCCACTCTGTATACAGGCTCAATAGTAAGTCTATCAGCCTGTATCCCACTCTGTGTACAGGGTCAATAGTAAGTCTATCAGCCTGTATCCCACTCTGTGTATAGGCTCAATAGTAAGTCTATCAGCCTGTATCCCACTCTGTGTACAGGCTCAATAGTAAGTGTATCAGCCTGTATCCCACTCTGTGTATAGGCTCAATAGTAAGTCTATCAGCCTGTATCCCACTCTGTGTACAGGCTCAATAGTAAGTCTATCAGCCTCTATCCCGCTCTGTGTACAGGCTCAATAGAAAGTCTATCAGCCTGTATCCCTCTCTGTGTACAGACTCAATAGTAAGTCTATCAGCCGGTATCCCACTCTCTGTACAGGCTCAATAGTAAGTATATCAGTCTGTATCCCGCTCTGTGTACAGGCTTATTAGTAAGTCTATGAGCCTGTATCCCACTCTGTGTATAGGCTCAATAGAAAGTCTATCAGCCTGTATCCCACTCTGTATACAGGCTCAATAGTACATCTATCAGCCTGTATTCCACTCTGTGTACAGGCTCAATAGTAATTCTATCAGCCTGTATCCCACTCTGTGTACAGGTCAATAGTAAGTCTATTAGCCTGTATCCCACTCTGTGTACAGGGTCAATAGTAAGTCTATCAGCCTGTATCCCACTCTGTGTACAAGCTCAATAGTAAGTCTATCAGCCTGTATCCCACTCTGTGTATAGGCTCAATAGTAAGTCTATCAGCCTGTATCCCACTCTGTGTACAGGTTCAATAGTAATTCTATCAGTCTGTATCCCACTCTGTGTATAGGCTCAATAGTAAGTCTATCAGCCTCTATCCCACTCTGTGTACAGGCTCAATAGTAAGTCTATCAGCCGGTATCCCACTCTGTGTACAGGCTCAATAGTACGTCTATCAGCCTGTATCCCTCTCTGTGTACAGACTCAATAAAAAGTCTATCAGCCTGTATCCCACTCTGTGTACAGGCTCAATAGTAAGTCTATCAGCCTCTATCCCGCTCTGTGTACAGGCTCAATAGAAAGTCTATCAGCCTGTATCCCTCTCTGTGTACAGACTCAATAGTAAGTCTATCAGCCTGTATCCCACTCTGTGTACAGGCTCAATAGAAAGTCTTATCAGCCTGTATCCCACTCTGTATACAGGCTCAATAGTGAATCTATCAGCCTGTATCCCACTCTGTGTACAGGCTCAATAGTAATTCTATCAGCCTGTATCCCACTCTGTGTACAGGTCAATAGTAAGTCTATTAGCCTGTATCCCACTCTGTATACAGGCTCAATAGTAAGTCTATCAGCCTGTATCCCACTCTGTGTACAGGGTCAATAGTAAGTCTATCAGCCTGTATCCCACTCTGTGTATAGGCTCAATAGTAAGTCTATCAGCCTGTATCCCACTCTGTGTACAGGCTCAATAGTAAGTCTATCAGCCTGTATCCCACTCTGTGTACAGGCTCAATAGTACGTCTATCAGCCTGTATCCCTCTCTGTGTACAGACTCAATAAAAAGTCTATCAGCCTGTATCCCACTCTGTGTACAGGCTCAATAGTAAGTCTATCAGCCTCTATCCCGCTCTGTGTACAGGCTCAATAGAAAGTCTATCAGCCTGTATCCCTCTCTGTGTACAGACTCAATAGTAAGTCTATCAGCCTGTATCCCACTCTGTGTACAGGCTCAATAGTAAGTCTATCAGCCCGTATCCCACTCTGTGTACAGGCTCAATAGTACGTCTATCAGCCTGTATCCCTCTCTGTGTACAGACTCAATAAAAAGTCTATCAGCCTGTATCCCTCTCTGTGTACAGACTCAATTGTAAGTCTATCAGTCTGTATCCCACTCTGTGTACAGGCCCAATAGAAAGTCTATCAGCCTCTATCCCACTCTGTATACAGGCTCAATAGTACGTCTATCAGTCTGTATCCCACTCTGTGTACAGGCTCAATTGTAAGTCTATCAGTCTGTATCCCACTCTGTGTACAGGCTCAATAGTACATCTATCAGCCTGTATCCCACTCTGTGTACAGGCTCAATAGTAAGTCTATCAGCCTGTATCCCACTCTGTGTACAGGCTCAATAGAAAGTCTATCAGTCTGTATCCCACTCTGTGTACAGGCTCAATAGTAAGTCTATCAGCCTGTTTCCCACTCTGTGTACAGACTCAATAGAAAGTCTATCAGCCTGTATCCCACTCTGTGTACAGACTCAATAGAAAGTCTATCAGCCTGTATCCCACTCTGTGTACAGGCTCAATAGAAAGTCTATCAGCCTGTATCCCACTCTGTGTACAGGGTCAATAGAAAGTCTATCAGCCTGTATCCCACTCTGTGTACAGGGTCAATAGAAAGTCTATCATCCTGTATCCCACTCTGTGTACAGGCTCAATAGTAAGTCTATCAGCCTGTATCCCACTCTGTGTATAGGCTCAATAGTAAGTCTATCAGCCTGTATCCCACTCTGTGTACAGGCTCAATAGTAAGTCTATCAGCCTCTATCCCGCTCTGTGTACAGGCTCAATAGAAAGTCTATCAGCCCGTATCCCTCTCTGTGTACAGGCTCAATAGTAAGTCTATCAGCCCGTATCCCACTCTGTGTACAAGCTCAATAGTACGTCTATCAGCCTGTATCCCTCTCTGTGTACAGACTCAATAGAAAGTCTATCAGCCTGTATCCCTCTCTGTATACAGACTCAATTGTAAGTCTATCAGTCTGTATCCCACTCTGTGTACAGGCCCAATAGAAAGTCTATCAGCCTGTATCCCACTCTGTATACAGGCTCAATAGTACATCTATCAGCCTGTATCCCACTCTGTGTACAGGCTCAATAGTTATTCTATCAGCCTGTATCCCACTCTGTGTACAGGTCAATAGTAAGTCTATCAGCCTGTATCCCACTCTGTATACAGGCTCAATAGTAAGCCTATCAGCCTGTATCCCACTCTGTGTATAGGCTCAATAGTAAGTCTATCAGCCTGTATCCCTCTCTGTGTACAGGCTCAATAGAAAGTCTATCAGCCTGTATCCCACTCTGTTTACAGGCTCAATAGTAAGTCTATCAGCCTGTATCCCACTCTGTGTACAGGCTCAATAGAAAATCTATCAACCGGTATCCCACTCTGTGTACAGGCTCAATAGAAAATCTATCAGCCTGTATCCCACTCTGTGTACAGGCTCAATAGTAAGTCTATCAGCCTGTATCCCACTCTGTGTACAGGCTCAATAGAAAGTCTATCAGTCTATATCCCACTCTGTGTACAGGCTCAATAGTAAGTCTATCAGCCTGTATCCCACTCTGTGTACAGGCTCAATAGAAATTTTATCAGTCTGTATCCCACTCTGTGTACAGGCTCAATAGTAAGTCTATCAGCCTGTATCCCACTCTGTGTACAGGCTCAATAGAAAGTCTATCAGTCTGTATCCCACTCTGTGTACAGGCTCAATAGTAAGTCTATCAGCCTGTATCCCACTCTGTGTACAGGCTCAATAGAAAGTCTATCAGTCTGTATCCCACTCTGTGTACAGGCTCAATAGTAAGTCTATTAGCCTGTTTCCCACTCTGTGTACAGACTCAATAGAAAGTCTATCAGCCTGTATCCCACTCTGTGTACAGGCTTAATAGTAAGACTATCAGCCTGTATCCCACTCTGTGTACAGGCTTAATAGTAAGACTATCAGCCTGTATCCCACTCTGTGTACAGGTCAATAGTAAGTCTATTAGCCTGTATCCCACTCTGTGTACAGGGTCAATAGTAAGTCTATCAGCCTGTATCCCACTCTGTGTACAGGCTCAATAGTAAGTCTATCAGCCTGTATCCCACTCTGTGTACAGGCTCAATAGAAAATCTATCAGCCTGTATCCCACTCTGTGTACAGGCTCAATAGAAAATCTATCAGCCTTTATCCCACTGTGTGTACAGGCTCAACAGTAAGTCTATCAGCCTGTATCCCACTCTGTTTACAGGCTCAATAGTAAGTCTATCAGCCTGTATCCCACTCTGTGTACAGGCTCAATAGAAAATCTATCAGCCGGTATCCCACTCTGTGTACAGGCTCAATAGAAAATCTATCAGCCTGTATCCCACTCTGTGTACAGGCTCAATAGTAAGTCTATCAGCCTGTATCCCACTCTGTGTACAGGCTCAATAGAAAGTCTATCAGTCTGTATCCCACTCTGTGTACAGGCTCAATAGTAAGTCTATCAGCCTGTATCCCACTCTGTGTACAGGCTCAATAGAAATTTTATCAGTCTGTATCCCACTCTGTGTACAGGCTCAATAGTAAGTCTATCAGCCTGTATCCCACTCTGTGTACAGGCTCAATAGAAAGTCTATCAGTCTGTATCCCACTCTGTGTACAGGCTCAATAGTAAGTCTATCAGCCTGTATCCCACTCTGTGTACAGGCTCAATAGAAAGTCTATCAGTCTGTATCCCACTCTGTGTACAGGCTCAATAGTAAGTCTATTAGCCTGTTTCCCACTCTGTGTACAGACTCAATAGAAAGTCTATCAGCCTGTATCCCACTCTGTGTACAGGCTTAATAGTAAGACTATCAGCCTGTATCCCACTCTGTGTACAGGCTTAATAGTAAGACTATCAGCCTGTATCCCACTCTGTGTACAGGTCAATAGTAAGTCTATTAGCCTGTATCCCACTCTGTGTACAGGGTCAATAGTAAGTCTATCAGCCTGTATCCCACTCTGTGTACAGGCTCAATAGTAAGTCTATCAGCCTGTATCCCACTCTGTGTATAGGCTCAATAGTAAGTCTATCAGCCTGTATCCCACTCTGTGTACAGGTTCAATAGTAATTCTATCAGTCTGTATCCCACTCTGTGTATAGGCTCAATAGTAAGTCTATCAGCCTCTATCCCACTCTGTGTACAGGCTCAATAGTAAGTCTATCAGCCGGTATCCCACTCTGGGTACAGGCTCAATAGTACGTCTATCAGCCTGTATCCTACTCTGTGTACAGGCTCAATAGAAAGTGTTATCAGCCTGTATCCCACTCTGTATACAGGCTCAATAGTGAATCTATCAGCCTGTATCCCACTCTGTGTACAGGCTCAATAGTAATTCTATCAGCCTGTATCCCACTCTGTGTACAGGTCAATAGTAAGTCTATTAGCCTGTATCCCACTCTGTATACAGGCTCAATAGTAAGTCTATCAGCCTGTATCCCACTCTGTGTACAGACTCAATAGAAAGTCTATCAGCCTGTATCCCACTCTGTGTACAGACTCAATAGAAAGTCTATCAGCCTGTATCCCACTCTGTGTACAGTCTCAATAGAAAGTCTATCAGCCTGTATCCCACTCTGTGTACAGGGTCAATAGAAAGTCTATCAGCCTGTATCCCACTCTGTGTACAGGCTCAATAGTAAGTCTATCAGTCTGTATCCCACTCTGTGTATAGGCTCAATAGTAAGTCTATCAGCCTGTATCCCACTCTGTGTACAGGCTCAATAGTACGTCTATCAGCCTCTATCCCGCTCTGTGTACAGGCTCAATAGAAAGTCTATTAGCCTCTATCCCGCTCTGTGTACAGGCTCAATAGTAAGTCTATCAGCCCGTATCCCACTCTGTGTACAGGCTCAATAGTAAGTCTATCAGCCTGTATCCCACTCTGTATACAGGCTCAATAGTAAGTCTATCAGTCTGTCTCCCACTCTGTGTACAGGCTCAATAGTAAGTCTTTCAGCCTGTATCCCTTTCTGTGTACAGACTCAATAGTAAGTCTATCAGCCCGTATCCCATTCTGTGTACAGACACAATAGAAAGTCTATCAGACTGTATCCCACTCTGTATACAGGCTCAATAGTACGTCTATCAGCCTGTATCCCACTCTGTGTACAGGCTCAATAAAAATTCTATCAGCCTGTATCCCACTCTGTGTACAGGCTCAATAGAAAGTCTATCAGCCTGTATCCCACTCTGTGTACAGGCTCAATAGTAAGTCTATCAGCCTGTATTCCACTCTGTGTACAGGCTCAATAGAAAGTCTATCAACCTGTATCCCACTCTGTGTAAAGGCTCAATAGAAAGTATATCAGCCTGTATCCCACTCTGTGTACAGGCTCAATAGTAAGTCTATCAGTCTGTATCCCACTCTGTTTACAGGCTCAATAGTAAGTCTATCAGCCTGTATCCCACTCTGTGTACAGGCTCAATAGAAAATCTATCAGCCTGTATCCCACTCTGTGTACAGGCTTAATAGTAAGTCTATCAGCCTGTATCCCACGCTGTGTACAGGCTCAATAGAAAGTCTATCAGTCTGTATCCCACTTTGTGTACAGGCTCAATAGTAAGTCTATCAGCCTGTATCCCACTCTGTGTACAGGCTCAATAGAAAGTCTATCAGTCTGTATCCCACTCTGTGTACAGGCTCAATAGTAAGTCTATCAGCCTGTTTCCCACTCTGTGTACAGACTCAATAGAAAGTCTATCAGCCTGTATCCCACTCTGTGTACAGACTCAATAGAAAGTCTATTAGCCTGTATCCCACTCTGTGTACAGGCTCAATAGAAAGTCTATCAGCCTGTATCCCACTCTGTGTACAGGGTCAATAGAAAGTCTATCAGCCTGTATCCCACTCTGTGTACAGGGTCAATAGAAAGTCTATCAGCCTGTATCCCACTCTGTGTACAGGCTCAATAGTAAGTCTATCAGCCTGTATCCCACTCTGTGTATAGGCTCAATAGTAAGTCTATCAGCCTGTATCCCACTCTGTGTACAGGCTCAATAGTAAGTCTATCAGCCTCTATCCCGCTCTGTGTACAGGCTCAATAGAAAGTCTATCAGCCCGTATCCCTCTCTGTGTACAGGCTCAATAGTAAGTCTATCAGCCCGTATCCCACTCTGTGTACAGGCTCAATAGTACGTCTATCAGCCTGTATCCCTCTCTGTGTACAGACTCAATAGAAAGTCTATCAGCCTGTATCCCTCTCTGTGTACAGACTCAATTGTAAGTCTATCAGTCTGTATCCCACTCTGTGTACAGGCCCAATAGAAAGTCTATCAGTCTGTATCCCACTCTGTGTACAGGCCCAATAGAAAGTCTATCAGCCTGTATCCCACTCTGTATACAGGCTCAATAGTACATCTATCAGCCTGTATCCCACTCTGTGTACAGGCTCAATAGTTATTCTATCAGCCTGTATCCCACTCTGTGTACAGGTCAATAGTAAGTCTATCAGCCTGTATCCCACTCTGTATACAGGCTCAATAGTAAGTCTATCAGCCTGTATCCCACTCTGTGTACAGGCTTAATAGAAAGTCTATCAGTCGGTATCGCACTCTGTGTATAGGCTCAATAGTAAGTCTATCAGCCTGTATCCCACTCTGTGTACAGATTCAATAGTTCGTCTATCAGCCTGTATCCCACTCTGTGTACAGGCTCAATAGTAAGTCTATCTGCCTGTATCCCACTCTGTGTACAGGCTCAATAGTAAGTCTATCAGCCTGTATCCCACTCTGTGTACACTCTCAAATGTAAGTCTATCAGCCTGTATCCCACTCTGTGTACAGGCTCAATAGTACGTCTATCAGCATGTATCCTACTCTGTGTACAGGCTCAATAGAAAGTCTTATCAGCCTGTATCCCACTCTGTATACAGGCTCAATAGTACATCTATCAGCCTGTATCCCACTCTGTGTACAGGCTCAATAGTAATTCTATCAGCCTGTATCCCACTCTGTGTACAGGCTCAAATGTAAGTCTATCAGCCTGTATCCCACTCTGTGTACAGGCTCAATAGTAAGTCTATCAGCCGGTATCCCACTCTGTGTACAGGCTCAATAGTACGTCTATCAGCATGTATCCTACTCTGTGTACAGGCTCAATAGAAAGTCTTATCAGCCTGTATCCCACTCTGTGTACAGGGTCAATAGTAAGTCTATCAGCCTGTATCCCACTCTGTGTATAGGCTCAATAGTAAGTCTATCAGCCTGTATCCCACTCTGTGTACAGGCTCAATAGTAATTCTATCAGTCTGTATCCCACTCTGTGTATAGGCTCAATAGTAAGTCTATCAGCCTCTATCCCACTCTGTGTACAGGCTCAATAGTAAGTCTATCAGCCTGTATCCTACTCTGTGTACAGGCTCAATAGAAAGTCTTATCAGCCTGTATCCCACTCTGTATACAGGCTCAATATTACATCTATCAGCCTGTATCCCACTCTGTATACAGTTAATAGTAAGTCTATTAGCCTGTATCCCACTCTGTATACAGGCTCAATAGTAAGTCTATCAGCCTGTATCCCACTCTGTGTACAGTTAATAGTAAGTCTATTAGCCTGTATCCCACTCTGTATACAGGCTCAATAGTAAGTCTATCAGCCTGTATCCCACTCTGTGTACAGGGTCAATAGTAAGTCTATCAGCCTGTATCCCACTCTGTGTATAGGCTCAATAGTAAGTCTATCAGCCTGTATCCCACTCTGTGTACAGGCTCAATAGTAAGTGTATCAGCCTGTATCCCACTCTGTGTATAGGCTCAATAGTAAGTCTATCAGCCTGTATCCCACTCTGTGTACAGGCTCAATAGTAAGTCTATCAGCCTCTATCCCGCTCTGTGTACAGGCTCAATAGAAAGTCTATCAGCCTGTATCCCTCTCTGTGTACAGACTCAATAGTAAGTCTATCAGCCGGTATCCCACTCTCTGTACAGGCTCAATAGTAAGTATATCAGTCTGTATCCCGCTCTGTGTACAGGCTTATTAGTAAGTCTATGAGCCTGTATCCCACTCTGTGTATAGGCTCAATAGAAAGTCTATCAGCCTGTATCCCACTCTGTGTACAGACTCAATAGTAATTCTATCAGCCTGTATCCCACTCTGTGTACAGACTCAATAGTAAGTCTATTAGCCTGTATCCCACTCTGTGTACAGGCTCAATAGTAAGTCTATCAGCCTGTATCCTACTCTGTGTACACGCTCAATAGAAAGTCTTATCAGCCTGTATCCCACTCTGTATACAGGCTCAATAGTACATCTATCAGCCTGTATTCCACTCTGTGTACAGGCTCAATAGTAATTCTATCAGCCTGTATCCCACTCTGTGTACAGGTCAATAGTAAGTCTATTAGCCTGTATCCCACTCTGTGTACAGGGTCAATAGTAAGTCTATCAGCCTGTATCCCACTCTGTGTACAAGCTCAATAGTAAGTCTATCAGCCTGTATCCCACTCTGTGTATAGGCTCAATAGTAAGTCTATCAGCCTGTATCCCACTCTGTGTACAGGTTCAATAGTAATTCTATCAGTCTGTATCCCACTCTGTGTATAGGCTCAATAGTAAGTCTATCAGCCTCTATCCCACTCTGTGTACAGGCTCAATAGTAAGTCTATCAGCCGGTATCCCACTCTGTGTACAGGCTCAATAGTACGTCTATCAGCCTGTATCCCTCTCTGTGTACAGACTCAATAAAAAGTCTATCAGCCTGTATCCCACTCTGTGTACAGGCTCAATAGTAAGTCTATCAGCCTCTATCCCGCTCTGTGTACAGGCTCAATAGAAAGTCTATCAGCCTGTATCCCTCTCTGTGTACAGACTCAATAGTAAGTCTATCAGCCTGTATCCCACTCTGTGTACAGGCTCAATAGAAAGTCTTATCAGCCTGTATCCCACTCTGTATACAGGCTCAATAGTGAATCTATCAGCCTGTATCCCACTCTGTGTACAGGCTCAATAGTAATTCTATCAGCCTGTATCCCACTCTGTGTACAGGTCAATAGTAAGTCTATTAGCCTGTATCCCACTCTGTATACAGGCTCAATAGTAAGTCTATCAGCCTGTATCCCACTCTGTGTACAGGGTCAATAGTAAGTCTATCAGCCTGTATCCCACTCTGTGTATAGGCTCAATAGTAAGTCTATCAGCCTGTATCCCACTCTGTGTACAGGCTCAATAGTAAGTCTATCAGCCTGTATCCCACTCTGTGTACAGGCTCAATAGTACGTCTATCAGCCTGTATCCCTCTCTGTGTACAGACTCAATAAAAAGTCTATCAGCCTGTATCCCACTCTGTGTACAGGCTCAATAGTAAGTCTATCAGCCTCTATCCCGCTCTGTGTACAGGCTCAATAGAAAGTCTATCAGCCTGTATCCCTCTCTGTGTACAGACTCAATAGTAAGTCTATCAGCCTGTATCCCACTCTGTGTACAGGCTCAATAGTAAGTCTATCAGCCCGTATCCCACTCTGTGTACAGGCTCAATAGTACGTCTATCAGCCTGTATCCCTCTCTGTGTACAGACTCAATAAAAAGTCTATCAGCCTGTATCCCTCTCTGTGTACAGACTCAATTGTAAGTCTATCAGTCTGTATCCCACTCTGTGTACAGGCCCAATAGAAAGTCTATCAGCCTCTATCCCACTCTGTATACAGGCTCAATAGTACGTCTATCAGTCTGTATCCCACTCTGTGTACAGGCTCAATTGTAAGTCTATCAGTCTGTATCCCACTCTGTGTACAGGCTCAATAGTACATCTATCAGCCTGTATCCCACTCTGTGTACAGGCTCAATAGTACGTCTATCAGCCTGTATCCTACTCTGTGTACGGGCTCAATAGAAAGTCTATCAGCCTGTATCCCACTCTGTATACAGGCTCAATAGTACATCTATCAGCCTGTATACCACTCTGTGTACAGGCTCAATAGTTATTCTATCAGCCTGTATCCCACTCTGTGTACAGGTCAATAGTAAGTCTATTAGCCTGTATCCCACTCTGTATACAGGCTCAATAGTAAGTCTATCAGCCTGTATCCCACTCTGTGTACAGGCTCAATAGTAAGTCTATCAGCCTGTATCCCACTCTGTGTACAGGCTCAATAGTAAGTCTATCAGCCTGTATCCCACTCTGTGTACAGATTCAATAGTAAGTCTATCAGCCTGTATCCCACTCTGTGTACAGATTCAATAGTAAGTCTATCATCCTGTATCCCACTCTGTGTACAGGCTCAATAGTAAGTCTATCAGCTTGTATCCCACTCTGTGTACAGGCTCAATAGAAAGTCTATCAGTCTGTATCCCACTCTGTGTACAGGCTCAATAGTAAGTCTATCAACCTGTATCCCACTCTGTGTACAGGCTCAATAGTAAGTCTATCAGCCTGTATCCCACTCTGTGTACAGGCTCAATAGTAAGTCTATCAGCCTGTATCCCACTCTGTGTACAGGCTCAATAGAAAATCTATCAGCCTGTAACCCACTCTGTGTACAGGCTCAATAGTAATATCAGTCTGTATCCCACTCTGTGTACAGGCTCAATAGAAAGTCTATCAGTCTGTATCCCACTCTGTGTACAGGCTCAATACTAAGTCTATCAGCCTCTATCCCACTCGGTGTACAGACTCAATAGAAAGTCTATCAGCCTGTATCCCACTCTGTGTACAGGCTTAATAGTAAGTCTATCAGCCTGTATCCCACTCTGTGTACAGGTCAATAGTAAGTCTATCAGCCTGTATCCCACTCTGTGTACAGACTCAATAGTACGTCTATCAGCCTGTATCCCACTCTGTGTACAGGCTCAATAGAAAGTCTATCAGTCTGTATCCCACTCTGTGTACAGGCTCAATAGTAAGTCTATCAGCCTGTATCCCACTCTGTGTACAGGCTCAATAGTAAGTCTATCAGCCTGTATCCCCACTCTGTGTACAGGCTCAATAGTAAGTCTATCAGCCTGTATCCCACTCTGTGTACAGGTCAATAGTAAGTCTATCAGCCTGTATCCTACTCTGTATACAGGCTCAATAGTAAGTCTATCAGCCTGTCTCCCACTCTGTGTACAGGCTCAATAGTAAGTCTATCAGCCTGTATCCCTCTCTGTGTACAGACTCAATAGTAAGTCTATCAGCCTGTATCCCACTCTGTGTACAGGCTCAATAGAAAGTCTATCAGTCTGTATCCCACTCTGTGTACAGGCTCAATAGTAAGTCTATCAGCCTGTATCCCACTCTGTGTACAGGCTCAATAGAAAGTCTATCAGTCTGTATCCCACTCTGTGTACAGGCTCAATAGTAAGTCTATCAGCCTGTATCCCACTCTGTGTACAGGCTCAATAGAAAGTCTATCAGTCTGTATCCCACTCTGTGTACAGGCTCAATAGTAAGTCTATCAGCCTGTTTCCCACTCTGTATACAGACTCAATAGAAAGTCTATCAGCCTGTATCCCACTCTGTGTACAGACTCAATAGAAAGTCTATCAGCCTGTATCCCACTCTGTGTACAGGCTCAATAGAAAGTCTATCAGCCTGTCTCCCACTCTGTGTACAGGGTCAATAGAAAGTCTATCAGCCTGTATCCCACTCTGTGTACAGGCTCAATAGTAAGTCTATCAGCCTGTATCCCACTCTGTGTACAGGCTCAATAGTAAGTCTATCAGCCTCTATCCCGCTCTGTGTACAGGCTCAATAGAAAGTCTATCAGCCTCTATCCCGCTCTGTGTACAGGCTCAATAGTAAGTCTATCAGCCTCTATCCCGCTCTGTGTACAGGCTCAATAGAAAGTCTATAAGCCTGTATCCCTCTCTGTGTACAGGCTCAATAGTAAGTCTATCAGCCTGTATCCCACTCTGTGTACAGGCTCAATAGTACGTCTGTCAGCCTGTATCCCTCTCTGTGTACAGACTCCATAGAAAGTCTATCAGCCTGTATCCCTCTCTGTGTACAGACTCAATTGTAAGTCTATCAGTCTGTATCCCACTCTGTGTACAGGCCCAATAGAAAGTCTATCAGCCCGTATCCCACTCTGTATACAGGCTCAATAGTACATCTATCAGCCTGTATCCCACTCTGTGTACAGGTCAATAGTAAGTCTATCAGCCTGTATCCCACTCTGTATACAGGCTCAATAGTAAGTCTATCAGCCTGTATCCCACTCTGTATACAGGCTCAATAGTAAGTCTATCAGCCTGTATTCCACTCTGTGTACAGGCTCAGTAGTAAGTCTATCAGCCTGTATCCCACTCTGTGTACAGGCTTAATAGAAAGTCTATCAGTCGGTATCGCACTCTGTGTATAGGCTCAATAGTAAGTCTATCAGCCTGTATCCCACTCTGTGTACAGATTCAATAGTACGTCTATCAGCCTGTATCCCACTCTGTGTACAGGCTCAATAGTAAGTCTATCAGCCTGTATCCCACTCTGTGTACAGGCTCAATCGTAAGTCTATCAGCCTGTATCCCACTCTGTGTACAGGCTCAAATGTAAGTCTATCAGCCTGTATCCCACTCTGTGTATAGGCTCAATAGTAAGTCTATCAGCCTGTATCCCACTCTGTATACAGGCTCAATAGTACATCTATCAGCCTGTATCCCACTCTGTGTACAGGCTCAATAGTAAGTCTATCAGCCTGTATCCCACTCTGTGTACAGGCTCAATAGAAAATCTATCAGCCTGTACCCCACTCTGTGTACAGGCTTAATAGAAAGTCTATCAGTCGGTATCGCACTCTGTGTATAGGCTCAATAGTAAGTCTATCAGCCTGTATCCCACTCTGTGTACAGATTCAATAGTACGTCTATCAGCCTCTATCCCACTCTGTGTACAGGCTCAATAGTAAGTCGATCAGCCTGTATCCCACTCTGTGTACAGGCTTATAGACTTGCACAAATACACACAAACACATATATACCGTATTTTTTTGATTATAACACACACTTTTTCCTCCAAATATGGGAGGAAAATGGCGGGTTCATCTTATAATCTGAAGTAAGGTTACTGGGGGGAGTCGGCGGTGGTGGAGCGGGGTCACAGGAGGCACAGTCGGTGCTTCAGGGGGCCGTCGACAAAAGGAGTGTGTCGATGCTGCAATGTCTGGACGCTCATTAGATGTCGGCGCAGATGAGTGGAGCCCCCTTTCCCAATCCTTTCCCTAAGGTGGGCTTCAGGAAAATGGTCACTAGAGGCAGCATATGCGCAGATTGAGATCTCGGCAGACGAGATCTCATTTCCTGAGAACTCAATCTGCGCTTGCACCTCCTCCAGTTTCCATTTTCTTGAAGCCCACCTTAGGAAATTGAATGGGAAAGGGGAATCCGCTCACCTGTGGCGACATCTAATGTACATCCAGTCATCGCAGCAGCGCCCCACTTCTGCTGCCGCCGTCGGCCTCCTGAAGCGGCGATTATAAGACACACCACCAATTTATTTAAAAAAAATGTTTTCATATTCTCCACCCCAAAATTTGGTGTGTGTCTTATAGTCCGGTGCGTCTTATAATCCTCAAAATATGGGGTATATGTGTATATATGTATGAGGTCTGATTCTCACAGACTGACAGAATGGAGAGGGTGTTGAAATTTTTTTCCTTCTCCATGTCCGAGAAACACTGATGCCACTCTGGCCAAACTCTTATGAAGGTCTGATCAGAGTCTGCAACTCCATTATTTTATATTATATTATATATACGTCTGCAGAAGCAGGGGGCATAGGCTGCTAATATTCTCTGCAGCACATGTCCTATTTACACAGGATAATGTTCCGTTAAGAACGTTAATCGTTTTGTGCAACACAAAACATCCTTTCACCTGACAAATGAGCGTTTTCCTCATTGATTGGTGTATCGGCAGCCTGTTTGAACACCACAATTATTGTGAGCGAGCGTCCCTAGGAAACTTGTTCGCGATAATTGTGCAGCATAATATCTAAGCTCTCAGGGGCAGCCTGTCTATTGTATATTAGATTGTAAGCTCCTTGGAGCAGGGTGTATATTAGGCCGGTTTCACACATCCATATGTTTCCGGTACAGTAAATATCCGTGTCGTGTGTATCCATTTGTCCGTGTGTGTCACATTTGTGGCAACCCTGGGCCGCCCGTATGCCACATCATGATCACATGGGAATCAGTGGACAGTTAGCGCTGTTCCCAAGCGCCAGGTGCTGAACACTGCCCTCATCATGGTTCCTGCGGGCGCTGAGATCAGCACCAGCAGGGACAATGATGAGGATAGTAGTAATCTTCTCCCGCAGTGTCCTTGTGTAAAAATAAGAATAAAAAAAATAAAATCCTAATACTCACCTGTCTGAAGTGTCCCTCGCTGTAATCATCTGATCACCAACGCCGAGGTGTCAGGGAGCGGGCCCCTGAGCTGCGCTCATTGAGTAACAGGTCACTGCTCCTGAGCTCAGCTCCGGCCCTGCTGGTGCGGCTTATTCTCCCCGGCTCCTCGGCTTCAGTGGGACACTTCGGACAAGTGAGTATAAGGATTTTATTTTTTTAATCTTATTTTTACACAGGGACACTGTAGGAAAAGACTACTACTAACCTCATTATTGTCCTTGCTGGTGCTGATCACAGTGCCAGCAGGAACCATGATGAGGGCAGCATTCAGCACTCGGTGCTTGGGAACAGCTCTAACTGTACACTGATTCCCAGGCGCCGGTACATGTCACACTGATGACACACAGATGTTATCCGTATGTGTTCAACGGAGACACTTTTTCGAACCGTGAAACACAAAAAAACGGACCTGTCTCCGTTTGGAGCACAAGGACACATGGTCCATGGAAACACACTGACATGTGTGCAGACCCATAGATTTGAATGGGACTGTGTGTGTTAGTGTCTCCAGTACGTGTGGAAAATGTCACCACAAGGACTGGAAACACGGATGTGTGAAAGAGGCCTTAGTCTATAAGCTCTCAGGGGCAGCATGTATAGTGTATATTAGATTGTAAGCTCCTAGGAGCAGGAGGTAGATTATTCTGTAAGCTCTCAGCAGCATGTATATTGTATATTAGATTGTAAGCTCCTCTTGAGCAGGGTGTATTTATCTTTTCATTTCCAAGTCGGCTCTCCTGAGCTTATAATACATGCAGAAATACAGCAATATGCAGCAGGACAGACGTGATCCAGGGAAATATCCGATCGCCACAACTGGGGTCAGGAAGGAATTATTTCCCCCCCTGAGGCAGAACTCTCCGGGGGGTTTCTTCGCCTTCCTCTGGATCTTTGGGTCCAGTGGCTCTCAGCCGGTCCTCAATGACCACATCTAGTTCTGTGGTCTCCATGGGGTCTGACCTGAGAGTCATTGTGATCATGGTTTAATTTCTTAAAGGGCCAGTAATAGTTTTATTACAATGTTGCTTATTGCTATTTCAATAAAAAAAAAAAGAGAATGAAAGTGTCATGTGAGTTTTTTTGTCTTGACTTTTTTGCTAACACTGTTACAATGATGGGAGTGATCATTTCTACCCTCACTATTCCACAAGTACAATCAGAAATTATGGGGGATGTCATTTACAGACGGCAGACCACATGCAGTGGGGAAAATGAGCATTTGATACACTGCTGATTTTGCAAATTTTCCCACCTACAAAGAATGGATAGGTCTGTAATTTTTATCGTAGGTACACCTGTGCGAGACAGAATCTAAAAATCAAAACCGGAAAACTCCATTGTATGATTTTTACATAATTAAATTGCATTCGATTGCAAGAAATATGTATTTGATCACCTACCAACCAGCAAGACTTCTGGCTCTCACAGACCTGTTAGTTTTTCTTTAAGAAGCCCTCCTACCCTGCACTCATTACTTGTATTAATTGCACCTGTTTGAACTCATTACCTGTATAAAAGACACCTGTTCACACACTCAATCAATCACACTCCAACCTCTCCCCCATGGCCAAGACCAAAGAGCTGTCTAAGGACACCTCTGACAAAATTGTACACTGGCATAATGTTGGGATGGGCTACAGGACACAGTAAAACAGTAAAACACTACGCCGTCATGGATTAAAATCCTGCAGGACATGCAAGGTCCCCCTGCTCACACCACCACATGTCCTGAATCGTTTGAAGTTCGCCAATGACCATCTGGATGATCCAGCGGAGAAGGTCATGTGGTCAGATGAGACCAAAATATAACTTGTTGGTATCAACTCCACTCGCCGTGTTTGGAGGAAGAAGAAGGATAAGTACAACCTCAACAACACCGTCCCAACTGTGAAGCATGGTGGAGGAAACATCAAACTTTTGGGGAGCTTTTCTGCAAAGGGGACAGGATGACTGCACTGTATTCAAGGGAGGATGGATGTGGTCATGTATCGTGGGATTTTGGCCAACAACTTCTTCCCTCAGTAGTAGCATTGAAGATGGGTCGTGGCTGGGTCTTCCGGCGTGACAATGACCCGAAACAGACAGCTAGGGCAACTAAGGAGTGGCTCTGTAAGAAGCATTTCAAGGTCCTGGAGTGGCCTAGCCAGTCTCCAGACCTGAACCCGATAGAAAATCTTTTTAGGGAGCTGAAACTCAATGTTGCCCAGCGACAGCCCCGAAACCTGAAAGATCTGGAGGAGGGGCCAAAATCCCTGCTGCAGTGTGTGCAAACTTGGTCAAGGACTACAGGAAACGTCCAACCTCTGTAATTGCAAACAATGGTTTCTGTACCAAATATCAAGTTCTGTTTTTCTATTGTATCAAATACTTATTTCATGCAATTAAATGCAAATTAATTATGTAAAAATCATAAAATGTGATTTTCAGGATTGTTTTTACGATTCCGTCTCTCACAGTTGAAGAGTACCCACGATAAAAATAACAGACCTCTCCGTTCTTTGTAGGTGGGAAAGCTAGAAAAATCGGTAGTATATCAAATACTTATTTTCCCCACTGTATTTTTCCACCCATAGTGGTATCATAATCTCAACTACTGTCCCAAGTAACATTTTAAGTGTTATGGAGGCCAATCTCTGTTATGGGGTAGGGCTCTAAAATAGTATACCATATTTTGCTGACTATAAGACGCACCTTTTTCCCAAAAAATTTCGGAGGAAAATAGGGGTGCATCTCATCTTCCGAATGTAGCTTACCGAGGGTGGCGGCGGTGGAGCAGGGTTACAGCAGGCAGGAAGCCGGCAGCAGCAGGAGTGGGGCGGTGCTGTGGCAGGAGTGGGGCAGTGCCCCCTCTCCCCTGTAAGCTATATTCAGTCTATAAGACGGACCCCCATTTGACACATTAAAAATATTTTTTTCTTGTTTTCCCTCCTCAAAATTGGGTGCATCTTATGGTTCGGTGCGTCTTATAGTCCGCAAAATACGGTATGTCCTACACAAAAAAATACCTGATAGAAGACTGAAGACCGGGACACAGAGCCAACGATAAAAAGAGACACAAGGTTCTTGTATAAAAGTAGGAAACAGACTAAAGAGGTCTGCAACAAGTGGCCCTGGGCAATACTTAGAGGTAGGTTTTATATCTCATTCAGACATCAATGATTTTTCTTGTATGCAAACAATAGTCTGAGTTTGATCGGTAGTTTTTATCAGCATGTCATCAGAGTTTGCTCCGTGTGCCATCAGTGTTTGGTCACAGTTTCAACAATTTTTCTCGGATGAAAAAAAAAAAAGAAACAATGAAGGTTTCTCGAGCTTCTCATATCAAACCACAGTGGATCAAGATTGGACATATCTCTGTGATTGTGCAGACCACTCGATCAGCAAAAAACACACAGACATGTGAACAGTTCCATAGACTATAATAGGTATGAGTTCTCTGTGTGAACAACATGGATAGAACTCGTAAGTGAAAAACTGATATCTGAATGAGGCCTAAGGCTTTGCTCAGCAATGGCCACTATTATCAGATCATGGCCAACATTTACTAAAACTAAAATATCTTATTTTATGCATCTTTTGCCAAGCTGAAGTGTTTTGTGACAAATTTATTAAAAGGCGCACCAGACTTCTGCACAATACAACTGATGGTCCCAACCCCATTTATAAGGCAAGAAATCCCACTTATTAAACCTGAGAGGGCACACCTGTGAAGTGAAAACCATTTCCGGTGACTACCTCTTGAATCTCATCAAGAGAATGCCAAGAGTGTGCAAAGCAGTCATCAAAGCAAAAGGTGGCTACTTTGAAGAACCTACAATATAAGACATATTTTCAGTTGTTTCACACTTTTGTTAAGTATATAATTCCACATGTGTTAATTCATAGTTTTCATGCCTTCAGTGTGAATGTACAATTTTCATAGTCATGAAAATACAGAAAAATCTTTAAATGAGAAGGTGTGTCCAAACTTTTGGTCTGTACTGTATGTACAAACATGCAGGTCAACAACACCTTATGCAACCGGGGGGAAATTTGAGTCCAAGTTTTTTGGGGGGCAGAGGAGCTTTTGAACCCCCATCTGATCCCTTAGTAACTGTTTGTGACCGCTTGATGCGTTTTCCACCCTGCATCTTGTCTCCTGGCTGAATTCCACAGCGCATGTCAGCTGAAGACGTCTCTCACAGACACAGACAGGAAGGGAGTGTGGGAGATGTCAAAGCTCCCAACTGTCCCGGATTCAGCAGGGCTGTCCCGATTTGAGGGCCCAGTCCCACCACTTCTAATACTCACCTATCTCCAAAGTCATCATCGCTCTGTGGTTCCTCCTCCTCGGGGAGTGGGGCTGCATCTCTGCTCTCACATAAATTAAATAAACTATTCCCTTCTTTTGTGATCAGGATGTTGGACACTATTACTGGAAGGGGTCCAGAATGGTGAATATTCTTACTGGAAGGGGCTCAGGATGGAAGACATTATACCAGGAAGGAGCCCAGGATGGGCGACATTAGTACAGAATGGGGGACATTAGTATATTATGGGGGGGGGACACGTATGCCTTTATAGGCTTTAGATTGGCACAAGGACTAATACATCTGACCAAAATCTAGGTGGGGGCCCAGGTCCAAATTTTGCACCTGGGCCCATCGGACTGTCGTTACGCCACTGCACATAGATATGGTCAAAACCGTGGCATACTGCCAATTGCGGCATACCATGCAACCGCTATGGGGCCCGTGATTCGGGGGGGCCCTGCACCAGGCCCCTTCCTGCATCGTACTTTCAATTGTATCGGCATCCTGGTTCTGGATGACTTTACACTTTAAAACAATGATGGGAGAGGAAGCCGTCAGATGACGCTCCCTCTCCCATCATTCTCCCTCTGCGTTTGAGCTCTGTGACTTCTCAGCGCAGAGGGCACGATGATGTCACTACAGAGGGTCAGAAGACGTGCTGCAGAGACCGGAGCAGTGGGGGCCATTATACTGTGTGGATGGTTATGTTGGTTCCATCATACTGAGAGGAGGGATGTGGGGTCCATTATACTGTACAGCGGCCCATTATACTGTATAGAGGGCTGTGTGGCGATCACAGTTGGGGCATCATTCTGTGTTGGGGTCACTAGACTTTTCCGTTCGGAGGGTTGAGGGGGAGGTGGGTATAGAAGGGTCATCATACCATGTGTATGGTTGGTACCGTGGAAGAATTCACTGTGGGGGTATCATACTGTGTTTCGGGGGGACACTATAGTTGGCATCATACTTTGAGGGCAATGAATGGGCAATCTAGGGTCTTCAATAGGAGGAAAATTACTTTGTAAGGGCTGAAAAGCTGTGAGATATACTCTTCTGTGACCCTGGCAAATATTAAGGGTTTTTTTGGGGGTGAGCCCAATTGCAACTTCTGTTATGGGGCCTCAAGATTTCTGTGTACGCCCCTGGGTCTAAGCAAAGCTATGTAAAATAAATATGAACAAAGCCCCCAGCCCAGAGGAGCTGCATCTAACAGCTCTTAAGAAGCTCAGCACCATTACTGCTGTGCCCTTGTACATAATTTATAGAGACTCACTAGTGACTGGTACTGTGCCGAGCAACTGGCACAAAGCTAATATGGTGCTCATTATTAAAAAGGGATTATATATATAGGACTATGTGATGGAAAGTAAGTATTATAAGTTATAGCCAGTATGGTTTTATGAAGGACAAAAGTTGTGAAACTAAAATGATGAGCTTTTATGGAGATGTGAGTAGAAACCTGGACAGAGGGGTATATGTGAATATAGTGTTTGTAGACTTTGTAAGGCTATGTGCCCACGTTGCATTTATGAAGCAGAAAATTTCTGCTGCATAAATGCAAGTCCTCTCCCGGAAAAACGCATGCGGAATTCCGCACGCGTTTATCGCGCTTTTTTCGCGCGTTTTTCACGCGTTTTCCACATGCGGAATTGCCTTGCGTTTTTTATGCATTGGACAAAGGCAATTCTGCATGCGGAAACGCAAAATTAAATGACATGCTGCGGATTTTTGAACGCGGCATAAACGCTGCGGAAAAATCCGCAGCATGTGCATAGAAGTTGCGGAAACCCATTGGGGATCATGGGGTGCGGGTTACCAAGCATTTTACAAGCGTTTCCGCTGCGGAAATTCCGCATCAAAAACGCTTGTAAAACGCTACGTGGGCACACAGCCTAAATGCATGTGACACTGTCCCACACAGACGCTTAACGAGTAAATTAAAGTCTATCAGTTTAGAAAATAAGGATTGTAATTGGATCGAAAACTGGCACAAAGACCCAAGCATAGATTTGTGGTGTATGACTCCTATTCTGAATTTTCTCCAGTTATAAATTGTGTACCCAAAGGTTCAATGCTGGATCTGCTATTATTCAACTTATTTATTATTAATCCAAAAGATGGTATAAATAGTGGTATTTCTATTTTTTGCAGATGATCGCAAGCTATGTAGTATACTGCAGTTTACGGAGGATGTTTATAATTCACAAATCGACTTGGAGAAACTCAGTGTTTGAGCATCCAAGTGGATGATGAGGTTAAAAGTGTAGAAATCTAAAGTTATGCACCTGGGCACTAATAAAAGGTGAACATCATACATTCTAGGGATAGTAAAATTAGGAGAGTCACTTGCAGAGGAGGATCTTGGTGTACTTGTAATGACAATGTCTTCTTAGAATAATTGGCATTGGGGGTCTGAGAACATTAATCCCAGGACATGAAGACTATGGTTCTAGAACTTTTTTATACAAATTGAACATCTTGACACTTTTCTCAGTCCCAGAACACTGACATAAAATTCCACCAAGATTAGATGAACTCCTTTAAAACTTCCTTACCATTTTGTGTCTGTAGCTCCATTTGAGTGTTGTTTTTTTCTTCTGCATATAGGTAATTTCATCTGAAAGGGAGTAAAGATACCCTGAGTTTGTTTGCTCTCCTTTACCACGAGTAGATAAGTGAGATGAATAAAATAAAACATTCTGCAGGTGGACATACCTTCAAAGCCACCATAAAGCCATCCAAGCCCACAAATCTTGGTGGAACTGGCTAAACATCTGATGTGCATGTACAGTAAATTTAAAGTTACAACTAGTGTTGAGCGAGCACTAAAATGCTTGGGTGCTCGAAGCTCGGGCCGAGCTCACTGTGATACTCGGGTGCTCGACCCGAGCAACGAGCCCAATGTTAGTCTGGCTCCCCCGGCAGTCTGTAGAAAGCCTAACAAGTGCCCAAAACGATAGTGACAGTGCTCAAATGACATGGGGACAGCATGGGGATCGCCCCAGGAACCATTTCTGACCCCCAGGTCACTGCTGTCAACAACGTGGTCAGAGGTATTAAGCCACTTTTACAGGCTCAAAATAAAAAGTTCAAAAACGAAAGTGAAAGTGCTTTCCTGTGAAATATGTTAAGGATAGTGTTGAGCGATACCTTCCGATATCAGGAAATATCGTATCGGATTGGATCGGACCGATACCCAAAAAGTATCGGATATCGCCGATTCCGATACCGGAAACCAATGCAAGTCAATGGGACACAAATATCGGAATGAAAATAAACCCTTTCTTTCCTTGTAGGTTAATTCTACAAGAAGTAAAACAACTAAGAATAATGTAGAATGTATTACGCGAAAAGCCGGCAATTCAGCAGCGGCATACACCGGTACCCGACAATTTACAACAGAAAGAATAGAGCTTCACACATAGATTAGATAGATAGAAACATGTCAGTCACATATATATGAAGTACAGTGACAGTGTTGCTTACTGTACTTGTCATTTAGTGTAAAGGATTTATTTAAAAATATAATAGTGTTTTCATGCACCGTCTCTTTAAAAAAGCCGGCCGGCAATTCAGCATCTGTACCCGACAATTTAGAATAGAAGGAATAGAGAATCATACATAGATTAGATAGATAGAAACATGTCAGTCACATATATATGAAGTACAGTGATAGTGTTGATTACTGTACTTGTCATTTAGTGTTAAAATAAAGGATTTATTTAAAAAAAAATTGGCGTGGGGTTCCCCATAATTTTAGTCTCTAGCGGAGGTTAAGCAGACGGCTGGGGCAGATGTTTGAAGCCTGGGAAGGGGGTAATACCCACGGAGCTTCCCAGGCTACTAATATCAGCCCCCTTTACTAGCTATTAAAATGGGGGACCCCCTCAAAAAAATGACGTGGGGTCCCCCCTAATTTAATAGCTAGCAAAGGCTAGGCAGACAGCTGGGGGCTGATATTAATAGCCCAGGAAGGGTGCCATGAATATTGGCCCCCTCCCAGGCTAGAAACACCAGCCGTCAGCCGCCCCAGAAATGGCGCATCCATAGGATGCGCCAATTCTGGCACTTAGCCTCGCTCTTCCCACTGCCCTGTAGGGTTGGGGTTGATGTCAGCTTATAATGCCAGCTGACATCAAGCCCAGGTTAGTAATGGAGAGGCGTCTATAAGACACCCCCATTACTAACCCCATAGTCAAAGTTAAAAAAAAAAAACACAAACACCCAGAATAAAGTCCTTTAATTGAAATAAACACACAATTCTTTATTGTTCTAAATTAAACCATACTTACCATCACGTCCATTCCAGCTGAAGCCAACGATCTCCTGCAATAAAAGAAAAATAATAAAGCAACCTCATCCTTACCTTTCCATGGTTCCCAGGACAGCTTCAGCTCTGCTACATCGTGATGACAGGCTGGACCGCAGCAGAACGCTGCCATCCAGCCTGTCATCCCGCAGACACTGAGAAGCGCAGGCATGCTTGCGCTCCTCAGTGTCTCTCTGTGACGGCATCCAGATGAGCCGAGGTCATGTCCAATGAACTCAGCTCACCTCATGCACGTCACTGACAGCGTGGGAAAATTCTCACGCTGAAGCGCTGAGTGCAGGAGAATTTTCCCACGCTGTCAGTGACGTGCATGAGGTGAGCCGAGTTCATTGGACATGACCTCGGCTCATCTTTATGCTGTCACAGAGAGACACTGAGGAGCGCAAGCATGCCTGCGCTTCTCAGTGTCTGCGGGATGACAGGCTGGATGGCAGCGTTCTGCTGCGGTCCAGCCTGTCATCTCGATGTAGCAGAGCTGAAGCTGTCGTGGGAACCATGGAAAGGTAAGGATGAGGTTGCTTTATTATTTTTCTTTTATTGCAGGAGATCGTTGGCTTCAGCTGGAATGGCTGTGATGGTAAGTATAGTTTAATTTAGAACAATAAAGAATTGTGTGTTTATTTCAATTAAAGGACTTTATTCTGGGTGTTGTGTTTTTTTTAAATACTTTACTAGAAATTCATGGTGGTCATGTCTAATATTGGCGTGACCCCATGAATTTCGGGCTTAGGGCCAGCTGATAATGCCAAGCTGGCCTTAACCCCTTTATTACCCAGTGAGCCACCGCACCAGGGCCCTGGATGAGTTGGGTACAGCGCCAGAAGATGGCGCTTCTATGAACGCGCCATTTTCCGGGGTGGCTGCGGACTGCAATTTGCAGCGGGTGGGGCCCAGAAAGCTTGGTTCTCCCTGCGCTGCGGATTCCAGCCCCCAGCTGCCTAGATGTACCTGGCTGGACACAAAAATAGGGCGAAGCCCCACGTATTTTTTTTTTTAATTATTTCATGAAATTCATGAAATAATTAAGAAATAAAGGGCTTCCCTATATTGTTGTGTCCAACCAGGTACAAATAGGCAGCTGGTGGTTGGGGGCAGCCCGTACCTGCCTGCTGTACCTGGCTGGACACAAATATAGTGCGAAGCCCCACGTCAATTTTTTTAAAATTATTTCATGAAATAATTTTTTAAAAAAAGGGCTTCCCTATATTGTTGTGTACGGCCAGGTACAAATAGGCAGCTGATGGTTGGGCGCAGCCCGTTCCTGCCTGCTGTACCTGGCTGGACACAAATATAGGGCGAAGCCCCACATCAATTTTTTTTTAATTATTTCATGAATTTCATGAAATAATTAAAAAAAAAAAAACGTGGGGCTTCTCCCTATTTGTGTGTCCAGCCAGGTACAACTAGGCAGCTGGGGGATGGAATCTGCAGCGCAGGGAGGCCCAAGCTTTCTGCCCCCCCCCCCCCCCGATGCAAATTGCAGTCCGCAGCCACCCCGGAAAATGGCGCGTTCATAGAAGCTGGATGCTGTACCTGGCTGGCATACAAAAATATGGCAAAGCCCACGTCAAAATTTTTGGGAAAAATTAATTAAAAAATAAATAATCATTTAGGGACTGCATCTTTATTAACTCCTCAAATGTCATTTAGTGTTAAAATAAATGATTTATTTTAAAAAAAATTTGCGTGGGATCCCCCATAATTTTAGGCTCTAGCGGAGGTTAAGCAGACGGCTGGGGCAGATGTTTGAAGCCTGGGAAGTGGGTAATACCCACGGAGCTTCCCAGACTACTAATATCAGCCACCAGCTGAATACCTAGCCTTTACTAGCTATTAAAATGGGGGACCCCCTCAAAAAAATGACATGGGATACCCCCTATTTAATAGCTAGCAAAGGCTAGGCAGACAGCTGGGGGCTGATATTAATAGCCCAGGAAGAGTGCCATGAATATTGGCCCCCTCCCAGGCTAGAAACACCAGCCGTCAGCCGCCCCAGAAATGGCGCATCCATAGGATGCGCCAATTCTGGCGCTTAGCCTCGCTCTTCCACGCTGCCCTGGTGCGGTGGCAGGGGGTAATAGGGTTGGGGTTCATGTCAGCACCAGCTGCCATGAAGCCCAGGTTAGTAATGATGGGCGTCTATAAGACACCCCCATTACTAACCTACAAAGTGTTAAAAAGAAAAAACACACACTACACCCAGAAAAAAATAATTTATTTGAAATAAAACACACAATTTTATTTAATTCTTCGTTTACTAAAAAAAAATAGTTACCTGTCCACGTTCCTGCGCTGATCTCCCATGCACAGCTGTCACATCTGGAGATGGTGACAGCTGTGCATGGCTGCTGTAAGCTCACACTGCCGGGAACACGTCCGCTCCCGGCAGCGGGAGCCACTGACTGAGGTCACCGGAGTGCATTCAGGCAGCGCAGCTCCGGAGACCTGCTTTACGGCACTGCTGTACCGTGGGAATTTCTCACGATACAGCAGGGCCGTAAAGGAGCTAACCGGAGCAGCGCTGCCTGAACTCCGGCGAACCCGCTTATGCAATGACGGGGCTGCTTTACGGCCCCATCAGTCTAGCGGCGGCAGCGGTTCAGAGCGGTCACATTCTATGTGGCTGCTCTAAACTGGAGATCATCGTGGGACACTCGTGGACTACTACGGAGGGGTAAGGATAAGGTTGTGGTTTATTATTTTATATTTTATTACAGGAGATCGATGGCTTCGGGGAATTAGGTGTCTAGGTGAGTATAGGTGTAGTTTTTTATTTTTTACTTTATTTTAGGTGGCGATCAGCGGGGACAGGTAATGTATGAACTAATTTATTGTAGGCAACCACTGGCCACCAATGACATGTATTTAACATTTATTGGGGACATAGTAGGGCAATTTAAATAGCAGGATCAGGCTGATGGGAACTACTGCTCCCATCGAGCTGATCCTGCTGGCACGAGTGGACCGGGGACAGACATAGGCCGATGGGAGTAGTAGTGTCACATCGGCCTATGTCTGCCTGCACGCACACACCCGCAGACATCACACAGACACCGCACACACCCGCAGACATCGCACAGACACCGCACACACTCGCAGACATCGCACAGACACCGCAGACATCGCACAGACACCGCGCACACCCGCAGACATCGCACAGACACCGCACACACCCGCAGACATCGCGCAGACACACGCACAGACACCGCACACATCGCACAGACACCGCACACACCCGCAGACATCGCGCAGACACACGCACAGACACCGCACACATCGCACAGACACCGCACACACCCGCAGACATCGCGCAGACACACGCACAGACACCCCCACACACCAATCATGACGGGCTGATCGTCTGGGAGGTGACGCTGTGCGGCCAGCCAATCACTGTAATGCCCACAAACAACATGGCTGCGTCATTACAGTGACTGGCTGGCAATCCCTGCATGTTCATTGGCTCTGTAAAGAGCACCAAACATGCAGGGCGGAGACCCGAGCTCCCGCCCGAGTAACCCGGAAATGCTCGGTGCTCGCCGAACATCCCGAGTAGCGTGATGCTCGGGCGAGTACCGAGCAGTGTCGAGCATGTTCGCTCAACACTAGTTACAACCCTTTTATTCTCCTGGTAGATAAGCCACCACCATAGGCTTACACTCTCTCCCCATTGGATTTAGAGTAGATACAGAGAGTTAGTTGTCGGATGATCAGCCAGCAGCCATCTAAGCTTTAGACTATTGGTGACAGAAGGAATAGCAGAATTTTATTTGCATAGTGATTTTCACTTTCATGTTGAGTAGTGTTACTTTCTTTATCTATCTTCTAACGTTCCTGAATCTTCTATTGTGACCTGATCTCATCTACAAACCTGTCTCTCTACGTCGGATGATTGTGATACAAAGTGCAAAGTAATCTAACAGAATTTTCAAACTTGTCAATTAAGTTCTGACTAAGTTTTTTGTCTTATGGGGATTAAAAGATATTACCTACTATGGTTGTTGCTTTCATGTTGTCCCTGAAGAATTCTCTATGGCTCATTCAATATAGAAGGTTGAATAAAATGATACCGAAATATCTGCAATCCGAGGTCTTATTCCAAAGAAATCCATTGCCACGTTATTGCCAGGGACAGTGGGCACCTACTCTGTCCCTCGAGCTAGGGGAACCCTAGTCTATCCCTTGTCCCCCGGATTACTCCTGATGGCAGAGATGCCAGGGTATCGTACCTTGCTGTGCTCCTATATTAACACTGATCTATTCCTCCCATGAGCGGAAGAAGTTAATAGGATAATACAAACCAGACAGGGGTAAACAGACAGGGATAAAAGAAAACTACAATCATACAAATACACTCACAAAACTACTGAGTGGGAAAAAGGGGAAGGTAAAGCAGGGACAAACCAAATGGGAGAGAATAAGAGGGAAAACATGCAAACCAACTCCATGCATAAATCTCCTGAAAATCACTCCAAAAACTTGCTACTAACACTGAACTTATCCTTCAATTCCAAACCAGGAAGTCACTGGCAAGGAAGGAAGTCAGGAGGTGGGTTTTAAAACCTGCAGGGAGTAACAAACTCTGAACAGCTAATACAATAAAGACAGAGAGAGTCCAACTAAGCAGTTTAACCCTTGCAGCAACAGAGCAATGAAAGCCAGAACTGCTAATAGATCGGTGAAGCCGTTCTAACTACCGCAGGTAGTCACTGGCCGCTGCGATTGTCCGACCCCACTCTGTCGCGGTATTCCAGTGAATCCACTTTTTGTAATATGCAAATTAGCTAATAAAAATCTATGAGCCCGACATAGATCTCCCTGAGAATCAGCCTCCAGAGTTTATTTTAGATGTAATGGAGCGTTACTAGTGTGAGACATGTAATGACTGACAGTCTGCTCTTGTGATCTCACTGAGGAGCTGTATGTTATTATAACTAAACACAGCAGAGCTGAACTTTGTCTCATTACAAATAAACCCTAAGGGTCTGTACTCCACTTCCCCTAGGTTGAACCAATGCTTCATGGGTATATACAGTATATTTTATTTTTATCATACTGTGCTTTTCTGTATCTGCATTTTCTTTTTTTAGCTGTTCACTTGCTGCCTTGAGACATTTGGGTATGTATCTATTGTATGCCATTTTTTGTAGGACTCTGTTCCACATTAATACTGTTAACTTGTGTCAAAAAGCAAAGGTATGTCTTTTTAATATATGTTTTTGCTTGTCATATGTGATTTTCTTCCCTGAAGAAGTGGGGTTTCTTTGTTCCACACTCCAAATTGTATTCCGTTTTTAGACAAGTTGCTACTTTACTAGTAAAGATTTTATATATATACTGTATATATATATATATATATATATATATATATATATATATATATATGTATATATATATATATATATACACATTATTTTGGGTGTTTTGCTTCCATCACTTATCGTTTATTTACTGTAGTTTGTTTGGGTGTATCCCTTTAAATAATTTTTGGGCCGTTCTCTTAGGGTATTGTTGCTAACAAAGGAAGAAGTGGAAAATAAAAAAATCACCAGAGTGCTCCTTTAAGACACTGCTGCTTATAATACAAGAGCTTAAAAGTCTATAGGGAAACCAACTCTGTGTCAAAATCAGGAATGAGTTACTGAGGAGCTGGAAGAAATAAGTGGTTTGTTACCTGATACACTACGATTTTCCCACCAAAAAATGTCAGACAATGAAACCACATGTGTAGAGTTCAATAGCTTTCAAATAAAAAGTATGTGGATTTAGCGTCCAGCTCAGTATGCAGTAAATATGCCGGAAAAGTGAACTATATTATTCAAAAATTAAATTTCTTGGACAGTATAATGGGTGATCTGCAGCTAATGCTCATTTTAAAAAGATTTATTGCCAGTACATTTGCCCTTCAGCAAAATGGCGTTTTCAACACCATCTACTGTGCAGCAATGCTTCTGGCTTCCTTTACACACTGTGATGTCATTTCACATCCCTTTCATACTATTTAATGTATATGATGTGACGCTCTCAGCCCTGCCCTGGGAAGGTGGGGGATACTCGGAGCCGGGTCAGATGTTGAGGGGGATGCAGCCGTGGCCTGGACCCGTTCCGTGCCCAGGGCCGTCACATTAAAAATTATGTTAGGGCTTTCCAGGTTGAGTGGTAATTGTCGACTACGCCACCTGTGGTGTCTGGTGAAGGGCCACCAGCGCCGCTACAGTCCGCTGAGGCCCGGTGTCATGGCGGCTAAAGTTCTCGCTGCTCCCCACAGGCGGAGCGTGGCCTCAGGGCAGGCAAAGCAGGATGGAGGGGGAGTAGTAGTGTGGGAGTACGGGTACCGCGTCGCGTGGTATGTCGCGTAATGAACAGTCCGGAGGCCATAGGGATGAATTTCCAAGGCTTTACTCACAGTTCTCTTAAGCAGCGCAAGGCTTCTCCCTGCTCCTCGCGGAGTCCTGCGGCCACCAGGGACGGGGGTCCGACTACCTCCGAGGAAGTCCAATGTTCGGTAGCGACCCTACACCAGAGTGTTCCTGCACTACAGACTTCACCCTTTCCCATCTGTGCGTGTGTAGTAGATAGGTCAGGTCTCCCTCTGAGCTCCTCTCAGGTGTAGGGCTCGGGTGGCAATTCCTCTCCATCCGAGGCCCGGCGGGATCCTCAGGGCCTAACCGGGCTTTCCCGTCCTGGACATAGAGTGCGAAGTCGGGTGTCGGGGGCCGGTACCTCTCTTGCAGCCGGAATCCCTCTGAATAGATCAGGTAGGCGAGGACAGGTGGCGTACTCCGCTCCGTCTGCATTCTCCCCGGGACCCATTTGCTAGGGAGCCCTACTCTAAAGCTCCCGTGCCTACTTGATCCTGGTCCTTGGCCGGGTTGAGACATTCCTTGTCTGCAACCTACCTCTCGTCCCAAAGATCAGGGTACGAGAGCTGTGTCCCATACCGGTGCAGGCCCACACAGGATCTGCGCTCCCGGAGGGAAGTCACATCACACACAGTTCATGACAGCACAGTACGACCACTAAAAAGGACAGGTCCACACAGGACCAGGTTTGAACCATCAAAGGATTGAAGGACCAGAAAGAACCAGCAGAAAGACCGAAGGACCAAGATCCAAGATGGCATTCTATTGAATATGAAATTAGAAGTGTAACTAACTAACTGTTCCTCCACCCACACCCACTAACTGGTTCCTACCACTTTGTGTTCCCCAGTCTCCCTGCAACCAGGGGAGCAGCACCTAGTGCATACTAGCCCCCTCTGGTGGAGAAGTGTGGTGTTGGATGCAAAGGTTGGGTCACGACTATCACGCTGTTCTTACCTCAGAGGAGGAACACTACACTCCATTAGAGAAGTGCAGCATCCCTGTGGCGGTCGAAACCCTCAGGGGCGCCACATATGCACATGGTCATATATCTGTATATTGTATATTCACCTTATATATGTATTTTTATAACATTGTATAATCACCTTCCTAATCACTTTGCCTTTAAATATGTGGCATTTGTATCCTATCACTGCTTGAGAAAGGTTCATACCTCAGAATCGAAAAGTTGCCACTGCCACGATGGGCTAATAAACAACAATTATTTATTTTGTCATAGTTTTTTAAAGATATATAATAAATGTGATGTTTTATACTTACTTTTACATCGCTGGAGGATTCCCTTTTGTTGTTTGATCTACAGCATATCTTCATAATGGTAGGTCAAACACAAAGGCTCCGATTTGTCATTTGCGATTTCTTTTTTTTTGTGCCAAATTCTTCAATATGACACACGCAATTCATGAATTTGGTGCAAAAACTTTTGAAAATGCTCTTTTTTTCCCCCATTTTAAATCAGTTTTGTGACTTTTTAGCACCAAAGGTGGCAAATACTTTAAAAAGTTTCAAAATGTGCCAAAACGAAAATTCACCCAGAAACCACATTCCAGCGGAGGACTGATATAAGATGTGCCAAAAAAGTGTGACATTTGGTAAAAGTTGCATTTCGTGAATTAGTCTAAAGTATCTGGACAAGCAAAGGAGAAGGAAAAAAACATGGAAAAAATAAAGACAATTTAAAAAGTAGCACAAAATGTATAAAGAATATGGCAGGAATCCTAAAGCCATTAACAAAAAGAAAATGACTTCAGAAACTGGAGAAACCACAAATGATGAATCAGGGACAAAGTGTTTAAAAAAGTTGCAGAACCTGCCAGCTCAGGACTTGTGTCCTATTATTAACTGATATAAATTATACACGTTTTATGTGTTATTAAAACCAAAGTGATACATAGACTGGCCACGCTCACCCACATGCCGCACATAATTTACATGATGCAGTGCAGAACCCCTGTGTAGCTGGAAGGTAATACAATATTGAGCCAAACACAGGATCTTTATGGAGAGCAGTCATCACAGGAAGCCCTCATACGACAACCACGTTTGCAAGTTAAAGGTGCCCATGTAGGCAACACTACGCAAGTGTTCATAGACAATCAGGATCTGTAGTTAAAGTACAGTGTCAGTGAGGAAAAAAAAGTATTTAGTCAGCCACCAAGTGTGCAAGTTCTCCCACTTAAAAAATGAGAGAGGCCTGTAATGGACATCATAGGTAGACCTCAACTATGAGAGACAAAATGAGAAAACAAATCCAGAAAATCACATTGTCTGATTTGGAAATAAATTTTTTTTAAATTTTGGTAGAAAATAAATATTTGGTCAATTACAAAACAAGCAAGATTTCTGGCTCTCACAGACCTGTAACTTCTTCTTTAAGAGGCTCCTCTGTCTTCCACTCATTACCTGTAGTACTGGCACCTGTTTGAACTTATTATCAGTATAAAAGACACCTGTCCGCAACCTCAAACAGTCCCACTCCAAATTCCACTATGGTGAAGATGAAGACCAAAGAGCTGTCGAAGGACACCAGAAACAAAATTGTAGCCCTGCACCAGGCTGGGAAGACTGAATCTGCAATAGGCAAGCAGCCTGGTGTGAAGAAATCAACTGTGGGAGCAATAATTAGAAAATGGAAGACATACAAGACCACTGATAATATCCCTCGATCTGTGACTCCACACAAGATCTCACCCCGTGGGGCCAAAATGATCTCAAGAACGGTGAGCAAAAATCCCAGAACAACACGGGGGGACCTAGTGAATGACCTGCAGAGAGCTGGGACCAATGTTACACAGACTACCATCAGCAACACACTACACCGCCAGGGGCTCAGATCCTGCAGTGCCAGACGTGTCCCCCTGCTTAAGCCATTACATGTCCGGGCCCATCTGAAGTTTGCTAGAGAGCATTTGGATGATCCAGAAGAGTATTGGGAGAATGTCATATGGTCAGATGAAACCAAAGTAGAACTGTTTGGTAGAAACACAACTCGTCGTGTTTGGAGGAGAAAGAATGCTGAGTTGCATCCAAAGAACACCATACCTACTGTGAAGCATTGGGGCTGTTTCTCTGCCAAGGGACCAGGATGACTGATCCGTGTACATGAAAGAATGAATGGGGCCATGTATCGTGAGATTTTGAGTGCAAACCTCCTTCCATCAGCAAGGGCATTGAAGATGAAATGTGGCTGGGTCTTTCAGCATGCCAATGATCCCAAGCACACCACCAGGGCAATGAAGGAGTGGCTTCGTAAGAAGCATTTCAAGGTCCTGGAGTGGCCTAGCCAGTCTCCAGATCTAAAACCTATAGAAAACCTTTGGAGGGAGTTGAAAGTCTGTGTTGCCCAGTGACAGCCCCAAAACATCACTGCTCTAGAGGAGATCTGCATGGAGGAATGGTCCAACATACCAGCAACAGTGTGTGAAAGGGTAGTTATCCAGCAACTCGTGAAAGTGACTTAAAAAATAGCCTTTATTTTGAAAAAATTAAAACCATGAGACCATAGTGCAAATAAAAGCGTACAGTGTGTGCCAACCTTGTGAAGACTTACAGAAACCGCTTGACCTCTGTCACTGCCAACAAAGAATATATTGAGATGAACTTTTGTAATTGACCAAATACTTATTTTCCACCAAAATTTTAAAAATAATTCTTTCCAAATCAGACAATGTGATTTTCAGGATTTGTTTTCTCATTTTGTCTCTCATAGTTGAGGTCTACCTATGATGTCAATTACAGGCCTCTCTCATCTTTTTAAGTGGGAGAACTTGCACAATTGGTGGCTGACTAAATACTTTTTTTCCCCACTGTAAATGCACATTTAGTAGTTGGACCAAAGTCTTGGCGCCTAAAGGGACCCAAAACCCCTTCATTACATTGGAACACTTCACTAATATTAATGGAACATAGTAGATGGTGGCCCAAGACTTTACATTGGAGCATCAAGTTACACCTCTGCTGACAATGTAGTGATCTTGGCTGTCTTTCCAACTGTGACGCCTCAAAGCCTTCTGTAAGCCCCTTAGCTGGGAGATGGGGGACTCAGAGTCGGGTCCTGTGATAGAGAGATGGGGTGCAGCCGTGGCCCAGACCCGACCCATGCTCAGGGCCGTCACATTAAAAAGGATGGTGTGGGCTTGCCCGGGTTGAGTGGCTGATTTACGACTACTCCACCTGTGACACCTGGTGAAGGCCACCAGCGCCGCTGCAGTCCGCTGAGGCATGGTGTTATGGCAGCCGTAGTTGTTACTACTCCCCACAGGCGGAGCAAGGCCTCAGGGCAGAGGGACAGGATGACGGGGGTAGTAGTATAGGAGGCCTGGTGCTGCGTAATGCGGTGTAATGCAGAATAAAGAGTCCGGAGGCCATAGGGGTGAACTTTCAAGGCTTTACTCACGAAAGAGATGGCAGTAGGAGGGCGACTCCCTGCTCCTCGCGGAGTTCTGCGGTCACCAGAGACGAGGGTCCGACAACCTCCGAGTAAGTCCAGCGTTCAATCAGGACCCCGCACCAGAGTATTCCTAGACTTCAGACCGGGTCCTTTCCTGTCTGTGTGTGTGTAGGCCGGGTCTCCCTCTGAACTTCTCTCAGAAAAAGGGTACGGGTGGCAGCTCCGCTCCTTCCGTTACCCGGTGGGATCCTCAGGGCCTACCGGGCTTTCCCGACCAGGACGTGGAGTAGCAAGGTCAGGTGTCGGGGGCCGGTACCCCTCTTGCAGCCGGACTCCCTCTGAGTATATCAGGTGGCGTACACCGCTCCGTCTGTATCCTCCCTGGGATCCATTTGCTGTGGAGCTACACTCCTGAGCTCCGGGCCTTCTTGGTCATGGTCCTTGACCGGGTTGAGACATTCATTGTCTGCAACCTGCCCCTCGACCCAAGGCTAAGGTACGAGGGCCGTGTCTCCGTCCTCTGCAGGCCCACACAGGATCCACGCTCAGGGAGGGAGATCACAATACAAAGACCCAGAACCAAAATGGCTTATTTATTAAATATGAAATTTAAAGTGTCACTAAAATGTGAGTCCTCCATCCTCACCCACTAAATGGTTCCCCTGTCTCTTGGTTCCCCAGTCTCCCGGTAACCAGGAGGGCAGCACCTAGTGCATTCTAGCCCCCACTGGTGGAAGAAGTGTGGTGTTGAATGTGAAGGAAGGGTCCTGACCATCGCACTGTTCTTACCTCAGAGGAGGAACACTACACTCCATTAGAGAAATGCAGCATCCCTGTGGCAGTCGAACCCTCAGGGGCGCCACATAACCATCTCTCAAAATCTGGATTTAAATATGCCTGATCCTTAGTTTTCCAAAGTAGTAATAGAGGTAATTGGCAGTGACATACTATATATCCTGGGATCATAAATGAAAAACCAGCATGGCCGACTGAAGCATAAATGTTTATAGTGGGGTCATGACTACAGTATTGTAGAGGCTCCCCTTTAATTTACCGGTTCTCCTTTTACCTGGCCAAACCCCTTATTTCCGGCTTATCCCAAATAACAGTCACAACACCATTTTGAAGTAAATTGTCCAAATCGGCCTTTATTACAATAAACATAACAGATAATTAATATCTTGGGGTAAGGAGGTTCTTGGAGCTCCAAACCGGCGGAAACAAAATATATTTAACCATCTATGCTTACCCCCAGCCGCGACCACAGGGTCAGGGGCACCTCAATAGTCAAAAAAACATTTCCATATCACCGACTCCCAGGGACCCCACCCTTAAAAGCTCCAAAATCCACCAGGCAATTACCATAATTCCAAAATTAATAGGAGGTTACCATCTCCAAGATATAAAACCCCCTTTACTATTTTTTTCACCCACTCCAAGAACTCCATCCCCACTGCCTGTCGAAATTACACAAAACAATCAACCCTAATTATACTAAGTCCATTGACTTACCCTTCAACAAAATTAATAACAGGGTGATCGGGACCTTTCAGAGTAGTGCCTATGTGCAATTTAGGAGGCCACCACCCCCTCCCAACCATGTACCCCAATGATAATCCGCATGTGCTGTGCACATGCTGCGGAAATTTCCGCTCCGGATTATCATTGCGTTAAAAAACGCAGCACTACCAATTATTTTGCGTAAGTGCTGCGTTTTCGCCGCCATTGACTTGCATTAGAACGCGCCAATTCCGCAAGACTGCATCTGTACTTGCGTAATTGGCGCATTCTAATGTGCGGATGGTACCCGGGTGTAGAGGAGAGGAGAGTCTTGTGACGCCTCTTACTCGAAAAAGCCCTTTAGTTTACCCTGGGTAATGGGGGACTCAGAGTCGGGTCCTGTGATAGAGAGATGGGGTGCAGCCGTGGCCCAGACCCGACCCATGCTCAGGGCCGTCACATTAAAAAGGATGGTGGGGGCTTGCCCGGGTTGAGTGGCTGATTTACGACTACGCCACCTGTGGCACCTAGTGAAGGCCACCAGCGCCGCTGCAGTCCACTGAGGCATGGTGTTATGGCGGCCAAAGTTATTACTACTCCCCACAGGCGGAGCAAGGCCTCAGGGCAGAGGAACAGGATGGAGGGGGTAGTAGTAGAGGAAGACGAGCGCCGCGTCTTGCGGTGTAGCGCAGAATAAACAGTCCGGAGGCCATAGGGGTGAACTTCCAAGGCTTTACTCACTTTAGAGATGGCAGAAGGAAGGCGACTCCCTGCTCCCCACGGGGTCCTGCCGTCACCAGGGACGGGGGTCCGACAAACCTCCGAGTAAGTCCAGAATTACTTCGGGACCCTACACCAGAGTGTTCCTGAACTACAGACCGAATCCTTTCCTGTCCGTGTGTGTGCAAATAGGCCGGGACTCCCTCTGAGCTCCTCTCAGAACAAGGGCATGGGTGGCAGCTTCGCTCCGTCCGATACCCGGTGGGATCCTCTGGGCCTACTGGGCTTTCCCGACCAGGACTTGGAGTAACAAGGTCGGGTGTTGGGGGCCAGTACCCCTCTTGCAGCTGGACTCCCTCTGAATATATAAGCATGGCGAGGACAGGTGGCGTACACCGCTCCGTCTGCATCCTGCCTGGGATCCATTTGCTGTGGAGCCACACTCTTAAGCTCCGGGCCTTCTTGATCATGGTCAACGGCCGGGTTGAGACATTCCTTGTCTATAACCTACCCCTCGTCCCAAGGCCAGGGTACGAGGGCTGTGTCCCTTACCGATGCAGGCCCACACAGGATCTGCGCTCCAGAAGGGAGGTCACAGTACACACAGTATTTGACAGCACAAAGAACAGCCGAAAGACCAAGACCAAAGATGGCTTTTTATTAAATATGAAATTTAAAGTGTAACTAACTTGTAAGTCCTCCACCCTCATCCACTAACTGGTTCCCCTAACTCTTGGTTCCCCAGTCTCCCTGTAACCAGGGGAGCAGCACCTAGTGCATACTAGCCCCCTCTGGTGGAGAAGTGTGGTGTTGGATGCAAAGGTTGGGTCACGACTATCACACTGTTCTTACCTCAGAGGAGGAACACTACACTCCATTAGAGAAGTGCAGCATCCCTGTGGTGGTCGAACCCTCAGGGGTGCCACAGTCTCATCCACACCCAGGTACCATTAAAAAAGTTGTAAAAAAAGAATAAAATAAAAAAATAAATATATACTTACCTTCTGGCGGCCCGCGCTGCACTCCTTCTTGCTTCCCAGCACTTTGCGATGGAATGAAGGACCTGCGCTGACGTCAGAGTCATGTGACGGGTCACGCAACGCTGACGTCGGCAGGTCCTTCACTCTACCGCTGCCGGCAGCCAGGACCGAGCGAAGCAAGCCAGTGCGGGCCATCGGAGGGTAAGTATATATTTATTTTTTGACATTCTCTCAGGTCACAGTATATAAATCCATGCCTTTTGCATGGATTTATATAGTGTGACCAAGTTGACAAGCACTTTCCAAGTGATGCTAAAATCGCTTGGAAAGCGCTTGACAACTCGCATGCGGAAATGCAAGTGAAGAACGCTTCACTTCCGCATGTCCCTGGCAGGAAAACGCATGTACAATCCGCATGTACAATCCGCATGCATTTTTTTCTGCCAGGAAGATGCAGAAACGCTCAGGAAAAAATCCTGAGCATTTCTGCATCGTGGGCACATAGCCTTGCACTTGCATTTTCGCATGCGGGTTGTCAAGCGCTTTCCAAGCGATTTTAGCATCACTTGGAAAGTCCTTGTCAACTTGGTCACACTATATAAATCCATGCAACCGGCATGGATTTATATAGTGTGACCGAGAGAATGTCAAAAAATGAAAAAATAAATATATACTTACCCTCCAATGGCCCGTGCTGTCTTGCTTCGCTCGGTCCTGGCTGTTGGCAGCGGTAGAGTGAAGGACCTGTCGACGTCAGCTTCGCGTGACCCGTCACATGACTCTGACGTCAGCGCAGGTCCTTCATTCCATCGCGAAGTGCCGGGAAGCAAGGAGGAGCGCACCGCGGGCCGCCAGAAGGTAAGTATACATTTATTTTTTATTTTATTCATTTTTTACAGCTTTTTTAATGGTACCTGGGTGTGGATGAGACTCTCCTCTACACCCACGTACCATCCGCACATTAGAACGCGCCAATTATGCAAGTACAGATGCAGTCTTGTGGAATTGGCGCTTTCTAATGCAAGTCAATGGCGGCGAAAACGCAGCACTTCCACAAAATAATTGGTAGTGCTGCTTTTTTTTCCGCAATGATAATACGCAGCGGAAATTTCCGCAGCATGTGAATAGCACATGCGGATTATCATTGGGGGACATGGCAGGCCTTCTACCATGCGTTTTTTAAGCGTTTCTGCAGCGTTTTTGCCGCTGCGTAAACGCTTAAAAAACGCATCGTGGGCACACAGCCTTATAGCACTGCACTTTTCGCCAAACACACCCCCCTTTTTCTCATCCTTGAACTTTTCACCCCAGTTTTCAAATCCACCTACTAATTGCAACCCCTGCTATACCCTACATAGCTGAGTCATGGGTCACTGCACCCATAGCTTTGCCGGGGCTACGTTTTTCCTGTAGAGCGACCGATATATCTATATCCCACACATGGTCTGCCAGATATTGTATAGAGCACACAATATGGAAGAATTAAGTGACTTGTGCCAGTTTTGTTGAAGAAAACAGTCGAAATTTGGAAACACAGGTGTTTTGCATAAAAATTTGCTAATTTATTTTATATTTTTTCCACTTTGCCTTTATTTATTTATTTAAAGGCGGGCTGTAATATTTTTACAACAAAGAAAATCCGCTTATTAAATTGGTCACGTTTTATTTCTGATCAGCTTAGAGACTCCAGCGTCAAGTAAATAGTTAAAAATCCATTTTGGTCAAACTCCCTACAGTCCCAAATTATGAACCCTTGGGGAAGCAATTTGCCACCACAGGAGTTATAAAATCTGTATAAGCTCTTGTATTCTGCAGTCTTAGAACTTCAAGCTTAAAATTTGTGCGCATAGATATATCCACCATATTGTCTGTATGTATCCTTTGTGACAGAGTCACTGGTATTATATGCGACGGGAGATATGTGTCACTCAGAATGCTATCCTGTGTGAACTGAGACCTACTGAATTTCTACCAGCATGCTATATAGTGTTGAGCGAGCACTAAAATGCTCGGGTGCTCGTAGCTCAGGCCGAGCTCACCGTGATACTCGGGTGCTCGACCCGAGCAACGAGCCCAATGTTAGTCTATGGGAGACCCGAGCATTTTTGCGGCGGCACCCCCGGCAGTCTGTAGAAAGCCTAAAAAGTGCCCAAAACGATAGTGACAGTGCTAAAAAGACATGGGGACAGCATAGGGATCGCCCCAGGAAGCATTTCTGACCCCCGAGTCACTGCTGTCAACAATGTGGTCAGAGGTATTAAGCCACTTTTACGGGCTCACAATAAAACGCTCAAAAACGAAACTGAAACTGGTTTCCTGTGAAATATGTTAAGGAACTTCCTTTCCAGGGTAAAGACTTGTGTATAAGGTAAAATATATAACCAAAAACAAAAATACTCCTCCACACCTTGGGCTATGTTCACAAGTAGCATTTTTTATGCGTTTTTGCACTTTTGTATTGCTTTCAACCGTGACAAATGCATTCACCGGGAAATGTCATTTTAACATTTTACAATCTTATCTGGCCATGTGCTGTGTGACACATACATACAGTGCTGAAAAGACATGGGAACAGCATGGGGAAGACCCCTGGAAGCATCTTTGACTCCCAGGTCACTGCCTAAAAGTGTGCCCATCAGAAGTGATCCTTGCCGCATCAGAAGATGCAGACTTGCAATTATCCCCATGCAAGTCCTTGTCCCAGGGCAGTGTTCAATTGTACCTTCCCCATTCCTTGCAATGCAAGCGCAAGTATGCAGTCTGCCACCCACACACCCCCAGGCTGCAATACCATACTGCTTGCTTGCACTTGAAATTGGGCCTTTTAGGCATGTGGAGGTGGAATCTGGCCACCACGTCATGGCTGCGTTGGCGGCCTGTTATCCATACACAGTCCCCAGCCGCCTGGCAGCCGGGTGTCCACGCTTGGTCCCCAGCCACCAGGGGGCGGCGGGGTGTCCATACTCGGTCCCCAGCCGCCCCTATTTGAAGGACAGCCTAACCACAAACACGTGGACAAGTGAATGTGGCCAGGGATGGTCCATCTGACTGACGCCGTCACACTGGGTTAATATTGTGGAAGCCGGGACACAGTTGGACACTGGGATGCAACACGTCCTCCAGACATAGAGGATAGCGGGTCCTGGGTCAATCAGGCTTCAACACAAAGTTCAGAAGGTAGACAGCAGCAGTGGTCGGCCTCCTACACAACGAGTAAATTATTCATGATCATGAGGCCATCCATCTCCTTAGCTTTCTGTTCTTTGGAATGCAAGAGCATGTATGTGGTAGCGGCTAGGCCTGAGGTGGTCAGTGTTTTGGCGCATATCCTACCTCCTCCAACGATTGCTGGATGTTTTCCTGCTACTATCCCATTTCTATGACTCCCATTAAAACAATGCTTCAGGTGATGAATGATGGATGAGGTAGTGGCAAAGGAGAAAGAGCAGGAGGAACAGGGACCATTCACATTAATATCAGGCCAGTCAACCACACATGTTTTGTAGGATATGTTTCTGTACCAAAAGGAGCGGTTCGGCTACACAGTTATAGAGCATACAGTGAGTACAATGCCATCAAAAATTTTGACACACTCCAATGCCCCTTGGAAGTGACATGGAGGTCAGAGGGCCTTAACTAAACCGTTTTTTTCCATTTATAGCAACTGGGTCTCCTGTACACTGTTGGCCTAAGCAGTGAATGGAAGGCTTTCCAAAAATTATGAGGAACTGCAATGCCCCTTGCAACAGACGTGGATTACAGCGTACTAAAAACCTTCTACCCATTATTGGGGAGTGGGTCTCCCTTAGTGTTCGCCTATGCATTGAGAAGCAAAAGCTGACTAAAATTAGGAGGAAATGCAATGCCCGTTGGAAGAGTCGTGGAGGTTAGAGTTAATTAAAAACAACATTTCAATGCCTCTTGGAAGAGCTGTGGAGTTCAGAGTGGTTTAACAAGACGCTTTTAATGCCCCTTGGAAGAGACGTGGAGGTCAGAGTGGTTTAACAAGACGGTTTTAATGCCCCTTGGAAGAGACGTGGAGGTCACAGTAGCTTAACAAGATGGTTTTAATGTCCCTTGGAAGAGTGGTGGAGGTCACAGTAGCTTAACAAGATGGTTTTAATGCCCCTTAGAAGAGCTGTGGAGTTCAGAGTGGTTTAACAAGACGGTTTTAACACCCCTTGGTAGGGTGGTGGAGGTCACAGTAGCTTAACAAGACAGTTTTAATGCCCCTTGGAAGAGTAGTGGGGGTCACAGTAGTGACGCGCCCCCTGGGCCGTGGGGTACCCAATGTCAGGCCGGTGGATGCTGGGGAATGTCACAGTGGTGGTGACCCGGTCCGTGACCCAGGGCGGTCAATAAAAGGGGTTATGGATAGGGGATTTATAGTGTTTTCATAGAGTTCGTGACGCCACCTGTGGAATGCGGCTAAATGGAGCCGCCGCTGCCGAGCAGTCCTCTGAAGCTGATGTTACTGCAGCAGGGATGGTGTGGCTCTCCACAGGAAGAGCTTAGCTCCAGGGCAGTGTAGATGTTGCAGGTTGTGCTGGGCATTGTAGTGCAGGGGTTGATGGCGCAGCAATTATCAGTCCACAACTTAATGGCAGTTTACTCTTGTCTTTACTGGTGGTGATTAGACAAGCCGGGACTAGGGTACTGGCTAGAAGTGGAAGTCCGGGCAGCCTGGAAGCAAGTAAAGAATCCTCCTTGCCAGGTGAAGTTGGAGGCCTTCCCTTTCCACTAAACTCTTTGGCCCTGCTGCTTGTAGCTGTGCGGTGGCCCTCGTCCCTGAGTGTAACGTTTCTGTGCTCACCCGTATGGCAGACAGCTCGGGCCTTGCTGGTGCATCGCTCCCACGCGGCGGTGCTGGGCCCTCTGTGCTGCTGAGCCTCTGGGCGTCTGATGGGGCCAGGAGACCTGCAGTCTCCCGCCCTCCGGTTTCTGCTGCTGGGCCTTCGGTGCCCCACAGCCTCGGACTCCGGTGTCCGGTTCTTCTGTGTTTGTTCCTTCTGGGGTGAGCTGCCGCGCAGCTCCAGTCCCCAGCTCCTCTCTTCTCGACGTCCTCTCTGCAACTCCACACACGAAGACTAACTAACCCCACCCCCAGATCCCAGTTGCCAAGGGGAGTGGCTCCCCTTGCTGGTCTGGAGCCGGGAAAGTGTTGCATGTTTAGTATACCTGACTAGGGGATCTCTGCTTGCTTCCAGGCATGGCATTACCTCTTTTGAGGGAGGCAGTGTCACTGTGGCAACCGGACCCCTGGGGTGCCACATTCCCCCCTAGTTAACTTCAGTACTCCCGGACTGAGGATACCTTTTAAAATTAACAATAACAATTCACATTATAAGATTATGAATTTAACATTTCTTGAACGTTACTGATTATCAAATCATTTTAAAACACTGTTAATAACATTCTTCTTTAGTAAGGTGCAATTTTGAGCAACATGAGGGACCCGTCCGAAAACCCTCAACGTAGGCCCTGGGCGTGGCTGTAGGGCATAGATGATCCAGGTGTTGGACCAAGTCTTTATATCCTTACCGGGTAACTAAATACAGCATACATTTTGGTTCTCTTATGCTTTAATTCTTTACATTTTAGTTTCTCCAACGGGCAGGGAGCTGACCTTTTGTACTCCTGGTCGATCTACGTAGTGCATTGGTAGTCACTGCTCTACCCTGGTCCCTTTTGTCTACCCCTGATGTGGTGGGTTCAATGTGAACTACTCTACGGGTAGTCTGGGGTAACACCGGTAGGCTGGGTAATCTCCTACGAATTCTTTGGCTCACCATGGGTACGACAGGTTCACTGCTAGCAGAGGGTAGATTCTCCTGATCTTCTGATGATGAAGCATCTGTCTCTGGGGCCGACTGGTCTTCCAGATGTTCTGGGATTTCTGCAGCTTCCGGTGAGGCCGCTTGGAGAAAGGTTAGGACAGGCACCATAATGGCTTTGTTCACCTGCGTCCAAGACCGGGGAAATGCTCCGAGGACTGTCTGGACCGTTTCCTCCACTTTTTATGTGGGCCGAGGGCTGCCTTGATCTTCTTCTGTGTGCTTCAACCATTCAGGACATATTTTCAAGTGGTCTCTTGAGACTGCCGCTGAAGTTTCCACTCCATGTTTGCTGATGAGGCACACTTTGGTGTTGTCGTAATTCGAGGGTAGGACGGTGTATGGCTCAACCCCCCACTGGTCATCTAATTTATGAACTCCTCTCTTCCTCTTAAGTACCTGTTCTCCAGGTGATAAGGGAACGGCAGGTTCATGCTGATTGTAAGTTTTCTCTTGCTTCTGTCTCGCCTGGGACAAACTTCTCTCAATACACTCTTGCACTTTGCGGTATTGTTGCTGCCGCTCGGTATCCCAATACGCATCTGGTGAAGTCGTCTCTGGTGTTAGGACTCCCATGTCCAAGTCAATGGGTAGCTTACCAGGTCTTGCTCTCATCAGGTAAGAGGGTGTATAGTTGGTGGAGTTCACCGGGATGTGGTTATATCGGTCCACCAAATCTGGTAACTTCTCTGGCCACAGGCTGCGCTCTTCAAGGGGCAACGTCTTCAACAGGTCTATCAACACCTGGTTCATCTTTTCACACAACCCGTTGGTCTGGGGATGATATGGTGTCGTCTTGATTTTCTTGCAGCCATGCAAGTTACAGAATTCCTGGAACACCTCTGCTTCAAAGCCTGGACCTTGGTCGGTAAGCACCCGCTCAGGGTAACCGTGTGGGCGACAAAAGTGCTGTTGGAACGCTTTGGCTGCCGTCTGAGCCGTACTGGCACTACTGCCAGGAACCGGGAGTAGTGGTCTACTATGGTGAGAGCGTAGACATAGCCTGAGCGGCTTGGGGCTAGCTTCAAGTGGTCCAAGGCTACCAGATCTAGTGGCTGTTTGGTGATGATGGGCTGCAGGGGAGCCCTCTGGCTGTCACGGTCTTTTCGTCTCAGGTTGCATGGACCACATTCTCGACACCATCGCTCGATTGCTTTCCTCATGCCAGCCCAGTAGAATCGCTCACGTAGCAGGACTTCCAACTTCTTCCACCCGAAGTGTCCTGCTCCATCGTGGTACGCTTCTAAGACCATTGACGCATCCCGCCTCAGGACTACTACCTGCCAGACCAGTTCATGTGTCCGGGAGTTGATACTTCTTCGACACAGCTTTCTCTCGTAGATGAACAGCTTGCCCTTCTCCTTCCACAACTGTTGGGTCTCCTGTGGACAATCTGGATCGGGGTGCAAGTCAGCTTGCGTCAGCAACTCCTTGACTAGGCGGACAGCTGGGTCGCTATCCTGCGTTTCTGCCCATCCATGGTGGGGCAATGGGTTGAACGTGGCCTCTCTGTTGGTGGAGCGCTTGTCCCTTACACAGTGGGAGCACTGGGTTACCCCATGATGATGGAAAGCTGGTATCTCTATCTCCTCCAGCTCCTCCGGGTCTTCTCCCCCATCTGGCAAGTTGGGCATCCTGGACAGCGCATCAGCATTTGCGTTTTTATGCCCCGCCCAATACTTGATGGTAAACTCGTAGTTAGACAGTCGGGCCATCCATCGTTCTTCTAGGGCACCAAGCTTCGCAGTCTCTAGGTGCGTCAGAGGGTTATTGTCCATGAAGACAGTAAATTTGGAGGAGGCGAGATAGTGCTTGAAGCTCTCTGTTACAGCCCAGACTATGGCGAGAAACTCCAACTTGAAGGAACTGTAGTTGTCGGGGTTCCTTTCCATGGGCCGGAGCTTCCTGCTGGCGTATGCAATCACTCGCTCTCTGCCTTGCTGTACCTGGGACAGCACCGCTCCCAATCCCACATTGCTGGCACCTGTATGAAGTATAAAGAGTTGGCCATAGTCGGGGTAGGCCAGTACTTCGTCTCCGGTGAGAGCCATCTTCAGTCGGGTGAAGGATTTGTCTTCTGGTTTACCCCATTTAAACGGAGGTTTCGGGTTCTTGGCCTTCTTGGACTGGCCTACCAGGAGGTCCTGCATGGGTGCTGCTATCTTGGTGAAACCCTTGATAAATCTCCTGTAGTAGCCTACCAGCCCAAGGAACTGCCACACTTCCTTGATAGTGGAGGGTCTTGGCCAGTCCTTGATTATGGTGACCTTTTTCAGGGTCTGGCGCTACACCTTCAGCGCTTACCACATGACCCAGGTACTGCACCTTGAGCTTCAACAGGTGGCATTTGGACGGCTTTACCTTCAGGTCAAAACCAGATAGGGCTTCAAACACCTCGGCCAGGTGCTGCAGGTGGTCTTCATATGTCTTTGAGTACACAATTACGTCGTCCAGGTACAGCAGGACAGTTTCAAAGTTCTTGTGTCCTAGGCAGCACTCCATTAACCGCTGGAAGGTTCCTGGGGCGTTGCAGAGCCCAAATGGCACGCAGTTGAACTCGCTGAGGCCCATTGGTGTTGTAAACGCGGTCTTTTCTTTGTCCGCCTCTGCCACAGGAACCTGCCAATACCCACTGGTGAGATTCAAAGTGGAGAAATAATTAGCAGATCTTAATGCAGCTAGTGACTCCTCAATCCTGGGTAATGGGTAGGCATCCTTATGTGTAATGCGGTTAATCTGCCTGTAGTCAACACACATCCTCATTGTACCATCCTTCTTTCTCACGAGAACTAATGGGGCTGCCCAGGGGCTACAATTATCTCTGATCACCCCAGCCTCCTTCATCTCCCGTAACATTCCTTTGGCACATTGATAGTGAGCTGGAGGTACAGGCCGGTACCTCTCTTTAATGGGTGGATGATCTCCCGTGGGGATATGATGTTGGACCCCTTTTACCTGCCCAAAGTCTAATGGGTGTTTACTGAAGACCCGCTCATACTCTTGGACCATCCGGTATACTCCATGCTTTTGGTGCAAAGGGGTGGAGTCAGTGCCCACTTGTAGCTTCTGACACCAATCCTCCATCTGCCCCTTGGAGCCATTATCCTCCGCCGGTTTGGATGGAGTCAAGGGTTCCACTGTCTTTATTGAGTTGTTACTGACAGTGAATAACTTAGCAAGAGTAGCATACCGGGGTAAATGGACCTCTTTCTCCCCACAATTCAGGATGCGGATCGGCACTCTCCCCTTGCGGACATCGACTACCCCCCTGGCTGTCAAGATGGTGGGCCTACTGTCAGAGTATACAGATTCTACCAGGGCCTGATAATCTTGACCCGAGACCAATTGCTGCTCGACACCATTTCAACATTTCACTCCTAGAGGGTATTGCAATGGGGAACGGATCACTCATCCTTACACTGCCAATTTCTCCACCAGACAGTTCTACCTGTTGTCTTTTCATCAGGGCTCTGATTTCTTTCTGTAGAACCCGCTGCTGACTGGAACTGGCAGTCTCTGCGACCTGTTGTAACAAAACAATAATTTCTCCAAGCAATTTTCTATCACATTAGTGCCTAAGGTTATCATGGGATGACTTTCTCGACAATCAATATCAACAATAATCATTCCTTGTGATGGCAATTCTACTTTGCCAACTTTTATGGTCACCTCTTTATACCCCACCTGAGGCAAGGGCTGACCATTGCTGGCATAGATACTAAGATGTTCATCTGGACTGTGGGTAACGTCTGAATCAGTCCAGTATTGTTTATAAAGGATATGTGGCATCGTGGTCACCTGGGACCCAATGTCCAGCAACGCATTCACTGGGATGCCATCAAGCACGACAGGTAGGACCGGTTGTCCTCCCACATACTTGTCTCGCCAACTTTGTGGGCCTGGTCGTCTTACTCCTGGGGGTTGGCCCTCTGCCCCAGGTGTTGCTCATTTAAATTGCAGAATCTTGCGTAGTGTCCCACCTTTTTACAGAGGCGGCAGATGGGTTGTCCGTCCTGGTAGTAGCGATCGCTGTTCCTCCCTCTGATCGGTGGAATTCTTCTCTGTCGTCGCCACGGGACGTCATCTGGACTGGAAGCCAGCTGGATCTTCTCCTTTGAAGACACTTGCATGGTCTGCACGGTTTTGGTTAGTGCAGCCACACTTTTGGTCAGCTCCTGGACCTGAAGGCGCCGGTCTGCAGACGGGTCATTGTCCAGAGTCTGCGCGTCAGCCTCCACAGGTTCTTGGGAAAAGGATGCCACCTCCTGGTGGTAGGTGATAGCTGGGCGCCGGTGGGGTGCAGCGCCTCCTGGTGTTGATTCCCGCAGCACCTGGATGGCTGTCTTTAAAGTCCAGATCAGGATTTTGCAGAGCCATAATGCGCAGCTGTGTCCTGTGAGCGCTGGACAGGAGCTCCTCAATAAACTGCTCAGTCAGCAATCTGTCCTCATCTCGCACATTGTCGGGGTCTACCTGTTTGATGGCCCGCAGCGCCTCCTGCAGGTTTAGAGCATAGTCCCGTACACTGTCCTGCACCCTTTGTTTGCACCCGTAAAACTTCATTTTAATTTCTGCTGCAGTGCGGGTGTCAAAGGTATCCTTTAACCGGGCCAATATCTCTTTTACAGTGCTTTTGTCTCTGCCTGGCCAGGACTTCACTTCTCTCTGGGCTGCACCGATTAGCTGTTCTATGAGGATGCTGACTTTCTGCTCCTCCGACAGGGGGTACACTTTAAACAAACTGCGCAGTCTCTCCTCAAAGACGTTCAGGGTGTGTGACTCTCCTGAGTACTGGGGCAACCACGCCGCCCCCGGTATGTTTGGCATTGATAACGGCATTACAGTGGCAGCGGCCGCGCCTGTGGCTGAACCCTCCTCCATGTTGGGCATCTTCCTCCCCCCTAGTGAACCTCAGCCAGGTCCTGGGCGTCTGCTGACATACCAGTATGCTGCTCCGCAGGAGGAGGGATCTCTTACCCGGCGGTTCCGGATCGGGGCTTCTTTCTTCCCCCTTGGTGGGTGGCAAACCACGTGATAACACAGTTCAATAAAGTCTATGGCACACAGGACCCGGTTATACCGGGCTTCGTGAATCCTGTTCGGGGACGCCAAGTTGACATTGTAGTGCAGGGGTTGATGGCGCAGCAATAATCAGTCCACAACTTAATGGCAGTTTACGCTTGTCTTTACTGGTGGTGATTAGACAAGCCGGGACTAGGGTACTGGCTAGAAGTGGAAGTCCGGGCAGCCTGGAAGCAAGTAAAGAATCCTCCTTGCCAGGTGAAGTTGGAGGCCTTCCCTTTCCACTAAACTCTTTGGCCCTGCTGCTTGTAGCTGTGCGGTGGCCCTCGTCCCTGAGTGTAACGTTTCTGTGCTCACCCGTATGGCAGACAGCTCGGGCCTTGCTGGTACGTCGCTCCCACGTGGCGGTGCTGGGCCCTCTGTGCTGCTGAGCCTCCGGGCATCTGATGGGGCCAGCAGACCTGCAGTCTCCCGCCCTCCGGTTTCTGCTGCTGGGCCTTCGGTGCCCCACAGCCTCGAACTCCGGTGTCCGGTTCTTCTGTGTTTGTTCCTTCTGGGGTGAGCTGCCGCGCAGCTCCAGTCCCCAGCTCCTCTCTTCTCGACGTCCTCTCTTCAACTCCTCACACTAAGACTAACTAACCCCGCCCCCAGATCCCAGTTGCTAAGGGGAGTGCCTCCCCTTGCTGGTCTGGAGCCGAGAAAGTGTTGCATGTTTAGTATACCTGACTAGGGGATCTCTGCTTGCTTCCAGGCATGGCATTACCTCTTTTGAGGGAGGCAGTGTCACTGGGGCAACCAGACCCCTGGGGTGCCACAGTAGCTTAACAAGACGGTTTTAATGCCCCTTGGAAGAGTGGTGGAGGTCGCAATGGAATAAAAAGACAATATCAATGCCCCTTGGAAGAGTGGTAGAGGTCACAGTAGCTTAACAAGATGGTTTTAATGCCCCTTGGAAGAGTGGTGGAGGTCGCAGTGGAATAAAAAGACAATATCAATGCCCCTTGGAAGAATGGTGGAGGTCACAGTAGCTTAACAAGACTATTTTAATGCCCCTTGGAAGAGTGGTGGAGGTCACAGTAGCTTAACAAGATGGTTTTGATGCCCCTTGGAAGAGTGGTGGAGGTCACAGTAGCTTAACAAGATGGTTTTAATGCCCCTTGGAAGAGTGGTAGAGGTCACAGTAGCTTAACAAGACAGTTTTAATGCCCCTTGGAAGAGCTGTGGAGGTCACAGTAGCTTAACAAGACGGTTTTCATGCCCCTTACAAGAGCCATGCAGTACAGCATATTAAAAACATTATTCCCATTATTGGGGAGTGGGTCTCCCATAGTCTTTGCCTATGCCTTCCAAGCAAAAGCTGCCAAAACTTAGGACGGAGGAACTTGCAATGCTGGCAAACAAGAGCCATGCAGTACAGCATATTAAAAACATTATTCCCATTATTGGGGAGTGGGTCTCCCATAGTCTTTGCCTATGCCTTCCAAGCAAAAGCTGCCAAAAATTAGGACGGAGGAACTTGCAATGCTGGCAAACAAGAGCCATGCAGTACAGCATATTAAAAACATTATTCCCATTATTGGGGAGTGGGTCTCCCATAGTCTTTGCCTATGCCTTCCAAGCAAAAGCTGCCAAAAATTAGGACGGAGGAACTTGCAATGTTGGCAAACAAGAGCCATGCAGTACAGCATATTAAAAACATTATTCCCATTATTGGGGAGTGGGTCATCCATAGTCTTTGCCTATGCCTTCCAAGCAAAAGCTGCCAAAAATTAGGACGGAGGAACTTGCAATGCTGGCAAACAAGAGCCATGCAGTACAGCATATTAAAAACATTATTCCCATTATTGTGGAGTGGGTCTCCCATAATCTTTGCCTATGCCTTCCAAACAAAAGATGCGAAAAATTTGGACGGAGGAACTTGCAATGCTGGCAAACAAGAGCCATGCAGTATAGCATATTAAAAACATTATTCCCATTATTGGGGAGTTGGTCTCCCATAGTCTTTGCCTATGCCTTCCAAGCAAAAGCTGCCAAAAATTAGGACGGAGGAACTTGCAATTCTGGCAACACGGACCACGGTCACCCTGGTGGTATAGTGGTGGTGGAGGCTGAGGATAAGGAGAAGAGCAAAATACAGCCGAAATGAGGAAGTGTATACCCATGTGTGGGTGTGAAGCAGTGCATGGGAATACACCTCCCGAAATAACACAGTGGATTTGACAGTATGTTACTCTGCTGTCATTTGGTGGTGATGAGAAGTCTGGCCCAATCCAGCCCTTGTTCATTTTGATAAGGGTCAGCTTGTCAGCATTGTCAGTTGACAGGCGAGTGCGCTTATCAGTTATAATTCCCCCAGCGGCACTAAAAACACGCTCCGATAACACGCTAGTGGCAGGGCAGGCCAGGACCTCCAAGGCGTACAGAGCGAGTTCATTCCAAGTGTCCAGCTTGGATACCCAATAATTAAAAGGCACAGAGGAATCACGGAGGACGCTGGTACGGTCAGCAAGGTACTCCCTCACCATCTTTTGAAACTTTCCACTCCTTGTGAGAGTACCCCGCGCCTCAGGGCCTGTAGGCTGGGCGGGTCTCAGAAAACTGTCCCAGAATGTTGACAGTGTTCTCCTGTCTCTGCTGGATTGGCGTTGCGTCTCTTTTTCGCCTATACACCTTGGTTCGTCAACGAACTGTGACCTCTGCCGCTTGCGTGTTCAGATGGGACATTTTTTTAACAGTTCTGCAGCAAGGTCCTTCTGGTACTGCCACATTTTTGTAGACCTCTCCACCTCAGGAATAAGAGAGTGAAAGTTCTCCTTGTAGCGGGGGTCTAAAAGTGTCACCAACCAGTAATGACTGTCACCCAACATTTTGACAACGCGAGGGTCACGGTTAAGGCAGCGTAACAAAGTCAGCCATGCGTGCAAGACTGGTAACGGGCAAGACTTCCGTGTCCTCACCAAGATGACGACTGACCATGCTCTCCTCCTCCTCCCCCCTGTCCTCAGGCCACCCACGCTGAAGCAACGGTATAACAGTTGTACAGGTACTACCATCTACAGCGCATGATACCAGCTCCTGTTCTTCCTCCTCCTCCTCCTCCTCCCCCTCATTGTCCCCCAATGCACGTTGGGATGAGATGAGGCTGGGCTGTGTGCAATCACCCATTACGGCTTCTTGATCCTTCTCATCATACTCTGGCTGCAATGCCTCCCCTTTAATTCTCTGCAGAGAGCGTTGCAAAGACAGACAAGTGGGATGCTGACGCTAATGATGGCGTCATCGCCACTCACCATCTTGGGGGACTCCTCAAAGTTTGTCAGGATGGTACATATGTCAAACATCCAGGTCCACTCCTAAGGTCTTATGTGTGGAGTCTGACCTGAATATCGACGGCCTTGTTGCATCTGGTACTCCACAACTGCTCTCTTCTGCTCACAAATCCTTTGCAACATGTGGAGGGTAGAGTTCCAACGTGTGGGGACATCACACACCAGTCGGTGTGCTGGAAGCTGCAAACACTACTGCAACACAGCAAGGGCGGCAGAAGCTGTAGCCGACTTCTGAAAATGATCTGACAGGCGGTGTACTTTAACAAGCATATCTGGCAACTCGGGGTACGATTTGAGAAACCGCTGAACCACGAGGTTAAGCACATGAGCCAGGCATGGTACGTGTGTGATCTCGCCTCGCCTCAGAGCCGCCACCAGGTTACGGTCATTGTCACACACGACCATGCCTGGATGTAGGTTCAGCGGTCTCAGCCACAGATCTGCCTGCTCTTTCACAGCTGTCCACAACTCACAAGCAGTGTGCGGTTTTTAGCTTATGAATTTCAGCACAGCCTGTTGCCGCTTGGTTGAGGCAATACTGCAGTGCTTCCAGCTTGTAACTGATGTGGTGATATCTGAGATGGAGGCTGAACATGAGGAGGAGGAGGAGGAGGATGATGCGCAGGAGCTGTACACTGTGGGGGCAACTCTGACTGACATAGGGCCCGCAATCCTCGGTGTGGGGAGGATGTGTTCCGTCCCAAGGTCCGACTGGGTCCCGGCTTCCACTATGTTTACCCAGTGTGCCATCAGGGAGATGTACCGTGCCTGGCCACAAGCACTTGTCCACGTGTCCGTTGTCAGGTGGACTCTCCCAGTAACTGCGTTGTTGAGGGCACGGCAGATGTTTTGTGACACGTGCTTGTGTAGTGCGGGGATGGCACACCGGGCAAAATAGTGTTGGCTGGGGACCGAGTACCGAGGGACGGCCACCGCCATAAGGTTGTGGAAGGATTCCGTCTCCACCAGCCTAAAAGGCAGCATTTCCAACGCAAGCAGTCGTAAAATGTGCGAATTTAGGACTGTGGCCTGTGGGGGGTTGTCTCCGAATTTGCGCTTTCGTTCAAAGGTCTGGGATATGGACAATTGAACGCTGCAGTGGGACGTGGACGTTGATGCTGTTTCTTGAGAAACTGCGTAACAAGTGAAGACTGAGAGGAGGGGGCATCTTTGCATGCAGTATGGACAGGGGATTGCCTTGCACGCACAACAGGGAGTTCTCTTACACGCCCAACAGCGGAAGAAGCAGTGGTGACACCCGCTGACACTGGTCGTGGACCCTGGGGTTCGCCCCACAAAGTCGGGTGCTTTGCTGACATGTGCCTGATCATGCTGGTGGGGGTCAGGCTGGTAGTTTTGTCACCCCTGCCGATGCTGGCATGGCAGGTGGTACAAATGGCCTTTTTTGGGTTATCAGCAGAGTCTTTAAAAAAATTCCAGACTCTGGAAGACCTACCGGTTGTACTGGCAACGTCCCTCGTGTTGGTGTTACCGGGAATGGTTGCCCGCCTTCTGTGTGCGGCCACCACACTGCTTCTTCCTGCCTGTTGGGGTACTCTGCCTCCCTCCCCCTGTGTGCTGCTGGCCTCGCTCTGTGTGTCCTCCTGCCACGTTGGGTCAGTTACTAGATCATCCACCACCTCCTCCTCTTCCACTTGTGCACCACGATCCTCCTCCTTACTTCGTGGCAATTGTCTCGTCATCGTCCACCTCTTGTGACAAATTGCCAGCGTCGACTTCCTGTGGCTGTTCAAATATTTGGGCATCGCTACATGGGATCTCCTCTTCCATCACTTCAAGCAGAGCAGGCGAGGGGCACAAATATGGAAATGGACCAGTGAACAGCTCTTCAGAGTGTCCAAGTGTGGGATCAGTTGCTGTCTGACGACACTCGGCATGGTGGGAGGAAGGAGCATCAGGGTGAGGAGGAGTATGCGGTCGAGGCTCACGGCTACTAAAACTTGACCGTGTGGAAGACAGACCGGAGGTGGCGGCGCCCAGGTAACTGGAAGTATTATCTGCTATCCAATTAATAACCTGTTCACACTGATCAGTTCGCAATACTGGTGTTGTAGTGTGCTTTCCTAGTAATTCGGTCAAGAAGTGGGAGCGAGAAGATGTGGCTGTTGGTTGTGGCACATTTTCACCTTGGCCATGGCCCCGTCCTCTACACGCACCATCGCCAGAACGTCCAGTTCCACGTCCCTTGTCACGCGCCTTGCCCATTGTAAATGTAGTAAAATAGCTTATACTCGCACTATCAATGGAAAAAGGGTAATAAAAAGGAGATTAGAACCGAGGAAGAGGAAAACCACAGTTCTATTTCTCTGGCCTACACCAGAATCTTTTAAACAGATATATTTGTGTCTGAACACTGAGCGAGACACTAAATTTTTTTATTTTTTATGTAAAAAAGGCAAAAAGGTGGATAATACAGTGATTTGAACCATGGAACTGCAAAACCACAGTTCTAGTTATCTGGCCTACACCAGAATCTTTTAAACCGATATATTTGTGTCTGAACAGTCAGGGAGACACGATTACTGCTTTTTTTACGGAAAAACGGCCAAAAGCTGGATAATACAGTGATTTGAACCGTGAACTGCAAAACCACAGTTATAGTTATCTGGCCTACACCAGAATCTTTTAAACAGATATATTTGTGTCAGAACTGTCAGGGAGACACTATTAGTGTTTTTTTTTTACGGAAAAAATGCCAAAAGCAGGATAATACAGAGATTTGAACCGTGGAACTGCAAAACCACAGTTCTAGTTATCTGGCCTACAACAGAATCTTTTAAACAGATAAATTGGTGTCTGAACAAGTCACAGACACACTCAATTTTTTTTTTGGGGGGGGAAATACCAAAAGGTTAATAAGACGTGCATTTGTACAGTCTGACTGAGGTAAAAAAAAAACAGGATTTAGATTAGAAAAAAAAGGATTTTTCCTGGCCCTTGAGACCGGGGGATAAGTCTAGCAATTTGACCAGCAGGAGCACACAGGACTGTAATGCAGTGTTTGTTGGTATAACAACTGCTTCTCCTTTACAGCCTGCCTGCCTGATATCTGGGATGGATATTAGTCCAGAGAAGGACTGTTTGTTTGATTTGGCAGGCTTTAGAGACCCTACACTACCTATTTAGCACTAAATATCTCTCATTAACTCAGCAGCACTGACCCTACACTGTCTGATCCCGGGCGACTGTGTCCAAGATGGCGGCGCCCGGTTTTAAATACTCGAGGTGACGCTGTGCGGCCAGCCAATCACTGTAATGCCCACAAACAACATGGCTGTGGCATTACAGTGACTGGCTGGCAATCCCTGCATGTTCATTGGCTCTGTAAAGAGCGCCAAACGTGCAGGGTGGAGACCCGAGCTCCCGCCCGAGTAACCCGGATATGCTCGGTGCTCGCCAAACATCCCGAGTAGTGAGATGCTCGGGCGAGTATCGAGCAGTGTCGAGCATGCTCGCTCAATACTAATGTTATATGCTGGGGGTGAACTGTTTTAAAGGGTGTGGTTTTATGGGAAGGACGTAGAAATGGGAGGGAAGTCATTTCCCATACCTCCACCTCAGGGTGTGGCTGAGCAAGCTTTAAATGTTCAGTCCTGTTTTTTTTCTCTGTGTTGTGTTTTGAGAGGCAAGGTCTCCAGACTGGACAGCCATAGCTAAGGAAGGAGCTGGAGGCTGGACATAACCTGTGTGGGCGAACCGCACACACATATATGGACTGTGCTATCATTTATCTTTTGTTTTGTTGTTTTGCCAGTAAGGCCATGTTTACTCCTGTTGGAGTTACAGGGCTTTATGCCATATAATAAAGCCTGCAAAGAAAACCTTGTTCTTGAATCTACTTCTGGAAGCAGCCAAGTGAGTCGACCTACCACACCTTTTAGTTGTGAATATGTACAGTACATTTTCGGTTATTCACTCACTTGTGGAGCAGATGTATCAACCCTAAAAGAGCCAATCACAGCGTGATTTACTGTTTTCCTCAGCAGCTTTAGAAATTAAAGCTTCACTATGATTGGTTGATATCCGCAACAAAGACAGTTTTACTGTTACGCAGTTTTGATAAATGTGACATTTTTTACATCATACAGAACATCTGTGGTTGGGTGGATTTTACATCACTAATCTCATAATAGCAGGCAACAAAAACAGCTCAGCTCTGCACTGCCTATTAATTACAAGCCCTGTAGTGGAGGAGTGCAGGAGAGTTGAACTCTGCTAGAAACCATCAAACAATGATGTTAGCACATTGGCAGCTATACTGATGTAGATGAGATGGCGAAAGATAAAACCGGGCAGGCAGAGTACTGTACAGGAACAGAGAGTGCACAGGGGCATAAGGTGAATGCTATACTTAGATTAGGTTGATAATAATTCAGAGAGGAGGGACAAGTCAGGAGGGGGGGGCGGGTTTTCACCATTGTTGCTTTAGCAGTGCAAGAATAGGACCACCCATTCAGCTATGTGATGCTGGATGCCCTGAGGGACAGACAGATGAAAAAAGACACAAAGGAACAATAAAGAAACTCAAGTGGGCTGAGTTTGTATTACCAATAAGTAGTCATTTATTGTACTTAATTGCCGAAGCACTATAACCACAGTGATCAAGCAAGCAGCAGCAGAAACTGCCTGCTCTCCTAGGTCTTCGATCAGTTAAATCTTTTTACTCTGTCGCCTAATTGGGGGACACAGGACTATGGGCATAGGCGGATTATAATGAGGGAAATCTGGGCCACCGCCCGGGGCCTCGGGTCTCTATGGGACCCGGGGCTCCGGGGGGCTATGGCCGGATTGCCCTCATAATATGTGCGGCCCCGCGGCACATACCGGCAGACAGTGGCGGGGGGAGGGGGGCCCGGACCACTCCCCCAGCAGCGGTGCACGGCCGCTGCTTCTTCCTTGTGTGCTGGCCCGGCCGCGTCACTGCTAGGAGACACGGCCCTGTGCGCGGCCGTGTCTCCTAGCTGTGACGTCATGCAGTGCGCGCCCGGCCTGCACTGCTACTTACCACCGGAGAGGAACAGGAGCCAGGAGGACTGGAGCCGAGCCGGGGGATGGTGAGTGTGTATGTGTGACAGTGAGTGTGTGTGTGTGTATGTATGTATGTGTGTGCAGGCAGATATCATTGTGTGATGTCTGTTTATATGTATTTTTGTGTTTCAAATGTGTTTATGCGTGTATGTATATGTCTGTATATGTTTGTGTGCGTGACTGCGTGCGGCCTCCTGCTGAGTATAGATGGCTCCGTGCGGCCTCCCGCTGTGTATAGATGGCACCGTGCGGCCTCCCGCTGTGTATAGATGGCTCCGTGCGGCCTCCCGCTGTGTATAGATGGCTCCATGCGGCCTCCCGCTGTGTATAGATGGCTCCGTGCGGCCTCCCGCTGTGTATAGATGGCTCCGTGCGGCCTCCCACTGTGTATAGATGGCTCCGTGCGGCCTCCCGCTGTGTACAGATGGCACCGTGCAGCCTCCCGCTGTGTATAGATGGCTACGTGCGGCCTCCCGCTGTGTATAGATGGCTACGTGCGGCCTCCCGCTGTGTACAGATGGCGCCGTGCGGCCTCCCGCTGTGTATAGATGGCGCCGTGCGGCCTCCCGCTGTGTATAGGTGGCTACGTGCGGCCTCCCGCTGTGTATAGATGGCTACGTGCGGCCTCCCGCTGTGTATAGATGGCTACGTGCGGCCTCCCGCTGTGTATAGATGGCTACGTGCGGCCTCCCACTGTGTATAGATGGCTACGTGCGGCCTCCCGCTGTGTATAGATGGCTACGTGCGGCCTCCCGCTGTGTCTAGATGGCTCCGTGCGGCCTCCTGCCGTGTATAGATGGCTCCATGCGGCCTCCCGCTTTGTATAGATGGCTCCGTGCGGCCTCCTGCTGTGTATAGATGGCTACGTGTGCTCAATATTGAGTCATACAATTAATGTAAGGCTATGTGCCCACGATGCAGAAATGCTCCGGATTTTTTTTGAGCGTTTCTGTATCTCCCTGGCAGAAAAAACGCATGCGGATTGTACATGCGTTTTTCCTGCCAGGGACATGCGGATGTGAAGCGTTCTTCACATGCATTTCCGCATGCGGGTTGACAAGCACTTTCCAAGCGATTTTAGCATCACTTGGAAAGTGCTTGACAACTTGGTCACACTATATAAATCCATGCAACCGGCATGGATTTATATAGTGTGACCGTAAAAGAATGGTAAAAAATAAATATATACTTACCTTCTGATGGCCTGCAGACGTCAGCTGTCGCGTGACCCGTCACATGACTAAATGACGTCACGGCAGGTCCTTTTCAGACCATCGTGAGCTGCCGGCAAGCCAGAACGCATCGGATAAAGACACCGGGGGCCATCAGAAGGTAAGTATAATATTTATTTTTTATTTTATTCTTTTTTTTACAGGTTCTATGGTACCCGGGTCCGGAGGAGAGTCTCCTCTTCTCCAAACCCGGGTACCATCCGCACATTGAAACGCATGGATTCTGCATGTACAGATGCAGTCTTGCGGATTACATGCGTTCCAATGCAAGTCAATGGCGGCAAAGTCAATGGCGCAGCACTTCCGCAAAATAATTGTTAGTGCTGCGGATTTTTCCGCAATGATAATCCGCAGCGGAAATTTCCGCAGCATGTGAACAGCACATGCGGATTATCATTGGGGAACATGGCAGACCTTCTACCAAGCGTTTTATAAGCGTTTCCGCAGCGGAATTGCCGCTGCGGAAACGCTTAAAAAACGCGTAGTGGGCACACAGCCTAAAAAAAATTATTATAATTAATATTGTGGCAAATTAATTTCACATGAACTATCACATGATCTATCACAGGGGATCATGTGACATGTCACGTGATACATCAGGTGTGTGTGTGTGGGGTGGGGGGCCCGCGCCTTCTAAACTGCCCGGGGCCCTTGCTACTCTTAATCCACCCCTGACCATGGGTGTTATGCTGCTGTCCACTAGGAGGCGACACTATGCATAATCTGAAAAAGATTAACCGTGGCTCCTCCTCTGCAGTATACACCTCTGGACGGCATGAGCCTTCTCCAGTTTTTGCTTAGTGTCGCATAGGAGGCACACCTAAAACTTTTACTCCGTTTTCACCGACGGAATTACAGATAAAGAAAAGTGGGTCTACTGCGAGACTCCCGGCATGGCTCCTTCCTCGGCCCCTTATTACTTTGTGCACGGTTGAAGATGGCTATTCCCCATGTCGCTCCTTCCCCAGCCCCTCGGGTGCTGGTTCGAAGTCGAGACCCCCCTCCTTCCCCAATTCCTTTTGGTTTCTGGGTTGAGGTCGAGGTGAGGATATAGCCCCCTGACGGTGACAGCAGCACCTCCCTAATCCCCCCCTGGGGGTATTAGGTTGAAACGCCTCAGGTAGGGCCTGTACAGGCAGCAGCTTCCAGCAGCCAGCACACTACGGCTGAATCCAGGGACCCCAGCCCTGCTGCGGGCTCCTGTCGGGGCCGGGGGGAATGCAGGCAGGCATGACACAACAGAGGCACAGGCCTCCCTACGCCCTGTTTCTGCAGCAGCACCAGCTCTATGGTGCCTCAGGGGGACTCTTCACAGGTTCCCCCTTCCGCTTATACCCCACCGCTATCCTGCCTTTAAATCCGGGGGTGTCCGGTTCAGATCCGGCCCCCTCCCGGACTTCCGCGCCGGCCTGGAGTCCCTTTGGGCATCAGGCATCTAATTTAGGCTTCGGCCTAGCCGAAGCCGCCACCTCCTCTCCCCGGCCCGCCACCGGATGACAAATATGACACTCTACAGTGTCATAGAGGGGGCGGATCAAGACTGAAAGGGCGCAATTTCACACAGTTCTGCCGCCCTTTTCAGCTCTCCGCCGCCCTTCTTTCTTAACTTTACTCCAGCGGCCATTATCTGCTGCAGGATAAGGGAAGACCAGCCAGTCTTCGGGGGGCACAGGACTGTGGATCTTCGGCACTGGAACTAGGGGCACACTGGTGGGATAAGATCACAGCTTGAGTTCTTCCTCGGCTGTGAGTCCATTATTCCTTACCCACCCCAGTGCACTATGCCAGGCTCAAGGTCCAAGAGAACCAGGCAGGACTGCTATTATGCACTCTGTACAGCCTGCAGCAATACTGTCCCCAGTGGCAGCACGTACCCACACTGCCAGGACTGCATCCAGACTACTGTGCCAGCGCCCCAAGAAGCCCCTGCCAATGCTTCGGTGTCTAATGCCATGCCGGAATGGGTCACTCAGATGTCGCAATCTATGATGCAGTCTATAGATAACCTAACCTCCACATCGCTTCAGGCTCTGCAGAGTCATGTCTATGAACACTACCCAGCAAAGGGAAGGCTCGACTCAGGGACATGACGACCCGGGCACATTCACGTTTAGATCAGGACGCAAGCGGGCCCACAGGTCACGTTCATCTGCGTCATCCCATAGCACACGGTCATCCCCTTCTAGGGAGAGACACCATAGTTCCAGGTCATCTAGACCATCCCCCACCAGGGACAGACAATGCAGTTCTCCGCAGTGATCCCCGACCAGAGAAGGCCCAGCAGGAGACGCCCTAGCGATACACAGGATTCGGAAGGCATCTGTGATTCCGACTCAGACAAGGAAACTGAAGGGTCCCTGATCCCAATCCCCCCTAGCAATACAGCGCTAGTTGAGGACGTAATCTTGTCCATCCATCGGGTGCTGGACGTTTCTGATCCGCCCCCGGAGGCACCACAACACAAGATTTCCTTTGAAGGAGTTCTGAAGCCACCTAAGGTTTTCTTTGACCACCCAGAGTTTAAGTCGATCCTTAAAAAGCAGTTCTCACAGCCTGAGAAGAAGTTTACCTATCGCAAATATCTGGAGGCGCGGTACCCCTTCCCACAGGAGGCCACCAAGGAATAGACAGATCCACCCGAAGTGGATCCCCCAGTCTCTAGGCTAGCAGCAGTCACTCCTTTCACTGCAAGATAGCTCAACCCTCAGGGACACAGCAGACCTGCACGTAGAACGCATGGCTCGTTCAATTTTCGAGGCCGCAGGGGCCTCCCTGGCTCCCAGGTTCGCTTCAGTTTGGGCTGCCAAGGCCATCCTGGCTTGGGCCCAAAATTTACAAGCTGGCCTCCAAGTATCTGCTCCTGAGCTGTCGGACCAAGCGGCTCAAATAGCAGTTGTAGCAGATTACATGCTTCATGCAGCTCTGGATTCTGCAAGGGGTGCAGCGGGGATAGCATCAAACGCCATCACGATTTGGCGTATCCTCTAGCTGCGGGAATGGAAAGCAAACGCAGCCTCAAAGAAGTCCCTCACGCACCTCCCGTACCTCAGTGGTCGACTTTTTGGTGAACAGTTGGACACGATGATATCCAACGCCACCGGGGGTAAGAGTACCTCTCTCCCCCAGCTGAAACCCAAATGCATTTACAAGAAGTGTAACCAAACTCGATTCCGATCCTTTCGGAACTCTTCGGGCTGGTCCGTCTCGTGGCCAGCACAAAGTAGCAGCTCCCCACGCAGGGACAACTCGCGGTCGACGCAAAAGGCGGACAAGACCTGGCAGTCAAAAGCAGGCCAGTCAAAGTCCAAAGGAGGAAAATCTCATACTTCCTCCTCATCATGACTCACGGACTCCAGAAGACACCCCACCTGTAGGCGGCCGACTTTTGCTCTTTCATCAAATCTGGCTGCCTATTACAGAAGACAGGTGGGTCAGGGAACTGGTGTCTTCGGGATACAGGATAGAGTTCACTTCCAACCTATACCAATTGCACCCGCCCATCAGAGATTTCTCAGGTTCGCAATCGACCAGGACCACTACCAGTTTGTGGCTCTCCCGTTCGGATTCGCCACGGCTCCCAGAGTGTTTAACAAAGTCATGGCAGCCACCATGGACGTCCTGCACTCCAGAGGCATAGTAGTCTTTCCATACCTGGACGATCTCCTTATCAAGGCTCCCACCTTCAAGGACTGCGAGCTCAGCGTCTTAATCACAATCGACACTCTGAGTCGCCTGGGCTGACAAAAGTCATCACCAACCCCGAGTCAGTCTCTGACCTTCCTGGGAATGCTATTCAACACCTTCAGGGGTCTAGTGCTCCTTCCCAAGGACAAGGCACTGCCTCTCCGTCTAGGAGTTCGCACTCTCCTCAGCAAACCCCCTCGATCTCTCCGGTTTGCCATGAGAGTCCTTGGTAGGATGGTGGCGGCAATAGAAGCGGGTCCCATTTGCCCAGCTTCACCTCAGGCCTCTCCAACTAGCCATCCTCAAGTCATGGGACAGGAACCCTTTTTCTCTCGACAGGGAGTTCCAGCTGACATCGTCAACCAGGAGGTCCTTGCATTGGTGGCTCAAGCCAACCTCACTAACAAAGGGGAAATCCTTTCTCACAGGTCAATGGAAGGTTCTGACCACCGACGCGAGCCTGACGGGTTGGGGTGCGGTACACCTACATCACAGAGCACAGGGCAAGTGGTCCCCAGCGGAAGCGACCATGCCCATCAACATCTTGGAAATTTGTGCCATCCTCCTGGCATTGAGAGCCTTCCATCACTTACTGGCAGCCTCTCACATCAGAGTACAGTCGGACAGTGCCCAGGGGATGCGAGAAGTGACACACATTCTCCACTGGGCGGAAGACACAGGTTCGGTTCTCTCTGCGGTCCACATTCCGGGTGTGGACAACTGGGAAGCAGACTTCCTCAGCCGGCAAGGAATGGAATCGGAGGAGTGGTCTCTCCATCCGAAGTTTTTCGACAGATCTGCCATCGCTGGGGGACTCCGGTCGTGGACCTAATGGCATCCCACTTCAATGCCAAGGTCTCCAACTTCATGGCCAGAACACACGACCCACGGGCGCTAGGAGCGGACTCCCTGGTTCAGGACTGGACCCAGTTCCAGCTCCTGTACATTTTTCCACCTCTCCCCCTGATATCCAGAGTGGTGAGGAAGATCAAGCAAGAGGGAGTTCCAACAATCCTAATCGCACCGGACTGGCCCAGACGTACAGTACAGACCAAAAGTTTGGACACACCTTCTCCTTTTGCTTTGTTGACTGCTTTGCACACTCTTGGCATTCTCTTGATGAGCTTCAAGAGGCAGCCACCGGAAATGTTTTTCACTTCACAGGTGTGCCCTGTCAGGTTTAATAAGTGGGATTTCTTGCCTTATAAATGGGGTTGGGACCATCAGTTGTGTTGTGCAGAAATCTGGTGGATACACAGCTGATAGTCCTACTGAATAGACTGTTAGAATTTGTATTATGGCAAGAAAAAAGCAGCTAAGTAAAGAAAAACGAGTGGCCATCATTACTTTAAGAAACGAAGGTCAGTCAGTGCGAAAAATTGGGAAAACTTTGAAAGTGTCCCCAAGTGCAGTTGCAAAAGCCATCAAGCGCTACAAAGAAACTGGCTCACATGAAGACCAAGACCAGGACCGCAGAGTGAAGGCAAAAGGGCCAACAAGTGCTAAGCATCTCTGGGAACTCCTTCAAGATTGTTGGAAGACCATTTCCGGTGACTACCTCTTGAAGCTCATCAAGAGAATGCCAAGAATGTGCAAAGCAGTCATCAAAGCAAAAGGTGGCTACTTTGAAGAACCTAGAATATAAGACATATTTTCAGTTGTTTCACACTTTTTTGTTAAGTATATAATTCCACATGTGTTAATTCATAGTTTTGAAGCCTTTAGTGTGAATGTACAATTTTCATAATCAAGAAAATACAGAAAAATCTTTAAATGAGAAGGTGTGTCCAAACTTTTGGTCTGTACTGTACATGGTACGCCGACATCGTACAGCTCACAGCAGACGTTCCCTGGCGTCTCCCCGACCGCCCAGATCTTCTGTCACAAGGCCCGTTCTACCACCAGAACTCAGGGGCCCTCAATTTGACGGCGTGGCCATTGAGACCTGGGTTCTAACCCAGTCAGGATTCTCGCCGACGTCATTGGAACCATGATCAGGGCATGGAAGCCAACCTCTGCTAAGATTTATTACCGTACCTGGAAAGCCTTCTTTATCTGGTGCGAATCTCATGGCCAGATCCGATTCCCTTATTCCCTCCCCAGGGTACTTGGGTTTCTCCAATCGGGTCTGGAGGCCAGACTGTCCCTGGCCTCCCTTAAGAGCCAGGTGTCAGCTCTCTCAGTGCTTTTTCAGAGGTGCGTTGCTAGCAAGCCGCAAGTAAGGACATTTCTTCAGGGGGTTTCCCAATTGGTTCCCCCCTACAGACGACCACTAGAAACGTGGGACCTCAACCTGGTGCTGAAAGCATTGCAGGAAACACCCTTTGAACCCCTTAGGGAAGTCCCACTCCGCCTTCTATCCCAGAAAGTGGTTTTCCTGGTGGCAATCACCTCGCTACGCAGGGTGTCAGAACTGACAGCACTCTCCTGCAGATTGTCCTTCCTGGCTTTTTACCAGGACAAGGTAGTTCTCCGTACGGTCCCATCCTTCCTTCCGAAGGTTGTGTCCAACTTCCACCTCAATGAGGAAATTTCACTGCCATCCCTCTGTCCGGTCCCGGTTCATAGAGTGGAGAAGGCTCTGCATGCGCTTCACCTTGTCAGGGCATTGCGTATCTATGTGTCTAGGACTGCGCCCTTCCGGAAGTCTGATTCTCTTTTCCTTCTTCTGGAAGGCGGCCGCAAGGGTCTGCCAGCTTCCAAAGCTACCCTTGCCAGGTGGATCAAATCCACCATACAAGAGGCCTACCGCCTCAAAAATTCTCCTCTTCCAGCAGGTATTACGGCGCACACTACACGTGCGGCAGGGGCCTCCTGGGCCATTCGGCACAACAAGTGTGTAAGGCAGCCACCTGGACTAGTCTACACACGTTTACCAAACACTACAGGGTTCATACCCAGTCCTCAGCAGACGCGAGCCTGGATAGACGTGTTCTGCAGGCGGCGGTACCCCAATTGTAGGGGCCTGTCTACACAATATTCGTCCATTGCTTCCCACCCAGGGACTGATTTGGGACGTCCCATGGTCCTGTGTCCCCCAATGAGTAAAGGAGATTTTTATGTACTCACCGTAAAATCTTTCTCTTAGCCTCTAAATGGGGGACACAGCTCCCACCCTGTTGCCCCTTCCGGGCCGTTATGTTGAGTTCTCATATTGGTTTTTTTTTTGAGATCGTACATAGTTGCCTTCTTATAGGCATGGTTATGTTATCCATGTTACGTTCCTCCTAATGCTTTTGCACAAAACTGGAGAAGGCTGACGCCGTCCAGGGGTGTATACTGCAGAGGAGGAGCCACGGTTAATCTTTTTCAGATTATGCATAGTGTCGCCTCCTAGTGGACAGCAGCATAACACCCATGGTCCTGTGTCCCCCAATTAGAGGCTAAGAGAAAGAGATTTTACGGTGAGTACACAAAAATCTCCTTTTTATTGTCTTTCCCTCTCACATCTTCTTTAATGCTTCTTTAGTGCTTTATGGGTTTATCTCCCTAACTCTATGCCTAAGCTTGGGAGCTGTGAGATTTTTCTCACTTGTTATAGTCTCACCAGGTAAGGTGGATCCTCTAAGCCTAGGCTTAGTTGGGCACATGGATCCCAGGTGTTGATGCAGCAGGTAGGTCAAAGAAGGACTAGAAGCACTGGAGGTCACAGGCGGACAGGGCACCGTAAAGCAGGTGTGTGTCTTGGTGGGCCTTATATTGGCCTAGGCAGATAATCACATGGGAGCCTACCACTTGCAAAGCAGAGAGCAGCGCCCATAGGAGAAGCCCTGCTGAGCTGGGGCAGATGTGTAACATCACTATTGAGAGTCACCACAAAATAGCTGAATTTCCTGCTTCTGCTTTCATACAGACTAGGATAGTCCCTCCTGATTGGTTTTTCTATACCATGTGGTGTAATAGCTGGGAAGCTCGCCTGGATGTGCCCAAGGTCATGTCATTTTCCTCTGGCTGATGCATTTTGCTACAATTCTCAAATTGTTCAAAGTCACCAAGTTTGGCGAATGCCTAAAATTTGAATATGAATTAAATTTAAATCGACTCAATTCTCTCATCTCTACTCCTTACAGTCAAAAAGGGAACTGCAATCTCATATTAAGTAATGGGCAGCATGATGGCTCTCTGGTTAGCACTGTAGTCTTGCAGTTCTGGGTTCAAATTCCATCAAGGAAATATCTGTCACGAGTTTGTATATTCTCCCCATGTTTGTTTTCTTCCAAAGACATATTGATAGGGAATTTAGATTATGTGCCCCAGTGGGGACTGTGCCCATAATGTCTGGCACATGTGGACATTCTGTGACACTGCAATGCAGGTCTAGAGGAAGACCATTTTTGTCACATATTATAGAAAGGCATTTTTATAATGATTCATACATAGAGCATACCAGCATAGGCATTTACAGGTTGGGGGTTCTGCTGTGATGTTTAGGAATGCTCACATGTAACTACATTGGAGTGATACTTTTTGTACAATGGGACATTTTTGTACATTGTTATTTTACTGCATAGCATAAAAAGGCTTCATTGGAATAACACTCACATATTCCAGGACAAGAACGACTTTCTGTTTTACTACTTCCTATAATAAATAATTTAGAGCCGAGTGCCAGCCGGTGACAAGAGATAAAACTCCCGAGAAATATAGATTAATGGTTTATTATTAACCCACCATATTTAGTTTTCATTCCTGCATTCCAAAAGCCATAACTTTTATTTTTTAATGAACATACAGTGGGGGAAATAAGTATTTGATCCCTTGCTGTTTTTATAAGTTTGCCCACTGACAAAGACATGAACAGTCTATAATTTTAAGGGTAGATTAATTTTAACATTGAGAGATAGAATATACCAAAAAAAATAAAAATCAAGAAAATCACATTGTATAAATTAGATATATTTTTTTTGCATTTTGCAGTGAGAAATAAGTATTTGATCCCCTACAAACCATTATGAGTTCTGGCTCTACAGACCAGTTAAACGCTCCTAATCAACTCGTTACCTGCATTAAAGACAGCTGTCTTACATAGTCACCTGTATAAAAGACTCCTGTCCACAGATTCAATTAATCAGTCAGATTCTAACCTCTACAACATGGGTAAGACCAAAGAGCTTTCTAAGGATGCTAGGGACAAGAACATAGACCTGCACAAAGCTGGAATGGGCTACAAAACCTTAAGTAAGACGCTGGGTGAGAAGGAGACAACTGTTGGTGCAATAGTACGAAAATGGAAGAAATACAAAATGACTGCCAAATCGACATCGATCTGGGGCACCATGCAAAAGCTCACCTCATGGGGTATCCTTGATCATGAGGAAGGTGAGAGATCAGCCTACAACTTGTTACGGATCCGGGTGGTGGAACCTCTGTGCTGTGATACAAGGAGGGACCAGAGGGGCGTAACTAAGTGCCTACCCAGACCGACCCTCCCCACACGGCGGCTGAGTTGACTCCCTGAACCAAGGAGGGACTGGGAAGATGAACCAGGTGCCACTCTGGGACCGACCTTGTGTGATAGCAGGCGACTCCCATGGGACTTATGGCCGAGGCCGACAGGCACAACAGATGAGCACGGCTGGTAGACAGGCAGGTGATGCGGGTAGACAAGCAGGCGGGCACGGCAGATAGACAGGCAGGTGGGCATGGTTGATAGGCAGGCGGGCACGGCTGATAGACATAAGGCGCCCCCTGGGCCGTGGGGTACTCGGTAGCCGGGCCAGTCAATGCTGGGGGATGTCACGGTGGCAGTGACCCAGGGCGATCAATTAAAGGGAAAGTAAAAGGGGAATAAAGTTTAAGGAGATAATGTTCGTGACGCCACCTGTGGTATGCGGCTATATGGTGCCGCCGCTGCGGTGCAGATCCCCTCGAGCTGATGGTGACGCAGCAGAGTTGGTTCAGCTCTCCACAGGCAGAGCTTAGCTCCAGGGCAGTATATAGTGATGTTATGAGGTAGATGTTGCTGGTACAGTGTAGTGCAGGGCTGGTGATGGCGCAGCAATTATTCAAGGACACAGTGGGGTGCAGTCTTCAGGTTTTAGTCACAGTTGTTCAAGACTTTAGGTTACAGTTACCGGTGTGTAACCGCCCACGTCGTCCTGTGTCCTCTGGGGTAGGGATCCAGCAATCTCTCAGGCACTTCAGGAGCACTTAACAGGCCACGTTCTATGTACCTTTCCCAGTCGTCTCGCTGCGCTGGCTCTCTCCCTCCTGCCCTGCGCCTCACAATCAGTGTCCCAAGCCAGTGACCTTGGGCCTTTTCGGGCGACTTGCAATTCCCTGGACAATATGTGGCCACCTTTTTGGTGATATAATTGTGGCTGTTGGCTGCAGCACGTTGAAAATGCAGCAGCCTCCAGTTATCTAGCTCAGCTTGGTTGTTCTCCACTAGGTTAGGGGCCTGTCCCCTCTGCGGCCTGATCCCTCCTCGTCAGCGTGGATTCGGGCGCACGGGTGGCATCCACACTCACCGTGCCCCTGGGATCCCCTCTGTTCATCCTGGAGCCCTTCTCACTGCTCCTCTTTTCTTTCTTTCTTTCTTTCTTTCTTGCTCCTGGGCCTCTCTCACTGGGCCCTGTTCGTTTCTCCACTCCTCATGAGCAGAGATCCTGCAGAGCTCCTGCTCCCAACTCTCTCTCCTATGTACTGTCTCCGCACAACTGACTGCTTCTATCTGGTTCCCCTTCTTCTTATACTCTTCCTGTCTGTGCTCCCCTGATCTACTTCCTCCACCCACCTCCTCCACCTAGTTCCACCCTCCAGCTAGGGACCAGAGACTGTGCTCTCCCTTAGGAGCAATCTCGCCCTTCCCTACTGAAGTGGAGTGTATTGTATGTGGGTGTGTGGGTCCCAGGTAGTACTCCTTCCTTACCTGAGTGTGGGCTACCACACCTCTAGGTGAGATGCAGTACTTTTGAGGCGACTGAACCAGCAGGGGCGCCACAGACAGGCTGGCGGGCATGGCTGATAGACAAGCTGGCGGGCACTGGAACCTGAGGCCTGAGGACAACCTTGCACAGACACCTCCATTTTGGAGGAGGTGCCTTATATAAGGACAGTCCTCCAGCCATTGGCTGGGGACTCTTTAGGCGCGCGCAGCCCCTTTAAGAGGGAGGGAGCGCACGCCCTAAATACAGTGCCCGTGGAACTGTGTGCCATGTGAGCACCCCAGGCAGACGCATGAGGGGAGCCGGAGGACGCCAGACCGGGACTGCGGCGGTGACGCCAACGCTACACAACTACACTGGGGGAACTTGTTAATGATCTCCAGGCAGCTGGGACCACAGTCACCAAGAAAACCATTGGTAACGCATTACGCTTTAAATGTTTAAAATCCTCCAGTGCCCGCAAGGTCCCTCTACTCAAGAAGGCACATGTGCAGGATCATCTGAAGTTTGCCAATGAACACTTGGATGATTGTGTGAGCTATTGAGAGAAGGTGCTGTGGTCAGATGAGACAAAAATTGAACTCTTTGGCATTAACTCAACTCGCCGTGTTTGGAGGAAGAAGAAGGATGAGTACAACCATAAGAACATCATCCCAACCGTGAAGCATGGTGGGGAAACCTTATACTTTGGGGGTGCTTTTCTGCAAAGTCGACATGACGACTGCACCCTACTGAAGGGAAGATGGATGGGGTCACGTATTGCAAGATTTTGGCCAACAACCTCCTTCCCTCAGTAAGAGCATTGAAGATGGGTCATGGCTGGGTCTTCCAGCAAGACAATGACCCAAAACATATAGCCAAGGCAACAAAGGAGTGGCTCAAAAAGAAGCACAGTAAGGTCATGGAGTGGCCTAGCCAGTCTCCAGACCTTAATCCCATAGAAAACTTATGAAGGGAGTTGAAGCTTCGAGTTGCCAAGCGACAGCCTCAAAATCTTAATGATTTAGAGATGATCTGCAAAGAGGAGTGGACCAAAATTCCTCCTGACATGTGCGCAAACCTCATCATCACCTACAAAAAATGTGTGATTGCTGTGCTTGCCAACAAGGGTTTTGCCACCAAGAATTAAGTGTTGTTTGCCAGAGGAATCAAGTACTTATTTCTCACTGCAAAATGCCAAAAAAATTATCTAATTTATACAATGTGATTTTCTTGATTTTTTTTTGGATATTCTATCTCTCAATGTTAAAATTAACCTACCCTTAAAATTATAGACTGTTCATGTCTTTGTCAGTGGGCAAACTTATAAAAACAGCAAGGGATCAAATACTTATTTCCTGCACTGTAGCTGGATGAAGGTTTGTTTCAGCTGTAGATCCAGAAGTCACTTTTACATTTACCATATAATGTATTGGAAAACGGAAAAGATTTGTGCGGTTAAATTAAAAAAGAAAAACAAAACGATTTCACTATTGCTCTTTTTTATTTTTTTTCTATTTTTACAATGTTCACTGTTTGGTAAAAATGACGTCGTAACTGTATTCTCCAGGTGAATAATGTATATACGAAAGATCTTTTTTTATTCTATAACACTTTTAAGAAATTAAAAACGTCTTTAAAAATACAAATTTGGCTTGTGCCGACATATTTTTTCATTATTTTCTTTTTATTATTATTACTTTTAATTATTTTTTTAGTTGCAGGAAGGGCTATAGCATTCACTGGTATGTCCTAAACGTGCCACATCACTGCACATGTGACTCAGCTGTGACTGTAAAAGGGGACTCCGCTTCTCACACTGACTTGTCCACTCACCTATCTCTGTAGGCTAAGGCCTCATTCAGGCGTCTGATCTTTCCATGTATAAGGAAATCGGACTGATTATTCTGATCAGACTCTGATTATTGCTTGATCAGAGATTGATCAGAGTGTGTGGTACGAGTGTCATCTGATTGTCTCGTACATGTAGAAATGTAAAAAAAAATGTCTCCATCTTCTCCATTCTGACAGTCCGTGAAAATCAGACCACACTCAGATTATTATTATTATTGTTATTATTATGTCATCCAAGTGTGGACTGATGTTTTCACGGACCCATTGACTTGCATTGCAGATTTTGATCCAACCCTCTGATCAAAATCGTCTGAATGAGGCCCAACAATGAGCTAAGCGCACCTCTCACACGTTCCACTGCCACCAACCAACATTTTGCAAGGCCAATGGGACGCCTACACTGAGTAATACACTAGTACACACGCCACTCAGCTTTCCCAAGCACCTGACAGGTACACTTCTTGCACTCTGGCATACACAGGGTAAAACAACAACCAGGCTGCATTTTTCTTCTTTTAAAGTTTTGAGGACGTTTAGAGCAGCAATGAACAAACTTATTACGTTTTAGATTTAATATCCGAAAAATAATGTACACTGCTTAAAAGGATACAAAAAGATGAAATAATAAAAGCACATACACACAAGCAAGCAAAGTATAAAAATAACAGTTAAATACAGAAACGTCTTGCGGATTGTATCTGAGAGAGCTTCTGGCAGAGTACCGTATTTTTCGGACTATAGACGCACTGGACCATAAAACGCAACTAGGTTTTAGAGTTGGAAAATAAAAAAAAAATATTTAAGCAAAAAATGTGTTCATGATGCACTTTTAAGGGGGAGGGGGTCTTCTGCTGACACTGGTGTAGGGGTAATGTCCCCCAATTCTGACAATATCCCCCATCCTGGTATATATGTCCCCCCCTTCCTTTTATACGTGGTCCCCATCCCCATCCTGGTATGCCTGACATCCCTCCATCCTGGTATGCATGGAACCCCTCCATCCTGGTATGCATGGCACCCCTCATCCTTATCCTGGTATGCATGGCACCCCTCATCCTTATCCTGGTATGCATGGCACCCCTCATCCTTATCCTGGTATGCATGGCACCCCTCATCCCTGTCCTGGTATGCATGGCACCCCTCATCCCTATCCTGGTATGCATGGCACCCCTCATCCCTATCCTGGTGTGCATGGCACCCCTCATCCCTATCCTGGCATGCATGGCACCCCTAATCCCCATCCTGGTATGCATGGCACCCCTAATCCCCATCCTGGTATGCATGGCACCCCTAATCTCTATCTTGGTATGCATGGCACCCCTAATCTCTATCCTGGTATGCATGGCACCCCTAATCCCTATCCTGGGAAGCATGGCACCCCTCATCCGTATCCTGGTATGCATGGCACCCCTCATCCGTATCCTGGTATGTATGGCCCCCTCATCTTTATCCTGTTATGTATGGCCCCCTCATCTTTATCCTGTTATGTATGGCCCCCTTATCTTTATCCTGTTATGTATGGCCCCCTCATCTTTATCCTGTTATGTATGCCCCCCTCAGCGTTACCCTGGTATGTATGGCCCCCTCATCCTTATCCTAGTATGCATGGTCCCCCTAATCCCCATCATGCTGCACATAAAAAAAAATAAACACTCCTACTCAACTTTCTTCTCTCCTCCAGCGGTGCGTCCTGTCTGCCCGCACTGATCTCTCCATGTGAGCCGCGCATGACGTCACTATCATGCGCGGTTCACAAGGAGAGATCAGATGCCGGAAGTCACTGCTCCCCACGCCGGGACTGTGTGCGCGGGGAGCAGTGACTTCATGCTCCTTCATAGGAGTGCTGCGGCTCCTGCTGCTGCCGGGCTATAGCGTGTGCCTGCTTATTAAAGTGCATGAATATTCACCCCCTCCCCACGCCCATGGGCATGGAGAGAGGTTGAATAGTCATGCCCTTCAACATCGGGCACAGGCGATTCCGGCAGCAGCAGGAGCCGCGCTGCGGCTACACTGTGTGCTGCTATTAAGGAGCATGAATATTCAGTGCTCCTCACGCCCCATGGGCGTGGGGAGCAGTGAATATTCATTTTCTTTAGCAGCGGGGACAGTGTAGGCTGCAGCGAGCGACTGCTGCCTCCTGTGACCCGCTCCTCCACCGCTGCCGCTCCCCCCACACCCCACATATATATACACCCCCCCCAACATTCGGACTATAAGACTCACCCCCCCATTTTCCTCCAAAATTTTGGAGGAAAAAAGTGGGTCTTATAGTCCGAAAATATGGTAGATCACGTCAGAAAATATGGACAGATCTGCCAAACACGTTGCTTCTGGCCATGAGATTCTCTTGATGAGATATTATATAGGGTGGGGGTCTCAAACTAAAATCGGGTCTGGGGCCACTTATAAAAATCCTGTTAGTGTATGGGCCACATTGATAAACTTAGACACAGCAGGACAGAAATCACACGGTCAAAATTCGCTCTGTGTAGCTGCTACATCACGGTGTCAGACAAGTAAATGTGTTGCATGGTGATGCCTAGTGTACTGCGACTCCACAGCTCCCTAGATACAGAATAATGGCCCCATAGGTCCTCCATATACTGTATGATGGCCTCATGGCCACATATCCCACATATGCATTATCTTGGCCCATAGCACCTCTATACAAAGTATAATGGTCCCACAGGTCCCCTACATACAGTATGATGGCCACATAGCTCCCAATAAAAAGGATGATGGTCACACAGATCCAAAAATACAATATGATGTCCACACAGCTCTCTATCCACAATATGATGGCTCCATAGTTTTCCTATATACAGTATGATGTCCTCACTGTGCCTATGTACAGTATGATGCCCCCACACATCCCCTACATATATTATGTTGGCCCCACAGCTCTCAATATACATTATAATGGCCCCCACACTCCCTATATACAGTATCAGGTCTCCACAGCTCCCCTATATATAGTATGTTGGCCCCACAGCTCTCAATATACATTATAATGGCCCCCACACTCCCTATATACAGTATCATATCTCCACAGCTCCCCTATATAATGTATGGTGGCCCCACAGCTCTCAATATGTTATAATGGCTCCCACACTCCCTATATACAGTATCAGATCTCCACAGCTCCCCTATATATAGTATGCTGGCCCCACAGCTCTCAATATACATTATAATAACCCCCACACTCCCTATATACAGTATCATATCTCCACAGCTCCCCTATATATAGTATGTTGGCCCCACAGCTCTCAATATACATTATAATGGCTCCCACACTCCCTATATACAGTATCATGTCTCCACAGCTCCCCTTCTATATAGTATGTTGGCCCACAGCTCCCAATATATATTATAATGGCCCTCACACTCCCTATATACAGTATCATGTCTCCATAGCTCCCTTATATAAAGTATGATGGCTCCAAAGCTCCTAATGTACATTAAAATGCCCCCCACACTTTCTATATAGAGTGTCATATCCACACAGCTCCCCAACATATGGTATGATGGCCCAAAAGTCCATTATATACAGTAGGATGGCTTCACAGCTCCCCTATATACAGTGTAATGGATCCACAGCTACCATTCATACAGTGTGATGGCCCCACAACCCCATACAAAGTACAATGGCCCCACAGCTCCCTATATAGAGTATAAGGCTTGCTTCCTGCAGTGCGGATCATCACCCGTCCCGCACAGTTTCTTGGAGATCCCTACTGGCGCATACAGATGCACGTGGCGAAATTCAGCAAAAGCAGCTATGCACAGTGTGCTGCACAGTCATGTCTGCTATTCTATGATGAGCACAAGATGGCAACCAGCACATTTAAAGACAAGGCTCCAGCTCAGCTAATTGCTGCCCTTCTGCCACCTGGCCAAGACCTGGCAGTGGGCTGCAAAAATTGCCTCAGGGCCTGCATGTTGCCTGCGAGTAAGTGTTTGCGACCCCCTGATACAGGGTCTTATCCCCACCCTTCTCCCCTCCCTCTGCTAAGGTAAAAAGAGGATGGCTAATCATATGCCTAGACACAGTTAAAGGCCACGGCCCTACTATCACTATTTGGTCAGTATTAGTGTTGAGCGAGTATGTTCTGTTAACCCTTTCGCCGAGTATGTGTAGCACCCTGAGGACTCGGCTGCTACAGGGGTATTACGCCTCAAGCCAGAGGTGTGGTATTCCACTCCCGGGTAAGGATGGAGTGTGGGACTGAGCTCAGATAGCTGCATACACTACATACATCCCATTTCCGGGGGACAGACCGACGGTACTCCCACCAGTATATGTGCAGGTACGACAGTGTCTGTCCCTGGCTGGAGTGGGAGGGGGGTGGAACATCCCAGTAGTGTAGGGGCAGATAGGGGGAGCAGTCTGGGTAAGGCTAGGAGCTCATTGGGTGCTGGTCACCTGAGCTCACACATAGAGGGAGTATATAAGGTGGGCACCATCTTAGATCAGGGTCAGTCTTCTGTAGAGGGTCAGTCAGTCCTGAGAGAGGTCCAGGAGCGCCTGCAGAGAGAAGAGAGAGAGGAGAACAGAAGGACCCAGAGGGGGAGAAGAAGGAACCCCAAGAACCCAGTATACAACCAGAAGGGTGAAGGGTTGGCACGCAAGGGAACCGGATCCCAAATTAGTGGAGGAGAGAAACTACCCTCAACTAAGAACCGGAGGCTGCGACATTACATGTGGAGCAGCCCCTCACCAAGTCCACTAAGAAGGCACACCGAGCATAGGGTCAGGGAAGCCAAAGAAGGTTCACCCAACAGGAGACCCGAGGGAGCCGGACATAAGTGGACCTCTGGTGGGAACGGCCAGTAGAGAGGACAGTCAGAAAGGGAGCTCAGGACCACGCTCCAGAATTGCTTGGGGGTTGGCCGAGTCCAGGACCTGGTGGACGCAGCACGGCTCGGGCGGTCACTCAAGGCCAGAGTGACCAACAGAACAGCAGTAAGTAAAAACCCTGAACTGCACAGCCCGACTCTGAGTCTTCTTACCATCCACACTGCACCACCAATTCCACCATCCTCTACACCTGACCCCCTGAGGCTATACCCCTCCCGTTGGGGGTTATACTACCACAGCTGCACATATACCACCAGCCTCAGCGGACCCTGCTGCAGCGGCGGCCTTTTGACCGCAAATCAACGGGTGGCGTAGTCGACACTAAGAACAACTAATAACATCTGTAAAGACTGCCACACACTGAGTTTGACACCCTGGGCACGGACCGGGTCGCCGCCACTCGGAGACTACAACCCCCATCAGATCCGGCTCCGGGTAATCCCCAAACAGCACTGGCCCAGGGGGCGCGTCAACTTTGGCGTAGTCGGCAGGATCTCGTGCCCGCAACCACCGGGTACTGCGTGCCTGAAGAAAAGTTCAAATTTACCTCAAGAAGAAGTCTCCCGCCGGTTCCAGAGGGTCCCCGCCATGGGACGCCATCACGGATCGTTTCCCGCCGGTTGCCCGCCATCTGCAGCTTTTTCCCGCCATCCACGGAGTTTCCCGCCGCTGGGAGACGATTCCCGCCATTTCCAGAAGATTTCCCGCCTTGGAAGAGCGGACGCCATTATGGGCGTGCCAGAGGGTGGCAAGAGGTCACCTCCCATCGTGGGCCAGGTAAAGGAATGGCGCCAAAAGCGGAAACCGCCCCCACCAACGGAGACTGTGATGCTAGAGATGTCCATCAGCGTGAGAGAACTGCCCCTGGAACTGACAATCACAAAGTTGCCCCGGGACCACCTTCAATGTGGGCGGAGACAGAACAAGAGAGCGAAGATGGGTGCAGCCTGGAGGAGTCTGGAGAGAGCGCACCCGGAGACAAGAAGTCTGGAGAGGACTCCGGAGAAGTCGTACCCGGAGATGGAAGGAGAGTCAGGCAGCACCGACCCTGTGGTCAGGAGCCTGCTGCAAGCAACAACCCCACTAGGCTTAGTGGAGATCCTGGCACAGCTCCCCCGAGACCGGGAGTGTGCGCAGACCGCGCTGGAGCGCCTCGCATGGAGGATGGCCCAGGTGCAGCGAGAGACGCTGACGGAGTGGAGCCGAGAGATGGCCCTGCAGGCAAGAACCCGCCAGCGAAGCACGCCACCCGAGACGAGGAGACAGACCGCCTCTGAGGATGGTGCAGGAGGAGTGAAGGCCGGAGACGGCGCCGAAGAGGGAGCTGAACAGATGGAGGCAGGTAAAGGGGACGTCACTACCCCGAGCCGAGAAACCGCGTGCCTGCCCCAGCTCCCCGTCGCAGAGCCCGAAATTCCCCCTGCCGTGCCCGTCGCTGCATCGTCACCGCTCCAGACAAGGCCTCAAGCAGAAGCCGCGGCCGCGACCCCTGTGACGTCACGCGCCTCAACCCTGAGCGCGGCAAAGCAGGAAACACCACCGGCCTGGTCGCAAGGTCTAGTACCCCCGGGCGCCGCAGTACCAACAGCGCCCTCTACCTCCACTGAGCCACCGGCCTGGTCGCTGGGCCAAGTAACTCCGGGCACCGCCGTCTTCACGGTGCCCTTTACGTTCAGGGTACCCCAGGCCTGGTCGCAAGGCCTGGGAACCCGGGCGCCGCTACCACCACCGCGCCCTCAACATCCACAGCGCCACACCTGGGTGAAGACCTATTTGCCCAGTATACGTGCCCGGATGGGCAGCCCTTTAGATGGCCACCGGAGTACTACCAACTGGAACTCCAAAAAGCAAGGCCCCTGTGCGAGCCCCTGATTCCGGCTCCGAAGCCCGTTAAGAGGACCCCGGTCCCGCTGGAAGAAGCGCAGTTCGAGTGGGACCCCACCGGAGGAGACCTCATGGGGTTCACTCAGGAAACTCGGGCAGCCGCAGCGGAGCGTGTGGAGTGCTGCCGCCAGCAGTTGGCAGTCTTCGAGCAAGAACGGAGAGAGAGGCGGGTCCGTGAGCAGCGGCTGCAGGAACAGAGCGCAGGGCAGAAGAGCAGGACCAGGAGAGACCCCCGTGCAGCTCATGGTCCCCGTACCACCGGGACTGTGATTAAGTTTCAATTGCAGCACGGGTGGGGCTTCATCAGGGATCACCACACCCCCGGCGACGTCTTGGTGACCAGAAGAGACGTGGAGTCCCATCTGCCGGAGGGACACAGAGGTCGTGACCTATATGTAGGGGACGAGGTCACGTTCACCCGGCACAAGTGTGCCAAAGGACCCTACGCCCTCCATGTACACCGGCTGACGGAGGAGGAGCTACGGTGTGAAGAGGAGCAAGAGGACACGGACGGGTCTGAAGGAGGAGCAGGAGTACGCCGTCATTAAAGTACGGTAAAGAGACTGTACATAGTTACCCGTCAGGGTATAAGAACTGTTACTGCTGCTAGTTAAAATATAGTCCCCGTTGGGACCAGCAAATTGAACTGAAACCCGTGTGTCCCTATTCCCACTGACCGAGGACTGAGAGCAGTCATTCCTTTCCTAATACCTGGCCGAGGACTGAGAGCGGCCATATTTCCCCTTGTATATAGTTGCGCTTTTTAAGGCGCCCCCTAATGGTTTTATAGGAAAGCTGTGTTATTCTACAAGAGACTGTCGCACTTTACCCGGTCACAAGTTGCACCGTGGCCGGAGGAACAAAAAAGTTTACAAGAATGTTTATTATGAAAAAGTTTTATGCTGCAGAAATATATATATAATGTTTTATATGTTTATGTTGTTATGAAAAAAAATTGTATGTTTATGGATGTTTTATTCTCTTACAGCCCGAGGACGTGCTGTGATTTACCAGGGGGGAATGTAGCACCCTGAGGACTCGGCTGCTACAGGGGTATTACGCCTCAAGCCAGAGGTGTGGTATTCCACTCCCGGGTAAGGATGGAGTGTGGGACTGAGCTCAGATAGCTGCATACACTACATACATCCCATTTCCGGGGGACAGACCGACGGTACTCCCACCAGTATATGTGCAGGTACGACAGTGTCTGTCCCTGGCTGGAGTGGGAGGGGGGTGGAACATCCCAGTAGTGTAGGGGCAGATAGGGGGAGCAGTCTGGGTAAGGCTAGGAGCTCATTGGGTGCTGGTCACCTGAGCTCACACATAGAGGGAGTATATAAGGTGGGCACCATCTTAGATCAGGGTCAGTCTTCTGTAGAGGGTCAGTCAGTCCTAAGAGAGGTCCAGGAGCGCCTGCAGAGAGAAGAGAGAGAGGAGAACAGAAGGACCCAGAGGGGGAGAAGAAGGAACCCCAAGAACCCAGTATACAACCAGAAGGGTGAAGGGTTGGCACGCAAGGGAACCGGATCCCAAATTAGTGGAGGAGAGAAACTACCCTCAACTAAGAACCGGAGGCTGCGACATTACATGTGGAGCAGCCCCTCACCAAGTCCACTAAGAAGGCACACCGAGCATAGGGTCAGGGAAGCCAAAGAAGGTTCACCCAACAGGAGACCCGAGGGAGCCGGACATAAGTGGACCTCTGGTGGGAACGGCCAGTAGAGAGGACAGTCAGAAAGGGAGCTCAGGACCACGCTCCAGAATTGCTTGGGGGTTGGCCGAGTCCAGGACCTGGTGGACGCAGCACGGCTCGGGCGGTCACTCAAGGCCAGAGTGACCAACAGAACAGCAGTAAGTAAAAACCCTGAACTGCACAGCCCAACTCTGAGTCTTCTTACCATCCACACTGCACCACCACTACCACCATCCTCTACACCTGACCCCCTGAGGCTATACCCCTCCCGTTGGGGGTTATACTACCACAGCTGCACATATACCACCAGCCTCAGCGGACCCTGCTGCAGCGGCGGCCTTTTGACCGCAAATCAACGGGTGGCGTAGTTGACACTAAGAACAACTAATAACATCTGTAAAGACTGCCACACACTGAGCTTGACACCCTGGGCACGGACCGGGTCGCCGCCACTCGGAGACTACAACCCCCATCAGATCCGGCTCCGGGTAATCCCCAAACAGCACTGGCCCAGGGGGCGCGTCATATGCTCGGGCCGAGCTCCGAGTATTTATAGCTGCTCGGTGATATGGTTATATCGCTCCCGTGTGCATGATTTGCAACTGTTTGACAGCTTTATTACATGTGAGGAATGTCTATTTCTTACACATTCCTCACATGTAATAAAGCTGTCAAACAGTTGCAAATCATGCACACGGGAGCGATATAACCATATCACCGAGCAGCTGTAAATACTCGGAGCTCGCCCGAGCATACTTGGACAGAACATACTCGCTCAACCCTAGTCAGTATTATTTCTCAGGAGTGGGAGCCAAAACCAGGAGTGGGTGATAAACGCAGAATTGGTAACTTGTTTCTATTATATCTTTTCTCTGATTGTTCCTCACCTGGTTTTGTCTCCCACTCCTGAGAAAAAATACTGACCAAATACTGATAGTGGGGCCGTGGCCTAAAGCCTAATTCTGCTTTGTCATATTTCACCAAAGGAAACTCCTAGAGGAATAAAATGACAGCCATATTTACAATCATATTTTTACCATCCTAACCTCTCCAAACTATGCTAACTATGATATATCCATAATTAGGGGCGATATTGGATCACTGTGGTTTGCCATCAACGAAAACATTGTTTGCAGCCACAGAAGCATTTAGGTTCCCGACCAGGGGTAAACATATCATTGGTGCAACATGTGCGGCCGCTCAGGGGCCCAAGAAGTAAGGGGGCCCATTTCTACCTCCAACACAGGTGCAGTTTTGTATTTTTAGGAGCTCTTGTGCTGCAAAGGGCCCATATATTGTTCTTGCACAAGGGCCCTTTTTTGTCTGTGTCCACCAGTGTTCCCGAACACAAATGTCTGGGTCAGCCTTCACCGAGCCGGGGCGTAATGGCGGCCAATGGCCCCCGTGGTCTTGCCAGCCATCAGGCCGTCCTCAGCAGAATAAAAAGGGGAAGGTTGTGGAAGGGATGCAGAATCAGCCTGTCTCAATAAGTAATGTCCAGACCTCAGGTGCAACAGGATGAACAACTCACTTTTACTGGAGCAGTTGATGATCAGGATTACAGCTTTCCACAGTTATTCATTACATTCATAGGCGGATTATAATGAGGGCAATCCGGGCGACCGCCCGGGGCCCCGAGCCCGCAGAGGGCCCGCGGCTCCGGGCGGGGTGTCTAATGCCGGATTGCCCTCATTATATGTACGGGCCGCCGCGGCACATACCGGTAGCAGTGGCGGGAGGGGGCCCCCGTACCGCTCCCCCAGCAGCGGCCGCCGCTACTTCTTCATCGGCCGGGCCAGCACTGCAGCAGTTAACTTCCCTGTGCTGGCCCGGCCGCGTTACTGCTAGGAGACACGGCCCTGTGCGCGGCCGTGTCTCCTAGCTGTGACGTCACGCAGTGCGCACGCGGCCGGCAGTGCTGCACCGAAGAGCCTGAGAACTGGAGCCGAGCCAGGGGATGGTGAGTGTGTATGTATAGTGTGTGTGTGTGTGTGTGGGGGCAGATGTCATTGTGTGATGTCTGTTTGTGTGTGTGTGTGGGCAGATGTCATTGTGTGATGTCTGTTTGTGTGTGTGTGTGGGCAGATGTCATTGTGTGATGTCTGTTTGTGTGTGTGTGTGGGCAGATGTAATTGCGTGATGTCTGTGTGTGTGTGTGTGTGTGTGTGTGTGTGGGCAGATGTCATTGCGTGATGTCTGTGTGTGTGTGTGTGTGTGTGTGGGCAGATGTTATTGCGTGATGTCTGTTTGTGTGTGTGTGTGTGGGCAGATGTCATTGTGTGATGTCTGTTTGTGTGTGTGTGTGGGCAGATGTAATTGCGTGATGTCTGTGTGTGTGTGTGTGTGTGTGGGCAGATGTCATTGCGTGATGTCTGTTTGTGTGTGTGTGTGTGTGGGCAGATGTCATTGCGTGATGTCTGTTTGTGTGTGTGTGTGTGGGCAGATGTCATTGTGTGATGTCTGTTTGTGTGTGTGGGCAGATGTCATTGTGTGATGTCTGTTTGTGTGTGTGGACAGATGTCATTGTGTGATGTCTGTGTGTGTGTGTGGGCAGATGTCATTGTGTGATGTCTGTGTGTGTGTGTGTGTGTAGGCAGATGTCATTGTGTGATGTCTGTTTGTGTGTGTGGGCAGATGTCATTGTGTGATGTCTGTTTGTATGTCTGTTTGTGTGTGTGGGCAGATGTCATTGTGTGATGTCTGTTTGTGTGTGTGTGTGTGGGCAGATGTCATTGTGTGATGTCTGTGTGTGTGTGTGTGTGGGCAGATGTCATTGTGTGATGTCTGTTTGTGTGTGTGTGGGCAGATGTCATTGTGTGATGTGTGTGTGTGTGTAGGCAGATGTCATTGTGTGATGTCTGTTTGTGTGTGTGTGTGTGTGTGGGGGCAGATGTCATTGTGTGATGTCTGTTTGTGTGTGTGTGGGCAGATGTCATTGTGTGATGTCTGTTTGTATGTGTGTGTGGGGGGCAGATGTCATTGTGTGATGTCTGTTTGTGTGTGTGTGGGCAGATATCATTGTGTCATGTCTGTTTATATGTATTTTTGTGTTTCAAATGTGTTTATGCGTGTATGTATATGTTTGTGTGTGTGCGTGACTGCGTGCGGCCTCTTGTTGAGTATAGTTAGCGCCGTGCGGCCTCCTGCTGTATCTGGGGGGGGCGCCATGCGGCCCCTCGCTGTGTATAGATGGCTACGTGCGGCCCCCCGCTGTGTATAGATGGCTACGTGCGGCCCCCCGCTGTGTATAGATGGCTACGTGCGGCCCGCCGCTATGTATAGATGGCGCCGTGTGGCCCCCCGCCGTGTATTGATGGCGCCGTGCGGCCCCCTGCTGTGTAGAGATGGCGCCGTACGGCTCCCCGCTGTGTATAGATGGCTACGTGCGGCCTCCCGCTGAGTATAGATGGCGCTGTGCGGCCTCCTGCTATCTCTGGGGGGGGCGCCGTGCGGCCTCCCGCTGTGTATAGATGGCTACGTGCGGCCTCCCGCTGAGTATAGATGGCGCTGTGCGGCCTCCTGCTGTCTCTGGGGGGGGCGCCGTGCGGCCTCCCGCTGTGTATATATAGCTACGTGCGGCCTCCCGCTGAGTATAGATGGCGCTGTGCGGCCTCCTGCTGTCTCTGGGGGGGGCGCCGTGCGGCCTCCCGCTGTGTATAGATGGCTATGTGCGGCCTCCCGCTGAGTATAGATGGCGCTGTGCGGCCTCCTGCTTTCTCTGGGGGGGGCGCCGTGCGGCCTCCCGCTGTGTATAGATGGCTACGTGCGGCCCCCCGCTATGTATAGATGGCGCCGTGTGGCCCCCCGCTGTGTATTGATGGCGCTGTGCGGCCTCCTGCTGTCTCTGGGGGGGGCGCCGTGTGGCCTCCCGCTGTGTATATATGGCTACGTGCGGCCTCCCGCTGAGTATAGATGGCGCTGTGCGGCCTCCTGCTGTCTCTGGGGGGGGCGCCGTGCGGCCTCCCGCTGTGTATAGATGGCTATGCACGGCCTCCCGCTGAGTATAGATGGCGCTGTGCGGCCTCCTGCTGTCTCTGGGGGGGGCGCTGTGCGGCATCTATACTCAGCAGGAGGCTGCACGTAGCCATCTATACACATATACTCAGCAGGAGGCCGCACGTAGCCATCTATATGGCGCCATCTATACACAGCGGGAGGCCGCACGGCGCCATCTATACACAGCGGGAGGCCGCACGGCGCCATCAATACACAGCGGGAGTCTCAGTGCTTTGCAAGAGCAGTCAATAAATTCTGCTTGACTAATTCTGAGCACCATAAAGTCTGGTTCGCTTCTAAACTGCTGTCTTCATTTTCAGCTTGCTGAATTCTAACTCATTTACTGTCATTCGAGACGATGCCTTTGCTGGTCTCTTTCACCTTGAATACCTGTAAGTGCTCCACTTAATGTCATATTTTTGATTCTGTTCTTCTTCATCTTTTGGCATGTGCAATTGTATGAGCAAGTATTCATAGGAATTTATGACCTACTTAAACCTTCGAGGACCTTAAATTTTATTCAATCAAATTTTTTTCCAGTTCAAAACTATGGGACATATACAGTGCCTACAAGTAGTATTCAACCCCCTGCAGATTTAGCTGGTTTGATAAGATGCAAATAAGTTAGAGCCATCAAACTGCAAACGAGAGTAGGTTTTATGAACAGAAGCATAAATCTTACAAACCAAAAAGTTATGTTGCTCAGTTGAATTTTATTAAATTTTAAACATAAAAGTGTGGGTCAATTATTATTCAACCCCTATGTTTAATATTTTGTGGAATAACCCTTGTTTGCAATTACAGCTAATAATCGTCTTTTATAAGACCTGATCAGGCCGGCACAGGTCTGTGGAGTTATCTTGGCCCACTCCTCCATGCAGATCTTCTCCAAGTTATCTAGGTTCTTTGGGTGTCTCATGTGGACTTTATTCTTGAGCTCCTTCCACAAGTTTTCAATTGGGTTAAGGTCAGGAGACTGACTAGGCCACTCCAACACCTTGACTTTTTCCCTCTTGAACCAGGCCTTGGTTTTCTTGGCTGTGTGCTTTGGGTCGTTGTCTTGTTGGAAGATGAAATTACGACCCATCTTAAGATCCTTGATGGAGGAGCGGAGGTTCTTGGCCAAAATCTCCAGGTAGGCCGTGCTATCCATCTTCCCATGGATGCGGACCAGATGGCAAGGCCCCTTGGCAGAGAAACAGCCCCACAGCATGATGCTGCCACCACCATGCTTGACTGTAGGGATGGTATTCTTGGGGTCGTATGCAGTGCCATCCAGTCTCCAAACGTCACGTGTGTGGTTGGCACCAAAGATCTCGATCTTGGTCTCATCAGACCATAGAACCTTGAACCAGTCTGTCTCAGAGTCCTCCAAGTGATCATGAGCAAACTGTAGACGAGCCTTGACATGACGCTTTGAAAGTAAAGGTACCTTACGGGCTCGTCTGGAACGGAGACCATTGCGGTGGAGTACGTTACTTATGGTATTGACTGAAACCAATGTCCCCACTGCCATGAGATCTTCCCGGAGCTCCTTCCTTGTTGTCCTTGGGTTAGCCTTGACTCTTCGGACAAGCCTGGCCTCGGCACGGGAGGACACTTTCAAAGGCTGTCCTGGCCGTGGAAGGCTAACAGTAGTTCCATAAGCCTTCCACTTACGGATGATGCTCCCAACAGTGGAGACAGGTAGGCCCAACTCCTTGGAAAGGGTTTTGTACCCCTTGCCAGCCTTGTGACCCTCCACGATCTTGTCTCTGATGGCCTTGGAATGCTCCTTTGTCTTTCCCATGTTGACCATGTCTGAGTGCTGTTCACAAGTTTGGGGAGGGTCTTAAATAGTCAGAAAAGGCTGGCAAAAGAGATCTTTAATCCACACATGTGAAGCTCATTATTCTTGGTGCCTAAACTACTTCTTAATACTTTTGGGGGACCAAACAGAATTCTTGTGGTTTGAGGGGTTGAATAATAAATGACATTCTGAATTAACTTTTAACGTTTTTAAAAAAAAAACAAAAACAAAATTTGCTGCAGTGCATTTTCCACTTCCAGGCTGATCTACAGTACAAATGTCACAATGCCAAGTTAATTCCGCATGTGTCAACCAGCTAAATCTGCAGGGGGTTGAATACTACTTGTAGGCACTGTATGTGCCTTGGTCCTCAAAGGGTTTTTAAAGGGGCTGCAAACATAAATACAAAAAAAATAATTCAATTAGTGCTTTTTGTGTTCATTTAATTTTTATTTGAAGTCCATTTTTTTAATATACCTTGAAATTAAGCCCTACCCCATGGAATGAAGCCCTACCTACATGACATCTGAGAGCTACATGGATCCCGCTTGTGAGGTGCCTGTCCGTCACTACTATTCAGTTTTAGGGTCCACTCACTAAGCCATATATTCTCTCATGCAAGAGAATAGGGCCAATTATGCTAATGACACTCGGCTCAAACTCTGTCAGAGCTTCAACTGAGTGTGATCCGATTCTCTCGCAGCACAGATATGGAGAAGATGGAGAACTTACTTTCTCCATCTTCTCCATAGTCTCTGTGAGTGTTCATCGGACTGCACTTGGATGACATCCGAGTGCAGTCTAATGTTTTACGTGCACCCATAGACTTGTATGGGTGCACATGGTCCGAATATCGAATGAGATTATTTTCTCATGCCAATAATCGCAGATCTGCACTGTCCCATAGTATAACATAGGACCGAGTCCTATCCGATAAAACATCACATAGCATTCGGCCGTGTTATACAACAGTGTGAGAGAGCCCTTAGAGTCAAGGAATATTTACATGCAGATGATATTACTCTCCAAGTGTATATTTTTTTAGGCGAGTTCATAGTAAATGCTTTGCCTTTTTGACATGTGATCAACTAAAGAACAAGAAAGATTTAGGACCTCCCCTATAGAGAAACGGAAAATAGTTTGGAGGACTTGCATGTCCTTTTTTATTTATTATGAGAAAATCATAAAAGATCCTGTTTTTTAACCATGCTGTGACTTTCTGCTGAGGGAAAGGGAGAGAGCTGCCCTATTCAGAGTCTGTAATAAGACCTGCTGACAAAAGTGTTGAAGATACAGTCTAATGTGAATTAACAATGAAAAAAAGTTAATTTCACAAATGGCTTGTATTTTTTTTAATACAAACCTTTTTGTGTTTACAGCTCCTTTAAAGGGAATCTGTCATCAGGTTTTTGCCACCTAATCTGAGAGCAACATAATGTAGGGTTAGAGGCACTGATTCCAGTAATGTGTCACTTACTGGGCTGCTTAGTGTTGTTTTGATAAAATCATTGATTTGTCAGAAGGTAATTATCACTAGATGACTAGTAAGTTCTGTAGGACCCCACCCCCATCACTGATCAGTAGATTTCTGTGTATACTGAGCATGGGCAGAAAGCTGCCAATCAGTGGTGTGGGTGGGGCTATACAGAGCGCAGCATTCAGAGAGCTGCTATATCAGCAGCAGATAAAACGATGATTTTCTCAAAATGACAACAAGCAGCTGAAAAAGTGACACATCGCTGGAATCAGGGTATCTGCCCCAATATTGTGCTGCTCTCAGATGAGGCAGCACAATTAATATTGTGCCAAATTAATTTCCCGTGAACTATCACATGATCTATCACAGGGGATCATGTGACATGTCACGTGATAAATCAGGTGTGTGTGGGGGGGGCCCGCGCCTTCTAAACTGCCCGGGCCCCTTGCAACTCTTAATCCACCCCTGATTACATTGAGCCAACAGCCCCTCATGGTGGTGAATCTGGTTCTTTTCCAGCAATGTGTAGCAGCTCTCCTCACTCCCGCTGCATATAGCACTAAACTTCTCCTCTCAGCCTGGACCTTGGCATCCACGGCACCTCAGTCTTACAGGAAAGTACCTCGGCTCTCCTCCCACCGCTGACAACTTAGGATTCTCCATAGACATCCCTCGCCTGACCCCTTACTGACGTCGTCTGGGAGTTGGGCACTTTTTGACCCCCGCAGGACACCATGTCCCATCCGGCTGCACAGATTTCGCTGGAGTCCCAACAACGACCACAACAAAGGCACTGGATGGCCTCCTTGATCTCCAGCACCACTCAACCCCAGGGGAGCACAGTTGCTTCTCCTGGGCTTAGTAGTGCTCCTGCAGGGGCTGCTACCCACCAGACTTCACAATAGCCCTTACACTAATTACAGGTGTGTGTGTAAAAATGGCTGAAGAGCTGACTTCTCACACCATCAGAGTTCACAGATATTTGTGACTCCTGACATTGCAGGACTCCACACAAATATATCCATCAATAGTTTTGACATTGGATATTTTAGATATAGCATGGAAAATATTGCATTACTATTTGTGTCATGTGAGTGGGAAACATACTGCCTTAGAGATCTTTCACATGTCAGTGTTTCCAGTACATGTGGTGACAGTTTCCACATGTACTGAAGACACTGACACACAGGCCCATTCAAATCTATGGGTCTGTGCACATATCAGTGTGTTTCCATGGACCATGTGCTCTACACGAAGACATGTCCATTTTCTACACGCTGCAAAATGTCCCACCACGCTGAACACACACGGATGACATCTGTGTGTCATCCATGTGACATGTACTGGCTCCTGGGAATCAGTGTAGTTAGCGCTGTTCCCAAGCGCCGGGTGCTGAACGTTGTCCTCATCATTGTCCCTTGCTCGCGCTGTGATCAGCACGAGCAAGTAACAATGCTGGGAGTAGTAGTCTGCTCTCATAGTGTCCATGTGTAAAAATAAGAATAAAATCCTTATACTCACCTGTCCGGAGATGTCCCCTGCTGTAGTCCTCTGACCGCTGATGCCGAGGAACCAGGGAGAATGAGCTGCTCAGTGACAGGACACTGCTCCTGAGCTCAGCGCAGCTCCGGGGCCCAGCTCATTCTCCCCGGCTCCTCGGTGTCAGCGGTCAGAGGATTACAGCAGGGGACATCTCTGGATAGGTGAGTATAAGGATTTTATTATTTTATTCTTATTTTTACACAGGGACACTGCAGGAGCAGACACTACCCTCATCATTGTCCCTTGCATGTGTTGATCACAGCGCCAGCATGGGACTATGATAAGGGCAGCGTTCAGCACCCGGTGATTGGGAACAGCGCTAACTGTACACTGATTCCCAGGCACCGGAACTTGTGCTCCTGATGCGGCACACGGTTGCCACACATGTGCCACATATGGAAACATGGACACGGATATCTTCGGTATGGGTTTTTCCGGTACAGGAAAAATCAGGACGTGTGAAACCGGCCTTAGGGGCAATTATCTCCCCTTACGTTTATTAACACCTTTTTGCTAATAAGGATGTACACAGTCAAAGTTTGCCCTTCCAGAAACTGTCAGCTACTCTCTAATTTATTTTATCTACAGTATATACAGGAGAGGGGCTGCCAGGTGTCTGTGATGGTGGATTTATTTATCTAATCCATAACGGAGCATATATGACTTTTTGATCTCTTTTTATTCCCTTTTTTGGGGGAGGCAGGATGATCAAACACAGCAATTATAGTATTTAGAATTTTTTTATTCTGCCATTTATAGTGCATGATAAATAACATAATATTTTTTTTTAGTTCAAACTTATAGAAATCTCCTGCCCACTGTGCTTTTTTGTTTTTAATGCAGCATAAACTGACCTGCGGTGTTTGAAATATGCAACATGCCAATTTCTCTTGCGGGTACGCTGAGTTTTTTGTGTGGATTTTTCCCATAGAATTGCAATAGACGTTGAAAATCTGCAGGTAAAAAATGCATATGTGTTATTAGTGCATTTCAGCTGCGAAAACACACTAAAATAATCATGTAATCTGCAGAACTATATCAATACTGAAGAAAATCTGCAACATTAAAAACTTAAAGGGGTTGTCCGGGCAAAACCAGTAAGTCTGCAGTCACTTTGTATGACTAAAGGCTTATGAATCCCGGGGGTTTGCCGTTTACGGAGTACGGAGAGCGAGGCTGCACCCACTAACTCATACACACCCTCCGTTACCGGGACTGAAACCGGCGAATCCCTGCAGCGCACAGTGCATACGCTGGTGGGATTCCTAAGTCTACAGTCACACAGAGTGACTGCAGACTTATCAGTTTTGACCGGACAACCCCTTTAACAAACCCTCATAATGCGTTAATATACTGGTAGCTGCATATTTTTCCAGAATAGATTTAAACAATCCAATCTCATCTTCCTACAGTAAAGCAGGCTAAATCCGCATGTGGACCCCCGGAAATTCTAACTTCAAACCAGCAGCAGAAATCGGACGGATAACTTTGCGGATTTCTCTGCAAAGGCGACGTGCACACGTTCAGTATTTGGTCAGTATTTCACATCAGTATTCCTAAGCCAAAATCAGGAGGGGAACAATCAGAGGAAAAGTAAAGTAGACATACTGATAGGGAATCTAGATTGTGAGCCCCAATGGGGACAGTGCGGATAATGTGAGTAAAATAAATAAATAGAAACACGTCACCACTTCTGCATTTTTCACTCACTATTGGTTTTGGCTTACAAATACTGATGTGAAATACTGACCAAATACTGAATGTGTGAACGTGGCCAATGACAGATAATTTTTTTTAGACAGTAAAAATCCGCCATGTTAATGTACCCGATACATACAACTGTCTGACTTGAAAATTGGGTTAGTATGGAGGTACGTGTGGCCTTACCACTGTTAATGCTGAAATAGGAGGAGATACATATCAGTGTCCTGAGACTCTGGGAGTGTCCCTTGTGCATTTCTTTTGCTTCAGACACCTATGTCTCCTCCACCTTCAGCCCCAGGCACACAGGGAGGAGAAACAATCACGGAAGTCAGCTCTGTCCAGACACAGTTTTCATACCAGACTCACCTGGGAAGGAGGCCTGGGCTCTTATGGAATTGGGCGCATATTTGACATTCAACTCAAAGAATTTGGAAATTTTTATAGGTCTCCAATCAATATAGGGACCTGTCCCTTGGTGCACGCCAAGGACTTCATGTTCCTATGGACCAGAAAGCCCAATCAGTATGGTGACATGTAATGAAGTCACTTGGTAACCACAGACGACAGTCACTACAGACATGTACGAAGGGCCAGACCCTTCGCACGTATAGGTCGGTGGGAGTCGGACTTCATTCTGATCGTCAGGAGTAGACGGAGTTTCCTGAAGGAGCTCCAGGCACGTAGGACGCCGGACACAGCAAGATGCAGGTAAGGGCTGACGCAAAGTTTACCTATTTTTCTTAGGCCTCATTCAGATGTGCCTTTTTTTTGTGTGTACAAGAAAATGGACAGTTTTTTTCTTCCGAGCGCTGGATCTGCTTTTCACCCCTTTTTTTTTTTTTTCTGTGTCTGTTTTTCACCATCAATGTGGCATCTTGTTTTCTCCTATGCAAAAAAAAGTCAGGGTATCTCCTATCCATTAAACAGTAAAAAAAATAGACAGCCCATGGATGAAAAGCTACTGTGTCCCTATATATATATATATATATATATATATATATATATATATAATTATATAAATTCATTATATGTATATATTTTATATAAAATGTATAATATTTGATCATGTTGTATATTTTATATAACAAATATATAATATAAAAATATATATGATCAAATATTATATATTTTGTATAAAATATATAAATTTTATATAAAAACATACATATAATTTTTTATATATATATATTATATATTTTTTTTTATATTATATTTTTATATAAAATATATGATCATATAGTATATAATATTTTTCTTATCTATTTAATATATATATTAAACATAATAAAAAAAGTTATATATATACACACACACACACACACACACACACACTTTTTATTCCTTTTATTTTTTTGGGACCTATAATGGAGAGGTGTTATATCCATGAAAAACACAGAACACGTCCATCTGAATAAGACCTAAAACAGGTTGTATTTGATAAGTTGGTAGTGGGTAAAACTTCTACTTATCATAAACTTTGTAACTAAATATACTTAGAATAGGACCTTATTCTCACACGGTACTTTTGTTGCAGTCAAATTTCAACCTAAGCAAGTGGGGGATTCAGAAAAAGGAGAATTAAGGGTGGTTTCACATACAGCAGGGAAGCTTTAGTATCGTGATTGCACCTGACAATAGTAAGGCGTGTTAGACTTATTTTACTATATGTTTTAATCACTCTTTGATGACTGAGTCATACCATATTCTCGTATGAGAAAGAAAAATGATAAACTACTACCAGCATTAGGTCTCAGCCAGACATTTTACACATACATATTCTTTCTGTGTTTCTTAAGGATAGAAGAAAAAAGGACACCAAGAGCAATAGGGTCCTATCCTATGGAGGAAAATCTAGGTGAGGGAGAGGGAACTGCTCACCTTATGGGGCTGTTTCACCCACAAGTGAGGAATCAAGACATATCAGCTACCGCAGCACCCTCAGGCGGGGGATCCCAGTGATGTCAAACTCAAATACACAGAGGGCCAAAATTAAAAGCGTGGACAAAGCCGTGGGCCAACCTTGATATTTATTAAGAAAAATGTCTACGATTGGGGACATTTTTCCTTATGATCAAATATAACAATGAACTTTTTCATATGGAAACAAACTTAAAGGGGTTGTCTCATGAACAAAGTACATTTTAATTAATATATCTTAGGATAAAATATTGGAATAATATAATATGTTATATAAGAGCAGTAAAAAGCAGATGACCCAATGCCCTAATTTAAATATGTAATAACAAAGGATAAAAAACCTTAAATAATAAAGTATGATGCAAACAAAAGTGTCCCCGAACACAGTATGATACCCCCGCAGTACCCTCCACATGCATAGTGTGAGGACCCTACTGTATCCCCCCCAAACGCCCAGCAAAGATGGGTGACCCCATCACAGTATAATTTTCCAACTGTAATCCCCACACAACCATCCATACTGTATAATGGCCATAAAAAGTCCTCCATACAGTATAACGGGGCCCTGTATTGCCTTCCATACAGTAAAATGGCCCCACATAGTGCTCCATGCAGTATAATGGGCCCCACATAGTGCTCCATACAGTATAATGGGCCCCACATAGTTCTCCATACAGAATAATGGGCCCCACATAGTGCTCCATACAGTATGACAACACATAGTCCTCCATACAGTATAATGGGCCTCACATAGTGCTCCATACAGTATAATGGCCCCACATAGTGCTCCATACAGTATAATGGGCCCCACATAGTGCACCATACAGTATAATGGGCCCCACATAGTGCTCCATACAGTATAATGGGCCCCACATAGTGCTCCATACAGTATAATGGGCCCCACATAGTGCTCCATACAGTATAATGGGCCGCACATAGTGCTCCATACAGTATAATGGGCCCCACATAGTGCTCCATACAGTATAATGGGCCCCACATAGTGCTCCATACAGTATAATGGGCCGCACATAGTGCTCCATACAGTATAATGGGCCCCACATAGTGCTCCATACAGTATAATGGGCCCCACATAGTGCTCCATACAGTATAATGGGCCCCACATAGTGCTCCATGCAGTACAATGGGCCCCACATAGTGCTCCATACAGTACAATGGGCCCCACATAGTGCTCCATACAGTACAATGGGCCCCACATAGTGCTCCATACAGTACAATGGGCCCCACATAGTGCTCCATACAGAATAATGGGCCCCACATAGTGCTCCATACAGAATAATGGGCCCCACATAGTGCTCCATACAGAATAATGGGCCCCACATAGTGCTCCATACAGAATAATGGGCCCCACATAGTGCTCCATACAGAATAATGGGCCCCACATAGTGCTCCATACAGAATAATGGGCCCCACATAGTGCTCCATACAGAATAATGGGCCCCACATAGTGCTCCATACAGAATAATGGGCCCCACATAGTGCTCCATACAGAATAATGGGCCCCACATAGTGCTCCATACAGAATAATGGGCCCCACATAGTGCTCCATACAGAATAATGGGCCCCACATGGTGCGCTACACAGTATAATGGGCCTCACGTAGTCCTCCATACAGTATAATGGCCACAACAAGTCCTCCATACAGTATAACAGAACCCTGCATTGCCTTCCATACAGTATAATGGGCCCCACATAGTGCTCCATACAGTATAATGAGCCCCACATAGTCCTCCATACAGTATAATGGGCCCCACATAGTGCTCCATGCAGTACAATGGGCCCCACATAGTGCTCCATGCAGTACAATGGGCCCCACATAGTGCTCCATACAGTACAATGGGCCCCACATAGTGCTCCATACAGTACAATGGGCCCCACATAGTGCTCCATACAGAATAATGGGCCCCACATAGTGCTCCATACAGAATAATGGGCCCCACATAGTGCTCCATACAGAATAATGGGCCCCACATAGTGCACCATACAGAATAATGGGCCCCACATAGTGCTCCATACAGAATTATGGGCCCCACATAGTGCTCCATACAGAATAATGGGCCCCACATAGTGCTCCATACAGAATAATGGGCCCCACATGGTGCTCTACACAGTATAATGGGCCTCACGTAGTCCTCCATACAGTATAATGGCCACAACAAGTCCTCCATACAGTATAACAGAACCCTGCATTGCCTTCCATACAGTATAATGGGCCCCACATAGTGCTCCATACAGTATAATGACCCCACATAGCCCTCCATACAGAATAATGGCCACAAAAAGTCCTCCATACAGTATAACAGGGCCCTGCATTGCCTTCCATACAGTATAATGGCCCCACATAGTGCTCTACACAGTATAATGGCCACAACAAGTCCTCCATGCAGTCTAACAGGGTCCTTCATTGCCTTCCATACTGTAAAATGGCCCCACGTAGTCCTCCATACAGTATAATAGGCCATTTAAGGATTTGAAAGCAAGGAAGCGGCTAAAAGAAGTAGCATGTTCATGCTTTGGGCAGCTTCCACTTGAAATTTCAAGTTTAAATTACAAAAAAAATATGCCAGCGGTACGGTAGAGCCGCCAAAAAAACAATGGAAAAAGCACCAAAATAGATTTTTCAGGATAAACGCTGACAGCATCTTTTTGATGTGTCTTTGCCTCGGAAATCTCATCAGGTACGTAATAAAGACACTGTGTGCACATACCCTGACCTTAAGCCGCATTCAGACATCCGTTTTTTCATGGATAGCTCACAGACCTGTGATAGTCTATGGGGTCAATCACATATCTGTGATTTTTCAAGAGAGGGTCGGATCAAATCCCGCGATGCAAGTCTATGGACCACACTCGGATACCATCTGATTTTCACGGACTGTCAAAAAGGGAGAAACTTTCTTTTTATTTTCCTCACATACGAGAAAAAGTTGATCAGACTCTGATCAAAATAAGTTGGGTTTACACAGATTTATGGCCAAATCGAGAGCTGATAAATGATGTAACAAATCAATTGTGCTTGTTTAACCCCTTACAGCCACCAATTTTTTGTTTTTGCGCTGCTGTTTTTTCCTAATTCCAAGAGTCATAGGAGGGTTTGTTTTTTTTCCAGGTCAAGTTGTAGTTTTTATTGGTTATATTTTGGTGTACATAAAATGTTCTGAATGCTTTTATTGAAGATGTGCAGCATCTGAAAACAAAAATTCTGCCATTTTTAGACTTTTTTTGTTGTTGCTTTAATGGCATTTACCATACAGGCTAAATGATTTTATATTTTGCTAGATTGAACTTTTGCGGATGTGACAGTAACAAATATATTTATTTTTAACTTCATTACTTTTGACTAGGGGATAGGGGTGTGATTTTATCTAGTAAAATTGATGTTCTCCTATGATTCCCAGCCTTTAGAGGACTGAGACGACAAAGACGTGGATCTTCAGTAGGCTTCCCGCTTCCAAGGCCACTCATTGGCCCTACGCTATCGCTTCGCGGGGCTGACCGGAGGAAATTCTTATTAGGCACGGTCAAGCCAGCCATTTAAATGCCGCTGTCGGTGATGGCAAACTGTATGAGGGTCAAATGATTGTCACTGAGATTATTCCGTCCCCATACAGAATGGGGAAACAAATGCACCAAAAAAGTTTTAAAAAAACGCTTGTGTTTTACACAGTGTTTTATCTGCCAAGAGGCACTTTTTTCTACAGTAAATACTTAATGTGTGCACTTACCGTTAGGGTATTTTCACACAGTTTTGTTTTTTTTTTTTAGAAGGTTTTGGAGCAGAAACCCTCAGAGGGTACGTGCACACGTCATCTTTTTCAGACAGATTCCTCTGCCTGAAAAATCTCAGCAAAAAATGAACATAAGGTACAGCAATGTCAATTCCGTCTTAATGACACTTCTTTTAACCATTGAAAGATGCCATTGATCTGTGCATTTTTTGGTGTGTTTTTTTTCTCAGTATTCTTTTATGTGGAGCCTGAAAAAATGCATGCAAAAAATGTAGTTGTGTTTTTATGTGTAGAACAGGGATATAAGGGGTAACGTTTCTCCATGTGAAGAGTGACAAGCCAAGTATGGCATGTCAGAGTGAGGAGACTTATAGGCCATGCACTGCTCCTCTTGGAAATTAAATATACAAATTGCCTCTTTAGAGAGGAAGAGGACTAGAACTGTAGTGCCAACTATTGGAAGTAGCAACCCTAAAAATCAATATTGACCCTTTAACGAGCCTTGTCACATGACTTAGTGTAAAAGCCTAGTCAGAATTTCAATTTGCAGAAACTGTGTTTCAGGGTATTGCCTCTCGTCAGTACAAAGTATGAGATCTGATTTGGCTTGAGACTGGGGTCTAAGGGTTAACGTTTCTCCTTGTGGAGAGTGACAAGCCAGGCTTGGCATGCCAGAGTGAGGATGTGCAGAACCAAAACTTTTCTGTACATGAAACACTGATTTAAATATAAATAGGAGAAAATGCATTAAAAAAAATGCAGCAAAATAGCAAAAATCACAGAAGATTGTTATTGCGTATTTTGGTGCGGACACATGCAGAAAACATATGGATAAAAGTCATCAGAAAAAAAATGCAACATTAAAACACAATCTAAGGACTTATTCAGACGTCAGTGATTTTTCTTTTTAGGCTATGAGCTTTTGGTGCCTTTTTGATGCTGCAGATTTTCAGCAGCATTTCTGCACCGTTAAGTAAGATAAGTTTCTTGCATTTTTTTGAAAAATTACAACATCAAAAACTCACTAAAAATTAATCGAGGGAACGTAGCTTTAAGCAAAAAAACGTTCCGAATTTCAACAGAGTTTGGTCATTGTGTCATTTTTTACCATCAGAGTTTGGTCCTTTTTCTAGGATGGAAAAAAAAAGTTATGGAGGTTTCTCAAGCTTCTCATAACACAGTCTGTGAAATACGGACAGAACACGGATGGTATCAGAGTGCAGTCTGATTTTTTTTTTTTTCTTTGATTCGAGACTCTGATCAATATGGGACCACTTTGTGCGGACCACTCAGCTCGCAAGAAAACTATGAAAAACATGGATAGAACTTTTATGAGAAAAACTGGTGTCTGAATGAAACTTTAAACCTTCTTCAGATGTCCGTGAAAAACTGGTACCAGTGTCATCAGTGTTTTCCATCAGTGTGTCCGCTTAATTAATGAAAAGACCCCTAGAGTAGAACGGATCTATTCACACATCCGCTAAAATCACGGATCCTAGAGTGAGATCCGTGAGACTCAGGGCAGGTCCTATACTGATCCAATATGTGATCTTGACTTGGCCACTCAAGTATATGGAGATCCGTGAGATTACTGATCTGTTGCTTACCGATAAGCTTGAATAAAACACATGACTTTCCAAAGAGTTTTTTTATTGGCCTGGAAGTGAGCACACCTCTTCAGTAAAGAAAGGGAAAAAAATGGAAGCAACTAGGATGACACCTGAGAAAAAAAATGGTCCTGTTTCTGTTGGATGATAACACATGGATGTGTGACTTTAGCCTAATACTGGTTTTGGCATTGCATATATGCAACATTATTTTTATTTAAACATTTTTCATTGCAGCATTATAGCAACTTTATAAAATGTCATGTATCCTGCTTTAAAAAAAAAAAAAAATCTAAACGACTGGCATTGATGATGGCACCTTCCAGGTTTACAGGCAGGAGTATTCACAGGGCCAATGTGGGACTGAACATAAATACGGTCATTTCAGCCACAATTTTTCTAAAAAGTTCTACACCATTTTTAGAAGAGTGTAAAAATAAACACATTAACCAACAATCCTCCGTAATGTAATGTCGATGGTCGGCCATACAGAACTGACTTATTGCTGGTATTGAATTAGTTAAGAACTACAGTTTTCCATTGACGTATGACAGAATTCCCCTTAACTGCAATAAACAGTGGCTGTAATATACACACCCATGAAACATAGAGCAAAGTCAATAATTAGTGTTCATGTGGCCGACAGCAGCTAAGGATGTTCAGCATTCTACTTTATGGCACTAACACTACGTTCATGTAAGGTGTTTGTGCTTTGTCTTGGGATCCGCACTTATTCAAAGAGGTTGTCCACTTCTTTTACATTGATGTCCTATCCTTAGCTCAGCTAGTAAGTACTTATGGTCGGTGGGCGCCGACACGATCACAGCTGATCGGCGGGGGTGCCGGGTGTCGGACCCTGGCCGATCAGACACTGATGTCCCATCGTAAGGATAGGCATCAATGGAAAAGTAGTGGACAACCTCTTTAAATCCCGGTGCATGCATGAAATGTACCTGTAGAGCTCCTTTCAGCCGATGGATGTTGGAGTGTTCTGGTATATGTCACCATACTTAACACTTCTGCAGAAAATAATGTACAGGAAAATAAGTAAAAAAAAATATACTTTTTTTTTTTTCTTTTTTTTTTTTTTAACAAGGGAGTCCATGGGCAACATATGCAACAATATGTCTATATAGTGTGTTGGAGTCGTCTGTTGGAGGTTTGAAAAACACCTCTGATAAAAGGCTTAAAGGGTTGTCTGGCCTTAGGCTACAAGCCTGCAGACTTGTGAATCCTCACATCGTAGGCACTGCACGCTGTGAGGATTCTCCGGTTCCGTGCCAAGGGTGGACGGCCACGTTACCGCAAGTATACGATTTGCATACTTCCAGCCAAATTATGACTAGATGGAGTCCAGCCTCGCGCAGTACAGTTGCATCGAGTGAGGCCGTGCCCATCTAGTCGGCACATGACCGCATGTATGTAAATCACACACAAACGCCGCTAACAGCATATCCTCACAACGCGCAGTGCATACCATGTGAGGATTCACAAGTCTGCAGTCACATTGGAGTGACTGCAGACTTGTAGCCTGCAGCCGGACAACCCCTTTAAACAGTCTGTGAACAGATCCTTATTGTGATCAGTGTAAAAATTTATTTCATGGTAAATCTTGCAAATGCTCAAATTTAATATACATCACTTGATCTCAATTGAGGGGAAGAGTCAGTTTACTAGTAAATGGTAGTGATGGGTGAGTGTGCTCAACGTGGTATTGCATGCTGATTGAATGCTTAGGTCCCTGTAATAAGCTCATCTGAGCCGCGCGCCGTACTGAAGCGGGAATTGCCCTCCTGAGATCGCAGGAACTCCTCTGTCAGACGGACTCTTTGTGAGGTGAAGAGCTCTGGGGACATGTGAAGCAGGGCTCAGGGCTGGCGCTGTGGGCTGGTGCTGCTTCTCTTCACCCTGACACCCCACTAACATACAGTGCCCGTTTCCATCCATATTGTGCTGTGTACTCACATTCTGGCCTGAGGTCTACCCACTGCATCCAGCTCTATGGGTCCAGGATCAGTCACACACATCAGGAGACACTTGATTTGTTTCAACAAAGTTAATTTTACTGGACAGTTCAGATACAGTAGTATGCAGTACCGGGCACAGCACAATCCAATTGCTTCCGTTCACATAGTACATCGTGAGACTCAGTCTCTGTTTCGCCCAGACTGTCCCTATCTCAACAGACTCTGCTGGTCCTAGGGACTCCCTATCCAGCACCACAGCTTCTCTGAAACTCGCCACCATTCCCTCTCACTTTTCCTCGTCCAACCTCATCCGCATCAAAGAGAATGGCGCACACATTCCAGAGTCCACCCTGGGCCGCAGGCCCTAGACCTCATAGAGATTCTTGTGGAATTTCCTCATGATACCAGAATGATATGCACTTGTGGTGCCCGCTGCAGACTGTACTCGAACTTCCGCTTGGACCCCTCACTGTCTTAGACACTCTCTGACTCTAACTGACTAATCCAGGAAATGCCTTTTCTTTTTAAATTCCCCCCCATGCTGGGCTGGTCCCAAACATATTAACTGTGCCATGTCCTACTGTATCTACAGTAACTGTCTGTCTTTAGTCTAAATGCTGCTTCCTATTCCACCCACAACTGTATCTTTCCCTATGCATTAACCTTGCACATTAACCACATAATATTAGTGTCTATAAGATTTTATGCAATATTTCACATTACCATAAAAACATACAATAAAACCACAGTTATAATATAATCAGATTTCCGAACATTCTTTAACAGTTATCTTACAGGAGAACAGGCATGTGACTGTCCTTGTCACCCCCTTACACGTGTTCATTCTCTCTCGCTGTAGAAGCCCATTTGAATCATCTGTCTACCTATCTCTCGTCCGCCTACCCAGCCATCGAGTACAAGTCTCCTGGAAAAAATGCTCAAGTCCTTTATTGACTTACATTATGCTCGGTACTCGAGTCAAGCAGATCTGAGCATCCGACTTTCTCCATTCGAGTACCGAGCACTCAAGCAGTTTACTGCTCAATCATCTCTAGTAAATAGTGATCACCATCTTAGATTGAATGCTCGGACAGGTCAGAGCGGCATTTGGATCAATCTTGGTGAAAAAGTCCAGCTAAGAAAATAAAAAAACTTGTATCTTTATTATCACAAGTCCATCTTATGGTATGACTATAACATAACCCCGAAACACGTAGGTTTGCAAATGTTTTTGTGCCTTTGATAAAGTCCAAAGTATAAGATGAACTATTAATTGTGATCATAAAGATACAAGATTTTAGTGTTCAATTTTCCTAGCTGGACATAATATTCCTTTTTTGAAGATCATTTAATCTTTGTTTTCTAAATGTTTTTGTTCACCAAGTATGCAAATATCTTCTTCAGAAAGAAAGAGGACAAGAACTGTAGTGCCACCTATTGGATGCAACAATCCTAAAAATCAATATCGACCCTTTAACAAGCATTGTCATGTGACTTAGGATAAGAAGCCAAATCTGAAACTTAATTTGCAGATACATGTTTTGTGGTTCCAGCAGCTCAGTCAAGTGATTGGCTGCAGAGGTCACATCATCTGTCAACGTCACATTATGACTGCAGCTGAGAGGGTGAGGTGGGAGATGAGTAACGGCTCCATTTATTATTTTATACATTTACAAACCTTTGATTAACTTCAAGTTTATATTAGACAAGCCCTTTAATAAAGGGGATTTTTTTTCATAGAGGTATGGCATACAGCTGTGTAGGGGAACTGCAGCACTTCCTCATTAAAAAGAATGGGACAAGCTGCAGTTCTTTATGCAGCTGGGGGGCAGGGAAAAACAATTGGGACCAAATAGTGGTCCTGAGAAAGAGACTTGTTCGGTCTATACACGTTGGAAAATAAACTGCAATATCTTAGGTTGCTCCAATGCTGGGAATATAGTAGCTCCAATCTCTGACTTCCTTCTCCTACACCAAAAGGTCCCTTTGGCACATAGGAGAAGACCAAGACCCATGGTAGTTGGGGGCCTTTACCGCGATTTTGCATTGGCGCCCAAAAGTTATGCCAGTAATTACAACCTGGATCTACTTCATCCGCAGGTGACAGATCCCCATGAATCATAAAGCAATCAAATATCCTAGTGATATGCCATCACTTTATAAGATGGAAGTACTACTTGAGTTTTTTTCACACATCAGTATTTTACCAGTATTTGTCTGCCAAAATCAGGAGTGTTTCCAAGACACAGTACAGATGTTAGTCTTTGGCCACAGCCCCACTATCAGTATTTAATCAGTATTTTCTTCTCAGGAGTGGGAGCCAAAACCAGGTGAGGAACAATCAGAGAAAAGGTATAATAGAAACAAGTCACCAATTCTGCATTTATCACCCACTCCTGAGAAAAAATACTGACCGAATACTGATTGTGGGGCTGTGGCCTTTCAATTATAGTCTTTCTCTGTATGCCAAAACTTCTGGTTTTCGCATACAAAGGCCACATTCACACTTTCAGTATTTGGTCAGTTTTTTACCTCAGTATATGTAAGCCAAAACCAGGAGTGGGTGATAAATACAGAAGTGGTGACGTGTTTCTATTATACTTTTCCTCTGATTGTTCCACTCCTGGTTTTGGCTTAAGCCCCCGTCTCACATAGCGAGATTGCTAGCGAGATCGCTGCTGTGTCACGGTTTTGGTGACGCAACAGCGACCTCACCAGCGATGTCGCTATGTGTGACACTTTGCAGCGATCAGGCCCCTGCTGTGAGGTCGCTGATCGCTGCAAAGTGTCCTGGACCATTTTTTGGTCGTTGCCCTCCCGCTGGTCAGCACACATCGCTGTGTGTGACCAGCGGGAGCAGCGATCAGGCTGGTAACCATGATAAACATCGGGTTACTAGGGGCACACGCGCACCTAGTAACCCGTTGTTTATCATGGTTACGAGCCTGCTAAAGTGAGAGGTAACCTCCCGCTCACCGTAGCAGAGTGGTAACCATGATAAACAACGGGTTACTAGGTGCGCTTGTGCCCCTAGTAACCCGATGTTTATCATGGTTACGAGCCTGCTAAAGTGAGCGGTAACCTCCCGCTCACCGTAGCAGAGTGGTAACCATGATAAACAACGGGTTACTAGGTGCGCGTGTGCCCCTAGTAACCCGATGTTTACCATGGTTACCAGCCTGCTCCTGCTTCAGCAGCAGGCTGGTAACCAGGAGCAGGACATCGTGGAAAGATTCTTTCCACGATGTCGCTGCTCCCCTGATCGTTGATGAGCCTGCCTGTTTGACAGCTCACCAGCGACCACATAGCGACGCAGCAACGATCCCTGACAGGTCGTATCGTTGTCGGGATCGTTGCAGCGTCGCTAAGTGTGACGGGGCCTTTAGCGACGCTGCAACGATCCCGACAACGATACGACCTGTCAGGGATCGTTGCTGCGTCGCTATGTGGTCGCTGGTGAGCTGTCAAACAGGCAGGCTCACCAACGATCAGGGGAGCAGCGACATCTTTCCACCATGTCCTGCTCCTGGTTACGAGCCTGCTGAAGCAGGAGCAGGCTGGTAACTATGGTAAACATCGGGTTACTAGGGGCACACGCGCACCTAGTAACCCGCTGTTTATCATGGTTACCACTCTGCTACAGTGAGCGGGAGGTTACCGCTCACTTTAGCAGGCTCGTAACCATGATAAACAACGGTTTACTAGGTGCGCGTGTGCCCCTAGTAACCCGATGTTTATCATGGTTACCAGTCTGATCGCTGCTCCCGCTGGTCACACACAGCGATGTGTGCTGACCAGCGGGAGAGCAACGACCAAAAAATGGTCCAGGACACTTTGCAGCGATCAGCGACCTCACAGCAGGGGCCTGATCGCTGCAAAGTGTCACACATAGCGACATCGCTGGTGAGGTCGCTGTTGCGTCACCAAAACCGTGACACAGCAGCGATCTCGCTAGCAATCTCGCTATGTAAGACGGGGGCTTAAGTGTGACGGGGCCTTTACACATACTGAGGTAAAAAACTCACCAAATACTGAACATGTGAAGGAGGCCTTAAGAAGTGTTCAGTCAATATAAGATGATCACTATCTGCTTTTCTGCTGCTGGTAAATTCATCCCTATTGTCTTAAATTGCTGATAGTCCCACAGCTCAAAAAGATATCCCTCCGGGTGTTTGGCATAGCAGTCAAAATGGGCCCTGCTAAACTGCTAATGATATTCCCCTTTTCTGGTTCTCTCCTTATGCTGGGGTCACAAGACCATTTTTCTCTCATCCGAGAAAATCGGGCCGATTATGGTGATCAGACTCTGATTTATTTTTCTCAGATGTGGACAAGAAGAAAAAAAAAGTTCTCCATTCGGTCAGTCCGTGAAAAAATCGGACCGCACTCAGATGTCATCTGAGTGCAGTCCGATTCGTTTCCACATACCCATAGACATGAATGGCTGAGTGCAATCCAATCGGATACAACTCGTGCATGCTGCGATTTTAAATTTTTTTTTCGGACATCCGATTCAAGGAAAAAAATCATACATGTGTATGACCCCCATAAAGTAACCTAGGAACAAGTGCAATCCATCAAAACGAAGGACAGCACTCGTCCGATTTTTACGGTAATGCGCACAATCTCTTAGGCTAAGGGTCCGTTTACATGGACTGCCCGGTGGCATGATACGACTGATGTGACCTTTGATCAGTAAACCTTAACCAATCAATGGTCATATAAGTACCTGTTTACACAAGCAGACCAAAGTAAACAATGCGCCCTGAATGATCTATGATAGATTGCTCAGTGCGCATAGACTACTATTAGGCTATGTGCCCACGTAGCAGATTTGATGCAGAGCGTTTTTGCCTCTCTCTGGCAGAAAAAAACGCATGCAGATTTACATGCGTTTTTTCTGCCAGAGAGAAGCTGTTTTTCAGTGTTTTTACATGCGTTTTTGCATGCGTTTTTCCAAGAACTTTTCCAAGCGATTTTGAGCATCACTTGGAAAGTGCTTGACAAGTTGATCACACAATATAAATCCATGCAACCGGCATGGATTTATAATGTGTGAACAACTTAGATGCTTTAAATTCAGCATCTATAGTAAAAATAAAAAAAGAATTAAAACGTTAAAAATAAAAAAAACCTGTATATTCACCTCTCCAGCGGCCCCCGGTCTCCTCCAGTCTGCTCTCGGCCGCGTCTTCTCTCTTCAGCGTCCCGCAGTGTACTGTCAGGACCTGCTGTGACGTCAGTCAGCTGATGGTCACGCGACCATCACCTGACCACCGACGTCGGCGGTCGCGTGACGATCAGGTGACTAAATGACGTCACCGCAGGTCCTGACAGTACACTGCGGGACGCCGAAGAGAGAAGGCGCGGTCGGGAGCAGACCGGAGGAGACCGGGGGCCGCCGGAGAGGTGAATATACAGGTTTTGTTTGTTTTTTTAACTTTTTTATTTCTTTTTTTCACCGTGTGGTTGCCGGGATGAAGAGGAGTTGTAGTCTTCATCCCGGGTACCACACGCACCGCGATTACTCTGCAGCGTAATCGCGGTAGAAATGGTCATGCTGCTTTTTGCAAAGCAATACGAATTCGGCGCGCAAATTAGCGCATCATGTGCACAGCACATCCGAATTCACATTGCTTTGCATGGCAGACTGTTTTACAAGCGTTTTCGCGGCCGTAAATGCACCGCAAAAACGCTACAAAAATGCTACGTGGGCACATAGCCTCATTCTTGTCAGTACAAGTCCTGTTTACACACAATGATGTGACTCGCTCAGGGGGGATATGGGGGGAAACTCAGTACCCCGGCCTTGACCTTCTGTGGGATGTCACGGCAGTCTGCTCCCGGGCCCGTACCCTGGGGTCATTCTTTAAAAAGGGTTTTGTTAAGCGTTTTGTCTCGTGATGCCACCTGTGGTTCCCAGTAATGAGTACCGGCGCTGCTGCAGACCTCCGGGGGGATGGGATGGCAGCTGCTCCCCACAGGCGGAGCGGACCCCCGGGGCAGTGTAGGTGCAGTTGGTGATGCTGGACGTTGTAGTGCAGGAGCCGTAGCGGGGTGGAAATAACTGACAGAGACAGCGGAGTGCAATCATCCGAGTTTACTTACAGTTCTTTAAGGTTCCTTAGGTACACTGTCCAGGTGTCAGACTCCCGCGTCGCACTGCGTTTGCCAGGCAGGGGTTCAGCACTCCTTCAGGTATATTAGAAGCACTTAACGGGACCCCCTTTCTATATGTTCCTTCCTTGACCGACTTCCCGCGCTGGGTCTTCTCCCTCCTGCCATGCGCTCCCCCACTCACAGTCCCGATTGAGAACTCTGAGATCCCTCTGGGCAACCTGGAGTTCCCTGACCTACTTGGTGCCCCTTCACGGCAGCTAGGGTGAGGTTGTGGCAACTGCACCATGGAAGTGCAGAAGCCTCCGGTTTTCCAGCCGAGACCTGGAGTAACATGGCTGGGCCAGGGACCGGTTCCCTTCCTGCGGCCTGATCCCTCTGACGCTCGGCAGATTCGGGCGTACGGGTGCTGTCCTGCACTCACCGTACCCCTGGGATCCCTTCTGTAACGGAGCCTTCCTCCCTGACTCCCCTCTCACTCCTGGGCCTCTCTTACTAGGCCCCACTATGGAGCAGAGCTCCTGAAGAGACTCTGCTCGCCTCCTCCTTCCTCTCACTGCATCACTCACTGAACCCACTACCACTGAACTAACTAAAATGGCTCCCTATATATATCTATTCTCTAAGTGCTCCCCTGTTCTACATCCTCCACCCACACCAACTACTGATTCCCCCTCTCTTTGGTTCCCCCCACTCCAGCCAGGGACAGGGCAGCAGAAGAAGTGCATAATGCCCTTCCTGCCGGCCTGGAGTAGTGTAGTGAGTGCAGGTGTTGGGGTCCCGGGCAGTACTCCATCCTTACCTGAGAGAAGGACATGCCACACCTCTGGGCGAGGTGCCACACCTCTGGGTGAGGTGCAATACCTCTGTGGCGACTGAACCCTCAGGGTCGCCACATTCCCCCCCAGCAAAACACAGCACGTCCACGGGCTGGAACAGAGTAAAACACGGTATATTACAGACTTGCAATTTTTTTAGAATGCATTCGCATAGAATATTATAAACAAAACATTTCTTCCCTTTATGGGAGGCACCTTTTCTTAAACGTTACTGGTTACATTTAGCAAAACATTATAATACTTTCTTCAAATATATATAAAACATTCTCTTAAAGTTATGACGCGCCCCCAGGGCTGTGGGGTACTCGGCAGCCGGGCCTCTGGTTGCTGGGGGATATCACAGTGGCTGGCCTGGTCCGTGACCCAGGGCGGTCAGTAAAAGGGGGAATATTTATAAGGGATTTAAAGTGTTCGTGAAGCCACCTGTGGAATGCGGCTAAGGGGTGCCGCCGCTGCGGAGCAGTCCTCTGGAGCTGGTGTTACGGCAGCAGGGATGGTGTGGCTCTCCACAGGTAGAGCTAGCTCCAGGGCAGTGTGGGGTGTAATGGATGGTGGTGCAGGGGAGATGTGACCCAGCCGGGTCAAAGGAAGAACAGACACACACCGGGGCTAGTTTCAGTACCTTTACTGCAGATGGTAGTCAGGTACGGTCCGGGGCACTTGTAGGTGGTGTGCACTTCTGGTCTTGCTCCACAGTGAGCGGGTGTAAGGCCTCCTTTCTGTATCTTCCTGTCTCTCTACCTGGAGCTTCTGACCTGCCTGGAACAGGGTCTAGCTCCCTTGATGTTTCTCTCACCCGTCTTGCTTGGCGGCGAGGGCTTTCCCACTGGTTACCACGATCCCTGGACGCTGGGGCCTTCGTGGTACCTAGTCCTCTGAGTGTGCGCTATTCACGGGTGGACTGAGGGATATGAAATCCTCCTCAGTATGCCGGATTCCCTACTGGGCATAGAGATCCCAATAGGCTCGGGCACTGTGCCCGGCTTGCAACAGGGGACGAACCCTCTGTGGTTCCTCTGTCCCTCATGGCTCTTCTCTTCCTTCTTGCCTTCTAGCCCACTCTAGGCTCTCACTGGCCAAACTAGCCCGCAGCTTGGGCCTAGCCTGGCTTTCAGCCACACAGACTTCAGCTTGTCTGGTGCTACAGCATCGTGTTACACTCTCTGCTTCCCACTGACTGACTTCCTGAACTCCACCCCCCAGTATATATATACCTGACAGGGCTCCATCTAGTGGACTTGGGTGGAGGTGTCTGCATGTATTGAGGCCACTGGGGAGAATCCCATCTATGCAACACCAAGGAGTTCTGTGACAGCCTGCGGCTGCAGGGCGTCACAGTTACAGTGAGTCCCAATGCCAGGTGTCCATCTCACTGGTAAAGGCGCAAAATGAGCAGCATGAGGGACCCGCCTGAAAACCCTCAGCGTAGGCCCTGGGCGTGGCTACAGGGCATAAGTGATCTAGGTGGTGGACCATGTCTTCGGCCACGCCAAACGGGTTTTTGTTCTGAGGTCTTTGGTTGCAGATATAAAACCAATAGAGGGCACTTTAATAAGTGCAACTATGTACAAGGGACAGTTCTCCGGTTATTCACCGTCCATAACCTACAGTCTCTATACTCACAGGTAGCTAAAGGCACATACATTATTTTCAGTTCACACACAAATATAGCCTTTTGTAATACCCTTACGGGTAACTATTTTACAAGGTGTCCATTCACTTTCACTTAGTGGTGGTGTCCCCGCCGGGGGTATGCCTGATTCTTGCCGACTGACCCAGCCGGGTCATCAGCCTCAGGCTGCAGGGGCATGTCCTCCTCCTCGACCTCACGATACACTTGGAGGGCATACCACCCACCTTCCCCATGGTGCCTGGTGTAGGTGACACGGTCACCAGGGTAGAGGTTTCGGTCGGGATGGCCCTGTTCAGGGTGGGGCTCGACATCCCGCCGATTGACAAAGATGTCTCTGTGAAATTCCGGATCGCGTATAAAGCCCCATCCGGCCTGTAAATCAAATTTGACTATTAGTCCCTCTGCACGGGGACTAGGCCGGACGGACTCTGTTTGGCGAACTTGGACTTTGGCGGCCTTGTTCCTGGCCTCCATTTGTTCCCAGCGCACCCGCCGGGTGCTAGCTGCAGGAGCTCCTGTCTGCAGAACTCCTCTCTCTGCAGAGCTTGAGCTTGGGTCCCCTGCGGGAACCCCATCAGGTACCCCCCCCCCCTCCCGGTTGTCCCACCTAAATTCTTCTCCGCCTTGGCGGGCAGTCGGGGGTGCAGGTGCGGGGACTAAAGGAAGCTGTTGCTGGTCCTCGTATTTTGCGGACCAATCAAAAGAGGGCGCTCCGTACACCCATTCGGGTGCCGGGGCTGGTGGTTCCGGGAAGGAGCCGAGCAGCAGGTCCGCGGAGTCGGCGCCCGGGGGTGGAGGTTCCGGGCTTAGGAGTTGCTCCAGGGCGTACGTGGCCGGGGACGGAGGGTGCTGCAGGAGACCCAGGAGCAGGTCTGCGCTTTCAGCGCCCGGGACAGGGGAACTTTTCCTACCTGCTCCTGTGCTGCACGCGGCCACCGGGCGCTCATCAAGCTCCGCCGGGGCTGGGGTGCCGCTGGTGGCACGCAGCGCTGACTGCCGCCGGGCTGTGATCTTTGCCAGCCGCTCCTCCTTCCACCCCGCGACTGCTGCTTGCTGGGCCTGCTCCACACGCTGGCTCGGCTCCTGCACCTCGGCCTGGAGGAATTCGGCATCCTCCGGGGACAGCTTGCTTGTCGCTCCCTCCAGGGTGAAGGGGGGCACCTGTTGCTGCAGGCCAGAGGCGGAGGCTTGATCCTGGCTTCCGTCCATGCTGGCGGCCGGGTGCAGTCTGTCTAGTCTGGTTAAGACCACACCCTGTCTCCACTGCTTTTCTCCTCCTCCTCTCCCCTTTCGGGGGTGGTTCCATGGCAGCCTGTTGTCGGTCACTCCTAGGAGCGGCCCCCCCACTTTGATAGACACATCTACATACATGGTCACTGTTGCTTGGGGCGAGCCTTGCTTTTGGCGCCATTCTGGAAGCCGGCCCACGATGGGAGGTGATTCCTTGTTGTCCTTGAGTACGCACATAATGGCGCCCGTTATTCTGGGGCGGGCGCCAATTTCGGTGAAGCAAAAACAGTCTCTAGGCGCACAGTACCCGGTGATAACTGGCACGAAATCCTGTTCGTGACGCCAGGATCTCTTCCACGGTTAGAGCTTCCTTCATCAATGCAAAGGACTCAGTCTGTTCTTTGCCCCACTGGAATAGGGGACTTTTACCTCTTTTGGACTGTCCTACTAGGAGATCTTGTAAAGGTGCTGCCTTTTTGGTGTAGTCCTTAATGAACCTCCTGTAGTACCCGACCAGTCCCAGAAATTGACGTACTTCTTTGATGTTCCTTGGTTCAGGTCACTTCTGGATGGCAGTGACCTTCTCCGGGTCTGGTGCTACCCCCTCTGAGCTGACTACGTGTCCCAGGTACTGAACCTTCCGTTTGAGCAGGTGGCACTTGGAAGGTTTTAGTTTCATCCCATACCGGGACAATGCCTCAAATACCTCCGCCAGGTGCTTTAGATGGTCTTCATACATGCTTGAGTACACGATAACATAATCCAGTTATAGCAGCACTGTCTCGAAGTTCAGGTGTCCCAAGCAACACTCCATCAACCTCTGGAACGTTCCGGGTGCATTGCAGAGTCCAAACGACATGCTGTTGAATTTGCATAATCCCATCGGGGTGGTGAAGGCTGTTTTCTCCTGGTCTTCCTCAGCAACAGAGACTTGCCAGTATCCGCTAGTGAGATCCAATGTGGAGAAATATTGGGCAGATTTTAGTGCAGCCAGGGATTCCTCTATACGGGGCAAAGGGTATATATGTGTTATTCGATTAATTTGTCTATAATCTACACACATCCTCATGCTACCGTCCTTCATTCTGACCAGGACCAGGGAAGCTGCCCAGGGACTACAGCTATCCCTTACTACCCCTGCCTTTTTCATGTCATGCAACATTTCTTTTGCTTTTTGGTAGTGTGCGGGTGGTATGGGTCTGTAACGCTCCTTAATGGGAGGATGGTTACCTGTGGGTATGTGGTGTTGTACCCCTTTGACCCTTCCAAAATCAAGTGGGTGTTTACTAAACACCTGTTCATATTCCTGAACCACTCTGTAAACACCGTGATTTTGATGGATAGGAGTGGCGTCAGTTCCAACACGGAGCTGTTGACACCATTCCTCCAGCTGGGTTTTGGAGTCATTGTCCTCCACTGTATCTGGTGGGGTCAAGGATTCCACGGTGTGTATGGCATTATTATTCACGGTATACAGTCCGGCAACAGTGGCATATCTTGGCAATTTGACTTCCTCCTCCTCACAATTTAGGATACGTACAGGTACCCTCCCATTGCGCACATCAACTACCCCTCTAGCAGTTAGGAGTGTAGGTCTGTGCTCTGAGTTCACGGGCTCAACTACCGCCTGGTAGTTCTGTCCCTTGAGACCTATTGCTGCCTTACACCAAATCAGCATTTCACTCATTGGGGGAATCACAATGGGTATAGGGTCTGTCACCCGTACATTACCAATCTTACCACCTGTTAGCTTTACCTGTTGCTGGTACAGGAGGGCTCGAATCTCTCTCTGGAGCACCTTCCTCTGCCCCGGTTTGGCAGTGTCAGCAATCTGTTAGAGTAAAAACAACACTTCTCCCAGTTAACAACAACATTTGTGCCAAGTATCATATATGGGTTTGTATCACCAGGGTTAGACTCTATTACAATCAGTCCTTAGTCCTTTAGTTCCACCCTTCCCACCTTCACTGTCACGTCCTTAACCCCGACTAGGTTCAGAGGAAGGGCATTGGAGGTATACACAAGAGGTTTGGGGCTGGCGGGCGGAGTTCATCTATGGACCAGTATCTTTTGTAAAGAACGTCAGGTATGATGGTTACCTGTGACCCGGTGTCTAGTAGTGCAGGTGTTGCGATGCCGTCCAGCACAATGGACAGGAAAGGCCTTCCTCCTACAAACCGGTCGTACCAGCTTGATGGGCCTGGTTGATCTACTCCTGGGTGTCGGCCCTTGGCCCCAGGGTTTGCCCGTTTAAAGGACAGTTCCGTGTGGTGTGGCCTGCCTTGTGGCAACGGTAGCAGATGAGTTCTCCTGGAGGGTGACGTCGGTCATTGGGCCTCCCACGGGGTGGCGTTGTCCTCCTTCTTCTTCTCCTCATCCAGGGGACATCCTCAGGGCTATCGGCGAGTAGGATCCTTCCTTCTGGCTCGGGCTCCGTCTGTAGCTGCAGGGCGCTCAGGACAGTGGCCAGGGTTTTACTTAGCTGACGCACTTCAGAGCGCAGGCTGTCCAGCTCGCTAGAGGACGCTGCTTGCACTTTTGCCTCAGCCGCTAATGAAGGAGCAGTGAGTGCTGTGGGCATTGGGGTGGCCCCACCCTGGTAACACTGAATAGCAGTATTTGATGTTTCCAGGGGCTGAAGGCCTTTAATAGCCATGTCCTTCAGGGCGTCAAAGGTGGCATTTGGATGATGTAAGGCCCACCACCGCACAGTTCTGCTCTCCTCCTGGGACCTTAACCCCCGGATGAATTGTTCTATCAGCATTTTGTCTTCATCGTGTATGCTGGATGGACTAACCTGTTTCAGGGCCCACAGGGCCTCTTGTAAACGCCAGGCATAGTCCCGGACACTGTCCTCAGGTTTCTGGGTACAGTGGTAGAACCTCTTCCGAAGATCTGTCTCAGTGCGGTTTTCAAAGACAGTTTGCAGTCTCGTAAATATAATAGATACTGATTCCTGGTCTGCGTCTGGCCAGGTTTCAACTTCCCGCTCTGCGGCACCAGTCAATTGTCCCAGCACAACAGCGGCTCTCTGTTTACCAGTCATTGAGTACATGTCCAATACACCGCATATTTTCCTTTTGAACCCAGACAGGGTGTCTGGTTTGCCGTCATACTGGGGAAGCCATTTCGCTCCGGGGACGTACGGCAGGGCTATGGGTATCACTGGAGTCACGACCCCTGCTGGAGGGGCGGTCACTCCGGCCTGAGCAGCGCGGGGCACGAGTTGAGCATCAAGAGCGTTAACTGGTGCTCCGGCGTCTTGCTGGTCGTCGGCCGTGGTTGCGCCCCCCTAGTAAACCGTAGCCTACCTTCTTTGCTTTTATCAGGTAGGCCGCAGCTCTGCAGACGGCGGTCTCCTTCCAGGACCTGACGCTTCCTGTTGCTGCGTCAGAGCGCGAGGCGGGGCTTGAGCTTCGCGCGCTATCAACGGTCACGCCTCTCTGGTTCCCGCGGTTACGCCCCTCTTCTTCCCGCGCAGCGACGCGGTAATGACGGCGATGTTCACCACAGTTAACACAGTTCAAATACGGCACACAGTACCCGATGGCAACGGGCACGAAATCCTGTTCGTGACGCCAGGAAGAGTATGACTGACCCAGGGGAGATATGGGGGAGACTCGGTACCCGGGCCTTGACCTTCTGTGGGATGTCACAGCAATCGGCTCCCGGGCCCGTACCCTGGGGTCACTCTTTAAAAGGGGTTTTGTTACATGAAGGGATGGATATTAGTTTTGTCTTGTGACGCCACCTGTGGTTTCTGGTAATGGGTACCAGTGCTGCTGCAGACCTCTGGGGGTGATGGGATGGCAGCTAGGATGCTTCGGCTCCCCACAGGCAGAGCGGGCCCCCTGGGGCAGGGTTGGTATCAGGGATGCAGGTGAGAGGTGGCCCAGCCGGGCCAGGAGAGAATAACAGACACACACACGGGGGATGTTCGCTTCAGTACCTTTACTGGTGTAGACGGCAGGTACGGTCCAGGGTACTTGATAGGAAGGGTGCACTTCTGGACTCTCCCCAGTGAGCGGGTATAAGGCCTCCTGATCTGTTTCTTCCTCTCTCTGAAGCTTCTGACCAGCCTGAAACTAGGCTTAGCTTCTGTACTCTTTCACTCTCCTCACCTGCATGCTTGGTGGTAAGAACTTTCTTCTGGCTACCACTATCCCTGGACGCTGGGGCCTTCGTGGTTCCTAGTTCTTTAAATGATTGTAGCTTCAGGTGGACCAGGGGTCTAGAATCCTCCTGGTATACCGGTTATTCCTACTGGGCGTAGAAGACCCTGTAGGCGCGGACCCGGTGTCCGGCTTGTGTTCTGGGGTGAGCCTAAGATGCTCCTCTGCCCCCATAACTCCTCTCACTCTTCTCCTTGCCTCTGGCCCCGCTCTAGGCCCCAAGGCTTCAGCACGTGCTTTAAGCCCTGGCTGGCCCTCAGCGCAGCAGCTCACATGCTGCTTCTTCACTGATCTAACGTGCCAGCACACACTGCCTGCCCAAGTCCACCCTCCAGTATATATATCCCTAACAGGGCTCCCTCTGGTGGTATGAGGTGGAAGGGTGGAGGTGTCTGTTATGTAGTGAGGGCCTCTTGTGGAGAAGTCCGTCCATGCACCCTTTTGGGTCCTGTGGTACCTGTGGTAGCAGGGTGCCACAGATGCACCGCAGAGAACAATAATTTTTTTTAGTTTTTAATGCGCTGCACAAAAGATCATTCCACCCAATGAACCAGCGCTTTGCGGGAACACGAATGCCGACAGCACTGGAGGTGAGTATAGGTGTTTTTAATTTTAAAGGGGGCAAACATTCATATTGAGAAGGGGTTGTCATTGTAGTGGACAACCCCTTTAAGAAAATGGTGAATCCAAACCTAAAAATTTATTGTGATGCAAATTGAGGCACCAACATTAATAAAGTGCATATAGGAGTAAAGGCATAATGAGGCTCAACCACCAAACATCCGAAGTGCGTTTCACCAATGCTTCATCAGGGGTCAGTAGTTCCGCTCAAAGATAAGTTTGGCAAAGTGCTGAACGCAGAGAAGAGGTAAGCAGGTTGGCAACAAGCAAGCCAAGACATTTTCCATCTGAGGTTAAGTTCCTATGATGAATTTTTGATGCTGCGTATTTTCGCCGTGTCAGAAATGCAGTATCTTAAATTTCCAGAAAAGTGGATGGCATTTATAAAAATCTCATTCCCTATATGTTTGTTTTTTTTGTTTGTTTTTTTTTAACGCTGCGTAAATTGACCGGTGGTGCATTTTTGAAATCTGCAACATGTCAATTTCTCTTGCAAGTACACTGAGTTGTATAGAATTATATTAGATGCGGAAAATCCACAGGTAAAACTAATTCTGCTCTTAGTGCAGTGGAAACTAAAAATGCATCTAATCACATCAAACAAGGAACACTAGAATCAAAATCCTAAAACACAGGTGTGTCACTGAGCCTAAAATTAGTCTAGGGAAATTAATGATAGCATTGATCCACGTGAGGCAATCTGCAAAACTCGACATGGAGCACAACTGAGGGCAGCAGACCCAGGGGAAGGAAGCGGAGCCCGGAATAAGTATTTATCAACCAGGATGTGTCAAAAACAAAGCAACTTTATTTAAAAAAAAAAAAAATAGACAAAAACTACAGCGTTAAAAACATGATAAAAACGCCTGTAAACACAAAAAAAAAAAAGGCAAGTAATCTAATTTACCTAATAGGTGCAGAAAATCTGCAAGATCAAAAACTCACCAAATACTCATTGTGGGAATATAGCCTTTTGGAATGTTCACAATTGCATTCTGAAATTCCCTTTCTCTGCTCTATTTTTAAGAACAAATAAATGGAATTATTTTCTAAAACATTTCATAACTGATGCAGAGGGGCACCACAGAGATTATTATGGGTTCCCTTATGTGTCCGTTTTTAGAACGGAAGAAAAAGTGCATCATGAAGAACTCTCTTACGTTCGAGAAATTGACATAAAATAAATCAGTTAGACCCTATAATAATAATATTAATAATAATAATAATACACCAATGAGACAAATGTGCAGGAATAGAAAACATAGAAAAATATAAAATCACTTTATTAATACAGTATTTAAAAATACTTTAACAACTTATTAAAACATATAAAATGAGGCACATAAAAATGAATCAACTAGCCAAATAATGCCATTAAGGCCTCATTCAGACATCCAATTTTCACGTACAACTACTATCTGTGTGTATCACGGATAGCGCTCGTACCTGTAATAGTCTATGGGGCCATTCACCTCTCCAATTTTCTTCCTTGAACAGAGTGGTCCGCAGAATATATCGGAGACATTTTGATCCAAGGGTCTAATCAAAGTCAGCCATGCAATTCAATGGGTCCATGAAATAAAACACACCACATTCGAATAACATCCAAGTGCCGTCCAATTTTCAAGGACTGTCAGAGGATGACACTCGTACCACATGCATATTAAACTCTGATCTGAGTCTGATCAGATTGTTCGGTCCAATTTTCTCATACACAAAGAAAAATCAAATGAGCCCTAACACAGAACTAAGCCTATTATAGGCAAAGTGCTTGTAAAGTAGCATGAAATAAATAAAATATACCGTATATTCCGGCGTATAAGACGACCTGGTGTATAAGACGACCCCCCTACTTTCCTGTTAAAATATAGAGTTTAGGATATATTCACCGTATAAGACTACCCCTTTTCCAACGCATACCAAACACCGGTAAAAATTTTAAAAAAACAGATTTGAATTTAACATGGTCCTTTTTTAATTTAAATTCTTATGACATGCAGGTATATAGCAGGAAAACTGTCACTCATAAACATATTAAAATAGGGGGGACCCCACGTCATTTTTTGGGGGGGTCCCCCATTCTAATAGCTAGTAAAGGCTAGGTATTCAGCTGGGGGCTGATATTAGTAGCCTGGGAAGCTCCGTGGGTATTACCCCCTTCCCAGACTTCAAACATCTGCCCCAGCCGTCTGCTTAACCTCCGCTAGAGACTATAATGATGGTGGATCCCACGCCAATTTTCTTTTTAAAAAATCCTTTATTTTAACACTAAATGACAATTGAGGGGTTAATAAAGATGCAGTCCCTAAATTATTATTAATTTTGTAATTAATTTTTCCCAAAAATGTTGACGTGGGCTTCGCCATATTTTTGTGTCCAGCCAGGTACAGCAGGCAGGAACGGGCTGCCCCCAACCACCAGCTGCCTATTTGTACCTGGCCGGACACAACAATATAGGGAAGCCCTTTTTTTTTTTAATTATTTCATGAAATAATTTAAAAAAAAAAGACGTGGGGCTTCGCCCTATTTTTGTGTCCAGCCAGGTACAACTAGGCAGCTGGGGGCTGGAATCTGCAGCGCAGGGAGGCCCAAGCTTTCTGGCCCCCCCCCCCCGCTGCAAATTGCAGTCCGCAGCCACCCCGGAAAATGGCGCGTTCATAGAAGCGCCATCTTCTGGCGCTGTACCCAACTCATCCAGGGCCCTGGTGCGGTGGCTCACTGGGTAATAAAGGGGTTAAGGCCAGCTTGGCATTATCAGCTGGCCCTAAGCCCGAAATTCATGGGGTCACGCCAATATTAGACATGACCGCCATGAATTTCTAGTAAAGTAATTAAAAAAAACACAACACCCAGAATAAAGTCATTTAATTGAAATAAAGACACAATCCTTTATTGTTCTAAATTAAACCATACTTACCATCACGCCCATTCCAGCTGAAGCCAACGATCTCCTGCAATAAAAGAAAAATAATAAAGCAACATCATCCTTACCTCTCCATGGTTCCCAGGACCGGTCCAGCTCTGCTACATTCACATGACAGGCTGCACCGCAGCAGAACGCTGCCGTTCAGCTTGCCATGCGGCAGACACTGAGAAGCCAGGCATGCTTGTGCTCCTCAGTGTCTGACTGTGACGGCATCCAGATGAGCCGAGATCATGTCCAATGAACTCGGCTCACCTCATGCACGTCACTGACAGCGTGGGAAAATTCTCCTGCTCCCCGCATGCGCAGTAGAAGTTTCCCACGCTGTCAGTGACGGACGTCCAGGAGGTGAGCTGAGTTCATTGTCGGCTCATCTGGATGCCGTCACAGCGAGACACTGAGGAGCGCAAGCATGCCTGCGCTTCTCAGTGTCTGCGGGATGACAGGCTGGATGGCAGCGTTCTGCTGCGGTCCAGCCTGTCATCTCGATGTAGCAGAGCTGGAGCTGTCCTGGGAACCATGGAAAGGTAAGGATGAGGTTGCTTTATTATTTTACTTTTATTGCAGGAGATCGTTGGCTTCAGCTGGAATGGGCGTGATGGTAAGTATGGTTTAATTTAGAACAATAAAGAATTGTGTGTTTATTTCAATTAAAGGACTTTATTCTGGGTGTTTGTGTTTTTTTTAACTTTTACTATGGGGTTAGTAATGGGGGTGTCTTATAGACGCCTCTCCATTACTAACCTGGGCTTGATGTCAGCTGGCATTATAAGCTGACATCAACCCCAGCCCTATTACCCCCTGCCACCGCACCAGGGCAGCGTGGAAGAGCGAGGCTAAGTGCCAGAATTGGCGCATCCTATGGATGCGCCATTTCTGGGGCGGCTGACGGCTGGTGTTTCTAGCCTGGGAGGGGGCCAATATTCATGGCTCCCTTCCTGGGCTATTAATATCAGCCCCCAGCTGTCTGCCTAGCCTTTGCTAGCTATTAAATTAGGGGGGACCCCACGTCATTTTTTTGGGGGGGTCCCCCATTTTAATAGCTAGTAAAGGCTATGTATTCAGCTGGGGGCTGATATTAGTAGCCTGGGAAGCTCCGTGGGTATTACCCCCTTCCCAGGCTTCAAACATCTGCCCCAGCCGTCTGCTTAACCTCCGCTAGAGACTAAAATTAAGGGGAACCCCACGCCAATTTTTTTTTAAATAAATCCGTTATTTTAACACTAGATGACAAGTACAGTAACCAGCACTGTCACTGTACTTCATATATATGTGACTGACATGTTTCTATCTATCTAATCTATGTGTGATGCTCTATTCTTTCTGTTATAAATTGTCGGGTACAGATGCTGAAATGCCGGCCGGCTTTTTTAAAGAGACGGTGCATGAAAACACTATTATTTGTTTTAATAAATCCTTTACACTAAATGACAAGTACAGTAAGCAATACTGTCACTGTACTTCATATATATGTGAGTGACATGTTTCTATCTATCTAATCTATGTGTGAAGCTCTATTCTTTCTATTCTAAATTGTCGGGTGCCGGCTTATGCCGCTGCTGAATTGCCGGCTTTTCATATATTGTCACAGAAGCGATGCGAACTTCCCTGCTCCGGACACAGCGCAGCGCTTCTGTGACAAGTGAAAGCTGTCGGCACAGAAGCCCTGCGCTGTGTCCGGAGCTGGGAATACGCAGCGATGTGTCAGTTTCAGCACAGAAGCGCTGACTGTCTGGACCTACCGCCGCCGTATTTTAACTCCCTCCACCTTATATTAACTCCGACATGGCAGGGATACGGCCACGGCAGCTTATTAACACCCCCAGAGTATCCCCGCATGTCAATTTCTGAAAGTTCAAAAGCATTACCGGCGTATAAGACGACCCCAGACTAGACAGAAGATTTTTCAGTCTTCAAAAGTCGTCTTATACGCCGGAATATACGGTACTATCAATGGACTTAATGATAGTAGAGTGATAGCCAAAAGTCTGAAAATGGTAATCAATAAACAGAAAAACAGGGAAAAAAGTAATGAAAATAATGAAAAAGTAAAGCGTAAAAGATACATATGTAATACGGGTTTCGGAATGCGACACACAGAGATCACGAGGCGGAAACAGTCAGGGATTGAAATAACCCAATTTATATACAGCGATCACTGCAAGCAATTAGTGTTAGTAACAAGGCAAATCAATAGAAGAACTAATAACAATAATCTTGGAATAGCAAACAAAGTCTTTCACTAATTAACGGTAATATTCTTTTCACAAAGGTGGTGCGCACAGTTGTGGGGGACACCATGTAAGTTCTTTCTCCCGATCTACCCCTAGAGGGAGTTACTGGGTTTTCCTGCTAGGCCGCTAGTGTCTCTCTCTGACATAGTCTATCAAAGCCCGTTGAGCCTCCCACGCACCTACCGGCCCCCTCCTAACCTGAAATCCTAGTCCCAGCCGACCACGTTACCATAGGTGACAGCTGGAAGTGACGGTCCTGCTCACTCTCGCTGTTCCTCCGCAATTGCAGGCGTGCCTATCCTTCCACAGTCTTCTCGGCTTGACCGTCGGCAAAAGTCTCTTAGGCTCTGGGCAGAGAGGACTAGGCCTCGGCTCTTGACAGGCTATGTCGGTGTAAGAGGGAAGACCGGGGTGTAAGTACTGTCAGAACAAGGGATCCGGAACTGCCGGGGCCGTACCTCTGGTTGCAGGGGGAGGACAGACTTCCAACACAGGAGTCAGGTGACTGGGAAGCGGGGGGGCGTGTCCAGAGTGAGAGCTGGGAGGTCAGGTGATCGGAGAACTGGTGTCATGGCTAGAGAGAGGGAGAGATGAGGACTTTTGCGCGGGAAAGCGAGAGCAGAGTTCCGCTCAGGAGAGCAGTGTGAGAGGGTCCAGGCTCCTGGCTCCAGTACTGGGAGCAAGAGCCGAGTGCAGTGGACCGGAGGAGTCAAGCCGACTAGAGGGAGAAGAGACGCAGGTTCTGTGGAGTCGAGCACATGAGGTGCCATGTTATGGGCTAGGGGCTCAGCGGGTAAAACCGGAGACCGCCCACTGCCGCCAGAAGACGGAGCATTGTATGGACGGGGATTGATTTTGATCAGAATCACAATGACTTTTAGTCACCCTGAGTATTTTCATGGTTAATCTCATAAGACAAGAAAAGCTCCCAGTCAGTATCACGTGACTGGATAGCTCAATGGTAAGGCATCAGTCTCTGAAACTACTCACACTACAACACACTGTCTGTTTGCATGGTAACGTCCCAATCAGTTTCAGACAAGGTTTTCACCGAAAATCATATAACCAAATAGAACGCTTAGCTTTTCTTAACTGAGTTTATATCTCAGTGGCCAGTGCACTGGCTTCTAGACGTTGAGTTTTGGGTTCAAGTCCCATCAGTGAACAGTGAATTTTTTTTATTATTATTACAGTTGTAAAAGTCACTTGTCACAGTCACTTGTCACAGTCACTTGTCAGACAGGGTATTTAGCCTCAAACTGACATCATTCTGATGTTTGATTTTGATATCTGATCATATCTTAAAATGGACACTATACTCTTAGTGTTTGTCCCCTTCTTCACCACTTGATCAGCCCTGTTCAGACCGCTGCTTTTCCTTTGTTCTACTATCACGCATCTAATAATCAAGTGCACATGTCCCTTGTTCCTTGTATTAAAAGTGCAGTTAATTACTCCTAATTACAGAACAAACATGCAAAATTATAAATGTTATAATTGTCATTGAATGAAAAAATCACTTGGAAAGCTGGTCTTTTACAGTGGTTTCTTGCAGTTTTAGCTCTGCAACCATCTCACAGCATTGACATTGGCCCTTTTTACCTAGATCTTTGGGCTCATACACATGGTCATATATTGGCTAGAAATGCATTGTTAAATGCAGTAGGACACAAAAACAGCTTTTTAATAACATCTGATTAGTTTAAACCTGCAAATCGGGTGCTTTTCACTCAGGAGATAAGCTACTGCAGAAAACTGTTCTGATCAGCAGAACACCGAGTGGAGGAGACAGGTGCTGTCCTTTTCACTGCCATCATCTGTACTCCTGTTACATGCACGCCGCTGGTTCAGATAGGGTCGAGGTGGGTTTCATTAATTCTTTGGAATCCTGGTGGAACTCAGGGCGACCATAGGCTGCAGCTTCTCTCAGGCACACGATAGATTCAGTTGCTGACCCAACACATCTGGCAAGAGTCTTTTTCAACAGTTTAACAGTGGAATTTAATCTGAAGCACGGCCAGTGCAATTCAGGGATATTACAGTACAGTTTGAGTTTCTTGAGCAACCGGCTCCAGTAACAATACAGTAGTTTCTTCACAAGGTACAGTATTAGTCTCTTCAGTAGCATAATTCAGCATATATTAGATCTCTTAGCAGCACACTTCTATGCATACACAACCACAGGTTTTCCTTCACAAGGACACAGTAGTGCACAGCATTCTTTATCCTGCATGGAGATGGAGAGGGGGAGGGTTTGACGAGGGAGATGATCCCTGTGACACAATTCATTCCAGTCCTTATCCCTGCCTGATAATACTCTGCATTGTTAGTTCAGGGAGCTTATCTGACCTGTATTTAGTTTCTCTCCTGATCTGAATCCTGTTCAGTTGCCTTCTGTCAGATCCAGACAACACACCACCTTTCTCTTCGGCTTCAGCTAGACTACAATGACAAGTTCCCCACAATCCCCCTGGGACTCTGCTAAAACACTCCCTGTCTCCTGTGACTGTGTTAACCCCTCTAGTTGCTGGATGCTTCTGAAGCACAACACTTCCCGTCTTCTGTGCTTGTGTTATTTGTAATAGTTGCTGGATGCTTTGGAAACAGAACTACTTCTGCATGTCTCACTCCCAGTGAGTATGCTTTGATATCAATGCAGCTGAAAGCAGGCAAACAGACTGGGGAAAAGCGGGGGTTATTATGCGACTTAAATGCAATTTGTTTACAGGAATGAAGACCAATCCCCTAATAGAATAATTTGCAAAGTTCCAGAACTTTTCAAGCTAGACATTTTATTATATAAAAAAGTTACTCTTTAAGTGCAAGTTATAACCTGCTGGAAAAAAACAAAATATTGACAGATTTGAAAGTTATTGGTTGTTGGCACAATATACTGTGGCCCAATTTTCCCTAATGATCAAAATGGTTGAAATGGTTCATTTGGCTGCTGCATATGTCCATGATCAGTTTTAGTCTTTGTTTACATTGGAGTACATAGCATTAATTTCAAATGAAAATGCAACAACCATTCCCCCTCCTAGCCTTTTTTTTTTTAATGATCCTATTCTGTACATCATGTAAGGGTTAATCGCAATTTAGTGTATTATTGGAGATTTGTGATGTAATATATGATCTGGCCAGTAGAAGGCAGCAGAGAGGCCAGAGTTGCAGAGCAGGGGTTTTGCAGTTGGTGACTCCTGCTAGGGGAGTTCAAGGAGAGAGTGAAGTTACCACATTATTGGAAAAAGGTCTGGATAGAGCGGTGCGACTTTGATCTGTTTTTGGTGACTCTGGGACACGTTGTTCAGCTTGACATGAACCAAATCGTTGAGGACAACCAAGGACGCAGCATCTTGGACTAGGCTACGTGAGGCCTTATTTCTAAGGACTTAGAGAAGCCCTGCGTTTGAGAGATCAGCATTCTCTAAGAGATTCAAGTCAGCGTTTCTGATTATTCGGTTCTCAGTCCAGCAAGGACACTTCAGTTTTAGGATGTACCGGTACCATCTTACATCTGAATATACACTGCTCAAAAAAATAAAGGGAACACTCAAATAACACATCCTAGATCTGAATGAATGAAATATTCTCATTGAATACTTTGTTCTGTACAAAGTTGAATGTGCTGACAACAAAATCACACAAAAATCATCAATGGAAATCAAATTTATTAACCAATGGAGGCCTGGATTTGGAGTCACCCCCAAAATTAAAGTGGAAAAACACACTACAGGCTGATCCAACTTTGATGTAATGTCCTTAAAAGAAGTCAAAATGAGGCTCAGTATTGTGTGTGGCCTCCACGTGCCTGTATGACCTCCCTACAACGCCTGGGCATGCTCCTGATGAGGTTGGGGATGGTCTCCTATGGGATCTCCTCCCAGACCTGGACTAAAGCATCCACCAACTCCTGGACAGTCTATGGTGCAACGTGACGTTGGTGGATGGAGCGAGACATGATGTCCCAGATGTGCTCAATTCAGGTCTGGGGAACGGGCGGGCCAGTCCATAGGTTCAATGCCTTCATCTTGCAGAAACTGCTGACACACTCCAGCCATATAAGGTCTGGCATTGTCCTGCATTAGGAGGAACCAAGGGCCAACCACACCAGCATATGGTCTCACAAGGGGTCTGAGGATCTCATCTCGGTACCTAATGGCAGTCAGACTACCTCTGGCGAGCACATGGAGTGCTGTGCATCCCTCCAAAGAAATGCCACCCCACACCATTACTGACCCACTGCCAAACTGGTCATGCTGAAGGATGTTGCAGGCAGCAGATCGATCTCCACGGCGTCTCCAGACTCTGTCACGTCTGTCACATTTGTTCAGTGTGAACCTGCTTTCATCTGTGAAGAGCACAGGGCGCCAGTGACGACTTTGCCAATCCTGGTGTTCTGTGGCAAACGCCAAGCGTCCTGCACGGTGTTGGGCTGTGAGCACAACCCCCATCTGTGGACGTCTGGCCCTCATACCACCCTCATGGAGGCGGTTTCTAACCGTTTGTGCAGACACATGTACATTTGTGGCCTGCTGGAGGTCATTTTGCAGGGCTCTGGCAGTGCTCCTCCTGTTCCTCCTTGCACAAAGACGGAGGTAGCGGTCCTGCTGCTGGGTTGTTGCCCTCCTACAGCCCTCTCCACGTCTCCTGGTGTACTGGCCTGTCTCCTGGTAGCGCCTCCAGACACTACGCTGACAGACATAGCAAACCTTTTTGCCACAGCTCGCATTGATGTGCCATCCTGGATGAGCTGCACTACCTGAGCAACTTCTGTGGGTTGTAGAGTCCGACTCATGCTACCACGAATGTGAAAGCACAACCAACATTCAAAAGTGACCAAAACATCAGCCAGCATTGGTATTGAGATGTGGTCTGTGGTCCCCACCTGTTGAACCATTCCTTTATTGAGGGTGTCTTGATAATTGCCAATAATTTCCATCTATTGTCTATTCCATTTGCACAACAGCATGTGAAATTGATTGTCAATCAGTGTTGCTTTCTAAGTGGACATTTTGATTTCACAGAAGTTTGATTTACTTGGAGTTATATTCTGTTGTTTAACTGTTCCCATGATTTTTTTGAGCAGTGTATATATGCGTATATATAAATAACTTTATGGCGGTCTAGTTAGTTAGGAGAAAAGGCCTCTTCTGTAAGAGACACTTCAAAAAAATTGCTCCAAGTAGGTGATTACTAAAGTACTGGCACAACACTGTCGTTTTATGGATATATGCATAGAAAGGGTTAATAGCATGTATTTTTGCTTGCATATAACTGTTAATTCTGTTAACTGTACATGTGTATACTTAGCCGGTGTTATTTAGAGTAACTGTTGTCGCTGTATTTGTTATATATACGCTGTTTACCCAACATCCTTTCCTTTGTTTTATTAACGGGTTAGTAAATGTTCATATTATATTATTTAATTTTTATATGTGTCTGTTGATTGCTGCTCTACATCTCGTCCGGTGGCCGCCCCTCGCCAATGTTTCAATCAAACAACCATATATTTGTTTCTTGAAATTACTAGAAATATATAAATTGACAACTAGGTATTACCATTACCTTGCCACAATAGGGACTGTATAGGTAACACATTTCATTGTTAATGTATTCACTTTTTAGCAGGAGAGCATGTGGCGAGCGGAGACCAGCCCTGACCCCGAAAGTGACGTCTGTTTCAGGGGCATGGCTTGTATTGGCTCTCCTTGCTTGCCACATTCTCTGCTTACAATGCACACTGACAGTGCGCTCTCTTGTCAGCTCATCACTTCTCATTAGAGCCAATGAGGGTGCGCACTGTCACTGTGCATTGAAGAGAATATTGCACAGTGACAAGGGAGCTCGTACTGAGCATGTGTCGGAATTGACAACCGGTGTGTGCTCAGTAGAGCAGGGTCTAGCCTAGCTCCTGAAACAGATGTCACTGATGACTCTTCATTTCAGGGTGAGGACAGAGACTGTGGCAGTGACCACAGCCTGGGCACCCAGATGACGTCCCATTTGAGTATCCCAGAATGTACTGGGGATTTTGAAATGAAAAGTTATCAAACTACAAGTAGCTAAAAAAAATAAAGTGAAATTAGAGAGGGAAGGGTAGGGACTTTTTAATGAAAGGATGTAGAAAAGCGATTAGATTATTACATTAAATAGGTAGACATATAGGATTAAAATCAGTGTTCGTTTTGGACCACCCCTTTAAGTGTAGAGAGAGGTGTATGGGAAAGAAATGCTTCTACAGACAAATATGCAAGTTTGTAGGTAAAGAAGTAACATGGTGTTTGATCTCCATCCTCTGTTTACCCATGAAACATATTGTCAAGTCTTTGCATGTAATGATAACTATTTTTTCTCAGGAACCTGTGAGGACACCATGGCAGGAACATTTACTTTTGGATCCCCTGATATACGCAGTGAGTGTACAGATAATTTGTATTTTATTTACACTTTCAGATGGTTTATGATTTGGAATTTTGAAAAATATTTTGCAGCATACCTCCAAAATGTTTGAAGACTGACAAAAATGTGGGTATATGAGATGCATGCAGTTAGTGGCAACTGGTCCCAGTAACCCATAATATTAAATACTTTCCTTCTACTTTCCAACTCCTCTTGGCACATATCTGTCTTTCCTGTGCCGGTGATTAGCACACAAGAAGTTTGAGCCTCATGTGGGCCACTATCAGAAAATATCTGCATGTAAGCAATACTGTGTAAGCAGAACAGACAATGATATTATTATTAGTGGTGATCTTGGAGACTAACCTATTTTTTTTTCTGGAGTCTCTTGGACATTCCAGTAGAGTAGACATGCTTGAAATAAACCAAAGTATCTAAGAGCCAACACTGCAAGAACATATAACCTATCTGCAAACTAAAATCTAGTGGTAGACAAAATTTCAGAACTATTCAATGAAAGCACAAAAATAAATTGTTCGGAGATCCCCAAGTAAGACTTGCAGCACAAACTATATGACTAAATGGCCATCGAGGTGGTCAACTTACGAAAAGTAATACTGTAGATTCCTTTCTGAAGACAGAAAAAGTGGCACTCACGTCCTTTTTTTACTGGATGGTGAGTGCCACCTTTTCTGTCTTTGGAAAGAAAATTCAGAACTATTCCCATTAACAAGTTTGAGATCATCCATAGCGATCAGTCATGTAGATACCAATGGGTTGTATTTATTAAGACTGCTGATTCCTATGCCATTGTTTATATCAAGCTAGGTAAAGTAAAATGTGCCTAATTTGTTGGGACACACAGGTTTGCTAAAAATTTGGCCCATCTCTGGCTGTCTGCGCAACGGAAAGTCAAATCTATCCCAGCCCATGTGCTAGTGCATATTTGCACCATAATTTATGCTGAATTTAGGCTTGAAATATAGTAACTGTGTCGGGTTGTGGGAGACCACACCACTCCCGGCTAAACCCAGGATATATTTTGATGAGAGTGGCATAAATTTGAAAAAAAATATTTAATAAATAATGCGTGCACCATAATTTGTGAACTTTTTCATGCCAGTTTTCTGGCATATAGTTAAGAAAATTCCCGCTTAATGTTAGAAGATCTCAGCAGAATCTAATGTCCCTATAGGCAGTGCCACCTTTTCCATTAAACTGGACCCTCCTAGTTGTCTGCTATAACAGACGTATTGGCCTAGAATGGATCCGAAGGGGCCCCATGATGGTTTCCAAAGTTTAGCCAGCAACAATATGTAGGCATTATTGCTGTCAACAGTAAAGGGACCCCCAATGTGATGTGAACGTTTCATGATCCCAGGTGCTGTGCAGAGCACGAAAGTAATTTGTCAACTGCTAGTCAGACATGCTCGATCCGGTTTACGGTGTTACCTGCGTGACTATCTACAATGTTACTGACTTCTTTTGTAGGAGGCTTTTGTTGATTTCTGGGGTTCTATAGAAAAACGTGAAACCAAAATATTTGACGTTAATGCATGTAGGAGGCACACCTGTTAGTCAGATCCGGACTGTATGCTGTAGGAGGGGGAGATGTTAATCAGGTTCTCATTTTTGCTAGGAGTTGAAATGGGACTTTGTGCTGGTGTGTGAAAGCACATCTCTTGACAGCGAGGCTGAAGAGAAGAGGCGGCAGTACATGTCTGTACTGGAACAGAAGCGCTTCAAGATAAAGGTTAGAATTTCTCAAGAACGTATAATCGCAGCTACAAAACAAACTGATCGGTCGACACAAAGCCGGCCACCGGTGGGACACACACCAAAACTGTTATGCCAATATTGTAACTTTTTGCACTTTTGTTAAAAATAAATATAAATATTGTGTGCTGCTACGCTTAAACCATAGACAAACAGGTACAACCAAATTACAAAAAAAACATGGCTTTTATTATTTATCTTAAAAAGTGGTAAAATGTTAAAATTACACCAGTGTATCTGTATTATTTCTATAGTAATCAATCTCTAGGACCTAAATAGTTCATCCATCAATCTGATTTGCATTGCTAAAGCTATGCTATCTCCACTATGACTGGAGTTCATACATTATAAGCGGCTTCTCAGAAATATTATTCACTAGGATATATACAGATTTCACTAATACTCTCTAAAATAATCACATAGTCACTCCAACAAGTTTCGCCATGACTGGCTTCTTCAGGGGGCTAGAAATAATACAGATAAACTGGTGCAATTTTAACACTATTTACCACTTTTTAAGAAAAATAATAAGTCATGTTTTAATACATCCCTTAATCGGGGCTTATTTACCACTGGGGTAATTTGGTAGTACTTTATTAGTTCAGGGGTGTATACACTCATTGGTTTAATTCATAGACAAACAGATCTCTCAGCTGATGTGGGATAAGATTTTCCTTTGCTGTAAGCCCATGACCAGCGGTGATCACCATGCTCTCGTCCTGCCCCAGCTCTGCCCACTTTGACGGGCCTTTGCAAAAATGGCATTAAAACGCCAAAAATGTGCAAAATTTTAGCGCATTCTTGAGTTGTGCCAAAACGTTGTGAGTTTTCAAAGCTTTTTACGCTCGTTCTGGTGTAAAAGCTTTAATGAATTAGGCCCACAGTTTTAACACATTAGACACATGAAGTGCACACACCACTCACATATTGGATGCACACAGTGCACACTACTTACAGAATGCCCAAAATGGATCCATTGCACAAATGATGAAGAGCGATCCCAATGATTGTTATGGGGTCCGTCTGGTTTCCATTTGGTGTCTGTTTCTAGAAAAGGAAGAAAGAACATCATGCAGAATTTTTTTTGTTTTTTTTTCTGTTTGGACAAATAAAATCCATATGACCCCCATAATAATTTATAGGGCTACTTTGCTTCTGTCTGCATCAGTTATTTGATGGATTCGTTTTAGGCATAAATTCTGTTTGTCTGTTCCTAATAATGGAACAGACAAACGAATTTCTTAAAAGGAACCTAGCCTATCTCATTATATTAGGCAAATACAGCATACACAAATACCACTTACATATCAGACACGCGTAGCACACAGGTCATATTTTGGAAGACCAGTTAATCACACTGGGGCAGCAAGTCCACCTGAAACTTAAGTCCCGACCACTTCCCAGCAAAGTGCTGCTCCCACACTAATGCCGGCTGTACACTCTTCACTACTTCTTTCTTTGGGCTCTTGGCTGCAGTACGTTCAGCAATTCTCTGATGGTCGCCCTGTGAATAGGGGTTGTAATAAGCAGACAAACCCTATAATACTCAATAATTTTCATAGTCTGATTAATATATGAATACCTAAGGGCAAGTTCACACTTACGGATTTTACATGCATTTCACTACAGATTCTGCATCTAAATACATGAATAATCCACATCCAAAGCATTAGAATAGGGTATTTACAACCCTTTTAATGTGTATTTAAAAATTAAATCTTCATACAGAAAAAAATGTAGCAAGAATAAGTAGCATGCTACCTCTTTCCTCTTTCTGAGGATTTGACACACTTCCCGAGACCTATTAGTCACATTTCACATGACTATAATCCTTGTGTGAATTGACGGCAGTGCAAACTAAAAATTGGGAAATTCAACCTCGGGATTCTGCGGTGGAAAATACATTTTGGCTTTACATTTACTATTGAACTTAGCCCAATACTCGCAATTAATATAATATCAAGTTTTTAAGGGTATTGGGCTGGTGCTTCATATTCGTCCATGAGACAAGGTAAAATGACAGCCTTATGCAGCATTTGGGCTCATTCACACAGCGGCTTTTTCTACGTACGAGAAAAATGTCCCAAATATTCTGATCAGACTATGATCAGAGCGAGGTCCAAGTGTCCATTGTTTTTCTCTTGCAAGGAGAAATTAAAAAAAAAAAAAAAAAAGTTTCTCCACCTTCTCCGGTCTGTGAAAATTGGACTGCACTTGGATGTCATTCGAGTGCAGTCTGATTTTTTTTTTCCCACAGACTCATTGACTTGCAGGGCCAATTTTGATCCAACCCTCAGATCAGAATCGGACGCGTCTCCATGATTTTCCACAGATGGCTCGATCACGGCCATGTGAATGGCTCCATAGACTATCACAGCTTTGACTGCTACAACACGGAGAGCACTTGGACGTGAGAATGAGCCCTTACAGTGATTTGCTCAGTCAATAACTTGTGACCATTTCAACTTGTAAAGAGGTAAAAATTAGGTTGCTGGATTGAGTTGTTGAGGACCCTCAACCCATTTACCACAGTATACATTGTACAATTATTCACTCAAAATATTACATATCGTAGACCACAAATAAAAAAGAAATCATCAGTTACTTGATAGTTTTTCAGGTAAATGTATAGAAGCTGATAATCTATAGAGTTCAATATAGAATAGCATACCAATGATTGCAAGGACAAGAAAATCACCCTAAAAACTATGTTCTCTATAAAAGTCTTCATAGAATTTGTTTGATTATATTGCAGAAATCTAAAGATGGAAAGAAGACTTTTTATGGGGTGCGGGCACCTCCCGACATTTTCAGGAAATATGTCAGACTTCTCAAGAATCCAGACCAAGGCACCACAAATCTAAATGAAGAACATGTCTCTGAAACAAGCAGGTAATAGTATACAATGAATTTAGTTGTGTTTTATACCACTTTTCCCACCTGGAATAGATTTAGGAAAATATACAATATATACTGCACTCTGAATATTCCTAATGTTACGTTTTAATTGACAAAATGTTCTTTGCAAACCTATTGGGGTCACAAAAGTTCCCAGAAGGTTTAAGGCAATGCGCAGGACTCTCTTCCAGCGTTCACGGAATACTGACCTTGTTACTGGAACAAGGGTCCTGCGAATGTATTCACTCATCTCTAGTTGTTCCAAAAACTTTACATTATCCAATGAATAGGGGGTATCTTGCTAATCGCTGGGAGACTGACTACTGGGACCCCCAGTGATCCTGAGGATAGGGCTCCAGAACTCTGAGAATAGGGGGTCTTCAGCCCTGTCCTGGATGAAGTAAAGGTGCACCATGTGCAATCTCCACATTGTCTACAGTTAGGTCCATATATATTTGGACAGAGACAACATTTTTCTAATTTTGGTTCTAGACATTACCACAATGAATTTTAAACAAAACAATTCAGATGCAGTTGAAGTTCAGACTTTCAGCTTTCATTTGAGGCTATCCACATTAAAATTGGATGAAGGGTTTAGGAGTTTCAAATATATATGGACCTAACTGTATGTGTATTTCCGTTTGTCCCATACACAACTATAGCAACTTTTTTAAAGTTTAGGACAAAATAGTCATATTGCAGATTTTGTTTGTGTAATTTTTTGTAGATCTGTAGGGATGCATTTACTGGCAGCCTGTTGGTACTGTTAATTGTTTTCCTCATGCTAATACTGTGTCCTTTTTATGTCATTTGTAGGATTCGCATTGTTCATTTTATTCTTTACAAAATAAAAATTAAATCAGGAGGTAAGTGAAAATATAATCTGTGGAACAACCTACCTTAGGAGCTGGCTACAGCTGGAACAGTCGATGGTTTCAAAAATGGCTTAGCTCCATTTTTTAGAAGAAAATGACAAATACTTATGTAATTGTATAAAATCCTTGTATTGAAAGTTGATTGACAATCTGGATCAAGAGGGAAAAATGTGCTCTTTTAGGGTCGACTGGATTAAGCATTACGGTTTGCAGGGGTTCACGCTCTAGGGTCTTAGATACACCTGGCACAGGGTTTTATATCAAAACAACATGTAATTTATTGTCCATCATAAACTTTACAGCTTCAAAATGAAGACAGCCTTCCTTCAGCCTCAATGGATCACATACACAGTCCTCTTCTTCAGGCAGAATGAAACAACATTAATGTAGCAGCCTCACCAACCTCGGTATTCCCAGCAGCAGCTCACACTTGTATTAAACATGTTCACCAAACAAACACCTCTCGGTTTGGTTCCAGTACACCTCTCTTTGAAGAGCAAACTAACCATGCCTTTCTCCAGTCTCAACACACTCCTCACTGCTGAGCTAACCCGGCTGCTGTTAATAGGCCTGTAAACGCCGGACTGTAACAAATTGTATGGTCTATTTTCTCCTGTTACTCTTGTGAAAATGCAAAATTTGGGGCTAAATCAACATTTTTGTGGGAAAAAGTAACATTTTTCATTTTTTCTTTCCACATTGCTTTCATTCCTGCGAAGCACCTGAAGGGTTAATAAACTTCTCGAATGTGATTTTGAGTACTTTGAGGGGTGCGGTTTTTAAAATCGTGTCACTTTTGGGTATTTTCTATCATATAGGCCCCTCAAAGTCACTTCAAACGGGATGTGGTCCCTAGACAAATGGTTTTGTAAATTTTGTTGGAGAAATTGCTGATAAACTTTTAACTCTTCTAATTTCCTAACAACAAAAACTAATATGTTTCAAAAATGATGGTGATGTAAAGTAGACAAATGGGAAATGTTATTTATTAACTATTTTGTGTAATATAACTAGTTTAAGGGAATAAAAAATAAAAGTTGAAAAATTGCAAAATTTTCACCAAAATTCTGATATTTTCACAAATAAACACAAAAAATATTGACCTAAATTTGCCACTAACGTAAAGTACAACGTGTCACACACACATACACACACACACACACACACACACACACACACGCAAAAAAATTCTCAGAATCGCTGGAATACGTTGAAGCGTTCCAGAGTTATTACCCCATAAAGTGAGAATGGTCAGAATTGTAAAATTTGGCCTGGTCAGGAAGATGAAAACAGGCTGGGGGGTGAAAGGGTTAATGGCTAATAATTACCAATATTGGCATATTTTATGTCAATCTAAAAAGGCACCGCCTTATTAAAACTGGAACATTTTTCAGGTAGGCAAAACATCTTTCTGTGTCCTCTTCAAGCAAAGGTTTCTTCTCTTTTCCCTCACTTCAGTTTATAAATTTGACCTTAGCAATGATTCCTGGGAGGCCACTTTTGGATGGATGGATTTGAAATGTCCAAAACTGGTGTAAACACAATAATCAATGTAAATAATAAGTTATTACAGTGCACAAAAGAAACACATGTACTATCAAATTCAGCTCTAGTACATCTGTACCATAAATGTTCTCCAAAATTTAGGTGCAAAATCAACCTAAACATACAAAATATAGATGTTACTGTTAGTGATGAGCGAGCACTAAAATGCTCGGGTACTCGTTGCTCGGGTCGAGCAAATTGGAATACTCGGGAGCTCGACCCGAGCAACAAGCCCAATGTAAGTCTATGGGAAACTCGAGCATTTTTCAGGCGGCTCCCCCCGGTGGTCTGCTGAGGGCCTAACAATTGCCCAAATCCATGGGAACAGTGCTCAAATGACATGGGAACAGCATGGGGAAGACACCTGGAAGCATCTCTGACTCCCAGATCACTGCTGTCAGCAACGTTGTCAGAGTATTACGCCACTTTTACTGACTCACAATAAAACATACAAAAACGAAACCAAAATGGATTTTCCTGGGAAATATGTTAAGGAACATCCTTTCCATGATAATGACTTGTATATAAGGCAAAATAAATAACCAAAAACAAAAATACTCCTCCACACCTTGGGCTATGTTCACACATAGCGTTTTTGATGCATTTTTGCACTTTTGTATTGCTTTCAACCAAGACAAATGCATTCACCAGGAAATGTCATTTTAACATTTTACAACCTTATCTGGCCATGTGGTGTGTGACACATCATCAGACACATGCATACAGTGCCGAAAAGACATGAGAACAGCATGGGGAAGACCCCTGGATGCATCTCTGACTCCCAGGTCACTGCCTAAAAGTGTGCCCATCATAAGTGATCCTTGGCGCATGCGAAGATTCCTCCCGCCATGCACCTGTCGTTGCAGACTTGCAACAATCACCGTCCACGTCCTTGTCCCACTGCAGCGTTCAGTTGTCCCTACCCCATTGCTTGGAATGCAAGCGCAAGTATGCAGCCAGCCACCCACCCACCCACAGGCTGCAATACTATGCTGGAAAATTTTTGACAGCTGCTTGCACTTGAAATGTGGCCTTTTAGGCTCGTGGAGGCGGAAGCTTTTCACAACCTCATGCCGGCGGCGGCCGGGTGTCCATACTCGGTCCCCAGCCGCCACTATAATTCCAGGTATCGCCTCCGTCTTCCACAAGCTCGGGTCCCACAAAATTACCCGTGCCCTCCCCAGTGCACTTACTGGGAAGGACAGCCTAACTACAAACACGTGGACAGGTGAATGTGGGAAACCGTATCTACCCTGGGTGTCATTTCTCCCTGGAAGTCCTGTAATTGAGCTTGTTGCAGAAGCAATGGCAGCCCGTCCAACATCAACTCGCACTTGTCGGTGGTGCTTTGACACACACACACATCTTTCTTTGCGTATTTAATTTCTTGAATACAGAGTTGGACAATGGCCTGATCTGTAATGCAGTTTGAGAAATAACATGCATAAGCATGGCCGATCCACATTAAAAAAGCAGCCATAGAGTGTCCGGGAACCTTCGCCCACACTTTTCTTAGCCAGGGCTGCTTTTCAGCAGGGTTGGACGGGCCCACCAGAGAACCGGAGACTCCTCCGGCGGGCCCTGGCTTCTCCTTCAGGAGAGTTCATAGTGCCGAGGTGAGGCCATGATGATGATAGAGGCCACCATCTGCTTAGTTTTCTGTTACTTGGAATGCAAGTGCAAGTATGCAGCCACCCACCCACCCACAGGCCGCAACACTAAACTGCCAGATTTCTGGGCAGCTCTTTGCATTTGAAATATGGTCTTTTAAGCTCGTGAAGGCGGAAGCTTTTCACAACCTCATGCCGTCGGCGGCCGGGTGTCCATACCCGGTCCCCAGCCGCCACTATATTTCCCGGTATCGCCTCCGCCTTCCACAAGCACGGGTCCCACAACATTACCCGTGCCCTCCCCAGTGCACTTACTGGGAAGGACCGCCTAACCACAAACACATGGACAGGTGAATGTGGCCAGGGACGGTACGGAGCCAGTCCACAACTTTTTTTGCTGAGAGTTGTATTTAGCTCGGTGAAAGGACTGGCATAGAGGGAAACCGTATCTACCCTGCGTGTCATTTCTCCCAGGAAGTCCTCTAAAGCTGCTTGCACTTGAAATGTGGCCTGAACATTACTGCTGGTACTTTTCTGTGGGAATTTGCTTGCCTCCTACCTGCCTGGAATATTTCCAGCAAACTATGGTACTACGCCATGGTATTAGCACTGCCCCCAGTACCAGTAGCGAAGCCATCCCCAATTTCCTTCTCAGGAATTTTATTTGGTAGACTGAGTGGCGGCCCAAATACATTTTCTCACAAAGGAGCTGAAGATAGAGTGGCAGTAGGTGCAAGTTTCTCCAGCCTATTAGATATTAGAGAGTGAACGGCAGCACATTGGATCAGTGGTTAGCACTGAAGCCTTGCAGCGCTGGGATCCTGGGTTCAAATCCCAGCAAGGACAACATCTGCAAGGACTTTATATGTTCTCCCCGTGTTTGCGTGGGTTTCCACCTCAGTAGAAAAGCAGCCATAGAGAGTCTGGGAACCTTCCCACACACTTCTTAGCCAGGACTGCTTCTCGGCAGGGTTGGACGGTCCCACCAGAGAATCCTCTGGTGTGCCTTGGCTTCTACCTCAGGAGAGTTCATGATAGCGCTAACTTTGCAGCTGCTATGGGGCTCTTGAGCGGGTGAGAAGGTTAGCCCTCAAAATCAAATCCTCTGGTGGGCACAATGTTTTTCAATCTGAAACAGCTTCTCAGTGGGAGTTCTATTTCACCACAGCCATATTCTTTAGCTCGGTGAAAGGACTGGCATAGAGGGAAACCGTGTCTACCCCGGCTGTCATTTCTCCGTCACCAGGTAGGTAAGTAGTTTGATCAGCAAACTGGTGTGAATGGCTTCACTGACACATTGAAGGAAATTTTTAATGGAGGCCAGAAATGGCAGTATTTTCTGACAACGTATATGTGATCCGTGTGACGGAGAAAACACAGTTTTAAATAGCTGGATTTCTAGCGCTCTAATATGGAAAGGACCTGGCTGTATTCTGCAGTGCCAACAAGCAAATGGTGCAGGAAAAAATGGTGTTCTCTGGATTGCTTTTTAAGCAAATAATGAGGATTAAGATCCAAAGAAAACCATTCCTGGCCCCTGAGACCTGGGCCTTTGTATAGAAATATCTAACAGCAGCAGAATTGGAATGGAGCCTCTTGTGCTATATGCACTGCAGTCTGCTATATACACTGCCTGCCTATATACACTGCCTGACTGATATCTCTGCAGATGGATTAGTCCTCAGAAGGACTGTTTGTTAAGATGGATATGTGTAATGTACGGTTTTTCTCCCTACACTACCTAATACACGATTAAATCTCTCCCTGACACAGCAGCAGCCGCTCTCCCTACACTGTCTGATCCGGAGTGACTATGACGAGCATGGCGGTGCCAGGTCTGATATACACCTGATGACGCTGTGCGGCCAGCCAATCTCGGTAATGCCCACAACCAACATGGCTACGGCATTACAGTGCATGGCAGGCAATCCCTGCATATTCATTGGCTCTCTAAAGAGCGCCAAACATGCAGGGAGGGGACCCGAGTTCCCGCCTGAGCAACCTGGAAATACTCAGCGAGCGCCGAGCATCTCGAGCAGTGAGACACTTGGGCGAGCACCGAGCAGTAGCGAGCATGCTCGCTCATCACTAGTTACTGTACATCTAGTCCAGTGTTATAAATCTTGCATTAATATTGGATTTGCTTAATGGAGTGACTATAAATCATTGAATCATTAACATGTTGATAAAATGGTCAATCTCTGACAATTTAGTGTCTTGAAAATAAATATAGTTTTCACTAGAAAATATACATTATATTTCAAATAGCATGTAAATGAGGCTGTCACGCTGGGATCGGAAGACCTGCGGCCGGTCCATTAATTGAGGTCCACTCTCTGACTGATTTGCAGGGACGCCTGAATGAGACTTCAGTTTTACAGTTTCACCCGTTTCCCTCTATGATGCCAGGTTCACATCACAAATGCACTGTAATAAATGCATAATGCTTTTTATTATGAATGCTTCCTATATCAATGGCTCCACTGATCGGGATGTCTTTCTGTTTTTTAGAGACCTTGGATGATTTAATAAAAGTTGGAGCTTTTGAAACCACGTTCCCATTACACGCTGTGAGTATATGTGTTTTTTTATGTTTTAGAATTGTTTTTATTTATTCTTAATTTTATAAATTATATAAAATAAATTAATAATATAACTTTGTAACAGAGAGTTAAAAAAAAACTCAACAAAGACTTGCAAAGAGCCAGCACTGATACCACTCTTGTAAGTCATACCACTCCCGCCCACAGGGGCAAGATAACCTGATTAGTGGGCCAATCAGTCCAGGGAAAACAATGCCCAACGATGAGTCACCCACTAATTATCACTGGCCAACTGATAAAAATGATTTTATGATGTTAGACTAAGCAATAAACCACCAAAAGAGACTTGTTTGAAAGTATAAAGGGCTGAATAAAGACATAAGGGCGGTTTGGAGAAACTTGGGAAGGTGACAGGTTCCTTTTTAAGAAGAATGTTTAATAAATGGATCCTCTGGTCTACCCATAGTTATTTTATGGGCATAGGGGTCAAATCAAACTGTGACTGTAAACTGTATATGATTATTGTCATTGACAGCAAAATCCTTTGACTTTGACAACTAATAATTTAGAAATCATGTCAGTCTCATTAGCTCAGTCCCTTGGATGTGTAACACCCCTTTAAGCCACCTCAGAGGGCAGGGTGTCCGGTAGTTCTCATCTCAGTATGGCACAGTGCCTCCACCGAATCTTGCTGGGAGCTCTATGGGAGTGCAGGACGGTCGTCTTCTTCTGCCAGGGGTCGACTCTGGAAACCCTCCATCCGCACTCACAAGAGATTAAAATAACCCAATAGGTTTATTATACAGCGGTTAAAGTTGTAAAAGGGAGGAGGCATAATAAGGAAAAGCTAACAAAGGATATCACACAAATGCAACAGATAGGTGACACTCTCAAAGGTAAAGGATGTGCTTTGCAGCAGGTCTGGATGTTGTGATTGCACATTGTGTGATAGCTGAATTCCCCAATTCTACCTACGTGCTGGTCCACAGTTAAGAATGACCATTTCCCTTTAAGTAACAGCAAACACAGTCCTAATTAATAACACTTAACCCACAAATGGCTGCAGCAATGCAAGCCAAAGTTAGGCTAAGTGCCCACGATGCAGAAATGCTGCATATTTTTTTCCGCTTCTCCCTGGCAGGTAAAACGCATGCGGATTTTACATGAGTTTTTCCTGCCAGGTAGAAGCGTTTGTCAAGCGTTTTTGTATGCATTTGTGCATGCGGGTTATCAAGCACTTTTCCAAGCGATTTTAGCATCACTTGGAAAGTGCTTGACAACTTGGTTACACTATTTAAATCCATGCAACCGGCATGGATTTATATAGTGTGACCAAGTAATAGTTAAAAAAAAAAAAAGAATAAGAATGGTAAAAAATAAAGATTATACTCACCTTCCGATGGCCCCCGGTGTTTTCTCCGCTACGTCCGGTCTGTTGTACGTCTCGCAGTGGTGTGAAAGGACCTGCGATGACGTCATTTAGTCATATGACGGGTCACGCGACCGCCGACGTCAGCGGTCGTGTGACCTGTCACATGACTAAATGACGTCACCGTAGGTCCTTTCACACCACTGGAACCCATACAACAGACCGGACGCATCGCTGAGGAGACTGGGGGGCCATCGGCAGGTAAGTAATCTTTATTTTTTTATTGTAAATTCTTTTTTTTAACAGGTTTTATGGTACCTGGGTCTGGAGGAGAGTCTCCTCTTTTCCAGACCCAGGTACCATCCGCGCATTGAACCGTATGATATCTGCACAGGCACATGTGCCCATGCGGATATTATGCGATTCAATGCAAGTCAATAGCGGCAATTACACTGCGTGTCCACAAAATTAGTGGACATGCTGCGTATTTTTCCGCAATGATAATCCGCAGCGGAAATTTCCGCAGCATGTGCACAGCACATGCGGATTATCATTGGGGACCATGGGGCATGTATTACCAAGCGTTTTTAAGTGTTTACACTGCGGAAATTCCACGGCAAAAACGCTTGAAAAACACATAGTGGGCACGCAGCCTAAGGGCCCCGATTGCCGTGGATGATGATGCGCTTTCAGGAACCATTGGTACACTTAACTCAATGAGAGAAAAATGCCCTTCCCGGATGGTACTCTTATAAACTGTGGAACCACAAGCCCCAACAACACTCCCTTAGCAATAGCTCTGTTATAAACTCCTCAACAGTGGAACCACAAGTCCCAGCACAAGCTATTCACTCCTCAATGTCTCAGGTCTGGAGTTGCACAAGGATCCAGCTTGGGGCTGCAGGGTCCAGATGCCTGGGACACAGAGAATGTATTGCAGCATCCTTCTACAGATTAGGCCAGGCGGCGGTGGACATCTAGTAACCTGGCTGGTCTGCAGATGTGCTTCAGCTCCAGGAATGTCTTCTCCTCCCACACATTGAGCTGCTGGGCTGTCAGCACTCACTCTGTGCCTCTTTTCTCTGCTCTCCTGTGTCAGTGTCTCCCCAGTCTGCAATGGAGGATCACATGTCCTTGTGACTAGATAGCTCGTCCCTACTTCTCCAACTTGCTCAGCTTCTCCTACTACTGCTCCTCATACAGGATGTAAAGAGGAGCAAAGTCTGCTGGGAATTGAAGTCCAGAGCAGTTGAATTGTAATCCCAGTGTTACACATGCAATCTAATAGACAGTAGACTACACTATATGCTTTTAGAGTGGTAGAGGACCCTATTATCTACTTGGCTCCTATTCATCTACACAAGTTACACATATGGTGTATCTGCCACTTAGGTTCCCTTTAAAGAGGTTGTCTGGGATATTTTACAATGTGCACATGGTCTTCGGCACGGACATACTGTATAAGACCAGCCACAGCTGCATTCAAAGTTGCGCTATCATGTGCAGTATACTCAACCACATGCAGGGATGGATAAGTGCACAAATTTGCAGGTAACACCTCAATGTTACAGCAAATTCATGTACAGCCATATTTAGGCTCACCTGGTGAGGTGGATTCTCTAAGCCTCAAGTCCGGGTGGACACATGGACCCTGGACGTTGGTGCAGCAAGCGGAAAAGCAAGGACTTGGCACACTCAGAAATTTCAGGAGCAGCAGGACGGATTAATTGGAACACAGCAGAGATGGAAGGAAGTTAAAGCACAGTGTATACAGATGGTGGAGCACACAAAGCAGAAGTCTAGAGTCTCAAACTTAAAACACAGGTGTGTGTCCTAATGGGTCTTAAATAGGATTAGGGCGATGACGTCACTGAGCCATGCTGGGAAACCTGAAAACCTAATGTGGAGCACAGCAAAGGGCAGCAGACCAAGGTGAAGGAAGCAAAGCCCGGGATACCCGAGACAGGTGTATAATAAGTCGCCCAGTGGGAACCTAGCCTTATAGAAAATGTACTACAATTCAAAAAATACATAAACCCTGATTCATGCTGGTCATTCAGACACAGTTGTATAGATCCAGATCCCAATAATCTTGATTTTGAAACCACATTTAGAATTTCTATAGAAATGTAAAGTCGCCTCCAGGACTTGTTCAGACGAACGTATAATATGGACAATTGTTGCCCGAGTAAAAATCTCACACCACATTGAATAATATGATTCAATAGGGTTGTTCAGATGAGGTTTTTTTTTCCACACAGACTGAGTTTCCATGTGAAAAAGATCACAGCATGCCCTATTCTATTCTGTACATTGGATGAGAATCCCCTATAAAATTGTATGGGTGCCAAGGTAGTAGGTAATCCAGCACATATGAATAGATAAAATTAATGTTTATTCCAAAATTGTTAGAAACCTCTTCTTCAGTGTATAGTTCATAAAAAGATTAGGCAAAAGATCAATAAGACATGAGTTATTACGCATTTTGAAACTTTAAACTCCTTGGTTCATAGTCATAAGACTTTCTTTGTGAAAAAAGATTTACGGTATTCTCTTCTGTGTATCGGATGAGAATTACCAATTCAAGTCTATGGGTGCGCAAAAAAGCAATTGGACCCCATACGGATCATCTGTGTAGCATCCAATTTGTAAAAATACATTGCCTTTATTAAAGTAGGAAATTAGATTTGATAATGTACCTTTTAAATATTGATGTCTGAAAACCTGTGTCTCATGGATGACAATATGAATGAAAATCGATCGAGTTTTCTGGATGAAATTCAGACGATTTTTCATAGCCTCGTCTGACTCTGGCCTAAGGCCGTGTAGTTGGTGTTTTACAGGACCTGCAAGCCCTTGTTACTTTCTTTTTAATGGCGTGCTTGTATGAGACTTTCTAATGGGAGGGATTAGACGGGAGATTGCCGTAGGTCCATTAAAGGATCATTCACCTCAAAGTACAGGTTGGATAATAACAAGCAGGGGGTAATAATAATTACAGACATTTATTCAATTTGTTCATTAGAGTAATGATTGTGTGGGAAGATATTTTACTATAAGACGATGTGGTGTGTCTATGAATTGCATAGATCTGGGAAGTTTTGGGGTTTAAGGGTTTCTCCAGCTTCATTTTAATAACGTTTATTAATTTTAGGTTAGTATTTCTATTTTCTTCCAGCCTGCTTTGCTCAATCCGAGGAGATTAACTTCTCTTCTGTACATAGACTATTCCTGGGGAAACATTTCAATCATGTGAAACTGGTGTTCAGCTTACCTGTAATTTGGGCTCCATCTTATCTAAAGGGTGTCTTTCTGTCCTTGGTTGAGAGAGCTGACCCTTTGTTATGCACACTCCTTGGGCAAAATCCTCCTTTCTATATCTACACACGGTAAGTGGCCAGCTGGTCTGGAGTGTGCAATTTGTTGGAAAAAAACTTTTCTCTATCTTGCAGCCAATGAAACTTTTTTTTTTTTTACAAATTTGGTAACAAGAATATCAAAAAAAGAATAGAACCTATGTGACTAATTTAGGCTGGAAGGGTGGATCAATGGACGCATGGATAACAAAATAGATAGAAAGATGATTAGACACAGGCTTGTCTATTCTCAAAGGGGTTATATGTTTAGGTCAATCTTTAACCGTCAGCGTTCCCCTGGCGCAACCTATTCTATTAAATTAGAATTACCTAACATGTTATATAAAATGTTTTATAAATTGGGCAACCCCTTTTATAGAGCACCTGCCAACTCTTGTATTCTCTATATATTAAAAAAAAAAATATTCTGAATTTTGTTCCTTTCATATTCCTCCAAAAAGGAATAAATTGACAACGAAGTGTTAAAATTCTCCTTTTCAAAGGGTCATGTACCAACATATTCTGGTACCCTGAACAGTTTACTGACTTGCCGCCAGCTGGTAGCACGAAAGATGCTCCAGAATTATTACAAAAGACATGTGAGGAGTCGTAATTTGTCCTCTTTAACCTCCCTCTGTATTAAAGTGTATCGTTTTATTTTTCTCTATTTTACAGCTGGAAGAAACAACTGGTAAAAATCTAAAGGAAAAGTGGGCAAGATGGCGGGATGTCATTTACAAGCAGCCAGTGCCACAGATCAGGTAATTTGAGGGTGTTCTGTATTATCTTCCCATCCTCATTGTAGTCTCCCAAACACAAATATTACATATGAGAAATACATTGCTTACTCCATTCTCCTAGCATGTAAACTATCCAAAATATATATAATAATCCTGCCTGCTCCACTAACAGCCTGTCTCCCTGGTATCCCTTGCCCACCAAAATAATAATGTGCTAAAGTTTTAGACAGTTGTGGAAAAAGGCTGCAAAGTAGAATGCTCTCAAAAATAGGGGTGTTAATAGTTTATTTTTATTAATTAACAAAATAGAAAGTGAAAGAACAAAAGAAAAATTTAAATCAATATTTGCTGTGACCGTCCTTTGCCACATCAAAGCATCAGTTCTTCTAGGCACTTGTCTCTTGCACGCAGTTTTTGAAGGCTCTCGGCAGGGAGGTTGTTCCAAACATCTTGGAGAACTAACCACAGATCTTCTGTGGATGCCTCTAATGCAAATCCTTTTGTCTCTTCATGTAATCCCAGACAGACTCAATGATGCGGAGGTCAGGGCTCTGTGGGGGGCCATATCCAAAACTCTTTATTCTTTTTTACACTGTGGACAGTTCTTATTGAACTTGGCTGTATGTTTGGGATCGTTGTCCTGATACAAAATAAATTTGGAACCGATCAGAATGGCACAGATGCTGAAGTGGAGGATTTGTGTTTTTTATTTAAAGAAAGGAATGCAGTATTTTAAGAAAGGGTTGTCCAAGTAGTGACCAACCTTTTTAGTTCTTATAGTGATTTTGTCCTGATGAAGTCTGAAAACCTTGAAACGCGTGGCCAAAATAAACCGCATCCATACCTCATCTTTGTCTATGAATGTACTTTGGACCTTTGGGTTCTGAATCACAACATTCCTAATTCAATTGCATTGCAACCCTTTTAACGAGGCACAGTGATAACACGCAAAATATCGCCACGAGCACTTTGTGTTCCAATGTATGGCGCCACTGTACAAGTTGATAATAATGTTGCAATACAAGATCCATTTTTCTTTCCTATTTGATTCATATTTAAACCATCAGAAAAAAAATGTCTCCATAGTAAATCAGACACACTTTTATGATCACTGTATTATGGCTCCATATAACTTAAACATTGCCTAGAGCTGCAATATAGCCATGTGCATTATGAATTTTGCCATCATTTCTCAAAAATAAAGAACATGTGGACACGTATCATCTACAACCTTGCTTTGTTTTTATAGTCTTTGTTTCTCATGCCATGTTGATTAAAGTGTAACCTGTTCTTTTGCAGAGAGTATTTTGGAGAGAAGGTGGCGCTATATTTTGCATGGCTTGGGTGGTACACCCTCATGCTGGGTCCTGCAGCTGTAATCGGACTAGCAGTCTTTTTTTATGGGTTTGTGCATTTCAATTCCAGCAAAATCAGGTAAGACTCACTAACTTTTGTTTTATGTTTGTGTCGATCTATAGTCTTAGCAATGTCTGTGAAGGCATAAAGGTGCATCTCATTAAATTAGAATATCATCAAAAACTTCATTTCAGTTCTTCAATACAAAGAGTGAAACTCTTCGTCCCAGTCCCAGTGTGCTGTAGGGTGTGGGGTGCATCACACTCACTTGTAGGGCGCAGGTCTCCGCTGCCTCCAGGCTTTCGTCCTCAGGAGCCACCACACACACTGCATGGGACACCAGGTTCTTTGCAACGGTCAAACTTTTACTAAACAGTCCAAGTTCATCAGATGGATACAGGTGGGATAGGGTACAGCAATTCAGACTTCCTTCCTCCTTAGTACAACTCCTTTTCTGTTCTGCCACACGTTCATTCTGGACTACCCCCAAGCTCACTAACTCCATCAGGCTCAGGGATTTGATGTCCACTCCGGCAGTGCATCCGGGACCGTCCACCTGCCCCCTGTGTAACTCTACGTCCACCAAACTCGTGATGTCAGAAAACCAGGCTTTCTCCATGGTACCTGGCCCGAGCCCTAGGTTCCAGACGTTGTTGGAATGTCCACCAGGGATCTCCATTTGGCCACCCCTTGCCATGCACGTTTGGTCCATGCTGCACCTAGCAACGATCGTGATTGTTGTGATGAAGAAGTTGTATACTTCGAAACGCTTTGACGAATAAACCACTTACATTTGCATTGGCATCCATCATCCTTTCTTCTACAGCAGTGCAGAATTAACCCATTTGTTTTTCCATTACTTATGCACTAATGTTAGAGGAATTCTTGTACCTGTGCATTGATTACAGACTCGTGCGCAAGATCAAAATCTTACTGCCTTTTGCTCACGCTGGAGCATAAGTAGTAGTTAAATGATTGCAGTGGGAACTAAGGGAGAAGATCCTGCACTGGAGTTTATAATCAATGCGCAGGCGTGGGATTTCATGTTTAACAGGGAATATAGTGAGCTAAAAACGGGAGAAGTGGTTAAAAACTGTGGGACTTCCTTCACTGCCCAACAATCACATACAACATCAGATCACTCCAATAAGATCTCACACAACTGGATATTTCCATGATCTCATGACCTTGCTTGGTCCTGGCAGGTCAGACTCTCTTGATGCCAGGCATTTATTTTGGTCAACTGGACTGAGCATCAGCAAATCTAATGAAGAGTTGGACAGTCATCTTATTCTCTTATTGCCTTTAGTCAAGAGATTTGCTCTGCGAACACGACGTTGATGTGTCCTCTCTGTGATCAGAATTGCCCATACTGGCCACTATCCGATACTTGTACGTACGCAAAGGTAAGATCTGAACGTTCAGCAAGTGCTCATCTATTATAAGGTTCGTAGGTTGCATGAAATGTCAAGCCCATTGCATTGACATGTTCCATACATCCACATTGGTCACAGAACTTTTATACTAGTATCTACAGATATCCATATCCGTTACACATTATTCCTAATAAGATGTTTTAAAGTGAATATGACAAATGTATCACACATTTGTCATATATTAGCCTAATAGCTAACGACAGAGATCCAGTAAAGTCTGGATCATTATGTATAAAGTGCCAATACAAAAAAGTTTCAGAACTGAACTAAAAATTGATGGAATTAGCCAATAATATTTTGATACAATGTGATCAATCTACTGGAACAACCACCAATAAGGAGGATGAGAGGACGGTGATGTTCCACTTTTAAGTTTTACCTGATACTGCTCTGTCTTTCTCTGTAAAGTACGACCTCTCAGCTTAATTAAGGTGAAATACTATCGATAGTGTAAATTTTGTATCTGGTATTGTATCTCAGCTCCATTTATGAAGGCGTCATTTATACTTTTCGTATATACACAAGAGGATGCTATTTAAAGGGGTTGTCTCATCTAGTTTTCTGGAGCACACAGCTCCCCTAGCTCCCAGCCTCCTGCTTGCCAGGTAGTGATGTTCTCCTGCTGGATTGACAGTTTGGACTAGCTGCAATATCGTGCCACAGGCCTGAATTGTGCCCTCTCAGATACAGCAAGCAGAGCCAGCATCAGAGGAGTGTAATTACATTGAAGCTGGCCACATCAGGAGCTAACAGTGTGTTGCAGGCAGTTCCAGAGCTGCGTTTACAAGCTCTATTAACAAGAGCTTGTTAGCACTGCACATGTTTGACCACCACACTAGACAATAGTGGCCATGAGCAGTAAACAATACATTTGAAAATCCCTCTGTTCTTGAGGAATTTTTAATAAAAAGTAAATTTCAGAGTACCTTGTTCTTACAAACACACTGCAATTTTAAGCATTAAAGAAATAAGAATAATCCTTTAAGAGAGGCAGTATTCCCTGCTGACTGCAATAGAGAGGTGGCTGCACATAGTTCTCTCCATTGATACTTATGAAAGTAAAAAGGCTGTCCACTACTTTTTGATTGACAACCTATACTTTGGATAGGTGATCAATGTCTGATCAGCCAGGTTCCAACACCCGGTACTCCCGCCGATCAGCTGTTATCGGTGTCGGCGACCGGAAGTACTCACTTGCGAAGCTGGCAGTCTTCTGATAGTGGACGCAGCTGGATACTACATATCCGCCTCCTATTCAAATCAATGTGCAGTACCTTGCGGAGACCACTATCAGAAGACGGCTAGCTCTGCAAGCGAGTACTTCCGGCCGGCGGCCACCGACACTGATAACAGCTGAACGGTAGAGGTGCCGGATGTCGGAAACCGACCGATCAGACATTGATTACCTATCCTAAGGATAGGTCATCAATAAAAAAAGTAGTTTTTTGTTTTTTTTTTAAACTGAAATAGCTAAGAAATAATTAAGAAAGATCTGTCAACAGACAGGCATTATTAAATGGATCTCCCAGACTTGATGTGGTTGGTGCGTTGAAAATCCATGTAAGAATAGCTTCATACTCCTTAGAAGCAGAGGGACTTTCAAAAATATTAAAATAAGCTACTGATGAGTCCAACTCCCACTGGATCATTAGGATTATACAGCCACTATGGCAAAGGATTTTGAAAGTAAGTACGCAAAGCAACTCATGTCTAAGGCTATGTTCACACATCATGGATTTTTCAGTGTTTTTTGTGCCTAAACCAGAATGAGATTTTTTTTTTTTCACTGAACTTTATATACACGCATAACAGACAAAAGGAAAGTGAGAAAAATGCTGAAAAAAACGCACCAAAAAAAAGCAAAAAAGCAAGAAAACAGCAACAAAAATCCTGAACAACCTGATCAAGTTTTGCTGCAGAAAATGAACGTTGAAAAAACCATGATGTGTGAACATAGCCTAAGGGTGCATTTATACAGCCCCATAGTGTCCGTTATACCAATGATCGGTTACATGCAAGCCAATCGGCGGTCTTTTAATAGCCTGCTTAGACAGGGTGTCCGCACTTCCATGGGCACAGAACAATATTTCTGTGCACATTAAATATCATTGTTCTTGATAGCACAAGTCCTGATTACACCGGGTGATGTGCTGCTGAATACTGTGATCTTTAAGCAAGATTAAAAATAATTCCATCCAACAAATGAGCGTTTTGCAGGTAAATGGCAGTCTCTTTATTAATAACGCTCGGCCAGAGTAAATGCGTCCTAAGAGCGTTATTAAATACTGTTTACAGTTTGTATTGTAAAATCCAGTGACAGGTCCACTTTAAAAGATTTTTTATTGACATGCTAGAAACGGATACTATTTATGAGAAACTTAAATTTACTGGTGATTTGTTTTTTATTATTATTTTAGAAGAAATTTTCATTTGCGTCGAGACTTTTTGATAAAGATAATTCAATGAAAACATAAAATAAAATCAATTTTCTCATTTTCTTTAATGTGCAGGTTACACATTTATTTGACAACGAGGGCACAGTTTTCTTTGCTATGATAATGGCAGTGTGGGGTAAGAATAATCACTATGAATTGATTGTGTGAAAGTTTTGCAACGTGAATAATGGGGCCAATATTGGTACAGGAGAAAACTAATATTACACCTTCCAATAAGAAACAAGTACTGATAATTAAATGAACAGATCGAGAGAGGATTGGCAGTCCGAAATCGGACATGCTAAATCATTATCTCCTCCGACAATTATCTGTTGGGGTCTCCCATACACATTAGACTTTCTGCCGAACCCATTGATATCGGGCTAATGTGTAGAACAGCCCTAAGTCTCAATGGATACTGTAAAAAAGAGTTCACTTCCTAATGTGCCACTTGTTTAGATGAAAGGAGAGACAATTCATCATTCGGCAGGCGGCTATACTTCCCTTACACATACCCTCTTGGCTTAGTCAAGTATCCATGTGTTCTCAATGGAAAGAGAGCAATAAGTCACGGCCAGACAACATACCTTATTTCTCTTATCTCCCGTTGTGGGAGATTTGGGAAACCCTTTTACACAATAAATGATCGTCTGGATTGGCTCGCCAAAATCTGGTTGGGTTTGGCCAACGTTCATCTGTTGCATATGGACACCTTTATATTTATACATGCTCTCCCGTGTACCTTTAGAAAAAAGTTTGATTTTTTTTCTATGTAAAGATTCATTATGATCTATGTGTTTCCCTTCAGCTACTATATTCTTGGAGCTCTGGAAGAGGCAGAGAGCAAGAGATGTCTCATGGTGGAACCTGTATAGCTGGGATGAGGATGAGGTAGTATTAGATTTTCTTAGGAAATATCCTCAGGTGATGTACAATGTAATTATGGTAAAGGGGTCATATCGACAACCTCTTTTCATATGCCCACTAGGATATTTGGGCATTATAGAGGAAGGTCCCTCCACTTGGCACCACTCTGAGCCTGAATAGACAGTCGCTAACTAGCAGTGACTCTCACTCTGCCATACCAGTCTGCCAAATACTACATGGATAGCCAGAGTTCTGAATGGCCACAATTCATACTATATTTCTAACTTTTGTCCATTCTATGTACATTTTCTCAGAACCAGAAAGATGTGAATTCTCGAATGATCATTTGGGTGGTGATCCTTTTACCTTTTATCTGTTTTCCAATTAAAAAAATACTACATTCAGCCTCTCACTCGCTTGGAATTGCTGCCCCTCAGACAACAGATTGCAGATAATATTACATAGGGAAAAAAGAGATGTGATTTTCTTAGTTTAGTGACCCTTTCATTGACTTTAGTCAAAATTTCAGCTATGAAACATTTTAAAACAGGACTGTACTTAAAAGTAAGCTTCATGGGGGATGTGAGAGGACGCGCCGTTGCAGATCTTCTGCTTAGATCCGGTCATAATCCTGCAAAAAGTCACCGCATTATAGTTCTGCGAACTTATCCTAAATCCGGAGGGTGAGTGGAGTCATCTGGTACCAAATCTCTACCGTGTGGCAAAAGTGGCCATGACATGGCAAAAGACTTGCGCTGGTAAGGAGGGCGTGCAATCCATCAGTGGACAACCTCTTTAATTTTAAGGATTGGGAAAAGAAGAGCATTATTACAGTGAATAATGCTTTAATAGAAGATATCCTTTAAAAGCTTTGAACAACTTCAAGTAGATTTTAACTTGGCACATAATCAATTTTATAAATATCTCCAATTTAGGCACACTTATAGTATGCAAATAAAGAAACAAAACATGACCATAGATAGTAATTCTTTTATTGAGGCTGTCATCGAGGCAAATTCATCTAAAGGATAGATAGCCACTACTTATAGGTATCTAATAACAGAATATTTGAAACACTTTCCTATGCACATCCAAAATAAATGGGCCGAAGATGTAGGAGAACTAGATGATGGCCAACGGAGTAACATTATGGAACTCACCCCACAATTATCCACTATGTGAAGCTCAAAGGTTACCACAACTGTACCTTATACACAGAAAATCCAGAACTCACTATTTTCGGCATAGAATAGGACTAAGATCGGATAACAAATGTCCAAAGTGTGGGGTATGAAGTACCAAGAATATACCTAAATCCTGTAAGATTAATTGGACTCTGGATTGGAAGTGGAAGGACAGTGAAAATGTTATGTATTTGGTATTCTGGTAGGGGTGGGGAGTGAAAGGGGGGATATGTTGGGGGCGATTTACGGAATAATTGTATTTTCTTATATATACAGTACAGACCAAAAGTTTGGACACACCTTCTCATTTAAAGATTTTTATGTATTTTCATGACTTTGAAAATTGTACATTCACACTGAAGGCATCAAAACTATGAATTAACACATGTGGAATTATATACTTAACAAAAAAGTGTGAAACAACTGAAAATATGTCTTATATTCTAGGTTCTTCAAAGTAGCCACCTTTTGCTTTGATGACTGCTTTGCACACTCTTGATGAGCTTCAAGAGGTAGTCACCGGAAATGGTTTTCACTTCACAGGTGTGCCCTGTCAGGTTTAATAAGTGGAATTTCTTGCCTTATAAATGGGGTTGGGACCATCAGTTGTGTTGTGCAGAAGTCTGGTGGATACACAGCTGATAGTCCTTCTGAATAGACTGTTAGAATTTGTATTATGGCAAGAAAAAAGCAGCTAAGTAAAGAAAAACGAGTGGCCATCATTACTTTAAGAAATGAAGGTCAGTCAGTGCGAAAAATTGGGAAAACTTTGAAAGTGTCCCCAAGTGCAGTTGCAAAAACCATCAAGCGCTACAAAGAAACTGGCTCACATGAGGACCGCCCCAGGAAAGGAAGACCAAGAGTCACCTCTGCTTCTGAGGATAAGTTTATCCGAGTCACTAGCCTCAGAAATCGCAGGTTAACAGCAGCTCAGATTAGAGACCAGGTCAATGCCACACAGAGTTCTAGCAGCAGACACATCTCTACAACAACTGTTAAGAGGAGACTTTGTGCAGCAGGCCTTCATGGTAAAATAGCTGCTAGGAAACCACTGCTAAGGACAGGCAACAAGCAGAAGAGACTTGTTTGGGCTAAAGAACCCAAGGAATGGACATTAGACCAGTGGAAATCTGTGCTTTGGTCTGATGAGTCCAAATTTGAGATCTTTGGTTCCAACCACCGTGTCTTTGTGCGACGCAGAAAAGGTGAACAGATGGACTCTACATGCCTGGTTCCCACCGTGAAGCATGGAGGAGGAGGAGTGATTGTGTGGGGGTGCTTTGCTGGTGACACTGTTGAGGATTTATTCAAAATTGAAGGCATAGTGAACCAGCATGGTTACCACAGCAACTTGCAGCGGCATGCTATTCCATCCGGTTTGCGTTTAGTTGGACCATCATTTATTTTTCAACAGGACAATGACCTCAAACACACCTCCAGGCTGTATAAGTGCTATTTGACCAAGAAGGAGAGTGATGGGGTGCTACTCCAGATGACCTGGCCTCCACAGTCACCAGACCTGAACCCAATCGAGATGGTTTGGGGTGAGCTGGACCGCAGAGTGAAGGCAAAAGGGCCAACAAGTGCTAAGCATGTCTGGGAACTCCTTCAAGATTGTTGGAAGACCATTTCCGGTGACTACCTCTTGAAGCTCATCAAGAGAATGCCAAGAGTGTACAAAGCAGTCATCAAAGCAAAAGGTGGCTACTTTGAAGAACCTAGAATATAAGACATATTTTCAGTTGTTTCACACTTTTTTGTTAAGTATATAATTCCACATGTGTTAATTCATAGTTTTGATGCCTTCAGTATAAATTTACAATTTTCATAGTCAGGAAAATACAGAAAAATCTTTAAATGAGAAGGTGTGTCCAAACTTTTGGTCTGTACTGTATGTCTATACGAATTGTCTTAATGTCTTTTTTTATGTTGTTGAAATTGTGAAATGTTCTTGGTAGCGAATAAAAATTATCTGATTTACAAAAAAAAAAAGTAAGCATAATTTTCTCATGCCCGTGACAAGCACCAATTGATAATCAAGCAAGTTGATTGGTGTTCGTTTGCTATCATTAAGGAGAATCTGTCAGCACAAAATGACTGTTCAAACCAAGCACTTACGTTCGGTGCAGCCTTGGAATGGCAAAAAAAAAAACAGTACACTTTCCCTCCTACATGTTTTTCATCGATCTCCACCCCTCTTCCTTGATTGACAGCTCTGGCTTTACAGAAGCCGGAAAAGGACAGTGATAGATGGGAAAACAAATAAGTGGGAAGGTGTATTGAACTGTTTGGCCACACCAAGCGCATGTGCTTGTACTGAACAGTCATTTTGTGCTGACAGTCTACCTTTAACATGTTACAATAATTTATAGTATATTTCCAATGAGCGGTTGCCCAAACAATGATATGAGAGATCACATGGTTATTAATAAGGCATCCCTATTTGCCAGCAATAACTTTATTGTAATGTTAGCAGTAGTTAACCTTTCTATCAACCCTTTCGGCGAGCATGCTCGGGTGCTCGCCGAGTATCTTCAGCGTGCTTGGGTGTTATGTTTTCGTCACTTAGTGCTCATGATTTGCGATTGTTTGACCGTTTTTATACATGTGAGGAATGCCTAAGAAACAAGCATTCCTCACATGTATTAAAGCTGTCAAACAGTCGCAAATCATGCACACAGCTTGACTAAAACATAACACCCAAGCACGCTGAAGATACTCTGGAAACACACGAGCATGCTCATAAATCTCGAGTAACGAGCATGGTCGCTCATCACTAGTTAGAACAGATAATCCTCTAATCTCACGAATTTCATTAAAATGTGTTTTTATAATAAACTTTTTGTAGTTCCTTTAGCACATACTGTACATAGTAAGCACCGCTTGTTTTTGTGCAGGAGGAGCTGGCTTTGGAGCTGATCAATGATCCAGACTGCAGCATTCAGACACATCAGCATTCTTATCTGCGCTCTACTTTAGTTCTATTGGGAGTGGCTGCTGTGGTATGGATTTCACATTACTATATGTAAAGCCAATATAGGCATTGATCTGTGCCAGTAACATTGGCCTAACCTGTGCTTTTTTTCATCTCTGTCCTCCAGATAGCCATTCTGATTGGCATCGCACAAGCTCTAGTGGTATACCGAGTTGTAGCGACTGTGTTCTTCATGCGTTCATCTTGGCAATGGCTAAGCGATCATGCCAATACTGCTTCTGTCATGTCTGGAGCTGTCCTTCATTACCTCACTATTGTCATCATGACTAAGGTAGCTGGTTCAGAAGTACAATGTAGATCTTGCAAGGGTTGGGCTAGTGCATAGTTGATGATCTTTGCCATGCAAAAGTCACGGCAATGAGTGGGGTTGATGTATTTGTGATGTGTCAGCCATGAAAAATTACTTTTTGCTATATCATTTGCACACTACAAGTATCAGAGGTTGTCATTTAAAATGTGTTGACTTGGGGAGATTAGCTGATACCCCCAGGTACCAAACTGGCAACCCCAGCAAAACGCACATTTTGCAAAGGGATGCCAGGGCCAGCCAGGCATCCCTCTGCATTGGGAAGTATACTACTCTGTTGAATGCCCATCCATAGAAAGCAAAGACTGCTTGAGCCTACCAGAATAGTAGTTGCTTGTACAGAATGGCTCCCAATTCTGGCTCAGAGGTGGATCTAGATCACTGTTCCCCAACTGCGGACCACCAGAGCCACCAACAGGTAATGTTTTCAGAATTTCCTTAGTATTAAACAGCTGATGAAATTGTTGCCAGTGCAAGTGAGCAGATATCACCTGGGCAATACTCAGGAAATCCTGAAAACATGATCTGTTGGTGGCTCTGGAGGACCGGAGTTGGAGAACGCTGATCTAGAACATGGATCCTCTTTCTGTAATGCCTCGATAAAGCACTTGACAGGAGTTGCCTTTTAATGGATCCACTTTCTATTGACTGCTATGGAAAGGAAAAAGCAGTGCATGTCATCAAGTGTGGCACTTTTGAATTATGGCGGCCATCGTACAGCTAAAACTGTTGCTGTAGTTTAGCTGCTTGTTGAATAACAATACGAAATTTATTAACCCAAATATGTACATATGTATATATGGCTTTCACAACCAAAATCTTAAGGCCCATTTAGATGGGCTGATAATTGAGAATAAGTGTCCTTATGAACACTCGTTCCCCAATCAATGACCCAACTGGATGGGTATTAAGATTTTGGTAATAATGGTTGCTCCCAATTCTCGGCCCATCTAAACAGACTGGCGATTACTCAACAAATGAGCAAAATCGCCAGCTTATCTGGTGGAAACATTTTTTTAAATGATCTGGTGGGATCATTATTTTTCTGTGGGCACACAAAATAATTGTATTAACAATCGTTCTACATGCATAGAACATTTGTCAGCTTGTCTATAAAGGACATTAAACAACTTCGGTATAATCAATCAGTGATCATTCAATGGCTGGGATCAGGCAGTGCATCAAAATTGGCTACATACAAGCCGATCAGCGGTCATCTTCTGGCCTGACAAGCAAACAAACAATCTACAGACACAGAACAATTGTTAGTACAATCGTTCTGTACACATGGAATATCATGTTATCAGCAGAACAGGGCGATATGCTGCCAATAATGCTGATTATTATGAATGCACCCAACGAACAGGTGTTTTGCTCATTCTTAGGTTGATTGTTGTTCTGTTTAAATGGACTGATAGTCGGCAACCAGCGTTCAAACATTTTTTGACAATTGTTGGCTCATCTAAATGGGCTTCGTTCTATTCTTCTTAGGTATCAGGCCAAAAAGACCTATTAAATCTGTGTGCCAGGAACTCGGGACATTTTAGTTTGGCGGGAGGTTACTGTAGAGATTTTTAGTAAAAGTTTAATTATGTTAGCACTTCTTATCTGAGATCCATTTTATCTTTGCAGGTGAATCGTGTAATCTCCACTCATTTATGTAACTTGGGTGAGTTGCTTGAATTTACTCTACCTTTGAAGTAATACAAAATAGACAATATAACAACACTACACATAAATGTAAGAAACATAAGAGAAATACCATAATTGTGTGTCCACCAAATGGTGCATGGAAGTAAAGCATAAGCCTAATATGGATCTAAAACCAAAATAAATGAGCAATTAATGCATGTTGTTACCGGTCCGGGTGGTGGAACCTCTGTGCTGCAGTGCAAGGAGGGACTAGAGGGGCGTGACTAAGTGCCTACTCGCCCTGACCAAGGTCGCACGGCGGCTCAATCGACTCCGTGAACCAGGGATGGACCGAGCAGGGGGACCAGGTGCCACTCTGGGACCGACCTTGTGTGAGAGCAGGTGACTCCCATGGGTCAGATGGCAGGAACTGACTGGTACAGCGGATGCGCACGGCAGAAAGGCTGACGGGTGGTCTGGATAGATAAGCAGGCTGGTTCGGCAGATAGCCAGATGGGTGCTCCGGGTAGGCAAGCTGGCAGGCACGACAGGTAACAGGTAGGTGCTCCAGGTAGGCAGGCTGGTATGCACTACAGGTAACAGGCAGGTGCTTCCAGGTAAGCAGGCTGGCGGACACGGCAGGTAACTGGCAGGCAGACTGGCGGGCAGGACTGACAGGCAGCGGGACCTGAGGGATGAAGCAAGTGTTAGCACACAGAACAACAACCTTGCACAGGCACCTCCATATTGGAGGAGGTGCTTTAAATAGGGGAAGTCCTCTGGCCATTGGCCGGGGACTTCTTAGGACGGCGCGCACGGTCCCTTTAAGAGGGAGGGAGCGCGCGCCCTAAGTATAGTGCCCGGGAAGCTGCACGACCGGAGCCGGAAGACGCCAGAGCAGGGCCGTGGCAGTGAGGGGAACGGCGTTTCTGTCCGGCAGGAGGCAGAGACGTCGATGCTACACATGTCATAATAAAATATTTGTTAATTAGTATCCATATAAAAATGGCAACATTAAAAATGAGTCATATGATAAATAAAAACATCACGGAAGAGGAGAATATAATCATAATTGCAAAAGGGAATACATGATGACTTTGTAAAAAGTGAATCAATACAAAAAAATGTAAAAATGAGTAAGGTGTTCAAAAATGTATGATCGAAAGGAATAATCAATAAAGTGCAAGTGCAAAAACCGAACTGATCATGTCTGGAAATATCATCGGTGCCATACTAATAAATCAAGATAATATGATTTGTTGGCGGGTCTTGAGGACTAGAGTTGAGGTACGTTGCCCTACACCACAATATGAGGCATTGGCATGTGTGGCATCATGACACAAATTATTACTCACTAATTCTCACGGAATTGGGAAGAAAAAAACCTTGGTGGGCTCTGTGTAAAATCATAAGCATAGTATGAGAATAGATTTTCAGTGGGTGCATTGTTCAAGATTTGTTTGACACAGATCCAAAATCCAGTCTTATGCATGGATCTAGAATTTCACTATTAGAGAGCTCTTTTTAGTTCTCTTCTTCTGTAGCAGAAAACCCAAAGTCACCTGTTGCTCTACTACAGGGTTCCCCAACTCCAGTCCTCAAGAGCCACCAACAGGTCATGTTTTCAGGATTTCCTAAGTATTGCCCAGGTGATGGAATAATTGCCTGTGCAGGTGATGGAATTATCACATGGGCTAAAGAAATCCTTATCTAGCAGAATAAATATTTAATACCTATGGCCAGGTCATTCATGTTACTGTTCTCCCTACTGACAAGAAAACCGAGCAACATATCGGGAATCTATGACTGCTTGTAAGAGGAACAGAAAGTTTTTGGGATGGCTATGAAATACTGTAAATATCAGTATTGGCAATGATGACGTTGACGCTATAAAATAAGGTGCGGTTATACAGATCACATTTGCAAGATAACATTCCTTTTCTATCTCAAGAGAAACCTCGGACTTTTACTGAACGAGAAAACAGCTTCACATCCAAAGTGTTTACATTTCAATTCGTCACCCACTTCTCGTCCCTCTTCTACGTGGCGTTCTTCCTGGGAAGGTAACTGACTATTATTACCACCATGTGATGGGTGATATTATCTTTGAAAGATGCTTTTCCTACGCTAAGTGTCCTTTGCCATAAATTCTAGGTATCTTTTGAATTTAGAAATAAATGATGTGCTATATTGTGGTCTTATGTTGGTCACCTCATGGAATATGACTATAATAATACTCCTAGATGTGAACCATAGCAATTGATGAAAATATACATTGAGTAGGTTGGGTATTTTTTACATCTGTTAGTTAAATACCATTGTCTGTTTCTTAGATTAGAGGTTGAGGAACTAATTATTGGTCATGAAGCTTTAATTTATACATGTATTAATCACATGGTGATTATGCTGACATAGCTATGTCTTCAGTACATGATACGTTTCTTGAATATTAATAATAGTTCAGATTGTTTCATAATCTAATCCCTGCTGGATTTTCTGGAAATTGGAAACTTGAAAACAGGCCTTATACTCGGGCTCTTTGATTTTACTTCTAGCAATAAACATAAGTCCGAACTGCATAAAAATTATGCTGTTAAACAGGCCAACAGGCATTTTAGTAGTCCAGCGGGGGAGGTTATGAATGCATATACCAGTGTTGATAGGTCTTCTGATAAAATTTGCACGTCTCGTGGACCAGAGAGCAGAAAAATGAAGGCTTAAAAGTGGTTAATATTTGGTTTCTAAGAAACTTGCCCATCTATAACTACACTCAAATTGCATGCCTGATCTGAGCTTTGAAGGGTTATTAGGGTTTGATCTCCAACAAAAAGACCTTCGGTTTTGTCCTGTTCAGTTGTAGTCAGCAGGCATTCATCAATTCTTGTAATTAAGCTAAGCAGGGCTGTACTGCTGGCAATGAGTCCTTGATTTCTTGCTTCAGGGTTGTGTCAGGTATAACTGGGAAACATCAGCAGAGCAGTTGTATGCCAGATCCATAGTTCTAGGATATTATGCCTAATGGAAGCATGTAATTTACAAACCTCATTGAGGACAAAATCAAACTTTGTGGTACTCTGTATTTTGAAGGGCCTAGTGAAGAGGATGAGGCACCAATAGACACTCTTTGGGTCTTTCAGCCAAGAAGAAACTGACCCAATGAAGAACTATGTCATCAATTCAGTAGAATTCCTTAAAGGGTATCAGTCACCCCATTTAAGCATTTTTAGCTAATGATATGGGCATGAAGGTTGAATAAAGCTGAAACTAGTCATACCTGTATGACTCCTTGATGATGCCATGTTCATTAAAAATCATCTTTTTTTGTTTTGATCTGCCAGGCTATGACGTACGCTTCCCAGAAGATAAGACTGCCTCCTCTCTCATTATACTAGACTTCTCCTCCCCCTCTTCCCTGCTTCCCTTTGACGTCAGGTGCAGGATTTCCTGCCGCGCACCTGACATCAAAGGCAAGCAGCGAAGAGGGGGAGGAGAAGTCTAGTATAATGAGAGAGGAGGCAGTGTTATCTTTTGGGCAGCATACGCCGCATTGCCTGGAAGAACAAAACTAAAAAAGATGATTTTTAATGAACAAGGCATCATCAAGGAGGCATACAGGTATGACTAGTTTCAGCTTTATACGACCTGTATGCCCATATTATTAGCAAAAAATGCTCCAATGGGGTGACAGGTACCCTTTAAAGCGCCTCTCTAGCGTTTTTTTTTTTTATTGCAGCGCTGGAGTGGTGCTACTAAACTAATTTCCCTGTCCCCAGTCTCATACTTACCAGCCACCGTCTTCAGCTGTTATCGGTGCCGCTGCAGTCGGCCTCCAGCAGTTTGTGACCTGCTGATCGCTCCAGTCACAACTCCATGTAAGTCTATGAGAGCTAGAAGAAGGCTTTCATAGACTTGCATTGAGAGCTTGTGACCGCTACCTCTGACTACCGGTCATACATAAGTTGCAGGCGCAGGAACGAAGCGGCACCAGGAAGAGCTGAAAATGGCAGCTGGTGAGTATAATGCTAGGCTCAGGGGACTTAGAATAGTAGCACCAGTCCAGCGCTAAAATGAAAAAAAAGGTTGTATTGATGGTTTAAGTCTTTTTATTAAGATGTTTGGTCAACTATGTCAAAGGCTGCAGAGAGATCTAAGATGATCAGGATGGTGAAGTCACCCTTGTCTCTTGCCATGAGCCGATCTTTTATTACTCGTATGAGTGCTGATTCTGCTGTTTTTTCCTCATGTCAGATCGGAAAGGGCCATAGATGCAATCGCCTAATAATCTGGTAGCTAGTTGGACAGTAACAGTTTTTTTAATAACTTTCCATAGGTAGGGCAGGTTAGAGACAGGTCTGTAGCTGCTTACAATTTAACTTTTGATGGACCCCTCAAGCAGAAAGGGATTGTCCTAATCATGTAACCCCTTTAAAGTTAATCCTTTAGCCCAATATGACTTTTGAGTTTCCTAAATAAATATGGAAATTTAACTAAAACCTTTCTTTCATTAACAGAATTAATGGATACCCAGGAAACTATATTCGTATTGCTGGAGAGTGGAGGCTCGAAGAAGTGAGTGCACTTATCTTTGGGATTTGTTGGGTCAGAGGATCTGTGTAGTTTCTAACATCCATCTCTCATGACTCTCTCAGTGTCACCCAAGTGGATGCATCACCGACCTGTTTATACAGATGTGTATTATCATGATCCTTAAACAGACGCTCAGTAATTGCATGGAATTTCTGTCCCCGTGAGTATAAGCCATCACTTGTGCAAGATGTAATGTGAAACCTTTCGTTGTTGGAGCCCTGATATGTAGAGATCTCTGGGGTCCTTGTGTCTGGCTTTATGACATTACCAGTACTTGGCACCTTCAGTATAAATTAATACCCCCCCCCCTTCCAGGGTCCATAATACATAATACATCAGTCTGGTGTCTCAGTGGTCAGCAGTATGAATCAGGGACAGTCTTTCACCTTGCAAACGCGTATATTTTCCACTGATCCTATGTGGTGTTTCAGAGGAAAAAAAATGTAAACACGGGCCAGGAACAAGAAGACAAGTCTCTGGGATGTGTCCCCGCTGACCTAACCCCACCAGTCTCTACTAGAGTGACAGGTCCCTCCCTAATTGTGTATAGGGAGAGACTTATCAATCTAGTTGAGTGTTGCAGATAGCAGCGGGTGGGAGGGTGGCTCACCCACAGCGGGTGGGAGGGTGGCCCCCAGTGACTAGTCTTGGTGCCACCCCAGTCTTCTTGTTGGAACACACACCAGTGACTAGTCTTCTTGGTCACCTTGTTTCTGCTTAAACAGTTTTCTCTGAAATGACTTAGTGTTTTAGTGTAAAACATTGGAACCTCCTCCTGTTTCTTGCTACCCATGGTTCAGGCAGCATGAATGACTCGACGGGTTCACTTTAAAGGCTCAAGGTGTCATGTTTTGGAGTCTAGGAGAAACCCAAGATCCCTTTATGTCACAACACCAGGAATGTATAATTGTGGGAGATCCAGTACATACAATGAAACCTCTTTGAGATAACCACCCAAAATGACATTGTAAAGTGGTCTTCTAGGATGTGGTCTTCTCAAAGAAGATGGCAAGTATGCATCATTTATGATGAAAATGAAAATATGTGTCAGTAAAACTGGCCTGGATAAATGGTGGTCTTCTCGAAGAGGTTTAACTGTATTTGAGTGATCATGTTTTTTAGGTTTATGTAAGAATTGTTTTCCCTTTGATGCTTAGACATTGAATGAAGATCGTCAACTTTTAGTTGAAGAGAATAAAGTAATCTAAATAATTGTCCATAAACTAGAATTTGTATACCCAGCAGTGTTATTCCATATGGATAATTGATCTCATCAATATCTAACAACTAACCTTTTCTCTATAGATTCCTAAAATATAAGTTCCGCAAATGGAAGGATAGGCGGAGTCGGGTGCACAGTGAGCAGGGATCAGAAGACCATATAACTGAAGCATGGAGAACAAATTACAGACTGGGTGAAGTCCATATCTTCAGTTTGTTTGATGAATTTCTGGAAATGGGTGAGCCTTGCATATGTAATGAAAAAGTAAATGTTGTCTGCCCTATGTTTTGCATTTTGTAACATGTGATCAATCTCTTGTGCCACTCTCAATAGTCATCCAATACAGTTTCACAACCATCTTTGTGGCTGCCTTCCCTCTTGCCCCACTCCTTGCCTTCATCAACAATGTGCTGGAAATCCGTCTTGATGCCATTAAAATGACTCGCTTACAGCGCCGCATGGTGCCAAGAAAAGCAAATGACATTGGTGAGATGTTTAAAGGGCTGGACTTACCATGGTTCTTATTTTATACATTTATATACTTGCATGAGTTTTTACTGAAGGATCACCTAGTCTGACCTGTTTGGTGCCCCATTCTCCCTGATGTGGCTCCTTTTCGTCCTTCTTGATTGATGGGTGGGAATTTACCCTGCCTGATGTGCATACTTGCTATATTTAGCCATGTGGCTTCATGGAGATGAGTAACTTTCAGAAACTGTAGAAAGATCCCTATTACAAGTCCTTCTCCACTCCTTCCATTGCTTGGTACAAAAAATCTTCTGGGAGTAGGAGAGATCTCTTCTTTTTCCAGGAGCTTCCCAGATGTTCTAGGAGAACTGCCAAGTATACCATTTGACTACCAGGCAGAGGGGAGCGGTGGGTCCAAATGGGTCATCAGTTTCTGTCCTTCCAACACTTCCAACCTACACTTGTGTTTTTACTTCAAAGTTAGCTGCAGCATCTGCAGATATATCACTCGGCTGCATGAATAGTTTCCATTTCTACGGTGCAGCCTATGCTTCATTATAGCATGCACTTCCTTCATAGTAGTTATCACTTAATCTATTCTAGAATAGAATGTGGTGCATGCTTGAATAAAGTATGGGCTGCGCTCTAGAAAAAAAAGAGCTGCTCATGTAGCCGATACCTATGGATCTTAAGAGTAGAATGCTCATTCCTAGGAATGCTCATCTCGCTATAATCAGGCAGTGTAACCAGGCTGCCGATGAATAGATTAATGAACAAAACATTCGTTCATCTGGTGAAATTAATTTTAAGCTTCCTTAAACATCACCGTTCTCGGTGGCACATTGTCCTGTGTAAACACAACATGTGCTGCCGAGTCCAATGACAGTCAATGTGCAAAGAACAATTGTGTTACGGTACATTCTGTGCGTGTGGTAGAGTGGTCGGCCTGTTAAAACAGGCTATCAAATGACTGCCGGGTCATTCAATGCCATGGGTGAGCTTGTCTAAATCCACACTTGGGCTCTTGGAGGAGGATATAGTAGTAGACTAAGGAAAGATCATGAAAAGTCCTGTTTAAAAAAAAAAAAAACACAATTGCCCTCTCCAGCTTAAATTTGTTGATAGCAGTGTAGGATATATTGAATTAACTATAGATAAAACTTTAGGTTTATTGTCCATTTTATCTAGTACAGTAAAGTATTGTGACAATGGCTGTTTGCTTGTTTTTCAGGTATCTGGTTGCAAGTTTTAGAAGCAGTGGGTGTTTTAGCGGTCATCACTAATGGTCTGGTCATTGCAATTACGTCTGACTTCATCCCCAGGCTTATATATAAATATGCATATGGACCTTGTGCACAGGGGCAAAATGAAATAGAGTAAGACATAGTACAGTGATGATTTCTCTAAATGTATTATTTATTACCCTTTCCCTCTAATCACACTCATGTACACACATTTCCATTCCTATGCTTAGGAGGTTTGCACAATTTTGCAATAAATCAAATGCATGTTATCAAGAAGATAGATGAATGGGAATATGGCAGCTGGATCAGACCACACGTGGTTTCTCTGTAGTCTGAAACTATGTAATCAAGACTTTTTGCTTATCTGTCATAGACATGCAAAGATATGATATACACTGCTCTGAAAAAGTATTCATATCATGTGAACTTTTCCAAAAATTTTTATTTTACACCCACAAACTTAAATTTATTTTATTGGGATTTTATGTGATATACCAACACAAAGTAGTAAGTATTTGTGAAGTGTAAAGAAAATGATACAGGGTTTTCTAAATATTATTTTTTAAAAAAATCTGCAAATTGTGACGTGCATTCGAATTCAACGCCCTATAGACTGATACTTTGTAGGACCACCTTTCGTTGAAATTACTACTGCACGTCTTTTGTGGTATGTCCCTACCAGCTTTTCATATCTAGAGGCTGAAATATTTGCACATTCTTCTTTGCAAAATAGCTCTAGCTCAGTGAGATTGGATGGATATGTCTGTGAACTGCAATTTTCAAGTCTTGCCACAGATTCTCAATGGGATTTAGGTCTGGACGGTGACTGGGCCATTCACACATGAATATGCTTTGATCTAAGCCATCCATTGTAGCTCTGACAGTATGTTTAGGGTTGTTGTCCTGCTGGAAGGTGAAACTATGCCCCATGAAAGGGACACAGCTAGCATGTAGAAGAAGGTGCTCTGGTCAGCTGAGACCAAACTTTTAAGGCTAAATGAAAAGTGCTATGTGTGGCAGAACACATAACACTGCCATCACCCTGAAAACACCATTCCCACTGTCAAACATGGCGGTGGCAGCATCATGTTGTGGGGATACTTTTCTTCAGCAGGGACAGGAAAGCTGGTCAGAGTTGATGGTAATATGGATGGAGCTAAAAACAGTGCAATCCTGGAGGAAAACCTGTTAAGAGGCTGCAAAAGACTTTACACTGGGGCATAGGTTCACCTTCCAGCAGGACACCAACCCTAAACATGGTTCAGATCAAAGCATATTCATGTGTGTAAATGACCCAGTCACAGTCCAGACCTAAATCCCGTTGAGAATCTGTGGCAAGACTTGAGAATTGCTGTTCACAGACTCCTCCATCCAATCGCACTGAGCTAGAGCGCGTGTGCAAAGAAGAGAGGGCAAAACTTTCAGCCCATAGAGGTGCAAAGCTGGTAGAGACATAGCCTGTAATGCCCATACCTAACAAGCACCAATTGACTCTCATTAATAGCTTTTTAGATACATGGAGGCTGTATAGTGGTGCATGAAAGGCTCTGAATGTGAACCCTTCAGAATTTTCCATGTTTCTGCACCCAAGTCCTAAAATTAGATAAAATCCAACAAATAAGTACAAAATTTATTTTTTTTTTGAGGAAAATGATTCAATATCCCATGTCTGAGTTTGACAAAAGTATGGGAACCTTTAGAATTAGATATTATTTTGAAGGTTAAATTAGAGTTTGGTGTTTTCAATCAATGGGACTACAATCACGTTTGAGTAGGTGACATGTATTATTTAAACAGGGATCTAACAAAGTCTGATCTTTACAACACATTTGTGGAAGTGTATAATGGGCTGAAGAGAGGAGATTTCTGAGGACCTCAGAAGAGTTGTTGATGCTCTTCAGGCTGGAGAAGGTTACAAAACCATCTCTAAAGACTTAGGACTCCAGCAATCCACAGTCAGACAGATTGTGTACAAATTGAGGAAATTCAAGAACATTTTTACACAATTACTCCAAGCCGATGTGCAGGACTAATCAACAAATATTGGAAACATTTAGGTGCAATTATTGCTGCAAAAGGGAGTTATACCAGATACTGAAAGCAAAGGATCACATACTTTAGCCACACACAGACATGTGATATTGGATCATTTTCCTCAATAAAAAAGAACAAAGTCTAATATTTTTGACTCCTTTGTTTGATTTGGTTCCAATTATTAACTTTTAGGACTAGTAAGAAAATGTGATGTAGTTTTACATCAAAATTGTGCAGAAATATGGAAAATGGTGAATGGTTCACAAACTTTCAAGCACCACTATAAGTATCATACTACAAGCCATTATATAGCCATACATTTACAATAGTCGCAGACTGCCATTAATAGAATGATGCCAATTTGTTTAGTAATGGTTTTTCCCTCTCCTTTTCAGCTGTCTGACCGGATATATTAACCAGAGTCTATCAGTATTTCGTACACAAGACTTTGACAGGCGGACACAAGTGTCAGAAATCATCTACCCAAACACCACAGAGTGCAGGTACATTTAAAGCCTACCCCATACACTTACCTAGCTGTCGGATGAACGATGGTTCAGCTGATTGTTCGGCTGGCAGCTTTCTCATCAGACTTTCCCATATACAAGAACACTTGCTCTGCCGAGCACTCCTGTGTTCTGTATGCAAGAGACGCTGCCAGACATCTCTGGTGGCTCATTTCTTATAGTAAGGATTGGCAGTCCAAAATTGGACCCGTCGGACCCTTATCTTCCCTGACATCATCTGCCGGAGGCCCCATACACATTACATTGTGTTAGTCTAATGTGTATGGTATACACAATGCTTGTTTAGTGCTGTGTATACAGTGGACAAGAAGGCACAGACAGTAATAAACTTTTCATTTGCATAAGAATTAAAATTATTTTCTCAGGCACTGTATGAGTAACAGGTACAGTGCTAGTAAGGTTATTATAGTGGCTAAGTCACCTACAACACTGTATAGCCCACTGAAAATGCATTTTGGGAGTGAAGGCCTCCTTTTAAACAGGGTTTGCCATTTTGAACACCCCTTCATTTTGCTGGTCTAAAATATAACACTAAATACCGTAACACCTCCCCCCTTTTCATAACCAACATTTTTGTAAAACAATTGTCGTATTGGACTAAAGTAATATTCTTCACACTTCTTTTATTATATTGGTATAGTATTTTCATCTCATCTACCCAATTTGCACTTTTTTTAATTTTACAATTTTTTTCTTCAGATATCGTGATTACCGTAATACTGACTACTCATTTTCTGTGCAGTTCTGGCATATCTTTGCTGCTCGTCTTGCATTTGTCATCATATTTGAGGTGAGCAGTGTGTAATATGTGGTTTCTGTGGATCTGGATTTATGCTGTGTATTTTTGGAAGTTGTTTTCTGGGAGTCATGTCCTAACCTAAATATAGGCCTTCAGTGTTTATCCCTCAGAAAATAACTAAGATATTCTATATCTTACTTTGTTATTATGTTATCTCATTTTCCTTTGTTTAATCTTGTGCTGATTTGTTTCTTGTCACAATTTCAGCACGTGGCTGTATGCATAAAGTTTATTGCTGCTTGGTTTGTACCAGATATCCCTCAGTCAGTGAAGAATACTAGCCTAGAGAAGAAACATCAAGATCTTTTGAACGAGCTCGGGTAATTTTCCAGAAGTCCCCAAGATTGTACAATAATGCATATTATAGCCAATAGATGTCATGTTTACCAGAATATCCCAAGCCAAAATGACACGCATCTCCTACAAAGCCTCATTAATAACGGACTGCTTTATTGTGACCTACAATAAGTTTCGCATCTTTTAGCAAAAGTAGACTTTCACCAGCAGGGCCTGAACATGGTTCCTGTAGGCCCAAAGCCGACATATACATCCAGGACTTAGTCTCCCTGTTTTAAAGAAGGGGTTGTTCAACCACAATTTTTCAAACTGTTTAAAAGGATGTCGAATAACAAAAGAAGCCCTACTCCTCTTACGGTTTCCCAACACAACCCAGTCTCCCAACAATGTCTGTACTCCTTGCTCCAGTGACACTGCTGCAGTTAATCCCAGCAATGGAGTTAGCTATGGCAGAGACTCTCTAAGCCTTCAAAAAAAGGGGGGGACTCGGAAGGTTTTCTCTGTTGGATAAGATCAATGAATGTTCATCAGAGTCACAGTGGTCTCCTGTCCCCAAGGTGGTAGAAGCCCTAGGTCATATATAAGCCAAGTGCAGCTTCTGCAGACTCTAGGTGGCCCCTTTCTTTTGGGACCTGGCATTAGTCTGAGCTCACATCTGCTTCATATATTAAAAATGAAATGTTGCATTTAAGTTGAGTTTCCCAGCTAGTAGCCTAACCCCACCATCCCCACATAAGAATTCCTTGCAACAAAGAAGACACTTTATAGCCCTTGCAAGGGCAACTAACTCTCCCCTCATCCATCCTACAGAGAGATGCCAGAGGAGGAGGATGAGTTATCCCATGACAGATCTCCCTTCCCCTACAGAAACCTACTAGTGGACCTCAGGTAATTTTCCATGACCGTAAAGCCCCCACTTACACAGAGCTATAAATGCCCCTCTAAATACTTTTTTTTCTTGCTTATTTATTTCACAATGGCATTACTCACAAGAGTTATGAGATATACTGGCATTTTAAACTTTATTTTGCTCTGTTTTTTTCAGTATGATCGAGCGTTCAACAGAAGTTTAATTCCAACCAAAGTGCTTGGACAATGAATAACAACCTGAAGATGTGTAGAGGTGTATTACATTTACTCAGCTGTAAATATTGTTTTTTTTTAATAAAATTATTTTTCTGATATCAAAAAACAAGCAATATTCATATCAATTATTTTTATTGAGAATAAACAAAGAGTACAACAGTCTGATTTGGGCCCTCCATTTACACTGGTTGATGATCACCCGGTCAAAACCTGTGAAAACATGACAATGATCCCTGTCATGTCAACAGCTGTTTAACGTCAAAGGCCTATGCAACATAATGTGCCACATGGAATCACATATATTCATATCCGTAGTTTAAATAGACATATATGCACTCGTAACTGTGCTCGTTCAGCATTACGTTGACCACATATAGAAGATAAGTCATCAGAACCCTGGATTGGCTGATGATCCTATGTGCTTAGAGGCCTTGTGAATGCCCACTTCCCAGAGGATAATGGTGAGAAAAAGAAGGACACACGTGGGTTTTCATTTCAAAAAGTACATGGATAAACTAGAGCACAGCAAGACCATTTGACACTGACCTTATTGAAGCTTAGAGTGCCACGGTCTGCATTGCTTGTCAACTGGAGATGTATATCAATTGGAAACTAAAAACTTTTAGATCCTGCTAATGAGTGAGTGTTGGTTCATCTTCCGTAAGTTGGTGGAGAATCCACAATACATAAATGTATGATTCTTGTGCTACTTCCTCAAGCCAAGGGATTCCTTAATAAGTGTATTTCTAACCATTAAACATCAGCAGACTCTAACTTATCAAAAAGAAGCTAAACAGGCTCCATAGCGGAGCATCACATCAAGACCTTTGCTACTAACACACATTTTACAAGGCACTTGTGTATAACTTGTACACATTTTTTTCCACTTCTTGTCTTTCTTATTGCATCAGTGAAATCAAAATTACATATACTAATTGTAGAAAAACACGGATCCGGCACTGCTTTCATTCATATTGTGTGCATTGAACCAGCAATGATTACACTAACCTTCTCGATGATCCTCACCAGGAAATAGTCCAATAGTAATGTAAGGAGAAAATGGGGCACTCATCACTGCACATTAAAATAAGCTTGATTTATTGTTTCAAACAGAGATTGTGGAGACAATGTGGCCATCATGATGGCTCTGAGGAAGCGTGACTTACACGCGAAATGGCTGTCAGCCACATTGTCTCCACAATCTGTGTTTGGAACCATAAGTAAAGCTTATTTTCATTCGCAGTTGTGAGTGCCCCATATTCTCCTCACATCAAAATTAAATATATGTGAGCTTTGTGCGGCATGCATATAAATAAATACAGTTGTGAGAAAAACTAAGTACACCCTCTTTGAATTCTATGTCTTTATGTATCAGGACATAGTAAAAAAGCATCTGGTCCTTAGAAGATCTTAATATTAGGTACATACAACCTCACATGAATAATCCCACATGACAAATTACACCGTCTCATTACATATTTAACAAAAACTAGGCCAAAATGCAGAAGCAGTATGTTAAAAACTAAGTACACCCATGAATTAATAGCTTGTAGAACCACCTTTAGCAGTAATAACTTGAAGTAATCATTTTCTGTATGACTTTCTCACATCATTCTGAACGAATTCTGTTTCTTACAACATTGCATAAATCCATGCTGGAACAGGAACGGGTCTTCCCCAAACTGTTGCCATAAAGATGGAATTATACAATTGCCCAAAATATCTTGGTATGTTGAACCATTAACATTACCCTTCAAAATGGTCCTAACCCAAACCTTTCTACTCCACCAAATTCTCAGCATACTGGCGAGTAACATTCTCTGTGATTCATCCATAAAACTGAGAAATAGTAAAACGTGATGAATCACTTCAGAGATCACATCTGCACTCGAGTCCAGTGGCAAAGTGTTTTACACCAGTCCAGACAATACTTGACATGGAGCATGTTGACTTTTTGGCTTGTCACTTAATCATAGAAAGCAATTGGGCTCCTGATGAACTGTTTATGTGCTGACGTCTGGAGGCAGTTTGCAAATCTGTAGTGAGTTATACAACACAGTGTAGTCTGGATAGGTGATTTTTATGAGCCCTCACTTCTTCAGCACTGGTGGATCCCGCTCTGTAAGGCCTCTTTCACATATCACTGTATCCAGTAAGTGTGGTGACAGTTTTCACACATACTGGAGACACATACACACCATAGACCCATTCAAATGAATGGGTCTGCACACATGTTAGTGTGTTTCACTGAACTGCGCTGAGCTCACTGAGCGGTGTCCTGTCACTCACTGAACTCGGCACATTTCAGGGGCCCACTCACTGCAGCATGTCATTCTCCTCTGCTCCTCAGTGTGTACGGTCGCCTCAAGCCAGGTGAGTATAATGATTTTTTTATTTTATTCTTATTTTTACAGTTTTTGGAGACATCAGGAGCAGAATACTACTTTCAACATTGTCCCCTGATGGTGCTGATTGTAATGTCAGCAGGGGACAATGTAGAGAGATTCCTTCAAGACCCAGTGCTTGGGAACAGCACTACCTGTACCACTGATACCCAGGTGCCGATACGTGTGATCCATATGCGGCACACGGCTGCCACACAGGTACCCATGGACACTGATGTCTCCGGTACTGTTTTTTCCAGTAACGGAAATATCAAGATGTGTGAAACAGGCCTAGATTTGTGTGGCCTCAAGCTTGAGCTGTTATTGTGAAGTGGTGACATCCAGAAGTAACAACAGATACAATCTGGCAAATATAGTAGATCAGTAATTTACACACTGTCTTGTGGAAAAAGTGGCGTCTTGTCTCTGTGCCAGATTTACACTTTCTGAGCTTCTTATACGTTCCATAATACCCAACGTTCATGGAGACAGCATGACTGTGTGCTTGATTTTATGCACCTGTTCACCATATACTCACACTATTGGGAATGCAAAATTCAGGGCATTTAACAGGAACCTGTCAGGTCATAATTCCCTATCTAAATAAAGGCAGTGCGGGATGGGGGAATAAACTGCATCTAGATCACGTCTATGTGATACAAAATAAACTTAGAATTGGACTGTGTTCAGCAGTGGGGAGCGTAATACTGAACAGTCATGGCCTTTGTTCAATCATGTCTACTGTTCAGCCGATTGACGTCACAATCAGCATGTTGACTGGTTGAGCAGGAGGTCAATCAAGATAACTGTTTAATCCGAAATATAAAACGTGGAGGGAAGTAGATTGGGTATGCCCCTTTTAAATGTATGATACAATTGCCCTAAGTTTAACACCTTTTAGGGGTTCTCCGATCAGAATATATTTATGACTTATCCTTAGGATAGGTCATTAATATCAGATCAGTGTGGATCTAACACCAAGGCACCCCCTCTGATCAACCTCTGCAATCTTTGGCAGGGGGCAGATGTAAACATATTTAATGGATCTGCACTGGTAGTGGCTGCTGTCGGGAGCTGAAGAACAGATCCTATAACAACTTCTCTCCAATCCATCCTGAATGCGGCAGCCAGGGTCGTATTTCTGTACAGCCACTTCACCGATGCCTCCATCTTGTGCCAGTCATTACACTGGTTGCCCATTCGCTACAGGGTCCAATATAAACTCATCGCTCTCATCCACAAAGCTCTCCACAGTTCTGCACCGCCTTATATCTCCTCTCTCATCTCTGTCTATCGCTCTACACGTTGCCCTCCGTTCTACAAATGACCTAAGACTAACATCCCCCATAATCCGAACCTCGCACCTTCGTCTCCAAGATTTCTCTCGTGCTGCGCCAGTTCTCTGGAATGCTCTACCCCAGGCGATCCGACTGATGCCTAGCCCCCACGTCTTCAAGCGCGCGCTAAAAACCTATCTCTTTAAACAAGCCTACCACCTCAACTACTCAGTAAACTAACTTTCCCCTGTTCCCTCCTTCTAGATATTATTCAGAATCTGCTCCCTACTATTCATCTGTCTCCACACCCTCCATGCACAAGATAACTGCACTTGATACTTGATTATTGCACTTAAGCATACTGACTGATGACCGGATCATGCAGCTTTATATGAAAATCCCTATTTATTATAATTGCCAGACCTGAAATAACAAGCACTTTTCACCTATTGTGTCCCCCCATTCCCTTGTAGATTGTAAGCTTGCGAGCAGGGACCTCACTCACAATTTAAGACAGTTTAAACAGTTAAATTAGATTGAATTTATTGTCTGTACATGTCCAAGCTTAATTGTAAAGTGCTGAGGAATATGTTGGCGCTATATAAATAAAAAATATTATTTTTATTAAATATTAACTCCTTTAATGACAGACAGCGTTTACCTGGTGGACACAGCCCCCTTTGTCAAATATGACTTTAGAATACATCTACTCATCCTAGTAATTTTGAGATTTTCTTGTCAAATTCAAAAATCCAACGTACCTATGATCTTCCTTCACAAAAACTGTATTGATCCCAGTGTACACATAAGTGACAAATCATACAGAAAAAACATGTGACGTTTCGGCCACTCAGGGCCTTTATCAAATTATCGGTGCCTTGGAATTTTGGGTTTGACTGCAGCTTAACAACTTTGTGGAGGGTTGTACCAAGTCAGCACGAAATATGGAGTGGTGCATAAAAAATACCTGGATGTATTTTGAGATTTTCTTGTGACACATTGTACTTTACAATAATAGTAAATTTGGGTAATATGCTTTGCGAATATAATTATATGTAGTTATAGAAAAAAATACATATACAAAAATTTGGAAAAATTTGCAGCTTTTAAACATTCATTTTTTTGCATTGAAAAAAGATAGCCATACCACACAATATAGTTAAAGGGGTTCTCCATTACATGTAAACACTTTATAGGCCCAAAGTGAGGCAAAAAAAGAGGGGAGAAAACATACTTACCTATGGGGCCATTGCCGCTTCTCCATACAGCTGCCGGGATCACTCACTCACTGAAAATTAATAAGCACAAGTCTTCAATTTTTGTTAGAGGGTGGCAGACTTCCATCAAGATGGGACACCTCTTCATTACGCTTTTGCAGTAAGGAACTATCTTGACAACACCTTCCCACAGTATTAGATTGAACAACGTGGTAGGACTGAATGACCACCGCGTTCATCTGACTTAACACCGATGGCCTTATGGCCTTCTTTTTGGGGGTGTAATAAAGAATAAGGTTTTTGAGAAGAAGCCTCATACAATGAATGCATTAAAAGAATTTATGGATTTTGATGCAGACCAGAACATATGTTGTACAGTGTGTCAGTGTACTGCACAGGTTGGAGGAATGTTGCAGCATTGATGGAAGACATTTGTAAACAGCGTTAAACAAATTTAAATGTATAAAATGCGAATAAACTTCTGTGTTGCATATAGTATGTCAGTGTGTATGTTTACCCTTATAATCTGTTGTGATAAATGTCATTGCCTCAACCTTATGCATATTATGGGCCACCCTGACTTTCTGTGTCCAGTATATTCATTACTTGCTACTTGCTAGTATATACAGTTTATGTATACCAAAAACATATTTGTTATCACCGCGTCCACATAACTCCAGTCTTTCAAAATACAAAATGAATTAAACTGTACAATAGATGCTGTAAAGAGAAAAAAGTCCAAATGGCAGAATTGCATCTCTTCCGATTACCACACCTGTAAAGAGATGAAATGAGAAGCGACCGAAATGTCACACGTGCTGAAAGTGATATCAATAAAACCATTATCTCACCAAGCAAAAAAAAGGCCCTCCCACAGTTCAATCGACAGAAAAATAAAAATGTTACGGGTTTCAGAAAATGGCAACACAAAATATATATATATATATATATATAATCAGATTTTTTGGATTATAAAACGCACTTTTTCCCCAAAAAATTTGGGAGGAAGATGGGGGTGGGCGGCGATGGAATAGAGTCACAGGAGGCAGGGTTGCTGCTGGAAGAAGTCGGTGGCGGCAGGAGTGGGGCGATGCTGTGGGCCCCGGGCTGGAAGGATGGGGCATCCCTGCGGTGCCAGGCGGCGGGCCCTGGGCTTCAAGAAAATGTCCAAGGCTCAACCGAAACCTCATTCTGCACATGCCCCGCCTCCGGTGACCATTTTCCTTAAGCCCACTGCCGTGAAATCAATGGACTCCGCACCTGTCTCGGACATTTTCTTGAAGCCCAGGGCCCGCTGCCAGGACATCCCCTCCTCCCATCCCGGGGCCCGCTGCCTCATACTGCCAGGACACCCCCTCCTCCCAGCCCAGGGCCCGCTGCTTCACACTGCCAGGACACCCCCTCCTCCCAGCCCAGGGCCCGCTGCCTCACACTGCCAGGACACCCCCTCCTCCCAGCCCGGGGCCCGCTGCCTCACACTGCCAGGACACCCCTTCCTCCCATCCCAGGGCCCGCTGCCTCACACTGCCAGGACACTCCCAGCTCCCAGGGCCTGCTGCCCAACACTGCCAGGACACCCCCTCCTGCCAGCCCAGGGCCGGCTGCCTCACACTGCCAGGACACCCCTTCCTCCCAGCCCAGGGCCTGCAGCCTCACTCTGCCAGGACACCCCTTCCTCCCAGCCCAGGGTCCGCTGCCTCACACTGCCAGGACCCTCCCAGCTCCCAGGGCCTGCTGCCCAACACTGCCAGGACACCCCCTCCTCCCAGCCCAGTGCCTGCTGCCTCACACTGCCAGGACACCCCTTCCTCCCAGCCCAGGGCCTGCTGCCTCACACTGCCAGGACACCCCCTCCTCCCAGCCCAGGGCCCGCTGCCTCACACTGCCAGGACACCCCTTCCTCCCAGCCCAGGGCCCGCTGCCTCACACTGCCAGGACACCCCCTCCTCCCAGCCCAGGGCCCGCTGCCTCACACTGCCAGGACACCCCCTCCTCCCAGCCCGTGGCCCCCTGCCTCACACTGCCAGGACACCCGCTCCTCCAAGCCCAGGGCCTGCTGCCCAACACTGCCAGGACACCCCCTCCTCCCAGCCCAGGGCCTGCTGCCTCACACTGCCAGGACACCCCCTCCTCCCAGCCCAGGGCCCGCTGCCTCACACTGCCAGGACACCCCCTCCTCCCAGCCCAGGGCCCGCTGCCTCACACTGCCAGGACACCCCCTCCTCCCAGCCCAGGGCCCGCTGCCTCACACTGCCAGGACACCCCCTCCTCCCAGCCCAGGGCCCGCTGCCTCACACTGCCAGGACACCCCCTCCTCCCAGCCCAGGGCCCGCTGCCTCACACTGCCAGGACACCCCCTCCTCCCAGCCCAGGGCCCGCTGCCTCACACTGCCAGGACACCCCCTCCTCCCAGCCCAGGGCCCGCTGCCTCACACTGCCAGGACACCCCCTCCTCCCAGCCCAGGGCCCGCTGCATCGCCCTCCTGCCACCTTCCTGCAGCAGCCGCCGCCGCCCCCTCTCTCCGGTAAGCTACCATAAATTCGGACCCCCATTTTATTAAAAACTTTTTTTTTCGTATTTACGTCCCCAAAATTTGGGGTGCGTCTTATGGTCTGCAAAATGCGGTATATTTCTTTTTTTTTTTTTACAAACTTCTTAACAAACTGAACAGGTTTGGTTTTGCCTTTATGGCACTGACCCGGAGAATCATCTTTCCAGGTTATTAATACCCCACAAAGAACACAATAAACACAAAACACAAAAAACAATGGTGGGATTGGGTGTTTTTTTTTTCACAATTTCACCTCACTTGAAATTTTTTTTCCCATTTTTCAGTATATTGTATGGCGAAAAAAAAATCCAATCCTTCATACCGCTACGATGGCGGGAAAAAATAAAGTTATGGTTCTTGGAAAAAGGGAGGAAGAAACGACAATGTAATAAAAGGAAAATAGGCTGAGGAGGCGAGGGGACTAATGATTTCTGGGCTTCAACTGTAAACTTTGGGCTTTGTTCACACGATGCGTTTTTGCTGCTGTTTTATGCAAATTAAAAGCTGCTCATTATTAAATCTGCAGCGTGTCAATTCTTTTGGCGTTTTTTTCACCGTACAAAGCAATGAAAAAGTGCAAAAACACGGGGGAAAAGTGCAATGTTTGATGAATGAACATGTATTATAGGCAAATGACACATGGTATCTGACCCAAAAAATGTAGCAAAAACGCAACAAAACCTGCTTTTTCCAAGCAGCCTCTTTTGCCAAGACAGCAGGTTTTTGCCTGCAGAAAAAAAACACAGCAGAAAAAAACGCAGCAAAAACACGTGTGAACGTAGCCTTAGTCAGTAACTTGTACAGGACACATTCACCCAAACGAAAATTGAAATTAAATTTGTGTAAAAAAAAATAGAAAAATGGGTGGAAAGCTGACAAACGAGCCGACCATGATCGGTGCAAACAGCAAATGATCAAATACGGTTCATTTTTTTGCCTGAGGTAAAGTGAAACTTAACTAAAAAGCAGCGCCCGCCTCTGCACTACAGAGCATCAAAGTAGGCTGTCACCCCTGTACGTCAACCAAACACGAGGTGCATTTACCATCATTCTCCCAGCAGGTGGCGCTCGTTATAAAGCAGAAAGCGGAGGTGACGCGAACCTCCTCGGCCACCGCACTGCACTGCGGGAAATGTAGTTTTCCTGCAGGCGCCCTGAACCCCGGGAATCGGTGACCTTTCACCCTGCGGCATGGAGGCTGAGCAGAGAGAAGCAATTATCGCTGAGCTGAGAGCGATCCAGAGCAGCACGGACAGTCTGTAAGGTTCCATCTTCACCTAAGTACGAGTAAATCCCGTGAAGCCGCCATTTCATTTCGGTGCAAATACAAGTCCCAGTCTTGCACCCCGCAGGCCATGCTGGGGATTGTAGTTCTGCAGTATCTTCCTAGTGCCTGAGGTAGATACACCCCAGAGCACAGTATAAGGTGGAACCGAGGAGAGAATGGCTGCCATGTACGGCCTGTGGCACCACAACTCCCAGCATGTCACCAGGGGGTAGTAGTTGGGCAGTAGTGCGCGGTTTCCTCACACATCTGCCATCTAGAGAGCCATTTTGCCCAGTTTTCCATGTTTGCTCTTTGCCTTTCCCGCGCCTTCTTCCATTTGCTGTAATATTATTATTTTTCGGTGTGAGACCTTGTCTTGTGCAGGACGAGTTGTACTTGTGAAGGACGCCATGTATTTTACCTCATGTCGAACGGGAAAAAAAATCCAAGTGTGTAAAAAAAAAAAAAAAAAAAAAAAAAAAGCCAGGGCTTGTTCACACGTTGCAGTTTTAACATAGGGAAAAAAATCGTTTCCCAGCAGCAGCAAAGTGCATGAGATTTGTGAATCCTTCTGCCCCCGCGGCTTATTTTTTCCTTGCAGATTTGAAGCGTCAGAGCGTTTTTTTCCCATCTGCATTGTGTCGACTCTTTCAGCATTTGAAAAATGTAAAATGCAGATATTTTACTGAATGTTTTTCCTGAAATCTGCTTCAAGTACTCCCCATGTGCACAGAGCCCTATTCTTCCATTGTATTTTGGGTTATGTTCACTTTGTGGTGACTTTGTTCTGTGCTATACTTGTATATAGGGTTTTTTTATTTTATTTAAAACCTATAAAATAACTTGGCTTTAGTTGCCTTATCCTCGGAGCCATTAGTTTTTTTCTGGAGATAGTTGTATGATGACTTGTTTTTTTGTGCGGGGGGAGCTGTAATGTTTATTGTGTTTTTGGAGGGGGTGAGACAAGGTGACCAAAGCCCGGCGATTGCAATTTTTTTTTCTCCTGTTGTGTCGTTTGCCCTATAGGATGATCTCTTTTTCTACTTGCCCAGAGGCTACTTTCACACACACGTGAAACATGTATCCTTAGGCCCTCGTTCACAAGGCTGCCCCCCGTCGGGCCGTTCTACGCTAGTACATGTACGCTTGGCGGGCGCGCCTGTGTTCTGAATACGGAGAGTGGGCTGAGCTGCTGCAGACGCCACCGATAGGTGAAAAAGGCTCGGCCTGTAGAATTGTGTTGCCAGCCGCAGTTTTGCCCAAAAATCATCGGAAAGGGAGATCCATAATAAGACCACCCTTCGTAATACTCTATAAAGGCTCATGCAGATTGGTCCCGGCACGGACTGGCCGCCTTGTTCCTGACCTGACAGTGATGACTTTGTATAATACTATGAGGCTGTCATACTCAGATCAGGAGACCCGCTGCCAGTCCGTGCCGGGACCAATCTGCACAGATGTCTACATAAGCCCTAAATACTTGAGACTCTTTGCTCTCGTGCACCTTTGCTTTGCTCAGTCTTACCTTCATACTTTGTATTTTTCTTCTGCTGTAGAGTCCAGTCTCTCCGACAACTGGTGGAATTCACAGACCCCGAAAAAGGAGAGCTGGTAAAAGCCCACAGCCAGGTAAGCTTGTCATACGTGAATTGAGGCCCCCCTCATGCACATTAGATAAGTCAGCCCAATCTGCCAACTGGGATCCGCCAAACTTCTAATGTCTCTGGCGTCCTTCCGACTGTCCCTGGCAGATTGTCGTAGGATATAAGGATTGTTCATTTTGTTCATTTTCATAGATTTTTAATTTATTACTTTTGTCAGATTCAAGTTATTTCTGACCATTGTTGGTTTTTCTTTCATTAAACGAGGGGTACCAACAATTTTGACCACGTGTGTACAAACACAACACCATGTGTGTATATATAGGATATGATTGCAAAACATCACTAAACGTCATTACCTTAAACCACCTAATGTACCATAAAGTGCAAGTGTAAAAAGACCAACGTGAAACATGGTTCACACCGTCAACATCAATAGCCATTTTTTTTTATCAAAAAAAAAACAAAATGCGCAAATCCTTAGGCAAAATTATAACAATGAAGAAAGATGTTAAAATAGTACTGTAATATTATATGAATATGGGAACAGCATATGATCTCAATCAGTGTCAGACTGAAGAACATTGGGCCCACCAGAAGATTTGATTTTGAGGGCCCTATGCACTATGAACTCTCCTGAAGGAGAAGCCAAGGCCCACCGGAAGATTCTTCGGTTCTCTGGTGGGTCAGTCCAACCCTGACCTGACCCCCCTAAATAAACATTGTATCGTTCTTGTAATTCATACCTTTGTGAAATTTAGAGTCCAATTTGATGATCCAAAAGGCTTCCCTAAGAAATAATTAATTCTTCCAGTCTCCTCCATTTGGTGAAGTGACTTTCTCAAGACTAAAAAATGAAAAACAATTAGTATTGGGGGCACTTTCACACGTTAGTGTGTCCGGTACGTGTGATGACAATTTCCACACGTACTGGAGACACTGACGTTCAAATCTATGGGTTTGCGCACGTGTCAGTGTGTTTCCACGGACCGTGTGTCCATGTGCTCCACACGCTGACATGTCTGTTTTTTACACACTGCTCGGTCTGCAAAATTTTCCACGCTGAACACACGCATGACATCCGTGTATCATCAGTGTGACATGTACTGACGCCTGGGAATCGGTGTACAGTTAGCGCCGTTCCCAAACACCGGGTACTGAATGCTGTCCTCATCATTGTCCCTTGCTCGCGCTGTTATCAGCACGAGCAAAGGACAATGTTGGGAGTAGTAGTCTGCTCCCACTGTGTCCCTGTGTAGAAATAAGAATAAAATAATAAAAATCCTTATACTCACGTGTCCGGAGATGTCCCCCGCTGTCATCCTGACTCTGTGGAGCATGAGCTGCTCCAGCGAGCGGGGCCCTGGAGCTGCGCTGAGCTCAGGAGCGGTCTCCTGTCACTCTGAGCTCCGCTCAGTGCAGGGGCCCGCTCTCTGGAGCAGCTCATGCTCCACAGAGTCAGAGGATTACGGCGGGGGACATCTCCGGACAGGTGAGGATTTTATTCTTATTTTCACACATGGACACTGCGAGAGCTGAATACTACTTCCAACAATGGGACAATGATGAGGGCAGTGTTCAGCACCCGACGCTTGGGAACAGCGCTAACTGTACACTGATTCCCAGGTGCCGGTATGTGCGCTATTGATGCGGCACGTGGTTGCTACACACGGATATGCTGGTACTGTTTTTTTCCGGTACCGGAAAAATCAGGACGTGTGAAACCGGCCTTACTGTTATGCATGTCGATAAATTGCCTGGTGGCACCTGAATATGTTCTGTTCCCGATGTAAATATTGTATGTATGAGTAAAGTATGTATGTAGACACAGGGTGCTTTCACATTGCATTCTGTGTCCCTGTTGGGGCATACGTCCGAAATCCCCCCAAAACGGGGTCCGGACGTATGTGCTGACGTGGCCATAGACTGTAAATATGCAGACAGAGCGAGCGTGCGCTCTGTTGTGCATCATTTTTGGGAGTTTATACCTACGTGTGTTCCCACTACATTAGGGTGTACTATATCCCTATATGAAGGCAAATTAACCACATTTTGCTGTGACAGAGTGACACCTAATCTCTTGGTCTGCTACTCTGGTATATATATATCTACTAGGGATTGCACCTACATCCCAAGCATCTCTTGCACCTATAAGCATTCTTTCCAGCTGCACTAGGCATATGTGATATTGACTGTTTTTTTTCTATCTAGCTACAGGGCTAGCAGGGAGAGCCGCTGAGGAGTGGGGGCGCCACTGGTGTAGGAATAAGGGTGCCAACCTCCGCTGTTAGGCAGGGGCGAGTTTGAGTGGTTAATAGGGACATTATAGTTCTTTTTATACATATGGTTTTCCACTTGGGTGGTTTGTCTGTTGTATTTTATTAACCCCTTTACAGCCTGGGACGTATTAGTACCAGGCTGTCACCTCCTGTTCAGCGCGGGCTCCGGCGGTGAGCGCACACTGAACCGGGGACATGTCAGCTGATTATTATAGCTGACATATGCCTGCAACATGAATCGCGTTCCACCCGCAGCTGTTAACATGTTAAATGCCGCTGTCAATCTGACAGCGGCATTTAACATCGCCAGTCCAGAAGCGCGGCACTTACCCCGCCCATCGATGACCCCCGTCACGTGATCGCGGGTCACCAATACGTGGGCATGACAACCCTGGGTCTGCAGCAGACCCCAGTGGTTGTCATGTGCTGATCGCAATGAGCGCCACCTAGTGGTCGGCGCTCATAGCACAGGAACATTTCTGCTACATAGAGGTGATCTGCTCATCACCTCTATGTAGCAGAGGCAATCGGACAAGTGCTGCTTCTAGTCTCCTATGGAGACTATAGAAGCAAGCAAAAAGTAAAAAAAAAAAAAAAATGTTTTTAAAAAAATATATAAGTTTAAATCACCCCCCTTTCGCCCCATTCAAAATAAAATTCAAAAAAAAAAACCCACATACACATATTTGTGTATAGAATTAATCCGATCGGTAAACGGCGTAACGAGAAAAAATTCTAAACACCAGAAGTACGTTTTTTGGTCGCCGCAACATTGCAATAAAATGCAATAACGGGCGATCAAAACATCGGATCTACCCCAAAATGGTATCAATAAAAACTTCAGCTCGGCGTGCAAAAAAAATAAGCCCTCACCCGGCCCTAGATCCCAAAAATTGGAGACGCTACTGGTCTTGGAAAATGGCGCCATTTTTTAATTTTTTTTTAAAGCAAACTTAGAAATTTTTTTTCACCACTTAAATAAAAAAGAACCTATACATGTTTGGTGTCTATGAACTCATAATGACCTGGAGAATAAGATTGGCCGGTCATCTTTAGCATTCAGTGAACATGGTAAAAAAAATAAGAAAAAACCATCTGTGGTATTGCACTTTTTTGCAATTTCACCGCACTTGGAATTTTTTTCTCGTTTTCCCGTACACGATATGGTAAAACCAGTAATGTCGTTCAAAAGTACAACTCGTCCCGCAAAAAATAAGCCCTCACATGGCCATATTGACCAAAAAATAAAAACGCTATGGCTCTGGGAACAAGGGGGGCAAAAAAACGAAAATCCCAGGGTTGCGAAGGGGTTAATTATTTATTAAAAGTTATATTTTAATTCTAAATCTGCATAATGGTATTTAATGATCAATGGTGAATTCTTGGTATTATAAGGTAGTGAATTTATTACTTGACAGTGAGCGGACACTGTTGACGTAGTGGACTTCATCTGGGTGTCCATCTTCAGTAGGTGTACATGCTTGAAAATGATGCACGGCAGAGCCCACGCTCACTATGCCAACACCATTATAGTCTATGGCCCCGTCTGGACACCGTTTCCCGGGGGATTTCGGACGTATGCCCTGATGGGAACACAGAACGCAATGTAAAAAAAACCAAAGTCACACTTTACACATCCTGAATCTTTATGAGGTGTTGTGTGTCTCATGCCCCGCTTGGGTCAGACTTTTAGCCATAAACATAAGGGGGTTGTTCACTACTGGACAACCCTGTCTTAATTGATAAAGTGCTTCAGAAAAAAAAATACACATCCCCGCCTCTCATAATTGTGCTGTTCCTGCAATCTGTGTTCTGTCACCTGGTGGTCACAAGACTTATTTTATAATGTGACCGCTGTAGACAGTCGATGGGCGCTGATCTGCTGCAGCCTTCACTATTCTATCAAATCCGACATCCCTTCTGACAGAATACTGAACGGCTGCAGACGTTCCTCGACTGCATGATGACATGGCAGGAACGGAGCCGGTCCTGAAGGTAAGTGTGTATTTTTGGAGTTTTTATTTTTTCATTTTATCTGGGCCAGTTAAGCTGGGGGGGGGTTATCTAGAAGTGGACAGCCACCTGAATTTTAATGCATATTTAACAAAATTGTATACTTTGATGCAAAATTATGAAGTGTTAGACTTTTAGTTCCAGAAAATGTGTCTGGGTATGGCAGAATAATTTATTTTTTCAAATTGAGGTTTTATTGGCTTCTTAATTGCCCAGGCAGCAAAGGTGTTACTGCATTTGTCAAATTAAAAAATTCTCATTCCTAAGATGTTTAACGTAATAATTATACATTTGCTTCCAGGCATCCGAATCTTTATCCGTGTGGAAGACACTGTTTTCTGCTGCCGGACCACCACCGCCCCCTACCTCTTGAGTTATGTCGGAGTCAGAAGAAAAAGACAGTCCCCCAAAACCTTTCAGTGCTTTTGCTTATGAATCCCAAAATGATCCTGACACACTCTCGCTGAGTGATTCTGACCCTGCCTTGTCAGATGAGGCAGAGGTGACGTCTCTAAGTCCTGGAGAAGAAGAGGATGATGAAGAAGATGCTAGACAGGAAGGAGGTCAAAAACCTTCAGTGCTTCCATTTACCCTGAAGGGAACCAATGCAGGTTTCTCCCAGCGCAGCCATGGTATCTTTGGAGGTCTACTTGACTTACAGAAGAATTCACCTCTTGGCCAGCAAAATAGAAAATGTGAGGTGGCAGATAGTCCACCGGATGAAACAAAAGGGGGGAAATCGGAGCAAGTTAGTACTGGTGTAGAAGCAGAATCTATCAAGCCAACCAGCAAGAGAACGACCAGTGCAAAACCCTTGGTTCCAAGTGGACGACTTCCAGATTATTTAGCACATCCAGAACGCTGGACTAAATACAGCTTGGAGAATGTTCCAGACACCAGTGATCGCACAAATCGCAATACCGCTCTAACCTTCCTAACAGAGCTAAAGCAGAAAAAGGAATCTAAAGAGGGCCCCAAAGAAACGAGCAAACGCTCCTACAACCAAGACTCCTCCAGTTCTGGAGAGGGCCGAATTCTCTTTTCAAAGCCCACCAAAAAGGTGCAGCAGAGCAGTGAAAAAAGTTTCTCGCACTCAGGATCTCTGGACAAGTCTGAGGCGTTGATCGATGAAGATCAGGATGAGGAGCCAGCGGAGCAGTCGGAGGGTGAAACCTTGGGGTTCCACGGAATTAAAAAACGAGTCCGAAAAAATATCAGACCTAAAACTGTTCATGAAGACGAAGGAGACGCTTCTTAAAGAGGTTGAAGATGATTGGTTGGACTGGTGGGGTTTCGAAGAGAAAACCTCATCAAAGATCAATCTCTCATGTAGTCATGTAATGAAAAAGTTAGTAACGTCGTGCATGTTGCTGTAGTTCCAACTTGATGCCATCGACTCATCAAACCTTATTTCCAGAAAGAGTTAAGGAGACACTGAACCTGACTTACTTATAAATGTCTCCTACTATGATCATAATGTGTCCCACACCTCAAGATCTGAGACCCTCCTGATGCAATCACATCCATACATGTGAATAAAACCAGCAGCTCTTTATATAAGCCTTCCTTGTATTAGAGGGGGCTTTTTAGATTAGGTGTGGTCCTTTTTAAATGAGTGCATTGTTTTTAATTGCAATGTGTGCTTCATGCCCTACGTAATGACATCTGTGTCTACATCCTATACCTCCATGGAAGAAGAACTTATGTGACGGTTTTTGCTCTTGGGGACTGGATTGCTTTATAAAAGATTTAAACAGATTCCCGTAGAACCCTTTCCATCCATCATAGTATCAGTTTGCCCAGTCTCCTTAAAGAAGAACTTTTTTTTTTTTTTTGGGGGGGGGGGGCACCTTTTATGATGACGTGTTGCGACACCTTTTTGCTGCTCTCTTCTCCATTTAAGGTCGTTCCCTACTTCTTGTTTGCTAGTAATGCAATTCTTCTGGTAAAAGGAGTCCTGCACAAGCTCTCCCCACCCAGTAGTAAAGATCGAACTTCTCTTTCCCGGGGACTCCTAGCCAAATGAGTTCCCTCTATGGTACATATACCAGTGGCCTAAGTTGCTGTGTATCCCACTACTAGGGCAGGTGATCTTCAACATTGAAAAGGCTTGAAAGGAAGAGGCGGCCCAAGGACCTACCGCATTCGTAATGTGTACGTGTAATTCCCTCCAGGACGTCTTTCTGAACAATCCCAGAATTAGTGTAATCCCTTGGTAACTGCCCACCCAGGAAAACCCAATATGGCCAAATAAAATTGCTTTCCTGGACCATACTAGTAAATTTAGGAATAACCAGGCACCTCCCTTTAGTACAAATAGGATTGGTGTGTTCGGTAAAGAAATTTGTGTAGATGTGAAGAGTTTGAACTTCTATCAAGGCTCTTCTTCTTTTTTGTTAAGTGTTTCGTGAAAACTACTATTAAAGGGCAACCTTGACAAAATCTTTAAGCCTTTATTGAGTACGTAAGTCGGTATGAATGCAGCCTTCACATTGATCCAGCAATAAGCGTTTCATACGGATGAACCTGTTTTGTGCCTCTTACCTTTGTAAGAGAGGTCCTTGTTTTACTGTAATTTAGTGAATCTTGCATCAAGGACCAGCGTTTCTAAATAAAAAATTTTAAAAAATGGACTGTATTAGGCGCAAAGGATGGGTGATGTCCTGAGTAAAAATAGAAAACGATAGTATTTCTTCAATTGTTTTCCAAAGACAATGCGTTTCAGGGCTCAAAGGGTCAATTTCTCAAGTGACGAGATAGGAATGAGACAAAACACTGCGATGTACAGACCAAAAGTTTGGACACACCTTCTCATTTAAAGATTTTTCTGTATTTTCATGACTGAAAATTGTACATTCACACTGAAGGCATCAAAACTATGAATTAACACATGTGGAATTATATACTTAACAAAAAAGTGTGAAACAACTGAAAATATGTCTTATATTCTAGGTTCTTCAAAGTAGCCACCTTTTGCTTTGATGACTGCTTTGCACACTCTTGGCATTCTCTTGATGAGCTTCAAGAGGTAGTCACCGGAAATGGTCTTCCAACAATCTTGAAGGAGTTCCCAGAGATGCTTAGCACTTGTTGGCCCTTTTGCCTTCACTCTGCTGTCCAGCTCACCCCAAACCATCTCGATTGGGTTCAGGTCTGGTGACTGTGGAGGCCAGGTCATCTGGCGTAGCACCCCATTCACTCTCCTTCTTGGTCAAATAGTCCTTACACAGCCTGGAGGTGTGTTTGGGGTCATTGTCCTGTTGTAAAATAAATGATGGTCCAACTAAACGCAAACCGGATGGAATAGCATGCCGCTGCAAGATGCTGTAGTAGCCATGCTGGTTCAGTATGCCTTCAATTTTGAATAAATCCCCAACAGTGTCACCAGCAAAGCACCCCCACACCATTACACGTCCTCCTCCATGCTTCACGGTGGGAACCAGGCATGTAGAGTCCATCTGTTCACCTTTTCTGCGTCGCACAAAGACACGGTGGTTGGAACCAAAGATCTCAAATTTGGACTCATCAGACCAAAGCACAGATTTCCACTGGTCTAATGTCCATTCCTTGTGTTCTTTAGCCCAAACAAGTCTCTTCTGCTTGTTGCCTGTCCTTAGCAGTGGTTCCCTAGCAGCTATTTTACCATGAAGGCCTGCTGCACAAAGTCTCCTCTTAACAGTTGTTGAAGAGATGTGTCTGCTGCTAGAACTCTGTGTGGCATTGACCTGGTCTCTAATCTGAGCTGCTGTTAACCTGCGATTTCTGAGGCTGGTGACTCGGATAAACTTATCCTCAGAAGCAGAGGTGACTCTTGGTCTTCCTTTCCTGGGGCGGTCCTCATGTGAGCCAGTTTCTTTGTAGCGCTTGATGGTTTTTGCAACTGCACTTGGGGACACATTCAAAGTTTGCCCAATTTTTCGGACTGACTGACCTTCATTTCTTAAAGTAATGATGGCCACTTGTTTTTTCTTTACTTGGCTGCTTTTTTCTTGCCATAATACAAATTCTAACAGTCTATAAAGTAGGACTATCAGCTGTGTATCCACTAGACTTCTGCAAAACACAACTGATGGTCCCAACCCCATTTATAAGGCAAGAAATCCCACTTATTAAACCTGACAGGGCACACCTGTGAAGTGAAAACCATTTCTGGTGACTACCTCTTGAAGCTCATCAAGAGAATGCCAAGAGTGTGCCAAGCAGTCATCAAAGCAAAAGGTGGCTACTTTGAAGAACCTAGAATATAAGACATATTTTCAGTTGTTTCACACTTTTTTGTTAAGTATATAATTCCACATGTGTTAATTCATAGTTTTGGTGCCTTCAGTGTGAATGTACAATTTTCCTAGTCATGAAAATGCAGAAATTTCTTTAAATGAGAAGGTGTGTCTAAACTTTTGGTCTGTACTGTATGTAGCTCAGCAGTTGGCATAAAAACACGCCTTTGCCACTGTAGCAAACATTTTCTTAAACACAGTTATTAAACCCTTAACTACTAATGCGCCTTTTCACAGCGGCCATCAAAGGACTTTATTCCTCAATGACACTGTTTCACAGCGCTCAGGAAGAAGTGTATAGCGCCCCCCCAACGGGCAAAAAAGCCGTGTGGTGTCAGATGTATATGACAGCTGACACTTCGTCATCGGTTCAGATCAGTTTTGGAGCTAATCGGGACCCAATTACACCTTTTTAGATGCCGCTGTGATTCGTGACAGCTGCATCTAAATGGTTAAAAGAGGGAGAGGACTCCCTCTTTGACACTATCTGCTCCCTTTGATAGTTGGTATCAGCCTGAGGTCCTCTGATGACCTCAGGGTTCAGTGAGCTGTATGTGATGTGAGGAGTCACAAGGCTGCAGTCACATAGTGACTGCAGACTTTTGTGACAAACCTGGGCAACCCCTTTAAATCAGAAGATTGACAAAGAGCACCTATCACATGGAAAACTGAATGAATGATGTAAACGAAGACCAAAATTTAAAAATGTTCTCAAATACACTGAATGTAATTCTGAAAAAAACTCATGTTTAATTTAGTGATAATAGCTCTTGTCCTATAAGGAAGCGAAACTGAAGTCAGGCTCTCTGCTGTCTCACTATTTTGAAATATTTTTGACTTCCTGCATCTGAGCTGATAGATACCACTGTGTGGGGGAGACTGGGAGCGTGCAGCATGGAATCACAGGGTAGATGTGTGCTGCTGTCAATATTAAAAAGAGACAACATAAAATTGGTTCCTGTGTATTTTGGAGGAGAAGGTAGAAACAGCAACAGGTAAATCTTATCATAGACTTCTATATGTGTCTGTCAACAGGATATATTGAGAAATTCAGATTACAGGTAGCTGATTCCTTCCTTTCTAAATTAACCATTTACAAGATGCCACGGCCCCTTCTTGCAGAATAACCCGAAGTTAAATAATTTCTAATATACTTTAGAAAATTGAATGCTGCCCAAACTGTGGGCCGCATGAATCCGATCCTTCCTGCATGGTTGCCGCCAGGTACACTGCTCTGAAAGGCTCCAGCGTTTCAGAGAAATTATATTTTAAACAAGCACTCCTCTCCCCATCAACTTTTTTATCCTCTTAAAATATTGCAGTCATCATATTATATAGCACTGTGTACTTACAATTGCTCCTTTTGCTTTTCTATCCAGCTTATTCGTCTCGTTTCCATTAGAACTATGACATGTGATTTAAAACTGACTAGCTGAAGTATTCTAAGCTCCATGTAGAAACAGGAGGTCAATTTTTCTTGAATGATTAATGAGTCACAGCAAAAGTCACTAGTGGAGTGGGGGGGTGGAGCAGCTGGGTCAGGCGTTAGAGGGGAATGATTTCTGCAGGGACAAGAGACTTCCTGTTTCTACATAGAGCAGAGAAAGGAGAAGAATTAGTTGGGTAGAAGGGCAAAATGAGCAATTGTAACTACACAGTGCTATAATATGATTACAATCAGGGCCACCATCCGGCTATTACTGGTGTATGGGGCTCGGTGAGCAGAAGCAAAGAGGAGGGGCTCGGACTGGATGAGACATGCTGCGCAGCCTGCGCTGAGGCGGCACAGGCGAGCCACTGTCTGAACGACCTGGCAAACTGCGTGGCACATTGGGACCTGGGCTAATTACTTTGCTTTATTAAGCCCAGGGGGCCCAGTTACTCACAGCCGCAGCTACGTACATTGTTTAGCTGCCGCATGGGGCCGGCCGTGTCTGACACTAGTGATGTCAGGCGCTGCTGGCCCGCCCTCTGTTCCTAAGCTGCTGGCCCGCCCTGGGCCCTTGCGGCACATTATATGCAGGAGTTGAGGGCCTGCCTGACCTCCCTTTTCACCATCTAATCTCCCATTTGCCCACCCCCTTTTATATTTAGTGCTGAAATTCAAGAAGGGCCATATTAGTAAGTGCCTTATCATCTCAAACACATTGGTCAACAATAACCTGAAAATGGCCAATCCTTTTAATCATAGTTTATAGTTTTTGTCACCACTTATATCATAAAATAATAAATAAGCAGAAACTGCTTTTGTAATAGACTTAACACGTCCAGAAGAGATCCCTTTTCAACAGTCACCTCATCATAACAAGGATTACCATGAGAAATAACAGAATCCACCATTCACAGTAGGTAGTGTCACATCTCTCCTCTTCCCCCTTCCTGCACAATGACTTCTGCATGTCACTAAACATGAGAACATGAATAGAAAACTCCCAGGGAAATAGAGTCCCCTATAATATCTTGTGAAATATATAAAGTGGGTACGGAAAGTATTCAGACCCCTTTAAATTTTTTAATCTGTTTCATTGCAGCCATTTGGTAAATTCTAAAAAATTCATTTTTTTCTCATTAAAGTACACTCTGCACCCCATCTTGACTGAAAAAAAAAAACAAATGTAGAAATTTTTGCTAATTTATTAAAGAAAAACTGAACTATCACATGGTCATAAGTATTCAGACCCTTTGCTCAGTATTGAGTAGAAGCACCCTTTTGAGCTAGTACAGCCATCAGTCTTCTTGGGAATGATGCCACAAGTTTTTCACACCTGGATTTGGGGATCCTCTGCCATTCTTCCTTGCAGATCCTCTCCAGTTCCGTCAAGTTGGATGGTGAACGTTGGTGGACAGCCATTTTCAGGTCTCTCCAGAGATGCTCAATTGGGTTTAGGTCAGGGCTCTAGCTGGGCCAGTCAAGAATGGTCACAGAGTTGTTCTGAAGCCACTCCTTTGTTATTTTAGCTGTGTGCTTAGGGTAATTGTCTTGGAAGGTGAACCTTTGGCCCAGTCTGAGGTCCAGAGCACTCTGGAAGAGGTTTTCATCTAGGATATCTCTGCAGCTGAAAAACACCCCCATAGCATGATGCTGCCACCACCATGTTTCCCTATTGGATAGGTGATGAGCAGTGCCTGGTTTTCTCCACACATACCGCTTAGAATTATCACCAAAAAGTTCTATCATCTCATCAGACCAGAGAATCTTATTTCTCATAGTCTGGGAGTCCTTCATGTGTTTTTAAGCAAACTCTATGTGGGCTTTCATATGTCTTGCTTCCGTCGGGCCACTCTGCCATAAAGGCCCGACTGGTGGAGGGCTGTAGTGATAGGAGAAAGTTCCACAAAGTCAACTATCTCCCTACTGCATCTCTGGAGCTCAGCTACAGTGATCTTGGGGTTCGTCTCTCACCAAGGCTCTTCTCCCACGATTGCTCAGTTTAGCTGGATGACCAGGTCTAGGAAGACATCTGGTGGTCCCAAATTTCTTCCATTTAAGGATTATGGAGGCCACTGTGCTCTTAGGAACCTTGAGTAATGCAGAAATTCTTTTGTCAACTTGCCCAGATCTTTGCCTTGCCACAATTCTGTCTCTGAGCTCCTTGGGCAGTTCCTTTTGAGCTCCCATTTGATCTGACATGTACTGTGAGCTGTGAGGTCTTATATAGACAGATGTGTGCCTTTCCAAATCAAGTCCTATCAGTATAATTAAACACAGCTGGACTCCAATGAAGGAGTAGAACCATCACAAGGAAATGGACAGCATGTGACTTAAATATGAGGGTCTGAGCAAAGGGTCTGAATACTTTGATATTTCAGTTTCTTTTTTAACCCCTTTACAGCCTGTGCTGTATTTGTACGCACAGGCTGTAACCCCCGGTTCAGTGAGGGCTCCGGCGCTGAGCCCGCACTGATCCGGGCACATGTCAGCTGTAAGAATCAGCTGACATGTGTCCGCAACAGCCGCGGGTGGAATCGCGATCCACCCGCGGCTGTTAACATGTTAAATGCCGCTGTCAATCTCTGACAGCGGCATTTAACATCGCCGCGCCGGAAGCGCATCACTTACCCCACCCATCGGTGACCGCGTCACGTGATCGCGGGTCACCGATGGGTGGGCATGACAAGCCTGGGTCTGCTGCAGACTCCAGTGGTTGTCATGAGCTGGTCGCTATGAGCGCCACCTAGTGGTCCGCGCTCATAGCACAGGACCATTTCTGCTACATACAGGTGATCTGCTGATCATCTCTTTGTAGCAGAGGCGATCAGACAAGTGCTGCTTCTAGTCTCCTATGGGGACTATAGAAGCAAGCAAAAAGTGAAAAAAAAAGTTTTCAAAAATATTTAAAAAAATATAAAAGTTTAAATCACCCCCCCCTTTCGCCCCATTCAAAATAAAATAGTAAAAAAAAAAACCCACATACACATATTTGGTATTGCCGTGTTCAGAATCGCCCGATCTATCAATATAAAAAAAGAATTAATCAGATCGGTAAACGGCGTAACGAGAAAAAATTCTAAACGCCAGAATTACGTTTTTTGGTCGCCGCAACATTGCAATAACGGGTGATCAAAACATCGGATCTACCCCAAAATAGTATCAATAAAAACGTCAGCTCAGTGCGCAAAAAATAAGCCCTCATCCAGCCCCAGATCCTGAAAAATGGAGACGCTATGGGTCTTGGAAAATGGCGCCATTTTTTCATTTTTTTTTTACCAAACTTTGGAATTTTTTTTCACAACTTAAATAAAAAAGAACCTATACATGTTTGGTGTCTACAAACTCGTAATGACCTGGAGAATAATAATGGCAGGTCAGTTTTCGCATTCAGTGAACGTGGTAAAAAAAATAATTAAAAAAAATCTGTGGTATTGCACTTTTTTTGCAATTTCACCGCACTTGGAATTTTTTTCCCGCACACGATATGGTAAAACTAGTAATGGCGTTGAAAAGTACAACTCGTCCCGCAAAAAATAAGCCCTCACACGGCCATATTGACCAAAAAATAAAAACGCTATGGCTCTGGGAACAAGGGGAGCAAAAAACGAAAATGCAAAAAACGGAATTTCCCAGGGTTACGAAGGGGTTAATAAATTTGCAAAAATTTCTACATTTCTGTTTTTTTCAGACAAGATGGGGTGCAGAGTGTACTTTTAATGAGAGAAACTTTTTAAAGTTTACCAAAGTGCTGCAATGAAACAAGTGAAAAATTTAAAGTGGTCTGAATACTTTTTGTACCCACTGTACATGCATATGTCCATACCTCCAAACAGGCAAAAGAGCAGCTTCCATAAATGTACAGAAAACAATACAATAATTCTGCAATCAGAAATACGTATTATAAAAACATTATCACGATCTGGTTTCAATTAAAGGGGTTGTCCAGTAGTTTAGATTACTCTCCCAATGTATCCCCCGGGGCCTCTAAGGATTTTTGTAATTGGCTTACATTGCAGATACTGCCTGTGAGCGGCGCTATCACTGGCCGCTCACAGGCATCACGTGACCCCTGGCTGCAGCCAGCACTGACATCCGCTGACGTCACGACAAGTGCTGGCAGCAGCCGGGGGTCTTTTTCTTCCTGGTTCCATGGTGGATGCCAGGCTGTAGGCGAGGTTATTCCCCTGCGTCACACCCGGCATCCACCGCGTGCTCTGCCTTTCCCCATTCATTGAGAAAGCGTGCGGTGGATGCTGGGTGTGACGTGGGGGAATAACCCCGCCCACAACCACCGCAGGGGCCCCAGTGCTGAGTCACGCCTCACTTGTCGTGACGTCCGTGCGGGGGTCACATGAAGCCTGTGAGCGGCCAAGGATAGCGCCGCTCACAGGCAGAAAAAGCAACGCAAGGTATAAAAATATATATAAAAAGAGTATTGGATATTTTAAGAAATGTTTAATAGATTAGAGTTGAGTAGGGCCCGGCCAGAAGAGTCCACCTTGTCCTGGTGGTGGCTTAAAAAATCTTTTGGCCAAAACAAAAGCTGCTGGCTATGTATGTGATCTTGTCTTCACTGGTTACTGGTAATGTGTGATTGGTGAGGACGTGGTGCAGAAGTGGAGTTTTTCCAAGAGTGGGCGGGTGTGACTGTGGAAGGTTCACGGGATGGAGGTGGAGCTGGGGTGGAGTCTGGGCAGAGTTTCAAGGGGGCCCGAAAATTTTGCAAGTACAGGGCCATGTAATTCCCTGATTACAATATATTAATAGGATAAAAACTTTGATGGGAGTTCTAGTTTAAAGGTTTGGCCAGAGACTAGACTTATCCAGTGCAACCCCCGGGCAGTTCTTTCCAGTGCTGCTAAAGGTGATTGACAGGTCTCTCCGAAGTACACACATGGGAGAAGACCTGTCAACCACTTGGAGTTGTGCTGGGAAGAGTCCGATTTTTTAAGTTTTATAACTTTACAGTGTTTTATAGAAATATATATCTGGCAGGAATTGTGCAGCCAGTCTCTGATTCATTCTGCATGTGGTCTGGGCAGCAAGAATCATCCGACGGGTTCCCTTTAAGCCAGATTTTCTAGCAATCTTGCACCTTATTTTCAGAGGCCGGTCTCCGAAGTCCAGAAGGTTTTTTTGTTGTCTTTGATTTCTTGTATACAGTGCTCAACTAGCGCTGTATATACAATACAGGCATGTATGTACAGCAACGGAAGAGCTGCTGGGTCATGGAGATATAAGATTTATTGTTACATTCTGCTTGTATCTCATGACATTCTCTAATACGTAATGAGGTGGTGATAACCTGGTGGGAACATCCTTGCAGTATAACCTTACATATAACTCCTATGTGAACTGATGAATATTATGCTGCTGTATAATATGATACTGTTCCTTTACTCTTTGCACATGAAAGCAGTATATAACTTCCCGTAGATCTTGTCTGGTAGACATGTAACGATAAAATGAAATGTTTTGAGGAATTTGGGCACCTTCAGGCATCGTCAGGAAACTTGAGAAGTTTCTCACTGAATCACTGGTCGACAAACTCGTAAAACTATAAAGAGACAAACAGGTGTGCAGACATACTACTACCGTCACTCATTTGACCCCTACATTTCAGCTTTTTTTTTTCTTTGAGGTTTTTGTAAGAAGGTTGTATTTTAATTTCTCATTTGCTAGGAAGCCAAACAGATGGGAATATCCGTGGTAAAATTATCTAGGGGCTGAGACTTCCCTGCCAATGTCCTGGCACTAATTTTAGAGATCTGAGCATGTGGATGGTCTGGGGTCTCTTATGAAAACAGGGTGTCTGACGCATTTCAAAACCTATACTGGTGGTTGTAACTCTGTGGTCTAAGATAAAGGGGCTTCTTACCCTATGTTATAAAGCAGTTTAATGACTGTGTTGTATTTCATACAGAACCTAAGAAAAGCTAGAAGACGATTAATCAGGTGTCGTGTTATGGAGGCATTCTCCCCTAGAAGATACACGGGATGTCTTGTGATCCAGTGATCGAAGAAGAACCCATTGTTTCATAGTGTAGGGATTATGTGCCATCATATATAGATTCTAGGAGAGCACTGAGTACTAGGTATAGAAATAAGCTGCAATGGGTATACCTTTTATGTGCTATGGACTTAAGTACCAAGGATATGGGCAATAACAGCTAGAGAGAGGCCAATATACTGTACAGACCAAAAGTTTGGACACACCTTCTCATTTAAAGATTTTTCTGTATTTTTATGACTTTGAAAATTGTACATTCACACTGAAGGCATCAAAATTATGAATTAACACATGTGGAATTATATACTTAACAAAAATGTGTGAAACAACTGAATATATGTCTTATATTCTAGGTTCTTCAAAGTAGCCACCTTTTGCTTTGATGACTGCTTTGCACACTCTTGGCATTCTCTTGATGAGCTTCAAGAGGCAGCCACCAGAAATGGTTTTCACTTCACAGGTGTTCCCTGTCAGGTTTAATAAGTGGGATTTCTTGCCTTATAAATGGGGTTGGGACCATCAGTTGTGTTGTGCAGAAGTCAGGTGGATACACAGCTGATAGTCCTACTGAATAGACTGTTAGCTGCTTTTTTCTTGCCATAATACAAATTCTAAGTAAAGAAAAATGAGTGGCCATCATTACTTTAAGAAATGAACGTAAGTCAGTCCGAAAAATTGGGCAAACTTTGAATGTGTCCCCAAGTGCAGTTGCAAAAACCATCAAGCGCTACAAAGAAACTGGCTCACATGAGGACCGCCCCAGGAAAGGAAGACCAAGAGTCACCTCTGCTTCTGAGGATAAGTTTATCCGAGTCACCAGCCTCAGAAATCGCAGGTTAACAGCAGCTCAGATTAGAGACCAGGTCAATGCCACACAGAGTTCTAGCAGCAGACACATCTCTTCAACAACTGTTAAGAGGAGACTTTGTGCAGCAGGCCTTCATGGTAAAATAGCTGCTAGGGAACCACTGCTAAGGACAGGCAACAAGCAGAAGAGACTTCTTTGGGCTAAAGAACACAAGGAATGGACATTAGACCAGTGGAAATCTGTGCTTTGGTCTGATGAGTCCAAATTTGAGATCTTTGGTTCCAACCACCGTGTCTTTGTGCGACGCAGAAAAGGTGAACGGATGGACTCTACATGCCTGCTTCCCACCGTGAAGCGTGGAGGAGGAGTTGTGATGGTGTGGGGGTGCTTTGCTGGTGACACTGTTGGGGATTTATTCAAAATTGAAGGCATATTGAACCAGCATGGCTACCACAGCATCTTGCAGCGGCATGCTATTCCATCCGGATTGCGTTTAGTTGAACCATCATTTATTTTTCAACAGGACAATGACCCCAAACACACCTCCAGGCTGTGTAAGGGCTATTTGACCAAGAAGGAGAGTGATGGGGTGCTACGCCAGATGACCTGGCCTCCACAGTCACCAGACCTGAACCCAATCGAGATGGTTTGGGGTGAGCTGGACCTCAGAGTGAAGGCAAAAGGGCCAACAAGTGCTAAGCATCTCTGGGAACTCCTTCAAGATTGTTGGAAGACCATTTCCGGTGACTACCTCTTGAAGCTCATCAAGAGAATGCCAAGAGTGTGCAAAGCAGTCATCAAAGCAAAAGGTGGCTACTTTGAAGAACCTAGAATATAAGACATATTTTCAGTTGTTTCACACTTTTTTGTTAAGTATATAATTCCACATGTGTTAATTCATAGTTTTGATGCCTTCAGTGTGAATGTACAATTTTCAAAGTCATGAAAATACAGAAAAATCTTTAAATGAGAAGGTGTGTCCAAACTTTTGGTCTGTACTGTACATCTAGTAAATACTGCAGACTATGGAAGAAGTTATAAAAAATTGAAAGAAGGAAGAAAAGTCATGGGGAAGAGTGAAGACCATAGTAATCTTTACTTGTTTTCACCAGACAACTCTTTTATCACCTATACATGTGATAAATAACTGATCGGTGAGGGGTCCGACCAATGGGATTCGTACCAAGTGGCAGAATGGGAATTTTTTATTGCAGGTTGGATACTTGGCCGACATTCCATTTATTTATTTTACTCACTTATACAGCGCTAATAATTCCACAGCGCTTTACGGATATCATAATCGCTGTCCCCATTGGGACGTACAATCTAAATTCCCTATCAGTATGTCTTTGGAGTGTGGGAGGAAAGTGGAGAACATGGAGGAAACCCACACAAACACGGGGAGAACATACAAATTTCTTGCAGATATTGTCCTTGAGGCTTGATGGGATTTAAACCCAGGACCCCAGTGCTACAAAGCAAGAGTGCTAACAACTGAGCCACCATGTCCATTCCTTCTCTATGGGGATGCCAGAAAAAGTGCAAGTCTCAGCAGCCCCAAATAGAGTGGTGGCTGAGCAGAAATAGAAGTGCCCTGTTCTGTAGATCAGTGCATGTCCCAGCGGTTAGACCCCACCAATCAATAACTTATCTCTTGTGGATAGGTAATAATTTGTTTTCACCCGATAAACCCTTTAAGCTCTTCATGTCCTGAACTCACTGACTGACTCCTGAGAGCTGTCATATTATTCTGTGTCTACTCCCATGTAATCATTGAGCAATGCAGCAACTGTCCTCTGTGCTTCATCCAGGTAGTCGCACACTTCCTGCTTCTCCGGCCACCGCCTCTTGCTCCTCCTCACACAGGTGTTGTAGGTGCCAGGCTAGGAGCATAGTACAGAAGAGCGCTTGGGCTCTAGGTAACAGTTGTGTGTCTTTGTAGTGGATAGGAAGGGCTGAAATCCTGTAAAGTTGCCTGGTTTGTGGCTCCGTTCCCTTCCCGCTGGATGCTGTGCATTCTTCCTGATCATGGGTCTTCTGGAAGCTCTGGGTTGACATCTCAGGAGGAAATCCTTAGCTGCTTACTCTGTCGTCCAGGTCTGTACACTGCTGCCTTGTCTTCTTTCATTATTTCTTGCAATTGGTAACAGTTTCTGTCTATAATTTATGTATCTCTTGTGTAATATCTGCATGAAGGCAAGTTCCTGGTACCAGCACCTGGGACATTTACGTGACCTTGAGACTGTCACATTTTATATTGTGTTTTTATATTGCCTGTGTTGTTACTGTCACATTATTTCATTTATACGTCATGGCACCTGGTGTCACATGTTCTTCTCTGTCTTTTAGCAGCTCGGACACATATTCATCTCGGCGATAAGCAAGTGACGTTCTAAGATGATGGCTGGTGAGGATTGCCACTTACTTACATTTTGACCTACCTAACAAGTGCAGCATGACAATAATGGTTGCCAGTGACAATTCTTCCATGGTCATCCTGTTATTACCAGTAATTGAAATTATTAGGGAAATTGGAAGTTTTCTTTCTGAAGTTCTTGCCCAAACTCGTATTTAGAAAATGTTTGTGCACCATTTCTGGAAATTAACACAGAGGGAGATCCATAGAGCTTTAACGCCAGAACAATGTTGTAAAATGTGCCACATGGTGCACCATCTTTGTGTCACATTCCATGTCCAGTGCATAGAGTCTTGATTCACGGTGTGTGGTGCTAGATGGAAACACAAGAAGCAATGGGATGAAACTGAAAGGGAGAAGATACAGATTAGATATTAGAAAAAACTTTTTGACAGTGAGGGTGATCAATAAGTGGAGCAGGCGGCCACGAGAGGTGGTGAGTTCTCCTTCAATGGAAGTCTTCAGAGGTTGGACAGACATCTGTCTGAGATGGTTTAGTGAATCCTGCATTGAGCAGGGGGTTGGACACGATGACCCTGGAGGTCCCTTCCAACTCTAACATTCTGGGATGCTATGATTCTAGATGCCACCAAAGTTGGCTTTTGATTAAGTATCCCAGCCAGAATGACCTGTCAAGGATGTTATAGAGAAGGAGGAGTCGATCAGATATACATTTTTGTGGGAAAAGTTTCTGTAGATCTACCATTTTATAGGCCGTCCTATTCAGTGATTGACAGTCTTCCATGTATGATCCTGAATGCAGTCATAATTGTCAATCATTAGTACAATCGCCCACTGCATGCAAACATGAATAAAATACAACTTCTACTGAATATTTTCCAACAAGCCTGTGTATCATTCTGCTCAGCTTCTCCTTCTCTACGCCATGCTGTCCATAGAGTACAACATAACAGGTTCCCTTTAAGTCATACATGTCATGGTTCGTGGGCCATATCTGGCACACAGGGTGATTTATATTTGGCCCAGAACCACCACCCCTATGTGGGGTCCATTATACTGTATGGAGGACTTTACCGGACCCATTATACTTTATGGAGGACTATGTGAGGCCCGTTATTCTGTATGGAGGACTATGCGGGGCCTGTTATTCTGTATGGAGGACTATGCGGGGCCCGTTATTCAGTATGGAGGACTATGCGGGGCCCGTTATTCAGTATGGAGGACTATGCGGGGCCCGTTATTCAGTATGGAGGACTATGCGGGGCCCGTTATTCAGTATGGAGGACTATGCGGGGCCCGTTATTCTGTATGGAGGACTATGCGGGGCCCGTTATTCTGTATGGAGGACTATGCGGGGCCCGTTATTCTGTATGGAGGACTATGCGGGCCCGTTATTCTGTATGGAGGACTATGCGGGGCCCTTTATTCTGTATGGAGGACTATGCGGGGCCCTTTATTCTGTATGGAGGACTATGCGGGACCCTTTATTCTGAATGGAGGACTATGCGGGGCCCGTTATTCTGTATGGAGGACTATGCGGGGCCCGTTATTCTGTATGGAGGACTATGCGGGGCCCGTTATTCTGTATGGAGGACTATGCGGGGCCCTTTATTCTGTATGGAGGACTATGCGGGGCCCTTTATTCTGAATGGAGGACTATGCGGGGCCCGTTATTCTGTATACTGGTTGGCTCACGACTTTGTTCAAGTTTTCCATTTTGACCTTCTGTGTGTTTGAATTTGACACCCCTGCCTTAAGTTAATCCAGAGAGAGGCACCATCTTTGTGGCTCTTCAGGGCCCATTTTCTTGGTTGGTTACATTTAGTTTAAGTATGCATGGCAGCAGACATATTCCTCTCTGCAGACCTAGGGATGGAGGGGTTGGGTAACCAGTAGACATAAAAGCTTAGGTGCCACCTGCCCCCCACTAGGAATCTGTCAGAACCGATTAGGGTACGAACACATGGGGTGCCAGGGTAATTTTTCTAAAAAGTATTGTTAATTAATTTCTCATTGTTATTGGACACTCGGTTTTGCAGGATTGAGTTATATACCCTTGGCAGCTAATGCAGCAGATTTTCCATATTGAAAATTTGCTGCAGTTTGTGGTTCCAGCCTTTGCAAATCTCATGCACAAACTGCGGAGAATACCCACAGCATAAATTGATCATGTGCTTGTTTTTCCAGAAGCAGCGCCACTATTGTTCACAGGCTGTGAGTGGTATTGCATTTCAGTTCTATTTCAGCAACACTTTCATTATTGCACTATTCTCTTCACCCCTTAGCTCTAGGTGTAATGCCCATTTGTCCACAACACTGAGGACTTAGGACCTAAGGGCTGATGATTGTAAACTTTGGAATGCAGATTTTTTTTTTTTAATAGCTGAAGTGGAAGCAAAGACAAAAAACATTCATCAAAGATCATACAGTGTCATATTAGGGTGTTGTCTCCTGGGCTGCAGAGAATTGGCATTGTGTGTTTATCGAGGGCCAAAATTTCTTCTTAGATTATAATGAAAGATTAGGACAGGTATGCTGAAAGTATGTTCCTTGTCTTGCTCTTTCCTAAGGTTACCTTCACCTGCCGTGGGTTTATTTCTGCAGCAGTGTCCTTCACAAGTATAGCCACATGGATTATTCTGTGGATTGTATAGGGATATGCTGTGGATTTCACTACTCGCTGACTATGCAATAAGTGAGATCTTCAGATCTTTTTGCAAAATTTGACTGGGTTTTTGAAAATCCCATCCAGTTGCATTGCATTACACATTATTGTAGATTTTTAGTGCAGACTGAAAATTGGCCTGAGGGTATTTGCGCATTTTTATCGACTGTCCAATAATTACTCGTCATTTGGCAACCCTGGTTCTCAATAGGAAACCTACGTGGTTTTTAGGACTGCTCCGATTATCCACCCGAAAAAGTGCCCAGAAACCGCTCCAAATAATTCTCCTATTCATTTCCATGTAAGGGTATGTGCACACAAGTCTTTTCTGAAGAGTTTTCAGAGCAAAAAATGAGCAAAACCTCCATTGTTTTTCAGGAGGATTTTGGAGAGTTTCCACTCCTAAACCTCCAATCTTTGAGTGCTCATATCCAAAAATTGACTTACTGTTCCTATGTTCAGGCTTTGGAGCATCTTTTAACTGCTTCAGTTTTCCAGAAAACACCAAGCTGTGAAAAGAAATGAGTGAACCATTTTTTCAGGCGTTTTCCCGGATGGAAGATGCTTCATACTTTACAACAGAAGTGAATGTGAAGGCAATAAAATGCCCAGAACATGCCTAGGTGTCTTGGAACGTTTTGTGAGTGTGACCGCATGAAAAAAAAAAAAGCTGGCGTTTTACTAATTGCTTAATGAACTTAGTAAAACGCCCACAAATCACCCAAAAAACTGCTACAAGAAACACTTAAAGAAACCCTCCAATGAACTTTTTTTTGATAAACGTGTATGTAGTGTCAGTGTGTAAATATTCTCGCCTACCCCTGTCTTCTGCAGCATCCAGTGCTGCTCTGCTCCTCTTCACAGTGACGTCACCACTTTTTACACTAGTGTCTGTGTCACTCGGCAGTGGGTTTTACAATGTAAGTCTATGGATTGTCATAGGCTTACACTGTAAAAGAGACTTCCGGCTTGTGCATAGAGCACAGCGTGATCCGGCAAGTCGGAATAGTCGTCACGTGACTCGGAAGAGGAGCGATGTTGGAAACAGGAGAAGACGGCAGTAGGTGAGTATATTAACACACTGACACTACAGTACATGCACATATACACAGATTTAGGGAGAAGAAAAAGTTAATGGGAAGATTCTTTAAGAAAATGTCAACAAAAATATTTAGAAAACGCTTGAAAAACGTTCATAAAAGACGTTTGAGGGGGAAAAAATTGCTGTGGTTTCCATTTGAAAACCAGGTTGGTTTTGCCCTCCTGAAAAAGCTGATGTGTGAACATACTCTGAGGGTGCTCGCAGCACTCATGATCGCACTGCGGCGGTTTCTTCCAGCCTGAATATGGCTTATCAATTTTCTCGACATGTTTTTTGTAGTGGATACTTTTATTCCTCATAAATTGATGATTCTGAACAGTCCTTTACTTCACAGCTCTGCTCCTTACTGTTCCTCTCTATTTCCTAGCAATGGAAGAATAAATTGACCCCTGGCATTTCTCGGAGGACCTGTCCTGTTGATTTGGCTCGGCATTATGTAATGCTTAGTGTTTCCCTTTGGTGGCGCTGCAGAGTTATCGACACTTACTATGTACACCAATCAAGGCTGTTTGCTTGGAGTCACGGGGATCTATATGATCAGTTTATTGTCAAGGGACTTTTCTAGCTATGATGGGTTAGAAGAGAGCAGGGCAAGGGGAATCATATCGTCATGGACTGTTTTATGACCGCTTGTGTCTGCTGTACCCTGGGGAGGATACCAGCTGCTATTCACTCTGGCCGGTATCATACTCATATGTTCATCAGTCGGAGGAACGGATCCGTGTGATACAAATATAGAGTTGTTGTAAACCAGTCCTCTTCTATGAAGGTGAATCAGTGACTTTCTGAGTGCCGGTCACAGCAGAACAGTGCTCCTCATTGTTGGCTGTTTTTGGCCGGTTGCTGGGTGGAGGAGTGGTCATGTCAATTATCAGTTAAATTAGTCACTAAGTATTTTTCCAAAGTCTTACCTTATAATTTATTTCCACCCCTGCCTTATATGACTTGCAGTCACGGATGGGATGATTCTTTACTATGCCATGGGTCAATAGATATTGCCTTCTGACCTAAGGTTACAGTATACAACTCATCCTCTTTCCGAAAGAGCGTCCGCTCTACCCTGTCCATACCACTGATGGTCACAAATTAAAGTCGCGCTATGTTAGCTATTCATAATGAACAAAAATCTTCTTCATAACCAAAATGTTTTCAGCCTAGTAACAACGTAATGGGTAAGCTGATAACTTTCTGATGGGTGGGGATCTGACTGCTAGGACCCGCACCGGTCGGCAGAACCGGGAGCTTTTATCCCGAGTGGAACGCATTTATCCCTTTTACAAAATGGTCCGACCGCTTCTCCAATCATTTTCTCTGGTGCTGCCAGAAAAAGCCATGCGCATCGCTCGACAGCCCCATAGAGAATGAATGGAGTAACAGTTGAGCAGGCGCATTACCGATCCATACTAACTTGATCGGTGCTGGTCCCAGCGGTCATATCCCCACCGATCAACAAGTTATCACCGATCCCGCTCATAGGGGATAACTTGTTTTTACCAGAAAGCCCCTTTAAAGAGATATTCCAATTTCAGCAAATATTATAATATTTTTGTTTTTTTTTGTACAATGGAAAGTTATATAATTTTGTCATATACTTTATCAATTTTTGCAGATCTTAAAGATCTTCTAGAGCATAATAATTTATCATGGTCATTCGATCACTATACTGTACATGTGACCATCATATGACCCATACAGACTTGTATCCACTAGACGGAAGTAAATTACAGCAAGCAGAGATCTTGATAGTGAGGGATTGATACAAAATGTCTAAAAAAAAATGTAGAACTTTCCCATATACACAACTAATATTTTTTTTATGAAACCAGAATGCCACTTTAAGGGTAGACCCCTTTCCCATTGATAGAGCCCCCACCACCAACAAGAAAAAATCCATAAATTGACATCTTCTATTAAGTTGTTAAAAACTCTATGGTTGGAAAACTGGGTGACATCTCCTATGGCTGCCATATCTGCTGCCTTAGTGGTTGTCAGTCATGTAGCTTTCCCATGATTCTGTGCACCATTCCTGAAGCTGGGGAAGTACAGTATGACTGCGTAACTTGGAAAATAATTAAAAAGTAACAAAACTTTAGTAAGTTGTTAAAATGCTCACAGGTTTAGTTACTCTTTTTAATTTTGGAGGTCATCTTCCTATGGATACTATATCAATAAGTAAAGTCTCATCTTCCAACCAGTCCCTGTAATCCACACTCAAGGACTAAATGTTATACTGCAGTTGAGTATACGGGGTAACGTTTCTCCTTGTGGAGAGTGACAAGCCAAGTATGGCATGTCAGAGTGAGGTGACTTATACGCCATGCATGCTCCTCTGGGAAATCAAATATGCACATTGACTCTTCAGAAGAGGACTAGAACTCTAGCACCACCTATTGGAAGCAGCGATCCTAAAAGTCAATATCCTCTCTTTAACGAGCCTTGCAATATGACTTAGGATAAAAGCCAAAGCAAAATCTCAATTTGCAGATAGTGTTTCGGGGTATTGCCCCTCATCAGTGCAAAGTATGAGATCTGATCTGGCTAAGTGAGAGGCTCTGGACTGTGGCCTAAGGAGTAACTTTTCTGAGGGTGACAATTCAGGCCTGGCATGTCAGAGTGAGGAGACTTATAAGCCATGCATGCTCCGCTGGGAAATTAAATATGCACATTGTCTCTTCAGAAGAGGACTAGAACTCTAGTGCCACCTATTGGAGACTGCAATCCTAAAAGTCAATATTGACTTTAATTCCTGCCTTTTTGATGATTTCTCTTGTGAATGCAAAATTATGATGTGAATAATAATAGTAGCACATGTGGATGTCCACACGATCCGTATAGATGGGAGTATGGGCTCTCTGGACCAAGGGCCATATGTGACACTCCCACGGCAGGTTGGTCCCCCATCAGCCTAGGTATAGGGGTGACCCATGAAAAAACTTCTGGGAGGTTGTGACCATGGATGTAATACTCCTGCATCGTTTTTCTGTAGAAGATTCCTGGCATTGATCAATGGAAACCATTGTTTATAGTCCACAAACACCATATCATCCAGAATTCAGACACTGCCGGACCGATCCCACCAATATTTATATGTGAAACACAAGTGGAGGCCAGAAAGGAGGAATGTAAGGACAGAAGACTGGAGTCACGTCTGCCAATTTATTCCTAATAATAAACAGAGGCATACTTGCCTTCCAGTACGCCCGCTGATCCAGCGCAGGCCAATTCGAAGGTCTCCACCATCTCTTGATTGGACAATCACAGAACATCTGCAACTATAGAGGTCAGGTGAAAAGACATCAGAGAAGCATCAGACGTCACGGTCTTCTAAAGCTACGGCTAATCACAAGCTACTACAGTGCTGTGACTTCCAAACGGAGCAGCCACAGCTTCCTCAGCCAGCGGAGACCCCCTTAGCGGCCTGTGCTAGATCTGTAGTGGTGCTGGAAGGTGAGTACGCCTCCATTTATTATTTTGAATAAATCCATTACCAAAAAAAAATTACTGTTGGACAACCTCTTTACGGAATCAGATAATTTTAGTCTTTAGGTATATATTTTTTTGAGATTCCAGGATGAATAATTTTTCCATTTTTTTAGTTTCCTACTTTGAAAAATCTCCATGAACGCCTCTCAATTCAGGGCAAGTATGTCCTTCCCGGTGTATCATCAGATGTTGGGACAGCTCTGAAGTTCCCTGCTTTTGTGGGAACTGAAGTTGTCACGTGCCAGACGAGATCTGGTGGCATTATTAGATGAGCTGTAGACCACATTAGACCCCTGGCAATCAGCTGTCCTCTGTTGCTAGTATTCCATTTGCCTGCAGCGCCACCACTGGTTTTATGAAGCATTACACATTTCCTATTTAATTAATAGGTTTCATGTAATGTGTTGACACGCTAGGCCTCCATAGCAATCGCCAACCATCATAGCTATTATCTAGTCTGGCTGATAGATCCTGTATTCTCTGACTTTATTTCCTAGTGTGTTTGCTTTTAATTAAAAATATAGTATTTAATATTATTGATATCCCCCAATTCTTTTCTAGAAGGTAGAGAATGCGGGTTTCCGATTTCTTTCATTTCACCCCCGACCATAGAGGAGGAGCTGTGGCCGCACCTTGGCACCACCGTGTCCCTTAATTGTACGCTGCAGGTACTAAGCTCATGTAATGGCAGTGTCACGTGGCAGAAGGACGGGAAGGCAGCGGAGCACCCATACACCGGGCACGACACTGTGTGGTAAGAGAGCGTTCTGTTACCGATCCGATCTGTGTTATTTACAAGGTATGATTTGGAGGGTGTAAGTACAGTAATTATTCCACTAATAGAAGTTCACTAACAGGTCTGGAACGCCCATAAAATTTATTGTAGAATGAGAACTGGTTAATCAAACGGCGTTGACAGGAATATGAAGTAATACTTCTCTAGTTTCTCTGAAAGTCACTAGGCCTAGCATTAGGGAGCACGGCAGCCTAGTCTGGGGGCTATAACTAAACCCCCCTTGATGTATACCCTACATACCCTATATATCCCTGTGGGCATTTTCCACTTAACTGTAGTTGGGATACTTCTAGCCTTTATTCTATGAGAGTCAAAAGTGAAAAATTACCCACCCCAGTCTATAATTGGATCTCCCCAGTGATCTTGAAAATGGGGCTTTACAAGGCCCCATCTGAATGGAGCGAACGTCAACCATGCGCACCTCCAATCCATTCATTGTCCATGGGACTGCCGGAAAACACTGAGCGCTCTACTCGGCTATCTTGGGCAGTCCATAGACTATGAATGAAGTGAAGGTGCGCATGGTTGACCATCATATCATTCAGAGCAGAGCCCTGTTCTTAGGATCACTGGAGGTCACAGTGGTTGGACCCCTAACAATCATTGTTATCCCAATCCAATGGAGAGGGGATAACTTGCTGTCTTGGGAAAACCCCTTTAAAAAATTGTGTTTTAAAAAAAATTCAAATTGTGCCAAAATGTTGTGACATTTCAAAGGTTTTGCATCAGAAAACTACCGAAAACATCTTGATGAATTTGACCTTATATATCCATCCACTCCTTTTCTTCTGCTTTATAACATGAAGCCAGACTATTGGACACCATTGTAATAGAGACAGGTTCCCTTTAACTTTGGGATCGCGTTCTTGTCTACTTGGATCAGACCAAGCACGTCCAAAAAGGGCTTGCTTAGTGTAAAACTTGGTGAGGGAAATCGGCCGCCTTAGTGACACCTCGGATGTAGCTTAGATAAGGAAGTTCATACAAATACTGTAAATGCTGTTATTAATAAAAAAAAATCTAGAAAACTACCTATGTTCTGAGAAGATTGCTCGCAGTTCCTTGTCGAAGCCTCACATTAAGGGGTAGTTGTATGAGGTTTCAGATGGGGACGGGGATATTCTCAGGTGATAAAGGGATTGGTCCACCATAATAATTTAAGATGAGAGTTATTACCTACAACCATTTATCCATCCTTGTTATGTCCAGCAGTAATTGACTATCAGTGTAATTTATGTTAATCTCATGATTGCTTACTGCTAAGACCATCCTTTTCATGATCTAAAATACACAGAATAAAACACCTTTGCAACTCGTCTTAGTTACAAGTTTCCAGTCAGTTTGAGTCTTCAATGCCTTTAGAAACCTGTTTCTATGGTAACAGACTACAAACAAATCCTCTGTAGTCAGGCCTGGCAGTCAAACTTTGTTCCATCTTTCCCCTATGCCTTATTAGCCAAGCAAATGTATGTAAGCCAGAAATACAGATAAGATAAATAATTGCATTTTAACCACAAAGTGCATCAAGCAATGATCTGAAGTTGGGCAACACAATAAATTGTGTGTGACAGTGCTATTTATAACTATAATTTATAAGATATAAGGTGCAGTTTGATCTGTGTACGCTTAATGAAAGGTTCAGTGTCTTACAAGGAGAGAAATAGGATTCGTCTATTATGTAAACATAATTATAATGTCATTTAGCTTTAATTCTATTATTAATAATTTTTTTTCTTGCACAGGAATGGTCTCAACAGTTCCGTGAAATTCCTCTCCAGCATCTTAGGTGTTAATCTTACCACCGAAGATGATTATGGGAGGTTTACCTGTAACCTGCAGAATGTGTCTGCCTCATTTACACTCCACAAAACAGGTACCGATTAGATCGATTAAATGAAATGAAATCCTCTGTGCGCCCCCCCCCCGACTGACTCCTCAATGTGGTCCCCGTGTGACTCCTCAGTGCGACCCCCCCCCCCCATGACTCCTGACTCCTCAGTGCAACCCCTCCCCCCATGACTTCTCAGTGCGGCATTCATGGTGTGCTACATTGTGAATTCAGTTTCTTAGTATTACTGTATGGAAAATTCCAATGTCTGCTCAGATTAGCACTAATGATGATGTAGATGAAGGTGATCTGGTTCAGGGTGGACATTCCATTGGTGCAACCTAGGCAGCTGCGTAGGGTCCAAAGAGGTAAGGGGCCCACTATCCCCTCCAAAGCAGATGAAATTGTGCATTATAATCATTATCGGACTGCAAATGTCCCATATACTGTTCTTGCACAGGGACCCTCTTCTGTCTGTGTCCACTCCTGGGGCAATATCATTATACCCTACTCTAAAAATACAACGTAAAAAAAAAAAAAAAAAACATAAGTGAAAACAGCATAAGATGTAATAAAGATCTATCACTGATCTACTAAAATGTATATGTGCTCTTTGAACGGCGCTCATGTCCTTTCATTTTGGTGTAACCATAAGGCTAGTTTCACACATCTGCATCTCTCCGGTACCGGAGATATCTATGTCCCGTGTGGCAACCATATGCCGCATCAAGATCACACGGACAGCGCCTGGGAATCAGCGCTACAGTTAGCACTGTTCCCAAGCACCAGGTTCTGAACACTACCCTCATCATGGTTCCCTGCCGGTGCTGCGATCAGCACCAGCAGGGACAATGATGAGGATAGTGGTAGTCTGCTCCCACAGTGTGCCCACCTGTAAAAATAAGAATAAAATAATAAAATTCATGTACTCACCTCTCCTCAGTGTCCCCCACTGTAATCCATGTGACAGCTGCTGACGAGGAGCCGGGGAGAATGAGCAGCTCCGGAGCTGCTGCTCAGGAGCAGTGTCCTGTCACTCACTGAGCGCAGCTCTGGCTCATTCTTCCTGGCTCCTCAGCAGCAGCGGTCGCATGGATTACAGTGGGGGACACCTAAGAGAGGTGAGTACATGGATTTTATTATTCTATTCTTATTTTTACAGGTGGGGACACTGCAGGAGCAGACTACCACTACCCTCATCATTGTCCCTGCTGGTGCTGAACGCAGCACCAGCAGGTTACCATGATGAGGGCAGCTTTCAGCACCGGCACTTGGGGACAGTGCTAACGGTAGCACTGATTCCCAGGCGCCGGCATGTGACACACGGATTTCATCCGTGCGGTACATTTTGCGGACCGTGTATCCGCATAAAAAACGGACTTGTCTCCATGTTGAGCACACGGACACACGGTCTGTGAAAACACACTGAGGTGTGCACAGACCCATTTATTTGAATGGGTCTGTGTGTGTCAGTGTCTCCGGTACATGTGGAAACTGTCACCACACGTACCGGAGACAGCGACGTGTGAAAGAGGTCTAAGGAAGCTCGGTCAACTTTTCTTTCACGGCAACTTTTCCCTACCACATTGTTGTCAGCAGCACATCTCTTGTTTATACAAAGCAATCTGCTGCCTCTCCAACGATAATTTTTATGCAATCAACAACAAAGTGTTTTCGTGTTTTGTCATTTAATTGCTCCGGGGAGGGGAAGTTTACATTAAATATGATTGGGAATGATCATTTGTAACAGTGTAAAATTGCCTTAAAGGGGTTTATCCATGAACAAAAGTTGATTTTAATCAATAGATCTGGGAATAATAATAATTTCCACAATTGGATGTGTTTAAATAAAATGTTCCTGTGCTGAGATAATCTTATAAATGTGCCCCTGCTGTGTACTGTGTAATGGCTGTGTCTGACCGTACAGGAGCATGGTCTGATCATACCACAGCTCCTGGGCAGGAGGGAAGCAAAAGAGTATACATACATTACAGCAGGGGATCACAGCTGATTCTTTGTGGTAAAACATTTCCCTTCCTGTTTTTGAACAATGTTTTACTTCAAAGAAAGAATCATTTTCCATCCTTTACTGTAATGTCTGTATACTTTTTCTCCTCCCCTTGCCCTAGAGCTGTAGTATGATCAGACCATGTTCCTGCATGATCAGACACAGCCATTACACAGTACACAGCAGGGGCACATTTATAAGATTATCTCAGCACAGGAACATTTAATTTAATCACATCCAATTGTGGAACTTATTATTATTCCAAGATCTATTGATTAAAATCAACTTTTGTTTGTGGGAAAACCCCTTTAAATATTTTGGATATCTTACATAATTGGCCTATAATTACTTTTTGAATATCTGTAGAAAGACTTTGCTAGTTAGTAAAGTCCTGTGATTACAGCAGACTAGGCACTGATCCAAGCCGTATTAAAAAGTGTAGCAACACAGGTGAAGGGGCAGAGTGGCAAGCATAACATGGGCTAGCAGGATTGTAGAAACGGTGACTATTGGATGGGCCACAGTTCCATTATATCTGATAACATTTTACTGTCAGGGGATTGGGAAGGAATCAAGATCCATAGCTCAAACTGCTGAAATTTGAAGAAAACCGCTGTCACAAAGGTAATAATCTCAGTTGATAATATAGGACCCTCAAAGGAAAAAAAAATTGGAGAAAGAGAAAAACGGGAGCTACCGAAGTATAGCCATTAAGAAGAATAGACATAGAGGTGAGATCTGCTATCTATGCCATCACGTTGATGCTTTGTGCGATGGATGAGCAGCACGGTGGCTCAGTGGTTAGCACTGCAGCCTTGCAGCGCTGGGGTCTTTGGTTCAAATCCCACTTAGGACAAAATCTGCAAGGAGTTTGTACGTTCTCCCCGTGTTTGTGTATTTGATTTTCCTCCGGGTTCTCCGGTTTCCTTCCCCACTCCAAAGACATACTGATAGGGAATGTAGATTGTGAGCCCCAATGGGGACAGGGATGAGCGCTGTGGAATATGAGGTGGAAAAATAATAACTTTGTATACGGTCTTGGGATATAGAGTTACAGAGGCTATTATGATGCCTTATGGCCCTGCTATGTCATAAGACCCCCTATATAATATATTCCTGTATGAAAGGAATGCTTACAGCGTTTTCTCCTGAATAGTCTCGCACAGCAGCTCCAGTTTCGATTATCATATCCCTACAGACCAGCTCCGCTTTGACATAACCTCAGATGAGGATGTATGCATGCTGCTGTAGGAATTATATGGCTTTTATATGTTCCATGTATTCATTTGCTACTGTTTGTGTCTGCAGATAAAGCCGGACACATAGCAGCAGTGGCCTTCGCTCTCTGCGTGTTTGCAGTCTTGGTCATCGGTATCATTCTTTACATCAAGTGTCGTCTGAGCGTTAATCTTTGGTACCGAGACAAATATGGAGACCCAGAAATAAATGGTAGGTGTCAATATGGAAATTAGTTTCTGCGCCAGTACTGGATATAATAATGGTCTGCTAGTTGTAATTACTGAATATTGGTAACAGGACTGTTTTGGGGGAAATTCCAGAACCTTTTTGTTCTGATTGGGATCTCTTCTGTAACATGTGGGGCTACTGCCTGAAGTGCAGTGATGGACTTGTTCGCCAAAATTAAAATAAATATTTTTATTCTACAAAAGTAGCAAAACTTACAAAAAATGATAAAAATTGTAGACCACTGTAAATGCGCTGATCCTCAGAATAAAGTTATCATGTGAACTATACCCTATAGTAAAAGCCTTAAAGAGGTATTCCCATCTCTAAGATTTTATCCCAATATGTAGTAGGTGTAACAATAATAATATCAGCAAATACCTCCAATTAGAAATGTAGTATAGTTTTTCTGATTTGCTGTCGCTTACCCATGTGCAGGCATTGCAGTAGCTTAGGTATCCATGGTTACGACCATTGATATAGCAACAGTCAGTTCTTATTGGTCGGAACCATGGATACCTAAGCTACTGCAATGCCCTGCACATGGGTAAAGCGACATAGCGAATCAGAAGAACTATACTACATTTTTAATTGGAGGCATTTGCTACTATTATTATTTTTACACCTACTACATATTGGGATAGGATCTTGGAGATGGGAATACCGCTTTAACTAAAAAATTAAAACAATTCCAGATTTATTTTTTTTAGCTGCATCACAAAAAAATAGAATAAAAAGTAAGTATGGTATGTAGAACAAATTAATTTGAAGGAAAACTTTTGTTAATAAAAGTTAAAGGGTTAATCTCATCTTTGGTTTTCAGGAGCGCACATTTCTTCAGCCCCTGATTTCCAAATTGCTTGGGGATGATTGATCGACAGTTATGGCCATCGGCACCAACACGCTGCTGGTCTGAACTGTGCTCTCCTGTTGCTGCTATATGAGGCAGTTTTGCCCCTGAAGCATTGGAAGCACATTGTAACTGGAATTGGGAAGTAACATTATCCTTCAGCGATCCCTGACAGCCTCAGTGTAGACCGTACAAGCTCACTATGAAAAAGCTTGTAAGCACTGTTCATGTTTAGCCTCTAGTATTAGGCCAAACATGAGCAGCGCTTACAAGTAGTGATGAGCGCAAGTGCTCATTACTCGAGTTTGTGTAGGGTGCTCGGGTATGCACCAAGTATAGCGGGTGTTCGAGTGACATGTTCGAGCCCTCGCTGCTGCATGTTTTGCGGCTGTAAAACACAAAAGATGCTGGAATTGCCCATGTTTGTCAGGCAATCCCCGCATGTTTTATGGTTGTTCAACAGCTGCAAAACATGCAGCAACGAGGGCTTGAACATGTCACTCAAGCACCCGTGATACTCGGAGCATACCCGAGCACCCTGGGCAAACGCTAGTAGGGAGCACTTGCTCTCATCACTACTTTCGCCGTGTATGCTCGGGCGAGCACCGAGTAGTTACAGCTGCTCGGTGATATGTTTGAATCACTCTTGTGTGCATGATTTGCGACTGTTTGACAGCTTTAATACATGTGAGGAATTTCTCCATCTTACACATTCCTCACATGTATTAAAGCTGTCAAACCGTTGCAAATCATGCACACGGGAGTGATTCAACCATATCACCGAGCAGCTGTAAATACTCTGTGCTCGCCCGAGTATACTCGCCGAAAGGGTTAACAGAACATACTCGCTCATCACTACTTACAAGCTTTTTCCTCTTGCCAATGAGCAGTAAACAATAAAATAAAGAATGAAATATCTTGGGAGAACGAAACAAAATTTTATAAGCAATTCGCAAATTTATCCTTATTAGAAGAAAATTCCTTCAATCAAAAAGTTCTATGTTCCTCAAAATGGTAAAAAAAAAAAAAAAATACAACTGGTCCAACAGAACAAGCCCTGGTATGGCTAAAATAAAAAATGTATGGCATTTAGAATGCAAAAAAGAATTGCAATATCTGTGAGGCCCAAAAAGCTGTTCTGGTTAACTTCTATGCCAAAATATTGTAGAGTAACACCCACTAAATAATAATATTGTGTATTCAGCCAGTGTAATCACAGTGTTTTCCACAGATGGCCGCCTATTTGATGCATACGTCTCTTTTTGTCCTTCCAACATCGACACAAAGTTCACGAATTTCATCCTGAAGCCACAATTGGAGAACAGGTATGGCTACAAGCTGCACCTGGACGAGCAGAGTCTCCTGCCCAGCACAGGTAATGGTCAAAACGGAGTGTGTGGATTCAGCTAAACCACATGCGACCAGCTCAACAGATTCTCTCTACTGATTTTTTTGGGGTAGTAACACCTTTTTTGCTTTCATTTTTATTTCATAAATCAATAAAACAGATGAAAATAACTATGTAATTTGTCTTATCAGAGAAATCTGCTTCTTTCTCTACCAGGACGGATCTTTCACTCTCAATTCAGGAGTGTAAACAGATGTTCCCATTACTGAGATATGAAGATGACCGTTGGTGCTTATAACATTCTATGGAGAGGAGAGGAGCTATAGGCTGGCAGACATTCTGCTACAAGTTCTCCTGAAACAACGGTTACATTTCTCCATAGAACTTTTTGAGCACCAACTGTCATCTCCTATCTCAGTAATGGGAAAGTTTGTATTCACTGAAGACAGATTCTACCTGTGAATTAAGAATTTTGACAATGAAAGATCAGTCCTGGAGGAGAAAGAAGTAGGTTTCTCTGATAAGATATATTACCAAGTTACTTGTCTTCATGTGTGCTGTTGATTTCTGGAAAAAAAAAATTAAAATGATGGTCACTCTTTAAAGTGGAGATTCAGCATTAGACCATGTGAACACGTTCAGTACAAAAGTCAGGAACCGGCACCACGTGTGCTAAGCGTACCTTTGCTGTGGAACGCCAGGGACAGGAGCCGCTGCAGCAATCACCCTCATCAGCAGGTGCAACACTATCCTCCATAAGAGTCCATAAGAATACATACGAGGAGAAATACACGGGGTGGCACTCCACTAGAGCTAAAATCTTCTTTTATTCATGTACAAATAAAATCATGCAGGGAAGAGAGACTTCTTGTTTCTACATAGAGCTTGGAAGGATTCAGATAGTCAGTTTTTAATCACGTGATGTCATAGATCTAATAGAAAGGAGAAGTAGTAACTGTGTATAAAGGCAAAATGAGAAATTGTACGTACACAGTGCTGTATAATATGATGACTGCAATATATTAAGAGGATAAAAACTTTGATAGGAGAGATTTTTTAAATGCTCCTTAGATACTAAGTACTGAATACACAAACGCAAAGTCGTTTTCTTTGTATACAGAGCCTTCTGCTGAACTGCTGATGAATGTCAGCCGCAGCCGACGTCTGATTGTGGTTCTTTCGATGGCGTATCTAGAGCAGGAATGGTGCCAAAGTAACTTCAGGTGAGTTTATCTACTGAATTAAATTACAAGGTCGCCACCATTTTCTGCATATGGTGAAAGATTTAAGGGGGACGTTCAGTTTTAAGAGGCATTTACTGTACACTGCAAGCTTATTGTGATCAAGCATTGTTAAAAATACTCATTTCACGATGATCTTGCCGTGTAAACAGGCTGCCAATCACCCGATAAATGAACACACGATTTTCATGGACCCATTTTCTGTCTGTTTTTTATCCATAAATCAATTGGGGGTGGGGGTGGGGGGACTGGAGAGGTAAAAAAGCGCAAATACGGTCTTATCTGGTAACCAAGTGGTATAAAATATTAACGGTACACTCACCTGATAGGGTTATGACAGTCACAACTCCTATAGAAGATTGTAAGGGCTGCTGAGGGACCACCAACGAGATACGGTGCATTAAATGGGGAATATGATGGTTCAGAGTCCACGCTGCCCAAGGTTCAAAAGTACGATCACACACACAGGCTGTTTATTACGTCAACGCGTTTCAAGGTTTGTGGTTTTGTCCTGATGAAGAGGTTTGAAAACCTTGAAACACGTTGACATAATAAGCCGCATTCATTCTTCACCTTTGTGTATGATTGTACTTTTGTACCTTGCGCAGCGCAGACTCTGAACCACCGTATTCCACATCTATTCCATTGGTTTTTTTTTATCAGATCAAAAGCAAACAGTCTGCAAAATATCAGACAAGTGACCAGCCTCATTGGCTCTAATGGGTGCTTGTTCTATTCCTGAAAAATTTGGATACGTACAAGAAAAACAGAACTCTGAGTGAGCCCTTAGGTTGGAATTTTTGTTTTTTGATGTAAAATGCTTACATGTCCCAAAGGACCTTTTGATGATTGTTATAAGGCAGGCCCAGTAATGTCAACACACCTATGAGTGGTCTCCCTGTATGATGGCCATATACTTTCATAGGGCATTTCATGAGACAGCCCACTAATGGATTAGATTTTTTGTGCTTAGGGACGGCTTCTTCCGCCTCCTGGAACTCTCGCAGACGCCCATCTTCATTGTGTTTGAGAATCAGTACAAGGAGCTGCCTGCAGAAGTTATCCATCTACTCAACAGTCAGAAGGGGACATTGAAAATGCTGATGTGGAAGACCAATTCTGTGGTACGACTTTCTGTGGTGAATTTGGAGGAGAGGGAATATACGTTTTTCTGAGCAAAATGTACAGTGAATTTTGAATATTTTTACTAACGCAGTTCGGCTCCCTTCATGATCCTTTTTGGGCATGACTACAAGAGGAGCAGTATTTTATGGTCATAGGATACTCTTCTAGACTGTTACGAATGGTATTGTTGAGGGAGGGCAGCAATGACCCTTCACGGTTGACCAAGTGAGTGTCAAATTATTATGTTACAAGGTTGATTGCGCAATTCAACAGAAAGCCAGACTGAGACAGAGCTCTGTATGGGAGGATCCGGAGAATCTCTAACCCACGTTTTTTCTACTTAGCATTATATATTGTTTTGAGTATATCAATAGCCAATCACCTACAGCCATACTACAGGCTTAAACCAATGTTAGTACAATTATTACGGAAACACACATATGGTCATATTATCGTTAGTTCGGCACATGATGGAAAGTTACAAGGTTACACATCCCGGCTCAGACTAGTTAGATAACAGGAGCAGGGTGTCTCATAGAATGTTCTTGAGAGAAAATTGCATGTGAAACAGGAGAAAAGAATGAAAGAATGTATGCTCTGCAAGGAGTAATAATATGATTTTAGGAGCAAGCAACAGAAATTAAGTAACTATAAAAGTAACTATAGCATGAATATCGATATGTCCTTTACAGTATCTTACATTGGGTGACACTTCAACCTCCAAATCCTTGCTGAAACGAATATCTCAAAAATCAGCATTCAAGATTCGAGCTTTATCTGTAGCAAATTTACATATTGGAGAATATGCAATGTTAATTAATTTAAAGAGTAACTAAATTGTTTTCTTGTTTAATCATCCCTCAGGCATTGCAAAGTTCTTAGATTTTGTAAAGTTCGTTACTTTATTTCTCACCCTTCTCTCCCAGATACTATGCTGCGGTGCCCTTTCACATGCATAGTTTATGCTCTTTTAGAAGCTGCTTTCAACTGCTGCCTGGCAAGATCTGTACTCTATTTTCACACAAATCAAAGTACAGGGATTCTCCTGATTGAGTATTGGTATGGAGAGCAGAGGCACTCAGTTAAGGGAATACCCCTACTATGATTGTTTGTAAATACAGCAGGGATTTTGGCTGCGCAACGGTTGAAAGCAGCTTCAGAAGGATCATGAATTTGGCAGCCGATGATTTGAATGGGCACCGTGTAATGATTTATTTTTCCCGTGGTGGCGCAGAAGGTTGAAGTTACCAAAAGACCCTTCTATCACGTAGAAATAATCTAAAACAGAATGTTGTAAATGTATCTGCTATGGGAATAAATATTTGAGTCGTCTTATTGCATTTCTCAATATAGTCTCCAGCCTCGGAGTTCTGGAAGGAGCTTCGGCTGGCCCTCCCTCGGAAGATTTCACTCTCTGAAGGCAAAGGTGATCCTCAGATTCAGTGTCAGGATGATAAGGATCCAATGCTGACTGTAAATAACGAAGCAGCCGATCTTGACCCCGATGGAGATTTAGGTACCTTAAACCAGCATTTCCTTCTATCTCGCATTAAATTGCTTTCTTTGCCTATTTTCATCCATCTTTTTACCATTGTTCATTATCTTCAGGAGTCAGAAGAAGTTTCTATAAAGCTCCACCGCCTCGGATAGCCCCAGTGACGCGTGTCCCAGACAGAGAACCCGCAGATGTGGACATCTCAGATATAGGCTCGCGGAACTACTCTGCCAGAACAGATTATTATTGTCTGGTCACTGAGCCGGATCTATAGGAAGAATAAGCACGTGAAGGACATTGCAGGTGACCAGCGAAAAGACACGTCATGGTGAAGAAGGAAACCAACCGGAGCAGAGACTGGATGCAGACGATAATTATTTTTCTTAAAGCTGTGACAATGGGTTAATCAAGAGACAAACGTTAAGTGAAATAATCCCTTTATATCAGCTTATTCCGTTACCTCCATCATGATGTTCATGTTATGTCTAATTATTATGGTAGAGGTGGAAGAATATAATTACCAAAAGCAGCTTATGTCAGGAACAAAGCTAAAAATATCTGAGAGGGGCAAAACGAAGCTGAGGAATGCAGAAGTGACAGGTAAGACTGAAGAATTTCGTCATTACGAAATACTATGTTTTGGCGCGGTTATATAATCTATCATGAGAAAATTTAAAATGAAACAAATTGTATATAATTTTATTCTACGCTCTAAACTTTGAGTCAATAATCAGAGAAACGCTGCAAAATCAGGAGTTGTTAAATCCAGCATACTCTTCATATTCTTACGACGCACCTGTAGTTTCAGGTAACTTTTCAAGAATAAGTTTAGCTTGTAAGGTTGAAGGTAGACATCAATCCATCGAGTTCAACCTACACCCTAACATGTTGATCCAGAGGAAGGCAAAAACCCCATGAGGCAGATGCTAATTTCCACATATTAGGGGAAAAATTATTACCGACTCCGCATACGGAAATCAGACCAGTTCCTTGGGTCAACATCCCATCACAGAATCTAGTACCTATAACCTGTAATGTTATATTTTTCAAAAGACATCCTGGCTATTATTGTACTTTTGTAGTGAATCAGGCATTACAACATGTGGCAGAGAGTTCCATAGTCTCACTGCTCTTACAGTAAAGTATCCATAATGTCACTGCTCTTACTGGAAAGAATCCATAATGTCACTGCTCTTACGGTAAAGAATCCATAATCTCACTGCTATGACAGTAAAGAATCCATAATCTCACTGCTATGACAGTAAAGAATCCATAATCTCACTGCTCTGACAGTAAAGAATCCAAAATCTCACTGCTCTGACAGTAAAGAATCTGTGGCTGTGATAAGTAAACCTTTTCTTCTAGATGTAGAGGATGCCTCTTGTCACCGTCGCAGGCCTAGGTGTAAAAAAATTCATTAGAAAGATATCGGTACTGTTCCTTCATGTACTTTGTAATAAGATTACTCTTAACCCTTCGTCTTTCCAGATTGAATAACCCCAAATTTTATAACCTGTCTGGGTTCTTCAGTTCACCCATTCCTTTACCTCACGTGTATATGAGGAATAACACTATTTTTAGACACTGTATTTTCAATCTAACTTTTTATTCCTGCTCATTTTACGCTTAGAGTCCAGTAGGTGGTCCTAGTTAGTGATTTACAGCATTTTTCAGCAGCTTCCCCCTCTGAAGGGTCTAGCTCTAATTTTCAGTTGTCTCAGAGCTTCTTTGATATCTTCCATACACAGCACACAAAAACAGGGTGACTACTGCTCTTTTTCTTCTATTTAACACACAGACAGATGCCACAGCATAAAAGACTTTATACAGCAATACTGAGCTGTGTGGCTGTGACTCCAGCACATAAGTAAAATATGTAAAATCTGCTTGGTCTCTCACAATGCTGAGTGCGCCTCACTTCTCCTTCCCCTCCAAAGAGTATATTAGGCTCTGTAACCTGATACTTCAATTATCTGGCAGTCTATTTTGCTTTGACCCAGAGAGATTTTAGCTGTTTTTCATAGTGAATGATGAGTTCAGGAGATTTTCCATCCTATTATCTCAAATTATATAAGTGCAATAGATCAATTATCCGTCCACATCAGGTCACCTGGCGACCAAAACATCGGCAGTATGCAGTTAATTTTAAAAATGATCTTGAAAATAGGCAAAATTAGTCAAAATATGTTGTGCAGTTATTCTACTAGAGTGAGGCTTTAAAGGCACAGTCCCTGTGAAGTCTGCAGGCACCATGTTATACAGCAGGAGGAGCTGAGCCGATTGAAATAAGTTTGTGGGAAAAAAATTCACTCTAACTTTTTATTCATTGAAACTTCTGCTAATTCTGGGCTTAGGAGTCCAGTGGGCGGTCCTAATCAGTGATTTACTGCTATTTATGTATGTCAATCACTGACTAGGACCGCCCACTGGACTCCTAAGCCCAGATTGAGCAGAAGTTTCAGGTAATGAATCATTTCCCACAAACCTATATATATCAATCTGCTAAGCTCCTCCTGCTTTATAACATGGTGCCCAGAATGACCAAACTGGCAAGTTCCCTTTTAAAGAGATTTGTGTAAAATTACCAAAAACATGACTGCTTTCACCCCAGAACGGCACCTCTCTTGTCCATGGGCTATGTCTAATACTAAAGCTGACTTCTACTCGAATAAAGTGAGCCGAGCTGCAATGCCAATAACTGCCTGTGGATAAGAGAGGTGCTATTCCCCCCCCTTTAAAAAATATAGCTTTATTTTTCCAATTTTATAAAATCCTTTTAAGAAAAACTTTGTTTTATAAAATAAAAAAATCTTATAAAACTGAGCCAATGTGAAGAGTACATACCCTGACCAACAACATGATTAACTTTAAGGAGTATTCCCATCTCCAAGATCCTATCCCAATGTGTAGTAGGTGTAATAAAAATAATATGAGAAACTACCTCCAATTAGAAATGTAGTGTAGTTCTTCTGATTTGCTTTGTCGCTTACCCCATGTGCAGTGCATTGCAGTAGCTTAGGTATCCATGGTTACAACCACTCATATAGTGACAGTTAGTTGTTAGTGGTTATAACCATGGCTACCTAAGCTACTACAATGCCCTGCACATGGGGTAAGTGACTTAGTGAATCAGAAGAACTATACTACATTTCTAATTTTATTGCTAATATTATTATTATTATTATTATACCTACTACATCTTGAGATGGGTCTTCCCATCTAAAAGATCCTCTTTAATGACATGGGGGATCAGTGCTTTAGTGTGCAGTGCAATATAATTGTAATGACGCACGTATTGAAAAGGTCCGCTGTAAATGTCATTTTTGTCACACTCCTGACTCTCAATGTCACCAATGCCTTGGGACACTGCCCAATCACTTGACGATGCGGGCACAGGCTCCTGTGACGTTGAGTTGAGGGCCTGTTGACACTTGCCTCAAATTTCTAGAGCCACGTTCACACAAGGGTTATATAGAATCTGTGACGTGTGTACTCAGTATTATAGTCGACCCCAACCAAAGGCACGTACATAAAACGATTGTCAGCGGACGGTTTTTAAAGGGCTTGTCCATTTTATTTTAACAAAGGACATGATTTTGTGTCACTTGTTAATTGAGAAGTTTTACAGGTTCTCTTCCTGGACTTGTTATTGCCGCCTTCCTCATAGGTCTGCTAGTCTGGAAATGGCTGATGGCGGAGGAGCATGTGATCACACCTGTCCATCAGCCTCCACCAATTAAAAAGATCTGGTCGTATGAAAACCTGTTTTTCAATTGGAGAAGGCTGACGGACATATCTAGTCACATCCTCCTCACATGTGTGGCCATTTTATAGACAGGAGAGGTGTACAATCTGTGGGGAAACTTGTACTAACAAGGAGGGAACCTGTAATACTTAGATTTGTTAAAATTACGATAATGTGGACAACCCCTTTAAATGCCAATATATTAGATGCGGTCACTGTGACGTGGTGCTTCAGACTCAGGGAATCCCTATATGATGATTATGGGTCAAAATATGAATTTAAGCGTTATATCCAACTTGTTTTATTATTTCAATGCATCTAAAATGAAAAAGTGAAGCAACTTTGCAAACTTTTGCAACTTTGTGTCTGCATCTCCCATGCTGATCTATAGACTGCCAGAGAACCCTATGTGCCGACAATTGTTACTCTACACCCTATACTATACGTAGGCGAGTGACAGGCCAGAGGAAGGGACCCAACACTTGACTATACGCAGGGTTTCTGTAGTCTGTAACCATGTAGACTCATGGGTTTGCATAGGAGCTGCAGACACAAAGCGGTGGGAGTTGGATGGGATCTGACTGCTGTATACTAAATTATATGCATTGGGAGTGCAATAAAGTTCTTGTAGCGTAAACTGGTACAGTCTGGAAGGCATGTGATTCTGCTGATCCGGCTACCTCCCTTATGAGGAGTCACTATGTAAGGATGTATTCACACTATGCGATTGTACTGTTTTTTTTGTTTTTTTTTTATATATACAGTGCTGGCCAAAAGTATTGGCACCCCTGCAATTCTGTCAGATAATACTCAGTTTCTTCCTGAAAATTTTTGCAATCACAAATTCTTTGGTATTATTATCTTCATTTAATTTGCTTGCAAGGAAAAAACACAAAAGAGAATGAAGCAAAAATGAAATCATTGATCATTTCACACAAAACTCCAAAAAAGGGCCGGACAAAAGTATTGGCACCCTCAGTCTAATACTTGGTTGCACAACCTTTAGCCTAAATAACTGCGAACAACCGCTTCAGGTAACCATCAATGAGTTTCTTACAATGCTCTGCTGGAATTGTAGACCATTCTTCTTTGGCAAACTGCTCCAGGTCCCTAATATTTGAAGGGTGCCTTCTCCAAACTGCCATTTTGAGATCTCTCCACAGGTGTTCTATGGGATTCAGGTCTGGACTCATTGCTGGCCACCTTAGAAGTCTCCAGTGCTTTCTCTAAAACCATTTTATAGTGCTTTTGGAAGTGTGTTTTGGGTAATTGTCCTGCTAGAAGACCCATGATCTCTGAGGGAGACCCAGCTTTCTCACACTGGGCCCTACATTATGCTGCAAAATTTCTTGGTAGTCTTCAGACTTCATAATGCCATGCACACGGTCAAGCAATCCAGTGCCAGAGGCAGCAAAGCAACCCCAAAACATCAGGGAACCTCCGCCATGTTTGACTGTAGGGACTGTGTTCTTTTCTTTGAATGCCTCTTTTTTTTTTCCTGTACACTCTATGTTGATGCTTTTTCCCAAAAAGCTCTTCTTTTGTCTCATCTGACCAGAGAACATTCTTCCAAAATGTTTTAGGCTTTCTCAGGTAAGTTTTGGCAAACTACAGCCTGGCTTTTTTATGTCTCGGGGTAAGAAGTGGGGTCTTCCTGGGTATCCTACCATACAGTCCCTTTTCATTCAGACACCGACGGATAGTACGGGTTGACACTGTTGCACCCTCGGACTGCAGGGCAGCTTGAACTCGTTTGGATGTTAGTCGAGGTTCTTTATCCACCATCCGCACAATCTTGCGTTGAAATTTCTCGTCAATTTTTCTCTTCCGTCCACATCTAGGGAGGTTAGCCACAGTGCCATGGGCTTTAAACTTCTTGATGACACTGCGCACGGAAGACACACGAACATTCAGGTCTTTGGAGATGGACTTGTAGCCTTGATATTGCTCATGCTTCCTCACAATTTGGTTTCTCAAGTCCTCAGACAGTTCTTTGGTCTTCTTTCTTTTCTCCATGCTCAATGTGGTACACACAAGGACACAGGACAGAGGTTGAGTCAACTTTAATCCATGTTAACTGGCTGCAAGTGTGATTTAGTTATTGCCAACACCTGTTAGGTGCCACAGGTAAGTTACAGGTGCTGTTAATTACACGAATTAGAGAAGCATCACATGATTTTTCAAAGGGTGCCAATACTTTTGTCCACCCCCTTTTTTAGGTTTGGTGTGGAATTATATCCAATTTGGCTTTAGGACAATTCTTTTTGTGTTTTTTTCATTGAAGACAAATTAAATGAAGAGAATAATGCCAAAGAATTTGTGATTGCAATCATTTTCAGGAAGAAACTGAGTATTATCTGACAGAATTGCAGGGGTGCCAATACTTTTGGCCAGCACTGTATATATAAGAACACATAGTGAATATTATTCTGGAATGAAATTTATTAAGAGGTGCCTCTTATTCCTGCGCTCTCTTCATCAGTACTAACCTGCAAAATGCCAGTCTTGATGAATCGTGGTCATAATGTTTTCTTGCAATTTTTTTTACCATGATTTTGAAAAAAAAAACACTGCCCAAAAAGCAGCTCGAGCGCTGTGTGTGAACATACCCAAAATGTTTTAGGTTACCGGTCACCCTAATAACGATGCTGCTTATGAGAATGTATTCTGTGCCACTTTTCCAAAAAATGTAATTGCATATTTCTAAATGTGAACTTTTAATTTCTACATATATTTGTATATAAAGATGATTTACTGGAAAGTGTTTTTTTTTCGTTTTCTGACCGAAATCTGATAGTTGCCTCATTTCATCATTAGCGTCTAAAGTGCATTAGGAAAGCACTGAGGGCAGCGCCACGCGGACCGGCGGCTACTGGGCGTTCCAAAAGTGTGCAGCTTCTCTCCTGAGCTAGTGACTTATTAAAGAAGTGAGAACAGGGGCAGGTAGGTCCTGGTGTCAGCTCCAAACTGTAAGGGTATGTGCACGCGCCATAATGAAGACCCTTCAGGAAAGATGCTGGCGACATTGTTCTGAAACCTTGTGCAGGCGTTTTTATTTATTTTTATTCCTTATGTAACAGTGTCGGCTTCCAAGCGAAAGCCACAAGAACAATGGGACCGGTCACTAGTGTGGAGCCACCCCCGTAGTGTTCGAGTTCGGTTCGGTTCGTCGAACACCGTTAAAACCAATGTCAGGCAAACAAAAACACATAGAAACACATAGAAAACACCTTCAAAGGTGTCCAAAAGCTGACAAACTGCTCAGAAGACACAACTAACACATGGAAAAGTGACAAGTACATATAGTCATGAGAAAAGAAAAGAGGTGGAGGAGTAAAAGGAGGGGGAGACACAGATATAGGCATGTCATGCCCTTCTAAAATCCAAAAAGTGAGAAGCCGACACGTTCAGTTCGCTCCTGCCCGTGCCACCTCCGTGTCGCCGGGTTTGTGCCAGAGCCGCGGTGAACCCTGACGGCCAGCCCCCCTCTCCCAATACTGGTGCCTGTCCGCTGGTGGGTCGAGCGAGCCCCCCTGTGGTGGAGGCAGCTCTAAGCTTTTTAATTTAAATTGTCTCTCTAATTTGAATGAATACACTTTAAATCCATTTACAAGGATCTATTGGAGGGCAAGCCTCATGCCAGCAGCCGCGTAATTCCAGCTCCAGTAGCGTCCACTAAAGCTGCTGCAGTTAAAAAGCTTTTATAAGGATCGAGCTCGGCTGTCCACCGCAAGGCATCCTACTGCCAGTCCCAGCCCCTATGCCTTGGGGTGCCTCCTGATGCTCTTCACTGAGTATCCCGTGGTCCCGAAGCATTTCCTTTGAAAAAATTAAGTGTCCAAACTACAGGTGGTGTAGCTTGCTTAACAGCCGGGATAATCCGCTGACTAGCAGACACTGCTACTAGGCACAAAGTATTTCCTGGGCTAGATGCAGTTAAAAATTTGTAATTAGATACTCTCGTTGGATGCTGAGAAAGCATTCCATAGAGTCTCCTGGCGCGCCATATATGATTCTCTTAAAAAGCTTGGGGTAGGGGTCTAGGGGACCCTTTTATAGCCAAAATCACGGCCCTGTATCGCAATACGTCACCTAGGCTGAAGATAAATGGAACTGTAGCACCCTGAGGGCTCGGTTGCTACAGAGGTATTGCACCTCACCCAGAGGTGTGATATCTCACTCTCAGGTAAGGATGGAGTGTGGATCAGGACCCGACACCTGCATGCATTACACCAGATTGCCGTGGGGCAGGGCGACCAATATGCCCCTGAGATGGGCACGACCGTCCCTGTCCCTGGCTGGAGTGGGGGGAGGGAACACTGAGGAAGGGGAACCCTGTAGTGCAGGAGCAGGGAGGAAGCAGTTCCTGGGTGCATTGAGAAGGGAGTATAAAAGGTGGGCACCATTTTAGTTCATTGCAGAGAAGTCTGAGCAGAAGTGGCAGGGAGCAGGGGCTCTGCATGAGCTCTGCTCCGGAGGCGGGCCTAGTAACAGAGGCCCAGGCCTGGAAGAGGGAGAAGGAAGGAAGAGGAGCGGAGAAGGCTCGAGGAACGAAGGGATCCCAGGGGTGCGGACGGGCGAGTCGCCACCGCACGCCCGAATCCACCTGCATGGAGGGGTCAGGCCAAAGGGGGAGACCGGTCTCCGAAACTAGTGGAGGCAGGAAACGACCCTCCGCTAGAAACCGGAGGCTGTGACATTTTATGTGGCGCAGCCCCTCGCTACACCCGCTAGGAGGGCAGCACATGGCGCCAGTTTCCCTGATCCTAAGTTTACCAAGAGGAGGCCCGAGGCAGCCGGACAGAAGGGTTGGTAAGAAAGGCCAGACAAAGGACACACAAAGGGGGTCCTGTGAAGCGCTCCAAAGTTATCTGGGAGTTGTCTGAGCCCCTCACCTGGTGAGCACAGTACGACGTGGGCAGCCGTTACCTGCAGACGTGGTCTGGATAATAAGAACTGTGAGTAAAGGCCCTGGACTGCATCACTGACTCCGTGTCGTTACTGCTGCTGCCCTGCACCATCACCCCCATCCTCCGCATACACTGCCCTGAGGCTATACTCCTCCCGTGGGGAGTTATGCTACGCTCTGCTGCACCCACAACACCAGCCTCAGCGGTCTGCCCTGCAGCGGCGGTTCACTCTGACCGCAATCCACGGGTGGCGTAGTCGGACATTTAAACATCAAAACCACATAAATAGTTCCGCCACTGGTTTGACCGCCCTGAGCCACGGAACCGGGTCGCCGCCACGAAGACTACAACCACCAGCATCCACCAAAAAGGGTCCGGCTCCGGGTGTCCCAAGGCCCAGGGGGTGCATCAGAACATTTTCATCACCTTTCACAATCACCAATGGGACAAGGCAGGGATGTCTTCTGTCCCCTCTCTTATACATCCTAGTGACGGAGCACCTGCTCTCATCAATTCGCCATAACCCCAATATTAGGTGGATTGAGGTGGGAGGCACCGAGTACAAGTGCTCTCTATTTGCTGATGATGTCCTAGTATATATCACTCAATCACATATATCCATCCATGCTGTTATGGCTGAAATAGATCACTTTGTTACATGGTCAAATTTTAAAATCAATGCAGCGAAGTCTGAGGCCCTCGATGTCTCCCTCCCCAAATCCATATAGGATTCCATCCAGTCCAACTTTCCCTTTGCCTGGCCCTCACAGGGTATCAAATACTTAGGAATTCCTATTCATAGAGACCTCTCCCATCTATGTTATCTTAATTTTGGGCCCTTTATTGAACAACTCCATACAGACCACGGTTGGCAAGTTAGAACTGTAAGATTCACTACGTGAACCACTGGTGTTTTGTGGAAAAGCACATGTACACCGCGTTCCAAATTATTATGCAAAAAGTGTTTAGGAGTGATAAGGGAAGAATTTGTTTGTTTGTCAGTTAAACTCATTGATGGTGATGTGTGTCAGGGCTCTTTATATCACTGTAAGCAATTGCAGACACCTGTGCTAATTAGTTTGGCAGGTGTGTCCAATGAAAGGCAAGACTACTTAAGAAGGCTCTCTCACATTATTAAGCAGCCTACATTTTCTGCCAAAATGGGAAAGAAAAAGGATGTGTCGGCTGCTGAGAAGCAACAAATTGTGGAGTGTTTAGGTCAAGGCATGACTACAATCAACATTGTGCGATGATCAGGATGAAGTGTCTTGGCAATCAAGAAGTATGTAGCTGATTCACAGTACACACGTGTGCGTGCTGATAAGGGCAAATTGAGGACTCTTTCCTACAGGCAATTACGTCAGGTTAAAAGAGCAGCGGCAAAAAAGCCTTGTCATAGCAGCAGACAAGTTTTTGAAGCTGCTGGTGCCTCCAACGTCCCCCGAACAACAAGATGCAGGGTCCTTCAGAGGTTTGCAGCTGTGCATATGCCATCCTGTCGACCTCCTCTATCCACTTCACACAAGCAGAAACGGCTCCAGTGGGCCAAACATTACATGAAGACTGATTTCAAAACTGTTTTGTTCACGGATGAGTGCCGTGCAACGCTCGATGGTCCAGATGGATGGAGTGGAGGATGGCTGGTTGATGGACACCCCACGCAAACACGGCTACAGCGCCAACAAGGAGGAGGTGGAGTAATGTTTTGGGCTGGAATCATGGGGAGAGAGATTGTCGGCCCCTTTAGGATCCCTGAAGGCGCTAAAGATGAACTCCATAATGTATGTGGATTTTCTCAAACAGCACTTCCTGCCATGGTTCAAGAAGAAGAACCATGTATTTCACAGCAAGATCATTTTTTTGCATGATAATGCACCATCTCATGCTGCACATAAAACATCTGCATCTCTGGCTGATATGGGCATAAAAGGGGACAAACTTATGGTGTGACCCCCATGCTCCCCTGACCTCTACCCCATTCAGAACCTCTGGAGCATCATCAAAAGGAGTGTCTATGGTGGCGGGAGGCAGTTCACATCTAAGCAACAGCTCTGGGAGGGTATTCTGTCCACATGCAAAACAATTGAAGCAGAAACCATCCAAAACCTGACAAATTCAATGGACGAGAGAGTTCAGAAGCTCCTTTCGAACAAGGGGTCCTATGTGAAAATGTAACATCACCTAGAATAAAGTTTTGAGTTGAAAACTGTTTGATTTCAGTTTCTAACAACCTGCTAATGCTTATAATTTCAAAAATGACCATTTTTTTGGTCTTTATTAAAATGAAAAGGTTGATCGAAAAGTTTGGGGGATCTAAGAGTGTGGCAACCCAGTAGTCATGATTACTTCGAATTCTGACAATATGAGGGTCATGTTGCAGGTAGTGCAGCAAGAAGGCACTTATGTGTCTTGCGCATCTCGGAGCCCCAAAATTATTTTCCGGGCTAGATGCAGCTACAAATTATTATTAATTTTAAATCTGGTGGAGCTTAGTATAGATGGCCTAATAGGATCAGTGCTGCACACTGCTACAAAGCCCAAATTATTTTCCAGTCAAGATACAGATAAACATGATTAGTAATTTGAAAGCTTAAAACGGTTGGTAGGGTGATTTTAACCAATCATCAAGCTTTTACTCTCCCCAGGATGACACAGGGGTAGAAAAGTCGTTTCGGATCCATGATTTGTTCATCTTTATGAACGTGAGTCTGTCTACATTATCAGTGGAGAGCCGCGTGCGCTTATCTGTCAGCACACCACCAGCAGCGCTGAACACACGTTCAGACAGAACGCTGGCTGCGGGGCATGACAAGATCTCCAAGGCGTAAGTGGCTAGCTCCGGCCATTTATCCAGATTGGAAGCCCAAAAAGAGCAAGGGTCCAGTGACATAGTCATGGCTTCAATGTTTACTTGGAGATACTCCTGTACCATCGTCTCTAGGCGTTGACTATGTGTCAGACTTCTTGTCTCCTGTGGCCTTGCAAAGGATGGGCTAAAAAAGTGGTGAAATGATTCCGCAAAATTGATGTTACCAGCAGATACTGTGTTTCTGTTACGGTTTGAGTGCTGAACACTTGACGGTCCCACGGTTGGCAAGTTGGAACTGTGAGATTCACTACGTGCACCACTGGTGTTTTGTGGAAAAGCACATGTAAGATTCTGCAACAGTCTCTGCTGATACTCCTGCATGCGTGCATCCCTTTCTATGGCAGGAATAATTTCTGCAAATTTACTTTTGTACCGGGGATCTAACAGTGTGGCAACCCAGTAGTCAGGATTATTTCTAATTCTCACAATTCGAGGGTCATGTTGCAGGTAGTGCAGCAAGAAGGCACTCATGTGTGTTGCGCATCCAGGAGCACCAAGTCCCTGTTGTGTTGGTGGCGAGGTAACAATCATGCTTCCTTCCTCTGTCCTCTCCCCCCAACCTCGCACAACAGAAATGTGATCAAGGTCTCCCTCATCTGATGAGTCTTCCATCAGTTCGTCCTCCACTTCTTCCTGGGCTCCTGCACCTTCCTCACTAGTTTGGCTGCTACCATGCGCCCTGGTAAAACCATCTCCCCCACCCTCACATGCCTGCCGCCTTGGTGCTGCCGACCGTCTGGACCTTGCAGATGTTAGCCCTTCCGCATACAACTCCTCCTCCTCTACTTCCTCCACCTCCTCTTGTGCCACCACCTGACTCCGAATTCTGTTTAACATGTGCTCCAGCATGTAAATCACCGGAATAGTCATGCTGATAATGGCATCGTCAGCACTAAACATCTTCGTCGCCATTTCAAAACTGTGCAGAAGGGTGCATAGGTCCCTGATCTGAGACCACTCCTCCAGCGTGATTTGCCCCACCTCCGGATCTCGTTGGCCCAGGCTATACGTCAGAACGTATTGCACCAGGGCTTGTCGGTGCTGCCACAGTCGCTGCAACATGTGCAGAGTTGAATTCCACCGGGTAGGCACATCGCATTTTAGCCGGTGAAGTGGCAGGCCCAACGACTTCTGTAGAGATGTAAGTCGCTGAGCTGCGGGATGCGAACGGCGGAAGTGAGCACACAGCGACCGTGCCCTCTGCAGAAGGCCATCTAGTCTGGGATAGTGGGCTAAAAATTGCTGGACAACCAGGTTCAACACGTGAGCCATACAAGGCACGTGTGTGACATTGCCCCGGCGAAGGGCCGCACCCAGGTTTGCAGCATTGTCGCACACGGCCTTCCCTGGTTTCAGGTCCAGTGGAGACAACCATTCATGAAATTGGTTCTCCAGAGCTGACCACAACTCCTCAGCTGTGTGACTCACATTTCCCAGACATTTCAAAGTAAAAACCGCCTGATGACGTTGAGCCCTACTGCCAGCATAGTAAGGAGGTGTGCAGGATCCCTTCTGCGCAGTTAGAAAGCTTGTGGCATGACCAGACAGGCTTTGGGTGCAGGTGGAAGACCGAGAGGAGGTTGAGGAGGCAGAAGCAGTGGAGGAACTTTGACATAAAGAGGATTGACGCACAACTCGTGGGGACGGCAAGACTTGGACAGCAGCCCCTTGTCCTGCTGTCACCATAGTTACCCAGTGCCCAGTCAGCGACATGTAACGCCCCTGTCCATGCCTACTCGTCCAAGTGTCTGTGGTGAAATGCACCCTGTCACACACAGAGTTTCTCAAAGAAGCGGTGATGTTGTGTGCGACATGCTGGTGGAGCGCAGGCACACCTTTCTTTGAGAAGTAGTGCCGAATGGGCATCTGGTACTGGGGCACTGCGACGGACATAAGGTCTCGAAAATCCTCTGTGTCCACCAGGCGGAAAGGCAGCATTTCTGTAGCCAAGAGCTTGCAGATGGTGAAATTCAACCTCTTAGCTTTCTCATGGCTAGGAGGAAATGGTCTTTTACTTGTCCACATCTGAGGGACCGAGGGCTGGCTATTGTGCTTAGACGGGGTTGATAAGGGTGTCCCCGGCAAACTGCCGCTCTGTGAGGAAGATGCAGGCGGACATGTTAGGTTGCCTTGATCCAAAGGTGGTGCTATCGATGTCGGACAGCGCTCAACACCAGCTGGTGTTACCACCTCCAAAGAAAATGATGACCTGCCAATCACGCTGGCTGTTGCGGGTAAAGAGGTGGCAGGTCTGCGCCCCAAAACAGGTGTGACTGCTGTCCCCCCAGTCACAGAGGATGAAGAGGCCGCGGATGCACAAGATATGGCAGACGGTGGTTGGCCCGGCCGGCTAGGCCGCATTGTAGCACACTGAGCTTCCCACTGCAACTTATGCTTCATGTCCATGTGCCGGTTCATGCATGAAGTACTCAAACTATGTATTTTTTGGCCTCTACTTAGCTTTTGCTGACAAATGTTACAGATAACACGAGTTGGGTCATCTTTATCGATCTGAAAAAATGCCCAGGCTATGCAAGGCTTAGCACCCATGCTACCTGAAGAGCCACCACGACTTGTGGTGAGAGGCAGAGTTGTGTTTGAGGATGCAGTTGTTGACGTGCTTCCAGTACTACGTCTCTGTCCAGGAAGGCGCAACCTGACCTCGTCGTCACTAGCATCTTCCTCCACCTCCTCTGCTGACCTCATCTCTTGGCTGACTGTGGGTTGACAGTAAGTGGGATCTCCAACCTCATCATCATCACCCTGTGCGTTATCACACCCGTCGTCCTCAGAGCCAACCTGTTCCTGCCCTGACAAAAAACTAAAGTTGTCGCTCCAATCAGGTATTTGAGTCTCATCATCGTCTTCCTCATTGTCTCCACCAACAGGAGTTACAGTTTGGGAATGAGGGTCTACATTATGGTCAGAACCTTCTGCGTCTGGTCCTGGATCCGATTCATAAAGATTCTGGGCATCAGTGCAGATCATTTCCTCGTCTGGATTCACAGAAGCGCTGGAGTCGACCTCTGATTCCCAGGCTATAGTATGAGTAAACAGCTCTGCAGACTCAACCATCTGTTCTACCTCATACTCAGACGGGCAGCTGGAGATTTGGGAGCTGTGAGGAAGCAAGTGCGATTGGGGTGACACCTTTGAGGACTGGAGTATTTGTGATGTTGAAGTTGATGTGGAGGAGAGCCCACTTAAAGGAACACTTGATATCCGTTGAAGCACCTGCTGTTTTTGTGCCTCATCTGGAATTTGTAGCGATTGGCGTGGCCGTAAGAAAGGGATCTTATCACATTGTCCGCTAAAAGAAGTAGACATTTTAGTTTGGCTGGAAGATGGTCTTTCTTCTGCAGATGTTACTGTTGCTTTAACACCTACCCCACGGACACAACCTTTTTTCCCCTTCCCAACACACCTATTCCCCTTTCCACCAGCAGCAGGCCTTTTTCCACTCATTTTGGTGGTTAACTAATTCACAACTCTGGAGTTGTTTGCACAAAAAAACAATGGATGGGAACCGAGCAGAGCTGAGTGGCCAAACTGTGGTATTAGGCCAAAACTATTGGCTGGGTTAGATGCAGAAAAAAATTATATTCAATTTGCAACCTGATGGAGGTCAGTATAGATGGACTAATAGAGAAAGTCCCACACACAGCTAGAAGCCCAAATATTTTTTCAGAGGTAGATGCAGAAAAAAAATATATTCAGTTTGCAACCTGATGGAGGTCAGTATAGATGGACTAATAGAGAAAGTCCCACACACTGCTAGAAGGCCAAATATTTTTTCAGAGCTAGATGCAGAAAAAAATTATATTCAGTTTGCAACCTGATGGAGGTCAGTATAGATGGCCTAATAGAACAAGTCCCACACACTGCTAGAAGGCCAAATATTTTTTCAGAGCTAGATGCAGAAAAAAATTATATTCAATTTGCAACCTGATGGAGGTCAGTATAGATGGACTAATAGAATGATGCTATGCCCAAAAGATTTTACTTCACTAGATGCAGTAAAAAAATTGGTATTCTATACACAGGTGGTATATCTTGCAACACAGATAGGCTACTCCACTGACTAACACACTCTGCAATAGGCCAAAAAGGATTAGCTTTGCTAGATTCAGCCAAATGCTGTGAAAAAAACTTGCACAGCACTGGCACAGACCTGCCTGGCAAAAACTGATAGGAACTGATGTAACCTAGTCCTGAAAAGGACTGCAATTACAATTAGTCTTTACTCCCACAATCTATCTATTTAAGAGCACAGACCTGCCTGATAAAAGTCGTAGGAAATGCTGTAACCTAGTCCTTAAAAGGACTGCAATCACAACTATTCCCTACTCCCAAGCTATCTGTAGATTTGTGCGAAAATTGGCTTGAAATTAACAAGGTATAGCGCACACAGCAACAGCGGTGCCGTCTAACACGCAGCTGCAGCAGTGAGAAAATGGTGGCGACGGGGAAAATGGCTTGGTCTTATAGGGCAAGGACATGTGACATACACTGCCAATCACACATGCCCTTGCTTGTGTGAAAAAAGCACTTCGCTCCGTGTGTGCTCTGCTGATAGGCTGACAGATTGCACCTCCCCACTGTAAATGCGGGAAAGAGAAAAAAAAATGGAGATCTTCATTATTCCTGCAGAGATCCATCCCCTGCCCCTCCCCCCGCCCCGCTGTACACTCAAACTGCGTATTAACATTAATTTTCATCATTACTGAGAAAAAATCCAGTTTTGATTTTGGTGCACGAACAGTTATCGAACATAACCTCGAACAGCCGAATTTTTCTCAAATCGTTCGTGTTCGCCGAACGGCTCGAACACCGCCCAAAACAGCTCGAATTTGAGATTGGCGAACAGTTCGAGTAGAACAACGCTCATCTCTACCGGTCACTTCTTTTAGCTGCTTCGCGGCTTTCAAAGTTTGAAGCGATTAAAAGAAGTGATAAAAGACGGAACATGTGCACAGCAAGTCGATTTGACGTTACAGTGCACATGTACATTATTTTTGCAATTTTTCAGGTGGGTTTGAGGTGACTGAAAGAGACCTAATGTGCACATACCCTATCAGAATACCAATGGCGTGAGTATTGTCTGTATTGTATGTTCCCCTTCTTTGGGGCAGCACCATGAGTCCCTACCTGTCCTTATCATGGACTCAGGTACTCTGTGAACATCACGCCGGAGTGCATTGCAGCCTCTGTAAACTTGGAGGGAACAAAAGTAAAATATCAGCTTATTGCAGTCTATGGGCACCATATTATGGATGCAGAGTTTGATGAGCAAGCGTGCGCATCAGGGTGCTCGGGTACACATCGAGGATCACGGTTGCTCCCGTGCTGTTAGAGAGCCAAGAAACATGCAGGGATTGCCTGCCATACATGAGCAATCCCCACATGTTTATTGGCTGTCTAATAGCTGCGAAACATACGGGGCATGGCACTCAAGCACCCGCGATTCTCGATGTGTACCCGAGCGCCCTGATGCACAATCGAGTCATGAGCACGCTCGCTGATCACTAATGCAGAGAACACAGATAGGGGAACCTTCCAAATCATGCTCGTTTTTCATATGTTCCCATGGTTTTATTTTTTTCCCTGCTGTTTTTTCTGTAGGTGTCCTTTCTAAAATATGGAATAGCGATCTGTTTTACTTATTGCATTTTTATGCATTTTTTTAATCCAGGTTTGAAGCATTTTTTATGCATTTTTAGAGAAAAATGCCCTTAAAAACACAACTGTGTTTCTTACGTGCATGTTTCCAGCCTTCCCATAAAAGATCTATAAAGAAAAAACGCACCAGCAAAAACAACAACACACAATTGCAAGAAATCACATCCTCTTTGCTTGAACTGTTAAACACAGCATTCATGTTACATGTGAACATGGCCTTAAGGTAACAGGGGACTTTTTATTGTCTCTTTTCCCGGTGGCCCCATTGATGATATTTGTGCCACATTTCTCAAAGGGCGGCAGGATTTTTTTTTTATTAAATTGACGCATCTTAAGAGATTACGTTTCTCCGCTTTTTAAGCCAATATCTTGGAGTGAATTTGCAACTTATTAAATGTCACAATTCATAAATCTGGCTAAAACCTCATTTGCTTTGCTAACCGCGCTTATGTTTTATAAGGAAGTGAAAAGTTTGTGAAATTTCAAAATGTTGCACCCCTTTGTGCACCAAAATGTGACTTTTTGATAGCCGAAAACTGGCACAAAAGCTTGATACATTAGTGGTCGCTGGATAAAATTACCTGTATATAGTCAGTAGGTGGCGCCGTTCATTGCCCGTATAACATTACGTATTACATGTCGCTTGACATTTTCAATTACCAGCACATGCTATTGCCAAAGCTCACAATTATACAGGCTCGTACTACGTAGGTGACATCTGGCTCACATTGCTTTTGCTGAACATTCATTCTCTTGCAAAAAGTACAATGCAGCAATTAACTTGTCGAATTATATACAGTACAAGACCGCTCGACGCTGATTTTACTTATACTTTAGAGGTAAGGAAGCTTTTTTTTTAAAAAAAAAATATATATATTGTTAGACCTTTTGGGAGAGGTCCAGTTTTATAGTTTATTGATCATGCTATGTAATGTCAGCAAACTAACGTCATTATAAAACATTTTAAATTCATTAAAAGACTAGGAGCTGTTCTGCAGCACCCAGCAGAGGCCACTACACATTGAGAGGTGCTGCGCGTTGCAGCTCCAATCAAAGTTTATACATCCGACTATGATCGGAGCGCTATACAAAGCAATACATGTGGGCTGGGTTTTCAAAACTTCATGCACACACATAGGAAAATCCGCAGAATACACTGATTTCGATCTTGCAGCATGCTCGTTCATGGGTTGAATCATTGTGTATTTTCTCCAGCAATCACACTTTTTGTAATGCGTAGAGAAAAATCCATGGCAAATCTGGACCCCAAAAAATGCAACATGTGCACACAATAAGGATAGGGTCACACGGTGCTTATTTTCTCTCATCTCAGAGAACCGGTCCGATTATGCTAATCACACTAATCCAGAGTGTGCTCTGATTTTCTCAGATGTGGAAGAAATCAGTTTCTCCATTCTGGCAGTCCGTTAAATTCAGACGGCACTCAGATGTCATCCAAGTGCGATCCAATTTTTTTTTTTTTGACAGAACTATTGACTTGCATGGCCTAGTGCAATCCTATTTACGGATTCAAATTGGGCATGCTGTGATTTTTTTTTTTTTTTCCCACGGACAGCCTGGGCCCAAAGAAAAAAAATTGGACAGGTGCACGGCCCCATAGAATAACATTAGTCTGAGTGCAATCCGATGTTTTGTCTGATCACACTTGGACCGAATAAACAGTAGTCTGCAAAAGCCCTAATAACTAATTATAGTCTGGAGTAAATGTTTTAATGACTGATCTTAACTTATTTCACAAGCCAAGCATATCTTTCCCAGAGTGAAATGTGCCTTTTACCAATCATCCAGGGTTTTACCCATTAACAGGCTCAGACTGGCCCACCGGAGAACAGGAGAATCCTCTGGTGGGCCCCCCCTCTTATGTGAGCAGTTCTTGGCACTATACACTTGAATCTCTATGTACAGACAAAGGCAGCATCTTATTCATTTAACAATCTACCCAGTTCATTGTTATATAAATTTGTGAATGAGACTAAAAACATTGACATGTAGCTGAAAAGTCAGGCCCTGGAGTTTGATGGGCCCTTGGCACCCCAGTCCGACGCTGCCTATTAGGACCTCTAAACTCACCTCGTTTCTTACCTTGGTTCATGTGCCACATGTGTGATTTCTTTAGACCTCATCATTTCCTATAAATTAGCCTCAATAATGTTACACAATCTTAAAAATATTTGCTTTAATATTCTTTTCTCGAAAATGCTTTTCTTTGGGGGGGGGTCTTGAATTTCATGTTCCAATTACTTTCCCTTATACTTTTTAAAGCCGGGTGCTGTACTTGGCTAACTCTTGGGATCAGTGGTGGTGCCAGCAGTCAGAGCCCCAACAATCACCTAGTTTTCATCTCTCTTATTGACAACTTCTAAACATGGGAATAACCCTTTAACTGTTCTATATCACTCATTAAACCCGCGACTTCATTAGGTTAATTCTTAATATCATTTATGGAAGATGTACGTAAGTTATGTAAAGGGGTAGTAGAAGGTCCTAACTCTGCGAGTCCGTGCCTCTTTCTATACATTACAAAATCCTACTGGCTTTAGAAGCCCCTGACTGACATTGCATGCTGTTATTTAATCTGTGATCTACAAGTATCTACAGAGCCTTCTATACAAGTGACTCTCCTAGTTTTACTCCCTAGAACATATGATGTCTGCATATTTTTAACGCCCAGGCGCATATTTTTCCATTTGACGAGTGGATGCCCAAATACTCAGTTTGTACAGTCAGCAGGATTTTGTAATGTATTAAAAGAGGCATAGAGTCGCAGAGTAACGCCGTTCTACTACCACTTTACAAAGAGTTAGTGCGCCCTCATCTGGAATATGCAGTTTATTTCCGGGCACCAGATCATAGAAAGGATGCCCTGGAAGAAGTACAAAGAAGAGCCACCGAACTGATAAAGGACATGGAGGATGTTGTTTATGAGAAAAGATTAAACAATTATATTTATTTTGTCTTGAGAAGAGACAAAGGTCGACATGATTAACTTATAGAAGTACAGAACTGGGGCATACAAAAAAAAAAAAGGATGGTTCATGTAAAACCTTCTCAAAAGGCAAGAGGGCGCACCCTCCTTATGGATAAAGACAGGTTCAATCTCCAGAGGCTTCTTTATTATAAAAACTATTAATCTGTGGAATAGTCTACTTCAGGATCCGATCACAGCGGAAATCATAGATTGTTTGAAAAAAAAAAAAAAGGTTAGGATATTTTTTTTTTTTTTTTAAGAAAATAATTATGTAAATATGTAAAGTTTTTTTCTCTGAATGTTTGGTCCAGTGGATCGACAATTTGGATTAGTAGGGAAATATTAGCTCTTTTAGGGTGCACGGGATTATGGATCATGGTTGTACGTATACTTTCCCATCCCTCGCTGGAACTTGACAGAGATTTGCCTTGGTTTTTAAACCATATTAACTATGTAACTGTGAGGCTCCCCAGGTGAGGTGGATCATCTAAGCCCCAGGTCCGGGGGAGCACACGGACATTGGAGCAGTAAGCTGGAAGGCACGTGGGCAGCGAGAACTTGGTAGGCACCGAGATCTCAGGAGTGGAAAGATGGATAAAGTGGAATCCAGCAGCGATGGAAGCAAGTAAAGCACAGAAGGAAGGTGGAGCACATCAAACAGAAGTCTAGAAACTTAATCCAAGACACAATGGGTCTTAAATAAGTCTAGAGAGATAATGTTATTGATCCACTCTGGACAACCTTCAAAACCCAATGTGAAGCACAACAGAGGGCAGCGGTCCAGGGGAAAGAAGCGAAGCCTGAGATACCTGGGCCAGGTGTGTTCCAGTAACATGTAATCATTGTATAGTTGCATTAATTTGGCAAGAATACCTGGGCATTGTACAGAAGTATTATTTGGCATTGCCTAGTTACTCATTTTCAGCACATAACGTGTGCAAAAAGAATCATGGCTGTTCCCCAATACCCATATTTTATAATACAAATGTGTTACCAAAATACCTTCTGCTGGCAGCTTATAACTGTTGGTATGGAGGTGGATGCCATCAGCAAGTAGGATAGTGTTTTTCTTATAGGTACATTGTATGGCAATCATTGGCTGATCATCTTCTTTCTAATTCTTGAACAGGCGAGACCTGTATTACCACAACACAAGGAGTAAAGTGTTGGAACAAGACGAACCAGAGTTGGCCATGTATTTCTAGACAACACCCATTATTCATTGCTTTTATGAGGGACCATAATAGCAATTATAGCTCTAAATCCAACTAAAATGGTTTATATTGTTCCTTGCTGCACACTATGCCATAGACCAGGGTTCCCCAACTCCAGTCCTCAAGGCCCACCAACAGGTCATGTTTTCAGGATTTCCTTAGTATTGCCCAGGTGATAATTCCATCATCAGCACAGGCAATAGTTACATCACCTGTGCAATACTAAGGAAATCCTGAAAACATGACCTGTTGGTGGGTCTTGAGGACTGGAGTTGGGGAACCCTGCCATAGACCATAGCCTTTGTTCTTGGACTGTTCCCTGGCGGAACACGAGTTGAATACCCTCCTGTATACTAACTGCTTGCCACTTTCATTTAGGCCAGTTATCCCTATATATAAAGTACATTTGATGTTCCCTGTGAACTGATGTTAACGCCTATATTTACCCCTTAGAACTAAATATAAATATTTTAATTAAAATGTTTCCCTTCTTTTAAATAATACACAGTACATTGATTATACTTGATAGCTTTACCAACCTGAATAAGTGCAATACCACATTTTACCACAAGGTGGTGTTCAGCAGGGAAATATCATACAATTCATTGTCTGTCTGAAAATAGCCTCTTCAGAAAGGAAGAGGACTTGGACTCTAGCGCCACCTATTGGAAGTAGCAATCCTAAAAGTCAATATCAACCCTTTAAAAACCCTTACCAAATGACTTAGGATAAGAAGCCAAACCAGAAACTCCTTTTTCAAATACACATTTCATGGCATTTCCCCCTCCTCAGTGCAAAGCAAGATACCTATGTAAGGAGACTTATAGACTATTACATTATAAGAGAATTTGTACCAATAAGCCTAATGGAGAAATGTCTTATACCCCCACAAATAGCACTTCTATCCTGAAACTAATTTCTGGGTTTGCTTTTGCTCCATATAATGGATGAGATGCAATACTAGACATCACCCATGGACAGAATTTTTGGTTAAAGAATAATAGAATTCCATTAACCCCTTCAGAACTGTCTTTTTTTTTGCGGGATGAGTTTGAGTTTTTGGGGCTCCATTTTGTTTCTTTATTAACTTTTTATGGGAAGGAATAGAAGAAGAAAAAAACAGCAATTCTGACATTGTTTTTTTTTCCACAATTGAAATTTTACACCATTCACCTTAGTGCAAAAATAAGGTGTTATCCTCATTCTCTGTTTCAGTATAATTATGGCGAGATCAAATTTTTATCATTTTATGGGTTTATTATTTGTGTATAATAAATACACTGAAAAAAATAATTGTTTCTGGACTGCCATATTCTGACTCATGTTTAACAATTTTTCCATAGGACTTTGAGTCCTTATTTTTTTTCATGGCAATATGTATTTTTTTCTGGATAATTGGCATGCAATTTTTATTCTGTGGGTCAATACAATTACGATGAAACCAAATTTATTTTTATGTTTTACTACTTTTCCACAGAGAAAACATATATTCCCCAGGGTACCCAGGTCAAACTACTAACACTGACCTACAAAGCTATCCATAACCTTTCTCCTCCGTAAATCTCCAAACCAATCTCCTGATATAACGAGAAGGAAAGCCTGCACCACCTAATGGACAAATAATGACCCACCTGTTTTTTATGGGCTAAATACACGCAATCTATGAACTTGAGGTGCTTGCTTTATATACACGGTGAGTATTTTCCCACGCTAGTGCTGACGTCAATGAGGTGAACGGAGTTCATGTGACATGAACTCCGCTCATCTTGATGCCGTCACAGCGAGTCACTGAGGAGCGCACGCATGTGCTCCTTAGTGGCTCTTCAGGATGGCAGGCTGGATGGTCGAATCCAGCTTCAATCTAGCCTGCCATCTAGATGTAGAGGGGACACATGGATGTTCCTCACGTCGGAAAGGTGAGGATGGGGTTGCTTTATTATTTTACTTTTCTTGCAGGTGACATTGGCTTCAACTGGAATGGGCGTGATGGCAAGTATGGTTTAATTTAGAACATTTACCCCTTAAGGACCGAGCCACTTTGTAGGTTAATGACCCGGCCTCATTTTTTAAATTTGACCACTGTCACTTTATGAGGTAATAACTCTGGAACGCTTCAACGGATCCCACTGTTTCTGAGATTCTTTTTTCGTGACATATTGTACTTCATGACAGTGGTAAAAGTTTTTTCGATAAGACTTGTGTTTATTTGTGAAAAAATTGGAACTTTGGCAAAAATTTACAAAACTTCACAATTTTCAAAATTTTAATGCCCTTAAACCAGAGAGATATGTCACACAAAATAGTTAATAAATAACATTTCCCACATGTCTACTTTACATCAGCACAATTTTTGAAACTTTTTTTTTTTTTTTTTGTAAGGAATTTATAAGGGGTAAAAGTTGCCCAGTAATTTCTCATTTTTCTAACAATTTTCAAAACCATTTTTTTAGGGACTATGGTACATCACATTTGCAGTGACTTTGAGGGGTCTATATGACAGAAAATACCCAAAAGTGACACCATTCTAAAAACTGCACCCCTCAAGGTGCTCAAAACCACATTCAAGAACTTTATTAACCCTTCAAATGCTTCACAGGAACGGAAGCAATGTGGAAGGAAAAAGTGAACATTTAATTTTTTTTCACAAAAATTTTACTCTAGACCCTTTTTTTATTATTTTCACGAGGGTGGCAGGAGATAATGGACCCCCATATTTGTTGTGCAATTTCTCCTGAGTATGCCAATACCCCATATGTGAGGGAAAATCACTGTTTGGACGCAGAGCAGGGCTCGGAAGGGAAGGAGCACTGTTTGACTTTTTGAACGCAAAATTGGCTGGGATCGAGAGCGGTCGCCATGTTGCGTTTGGAGAGCCCCTGATGTGCCTAAACAGTGGAAATCCCCACAAGTGACCCCATTTTGGAAACTAGACACCTCAAGAAACATATTTAGATGTGAGGTGAATACCTTGAACCCCCAGGTGCTTTACAGAAGTTTATAACCTAGAGCTGTGAAAATAAAAAATAATTTTTTTTCCACAAATTCTTTTAGTTCCAAATTTTTTATTTTCACAAGTGTAACAGGAGAAAATGGACCTTGTTGTGCAATTTCTCCTGAGTACGCCAATACACAATGTGTGGTCAAACTACTTTTGAGGCACAGTGTAAAGCTCAGAAGGGAAGAAGTGCCATATTGGAGTTCAAATTTAGCTGGAATAGTTTGAGTGTGCCATGTCACATTGGCAGAGCCCCTGAGGTGCCAAAACAGCAGAATCTCCCATAAGTGACCCCATTTTACAAACTACACCTCCCAATAAATTAATCTAAGGGTGCAGTGATCATATTGACACCACAGATGTGTCACAGAATTTTATACCATTGGGCAGTGAAGAAAAAATAATTAAATTTTTACCACAAATATTTTGTTTTAGCCCCAGATTTTACATTTTCACATGGAGAAATTGGTAAAAAAAAAAAAATGGCAGCAAAATGTGTCACACAATTTCTGCTGAACGTGGCAATACCCCATTTGTGGCAGTACAGTACTGCTTAACCACACGGCAACACTCGGGAGGGACGGAGTGCTATCTGGCTCCTGATTTTCCTAGATTGTATATGGAGTCCGCATGCAAGAAGAGCAGAATCCCCCCTCAAGTGACCCCATTTTGGAAATCCTACCCCTGCCAAACATGTGGGCGCTAAATGTGGTTAGACACACTGTAGGGCTCAAAAGGGAGGGGGCATATGGATTTGGGAGCACAGAATTTGCTTAATTTCTTTTGGGGGGGCGAGGAGCCATTTAGCTTTTCCAGAGTCTTTGTACTACCAGTAAAGTGGAAGCCCCCTATATTTCCATTAACGCATGACAGACCAGAGTGGGAAATTTACATTTATTCGGCGCTCTTCACAGAGCACTTACTTTGGGGTTTCCATCTAAATCTCTGAATGACGTGATTCAGATGAAACCCCAGAGGGATCCATCTATAATATAACGGGAGATGCGTGTCTCTGTCTGAAGCCTTTATAGACTGCGCATGCGCGACACGCAGTCTGGCTCCAGACAGAATCACGCATCCAGCCGTTACAGGTAAGAGGAGTGTATTGCGCCGGAAATCGCGGTATGTATAGACACTGAACGCATGCCGCGATCTACGGCGCCATACTTACCTAACCAGGAGGTGCGTTGCCGCGGCACCTCTCTTCGCCGGAGGCTGGGGCAGGAGTGAGGCGTCGGATCAGTGCATGCGCATAGCGCTATCTGGCGCCATTTTACTGAAGACACATTTACAGTGTGCTTTCACAAAATGGCGCCGGACAGCGCGGTATGGGCACGCGCGTACTCCGGCGCCACACTCCTCCCCCAGCCTCCAGCAGAAAAAGATGCAGCAGCGCTGGAGCACAGGGAAGAAAGGTGAGTATAAGTGTTTATTTTTTTGTATGTGTGTACAGCGTGAAAGGGGGCCACACATACCAGTATTGGGGGGTGAGGGGTGCCACGCATACCGGGATTGGTGGGTGAGGGGACCACACATACCGGGATTGTGGGGTGAGGGGTACCACACATACCGGGATTGGGGGGTGAGGGGTGCCACGCATACCGGGATTGGTGGGTGAGGGGACCATACATACCAGTATTTGGGGGTGAGGAGTGCCATGCATACCGGGATTGGTGGGTGAGGGGACCACACATACCAGTATTTGGGGGTGAGGGGTGCCACGCATACCGGGATTGGGGGGTGAAGGGTACCACACATACCAGTATTTGGGGGTGAGGGGTGCCACGCATACCGGGATTGGGAGGTGAGGGGTGCCACGCATACCGGGATTGGTAGGTGAGGGGACCACACATACCAGTATTTGGGGGTGAGGGGTGCCACGCATACCGGGATTGGGGGGTGAGGGGTGCCATGCATACCGGGATTGGTGGGTGAGGGGACCACACATACCAGTATTTGGGGGTGAGGGGTGCCACGCATACCGGGATTGGGGGGTGAGGGGTGCCATGCATACCGGGATTGGTGGGTGAGGGGACCACACATCAGTATTTGGGGGTGAGGGGTGCCACGCATACCGGGATTGGGGGGGTGAGGGGTGCCACACATACCGGGATTAGGGGGTGAGGGGTGCCACACATACCAGGATTAGGGGGGTGAGGGGTGTCACGCATACCGGGATTAGGGGGGTGAGTGGTGCCACACATACCAGGACTGGGGGTGAGGGGTGCCACGCATCATACCGGGATTGGCCGTGAGGGGTGCCACGCATCATACCGGGATTGGCCGTGAGGGGTGCCACGCATCATACCGGGATTGGCCGTGAGGGGTGCCACGCATCATACCGGGATTGGCCGTGAGGGGTGCCACGCATCATACCGGGATTGGCCGTGAGGGGTGCCACGCATCATACCGGGATTGGCCGTGAGGGGTGCCACGCATCATACCGGGATTGGCCGTGAGCGGTGCCACGCATCATACGGGGATTGGCCGTGAGGGGTGCCACGCATACCGGGATAAGGGATACCATACATACCATTATAGGGATGAAGAGTGCGATGCATACCAGGATGTGGTTGAGGGGTCTACGCATACCAGGATTGGGGATGAGGGGTGCCACGCATACCGGAATTGGGATGAGGGGTGCCACGCATACTGGGATTGGATGTGAGGGGTGCCACACATACCAGGGTTGGACGTGAGGGGTGCCACGCATACCAGGATTGGACGTGAGGGGTGCCACGCATACCAGGATTGGACGTGAGGGGTGCCACGCATACCAGGATTGAACGTGAGGGGTGCCACGCATACCAGGATTGGACGTGAGGGGTACCACGCATACCAGGATAGGGATGAGGAGTACCACGCATACCAGGATAGGGATGAGGAGTACCACGCATACCAGGATTGGGAATGAGGGGTGCCACGCATACCAGGATTGGGGGTGAGAGGTGCCACGCATACCAGGATAGGGATGAGGGGTGCCATGCATACCAGGATGGGGATGAGGGGTGCCAAGCATACCAGGATAGGATGGTGGGGACAGGATGGGGGCAGCACAAATACCAGGAGGTGGGCAGCACATACCAACATGGGAGACCATATAGCTAGTTCACTATAATGAGATGAGGCAGCAGAGATACTCTGGACTCAGTCTGGCCTCTGTTCAGCATTGTCCTTTTCAAAACTGTGGCTGACCGCGCTTTTATCTATGCCTAAAAAGAAGGACACCACTGGATCATAGGTCAGACGGTGTCCACAGTGCCTCCATCTGCCTCATTACAGGAAATCTTCCGTCGGGGTTTCCATCCGAATCACTTATTTCACAGATTTACACAGAAACCCCGGTGTAAGCGCTTAGCGCAGAGCACAGGATGAATGTGAGCCAAGCCATACTGCGATCTTAGGGAGGCAGAATGACCAAATAAACCGCAGGTGAAGAATTGGCTTTATATATTTTTTACGCTGTTCCTCGTGTGGTATAAGTGATGAGATTACTTTATTCTTTGGGTCGCAATTACAGCGATACCAGATTCATATCGGGTTTTTATGATTGAAAGCTGTTACACACAAACACTTTTTTTTTTTTTTTTTGCGAAGACTAGTTTTTTACTTAGTCCCTCTATGGGACTTTCACTTTTCCCCTCTTTCCACAGTTATAATGTATTGCAATGCACTAGCATTGCAGTACATTATACCTATAGTGAAAGCTCCTGAGACCATGCGGTGCATTCGTCTCTGGAGCTTTTCGTAGCTTCGTGACCCGGGGGTCGGCATGATGACCCCAGGTCACCATGGCAACGGTTGGACCCCGCGATGACGTCGCAACGACACCTATCTGAAGGCAGAGGGAGCTCCCGTCCCTTTGCCTGCCTCCTAAACGCTGCAATCACAGCATTCAGGGGGTTAACAGACAGGGGCGGCGCTGACACCACTCCTGGCTGTTTAGTGCCGGAGCTCAGCCACTGATCGGGCAGGAGACGCTGATATTTCAGCATTACTGCTTCATCATGCGGTGATCGGTCAGTCAGATTGACTGATCGATCACAGCGATCTGGGTGCGGGGACCGATTGCATGGGTCCCTGCACCTCTTCCCCTGCCGCTCAGCTGTCCTCACTGAACTGTTACTGCGTGTTTACACTCAGTAACAGTTCAAAGTCATGACTGGGATAACCAGTCATAGTGTGCGAACTAGCCTCCTGCCATGATGGGTTATACCAGTCATTGGGCGTTATGGGGTTAAAGGGTGTGTGTTTATTTCAAATAAAATATTTTGTACACTGTGTGGGTGTCTTTATTTTACATATCACTTCCACTATGGGGTTAGTAATGGGGGCGTCTTATAGATGCCTCTCCATTACTAACCTGGGCTTGATGTCAGCTGGCATCATAAGCTGACATCAACCCCAACCCTATTACCCCACTGCCACCGCTACAGGGCAAAGGGCAGAGCAAGTGCCAGAATTGGCGCATCCTATAGATGCGCCATTTCTGGGGCGGCTAAGGGCTCCTGTTTCTAGTCTCGGAGGGGGAGTCCCGTCTCATGCTGCACATAACACATCTGCATCTCTGGCTGCTATGGGCATAAAAGGGGACAAACTTATGGTGTGGCCCCCATGCTCCCCTGACCTCAACCCCATTGAGAACCTCTGGAGCATCATCAAAAGGAGTGTCTATGATGGCGGGAGGCAGTTCACATCTAAGCAACTGTAATGCAGGTGCCGGAATGCAACGCACAGAGACACAAGGTGAGAACAGTCAGAGATGAATATAAACAGTTTTATACAACAGGTATACTGAAACAAGGGATTAGCAACAAGGGTAATGAACAGTGGTTTGAAATATCAGAAAAATACGAAATTTCTCAAAGTAAGGTGCAGTCTCTTAAAATAAGGTGCAGTCTCTTAAAATAAGGCGCAGTCTCTTAAAGTAAGGTGATGCCCTCAAGCATGAGAGACACCACAAAAGTTCTTTAACCGTGAATTTGGCCCTAGCGGGGGTCACCGGTTATTCCCGCTAGGCCGTGAGTCTCTTTCCGGATAAATTCAATTAAATCACGTTGTGCTACTTTAGCCCCAACCGTTCCCCTCCCAACCTGAGTACTTAAACCCAATTGTCCCCGGTACTGTGGGTGAGCAGTGGAAGTGACGGCCCTGCTCACGTATGCAGCTCCTCTCTGCTTGGCCGTTGGAGGCAGTCTCTCGAGCCTTGGATAGGGGGGTCCAGGCCTCGTCTGTCGGCGGCCGACGTCGGGTTCCGCGAACTCACTCAGCACCGCGATCAGGTTCCTGGTATCCTCAACAGGCACAGCACTCGGGTCACAACTGTGAGGGATCCGGATCTCTTTTACCGGTGCCCGGCTGGAGCACCTCTCAGGCCTCTGGATTTGGCCTGTCACGCGGGGTTTCTCAGGGCGCAGGGAGCACGTCTGCTCCTCTCTGCTGCTTGGCGCCAAAGACCCCTCAGGTTTGGTGCACTGGCCTCTTATCTCTCTGATCTCCTTCCTGGAAGTCACCTGATCGGGTCCAGCGTCTGAATCTGCCCTCCCTGCAACTTCCCTTGTATATTTTGGTTCCGCTTGACTGTCTCTGGCCAGTAGATGGCAGTCTCGCTCTATCCTTGAAACGTCATGTTGAAGTTCTTTTACAAGCTTTCTTGCTCGTTCTACATTCCTCCCTCCTTTTTGCTCGCCAGTCCTCGGGCGAGTGGACTCCTCGCAGAATTGATGTCTCCTTCCAGGCAGTGCAAGCTCAGACAGGAGTTGGGCACACTCCTGCGTTTTCTGTTGGATTCGAGACCAGATAAACTCTTCCTGAGCATACCGGTTAGGAGGAATTCCGGCATTAGCCCGCTCAGTTCTGCGGGGCTCTTCTTGCGGAGGAGACTCCGGGAGATCCGAGGAATCAACCACTGGGGATTGCAAATCATTTCCTGACTCATTCTGACTTCCACTCGGGAGTGGCACCAACGGTTCTGACGGGCCCAACTGCATTGTGGCCCACCCTTCTTCATCCCCCAAGGTTCCTGTATGTGGCACTTCAGCCAACACGTCTGAGGGCCCAGCCCCGTTACAGACTTCTGCTTCAGAGGAGCAAGGTCGCAACATATTACGGTGAAACACCCTGGATGTCACGGCGTCATCCCCTTCGGGCCTAACCTCGTAGACGGGGTTGTCTGGGTGAACCTTCTTCACCACCCGATATGGTATTGCCTCCCAACGATGGTCCAGCTTACTCCCAAATCGTTTAGCCCTCACCAGCACTCGGTCTCCTGGCTGAAGCGATCCACCTGTGGTCGGGGGGGGCCGAACTGCATGCTCTACTTCCTGAAACTTCTGAGCAACCAGTCTTCTCACGGTATGGAGTCGACGCTGGTGTTCTCGAATCCAGGTACTTGAGCTACTGCCCGGACCGGGGTCTTCTGAGTCTAGCTCCAGTTCGGTGATTTCTCGGCCACTTCTTCCAAACAGCAACATGTAGGGGGTGTAGCCGGTGGTTGCATGAACTCGATTATTATACACCCACACCAGCTCGGACACGAATTCGGGCCACTTCATCTTTTTGTCCGCTTCCAGTGTTCGCAACATTTGCAACAGGGTTCGGTTAAAGCGCTCGCATGCACCGTTCCCTTGCGGGTGGTAGGGCGTTGTCCGGGAACGGTCGATCCCATAGATGCGGTATAGCTCATCCATCACTTGTCCTTGGAAGCAGGCCCCCTGGTCAGAATGTATTCATTTCGGGCACCCATAAATCTGGATGAAATCTTGACAGATGGCCTTGGCTGCGGCTTCTGCCGTCTGATCTTTAGTGGGCGTCACTACTGCGAACTTGGTGAAGTGATCAGTCATGACTAAACAGTGTCCATAAGCGTTGTATGAAGTTCCTACCATCAAGTAGTCAATCATCAAGACTTCCAAGGGGGCAGAAGTTCGGATGGTCTGAATGGGAGCTCTTTGCTCCGGGGGCTTGTTCAACTCACACTGGCGACATGTTCGGCAGACCCCCTCGACTTCTTGTCGCAGTTGAGGCCAATACACCAGCCGTTGCAACCACCGGAAGGTCTTTTCTACTCCAAAGTGAGCACCTCTTCTATGAGCTTCTTGGGCTAGCTGTGTTACTAGCGCTCCTGGAACTACCACCTGCCAGGTAACATCAAACTCTCGAGGCAGCTGGATTCTTCGGCATAGCAAGCCATCCTTCAGAAGGAGCCTCTCCCACTGGCCTAGGATTTGTAGGGTAGTTGGAAGTGAAGCGGCTCTGGTTTCCTGGTCGGGTCTCTGATTAAGGGCGACCCATTCTCTCAACTTTGCTAGCTCTGGGTCGGATTGCTGCAGATGTATCCATTCGTCTCTTGAACGGCCCAGAATCTGAGTGGGCCTCGGCTCCTCTCTGGTCTCTTGGGCGTCGACCACAGCAGTGGCGAACTAGCTGAAATCCGGGATCTCGTCGCCTTCAAGCTCCTCATCCCTGTCCTCCTTCGGCCCCGCCTGAGTGACCCGGGACAGGGCATCTGCATGTGTGTTCAGGGCCTTGGACCGATAGGCGATTTTATACTGGAATTTGGACATCCTTGCGACCCACCACTGTTCTAACGCGCCCAGTTTGGCGTTCTCCAAGTGGGCCAAAGGGTTGTTATCTGTCCGCACTTGCGCTTCTGACCCGGACAGGTACTCAGCAAATTTCTCGGTCATGGCCCACACCAGTGCCAGTAGCTCCAGCTTAAACAAACTGTAGTTGTCCGGATTCTTCTCCGTATCTCGGAGTGACCTGCTGGCATACGCGATCACTCGCTCTTTACCTCCTTGTACTTGAGCCAGCACTGCTCCCAGCCCATGCAAGCTTCCATCAGTGTACAACATGAAAGGCTGCGAAAAGTCAGCGTAGGCCAGAATCGGGGCATCTGTTAGCGCCATTTTCAATGCTTTGAATGCCTCTTCTTGTCGTGGGCCCCACTGAATGGGCTGCCGCTTGGCTCCCCCGGCTGTTCCTCTCAGCAATTCATTGAGCGGGATCGCAATCTTAGCGAAGTCTTTAATGAATCTGCGGTAGTATCCAGCAAGCCCCAGGAATGCCCTTAGTTCCCTTAGATTGGCGGGCGTGGGCCACTTCTGCACGGCAGCTACTTTCTCCGCAGTGGGGTGCACTCCTGCACTGGACACAGTGTGCCCCAGATATTCAATTTCTCGTTTGAAGAGACGACACTTACAAGGCTTAATTTTCAGGCCGTGCCTTTGTAGCCATTCTAACACTTGTTCCAATCGGCGGAGATGATCCTCAAACGTTGCGGAATAGATAATTATATCGTCCAGATATATTAAAGTGGCTTCAAAGTTGAGGTCCCCTAAGCATCTCTCCATCAGCCGTTGGAAGGTTCCTGGCACATTTGTTAGTCCGAATGGCATTCGATTGAACTCAAACAGGCCCATAGGGAGAACAAAAGCTGTCTTCGGACGATCCTTCTCAGCTACTGGGACCTGCCAATAGCCACTGGCCAGGTCAAGGGAGGAAAAGAATTTGGCGCTCCCTAGTGCAGATAGAGACTCTTCGATTCGGGGGAGTGGATAGGAGTCCCGTACTGTACAGGCATTCAGCTTTCGATAGTCTACGCAGAATCTCAGGGTACCGTCCTTCTTTCGGACCAGCACGATCGGAGCCGCCCAGGGGCTCTGGCTTTCACGGATCACACCGTTCCGCAACATGTGGGCCAACAGCTCTTTCACCTCCTGGTACATTTGAGGCGGGATCTGCCGATATCTCTCTCGGATGGGAGCAGTATTTCCGGTGGGTATTTCATGCTGAATGTCCCGAGTGCACCCGAAATCATCTTCATGCTGTGCAAACACTCCCTGATATCGCTGTAGAAGTTGTTCGATCTGCCTTACTTGTCCAGCAGAAAACTCAGTCAGGTTAGCTTCCATTTCTTCCAGGAGGTGGCGTCCAGCCAACGGTTCTCTTCCATGTTTCTGGCTATTGAGGGACACCTCTAGGGTCCATGGTTTTCCTTCCACAGGTGCCAGCCCTATAGCGTCAGCTCTAGTAAGGGCCTCCGGCATTACGCACACTCGCGCCACCTCTTGTTGGGGCAACAACTGTAAACTGGTGCCACTTAAATTGATGCAGCGCACGGGTACTCGACCGTGCCGCACGGTGGCCAGAGTTCGAGCAATCAGGAGTCCAGAGGGCGCTTCTTCTCCCTCCATTGGTTCAACTTGAATGTCCACGCCCTCTAAGGACACATGTGCCAGCACCGGCAAAGTGAGTACAGTCTGTCCCACCGGCAGTGTCATTGTGGCTTCGGGCGGTATCGATACCTTACCAAGGTACTGGGAGGTAGTGGGCAACTTTTGAATCTGACTGACCCGCACGAGGTGCTGGAACACTCTTGTTAGCTGGGTCTCGAGTGGCGCGGGTCCAGTTGTTTTTGCTACAGCCCTCAGCCAGGAACTGTCCGACTTCTTTCAGCACATTCATGCCCAGGGTTACAATGGGCCCATCGCCTCCGGGCCCGTTGGTCAGTACGATCCCTTTTCGACCGAGGTCCTTTCCACATGCCCGCACGGACATCCATACTACTCCCGCTACTGGGATAGGTAGTTGATTAGCCGCCACCAGTTTGACAGTGGGTTCCCGGCAGGAACGAGCGACTTCAGGAAAGTGACTTTGGAAGTACGTCTCAGGCATAGTGGTCACTTGAGACCCGGTGTCCATCAAACAGCGGATCCGCTGCCCATTGAATTCAGCCCAGATAATGGGCCTCTCGGAGACCATGTCTTCAGAGCTCCCTCTTCTACTCTCTGAAGCTCGAGACCCCACGGTATGCTCCACAACCGTGGGGCATTTTAGTTTAACGGCTGTCCCCTCCTCCTCCTTTCTCGGTTGGGACAGTCTTTGGAGATATGCCCCCTACCTCCGCAGGTCCAGCACTCTGGTCCTCGTTCTGCCGATAGGTCGGGTACATGTCGTGCTGGGGCCGGATAGGAACGTCTTTCTCGTTCTGGTCTCCGTCCGCGTTGAGCAGTACGGTCTGTCGGCAAGGGGGCAGTAGGAGTCTTCCTAATAGAATTCAGCTCACCCCGAATGTCTCGAATTTCCTGACGTATTTCCCGTACCCAATCAGGCTCTTGGTTGGTGAATCCAGGAGCAATTGCCTCATGACTTCTAACTGTGGCTTTGAGAACAGGAACTTCTCTCTCCAGGACTCTAGCTTCAGCCCCTACCTCCAGGAAGCCCATATCAGGGCTCAATCGCAGCCGCTCCTTCAGAATCTGCCTCAGGGAAAGGTCTTTCAAGCCAGCAATCAGTTGGTCACCTCATCCAATGGTCCCAGTCCTCGGTTCCCATCTCGAGTTTTCTTAGTGATATGGGCCGTCACTTCCTGTAATGCATTAACATACTGATTTACTGTCTCATTTTCCCCTTGGACCCGCTGAAACAACCGTAAGCGCAAGTGTCCCAAATCTGTAGTGTCACCGTGCATGTCCTCTAGAATTTTTATCACTTAATCCACGGTGTCACGGTCCCCAGGTGGGCGGTACATCACAGTCTGTCGGGCCTCTCCATCAAGGGTTAGGAGGGCCAGCTCCGCCTGGGCTAGAGGGTCAAGGGGATACATACGTAGCATACTTCTCAGTCTTTCTGCCCAGTCCCAAAGTGACATGCCATCCCCTGTAAACTTGGGAAGATGGCTGAGCATAGCCCCCAGGGGTATATGCCTCCGGCCGGACCCAGCCTCAGACTGATCCGCCATCTCTGCGTCTGAATGTTGCATCCTGCCGACTACGCCAAATGTAATGCAGGTGCCGGAATGCAACGCACAGAGACAGAAGGTGAGAACAGTCAGATGAATATAAACAGTTTTATACAACAGGTATACTGAAACAAGGGATTAGCAACAAGGGTAATGAACAGTGGTTTGAAATATCAGAAAAATACGAAATTTCTCAAAGTAAGGTGCAGTCTCTTAAACTAAGGCACAGTCTCTTAAAGTAAGGTGATGCCCTCAAGCATGAGAGACACCACACAAGTTCTTTAACCGTGAATTTGGCCCTAGCGAGGGTCACCGGTTATTCCCGCTAGGCCGTGAGTCTCTTTCCGGATAAATTCAATTAAATCACGTTGTGCTACTTTAGCCCCAACCGTTCCCCTCCCAACCTGAGTACTTAAACCCAATTGTCCCCGGTACCGTGGGTGAGCAGTGGAAGTGACGGCCCTGCTCACGTATGCAGCTCCTCTCTGCTTGGCCGTTGGAGGCAGTCTCTCGAGCCTTGGATAGGGGGGGTCCAGGCCTCGTCTGTCGGCGGCCGACGTCGGGTTCCGCGAACTCACTCACCACCGCGATCAGGTTCCTGGTATCCTCAGCAGGCACAGCACTCGGGTCACAACTGTGAGGGATCCGGATCTCTTTTACCGGTGCCCGGCTGGAGCACCTCTCAGGCCTCTGGATTTGGCCTGTCACGCGGGGTTTCTCAGGACGCAGGGAGCACTTCTGCTCCTCTCTGCTGCTTGGCGCCAAAGACCCCTCAGGTTTGGCGCACTGGCCTCTTATCTCTCTGATCTCCTTCCTGGAAGTCACCTGATCGGGTCCAGTGTCTGAATCTGCCCTCCCTGCAACTTCCCTTGTATATTTTGGTTCCGCTTGACTGTCTCTGGCCAGTAGATGGCAGTCTCGCTCCATCCGTGAAACGTCATGTTGAAGTTCTTTTACAAGCTTTCTTGCTCGTTCTACACAACAGCTCTGAGAGGGTATTCTGTCCTCATGCAAAACAATTAAAGCAGAAACCATCCAAAACCTGACAAATTCAATGGACGAGAGAGTTCAGAAGCTCCTTTCGAACAAGGGGTCCTAGATGCAAATGTAACATCACCTAGAATAAAGTTTTGAGTTGAAAACTGTTTGATTTCAGTGTGTAATAACCTGCTAATGCTTATAATTTCAAAAATGACTTTTTTTGTTCTTTATTAAAATGACAAGGTTGAAAACTCTGCTGTGCATAATAATTTGGAACATGCATTTTGAGTGCAGTTTGAATTTTTTTATTTTTTAAAAAATATACTGTTATCATAGGCAGTTTGTACAAAAACCTTTCAATTGTACTCTAATAGTTATTTGACTGGAAAATTACAATGACTGCAATTCATATAGGTAATTTGGGAAAATATGAGAAAACATTATTTGCATAATAATTTGGAACACAGTGTATATATATTATATACACATACACACACATACTGTACATATTGTATATTTAATGTTTTTTTATTGCTTGCAATATTTTCAGACCCATAACTTTTTTTTTTTGTTTCCTTAAGACAGCCGTTTTAGGATTTGTTTTTACTGGTACCTATTTCGTGTACATACAACTTATTTATAACATTTTATTCCATCTTTTTGTTCCAAAGAGGAGTAAAAAAAACAAAAACAAAAAAAAAAAAACAATAAAGTTGGAAGAGTTTTATTTCTATCTTTTAACACCATTCATCAGGCAGTATAATTAACATGTTACTTTTATCTTGCAGTTTGATACGGTTACAGTGATCTCCAATTTCTAAAAAAAAAAAAATTCCGCTTTTGCAGCAAAAATTCTTACAGCAACTTTTTTTGAGGGGTGGAGGAAGTCACCATATTTTTAGAGCTATAACTGTTACAGAGCTTGTTCTGTTGTGTAATGAGCTGTACATTTATTGGTACCATCCTTGGGTGCATGCAATGTTTTGATCAATTTTTATTTTATTTTAGCAATGCAGGATAAACAAGGAAAGCAATTCTGGCATGGTTTCATTTTTAATTTTTTTGCAGTGTCCACCAACAGAAGTAAATAATTAAAAAAAAATGTATTACAGGGCAGTTAGAAATGCAGCGAAACCAAATAGGTTATGTCTTTTTTTTTTTTTTTTTACAGAAATAAACCATTATTAAAACTGGGATCCGAGTGCATATAAATTAATTTTTTGTTAACAATACTTGTCCTGCAAGGTGACGAACATGCAATCCTTTGATAACATTTAATAATTCACTGTACAACAATTGTACAGTGTATTACTAAGCCTGTCAGTGTTTCAGACATTTAGCCTATTGAGTCCCGCTCTCCTCTTCTTCATCAATATTTCCCACCAGCCGCCTGCCCCCTTGTCTCTGACTGACAGGTCACGCATTTCCATGACCCACCTTCCCCAATTGAGATCACTCAGAAGGACCTCTGGTGCCAGGGATATGCACAGTAAGGTCTTTATGAAGCCGCTAGACCCAGCAAGTTGATGTGCGCATGTGCCATGAAGAGCGGCCTGTCAATCAGACTAGGGACAGGCAAGCTGCAAGTGCAATGTCCCACCCCAAATCACTTGCAGCTCATTTATATACAAAGTCAACTCTGGATTTCTCAAACAGATTTCTACAATTAAGGTATGGACTTAATCAGCCTGAAAGCACCAAAGCATACATACCATTAGTTTAAGAAATAAAATCTTCACGGCGACAGGTTCACTTTAAAGGAGCCATCCAGGATGTGAAAGCATGCCTGTTTTCCCCTACAAAGGCGCAGTCAGATGGCCGTATTACTCGTGCGTGGTTCGCATCGCAATCCTCGGACTGGCTGTCTGCTCCCCTGACCTGAGCATGATTTCTATGCAGCTGTCATGCTCAGGTCAGGCAAGCCGACGGCCAGTCCGAGGATTGCAATGCGGTTCTCGATCGAGTAATACGGCCATCTGACAGCATCCTAAACTGCACAATTGAATTGTTCTGGGTATTGATGCATAAGGAGCTAAACTGCAATACCATGTACAACCTCTGGACAGGTGTGGCACTGTTTCTAAGCTTGCAGAAACCCTTTAACCTTAGGCTGCACATCCCATCCTGGACCACAGGTCTAAGGCTCTTTGCAATCATGGCAAAAACGCATCATTCTGCCATGATTTTTTTAAATCTCATCACTATAAATCCCTATAATGGTGCATTTTTGCGCTCCTATTTTGCCTGTATGAATTGGCTATGTTAGCCTATAATATAGCCACATCTTCCTTTACAATTACTTTTATTTAGCGGATGCATTTTTATAAAGAAATTACTATAAATGTGTTAAAACACAAAACATCGCCCACAGGTGCAGATTACACCCAAAAAGCAAGGTCAGAGGTGTGTAGGAGTAAAACAAAAACAGGAGTAAAACAATTTGAGATAAACGCTAACTAGGAAACCACAGCCAGCCAAAAATAATAATCCGTGTTCCACACATTATATAATAGGTAACCTATCAGCACATTCAGCAGCAGCACAGGAGCCACGTAGCAGATCACAGGCGACATTCCGGGGGTGGGAGGGGAGGTTTGAGGCAAAAAAGTTCTAGGAAGGACAGGTTAGGAATAGGATTTATTTACTTCCATGTTAAACAAGACTTAAGACAAGACTTAGAAAGGTTGCGGGGTTTTTTTAAAGTCACTTTTTGGGTTTTTTATTTCTTGTAATTTTTGGCGCCAAATTATTCAATATGGCACACGAGGTTCATGAATGTTGCACAAAATAAAAATGCTCTTAATTTTTTTGCTCCTATTGAGATCAAAAGAGTTGCATGCGCCACCAAAATGTTGTAAAACTTACATAAGCTTCGAGCGTAAATGAAATCACTCCGGGATGGACTGGAGTACATATGCACGAAAATTTCACAACTTTTAAAAACAAAAAAAATGAAATAAAAAAAATAATGGTACAAATGCAATAACTAAATTTGTCTTTAAGTTCACGCTACAATTAAATTTGTAAAATTTGAAACAGGAGAACAAAATGAGTAATTTGGCATAAAGAGTAAAGTTTTATTAGTAGATAAATTCCAAATATTAAAATATACAAAGTCACAAAAAATGGGGGAGTAAAGTGCAAGGTGCCGGAGAATGGGGAATTCCTGGGAGGGCAAGACAATCACAGTTGTTGAATGTATAAATACATGACCAAGGGCAGGTATACATCAATAAATAGAAAGGGAGAATACAAATGGGACAATAAGAAAGCTCAACCCCTCATGAAACAGCAGGAGCCTCATAATAAATATCAAATAGAAAATATGTGCAAATCACAAGTGATGCCTAGTAACAAGAGATAAGATCTCATGTTTTACAAAAATGTAACCACAAAATACATATCAAAGAACAAGGGATGAGTTTCAATAATGTCCCAATGAGTTCCCAAAGTCCTAAACAATTCCACTCACCCAGAATGGTCAGAAAAGAGGAGCCCACGGTTCCCAGAGGACCCCAGGACAGCACAGATGGGAAGGAACGCGCCCCGACGCGCGTTTCGCTGGTCTTTCTCAAGAGGCGCATAGTTAGAGTGCCACCAGGACCTGTAATTATACGACCCGGATCAATCACGTGATCCAAGGGTCGAGGGAGCTGATTGGAGGATGTCGGCGCGTGTGCCCGGAACCACGCCCCCCGTTGCGCGTACCACAGCTGTCAAGTCACAGGCGCGCGAAGAAGCGCCAGGGACATGGACACAGCCGGGCACGAGCGCGGGTGGGCAAGGGACCACCGCACACGCGCACTACTCCCGCATAAATATAAATTGAGTATATCACAAAGGTGACAAAAATATCTCCAGGGGCATGTCTCATCCATGTTGAATGTGAGGTGTCACTCATTAGAATTTGGCCCATAAAGATGGCGCTCACTGCTTGTATAAGGTAGCAATCGCTAAATCTGAAAAGTGGGAAAAAAAAATCAGAAGTTAAAAGCAAAAATTTAAAAACCAGCTAAAATCCATCGGTGCCAACTATAGGATCAAAAGAAGAAAGAAGGCTAAGGGAGAGCATCAAAACACAGGGGAAACCGTCATAAAAAAGCTGAGAAACCCAGATTTTCATTTAGGCCACGCAGGGCCAGGGTATCAAGAGTGGTTATCCATCTGGCCTCTTTCTACGCAAGACAGAGCTTAGAGTTGCCCCCCCCGAGAGCCCAAATGCACTATGTCAATACCACGCACCATAAGGGTGCGTGGATTGCAGTCATGGTTACAGTAACAGATGCATCGGCCATGGTTATGGTAGGGCACGCAGTACCCCCCCCCGCAGTCGTCTTCTATACCCCGCTCGGCGACCCCGTTCCGAGATTCCCGAAAGGACCCGCTTCATTTCCACCTTCAATCACGAGTGGGGGGCTATGAGGCGGGTCCTTTCCTGACACTGGAATATTCTCAACGCTGAGCCCTCCCTGAGGGATGTGGTGGGGAATTACCTACTCATGACAGCAAGGCGCGCTAAGAATTTGGGTGATCTCCTTACCTGTAGCCATTTTATCCCACCGGCAGTCAATCCTTTTGGGTCACGCGGGCCCAGGGTAGGTTCTTTTCCATGTGGCCACTGCGTGGCCTGCGCCAATGTCCTCCGCTGCTCATCATTTACATCATCTGACGGCTCCCGCACTTTTCGAATTTCTAAATACATCTCTTGCAGTACAACCCATGTGGTGTATTACACCACATGTGGTTGTCAAAAGATTTATGTGGTACTCACCACTAGAGAGATGAGGAGCATGTGCGGGACATTGGCGCCGCAAAATCTGTGACGGATCCCCGGGAGCTCAAAACGTTGCGGCGACACTTTAAAGCAGCCCATGACTGCAATCCACGCACCCTTATGGTGCGTGGTATTGACGTAGTGCATTTGGGCTCTCGGGGGGGCAACTCTAAGCTCTGTCTTGCGCAGAAAGCGGCCAGATGGATAACCACTCTTGATACCCTGGCCCCGCGTGGCCTAAATGAAAATCGGGGTTTCTCAGCTTTTTTATGACGGTTTCCCCTGTGTTTTGATGCTCTCCCTTAGCCTTATTTTCCTCTTTTGATCCTATAGTTGGCACCGATGGTTTTTAAATTTTTGTTTTTAACTTCTGATTTTTTTTTCCCACTTTCCAGATTTAGCGATTGCTACCTTGTACAAGCAGTGAGCGCCATCTTTATGGACCAAATTCTAATGAGTGACACCTCACATTCAACATGGATGAGACATGCCCCTGGAGATATTTTTGTCACCTTTGTGATATACTCAATTCATATTTATCTTGTATTATACGTTTTTGTTATGTATTTATACTGTATGTGTCTCTGTACATGGGAAGCTTGTATTAACTTTTGGATGGTGGGGCTGATGGGTAGACAGACTCCTTGGTGGTGTGTCTCTGCTGCCCAACTGGGCCGCAAGGTCATGGACAGACTTTCCACACTTCCTTCCTTCCACCGCTTTCTTAGTGGGGTGTCCTCGTAGCTGTGGGAGTAGTGCGCGTGTGCGGTGGTCTCTTGCCCACCCGCGCTCATGCCCGGCTGTCTCCACGCGCCTGTGACTTGACGGCTGTGGTACGCGCAACGGGGGGCGTGGTTCCGGGCACACGCGCCGACATCCTCCAATCAGCTCCCTCGACCCTTGGATCATGTGATTGATCCGGGTCGTATAATTACAGGTCCTGGTGGCACTCTAACTATGCGCCTCTTGAGAAAGACCGGCGAAACGCGCGTCGGGGCGCGTTCCTTCCCATCTGTGCCGTCCTGGGGTCCTCTGGGAACCGTGGGCTCCTCTTTTCTGACCATTCTGGATGAGTGGAATTGTTTAGGACTTTGGGAACTCATTGGGACATTATTGAAACTCATCCCTTGTTCTTTGATATGTATTTTGTGGTTACATTTTTGTAAAACATGAGATCTCATCTCTTGTTACTAGGCATCACTTGTGATTTGCACATATTTTCTATTTGATATTTATTATGAGGCTCCTGCTGTTTCATGAGGGGTTGAGCTCTCTTATTGTCCCATTTGTATTCTCCCTTTCTATTTATTGATGTATACCTGCCCTTGGTCATGTATTTATATGAGTCGCCCCCTGGGCCGTGGGGTACCCGGAACCGGTCTTCTGTACGATGCTGGGGGTAGTAGTGGCAACCCGATCCCGTGGCTCAGGGTGGTCAGACCAAATTGTGGCAGTCTATTTATCAGTGTTTTGAATGTCCGACTACGCCACCCGTGGATTGCGGTCAGAGATAACCGCCGCTGCAAGGCAGACCACTGAGGCTGGTGTTGGTGTGCAGCACAGGGTTAGGACAACTCCCTACGGGAAGAGTGTAGCCTCAGGGCAGTGTAGGTGAATGCTGGGGGTGATAGTGCAGGCCGCAATAGTAAGAGTTCAGAGTCCGCTTCAAACAGTCCAGGGTCTTTATTGCAGATTTTATTACTGACCCAACAGGAGTACCGGCTAGGAGTGGGCCTGGGTATCTGAGAGCATTTGGGTGAGCCCCACTGGTCAGGGTGAGTGTGTAGGCCTACCGTTCTCTCTCTATGCTCTTGTTGACTATCCCCCTTTTCGTGGTGTAATAGCCCACGTCCCTGAGCTGGCCGTGTACTTTGCCTGTATGGCTTGCGACTCGGGCCTTAGGTACCTTTTGCTTCTCCGTGCTGTATTGGTCCCTCTGTGTGGCGGAGCCTCCAGGCTTCTTAGGCCAAGGGACCTGAAATCCCTCGCAGGTTGGTTTTCTGCTGCTGGGCTTGCAACCCTGACAGCCTCGGACCCCAATGTCCGGTTGTGTACTTCTCTCAGCCAGGACCGGCTCTCGTCGCCTGTCCCTGGCTTGCAGTCTCTCCTCTGCCTCACGGACTCCTCAGCTGCTGCTGACCTGTCCCTTCCTCCGAGAACCCTTCTGGACACTTCAGAAGTGGGTTCTGGTCTCTCTAACCCTGCCCCAGTTCCAGATTTTATAAGGGGCAGCCTGCTCCCCCTACTGGCCTGGGACAGGAGGTGCTGCATGCTAATGGTCCCTGACCAGGGAACCTCCCTCCTGCTCTCAGGCACAGCCTTTAATATTTGTGGCATCCAGGCCTGGGGTGACACATATACATTCAACAACTGTGATTGTCTTGCCCTCCCAGGAATTCCCCATTCTCCGGCACCTTGCACTTTACTCCCCCATTTTTTGTGACTTTGTATATTTTAATATTTGGAATTTATCTACTAATAAAACTTTACTCATTATGCCAAATTACTCATTTTGTTCTCCTGTTTCAAATTTGATGATATGAGTAGGCTTATCCGGACCCGGGACTCGACATGCCTATTCAGGTACCGTGGTCCGTCTAGCGTTTTATGGTTGGCCCTTGTTTGTTCAATTAAATTTGTAAAGTAGATTCATTGCATATATGATGCAAATGGGAGTAGAGGGACCCCATTGACTATTATGGGGTCCATCTGGACTCCATTTTGTTTTAGTTTTTAGAATAGAAGACAAACACAAGCACAAATCGGCCAGTCTTTTTTTGCCGCACTGTCCCAAATAGCAGTAATCCAAACATCGAAATTTCTTAAAGTCAGCTATAACTGTCCTAGGCTTCGAAATGGGGTTTGTAACCATGCACATGCATCAGAAACACCGCCAGTAACATGTACAGTAGTGTACAAAATAATAGTAGTCCAATATGACTAAACAGATTAATCACTGTTTTTGGTATAAATTATATTACCACATGTCAAACAATTTACCAGTTTGTGCAGTAGATTCTAAGAAAACCACCAAACTCATCATTCCTGATCTGCATGTTTTGGAGTCCGTGTATTTAAATAATTAATTGAAAAGGGGGTGTGGAGTTCAATTAGTGAGGTCAATCATTCCGTGAAGAAACAGGTGTGAATCAGGTGGCCCTTTATTTAAGGGTGAAGTCAGCACATGTTGTACATGCATTTCTCCTTGAAAGCCTGAGAAATATGGATCGTTTGAGACATTGTTCAGAAGATCAGCGTACTTTGATTAAAAAGTTGATTGGAGAGGGTAAAACTTATAAAGAAGTGCATACAAATGATAGGCTGTTCAGCTAAAATGATCTCCAATGCTTTAAAATGGAAAGCAAAACCGGAGAGACATGGAAGAAAACGTAAGACTACCATTCAAATGGATCGAAGAATAGCCAGAATGGCAAAGGCTCAGCCAATGATCAGCTCTAGGATGATCAAAGACAGTCTCAAGTTACCTGTGAGTACTGTGACAGTTAGAAGACGCCTGTGTGACTATAATCTCTTCACAAGAAGTCCCCTCAAAGTCCCACAGTTAAAAAACAAAAAAAAACAAACCATGTACTGAAGCAGATACAATTTTCCAAAGAAGACATCAACACGCCTAAAGAGAAATGGACAAATATTTTGTGGACTGATGGACCCAAAAAGAACAATTTTACTTTCAAGGGCCGCAGACAGTTCGTCAGATGACCCCCAAACTCTGCATTCAAGCCACAGGACACTCTGAAGACAGTGAAGCATGATGATATGGGCATGTTTCTCTTACAATGGTGCCAGACCTATTCACCGCATACCAGGGATCATTGACCAGTTTGCATATATTAAAATACTTGAAGAGGATATGCCCTTGAAATGGGTGTTTCAACAAGACAACGACTCTAAACACACCAGTAAATTAGCAAAATCTTGGTTCCAGGTAAGCAAAATTGAGTAAATGGAGTGGTCAGCCCAATCCCCGGACCTTAATCCTATAGAACACTTGTGGGGTGACATCAAAAATGCTGTTTCTGAGGCAAAGCCAACAAATGCCAAGAAATTGTGGGATGTAGTCAAAGCATCCTGGGCTGGAATAACAGTTAACAGGTGCCAGAAGTTGGTTGACTCTATGCAACATAGATGTGAAGCAGTTCTAAAAAACTGTGGGTATACAACCAAATATTAGGTTAGTGATTCACAGGAATGCTAAATCCTCAACAACAAAAAAGTACAAATTGTGAGTTTATAAAGACAAATGCAGACACTGCTATTTTTTAGAACAGCCCAATGTTCATATTTTTTATTTTCGTTAAAGTATTTAAAAATCATCTACATTTCTCTTCATGTGTTGAGTTCGAAAACAGTGTGCAATGATCCCAATGCATGGAAATAAAAACTAGTATAAAGATTTTGTGCTTAACTCATATTTTTGAACACTCTGCTATTATTTTGAACACTACTGTATGGGATTTTAGGTTTAAGAAATGTAATAGGAGCTCTAGAAAATATGGCAAACATAATAAAAAAAAAACAAATACAGGGAGCAGACGTGTTTAATGTGCAGGTAAAGTTACAGTCAACTCCAGGCACACTGTTAGGTCTTGCTCAGGGCCGTTCTCAACAGTAGGATATTCCAAAAGAATGTGTCATGCACTGCCCATAAGGACCGTCCCTAGGCATTACACCGTGAATTCAGTAGTACAGATGTAGCTTTCCTTACTTGTTCTCGTGGCTTAAAATATCCCAAAATTAGTGGTGCAAGATGACATGGGAACTGGGACACTGTTTATTTGTAGGGTGCCAGGGTGTGGAAACACAGCAGCCCCTCGCCCATGACTACCGCACTGTGAACCTTACACATTCTCAGTGGTTCTTCAAAATACTAAATGGAATAAGGAGCCATCAACAGCAACTTGACTGTTTGCAGATGGTAAGATTTTTATTCATGTATAAAAACCATAGGTCTGCATTCAGGAAACAATGGAAATAAGTATACGATGCATAATTTTATGTAAATGAATGAATATATATACCGTATATATTTTTTTAAGATAATGCTTTGAGGGTTTTTTTTACACTATTTTTTGGGTTACGTTTGATAGAGACAAGAGCGCCGGTGAGCAGCCGAATAGCAAGCAGATATGAATCAATAATTTTGTCTTTGGATCGCAGACATTAAATATCTGCAGGGAGCACATATGTGTAATCTAGTCTTCACCTGCAGGGGATCCTGTCTTAAGACAGGCCCAAGCAAGGCAACGGCATCTGTGAAGATTCCACCTCCACCCAGGAATGTGGGGCTGGCTTTTTTTTTTTTTTTTGTGGAGAGTTCCCACACTTAACCCCTGAAGGTCAAATCACAAGCAAACAACGTCAGCAATAGAATTCGAAACGTTTATTGTTTACCGGAACACTGTGCTGTATTTTACAAGGATGAAACAGGAAGGAATAAGACACATTGGAGCAAGTCAAGGACATAAGCACAGAACATGGACATGGCTACCCTGAGATTAAAAATAATAATAAAAAAAAACTACACAGTGTTTTCTCATTTGCAAAAATCCTAGGGAGGAAAGGAAATCTGGCGCTCAATCTACCCACAGCTGCCCAGGCCACATACACATTTACCAACATTCATGCTGGGAATTTACAATATTAACAACCAACACCCACAAGAACGTTTTATAATATTTACTATCAAATATAGACCAAAAGATATTAGGCACATGACTCAGAAATGGCTCCTTATAAACTAGGGCATTAAAAAAAACAAAAACTTTAGCTATTTAGGTCAAGTTCTCAAAAATTACATTTTGGTTTTTTTATATATATATCCACTTCCGGGTTAGCTTGGTGGTGACTAATTTGACCTCCATGGGGGTGGTCAGCCAGCTTTACTAGTCTCCTCAAGTCTGGTGGTCAGATTGGTCATTACCAAGCTTTCTATAGAAAATTATATAACTTAAAAAGTAACAAGGATCTTCGATTTCCTGTATTTTTCTTTACTTCGGCAGAAAAGCTTTTTTTAGAGGGGTTCTCTGATCTCTTCCACATTGATATGCCTAGTTTCAAAAATTAACAGGTTTTAGAACTTTTCTTTTATTCCTCCTTAAAAATGTATGAATAAATTAATTAAAAAAGGTTTATCCTCTACTGGAAACTCCTTAATAGGCCCAGGGAAGTATAAAAAATACAATATAATTCATGCTCATCTCCTGGACTGTGCCCATTGCCAGTCCGCTTGGAGCAACATCTAGCTGGGGACTTCACGTGAACGTTGCAGCCACAATGGAGGAGCGGCGCCAATCTAGTATTACAGTATCATTTTTTTTTCTCCCCTCCCTATTTCAATTAAAAAGAGGTTGTCTAGTAGTGTATACTTATATACCCAACACTGATTGGTCAGTATCAGACTATAGGGACACGCCACATTGACAAGCTGGCCCTTTACAGTTGAGCATTAGCAAGAGAGTATGTGTTACCGCTCAACAGTACATGTTCTCATATATTAAATATATAAACCCAAACTCATCAAAAAGGTCAAGTTTATGTTTTACATAGAAGCCCATACATTCATTTTCATTTATTTCATTTTTTAATTTTTTTTTTTTTTTTACAAAATAAAAGCAGACTAATGCATTTTTTTCTCTATCTAAATACAAACTGCCCCCACAAACACTGCTTTAGTGTAATTAGAGTGCCAAAATGAATGCGTGGTAGGGGGGAGTACTCAGATAATCCATGATCTTTTAGTGATCTTCTGAGCAGAAGAACGAAGTAGGCACTTGGGTAGTTGGCAGAAAACACATCATGGGCTTAGGAAGTCTTCCTTCCGGTATCCCTTCTGTGAAAGAAGAACAAGACATTGAGAGGTGGCATATTTGGCATGTGCCCAATGTGGTGGTTTATGGGACATGACCTGTAGGACAAAAAAATAATGGCATTACTCACCGCTTTAAAGTCACGGTGGAGCTTGCTGTACTGCCACATATTTGTAAGAAGACTGGCAGCAGCCCTGGAAGTCTTGTCACTGTCTGAACTGGAGAGGAGAGAAGTGTTAGTAACCTGACACAATTATATACCGTAGATTTTATGCAAGAAGGCAGGAAAAAAAAAAAAAAAAAAAAAAAAAAAAAACCTATAGACATCGCAGTTCGCATTAGCAAAAAGATTTTTATGCCTCATCGACTTAGTTGTACTAGAGTTATGGACAACCTTTGAGCTGTATGGAATCAGAAATACATTTAAAGGCCCTACTGCGCTTCTGTAGGCCTCTATTTTCATTCTCAGATTTTTTTTCTAGGGTCTTCTCACTAGAGAGTTTGAGAATAAAGGGCCCAAGCACTTGCTAATCCTCACACCAATCCCTTGTGAGCCTCATACGATTTGCCTGCACACTTGGGGAAGATAAACCGGTGTTGCCATCTTGAGCCAATGTCCTCACCGGTCCACTTCAGTTTCCATATTAGTTACATCCTTGATGAAAAACCCATAACGATCTATAAGACTAAAATCCCTTCATCTGAACATTGATGAATGGAGAAAGCCAGATAATTTATTATTGGTGCCATTTAAATTCCCCATTTCTTTATTTCTGTAAGTTAGAGATGAAGGTCTGAGTCTGAAATGCATCAGTTTAATCTAGAACGGAGCAAAAAGATTTGGAGGATTCTGGACCATGGCCACATTGGAAGTCCAGGGCCACCAGACCAGACACCTTATCAGCCTCTTCCCATCGCCAGACTCTCCAGGCTTCTTCTGATTAGGTCACCTGATGCAGTGTCATCATTGCATGCCTATTAGTCAGAAGAGTTGCCAAGGATGTTGGCAGGTAAGAGGAGGTTCACAGGGCTCTAGTCCAACTGCAACGGACTACCAATGTGGCAGACAGACCAGAGTCCTTCCAAACTTTGGTTTGCGTTATAGTTGATGAAGGATTCAGTTCAAGCCCAAATTCATTTTAGGCTTCACCAATAAGGTAAAAAAAGCCTCCTAAAAGTGTTGCGTCTTGTACAACTAATATACTGGAGTGTAATAAAAACAGATGCAAATATCCCTTTTTCGGTGCAATCTTGTATTTAAAAAGACTATTTATGAAGTCGATCTGACGCGCCCCCAAGGCCGTGGGGTACTCGGCAGCCGGGCCTCTGGTTGCCAGGGGATATCACGGTGGCTGGCCCAGTCCGTGACCCAGGGCGGTCAGTGCAAAAGGGGGAATATTTTAGAAAGTTCGTGACGCCACCTGTGGTGTCTGGCGAGGATCACCAGCGCTGCAACAGTCCTCTGAGGCAGATGTTAGGGCAGCTTGTGATGGGACGGCTCCCCACAGGTGGAGCAGGCCTCAGGGCAGTGAAGTAAGAGAGCGTGGGTTGCACTGAGCGTTGTAGTGCAGGGGGAACAATGGCGCTGATGAAAGAATGGACGGAGGCAGTACAGTGCAGTCATCCGCGATTTTACTCACAGTTCGTAAGGCAGTCCACAGGTGCACTGTACAGGTTAAGGCCTCCCGCGTCACGCTGCGTTCACCGGGCAGCGGTTCAATCCTTCCTCAAGCAGCTTGGGAATACCTGGCAGAACCCCACTTTCTCGTGTTCCTATTTTGACCATCTTCACACTGGGTCTTTCTCCATCCTGCCCTGCGCTGCCCACTCTAAATCCTGTTCGGGTACTCTGAAGTCTCTCCTGTCCGTCGGAGTTACACAGACTTGCTTGACCCTCAGGGGACTAGAATGGGGCTATGATCTCTCTGTCTTCTGACAGATTCGGGGCGTACGGGTGCCGTCCTGCACGCGCCGTACCCCCTAGGATCCTTTCTTAGAACGTAGCCTACTCCCTGCTCCCCTCCTGGGCCTCCTGACTTGGCCCTGCTTGTGGAGCAGATCTCCTAATGAGACTCTGCTCCCGGACTGTTCTTCTGAACTGTCCCGAGCTGTTCTTCTAAACTGCTCACCACAACTATCTAACCACCACCCTAAGATGGCTTCCCTATTTTATACTCCTACCAAAGAGCTCCCTCTAACAACTTCCTCCACCCACACCCACTACTGGTTCCCCCTACCTTTGGGTTCCCCCCACTCCAGCCAGGGACAGGGCTCAGCAGTTGCGCTCTGCATGTTGCCCCTCCAGCCGGCCTGGAGCAGTGTAGTGTTGGATGCAGGTGTTGGGGTTCCGGGCAGCACTCCCTCCTTACCTGAGAGAAGGGAGACACCACACCTCTGGGTGAGGTGCAGTACCTCTGTGGCTACTGAACCCTCAGGGGCGCCACAATTCCTCTGAACATTGGTTGTTGTGTTGCCAACTAGGTTCGTTTTTATAATCACTTCACCTCGTGAGATTTTTGGTGCTGGGAAATTCATCTTAATGACTGCAGAAGCTGTTCCCAGTGGATATCCGTATCATCTACTCTAAAGTTACACCATATATGGGACATCATGATAAAACATTTATAAAGAGACATGACCACAAAATAAGGGGTACGTCTATTGTCTCCTACTTACCCATCTCGTTTCCTCTTTATGTACATCAATTTGCTGAGTCCATTGAAGTATACAATATCTCGGGCCGCCAGAGGTCCAGCTACAGTCAAGTTATTGAGAACCGCAATTATGTTCACTATGACCTCAGCAGGAGGACTCTTATCGGTACTTTCACCAGGAAGCTTCTCCAGAAGATGGCTTACAAGCTTGGTGGCTGAGGCATCAATAGAAAGAGAGGAAACGAGAACGTTTTTTATACATCCACCTTTAGGGGAAAGTATTCTAAATAGAAGAGGAGGAAAAGTCACGGGAGCGTCATATATTGAGTACTCACACATCTCATCCTTGTTTTTGGCGTGTCTAGACAGGTTCCGGATAAGACCTGTGAGAGAACGCAGTTGGCTGTGATCTGCAGTCCTCAAGCGATCCAAAACTGGGTTTAGAATACGTTCCTGTTCCAATGCCACCTGGCTGAGAACAGCTGCCCACTGTGAAAATACAAAGGCACATTTAACTATGGAGGGGTTTAAACATGGCTTCTAAGAAGTAGAAGAACAAATGCTACTGGATCCATCTCTTGTACTTGTTCCCCTTAAGCTGGATAAACACTTAAGATCACTATCAACAGACAGTTTCCCTGACTCTACATGCCCCACGCCAGACACAGCCAAGCTTGCATTTTATGCCTAATGCCAGACACAGCCAAGCTTGCATTTTATTTAGGGCTCATTCACTTGACAGAGAGGTTGTATGAGACTCCTTGTATCAGCACACAATGGAGAGTAGGCTTTAATTTCCACAGAGCCATTTTTCCTTAGAAGCAAGGCTTCAGGTGTAAAGAGCCACGTTTTTAGGGCAAATTCTTACAGTATTTGGCCCGGAATACGTCTTTATAAAATTACAGGTACATGGGAGGATTCAGAAAGGGCCATTTCACTGAAATAGATGAATTATGGCCGCAATAATGGCACTTCAATGCGTGTCGCTATCTTTAAAGCTAGAACAGACATAGATTGCCAGATCCAATGAGCCGATAGGCAAAACTGCACAAAAACTAGTATTCGGAAAACCCTTGCTTATACTCTATAATTAGATTTTTAGGCTTTTGCCATCTCAAAAGTGACAAAATTAATTTTGGGAATCTAGTAAAATTACTACTTTAATCTTGGACTGAAAAAAAAAGCCTTTTCTAGAATTAAAAAAAACATTGCTACTTACTTCCAAAAGTGGTGCCCCACGAGTCCACAGCCTGTGTGTGGTATTGCAGCTGTCTCATTCAACTCAACGGACGTGCAAGTTCACACACAACCAATAGATACTGGTATGCATTTATGAAAAAAAAGGCGTCAAATATTTTGCGTCAAATATTTTGTGAACTCATTTCAACTCCGCCTCTCCAAAATTAATCAATGATTGTGCCTTAATGATAAACTTAGAGCCAATTACACCAGGGTGATTTTTTAAAGAGGATCTGTCGCTAGGTAAAAAGTGACTATTTTTTTTTTTTTTAAATCTGTCATACACATTCAGAGATAGATACACTACTTAAAAATGCCCCTAATATGCTAATTTTTATGGTCTTCGCCAAGGGGGCGTTGTTCATAGGAGGATTATGCAGAGCAGCCCAAAGACAAGCCCCCACAGAATCTTGTGAGCAACGTCTCCTTGTAAAGACCATAAAAATTAACATATTCGGCGCACTAAATAAAAAGCCCCTATATCTGAAACAGAATGGACAATTAAAAAAAAAAAAAACAATTTGAATTTAACTCAGGGGAGCAGTGGGAATAAAAAAAAAGTGCAAAAACTGGTCACTTTTGACTTGCTGACATGGAAGTATACCTCCTAATGTTAGAGAAGATCCCCAGACCAATGTCAAATGTCACAAGTCAATGTGAAAATTTTGTTAAAAATGGTTGCAATATAAACGCAACTTTGCATTTCTACATAAAAATAGAAAAAATTATAAATACATTGCAATTCCCCCCAAAAAGTTATCTATACCTCCTTTTCTAATCATTTGTAAGTTAGCAAAAAAAGGGTGTAATAAATGGCATAAAACATTGATAAATCTGACTTAGGCATTAGAACAATGAAAATGTCGCAATGATAAATGCCCTCCACTGTTTTTGAAGCAAGCAGCCATATTTTTTCTAATCCCGAACAAGCTTAGATTTACCCTGAATAAAAGAAACCATATGAGCTACCTACCCTGCGGTCTCCGGCAGTGATGTTCTGCAGAGCCCCCGCGGCAGCCTCGGTGGTGTGCCGGTTCAGTTCACACTGCTGCAGTAGCCGGTTGTACAGGTTGACTATCTGCGGGTGCCAGAGCAGCTCCATTCCCTTTGGATCCCTAGAGATCTCGGCAAAGGTTGCAAGATCTGAACCCTGTTGTTGCTGCTGGTGGACAGAGCAGAAAAAAAAAGCGTAAAGTTTAGGCAATGGAACAGTAATAAAAAAATACAAAAAACAGTGAGGATACTGGTAAACTGGGATTATCACAGCCATACTCTATATACAGGGAAGAGAGAATTACCTCTTTAAGCTTGCGGCTCTGAGGGGTGAAACAGCCCATGGCGTCTCCAGCTAGAGTCTTTCCTCGCTGGGCACCTTCTAGCCTTTGCAGGTAAGATGGTGGCATTTCATCATAAAGTCGGAAAGACAAGTTCCTCAGTACACACACTGCATTTTCCACACTCTGGAAAAACAGATGAACAATTATTGCTTTTGTTTCTACAAACAGAGTCAAAAGTTTCCCGATATGTCCAGTAGAGTTCTATTCTATTAACCCACTCGCCATGCCTCTCCGAAGGCAGAGTTACTATAAGATGCAATCTGAACAGTGTGACAAGCTTTCTTCTGAGGTCCGACTGGCCCCAGTGCCAGGTTGTGAACATACACTTTAAAAGGGAATCTATCACAAGGTTTTTGCTATGGAATCTGAGAGCAGCATAATGTAGGGACAGAGACCCTGATTCCAGCGATGTGTCACTTACTAGGCTGCTTGCTGCAGTTTTGATAAAATCCCCATTTTCTCTTCAGCAGATCTAGCAGTTCTCTGAAAGCTGAGCTCTGTATAACCCCGCCCACAACACTGATTGGCAGCATTCTGTGTACACTGCAGAAAGCAGCCAATAAATGGTAGGGTGGCGTGGTTGGACTTCCTGGCAGCAGATTTACTAGTTCTGCAATGAATCTCCTGCTGGTAAAACACCGATTTCATTGAAACAACAAGCAGTCCAGTAAGTGACATCACTGCAGTCAGGCTTTCAGCTCCTATATTATGCTGCTCTCGGATTAAATTGCAAAAACCTGCTGACAGATTTCCTTTAACCTACACTGACCGCTTCTCACCTTGTCTTCAGATTTTCCAGCTTGTAATGCCTGGTTTGTGTAGCCAACCAAGGACTCCAACAGACCAGAGCTGTCACGCATCTTCTGACGCGTCTCCTCGCTGGCTGAGCTCAGGTTTCTACACGAGAGAAACAGAGAACACTGACAATTTACAACAATTCAAGCTCTCACAGTAACCTTATCCAACCTTGCATCATCCTTAAATCTACAACTAGAGAAAAAAAAATGTGGCTAAGGCTCCGATAACATCCTATAATGGAACCCACGATGTAGTGCCAGATCCACCGTAGGACATATACAAAAGACATGGTTTCTTCATATACAAAAGAATCTGCATTGGTGGCACTGAAGCTGATGTGAACACAGCCTTAGAAGAGTCTACCAGAATTAGCATTTTACCTGAGGAAGCCAGTGGCATTGTAGAATATCTCCGATTCTGATGCATTCTGTTGGATAAGAGCAGATCCTGGGGAACCAGACAGTGGAGTCAGCACACGGTCCGTTAAGGGGCCGAGAGTATCACGTGCCAATCTTGATTTCAAGTTGTCACTGGATGACAAATTCCACAAAATTCCTGCAAGAGGTGAAAAAAAAAAAATGTAAATTTTTGCAAACCTACTAACGTGGCGTTCATCAGGAATAGCCGTCAGCTTAACGAGCGCACCATATACATTCGCCCTAGTTTCGTCCAAACATGCATTTTTTCAAAACAGAAAGAGGGAAATGATCTGCTGCCAGACACCTCTGCTGGTGGCTTATCTCGCTTGACAACGAAGGATCAAACATGTTAAAATTTGATATGCCTGATCCTCTTTTTCCCACTCAACACAGGCCGAACATTTCATGCATATTAGATGGGTTGTCTGGGCTGATTTAACTACACTTTGTTTTTGCATAAATGAATAGTAAAAAGATAACAAGCTTTTTAATATATCTAATTAGTGAAAATGCCTCTCACCCCACTTCTGAATCACTTTTTGTCTCCTGCACTGAACTTTCACTGAACTCAAAAACTGCTCAAGTCTGTCTACGACTCTGTCTGCAGTGCGGAATAAAAATTACACTTGCTGCTGAATAACTCTATGGAGGAGAGATGGGGAAAAGCTGGAGGGACACAAGTAGAAATACACTAAGAGAAAGTGTTGAAGCTGTTGTTGCATGATACAAGTTATTAAGTGGCCATAAATATAGCCATTTCTCCTCTACACACGCATACGACCGCTTATTCTGAAAAGTGACCTGTAAGTGCAGTTACACTTCAAAAGGGATCCGGTCACCAGGTTTCCCCAATATAAACTACGACCACCACCTTAAAGGACTCTTTTTACAGAAATCTAGTAAATTGTATACAAGTTCCCAATTCCCTCTGCAGATTCCAAATAATCCCCCCCATACAGGGAGGTCTAGAAGATTGGCATCGCTGGTCGTGTTTTGGTGCCTCCTGTCTTGTAACAATTGCCTTCGTCCTGTTTGCTTCATGTGGATGACGCATTCTACATCATCCATAGTGGTGTTCCCAATCACACTCCTGCGCAGGCGTAGTTCGCCCTGCCCTGTTGAGGGCAGCGCAAAGTACTGCAATGCACATGCGCCGGCTTTACTTCCGGGTCATCGTCGCTTTTCGGCTTCTCCTGGCACTGTGTGGATAACATAGGATGTGTCATCCATATGAAACAGGGAAGGAGCACAGCGATTACAAGGAGACCGGAAGCGCTGAAGCAAAACTAATGACACCCATCGAACTGGACCGTGCAATAAGGAGGTATAATAAAAGCACTTTTTTGTGTGTGTAATAAAGAGGGGATTGGGGACATACATACAGTTTACTAGAATGCTGTAAAAGTGGCCTTAAAGATGGGGCCATACTTTATATTGGGAAAAGCTGGTGACAGGTTCCCTTTAAGTCTCATATGTATGGTCAACTTTATTTCCCAACATTGTAGGAGAGATTCTGTAAGTATTTTTGGAGAGAATCTAAATTGTTCATTAGACGTTGCCATGTCCAAGCAAGCCATTCATATGTTATCCCATTGGTAGTGTGTAGGCACTTTTGTAAAGCAAGAAACTAAATGGGTATTTCCACCATATACATTTATGGCATGTACACATGGTATGCCATAAATGTATAGTGAAGTGAATCCCATCAATGTGACCCGATGAAGCGGTGCTCACAACAATGCTCGTACAAATTAATGGGAATTCTAACCACTTTTCCATTGAACTTGTATAGCAAACATATGGAAGTAACATGTAGATAGAACATACCTGTTACATTCTTCCGGAGTTCATCATCTTGTTCTTTCAGTGCCCGCAGAAGCTCATTTATACCATTTTCTTCCACGAGTGCAATCTTATTATCCGCACTGTCGTAAATAAGATTACGCATGGCCCCTGTGGCATGACGCTGAACCTCTTGGTTTGGATTGTTAAAGAGCTTCACTAGCTTTGGTATAGCTTGATAGCCACGAGCCTGGAAAAGGGTAAGAATGAAAAGTTTAATGGATTGAGCCAAAAATGGACTGCAGCCAGGGCGCAACACACTCTTATTCACAAAGCAATCACTCACCTGCTTTTTGGCTTCTGCGTCACTGTAGCACCGATGCTGGATGTAAGCTGCTCCTATGACCTGTAGACTTGGGTCATCATCACCAAGATATTTCACAGCAGTTGGCATGTTCATGTCATCAAACCTGAATTGCAGTAGAGTTTGCTTTAATTATATTGGTTATTCCATTTGACATCACAAATAAAACACCAACTTATATTCATTGAAGACAAAAATCAGACTTTTCCAAATGGAAAAAAGTGTGCAACCAAAAACTTAGTAATAATTGTGAGGAGCAATCAAATATTTTGCATAAAGCCTTAACAGTGGTGCTCTAGCAAGCTCAGGGGCGGACATATCTTTGGTGAAACTGGCCCACGAGGTAAGAGGGTCACTACCACCTCCAAAGCAGGAGGAATTGTGCATTATCAGGAGCTATTGGGCTGCAAAAGGCCTATTTATTGTTCTTGCACAGGGTCCTCTTCTGTCTGTGTCTGCCAGTGGCCAAGCTACAATATAAGATGCCGCCTAGAAACAAAAGCAACGATGTTTCAGGAAGAAAGAAAACCAGGCCATCTTTTCTGATCTCCTACAACTACATTTTATCCAAAAAATATATTTAGTTTGCATTTGTGCCGTACATGGATTTTCTCTTTGACTTACCCACTTGCAAAAGAATGTTGGCTCATCAAGCTTTTGTTTCCATCAAAGACATCCATGCCCCTTATTTCTTGCACTTGATGTGAAGACTCTGCCAAGCTTCGCACGGAGGGGGCCCGAGAGGTTTGCTCCATGACATTAGATACATAACTAGAACCTACAAGATTTTGCTGTTGCATTTGCTGTGGGGCGACTGAAGCCAGTGTGCCATAAGAACCAGATGCCACACGAGCACGGTTGGAACTTTGGAAACGTTGTAAGGTGCGCATTGCAGGTGCACGGATAGTGCGAGTCTGTGCCACCTCTGCTCGTTCAACCCACGAGGTTCCACCATCCTGGGCAAGGTTTCCAGAGAGAGACCTTTGAAGTGCTGGTCCCGCACTTGCAGAAGACATTTGGCGTGTATAGTAGCCTGAATGAGAAGATCCCTGGTCATATCTCTCTTCACCATCGCCCATACGCAAAGACCTTAGAGACATGGTATCATATTCCCTTTTGCTTGGGTACACTCGTTCATGGTAGGAGTTTGGACGAGAGTATTGACGTTGTGGTTGCGGAGCTACACTGATTCTTTGTGTTCCCCCAAGATCTACAGCAGAGCGTGAAGAGTAGCTTGTGCGCATACCTCCCGTAGTGCTATACCCAGAGGATCGAGCAGACTGCAAAAAAAAACAATGCAAAAAGTTGTGTGGTATTAAATAAAGGAGCAACATAAACTAATACAATTTTATCATATTTAAAAAAGGAGTGGTCTCATGAAGGTAATCCCCGTCTAGGTCCTCCATTATAGAATATGGACATCATACACCAGGGTTCTCCTCTATGAGTAAGAGCAAAGGGCCACTGTGTATGAATAGCTCTCCTAGCGGTTAAAGGGAATCTGTCAGCAGGTTTTTATCATGTAATCGGACAAGGGCATGATGTAAGGACAAAGACCCTGATTTCAGTGATATGTCACTTAGTTTAGTAGGTGCAGCAGTTATGATACAATCACAGTTTTCTCTGCTGCAGATCTAACAGTTCTCTGAATGCTGAGCCCTGTATAACCCCGCCCACACCACTGACTGGCAGCTTTCTGTGTACACTGTATATTGACAGAAAGCTACCAATCGGTGGGGCGTAGTTGGTTCAGGAGGCACATGACGCCTAATCCTGTAATAATAATCTCCTGCTAATAAAACACTGATTTTATTGAAACAGCAAAACACAGCCTGGTAAGTGACATCACTGGAATCGGGTCATAGCCCCTACATCATGCTGCTTTCAGATTACATATCAAAAACCTGCGGACAGATTCTCTTTAACCATCTGAATGGAGCAATGCAATACTACTTTGTTCTCGGCACCCCTGGAAGTTGTGGCCAGCAGGAAATTAGCCCGGTTGCTGAATTTTGAAAGGAGTCCTTGTCCGAGGAGAAACCCTAATCCAAACTAAAAAAAATCCAGCTAGTATTAAATTCCAAGAACAATATTATATTCTTAAAGAGTATGGCATTACCTGAAAAACTGGAATTTAAGTAAAAAGTGGAACCCAGTTCTGACAACTGGGGAGATTGTAAGGTAGTATTTGCACTAGATTATGAATATATTACAGGATATTTGTGCTGCATTTACGGCATTAAACAAGATCACTCCGCCCCCACTGGATTCTTGTTGCAGGTACTTACCGACATCTTTTGATCACTGCTGAGGATCTGGGAGCGGGAGCTGTAGGTATTTGGCACAGTACCATACTGCTGGGATCGAGAGGAATAGCTCTCTGTGAAAAGAAGGGAACAAAACTTGTCAAAAGATAAATGCCTTCAATTAGAAAAAGAAAACAGCGCCACTGTTGTCCAATGGTTGTGTGGGGTACTGCAGCTCACACGGAATTCTTTAAATGGCTCCGAGTGCCACCACCAGACAACGTACTGTATGAATAAGATGCCAACCCAAATACAGTTGTCCCCAAATGAGTAATATCAAATAATTGTACTATAAAGTCCTTTATCCTGGATGTGTCACCTGCAGTCTGAGAAGTAGTCATATTACTTCTTATCAATCATTTGTCTGGAACTCTGTGCGACTGCATATAACTATATTCTCACAATCTGTGCAGCTGCTAACACTCAGCTTTACGGCATGCACGCAAAGACTGCTGTCTGGTTTACTGTCTCCAAGGACTACAAGGTGCAGTCAGTCAGGTTTCGGTTTGGCTGAAAAATCAGCATTAACTATTTTGCATTCTTGATCTCAGACCTAAACATAAGCAAATCCTGCATGCATGCATGTTAAGACCATTTTTTAAAGGCATGCACAACTGAAATAATCTCTGAATATTTATTTTCTCTTTACAGAAGTGGATAGAGTTGACTATGTGTCCAGGACCAAGAAAATGACAAAGACTGACAGTTTTGTGAGAAAAAAAAAATAATAAAAATAATCAGTATAACCTGAGATTTTATCATTTAAACTTCTGCTTTTTCTGGGGTTTTCAGTCCAGTGGGCGGTCCTATCAGTGATTGTATAAGTGTACATACAGAGATGGCTGTCAGTCACTGATAGGACCGCCCACTGGACTGAAAACCCCAGAAAAAGCAGAATTTTTAATGAAAAAATCTCAGGTTATACTGAATCTTTTCTCCATAAAGCTATATATCAATCTACTCAGCTGCTTCTGCTCTGTAACATGGTGCATACAGACTGGACTGCATTTTCATGGTGACAGGTTTCCTTCAAATATTGGTTTCTTTTTGTTTGTGAATTTTTTGGCATATCAATCTGTACCAAAAAAAAGTTTGGAAATTACACACCTATTGCTGTAGGTGAAACATTGTAATCCTGTCTGATAAGCCGCCTTGCTGACAACATTTTGAAAAGTCGAGGAGTCTAAAAAAATACTCAGTGGCAAGTGTAAAAATTGCAAGATTATTATTTTTCATTTTTTTTTTTACTAAAGATTGTGATAGGGAAAAAAAAAAGAAACATTGCCAACATTTAAGAAAAAAACAAAACGTAATAAACCAGATTTAAACAATAGTTATTTTCAGATGATAATGAAATCGCCGATGAGCTGTTGTCTAGTCTGGACATTAGTGACTTATCTGTCATGCAACATTACTGACTTTTCAACAGCCACCGAAAACCACCCTTCCCCGCATATCCCCCCCCATCACAAAAAACACAACTTTGAGTCTGAATGATTGCATTGATAGAAGTAATGTTCTCATGTACAGTGCAGGAATAAAAGGGACCGAAGATACAGATGTTCAAACTGATCTGACTCCAATCTTGTAAGTGATGAAAATATAAAATGTTCTGGATAGATCCCAAGTATGTAATTTGGAGCAAAGCAACAGAGAACTTAAATCTGGTATAGTTGACTTAAATTTGTTAATGTGGCGCACAAAACATTCTTATGGAAGGAAAAACTTTCCGAAAAAAAAAGTCTCATTCACCTAGTATCACATCCATATGATGTACCCCAATTACATGTTGCACCGAGAAACACCTGGTCAATAGTAACTATAAAACATGGATATCGCATTCTCTGCACCAGATATGTCTTCCGGTTTCTCCAACGCCCATCTATCCTAAAGGCACAAAGTAATTTACTTTACTTCAATAAATGTGTTTTTCTCATAAATGTTCCTGGTAGTTACTGTGGACACAGAAAACCAAACAAACTACAGAAAGCAGAACATCTTCTCAACCTACAAAAGTTGACGCTCTCCTTGATATCCTCTGAACCCTGTTATAGAAAGACATCCATAAATCACATACCATGCAAACCCATCCATGCTGCTTTGGATTTAGGTACTTAAGTCTGCAAACATCAGCATCCTAAGTGCGTCAAACCTCCAAAATAAATGAGCTCCTCACCGAAGGAACGACTGGCTCTATGGAGTGAGGTTTTACTCTTATACGAGAAGAGCCAACAACATCTACTTCCTCCCAGTAAGTGACAACGTGCATGCCATTGAGCAAATTGGTCAGACATGGGTAGTAAGACAGAGACCATGCAGTGTCATCTCAACCTGAAACTGTACACAGTCATGGGACATGTTGCAGAGTGACAAATACGACAAATCTTTAGGTTCAGGTGTAGAAAAACATTAGATTTATTTTTTCATTTATTATACTTTTACAGCGCCATCATATTCCACAGCGCTTTACAGACAATATCATCATTGTCCCCATTGGGGCTAAAATCTAGGTCCCCTATAAGTAGGTCTGAAGTATGTGAGGAAACAAACACGGGGAGAACATACAAACTCCTTGCAGATGTGGTCATTGGTGGGATTTGAGTCCAGAACCGCAGCGCTTTGACGCAACACTGCCAACCACTGAGCCACCATGCGGGACTTGTTGTTATTCGGTGTTTGGAACTATGGTAGTTACATTATGACTTTGCAAGTATTGGTGCAGTAGATGGAGCATAGACATGGACAAAAAGCTTCCTCTACATAGGTGGTCATAAAACTCTGATGTTTTCATTGATTGGTTTTTTTTTCTGTTCAATATATATTGGTTCCATCCAAAAACTTAAGGAATATTACATCTTGCAGGATAAATTCCCATTGGAAAATGCTTCAAAAATATTATTGCATGTATAAGGTTAAAAGATGAAAAATTAATTAAATTAGATTGTTGACTTGATTGGGTGAAATCTGAAGGTCTATACCCACTTACTGTGCTGCTCATGAACGGATAAAGACCAATTTTAATGGTTTGCTAGTCCCCTAAAGGCTTGTTCACACAAGTGTGTCTTCTAAAGAGACCCTCCGAGTAACCAATACATTGCGTTATTCCTAGAGCAAGCTCTAAAGGTTTGGTGCATTATACATGGCTCGTTATGGTAAAAGTGGCTATAGGCACTAAAGAGCAGACCTAAGGCTGTGCCAAGAGTCAACAATTTGAGCAAGAAAAATTACATCCAACAATAGAGATTAGAACTAATCAGACCATTAGTAAGGTAAATGTCCCATAGAACTCAGCATGTTCCAGAACAAGCCCCATATTGAGTTTTCAGAAAAGTGGTGTGATAGATTGATATGTGATGTTAATTTCATACAATATTCATCACATCACTCATAGGAAAAAATACAGTCTGGCCCCCATACACATTGGCAGTTTGGGGTTGGGAAGATATCTTTGAGTTCATGATGAAGTCTTCTTAAGCTATTCATTAAGGGAGTAACTTATAGGGGCTGGAGAGGACGCCATTGTCCCTTAGGCATGGGCGTCGAACACCCAATTTATACATCTGTGAAGCACCAGCAGTTCTTGGATCACAATAACCATCCCGATCGCAATTTTGCAGTCCTCGTACAGACCACGATATCCACTCTGCCGAGAGTTTCATGACCCAAAGTCAACAGCTTCCTAGACACACGAGAGGCTGTTGAGATTGGGTCAGGAGACCCACCGCCAGTCCATACTTGGACAGAGTTTCACAGACATTTAACCCATGCACTAATGAAATTAACAAGCAATTAGTACAATTATCGCCAAAAACACTTCTTAATCACCACATTTGACCAATTCCGTAAAATACCCAGTAATTAGTTTGTAGTAAGTAGTTTGTGCTGCTGGAGGGACATTTTTTCTCCTTTGAAGCTTTTCAGTAGATGAACATCTCTGTATGATAAATGGCTTCATAGAGTTATTAACTCAATAGTCATAAAACGCAGACATATAATAACCTCCGAACCTGTTATCAGTTGTCATGCCACAGAGCAGATGTCAGGGCTTAGCCTTCTCGAAATTATCATACATCATATAGATTTCCATCAAGAAACAAGTTATATTTGGTATGTGGATTAGGTTACAAAAGTGGTGTTGATTTTGCACATCTGTAGTTTCTTATTTTTCTATTGCTTATAGCCAACACCTGACAAACCGTGCAATTATTGTGCCTCTTTAGTTGTTTGTGTATTTTTTTTTTTTTGTTAGTGGTGTTTTTACACCAGGCTCAAACAATTAATTTAATGCATTTTTTTACAAGACTTTTTTGATGGTTCCAACCGTTTCATAGCAATCATCTGTACTCCAAATGTGCCAATATCAATGAAGCTGAAGGCAAGCAAGTAGACTGGGAAAAAGCATGTTTGAAAGGTATTTACATGCAATTTTTCAACAGGAATGAAGACCAAATGCCAAAATAACTTGCTGGAAAAAATTACATATAAAAGGTTAAAAGATTTTGTTAATTATCCGGTAAATAATGAATTTAAGGGAAGAGTCACACGGCAGTATAACTCGGACGAGGATCGCAACGCAATGCTCGGACTGGCCATTGGCTCTCCCGGCAAGCATGACAGCTGTGTAGAAAAACATGCTGGCACACTGGGGTTGGGAGAGCCGATGGCCAGTCCAAGAATTTCGTTGTGACCCTCATCCAAGTTATACGGCCGTCTCACTCTTCCCTTAGACTGGTTTATGCACACGAGTGTCTGGCCAAAAGCCATTTCTCACGACTCCCCATAAACAGACATGTCTGGCTCTGCCTAATGTCAACGTCTATTTCATTGAGACGAGAAGAATAAGCTGGTGCCAGTCACCTCTAACAGCCTGCACGAATAAAGAATTAAGCATGTTGAAATCTGCCAGGAAAAGAAGATTTGGGCATGTCAACTACAGTTAGGGAGTTACCGAGTGCAATATGCACTAGATTGCCACAAATTAGCAGGTTCTGCTGGCTCTGAGCTCATGTATATGGCCAGCTTCAGCTAGCAGATTAGAGGCCTATGATGTGTGTGCAGTTAATTAGTATCTTCTCATGAAAATTAGCTCAACCCCCTGGCATTTTACCATCCTCTAAAGAAAAAAAAAAATAATGGATCAGAAAATTTAAGAGATCCTAGGAGACTTGCCCAAAGAGTCATCAAAGGCCTCTTATTAGGCTTATCCTATCCAGTATATCGAACACAAAAAGGTCTTTAGGACAAGAGCAACACACTAAAATGTAGCTTTCCTACGAAGTTCTACATCAACCGAGAAGGCTTTAGTGCTCATTTGAGGCTCCTTGGTTACCAGCTTGGTCAGTGATTTCTCTGAATACCCTGCAGTGGCTGGATGAGTTATAGGTCGTTTTCTATCTGAATGGGAATAGAGGTTAATTGGCATTTATGGAGCGACTCTTGGTCTTGTGCACATGAATGAGCAAATTCACTGAAACCCCAACTAATCCGGGCAGCAGGGTATTAAACAGTCAGCATTGGCAAAGAATGTGTTTTTTCCAATATGCGAGTGTTGAAATGTAAAATAAAGTTGGGTTGGGGATATTGCATACAATCATCATTATTCAGAAAGGAAATCCAGCATATGTGCATAACACCCTAGGCCACTGATGTCGCTCTATAGCCTAGACGCAAACTAAATTAATATCTAGCATTAAGGGCTCATGCACACACCGTACAAGAAAATCAGAGTGGCATCAGTGTTTTTGATCAGAGATTCATCAGAGTTTGGTCAGGGTTTCATCGGTTTTTCTCTGATGAGAAAAAAAAAAAATGTCACCACCTTCTCCTATCTTCAGCACTCAGATGACTAGACTTATTAGACATAGGGCACGACTCAACAGAGCTTTGACAGAATTCTAGCTCAAAAACTGAGAACATTTTGTCACAGCTGAAAATTGTGCCAAAGTTTTGTAACTCGGCGCTTTCATGCCAGTTTCACAGCTCTGCTAAAATGCAGCGGTGAGGTGGGGGAGGAGGGGTAATGCAACAGCTCCTCTAAATCATGACGAGCAGTGGCGTTCCGTATGCCAGAAATCTCACTTTAGTCCCCAACTGTAGTAAGATTTCTGATGTAGCACGTGGAGGAAGAGAAGCACAATGTTGTAGAGTACCATAAAAGAACAAAATTTTTTTTTTTTTAAAAAAAAAAAGAAGACTCCACCAAAAGACAATCCCCCCCCCCCCCCCAAAAAAAAAAAAACACAACAAGAAGGTGCTTACAGAGTTAGTATATAGAGAAATGGTGGGGATTAGAATGATGTGATATGTATAGGAGACTCTCCTATTTTACTTGTGCTACAGGTTAATAGGAGGCACATCAGGGTAGGAAAGTGCAGGCGATGTCCATAAATCCTAAATGGTCAGTCAACAGGAAGTGAAGAACCAAGTGTGAGTGGCTAGTGGTATTTTCATCAGCAACAAAAAATGTTCATGACAATACAACACTTTTCTGGGCTCTGGGGGGGTCCCTTTTCAACAGAACAGAGACAGCATACACAGATATCACAGAGCCCATATGCACGTTTTATTAAGAGGTTTGGAAATATTCGGACTATAACTAGGCTGTGAGTTTGGGGCGCTTGACACAGCTTTTCTATGGATGTCTCTATGTACCAGTACTCACACAGAGATTTTATCAGAAAGCTTAACTCAACTGCAGGAGGCACGTATGAAGATTCCAGAAGAAGATTTATTTATAAGCTGAATTATTTTAGTTATGCACAAATACAGTAGGTAAAAAGACTATTCTGAAGCAAAAGATGCAAAGACCTGAGCTTAACATGGCTGACATACAAAAAGAGGAAGAAGGGAGGGGTTACTCACATCAGAGCTAGAAAGGCAGACAAGGAGAGAAGGGCGGGGACAAACTTCGAAAAGGCAAACCTTATTGCATAGCAATTCAACAGCAACAATACGATACTGTACGATTCCCAAGTCGTGGGACATGACAGGAAATAAAACTTTATATACTACAATATGCAAGAGGTTTTATCTGGAAGTTTTGCACTAGAACATTGTCCCATATATTTTGTGTTGTTGATGCAACTTTTACTGGCCATGTACACTTATCTATTAAAACGAAGGGTCCTGATGTGATCACACATATTATACATATGTCGGCCAAACCCACCAATTTCAGCAAGACTGGCCAGCTAACTAATAAGGGGTTGGCCCAACTTTCCACCAACAGCAGATGTATTAAGGAAGAATGATCAGGCATATGATAGATATATATATATATATATATATATAGATATAGATATAGATCTAGATATACACATATATATATATATGACGCGCCCCTGGGCCTGCTGTGTCGCGCAGCGTCTCGCGCACGGGGGCTTACCCGGAACCGGATCAGATGAGGGTTGTAGTCTCCGAGTGGCGGGGACCCGGTCCGTGCCCAGGGAGTCAGACTCAGTGTGTGGCAGTCTTGATAGATGTTATTTGAGTGTCGACTACGCCACCCGTTGATTAGCAGCTATGGAGCTGCCGCTGCAGGGCAGACCGCTGAGGCCGGTGTAGAATTGTGCAGCGTGATAGTATAACCCCCAACGGGAGGGGTATGGCCTCAGGGCAGCCGACGTGGAAGATGGGGGTAGCAGTAACCACTCAGAGACGGTGCGGTGTAATTCAGGGTCTTTACTGGTAACAACGATAGACCCTCCCGGAGTACTTGCTAGCGAACGGGGCCTGGTCAGTCCTTGAGCAGATGGGATCTCCCCTGGCCAGGCGGAGTTGTAGGCCTCCCAAACTGACTGTACTCTTCTGGCTACCTTGCTAGAAGCGGATATAAGTAGCCCACGTCCCTGAGTGTACTGTGTGGTGCTCACCCGTATGGCCGGTGACTCGGGGCCTTCTATTGGCTTCCGCTCCACGATGGCGGTGCTGGTCCCACACGTGTGACCGTGCCTTCGGGTTTCTGGGCCTGAGGACCTGAAATCCCCTGCCGGTCGGCTTCTGCTGCTGGGTAGGAGTTAGTCCCCACAGCCTCGGACGCCGGGTCCGGTAAGAAAGCTTCTCAGTCAGGGCGAGCTCTGCAGCTGCCAGCCCCTGACTCATAGTAGTATTGCTCCCACTGAGCTCCAGCTGTTTCTTCCTATGACTGTCTCTTGTCTCTACTCTCCTGGACTCCTAACCCTGCTTCAGCCCCGGGTTTATATAGGGGAAGTTCTTCCCCTCCCAAGACTGGGCAGGAGGTGTGGCATGCATAGGATCCCTGACCAAAGGACCTCCCACCTGCTCTCAGACATAACATCTCTATCACTGTGGCAACCAGACCCCTGGGGTGTCACATATACACATATATATATATATACACACATATATACACACACATATATATACACACACACATATATATACACACACACACATATATATACACACACACATATATATACACACACACATATATATACACACACACACACATATATATACACACACACACATATATATACACACACACACACACTTCTCCATCATTATTCTAATGGAAGATGCATCTTGAGAGAATAATCTAACAGTGGCTTATTCCCGCTGAAAACAGATGAATACGGGGATGCTAGAGAAGTCGTGTGATGGCTATGGGCTGCCGTACTGTAAGTAATGAGACTGGCCCTAGGAGTGATCAAGGACACAGTTGGCCATAGACAAATATGTTGCTCCTGCACTTCCTAAACAAGCAAAGACCAGTCAGGTTGAATTGTCACACCAAAATACCAGAAAAACCATTGACACAATAAGGTTCCGTGGAAGAATCCATTTGGAGAGACTTTAGAACCAACAACTTGCCACAAGCATCATATCAAACATTATAAAATTATTTATAAATTATGTGATCAACTATCACACAGATTGCAATGAATTTGTGAGTGTGCGCAATTTCTGTAGAGATGGAGGGATAGTTTCCCTTTCCTAGACCGACTGGCAGCAGATTTCCTGAATCAAACTCAATAGCCTCATAGGCAAATGTGAGGAGGTAGAGTTTGGGCTGGGAGACCTGTGACCAGTCCATACATGGACCATATTTTACAAACCTCTAAATTTGGCCATACACAAGATAAAAGTAGCATGATGGTTGACCAAGCATTGAACCAATAGTCATCTGGCTCAATTAAGCCATACATATTTTATTCCATATTGGCCCTTGCAGTTATTCAAATTGGTTATACATGTTCAATAGCACCAGGCAAAGGATGATCGATCTTTCTTGGAAAAATCTTTCCTGGAAAATTTTACAACAATCTTCTGTTAAGATGATGACTGAACAGTCAGTGGTCACCTCCTTCACAGACAGCACAAAGCTCCTGTTCTCAAAATGGCCGATGATGGAGGAGCACCTGACCACGAGCCTCCTCCAACTGGAAAACATTACATTTGGTAAAACTTTGTCTATTGACAGAGGCTGATGTACAGGTGCGGTCACATTCTCCCTCCACCAGCAGCCATTTTGTGGACAGGAGAGCTGTTTGTGATGAAGGCTGCACTTAAATCCAGGAGGAGAACCTGTAATCCTTATATATTAGTAAATGGCACAAAATCATGTAAAGTGGAGACGACAATGATCTACAGGTTGTGAAAGGTCATGTATCGGTGTGCTCGGTAACCCAAGATCTTATGTATTTACTGTCGTCATGGAAATCATTGAATACATTGCGCAATGTCCGGAGAATTCCCACAACCCCCTTCGGTTTTTCTCTCATCAACCAGAGCAGATTACTAATCCGTATTATCCTTTAGTGCTGAATCAGCTAGAAATATTCCTGTAAAACATCAAATGGCTACTAATGCACTAGTCACACTGACCAAACCAGTTAAACAACCTTAGCCACAAATCCGAGCGACTACCAGAATGCAGACCAGGGACATTACGTGAATGTTTTTGGGTGCACAAGACATAATAGATCGAGCAGATTTATTTTATGCCATATTGTTAACATTTCTAATAATTTTTAAAAGCAATAAATGTTTATAATCACTTAATAAAAAGGCATAGGGAATTTCCGGGAAAGCTGTAATGGCAGCTAGCCCAAGAAACAACTCCTACACATCTCAATAGAAGTTTGGACTGCCTGCCCAAAAATAACCCAATTCGAGAATATTTACTAGGGATTTTTATTTTGGGCAGACATGCTCTGTAATAAAACATACAATTCTGTATGCTGCAATCCGCCATAGCTTCTGTTGAAGTCACGGAAAACCCTGAACAAGCAGCATTGATAGACGGTAAGAGGTCTGCACACTGTTTTTGCACCGAGCCTCAAAGGGGTCCTCCCAAGAAATGTGCTAAAATAAATACACATTTAAAATATTGAACATTTTTCTAAATACCTTCATTTAGCAAAAAGTTATGCTTCATCTACTGCACTCAGGATTCAAAGATGGCAGCTACCATCAATCACAACCAGTCCTAGGTTTCAGGACGGGCAGCGTGAAGCACGAGACAGAAGTCACGTTAAAGCAGCATCCTGTCCATTATCGTGAACAAGTTATTCCCTATCCACAGGATAACTTGATAATCAGTGGGAATCTGACCGCTGGGTCCTTAAGAACAGGGACTTGAAAGGAACAAAAAGGTGTGCAAGGTCAACCTCTGGTCCATTCAAGGTCAGTGGAACTGCAGAGCACAGTGCTGAGCTTTCTCCAAGAGTTCCATAGACAGTGAATGGAGCGCAGGGTGCGCAAGTGCACCTCCTCTGCATCCATGATGGTGCTGCAGATCGCTGAGGGTCCCAGTGGTTGGATCCACAGCTATCAGCAAGTTAGCCCTTATCCTGTAGCTAGAGAGTATTTTTTTTTTTTTTGGGGGGGGGGGGGGGGGATAACGATTTAAATCACATACTGTTTATAGATCAGTCGTTAGCAATGAGCATCATCACTGATTGGTAATTGTTGGAGATGAGCAAAATGATTCACAGGACTTTAAAATTTCCTACTACTGGCTGACACCCTCTCCCAATTAGTAGGCACACATTACGTCATGACGTCTGTCGCAACTGCAAAGTAATGATGTTGCAGGGGCCTGCTAAACTAAAGAGGCATGCAGGACGCCGGAAAGTAGTAGGAAGTTCACAGTGTTCTAGTCCGGCTGTCATGGAGTACCAGCATGGTCGCTGAACCAGAGTCCTCTGAATCGTTTTGCACAACTCTAGTAATTGTTCAAGTCTATGAGACCTGTCAGAATTTCTTGGTGGTCTGTTGGGCCCCATCTAAAATGAAAGAGCCACGGCACCTCACCTTAATGGGTTTAAGGCAATGGTTTAAACCATTTATGGCCAAGGACCACACACTCATATTAAACCACTCCGCAGGGCCGGAATAAAATGGATATTAATAATCGGATTTGTGCAGATTCTACATTCAGGAGGCGGCCATGCATGTACCAGTCTTCCTCAAAAATATAGGTCTTACAACTTCTATAAACTACAGTAGAGACAGCCACATGTACAGGCTTCCACCTTCTAATTAATAAACCTAATTAAAATACTGCTTTCAAGATAGTCAGCCAGCAGTCAAGAAACCCAATTTTTCTAATATAATAAGGGTTCAGACAGTCCACCATTAGTCCTGCTCCTAGTCTGTGTGTCACTAATCTTGGTGTGTATGTGTGGCTGCTCAAATGTAGTTTCCTTGTCAGGCAAGCATTTCTATATCCATATGATTGGGGGCTGCAGCTGAATGGGGTATCACGGGCTGCAAGTTGTACAGAAAAAAGCCACATGTACAGACCAATCACTGTGCCTTGATAAACCTTTATTAACACTATCTGAAATATGGGTGATCAATGCATGGTTCCTTCTTTTTTACAAGATTTGGATCCAAAATAACAGGACATTTAAGTCGAGCACATTCTTTCAAAATGGGCTAGAGAAACACGGCGTTTCCTAGCACAGTAGCTTCTAGATGGATTTGGAACACTAGGCTAGCACGAACCCACCTCAGAGCCTGATGAAGACCCTGCTGCCAAGTTGAAACGTGTTGCATGTTCTTTATAGCCTTAAACTTTGTGCTTGTTTGCCATTTTTTTGTACTCTCGAGTAACCTTTTAATAAAATCTAATTTAGTCAACATCCTGCTAGTTCCACTTTGTATCCCATCTAGACTTACCCAACCAATAGCGCTCAAGGATCAGTATATTTCTCCAACCAACAGAGCTCAAGGATCAGTATATTTCTCCAGACTTTATGTTCTTTCTACCCACGAACACCCCCAAAATTGCACAGAAATACCCCTTTCAATCAAACTGCAGCAAACCAACCCAATTTGCAGTCTGATCTGAATGAGAGCCCCACATATTGCATGGGCTTTTTGGAAAGTATAGTATTTCTGTAAAAGGTATTGGTTTCACACTATGTTTTTAGAAACGCGTCACTGCAGTTTTGATTAAGGTTTTGAAGCCCAAGCTAGTAAGAGATCTAAAAGATTGGTGAAGTATAAAAAGACTGTTTCCTTCCTGATAGATTCATTTCTGGCTTGGACTTAAAAAATAAATAGAATAAATCGAAAAATTGAAGTGATGTTTTTCCACTGCATGCAAATCCAACCAGTTGTAATAACAATCAAGTTCATGATTAATCTAGAAGAAATTTGAAACTTAGACATGATAATTAAATGGGACAATTGTCACAAGAAGTTGTCTGTAATGTGATCAACCATTCAAAATTTCCAGAATGTCACCATTTCCTATACAATTGCGATGGAGCAACAAGCTACATCCCATGACCGCTTGTAACTTGTAAATGCCAGACTTTAGCATTGTTCTAGAATTCTATTCATGAACTAGCAGGATCAGAATGAACAGGATTATTGTTCTGTCCGATAAGAGTTTGGACTAAATTGTGTGTGTACAGATAACTAGAAGAACATTTTTTTGAAAGGGAAGTATGCGATTACCATGACTAAGTAACTCAACATCTGTGGCCGCAATCTATGGGGTTTCCATGACCTTACAGTAATTTCATGTTATTCCTGGGCGCAGTAATACAACCTTGTTAGAACAGAACAATCATGTTTGTCCCTTTAGCCCACAAGAAAGACATTGAAACATGATCTGTTTCTGTGACGTCTACAGAACACTGCTGGATAATACTTATGAGACTGCGCTATGCAAAAGATTCCAGGGGGAAGGTGGCTTAGGAAGACTCATTTTACATATACAAAACAGCAAAGGGAACTATCCGGAAAGATAAGCTTGTAAATATGATATGGAAATGATGAAAATAAAATGCACAAGTTACAATTTATAGAATATTTACACTCTATTGTTTTTGTTCTCCAGGTCATTGATTTAAAGTGGTATTTCCAGCTCCAAGATTCTGTCCCAATATGTTGTAAGTGTAATAATAATATTAGCAAATATTTCCAATTAGAAGTGCAGTATAGTTCTTCTGATTTGAGATATTTCTTACCCCATGTGCAGGGCATTGCAGTAGCTTAGGTATCCATGGTTACGACCATTCATATAATGACAGTTTGTTAGTTGTTACTGGTCATAGCCATGGACACCTAAGCTACTGCAATGGCCTGCATATTTCTCCGACTGCTTCAAACACATGAACACTCGCCCATGCTGATCACTAATGTGTATTTGTGGTGCCCCTGAGGGTAGATCGGGGGAACCATGTAGTGGGTGAAGGTGGAGGACACACTTTTAGGAAGCACTTAATTTCATATATAATCTACGGCCATCTTGGGTTTAAGGTCTTTTGATTGTGGTTTTCTGTCAGGGTCCAGCAAGAGTCTGCAGCTGGCTGAAGATTCGCGGTCCTCGTTCTCTGGCGTTGAGGAGAGGAGCGGGTTAGAGTTAACCACTGTCTCTACCCGGTCAGGGTCCTGTCCTAAGAAGGCCTTGCAGGGGAGCAGAGGAGATACGGACGGAGCGGATTCGCCACCTGTATTCTTTACTCTGGCTTAGCCAGAGGGATTCCTGCTGCAAAAGAGGTGACCGGCCCCCGATATCTGACTGTGTACTTCACGTCACTGTTGGAAAGGCCCGACGGCTTAGTGGATCCCAGGGAGGAACACAAGCGGGAGAAGGAGAAGGCGAGGAACACACTGACGGGGTTTTGGCAGGTGCTCCTGATCTACCTGGGAATGTAAGGTCATACATATGGGAAGGAAAAATGGAAGTCACCAGTACTCACTGAATGGGAAATCATTGGGGAATTCAGAGATGGAGAAGGACTTGGGCATCTTGATTGATAGCAAACTAAATTGGAGTGCCCAAAGTCAGGCCGCTGCTGTAAGGGCAAACAGGGTAATGGGATGTATCAGAAGAGGTATAGCTGCAAAGGATGAGAACATTGTTCTTCCACTGTACAAAGCACTGGTCAGACCACACTTGGAATACTGTGCTCAGTTATGGGCCCCAATATATAGAAAGGATATAAATGAGCTTGAAAAGGTACAAAGGAGGGCAACAAAATTAATAAGGGGAATGGAGGGACTGCAATACCCAGAGAGGTTGGCAAAACTAGGACTATTCAGCCTGGAAAAGAGAAGGTTGAGGGGGGACATAATAAATGTGTACAAATATGTTAGGGGACAGTATAGAGACCTTGCCCGGGATTTGTTCAAAAGGAGGGATATTACGGTAACAAGAGGGCATTCACTAAGACTGGAAGAGAAAAGGTTTCAGCACCAGCATAGGAAGGGGTTCTTTACGGTAAGAGCAGTGAGAATATGGAATTCACTGAGTGAGGAGACGGTAATGTCGGATTCACTACACCAGTTCAAGCGGGGACTGGATGCTTTTCTAGATACCAGGCAGATTTCTGCATATACTTAACAATAGAATAAAATAGTAGGTTGATACAGGGATTTATTCTGACTGCTGGTTTCAGAGTCGGGAGGGAATTTTTCCTCAGGTGAAGATTGGCCAAATCATTTGGGGTTTTTGCCCTCCTCTGGATCAACTTTAGCAATTACAGAACTAACAGGTCGAACTTGATGGACGCAAGTCTTTATTCGGCTTTACTAACTATGTGACTATGTGACTATATGGGAAGTGCTGAACCCCCTTCCCGGTGGCCGCAGTACGCCGTGTGTAGCAGAGAGAAGCTTTGCGGCTGAAAGTTCATCTGAAAGCGAGTAAAGACTCGGATGACTTCATTCACCACCTCCGCTTGTTTATTCCTGCACAGCACTGCACCCACCATACCCCCTAACAGTTCTTTAACTGCTGCCCTGAGGCCTACTCCGCCTGTGGGGAGTAGCACCAACCGAGCTGCCCAAAACACCGGCCTCAGAGGACTGCTGCAGCGCTGGTGGCCTTCACCAGAAACCACAGGTGGCGTAGTCGAGCAAACCACTCATCCTAAAAGAAGACCATTATTTTCATGTGACAGCCCTGGGCACGGACCGGGTCACGGCCACGACTGCATCCCCGCAACACCTACACTGACCCGGCTCCGAGTACCCCACCGCTCAGGGAGGGCGAGGTGTGACGCCTCTTCTCCGAAGTCCTTTTGTTTACCCTGGGAGATGGGGGACTCGGAGTCGGGTCCTGTGATGGAGAGATGGGGTGCAGCCGTGGCCCGGACCCGACCCGTGCTCAGGGCCGTCACAATTTAAAAAGGATGGTGTGGGCTTATCCGGGTTGAGTGGCTGATTTTACGACTACGCCACCTGTGGCACCTGGTGAAGGCCACCAGCGCCGCTGCAGTCCGCTGAGGCATGGTGTTATGGCGGCCGTCGTTGTTACTACTCGCCACAGGCGGACCAAGGCCTCAGGGCAGAGGGACAGGATGGAGGGGGTAGTAGTAGAGGAGAACAGGCGCCGCGTCGTGCGGTGTAGCGCAGAATAAACAGTCCGGAGGCCATAGGGGTGAACTTCCAAAGCTTTACTCACATAAGAGATGGCAGAAGGAAGGAGACTCCCTGCTCCCCGCGGAGTCCTGCGGTCACCAGGGACGGGGGTCCGACAACCTCCGACCAAGTCCAGCATTCAATCGGGACCCTGCACCAGAGTGTTCCTGAACTACAGACCGAATCCTTTCCTGTCCGTGTGTGAAGATAGGCCGGGTCTCCCTCTGAACTCCTCTCAGAAAAAGGGTACGGGTGGCAGCTCCGCTCCTTCGGATACCCGGTGGGATCCTCAGGGCCTACCGGGCTTTCCCAACCAGGACATGGAGTAGCAAGGTCGGGTGTCGGGGGCCGGTACCCCTCTTGCAGCAGGACTCCCTCTGAATATATCAGGTTGGCGAGGACAGGTGGCGTACACCGCTCCATCTGCATCCTCCGTGGGATCCATTTGCTGTGGAGCTACACTCTTAAGCTCCGGGCCTTCTTGGTCGTGGTCCTTGACCGGGTTGAGACATTCCTTGTCTGCAACCACACCCCTCGTCCCAAGGCCAGGGTACGAGGGCTGTGTCTCCATCCACTGCAGGTCCACACAGGATCCACGCTCAGGGTAGGAGATCACAGTACAAGACAGCCAGTAACTTGACTAACAAGGACCGGCAAAGAACGATCAAAGAACCAAGAACCAAAATGGCTTTTTATTAAATATGAAATTTTAAGTGTCACTAAATTGTGAGTCCTCCACCCTCACCCACTAACTGGTTCCCCTAACTCTTGGTTCCCCAGTCTCCCTGTAACCAGGAGGGCAGCACCTAGTGCATTCTAGCCCCCTCTGGTGGAGAAATGTGGTGTAGAAATGTGGTGTTGGATGTAAAGGTAGGGTCCTGACCATCACGCTGTTCTTACCTCAGAGGAGGAACACCACACTCCATTAGAGAAGTGCAGCATCCCTGTGGCGGTCGAACCCTCAGGGGCGCCACAGAGGCGTCACATATTCAACAGGGGGAGAGGAGAAAATAGCTGTCAGACATCTCTGCAAGCTGCTTACCTCTCCTGAAACAAAAGGGTTGGGTTTTGAAACTCCAAGGGCCCGATCCTCTCCCTCTCTCTCCCAACATTATCTGTCAGGGGACATTCGGGAGATCTCCATATCAGCAGACTCGCCTAATATGTATGGAGGACCCTTAATTTCCTAACCATCCTGAGCCTCACACATTGTGCTTCACATGAACACACCATGAAGACTATCATTCTCCTGCCAGACGGCACAAGTGGTCATGTAGCTTGGACTTAGGGTGTATTGTAACAAGAAGACCAGCATGTATTGCCTCCATACTGTATCCACAGAAATACCGATTATTTCAAGATATCTCAGTAAACTAACACTATAAATTAAACCTCCTGTTAAGATTGCATGCTATCACACAGATCCATGGCGGAGCGCCTCCTCTACCATGTGCAGATATGAACGAGCCACCTACAAGTTGTTTAGATTCAAATAGTTGGACCGGTCTACGAGTCTTTTCCACATTCGGTGCCCTTTGAACCGCACAGTGGCTGACCCTGTATATACAGACTAATATACATGCTTTCACAGTGCATACATTATAAAAGGCAGGGATACAGACTCTGCATGACTTAAACACACACATTCAAAAGACATATCCATAGTGGCTTCCACACACACCCAGACACTCCTCACACAGCTGGGTGCAGACTTTGCCTCGATTCATGGGGGAGTTTCCCAGAGAACAAACTTAGAGCTGATAACTAGTGAATGATTTGTAAAAGGCGGTATGGAGGGAGGGAGGCATGGAGCAAACTGCACTGCTACACAATCTCTCCCCCTCTCTGTGTAGATGGATTAATACAATATTTGCTTCCGAAAGACCTTTTGGCTAACTTTGGATCTCTGATCAGACAGGTTGGATTACACTGCCCTATCACCAATGTCAGACAGTAGGATCGGGCAATAAATATGTAATGTCTATCCACAGCTTAAGATATTCCTGCACATACTCTCTTGTATAAAGGTGCTTTCACATTGCGTTCCAGCACCTGTTCGGTGGCTCCATAGGGGCATACGTCTGGAGCCCAGCAAAAAGGGATTCGGACGTATTCACTGACAGGGCCATAGACCATAATGGTGCCGGCAGAGCGATCGTGCGCTTTACCGTGCATCATTTTCAAGCAGGGGTGTGGGTGTCCGCCTCCAGTAGGCATATACGTCCGAAAATAATGCACAACACAGGGCACGTTCGTCCTGTTGGCACCACGATAGTCTATGCCCCCGTCGGCGCATACATCCAAATTTCATTTTGCGGGAGGAGATTCAGATGCAGGCCCCGACGGGGCCTCCAAGCAGGTGCCGGAACGCAATGTGAAAGCTCCCCATCAGAGTTACTATAGCCCAGTGGCATAACCATGAAGTGTGCAAAGCAAATTGAATAAACTATGGGGCAGTTTCAGTAAGACTAGTGTTGCACACACCAGCCTCAGTGAAGGGCTCGCTGGAGTATGACGTGCCAAACTCATTAAGAGGTTGGACTGGAGTAGTATTTCTGGTGAAAGAAAAAACGCAGGCACTTTTGCTAAATTTGACGAGTATAGCCATGCCCTGCACCCCCCGCAGCTCTGCCCATTTTGGCATAAAACTAACAAAAGTTGCAAAATGTTTGCACAACTCTGCATTGCGCAAAAGTTTGCATACTTTGCAAAGCATTTTCACCAGTATAATGCGATAAAAGCTTTGATGAATCGCTGCATATATGTGCAACCGGTGCCACTGCACATAGATCCATCTTAAAGAGTTCCAATGATACTGTAAACACTAACTAAACTTTCATTAATTTATTTTTTTTATAGTTTACTCCAGCATGGAAAATTATGCAACTTTACAAAAATTTATATTTTTTTATTTTTATTTTTTTTAATTTAATACAAGTGGCTTATAAATCCCTACTTTTCCACAGTCCATTTGCCTGTCTTCAGCCACATGGATATCAGAACATACTCATTTGGAGTACTGATGCTGGCAGTGAATATGTCAACTTTGTCTCACTAACTCTGGGGATAAGCTGGTGCAGGAGATTGTTCTGATAATTACAACACTTAGAGGAGGAGACAGGTGCTTTCACATCACTGCCATCACTTGTACTCCAAATTAGTTAGTTGTAATATCAATGTAGCTAAAGGCTGAATGCGAAACCTGGACAATAAAACAAAAACCGAAGTAGTATCGACGCCTTTGAAATATGGGGCTGGAGAAGGAGTTTATCAATACAAGAAGAACAAACAAGTCAATTTTGGAACCAATTAAGCCAAACATGTCACTGGAAGCAAGGATCACCAAGCTACGACTTGCCTACTTTGGACACATCATAGGAAGAGAGCAATCACTGGAGAAAGACATCATGGTCAGAAGAGTAGAAGGAACAAGGCGAACAGGAAGACCAGCAACCCGATGGCTTGATACCATCAAGATAACGGCGGAGAAGAGCCTGGTGGACCTATCTAAGCTTGCACAAGATCCATCTTTCTACAGAGCATTCATCCATCAAGTCGCCATGGCTCGAGATTGAGATGAAAAAGGCGGGCAAGTTAGACTGGGGAAAGGCAGGGGTTTGGAAGCCACTTGCATGCAGTCATTTTTCATTTTCTTTACAGGAATAAAGACTTAAGTCCCTAATAAAGTGGTATGTGAAGTCCCATTATTTTCCATGCTAGACAAGATTTAAACAATAAAACCAAAATTAAAATTTATTTGCGCATTGGGAGGGAGAGTGTTTGCCAACATGACACGAGCAGCTGTTTGCCAGGTATCGGCAGATTTTTTTCACACCAAGCAGGTATTGTACTGTAAAATAGTGCTGTCTTTTTTTTTTCCCTTCAAAAACAATGGATAAATGGTATAGATAAGCAATTAAATTCAAGCTGCCCAGGTTTGCGGTCCAGTTCTCTGTGGCTAGGCCTTCAGATGGCATCTAGGGCACCTTTGACGCTTATTGGACCCTGCCACGTCACGATGCTAAGTGAGGTCTACTGAGCAACAAAGATGTCAGGCGCAGAGGTGAAGACTTCCTGACACAGAAGACTGGACACCACACAGTGACAGAGTGAATAAATTGCTCTTTTCCATTACATGGACATACTTTTGAGAAATTTTATAAAGTCCTAAATGAAGTGGTCTTTCTCTAATCCACATGAACAGATGGAAGACAAGTGGCCCTTATACTATTGGTACACCGGAACCTTCTGTTGTTGGTGTACGCTCCTGGTGCACAGGTACTGTAGCATTTGCCACGGAAGCCTAAATGCCCCTCTGCCAAATAACAAGGTGCCAGGCACATGGTAGGTGGGGGCCTCATTATATATTTAATTTGAGGCCCAGAAGATTCAAGTTGCAACTCAACTTAAGGCTCTGCATTATTATAAAGGGCCTTCAGCTCGATCTTCAGCCATGGCGACTTGATGGATGAACGCTCTGTTAGAAGATCGATCTTGTGCACTCCTAGTTAAGTCCACCAGGGTCTTCTCCGATGTTATCTTTATAGCATCAAGCCATCGGGTTGCTGGTCTGCCTCTTCGCCTTGTTCCTTCTATCCTTCCATAATGTCCTTCTCCAGTAATAAAGGATTTGCATATAAAACAAAAATAAACAGGAAGCAGATCTGTCCGGTATCTGGTTTCAATGCAATGCTGATGTACTGTACACAAAAACTGCAATACAATAGGCGATCAGTTATACAAAGATACCAGTGAATGAAGGCTGGTTCGGTTTCCTAGCAGCCTCCCATAGGTTTTATTGCCATTGTCTAGGGATGGCAGAGAACAAAGGAGAAACAGTTGTGCGATTAGTGCCAGGGTAAAGGGACAGAGAGCAGAGGAAGTGATAACAGCTCTCCAGCCGCACCCTGCCTGATCAGAGCAGACAGGGAGAGGTAGGGGAGCACAGTGGCCAGAGTGCATGTGAATAGGGCTTTATGGAGACTCATTCACATGCTGAGGAAAGTAATCTGCATTGAGAGCTGATGATTTTTTTTATGCTGATCTGTAGAAAAATTCACTTTGAACATTAGGATTTTGCTACGGAATTCTAGGAAATATTGGCCCCATTAAAAAAAAACTAAACAAAACACACTATACAGCACTTTAAAATTCAGTGGTTTACTAATAATCATTTAGCTAATGATATGAGTCTGGTTATTGGTTCTGGACATAATTTAGTTCTGTTCTTGAAGTGTGTTGGATTAAAAGTAAATGTAATAATGAATTCGCACCAGCTCTTATCCAGTTATTCTTTACAGGTGTAATTAGGATGTTTGCATTAGGGCACAGTCAGGCGGCCATATAAAATGGACGGAGATTGGAACACAATGCTCGGACTGGCCGGTGGTCTCCCGATCTGAGTGTGACAGCTGCATGGAAGTACATGAAGCGGTCACGCTCGGGTGGGGAGAGCCGTCGGCCAGTCTGTGCACTGTGTTCTGATCTCTCGCCAATTTATACGGCCGTCTGTGGAACACTATAGCCATTCATGTGGGGAAACTACCTACAAAAAACGGCAACTGCATTGATGGTACCAGGCTGTAAAATTCAGTCAAGCGCAAGGGCATTGCACCATTGAAAGGCTATGGAGCTGGATAGGAGCCAGGCTGGGGTGACGCCAGCCTGTCAAATTCATCAAAAATGACAGCATTTTTTACACCAAAAATGCAGTCTCTTACTGGAACAACCCTCAGGTGCAAGCAATTCAGAAGAAACACAATTAATTTAGTGGCATGCCCCTCTTAACGAATTTGGCGCCTTCTACTCTGGTCTTGAGGAACTGGCCCCTTGGTTCAAAAAGCCGGCTGCAGTTGAGTGTGCTCTCCCCATGTCCACACATTTTGGGCCTCCCATTTAGATCACATGTTTGAAAGTAAAACCTACCTGGTTGCAATCAAATGATGGGACACATGTATCTGATGCAAGGTTCCCTTGAATGTCCAAATGGATCTGTTGCATTATGAATGCAAACGGAAGCAGAGGGACTTTAGTATTATGGGGTCTATCTAGGTTTCTGTTCTCTGCCCATTTTCAGAATGATGCTCTTTTTCTTCCTTTCCAAGAACTGTTACCCCATAATCAATGGGGTTTTGGGGGTCTCTGTGCTTCCGTCTGTTATGCAACAAATCCGTTTTGGCCATCAATGCCTCAAAATGGAACAAACAGAAGCGTGAACATAGCCCAATTCAGCTCCGGGTTGTGTTCCCAGACCTCCGCTGTGTGTCAACAGAGCCATTTCCTAATAAGGCTATGTGCCCACGATGCAAAAATGAAGCAGAAAATTTCTGCATCTCCCTGGCAGAAAAAACGCATGCAGATTGTGCATGCGTTTTTCCTGCAGAATACATGCGGATTCACATGCAGATTGACAAGCGCTTTCCAGGCGATAGCATCACTTGGAAAGTGCTTGACAACTAGGTCACACTATATAAATCCATGCAAACAGCATGGATTTATATAGTGTGAACCGTAAAAATGAAAACAAATAAAGCGATACTTACCTCCGAGGCCTCTGTGTGTGCAGCAGCGCTCGTTCCTGTCTGGTTCCTGGATGCCGGCATGTCACGAGACAGAGCGGTGAAGGGCCTGCGGTCACATGACTGACGTCACCGCAGGTCCTCAAGCGATGCCGGCATTCAGAGAGAAGCCGCCGGACAGGCGAGTATAAACTTTATTTGTTATTTTATTCTTTTTTTTACAGGTACAATGGTACCCAGGTCTGGATGAGAGTCTCCTCTCCTCCAGAACTGGGTACCATCCGCACATAGAGACGCATAGAAGCCGCTTGTAAAAATGTACAGTCGCGGTTTCTATGCGTCTCAATGCAAGTCAATGGCGGGAGTTCCACTGCACTTCCGCAAAATTAAATGACATGCTGCGGATTTTTGTACGCAGCATAAACGCTGCGGAAAAATCTGCAGCATGTGCATAGAACATGCGGAATCCCCTTGGGGACCATGGGGTGCGGATTACCTAGCGTTTTACAAGCGTTTATGCTGCGGAAATTCCGCAGCATAAACGCTTGAAAAACGCTACGTGGGCACTCAGCCTAAACTGTTTTGACTAAAATTATGACCTGTATGACATGTGTTTCACTGAATTACATCAGTATGCACAGGCTTATGAATTATATTAAATCTGGAGCAAAAAAATAAAATAATTAAGCATCTGCCCAATAAATCTTCCTCTTTGTAGAAGCGCATGTCACTGCACCCTTCTCAGCTTTATAGTGTTCTACTGTGACGTCACTTGGCACAATGCCCACAGGGCTGCCCCAACTTTGCTCCTTGGTCCAGATCGCTCTCATAAAAATCAGCTCCATGTTACAGCTTGGTGAGCTATAGACCTTTTCCCCCAATTATTTAGTCTCTCTCAAAGCTACCTGTAATGGGTCTAAGAACATATACTGTACAGCAACTCGTTTGACTGCATTGTTCGAGATTTGTCATTTTAGCTTAGGAGGAAAAAAAAAAAAAAAAAAATCTCTTAAAACTCACACTGCCTTAGGGCTCACCATTGGTCTCCTGACCATAACTGATAACCACGTATATACCCATAAAACTAGAAGTTCGGGTCAGGAGACCCATGGTCAGTGGAGCATTGTGGTCTATATAAACTGGAAATATGGCCATCTGAGCCGGGACCTACAGCATGCTATAAAGGTTTAAAGGTATTGTCACTTAGGATCAATTATAACAAACTTCTGGTCAAACTTTAAGAAATATGGGTGACAACCAATACAGCTGCCAGAGGCATTAGAAGCCCCTTCCACTAGTGACATATTCACATCAGCCCCGATTCATCACAGTGTTTTTGACAGAAATCTGGCGTAAAACACTAATAAGTGGCAAGATTTTTGGCGTTTTCACAACAGTTTTTTCCAGCACTGCCAAAATGTGACGCCACAGCCTACCTAATTCACAATGAGCTGTGGTGTACCCTTACGCCAGAAATCTTATTCCATAGTCCCTGATTGGAGTAAGATTTGTGGCCGGTTGCACTCCACTCAGACACTCCCGATTCATTAGGCTCTTCATGAGTCAGGCACGTCCGACTCCAGCACACCCCCTCATCAAGACCGGTGAGAACAACACCAGTCTTGATGAATCGGAGCTTTGGTCTTCTGTCCTATGCCTCTGGTATCCTGGTGCCAGAGATCACAACATTTGGAGGACCAGCTCTCCTAACATGTTTATTTTACTCAGTACTTTTAGTTTTCATAAAATAATAATTGAACAGGTGTACAGGCTACAGCAGGGATCTCAAACATGTAGCCGCATGAAGTTTCTTAGTGCCCACAACGACTCCCAGAATTTCTGGTCCCTTCCTTTCTCCTTCCCTCATTCATTTCATATGTGAGACATATAATGACTGACCGTCTTGCTCTACATGTCTCACACTGGTAACGCCTCCTTTAATTTAAATGTGGATTTCTCTGGAATAAGACATCGGATCGCAGATATCAAGGTATCATTTTCTTCAGGCTACCTATGACCTACATGCCTGCATAGACAATTTAGGAGGGTTGATCCTACTGTCAGATTCCCTTTGAATGGCTCTCATTATTGGATACTAAATTTCCCACGCAGCAGCTAGTGGTTGGAGAAGAAGATACTCTAGCAAACCAGGAGTGAGAAATTCAGGATTTGCATTTGTAGTTAAATGTTTGACCATAAACAGTGTCGCTAATTAGGATGGAGCATCCCTTGTAAAGGGCTTCCTACTGTGCTGGATTCATTGATTAATTGTATGCAAACTGCACTCAGGTAAGTAATGTTTTAGATTTTTGCAGAAGATATCACTTACACAAGGAATTAAGAGCCAGCAGTGTTTTAGACCCTCCCCATGGTGTCTGTCAACGGTCTTAAAACCGGGCATCACAGTGCTTTTACACATTTGTATAACTGTTAATAACAACTTAGCCAAAGGCACAGAGATTCCTGATGAAGAATTTCTTCCCTACGGGTTTTATACTGTGTCTTCCATAGCGAACAAACCCCAATATGTGGCAGCATCATATATAGGGATGACATTTGTCAAATTGCTTCATAATTCTAATGTAGCTTGGCTTATAGCATTAAATTGGCCGACAAGACTCAATTAAAAAGGGTTATCAAACTATGATCACTTAATTTCAGATTACAATCAAGAAGGGAACTGCAAAGTTCAGTCTACAGGTCAATCCCACCATTGATCAGTTACTCGTTTTCCAGTTTATACAGGCCATCTGCCAAGGGTGGACAGACAGAAGAGGGCTTCTGTGCAAGAATAGTATATGGGCCTTTTACAGTCGAAGAAGGTGTCCAACAGATGTGGTTTGCTGCTTTAGAGGTGGTAGTGAGCCCCCTTCTCTCTTGCGGCTGTACAGGTTGCACCAATGGTGTGTAAAGTCTCCGCTAACAGTTCTTCAAATGCACATGGAATAATGAATCCATCAGCGCACATAGGCTGCTCGAGTCCTGTTTAGACGGCACAATGTGCTGCCGAGATGGATCTTTATTATATTTTATTATTGTTTTGGTTTTTAAGTCATATACCCGTTACCCATACGGGTATTGGTCACCCAACCCAAGATAAGAAAACCCATCATGTAGCTTGAACAGGAGATGACCATCAATATACTTATCACGGGTGTAACTATGGTGGGTGCAGGGATTACAGGCACCCATGTGTCTTGGAACCTAGGGGGGCCCAAGAGACCACATGAGAATACTAATAAAAGATATTTGGGGGGGCCTATGACCATCAAGCCTTTCCAGTGACTGTCATAGCATTATTTTTTATCTAAGAGAGTTGCTATCAACCAACCATTAAACAGTGTCCCAAATTCAACCTTGGAATATATAAAAGAACTCAGAACCCTTTCGATTTACTTTTTTTTTTTTTTTTTTTAATAATTTAGTCATTAGCCAAGGCTTTAAAACACTAATAGGGCTTGTAAAACATTGCCGTTTATAGGGCAGGTAAATGATCATTAAAGGTCATAAAAAAATACATTAATATATAATAAATACACAATGTATGGGAACCACAGAGGCCAATGTATTCACTAAAGAAATGTTACAGAAAATACTATATCCACAGAAGCATAAAACTACAAAAATATAGTACATTGTACACATAGCTGATACATAAACAAATATATTGCTTTGTACAAAAGAATACGAAGGCCGCAAAAAAAAACTATTTAAAAGGGTGGATATATATTTGTTGAAGTTAGGATGGAGAAAATTCTTCTAGGGGATTACAGAAAAGAAACAAGAGTGCTCAGAACAAGAAGTAGATGGTATACAGCACATGAAAGGGGCAGCGCCAAAAATGTATACTATTGCTACACTATGCAAGAGGAAGAGAAAGGTCTGCGAGAGTAGCTGGGAAAGGTTTCCATATCTAGTTGTAGCATATATACATTGGAGCTATATCAAAAGAAGGAGGAGAAGTCATTGAAATTAATAGAATACCAAATATCCAAAGTAATGTTTCTCCTGCTCTGCACGAGTCCAGCTTTTTTTCATGGAATTTTTTGGTTATCCGTTAATGGCAGTGTTTGGATTCATTTTTCATGGTTGTTATTATTGAAATTTTTCAAGCTCAAGAATCACAGAAGCCAAATTTTGAAGTCTATAGAAAAACTTGATCATAATTACTATTGCTGCCGCACTTTATGTTACACAATTCTGATTAGACAAATTATTGCCTTGCTTCACAAAAGGACAGATGTATGCGCCTCTCTAGAAACTTTTCAAGTCTAGAAAAGGTCTAGAAAAGGGGCAGGTCTAAAAATGCTAGGGATTTATTATTGTGCGTTGGATTTTAGACGATAATTAAATGCTCTTAAATAAGCCAAACAAGACAAAAGGTTTAAAAAAAAAAAAAAAAAAAAAAAAAAGGAAATTAAAAGGGAAATGGTGAATTGGATGCTGGAGAATAGTCTGATTCTGACCCTTAGAAATGATGCTATTTTACAACAGTTTGTAGTAGCCTGCAGCTTAAAGGGACTTGGTCAGCACAGAATGACTGTTCAAACTATGTCCCGCTGCTCGGTGCTTCATGACGTGGCCAATCATTTACATACAGTAACGCCTGCTTGTTTTCCCCTCTATTTCCATCCTCTTGCTTATTTGACAACTCTGGCTTCATAGGGCCAGGGAAGGGTGAAGATAGGGGGAAAACAAGCAGGGAGAAAGTGTATATAATTGACAGGCCCTACCATGAAGCACTGAGCACCTGTACTTGGTTTGAACAATCATTCTGTGCTAACAAAAGTCCCTTTAGTACCAGACTAAAGACTGAAAGTGATAGGGCCTACAGTGACAGTAGCGCTCCTATAGGAAGAAGTAGTAAAAGTAGACAGAAGAAGAATCTACGCCTTCGAAATGTGATGCTTGAGAAGGAGGTTATCAATGTCATGGATGGCAAGAAGAACAAACAAATCAACTTTGGAACAAAATCAAGCCAGACATGTCACTAGAAGCAAGCATCACTAATCTACGACTTTCCTACTTTGCCCTCTTCGTATGAGGTGTCCAATCGCTGGAGAAGGACATTATGGTCAGAAGGATAGAAAGAACATGGTGAAGAGGAAGACAAGCAATCCGATGGCTTGATAATATCAAGATAATGGTGGAGAAGACCCATCTAGGTTGCACAAGATTGATCTTCCTATAGAATGTTCATCCATCAAGTCACTATGGTTCGAGATCAAGCTGAAGGCCGCAATAAAAGAAAAACGTTAGGCTCAGCACTGTGTCCTCTTTGGATAATGAACAATTAGGAGATTTTTTTAGCCCACTGGTACATAAGAAGCAGTCTATAAAGAGACTCTACTCAGCAGACTAAAAATATACCTGTCGTCATAAAGTTACAATGTACTGCTAAATAGCTGGTAAAAGTGTCAGAACACTGCTAAATAGCAAAGTCCTTCAAGAATCTGGTTACTGCGTCTGTAGAAGACCTTATGCCAATAGACACATTTTAGCATCTGCTGAAATTCTCCAAGTTTGGGCTTTTTTGAGATGGAGAAAAGTTTTTTGGATGAAACTATTTTTCAGACGCTTGTCTACAGCCTTCCTAAGTCCATTTTTTATGGGAAAGATCCCTTATAGATATTTCAGCCTTTTAATTTACCGCTGTTCAATGTTGTATGGCACCATGTATTTTATTCTGTTGGATCATAAGGGAAATAAACATGTGGCATAAACCATCAGATCTGGATATATGGAGGTTTTTGTTTTTTTTCCTTTTAAAGCCTAAAGGCATTGCTCTTGAGGGACAATATTATCTGCCAAGCCTATACGGCAGTACACGGATGCATTTTTACTATGCAAAATCTTCCGATATAGAGAATATTGAATATTTTCAGTTCAAGTTAACTAAAATAATGTTTAATATTTATTACAATTTTTGTTTCTTACTGGAGATCCATTTTTCTGTAGGCTATCAAATATTAGAATTAGAAGCTCAGACTGTACTCTAGTTAGGACATGAGTAGACACCTTCCTCTCCTGTCAGTCTTCCTTTCTAGCCTGCAGTAATAATGGGGGATGTTGATGTAGAGACAATACAGTGTGCTGCCATACCAGTCTGGGAAAGGATTGATGAAGTTGCCAAACAAGATTGAAAATGGAGACAGAAAAACACAAACTGGAAAACAAAGAATTCCCTAATTTACTCACCTCACTGGCTGACCAAGTCCCCAGGACTGGATTAGGCTATCAGATTGTATAAATTATCTCTAAATAATTGGAAACAAGGGCTCGTTAGAATGCTCATTTGCTGCTTATTGGATTGTGTACATGATGCACCCAGGGGATGGGGATGACTCGGCGCCCGGGCCTTGTTGTTGTCTGATCTCGGGGGATGTCGCGGTGGTCGGCTCCCGGGCCCGTACCCTGGGGTCACTCTTAAAAGAGGGGGTGGGGGGGGGGGTGGGGGGAAGTTGTATGGGATAGGGAATGTTCGTGATGCCACCTGTGGTGTCTGGTGAAGATCACCAGCGCTGCGACAGTCATCTGAGGCCGGTGTTCAGGCAGCTTAGTTGGTGCGGCTCCCTACAGGTACAGATGCAGGACAGAGGGGACCCAGCCGGGTCAGAGGAAGAATAGAAGAACAGGCACGCACACCAGAGTTCACTTCATTACCTTTACTGGTGGTGTTTCTGGCACGGTCCAGGGTACTTCAGGGTGAAGGGTGCATATCAGGACTCTCCCCAGTGAGCGGGTGTGGGGCCTCCTGTTCCTTGCCTTTCCTCGATAAGTTTCTGACCTGCCTGGAGCTAGGCCTAACTTGGTCTCTGTCTTGCACCGGCTGACCTGGTGGTAGGGCCTTCTGTTGGAAATCACACTCCCTGGTCTCTTGGGCCTCCGTGACTCCTGACCCTGGTACGTAATCAGCTTTTGTTGTTCCTGTGACATATAGTTCGCCAGGGGTTCCGGTTGTTTCTGCTGGATGTAAGGAATCCCTGCAGACGCGGACCCAGTGTCCGGTAAATGGTTTTGGGGTGAGCTGGTTAAGCTCCTCTGCCCCCTATGTTGCTTGCTTACTCCACTCGCCTTCGGCCACGCTCGGGGCCCTCACTAGGCTTCACATGAGCAGTAGGCCTCGCTACTCTTCACCGCTCTTTTGGCGTCGGCACGCCCTAGACTCACTAACTCGAGCTCTCTGAGTCTGGACTGAACTCCACTGCAGGCGCTCCTCTCAACAGACTGACCTTCTCACAGACTGACCTTCTAAGACTCAGAATGTAGACTCTAGATTCCAGACTGAGCTGCCTAGCTCCACCTTCCCTTTTTATATCCCTAACGGGCTCCCTCTGCTGGTCTGAGGTGGAAGGTGGAGGTGTGTGAATGCTATGAGGGCCTCTTGTGGAGAAGTCCGTCCATGCACCCCCCTCTGGGATCTGTGGCACCAATGCACAGCAGGGCACCACATACACATTGGCAATCACCCGAAGAATGAGCATAAGGCATATTCGTTGCCGGCATTAAAATCTCCGTAAACAGGACATGAGCTACTAATAATGAGTATATTCTATGCACACAGAATGATCACATTAACGATTCTGTTCACGTGGACTTGTGGTCATCCTGTCTGACTGTAGACTTGTACCCAACTTTAAGGATTCCGCATTAGAGATAAGTTGGTATTAGAGATGTTGGTATTCAAACCGGGACAATTAGTATCTGGTGCTAAACGCCGAACACAGACTTCTCCTGGAAGTGTCCATTGCAATGTTTGGAATTCTGGCGGAAGTTCGTTATAGAGAGAGATTCAAGTTCGGATATAGTTCTGGTACCTGAACTTTGGAATAAAGTTTGGGTCGGATACTAGAACCCGAACTTCCACTGGTCCATTCATACCTATTCAGCAGGTTCAATTTCAGACTGCAGATCTTTTTGGTCTCCTGAGATAAGCCACTGGCAGCGGAGTCTGGCAGCGGCTCTAATAGAAAATACATGAGAAGTTAGAATCATAGAATCATAGAATGGTAGAGTTGGAAGGGACCTCCTGGGTCATCTGGTCCAACCCCCTGCTCAAAGCAGGATTCACTAGATCATCTCAGACAGATGTCTGTCCAGCCTCTGTTTGAAGACGTCCATTGAAGGGGAACTCACCACCTCTCGTGGCAGCCTGTTCCACTCATTAATCACCCTAACTGTCAAAAAGTTTTTTCTAATATCTAATCTGTGTCTCCTCCCATTTAGTTTCATCCCATTGCTTCTAGTCTTTCCTTGTGCAAATGAGAATAAAGATGATCCTTCTACAATGTGACAGCCCTTGACATATTTGTAGACAGCTATTAAGTCTCCTCTCAGTCTTCTTTTTTGCAAGCTAAACATTCCCAAATCCTGCAACCGTTTCTCATAGGACATGGTTTGCAGACCAGTCACCATTCTGGTCGCTCTTCTCTGAACTTGCTCCAGTTTGTCTATGTCTTTTTTAAAATGTGGTGCCCAAAACTGTACACAGTATTCCAGATGAGGTCTGACCAAAGAGGAGTAAAGACCGATAATGACTTCACGTGATCTAGACTGTATGCTTCTGTTAATACATCCCAGAATTGTATTTGCCTTTTTTGCTGCTGCATCACACTGTTGACTCATGTTCAGTCTATGATCTATTAGTATACCTAAGTCTTTTTCACATGTACTGTTGCTTAGCTCTATTCCTCCCATTCTGTATATGCTTTTTTCATTTTTATTGCTCAGATGTAGTACTTTGCATTTTTCCCTGTTAAAAACCATTCTGTTGGTTGCTGCCCACTGCTCCAGTTTATTTAGGTCTTTTTGAATCCTCTCTCTCTCTTCTCTAGTATTAGCTATCCCTCCTAGCTTTGTGTCATCAGCAAATTTAATCAGTTTACCCTCAATTCCTTCATCTAAATCATTGATAAAGATGTTGAACAATACAGGTCCCAGGACGGAGCCCTGTGGTACCCCACTTGAGACAATCATCCAGCTGGATGTGAAGCCATTTACAACCACCCTTTGAGTCCGATCACTAAGCCAGTTATGAATCCACCTAACAGTTGCCTGGTCCATTGCATACTTGGTCATTTTTTCAATAAGGATGGTGTGAGATACTTTGTCAAATGCTTTGCTGAAGTCAAGATATACTATATCTACAGCATTTCCCTGATCCACCCAGTCAGTGATTCTGTCATAGAAGTTAGTAGAAGAGACAGCCATCTCAGGTGTACATGGGCTTAAAAGAGGAAACAATCCGCAGATTCCTGTTTACTCAAGAATTTGATTTAATATCCTACATTCACTGGTTTATAATGTGATGTATCACTCCACCTAACTGCCAGCTTAGGACATCATCACATGCTGCATATATACACTGCATTATATTAAACTCTCTCTCTACCTTACATTACTGATATAATAGGTTTTTTTTTGCAACTACTGACATGTGACTTAGTGACCTGTTGGGAGAACCGGTTCCCGAGATCAGCCGAGTATCAGACAAAGCTTCATAGAAGAGATGCATGCAAATTAGAATTCTCACAGGATAAAAGAAATAAAAAAAAAAAAAAAGGGATCCATGAAAGGGGATAACATGCTGATCACAGGGGGTCTGACTTCTGGGACTCCCAACAGTCGTGAGATAGGGGCTTTTAAACTGAATCTTCAATGGAGCAGAGGTGCGCTGTGCTTCGCTAGATCCAGCAATCCTATTGCCATTGGAGTGGAGGCTGAGCATGTGCACTTTTGCTCCATTCAGGATGGAGCATCAGAGCCCCAGTTTTGGGATCGCTGGAGGTCCCATCAGTCAGACCCCCAGCAATCAGTAGGTTATCTTTTAGCCTATGGATAGGGCATAACTTGCTTCTTTGAGAATAACCCTTTGGGCTCGTGCACATGACCAATTATCTTGGATTAGTGCTCTCCATGGTTTTCACAGATAGAATATATCATGGGTGCGAGTGCTATGGGACTGTGCATATGTCCGATTTTGATACGAGTGTCGGATCAAAATTGGCAATGCAAGTTTATGGGCCCGTGAAAAACATTGAGTCATTAGAGTCACAATCCGAATTTCATGGACTGACAGAATGGAGAAGGTGGAGAAGTTTTTTTTTTGCTCCACCTCCAAGAAAAATTGATCCCACTCTGAGCTGAATAATCAGACCGGTTTTCTCAGATGGAGAAAAAACAATAGTATGACCTTAGCCTTAAGGCCCCGTCACACTAAGCGATGCAGCAGCGATCCCGACAACGATACGACCTGTCAGGGATCGTTGCTGCATCGCTAATACATCGCTGGTGAGCTGTCAAACAGGCAGGCTCACCAGCGATGAGGGAAGCAGCGACATCGTCCACGATGTCTTGCTCCCGGTTACCAGCCTGCTGCTGAAGCAGGAGCAGGCTGGTAACTATGGTAAACATCGGGTTACTAGGGGCACGCGCGCACTTAGTAACCCGATGTTTATCATGGATACGACTCTGCTAAGGTGAACGGTAACCTCCCGCGCACCGTAGCAGAGTGGTAACCATGGTAAACAGCGGGTTACTAAGCGCGCGTGTGCCCCTAGTAACCCGCTGTTTATCATGGTTACCAGCCTGATCGTTGGTCCCGCTGGTCACACACAGCGATGTGTGCTGGCCAGCGGGAGGCCAACGACCAAAAAATGGTCCAGGACACTTTGCAGCGATCAGCGACCTCACAGCAGGGGCCTGATCGCTGCAAAGTGTCACACATAGCGACATCGCTGGTGAGGTCGCTGTTGCGTCACCAAAACCGTGACACAGCAGCGATCTCGCTATGTGAGACGGGGGCTTTAGAGTCAACATTGGACTATAGATGTGGGAGTTGATTTGCAGAATTCTAGTCCATTGGCCCGGTCAGTACTCCATGATTGCTGGACGAGGGACCTGCATCTCTCCTTATATCAATTTCTAAAGTTTCCATTTTTTACCTTATGTTGTAAGACTCGGTAAAAGGTCAGACATGGACTTATAGGGTGGCTACTTATGAGATACTTTTGTTCGGTCTCCGAACAAGTTAGTGGACTATGTGGGAGATTGTTGCTTATCCATTTTTTATTAGAATAATGACCCTGCACAGGTGGTCTGTTTTTTTGTTTTTTTTTCCCCATAAACTTTTCCACCTTTTTAGTGTTTTTATGTCCTTTTTTTTGCACTTTATATACAATAAAAGATAGAGTTTCACATCATTTGTTTCTTGTAGATGCCTTTTAATAATCAATATTGGGCTCCTTGGTGCCAGATCTACGTCTTTCCTCTTGTTCACATCCGAACGAGTTATTTGGCATAGTTTTCAGGTACAAGTAAATTCTAAAATAAGATTGTCAACTTTTAACTATGCTGTCGAAAGAAGCGCTATTTGGACTGAAGATAAAGTTCAAGGTCTCTACTATGATGATTAGGACTATGCATTTCAAGACTGGTTTTCAGTCCAAAGGGTGAAATGTGGGGAAAATTGGCAACAATTTTACAAAATAAGCCCAATTTGGTGCTGATTTTTCCACTAAGGAAAACCCATGTCTTTAGACTGCATTACTAAACATGGGCCAAAGTTTCCTCTACCATCCCAATATGAATTTTCCTTATGATTATACATTCAAAACACGAGGCCAGGTTTCCATATATCCGGGTCATCTGTGTCAAGTTTTTGTCCCTCAACGAAAGTCAAAACAGCATCAGTTTTTTTTTTAACCAGTTTCTACTGCAAGACTTGATGAGCCGGATGGAAATACGCAACAGGTTTTCTGACCCGGCTCTTTCAACCGAAGCGCCGGATGAATATAAATGATCCCATAGCAAACTATGGGCTCCATCCTCACAGCTTGATCGGATAGGTAGAAAATCCCACAAAAGGTGGAAACGAGACCTACTCAGACAAAAGGGTATTTTAAAAGTAGGTCAGATAATAAATCAAATGTTGATCACCATAAACCTAAAGAAGTTCCACCTCGCTAATCTCACATAGGCGTAGTAGGGTCACACCGCACAGACGTGGCTATATCCGCCTCGTCCTACTCATAATGACTACTACAGGTCTATACACATAGCATCCGAAATTCAACACCAAGGCGAAAAGCATGTACACGCCCTTCTCTCTCCACCCTTACATGCGCCTCCTTATAACACACAAGTGACAACAGAAGAGGGAGGGAGCACACACCCGTCCCTGCCCGACGGCCACAAGTCACTAGCTATAAAACTGCAGGAATGTGTACTACGCTGCCATGTCCATGAGTAATGGGCCCGAGCCTCTCCATACACAGGGGGAAGCGGGACTTAGCTAGCCAAAACGCGTCCTCCACTCCACCCAGTGTCACACAGTATCGGCCCAGTAGTCAGAGACTGGCGGATGATTTATCCAAATATACTCCACTATAAACTCCGTCTCATACTGGATGATGAGGGTTGTAATTCCCCTAAGCGTCATGCACATTTGAATTAAAAAAATAAAAAAAATTAGAAGGAAATGCAAGAATTTGCCATTTATAGCGGAAGTACATACTTTTGTCTAAGGCCACGTGCACACACAGTGTTTGGTGAGGTTTTTACCTCAGAATTTGTAAGCCAAAACCAGGAGTGGGTGATACATACAGAAGTGGTGATGTGTTTCTATTATACTTTTCCTCTGTTCCACTCCTGGTTTTGGCTACAAATACTGAGGTAAAAAACTCAAATACTCAATGTGTGAACATGGCCCAAGGGTGTGTTCACAATGAATCGTTTGGCTGAGTTTTTTGGAGAGTTTCCACGCAAAAAAAAAAAAAAATCAGCAAAAAGACTCAAGTGTAGTCTTGATGTTAGGCTATGGCCATACTATCAGTATTCGGTCAGTATTTTACCTCAGTATTTGTAAACCAAAACCAGGAGTGGGTGATAAATACAGAAGTGGTGACGTGTTTCTATTATACTTTTCATCTGATTGTTCCTCTCCTGATTTTTGCTTACAAATACTGATGTAAAATACTGACCAAATACTGAACGTGTGAATATGGCCTTAAAATGACTCTTTCCTCCCATATATGAAATGGAGTATGAAAGAAAACTGCTCCAAAACCTGCTTAGGTTTGGGAAATTTTAGTTGATACCTTGAAAGTTATTGGCTGCCTGGGACTTGTAGTACCACACGCCACACACCTTCTAGATATACAGACAAATCAGCATATTCTAGGGATATTTTAACCTATAGGGCACGCTCACACGAGTGTATACATCAGACTAGTGCTATCCTATGTTTTATCGGATAGCACCCGAACCAATGTTATTCTGTTGGGCAGTGCTGATTAGCGTTTGTTTTTTTCCTCATACAGATCTGGCATGAGCAAGAAAAAAAAAAAAAAAATGACAGCTCAAATCTAATGCCACTCCCCCACCGAAGTCTATGGGTGCGTGGAAAACATTGTACTGCAATCGGATGACATCTGAGTGCAGTCCGATTTCCACGGACTCACGGAAGGAAGAAACTTTGTTCTCCGTCTCTCATCCGAGAGAATCGGACAACACTAACATGACACACTGGGTGGCAGGGTCCTCTGTTCTGTTGATCGGTGGGTTTCCAGGTGTCATACCATCAGCACTCAGGGGATAAGTAATATATGCTTTTGGGAAGGGGGCAGAACCTTAACAAATATGAAAATAACAGCCCCATGTCTTCAATGACTAGATACAGCTGCACAGGGAACTTGAGACTATGAACTCTGGACTGCACACATTGCATCATACTGAGCGCAGCAGGTTGGCATCTGTGCACGCTCTCTTGCCGGCTAATAAATGTCATCTTCACAGTGTACATCCATTGTGGAATTTACGAATTATTAACATGAAAACAATTTATCAAGATTTTATTAATGGGTTTGTACATGATTAGAAAAAAAAAATTATATATATATATATTTTTTTTTTCTCTAATCATGTACAAACCCAATCTTGATAATTATTAAACATGAAAACCCATTTATTAAATTATATACTCAGTTACACACACACATATGCGCCTTGTTTCCTGCAATGCCTGCAATTTTTTTCTTCCCTTAAAATGCATGCAATTGGGCTAAAAATAATTTTTACTACTGGGTTTCATTACAAATTTTGCACCATTTGGCTTTTCCAGGCTCTTTGTTGCCCTGCACATTCTACATTGATTTGGTCTATGGTCAATCACTGGAGTGGAGCTCAGAAAAAGTCAAATAAAAAGTTTTACATCTCCACATCTTTGGAGAGAGAAAAAAATAAATAAATGCAGATTTATTTATTTTTTCTAATCTTGGACAACTCATTTAATTAGACTTACCAGATGGTCAAATTAGTGACTATGGTATTCCCAACCAGCAGACACATCTAATGGATGCCAAGTACCCAATATGGTAATTTTTTTTTTTTAAATGAATACCAAAACCTATTCAGATGATGCTAGAAGTCTAAGATGAAGACCCCCATGTTAAAGGGGTTGTCCAGAATTAGAAAAACATGGCTAGGGTCTTCTAAAAACAGCGCCGCACTTGTCCATAGGTTGTATCTGGTATTGCAGCTCTAATTTAGTGAATTGAGCGAAGCTGAAATGCTGTAAACAAACTAAACAGCCATGTTTTTCCAATTAAATCTGTATCAGTGTCCCCCACTTACCATGTACTAGTATCTCCTATGTCAGACCAGCTGTGACTTACCTCTGCCCCCTCTACCGCTACTTTTGTTTAGTTTTTATGCCATAAGATGCTCTCCTTAAATACAACTTTAAGACTAGAAGAGAAGGGCCAGCAGTTGGCTTCCACAAAAGAAGAAAAAAAATAATTCAAGACACTGCTGGATAGTCAGTGACAACAGATGAGGGATTAGACGTTCCCTGTCCTGTTCAAGCATCCGATCATCGGTGGAAGTCAGTTTTCTCTTTATGATGTTGCAAGGCCTAGTAAATGCCGGAGGTGGCCAGGACGCCGGGTGCACCGGCAGCTATGGAGGACCAGGCCAGCGCCAATGAAATTGCTCATCTTTACCAGTGACATTCAGATTAGCAGCAATCACTCCATACAGTATAAAATATTTCAATATCCGTTACATTAGTAAATACTCATTAGTAAACCCCATAAGATAAAATTAGTATTGCACCTTAACCAGTTCAAAGCTTTGTGCATTAGGACACTTTATCACCGTGCCAAGTGCCTTTAACAAGGCCAGCGCTGACACAGAAGCTGAGAGATGAATGCCATAAAAACATCAAGCACAAAGGATCAGGGCTGAGTAATGCAACAAATCTTTAAAAAAAAAAAAATAATAAATAAAAAAATCACGTCTTATTTTTATTAGGATCCTCAGGAAGTTGTAGGAGAGGAATCCATAATTAAGGGATGAAGTAATTGATTGATGTGCAATGTGTACAAACACACACTGCCCTGTGAGTAATGGGATGGCATTATACAGAACACCCGAAAATTCCTCCCCGACAGGGGAGCTACTCTCATCATACAAAAGTCAGTTACAGAAGGATAAAAAAAAAAAAAAAAAGATACATCTAAAAGTTGTATTTGTTCTTGTATCCATATCTTTTGTTACGTTGTTAAACATTCTAATCATTTGTTACATTTGTTTATGGAAAAGTTATGTGATGTGTCAATAAGTTACCAAACTTTTTTTCAATTTAAAGTTCAGATTTCCAGCTACTAATCCGTTTCTGGGAAAGCTGGGTGGTCATCATTCTAGATCCTCCAAGGGCTGCAGCCCAACTTTTCCAGGTTAAATGGTAAATTTGGCTATGCATTAATACAATCACAGATTCTATAATGCTGCATGACGGGACAGATTTGCCATTCAGATCCTTATGAAAGTTGGGTGCCAACCGCCTGTAAGAATATTAGGTGTCACTCGGCTTTTCTAGGGACACTGACATTTGAAAAGAATAGGAATATAGAATGATTGCAACTGAGGAATATGGAAAAATAAACTTGCCTTGGGCAACCTATTGACCAGGGGTTGAGGTTTGCTTTTTAGTATATTGACGTGTGGTAACTAACTGGAGGTTGTCATGTGTAGGATAGCCTCAGGCGGTCAGCCTAGCCGTATTCCTGCCAGTAAGAGCTCAACATTCGTTTCCAAATAAGGCGACATAGTACCGGAATCATTAGTTTTTGGTTTTATAACATCTAGAAGTCGCCTTAAAAATATGCAGCATTTCTGCATCGTGGGCACATAGCCTTACCTCCATAACTGGCGTTGCTCCTTGACGAGCTCTGTCCTTTTTGCATCATCCGTGCCCGGACTTGTTCCTGAACTCGAGCATTGCGTAGCTCCAGGCTCTCGTCACGCAGTCTCCGGTCCAGTTGGGAGTCCGTCGGCAGCGCCAATGAGGTGATATCGTTGTTTGGCTGCAGGGCCGACATAAGGAAGTGACCATCCTGCATTTTCAAGCTTTGTAGGTGGAAGGGCAATCTCCCACGCTGCGAACCTGGCTATACTCAGCGTCTGGCTCACCTTGGGTACCCCACCTGTATACTATGTGTGGCACTCTCCTCCACCTATCGAAGCGGACCCCTCCTAGGCTGATTCCTATACTGTCTAAGCTTTACACGGTATATGGCACAAAACGTTCCTGCTTCTCAGTGGCCTCCTCTCCATGCTCTCAGCCTGTCTCTACTTCCATGCCCCACCCTACCATTACCTCAGCACTCCTACCTGTCCCTGCTTCGCTCTACTCCGCCCTGTGAGCTAATACTTGCTGTCACTCTGTCCCTGTTCTCCTACAATATCCTTTTGTCCCTAGATTATTCTCAGCTTCAGTCTCCTTGCAGGCTCCTTCACACCTGTATATGTTCTGCAGATCACTCACACCTGGTCCTGCACCTTGCAAACCCTAAGATGTCTCCAAGAAGCACATACACAAGGCTGTGCACACTGTCCTTGCACTCTGACTGTCTCACACCTCACTCACTGCACTCCATACAGGAATGTAACATCCCCCTCTCAGTGTCCGCAAGGAATCTTCCTCCCTTTCCCAACCCCTTGCTGAAAAACACTATAGCAAGCCCTGGACACCTTATCTTGGCAGAAAAACCAATGAGGCCCTGACCACATCACATGTATGGTCTGTGGTGAAGACTATATTCTTCTCAACTGTATACGTTTTCTTTAAGTACGGCAACGTATATAGTAATGGTTAAATGTACACTTTAAGGGCTCCTCTACAGCTTTGTTTTTTTTTGCAAATATTTTCTGCACAGTATTTGCTTTTTTTTTCAATCTAAAGTATGCTGGGTTTTTTTTTTTCCAAAAAAAGGTCACTGACCCCAAGTATACATAGAAAAAAAGCAAAAACTAAAATATCAGGCCCAATTCAACATTTGCAGTTTTTCTTTTTTTTCAAGTCACTTTTACTCTTTTTTTGTGGTATTCATTGGAGTTTTTTTTTGCGGTAAATTCTTCAAAAATTTTGAGCAAAATAAAAAAAATGCACTTTATTTTGTTTACAAACTTTTCCGCTAAATTGATGCAAAAATTACGCAAAAATGTCAGGCATTCATAACATCACTCCAGAGGGGAACTTTGGAGTGTTTTTGTGCAAAAAAAATTGTGACTTTTGAAACCTCACAATTTAAAAATCAGCCGAAAACATCTGACAAATATATATATATATATATATATATATATATATATATATATATATATATGAACACATAAAATAGGCTGTAAAAAAGGCGCCAATTTAAAGAAGAATAAGGAGAAAATGAAAAGTAAAACACCAAAAAGTAGGCAAAAGCGCAAATGCGATAATGAAACGAGACCTTTATATTTTCCTACGAACTTTAAGGCTACGTTTGCACAACAAACTTTTGGTGGGTTGTTGCTGTTGCAGATTTTCTGCATCTATTATGTAAATTAAGAAATTTGCGTTTTTATTGTGTTTTTGACGCTGCAGTTTTCGTTTCTTGTTACTATGTCATGCATTAAATAAAGCTGCTTTGCTTTTGATACATGCTCGTATTTGGCTTTGGAAAATATCTATTGATAAGGGCTCTTTCACATGTCAGTATCTCTGGTACGTGTGGTGACAGTTTCAACACGTACTGGAGAAACTGACACACACAGACCCATTTAAATCTATGGGTCTGCGCACATGTCAGTGTGTTTCCACGGACCGTGTGTCCGTGTGCTCCACACACTGACATGTCCGTTTTTTACGTGCTGCACGGTCCGCAAAATATCTCAAGCTGAACACACACAGATGACATCCGTGTGTCACGTACCAGTGCCTGGGAATCAGCGGTACAGTTAGCGCTGTTCCCAAGCGCCGGGTGCTGTCCGCTGCCTTCATCATTGTTCCTTTCTCGCTCTGTGATCAGCACGAGCAAGGGACAATGTTGGGAGTAGTAGTGTCTGCTCCCGCAGTGTCCAACTGTAAAAATAAGAATAAAATAATAAAATCCTTATACTCACCTGTCCGGAGATGTCCCCTGCTGTATTCCTCTGACTGAACACTGAGGAGCCGGGGAGAATGAGCCGTTTCAGCAAGCGGGCCCCTGCACTGCATGGAGCTCACTGAGTGACAGGACACGGCTCCTGAACTCAGCACAGCTCCAGGGTTCGCTCTCTGGAGCGGCTCATTCTCCCCAGCTACTCAGCGACAGCGGTCAGAGGATTACAGCGGGGAACATCTCCGGACAGGTGACTATGAGGATTTTATTATTTTATTCTTATTTTTACACAGGGACACTGTGGGAGCAGACACTACTACCCTCAACATTGTCCCTTGCTCGCTCTGATCACAGCACCAGTAGGGGACTATGATGAGGGCAGCAATCAGCACTCGGCGCTTGAGAACAGCGCGAACTGTACACTGATTCCTAGGCGCCGGTACGTGTGATCCTGATGCGGCACACGGTTGCCACACACGGGACACGGATATCTCCAGTATGGGTTTTTCAGGTACTGGAAATATCCAGTGTGAAACCGCCCTAAAGTTGTTTTTTTCCCCGTGGATTTTCTGCATCTAATGCCAGTCTATGTGGAAAATCCGAACATAAAGTTCAACGTATCCGCAATAGAAATTGACATGCTGCGGGTTTAAAACATGCACCGCAGGTCAGTTTATGTCTTTGGCTGTGCGCTCACAATGAGTTTTTGATGCTGCATGAAAAACGCATCGTCTTATAGTTCTGGCAAAGTGGATGGGATTTATAGAGATCTCCTACCCACTGTGCTTTTTTTACTCAGTGTAAACTGACATGCGGTGCGTGTGTCAAATCCGCAGAATGTCAATTTCTCTTGTGGGTACGCTGAGTTTCCTGTGCACATTTTCACCATAGACTTGCATTAGATGCGGAAAATCCTTAGGCAAGAAATGTACAGAAGTTTTTAGTGTAATTCCGCTGTGGAAATGCATAAAAAATGCATGTAATCCGCACACAACTGTATCAATAGCGTTTTGTCAAAGCCAAATGCTAGTAAGTATAAAAAGCAAAGCAGCTTTACTTAAAGCACCACATATCAAAAAGAGACAAAAAAATGAAGCATCAAAAATGTGATAAAAACGCATGGTAAAAAACACAGAAAAAAAGCACAATAAACAACTCAAGTAATCAAAATTAACTAATTGATGCTGAAAAGCTGCAGAAAAGCTGCAACACCATAAATACGCAAAATACTCTCTGTGGGAACTTAGCCTAAACAACTCTGCAGCATTTTTTTTAAGTAAAAATAAAAAAATAAAAAAAAAATCGCAAAAATATACACTAGTCTCGAACAATGTATTAATCTTTTAGACCAGGGATAGGGAACCGTTTTTCTGCTGAGGGCCATTTGGATATTTATACCATCCTTGTGGGGCCGTACAAATCACGCCTTAACACCGCCCATAAAGTACGTCCTGACGCTGGCACTGGTATTGGGACATAATGTTTCACTGCACGCGCCTCAGCGTTCAGAAGTGTACACTGCGCGTGCTCAAAGAGCAAGAAGATATTAAAGGGCTGGCAGCCATCAAAACACAAATGACGGCCCACACACTGCAGTCCCCGGCAATCTGCCCAGGCGCCGGAGAAAAGGTCAATGAGGGCCGTAAACGGCCCGCGGGCCTGAGGTTCCCCACCCATGTTTTAGACTGTCCATACAACAGAAAATTAAATATACTGTTATGAACCAGAGTAGATTTCCGATATAATTTAAGGGGGTAATCTGGCCCTGCTTTCTTCCATATCGGAAGGTGAGTGGGGTGAGAGACGTCACATCACTCAAGCCGACAGATATCTAAAGACGTGACATCAACGGCCCCGTACACTCGGATCAAAATCGGACAGCTAATAAAAACAACAGCAGAAATGATGAGAGGTGACTGGAGATTTGCAGGGCTCTTGTCCAGCAGCCACCAAATATTGGCATGGCCATCAGTATACTGATCGATGAATCGATTTTCCCACCTCTAAGCTCATCTACCTTTCTGCCTGTGCATCTAAATGGGTAAATTATACCTTAAACCACTGACAGCTGAAGTGAAAATCATTGATTTACTAGTGACAGAGGCCTCTATCAACTATGGAATACATATTTTTTTTGCCACAATTGTCCACAGTCGCCAAAAATTTTTTTGTTTTTGCCAAACCACAACAAAAGCTAAATCACATGTGAACAGTCAGTCTTGTGGGGTGTTCCGGGAATCATTGGAGATTGGAGTACACAAGTTAGCCTTCAAACTCACAAAGGAGTGAGATTGGAATAGAGACTCTTGTTGGCTATGATAGAAACGTGTCTGAATACACATCACATCGCAGCTTGCTAAGTATGTGGCTGTGTAGCTGAAGACTAGTCATGGGGCCCATGCTGACCCCCTCTCCACCATCAAAAGAATGGACATATGAGCATCAAAACAGGACCATGGACTATTGGAAGAAGGTGGGCTTTTTTGATTAATCATGTGAATGCCCAGGTGATTGTGTGTCACTTACCTGGATAAGAGATGTCACCAAGGTACACAATGAGAAGAAGGTAAGCCTGCAGAGGCAGTGTGATGCTCTGGGCAACGTTCTACTGAGAAACCCTGGGTGAGGCAATTCATGTGGATGGTACTTTGACACAGATCAATGCCCCATATTACTACTTCCAGGATTTAAAGGATCTACAGTTAACATCTTGGCACCAGGTACCACAGGACAACCTCAGAGATCTTGTGGAGCCTAAGACTCAATGGGTCAGAGTTGTTTTGGAAGCATAAGGTGGACCTGCACAATATTAGGCAGGCAGTTTTAATAGTATAGTATTATAACAATATAGTCTCTCGCTGTATGTTGGAAAATATGGTGCTTGAAACACGTTCCATATTTGTCAACGTATTGGGCGTGCCATACTCCACCGACATAACAGCTTTGCGGGGTTTTTTGTGCCTATCTGAAACTGCCGAAAATGAGGTCAAACAGAGGACAAAGTTCTCAGTCTGTCTGCTTCATTAAAGTCAATGGCCACATTGGTGGATCCACCTGAATCCCGCATTTCAGGGCTCGAGACACAAGCCCTGACAAAGCCACTGAAATGTGGCTAAAACATGATGTGAACTCAGCCTAAGTTATGTGCCATTCAACACAACTGAAGCTACAAGTTGGGTTTTCCTGTGCAATCAGGCTAATAAACCATCGCCGATTGGTTCATACAATCAGCGGTCATTTAAGGCCACAAAATTGTTAAAAGTGAATGCACCCTTACTCTATTTCTTTCTTCCACAGATCAGGCCCTGAAGATGTGAGTATGGCAAACATTAAAGTGAAATTTAGTATATACCCAATTAAATTTAGCAATAAAAATGTTCTAACTTGTCGAAATTTACATTCATTTGAAACAACAAGTTTCGGCTATCCTTCACACACTTTTTTTTAGCCTTAACAAAAACTCATGAAAAAATGCCGACGTTTTATAAGCGCTTTTTTTTTTTTTGTATTTTTCACCATTTTTTTATGTGCAAATTTTTATGTTGTTGCATTTTTAACATTACAAGTCATTCAATTCATAGATCAGGCGATTCCAAGATCTATCTTGCTTTATAATGTCAATAAAGCAACAGCAAAAAAAAATCAAAAAAATTAAAGCCATATTAACACAACTTTTTTAACAGAAAAAAAACTAATAAGGCCTATGGAAGATAAAAAAAATCACACTGCCTAAAAAAAAAAAGTCCTACCTAGAGGGAAAAAAAACGCAACTGGTAATAGTTGCTGCAAAAAAAGACTAAAAAAAATTACTTGTGCCACTAAAAACACCTTAAAGGGATATTTAAGGTGCTTTTAATGAATAGACATTACACAGTACCATCTCTTATAATGGAATTTATTAAATGAAGATTTATCCTGCTGCTGGCCTGGGAAAGCCGGGGAGAGGTTGATCTATGGGGTACATTATAAAAGGCCTGTAGAAAAGTTCAGGGGTCGGAGGTTTCTGTTTTGCGTCTCCTTTGCTTTCCCACAAAAGATGGAATTTTCTCTTCTTCCTTCTCACAGCAGAAGCTGTATACTTTCATCAGCAATTAATCTGACTGACGTCTTTTTGTTCAAGTGTCGCATCCCCATAAAACTGTGAGTAACACTATTTAAAATCTATTATGTCGTGTTAAAAAACAATCTCAGGATTATCCTATATTTTGATATACAAAACTTCCCAAAAGTTGTAGCGAGCTAGATATATTACTAATTCCTATATAACGAAGCTGTCAGTGCACCTGTATGATTCACTGTGGATCTCTGAAACTACCAGTTATGACACCTATATATTAAATGCCTTCATCTCTATGGTACTTACACAGGATAATAATTCAATGACAGATAGAATGTTTAGGGATATCATAAATTCTCTATTAAATGTCTCCATTAGGAAGTGCGCCCATATTCTATCTCTACTCTCTAAAGGTAAAAGATATAAGATAGCTGCCGGCTGACAAAATTATAGTCCAGCAAAAAAATATCTCCATCATAACCAATAAAATGCCCATTTGGATCAGCTAAACTGGACATTTTTTTTTCTTTGGAGGAAGATAAATAGCTTTCCTTCATGGATAGTGCTGATATCAATGGTCACAAAACATAGGTTAAAATGTAACCTGATTGATCCCGGTCAGGCTATCCTCACCTATCCAGGGAGTCCGCTAAGCGTGAGGTATCCAAATAAAATTAGATGCTTATTTACAATTGAGTCCTTGTGACATATCATCAATATATTATTGGGGCCACCACCAGCCAGGAGAACCAAGCGTCCACAGCCTTATTAATGGATAGGTTAGGCCACCTCTCAAAAGTCAACCCATTTAGAGTTGGCTATACACTTTACATAGAAATTGAACAAAGAGCTAAATGCATTGATTTGGTCAATGGAAAAAGGGATTAACGATAGCCAAAATCAGCAACTGTAAAAGCCAAAATATCTAACTTATATTCCCCACACCAGTCATTGGCCTGCCCCCACACACAGCAGATTGTTGGAAGATTCTAATTAAATTGGTGGGGTCGGTATTAATTATCTAATGTGTTTGATCAGATTTCACATTAATGTTCTGTGTGAGTAATCAAAACTCTCAATAATGAGCAAAAGAAAATTAAACTTTTATTCAATTTATCTTTTAGCCGCATCCCATTGATGTGTGCCTGGAATATTATCATTCTGCTTGTCAGAAGTCATTGCCCAGATTGTCCAATTTTAAGAATACCTTTGTTAGAACCCTCCTGTTTGTTTTTTTCATCTTGTGTTTTGCGGTCACGTGACCATCTGCCTTTATATTCCAGCTCCGCCCTTTTGGCTGTGCTGGACTTCAGTGTTTGACTGTTTCTCTAGCCAGGTGCTTCTGTGCCTTTCTCTGTCAGTTCGCTTGGTCCTTCCGGGACCTCTAGTACCTTTTTGTCAGTTTGTCTTTTTGTGTTCTGCAGCAACTTCTCTGTTTAGGTGGTGTCCCATTTTTGTCCCAGTCCTTAGTTCTTTTAGGGACCCCTCCCTTTATGCTATAGGTCTCCGTTCAGACTAGCTGAGGACTAAGGCAGCCCGCTACATCGTAGGGATTCTGCTTAGTCTTACTGTAGGGACAGCTTTCCCCTATCTTTCCTTAGTACATGTTGCAGATCACAACAACCTTTTTATTAGATAAGTCTCCGAAATTAAGTCATTCAGACTGTTTCAATGCTCGGACCATCAAAATTAGTTGTAATGTGTTGAGGAACCTGGTAAATAAGTAGAGAGATAGGGGCGCAATAGCGCTGTTATCTAACAACAATCAAGTAGATAAAAAGAAAATGTGCTATGTACCTGAGGAAGTGGACGGGACGTCCACGAAACGTGTAGTAATCGTAGCTTTTAGCAATAAGCTACAAGATTGTTTAATTATACAATCTCTCGTCAAATTTCTTCACCACGGAGGAGCGCGGATTTTTTCCCGGCACCAACTTCATCCTACTACAGACAATCTTGAGGAACCTGGTAGCAGTTCACATTTTAGTGCAGTAGAAGACCACTGCCCAACACAATAAATGGGAATTAAAGGTAATTTGCCTCCACGGCAGGCCTCCTTTTGGTTTAGGGCATTAGTATGACACCCTATCAAACATGAAATAGTGGATGCTATCGTACTTGATACATTGTCCTAAAACGTGGGGCCTTTTCTTTACCTCTATAAAAAAAAGTAGATCATATTGCTTTTTTTTGGTTCTCCTGAATGGTGAAGAAGGTTCATCGGAGGAAGGACATATTTAACCAGCCAACTTTCAGCCCTTGGACAGGCATATAAGGAATCTGGTCCGTGAGCGAAAATGTTCTCTCTATTTCAGCATTAGTAGTACGTTTGGAAGAGGCTATAAATGTAAATTGTTTTACTGGGTATTTACTCCAAGAGTCATTATTACTAATTAGTCAGTCATACTGAAAGTTATGAACACACACTGACATTTATAATAAATTATAAACCCAGAATCTTTGACCACACCTGGCTCCAGAATAATATTTGCCTACTTGTCGTCTCATGGACAGTTTATGATAATAAGATCATAAGTGCCTCTATAATCCATGCTTAATTGTGGCTCTCAGCAGTCAACCAACCAAAAGCCAACTATGGGTAAGTGTCCCATCTCCTTACTCCTCTTACAGAACCTTTCCGCACAGTACTATTTCCCTTCCTCTCTATTTGCCCCCACTATATTTCATGTTCCTTAACCTCTTGGCAACTACATCTCAAGGTCTCCAGAGGCCTGAATTAAAGGGGTTGTCCACTACTCGGACAACCCCTTCTGAATCCTTTTTCCCCCAGTAAAATAATAACACTTATAATCACCTCCGGTGCCAGCGCTGTTCCAGCATTGTCGGCACTGGCTTTGCCAGGGCTCACGTTACATTGTTATGTCACACGATCCCTGCAGCCAATTAACGTTGGCTTCACTCTCTCTGCCTTCAGACAAATCACGACATCTGAACACAGTGAGAGCTGCTGCTGCTTTCTCACTTCCGCTCAATGTCAATTACATCTGTTGGAGAGGAGAGTGAAGCCACCAATGGATCGTATGACATAACAATGTCATGTGAGCCCCGGGAGAGACAGTGTCAACACCGCTGGAACTGCACAGGCACCGGAGGTGAGTATATATGTTATTATTTTCCTGAGGGAAAAAATATAGGGACTCAGAAGGGGTTGTCCAAGTAGTGGACAACCCCTTTCATCCACAGATCTCACTTTGACTATGCCACTTTTTGACTACTAGTAGATTTCACACTTTGGCTTAGTAATACCTTATTTTATATCATACTGTTTTTAAAGCGACGTTGCCTTACTTTCCCCGACTGTATAGTCATTGAGAAAAAATTTGATCGATAGTGTTATGCTTACTTTAGAGTTTTGTCTTAAGTAATTCCCATAATCAGTAGTAACGTGAAGCTCATGGGCCCAAATGCAAAATCTCCAACAGGGCTTCTAACTGTCATGGGTCTGTAATAATATTGGTCTTTAATATTGGCCAAAGGGACCATTTTGACCCCTTAGGCTCCAGTGCATGGGAGTGTCTGCAACCCCTGTACCTATTTTATTACACCATTGACCATAATATTATTGGGATGAGTATTTAATAGTGAACCTGATTGATAGTAGCCACATTATAGGGACCACTGGGGAAAATAAACTTATTGTTTACAAGGTGGGCAAACATCAAGTAAGTTTTTTAACTATTCGTGTATAAGTCTTCCATGTCCCTGGTGGTCAAGTGGTTCACTGTGTTCTCCTTGAACCTGTTGCTCATAGGAGTTATCCAAACCTGAATAGGAGATAAACTGCAGTACTTGTTGTTAGACTAGTTTTTAGTTGATCGAAGGGGGTGCTGGATGTCGAACCCTCACCAATCTCATCTGTAGTAAGAATAGTACCTCCTTGAACAATCCCTTTAACGTAGCCCAAGGTGATCTAATAGATAACAAGCCCGCAATTCTGCTTTACAAAATGCCCTAATTCTGAGGTCATGGCCTTACACTGACAAAACATTCCAGCTTGACTTGTAGGAATACCGTGCAATCGGGTGTTGAATTCATGGTGTCTTCACATTGTTTTGCATGACTACAGTAATAAGTGTTGGTGCACCAGTAGTATTTTCATTTAGTACAGTAGTGAATTGTACCCAAAAAGCAAGATAGTAGAGCGCCAAGGTACAAAACGAGAGATGGGATTTAAGGGCTATTCCCATTTTAGGCATATATGGCATACCCACAGCATAGTCATATAGCAATATGGATAAGCAGACCATAAACATATTAGTAGGCCACATTTACGTAATAGATGCCAAAATAGTGTCTATACAAAGACTGGAAATGCTTCTATGTCTCCAACAATATGATGTATGCAGAACCTTATTTTACTTTTTGATGTAACTTTAATTAATTTGAATGGTCATAGTGACGCGCCCCTGGGCCTGTGTCGCGCTGTGTTGCGCACGCGGGAGCTTACCCGGAGCCGGATCTGTTGAGGGTTGTAGTCTCGTGGCGGTGACCCGGTCCGTGCCCAGGGAGTCAAACTGAGCGGCGATGTATCAGCGGTAGATGTTGGACGACTACGCCACCCGTTGAGTACAGCTAAGGAGCTGCTGCTGCAGGGCAGACCGCTGAGGCCGGTGGTAGGATTGTGCAGCGTGATAGTATAACCCCCAACGGGAGGGGTATGGCCTCAGGGCAGCCGACGTGGATGATGGGGGTAGCAGGAACCACTCGGAGACGGTACGGTGTAGTTCAGGGTCTTTACTGGTGACAAAGATAGACCCTCCCGGAGTACTGGCTAGCGATTGGGGCCTGGTCAGTCCTTGAGCAGATGGGATCTCCCCTGGCCAGGCGGAGTTGTAGGCCTCCCAAACTAACTGTACTCTTCTGGCTACCTTGTTAGAGGCGGGTATAAGTAGCCCACGTCCCTGAGTGTACCGTGTGGTGCTCACCCGTATGGCCGGTGACTCGGGGCCTTCTAGTAGCTTCCGCTCCACGACGGCGGTGCTGGTCCCATGCGTGTGACCGTGCCTTCGGGTTTTTTGGCCAGAGGACCTGGAATCCCCTGCCTGACGGATTCTGCTGCTGGGTAGGAGTTAGTCCCCACAGCCTCGGACTCCGGGTCCGGTAAGAAATCTTCTCAGTCAGGGCGAGCTCTGCAGCTGCCAGCCCCTGACTCCTTGTAACACTGCTCCCACAGAGCTCCTGATGTTCTGTTCCTATATTTGCTTCTTTTCTCTGTCTCTACTTCTTCTCTACTCACTAACCCTGCCTCAGCCCTAGGTTTATATAGGGGAAGTTCTTCCCCTCCCAGGACTGGGCAGGAGGTGTGGCATGCATAGGATTCCTGACCAAGAGACCTCCCACCTGCTCTCAGACATAACACTGCTGTTACTGTGGAAACCAGATCCCTGGGGTGCCACATTCCCCCCTAGTGAAATTTAGTACTCTGGGACTAAACATATTTTAGAAAAACATAACAAGATATAACAATAACAATACAATAAAGAAACACATAAAGGTGGTCACGGCATGTCCGTAACCGGGTGCAGTCTTTGAAGAAAGCAAGGTGTCCATTTCACCAAAACAGGGAGACGTAACCAGGTAGGGGTCTGTCCTGCCCCGAGTCCTTAACAGTCTTTAGTCCGTCCTGGGTTACGCTCCAACTATGTACACAGGATTCCCGGTAAATCCACCAAAGACTCCTATAAACAACTAGAAACACATAATTATACACAAGCAACAAGAAAAACAGGTGACCACAAATAAAACAATTTATACACTTCAAATCCTCCAACGTGCGGGTAACTGGCCTCTAGTGGCCCTAGTGGACCTACGGAGCTGACTGTCTGGCCCTGAACTACAGGGTGTAGGAGCTGTTAAGGGTAAACTGGGCAGCGGTCTACGGGCCCTTTGGCTCACTAGGGATATGGCAGGCTCACTGCAAGCAGAGGGTTGATCCTCCTGGTCTGCTGGTGTGGGGTCTTCTGCCTCCTGGACCGGCTGTTCTTCCAGCTCTACCTGTTGCTCCGTAGGTGCTTGGGATGCTGGTTGGAGGAAGGTGAGTACGGGTACCACAACTGCACCATTGACTTGAGTCCAAGACCGAGGGAAGTCTCCGAGCACAGTACTAACCATATCTTCCCTTTCCTCTACGGGTCGATGGTCTTCTTGTTCCTCTTCAGGGTTCCGTAGCTGTTCAGGACACTTCTTCAGGTGATCCCGGGATACAATGGCTGTGGTCTCCCCTCCGTCTTTACTGATGGTACAGACCTTCGGGTTCTCGTGGCTTGAGGGCAGTACGGTGTACGGGTCCTTCTCCCACTGGTCATCCAACTTGTGGAGCCGTCTTTTCCTCTTCAAGACCTGCTCTCCGGGCACCAGGGGAACAGCGGGAGCATACTGGTTGTAAGTTTTCTCTTGTCTCTCCCTAGCCTGACAGAGACTTCGCTCCACGCTCTCCTGTACTTTCCGGTACTGCTGCTGCCTCTCTGTGTCCCAGTCTGTTTCTGGTGAAGTGTCCTCGGGTGTCAGGACCCCCATTTCCAGGTCAACAGGTAACTTACCAGGTCTCGCCCTCATTAGGTAAGCCGGGGTACAGTTGGTGGAACCTACCGGGATGTGGTTGTATAGGTCCACCAGATCGGGCAGCTTCTCAGGCCACAGACTGCGTTCTTCCAGGGGCAACGTTTTCAGAAGATCCATTACCACCTGGTTCATTTTCTCACAAAGTCCATTAGTTTGCGGATGATAGGGTGTCGTCCTTATCTTCCGGCAGCCATACAGATTGCAGAATTCCTGGAAGACCTCCGCTTCAAAGGCAGGTCCCTGGTCCGTCAGCACTTGGTCCGGGTACCCGTGTGGACGGCAGAAGTGCTGCTGGAAGGCTCTAGCTGCTGTTTGAGCCGTTAAGTCCTTGACGGGGACGACAACCAAGAACCGGGAGTAATGATCCACGATGGTTAACGCGTAGACGTAGCCACTTCTGCTTGGGGTCAGTTTTACATGATCCAAGGCTACCAGTTCCAACGGCTGCCGGGTGACGATGGACTGCAGGGGAGTCTTCTGGCTGGCACGGTCCTTCCTCCTCAGGTTGCACGGGCCACAGTCTCTGCACCACCTCTCAATGGTTCCCCTCATGCCTACCCAATGGAACCGCCCACGCAGCAGGAACTCCAGCTTCTTCCATCCGAAATGCCCAGCTCCATCGTGGTATGCCTCCATCACCATGGCTGCGTCTCGTCGTGGCACCACTACTTGCCAGATTAGTTCATGTGTCCGGGAGTTAACCATCCTGCGGCACAACTTCCCCTTGTAAAGGAACAGTCTACTCTTTTCTGCCCACAGTTGCTTGGCTTCCTCCGGAGCGTCTGGGTCAAGGCGAGTCTCTGGCTGAGTCAGCATCTCCTTCACCAGCCGGACAGCAGGGTCACTGTCTTGCGTTTCCGCCCAGTTGTAGTGAGGTAAGGGGTTAAGCGTAGCGCCTTGCTTACTCCTTACCCGATGGGAATACTGGATAGTCCCATGACGGTGAAACGCGGGGAGTTCGACTTCTTCCAGTCCCTCTGGATCTTCTCCTACGTCCGGTAGGTTTGGCATCCTGGACAGGGCGTCCGCGTTGGTATTGGAGCGTCCTGCCCGGTATTTGATGGTGAACTCGTAGTTGGACAGGCGGGCCATCCATCTCTGCTCTAGGGCACCGAGTCTTGCCGTGTCCAGGTGTGTCAACGGGTTGTTATCCGTGTACACGACGAACCGGGAAGAAGCGAGGTAGTGCTTAAAGCGTTCGGTGACTGCCCACACCACTGCCAGGAACTCTAGCTTAAATGAGCTGTAATTCTCAGGGTTTCTTTCGGTGGGTCGCAGTTTTCGGCTGGCATAAGCGATTACTCGCTCTTTCCCCTGCTGGATCTGGGACAGCACGGCTCCTAGCCCGATGTTACTTGCGTCGGTGTAGAGGATAAAGGGCTGGCTGTAATCCGGGTACGCCAGGATTTCATCCCCCGTGAGGGCCATCTTCAGCTGGCGGAAGGACTCTTCTTCCAACTTCTCCCATCTGAAGGGCGGCTTCTGGTTCTTGGCCTTCCGGGACTGGCCTATCAGGAGGTCCTGCATAGGAGCTGCCTTTTTGGTGAAACCGGGGATGAACCTGCGGTAGTAGCCTACCAACCCGAGGAACTGCCGCACTTCCTTTACACTGGAGGGACTTGGCCATTCCTTAATTGCGGTGATCTTATCAGGGTCGGGAGCCACTCCGTCAGCGCTCACCACGTGTCCCAGGTACTGCACCTTTGGTTTCAGGAGGTGACACTTGGAGGGTTTCACCTTTAGGCCGTAGCTTGCCAGAGCTTCGAACACTTCCGCCAGGTGTTTCAGGTGGTCCTCATAAGTCTTAGAATATACGATGACATCGTCCAGGTACAACAGGACCGTCTCGAAGTTTCTGTGGCCCAGACAGCACTCCATTAATCGTTGGAAGGTTCCTGGTGCGTTGCAGAGTCCGAACGGCATGCAGGTAAACTCGCTAAGTCCCATCGGGGTGGTGAATGCGGTCTTCTCCCGGTCCGCCTCTGCTACAGGAACCTGCCAGTACCCACTAGTGAGATCCAAGGTAGAGAAGAAGTTAGCAGATCTTAAAGCAGCCAAAGACTCCTCTATCCTTGGTAAGGGGTACGCATCCTTGTGTGTGATACGGTTGATTTTCCGGTAATCTACACACATCCTCATGGTGTTGTCTTTCTTTTTGACTAAGACTAGTGGAGCTGCCCAGGGGCTACAGCTATCCCTGATCACCCCAGCCTCCTTCATGTCTCTAAGCATCCCCTTGGCGTGTTGGTAGTGTGCAGGGGGTACGGGTCGATACCTCTCTTTTATGGGAGGATGGTCTCCCGTGGGGATGTGGTGTTCTACCCCCTTGACTCGCCCGAAGTCTAACGGGTATTTACTAAACACTCTCTCGTACTCTTGAACCACCCGATAGACTCCCTGTTTCTGGTGTGAGGGAGTGGAGTCAGTACCCAAATGTAGTTGCTGACACCAGTCCTCCATTGTTTTCTTAGAGCCGTTACCTTCCTCCGGGTGAGATGGAGGCAAGGGTTCCACAGATTGTATAGCATTTTGGTTAATGGTATATAATTTGGCTAGCGTGGCATACCGGGGCAGGTACACTTCCCTCTTCCCGATATTGATTATGCGAACGGGCACCCTCCCATGGCGTACATTAACCACCCCCCGTGCTGTCAAGATGGTGGGCCTACTGTCTGAGTAAACTGGTTCTACCATTGCCTGGTAATCTCTACCTCTCAGACCAATAGCTGCCCGGCACCAAATCATCATTTCACTTTTTGGGGGCATGGCAATAGGGAAAGGGTCACACATTCTCACGCTACCAATCTCACCGCCGGAGAGTTCCACCTGTTGCCGTCGCATCAGTGCCCGGATCTCTTTTTGGAGCACTCGCTGCTCGCCGGAGCTGGCGTTCTTGGCAACCTGCTGTAAAAGGAAAATCACCTCTGCAAGACAATTTTCAATTACATTAGTTCCTAGAGTTATCTTTGGGTGACTCTCGTGTTTGTCAATGTCTACAATGATCAGTCCCTGTGCTGCCAGTTCAACTCTACCAATTTTAATGGTCACCTCTTTAAATCCGATCTGTGGCACGGGCTGACCATTGCTGGCGATGATACTCAAGTCGTCGTCAGGGTAGCGGGTAATATCCGAGTCATTCCAGTACTGCTTGAAGAGCACGTACGGGATGGTGGTGACCTGTGACCCGGTGTCCAGTAGGGCACTCATAGGAATGCCATCCAGTACCACAGGCAAGACTGGACGTCCTCCCACATATTTGTCGCGCCAGTTCGATGGGCCTGATGATCTTTTTCCTAGGGGTTGGCCCTCTACCCTAGGTTGTGCCAGTTTAAAGGACAGTACCTTGCCATATGTCCGGGTTGATTACAGCGGCGGCAGATGGGTCGTCCGTCCTCGTTGTATCGGTCGCTGGGTCTTCCTCTGGCCGGTGGGGTCCTCCTTGGTCGACGCCACGGGATGTCCTCCGGTCCGGATGCCAGCTGGATCTTCCCTGGAGTAGAAACCTGTAAAGACTGCACAGTTCGGGTTAGCGCAGCAACGCTTTTAGCTAGCTCTTGGACCTGATGGTGCAGGTCTGGAGCCGGGTCATTGCTCAAAGCCTGCGCATCAGCTCCCACAGGCCCTGCCGACAAGGGCGCCGCCTCCTGGTGGTAAGTAGTAGTGGGGCGTCTGTGGGTCACAACGCCACCTGGTGCCGGTTCTCGGAGCACCCGGATGGCTCTGTCCTTGAACTGTGCAAATCCCAGATGAGGGTCCTGTAAGGCCATTGCCCGCAACTGGGTTCGGTGGGCATTGCAATATAAACCCTCTATAAATTGTTCAGTCAACAGCCTGTCCTCGTCTCCCACGCCGTCAGGGTCGGTCTGCTTAATGGCTCTCAGGGCCTCTTGTAGGTTCAGGGCATAGTCCCTTATACACTCATGTGCCCGCTGTTTGCACCCGTAGAATCTAAGCTTGATCTCGGCTGAGGTGCGGGTATCAAAGGTGTCCCTCAGCCGGGTTAGTATCCCTGCGACAGTCCTCCCCCCAGGTGGCCAGGACTTTACCTCCCTTCGGGCTGCCCCAGTTAATTGGGCCACCAGGATGCTCACTTTTTGCTCTTCTGTGAGGGGGTACACCTGGAAGAGGCTATCCAGCTTTTCTCTAAAGTCATGCAGGGTATGTGACTCCCCTGAGTACTGGGGTAGCCAGGCCGCTCCCGGGATATAGGGCATGGTGAAAGGCATGACTGCAGCAGCGATGGCGCTGGCGGGGGTTGAGGCAGTGAAGCTCTCCTCCGTATCCGACATCCTCCTCCCCCCTAGTGGACCGTGGCCTACCTTGCGATGATCCTCTTCCGTAGGCCGTGGCTCCGCAGTAGATCGTCAGGGTTGAGGACATTCCGTCGCGCTCCTGTGACGTCGGCGTCTGCTGGGCTCCTTCCAGGACCTTACGCGACGTCCGGACGTGAGGCGGGGCTTCAGTTCTCGCGCGCTTTCGGAGTCCACGCCCCTCTTCTTCCCGCGCGACGTCTTCAAGATGGCGTCCAACGGCGGGAAAACTCCACGGAAGGCGGGAAGAAGGCTGAAAATGGCGCCGGATGGCGGGAATCTTCACCGATGGCGGGAAGAAGGCTGAAGATGGCGCCGGATGGCGGAATCCTCACCACAGGTAAGTTTGAACAGTCTCTTTCAGGCACGCAGTACCCGGTGGTTGCGGGCACAAAATCCTGCCGACTACGCCAAAAGTTGACGCGCCCCTGGGCCTGTGTCGCGCTGCGTTGCGCACGCGGGAGCTTACCCGGAGCCGGATCTGTTGAGGGTTGTAGTCTCGTGGCGGTGACCCGGTCCGTGCCCAGGGAGTCAAACTGAGCGGCGATGTGTCAGCGGTAGATGTTGGACGACTACGCCACCCGTTGAGTACAGCTAAGGAGCTGCTGCTGCAGGGCAGACCGCTGAGGCCGGTGGTAGGATTGTGCAGCGTGATAGTATAACCCCCAACGGGAGGGGTATGGCCTCAGGGCAGCCGACGTGGATGATGGGGGTAGCAGGAACCACTCGGAGACGGTACGGTGTAGTTCAGGGTCTTTACTGGTGACAAAGATAGACCCTCCCGGAGTACTGGCTAGCGATTGGGGCCTGGTCAGTCCTTGAGCAGATGGGATCTCCCCTGGCCAGGCGGAGTTGTAGGCCTCCCAAACTAACTGTACTCTTCTGGCTACCTTGCTAGAGGCGGGTATAAGTAGCCCACGTCCCTGAGTGTACCGTGTGGTGCTCACCCGTATGGCCGGTGACTCGGGGCCTTCTAGTAGCTTCCGCTCCACGACGGCGGTGCTGGTCCCATGCGTGTGACCGTGCCTTCGGGTTTTTTGGCCAGAGGACCTGGAATCCCCTGCCTGACGGATTCTGCTGCTGGGTAGGAGTTAGTCCCCACAGCCTCGGACTCCGGGTCCGGTAAGAAATCTTCTCAGTCAGGGCGAGCTCTGCAGCTGCCAGCCCCTGACTCCTTGTAACACTGCTCCCACAGAGCTCCTGATGTTCTGTTCCTATATTTGCTTCTTTTCTCTGTCTCTACTTCTTCTCTACTCACTAACCCTGCCTCAGCCCTAGGTTTATATAGGGGAAGTTCTTCCCCTCCCAGGACTGGGCAGGAGGTGTGGCATGCATAGGATTCCTGACCAAGAGACCTCCCACCTGCTCTCAGACATAACACTGCTGTTACTGTGGAAACCAGATCCCTGGGGTGCCACAATAGCATGTCCTCCGAAGGGGTTATCCCACCATTAGATATCATATTCACTGTCTACATCATTTTAAAGTAGAGTTACTGCAATGTGCACATACATAAAATGAGCATCTTGGTGGAAACTCATGCTCATTCACGCTCCCCGCAGAATGGTCCCTGCATAATGATCCTCTATTCACTAAAGAGCAGCCAATAGAAATGGCTTTCTGTCCTACTTGTCAAGAAAGGAGGAGACCCTCTGTGGTAACTGGGCTGCATTGTAATAAGAAGGGTCTATATTGTCAGCTGCCAGATGGAGATGGAGACTGATTCTGCCAGAGACAGCCACCAAAAGAGCAAATTATGAGCAGCACCAATTTAAAAACAAGAGCAAAAAGTACTGAATGCTAGAGAAAAAGAAAAATAAATCCGTAAAGTGTCACTTGATCAAACCAATGCAGCCACAAGTAAATCCTGATAAAAATTATGGTTTATGAAAAAAGTTAAATAATATTACTGGAGTCATTGGAATTTCATAGTACAAGCCTAACAGTCATGAAAATAGCAAGTAAAATTGGGTTGTATATCACAATACAGTACATACAGTACAGACCAAAAGTTTGGACACACCTTCTCATTTAAAGATTTTTCTGTATTTTCATGACTATGAAAATTGTACATTCACACTGAAGGCATCAAAACTATAAATTAACACATGTGGAATTATATACTTAACAAAAAAAAGAGGGAAACAACTGAAAATATGTCTTATATTCTAGGTTCTTCAAAGTAGCCACCTTTTGCTTTGATGACTGCTTTGCACACTTTGGCATTCTCTTGATGAGCTTCAAGAGGTAGTCACTTCACAGGTGTGCCCTATCAGGTTTAATAAGTGGGATATCTTGCCTTATAAATGGGGTTGGGACCATCAGTTGTGTTGTGCAGAAGTCTGGTGGATACACAGCTGATAATCCTACTGAATAGACTGTTAGAATTTGTATTATGGAAAAAAAAAGCAGCTAAGTAAAGAAAAACGAGTGGCCATCATAACTTTAAGAAATGAAGGTCAGTCAGTCCGAAAAATTGGGCAAACTTTGAAAGTGTCCCCAAGTGCAGTTGCAAAAAACATCAAGCGCTACAAAGAAACTGGCTCACATGAGGACCGCCCCAGGAAAGGAAGACCAAGAGTCACCTCTGCATCTGAGGATAAGTTTATCCGAGTCACCAGCCTCAGAAATCGCAGGTTAACAGCAGCTCAGATTAGAGACCAGGTCAATGCCACACAGAGTTCTAGCAGCAGACACATCTCTACAACAACTGTTAAGAGGAGACTTTGTGCAGCAGGCCTTCATGGTAAAATAGCTGCTAGGAAACCACTGCTTAGGACAGGCAACAAGCAGAAGAGACTTGTTTGGGCTAAAGAACACAAGGAATGGACATTAGACCAGTGGAAATCTGTGCTTTGGTCTGATGAGTCCAAATTTGAGATCTTTGGTTCCAACCACCGTGTCTTTGTGCGACGCAGAAAAGGTGAACGGATGGACTCTACATGCCTGGTTCCCACCGTGAAGCAAGGAGGAAGAGGTGTGATGGTGTGGGGGTGCTTTGCTGGTGACACTGTTAGGGATTTATTCAAAATTGAAGGCATACTGAACCAGCATGGCTACCACAGCATCTTGCAGCGGCATGCTATTCCATCCGGTTTGCGTTTAGTTGGACCATCATTTATTTTTCAACAGGACAATGACCCCAAACACACCTCCAGGCTGTGTAAGGGCTATCTGACCAAGAAGGAGAGTGATGGGGTGCTACGCCAGATAACCTGCCCTCCACAGTCACCAGACCTGAACCCAATCGAGATGGTTTGGGGTGAGCTGGACCGCAGAGTGAAGGCAAAAGGGCCAACAAGTGCTAAGCATCTCTGGGAACTCCTTCAAGATTGTTGGAAGACCATTTCCGGTGACTACCTCTTGAAGCTCATCAAGAGAATGCCAAGAGTGTGCAAAGCAGTCATCAAAGCAAAAGGTGGCTACTTTGAAGAACCTAGAATATAACACATATTTTCAGTTGTTTCACACTTTTTTGTTAAGTATATAATTCCACATGTGTTAATTCATAATTTTGATGCCTTCAGTGTGAATATACAATTTTCATAGTCATGAAAATACAGAAAAATCTTTAAATGAGAAGGTGTGTCCAAACCTTTGGTCTGTACTGTATGTGTAATATATTGTATATTTACATCTATTGTAGGGTCATTTACAGTAAAGTCACCCAACCATGAGATCCATCTGAGTGTGCACTTTCATGATCTTTTCCTCTAAGTTGATGGCAGTAATTTAAGTGGTTGCGATGACCAACACCCAGCCGGCCGCTGTCCTTATCTGAACTGTTTTTCTTTCATAGTTGACTTCTATATTGTTAAAGGAGCCTTTTATCTGTCTACATCATACAAGAGAACTATAACAATGTATGTACAGTTCCATACAAATGTATGAGGAAGGATCAGTCCCAAAGACAGTTGTCTCATAAATGATTTAGGTACAACAATGTGGACAGCTTTCTCAGGCTAATACCAGTAACAATACTGATACAATAGATCCTTTCAAGTTCCAAATTGAATTTCAAAATCAATAGCAATAGCAGGTAAATCCCTACTATAGTACCTAATACATGTTCCTAACAGGGGGCAGAAGAAGTGCCCTCAGTCTTTTTTACTTCTAAGTGGAAGGAAGTCATATTACTCTTCTTGGTTCAGCTGAGTGGCAAATAACTCAGATGTAGTAGACTACGTAGGTGTACACTCCCGAAAATGATGCACAGCAGCGCGCACATTCACTGTGTTGACACCTTTATAGTCCATGGCCCCGTCGACGCATACGTCCGAATCCCATTTTGCGGGGGGTTTGGACATAAACCCGGACAGGGCCACTGAACAGGTGCATAAACGCAATGTGAAAGCGGCTCATGGGGAAGAGAGAGAGTAGCCATCATCAGCTCTTACACTGGCACATAAGGAATCTGCTTCATGAGCAATGAAGCAATTGTCCTCCCAGTTTCATCATTAGAACATCTGTAAGATGCTATAAATGTAAATTGGGATGTTACAGGGTATTTACTCTAATTGTGATTATTACTGACCTGAACAGTCAAAGCCATACTGAAAATTATGAAAAAAATACTGGATTCATAAGAAATTATAAACCCAGAATTCTAGACCACAATTGGCTCCAGAATAGAATTTGCCAAATTGTCTTCTCATGGACAGTCCATGACAATACAGTAATGAGTGTCTGTATAATCTATGCTTAATTATGCCTCTTAATCATCTGTTGAAATAACGTAAAAATCCATCAAGTGACCACCAACTATGGATTAGTGTCCCATCTTCTTACACCTTCTGCAGAACCTTTCCATACCTTGATATCTCCCCATCTCTCAACTACTTCCTCTATGGTCTGTAGAGGACTGGTTAACTCACAGATTTCACTTTTGACTATTCCTCTTTGTGGCAACTAGTAGATTTCATCTTGATAATACTTGCTTTTATGTCATACTGCTGCCTTACTTTGCCTTGCTTTATTACAATTTTATTATGACATTTTCAGAAAATCATTAACAACAACTAGTTCAAAGAGGTCCTTGATGCCGTTTTTAATAACTAAGATGTTGCAGGTTGTGTTTACTATATTCTGTGATAGAAACTAGTCTGATTGCCTCATATAGCGTGGGGAAAGATTTTTTTCCCCTAATTTGGCGCAGTTAGCATCTGCCTCCTAGGAATTTTTCTTTCCTCTGGATCAAAATGTTAGGATTATAAGTTGAACTAATTGTATTTATCTATTCTTTCAACCATAAAGCTATGAAAGTATGAAATAATATAACCATCACTTTTACCTTCTTAAATATGAACCTACTGCATACAATACCAATCAAAAGTTTGGACACACTGGTTCATGCAGTAGTTTTTATTGTTCCTATTGGAATGTGCACATTTTAGATTCAGACTGAAAGCAGCAAAGCCACAAAGAAACACATATGGAAATAAGACGCAAAGAAACACGTGTGAAACATATATATATGTGTTAAACCTTAGATTCCTCAAAGTAGCCCCATTTTACTCTGAGAACATTCTTTCAAACAGCTTCATCCGGTAGTCACCTGGAAAGGTTTTCCAACAGTCTTGAATGAGTCCCCAGAGGTGCAAAGCATTTGTTGGCTGCTTTGGCTTTGCTCTGCTTCTAACTCATCCAAAACCATCTCAATTAGATTGAGTGATTGTGGAGGTCATGTTATCAAATGTACTCCAGTACTCTCCTTCTTGGTCATATTGCCATTACATAGCCTGGAGGTGTGTTTTAGGTAATTGTCCTATTGGAACACAAATGATGGTCCCACTAACCACAAACTAGATGGGATGGCATGTTGTTGCAGAATGCTAGGTGTGCCTTGAATTTGGAATAAATCACCAACAATGTCACCAGAAAGTACCCCCACACCATAACACCTCCCCCTCTGTGTTTCTCAGTGGGCATCACACATGTTTAAACAATTAGCTCACCTTACCACATCTTCATAAAGGCATGGCGATTTGTACCAAAAATCTCAAATTTTGACTTATTAGGCCACAGTACAGATTTCCACTGACCATGTCTAATGTTCCTTGGGTCAAACAAGTCTCCTTTTCTTGTTTATGGTCTTCAGTAGTGGCTTCTTTGCAGCAATTCAACTATAAAAGTTTGCTTCTCGTTGTCTCCTCTGGAAGGTTGATGTTGAGATGTATCTGCTACTTGATGTCTGTGCATCATTAAGAGGGCTAATATATTACGTGCTATCAATTTGTGGTGCTGGTAACTCTGATGAATTTATCCTCCGAAGCAGTGATAATTCTTGGTCATCCTTTATTGGTGGGTCCACACATGAGAGCCATTTTGATCATAAGGAAAGATGGCTTTCATGACTACACTTGGGGATCCCTTAAAGTTTTTAGTAAATTTCCAGATTGACTGACCTTTATGTCTTAAAGTAATAATGTACTGTCGTTTCTCTTTACTTAGTTGAGATGTTCCTGCCCCATTCAGACTTAGAACAGTTGTGGAATAGGACTCAGCACTGTATGGATGTGTACCAACACTGCCTCTGTAAAACACACCTGTTGCTCGCCACACTTTCTGAAGGCCGATGACTCCCACAAATAAACTCTTCATGAGGCATTGGAAGCCATTCCAGCTGACTATCTGCTGAAACTGATTGAGAGAATGCCAAGGGGGTGTAAAGTGGGGTACTTTGAGGAACTCATATTGTGGTTTGTTTCACATGTGTTTCTTTTCTCATTGTTTCCGTGTGTTAAATGATGGTTTTGCTGCCTTCAATCTGAATCTACAATGTGCACATTCCAATAAAAACATTGAAAACATGTATGCGGATGTAGATAACATATTATTAAGTCCATGAACTACCTATTGCTGAAGGCCATTTAGCACATTACCTACTCTGGGACTTGTCCTTCTAACCCTTATGGTTACGCGGTCATAATTTAAATGACAATGGCAAACTCATTAATTATGGTTTCTTCCAATGAAACCTAATCCGTCTAGTAAAAAGTGCAAGCAGGTATGAACAGCCAACCCTTTATGAATGGAAAGGCACCAGCTTTACATATCAACTTTTAACCATTAAGGACCCTTGACATGGGCTGAAAATGGCCCAAACGAATATTTGTGTTTTTTGCCCTGTGAACTTGCCAAATAATAAAATTATAAAACCCTTCTATGTCATTGATTGTTATCTTTTGGCATACAATTTAGAGTTGGTAAGCAACACACGCCCTTGTTTAAATGGGGGATGTGCTAGCAACAAAAATAAACGTGATGGGGAACTATTGTTTTTTCTGCACCCCCTTATGATCACTGTTTCTTAATTGTGACAGTAAACAAGGGGTGAACATACATGCATGGCCAAAGACATTATGCATGCTAATGTGGGACTCCGAGAAGATGGCTGTTGGCCAATTTAGAGAATTTCACAATACAAATAAATATGGCGTTCTTCTTCCAAAAGCAGTGCCACACCTGTCAACAGGAAGTATGTGGTATTACAGTTGAACTCCATTTAACTCAGTTGAGCCAAAATCCTAGACATAACTCATGTACATACTGTACGTAGTGCGGTTTGCCGAATAAAGCAGCCATGAGTTTACAACCTTGGACGATACCTTTGATACTATTGTGGCCTAAAGGTTATGCATAATGATGAGTAAGTCTCCTCTAGTACCTCTACAGGGATTCTCCCACATCTTTAATTTTGGCCAAAAAAGAGAAAATACCCTTTTCACTAAGCTTATGAGGAAAAACCAAGTCTTAGCCAAGACGTTGATTGAAATTTTGGAAATCTGTATATGAGCATGCTATTATATTTCTTTAAAATCCACTGGAGCTGTATTTAATTGGAGCAGAGGCTATGTACAGTATGTGTAGTCATCTGTCCACCATAATTATTGCCAAGACATCAGTATAAGACTAGGTGCACACCATCGTCTTTTCTCTCATCCAAGAGTATCGGGCCCATTATGCTAATCACACTTTGATCAAGCTCTAATCAGAGTGTGATCATAGTGTGATCCGATTTTCTTTGATTAGGAGAAGATGGGAAAATGAAAAATTCTCCATTCAGCTGTCTGCCGAGTGCAGTCGGATGTTTTACACAAGTCTTTTGACTTGCATGACTGAGTGCGATCCAATAACTGGATCCAACTTAGACATGCTGAGGTTTTTTCATTGAAGCAGCTCGGTCCGAGGAAAAAATTGGATACATGCATGGCCTCAAAGAATAATGTTGTTCCGAGTGCGATCCAATGATTTTGTTGGATCGCACTCAGACTGAAAATACAGCCATGTGCACAAGCCCTAAATGTCATACAGTGGACAGAGTAATATGCTCTAAAAGAATGGTGGCTCTTCTTGTTAATGGAAAAATATTGTCCGATTGTCCGTTTAGCTCTTTAACTACTCTAGAAGCCTTAAGGGCACAGTAAAGAGAATTCTGCTGCGTGGGTTGAGCAATCCGTCCAGCTTTGTGGTAACACATATAGTACATTCCATGCAATAGAATTTATTTAGAAAAAAAGTAAACTACGTGGACCCAACTTGATGGAATTGTTAGCTAAAGAGCGGTTCTCACAATGATATCTGTATCAAGAAAAAGTTCAAAATATTTAATCTTCTGAAGATCTGTAATGTAGACCCTTCACTAAATGACATGTCTCTTTTCCCCGCCAAGACCCAGATCTGGGAGCTAAAAGCCAACAACCACACCACAGAAGCTGAAAGCCCTATAGGCAATTATACTTCTTCCCACTTGTAAAATCTATGACAAAGCAGATCTCCTAGTTTGCAAGAAGTCCCACCTAGGCTGGGAGCTGTCTTATTTTGGAACATACCCAAAATGAGGGAACTCCCCAAAAAATAAACTTTCATCTTGTTAACTGGCTGACTTTACCGAAAGATCTTATCTGAAATGCTACTATGAGTACTCACTTCTTATTTTGCGCAGGTGTTAAAATGATTGACCCCGCTCTCCCATTAATGTTTGATTCTAGCAGTGGTCTCCAATTTGGGTTCCTACACCTGTTGATAAACGACATCTCCCAGCTTGTCTAGAACCGCCAATTGTAAATCCATTGGTCTATGAAGATCTGACCTTGATATACTGTATAGTGATGTAAAGTAACATCAGGGTGTTGACCCCATAAACATTTCTAGATAGTGAGCCAGACGGAGGTGCCACCGGTGTCCTCTTTCCTGTTTTAGATCATTGCCATGAGTTCCTCAGTAAATTGCTAGATTTACAGAATTTAATGCACATTGCACAACATATGCCGAATGTAATACTTCGATGCCTTGCGTTGGTAGGACATGCATTGATCTGCAGAACATAACACAAGTAATGCACACCTGTCACACTATTGTCCCTCCAGATCTCCCATAGTAGAAACTTTGATGTCGCTTCTAAATTACAAATTTGTTTTGCTAATTTCTTCCTTAAAACTGCAAAAACTAAATTACTAGATTTGCAAATCAGATGCCTCCTGCCTACCTGCTTTTCTTGTCCATGCCCCAATAACTGCCATACACTGCCCTAATTATGCCAAGGAGTCCACCAGTGGACATACAGTCCTACAATAACCTTCTACTCGCTAAGCTCAAATTTGCCTTATCAATCCTCCCCCTTCTAAACACTTAACCCCACTTTTGCCGCATATCTGTAGAAATGAACTAGCTGCTATAGAATCTATACAACCATCCATACCTGAGACAGCAAAATAGGGCCCCGGCTCATCATGGTGCTCAGAAATGCTTCTGCAGTGTGACTGGGGCGTGAGAAGATTTAAAGGTAACAACCCAAATTGTGTCAAAGGAAGAGAATGGAAACTGTATCATGCAATGTCGTCACCGGGACCTGTTAATGCACCTCCGCCCTGAAGAATGTTAACCCTTTAACTGTCCAAATTGACAAAAAAAAGAATGGTGAAATGTTGTTGCCAATATTATTGTTATTCTAATATTACAAGATGTAAGAGAGAGGACACAGCTAAAAAGACTTAACGAGAGGGAAAAAGAAAAGATTGTGCAGGTCTGAAATGGAAAACTGCAGGTCTATAGTAATTAGAACTTTCCCAAATGTGTCATAGGTAAACTCCTACAGTCCAGACCACTACTTCGTGTAAACATTTCTTATGACCTGGAGGAGTCACCTTGAAGCACGGTGCATGCTGGGATTTGTAGTTTTACAACTGCTGAAGATCTGCAGGTTGCAGATTACTGGTTTAGGGCTGCTTTGGTTTGCGTGGTTTCATTTAAAGGGATGGGCAGTTAATGACTTAAAGAAAAACTTTAAAAGTCCATTTATTCCTTAAAAGCATTGTCATGTATTAAAGAGGTATTCCCATCTCCAAGATCGTATCTCAATACGTAGTAGGTGTAATAATAATAATATTAGCAAATACCTCCAATTAGAAATGTAGTATAGTTCTTCAGATTAGCTATGTCGCTTACCCCATGTGCAGATATTGCAGTAGCTTTAGGCATTCATGGTTCTAATCAATTATATAGTTTATGAGGAAATAGGGGAGACACGAAAGGTGGATGGTAACAATTGCTTGTAATGTATGGTCCAGCCATCAATATAATAAATGGGGTGTTCACGTAATGCTGCATGAACCAGTCACGAACCAGTATGTGTATGAACACAGAGGGCTATTAAAGGGAATCTGTCACCACTTTGGAGTTATCAGACCGGTACTATGGCCATACATGGTATAGAAAAGTAAATCTATACATACCTGTGTGGCCCATGGTAGAGGTTTGATTGCAGAGAAAAGCTCTTTAATCAATTCTATTTTGTACAGGCTTGGCGTCCGAGGGGACGCCAAGCAATCCTCGCCTATGTGCTTATTATTCCCCCAATTCCCCGCCTATATGCTTAATTATCATAACCCGGGAAGTCAGGGAGCACAGTGCATGTCACAGGGCCCTGTGACGTGCCAGGGAGGGGGGGAACATGATAATTTAGCATACAGGCAGGGATTTGGGGGAATAATAAGCACATAGGCAGGGATTGCTTGGCGTCCCCCGGACACTAAGCCTGTACAAAACAGAATTGATTAAAGCACTTTTCTCTGCGATCAAACCTCTACTATGAGCCATACAGGTATGTATAGATTTACTTTTCTATAACCTGTATGGCCATAGTAGAGGTCTGATAACTCCAAAGTGGTGACAGATTCCCTTTAAGTGCATGTAGGGCGTGTGAATCGATGATATGAAGGTCTTGGTTTTGAAGAAAATTTTGTATGGGCAAAACAGGCTTAGTTAGATAAGTATTTTGAGGCGATAGGCCAGTCTAAAGAAATGCCTTTTTAGGGCATGCTTAAAACTGTGAGTATTGGGGATTAATCTAAGTGTCCTGAGTAGTGCATTCCAAAGAATTGGCGCAGCTCAAGAGAAGTCTTGGAGACGGAAATGGGAGGTTTCGGATTATGGAGGATGTTAATCTTAGATGAACGGAGGGCACTGGTAGGGTGGTAGACATAGACAAGGGAGGAGATATAGGGTGGTGCTGAAGCATGGAGGACTTTGTGGGTGAGAGTGATGAGTTTATATTGAACTCTATATCGGATGGGCAACCAGTGCAATGACTGGCACAGAGTAGAGGCATCAGTGTAGCAGTTTGCGAGGAATATGATCCTGACTGCTGCATTCAGGACGGATTAGAGAGGGGAAAGTTTAGTAAGAGGGAGACCGAATAGTAGAGAGTTGCAATGGTCCAGACGAGAATGAATAAGAGCAACAGTAAGAGTTTTTGCAGAGTCAAAGGTAAGAAAAGGTCGAATTCTAGAAATGTTTTTGAAGTGAAGAGGACATTGTGTGACGCCTCATAAGCCCTACCCTGGGAGATGGGGGACTCAGAGCCGGGTCCCGATGTTGTAGATGGGGTGCAGCCATGGCCCGGACCCGCTCCGGGCCCAGGGCCATCACACTAAAAAAAGGGATGGTACGGGCTTATCCGGGTTGAGTGGCTGATCTTGACTACGCCACCTATGGCACCTGGTGAAGGCCACCAGCGCTGCTGCAGTCCGCTGAGGCAGGATGTTGTTGCAGCCGTAGTTGTTACTACTCCCCACAGGCGGAGAAGGGCCTCAGGGCAGAGGGCCAGGATGGAGGGGGTTGTAGTCTAGAAGAACTGGTGCTGCGTAGTGCGGTGTAATGCAGAATAAAGAGTCCGGAGGCCATAGGGGTTAACTTCCAGGGTTTTTACTCACGGTGGAGATTGCAGTTGAAAGTATTCTCCCTGCTCCTCGCGGAGTTCTGCGGTTACCAGAGACGGGGGGGTCCGACAACCTCCGAGTAAGTCCAGCGTTCGATCAGGACCCTGCACCAAAGTGTTCCTAGACTTCAGACCGGGTCCTTTCCTGTCTGTGTGTGTGTAGTTAGGCCGGGTCTCCCTCTGAACTTCACTCAGAAAAAGGGTACGGGTGGCAGCGCCATTCCTTCCGTTACCCGGTGGGATCCTCAGGGCCTACCGGGCTTCCCTGACCACGACGTAGAGTAGCAAGGTCAGGTGTCGGGGGCCGGTACCCCTCTTGCAGCCGGAATCCCTCTGAATAGATCAGGTTGGCGAGGACAGGTGGCGTATACCGCTCCGTCTGCATCCTCCCGGGATCCATTTGCGGTGGAGCTACACTCCTAAGCTCCGGGCCTTCTTGGTCATGGACCTTGACCGGGCTGAGACATTCATTATCTGCAACCTGCCCCTCGTCCCAAGGCCAGGGTACGAGAGCCGTGTCTCCATCCTCTGCAGGTCCACACAGGATCCACTCTCAGGGAGGGAGATCACGATAAAATAACGATCAAAGACCAAGAACCAAGATGGCTGTGTGTTAAATATGAAATTTAAAGTGTCACTAAAATGTGAATCCTCCACCCTCACCCACTAACTGGTTCCCCTATCTTTTGGTTCCCCAGTCTCCCAACTTCCAGTAGGGGCAGCACTTGGTGCCTACTAGCCCCCTCTGGTGGGAGAAGTGTGGTGTTGGATGTGGAGGGAGGGTCCTGACCATCGCACTGTTCCTACCTCAGAGGAGGAACACTGCACTCCATTAGAGAAGTGCAGTATCCCTGTGGCGGTCGAACCCTCAGGGGCGCCACAACATGAGTGAGCGAGAGATCAGATGTGAGGAGAGAAGGAAAGATCTGAATCAAGTATGACCCCAAGACAGCGGGCATGTTGCTAGGGAGTAATGGTAGACCACACACGGAAATGGCAATACTGGGCATAGGTAGGTTAGTGGAAGGAGGAAACACAAGGAGTTCAGTTTTTGACAGGTTCAGATTCAGATAGAGGGAAGACATGATATTAGAGACAGCGGAAAGACAATCACTGGTGTTTTGTAATAATGCAGGCGTGATGTTAGGATAAGAGGTGCATAATTTTGTAGATTGTAAGCTTGCAAGCAGGGACCTCACTCCTAATGTAACTGTTTAAACTGTCTTAACTTGTATTGAATTTATTGTATGTACATGTCTCCGCTTAATTGTAAAGTGCTGCGGAATATGTTGGCGCTATATAAATAAAAAGTATTATTATTATAATTGGGTATCATTGGCATAGAGGTGGTACTGAAAACCAAATCTACTGATTATTTGTCCAATAGGGGCAGTATACAAGGAGAAGAGGAGGGGGCCTGGCACTGATCCTTGAAGAACCCTGATAGTAAGGGGAAGAGGAGCCAGCAAAAGATACAGTGAAGGAGTGGTTAGAGAGATAGGAGGAGAACCAGGAGGCTGATAGAGCGTAGCATAGTGAGGAGGAGCTGGTGATCCAAAGTATCGAATGCTGCAGAGAGATCCAGGAGAATCAGCAGGGAGTAGTGACCGTAAGATTTAGTCTTTAGTAGATCATGAGAGACTTTAGTGAGGGCAGTTTCAGTAGACTGTAAAGAGCAGAAACCGGATTGTAGAGAGTCAAGAATAGAGTTATCTGAGAGATAGCGGGTCAGATGGGATTGGACCAAGCGTTCCAGGAGTTTAGAGATGAAGGGAAGATTAGAGACAGGTCCATAGGTAGCAGTACAGTTTTGGTCGAGGGATGGATTTTTAAGTAATGGATGTATGCTGGCATGTTTAAATGAGGAGGGAAAAATACCAGATGAGAGAGAGAGGTTGAATATTTTAGTTAGGTGAGTGGTGACAGTTGGGGAAATGGACTGAAGGAGATATGAGGAAATAGGGTCACTGGTGCCAGTAGTAGGGCGAGAAGATGCAAGGAGCCTGATCACTTCTTCCGTGACGGGTTCAAAGACAGAGAGTGAGCTAGATGCAGCGGGGGAGGGAGGACAGTGCAAAGTATTAAGGGATTGGGAGAAAATTTCCTGTCAGATATTGTCAATTTTTTCTTTGAAATAATTGGCCAGATTGTCAGCGCTGAGGTCGGTGGTTGGGGCCTGTTCTATTGGGTTGAGGAGGAATCAGAACATGAGAGGGAGGAGATTGGGGCCAATGATGATTGCAAATTCTAGATAAGTTTCTTCGTGTTAATAGCGCGTATATTTCTATAAGTGTGGTAAGTGGGGGTGTCATGAGCGGGGTGACAGTTACTGACATAGAATAAGAGAAGGTTGTGGTAAGAGAGCAGGAGAGGGGAATTAGTAAAATCATGCACGGAGCAGAGTCGGGAGAAGATCAGATCCAGCATATTTCCGTCTTCAAGTGTAGGAGAGTCAGTAAGCTGTGAAATGCCGAAGGCAGAGGTTAGAGATGAAAGGTGAGTGGCAGATGGGGAGAGGGGATCACAGAAGGGGATGTTAAAGACCCCCATGATGAAGGTGGGGATGTCACAGGATAGAAAATGTGAAAGCCAGGTGGCAAAGTGATCCAAGAACTGACAGGAGGGGCCTGGAGGGCAATACACATCCGCCACTCTCAGGGAGAAGGGCTGCTAGTCTGACAGTGTGGACCTCAAAAGAAGTGGAGATAAATGAGGGTACTGGGGGGATAACCTGAAAAATACATTTGGTTGATAGGAGCCGACCAACACCTCCACCTTCTCTGCTCTCAGGTCTGGGGGTATGTGAAAAATGTAGGCCACCATACGAAAGAGCAGCAGAGACAGTGGTGTCTGACTGCTGGATCCAGGTTTCAGTAAGAGCCAGAAGGTTAAGGGAATTTGAAAGTAAAAAGTCATGAATGTAGGAGAGTTTATTACACGCTGAGCGTGAATTCCACAGAGCACAGTTAAAAGAGACAGAAGGCATGCAGGAAATATTAATGAGATTGGCTGGGTTTCTGAGTGTAGTAGGGAGAGGTTTGACTTTTATTAAAACAAGAAGGGCTGGGTTGGGTTGGATGGCTCCTGCAACAAGGAGAAGGAGAATCGAAAGAGTGAGCAGATAGTTAAGTGATTTGTGAGAGCATCTCTTGTGTTGTACGGTGGGATTGAATGGATCTGTGTAATTTAGGATTGTGAAAAGAGAGTGAGTGCTGTACGTAAGAGAGGAGAAGAGAAGAGAGAGGGGCTGATATGGATGTAGTGCAAATAGTTTGTGCAAGAACAGTGGATGTGAGTGAATGCAGCAGCCAGAATATAAATAATACAAATAGATATGGTAAATAATTGTTGCAATCCTAATATTCTGGAAGTAGGTTTCTTTGACTGTCTTACCAGTCTCCTGCCCTGTCCACTGTCATGTTTAACTGCCAGGTACTTTGAAAAAATGCACTTGGAATAAAATTGCATAAATGCCCCCTGCATAAATGCTTCCCCAAAGCTCTGTCTGAATATATAGGAGGTTTGTTCTTAGGTCTATCGCAACAACTGCAATCAAGCATTTGCAATAATTGGCAATGAGTCTTTTACAATGCTTTGGAGTAATTTTAGCCCACTCATCTTTGCAATGTAATTCAGCCACAATGGAGTGGCTGAATTACATTGGTTTGGGGTGAGCTGGACCACAGAGTGAAGGCAAAAGGGCCAACAAGTGCTAAGCATCTCTGGGAACTCCTTCAAGATTGTTGGAAGATCATTTCCGGTGACTACCTCTTGAAGCTCATCAAGAGAATGCCAAGAGTGTGCAAAGCAGTTATCAAAGCAAAAGGTGGCTACTTTGAAGAACCTAGAATATAAGACATATTTTCAGTTGTTTCACACTTTTTTGTTAAGTATATAATTCCACATGTGTTAATTCATAGTTTTGATGCCTTCAGTGTGAATGTACAATTTCCATAGTCATGAAAATACAGAAAAATCTTTAAATGAGAAGGTGTGTCCAAACTTTTGGTCTGTACTATATATAGTAGAATGCCAAAGATTTCACTTCTTACATTACATGAGCGATATCTACTGTAAATTCCACAATAGCTCAGAAACCGGTGAATTGCTCCATACAGTATACTGTCCCCATATAACGCTCCATACAGAATACTGGCCCCCATATAATGCTCCATGCAGGCTGTGCCCCCACATAATGCTCCATGCAGGCTGTCACTCCCCCCCTTATAATGCTCCATGCAGGATGTCACCCCTCCTTACAATGCCCAATGCAGCATGTCAACCCCCTTATAATGTCCCATGCAGGATGTCACACCCCCTCCTCTTATAATGCCCCCATATATTAAAAAAAAAATAAAAAAATACTCACCTCACTTCTCACCTGCTGCCGCTGCTCCAGACTCCAGTGTCGCCGGCGTCTTCCCGCTCTGCGCTGTGACGGCTCAGGAGCGAGCGCAGTAGAAAGAAGTCTCTGCGCCCTCTGAACTGATATGTCACAGTCAGAGGATGCGGAAGACACCGAAGCTGCTGCGGAGGCACGAGGAGAGGAAAGTATTGTGCTGGCTACCGGGGCCCTGAGCAAGCTGGGGGGAGCGGGCGCTGACACCACTCTCCTCCGCTCATGGGTCCCATAGCGCGGCGGGGAGCCCGACGGCGAGTGGGGCTCCCTGCCTGCTCAGGGCCCCGGCACTTGCCCAGGTGCGCCGGGCCTGAATGGCTCCACTGTAGGTCGCTGGAGTCCCAAAGCTTTAGAAATTACTTCATAACCGTTTCCAGACTGATAGATCTCAATTACTTTGTTTCTCATTTGTTCCTGAATATTTTTGGATTGCAGCATGATGTCTAGCTTTTGAGGATATTTTGGTCTACTGCGTTTTGTCAGGCAGGTCCTATTTAAGTGATTTCTTGATTGAGAACAGGTGTGACAGTAATCAGGACTGTGTGTGCTAGGGAAACTGAATTCAGCTTCCCAAAGATGTGATAAACCACAGTTAATTTATGTTTTAAGGTGGGGGGGCAATCAGTTTTTCACACAGGGCCCCGAGGTTTGGATTTCTATTTCCCTTAATAATAAAGACCTTCAGTTAAAAACTGCATTTTGTGTTTACTTGTGTTATCTATGTCTAATATTTAAATTTGTTTTGTGATCTTAAACATTTAAGTGTGAAAAACATGCAAAAGAATAAGAAATCAGGAAGGGGGCAAATACTTTTTCCCACCACTGTATATATCAGGATGGTGCCCAGGATGAGGAGACATACATACCAGGATGGAGGGCATATCCACTGCTCAAAAAAATAAAGGGAACACTCAAATAACACATTCTAGATCTGAATGAATGAAATATTCTCATTGAATACTTTGTTCTGTACAAAGTTGAATGTGCTGACAACAAAATCACACAAAAATCATCAATGAAAATCAAATTTATTAACCAATGGAGACCTGGATTTGAGTCACCCCCAAAATTAAAGTGGAAAAACACACTACAGGGTGATCCAACTTTGACGTAATGTCCTTAAAAGAAGTCAAAATGAGGCTCAGTATTGTGTGTGGCCTCCACGTGCCTGTATGACCTCCCTACAACACCTGGGCATGCTCCTGATGAGGTTGCGGATGGTCTCCTGTGGGATCTCCTCCCAGACCTGGACTAAAGCATCCGCCAACTCCTGGACAGTTTGTGGAGCAACGTGACGTTGGTGGATGGAGTGAGACATGATGTCCCAGATGTGCTCAATCGGATTGAGGTCTGGGGAACGGGCGGGCCAGTCCATAGCTTCAATGCCTTCATCTTGCAGGAACTGCTGACACACTCCAGCCAAATGAGGTCTGGCATTGTCCTGCATTAGGAGGAACCCAGGGCCAACCGCACCAGCATATGATCTCACAAGGGGTCTGAGGATCTCATCTTGGTACCTAATGGCAGTCAGGCTACCTCTGGCGAGCACATGGAGGGCTGTGCGGCCCTCCAAAGAAATGCCACCCCACACCATTACTGACCCACTGCCAAACCGGTCATGCTGAAGGATGTTGCAGGCTGCAGATCGCTCTCCATGACGTCTCCAGACTCTGTCACATCTGTCACATGTGCTCAGTGTGAACCTGCTTTCATCTGTGAAGAGCACAGGGCGCCAGTGGCGACCTTGTCAATCCTGGTGTTCTGTGGCAAATGCCAAGCGTCCTGCACGGTGTTGGGCTGTGAGCACAACCTTCAACTGTGGACGTCGGGCCCTCATACCACCCTCATGGAGTCGGTTTCTAACCGTTTGTGCAGACACATGCACATTTGTGGCCTGCTGGAGGTCATTTTGCAGGGCTCTGGCAGTGCTCCTCCTCTTCCTCCTTGCACAAAGGAAGAGGTAGCGGTCCTGTTACTGGGTTGTTGCCCTCCTACGGCCCCCTTCACGTCTCCTGGTGTACAGGCCTGTCTCCTGATAGCGCCTCCAGCCTCTGGACACTATGCTGACAGACAAAGCAAACCTTCTTGCCACAGCTTGCATTGATGTGCCATCCTGGGTGAGCTGCACTACCTGAGTAACTTCTGTGGGTTGTAGAGTCCGTCTCATGCTACCACAAGTGTGAAAGCACAACCAACATTCAAAAGTGGCCAAAACATCTGCCAGAAAGCATTGGTACTGAGATGTGGTCTGTAGTCCCCACCTGTTGATCCACTCCTTTATTGAGGGTGTCTTGATAATTGCCAATAATTTCCATCTATTGTCTATTCCATTTGCACAACAGCATGTGAAATTGATTGTCAATCAGTGTTGCTTCCTAAGTGGACAGTTTGATTTCACAGAAGTTTGATTTACTTGGAGTTATATTCTGTTGTTTAAGTGTTCCCTTTATTTTTTTTGAGCAGTGTATATATCAGGATGGGGGGGCCCCGGTCCAAATTTTGCACCGAGGCCCATCAGACTCTAGTTACACAATTGCTTAAAACTATGCATGTTTGGTATTGCTGTAATTGTACTGACGTTGAGAATCATTGTGCCAGGTCATTTTTATTGTACAATGTACATTGTAAATAAAACCCCCAAAAACAATTGCAGAATTGTTTCAATATTTCGCCACACTTGGAATTTTTTCCCCCGATTTCCAGTACATCATGATAAAATAGATGATATCATTCAAAACTACAACTCGTCCTGCAAAAAACAAGCCCTCACGTGGCTATATCAATGGAATGATTAAAAAAATGTTATGGCTCTTTGAAGAAGGGGAGGAAAAAAACAAAAGCGCAAAAATGGAAAATTGCCTGGATGGGAAGGGGTTAATGCCCAAACTAGGCTTTTGTCCTTAAAGGGGACCTGTCTACTCTTCTGCCATATTATTAAATACTTATTTTCCCCAAACCATATTTCTACAGCAGCTTCACTAGGTCTCAATTGTGCTGTTCCTCCTTAATATGCAGAATAAATTTAAGATTGGGTGTTACCATTTTCCTACACATATTAATATTGTTCACTCAGTGGCAGGGTCCCCCCTATGCTGTGCTCTCTTTAAAGAGTTAGAACAACATTATAATGAGCCCAATGGATGTTCTCCCTGACTGCAGGTCAGAATGCTGAGCTGTGTTTAACCCCGCCCACACCCCTGATTGGCAGCTTCCTGCATACACTATAAATTTTCAGCAAGCTTTCAATCAGTGTTGGGGGCGGGGTTACACAGAATAGCTGGACTGTCTTGCACATGGCACCTAGTCCTGTAGTGATAATCTCCTGATGATAAAACACTGATTGTATTGAAACTCCAGTAAGCAGCCCAGTAAGCCAGCAGTTTGGAGGAGGTTCATAGGTAGGGCTCTGGTCCGGCGGCCATGGGCTACCAACGTGGACCAGGGTCCTGCAAATCTTTTTGCTGAACTCTAGCTAATAAAAAAAATACAAGGAATTGCTATTTATGCACTTTCTCTGCATATAAATGTAAGCTCGCCAGATGCTTATAATTCACCATGCTCCATACAGGAGGCCAGCGCATAATCAGCAAAGTGGTGGAGTAATATTTAATGTGAGTGTAATACAATAATTATGTAATAACTGTGATTCAGCAGCAGCAAAGTAATGATACATTAATTATAGAATACTAGAATACTAGATGAAATATTGATAATCACAATGGTAATGATTTAGGGAATAGCGAGGCATAATGGCGCATTAGCAATGTACTAGTAGACATACAAAATAAAAGTTGATCATATTCTAATGCAATAGTAATATACAGTAATAATGAAGTAGTAGTGATGTCATAGTAGATCTTATTGTGATGTTACAGCTTCTGGAATGTGACAATGAGAAAAAAAACATAAAAAATGAAAACTGGCGTAAAAAGCATTGAAAAGTTGCAAAATCTTTGTGCAACATGGAGTTGCGCAAAGGATCTGTGACTTTTAACGCTTTCACGCCAGTTTGAAACTTCTCTGTCAAAATGGGTGGAGCTTGGGGGGCAGGCTATGCCCACCTATTACATTTATAAAAGTGCAGACATTTTGTAGGCCAGAAATGCTACACCAGTCCCTGAAAAGTTGCGCTGAATTCATTAAAGAGATTGTCCACTACTTTTTTATTAATGACCTGTCCTTAGGATAGATCATAAATGTCTTCTTGGTTGGGGTCTGACACGTGGCACCCCCACAGATCAGCTGTTATAGGTGGCGGCAGCCTCCGGCCGGAAGTACTCACTTGTACAGATGCTTCGTCTTCTCATAGTGGCCGCGGACGAGTACTATACATCCGCCTCCTATTCAAATCAATAGGAGGCGGATATGTAGTACCCTGCGGCGGCCACTATCCGAAGATGGAGCATCTCAACAAGTAGGTACTTCCTGCCGGTGCCCCCCGACACCGAGAACAACAGATCAGTGGGGGTGCCGGGTGTCGAACCTCAACCGATCAGGGGTTTATGATCTATCCTAAGGAGTGGCAATCTCTTTAAGCGTATCACACTCCAGCGAGCCCTTCATTAGTCTGATGTGTACAATGCTAGTCTTAATGAATCTGCCCCACTGTACCGTTAAGGCCCCAAATGGTCCTTAAGGGGTTTTAAGAGGTTTTTCGTTTTAATTAAAGCATAATCATCCATGTCTCCATGTAACGCTTGTTTTATGAGGAATTGCAAATGCAAAAGTTTCTGAAGGTATTTTACCACAATGCTGACAAAACGATACTGCACAGGGTATAACTGTAAATCACTGTGGCTTTGTGATACGTTTTTCAGCTGCGTGATTTTTACTGGGGAGACAGATTTATTTTATGTTTCACTCCTAAAAACCCATGAATTTCTTTAACACAACATTGTAGCACTTGGTGAAGCACTGTAACTCTTGTCTATAGGTTGTATCTAACTGGAGTGCAATTCCAGACACAGCCCATATGCAAGAGTGGCGCTGTTTATAAGCGTAAAAAAAAAAAGCTGATCTTTTTTTCCACTCTCATACAACGAAACCTTTCATTTATCATCAACTGATTATGGCGGCTGTATTTTCCTTGTAGAGATTGTCTGCCGGCTTTCCCAGACTACTGAATGCAAATAACCACTGTACAGTAACAATGGCGAGCTTTAGACTGCAGAGGAAAGCAAGGTGGATAATCCGGGCAGGTATCACTGAGGCTGCTAAGAAGCACCTTGGCTGTCTGAAAACCCCTGCGGGAAACTCAAGTTCAGCCTTGTTTTTTGCTATTCACAGGGTGTGGAGGGGGATAGTTATTACCGTACTCCCAAGCAGGTAGAAGCTTGTATGAAAGGTTATTATAGCCACACCCAATTCTCAATATATTCTCCACCCAAGCAACTCCCATACTGACACCAAGAAAATCCCGCAGTGAGAAGCAATGGGGATTTGTTCAGATACATAAATATACATCTACCTATCTATCTATGGCAAAAAATGCTGGCATTTTTTTTGCCATTTTTATATCTTACTGTTAATTATATCACACTACATTGACAATCCAACACAATGGGCAGCACTTTGAACACATTTTATAAGTGGTCATAAACTTGTAAAAAACTCATGAAAGAATAAAGTTAAGTTGAAACCAAGCACACCATTGTTTTTGTTATGAAATTCTCAATAAGTTTGATGTGTCACATGACCCTCTTCCCATTGAAAAAAATATAGTTGGATCCAAAATGGCCGACTTCAAAATGGCCACCATGGTCACCACCCAACTGGAAAAGTTTTCCCCCTCCCATATACTAATGTGCCACAAACAGGAAGTTGATATCAGCAACCATTCCCATTTAATTTAGGTGTATCCATATAAATGGCCCACCCTGTACATTAAATTATTATTATCTGCATGTTTCTAGCATCTGATGTGCAAAAATGTCCCTAGTGGCCACTGAAAATTACCATAGTGAATTTAAAGGGAATCTGTCACCTCCAAAATGTAAATTCAGTTACTTAAACATTTATATAGGAGATTTAAGCCCTATAAAAATCATACCAGTAACATATGTACATTTTATTGTTTTAGTTGCTGAAAAAAAATCACTTTTAATCCATATGCAAATGAGGGTGGTTTTGTGCACCCTTGGAGTGACCAAGGTCTCGGTGCACCCGTTACTCCCTCTGATTTGTATATTAAGCACTGTCCCTGAGCTTGATTGACAGCTTACACTGTGAGAAATCGAGTGCTGCCTAAGCTCAAATCCTTGCCCCTGCAGGTGCGCACTGACACTGGAGGAGTCCAGCATCATGTGTAACACGGTGGGGCGGTAGCCGCAGACAAGGCACTCGTCTTCTCCTGTCATGCCCCGACACCATACATCAAAGAGTGGGTCCTGGCTGGGTGTTGGTGTTAGTGTTGTGTGGGCCTTACACCCGTGCAGGCCGCCTTTAGCCGATCGTGTTGGCAGGCCAGGACCACAAATTCCACAGATTAATAAAGGAGACTTCCGTTCATGGATGGAGACTTCTCTGAACTTGATAAGGGTTATGTACAAGGGATAGCGGATACACAGTCTCAAGCACGTCTCCTTCACAGTAAGAAGCCTTTCCCGTCCCACGGTATCCTTCCTCTGTAGGATACTCCAGGGCTCTGCAGATTAACTTTTTCGTTTCTACGTCACCACAACCCAACTTCTATACCACAGTCTTGATCAGCGAGTTTCTATACTCGCTCAGTGGTTCTGCATCCTATCACTAAGGACGCCCTGGATCTACCGCTTGGGACCCCCACTAAGTCCCACGCTCTCAGTTCTCTTTAGGTCCGCTACCTTCGGCACTAGAAAGCTCTCGGGTTTCTCATGACACGTCATCCTATCCTATAACGCCTTCTGGAAGGTCTCTCATTCTCATCAGTAATTCTCTTTAGGATCTCGCTATTCCTCGCTCCAGTCTCTTCTAGCTGTGGATCACAGCCCAGTTAGCACTGCACACTTGTTACTCTCCAAACTCTATCTAACTCTATTCAGGAAACACAGTCCTAACCCCATGACTAAGCCCTCCCCTTGTGGACTAGCCCCAACTCTTAACTACTTCTGACCCTGCTGTCTGTTGCTGGGCAGAACTTCCTTACACTACACACTATGCACTGAATTACGTATCTTACACTATACATTCCCTATAACTCTGCTGCACACTATGGATATTATACTAACCATACTTATCACACTCTATACATTACATAGGCAAACACAACAATTCAATACAATTCACATGACAATATATACAAAAGACGCATGACATAATACACATGACGCGATTGGTGTCTTCAGGGGCAGGAACGCGATAGCAGAGTCCACCACCCTTACACATACTCGCAGTGTCGGTGTGGGCGCGCACTCAGTGTGGGTGCAGTCACGCTCTGCTCTCCTGCTCCTGCCAGTATGTGGCTGCTTCTCGCTAAATCCAAAAGTGTAGAGAGCAAACTGTTTCAGAGAGGAGCTAGAGATCAGAGTTGCAACTAACGCTCTAATCTCTGGCTCCTACCAGGCTGTGGTCTCTTGCTCACTATACCCAGAAGTGTAGCAAGCGAGCAGCTTCAGAGAGGAAGCAGAGATCAGAGCATGGCCACGACTGCACTGACACTGAGTGCGCCACTGGGCTCCCGAAGTGTCAGTACTCATGTGTAGGAACAGGATTTCAGCTTAAGCAAACGCTGTGAACCAAGCTCAGGGACAGCGCTGGATATGCAAATTGGAGGGTGTAACAGTGCACTGAGACCTTGGTCACACCAAGGGTGCACCAAAGCACCCTCATTTTCATATGGATTAAAAGTGATTTTTTTCAGCAACTACACCACTAATATGTATGTTACTGGTATGTTTTCTATAGAGGCTAAGTCCCTTACAGTGTGTAAATGTGAAGGGAAAGTGACAATTTCCAGTTAGGAGTAGTGTTGAGCAAGTATGTTCTATTAACCGTTTCGCCGAGTATGCTCGGGCCGAGCTCCGAGTATTTACAGCTGCTCGGTGATAAGGTTAAATCGCTCCCATGTGCATGATTTGCAACAGTTTGACAGCTTTATTACATGGGAGGAATGTGTAAGAAATAGACATTCCTTACATGTACTAAAGCTGTCAAACAGTTGCAAATCATGCACACGGGAGCGATTTAACCATATCACCGAGCAGCTATAAATACTTGGAGCTCGGCCTGAGCATACTCGGACAGAACATACTCGCTCAACCCTAGTTAGGAGGTGAGAAACAGCCCAGAGTGCTAAAAGTAATTATGCTACACAGTACTTTCTGTGGTTTAGTAACATTTTTAACTTATTTTGTGCTTATTTTAAAGTTAAATTGGGATCAATAGGCAAATTAAATAAGAAATTAGATACATTTTAATGTTGGCTTGGGCATCAATCAATTGTACGGCCCGGGTAACATCATGTTCTGTCTGGTGAGCCCAAGTACCATAGAGGCTTGGGGAACCTTAAGTGGAACAGCTACATATCTGGTTATCTTGGATTACAAAATATAATTTGTTCTGAATTGCCAGTCAAATGCTTAAACCCAGTGTGGACGTCTTAGGCCATGTGCCCACGTAGCGTTTTTGTAGCGTTTTTGCGGCGTTTTTATGGCCGTGAAAATGCTTGTAAAACTGTCTGCCATGCAAAGCAATGTGAATTCGGATGGGCTGTGCACATGATGCGCTAATTAGAGCGCCGAATTCGCATTGCATTGCAAAATGCAGCATGACCATTTCTACCGCGATTACGCTGCAAATTCGCGGCCATTGAGTAACATTGAAACGCAGCAAACCCGCAGGTATATGTGGATTTGCTGCATTTCAATTATTTAATTGAATGGCTGCGAATTTGCAACATAATCGCAGTGCATGTGGTACCCAGGATGAAGAGGAGACTACAACTCCTCTTCATCCCAGCTACCACGCGCTGAAAAAAAGAAATAAAGAAGTTAAAAAAAAAAAATAAAATAACCTGTATATTCACCTCTCCGGCGGCCCCCGGTCTGCTCCCGGCGGCGTCCTCTCTCCTCGGCGCCCCGCGGTGTACTTGCAGGACCTGCGGTGACGTCATTTAGTCACCTGATGGTCACGCGATCGCTGACGTCGGAGGTCAGGTGATGATCGCGTGACCATCAGCTGACTAAATGATGTCACCGCAGGTCCTGCCAGTACACCGCGGGACGCCAAGGAGAGAGGATCGCCGCCGGGAGCAGACAGGGGGCCGCCGGAGAGGTGAATATACAGTTTTTTTTTTATTTTTAACTTTTTTATTTCTTTTTTCAGCGCGTGCTGCATTTAAAGCATCTAAGTTGGTCACACAATATAAATCCATGCCGATTGTGTGACCAACTTGTCAAATACTTTTCCAAGTGATGCTCAAAATCGCTTGGAAAAGTGCTTGAAAAAACGCATGCAAAAACGCTGAAAAAACGCTTCTCTCTGGCAGAAACAACACATGTAAATCTGCATGCGTTTTTTTCTGCCAGAGAGAGGCAAAAACGCTCTGCATCAAATCTGCTATGTGGGCACATAGCCTTAAGGGCTCATTCAGATATCAGTTTTTCTAATCTAAGTGCTAGTCATGCTTTTCACAGATAGCACTCATCAGGGGCGTACATAGGATTCATGGGGCCCCATAGCAGAAGTTCAAATGCCCCCCCCCCCCCAAAAAAAATGTAAATAATTGTCAGGGTCACAGAAGAGCAGATCACACAACCTTCCAGCCTTTACATAGTTAATTTTCCTCCTGCTGACGTCCTAGGCCCCTCTTTCATTGTCCCATAGAGTGTGATACCAACAAAAGTGTCCCCCGAACACAGTATGATACCATGGTGAATTCCTCCACATGCACAGTATAATGACCCTACTTTACCTCACCTCAACTCCCAGGACAAAGTTTGCTGACCCCAACACAGCATGAACCCACAATTGTGAGCCCTAGAGCTAGAGAGGATGGTAGGTAATAAGGGAGGGAGTTATACATAATAAAAGATGAAACTATATAACTAAGGACGGCGCTATACATAATAAGCAAGTACACTATATGCTAAGGGGGTATGCTATACATAATAAGTGAGTACACTATGTACTAAGGGACTGTGCTATACATAATATGGCTACATTCCTGCATCTGTGTGTGTAGCGCCCCGAGGGTTCGGCCGCTACAGGGGTATTGCACCTCTGCCAGAGGTGTGGCATTCCACTCCCGGGTAAGGATGGAGTATGGACCAGGGCTCAGTTAGCTGCATACAGCACACTCACCCCATTTCCGAGGGACAGCTCAATGGTACTCCCATTAGACAGAAATGCAGGTACAACAGACCATGTCCCTGGCTGGAGTGGGGAGGGGGGAGGAAAACCCAGTGATGTAGGAGCAGATAGGGGTTGGTTCCTGAGCATAGATAGGAGCCCATTGGTTGCTGGTCACCTGGGCTCATGGCTAGAGGGAGGTATAAAAGGTGGGCACCATCTTAGCTCTGGGTTGTTGAGTAGAGACAGGGAGTAGAGGCTCTGTAGGAGCTCTACTCCAGAGTGGGCCTAGTGAGAGGCCGAGGAGGAGAGTGGAGAGAGAGAGAGGAGGTGAAGAGGAGCTGTGGTTCCTCTCAGCCCAGCTCCACGGGAAAGGAGAAGAAGGAGGAACAGAAAAGAGGAGAAGAAGAGACAGAGGAACAGAGGGGCTCAGGAACAAGAAGGTGGAAGGGACCCTAAGAACCCACGAGAATACCGGGTGAAGAGTCAGGCAGATTAAGGGTACCGGATCCCAAGTTCGTGGAGGAGAAACTACCCTCAGCCAAAGACCGGACGTCGTGATCATTTATTGGTGCGACACCTCATCAAACCTGCTAGGAAGGCACCATATAGGACAGCGGGGAACGGGGCCCACGTTTACCCGCACAGATCCGCGGCAGCTGGACAAAAGTGGGTCACTGGTGAGGCAGGCCAGAGAAAGGACAAAAGGGGGCCCTGAGCCAGACTTCTGAGCTGCCTGGGAGTTGACCGAGCCCCACACCTGGTGGACGCAGCACGGCTCGGGCGGTCACTGCTGACAGAAGTGACCCGGAACAAATGAACTGTGAGTAAAGACCCTGGACTGTAACTTGTTGTCTGTGTGCTCCTTCGCGCCTCCAGCACTACCGGTACTGGGACTCTCACCACCATCACTCCCACCATTCACTACACTGCCCTGGGGCTGCACTCTTCCCGTGGGGAGTCACACCACCTCCGCTGCATCCACTATCGGCCCCAGCGGTCTGCCCTGCAGCGGCGGTTCCTAATGACTGCAAATCCACGGGTGGCATAGTCGGACATCACTTAAAACGTCTAAAAGACTGCCACTGGTCTGACCACCCTGAGCCACGGGACCGGGTCGCCACTACTACCCCCATCGTCTCCCTACTGCCCGGTTCCGAGTGCTCCACGGCCCAGGGGGTGAGTCAGCTTTGGCGTAGTCGGCAGGATTTCGTGCCCGCTAACAACGGGTACTGCGCGCCTGAAAAGAGACTGTTTCACTGTACTAAAGATGGCGCCCGCCCCAGAAGAATGAGCGCCATAATGTGCATGCCGAAAGACAACAGGAAGCCACCTCCCATCGTGGGCCAGGTCCCAGAATGGCGCCAAAGAAGGAGTCCACCCCCAACAGCCATGAGTACAGCTGTGGAAATGTCCGTCAACGTGGGGGGGCTGCCCCTGAGAGTGATTGTCAGCAGAATGCCCCAGGACCACCCCCCATGGGGGCGGAAAGAGAAGAAAACTGTGGGGCAGGGGGTGGTCTGGATCAGTCTGGCCAGACCACACCTGGAGATGGAGAGAGGAGCCAGCTCCAACACCTTGGCGAGGGGCCTGCTGCAGGCCGAATCACCATGCAGCTTCACGGAGCTGCTAGAACACCTCCCCAAGGAAGACCCCGAGTATGCGCGCGCTGCGCTGGAGGAGCTGGACCAGAGGATGGTCCGGGCGCAGCGGGACGTGATTGCCGGGTGGAAGGAGGAGATGGCCCGGCGGGCTGTGGTCCCGCAGCAGGAGGCGCCGCCGGCACCCAGCAGCATGCCTGCCTCCAAGAGCAGTGAGAACAGAGCGGAGGCTGAGGACGACGCCGCGGAGGAGGCCGCGACAGCAGAGGCAGGTAACGGAGACGCCCTTACCCCGAGCACTAGGGCCGCCGACCTGCCCCTGCGCCCCGTTGCGGAGCCCGGCATACCTGAAACCACTGCAGACGCCGTGTCTCCACCGCTACCAACCGGTTCCCAGGCCGTCGACACCGCCAGCGAGCCCCGCCCCACGCCGTGCCCTCTGACCCCGGGCGTGATCAAGAGACCACCATCGCGAGCCTGGTCGCAAGGGCTAGCACCCCCGGGCACCGCTGCCCCGCCTGAGCCCCCTGCTTCCGCTGTGCCACCCCCGGGTGCAACCAGGAAACGACCACCGCGGGCCTGGTCGCAAGGCCGAGTACCCCCGGGTGCCGCCGACCCGCTCTCTCCCCCTGCTCCTGTAATACCACCTCTGGGCGCGGATCTGTTCGCCCAACATACCGGTCCGGATGGGCTCCCCTTCAGCAGGCCCCCCGAGTATGTTAACCCCCGCCTTCGGAGAGGCCTGTCCGCGAAGGCTGGAGTACCATCTGAGCCCCTCATACCCGCTCCGGAGCCTCTGGAAGTCTCCCAGCTTCCATTGGAGGATGCTCAGTACGAGTGGGATCCGACCGGAGAGGACTTGATGGGGTTCACGCAGGAAACACGGGCGGACGCAGCCAGCCGACAGGAGACCTGCCGCCAACAGCTAGAGATGTTCGAGAGGGAGCAGCGAGAGCGGCGCGTGAAGCAGGAGAAGTTGCAGGCCCGGCGAGATCCCCGAACTGCCCGTGGTCCCCGAGTCACCGGGACTGTCGTGAAATTTCAGATGGAGCATGGCTGGGGCTTCATCAGGGATCCGGACACCATCAGTGACGTATTTGTGACCCGGAGGGATGTAGAAAGCCACCTGCCAGAAGGTCATCGAGGGCGGGATCTATATCCAGGGGACGTGGTGTCTTACACCCGACACCAAGGCGTGAAAGGATGGTACGCCCTCCACGTCCGCAGAGTGGTAGAAGAGGAGGAGCAGTACCACTCGGACCCCGAGTACCGAGAGGGCCCGGACGGGCCTGAAGATTATGAGGAGCAAGGAGCAGCTGGAGGGTATCGCTACCAGTGAACAGTGGTATACCAGTGTACATAGTTACCCGTCTGGGTACAGAGAGCTGTTTTGGAACTGTTTCCAGAGTAAAGCGTGGTCCCCGTTGGGACTGTTATGGAACTGTTGACTGCGTGAAAGTTATCCCCTATATCCCCTACCAGGCTGAGGACTGTGAGCAGCCATTCCCCTCCCCCTTTCTAACCGGCCGAGGACTGGGAACGGCCAATCCCCTATATATAGTTGCGCTTCTTAAAGCGCCCCCTACTGGTTTTATAAAAAGACTGCAATATCTACCTCAAGATAAATTTGCTGGACTGTTGCACCTTTAGGAGGAAAGAACACCTGGTCACAAGTTGCACCGAGGCCATGATCCAAGATCCAAGAATGTTTACTTAAATGTGTTTTATATGAAGAAGTTTAATATGCTGCTAGAAAATGTTTTACATGATCTTGAAACCGTTTTATATGACAAGTGACAAAAGAGTTCCAGTAGTGTTGAAAATATTTTATAATGCCTAGTGAAAGAAAAGTGTGTCCCATAAAGGGAATTCATCTGTGTCGTCCGTTTCTAAATGTAAAAGGTTATTGAAAAAGTTTGTATGTCCTGTATTTAACTGTTTTTGCTCTTTTTCAGCCCGAGGACGTGCTGTGGTTTACCAGGGGGGAATGTGGCGCCCCGAGGGTTCGGCCGCTACAGGGGTATTGCACCTCTGCCAGAGGTGTGGTATTCCACTCCCGGGTAAGGATGGAGTATGGACCAGGGCTCAGTTAGCTGCATACAGCACACTCACCCCATTTCCGAGGGACAGCTCAACGGTACTCCCATTAGACAGAAATGCAGGTACGACGGACCATGTCCCTGGCTGGAGTGGGGAGGGGGGAGGAAAACCCAGTGATGTAGGAGCAGATAGGGGTTGGTTCCTGAGCGTAGATAGGAGCCCATTGGTTGCTGGTCACCTGGGCTCATGGCTACAGGGAGGTATAAAAGGTGGGCACCATCTTAGCTCTGGGTTGTTGAGTAGAGACAGGGAGTAGAGGCTCTGTAGGAGCTCTACTCCAGAGTGGGCCTAGTGAGAGGCCGAGGAGGAGAGTGGAGAGAGAGAGAGGAGGTGAAGGGGAGCTGTGGTTCCTCTCAGCCCAGCTCCATGGGAAAGGAGAAGAAGGAGGAACAGAAAAGAGGAGAAGAACAGACAGAGGAACAGAGGGGCTCAGGAACAAGAAGGTGGAAGGGACCCCAAGAACCCACGAGAATACCGGGTGAAGGGTCAGGCAGATTAAGGGTACCGGATCCCAAGTTGGTGGAGGAGAAACTACCCTCAGCCAAAGACCGGACGTCGTGATCATTTATTGGTGCGACACCTCATCAAACCTGCTAGGAAGGCACCATATAGGACAGCGGGGAACGGGGCCCACACTTACCCGCGCAGATCCGCGGCAGATCCGCGGCAGTGGGTCACTGGTGAGGCAGGCCAGAGAAAGGACAAAAGGGGGCCCTGAGCCAGACTTCTGAGCTGCCTGGGAGTTGACCGAGCCCCACACCTGGTGGACGCAGCACGGCTCGGGCGGTCACTGCTGACAGAAGTGACCCGGAACAAATGAACTGTGAGTAAAGACCCTGGACTGTAACTTGTTGTCTGTGTGCTCCTTCGCGCCTCCAGCACTACCGGTACTGGGACTCTCACCACCATCACTCCCACCATTCACTACACTGCCCTGGGGCTGCACTCTTCCCGTGGGGAGTCACACAACCTCTGTTGCACCCACCATCGGCCCCAGCGGTCTGCCCTGCAGCGGCGGTTCCTGAGGACCGCAAATCCACGGGTGGCGTAGTCGGACATCACTTAAAACATCTAAAAGACTGCCACTGGTCTGACCACCCTGAGCCACGGGACCGGGTCGCCACTACTACCCCCATCGTCTCCCTACTGCCCGGTTCCGAGTGCCCCACAGCCCAGGGGGCGAGTCATGTGCAGTGTCAGTGTGCTGCCCTGTTTTACAGATGCATTGAGCATGTCCTATTCTAATCCTCAAAATCGGATCAGAACAGGACATTCTCTGACCCTCACAGATCTAATTCTCAGATCCGTGATTTTCATGGATGTGTGAATGGATCTATAAAACTCTACAAGTCCGTGGTCAATCCGATAAAAAAAATCTGACATTTCACACAAATGTGAGAATGCAGCCTAAGGGATTTTACATGTAACATTATCACTCCAAGTCACACAGCGCAGATACAGAATAATATGTACATCCAGGCACTTACCGCTGACGACTCAACTGATCAGAGTCGGTTTCTGCTGCTTCTTCTCCATCTGGTCAGACCTTCATGTCGACATCTCCCAGTCACGATTCGTCTTGTCATGATGATCTCCAGCCTAGATAATAACAAGGTCACATATATTGTATATATACATGTGTCTCCCCCGCACTGCGCCCCTGAATACAGATCTGTAACCCCCCCATTAATATACTATTAGCCACTTAGTAATCAAAATATAAAGTGATAAGCAGCACTATGCCCCCCATTAACTATAATCTCCACCTGCCAATGATATAAATTATTGAGTCTCTGTGACTCTCCCCAATTAACTGTAAGGCACACGGAAAATATACAAGTGGCGCGCCCCCTGGGCCGTAAGGATACCCGGAGCCGGGCCTTGTAGATGCTGGGGGTTCTAGTCACCGTGGCGGCGACCCAGTCCGTGACCCAGGGCGGTCAAACCAGGGTAGTCTATGTGTATAGATTATATATAGTCCGACTACGCCACCTGTGGAATGCGGTTATTGGGAACCGCCGCTGCGGAGCAGTCCGCTGAAGCTGGTGGTATGTGCAGCAAGGTGATGTAACTCCCCACAGGAAGAGTGGAGCTTCAGGGCAGCGTGTATGGAAGATGGTGGTGGTAGTGCAATGTATCAGTAATAACAACACGGAGTCTTTGCAGTGCAGTCCCAGGGTCTTTACTGTTGGCAATTATATGGGCCCCAACGGGAGTACCGGCTAGTGATGAGGGCCTGATAAGTCTGGGAACAATCCTAGAGTCCTCCTGGTCAGGTGAAGTTGTAGGCCTGCCGTTTTGACTATACTCTTTGGCTATCCCGCTATAGTCGTGTTGTAGCCCACGTCCCTGAGTGTAACGTGCTGCGCTCACCCGTATGGCTGGCGACTCGGACCTTGTGGATTCATTGCTCCTCTGTGGCGGTATGGGTCCTTCCGTGTGGCTGAGCCTCCGGGCTTCTGTTGGGCCAGGAGACCTTCAAATTTCCTACCCTGCGGTATCTGCTGCTGGGTACGTAATCCCCCACAGCCTCGGACTCCGGTGTCCGGTCCTCTGTAGTTACTATCCAGGACGAGCTAACTCCAGCTCGAGTCCCTGGCTCTTTATTCCTTCGTGTCTTACTTGACTCCTGACACTAGACTGCCCTAACCCCGCCTCCAGATCCAGTTATATAGGGCAGGATCCTCCCCTTTCTGGTGTGGGGCAGGAGGTGTTGAATGTAATGTGTTCCTGACCAGGAAACTCCTGTTTTGCTCCCAGACATGGTATTACCACCACTGTGGCAACCAGACCCTCTGGGGTGCCACACAAGCACCCTCATCATTGCTCTGTCCCAGCACCTCCATCATTGCTCTCTCCCAACACCCCCGTCATTGCTATGTCCCAGCACCTCCCGTCATTGCTCTCTACCAGCACCCCCAACATTGCTCTGTCCCAGCACCCCTGTCATTGCTCTCTCCCAGCACTCTCGTAATTGCTCATTCCCAGCACCCCTGTCATTCCTCTCTCCCAGCACCCCCGTCATTGCTCTCTCCCTGCACCCCCGTCATTGTTGTCTCCCAGCACCCCCGTCATTGCTCTCTCCCAGCACCCCCATCATTGCTCTCTCCCAGCACTCCCGTCATTGCTGTTTTCCAGCACCCCCGTCATTGTTCTCTCCCAGCAACCCCCGTCATTACTCTCCCAGCACCTCCATCATTGCTCTCTCCCAGCACCTCCATCATTGCTCTCTCCCAGCAACCCGTCATTGCTCTCCCCATCCCCATCATTGGTCTACTAATCCCCATCATTGCTCTCCCCGCCCCATCAGACCCATCACTGCTCTTCCCAGCCCCACCATTGCTCTCCCCAGACCCATCAGCGCTCTCCCCAGCCCCATCAGCCCCACGATTGCTCTCCCCAGCCCCATCATCCCTAACATTGCTCTACCCAGCCCCATCAGCCCTAACATTGCTCTCCCCAGCCCCATCAGCCACACTATTGCTCTCTTCAGCCCAATCAGCCCCATTATTGCTCTCCCCAGCATTTCAGTAAAAAAAAACAAAAAAACACTTACCTCTCTGCCCGTTCCCCCACAAGCTGCAGCATCACTGCTCTTCCCAGCCCCACCATTGCTCTCCCCAGACCCATCAGCGCTCTCCCCAGCCCCATCAGCCCCACCATTGCTCTCCCCAGCCCCATCAGCCCCACGATTGCTCTCCCCAGCCCCACAATTGCTCTCCCCAGCCCCATCAGCCCCACAATTGCTCTCCATAGCCCCACCATTGCTCTCTCCAGCCCCATCAGCCCCATTATTGCTCTCCCCAGCGTTTCAGTAAAAATAATTAAAAAAAACACTTACCTCTCTGCCCATTCCCCCGCAGGCCGCAGCATCCTTGTTGTCGGCAATTTCCTCCCTCACGCAGGCCCGCGCTGCATGACGACGTCATCAAGCAGCGCATGCCTGTGTGGGGGAGGAAGCAGCGGGCAGGAAGCAGAGGACGGATCTCTGCAGCTCCGCTGCCACTCTGTCCTGTCAGCAGCGGAGCTGCAGGGATCGCTCCCTGCACGCCACGAGCAGGCAGATGCTGCACCGGCGGGTCTCCCGGCGCAGCAGCACCAGCAGCGGTATGTCCGCCCCTGGACTGCTATGGGCCCCCCCAGCTCACGAGCCCCATAGCAGTCACATGGTCTGCCGCCATTGGCGGTACGCCACTGGCACTCATATCTAAGAACGTCTATGTGGTAGTTCACATGTCTGATATTTTCCTAGGATCAAGTGCTCCGCACATAAGAATGGAGACTTGTCCGATATTAATCCAAATGTCAGATCCAACTCTTCAATGCAATCAATGTGCCCTCTGTGTACTGTCCATTTTGTCAAGGACTGTTTGATTGGAAAAGCTTGAGAAACCTCCACCAGTTTTTTTTATCTGAGAAAATTGATGAAACTCTGGCCAAACTCTGATTTTTAAAACTAACACTGACTAAAGTCTGATGACACTCTGATCAAAAACACTGATTAAACTCCTAACATTTTTTTGCACACAAGAAAAACCCCTGGTGTGTGAATAAGCCTTTACTATAGGTAGCCAATTTTTGTGTTTAGGAATGCTACATCTTGGTACCATAACCATGTCTCCTGCTGTTCTGATTTCTGCATAGTAGGAACCTCACCCAGGAGTGGAATGGAAGAACAACAGCAAGAATTAGGAGTTCCGTTCTATGACATTTTTTTTACTATCTGCACCTCCTTTTTTACAATTTTTGTATATTTACTTTTCAAATTCATCCACCCACCCTTAGTTTGAAAAATGACTAGTTTCTTGCACCAAGTTTTGATTGGTTACCATTTAAGACAGAAAATGAGTTTCACCTCAGGCCCTAAATCCTGCTCTGTCAGACAAATACGCAATGCTTAATCATCATCAAATCCATTACAGAAAGTACAGTACAATGCCTGGAATGACGGTACACCCTATTTCTATTATTGTTTGCATGGGACACACAGCCTACAAATTGTTCATATAATTATTGCATGACTGGGATAATCATATAGTAACTGTTAAATGATACCACATGGGTGTCACATATCAGAACTGTTTAATCATTCTCCAAGTTCCTATACAAGATTGGTAAATTTGTGATATGAGAGAAGAAGAAGGAGGGAACCCAGATCAAAAATTAACATTTCCTCCACTTCTGGAGCTGTTCAGGAACCCACATGACCTATGTAGAGACAGGAAGATCCAACGCGTTTTTGCCTTATTAAATCCTTTGTAAGAGGAGTAGTCCTTGCCAACATTGTAGTTCCGGAGAGGAAAAGGACCACCCTGCTGAAGATAGATATGATCAAAAATTAAACTTTCCTCCACTTCTGGAGGTGTTCATAAACCCATATGACCTATGTAGCGACAGGAAGATCCAACGCGTTTTTGCCTTATTAAATCCTTTGTAAGAGGAGTAGTCCTTGCGCACATTGTGGTTCCGATGAGGAAGAGGACCACCCTGGTGAAGATAGATATGATCCAGCTGGTGGAGATCTGGCATGACCGATTTTGGACTGTGAATCTTTTTGTTACCCAAGAGATAAGCCACCGCCAGCGATTTATGTCAGCGGCTCTCTCATAGAAAACAATGATGCGGTCGGCCAGTTGAACATTCCCATGTATGGGAGAGTTGTGAGAAATAGCTGATGGGTGAATGATCGGCCAAACCATATAAACTGTATGGAGGCTTTACAGTAAACAAGATGTCTACACAATAAACCCACTATAGCCGGTTAAGAAATATACAATACCTTTAGCAGTACACTTTAGTACCCCATCCCTGGTGACCAAATAGCCACTCTCACAGAAAAAATTTGAGAAGGCCCCATTTCTATGAAGACCTTTTTGCCCATTGGAAACAACCTGAGCTATGGCCTACCTTCCATGGTCCCTATAACAGCTGCCTAGTCTTCTAGGACTCATGACTCCTCCCTCGGTGAGCCCCTAGCCTGTCATACTAGATCTTCTAGGCTCTCTGGGAATAGTCCTTGAAACTAATAATAAAAAAAAATGCATTCCACACAGGCTAATCACGATCACTCATATTGAGCCTGCTAACCATCACCATTACTCCTAAGTATCACACGATGACGGGCCAGTCGGTGTCTAAGCATGATTTCCCAGTGACACTAGTTGCGGCCCCTCTCTCTCTGCCTGCAGGGGCTTTTTGTGAGACAAGTTCAAAAGTCCAGCAATGCAGTAAGACTGGCTCAGAGATGTATGACTAACTACAAATTTCTTGCTAAAACTCTCTGCACCCACCCTTGCAGTTCTACTTTACATTAAATGGAAAGTGTAAAATATATTTTTTTCCCATTGTAATTATTGGAGCCTTTCAGTCTCGAATGAATCATTTTTCTGCAGTAATAATTACTAAGCGGCAGCTCAAATATGTGTACACTGCTGCTTAGCAACAGAGGATACAAAAACCATTTGACCACGTGGGGTCTTCATGGTTTCCCACCATTGTCACACAAATTATATAGAACTGGGCATGTGCTCATACCTCTATCATGCAACATAATCTGTCCCCAATTCATTCGAAAACGTCTTGAGAAATGTATAACCAATGTCCTATTGGGCTCCCATTGGCAGGACTATCCTGAAATAAAACTTGACTGTTGGGAGCAGGGTTGGACACAGAGTAAAGGGCCCCTTTTACAACTTGCATCTTGGCACACCCTCCACCGGGCCCCACTTGCATATACACATGCATATTTACATGCTTATTCACGTTACGCACACATACAGTGTCATGTAAAGGTTTGGACACCCCTGGTCAAAATTACTGTTATTGTGAACAGTTAAAGCGAATCTGTCACCCCCTGGGACTTTTCAGACCGCTAATATTGGCATACAGGTGATAGAAATGTAAATCTATACTTACCTGAATGGCCCATATTAGCGGTCTGGTTGTTGTGTAATAGCAGAAATAATTTAATAAAAAAGCTAAGCTTCGCATCCCCCGAACGCCAAGAAATGCCTGCCTACAAGCCCTATTTCCATACTCACCCCACCTCCGGGGGATGCGAAGCTTAGCTTTTTTATTAAATTATTTCTGCTATTACACAACAACCTGACCGCTAATATGGGCCATAGAGATAAGTATAGATTTACATTTCTATCACCTGTATGGCCATATTAGCGGTCTGAAAAGTCCTAGGGGGTGACAGATTCCCTTTAAGCAAGCTGAAGATGAAATGATCTCTAAAAGGGCTAAAGTGAAAGATGACACATTTCCTTTGTATTTTAGGCAAACAAATTTATAGATTCATTTTTTTACATTTTAAAAATTACTAAAAGGAAAATGAGCAGAGGCAAAAGTTTTGGCACCCTGTATGGTTAGTACCTAGTAGCTCCTCCTTTTTAAAGTATCACAGTTTGTAAACGCTTTTTGTTGCCAGACAAGAGTCTTTCAATTCTTGTTTGAGGGATTCTCCTCGATTCTTCCTTGGAAAATTCTTCCAGTTCTGTGAGATTCCTGGGTCGTCTTGCATGCTCTGCTATTCTGAGGTCTAGGCACAGATTTTCAATGATGTTCAGATCAAGGGACTGTGAGGGCTATTGTAAAACCTTCAGCTTGCACCTTTTGAGGTCGTCTATTGCAGATTTTGACGTATGTTTAGAATCATAATCCATTTGTAGAAGCCATCTTCTTTTCAACTTCAGCTTTTTTACAGATGGTGTTATGTTTGCATCAAGAATTTGTTGAAATTTCATTGAATCCATTCTTCCCTCTACCCGTGAAATGATCCCCGTGCCTTTGGCTGTAACACAACCCCAAAGCATGATTGATCCACCCCTATGCTTGATGGTTGGCGAGATGTTCTTTTCCTTAATAACCCCTTTACAGCCTGTGCCGTATTTGTATGCACAAGGCTGTAACCCCCGGTTCAGTGAGGGCATCGGCGCTGAGCCCGCACTGAACCGGGCACATGTCAGCTGATTATTACAGCTGACATGTGCCCGCAACAGCCGCGGGTGGAATAGCGATCCACCCGCGGCTGTTAACATTTTAAACGCCGCTGTCAATCTCTGACAGCGGCATTTAACTTGCGCAAACCGGATGCGCGTCACTTACCACGCCCATCGGCGACACCGTCACACGATCGCGGGTCACCAATGGGTTGGCATGACAACCCTGGGTCTGCAGCCGACTCCAGTGGTTGTCATGAGCTGGTCGCTATGAGTGCCACCTAGTGGTCGGCGCTCATAGCACAGGACCATTTCTGCTGCATAGAGGTGATCTGCTGATCATCTCTATGTAGCAGAGGCGATCAGTCAAATGCTGCTTCTAGTCTCCTATAGAAGACAAGGAAAAAGTGAAAAAAAAATGTTTTTAAAAATATTAAAAAAATATAAAAGTTTAAATCACCCCCCTTTAGCCCCATTCAAAATAAAATAATAAAAAAAAACCCACATACACATATTTGGTATAGCTGAGTTCAGAATTCCTCGATCTATCAATATAAAAAAGAATTAATCCGATCAGTAAACGGCATAACGAGAAAAAAATTCAAAACGCCAGAATTACGTTTTTTGGTCGCCGCAACATTGCAATAAAATGCAATAAGGGGCGATCAAAACATCGGATCTACCCCAAAATGGTATCAATAAAAACATCAGCTCAGTGCGCAAACAATAAGCCCTCACCCGGCCCCAGATCCCGAAAAATGGAGATGCTACGGGTCTTGGAAAATGGCGCCATTTTTATTTTTTTTTTATAGCAAACTTTTAAATTGTTTTTCACCACTTAAATAAAAAAGAACCTATATATGTTTGGTGTCTACGAACTTATAATGACCTCGAGAATAATAATGGCAGGTCAGCTTTAGCATTCAGTGAACGTGGTAAAAAGAAAACAAAAAACAAACATCTGTGGTATTGCACTTTTTTTGCAATTTCACAGCACTTGGAATTTTTTTCCCGTTTTCCCGTACGCGATATGGTAAAACTAGTAATGGCGTTGAAAAGTACAACTCTTCCCGCAAAAAATAAGCCCTCACACGGCCATATTGACCAAAAAATAAAAACGCTATGGCTCTGGGAACAAGGGGGGCAAAAAACGAAAATGCAAAACTGGAAAATCCCAGGGTTGCGAAAGGGTTAAATTCTTTGCCCTTTTTTCTACACACATATCTTTGATCATTGTGGCCAAAGAGTTCTATTTTAATCTCATCAGTCGACAGGACTTGTTTCCAAAAAGGAACAGACTTGTTTAGATGTTCTTTTGCATACTTTTCACACTGAATTTTATGATGAGGACGCAGGAGAGCTTTTTTTCTGATGACTCTTCCATGAAGGTCATATTTGTGCTGGTGTCTCTGAACAGTAGAACAATGTAACACAACTCCAGAGTCTGCTAAATCTTTCTGAAAGTCTTTTGTAGTCAAGCGGGGGTTCTGATTTGCTTCTATACCAATCCTACGAGCAGCTCTCAGTGAAATTTAGCTTGGTCTTCCAGACCTTATCTTGACCTCTAATGTTCCTGTTAACTGCCATCTCTTAATTACATTTTGAACTGAGGAAAGGACAACTTGAAAACGCTTTGCTATCTTCTTATAGCCTTCTCCTGCATTGTGGGCCTCCACCATTTTCATTTTCAGAGTGCTGGGCAGCTGCTTAGAAGAACCCATGGCTGCTGTTTTTTGGCACAAGGTTAGAGGAGGCTGCGTTTTTATAAAGCTGGAAAATCTGCATAACCTGGCCTTTCCTAACGATGATAGTGAACAACCCATATCTCTAACAGGCTAATTAAAGTCTGAAAACTTGGTCAAAGTTAACTGAGCACACAAATCTCCAAGGCTGCCAAACTTTTGCATCAGTCCATTTTCCTTTTTGTAATTTTTAAAATGTAAAAATTGACAGTATATATATTTTTTTTGCCTAAAATAAAAGGAAAATGTGTCATTTTTAACTTTAGGCCTTTTAGAGATCATTTCATCTTAAACAGACTTGCCTGTTCACAATAACCAGCTTATATAAAATGTTTACATATACGTAAAACATGCATATACACAATTTCTTTTGTGACACCTCGACACCTCATAATTCTCAGTTGACAAAATTCGCAATATTGTTCTATTCTAAATTTGCCTACATGGTGTGAGCAAGATTTGGTGATGATGGTTATATGCAAGGGCTTGCTGCTGATGGTGTCATACATAATGACATGCTAGTATGGGCCAATTAGTGGATTTACTGAATGACTGTGGCTCGTGCACATGGCAAAGCAGTTTTTGCGCATGTACTCTTCGAAGAGTAAATATTTTTGTAATACGAAATCCGATGGAACATGTTGTTGCAGATTTCAGCTTTCAGCAGAATCATCAGCACTCAGATATTGTGAGAGAATTTTTTTTTTTACTTGGTGCATACATAGGGTTATACTGACCATCTGGCAAACACATTCAACAGTAGTGACTCCTCCAAGGAGGAGCACATGACCGCTCGGCATGGGAAGGCATTAGTATTTTACACACAATAGGCAGTCAGTTGAGAGGCACAACAGGGAGTCAGTTTTAAAAGGAGGCTCAACGGGATATCATTATTAAAAGGAGGCATAGCGGAGCGTCATTATTAAAAGTAGGCACAGTTAGAGGATTATTATTAAAAAGGAGGTCAAAGGAAGAGGAGGTCAAATATTAAAATGAGGCAGTATTATTGTAAGGAGGCACAGGGGGACATTATTATCATTATAAGGAGTCATAGGGGCATTATTATTAAAAGAAAGCAAAGCGGGGGGCAGTATTAAAAGTAGGCACAGTTAGAGGATTATTATTAAAAAGGAGGTCAAAGGAAGAGGAGGTCAAATATTAAAATGAGGCAGTATTATTGTAAGGAGGCACAGGGGGACATTACTATCATTATAAGGAGTCATAGGGATAATTATTATTAAAAGGAGGCATAGCTGGGGTGTCAGTATTAAAAGTAGGCACAGTTAGAGGATTATTATTAAAAAGGAGGTCAAAGGAAGAGGAGGTCAAATATTAAAATGAGGCAGTATTATTGTAAGGAGGCACAGGGGGACATTATTGTCATTATAAGGAGTCATGGGGTAATTATTATTAAAAGAAAGCAAAGCGGGGGGCAGTATTAAAAGTAGGCACAGTTAGAGGATTATTATTAAAAAGGAGGTCAAAGGAAGAGGAGGTGAAATATTAAAATGAGGCATTATTATTGTAAGGAGGCACAGGGGGACATTATTATCATTATAAGGAGTCATAGGGGTAATTATTATTAAAAGGAGGCATAGCTAGGGTGTCAGTATTAAAAGTAGGCACAGTTAGAGGATTATTATTAAAAAGGAGGTCAAAGGAAGAGGAGGTCAAATATTAAAATGAGGCAGTATTATTGTAAGGAGGCACAGGGGGACATTATTATCATTATAAGGAGTCATAGGGGCATTATTATTAAAAGAAAGCAAAGCGGGGGGCAGTATTAAAAGTAGGCACAGTTAGAGGATTAGATTAAAAAGGAAGTCAAAGAAGGCGAAGGAGGTCAAATATTAAAATGAGGCATTATTATTGTAAGGAGGCACAGGAGGACATTATTATCATTATAAGGAGCCACAGATGGGATTATTATGATAAATTAAGTAAAAAAATTGCACCCAGAGGTGGACAAGAGAGTTTTTAACCATGTTCTACGAATGAAGTCAATGATTTATGTTAATAATATTGTCGTATCTCTGGCAGCCGCGCAGTTGAAAGCTGTAGCTGCTCATAGCTACAGACTCCGGCTGTCCGCACCTATTAATCCAGGTCGCTTGTTCAGGTGTCATCAGATTTCAATCACTGGGCATTGATTGGTTGAAGATCTGTTATTATTCAACTCGAACTAAAAAGAAGTGTTTGCATTGGCTGCAATAAAGTTTGCATTGTAATACACAAGGCAGTAATTGCGAGTACCTGTCAGTACCTAGGACCCGCCTGCATTGTGAATCACTGCACTGATTTCTTCATTGTGACTACACCTTCCATAGAGCAAGGTTCTCATCAGTCACATAAAAAGAGCCGCACTGAAAGATTAGACAGATTGTATCAATAAACTATTGGCTAAAAAATGCTATTAGCAAACAGGATGAGTAAACTGCTACACATCCACCTAAAAATTACAGGACTCAGCACTTTACTACTCTCGTGTTAGGGTATCAGTAAGTAAAGCAAGTGTTTGATGAGATTAACCTGAAGATTGATTTATTTTGGGTTTGTGTTTGCAGGATGCCTGTAGTACCCCTTAAAACATGGAAATGAGGTCTGAAAACAGATTTGAGGTACGCAAAATAACTTTTAATGGTACATAACATTGTAGGTTATGGATAATTTAGAGACAAAAAAATGCATAATTGGTGGAAGAAGTTTGAACTTGATGGACCTAGGTCTTTTTTCAACCTATGTTACTATGTAAGAATATTGATTAACATGCACCATCTTGCTTCTCTATACTATGGCAACATAGTGGGATAATGGGGTAGTCTGGTGAAGACAATTTATCACCTAGTTGATTGGTGGGGGGTCTGAATTCTGGGAGCTGGGCCAATCAGAGCAGGGCACTTTTATCCCTGTTAGAGCTCGTTCACACGTCTGTGTTTCCAGTAAGTGTGGTGACAGTTTCCACATGTGCTGGAGATACTGACACACACAGACCCATTCAAATGTCAGTGTGTTTCCACGGACCATGTGTCCGTGTACTCCACACACTGACATGTCCGTTTTTTTGCGGATGCACGGTCCTCAAAACATCCCACACAGATGACATCCGTGTGTCATGAGTGTGACACGTACTGGCGCCTGGGAATAAGCGCTACAGTTAGCTGTTCCCAAGCGCCGAGTGCTGAACACTGCCCTCATCATGGTTCCTTGCCGGCACTGTGATCCGCACCAGCAGGGACAATGATGAGGGTAGTAGTGTCTGCTCTCACAGTGTTCCTGTGTAAAAATAAGAATAAAATAATAAAATCCTTATACTCACCTAATTGTCCCCCGCTGTAATCCTCTGAATGTTGACGCCGCGGAGCCGGAGAGAATGAGCTGCTCCGGAGCTGCGCTAAGCAAGTTACAGGACTCCACTCCTGAGCTTAGCTCCACGGCCCGCTCGCTGGAGCGGCTCATTCTCCCCGGAGTCAGCGGTCTGAGGATTACAGCGCGGGACATCTCTGGACAGGTGAGTATATCGATTTTATTATTTTATTCTTATTTTTACACAGGGACACTACTACCCTCATCATTATCCCTGCTGGTGCTGATTGCAACGCCGGCAGGAAACCATGATGAGAGCAGTGTTCAGAACCCGGCGTTTGGGAACAGCGTGAACTGTACCGCTGATTCCCAGGCACCGGTCCGTGTGATCCTGATGCGGCACATTGGCGGCACACTGTTGCCACACGTGTGACACACATGGGACATGGATATCTCCGGTACTGGTTTTTCCGGTACCAGAAATATACGGACGTGTGAAACCGGCCTTAGAGTGGTGTGGCAGTGCGGATGCTCCACTGCCACCTCTCCATTCATTCCCTATGGGCTGCTGAACGTTGTGCTTGGCTTTTTCCGGCAGTCCCATAGAGACTTAAAGGAACGGCAGTCGAACATTTGACCTGCCGCACCATTTTGTAACAGCTACAAAAGTTCCCCGACAGGGTAAAAATTCCCTTTTTCCAATCAGTGCAGATTCTGGCCATCAGACCGCCACAGATCTGTGTGTTAACCTACAGATTGATGATAACTTGTTTTTGTAGCGCCCCGAGGGTTCGGTTGCTATAGGGGTATTGCACCTCAACCAGAGGTGTGATATTCCACTCCCAGGTAAGGATGGAGTGTGGACCAGGGCTCAGTTAGCTGCATACACACACTCACCCCATTTCCGGGGGACAGCTCGACGGTGCTCCCAGCTGCGGGCACAACTGACTATGTCCCTGGCTGGAGTGGGGAGGGGGGAGAGAACCCAGTGGTGTAGGAGTAGAAAGGGGGCGGTTTCTGGAGCACAGGAAGGAGCTCATTGGGTGCAGGTCACCTGAGCTCGGACACAGAGAAGCAGATAAAAGGTGGAAGCCATCTTAAATCAAGTAGTAGAGGAGAGAAGTGGTTCAGTCAGCGGGAGAGAGAGCTGACAGGGAGCAGCGGCTCAGCCTGAGCTCAGCTCCACGAGGCAGGCCTAGAGAGAAGGCCGGGGCCAGAGAGGAGAAGAAGGAGAAAGAAGGAAGGAGAAGAGACAGAGGAGTGGAAGGGCTCCAGAAACAAGAAGGCAGAAGGGACCCTAAGAGTGCAGAACGGCCAGCAACCGTTGCATACCCCATTATACCGGGTGAAAGGGTCAGGCTGTGGAAAGGTACCGGATCCCTAAATTGGTGAAGGCGAATCTACCCTCAGCCAAGAACCGGAGGTTGTGACCATTTATTGGTGCGACCCCCCGCTAAACCTGCTAGGAAGGCACCATATAGGATAGCGGGAAGTGAAGGCCAACGCTTACCCGACACGGTCTGCGGTAGCCGGACAGAAGCCAGGACACTGGTGGGGCACGAGAGGCCAGAGAAAGGACAGAAGGGGGTCCTGTGCCATACTCCTGAATTGCCTGGGGGTTGACAGAGCTCCTCACCTGGTGGAAGTAGCACGGCTCAGGCAGTCCTTGCTGACAGAAGTGACTTGGATAACAACTGTGAGTAAAAGACCCTGGACTGCATCATTGGACTCTGTGTGATTACTGTTGCGCCTGCACCATCACCCCCAGAATCCAATTACACTGCCCTGAGGCTACACTCTTCCCGTGGGGAGTTATCCTATCCCTGTGCTGCACACCAGCACCAGTCTCAGCGGTCTGCCTTGCAGCGGCGGTTATCTCTGACCGCAATCCACGGGTGGCGTAGTCGGACATTCATAACACTGATAAATAGACTGCCACAACATTTGGTCTGACCACCCTGAGCCACGGGATCGGGTTGCCACTACAACCCTCAGCATCGTACAGAAGCCCGGTTCCGGGTACCCCACAGCCCAGGGGGCGAATCATTTTCACTGGACAACTCCTTTAAACAGAATTTGTCAGTAGGTTTTTTCCACCTAATCTGAGAGCAGCATGATGTAGAGACAGAGACCCTGATTACAGCGATGAGTCACTTACTGGTCTGGTTAATGTAGTTTTGATAAAATCACTGATTTATCAGCAGGAAATTATCACTAGAGAACTAGTAAACCTGCTACCATGTAGTCCTCCATATTCATGAGCTCTGTATAACCCCACCCCCACCACTGATTGGCTGCTTTCTGCCTATGCGCAGTGTACACAGAAACCTGCCAATCAGTGGTGTGGACGGGGCTATACAGAGATCAGCATTAGAAAACAGCTAGATCTGCAGCAGAGAAAACAGTTGTTTTTTAATCAAAACTAAATATTAAAGTAAGAGATACATAGCTGGAATCAGGGTCTCTGCCTCTACATTATGCATAGCATGCTGTGAAATTGGCTGCAGTGCATGTGCATAAGGGAAATTTGATTGTGAGCTCCATCGGCGACAAGAACTGATGTGAGCATTGATGATCTCTGTACAGTGTTGCAGTATATGTCGGTGCTACATAAACAACAGAAAATAATATATTACAGTATATTGTCTTGAGCTTCTAGATGCAATTATCATGTTCAACTATAAAGTTGGAGGGTGACATATTTGATGATTTCCAAATCAAAAACATTGCAGTTAATAATTATCAACCCATCCCCCCATACAAATGTCTATAATAAGTCGAGGGGAGATCCGTGAGGCAGCAGCAGCCCCCACAGACTCAGCAATGAATGAGATGATCACTCATTCTTTAGACCAGGCCCTACAGAATCCAACATTTTACTTTGCAGCAAACAGATCAAAATTTCACGGTAAAATAAAAGCTGATTAATGGGGCGGCTCTTATTGTATTAAACATCTACTAAATTTATTCTCATTACTCCTTATTTATTCACCTTCCTTTAATTTATCTGCAAACAACACACACCCCAATGCCTACACACCAGGACAGGTTTCGGAGGAAGTCCAATTTTGAAACCAGAATGCCAAGAGGAAAACCAAGCACAGCCTTTATGTATTTATTTTACCAATTAGTAATACCAGGATCAAACGCCTCCTAATAACAATGCCATGACAATGTGGGTGCTTCATCACTTCAGGAGCTGGCAGGCTGGGCAATGAATAGGATAGTAAGCATGGTCCCTCCAAGTCATTATTTTCTATTTTTCCACTTTTCTGGATTAATTTCCTCCTTTTTAACGACTTCACATTTGCACCTTGTTTTCTATACGCTTTATGCCACTTTAAGTTTTCTTTCTTTTTTCAAGTCTTTAAGTCTTTTTTTTTTCTCTCTTCGACAACTTTGATTCTCCAGATGTTTAAGACAGGTTCATGAAATGCGACTTGTACTAAATGTCGCATATTTTTTTTTATTTAGGTGAACTTCACTCCAGTCCCATTGACAGAGTAAGGTTTCTGGAGAAGTTTTATATTTTACAACTTTTTAAAGGATTTGAAACTTTTGGTGCTAAAAAGCCACACCATTGCACCATTGCACCAATTTGAAGAACTTGCCACAAAAAAGGGAACCGAATGTCACAAGACAAAAAAAGAAAAGTGACTTCAATAAATCTCTACCTATTAAGTGGGCACTTTAGGTTTATTATTGAAAGCAATGATGAAAGAGGGAGTGTCAGTTGACGCTTCCTCCTCCATCATTCTTCCTCGGCGTCTGACGTCTCAGCATAGCGGGCGCAATGACGTCACTACATGCCGCCCCACTGCAATGAGATGTATGGCACTTCAAAACGCTCACTGCAGAGACTAGAACAGCGGGGGAATGAGGAAAGGTTAATATTGTTATTTTTTTTTTTGTTAAATCAGTGAGTACATTGTGGTGGCCATAATACTGTATGGAGGACTATGGGAAGTGCATGATACTGTCTGGAGGACTATGTGGAGTGCATTATACTATATGGAGAACTATGAGGACTCCATTATATTATATAGAGGTCTATGTAGAGTGCATTATACTATATGGAGGACTATGGGAGTGCATTATACTATATGGAGGACTATGAGGAGTGCATTATACTATATGGAGGATTATGAGGAGTGCATTATACTATATGAAGGATTATGAGGAGTGCATTATACTATATGGAGGACTATGGGGAGTGCATTATACTATATGGAGGACTATGGGGAGTGCATTATACTATATGGAGGACTATGGGGAGTGCATTATACTATATGGAGGACTATGGGGAGTGCATTATACTATATTGAGGACTATGGAGAGTGCATTATACTATATGAAGGATTATGGGGTGCAGTATACTATATGGAGGACTGTGGGACCCATTATACTATATGGAGGGCTACATGAGGGCTATTATAACATTTGTAGGGCTCTGTGGAGGCTATTATATTATTTTGAGGGCTATGTTGGAGTCTTTACACTTTATGGAGGGCTATGTAGGGGCCATTATACTGTATGCAAGCAATTATACAGTGTGAATTTTTCTGTGCGGTCCATCATACTGTGTGCAGGGCTGTGTGGGGTCATTATACTTTTTGGAGGGTTAGTGTGGGCTATTATACTGTGTAATGAGGTGTGGGGCTGTTATACTGCATCGAGGGCTGTGTGGGGGTCACAGTTGGGGGATCATACTGTGTTGAGGGTCACCATCCTTTGCAGGGGGAGTTGGTGGAGCACAGTAGGGTCATCATACTGTGCGTGTGGAGGGTACTGTGGATAAATTCACTTTTGGGGTATCATACAGTGTTTGTGTGGCACTTTTGTTTGCATCATACTTTATGGGGGCAATGAAAAGGAAATCTAGGGCTTCAGTAAGAGGAAAATTACTTCGTAAAGCCTGCAAAGTTGTGAGATATGCTCTTCTGTGACCTGCCGAATAATAATATATATATATATATATAATTTTTTTTTTTTTTTTGCTGGGGGGCCCAATCAGAAGTTATGCTATTAAGCCCCATGATTTTTATATATGCCCCTGGCCACATGCAAACTTCACTGACTCTATCAAAAACAGACAAACAGATTCTCTGGGCTAGAACCAACCATCCCAACATGTCAGGTGCTGACAAACAGATATTTGTTGGCAGATCCATCCACTTTTGGTGGGATTTACCAGATATCTAATGTCTATGGCAAGATTTTGTGTGAGAGGTGATTAAAATAACTGCAAACGTTATAAAACAAAAAGTAAACACTAACTACCTCTTCCTTTTTCTCCAGTGATCCGGCACTGATGCTAAGTCGGTCCACATGGTCTTTGTTTATAAACAGCCTACATGTGGCTGCTGCAGCCAATCAGTGGCAGCAGCGGTCACATACCATACTCTACTGACATCTCCACTTAGTGCTGCACTATGATGGCATTAGTATGGTCAACATGGTGCAGAGCCAAGAGATGATGCCAATAGAGCAAAAATAAAAAGCCACAACATAAAAATATATCAACATTTTTCTATTCTACATTTTTATTTTCTTCACACATATTAGAAACTAAAATCAAATACATGACATTTTCATTTTCAACTCATCCTGTATTGGAAGAGTAGATTAAAGAAAGAGAAGTAAAAGTCTTTCCTATATACTAGTGATTGACAATCTGTCAATTGCGATAGATCAGTAAATTGCCAATGGGTCTCAGGTAAATTGAGTGCTGAGTGCTACTTCAAATTTTATCCAAGTCCTCAGGACGCAGATGAAGATAGAGGCTGCAATAGGATCAAGAGCCATCCGCTGGCCCACAGCCCACAAGAATGCATGTCTCAGGAGTGGGTAAAGGGCCTGCTTGCGACTCCTGTGTATGCACACACACTTCTAGCCCACTTTGCCTCAACCCACCTGCTCCACAGCTTTCCTGGGAATTCCTGGGTTTTGATGAGGGGAAAAAGGAGCTAAGAAAGTAAGAATTATTAGTCAAGGTACATTGGGCACCCGAAAATTATCAATACTGAGCGTTCATTGGCCAGGTACCATTTAAATATCCACTCTTTCCAGCACCCCATCACCCCTGGACGAAGCATTTCTGTGCGAAACGCGCGTCTGGTGAGGTGGGTGCCTGGACTTCATACATACGTTCTTTGGTAAATATCTTTTCTGTTCTATATATTTACTTCACGTAGTATTGGATTGTCATTAATATGTTGTATTGACCATTTATTGATATATGTGCTGTTATCGTGGGTATATAGGGAGTGACCATTAAATATATCCCTACTATAGGATTGATAATATTCAGTTGGTTGCACTTTAGTATATATTACATATACCCTGATGTTTACTCATGGGTCTATATGACCTCCCTATACATGGAAACAAACTGGATGTGATTATATATATATATATATATATCTGTTGTTATAATAAAACATATGACTGACCATAATATGTAAATACTCTTTTTTCTACAACTTTTATCTTTATATATCTACCTGCTGTGATTTTTGTACCAATTCTGTGATTACCGTTTACATTTTGTATGTCCAGGCTCACCCACCCATTTTTTCCTCTGTGGTGGTTTCTATGTTTTAATTAGGTTTACATTATATTTATTTTTTATATATTTCAATAAAGTTTTGCAATTTTAACTTTGGCCATATAATTAATTTTTGTCGGATGTTTTGGTGTTATTGGTCTCTTTGTTTGGCCTACAGGATTTATTTAAATTGGTGTCTATTGATGTACCATGTCTGTCAGAAGGGTAGGGTAATTATGAGGGGATGAGGACTATGAGGTGATAAGGACTGTTACCAGGTGGAGATGTGGGGGTATCGGGATGAGGGTAGGTTATGCTTTGGAGACTGTCAGCAGGAGGGAGAAGGTACTTTGCTTTAGGGATCTTTGAGGAACACAAGGAACCAAGGGCAGCATGTATCAGACACTAGCTCCAAGATATGTTTGACTACGAAAAACTTCTACGTGTCAGAGAAAAACATACTGCAAAAGCCGTCGAGGAACGAGCCCCATGGTTGACTAGTTGGATAGGACGGATCCTCATGGACTTCTCCCCTGGAGTGACAGGTCTCTCTTTTCTTGCGTGTGTAGGGAGAGAACTGTCACTCACTGGCAGTGGGTGGGGAGAAGCCGCTCCGGACCAGCCTGTCCGACTAGCCTCCCGTGCGGCTCGGTCCCCAGATTGTTTTAAAGTATGTTTTTCTCTGAAATGCTGCAGTTACCCTCTAGTCACTGGATGTAATTGTTTAAAAAGTAATAACAGTAAAGGGAATCTGTTACCATGTTTTTGCTATGTAATTTGACAGTAGTTTGATGCAGGAACTGGGACCCTGATTCCAGTGATGTATCACTTGTGGGGCTGTGTGTTGGTAATGCAATAAAATCAGTGTTTTAGCAGTGGGACATTTTCACTACAGGACTAGGTGTCACGTGCCATGTAGTCCTCCTGTGCTGTATAACACCGCCTCCCCACTGATTAGGAGGTTTATGTCAATGCACAGTGTACCCAGAAAGCTGCCAATCAGTGGTGTGGCGGGGTAATACAGGGCTTAGCATTCTGAGCACTGCTAGACCTGCAGCAGAGAAAATAGGGATTCTATCATAATGACTGCATGCAGACCACTAAGTAATATATCGCTAGAATCAGGATCTCTGCCTCTATATTATAAGATCACAGATTCCATTGTAAAAAAAAAAACTGCTGACAGATTCCCCTTAAAGAGACAAGGAACAGTGCATGATGGCAGCACAGATGACAATTACACAGAACTATTCTTATAGGACATGTCTGAAAGCACAAAGCTGTTTCCATGAGCAATGATAAAGCAAATGATGTAAGAAGTTACTAAACCTTTATGTAGAATTGCTGTAGACAAATCCTGCAGCAGACTCCTTCAGCCGGAAGATTTCCCTGCTCTTTGCAGAGCAGCACATTATCATTAATCATCTATGGATTATACAGAGGCTTTGTTTATGCATTATAGTTGTGACGGGTGCTTGGTATCTTTGCCTCCAGCATTTTGTCCTATCACTGATAGGGAGCTAAGAATACTAAACATTGTATGTATATTCATCTTAGGAGAGCCTGGGGACATGGTGGGAATGTGCGCATGTCGCTGAAATACACCTAGCAACACTGGTTTAACCACCGACAAATGATAAGACATCACTTTCAATGACACTTACTGGGATTCAAACCAATGTGTATATGTGCCAAGAGTTTTTATGGAAGGTTTATTCTTTATATGTCAATCGCTGCCATTAAAAATGTACGTCAAAGACAGTGTCCCTGCCTGTGATTGTTAGCTCTCACGCTGAAGCTGCATTTTTCCCTACACATGCTGACTGATTTAATCAGCCATCATGTGCCTTTAACAGGCTCCACCTGCGGCTGTTAAACAGTTAATCCCGCCATCAGTCACTGACAGCAGGATTTAACACGCGCCAGCCGGAAGAGCATCATTCATCCCACCCAACAGCCCCGTCACGTGATCGCGGGGCGCCGATGGGTTGTCTGCTGATGACCCTCGCACCTGTCACCATGAACCTTCTGTGAACGCCGGATTTCTCATAGATCGTGATTTCTGCTATATATAGCAGAGCTGAAGCCCTGCTATGTATAGCACAAGCGATCGAACAACTGCAGCTTCAAATTTCCAAAGGGGACTATTGAAGACAGTAAAAACTAAAAAAAAAAAAAAAAAAAGTTTTTAAAAATATGAAAAAAGTAAAAAAACAAACACAAAAGTTCATATGAACCCCCTTTTGCACCATTAAAAATAAATCAATTAAAAAATAATATACACATATTTGGTATTTCTGCGTTCAGAAATATCCGATCTATCAAAATATAAAAGAACTTAATCCGATCGCTAAACGGCGTAATGAGATAAAAACATCAAAACGCCAGAAATATTTTTTTTTGGGCCACCGCAACCTTGAAATAAAAGGCGATCAAAACATTGTATCTACCACAAAATGGTATCAATAAAAAAGTCAGCTCAGAGCGCAAAAAATAAGCCCTCACACAGCTACATATCCCGAAAAATGAAAACCTTACGGGTTCTTGGAAAATGGTGATAAAACAAAATATATATATATATTTTTTTACAAATTTCCCAATTTTTTTCACCATTTAGAGAAAAACTATACATGTTTGGTATCTGTGTACTCGTACTGACCTGGAGAATTAGAATGGCAGGTTAGTTTTACCATACAGTGAACATGGTAAATAGGAAAACCCAAAAATCAATTGTGAAATTGCATTTTATTTTGCAATTTCAACGCACTTGGAATCTTTTTTCTAATTTTCCAGCATACTATATGGTAAAATGATTAGTGTTGTCCAAAAGTACAACTCGTCCTGCAAAAAACAAGCCCTGATACAGCCATATTGACGGAAAAGTAAAAAAGTTCTGGCACTTGGAAGAAGGGGAGGAAAAAAACAAAACTGAAAAACGGGAAATTGCTGTGAAGTGAAGGGGTTAAAGAAGCACTCGCATCAAAATATTTATCATCAGTATATTGCAGTCATCATATTATATAGCACTGTGTACTTACAATTGCTTATTTTGCCTTTCTACCCAGATAATTCTTCTCTTTTCCATTAGGTTCATGATATCACGTGATTAAAAACTGACTAGCTGAATCCTTCTAAGCTCTATGTAGAAACAGGAGGTCTATTTTACCCTATATGAGTCATGAGTCACTGCAAAAGTCCCTGTAATCGTTGGTTGCCAGGAGAGAGCAGGAGCTATTGCATCCTAGTAGACTCAGATTAGTAAAAAAGAATATGAAAATAACATAAAAATTTGTCCCCAAGTATCATGTATTACATGTCTCACACAGGAGAAACCTCTTCTAAGTTATTGTGGGGGCGTGTTCTTTTTGCTGCCTGCTTATGATTGGGCAACATCATACAGGAGAAAAAGTGCATGCCCCAGAGATTAATCTCTGGTAATGCCCCCTTGGAATTAACATATATTATAACCTAAACTTTTCAAGCTAATGTCTCCACCACAGAGATGAGAAATTAAAAAAAATAAAAATAAGCTTTATTCAGTTCTGCAGTCTCTATTCCATAGTGTGGTCAGCTTAATACGCTCAGACTTGTGAAAGGTCCCTTTTAAAACCTTTTTTTGCATTTATGTTTCTTTCAGGTGCTTCACATTAATTAATGAGAAACTGAAAAAAAAATTTTATATCTCTCTTAAAATGTTAATTTATCCCCAAATTCTACATTTTCACAAGAGCTAATAGGAGAAAATTAGTCCTACTATTTGTTATATAATTTTTTCCGATATGTTGTCAGAAACTACTGTTTGGATACACGGCTGGGCTCAGAAGGGAAGGAGCCTATTTGACTTTTGTAGCTTAGATTTTGCTGGAACAGGTTGTGGGCACCATGCTGCTTTTGCAGAGCCGTCAAGCTGCTAGAAAGCAGAAAACTCTCCAAAGCGATCCCAATCTTGGAAACTAAACTCCTCAAGGAATTCATCTGTGAAGGTAATAATTATTTTGACCGCACAGGTGTTTCACAGAATGTTATAACATTGGGAAGTTAAAATGAAAAATATATTTTTTTCCAATAAAATGTTATTTAGCCTCACATTATTAATTTTGAGAAGAGGTAATGAGAAACAATGCACCTTGCATTTTTTGTTATGCAATTTCTGCTAAGTAAGGCAGTACCCAATGTGTGGCCATAAAACAGTGGGGCTCAGAAGTTTAGGAACACCTTTTGGCTTTTGTAGCACAGATTTTACTGGAATAGTTTTCGGGAGCCTTGTTGGATTTGCATTTCTCTTGAGGTACATGTACAGTGACCTCATTTTGGAAACTACCCTCCTCCTAGAATTCACTAATGAGTGTTGTAAGCATTACGATTCTACAGGTGTTTCCAGATATTAGATCACAGTGATATTTGCATTTTTTTTACATACACATGTATGCAGGGGCGTACGCAGCAATTGGGCCCACCCCAAAAAAAGCCCTTACTATTTGCCTGGGTCACAGAAGACCATATCTCACAGCTTTTCAGCCCTTACAAAGTAATTTTCCTCCTATTGAAGCCCCTAGATTGCCCATTCATTGCCCCTATAAAGTATGATGCCAACTATAGTGTCCCCCCGAAACACAGTATGACACCCCACAGTGAATTCTTCCACGGTACCAACCATACACATGGTATGATGACTCTTCTATACCCACCTCCCCCTCAACCCTTCGCCCGGAAAAGTATAGTGACCCCAACACAGAATGATGCCCCGACTGTGATCGCCACACAGCCCTCTATACAGTATAATGGGCCGCCGCACAGTATAATGGCCCCCACATCCCTCCACTCAGTATGATGGCCCCAATACAACTATCCACACTGTATAATGGTCCCCACTAGCCCTCCAAATAGTATATAGGCCCCCACCAAGCCCTCTAAACAGCATAATGACCCCCACACAACCCTCTATACAGTATTATGGCCCCTGAAAAAACTTTCACACTGTATAATTGTTTACATACATTATAATGATCCCCAGATAGCCCTCCAAACAGTATAATGACCCCTGACATAGCCCTGCAAACAATATAATGCCCCTCCAACATAGTCCTGCTTACAGTATAATGCCCCTCCCCACATAGTCCTGGAAACAGTATAATGACCCCTACATAATCTTACAAAGAGTATAATGCCCCCCCATATAGTCCTGAAAACAGTATAATCCCCCCTCCCATATAGACCTGCAGACAGTATAATGGCCCCCACATAGCCCTCGATTCAGTATAATGGGCCCCACATAGCCCTCCATACAGTATTAGGGGCACCACATAGTCCTCCATACAGTATTAGGGGCACCACATAGTCCTCCATACAGTATAATGGGCCCTTATAGTCAGCAAATTACGGTATACTATTTTATGGCCCTGCCCCCATCACAGAGATTGCCCTCAATAACACTTGTAATGTTACTTGGGACAGTAGTTGAGATTATGATACCACTATTGGTGGAAATATACAGTGGGGAAAAATAAGTATTTGATACACTGCCCATTTTTCTAGTTTTCCCACCTACAAAGAATGGAGAGGCCTGTAATTTTTATCGTAGGTACTTTTGAACTGTGAGAGACAGAATCGTAAAAACAATCCTGAAAATCACATTTTATGATTTTTACATAATTAATTTGCATTTTATTGCATGAAATAAGTATTTCATACAATAGAAAAACAGAACTTATTATTTGGTACAGAAACCTTTGTTTGCAAGTACAGAGGTCAGACATTTCCTGTAGTTTTTAACCAAGTTTGCACACACTGCAGCAGGGATTTTGGCCCACTCCTCCATACAGATCTCCTCCAGTTCTTTCAGGTTTTGGGGCTGTCGCTGGGCAACATTGAGTTTCAGCTCCCTCCAAAGATTTTCTATTGGGTACATGTCTGGAGACTGGCTAGGCCACCCCAGTACCTTAAAATGCTTTTTACAAAGCCACTCCTTAGTTGCCCTGGTTGTGTGTTTCAGGTCCTTGTCATGCAGGAAGACCCAGCCACGACCCATCTACAATGCTCTTACTGAGGTAAGGAGGTTGTTGGCCAAAATCTCGCGATATATGACTCTATCCATCCTCCCTTCAGTACAATGCAGTCGTCCTGTCCCCTTTGCAGAAAAGTACCCCCAAGGTAGGATGTTTCTCTCACCGTGCTTCACGGTTGGGAAGCTGTTCTTGGGGTTGTACTCATCCTTCTTCCTAGAAAACACATCAAGAGGAGTTGATACCAAAAAGTTCTATTTTGGCCTCATCTGACCACATGACCTTCTCCCATGCCTCCTCTGGATCATCCAGATGGTCATTTGTGTACTTCAAAGGAGCCTAGACATGTGGTGGCGTGAGCAGCGGGATCTTGCGTGCCCTGCAGGATTTTAATCCATGATGGCTTAGTGTGTTACTAACGATAATGTTTGAGACTGTGGTACCAGCTATTTTCAGGTCATTGACCAGGTCCTCCCATGTAGTTCTGGGCTGATTCCTGATCATTCTCAGAATCATCCTTACCCCACAAGGTGAGATCTTGCATGGAGCCCCAGACCAAGGAAGATTGACAGTCATCTTGTGTTTCTTCCATTTTCTAATAATTGTGCCAACAGTTGTTGCCTTCTCACCTAGCTGCTTGCCTATTGTCCTGTAGCCCATCCCAGCCTTGTGCAGGTCTACAATTTTGCCCCTAGTGTCCTTAGACAGCTCTTTGGTCTTGGCCATGGTGGAGAGATTGGAGTGTGTTTGATTGAGTGTGTGAACAGGTGTCTTTTATACAGTTAACGAGTTCAAACAGGTGCACTTAATACAGGTAATGAGTGCAGAGTAGGAGGGCTTCTTAAAGAAAAACTAACAGGTCTGTGACAGCCAGAATTCTTGCTGGTTGGTAGGTGATCAAATACTTATATCATGCAATAAAATGCAATTTAATTATTTAAAAATCATACAATGTGATTTTCTGTTTTTTATTTTTAGATTCTGTCTCTCACAGTTGAAGTGTTCCTGCGATAAAAAATACAGACCTCTCCATTCTTTGTAGGTGGGAAAACTAGAAAAATCAGCAGTGTATCAAATACTTATTTTCTCCACTGTATGTGGTCTGCCTTCTGTAAATGATGTCCCCCCATAATTCCTGATTCTACTTGTGGAATATTGTAAAAAGAAAGAAAAAAAAAAAAGTCAAGACAAAAAAAACTCAGGATACTTATTTTCTTTCTTTTTTTTATTGAAATAGCAGTAAGAAACATTGTAATAAAACTATTACCGGCCCTTTAAGAAATTAAACCATGATCACAATGATTCTCAGGTCAGACCCCATGGAGACCACAGAACTAGCTGTGGCCATTGAGGACCGGTTGAGAGGCACTGGAACCAAAGATCCAGAGGAAGGAGAAGAAACCCCCCGGAGAGTTCTGCCTCAGGGGGGAAAAAATTCCTTCCTGACCCCAGTTGTGGCGATCGGATATTTCCCTGGATCACGTCTGTCCTGCTGCATATTTCTGTATATCTGTATGTATTATAAGCTCAGGAGAGCCGACTTGGAAATGAAAAGATAAATACACCCTGCTCAAGAGGAGCTTACAATCTAATATACAATATACATGCTGCTGAGAGCTTACAGAAAAATCTACATCCTGCTCCAACGAGTTTACAATCTAATATACACACTGCTGTGCGACTAAGCCAAAGCCAGAAAGAGGTCGCGGCGACCAGACCAAAGCCAGAGAGAGGTCGCGGCGACCAGACCAAAGCCAGAGAGAGGTCGTGGCGACCAGACCAAAGCCAGAGAGAGGTCGTGGCGACCAGACCAAAGCCAGAGAGAGGTCACGGCGACCAGGCCAAAGCCAGAGGGAGGTCGTGGCGACCAGGCCAAAGCCAGAGAGATGTCATGGTGACCAGGCCAAATCCAGAGAGAGAGAGAGGGCGTGACCAGGTCAAAGCCAGAGAGAGAGCACGATCAGGCCAAAGCCAGAGAGAGGTCGTGGCGACCAGGCCAAAGCCAGAGGGAGGTCGCGGCGACCAGGCCAAAGCCAGAGGGAGGTCGCGGCGACCAGGCCAAAGCCAGAGGGAGGTCGCGGCGACCAGGCCAAAGCCAGAGGGAGGTCGCGGCGACCAGGCCAAAGCCAGAGGGAGGTCGCGGCGACCAGGCCAAAGCCAGAGGGAGGTCGCGGCGACCAGGCCAAAGCCAGAGGGAGGTCGCGGCGACCAGGCCAAAGCCAGAGGGAGGTCGCGGCGACCAGGCCAAAGCCAGAGGGAGGGTGCGGCGACCAGGCCAAAGCCAGAGGGAGGGCGCGGCGACCAGGCCAAAGCTCTTAGCTACTCTGAGTTTGTTTGGCATACAAACATTGATGTAAAAATGCTGATGTGTGAATGAGGCCTAAAGGCTCATGCAGACAAGCATATAAATCGGACATGCGATATCAAATTTTTCATCAGATAGCACACTGACCCATGTTAATCAATACGGCTGTTCAGATGAATGATTTTTTTTCATCCATGAGAAAAAAATCGCAACATGTACTGATGAGACTCATCTATTCAAGTCTATGGGTGCGTTAAAAAAAAAATCGGATCCCACACAGAACATCCGAGTGGAATCCGATTTTTACGGCTACATTTCTACTATAAACCTAGGACACTGTATGTGATCATGCAGATTTATTAATGTAGATATGTGAAAACAGATCACACACGGACGTCATATGGACATCACACAGATGTCACATAGACACATGGATGAAAATCGGATGTAAATTTAAAAAATTTCGTCCGAGTTTTCTGGATGAAGCTTGGACAATTTTTCATATGCTCGCCAGCAGCGTAGACAAAAGCTGGCTATAGACATTAGGAGGCCATAGATCGAACTATACTTCGGCCCATCGAACTATACTTCGGCCGATTGTACGGCCGACAGCCATCTCTCCCATACACAGGCAAATTTCCTTTAAAGGGAACCTGTTACATCCTCGAAGCAAGTCAAACCGCCAATACAGTGTTAAATTGGCTTATCCATGCATTGCACCACAGTGATTGATGTCCCACACAATGTTCTTATATTGGAAGAAAACACGTCTTAAGGCCCGTCACACTTAGCGACGCTGCAACGATCCCGACAACGATACGACCTGTCAGGGATCGTTGCTGCGTCGCTATGTGGTCGCTGGTGAGCTGTCAAACAGGCAGGCTCACCAACGATCAGGGGAGCAGCGACATCGTGGAAAGAATCTTTCCACGATGTCCTGCTCCTGGTTACGAGCCTGCTGAATCAGGAGCAGGCTGGTAACTATGGTAAACATCGGGTTACTAGGGGCACACGAGCTCCTAGTAACCCGTTGCTTATCATGGTTACCACTCTGCTACAGTGAGCGGGAGGTTACCGCTCACTTTAGCAGGCTCGTAGCCATGATAAACAGCGGGTTACTAGGTGCGCGTGTGCCCCTAGTAACCCGATGTTTACCATAGTTACCAGCCTGATCGCTGCTCCCGCTGGTCACACACAGCGATGTGTGCTGACCAGCGGGAGGGCAAAGACCAAAAAATGGTCCAGGACACTTTGCCGCGATCAGCGACCTCACAGCAGGTGCCTGATCGTTGCAAAGTGTCACACATAGCGACATCGCTGGTGAGGTCGCTGTTGCGTCACCAAAACCGTGACACAGCAGCGATCTCGCTATGTGAGACGGGGGCTTTATGCACAGATCATTATATGCAAATGAACTGAGAATAGTATGGCAAAGCATCGCTACCACCAGAATAGTCCTGACTTGGATTATGTGTCTTGATTGACATCCTTTACTCATTCTGCAGCATCAGCATCTTAGAACTGCCTGGGAATGTGTAAGGCCAGGTTCACACAAGCATATAAAATATTGTCTGAGTTTCATCCAGAAAACTCGGATAATTTGTTTTCATGGGCAGCACTCTACCCCAATGAAGCCTGAAGCACTCTCTCCAGAAAGGCATAGACACAGAGCTAGCAGCTGAGTAGAGCGCTCCAGCTTTTCAGTGTGTACTTGGCGTTACCGTGCCTTCCTTTGCATGCACAGTGTGCTGATAACTCTGGGGAGGGTGCGCCTGGATGATATTATGCTGATGTTAGTATAGAAGATATCAATTATGACCCCTGTGGATGTGATTACAGGGTCTGAGGCAGAACTAGTCTAGGGGAAGCAAGTAGTCCTGGCTCCTGAATGGCACATAAAAGTTTTTTTTTTTTTTTTTTTTTTTTACAATATAGAAACATTTGTGTGGGACATCAAGCACCGTTTTGGAGTGCAGGTATAAGACAATTTAACATTATAGAAGCGGCTTGGCACCCTTGGGGGACCTGACGGTTTGCCTTCAACGGGCATTGACTTATTAACTAAGCAAACAAGCTGGCAAGCAACGTAAAACTTCATGAATCTATTCATGAGATGCACAATAGTTTGGAAATCCTGTAGTACAGCATACCTGGTGCAGCTTTATAGCAGATCATGTCATGGAGGGACCGTTACAGTGGACAGATCCATATACATACGTGTGCCTTGCGCAAGTAAATTTTGGCATCTGAGCTTGCAAAAGTTTGGAGTTTCCAATAATTTGATACTGCTGTGGACTAAAACAAGCTCCATTATTGGAAAATTACGTTATAGCTTAAGGACTCATTCAGACGTCAGTATTTTGCACGTACGAGAAAAATAGACAGGTTATTTTGATCAGAGGGTGGTCCAAGTGTCATCAGTTTTTCTTGTCCGTGGAGTAAAAGCCCCAAAAGGTTTCTCTAGCTTCTCCTTTCTGACAGTTTGTGAAAATCAGACTACGCTCAAATGTCGTAAGGGAAAAATTACGGACGTCTGAAAAAGGGACAAAAGGAGATCGAACCATCTGCATCCGGATGGTAAAGTTTGGATGAACATCACTTACCTGTATGCCATCTTGTGTAATCCTCTGACTGTTTGGCTGTGTGCACACACCATCTTTTAGAAGCCGGCGCATCCAACAAGTCGGCATCCCAAGCAAAGCCGCTTCAGGAAGACGCTGGTGGCTGCTTCCTTGAAGCGTCTTCGCTGGCGGGCTTTCCAACATTCTGGCGTATACGGAGTATATCACTTCTTTTACGAAACCTGAAGTGGTAGAAAGTTGTGACATAAGAAGGGATATGCGCACAGCAAACTCGTTTTGTCAGTCCTGTGCATTTTGTTCATTTCATGAACTGAGCCAAGACTGCAGACAAGTAGATATTTTTTCTGAAACATTCCAGTGTTCCAGAGAAAATATAGACAGAAGATGAGGCCGGTGACCATATCCAGAGACGAGACTAGTCCGACACCTCCCCCGGGCCAGTTTTTCCAGAACTGATGCAGGTAATTGACAGGTCATTCTCATAGCAGCAGCAACGGAGAAGGAGGCTGGGGGCGGCACCAGAATAGTGTCGTCACTTCTTATGGTCTCCTGCTTGCTCGTCTAAATATATTTTCTATGAGAGGCCGGAACGTTTCAGGGAAAAATATACCTGGCTGCAATTGTGCAACCAGCTCTGATGTATGCTGTCCACCATCTGGGCAGCATGACTCAAGTGACAGCTTCCCTTTAAGCTTTGATTGAACGTCCTTTAACGTCTATGTAAAAGAAAACTCCCTTCCCCATAATTATATCAAATTAATGAATGTACAGGCCTCAATCATCAGTGTTGTGTGGACACAGTATCTATCTGTAAACCACAGTACTCCTGGAAGACAGTGACTCAGGTAATGTAATATTCATCAGACATATCAATAATTCAAGGGACTGAACATCGGGTAAAGTTGTATTTCATATCAGAGGATATGTCATTGTTCTCATGCCCACTGGCTTGGAGCAGGCCCTGGAAAGATAAAATGTGCACTCAGCGGATGGAAGCTTATGTCAGAGTTGTGTGATACATTTGTAGGCCTTTGACACTGGCTGGTTTCCTAATGGGCTGCACACAGCTTTCCTTGCCAAAACAGGTTGTTGCCTGTACAGACGATCTACTCCCCCAACCATAGAGGTCAACTCACTCGTTTTATTCACTTTTACAAAAACATTTTACAGAATTCTCTGTTGGCAACCTCAACGTTTTCCATCATTAGCTGAAACCATAATGCAATGTTGGATTCCTCCTGTGTCAGACACCCTCAGCAACTTGCGGCCCCCATTGATTTACCATGCAATCCTTCGGGTTCCACCGCAGAGCCACTCGATTTGAAGGGAAAAATGAAGATTCATTCAGCACTATTCTGCCAAAATCAAAGCAATCTGCAGCCGTGGCTCATAAGAGAGCCTCCCATGAAATCACAAGTTGTGGGTACATTCCACTACACCCCATGATGAATACGGATCCCAGATCAGACATTGTGAAGAAATGTTGACCCAATATAAACTTCAAAACAAAATGAGAACTTTTCCACTAAATCAGGACTCTTGGCATGTAGGAGAGGAGTGGGCCCTCACCTTTTTTCTAGGCCGAACTGCACAGAACATCCTATAGCCTGATATGGCCTCAAAACGTGTCCGCGGTAGTGCCATGGAGTAAAGAGGAACCACAGGAACAAGGAATGGAAAGTAGGAACTTGTGGCACTAAGGAGTCTCAACAGACGTTCTGGAAGATCTCCACTTTCTGTGGGAACTTCCTGAAAAAGTGACGTCATTAAAAATTATTCTAAGCCATTCTACATTTTTTATTTTGGTGTGCTATAAAGACACGCTTTTGGACTTTGCCCAGAAATAGAGTCCCTTGGACACTCTAAAGTAGGGCAATAATGAAATGTAAGCAGAGTCTAATGTGGCAGCAGAAAGTGATGGAAAAAGCTTTGGCCTAAAGAGGTTTTTCCCATGACAGACATAAATCACCAATCCAGGGGATAGGTGATAAGTGTCTGATTGTTGGGAGTACCACCAATTCAAAGAACGGGGGTCCCAAAAGAAGATGGAAAAGAGCAGCATAGTTGCCTATGCCTGCGGCCATGCCATTAATGTCAGTGGTACTGTTACTGCCTACAGTCCCATAAGCACCGGGATAGATTTATTTAGAATAGTCTTTTATATAAGCAAGTCTTAAACTCAATAATAGAATAATCCATGTATTTATCAATATGCAAATTAGGCTGCAAGTGCTCTGGGTGTGACTGAGCACTTCCCAAGCCTCTGCCTCCCCAGCTCAAGTCCTCGCCTTGCCTTTCCCATTACGTTTCAGCATTAAAATTTTGATAAAAATATGTAATTCAATTTTGTTGAGCGTCAGCTGAACAGAAAAGTTGTGTGTAATTTTTGCACCAGCAACTATTTGAAACATTTTTTGGCGCTCCATACAACAAAAACTAGAGCAGATTGATTAATAAATTCACTCCATAAATGGAGAAGCTGTGATCATGCACAACTATGCCGTTCTATTCAATCACCACCACAGTGAAGAAGAGCGGTGGATCGGGACGCCCTTTCCGGTGAGGAGTTGATATCCCAGCAGAAATGTATCACCTTTCTTGTAAACAATTAATAAACGGGTCTTTGAACAAAAGACTTAGACATCCAGCCATGCATCTTGGCACTTCTAAGCTCTTAAAAAGTATCTAAACTTTTTTTTAATAATTTTGTTCAGTATGAAAATTATTAAACTGCCATAATGATATGCATGTGCTCTGGAGCTATGCTTCTGTATTCATATATTCCTATCTCTGGCTTCTGACGGGTCACTGCGCTTTCAGTGACCTGCCTATTATTTTAAAAACTGACTATGTAATTTCTATGCCCATGTGAAATTTACATATCCCAAAATGGTCGCCCGACGCCTGCGTAGTAGCCGAGAGATGCTACTGCGCAAGCGCGGGCCATATTGCTGCAGGCAAATTTATTTTTCCTCTAGCAAAATGGCGCCCGCACGTGCGCAGTAGCATCTATCGCTTGCCGATGCTACTGTGCACGTGCCATTTTGCTACAAGAAAAAGAAACGTGCCTGCAGCAATATGGCGCCCGCCGCCCGCGCTTGCACAGTAGCATGTCTCAATTGCCAAGATGCTACTGCGCATGCGTGGCGCCATATTGCTGCACCCACACTTTTTCCAAAAGCAAAATAGCGCCCGCACGTGCGCAGTAGCATCTCTCGGCAACCGACAGATATTACTGCGCATGCCTGGGCGGCCATTTTGGGATATGTAAATTTCACGTGGGCAGGGAAATTACACAGGCAATATTTAAAACAGTAGGCAGGTCACTTAAAGGACAGTGACCTGTCAGAAGCCAGAGATAGGAATACATGAATACAGAGGCAGAGCTCCAGAGCACATGCATATCATTATGGCAGAACTGAAACTAAAAGATTATAAAAGAACCACTGGACGGATTTCATCATCAAAGGTATCATTTAACTCAGTGTAACGGCACCCACCTGAAAGTGTATGTAGTTTACTGAGCACAATCCTGCTGACAGGTGCGCTTTAATAAACTTCTTGAATGTGGTTTTGAGCACCTTGAGGGGTGCAGTTTTTAGAATGGTGTCACTTTTGGGTATTTTCTGTCATAAAGACCTCTCAAAGTCACTTCAAATGTGATGTGGTCCCTAAAAAATGGTTTTGTAAATTTTGCTGTAAAAATGAGAAATCGCTGGTCAACTTTTAACCCTTATAGCTCCCTAACAACAAAAAAAAATGTTTAAAAAATTGTGCTGATGTAAAGTAGACATGTGGGAAATGTTATTTATTAACTATTTTGTGTGACATAACTCTCTGAGTTAAAAGGTATAAAAATGTAAAGTTTGAAAATTGCGAAATTTTAAAAATTTACCAAATTTCCTTTTTTTCACAAATAAATGCAAGTCATATCGAAGAAATTTTACCACTATCATGAGGTACAAGATGTCAAGAAAAAACAGTGGGATCCATTGAAGCGTTCCAGAGTAATTACCTCATAAAGTGACAGTGGTCAGAATTGTAAACTTTCGCCTTGTCATGAAGGTGAAAACAGGCTCAGGGGTTAATGGTTTAAAAAAATTCTGAACAGAATCCAGTAACTTTTCTAAATTTTTTATTAATTGATGAATCTGTATGAGTGTTTCTTTTCCATGCGGAGCTCTAGTTTTTAACGGAACCATTTTGGAGTACATTTGATAGTTTAATCCAGTGTTTCCCAAACTCCAGTCCTCACGGAGCCCACAGGTCATGTTTTCAGGATTTCCTTAGTATTGCACAGGTGATGGAAGTATCATCAATGCATCAGGAATTCTCTCACCTGTGCAATACTATGGAAATCCTGAAAACATGACCTGTGGGCTCCGTGAGGACTAGAGTTTGGGAAACACTGGTTTAATCAATATTTTTTGTTTGGAGATATAGTGTTACGGGTAGATACCACACATGGTACAGAAGCATCCAGCAACCGGAGGGGTTAACAGGGTGCAGCTAGGGGGGAATGGCCAGGCCTGCCTCAGAGGGATTGAGCAGAGTCAGTTCTGAGTTGGGGAGCAAGCTGAAACGATGCAGACCTCTTTTCACCAGGCTGACTAGGGTCCTGGAACACTCTCCCACTGCAACTGCCGTGGGGTTGTTCATGGTCTCCACAGAAGAAAGTAGTGGAGCAAGGAGTTATCTGCTGCAGAGCAGGTGCAGGGATCAAACACCACTAGGCTTACCCTGCCGTTCAACCCCCTCACCGTACGTGACTGCACTAAATGTAAAGTCTGGGACGATGTGGACCGGGGACTGCTGGTAGGAGCATTGTGCTAATGGATGGACTGTGTGCTGTACTGTACTACTGAAAAGACTGTGTACTACTGTGCTGCTAAGGAAACTGTATTGCTGTACTGGAGCCTGTTGCTCAAAGGACATTTAAGTTGCACTTGCTGTGCTTCAGTAAACGTTACTGTTAAATCATTCAGAAGGACTCTCGTCAGATGTGTCTGTGCAAGCAAGTGAATCCATCGTGTGCCTGAGAGAAGCTGCAGCCTATGGTCGCCTTGACTAACAGTTTCCCCAGGATTCCAAAGAATTCATGAAACCCGTCTCGCCCCTATCTGAACTTAGGCGGCGTGCATGTAACAATGTGGTCACCAAAAAATTGGCAATTTTGGGGTTTCGATTTTTTTTTTCTCTTTAAGAGTTTACTATATGGGTTAAATGATTTTATATTTTCATACATCGGACATTCACAGACACGACGATACAGGGCATGCTTATTTTTTTTTTACATTTCTTTATTGTTAACTGAGAGAATTCCAATTTTTAAAAAATTTTTTTTTGAATTTACAATACACTTTAAATTGCTCCATATGGGACTAAACCTGTTATTGTTTGATCATCGCTTGTATTATATGATGAGGCACTTAAGTGTCACAGTACAAATGACAGCCTCCTACCACCCCAGACCTGCTCTATAACTGATATACATATGTACAGTATGAGTCATGGGCTGAAGGGCTTTAAAAAAGTGACAAAGAATTCATAATGTCTTACACATCTGTCTGAAAACAGATTCTCATGATGTCTCATCCTAACTTTAGTCTGAATACAAACCGGCAAACGGATCAATATCTATATGCTTCATGGCTTGAATAAGAGTAAGAACACTACAGGTATATGGACAAAAGTATTGGGATCACATGTCTTAATTATAGAATTCAGGTTTTTCACCCAGTCTCATGACCACAAGTGTATAAAATCTGCCCCCCTCGCCATGCCATCTGCCTTCACTAACCTTTGTGACAAAATTCCTCATTGGAAAGATCTCCTTGATACCAGCGTGATCCTGTACTACGACACCACCAGTGGAACAAGTTAGTTCATGTAGCCTCCACGAGCATTTGTGAGAGGTATTATTAAAAAGTGTAAAAAGAGTTTAGGAGTCAGAGCAAAGCAGTAGTGGAGACCTTGTAAAGTTACAGAGCGGGGTCACTGAGGGCTGAGGAACATAAGTGAATAAAAGTCACCAACCCTCTGCTGACTCCACAACTACTAAGCCCTTCTCGAGTATTAACATCAGCACAAAAAGTGCCTGGAGCTTCATGACATGGGTTTCCAAGACTGAGCAGCAGCATTCAAGTCTTACATCACCAAGCACAATGCCAAGTGTTGAATGGAGTGGTGTAAAGCAGCCACCACTGGACTCTGTAGCAGTGGAAACTGATCACACTTTTCTATCTGGCGTCTGATGGACGAGTCTGGATTTGGCCAGTGCCAGAAGAACCCCTCCAGTGAAGGGAAATCTTAATGCTTCAGCATACAAGACATTTTGGATAATTGTTTTTCCTTGTGGGAACAGTTTGGGGAAGGTCCTTTTCTATTTCCCATGTCTGTGCCCAGGGCACAAAGGTTGGTTCACAAAGACATGGTTGCATGAGTTTGGTGTGGCAGAACATGACAGGTTGCACAGAGCCCGGACCTCATCCCCATCCAACATCTCTGGGATAACTAGAACGGAGATGACAACCCAGGCACTCTCCTGCATCGGGGTCTGACCTCACAAATGCTCTTCTGGATGGACAAAAATTCCCACAGACACATCCAAAATCTTTTAGAAAGCCTTTCCAAAAAGTGGAAGCTGTTATAGCTGCAAAAAGTGGACCTACTCCATATTAATGTCTATGGACTTAGAATTTGAGGTAATAAAACCTCCTGTAGGTAAATCCTTGGACTCAGGTCTCTTGGACATAATCTGTTTGCAGTGCTGCAGAAATGGAAATTGCCTGAACAATTTTTATTTTGGATTCATGCATTATATAGTAATCAGATAGCCCATGTGCGCCATAACGGGTTTTTGCCAGACTCCTTTGCAATCAAAAGAGGTACTTGCCAGGGTTGCCTGCTCTCCCCATTACATTTTTTACTTGCCATTGAACCACTAGCAATCAGTCTTCGGTCAGACTTAAATATTCGAGGTGCAGAGGTAGTGTCAATGCCGCATAAACCTTTTATGTTTGCTGACAATATCCTGTTCCTTTTCACCAGACCCCAAACCTCATTACCTCCTTTATTTCAGGCGTTGTCCAGATTCAAGTCAGTATCTGGACTAGAGGATAACCCCTCTAAATCAAATGCCTTGATTTATTTCTATTCCAGCCCCTCTTGTAACACACACAAAACAGGAATTCCCCCTTCATTGGGCTACCAACAAAATGGACTATCTTGGTGTCAAACTGACTGCCAACCTCAAGTCACTTTTTACTGCAAATTATCCCCAAATATTACATAAACTCTATTACTTACTACAAAAGTTGGGTAAACGCCAACTCTCCTGGCTTGCCGCATAAATACCCTTAAAATGACATTACCCCCCCCCCCAAACTACTTTCTTTCATGTCTTACCAATCCCCATCCCATTACCTTAAAATTAGCCAACGCATGATTGATTCCTTTGTTTGGAAAGGAAGTTTCCGACGAGTAAATAGGGCCATAGTGTACCACCACCACTCGAAAGGAGGCCTAGGAATTCCCAATCTAACTATTATCAAGCCGCTAAATTAACCCTAAACCATAAACAATGTATATTCGGAGCCACCTCTTTGACTCTCCCTAGAGGCTCCAGAATGTCACCCACTGACCCTTGACACCCTATTATGGCTTCTTTCTACTCAACATAAGCATATCACCAATCCAATAATATCCCACTCAAAATCTGGGACGCCTTAAAATACTCCTCTGCCCTCATCTCCCCTTTTCTTACTCTAGCACCTCTATGGGGAAACATTAAATTTCTCCCAGTTAGGAAATCCCTTCCCACATTTCGTACACAGATTGCAGCCGGCGTCACTAGACTTCACCACCTATTTAATGTAGATGGAATTATCCCTTTCCCTATTCTTCAGGATAAATTTCTCCTCCCCAATAAAGAAATATTTCGATACTGGCAGCTCAAACATTTCATCACCTCTTTGATGAAAAACGCAACTGCGCCATGCTCCCTTATTCCCTTTGAACTAAGATGTCCCTCAACCCCCCTTCCCATCCAGCTGGCACCATCTCACTCCTCTACACCCATCTAAACCAGACCACTCAGACACTACCTCACCTACGCCTCACGCTATGAATCCGATATTGGCACCACCTTGCCTAACACAGACTGGTCTCCTGGGTATGGGACACATTCCCCAAGCTAGCACTGCTGTGATCTTAGACTCTGATGCCTGTGAGCAGGCATTATCAATAGAGGGTACAGTCACAGGATGCAATAGAAAACAAAAGTTCCCAAATGAGTGATGGAAGAACAATAAGAATGCAGAATGGGAAGGTGGAGGCCAATCGGAAGGAGCTCTAGGAGGAACCAGGCTTGTTGGATGAGCTGGAAGTCGCAACTCGTTCTGGCTCTTATAGACTTACATAGAGTGCTTGTGACTGTTACTTCTGACTTCCGGACAGTCAGACGTTGCTGTCACAAGGTGGCGCCGTGGGACCAGAGTGGCGCCAATAAAAGGTGAAAACAGAAGAGGACAAGTATAATGGTGATTTCACATTGTGTTCCAGCACCCATTCAGTGGCCCCTTTACGTCTGGACCCCCAGCAAAACGGGATTTGAAGACGGACACTCAGAAGTAGTAGACTATGTCTGGATGTTCGCCTTCAGTAGGCGTACACGCCCGAAAATGATGCATGGTAGAGTGCACGTTCGCTCTGCCGGGATTATTATAATCTATGGCCCCATCGGCGCATACGTCCGAATCCCGTTTCGCAGGGGTTCAGACGTAAGGCCTAACGGGGCCATCGAACACGTGCCAGAATGCAATGTGAAAGCTCCCTAAGACTACGGTCAAGGACCTTAAGTTAGAAGCACCACTACAGAGCTGAAAAAACAGACAGACGCTGGAGTGGTGCTTTAAGTCCTCCAGTCGGACAACAAAAATGAAATTAAGTTCATTAAAATTTAAAATAACCCTCCCCATATATAAAAAAATAAATAAAATCAAATGCATCAACATATCATAAGTTATTTTATTTTCACTACTACCCTGAGTATTCCTTTTTTATTTTATTTTTTTTAATTCTGCATACAGATCCAGAGACATGGGCCTTTTTTATCCAGTGCTAATTTTTAGGCTTTTGAAAAGAAAAAAAAACAAAAAAGCAAAGAACCACAAAAAAAACAAAAAAAAAAACGGAATTCTCAGGGAAGCAGTAGGAATAAAATGCAAGCAGAACTTTCTACTTCTGACCTGGTGACCGGTCCGCTTTAAACCACATCATATGGTGTGAATTTTTAAAAAATTGCAAAAAAAAAAAACCCCAATGAGAATGGGACTTGTTTTTTTTTTTTCTCCTTCCCCTGTCAATGTCAGGACAAAGCATGAGGAACCGAAAACATCGACATCAAATACATTCTGTAAACTCGCTGTCAGCAGACATGGCATGAAAAAAAATCAACAGGAGACGACAATAAAAGCCAAACTCAAAATGGTTTTATTTTAGTTTTAAAAAGGAAAAAAAAAATATTTAAAACTTCTAAAAACCTCTTGCTACATTTTTTAATTTCACAGAAATCATTGTAAATGCTGAGCATGGCCGGATACCTGCAGGAGATGACAGCAGCAGGTTTACTGGTACTTTGCGAGTAGAACTTTTCTTTTTTTTTACCTAGCGGATATTCTAAACCACTAGGACCCCTCTGCTTTCTTAAGGAACTGCTGGGCAGATTTCCAAATCCTGGAGAAATATTATAGAATACACCTTTAGATTTGGCATTCAGCCTCGTAATAAATAATGCTAAGTGCATACCGAGAGCTGCGTTAAACCCTGACCGGAGATACTGCATCGTCAGCCAAATTCATCATTCCTAGCGGTCAAAATGACATATCTTCTTTAAGAACTAAAGCTTAAAAGGAAGGACGAAATTCTAAAATTACAAAATAGCACCAAAGACATACAATGGCTCGCAGAACTGGATGTTTAAAATTGATAGCGAATATTTTTTCTCATGATTTGCATTGAAATCCAAGATTTTTAAAATCATGGAGCGCCCCCTTCTGGTCAATGGTCCTTTGAGAATAACTCCATAAAGATATCATTGGGCGCCACCCAGTGGTAAGCTGGGGAAGTGCAGCAAATATTCCTACCACCGTCATTTAATTCAAGTACACTTGTTGGTGCACTAATCAAACAGTTTTTCTGTTCGTACCTGTGTTTGATACAAGAAATATCCTACATGAACACTACCTTTTGGCAGCAGATCGCAGATTACTTTTTTCCTATGAATCAGAGCAGGAGAAAACCCATGTTCCTACAAGAAGCTCAGCTCGTGCACTTAAGATTAATCCTCTGCTGCAGCAGTGTCTTCAGATGCATTATTTTCCGTCATCTTCTGCAGAGTATCGCAGCCTCCTCAGAACACAACCAGAGTAGTCTGCAGAGGGTGAAATGTGCAAGGACGTACTCTGCAGCATACTCTGGCAGTACCATGTGTGTGGGACAGAACTGCCAACCTCTCTGTGCAAACCGAGGGAGGGAGGTCTCCATAGCGGACTACGCTCAGGCAGTCAGGCTCAGCGCCACTTCAGTTCTTGGTAGCATTTTCCTGGCTTTGAGTGTTCCACATGCCCCTCTTGGAGTGATAGTAGTGGAAGAAGTTTCTCAGGCGCAGCCTCTCCACCTCCAATCCATTCTGCAGCACCCTGGAAGAATTACTAGATTTGTAGTTAATCGTTACGAAAAAGGTCTGAATAATCACAGAACTTTTTTTAAAAAAAAAATAATATGACGACCTAATGATCTATCAGAACCCAAATGATCATTTTCAATCTTTGAGTGATTCAAGTACTCATTTTCCCAACAGCTCCCCCCACTGGTGAAAGTAAGCATTACAGAGTGTCCTATGTAATTAATGACAGGCTGGGTCCTCTCCACAGAAAGAAATGTGCTTTGTAGCTGCGCTTCATTTTACGACCATGTTCACACACAGATTTTTTAAGGCGTTCAAAAATGGCGACTTTTTAAATAAAAAACTGCTTCAAAATATTCTCTATTTTTGGGAAATTTTTGGAGTAAGTTTTCTTTTTTAAAGTGGTTTTGAAGAGTGTTTTTTTTTTTTTTTTTAAGGCTATGTTCACGCATCATGATTTTTTTTTTCTGCAGCAAAACCTGATCTCTTGCCAGGAGGTTGTTCAGGATTTTTGTTGCTTTTTTGTTGCGTTTTTTCAGTGATTTTTTTTTTTTCACTGTTCTTTTGTCTCTTATATGCATGTACTTAAAGTTCAGTGAAAAAAAAACAAAAATCTCTCATTCTGGTTTAGGCACAAAAAATGCTGAAAACTTGACACCTGCGTTTTTTTCCACTACCCTTTACTTCCAATGAGTGAAAAAACGATGAAAGAAGTGACAGGCTCTATTTTGCAAAAAAACACGCAAAGCACAAAATCCTGAACAAAAAAAAAAAACCATGATGTGTGCATGAAATTTCTGGAATCTCAGACTTTGCTGAAAATTTGCATTAAAAAAACGCATCAAAAACGCATCAAAAAAACATGATGTGTGAACATAGCCTAAAGCTTAGTTTGAAGTGCCTTTTTTTCACACACCTCTTCAGTAAAAGAAAAAAAAAAATCTTAAAAAAAAAAATCCTCATATGAAGACGTAATGCCCATAGCCTATGTGAAAACGGCATATTTCATCTGCCTGAAAAAGTGCCACAAAACCACCTAAAAATAGACATACTGCACAGCAATGTCAAAATGACATTGCTGTGCACATGTTCAGACTTTTGTTACTTTTTTAACAGTTTTAGGTATCGGAGCGGTTAAAAGAAATAACATGCTCATACTTTGGGTGGCTTCTGCTTGGAAGCGGCTTTGTGAAAGAAAACTCTGGCGGCTCAGCCAGATTTGGTTTGCCCCGATGAAGTTTGAAACTTCGAAACGCGTAGACCAATAAACTGCAATCTTGGATTCCTGTCTCCTCATCATCTCTCTAATGGTAGCACAGTTTTAACCCATTTGATTCTAGTCTTAAAAGTAATTGAACACTTGATAATGATAAAATTTTTCGGAAAATATATGTAATCAAATAAATATGTCATTAAAAGAAAAAAAGAGACTGCAAGGAAAAAAAAATAGCTCCTACAGTAACACTGCTCCTTAAAAATGTAAATCTACTGTCAGAGCCGATGCCGCCTATTGAATTCACAACTTATTACACTGGAATAAAAAGCGCTTTTTACAATTGATAAAATAAATAAATTGCAAAGCTTCTCCTATCCATTACAGTGTTAATCATGGACAGCACAGGGATAAACATTGATGCCATCCGTGTGCTATCCAAAATATTCACAGCCCTGCAGACTTGTATGGAGAATTTTGATCCTTGACTCATATCAAAAGTGGACATGTCGCCGTGATTTTTTTGCAGACCGCTTGGTTTGCAAAAACACAGACATGTGAACAGCTCCATAGAATATAATGGTACATGTTCTATCCGTGAAAACCACAGAACATACATGTGACTCATGGATGTCTGAATGAGGCTTAAAAAGGCGGTCATGTCATTTACAAGTAATGAATGGGATCCAAGAGGTAACGTTTCTCCTTGTGGAGAGTGACATGTCAAGCCTGACATGCCGAGGTGAGGAAACTTAAGCCCCAATGCTCCTCTGGGAAATATGCAAATTGTCTCTTCAGAGAAGAAGAGGACTAGAACTCTAGTGCCACCTATAGGAAGCAGCGATCCTAAAAGTCAATATCGACTCTCTAATGAGCCTGGTCACATGACTTAGGATTAAAGCCAAAACCAAAATCTCAATTTGAAGACAGTTTGTTTCGGGGTACTGCCCCTCGTCAGTGCAAAGTGTGACATCTGGTTTGGCTGGGTGAGAGGCGCCTGACCGGGATCCAAGTCTCCGCAAGGAGAAACGTTACCTCTTGGATCCCAGTCAGGCGCCTCTCACCCAGCCAAACCGGATCTCACACTTTGCACTGATGAGGGGCAGTACCCTGAAACACAGTGTCTGCAAATTGAGATTTTGGCTTAGGCTTTAATCCTAAATCATGTGATAAGGCTCGTTAGAGAGTCGATATTGACTTTTAGGATTGCCACTTCCTATAGGTGGCACTAGAGTTCTAGTCCTCTTCCTCTCTGAAGAGACAATTTGCACAAGTAATGAATGGAATTGTCAGAATGAGCCCTTAGGCTCACGGCCAATATCCCGTGAATATATGCTGCTGTTTGTGGCAACCTGCATTCTGTCTATAGAGCAGATGGTAGGCTATGTGCAATCAGAGCCTTCTTGCTGAGTTTTAGAAGCAAAAAGTCAATATTTTTGAGGAGCTTTGAAACTTGGAGGAGGATCTGGAGAATTTATGCTCAGTTTCTGCTTCGAAAACTCAGTATACATGTGGTCCTAAAAAAACAATCAGGTTTGCTTAAATTAAAACTATTAAGACTTTCGTTCCTTTATAATGCTAAATGAACGTGTAAAATACAAAGTTTAATCGGATAACGTTCGTTTTGCATATTTCTTTTACAAATTAGTTATTAATTGCCTTTTACCAGTGCCCCTAAAGGGAACCTGTCGACATGCTGGAGGTGCCCTGACCGTCGGCATGATGATTTAGTGACGAGTGTCCTCGTTACATTAAACTATGTTTTACCCTGAAGTGCTGCGGTGTTTTAGAAAATTTATAGTTTTAGATAGCCGTGGCTCGAGGACAAGAGTCTGCTGGGAGGATCTCCTTAGGCTTCTTTCTGCACAATTTAGCCTGATCGTCAAGGCTACCCAAATCGGATTACAGAGAAAGATCTGTCAATCAAGATGATCTAGGTGTAGAAGCTGGGGGAGACCCTTCCAGAAAACATCTGCTGCACTTTTGGTCCCCGTGTGATCCGACAAACATTGCATCGCAATCGGACCAGTGTTATTATATGGGTCCGTGCACATGTCAGAAATCACAGCATGCTCGATTTGCGTCCGATACTTGGATTGACTTGCATGGCCAAGTGCAATGAGTCCATGGTAATCATTGGACTGCACTCGCGTGACATCAGAGCACTCACAGAATTGAGTAGATGGAGAAATTTTTTTCTCAATCTTCTCCTCACCCGAGAGAATCGGATCAAACTCTGACCAGAATTTCATTAGCATAAGCTACCCGATTCTCTCGGATGAGAGACTACACGGTCGTCTGCACCGAGCCTTAAGGCAAGTCATCCTGCTGGAAGAGAGCAGAATATTTGAGCTGGCAGAGTCAAAAAGTCTGGAATCTTATGTATGCGCCACTTTTTTTGCTTAGTAATACCTGTGGTATGTCACCTAGTTATCATAAATGAGGGGAAACATCCTGGGAATTTATTATGTGCCAGTTTTATGGTATTAAAAAGTTGTACATTTTGATTCACCGTATTTATGTTAGAATTTTGCGACTTTTGAGAGGAAACAAGAAAAGTGGTCTGGGTTTAATGAAAACGCGGCACCCAAATAATAGATTCCACTTTCTGCTTTAAGAGAGAACTTGTCATCAGGATTTACCCCAAACTAATGGCATGTATGTAAAGGCGCTTTAATGTTAAGTAAATCCTCACCTTTCTTGAAGAAATCTGATTTGCTGTTATAGAGAAATTCATAGTTGAAATTGTAGCTAATGAGTTACAAGTGCAGTGGGCGGGCGCTGCACTTACAGTTCTCCTGCCCTCTCTCCCTGTTCCCCGCCAGCTGTTTGCCTCCTGTATCTTGACTGGCCGTTCACTATAATATTTCAGTGACCTATCAGAGACAGGAGGCAAGCAACAGGTGGGGAATAGGGAGAGGCAGGAGAGCTGTAAGTGCAGCGCTCGCCCACTGCACTTGTAACTCATTATCTACAATTTCAATTATAGATTTCTCAAGAACAGCAAAACTAATTTCTACAAGGAAGGTGAGGATTTACTCAGCGAAAGCCATTCTAAATAAATCTGCCCAAAAGTGTATAAATTGGAGTTTACACCAAAAACAGTGTAGTGTATGTTTCAGAGTGGACAATCAGGATACAGTATATCACTAGTTAAAGGTGAATATATCACATACTTGTGTCAGCTAATATGGCTGAACTGCAGAAACTGCTCCAGAATCTCCTGCCTTCAAACAACAATGGACACACAAAAGAGAAGCTGCACATTATGGGGCACAGTTTTTATTTTTGCCCATAGTACCATATATAATAATTAATTAATTTTTTTTTTTGAAAACCAGTCTCCCGGCTGCAATTTGTTTTTAAAAACAAAAGCAAAGAGCTGTGCTTCACTCTTCCCTCACTGGGTCCAATGCAGTTTCTGATGCTTTATCTGGTGTCCTAGGCTGGCAAAATGAGCACGTGTCTGCTCACCGTAAGAGATTACCATAAGAGATAAAATGTATGAGTGTAAAATATCCATTCACAGTTCCTAGTGCCATTGAGGGTCTGCCGGTGATTATACAGAGAAGCAGCCAATATTCTGCATCTGGGATTGCAGTTTAGTCTCACCGACTTGACACAAGTATATGAATCTGACATTGACAGATCTTGTTTTTCATCATTTCTATGGAAGTATAACCAAACCAAGGCACGGAAGATGTTCACATGAAAGGAATAACAGAGGTGTGAGGACACATTGTGCTTCCCAGGAATTAGGCAGCCAAAGTAAGCTTTTATAGGTGCCCAAAATAAATACTGTAGTCTGTAGACATTGGGCCCGGACGCCTCATCACCATCCAAATATAAAAATACAACGCTCCAGGTCGGTCGTAAATGCCGGATGATGTCAAGGATATTGGAAGACGGGATCAGCGCTCCCCTGCACAATGGTTCTTGTAATGTCAGTCGAGAAGATCTCAGACTCCCTGGCCCCGGTTGTAGTAGACATTGACATGATGTCCATAGGATAGGTGATGAGTTCTAAATTGGTAGGGGTCCAATTGCTACGGCCCCTAATTGGGCATTTATCCCATTAAAATGGAGCAGCAGTGCAAACGCTTGACCACCGCTCCATTCATTCCCTATAGGGCTGCCGGAGCGATATACTTTTACCGTAAGTCCCATAGGGAATGAATGAAGCAGCGGTACCCATCCCTGATCAATTCTGATGGGGATAAAAGTGTCCCATTCTGGTGATCGGTGAAGGTCGGATCCCCATTGATTTAGAAGTTATCATCTGTGGATAGGTCATAACTTCTACTGTAAAGAGGACCTGGCTTAAATCTGTAACTCATTTTTTTACAGAGATCGTGGCCAGATATCAGAAATTGACATTCTCAACTTTCTAGAAATTCTCCCTGGTCACATAGCGTCTGTTTCAGGAGAACGCCTATCAAATAGAAAGTGTTCTACAATGGCTTGTAAGCTGGCCATACACATAGGACAACTGCCGGCCAAACTTTTGGCTTGGCTGAGCGTTCATGTGTTTCGGAAGAGGACAAAGCTGTTTGACTCCTCAGGCAACGACTTATTTCCCCTGAAAACAAAAGGATCGGCCGCTGAAATTCCAACAGCCCTTCTCTCCCTCAACATTATCAGAAAAGTTCCCCAATCACAGCACATGGCCGCCGGGCTCAGACTTTAGGCTCTATAGTCATAGTCTGTGCCCCAGGACACAAGAATGGTGTGGGATTACTAAAACTTGGCACCAGAGTCATATCCAAGTCGCCGGCAGTTAAAAAATGGTTGTCCACCTTTGGGAACTCTTTATCTTTTACTTACATGCATGTATTTGGGGCTAAAAATAATTTTTTGCAATTCAGTTTCATTACTAATTTTGCACCGTTTTTTTTTTTTTCGTTTCACCGCAATCAACTTTGAGAGGAGCTCAGGAAAAGACAGAAGAAAAAGTTCCAAACTCTCCCATTGGATAGTTCGAAAGAGTTCACATTTCAATATCCAGGCTATATAAGGCAAATGGTGCTAGCTTTTTAAAATAAGCTCAGTACCATAAATTATTTTTATCCAAAAATACATGCTGTAGGGTTTCTACTCACTCAGCTGTGGTTGAGGTAGGCACAGGAAGCGGTTTCAGGAAAATTGTCCAGGCTGGTTTATTAAAACTTCATAAACTGCTCAGCATAAACAAACAAAAAGAACAGCCTTTTCCGGTACAGAGTGAAAACAGAAAGTAAATAGTCCATACAGTAGTGCAGGTTCGCCCGATCAGGTTAGTGTCCAGCTCTTGAGTCCATTAGCAAACACAAGCAATACTGGAGGTCTGCACACCTCCAGACACTGAATGAGACAACTGGTCTCCTTTTTATCTGTCGTACCACACCCCGAGGTGGGATATGGGAGCAGCCAGTCTTACCCATCTCTCTGACTGCTCGTAAAAACCCGGCTCTGGACACGCCCTATTAACTCTCTCAGAACTATACGTGCTGGAACCGGCTTTTCCGGGCTCACATCACTGAGGCTACCAGCCTTGATGATGTATATCTCCCCTCGAGGACCTGTCCGGCAGCCATCTTACAATGCGTAAAAAAAAAAAATTTCCAAAAAGGTGGACAAGCACTTTGACACTTGTGTAAGAGCCGTACCATAGGATCGTGTATTTGAGCTGCTCTCCCAGTGTCAGTCTGGATATAGACTACCTGGTCATAACTGAAAATACTCACCAGCTAAAAAAGAACGGGCACCTCGGATGTGGTACATGAAATTCTTCCTCCGTACTTTTCTCGCTTAGATGGCCACATAACGCTCTAGTTATTGCTCTCTTTCTGGTTTTGCCACATAGAAACAACATGCCAAAATAATAAAACTATTTGAGCTCATTTTAAAATGTGTGCTTGCTCTGATATGAGAACTTTATTCCATGGATTTGACCACATTGAATCCGCAGCAAAAACTATGTGTTACATATAGCAATGCTAAGGGCTTGTACATATACGACAAATTATCTTGGACGAGTGCTGCCCGTGGTTTTGACAGAAGGCACTCATACTCTATGGGGCTGTACACGTTCGACTTTTTTATCACACAGAGTAGTCCAAGGTAAAAGTCAGAGACAAGTCCGATTTTCATCAGAGTGTTGGATCAAAATTGGCAATGCAATTCTATGGGTCAATGAAAAACATCAGACTGCATTCGAATGACATCAGAGTGCAGTCTGATTTTCATAGACTGACAAAATGGAGAAGGTGGAGAATTTTTTTTTCTCTACCTCCAAGAAAAACTGATGACACTTACACCACACTCTGATAAGAATAATGGGACCATTTTTCTTGGATCCCCCCCCCCGAGCGTGTAACTCAGATGAGAGCTATCTGATGTTTTATCAGCCCAATGTTATTGTATGGGGCAGTGCAGATCTGCACTTATTTTTACAGACCGAATCGGAGTGTGGAAAATAATTGCAGCATGCTGCGAGTGGCTCTGCAAGTCGGATTACACACACAACTATTCAAGGCTAATGTAAAACATTGGACTGCACTTGGATGGGATCCGAGTACAGTCTGATTTACGTGGACAAAGATAATGGAGAAATTAAAGTTCTCCGTCTTCTCGGCACCTGTGATATGATTCTCTCATCCGAGTGTATCTGATCACAGTAAACTGACACTGATCAAACTCTGAGCCAAGTGTCGTTACCATAAATCGTGAGAAAAGAGAATGATCGCTCGTGTGACCATAGCCCATGGATGAGAACCCCTGCACGTTTTCTGCAAATCTGCACCTAATTCTACGTGCAAACACACACAGATTTTGCAGCTGATTTGCTGGGAACAAATCTGTGGCATAAAAAAAAAAAACACTTGAAACACAGGCCATCAAATACAGGATTGTGAGTGTTTCCACTTACGGACACAATGTAATAATCATAAGTGGATGAATGTGGGGTGTAGGGCTTTTGGGGGATTGTTAAATGAGGACATTCACACAGAATAACCTGAATGACCATTACCTGTCCAGCAGCTCCCAGTCCTCTCCGCCCCAGCGATCCTTAAATTCCTCTGTATTCATCCCACCAATCCGATCAAAGTCCGACTTGTAAATGCCAAACAGCCCAAAGCCGTTAACTTCCCAATAGCCTACAGGGGAAAGGCAGAACGGTTACACAGCCTGCAGCATCGTACACAGCTGGATGCAGAACAGAGGGCAGAGGAAGGCCGTCAGATGTTCGTCTATCATTGGAAATACGGCCGTCCACGACTAGTACCGGTACTGCCGCTCAGGCCTGCTCATTGTATGTGCTGAGCTGCAGTACGAGATTATCCAGACAATATGGCAGCCCTTTTAGTTTAGCCATCTGTGGGGAAATACTCCCGAATGGTCTGTTACTGCCAAAATTGTGTCCCCCAACATCCCATCCTCACAAGCCCCCTCCCCTGGCTGTCACACTTATTTTTTCTTGCTTTGGCAACACTAATTGTATGTTGGTCCTGCCGATAAAGCCTATTTGTATTATATTGTATTGTATTGAGAAAAAGAGAGAGAGAGAAAAAAAAAGAGAGAGAAAAGAGAGAGAGAGAAGAGAAAAGAGAGAGAGAGAAGAGAAAAGAGAGAGAGAAGAGAAAAGAGAGAGAGAAGAGAAAAGAGAGAGAGAGAGAGAGAAAAGAGAGAGAGAGAGAGAGAGAGAGAGAGAGAGAAAAGAGAGAGAAAAGAGAGAGAGAGAAAAGAGAGAGAAAAGAGAGAGAGAGAGAGAAAAGAGAGAGAAAAGAGAGAGAGAGAGAGAAAGAGAAAAGAGAGAGAGAGAAGAGAGACGCACACTGTGGGTACTCTGCTACATTTGGCAGCCCCCTAGCCCTTACTACAACAATTTTACAGCAAAGTTCGGGTCCAAATTGACTTTGGGTTGAAGTTCGGGTAGAGTTTTGGTGCCCGACCATCTATAGGTCCGCTCATCCCTAATCACCAGTCCTGACCCTTGTAACTCAAAACCATAAGAGAGCAGAAAAAAGTGGAGCTTTGCCTTGAAACTATTCATTATGGCTTTTTCTAAAATTCCTTATAAATTATTTCACAGTTTAGTTCACTAAATAGAAGCCTCAAATCCGTTCTGAACAGATCCAATGTTGTCAATCTCAATGAATATCCAGCGGTTCCAGTCCTGACTGTCTGAAAACAGAAAGATGGCGGGCGGGACTTAACACTGGATCGTCTTACTTCCAACGTATTTGTTAATTGGGCCGAGGGGAGCAAATAACACAAATATTGTAAGACACAATACTTAGCTAATAATTCTGCCACCACTCCGCACTGGTCTGACGAAGACCCGACTACCCGCGTGACTAATCAAAAAGACCGCCATGGAGCACCGAGAGGTCAGGAAAAGAATGTCTCATTGTTACAGGATATCCGCCCCCCAAGGCCCAATTTCTGAATAAGTCGGAAGACCCCTTTAAAGCTAATTTAATTTATAAGAAAATATGAAAATATATGTGGCCACAAAGATTGAGCTTCACAGATTGTGAGCAGACATCGTCCGGTCCCAGTCTCAGTCTTACCTCGGGGCTGCCGCGGCGAGCTTCCACAACTCAGTCTCATTACAATGGGGGCAAAAGCCAAGCGTCCCTCCACACAATGCTTCCTCACACTGTCCAGTACTGAAAGAGGGAAGTGTATGTGCAGGTCACACAGGAACACAATGCTATGATTGTCCTGCAGAAACACACCGGTGAGCTGATGAATAGCGCCATCTACATACAAAAAATCTTATCACTACAGAGCTCCGAGCTGGACTCATTTCTGACCTGTATGGTGTCGACCCCCGCCTGTAGTCCTGCTGACCGCTCAAAATTTCCGCTTCTCTTCAGATACTGATAACTAAGAAGAAATGAAATGTCAGTAGGAAGTCTTGTCATAAGAAGAGATACCCAGAGGTCACCAGAATTTCTGGGCACAATAAGCATATGTAGATCGGGGTGCACAATCTTTTATGGTTTGAGGGCCAAACTGACGTATTGAACAACTCCCAACTTTCTGCCTATGCAGTGTACACAGGAAGCTACCAATCAGTGGTGTGGGCAGGGCTATTCAGAGCTCATCATTCAGAGAACAGCTAAATCTGCAGCAGAGAAAACAGGGATTTTATCAAAACTGCAACAAGCAGCCCAGTAAGTGACACATCACGGTCTCTACCTCTAAATTATGCTGCTCTCAGATTTAAGCCCGACATGCAAACTGCCAGTATTGATGAATTTGGGCCTAAGGGTAATTGTGAACAACATTGTTTCAAATAACTTGATTCATACGAAACTTCTCTAACGATTGCTCGTCTTAAAAACAAGAGATACCTTTATGGAAAGTGGTGCGCAAGTAAATTGGTCGCCAGATATCGGCTTCCACATTATTAATAATGCATAAAACCAAGTGAACCTAATTTGATTGCTATTGATTGAAAAACTTCTTAAAAAATTATTTCTACACCAGCTGTCTAGGCATTGCCAAGTATACTTTCAGCACTTTCAAGCAGTGCTGCGCTTAACCCATTAATGCCCAGGTCTGATAAGGCCTTAAAGAGGTTGTCCACAACTTTTACATTGATTGTCTATCCTTAAGATAGGTCATCAATGGCTGATCAGCCGGGGTCCAACACCCCCACCGATGAGCTATTATTGGTGGCGGAGGTAACAGCTGATCGGCGGGGTTGCTGGATATATATATGTGCATTTAAAATAATTTTTTGCGGTGATGACAAGGAAAAAAAAAGCTATTTTTTGGTTCAGGCTTATCTTTTTATATATTTTGACACCAAATATCCTGTTAAATGAAAAAAAAATAATGATATATTATTATTTATATAAAGTATATATATATTTTATATATAATAATAAATATATTTATTATTAATACACAGACATACATACATACAGTACAGACCAAAAGTTTGGACACACCTCATTTAAAGATTTTTCTGTATTTTCATGACTTTGAAAATTGTACATTCACACTGAAGGCATCAAAACTATGAATTAACACATGTGGAATTATATACTTAACAAAAAAGTGTGAAACAACTGAAAATATGTCTTATATTCTAGGTTCTTCAAAGTAGCCACCTTTTGCTTTGATGACTGCTTTACACACTCTTGGCATTCTCTTGATGAGCTTCAAGAGGTAGTCACCGGAAATGGTTTTCACTTCACAGGTGTGCCCTGTCAGGTTTAATAAATGGGATTTCTTGCCTTGTAAATGGGGTTGGGACCATCAGTTGTGTTGTGCAGAAGTCAGGGGGATACACAGCTGATAGTCCTACTGAATAGACTGGTAGAATTTGTATTATGGCAAGAAAAAAGCAGCTAAGTAAAGAAAAATAAGTGGCCATCATTACTTTAAGAAATGAAGGTCAGTCAGTCCGAAAAATTGGGCAAACTTTGAAAGTGTCCCTAAGTGCAGTTGCAAAAACCATCAAGCGCTACAAAGAAACTGGCTCACATGAGGACCACCCCAGGAAATGAAGACCAAGAGTCACCTCTGCTTCTGAGGATAAGTTTATCAGAGTCACCAGCCTCAGAAATCGCAGGTTAACAGCAGCTCAAATTAGAGACCAGGTCAATGCCACACAGCGTTCTAGCAGCAGACACATCTCTACAACAACTGTTAAGAGGAGACTTTGTGAAGCAGGCCTTCATGGTAAAATAGCTGCTAGGGAACCACTGCTAAGGACAGGCAAAAAGCAGAAGAGACTTGTTTGGGCTAAAGAACACAAGGAATGGACATTAGACCAGTGGAAATCTGTGCTTTGGTCTGATGAGTCCAAATTTGAGATCTTTGGTTCCAACCACCGTGTCTTTGTGCGACGCAGATAAGGTGAAAGGATGGACTCTACATGCCTGGTTCCCACCATGAAGCATGGACGAGGAGGTGTGATGGTGTGGGGGTGCTTTGCTGGTGACACTGTTGGGGATTTATTCAAAATTGAAGGCATACTGAACCAGCATGGCTACCACAGCATCTTGCAGCGGCATGCTATTCCATCCGGTTTGAGTTTAGTTGGACCATCATTTATTTTTCAACAGGACAATGACCTCAAACACACCTCCAGGCTGTGTAAGGGCTATTTGACCAAGAAGGAGAGTGATGGGGTGCTACGCCAGATGACCTGGCCTCCACAGTCACCAGACCTGAACCCAATCGAGATGGTTTGGGGTGAGCTGGACCTCAGAGTGAAGGCAAAAGGGCCAACAAGTGCTAAGCATCTCTGGGAACTCCTTCAAGATTGTTGGAAGACCATTTCCGGTGACTACCTCTTGAAGCTCATCAAGAGAATGCCAAGAGTGTGCAAAGCAGTCATCAAAGCAAAAGGTGGCTACTTTGAAGAACCTAGAATATAAGACATATTTTCAGTTGTTTCACACTTTTTTGTTAAGTATATAATTCCACATGTGTTAATTCATAGTTTTGATGCCTTCAGTGTGAATGTACAATTTTCATAGTCATGAAAATAAAGAAAAATCTTTAAATGAGAAGGTGTGTTCAAACTTTTCTTCAGTACTGTACATACATACACTTTTTTTTATTTTATTTTGTTTTTAATTACATGTATATAATACAAGATATATTTTGTATCAGAAAAAAATGCAATTTTTTCAGTGGGGAGATTTTTTTTCTTTATACATTCCGGATGTTTTGTTTATGTATATATATTTTTTTTGCATGATTTGTCCCACAAGAGATTATAAAAGATCTCTTGGAAACATTTTTTTCCCTTTATTACTCATTTTTTTCCACTGTCACTGGGGCATCTATATGGAGTCCAGTTACAGGAAAAATCTGTCCGCAGCTTTGCCATACACGGCTGGCATTGTTGATCTGGGACTGCTAGGACCCAGCAGCTTAGCTATGCTGATAGACACCCGGCGATCATGTAAATTGTCAATGCCTTTCTTCCCTGCATAGTGCTTACTGAGCGAAATGTAGCCAGCAAAATAGAAGACAAAAGTTGTAATAAACTGCTTCTGTCTTCCCTAACCAGACCAGCTCCTACTAAGTTGCAGGAGCTTTAACCCTGCACCATAAATGCACATCAGCACGAGGTGAATGCTCAGATTGTTTTTGGGTTACATGATAAGGACTAGCCAGCCCCAGCCTCTATGCCCAAGTGAACATTAATAAAAGTGAATGTCTCAAGTTCTTAAATGGGCAAAATTGCAAAGTGCTTGAAAAGACGAGAAACTTTGCAATATAGTTCTTAATAAAAATCCTCTCTATTCTGAAGAACAGAGGGATTTTTATTTCTACAGTTTACAGCTCATTGCTTAAGCTACCTGCCATCTTGCAGTCTCAGAGTTGCCGGTTACCTTTGCAAGGAGCACGCGCCACTAGCAGGCTGTATGTTTTAGAACAGGGGTGGGGAATGTCATTTCCTCCAGCCCCGGTCAGACTCCTGTGGACTGCATTGTTGGGCTGGCGGCCCCGTTTTACTGGCCGCTGGCCCTCTAGGTCTTCCTTACACTAAGTTCGTGCACACTGCGTTCGCTACTGAACGCTGCGGCCCATACAAAGGATTATGTCCTTATGTTGGCCAGTGCTAGTGTCAGGAAATTCTTTACAGGCAGAGTTAGCACGCTCTGCACTCCCGTCCCATTCCAGGCAGCATTCGCAGTGTCTGCTATGTGTGATGTAGATGCTCCAGCCCCAGTGTGTCCTATGTGATGATTGTACGTCAGCCCCAATGTCTCCTATGTGATGTAAATGCTCTAGTCCCTAGTGTCCCTTTAGTGACGTACACGATCCAGCCCCCAGTGTCTCTTATATACTCCACATGTCTCCTCTGGGATGTATATGCTCTAGCCCCAGTGTTTCCTATGTGATGTATATGCACCAGTTGCATTGTCTACTATGTGATATTTATGCTCCAGCCTCAGTGTATCCTATGTGATGTACATGCAGCAGTCCCAGTGTCTCTATGTGAAATGAATTTCCCACTATGAGGAGACATGCAGTGTAATATATATCTGTGTTCGGAACAACTTACTTCTGCGAGTTCTTTACAAAACTTATTGCCAAGAGTTGACTGCATTCCAGACTGACGCAAACCTGGAAAATCAGTTACGAGTAGCAACATCACCAATACCACCTAACACCACAGCCGCACTAAAGAGAAGCAGCTCCAGCCATCATATTAGGGCTGAGTTAATTGTTTAACCAAATATAGCAGGATCACTTTCAAGTTGATTATTTTGCATGGTCCGCAAATTATGGTATAAATATCAAAATGGCCTTTGGTAGAAAAAAAAAAAAAAAAAAGGTTCCCTACTTCCGCTTTAGACTCTATGGCTTTGGAGGATGTTTCGACTTCTGAGACCCGCAGCGATCCTGAAATTGGGGCTTTAAAACCTCAAGACTCTGCAGCTCTGTCCTGAATGGAATGGAGATGCGCATGCTCAACGTCCGCTCCAATCATTATCTATGGGACTATCCGAGCACTGTGCTTGGCAGACCCACAGATAATGAACGGAGTTGATGCAACACACTTATCCATTCACTCTATTTAGATTAGTGCTGCAGAGCTCCAATCTCGGGGTTCTAACACTCCGTTTTTGAAGTGCCCCCTGTGGTCGGACTTCCTTGCGATCAGCTAGTTATTCTCGATTATCAGTGATAAAAAAAAAGTTAATTTATTTTTTTTGGAACAACCCTTTAAGGACAATGAGAATAATGTTTAAGACCATAACCTTACAATTCCCACCAGAACATGTACTACTTCTCTACTCCACTTCGTGGGCTCATTTATGGACATTAACTGCACAAATGCACATAGCCATGGATGACTCAAAAAGGCCACAAATCAGAAACATCAAGAAAGTCGTTAATTATAGATGCCTGACATACAGTATACTACAGAACACGAGGACGGGTGTAGGAGAAAGCGGGAGTCAACGCATATGGAACTGGAAAAACAGTCAAGTTCTTACTCTCAAAACTGGGGGTGCACTTTAATAATTCACAACACTAAGTTACATGGTAAATACCTTGGCAGTTTAGCACTACGCAAAGCCTGTTCTACATCCATGTCCTCGCTGTCGTAATCCACTAGAATGAGATTGAACTGGTCGTCATGAGTCCGGAGATACAGAGACTCCAGGTCATTGATCAGCTGTTGGACCCAACGGGCCTGGTTCTTAACTGCAAGACAGGAAAGCAGGACACAGAGGAGAAAATGGGTCATAAATAGAGGTGAAGAAAGTGCTGGACAAATCATACTTCATAAATACATAGTCAAACTCATCTGCATTTATTGAGTTCATCTGGACATTAGAGATTTCCACAACAGGAATAAACCTCCACATTCAGTATCAATCCCCCTATATACATAAGACCAACGTCAGGCCGAAATCTATGCTTTTGGCGACAGTGTAATGTACAGGGGGGCCCTTGACAGATGATGTTGGGGGGAGATAAGGATCCAGGATTTCCAGTTTTGCAATGTCAATCCTTTTTGTTCTCGGAGATATAACCCACCCCCAAGGAGTTTGGCAGCGGCTCTCTCTTAGAGAACATAGGAGCACTCGGCAGAGCGAGCACTCCTGTGCATGGGAGAGACAGACAAGATAGTTTCAGGATGAACAATTGGCTGAACCATCATTCAGTCAACGGCCATCTAATGTGTTTTTACATTGCAGTATTTGTTAAGGAGTGTGTAATCTTATCTTTTACATCCTTCTACCACTATCTAATCTGTATCTAAGGCTGTGTGCCCACTATGCGTTTAAGTGTTTCCGCTGCAGAAACGCTTAAAAAGCGCTTGTTAGTAGGTCTGCCATGTTCTCCAATGATAATCCGCATGTGCTGTACACATGCTCCGGAAATTTCCGCTGCGGATTATCATTGCGGAAAAAAACGCAGCACTACCAATTATTTTGCGTAAACGCGGCGTTTTTGCCGCCATTGACTTGCATTGAATCACTTAATATCCGCATGACTACATGTGCACATGCGGATATTAAGCGATTCAATGTGCGGATGGTACCCGGGTTTGGAGAAGAGGAGACTCTCATCCAGACCCGGGTACCATAGAACCTGTAAAAAAAAAAAAAAAAAAAAAAAAGAATTAAAAAAAAAAAAAAATACATTATACTCATCTTCTGATGGCCCCCGGTCTTTTCTCTGCAGCGTCCGGTCTCTTCTCTTGACTAAATGACGTCATGGCAGGTCCTTTCAGACCACTGCGAGACACCGGGAAGACAGGACGCATCACTAAGGAGACCGGGGGCCATCAGAAGGTGAGTATAATGGTTTTTTTTTTTACCATTTTTAATCTTTTTTTCAACTACTAACTTGGCCATACTATATAAATCCATGCCGGTTGCATGGATTTATATAGTGTGACCAAGTTGTCAAGCACTTTCCAAGTGATGCTAAAATCGCTTGGAAAGCGCTTGATAACCCGCATGCGGAAATGCACGTGAAGAACGCTTCACATCCGCTTGTCCCTGGCAAGAAAAAACGCATGTACAATCCGCATGTACAATCCGCATGCATTTTTTCTGCCAGTGAGATGCAGAAACGCTCAGGAAAAATCCGGAGCATTTCTGCATTGTTGGCACTTAGCCTAATTGTTCTGTGGTGATAAGATGTATATTAAAACCCATAATGAGGCTTTTTTTCATTTTTTGGACATAGAAAAAAATGAAATATAAAATATGTATACATAAATATTCCTACATATATATAAAAAAAATTAAATCATGGCTATATTTTACAGTAAACAGATCTTTTTGACTGTTTTTTTTTTCTGGCCGCACCTCTCCTGGCCCCTGGCTTCCCTTCTTTGCCATGTGTTTAAATATTTTTATTGAAATTTTCCATAAAATCCTTCTTTGCCATGAGCAGTGTGTGCTCCTGATGAATAACAGTTCAGACCAGTGGCACGGTCATGTGCTGTGCTCTCTCCCAGGCTGCTAGAAGAGGCAATTTTGCCCTGGATGTATGGGAGAAGAGCGGGGCACTAAGGCTGGTTGGATCCAGTAATCCAGCCAGCTTCAGAGCCTCGCAATCACGCTGCACAGAGCCTGCACGCTGCACAGAGCCTGCACGCTGCACAGAGCCTACACGCTGCACCCGCTTCTTAGCTAGGTAATCGGCCCCTCTGAGACTGCAGGGTGTCCAGTAATCTAGGCAACAAGCTAAACACTATAACATTAAAAATCCCTCTTGGACAGGATTATTTAATAAGAAAGAAATTGCATAGCTGATGATTTTTACAAGCACTTAGCAATTTTAATAATTTATGAACTTGAGGCAACCCTTTTCCTAAGTTCAAGACCGAGCCATATTCTATCGTTTATGACCAGGCACATTTTTTTTCCCCACATTTATTAACTTTTAGGAGTTCTAGATTTTTTTCTTGCTAAGATATTGAAATAATTCTCTATTTTTCTCATGATACACGAGGCTTAAATTTTATGTCATTTTCTATATTCCTCTTTTTTTTCAGATAGAAATCAGAAAAAAAAAAAAAAAAGGAAATACGTGTCTATTTCACATTGTTTAGTTATTTATTTTTTTCACAAAGCCACAAAAGGAACACCAAAATAGGTTTTAAATTGCTTCCCTTTTCCGTAGAAATTATTTTTATATATTTTTTTTATTGATGGGGGTGTAGTTAGAAACAGCAATTCGAATTGGCAGCAGATTTTTTTTTTTTATTTATTTTCACACATTTGTGCCTCCATATAAGCTCATAAAATAACTTTAGGGGACATTTCAACATTTAAACACATTTTATATTCCCATTACTGTGGCTGGTATATTAGCGCCATTAACAGGGCAAATTCAGCCCCCTGGTTTCACTGTAGAGTTGATCTGTGTCTAAGAAGACTCAGCAGCTCTTGCTCTCTCCCTGCGCCTGGAAAATCACATGATCAGTGGGTCCGGAGAATGAAGCACTGTCAGTTTTCTATACTGTACACATGGCATTTTTGTTTAGCACCAAGTATACATCGATCAGGAAGGCAGAGATGGTTTATCATCATCTCTGCCTTCTCTATGGGGAGTTTGGCTGTGTCTGTTAATTCTGCAATGACATTTTAAAACATCATTGCAGAGTAATATGTGGACCACCCAAATTTTAGTCTATTGATGATCCATAAGCAATTAAGTTGGTCATACACAATACATACCTGATTGTCAACAGCTCCCAACTGCCCTATAAAAATGCACGCTCGACCAACCTTACTTCATTTTATTTTAATAGGAAGAAGAAATAAGCTGCTTCCAGACATCTCCAATAGCGCTCATCTCTCAGGGGAACAAGGAATCAGGAGAATTCAAATAAAGCATGTCTGTTCCTTGTTCCCCAGAAATTGCCATATATGTCCAAATTTACATGAGTGTATATAGGAAATCTGCGTAAGGTATCATTTTAATTTTTTTATTTTAATTGCACAGTTCTGGTCACTGGAGGGCGGTAGAGGTGTCATCAGGTTTCCCGTTATTAGGCAGCTGCCAGCACATAATGTCCTTCTTAAATAGGATCCTAATGATCCGTTCATCCCTGCATACATCTAAAAAATTATCCTTAGTTACTGCTCCTGCAAGTTAGTTGGCGCCGTGCGGTCTGATGGGCATATACAGATCAACCTCAGCGCCCGCTATGAGCTCAGTAACCCGGGTTCATTGATGAAAGGCAGAGGGGGCCGGATTAGCGAGCTCACATCAGGTGCAGAGGTTGGTCCATACACGCCCATCAGACTGTATGATGCCGAGTACTATGCAGGAGAGAAGTAGGCAAAGATAATTTTTAGGTGTATGCTAAGGGTCGTAACTACCTCGGTCGCAGAGGTTGCCACTGATTGGGCCCGGCTAGACACCAGCAAGTACGTCAGCTGGACGCAAATTCAGCTGAAGTGTACTGTGGCGCACAGACCTGTCGAGTCCATGTGCGGCGAGACAAACTGCCGGCCAATCAGAAGCCAGCAGCTGACATCAGTGTGCACGTGACATGGCAGTGACATCATGCACTCCCATTGCTTGCACGCTGAGGTCAGCTGCCGGCTTTAGAAGAGGATGCAGCAAGTCGGGGGAGTGGAGGAAAGGTGAGTATAATGGTTTATTTTTTTTCTATACATTAAACAACACACACACACACACACCAGGATGGGGCCCAGGATAAGGGACATATACCAGGATAGGGGATATACACCAGGATGAGGGACATATATACCAGGATGGAGGACAAATATATCAGGATGCATGGGGGTCCCGGTCTAAATCTTGCATCGGTGCCCATCAGACTCTAGTTACGTCACTGGATATGCTGTAATGCAGAGGCGCAGAGAGCGGATCATTAGGATCCATTCCATGCGCCTCTTCTTCTTTTCCATCTTAGGATCTAATTAGGAAGGAAATAATGTTCTGGCAGCAGCTTAAGAACAGGAAACCTGATGACTGTCTCCCTTTAAGGATAAATGCACATAACCTCTTTTAGACACTGGCATATCGGCATCATTTCTGAAGCAGTCGACACATCAGGAAAATGCCGGCGTTGTTTTTCCTCAAGCATCTTCTTTGATATCTTTTGCCTTGTTTTTGTGGCCAGCTTTTATTTATTTTTTATTTTTTTTAAATTCCATATATAAAAGATAGTGGCGGCTTACAAGAGGAAGGCGCCTTACGAATGGACCAATCAATTCTTTTACCTGCTTCTAGAAGGGGGTTGGAGGCATGGGAACCTAGAAGGAAGCCCCACATGACCGGGATGGGCCAGGAGGGTGCAATTTTTAAATCCCAATGGTCGGGATTGGGTATAGGTTTGGAGGGGCGGGCATTTGGATGGGGGTGGGGTAAGGGGGGGAGGTATAATAGGGAAAAGTGCGGGAAAACGGGCAGTCCAGAGAAGAAGTCAGAGAGAAGTTCTGGAGCACCACTCAAAAAAAATAAATAAAATAATAATAATAATTTTACCTTTTTTCCAATTGCTTGGACACTTTTCTGGCTATTATGGAGTCGGTGGAGTCCCTTATCGCCAGGCTGAGGGAAACTGCCAGATCCAGGCGAGGAGGGTGGCTCGAGTCCCAGCTGGCCGGATTGCTGGGGAATGCTGGACGAGGCCCCCTGAGAGGCTTTCCCGGGAGATGGTCAGTACAGGCAGCAGGCGCAGGCTGCGAAGCCCCTCAGGGGACCCTGCGTCCGGGGAGCATGCCGGCGGAATCCCCTGCCGGCGTGCCCGCCGCGGCAGGAATCCGCCCAGCCGGTCTGCAGGCTCCCCCAGCATCGGGTCGCGGTCCGCGACTGAAGTTCCCCGCTCCGTTGTGGTTCGGCCTGCTCCGGTAGCGCGTCGCAGTACTAGAGCCCAGGCCGCGCCGGAAGCAAGGCCCGGGCCGCAGACGCGTCATCCGGGGGGCGGGGCCTCACCAGAAATGCGGCCCACATCACTTCCGGCCCCGGATACAGATGGCAGGGACGCACAGCCAATAAGCGGCGGGCGCATGGACACGCCCCCGCTCCAAGATCCCGTGGCGATTCAAGAAGCCGGTTATTCAAAAGAAAAAAAGAGCGCCAATTCTGAGGCGGGGAACGGAGGGACCACCAGCGCGGCAGGCACACCTGGCAACGTTCTTGTCGGGGTGCCTGCCAGACAGACCAGAGGGGGCAGACAGCAGCGGAGCTACACGGGCAGGCAGCAGCAATTCCAGGACCTGCCGCCTGGCCCAAGTCACACCATGCAGAGGGATGGAGCGGCGGGCAGCGGCACGGAGTTGCCTGGCAGTTATTCACGGACCAACACGGATCGGGCTGGGGAGTCCGGGTCTGAAAATCGCGGAATTGCACGGATGGCGGTGAGGACCGGAGCGAAGGACGAACGGCGGGGATATCGGCACGGGCTCGGGTCCCCCCTGGTGACGAGGAGGCCAGGGGCGCGGGCCTTGAGCGGCAGGGGTCGGTCGGATTGGATTATGGAGAAGAACAAGGCGAACCAAGGACTCATCAGGACTCGGGGAGTACGGCTGGCGGGGACACAGCACCTGCGCAGCTTCGTGAGTATGGGTCTATGTATGGTTTGTCGCCTGCGGGGTCATTAGCGGATGGGGTGGGGGATAGGCAGGTGCCTGGGCCCAGCGGGGAAGATGTTAGGGGAGGTAGTGGGTCGGATGTAAGCGGGCTTAGGGATTTGTTGGTTAGCATGTCGCGCATTTTGGCAAGAGTAGACGGTGGTGGAGCCATTCAAGGAGGGTTGTCACCGGCGGGGGCTTGGCTACCTAGTCAACCGGTGTTGTCGCAGGTGGGGAGCGAGTGGGCCTGGTCGGCAGGGTATGCAGCTGGGACACCTTCTGGGGTATCGGTTTGTGTGCAGACAGAAAAGGAAAATGCGGATACTGTAAAACTGGATGATAGGGCGAAAGGGGAGGTATATGTGTGCTTTGAGGGGCCATTGGGGGCGCATTTAAAAAAAGAGGTCAAAGAGAAAATTTGGCGGGATGAGTATGTTGAAATTTTTTCCCTTCTTCCGTTGGAAAAGTTTAACCTGGATAAGGAAAAAAAGGACGACAGTAAAAAAGAGGAGGAGGAGAAGCGTAGGTGGAGGTTGATTCCACAGACGTTTGTCAATTGGTTACAAGCTTTTGCAATAATGGCTAGCGTTATTGGGGAAAAAGCTCCTGATAATTGTTCGGGTTTGTTTTGCTACCTTGATGCTATTGGGGAGGCTCATAGGACTTACGGGGGTCAGGCGTGGTTAAGATACGACGAGCAATTTCGGCAGAGGAAGGCAGTCCGCCCGGAGATTAGATGGGATCAAAAGGACATTGGGTTGTGGCTAAAGGTTATGGCCCCAGTGAGGTATGGGCAGTCCTTTCACGGGAGCAGCAGTAGTGGTAACCAATCAGCAGGACACGGGGGAAGTAGCCAGAGCGCACAAAGCACTAAGAAGGAAGTGGGAACTTGCTGACAATTTAACGATGGCCAATGCAAGTACGGGAGCTCCTGTAAATTCAAACACGTGTGCTCCCATTGTAATGGAAGCTCACATGGAGCATCAAAATACTTTAAGAAGGGTAAGGGAAAGCCGACATTGGGTACCAGTCAAGGGGGTGACTCCGGTGAGGGTGCACAAGATGGCCCCCTTTCTAAGTAGGTATCCGGATCAGTTGAAGGCTAAGGTCATTTCGGATGGGTTTTTGGAAGGTTTTAGAATCCCTCCTCCTGAGCACGAGGTCCCCTTTTCAGTAAAAAAATTGACGTCGGCTTCCCTTCATCCGGATGTGGTTAGTGTGAAGTTGGCTAAGGAGGTGGAATTGGGCAGGATGGCTGGACCGTTTCGGGTATTACCTAGCAGCAGGGTGATTCTTGGGCACAACCCCCAATGGTGAAATAAAGAGCTGAATAAGTTTCGTTTTATTCAGCATTTGTCGTACCCGAAGAGGCTCTCGGTGAATGATGGCATTGCACAGGAATTGTGTTCAGTTGAGTATACATCATTTGATGCGGCGGTGCGATGGGTACAGCGATATGGGTCAGGATCGTTGCTAGCTAAGACTGATATCGAGTCGGCTTTTCGGTTGCTGCCAGTTCACCCGGATAGCATCCCGTTGTTAGGTTGTTTTTGGAATGGGGCATATTACATGGATAGGTGTTTGCCAATGGGTTGTGCAATTTCGTGTTCTTTGTTTGAAACGTTTAGTACCTTTTTGGAATGGGTGGTGAAGGACCTGGCATCAGTTAATTCAGTCATTCATTATTTGGATGATTTTTTGTTTATAGGCCCTGAGCAATAGTTGTTGTGTAGGAATTTATTAGGTACTATGGTGTGGGCAGCTGAGCATTTTGGCGTACCATTGGCAAAAGAAAAGACAGAAGGCCCTTGCACAATCCTAAGTTTCTTGGGCATTGTAACTGATACAGAAAGGATGGAGTGTCGATTACCTAAAGATAAATTGAGTTTGCTCAAGCAGGAGGTCGATAGAGTCGGGAGGTTGCGCAAGGTGACCCTGAGGGAGCTACAATTGCTGCTGGGGAGCTTGAATTTTGCATGCAGGATTATGCCAATGGGCAGAATATTCTGTCGCAGGTTGTCAGGCGCGACAGCAGGAGTGCGGGCTCCCCATCATTTCATTCGCTTAAATAAGGAACACAAAGAGGATCTGAAGGTTTGGAAGTTGTTTTTGGAAAGTTATAACGGCAGGTCGTTAATCCAGCAGGAGTTTTTAAGCAGTTTTGATTGTGAGATATTTACGGATGCTGCAGGAAGTGCTGGTTATGGGGCCTACTGGAAAGGGCGGTGGAGTGTTGGAGCATGGCCGATTGGTTGGACGGAGAGGGGTCTTACGAGGAACCTGGCGTTTTTGGAATTGTTCCCTATTGTTGTTGCGGTTACTATTTGGGGTGAGTGTTTTGCCAACAGCAGAATTCGGTTTCATTGCGATAACATGGGAGTGGTGTCTGTCATCAACAGCTTGTCGGCCTCGTCCCCGCCAGTGATTAGGCTGCTCAGAGAACTAGTTCATTGTTGTCTCAATTTGAACACTTGGATTACAGCAGTCCACGTTCCAGGTGTACAAAATTCCATAGCAGATGCCTTGTCTCGTTTTCAGTGGGACCGTTTTCGGGCGCTAGCACCAGAGGCAGAGGACGTGGGTCAAGAATGCCCTTCGCATTTGTGGCAACTGGTTATGGAGGAGCCGGACGGTTAATACGGGAGTCCATTACGAGGCAGACCTGGGCATCATACAAGGCATCGTGGCGAGTATGGCAAAGTTGGATTCTGGAGTGGGGTGTGGTGGAAAGTGAGGGAGATAGAGATATGGCAGTGTGGTTTCTTGTGGGAAGGGCAGCGGAGATTGGATGGTCTGTGTCAAAAGTTAGTAAATTTGTCGCAGGATTGGCATTCGCTTTTAAATTGCAGGGGATAAAAGATGTTACAAAGTCCTTTTTAGTGAAGCAAGCACTTAGGGGCTTTAGGAGGTAAAGTGTTGGATAAACGAAGACCAGTGACTTTTAGTATTTTAGAGCGGTTGGGTTTTGTGTTGGATAAGATTTGTTGTTCAGTTTTTGAAGCCACACTGTTTAGATTGGCTTTTTCATTGGCGTTTTTCGGCGCACTAAGATTAGGCGAGTTGGTGGCACCAAGTAGGAATAAGGTTGGGGGTTTGTTTGCTGAGGATGTGAGCGGTCGGGATAGGGGCATCGAATTTTGGATTAGGAGGGGGAAGACGGATTAATTGGGCAGAGGTAAGCGAGTGGTATTGGGTGAGGTTAATGGATCTTTTATTTGTCCTAGGAGATGTTTAAAGGCTTACTGGCAGGTTTGGTCGGGACGTAAGGGCCCATTATTGTGTCATAAAAACGGAAAGTTTTTGTCACGTTTTCAATTCATTGCAGTGTTTAAGAAAGGGATCCTGGAGTTGGGCCTTAGCCCTGAGGTGTACGGGTCGCATTCTTTCAGAATCGGTGCGGCGTCAGAAGCGGATGGTTTGGGTTTACGAAAGGACGTGATAAAACGCATCGGGAGGTGGAGTTCTGATCGTTATCTCTCCTATGTACGGCATTAGGTGTGCGGACTTATGGTTTTATTTTGTCCAGAAGTGAATACCTTTTTTGGCTGTCTTGTTGCAGGTGGCGTCCCGTTAGTAGTCTGGATTCTTGGACACTCTTTCGTTCATTGGGGGGCGCTGCGGGCGGATGTGAGGCCAAACGGTAGGCAATTGGGTTTTAGCAGAGAGCAAGTGGAGGTCCGGTGGCTGGGTTTTCGAAGGATGGTATGGAGAAGGGTGCTGCCTGAATTCCATAAGGCGGCTCGTTTGGACCGGGCGCCGGATATTTTGGTGGTGCATATGGGGAGGGGATGATTTGGTGGCTCGGCAGGTTTGGGAATTGACTAGGGATATTCAAATTGATCTTTTAAGGTTATGGACATCTTTTCCTGGGGTGTTGACGGTTTGGTCTGACATTGTCCCGAGGAAAAATTGGAGGGAGGCTAGATCAGTGAAGGGCATTAATAGGGCACAAGTAAAGTTGAATAGAGCCATAGCAGCTTTTGTTGGTAGAAACGGGGGAGTAAGTGTTCGGCATCTTGATCTTGAGGCAGGGGTTGGTGATTTTTGGGCAAAGGATGGTGTGCACCTGAACGATATTCGAATTGATTTATGGGCATTGGCTATACAGGAGGGGATTGAGAGGGCTTTGGCAGTGTTGGGGCGCTCACGAGCCTGAGGTGGTCAGGGCTGTTCGTTTGTGGCGGGGGGTGGGGTTCTTGGAGTTGGCACAGAAGTGTCGGTGGGAAAGTTATTGGAAATTTACAGGCAGTGGCTTGATTAAGCGGGGTGATCTGGCATTTGGTTTTTGGGGCTCTGGACGGGGTTTTACCCTGGGAGCTTTTGGTGCCCTTGAGCTGGTGATGGACGGCTGAGGGTAACATGGTGGTTCGATTTCGGTTTAGTTATGCCAGATCTATTTTTTAACTCCAAGAACCCCTCCCTTCTTATTTATTTGATAATAATGTTTATATGTTAATGTTGTTTGCTAATAAAATGGCCGCTGTGGCCAAATTTATCCAAAGAAAATTACAGGTGCAGTGCTTTATTTGTTAAGGTACGTGAGATCGGTAAGATGGGAGGGGGCATAAAGAACTATGGAACCCGGGTTGGCCGTACACGGTCATGGCTTTCTAAGCCTGAAGCAATTAAAAGAAGTGACAAAAGATGGAACGTGCACAGTAAGTCATTTTGACATTGCTGAGCGTAATGTTAATTTTTCTTGGCGTTTTTTTTTCTTTTCTTTTTAGGCTTTCAGGTTCCGGGCGGAATCCGCCTGAAAATGATGTAGTGCGCACATACCCTTACAATCACATCACTAGAAGTAACCCCTGCTCCCCAAGTTGGAGATTCGTTTATTAAAAGTTCACTCTAAATGTGAGACATTATTGTAAAATATAAAGAATCCCTTTTACGTTGTTCAGAAAATTTTATTGTAAAAACAGATTATGCACATGGAAACTCCTATGAAATAAACTTGGGATTTTCCATTTGGAAATCTGCAGCATCCTGCTGTAAAATAGATGATGTGAGACGCATTGTTACAACAAAGGATCCAGCAAACTCTGCACTCTGTCTCCCTACTGACCCATTTTATGATCCAAAAGCGGCTCACTGCTTAGAAACACCGAAAATAAATTGCAGAAAATGTGATATCTGGCTGTGATCTGAAGTCCCGGCATTCTCCACGCTGCTTCCACATATTCAGGCAGCGCCGCTGACTTACTTCATTACCGCACAAAGCAATATTATGCCAGAAAATTTCGAATGATGCAACAACTAAACCAATGTGGTTAAAGCTACTTCTGCAAAATGCAACATGACTTTATCAGTTTATGATAATTTTTAAAAAGGTGATTAGTAAAATATATATATAAAAAAAAAATTGCACTTTAAAATTGAAAAAATATATATTTTGCAAAAAAAATTGCACAAAAAAAAGAAAGAGACATGTCGATAATGCATTTAAGAGGAATGAGAACTCACCAGGCACTACAAAGTGCACTGTGGCACGAGGATTCCAGCTCAGACTGACCGGTCGGCACAAGATTGGTTTAGTGTAAATTGAAGGACTGGGGGAAACTTCAGGTGGTTCTGCAGGAGGACTCTCGTCACTGTCACCGCCGGCACCACGGTGCAGCAGGAGATACACGTACTCGGCCAGTCTCACTTTTTTACGTCCTCGTTCTTCCAGCTCTAGTTCCATGAGGTATCTGTTGCCCCTCGCAGAGTCACGGCGCTTCTCCACATTGATTATACGGAGTAGAGTGTAAATGCTAGAAAACGGAGTAAATAGGAAAATCAATATTTTAGGAGAAAAAAAAAGGTACATGGGTGAGATTTAGAAGATAGCATACAAACAATACATACAAGTTTTGGAAGCTATTAACAATTCTCTCACCCTCCATTCTTCTCATTCAGTTTTTCCATGTACTGAGCCACCACATCCACAGTTTCTGCTTCAGAAAGCTGCAAGTTGCCGCTCACATTGCAGCGAAGATCATTCCAGTCTGACCTTAACATTTCAAAGTCTACGTTTCCTACGCTAAACGTACGTTGCCAATTAATGGCATCCTCTGGCCAGGTTTGCCGAGGCTCTGCGTCCTCATAGCTGTAGTCTTGTAATTCTTCGGCTGGGGCTTCTGAAGACAAGCTGAGTGAGGGAGGGCCACCAGGAAGACTAGGTGAGGTAGGGAGGGATATTCCGGGGACTTCAGTTTGACCTTCCCAACTGAAAAGTCCAAGTTCTGAGGTATCAGGTGGAGTCCAGGGTTTAGATAGCTTTGCACCATGTGACAGTTTTGGAGGTGTAGGGAGATGACGGTGTTCATGAACTCGAGAGGTTCTTCGTGGTTTAGGTTTCGGTAACAACATCCCAGGGAAAACTGGACCTCGAGACTTTTTAACACCAGAAAGGAGTCGGGTGACATAGACTTTATCTGATTCTTGCTTATTTGAGTTCTTTGAGTTTTGTTTTACATTCTCTTCTTTTGTGGTGACCTCTGTTTTGCTTTCATCACTAGGTCCTACTTCTACATTGTCCTTCTTTTCAGTTTCTTTTTCTAATTTCCCATGTTTATTTCTCATCATGGATTTCTCACCCTGCCTCCGAGTTTCTGATCCTCCCAAGACTCTTGATTTACTGTCTGAATTCTTTCCCTTTGTCCTATGATCAAAATGATTTCGTTCTCTAGTTCTTAAAGAAGATTTTCCTACAGTAGGTTCCTCACCAATTCCTTGCCCACCAAGCAATGGCATTAAGCGTTTCCTACTTCCCCGGAGAGCAGAAGGTGGGCTTTCCCTAGGTGCCCATAAGAGGGATCTGAGAGAAGACCTTGTGCTAGAATTTATTACAGGCATAGAGTCCAGTGAATCATTATAGTGGATGTTGGTCTGCTGAGGAACCGCAGGGGCAGGTGACATGGCAGCAGTCATTATCTCTTCCGGAATATTTTTCTTCAATGTGCCAGGCAGTAGTGAGTCATCCTCGTCTTCATCGTCATCCATGAAATCTAAGAGGCAAAAAAAAGTTATGAACTTATACAAGATTTAATTAGTGTCGATTAACAAAACAAAAGCACATGAAAAAATATTAGTAATCGGCTTATGATAGGTAAAACATCCATAAAATACCGATTTACACCAAGTTCTTTTACCAGTTTCCCCTCTGCAGGTTCTATCAGCAGTTTTCAGTTCTCTCTTGAGCTAGTGGGTGGGTGGAGACTAGCTGCTATGATGTTCCCTCAGCACACGGAGCCATAAGGGATTACTGATCTTTGTCTCTTTGAAGCACATGCTCATAAGTAGCAGCAGCAGAACTGAGGACCTTATTTAGCAGTACTGAGCAGTGCAACTGTGAATCCAGCTATGGGGTAAGATAAAAGGCTAGAAAGCAGTAGCACCATGTGTGTCTCTGCTTCTCTCACTCACTCTGCTACTTCCTCTTTCTCACTCCTCTGTCCATACACTTCTTGAGCGAGATGGAGTTTAGCAGTTTTTCAGAGTTAAAGGGGTTTTCTCAAAATCAGTCTTAACTAGCGCACTGCTCTCCTGCAACCGGGCATCCTGTGTATCAGGCGGTGGTGCACTCCTAAGGATTGACAGTTTGAGCTAGCAGTATATTGGAGCTGCTGGCCCAAACGGAGCGCATTCCCATGCTGCAGGCAGAGACAATATTGTCTCTGCAGCATCGGAAGGATGTAGGGGAACTCAACCCAGCTAGATCCAATGACCTGGCCAGCTTCAGAGCAGGGTTCGCAAGCTCTATAGTAAAGTGCATGCAAGCGGTGCACTCGTTGCCTAGGAGAGAGGCTACCACTGAGACGGCAGAGGTGGTTGTTAACCTAGGAAACAAGCAGTACATTACAGAATTAAAAATTCCTCTGTTCTTTCGAACAGAAAGGATTTTTAGTAAGTAAATTGCAAGCAATTAGCAATTTTAACAAATTTATCATGCTGAAAATACCACATTAATGAGCAGTTCAGCAGGCAGGAGTGCTGGAGGGAGAATTAAAAAGAAGCGGATTTCACTTATAAAATATAATACAAAGTTTATAATATTTGCAAATATTTAGCACGCCTGATCTAAGGGTCCTTTTACACAGCCAGATAATCTAATAAATAAAAGAGATGATTGCTAATACATCATTGCCTGACAGTGCTTGTTATACTTTGATTTACATGCAGCAGTTCTCTATATTTGCAAACTATATGGGGGAAAAAAGACCATTAGTTATGATCACTCATCCTTGTACTATGAAGTGATGTGCTGCTGTCCATCATTAATCTTTAGTCCAGCACAAAAGATGTAAGTGAGTGATAAGAGCGAATGTTTTGCCGCTCATCAGCTGATCGCTGGCACGTTTACAGAGGATAATGATCAGGAACGAAAGTTCCTATGAACATTAATTCAGCAATTTATTAGCCAGTCTAATGAGACACCTTCAAGAACAATTCTTTTTTACCTAAATACATACATTTTTGGCCATAAAGGTTATTTTTACCATATATATATGTATAATATTGGAAATGTGTTAACTGTTAGTCTGTCACTGAGCTTGTTTTGACAGCAGGATTTGCAACACATATCTTCTCCTCAACAACTCTACACTGACTCGTGACCACATCAAAGTTTAGCTTAACTTTGATGTGGTTATAAGTTAGATTAGAGGACCTCTCTTTCTATTTTTCTGATACAGAGCTCAAATTCCTCTACATATACAGTCATGGCCGAAAGTGTTGGCAATTTTGGTTCTCAAGTCCTCAGACCGTTCTCTTCTCCTCTTTCTGTTCTCCATGCTTAGTGTTTCACAGACACACAATGCAAAGATTGAGTCAACTTCCCCCCTTTTTATCTGATTTCAGATGTGATTTTCATATTGCCCATACCTGTTAGTTGTCACAGGTGAGTTGGAACGAGCATCACATGCTTGAAACAAAGTTATTTACCCACAATTTTGTCCGGCCCATTTTTGGGGTTTTGCGTGAAATTATGTCCAATTTGCCTTTTTTTGTGTTGTTCCAGTACATACAAAGGATATAAACATGTGTATAACAAAACATGTGTAATTACAATATTTTTCTGGGAGAAATACTTCATTTTCTGGAACAATTTCAAGGGTGCCAACACGTTCGGCCATGACTGTACATCAGGGGTCTCAAACTCGGCTGGGTATATGGGCCGCACATGGAAAAAATTTGAATTTGGGGGGCCGCATTCTTTGTTCAATGTGACATTTTTAGTGATACCATTTTTTTTGTATACACCTTTTGAACATTTTTGCCGTGTTTATTTTTTTATGGCTTGGGTCGTTATGGATGTGGCGATAATAAACGTGCACTTTTTTGTGTTTACTTTAGTTTACATATAAAACAGCATTTTTAGTGCCCAATATTTTTTCATGCTTTATTTTATTTTTTTTACAATTTTATTTCCCCCAATTGGCCACATACAGTAATATTGTCTTACAATTAGCATCATATAGTAATAATGGAAAACATCTTGTAGTAATGTTCCCCATCCAAGTCCCCATCCTGTGGCAACGTTCCCCATCCTGGTGCCCATCTTGTACTAATGTGCCTCATCCAGGTCCCCATCTTGGGGCTATTTGCCCCATCCAGGTCCCCATCTTGTGGCTCTGGTCCCCATCTTGTGGCTCTGTGCCCCATCCAGGTCCCCATCTTGAGGCTCTGTGCCCCATCCAGGTCCCCATCCTGTGGCTATGTGCCCCATCCAGGTCCCCTCTTGTGGCTATGTGCCCCATCCAGGTCCCCATCTTGTGGCTATGTGCCCCATCCAGGTCCCCATCTTGTGGCTATGTGCCCCATCCAGGTCCCCATCTTGTGGCTATGTGCCCCATCCAGGTCCCCATCTTGTGGCTATGTGCCCCATCCAGGTCCCCATCTTGTGGCTATGTGCCCCATCCAGGTCCCCATCTTGTGGCTATGTGCCCCATCCAGGTCCCCATCTTGTGGCTATGTGCCCCATCCAGGTCCCCATCTTGTGGCTATGTGCCCCATCCAGGTCCCCATCTTGTGGCTATGTGCCCCATCCAGGTCCCCATCTTGTGGCTATGTGCCCCATCCAGGTCCCCATCTTGTGGCTATGTGCCCCATCCAGGTCCCCATCTTGTGGCTATGTGCCCCATCCAGGTCCCCTCTTGTGGCTCTGTGCCCCACCCCGGTCCCCATGTTGTGGCTCTGTGCCCCCTGTGCTGTTCTTCACACACATAAAATAGAAAAAAAAAAAGATGATTCTCACCTGTCCTCCGTTCCCTCGGCGGCCTTCCTGCAGATGTGGCCCGCAGGCACCACAGAGTCCGACCCCTTGACGATCCCGACCTGGTCCAGGAGGAGCCGCCGACAGCAGCGCTGCATTGCCGCACAGAGACTGTCTCCCAGCACAGCATTTTCAATGTCAGCCGCTGGCCAATCAGAGGCCAGCAGCTGACATCTGCATATGGCAATGACGTCATACTCGCTGCGCCGACACGCAGATATCAGCTGCTGGCCTCTGATTGGCCGGCGGCTGGCATTGGAAATGCAGTGCTGGGAGACAGTCTCTGTGTGGCAATTCAGCGCTGCTGTCGGCGGCTCCTCCTGGACCAGGTCGGGATCGTCAAGGGGTCTGTGCCTGCGGGCCGCATAAAGCAGCCTCAGGGGCCGCATGCGGCCCGCGTGTTTGAGACCCCTGCTGTACATAGTCACGTCAGTTGCCAACCTTAGGCAAGAGAAGGAGCTTCGTGACTACAGTTTATACAGTGAATTCACTAATAAAAAGGCCTTTTCACACGGCCAGATGACTAGCAGCACTAACGTTTGTTCTCCATCACTGTCCCATGCCAGGAATTGCCTACAAACAAATTAATGCTCTTTTGACATAGAAATGACAACAGTTTTTATGCAGGCCAAAAAATTTTCATTAGTCGGCAGCACATAACTGCAACTGTTTTCTACACAAAACGCAGTGGAAAAAAAAATGCAGCATTTACGCTATGTGGAAACATCTACATGTGATGCCTAAAACACCAGAATGTTAAATCATGACACACTATCCAATATATCCAGCAAACAAGTCATTTCAGACAAAACGGACTCAAAAACTTACACACAGTTCATAAAAAAAATAGGAAAAATTTCATATACATTTGTGTTCTGAAAATGACACAGTGTAAGCAAAAGTATTACAGAGTAACGATGCGGGAAAAGGTTAAAACGTGAATGATCTGCATTACAAAAATTATTTTTCATCGTTTAAAATTAAAAAAAAAAACAACAAAAAAAAAAAACTAGTAGCCCACATTTATCAACAACTTTATCCCAATTTTCGGAATTGCTGCATGCAATGTCTGAAAAATGACGCAATTTTTGCAAAAGCTTGTAAATTGCACAAAATGCTTTAATTTGTGTTCCATGCTCACTAACCGTTGAAAAAAAACAGAATGTCGACGGGGATCATGGCTAACTTTTTTTTTAGTTTTAAGCTGTGTGCCATTTAGGGGTAAAGTTTCTCCTTGTGGAGAGTGACAACCCAGGCTTTGCATGCCAGTATGAGGAGACTTAACGTCTTGCACGCTCCTTTGGGAAATTAAATATGCAAATTGACTCTTCAGAGAGGAAGAGGACTTGAACTCTATTGCCTCCTATTGGATGTAGCGATCCTACAAGTCAATATCCCCTTTTAACGAGCCTTGTCACATGGCTTAGGATAAAAGCCAAACCAAAATCTCAATTTGGAGACACGGTGTTTTGGAGTGTTGCCCCTGATCAGTGCAAAGTATGAGATCTGATTTGGCTAGGTGGGAGACTAAGACTGGGATCTAAGGGGTAAGGTTTCTTCTTGTGGAAAGTGCCAGAAGCTGCAGCAAATTTTGGCACAAATCTGCAGAATGTGTAAAGTCATTTTTCCTGTGCCAAACTTCTTAAGTCGAATATGTCTTTTAATAACTTTTGCGCAATTTACTCCAAAGATCGATCTTTTTTTTCTTTTCTTTTCCAACTAGATAAATCTGCCCCATTAGGTCTAATAATGGTGGTAAACTGATGCATTAGTGGGTCCTCAAGTGTGGCCCTCTTACCTCCATCAGAGGGCTACACTTCATGCATAGCAAACATTTTCCTCTACTAGTCAGTGTTTTTTCCAGGTTTTGTTTTTTTTTGGTCAAAAAAGGAGATTTTTGTGTACTCACCGCAAAATCTCTTTCTCTTAGCCTCTAATTGGGGGACACAGGACCTTGGGTGTTATGCTGCTGTCCACTACGAGGCGACACTATGCTTATCTGAAAAAGATTAAGCGTGGCTCCTCCTCTGCAGTATACACCCCCGGACGGCATCAGCCTACTCCAGTTTTGTGCAAAAGCAGTAGGAGGAACGTAACATAGATAACATAACCATGCCTATAAGGCGGCAACTATGTAAGAACTCAAAGGAAAACCAATATGAGAACTCAACTTAACAGCCCGGAACGGGCAAAGGGTGGGTGCTGTGTCCCCCAATTAGAGGCTAAGAGAAAGAGATTTTACGGTGAGTACACAAAAATCTCCTTTACTCTGTCGCCTCATTGGGGGACACAGGACCTTGGGACGTCCCAAAGCAGTCCCCGGGTGGGAAGCAATGGACGAATATTGTGCAGACAGGCCCCTACAATTGGGGCACCGCCGCCTGCAGAACACGTCTGCCCAGGCTTGCATCTGCTGAGGACTGGGTATGAACGTTGTAGTGTTTTGTAAACGTGTGTAGGCTAGTCCAAGTGGCTGCCTTACACACTTGTTGTGCCGAAGCCTGGTGCCGAAGGGCCCAGGAGGCCCCTACCGCACGTGTAGAATGTGCCGTTAATACCTGCTGGAATAGGCGAATTTTTGAGGCGGTAGGCCTCTTGTATGGTGGATTTGATCCACCTGGCAAGGGTAGCTTTGGAAGCTGGTAGACCCTTGCGGCTGCCTTCCACAAGAAGGAAAAGAGAATCAGACTTCCGGAAGGGCGTAGTCCTAGACACATAGATACGCAGTGCCCTGACAAGGTCAAGCGTATGCAAAGCCTTTTCCACTCTATGAACCGGAACTGGACAGAGGGATGGTAGTGAAATTTCTTCATTGAGATGAAAGCTGGATACAACCTTCGGAAGGAAGGATGGAACCGTACGAAGGACTACCTTGTCCTGGAAAAAAATCAGGAAAGGCTGTCTGCAGGAGAGTGCCGTGAGTTCAGACACCCTGCGTAGCGAGGTGATTGCCACGAGGAAAACCACTTTCTGGGATAGAAGACGGAGTGGGACTTCCCTAAGGGGTTCAAAGGGTGTTTCCTGCAATGCTGTCAGCACCAGGTTGAGGTCCCACGCTTCTAGAGGTCGTCTGTAGGGGGGAACCAATCGGGAAACCCCTTGGAGAAATGTTCTTACTTGCGGTTTATGAGCAATGCATTTTTGAAAAAGAACTGAAAGAGCTGACACCTGGCTCTTAAGGGAGGCCAGGGATAGTCTGGCTTCCAGACCCGATTGGAGAAAACAGAGTACCCTGGGTAGGGAATAAGGGAGTGGGGTCTGGTTACGAGATTAGCAGCAGGTAAAGAAAGTTTTCCAGGTACGGTAGTAAATCTTGGCAGAGGTTGGTTTTCATGCTCTGATCATGGTTTTAATGACGTCTGGGTTAAACCTGCCTGGGTTAGAACCCAGGTCTCAATGGCCACGCCGTCAAATTGAGGGCCTCTAAGTTCTGGTGGTAGAACGGGCCTTGTGACAGAAGATCCGGGCGGTCGGGAAGTTGGAGACTTTGGCATTGAGGTAAGACGCCATTAGGTCCACTTCCGGAGTGCCCCAACGATGGTAGATCTGTTGGAAGATTTCGGGATGGAGAACCCACTCTCCTGAGTCTATTCCTTGTCGGCTGAGAAAGTCTGCTTCCCAGTTGTCTACACCCGGAATGTGGACTGCAGAGATAATGGAGCTCGTTTTCTCCGCCCAGTGAAGGATGCGTGTCACCTCTCGCATCGCTCTGGCACTGCGGGTTCCCCCTTGGTGATTGACATATGCCACGGCTGTGGCATTGTCCGATTGTACTCTGATGTGAGAGGCTGCCAGTTAGTGATGGAAGGCTCTCAAAGCCAGGAGGATGGCACGAATCTCCAGAATGTTGATGGGCAAGGTTGCTTCCGCTGGGGACCACTTGCCCTGTGCTCTGTGGTGTAGGTGTACAGCACCCCAACCTGTCAGGCTTGCGTCGGTGGTCAGGACCTTCCATTGACCTGGGAGAAAAGATTTCCCTTTTGTTAGAGAGGTCTGGTTGAGCCACCAGTGAAGGGACTTCCTGGTTGACGACGTCAGCTGGAACTTCCTGTCGAGAGAAGAAGGGTTCCTGTCCCATGACTTGAGAATGTCTAGTTGGAGAGGTCTGAGGTGAAGCTGGGCAAATGGAACCGCTTCTATTGCCGCCACCATCCTGCCAAGGACTCTCATTGCAAACCGGAGAGATCGAGGGGGTTTGCTGAGAAGGGTGCGAACTCCTAGACGGAGAGGCAGTGCCTTGTCTTTGGGGAGAAGCACTAGACCCTTGGAGGTATTGAATAGCATTCCCAAGAACGTCAGAGACTGGTTTGGGGTTGGTGATGACTTTTGTATGTTGACTAACCAACGACTCAGGGTGTCGATTGTGATTGAGACACTGAGCTCGCAGTCTTTGAAGGTAGAAGCCTTGACGAGAAGATCGTCCAGGTATGGAAAGACTACTATGCCTCTGGAGTGTAGAACGTGCATGGTGGCTGCCATGACTTTGGTAAACACTCTGGGAGCCGTGGCGAGTCCGAACGGGAGAGCCACGAACTGGTAGTGGTCCTGGTCGATTGCGAACCTGAGAAATCTCTGATGGGCAGGTGCAATCGGTATATGCAGGTATGCATCTTGTATGTCTATGGAGGCGAGATATTCTCCTTTTTCCATGGATGCAATGATTGACCGGAGGGACTCCATACGGAAGTGACGTACTCGTACATATTTGTTGAGTTGTTTTAGGTCTAGTATGGGGCGTACCCCTCCTCCTTTCTTGGGGACTACGAAAAGATTGGAGTAGAACCCCTGGAAGCGCTCGGCTGCGGGAACAGGTATTATGACTCGTGCTTGAAGAAGCGATGAGACCACTTGGTGGAAGGCGCGAGCTTTTACTGGCGATTTTGGGGGAACAGATATAAGGAGTCTGTTTGGTGGGTTGGAAGTGAACTCTATTTTGTATCCTGAAAATACTAGTTCCCTGACCCACTTGTCTTCTGTAATAGGTAGCCAGACTTGATGAAAGAGTAAAAGTCGGCCTCCTACAGGTGGAGTGTCTTCCTGAGTCCGTGAGTCATGATGAGAAATTCTTAGATTTTCCTCCTTTTGATTTTGAGTGGCCTGCCTTTGACTGCCAGGATTTGTCCGACCTTTGTGTCGTCCTCGAGTCTTCCCTGCGTGTGAAGCGGCGGTTATTTTGTGGTGGCCATGAAACGGACCAGCCGGAAGAGTTCCGAAAGGATCGGAATCGAGCTTGGTTACGCTTGTTATAATTGCGCTTAGGTTTCAGTTGGGGAAGAGAGGTACTCTTACCCCCTGTGGCATTGGATATGATCGTGTCCAAGCTTTCACCGAAAAGTCGACCGCTGAGGTATGGAAGGTGCGTGAGGGACTTCTTTGAGGCCGCGTCAACTTTCCATTCACGCAGCCAAAGGATACGCCGAATTGTGATGGCGTGTGATATTGCGCCCGCTGCACCTCTTGCAGAATCCAGAGCTGCATGAAGCATGTAATCTGCCACAACTGCTATCTGAACTGCTTGGTCCGACAGTTCAGGGGCAGAAGCTTGGAGGCCAGTTTGTAGATTTTTTGCCCAAGCCAGTACGGCCTTGGCTGCCCAGACTGAAGCGAACGCGGGGGCTAGGGAGGCCCCTGTGGTTTCGCAAATTGAGCGAGCCATACTTTCTACCTGCCTGTCTGCTGCATCCCTAAGGGTTGAGCTATCTGGCAGTGAAAGAAGTGTCTGTGCTGCCAGTCTGGAGACTGGGAGGTCCACTGCTGGTGGGTCTGCCCATTCTTTGGTGGTTTCCTTTGGAAAGGGGTAACGGGCCTCCAGAAACTTGCGATTGTTAAGCTTCTTGTGAGGCTGTGAGAATTGTTTTGTGAGGATAGATTTAAATTCTGGATGATCCAAGAAAACCTTAGGTGGTTTCAGAGCTCCTTCAAATGAAATCTTATTTTGTGGTGCGTCCGGGATTGGATCAGAGATGTCCAGCAACCGATGTATGGACGAGATTATGTCCTCAACTAGCGCTGCATTGCTAGGTGGGATTGGAGTTAGGGATCCATCAGTTTCCTTGTCTGAGTCAGAATCGCAGACGCCTTCTGACTCCTGTGTATCACTAAGGTGTGTCCTAGGTGACCCAGAATGAGGGATTTCTCTGGACGGAGATTGGTGCGGAGAAATATCATGTTTGTCCCTGGTAGGGGACTGTGTAGATGACCTGTGACTACGGTATCTCTCTCTAGACAGGGATGACCGTGTGCTATGGGATGACGCAGATGAGCGTGACCTATGGGTGCGCTTGCGTCCTGACCTTGACATGGATGTGCCTGGGTCAGTATATGACTGAGTCCGGCTTTCCCTTTGTTGGGTAGCATTCATAGTCGAGGTATGGCTTTGCAGAGCCTGAAGCAATTTGGAGGTCATGTTATCTATGGACTGTGTCATAGATTGTGACATTTGAGTGACCCATTCCGGTGTAGCATTAGACACTGAAGGGTTGGTAGGGGCTACTTGGGACTCTGGCACAGTAGTCTGAGTACAATCCTTGCAATGCGGATATGTGCTGCCGCTGGGAAGAACATTACTGCAGGCTGTACAGAAAGCGTAAAAGCAGTCCTGCCTGGTTTTCTTAGACTTTGAGCCTGGCATAGTGCACCTGGAGTGGCTATGCAAGGGGGCTAACTGTGCAGAGGAGGATACAGAGTAATAAAATTCACAGCTGAGGTAACTCAGACTGTGAACTTACCCCACCAATGTGCCCCTGTGAACAGCGCTGAAAGAGCCTGGTCCTGTGCCTCCCCGGAGACTTGGCTGGCCTGTATGCGTCCTGCAGCTTATGATGGCCGCCGTAGCTCTTTTCCTGCTTGCAGAGATGAAGGAGAAGGGGGGCGGAACGCTGCAAGGGCGGCAGTTGCTATGGAGATGCGCGCCCTGCAGCCTAGATCCGCCCCCTGTGTGACACCGCAGTGAGTAAAAATCGTCATCCGGGGGGGGCGGAAAATGGGCGGCGGCTAGGCCGAAGCCGCGGTGTAAATTTATTTTCTATGCCCAAAAGGGCTCCAGGCCAGCGCGGTAGTCCGGGGGGGGGGGGGTCGGATCAGAACCGGACCCCCCCGGATTGAAAGGCAGAATGGCGGTGGGGACATAAGTGGAAGGGGGTCTCTGAAAAGAGTCCCCCTTAGGCGCTTAAGATTAAAAGCTGCCGCAGGAGCAGGGCCTGTGAAGGCCTGTGCCTGTGTGTGCCATGGCTGCCTGCACTCCCCCCGGCTCCTACAGGGTCCCACAGACGGACTGGGGCTCCTGTATTGCTGCTGGTCCTCGGCTGCGGTGTGCGGGCTGGTGAGAGCTGCAGATGCTGCCGTCCAGGCCCTACCTGATGGTGTCTCAACCTAATACCCCCAGGGGGGGGGGGGATTAGGGAGGGTGCCGCTGTCGCCTGTCAGGGGGCTTTGTCCTCGCCTCAACTTCGGACCAAAACCGAGGGTATTGGGGAAGGAGGGGGGGTTCTCAACTTCGAGCCTGACCCGAGGGGCCGGAGAAGGAGCAGCATGGTGGCTACGCCATCTCAACTTCAACTGTGCACCCCGTAGTAGGGGGCAGAGGAAGGAGCCATGCCGGGGGTCTCTTAAGAGACCCTCTTTTCTTCATCTGTAATCCCGTGCTGAAGCGAGGGACGAGTGAAGGTCTGAGGTGTGCCTCCTTGCGACACTAAGCAAAAACTGGAGTAGGCTGATGCCGTCAGGGGGTGTATACTGCAGAGGAGGAGCCACGCTTAATCTTTTTCAGATAAGCATAGTGTCGCCTCCTAGTGGACAGCAGCATAACACCCAAGGTCCTGTGTCCCCCAATGAGGCGACAGAGTAAATAGGTCTAATTCCAAAGGAGGGGAAAAGACAACTATTGCAAAACCAATCTTCTGTGATCCGCTCTTGTCTTAAGCTAAACATATACGGAGTTAACACAAACTGAATATGCCTAGCTATAAACAAGGCCGTATATAGACACACAGTATCGGAGGTGGGAAAGAGGACATGCGGCCTCCATAAAACAGACAGAGGATTTGGTGTACAGGAGAAATGCAGACAGGAGAGAAAAGTCGTGTACATAATCAGGTACGTCAACATCTCCATCATCCTGATCATCAGAAAGGGTGAAATGCGAGAAGTTAGTTTGGTAAACACATACATATAATTCCATGAGGGCTGCAGAGCAAAATAACCCAAAACCTGGTGGAAAAGATCACGGTCCTAGAATTTTCTCCACCCAGGTGCCTGACTATTTTGACAATTGTTTCCCAGTAATTCGCCTGGGAATTATTTTTGTTGCATGACTGATTAGAGAGAATTCAGAACCAGGCAATTTTACTGCATATGAGTCAAAAATAGATATTAGCAATAGTATATGGCCGCCAGCATATGGGAAGCCCACATTCCTCTAAATGGACGGCTGGGCCTGGCCTAGGGAAGCAGGGTGCTTCTGTCGCCCGTGGCATCAGAAGTGGTCTTGTCCAATTTAGTACCAAACAGGCGCAACTTCTGGAAGGTTAAACCCGTAAGAGACTTCTTCGAAGCCAAATCTGCTCTCCATACTTTAAGCCATAAGATAAGACAAATGGTCACACAACTGCTTTCCTCCTGAACAGAGCAATCAGCCGCATCTAATTCTGAACATAAATATCTGCCTGCGCGATCTGATCCGCAATATCTGCTAGATCCGCCTCCTGGGAACCAGCCAGAATACTGCACCGCAAATGTTTCGCCCAAGCAGTATCTTCCTTTGATAACCAAGTAGTAGAGAAAGCTGGGCAGAGGGCAAAGCCTACTGCTTCAAAGGCGGACATAGCCACAGACTCTGTATGTCTGTCTGTGGGGTCTCTAAGTGCTGCTACTTCAGCAAGAGGTAAAGTAGTTGTCCTAGATAGGCGAGATACGGGAGTACCTACCATAGGCGGAGAGAACCAGGATGCCACCAACTATGTTGGAAAAGGGTAAAACACCTGCGTACAACTGCGTTTCTGAAAACGCCGATTAGGGTGTTGACATGCGTCTTCCGTATGACTTCCCCAAAATCCTCGTGGTTAGAAAAAGACCTAGCCATGCGTTTGTCTCTCCGAAAGAAATCTGTTTTAGTAGAGGGCAAGGGGGTCATCTGACATCACCCTTAGAAGCGAGTCAACAGCCGAAATCAAACTTTCCATTATCTCCATCGACTTCCCCATCTGCTATGGGTCTTGCATAGACTGTGTGCTGGAACTGGAGTCCGAGCGTTGGGGGGTGGGGGTGTACTTCCTGAGAGGGGGATAAAGATCTTAGATGTCTTCCCTGTGAGGGAGACCTGAAGAATGAGGTAAAGCGAGGCTCTCAGACCAACGATACTGGTGCGGCTTGGCAGGAGGGTCAGATTCACTCGCAGCAGCGGTCGCAGCTCCTGGGTTGGCAACCACCATTGGCAAAAGCTCTTTAACAGTAACCAGCATCCTGGACACCCTAGTTACTTCGGCTGCTGACTGGCCTAGATCACAAGCTCAAGCAGACGAGGCTATACTCTCTCCTGATAATACAGAGGTCCCCTGAGAAGGTATAAGCCGGAGGCGGAGGAGTATAGGAGGTACAGTAGGCCACCGATTGCCCCATGGAAAACGTATTATTACAGGCTGAGAATGCATAATAAGTGACTAGTGCGGACTCCACCGATGGGAGTGCGCGGTTTTCTCAGGATTCTGACATTATAAGAACCAAAGAGCGGGGAAAAAAACAACAGTGAGCAGTGCTTTAAGAAAACTTGCTGAGGAGAACCAAATATCAGCCCCCAGATGTCAACAACCTCCTCTGTCCGAGTTCCCAGGAGAGCACCTCTGTGCTGCTAGTGTCCGTTGGTGAGTGCCGGAAGCAGGACAGTGCAAGTAAGGATCCAACACAGGCGCCATATTCAAAATACTGCTGCACGATGTAGTGCAGCCAGAAAAGGTGGGGCTAAGGGGGTGGCCGCCCACCAGCGCAGCGGAACTCTGAGCCACTGACAGGACCCTGCAGGCGGGCATCCCAGGCCTGAGCCTTTCCTCCAAAATACCGAGCCCCAGTCCTAGCTGCCCCCCCCCCCTCCCAAACTACCCTAAGCGACACGGAGTGGGGGAGAGGAGACTCTCCTCCGGACCCGGGTACCATAGAACCTGTAAAAAAAAAAAAAAAGAATGAAATAAAAAATAAATATTATACTTACATTCTGATGGCCCCTGGTGTCTTTGTCTTGGCTTGCCGGCAGATCGCGGTGGACTCTAGGACCTGCCATGACATCATTTAGTCATGTGACGGGTCACGCGACCGCTGACGTCGGCAGGTCCTTTAGTGTACTGCGAGCTGCCGGCAAGCCGAGACGAATCGAATAAAGACACCGGGGGTCATCAGAAGGCAAGTATGATATTTATTTTTTAACATTCTTTGGGGTCACACTATATAAATACATGCCATTTGCATGGATTTATATAGTGTGACCAAGTTGTCAAGTACTTTCCAGGTGATGCTAAAATCGCTTGGAAAGCGCTTGACAACCCGCATGCGGAAATGCATGTGAAGAACGCTTCACATCCGCATGTCCCTGGCAGGAAAAACGCATGTACAATCCGCATGAGTTTTTTCATCCAGGGAGATGCAGAAACGCTCAGGAAAAAATCCGGAGCATTTCCGCATCGTGGGCACATAGCCTTAGTCACCCAAAAAAAAAACATGATGCGAAATCGCTCGTGCATGGCAGGCAATCCCCACGAGTTTTTTTGGCTGTATAACAGCCGTGAAACATATGGGGCGGAGACTCGAGCATGTCACTTGAGCACCCGCGATTCTACGTGCATACCCGAGCACCCGATGCAAACTCAAATAGCGAGCACTTGCGCTCAACACTGGTCGCCATATCTTCATCATTTTTTTGTCCTTTACTTTTGAAAAAATCCCAACCTCAACATAACCCTAGTGTTTATTTTTTACACCATTCCTCGTGTGGTATAAGTGATTAGGCGACTTTATTCTTCGGGTCGGTGCAATTACAGCAATACCAGATTCATATCGGATTATGTTTGGCAGCTGTCACACACAGACGCTTTTTTTTTGCAAAGACTAGTTTGTGCAATCATTTTTCCATATTTCGGCAGAGAGAGTCATGTGATAGCTTGTTTTTTCCGGGACGAGTTGACGTTTTTATTGGTACCATTTTCGGGCATGTGACTTTTTTTTATCGTTTTCTATTTCGATTTTTGGGAGGCAGAATAAACAAAAACCAACAATTCAGGTATTGTTTTTTTTTATTCTGCTCCGGGTGTGGTAAAATTGATAAGGCAGCTTTATTCTTCGGGTCAGTACGTTTACAGGGATACCACATTTATATGTTTTTTTTATTTTTTGGCGCTTTTACACAAAAACTATTTTATAGAAGAATAATTTTTTTGGATTGCTTTATTGTGAGAGCTATAACTTTTTTATTTTTTGGCTGATTGAACTGTATGGCGGCTTGCTTTTTGTCGGACAAGATGATGTTTTTAACGGTACCATTTTTATTTACATTCGTCTTTTTGATCGCGTTTTATTCCATTTTTTGTTTGGTGGTATGATGATAAAGCATTGTTTTTTGCTTCGTTTTTTATTTTTATTTTTTACCGTGTTCACTAAAGGGGTTAACTAGTGGGACAGTTTTATAGGTCAGGTCGTTCTGGATGCGGCGATCCCACATGTGTACTTTTTTTTTTTCATAATATTTATTTATGGGTACAGTATATTTTTATTTTTTTGGATTATTTTTTTTTTATTATTTTTTATATTTTTACAATTTTTCTTTCACACTCTTTTTTTTTTTTTTTTTTTTTTTACTTTTAGGGTATGTGCACATGATGCAGAAATGAAGCAGAAAATTTCTGCATCATTTCTGCATCTCCCTGGCAGAAAAAACGCATGCAGATTGTGCATGCGTTTTTCCTGCAGAATACATGCGGATCCACATGCAGATTCACATGCGTTTCCGCATGCAGATTGACAAGCGCTTTCCAGGCGATTTTAGCATCACTTGGAAAGTGCTTGACAACTAGGTCACACTATATAAATCCATGCAAACAGCATGGATTTATATAGTGTGACCCGAGAGAGTGTATATACTTACCTCCGATGGCCCGCGCTGTCCTGCTCAATCTGTTCTCCCGGCTGCCGGCAACTTTGAATTGAAAGACCTGCCGACGTCAGCGTCACGTGACCCGTCACATGACTCTGACGTCACCGCAGGTCCTACAACTCACTGTAAGTGCCGGGAACCAAGCGGGAGCGCTGCGCGGGCCGACAGATGGTAAGAATACATTTATTTTTTATTTTATTCTTCTTTTAGGCTGTGTTCACACGATGCGTATTTCATGCGTTTCCGCGGCGTTTTTGCAGTTGCGTAAACGCCGCGGAAACGCATGAAAAACGCATGGTAGAAGGGCAGCAATGTTCCCCAATGGAAATCCGCATGTGCTGTGCCCATGATGCGGATTTTTCCGCAGCGTTAACGCTGCGGTCAAAAATCCGCAGCATGTCAATTAATTTTGCGGAAACGCGGCGATTTCGCCGCCATTGACTTGCATTAGAACGCGCCAATTCCGCAAGACAGCATTTGTACTTGCGTAATTGGTGCGTTCTAATGTGCGGATGGTACCCGGGTGTGGAGAAGAGGAGAGTCTCATCCACACCCAGGTACCATTAAAAAAGCTGTAAAAGAAGAATAAAATAAAAAATAAATGTATTCTTACCATCTGTCGGCCCGCGCAGCGCTCCCGCTTGGTTCCCGGCACTTACAGTGAGTTGTAGGACCTGCGGTGACGTCAGAGTCATGTGACGGGTCACGTGACGCTGACGTCGGCAGGTCTTTCAATTCAAAGTTGCCGGCAGCCGGGAGAACAGATTGAGCAGGACAGCGCGGGCCATCGGATGTAAGTATATACACTCTCTCGGGTCACACTATATAAATCCATGCTGTTTGCATGGATTTATATAGTGTGACCTAGTTGTCAAGCACTTTCCAAGTGATGCTAAAATCGCCTGGAAAGCGCTTGTCAATCTGCATGCGGAAACGCATGTGAATCTGCATGTGGATCCGCATGTATTCTGCAGGAAAAACGCATGCACAATCTGCATGCGTTTTTTTCTGCCAGGGAGATGCAGAAATGATGCAGAAATTTTCTGCTTCATTTCTGCATCGTGTGCACATACCCTTACAGCTTTTTTAATGGTACCTGGGTGTGGATGAGACTCTCCTCTCCTCCACACCCGGGTACCATCCGCACATTAGAACGCACCAATTACGCAAGTACAAATGCTGTCTTGCGGAATTGGCGCGTTCTAATGCAAGTCAATGGCGGCGAAATCGCCGCGTTTCCGCAAAATTAATTGACATGCTGCGGATTTTTGACCGCAGCGTTAACGCTGCGGAAAAATCCGCATCATGGGCACAGCACATGCGGATTTCCATTGGGGAACATTGCTTCCCTTCTACCATGCGTTTTTCATGCGTTTCCGCGGCGTTTACGCAACTGCAAAAACGCCGCGGAAACGCATGAAATACGCATCGTGTGAACACAGCCTTACACTTTGTCCCACTATGGGACTTTTATTCTTTGCAGTTTGATCGCCTGTATAGCACAGGGATGCAGCAGCATCTCTATGCTATACAGCCTGTCAGCGCTGCACAGGCACAAGTTACTTTGATCACGCACTGCACATGATCAAGCTAACTTCCTGATGCCTGGTGACCCGGATGTTGTCATGACAACATCGGGTCACCATGGCAAGAACCGGGACACAGCAGACACAGCGCCGGACCCCAGAAACAAGGTAAGAGGGGTGCGCTTACCTCCCCCTGCTCCCGGAATGCTGGGATTGACTTTGATCGCAGAATTTCCTGGGTTAATGTGCCGGGAGCGGTGCGGGACCGATCCTGAAACATAGTACCGGGTGTCAGCTGTGAAAATCAGCTGCCACCCAGCAGTGATCGCCACGCACAGCTTCTGAGAGGGCGCGATAGCATTGTGCGTAATAGTATGTACCTGGTACAATAGGGCACAGGGACGTACTATTACTGACAATGTCAGTAGCGGGTTAAAGAGGACCTGTCTCGTGGTCATAAATATGTATTTTTTTTACCTGGTGTAAATGTTGCTGTTCTCCTGAATCTGGTGTTGTTCCTGCGCCTTTCCATTCCTGAGATATAGAGCCCTTTTTGCCTGGAAGCAAATCTAGTCTTATTGCCAAGTGGGTGTGGTCAAATATTTTCTACAAAAATCTACTTCAGGACCATACCCACTTGGCAAAAAAAAAAAAAGTAAATCTTTTTTTTTGTTGCAATAAATATGCATGGCCCTGAAGAACATTGAGAAGATTACACAACCACGCCCACTTGGCTAACAAGACTAGATGTGCATACAAGGAATAGGGGCCATATCTCAGGAACGGAGAACCAATGGTACAAAAGAGAAAAAAAGAGAAACATCACCAGATTCAGGAGAAGAGCGCCATTTACACCAGATAATAAAATTACACATTTATATTGATGGCAAGTGACAGGTCCTCTAATTCTAAAATTAAACTTTTTTTTAAAAAAAATGCCATTTAGAGGTTCAGAGACATAAGGGGTAAACATGCCCAAAAATGCAACACGAAGGGTTAAATACTGCCTCCACCCACTCACATGCAGCATAGTATGAAATCTCTGCCTGTCAGCCAATCAGCATCTTAGCCGTCCCCCTGAACACCGCTGATTGACATGCCGTCTAGACATGAAGAAAACCACACGGTACATGTGGCCGACCTGTCCAGAGTATATAGATGCAGCAGAATACTCCAGTTTTGGGGTCTGTGTCATTTATACACTGAGCCCCTTTAAAAACCTCTTTCCGGTGTCCGTATTTCAAGTGCTTCAGTTGATGAGAAAAGTCACCTAATATATAACAATAACCTCAGTGTCAAAACCTGATGCTGTTCAGCTATAAATGACTTCCAGCAGTGACAGGAAATAGACAAAGACACATGAGTCATCCATTTCTATAACAGTAAAGACGGTCTGTACATACGCTGGCGATTGAAGAAGAGGAACGGCATTTGGGGGGAATCGTCGTCATCCATCTTCATGTACTTATAGAATCCGAACCTGAGGGAAGAAAACACAGCAGCATGAAAGCTCGGGCCATTTGCGTGACAAGAGTGTGAATTTTAAGGAAGCGGGGCTGTGGCTTCCAGACAGTGATCATTTCAAGGAAAGCAGGAGAAAATGCATGTACGACATCAGCCAAGAGACGGTTACAAGCCACGGAGGACTCACTTCTCCAAGTACACTGGGGATTCCCGGTAGAAGCATTTGTTTTCTGTTTCCATGTGGGTAAGACGTGTAAAATCATTAGGGTAGACGAAGGTAAGGTAAACCTAAAAAAGAAAAAGGCGCGCAAAATAATGAAATGTGATGAGAGGTGGAGGAGCGTGCGGCGCGGTAATACACATACAGTCTTCACTTACAAACTGCAGGCCTTGGTAACGGGCAATGGGGAAGTCCTTCACCACATAAGTAGGATTGTACGCACAGGGGACCAGCACGTTCTCTACTTTGGATTGTTCAATCATAGGGGCTGTAGAGAGATCACAGGTGTTAGGTCCACACCGAAGTTTGCCGCACTCTTAAGGTATGTGCACCCAACAGGTTTTCCAGGTGAGTCTGCTCAGAAAAGTGCCTGAAGAAGCGCCTAAAAGAACGAACATATGCATGTCTATGGAAAAAACACTTACTGTGCATATATTCAGACTTTGAGAGCCTTCACAGCTTCAGGTTTCCAAAGAAGCCAAGTGGATTATAAAAAAAAAAAATAAAAATAAAAAAGACCCTTCGATTTTTCAGGTGTTTTGCGCTCTGAACTTTACAATAAAAGTCAATGGGAAGGCTTAAAGGGAATGTGTCAGTAGGTTTTTGCTATGCCAGCTGAAGACAGCATGTTGTAGGGGTTAAAACAAAGATTTCAGCAATGCCTCTCCTATCAAGCTCCTGGTTTTGTTTGCTTGCAATGATTGTTTTAGCACCAGGAGCTTATCATTGCTGGGACACAGAGCACCTCACTGTCTATGGACATTGTATATACAGAGCCTGGTGTGGGCGGGGCTAGCTTTCTCAGCTCTGCTTCATGCTAAATCTAAAAGCTCTGATTGTGAAAAGATTGTGTCAGAACGGCTGCACCCTGTAATATAAGTGATACCTCATTGGATTCAGCTTCTCTTTGCCTACATCACGCTGCTCTCAGATGAGGTAGCAAAAATCTGGTGACAGATTCCCTTTAAAATATACCCAGAAGACAACCAGACGTTTTTTGAAGCTTATAGTCATGTTAGCTTTGTTTTTGCTTAAAAAAATGAAAAATAACGGATTCTTCATAAAGTGAACACAATGCTTGGAAAACACTAGTTAAAAAAAGGTCCTAAAAAATGCTGGGAAAAAAAACAGTAAAAAGAAAAAAACACGCCAGTGGAGAAAACGAACAAGTAAAAAAAAATTGTCAGCGTTTCTTGAAAAGTCCAGCTCTTGAAAAACTCGTCCGCTTTGTCCAGCTGAAAAAATGTTGTGTGCTCATACCCGAAGGCTATGTGTACACACATTTTTTTTTAAGGCGTGCAAACATGACAAGTTTTTCGAGCGGGAACCTTTTCAGGAAACACTTTTTTGGGGAGACTGAGTTTTTGAGAAGTTTTTATTCTCCAGAAACATTTCTTGGGGGGATTTTGAAGAGTTTATTTCCTGAAGGGTTCTTTTCAGCCTTTTGCTTGGACAAAGCCTACTTTGGAGAGGTTTCCTTCAGGATCGGCTTCAAAGAAATCACATGCAAACATCCCCCTTCTTTTTTCCCCCACTAGTTTCCTTTTATGAACAACAAAATGACTTTCCCATAGAAATTAAAGACGCACTCCTCCCATCAAAGTTTTTATCCTCTTAATATATTGCAATCATCATATTATACAGCACTGTGCACTTACAATTGCTCATTTTACCCTTCTACCCAGCTAATTGTTCTCTTTTCCATTAGGTCTATGACATCACGTGATTAAAAACAGACTAGATGAATCCATCTAAAACAAGGAGGTCAATTTTCCCTTCATGAGTCATCATTAGAACTACAATTGCACCTCACTGTAAAGTCCCTGTAACACCAGACACACACACTGCTGATGGAACAGATTGAAAACATCTAGTTGCCAATTTGGGCAATCATTTCCAGGAGGAATTACAGAGGAATGATATAATAAACAATTCTAAGAAACAATGCTAACAAATTATTTCATGGGGAATGCAAGAACTGCTGAGAAATATTTTTTTTTTAAAGAGGAAATGTCACTGGATCAAAAGTGGCCATTTTTGACTGTTATTTAATTCTGTCTGCTTCCCTGAGTATTTGTTTCATCTTTTTTTAATCCGTTATACGGGTTGCAAAGATATGGGCCTTTTTATGGTTTTTACAAGGGGGCGTGGCTCGCAGGATCCTCGGGGGCGTGTCTTTAGGCTGCTCTGCAGTATTACTGTAAGCACCGCCCCTCTGTAAAGGCAATAAAAATTAGCACTGAATTAAGAGCCCATATCTCTTGAACTATATAGAGGATATTTTAAAAAAATATATATATATTATATCCAAGGGAGAAGCAGGAATAAAATTAATTGCAAAAACTGGCCACTTCTGACCTGGTGACAGATCTCTCAGTTCTACTGTTAAAGACTTGCATTCCCAAATAAATAATCTGTAAGCATTGTTTCTTAAAATTCTTCATGGTGTCATTCCTCTAGGAAATTAATAAAATAAATAAATAAATGGTTATTATGAATCCATTAAATAGAACATCCAATGATTTCACGCCACCATTACCTACCCACAGATCTCATTAGACTTGTGCACTATGCAATACTTACTCTTATAAAAGGTGTCTCGAGGATCTTGTCTCAAGATATCCACCGTGGGTTCTCTGGTTAAGCGATGGTCCATCACACTGGACATTGTTTGTGGGATGTGGGAGATCTCATTCATTTTATAAGAAGTCTCATCTGGAAGAGAAGAACTTGTTGAGGAATATCCTAATCTAGTGATAAATTGTGTGATGGCAGATCGTACGTGCCACTGTCTTACCTGTATATAAAGATAAATATTGAGAATCCACTATTTCAAACTTCATCCCTGGGAGAGAAAGGCGCCACTAAAACACAGATACAGAACAGAGTAAAGTTCCTGGTGGTGAACCTTCATTGCACTGAATCTATATCATTGCTGGGGATCAGTAGGCCACGGTCGAGCCACTATTTAGGTCTTCAGGAAAGTACATTTAAAGGACCATATTGACACTTCCATATACATTGGCCTTGAGGATACTGTAAGCATGACTTAAGGGGTTAAGAAGTGTGGGGAATTGTGCCTAAAAAGAACCTGTCACTTGCCATATAATATATATTTTTTAACCGCTGTTCTCCTGAATCCGGCCTTGTTTTTCCTTTGTTCCTATGCCTCTCCATTCCTGAGATATGAAAATAATTCTCGATGCTTATAGACCTAATCTTATTAGCCAAGTGGGCATGGTCTTAAATATGTCCCTATATTTTTTTTTTTTTAGGACCATAACCACTTGGTTAAAAAGACTAAGTGATATGCTAAGAAAAGGAGGCCATAACTCAGAAATGGAGAAGCACAGGAACAAAATAAAAAACACATGATTCAGGAGCACAGCGGCATTTAAACTAGGTAAAAAATTAAATATCTACGGCAAGTGAAGGGTCCTCTTTAAAGGGGTATTCCAGCAACAAGAAGCTATCACCTATCTGACCACTGAGACTGCCACCGATTGCCCGAAAGTCTGAGCGGAGCAGTAGTGTACATGCTTGATGGCTGATCCATTCATACAGGACACAACTTTAGAAGTTTTCACTTATCCTGTGGATTGACGTTAATTTCTTCTTAACAGAATATCCCTTTAAAAGTTTTTCCTTCAATACCTTTTTAATCCCATGTCTTGCTGTAAGTAATAATAAAATTAGGCTACTTTAGCGCTGCTGCTCTCAGTCTGTGTTAACAGGCGGTGGCATAATGACCACAGTGCACATCACCGTTGCAGCCAACCAATGAGTTGATGTTGGCACCACTACAACCAAAATCAAAGGCAGAGGGAGAGTATACTGGATTTAAATGGGTACTCCGGGGAGATAAAAAATTATTGTAATGGCCATACCTTAGAAACTCTTAGGATAACATGAACAGCGCTGTTTTCCATCCTCACACCACCTGTAATTCTGAGCGCGCTGCAGCTGCTCCTGACTGCTGCCCCTCCCTCATGGGACGTTACGTCAGATTAGGGGGCGTGGGCTGATCCCTAATACTATCTGCTTGCATGTGGTCAGATATAATCAGGAAGCCGACCACGCCCCCTGATGTGTGACGTAACGTCCCATAAGGAAGGTGGAGCAGTGAGGAGCTGCTTCATCGTCACACAAAATTACAGGTAGTGAGCGTGGGACACAGCACTATTCATGTTATCATAATAGTTTATGAAGGTAAGGCCATTATAATAATTTTTTATCTCCCCGAAGTATCCCTTTAATTATTTTTACCTACAGCAAGCCATTGGTTAAATAATTTATTCCTGGAAGACCCCTTTAGTTTCAGAACCAGAAGCTGCCTAATTATACTGAAACCTCAAATATGGAGGGGAACGCAAAACCTTGGAGTCGATAATAACACTCACTGCCACTTCCACATGGTCAGAGCCTCGATCATCCTGTTTGTGAAGAACTTCAAAGTAATATCTCCGAGAAGTCATCAATCTAATAAAAGAAAGTATCCACGAGAGTGAGAGTAGGTAATGTTACTACAGGAAGAGTAAATAATTAATACCGCCATAAAGCATGCAGGATATTTAATAACTTCGCAGTTCTCGGAGCGAAGAACAGCAGCAGCTCAAAGCTCTGCTAGTTTGCTACGACAGAGTGCATCAGTCTCCGTTCTGACTGCTTAGCTTACAGAGCATTGGCTCAGCTGAGGACAGAACTAGCTACATATACATACATACATATAAATGTGATGGCGCGCGTTGGGGGGGGGGGTACTATTTGGCCTTGTTATTTTACATTACAGAAACAATTTGGGATCCACTTTTCTATAAGCGGAAAACCCCCTTGAGTATATTAGAAAGTTGCACCATATATCAATTATACAAATGATTAACCAAGGAAGGGATAGTAGGGAGGTTGTGGGTGTATGGAGCAGGCTCAGCTCCTGAGCCTGCTCCATACAGGACAGGTGCTGGCTGTAATATACAGCTGGCACCTGCCCCTGACAATAGAGATCAGTTACCTCCGATCGCTGTTGCAGGATGCCAAGGGGGTTAACATGGCAGTCGAGGCCTTGCAAAAGGACCCCCATCCCATGATGATGCCATCTTGGTGCTGCTATGAAGCCCAACCACAGGTTGGACTTCACAGAAGATCATTATTTGTACTGTATACTGCAATACTGTGCACTATATTACAGTATATAGTACAAGCAAGGAGAATACACAAAATGAAAAGTACAAAAAAAATTACAAAAGATATTTAAAAAAAAAAAATCTAAAAAAAAATAACCCTTAAGGAAAAAACTCACCTAACACCAGAAATAAGTTCATGAACTAGAAGTTGGCTACGCCAACTTACCAGGCATTCAAGTAACTCATTAATAATGTGATAACTTTTTTTAATGCTCTCAAGCATTCTTTGCTCTCATGGGCAGAGGCATCTCTGAGCGCACACATACATATCCAGGATGCACTGGTAATGGCGAGTCAGATAAATCTATATTATGATGTAATTACCGAAACACATAAAAACTTGCAAGAATGGATATAATGAAGTCAATAAATTCTCTTTATTATAAAAACTTATTGAGCTGTCGAGATGTGAATTAACCCTTTAACCTTTTCAGGAAAGTAGTGAAAGTCGTTCTCTTATAAAACCGATCCATCTCCACCGCAAACACCCATCTGACAGTGGGACGGAGTGGGAGACATGCGGGTGGGATCGGAATTCACATAAGAAGACGACAGTTATTCGCAGATACTCCTACATAGAGCATTTCTGGAACTTCGTATTAAACTGTGCCTAAAAGGGAGATTGCAAGTGCATGGAGGGGTCGGAGAAAGTTGTCGACCGAATGAGCATCATCCGGTACGGTGTATGGGGGCCTTCCGACCCTCAGAAAATTACCTATTGTTTACATCAGGTTTTAATCATACAAGTATTTTTTTTTTTTTTTTAAATGTACTTTTTTTTCAGATTTTCTTAAAAAATAATAAATAATAATCCTGCAATTTTCACACTGGCCACTGGGGCTTTTTCTTAGATTCATACTTCCTGTCCTTTCAGGAAAGGCTTCCAGTAGTTTCATGATCCTCAGAGGCAGGATTACAGTGACTGATATAACACATCTATACATGGCTGATTGTACAGGATCCCACAATCACAATAGGCGATGTCACAGCGGACCCTGCTCCCCCACCAGTCCTTTACAATGACCTTTGCACACGCTCATTAGATGCTTCAATATAAAAAAAAGGATCAAAGTCTGTTCATTGTGCTTCATGTGCATGAGGATTTCCTGAAACAGGAAGTTAAAGGAAACCTGTTGCCAGGATCAGTCATGTTAAACTAAAGGATAGGCAGTATGGCGCTGTCATACAGATTTACTAAATACTTTGAAAATTTGCAGCCTGGTTTTTGTTAAATCATAATGATAAATTTCAGTGTTCTCTGTGCTATGTGGCAGGACCAGTGGGCGGGAACGCGGTTAGGGTCTTCGGCTCAGCAATGGCCCCTCCGCTACCTCTGTTGTATTTAAATTTTGGGCTGGGGCAGCCTTTGCCATGGTGGCGGTCTTCATGAAGATGGCGCATGAGCAGATAAACCTCCAGCGGTCTTCAGGAAAATGGCGCCAGAGTTGACGTAATGAGATCTTTGCTCAATGGCAACCCGAGATCTCATTCTGTGCATGCGCCACCTCCGGCGCCATTCTCCTGAAGACCGCTGGAGGTCGATCTGCGCATGCACCATTTTGATAAAGACAGCTACCAGCGATAGCGCCGTCCACATTGAAGACGGCACCAGCCCAAACTTTAAATGAATGCAACAGAGGTAGCGGAGGGGCCGTGGCTGAGCCCTCTGAGCCGAAGACCCTAACCACAGTCCCGCCCCAATGCACACAGCACAGAGGAAACTAAAACCAGGCAGATTTTTAAACTAAAAGGTATGTATTAAATCAGTATGACAGCGCCATACTATTCTTTAGTTTAAACATGGATATTCCTGCTGACAGGTTTCCTTCAAGAGCCTAAAAATGCCCCAATGGCCGAAGTAAAAATTGCAAAAGTTTTATTTTAATACAGATAGTAATATTCAGAAAAAAAAAAAAAAAAAATCACAAAACATTTTTAAAAATTACACTTAAACCAGTAGGTCATTTTCTGATGATGTCTTCCTTTTAAGTCCCTCATACACATTGCAGTAAAGTCTGCAGAAGCCGCGGATATCAGTGAGTGACGGATCTGCGAGTTGTAGTTCTTTATTCTAGGAGAGATGACCCGCCCCTGAGGAGCCTGGCAGCCGCTCTCAGGAGGGCACAGGCGTGCTCGGGTGAGCAGAGCGATCCTGTGTATGGGGGAGTCCAAGAAGAAGCACTCACCCAAAGAATCTTCCAGCCGGCAGCTATCTAATGTGTATAGGGGCCTTTAGATTAAATTTGCCCATAAATTATAGGCCTTTTCTGATTTTATCCATTTCCCCAGGATCCATTGATGCAATAAACTCTATGTTTGCATCCAGATTATTGTCAGCGACCTTCTGCTAAGGGAATTATAGATTAGTCAGGCTCCTACTGTGATTACAGGTCATCCCAATGACATCACGCAGATGTATCAGATTCATTGCAAATAACAATATTTAGTCTTGAAGAAAAACCCAGCAGCCGCCATGGTGAGCAAGTTTTGGGTAATGCTTCCATTTCCAATAAAACTCTTGGACATCTTTTCTTAGAACTCTGCATATTGTTGTCCCTCTGTTATTCTTCCTGGAAACGCATATATAAATAGACAATTGGGTGTTACCATTTCCTCGTCAATAGGATGTGTCCATACACTGCATGATCTACCATCAGCTCTGATTGGACTGTGTCAGAAGGTGCAGAAACATACCCCATCGACAACAGGAATGGTAACACCAAGCTGTCAATTTATTTATTTTCAGGAGGAGTAACAGAGGAACGATAAAATGCAGATTAACAAAAGATGCATCAGAATTGTTATTTCATGGGAGATACAAGCATGTATTACTGACTTTCTTTACAACACTGATAACTGCGCCAAGCAAACGTATTTACTCTTAAAGGGTTTGTGCATTACTGAATGACCCCTTCTTAATTGTTTAAAGGGGTTGTCCACTACTAGGACAACCCCTTCTCATCCTGAATGTTTGTCCGCAGAAGTTAAAGCTGCGGTTGTCGCACAGTCCTACTTGATTACGTCTGAAGGTGGGGACAGTGACAGTGCTGATCGGGCACAGGGCTCGGGTGACATAACCTCCGGGAACGAGAGTGCCGACACCACTGGAACGGCACCGGCGAGTATAGGTGTTTTCATTTTAATGGGGGCCAAACATTAGAAGTGGACAATCCCTTTAAGTGTCCCACATAAAATAAAAATGTATCTCCAAGACTGACACTAACTCCAAGTAGTCACGTGACATTGTTATGTGGTAGCTAACTGGCTGCAGAAGTCACGGGACAGAACAATATCACGTGACCGACGGGAATCACAGTGGTGCCGACCCAGGAGGTAAAAAATTATATATATATGAAAGACAGCACCATTTCATATTACTCACTAGTCGGTGCCAAGCCTCCAAACAGTCTGTCCAAACTGCTGCATGTCAATAGAAAAAATATAAAGAGGCAGCACTCCAAGAAATTTTTGAAAAAAAATGGACTTTAATGAGCCCAAAGGCTTGAGAAAGGTTCTGTGAACCGAAACGTCGCCTTTGGGCTCATTAAAGTCCATTTTTTTTTCAAAAATTTCTTGGAGTGCTGCCTCTTTATATTTTTTCTACATACACATATATATATATATATATATATATATTTTTTTTTTATTTTATTTTATGTGGGGCACATAAAGAAGTCGTTCCTTTTCAGAACCTTTTCCCAATATGCACAGCTCATTGTAAAAGAAAAAAAATATATATATATATACATAATATCTGCTGGGTCCGGTGCCGAGTCTCCACCGCTGCTACCGGTCTCTGTTTGGCTACAGAAGTGATGTCACATCAGTAAGCTCTGGTGATCTAGACAGCACGAGGTGCTGCAGGGGATCATAGCTGATTCTTCTTTGAAGTAAAACATTGCTTAAATACAGGCAGTAAAATGTTTCACCTTACAGAAAGAATCAGCTAAGATCCCCTGCTGTCCTGTCTGTATACTCTTTTGCTTGCTCCCCTGCCCAGGAGATGTGGTATGATCACACCATGTTCCTGCAGGGTCAGACACGGCCATTACACAGTACACAGCAGGAGAACATTTAGAAGATTATCTCAGCACAGGAACATTTTATTTAAATACATCCAATTCTGGAAGTTATTATTATTGCAAGATCTATTGATTAAAATCAACTTTTGTTCGTGGGAAAACCCCTTTAACCAGTGGCGGGCAACTTCCTTTAAATCTAACTTCAGAGCCTTCAAAATGATCCGTAGGGTTTGAAGCCATTTACTGCACGAACTTCACTCTTCCATGCGTCTCAGTCTGGTCATGACGTTACCAAGTTTTACAATGGAATTTGCAATATAAAGACTTCAATAAAAGCCTAAACCGCAGCACGGCCCATAAAATAAAGCTAAAAATAAGTCTGGTGGCTCTGTAGAAGATCAGAAGCATGGACGCAAACATGTGTGGATAATCAGCGCATACATCCGTCTGTTAGAGCACTGGAAAATCTATTTTACGTGTGTCTCCCTCTGACGCCATCTGTATGACTCACACAATAAGAGGATTTTCTGATTGAAAGTAATACCTGGAGAAGGACAATGGACTCAGACGTGGGAATATTAAGAAGTGCACGGAGGGGTCAGCCAAGAAGGAGGCAACGTATATTATGGCAGAGGGTGCAGACCGGCTTATTAACCATGGATTTACCGCTGCAGACAAAGCCATGAGCTGCTAAGAAGATCTACATGAAGGATGTGCGGAGGAATAGATGGAGGCAATAAAAGGAGCATATTCAAGGTGCGGACTTTGGAGAATTACAGAAACTGGATAAAAAGGATTTTTGGAGCTAATATTGAGTGGTGACGTAGTAAAGGAGGCAGTCAGCGTCAACCGAGAAGCAAGAAAGACCTTCATACTGGATGCAGAACTTGTGAAGCAAAATGACCTTTTCCTCCAAGACACAAAATCTCCAGAGTCCGCCATAGAGGAAGACGCTGACAGCTCCGACAGGGAACTAAGTGATTTAGCACAGAGTGGAGAATCGTGGGAGCAAATGACATATGACAGCGATGCAGGGGGAGATGACGTCAGAAGCAGCAGGAGAAGAAACGTCTGCGACAGCCACGACTACAGATCTGGAGGCTTCGAGCCTCAGCTTGGAGAACAGCGGTTCTTTCATATTGGGACCAGAGGTGGTCCAGCCCCTGGTAGATGGAGAATACATGTCGTCGTGCAATACTACTTCTCCCGACATAAATGATACAGAGAGGGAAAATTCTGTTCCGGTGGCCCGGGTCTCTGCGGTAAGCAACAACGAACAGATGGGTGCAGCATCTATAGCGGTTCATACCGCAGGTGCTGCCTGGTATGTGCCCTCAGTGCCAGCCAAATGCTTGGAAATGGGGGCAGTGAATATGGCCTCATGAGCACTTGGCACAGTCGGCCTTGATGTAATCCCCATGGTGTCCGCTGGCACAATAGACATAAACAGAATAGGGATGGTGCCAGCAGAAGCCATTGATTGGGAGGTACGGAGCATGGACTCTGTTTCTCCTGTCACGATGTCTGCAGAATATGTGAATGTTGATTCAGTAATCCCAGAACGGATAAGACAACGCCGGCATCCATTAGAGGATCGTCTCTATGCCCTGGGGAAAGCCCTGACAGCGCTAGACGAGAAACTTGAAGGCTTCTCTCCACATATTCGGGAGGCAGAAACGCTGCTCGATGAAGTGGAATCATCATTCTGCCGGCATGCTCCGCGCATCGCTGACATTGTGGAGGGGAACAATGCCGGAGCTGAGCGCCTCCTGCTGCTCGAGGAACGGATAGGAAAGAAGGCGCAGTGACAGCAGAGCTGGAGGAGAAGAAGCGAAGATGACTAAACACGAGCAGCTGGTCCACATAGGACTGTCAGACTCTGTGTACAGATACTGTGACCACGTGCAGTGGTGGAACCAAAGCAAGAAAATAATAATGGAGATTTTATATTCTAGATTACCAGCAATAAGTTCTGACTTGTCGTAACTGGGAGGGGATCTAATTTTTAAAGGGGTTGATGTGCTGGCGTCGTTCCAGTGGTGTCGGCACTCGCTCTCCCCAGGGCTCTCGTGCGGTTGTTGCGACACTTTACCCTGGTGCCCAATCAGAGCTGGCGTCACTGTCCCCGCCTCCTGTCAAATTGAACGTGAAGAGGAAGTCAGATCAGCTGCAGCCCAGATTTCCTCCTGATGTTCGATTTGTCCAAAGGTGGGGACAGTGACGCCAGTGCTGATTGGGCGCTGGGCTCACAAGTAATAACAACCGCACGAAAGCCCTGGGACCGCGAGTGCTGACACCGCTGGAATGGCGCCGGCACGGGAGGTCATTCTAAGCTTTTTTAATTTTATCGGTGCCAAGCGTGGGGTATCGGAAGGGGTTGTCCAAGTAGTGGACAACTTCTATAACAAAAACAATAGAATGAAAAATGAAGGCAAATACCTTTGAAGAGGTTGTCCACTACTTGGACAACCCCTTCCTAAATGCTTATATTCCTCTCCTGTACTGGTGACGCTCCTGCGATGTCTGTTCACTCTGCGCTCACGTGACATTGTTTGGCTGCAGTGCTCCCGTGGCCTATCAGTGGCCACTAATGGGTTGAACCTGCCTGGACTTCTAAGGAAAGTGTGAGAGCTGATCAGCTGCAGCACTCAATGCCACGCAAGCACTGGGAGAACTGACATCGCAGGAGCGGCATCAATGCGGGAGTTAAGTAAAATATGTTTGTATATTACTCCGGGGGGGCTACAGCATTTAAAAAGTGGTTGTCAAAGTAGTGGACAACCCCTTTATCTAGTCCCTTTCTGGTTACATCTTGGTTATTCCTGTTAAGGGTACACGTATGTCGCTATAATAAACTCTCCCTATGTCCTCATTAATGTATTATTTGGTTGTGCACATATAGAGGTAAACGGAAAACCAATTTGTCTAATCGTAGTTTTTATGGGTATTTTGCATGAAAGTACACAGAACGTCAGAAACATAAATCAGAAAATCATGACACTGCAACCAAGAGTGTGTTCAGCACCACTCCGACTCTTAATTCCCCCTACATTCAAATACTAACAGCATCAATACCTTAAAGGGGAAATATCGTCATAAAATGACTTATTGTTTAAAATCATGGTTTGTGTTATATGTATTTTTCTTTTCTTTAAATTTGTCAATTTTTTTTACATCTATAAAAAATTGTAATCTTGCAATTTTTACACTGATTTTTACACTAAAGAGGTTTGTTTGTTTTTTTAAAGACACAAACTTTCTATCCTTTCAGAAAGAATTTACTGGAGTTTTCTTATCCACAATTGGAGGTTTACAAAGACACAACACAGAGTCCACCAATCACAATAGGGGACATCACAGCGGCTCCCCCTTCCTTCACGATAACCTGAGCAGAAGCTCATTAGACACTTCAATACAACAGAAAGGGTCAGCGCCTGTTCATTGTGGCTATGTACATGTGTTGTTTCCTGGAACCAAAGGAAAAATGTGTCTAAAAAAGCCCAAGTGGAAAATTGCAAGGCTTTTATTTATTTATAATAAACTTGTAATATGGGGGAAAAAAAAAATTGCACAAAAAAGAGATTAGTTACTTACCGGTAACGGGATTTCTCGGAGACCATGACAGCACCACGAGAGAGGGAATCCGCCCACCAAGGACAGGAAACCTACAGGCTTAAAAGGGGGCGGCCCTCCCTCTCGCCTCAGTTTGGATTACAGAGCATTGAGAGGACCGCCCGGTTAGTAGACATAGCAACATAATCATGAAACAAACAGTATATACATTTTCTTACAACACCAATGTGTGAGAATAAAGAATGAAAACAGATAAGAAGTGCTCCCAAAAAGGGGTGAAGGGAGGGAATATAAGGGTGCTGTCATGGTCTCCGAGAAATCCTGTTACCGGTAAGTAACTAATCTCTTTATCGGTCGACCATGACAGCACCACGAGAGAATTGCAGAGATGAAGATTCTAGGGAGGGACCACCGCTTGGAGCACCCTTCTCCCAAATGTGAGGTCAGACGAAGCACCCAGATCTAGTCTATAGTGCTTATAGAAGGTAGATGGAGAAGACCAGGTAGCTGCCTTACATATGTCCTCCATCGAGACGCCAGACCTCTCTGCCCATGAGGTTGCCACCGCCCGGGTAGAGTGAGCTTTCAGGCCACGCGGTGCTTCCTCTCCGCTGGATACATAGGCTAGAGTAATGGCCTCCCTAATCCATCTAGCTATGGTGGATCTAGAGACCTTAAGCCCCTTCCTAACCCCCTGATAGGAGATAAATAAGGAACTCTCTCTCCTAAAGGGCTGAGTGACAGCAAGGTACCTAACCACACACCTTCTCACATCTAAAGCATGGAAATCTGCTTCTATCTGATTACTAGGGTTCAGACAAAAAGAGGGTAATATTACTTCCTGAAGTCTATGAAACCGGGAAGCTACCTTAGGCAAGTATGCTGGATCTGCTCTAAGAATTATTCTGTCGTCCAGAACCTGGGTGAAGGGAGGGCCAGAGGACAGAGCCTGAATATCACCAATCCTCCTAGCAGATGTTAGGCCTACAAGAAGCGCTGTTTTGAGGGTAATAGATCTCAGGGATACAGAATCTATCGGTTGAACGGGTGCCCCAGCTAACGCTTTCAGAACCAGGTTTAGGTCCCATGTAACGACATTAGTTTTGGTAACCGGCCTGGACCTACCAACTGCTTTTATAAAGCAGGAAATCCAATAGTTTTCTGCGAGGACACAGTTATAGAGGGCACCTAGTGCTGACACTTGGACCTTCAAGGTGCTCGTTGCTAACCCCAGCTCGAAGCCCCTTTGTAGGAACTCTAAAATCTTCCCAATTGGCGCTCCCTTATCCACTAAAGATTTAGAAAAAGATAAAAACTTGTTCCAAACTTTTGCATAAATTTTGATAGTGACAGGCTTTCTACTACGTAATAAAGTAGATACCAGACTCTGGGAAAAACCTTTTAGTTCTAGCAAGGACCTCTCAAATTCCACGCTGTCAAGTGGAGGCCCGGAGCTCGCGGATGGAGCACTGGACCCTGGCTGAGGAGATCCGGAACTTCGGGCAGGACCCAAGGGTCAGAGATGGACATGTTCCTCAGGCATGAGAACCAGGGTCTTTTGGGCCAAAAGGGGGCGATCAAGAGGACCCTTGCCTTGTCCTCTCTGATCTTTCTTAGCACCATAGGCAGAAGGTTTAACGGTGGGACGGCATAGGCCAGACTGAAGTTCCAAGGGATTTGGAGAGCGTCTACTGTCAGGGGCCTTTCTCTCGGATCTAGGGAGCAAAAAACCTTTGTCTTCCGGTTTTGCTTTGTGGCGAAGAGATCCACCACCGGAAGACCCCATTTCCGGACTAATAGGGAAAAAATGTCCTGTTTTAGTTCCCATTCGCCTTGCCTTAAAAAATGACGGCTTAAGAAGTCTGCCTTTGAATTTTCTTTCCCTTTGATGTGGAGGGCTGTTAAAGAGAGGAGATGGTGTTCCGAGATCTGAAAGAGATGATCCGCCACTCTCATTAGCGATCCAGCACGAGTACCCCCCTGATGGTTAATATAAGCTACTGCTATATTATTATCGGACAGGATCCTAATGTTCTTATTGTGAAGGAATGGTAAGAAATGATTAACAGCCCTATCAACTGCCAGTAGTTCCCTAGTATTAGAGGAAAGAGCTCCCTCAGCGTCCGACCAGGACCCCTGGGCAATCATATCCCCCAAGTGAGCTCCCCATCCATGTAGACTTGCGTCAGTTGTAATTATTTCAGATATTCTGACCACCCAGGGAACTCCTCGAGACAAGTATTCTAAATTCACCCACCACTGTAGAGAGTCAATAGACCGGGGAGATAGGAACATCCGTCTCTCCAAGTGCCCATGTAACGAGACCTCATTCTGTAGGACATCCCACTGTAAAACTCTGGAGTGGTATTGTGCCCACATTACCCCCGGCAGACAAGATATCAGGGTACCAAGTAAGCACATTACAGCCCTAAAGGACATGACCGGGTTCGCAAGAGCTCCTTCCACCAGCCTTTTGACCTTCTGTTTTTTGGCTTCTGGAAGGAAACACATCTGGAGGTCTGAGTCTAGCATGATACCTAGGAACTGCTGTACTCTCGAAGGGACTACCCTGGATTTCTCCAGATTTAGGATCCAGCCCAGGCCTTCCAGAATAGAGGAGACCAATTTAAGATGGGAGACACATTGAGAGGCTGAGTCTCCAATGATCAAAAAATCATCTAAGTAAGGGATAATTAACACATTATGTTCCCGTACATGAGCCATCACCTCCGCTATCACCTTCGTAAATACTCTAGGGGCTATAGAAAGACCGAATGGCAAGGCCGCAAATTGGAAATGTCTGATTTCATCCCCTATGACCAAGGCCACTCTAAGGTATTTTTGGAAGCTTCTGTGTATAGGTATATGGTAATATGCGTCCTTTAGATCCAATACTACCATGTGACAGCCTGAGAACAATAGTTTTATAGTAGACTTAATGGACTCCATTTTAAAGGTGGGAATTAACAAAAATGTATTCAGGGCCTTAAGGTTAACAATACACCTAAAGGATCCGTCAGGTTTAGTGACCAAAAACAACGGTGAGTAGAACCCCAGTGCCTTCTCTGCTATAGGGACCTCCACTAAGACGGCCTTATGGACCAGATTCAGGACCTCCACTTGTAGGGCCATCTGCTCCCGCGTTGAGGACCGGTTTGGGGTCAGGACGAACCTCCCACAAGGGACTCGCTGAAAGTCGAGTCTCAGGCCGAAACCTACCAGACCAAGGATCCAATTATTAGAAGAGATATTTGTCCAGGCAAGTAAGAAGCCCAATAACATCCCCCCTACCTGGGCCGCGAGTCATTGGCTCAGTTTTCGGGGGCCTTGGCTAGCAGAAGAGGATCCGAACAGGAGCCCTTTACCTTTTGGTCTACGGTCTTCCCATTTATCCTGACCCTTCTGGCGCTTATTACGTAGAAACCTTCTTTTCTGAAAAGGACGTTTGTACGTGGGGGCAGATATAGGTTAGGAAAGCCCCTTTTTGTGTCACTTGCTCTATCCAGTAGCTCATCCAGAACCGACCCAAAGAGATGTCCCCCTTCACAAGGGATAGCGCAGAGTCTTGTCCTCGCATGAATGTCCCCCAGCCAACATTTTAGCCACAAGGCTCTCCGGGCCGAGTTAGACATGGCGGCCGACCTTGCTGCTAATCTGACGGAATCTGCTGATGCGTCCGCCAGAAAGGCTGCCGCCCCCTGAAGAAGAGACATGTCCGCCAAGATTTCCTTCCTGGGGGTATTGTTTTTAAGATGGGCTTCAAGCTGGTCCAGCCAGATCATTAGGGACCTGGCGGTACAAGTAGCTGCCACCGCGGGTTTTAGGGCTCCCGCCGAAGTCTCCCAGGTCCCTCTAAGGAAAGAATCAGCCTTTCTATCCAGGGGGTCTTTAAGAGCTCCCATATCATCAAAAGGAAGGGAGGAACTCTTAGAGGCTTTGGAAATGGCCACATCAATCTTGGGGGCTTTTTCCCAGGAGGAAGAGGCCGATTCCTCAAAGGGGTACTTCCTTTTGAAGAATGGAGGTAGAGCGCCCTTCCTTTCCGTTTTTTTCCATTCGCTAAGGATTAAGCCCTGGATTTTTTCGTTCAACGGAAAACTCCTTCTCTTCCTTTGACCCAGCCCCCCGAACATAATGTCCTGGACTGACTTCTCCTGCCCGGCCTCTGTGATGCCCATGGTGGACCGAACCATTTTAATCAATCCGTCCACTTCACCAAGGGGGAAGCAATTTTGTCCCACACCACTATCAGAGGAGGAAGCAGAGGAAAAGTCTGCACTATCTGAATCCGACTCATAGGGAGAGGATAGGGGGTCATCCAAGACTAAGGAGATCTCACAGTCCGAGTTCATTTTCTCTTTAACTCTCTTGGAGAGGACCTTGTGAATCTCTGTTTTAACTAAGGTTTTTAAACCAGAAGTTAGAGCAGGACCCTCTTCTGCCAGTGTCTGGTTTATGCACAACTGACATAGCTTTTTAGGGTATCCGTCAGGAAGAAGAGACTTGCATAGCGCACACTGTATATGCTTTGCCTTGGCGGTACATTTCTTCCCCTGATAAAATATGGAAGGGGAGAAGGGATACCATATTACTAAGTGAACTTACTCGAAGATCACTTACCCAGGCAGCTCAGGAAGAAAAAACAGCTGGTACCGGATTGGAGGAAGGACCCTTCTCAGCCGGGGGACCTTCCCTAGAGGCTGCAGATTCGTCAGTTCTACCAGAGGTATGGTGACCAGACCTAGACCCCGAGCTCCGTTTTCCTGAGGACCGGCTACCAGAACCACGTGCGCGATGCGTTTTTTGGGGCTCCCCAGACAGCCGCTGAGATGGTGAAGATGGCGGCTGCTCAACCTGCTGCTGCTGCAACTGGACACCTTCAGACTCCATAATGAAAGAATGAAGCTTTGGGAAGCACTGAGCCATGTTACCTGATAGGTTAAATAGGTTATGGCTCCTCCCCTCTAGCAGCGCATCAGCACACTTTTTCCTTTTTTTTTTTTTTGGAATTTCGCACTCTTTTGCACATGATCGCCGAGTCGCGGTGACGTCATCGGGCCGCGACTTACCGAGACCCGGAAGTACGCGCTGCACGAGCTTCGCGCAAGGACGCATGCTGTCAGGGCTTCCACAGGTAAGCCGCGCTTTCGCGATGTACCGCGCTGCGTTCACTCAGGGCAGGGCGAGGGGACACAATCACCTTGGCCCTCGCCCCCCCTCCCCATACTTACGGAGGGTGATGGTGGGCTGTCACCCCCACTTGGAATGCAGACTCCACCGCACTTTTGGGGCTCAGCCAGGGCCTATACTCCCACGGGAGGCGCACCTGGCTGAGGCAGAAAAGGGGATGCCACCCCAGACAGGGGCGCAGCCCCACTGCAAACAAAAAAAAAAGAACCCCCAGTGCCTCAGGATGCTGTGCCTCTCCCATATAGGGGCGCACGAGCATCGGCCAACGCTGGAGTTGCGGTCCCCAAACAGGGGCGCAGGATCGTAGCCGTCGCCATCCACGTTTTTCACCTGCGACCGGCTTCCTCCATCAAGGACAGGAAACCAAACTGAGGTGAGAGGGAGGGCCGCCCCCTTTTAAGCCTGTAGGTTTCCTGTCCTTGGTGGGCGGATTCCCTCTCTCGTGGTGCTGTCATGGTCGACCGATAAAAAACAGATTCAACCATAGACCATATTCTGATGACATATTAAGATTATGACTAGCTCGCTACCCAGCAGAAACATATGTATCACAACACTATGTCACTCTTGTGTTTGTAGGTGGCACTAGTTTGCTGAGTCTTCCCTCCCTGTTAGTATAATAATATTTAAAAAACTACGCTATAGATTCCAACAGAAACAGCTAACAACCATACATGACTCCCGGTATACAGACACTTGGCGAAAACCCACAAAACGGTGCAACGACAACTAGTACATGAAGCTGTAAAGGATGGGTGCGCAGGCGGTTTAGTGTTAGAGGTTATCTCAAGCCACATTTAACAGACATGGGACCTGATTCATCATGGCATTTTCATCACTGTTGTATGTGAATACCTCCCAATTAGTGACTTTTTGATTTGCTACAAATTCAAACGATTTGCACCTTTTTTTAAAAAAAAAAAAAAAAGTTGTGTTTTGTTGTTCAGTTATCTTTCAGATTTCTTGTTCAAAATTTTTTTTTTTTATATTAAAATGCAAAAAAAAAAATAACAACAACTCTGCTTTCTGTGGTTTTTCAAAATGTCTTCGACCGATTCATTAAAGGAAACTTAAAAAAATGAACACGATTAAAAAAAAAAAAATAAAAAAAAATAATTAAAAAAAATTGGATTTGGATCAAATGTAGTCCGTTCTTACTCTGGAGTAATTTTATGTACGTTAGTTATTTAATTGCAAAATTTGTACCATTTTGCAAAACGTGCAACATTTTGAGCTAAAGGTGGCAAAACGATTTAAAAAAAAAAAAAAAAAAAAAAAAAATAGAACATATTTTATTTTTAATAATTGATTCATGAAGCACTTGCAACATTTTGAAGAATTTGGCGCAAAATACGGCATCGAAAGCCACATAACACAAATGATGAACTGTCTCGTTATCTCAACATGACAACCACCATCCAAGCCAGTTTAACAGCAGGGAAAATGTCTGGCAGACCACAGCATAACCAGAAAAGTGTGGGCGATTCATTGGGAGAAGGTAAAATAACATTACATGCAAGGAAACAAAGGCAAAAGCCCATTACCATCACCATCCATTGTTACACGGCTGCACCGTTTGCCTACAACAATGTGACTGGACATAAAATTGTGCCGTACCTGAAAGGTTTAGAAACCTGAGCGCTAAATTTTGTAAATTCTCCCGGAGCCGTCCATTCAGAGCCGACCTAAGGCAATAAAGAGTCATGTTAGGATCGTGCAAGAGGCAATTGCAATGCAAAATATTGGTGCAAAGTAAGCCAATGAATAAGTGGTGTAAAGTTGGATGAAAAGGCCACTTCTTGAGCGGAAGCCCCAAATTTATCATGATGAATATTAAACCTGCCTGGACCAAGTTTCAGCTGCCGTCTGCATATTAAAAAAATTTGTAATCACATCCCATATACACATCATGAAGCTGAGCTGATGGCCCACATGCCGGATACAGAGGGATTGCTCGCCCAAGCGAGTACTCAAGTAAGCGGGGCCGGCTGTGAAGTCACAGGTTTGTAAAATGTACTTCTTAATTAACACTTCTCCAAACTAAGTCATATGGCAAAAAGTGCAGCGAGACAGCGGTGAGAAATCCCAGTGCATAAGAAATTCATGGCTTACTCTGGAAAATTCAATCAGATCAACTCTCGGGATAAATCCCCGCCACGTCCTGGACCAATTACAGCTGCATGCACAATTTATTACAAGGACTGATTACTCCGGTGTTAGACAAGCTCCAGGAATTATCCAGCTTTAATGAAAAATGCATCCAGGGGGTCCCCACCATTCAAATGGGCAGCACGCACACAACAAATAACTAATGGGCTCTGGTATTTTTTTACCAAAATACACCATGTTTATTTCAATGACAATCCCGTTAATCCTTTGGTCATGTAAGAAAATACAACTTGTGGAACTACAGGTACCAGGAGAACACTCCAAGCTCCAGCGCTAAAATTTGCTTTCCAGGTGTGTGTGGGGGCACCTCTTCTTCACCTGACCCAACACTTATACCAGATCACATATACTTGTCTTGGTCTTTCGAAGAGGGGTTACATCTACCCAACGTGTATGTTTTAGATGCCAAATGTTCTTTTGCTACTTGTAGTTCACCAAGTTTCCACTGTAGTTTTTTACATCACCATATGCCCCGATTAGTATTTGGACCCCGACGTGGCAATTCCCGGGTGCATCAGCTGCTAGTACGCCCAATCAAAACACTGTTACAGCTGGTGTGACTGTCACAACAGCAAAAAAGTGAGGACCTCTATTTTTTAATACCTGATCTAAGTGCCAAGACAAGATTATCACCAAGTAGTGCTCTGCGTTTATTCTCGTTTTCCACATATTAACCATTTGGCAAAGTGCCATACATGTACAGCAGAAATGCATCATCAGTATATGGAGCAGGCTCAAGAGCAGAGCCCGCTGCACAAAGCGCAGGTGCCATCTGTGTTATGCACATGGCACCCAAAATTAAGTGCTATGACTGGAGCCAAGTCTAATTGCAACAGTTTAATCTCTTAGATAACAGCAGCATTTAAGAGGAAAGGAGCAGAGGGGCGGGGGTCCGATGCCTTCGATGTGTTAACAGGTTGCCAATGGATTGCAATGGCTGCCGGGGGGCCTAGCAAAGACACCCGTCACCACCATCTGGGTACTCCTGTGAAGCCTTACTATATACTGTAATAACAACGGACTGCAATATATAGTGCAAGTAATCACATGATCCCACATGTCCCGTGGGAGGCCTAAATAAATAAATAAATTATATATAAGTGCTCATAAGTATATTATATATACTTTATGAACACTGAACAAACAAAACCCAAAAACAATGGCAGAATTTGATGGTTTGTATTTTTTTTGGTTTATTAGTACACTTTGTGGTAAAGTCAATGGTCTCAATCAAAACTCCAAACTGGTCTTGCAAATAATAAAAAACCCTTTAATTAGCCATATCAATGGAAAAATATCTATATAAAAAAAAAAAAAAAGTTACAGCTCTTAGAAGTCAAGTAGGAAAAAACAAAAGTGCAAAAAAAACCTAAAACTACTCTGGCGAGAAGAGGAAGGGAATACTCAGTGTAAAGAGTATATACTGTGTTGTGGTTGGCTCTGCGGGGGCGGGGTACGAGGAAAGGACTACCCCCATGTTATGCACGGCCCCTGAGGCACAGCACTTGGTTAGACAGTGGGGGAGGTTTGCCAATACTTGGGCATAGCGTGGGTGATAAATATACCACAGTGTATCCATATTTTTCTTTAGTTACGTAGCAATTACCATTTATTTCACAGCTTACCAACAAGCAATAAGTGGAAAATCAGACGTAAAGAAGCAGGAATTCTATCCGCCAAAATGAATGTATATATGTAAGGATGGATTATTTCATGATGCCCTTACCTTTCCCACATAAGCAATCAGTTGGGCACTGGATGGGCTTTCTTCTGTGCCCAGCCAAAACTCAGAGTTATCTTCTGAGGCCACAGCAAACTGAAAGTCCCCTGCAGAGGAAAAAGCAGCAGCTGAGACAAGAACTAGTGATGTGCAGAAAATGGAATAAGACAGGCCACCGCCGAGATTATATAAATAGGGTTAGAAGCGAGGAGAACATCCAACAACTAAGGAAATCCTCAGTTCTGGTTTAATCTCCGAGTGCTGCAGAGGAGGCGATGTGTATACGTGCGTTCTGCAGAATCAATTAGACGGTCCATAGAGGGGTCATTAGAGATGGCTTTACGTATCCCCCACACCCCTTCGCGTAAAGCAGCCATGGCCAATGTCTCCTGGAGGAGCAGCATGTACACAAACAATGACGCCCCAGGAGTAAACCTAATAAAAAATACATACATTCACATGCTCTACACTTCTTAGGCTGTGGGTCTTAACGGAGATTACAATATTGATCCACACAACACCCACAAGGAAGATTCTGCCCATCAAGAGAGGAGAAGAACAGGATGTGGTGTCAAAACATCTACAAAACGGCCGAGAACTAGAAGAGATATCTGGATGAGTGTAAGGAATTAAGGAGTTATTCCCATCCTCAAATGGTATTGTCGGATAGTGCGTGTAATTATAAGCAATACTGCAATTTACTGCTTGTTAAAATTTTCAGCCATTCTTGAGATTTTAATGCCTTTTTTTTTCCTGGCTACCTTGGAGACCGACCACCGCTGCTAGATAGCAGAACATGAGTAGAGCCTACAAGTGCTTTTCTATTGAGCTTATAAAGACCCATTCTGAAGTAGGCCATGATCACGAGCGCGTGCTGTTACCTCAAAATCCAGATCTTAAAAAGCTAGACAGTAGTGGTGGTCGGTCTCCTGGGTAACGATCTGTAAAATGTTAATATCTCGAGAAAGGCAAAAAATTTCAGTAAGCAGTAAATTGCAATAGTGCTTGTTTTTACAAGCACTACCCAGTGATACCCATTTATGAAGATGGGATTAACCCTATAAAGAAACCATGAAAAAAAAGTGGTGTCTAGAATACTGTTCCTTTGGAAGGGACTTTTTTGTAAACTATAGGCAAGTTAAGTCCAGGGTTAGTCCATCATTCCTCAGTGTGAAAGAAGAGGTGATAAGAGAGACGGTTAATGGAAATATTCCATATTTCACACCCACCATCCTTGTAAGGGTGAATGTACCCGAATATCCTTAATCCATAATTCTTCCACTTGGGTGATACAGCTAGTTTAGTGACGGTGGTGCGAGTCTACAGAAGAGAAAGAAACACCAAGTGATAAGGGAAGGGAGGAGAAGAAACGAAGTGAGAAAGTGAAAAAGAGAGAAGATACTCACATGAGGATACAGGGGGAAATGGAGGTTTGCCTTGAGGTGCAGCACAGACCCTCCACACCAGTCCTCAAATACATGGAGGTTCACTTTGCCCTTGAACTTTAGAAGAAGAATTTCATTAAAGATGGCCATTCCCTATTATGAACCACTGCTACAGCAAATGATTAGCATCTTGCAAGGTGACTGTGCCAGGGAATAATTTCCAATACTATCAATAAAAGCTTCCAATTTTAACTATAGATGGCTTATAGGGAGTTAATCTCACCCCTTTCAAAGTTCAGGTGCCGCAGCGATCAGCTCATTGCCAGGGGTCTCACTCAAGCAAAGAGTTGACTATGCTAGTCTGCAAACAGCCAGGCACCTAAGATATGGCCGCTCATTATTATATATAAATTTTATATTTTTAGCCAATTAGGCACGGTCCTCATGACTGCGCACGTAAAGAAGAGTTGAGGACAAAGAGTTGAAGACAACGCCCACTTGTCTGAAAAGAATGGATTTACATACAGGTAAGAGGGGGGCATATCCAATCAATGGTAAAATCTGTTCCAGATTCAGGACAACAGTGCACTGACACCAGGTAAAGCAATTGCCTGTTTATGGCATGTGACACATCCTTTTAAAACAGGATCTGTTTCTTGCTCAAAAAATTGTGTTAAATATCTTTTATAATTCCCTGAGCTCCCCTAATTCTGCCACTATTTTCCATTTTGCGCTGCGTCGCTCAATTGCAGAGATGTTCACATTCTTGCATTTGGAGAAGAATATGTGAAATCTCTGCTTGCAGTCCAACTGGGCATTTCTTTAGAGTCTTTTCTGGGGGCGCACGCTTTCACCCCTCTCTGCCACACATTGCCAACCAGTGTCTGAGATTGCTAGATCAGCTGCCGAGCTGTGACTGGCAGCATCTGGGACAGAGGGGTGAATGTGCACACTGCCAAAGAAGACATAAGAAAGGGTCAGTTACACTGCAAGCAGAGATTTCACATGCTGCGCTCCAAAAGAAACAAATGTGAATATCTCTGCAATGGAGCAACCCAGCGCAAAATGGAAAATAGTGGCAAAATCAGGGCAGCTCGGGGATTTTTACAAAGCATTTAACATATTTTTTTTAGCAAGTGACAGGTCCTCTTTACGTTTACCGCTATATGACCTATTTTCAGAGCAGCTTTGTGTTCTGGCTCATAAAGGGGAGTCACCAAAAAAGGCATTCTTCTTCTGTGATTTTTCCAAAAGAGGCAATTTAAGTTACATTATAGATTTGGATAATTACAGTCCACCTAGTATACGTGCTTAGTTACATACAACAACTGATCAACGTGGTGGGCCGCTGTCTCTGGTCAGATCGGCTCAGTTTTTCTCAGCGACAGCAAGGTCAGCCCATTATAATCAGTGGCTGAGAACGCGGCTGTCCAGAAAAGGATGTGCAGAGTCAACAGCGAACAAAGCAGCATGTTACTTTTCTAGTGCGGAACATATATTTACTGGTAATTTAGGTGGCAATGCGCTTTGATGTATGGTCGTCATTACCTCTCTGGCTGTACTAACATTTCCTACTGTCTTCCTAAGGAAGAAACTAGGTCACAGACACTGCAGCTTCATTTCGCTGCACGGATCAAATCAGCCCTGCGTTACTGAATTGCAAGAAGAAAGCACTTACCTTCTCATCCCAGGGCACAGGGGTATCGGTGAGGTTCACCTGTTCTAGGCTCGGATGCATTCGCTGGCTTCTCTTCCATCCAAGGGCGTCCATCTGTAGTAAGGAACAAAGTGTTAAAATGTCTTCAGCACTCAAAGGCCTTCATTCCCATACCTTGTATTGCTTACAGTAGGGAGTTCCTCGCTGGAGTCTCCGGCTTGAGAGTGAGGAGGAGAGGCCTGCACCTTACCCGTTTTTCGGCCGGCATCCGTTCCTTCAAGTTTTTCTCCATCTGGTCGTAAAATGGAAAATTACAGTAAGACAAAACTAAATACAACTAAGCGAGTGTTCATACAGCATATTTGGACATGGATCAAAAAAAAAAAAATAAATAAATGTTGGTGCTTTTATTGATTTTTTTCTCCCCATACAGAACAGAAAAAAACATTATGTGCACTCTGCTTTCCCATTGAAATCAATAGGAGCCTTATTCAAACAGAATCTGAAGCTTTTTTTTTTTTTTTTTTTTTTTTTATATCCTGCTCCAAAATCCACATCAGTATGAACATACAATGACAGCTCTGTTTAGCCTGGGCACGCTCACAGTAATACATTGATTACTCACCCCAATACACTGATGACCTCAGGGTGCAGAACGTTACACCAAGGTAAGAAGTTTGCACATTTTCAGGTGATAAAATCATTAATGTACTATTAAAAGAGATACTCTGGGTGGAGGGAGACTTTACACATTTTGTTAGGGGTAAAAAAGTTCTAGCCAGCACTACCATTCTTGTCTTAAAGAGGTTGTCCAGCATTAGGATACAAGTATGCAGTCACTCTATGTGACTACAGACTTGTGAATCCTTGCAGCGTGCACAATGCGTACTGTGAGGATTCTCCGGTGCCGGGATCGGCAAGGGCATGACCGCAAGTATGTGATTTGCATGCATGCAGTCACATGCATACTAGACGTGTGCGGCCTTGCTCAATGGAAGAGTATAGAGAGGCTGGACATGTCTAGTTGGAATGTGGCCGGAAGTAAGCAAATCGTATATTTGCGTTCACATGACTGCCCACTTCTGGCACTGGAAAATCTTCACAGTGCGCAGTGCCTGCTTTTGCGAGGATTCACAAATCCACAGTCATAAAGAGTGACTGCATACTTGTACCCTAAGGCCGGACAACCCCTTTATGTAATATAGCACTGGCTACTAAAAAATCGCTAGCATGATCCCAGCCTCTGATTGGACGTATAACATTTACCATTAGATACTTGTAAATTGTTGACAGCTTTGCAGCATTTCCGAGCATCTCACTGATGGTGAGACTGGAGCCCAAGCCACAGAACTGGACCCCCATATATATCAAATTAATGGGGTCTGATCCCACCAATTTGGCCAGCACTGGCCAACCTTCTTATATGAGTATGGCGGGGCTCCCCACTCTTCCCCAACAGATGATGTGGAAGGAAAGAAGAACTAGACAATGAATACAACATCACTATGCCCCATCGTTTTGCTTCTGTAGGAGATAAGCTGTCGCCATTCTTCCGATGCTCGGCAAGCGTACGGAGGGGATGCGAGCCAAGGCTGTCGGTAGACCGCTGTCTAAGGTCCATGGCCAGCTTTAGATATGCCTTGAAAATACAGGACCTTGTCCCCCCAAGGGACACACTAAATTCCAAACTGGCCTTTTGTACTACTGTGACTTTGCAGTGTGGGAGGAAACCCAACAACATGGCGGAGCGGCCCTTGGTTGGATTCTAAGGGAACAGTGCCGAGTCTCTGTACTGCCCTACATAAATACCGCAGCACTGCAAGCCATCGGCAGAATGGCCTCTCCGTGCCTGGAAATCTCCCTTGCCCTAAAGATTTCTATATTTTCATCTCCTGAAGAAGACCCCCCAAAAACCTCATGAATTTTATACAAGCTTAAAGGGGTTGTCCACTACTCAACCCTTTCTCAATTACTAGATTCCCCCATGTAAAATAAAAACAGCCTATACGCTCCTCTGGTGTTGTTCCATCGACGACGGGGCTCACATATCATTGTTATGTCACGTGAGCCCTGCAATCAGCGGCCGTATCGTGGGAACATTTTTGGTAATAAATTGGTGAATGAGGAAGTCTATAGTCTTTATTTCTGTCTTTTTATGTCTTTCAGGTCCTCTTTTCTGGACTACTTCGGATTCGGCGGATTACTTCGGACCTGCATGGGATTTTTTTTTTTCAATAAATTGGTGAACAAGGGTTAGTGTGGGGGTGTCTTTATTCACATAAAGCGTTTTTTTTTTTTCTGTGTGTTTTTATTACCGGGTTAGTAGTGGGGATGTCTGATAAACATCTCTCCATTACTAACTCCAGGGCTTGATGTCAGCTGTGTTTTTGGACAAATCACAGCTGTCATCAACCCCAACTACCATTACCCCGATTGCCATCACACCAAGGCAATATGGATGAGCCAGGAAAAGCACCAGAATTGGTGCATCCAATGTGATGAGTCAATTCAGGAGTGGCTGTGGGCTGGAAAGTGCCCAATAACCAGCCTAATAATATAAGCCCGCAGCTGTCTGCTTTACCTTGGCTGGTAAATAGGGGAGACCCCACATAATTTTTTTACATTTATTAGATTAAACAAGGCTAAAAAAAAACCTTTAGTGCCATATGAGAGGCACTAAAGGGTGCAAGTTTATTATATTTGGGGGCTTGTGACAGTATATATCCCTCTCTCTATTCTGACAGTTCGGGCTGTGAATTTACCTTATGAAATGTCGCCGGTTTCTGACCCAGGACCAGAGAGCATGTATGAATTATATATACTCCCGGCCAGTGGGAGCAGCCTTGCTCCATACACTTGAATAGAGTGATACAATTCAATACAATTATATAGATGGAGGCCACGCTCTCTGGACGGGAGTATGTACAACTCATACATAGCCTCCGGTCCTGACTCAGATACAGGCGAATCCCGGCAGCAAACAGTGTGTGTGCTGGGGGGGATTCATAAGTCTGCTGTCACACAGAGTGACTGCAGACTTTTTGGTTTGGACCGGACAACCCCTTTAAATGCGAGCCTGTCAGCAGAAAATGACTATTTAAATCAAGCATCGGCACTCGGTGCACCCTTGGTGTGGCCAAGCAGTTCAGTGTACCTGCCCACATTCTTGTTTTCCATCTATCTACACTTTGACTATTAAGTTAGGGCTGTCAATGAAGGAAGAAATTGGGGTAGAAATATATAGAAACCAAGTAGGTAAGAAGGCGCACTAGGCTGTGTGCACTGAGCGCCTGTGCTTGGTTTGAACAGTCATTTTGTGCTCACAGATTTCTTTGAGGCGTAACTGACATTTTAAAAAACTTGTGACATATCTGAAGTTTTGACCATTGAAGGTCTGAGTGCGGAGGTCCCCAACAATAGTGGAAATAAAGGGGGAGCAGAACAGAGCATTTATGGATCATGAAAAGTTCGGGAGATTGTACAATGCCATCTTCTCCAAGGAAAGAAAACGGATAAAGAAGCATAAAGCTCAGTTGATTTAAGCTGCAGGTTTGGAAGTGTTTCCGCGCTCTCCGGAATACGACACAATTAGTGGTATAATAAAATTGTAGGTTTATTGTCAACGCGTTTCAGAGTCCACCAACTTCTTCAGGACAACCATACATGAAAATCTGGATTTCTTTACAATAAAGCTCAGTTGAGCACTTTTGCATCCTTCCTTTTAGTGACCCATGGGGGACCATAACTCACGTTAAGGACATGTTCACAAGTACAAATTTGCTACAATATAGTTTTCAAAATCTGCAATAAAATATGCACAAGTTACATACAGAGTAGTAAAATCCATAAGACGACATGTTGTAGATTTAGGTCAATTTCCTCTGTGCATTTTCTTTCTTTCAGTGCAAAATCTCAAATCTTACTGCGAATGTAACACAATAGCAACCACAAATCTGGAGAATATATATATGAATATATATCTGTCCTGGTTTTTCTAGTGAACTGCAAACATCTAATTTCTATGGCCAATTTCAGAGAATAATGTTTTCCAGAGTTTTTCCAACACATGACTAGGAAACAAAACCCGAGACCGAAGCTCTCAACCTCGCGGCATAAATCCCGTTCTGCCTGCATTGTACATGTTACAGGTTATACTGAAGGATGAGCTCAGGATTACATACAAGACCCGTGGTTAAGCTTACAGGAGACTGTCCAGCTTTGGGGACAATTTGTTTTAATTATGAGGGAATCCATCATGTTTCAAAGACAACAAACTTTTAAAAGTCGGCCAGGACTCTCTAAGCTGATTACTGCGAGACAAGTACCGGATGGCTTCTCCCACCCAAATCCCTTTGATTGACAGGTCTCTCCCTATGTAGAAACAAAAGGAGAAATCTATCAGTCTACTGGACTGGGGCAGGGAGAATCCAGTAGGGAACCCACCTTGGACCAGTCAGCCGAGATAGTCTACAGCCAACATTTCAAAGTATGCTTTCTCTGAAATGTGCAGACAGTATCTGATTTATGCCACCCATGGTTTGGGAAACATGAATCTGTTGCCAGGTTCTCTATGAATGCATGTACTTGGGGTTAAAAATAATTCTTGCAATTGGGTTTCATTAAAAATGTTGCACCGTTTGTCTTTTACAGGCTCTTTGTTTCTTTGCACACTCGACTTTGATGTGGTCTGTGGTCATAAATCATCTGATTAGAGGTAAAAAAGACAGATAAAAGAGTGACAAACTCTCCAGTAAGATCAGAACTAGCTCATTGACGGATTCACATATAAAGGGAACCCGTCACTTGATCCATGCTGCCCAAACCGCGAGCAGCATGAATTGCAGCCAGTTGTATTATTCTCGCAAATGTTTCGGCATTTCAGAGAAAATATACTTTGAAGATCCGGACGGGGATCATAACTGGAGAAGAGACTAGTCCGGCAATGCCCCTGCCCAGTGCTGCCTCAGGTGATTGATGGGTCTCTCCATACCAACAAACGTGGGAGAGACCCGCCAGACACCTGAAGCGGCACTGGGAAGACCTGGCCGGGAGCGGTCTCCAACTATGGTTCCTGGATATTCAAGATATATTTTCTCTGAAATGTTGGAGCATTTCAGACAATATTATACCTTCTCACAATTGAACAGCCAGGCTGTGATTCATGATGCCCATAGTTTTGCTAATTTGCTGCAGTGTTATAAAAAAAACATCAGCATGTCAGTAGCAGACAGTAATAGACTCCAGGAGCAGCGGCAAAGACTCAGCGCTAGACCCAGGGTGGATGAGAAAAGCAAAAGTTATTTTTAAACAAACTGCTGCCGGGGCACAGTGGTTTTCCGACACTGGAAATACCCTTTAATAATAGTATGCTATGATACAACAGTGTTCAGAAATATTATACTCCGAGACGACTCTTCAAGGGGTTCTCCATTACTTGGAGAACCCCTTCTGAATCCCTATGTCTTCCCCCAGTAAAATAATAACACCTTTACTAACCTTCGTGACAGCGCTTTTCCACTGGTATCGGCACTGGCTCTCCTGGGGATGGCATGACATTGTTACAGTATGTCACGCGAGCCCTGCAGCCATTCAGCGTTGGCATCACTCTCCTCTCCTACAGATCATCAAAAGGAAAAGAGAGAACAGCCACAGCTCTCACTTTCTCTGGACGTCAATTACGTCGGTGGTAAAGGAAAGTGATTGGCAGCAGTGATTGTGTGACATAACAGTGTCACGCCATCCCCGGGAGAGCTAGTGCCGATACCAATGGAACAGCACTGGCATCAGAGGGGAGTACAAGGGTTATTTTAATGAAGAGGGGCTACATACGGATTCAGAAGGGGCAGTCCAAGTAGTGGACAACCCCCTTCAAGTAAGATTAAATACAACTTTAAATATTGGTCCACAAGCAGTGATCTTCTTCATAAACATAGGATGTACTCAATGTGCTGAAAATATAATGGTCAGATGAGGAAATTAAAGTGAACCAACTGCAAATAAAGTAGTGACATCCAGGGTAATCCAGCGACAATACACGTCGTGCACAATGGGAGAACCCTATGTAGGGTACCTGGAGGTTTTATAAATGGATGCTAAGCTTCACTTTAGGACCCACTACACCAACAAAACAAAGTACACTGAGAAAGAATGTAGTTTAGCTCTTGAGCAAGGAGAGAGTTAATGAAGCACCCTAAACACATAGGCGGTCTCTTCCTGGCACTCGGAGAGACTGTGAGCGTGCCCAGACTAAATAGAGACTGCTCTGAATGGAAGTCTTTCATGGCAAACTCCTCTAGTCTCAGTTTGGAAACTTAAACCAGGAACCGTGAAACCAATCACTTCTAAAGGAGGAGCAGCAGCAGCTAGTGAGAGAAGAAGATCTCCGAGCACTAAGTATATCAAAGGCAGAATACTACCGGCTTCTGGATGACTGCAGAAAATGTCCGAACACAAGCAGACAGACCTGCATTTCTTTCCTTTGTTCTAAAGTAAAACATGTCACTACTCGCTGAGCAAAACCAAAACACCTCCAAGTGTAAAGTGCCCTGAGAGTAACCCACAAGCATCCAGCAGAGCTCTGTGCTCAACTGTGCTACTTCTCTTGTCTCATAAATGGAAAAAAAGAGAGAAAAAGAAATAAAAAAATAAATAAAATAATAATAAAAAAAAAGATCTCCATTGTGCTGGATCAGATTTTCATCAGACTTTGCTCCATTTTTATCAGGAGTCATTTTCAAATATGCTGAAAAAAAAATAAATTCTCCTATCCATTAGGCTATGTTCACATGCAGCGCTTTTGCCAAAAACCTGTTCTCTTGGCAATAATATGCTGCGTTCAAAACGTGTTTTCGCAGCATATTTTGGGTGCATTTTACTTAGTCTATAGTGCATGTTTTAATAAAGTTAATTTTATTGACCAAAAATGCCACAAAAAGATTTGTTGAGTTTTTTGCAGCTTTTTTTTCCCCCACTTTCTTTATGTGCAAAAAACGCTGAAAGAATTCACATGCTGCAGATTTCTAATTCAGCCAGGGAAAAAAAAGCATGAGATTTTCACAGGCTGCAGCTTTTAATTTGCAATCTCAATCACTTTGCTGATACTAGGAAATCCTTCAGAAATCTGAGCAGAAAAAAAACGCAACAAAAAGTGCAATGTGTGCACAGACCCTAAAGATTTTTATTTGTCTATCGGAAGGGTCTTGGAATATAAGATTTACAACGTATGCAATGAATATAGTCAATTACCATCAAGTCCTTGTTCCCCCCCCCCCCCCCATTTTAAATACTGGCCCAACAAAGGACATAGCAAATAGACCGCATTGTTCCTTGCTCAATCTGAGCCACGGAAATACAGCCACGCGACTGTATGTACAAAAATGTAATTTACTTATGTAAAAAAAAACCAAAAAAAAACTACCTTTAAAGGTGCTAATGCAGGAGCCTCCATAGTCTGCAGTCATGGATGTAGCTGATAATTATCACACATTTACAGTACTATTAACCATTTCAATTCAGTTTTATTTGCACTGCATCAATCCCATAGCTGGACGTGCCTTTTATCACTGTTCATCCTGATCTTCCTAGTTCGTGAATGTCAACTCATGGAGCAGGGAAAATATACAAAGATCTATGTCCCGGGCAGGGGCTGTGCAGACATTGGAATGGCTGACTTTGGCTATGTTCACACATCATGTTTTTTTTAGCGTTACAAATCTATTGCAAAACATGGTCTTCAAGGGCATTTTGTTCAGGATTTTTCCTGCAGTTTTAGTGCGCTTTTTTCACTGTCCTTCTGTCTCTTTTTATGCATGTACATAAAGTTCTGTGAAAAAAAAGAAGCCCATTCAATTTTGGCATCAAAAACGCTGATGCAAATTTTGATGCATTTTTTTTTCACCACCCATTACTTCCTATGGGTGAAAAAACGCTGAAAGAAGTGCCATGCTCTATTTTCCAAAAAAAAACAAAAAACATGCAAAGCACAAAATCCTGAACAAAACAAAAAAAAACGATGTGTGAACAGAGAATTCTGGTTTCTCATAGACTTTGCTGGTACTGCAAAACGCAGCTGAAATTTGGCATAAAAATCTGCATAAAAAAAACGCTGAAAAAAACATGATATGTGAACGTAGACTAAGTGGCAGTATCGTACTTGTGCAGGAAACCAAGATACCTTAGAAATGGAATATTTGGACACTTCACATACAAGGGCACACAAGGATTTCATGTTTGTATAAACATAATCCATTGTAGGAGGAGATAGAAGATATACAGAAGCTTCTGCACACAGAGCAGAGTGATCTGCTATGGAGAGCAGAGTGTACAGGTCAGGGGGATTAGATCTCCTGTGACTAATCACTTTCATATAAAACCATATCACCGCTCCCAGTGCTGCCTGCTACAATCCAGTCATATGTGTACAGTGCTGCAGGTCTTTCCTGGGCACACACATCCCTCTGTTAGTGAGGGGATCCCACAGCTTCACCTCCTCCCTGCTACTCCTCTCTTGCCAGCTGGAAGAACCATGCTTGATTCACAGGAACAGCAAAGGGAGGGGAGCGACGGGGCTCGCCAAGTGAATACCGAGTTATAACAAGCCACTGAGATCCCTAATTACAGGGCTCCTCCCATCAACAAAGCCAAAAGTGGCCAAAATCCCAATCTTTCATATTTTCTAAATGAAGATTCTCTCAAGACACAGCGGCCTGATTGCTATGCATGGGGATCCTGCACAGCTGCCGTACAAAAAGTATTCCTATTCCACATGTTGCAGAACTGAGGTGCTAGAAGAGATTTACACATGAAAATCTGATGCAATGCAAAGTTAAATCACAGATTCGGCTCAGCTACATCTGCATGCACGTTTCTCGAGTAACTGCTCTTCTGTTGCAAAAGCAATATCTAAGTATTCGGAGTTAAAATCTGGTTTAGCAAAAAAAGAACAATACTATGGCAATGAGTTGCAATATAGGAAAACAATGTAGGTAAGGTGCAATAAAAAAAAAAGAAATTACCTTTACTGTAGACGAATGGCAGCCGAAGAGCTTTGCCCTGCCGTGCAAGACTGATATGTAGGTAGGTGACCCAGACGGCTGAGGTTAGTAGCACCAACAAGAGCAGCAGTTTAAACTGCCTACGGATCTTCTTCACTGGCAACCAAGGCATCCTGCCGGCACCATCACCAGGCGCAGCGGTGGGGCCGCGGGCTGGCCTCCCTCACACACTTTCAGAGCACATCAAGCCAAAGGGGGTTGTCTGTCAGTGTCAGTGGAGAAATGCAGTCAGGTGGGGCATATGGTTTTCCAGTTTAAGAACAATGTGTTTCACTTATCTGTAAATATTGATCTTACATTGTAAACATAAAAGAAACAAAGTAATAAAGCAATCAACGGAAAACAAAAATAGATATACTGTATATGACACATCTCTTCTGTGGGTCCATGACCAGGCTATTGCCACAGGATGAGGCTAACATTACCGGTAAGGAATAGGTTAATATTATTTGATCTAGTAGTCTGAATTCACAAGACAAAAGGTCTATCACTGGGCGGGCAAGACATCGGAAAACTGTGAAGCCCTCTGTGGGTCCCAGAATGGGACATTTTTAAGTGCTAATCTTCAAATCAATATATGACACTTCGGATTATGTTCACACTGAGGGGTTTTTTTAAGGACTTTTTGGAGCAGAAACTCTCCAAAGTTATGTGCACATGGAGTCTTCCCAGAAGCCATCTAAAAAAAAAAAAAAAGGGGGAGCGCAAAAGCTTCCAATAAAATGAACATAACACGCGGGAACATCAAAACGACACTGCTGTGCACATTTTTCCGTCTTAAGTCGGTTCGGAAACCCTGAAGCGTTTAGAAGAAGTGACATGCTCATTCTTTGGGTTGTTTTAACTCGGAAGTATAGAGTGAAAGATGTTGGAAGAGTGAAATGTAGTCAAGTATAGATTAAAAAACACCACAAGGATGATGGCAAAGCCGCCTCAAGAAAATGACCGCCGGCTTTTTCTGGAAGCAGTTTCGCCTGGGAAATTTTGGCTGCTACACTGGCGTCTAAGTGGAGCTGTGTGCACATACCCAAAGTCTCTGTGCACACAAAGTCTTTTTGAAGAATTTCTGGAGCGGAAACTCCAAGTTTTTGGAGGCGTTTTGAAATTTTTGAGGACGATTTGGAGTTTCTGCTTCAAAATCTCCTTAAAAAACACCTCAATGTGCAGAAAGCCAAAGGGTGCGTTCACACAGAGTCATTTTGGAGCAGAAACTGAGTGGAAACTCCAAATCATCAGCAAAAAAGATTGTGTGCACATACCCCAACTCTTTAACCAAAACTAGTTAGTTTTTTTTAATTCATCCTGTTTTTGGAGAGTTTCTGTACCAAAACACCCTTACACAAAGAGAAAGTAATTATTAGTTAGAGCTCATACTAGAGCCATGGCTGTGTTTTCTTTTACCAGTGCAAAGCCCCACTGTGGTGCCCTCTGTATATAAACACCCTGGCCAATGCAGAGTGGATTGTTGGTGGCAGTCATCACCTATGATACATGCCCAAGCTGTCCCTATGGCTAATACAATATGACTGGTGAAGAAAGGATGAACTTGAAGGACCTTGGTCTTTTTTCAACCTATGTAACTACACTGCTCAAAAAAATATAAAGGGAACACTCAAATCACACATCCTAGATCTGAATGAATGAATGAAATATTCTCATTGAATACTTTGTTCTGTACAAAGTTAAATGTGCTGACAACAAACTCACACAAAAATCATCAATGGAAATCAAATTTATTAACCAATGGAGGCCTGGATTTGGAGTCACCCCCAAAATTAAAGTGGAAAAACACACTACAGGCTGATCCAACTTTGATATAATGTCCTTAAAACAAGTCAAAATGAGGCTCAGTATTGTGTGTAGCCTCTACGTGCCTGTATGACCTCCCTACAATGCCTGGGCATGCTCCTGATGAGGTTGCGGATGGTCTCCTGTGGGATCTCCTCCCAGACCTGGACTAAAGCATCCGCCAACTCCTGGACAGTCTGTGATGCAACGTGACGTTGGTGGATGGAGCGAGACATGATGTCCCAGATGTGCTCAATCGGATTCAGGTCTGGGGAACGGGTGGGCCAGTCCATAGCTTCAATGCCTTCATCTTGCAGGAACTGCTGACACACTCTAGCCACATGAGGTCTGGCATTGTCCTGCATTAGGAGGAACCCAGGGCCAACCGCACCAGCATATGGTCTCACAAGGGGTCTGAGGATCTCATCTCGGTACCTAATGGCAGTCAGACTACCTCTGGCGAGCACATGGAGGGCTATGCGGCCCTCCAAAGAAATGCCACCCCACACCATTACTGACTCACTGCCAAACAGGTCATGCTGAAGGATGTTGCAGGCAGCAGATCGCTCTCCACGGTGTCTCCAGACTCTGTCACATGTGCTCAGTGTGAACCTGCTTTCATCTGTGAAGAGCATAGGGCGCCAGCGGCGATTTTGCCAATCCTGGTGTTCTGTGGCAAATTCCAAGCTTCCTGCATGGTGTTGGGCTGTGAGCACAACCCCCATCTGTGGACGTCGGGCCCTCATACCACCCTCATGGAGTCGGTTTCTAACCGTTTGCGCAGACACATGCATATTTGTGTCCTGCTGGAGGTCATTTTGCAGGGCTCTGGCAGTGCTCCTCCTGTTCTTCCTTGCACAAAGGCGGAGGTAGCGGTCCTGCTGCTGGGTTGTTGCCCTCCTACGGCCCCCTCCACGTCTCCTGGTGTACTGGTCTGTCTCCTGGTAGCGCCTCCAGCCTCTGGACACTACGCTGACAGACACAGCGAACCTTCTTGCCATAGCTCGCCTTGATGTGCCATCCTGGATGAGCTGCACTACCTGAGCAACTTATGTGGGTTGTAGAGTCCGTCTCAGGCTACCACGAGTGTGAAAGCACAACCAACATTCAAAAGTGACCAAAACATCAGCCAGAAAGCATTGGTACTGAGATGTAGTCTGTGGTCCCCACCTGCAGAGCCGCTCCTTTATTGAGGGTGTCTTGATAATTGCCAATAATTTCCATCTATTGTCTATTCCATTTGCACAACAGCATGTGAAATTGATTGTCAATCAGTGTTGCTTCCTAAGTGGACAGTTTGATTTTACAGAAGTTTGATTTACTTATATTCTGTTGTTTAAGTGCTCCCCTTATTTTTTTGAGCAGTGTATATATCTGTCTGAGAAATCCAGGGACCAGGACACCAGAAGTCATCCTTTGGAAACTATCAGTACAGAAAAATCACAATGTTTTTGCCTTGCAGGGCTTTTATCAAGTCATAAAAAAGCAAGATATGCATAGACCCTGCCAGGCTGAAACATTGTGATTTTTAAACACTAATAAAGTTACCAATGGAGGATGTCTGGTGCCCGAATTCCTGCACTGAGGCACGGTATACATGCCAGTCCTGGCTGCAACGAGGCACGGTATACATGCCAGTCCTGGCTGCAACGAGGCACGGTATACATGCCAGTCCTGGCTGCAACGAGGCACGGTATACATGCCAGTCCTGGCTGCAACGAGGCACGGTATACATGCCAGTCCTGGCTGCAACGAGGCACGGTATACATGCCAGTCCTGGCTGCAACGAGGCACGGTATACATGCCAGTCCTGGCTGCAACGAGGCACGGTATACATGCCAGTCCTGGCTGCAACGAGGCACGGTATACATGCCAGTCCTGGCTGCAACGAGGCACGGTATACATGCCAGTCCTGGCTGCAACGAGGCACGGTATACATGCCAGTCCTGGCTGCAACGAGGCACGGTATACATGCCAGTCCTGGCTGCTACGAGGCACGGTATACATGCCAGTCCTGGCTGCTACGAGGCACGGTATACATGCCAGTCCTGGCTGCTACGAGGCACGGTATACATGCCAGTCCTGGCTGCTACGAGGCACGGTATACATGCCAGTCCTGGCTGCAACGAGGCACGGTATACATGCCAGTCCTGGCTGCAACGAGGCACGGTATACATGCCAGTCCTGGCTGCAACGAGGCACGGTATACATGCCAGTCCTGGCTGCAACGAGGCACAGTATACATGCCAGTCCTGGCTGCTACGAGGCACAGTATACATGCCAGTCCTGGCTGCAACGAGGCACAGTATACATGCCAGTCCTGGCTGCAATGGATCACTGTCAGATTTTGCAGGGACTGTAGGCTGAGCAGGGAATACTGTATCACTCTTCTGACAATCCTTCCATCTATGGCTACACAGTAAACATAAGGCACCATGCAGATGCAGCCAGCCATCACTGTGAGAGGTGACACTCTCCAGACACACAGTGAGGAGCAGCTCTCCTCCTCCAGGACACAGCAGTCACAGACACCTTCCACCACCGTCTCTGCACTGCAAATAGCCGACACGAGAGACACGCACATGATTCCCACTCACCCTGAAGCTGTCACTCAAGTGATGCATTCTATCCACAGGCCCAGTGTGAGGTCGCCCCCTCCCCTCTCACCAGCTCTCCGGGGGTCGGTCACTCACTGTCTGGGTGTCCTTCACGCCCCTCTTCGCGTTCTTCACATGATTACCATCTCACCCCACAGGTGTCTCAATGCCAGGACGTCTCTTTTTTTCCCTACCAGCGACTGTCTATTTTTCTTTGCATCCTCTCTTCACTCATTGGTAGCGGTCTCTATTCCCGTCAAATCAGAGAACTGAATGGAGCGTCCTGAACTCTTCTTGTCTCACTCCTCTCAAGTAGCTTAGCTGTCCCAGCCTCAGCCTGGAGCCGTCTCTTTCTTCTCCTCCTGTCTCTCTCTCTCCCTGTTTCTCTGTCTCCTCTACAGAGCATCAACGCTGCAGAGCAACCAACCCTGAAACGGGACCACTCTGAACACTGGCATGCGCCATCCAATCAAACGTCTTCGATTTAGAAGCTGACCAATCGAATGCCTAGGCTAACGGGACCACAAAGAGGTAAGTTGCACCCGGCGTCCATCTCCACGCCAACGCGCGCACACCTTGCGGGCTAAACCATTCTGTATCCGGGGGCGGCCGAGGCAATATTGCTTTTTTATATATGCCGCTATCCATATCATTTTCTCCAAACCTTTGTCATTTTAAATTATAAAGTTGATTTCGATTTAAATAACATAGGTTATAGTTAATACAAGGGGTTATTTGGGTTGCAGTCTAATAAACACGACAATATATCCCCCTATGAGATAGGATGGTAGGTTCCAAGTTGATGAGAGGAGCCTTTGTGGTTTGCAGTGATGCTAAGAGCTGATCCAGGATGCAGCATTGTGTACTTTGGAAATAAAAGCAGCATTTATAGGGAGTGTGGATGGAGAATGAGGGATTGGTGTGCTGGGTTACATAATATCAATGAAGATATGTGTGATTTATAGTGTGTATATATTGTATATATCAGGGGTGGACATATCATTAGTGCAACCTGTGTGGCTGCATAGGGGCCCAAGAGGTAAGGGGGCCCATTTCTACCTCCAAAGCATTTTTAGGGGCTCTTGAGCTGCAAAGGCCCCATATATTGTTCTTGCGCAGTGGCCCTTTTCTGTCTGTATCCCCCAGTGATATATATATATATATATATATATATATATATATATATATATATATACAGTACAGACCAGAAGTTTGGACACACCTCATTTAAAGATTTTTCTCTATTTTCATGACTGAAAATTGTACATTCACACTGAAGGCATCAAAACTATGAATTAACACATGTGGAATTCTATACTTAACAAAAAAGTGTGAAACAACTGAAAATATGTCTGATATTCTAGGTTCTTCAAAGTAGCCACCTTTTGCTTTCATGACTGCTTTGCACACTCTTGGCATTCTCTTGATGAGCTTCAAGAGGTAGTCACCGGAAATGGTTTTCACTTCACAGGTGTGCCCTGTCAGGTTTAATAAGTGGGATTTCTTGCCTTATAAATGGGGTTGGGACCATCAATTGTGTTGTGCAGAAGTCTGGTGGAAACACAGCTGATAGTCCTACTGAATAGACTGTTAGAATTTGTATTATGGCAAGAAAAAAGCAGCTAAGTAAAGAAAAACGAGTGGCCATCATTACTTTAAGAAATGAAGGTCAGTCAGTGCGAAAAATTGGGAAAACTTTGAAAGTGTCCCCAAGTGCAGCTGCAAAAACCATCAAGCGCTACAAAGAAACTGGCTCACATGAGGACCGCCCCAGGAAAGGAAGACCAAGAGTCACCTCTGCTTCTGAGAATAAGTTTATCCGAGTCACCAGCCTCAGAAATCACAGGTTAACAGCAGCTCAGATTAGAGACCAGGTCAATGCCACACAGAGTTCTAGCAGCAGACACATCTCTTCAACAACTGTTAAGAGGAGACTGTGTGCTGCAGGCCTTCATGGTAAAATAGCTGCTAGGAAACCACTGCTAAGGACAGGCAACAAGCAGAAGAGACTTGTTTGGGCTAAAGAACACAAGGAATGGACATTAGACCAGTGGAAATCTGTGCTTTGGTCTGATGAGTCCAAATTTGAGATCTTTGGTTCCAACCACCTTGTCTTTGTGCAACGCAGAAAAGGTGAACGGATGGACTCTACATGCCTGGCTCCCACCGTGAAGCATGGAGGAGGAGGTGTGATGGTGTGGTGGTGCTTTGCTGGTGACACTGTTGGGGATTTATTCAAAATTGAAGGCATTCTGAACCAGCATGGCTACCACAGCATCTTGCAGCGGCATGCTATTCCATCCGGTTTGCGTTTAGTTGGACCATCATTTAGTTTTCAACAGGACAATGACCCCAAACACACCTCCAGGCTGTGTAAGGGCTATTTGACCAAGAAGGAGAGTGATGGGGTGCTACGCCAGATGACCAGGCCTCCACAGTCACCAGACCTGAACCCAATCGAGATGGTTTGGGGTGAGCTGGACCGCAGAGTGAAGGCAAAAGGGCCAACAAGTGCTAAGCATCTCTGGGACCTCCTTCATGATTGTTGGAAGACCATTTCCGGTGACTGCCTCTTGAAGCTCATCAAGAGAATGCCAAGAATGTGCAAAGCAGTCATCAAAGCAAAAGGTGGCTACTTTGAAGAACCTAGAATATAAGACATATTTTCAGTTGTTTCACACTTTTTTGTTAAGTATATAATTCCACATGTGTTAATTCATAGTTTTGATGCCGTCAGTATGAATGTACAATTTTCATAGTCATGAAAATGCAGAAAGATCTTTAAATGAGAAGGTGTGTCCAAACTTTTGGTCTGTACTATATATATATATATATATATATATATATATATATATATATATATATATATATATATATATATATATATATATATATATATATTATGGGTGAGTACCGAATAAGTTATGGGAAATGAGGGGGCTTTACAGAAATAAGTCCGGACTGCAAAATGTCATGTCACCCCACCTCTGATGATTGCAATGTCACCCTGCAAGGGGAACAACCCTTCTTTTTTAAAGCTGATCTGGCACCAGTGAGCAGTTTTTGCTGTAATTTTATTCCTGCCGATCCCCTAAATATATAGATTTTTTAAATATACTGTACGGTTCCTTTTTATTTAGTGTTCATTTTTTATGGGGGGGCGTGACTTACAGTGTAATAATGCAGAGCAGCCTAAAGACACACCCCAGAGTATCCTGTGAGCCACGCCGCCCTTTAGTAAAGACCATAAAAATATCTCTGGAACCGTATGGTGGATTAAAAAAATAAAAATCACATACTCAGGGGAGCAGTAAGAATAAAATAAGAGCAAAAAGTGTGGGATTTTTAGCTAATACTTGCACTGGATGAATCACGTGCACCACTCTATTCCTTGCACCGGATTCATCTACTGCAAGTATCAGGTCCATGCAACAACCTACATGAGGTTGTATCAATGCCAAAAATTATCCCGGTACCAGGGCACCAGACGTCCTACTTTAGGTAACTTTATTAATGTGCAACGTTTCGGCCTCGCCGGGCCTTTATCAAGTCATAAAAAATATATTCTAAGCATGAAGTCGGCTGAGAGTCATTGAACTGTTGTGTCACATGGGAAGAGCTGCCTGATGACAATGGCAGAGCCGGTCACAAGACAATCAGCATATAAGAAGATAATCACAGAAGATGTGTGATAGTCACACAAAAAATATTGTAGTATGTAAGATCTGCTGGAAGATTCTGCTTATTGTAGATTTCAGCTTTCAGCAGAATCATCATTGTGGGAGAATAAACTGTGTAACTTGGGACATACAGTATCCTTTATATTCATTATCAATGTATGTGTAACATCCCTGGCGGCGTGCTGGCATGGTTTACCACCTCCCACCATGCAAGACCACCATCTTACCTATCAGTCCTGGCTGCACACTTTGCTCCAGTATCTGCTGTGTGCATGTCTCTTGTCTGATTGCTTAGGGCGGCTGCGCGGTTACTGCCTGATTCTTGTAGTTACTGTGTGCGCACTTCTAATGCGTCCCCAGCCTATTGTTGTGAGTCACTGGATACTTAAACCCCCTCCACCCAGTGGGAGGTGCCTGAGCAACACTTTCTTTCAGTGTGTACTGTGCAACTGAGTTGCCAGGTCCTGTCCTGTATCTTGTCTGTTTCCGCCACCCTGGGGGCTAAGTACCCAGGCCTGTTACCTGCATCTGTGACTTCTAGTCTGTTCCGCCTCCCTGGGGGCTGTATACCCAGGCCCGTTGCCTGTATCTGTGACTTCTAGTCTGTTTCCGCCACCCTGGGGGCTGAGTTCCCAGGCTCGTTCCTGTATCTTGTTACTGGTTCAGTTCCTGTCTTAACATTGTCCTAGCCCGTTACTTGTTTGTGTCTATGTTCTTATGTTTCCTTTTCCTGCAGTGTCTGAACCTGCACCTAACTCCAACTCGTTGTCTCTGTACTTCTGTTTGTGAGTTTAGTGTCCACTCGCTACTTCATTGTAAGTACCTTGTGTGTATCTGCTCTGCTTGTCTACCGCACCTGCGGGTTTTGCTCTGCCCTGCTTGTCTACCGCACCTGCGGGTTTTGCTCTGCTTTGCTTGTCTACCGCACCTGCGGGTTTTGCTCTGCTTTTCTTGTCTACCGCACCTGCGGGTTTTGCTCTGCTCTGCTTGTCTACCGCACCTGCGGGTTTTTCTCTGCTCTGCTTGTCTACCGCACCTGCGGGTTTTGCTCTGCTCTGCTTGTCTACCTCACCTGCGGGTTTTGCTCTGCTCTGCTTGTCTACCGCACCTGCGGGTTTTCCTCTGCTCTGCTTGTCTACCGCACCTGCAGGTTTTGCTCTGCTCTGCTTGTCTACCGCACCTGCGGGTTTTGCTCTGCTCTGCTTGTCTACCACACATGCAGGTTTTGCTCTGCTTTGCTTGTCTACCGCACCTGCGGGTTTTGCTCTGCTCTGCTTGTCTACCGCACCTGCGGGTTTTGCTCTGCTCTGCTTGTCTACCGCACCTGAGGGTTTTGCTCTGCTCTGCTTGTCTGCCGCACTTGCAGCTCTGTTCCTGTATCCCAGTCTGTACTGGTCCCTATCCTGCCTGCGTTCCTACCTGCCAGTATCCACCTGTCTGTATACCAGCCGTGCCTGCCATTATCCACTTGTCTGCATACCCAGTACCCACCTGTCTGCATACCAGCCATGCCTGCCAGTACCCACCTGTCAGTATGCCAGCCTAACCTGCCTGTTCCTGCATTCCCCGGTGTGGGTCAACAGCTGTGACTGGGCTCTGACCTGGAGTAGCACCTGGTCCCTCTGCTCGGTTCCTCCCTGGTTCACGGAGTCGATTGAGCCGCCGTGCGACCTTGGTCGGACCGAGTTGGTACTTAGTCACGCCCCTTCAGGCACTCCTCGGTTCATGGTCTAGTGGGATCACTAATCACTCTCACGCCAGTCAGTCTGGGCATGTGCGTAACAGCATGGAGTATTACAAGAAAGGAAATTACACACACAAACTAAAGAGGTCACACAGTACAGTATCAACAAACTCTGCTGTCCACTAGTATAAGCCTGCAGCTGTTGTATCCAACACTGCTGTCACAGACTCTTCTGCATTGTATGGAATGCAACCTACAGTGCAGACCAAAAGTTTGGACACACCTTCTCATTTAAAGATTTTTCTGTATTTTCATGACTTTGAAAATTGTACATTCACACTGAAGGCATCAAAACTATGAATTAACACATGTGGAATTATATACTTAACAAAAAAGTGTGAAACAACTGAAAATATGTCTTATATTCTAGGTTCTTCAAAGTAGCCACCTTTGGCTTTGATGACTGCTTTGCACACTCTTGGCATTCTCTTGATGAGCTTCAAGAGGTAGTCACCGGAAATGGTTTTCACTTCACAGGTGTGCCCTGTCATATTTAATAAGTGGGATTTCTTGCCTTATAAATGGGGTTGGGACCATCAGTTGTGTTGTGCAGAAGTCAGGTGGATACACAGCTGATAGTCCTACTGAATAGATTGTTAGAAATTGTATTATGGCAAGAAAAAAGCAGCCAAGTAAAGAAAAACGAGTGGCCATCATTACTTTAAGAAATGAGGGTCAGTCAGTCCGAAAAATTGGGAAAGCTTTGAAAGTGTACCCAAGTGCAGTTGCAAAAACCATCAAGCGCTACAAAGAAACTGGCTCACATGAGGACCGCCCCAGGAAATGTCGACCAAGAGACACCTCTGCTTCTGAGGATAAGTGTATCTGAGTCACCAGCCTCAGAAATCGCAGGTTAACAGCAGCTCAGATTAGAGACCAGGTCAATGCCACACAGAGTTCTAGCAGCAGACACATCTCTACAACAGTTGTTAAGAGGAGACTTTGTGCAGCAGGCCTTCATGGTAAAATAGCTGCTAGGAAACCACTGCTAAGGACAGGCAACAAGCAGAAGAGACTTGTTTGGACTAAAGAACACAAGGAATGGACATTAGACCAGTGGAAATCTGTGCTTTGGTCTGATGAGTCCAAATTTGAGATCTTTGGTTCCAACCACCGTGTCTTTGTGCGACGCAGAAAAGGTGAACGGATGGACTCTACATGCCTGGTTCCCACCGTGAAGCATGGAGGAGGAGGTGTGATGGTGTGGGGGTGCTTTGCTGGTGACACTGTTGGGGATTTATTCAAAATTGAAAGCATACTGAACCAGCATGTCTGCCACAGCATCTTGCAGCGGCATGCTATTCCATCCGGTTTGCATTTAGTTGGAGCATCATTTATTTTTAACAGGACAATGACCCCAAACACACCTCCAGGCTGTGTAAGGGCTATTTGACCAAGAGGGAGAGTGATGGGGTGCTACGCCAGATGACCTGGCCTCCACAGTCACCAGACCTGAACCCAATCGACATGGTTTGGGGTGAGCTGGACCGCAGAGTGAAGGCAAAAGGGCCAACAAGTGCTAAGCATCTCTGGGAACTCCTTCAAGATTGTTGGAAGACCATTTCCGGTGACTACCTCTTGAAGCTCATCAAGAGAATGCCAAGAGTGTGCAAAGCAGTCATCAAAGCAAAAGGTGGCTACTTTGAAGAACCTAGAATATAAGACATATTTTCAGTTGTTTCACACTTTTTTTGTTAAGTATATAATTCCACATGTGTTAATTCATAGTTTTGATGCCTTCAATGTGAATGTACAATTTTCATAGTCATGAAAATACAGAAAAATCTTTAAAAGAGAAGGTGTGTCCAAACTTTTGGTCTGTACTGTACATGGAGACTAACAAGGGACAATCTTGTGGATTTCTATCCTGGTTTTTGATGAACTTTGCAGTAGTCCGCATTCTTTTAATGACATATTCTGCATTCTGATTTTATCACGTGACTTTGGCATTTTATTTCCCTATAAATAAAATGTCTCTGTAGTGAAGTTGGAACAGAGGAAGATGTGGAATGAAAAGTATATTGGAAATTGGCTCTTCAGAGAGAAAGAGGTCTTGAACTCTATAGCGCCACCTATCGGTAAAAGCGATCCTACAAGTCACTATTGACCCTTTAACGAGTCTTGAAATATGACTTAGGATAAAAGCCAAATCAGAATCTCAGTTTGCAGACATGGTGTTTTGGCTATTGACATTCATCAGTGCAAAGTATGAGATCTGATTTGGCTGGGTGAGAGGCTCTGGACTGAGGCCTAAGGCTGCGTGCCCACATTGCGTATTACAAGCGTATATCCTGCGGAATTTCCGCAGCGTAAACGCTTGTAAAACGCATGTATATCTGCACCCCATGGTCCCCAATGGCATTCTGCAATGTCAATGCCCATGCTGCGGATTTTTCCGCAGCGTATATGCTGCGGTCAAAAACCCGCAGCATGTTCATTAATTTTGCGTTTCCGCATGCGGATGGTACCCAAGTCTGGAGGAGAGGAGACTCTCCTCCAGACCTGGGTACCAAAGAACCTGTAAAAAAAAGAATAAAATAAAGTTTATACTTATCTTCTGATGTCTTCCCGGTGTTTTCCCGCCGTCGCGAGGTGTGTGAAGGACCTGCCACGTCATTGAGTCATGTGACCCATCACATGACTCAATGACGTCACCGAAGGTCCTGCACACAACAGCGTGAGCTGCTCAAGACTCCGGACGGGGCAGAGAATGCATCAGAAGGTGAGTATAAACTTTATTTTTTTATTTTTTACCATTCTGATTCTTTTTTTTAACTATTACTTGGTCACACTATATAAATCCATGCCGGTTGCATGGATTTATATAGTGTGAACAAGTTGTCAAGCACTTTTCCAAGTGATGCTTGAATCACTTGGAGAAGTGCTTGATAACCCGCATGCGGAAATGCATACAAAGACGCTGCAAAGACGCCTCACATACGCTTCTACCTGGCGGGAAAACCGCATGTAAAATCCGCATGCGATTTTCCCGCCAGGGAGAAGCGTAAAAAATATGCTTCATTTCCGCAACGTGGGCACATAGCCTAAGTCACATTGCAAGACTCGTTAAAAGGTCGATAGTGACCTGTGGGGTCGCTGCTTCCAACAGGTGGCGCTATAGGGTTCAAGTCCTCTTCCTCTCTGAAGAGACAATTTGCATATTTAATTTCCCAGAGGAGCATGCAAGGCATATAAGCCTCTTTACATTGGCATGCCAAGGCTGGTATGTCACTATCCACAAGGAGAAACGTTACTATACTATACTTGGTTCCTATATGTGTGAATAAAGACTGGCGATATCGTCCGGTGAGTCCTTACATTCTCCAAAAGTCCAAGAGTCCCGATGTATCACTGATAGTACTACAGTCCACAGACTTGTAAAGTTTAACAGATAAAACTTGGCTTAGATGGTTATTGCCAAAGGCCCACAGCCGGTGGTGCTAAGTTGAGTAAACCACAATCAAAGTAGCAACCGCTCAAACGGTGAGATGTCACTCGTTACAGAGTGTCCTGTGAGCCAAAGAAAAGATTTCAATTCCACTGTCCTTCTTCGTCAGGGATAACATCTCTAGTGGACCTGATGATCTTATAAAGGTGCGTGTTGCTTGAAGTATTTATGGGACCGGTAGTGCGCCAAGTTAAATCAGGTAGTGTGCCACTTACTGCAGCTGTGTGTATCAGAGTGGAGGCGCTAGTATAATGTATATTTACATTGGAAGAGTTTTCATATAGCCTAAAGTTTTTGGGACTTTTTTTTTTTTTTAATCAGTTGAAGGGTAGGCTTTGTTGGCTATTGTTTCTCTACAGTCGATTTCTGATCAGGCAGGGCAGCGTACCTGGACAACCCATTTGATAAATAAATATTGTATAATGGCAATGTGACAGCGAGGCTTTGTTTAGAATCACAAAAAGGGTCTACCTTTTAAGAGAAAAAAAAATGCCACTTATATTTATTGGTTATATCTGGTATTAAGGCTCAGCCTTGACAAAAAAAAAGGTTAGGCAGGCGCCATGTAAAAATATATATAGAAAGAGTCCACAAGAAAGTGAAAAGTAATTAGATAGAAAGAAATAAGGTATACATCTATAATAATCCTGGTACATCCAAAGAATTCTCTTTTATTAGTATCATCAATAGTAACAAATAGTGGGGTAACTAGAGTCTGATGGGCCCGGTGCAAGATTTAGACCAGGTCCCTGAATTCTGATATGTATGTCCCTTATCCTGTTATATACAGTATGTCTCTCATCCTGGTATATATGTCACTAATCCTGGTATATATGTCCCTTATTCAGGACCCCATCCTGGTATACATGTCCCCCATCCTGGTATTTATGTCCCCTATCCTGGGCCCCATCCTGGTATATGTGTCCCCCATCCTGGTATATATGTCCCCCATCCTGGTATACATGTCCCCCATCCTGGTATTTATGTCCCCTATCCTGGGCCCCATCCTGGTATATGTGTCCCTCATCCTGGTATATGTGTCCCCCATCCTGGTATATGTGTCCCCCATCCTGTTATATATGTCCCCCATCCTGGTATATGTGTCCCCCATCCTGGTATTTATGTTCCCCATACTGGTATTTATGTCCCCCATCCTGGTATATATATCCCCATCCTGGTATATGTCTTCCATTCTGCCGCTGTTCTTTAATGTATAGAAAAAAAATAACCATTGTACTCACCTTCCCTCCGCTCCCCCTTCCGCGCGGCGTCCTCTTCTCAAGCCGGCAGCTGACTTCATCGTGCAAGCGACTGGGGCGCGTGACATCACTGCCATGGGCCCCCAGTCACATGCACGCTGACGTCAGCTGCTGACATCACTTGACATATTGTAAGGTTTTAATACTAGAGGTTAGGACTGTTCTGAATCGGGTCACCTTAACGTGGTTGGAAGGCTTGTACGTTTTTTTAAATCAAAGTTATGTTAACTCAATACCCTATGTTATTTTCATGAACTATTGCTATGTATTTATTTATTTACTGCAGGTTATTTGCTTATTTTGCTTTTATCTTAGGTTTTGTTTGTATAGTGGCCAGTGTGAACATGCACCTATACGCTGCATACACACCAAAGGATATTAAAAAGAGAGCAAATGCAAATGGTGTTAGTTGTGTTGAGCTGATTACTGTACATTGGTCTTGTTTCATTTATTTATTGCAAAAGCAGAAAGTTTGTAAATTGTGTTAATAAACCTAAATTCCCAAGGAGATTGAATAATTTTCATTGCACCTGTACTTCCACTGCTCCACCTGAGAGTCAAAGGACAAAATACATTTTGCTCATCCCTCATATGACTATATCACATGAGAAGCAGCTGTGGCTCTTACTTTAAGTTTTCAAGAGAACAGCAGACACTGCACATTATAGTTTGTTCTCATCTTCATGCCAGATACCAACATACCAGATAATGGTTCTTTTATTAAATATATATCAAAATGGTTCTTGTAGCAAGAAAGCCTACATTTATAAATCAGTGAAAATAACATGAATTGCACCACATTTTTTTTAAAAGTGATGTGAAATAACCATAGCCATATAACCACATATGCAGTAGTGACTGAATAAAGCCTCCATTCTATTACTGATCAAACCCAACTATTCCAAGACCAATAATACCACTATGTATGGAACAAATAATACTGTCATATAATGACTTCATATTACAATCAATGAACAAAAATACAGACCTGAGTTGAGTCCAATATTCCACCTATACAGTGACCATATAGTGGCAGATGCCAGCTCTGTCAATCAATAAGTGATTTTTATGCTCGTAAACCAGTGACTCACAGGTAATGTCTCATAATAGTCCCCTTTGTGCCTCCACACAATCGAAAGTCCTTTTTGTCCCTCCATATAGTAATAGACCCCCATCATGTGTTAGGATATTTTAATAATGACCCCTTTGTGTATATATTACATAAATTAATTACGCCCCCTTGTGCTGCAATATATTTTTAATGCCACCTTGTACTATCATATTGTCATGCTTCTGGATTCAAACACCTGATTCTGTGGTCGGAGTCTCTTTCTGCTGAGCCACAACGGATACACCTTTTCCTTGGGTGTTTTAGTTCTGTTAGCTTTTTTTCTGTCAGTTTTGGGTAACAGATGTTTTTCATTTACTCTATATGTCTGTCCTATCACCTTTCGGGTCCAGCTTTAAATACCTTCCCCCTACTGGTGTTACCTGCTGGTGATAGACTTTGTTGAACTCATTCCCTTGGCTGTAGTTTGTGTTGGTTGCAGATGCTTTGTGAGTGATTCCATTGTTCCTTAGGGAACTGCTATTTTAGCAATCCTAGGAGCTGCTAAGGACATTGAGGGTAAGTCGCCATCGAGTTGGGGTTGCGTTACCTTAGGGTGCCAACATCCGCAGTCAGGCAGGGACAGACCAGGGTCAGAAGAAGGGTTTTTCCTAGTCTGAACAGGGACCTGTCAGGTTCATGTATTTGTCTCCCTGGTTTGTACGTTACACATATAAATGTGCTTTGGCAGTCATAACACAGATATTATTAATGCCCCTTTTTGTCATTATTTATTATGAATTCCCCCTTTGTAACTCCTATTGATAATGAACCCGGTGCCACATTATATTATCAATTCATCCTTTTTCTACCATATATTATTGATGCTCCCTCATGCCTGTGTGTATCAATGTTGCCCCCTTTTGTGCCTTTATATAATAGTACTTTAGTACTTCCAAACCCTGACTGCCTGGCAACAGCTAATCTCCTGCTGATAAAACAGTGATTTTAAAAAAACTACAGCAAGCAGCCCAGTAAGTGACACATAATGGTCTCTGTACGTTATGCTGTGTCAGATCAGGTGGCAAAAGCTTTGTGACATATTACAACATCTTTCTTTTTCCATTCTTCAAGAACGACCTCTTTTATAGCCTGGATGCTGGATGGAGAGTGATGGCAACCTGTCTCTTCAGAATTCCCAATGGGTGTCCAATTGGGTGCAGATCTGGAGACACTTGGCCACTGAATCACTTTCACCCTGTTCTTCTTCAGAAATGCAACAGATGTGTGCAGGGGCGTACATAGGATTCATGGGGCCCCATAGCAGAAGTTCAAATTGGGCCCCCCCCCCCCAAAAAAAAAAATGTACTGTAAATAATTGTCAGGGTCACAGAAGAGCAGATCACACAACCTTCCAGCCTTTACATAGTAATTTTCCTCCTGCTGACGTCTTAGGCCCCTCTTTCATTGTCCCATAAAGTGTGATACCAACAAAAGTGCCCCCCAAACACAGTATGATACCCCCATGGTGAATTCCTCCACATGCACAGTATAATGACCCTACTTTACCTCACCTCAACTCCCAGGGCAAAGTTTGCTGACCCCAACACAGTACGATCCCCCAATTGTGAGCCCCTAGAGCCAGAGAGGATGGTAGGTAATAAGGGAGGGTGTTATACATAATAAAAGATGAAACTATATAACTAAGGACAGCGCTATACATAATAAGCGAGTACACTATATACTAAGGGCGTATGCTATACATAATAAGTGAGTACACTATGTACTAATGGACTGTGCTATACATAATACGCTTACATTCCTGCATCTGTGTGCAGTGTCAGTGTGCTGCCCTGTTTTACAGATGCATTGAGCATGTCCTATTCTAATCATCAAAATCGGATCAGAACAGAACATTCTCTGACCCTCACAGATCTCATTCTCAGATCCGTGATTTTCATGGATGTGTGAATGGATCTATAAAACTCTACTAGTCCGTGGACCATCCGATAAAAAAAATCTGACATTTCACCCAAATGTGAGAATGCAGCCTAAGGGATTTTACATGTAACATTATCACTCCAAGTCACACAGCGCAGATACAGAATAATATGTACATCCAGGCACTTACCGCTGACGACTCATCTGATCAGAGTCGGTTTCTGCTGCTTCTTCTCCATCTGGTCAGACCTTCATGTCGACATCTCCCAGTCACGATTCGTCTTGTCATGATGATCTCCAGCCTAGATAATAACAAGTTCACATATATTGTATATATACATGTGTCTCCCCCGCACTGCGCCCCTGAATACAGATCTGTAACCCCCCCATTAATATACTATTAGCCACTTAGTAATCAAAATATAAAGTGATAAGCAGCACTGTGCCCCCCATCTAATATATATAATCGTCTTATCCCGTCTGTCTGTCCTTCTGTCCAGGAAATCCCGCGTCGCTGATTCGTCCGGCCGCGGCCAATCAGCGACGCGGGATTTCAGAAAAAGATGGCGGCCGTTAGCGGCTCATCAGCCGCACGGAGGTCAGAGGCGATGCAGCCGGGAGATGACCGGCGCTAGTTAACTATAATCTCCACCTGCCAATAATATAAATTATTCAGTCTCTGTGACTCTCCCCAATTAACTGTAAGGCTATGTGCACACGGAAAATATACAAGCACCCCCATCATTGCTCTGTCCCAGCACCTCCATCATTGCTCTCTCCCAACACCCCCGTCATTGCTATGTCCCAGCACATCCCGTCATTGCTCTCTACCAGCGCCCCCAACATTGCTCTGTCCCAGAACCCCTGTCATTGCTCTCCCAGCACCCTCGTAATTGCTCTCTCCCAGCACCCCTGTCATTCCTCTCTCGCAGCACCCCCGTCATTGCTCTCTCCCTGCACCCCCGTCATTGCTCTCTCCCTGCACCCCGTCATTGTTGTCTCCCAGCACCCCCGTCATTGCGCTCTCCTCGCACCCCCATCATTGCTCTGTCCCAGCACCACTATCATTGCTGTCTCACAGCACCCGCATCATTGCTCTCTCCCAGCACCCCCATCATTGCTCTCTCCCAGCACCCCCGTCATTGCTCTCTCCCAGCACCCCTGTCATTGCTCTCTCCCTGCACCCCTGTCATTGCTCTCTCCGAGCACCCCCATCATTGTTCTCTCCCAGCCACCCCTGTCATTACTCTCCCAGCACCTCCATCATTGCTCTCTACCTGCAACCCATCATTGCTCTCTCCATCCCCGTCATTGGTCTACTTATCCCCATCACTGCTCTTCCCAGCCCCACCATTGCTCTCCCCAGACCCATCAGCGCTCTCCCCAGCCCCATCAGCCCTACCATTGCTCTCCCCAGCCCCATCAGCCCCACTATTGCTCTCCCCAGCCCCATCAGCCCTAACATTGCTCTCCCCAGCCCCATCAGCCCCACTATTGCTCTCTTGAGCCCAATAAGCCCCATTATTGCTCTCCCCAGCGTTTCAGTAAAAATAAAAAATAAACACTTACCTCTCTGCCCGTTTCCCCGCAAGCTGCAGCATCACTGCTCTTCCCAGCCCCATCATTGCTCTCCCCAGACCCATAAACGCTCTCCCCAGCCCAATCAGCCCCACCATTGCTCTCCCCAGCCCCATCAGCCCCACAATTGCTCTCCCCAGCCCCACCATTGCTCTCCCCAGCCCCATCAGCCCCATTATTGCTCTCTCCACCCCCATCAGCCCCATTATTGCTCTCCCAGCGTTTCAGTAAAAATAAAAAAAACAATTACCTCTCTGCCCGTTGCCCCGCAAGCTGCAGCATCACTGCTCTTCCCAGCCCCACCATTGCTCTCCCCAGACCCATCAGCGCTCTCCCCAGCCCCATCAGCCCCACTATTGCTCTCCCCAGCCCCATCAGCCCCGTGATTGCTCTCCCCAGCCCCACCATTGCTCTCCCCAGCCTCATCAGTCCCATTATTTCTCTCTCCAGCCCCATCAGCCCCATTATTGCTCTCCCCAGCGTTTCAGTAAAAAAAAAAGCAAAAAACACTTACCTCTCTGCCCGTTCCCCCGCAGGCCGCAGCATCCTTGTTGTCTGCAATTTCCTCCCTCACACAGGTCCGTGCTGCATGATGATGTCATCAAGCAGCGCGTGCCTGTGTGAGGGAGGAAGCGGCGGGCAGGAAGCAGAGGACGGATCTCTGCAGCTCCACTGACATTCTGTTCTGTCAGCAGCGGAGCTGCAGAGATCGCTCCCTGCCCGCCACGAGCAGGGAGACGCTGCACCGGTGGGCCCCCTGGCGCAGCTGCACCAGCAGCGGTATGTCCACCCCTGGACTGCTATGGGCCCCCCCAGCTCACGGGCCCCATAGCAGTCCCGTGGTCTGCCGCCATTGGCGGTACGCCACTGGATGTGTGTTTTGGGTCATTGTCCTGTTAGAAAAGTGCACCTCTACCAAGGGCACAGCATGATAGCAGCATCTTCTCTTTTATAGCCTTATGACACATAGATAATTATAGATGCCATTATATAAATACACATTATTGCATGCAAATAAATATCAGTATGCCATTTCATAAATACATACAATAAATACTAATTGTTACAAATCGATACCAATATGACATTTCATAAATACATACAATAACCAAGTGTCCTAGGCATTATAGCCCACTAAACCCCAATACATCGCTATTGAAGGCACGTTTACACATTTTTGTAATTAAAGCAAGCAGACTTATGAAAAAATTACAGACAAGTTCTACTTTCCAAGACAGGTCAGCAGCTTCAAAGACAGGACAATCTCCTTCTCTTCCTTCCACAGACCTCCACACTGATTCTCAGCAGCATTCTAGTGATGGGCTCTGAAGCTTCTGACTTTGGTCCTGCCCACTCATAGCGACTGCTGTGCGGGCAGTAGCCTTGCATCCAGAGTAATAACTGATCAGAAGGCTTGGGAATGAAGTTTCCCAGTTGTAAATATGGTCTGACTAAACATCTACTGGGGGAGCATCCAGAGGCCACATGCCCTCCTGCTCCCCAGTCCAATTCACCCCTGCCATGAGCATGACATGAAGATTCAATATCTTATCATGGTACCAGTGTCACAGCCCTGCAGTGTGGAGCGCAACTGGCCTTTGCCAGAGTGTTGCACAGCTTCTGGATACCCACAGTTGCGGTAGAAGCTTCACAGAGCAGATTACATGGGATAACAAGCTTTTACTTCTCAGAACATGAGGTAAAGGAAAAAACGCACAGTCACACAGTACTACACCAGGAAGTAAGAACAAAACAGAAAGTACAAGAGAGACTTTTTTCTTTTACAATGCAGTAAACAAGGAAACTTTACACAACATCGCCATCTACTATCAGATTAGCATAAAGTCCTCCTTCACACAAACAAAGAAGTCCACAACTGTTGCATATACCAACACCCTTTCTTAAGGACTTATTCAGTCAAACCCAATTTTTTCATTAGTCTCTGATGTTTTTCAGCATTCAATGCCTTTGTGAAAATGTCTGCTGTCATATCTTCAGTTGGACAATATTCTAATTTCAGAATTCCTTGTTCCTGATGGTCCCTCAAGAAATGATACTTCACATCAATGTGCTTGGTTCTTGGGTTAACTCTTTCCATCTGAGCAAGAACAAGACATCCCTGATTGTCCTCATTTATTTTTGTTGGTTCCAACTGTGCTTGTCCTTGGTCTGTTAGCAATTGTCTTAACCATAGAACTTCTTGACTCGCATGTGCTGCTGCAACATATTCTGCTTCTGTTGATGACAGCGTTACTATTGATTGTTTTTTATTAGTCCAACTAATTGGTCCACCTGAGAAAAAGAAAAGGTAGCCACTGGTAGATTTTCTGTCAGTTGGATCTCCAGCCCAATCTGCATCAACGTATCCAGTTAAAATGCATTTATCACTTGTAGGCAGTTTCAGTTTAACATTGCTGGTTCCTTTCAAATAAGATATTACTCTCTTCACAGCATTCCAACCTGCTTTATTTGGCTTGGACACTTTTCTACTCAGAATTCCTACTGCTGCTATAATGTCTGGCCTTGTAACAGTCGCTAGATACAATAATTTTCCTATCGCCATTCTGTACTCTTCATTATTTAGTAATACATTTTTCTCACTACTCATCTCTTTAAGATAATTAGTTTCCATTGGAGACTTTGCTGGTTTTGCATTCTTCAATCCAAATGTTTCGGTTATGTCTTGAATCATGTGATTTTGATTAAGTAGGAAACTTCCATCTTCTTCTCTTTCTATCTGTATTCCTAAATACTGTTTCTCATTTCCCAAGTCTTTGATCTCGAAATGTTGATTCAGTATTTTTAGTATGTCCTCTTTATCCCTTTATTTTTCAAAGCAAACTAAAATGTCATCAATATATATAAGTACATAGATCCATTTGTCCATTAGCCTTTTTGTGTACAGGCAAGGATCAGCTTTGCTTCTTTTAGATTTTTCATTTGTGAGCACCTCCGTGATTTTATCATTCCACTCTTTAGCAGCTTGATTTAAACCGTATATACTTTTCTGTAGTTTGCAAACCATGTTTGGGTTACTTTCATCTTTGAATCCTGGAGGTTGTTCCATGTAAATATCTTCTGTTAAACTTCCATTCAAAAATGCTGTCTTTACATTCAGATGTTTCAGTTCCATTTGTTTCATTGCTGCAACTGCAAACAAAGTTCTTATTGTAGTATGTTTGACAACTGGAGCAAATGTTTCATCATAGTCTTCTCTATATTTTTGAGAATAACCTTTAGTACGAGTCTTGCTCGGTATCGTTCAGCTGTGCCATCTGTTCGGTACTTTACTTTAAAAACCCATTTACATCCTATAGCTTTTCTTCCTTCTGGTAAATTTGTTAGTGTCCATGTTTTTGAGTCATGCATGGATTTTATTTCTATTTCTGTTGCCTCTATCCATTTATTGGCTTCTTCTTCAGGAAGTCGAGATATGTCTTCCCAAGAGGTAGGCTCATAAATTTTACTTGTACTTGCCTTGTATGAAAGACGTATTGGTGGTTTTCCTTTGTTTTCTATTATTGAACGTCTTGGTTCTGTGTCTGTTTGTAGTTATATCTCTTCACTTTCAGTATTCTGTTTTTTATTCATTTCAACTTCTTTTTCATCAGATATTCCTTCAGCTATATCATTGCTGTTTTTCTCATTTTTTGTTTCCAGTGAAATCATAGTGTCTTAATTTAGATCCTCGATGAATGTCACACTGTTACTCACCATAACTCTGTCTGTTTTGGGATCTAGGATTCTATATCCTTTGCAATTTTCACTATATCCAACAAATATTCCTTCCATGGACCTATTTTGAAGTTTGGAACGTTTTTCTGTTGGAATGAATACAAAACCTTTGCAACCAAAAACTCTTAAATGATTTACACTTGGTTTCATACCTTGCCACAGTTCATATGTTTTTTTTTCAGTTTTCTAGAAAAAAGTCGGTTCTGTAGATATGTAGCTGTCATTGCTGCTTCACCCCAATATTTCTCTGATAGTTTGGAATCTGTCAGCATACACCTTATCATTACAGTCAGAGTCCTGTTTTTCCTTTCTGCTTCTCCATTTTGTTCAGGTGTGTATGGAACAGTCTTTTGATGCTCTATACCATTTTTTCTTAAGTAGTTTTCTATTTGGTGTCCTGTGAATTCACCTCCATTATCGCTTCTAATGACAATTGGCTTCCTCTGAAACTTGTTATTCGACTTTGTCACGTAGTCTACTAGTTTATTGAAAACTTCGCTTTTGTTCTTGATCAAGTATGTGACTGTGTATCTTGAGTAGTCATCTATAAGAGTCACCATATATCTAATGCCTCCTGATGTAGTCACTTTCATGGGTCCACATACGTCAGTATGCACCAAATCAAGTGGTCTTGTGCTTTTTGTTTCACTTTCTTTAGGAATAGATATCCTTGTGGCTTTGGATTTTATACAACATTCACATCTTACGGTAATTGAGCAATCAGATATCAATAGATCTTTGTCAATTCTTTCCTTTGTCGCTCCATTATTCTTTCAGGATGTCTGTGTCCTAGATGTCTATGCCACATGTGAATACAATTCTTGTGATCATGAGTACACAACTTCATCTGTTCCTTTAATGTGTCTAGATGATATAATTGTTCATCTGCCTTGACATCGGTTATTACCTTGTTTCCTGCTAGGATTGTACACTCATCATCTTTGAATTTTACGGTAAGTCCTTTAGCTGTTAGATAACAATCCTCCTTCTAATCCTGGAACATATAACACATCCTGTACAAGTATTTTTGAATCATGCAAGATAAATAGCTTCCTTCTTATTTAAATTAAGTTCAGTAAAGACATTTTTATTACTTGTCATGTGACTTGTTGCTCCTGAGTCAATAAACCAACCCAACGATGATTTCTTATCAGTCACTTTAAATGTGCCATTCCAATTATTTTCACATGAATCAGAAATTGTGTTTTTCACCTTCTGTGTATTCTCTTTATGGTGTAATTTCTGTTGTTCTGCTTTCCATATAGTACAGTCTTTCTTTAAATGTCCTTTTTTCTTACATCTGAAACATTCTCTTGTCTCTTTATTATTTAAGAGCATTTCCATTATCTTTTTCAGTAGAAGAATCATTTGTTTGTTCTTTCCTTCTTTGATATTCTTCTATGAGTCTGGTCTTCACAAACTCTAATGTAATGTCTGTTTCAGGTCTTGTCTCTAGTGCATTTATCAAAGCAGTATATGAATCCGGTAAACTGCACAATAATATTGCTGCTACATGGCTTTCCTTAATATCTTCACCAATTGATCTCAGCTGTGATATCACTTCCATAATAGAGAATATATGCTTCTGCATGTCATTGTCTGCACTTAGTCTCATACTGTAAAGCTTTCTTAGCAGAAATAACTTGTGATTTAAGCTGGGTCTTTCATGTAGCTTTCTTAGTGCTTCCCACATTCCCTTTGCGGTATCCTCATTCCTTATGTGGATTAATTGAGCATTATCCACTAATAGGCTGATGGTAGCTCTTGCTTGTCTATTTTTCTTATCCCATGTCTGATTATCCTCATCAGGTTTATCTGTAGTGATTACTTCCCATAAATCATCTTTAGACAATAACATTTCTACTTTGAACTTCCATAACTGATAATTCTCATTATTCAGCTTAGCTACTGTGAGTTTTATCTCTGTGCTGCTTGTCATCTTTAACTTGTCTTACTTGTTTGGAGAGAATTGTACTGAAGAATTCTTCTGCATTCACCAGGGTCTTGCTGAGAGTTCCGGTGTCCTGGGTGTCTGGGGTCCTCGGTGCCTGGGCCCATAACCTATTGCACAGCTTCTGGATACCCACAGTTGCGGTAGAAACTTCACAGAGCAGATTACATGGGATAACAAGCTTTTACTTCTCAGAACATGAGGTAAAGGAAAAAACGCACAGTCACACAGTACTGCTCCAGGAAGTAAGAACAAAACAGAAAGTACAAGAGAGGCTTTTTTCTTTTACAATGCAGTAAACAAGGAAACTTTACACAACATCGCCATCTACTGTCAGATCAGCCTAAATTCCTCCTTCACACAAACAAAGAAGTCCACAACTGTTGCATATACCAACACAGAGAACACCAGAATTGCAAGTTCTGACATTCATACGCCACTGTACTCTTCCCAGATGGGAGCAAATTCATATTGGACACTTTTGACAAACATGAAAGAATCTGGAGATGGCTTTGTGAACATTTTGCTGCCTGCAACATCATCCATCATAACCAGTTTGACACTTGGTACTGATGGTTTTGGGAGGGATGTCCTTGTAGGGTTATACAAACCTTCATGTGATAGCCAATAGTACATTGATGCCATTGACTGGTCCTCATGTTACCCAGACCTGAATCAAAGTCTGAACCTCTGGGATATTATGTATCAGTGCATCCAGTGCTGCAACATATCACAACAGATTTTCCAGGAGCTTCTGAAGTCCAATTCAGGTCTGGAAGGAGATACTTCAGGACACCATCAATAGCATGCCCAGACATTGCAAAGAGGATATACAGGCACTTGGGGACCATGCACACTACTGAGTCATATTGTGAGTTACAGTGATGAATCACGCGCAAATTGGATCTGCCCTTGAATTTTTTTGACCAGTGCATATATAATGTGCTGGTTTATATGTACACAATTCTGTCTAAAAACACTACAGAATAAGCTGCAGAAAACAAATCCTCAAAACTAAAAATAGCAAAAATGTAAGGCTGCTAGCTGTTGGAGATAAAAACGAAAAATCCTCTTATCCTTGAGGCCAAATTTGGTCTTGTCCTGAAGGCGTAACACGTACACATGACAAGATATGTCCTGATGAGAATGTAGAAGGAAGTTGTGCAGCAGATCTCATCGCAGAAACGTAGAAAAGAAATGTTATTTCTGCAGCTGAATTGTGAATGTCACTACTGTATGTTTCCATGTTATGTGTATAACTAACTTTAGAGTTCTTCCAGTCAATTAAATGGTGATTATAAGAGCTTGTGAAGATGACCATATTTTCGGTCCGAGTGCAATCGAACAAATCATCAGATCACACTCTGACCAATCTTATTTTAAAGGGTCGTGCACATGTCCGATCTTTTCCTCGGACCGAGTCTGTCTGAGGAAAAATTTGCTGCTGCCCGATTTGCATCCAATTCGAATTGCACTCTGCCATATAAGTCAATGTTTTTTTGCGACATATTGTATTTCATGTAGTTTGTATATTTAGGCAGATATTTTTTGCTTTTATTTGTGAAAATATCAGAATTGTGGTGAAAATTTAGAAAATTTTTGCAATTTTCAAACTATGAATTTTTATGCCCCTAAACCCGATAGTTACATAATACAAAATAGTAAATAAATATTTCCCACATATCCAGTTTACATCAATATCATTTTTTAAATATTTTTTTTTGTTAGGAAGTTAGAAGGGTTAAAAGTTGATCAGCAATTTCTTAATTTTCCAACACAATTTACAAAACCAATTTTTTAGGGAGCACATCACATTTGAAGTGATTTTGATGGGCCTATATGACAGAAAATACACAAAAGTGACACCATTTTAAAAACTGCACCCCTCAAAGGCTGAAAACCACATTCAAGAACTTTATTAACCCTTCACAGGAACTAAATGTGGAAGGAAAAAATTAAAATTGTACTTTTTTCCATAAAAATGTTGATTTAGCCCCAAATTTTGCATTTTGCATTTTCACAAGGTTGACATAAAATGTACCAAATAATTTGTTGTGCAATTTCTCCTGAGTACTCCAGTACACCAAATGTGGTGAAAACTACTGTTTGGGGGTACAGCAGGGCTCTGAAGCGAAGGAGCAGCATTTGACTTTTGGAATGCAAAATTGGTTGGAGTAGATAGCGGACATTATATTGTGTTTGGAGAGCCCCTGATGTACCTAAACAGTGGAAAAACCTCATAAGTGACCCCATTTTGGAAACTAAACCCCTCAAAGAACTTATCTAGAGGTTTGGTGATCACCTGGAACCCACAGGTGCTTCCCAGAATTTTATAATGTTGAGCCGTGAAAATGAAAAAAGTCAACTTTTTCTCACAAAAATGTTGGTTTTGCCCCAAATTTTTAATTTTCACAAGGGTAACAGGAGAAAATGGACTGTAACATTTGTCGTGAAATTTCTCCTGAGTATACCGATACCCCATATGTTGTCATATGTTGTGGAACACTACTGTTTGGGCACACGGCAGGGCTTATATGGGAAAGGAGCACCATTTGACTTTTGGAGTGCAAAATTAACTGGAATAGATAGGTGATGCCATGCCACGTTTTGAGAGCCCCTGATGTGCCTAAACAGTGTAAATCCCCACAAAAGTGACCCCATTTTGGAAACTACACCTCTCATGACACTTATCTAGAGGTATGGTGAGCACCTTGAACCTACAGGTGCTTCACAGAATTTTATGACATTGAGCCATGAAAATGAAAAAATACATTTTTCTAACAAAAATATTGGTTTTGCCCCAAATTTTCCATTTTCACAAGGATAACAGACGAAAATGAAGTGTAACATTTGTTGTGCAATTTCTCCGGAGTATACCGATACCCCATTTGTTGTGGAACACTACTGTTTGGACACAAGGCAGGGCTTGGAATGGAAGGAGCACCATTTGACTTTTGGAGTGCAAAATTGGCTGGAATAGATAGCTAACACCATGCCGCGTTTTGAGAGCCCCTGATGTGCCTAACAGTGTAAATCCCCCCAAAGTGACCCCATTTTGGAAGCTACACCTCTCAAGGAATTCATCTTGGGGTGTAGTGAGCATTTTTAACCTTCAGGGGATTCACAGAATTGTAAAACATTAGGCTGAGTAAATGGCAAATTAACATTTTTTCCACTAAAATGTTGCTTTGACCCAACGTTTTTAATTTTCAAAAGGGATAATAGGAGAAAATGAATGGTACAATTTATGCAATTTTTCCCAAGGTATGTCAATACCCCAAATGTGGTGAAAAACTACTTTTGAGGCACAGTGCAAAGTTTAGAAGCGAAGGAGCGCCATATTGGAGTTCAGATTTTGGTTTGAGGGTCCCATGACATATTGGCAGAGCCCCTGAGGTGTCAGAACAGCAGAACCCCCCATAAGTGACCCCATTTTACAAACTACACCCCCCAATGAATTCATCTAGGGGTGCAGTGAGCATACGCCTCACGGAATTTTATACCATTGGGCAGTGAAGAAATAATAATTACATTTTTACCACTAAAATGTTGTTTTAGCCCCAAGTTTTACATTTTTATAAGGGCTAAAAGGAAAAAATGGACCTCACAGTTTGTTGTGTAATTTCTCCTGAGTGCGCCAATACCATCCATGTAATTGGGAAATACTTTTCAGGCACAGTGCAAAGCTCAGTAGGGTAGGAGCGCCATATTATAGTGCAGATTTTACTGCTATGGTTTGCAGATGCCATGACCCACTGGAAGAGCCCCTGAGGTGCCAGAAAAGCAGAATCCCGCATAAGTGACCCCATTTTACAAACTACACCTCTAAATTAATTCATCTAAGGGTGCAGTGACCATATTGACACCACGAGTGTATTACAGAATTTTATACCATTTAGCCCAGAAGAAAAAATAATTCCATTTTTACCACAATAATTTAGTTTTAGCACCAAATTTTACATTTTTACATGGGAAAATCTGTAAAAATGGCACCAAAATTTGTCACACAATTTCTGCTGAACGTGGCAATACTCCATATGCGGCTGTACAATATTGCTTAGCCACATGGCGAGACTTGGGAGGGAAGGAGTGCTTTTTGACTCTTGGAGAACAAATTATCGTAGAAGAGTTTGCAGACTCCATATACAGAGTCCTAAAGTGCCAGAAGAGCAGAATCCCCTCTCAAGGGACCCCATTTTGGAAATTACAACCCTCTAGGAATTTATCTACAGGTGTAGTGACAATTTTGACTCCATTGGTGCTTTTCAGAAACAAGCAGCATTGGATGTTGCCGAGTGAAAATTGCAAATCTGCCAGTGCAGTGCCCAGTACATTGTAGTGTCTAGTACATTGTAGTGCCCAGTACATTGTAGTGCCCAGTACATTGTAGTACTCAGTACATTGTAGTGCCCAGTACATTGTAATGCCCAGTACATTATGCCCAGCTCGTGCTTCTGGAGACATGCACTTGTAAATTAAGGGCTCTCATCCTACAGAAATGCCAAATATGTGGACGCTAAATGTGGTTTAGGCACACTGTGGAGCTCAGAAGGGAGTGCAGAGATTGCTGCATTTATTTTGGGAGGCGAGGAGCCATAGTGCTTTTCCAGAGCCTTTGCGCTACCAGTAACGTGGAAGCCCTCTATATTTCCATTGATAGTTGACGGACCTGAGTGGGGACTTCTTTTGTGGATTGAGTTGAAGCTTTTATTGGGAGCATTTTACAGAACATTTAGGATCACATTTATCCTGTGCTCTACGCTGAGCACTTATATTGGGGCTTCCATCTAAATCTCTGAATGACATGATTCAGATGAAACCCCCGAGGGATCCATTCACTATAATGTGGCAGCAGAGTTACTCGGGACTTCGTCTGGCCTCTGTTCAGCGGTGTTATTCTTTTCAGAAGTGCACAAAACTGTGGCTGACCGCACTTTTATGCTTGCTTAAAAAGATGGACACCGCTGGATCATAGGCCAGACGGCATCCACGGTGCCTCCATCTGCTTCATTATAGGGAATATTCTGCCAGAGGTTCCGTCTGAATCATGTATTTCAGAGATTTACATGGAAAACCCAGGGGAAAGTGCTCAGTGTAGAGCGCAAGATAAATGCGAGCTGAGCCTTACTGCGATCTTTGGGAGGCAGAATGAAAAATTCAACAGCCGGTGAAGAATTGGTTTTATTAATTTTTTTTTTACCTTGTTCCTCGTGTGATATAAGTGATTGGACGCCTTTATTCTTCGGGTCGGTGGTATTACAGCGATACCATATTTATATAGTATTTTTTATGTTTTCCTGCTGTCACACACTAAAAGACTCTTATTTTTGGACCATGGGGGTTAAATGGCATGGGGCGGTGCGGACAATGCTCCTGGCAGTGACAGCCCAGTCTCGGCTATAAGTTAAGCCAAGCTCCATGTGGCTATCGTGCGGGCACTGCACCTGTGCCCTCATGATCGCCATGGCGTAAATTTATGTCACTTTGCGGGAACCCCTTCCCGACCTTGGCATAAACTTACGGTAAATGTTGGGAAGGGGTTAATAATATGTTTTAGATGATTATCTTATGCACATGTTGAGTATTTATATTGTTTTATTTCAGTGCATTTTAATTAGTGCGTAAAAACATTGCGTTTTACAGTACCAGCGAAATTAATCAGATTTCTGCATTTTACTTTTTTTTTCACCCATCCAAATGAATGCATAAAAAATGCAAGTAAAACCTCATAAAAAATGCGCATACTGTACATTGTGTTTTCCTGCCAAGAGACGCATTGATAGTGCAGAAAAATCTGCTGCAAATACCAGTGTGTGTACATACCCTTACAGTCATGTCTGTGATCTCGATCAAATCTAAAAGTTGTAAAATGACAACTTTCATGATGTCGTGACAGCTGACGGACAGCCTGTGTCTGTCAACACGTGATGGGAGTTGCCACAGGTTGCTGACCCCTGGTATAGCTTTTAGGGCTTTTTTTTGCTCACAGTATTTTTTTTTGTTCACAAGTTTTAAAAACACAAAAAAAAAATCCACGGAGCAGATTTACACAAATCTGTCTTAAATTTCTTGACTCACATTTATTATATGCTTTTTTTTTAAACTTTCTTTTATTACATTTTCTAAGTTATAAAAAGCATATGTTGACCAAGAAAGGGATCTACAAAATGTTACATGACAAGATAGTGTTCAAATGGAGCTTACACTAATAGAATTAAAATATTACAGCTCTTATAGTCGGGGCCCGTTCACATGCCCTTATTTTTGGTCCGAATGCTGTTTGTGAAAAGAAGGGACAGCACTTGGACCAATACTATTCAATGGGGCCGTGCAGATGAGCATTTTTTTTTTTACTCACTGACTGTATATGAAATAAATCGCAGCACTCACAAGTTCCTTCAGTAAATCAGATGAAACTCACCCATTCAAGTCTATGGGTGCACAAAAAAAAAATCAGATGCCATACAGAGCCACAGTATAATATTCGATTTTTATGCATATATTACAGTTCTGTAACATATGAAACTGTAAATGGTCCTGTAAATGGTTAATAGCTGCTGAGTAAAAAAATCGTCCAAGTTTTCTGGAGGAAACTCTGACAGATTTTTTCTAAGCTCGTGTGAATGTACCCTAAGGCTACGACCCCACTATCAGTATTTGGTCAGTATTCGGTCAGTATTTTTCTCTAGAGTGGGAGCCAAAACCAGGAGAGGGTGATAAATGCAGAATTGGTGACTTGTTTCTATTATACATTTTCTCTGATTGTTCCTCACCTGGTTTTGGCTCCCACTCCTGAGAAAATACTGACCAAATACTGATAGTGGGGCCCTGGCCTAAAGATAACAAAAAACTTTTTAGAGATATATTGCAACAAGGGTACTTGGCAGTGGACTTGACACTGAATACATTTTTTTGGGGAGTCTTTGGGTTTAAAGGGAATCTTTCAGAAGATTTTTGCTACATAATTTGAGGCCAGCATAATAGAGTAAGAAAACCTGATTCCAGTGATGTATCACTTACTGGGCTGCTTGGTGTAGTTTTGATAGTATTTTTGTGTTGTCTGATGTAGATTTAGCAAAGCAGAAACTTCGGAGCTGTATATAGCCCCGCCCACATCTCTGATTGGCAGCTTCCTGTGTAAACTATAATATCAGAAAGCTACCAATCAGTGATGAGGGCAATGTTGCATAGATTAGCCTGACTGCCATGCACGCGAAACCTAGTCCTGTAGTGATAATATCCTGCTAATAAAACACTGATTGTATTGAAACTCCAGCACACAGCCTAATAAGTGACACATCCCTAGAATCAGGTTCTCTTGCCCTATATTATGCTGCTCTCAGATTAATATGAAAAAACTGCTGACAAATTCTCTTTTAGAACATTCTCTTGATCAGAGAAGACCTGGAGTATTAGATAACAAGCAATTAAAGCGTAAAATAAGGAGAGTGGGGTGTTTCATTCAAGCTCCAGTGTTTCAAGACGCTTTATATGGGTTGAATAGGTGGATCTTCAAGTATTTCCCTTTCCAAGTACCAAATTGTGTTATGGAAATGTGTTCCGATTTTGTTCTGTAAGCTATGATATCCAAGTATTATATGCTATTTTTATGTAAACTACAACACTGTACAAATTATTTGCTTAAATTAGGTGTGCTACATAGAAACAAGAGAGCAGGAATCCCTCGTGCCTCTGTGTGCTGTGTATGGGAGACATCATAGCACATATTCTTCATCCACCGACTCAGAAACATCAGAGATAAATCACGTATAAAGAAAAACGGTGAAAAATGCAGGATAAAAGTTATATAATGTCCAGAAATAGTGTTATTCCTCTTGTACACCTCACCATAAATTTCTTTTTCGACAAAAGAAGTAAAAAATGCCACTTTTATTGGAACAAACAGCAAAGCTAGAACATAAGACTGAAGTAAAGAAACATCTATCCATATATAATGAAACGTAAGGAACCTTCTGCCCAGCAAGAGATCAATACTTAACGTATAATCCACTACTCACTGCAGTGTTTCTTTAAAATCCAGAATATATCTTTATTTCATTCTAGTAAAGAAAAATCCATATGAAGACAGACAAGTAAGTGCAAGACAGTGCAGCCTCAATCCTACAAGTTTCGTAGTATCTCCATGGTATCATCATGCGGAAGAAGTTTACAGTTCGAAACGTGTAGGTTTTATGCAGCCTTGTCTCGCACAAACTGGATTTGAAAGAAATGCTGAAGTATGTAGTGGATTATACTTCCCACAGGAAAACTAGTTTTGTTGCCCATAACAACCAATTAATGGTCAGCAATTAATCTCTTAAACTGCTCTTGAAAAATAAAAGCTGTCCCTTTGCCATTTGTTTCGATAAATAAAGCCCGTAATAAAACTTGTAGTTATATGCCCATCTCACATGTTAATATACAGAAATGTTCTGAAGGTGCAGAATATATGGTGACACCCTTTTCACATGTCAGCATCTGGTCATACACCTGTCACAGGAATACTGCAACAGAGTGGGGTCAGACAATCGCAGCAACCGGTGACGCATACACCTGCGGTAGTTAGAAAGGCTTCACTGTCCTATTAGTAGTTCTGGCTTTCATTGCTCTGTTGCTGTAAGGGTTAAACTGCTTAGTTGGACTCCTGGAGTTCTCTGTCTTTATTGTATCAGCTGTTCTGAGTTTTTTACTCCCAGCAGGTTTAAGACCCCACCTCCTGGCTTCCTTTTTTCGCCAGTGATAGTTTCCCACTTCCTGGTTTGGAGTTGAAGGAGAAGTTCAGCGTTAGTTGCAGGCTTTTGGAGTGATTTTCAGGAGATTTCTGCATGGAGTTGGTTTGTGCGTTTTCCTCCCTATCCTCTTCCATTTGATTTCTCACCTACACCTTCCCTGTTTCCCACTTGGTTGTTTTGTGAGTGTATTTGTATGATTGTAGTTTTCTTTTATCCCTGTTTGTTTACCCCTGTATGTCTGGTTTGTGCTATCCTATACACTTCCATCCCATACCTCCTTGGGTGGGTATGGGAATAGATAAATGTTATTATAGGAGCATAGTAAGGTATAAGACCTCTGCGTCTCCACCATCAGGAGTAATCCGGGGGATAGTGATAGCCTAGGGTTCCCCTTGCTTGAGGGACAGGGTAGGTGCCCATTGTCCCTGGCAATAACGTGACAACACTCTTATAATATGTCATAGCCCAAGTATTAGTATTATTCATTTTTAGGGGGTTGATCTAATAGTGTGATCAGCATTAGGGACTGTTCACACTGCATTCTTCTGTGCATCTCTGATGGCCACAGACAGAAAAGAGCATAGTAGTCGAGAGTTTCAGCTTCGTTTGCCGTTTTGCAAAAATGTATTCAAATCATATTAACACTTACCAATTAGTTACCTGGAATGACTCTAAAGTTGTTTATACAGTACATGACATGGAAACAGAAAAAATATTCACAAAGATTGAAAAGTTAAAGTGGGGTTGTCACTTCTTTCATAACCCCTTTAACAATAAGCGACTGTTCACATTGAGTTTAGCATTGCTTTCCTGACACAATTGGAGACACATCTAAATCTCATTTTTCTGAGAATCAAATTGAATCTCCTGGGCAGTGAAAAGCACGGGCAAACTCAGTGTGAACAGTCTAGCCTTTTGTTGTGCTATGGGACTATAGGCCCAAATCGGGGAGCCCCCCCCACCCCTGAAAAAAAATTATATTTGGTGGAGTAGATGTGGTCACAGCAAAGAAGTGCAGTCACTTAGGGCATTCCTCATAACCTTTAAAGACAGATAGAGGGACATATATTGCAGGTAGAGGGAAACAATGATTGTGCCCTTACTGAAGCCCCTTAGTGCTCTCACCCATTATAACACCCATTTCATTCTCCCAAAATGCCCCCCCCCTTCCACACAGTATCCATTGAATTGTACTCTCAACACAGTAAGATATGCCCTCAATGCAGTATGTTGCCTACACATTGCCCCAACACAGTATGATGCCCCCACAGCTCCCACACACAGTAGTATGCCTCCATAGCAGTGGTCCCCAACCTTCATTAACTTGAGAGCCACATTCAGCTATGAGAGATGGTCACGAACCACATCCAGCATCCCTTCCCCTACCTTAGTGACACCCAGAGCTCCCCATTACCGGCATGATGATAGCCAAAGCTTCCTCACCAAAAGCACCTTGTGTCCCCCTCTCTTATAGGGAGTATACTTACATCCATGGGTTGCACTTTTACCCCCATTCTGTATTTTCCTGTCAAGTACACTCACCACACTATTGCAACTAACTTAATCACCCTTCTATATCAAGCTTACCATATTTATCTCTTCTAGAGCATCCAGATCTGCTCTCCTGTGCAGGGCTACTCATAAAAGTCACCATCTGGAGACCTTCTCTTCATAGCTGTTAGCTAGACTTTGGGCTGATATATCAAGCTGACATATAGCCATGAGCCACACATCATGGGTCCATGAGCCATATGTGGCTCCCGATCCACTGGTTGGGGACCTCTGCCCTACAAGAAACCCATGCAGTACGATGCCCCTAGAGTTTTACCTCACACATTAATCTGCCCCCACAATGACCCACACACATTATGATGCCCTCAAAGTTATTCCACGCAGTATTATGCACCCACAGTTCCCACATGCACATTATGAGGCCCACACAGTCGTCCTCCCCAAATTATAATGCCCTTATAGTTCCCCTACACACATTATGAAGCCCTACAGTGCCTTCCACAAGTACTGACTAATGAAATAAAAACGATTACTCACCTGGCCCTTTCCCCCCGAAGATCTGCTTTGGTCTGTCATGAGTGTGGACTGAGGCCCTATGCAGCAGGCGCGATCTAATGATGTAATCGCGCCTGCTGTGCTGAGACTTAGTCATACAGGCTGAATGGTGCAGGAGGGAGTTGACAGCTCCGTGTTACATCATTGTACTCTATTATATCTGTAACATGAGCATGTATCATGGGGTGTGGGCCCCCAACTCAAATAGCGGTGAGTGGTCCGCTGCTATTAGCAGTACGCCACTGCTTGTGCATAACTGTAGAATTATTCCAGTTAACTCCGATGTTATAATTCTAATATTTACACTTTGTTATACTATAAATTTCCATTACATTTTCTCCAGAATACCTATAATCTCCCGTAATTGCGAGTTCTTTCTTTGAACCGCTGCTGCCTAGCGGAAAAAAAAATCTAAACACGGAGTACACATATACGGTATGTCAGGAGCCAGGAATAAAACAATTGACAAGGGATACATTGTCACCAACTGCCAGAAAGCACAAATTATCTGCAAAGGGGGGAAAAATGGAGCTACTGTATTTATACAAATGGAAAGTTGGCAACACAGGGGCATGTTTTAATTATGTGTGCTTTAAATTATTCAGGCGTTGACTAGAGTAATGTGATTAGCTCTAAAGATAAAAGAAATACTGTACACTTGTGGGACTACTACATTTCATCAGCAGAAATAATTGAGCTGCTAAGTAGGACACTTAATTTCAAAACTTTCATTTTGATCTTGTACCTGTTAAAGTGTTGTTCTATTTCTGTACCTTTTCATACGTCGGCTGTATGTTTCATAGTGACATTAGAGTAGAAAGCCAGTGACTGCAGCACTAGGATGTGTGAAAGTTCATTTAAGTAAAGCTTTCCAAGAACCTGTGATCCATTACTTTCTTCAGACACTGTAACAGGAGAAGCTTCACTATTGCCCTTCCAGGACTTTCCACCCAGTCATGTCCCATTTTAGCAGTTCATTTGCTTTGGCTATGACAACCAGAAGAGAAGTTCTCATTTTTGCCCAAGATTAGGCTTTAACGCTTTATGTTATTTTAACATTGGGACTCATCTATCAATTTAAAAAAAACTCGCAAAAATAGTCTCTGGGTTGTGCAAATGTAGTCAAACAGGTTAATTCTAAAATATAACTTTATTTTCTATTACACATTGTGACAGCACAGCTTTTAATCTTAATTATCCAGACATGTAAATGCAGTAGGCCAGGAGCCATACACCTTTATTTTTATGTTGACTTTTACATTTATGTGTTTCTTTCTTCGGGTGGGACAAGAAACATGGACTTTTGTCATAAGTCTGAATGTTGACTTCTCTTGTAGGTTGAGTTGATATTTGTTAATTGATGAATAGCTGTTATTTACATCTTATATCAGTTCCTACAATTTATTGTACTGTTATCTTTGCACAGGGTCTGTGAACAATGAATGTTTGCTAAATATGTTGATTAACCATTGTGTGGGCCCTGTGGCTTGTTGACTCGCAGAGGAGAGGCGTATAAGCTATGCAGATCGATTAAATGCTCAATCAATGGAGAGTTAAACTCATCTCACCTCCCCCCTGACCTGTAGATAATTTCTTGAAGAACCGTTGTGAACTATATGAGGGGAATATGCCTCTGTATCAGGAGTCTTTTACAAAACCACAGACAGGAACACTCTAAGTGACAGCTCTACAGAACAACATGGCTCCATCCAAAAGGATACAGATCTGCTCCATTGACTATCACAGAACCCATGGATACATTCGGGAGAAAGCCAGGTTGGGACCCACCGGTTGCCTTGAACCCATGAAAACGCTCGGAGAAAGCCAGGTTGGGACCATCCGGTCACCTGGTTCCATGGATATGTTCGGAGAAGCCAGGGTGGGACCCTCGGGTCTCCTGGCCACGTATCACAATAGACGGTCAGCTTCCTAAGCTTGCTGCTATCTCCTCTGTGTGGGTGTTCACCCAAAGCGGGGTGCCACTAGTTGAGGTACTTGGCCCAAAGTCGCAGCTGCTCTATTCCCGACGGGCCAGTGGAAGGGTGAGACTGTGTAATTTTGCACCATCTTGGGTATTTGCTGGAACTGTTCTACATGTCTATTGTCTGTTTGGTGGTTCAATAAAGTATTTCAACACTGTTTTACTCTCACCCTGTGTTGTCTGAGTAGTATTACGCCCACGGAAGACCCCGTTTCTTCACAAACATCACTTTTGAATACAATAAAAAAAAGTTTAATTAGATACTGATCTCCAATAACTAAACACAACATTTTATAATTAAAGGGGTGTTCTCAAGTTTAAAAGTTGTCCCCTATCAACAGAATAGGTGTCACGGGGATACCGCGACACAGAGGGGCCAGAAGACCACGGCGTCTAGTTTCACGAACTCCTACACTGGTTAGAAGTACTTCACCACCTTATTAAACAGTGCAGGTTTTTTCCATGCTAGCAGTGCAAGGGTTAATCTGTTCAGTTGAAGCTCCTTGAGCTTTCCTACCTGGATTGTCTCAGCTGTTCAGTGTTGGCCACTCCCCTCTGCTATATATGCTCACCTCTGTCTTATGTCTGGTTCTGGAGTTGGAGGTGTAGTTCATGGTTAGAGTTGGCATTTGGAGATTTATTCAGGAGATTGTTGCTTGGAGTTTATTCTGTGTGCACATCCTCATCCTCTCCTATTTGGCTTCTCCTTCCTTTAACTTCCTGTGTCCCACTTTGTTGTTTTGTGTGAATATTTTGTTTTGGTGGTATTTTCATTTATTCCTGTCCGTCTTCCCTTGTATGTTTGATTAGTTTTTCCTATACACTTCAGCTTCCCACTACCTTGGGTGGGGGAGGGGACAGATAAGGGCTGATATAGGAGCATAGCAAGGCATATGAACCCTGCATCTCCACCTTCAGGAGCAATCCAGGAGACAGGGATAGACTAGGGCGCCCCTAATTCTAGGAACCTGGTTAGTGCCCATTGTCCCAACACCATCGTGACGATGGGGAATTACTATATGAACGCTGTGGGTCCGACCACTGTGGCCCCCACAATCCATTGACCAATGGATCTGAAAAGGTTTATCATGTGCACTTCCCCACTATTCATTCTTAGGCTAGGTTCAAATGATCATTTTCTCTCCATCTGAGAAAATCAGTCTGATTATGCTAATCATACTCGGATCTGAGTGGGATCTGATTTTCTCGGAGGTGGAGGAAAAAAAAGAAAACGTTTTTCCACCTTCTCCATTATGTCAGTCTGTGAGAATCGGAACACACTCTTATGTCATCCGAGTGCAGTCCAATTTTTTCACGGACCCATAGACATGAATGGGTGAGTGCAATCCGATTCTCGGAGGCAAATTGTGCATGGCACAAATTTTTCCTCGGATCACTCTGTCAGGGGAAAAAAATCGCACATATGTACAGTCCCATAGAATAACATGGATACTAGTGCTATCTGTCAAAACTATGGATAGCACCCGTCCAATTGATATGGTCTGCATGTGCCCTTAATGGGTGCGTCAGAGTTTGCTGAGTGCAGTGCTCAGCTGATCTTCTGAGCTCCTATTAGAATGAATGGAGAGGAAGTGCACATGATCGACCTCTGAAACATTCAGTCATGGCTCTTCGGAGCCCTGGTTCTCAGGATCGGTGGAGGCCACAGTAGTCGGCCCCCAACAATCGGAAAGGTATTCCCTATCTCGTGGATAAGGGACAGCTTTTAATATTGAGAACACCCCTATAACTGACTTGATTGACTACACTTGTAGATCCCAGACAAAACTGGGCAAAAATTAGAACGTCCCAGTTTCTTACTGTCATAGCCGAAGTGCTTGATCTAAAACTGACTGTATTTGCAAATCCCAGGGATTATTCTTGTGAATTTTTCTATGAATTATTACTCTGGTTGTTTGTCAGGACACCCTTTCCCACTATTATTTTGTTGAGCATGTGACAATCATCTATCAATGTGTCATACAATTAGGCTGCATGCCCACAATCAGTAATACTAACATTCTGGACGCATCTTTTTGCTGCGTCCAGAACTCTGCGTTGTACAGTACAAGCACAGTGGATGCGAAGAATAGAAATCCCATGGCCACTGTGCTTCTTTTTTACGCTGCGTAAACTCACCTGCGGTGTGGGCTTCCAAGCCGCAGCATGTCACTTTCTCTTGCAGAGTCATCTGCTCGGATTTTCCCCAGAGACTTCAATTAGATGCGGTAAATCCGCAGTTTACAAAAAACACATACGTTTTAAGTGCGCTTACTCAGTGTAGACGCACCTACAAAATGTAACTAAACAAACATATGAGGTTTCAATAAAGTTGGCTGAAAGACAGGAAGCAGAACGAACAGGAAGTTGCCTATAGCAAAGAACTCAGTAAAGTAATGTCCAACCCCCCCTTACATAATATATACTTGCACCCTTTAGTGCCTTTCATGCGGCACTAAAGGTTGTTTTTTAATGTTAAATAAATAACGAATTCAAAAAAGTTACTTGGTGTCACCCCTGTTTTCCATAACCAACCAAGGTAAAGTAGACAGCTGGGGGGCTTACATTATCAGTCTGGGAAGGTCCATGTTTATTTGAACCTTTCAAGACTAAAAATACCAGCCCACAGGAGCCCCAGAAGTGGCGCATCACATTAGATGCACCAATTCTGGCGCCTCGCTTTGGCTCTTCCTGATTGCCCTGGTGCGGTGGCAATCGGAGTAATGTTTTATGGAGTTGATGTCAGCTGTATAATGTCAGCTGGCATCAAGCCCAGGTGTTAGTAATGGAATGGCGTCTATCAGACACCTCCATTATGAACCCAGTAAGTAAAAAGAGCAAAAAAACACCAAAATATTTTTTTAAAAAACACCCCCAACTCTAGCCCTGTTTCACCAATTTATTAAAAAAAGAAAAAAAAAAGCCATGCAGATCCAAAGTAGTCCACCAAATCCAATGTAGTCCACAAATAGAAACCTGAAACACATAAAAAGAGAGAAATAAATACAAGACACTGTCTCTCATTCACCAAATTATTATAAAAAAAAATGAACCTTGCAGCTCCCACATAATCCATGGCGTTCCCGCGACGTCCACTGATTCTGTAGCACAACCTGTGGAGCACTCCGGGTCAGGCTGCGCTCTGCGATTCCCGATGACTGTGACGAGTTGTGATGACGCCAGTAACATTACTGATCTCACCACTCTCGCCGGGTCACACAGAGGACAGCGCGAGACTCGGATCGTCTGACGACCGGTCACTAACTCGGTAACGTCACCATTCCGGGTCTCAATGAGGTCTGTAACGTTACTGATGTCATCACCGCTCGACACAGTTGCCGGGTATCGCAGAGCGCAGCCTGACCTCGAGTGACCATTGAAGCGTCGTTCTCAGAACAAGGCTTCATAGGTTGTACTACAGAATTGGTGGATGACGTTGTGGGAACGCCATGGTCTGCAAACAGGAAATGGTGTCATTTTTTTTTCTAGGCAGAAACCAAATTTCAATTGCCTTTATTTAAATCAAACATACTAAGAGAAACAAAAACGCATAAAAAAACTCATGCAAAAATGCAAGGAAAAACGCAAGTGAGCTGAGGTGGGGGTTCATGCGGAAATTCAGCTGCGTGAAAGCCTGAACAAACACTGATCATGGGAATGTACCAGGTACGCTCATCATCATTGCCGGTGGCTCTGATGAGCATTGTAGTCAGTGCCCAGTGAGTGTGAAAATCAGTCACTTTACTAATATTCAGACGCCGAAGGCAAGAAACATGGACTACGACGGAGCTTTGTGGGAACTTTTTTGTTAATAAATTGGTGAACGAAGGATAGTATGGGGGAGTCTTTATTCAAGTAAAGTTTTTTTCTTTCTGTGTGTGTGTTTTTATTTTTTATTACTGGGTTAGTAATGAAGGTGTCTGATAGACTCCTCGCCATTACTAACCCCAGGACTTGATTGCAGCTGTGATTTTTGACAAATCGCAACTGTCATCAACCCCAATACTATTACCCCCATTGCCACTGCACCAGCACAATCGGGAACAACTTGGCAAAGCACCAGAATAGGCTCATCTAATGTATTGCTTGTATTTTTATGCTGGGAAGGGCCCAATAACTATGGACCTTCCCATCCTGATAATATAAGCCCACAGCTTTCCGCTTTACCTTGGCTGGTTATCAAAAATAGGGGGACCCCACTTAGTTTTTTTAAATTATTTGTTTATTAGGTTAAACAAGGCTAAAAACACCTGCTTAAATGCACTTACAAGTAGTGTTGAGCGAGTATGTTTTGTTAACCCTTTCGCCGAGTATACTTGGATGAGCACCGAGTATTCATAGTGTGCTCGGTAGTGATGAGCGAGTATGTTTTGTTAACCCTTTCGCCGAGTATTCTCGGCCGAGCACCGAGTATTTATAGCGTGCTTGGTGATATGTTTGAATCACTCCCGTGTGCATGATTTGCGACTTTTTGACAGCTTTGATACATGTGAGGAATGTGTAAGAAGCAGACATTTCTCACATGTATTAAAGCTGTCAAACAGTCGCAAATCATGTTCACGGAGAGACGAAAACTTAACCCCCGAGCACGCTGTAAATACTCGGTGCTCGCCCGAGTATAGTCTTCGAAAGGGTTAACAGAACATATTCGCTCATCACTAGTGCTCGGTGATATGTTTGAATCACTCCCATGTGCATGATTTGCGACTTTTTGACAGCTTTGATACATGTGAGGAATGTCTGCTTCTTACACATTCCTCACATGTATTAAAGCTGTCAAACCGTCGCAAATCATGCACACGGGAGTGATTCAAACATATCACCGAGCACGCTATAAATACTCGGTGCTCGCCCGAGTATACTATGCGAAAGGGTTAACAAAACATACTCGCTCATCACTACTTACAGTGGTGGCCAAAAGTATTGGCACCCCTGCAATTCTGTCAGATAATACTCAGTTTCTTCCTGAAAATGATTGCAATCACAAATTCTTTGGTATTATTATCTTCATTTAATTTGCTTGCAAGGAAAAAACACAAAAGAGAATGAAGCAAAAATCAAATCATTGATCATTTCACACAAAACTCCAAAAATGGGCCAGACAAAAGTATTGGCACCCTCAGCTTAATACTTGGTTGCACAACCTTTAGCCAAAATAACTGCGAACAACCGCTTCCGGTAACCATCAATGAGTTTCTTACAATGCTCTGCTGGAATTGTAGACCATTCTTCTTTGGCAAACTGCTCCAGGTCCCTGATATTTGAAGGGTGCCTTCTCCAAACTGCCATTTTGAGATCTCTCCACAGGTGTTCTATGGGATTCAGGTCTGGACTCATTGCTGGCCACCTTAGAAGTCTCCAGTGCTTTCTCTCAAACCATTTTATAGTGCTTTTGGAAGTGTGTTTTGGGTCATTGTCCTGCTGGAAGGCCCATGACCTCTGAGGGAGACCCAGCTTTCTCACACTGGGCCCTACATTATGCTGCAAAATTTGTTGGTAGTCTTCAGACTTCATAATGCCATGCACACGGTCAAGCAGTCCAGTGCCAGAGGCAGCAAAGCAACCCCAAAACATCAGGGAACCTCCGCCACGTTTGACTGTAGGGACCGTGTTCTTTTCTTTGAATGCCTCTTTTTTTTCCTGTACACTCTATGTTGATGCTTTTTCCCAAAAAGCTCTACTTTTGTCTCATCTGACCAGAGAACATTCTTCCAAAACGTTTTAGGCTTTCTCAGGTAAGTTTTTGCAAACTCCAGCCTGGCTTTTTTATGTCTCGGGATAAGAAGTGAGGTCTTCCTGGGTATCCTACCTTACAGTCCCTTTTCATTCAGACGCCGACGGATAGTACGGGTTGACACTGTTGTACCCTCGGACTGCAGGGCAGCTTGAACTTGTTTGGATGTTAGTTGAGGTTCTTTATCCACCATCCGCACAATCTTGCGTTGAAATCTCTCGTCAATTTTTCTTTTCCGTCCACATCTAGGGAGTTTAGCCACAGTGCCATGGGCTTTAAACTTCTTGATGACACTGCACACAGAAGACACAGGAACATTCAGGTCTTTGGAGATGGACTTGTAGCCTTGATATTGCTCATGCTTCCTCACAATTTGGTTTCTCAAGTCCTCAGACAGTTCTTTGGTCTTCCTTCTTTTCTCCATGCTCAATGTGGTACACACAAGGACACAGGACAGAGGTTGAGTCAACTTTAATCCATGTTAACTGGCTGCAAGTATGATTTAGTCATTGCCAACACCTGTTAGGTGCCACAGGTAAGTTACAGGTGCTGTTAATTACACGAATTAGAGAAGCATCACATGATTTTTCAAACAGTGCCAATACTTTTGTCCACCCCCTTTTTTAGGTTTGGTGTGGAATTATTTCCAATTTGGCTTTAGGACAATTCTTTTTGTGTTTTTTAATTGAAGACAAATTAAATGAAGATAATAATACCAAAAAATTTGTGATTGCAATCATTTTCAGGAAGAAACTGAGTATTATCTGACAGAATTGCAGGGGTGCCAATACTTTTGGCCACCACTGTACACCTAGCGATGAGCGAGCATGCTCGCTACTGCTCGGTGCTCGCCCGAGCATCTCATTGCTCGAGATCCTCGGCGCTCGCCGAGTATTTCCAGGGTTGCTCGGCGGGAGCTCGTGTCCCCTCCCTGCATGTTTGGCGCTCTTTGGAGCGCCAGTCAACATGCAGGGATTCCCTGCCACTAGTGATGAGCGAGTATGTTTTGTTAACCCTTTCGCCGAGTATGCCTGGCCGAGCACCGAGTTTTTTTAGCGTGCTCGGTGATATGTTTGAATCACTCCCGTGTGCATGATTTGAGACGGTTTGACAGCTTTAATACATGTGAGGAATGTGTAAGTAGCTGACATTCCTCACATGTATCAAAGCTGTCAAAAAGTCGCAAATCATGGACACGGGAGTGGTTCAAACATATCACCGAGCACGCTATAAATACTCGGTGCTCGGCCGAGCATACTCGGCGAAAGGGTTAACAAAACATACTAGCTCATTACTACTTGCCACTCATTGTAATGCCGCAGCCATGGTGGTTGTGGCATTACAGTGATTGGATGGCCGCACAGCGTCATCAGGTCTATATCAGAGCTGGTGCCGCTGTGCTCGTCACAGTCAATCCGGAATCAGACAGTGTAGGGAGAGGTTCTGCTGCATCAGGGAGAGATTTGCTTGTGTATTAGGTAGTGTAGGGAGAAAAACCGTACATTACACAAATCTATCTTAACAAACAGTCCTTTTGAGGACTAACTAATCCACCTGCATAGATATCAGGCAGGCAGTGTATATAGGCAGGCAGGCTGGGTATATAGCAGACTGCAGTGCACATAGCACAAGAGGCTCCATTCCAATTTTGCCTTCTGCTGCTGTTAGATATTTCTATACAAAGGCCCAGGTCTCAGGGGCCAGGAATACTTTTCTTTGGATCTTAATGCTCATTATTTGCTTAAAAAGCAATCCAGAGAACACCGTTTTTCTGCGCCATTTGCTTGTTGGCACTGTAGAATACATCCAGATCCTTTCCATATTACAGCGCTAGAAATCAAGCTATTTAAAACTGTGTTTTCTCCGTCACACGGATCACATATACGTTTTCAGAAAATACTGCAATTTTTGGCCTCCATTCCAATTTTTTTTACTGTGTCAGCGACATTTTTGACACCGGTTTGCTGTTCAAACTAGAAACCTACAAGCCAGGTATTTAAAACTGTGTTTTCTCCGTCACACGGATCACATATATGTTGTCAGAAAATACTGTCATTTCTGGCCTCCATTAAAAATTTCCTTCAGTGTGTCAGTGAAGCAATTCACACCAGGTTGCTGTTCAATCTACATACCTACATGCCAGGTATTTAAAACTCTGTTTTCTCCGTCACATGGATCACATATAAGTTCGCTCCAAACTCAGTCATTTGTAGTGAGCGTGGTAGATACTGTCCTTCATTTAAAATGGGCAAGGCACGTGGCAAGCGACGGGGAACTGGACGTGATGGTGATGGTGCATGCAGAGGCCGAGGACAAGGCCGTGGGCAAGCTGAAATTGTGCCACAACAAACACCCACATCTTCTCGTCCGACCTTCCTGTCCCAATTCCTAGGGGACCGCAGCACACCACTATTGAACCCAGAGCAGTGTCAAAAGGTTGTTGGTTGGATAGCGGATAATGCTTCCAGTCACTTGGCCACCACCGCCACCACACTGTCTTCCACACGGTCAAGTCTCAGTAGCCGTGAGTCTGGACCGCATATTCCTCACCCTGATCCTCCTTCTTCCCACCATGCCGAGTGCCCAGAGACAACTGATCCCACACTTGGACACTCTGAAGAGCTGTTCACTTTTCCATTTATAGATTCGGGCCTCTCGCCCGGTCCACTTGAAGCGGGGCAAGAGGAGATCGAGTATAGCGATGCCCAAATATTTGAGCAGCCACGGTCACACAAAGGCGACGGTGGGCAAGTGTCACAAGAGGTGGACGATGATGAGACACAATTGCCAGAAAGTCAGGAGGAGGACCAGGGTGCGAAAGTGGAAGACGAGGTGGTGGATGATATAGTAACTGACCCAACCTGGCAGGAGGACATGCAGAGCGAGGACAGCAGCACACAGGGGGAGGGAGACAGAGCACCCCAACAGGCAGGAAGAAGCAGTGTGGTGGCTGCAGACAGAAGGCAGGCAACCGTTCCCCATAACACCAACACAAAGGAAGTTGCCAGTACAACTGTTAGGTCTTCCTAAGTCTGGTTGTTTTTTAAAGACTCTGCCGATAACCCCAAAAAGGCCATTTGCACCACCTGCCAGGCCAGCATCAGCAGGGGTGGCAAAACGACCAGCCTGACCACCACCAGCATGATCAGGCACATGGCAGCAAAGCACCCCACTTTGTGGGCCGAACCCCAGGGTCCAGGAACAGTGTCTGCAGGTGGCACCATTGCTTCTTCCGCTGTTGTGCATGCAAGCCAATCCCCTGTCCATGGTGCATGCGAAGATGCCTCCTGCCCTGCACCTATCATTGTCATTGAACACTCTCAAGTAGCAGCATCAGGAAGCATGTCCATGTCCTTGTCCCAGCACAGCGTTCAGTTGTCCATACCCCAGTCCTTGGAACGCAAGCGCAAATATGCAGCCAACACCCCACAGGCCACACTACTAAATTCTCACATTTCACGACTGCTTGCGCTCAAAATGTTGCCTTTTAGGCTCGTGGAGATGGAAGCATTCCGCAACCTGATGGCGGTGGCCGTCCCTCAGTACTCGGTCCCCAGCCGCCAGTATTTCTCCCGGTGTGCCGTCCCCGCATTACACAAGCACATGTCCCAAAACATTAGCCGTGCCCTCAACGACGCAGTTACCGGGAAAGTCCACCTAACCACGGACACGTGGACAAGTGATTGTGGGCAGGGACTGTACATCTTGCTGATAGCACACTGGGTTAACATAGTGGAAGCCGGGACCCAGTCGGACCTTGGGACGGAACGTGTCCTCCCGACGCCAAGGATTGCGGGCCCTAGGTCAGTCAGGGTTGCCCCCATGGTCTACAGCTCCTGCACCTCATCCTCCTCAGCATCCCCCTCCTCTTCAGCCTCCATCTCCGAAATGACCACATCAGTCACAAGCTGGAAGCACTGCACCACTGCCTCGGCCAAGCGGCAACAGGCTGTGCTGAAGCTAATATGCTTAGGCGACAAACTGCACAATGCTGAAGAGTTGTGGACAGCTCTTAAAGAGTAGGCAGATCTATGGCTCACACTGCTGAATCTACATCCAGGCATGGTCGTGTGTGACAATGGCCGGAACCTGGTGGCGGCTCTGAGGCGAGGCGAGCTCACACTCGTACCATGCCTGGCCCATGTGCTTAACCTCGTGGTTCAGTGGTTTCTCAAATCCTACCCAGAGCTGCCGGATCTGCTTGTTAAAGTATACCGCCTGTGTGCTCATTTTAGAAAGTCAGCTACAGCTTCCGCCGCCCTTGCCGTGTTTCAGCAGCGTTTGCAGCTTCCAGCTCACAGACTGGTGTGTGATGTCCCCACGCGTTGGAACTCTACACTGCAGATGTTGGGAAGGATTTGTGAGCAGAAGAGGGCAGTTGTTGAGTACCAGCATCAACAAGGCCGTCGGTATTCAGTTCAGACTCCACACATAAGACCTCAGGAGTGGACATGGATGTCAGACATATGTACCATCCTCCAAAACTTTGAGGACTCCACCAAGATGGTGAGCGGCGATGACGCCATAATTAGCATCACCATCCCGCTTCTCTGTCTTCTGAAACGCTCTCTGCTCACAATCAAAGAGGATGCATTGCAGGCGGAGCACGATGAGATGTAGCAAGGAACCATACAGGGTGATTACACACAGCCCAGCCTCATCTCATCCCAACATGGATTGGGTGACAATGAGGAAGAGGAAGAAGGACAGGAGCTAGTTTCATGCACTATAGACAGTACTACCTGCACAGCTGTCATACCGTCTGTTCAGCGTGGATGGCCAGAGGACAGAGAGGAGGAGGAGGAGGAGGAGAGCATGGTCAGTCATCCTCTTGGTGAGGACACGGAAGTCTTGCCTGTTAGTAGTCTGGCACGCATGGCTGAGTTTATATTAGGCTGCCTTTCCCATGACCCTCGCGTTCTCAAAATTTTGCGTGACAGTCATTACTGGTTGGTGACACTTCTAGACCCACGCTACAAGGAGAACTTTATATCTCTTATTCCTGAGGTGGACAGGTCTACAAAAATGGGGCTGTACCAGAAGGCCCTTGTTGCGGAACTATTAAAAAAAATTCCCATCTGAAAATGCTGGCGGCAGAGGGCACACTTCTTTGGACAGCCAAGGAGTACAGGCGAGAGAGACACAACTTCAATCCAGCAGAGGTAGGGGAACACTGTCAAAGTTCTGTGAGAGTTTTCTCAGCCCCTCCCATCGCACAGGCCCTGAGGCGCGGGGTACTCTCACCAGGAGTGCAAAGTTTGGGAAGATGCTGAGGGAGTACCTTGCCAACCGTACCAACATCCTCCGTGATTCCTCTGTGCCCTATAATTATTGGGTATCCAAGCTGGATATGTGGAATGAACTGGCTCTCTATGCCTTGGAGGTCCTGGCCTGCCCTGCCGCCAGCGTTTTATCAGAGCAGGTTTTTAGTGCCGCTGGTGGAATTATAACTGATATGCGCATCTGCCTGTCAACTGAAAATGCTGAAAGGCTGACTCTTATTAAAATGAACAAGGGCTGGATTGGGCCAGACTTCTCATCACCACCGAATGATAGCAGCGTAACATAAACTCAAATCCAGTGTCCTTTCTTGGGAGGTGTATTCCCATGTACCTTTTCACACCCAGACATGGGTATACTCTTCCCGATTTTGGCTATTTGCTCTTGTCCTCCTCCTTCTCCTCATCCTCCACCACCATATAACCAGGGTGACCGTGGTCCGTGACGCAACACCCACATCATTTTTTTAAAGGGTGTTGATGATGCCCGTAAAAAAAAAATTGTTTACGGTATGTTCATGTATACCCCCTAGGGGTAAATGTTTGTCAGCCTATACACTTAGTGCATGGGCATTACAAGTATAGGAGGCCCGGTCCTTTTAAATGGGAACATTTTTTTTATGAGGCCCTCCTCCACGTCTCTTTCAAGGTGCATTGAAGTGCCTCCAATGTTTTGGCAGCCCTTGCATTCACTGCTTAGGCCAACACTATGGGAGACTCTCTCCTTTCTAATGGGAATTTGTCGTTACTGTGGCCCTGCTCTATGTGTCTTTGATTTCTTAGTGGGGCTTTTCCTAAATTTGGTCAGCCTTTGGACTCACTGCATACCCTATAACTGTATAGCAGACTCTCTCCTTTCTAATGGGAATTTGTCGTTACTGTGGCCCTGCTCTATGTGTCTTTAAATTATTAGTGGGGTTTTTCCTAAATTTGGTCAGCCGTTGGACTCACTGCATACCCTATAACTGTATAGCAGACTTTCTCCTTTCTAATGGGAACATGTCGTACTCGTTACTGTGGCCCTGCTCTATGTGTCTTTCAGAGTCCCTCCATCATCAATGAAACAGGATGTGTCTGATGATGTGTCACACACTACATTGCCAGATAAGGTTGTAAAGTGTTAAAATGACATTTCCCGGTGAAGGCATTTGCCTTAAAGAATAACGTAAAAAATAAAAACAGTAGGAACTTTCTTTAGTATAAAAACAGAGACGCCAATGTAACCTCAATGTAATCACATTGTTCAGCTCCTGCACCTCCTCCTCCATCTCCAAAATGACCACATTAGTCACAAGCTGACAACACTGCAGCACTGTCTTGGCCAAGCCGCAACAGGCTGTGCTGAAGATAACATGCTTAATGCTTAGGTGACAAACCGCCCAGCGCTGCAGAGTTGTTGAAAGCTGTAACACAGCAGCCTGATCTGTGGCTCTCACCGCTGAACATACAGCGAGGCATGGTCATGTGTGACAATGGGTGGGACCTGGTGATGAAGAAATGACAGCCAGAGTAGACACGGTTTCCCTCTATGCCAGTCCTTTCACCGAGCTAAAGAATATGGCTGTGATGAAATACAACTCCCACTGAGAAGCTGTTTCAGATTGGAAAACATTGTGCCCACCAGAGGATTTGATTCTGAGGGCTCACCTTACTCCCACACTCAAGAGCCCCATAGAAGCTGCAAAGTTAACGCTATCATGAATTCTCCTGATGTAGAATCCAGGCTACACCAGAGGATTCTCTGGTGGGACCGTCCAACTCTTCCGAGAAGCAGTCCTGGCTAAGAAAAGTGTGTGGGAAGGTTCCCGGACACTCTTTGGCTCCTTTTTTACTGAGGTGAAAACCCACGCAAACATGGGGAGAACATACAAAATCCTTGCAGATGTTGTCCTTGCTGGGATTTGAACCCAGGATCCCAGCGCTGCAAGGCTTCAGTGCTAACCACTGATCCAATGAGCTGCCGTTCACCCTCTAACATCTAACAGGCTGGAGAAACTTGCACCTACTGCCACTCTATCTTCAGCTCCTTTGTGAGAAAATAATGTATTTGGGCAGCCACTCAGTCTACCAAATAAAATTCATGAGAAGGAAATTGGGGATGGCTTCGCTACTGTTACTGGGGGCAGTGCTAATACCATGGCGTCGTACTATAGTTTACTGGAAATATTCAAGGCTGGTAGGAGGCAAGCAAATTCCCACAGAAAAGTACCAGCAGTAATGTTCAGGGACCCGCGCTTGTAGAAGGCGGAGACAACACCGGGAGAAATAGTGACGGCTGGGGACCAAGTATGGGCACGAGGCATGAGGTTGTGAAAAGCTTCCGCCTCCACGAGCCTAAAAGGCCACATTTCAAGTTGAAGCAGCTGCCCAGAAATCTTGCAGTTTAGTACTGCAGCCTCTGGGTGGGTGGCTGACTGTATACTTGCGCTTGCATTCCAAGTAACAGAAAACTAAGCAGATGGTGGCCTCTATCATCATCATGGCCTCACCTCGGCACTATGAACTCTCCTGAAGGAGAAGCCAGGGCCCACCGGAGGAGTCTCCGGTTTTCTGGTGGGTCCGTCCAACCCTGCTGAGAAGCAGCCCTGATTAAGAAAAGTGTGGGGGAAGGTTCCTGGACACTCTATGGCTGTTTTTTTAATGTGGACGGACGTGCTTATATATGTTATTTCTCAAACTGGATTGCAGATCAGGCCATTGCCCAACTCTGTAGTCATGAAATTACATGCGCAAAGAAAGATGTTTGTGTGTCCAAGCACCACCGAGAAGTGCGAGTTGATGTTGGACGGGCTGCCATTGCTTCTGCAAAAGCTGCTTTAGAGGACTTCCTGGGAGAAATGACACCCAGAGTAGATACGGTTTCCCTCTATGCCAGTCCTTTCACCGAGATAAAGAATATGGCTGTGGTGAAATACAACTCTCAGCAAAAAAAGCTGTGGACTGGCTCTGTACCGTCCCTGGCCACATTCACCTGTCCACGGGTTTATGGTTAGGCGGTCCTTCCCAGTAGGTGCACTGGGGAGGGCACGGGTAATGTTGTGGGACCCATGCTTGTGGAAGGCGGAGACGACTCCGGGAGAAACAGTGGCGGCTGGGGACTGAGTATGGACACCCGGCCGCCGCCAGCATGAGGTTATGAAAAGCTTCCGCCTCCACGAGCCTAAAAGGCCACATTTCAAGTGCAAGCAACTTTAGAGGACTTCCTGGGAGAAATGACAGCTGGGTAGATATGGTTTCCCAAGTCCTTTTACCAAGCTAAAGAATATGGCTGTGGTGAAATACAACTCAGCAAAAACAGCTGTGGACTGGCTCCGCACCGTCCCTGGCCACATTCACCTGTCCACGTGTTTGTGGTTAGGCAGTCCTTCCCAGTAAGAGCACTGGGGAGGGCACGGGTAATGTTGTGGGACCCATGCTAGGTTATGAAAAGCTTTCACCTCCACGAGCCTAAAAGGCCACATTTCAAGTGCAAGCAGCTGTCAAAAATTTGGCAGTATAGTATTGCAGCCTGTGGGTTGGTGGGTGGCTGGCTGCATACTTGCGCTTGCATTCCAAGGAATGGGGTAGGGACAACTGAACGCTGCGCTGGGACAAGGACGTGGACGGTGATTGTTGCAAGTCTGCAATGACAGGTGCATGGCGGGAGGCATCTTCGCATGCGCCAAGGATCACTTATGATGGGCACACTTTTAGGCAGTGACCTGGAAGTCAGAGATGCTTCCAGAGGTCTTCCCCATGCTGTTCCCATGTCTTTTCAGCACTGTATGCATGTGTCTGATGATGTGTCACACACCACATGGCCAGATAAGGTTGTAAAATGTTAAAATTACATTTCCTGTTGAATGCATTTGTCTTGGTTGAAAGCAATGCAAAAATGCATCAAAAACGCTATGTGTGAACATAGCCCAAGGTGTGGAGGAGTATTTTTGGTTTTGGTTATTTATTTTGCCTTATATACAAGTTATTACCCTGGAAATGAAGTTCCTTAACATATTTCCCAGGAAAATCCATTTTGGTTTTGTTTTTGCATGTTTTATTGTGAGTCCGTAAATGTGGCGTAATACTCTGGCAACGTTGTTGACAGCAGTGACCTGAGAGTCAGAGATGCTTCCTGGGGCGATCCCCATGCTGTTCCCATGTCATTTGAGCACTGTTCCCATTGATTTGGGCAATTTTTAGGCCCTCGGCAGACCGCCCTGGGGAGCCGCCTGAAAAATGCTCGCGTTTCCCATAGACTTACATTGGGCTCGTTGCTCGGGTCGAGCACCCGAGTATTCCAATGTGCTCGACCCGAGCTTCCAGCACCCGAGCATTTTAATGCTTGCTCATCACTACTTACAACGCATGTGTTCTTTTTAAATTGCAGATTTACCGCATCTAGTACAAGTATATGAGTAAATTCCGCACAGAAGACTCAGCGTCTCCGTAAGAGAAATTGACATGCTTGGGCTCGAAAACCCACGCCGCAGGTGATTTTAAGCAGCGTAAAAAAGGAGCGCAGTGGCCGTGGGATTTCTATTAATACATCCACTGTGCTTGTACTGTACAATGCAGCATTTTGGACTCAGCGAAAATAAGCTGTGTCCAGAACACTAGTATTACTGATAGTGAGCACACAGCCTTAAACTTTTGTAAGAGGGTCCTTAAAACTGTAATTTACTTGTGCCATACTTTTCAAAGAACTTTAAGACCACTGGCCATAGGCATTAACTGATCTGTAGGAAATCTTGTATCTGTGGTAATCAGAAGACTATCCTCAGCCATCTGTCCCTGGGAAATCAGTGATAACACCAGTTAATTTTCTGCAAAAATGATCACGTTGTTTTTGCCAAGATCAGAGGCGTGAATTGCAAGGAATGTCAGGCGGATACTTTTCTTGTCCCCTTCACATGATCAATTTTCACATGTACATTTTGACGTGTACATCTTGTTTATGTCCAAGAAAGATTCCTTGCAGTTACATTGGAACATATTTTACTGCTGGAAAATATTCAATCCATCCGTATTTGTGACATTGATTTTATTCTCTCAGAAAACCAGTGACGGCTCTTCTTCAACTTACTCATGTCTTGTGAGAAAACACAAACATTGTCTTGGAAGGATGTGGGGCGCATTTAATGAATTAAAGGGAAATCGGTCAACAGTTTTTTTTCCACCTTATCTGAGAGCTGTATAATGTAGAGACAGAGACCCTGATTCCAGCGATGTGTCACTTACTGAGCTGTTTGCTGCAGTTTTGATAAAATCACTTTTATCAGTTGGAGATTATCACTGGAGGTCTAGTAAATCAGCCAGGTAGTCCTTCATACTCATGAGCGCTGTATAACCCCACACTCGCCACTGATTGGCAGCTTTCTGCCTATGCACAGTATACACAGATCGCTGCCAGTCAGTGATGTGGGTGGGGTTATACAGAGCTCCGCATTCAGAGAACTGCTAGATCTGCAGCAGATAAAATGAGGATTTTATCAAACCTGCAGCAAGCAGCCCAGAAAGTGACACATCGCTACAGTGACATATTACCCTTAAATAAAACTGCAAGAGGAACTACAGGAGCCAACATCATAAAGAGATGGTAGATTGGCCATCAGATTGGACAGTGTATTCTAAAAAAGAACACTAGAAATTAGTGAAGTAAGTAATGTAGGAAAACTGAATAATTGTCCATTAGACAGATATAAGTCTAAACTTTTGCGAAATAAACCCCTGCTGGGACACCAAGAAATATTGTCTTGTTAACTTGTTTCATTTTTGGGCTTTCGTTTTTTGCTCCCCTTCTTCCCAGAGCCATAACTTTTTTATTTTTTTGGTCAATATGGCCGTGTGAGGGCTTGGTTTTTGTGGGACGAGTTGGAATTTTTGAACGACACCATTGGTTTTACCATATAGTGTACTGGAAAACGGGAAAAAATTCTAAGTTCGGTGAACTTGTAAAAAAAAGTGCAATTCCGCAATTGTTTTTTTTTTTTTTTAAATATTGTAAACATGGTTTTCCATAATAGCAGTTCTTGGAACATTTAAAAAAAAAATCAACAGTTCTTTATATAAAAAAAATGCACCAATGACAGAAAACTTTACTGCACCACAATGCAAGTTAGAAAGGTAGCATTGGTTCAGTTCTAGGACCCCTGCTCTTCTCCGTTTTACACCTTCGGCCTGGGACAGCTCATAGAGTCTCACAGCTTTCAGTATCACCTCTATACTGATGACACACAGATCTACCTCTCTGGACCCGATATCTCCTCCCTACTAACCAGAATCCCACAATGTCTGTCCGCCATCTCATCCTTCTTCTCTGCCAGATTTCTAAAACTCAACATGGATAAAACAGAATTCATCATCTTTCCGCCATTTCACTCAAGCCCCCCAACAGAACTATCCATCAAAATCAATGGCTGCCCACTCTCCCCAGTCCCTCAAGCTCGCTGCCTCGGGGTAACCCAGGATTCTAATCTCTCCTTCAAACCACATATCCAAGCCCTTTCCACTTCCTGCCGACTCCAACTCAAAAATATCTCCCGGATCCGCACATTCCTCAACCATAAATCTGCAAAACAACTAGCCCACGCCTTCATCATCTCCCACTTTGACTACTGCAACCTCCTGCTCTGTGGCCTCCCCTCTAACACTCTTGCACCCCTCCAATCTATCCTAAACTCTGCTGCCTGACTAATCCACCTGCCCCCCCCCCATTCCCCGGCCCCTTCTCTCCGCCAGTCCCTTCACTGGCTCCCCATTATCCAGTGACTCCAGTTCAAAACCCTAACCACGGCATATAAAGCCATCCACAATCTGTCTCCTCCATACATCTGTGACCTAGTCTTCCGGTACATACCTACACGCAACCTCCGATCCTCACAAGATCTCCTTCTCTACTCCCCTCTTATCTCTTCTTCCCACAATCGCATACAAGATTTCTCCCGTGCATCCCCCCTACTCTGGAACTCTCTATCCCAACACATCAGACTCTCACCGACCATGGAAACCTTCAAAAGGCACCTGAAGACCTACCTCTTCTGACAAACCTACAACCTGCAGTAACCCTCGCTCCACCATACCGCTGCAGGCCAACTGTACCCTCATCTACTGTACCCTCACCCATCCCTTGTAGATTGTTTGTGCGCCCTAGCGGACAGGGTCCTCTCTCCTCCTTTACTAGTCGCCGTCACGTTTTTGTTCAAGATTATTGTAATTGTTTTTGCGATGTATGCCCCTTTTTCACGTGTAAAGCGCCATGGAATAAATGGCGCTATAATAATAATAATAAATAATAATACTAATAACTGGGCCAAAGACATCATTCAGATGGGTGCATTACACCGGTCTTTCACTGTATTCCCAGGCATGCCAGTGCATTAGACCTCTATGTAAATTGCCAATGCTGAACCAGCAGACTGCTTGTCTACCAGCTGCATTGTAACAATGTCTAGTCTGTGGTAACCAAAAGTCAGAAATAACTCATATCTGATGTTATGTTTCATTACAGCACTTCAGAGGATGCATAATGGCACCCTTCCTAACCACTAACTAGTTTAACAACTTATGTAGATGCTCTTGAATAAAGTGCATTAAAACGTAATTCCCATCCTCATAGATGAATATTGTCAGATACTGCTTGCAAAACAAGCACTATGGCAATTTACTGCTTATAAAACTTTGCAGCCATTCTTGAGATATTAAATGGGTTATCCCCTTTCAGGAAATCTTCATGCCCGGCTGCAGTTTGTTATTAAATAACAAACCGCACTTTAGTCCTTTAGTCACCCTCCCCTGGTCCAGTCATGAGTCTCTGGTATTGCTCCCGGTGTTGGCTGCGGTGCTGATGTCGTGTCGACAGAGCAGCAGCCAATCAGTGAGCTAAGTGGCTTTTAGGGGGTTGTTCCGCCAGCACAAGAGCCGCTGAGCTCACTGATTGGCTGCCACACGGTTTATGGTGACGCCAGTGCCTAGCCAATACCGGAGACCAGGTGCAGTGCCAGAGACTCAGCGCTGGACCAGAGGATGGTGAGTAAAGAGAGCTTTGTTATTTTATAAGAAACTGCAGCCTGGAACAAAGATTTCCTAAACGTGAACAACACATTTTACACTTTCCTTTTGTTGACAGCTTGTCGTCTAAGAGACCGACCACCGCTGTTGTCTAGCTTATAGGCACTGCCCTGAAACCCGACCCTCCCCCCCGGGATTAGGAGGCAACAGCGTGCTCCAGTAATCTTGGTCAGCTTCAAACCAGTGATTACAAGCTCAATAGAAAAGAGCTTGTAAGCACTGCACTTGTTCTGCTATCTAGCAGCGGTGGTCGGTCTCCAAGGCAACGAGCAGTAAACACAAATGTTAATATCTCAGTTGCAAACATTATTCAACAAAATCCATCTATGAAGATGGCAAGGCAGAGCTGTACGGGGCTTGATATGGCACCATATTACATTGATATTCTTTGCGATATGACTCCTTATAGAGAACATCTCAGTAAGAAATTGGAGATATAATTGAAGCAACTGGTCCAATACAAAGGTTGTGTGGAGATGTGATATGTCCATGTGCATTAGGATACCAAGCGCTTTATTCATAAAACACACTTGTCTAAAATGTTGGCGGAGAGGAAAAGAAAAGAAGCAAGGATTTCCAGCCTTTTCCATCCTCTCCTACCTTGCACTGTTTTTATTATGCTAATGCTCAGATGGAAGAACTTTTTTTTATTACTTTTGGTTTCCTTTACTTTTTGTTACTAATGGCTGAAAATGTATTTTTAGTGATGGTTATGGTTACGCAATTTCAACAATTACCACATTTCCTTCTCAACACACGAAAAGAAGATACCGTGCAGTCATATCAAGCCTTCTCTGAAAGCAGCTCAGACAGAAAGAAATGAGTGGGCGGATGTAACGCAGAACAACACTAAATGACCAAATGTTTAGATGTCTATCAAATATTGCAAGTATTAGCAGATAGACACGTATAAAGAGCAATGCACACAGTGTAATAAAGACACCAATACTTTGTTGTATTACGACTCCATACAAGCTTCGAGTAGTATGGTGTTGGAATATGGCACCCATAGACTTTGGTACGGCTCTGCCGTGACTTTATGTGATGTACCTAGTGCCTACAGAGTTATATGGAGGTTTTTCTGTGGAACTGCATGTAAAACGATTGTAGCATGTCCTGTAGAATGCTGTATTAAAGGGTCACTACTTTTAAATGAGAATAACATTGGTCCAAGCATTTATCACCTACGTTTGGCAGGGATGCGAATGCTGGGATCCTCACCAATTGAGTACCATTATCATCACAAAGAGGAGTATGAATGAAGATGCAGGTAAGCACATGTACTGTTGTTTCATATAATCTTCATGGTTTTTCACCCTCTGAAGAAGCCATTGGCGAAACACGTGTCTTGTGTATTTGGTGGTTGAACAGACAACTGCGTTTGTATACATACATTGATCTGATTTTTTTTCTGTTGTCTCCCAAGTCTCTTTTCTTTTTTGTGCATCCTAATCTATGGCCGCTATTGGCCTTAACTATTAGGTATCCATTATATACCATTCAGTGTGTTACTTCAGTTAGATATTTGCATGTGATTAGCATACAGTGGTCTTCATATATATGTATACATATACAGTGCCTACAAGTAGTATTCAACCCCCTGCAGATTTAGCTGGTTGACACATGCGGAATTAACTTGGCATTGTGACATTTGTACTGTAGATCAGCCTGGAAGTGGGAAATGCACTCCAGCAAATATTGTTTGTTTTTTTTTTGTTTTTTTTTAAAACGTTAACAGTTATTTCAGAATGTCATTTATTATTCAACCCCTCAAACTACAAGAATTCTGTTTGGTCCCCCTAAAGTATTAAGAAGTAGTTCAGGCACCAAGAATAATGAGCTTCACATGTGTGGATTAAAGATATCTTTTGCCAGCCTTTTCTGACTATTTAAGATCCTCCCCAAACTTGTGAACAGCACTCAGACATGGTCAACATGGGAAAGACAAAGGAGCATTCCAAGGCCATCAGAGACAAGATCGTGGAGGGTCACAAGGCTTGCAAGGGGTACAAAACCCTTTCCAAGGAGTTGGGCCTACCTGTCTCCACTGTTGGGAGCATCATCCGTAAGTGGAAGGCTTATGGAAATACTGTTAGCCTTCCACGGCCTGGACAGCCTTTGAAAGTGTCCTCCCGTGCCGAGGCCAGGCTTGTCCGAAGAGTCAAGGCTAAACCAAGGACAACAAGGAAGGAGCTCCGGGAAGATCTCATGGCAGTGGGGACATTGGTTTCAGTCAATACCATAAGTAACGTACTCCACCGCAATGGTCTCCGTTCCAGACGAGCCCGTAAGGTACCTTTACTTTCAAAGCGTCATGTCAAGGCTCGTCTACAGTTTGCTCATGATCACTTGGAGGACTCTGAGACAGACTGGTTCAAGGTTCTATGGTCTGATCAGACCAAGATCGAGATCTTTGGTGCCAACCACACACGTGACGTTTGGAGACTGGATGGCACTGCATACGACCCCAAGAATACCATCCCTACAGTCAAGCATGGTGGTGGCAGCATCATGCTGTGGGGCTGTTTCTCAGCCAAGGGGCCTGGCCATCTGGTCCGCATCCATGGGAAGATGGATAGCACGGCCTACCTGGAGATTTTGGCCAAGAACCTCCGCTCCTCCATCAAGGATCTTAAGATGGGTCGTAATTTCATCTTCCAACAAGACAACGACCCAAAGCACACAGCCAAGAAAACCAAGGCCTGGTTCAAGAGGGAAAAAGTCAAGGTGTTGGAGTGGCCTAGTCAGTCTCCTGACCTTAACCCAATTGAAAACTTGTGGAAGGAGCTCAAGAATAAAGTCCACATGAGACACCCAAAGAACCTAGATAACTTGGAGAAGATCTGCATGGAGGAGTGGGCCAAGATAACTCCACAGACCTGTGCCGGCCTGATCAGGTCTTATAAAAGACGATTATTAGCTGTAATTGCAAACAAGGGTTATTCCACAAAATATTAAACATAGGGGTTGTATAATAATTGACCCACACTTTTATGATTTAAATTTAATAAAATTCAACTGTGCAACATAAATTTTTGGTTTGTAAGATTTATGCTTCTGTTCATAAATCCTACTCTCGTTTGCAGTTTGAAGGCTCTAACTTATTTGCATCTTATCAAACCAGCTAAATCTGCAGGGGGTTGAATATTACTTGTAGGCACTGTATATATATATAAACATATACTATGTGTGTGTATATTTATTTATTTATTTTACTCACTTATATAGCGCCATTAATTCCACAGCGCTTTAGTGCCAACCACTGAGCCACCGTGCTGCCCATATAAATATATACACTGCTCAAAAAAATAAAGGGAACACTCAAATAACACATCCTAGATCTGAATGAATGAAATATTCTCATTGAATACTTTGTTCTGTACAAAGTTGAATGTGCTGACAACAAAATCACACAAATATCATCAATGGAAATCAAATTTATTAACCAATGGAGGCCTGGATTTGGAGTCACCCCCAAAATTAAAGTGGAAAAACACACTACAGGGTGATCCAACTTTGATATAATGTCCTTAAAACAAGTCAAAATGAGGCTTAGTATTGTGTGTGGCCTCCACGTGCCTGTATGACCTCCCTACAACGCCTGGGCATGCTCCTGATGAGGTTGCGGATGGTCTCCTGTGGGATCTCCTCCCAGACCTGGACTAAAGCATCCGCCAACTTCTGGACAGTCTGTGGTGCAACGTGACGTTGGTAGATGGAGCGGGACATGATGTCCCAGATGTGCTAAATCGGATTCAGGTCTGGGGAACGGGCGGGCCAGTCCATAGCTTCAATGCCTTCATCTTGCAGGAACTGCTGACACACTCCAGCCACATGATGTCTGGCATTGTCCTGCATTAGGAGGAACCCAGGGCCAACCGCACCAGCATATGGTCTCACAAGGGGTCTGAGCATCTCATCTCGGTACTTAATGGCAGTCAGACTACCTCTGGCGAGCACATGGAGGGCTGTGCGGCCCTCCAAAGAAATGCCACCCCACACCATTACTGACCCACTGCCAAACCGGTCATGCTGAAGGATGTTGCAGGCAGCAGATCGCTCTCCACGGGTCTCCAGACTCTGTCACGTCTGTCACATGTGCTCAGTGTGAACCTGCTTTCATATGTGAAGAGCACAGGGCGCCAGTGGCGACTTTGCCAATCTTGGTATTCTGTGGCAAATGCCAAGCGTCCTGCACGGTGTTGGGCTGTGAGCACAACCCCCATCTGTGGACGTCAGGCCCTCATACCACGTTCATAGAGTCGGTTTCTAACCGTTTGTGCACACACATGCACATTTGTGGCCTGCTTGAGGTCATTTTGCAGGGCTCTGGCAGTGCTCCTCCTGTTCCTCCTTGCACAAAGGTGGAGGTAGAGGTCCTGCCTCTGGGTTGTTGCCCTCCTACGGCCCCCTCCACATCTCCTGGTGTACTGGCCTGTCTCCTGGTAGCACCTCCAGCCTCTGGACACTACGCTGACAGACACAGCAAACCTTCTTGCCACAGCTGTCACTGATGTGCCATCCTGGAGGAGATTCCACAGGAGACCATCTGCAACCTCATCAGGAGCATGCCCAGGCATTGTAGGGAGGTCATACAGGCACGTGGAGGCCACACACAATACTGAGCCTCATTTTGACTTGTTTCAAGGACATTACATCAAAGTTGGATCAGCCTGTAGTGTGTTTTTCCACTTTAATTTTGGGGGTGACTCCAAATCCAGGTCTCCATTGGTTAATAAATTTGATTTCCATTGATGATTTTTATGTGATTTTGTTGACAGCACATTCAACTTTGTACAGAACAAAGTATTCAATGAGAATATTTCATTCATTCAGATCTAGGATGTGTTATTTGAGTGTTCCCTTTATTTTTTTGAGCAGTGTATATATATATATATATATATATATATATATATATATATATATATATATATACAGTCATATGAAAAAGTTTGGGCACCCCTATTAATCTTAAGCTTAATGTTTTATAAAAATTGGTGTTTTTGCAACAGCTATTTCAGTTTGATATATGTAATAACTGTTGGACACAGTAATGTTTATGCCTTGAAATGAGGTTTATTGTACTAACAGAAAATGTGCAATCTGCATTTAAACAAAATTTGACAGGTGCATAAGTATGGGCACCCTTATCATTTTCTTGTTTTAAATACTCCTTCCTACTTTTTACTGACTTACTAAAGCACTTTTTTTGGTTTTGTAACCTCATTGAGCTTTGAACTTCATAGCCAGGTGTATGCAATCATGAGAAAAGCTACTTAAAGTGGCCACTTGCAAGTTGTTCTCCTGTTTGAATCTCCTCTGAAGAGTGGCATCATGGGCTCCTCAAAACAACTGTCAAATGATCTGAAAACAAATATTATTCAGCATAGTTGTTCAGGGGAAGGATACAAAAAGCTGTCTCAGAGATTTAACCTGTCAGTTTCCACTGTGAGGAACATAGTAAGGAAATGGAAGAACACAGGGACAGTTCTTGTTAAGGCCAGAAGTGGCAGGCCAAGAAAAACATCAGAAAGGCAGAGAAGAAAAATGGTGAGATCAGTCAAGGACAATCCTCAGACCACCTCCAGAGAGCTGTAGCATCAACTTGCTGCAGATGGTGTCACTGTGCATCGGTCAACTATACAACGCACTTTGCACAAGGAGAAGCTGTATGGGAGAGTGATGCGAAAGAAGCCGTTTCTGCAAGCACGCCACAAACAGAGTCGGCTGAGGTATGCAAAAGCACATTTGGAGAAGCCAATTTCTTTTTGGAAGAAGGTCCTGTGGACTGATGAAACCAAGATTGAGTTATTTGGTCATACAAAAAGGCGTTATGCATGGTGGCAAAAAAACACAGCATTCCAAGAAAAACACTTGCTACCCACAGTAAAATTTGGTGGAGGTTCCATCATGCTTTGGGGCTGTGTGGTCAATGCCGGCACCGGGAATCTTGTTAAAGTTGAAGGACGCATGGATTCCACTCAGTATCAGCAGATTCTTGACAATAGTGTGAAAGAATCAGTGACAAAGTTGAAGTTACGCAGGGGATGGATCTTTCAGCAAGACAATGATCCAAAACACCGCTCCAAATCTACTCAGGCATTCATGCAGAGGAACAATTACAATGTTATGGAATGGCCATCCCAGTCCCCTGACCTGAATATCATTGAACATCTGTGGGATCATTTGAAGAGGGCTGTCCATGCTCGGCGACCATCAAACTTAACTGAACTGGAATTGTTTTGTAAAGAGGAATGGTCAAAAATACCTTCATCCAGGATCCAGGAACTCATTAAAAGCTACAGGAAGCGACTAGAGGCTGTTATTTTTGCAAAAGGAGGATCTACTAAATATTAATGTCACTTTTCTGGTGAGGTGCCCATACTTATGCACCTGTCAAATTTTGTTTGAATGCAGATTGCACATTTTCTGTTAGTACAATAAACCCCATTTCAAGGCAGAAACATTACTGTGTCCAACAGTTATTACATATATCAAACTGAAATAGCTGTTGCAAAAACACCAATTTTTATAAAACATTAAGCTTAAGATTAATAGGGGTGCCCAAACTTTTTCATATGACTGTATATACACTGTGAGAAAGTCACTGGCAGAATAATGGAGGAAAGATATGTTTCACTGAGGCTGTTAGCCTCAGTGATATGAAACATGGAAGTTTCTCCTGCATAGTAGGTGCAGAGAGGGTTGGGCATGCTTTACAGGTGGATGGCTAAAGTGCGGGCGGGAGGCCATCCACCAAAACTCCACCCCAGGGTGTGGTTTGGGGCTATAAAGAGCCAGCCTTTTGACTCAGGTGGTGTTCAGTATCTGGAGAGACTTGCTCCAGAGAGGAGCTTTCATGTATTGTGCTGAACATTATGTGATTAACCCTGAGTGGTCAGACCTCGGCCGATATACGGACTATGCTGCAACTTTGTATTTTGTTTTTCCATTTTGCCGAATGGGCTGTGTTTACTATATGGACTTCAAGTTAGTTTATGATGCATAATAAACTAACCCGAAATTTAAAGAAACAGTGTTCTGTGTCTACCACCGTGTACAGCCAAGCAAGCTGCTTCACCACAGTTGGTGGAGATTGTGTGCAAGATTCCAGTAATGGTGGATGTTTTGGGTAAAGGCCGTCAGCTAGCAGGAGACGTCCGGCAGCATGGAAGAGCTAATCAAGCACCTGGTCCAGAACCAACAACAGCAGCACCTGCAGAGCCAGCAGGTACAGCAGGAGACAAATAAACTCCTGATGCAGCAGATCCAACAGCAGCAATGACAGATGGAACTCCTAGCAGGGGAGACCTGTGGCAGGGCAACCGCCCCACCCCCAAGTCCAGGTGATGGCTCACAAGTCAGGAAGACTGTAAGAAGAGCATTACAAAAGATGCCCCCGGGGGGATGATGTTGAGGCGTTCCTGACTGTGTTTGAAAGGGTAGCAGAATGGGAGATATTGCGTCCGGAGCAGTGGGCGGAAGTTCTGGCGCCATATTTAACAGGGGAGCCGCAGAAGGCCTATTATGACCTGGCTTTGCAAGACACAAAGAAGTACGCCAAATTAAAAATGGAGATCTTGGTGCGCTTGGGAGTGACTCTGACTGTCAGGGCGCAACGGGTGCACCACTGGGCCTATTGCAATGACAAACCTCCCCGGTCCCAAATGTTCGACCTCCTACACCTGGTCCAGGAGTGGTTGCAACCTGAATCTTCCTCCCCAGTGCAGATGGTGGAGAAAGTTGTCATGGACAGATTCATACACTCCCTTCCGAGGTCGGTGCAATCCTGGGTTGCCCAGGGAGATCCCGGTAATGCTGATGACCTGGTGGGGTTGGTGGAAAGGTACCAGGCAGTAGAGAGCTCTTTGGGGAAGCAAGGGGTCATAGTATCTCCATACTGGGTTTCCCAAAAGGGGGTGGACACCCAAAAGAGAGACACTAGAGCCACATCTGTGGGGCGTCCTAGAGCCCAGGAGGGGTCCAAGTTGCTGCTAAAGGCCCCGTCCAATATCTTAAGTTGTTGGAGGTGTCACACCCCAGGTCACATAGCCACCCATTTCCCCATGACCAACGAGACAATGGACTACATCGCAGGACGGCGCTGCTCGTATTTTACATATCCTGCCTGCAGTGCTGCTCCTCAACCAGGCGAGGGACCGAAGGCATGCCTCATAGCAATAAATGGGATACTGGTGACAGGACTCTTGGATTCGGGGAATTTGGAGACTCTGATAAGGGCCACACTTCCCCACCGGTTGATCCCCGGTAAAAACGTGGGTGTCTGCTGTATCCACGGGGACGCCAAAGACTACCCTGTTGCCAGAATGACGATAAAAATGAACTGCGGAGCTGAGTCCCATGAATTTGGAGTAGTTAAAGACCTGCTACACCCAGTAATAATAGAGCGGGACTTTAGCCTGTTCTGGGACTTATGGCATAAAGCAGACGTAACATGTGACTCAGGAAGGAGCCAGGTTCACCATGTTGAATGTCCAACGCAGTCAGAGATGGATGAATTTCCCCTGTGTGTCCTTGCCAGTGACGAGGACAAGACAGTGACCCAAGAAGCCGAGATTCCGGACTTGGGTTTTTCTGGGGCGAATTCCGTGACAGACCAGGGAACCCCTTTTATGTCAAAAGTGATGAGGGAGTTGTGTAAGGCTCTCCAAATTATACAGCTCAGGACCTCAGTGTACCATCCGCAGACGGACGGCCTCGTGGAGAGGTTTAACAAGACCCTTGTAGCATCGGCGTCTCTGCAGAGACGCCGTCCCTCTCGCCTCCTCGCTCCCCGCTCTCCTTCCCAGCCTGCTGTCGGCGCGCGCAGCCCTGTAGCTTCGGCGTCTCTGCCTCCTGCCGGGCAGAGACGCCGTCCCTCTCACCACGCTCCGCGCTCTCCTTCTCAGCCTGCTGTCTGCGCGCGGAGTCCCCCGGGCACTGTGCTTAGGGCGCGCGCGCTCCCCCCCCTCTTAAAGGGGCCATGCGCGCCGTCCTAAGGAGTCCCCGGCCAATAGCCGAGGGTCCTCCCATATATAGGGCACCTCCTCCAAAATGGAGGTGCCCGAGCAAAGTTGTTGCACAGTTTCTGATCTCTGTTTCAGCCCTCAGGTCCCGCTGCTAGCCTGACTCCTCGTCCTGCCTGCCAGCCTGTTATCTGCCCGTTACCTGCCGAGCCTGCCAGCCTGCTCTCCTGGAGCACTCACCTGTTACCTGCCTGTTACCTGCCTTGTCGGTCTGCCCGCTCACCTGGGAGCGCCCGCCTGTTTCCTGCCAGCCTGCCTGAAGGCTCTGCTTCCACTTGCTGTGACCACCTGCCTGGTAAACCTAGAGACTACTACCTGCTCTGCTGTCACGTACCGTGACCACCTGTCAGCTACCAGAGACTTCTGCCTGCTTGCCGTGTCAATCAGTCATACCGGTCAGTCCCAGCCATCTGACCCGTGGGAGCCACCTGCTCTCTTACAAGGTCGTCCCCAGAGTAGCACCTGGTCCCTCAGCCTGGATCCTCCCTGGTTACGGTGTCGTTTGCTGCCGTCCGACCAGGGTCGGTTCGGGTTGATGCTTAGTCACGCCGCTCTGGGACCCTCCTTGCACCTCGGCACAGAGGTTCCACCACCCGGACCCATAACAGTTTGCTCGGGCCATGGAACCCGGTGGCACCCAAGCTCCCTCGCTCTCTGACCTATACCACGAAATCTCCCGTCAGAGATCCCAACAGGAATCCATCCTGAACCACCTGCGGAGTGTCAACTCCCGCCTGTACACACTGACTGCTCCACCAGTAACCACCGCTAGTCGCACGACTCGCACTCCGGCAGCGCCTCTGCCCACCAATACCATGGCATCCTGCCCCGGACGCCGGCTTTCTGCACCTCCTTGTTTCAGAGGCGATCCCGCTCTAGCTCGGGGCTTCATAAACCAGTGCACCCTGCACTTTGAACTCTGGCCTCATCAGTTTATCTCCGACCAGGCCAAAGTGGCATTCATCATGTCCCATCTCACTGGGGAGGCACTGGCATGGCTTAACCCCCTGTGGGAGAAAGGGGACCTCCTGGTGTCCGACCTGTCGTCTTTCCTCACTGCTTTCCGGAGAGTCTTCGATGAACAGGGACGTAAGACCTCATCAGCCTCCTCTCTGCTACGTCTCCGCCAAGGGAGTCTAACCGTGGGCCAATATGCCATACGGTTCCGCACCCTCGCTTCTGAGCTTGCCTGGGATAACGAGGCCCTGGTGTCCGTCTTCTGGGAGGGCCTTTCCAGTCGGATTAAAGACGAGCTCGCCGGTCGGGACATTCCTACCACCCTGGATGACCTGGTGTCGCTGGCTATCCGGTTTCAAGAGTGCACCAAAGAGACCACCCGTGAGAGAAGGTTTCCCCACCTTGCTCCTACTTTCCAGAGACCTGTCTCCTCTTCTGTCACTCCCCGGGCGCACTCACCCGAGCCCATGCAGATCGACCAGACCAAGATGGTCAAATCTCGCCAAGAGTCACGCCGAGCCGAGGGGAGCTGCTTCTATTGTGGCAGTAAGGAGCACATGATCGGGCAATCATATGGCCTATGAGGTGGCAATGTTTCTGCTTCCTTTTTACCAAAGACGTCAGCATAGGGCCAGTAAGGAGCCAGAAGACCGGGTAAATTAGCTGGGGTAGGTGGAGGGCTCCAGTGTCTAGGACCGCTCGGAGAGGTCGCCCTAGACAAAAGTAAGCCCTCTCCATCCCTGACTTTGTCTGTCTCTATCTCCTGGGGAGAGAACCGTCACTTTGAACTCACCCACCTGGATTCTGGAGCCGCTGGAAACCTCATTTCCCAGTCCCTGGTTGAGAAATACCGGATTCCCACCAAGTCTCTGGCTGAACCATTGTCTGTCGCCTCCGTGGATGGAAGACTCCTTCCGGTGACCATCCTGATCGTCACGGAACCCATAACCCTGCAGGTGGGAATGCTGCACTCTGAGGTAATCTCCTTCCATGTGCTACCCGGACTCTCCCACTCCCTATTGCTAGGCCTACCTTGGCTCCAGACACATGAACCCGTGTTGAACTGGCAATCCGGTGAAGTACTCCGGTGGGGTCAGGCCTGCCATAAGACCTGCCTGGTTCCGGTTCGTCCGGTTCGCCCTCCACCTACCCCAGCTAATTTACCCGGTCTTCCGGCTCCTTACTGGCCCTATGCTTCTTCTGTATCTTCGGTAAAAAGGAAGCAGAGACATTGCCACCTCATAGGCCATATGATTGCCCGATCGACCTGGTACCTGGCGCCACTCCACCCCGTGGGCGTATTTATCCGTTGTCTGCGGCTGAAACCCGGGCCATGTCTGAGTACATAGAGGAGAATCTGGCTAGGGGATTCATCCGGAAGTCTACTTCCCCGGCTGGAGCCGGATTCTTCTTTGTCAAAAAAAAAGATGGCTCACTACTCCCCTGTATTGACTATAGAGGACTCAATCAGATCACGGTTAAAAATAAATACCCCCTGCCGCTCATCTCCGAGTTATCTGATCGCCTTAAAGGCGCCAGGATCTTTTCCAAGCTGGATCTACGTGGAGCGTATAACCTGGTCCGTATCCGTCAAGGAGACGAGTGGAAAACGGCATTTAATACCCGGGACGGACACTATGAGTACCATGTGATGCCCTTCGGCCTCTGCAATGCTCCCGCCGTCTTCCAAGAACTGATCAACGACATCTTCCGTGACCTTCTTTACTCCTGCGTGGTGGTATACCTGGGCGACATCTTGGTCTTCTCTCCGGATCTTCCCACACACCGGAGGGATGTTCATCAGGTCCTGCTTAGGCTCAGGCAGAACCACCTCTATGCTAAATACGAGAAGTGCCTTTTTGAGCAGACCTCTCTTCCATTCCTGGGCTATGTTATCTCCCAGACAGGCTTGCGTATGGATCCCGAGAAGCTCTCTGCTGTCCTAAAGTGGCCCCATCCGGAGGGGTTGAAGGCGATACAGCGATTCCTGGGCTTCGCTAATTACTATCGTCTCTTCATTCCACACTTCTCGTCTCGGACTGCTCCCATATCTGCGCTCACCCATAAGGGAGCAAATCCCAAGGTATGGCCACCCAAAGCTGAGGAGGCCTTCCTTTCCCTGAAGCAAGCCTTCTCCTCTGCCCCTGTGCTGCACCGTCCGGACTGCAACAAACAGTTCTACCTGGAGGTTGATGCTTCCTCCTCTGGAGCCGGAGCGATGCTCACCCAAAAGTCTTCATCCGGGAGAATGGTAACCTGCGGCTTTTTCTCCAAAATCTTCTCCTCCTCTGAGCGCAATTACTCCATAGGAGACTGAGAATTGCTAGACGTCAAATTGGCGCTGGAGGAGTGGCGCTATCTGCTTGAAGGGGCTCTATACCCGGTGATCATCTACACTGATCACAAAAATCTGGCATATCTCCAAAATGCCCAGAGACTTAATCCACGTCAGGCCCGGTGGTCTTTGTTTTTTGCCCACTTCGATTTCATCCTTCATTTCCGCCCGGCGGACAAGAATGTCAAAGCTGATGCCTTGTCCCGATCCTTCCTGTCCTCCGATCAAGAGGAGGAGCCTATGCACGTTATCGACCCCTCCAAGGTGATGAATGTGGCCCCCTTGGATTTGATTCGTCTTCCACCCGGCAAGACGTTCGTAGCGGTTCCTGACCGTGAGAAGGTTCTTCGCTGGGGTCATTCTTCTAAACTAACAGGCCATGCCGGCCAAAAGAAGACCTTCCTGCTCATTTCCCGGCATTACTGGTGGTCTACCCTGCGTAAGGATGTGGTAGACTTCGTCTCTGCCTGTTCATCTTGTGGCCGCAACAAAGTTCCCAGACACTTACCAGCCGGTCATCTCCTGCCGCTTCCCATACCTGTTGCCCCGTGGCAACACATCACTATGGACTTCATTACCGATCTCCCTATTTCTGCCGGGTGTACTGTCATTTGGGTGGTCGCGGACCGCTTTTCTAAAATGGCCCACTTCATTCCCCTGCCTGGTCTCCCATCTGCATCTGAGCTGGCTAAGGACTTTATCCGCCATATCTTCCGTCTCCATGGCTTACCCCTCCACATCGTGTCGGATCGAGGGGTTCAGTGCACCTCACGCTTCTGGAGAGCCACATGTAAACTGCTGGATGTCACCCTGGATTTCTCCTCCGCTTACCACAATGAGTCCAATCGTCAAGTGGAGCGGATCAATCAGATCCTTACCAGCTACCTCCGGCACTTTGTTAATGCCAACCATTCTGATTGGGTGGACCTCCTTCCTTGGGCCGAATTCTCTTATAATAACCACGAGAGCGAATCCTCTTCCAAGTCCCCGTTCTTTATTGTCTATGGCCAACACCCCCGGATTCTGTTTCCCGTCTCTGCTTCTGTGGACAGCCCTGCCGCGGAGTCTCTTGTCAGCGAGTTTTCTACCATTTGGGAGAGTACTAGGTCCGCACTTCTTCAGTCCGAGCGGATGAAGAGATATGCTGATAAGAGACGTCTGGATCCGCCTCAATTCCGTCCGGGAGACAAGGTTTGGCTCTCGTCCAAACATGTGCGGGTCAAGATACCCTCCGCCAAGTTAGGTCCTCGCTTCATTGGCCCTTTCGAAATCCTCAAGCAAATTAATCCAGTGGCCTACAAGTTAAAACTCCCGGCCACCTTACGGATTCCCAACTCCTTCCACATATCTCTCCTCAAACCCGTTGTCTTTAACTCTTTTTCCAACAATCCAGGTACTTCCCCTGCTCCGGTTTCCGCTGAGGACGTCTTTGAGGTAGAGAGTATTCTGGCCACTAAGAGGGTAAGAGGGAGAACTTTTGTTCTGGTGGATTGGAAAGGGTTTGGCCCTGAGGAGAGAACTTGGGAACCCAGGGAGAACATCCACGCCCCGCTTCTCCTTGAAAAATTCCTTTCGGGCCTAAAAAAGGGGGGCGTAAAGGGGGGGGTACTGTAGCATCGGCGTCTCTGCCTTCTTTCAGGCAGAGACGCCGTCCCTCTCACCTCCTCGCTCCCCGCTCTCCTTCCCAGCCTGCTGTCGGCGCGCACAGCCCTGTAGCTTCGGCATCTCTGCCTCCTGCCGGGCAGAGACGTCGTCCCTCTCACCACGCTCTCCGCTCTCCTTCTCAGCCTGCTGTCTGCGCGCGCAGTCCCCCGGGCACTGTGCTTAGGGCGCGTGCGCGCTCCCCCCTCTTAAAGGGGCCGCGCGCGCCGTCCTAAGGAGTCCCCGGCCAACAGCCGAGAGCCCTCCCATATATAGGGCACCTCCTCCAAAATGGAGGTGCCCGAGCAAAGATGTTGCACAGTTTCTGATCTCTGCTTCAGCCCTCAGGTCCCGCTGCTAGCCTGACTCCTCGTCCTGCCTGCCAGCCTGTTATCTGCCCGTTACCTGCCGAGCCTGCCAGCCTGCTCTCCTGGAGCGCTCACCTGTTACCTGCCTGTTACCTGCCCTGTCTGCCAGTCCGCTCACCTGGGAGCATCCGCCTGTTACCTGCCCTGTCTGTCTGTCCGCTCACCTGGGAGCATCCGTCTGTTACCTGCAGAGTCCGTCTGCCCGGTCACCTGGGAGCGCTCACCTGTTACCTGCTGTGTCTGTCATACCGCTCACCTTGGAGCACCCGCCTGTTACCTGCTGTGTCCGTCAGCCCGCTCACCTGGGAGCGCCCACCTGTTACCTGCCTGTTACCTGCCTTGTCGGTCTGCCCGCTCACCTGGGAGCGCCTGCCTATTTCTTGCCAGCCTGCCTGGAGGCTCTGCCGCCACTTGCTGTGACCACCTGCCTGGTAAACCTAGAGACTAGTACCTGCTCTGCTGTCATGTACCGTGACCACATGTCAGCTACCAGAGACTTCTGCCTGCTTGCTGTGTCCATCCGTCATACCGGTCAGTCCCAGCCATCTGACCCGTGGGAGCCACCTGCTCTCTTACAAGGTCGTCCCCAGAGTAGCACCTGGTCCCTCAGCCCGGGCTGACAGCAGAGCAGGTAGTAGTCTCTAGGTTTACCAGGATCCTCCCTGGTCACTGTGTCGTTTGCTGCCGTCCGACCAGGGTCGGTTCGGGTTGATACTTAGTCATGCCCCTCTGGGACCCTCCTTGCACCTCGGCACAGAGGTTCCACCACCCGGACCCGTAACAACCCTGAAGTCCATGTTGAAGAAGGTGGTGGAAAAGGATGGCCAAGACAGGGATTGCCTACTCCCCTACCTGCTGTTCTCAGTTAGGGAAGTTCCCCCGGCCTCTACAGGATTCTCCCCATCGAGCTGCTATATGTATTGTATCCTCGCGGACTTCTGGATATTTCAAAGGAAGCATGGAAAGCCGAGGTGACACCCCTCCGGAGTGTCATCAAGCATTTGACCCAAATGCAGGACCGGATAGAGAAGGTGATGCCAATTGTGAGGGAGAGCCTCCTCCAATCCCAAGAGGCCCAATCGGTCGGCGAAACTGAGACACTTGAGCCCGGGAGACCGGGTGTTGGTGTTAATCCCCACAGTGGAAAGTAAATTCCTGGCCAAGTGGCAAGGGCAATACGAGGTGGTCGAAAAGTTGAGTGACGTCAACTATAAGGTACACCAACCAGGAAGAAGAAAGCCATACCAGGTATACCACATTTACCTGCTCAAACTATGGAGGGACAGAGAGCTGGTGGAAACTACGTGCCTGGGGGCCTATCCTGAAGCCAAGGCCGAGGATGTCGCAATAGCAGAGACACTGTCACCGGCTCAGAAGCAACAGTGCCAAGAGTTTCTTCAGCAAAACCGAGACCTGTTTTCGGAGTTGCCAAGGTGTACGCAGGTTGTGGAACATGAGATTCGGACGGAACCACATATACTGGTGAACCGGAGGCCATATTGAATCCCTGAAGCCCGCCGCGAGGTGATCTCCAAGGTGGTGCAGAGAATGTTGAACCTGGGCGTCATCGAGGAGTCAAAGAGCGGCTGGTCCAGCCTCATTGTTCTTGTGCCAAAGCCGGACGGAGAATGGCGATTCTGTAACAACTACAGAAAGCAAACGAAGTGTCAGAATTCGACGTGTACCCGATGCTCCTGTTAGACGAACTTATTGAAAGGTTAGGGCCAGCCAGGTACATCACCACCCTGGACCTAACAAATGGGTACTGGCAAATCCTCCTGTCTCCAAGTGCCAAGGAGAACACAGCCTCCTCTACACCCGATGGGTGTTTTCAGTACACCTAGATGCTGTTTGGTTTGCAGGGAGCCCCAGCTACCTTCCGGAGATCCATGGACCGGATCCTAGCCTCACACAGGGAGTATACCGTCGCTTACCTAGACGACATCGTGATCTTCAGCCCCAATTGGGAAAGTCACATACAGAACGTCCAGGCGGTTCTGGATGTGCTGAGGAAGGCTGGCTTTACCATTAACCTGAAGAAGTGTGCTATGGGGAAAGAAGAGGCAAAGTACTTGGGCTATATTGTTGGTAGGGGCGAAATAAAGCTGCAAGTAAAGAAGGTAGAAGCAATCCAAAGTTGTCCACAACCGGCCTCCAAAAAGCAGGTTTGAGCGTTTCTAGGACTGATGGGATACTATCGGTGGTTTATCCTGAATTTCTCCATGATAGCCGCACCTCTGACCGACCTACTAAAAGGTACGAAGATGGCAATGCCCAAATGGTGTTTGGAGGCAGAGATGGCGTTCCACGAATTGAAGCTCGCTTTGTGTAAGCAGCCGGTTTTGATTGCACCTGACTTCAATAAGGAGTTCATAGTCCAGACGGATGCCTCAGAGGTCGGGGTAGGAGCCGTGTAGTCTCAAGAAATAAATGGGGAGGAACATTTTCTCACGAGCAGAAAACTCTCGGCTTGTGAGAAAAACGATGCTATTGTGGAAAAAGAGTGCTTGGCCATCTAATGGGCACTTGGCACCCTGAGGTACTACCTGTTAGGCCGGAAGTTTAGGTTAGTGTCAGACCATGCACTCCTGAGATGGATGAGAGAAAGGATGGGGAAGAATGCCCCGGTGACTAGGTGGTTTCTAGCACTCCAGGACTTTAGTTTCTCAGTGGAGCATAGGCCCGGGAGGCTACATGGTAACGCAGATGCCCTGTCCAGATTTCCATGTTTAGCAAATGAAGGTGCCAAAACCCCCGGCTTTGGGCAGAGGGGGGGGATATGTGACAAAATCACTGGCAGAATCACTGAGGCTGTTAATCTCAGTGATGTGAAACATGGAAGTTTCTCCTGCATAGTAGATGCAGAGAGGGTTAAATAGTCATAAATAAAAGGGCATGCTTTACAGGTGGATGGCTAAAGTGCGGGCGGGAGGCCATCCACCATATCTCCACCCCAGGGTGTGGTTTGGGGCTATAAAGAGCCAGCCTTTTGACTCAGGTGGTGTTCAGTATCTGGAGAGACTTGCTCCAGAGAGGAGCTTGCATGTATTGTGCAGAACAGTATGTGATCAACCCTGATTGGCCAGACCTCGGCCAATGTACGGACTGTGTTGCAACTTTGTATTTTGTTTTGCCATTTCGCCGAATGGGCTGTGTTTACATTATAGACTCCAGGGTGGTTTATGACGTTTAATAAACTAACCCGAAATTTAACGAAACAGTGTTCTGTGTCTACCTCCGTGTACAGCCAAGCAAGCTGCTTTACCACAATATGCATACATATATATCAAGTCCACTGCTCAGCATAAAAGAGTACACACCCTTTCAAAAGTAAGATTTTAATCAATATCTCACTGAAAACAAGAACAATTTCCAAAATATTGACAAGACTGAGTTTCATAGAACATTTTTAACCCATAATATGAAAGTAAGTTAATAATATAACTTTCAGTACAAAATCTTCGGTTTTACTCAAATTAATTGATGAAAAAAAATAATACATCCCACATTAAAAACTACTACATCTGGTATTTTGTATGACTTCCATGATTTGTAAGGACAGCACCAAGTCTTCTAGGCATGGAATGAACAAGTTGGCGAAATATTGCAACATCTTTTTCCATTCTTCAAGAATGACGTCTTTTAGAGCCTGGGTGCTGGATAGAGAGTGATGACAACTTGTCTCTTCAGAATTCCCCATAGGTGTTCAGTTGGGTTCAGATCAGAAGACAATTGGCCACTAAATCACTTTCACCCTTTTCTGCTTTAGAAATCCAATAGTTGTGTGCGTTTCAAAGAAAATATGCTATGAAGATCTAGCCGAGCACTATAGTCGGATAGTCCGACACCCCCCCTGGCCAGCTTCTCCCCAGAACTGCTAGAGGTGATTGACAAGTCTCCCTAAGTTTACACACAAGGGAGAAACCTGTCAATCACTTGCAACGGTGATGGGAAGAGCCAGCTGGAGACGGAGTCGGATTAGTTTAATCTCCTGCTAGGGTACCTGGCCAGATCTTCAAAGTCCATACGTTGAAGAGCTGGCCTGGGACTATAGCGAGAGACATGCGTAGTCCAGCACTGCCCCCCGCTGGCTTCTGCTTGCACAGCTCTAGTTGATTGACAGGTCTCTCCCATATATGTATGGCGATGCCGGACTAGTGTGGTCTCTCCTTATAGACTCCAGACAGTCCTTCAAACTATGCTTTCTCACACAAGTGGAGCAAGATTTGTGGAGAGGTGCATGCCACTTCGAGACTTGCCTGACTCATTAAGAGGTGTGCGCCTCGCCACAAATCTTGCTTTACTGGAGTAAATTTTGTGGCATAGCGAACACCGCCACTTATCATGAATTCAATGAGCGGGGTTCGCTATGACCCGTCACACCATAGTTCCCCTCAGTTTATCAGAGCTGGGATGAGAATGGCATGAAAATCCCGCACCTGCACATACTGCCTGCCATCACTCCTCTGCATTGTGGGGAATTCACCTTTACTATGTGCCGGAGATCACTGGGACCGGAAGTCACAGTGACTCTCCTGCGCCTGTGCACTTTAAAATTGAAGACAGTGCCCACAGAAGGGCAGAGAGGTGCAGAGGAACGACAGCAGGCAGAATATGCAGGCGTGGGATTTCTGACCGCGCACATGACATGAAAGGGACATTGAAAAGATGGAGAGGAGAAGCCCGGAGGCAGTCTTATCTTCCGGGCAGTGTACGCCTGATAGCCTGGAAGATCGAAGCTATAACAGATGATTTGTACTGAACAAGCCATCATCCAGGAGGCATACAGGCATGACTAATATCAGCTGTATATAACCTCAACCTGTATGCCCATATTAGTAACTCAAAAAACTCAGAAGTTTTCCCTTTAAATAAGGATTAAATAAAAATCCTACTAGGCTGGAATGGTTATTTTTCTTTGGAATACAATACACACAGTGAAGGTCCCTGAATATTGTGGAAGAGTTAGTGGTAAGCTCTCATGGAACAAGCACCCTCACATCCCATGCAAATTGGGAGTATTGCTACTCAAAACTTTGATACATTGAATATTCACATGGTGTGCATGGTGACGCTACTGTGAGCATTATCCCTGTACTGCAACATCGCTGTGAGTGCTAGGCTTGTATTGTGATATCACTGTGTGCATTATCTCTGCACTATGGCATTATTGTGTTCAATAGGCCAGTGAAGTAGGGTAATAATAATAATATTATGCATATTCAAAACTTACTGCTGAAGCTTATCAATGTAGATTGGGCTATATTTCAAATTTTGCTCAAAAATTGATTATGAAGCTTATCAATGTAGATTGGGCTCTATTTCAAATTTTGCTCAAAAATTGATTATGACACATCATACCAATATTGGACATCAGGAATCACAATGCTATGCTGCCTGCATATACCAGGACTCGGGTGGTGGGGCTGATCTACTGGATATGTGTGTCTACTTGCACAGGACATATTAGTTGGAGTTCCTGGAGAAAATGAAAAATAAAATGCATAAAAAAGTGTCATAACAGCCACAAAAATAACTATAATAACTAGAAACTGGAGAATTTTTTTAAATAGTTTTAAAATGATACCGATTATCACATTTGTTATGTTTTCTATGGAACGACTTCTTCAAAGGCTTCAGTAGCAATTACTGTTATATCAAGATTTTGCAGATGTTTTGAAATGACCTAAAATTAGAAGGTAACATAAAATCTGACCTAAATGTTACTCCATAAATATAAGTTACAAGTCCGTTAAGTCATAAAAGGTTCTTAGTAATGTTATAACCCATTAAACTGCCTGTATAAGTGATGTAAAGTGCTGGAAAGTGGCCTGTGGAACACAGAATGTAATGGCTCTTGATAGACGCCTGTAATCTATCACTAAGGAATTACGTAACTGACTACGGTGCAAAACATAGAAGAGGTTTTTGGAACCCAATTGTTTATTACAGGGATGGGCAACCATCTGCACTGATAAAACATTCCCTCGTGCCATCGTCTTGCAGACTAAGCATAAAGCACGTCTCTTAGCAGAAGTTGGCGCGCTGAAACGTACTCATCCTGTTTATAGCTGTAGATTATAATAATGTACTCTGTTGTTTTAAATTTTTGTGATTATGGATGAATTCCAAGCACAATAAATACATGAAAGTAATGATCTGTAATTCACACTGGGTCCTCTACAAGGTGGGGCACACTGTCATAATGTGTTCAAATTCCAGCACAACTACACAAGTAATCTCAGAAGGATAATTTGCGAGGTTACACACATATATGATTATACCACAGTACACCACTAAATGTCAACCAAGGTGTGGGAAAGACTAAGTCAAAGATGAAGAGAAGAGGGGGAAGAAGCCCAAACACTAGGGAAAGGGGGAGTGGAGACCCCTAGGCAGATCTAATATCACCCTGCCTACCCTACCATCCCTATATAGGTTCCACACCTATCGCCGAGCAGGACCCTAAACCCTGTATGTCCCTAGAGCTTGGCCCTAGATAGGGAGGGGGAGGGGTGAGCACTGGTCAGGCCTCACTACAAACTTAAGACAATAAGGTAGACTAACAAAGGTGATTAACTTAGCTTGAGCAAACACCAGAGGAGTAACGCCAACTGTCCTCCAAGTAAACCAGAAGAGAAGCCAGCCAACAACTAGTGCTCCAAGCATGCACAAATGTACAAAGAAGTATCACCAGCTATTGCTTGGAGCAAACTGAGGGTTTTTAACTCCCATGCAAGGGTGTGCAAGGGTGTGTCAATCAGCAGCAGGAGGGAGGTCACCGCTGGGTATCAAAGGAAGAAGGATTAAGAAGGTATCTGTAATGCCAAGCGCAGTGACCTTCTACAGCCAGATCCAGAGCAACTGTCTATTACACCTAACACAGCCTTGACACTAAATTCCCATCAAAATTTTTAATATATTGCAGTCATCGTATTATATAGCACTGTGTACTTACAATTGCTCATTTTGCCTTTCTACCCAGCTGATTCTTCTCTTTTCTCAGCTCTATGTAGAAACAGGAAGTCTCTTATCCCTGCATGAATCATTCCCCTCTTCAACTCCTGACTCCGCTGCTCCTCCTCCCTTTGCCAGAGATGTTTGCAGTGACTTATGACTCATGCAGGGAAAATAGACCTCTTGTTTCTACATAGAGCTTAGAAGGACTCAGCTAGTCAGTTTTTAATCATGTGATGTCGTAGACCTAATGGAAAAAGAGAAGAATTAGCTGTGTAGAAGGGTAAAATGAGCAATTGTAAGTACACAGTGCCATATAATATGATGATTGTAATATATTAGGAGGATAAAAACATTGATGGGAGGAGTGCTTCTTTAATAAAAAGAAATAGGGAAAGGGAAGTTGTAGAGAATAGCGATGTGATAAAATATAACTTTTATTATTATATTAGACTATTTATTAAAATGTAAACCCACAATTAAGATGCATGAGGTACAGTCTATTACTATTTAGAGCACGCATAAGTGGATGACTAATGTCCCCTTTATTTATGTATAACCATCTTAATGTAAATCCCTTACTGTTCATGAATTGCAACCTTGAGGCATAGTATTGAGGTCTTTGTAATTGTGCAAGAATATCATATATATTAATACATTATGTTGTAAATTACTGGACATGGAAAGAAATGTATCTTTATTAAAAAGAAGAATGAATTGCAAAATGATAATGGGAAGCAATAAGGGCGTCGAGGTATTGGTGGCCTAGAAGAAGCCGTATCCATTTGGCGAAACACGCGTCGAGACTTAGTCCAGGCATGTGAGATATAAAAATATATTGAGGGATAGTGTCAGAGTTAGTAAAGCAGTGCCCATATGCGTGAATACAATCTGCTCCCTGCTGACCGTCAGCTCTGTGCATGTTGCAGAGACAGTGACATCGGAGTTTTCATTGTTATATGAAGCGCCTGGCATTCTCTACTACCTTGTGGCTGCGAGGTAGAGACACCTTTGAGCGGTGAACTGTGCTCACAGCTGCATTACACAATACATCGGCATGTGGGCCAACGATTGCAAACAAAATTTATTATTTTGCAGACCCCAAAAATTATCCTAAGGCAATGTGCGCACATTCAGGATTTGAAGCAGAAATTTCTGCAGTGTTTCTGCATCTCCTTGGCAGGAGAAACGCTGCGGAAAAAACGCATGTTTTTGACACTTTTTTTTTAAGCGTTTCTTTATGCATTTTTTGAAGCGTTTTTGTACATCAATGAATGCTTTTTGTAGCTAAATAAAGTTATTTGGTGGGATATTGCTTTTTGGATTACTGTCAGAACTGGGGTGAGTATATTGGTTAATTTAAATGATTAAAGAATGTGTCTGTTGTATTTCAAATAAAGTGATTATCTGTGTCTGTATGTTTTTTTAACTTTTTACTTTACTTTAATTAGGTTTGGTGATAAAAGGTTCGGATTAACACCTTGTCATCATCAAACAAAAGAGCTAGGTGTCAGTTAATCCCATTCACCCAATCTTCATTAGCATTTCCATTCATGTAATTTCTGGGGCAGCTGTGAGCTGCTATTTGTAGACTAGGAAGGTGCCAATAGACAAACATGGTTCCTGGCTATTATTAACACCTCACAGCTGTTTCGTTAGCCGCCACGTCCCCATGAACAGCAACTAGCTGCGCTTTGGACGCAGCGTATTTTTGCTGCGTTCAAAACCCGGTGTTCTATTGCTGCACTTTTGTTGTCGGTACATGTGAATCCACGGCATATAATGACACTTCAATTGGTCAAAAAATGCAGACTAGTGTGTCCACTACAGAAATTGACATGCTGCGGGTGAGTTTGGGTACGTGGTCACGGTCAGGAGCCGCTGCAGGTTTGACGCTGGGTGTTTATACAGCGTCAATCCCGCAGCATCCAGATGTTACAGCATAGTGGATGGGATCTCTAGAAATCCCATATTCACTATGCATGCATCAAAGGCTGCGAATCACCCGTGGGCACTGACATACGGTGTGTCTTTCAGGACCACAGCATGTCAAATTCTCTTGCGGAGTCGCAAGTCTCTGCAACAGAAATTTGACCACTAGAATGTATTGAATGAGATAAATATGCATTCGTTCAGTGAACACATGTGTATTTACCTGCGTTCAACAGAATGCAATGTTTTGGATGCAGCAAAAAATATGCGTCCAAAGCGCTGATACGTCCGGATCGTGGGCACATAGCCTAAAATTAAAAAAAAATGGCGTGGGCTCCCGCGTTATTTTCATAACCAGCAGAGGGAAAGCCGACTGTGGGGGGCTGATATTAGTAGCCAGGGAAGGGGCCATTAGCCAAAAATGTTCCCTTGCTATTAATATCAGCCCACAGCTGTTTGCTTAGCCTTTACTGGCTAATTTACAGGGGGACCCCAGAAAAAAATTGACGTAGGGTCCTATAAAATCTAACCAGAAAAGTCTAAACAGACAGCTGCGGGCTGATACTAATAGCCAGGGAAGGGGCCATGGATACTAGCCCCCTCCACGGCTAATAATATCACCTCTCAGCAGTCCCAGAAATGGTGCATCCATAAGATGCGCCAAATTGGCGCTTAGACTCCGCTCTTCCCACTGCCCTGTGTAACATACCTGGTGGCGGGCTTGCATGGTGCACCATCTCTCACTATGCAAGATCGCAAACTTGATCTTCTGTCCAGTCTGCTAGCCTGGCTTCTATTCATGCTGTCTGTTTGTCTCTGTTCTGACTGCTTAGGGCGGCGGCCCGGTTACTTCCTGGTTTTTGTAGCTGCTGTGGGCACACCCCTAATGCGTCCTCAGCCTATTGCTGTCTGTCACTGGATATTTAAACCAGCTCCACCTTGAAGCTGGTGCCTGAGTAACTATTATCTTCAGAGGGCTTCTTGCCTCTGATGTGCCAGGTCCTGTTCTGTTTTTCTTGCCTGTCCGCCTTCCTGGAGGCTGTATTCCCAGGCCTGTCTGAACACGCTCCTAGCCTGTTCGTCCTGCCTTCTGGGGGCCGCATAAACTGACCTGTTATCTGTGTCTTCTAGCCTGTTTGTCCGCCATTCTGGGGGCCGCATACCCAGGCTCACTCCTGTATCTCGCTGCAGTGTCAATTCCTGTCTTAACACTCAGTTCCTGTCTGAACACTCTCCTAGCCTGTTACCTGTTTTTCTTTATGTCTGTACCTTTCCTTTTTCTGCAGAGTCTGAACCTGCACCTAACTCCTACTCGTTGTTGCTGTACTTCCGTTTGTGAGTTTGGAGTCCACTCGCTACTTCTTCGCAAGTATCTTGTGTGTATCTGGTTTTGCCTTTTCCTTCCAGTCTGTTCCGTGTGAACAGAGCCCTGTCCCCTCTGCTCTGTCTTTGCTCACCGCTTTGGCGGTTTCCCCCTTGCTCTGCCTTGCTTACCGCCCCGGCGGTTTATCTCTGCTCTGCCTTACTTACGGCTCTGGTGGTTCCTGCCCGCTCTGCCTTGTCCACCGCACCTGCGGTTTCGCTCTGCTCAGCCTTGTCTACTGCATCTGCGGTTTCTCTCTGCTCAGCCTTGTCCACCGCATCTGCGGTTTCGCTCTGCTCAGCTTTGTCCACCGCATCTGCGGTTTTGCTCTGCTCAGCCCTGTCCACCGCACCTGCGGTTTCGCTCTGCTCAGCTTTGTCCACCGCACCTGCAGTTTCGCTCTGCTCAGCTTTGTCCACCGCACCTGCGGTTTCGCTCTGCTCAGCCCTGTCCACCGCACCTGCGGTTTTGCTCTGCTCAGCCCTGTCCACCGCACCTGCGGTTTTGCTCTGCTCAGCCCTGTCCACCGCACCTGCGGTTTTGCTCTGCTCAGCCCTGTCCACCGCACCTGCGGTTTCGCTCTGCTCAGGCGTGTCCACAGCACCTGCAGTTTCGCTCTGCTCAGCCGTGTCCACCGCACCTGTGGTTTCGCTCTGCTCAGCCGTGTCCACCGCACCTGCGGTTTCGCTTTACTCTGCTTGATTACCGCATCTGCGGCTCTGAACCCGTCTCCCAGTCTGTACTGGACCCTACCCAGCCTGTGCTCTAACCTGCCTGTTCCTGTATTCCCCAGTGTGGGTCAACAGCCGTGTCCGGGGTCTGACCTGGAGTCGCACCTGGTCCCTCTGCTCGGTTCCTCCCTGGTGCACGGCGTCGTAGCCGTCGTGCGACCTGGGTCGCATCGGGTTGATACTTAGCTACGCCCCTCCAGGCCCTCTCCGGTTCATGGCACAGTGGGATCACTAATCACGCATACACCAGTCAGTCCGGGAGTGTGCATAACACCCTGTAGCGGTGGCGAGTGGGGTAATGGGGTTGGGGTTCACGTCAGCCTTGTATTGGCGGCTGACGTGAAGCCCAGGTTAGTAATGGAGAGCGTCTTTAAGACGCCCCCATTACTAACCACGTAGTAAAGTTGTCGCCGCTTTTTCAATAAATACACGGCCAGAATAAAATATTTTAATGAAATAAAAAATACACGGTTTTAATTTTTTTTTATTGTACTCTCAGTCCTCGAAGCCTTAGTCTCCTGAAAAAAAGTAAAATAAAAAACAACCATATTCCTCACCTGTCCGCGGTCACGACGTAGTTCACGATTACCGCCGTCACGATTATCTCTCGGCAATCCGGGTCACTTCTACAGCAGTGACATCAGCAATCACTGATGTCACTGCTGTAGAATACAGCAATGTATACTGACAGGAGCGTAAAATCACTCCTGTCATTGTCATTCTTGAGAATGTTCCCACGCAGCACCGGTGCCATAAAGTGTGGTCACGTGAGCTCTCAGCTAATCTTCAGCTGAGAGCTCACGTGACCGCAGGTCCTGGCAGCACAGTACACTGCTGGGAGCGAGCGCGCTCCTTGCAGTGTACCGCCAGCCGCTGGGAGGATAACATCGCCGGGGGACATCGCCGGACAGGTGAGAATAGTGTTTTTTTTTTTACTTTTTTTTTACTTCGAGAGGTTCCCGGTTCGGCTGAGGAGACTACTGCCAACCTCAGCCATGCCGCTCTCGCTGTTTTCAGCAATAGCGGCGGTCGGATGAGGGGAGTAGTACTCCTCCTCTGCCGACCCGGGTACCACTCGCAGCGTTTCCCCAGTGTTTCACCGCCCATTGGCTTTAATTGAAACGCAGCAAATCCGCAGGTATAAATATTATACCTGCGGATTTGCTGCAGTTCAATTAAAGTCAATGGGCGGGAAACGCTGTGGAAATGCTGCATAGAAATGACATGCTACGATTTTTTCCGCAATGGCAATCCTAAGCGGAAATTTCCGCATCATGTGCACAGCACATCAGGATTGCCATTGCGATAGCTGGCAGACCGATTACAAGCATTTTCGCTGCGCTTCCGTGGCGAAAACCAGCTGCGAAAACGCATCAAAAATGCTACGTGTGCCTATGGCCCATGGCCAGATTGCCCTCATAATAACATGTGCGGCGCCGCGGCACATACCGGCAGTCAGAGGCGGGGGGGGGGGAGCCCGGACTGCTCCTCCAGCAGCTGCGCATGGCCGCTGCTTCTTCTTCGGCCGGGCCAGCACTGCACCTGTTAACTTCCCTGTGTGCTGGCCCGGCCGCGTCACAGCTAGGAGACACGGCCCTGTGCGTGGCCGTGTCTGAAGTGTGACGTCACGCAGTGCGCGCCCTGCACTGCTACTTACCACCGGAGAGGAGCTGGACGATGGGAGCCGAGCCGGGGGATTGTGAGTGAGTGAGAGTGTGTGTGTGCAGGCAGATATCATTGTGTGATGTCTGTTTATATGTATTTTTGTGTTTCAAATGTGTTTTTGCGTGTATGTATAATGTATATGTTTGTGTGTGCGTGACTGCGTGCGGCCTCCTGCTGTCTCTGGGAGGGGCGCCGTGCGGCCTCCAGATGTGTATAGATGGCTACGTGCGGCCTCCAGCTGTGTATAGATGGCTACGTGCGGCCTCCCGCTGTGTATAGATGGCTACGTGCGGCCTCCCGCTGTGTATAGATGGCTACGTGCGGCCTCCCGCTGTGTATAGATGGCTACGTGCGGCATCCCGCTGTGTATAGATGGCGCCGTGCGGCATCCCCCTGTGTATAGATGGCGCCGTGCGGCATCCCGCTGTGTATAGATGGCGCAGTGCGGTATCCCACTGTGTATAGATGGCGCCGTGCGGCATCCCGCTGTGTATATATGGAGCCGTGAGGCCTCCCGCTGTGTATAGATGGCTACGTGTGGCCTCCCGCTGTGTATGGATGGGTACGTGCGGCCTCCCACTGTGTATAGATGGCTACGTGCGGCCTCCCGCTGTGTATAGATGGCTACGTGCGGCCTCCCGCTGTGTATAGATGGCGCCGTGCGGCCTCCCGCTGTGTATAGATGGCTACGTGCGGCCTCCCGCTGTGTATAGATGGCTACATGCGGCCTCCCGCTGTGTATAGATGGCTATGTGCGGCCTCCCGCTGTGTATAGATGGCTACGTGCGGCATCCCGCTGTGTACAGATGGCACCGTGCGGCCTCCCGCTGTGTATAGATGGCTACGTGCGGCTTCCCACTGTGTATAGATGGCACTGTGTGGCCTCCTGCTGTGTATAGGAGGATTGTGGCAGCTCATATTGTGTGTAGGGTCTTATACTGTATATAGAGGGTGTCAGCATACTTAATTGTGCCATTAAGTCATACAATTAATGTAAAAAAAATTAATATATTAATATTGTGCCAAATTAATTTCACGTGAACTACCACATGATCTATCACAGGGGATCATGTGACATGTCACGTGATACATCAGGTGTGTGTGTGTGGCGGGGGGGCCCGCGCCTTCTAAACTGCCTGGGGCCCTTGCTACTCTTAATCCACCCCTGTGCACTTTTAAAGGTATGTGTGCACATGGCGTCTTTTAGACTCTGGTGTACCCGCTGAGGTTTTGAAGCAGAAGACGCTTCAGGAAATTGCTGGCTGTGTTTTTCCTGAAGTGACTCATTCGGCATGTTTTTTTGTTATTGGTCTTATGGTGGCTTAGCTGCCAGCGTCTTTTTTAATTAACTGTATATATACTAGTGAGCCAATTCCAAAAAAATTCCAAAAAGGGGCCACCTGAAGAATGGTCAAGTTACTTCTTTTAACCACTTTTGCCACAAGTGGTTAATAGAAGCCTAAAAAGACTGAACATATACACAGAAAGTTGTTTTGATATTGCAGTGCATATATTCATTATTTGTAGCAGTTTTTAAGTGCTTTTTCAGGGGGAATCTGCCTGAAAAGGGCTTTATGTACACATACCCTTACAAAAACCTCAATACTATGGCCCTTGGTGGCCATTCATGAACAAAAAGGGATTTATAATATAATACATATAAAAGGGACATTAGCCAGCCTCTAAAAAATTGCAGATTGTGCCTCATGTGTCTGAATTGTGAGTTTACATTTTAAGAAATTGTCTGCCCTAAATAGTTCTTAATATAATAATAAAGGTTAATTATTATAACATCACTATTCTCTACAACTCTCCGATTCCCTATTTGTAATGACTCTCATAAATGATATGGAGAACAAATTACAGAGAACGTTGGTATTCATTAATGTGGATGCTCTTGCCTTACCTTTTAGCTAAATGAGTGATTAGGATTTATACAAAGGTGCATTTGTATTGATCAATTCAGCTCAGGAGTTGTAACATTTAAAGTGAATCTGTCAGTAGGATCAGACCTCTTAAGCCGTTTATACAGGGGGAAAATAAGTGTTTGATACACTGCCGATTTTGCAAGATTTCTCACCTACAAAGAATGGAGAGGTCTGTAATTTTTATCGTAGGTACACCTGTGAGAGACAGAATCTAAAAAAAATACAGAAGATCACATTGTATGATTTTTACATAATTAATTTGCATTTTATTGCATGAAATATTTGATACAATAGAAATACAGAATTTAATATTTGGTACAGAAACCTTTGTTTGCAATTACAAAGGTCAGACATTTCCTGTAGTTCTTGACCAAGTTTGCACACACTGCAGCAGGGATTTTGGCCCACTCCTCCATACAGATCTTCTCCAGATTTTTCAGGTTTCAACATTGAGTTTCAACTCCCTCCAAAGATTTTCTATTGGGTTCAGGTCTGGAGACTGGCTATTACACTCCAGTACCTTGAACTGCTTCTTACTGAGCCGCTCCTTAGTTGCCCTGGCTGTGTGTTTTGGGTCATTTTCATGCTGGAAGACCCAGCCATGATCCATTTTCAATGCTCTTACTGAGGGAAGGAGGTTGTTGACCAAAATCTCGCAATACATGACCCCATCTATCCTCCCTTCAATACGGTGCTGTTTTCCTGTCTCCTTTGCACAAAAGCACTACCAAAGTATGATGTTTCCACCACCATGCTTCACAGTTGGGATGTTGTTCTTGGGGTTGTACTCATCCTTCTTCTTCCTCCACAGTGGAGTTGATACCAAAAAAACTATTTTGGTCTCATCTAACCACATGACCTTCTCCCATTCCTCCTCTGGATCATCCAGACGGTCATTGGCAAACTTCAAACGAGCCTGGACATGTGCTGGTGTGAGCAGGGTGACCTTGCGTGTACTGCAAGATTTTAATCCTTGACAGCGTAGTTTGTTACTAATGGTAATGTTTCAGACTGTGGTTCCAGCTCTCTTCAGGTTATTCACCAGGTCCTCCCGTGTAGTTCTGGGCTGATTCCTGACCTTTCTCAGAATTTTTTACCCCATAAGGCAAGATCTTGCATGCAGCCCCAGACCGAGGAAGATTGACAGTCATCTTGTGTTTCTTCCATGTCCTACTAATTGTGCCAACAGTTGTTGCCTTCTCACCAAGCTGCTTGCCTGTTGTCCTGTAGCCCACCCTAGCCTTGTGCTGGTCTACAATTTTGTCCCTGGTGTCCTAAGACAGCTGTTTGGTCTTGGCCATGGTGGAGAGGTTGGAGTGTGATTGATTGAGTGTGTGGACAGGTGTCTTTTATACAGGTAACAAGTTCAAACAGGTGCAATTAATACAGGTAATGAGTGCAGAGTAGGAGGGCTTCTTAAAGAAAAACTAACATGTCTGTGAGAGCCAGAATTCTTGCTGGTTGGTAGGTGATCAAATACTTATTTAAAGCAATAAAATGCAATTTAATTATGTAAAAATCATACAATGTGATTTTCTGTATTTTTTTTAGATTCTGTCTCTCACAGTTGAAGTGTACCTATGATAAAAATTACAGACCTCTACATTCTTTGTAGGTGGGAAAACTTGCAAAATCGGGAGTGTATTAAATACTTATTTTCCCCACTATATTGGCATGTAGGTCACAGGAAGCTGAATAAAATGATACCTTGATATCTGCGATCCGATGTTTTATTCCAGAAAAATCCATGTTTTTCTTAGATGTCAATGAGCTGTTGATATCTATGGGCTGGACACAGATCTTCCCAAGAATCTGCCTCAAGAGATTATTTTAAATGAAAGGGGGCATTACCAGTGTGAGACACGTAGATCAGCAGAGCAGACTGTCGGTCATTACATGTCTCACACTGGTAACGCCTCCTTTCATTTAAAATAATCTCTGGATGCAGATTCTCAGGGAGATCTATGTCCGGGAACGTCAACCATGTCCTTCAAGGCCGTAGGATCGGCAATAGTGGGAACAGAGGAGGTGCCGAGCACAGACCAGCGAACCCATCGGACTGGAGAATGACAATTAGCATATGATGCGGGACAATTATTAAAGGCATTTTCTGTGATATGCAGGGGTGCTAGGCTCTTATAAACAGGTTGGTGGAATGCTGTTTAAGACACTTTAAAGGTGGCGGATTTAGTTTATGAAGGAAAAACCTGATGACAGTCTCTCTTTAAGAATTACTTGCGATGCTGGATACCCTTGTGTGTGTATAAGGTAATCTTCTTCTGAGTCTATTTTGCTATTATTTTGACATTGACAATGATGTTAACCTTAGTTTTGCCTCTGGATTCCACCTACATCTTACTCTTTTGAGTCTTTCATCTCACACTTGAGGTTTAACCTCACGGTGGATGTTTCCTCCCTTGCCTGTTATATTTTTTGTCTCATCCTCTGGTTTCTCACATCTCCTGGTGATGAGCCATGGCTTCATTCCAGATTTTGCTTCTACTTTTGCTCTGGACATTCAATATCGGAAACTTCTCTGGGAACCATGATCTGGGAATATGACCTGGAAAGTCCATCCCTCCTTGTTAGTGTAAAAACATTTTTTTATTTTATTTTAAAAATAGACCCATGGTGGTTAAAAACAAATCCAAAACATATACTCACCTATAAGAACCCCGCTGTCCCTCAATACTTCAGCTCATGTCCTCCTCTAATCCCCTCGATTTCTATTCTAGCAGAGAACTTCACGTGGTCCTCCACAGAAAGAAGCAAGAGGAGGAGACATGGGCAACAGTAGAGAGGAAGGGTGGGGGTCTGGTGGGTGAGTATATGTTCTATTTATTTTAATATATGATTTTATTAAAGATGTTTCATTTTTACAACATAATTCCATGTTATATAAAAATGCATCCAAATATTTTTCTTCCATTGTGCATTTGCCTCAATGACAGGGTGAACAGAGTACATATGGTTGCTTTTGTCTCTAAGCTTCTGTTTTATTCTTTAGGTGTCCATCCAAAGTCTTATATTGAATGGTCCCTTGTAAGGTAGTTTAACTCTTCTCTTCACCACTCTACCTATTGCTGTTTATTTTTGTCATTAAAATACAAAAAGGCATAGGCAAATTCTATAAAGGGTTAAGTATTGCTACAATTTTCACTGAGCCATGATCTACACCAGAATTCTTGATAATGATTGGGCTTTATTTTTCTACAGGTATGTGATGCAATTTACAGGAATTGGCTACATTATCAGTTTAAAGAGAATCTTTCACTAGTTTGAGCATGTTCTCGCCGCATCATGGAATAGTGGCTGCAGAGCTGGGTAAAACAAAGTTTTTATTTTTTATTTTCTCCTCCCAAATGCAGAAATATTAGTGTCACGCAAGGTGAGGGAAGGAACAACTGTACAACAACGGGAAGAGGGGGAAGGGAGTCCAACAACTAGGGAAAGGGGGAGTGCCGACCCCTACGCAGATCTAATATCACCCTGACTCCCCTATCGTCCCTAAATAGGTTACGCACCTATCACCGAGCAGGAACCTAATCCCTGAATGTCCCTAGAGCTAGGCCCTAGGTAGGGAGGGGACGGGGTGAACACTAGCCAGGCCCCACTGTAACTAAATATTAATTCTCATACCTCATTAGAAAAAAATCAAAAAATGGTAATTCTTGTGCTATCAAAATTTGTAAGTTTATTACATCAAATAATACAAAATTACACAGCCAACAGACTAAACCCTTATATAAAATAGCCCCTAAAAAAGACCCATTTAAAAGACTTGGGCAGTGTGGTTCTAGATGACAGTATTATTTGGCATCATGATTATGTCATCAAAATTAAGTGGTGAACATGATACAAGAGTTCAATTCATATATTCCAGAGATAGGGTTACATGGATAACATATATTAGGGTTACATGGATAATATATATTATAAATTACATATATTTACAGCTTTATGATAACAACCATTTATAACAGTGATTATAGTTGCAATACATGATTCTAGAATGGATATTAGAAGCTAATAAATGTATCACATATAATTTAAATTTTGTATCATGATCATTATCTCAATGGGTCAAGAAATCATACAGTTATAAGATATAAAAAGCCACCCAGAGACTGATCAGGATAGTAAGGGCAAAGAAAATTGCTGTGACCCCCAACGCTTGATGAAGATCTATTTAGCCAGCAGTAAATATACAGACTATGTGCCATCTTACTGGAAACCACACTGCCTCGTACCCCAACGTGCGTTTCACGTTCTGCTTCGTCGGGGGGTGTGAGAATTAATATATGTCATATTGAGTATCCTCATTATCTTCCTAAATAGAATAATATATTGGAAATGAGTCTGATTATCCGTTTATGCGTATTTATCCCACTGTAACTAAAGACAACAAGGTAAACAAATAAAGGGGATACACTTAGCTTGAGAAGACACAAGAGAGATAACGCCAACTGTCCTCCAAGGTAGATCCAAGAAGAAGCTAGCCGACTACTAGCACTCCAGGCATGGACAGAGGAACATAGAACTATTACCGGCGACTCTCTGGAGACACTGAGAGTTTTTAACTACCAAGCAAGGCTGTGTCAATTAGCAGCAAAAGGTGGAGATCGCTGCTGGGTTCTAAAGGGAGAAGGATATCACTACACTACAGAGATGAGAAGATCAAGAAAGCATCTGCAATGCCAAGCGCAATGACCTTCTACAGCCGGATCCAGAGCAACTGTCTGTCACTTTTTATACACCCGTGACAACTAGCTTGTAAGGTTTAGGTTACAATTGATAATAACCCTAACTGGGTGTTACTAGAGATTTTTCCCTGGGGGCGTGTACTTCTTCCCCTGCAGGATGTTGACCAATCATAAGCAGACGGTGTCATGCAGGAGAAAAAAGAACACGTCCCCACATTAACCTAGAACATACTTTCTCCTGTGTGAGACATGCAATGACAGACTATCTGTTCTCCAGGCAGTCTGTTCTATTAAGTGATCTCACTGCAGAGCTGTCTGTGATTAGAAAGTGTCAGGAGCAAAGCTAAGATGATTACAAAGGTGATTACTAATACTTCTTCAGATTTTAACTCACAGCAGTCAGAGTGGGGAGTAGGGAGAGGCTGTACATCAAAGCTGAACTGTATCTCATTACAAACACTTCTAGCAACTCTCCTCTCACAGTGCTGTCAGCTCTGCTGTACTGACCCTCCCACCACACTGTCTGTTGTGAGATGAAAGCTGAAAAAGTGTTTTTAATCACGCTCATCTCTCTCTACTCCCAGCACTTTGCAATCCCACACAGCTCTCTAGTAAGACCAGTGAGAGCAGGGCTGTCTGTCATTGCATGTCTCACACAGGAGAAAGCCTAATCTAAGCTATTGTGGAGGCGTATTCTTTTTTTTCTCTGCATAACACTTCCTGATTAATATTATTGTTCAACATCATGCAAGGAAAGAAGAACAAATTAAAGAAGAGGATGGGCACCATAAATACAGTCATATGAAAAAGTTTGGGCACCCCTATTAATCTTAAGCTTAATGTTTTATAAAAATTGGTGTTTTTGCAACAGCTATTTCAGTTTGATATATGTAATAACTGTTGGACACAGTAATGTTTCTGCCTTGAAATGAGGTTTATTGTGCTAACAGAAAATGTGCAATCTGCATTCAAACAAAATTTGACCGGTGCATAAGTATGGGCACCCTTATCATTTTCTTGTTTTAAATACTCCTGCCTACTTTTTACTGACTTACTAAAGCACTTTTTTTGGTTTTGTAACCTCATTGAGCTTTGAACTTCATAGCCAGGTGTATGCAATCATGAGAAAAGCTACTTAAAGTGGCCACTTGCAAGTTGTTCTCCTGTTTGAATCTCCTCTGAAGAGTGGCATCATGGGCTCCTCAAAACAACTGTCAAATGATCTGAAAACAAAGATTATTCAACATAGTTGTTCAGGGGAAGGATACAAAAAGCTGTCTCAGAGATTTAACCTGTCAGTTTCCACTGTGAGGAACATAGTAAGGAAATGGAAGAACATAGGGACAGTTCTTGTTAAGGCCAGAAGTGTCAGGACAAGAAAAACATCAGAAAGGCAGAGAAGAAGAATGGTGAGATCAGTCAAGGACAATCCTCAGACCACCTCCAGAGAGCTGCAGCATCAACTTGCTGCAGATGGTGTCACTGTGCATCGGTCAACTATACAACGCACTTTGTACAAGGAGAAGCTGTATGGGAGAGTGATGCGAAAGAAGCCGTTTCTGCAAGTACGCACAAACAGAGTCGGCTGAGGTATGCAAAAGCACATTTGAAGAAGCCTATTTCTTTTTGGAAGAAGGTCCTGTGGACTGATGAAACCAAGATTGAGTTGTTTGGTCATACAAAAAGGCGTTATGCATGGTGCCAAAAAAACACAGCATTCCAAGAAAAACACTTGCTACCCACAGTAAAATTTGGTGGAGGTTCCATCATGCTTTGGGGCTGTGTGGTCAATGCCGGCACTGGGAATCTTGTTAAAGTTGAGGGACACATGGATTCCACTCAGTATCAGCAGATTCTTGGCAATAGTGTTCAAGAATCAGTGATAAAGTTGAAGTTACGCAGTGGATGGATCTTTCAGCAAGACAATGATCCAAAACACCGCTCCAAATCTACTCAGGCATTCATGCAGAGGAACAATTACAATGTTCTGGAATGGCCATCCCAGTCCCCAGACCTGAATATCATTGAACATCTGTGGGATCATTTGAAGAGGCTGTCCATGCTCGGCGACCATCAAACTTAACTGAACTGGAATTGTTTTGTAAAGAGGAATGGTCAAAAATACCTTCATCCAGGATCCAGGAACTCATTAAAAGCTACAGGAAGCGACTAGAGGCTGTTATTTTTGCAAAAGGAGGATCTACTAAATATTAATGTCACTTTTCTGGTGAGGTGCCCATACTTATGCACCTGTCAAATTTTGTTTGAATGCAGATTGCACATTTTCTGTTAGTACAATAAACCTCATTTCAAGGCAGAAACATTACTGTATTCAACAGTTATTACATATATCAAACTGAAATAGCTGTTGCAAAAACACCAATTTTTATAAAACATTAAGCTTAAGATTAATAGGGGTGCCCAAACTTTTTCATATGACTGTACTTAGTAAATAGTGACAGGGGTTTTGCAAACAATGTAGTATAGCACCACCATGGTTAGAAGAAGAAAGCAGAGCCACATTTGATAATGTCTGTGCACACCTGAAGTATCAAATATGCAAAATTTATTGTAGAAATATAATAGTTCACATCCCCCTTTAAAACAATTAGAACACAAGGGCACTCTCCCATTATATAATAATTAGGAGATCAATAACAGCCCACCCATGTAATAATGGGGCTCCTCTCACTTTCAATGCAACAGGAGAAAGCCAGTTCTAAGCTATTGTGGGGGCGTGTTCTTTTTTCATCTGAATGATGCCTCTTGCTTATTATTGGTCAACATCATGCAAGGGAAGAAGTAAACACCCCCAGAGAAGAATCTCTGGTAATGCACTGTTGGGCTTATCATGAATTATGACCTAATTTTTACAAGCTAATATCTTCGCAACAGAGAGAAGAAATTAAAAAAATAAAAACTACATTTTATTTAGCTCGGCAGCCTCTATTTTAAGATGTGGCCAGTTTAACATGCTGAAACTGGTGAAAGATCCTCATTAAGTGTGGAAAGGGTGGGTAGCGGCCCTTGATAATAAGCTGATCATTGGAATTCTTCTGCTAAATCCGCTGTAGTCTGGAAGGAAACGCTTCAGCAAGTTTTCAATTTCCCTGAAATGTCGCCACAGGGAAAATGAAGCAATACATTGGGTCAATTGAACATCAATAGACTGTCCATGTAATGCACTGACATGCTGGGTACTCTAGAGTCAGAGACATTTTTTATACCAACCTTCCACTGTGGATACCTCTCCCCTCCATTACCTCTGCATTAACAAATAATGTGAAAAATGCCTTTTCTAATCCAGACAACCCATTTACATGAACAGTGTTAACTTCTTAAGGTTCCATTATTTGTTGACATTTGTTACTTCTACTTCATGAAAGTCCATTTCTATTTTTGCCATTTATATTATAGAGAATTTGCCTTTCACACAATTAGGAATTGTCCATTTCGGTCTCAGGTTTTGCTTAGATCATCCAGATAAGTTTATCTGTAGATATGTGAATTTTTTTGGACTTGCAAAGCAACTTGCAAAACAACACTGATGCTTTATGCCTGACTATAAGCCTATTTGCCTACCGTGGTATTTTAAATGGAATCTGTCAGTAGGATCAACCCTCCTAAGCTGTCTATATGGGTATGTAGGTCGTAGGAAGCTGAATAAAACGACACCTTGGTATTTGTAATCTGATGTCTTATTCCTAAGAAATCCATGTTTTTTCAAAATGTAAATGAGTTGTTAATATCTATGGGCCGGACATAGATCTCCCTGAGAATCTGCCTCCAGAGCTTATTTTCAGTTAAAGGAGGGATTACCAGTGTGAGGCATGTAGATCAGAAGACCAGACTGTCTGTCATTATATGTCTCACTCTGGTAACTCCTCCTTTCATTTAAAATATGTTCTGGAGGCAGATTCTCAGGGAGATCTATCTCCGGCCCATAGATCTTAACAGCTCATTTACATATTAATAAAAATGTGGATTTTACTGGTTATAAGACATCGGACTACAGATATCAAAGTATAATTGTTTTCAGCTTCCTATGATTTACAAACCCATACAGACGGCTTAGGAGGGTGGATCCTACTGATAGATTCCCTTCAAATAAAGCTGTCCTCCATCCCCTGATGACACCCATTTCAGAGTTTTGTGGATATAGGCTTCATCTACATCCACAGCTTTCCCTATGTGTATTAACTCAGATTCCTGACATGTAGCAATGGAGTTTAGATCTTCAGAAATCTACTTTCACACCGCTGAGCTCCATATTTAGAATCTGTTCACTTGTACTCTTCCTATTTTACATGAGCTGCTCAAGTAAAGCTAGCAATGTTTCATTAAATATTTATCAGCACTTCGGCTACCTCTTTATATCAGGGGACAATCACAAGGTAGAGATTTCAGCATGTGATATGTTTCAATTTATAAAATACTTTCTGAAAAAAGATTTAGATTCTTATTTGCATTCGTATGAAGACAAAATAAAATTTTCACAACCAGTGTTACGTAAAGTCAGATAATTGCTGATGGGCAAAAAAATGTGATGGAACCTTATCTATAATATTTACAGAGGATTCTCCCCCTTTTTAGAAGAAAGTAAACAGCACAATTCCTCGGCTGACACTCAAATGCCAAATCTTGGGCACCTCATGTGATTATTAGGCCCCTGTCCCCACAACACAAGCCATGATGTCGCAGTGCCTAGTAATGTCAAAAGCCACGCAGAATGCCGGCATTCAAGTGCCGGTCACGGAGGTTCTCCGTGCCGGTCACGGAAGTTCTTAGTGCCCTGGTGCTGCTGCCATGGAGTACTGACGTGGACACCAGATCAGGGTACTTCAAATCTTTTTTCTCAACTGTAATGTCTTTATAGTGGTTGGAGCTCTGTTGTTCTAACACAGAGATCAAAGACATAAAGTCAAGAAGTCAATAACAGTACGTCATAAGCTCCTTCTAGTAGTAGCTATAGGATGACTGAATATTATAATTTGTCTATGCAGGGGATTTGGGGCAGCGCATCAGAAAATTACTAGAAATCTCTATCCACTATAAGGATATGTCATCGTAAAAGTACTAATTATTGAAATTTTTGCACAAAATTGACTCATAGTGAGGATTTTAATATTTGGCTTTGAATTCCCACTCTGAGAATTTGTTGCAGAAAATTCTGCCGCTGAAAATAGATGGCAGTCATCTAAATAGGTGTGTTTCAGATGAACGGGACAGTTTAACAAAATCAACAGCATGTCCGCAAATTGCGAACATACCCTAAAACATGTGAAATCTGGAGCAATTCTGCAGGAAAATCCACACATGACCTGTACATATTTTGTTGCAGGATTTGGTGCAAATAAGCTGCAGATACACCAGAAAAAAAACCTTCAGAAAATAGGCCCTGTATGAACATAAAGCTGGGCAGAATACTCTTTGGCTTGTATACTGTCCACACCACTTGTCCATATCACTCGTTGCATTTCTAAAGGCCCCCATACATCATTATAGCTGTTTGGCCAACAGCCATCTCTCTCAACTCCCACCATATGCATTCGAGTGCTCCGGTGTTCTTCAAGAGACCTGATGACAAACCCTAGTGGTGGTTGATCTCACGGAGAACAAAACAACTCTCCCTGACAGATCATCTAGGGCAGTGTTCCCAACTACAGTCCTCAAGAGTCACAAACATATCATGTTTGCAGAATTTAAGGAAATCCTACAGGTGATGTAATTCTCACCTGAACAATACAAAGGAAATCATCAAAACATGATCTGTTGGTGGCACTTGAGGACAGGAATTGGGGAACACTGATCTAGGGCAAGTGAAGCCTATGCCATGTCCAATTTTGGATTGTTTTTTCTTGCACTAGGTGATCTGTCGGGGAGAGTCAAGGTGCCCTCATACACATTAGACTGTCGGCCAATCCTGCCGAAATCGGCAGGTTTGGTTTACGATTGTCTAATGTAAATGGGGGTCTAAATTTGGGAGGGCGATTTACTTCCTTCCTCAGATGGCCAAAAGGATCTTATCGCCAGTGCCTACACCTGTAATGTGTGAGTTACAAATGTTGGAGTTGTTCCAGGGTGAGTTAATTAACCTATAGGAAATAGGCTTATAAAGAATTTAGAAATAAAGTAGATGGTATTAGTTATACATATTGTTTGATAAACCAGGGACTCATGAAAGAAAATCACATCCTCTGAGATTAACCTGGTATTAGTTTACTGGAAGACAGTACAAAACAGTAAGGTATTTGTGTTCTAATTATTTTGGAGGCTGATTCAATATCACCAAGTGTAAGTTACATGACTAGGGTATTGTATAGCTCTGGACTGAAAACCTAAAACTGGCTCAATCCCTCCCTCAACTCTTTTACACCTAGAATAAAGACACATGACAAATGGACGATGATGGAATAAGTAGGCCACAGCAGCCTCTTTATTAACAAACATTTTAAACATTACATTATAAAATACATATAACCAAGTGAAGGTCTTGGATGGCCTTACCATGTGGCACCTAAGAAGCAATGTCCAGTCGCTTCACACCAAGTTGGGACTGATAACATGTCAAGATACCACATCATTAGCTCTTTCCACCATATATCATACTTCCGCTTCCAGGGGAAACTATCCAACTCCATCCATGACCAGGTCCTCCACCTCCAATGGGTACCTACCCCCATTAATAAGAGCCATCCACGGCCTCCTCACCACCACCTCGAGTAAACAGAAGCACTTGTGCTTGTGAGCTTTGCCGCACATAAACTGTTTTTTCAACTGCCTCCCGCATACCAAAACTCCAGATATTCATACCTACCTCATTCAAATGGCTCCATCCGACGGTAAATCACCCTGCTTGTGAACTTCCAGGTCCTAGTGTCTAACCAAGATACCATGACCTGCTACAAAACGGGAAATTACCTTATTTTTTTTTTTTTAAACCAATTATTTTTATTTAGGTTTCAAAAAATTTTACAGCAAACAGTTATTAATATACATATAACAATTCACATAACGTGTAATAATACAGTCAAAACCCTCTCCCCCCTCCCGCCAATACTCCTTATGCCGGGCATACCTGGGAACATTGACAATCATATTACCGCCATCCATGCGGACCATATTTTCCCAAAAGTTCTCTCTCCATGCCTCCGCCTGTAAATGCTTTCCTCTAAATGCATTACCGTATGTGTCTGAGCAATAAATTCCCTCCTAGTGGGGGGTTCCGAATCTGTCCATTTTCGTGCTATTAGTTTGCGTGCCACATATAGCAATCGCGCTATCGCCACTTTGTAATGTTCTGAGACAGGTATTCCATCCACCTCCCCCAAAACACACAGCACCGGGTTTCTGTCAATTGTACATGTATAAGCCCTCTCAATTTTGCTGACAACGACCAACCAATAAGCCACCAACCGTGGGCATGACCATAGCATGTGTAGCAGTCTGGCCTGGTCCGTGCCACATCTAGGGCAATTGGAATCTCCCCTCAAGCCCGCCTTGTACAGGCGCAGCGGTGTTTTGTATGTCCTATGTATTATGTATAATTGGGAAATCCGTGCCTGCTCGCTTAAAGAGATCTTCGGGACATATTCTAGAATCGCCTCCCATTGTTCTGTTGTGAGGGTACCCACCTCCCTTTCCCATTTACTCTTTGCAATGAGGTGATTCCCCACCAGATAGGAGTGCAGTAGGTCATGATATAAGCTCGATATGACTCCCCTCGTCCCTCCCTTCATACACACAAAGTCTAGTACAATGTCACCCTGAACCGTCATGTCTCCCAATCCACACTGTGCCCTCCAAGCATGTCGAAGCCTATAGTATTGAAATCCCCATACCAAAGGCAAATCAAATTCTTCTCTCAATTTCTCAAAGGTCTTCAGGTCCGTTCCACTCTGCAGCTGGCACACATATCTCACTCCTTGCGCCTTCCAATTGCCCATTTGACACAGCTTATTAAGTTCCGGCAGATGTTCATTGCCCAACACCGGTGAGTACTTAGTCAGCCAGTCCACCCCCCTGATCTTTTTAATAGTGTCCCATACCTTCTGAGTCAAGCCTAAGGTAGGATATATTGCTCCCAATTTCTTAAAGGTACCATCCTCTAACGCCTGGACCAGTGGGCGTCTCCCCGACACATGTACCAGCACCCGGCAAGCTGCCCCTCCACAATCGGGCTCTCTCCATCCCCTGACATGCTGGCCTTGTACTGCCAAGAAATAGACCCAGGGATTGGGAGCGGCCAATCCTCCCTCCTCCTTCCCATTTTGCAGCGTTCCCAATTTAATCCTTGCCTGCCTCTTGCCCCATATCAAGGATCTGAAGATAGAATCAATACCCTGAAACCGTTTTTTTGGTAGCCATATCGGTGAGTTGTGCAAAACGTACATTAGTTGTGGCATAAGGACCATCTTAATCAGGTTAGTTCTACCCGTCACCGTCAAAGTCAATTGGCACCATGCGCCTATTTTCTTTTTAAATTTCTCTAGCAGAGGAACTAAATTCAGATCCGTGAATCGTGTCAATGGAAGCGCCACCCATATCCCAAGGTATTTAAATTGTGAAACCAGCTGGAGCTGCTTCCCCCTCTCATCTATCTCCTCCGCTTTTATTGGTCTATCTACAGCCATGACATAAGACTTGTGCCAGTTTATCTCCAGTCCCGAAATGCTCCCAAATTGTTTAATTACATCCATCGTGCACCCCAATGTCTCTCCTGCATTTTCCAGAAATAACAGGATGTCATCGGCATACAGTGATATTTTTTCTTCCAGCCTCCCAAATTTAAATCTGACCACTCCTCTCTCAGCTCTTATTTTGGCCGCCAGGGGCTCCACTGCCACCGCAAACAATAGCGGGGACAGCGGGCACCCCCGCCTTGTGCCCCTATGTAAGTCAAACATCCCGGACCGTTCACCATTCACCTTAACTACCGCCCTTGGGGATGAGTACAATAACTTCACCATGAATGCGGGGCCAAATCTCATTATTTCCATGATTTTCCATAAATATTCCCATTCCACGCTATCAAATGCTTTCCTAGCGTCCAACGACATCACTATTCTCCCGCCACCATTATCAGCAGGCAGCTGCATATTAAGAAATAATCTTCTCAAGTTAACAGCCGTGGAGCGGTTGGGCATAAAGCCCGACTGGTCCTCGTGAATAACAGTATGCGCAACCCCGGTGAGCCGGGTGGCCAGGATCTTAGCGAGTATTTTGACATCCGTTGTCAACAACGATATGGGCCTATACGACTCCGCATCCATGGGGTCTTTCCCCTCCTTTGGCAGAACCACTATCACCGCTTCCTCCATTGATCTCGGTAACGCCCCCTTCTCCAAAGCCTCATCAAACACAGATTTCAATTTTGGGGCTAGCAGTTCCACCAGCTCCATGTACACCTCCCCAGGTAGACCATCAGCACCCGGTGATTTGTTATTGGGCATAGACAGAATTGCACATTCCACCTCCTCCACACTCACAGGTTCATTCAACCTTAACCTATCTTCCTCAGACAATTTAGACAGTGAGATGCCCTCCAAGAATTCCTCTAAGGCCCCCTCTGTGTCCCGTACTCTTGAATTGTACAGTGCCATGTAATATTCCTTAAAGACCTCCAATATGTCCTTTGTGTCTGTCAGAGTCGTCCCCGTTTGGTCTCTCAACCTGTACACCCTGGAAGACTCCCTCTGTGCCGCAGATATCACCGCCAACAAGTGACCCACTCTCTCTCCTTCCTCAAAGAATTGGGCTTGCTGAAATGCCCTTTTCCTCTCGGCTTGCATCATGTGCAGTTTATTAACTGCCTCCTGTGCCAATTTTAGTCTATTGTGAGCTACACTCGTTGGCGCCAAAATCATGTCTGCCTCTGCCCTTGTCAAGTCATCCTTTATTTGTTGATCTGCCAATTTAGTTTTGGTCTTACACCGTGAGATCTCACTTATAAAGAGTCCCCTCGTAAATGCCTTCATAGCCTCCCACACCACTGTAGCCTCAGCACTCCCTTCATTGACTTGGAAGAAGTGCTCTAGTTCTTTGGTTATGCCACCCATATCCACCACTTTAAGCCACGTCGGGTGAAGACGCCAACCTCCCCTCTGACCCTGAGCAGATCCCACTAGAAGTGTGACAACCATAGGACTATGATCCGATAGAGTCCTCTGTAGGTATTCCACCTCCCCAACCATCCCATCCATAGCAGTATCCCCAAAAGCCAGGTCTATCCTTGACAGTGTTCCGTGTGTAGCCGAGTGACACGAGAAGGTCCTCTTACCCTCATTTCGTACTCTCCACAGATCCACCAGCCCCAGCTCCCCCACGTAGGTGCCAAATGCAGTCATTCCGTCCCGTCCAGCTTCCATACCTGCCGGACGTACTTTATCCCAGTAATCATTCATGGTGTTGTTAACATCTCCCATAATCAACATCGGAGCCTCCCCCCATCTGGCCGTCAAGTCCATTACTGCTTGAAGTTCCTTTTTAGAATAAGGTGGAGGGATATATAAAGCCACTAAAATCATTTTGTGTCCATACAATTTGCACGCAATCCATACATACTGCCCTTCACTGTCTACTTGCACTGCCAGCTCTTCATAATGTGCGTTTTTGTGCATTAGGACTGACACCCCCCTGGAGTACGAGGAATAAGTAGAATGATATGTCTTTAACATCCACCCTCTCGATAGCCAGTGCCTAGTATCTCTAGTGAGATGGGTCTCCTGTAAGCACGCAATCATAGGATCACAAGATCTGATGTGATTCAGAACTGCTGCCCTCTTAATCCTGTCAGATATACCACGTACATTCCAACTTAAAATCCGAACCGTACGGTTACTCATTGTGCATTAGAAAAAACAATCCACCATCATCAAGTAACATCTTTCCATTTTGTTCCCCAGCATACCAGGTCAAACAGCATAAGCAACCCCATTTTCCCGCAAATCCAACCCATCCACCTTCCCCCCCTCCCTCCCCCTCCCCCCACCCCCTCCCCCCACCCTTCTCTTGTCACTCTCTTCCCAACGTGAGAGTGGGAGCTCAAAGAACCTGAGCAACATCGTAGTATACCGCATATCAACATGCGCCGTGTCCTCCTCCAGCATTGGCAGTCTCTCCACCACATAATCAATAGTATGCATAGTCCCAAACCATTAATCAAACAAATTAACTATAAAACTATAAAACGTAGATCCCAGCAGGGGTTTCTCCCCCTCCTCTGCGGTTTCGCAGAGCAATGTAGAACCACAACCCTGTCCAGTAGTCAGGATAGCAGGGTCGTGTATTCACCGTGCCGAGTCCTCAGCTTCTCTCAATTTGCTCCGGTTCCGCTCCAACCACGAAGCGGCCTCTACCGGTGACGGGAAAAAATTGACCTTTCCAAAGGCTTCCACTCTTAATTTAGCAGGATAAATTGTAGAGTATTTCACATTCAAAGAGCGGAGCTGTTTCTTCACTTCACCATACCGTAGCCGCAGCTTTTGCACCTCAGCCGAGTAATCCGGGTATATTTCAATGCGTTTGCCCTCCAGGGTGAGATCTGTCAATTTTCTGGCCTTACGTAAAATAGTGTCCCGGTCTCTGCAGTTCAGGATTCTGGCTAACATCGTACGAGGGCCCTCTCCAGGCACTGGGGGTCTCATGTGCACACGATGGGCACGCTCCACAGCAAACACCCTCGACAGGATATTAGACCCAAACTTTCCCAGCAGCCAGGTTTCAACAAAGGTCGTGGGGTCAGCACCCTCAGCTCTTTCAGGGATGCCCACAATACGCAAATTGTTCCTGCGTGACCGGTTTTCCAGGTCATCGTTTTTATTAGCCACTACCGTGATCCTCTGAGTGTGCTGTTGTTGCGTCTTTTGCACTGAGGTTAAATGATCTTCTGTTACGCCAACTCTGCCCTCCACCTCAGTAAATCTGGCTGTAACTTTCTGCATAGAAGCCTCAATGCCTCCCATGTCGGCTTTCAGACCATTCACCTGCTTTGTCAGAGCAGTTAAAGCAGTCTTGCAGTATAAGACAGCCTGGAATACATCTCGCAGAGTCGGCTCTGCCTCATCTGAACTTTCAGCTGCCAGCACAGTGTCACCATCCCCCTCCTCCTGCTGTACATTATGTAGCACAGGCATCTCCTCACCGTCTTCCTCCTCATCTCCATGCTTCTCACTGCCTTCACTTCCTTCTTCATCTGCCTCCATGCCCCTCGCATACCTGTGCAGCCGTGCTGAAGCCTCCAGCCTCCGTGCATAGGCTGTGTTCCTCCTTCCCGCCTCTTCCTCTGTCTCGGTGCCATCTTGGGCTGAGGCACTGCTGCAGGCCCCGGCATCCTTCTGCCTTTTGCGGCCCATGTTGGTCTCTCTGAGTCTGGCAGAAGCTCGCCTCTGACTCCCGGGACCCTCAGACAGCAGTTCCTGATAAGGGATTTGGCTGATTCGGGCTCTGTGCAGGATAATTGAAGCTAATGGTGGTGGAGAGGCACTGCCACCCGACCTCTCACATCAAGAGCTAGGCCACGCCCCCCGGGAAATTACCTTATTGACTTCCCCCCTAGCCCTGTTCAAATAAACCACAGATTTTGCATTCCACCATTTTAGTCTAGTTACCATCCCAAACTATACCAGTAGGATACCAGGAAAAAGAACCATAATCGCAGCATATGAAACTTAATGTGACATTCCTTACGGCAGAAATTTCACTCTAGTCCCTGACTGGAGTAAGATTCTTGGAGAGTTGCTCACGGAGGTGCACCCTACTCGTCAGACACTCTAGATTTATTAAAAGGTGAGCAACTCTTAATGAATCAGGAGCGTCTGACTCCAACATGCCCCTTCATCTCCAGTCTTGAATCGAGGACATAATATTTTCAAAGAACTCATCATGACATTGTTATGATACTGGTGTTACACTGCTCGAATCCAGTGGCCGAAGGAGCACAAGCAGGAACAGCAAGCAGTAGTAGAAGTTCTTGGAGTTAGCAAAGGACTTGTAGGAAACAAGCTGTAGATAGGTGAGAACAATCTGGGTAAGACAGTCCAGGAGCTGGAGACTGGACCTTGACAAACAGCTAGACACAATACTCAAGCAATGAGTGAGAGATCCATATGACTTTAAGTAGGCCCAAACAAGGCACAAGATGGATTCCACAGGTTCAGGATTCCACAGGTTCAGAATCTGCTATCTTAGTAAAGGGCAATTGCAGAACACACAAGCAGCCTCCAGTGGTAAGGAATGGAATTGCAGCACAATTATTAAGGTGAACAATAGCAGCCACTAGTGGTCAAACTGTAGAATGACAACAGAAATCCTGACAGACATTTATAATGTTCATCATGTGTGTTTGACATCACATGAAATGCATCAGACTGTTTAACCAGCCTCAAGTTGCCTTTTGGTGCATGACACCGTATAAAAAAAATTCCCAATATATTGACATGTGTTCATGTCATGTGTTCGCCTTTAATCACAACTTTACATATAGAATTAATGCAGGTAAGAAGTTTAGTAACTTTGTAAATGTATTGCATTACTTTTTCCTCAGTGCCATGATTTATACATTGTATTCACATTCATAATTCTCCAGTCTTCAAAACTGAAGTCTTGCAGCAGCATTTCTTCCTGTCTCAAAGTCCAATGTTTACCCAACATTAAAGACGCATTCACACATAATGTAAATACTCTGGTTTTTTTTCTGCTGCTTTTTATCTACATATTTTCTGCACACCAAAATATGAAATAACTATTGTTTTTGCTGAGTTTTTTTTATACATTTTCCCATTTTTTATGTGTTTTTGGTGCAGATTTGAAGCAGCGTTTATGTGTTTTTTAGTACAGAAGATACAGAAGAGCTTTGGTTCTGTACTTAAAAATGCAGCTGCATTTTTTACATGTGTTTAAAAGTGTTTTTTTTTCTAGCTCTCCATAGAAACTTGTAGAGAAAAAAATGCCCCAAAATGCCCAGTTCAGCAGTATATTTAGACACAAAGAAAGTAGGAGTTTTCATGAAATCGGATCCATTTTGCTTGCATAGTTAAAGTGAGCAGATTTTCAGTACAAATAAAAAACCGCATCAGAAAAAAATGCAGTATTTCTGATACATGGGAACATGGCCTAAAGGGTCTGTCTGTTGAGTAAAAGTTTTTACATAAAACTCAGAATGGGTTAAAAAAATAAAAGCACCAATTTTCACCTATTCCAATCCTGCCAGGTCCCCCGTCGGTCTCTACTTTCTACTGTAGTGGTAACGTCCTACCACAGAAAGATTTGATTCCTGCAGCTAATCACTGGCAACAGCAGTGACCACCCATAGCAAGCAATTGGCTGCAGCGGTCATATGTCCCTGAGTCCGGATGTCCTCACTGCAACAGAAAGTAGACATTGATGGTTGACCTTGCAACAGGAGTGGTGGTGTATCGTTGAGGTGAGGATTGCTTTCTTAATATTTTTAAACCATTTTGTAAAAAATTATTTACCTGCAAGCCTACCTCTTTAAAGTTACTTGGCTAGTTTTATGAGTAGTACAAGTTAAGCCACGCAATGTACAGTTGAAACCAGAAGTTTACATACACTATATAAAAAGACACATATCCATGTTTTTCTCAATATCTGACATGAAATCAGAACAAACCTTTCCCGTTTTAGGTCAATTAGGATTACCATAATTTTTAATATTTGCTAAATGCCAGAATAATGAGAGAGAGAGAATGTTTTAAGGCATTTTTATTACTTACTGCAAAGTCAAAAGTTTACATACACTAAGATTACTATGCCTTTAAACAATTCTGGACTGCCTATATGATGATTTCATGTGTTTGGAAGCTTCTGATCGTTTTTTTGACAACATCTGAGTTAATTAGAGACACACCTGTGGATGTATTTTAGTGAACACCTGAAACACACTGCTTTTTTGTGTAGCATCATGGGAAAGTCTAAAGAAATCAGCCATGATATCAGGAAGAGAATTGTGGACTTGCACAAGTCTGCCTCATCCTTGGGTACAATTTCAAGATACCTGAAGGTGCCTCGTTCATCTGTACAAACAATTATACGCAAGGACAAATAAGGTGGGAATGTCCAGCCATCATACCGCTCAGGAAGGAGACGGATTCTGTGTCCCAGAGATAAAGGTGCTTTGGTTCGACATGTGCATATCAACCCAAGGACAAAAGCAAAAGACCTTGTGAAGATGATGGCGGAAGCTGGCAAGATTGTGTCAATATGTACAGTGAAATGAGTACTGTATCAACATGGGCTGAAAGGCCATTCTGCCAGTAAGAAGCCATTACTCCAAAAGAAACATAAAAAAGCCAGATTAATGTGTGCAAATGCGCACAGGAACAAAGACCTTAATTTTTGGAGACATGTCCTGTGGTCTGATGAAACTAAACTTGAACTTTTTGGGCATAATGACCATCGTTAAGTTTGGAGGTAAAAGGGAGAAGCTTGGAAGCCTAAAAACACCATCCCAACTGTGAAACACGGGGGGTGGCAGCATCATATTGTGAGGTTGTTTTGCTGCAGGAGGCAATGGTGCACTTCACAAAATAGATGGCATCATGAGAAAAGAAGATTATGTGGCAATACTGAAGCAGCATCTCAAGACATCAGTCAGGAAGTTAAAGCTTGGGCGGAAATGGGTCTTCCAAAACGACAATGACCTGAAGCATACTGCTAAAATAGTAACCAATTGGCTTAAGAAAAACAAAAGTCAATGTTTTGGAGTGGCCATCACAAAGCCCTGATCTCAATCCTATTGAAAATTTGTGGGCAAAACTGAAAAGGCAGGAGTGAGTAAGGCGACCTACAAACCTGGATCAGTTACACCAGTTTTGTCAGGAGGAATGGGCCCAAATTTTGACCAACTATTGTGAGAAGCTTGTGGAAGGATATCCCAAATGTTTGACCCACGTCATTCAGTTTAAAGGCAATAGTACCAAATACCAATGAAATGTATGTAAACTTCTGACTTTGCAGTAAGTAATAAAAATACCTTAAATATTCTCTCGTTCATTATTCTGGCATTTGACAAATATTAAAAATGATGGTAATCCTAATTAACCTAAAACGAGAAAAGGTTTATTCTGATCTCATGTCAGATATTGAGAAAAATATGCATGTGTCTTTTTATATAGTGTATGTAAACTTCTGGTTTCAACTGTATGTACAGAAGCACCCAAATTTATACGAGTTATGTACATAATATCTCTTAAAAAAGTTTTATATTTGACTAATTTCTGAAATAACCCCCAAAATGTGATGGGACCGAGAAGCCCGTGATCTGCCTGAGCGCTTGTCTAAGCTGAACCCTATGGCCTCTGATGTGGTTGGTCCTCTTGTCTTCTCGTGGACCAGTTCATCTCTGCACATAATTACATAAGGGAAATGTTTTAGCTTCCAATTTAAAATTCAGAGATACCAACTACTGGAGCTCACATGGGGTAAAAAGTAGCTAAAATGATGGGAACAAAAAGGATCAAGGCTACCTTTATGTGTATGTGGCCTACGGGACGGCTAGTAAGAATCTATGCAGCCTAATGAACAAAGAGCAGGTTTACCCCTGGACTTCCCCAGTCCGGGCGGCCTTGGCACATGCCCAGATTCGTCTCAATGTCATTTAATGATTATGTGCACAGTGCGAAGATTACTTCTGAAAAACCGAATGTTCCTGTTTTGATATCTTCTCTTTAATATAGAAAAACCACAGCACAAACCACGTATTTGTTCATTAACCGTTTTCTGCTCAGAGTCTGTGGAATGATATGCCATTTGCATCGTGGGTCCAAATTCGCAAGGAAAAAAAATTACGGCATGCTCCATTGCTTGTGCTTGCTGATTTTTTTTTCTTTCGTAGAAAGATTGGCATGTGTATGAGCCATTAGTCAGCTCATCATCGGCAAAACCTATCTGTCCATGTATGAAGCAAAACTGCCAGTAGCTAAAAGAACAAAAAGAGGGAGACAAATGGCACCAGTTACACCAAACATGTCTAATGGCCGCCCATATAGATCAGGTGAAGTCGTCCGTACCCAATCACCTAGGCGGGACAGTCTGACCATCTGATGTGTATGGGACCTGCCGATTCTTCCCCAGCTAATAATGTCTAAGGAAAGATCACCCAATTGGAAAATCAATGGCCAATCCTTTTGTTTTCAGTGTAGCTATTCCAAAGGTGTCTGGCAGTGCCTTTCTCCTCTCACTCTGTTGAAAATACATGAATACTTGTGTGACATGCAGAAGTAGTGCTGTTGCTTTAAAAGCATTCAGCAACTATTAGAAGTAACACAAGCACATGAGGCAGGAAGTGTTGTGCTCCAGAAACACCCAGCAACTAGAGGAGTTAACACAGTCACAGGAGAAGGGGAGTGTTTTAGCAGAGCCCCAGGGGGATTTTGGGGAAGTTGTTTACTGTCTGTCTGTAGCCGAAGAGAAAGGTGGTGTGTGTGTTCTGTATCTCACAGAAGCACCCCTGCAAGTGAAAAGGATTCAAGTCAGGAGTGATGCTAAGCACAGGTCAGGTAGAGTTCCTGAACTAACAGTGCAGATTATTGTGAGGCAGAAAGGTAAGAACTGGAAGAAATAGTGTCACAGGGATCATCTCCCTCAGCAAACCCTCCCCCCTCACTGTGCTGTAAAGAATGCTGTGTTCATTAATGTGCCTTTGCGTTAGAACTGTGCTGTCCTGTACTACTGGGAAGACTGTGAACTGCTGTGCTGCTAAGGAAACTGTCCTGTTTGTCACTGGAGCCTGGTGCTCATAAGACTTAACTTGCACTGGCTGTGCCACTTCTTATTAAATGCTACTGCTCTACCGTTTATGAGGACTCTTGTCAAGTGTGTCTGGTCAGCAAGTGAAACAACCTACGTGTCTGTGCCTGAGGGTCAATACCCCTGTGTGCCTGAGAGAAGCTGCAGCACATGGTCTATAGTCACCCTGAGTAACGGTTCCCCCAGGATTCCAAAGAATTTGTGTAGCCTATCTGAACCTAGCGGCGTGCGTGTAACACCTGGCTGAGTTGAACGCTCATGTGTATGGTGGACTCGGGAGAGATATCTGTTGAACGAACTTAGAGGATAACTTCCAAACTTGGCACAAACCCTTAAACCATGCTTATGTTATTCCTTCAGCATCTGGTTGCCCTCTGGTTGTCATAGTTGATAATGTAGTTTTAGTTTGCCTTTTGGTAGTATGATTATCTTCAGGAGTTTGGCATGACTGCCAGTGGGTGATTCTCAAAGATGTACAACTTTGTTGTGTTGTCACAGTTTGTGTTCATTCTTTTCTCCACTTGGCATGTTACGCATTTGGCAAGTCACAGTAATACAGATTGCAGCTGAACTCTTGTTGTTGGCAGGGAACAGGTAAGAGAAGCCCAGCGATAGCCCAGGACAGATCAACAAGCTGATGCAAAGGCACGACTATGGCATTAAAGAGAACTTTTCATCAGGATTTTATACCCCAAACTAATGGCATGTATGTAAAGGTGCTTTAATGCTGAGTAAATCTTCACCTTTCTTGTATACATCTGTTTTGCTGTTTTAGAGAAAATCATAGTTGAAATTGTAGCTAATGGGACTGGTTGCTCACATATTCCCACCCCGGGGTGTGGTACGGCAGGTAACAAGGAAACCAGTTGTCTGATTCAGGGTCTGTGAGTGGAGGTGTGCAGACCTCCAGTGTTGTTTGTCTTTGCTAAGGACTAAAAAGCTGGACACTACCCGAGCAGGCAAACCTGCGCTACTGTATGGACTACTGTATTTACTTTATGTTTTCACATAATGAGCTGTAAGTGCAGTGAGCGATCGCTGCACTTACAGCTCTCCTGACTCTCCTCTCCCTATTCCTCGCCCGTTGCTTGCCTCCTGTTTCTGACTGTATAGTCCCTCTTGTTTCAGTGAATTTTAACAATGTATTTGTCTCAAACAGCAAAACGGATTTCTACAAGAAAGGTAAAGATTTACTCAGCATGAAAAAATATTTACATACATGACATTAGTTTGGGGTATAAAATCCTAATGACAGGTTCCCTTTAAGGCCACTGTAGAGTTTCTACTCACTTCGTTACATTTTGAGGTAGGCATGGGAAGCGGTTTCAGTAAATCATCTAGGCTGGTTTATTAAAATTCCATAATCCGGTCAGGATAACAAAACAAAAACAGCCTTTTCAGGCACAAAGTGAACACATAAAGTAAATAGTCCATACAGTAGTGCATGTTCACCCATTCAGGTTAGTTACCAGCTCTTTAGTCCTTAGCAAAGACAAACACCACTGGAGGTCTGCACTCCTCCACTCACACACCCTGAATCAGACAACTGGTCTCTTTTTTATCTGCTGTACCACCCCTCGGGGTGGGAATAGGTGAGCAGCCAGTCTTACCCATCTCTGATTGCTGGTAAAAGTGGCCCTGACATGCCCTATTAACTATCTCAGCATTATACGTGATGGAGCCTGCTTTTCCGGGCTTACATCACCGAGGCTACCAGCCTCGATGATACATTTCTCCCCTCCAGGACCTGTGTCGGCAGCCATCTTACACCACATTTACATGTTCAGTATTTTATATCAGTATTTATAAGCCAAAACTAGGAGTGGTGAAAAATGCAAAAGTGGTGACGTGTTTTTATTAGGCTACATTCCCACGATGAGATTTGGTGAGTTTTTAATGTTACAGATTTTCTGCACCCATTAATTAAAAAAGATTACTTGCATTTTTTTTAAAAATACTAGGAGCAAAAAATTCACCAAAAACTCATTGTGGGAACGTAGCCTTATACTTTTCCTCTGATTGTTCCACTCCTAATTATGGCTTAAAAATACTGATGTAAAATACTGACCAAATACTGAACATGTGAATGTGGCACTTCCAGGAAAAAGTACTAGGAGGAGGTGCTATAAGGAAGTACAGGCCGTGTGGCTCAGACTACCAGTGCAGGGAGAAGTACCTGCTAGTAGTTCTGTGCCACACACAGGCCCCATCCTGCCCTTACAAGTGGTAGACTACTGTGGTGATGAGAAGCAGAGGAATTATAGGAAATGTATAGTCTGAAAATGATCTATTTTAAAATCAGGTTTCAGGTTAAATACATTAAAAAAAAAGTCAATAGTTTTTTTTATAGATTACAATCTATATTAACAAATAAAATTAGTGCAATTTTCACATTGGCCACTAAGGCTATTTTAATATCAGACTTCCTGACCTTGCAAGAAGAGTTTATATCGATTTGCTCATCAGCCAAGGGAGGATTACAATGACAGGTAACGCCTATAGTTACAGCTGACAACAGATGATCCACCAATCACAATAGGTGATGTGAGGGCTGACCCTGCTCCCCTTCCAATCATCATGACATTTGCACACGCTCATTAGGGTCGGGAGACAGTCTATGGCTGCTAATGTATATGCGAAATTCCTGAAAAACAAACAAAGGCTGAGTTCACACGATGCGTTTTTCATGCGTTTCCGCGGCGTTTTTGCAGTTGCGTAAACGCCGCGGAAACGCATGAAAAACGCATGGTAGAAGGGCAGCAATGTTCCCCAATGGAAATCCGCATGTGCTGTGCCCATGATTCGGATTTTTCCGCAGCGTAAACGCTGCGGTCAAAAATCCGCAGCATGTCAATTAATTTTGCGGAAACGCTGCTCTTTTGCCGCCATTGACTTGCATTAGACCGCATGGAATCCGCATCACTGTATATGTTGATGCGCTTTTCATGCGGTCTAATGTGCGGATGGTACCCGGGTGTGGATGAGAGGACTCTCATCCAGACCCAGGTACCATTAAAAAAAAAAGAATAAAATAAAAAATATATATATTCTCACCTTCTGACGGCCCGCGCTGCGTCCTGCTGGCTTCCCGCGCACTTCGCGGTTGAATGAAGGACCTTCGCTGACGTCAGAGTCATGTGACGGGTCACGTGACGCTGACGTCGGATCGGAAGGTCCTACAGTCTTCACTGCCGGCAGCCGGGACCGATGAAGCAGGACACCGGGGGCCATCAGATGGTAACGTATAGATTTATTTTTTATTTTTTGACATCACACACTATATAAATCCATGCCGGTTGCATGGATTTATATAGTGTGAAGTTAACAAGCACTTTCCAAGTGATGCTAAAATCGCTTGGGAAGCGCTTGTCAACCCGCATGCGGAAATGAAAGTGAAGACCGCTTCATTTCCGCATGTCCCTGGCAGGAAACCGCATGTACAATCCGCATGCGTTTTTTCCTGCCAGAGAGATGCAGAAACGCTCAGGAAAAAATCCTGAGCATTTCTGCATCGTGTGCACATACCCAAACAGATAGTTAGAAGCTAAAATAGCCCAAGTGGCCGGTGTGAAAATTGCAAGATTTCGAAAAATTTATTTAACCAGTATCAAAAATTAAAAACCTGACTTAAACAATAGGACATTTTCTGATAACATGTTTCCTGCAGAGTTTTGAAAATTTATTTTAGAATATGTTTTTTTTGGATGTAGTAGACTTCAGCACTGCGGCAAGGCGGATAGCTATCCTCCTCTAGAGTGTGCGGGCTGATGAAATGGCATAAATTCTCTAATTGTGAGTGTTTGTAGTATGGTTATACGCAAAAAACATTATTTGTAACCTCCTGACAGACAGGCTCGGACTGGCCCACAGGAGAACAGGAGAATCCTCCGGTGGGCCCTCACTTAGGAATGGGCTCTCCATTCCACCTATATGATAAGTACTTGGCACAATAAATTTGTTTCACTATGTTCCGATAAGGGCATCATCTCAACATTCATTTAACAAACTACTCTGTATATTATTATATAGAAAAATAGGTAAATTTGTGAATGAGAGTAATGTGATATTTGCATGTAGCTAAACAGTGGGCCACCAGATTCAGAGTTACTGGAGGGCCCTTGGCACCCCAGTCCGGTGCTGCAGTTATTATGTTCGCATTATTCTGCAATTTAACCCTTTAAGGGTCAGGGAATTTTTAATTTTTGTGCTTTCGTTTTTTTTTTCTCTTCTCTTTTTTTTTTTTTTTTTTTTAAGAGCCATAACTTTTTTATTTTTTCTGTCAATATAGACGTATGAGGGCTTGTTTTTTTCTGGGGCGAGTTTTAGTTATGAATGACACTATTCGTTTTTCAATATAATGTACTAAAGAATGGGAAAAAAAAATCCAGATGGGATGAAATGGTGAAAAAAAAAACAAAACCAATTCCGTCATTATTTTTTAGGTTTGGTTTTTACAGTGCTCATTGTTTGGTAAAATTGACCTGGTAACATGATTGTACCAGGTCAGTGTGATTCCAGCGATGCCAAATTTGAATCAATTTTTTTCTACTAAAGTGATAAAAAAAAGAATCCTGAATTTTGTAAAAATTATTTTTTGGCTTTGTGACGTCACTTTCTTAGACACGTACCATTTTTTATTCTTTGGTTGATGGTTATATGGATCTGAGTAAGAGCTTGTTTTTTGTGTGGCGAGTTGTAGTTTTAAATGACCCAATTTATTGATATCAATTTGCGGTACATACAGTACAACATTTTGCTCACTTATTTCATTTTCTTTAAGGAGGTGTGACAACCCAAAACATGCAATTGTGGCGATTTGATTTTTTTCTATTTACTACTACATGTGTTTACTGTAGACGTTAATTACTTCTATCATTTGACAGATCTGCCTTTTACAGTTACCAAATATGTTTATTTTTTTCCTTTCTTTATTTTTAATAGAGGAAAAGGAGGTTGATTTTAATTTTTATATATTTTATATTTTTTAAAATGTTTTTTTTGCATTATGAACCTGTGCTCATTTAATCATACAATATAATGCAATTCTGTAGTATATAATGAAAACCATGTTCTCCTATGGAGCTCAGCCTGTGGTTGATCATCTTCAGAGGAGGACCAAGCTGGCAATAATGGGGCCCTTCAGTAGGCCCTCGACTGCCATGCTTACCATGGCACCAGGTGTCTGACCGAGCAGGAACATGGTCTGATCATACCACATCTCTTGGACAGAGGAGGACGAAAAACAGCCATTACACAGTACACAGCAGGGACACATTTATAAGATTATCTCAGCACAGGAACATTTTATTTAATCACATCCAATTGTGGAACTTATTATTATTCCAAGATCTATTGACTAAAACATACTTGGTTCATGCGAGAACTCCTTTAATGACAGAAAAGACCAGTCAAGTATATAAGTATTGTGTCGAATAATAGGAATCATGCTTCAATAACTGATCAGTAGACTGATAATAACAGTCATTATAATAACAATCATATCACATAAATCTCTGCAGTATACTTTACCTACAGAAGATGGCAGTATGTCCCCACCAAGAGCAACCAATAACTAGAGCTTGCTCATGTATAGCCCAATGGACATTTATGGGTTAACATATGATCACGCATGTATATTATAAAGTGATATCATCAGAATCACTAAAATACACTGAATTTACAGCCAGCTAATAGAAGGTTGGAAGGAACGAGTGGATATTAACAATTTCACTTGCCCTGCCTTCACAGAGTGACATTTACTCAGTGTTACTGTGTCACCCAGGGGAATATAGGGGACTCGGTACCCGGGCTTTTACCTTGCTTAGGATGTCATGGCAGTCGGCTCCCGGGCCCGTACTCTGGGGTCTCTCTTGAAAAAGAGGTTTTTAGTGTATAGTTTGTCTCGTGACGCCACCTGTGGTTTCCGGTAATGGTTACCGGCGCTGCTGCAGACCTCCGGGGGTGATGAAATGGCAGCTGGGATGTTTCTGATCCCCACAGGTGGAGCGGACCCCCGGGGCAGAGTTGATGGAAGGGGTGCAGGTGAGAGATGGCCAGGTCAGGGGGAATGACGGACACTCACACAGGGAATTCGCTTCAGTACCTTTACTGGTGTAACGGCAGGTATGGTCCAGGGTACTTGCTAGGAAGGGTGCTCTTCAGGACTTCTCCCCAGTGAGTGGGTATAAGGCCTCCTGATCCGTGTCTCCCTCTCTCTAAGCTTCTACCCAGCCTGAAACTTGGCCTAGCTTCTGTGTTGTGTTGCTCTCTCACCTGACCGCTTGGTAGTAGGACCTTTCTTTGACAACCACTATCCCTGGACGCCGGGGCCTTCGTGGTTCCTAGTCCGGTTATTGCTGGTAGCTTCAGGATGACCAGGGATCTGTAATCCTCCTGGTATGCCGATGGTCCCTACTGGGTATAGAGGACCCTGTAGGCGCAGACCCGGTGTCCAGTTTGTGTCTTGGGGTGAGCCTATGATGCTCCTCTGCCCCCTCAACTCCTCTCTCCTCTCCTTACTGCCTCCGGCCACACTCGGGGCCCTCAATCCAGCAGCAGACGTGCTGCGTCTTCACTGCTCTCAGTGGCAGCACAATCTCTGAACTTTCTCTCAGACTTAACTGAACTGCCTAACTCCACCCTCCATATATATATCCTTAACAGGGCTCCCTCTGGTGGTATGAGGTGGAAGGGTGGAGGTGTCTGCATGCAATGAGGGCTTCTTGTGGAGAAGTCCATCCATGCACCCTTTTGGGTCCTGTGGTACCTGTGAACAGCAGGGTGCCACATCCCCCCCTAGTACAATTCAGTACTCCTGGACTGAAGCATTTTGTAACAGGTTACAACAATAATTATAATAACAATAATAAAGTTACAGTAAGTCCCGTAACCCGGTGTCCATTTCACCGAAGAAAGCGTAAAATGAGTAACATGAGGGACCCACCTGAAAACCCTCAACGTAGGCCCTGGGCGTGGTTACAGGGCATAAGTGATCCAGGTGTTGGACCACGTCTTCGGCCACGCCAAACGGGTTTTTGTTCAGTGGTCAAATAAGGGGGGCACTTTTGATGAATGCAACTATTTACAAGAACAGTTTTTGGCTGCTCACAGTCCTCAGCCTACAAGTCTCTGTACCCTGATGGGTAACTACAGGCACACATTAATTTCAGTTTACACAATAAACAATAGGCAATACCCAACTGGGTAACTATTTACAATGTAGGCACTTTTGTACTTTAATCCCTAAACCTGGCAGGGATTTGGCCTTGTGTGCTGCATGCTGCATGTGGACCTTCGTAGCACTGGGGTGATACTGGTGTCTGTGCATGTACTCTCTGCTAACCTATCAGGTGTACGTGCTGGTAGATTATAAAACTGCCTCAATCTCTCTATGGGACTGGTAAGTGCACTGATTACTGGGCCTTCAGGCTCTGCTTCCACGGGTGATCCTCCTCTGACTGGGGACTCTTCCTGTTCCTGAGCAGGTTCCTCTAGGGCGCTCACAGGTTCTTCTTGTGGTTGATAGAAGTGTATTACTGGTATAATAACTGCTCCATCAAGTTGAGGCCAGTCCGCAGGGAAATCTCCTAGAACTGTGTGAAGCACGTCTTCCTTGGGTTCTTCCGGTGCTATAGGAGGTACTTCTTCCTCCGTTGTCTTCAGTAGACCTGGGCACACCTTCAAGTGGTCTCTTGAGACTGTTGCGGTTGCCTTACCTCCATCCTTACTAATCAGGCAGGTTTTACTGTTGTCAAATCTGGAGTTTAGCACAGTCTAGGGCTTTCTTTCCCAGTGGTCATCGAGCTTGTGACCTCTTCTTTTCCGCTTTAGCACTATCTCTCTAGGTGCCAAGGGTTCTGCTGGTGCATGTTTGCTATACTGCTCTTCCTGTCTTTCTCTCACCTTGTTTAGACTGTCTTCGACACAGGCCTGTGCCTTCCTGTATTGCCTTTGCTGACTTGTGTCCCAGTCTTCAGTGGACGTATCTGCAGCAGGTTCTACCACTCCGAGCTCCAGGTCCATGGGCAATTTTCCAGGTCTTGCTCTCATAAGGTATGCTGGGGTACAATTAGTAGATCTCACGGGTATGTGGTTATACAGGTTCACTAGGTCAGGTAGCTTTTCTGACCACTGGTTTCTTTCTTCCAAAGGTAGGGTTTTTAACAAGTCTATAACGATGTTGTTCATTTTCTCGCACATACCGTTGGTTTGCGGATGATATGGCGTAGTCCGGATCTTCTTGCATCCATACAGGTGGCAGAATTCCTTGAATAGCTCCGCTTCGAAAGCATGGCCTTGATCTGTGAGCACCTTTTCCGGATATCCATGGGGTCTGCAGAAGTAGGCTTGGAACGTTCTTGCTGCAGTTTCTGCTGTCAGGTCCTTGACAGGGGCTACCACCAGGAACCAGGAATAGTGATCTACCATGGTCAGGGCATAGGAGTAGCCTGATCTGCTGGGTGACAGTTTGACGTGATCCAGAGCGACAATCTCCAGGGGTTGGTTTGTTTTGATGGACTGCAAGGGTGCTTTCTGGCTGCCATAGTCTTTCCTTCTGAGGCTACAGGGTCCACAATTCCGGCACCACCTTTCTATGGAACTCCGCATTCCAACCCAATAGAACAGGTCCTTCAGCAGGGTTTCCAGCTTCTTCCAGCCAAAGTGACCTGCTTGGTCATGGTAGGCCTCTAACACCATCTGGATATCTGTCCTAGGTACAACAATCTGCCACACCATTTCATGGGTCTTGGGGTTGACATACCTTCTGCACAGCTTCTCTCTGTAGATGAACAGCTGGCTTCTCTCATTCCACAGGTGCTTGGCTTCTGGGGGAGCATCCTTCTCCAGGTGAGAACCTTCTTGAGTTATCAGTCTTTTGATGAGGCTGACAACCGGGTCACTGTCCTGGGTCTCCTTCCAGCTGTGATGAGGTAGAGGGTTTGGCGTCCTACCATGACATCTTCTGGAGGCGTGTTGCTCGTGGACCATTCCATTTCTGTGGAAAGCAGGTAGTTCAATTTCTTCGAGATCATCCACTTCATCCTCGGTGTCTGACTGGTGGGGCATTCTCGACAAGGCATCAGCATTGGTATTCTTGTGACCTGCCCCGTACTTGATTGTGAACTGATAATTCGACAGTCTGGCCACCCAATGCTGTTCCATGGCTCCCAACCTGGCTGTCTCCAGGTGTGTCAAGGGATTATTGTTGGTAAAGGCTGTGAATTTAGTTGAGGCTAGGTAATGCTTGAATCTTTCAGTGATAGCCCAGACCAAGGCCAGGAACTCCAGCTTGAAGGAACTGTAATTCTCCGGGTTCCTCTCAGTAGGGCGAAGCTTCCGACTGGCATAAGCATTACCTTTTCTCTGCCGTTTTGCTTCTGGGACAACACAGCTCCCAGTCCCTCGTTGCTGGCGTCGGTATACAACAGGAAAGGCTGGCTGTAGTCAGGGTAAGCCAGGATTTCTTCACCAGTTAGGACTTCCTTCATTACTGCAAAGGATTCAGCCTGTTCCTTACCCCACTGGAATGGGGGATGTTTACCTCTCTTTGACTGTCCTACCAGATCTTGTAAAGGTGCTGCCTTTTTGGTGTAATCCTTTATGAACCTCCTGTAGTACCCGACCAGTCCCAGAAACTGACGTACTTCCTTAATGTTTCTCGGTTCAGGCCACTTCTGGATGGCAGTGACCTTCTCCGGGTCTGGTGCTACTCCCTCTGAGCTGACTACGTGTCCCAGGTACTGAACCTTCTGTTTGAGCAGGTGGCACTTGGAAGGATTTAGTTTCATCCCATACCGGGACAATGCTTCAAATACCTCCGCCAGGTGCTTCAGATGGTCTTCATACGTCCTCGAGTTCACGATAAAGTCATCCAGGTACAGCAGCACTGTCTCAAAGTTCCGGTGTCCTAAGCAACACTCCATCAGCCTCTGGAACGTCCCGGGGGCGTTCCAGAGCCCAAACGGCATACTGTTGAACTTGCGTAATCCCATCGGGGTGGTGAAGGCTGTCTTCTCCCGGTCTTCCTCAGCAACAGAGACTTGCCAGTACCCACTAGTGAGATCCAATGTGGAGAAGTAATTGGCAGATTTTAGTGCAGCCAGGGATTCCTCTATACGGAGCAAAGGGTATGCATCTTTATGTGTTATTCGATTAATTTGTCTATAATCTACACACATCCTCATGCTACCGTCCTTCTTTCTGATCAGGACCAGGGGAGCTGCCCAGGGGCTACAGCTATCCCTTACTACTCCTGCCTTTTTCATGTCATGCAACATTTCTTTGGCTTTTTGGTAATGTGCTGGAGGTACAGGTCTGTAACGCTCCTTAATGGGTGGACGGCTGCCGGTGGGTATTTGGTGTTGTACCCCTTTAACCCTTCCAAAATCAAGTGGGTGTTTACTAAACACTTGTTCATATTCCTGAACCACTCTGTAGACACCGTGTTTTTTATGGACAGGAGTGGCGTCAGTTCCAACATGGAGCTGTTGACACCAATACTCCAGCTGAGCTTCGGAGTCATTGTCCTCCACTGTGTCTGGTGGGGTCAAGGATTCCACTGTGTGTATGGCATCATTATTCACAGTATACAATCTGGCAACAGTGGCGTATCTTGGCAATTTAACTTCCTCCTCCCCACAATTTAGGAGACGTACAGGTACTCTTCCATTGCGTACATCAACTACCCCTCTAGCAGTTAGGAGTGTAGGTCTGTGCTCTGAGCTAATGGGCTCCACTACCGCCTGGTAGTTCTGTCCCTTGAGACCTATTGCTGCCCTACACCAAATCAGCATTTCACTCATTGGGGGAATCACAATGGGTATCGGGTCTGTCGCCCATACATTACCAATCTCACCACCTGTTAGTTTTACCTGTTGCTGGTACAGGAGGGCTCAAATTTCTTTCAGGAGCACCTTCCTCTGCCCTGGTTTGGCAGTGTCAGCAATCTGTTGGAGTAAAAGCCTTAGTTACTTACCGGTAACGGGATTTTTCGGAGCCCATGACAGCACCACGTGAGAGAGAGGATCCGCCCATCAAGGACAGGAAACCTACAGGTTAAAAAGGGCGGCCCTCTCTTCCCGCCTCAGTTTAGTTAACAGAGCATGAGAGTACCGCCAAGGTTAGTTATAACAAAACATAATCACATTAAGTACATTACTTTTCATCAATTTCCCACAAGGGTGCACAAAAAGAAATCAAATCTACAGGAGTGCACAACACCAGTGAAGGGAGGGAATATACGGGTGCTGTCATGGGCTCCGAAAAATCCCGTTACCGGTAAGCAACTAAGGCTTTATTCGGTCGTCCATGACAGCACCACGTGAGAGAATTACAGAGACGAAGGAAATTAGGGAGGGACCACAGCTTGAAGCACCCTTCTCCCGAAAGTGAGATGTGCAGAGCCACCCAGATCCAATCTATAGTGCCTATAGAAAGTAGAGGGAGAAGACCAAGTGGCAGCCTTACAAATCTCCTCAATGGAAAGCCCTGTCTTCTCCGCCCAGGAGGTTGACACCGCTCTGGTAGAATGCGCCCTCAATCCCTCCGGTATCTCTTTATCCCCTGAGGAGTATGCGAGGGAAATGGCCTCCTTGATCCATCTAGCGATTGTAGCCTTTGAGGCCTTACAACCCTTCCTAGCCCCCTGATAGCAAATAAATAGGGACTTATCCTTTCTAAAGCCATGTGATACTTCTAAGTACCTTAGTACGCACCTCCTAACGTCTAAAGTGTGAAGTCTCTCCTCTTTTTGATTTTTGGGCGGAAAGCAGAAAGTTGGGAGAACTATTTCCTGGGTTCTATGGAATCGAGTGGCCACTTTAGGAAGAAAGGCTGGATCAGGTTTTAATAGAATCCTATCGTCCAGAATTTGCGTAAATGGAGGGCATATTGAAAGGGCCTGTAGGTCACTAACTCTCCTGGCTGAAGTTAGGGCTACTAACAGGACCATCTTTAGGAAAATAATTTTGGGGGAGACTAAATCTAGTGGCTCAAAAGGAGGACTGGTCAAGGCATCTAAGACAAAATTCAAATCCCAGGGAGACATCTTTACTTTGGTAATGGGTCTACACCTAAAGGAAGCTTTTATAAAACGGCCTATCCAATAGTTATCTGCAATATTGGAAGAAAATAAAGCTCCCAACGCCGACACCTGTACTTTCAAGGTACTGGTAGTGAGACCTAATTCTAAGCCTCGCTGCAGAAATTCCAGAATTTTCCCAATAGGGGGCCCCTCCTCTACCTTAACTTCTGCAAAGGACAGAAACTTCCTCCAGGTCCTGGCATAAATACGGGTGGTAACAGGTTTTCTGCTAACCAGGAGAGTATTCACTACATTTGCGGGGAATCCTTTGTTGGTCAATAACACCCTCTCAAATTCCACGCCGTCAAATGTAGACTCGGGGTTGGAGGATGGGAAAGTGGCCCTTGAGTGAGGAGGTCCGGAATCTCTGGAAGAACCCAGGGATCTGATATGGACATTTTCCGGAGACAAGGGAACCACGGTCTTTTGGGCCAAAAGGGACATACGAGTATCACTCTGGCCCGGTCTGCCCTGATTTTTTTTATCACCGCTGGGAGCAGGATCATGGGAGGGAAGGCATATGCCAGAGGAAATCTCCAGGGAACCATAAAGGTGTCCACTGCCAGGGGTCCTTCTCTGGGGTCTAAGGAACAAAAATTTTCCACTTTCCGATTGGCTCTTGTTGCGAATAAGTCCACAGTCGGAAGGCCCCACATTTCTACGATTCTGGAGAATATTTGTGTATTTAGGGACCACTCTCCTTCTTTTACAGAAGTACGGCTGAGGAAATCCGCTGTGATGTTTTCCTTGCCTTTTAGATGAGTATCCGAAAGAGAGAGACCGTGATCTTCGGCTTTCAGCAGAAGTGCGTTCGCTACCCTCATCAAGTTTCTTGAGCGGGTTCCCCCTTGGTGGTTTATGTAAGCTACCATGACTTGATTGTCCGAGAGTACACGGACATGCTGGTCCTGAAAATATATAAGGAACTCGTTGAACGCATGCTGCACCGCCAGAAACTCCTTAACATTTGATGACAACTGTTGCTCACTGCTTGACCAGGTTCCCTGCACTAATTTCCCTTCAAAGTGAGCTCCCCAACCTGTAGCACTTGCATCAGTGGACAAGACTGAAGTTGGACTACATTCCCAGGGAACCCCTTTAGCAAGATTGTCTTGTCGTAACCACCAACGAAGGGACCATATGGCACGAGGACCTAGCGTAAACTTACGGTCTAGATGCCCCTCTAAAGCTGCGTTATTGTACAACACATCCCACTGAAAGGCTCTTGAATGCAATTGTGACCAACGAACCGCAGGAAAAGTGGAGGTGAAGGTTCCCAATAGTGACATGGCCTTACGGAGTGACATAGAAGGTTTACGTATACATTGTTTTACCAACTCCCGGATTCTATCAATTTTCTCTTCTGGAAGACAACATAGCTGTTTCCTGGAATCTAATATGACCCCCAGATATTGTTGTACCTTAGCTATAGCTAAACCGAAGGGGAGTGCAGTGTATTGGAAGTGTTTAACCACCCCGTCTATTTCAATGGCCAGCCTCAAGTATTTCTGGTAATCACTATGAATTGGGATATGGTAATACGCATCTTTGAGATCGAGCACTACCATATAGCAGTGGGGAAAAAGTAACTTTATTACGGATTTTAAAGACTCCATTTTAAAGGTGTGTATTTTAAGGAAATTATTCAGGGATTTCAGATTTATAATTGTCCTGAAACTTCCATCCGGTTTCGGAATCAAGAAGAGCGGGGAGTAGAAACCAAGACCCTTTTCAGCTTCCGGAACCTCAATCAGGACGTGCTTTCTTATTAGGGTTTGTACTTCCGAAACGAGGGCAGCCTGGCGTTCTGGGGAAGAACTGGAGGGAACAACCATGAACCTTTTGTGAGGCAATGCTTTAAATTGAAACTTAAGACCATACTTAATCAGGCTCAAAATCCAATTACTATGAGAAATCTGTTCCCAAGCTGGGACAAAAAATGACAATCTCCCTCCCACCTGGGCTGATTGTGTATCCCCTGGCTTCTGCTCAATTTTTGGAGATGGACCAAAGAGTAGACCTCTACCTTTTCGACCTCTTTCATCAGACTTGTCTTGCTCCCTGAAATATCTCTTCCGGAAAAATTTCCTCTTCCGGAACGATCTCTTAAAGGAGGGTAGAGGTACTGATGGAAACCCCTTCTTAGGGTCCCCAGCTTTCTCCAATAAGTCGTCCATGGTCTGATCAAAGAGGTATTCCCCTTCACACGGGATTGTACACAGTCTGGACTTAGTCTGTAAATCCCCTGGCCAGCTTTTAATCCACAAGGCTCGCCGAGCCGCATTTGACAGTGCTGCTGACTTTGCTGCCAACCTCACCGAGTCCACAGATGCATCAGCAAGAAAAGCTGCCGCCCCCTGAACCAGTGGAAGGGAATAAATAATGTCTTTCCTAGAAGTCCCATCCTTCAACTGACTGTCTAGCTGTTCAAGCCACACCATCAGGGCTCTGGACGTACAGGTAGCTGCTACTGTTGGTCTCAGTGCTCCCGCAGCTGTCTCCCATGCCCCTTTCAGGAAAGTATCAGCACGTCTGTCTAGGGGATCTCTCAATGCACCCATATCATCGAACGGGAGGGAAGTTCTTTTCGCTGCTTTAGTAACAGCAACATCCAGCTTGGGTGCTTTTAACCAGGAGGAACACATAGCATCCTCAAACGGATATTTCCTTTTAAAGGATGGAGGAACACTACCCTTCTTGTCAGGCTTTCTCCACTCCTTATCAATGAGGTCTTTCACCCTTGAATTTACTGGAAAGACCCTTCTCTTCTTTAGCCCCAGACCACCAAACATAACATTCTCAGCTGACTTCTCTACCCTCGAGTCCACTATCCCCATTGTAGATCGGACGGCTTTTACTAGGGCATCGACCTCCTTCAGGGGGAAGCACTGTCTGTCTGGCTCACTATCAGAGGAAGAGAAGGCGGAGGAGGAAGCGACCGATAGCTCAGAGTCTGAACCCGGCTGGGTTTCTTGAGGAATATGCCCAGACTCTGAACCTTGCAATTCTTTGCCTATTTCTTCCCTTATTAAAGTTCTTAGGCCTAGGGAAAAATCTGGGGTCTCCTCCGATATCATTTTGCTAATACAAAGCTGACAACCTTTTGCTATATGAATCAGGGAGTGGACAGCTGCATAAGGCACACTCTCTGTGCTTGGACTTTGAGGAACATTTCTTGCTCTAAAAGAAAGTCATAGATAGAAAGAAGGAGGAAACATTAGTAGAACTTTCACGAAGATTCCACTCACCCCACAGAACCTTCGGTACCGTAGAAGCAGAAGAATCCAGCATGCATGGCGAGGAATCACGCTGCACCGGACCGTCCTTCCTGCTCTTAGTGGTAGCTCTTCTAGTTGTACGACCAGACCCTAGCCGGGAATGACGCTGCGCCACTAGTTGTGAGGGCTCCCCAGAGGGCTGCTCCTGCAGCAGATGTTGTTGCCTAGGTGACAGCTCCTGTGAATCTTCCATAGCTTACAATGTAAGAATGGGCTGGGAAGCACCTCTGTATGTTACCAGACCCTTTATATACTGGCCATACCGGTACCATGTGTGGGTGTGTGTTTCTTTTTTTTTTTACCCAGGAGGGCGTTACCTGCTCCTTGGTCTTCCTCCCCAGGTCCAGGTGGGATCCAGGTGGGCTACTCGCCGCCAGGTCCTCAATCCCCCGGCGTTCAGCTGCTCGCGCCAAAAAATTCAAACGAGCCCCGCCCCTTCCGGTGACGTCACAGGGCTTCCTGCCCGGCGCACCGGAAGTCGCGTCAGAAGGTCGCGCCCGTCACGTGCGCCGCCGGCGCGACCTGGATCTCCTGCAAGCGGTAGCGGGGGGGGGGGGAAGCCCGCTAGCGGCCCCACACCTGGCGGACATCTACCTCCCGTGAGGCAATGTCGCGCCTGCCGCAACGCTCACGGAGGCGCCTCCATGAGCCCTGCCGTGGCGTCTCCAGAGGACCGGCTCCAACCACCTGCTGTGGCCCTCTCTGGGACAGGAGTCCATCTTCTGCAGGTAAGCCTGCAAGGTCCCCCATCATGGACAGGAAACCTAAACTGAGGCGGGAAGAGAGGGCTGCCCTTTTTAACCTGTAGGTTTCCTGTCCTTGATGGGCGGATCCTCTCTCTCACGTGGTGCTGTCATGGACGACCGAATAAAACAACACTTCTCCCAAACAGTTACCAACAATATTTGTACCAAGTATCATATACGGATTGGTATCACCAGGGTTAGATTCTATGACAATTAGTCCTTGGTCCTTTAGTTCCACTCTCCCCACCTCCACTGTCACGTCCTTAACCCCTACTAGGTTAAGAGGAAGGCCGTTAGAGGCATACACAGAGAGGTTCGGGGCTGGCGGGCAGAGTTCATCTATGGACCAGTACCTTTTGTAGAGGACATCAGATATGATGTTACCTGTGAGCCGGTGTCTAGTAATGCAGGTGTTGCTATGCCGTCCAGCACGATGGACAGGAAAGGTCTTCCTCCTACAAACCGGTCGTACCAGCTGGATGGGCCTGGTTGATCTACTCCTGGGTGTTGGCCCTTGGCCCCAGGGTTTGCCCGTTTAAAGGACAGTTCCGCGTGGTGTGGCCTGCCTTGTGGCAACGGTAGCAGATGAAGTCTCCTGGAGGGCGACGTTGGTCGTTGGTCCTCCCACGAGGTGGCGTTGTCCTTCTACAGGGTGGCGTTGTCCTCTTTCTTCTCCTCATCCAGGGGACTTCTTCAGGACAGTCGGCGAGTAGGATCCTTCCTTCCGGCTCGGGCTCCGTCTGTAGCTGCAGGGTGCTCAGGACAGTGGCCAGGGTTTTACTTAGCTGACGCACTTCAGCGCGCAGGCTGTCCAGCTCGCTAGGGGGCACTGTTTGCATTTTTGTTTCAGCCGTTAATGAAGGAGCAGTGGGTGCTGCGGGCACTGGGGTGGCCCCACCCTGGTAACGCTGGATAACAGTATCTGATGGTTCCAGGGGCTGCAGACCCTTAATAGCCATGTCCTTCAGGGCGTCAAAGGTGGCATTTGAATAATCTAAGGCCCACCACCGTACGGTTCTGCTCTCCTCCTGAGACCTCAACCCCCGGATGAACTGTTCTGTCAGCATTTTGTCCTCACCATGTATGCTGGCTGGACTAACCTGTTTCAGGGCCCACAGGGCTTCCTGTAAGCGCCAGGCATAGTCCCGGATACTGTCCTCAGGTTTCTGGGTACAGTGGTAGAACCTCATCCGGAGATCTGTCTCAGTGCGGTTTTCAAAGACAGTTTGCAGTCTCTTTTTTAAAGATAACGGATACTGATTTCTGGTCTACGGCTGACCAGGTTTCAACTTCCCGCTCTGCGGCACCAGTCAATTGTCCCAGCACAACAGTGGCCCTCTGTTTACCAGTCATTGAATACATGTCCAATACACCGCATATCTTTCTCTTGAATCCAGACAGGGTGTCTGGCTTGCCATTATACTGGGGAAGTCATTTTGCTCCGGGGATGTACGGCAGGGCCATGGGCATGACGGGAATCGCGACCCCTGCTGGTGGGGCGGCTGCTCCGGCCTGAGCAGCGCCGGGCGCGAGTTGAGCATCAGGAGCGTTAACCGATGCTCCGGTGTTTTGCTGGTCGTCGGCCATGTTTGCGCCCCCCTAGTGAACCGTAGCCTACCTCCTTTACTTTTGATCGGGTAGGCTGCAGCTCCGCAGACGATGGTCTCCTTCCAGGACCTAACACTTCCAGGAGCTGCATCAGAGCGCGAGGCAGGGCTTGAGTTTTGCGCGCTTCCAACAGTCATGACTCTCTGGTTCCCGCGGTTACGCCCCTCTTCTTCCCGCGCGGCAACGCGGTAATGGCGGCGATGTTCACCACAGCTAAAACACAGTTCAATACGGCACACAATACCCGGTGGGAACGGGCACGAAATCCTGTTCCTGACGCCAGGAAGAGAGATGTGTCACCCAGGGGGATATAGGGGACTTGAGTGGATATTAACAATTGCACTTGCCCTGCCTTCACAGAGTGACATTTACTCAGTGTTACTGTGTCACCCAGGGGGATATAGGGGACTCGGTGCCCAGGCCTTTTACCTTGCTTAGGATGTCACGGCAGTCGGCTACCGGGCCCGTACTCTGGGGTCTCTCTTGAAAAAGGGGTTTTTAGTGTATAGTTTGTTTTGTGACGCCACCTGTGGTTTCCGGCGCTGCTGCAGACCTCCGGGGGTGATGAAATGGCAGCTGGGATGTTTCTGCTCCCCACAGGCGGAGCGGACTCCCGGGGCAGAGTTGATGGAAGGGGTGCAGGTGAGAGATGGCCAGGTCAGGGGGAATGACGGACACTCACACAGGGAATTCGCTTCAGTACCTTTACTGGTGTAACGGCAGGTATGGTCCAGGGTACTTGCTAGGAAGGGTGCACTTCAGGACTTCTCCCCAGTGAGTGGGTATAAGGCCTCCTGATCCGTGTCTCCCTCTAAGCTTCTAGCCAGCCTGAAACTTGGCCTAGCTTCTGTGTTGTGCTGCTCTCTCACCTGACCGCTTGGTAGTAGGACCTTTCTTTGGCAACCACTATCCCTGGACACCGGGGCCTTCGTGGTTCCTAGTCCGGTTATTGCTGGTAGCTTCAGGATGACCAGGGATCTGTAATCCTCCTGGTATGCCGGTGGTCCCTACTGGGTATAGAGGACCCTGTAGGCGCAGACCTGGTGTCCGGTTTGTGTCTTGGGGTGAGCCTATGATGCTCCTCTGCCCCCTCAACTCCTCTCTCCTCTCCTTACTGCCTCTGGCCACACTCGGGGCCCTCAATCCAGCAGCAGACGTGCTGTGTCTTCACTGCTCTCAGTGGCAGCACACTCTCTGAACTCTCTCTCAGACTTAACTGAACTGCCTAACTCCACCCTCCATATATATATCCTTAACAGGGCTCCCTCTGGTGGTATGAGGTGGAAGGGTGGAGGTGTCTGCATGCAATGAAGGCCTCTTGTGGAGGAGTCCATCCATACACCCTTTTGGGTCCTGTGGTACCTGTGAACAGCAGGGTGCCACATTACAGCCTAAGGCCGGGCTCAAAACTAGGGACAGTAGAATCTGCAAAGTGCTGGCGCTGCCTGCTGCAAACACACACAAGTCTGGTCCATAATTCGCATGCTGTTATTCTTTCCACACAGACCATTGGTCCATGTGGAAAATCCTCCATGTGCACTGGCACACTGGCTATAATGGGTTTATGTATTCACTGTATGTGGTCCATGGCGTACACCTCTGTAGAATTTGCTCGTCAGAACAAGCCCTAAGAATTAGACAACATTCACACATGCATGTAAAATAGACTTTTTTTCTCTCATGTTGCATCCATTTTGTTTCTGGGTTGTATCCATGAAACACGGATAGAACACCGCATGTCTTCTGCATTCCACCCGTGTTTAACGGACCCCCTATAGACTTTAACGGCCGGGTCTGTTCAACAAAACGGATGAGAATAGGACAGGCTCTGAGTCTCACAAATCAGACACTCTAATCTGTTTTTAAAACAAACGTGTGTATGGACTATTGAAACTCTTTGTGTAACAGTGCTGCGGTTTAAAAGTCTCCTCACCTTGACATGCTTAACATGTCACTTTCCGCAAGGAGAAACGTTACCCCTTGGATCCGGATCAGACGTCTCTCACCCAGCCAAACCAGATCTCACACTTTGCACTGACTAGCGACGGTACCCCGAAACACTGTCTGCAAATTGAGATTCTGGTTCTGGCTTTTATCCTAAGTCATGTGATAAGGCTCGTTAGAGAGTCGATATTGAGTTTTCTTTTCGGATTGCTACTTCCTATAGGTGGCACTAGAGTTCTAGTCGTCTTCCTCTGAAGAGACAATTTGTGGGAAAAAAAAACAGACGTGTATGATGGATGTGAAACGTGGACGAGGGATGGCTACAGGACGAGAGGTACAGCAGCAATCAGCAGACACACACAAAAATTAGAAAATATATTATAAATATTTACTAAACAGTTTATAAAACAAAGGAAAGGATTGTATGGAAATAGTGTATAAATAACAATACGATGACAGAAATTCCTCTCAATAACACCAAATAAGAGTATACACAGTTACATTTAAAAGGAACCTTTCACGTCCTAGTTGCTATGTACACTGCCCCCATTGCTTTGCTAGTGATGCAATTTGCATCATTAACAAGCTTTTTCATTAAAATCGGTGGTAGTATAATGATTTTATAACATTATATACACTTTGTCCTCCCTGCGTTTTCAGTCATAGGGGCGTGCTTGCCATATTCAGTCATGGGTGGGCGCAGCATCCAGTCACTGCTGGCGCCGCCCATGTATTTGAATCCTGCTCCTGGCAAGGCTGTGTCTAGTTCGGAGGTGATTATTTGAGGCCCTCACTCCAGCAATTCCGATCTAGTCTCCTCAGCAGTGAAGCATCTAGATCGGAGTGGCTAAAGTGAGGAGCACAAAAAAATCACCTCCAACCTAGATGCAACCTTGCTTGGAACAGTATTCAAATACATGGGCAGCGCCAGCAGTGACTGGATGCTGTGCTGCCCATGACTGAATGAGAGAATCACACCCCTGTGACTGAACGAGCAGGTAGGACAAAGTGTATATAATGTTATAAAATCATTATACTACCACCGATTTTAATGAAAAAAGCTTGTTAGTGGTGCACATTGCATGGGGGGCGGTGTAGAGGGCAGCTAGGATGTGACAGGTTCCCTTTAACAGAATAAGGCTAAGTGCCCAAGATGCAGAAATGACCCGGATTTTTCCTGAGCGTTTCTGCATCTCCTTGGCAGAAAAAATGCATGCGGTTTGTACATGTCTTTCTTCTGCTAGGTAGAAGCGTTTTTCACGCGTTTTGCACATGTGATTTCGCATGCGGGTTGACAAGCGCTTTCCAAGCGATTTTAGCATCACTTGGAAAAGTGTTTGACAACCTGGTCACACTATATAAATCCATGCAACCGGCATATATAGTGTGACCAAGTTAGTTAAAAAAAAGAATAAAAATGGTAAAAAATAAAAATAAAACATACTCACCTTCCGATGGCCCCCGGTCTCCTCCAATGCATCCAGTCTTCCCGGTGTCTCGTGATGGTGTAAAAGGACCTTCCATGAGGTCATTTAGTCATGTTACAGGTCACGCGACCGCCGAAGTCAGCGGTCGCGTGACCTGTCACATGACTGAATGACGTCATGGAAGGTCCTTTTACTCCATCGCGAGCCACTGGGGAGCCAAGACATACTGGATAGAAGACCGGGGAACATCAGAAAGTGAGTATAATGTGTTTTTTTATTTTAAATTTTTTTTTTTTTTTTTTACAGGTATTATGGTACCCGGGTCTGGATGAGAGTCTCCTCTTCTCCAAACCCTTGTACCATCCGCACATTGAATTGCTTAATATCTGCATGTGCACATGTAGTCATGCGGATATTAAGCGATTCAATGCAAGTCAATGGCGGCAAAAACGCAGCGATTACGCAAAATAATTGGTAGTGCTGCGGATTTTTCCACAATGATAATCCGCAGCGGAAATTTCTGCAGCATGTGCACAGCACATGCGGATTATCATTGGGGAACATGGCAGACCTACTAACAAGCGTTTAAGCGTTTCTGCTGCGGAATTGCCGCTGCGAAAACGCTTAAAAAATGCATAGTGGGCACACAGCCTTAATAGTTATTTGCCAGCAAAATATGCGCGATTAACCCTGTCTATGCATAAATCCATAAAACGACAGTGTTGTGCCAGTACTTTAGTAATCGCCTACTCGTACCAGTTTTTGAAGTGTCTCTTACAAAAGAGGCCTTTTCTCCTAATAAACCTCTATAAAGTTATTTATATATGCGCATATATATTTAGATGTAAGATGGTACCGGTATGTCCTCAGACTGAAGTAGAAGGGTCCTTCCTGGGTTGATTCCCGAATAATCAGAAACGCTGACTTGAATCTCTTAGAGGAAATTCCAATCTCTCTAATGCAGCGCTTCTCTAAGTACTTTGAGATAGAGACTCATGAGGCCTAGCCCAAGATGCTGTGTCCTTGGTTGTCGTCCCCGAGTCGGTTCATATCAAGCCGAACAACATGTCCTAGAGTCACCAAAAACAGATCCAGGGTCACACCGCTCTCTCCAGACCTTTTTTCCATCGATACGTAGCTCCAGTCAGTCCTTCAACTCTCCAAGCAAGTTCACCAACTGCCAACCCCCCGTGCTGCAACTCCGGCCTCTCCGCTGCACTCTACTGGTCAGATCATATATTACATCACAAATTAACAACACAGTAAACTGTGATTACCAATTACAGATGTATAAATGCCTAAAATATAAATATTAAAAAGCTGTGTACCACCTGAAAACATGTTGCCGATATAGTTTGCATGTCCTCATCACAGAAACACCTCAAGGTGCGTTTCGCTATAGAGCTTATTCAGGAGGTGATTAACAGTAGAAGCAAGGGGGTATAAATAACAACTTTACATATTAGTTACACACAGAACTTTGGCAAGATCCCAGCATAATGCTGTTCTAGCTCACATCAATCAAATAACAAGGACTCTCAGCTCTGACTTATACTACACAGTATCCACACAGATCAGGATCAAGGAGTGTTCCTTTTTTCCCCCTGCATGATATCTCCCGCTATTGATTGGTTAGTGTCATGCAGATGACAACATATACCTCCCCCCTCCCCCCCAGAGAAGAATCTCTGGTAATGCTCAGTTGGGCTTATAAATTATAACCTAAATTTTACAAGCTAACATCTCCACAATTAGTTTACTCAGCTCAGCATCCACTATACCATGATGTTGCTAGTTCAACATGCTCAAATTGGTAAAAGGTGTTACGGATCCGGGTGGTGGAACCTCTGTGCCGAGATGCAAGGAGGGACCAGAGGGGCGTAACTAAGTGGCAACTCGGACCGACCCTCCCCACACGGCGGCTTAGTTGACTCCGTGAACCTGGGAGGGACCAATCAGGTGGACCAGGTGCCACTCTGGGACCGACTTTGTGTGAGAGCCGGCGACTCCCATGGGTCAGATGGCTGAAGCTGACAAGTACAGCGGATGAGCATGGCAGATAGCCAGACAGGTGATCCGGGTAGGCAAGGAGGCGGGCACAGCAGGTAGCCAGACAGGTGATCCGAGTAGGCAGGCCGGCAGGCACGGCAGGTAGACAGGCCGGCGGGCACGGCTGATAGACAGGCAGGCGGGCACGGCTGATAGACAGGCAGGCGTGCACGGCTGATAGACAGGCAGGCGGGCACTGGAACCTGAGGGCTGAGGAGAGTGTTAGCACACAAACAACAACCTTGCACAGGCACCTCCATTTTGGAGGAGATGCTTTAAATAGGAGTGGTCCTCCGGCCATTGGCCGGGGACTCTTTAGGACTGGGCACGCGGCCCCCTTTAAGAGGGAGGGAACGCACGCGTGCCATAAGCACAGTGCCCGGGAAGCTGCGCGCGGTGCGCGCAACAGCAGTAGTGGAGCTGGAGGACGCCGGACCAGGACCGTGGCGGTAAGGGGAACGGCGTCTCTGCCCGGAAAGAGGCAGAGACGCCGGCGCTACAAAAGGTCCTCTTTAGCTGCATGTAGTCAGGACTAAAAATAATTTTTTGCAATTGGTTTTCATATAAAATTTTACATTGTTTTACCAGAACTGTACCCAAACTTAAAACAGGACTTGAGACCCTTTGAAAACAATGGGGACCTAAAATTTCTCTCTCTCTCTTCCCGTCTCTGCAACGGACTTCCCCCGGAACTCCAAACATTGCAACAGACTACCGGCATTTAACCCCGGACACTAACTGTCCGGTACGAACCCCAAACATTTAACTTCATCTCTACTGATAACCTGTAATATACCTTTCAAGAAAGGAATCCAGGCCATCCTTGTACTTTTTTAGTGACTCGGCCATTACAACATCATGTGTCAGAGAGTTCCATTGTCTGAATGCTCTTACAGTAAAGAATCTGCATCTGTGATTATGATTAAACCTTCTTTCCTCTAGATGTAGAGGATGTCCACTTGTCCCCATCGCAAGCCTCCATGTAAAAGGATCATTAGAAAGATCTCTGTACTGTTCCCTCATATATTTGTACCTTGTAATAAGATCGCCCCTAAGCCTTTGTTTTTCTAAATTTAATAACTCCAAGTTTAATAACCTGTCTTGATATTGCAGTTCATCCTTACCCTTAATAACCTTTGTCTCTCTTCTCTGCACCTGCTCTAGCTATGTCCTTAGATTAAGGGCTACATTAGTGACTTGTATATAGGCAAAACTATCTTCTTGTCATGAGCATACATGCCCCTGTTAATGCATCCATTATTTTATTTGCCTTGGCAGCAGCTGCCTGACATTGGTCATGAAAGTGGAGTTTGCAGTCCACCCACACACCCAAGTCTTTTTCAGTGACATTTTTACCCAGTGTTTTAAAATTTACTACATAATTATACATTTCCTTTTCTTGGCCCAAGTGCATAACCTTACATTTATCTACATTAAACTGCAATTGCCATTTCTCCTCCTAAGCCTCCAGCTTACACAAATCCATGTGTAAAGTTAAATTATTCTCTTCTGTATAGATTGCCATGCAGAGTTCAATATCATCTACTAATTTGTTAAATTTGACTCTGTATATCCTCTTCATGGTCATTAATAAATATGTTAAAAAGAAGAAGAGGACCCAATACTAACCCCTGGGTTACCCCACTTTTAACTGTGACCCAATCCAAGTGTTTTCCATTATTAACCACTCTCTTTCCTATCCCTGAGCCAGTTGTTAACCCAGTTACACATTTTCCTCTAGTCCAATTGTTCTCATTTTGTATACCAATCTTCTATGGCACATCATATTGAATATCTTTGAAAAGTCCAGATAGATAACATCCATGGCATTACCATGGTCTAGTGTGGAACCTACCTTCTCATAGAAGCTGATCAGATTAGTTTGCCAGGACCAATCCCTCAAAACCCATGTTGATCTTTGTTGAGATACTACAGGATTGCATCTCTTAGCTGAATGTAGAAGAAAACAAGGATCCTGTAAAAGCCAAACTGTGCAAAGTTTTTAATAAAACCCAATAGCAAAAATAATTTTAAGCCCAAAATACATGTATGTATTGTCCCCAAAAAGTGGACAACCAATTAAACTTTTTTGACCACTCGTTTGACTTTGACATATTTCTAACATGCAGTGAAATGTCAATGTAAACATGTTCTTGTAAGGGTATGTTCACACATGGTATTATTGTCGCTGGAGAAACACAGCATTTTACACTATCAGTGAATGAGATTTCTGAAATCTCCTGCACATGCTGCTTCTTTTTCCTTGCAGATTTGAACCATCAAAGCAGTTTTTCAAATCTGCAGCAGCGTGTCAATTTTTTTAGCATTTTTTCATCCATTCAAGTGAATGGGAAAAAAAAAATGCAAGAATGCTGGAAAAACACTGCGTGTGAACATATCCTAACTCTGGCCCATTATAGAACCGAAAAATGTTATTTTTGATAGTAGATCTCCACCTGGTGGTCAATGTGCATTACTACAGCATTATAGCAATTTTAAATCATGGTAATGACAAAGTTTACAAAAAAAATTCCTATTCTCGACGCTTTAAAATGCGAATCACTCTCCAAATTTTTGACTTGATGAATTGATTTTTTCCATCTGTTATTACCGTGAGGCTCAGATTTGTTTATGTTAGAAGAAAAATGTGAGCGGAAAGTGCGGCATTGTGACATGGATATATAATGCAATAAAATGGGTAATTCGTCATTTTCTCTAGGCGGAATAAAATATTAGACATGGCCATTTCTCATAGCAGCCATTTCGCATTCTAAACGTACAAAGACAGAAAACTCCAGAAAATAGTGAGAAGACTGTCAGGGAAAATAACAAAGCATTGCCTCACCCATAGATGACTATCACGCATCAAAACAACATATCAATCACAGACCATGAAGAAGGAGGCTGTCATGCAAGCAAAGAAAATATTCTTAAAGTCCTGGAAACCTTTCACGCGAAGGTGGAAAATGCTCAAGTGACAAAAAGGACCTGCATTATAATAGCGGAAAATACAGAATTGAAAACATTTGTTGACAGCCATCAACCAAGCTTATCATTGCCACTACATAACTATATAAAACATATTACGGCTGTAAACTCCGGTTTATTGTAGGATGTGTAGAGTTTTATTTCTAGGTGCACTGGCCTCAAGGTGAACAAGGGTCAGATTCACACACAGGGTCTCCCTTAATAGATGAGGTGCTTTGCTTTCCTTTTATTAGGGTCAGGTGCTGGCCATAAATGTTATAGTTCTTCCTCTATTGCTATGTTCACACTAAGCAATTTTTTTCAGGAGTTATTTGCATGAAAACTGAATGGAACCTCTAAGTTTTGGCTTTTTTTAGATGAATTTGGAGAGTATATTCCTCAAATTGTCTCTTCAGAGAGGATGAGGACTTGAACTCTAGTGCCACCTATTGGAAGTAGCAACCTTAAAAGTCAATATCAACCCTTTAACGAGCCTTGTCACATGACTTAGGATAAAAGCCAAACCAGAATGTCAATTTGCAGACACGGTGTTTTGGGGTACTGCCCCTCGTCAGTGCAAAGTATGAGATCTGATTTGGCTAGGTGATAGGCTTAAGACTGGGATCTAAGGGGAAACGTTTCTCCTTGTTGAGAGTAACAAGCCAGGTGTGGCACGACAGTGTGAGGAGACTTATATATTCCATTTCCACTCAGTTTCTGCTCCAAAAACCTCTCAAAAAAATTCAGTGTGCACAAAGCCAATTTCTGCGCCCAAAGCTCCTCGAAAAAGCCATGTGTATATAACCTAAGGGTTTGTGACTACGTAGTCTTTTTCAGGTGTACCCCACCTAAAATTTGTCTGAAAAGGCACCGCAAAAAACGAAGGTAGAGCTCTGCAATGTCAAAACGGTATTGCTGTTCACATGTTCCGTCTTATGTCCCTTCTTCTAACGATGTGTGTTGTGTGTGACCGTAAAACCAGGATCATGACAGATGGAAAATCATTTTAAATTGAATGCCATTGAATAACAGATATTGGGATCCATCTAGATAAAAAACAACAACAAAATGATTACTGGTATAATTTGTCTTTATAAGATAAACAGATGGAAACCAGACAGACCCAATAATAGATTGGTTTTCTGTTTTACGCAGGAGTTCACAGAATACCAATTCCGTTTATCTGTTCCTTTTGTATGTTCTAAACAAAAGCGATAAACAGACATGTGAACAGAGCCTTACTTTGTTTTTAAATAGAACCCGTCGCCAGGTTTTCCCAATATAAACTATGGCCACCACCTTTACTGCCTCTTTTACAGTAGTCTAGCCACCTGCAGCTAAGCCCCCAAACCAATCTGCCTAGGCCATAAAATACTTTTTAGAATTCCCTCATACGACACGTTCTGGTCCTATGGGCGTCTCTCTCAGTGCCCCTCTCTCCCCACAATCGCTATCCTCCCGCTTCCTTCATGAGGAGGACGTATCCTACGTTATCCACACAGCGTCTGCAATTTCGCTCCTGCACAAACATACTAAGCCTACTCCGAGGGCAGAGCAAAGTACTGTAATAGGCGTGCAGCGGACGAGGACAAAAAAGCACTGATGAGCCGGAAGTAAAGCCTGCGCTTGCACATTACAGTACTTTGGTTGACCCTCAGCAGGACAGAGAAGTGCGCCTGCGCTGGAGTGAGATGGCGGACACTTTGTAGGACGTGGGACGCGTCATCCACCTGAAGCAAGGCAGGAGGACGGCTATTGCAGGGATAGAGGAGGCGCCAAAGCAAGACCAGCGACGCCCAGTGGACAGGACCATGCCATATGAGGGGATTATTGGGCTATGCAGAAGGTGTTGGGGACTTATATGCAGGTTGCTAGACCACTGTGAAAAAGGCAATGACGGTAGTGGGCTTAGTTTATATTGGGAAATCCTGGTGACAGGTTCCCATCAAACAAATCTGTCTTTGGTTTCCATTTGCATCCATTATAGCTCTTTTTCTAACCGATCTGTTTTTTTACTTTTATATAGCATCCAAGCTCAGTTTTTTCATTTCTTGTAGGCAAGTTTTCTGGTGTAAAAAAAAAATGTACACATTTTTGCACAGACCTAATTTTTTACATCTTGTGCCATCTTTGGACCTTTTCTGAAAAGTGGACGGGCTTGGTGCGAGGGGGTGAGTAGCCAACATGGACAATATTTAAAAGACTACGGCCACACTATCAGTATCCGGTCAGTATTTTTTCTCAGCAGTGGGAGCCAAATGCAGGTGAGGAACAATCAGAGAAAAGTATAATAGAAACAAGTCACCAATTCTGCATTTATCACCCACTCTTGGTTTTGGCTTACAAATGCTGAGGAAAAATACTGATAGTGGAGCCGTAGCCTAATATGGATAATAAGAACCACTGAACTCATAATTTTATCCACAAACTCTGGATAACTCCAAAGGCCTACATCAAAGAGATAGACCATGTGCTGTGAGGGCAGTCGTAAAACCTTTGAGGCTGGAAAGCAGTTGTTTGCCCTCTGGTTTATTGCCCTTTCATCTGTTGATAGAGAAAAGAGAGCACCTACATGTGAGGTGGACATTGTGTCTCTGACCTCTTGGAAGGTCCATCTGTACACAACCCCTGTGGTGTTTGGAATATAAACCATTGTTCTTGAGATGAAAATCTGGTCTGCAGCCCAAATGGGGTTTGAACCTGTCCTCAGGCCTTTTTGACACATGGATCTTTTTCTTAAGTACAAGCCCTTGACTTTTAAAGACCCTTGACTCTCTAATCCATTCTGGACCTATGAGCGACACCTTCAGGAGGGAGAATATTGACATCAGCAGCCATGTGTATGTTTCTGGAGAACACAAGACTGTGACCTGATTAGATTTTACTATGTGTAGATGGTACAGGAATGGGCAGTGTTTGGGCCATGTCTGACTGTGTGGCTGATATTTGCCAGAGAAGTCTCCTCACCTTGGCATATCAGGCTTGATATGTCACTCTCCGCAGGGAGAAACGTTACCCCTTGGATCCCGGTCAGACACCTCTTATCCAACCAAACCAGATCTCACACTTTGCACTGATGAGGGGCAATACCCCGAAACAGTATCTGCAAACTGAGATTTTGGTTTTGCCTTGAATCCTGAGTCATGTGACAAGGCTCGTTAGAGAGTCGATAGTGACTTTTAGGATTGCTACTTCCTATAGGTGGCACTAGAGTTCTAGTCCTCTTCCTCTCTGCCAATTTGCTGAAATAAAAGTAAGACATCTAGCTTGATCGGCATCTTCCCACATCCCATATTCCCACTACCCGTCCAATTACTTTTTCTCTTTCATTGTACCATTGTCCCTTAGTTAGGTTTCCCTTATGCATGCCATTGTAAATATGATATTTGTAATAAATCCCCTTTTTAAGAGCCTGAAGCCCTTGTTAATTATTATTATCTGGCACCCCAAAGCTCAGCAGATTCTATAAATGGGGAAGTAAAAAGGAATATTTTTTTCCAGCTCACCTTCCAAGAACGAAATATCCAAATAATTCATGCCATGGGATGAACTGGTAGAAAGTGCACAGCAATGGATCCCAGTCGGCTAATGAATGCCACAATATAGTTATATGGTTAGGAGAAAAAGAAGTCCCAGCCCTTATCTTCATAGATAAAAATTATGAATCATTTATTTCATACAAGGAAAATCTAATATGAGAAAAAAAATAATGCGTAGGATCATAAGGCTACTCTTTACTACTTGGATGTTTTTTGTTTTTTTTATTATATTGGATTTTAATCTTAATTGATTTGAATCTTTAATCAGACGAGTGCTGGAACATCATTTTCAACTACAACAAATAATAATAAATGCGAAACATCTTAAGCTAAACGCAAACTGCGTTGGTGCAGAAAGCTGAAAGTAAATCATAGGAAAAGATACGGGAGGACACTTTAATATTACCATAGGCCCCCTACGCATCAGATGGAGTCCAAAAGTGTGTTTTTTCGGTCTGATCAATATGTTTCTACATGCCTTATAAGAAATTATACCAAATAACACTTAACTATACATAGGTTCATCTCTAAAAAATGGGTCCCTTTGATGGATGGAGGCCTCAATATCCATCAATACTATGGCCATCAACGTATGTGAGATTAGCTTTACTCCAGGGGGATTCTTGGTCTGAATACTGTATAAAAACCCAGTCTTGATAAATTTCCCCAACAGATCTATAAAAAAAAAACAAGCTGACAGCCTGCAGCTGCCACTAGGGGGCTGTAAGGATTTTCTTGCCTCCTGTACATTGAACTCATTACACAGTAGTCAGTAAGCTCCCATGTTCCCTTAAGTGATGACTGCAGAGAGTTTACCTATTATCTTATAAATCTGTGGGAGGAAATTTATTGCAGCACATTGTGACCTTGTGGCGCCCCTGAGGGTTCAGTCGCCACAGAGGTACTGCACCTCACCCCGAGGTGTGGTGTCTCCCTTCACTCAGGTAAGGAGGGAGTGCTGCACGGAACCCCAAACACCTGCATCCAACACTACACTGCTCCAGGCCGGCTGGAGGGGCAACATGCAGAGCGCAGCTGCTGAGCCCTGACCCTGGCTGGAGTGGGGGGAACCCAAAAGTAGGGGGAACCAGTAGTGGGTGTGGATGGAGGAAGTAGTTTAGGGGAGCACTCATACAGTAAAGATATAAAAAGAAGCCATCTTAGAATAGTGTGGTTCAGTCAGAGGAGGAGAGAGTGAAGACAGTCAGGGAGCAGAGTCTCAGTCAGAGCTCTGCTCCCCAAGCAGGGCCTAGTCTCAGAGGCCCAGGAGGGGAGCAGGGAGGAAGCTCCATTCTGAAGAAGGGATCCTAGGGGGTACGGCGAGTGCAGGTGGCACCCGTATACCCCGAACCCGCCAGGTGTCAGGAGGATCTAGGCCGCAGCTTCAAGCCTCGACTGGAAAAACCGGAGGCTTCTGACTTCTATAGCCAGAAGCCAAGCCCTCACTTCAATCCAAGTAAGGTCAAGCAGGTCTGTGCAACTCCGACGGACAGGGGGGACCTTGCAGCACCCGAACAGGATTCACAGTGGGAAGCGCAGGGCAGGAGGGAGTAAGACCCAGCATGAAGTCGGTTTAGAGAGGTACATAAGAAAGTGGGGTTCTGCCAGGTACACCCGAGCTGCCTGAGGAAGGACTAAACCCCTGCCCGGTGAACGCAGTGTGACGCGGGAGGCTTGCATCAGTACAGTGCACCTGTGGACTGTCTAAGAACTGTGAGTAAATCTTGGATGACTGCACTGAGCTGCCTCCGCTCCTTTATTTCGCCGGTGCCATTTCCCTCCCTGCACTACAACGCCCAGCGCACCTCCTCCATTTATCTACACTGCCCTGAGGCCTGCTCCACCTGTGGGGAGCCGTCCCATCACAGCTGCCCTACCATCTGCCTCAGAGGACTGTTGCAGCGCTGGTGATCCTCACAAGACACCACAGGTGGCGTCACGAATAATCCCAAAAACAGCATATATTCATATTCCCCCTTTTTAGTGACGGCCCTGGGCCACGGACCGGGCCAGCCACCGTGATATCCCCTGGCTGACGGAGGCCCGGCTGCCGAGTACCCCACGGCCCTGGGGGCGCGTCAACCTTATGAGTCCTAGTACCACAGATCAGCTGCTAGGCAAATGTGTCGGACCACCATCGATCTGATATTGATGATCTATCATTAATTTTGTATACCTGGACACAGTGTTAGACTGAAGAACATTGAGCCCACCAGAGGATTTGATTCTGAGGGCCCACCTTTCTCCCCAACTCAAGAGCCCCATAGCAGCTATAAGGTTTGCACTATGAATTCTCTTGAAGGAGAAGCCTGGGCCCACCGGAGGATTCTACAGTTCTCTGGTGGGCCAGTTCAACCATGCATGGACAACCCTTTAACAAAACCAGTCCAAATAATTAATATAAGGGTGTGCTTTTTATCGGATAGCACTTGGACCAATGTTATTCTATGGGGCAGTGCTGATTAGCGGGTTATTTCTTATGCCAAGTCTATGGGTGTGTGCAGTCCGATTTCCGCGCACTGACACAATGAAGACAACGGAGAAATCTTGTTCTCCCTCTTTCCCTCACCAGTGCTGCGATTCTCACATCCAAGAGAACTGAATCACACTAAGCTGACACTCGGCTCAAACTCTGATCAGAGTGTCAATAACTTAATCGATCCGATTATCTCGGAAGCAGAGATTATACGCGCTTGTGACCCCAGCCTAAGTGCTCGCTCACACGGCTGTAGATTCTCTTATAGAGAGAATCGGGCTGATTACGCTAATGATACTCTGATAAAATTCTGTCAGAGTTTAAGCCAAGTGTCATCTTACTATGATCCAATTCTCTTGCATGCGAGAATTGTATCACAGGTGTGGAGAAGATGGAGAACTTAATCTCTCCATCTTCTCTATTGTTTGAGTCTGCAGATGTCGGACTGCACTCGGATGTCATCTGAGCGCAGTCCGATGTTTTACACGCACCCATAAAATTGAATGGATGCACGGGATCTGATCGGATGCACTCGCAGCATGCGGCAATTTTAGCATGAGAAAAAAATAGCAGATCTGCACTGCCCCATTGGTCCGAGTGCGATCCGATAAAACATCATATAGCACTCGCCCGAGGTATACGCGCATGTGAGTGAGCCCTGAAAGTGCAAATCGAATTTCATGCAGCTACAAAGTAAACAGAGCTGTGCTGTTTGGCTACGTTCCATCGAATCAAATGAATCAAAGTGCCTGGTACAGCAGCAGTGACAGCAGAAATGAGGCACTAAGTTAAGATACTTTTGTAAGTCTGCAAGATAAAAAAAAAATAAATAAAATGCTACCAAATAATATTGCAGTGTATACAGTATATGTACATGCGAACATTGGTAGATAAATGAATGAAAAACTGGAAATTGCACAATAGCACCCCAGCCCTGCCTGGAGAAGCCTGTCCCTTAAATGGGACCTGTCAGTTGACTCATGCTGCCCAAAACCCAGGCGGCATAAATCAGAGCCTGGCTGCACAATCATAGCAAGGTATGTTTTTCTCTGAAACGCTCCCGAGGTGTCAGAGAAAACATGGTAAGAAGATCCAGCTGGAGACTGACTATGGAGAGTGACCTCACTAGTCCGGCACCACCAAACACAAGCGGGAGAGACCTGTCAATCAAGTAGAATGCTGCGATGGGCAACGCTGGACTAGTTGGTACTGTAAAACGCAGCTTCTTATTTGCATAAAAAATGCAGCAAAAAAAAAAAAAACCTGCATGTGAACATAGCCTAACAGGGTTGAAAATTTCAGCAAATAAAAAAATGAATACAACACTGAAAGTAAAATTTGATACATGGGCCAAAAATGGATGAAAACTCGACTGCACCTGAGCAAACCAGACTGCTACTAATTATCTGCCTGGGCTCTCGCTGCTGGATTGGCATTGTGCCATTTTAAGAAAAGATGAAGAGCAGCTTGGCACTAGTCATGTCTTGACATTCCTCCTTCAATCTGGTGATTATTATTTGTCCACAAATACATCTTGGTGCAGTATTTCTTCGATAAGCTATGCAGAAAATACAGTAATAAACATGAAGAAAACTGTAACATAGGGCACAATACTGACAAGTGACTGCTGTGAGATGTGACACATTTTATACGGCTCTGTTGAAGCCTGGGTGTCCTGGCATACAATTCTATCGTCCTGGCATATTTCAATAATGCAGACAGTTTATCCTTGTGAGCGTTCAAGAGCTTGTGTACACATCCAAGAATGGGCTGGAATAAAGGGAAGATAAGAAGAGAGAAGATGATGACTGATGATACCTTGTATGCAGAGAAAACACTTCATCCAGTTTCAGATTAGGAGTCTGATGGCCAAAATGCCTCAAGTGCATGGCTTTTATCAGAATCAATTTTTAAAAAGAACAAAAGTTGGAGAATAATTCTTCGATCAAGAAAAAAAGGCTCCATCACAATTTGTCATAATTCGGTTTCAGCTAATATCTAGAAATAATATGCATGAAAGCTTAAAGAGTTATTTTCAAGTTGTCTCTTGAGCAGCACACATATTCCATTTTCTTTGACTTCCTGATTTTTGGCAGGCTGGCTTTCCTCTTTGAGTGACAGTTCTGGTGGCTAGCAGAACTGTAGTATTAGTACAACTATAAAGCTCAGCACAAGTTATGCTATAACACATTCAGATGTCAGTGGTTTGTTCTGGAATCTACACTGTATTTATACATAGAAATAACAGAACAATTGATCAAGTACATGGGTTCGGACAGTGAGAGCCATGATTAGGAGAACTGCTGTGGGAGAAGCAGATACTGTGAGCTGGTGGTTATAACAGCAGCTTGTCAGGAGCTGAGAGAGGGTGAGGGAGGTGAGCAGCTAACTGTTGCATAGAAATCAATGGACTGAAGAGAGATGGCTGGGATGCTAGGAGTTGTGGCTGCACAGCTTCTAATCTTAATTAGCTAGACATCTCAATTTGTTAGGTCAAGAGAAATACATTATTGTGTTTACTTTTGAATGCATGTGTTTCTTTGGCTGGTCAGGAAGGACAGTGACTCAGGGTAGAACAATACTCTTTGTTAATATGCTAATTACATATTGTGCTAAGCCAGCTAGTTGTTGATTTACAGAGCAGGGGGATACAAACTACGTAAATGGATTAAATGCTCAAACAATGAGACCTGGGCCCTGCACCTTTCCCCTTCAACTGTGAATGATGACCTAAGCCACAGAAAAAATATAAAAAGGGATTTCTATCGTGCTGCAGGGAGAATCAGAATCAGAGAGACTCTTCAGGACAGTAGTTTGGTAGCATGGCTCCAACCAGAGAGACACAGATTTGGATTCTACAGGATACCAGCCTAAGGGTACATGGCCCTAGCTGAAAGGATTCAGATTTTCTCCATTGACCATCAGAGATGGTTGGGATCATCTGGTCACCTGGAACCCATGGAGACACTTGGAGAAAGCCAGGTTGGGACAATTAGGTCACCTGGAACCCATGGAGTATTTCGGAGAGAGGCCAGGGTGGGACCCTCGGGTCTCCTGGCCTTGTACCTCAATGGACTGTCAGCTTCCTAAGCTTGCTGCTACCTCCTCTCTGTGGGTGTCCACCCAAAGCGGGATGCCACTGGTTGAGGTAGTTGGCCCTGAAAGTCCTAAAGTCACAGCTGATCTATTCCCGGTGTGCCAGCGGAAGGGTGATACTGTGTAATTTTGCAGCATCTTGGATGTTTGCTGGGACTGTTCTATGCATTTATTGTCCGTTTGGTGGTTCAATAAATTATTGCCACACTGTGTTACCCGCACCCTGTGTTGTCTGAGTAGTATTACGCCCATGGAAGACCCCGGGTCTTCACAGGAATTAACCCCTCTGTTGGAATGTAACTACTGCACTCTCAGCCAAGCTCTGGTGTCCAAGCTCCATGGAAAGAAGCTGTACATTATGAAAGATAAAAGCTCTCACAGCAGGAGAATGAAGGCAGATAAAAAAAGCAAGTCAGTTGCTCACTTGCTTATTTTCATGCTGTCTAATTAAATAAAGCAATTTAATAATTTCAGAGTACCCCTTTAAGATAAATACATTGCAAAACAAATTTGATTGCTACCCTTTACTGGCCCAGGGCGTATTAGTACGCCCCAGGCCATCACCCCCGGTTCAGTGAGGGCTCTGGCGCTGAGCCCGCACTGAACCGGGAACATGTCAGCAGATTATTACAGCTGACGTACCCGCAACAGCCGCGGGTGGAATCGCGATCCACCCATGGCTGTTAACATGTTAAACGCCGCTGTCAATCTTTGACAGCAGCATTTAACATCGCCGCTCTGGAAGCGCGGCATTAGCCCCGCCCATCGGTGACCCGGTCACGTGATCGTGGGTCACCGATGGGTGGTCATGACAACCCTGGGTCTGCAGCAGACTCCAGTGGTTGTCATGTAAAGATTACTATGAGCGCCACCTAGTGGTCGGCGCTCATAGTACTGGTGCATTTCTGCTACATAGAGGTGATCTGCTGATCACCTATATGTAGCAAAGGCAATCGGACAGTTGCTGCTTCTAGTCTCCTATGGAGACTATAGAACAGGGGTCCTCAAACTTTTTAAACAGGGGGCCAGTTCACGGTCCCTCAGACCATTGGAGGGCCGGAATATAGTTTTAAAAAAAAACTATGAACAAATTCCTATGCACACTGCACATATCTTATTTTGAAGTAAAAAAAACAATACAGGAACAAATACAATATTTAAAATGAAGAACAAGTAAAGTTAAATCAACCGGTATTTCAATAGGTAGGTAACTGTACCCAATAGGCAGCATAGGTCCCCAATAGGCAGGTAAATGTTCCCAATAGGCAGGCTGTTTCCCCCTTATAATGCCATATGCAGGCTGTTCCCCCCTTATAATGCCCCATGCTGGATGCCACCCCCCATATAATGCCCCATGCAGGATGTCCCTTTCTCACACCATATAATGCCCCATGCAGGATGTCACCCCCCATATCATGCCCCATGCAGGATGTCACCCCCCATATAATGCCCCATGCAGGATGTCACCCCCCCATATAATGCCCCATGCAGGATGTCACCCCCCCATATAATGCCCCATGCAGGATGTCACCCCCCCATATAATGCCCCATGCAGGATATCACTCCCCTGTCTTTATAATGCCCCATGCAGCATGTCACCCCCTCATATAATGCAGCATGTCACCTCCCCATATAATGCCCCATGCAGGATGTCACCCCCATATAATGCCCCATGCAGAATATCACTCCCCTGTCTTTATAATGCCCCATGCAGCATGTCACCCCCCCATATAATGCGGCATGTCACCCCCCATATAATGCCCCATGCAGCATGTCACCCCCCCATATAATGCCCCATGCAGGATTTCACCCCCCCATATAATGCCCCATGCAGGATGTCACCCCCCCATATAATGCCCCATGCAGGATATCACTCCCCTGTCTTTATAATGCCCCATGCAGCATGTCACCCCCCCATATAATGCAGCATGTCACCTCCCCATATAATGCCCCATGCAGGATGTCACCCCCCATATAATGCCCCATGCAGGATATCACTCCCCTGTCTTTATAATGCCCCATGCAGCATGTCACCCCCCCATATAATGCGGCATGTCACCCCCCATATAATGCCCCATGCAGCATTTCACCCCCCCATATTATGCCCCATGCAGCATGTCGCCCCCCCATATTATGCCCCATGCAGCATGTCATCCCCCCATATTATGCCCCATGCAGGATGTCCCGTTCCCCCCATATCATGCCCCATGCAGGATGTCACCCCCCCCATATTATACCCCATGCGGGATGTCACCCCCCCATATTATACCCCTTGCAGGATGTCACCCTCCATATAATGACCTGTGCCTCCATACATAAAAAAAATAAATAAATAAATAAAAAAAATCCAATACTCACCTCACTTCTCACTTGCTGCCGCTGCTCTGGTCTGGACTCCAGCGTTGAGGCGGCGTTGTCCCGCTTTGCGCTGCCTGTGACAGCACTCGGGAGGGCGCGGTGTAAAGACGTCACCGCGCCCTCTGACCTGAGACGTCACAGGAAGCGCAGAGCAGGAAGACAGCGGATCTGCAGAGGCACGGGGAGAGGTAAGTATCCGCCTGCCGGGGCCCTGCGCAAGCAGGGGGGGAAGGGCGGGCAATGGCACCGCTCTCCTCCGCCCATAGCCCGGATGAAAGTCCTCCGCGGGCCGCATGTGGCCCGTAGTTTTAGGACCCCTGCTATAGAAGTATGCAAAAAGTTTAAATTTAAAAAAAAAAAAGAAAAAAAAAATATAAAAAGTTTAAATCATCCCCTTTTCCCCCAATCAAAATAAAATAAAAAATAAACCCCACATACAAATATTTGGTATCGCCGCGTTCAGAATCGCCCGATCTATCAATATAAAAAAAGAATTAATCCGATCGGTAAACGGCGTAACGAGAAAAAAATTCCAAATGCCAGAATTACGTTTTTTTGGTCGCCGCAACATTGCAATAAAATGCCATAACGGGCGATCAAAACATCGGATGTACCCCAAAATGGTATAAATAAAAATATGTCAGCTTGGCGCGCAAAAAAATAAGCCCTTACCCAGCCCCAAATCCCGAAAAATGTAGATGCTACAAATGGCGCCATTTTTTAATTTTTTTTTTTTTTAGCAAACTTTGGATTTTTTTTTCACCACTTAAATAAAAGAGAACCTATACATGTTTGGTGTCTACAAACTCATAATGACCTGGAGAATAATAATGGCAGGTCAGTTTTAGCATCCAGTGAATGTGGAAATAAAAAAAAATAAAAAAAACACAACTGTGGAATTGCATTTTTTTTGCAATTTCACCCACTTGGAATTTTTTTCCCGTTTTCCAGTACATGATATGGTAAAACTAGTAATGGCATTTAAAAGTACAACTCGTCCTGCAAAAAATAAGCCCTCACACGGCCATATTGACCAAAAAATAAAAACGCTATGGCTCTGGGAACAAGGGGAGCAAAAAACGAAAATGCAAAAACGGAAAATCCCAAGGTTGCGAAGGGGTTAAAAACACATACAGACTTAATTCAGCTTCCCTGATACCCTGTGCTTGTTGAAAAAAATTAAAGCTCCCAGAATTCACACCTCTTATTGCGCAAACTTTGCCACATCATTGAGTCAGAGAAGAATGCTGGGAGATTTCTGCTCTGGAGTATTGTGAATGCAGGTCTGGACTTCAGTATAACAGAGGGTGTTAATATCAGGATAAAATGAATAGTATGATACATTTACAGAAATTTTATGTAGAATAATTCTATATGTTTACTATAACATTTTGCTAATTATTGAACACATCAATATCACAGTCACATTTCATGATCTGTTTTATGGTCACAACGTCTACTCCCCTATCCCCAGTTGTACAAAACCAAACTTAGGCTATGTGCCCACGTTGCATTTATGAAGCAGAAAATTTCTGCTTCATTTCTGCAAGTCCTCTCCCGGAAAAACGCATGCGGAATTCCGCACGCGTTTATCGCGCATTTTTCGCGCGTTTATCGCGCGTTTTCCACATGCGGAATTGCCTTGCGTTTTTTATGCATTGGATAAAGGCAATTCCGCTTGCGGAAACGCAAAATTAAATGACATGCTGCGGATTTTTGAACGCAGCATAAACGCTGCGGAAAAATCCGCAGCATGTGCATAGAACTTGCGGAATCCCATTGGGGACCATGGGGTGCGGATATACATGCGTTTTTCAAGCGTTTACGCTGCGGAAATTCCGCAGCATATACGCTTGAAAAACGCTACGTGGGCACACAGCCTTAGATCACCAAAACTCTACGGAAAAAAAATGGGTTTGGCTAGGAGGAGTCATTAAATTCACCAAAGAAATTACAGATGTGTATATGACTGTATAGGAAACATGTCACCGTGGCTGCTCAGTGAGCTCAGGGGCTCTAGCAGGGCGTTCCCGGGTAGACGGAATGCCCTATTTAAAGTTGTTGAGCTCATTGATTTGCTGCTGTGCGGTCGACATGACCATTGACAAGAACCAGGAGCAGCGATGGAGACTCGCCGATGGACCCAGGGAAAGAGAGTATGGTACTTTTTTTTTTTTAACAAACTGAAGCCAGGGTTGACATTTAATTGAAACAGAACAACCCCTATAATAAAGAGTTGTCCACTAATGAACAATTCCTTTAAGCTATTTGTGCCAGTTTTCTGTTGGAAAAATAATAAAGACTGGTGTGTGAATCACCAGTCTTGGTAGATTTTTCTTTACATAGATTCTGTATGAAATCATACCTTGTCTATCGTATGACATACTGCTTCTGAAAAATATTGTTCCTTGCGGAGGCACCATGCAGGGGAACACAGACTGGAATCATAGTGAATTCACTTCTGTATAGTATAATGGGAATAAATATATAAAAAAGAAATTTCTTAAGGTTCTTTAGTGCTTAACTATGACTTTTACAAAATAAATTGTATTAAAATTAAAATATTGTATTCTCTGCAGGTGATCATTTTCACAACAGAAATAATTGTTTAAAGTTTATAAATGCCTCTTCGCTGTCTGTCGCTGTGCCCTATAAAGAGAATCTGTCAGCAGTTTTTTGCTATGTAAACTGAGGGCAGCATGTGGTAGGGGCTGAGAGACAGATTTCATGGATGTATCACTTGTTAGGCTGTGTGCTGTTGTTTCAATGCAATGAATGTTTTATCACCAGGAGATTATCTCTGCTCAGATTAGCTCCCTCCTGCTAAGTGCTCCGACCACACCCCCTCACTGTCCATATACAATGTACACAGAAAGTACAAGGAAAGCTTTCTGAGCTGCTGCAATCTGTAAACTAAATGATACATCGTTGGAATCAGGGTCTCTTTTCCTACATTATGCTGCTCCCAGATGACGTAGTAAAAACCCACTGACAGATTCCCTGCTGACATAATTTACATAAAGGGTGATGTATAGCGGTTTCGATCTAACTGCAGTGGCAATCCGAGATCTATCCAGGAACACCTGGATGAACGCTTCAATATGTCAAGAAAGGTGTGGGAAAGACTTAATGCAACACAAAGGGAAGAGGGAAAGGGAGCCCAGAGACTAGGGAAAGGGGGAAGTGAAGACCTCCTAGTCTTGTCTAGTGTCATCCTGTCTTCCCTAATGACCCTATATTGGCTCTTCACCAATCGCCGCACGCGTGCCTCGCCCTGTCTTTCCCTGGCGTATGGCTAAGGCTAGGAAAGGGAGGAGATGAGCACTAGTCGATCCCCACTGAACACTATAGACAACAAGGGAGGAAAAACAGGGGGAAATTACTTAGCTTTAGATGACTCCAGACAAATGCACACACGTCCTCAAGCTCCAGAGAGGAAGAAGTACTGCTCTTGCTAAAGCCTTCACAAGAAGTAATGAATATCGCCGGCACCTCCCTCTGGAACACAGCAGGTATTTATACACCCAGGCCAGGGTGTTAATTAGCCAGAGGAAGGTAGCCGCTGGGTCCTAGAGACACCCTCTAAAAAGATGTCTGTAATGCCAAACGTAGAGATCTCCTTCAACCCGCTGCAGGACGACTGTCACTTCTGACACACCTGTGATAATATGTTATGACTAGTGTAACTCACAGAGAGGTAAATCTATAATTTATTAAAGGAATAATAATGAGAAATGTGCTTCAACCTGGGCATAAGGTCTTCATCAGACTTGAATAAAATATTCTAATGCAATTAAAGATAAAATACTCTATCCCTAGAAGTTACAAAGAGACTGAACTAAGTATTTTGGCGAGGCACTCAAGGAGGCACCTGCCACTTTTCAGATGCGGATTAATTAAGAGGCACGTGCCTCTTAATGAATCATGAGCATCTGACTCCAGCACGCCTCCTTATCAAGACGGGCATGAAAAGCGCTGACGTTGATGAATCGGGGTCATTGTTTCTGTGAATGCCAATCCAAGCTGTGCAACACTACATGCCTGCTTCTCCACCATGATTCCGGGATAGTGGTATGTACCACGTCATTACCGTGCATACCAATGTGGAATGCAGAAATCAATACTCCAACTTCTCCCCATTCCTAATGCCCCCATGGTATGAAATAGCTAAATTACAGAAACAAATGAGTAAGCTACTTTTGCCGAATAAATATGAACAGGGATTCTGGTAGTGTATTAATAAATTAATGGAAAATTCATCCACTATTTCAATTCTTTCCTTCCCATTTTGTAAAGAATTGTATCCTTTAACTATATTGTGACATGCAGAAGTAGTGCTGTTGCTTTAAAAGCATTCAGCAACTATTAGAAGTAACACAAGCACATGAGGCAGGAAGTGTTGCGCTCCAGAAGCATCCAGCAACTAGAGGGATTAACACAGTCACAAGAAAAGGGGAGTGGTTTAGCAGCGCCCCAGAGGGATTGTGGGGAAATTTGTTTACTGTCTGGCTGGAGCCAAAGAAAAAGGTGGTGTGTGTTCTGTATCTCACAGAAGCGCCCCTGCAAGTAAAAAGGATTCAAGTCAGGAATGAAGCAGGTCAGGTAGAATTCCTGAACTAACAGTGCAGAGTTTTGTCAGGCAGAAAGATAAGGACTGGAAGAAATGGTGTCATAGGAATCATTTCCTTCAGCAAACCCTCCCCCCCCCCTCCATCTCACTGTGCTGTAAAGAATGCCGTGTTCATTAATGTGCCTTTGCATTAGAACTGTGCTGTCATGTACTACTGGGAAGATGGTGAACTGCTGTGCTGCTAAGGAAACTGTACTGTTTGTCACTGGAGCCTGTTGCTCATAAGACTTAACTTGCACTGGCTGTGCGGTTCTTATTAAATGCTACTGTTCTACCGTTTATAAGGACTCTTGTCAAGTGTGTCTGGTCAGCAAGTGAAACAACCTACATGTCTGTGCCTGAGGGTCAATACCCCTGTGTGCCTGAGAGAAGCTGCAGCACATGGTCTATAGTCACCCTGAGTAACGGTTCCCCCAGGATTCCAAAGAATTTGTGTAGCCTATCTGAACCTAGCGGCGTGCGTGTAACACCTGGCTGAGTTGAACGCTCATGTGTATGGTGGACTCGGGAGAGATATCTGTTGAACGAACTTAGAGGATAACTTCCAAACTTGCCACAAACCCTTAAACCATGCTTATGTTATTCCTTCAGCATCTGGTTGCCCTCTGGTTGTCATAGTTGATAATGTAGTTTTAGTTTGCCTTTTGGTAGTATGATTATCTTCAGGAGTTTGGCATGACTGCCAGTGGGTGATCCTCAAAGATGTACAACTTTGTTGTGTTGTCACAGTTTGTGTTCATTCTTTTCTCCACTTGGCATGTTACGCATTTGGCAAGTCACAGTAATACAGATTGCAGCTGAACTCTTGTTGTTGGCAGGGAAGCTGCAGCACACGGTCTATGGTCTCCCTTAGTAATGGTTCCCCCAGGATTCCAAAGAATTCATGTAACCTGTCTCGCACTTATCTGAACCTAGTGGCGTGCGTGTAACAATATTATATTAATATAATAATATTTGTCAATAAATACCAACAACAGAAGAACAAATGGTGCACGAAGTCTCCTAAAAATTTATATTTATTAGAATTATTAAAATTAAAAATTGTAAATAGAAAAGCAGAGTAACACAATGAAAGACCACATATACACTGCTCAAAAAAATAAAGGGAACACTTAAACAACAGAATGTAACTCCAAGTAAATCAAACTTCTATGAAATCAAACTGTCCACTTAGGAAGCAACACTGATTGACAATCAATTTCACATGCTGTTGTGCTAATGGAACAGTCAATAGATGGAAATTATTGGCAATTATCAAGACACACTCAATAAAGGAGTGGTTCTGCAGGTGGGGACCACAGACCTTATCTTAGTACCAATGCTTTTTGGCTGATGTTTTGGTCACTTTTGAATGTTGGCTGTGCTTTCACACTCGTGGTAGCAAGAAGGTTTGCTGTGTCTGTCAGCGTAGTGTCCAGAAGATAGAGGCGCTACCAGGAGACAGGCCAGTACACCAGGAGACGTGAAGGGGGCCGTAGGAGGGCAACAACCCAGCAGCAGGACCGCTACCTCCACCTTTGTGCAAGGAGGAACAGGAGGAGCACTGCCAGAGCCCTGCAAAATGACCTCCAGCAGGCCACAAATGTGCATGTGTCTGCACAAACGGTTAGAAACCGACTCCATGAGGGTGGTATGAGGGCCCGACGTCCACAGATGGGGGTTGTGCTCACAGCCCAACACCATGCAGGACGCTTGGCATTTGCCACAGAACACCGGGATTGGCAAAGTCGCCACTGGCGCCCTGTGCTCTTCACTAATGAAAGCAGGTTCACACTGAGCACATGTGACAGACGTGACAGAGTCTGGAGATGCCGTGGAGAGCGATCTGCTGCCTGCAACATCCTTCAGCATGACCGGTTTGGCAGTGGGTCAGTAATGGTGTGGGGTGGCATTTCTTTGGAGGGCCGCACAGCCCTCCATGTGCTTGCCAGAGGTAGTCTGACTGCCATTAGGTACCGAGATGAGATCCTCAGACCCCTTGTGAGACCATATGCTGGTGCGGTTGGCCCTGGGTTCCTCCTAATGCAGGACAATGCCAGACCTCATGTGGCTGGACTGTGTCAGCAGTTCCTGCAAGATGAAGGCATTGAAGCTATGGACTGGCCCGCCCGTTCCCCAGGCCTGAATCCGATTGAGCACATCTGGGACATCATGTTTCGCTCCATCCACCAACGTCACGTTGCACTACAGACTGTCCAGGAGTTGGCGGATGCTTTAGTCCAGGTCTGGGAGGAGATCCCACAGGAGACCATCGGCAACCTCATCAGGAGCATGCCCAGGTGTTGTAGGGAGGTCATACAGGCACGTGGAGGCCACACACAATACTGAGCCTCATTTTGACTTGTTTTAAGGACATTACATCAAAGTTGGATCAGCCTGTAGTGTGTTTTTCCACTTTAATTTTGGGGGTGACTCCAAACCCAGGCCTCCATTGGTTAATAAATTTGATTTCCATTGATGATTTTTGTGTGATTTTGTTGTCAGCACATTCAACTTTGATCTGTACAAAGTATTCAATGAGATCTAGGATGTGTTATTTTTTTGAGCAGTGTATATTATAGATATGACGCGCCCCCTGGGCCAGTGTTGTTTGGGGGATACCCGGAGCCGGATCGGATGGGGGTTGTAGTCTCCGAGTGGCGGTGACCCGGTCCGTGCCCAGGGTGTCAAGCTCAGTGTGTGGCAGTCCTACAGATGTTGCTGGATGTTCTTTTGTGTCGACTACGCCACCCGTTGATTTGCGGTCACTACGGCCGCCGCTGCAGCAGGGTCCGCTGAGGCTGGTGGTGTGTGTGCAGCTCAGGTAGTATAACCCCCAACGGGAGGGGTATAGCCTCAGGGGGTCAGGTGTAGAGGATGGTGGTTGTGGAGGTGCAGTGAGGATGGTAATGAGACTCAGAGTCGGGCTGTGCAGTTCAGGGTCTTTACTTACTGCTGTTATTCTGGTCACTCCGGCCTTGAGCGACCGCCCGAGCCGTGCTGCGTCCACCAGGTCCTGGACTCGGCCAACTCCCAAGTAATTCTGGAGCGTGATCCTGAGCTCCCTTTCTGACGTTCCTTCTCTCTGGCCTTCCCCACCAGGGATCCACCTAAGTCCGGCTCCCTCGGGCCTCTTGTTGGTAAACCCTTGTCTCTGGGTTCCCTGACCCTATTCTTGGTCTGCCTTCCGGGTGGATTTAGTGGGTGGTCGTGGCAGATCCTGCCCACGACCTCCGGTCTCTGGCTGAGGATTAGTGCCCTCCACCAGCTTGGGATCCGGTACCCTTGTGCCAACTCTTCACCCTCTGGTCTAATTTTGGGATCTTGGAGTTCTCTCTTCTCCCCCTCTGGGTCCTTCTTTCTCCTCTCTCTCTCTTGGCCTTGGAGCTGCTCTTCTCCTCTGCTCTCTTCCTCTACAAAGACCCTGATCTAAGATGGTTCCCACCTTATATACTCCCTCTATGTGTGAGCTCAGGTGACCAGCACCCAATGAGCTCCTAGCACTACCCAGACTGCTCCCCCTATCTGCCCCTACACTACTGGGATGTTCCACCCCCCTCCCACTCCAGCCAGGGACAGACACTGTCGTACCTGCACATTTCTCTAGTGGTAGTACCATTGGTCTGTCCCCCGGAAATGGGATGTGTGTAGTGCATGCAGCCTACTGAGCTCAGTTCCACACTCCATCCTTACCCGGGAGTGGAATATCACACCTCTGGCTGAGGTGCAATACCCCTGTAGCAGCCGAATCCTCAGGGTGCTACATTCCCCCCTGGTAAATCACAGCACGTCCTCGGGCTGTTAAAGATAAAAACATCCAAAACATACAATTATTTTTCATAAACATCAACATATAAACATATAAAACATCATATATATCATCAGCAATAAAACGTTTTCATAAATAACATTCTTGTAAACATTCCTGTCTTTGGTTCCTCCGGTCACGGTGCAACTTGTGACCGGGTAAAGTGCGACAGTCTCTTGAAGAAAAATGGTTTTCCCATAAAACCAGTAGGGGGCGCTTTAGGAAGCGCAACTATATACAAAGGGGATATGGCCGCTCTCAGTCCTCGGCCAGGTATTAGGAACTAGGGACACACGGGTATCAGTTCACACTTTGTCCCAACGGGGAACATATTTTAAATAAGTAACAGTTCTTGGTACCCCGACGGGCAACTTTATACAGTCTCTCTCTACCGTACTTCAACGACGGCGTCCTCCTGCTTTTTCTTTGGATTTAGACCCGTCCGGGTCCTCCTGCTCCTCCTCACACCACAGCTCCTCCTCCGTCAGGCGATGCACATGGAGGGCGTAGGGTCCTTTGGCACACTTGTGCCGGGTGAAGGTGACCTCGTCCCCTACATACAGGTCACGACCTCTGTGTCCCTCCGGCAGATGGCTTTCTACGTCTCTGAGGGTCACAAAGACATCGCCGGGGGTATGATGGTCTCTAATGAAGCCCCACCCATGCTGCATGTTGAATTTTATCACAGTCCCGGTGGAAGGGGGACCATGAGCTGCACGGGGATTCCTCCTGGTCCGGCTCTTCTGCTCCGCGCTTCTTATCTGCATCTGCTGTTCCCGGACCCGCCTCTCTCTCCGCTCCCTCTCGAAGACCTCGAGCTGCTGGCGGCAGCACTCTGCACGCTCCGCTGCGGCCGCCCGAGTCTCCTGAGTGAACCCCATGAGGTCTCCTCCGGTGGGGTCCCACTCAAACTGTGCCTCCTCTAGCGGGGGCTGGGTCCTCCTGACGGGCTTCGGAACCGGAATCAGGGGCTCATCTAGGGGTCTTTCTTTCCGGAGTCGGGGATGGTGAAACTCCGGTGGCCATATGAAGGGCTGCCCATCCGGGCACGTATGCTGGGCGAATAGATCTTCACCCAGGTGCGGCACTCTAGATGTTGACGGCGCGTTGATGGTAGCGGCGCCCGGGTTAACCAGGCCTTGCGACCAGGCCTGGGGCACCTTAAAGGCAAAGGTCACCGTAAGAACGGCGGCGCCCTGGGTTATTCGGCCCTGCGACCAGGCCGGTGGCTCCGCGGAGGTAGGGGGCGCTGTTGGAATTGCGGCGCCCGGGTGTACTAGGCCTTGCGACCAGGCCGGTGGTATTTCCTGCTTGGCCACGCTCGAGGTCGAGGCGTGTGACGTCACAGGGGTCGCGGCCGCGGTTTCCGGTTGAGGCCTAGTCGGCGGCGGTGACGATGCAGCGACGGGCACGGCAGGGGGAACTTCGGGCTCTGCGACGGGGAGCTGGGGCAGGCACGCGGTTTCCCGGCTCGGGGTAGAGACGTCCCCTTTACCTGCCTCCATCCGTTCAGCTCCCTTCTCGGCGCCGTCTCCGGCCTTCAGTCCTCCTGCACCATCCTCAGAGGCGGTTTGTCTCCTCGTCTCGGGTGGCGTGCTCCGCTGACGGGTTTCGGTCTGCTGGGCCATCTCTCGGCTCCACTCCGCCAACGTCTCTCGCTGTACCCGGGCCATCCTCCGTGCGAGGCTCTCCAGCGCAGTCTGTGCACACTCCCGGTCTCGGGGGAGCTGTGCCAGGACCTCCACTAGGCCTAGTGGAGTTGTGGCTTGTAGCAGGCTCCTGACCACTGGGTCGGTGCTGCCTGACTCTCCCTCCATCTCCGGGTAGGCTTTCTCTGGACTCCTCTCCAGACTTCTTGTCTCCGGGTGCGCTCTCTCCAGACTGCTCCAGGCGACACCCATCTTTGCTCTCTTGTTCTGTCTCCGCCCACATTGAGGGTGGTCCCGGGGCAACTTTGTGATTGTCAGTTCCAGGGGCAGTTCTCTCACGCTGATGGACACTTCCAGCATCACAGTCTCTGTTGGTGGGCGCGGTTTCCGCTTTTGGCGCCATTCTTCGACCTGGCCCACGATGGGAGGTGGCCTTTTGCCACCCTCTGGCACGCCCATAATGGCGTCCGCTCTTCCAAGGCGGGAAATCTTTGGAAATGGCGGGAATCGTCTCCCTGTGGCGGGAAACTCCATGGATGGCGGGAAAAAGCTGCAAATGGCGGACAACCGGCGGGAAACGACCTGTGATGGGGTCCGTTGGCGGGGACCCTCCGGAACCGGCGGGAGACTTCTTTTTAAGGTAACGGTGAACTTTTCTTCAGGCACGCAGTACCCGGTTGTTGCGGGCACGTTATCCTGCCGACTACGCCAAAGTTGACGCGCCCCCTGGGCCAGTGTTGTTTGGGGGATACCCGGAGCCGGATCGGATGGGGGTTGTAGTCTCCGAGTGGCGGTGACCCGGTCCGTGCCCAGGGTGTCAAGCTCAGTGTGTGGCAGTCCTACAGATGTTGCTGGATGTTCTTTTGTGTCGACTACGCCACCCGTTGATTTGCGGTCACTACGGCCGCCGCTGCAGCAGGGTCCGCTGAGGCTGGTGGTGTGTGTGCAGCTCAGGTAGTATAACCCCCAACGGGAGGGGTATAGCCTCAGGGGGTCAGGTGTAGAGGATGGTGGTTGTGGAGGTGCAGTGAGGATGGTAATGAGACTCAGAGTCGGGCTGTGCAGTTCAGGGTCTTTACTTACTGCTGTTATTCTGGTCACTCCGGCCTTGAGCGACCGCCCGAGCCGTGCTGCGTCCACCAGGTCCTGGACTCGGCCAACTCCCAAGTAATTCTGGAGCGTGATCCTGAGCTCCCTTTCTGACGTTCCTTCTCTCTGGCCTTCCCCACCAGGGATCCACCTAAGTCCGGCTCCCTCGGGCCTCTTGTTGGTAAACCCTTGTCTCTGGGTTCCCTGACCCTATTCTTGGTCTGCCTTCCGGGTGGATTTAGTGGGTGGTCGTGGCAGATCCTGCCCACGACCTCCGGTCTCTGGCTGAGGATTAGTGCCCTCCACCAGCTTGGGATCCGGTACCCTTGTGCCAACTCTTCACCCTCTGGTCTAATTTTGGGATCTTGTAGTTCTCTCTTCTCCCCCTCTGGGTCCTTCTTTCTCCTCTCTCTCTCTTGGCCTTGGAGCTGCTCTTCTCCTCTGCTCTCTTCCTCTACAAAGACCCTGATCTAAGATGGTTCCCACCTTATATACTCCCTCTATGTGTGAGCTCAGGTGACCAGCACCCAATGAGCTCCTAGCACTACCCAGACTGCTCCCCCTATCTGCCCCTACACTACTGGGATGTTCCACCCCCCTCCCACTCCAGCCAGGGACAGACACTGTCGTACCTGCACATTTCTCTAGTGGGAGTACCATTGGTCTGTCCCCCGGAAATGGGATGTGTGTAGTGCATGCAGCCTACTGAGCTCAGTTCCACACTCCATCCTTACCCGGGAGTGGAATATCACACCTCTGGCTGAGGTGCAATACCCCTGTAGCAGCCGAATCCTCAGGGTGCTACAGATACATGATATGATGTCTATCATTTAATATACAGAGTAAGCTTTACCGATAAATATAATAAAATATACAGTACAGAGCAAAAGTTTGGACATACCTTCTCATTTAAAGATTTTTCTGTATTTTCATGACTATGAAAATTGTACATTCACACTGAAGGCATCAGAACTATGAATTAACACATGTGGAATTATATACTTAACAAAAAAGTGTGAAACAACTGAAGATATGTCTTATATTCTAGGTTCTTCAAAGTAGCTACCTTTTGCTTTGATGACTGCTTTGCACACTCTTGGCATTCTCTTGATGAGCTTCAAGAGGTAGTCACCGGAAATGGTCTTCCAACAATCTTGAAGGAGTTCCCAGAGATGCTTAGCACTTGTTGGCCCTTTTGCCTTCACTCTGCGGTCCAGCTCACCTCAAACCATCTCGATTGGGTTCAGGTCTGGTGACTGTGGAGGCCAGGTCGTCTGGCGTAGCACCCCATCACTCTCCCTCCTGGTCAAATAGCCCTTACACAGCCTGGAGGTGTGTTTGGGGTCATTGTCCTGTTGAAAAATAAATGATGGTCCAGCTAAACGCAAACCGGATGGAATAGCATGCCGCTGCAAGATGCTGTGGTAGCCATGCTGGTTCAGTATGCCTTCAATTTTGAATAAATCCCCAACAGTGTCACCAGCAAAGCACCCCCACACCATCACACCTCCTCCTCCATGCTTCACGGTGGGAACCAGGCATGTAGAGTCCATCCGTTCACCTTTTCTGTGTCGCACAAAGACACGGTGGTTGGAACCAAAGATCTCAAATTTGGACTCATCAGACCAAAGCACAGATTTCCACTGGTCTAATGTCCATTCCTTGTGTTCTTTAGCCCAAACAAGTCTCTTCTGCTTGTTGCCTGTCCTTAGCAGTGGTTTCCTAGCAGCTATTTTACCATGAAGGCCTGCTGCACAAAGTCTCCTCTTAAAAGTTGTTTAAGAGACGTGTCTGCTGCTAGAACTCTGTTTCACGGTGATATCTGGGTCAATAGTACCTCTGCATGACCCGTTCTTGAGTTTTGTCCACCCCCAGATGACCACCCAAAACATGTGAATGGGATCTGTCCAACACCCTTTGTCTATAGGGTCCTGGTACCAACAACTGCTCCACTATCTCCTCCCTCACCTTAGTAACTCAGTACAATAAGTCCCCACTCAACATAAAATAGGGAAACTTGGTGTCAGCCCCTGACTCCTGTGCTATGCCGTTTATGACGGTTACCTTATTGAACGCTTCTTTTAGTGAAAGGTCTCTATGTTGAGTGAGCCCCAATTTTTGTCTGGTCACCCCTATCTCAGGAATGTCTGCCTCAGGGAATACTACTTTCTCCTCATTTCCCATTACACAAAAGGGAAACCCATCAGACTCTGGGGTTGGTGAGACTTTTTATCACCAACCTGTTTCTTACCTGAGTAACCCATGTCTCCGCCCCTCCCCCACAAGTCCCAAAACAACACAAAGTCCTGGCCAATGATGATTGGGGGCAACAAAACCGGGACCACGCTGACCTCATGGGACTCAGTACCTCGGTCCGTCTCAATGACCACTGGATAGTCTTTAGCATCCCTGTGAATGCAGTGGATGCCAACCTTCTTTCCAGGGATAAATTGGAGAGGGACTGTGTCCCTCACGAGGGTCACCAAACTCCCTGAGTCCAGTAGTCCAGTCATTTTCAGGCCAATCATTGTTACAGGACAAGCTTGGGGCCCCTTGCTGGGTGGACAGTCCACGCTGCAAGCTGGATATGCGTATAAGGAACACCGGCGTCCCATACTACAGTCCATTTGCTCGGTGGTAAGGGGACAGTGGGCTGCTATGTGACCTAGACCGTGACATATCCAGCAAATTACATCCTCCGATGAAGGCCTTGGCATGACGTCCGCCGCCCCCTTGAACTTTGGACACCCCATCCCTTTTTTAACCTCTGCCCCCCAGTATGGAATGGGTTGCCTCCCCATGGACCCATCGACCCCCTGATACCTTTCGACCAGTCCAACCAAGTCATCGACGTTCTGGGGACCTCCCTGGACAACCCACGTCTGCATCGGGCTTGGAAGGGAGTGCACGAACCGGTCCATTACAACTCGCTCCACCATCTGTGCGGGTGTAGAGGACTTTGGCTGTAACCACTTTTGGACAAGGTGCAGCAAATCAAACATTTGGGAGCGAGGGGGTTTGTCACGGTGATATGCCCAGCGATGGACCCATTGTGCCCTGACAGACATTGTCACCCCCAAACTTGCCAAAATTTCTGTTTTCAATTTTTCATATTCTTTGGCGTCCTGTAAGGCCAAATCATAGTAGGCCTTTAAGTATGGCGCCAGGACTTCCGCCCACTGCTTTGGCGGGAGTTTCTCTCTATTGGGGACACTTTCAAAAATGGTTAAAAAGGCCTCTATATCGTCACCCGAGGTAATCTTCTGCAAGGCTCTCCTCACCGCCTTCCGGACAGAGAAATCATCAGCTGACATTGGAGGGGGAGCCTCTGCCGTGCCACGAACCGCCTCTGTGAGTAAATCAATCTGCTGCTGCTGTTGTCGACTCTGCTGCTGGTATTGTTGGAGCTGCTGCTTGTGCTGTTGCTGCTGCAGCTGTTGCATAAGCAGTTTACTTGTCTCCTGTTGTGCCAGCTGTTGCTGCTGCAGCTGTTCCCTCTGCTGCTCCCTCTGCTGCTGCAGCTGTTGCATATGCTGCTGGTGCTGGCTTTGGACCAGGTGCTGGATCAGTTCCTCCATTTTGTCTGACCACTGTTCAATGCTCATAGCCGCTTTCACCCAGGACATGCAGACTGTCCACAGCTGTTGTGACACCCTGCTACACACAGGTACCACAGGACCCAAAAGGGTGCATGGACGGACTTCTCCACAAGAGGCCCTCATTACATAACAGACACCTCCACCCTTCCACCTCATACCACCAGAGGGAGCCCTGTTAGGGATATATATACTGGAGGGTGGAGTTAGGTAGGCAGAGTGTGCTGGCACTAGAGACCAGTGAAGAGGCAGCACCTGTTGAGCTGCTGTGCTGAGGGCCCCGAGTGTGGCAAATTCAAGGAGAGAGGAGTTAAGGGGGCAGAGGAGCATCTAAAGCTCACCCCAGGACACAAGCCGGACACCGGGTCCGCGCCTACAGGGTCCTCTACACCCAATAGGGACAACCAGCATACCAGGAGGATTCCAGACCCCTGGTCATCCTGAAGCTACCATCATTTACAGAACTAGGAACCACGAAGGCCCCAGTGTCCAGGGATAGTGGTAGCCAGAAAAAAAGTTCTATTACCAAGCAGACAGGTGAGCGAGTGAAACAGTACAGAAGCTAGGCCTAGTTCCAGGCTGGCCAGAAGCTTTAGAGAGGGGAAGTAACGGACCAGGAGGCCTACTACCCGCTCACTGGGGAGAGTCCAGAAGTGCACCCTTCCTACTAGGTACCCTGAACCATACCTACCGTTTACACCAGTAAAGGTACTGAAGCAAATCCCCTGTGTGCGTGTCAGTCATTCCCCCTGACCCGACCGGGTCACCTCTCACCTGCATCCCTTCCATCAACCCTGTCCCGGGGGCCCGCTCCGCCTGTGGAGAGCAGAAGCATCCCAGCTGCCATCCCATCGCCCCCGGAGGTCTGCAGCAGTGCTGGTACCCATTACCAGGAGCCACAGGCGGCGTCACGAGACAAAACTGTTATTCATCCCTTCAAGTAACAAACCCCTTTTAAAGAGTGACCCCAGGGTACGGGCCCGGGAGCCGACCGCCGTGACATCCCAAGAAGGTAAAGGCCCGGGTACAGAGTTTCCCCCATATCCCCCTGGGCGAGTCATCTCTTCCTGGCGTCACGAACAGGATTTCGTGCCCGTTGCCACCGGGTAATGTGTGCCGTATTTGAACTGTGGTGAACATCGCCGCCATTACCGCGTCGCCGCGCGGGAAGAAGAGGGGCGTAACCGCGGGAACCAGAGAGGCGTCACCGTTGGTAGCGCACGACGCCCAAGCCCCGCCTCGCGCTCTGACGCTGCACCAGGAAGCGTCAGGTCCTGGAAAGCGTCCGTGATCTGCGGAGCTGCGGCCTACCTGATAAAAGTAAAGAAAGTAGGCTACGGTTTATTGGGGGGGGGGGGCGCAACCATGGCCGACGACCAGCAAAACACCGGAGCACCGGTTAACGCTCCCGATGCTCAACTCGCGCCCGTCGCTTCTCAGGCCGGAGCAGCCGCCCCACCAGCAGGGGTCGTGACTCCAGTGATACCCATGGCCCTGCCGTATGTCCCCAGAGCGAAATGGCTTCCCCAGTATGACGGTAAACCAGACACCCTGTCTGGTTTCAAAAGAAAAATATGCGGTGTATTGGACATGTACTCAATGACTGGTAAACAGAGAGCCGCTGTGGTGCTGGCACAATTGGCTGGTGCCGCAGAACGGGAAGTTGAAACCTGGCCAGCCGCAGACCAGGAATCAGTATCTATTATATTTAAGAGACTGCAAACTGTCTTTGAAAACCGCACTGAGACAGATCTTCGGATGAGGTTCTACCACTGTACTCAGAAACCCGAGGACAGTATCCGGGACTATGCCTGGTGTTTACAAGAGGCCCTGTGGGCCCTGAAACAGGTTAGTCCAGCCAGCATACATGATGAGGACAAAATGCTGATAGAACAATTCATCCGGGGGTTAAGGTCCCAGGAGGAGAGCAGAACTGTACGGTGGTGGGCCTTAGATCATCCAAATGCCACCTTTGATGCTCTGAAGGACATAGCTATTAAGGGCCTTCAGCCCCTGGAAACATCAGATACTGCTATTCAGCGTTACCAGGGTGGGGCCACCCCAATGCCCACAGCACTCACTGCCCCTTCATTAGTGGCTGAGGCAAAAGTGCAAACAGCGTCCCCTAGCGAGCTGGACAGCCTACGCTGAAGTGCGTCAGCTAAGTAAAACCCTGGCCACTGTCCTGAGCGCCCTGCAGCTACAGACGGAGCCCGAGCCGGATGGAAGGATCCTACTCGCCGACAGTCCTGAGGATGTCCCCTGGATGAGGAGAAGAGGGAGGACAACGCTACCCTGTGGGAGGACCAACGACCGACCTCGCCCACCAGGTGAACTAATTTGCTGCCGTTGCCACAAGGCAGACCACACCACATGGACCTGTCCTTTAAACGGGCAAACCCTGGGGCGAAGGGCCGACACCCAGGAGTAGATCAACCAGGCCCATCGAGCTGGTACGACAGGTTTGTAGGAGGAAGGCCTTTCCTATCCATCGTACTGGACGGTATAGCAACACCTGCACTTCTGGACACCAGGTCACAGGTAACCATCATACCTGATGTCCTCTACAAAAGGTACTGGTCCATAGATGAACTCCACCCACCAGACCCAAACCTCTCTGTGTATGCCTCCAATGGTCTTCCTCTTAATCTAGTCGGGGTTAAGGATGTGACAGTGAAGGTGGGAAGAGTGGAAACTAAAGGACCAAGGACTAGTGTTGAGATTTCCGATACTGAAATATCGGGTATCGGCCGATATTCGCGGTATCGGAATTCCGATACTTAGCTCCGATCCCTGTAGAATATCGGATACCGGAATCGGAAGTTCCCATAATGCAATGAGCCAGTTTCATTTTATTCAGCCAATGAGGATCCTAAGAAGTGTGGGCACATCCTGTTAGGCATGTAGGCATGTTAACTAATGGCATGGCTGTGATTGGCTGCTGAAATGATGTCATGATTAGAGATGAGCGTTGTTCGACTCGAACTGTTCGCCAATCTCAAATTCGAGCTGTTTTGGGCGGTGTTCGAGCCGTTCGGCGAACACGAACGATTTGAGAAAAATTCGGCTGTTCGAGGTTATGTTCGATAACTGTTCGTGCACCAAATCATAACTGGATTTTTTCTCAGTAATGATGAAAATTAATGTTAATACGCAGTTTGAGTGTACAGCTGGGCGGGGGGAGGGGCAGGGGATGGATCTCTGCAGGAATAATGAAGATCTCCATTTTTTTTTCTCTTTCCCTCATTTGCAGTGGGGAGGTGCAGTCTGTCAGCCTATCAGCAGCACACACACGGAGCGAAGTGCTTTTTTTCACACAAGCAAGGGCATGTGTCATTGGCAGTGTATGTCACATGTCCTTGCCCTATAAGACCAAGCCATTTTCCCCGTCGCCACCATTTTCTCACTGCTGCAGCTGCGTGTTAGACGGCACCGCTGTTGCTGTGTGCGCTATACCTTGTTAATTTCAAGCCAATTTTCGCACAAATCTACAGATAGCTTGGGAGTAGGGAATAGTTGTCATTGCAGTCCTTTTAAGGACTAGGTTACAGCATTTCCTACGACTTTTATCAGGCAGGTCTGTGCTCTTAAATAGATAGGTTGTGGGAGTAAAGACTAATTGTAATTGCAGTCCTTTTCAGGACTAGGTTACATCAGTTCCTATCAGTTTTTGCCAGGCAGGTCTGTGCCAGTGCTGTGCAAGTGTTTTTCACAGCATTTGGCTGAATCTAGCAAAGCTAATCCTTTTTGGCCTATTGCAGAGTGTGTTAGTCAGTGGAGTAGCCCATCTGTGTTGCAAGATATACCACCTGTGTATAGAATACCAATTTTTTTACTGCACCTAGTGAAGTAAAATCTTTTGGGCATAGCATCATTCTATTAGTCCATCTATACTGACCTCCATCAGGTTGCAAATTGAATATAATTTTTTTCTGCATCTATCTCTGAAAAAATATTTGGCCTTCTAGCAGTGTGTGGGACTTGTTCTATTAGTCCATCTATACTGACCTCCATCAGGTTGCAAACTGAATATATTTTTTTTCTGCATCTACCTCTGAAAAAAAATTTGGCCTTATAGCAGTGTGTGGGACTTGTTCTATTAGTCCACCTATACTGACCTCCATCAGGTTGCAAATTCAAAATAATTTTTTGTCTGCATCTAGCTCTGAAAAAATATTTGGCCTTCTAGCAGTGTGTGGGACTTTCTCTATTAGTCCATCTATACTGACCTCCATCAGGTTGCAAATTGAATATAATTTTTTTCTGCATCTTGCTCTGAAAAAATATTTGGGCTTCTAGCAGTGTGTGGGACTTGTTCTATTAGTCCATCTATACTGACCTCCATCAGGTTGCAAACTGAATATAATTTTTTTCTGCATCTAGCTCTGAAAAAATATTTGGCCTTCTAGCAGTGTGTGGGACTTGTTCTATTAGTCCATCTATACTGACCTCCATCACGTTGCAAATTCAAAATAATTTTTTGTCTGCATCTAGCTCTGAAAAAATATTTGGCCTTCTAGCAGTGTGTGGGACTCGTTCTATTAGTCCATCTATACTGACCTCCATCAGGTTGCAAACTGAATATAATTTTTTTCTGCATCTACCTCTGAAAAAATATTTGGCCTTCTAGCAGTGTGTGGGACTTGTTCTATTAGTCCATCTATACTGACCTCCATCAGGTTGCAAATTGAATATAATTTTTTTCTGCATCTAACCCAGCCAATAGTTTTGGCCTAATACCACAGTTTGGCCACTCAGCTCTGCTCGGTTCCCATCCATTGTTTTTTTGTGCAAACAACTCCAGAGTTGTGAATTAGTTAACCACCAAAATGAGTGGAAAAAGGCCTGCTGCTGGTGGAAAGGGGAATAGGCATGTTGGGAAGGGGAAAAAAGGTTGTGTCCGTGGGGTAGGTGTTAAAGCAACAGTAACATCTGCAGAAGAAAGACCATCTTCCAGCCAAACTAAAATGTCTACTTCTTTTAGCGGACAATGTGATAAGATCCCTTTCTTACGGCCACGCCAATCGCTACAAATTCCAGATGAGGCACAAAAACAGCAGGTGCTTCAACGGATATCAAGTGCTCCTTTAAGTGGGCTCTCCTCCACATCAACTTCAACATCACAAATACTCCAGTCCTCAAAGGTGTCACCCCAATCGCACTTGCTTCCTCACAGCTCCCAAATCTCCAGCTGCCCGTCTGAGTATGAGGTAGAACAGATGGTTGAGTCTGCAGAGCTGTTTACTCATACTATAGCCTGGGAATCAGAGGTCGACTCCAGCGCTTCTGTGAATCCAGACGAGGAAATGATCTGCACTGATGCCCAGAATCTTTATGAGTCGGATCCAGGACCAGACGCAGAAGGTTCTGACCATAATGTAGACCCTCATTCCCAAACTGTAACTCCTGTTGGTGGAGACAATGAGGAAGACGATGATGAGACTCAAATACCTGATTGGAGCGACAACTTTAGTTTTTTGTCAGGGCAGGAACAGGTTGGCTCTGAGGACGACGGGTGTGATAACGCACAGGGTGATGATGATGAGGTTGGAGTTCCCACTTACTGTAAACCCAAAGTCAGCCAAGAGATGAGGTCAGCAGAGGAGGTGGAGGAGGATAATAGTGACGACGAGGTCAGGTTGCGCCTTCCTGGACAGAGACGTAGTACTGTAAGCACGTCAACAACTGCATCCTCAAACACAACTCTGCCTCTCACCACAAGTCGTGGTGGCACTTCAGGTCGCATGGGTGCTAAGCCTTGCATAGCCTGGGCATTTTTTCAGATCGATAAAGATGACCCAACTCGTGTTATCTGTAACATTTGTCAGCAAAAGCTAAGTAGAGGCCAAAAAATATATAGTTTGAGTACTTCATGCATGAATCGGCACATGGACATGAAGCATAAGTTGCAGTGGGAAGCTCACTGTGCTACAATGCGGCCTAGCCGGCCGGGCCAACCACCGTCTGCCATATCTTGTGCATCCGCGGCCTCTTCATCCTCTGTGACTGGGGGGACAGCAGTCACACCTGTTTTGGGGCGCAGACCTGCCACCTCTTTACCCGCAACAGCCAGCGTGATTGGCAGGTCATCATTTTCTTTGGAGGTGGTAACACCAGCTGGTGTTGAGCACTGTCCGACATCGATAGCACCACCTTTGGATCAAGGCAACCTAACATGTCCGCCTGCATCTTCCTCACAGACCGGCAGTTTGCCGGGGACACCCTTATCAACCCCGTCTAAGCACAATAGCCAGCCCTCGGTCCCTCAGATGTGGACAAGTAAAAGACCATTTCCTCCTAGCCATCAGAAAGCTAAGAGGTTGAATTTCACCATCTGCAAGCTCTTGGCTACAGAAATGCTGCCTTTCCGCCTGGTGGACACAGAGGATTTTCGAGACCTTATGTCCGTCGCAGTGCCCCAGTACCAGATGCCCAGTCGGCACTACTTCTCAAAGAAAGGTGTGCCTGCGCTCCACCAGCATGTCGCACACAACATCACCGCTTCTTTGAGAAACTCTGTGTGTGACAGGGTGCATTTCACCACAGACACTTGGACGAGTAGGCATGGACAGGGGCATTACATGTCGCTGACTGGGCACTGGGTAACTATGGTGACAGCAGGACAAGGGGCTGCTGTCCAAGTCTTGCCGTCCCCACGAGTTGTGCGTCAATCCTCTTTATGTCAAAGTTCCTCCACTGCTTCTGCGTCCTCAACCTCCTCTCGGTCCTCCACCTGCACCCAAAGCCTGTCTGGTCATGCCACAAGCTTTCTAACTGCGCAGAAGGATCCTGCACACCTCCTTACTATGCTGGCAGTAGGGCTCAACGTCATCAGGCGGTTTTTACTTTGAAATGTCTGGGAAATGTGAGTCACACAGCTGAGGAGTTGTGGTCAGCTCTGGAGAACCAATTTCATGAATGGTTGTCTCCACTGGACCTGAAACCAGGGAAGGCCGTGTGCGACAATGCTGCAAACCTGGGTGCGGCCCTTCGCCGGGGCAATGTCACACACGTGCCTTGTATGGCTCACGTGTTGAACCTGGTTGTCCAGCAATTTTTAGCCCACTATCCCGGACTAGATGGCCTTCTGCAGAGGGCACGGTCGCTGTGTGCTCACTTCCGCCGTTCGCATCCCGCAGCTCAGCGACTTACATCTCTACAGAAGTCGTTGGGCCTGCCACTTCACCGGCTAAAATGCGATGTGCCTACCCGGTGGAATTCAACTCTGCACATGTTGCAGCGACTGTGGCAGCACCGACAAGCCCTGGTGCAATACGTTCTGACGTATAGCCTGGGCCAACGAGATCCAGAGGTGGGGCAAATCACGCTGGAGGAGTGGTCTCAGATCAGGGACCTATGCACCCTTCTGCACAGTTTTGAAATGGCGACGAAGATGTTTAGTGCTGACGATGCCATTATCAGCATGACTATTCCGGTGATTTACATGCTGGAGCACATGTTAAACAGAATTCGGAGTCAGGTGGTGGCACAAGAGGAGGTGGAGGAAGTAGAGGAGGAGGAGTTGTATGCCGAAGGGCTAACATCTGCAAGGTCCAGACGGTCGGCAGCACCAAGGCGGCAGGCATGTGAGGGTGGGGGAGATGGTTTTACCAGGGCGCATGGTAGCAGCCAAACTAGTGAGGAAGGTGCAGGAGCCCAGGAAGAAGTGGAGGACGAACTGATGGAAGACTCATCAGATGAGGGAGACCTTGATCACATTTCTGTTGTGCGAGGTTGGGGGGAGAGGACAGAGGAAGGAAGCATGATTGTTACCTCGCCACCAACACAACAGGGACTTGGTGCTCCTGGATGCGCAACACACATGAGTGCCTTCTTGCTGCACTACCTGCAACATGACCCTCGAATTGTGAGAATTAGAAATAATCCTGACTACTGGGTTGCCACACTGTTAGATCCCCGGTACAAAAGTAAATTTGCAGAAATTATTCCTGCCATAGAAAGGGATGCACGCATGCAGGAGTATCTGCAGAGACTGTTGCAGAATCTTACATGTGCTTTTCCACAAAACACCAGTGGTGCACGTAGTGAATCTCACAGTTCCAACTTGCCAACCGTGGGACCGTCGAGTGTTCAGCACTCAAACCGTAACAGAACCACAGTATCTGCTGGTAACATCAATTTTGCGGAATCATTTCACCACTTTTTTAGCCCATCCTTTGCAAGGCCACAGGAGACAAGAAGTCTGACACATAGTCAACGCCTAGAGACGATGGTACAGGAGTATCTCCAAGTAAACATTGAAGCCATGACTGTGTCACTGGACCCTTGCTCTTTTTGGGCTTCCAATCTGGATAAATGGCCGGAGCTAGCCACTTACGCCTTGGAGATCTTGTCATGCCCCGCAGCCAGCGTTCTGTCTGAACGTGTGTTCAGCGCTGCTGGTGGTGTGCTGACAGATAAGCGCACGCGGCTCTCCACTGATAATGTAGACAGACTCACGTTCATAAAGATGAACAAATCATGGATCCGAAACGACTTTTCTACCCCTGTGTCATCCTGGGGAGAGTAAAAGCTTGATGATTGGTTAAAATCACCTCACCAACCGTTTTAAGCTTTCAAATTACTAATCATGTTTATCTGTATCTTGGCTGGAAAATAATTTGGGCTTTGTAGCAGTGTGCAGTACTGATTCTATTAGGCCATCTATACTAAGCTCCACCAGATTTAAAATTACTAATCATGTTTATCTGTACCTTGGCTGGAAAATAATTTGGGCTTTGTAGCAGTGTGCAGCACTGATTCTATTAGGCCATCTATACTAAGCTCCACCAGATTTAAAATTAATAATAATTTTTAGCTGCATCTAGCCCGGAAAATAATTTTGGGGCTCCGAGATGCGCAAGACACATAAGTGCCTTCTTGCTGCACTACCTGCAACATGACCCTCATATTGTCAGACTTCGAAGTAATCCTGACTACTGGGTTGCTACACTCTTAGATCCCCCAAACTTTTCGATCAACCTTTTCATTTTAATAAAGACCAAAAAATGTTCGTTTTTGAAATTATAAGCATTAGCAGGTTATTAGAAACTGAAATCAAACAGTTTTCAACTCAAAACTTTATTCTAGGTGATGTTACATTTTCACATAGGACCCCTTGTTCGAAAGGAGCTTCTGAACTCTCTCGTCCATTGAATTTGTCAGGTTTTGGATGGTTTCTGCTTCAATTGTTTTGCATGAGGACAGAATACCCTCCCAGAGCTGTTGCTTAGATGTGAACTGCCTCCTGCCATCATAGACACTCATTTTGATGATGCTCCAGAGGTTCTGAATGGGGTAGAGGTCAGGGGAGCATGGGGGTCACACCATAAGTTTGTCCCCTTTTATGCCCATATCAGCCAGAGATGCAGATGTGTTATGTGCAGCATGAGATGGTGCATTATCATGCATAAAAATGATCTTGCTGTGGAATACACGGTTCTTCTTCTTGAACCATGGCAGGAAGTGCTGTTTGAGAAACTCCACATACATTATGGAGTTCATCTTTACCCCTTCAGGGATCCTAAAGGGGCCGACAATCTCTCTCCCCGTGATTCCAGCCCAAAACATTACTCCACCTCCCCCTTGTTGGCGCTGTAGCCGTGTTTGCGTGGGGTGTCCATCAACCAGCCATCCTCCACTCCATCCATCTGGACCATCGAGCGTTGCACGGCACTTATCCGTGAATAAAACAGTTTGGAAATCAATCTTCATGTAATGTTTGGCCCACTGGAGCCATTTCTGCTTGTGTGAAGTGGATAGAGGAGGTCGACAGGATGGCGTATGCATAGCTGCAAACCTCTGAAGGACCCTGCATCTTGTTGTTCGGGGGACGTTGGAGGCACCAGCAGCTTCAAAAACTTGTCTGCTGCTATAACAAGGCTTTTTTGCCGCTGCTCTTTTAACCTGACGTAATTGCCTGTAGGAAAGAGTCCTCAATTTGCCCTTATCAGCACGCACACGTGTGTACTGTGAATCAGCTACATACTTCTTGATTGCCAAGACACTTCATCCTGATCATCGCACAATGTTGATTGTAGTCATGCCTTGACCTAAACACTCCACAATTTGTTGCTTCTCAGCAGCCGACACATCCTTTTTCTTTCCCATTTTGGCAGAAAATGTAGGCTGCTTAATAATGTGGGACAGCCTTCTTAAGTAGTCTTGCCTTTCATTGGACACACCTGCCAAACTAATTAGCACAGGTGTCTGCAATTGCTTACAGTGATATAAAGAGCCCTGACACACGTCACCATCAATGAGTTTAACTGACAAACAAAAAAATTCTTCCCTTATCACTCCTAAACACTTTTTACATAATAATTTGGAGCACAGTGTACATGTGCTTTTCCACAAAACACCAGTGGTTCACGTAGTGAATCTTACAGTTCTAACATAGACGGGAGAGGTCTCTATGAATACGAATTCCTAAGTATTTGATACCCTGTGAGGGCAAGGCAAAGGGAAAGTTGGACTGGATGGAATCCTGTATGGATTTGGGGAGGGAGACATCGAGGGCCTCAGACTTCGCTGCATTGATTTTAAAATTTGACCATGTAACAAAGTGATCTATTTCAGCCATAACAGCATGGATGGATATATGTGATTGAGTGATATATACTAGGACATCATCAGCAAATAGAGAGCACTTGTACTCGGTGCCTCCCACCTCAATCCACCTAATATTGGGGTTATGGCGAATTGATGAGAGCAGGTGCTCCGTCACTAGGATGTATAAGAGAGGGGACAGAGGACATTCCTGCCTTGTCCCATTGGTGATTGTGAAAGGTGATGAAAATGTTCTGATGCACCCCCTGGGCCTTGGGACACCCGGAGCCAGACCCTTTTTGGTGGATGCTGGTGGTTATAGTCTCCGTGGCGGCGACCCGGTTCCGTGGCTCAGGGCGGTCAAACCAGTGGCGGAACTATTTATGTGGTTTTGATGTTTAAATGTCCGACTACGCCACCCGTGGATTGCGGTCAGAGTGAACCGCCGCTGCAGGCAGACCGCTGAGGCTGGTGTTGTGGGTGCATCAGAGCGTAGCATAACTCCCCACGGGAGGAGTATAGCCTCAGGGCAGTGTATGCGGAGGATGGGGGTGATGGTGCAGGGCAGCAGCAGTAACGACACGGAGTCAGTGATGCAGTCCAGGGCCTTTACTCACAGTTCTTATTATCCAGACCACGTCTGCAGGTAACGGCTGCCCACGTCGTACTGTGCTCACCAGGTGAGGGGCTCAGACAACTCCCAGATAACTTTGGAGCGCTTCACAGGACCCCCTTTGTGTGTCCTTTGTCTGGCCTTTCTTACCAACCCTTCTGTCCGGCTGCCTCGGGCCCCCTCTTGGTAAACTTGGCGCCAGTTTCCCTAACCCTATGTGGTGCCTTCCTAGCGGGTGTAGCGAGGGGCTGCGCCACATAAAATGTCACAGCCTCCGGTTTCTAGCTGAGGGTCGTTTCCTGCCTCCACTAGTTTCGGGGACCGGTCTCCCCCTTTGGCCTGACCCCTCCACGCAGGTGGATTCGGGCGTGCGGTGGCGACTCACCCGTCCGCACCCCTGGGATCCCTTCGTTCCTCGTTCCTGGAGCCTTCTCCGCTCCTCTTCCTTCCTTCTCCGTCTTCCAGGCCTGGGCCTCTGTTACTAGGCCCGCCTCCGGAGCAGAGCTCATGCAGAGCCCCTGCTCCCTGTCACTTCTGCTCAGACTTCTCTGCACTGAACTAAGATGGTGCCCACCTTTTATACTCCCTTCTCAATGCACCCAGGAACTGCTTCCTCCCTGCTCCTGCACTACAGGGTTCCCCTTCCTCAGTGTTCCCTCCCCCCACTCCAGCCAGGGACAGGGACTGTCGTGCCCATCTCAGGGGCATATTGGTCGCCCTGCCCCACGGCAATGTGGTGTAATGCATGCAGGTGTCGGGTCCTGATCCACACTCCATCCTTACCTGAGAGTGAGATATCACACCTCTGGGTGAGGTGCAATACCTCTGTAGCAATCGAGCCCTCAGGGTGCTACAGTTCCATTTATCTTCAGCCTAGGTGACGTATTGCGATACAGGGCCGTGATTTTGGCTATAAAAGGGTCCCCTAGACCCCTACCCCAAGCTTTTTAAGAGAATCATATATGGCGTGCCAGGAAACTCTATGGAATGCTTTCTCAGCATCCAACGAGAGTATCTAATTACAAATTTTTAACTGCATCTAGCCCAGGAAATACTTTGTGCCTAGTAGCAGTGTCTGCTAGTCAGCAGATTATCCCGGCTGTTAAGCAAGCTACACCACCTGTAGTTTGGACACTTAATTTTTTCAAAGGAAATGCTTCGGGACCACGGGATACTCAGTGAAGAGCATCAGGAGGCACCCCAAGGCATAGGGGCTGGGACTGGCAGTAGGATGCCTTGCGGTGGACAGCCGAGCTCGATCCTTATAAAAGCTTTTTAACTGCAGCAGCTTTAGTGGACGCTACTGGAGCTGGAATTACGCGGCTGCTGGCATGAGACTTGCCCTCCAATAGATCCTTGTAAATGGATTTAAAGTGTATTCATTCAAATTAGAGAGACAATTTAAATTAAAAAGCTTAGAGCTGCCTCCACCACAGGGGGGCTCGCTCGACCCACCAGCGGACAGGCACCAGTATTGGGAGAGGGGGGCTGGCCGTCAGGGTTCACCGCGGCTCTGGCACAAACCCGGCGACACGGAGGTGGCACGGGCAGGAGCGGACTGGCCGTGTCGGCGTCTCACTTTTTGGATTTTAGAAGGGCATGACATGCCTATATCTGTGTCTCCCCCTCCTTTTACTCCTCCACCTCTTTTCTTTTCGCATGACTATATGTACTTGTCACTTTTCCATGTGTTAGTTGTGTCTTCTGAGCAGTTTGTCAGCTTTTGGACACCTTTGAAGGTGTTTTCTATGTGTTTCTATGTGTTTTTGTTTGCCTGCCATTGGTTTTAACGGTGTTCGAAGGTGTTCGACGAACAGTTCGACGAACAGTTTGGCGAACACACGGGTGTTCGACGAACCGAACCGAACTCGAACACTACGGGGGTGGCTCAACACTAGTCATGATGCACTATAAAAGCCGCCGCCGCCATTTTGAGCTCACTCTGCTGTGAATTCAGTTAGGGATAGGACGCTGTTGTTCTGAGGGACAGTTTTAGCTACCTATTTGCTCTATTCTGCTTTACCCAAGCTACTTTATAAACCGCTGTGCCTTGCAGCGCTAGTGCACAGTTCTCTGTGCTGTTCACGGCTGTCTGCAAGGTCTCTGTGTGTAAGTGCAGCTCACGCTGTAGTGTGTGCTTCAGCCACGTCTGGTTGTAGTGCGCTCAGCATGCGTCACTGCCTCATACATTGTCCTTTTTTGCTAATTGATCATTTTTCCTGATTTCTCCTACAAGTGAGGTGGTTCCATCCGTATCCAGCTACATTGGTTCCAAACACACTATATAGGAGTAGATAGAGGAGCCTTTCTGCAGTCTTGTGCCCTGCAGCCCCAGCCAGATTAGTATTAGCCTATTTTTTGTAGCCTCATCTATTGCATTGTAGGTTACCTTCCTGCATTGTAATAGCTACAAAAAGTTTGTGATACTATCCGTATTACGTCTTTGGGCACATCCAGTGTCTTTTTGTGACAAAAAAAACCTAAATAAAGTTGACCAAACACTCCACTTTACAGTTGTGTAGGCCACATTAGCTCATATTAAAGTCTAGTCCACACGTTATAAAATTTGTGTTTCTTATACCTGTTAGCAGCTGTTCAGGAATAAGCACACTTAGCCCTTAGTACTTTTCTGCCTATCTTTATCAGTCTACCAAGATGAAGAAGGCAGGGAGTAAGGCATGTGGTCGTGGGCGTGGAGTTTCTGCAGGGAGAGGACGTGAGGATTCTGTGCCTGCAGGGAGAGGACGTGGGGATTCTGTGCCTGCAGGGAGAGGACTTGGGGATTCTGTGCCTGCAGGGAGAGGACTTGGGGATTCTGTGCCTGCAGGGAGAGGACGTGAGGATTCTGTGCCTGCAGGGAGAGGACGTGGGGATTCTGTGCCTGCAGGGAGAGGACGTGGGGATTTTGTGCCTGCAGGGAGAGGACGTGGGGATTCTGTGCCTGCAGGGAGAGGACGTGGGGATTCTGTGCCTGCTGCGGGCACCAGTGACTCAGCATCCCCCAGTTTTACCAGGGAACAGTCCTTTATGCACAGCTTTGTAGGAGCTCGCAGTACCCCACTGCTGCGGGAGGACCAAATCGAAGCCGTTGTCGGATGGATGGCAGCTAACGCATCGACTTCAATTAGTTCCAGATCCTCTCAGGTCCTGAGCACTGAAGAGCACCCATCTGTCTCTTCACCACCTGCCAAATTGCCCAGGCAGTCAGAGCCCTGGACAGGAGCCATCTCTACTTCTGTTCTCTGAATCTCTTGGCTTGGAAAGAGGGGGCCAGCCAAGCAGAATTCTAGAATTTGAAGAAGAGGTAGTATGCAGTAATGCGCAACCGTTTTATCTCTCTGAATCTGAAGAGGCGGGTGGGCCAGTGCCTATGGTCAGCAGCACACCTCAGTACGCATCTGATGATGAGACTCAGGTGCCACTTTCTGGTGCATACTGTGCTGTCGAGACTACCCAGGAGAAGCAGTTGTTTGAAGAGGGTGGTGTAGATGATGAGGTCCTTGACCCATCATGGCGTGAGGGACAGGAAGCTGGTGGGAGCAGCTCTGAGGAAGAGATTCCCCGAACGGCCCAAAAAGGAGGGAGAGGGAGGGGGCAGACTTGGTTGCCTGTAGCCTCCACTGCGGCACCCATTAGGAGCATGGCTCTTCCAAAAACCAAAGCGGGCGCTCCCAAGACTTGCAGTGCCTGGTCCTTTTTTGACACAGTTGCAGATGACATTTGCTTTGTCAAATGCAAGCTGTGTAATCAGAAGGTGAAAAGAGGGAAAAGTGTCAGCAACCTCAATACCACAAATATGTGGAAACATGTGCAGACCAAGCACATGGTGGAGTTACAAAGACACACTGAAGACCTAGGCCAACCTACAGCGCCACCTACCACCTCTTCAGCTCGTGTTGTAGCCTCTTCCTCCAGCTCACACACAGCTGGTTCGGCTTCCTCACAGGATCGCCATGGAAGAACCTCTGGCACTGTTGTACAGAGACACAGTGTCATTCCACCCACAGCACCACGTTCCCTGTCATCCTCACACTCCCAGGCCAGTCTACAGCCATCGTTAGCACAGGCATGGGAGAAAAAGGTGCCCATACTCGGCAAACCACCCCCGAGCACAGGCTCTGAATGCTGGCATTGCAAAACTACTGGCCCTTGAAATGCTATCATTCAGGCTGGTGGAGACTGACACCTTCCGTAACTTTATGGCATTGGCAGTCCCACAATACAACGTGCCCAGCCGCTTTTATTTCAGCAGGCAAGCCGTCCCTGCCCTGCAACAGCATGTGGAAGGAAAAATTAAACATGCGCTACAAAATGCCGTCAGTAGCAAGGTCCACCTGACCACCGATGCGTGGACCAGTAAGCATGGACAGGGACGATACCTTTCTCTCACTGCCCATTGGGTAAATGTTGTGGAGCCGGGTACAGATCTTGAGAGTGGCGCTGTACGTGTTCTGCCAACTCCAAGGATTGCAGGAAAACAGTCTGTACACATTGACTCCTCCTCATACTCCAGTTCCTCTGAATCAGCGCTGCAGGAGCCGTCACGGTCTACCTCCACATCGACCCGTGAACGGTTACCTGTTATGATGGCCGATATGAGCACAGCCGTGGCCAAACGTCAACAGGCCGTATTAAAATTAATTTCTTTGGGGAATCGAAGCCACACAGTGCAGGAGCTCTGGAATGTCATCAAGCAGCAGAGCGACGTGTGGTTTGTGCCAGCGAATCTCCAGCCAGGCATGGTAGTGTGCGACAATGGCCGAAATCTGGTGGCAGCTCTGGGCCTAGGCAACCTCACTCACATCCCATGTCTGGCATATGTGCTCAACTTGGTTGTGCAGAGTTTTTTGAGTGACTATCCAGATCTTGATGCACTGCTGCACAAGGTCCGCATAGAGTGCGCTCACTTGCGGCGTTCCAGCAACGCAAAATCGCGCATTGCAGCTCTGCAGCGCCGATTACGTCTTCCGGAACATCGCATCATATGTGACCTACCCACCAGGTGGAATTCAACGTTACATATGTTGGAGAGGTTGTGTGAGCAGCAGGCAGCAGTAATGGAGTACCAGCTGCAGCAGGCGCAAACAAGTCGCAGTGGGCCTCTATGAAGGACATTTGCCACGTTTTGCGTGCCTTCAATTATTCCACGCGGATGGCGAGTGCAGATGAGGCACTAGTCAGCATGACTATCCCCCTTATCCGCCTGCTTGAAAAAACACTGCAAGCACTAAGGGAGGAGGTTTTGGAAGAGGTGGAGGATGAGGAGTCACAAATGCCATCTGCTTCTATACAGTCTGCGCAACGTGGTTCCTCACAAAGGCCTAGGCAGGGGACACTTTGTGAGGAGGATGAGGAGGAGTCAATGGAGGAGGAAGACATCTGTCCAGAGGAGGGAGGTACACAATGCTCTAGTAGTCAGTATCTAGAGCGAGGGTGGGGTGATGCAGAGCAGGCAGAGATCACGCCTCAAGCAGGGGACAGTGTTTCTTGGCCAGTTGGCAGTCTGCAGCACATGGTTGATTTCATGCTGCAGTGCCTGAGAAACGACCGCCGCATCGCCCACATTCTCAACACGGCTGATTATTGGGTGTCCACCTTCCTAGATCCTCGCTACCGGGACAACTTACAAAGCCTCATAACACCGTTGAACCGGGAGCGTAAAATGCGGGAGTATCAAGGCAGTACAAAGCAGCTCAGTGCGTCGAGACAGTGGAGGAAGCTCTGCACAAAGAGGGAGCAGAAGCAGCGCCTCAGCACAAGGCAAGACCAGTATGGCCCAAATGTGGCAAAGTTTTGTGTCCCCGCCGCCACAAATGTCTACACCATCACAGACGGCTCCAGTCAGCAGGAGGCAACGTTTCCGTCAGATGGTGACAGACTACATGTCTTGCCCTCTCAGTGTACTCCCAGACGGCTCTTCCCCCTTCAAGTTTTGGGTCTCTAAGCTGGATATATGGCCAGAGCTTAGCCAGTATGCATTGGAGGTGCTGGCTTGCCTTGCTGCTAGTGTATTATCAGAACGCGTCTTTAGTGCCGCAGGTGGTAAACTAACAGACCGTCGCATGCGCCTATCCTCCGATGACGTTGACCGGATTACTTTTCTGAAAATGAACAAGGCCTGGATCGCATGAATTTGCCAGTCCTCTTCCAGAATAAATAATTGGTTGGCAACAGTATCCAGGTCTCCTGTTGTGTTCATGTTTCTACCACCTGAACTGTAATCCCTGAGCTCCAACACCGACAGTTGCTGCTCAGAAGTGCCGTCTGCACAGTCAACGCTTGCTCCAGTGTTATTGGGGTTCAGTAACGTCAGCTGTTCCCCTGCTGTGTGTCTGGCAAATTCTCCTGCTCTGTCAACATCCACTGTACTACAGATTTAAAACTTGCTCCAGTTACACCTCTGGCTCCTCTGTTTTCAGTATTTACCCTGAGCTCCAACACCGCCAGTTGCCGCTCAGAAGTGCCGTCTGCACAGTCAACACTTGCTCCAGTGTTATTGGGGTTCAGTAACGTCAGCTGTTCCCCTGCTGTGTGTACGGCAATTTCTCCTGCCCTGTCCACATTCACACTACTACAGATTTTAAAGTTGCTCCGATTAGGCCTCTGGCTCCTCTGTTTTCAGTATTTACCCTGAGCTCCAACACCGCCAGTTGCCGCTCAGAAGTGCCGTCTGCACAGTCAACGCTTGGTCCAGTGTTATTGGGGTTCAGTAACGTCAGCTGATCCCCTGCTGTGTGTCCGGAAAATTCTCCTGCTCTGTCCACATCCACTGTACTACAGATTTAAAACTTGCTCCAATTACACCTCTGGCTCCACTCTTTTTTCAGTATTTACCCTGGGTTACAGCCCCGCCAGCTGTTTCCCGGCAGTGTCTTTGGCACGGGTACTCCCTCCTGCCCAGCCTGGTTCCAGCACGCCAGCTGTTTCCGGGTAGTGTCAACGTCACTTTGCCTCCAATACGTTGTCCTGTCGTGTTGCGTTCGGGTTAGCCGACTCTATGGAGCCTGCAGCTTAGGTGACTCCTATGTGGGCTGCGGGATCTGGCAATGAAGGCTGGTTCCATAGTGCCAATAGAACAAGCACCCCCTGTAGGACTGTGGGTTTCGGTAACTCAGGCCGGCTCGCGGCCTTGCAACTTTTTTTTTCATGGGTACCTTCTGCTACCCATCCGAGTTCCAGTACCGTCAGCTGGTTCTCGGCAGTGCCTTTGGCTTAGGTGCCTCCTTCTTGGTATCCAAGTTCCACCAACGTCTGCTGGTCCTTGGTAGTGCTTTCTGGCACAGGTACCTCCTGCTTAGTAATCATGTTCCAGTACCATCAGCTGGTCCTCGGTAGTTACATTGGCTCTTGTACCTTCTGCAACCCATCCGGGTTCCAGTACCGTCAGCTGGTTCTCGGTAGTTCCATTTGCTCTTGTACCTTCTGCTACCCATCCGGGTTCCAGTACCGTCAGCTGGTTCTCGTCAGTGCCTTTGGCTTAGGTGCCTCCTTCTCGGTATCCAAGTTCCACTAACGTCTGCTGGTGCTTGGTAGTGCTTTCTGGCACAGGTACCTCCTGCTTAGTAACCGGGTTCCAGTACCGTCAGCTGGTTCTCGGTAGTTCCATTGGCTCTAGTACCTTCTGCTACCCATCCGGGTTCCAGTACTGTCAGCTGGTTCACGGCAGTTCCTCAGCCTTCTTGCACCTTCTGCTACATTTCCAAGTTCAAGCTTTTTGAAATGGTTCTTGGTAATCACTCTGGATCTCCCTGACGAGGACCCCGAAGACCACCCCGAAGAAGACGAAGACCTCGAAGACAACCCTGAAGACCACCCCGAAGAAGACGACCCTGAAGACCACCCCGAAGAAGACCCTGAAGATGACCAAGAGGACAAAGAACAAGAAGACAACCACCAAGATACAGAAGAACAAGAGACAGAAAACCAAGAAGCAGAAGAACAAGAAGCTGCAGAACAAAAAGCGGAAGAACATTAAGCATAAGACTAAAAATCAGAGCAAAAGATATTATCTAAATTATAAGCAGAAGAAGACTAAGCAGTGTATGGGGGTGAGTTCGTTCCTCCTCGTGGTGCCCCTGGAAAAGACCTGCTGCTGCAGGCCAAACTGAACGCGGACAAATCCTTTTGTAAATCTTTCGTGACAGGCAGAACGAAAGGTGTAATCTTCAAACAATAGATAACAACTACAGGAATGCCTGTCACAAATAAGAATATGATGATGAAGAAGAATATGAAGAAGAATAATAGTTGAATAAGAAGAATATGAAGAATGTAAAAAAAAAAAAAAAAAAAAAAAGAATAATATGAAGAAGGTGAAGAAGAAGAAGATGAAGAAGGTGAAGAAGAAGTGGATGAAAAAGATGCTGAGGATAATGAAGGAGAAAGTGTGGGAGAAGTAAAAAAGAAGGTGAAGAGCATGGAAGTAGTGAAACATAAATATCTGACAAAATATAAAAATACTTAACATAGTCAATATTTCCGTAACTCAGAACGTCTTAAAAAAATATTAATTCCTGCTATTCCATTTGATTGGGCTAAACCTCTATGCCTTTATTGTCTCCCCCACCTCCCCCAATACATTCTACATTATTCTTAGTTGTTTTCCTTCATGTAGAATTAACCTACAAGGAAAGAAAGGGTTTATTTTCATTCCGATATTTGTGTCCCATTGACTTGCATTGGTTTCCGGTATCCGAATCGGCGATATCCGATATTTTTTGGGTATCGGTCCGATCCGATATTTCTCGATATCGGAAGGTATAGCTCAACACTACCAAGGACTGATTGTAATAGAGTCTAACCCTGGTGATACAAACCCATATATGATACTTGGTACAAATGTTGTTGGTAACTGTTTGGGAGAAGTGTTGTTCTTACTCCAACAGATTGCTGACACTGCCAGATCAGGGCAGAGGAAGGTGCTTCAGAGAGAGATTCGAGCCCTCCTGTACCAGCAACAGGTAAAACTAACAGGCGGTGAGATTGGTAATGTACGGGTGACAGACCCAATCCCCATTGTGATTCCCCCACTAAGTGAAATGCTGATTTGGTGTAGGGCAGCAATAGGTCTCAAGGGACAGAACTACCAGGCGGTAGTAGAGCCCATTAACTCAGAGCACAGACCTACACTTCTAACTGCTAGAGGGGTAGTTGATGTGCGCAATGGAAGGGTACCCGTACGCCTCCTAAATTGTGAGGAGGAGGAAGTCAAATTGCCAAGATACGCCACTGTTGCCAGACTGTATACTATGAATAATAATGCCGTATAGAGGAATCCCTGGCTGCACTAAAATTGGCCAATTATTTCTCTACATTGGATCTCACTAGCGGGTACTGGCAAGTCTCTGTTGCTGAGGAAGACCGGGAGAAGACAGCCTTCACCATCCCGATGGGATTATGCGAATTCAACAGCATGCCATTTGGACTCTGCAACGAACCTGGAATGTTCCAGAGGTTGATGGAGTGTTGCTTGGGACACCAGAACTTTGAGACAGTGCTGCTATACCTGGATGACGTCATCGTGTACTCGAGGACGTATGAAGACCATCTAAAGCACCTGGCGGAGGTATTTGAGGCATTGTCCCGGTATGGGATGAAACTAAAACCTTCCAAGTGCCACCTGCTCAAACAGAAGGTTCAGTACCTGGGACCCGTAGTCAGCTCAGAGGGGGTAGCACCAGACCCGGAGAAGGTCACTGCTATCCAGAAATGGCCTGAACCAAGGAACATCAAAGAAGTACGTCAATTTCTGGGACTGGTTGGGTACTACAGGAGGTTCATTAAGGACTACACCAAAAAGGCAGCACCTTTACAAGATCTCCCAGTAGGACAGTCCAAAAGAGGTAAAATTCCAGTGGGGCAAAGGACAGACTGAGTCTTTTGCATTGATGAAGGAAGCCCTAACCGGTGAGGAAATCCTGGCTTACCCCAACTGCAGCCAACCTTTCCTGTTATACACAAATACCAGCAATGAGGGACTGGGAGCTGTGTTGTCCCAGAAGCAAAACGGCAGAGTAAAGGTAGTTGTCTATGCCTGTAGGAAGCTTCGCCCTACTGAGAGGAACCCGGAGAATTACAGTACCTTCAAGCGGGAGTTCCTGGCTTGGCCTGGGCTATCACTGAAAGATTCAAACATTACCTAGCCTCAACTAAATTTACAGCCTTTACTGACAATAACCCCTTGACACACCTGGAGACAGCCAGGTTGGGAGCCATGGAACAGCGTTGGGTGGCCAGATTGTCGAATTACCAGTTCACAATCAAGTACTGGGCAGGTCACAAGGACACTAATGCTGATGCCCTGTCAAGAATGCCCCACCAGTCGGACACCGAGGATGAAGTGGATGACCTAGAAGAAATTGAATTACCTGCTTTCCACAGGAATAGAATGGTGCACGAACAATACACCTCCAGAAGACGTCATGGTAAGACGCTAAACCCTTTACCTCATCACAGCTGGAAGGAGACCCAGGACAGTGACCCGGTTGTCAGCCTCATCAAAGGACTGATAACCCAAGAAGGTTCTCACCTGGAGAAGGATGCTCCTCCACAAGCCAAACACCTGTGGAATGAGAGAAGCCGGCTGTTCATCTACAGAGAAAAGCTGTGCAGGAGGTATGTCAACACTAGAACCCATGAAATGGTGTGGCAGATTGTAGTGCCCAGGACGGATATCCAAATTGTGCTAGAGGCCTACCATGACCAAGCAGGTCACTTTGGCTGGAAGAAGCTGGAAACCCTGCTGAAGGACCGCTTCTATTGGGTTGGAATGCGGAGTTCCATAGAAAGGTGGTGCGGGAATTGTGGGCCCTGTAGCCTCAGAAGGAAAGACTACGGAAGTCAGATAGCACCCTTGCAGTCCATCAAAACAACCCAACCCCTGGAGATTGTCGCTCTGGATCACATCAAACTGTCACCCAGCAGATCAGGCTATTCCTATGCCCTGACCATGGTGGATCATTATTCCCGGTTCCTGGTGGTAGCCCCTGTCAAGGATCTGACAGCAGAAACATTCCAAACCTACTTCTGCAGGCCCCATGGATTCCCGGACAAGGTGCTCACAGATCAAGGCCCTGACTTTGAAGCTGAGCTGTTTAAAGAATTCTGTCACCTGTATGGATGTGAGAAGATCCTGACTACACCATATCATCCTCAGACCAACGGTATGTGCGAGAAAATGAATAACATCGTCATTGACCTGTTAAAAACCCTACCTTTGGAAGAAAGGAACCAGTGCTCAGACAAACTACCTGACCTGGTGGACCTGTATAACCACATACCTGTGAGTTCTACTAATTGTACCCCAGTGTACCTCATGAGAGCAGACCTGGAACTCGGAGTGGTAGAACCTGCTGCAGATATGTCCACTGAAGACTGGGACACAAATCGACAAGAGCAGTACAGGAAAGTACAGGCCTGTGTTGAAGACAGCCTAAACAAAGTCAGGGAAAGACAAGAGGACCAGTATAACAAGCATGCACCAGCAGAACCATTGGAACCCAGAGAAATAGTGCTAAAGCGGAAAAGAAGAGGTCACAAGCTCAATGACCAGTGGGAAAGAGAGCCCTACACCGTGTTAAATTCCAGATTTGACAACACCAAAACCTGCCTGATCAGCAAGGATGGAGGTAGGACAACCACAACAGTCTCAAGAGTCCACTTGAAATTGTGCCCAGGTCTTCTGAAGACACAGGAGGAAGAAGTACCTCTTCTAATACCGGGAAAACCTAAGGAAGATGTAGTTCATACAGTTCTAGGAGACTTCCCCGCGGACTGGCCTCAATTCGATGGAGCAGTTATCATACCAGTGATACACTTCTGTCAGCCACAAGAAGAACCTGTGAGCGCCCTAGAAGAACCTGCTCAGGAACAGGTAGAGTCTCCAGTAAGAGGATCACTAGTTGAAGCAGAGCCTGAGGGTCCAGTAAACAGTGCACTTACCAGCCCTATAGAGATGTTGAGGCAGTTCTATAAATTACCCACACGTAGACCTGATAGGTTAGCGGATAGTGCATGCACAGACACCATTATCACCCCAGTGCTACGTAGATCCACACGCAGCACAAAAGGTCAAATCCCTACTAGGTATAGGGAATAAGGTACAAAATGCCTACAGTGTAAATAGTTACCCGTAAGGGTGCAGAAGGAAAATTTGTTTTTGTGTGAACTGAAAAAGTTAAATGTGTGCCTTTAGTTACCGGTGAGGGTATAAAGACTTGCAGGCTGAGGACTGTGACCAGCCAAAAACTGTCCATTGTAAATAGTTGCACTTATTAAAGTGCCCTCTATTGGTTTTATATTAAAAGACCACTGAACAAAAACCTGGTTTGGCGTGGCCGAAGACGTGGTCCAACACCTGGATCACTTATGCCCTGTAGCCACGCCCAGGGCCTACGTTGAGAGTTTTCAGACGGGTCCCTCATGCTACTCATGTTGCACCTTCATCAGTGAGACGGACACCTGGTTATGGGACTCACTGTAATTTTGATATGTGTTATTATTATAATTGTAATTGTTGTTGTTACCTGTTTACAAAAAAATGCTTCAGTCCGGGAGTACTGAGTTGTACTAGGGTGGAATGTGGCACCCTGCTACATACAGGTAACACAGGACCCAAAAGGATGCAAGGACGGACTTCTCCACGAGAGGCCCTCATTTCATAACAGACACCTCCACCCTTCCACCTCATACCACCAGAGGGAGCCCTGTTAGGGATATATATACTGGAGGGTGGAGTTAGGTAGGCAGAGTGTGCTGGCACTAGAGACCAGTGAAGAGGCAGCACCTGTTGAACTGCTGTGCTGAGGGCCCCGAGTGTGGCCAAGGCAAGGAGAGAGGAGCTAAGGGGGCAGAGGAGCATCTAAAGCTCACCCCAGAACACAAGCCGGACACCGGGTCCACACCTACAGGGTCCTCTACACCCAGTAGGGACAACCGGCATACCAGGAGGATTCCAGACCCCTGGTCAACCTGAAGCTACCATCATTTACAGAACTAGGAACCACGAAGGCCCCAGCGTCCAGGGATAGTGGTAGCCAGAGAAAAGTTCTATTACCAAGCAGACAGGTGAGAGAGTGAAACAGTACAGAAGCTAGGCCTAGTTCCAGGCTGGCCAGAAGCTTTAGAGAGGGGAAGAAACGGACCAGGAGGCCTACTACCCGCTCACTGGGGAGAGTCCAGAAGTGCACCCTTCCTACTAGGTACCCTGAGCCATACCTATCATTTACACCAGTAAAGGTACTGAAGCAAATCCCCTGTGTGCGTGTCAGTCATTCCCCCTGACCCGACCGGGTCACCTCTCACCTGCATCCCTTCCATCAACCCTGCCCCGGGGGCCCACTCCGCCTGTGGGGAGCAGAAGCATCCCAGCTGCAATCCCATCACCCCCGGAGGTCTGCAGCAGCGCTGGTACCCATTACCAGGAGCCACAGGCGGCGTCACGAGACAAAACTGTTATTCATCCCTTCAAGTAACAAACCCCTTTTAAAGAGTGACCCCAGGGTACGGGCCCGGGAGCCGACCGCCGTGACATCCCAAGAAGGTAAAGGCCCGGGTACAGAGTTTCCCCCATATCCCCCTGGGCGAGTCACTGTCACACTTGCCTCCTGGGGATCTTGCCCGCACTTCTAACACCAACTGTAGTAGATTGACTCACTCGGCTTCTTAAACAGGCAGTCACAGGAACTATTTCTGTTTAAAGTACGGCTGATTTATTGCGGTTCTCATAAATCACATCAGCAGAAAACGTAAATACAGCCTTTGTCCGGCAGAAGGTAAAACATAAAATAACAAGTCCATACAATAGTGCTGTTTAGCCCAACTGGTTTAAAGTTCAGCGTCCATGTCCTTTAGCAAAGGAATTCACACCAGGAGACCTGCAATCTCTATATTTCCAGTATTTCCGCCACAAACAGCTCAGAGATCTCCCCTCCAGCTCACCACACACAAACGCTCTGCAAGGCTGTGTCTTTTCTATACCCCCAGTTCCTCCCTTTCTACAGGTGCTTTAATCACCCTAGATCCAAGATGGTGGTTTAACCTAGTCGTGTGCTGGAAACTTTTCACTATGCACAATCACTGCAACTATCAATATCAGAGCTACACATCTCTCTCTCCAGTAACCTGCCAGTGACTCTGTCACTATATATATATATATATATATATATATATGTCGCGGAATACCTATACTAACTATAAAGAAGCAAATCTCTCCCTGACGCAGCAGCACCTCTCCCTACTCTGCCTGATTCCGGGGTAAACTGTGACAAGCATAGCGGCGCCAGGTCTTATATACACCTGATGATTCTGTGCGGCCAGCCAATCACTGTAATGCTCACAACCAACATGGCTATGGAATTACAGTGTGTGGCAGGCAATCCACCCGATAACCGGATTCTTACACAGCGCTTCCTGTTTGGAGCGCTGTGAACGCAAGATGCGTTCCACTGCACCGGAAGTCCCTTATCACGTGACAGGAAGTCATCGAACATGTGACCCGCAGGTCCTTCACATGGAAATCAGATGTACTCTCATGCTGGAGAGCGCACCCACATTTAGAATCACCAATGAGGTAGCACACAGCGCGGTATTTAAGAAGGAAACACCTCCACTCCCCACATACCACTCACCTGAACAGTCCTTCCATCATCACTCCGTGCACAGGCATGGGACTGTCACTGTATATGGTGCATTTTGTTCCAGTTTTACCATGGACAACTGCAGGCTCTCACCACACTAGGGTGCTACTTTCAGTCTCTTATTGTGCTAATTTTTTTTATATATGTGCTTGTTACATCAGGACGCAACAGAGCTCCCCTCACGATCACTGTGATTTTAACCCTGCTTCATTCAGGATTTTCTGTGGCCATGTTAGGTAATACTAATCCAATATATACCTATAATAGTTTCTATTTATATCACACGGCCCTGTTGGACCTTATCTAGGACCTGCTGTCTACTCGGCTTATTTTCCTTATTTTCCTGATACCACTCTTCACACTCAGTATTTATGCTTATCTTTTTGGGGGGGGCGCTAGGAATTGATGCTAAGATATTCTGACTCGCCCCCTGGGCCGTGGGGCACTCGGATCCGGGCAATAGGGAAACGGTGGGAGTAGTAGTGGCAACCCGGTTCCGTGGCTCAGGGTGGTCAGGCCAGTGGTAGTCCGTTATGTACTGATGTTTATGTCCGACTACGCCACCCGTGGATTGCGGTTATTAGGAACTGCCGCTGCATGCAGACCGCTGGGGCTGATGAGGTGTGCAGCTAGGGTAGTGTGACTCCCCACGGGAAGAGTGCGGCCCCAGGGCAGTATAGTGGATGGTGGGAGTGATGGTAGTGAGAGTCCCAGTGCTGGTAGTGCTGGAGGAGCAAGGAGCACACAGACAACAGGTTGCAGTCCAGGGTCTTTACTAAAACAGGTAAATTGACCCACAAACAGTCCCGGCTAGGAGGGGACCTGGATGTCTGAGAGCAACGGGGAAATTGGCCCTGGTCAGGGTGAGGGTGTAGGCCTACCGTGCTTTCTGCGCTCCTTCTGGCTATCTCCTCCTGATAGGATAACAACCCACGTTTCCGAGCTCTCCGTGTATTCTCGCCTGTATGGCCTGCGACGTGGGTTCCTTTCTGCTCCCAGCCTTGTACAGCTTTACTGGTCCCTTCGGTTGTGGCAGGGCCTCCAGGCTTCTTAGGCCAAGGAATGTACAGTCCCTTGCGGACTGGTTCTCTGCTGGGGGATGTGGAATCCTTCCAGCCTCAGACACCAAAGTCTGGTAAAATTAAGTCTTTTCTCTGCCAAGACAGGCTCTCTTCGCCTCTTGTCTCTGGCTTGTGGCTCTCCTCCTGCCACACTTCCTCTTAGGTGCAGTGCAACTTTCTGTCCCTGCTCTGCTGAGACACGTCTCAGTCCTGAGACAGGTCATCTGGTTCTCTCTAACCCTGCCCTCAGTACCAGCTTTTATAGGGGCAGCCAGCTCCCCCTACTGGCCTGAGACAGGAGGCATTGCATGCTAATGTTCCCCTGACTAGAGAACCTCCCCCTTGCTCTCAGACACAGCTTTAATTACACTTGTGGCATCCAGGTCAGGGTGACACATTCCCCCCTAGTGAAATTTAGTACTCTGGGACTAAACAGTAAACAAAGATAATATACATAACAATAAAACATTAATAGACAGACGACGCACAAATTGAGTTCTTAAGGTCACAGTGTGGTCTGTGACCGGGTGTCCATATCACCAGTACAACGGGAGCCTTAACCAGGTGGGGGTCTGTCCTACCCCAAGTCCTTCACAGTCTTAGTTCATTCCTGGGTTAAGCTCCGAACGCAGTCCATACAAGGTCCCGGTTATAAAAAGTCCATAACCAGCGAGCGGGTATCTGCCCCTTTGTGCTCCTGGTTGACCTACGTAGCCCACTGTCTGGTGGTGGACCAACCTGGCTTTCCCCACTAGCGTTAGGGGTACAGCTACCAGCTGGGTATACAGGTAGGGCAGGCAGCTGTCTGCGGGTCCTTTGGCTTACCGCAGGCATGGCAGGCTCACTGTCAGCAGAGGGTTGACTCTCCTGGGCTGCTGGAACAGGCTCTTCTGCCTCTGGAACCGCTTGCTCCTCTTCACCTTCCGGCTCTGGTGTTGGTTGTTGCTGGGCCGGTTGCAGGAAATGCAGGACGGGTACCACTATGGCATCATTTATGCGAGTCCAGGACTGAGGGAACTCTCCGAGAACGCTGCTGATCATTTCTTCCTTGTCCTCTGCGGGTTCAAGGTCACTCTGATCCTCTTCTGCACTACGGAGTTGCTCGGGGCATCTTTTGAGGTGGTCTCTGGAGACGACACTAGTGGTTTCTCCTCCGTCCTTGGTGATTACGCACACCTTTGGGTTGTCGTGGTCAGACTGCAGTACGGTGTAGGGTTCCCTTTCCCACTGGTCGTCCAACTTATATAGCCTTCTTTTTCGCTTTAGGACTTGCTCACCAGGTTCTAGGGGACCAGCAGGGGCGTGTTGATTGAAGAGTTTTTCTTGCCTCTCTCTCACCTGGGCCAGGCTCTTCTCCACACTCTCCTGTACCTTCTTGTACTGCAGTTGCCTTTCCGTATCCCAGTCCTCATCCGGGGAGGTGTCCTCAGGTATTAGGACTCCCATCTCCAGGTCTACGGGCAGCTTACCTGGTCTAGCTCGCATCAGGTAAGCCGGGGTGCAGTTTGTAGCATTCACCGGGATGTTGCTGTATAGATCTATCAGGTCCGGCAGTTTTTCTGGCCACAGGCTGCGTTCCTCCAGGGGCAACGTCTTCAGGAGATCAATGACTATATTGTTCATCTTCTCACACATCCCGTTGGTTTGGGGGTGGTAAGGCGTTGTACGAATCTTCTTACAGCCATAGAGGTTGCAGAACTCCTGGAAGATTTCAGCCTCGAACGCTGGACCCTGGTCTGTCAGGACCTGTTCCGGATACCCGTGTGGACGGCAGAAATATTGCTGGAAGGCTCTGGCCGCTGTTTGGGCTGTCAAGTCCTTTACCGGGACCACCACTAGAAAACGGGAATAGTGGTCCACGATTGTCAGGGCATAGATGTATCCAGACCGGCTTGGAGCCAATTTGACGTGGTCCAGAGCTACCAGCTCAAGAGGCTGCATGGTGACGATGGGCCTCAAGGGTGTCTTCTGGCTGTTGCGGTCCTTCCTCCTTAGGTGACAAGGGCCACAGTCTCTGCACCACTTTTCTACTGCTCCTCTCATGCCGACCCAAAAGAACCTTCCTCTTAGTAGGAACTCCAGTTTCTTCCAACCGAAGTGTCCCGCTCTGTCATGGTAAGCTCCCAGGACCATAGCTGCATCCCGCCTTGGAACCACGACTTGCCAGGTCAGCTCGTGCGTCCGGTGGTTGACAATCCTTCTGCACAACTTGCCTTCGTAGAGGAACAGCTTGCTCTTCTCTTTCCATAGCTGCTTGGCTTCCTCTGGGGCATCTGGATCTAAGCGGGCATCTTCCTGGGTCAGCAGATCTTTCACCAGGCGGACTGCAGGGTCACTATCTTGGGTCTCGGCCCAGCTGTGGTGAGGTAGGGGATTCATCATCACAGTTGTTAGATCCTCCTCCTTCACGCGGTGAGAGTGTTGAGCGGCTCCATACCGGTGAAACGCGGGGAGTTCTACCTCTTCCAGCTCTTCTGGGTCTTCGTCACCTTCAGGTAAGTGAGGCATTCTTGATAGGGCGTCAGCGTTGGCATTAGTTTTGCCGGCCCGGTACTTGATCACGAAGTCATAGTTGGAGAGACGGGCCATCCACCGCTGTTCTAGGGCACCCAGTCTTGCATTGTCTAGGTGTGTTAACGGGTTGTTGTCCGTGTACACGGTGAACTTTGCGGAGGCCAGGTAATGCTTGAAGCGTTCCGTCACGGCCCACACCACTGCCAAGAATTCTAGCTTGAAGGAGCTGTAATTCTCCGGGTTCCTCTCAGTGGGTCTCAGCTTCCGGCTGGCGTACGCGATCACCCGTTCTCTGCCCTGTTGGTTTTGGGACAGTACGGCTCCCAGTCCCACATTACTGGCATCTGTGTGGAGAATGAAAGGCTGGCCATAATCAGGGTAGGCCAGGATCTCGTCCCCTGTGAGGGCCATCTTTAGCTGGCGGAAGGACTCCTCTTCCGGTTTATCCCACTTGAAGGGCGGCTTTTGGCTCCTGGACTTAGACTGTCCGATCAGGAGGTCCTGCATAGGAGCTGCCATCTTGGTGAACCCGGGGATGAACCTTCGGTAGTAGCCTACCAACCCGAGAAACTGTCTCACCTCTTTGATGTTCAAGGGGCTTGGCCAGCTCTTGATTGCCGTGACCTTGTCAGGGTCGGGGGCCACTCCTTCCGCGCTTACCATGTGCCCTAGGTACTGGACCTTTGGTTTCAGCAGGTGACACTTCGATGGTTTCACCTTCAGGCCATAGCCTGCCAGGGCTTCGAACACCTCGGCCAGGTGCTTGAGATGGTCCTCGTAGGTCTTCGAATAAACGATCACGTCGTCCAGGTAAAGGAGGACCGTCTCGAAGTTTCGGTGCCCTAGACAGCATTCCATCAGCCGCTGGAAGGTCCCTGGTGCGTTGCAGAGCCCGAAAGGCATACAGTTGAATTCGCTCAGTCCCATCGGGGTGGTGAAGGCGGTCTTCTCCTTGTCAGCCTCTGCCACAGGAACCTGCCAGTACCCGCTAGTAAGGTCCAAAGTAGAAAAGAAGTTAGCAGATTTTAGTGCGGCTAAAGACTCCTCTATTCTAGGCAGCGGATATGCGTCTTTGTGGGTGATACGGTTGATTTGTCTATAGTCCACGCACATTCTCATGGTGCCGTCCTTCTTTTTCACCAGAACCAAGGGGGCTGCCCAGGGGCTACAGCTGTCTCTAATAACCCCAGCTTCTTTCATCTCTCTTAGCATGCCCTTTGCGTTATGATAATGTGCAGGGGGTACAGGTCTGTGTCTTTCTTTTATCGGTGGGTGGCTCCCTGTGGGGATGTGGTGTTCTATCCCCTTTACTCTGCCGAAGTCTAGCGGGTGCTTACTAAAGACTCTCTCGTACTCCTGTACCACCCGGTAGACTCCTTGTTTTTGGTGCAGGGGAGTGGAGTCAGCACCCACATGGAGTTTCTGGCACCAGTCCTCCTTTTGTTTCTGGGAGCCATTACCCTCCGCCTGAGGAGATGGAGGCAAGGGTTCCACGGCCCTGATAGCTTTGTGTTCGACGACAAACAGTTTGGCGAGTGTAGCGTACCTGGGTAAGTGTACCTCCCTCTCCCCAATGTTGAGGATGCGGACGGGCACCCTCCCATGACGGACATCAACCACCCCCCGGGCTGTCAAAATGGTGGGCCTGCTGTCTGAGTACACGGGTTCTACCATGGCTTGGTAGTCTCTACCTCTCAACCCGATTGCAGTCCAACACCAGATCATCATTTCACTTTTGGGAGGCATGGAAATGGGGAATGGGTCACTCAGTCTTACGCTACCGATCTCACCACCAGACAGTTCTACCTGCTGCCGTCTCATCAGGGCTTTTATCTCCTTGTTGAGGACTCTCTGTTGGCTGGAACTAGCATTCACCGCCACCTGTTGTAGAATTACAATTACCTCTGAAAGACAATTTTCAATTATGTTAGTACCCACAGTTATTTTAGGGTGACTTTCATTACGGTCAATGTCCACAATAATCACTCCCTGTGCCGGCAGTTCAACTTTACCAATATTAATGGTCATCTCCTTGAACCCCATCTGCGGCACGGGTAAGCCATTACTGGCGATGATGCTCAAGTTACTGTCTGGATACCGTGTGATATCAGCATCAGTCCAATACTGCTTAAAAAGTACATAAGGGATAGTGGTTACTTGCGACCCAGTATCCAGCAAGGCGCTCATGGGGATACCGTCCAGCACCACGGGTAAAACCGGGCGCCCCCCAACGTACTTATTACGCCAATTGTAAGGGCCTGGTGATCTTATGCCTGGGGGTTGGCCCTCTGCCCCAGGTTGGATCCGTTTAAATTACAGTACCTGGAAATGTGTCCGGGCTGGTTGCATCGACGGCAAATGGGCTGTCCATCCTCTGCGTAGCGGTCTGTGGGCCTCCCTCGGAACGACGGGATCCTCCTCTGTCGACGCCACGGGACATCCTCCGGACTTGAAGCCAGCTCGATGGGTCTTGATGGGTCCACTTGCAACGCCTGGACGGTCCTGGTCAACGCCGCGACGCTCCTGGTCAGCTCCTGGACTTGGTGGTGCAGGCCTTTCGACGGGCTTGGTTCAGGGCCTGTGCATCAGCCTCCACGGAGTCCATAGAGGAGGGCGCCGCCTCCTGGTGGTAGGTGATAGCAGGGCGCCGGGGGTTTATAGCGCCACTGGTTGCAGATTCACGGAGCACCCTTATGGCCCTGTCCTTAAATTGGGCAAAGGTCAGGTCGGGGTTCTGAAAGAACATGAGGCGCAGCTGGGCCCTGTGGGCGCTGGACAGCAGACCTTCTATGAATTGTTCTGTTAGCAGTTTGTCCGTTTCCTGCACACTGCCAGGGTCAGTTTGTTGGATAACCCTCAAGGCTTCCTGCAGATTTAGGGCATAGTCTCTGATGCTGTCCTGTGCCCGCTGCTTACACCCATAGAACCTCATTTTAATTTCAGCGGAGGTACGTGTGTCAAAGGTACCCCGCAGCCGGGCCAGAATACCCTTCACAGTCCTTTTCTCCTCAGTGGGCCATGATTTTACCTCCCTTTGGGCTGCGCCAGTTAACTGCCCTGTTAATATGCTGACCTTCTGTTCCTCTGTCAGGGGGTAAACGTGGAACAAACTGTATAGCCTTTCCTTGAAGTCAGTTAGGGCATGGGGCTCCCCTGAGTATTTGGGCAGCCAGGCCGCTCCAGGGATGTAGGGCAGGGAAAAGGGCATCACCGCTGCTGCAGCTGCGTTGGTGGTAGTGGGCGCCTCTGTGTCCGACATTTTTCTACCCCCCTAGTGGACCGTGGCCTACCTTCCGACGATCCTCTTCTGTAGGCCGCGGCTCCGCTGCTGCTGCTATGGACGAGGACCTGGCGTCGCGTCCTGATGACGTCACCGTCGCTCTCTCTCCCTTCCAGGACCTTGCGCAGCGTAGGTGCGTGGGGCGGAGCTTCGGATCTTGCGCGGTTTTGACGTCCACGCCCCTCTTCTTCCCGCGCGGCGTCCTGGAGATGGCGTCCGATGGCGGGAAACGACTCCAGACGGCGGGAAACTTTGCCACAGGTAAGTTACAAAAGTCTTTTTCAGGCACGCAGTACCCGGTGGTTGCGGGCACGAAATCCTGCTGACTACGCCAAAGCTGACTCGCCCCCTGGGCCGTGGGGCACTCGGATCCGGGCAATAGGGAAACGGTGGGAGTAGTAGTGGCAACCCGGTTCCGTGGCTCAGGGTGGTCAGGCCAGTGGTAGTCCGTTATGTACTGATGTTTATGTCCGACTACGCCACCCGTGGATTGCGGTTATTAGGAACCGCCGCTGCATGCAGACCGCTGGGGCTGATGAGGTGTGCAGCTAGGGTAGTGTGACTCCCCACGGGAAGAGTGCGGCCCCAGGGCAGTATAGTGGATGGTGGGAGTGATGGTAGTGAGAGTCCCAGTGCTGGTAGTGCTGGAGGAGCAAGGAGCACACAGACAACAGGTTGCAGTCCAGGGTCTTTACTAAAACAGGTAAATTGACCCACAAACAGTCCCGGCTAGGAGGGGACCTGGATGTCTGAGAGCAACGGGGAAATTGGCCCTGGTCAGGGTGAGGGTGTAGGTCTACCGTGCTTTCTGCGCTCCTTCTGGCTATCTCCTCCTGATAGGATAACAGCCCACGTTTCCGAGCTCTCCGTGTATTCTCGCCTGTATGGCCTGCGACGTGGGTTCCTTTCTGCTCCCAGCCTTGTACGGCTTTACTGGTCCCTTCGGTTGTGGCAGGGCCTCCAGGCTTCTTAGGCCAAGGAATGTACAGTCCCTTGCGGACTGGTTCTCTGCTGGGGGATGTGGAATCCTTCCAGCCTCAGACACCAAAGTCTGGTAAAATTAAGTCTTTTCTCTGCCAAGACAGGCTCTCTTCACCTCTTGTCTCTGGCTTGTGGCTCTCCTCCTGCCACACTTCCTCTTAGGTGCAGTGCAACTTTCTGTCCCTGCTCTGCTGAGACACGTCTCAGTCCTGAGGCAGGTCATCTGGTTCTCTCTAACCCTGCCCTCAGTACCAGCTTTTATAGGGGCAGCCAGCTCCCCCTACTGGCCTGAGACAGGAGGCATTGCATGCTAATGTTCCCCTGACTAGAGAACCTCCCCCTTGCTCTCAGACACAGCTTTAATTACACTTGTGGCATCCAGGTCAGGGTGACACAATTCCATAGCCTGAGCTCTCTGTAATTTTTTGAAAATATATATGTCTATAAAACGTTCTATAATAGGTGTAATTTGCCGTATCTGTTATATCTATATTTGTATTAATTTTGATTTGTTCTGTTTAGTGATGGACTTGCCTTGATAAAGACCAGTGAAACGGTTGAAACGTTGGTTCACGCTCTGGGTTTATGCTCTGTTTACAGAAGGGGTATATTTTTTATTTAATAAAGCATTTGAAAATCTCATTCATTGGAGTGCCGAAGTTCATTCTCTACTTTGAAGTTACTATTTCTTCTGAGCACCCGACCAGCAGTGGGCGACCCCTCATTTGATGATTGTAGTGGCCGACTTATAGCACTGCATGACTTTTGGCACAGGAAAAAATATTTTTTGTACTGGGCCTAGTAAGAGAAGTTTTGTTTTTTTTACTGTGAAACCAGGACAAGTTCAATGGCACTAAAATAGGATCTTCCTTTTTGCAGACTGGATCAACTTTGCCACAGTAAAAAACCTTTGGTGGACTCTGCCTGCCAAACAAAAATATATATAGGTTTAACTTTGCGTACAAGCTGAATTTGACCGCCACTGACTTAGTAGCTGGCTTATAGCACTGTATGACTTTTGGCACAGGAAAAAATATTTTTTGGACTGGGCGTGGCAAGAGAAAAAAATTATTTTTTTACTCTGAAACCACCTGAAGTTCAACTCCACTAAAATAGTATCTTTCACTAAAAAAAAACTTTAGCGCACACAGCTTTCAATATCACAATAACAACAGAAAAAAACAGATTTTGTGCTCTGCAATAAGAAGCTCTGCAGTCTGTGCAGAGCACAATTTCAACCCCACTAAATGAAAAGGTGCACTGCGCTTGCTGGATCACATTAGCAAGTGCAAAAAAAGATTCAAGGTATACGGAGACATGGAGCTCTATACCAGCGGTGCACAGCACTATTGTATGGCATGGGCCCTCTGTTTCTGTCAGAATCTCAATACTTGCACAAGAACACCAAAAATGTGCTGCACCAGCGGTTGCAGAGGTACACGGCCTGGAATTATCTACACTATCTGACTACCACACAAGCGCCCATCTATCTAGCTAATATCTCTCATTACACAGGAGAACACTGAGCTGTTTATGTCTCCAGCAGTGACATGGATATAATGACGCTGAGGGAACATGGCCGCTTTTTATATTGAGAGGACATGTGATTTCTGCAGCCAATTGCACAAGTCCTTATGTCTGGACAGTGTTGATGCTTCCTGCGCTATGATTGGCTGGCCGCGCTTTCCTCAGTTAAAGTTACCGCCCACAGGGAAAAAAGCAAAATAGTGCGCCGCTGATCTGACCTGTTCTAAGCTCTCCACACTCACCTGGCACATGTCACCGCTCATCATACACTTGCACTATGCTAACAAAACTGTTAAAAACGCTGTGGTTGCCTTGTATTCGCGGTCCCGCACAAATTCCTCAAACTTTTCCAATTTTAAGAAAATTTGCTCGCCTTTGCGATCACGAATCTGAATGTGCCATATTCGTGCCGAATTTGAAACTTAAGAACATTCGCCGAACATATTTGCTCAACACTAATTACAATGCCAGATCATTAATCTTGGCCGATTATTGCAACAGATCCTTGTTCTGGAGTGATTAAAATGCCAGATCCTTCATCTTGAGCGATTATTGTGCCAGATTACTCTTCTGGAGTGATTACAATGCCAGATTCTTCATCCTTTAAACAAAAATGTATAATGCTAAAAAGCATCAGGCCTCATGCTAATTAGTGGCATCCATAGAAATTAATAACCTCTCCTGAATCTGATTCCTCAATCCTATATTACCATGCACTGCTAAAATGCAATCCTATAACACTATAATCTTATACACTCTCAAATAAATAATGTCTAGTATATACAGTACAGACCAAAAGTTTGGACACACCTTCTCATTGAAAGATTTTTCTGTATTTTCATGACTATGAAAATTGTACATTCACAATGAAGGCATCAAAACTATGAATTAACACATGTGGAATTATATACTTAACAAAAAAGTGTGAAACAACTGAAAATATGTCTTATATTCTAGGTTCTTCAAAGTAGCCACCTTTTGCTTTGATGATTGCTTGAAGTGTCTTGAACCTGAACCCCTGGTTCTGGTGTGGCCAATCCTGAACCCGAACACCTGGTCTTTTTGTCGCCAGCGCCTGAACCTGCTCCCCTTGCCCTTGTGTGGCTGCACCTGAATGTGCTCCCTCAGTCCTTGTGTGGCCGATTATTGCAACAGATCCTTCTTCTGGAGTGATTAAAATGCCAGATACTTCATCTTGAGCGATTATTGTGCCAGATTACTCTTCTGGAGTGATTACAATGCTAGATTCTTCATCCTTTAAACAAAAATGTATAATGTTAAAAAGCATCAGGCCTCATGCAAATTAGTGGCATCCATAGAAATTAATACCCTATCCTGAATCTGATTCCTCAATCCTATATTACCATGCACTGCTAAAATGCAATCCTATAACACTATAATCTTATACACTCCCTAATAAATAATGTCTAGTATATATATATATCACCTGTAATGCCGCTGCCGGCATCCCCGCATGGCTCCCTTTCCCCCACCATGCAGGGATGCGGGATATTCATCGCCCTGGCCCCACGGCATGGTCCCCGGCTTGTTTCCTGTTCTTAGCGTGCATTCTGCACCTCCCGATAGCGTGTCTAGTGCGCACGCTCCCCTGCTCTTAAAAGGGCCTCTTTCTTAGGCATTCCTCATATGTATTAAAGCTGTCAAACAGTCGCAAATCATACACACGGAGTGACTCAAACATAACACCCGAGCACACTGAAGATGCTCGGCGAGCACCCGTGCATGCTCGCTGAAAGGGTTAGCAGAACATGCTCGCTCATCACTAGTGGTGATGCGTGTGAGGAAACCGTCACGTCTGGCCCTGTCATTCCAAAGACCACCTGATCCCCAGCCTTTTGAGGCAGCTACCCGGGCAGAATCTGTGAAGGTTGACCTTGTTTGGCAAGCTGAGCAGAAGCCAGAACTCAGTCGTGAGAAGGTATTGTGGTACCGCTGCGGTTGTATGAAACATCCTGGTGGTCTTTCTCTGGTGAAATCTAAAAAATCTCCAAAACCTTGGACTAGTAGGAGAGGGTGCCCTTGGTGGGAGTATTTCCTTTCCACAGATGACTGTGACTGTATCCGTGGCAAGTGGAAGCTTCGGTTCAGCAGGAAAGTTAGTGCTGCAAGCAGTGAAGAGTCAGTGTCAGATTCCCATCAGACAGCTCCAGAATCCGGTGAGGGTGTTGTCAGCTGAAGGACAAACCCTACTCAGAAACAGTCAAATCATATCTGAAGAACTTGAGCTCCAGATAGGAGCATTTTATACGGAGAAGATCGCCATCCATGTGCTGTCTGGTTTTCCCATAGGTCTTCTAGAGCTGAGTATAGTGATGAGCGAGCACTAAAATGCTCAGATGCTCATTGCTCATGTCAAACAAATCGTAATGTTCGGGAGCTCGACCCAAGTAATGAGCCCAAAGTAAGTCAATGAGAAACGAGAGCATTTTTCCAGCACCCCCCCCCGGAGGTCTGCAGTGGACCTAAAAATTGGTCAAATAGATGGAAATAGTGCTCAAATGACATGGGAACAGCATGGGGAAGACCCCTGGAAGCATCTCTGACTCCCACTCCCAGGTGACTGCTGTGAACAATGTTGTCAGAGTATTATGTGTAACATCCCTGGCGGCGTGCTGGCATGGCTTACCATCTCCCACCATGCAAGACCGCCATCTTACCTACCAGTCCAGGCTGCACACTATGCTCGTCTACCTGCTGTGTGCATGTCTCTTGTCTGCTGGCTTAGGGTGGCGGTGCTGGCACTTCCTGATTCTTAAAGTTACAGTGTGCGCAGTCCTAATGCGTCCCCAGCCTATTGCTGTGAGTCACTGGATACTTAAACCTCCTCCACCCAGTGGAAGGTGCCTGAGCAACACTTTCTTTCAGAGTGTTCTGTGCAACTGAGTTGCCAGGTCCTGTCCTGTATCTTGTCTGTTTCTGCCACCCTGGAGGCTGAGTACCCAGGCCCATTACCTGTATCAGTAGCTTCTGGTCTTTTCCGCCACCCTGGGGTCTGTATGCCCAGGCTCGTTCCTGTATCTCGTTCCAGTGTCATTTCCTGTCTGAACTGTGTCCTAGCCCGTTACCTGATTTTCTCTATGTCCGATCCTTCCCTTTTCCTGCAGTGTCTGAAGCAGTACCTAACTCCTACCCATTGTCTCTGTTTTTTTGTTTGTGAGTTTTGTGTCCACTCGCTACTTCATTGCAAGTACCTTGTGTGTATCTGGCTCTGCTTGTCCCATTTCCCTGCCTCTATATCTACCTCCTATGTTCTAGCTATCTTCCTGTGTTTCCCAGCCTGTTCCATGTGAACAGAGCCCTGTCCTGTCTGCCCGTACCTGCGGCTCTGCTCTGCTCCGCTTACCCTCTGCATCTGTGGCTCTGCTCTGCCCTGCTCTGCTTGTCCTCCGCACCAGTGGCTCTGCTCTGCTTGTCTTCCGCACCTGTGGCTCTGCTCTGCTTGTCTTCCGCTCCGGCGGCTCTGCTTTGCTTGTCCTTCGCACCTGCGGCTCTGCTCCGCTTGTCCTCCACACCTGCGGCTCTGTTCTGCTCCGCTTGTCCACCGCATCTGCGGCTCTGCTCTGCTCTCCTCCGCTTGTCTTCCGCACCTGCGGCACTTCTCTGCTTGTCCTCTGCTCCTGCGGCTTTGCTCTGCTCTGCTCCGCTTGTCCTCCGCACCTGTGGCTCTGCTCTGCTATGCTTGTCCTCCGCACCTGCAGCTCTGCTCTGCTCCGCTTGTCCTCCGCACCTACTGCTCTGCTCTGCCTCCCCTCTGCACCTACGGCTCTGTCCCTGTATCCCAGTCTGCACTGTTCCCTAACCAGCCTGTTTTCCTACCTGCCAGTACCCGCCTGTCTGTATACCAGCCGTGCCTGCCAGTACCCGCCCGTCTGTATACCAGCCGTGCCTGTCAGTACCCGCCAGTCTGCATACCAGCCAAACCTGCCCGTTCCTGCATTCCCTGGTGTAGGTCAACAGCTGTGTGACCGGGGTCTGACCTGGAGTAGCACCTGGGCCACCTTCCTCGTCCCTCCTCAGACCACGGAGTCGATTAAGCCACTTGTGCGTCCCTGGTCGGATCTGACGAGGCCCCTAGTCACGCCCCTCCAGGCACTCCTCGGTTCGTAGCCCAGTGGGACCACTAACCACGCTCACGTGGGGCAAGCGTAACATTATACCACTTTTATGAACTGATAGTAAAACTTACAAAAATGAAGCAAAAATGGATTTTCCTGGAAAAAATGTTAAGAAAATTCTTTCCAGGGTAATGATAAGGCAAAATAAATAACCAAAAACAAAAATGCTCTTCCATACTTTGGGCTATGTTCACAAGTAGAGCTTTTGATGTGTTTTTGTACCTTTGCTTTTCTTTCAACGGTGAAAAATACATTCACCAGTAAATGTAATGTATAGGGAATAGAATTTTTTTTCATCACGGAGCATACTACAATACCTGACTAGATGCATGTAAGCCGCTATACCAACTGCTATAAGTCACCCATACATGAATCTCAGATAAGAGAGGTAATATAGTACAATAGAAAATAGAATTTAAGCGGCTCCGAAGAGGTTTTTTTGGTACTCTGCACCACCAAACCGTGAATGAATGAAAACAACCCTGTCTGCTTTCATCAATTTCTAATTACAGATCACCGTTAAAAATTATGAATCAGTCAACCAATGCATGGAAAAAATCTATCAAGTTGTGGATTGTTGTAGGGATGTATGCGACCAGAATGAACACTCATTTCCAGCTGATAATACCATCAATCCAGCGTTATCAATAGGGAATAGATTTTTTTTCCGCACCGAGTATAATACAATAATCCCTGACTAGATGCCTGTAAGACGCTATCCCTACTCCTTACCCATACACGAATCTCAAATAAAAAAGGTTATATTGTACAATAAAAAATAGATTTTATCCAGCCCCAAAAGTTTTTTTGGTCATGGCAGCAACAAACTGTGAAGGGACGCAAGCAACCCTACCTGCTTTCATGAATTTGTGAGTAAAGATCAGCGTTAAAAAATATGAAACGGTCAGCGAGTGCATGGAAATGATCAAGTAATGCACTGTGGAAGAGATGTATTTGTCGACAATGAACAACACTCATCTCCATCTGATGTTACCTTGCTCCTGTCCCTATTGTAAATGCAGCTAACAGCGGTATCAATAAGAAATATAATACATTTTTAAGTTGTTTTTTTTTGCAACAGTACGCAGTATAAGGCAATATTACCTGTTTGGATTGGTGTAATATGCTATCCATACTGTGATAGCTCACCTGTAAACGAATTTCAGATAAGAGAGGTAATAATGTAGATTATTGAATCGATTTGAATTGGCCTTCCCATTATTAATGAGTGGATCTCCTATACTGTTATTGCATATGCAGCAAGTTCAAGAGCTGCCAAAAATTAGGATGCGCTACAATACCCCTTTGTAGACACATAGTGGAGGACCTCATTAAAAAAAATGTTTCCATTATAAAGGAGTGAGTCTCCTATACTGTTATTGCGTGTGCAGTGACTGCAAAGACTGCCAAAAATTAAGATACCCTCTAATATGCCTTTGAAGAGACATAGAGGAGGGCCTCATTAAAAAAAATGTTCCCATTATAAAGGAGTGGGTCTACTATACTGTTATTGCATATGCAGTGATTGCAAGGGTTGACAAAAATTAGGACGCACTTCAATACCCCTTTGAAGAGATGTAGAAGAGGGCCTCATTTAAAAAATGTTCCCATTATAAAGGAGTGTGTCTCCTATACTGTTATTGCATATGCAGTGTCTGCAAGGGCTGCCAAAAATTAGGAAGCACTCCAATACCCCTTTGAATAGACGTAGAGGAGGACCTCATTAAATAAATGTTTCTATTATTAAGGAGTGGGTCTCCTATACTGGTAATGCCCATGCACTAAGTGCGTGGGCTGAAAAACATTTACCCCTGGGGGGTATACATGAACATACTGTATACATAAACATACTGTATAACATTCAGAATATTAGAGGTAGGCCTCTAAAAATATTTCATACGGGCATCATAAACACCCTTAAAGACAAATTATGTGCGTGTTGCATGATGGTCACCCTGTTGACATGGTGGTGGAGGATGAGGAGAAGAAGAAGGAGGAGGGTGACATAAAATAGACAAAATCATGAAGCGTATACCGGTGCATGGGAATCGACCCCCCCAAAAAAATCACGGGATTTGACTTCATGTACCGCTTTATCTAGCTAGTCTGAGCCGGGATGTACGACCTTGTAACTTTCCACCATGTACCGAACTAACGATAATATGACCATATGTGTATTTCCGTAATAATTGTACTAACATTGGTTCAAGCTTGTAGTATGGGTGTAGGTGATTGGATATTAATAAACTCAAAACAATATAAAATGCTAAGTAGAAATAAACGGGGTTAGAGATTCTTGAATCCCCCCATACAGAGTTTTGCCTCCGTCTGGTTTTCTATTGGATTGCAATCAACCTTGTAAAATAATTTGACACTCACTTGGTCAACCGTGAAGGGTCATTACTGCCCTCCCTCAACACTTTCATCTGGTGGTGTTGAGAAGTCTGGTGCAATCCAGTCCTTGTGCATTTTAATAAGAGTTAGCCTGTCAGCATTTTCAGTTGACAGGCGGATGTGCCTATCAGTTATAATACCCCCGGTGGCACTAAAAACCTACACTGAAAAAATGCTAGCGGCAGGGCAGGCCAGGACCTCCAAGGCATAGAGAGACAGTTCATGCCACATGTCCAGCTTGGATACCCAATAGTTATAAGGCACAGAGAAATCACGGAGGACGCTGATATGGTCGGCAAGGTACTCCTTCAGCATCCTTCAAAACTTCTCCTCCTTGTCAGAGTACCCCGTGCTTTAGGGCCTGGGCACTGGGAGGGTCTGAAAAAATTATCCTAGACTATTGACAGTGCTCCCCTGCCTCTGCTGCATTGTATTTGTATCTCCCTCACCTGTATTCCTTAGTTGTCCAACAAAATGTGACCTCTGGCACTCGTGTTTTCAGATGAGAATTTTTCAATAATTCTTCAGCAAGGGCCTTCTGGTAGTGCAACATTTTATTAGACCTCTCCGACTCAGGACGGAGAGACAGAAAGTTCTCGTTGTAGCGTGGGTCTAGAAGTGTGACCAACCAGTAATTAGTGTTGGCCAAAATGCTTACAATGCGAGGGTGACGGGAAAGGCAGCTGAGCATAAAGTCAGCCATGTGTGCCAGACTGCCAGCAGCCAAGACTTCCCTGTCCTTACCAAGAGGACGACTGTCCATGCTCTCCTCCTCATCCTCCTCCTTGTCCACCTCTTCGTTCTCCCTCTCCCCAGGCCATCCACGCTGAACAGGCGGTATGAATGTTGTGTGGGTAGTACCATCTGTAGCGCAGAAAACCAGCTCCTGTTCCTCCTCCTCTTCCTCATCCTCCTCATTATCACCAAATCCGCATTGAGATGAGATGAGGCTAGGCTGTGTAACATCACCCTGTATAGTTCCTTGCTCCATCTCATCATGCTCCGCCTGCAATGCCTCCTCTTTAATTGTGAGCAGTAGTGATGAGAGAGCACTAAAATGCTCGGGTACTTGTTGCTCAGGTCGAGCAAATTAGAATACTCGGGTGCTCAACTGGAGCAACGAGCCGAATGTAAGTCTATGGGAAACTCGAGCATTTTTCAGGCGGCTCCCCCCCGGCGGTCTGCAGAGGGCCTAAAAATTGCCCAAATCGATGGGAACAGTGCTCAAATGACATGGGGACAACATGGGGAGAACCCTGGAAGCATTTCTGACTCCCTGGTCACTTCTGTCAACAACGTTGTCAGAGGTATTACGCCACTTTTACAGACTCACAATAAAACATACCAAAACAAAACCAAAATGGATTTTCCTGGGAAATATGTTAAGGAACATCCTTTCCATGACATGTAAAATGTATAAAAAGCAAAATAAATAACCAAAACCAAAAATACTCCTCCACACTTTGGGCTATGTTCACACGTAGCGTTTTTGATGCGTTTTTTTGTACTTTTGCATTGCTTTCAACCAAGACAAATGCATTCACCAGGAAATTTCATTTTAACATTTTACAACCTTATCTGGCCATGTGGTGTGTGACACATCATCAGACACATGCATAGAGTGCTGAAAAGGCATGGGAACAGCATGGGGAAGACCTCTGTAAGCATCTCTGACTCCCAGGTCACTGCCTAAAAGTGTGCCCATCATAAGTGATCCTTGGCGCATGCAAAGATGCCTCCCGCCATGAACCTGTCATTGCAGACTTGCAACAATCACTGTCCACGTCCTTGTCCCACTGCAGCGTTCAGTTGTCCATACCCCATTCCTTGGAATGCAAGCGCAAGTATGCAGGCAGCCAGTCACCCACCCACAGGCTACAATACTATACTGCCAAATTTTTGACAGCTGCTTGCACTTGAAATGTGGCCTTTTAGGCTCGTGGAGGGGGAAGCTTTTCATAACCTCATGCCCGTCGGCAGCTGGGTGTCCATACTCGGTCCCCAGCTGCCACTATATTTCCCGGTATCGCCTCCACCTTCCACAAGCACGGGTCCCACAACATTACCCGTGCCCTCCCCAGTGCACTTACTGGGAAGGACCGCCTAACCACAAACACATGGACAGGTGAATGTGGCCAGGGACGGTATGGAGCCAGTCCACAACTTTTTTTGCTGACAGTTGTATTTAGCTCGGTGAAAGGACTGGCATAGAGGGAAACCCTATCTACCCTGCATGTCATTTCTCACAGGAAGTCCTGTAATTCAGCTTGTTGCAGAAGCAATGGCAGCCCGTCCAACATCAACTCGCCCTTGTTGGTGGTGCTTTGACACACACACATCTTTCTTTCGGCATTTAATTTCTTGAATACAGAGTTGGACAATTGCCTGATCTGTAATGCGGTTTGAGAAATAACATGCATAAGCATGGCCGATCCACATTAAAAAAGCAGCCATAGAATGACCTTCCCACACACTTTTCTTAGCCAGGGCTGCTTTTCGGCAGGGTTGGATGGGCCCACCAGAGAACCGGAGACTCCTCTGGCGGGCCTTGGCTTCTCCTTCAGGAGAGTTCATAGTGCCGAGTTGAGGCCATGATGATGATAGAGGCCACCATCTGCTTAGTTTTTGTGTTACTTGGAATGCAAGTGCAAGTATGCAGCCAGCCACCCACCCACCCACAGGCCGCAACACTAAACTGCCAGATTTCTGGGCAGCTTTTTGGACTTGAAATATGGCCTTTTAAGCTCGTGAAGGCGGAAGCTTTTTGTAGCATCGGCGTCTCTGCCTCCTGCTAGGCAGAGACGCCGTCCCTCTCACCTCTCCGCTCCGTGCCCGGCGGCTTCCTCCCGCTCTGCTGGCAGCGCGCGCTGCTTCCCAGCCTCTGTGCTTAGGGCGCGCGCGTGCGCTCCCCCTCTCTTAAAGGGGCCGCGCGCGCCGTCCTAAGGAGTCCCCGGCAATGGCCGGAGGACCTCACCATATATAAGGCACCTCCTCCAAAATGGAGGTGCCCGAGCAATGTTGTTGCAAAGCCTGTCAACTCTGCTTCAGCCCTCAGGTCCCATTACCAGATACCTGTCAGTTTCCTGCCAGATTCCTGCTTGATACCTGCCTGATACCTGTCTATCTGCTTGCATTCCTGTGGTCCGACAGTCTGCCTACCAGAACCTGCCAGTCTGTCTATGGATCAGTCTGCCTGCTCACCTGGGAGCGCTCACCTGCTACCTGTCTGCTAGCCTACCTGGAGGCTCTGCCGTCACTTGCCGTGACCATCTGCCTGTCCAGAGACTCTTGCCCGCTCACCTGGGAGCGCTCACCTGCTACCTGCCTGCTAGCCTACCTGGAGGCTCTGCCGTCACTTGCCGTGACCACCTGCCTGTCCAGAGACTCTTGCCCGCTCACCTGGGAGCGCTCACCTGCTACCTGCCTGCTAGCCTACCTGGAGGCTCTGCCGTCACTTGCCGTGACCACCTGCCTGTCCAGAGACTCTTGCCCGCTCACCTGGGAGCACCCACCTGCTACCCGCCTGCTAGCCTACCTGGAGGCTCTGCCGTCACTTGCCGTGACCACCTACCTGTCTAGAGACTCTTTCCCTGCTGTCACTTGCCGTGACCACCTGCCTGTCTAGAGACTCTTACCCTGCTGTCACTTGCCGTGACCACCCGCCTGTCAAGAGACTGTCCCCGTCACTTGCCGTGACCTCCTGCCCTTCTACCCAGAGACTGTCCCTATCACTTGCCGTGACTACCTGCCCGCCTTCCCTGGGAGCCACCCGCTTCCTTACAAGGACTGCCCCTTTGTATAGTTGCTCAGAGGTTCCACCTCCCAGACCCGTTACACTTTTCACAACCTCATGCTGGCGGCGGCCGGGTGTCCATACCAAGCCAGTCCACAACTTTTTTTGCTGACAGTTGTATTTAGCTTGGTGAAAGGACTGGCATAGGGGGAAAACCTATCTACCCTGCGTGTCATTTCTCACAGGAAGTCCTGTAAAGCTACTTTCGCTTAAAATGTGGCCTTTTAGGCTCGTGGAGGCGGAAGCTTTTCACAACCACATGCCTCATGCCTCGTGTCCATGCTCGGTCCCCAGCCGTCATTATTTCTCCCGGTGTTGTCTCCGTCTTCTACAAGCGCGGGTCCCTGAACATTACTGCTGGTACTTTTCTGTGGGAATTTGCTTGCCTCCTACCAGCCTGGAATATTTCCAGCAAACTATGGTACGACGTCATGGTATTAGCACTGCCCTCAGTACCAGTAGCGAAGCCAACCCCAATTTCCTTCTCAGGAATTTTATTTGGTAGACTGAGTGGCTGCCCAAATACATTTTTTCACAAAGGAGCTGAAGATAGAGTGGCAGTAGGTGCAAGTTTCTCCAGCCTGTTAGATATTAGAGGGTGAACAGCAGCACATTGGATCAGTGGTTAGCACTGAAGACTTGCAGCGCTGGGATCCTGGGTTCAAATCCCAGCAAGGACAACATCTGCAAGGACTTTGTATGTTCTCCCCGTGTTTGCGTGTGTTTCCTCCTCAGTAAAAAAGCAGCCATAGAGTGTCCGGGAACCTTTCCACACACTTTTCTTAGCCAGGACTGCTTCTTGGCAGGGTTGGACGGTCCCACCAGAGAATCCTCTGGTGTGCCTTGGCTTCTACCTCAGGAGAGTTCATGATAGCGCTAACTTTGCAGCTGCTATGGGGCTCTTGAGCGGGGGAGAAAGGTTAGCCCTCAGAATCAAATCCTCTGGTGGGCACAATGTTTTTCAATCTGAAACAGCTTCTCAGTGGGAGTTGTATTTCACCACAGCCATATTCTTTAGCTTGGGTGAAAGGACTGGCATAGAGGGAAACCATATCTACCCCGGCTGTCATTTCTCCATCACCAGGTTCCGCCCATTGTCAGACACGACCATGACTGGCTGTATGTTCAGCGGTGAGAGCCACAGATCAGACTGCTGTGTTACAGCTTTCAACAACTCTGCAGCGCTGAGCGGTTTGTCAATTAAGCATTAAGCATGTTATCTTCAGCACAGCCTGTTGCCGCTTGGCCAAGACAGTGCTGCAGTGTTGTCAGCTTGTGACTGATGTGGTCATTTTGGAGATGGAGGAGAAGGTGCATGAGCTGTGATTACATTGTTGTTAAATTGGTGACGCTGTTTTTTATACTAAAGAAAGATCCTATTGTTTTGGTTTTTTTACGTTTTTTTTTAAGACAAATGCATTCACCGGGAAATGTCATTTTAACATTTTACAACCTTATCTGGCAATGTGGTGTGTGACACATCATCAGACACATCCTGTTTTATTTATGATGGAGGGACTCTGAGAGTCATAAAGCCTATTTTTATAGAGACATCAGACGGCCCTTACTATTCTTAAAAGGCCAGCAGTCGGCCCTAGCTATTGTTAGAGAGCCATCAGCCAGCTATGCTTTGTTGTTTCCATTATTAACAAGTGGGTCTCCTATGCTGTTATTGCATATCCAGTGACTGCAAGGGCTGCCAAAAATTTGGACGCAACCCAATACTCCTTTGAAGAGACATAGAGGAGGGTCTCAGTAAAAAAAATGTTCCCATTATAAAGGAGCGGGTCTCCTATAGTGGTAATGCCCATGCTGTGACTGCGAGGGCTGCCAAAATTTGGGAAAAACCCCACTAAGAAATTAAAGACACATGGAGCAGGGCCACAGTAACAAGGTATGACATGTTCCCATTAGAAAGGAGAGGGTCTGCTATACAGTTATAGGGTATGCAGTGAGTCCAACGGCTGACCAATTTTAGTAAAAACACCACTAAGAATTTAAAGACACATGGAGCAGGGCCACAGTAACAAGGTACGACATGTTCCCATTAGAAAGGGGAGGGTCTGCTATACAGTTATAGGGTATGCAGTGAGTGCAACGGCTGACAGTTTTAGGAAAAACCCCATTAAGAATTTAAAGACACACAGAGCAGGGCCACAGTAACAAGGTACGACATGTTCCCATTAGAAAGGAGAGACTCTGCTATACAGTTATAGGGTATGCAGTGAGTCCAACGGCTGACCAATTTTAGGAAATACCCCACTAAGAATTTAAAGACACACAGAGCAGGGCCACAGTAGCGAAAAATTGCCATTAGAAGGGAGAGAGTGTCCCATAGTGTTGGCCTATGCAGTGAATGCAAGGGCTGCCAAAAATTTGGAGGCACTTCAATGCCCCTTGGAAGAGACGTGGAGGAGGGCCTCATAAAAAAATGTTCCCATTAGAAAGGAGCGGGCCTCCTATACTTGTAATTCCCATGCACTAAGTGTATGGGCTGACAAACTTTTACCCCTGGGGGGTATACATGAACATACTGTATAAAAATTTTTTTTTACGGGCATCATAAACACCCTTTAAAAAAATTAGGTGGGTGTTGCATCACGGACCACGGTCACCCTGGTGATATGGTGGTGGAGGATGAGGAGAAGGAGGACAAGAGCAAATAGCCAAAATCAGGAAGCGTATACACATGTGTGAGTGTGAAAAGGTGCATGGGAATATACCTCCCAAGAAAAGACATTGGATTGGAGTTTATGTTACGCTGCTATCATTCGGTAATGTTGAGAAGTCTGGCCCAATCCAGCCCTTGTTCATTTTTATAAGAGTCAACCTGTCAGCATTTTCAGCTGACAGGCGGATGCGCTTATCAGTTATAACTCCACCAGAGGCACTAAAAACCCGCTCTGATAAAACGCTGGCGGCAGGGCAGGCCAGGACCTCCAAGGCATAGAGAGCCAGTTCATTCCACGTATCCAGCTTGGATACCCAATAATTACAAGGCACAGCAGAATCACGGAGGACGTTGGTACGGTCGGCAAGGTACTCCCTCAGCATCTTCCCAAACTTTGCACACCTTGTGAGAGTACCCCGCGCCTCAGGGCCTGTCCGATGGGAGGGTCTGAGAAAACTCTCCCAGAACTTTGACAGTGTTCCCCTGCCTCTGCTGGATTGAAGTTGTGTCTCTCTCGCCTGTACTCCTTGGTTGTCCAACGAAGTGTGCCCTCTGCCAGCGTTTTCTGAATTTTTTTAATAGTTCCGCAACAAGGGCCTTCTGGTACAGCCCCATTTTTGTAGACCTGTCCGCCTCAGGAATAAGAGATATAAAGTTCTCCTTGTAGCATGGGTTTAGAAGTGTCACCAACCAGTAATGACTGTCACCCAAAATTTTGAGAACACGAGGGTCAAGGGAAAGGCAGCGTAACATAAACTCGGCCATGCGTGCCAGACTACTAACAGGCAAGACTTCCGTGTCGTCACCAAGAGGACTCCTCCTCCTCCTCTCTGTCCTCTGGCCATCCACGCTGAACAGACGGTATGACAGCTGTGCAGGTAGTACCGTCTATAGTGCATGAAACTAGCTCCTGTCCTTCCTCCTCCTCTTCCTCATTGTCACCCAATCCACGTTGAGATGAGATGAGGCTTGGCTATGTGTAATCACCCTGTATGGTTCCTTGCTCCATCTCATCATGCTCCACCTGCAATGCATCCGCTTTGATTGTGAGCAGAGAGCGTTTCAGAAGACAGAGAAGCAGGATGGTGACGCTATTTATGGCGTCATCGCCGCTCGCTATCTTGGTGGAGTCCTCAAAGTTTTGGAGGATGGTACATATGTCTGACATCCATGTCCACTCCTGAGGTCTTATGTGTGGAGTCTGAACTGAATACCGATGGCCTTGTTGATGCTGGTACTCAACAACTGCCCTCTTCTGCTCACAAATCCTTCCCAACATCTGCAGTGTAGAGTTCCAGCGCGTGGGGACATCACACACCAGTCTGTGAGCCAGAAGCTGCAAACGCTGCTGAAACTCTGCAAGGGCGGCGGAAGCTGTAGCTGACTTTCTAAAATGGGCACACAGGTGGCGTACTTTAACAAGCAGATCCGGGTAGGATTTGAGAAGGCGCTGAACCACGAGGTTAAGCACATGGGCCAGGCATGGTACATGTGTGGGCTCGCCTTGCCTCAGAACCACCACCAGGTTCCGGCCATTGTCACACACGACCATGCCTGGCTGTAGGTTCAGCGGTGTGAGCCACAGATCTGCCTGCTCTTTCAGAGCTGTCCACAACTCTTCAGCATTGTGCGGTTTTTCACCTAAGCATATTAGCTTCAGCACAGCCTGTTGCCGCTTGGCTGAGGCAGTGCTGCAGTGCTTCCAGCTTGTGACTGATGTGGTCATTTTGGAGATGGAGGCTGAAGAGGAGGAGGAGACTGAGGAGGATGAGGTGCAGGAGCTGTAGACCGTGGGGGCAACCCTGATTGACCTAGGGCCCGCAATCCACTATGTTAACCCAGTGTGCCATCAGCGAGATGTACCGTCCCTACCCACAAGCACTTGTCCATGTGTCCGTGGTTAGGTGGACTTTACTGGTAACTGCGTTGTTGAGAGCACAGCTAATGTTTTGGGACACATGCTTGTGTAATGCGGAGACGGCACACCGGGAGAAATAGTGGCGGCTGGGGACCGAGTACCGAGGGACCACCGCCGCCATCAGGTTGCGGAATGCTTCTGTCTCCATGAGCCTAAAAGGCAACATTTCGAGCGCAAGCAGTTGTGAAATGTGAGAATTTAGTAGTGTGGCCTGTGGGGCGTTGGCTGCATATTTGCGCTTGCGTTCCAAGGACTGGGGTATGGACAACTGAATGCTGCGCTGGGACAAGGACATGGACGTGCTTCCTGATGCTGCTACTTGAGAATGTGCAATGACAGGTGCAGGGCAGGAGGCATCTTCGCATGCACCATGGACAGGGGATTGGCTTGCATGCACAACAGCGGAAGAAGCAATGGTGCAACCCTCAGACATTGTTCCAGGACCCTGGGGTTCGGCCCACAAAGTCGGGTGCTTTGCTGCCATGTGCCTGATCATGCTGGTGGTGGTCAAGCTGGTCGTTTTGCCACCCCTGCTGATGCTGGCCTGGCTGGTGTTGCAAATGGCCTTTTTGGGGGTATCGGCAGAGACTTTAAAAAACAACCAGACTCGGGAAGACCTAACAGTTGTACTGGCAACTACTTTCATGTTGGTGTTACGGGGAACGGTTGCCTGCCTTCTGTCTGCGGCCACCACACTGCTTCTTCCTGCCTGTTGGGGTGCTCTGCCTCCCTCCCCCTGTGTGCTGCTGTCCTCGCTCTGCATGTCCTCCTGCCAGGTTGGGTCAGTTACTATATTGTAGCACCCTGAGGATTCGGCTGCTACAGGGGTATTACACCTCAAGCCAGAGGTGTGGTATTCCACTCCCGGGTAAGGATGGAGTGTGGAACTGAGCTCAGATAGCTGCATGCACTACATACATCCCATTTCCGGGGGACAGACCGACGGTACTCCCACCAATATATGTGCAGGTACGATAGTGTCTGTCCCTGGCTGGAGTGGGAGGGGGGTGGAACATCCCAGTAGTGTAGGGGCAGATAGGGGGAGCAGTCTGGGTAAGGCTAGGAGCTCATTGGGTGCTGGTCACCTGAGCTCACACATAGAGGGAGTATATAAGGTGGGCACCATCTTAGATCAGGGTCGGTCTGTCAGAGTTTAGCCTGAGGAGCAGAGCAGAGAAGCTCAGCCAGAAGGGCTGACAGGGAGTTGTGGTTCTGGCTGGGCCCAGCTCCAAGGCCAAGTCTGAGGGAGAGAGAGGAGTCAGAAGGACCCAGAGAGAAGAAGAAGGAACCCCAAGACCCCAGAATACAAGCAGCAGGGTGAAGGGTTGGCACCCAGGGTACCGGATCCCAAGCTGGCAGAGAGAAAAGCACACCTTAGCCAGAGACCGGAGGTCGTGGGCAGGATCTGCCACGACCCTCACTAAATCCACTAGGAAGGCATACCAAGTATAGGGTCAGGGAACCCAGAAGAGGTGTACCCACCAAGAGACCCGAGGGAGCCGGACATAAGTGGATCCCTAGTGAGAACGGCCAGAAGAGAGGGAAAGTCAGACAGGAGCTCAGGACCACGCTCCAGAATTGCTTGGGGGTTGGCCGAGTCCAGGACCTGGTGGACGCAGCACGGCTCGGGTGGTCGCTTCAGGCCAGAGTGACCATAAGAACACCCGTAAGTAAAAACCCCTGAACTGCACAGCCCGACTCTGAGTCTTCTTGCTGAATCATCCTGCACCTTCACAACCACCATCCTCTACATCTGACCCCCTGAGGCTAATACCCCTCCCGTTGGGGGTTATACTATCACAGCTGCACACACACCACCAGCCTCAGTGGACCCTTCTGCAGCGGCGGCCTTTTGACCGCAAATCAACGGGTGGCGTAGTCGACACTAAAGAACATTTAACAACATCTGTAAAGACTGCCACACACTGAGTTTGACACCCTGGGCACGGACCGGGTCGCCGCCACTCAGAGACTACAACCCCCATCTGATCCGGCTCCGGGTAATCCCCAAATAGCACTGGCCCAGGGGGCGCGTCAACTTTGGCGTAGTCGGCAGGATTTCGTGCCCACAACCACCGGGTACTGCGTGCCTGAAGAAAAGTTCCAAATTTACCTCAAGAAGAAGTCTCCCGCCGGTTCCAGAGGGTCCCCGCCATGGGACGCCATCACCGATCGTTTCCCGCCGGTTGCCCGCCATCTGCAGCTTTTTCCCGCCATCCACGGAGTTTCCCGCCACTGGGAGACGATTCCCGCCATTTCCAGAAAATTTCCCGCCTTGGAAGAGCGGACGCCATTATGGGCGTGCCAGAGGGTGGCAAGAGGTCACCTCCCATCGTGGGCCAGGTCAAGGAATGGCGCCAAAAGCGGAAACCGCCCCCACCAACGGAGACTGTGATGCTAGAGATGTCCATCAGCGTGAGAGAACTGCCCCTGGAACTGACAATCACAAAGTTGCCCCGGGACCACCTTCAATGTGGGCGGAGACAGAACAAGAGAGCGAAGATGGGTGCAGCCTGGAGGAGTCTGGAGAGAGCGCACCCGGAGACAAGAAGTCTGGAGAGGACTCCGGAGGAGCCGTACCCGGAGATGGAGGGAGAGGCAGGCAGCACCGACCCAGTGGTCAGGAGCCTGTTGCAAGCGACAACCCCAGAAGGCCTGGTGGAGATCCTGGCACAGCTCCCCCGAGACCGGGAGCGTGCACAGACCGCACTGGAGGGCTTGGCTCAGAGGATGGCCCGAGTGCAGCGGGACGTACTGGCCGCATGGAGCAGAGAGATGGCCCTGCAGACAAGAACCCGCCAGCGAAGCACGCCACCCGAGACGAGGAGACAGACCGCCTCTGAGGATGGTGCAGGAGGAGTGAAGGCCGGAGACGGCGCCGAGAAGGGAGCTGGACAACTGGAGGCAGGTAAAGGGGACGTCACAACCCCGAGCCGAGAAACCGCGTGCCTGCCCCAGCTCCCCGTCGCAGAGCCCGAAATTCCCCCTGCCGTGCCCGTCGCTGCATCGTCACCGCTCCAGACAAGGCCTCAAGCAGAAGCCGCGACCCCTGTGACGTCACGCGCCTCAACCCTGAGCGCGGCAAAGCAGGAAACACCACCGGCCTGGTCGCAAGGTCTAGTACCCCCGGGCGCCGCAGTACCAACAGCGCCCTCTACCTCCACTGAGCCACCGGCCTGGTCGCTGGGCCAAGTAACCCCGGGCGCCGCCGTCTTCACGGTGCCCTTTACGTTCAGGGTGCCCCAAGCCTGGTCGCAAGGCCTAGTAACCCGGGCGCCGCTACCACCACCGCGCCCTCAACGTCCAGCGTGCCGCACCTGGGTGAAGACTTGTTTGCCCAGCACACGTGCCCGGATGGGCAGCCCTTTGTGTGGCCACCGGAGTTCCACCATCCCCGACTCCGGAAAGAAAGACCCCTAGATGAGCCCCTGATTCCGGTTCCGAAGCCCGTTAAGATCACCCCACTCTCGTTGGAGGAAGCGCAGTTTGCGTGGGACCCCACCGGAGGAGACCTCATGGGATTCACCCAAGAGACTCGGGCAGCCGCAGCTGAGCGTGCGGAGTGCTGCCGGCAGCAGTTAGAGGTCTTTGACCGGGAGCGAAGAGAGAGGCGGGTCCGAGAGCAGCGGCTGCAGGAACAGAGTGCAGAGCAGAAGAGCCGGACCAGGAGGAACCCCCGTGCAGCCCACGGTCCCCGTGCCACCGGGACTGTAATTAAATTCCAACTGCAGCACGGTTGGGGTTTCATCAGGGATCATCACACCCCCGGCGACGTCTTTGTCACCCGCAGAGACGTGGAGTCCCATCTGCCGGAGGGACACAGAGGTCGTGACCTATATGTAGGGGACGAGGTCATGTTCACCCGGCACAAGTGTGCCAAAGGACCCTACGCCCTCCATGTACACCGGCTGACGGAGGAGGAGCTACGGTGTGAAGAGGAGCAAGAGGACCCGGACGGGTCTGAAGGAGGAGCAGGAGTACGCCGTCATTAAAGTACGGTAAAGAGACTGTACATAGTTACCCGTCAGGGTATATGCCATGCTGCTAACTTAAAATAAGGTCCCCGTTGGGACAAGTGTGAACTGTTCCAGTGTGTCCCATCTCCCCACAGGCTGAGGACTGTGAGCAGCCATCCCTTTTCCCCACTGGTCGAGGACTGAGAGCGGCCACCTTCCCTTGTATATAGTTGCGCTTTCTAAGGCGCCCCCTACCGGTTTTATAGGAAACTGTTGTTTTTACTACAAGAGACTGTCGCACTTTACCCGGTCACAAGTTGCACCGTGGCCGGAGGAACAAGAGTGTTATTTATGAAAAGTTTATGCTGATAATAGATGATGTTTTATATGTTTATGTTTTATGAAAAAAATGTATGTTTGTGGATGTTTTTATTCTCTTACAGCCCGAGGACGTGCTGTGATTTACCAGGGGGGAATGTAGCACCCTGAGGATTCGGCTGCTACAGGGGTATTACACCTCAAGCCAGAGGTGTGGTATTCCACTCCCGGGTAAGGATGGAGTGTGGAACTGAGCTCAGATAGCTGCATGCACTACATACATCCCATTTCCGGGGGACAGACCGACGGTACTCCCACCAATATATGTGCAGGTACGATAGTGTCTGTCCCTGGCTGGAGTGGGAGGGGGGTGGAACATCCCAGTAGTGTAGGGGCAGATAGGGGGAGCAGTCTGGGTAAGGCTAGGAGCTCATTGGGTGCTGGTCACCTGAGCTCACACATAGAGGGAGTATATAAGGTGGGCACCATCTTAGATCAGGGTCGGTCTGTCAGAGTTTAGCCTGAGGAGCAGAGCAGAGAAGCTCAGCCAGAAGGGCTGACAGGGAGTTGTGGTTCCGGCTGGGCCCAGCTCCAAGGCCAAGTCTGAGGGAGAGAGAGGAGTCAGAAGGACCCAGAGAGAAGAAGAAGGAACCCCAAGACCCCAGAATACAAACAGCAGGGTGAAGGGTTGGCACCCAGGGTACCGGATCCCAAGCTGGCAGAGAGAAAAGCACACCTTAGCCAGAGACCGGAGGTCGTGGGCAGGATCTGCCACGACCCTCACTAAATCCACTAGGAAGGCATACCAAGTATAGGGTCAGGGAACCCAGAAGAGGTGTACCCACCAAGAGACCCGAGGGAGCCGGACATAAGTGGATCCCTAGTGAGAACCGCCAGAAGAGAGGGAAAGTCAGACAGGAGCTCAGGACCATGCTCCAGAATTGCTTGGGGGTTGGCCGAGTCCAGGACCTGGTGGACGCAGCACGGCTCGGGTGGTCGCTTCAGGCCAGAGTGACCATAAGAACACCCGTAAGTAAAAACCCCTGAACTGCACAGCCCGACTCTGAGTCTTCTTGCTGAATCATCCTGCACCTTCACAACCACCATCCTCTACATCTGACCCCCTGAGGCTAATACCCCTCCCGTTGGGGGTTATACTATCACAGCTGCACACACACCACCAGCCTCAGTGGACCCTTCTGCAGCGGCGGCCTTTTGACCGCAAATCAACGGGTGGCGTAGTCGACACTAAAGAACATTTAACAACATCTGTAAAGACTGCCACACACTGAGTTTGACACCCTGGGCACGGACCGGGTCGCCGCCACTCGGAGACTACAACCCCCATCTGATCCGGCTCCGGGTAATCCCCAAACAGCACTGGCCCAGGGGGCGCGTCAATATCATCCACCACCTCGTCTTCCACTTCCGCACCCTGGTCCTCCTCCTGACTTTCTGGCAATTGTGTCTCATCATCGTCCACCTCTTGTGACACTTTCCCACCGTCACCTTTGTGTGACCGTGGCTGCTCAAATATTTGGGCATCGCTACACGAGATCTCCTCTTGCCCCGCTTCAAGTGGACCGGGCGAGAGGCCCGAATCTATAAATGGAAAAGTGAACAGCTCTTCAGAGTGTCCAAGTGTGGGATCAGTTGTCTCTGGATACTCGGCATGGTGGGAGGAAGGAGGATGAGGGTGAGGAATATGCGGTCCAGACTCACGGCTACTGAGACTTGACCGTGTGGAAGACAGGGTGGTGGTGGTGGTGGCTAAGTGACTGGAAGCATTATCCACTATCCAGCCAACAACCTTTTGACACTGCTCTGGGTTCCATAGTGGTGTGCTGCGGTCCCTTAGAAATTGAGACAGGAAGGTCAGGCGAGAAGATGTGGGTGTTTGTTGTGGCACAATTTCGGCTTGCCCACGGCCTTGTCCTCTGCCTCTGTATGCGCCATTACCATCACGTCCAGTTCCCCGTCCCTTGCCACGTGCCTTGCCCATTTTAAATGGAGGACAGTATCTTCCACGCTCACTACAAATGACTGAGTTTGGAGCGAATTTATATGTGATCCGTTTGACGGAGAAAGCAGAGTTTTAAATACCTGGCCTGTAGGTAACTAGTTTGAGCAGCAAACTGCTGTGAATTGCTTCACTGACACACTGAAAGAAATTTTTAATGGAGGCCAGAAATGGCAGTATTTTCTGACAACGTATATGTGAGCCGTGTGATGGAGAAAACAGAGTTTTAAATACCTAGCCTGTAGGTAACTATTTTGAACAGCAATCTGGTGTCAATTGCTTCACTGACACACTGAAAAATGTTTTTAATGGAGGCCAGAAATGGCAGTATTTTCTGAAAACGTATATGCGAGCCGTGTGACGGAGAAAACACAGTTATAAATACCTGGCCTGTAGGTAACTGTTTTGAACAGCAAACCAGTGTCCATAAATTTGCTGACACACTGAAGAAATTTTTTAATGGAGGCCAGAAATGGCAGTATTTTCTGAAAACGTATATGTAATCCGTGTGACTGAGAAAGCACAGTTTTAAATACCTGGCCCATAGGTAACTGTTTTGAATAGCAAACCAGTGTCAAAACTTTGCTGACACACTGAAATTTTTTTTTAATGGAGGCCAGAAATGGCAGTATTTTCTGAAAACATATATGTAATCCGTGTGATGGAGAAAACACAGTTTTAAATACCTGGCCTGTAGGTAACTGTTTTGAACAGCAAACCAGTGTCAAAAACTTTGCTGACACACTGAAAATTTTTTTTAATGGTGGCCAGAAATGGCAGTATTTTCTGAAAACGTATATGTGATCCGTGTGACTGAGAAAATACAGTTTTAAATACCTGGCCTGTATGTAACTGTTTTGAACAGCAAACCAGTGTCAAAAACTTTGCTGACACACTGAAAAAAAAATTTAATGGAGGCCAGAAATGGCAGCATTTTTTGAAAACGTATATGTGATCCGTGTGACGGAGAAAACAATAGATGGATTTTTAGCGCTGTAATATGGAAAGGACCTGGCTGTATTCTGCAGTGCCAACAAGCAAATGGCGCAAAAAAAACGTGTTCTCTGGATTGCTTTTTAAGCAAATAATGAGGATTAAGATGCAGAAACAATGATTTCTGGCCCCTGAGACCTGGACCTATTTCCAGAAATATCTAACAGCAGCAGCCAACAGAACTGGAATGGAGCTTCTTGTGCTATGTGCACTGCAGTCTGCTATATACACTGCCTGCCTGACTATATACACTGCCTGCGTGATATCTCTGGTAGATGGATTAGTTAGTCCTCAAAAGGACTGTTTGTTAAGATGGATATGTGTAATGTACGTTTTTTCTCCCTACACTACCTAATACACAAGCAAATCTCTCCCTAGCTCAGCAGCAGCTCTCCCTACACTGTCTAATCCAGAGTGACTGTGACAAGCATGGCAGCGCCAGGTCTGATATACACCTGATGATGCTGTGCGGCCAGTCAATCACTGTACTGCCCACAACCAACATGGCTACGGCATTACAGTGCATGGCAGGCAATCCCTGCATGTTCATTGGCTCTCTAAAGAGCGCCAAACATGCAAGGAGGGGACCCGAGTTCCCGTCGAGCAACCCGGAAATACTCGCCGAGCACCGAGCTTGTCGAGCACCATAATGCTCGGGCGAGTACTGAGTAGTGGCGAGCACGTTCGCTCATCACTAGTGAGCAGCAAGCGTTTCATTAGACAGAGAAGAAGGATGGTGACTAGTGTTGAGCGAGCACTAAAATGCTCGGGTGCTTGAAACTCGGGCCGAGCTCACCGTGATACTCGGGTGCTCGACCCGAGCAACGAGCCCAATATTAGTCTATGGGAGACCCGAGCATTTTTGCGGTGGCACCCCCGGCAGTCTGTAGAAAGCCTAAAAAGTGCCCAAAACAATAGTGACAGTGCTCAAATGACATGGGGACAGCATGGGGTTCGCCCCAGGAAGCATTTCTGACCCCCAGGTCACTGCTGTCAACAACGTGGTCAGAGATATTAAGCCACTTTTACGGGCTCACAATAAAACGTTCAAAAACGAAACTGAAACTGCTTTCCTGTGAAATATGTTAAGGAACATCCTTTCCAGGGTAAAGACTTGTGTATAAGGTAAAATAAATAACCAAAAACAAAAATACTCCTCCACACCTTGGGCTATGTTCACAAGTAGCATTTTTTATGCGTTTTTGCACTTCTGTATTGCTTTCGACCGTGACAAATGCATTCACCGGGAAATGTCATTTTAACATTTTACAACCTTATCTGGCCATGTGCTGTGTGACACATGCATACAGTGCTGAAAAGACATGGGAACAGCATGGGGAAGACCCCTGGAAGCATCTCTGACACCCAGGTCACTGCCTAAAAGTGTGCCCATCAGAAGTGATCCTTGCCGCATCAGAAGATGCAGACTTGCAACTATCCCCGTGCAAGTCCTTGTCCCAGGGCAGTGTTCAATTGTACCTCCCCCATTCCTTGCAATGCAAGCGCAAGTATGCAGCCAACCACCCACCCACCCGCAGGCTGCAATACTATACTGCTAGCTTGCACTTGAAATGGAGCCTTTTAGTTTGGAGGAGGCCGAAGCTGGCCACTACCTCATGGCTGTGTCGGCGGCGAGGTCTTCATACTCAGTCCCCAGCCGCCACTATTTGTCCCCGGAACCTTCCCCACACTTTTCTTATCCTGGCCTGCTTTAGGGCAGCATTGGACGAGCCCACCAGACAACCAGACTCCTCCGGTGGGCCTTGGCTTCTCCATCAGGGGAGTTGAGAGTGCCAAGGTGAGGAGCATGATGATGATGATAGAAGTTAGCATCTGCTTTGTTTTCTTGGAATGCAAGCGTAAGTGTACAGCCTGCCACCCACCCACCCCCAGGCTGCAATACCATACTGCTAGCTTGCTTGCACTTGAAATGAGGCTTTTTAGGCTTGTGGAGGCAGACGCCGGCCACCATGTCATGGCTGCGTCGGAGGCCTGGTATCCATACTCAGTCCCCAGCCACCCGGTGGCCGGGTGTCCACACTCGGACTCCAGCCGCCAGGGGGCGGCCAGGTGTCCATACTCAGTCCCCTATTTGTCCCGGTGCGCCTTATACACAAGCGCGCATACCAAAACATGACCTGTGCCCTCCCCAGTGCATTTAGCGGGAAGGACAGCCTAACCACAAACATGTGGACAAGTGAATGTGGCCAGGGATGGTCCATCTCACTGACGCCTTCACACTGGGTTAATATTGTGGAAGCCGGGACACAGTTGGACACTGGGATGCAACACGTCCTCCAGACAGAGAGGATTGAGACTTGTCCCAGAGCAGAGCAGGGACAGAAAGTTGTATTGCACCTAAGAGGAAGTGTGGCAGGAGGAGAGCCACAAGCCAGAGACAAGAGGCGAAGTGAGCCTGTCTTGGCAGATAAAGGACTTAATTTACCAGACTTTGGTGTCTGAGGCTGGGAGGATTCCACATCCTCCGGCAGATAACCAGTCCGCAGGGGACTGTATATTCCTTGGCCTAAGAAGCCAGGAGGCCCTGCCACAACAGAAGGGACCAGAAAAGCCGTACCAGGCCGGGAGCAGAAAGGAACCCACGTTGCAGGCCATACAGGCGAGAATACACGGAGAGCTCGGAAATGTGGGCTGTTACCCTATAAGGAGGAGATAGCCAGAAGGAGCGCAGAAAGCACGGTAGGCCTACACCCTCACCTTGACCAGGGCCAATCTCCCAATTGCTCTCAGACATCCAGGTCCCCTCCTAGCCGGGACTGTTTGTGGGTCAGTTTACCTGTTCTAGTAAAGACCCTGGACTGCAACCTGTTGTCTGTGTGCTCCTTGCTCCTCCAGCACTAACGGCACTGGGACTCTCGTCACCATCACCCCCATCTTCCATCATACTGCCCTGGGGCCGCACTCTTCCCCTGGGGAGTGACACTATCCCAGCTGCATACATCATCAGCCCCAGCGGTCTGCCTGGCAGCGGCGGTCCGCACTGACCGCAATCCACGGGTGGCGTAGTCGAACATACCAACAGCACGTAGCAGACTACCATTGGTCTGACCACCCTGAGCCACGGAACCGGGTTGCCACTACTACCCCCATCGTTCCCTACTGCCCGGATCCGAGTGCCCCACGGCCCAGGGGGCGAGTCAGGTCTCCTGTACACTGTTGGCCTAAGCAATGGATGGAAGGCTTTCCAAAAATTATGAGAAAATGCAATGCCCCTTGAAACAGACGTGGATTACAGCGTACTAAAAACCTTCTACCCATTATTAGGGAATGGGTCTCCCTTAATGTTCGCCTATGCATTGAAAAGCAAAAGTTGACTAAAATTAGGAGGAAATGCAATGCCTGTTGGAAGAGTCGTGGAGGTTAGAGGTAAATAAAAACAACATTTCAATGCCCCTTGGAAGAGCTGTGGAGTTCAGAGTGGTTTAACAAGACGGTTTTAATGTCCCTTGGAAGAGACGTGGAGGTCACGGTAGCTTAACAAGACGGTTTTAATGCCCCTTGGAAGAGACGTGGAGTTCAGAGTGGTTTAACAAGACGTTTTAATGCCCCTTGGAAGAGACGAGGAGGTCACAGTAGCTTAACAAGACAGTTTTAATGCCCCTTGGAAGAGACATGGAGTTCAGAGTGGTTTAACAAGACGATTTTAATGCCCCTTGGAAGAGACGTGGAGGTCACAGTAGCTTAACAAGATGGTTTTAATGCCCCTTGGAAGAGACGTGGAGTTCAGAGTGGTTTAACAAGACGGTATTAATGCCCCTTGGAAGAGACGTGGAGATCCCAGTGGAATAAAAAGACAATATCAATGCCCCTTGGAAGAGTGGTGGAGGTCCCAGTGGAATAAAAAGACAATATCAATGCCCCTTGGAAGAGACGTGGAGGTCACAGTAGCTTAACAAGACGGTTTTAAAGCCCCTTGGAAGAGACGTGGAGTTCAGAGTGGTTTAACAAGACAGTTTTAATGCCCCTTGGAAGAGACGTGGAGGTCACAGTAGCTTAACAAGACGATTTTAATGCCCCTTGGAAGAGACGTGGAGTTCAGAGTGGTTTAACAAGACAGTTTTAATGCCCCTTGGAAGAGACGTGGAGGTCACAGTAGCTTAACAAGAGGGTTTTAATGCCCCTTGGAAGAGACGTGGAGGTCACAGTGGAATAAAAAGACAATATCAATGCCCCTTGGAAGAGATGTGGAGGTCCCAGTGGAATAAAAAGACAATATCAATGACCCTTGGAAGAGATGTGGAAATCACAGTAGCTTAACAAGACGATTTTAATGCCCCTTGGTAGAGACGTGGAGTTCAGAGTGGTTTAACAAGACGGTTTTAATGCCCCTTGGAAGAGACGTGGAGGTCACAGTAGCTTAACAAGATGATTTTAATGCCCCTTGGAAGAGACGTGGAGGTCCCAGTGGAATAAAAATACAATATCAAGACCCTTAGAAGAGACGTGGAGGTCACAGTAGCTTAACAAGACGATTTTAATGCCCCTTACAAGAGCCATGCAGTACAGCATATTAAAAACATTATTCCCATTATTGGGGAGTGGGTCTCACATAGTCTTTGCCTATGCCTTCCAAGGAAAAGCTGCAAAAAATTAGGACAGAGGAACTTGCAATGCCCCTTAAAAGAGCCATGCAGTACAGAATATTAAAAACATTAATCCCATTATTGGGGAGTGGGTCTCCCATAGTCTTTGCCTATGCCTTCCAAGCAAAAGCTGCCAAAAATTAGGACTGAGGAACTTGCAATGCCCCTTACAAGAGCCATGCAGTACAGCATATTAAAAACATTATTCCCATTATTGGGGAGTGGGTCTCCCATAGTCTTTGCCTATGCCTTCGAAGCAAAAGCTGCCAAAAATTAGGACGGAGGAACTTGCAATGCCCCTTACAAGAGCCATGTAGTACAGCATATTAAAAACATTATTCCCATTATTGAGGAGTGGGTCTCCCATAGTCTTTGCCTATGCCTGCAAGCAAAAGCTGCCAAAAATTAAGACGGAGGAACTTGCAATGCCCCTTACAAGAACCATGCAGTACAGCATATTAAAAACATTATTCCCATTATTGGGGAGTGGGTCTCCCATAGTCTTTGCCTATGCCTTCCAAGCAAAAGCTGCCAAAAATTAGGATGGAGGAACTTGCAATGCCCTTACAAGAGCCATGCAGTACAGCATATTAAAAACATTATTCCCATTATTGGGGAGTGGGTCTCCCATAGTCTTTGCCTATGCCTTCCAAGCAAAAGCTGCCAAAAATTAGGACGGAGGAACTTGTAATGCCCCTAACAAGAGCCATGCAGTACAGCATATTAAAAACATTATTCCCATTATTGGCGAGTGGGTCTCCCATAGTCTTTGCCTATGCCTTCCAAGCAAAAGCTGCCAAAATTTAGGACTGAGGAACTTGCAATGCGCCTTACAAGAGCCATGCAGTACAGCATATTAAAAACATTATTCCCATTATTGGGGAGTGGGTCTCCCATAGTCTTTGCCTATGCCTTCCAAGCAAAAGCTACCAAAAATTAGGATGGAGGAACTTGCAATGCCCCTTACTAGAGCCATGCAGTACAGCATATTAAAAACATTATTCCCATTATTTGGGAGTGGGTCTCCCATAGTCTTTGCCTATGCCTTCCAAGCAAAAGCTGCCAAAAATTAGGACGGAGGAACTTGCAATGCCCCTTACAAGAGCCATGCAGTACAGCATATTAAAAACATTATTCGCATTATTGGGGAGTTGTTCTCCCATAGTCTTTGCCTATGCCTTCCAAGCAAAAGCTGCCAAAAATTAGGACGGGGAACATGCAATGCTGGCAACACGGACCACGGTCACCCTGGTGGTATAGTGGTGGTGGAGGCTGAGGATAAGGAGAAGAGCAAAAAACAGCTGAAATGAGGAAGCGTATACCCATGTGTCGGTGTGAAGCAGTGCATGGGAATACATCTCACGAAATAACACAGTGGATTTGACTTTATGTTACTCTGCTGTCATTTGGTGGTGATGAGAAGTCTGGCCCAATCCAGCCCTTGTTCATTTTGATAAGGGTCAGCTTGTCAGCATTGTCAGTTGACAGGCGAGTGTGCTTATCAGTTATAATTCCCCCAGTGGCACTAAAAACACGCTCCGATAACACGCTAGCTGCAGGGCAGGCCAGGACCTCCAAAGCGTACAGAGCGAGTTCATTCCAAGTGTCCAGCTTGGATACCCAATAATTAAAAGGCACAGAGGATTCACAGAGGACGCTGGTACGGTCGGCAAGGTACTCCCTCACCATCTTTTGAAACTTTCCACTCCTTGTGAGAGTACCCCGCGCCTCAGGGCCTGTAAGTTGGGCGGGTCTCAGAAAACTGTCCCAGAACATTAACAGTGATCCCCTGCCCCTGCTGGATTGGAGTTGCGTCTCTCTCGTCTGAACGCCTTGGTTGGGCAACGAACTGTGACCTCTGCCGCTAGCGTGTTCAGATGGGAATTTTTTTAACAGTTCTGCAGCAAGGGCCTTCTGGTATTGCCCCATTTTTGTAGACCTCTCCACCTCAGGAATAAGAAAGTGAAAGTTCTCCTTGTAGCGGGGGTCTAAAAGTGTCACCAACCAGTAATGACTGTCACCCAACATTTTGACAACACGGTTAAGGCAGCGTAACATAAAGTCAGCCATGCGTGCCAGACTGGTAACGGGCAAGACTTCCGTGTCCTCACCAAGATGACGACTGACCATGCTCTCCTCCTCCTCCTTCCCCCTGTCCTCAGGCCCCCCACGCTGAACCGACGGTATGACAGTTGTACAGGTACTACCGTCTACAGCGCATGATACAAGCTCCTGTTCTTCCTCCTCCTCCTCTTCCTCTCCCTCATTGTCCCCCAATGCACGTTGTGATGACATGAGGCTGGGCTGTGTGTAATCGCCCGCTATGGCTTCTTGATCCATCTCATCATACTCTGGCTGCAATGCCTCCTCTTTAATTCTCTGCAGAGAGCATTGCAAAAGACAGACAGGTGCGATGCTGACGCTAATGATGGCTTCATCGCCACTCACCATCTTGGTGGACTCCTCAAAATTCGTCAGGATGGTACATATGTCAGACATCCAGGTCCACTCCTGAGGTCTTATGTGTGGAGTCTGACCTGAATATCTATGGCCTTGTTGCAGCTGGTACTCCACAACAGCTCTCTTCTGCTCACAAATCCTTTGCAACATGTGGAGGGCAGAGTTCCAACGTGTGGGGACATCCCACACCAGTCGGTGTGCCGGTAGCTGCAAAAGCTGCTGCAACACAGCAAGGGCGGCGGAAGCTGTAGCCGACTTCCGAAAATGAGCTGACAGGCGGCGTACTCTGACGAGCAGATCTGGCAACTCGGGGTATGATTTAAGAAACCGCTGAACCACGAGGTTAAGCACATGAGCCAGGCATGGTACGTGTGTGATCTCGCCTCGCCTCAGAGCTGCCACCAGGTTACGGCCATTGTCACACACGACCATGCCTGGATGTAGGTTCAACGGTCTCAGCCACAGATCTGCCTGCTCTTTCACAGCTGTCCACAACTCACAAGCAGTGTGAGGTTTATCACCTAAGCTTATGAGTTTCAGCACAGCCTGTTGCCGCTTGGCTGAGGCAGTACTGCAGTGCTTCCAGCTTGTAACTGATGTGGTGATATCTGAGATGGAGGCTGAACATGAGGAGGAGGAGGAGAATGATGCGCAGGAGCTGTACACTGTGGGGGCAACTCTGACTGACTGTTACGCTTGCGCCTGGACTGACTAGCGTGAGCGTGATTAGTGATCCCACTGGACCATGAACCGAGGAGTTCCTGGAGGGACGTAACTAAGTATCAACCCGGTTCGACCAAGACCGCATGGCGGCTCAGTCGACTCCGTGAACCAGGGAGGAACCGAGCAGAGGGACCAGGTGCTACTCCAGGTCACTGCTGACATGCAGACAGGCGGGTACTGGCAGGTAGGAACGTAGGCAGGATAGGGACCAGTACACACTGGGATACAGGAACGGAGCCGCAGGTGCGGTAGACAAGCAGAGCGGTGCAAAACCCGCAGGTGCGGTAGACAAGCAGAGCAAAGCAAAACCCGCAAGTGCGGTAGAAAAGCGGAGCAGAGCAAACCCGCAGGTGTGGTGAACAAGCAGAGCAGAGCAAAGCCGCAGGTGCGGTAAACAAGCAGAGCAAAGCAAAACCCGCATATGCGGTGAACAAGCAGAGCAGGGCAAAACCACAGGTGGGGTAAACAAGCAGAGCAGAGCAAAACCCGCAGATGCGGTGAACAAGCAGAGCAGAGCAAAACCGCAGGTGCGGTGAACAAGCAGAGCAGAGCAAAACCTGCAGATGCGGTGAACAAGCAAAGCAAAGCAAAACCGCAGATGCAGTGAACAAGCAAAGCAGAGCAAAACCCGCAGGTGCGGTGAACAAGCAGAGCAAAGCAAAACCCGCAGATGCGGTGAACAAGCAGAGCAGAGCAAAACCGCAGGTGCGGTGAACAAGCAGAGCAAAGCAAAACCCGCAGATGCGGTGAACAAGCAGAGCAGAGCAAAACCGCAGGTGCTGTGAGCAAGCAGAGCAAATCAAAACCCGCAGATGCGGTGAACAAGCAGAGCAGAGCAAAACCGCAGTTGCGGTAAACAAGCAAAGCAGAGCAAAACCCGCAGATGCGGTGAACAAGCAGAGCAAAACCGCAGATGCGGTGAACAAGCAAAGCAGAGCAAAACCCGCAGATGCTGTGAACAAGCAGAGCAGAGCAAAACCGCAGGTGCGGTGAACAAGCAGAGCAAAGCAAAACCCGCAGATGCGGTAGACAGGACAGGGCTCTGTTCACATGGAACAGACTGGAAACAGAATGAGCAGAACCAGATACACACAAGGTACTTGCAATGAAGTAGCGAGTGGACACAAAACTCACAAACAGAAGTACAGAGATAACGAGTTGGAGTTAGGTGCAGGTTCAGATACTGCAGGAAAAGGGGACATAGAGACAAACAGATAATGGACTAGGACACTGTTCAGACAGGATCTGAACCAGGAACAAGATACAGGAATGAGCCTGGAAACTCAGCCCCCAGGGTGGCGGAAACTGACTAGAAGTCACAGGTACAGGTAACAGGCCTGGGTATACAGCCCCCAGGGTGGCAGAAACAGACTAGATACAGGACAGGACCTGGCAACTCAGTTGCAAGGAACACACAGATGGAAAGTGTTGCTCAGGCCCCTCCTACTGGGTGGAGGGGGTTTAAGTATCCAGTGACTCACAGTAATAGGCTGGGGATGCATTAGTACCGCGCACACTGTAGCTTTAAGAATTAAGAAGTAACAGCGCCGCCGCCCTAAGCCAGCAGACAAGAGACATACAAACAGCAGGTACTGGAGCAAAGTGTGCAGCCTGGCCTGTAAGATTGCGGTCTTGCATGGTGGGAGGTGGTAAGCCATGAAAGCACGCCACCAGGGATGTTACACTAGCATAGGGCCCGCAATCCTCGGTGTGGGGAGGATGTGTTCCGTCCCAAGGTCCGACTGTCTCCTGGCTTCCACTTTGTTTACCCAGTGTGCCGTCAGGGAGATGTACCGTCCCTGGCCACGAGCACTTGTCCACGTGTCCGTTGTCAGGTGGACTCTCCCAGTACCTGCGTTGTTGAGGGCACGGCAGATGTTTTGGGACACGTGCTTGTGTAGTGCGGGGATGGCACACTGGGCAAAATAGTGTCGGCTGGGGACCGAGTACAGATGGACGGTCACCGCCATAAGGTTGCGGAAGGATTCAGTCTCCACCAGACTGGAAGGCAGCATTTCCAACGCAAGCAGTCGTGAAATGTGCGAATTTAGGACTGTGGCCTGTGGGGCGTTGGCTGCGAATTTGTGCTTTCGTTCAAAGGTCTGGGATATGGACAATTGGACGCAGCGGTGGGACGTGGACGTGGACGTGGATGCTGTTTCTTGAGAAACTGCCATAACAAGTGAAGACTGAGAGGAGGGGGCATCTTTGCATGCAGTATGGACAGGGGATTGCCTTGCATGCACAACAGGGGATTCTCTTACACGCACAACAGCGGAAGAAGCAGTGGTGACACCCGCTGACACTGGTCGTGGACCCTGGGGTTCGCCCCACAAAGTCGGGTGCTTTGCTGACATGTGCCTGATCATGCTGGTGGTGGTCAGACTGGTAGTTTTGTCACCCCTGCTGATGCTGGCCTGGCAGGTGGTACAAATGGCCTTTTTGGGGTTATCAGCAGAGTCTTTAAAAAAATTCCAGACTCTGGAAGACCTACCGGTTGTACTGGCAACATCCCTCGTGTTGGTGTTACGGGGAACGGTTGCCCGCCTTCTGTCTGCGGCCACCACACTGCTTTTTCCTGCCTGTTGGGGTACTCTGCCTCCCTCCCCCTGTGTGCTGCTGGCCTCGCTCTGCGTGTCCTCCTGCCACGTTGGGTCAGTTACTAGATCATCCACCACCTCCTCCTCTTCCATTTCCGCACCACGGTCCTCCTCCTCACTTCGTGGCAATTGTATCTCGTCATCGTCCACCTCTTGTGACAAATTGCCAGCGTCGCCTTACTGTGGCGGTGGCTGTTCAAATATTTGGGCATCGCTACATGGGATCTCCTCTTCCACCACTTCAAGAGGAGCAGGCGAGGGGCCCAAATATGGAAATGGACCAGTGAACAGCTCTTCAGAGTGTCCAACTGTGGGTTCAGTTGCTGTCTGACGACACTCAGCATGGTGGGAGGAAGGAGCATCAGGTTGAGGAGGAGTATGCGGTCGAGACTCACGGCTACTAAGACTTGACCGTGTGGAAGACAGACCGGAGGTGGTGGTGCCCAGGTGACTGGAAGTATTATCTGCTATCCAATTAATAACCTGTTCACACTGATCAGTTGGCAATAGTGGTGTTGTTTAGTGTTGAGCCAACCCCGTAGTGTTCGAGTTCGGTTTGGTTCGTCGAACACCCTTGTGTTCGCCGAACTGTTCGTCGAACTGTTCGTCGAACACCTTTGAACACCGTTAAAACCAATGGCAGGCAAGCAAAAACACATAGAAACACATAGAAAACACCTTCAAAGGTGTCCAAAAGCTGACAAACTGCTCAGAAGACATAACTAACACATGGAAAAGTGACAAGTACATATAGTCATGCGAAAAGAAAAGAGGTGGAGGAGTAAAAGGAGGGGGAGACACAGATATAGGCATGTCATGCCCTTCTAAAATCCAAAAAGTGAGAAGCCGACACGGCCAGTCCGTTCCTGCCCGTGCCACCTCCATGTCGCCGAGTTTGTGCCAGAGCCGCGGTGGACCCTGACGGCTAGCCCCCCTCTCCCAATACTGGTGCCTGTCCGCTGGTGGGTCGAGCGAGCCCCCCTGTGGTGGAGGCAGGTCTAAGCTTTTTAATTTAAATTGTCTCTCTAATTTGAATGAATACACTTTAAATCCTTTTACAAGGATCTATTGGAGGGCAAGTCTCATGCCAGCAGCCACGTAATTCCAGCTCCAGTAGCGTCCACTGAAGTTGCTGCAGTTAACAAGCTTTTATAAGGATCGAGCTCGGTGGTCCACCGCAAGGCGTCCTACTGCCAGTCCCAGCCCCTATGCCTTGGGGTGACTCCTGATGCTCTTCACTGAGTATCCCAGGGTCCCGAAGCATATCCTTTGAAAAAATTAAGTGTCCAAACTACAGGTGGTGTAGCTTGCTTAACAGCTGGGATAATCCGCTGACTAGCAGACACTGCTACTAGGCACAAAGTATTTCCTGGGCTAGATGCAGTTAAAAATTTGTAATTAGATACTCTTGTTGGATGCTGAGAAAGCATTCCATAGAGTCTCCTGGCACGCCATATATTATTCTCTTAAAATGCTTGGGGTAGGGGTCTAGGGGACCCTTTTATAGCCAAAATCATGGCCCTGTATCGCAATACGTCACCTAGACTGAAGATAAATGGAACTGTATCACCCCGAGGGCTCGGTTGCTACAGAGGTATTGCACCTCACCCAGAGGTGTGATATCTCACTCTTAGGTAAGGATGGAGTGTGGATCAGGACCCCGACACCTGCATGCATTACACCACATTGCCGTGGGGCAGTGCGACCAATATGCCCCTGAGATGGGCACGACAGTCCCTGTCCCTGGCTGGAGTGGGGGGAGGGAACACTGAGGAAGGGGAACCCTGTAGTGCAGGAGCAGGGAGGAAGCAGTTCCTGGGTGCATTGAGAAGGGAGTATAAAAGGTAGGCACCATCTTAGTTCAGTGCAGAGAAGTCTGAGCAGAAGTGACAGGGAGCAGGGGCTCTGCATGAGCTCTGCTCCGGAGGCGGGCCTAGTAACAGAGGCCCAGGCCTGGAAGAGGGAGAAGGAAGGAAGAGGAGCAGAGAAGGCTCCAGGAACGAGGAACGAAGGGATCCCAGGGATGCGGACGGGCGAGTTGCCACCGCACGCCCGAATCCACCTGCACGGAGGCGTCAGGCCAAAGGGGGAGACCGGTCCCCGAAACTAGTGGAGGCGGGAAACGACACCCGCTAGGAAGGCACCACATAGGGTCAGGGAAACTGGCGCCAAGTTTACCAAGAGGAGGCCTGAGGCAGCCGGACAGAAGCGTTGGTAAGAAAGGCCAGACAAAGGACACACAAAGGGGGTCCTGTGAAGCGCTCCAAAGTTATCTGGGAGTTGTCTGAGCCTCTCACCTGGTGAGCACAGTACGACGTGGGCAGCCGTTACCTGCAGAAGTGGTCTGGATAATAAGAACTGTGAGTAAAGGCCCTGGACTGCATCACTGACTCCGTGTCGTTACTGCTGCTGCCGTGCACCATCACCCCCATCCTCCGCATACACTGCCCTGAGGCTATACTCCTCCCGTGGGGAGTTATACTACGCTCTGCTGCACCCACAACACCAGCCTCAGCGGTCTGCTCTGCAGCGGCGGTTCACTCTGACCGCAATCCACGGGTGGCGTAGTCGGACATTTAAACATCAAAATCACATAAATAGTTCCGCCACTTGTTTGACCGCCCTGAGCCACGGAACCGGGTCGCCGCCACGGAGACTACAACCACCAGCATCCACCAAAAAGGGTCCGGCTCCAGGTGTCCCAAGGCCCAGGGGGCGCGTCAGAACATTTTCATCACCTTTCATAATCACCAATGGGACAAGGCAGGGATGTCCTCTGTCCCCTCTCTTATACATCCTAGTGACGGAGCACCTGCTCTCATCAATTCGCCATAACCCCAATATTAGGTGGATTGAGGTGGGAGGCACCGAGTACAAGTGCTCTCTATTTGCTGATGATGTCCTAGTATATATCACTCAATCACATATATCCATCCCTGCTGTTATGGCTGAAATAGATCACTTTGTTACATGGTCAAATTTTAAAATCAATGCAGTGAAGTCTGAGGCCCTCGATGTCTCCCTCCCCAAATCCATACAGGATTCCATTCAGTCCAACTTTCCCTTTGCCTGGCCCTCACAGGGTATCAAATAATTAGGAATTCGTATTCATAGAGACCTCTCCCGTCTATGTTAGAACTGTAAGATTCACTACTTGAACCACTGGTGTTTTGTGGAAAAGCACATGTACACTGTGCTCCAAATTATTATGCAAAAAGTGTTTAGGAGTGATAAGGTAAGAATTTTTTTGTTTGTCAGTTAAACTCATTGATGGTGATGTGTGTCAGGGCTCTTTATATCACTGTAAGCAATTGCAGACACCTGTGCTAATTAGTTTGGCAGGTGTGTCCAATGAAAGGCAAGACTACTTAAGAAGGCTGTCCCACATTATTAAGCAGCCTACATTTTCTGCCAAAATGGGAAAGAAAAAGGATGTGTCGGGTGCTGAGAAGCAACAAATTGTGGAGTGTTTAGGTCAAGGCATGACTACAATCAACATTGTGCGATGATCAGGATGAAGTGTCTTGGCAATCAAGAAGTATGTAGCTGATTCACAGTACACACGTGTGCATGCTGATAAGGGCAAATTGAGGACTCTTTCCTACAGGTAATTACGTCAGGTTAAAAGAGCAGCGGCAAAAAAGCCTTGACATAGCAGCAGACAAGTTTTTGAAGCTGCTGGTGCCTCCAACGTCCCCCGAACAACAAGATGCAGGGTCCTTCAGAAGTTTGCAGCTGTGCGTAAGCCATCCTGTCAACCTCCTCTATCCACTGCACACAAGCAGAAACGGCTCCAGTGGGCCAAACAATACATGAAGACTGACTTCAAAACTGTTTTGTTCACGGATGAGTGCCGTGCAACGCTCGATGGTCCAGATGGATGGAGTGGAGGATGGCTGGTTGATGGACACCCCACGCAAACACGGCTACAGCGCCAACAAGGAGGAGGTGGAGTAATGTTTTGGGCTGGAATCATGGGGAGAGAGATTGTCGGCCCCTTTAGGATCCCTGAAGGGGTAAAGATGAACTCCATAATGTATGTGGAGTTTCTCAAACAGCACTTCCTGCCATGGTTCAAGAAGAAGAACCGTGTATTCCACAGCAAGATCATTTTCATGCATGATAATTGTAACGGGTCTGGGAGGTGGAACCTCTGAGCAACTATACAAAGGGGCAGTCCTTGTAAGGAAGCGGGTGGCTCCCAGGGAAGGCGGGCAGGTAGTCACGGCAAGTGACAGGGACAGTCTTTGGGTAGAAGGGCAGGAGGTCATGGCAAGTGACGGGGACAGTCTCTGGGTAGAAGGGCAGGAGGTCACGGCAAGTGACGGGGACAGTCTCTTGACAGGCGGGTGGTCACGGCAAGTGACAGCAGGGTAAGAAGTCTCTAGACAGGCAGGTGGTCACGGCAAGTGACAGCAGGATAAGAGTCTCTAGACAGGCAGGTGGTCACGGCAAGTGATGACTAAGCCTCCAGGTAGGCTAGCAGGCAGGTAGCAGGTGAGCGCTCCCAGGTGAGCGAGTAAGAGTCTCTGGACAGGCAGGTGGTCACAGCAAGTGACGGCTGAGCCTCCAGGTAGGCTAGCAGGCAGGCAGCAGGTGAGCGCTCCCAGGTGAGCGAGTAAGAGTCACTGGACAGGCAGGTGGTCACAGCAAGTGACGGCTGAGCCTCCAGGTAGGCTAGCAGGCAGGCAGCAGGTAAGCACTCCCAGGTGAGCAAGTAAGAGTCTCTGGACAAGCAGGCAGATATCAGGTAGGCATCTGGCAGGTACTTCCTGGTCCGCAGGCGGACTGATCCATAGACAGACTGGCAGGTGCTGGTAGGCAGACTGTCGGACCACAGGATAGCAAGCAGGTAGGCAGATATCAGGCAGGTATCAAGCAGGAATCTGGCAGGTGACTGGCAGGTAACTGGTAACGGGACCTGAGGGCTGAAGCAGAGTTGATAGGCTATGCAACAACATTGCTCGGGCACCTCCATTTTGGAGGAGGTGCCTTATATATGGTGAGATCCTCCGGCCATTGGCCGGGGACTCCTTAGGACGGCGCGCGCGGCCCCTTTAAGAGAGGGAGGAAGACGCCGGACACGGAGCGGAGAGGTGAGGGGAACGGGGTCCCTGCCTAGCAGGTGGCAGGGACGCCGACGCTACAGTACCCCCCCTTTAGGCCCCCCCTTTTTTAGGCCAGAGAGAAATTTATCAAGGATAAAAGGGGCATGGATGTTCTCTCGGGGCTCCCACGTTCTCTCCTCAGGTCCAAACCCCTTCCAATCTACTAGAAAAAAGGTCTTTCCTCTTACCCTTTTGGTGGCCATAATGTTCTCTACCTCAAACTCGTTTGCAGCGGAAACCCGAGCAGGAGGCATACCTGTAGACTTGGAAAAAGAGTTAAGCACCACGGGTTTGAGTAGAGATACATGGAAGGAGTTAGAAATCCGCAAGTTGGCCGGGAGTTTCAATTTATAGGCCACCGGGTTGACTCGTTTGATAACTTCCAGTGGGCCGATGAACCGAGGCCCTAACTTGTAGGAAGGAATCTTGAGCCGGACATATTTGGACGAGAGCCAGACTTTATCTCCAGGACGGAATTGTGGTGGATCCAGACGTCTTTTGTCAGCCTGTTTTTTCATCCGCTCGGATGACCGAAGAAGTGCGGATCGGGTACTCTCCCAAATGGAGGAAAATTCACTAACGAGAGATTCCGCAGCCGGATTGTCCACCGAGGTGGAGACGGGAAACGGGATCCGAGGATGCTGACCGAAGACTACAAAAAACGGGGATTTGGAGGAAGATTCGCTCTCGTGATTATTGTAGGAAAATTCGGCCCACGGTAAAAGATCCACCCAGTCAGAATGGTGAGCATTAACAAAGTGCCAGAGGAAACTGGTTAAAATTTGGTTGATCCGCTCTACTTGGCCATGGGACTGTGGGTGATAGGCAGAAGAAAAGTCCAAGGTGACCCCCAGCAATTTACACATGGCTCACCAAAAGCGAGAGGTGAATTGAACCCCTCGGTCGGATACAATGTGGAGAGGTAGACCATGAAGACGGAAAACATGATGGATAAAGTCTTTAGCTAACTCAGATGCAGACGGGAGACCCGGCAGGGGAATGAAGTGAGCCATCTTGGAAAAGCGGTCAGCGACCACCCAAATGACCGTACAACCAGCAGAGACAGGGAGATCCGTTATAAAGTCCATAGCTATATGCTGCCACGGGGCAGCAGGTACAGGAAGAGGAAGGAGGAGACCGGCTGGCAGGTGTCTCGGAACCTTGTTGCCGGCGCAGGACACACAGGCTGAAACAAAGTCTATTACGTCCTTGTGCAGGGTAGGCCACCAGTAATGCCGGGTAATAAGCTGGAGGGTCTTTTTCTGACCAGCGTGGCCAGCTAGCTTAGACGAGTGACCCCAGTGTAGGACCCTCTCACTGTCAGGTACTGTTACGAACGTCTTACCGGGAGGAAGACGATTTAGATTCACGGGGGCCACCTGCATTACTCTGGCGGGGTCAATGATGTGCTTAGGCTCCTCCTCTAGATCAGAGACCAGAAAGGATCGGGACAAGGCATCGGCTTTGATGTTTTTGTCTGCCGGGCGAAAATGAAGAATGAAATCAAAGCGGGCGAAAAACAAGGACCACCGGGCTTGGCGCGGGTTAAGTCTCTGGGCGCTCTGGAGGTAAGCCAAATTCTTGTGGTCCGTGTAAATTATTACCGGGTGAAGAGCCCCCTCGAGCAGGTAACGCCACTCCTCCAGTGCCAGCTTAATAGCCAATAATTCTCGGTCTCCTATAGAATAATTGCGCTCAGAAGAGGAGAAAAGTTTTGAGAAGAAGCCGCAGGTTACCATTCTTCCGGAAGACGACTTTTGGGTAAGTACCGCTCCGGCTCCGGAGGAGGAAGCGTCAACTTCTAGGAAGAATTGTTTGTTGCCGTCCGGACGATGCAGCACCGGAGCGGAGGAGAAAGCTTGTTTTAAGGAAAGGAAGGCTTCCTCTGCTTCGGGCGGCCATTCTCTGGGATGAGCGCCCTTACGGGTGAGCGCAGAGATAGGGGCAGTCTGGGTAGAGAAGTGCGGTATGAAGAGGCGGTAGTAGTTGGCGAAGCCCAGGAACCGCTGAATAGCCTTCAACCCCTCTGGTCGGGGCCACTTCTGGATGGCAGACAGTTTCTCAGGATCCATTCGTAGGCCGGTCTGAGAGATTATGTAGCCCAGAAACGGAAGTGAGGTCTGCTCAAAGAGGCACTTCTCATATTTAGCGTAGAGGTGGTTCTGCCTGAGCCTGAGCAGGACCTGACGAACGTCCCTCCGGTGAGTGGGAAGATCTGGAGAGAAGACCAAGATGTCGTCCAGGTACACCACCACGCAGGAGTAGAGAAGGTCACGGAAGATGTCATTGACCAACTCTTGAAAGACGGCGGGAGCGTTACAGAGACCGAAGGGCATTACAAGGTATTCATAGTGGCCGTCCCGGGTGTTGAATGCCGTCTTCCACTCATCCCCCTGACGGATACGGACCAGGTTATACGCCCCACGGAGGTCCAGCTTGGTGAAGATTCTAGCCCCCCTCAGACGGTCAAATAATTCAGGAATGAGCGGAAGGGGGTATTTATTCTTCACTGTGATCTGGTTAAGGCCTCTATAGTCTATACAGGGACGGAGTGAGCCGTCCTTCTTTTTGACGAAGAAGAAGCCTGCTCCCGCCGGGGAGGTAGATTTCCGGATAAATCCCTGGGCCAGATTCTCCTCAATATATTCAGACATGGACCGGGTCTCAGCAGCAGACAAAGGGTAGATACGCCCACGGGGAGGAGTAGCGCCGGGTATCAGGTCGATTGGGCAGTCATACAGTCTATGAGGGGTAATGTCTCTGCTTCTTTTTTATTAAAGACGTCCGCATAAGACCAATAGGGAACCTGTAGGCCGAGTAGATTGGCCAGGGTAGGAGAAGGACGGGCAGGATGAACGGGAACTAAACAAGTCTTATGGCAGTCCTGTCCCCAGCGAAGGACCTCTCCAGTCTGCCAATCAAGCACGGGTGCATGTTTCTGAAGCCAAGGTAGGCCTAGCAAGAGGGCGTGAGAGAGTCCAGGCAGAACATGGAAGAAGATGCTCTCAGAGTGCAGCATTCCCACCTGCAGAGTTATGGATTCGGTGATGAGTTGGATGGGATGTGGTAAGAGGCCCCCATCCACGGCGGCGACAGATAAGGGTACAGCCAGAGGCTTGGAGGGAATGCGGTATTTTTCTACCAGGGACTGAGAAATGAGATTTCCAGCAGCTCCAGAGTCAAGTTGAGCCAGTTCAAAATAACGGTTCTCTCCGCAGATGATAGAGACCGACAGCATCAGGGATGGAGAGGGTTTACTTTTGTCTAGGGCGACCTCTCTGAGCGATCCTAGACACAGGCGTTTCCCGACCTCTCTGGGCAGGAACGGATCCGGTGCTCCTTACTGCCACAGTAGAAGCAGCTCCCCTCGGCACGGCGTAATTCTTGATGGGTTTTGACCATCTTGGTCTGGTCGACCTGCATAGGCTCAGGTGAGTGCACCTGGGGAGTAACGGAGGAAGTGACGGGTTTCTGGAAGGTAGGGGCAAGGCGTGGAAACCTCCTCTCACGGGTAAGCACAGTGGCCGGGAAGCAGCGTGCGCTGCCAGCAAAGCGGGAGGAAGACGCCGGGCACGGAGCGGAGAGGTGAGGGGAACGGCGTCCCTGCCTAGCAGGAGGCAGGGACGCCGACGCTACAATAATGCACCGTCTCATGCTGCACATAACACATCTGCATCTCTGGCTGATATGGGCATAAAAGGGGACAAACTTATGGTGTGACCCCCATGCTCACCTAACCTCTACATCATTCAGAACCTCTGGAGCATCATCAAAAGGAGTGTCTATGATGGCGGGAGGCAGTTCACATCTAAGCAACAGCTCTGGGAGGGTATTCTGTCCTCATGCAAAACAATTGAAGCAGAAACCATCCAAAACCTGACAAATTCAATGGACGAGAGAGTTCAGGAGCTCCTTTCGAACAAGGGGTCCTATGTGCAAATGTAACATCACCTAGAATAAAGTTTTGAGTTGAAAACTGTTTGATTTCAGTTTCTAATAACCTGCTAATGCTTATAATTTCAAAAATGACCATTTTTTTGTTCTTTATTAAAATGAAAAGGTTGACCGAAGAGTGTGGGGGATCTAAGAGTGTGGCAACCCAGTAGTCAGGATTATTTCGAATTCTGACAATCTGAGGGTCATGTTGCAGGTAGTGCAGCAAGAAGGCACTCATGTGTCTTGAGCATCTAGGAGCCCCAAAAATTTTGGGGCTCCAAGATGCAGATAAAAATTATTATTAATTTTACATCTGGTGGAGCTTAGTATAGATGGCCTAATAGAATCAGTACTGCACACTGCTACAAAGCCCAAATTATTTTCCAGCCAAGATACAGATAAACATGATTAGTAATTTTAAAGCTGGTGGAGCTTAGTATAGATGGCCTAATAGAATCAGTACTGCACACTGCTACAAAGCCCAAATTATTTTCCAGCCAAGATACAGATAAACATGATTAGTAATTTTAAATCTGGTGGAGCTTAGTATAGATGGCCTAATAGAATCAGTACTGCACACTGCTACAAAGCCCAAATAATTTTCCAGCCAAGATACAGATAAACATGATTAGTAATTTGAAAGCTTAAAATGGTTGGTGAGGTGATTTTAACCAATCATCAAGCTTTTACTCTCCCCAGGATGACACAGGGGTAAAAAAGTCATTTCGGATCCATGATTTGTTCATCTTTATGAACGTGAGTCTGTCTACATTATCAGTGGAGAGCCGCGTGCGCTTATCTGTCAGCACACCACCAGCAGCGCTGAACACACGTTCAGACAGAAGCGTAAGTGGCGAGCTCCGGCCATTTATCCAGATTAGAAGCCCAAAAAGAGAAAGGGTCCAGTGACACAGTCATGGCTTCAATGTTTACTTGGAGATACTCCTGTACCATCGTCTCTAGGCGTTGACTATGTGTCAGACTTCTTGTCTCCTGTGGCCTTGCAAAGGATGGGCTAAAAAAGTGGTGAAATGATTCCGCAAAATTGATGTTAACAGCAGATACTGTGTTTCTGTTACGGTTTGAGTGCTGAACACTCAACGGTCCCACGGTTGGCAAGTTGGAACTGTGAGATTCACTACGTCCACCACTGGTGTTTTGTGGAAAAGCACATGTAAGATTCTGCAACAGTCTCTGCTGATACTCCTGCATGCGTGCATCCCTTTCTATGGCAGGAATAATTTCTGCAAATTTACTTTTGTACCGGGGATCTAACAGTGTGGCAACCCAGTAGTCAGGATTATTTCTAATTCTCACAATTCGAGGGTCATGTTGCAGGTAGTGCAGCTAGAAGGCACTCATGTGTGTTGCGCATCCAGGAGCACCAAGTCCCTGTTGTGTTGGTGGCGAGGAAACAATCATGCTTCCTTCCTCTTTCCTCTCCCCCCAACCTCGCACAACAGAAATGTGATCAAGGTCTCCCTCATCTGATGAGTCTTCCATCAGTTCGTCCTCCACTTCTTCCTGGGCTCCTGCACCTTCCTCACTAGTTTGGCTGCTACCATGCGCCCTGGTAAAACCATCTCTCCCACCCTCGCATGCCTGCCGCCTCGGTGCTGCTGACCGTCTGGACCTTGCAGATGTTAGCCCTTCCGCATACAACTCCTCCTCCTCTACTTCCTCCACCTCCTCTTGTGCCACCACCTGACTCCGAATTCTGTTTAACATGTGCTCCAGCATGTAAATCACCGGAATAGTCATGCTGATAATGGCATCATCAGCACTAAACATCTTCATCACCATTTCAAAACTGTCAGAAGGGTGCATAGGTCCCTGATCTGAGACCACTCCTCCAGCATGATTTGCCCCACCTCTGGATCTCATTGGCCCAGGCTATACGTCAGAACGTATTGCACCAGGGTTTGTCGGTGCTGCCACAGTCGCTGCAACATGTGCAGAGTTGAATTCCACCGGGTAGGCACATCGCATTTTAGCCGGTGAAGTGGCAGGCCCAACGACTTCTGTAGAGGTGTAAGTCGCTGAGCTGCTGGATGCGAACGGCGGAAGTGAGCACACAGCGACCGTGCCCTCTGCAGAAGGCCATCTAGTGGGCTAAAAATTGCTGGACAACCAGGTTCAACACGTGAGCCATACAAGGCACGTGTGTGACATTGCCCCGGCGAAGGGCCGCACCCAGGTTTGCAGCATTGTCGCACACGGCCTTCCCTGGTTTCAGGTCCAGTGGAGACAACCATTCATGAAATTGGTTCTCCAGAGCTGACCACAACTCCTCAGCTGTGTGACTCACATTTCCCAGACATTTCAAAGTAAAAACCACCTGATAACGTTGAGCCCTACTGCCAGCATAGTAAGTAGGTGTGCAGGATCCCTTCTGCGCAGTTAGAAAGCTTGTGGCATGACCAGACAGGCTGTGGGTGCAAGTGGAGGACCGAGAGGAGGTTGAAGAGCCAGAAGCAGTGGAGGAACTTTGAGATAAAGAGGATTGACGCACAACTCGTGGGGACGGCAAGACTTGGACAGCAGCCCCTTGTCCTGCTGTTACCATAGTTACCCAGTGCCCAGTCAGCGACATGTAACGCCCCTGTCCATGCCTACTCGTCCAAGTGTCTGTGGTGAAATGCACCCTGTCACACACAGAGTTTCTCAAATAAGCGGTGATGTTGTGTGCGACATGCTGGTGGAGCGCAGGCACACATTTCTTTGAGAAGTAGTGCCGACTGGGCATCTGGTACTGGGGCACTGCGACGGACATAAGGTCTCGAAAATCCTCTGTGTCCACCAGGCGGAAAGGCAGCATTTCTGTAGCCAAGAGCTTGCAGATGGTGAAATTCAACCTCTTAGCTTTCTCTTGGCTAGGAGGAAATGGTGTTTTACTTGTCCACATCTGAGGGACCAAGGGCTGGCTGTTGTGCTTAGACGGGGTTGATAAGGGTGTCCCCGGAAAACTGCCCGTCTGTGAGGAAGATGCAAGTGGACATGTTAGGTTGCCTTGATCCAAAGGTGGTGCTATCGATGTCGGACAGCGCTCAACACCAGCTGGTGTTACCACCTCCAAAGAAAATGATGACCTACCAATCACGCTGGCTGTTGCGGGTAAAGAGGTGGCAGGTCTGCGTCCCAAAACAGGTGTGACTGCTGTCCCCCCAGTCACAGAGGATGAAGAGGCCGCGGATGCACAAGATGTGGCAGACGGTGGCTGGCCCGGCCGGCTAGGCCGCATTGTAGCACAGTGAGCTTCCCACTGCAACTTATGCTTCATGTCCATGTGCCGGTTCATGCATGAAGTACTCCAACTATGAATTTTTTGGCCTCTACTTAGCTTTTGCTGACAAATGTTACAGATAACACGAGTTGGGTCATCTTTATCGATCTGAAAAAATGCCCAGGCTATGCAAGGCTTATCACCCATGCGACCTGAAGAGCCAACACGACTTGTGGTCAGAGGCAGAGTTGTGTTTGAGGATGCAGTTGTTGACGTGCTTCCAGTACTACGTCTCTGTCCAGGAAGGCGCATCCTGACCTCGTCGTCACTAGCATCCTCCTCCACCTCTTCTGCTGACTTCATCTCTTGGCTGACTGTGGGTTGACAGTAAGTGGGATCTCCAACCTCATCATCATCACCCTGTGTGTTATCACACCCGTCGTCCTCAGAGCCAACCTGTTCCTGCCCTGACAAAAAACTAAAGTTGTCGCTCCAATCAGGTATTTGAGTCTCATCATCGTCTTCCTCATTGTTTCCACCAACAGGAGTTACAGTTTGGGAATGAGGATCTACATTATGGTCAGAATCTTCTGCGTCTGGTCCTGGATCCGACTCATAAAGATTCTGGGCATCAGTGCAGATCATTTCCTAGTTTGGATTCACAGAAGCTCTGGAGCCGACCTCTGATTCCCAGGCTATAGTATGAGTAAACAGCTCTGCAGACTCAACCATCTGTTCTACCTCATACTCAGACGGGCAGCTGGAGATTTGGGAGCTGTGAGGAAGCAAGTGCGATTGGGGTGACACCTCTGAGGACTGGAGTATTTGTGATGTTGAAGTTGAGGTGGAGGAGAGCCCACTTAAAGGAGCACTTGATATCCGTTGAAGCACCTGCTGTTTTTGTGCCTCATCTGGAATTTGTAGCGATTGGCGTGGCCGTAAGAAAAGGATCTTATCACATTGTCCTCTAAAAGAAGTAGACATTTTAGTTTGGCTGGAAGATGGTCTTTCTTCTGCAGATGTTACTGTTGCTTTAACACCTACCCCACGGACACAACCTTTTTTCCCTTTCCCAACACGCCTATTCCCCTTTCCACCAGCAGCAGGCCTTTTTCCACTCATTTTGGTGGTTAACTAATTCACAACTCTGGAGTTGTTTGCACAAAAAAACAATGGATGGGAACCGAGCAGAACTGAGTGGGCAAACTGTGGTATTAGGCCAAAAGTATTGGCTGGATTAAATGCAGATAAAAATGATATTGAATTTGCAACCTGATGGAGGTCAGTATAGATGGACTAATAGAACAAGTCCCACACACTGCTAGAAGCCGAAATAGTTTTTCAGAGCTCGATGCAGAAAAATATTATATTGAATTTGCAACCTGGTGGAGGTCAGTATAGATGGACTAATAGACCAAGTCCCACACACTGCTAGAAGCCTAAATATTTTTTGAGAGCTCGATGCAGAAAAATATTATATTGAATTTGCAACCTGGTGGAGGTTAGTATAGATGGACTAATAGAATGATGCTATGCCCAAAAGGTTTTACTTCACTAGGTGCAGTAAAAAAATTGGTATTCTATACACAGGTGGTGTAGCTTGCAACACAGATAGGCTACTCCACTGACTAACACACTCTGCAATAGGCCAAAAAGGATTTGCTTTGCTAGATTTAGCCAAATGCTGTGAAAAAAACTTGCACAGCCTGGCAAAAACTGATAGGAACTGATGTAACTTAGTCCTGAAAAGGACTGCAATTACAATTAGTCTTTACTCCCAACCTATCTATTTAAGAGCACAGACCGGCCTGATAAAAGTCGTAGGAAATGATGTAACCTAGTCCTTAAAAGGACTGCAATCACAACTCTTCCCTACTCCCAAGCTATTTGTAGATTTGTGCGAAAATTGGCTTGAAATTAACAAGGTATAGTGCACACAGCAACAGCGGTGCCGTCTAACACGCAGCTGCAGCAGTGAGAAAATGGTGGCGACGGGGAAAATGGCTGGGTCTTATAGGGCAAGGACATGTGACATACACTGCCAATGACACATGCCCTTGCTTGTGTGAAAAAAAGCACTTCGCTCCGTGTGTGCGCTGCTGATAGGCTGACAGATTGCACCTCCCCACTGTAAATGCGGGAAAGAGAAAAAAAAATGGAGATCTTCATTATTCCTGCAGAGATCCATCCCCTGCCCCTCCCCCCGCACCGCTGTACACTCAAACTGCGTATTAACATTAATTTTCAGCATTACTGAGAAAAAATCCAGTTATGATTTTGGTGCACGAAAAGTTATCGAACATAACCTCGAACAGCCGTGTTTTTTTCAAATCGTTCGTGTTCGCCGAACGGCTCGAACACCGCCCAAAACAGCTCGAATTTGAGATTGACGAACAGTTTGAGTCGAACAACGCTCATCTCTGGTGTTGTTGTGTTCTTCCTTGTAATTCGGTCAAGAACTGGAAGCGAGAAGATGTGGCTGTTGGTTGTGGCACATTTTCACCTTGGCCACGGCCCCATCCTCTGCACGCACCATCACCAGAACGTCCAGTTCCACATCCCTTGTCACGCGCCTTGCCCGTTGTAAATGAAGTAAAATAGCTTACACTCGCACTATCAATGGAAAAAGGGTAATAAAAAGGAGATTAGAACCGTGGAAGAGGAAAACCACAGTTATATTTCTTTGGCCTACATCAGAATCTTTTAAACATATATTTGTGTCTGAACAGTCAGCGAGACACTCAAACTGTTTTTTTTTTAATGGAAAAAAGGCAAAAAGGTGGATAACACCCAGATTTGAACCGTGGAAGAGGAAAACCACAGTTCTAGTTCTCTGGCCTACACCAGAATATTTTAAACAGATATTTTTGTGTCTGAACAGTCAGCGAGACACTCAAACTGTTTTTTTTATGTAAAAAAGGCAAAAAGGTGGATTACTCCCAGATTTGAACCGTGGAAGAGGAAAACCACAGTTCTAATTCTCTGGCCTACCCCAGATTCTTTTAAACAGATATATTTGTGTCGGAACAGTCAGCAAGACACTCAAACTGTTTTTTTTATGCAAAAAGGTGGATTACACCCAGATTTGAACCGTGGAAGAGGAAAACCACAGTTCTAGTTCTCTGGCTTACACCAGAATCTTTTAAACAGATATATTTGTGTCTGAATAGTCAGCGAGACACTCAAACTGTTTTTTTTTATGCAAAAAGGTGGATTAAACCCAGATTTGAACCGTGGAAGAGGAAAACCACAGTTCTAGTTCTCTGGCCTACACCAGAATCTTTTAAACAGATATATTTGTGTCTGAACAGTCAGCGAGACACTCAAACAGTTTTTTTTTATGTAAAAAAGGCAAAAAGGTGGATTACACCCAGATTTAAACCGTGGAAGAGAAAAACCACAGGTCTAGTTCTCTGGCCTACCCCAGAATCTTTTAAACAGATATATTTGTGTCTGAAGAGTCAGGGAGACACTCAAACTGTTTTTTTTAATGTAAAAAAGGCAAAAAGGTGGATTACACCCAGATTTGAACCGTGGAAGAGGAAAACCACAGTTGTAGTTCTCTGGCCTACACCAGAATCTTTTAAACAGATATATTTGTGTCTGAAGAGTCAGGGAGACACTCAAACTGTTTTTTTATGGAAAAAAGGCAAAAAGGTAGATAACACCCAGATTTGAACCGTGGAAGAGGAAAACCACAGTTCTAGTTCTCTGGCCTACACCAGAATATTTTAAACAGATATTTTTGTGTCTGAACAGTCAGCGAGACACTCAAACTGTTTTTTTTATGTAAAAAAGGCAAAAAGGTGGATTACTCCCAGATTTGAACCGTGGAAGAGGAAAACCACAGTTCTAATTCTCTGGCCTACCCCAGATTCTTTTAAACAGATATATTTGTGTCGGAACAGTCAGCAAGACACTCAAACTGTTTTTTTTATGCAAAAAGGTGGATTACACCCAGATTTGAACCGTGGAAGAGGAAAACCACAGTTCTAGTTCTCTGGCTTACACCAGAATCTTTTAAACAGATATATTTGTGTCTGAATAGTCAGCGAGACACTCAAACTGTTTTTTTTATGCAAAAAGGTGGATTAAACCCAGATTTGAACCGTGGAAGAGGAAAACCACAGTTCTAGTTCTCTGGCCTACACCAGAATCTTTTAAACAGATATATTTGTGTCTGAACAGTCAGCGAGACACTCAAACAGTTTTTTTTTATGTAAAAAAGGCAAAAAGGTGGATTACACCCAGATTTAAACCGTGGAAGAGAAAAACCACAGGTCTAGTTCTCTGGCCTACCCCAGAATCTTTTAAACAGATATATTTGTGTCTGAAGAGTCAGGGAGACACTCAAACTGTTTTTTTTAATGTAAAAAAGGCAAAAAGGTGGATTACACCCAGATTTGAACCGTGGAAGAGGAAAACCACAGTTGTAGTTCTCTGGCCTACACCAGAATCTTTTAAACAGATATATTTGTGTCTGAAGAGTCAGGGAGACACTCAAACTGTTTTTTTATGGAAAAAAGGCAAAAAGGTAGATAACACCCAGATTTGAACCGTGGAAGAGGAAAACCACAGTTCTAATTTCCTGGCGTATACTAGACTTTTTTTTAAATAGATATATTTGTGTCTGAACAGTCAGCGAGACACTCAAACTGTTTTTTTTTATGGAAAAAAGGTGGATTACATCCAGATTTGAGCCGTGGAAGAGGAAAACCACAGTTCTAGTTCTCTGGCCTACACCAGATTCTTTTAAACAGATATATTTGTGTCTGAACAGTCAGCAAGACACTCAAACTGCTTTTTTTATGTAAAAAGGGCAAAAAGGTGGATTACACCCAGATTTGAACCGTGGAAGAGGAAAACCACAGTTCTAGTTCTCTGGCCTCCACCAGAATCTTTTAAACAGATATATTTGTGTCTGAACAGTCAGCGAGACACTCAAACTGTTTATTTTTATGTAAAATAGGCAAAAAGGTGGATAACACCCAGATTTGAACTGTGGAAGAGGAAAACCACAGTTCTATTTCTTTGGCCTACACCAGAATCTTTTAAACAGATATATTTGTGTCTGAACAGTGTTTGAGACACTCAAACAGTTTTTTTTATGTAAAAAAGGTAAAAAGGTGGATTACACCCAGATTTGAACTGTGGAAGAGGAAAACCACAGTTCTAGTTCTCTGGCCTTCGTCAGAATCTTTTAAACATATATATTTGTGTCTGAAGAGTCAGAGAGACACTCAAACGTTTTTTTTTTATATAAAAAAGGCAAAAAGTGGATTACACCCAGATTTGAATCGTGGAAGAGGAAAACCACAGTTCTAGTTCTCTGGCCTACACCAGAATCTTTTAAACAGATATATTTGGGTCTGAACAGTCAGCGAGACACTCAAACTGTTTATTTTTATGTAAAAAAGGCAAAAAGGTGGATTACACCCAGATTTGAACCGGGGAAGAGGAAAACCACAGTTCTAGTTCTCTGGCCTACACCAGAATCTTTTAAACAGATATATTTTTGTCTGAACAGTCAGCGAGGCACTCAAACTGTTTTTTTTATGCAAAAAGGTGGATTACACCCAGATTTGGACCGTGGAAGAGGAAAACCACAGTTCTATTTCTTTTGCCTATACCAGAATCTTTTAAACAGATATATTTGTGTCTGAACAGTCGGTGAGACACTCAAACTGTTTTTTTTTATGTAAAAAAGGTAAAAGGTGGATTACACCCAAATTTGAACAGTGGAAGAGGAAAACCATAGTTCTAGTTTTCTGGCCTACACCAGAATCTTTTAAACAAATATATTTGTGTCTGAACAGTCAGAGAGACACTCAAACATTTTTTTTATGTAAAAAAGGCAAAAAGGTGGATTACACCCAGATTTGAACCGTGGAAGAAGAAAACCACAGTTCTAGTTCCCTGGCCTACTCCACAATCTTTCAAACAGGTATATTTGTGTCTGAACAGTCAGCGAGACACTCAAACTTTTTTTTTTTCTGGAAAAAAAGTAAAAAGGTGGATAACACCCAGATTTGAACCATGGAAGAGGAAAACCACAGTTATATTTCTTTGGCCTACACCAGAATCTTTTAAACAGATATATTTGTGTCTGAACAGTCAGTGAGACACTCAAGCTGTTTTTTTTATGTAAAAAAGGCAAAAAGGTGGATTACACCCAGATTTGAACCGTGGAAGAGGAAAACCACAGTTCTAGCTCTCTGGCCTACCCCAGATTCTTTTAAACAGATATATTTGTGTCTGAACAGTCAGCGAGACACTCAAACTGTTTTTTTTTATCGAAAAAAGGCAAAAAGGTGGATAACACCCAGATTTGAACTGTGGAAGATGAAAACCACAGTTCTAGCTCTCTGGCCTACACCATAATCTTTTAAACAGATATATTTGTGTCTGAACAGTCAGCGAGACAGTCAAACTGTTTTTTTTTATGGAAAAAAGGCAAAAAGGTTGATTACACCCAGATTTGAACCGTGGAAGAGGAAAACCACAGTCCTAGTTCTCTGGCCTACACCAGAATCTTTTAAACAGATATATTTGTGTCTGAACAGTCAGCGAGACAATCAAACGTTTTTTTTTTATGTAAAAAAGGTAAAAACATGGATTACACCCAGATTTGAACCGTGGAAGAGGAAAACCACAATTCTTCTTCCCTGGCCTACACCACAATCTTTCAAACAGATATATTTGTGTCTGAACAGTCAGCGAGACACTTAAATTGTTTTTTTTTATAGAAAAAAAGGAAAAAGGTGGATAACACCCAGATTTGAACCATGGAAAAGGAAAACCACAGTTATATTTCTTAGGCCTACACCACAATCTTTTAAATAGATATATTTGTGTCTGAACAGTCAGTTAGACACTCAAGCTGGTTTTTTTATGTAAAAAAGGCAAAAAGGTGGATTACACCCAGATTTGAACCGTGGAAGAGGAAAACCACAGTTCTAGCTCCCTGGCCTACACCATAATCTTTTAAACAGATATATTTGTGTCTGAACAGTCAGTGAGACACTCAAACTGTTTTTTTTTTATGTAAAGAAGGCAAAAAGTGGATTACACCCAGATTTGAACCATGGAAGAGGAAAATCACAGTTCTAGCTCTCTGGCCTACACCAGAATCTTTTAAACAGATATATTTATGTCTGAACAGTCAGCGAGACACTCAAACTGTATTTTTTATGGAAAAAAGGCAAAAAGGTGGATGACACCCTGATTTGTACCGTGGAAGAGGAAAACCACAGTTCTAATTTCCTGGTGTATCCCAGACTTTTTTTAAATAGATATATTTGTGTCTGAACAATCAGCGAAACACTCAAACTGTTTTTTTTAATGTGAAAAAAGGCAAAAAGGTGGATTACACCCAGATTTGAACCGTGGAAGAGGAAAACCACAGTATTAGTTCTCTGGCCTACACCAGAATCTTTTAAACACATATATTTGTGTCTGAACAGTCTGCGAGACACACAAACTGTTTTTTTTATGGAAAAAAGGCAAAAAGTGGATAACACCCAGATTTGAACCATGGAAGAGGAAAACCACAGTTCTATTTCTTTGGCCTACACCAGAGTCTTTTAAACAGATATATTTGGGTCTGAACAGTCAGCGAGACACTCAAACTGTTTATTTTTATGTAAAAAAGGTAAAAAAAGGTGGATTACACCCAGATTTGAACCGTGGAAGAGGAAAACCACAGTTCTAGCTCTCTGGCCTACCCCAGATTCTTTTAAACAGATATATTTGTGTCTGAACAGTCAGCGAGACACTCAAACTGTTTTTTTTATGGGAAAAAGACAAAAAGGTGGATAACACCCAGATTTGAACAGTGGAAGATGAAAACCACAGTTCTAGCTCTCTGGCCTACACCAGAATCTTTTAAACAGATATATTTGTGTCTGAACAGTCGGTGAGACACTCAAACAGTTTTTTTATGTAAAAAAGGTAAAAAGGTGGATTACACCCAGATTTGAACCGTGGAAGAGGAAAACCACAGTTCTAGTTCTCTGGGCTTCACGAGAATCTTTTAAACAGATATATTTGTGTCTGAACAGTCAGAGAGACACTCAATCGTTTTTTTTTATATAAAAAAGGCAAAAAGTGGATTACACCCAGATTTGAATTGTGGAAGAGGAAAACCACAGTTCTAGTTCTCTGGCCTACACCAGAATCTTTTAAACAGATATATTTGGGTCTGAACAGTCAGCGAGACACTCAAACTGTTTATTTTTATGTAAAAAAGGTAAAAAGGTGGATTACACCCAGATTTGAACCGTGGAAGAGGAAAACCACAGTTCTAGTTCTCTGGCCTTCACGAGAATCTTTTAAACAGATATATTTGTGTCTGAACAGTCAGAGAGACACTCAAATGTTTTTTTTTATATAAAAAAGGCAAAAAGTGGATTACACCCAGATTTGAATCGTGGAAGAGGAAAACCACAGTTCTAGTTCTCTGGCCTACACCAGAATCTTTTAAACAGATATATTTGGGTCTGAACAGTCAGCGAGACACTCAAACTGTTTATTTTTATGTAAAATAGGCAAAAAGGTGGATAACACCCAGATTTGAACCGGGGAAGAGGAAAACCACAGTTCTAGTTCTCTGGCCTACACCAGAATCTTTTAAACAGATATATTTTTGTCTGAACAGTCAGCGAGGCACTCAAACTGTTTTTTTTATGCAAAAAGGTGGATTACACCCAGATTTGGACCGTGGAAGAGGAAAACCACAGTTCTATTTCTTTTGCCTATACCAGAATCTTTTAAACAGATATATTTGTGTCTGAACAGTCGGTGAGACACTCAAACTGTTTTTTTTTATGTAAAAAAGGTAAAAGGTGGATTACACCCAAATTTGAACAGTGGAAGAGGAAAACTATAGTTCTAGTTCTCTGGCCTACACCAGAATCTTTTAAACAAATATATTTGTGTCTGAACAGTCAGAGAGACACTCAAACTGTTTATTTTTATGTAAAATAGGCAAAAAGGTGGATAACACCCAGATTTGAACTGTGGAAGAGGAAAACCACAGTTCTATTTCTTTGGCCTACACCAGAATGTTTTAAACAGATATATTTGTGTCTGAACAGTCTTTGAGACACTCAAACAGTTTTTTTTTATGTAAAAAAGGTAAAAAGGTGGATTACACCCAGATTTGAACTGTGGAAGAGGAAAACCACAGTTCTAGTTCTCTGGCCTTCGTCAGAATCTTTTAAACAGATATATTTGTGTCTGAACAGTCAGAGAGACTCTCAAACGTTTTTTTTTTATATAAAAAAGGCAAAAAGTGGATTACACCCAGATTTGAATCGTGGAAGAGGAAAACCACAGTTCTAGTTCTCTGGCCTACACCAGAATCTTTTAAACAGATATATTTGGGTCTGAACAGTCAGCGAGACACTCAAACTGTTTATTTTTATGTAAAAAAGGTAAAAAAAGGTGGATTACACCCAGATTTGAACCGGGGAAGAGGAAAACCACAGTTCTAGTTCTCTGGCCTACACCAGAATCTTTTAAACAGATATATTTTTGTCTGAACAGTCAGCGAGGCACTCAAACTGTTTTTTTTATGCAAAAAGGTGGATTACACCCAGATTTGGACCATGGAAGAGGAAAACCACAGTTCTATTTCTTTTGCCTATACCAGAATCTTTTAAACAGATATATTTGTGTCTGAACAGTCGGTGAGACACTCAAACTGTTTTTTTTTATGTAAAAAAGGTAAAAGGTGGATTACACCCAAATTTGAACAGTGGAAGAGGAAAACTATAGTTCTAGTTCTCTGGCCTACACCAGAATCTTTTAAACAAATATATTTGTGTCTGAACAGTCAGAGAGACACTCAAACTTTTTTTTATGTAAAAAAGGCAAAAAGGTGGATTACACCCAGATTTGAACCGTGGAAGAAGAAAACCACAGGTCTAACTCCCTGGCCTACACCACAATCTTTCAAACAGATATATTTGTGTCTGAACAGTCAGCGAGACACTCAAACTGTTTTTTTTTCTGGAAAAAAAGTAAAAAGGTGGATAACACCCAGATTTGAACCATGGAAGAGGAAAACCACAGTTATATTTCTTTGGCCTACACCAGAATCTTTTAAACAGATATATTTGTGTCTGAACAGTCAGTGAGACACTCAAGCTGTTTTTTATGTAAAAAAGGCAAAAAGGTGGATTATACCCAGATTTGAACCGTGGAAGAGGAAAACCACAGTTCTAGCTCTCTGGCCTACCCCAGATTCTTTTAAACAGATATATTTGTGTCTGAACAGTCAGCGAGACACTCAAACTGTTTTTTTTTATCGAAAAAAGGCAAAAAGGTGGATAACACCCAGATTTGAACCGTGGAAGATGAAAACCACAGTTCTAGCTCTCTGGCCTACACCATAATCTTTTAAACAGATATATTTGTGTCTGAACAGTCAGCGAGACAGTCAAACTGTTTTTTTTTATGGAAAAAAGGCAAAAAGGTTGATTACACCCAGATTTGAACCGTGGAAGAGGAAAACCACAGTCCTAGTTCTCTGGCCTACACCAGAATCTTTTAAACAGATATATTTGTGTCTGAACAGTCAGCGAGACAATCAAACGTTTTTTTTTTATGTAAAAAAGGTAAAAACATGGATTACACCCAGATTTGAACCGTGGAAGAGGAAAACCACAATTCTTCTTCCCTGGCCTACACCACAATCTTTCAAACAGATATATTTGTGTCTGAACAGTCAGCGAGACACTTAAATTGTTTTTTTTTATAGAAAAAAAGGAAAAAGGTGGATAACACCCAGATTTGAACCATGGAAAAGGAAAACCACAGTTATATTTCTTAGGCCTACACCACAATCTTTTAAATAGATATATTTGTGTCTGAACAGTCAGTTAGACACTCAAGCTGGTTTTTTTATGTAAAAAAGGCAAAAAGGTGGATTACACCCAGATTTGAACCGTGGAAGAGGAAAACCACAGTTCTAGCTCCCTGGCCTACACCATAATCTTTTAAACAGATATATTTGTGTCTGAACAGTCAGTGAGACACTCAAACTGTTTTTTTTTTATGTAAAGAAGGCAAAAAGTGGATTACACCCAGATTTGAACCATGGAAGAGGAAAATCACAGTTCTAGCTCTCTGGCCTACACCAGAATCTTTTAAACAGATATATTTATGTCTGAACAGTCAGCGAGACACTCAAACTGTATTTTTTATGGAAAAAAGGCAAAAAGGTGGATGACACCCTGATTTGTACCGTGGAAGAGGAAAACCACAGTTCTAATTTCCTGGTGTATCCCAGACTTTTTTTAAATAGATATATTTGTGTCTGAACAATCAGCGAAACACTCAAACTGTTTTTTTTAATGTGAAAAAAGGCAAAAAGGTGGATTACACCCAGATTTGAACCGTGGAAGAGGAAAACCACAGTATTAGTTCTCTGGCCTACACCAGAATCTTTTAAACACATATATTTGTGTCTGAACAGTCTGCGAGACACACAAACTGTTTTTTTTATGGAAAAAAGGCAAAAAGTGGATAACACCCAGATTTGAACCATGGAAGAGGAAAACCACAGTTCTATTTCTTTGGCCTACACCAGAATCTTTTAAACAGATATATTTGTGTCTGAACAGTCAGCAAGACACTCAAACTGTTTTTTTTAATGTAAAAAAGGCAAAAAAGGTGGATTACACCCAGATTTGAACCGTGGAAGAGGAAAACCACAGTTCTAGTTCTCTGGCCTACACCAGAATCTTTTAAATAGATATATTTGTGTCTGAACAGTCAGCGAGAGACTCAAACTGTTTTTTTTTATGGAAAAAAGGCAAAAATGTGGATAACACCCAGATTTGAACCGTGGAAGAGGAAAACCACAGTTCTAATTTCCTGGTGTATACCAGACTTTTTTTAAATAGATATATTTGTGTCTGAACAATCAGCGAAACACTCAAACTGTTTTTTTTAATGTAAAAAAAGGCAAAAAGGTGGATTACACCCAGATTTGAACCGTGGAAGAGGAAAACCACAGTATTAGTTCTCTGGCCTACACCAGAATCTTTTAAACAGATATATTTGTGTCTGAACAGTCAGTGAGACACTCAAACTGTTTTTTTTTTTATGTAAAAAATGGAAAAAGTGGATTACACCCAGATTTGAACCGTGGAAGAGGAAAACCACAGTTCTAGTTCTCTGGCCTACACCAGAATCTTTTAAACACATATATTTGTGTCTGAACAGTCTGCGAGACACACAAACTGTTTTTTTTATGGAAAAAAGGCAAAAAGTGGATAACACCCAGATTTGAACCATGCAAGAGGAAAACCACAGTTCTATTTCTTTGGCCTACACCAGAATCTTTTAAACAGATATATTTGTGTCTGAACAGTCAGCAAGACACTCAAACTGTTTTTTTTTATGGAAAAAAGGCAAAAATGTGGATAACACCCAGATTTGAACCGTGGAAGAGGAAAACCACAGTTCTAATTTCCTGGCGTATACCAGACTTTTTAAAATAGATATATTTGTGTCTGAACAGTCAGCAAGACACTCAAACTGGTTTTTTTTATTGAAAGAAGGCAAAGAAGTGGATAATACAGAGATTTGAACCGTGGAACTGCAAAACCACAGTTCTAGTTATCTGGCCGAAACCAGACTTTGTTAAACAGATATATTTGTGTCTGAACACTCACAGACACACTCAATTTTTTTTTTTGGGGGGGGGGGAATACCAAAAGGTTAATAAGACGGGTATTTGTACAGTCTGACTGAGGAAAAAAAAAAAAAGGATTTAGATAAAAAAAAGGATTTTTCCTGGCCCCTGAGACCTGGGGCTAAGTCTAGCAATTTGAGCAGCAGCACACAGGACTGTAATGCAGTGTTTGTTGGTATAACCACTGCATCTCCTATACAGCCTGCCTGCCTGCCTGATATCTGGGATGGATATTAGCCCTCAGAAGGACTGTTCGTTTGATTTTGCAGGCTTTAGAGACCCTACACTACCTATTTCGCAGTATAAATCTCTCCCTAGCTCATCAGCACTCTCCCTACACTTTCTGATGCGGAGCGACTGTGTCCAAATACTCGAGGTGACGCTGTGCAGCCAGCCAATCACTGTAATGCCCACAACCAACATGGCTGTGGCATTACAGTGACTGGCTGGCAATCCCTGCATGTTCATTGGCTCTGTAAAGAGCGCCAAACATGCAGGGCGGAGACCCGAGCTTCCGCCCGTGTAACCCGAAAATGCTCAGTGCTCGCCTTTTTGGAGGACGGCACAGATCTTAGACATTTATGCCCACTCATCAGCTCTTATGTGTGGAGGCTGACTTGAATACCAACAGGCATGTTGAAGCTGGTTCTCAACAACTGCCCTCTGCTGCTCACAAATCCTCCCCAACATATGCAAGGTTGAGTTCCAATGTGTGGTGATATCGCACACCAGTCAATGAGCTGGAAGCTGCAAACGCTGCTGAAGCACAGCGAGGCTGGCGGCAGCTGTAGCTGACTTTCTGAAATGGGCAGACCGACGGCGCACTTTGACAAGCAGCTCCAGCAGATCCGGGTAGGTTTTGAGAAACCGCTGAATCACTAGGTTGAGCACATAGGCCAGACATGGTACTTGTGCGAGGTTGCCAAGCTTCTGAGCCGCCACCAGGTTCTGGCCATTGTCACACACCACCATGCCTGGTTGTAGGTTCAGCGGTGACAGCCACAGTTCTGCCTGCTCTGTTACAGCTGTTAACAACTCCACAGAGGTGTGCGGTTTGTCCCCTAAGCATATTAGCTTCAGCAGAGCCTGTTGCCACTTGGCCTAGGCAGTACCTCAGTGCTTCCAGCTTCCGACTGATGTGGTCACTTTAGAGATGGAGGCTGAAGAGGAGGAGGAGGTTCAGGAGCTGTAGAATGTAGGGGCAACCCTGATTGACCCAGAGCCCACAATCCTCGGCGTCAGGAGGATGTGTTCCGTCCCAGGGTCCGACTGGGTCCCGGCTTCCACTATATCAACCCAGTGTGCCATCAGCGAGATGTATCGTCCCTGGCCACAAGCACTTGTCCATGTGTCCTTGGTTAGGTGGACCTTCCCTGTAACTGCATTGTTGAGGGCACGGCTAATGTTCTGGGACAAGTGCTTATGTAAGGCAGGGACAGCACACCGAGAAATAGTGGCAGCTGGAAATCGAGTACCAGGGGATGGCCGCCACCATGAGGTTGCGGAAAGAATCCGTCTCCACGATCCTAAAAGGCAATATTTGAAGTGCAAGCATTCTAGAAATGTGGCAGATTAGTGCTGTGGCCTGTGGGTGGTTGACTGCATATTTGCGCTTGCTTTCAAAGAACTGGGGCAGGGACAACTGAACGCAGCGCTGGGACAAGGACGTGGACGTGTTTGCTGATGGTGGTGGTTGCGAGTGTGCAATGACAGGTGAAGAGCGGGAGGCATCTTCGTCTGCACCATGGACAGAGGATTGGTGTGCACGCACAACAGTGTTACAGGCAGTATTGTCACCCGTAGACACTGTTTCCTGACCCTGGAATTTGGCCCAACTTGTCTGGTGCTTTTTCTGTCATGTGCCTGAGCATGCTGGTGGTGGTCAGGCTGGTAGTTTTGCTGCCCCTGTTGATGCTGGCATGGCAGATTTTGCAAATAGCCTTTTTTTCAGGTTAACTGGACAGTATTTAAAAAAGAGTCAGACTCTGGAAGACCTAACAGTTGTGGTGCTACGCCTCCCTACCCCTCTGGGCTGCTGTCCTCGCTATGCATGTCACCTTGCCAGTTTGGGTCAGTGACTTCATCGTCCGCCACCTCGTCTTCCACGTATGCACCCTGTGTCTCCTTCTGACTCACTGGCAATTGTGTCTCATCATCATCATCCACCTCTTGCGACAGTAATTTCACTTTCCCACCATCGCCTCTGTGTGATCATGGCTGCTCAAATATTTGGGCATAGTTACATGCGATCTCCTCTTGCCTCGCTTGAAGCAGGCCGGGAGAGAGGCCCAAATCTATAAATGGGAAATTAAACAGCTCTTTCGGAGTGTCCAAGTGTGGGATCAGTTGTCTACGCGCACTCGGCATAGTGGGAGTAAGGAGGATCAGGGTGAGGAATATGTGGTCCATACTCACGGCTACTGGACCGTGTGAAAGACGGTGGTGGTGGCAAAGTGACTGGAAGCATTATCTGCTATCCAACCAACAACCTTTTCACACTGCTCTGGCTTCAAGAGTGGTGTTCCACGGCCCCCTACAAAGTGGAACAGGAAAATAGGGCGACCATGATGTGGGTGCTTGTTGTGCTCCTTCAGCAGGCACAATTTCAGCTTGCCCACGGCATAGGCCTCTGTGTGCACCATCACCATCATGTCCACTTCCCTGTCCCTTGCCACGGGGTTTGCCCATTTTAAATGGAGTGTAATATTTGGCCTTATAGATGTGGTATTGGTTAGCGACCAAGTGTGAATATGTTGAACAACACATAACTTGCAGACTTTAAATGGAGGGTAATATTTGGCATGCTCCAAAAAAATGTCATGATTATTACAGCAGTAATATCATATCACGTCTGATGACCACGGTTTTAGGCAGTGACGTTATAGATATAAATAATCAGGATTAAGAGCAAAAAAAAATTGCCCTGATATCTAGGGCTATGGATATCTGTAACAGCAGCAGATAGAACGTGCAATGGACCCTATTCTACTCTATACGCTCTCCACAAACTCTGCCTGCCTCACTCCTGCTATCACCTGGAATAATATCTGCAGCTGAATTAGTCCTTAGAAGGACTGTTAGTTCAGATGTATATATATATATATATATATATATATATATATATATATATATATATATATATATATACATACTAGATGGTTGCCCGATTCTAACTCATCGGGTATTCTAGAATATGCCCCATGCAGGATGTGACTCCCCCCCCATATAATGCCCCATGCTGGATGTGACATCCCCTCCTCCCTTATAATACCCCATGCAGGATGTCACATCCCCTCCATAGTGCCCCATGCAGGATGTGACATCCCCCCTCCCTTATAATGCCCCATGCAGGATGTCACATCCCCCCTATATAATACCCCATGCAGGATGTCACACCCCCCCATAGTGCCCCATGGAGGATGTCACATCCCCCTTCCCTTATAATGGCCCCTCCATGATGTCACACTTCCCCACCCCACCATTTAATGCCCTATGGCCCCATACAATAAAAAAAAATAAAAAAATCCAATACTCACCTCACTTGTCAGCTGCTCCTCTGGACTCCAGCATAGCCCGCATGTTCCCGCTGAGCACTGTGACTGGTCAGGAGAGAGCGTGGTGTAAAGACGTCACCGCGCCCTCTGACCTGACACGTCACACAGCAGCAGCAGAAGACACAGGAGCTGCTGCGCAGGCACGGGGAAGGGTAAGTATGACGCCGGGTGCCGGGGTCCTGAGCGAGCGGGGGGGGGGGAGGGGGGAGGAGAGGGGAGGGGAGAGGAGGAGAAGGGAGGGGAAAGTATGGCGCCGGGTGCCGGGGTCCTGAGCGAGCAGGGGAGGGACAGGAGGAGAGGGGAGGAGAGGAGGGGAGGAGAGAGTAGAGGAGGGGAGGAGAGGGGAGGGGCGTCACTTTTACCATCCGGAGATAAGCGGCCGTAGACGCTGATCTCCCGACTGTAGCCGCATGGGGGTCAGCGGCGCCTCCGGTCGGGGGACGTATGCTGCGAGCAGCCGGCTTCATCTCCCGGCTGCATCGCCGCTCATCTCCGTGCGGCAGATCAGCCGCTAACGGCCGCCATCTTTTTGTGAAATGCCGCTCGCTGATTGGCTGCGGCCAGACCAATCAGCGACGCGGGATTTCCTGGACAGACAGACAGACAGACAGAAAGACAGACAGACGGGATAAGACAATTATATAGATAGATAGATATATATATATATCTGTGGATATGGCATACCTATACCTAACTAATAAACCGCCAATTCTCTCCATAGCTCAGCAGCACCTATCCCTACTCTGCTTGTCTGAAGGGTAGATTGTGATGAGCATAGGGTCACCGGCCCTGATATAGACCCAATGAATCTATGCGGCCAGCCAATCACTGTAATGTCACAACCAACATGGCTTCAGCATTACAGTGAGTGGCAGGCAATCTCTGCATATTTATTCTCTGTTAAAACTGCACCAAACATGTGGGGCGGGGACTCAAGCTCCTGCCTGAGAATTGCGGAAGTACTCGCCGAGCATCGTGAGCAGTGAGATGCTCAGGCGAGTACAAAGCAGAAGCGAGCACGCTCGCTCATCACTAATTACTATGCCGTTAAACAATTCTGGACTGCTCATATGATGATTTCATGTGTTTGGAAACTTCTGATAGTTTTTTTGGCAACATCTGAGTTAGAGACACACCTGTGGATGTATTTTAATGCACACCTGAAACACACTGCTACTTTGTGTAGCATCATGGGAAAATCTAAAGAAATCACTCAACATATCAGGAAGAGAAATGTGGACTTTCACAAGTCTGGATCATCCTTGGGTACAATTTCAAGATACCTGAAGGTGCCTCGCTCATCTGTACAAACAATTATACGTAAGTACAAACAAGATGGGAATGTCCAGCATTCATACCACTCAGGAAGGTGACGGGTTCTGTGCCCCAGAGATGAATGTGCTTTGGTCCGACATGTGCATACAAACCCAAGGACAAAAGCAAAGACCTTGTGAAGATGATGGCAGAAGCTGATAAGATTGTGTCAAAATCCACAGTGAAACGAGTACAGTATCAACATGGGCTGAAAGGCCACTCTGCCAGGAAGAAGCCATTACTCCAAAAGAAACATAAAGAAACCAGATTAATGTTTGTAAATGCACACAGGAACAAAGACCTTAATTTTTGGAGACATGTCCTGTGGTCTGATGAAACTAAAATTGAACTTTTTGGGCATAATGACCATCGTTAAGTTTGGAGGAAAAAGGGAGAAGCTTGGAAGCCTAAGAACACCAACCCAACTGTGAAATACGGGGGTGGCAGCATTATGTTGTGGGGTTGTTTTGCTGCGGGAGGGACTGATGCACTTCACAAAATAGATGGCATCTTAAGAAAAGAAGATTATGTGGCAATACTGAAGCAACATATCAAGACATCAGCCAGGAAGTTAAAGCTTGGTAAGAAATGGGTCTTCCAAATGGACAACGACCTGAAACATACTGCCAAAATGACAAAGTGGCTAAAGGATAACAAAGTCAATGTTTTGTAGTGGCCATTACAAAGCCTTGATCTCAATCCTATTGAAAATTTATGGGCAAAGCTGAAAAGGCAGGCGAGGCGACCTGCAAACCTGGATCAGTTACACTAGTTGTGTCAGAAGGAATGGGCCCGAATTCCGACCAACTATTGTGAGAAGCTTGTGGAAGGATATCCCAAACTTTTGACCCAAGTCATTCAGTTTAAGGGCAATGGTACCAAATACTAATGAAATGTATGTAAACTTTTGACTTTGTAGTAAGTTATAAAAATTCCTTAAAACATTCTCTCTCTCTCTCATTATTCTGGCATTTGGCAAATATTAAAAATTATTGTAATCCTAATTGACCTAAAACGGGAAAGGTTTATTCTGATTTCATGTCAGATATTGAGAAAAACATGCATATGTGTCTTTTCATATAGTGTATGTAAACTTCTGGTATCAACTGTACATACAACTCCAATTTATAAGGAGGTTTTTCTTTAAAATTTTGCAGGAATCAGAGTGTAAATTCTAGGGGAGAAAATCAACTTGAATACAACACATAGCATTCATAGTACAGCAGGTCCTATTTCACAACTCCAAACTTTTACAGTCAACTTTTTACAGACTGATGACGTCATAACAGTCATGACAAATCAAATGCTGTGCTGGAGACTCCAGGTGTAAGAGATCCGCAGGCCTCCCGTCTACCCGCCAGGTACCACTGCCATGGAATCTGAACTGGAGTCTTGCAAATTGATCTGCTCATCTCAAGTTGGGACTTATGGATTTATTTTTGTCATTCATTCTTAGTTGTATCAGTCAGAACTCTTTAATTTTTACATAAGCTTCACTATATGACATCTGGCTTTTTTGGTGTCTTTAAGGCCGAGTTCACACACAGAGTAAATACTCATTATTGCATTTTCGCTGTATTTTTTTATGATTTTCTCCCTTATTTGATGCGTTTTTGGTGCAGATGTTGAAGCTGTATTTTAAATGTGTTTTTTATAGTATTTATAGTACAGGAAAGCTTTGATTCTGCACTGAAAAAAGTAACTGAAATTTTTTACATTCATTTTTTCAGGCTCCACATAGAAGCCTCTAGAGAAAAAAAAAAGCTCTGACTGTATACTCAGAGCAGTGACTGAACCCGTGGCTCCCCCAACTCCATGACGGGGAGAATAAAATTAATTATCCCCCCTCTGCATTTGGCTTCGTGCAGGTGTGGCACCCCAGGGGTCCGGTTGCTACAGTGGCATTGCCTCCCTCACAAGGGGTGATGCCATGCCTGGAAGCAAAGAGGGGTCCCCTAATCAGGTTTACTAACATATAACACTTTCCTGGCTCCAGACCAGAAAGGGGAGCTCCTCCCCTTAGCAACTGGAATCTGGAGGCGGGGTTAGTAAGAGTTAGTGAGAGGAGTTGAAGACAGGACAGCGACAAGGAAGGACCTAGGGAGTGGAGCTGCACGGCAGTTCACCCCAGAGGGAAGTGCAGAAGAACCGGACACCGGAGTCCGAGGTTGTGGGGCACCGAAGGCCCAGCAGCAGAATCCGGAAGCTCAGCAGCACCATAGGGCCCAGCACCACCACGTGGGAGCGACACTCCAAGAAGGCCCGATCTGCCTGCCATATGGGTGAGGAACAGACGTTTTACTCAGGGACGAGGGTCGCAGCATAGCTACAAGCAGCAGGGCCAAAGAGATTAGCGCAGAGGGAAGGCCTACAACTTTACCTGGCGAGGTGGATCCCCAACTTGCTTCCAGGCCGCCCGGACCTCTACTATCAGCTAGTACCCGTGCCCCGGTCTGCTTAACAACGGCAAGTAAAGATAAGAGGAAAACCGCCATTAAGTTGTGGACTGGTCATTATCTGCGCCATCACCTGCATTACACCGCACCAACCACATCTACCCTATAGTATCACTACATCCTGCCCTGGAGCTAAGCTCTGCCTGTGGAGAGCTGAACCAACTCTGCTGCGTCACCATCAACTCCAGAGGATCTGCACCGCATATAGCCACATACCACAGGTGGCATCACGAACATTATATATAAAAACTATATTCCCCTTTCACTAATCCCTTTTTATTGACCGCCCTGAGTCACGGACCGGGTCACTGCCACTGTGACATCTCCCAGCATCGACCGGCCCGGCTACCGAGTACCCCATGGCCCAGGGGGCGCGTCACAGGTGCGGGGCAGCATAATAACCCTGTTATCCTGCAGATTAACCCCATATGTGCAGGTTAATAGAGTTATTTCTGGTGACAGGTCCCTTTAAGCTGTGTATCTAATCCTATCATGTGTAGTCCAATCAAATAATACAGTCTGCTGAGCTGTGTATCTCATCCTATCATGTGTAGTCCAATCAAATAATAGAGACTGTGTTCCCCTTCATCTGGTATTACCCAGAATGCCCTGGGCACATTGCCATAAGGGTGGAAAAACTCCTTGAAAATAATCCAAAAATATGAAAAGACGGCAGCACTGGGGTGTTTGAAAAATAATACAATGTGGATTTGTTAACACTACAAAGTGCCCATATACAGATATAAATATAGGTCAAGACTTCATTGATTATAGTAATTATTAGGAAAAAAAGTGAATGAAGAATGAATTAATAAAGATCAAAAAAAAATTATCAAAGATGATTCATAATAAGGGCTGGTTCGACAGGTAGGCTGGGTAGGCACTAGCCTAGGGCGCTTACTCCTTGTCTCCCCGAGGGGGCTCAGTTTAAAAAAAAAAAAATGACATTGTTTCGGCACCTTCCTCCGATCACAGGCATTCAGTGAGTCACTAACACCGCTCACCGCCTGTCGCTCCCTCTCTGCACTGAATTGTATTTGCCTTTTTAAGACGATATGAACCAACCTAAAGACCCTAAAATATAACTTTTATTTGAAAAGTATAAAGGAATATAACTTTAAATGTTTGCAGAGGTCAGTATAACAACTAGCTAACTATCGAGGATCCATTGATCTCTCATTTCATCTATCTGTATGACTACTATATATCCTAAGGTAAGCAAGGTGTGGCCGCTACCTATACTCTCCTATGCTTATGTATGACTTTTTTATACTGACTACTGCCAGTATAAGCATAGGAGAGTATACAGTCATGGCCAAAAGTTTTGAGAATGATACCAAAATTATATTTTCACATGATCTGCTGGCCTCTGGTTTTTATTAGTGTTTGTCTGATGTTTATATCACATACAGAAATATAATTGCAATCATATTATGAGTACCAATAGGTTATATTGACAGTTAGAATGAGTTAATGCAGCAAGTCAATATTTGCAGTGTTGCCCCTTCTTCTTCAAGACCTCTGTAATTCTCCCTGGCATGCTCTCAATCAACTTTTGGACCAAATCCTGACTGATAGCAGTCCATTCTTGCATAATCAATGCTTGCATTTTGCCAGAATTTGTTGGTTTTTGTTTGTCCACCCGTCTCTTGATGATTGACCACAAGTTCTCAATGGGATTAAGATCTGGGGAGTTTCCAGGCCATGGACCCAAAATCTCTATGTTTTGTTCCATGAGCGATTTAGTTATCACCTTTGCTTTATGGCAAGGTGCTCCATCATGCTGGAAAAGGCATTGTTGGGCGCCAAACTGCTCTTGGACGGTTGGGAGAAGTTGCTCTTGGAGGACATTCTGGTACGATTCTTTATTCATGGCTGTGTTTATAGGCAAGAATGTGAGTGAGCCGATTCCCTTGGCTGAGGAGCAACCCCACACATGAATGGTTTCAGGATGCTTTACAGTTGGCATGAGACAAGACTGGTGGTAGCGCTCACCTCTTCTTCTCCGAATAAGCTGTTTTCCAGATGTCCCAAACAATCGAAAAGGGGATTCATCAGAGAAAATGACTTTGCCCCAGTCCTCAGCAGTCCACTCCCTGTACTTTTTGCAGAATATCAGTCGGTCCCTGATGGTTTTTCTGGAGAGAAGTGGCTTCTTTGCTGCCCTCCTTGAAACCAGTCCTTGCTCAAAGATCTCCACCTCACAGTGCGTGCAGAAGCACTCACACCAGCCTGCTGCCATTCCTAAGCAAGCTCGGCACTGCTGGTAGTCCGATCCCGCAGCTGAAACAGTTTTAAGATACGGTCCTGGCGCTTGCTGGTTTTTCTTGGGCGCCCTGGAGCCTTTTTGACAACAATGGAAGCTCTCTCCTTGAAGTTCTTGATGATGCGATAGATTGTTGACTGAGGTGCAATCTTTATAGCTGCGATACTCTTCCCTGTTAGGCCATTTTTGTGCAGTGCAATGATGGCTGCACATGTTTCTTTAGAGATAACCATGGTTAACTGAAGAGAAACAATGATACCAAGAACCAGCCTCCTTTTAAAGTGTCCAGTGATGTCATTCTTACTCAATCATGACTGATTGATCGCCAGCCCTGTCCTCATCAACACCCACACCTGTGTTAATGGATCAATCACTAAAACGATGTTAGCTGCTCCTTTTAAGGCAGGACTGCAATGATGTTGAAATGTGTTTTGGGGGTTAAAGTTCATTTTCTGGGCAAATATTGACTTTGCAAGTACAGTAATTGCTGTTAAGCTGATCACTCTTTGACATTCAGGAGTATATGCAAATTGCCATTCCAAAAAATAAAGCAGTAAACTTTGGAAAAATTACTATTTGTCTCATTCTCAATACTTTTGGCCATGACTGTAGGTAGCGGCCGCACCTTGCTTACCTTAGGATATATTGTAATCATACAGATAGATGAAATGAGAGATCAATGGTTCCTCGATAGTTAGCTAGTTGTTATACTGACCTCTACAAACTTTTAAAGTTATATTCCTTTATACTTTTCAAATAAAAGTTATATTTTAGGGTCTTTAGGTTGGGGTTTTTGTTGCCTTTGGCAAATAGTGTTTATAGCAATTACCCCACTCTGACCTTGGAACAGTATGGTTGGTAATTTAAGACGATATAAGCGCTGCCCAGGACAGGAACAGAAGAGCTGTAGTCAGCTCTCTCCCCTGTCGGTAACTCCATCAAGACGCAGGCTACTTTTGGTGTGTTCTCTGTTACAGGATGGCGCCACGCAGAAATACGGTACTATAACCGCCATCAGTTGTTTTACAAGTTGCATCTGTCACATGACCTTAATTGAAACCCACGGCCTCCATTATACTAACATCTATATTAGTTTCCATCACTATCCTTGGGTAGGACATTTAAAATATAGAATGTCAGGGATGAATAACGCTATTTGTCCCTTTTAATGTGTAAATGGTCCACAAACAATGAACGATTCTATATATAACTTTGAAATTGCGCTCCCTTTTAAGCCTCAACCCTAAAGTACACCACAATTTTTTACTTGTGCTGGTATTTTTTGGGTGAAAAAAGTAATAATTTGAGTAGAAGTAGTCATCAGAGATTATTATCGGACTGATCGGAGGGAGGAGGTGCAACTTTAGGGGTCCTGTTACCGCAGTTTCTTGCCTATTACTTTGGTGGGGGTCACCATAGGCTTCATTTGCCTAAGGCACCAAAATTCCTTGTCCTGATCATGATATTAATAAAAATAACAAAAAGCAGGTCTGTATATGAGAAGAATTTAACCAAAAGCACAAAAGCAACTTAGATGTTTTATATATACATATATATATATTTGTGCAATAAAGTTGTTACAAATTTGCAATGATGATAAAAGAAAGTGTGTAGATTCAGTGACTTTCTATATAAAGGAGCAGATGATGATGATTCCGCTCCTCAGGCCTCGGCTTGCACTTGTGCCATTTTTGGACATCCAGGTCTGGATCACACGTGAGAGAGGAGAAGAGCAGGAAAGTGTGACTTGTGATCTGTGTAGTTGGAGTTTTCCTGGATTCCTACAGCATCGCGATCAGCCAAATGGCCTTTTGTCTGACCATGGTCAGGAAGGTGAAGGAGCAGCCGCTTGCTTCTGTCTGACCATGGCCTGGTAGATGAAGGAGCAGCCGCTTCCTTCTTTCTGTACAAGACCAAGTAGGAGAAGGAGCAGCCGCTTCCTTCTGTCTGTACATGGCCAAGTAGGAGAAGGAACAGCCGCTTCCTTCTTTATGTCCATATCTTGTAGTTGTCTCCTTACCACCACATTGTAGATGAGTCGTCCAGATGGTGACATAACAAGTATGGCTGAAAGAAATCCTTCAATTTCAGCCTTTAATTACTTGCTATGTTGATCCAGAGGAAGGCGAAAAATAACCCTGAGGACTCCTTGTTGGATCATCCTCATATCAAGGAAAAAAATTCCTTCCTGACCCCAAATATGGCGATCGGAATAAATCCCTGGATGTTTGGTGCTCAAATCTACTTGGATGTTATGTGGTGGAAGCTTGGTAGGTTTGTTACAGTCCGGTAAATAAGAAAGTCCAGTGTAATTGTCTCATCCAATTAATGTAAATCTTCATTCCTGGATGTTACTGGAATGGGGCTGATTTTTATCAGCCTAATACTCCTGCTGTAAGAAGAGAAATATACACGTCTGAGAATCAGCCCCTCACATACAGTATATACAGTACTAGGGGGATATAGTGATAAGGTGTATAGTGGGTAAGTGTGTTACTGGGTAGTGATAACACTATGGATGTCTGTATGTGTTGTACTTACATAGCAATATGGGAATGGTGGGTCGGCTCTGCCGGACTCCACATCGCTCCAGTCTATAGAATAGAAGAACGGATGCGATCTGATGGATGATGTAATGGCAGATCGGGCAGATGGAGATTTGCAGAGAAGCTAGAAAATGATAGAGACCATTAGTTATTTTATTATGTATTATTACTGACAAGTTATTACACAATGTCTATGGACTATCCACATCTTATCTTCTATCTCTTTTAGTAATCCCCCATCATCCTTATCCATCTGATCTTACTCACCCCTTTTATGATGTCCATGGTATGACAGCAGATCCCAGGTGGAAAATAAGGGATGTCATCACGCAGAGACTGGTGGTATTCCTTCATTGTGCCTTTGTTATAGAATGGCTGGTCACCTACACTCATTATAAATAAGATGACGCCGAAGGAAAAGGAGTCTGCCAGATGGTTGTAGCCTTTTCTGTCCATTATCTGTGGAAACATGAGATTGGAGAGGAGCTTAATATACCGGGAAGGGAATTTACACACAGAGACTATGAGGACTGGTCTGTGATTAGATATCAGCAGGATACATTGGGATCAGATTATCCCTCAATCCTACTATTGCCATCAATCACACACAGGTGTTCCTTACCTCAGGCGCTATGTAACCCTTAGTGCCAACATTTTTTTTCACTATGCCATCCTCAAATACATTCATGGCTGCTAAGCCAAAGTCGGAGATTTTGATGTGTCCGGTGTCTTGGAGAAGGATGTTATCTGGCTTCAGGTCACTGCAGGGAGAAGGAGCAGACACTGATTGTGAGAACAATTCATGGAAAGAACTTTCTATAATAGATATGTAAGGAGACAACAGAGAGTCATAGGTGACAGATTTATGAAGGTGAAATGATTACCTATGTATGACGCCACGTTCATGCAGGAACTGGAGTCCGCACACCATCTCTGCCGCAAAGAGTCTGTGGAGTAGAAAGGATGGATCAGTGGTTACATGCACAATCATACAGAGAACATGAGGAGATCACACACATGTCCTTTTCACATCATTATTTTCTCCTCTTGTCGTTGTCCATTGCTCTAGGACTACAGTGCGAGGGCAACGGATTATTAATATTCAGTATAAGACATTTACCTTGTTGTCTTTGTGTTAAACAGCATTGAATCTGCCATGTGGTCTAACAGGTCTCCTCCGGCCATATAGTCCATGGCTATCACATACTCCAATGTTGTTTCCATAAACGCCCGCATAGTCATTAGGTAGGGGCATCCGGCAGCCATTCTCAGGACTTCTAGCTCTGTAGAGAATATGTCCTCTTTACAAGAACTTCTGTCCATGATTTTAATGGCCTGAAGTCCTTCATTGACCAGATCTAATGCCAAGATGACCTGGAGAAAAATCACAACAGATCAGACCAAACTCCCATCTATTACTGTGTAGTAGTTCACTAGTTTATCTCATATATCATTACATATGAGCATCCTGTAATGAATATGTACAACCCTCCTGTGCATCTGGTGCAGGATACATTGATGAACATGGTGGAGGATAAATTCACACTTACATTTCCGAAGCCTCCCTTTCCAAGAACTTTCTGGAAGTCAAGGCTGTCAATGTCAATAGTATTATTAGTGTTGACCACTTCTCTCAGGGGTGAAATACAGATTCTAGCATCACCAGGGTCTTCTGCTGGCATGTCTGCTATCTCAGGGGGTATCATAAGGCCTCCATCTGCTGAGAAAATACAAGATTTATTAAACCCTTTGCGAACACATAATGGAAATGTTTGTCAAGTTGTGCATAAAATGTATGAAGCGGGCTCATTAGCTGAGCATGCACCATATCAGGCAGATGCTGGCTGTATTACATAGCTGCCACTTGCCTATAACTGCAGCGACTGGAGCACACTCCAATTACTGTAGTTTAACCATTTCAATGCTGACAGTGATATTTAAATGAAGCTATTGCCGATTTGTGTGCACCAGCACCTATTAACCCCCCAGGACACTATTGCAGCGGGTCAATTGTATAAAATGACTACCTGGGCCTACTGCTGAAAGCCCCAGTCTGTCACTTTCGGCCTACTGTTAAGACCTGCATGGCTTAATTTCATACGAGAATGTCAATTTATCTATATCAAGTTCTACCACAGTATATAGTACAAGCGATCAGAAAATCACAGGTTTAATTAAGTCCCCCAAGGAAACTAAAAAATGAAGTAAATAAAAAAAAATAGTTTAAAAAAGAAGGAAAATGTAAAAAATATTTGAATCACCAAATTTACATAATTATAATCATATTTATAAGCACATCTTGTATCACGACATCCGCATAAGTCCGATTTACAAAAATATAAAATTAAGGGTATGTGCACACGATGCAGAAATGCTCAGGATTTTTTCCTGAGCGTTTCTGCATCTCTCTGGCAGGAAAAAACGCATGCGGATTGTACATGCGGTTTCCTGCGGTCTTCACTTTCATTTCCGCATGCGGGTTGACAAGCGCTTCCCAAGCGATTTTAACATCACTTGGAAAGTGCTTGTCAACTTCACACCATATAAATCCATGCAACCGGCATGGATTTATATAGTGTGTGAATGTCAAAAAATAAAAAATAAATATATACTTTACCCTCTCATGGCCCCCGGTGTCCTGCTTCATCGGTCCCGGCTGCCGGCAGTGAAGACTTTAGGACCTTCCGACGTCAGCGTCACATGACCCGTCACATGACTCTGACGTCAGCGAAGGTTCTTCTTCATTCAACCCCGAAGTGCCGCGAACCAAGCAGGAGCGCTGCGCGGGCCGTCAGAAGGTGAGAATATATATATTTTTTATTTTATTCTTTTTTTTGTAATGGTACCTGGGTCTGGATGAGAGTCCTCTCCTCCACACCCGGGTACCATCCGCACATTAGACCGCATGAAAAACGCATCAACATATACAGTGATGCGGATTCCATGCGGTCTAATGCAAGTCAATGGCAGCAAAAGAGCAGCGTTTCTGCAAAATTAATTGACATGCTGCGGATTTTTGACCGCAGCGTTTACGCTGCGGAAAAATCCGCGTCATGGGCACAGCACATGCAGATTTCAGTTGGGGAACATTGCTGCCCTTCTACCATGCATTTTTCATGCGTTTCCGCGGCGTTTCCGCAACTGCAAAAACGCCGCGGAAACGCATTAAATACGCATCGTGTGAACTCAGCCTAAATATTGCAAACAGGAAACACTAACATGATAAAAAAATTAAACACTAGAATTGCATTTTTGGGGGGCGCTGTATCCATCTAAAAAATTGCAATAAAAAGATATCACAATGTCCTGTCTACCCAGGAAAGGTATCAATAAAAGCTACAGTTCACCACGCAAAAAATCAAGCTCTCCCACATCTCCATCGAGCGATCAAAATCAAACAGTTACAATGTCTCAGAACATGGCGACACAAACCATTTTTTTAAATAAAATTCTTAACTATTTTTTAAAAACCCCTATGCAAGTCCAGCAGTATCATAGTTGTAACTGACATGGAGAATCATTTTGTCAGGTCATTTTTACCACTCAATGAACATGTAGAAAAAAGCAATGTTGGAATCACTTTTTTTTCCACAATTTTACCACAGATTAAATCTTTTTCCAGAACATTGAATGGTAAAATAAATAATGTTCAAAACTACAGCTCGGCCCCCTGAAAAAACAAGTCCACATACGGCTACATTGACAGAAAAATGAAAAAATAAATAGTTATGGGTTTTCAAAGGAGGGAGAGAAAAAAAAACATTGCCTGGTCAAGAAGGGGTTAACAAATGTAGCTCCAGAGAAAATATAATAATTTTAAATAGCATTATGTAAATGAGCAGGAAATGTCTAATATTTGGGCTCTCATTAATCAAAACTGTCCAATAGCAAAACTGTCCCTGTTGTCCATAGCAACGAATCACAGCACAGATTCCATCTCTTAACATTCTATGGAACAATAAAAGCCGCATTGTGATTGGTTGCTATGGGCAACAAGGACAGTTTTTCTGCACTTTTGATAATTGATGCCAGTACATAATATTAGGAGTATAATCCTCCTCACCCCCAGTCTTATTACACTGAGCAGTTTCCATCTTACCTGGTCCATCTGTATCCAGTGATGTGTTTGGTGGAGAAACACTCAGCTGTTTGTTCTCTGGGATGGACATGTTTTCAGTTGATGACCTCGACCTCCGCAATGCACCATTCCCATTTATAATGGGTTTGGCATAGATGAGACGTCTTCTACATTGGACAACCCAGTCTCTGCTGTTCCTGATCCTCTTCTGGGCTGCCGCTCTTTGTAGTTTCGGTGCCTCCAGACTTTCAGATCTGGAGGATGTGACTTGTCTCGGTGTCTCTTGGAGAACCTCTTCCAGCTCTAACTCTGCGCTGATGTTTCTCCTCTTATTGAGGATGGCATCTTTGTTCCTCCTCCGTATTTCAGGGACCAGATCTCCGAGTTTTTTCAAGGAAATAAGTATGGCCCTCTGAAACTCAGCGGAGGTTGCAGAGTGAGACTCCATGAGGGTCTCCATTTTCCTTCTCTCTGTAAAGATCTCATATCTTTTGGTCTTTCTCATTTTGTCCAGAGTTTGACGTTTGGACGCCATTTCTGAGGCGTCAGTGTCCACGTCCGGTAGTATAAAGTCTTTTCGCCCAATAGCGAACAATGGTACCTGCTCTTCATTTAATCCTCTCCTCTCACTGAGAACCCGATCTCTTTGGGCTCTTCTTCTCTCTTTATCCATTTTATAATCAATTTTTGCTTCGTTCGTCACGAAAAACAAAAGGGGCTGCCTCTTCCTTGGGAGTCTGAAAGGCAGTGATTTCCCTTAAGCCGGAACACTGGGATATAGAATGCGGTGATGTCATCACATCACTTGTGACATCATTTTTATTCTGATCTCACCTCACAATGAGATAGATGGATAGATAGGTAGATAGATAGATAGATAGATAAGATAGATAGATATGAACTAAGATAAAAAACAGCACAAGCAAAACGTTTAGGTGAAAAGCCCCCTTGTTACATATGTGGCACCCCAGGGGTCTGGTTTCCACAGTAATGTAATGTTATGTCTGAGAGCAGGTGGGAGGTCCTTTGGTCAGGGATCCTGTGCATGCCACACCTCCTGCCCAGTCTTGGGAGGGGAAGAACTTCCCCTATATAAACCCGGGGCTGAAGCAGGGTTAGCAGTCAAGGAGAGTAGAGACAAGAAACAGCAGAAGCAATACTACTACGAGTCAGGGGCTGGCAGCTGCAGAGCTCGCCCTGACTGAGAAGCTTTCTTACCGGACCCGGCGTCCGAGGCTGTGGGGACTAACTCTTACCCAGCAGCAGAAGCCGACCGGCAGGGGATTTCAGGTCCTCAGGCCCAGAAACCCGAAGGCACGGTCACACGCGTGGGACCAGCACCGCCATCGTGGAGCGGAAGCCATTAGAAGGCCCCGAGTCACCGGCCATACGGGTGAGCACCACACGGTACACTCAGGGACGTGGGCTACTTATATCCGCTTCTAGCAAGGTAGCCAGAAGAGTACAGTCAGTTTGGGAGGCCTACAACTCCGCCTGGCCAGGGGAGATCCCATCTGCTCAAGGACTGACCAGGCCCCGTTCACTAGCAAGTACTCCGGGAGGGTCTATCGTTGTTACCAGTAAAGACCCTGAATTACACCGCACCGTCTCTGAGTGGTTCCTGCTACCCCCATCATCCACATCTGCTGCCCTGAGGCCATACCCCTCCCGTTGGGGGTTATACCATCTACGCTGCACCATCCATCCACCGGCCTCAGCGGACTGTCCTGCAGCGGCAGCTCCATAGCTGCATTCAACGGGTGGCGTAGTCGTCCTACATCTACCACTGTTACATCGCCGCTCAGTTTGACTCCCTGGGCACGGACCGGGTCACCGCCACGAGACTACAACCCTCAAGAGATCCGGCTCCGGGTAAGCTCCCGCGTGCGCAACGCAGCGCGACACAGGCCCAGGGGCGCGTCAACTTTGGCGTAGTCGGCAGGATTTCGTGCCCGCAACCACCGGGTACTGCGTGCCTGAAAAAGAGACTTTTCAAACTTACCTGAGGTGAAGATTCCCGCCATCCGGCGCCATCTTCAGCCTTCTTCCTGCCATCGGTGAAGTTTCCCGCCATCCGGCGCCATCTTCTGCCTTCTTCCCGCCATCCGTGGAGTTTTCCCGCCATTGGACGCCATCTTGAGGACGCCGCGCGGGAAGAAGAGGGGCGTGGACTCCGAAAGCGCGCGAGAACTGAAGCCCCGCCTCACGTCCAGACGTTGCGTAAGGTCCTGGAAGGAGCCCAGCAAACGCCGACGTCACAGGAGCGCGACGGAAGGTCCTCAACCCTGACGATCCACTGCGGAGCCGCGGCCTACGGAAGAGGATCATCGCAAGGTAGGCCACGGTCCACTAGGGGGGAGGAAGATGTCGGATACGGAGGAGAGCTTCACTGCCTCAACCCCCGCCAGCGCTACCGCTGCTGCAGTTATGCCCTTCACCATGCCCTATATCCCGGGAGCAGCTTGGCTACCCCAGTACTCAGGGGAGTCACATACCCTGCATGACTTTAGAGAAAAGCTGGATAGCCTCTTCCAGGTGTACCCCCTCACAGAAGAGCAAAAAGTGAGCATCCTGGTGGCCCAACTAACCGGGACAACCAAAAGGGAAGTAAAATCCTGGCCACCTCGGAGGATGACTGTCGCAGGGATACTAACCCGGCTGAAGGACACCTTTGATACCCGCACCTCAGCCGAGATTAAGCTTAGATTCTACGGGTGCAAGCAGCGAGCGCATGAGAGTATAAGGGACTATGCACTAAACCTACAAGAGGCCCTGAGGGCCATTAAGCAGACCGACCCTGATGGAGTGGGAAATGAGGACAGGCTGTTGACCGAACAGTTTATAGAGGGACTGTATTGTAATACCCACCGAACCCAGTTGCGGGCAATGGCCTTACAGGATCCCCATCTGGGCTTTGCACAGTTCAAGGACAGAGCCATCCGGGTGCTCCGAGAACCGGCACCGGGTGGCGTTGTGACCCACAAGCGCCCTGCTATCACTTACCACCAGGAGGCGGCGCCCTTGTCGGCAGGGCCTGTGGGAGCTGATGCGCAGGCTTTGGACAATGACCCGGCTCCAGACCTACACCATCAGGTCCAAGAGCTAGCTAAGAGCGTTGCTGCGCTAACCCGAACTGTGCAGTCTTTACAGGCTTCCACCCCAGGGAAGATCCAGCTGGCATCCGGACTGGAGGACATCCCGTGGCGTCGACCAAGGAGGACCCCACCGGCCAGAGGAAGACCCAGTGACCGATACAGCGAGGACGGACGACCCATCTGCCGCCGCTGCAATCAACCTGGACATATGGCAAGGTACTGTTCTTTAAACGGGCACAACCTGGGGTAGAGGGCCAACCCCCAGGAAAAAGATCACCAGGCCCATCGAACTGGCGCGACAGATATGTGGGAGGACGTCCAGTCTTGCCTGTGGTACTGGATGGCATTCCCATGAGTGCCCTACTGGACACCGGGTCACAGGTCACCACCATCCCGTACGTGCTCTTTAAGCAGTACTGGAATGACTCGGATATTACCCGCTACCCTGACGACGACTTGAGTATCATCGCCAGCAATGGCCAGCCCGTGCCACAGATCGGATTTAAAGAGGTGACCATCAAAATCGGTAGAGTCGAACTGGCAGCACAGGGACTGATCATTGTAGATATTGACAAACATGAGAGTCACCCAAAAATAACTCTAGGAACTAATGTAATTGAAAATTGTCTTGCAGAGGTGGTTTTCCTTTTACAGCAGGTTGCCAAGAACGCCAGCTCCAGCGAGCAGCGGGTGCTCCAGAAAGAGATCCGGGCACTGATGCGACGGCAACAGGTGGAACTCTCCGGCGGTGAGATTGGTAGCGTAAGAATGTGTGACCCTTTTCCTATTGCCATGCCCCCAAAAAGTGAAATGATGATTTGGTGCCGGGCAGCTATTGGTCTGAGAGGTAGAGATTACCAGGCAATGGTAGAACCAGTTTACTCGGACAGTAGGCCCACCATTTTGACAGCACGGGGGGTGGTTGATGTACGCCATGGGAGGGTGCCCGTTCGCATAATAAATATCGGGGAGAGGGAAGTGTACCTGCCCCGGTATGCCACGCTAGCCAAATTATATACCATTAACCAAAATTCTATACAATCTGTGGAACCCTTGCCTCCATCTCACCCGGAGGAAGGTAACGGCTCTAAGAAAAACATGGAGGACTGGTGTCAGCAACTACATCTGGGTACTGACTCCACTCCCGCACACCAGAAACAAGGAGTCTATCGGGTGGTTCAGGAGTACGAGAGAGTGTTCAGTAAACACCCGTTAGACTTCGGGTGAGTCAAGGGGGTAGAACACCACATCCCCACGGGAGACCATCCTCCTATAAAAGAGAGGTATCGACCCGTACCCCCTGCCCACTACCAACACGCCAAGGGGATGCTTAGAGACATGAAGGAGGCTGGGGTGATCAGGGATAGCTGTAGCCCCTGGGCAGCTCCACTAGTCTTAGTCCGAAAGAAAGACAACACCATGAGGATGTGTGTAGATTACCGGAAAATCAATCGTATCACACACAAGGATGCGTACCCCTTACCAAGGATAGAGGAGTCATTGGCTGCTTTAAGATCTGCTAACTTCTTCTCTACCTTGGATCTCACTAGCGGGTACTGGCAGGTTCCTGTAGCAGAGGCGGACCGGGAGAAAACCGCATTCACCACCCCTATGGGACTTAGCGAGTTCACCTGCATGCCGTTCGGACTCTGCAACGCACCGGGAACCTTCCAACGACTAATGGAGTGTTGTCTGGGCCACAGAAACTTCGAGACGGTCCTGTTGTACCTGGACGATGTCATCGTATATTCCAAGACGTATGAGGACCACCTGAAACACCTGGCGGAAGTGTTCGAAGCTCTGGCAAGTTACGGCCTAAAGGTGAAACCCTCCAAGTGTCACCTCCTGAAACCAAAGGTGCAGTACCTGGGCCACGTGGTGAGCGCTGACGGAGTGGCTCCCGACCCTGATAAGATCACCGCAATTAAGGAATGGCCAAGCCCCTCCAGCGTAAAAGAAGTGCGTCAGTTCCTCGGGTTGGTAGGCTACTACCGAAGGTTTATTCCCGGTTTCACCAAAAAGGCAGCACCTATGCAGGACCTCCTGATAGGCCAGTCCCGGAAGGCCAAGAACCAGAAGCCGCCCTTCAAATGGGAGGAGCTGGAAGAAGAGTCCTTCCGCCAGCTGAAGATGGCCCTCACGGGGGACGAAATCCTGGCGTACCCGGATTATAGCCAGCCCTTTATCCTCTACACCGACGCCAGTAACATCGGGCTAGGAGCCGTACTGTCCCAGATCCAGCAGGGGAAGGAAAGAGTAATCGCCTACGCCAGCCGAAAACTGCGACCCACCGAAAGGAACCCCGAGAATTACAGCCCATTTAAGCTAGAGTTCCTGGCCGTAGTATGGGCAGTCACCGAGCGCTTTAAGCATTACCTCGCTTCTTCCCGGTTCACCGTGTACACGGATAACAACCCGTTGACACACCTGGACACGGCAAGACTCGGGGCCCTGGAGCAGAGGTGGATGGCCCGTCTGTCCAACTACGAGTTCACAATCAAATACCGGGCAGGACGCTCCAATACCAACGCGGACGCCCTGTCCAGGATGCCCAACCTGCCGGACGGAGGAGAAGATCCGGAGGGACTGGAAGAAGTTGAACTCCCTGCGTTCCACCGTCATGGGACTATCCAGTATTCCCACCGGGTAAGGAGTAAGCAGGCTGCTACGTTGAACCCCTTACCCCACTACAACTGGGCGGAAACGCAAGACAGCGACCCTGCCGTCCGACTGGTGAAGGAGATGCTGACTCGGCCGGAGGCTCGCCTTGAACCAGACGCTCCGGAGGAAGCCAAACAACTATGGGCAGAGAAGAGTCGACTGTTCCTTTACAAAGGGAAGTTGTGCCGCAGAATGGTTAACTCCCGGACGCATGAATTACTCTGGCAAGTAGTGGTGCCACGAAGAGACGCAGCCATGGTGATGGAGGCATACCACGACGGAGCTGGACACTTCGGGTGGAAGAAGCTGGAGTTCCTGCTGCGCGAGCGGTTCCACTGGGTAGGCATGAGGGGAACCATCGAGAAGTGGTGCAGAGACTGTGGCCCGTGCAACCTGAGAAGGAAGGACCATGCCAGCCAGAAGACTCCCCTGCAGTCCATTGTCACCCGGCAACCGTTGGAACTGGTAGCCTTGGATCATGTAAAACTGACCCCAAGCAGAAGTGGCTACGTCTACGCGTTAACCATCGTGGATCATTACTCCCGGTTTCTGGTTGTCGTCCCCGTCAAGGACTTAACGGCTCAAACAGCAGCTAGAGCCTTCCAGCAGCACTTTTGCCGTCCACACGGGTACCCGGACCAAGTGCTGACGGACCAGGGACCTGCCTTTGAAGCGGAGGTCTTCCAGGAATTCTGCAATCTGTATGGCTGCCGGAAGATAAGGACGACACCCTACCATCCGCAAACTAATGGACTTTGTGAGAAAATGAACCAGGTGGTAATGGATCTTCTAAAAACGTTGCCCCTGGAAGAACGCAGTCTGTGGCCTGAGAAGTTGCCCGATCTGGTGGACCTATACAACCACATCCCGGTAGGTTCCACCAACTGTACCCCGGCTTACCTAATGAGGGCAAGACCTGGTAAGTTACCTGTTGACCTGGAAATGGGAGTCCTGACACCCGAGGACACTTCACCAGAAACAGACTGGGACACAGAGAGGCAGCAGCAGTACCGGAGAGTACAGGAGAGCGTGGAGCGAAGTCTCTGTCAGGCTAGGGAAAGACAAGAGAAAACTTACAACCAGTATGCTCCCGCTGTTCCCCTGGTACCCGGAGAGCAGGTCTTGAAGAGGAAGAGACGGCTCCACAAGTTGGACGACCAGTGGGAGAAGGACCCGTACACCGTACTGCCCTCAAGCCACGAGAACCCGAAGGTTTGTACCATCAGTAAAGACGGAGGGGAAACCACAGCCATTGTATCCCGGGACCACCTGAAGAAGTGTCCCGAACAACTGAGGAACCCTGAAGAGGAACAAGAAGACCATCGACCCGTAGAGGAAAGGGAAGATATGGTTAGTACTGTGCTCGGGGACTTCCCTCGGTCTTGGACTCAAGTCAATGGTGCAGTTGTGGTACCCGTACTCACCTTCCTCCAACCAGCATCCCAAGCACCTACGGAGCAACAGGTAGAGCTGGAAGAACAGCCGGTCCAGGAGGCAGAAGACTCCACACAAGCAGAACAGGAGGATCAACCCTCTGCTTATAGTGAGCCTGCCGTACCCCTAGTGAGACAAAGAGCCGGTAGACAGCTGCCCAGTTTACCCTTGACAGCTCCTACACCCTGTAGTTCAGGGCCAGACAGTCAGCTCCGTAGGTCCACTAGGGCCACTAGAGGCCAGTTACCCGCACGCTGGAGGATTTGAAGTGTATAAATTGTTTTATTTATGTTTATCTGTGTATTGTTGCTTGTGTATAATTTTGTGTTTCCAGTTATTTTTAGGAATCCTTGGTGGATTTACCGGGAATCCTTGTACATAGTTGGAGCGTAACCCAGGATGGACTAGAGACTGTTAAGGACTCGGGGTAGGACAGACCCCTACCTGGTTACGTCTCCCTGTTTTGGTGAAATGGACACCTTGCTTTCTTCAAAGACTGCACCCGGTTACGGACATGCCGTGACCACCTTTATGTGTTTCTTATTGTATTGTTATTGTTATATCTTGTTATGTTTTTCTAAAATGTGTTTAGTCCCGGAGTACTAAATTTTACTAGGGGGGAATGTGGCAACCCAGGGGTCTGGTTTCCACAGTAATGTAATGTTATGTCTGAGAGCAGGTGGGAGGTCCTTTGGTCAGGGATCCTGTGCATGCCACACCTCCTGCCCAGTCTTGGGAGGGGAAGAACTTCCCCTATATAAACCCGGGGCTGAAGCAGGGTTAGCAGTCAAGGAGAGTAGAGACACGAAACAGCAGAAGCAATACTACTACGAGTCAGGGGCTGGCAGCTGCAGAGCTCGCCCTGACTGAGAAGCTTTCTTACCGGACCCGGCGTCCGAGGCTGTGGGGACTAACTCTTACCCAGCAGCAGAAGCCGACCGGCAGGGGATTTCAGGTCCTCAGGCCCAGAAACCCGAAGGCACGGTCACACGCGTGGGACCAGCACCGCCATCGTGGAGCGGAAGCCATTAGAAGGCCCCGAGTCACCGGCCATACGGGTGAGCACCACACGGTACACTCAGGGACGTGGGCTACTTATATCCGCTTCTAGCAAGGTAGCCAGAAGAGTACAGTCAGTTTGGGAGGCCTACAACTCCGCCTGGCCAGGGGAGATCCCATCTGCTCAAGGACTGACCAGGCCCCGTTCACTAGCAAGTACTCCGGGAGGGTCTATCGTTGTTACCAGTAAAGACCCTGAATTACACCGCACCGTCTCTGAGTGGTTCCTGCTACCCCCATCATCCACATCTGCTGCCCTGAGGCCATACCCCTCCCGTTGGGGGTTATACCATCTACGCTGCACCATCCATCCACCGGCCTCAGCGGACTGTCCTGCAGCGGCAGCTCCATAGCTGCATTCAACGGGTGGCGTAGTCGTCCTACATCTACCGCTGTTACATCGCCGCTCAGTTTGACTCCCTGGGCACGGACCGGGTCACCGCCACGAGACTACAACCCTCAAGAGATTCGGCTCCGGGTAAGCTCCCGCGTGCGCAACGCAGCGCGACACAGGCCCAGGGGCGCGTCACATACCAGTCCTCTAATATAATCCAAAAATATGGAGGCAGCACACAGATGAAGTAGAAAAATTTATATTATGTAATAGCCCATGTAGCTTCAGAAAGGTGCACAATACTGGACCAAAATGTCGCCACATGGGCTATTAAATAATATAAATTTTTCTACTTCATCTGTGTGCTGCCTCCATATTTTTGTTTTAGATAGATATCAAATTGGAGGATGCTGAACCAAACTTTTGCTTATATATAAATAAATATATATATTTTATATATATGTATGTGGTATATATACATATATATGCACTGTGTGCTCAATTTGTATTTTTGATTATTCATTTTAATATTGAACAACTCCAGTGCAGTCGGTCAATTTAAAACGTTAATAAACCTGAACCCTGAATATTTAGGAAAATAAAAGTGAGGTTTTATCTTTGTTATGAGAATATCTCTGTGTGCAGAATTAATATTGTTTTTTTTAAACTCGTTTCTTGAAGGATTCTTTATAATAAATGTTACAAACATACAGCAATAAGATATAAATCCGAATCCTGTTACAAACATCAGTAAATATCCATTTTAAAACAATGTTGCAGGTATTGTATCACACATTTAACAACAGGTAACTGCAATACAGTAAAATATATTAATATATAGGACATTGAAGTATCGGAATTATGTGAATATTGCAGAGATCAAAGTATTTATTATTCAAGACAGGAGGACACTCTTCTTGATCCGTTTTATATCAGGAATCTCATCATCCCATGTATTTAGGAACCTGGAGCTCATCGGGCTACTACATATTTTTTTAATTTCTTTGATTATTATTATTTTTTCGTTTGAATAATTTATTATTTTTTATTCCTTATGGTTCATTTTTCATTATTTTTCATTATTTTTCATCTTTTATCTTTATTTTTCCCCTTTTTTCATCTTTATTTTTTTTATTTTACTTTATTTTTTATTCATTTTATTTTTTCCTTTATTTTTTTTCATCTTCATTTTTATTTTATTTTTCTTTCCTCTTATTTAGTCTTTTCCTCTATTTTTTCCCTACTTCTACACTTTTTATCTGCCCTTATCATGGCTTCACTTTCCACCTCTTTCTCTCTTCTCCTGTTTTTTATGACAATAAAACTTCCCCTCCCGTTTTCCCACCCATTCCTCATGTTCTGCTCCATCCGTTAGTGGCCTGACATACAGTACAGACCAAAAGTTTGGACACACCTTCTCATTTAAAGATTTTTCTGTATTTTCATGACTTTGAAAATTGTACATTCACGCTGAAGGCATCAAAACTATGAATTAACACATGTGGAATTATATACTTAACAAAAAAGTGTGAAACAACTGAAAATGTGTCTTATATTCTAGGTTCTTCAAAGTAGCCACCTTTTGCTTTGATGACTGCTTTGCATACTCTTGGCATTCTCTTGAAGAGCTTCAAGAGGTAGTCACTGGAAATGGTCTTCCAACAATCTTGAAGGAGTTCCCAGAGATGCTTAGCACTTGTTGGCCCTTTTGCCTTCACTCTGCGGTCCAGCTCACCCCAAACCATCTCGATTGGGTTCAGGTCTGGTGACTGTGGAGGCCAGGTCATCTGGCGTAGCACCCCATCACTCTCCTTCTTGGTCAAATAGCCCTTACACAGCCTGGAGGTGTGTTTGGGGTCATTGTCCTGTTGAAAAATAAATGATGGTCCAACTAAACGCAAACCGGATGGAATAGCATGCCGCTGCAAGATGCTGTGGTAGCCATGCTGGTTCAGTATGCCTTCAATTTTAAATAAATCCCCAACAGTGTCACCAGCAAAGCACCCCCACACCATCACACCTCCTCGTCCATGCTTCACGGTGGGAACCAGGCATGTAAAGTCCATCCTTATATGATAAGGTTCCGCTTTGTATCTTCTTTTACAGTTTGGGATAAAGTAGTTCTATATCAGGACTCTCCAGAGGACTTTGTACTTGGGGCTTCTTTGTGACCACCATTCAATCCCCCCACCTTCTATGTACCATCTGTTTCATTTTTGATAGTCCCATGTTAAGTATTTCTTAGTTATTTTTATTTTGCTTTGTACCCTGCATATTTATTTCCCCATAGAGACATGGTATCTTCTACACTATATATATTTTGGAGTTAGGCACCTGCCTACCTCCAACCCTGGTCTTCATGTATATTGTTTGGTGGCTCTTACAAACTGCAATATATATTTTTCACCATTGCTCATAGACTTGGTGTCTGTATCTGCCATATCTTGTGCTCCTCACTTAAGCATTACGTCATATCTATCTTTATAGTTTTATGTTCTGTATTATATTTCTCATGGTATGTCTTTTGTTTTTTTATTTGTTGCCTCTACAGTATATGTTTGAGAAAGGTCTTTGATGATGGAAACGTTACATGTAATACACACTGTCCATATGGACCACTGCAATAAAGGATTCACGTTTTTCACTCTACTCACCTCAGAGTGCCGGATTCTTTCTACTATTTGATTGATATGGATTGGGATCCTATCCGGGGACCTACAATTACCAGGAGTGCTGTATTTTGTTTCTACTACTTAATAACATCACTGTTTTATCTGTGGCAGATCTAGCGGTTCTCTGAATGCTGAGCTCTGTATATCCCCGCCCACACCACTGATTGGCAGCTTCCTGTGTACACTGTGCATAGGCAGAAAGCTGCCAATCAGTGGTGGGGGCTATGTTGGATTACCTGGCAGCAGGTTTACTAGTCATCTAATGATAATTTCCTGCTGATACTATTGTAAAAAACTGGCAAGTCCTTCGGTCGACAAAATGGACCAAGGAAATAGAGGTAGAAACCACTGTAGCACATTCTATTATTATTATTATTATGATTCAAAGGTGATTAACTGCTGGTAATTTTTGGAAACAATCAGCAAGCTGGATGGATTGATGGCTCCCAATCAGCCGAGCTCTTGTAACGCAGGAAGGTATTTTGTTATTCCTACATCACATGAATGTACAGAGGCTGACGACATCTCATTAATGCAAATGATCAGAGTAAGCTCCGCACAGACACTGAAGTAGCAGGGTATGCTGGGGGATTTCAGCTTTACAGAAAGACTTCAGCTTTATCTACTGTTATGTAAAGCCCTTTCCTCATTAACCTGAACACATGAGGGAACAGAGTCACAGCCTCCAGTATCCCTGAGTGCAATTTTTCTAGTCTGATTTTCTAGTCTGTTTTGCTTCAATTTCCTATAAAATGAAGGGCCTCTATGATCCTAACCCTATAAAAACAACCCCAATAAGGTCATAGGATTGGACTGCATCCATTTTGTTGGGATATCCCAGAGTGAATACTCATTGTTGGTCTGATGTATTGACCAAGCTCTCAATATGGCTAATTTATCCTTCACCCCTGGTGAGCGGGTTCTTCAGACCTGGGTGCTGTCAAGGTGATTAGGAGATCTACGCAGAGTGATGTGGATCCAAGGAGGCATTTCAAACTATGGGTTTATCCTCTGCTTAGCCAACAGGTCTCTAAAGGCCACTTCTTACTGGCTTTATGGGGAGCTACAGCGCAACCCTGACAAATTTTTCTCATTTGCCGCATGCACCTTGTAACCATTGATCGCCTGTTGGAGGAGCAGCTTCATCCTGGCCTTTAGTTCCTAAACACAACAATTAGGCGCTGTATTTCGGCAGAGAAACATCTTTTTATCGCCCTCAGGTAAGTTTAAACTGTGCCATTTGATTTGATTCTAGTGGTGCTTAATTTATAAGGAGGTGCTGCAGCCCTTCCTTTGTGGAGTGCTATGGCTCCTCACAAGCTTGGCTCTGTCTTTTGGTAAAACGTTCCTGTAAGTGTAATAGTGGGGAAGGACGTAGCCTTCCCTTGGCACTGAAGTAGTTAAAAGAAGTGTTCCTGTAGTTAGACCTCTCTGAACTGTTGGTAGGCCAAGCTAAGGGGTTTAGCTTGAGTGGTCCAGTCAGTAGAGTAGAGGGGGAACTTAGTGCCCTGATCAAGCCTTGAGTGTTGTAGAACTTGTTCCTGGCATAATTCCTTGTGGGCTGCAGTACCTGTAATCAGCCACAAGATGCCACTGTCCTGGGTGCAGATGTCAGGTTGAGTCTGCTAGCAGTGTTACAGACAGTGATGGGGTTAATGCTGTGTTATGACAGTCCACAGAGTGTGGGCACTTTAGGAAAATCCCTGTTTAGTTTCCAGAAGCAGGAAGTGATGATCAGTAAGAGATAGGACAGTGAACCATACGGGCAGCCTGAATATATGGTGGCTGGTAGGGTAGACGGGAGCTCCATACCCTCAGACAGTGGGATCACCAGTGTGAAAGTCTCCCTACGCAAGAGCAAGAGTCCTGTTAGCCGGCCGGAGAAACTCAAAGGACGTATTGAGGACCCGGGGCACTTCTAGTCTGCAGGAAGCAGAGGAAGATAAATAGGACTCCAGGCTAAGACGTGGGGGAGATATCGGATCCAGATCACTGTTGGTATTGCAGAAGAGTCTCTTGGGCTAGAGATTAGAGTCACAGAGATGCTTCACTTAAAGAGGGAACCAGGGCTGAAGATGTTGCCAGCGCCTGTGAGAGAGATAATAACCTGTCGGGCATTATCCATTATATCTGCCTGTAAATACTGTACATATTCCTCTTCCCCAAGTAAAGTCCAAGTTATGGTTAAGAATCTCGTGTCCTCTGAATTTATTGCTGCCCTGGTCCCAGAAGAGAAATGCCTGGAGACAGCCGCGATCGGATGGTTTGAAGTAAGTGGAGAGCCCAACATGCACAGCCACACATAAGAGGGAGGACATGAATTGTCTGTAGGGTGCCAGAGCGAGAGGGGGCTACAGCTCGCCCACGATTACCTTGCTGGGGCACCTTACATAAGCAAACCAAGAGATCTGTCCACAATCAGCTCTGCTAGGCCACATAAATGGAGCCAGTATGGTGGGCCTTCATTTAATTTTATATATGATGGGTTCTGGCGTCCATGTCACTTGTAGATAAATAAATGTGTTTTTTACATTTTAATAGCTTGGGCAAATACAGAATGATTTGACTCACATTATGGGATGTCCTTCCCCTCCTATTAATTATATACTGTGGTTACCAGGCACCATATAATTGCCCTCAGTCCACATAACAATTGCTCCACTAAACCACCCAAAAAGCAATAAAATGTTCAAGCACCTTGTGATTTATAGTTGATGCCAGTGTGGCCCTAAACAGTGGTGTGATTGGAGTCAGTTGGGCCCCGGTGTAAGATTTGGATGGCCCCCCATCCTGATTTTTTATATAGGTGTATATATACTGTACATATATACAGTATAGTGAAAAGGCAACTTTTCGTTCCAAGCAGTGCAATGGTATACAATTGATATATTAAATAGGTGCAGCAATGATATCAAAAAATAAACATTCCAACACATCATAAAAATTACATATATAAAGTGCTTACATAAGATCCTTCCTTCTTTGTCCCAATTCCACAAAATGCTTTCACATAGGTAAATCTAATTTCTTTTTCCTAATTGTATATCGATGGTGGTTTATTCTAGTTTTAAAATCCCAAGTTGTTTTCCCCACATATAACAATTTACATGGGCATTGTAAAACATAGATAACATATTCAGTATCACATGCCATATAGAACTTGATATTAAATATTGTTTGAGACATGGGATGTTGGAAATTCTCACCCTTTAACATATACATGTTACACGCATGCCGCTAGGTTCAGATAGGGGAGAGACAGGTTACATGAATTCTTTGGAATCCTGGGGGAACCGTTACTCAGGGAGACCATAGACCATGTGCTGCAGCTTCTCTCAGGCACACAGGGGTATTGACCCTCAGGCACAGACACGTAGGTTGTTTCACTTGCTGACCAGACACACTTGACAAGAGTCCTTATAAACGGTAGAACAGTAGCTTTTAATAAGAAACCGCACAGCCAGTGCATTAAGTCTTATGAGCAACAAACTCCAGTGACAAACAGTACAGTTTCCTTAGCAGCACAGCAGTTCACAGTCTTCCCAGTAGTACAGGACAACACAGTTCTAATGCAAAGGCACATTAATGAGCACAGCATTCTTTACAGCAGAGGGAGATGGAGGACGGGGGGGGGGTGGGTTTGCTGAGGGAGATGATCCCTATGACACCATTTCCTACAGTCCTTATCTTTCTGCCTGACAATACTCTGCATTGTTAGTTCAGGAACTCTCTCTGACCTGTGCTTAGCTTCACTCCTGACTTGAATCCTTTTCAATTGCAGGGGCGCTTCTGTGAGATACAGAACACACACACCACCTTTCTCTTTGGCTCCAGCCAGACAGTACACAACTTCCCCACAATCCCCCTGGGGCTCTGCTAAAACACTCCCCTTCTCCTGTGACTGTGTTAACCCCTCTAGTTGCTGGATGCTTCTGGAGCACAACACTTCCTGTCTCATATACCTGTGTAACTTCTAATAGTTGCTGAATGCTTTTAAAGCAACAACACTGCTTCTGCATGCCACACATTTCTCTCCTTTTTGAATGTCGTCTTCGACATTCGTCTTAATTGGTCAATCTGACCAATTCTGAGACAGTGGTGAAAGTTGGATAACTTTATATGCAAATTGGCATTGTAAAATTAGTATAACGTTCATAAACATTGATAACAACCTAATTTTATAACCTTTTTCTTGTAGGATGCCTGTAAGAAATAAACAATTAACACAATTAAAACACTAAGCATCTCTTCAGCTGGAGCTTTTCGGACATCTTCAACCAGCTCTCTCTCTCTATGCTTTAACAGTTCTTTGTTTCTACAAAGTCTTTTAAGGAAAATCAAAGCATGAAAACAAGTCTTTCCACCAGGCAAAATCTTCAATACTGCCTCACGTTGGTGAATACCACTCAAGTGGGCTTACCTAGTCCACAGGCAGAGATACCTGTTTCCATTCGACAGTCCTTGGCACTTGACTCGGTTCAGCAAGTGTCTCATACGTCAGCATAATGGGCCTCCTCACTTCTCGCGTCGACATCCTCCTGGTGGGTTGTTCCTCAGAGAACACGGGTTCTTCGGTCACAGAAGTTTCTTCCTCCGCACTCATTTCCCATGCATCCTCAGATGCTCATGGAGCTGCCTCTGTAAGTTCCTATACTTCTCCTGAGTCGCTTGTTTCCGCACAGTCTGGTAATTTTGCTCCTCCTGAGTGTCTATCGGTCTCTTCAGGAGCCGGTGTTCGATCATCAGATCTGAATTGGACTTCATCTATACTCCTTGGTACGAACTCTGGAGCCTCAGGGTTTAGTTCACTCTCCTGAGGATGGTACATCCCTCTCCTTGCTGGTCCGAGAAATACAATGGTGTGTTCTTCTCCATCGGAACTTTCAAGGTCACTATCCACCTCCGGAGCTTCAGTCTGTGGTGGTCTTTTAGTCGATCTAGAAAGATGTCAGTCTACTTCTGGGAAGTCTTGCTGTGGTGGGAGATAGTCACAGGGTAGTAGTAAATTCCGATGGACTATTCTGGTTTTCTTTTCTCCCATTTCCAATCGGATTTCATACACTGGGCTTTCCTCCTTACGACCACATACACCTTGTCTTCCCAGTACGAACAAAGTTTTCCTGGACCGCCTTTCTCACGTACGTTCTTGACTAGCACCTGGCTTCCCGGTGCCAATTCTGCTCCATAGCATTTTCGATCATAGTACTCCTTACTCTTGCTCAGTCCTTGCGTAACTACTTTGGACGCTATATTGTATGCCTCTGCCATCCGTTCCTTCCATTTCCGAACGTACTCGGGATACAATCTGTAAGTCTTTGACACCGGAGTATGGAACATGATGTCGATTGGCAGTCTTGGCGACAATCCATAAAATAGGAAAAAGGGTAAGCAACTCGTTGGACTTTGTACAGTTATAGGCATGTACCACTTTTGACAGAGAACTCTTCCAGTCTTTCTTCTCATCAGCAGTTAAAGTGTGCAACATTGACAATAATGTTTGGTTAAAACATTCCACTTCATAGGGCGTTTTGTGGGATCTCTGAATTCTACAGAACTTTCCGGGCTTGGCAAAGTGCTGATTCTCAAATTTTTTTTCTTGGTCGTGGTGTAACCTTGTAGGGAACCCAAACCTCACAGCAAACTCATTGAAGATCTTCTCTGCCGCTGTTCGACCTGATGTATTGGTGGTGGCATATGCTTGAGCAAATCGAGTCAAATGGTCCATCACCACCAAGAAGTATTCGTAACCATCCTTGCACATCTCGAGATGTAGAAAGTCTATTGAAACCATCTCAAACGGATACGTAGTTTGGATGTTTCCCATAGGTGCCCGGGTTGATGTGTTGGGACGTTTATCTTTCAGACACCCACACTCCCTGGTCACATACCTCTCAATACCTCTCTGTATGTACGGCCAGAAGAAACGTTCATGGATCAAGTTGGTTGTCCTTTCCACTCCCAGGTGTCCCATATTTTCATGTAGTTCTTTGAAGACCAACCTACGGAATACTCTGGGTAGTACCAACTGCTGTTTTTGTCCTCCTTTACGATACAGGATACCGTCTTCACTGAGGTAGAGCTTCGTCCATTCTTTAATTAAAACAGATACTGCTGATGACTCATTGTCTCTCTCTCATTTACTTGGAAACCGATTTTGGTCCACATAAAGTAGTATTCTACCAATTATCTGATCTTCCCGTTGTACTCTCATTTTGGTAATTGTTGAATAGACCGGGGGTGATCTTGTTCTCTCATTTTTATGGTGTTTTCCACCATCAACGGACACCATAATGGTGTGTCTTCCTCCTGATAAGCTTGTACTGCTTGGGCAGTGATCTCAATTGCTTCCAGACTGACTTCCTCCGAACATTCTTGCATGAACTCCTCAGGCTCTACTGGCATTCTTAACAATCCGTCAGCATCCACATTGCATTTTCTTGGCCTGTACTTGATGCTGAAATTGAAGTCAGCTAGTTCAGCGACCCATCTTTGACCCGTTGCATTCAGTTTGGCTGTAGTAAGGACATAGGTGAAAGGGTTTTTGTCAGTGCATACCTCAAACTCTTACCTGTAGTAGAGATAATCTCTAAATCTCAGATAGCCCATTTCAATGCCAGGATCTCCAATTTTCCAGAATGTAGATGGTAATTCTTCTCGGCGTCTGTCAACGTTCTAGAACCGTAACTGATGACTCTCATTTTTCCATCTTGATGCTGACACAGGGCAGCTCCCAGTCCAACTTGAGAAGCGTCACAATGAAGAACAAATAGTAAATTGAATTCATGATATCCCAAGGTTTTACCAGGTAGTCTACTAGTACTTCCAATAACTCCTGGTGGTCTGCTGTCCAGAGAATGGGCTGTTAGGACGAAACGGCGTTCTTTCTTTTAAGCTCGGTCCTACCCGCATTCTTCTTTTTCTCTGTGAATGTTGTTGTCTCTGTCCTCCCCCCCAAGAGGAGGTATAGTGGGGCGACAATCCTGGAGAAGTTCCGAACGTAAGTACGATAGTAGGAGAGGAATCCTAATATCTGCATCAACTCCCCAACGGTCGAGGGCTTCCTGTCTTTTAAGGCCAGTACAGGAGCGATTTCTGCTGGGTCCATGGTATATCCTTCTCTGGACACAATTTTCCCTAGAAATCGGACTTGTCTTTTGAACAGTTCACACTTCTTTGGGGTTAACTTAACTCCATGTTGTTGATATCGTTGAAATATGGTCCTCACGTGTTCAACATGCCAGATTGGTGTCGGGAAGTGAATTTTTCCTCAATGATGTAAATTGGCCTATACCGCATGGTATAGGAATAGCGGAATAGCTGCAGTGCACAAGAAATAGGCTGAACTGGATGGACGTTTGTCTTTTTTCAGCCTTATAAACTATGTAACTATGTAACATGCTCCCGGAAGGTTTTGCTGTGTACCACATTGTCATCCAAGTACGGCTGGCAGATATCGTCCCTCAATCCTTCTAAACATGACTCCATGCTCCTCTGAAATTCTGCTGGAGCTGAACTGAGCCCAAACGGTATGCAGATCCACTCATATAATCTCCATGGTGTGATGAATGCTGTCAGAGGTCTACTGGACTCTTCGACAAACCCTTGGTGGTATGCCTTACTCTGATCGAGGACAGAGAACCAGGTGCTTCCTGATAGGCTATCCAGCATATCTTGGATCTTTGGTATCGGGTGTCGATCAGGTACTGACTTTCGGTTTAGTTCCCTGTAATCACAACAGAGTCTCAACGTACCATCCTTCTTCCTAACACAGACAATAGGAGAGGAATAAGATGACTTCAACTTTTGAACCCAACCTGTGTTGATGAGATCTTGTAAATATTCTTTCACTTCACAATGTATTGGTTTTAGCACAGACGTGTACAGTAACTTCTGGTTACTGGGGTCGTGTCTTTCAAATTGATTTTCACATGCAACGACAGGATACAGCCTATATCAGAGTCATCTTTGGAGAACGCATGACACTATTCTCTCAGCATTTGTTTTGCTACCGCTAAATCTTCAGCACACAAGTGTTCCAGAGGTACTGGAGGATCGCAGGACCCCGAGGTGGGTTGCACAATTTCCTCCCCTGGGCAACTCCTGTTCCTTGGTGGGGAGACTGAATTCACTGTAGACACCTGGGCTGGTCTCACACTGGCTGGATATACTGTTTTAACGGTTTCGATGTGACCTAACACAGTCTTTGGATCGAGTCTAATTTCGTGTTTCGTAGTATTCATCACCGGTACTGTCATTTGAGCAAACCCACCAGTAGGAATCGTAAGCACAGTATCATCTTGAACTAGGCCTTTCAGAAGTTCTGAGGAGTCTTTTGGCATGAACAGTCTTTTCTGGACTTTTCTTCCTGGTTCTACCCTGACTCCACACGTCACCCCCACCATTTGGTTTGCAGGGATGATGGTTGGGCGCAAGCCTACCTTGATTTCTTTTAGGTCCATTGTATTCTCTGCTTTCTTTACTCTATGAATCACGTTTTCCGCCACGGCGTTGGGTGTGGCGAGCCATGTTGAGATTGCATCCATCACCAATGCCCCTGTCTTGTGTTTTGTGAAGACCTCACTGATTACATTATAACCCAGAATAGGATCCTCTGCCACATTCTGATCACTGGTCATGAGAAAAGGTACCAAAAGCTTGATGGTGTTACTGTTCTTCGTGGCTCTGAGTTGGAAAGTCACTTCCGCCCAGTCTATGAAAGAGATGTTGGTCTGGTTGACGGCTTTTCCGTGGAGTTCCGCTGGTCCCAAGAGTTATTTTAGTGATCGAAGGCAAGTGTGGCAGGTAGCGCCTTCTCCATTCTTCATTTACAAGGCTCCCTTGGGCTCTTGTGTCCCACAGTGCTTTTACTAGGAGTCCATCTAGCTGGCACTGTATAAAGCTCCATTCACCGATTAGGCTGATGAGGCTGTCTTTACTGACTGGGGAATCCTCCTCCCAGGAGTACATCGTTTGACCTCCGCACTGGGAATTAAGTAACTGATGCCCCTGTCTCCCTTGCAGCTGTTGTAGACGGGAACACACTTGGGGATAGTACTGACGCAGCCGTTTTACCTCATGCGCTGTTCTGGGGTTTGGTGAGATTTGGATTTGCTTCTGGGGCCTCCTCCATGTCGCAGTTACCAGTCGCCCCACACTGGTAACCTCCTGTCTTTTAACCCAAATGACCGTAACCATTGGCATTCCTTGGCATAATGTCCTTCCTCACCAGATCTTAGACAGTGGACACACACCGTACTCTGATTTAATCAACGGCACACTTCACAAGCCGGGTATCTTCGGTTTTGGAACCCACTCCTGGGTCTGAGGGATACCGGTTCTGGCTTGGAACAAATCAACTTTTTCACCTCAATCAACTCGGCTCACAGTTCTCCTATTACTTCCTCCCAGTCAGCCCTGGCAAGCCTCTCTTTTGTTGGTGATTTAAGGTTCCCTCTCGGAGGTGGCATTGGAGGGTCTCCATGATGATCTTCGGACTGGCCACCGGGGGTCAAGAACTTCTTCTGGACTAGTCCAGCATCAAACTTCTCTTTCGCTTCTACATCTCTGAATGCAAATAACAGTCTATCCTTCAGTTCAATTGCTCTGAACAAGAAATTTTGGGTGATTCATTATTTTTCTGTGAGAGGTTAATGAGTCAGTTTAACAATTCTGAAGTACTCTCTTCTTTATAGTGCCCTTTTAAAATCATCTTCAGCTGTTGCAAGGTCAATTGACTTTTCATTTCAAGCATACTACGGAGGTTCAGTCCTCGGCTGATTGCTTTCACCACCCCCTCAAAGATCTCATCTGGCCTTTCTGTAAGCCTGCATCGATCTGGTGCAACAAGTTCCTATAAAACAGTCTGTCTTTCTGTTCACATGCTCCAATCTTGAATTCTTTCCTTATGGTGATTTGTGGTGTTACAGAGGATTGTCTCCCTGATTTATCTAACCCGAGCAGGTTAAAGGTTCTGTCTGAGTCTATCACCCGTTCAGAGGTTTTGGTCGATTCCTGCAGGGCTGTTGTTAGGGCTTTGAATTGTTCTTTCAATTCCTGTAGTTCAGTCTGTGGACAATACTCTGCACTGTTAGTTCTGGAACTCTACCTTACCTGTGCTTAGCTTCACTCCTGGCTTGAATAATTTTCACTTGCAGGGGCGCTTCTGTGAGATACAGAACACACACACCTCCTTTCTCTTTGGCTCCAGTCAGACAGTACACAACTTCCCCGCAATCCCCCTTGGGCTCTGCTTAAACACTCCCCTTCTCCTGTGACTGTGTTAACCCCTCTAGTTGCTGGATGCTTCTGGAGCACAACACTTCCTGTCTCATGTGCTTGTGTTACTTCTGATAGTTGCAGAATGCTTTTAAAGCAACAGCACTACTTCTGCATGTCACATACAGTATATGTCTAACAAGGCTCAGGGGAGCAGTATTATTACAAAGCTGTACAGAAGGAGCATTATTACTGTGTAGGAGCACAGAAGGGGCACTGTTGCTGTGTGGGATACAGCAGGCAGCAGGGAGTACTATTACTGAGGAGGGAGGGCACAGATGGGGCAGTATAACTGCCTAGGGCACTGGCTATAGTACAATATAGTTTGCATAGAGGTGGTAGAATTTGAGGATGGTCCTGGAAAAGCAGTAAGCCAAATATTCTTCTATGTTACATTTTGCAGGAACGAATTATGGATGGGAGAAGTGGTCATGGTTGTCTGCCCACAATGGAAAAGAAGTGGGAAAATGAATGACTATGATCATTGAGAACGTCACTGGTGAGAACCTGTAAGGTACACATATTTATGGTCTGCAGATCACTGCTGTAGAACTGATATTACCATTATATGGTCACGGTATGGTGCCAGTTTCAGTCCTAGTACAATGGTGTTGATTAATGATCACTATGGTGGTTTAATCACTACTGTACAAGTTGGTAATATGTTATGGTCTTGTGGTATTTGTCTGTTATATTGCAATAGTATTGCAGTATTAACATTAAATCTTAAATAGCGGTATTATTAGAAATATAGGTCTTGCAGTAAATCTTAATTTTCTCCAAGGAGGGTAATATAAGTAATAAAGACCCCAATCTAGGGAAGGAGGGCGGATAGCATGGGCCTGTGTGCTTTGAATTGCCAGGGCTGAATTTTAGTCTGAGTCTGTCCCTGATTGTGCTCATCCACAGTATGCACTAGGGGGCGATTCAAGCTTTCTTGGCAGACTATTTGAGTCGAAAATTCACAGATTTTTGCACAAAAGTTAGTTGAGCAAAAATGTTGCAACTTTTGGTGTTTTTATGCCAAATTTGCCAATTTTTTATAAAAAATATTGAAGGAGATAGAAGAAATGGATGTGGCCTCAGGCTCTTGAATAGATTGACTATAATTAATGCCACAATATGGCATAAAGTTTAGCAGAAGTCTATGACCGAAGTACATATCTGACAATGGCGCACACATAGATGAGCTAAATTCATTATGAAGCATGTGTAAGATGGCTGCCGGACATGTCCTTGAGGGGAGATATGTATCACTGAGTTTGGCAGCTTCAGTGATGTAAAATAGGGAAAGCATGCTCCAGCACACATAGTGCTGAGAGGGTTAATAGGGCGTATCGGAGCCGGTTTTTACGAGCAGCCATAAGAGATGGGTGGAAGTGGCTGCTCACATATCCCCACCCTGGGGTGTGGTTTGCTGTAAATAAAATGGAGGCCAAGTGTCCCATTTGGTGTCTGTGTCTGGAGACGTGTGGATCTCCAGTGTGTTGGTCTGTGCTAAGGCCATGAGAACTGGACACTGACTTCTAGCGGGCGAACCCGCACCATTGCATGGACATTTTGCTTGTGTTTTCCCTTTGTGCTGGAAAAGGCTGTCTTTTGTTTGCCTATGCTAAGCGGTTTATGAAGTCAGAATACAGAATAAACCTGCCTGAATATTTTTATGAAAACTTTTCCTGTTCCTACCTGAACCGTGGCTGAGTGAGTACCAAACCCCTTCAATTGGTGCTAGAAGTGTGGGCAAGATTCCAGGAAAACGTGTTCCTGCTACAGAGATCAGTGGATGCCTGGGTAAAGGCCGCTAGCCAGCCAGAGATTTCCGGCACTGTGAAGGAACTACTCAAACATCTGCTGCAAAGCCAACAGCAACAACATCAACAGCACTTGCAGAGCCAGCAGAGCCTGCAACAGCAGCACCGGGAACAGCAACAGATGCAGCAAGAGACTAATAAACTCCTGATGCAGCAGATTCAGCAGCAACAACGGCAGATGAAACTTCTAGGAGAGCCCTGCAAAAGATGACTCCAGGTGATGACGTCGAGGCATTCCTGATGGTCTTTGAGAGGGTGGAGGAGTGGGAGAGATTGCTTCCGGAGCAGTGGGCGGAGGTGCTGGCACCATATTTAACGGGCAAGCTGCAGAAAGCCTATCATGACTTGGCCCTGCAGGATGCAAAGGAATATGCCAAATTGAAAACAGAAACTTTGGCACACTTGGGAGTGACTCTGACTGTCAGGGCACAACTGGTGCACCGCTGGACCTACTGCAGTGACAAATCTCCTCGGTCCCAGATGTTCGACTTCCTGCACCTGGTTCAAAAGTGGTTGCAACCTGAATCCTCCTCCACTGCACAGCTTGTGGAAAGGGTCATCATGGACTGGTTCATCCACTCCTTTCCAAGGTTGGTGCAAGCCTGGGTTGCCCAGGGAGATCCTCATAATGCCGATGATCTGGTGGAGTTGATGGAAAGATACCAGGCGGTGAAAAGTTCCTTGGGAAAGCCCGGGGTCGTAGCATCTCCATACTGGGATCCCCAAAAGGGGGTGGACACCCAAAAGAGGGGAACTAGAGCCACATCTGGGGGGTGCACTAGAGTCCAGGAGGGGTCTGAGTTGCTGCCAAAGGTCCCGCCCCTTAACATAGTATGTTGGCGATGTCACAACCCAGGTCACATTGCCGCCCGGTACAATATGACAACTGAGCCAATGGACTTCAGCGCAGGACGGCGTTGCTCATATATTGCATATCCTGCCTGGAGTGCTGTCCCTCAACCAGGCGAGAGACCGCAGGCATGCCTCGTGTCGGTGAATGGTATGCAAGTGACTTCTTTGTTAGACTCGGGGAGTTTGGTAACCCTTGTAAGGGCCACAGTTCCTCATCAGCTGGTTCCGGGGAAAAAGGTCGGCGTCCTTTATATCCATGGGGACGCTAAGGACTACCCTGTGGCCCGAGTGCTCATAGACACAAACTGTGGCACCGAGTCCCATAAGGTCGGCATAGTCAAGGACCTGCTGTACCCTGTGATAATAGGGCGGGACTTTGCCTTGTTTTAGGACTTGTGGGAGAAAGGGAGGAAGCCAGGTTGTCCGGACAGCAACCAGGTTGCTCCTGAAGAAACCTTATCGCAGGCCACCGCCAACGGGTTTCCTTTTAGTGTGCTTGTTAGGGATGAGGATGAGGCAGCATCCCCGGAGGCCAATATTCCTGAGCTGGAGGTGTCCGGGGGAAACTTTGGAACCACCCAACTCAGGGACTTAACTCTAAAAGGGGCATTTGATAATGTCACTGTTCTGAATGGTGGTGCTCAAGAGGCGGGGGCTGACACCCGATATCCATACTTTGCGGTGAATGGGGAGTTGCTATATTGGGTCACCAAGCTCAAAGGGGCGTTAATCGAGCAGTTACTAGTGCCAGGGCCGTACAGACGCAGGGTGTTAGATAGGGCCCATACACATGTCTTAGGTGGGCATCTGAGGGTAGAAAAAAAACAGGAAAGGATCCTCCAGAGGTTCTACTGGCCCGGTTGTCACTGAGAAATCATGAATTATTGTAGGTCCATTCCCACTTGTCAGCTAACCTCCCCTGTGGCTCACTTCTGTAGCCCCTTAGTGCCACTACCCATCATTAAGGTTCCATTCGATCGCATCACCATGGATCTAGTGGGGCCCATGGTCAAGTCCGCCAGAGGACATCAAAGGAGGTGAAGCACATGCTGAGTCTAGGGGTCATTGAAGAGCCCAAGAGTGGCTGGTCCAGTCCCATAACCTTGGTGCCGAAACCAGATGGAGAATGGCGGTTCTGCAATGGCTATAGGAAACTAAATGAGGTCTCTAAGTTTGTTGCATACCCAATGCCAAGGGTAAAAGGACTAATTGAAAGGCTAGGGCCAGCCAGGTACGTTACCACCCTTGACCTTACAAAATGGTATTGGCAAATTACCATGTCCCAAGAGGCCAAAGAGAAGACGGCCTTTGCAACGCCGGATGGGTGTTTCCAATACACCAGGATGCCGTTTGGGTTGCAAGGAGCTTCGGCTACCTTCCAGAGAGCCATGGACCGGATCCTATCTCCCCATAAGAAGTATGCAGCGGCTTACTTGGATGATATTGTGATGTACAGCCAGGATTGGGGAAGCCAACTGAGCAAAGTCCAGGCGATATTCAATGCTCTACGGAAAGCGGGGTTTTCCATCGACCCGAAGAAATATGCCATGGGCATGGAGGAAGCCAGATATTTGGGATATGTTGTAGGCAGAGGCGTGATAAAGCCCCAAATAAATAATATTGAAGTGATCCACAACCTCTCTCAAAAAAACTGGTCAGAGCCTTCCTGGGCATTGTGGGACACTATCGCAGGTTCATCTCTAACTTTGCCATGATAGCCACCCCTTTGACAGACCTCCTGAAAGGGACAAAGTCGGCTATGGCTAAGTGGTCTCCAGAAGCTGAGACTGCTTTCCAGGAGCTAAACAGCCAGTGCTGGTGGCACTGAATTTCTCAAAAGAGATTGTGATCTAGATGGACGCATCAGGTGTAAGACTGGAGGCTGTCCTATCACAAGAGGTGAACGGGCAGGAGCACCCCATAATGTATCTAAGCCGGAAGCTGACATCTTGTGAGAAGAATTACTACATAGTGGAGAAGGAATGTTTGTCCATCAAGTGGGCGTTGGACACCCCGAGATACTACCTCTTAGGCAGAAAGTTCAGGCTGGTATCAGATCATGCCCCACTAAGGTGGATGAGGGAGAAGAAGGGGAACAATGCCCGAGTGACCAGGTGGTTCCTAGCCCTCCAGGACTTTAGCTTCCATGTAGAGGATAGGCCTGGGAAACTGCATGGCAATGCTGATCCTTTGTCGAGGGTCCACTGTATGTTACCAGAAGGTGCCAATCACCCCGGCTTTGGGCAGAGGGGGGTATGTAAGATGGCTGCCGGACATGTCCTTGAGGGGAGATATGTATTGCTGAGGTTGGCAGCTTTAGTGATGTAAAACTGGGAAAGCATGCTCCAGCACACATAGTGTTGAAAGGGTTAATAGGGCGTATCAGGGCCGGTTTTTACGAGCAGTCATAAGAGATGAGTGGGAGTGGCTGCTCACATATCCTCACCCGGGGCGTGGTTTGTTGTAAAAAAATGGAGGCCAAGTGTCTCATTTGATGTCTGTGTCTGGAGACGTGTGGATCTCCAGTGTGTTGGTCTGTGCTAAGGCCGTGAGAACTGGACAATGACCTCTAGCGAGCGAACCCGCACCATTGCATGGACATTTTGCTTTTGTTTTCCCTTTGTGCCAGAAAAGGCTGTCTTTTGTTTGCCTATGCTAATCAGTTTATGAAGTCAGAATATACCTGCCTGAACATTTTTATGAAAACGTTTTCTGTTCCCACCTGAACTGTGGCTGAGTGAGTACCAAACCCCCTACACGTGCATCTCTTATTGAATCTGGTGCATCTTACTCCAGCGGATGTTGGGTAAAGATTGGCTTATAAAAAACCAGCCTACATGTATTACCCCCTTAGTGCAGTTTTTTGCAATAGTTGTATTGTGATGTTAGTGTGTATATCGCTAACTGACATGTCTATGGTTAGTTTATGTGTAGAATTCTGATATTAGTGTGTATGGCTTCACTAAAGCTGCAGCAACTACATAAGGATTGTCTGTATTAAATTTCTCATTGTAATATTAATATAATTTATGTAAAAGAAAATGCAGTATATGTATAGTAAAGATTATCTTTTATTTAAAAAAAATACAAGATACTGTAATTCTCATGTAACTGTGGACTGGATACAGGGCACATGATGCTTTGGCTCTGTAGAATTAGATAAATAAAAAAAAAAACACAAAGAAAAAATAACATGAAGAAACATGAGATGGGGAATGTCCTTAATGTTCAAAAGTAATCTGGTTTCTTGATCACTTCATTATATATTATTATAAACCATTTTATTTTTTTGAGAAAGAACCAATGCCTGATCCTTCTTATGGAGTGATGACAATGCCAGATCCTTCATCCTGACCGATTATTTTGTGCCTGTGTGAACTCTGTGTGGCATTGACCTGGTCTCTAATCTGAGCTGCTGTTAACCTGCGATTTCTGAGGCTGGTGACTCCTCAGAAGCAGAGGTGACTCTTGGTCTTCCTTTCCTGAGGCGGTCCTCATGTGAGCCAGTTTCTTTGTAGCGCTTGATGGTTTTTCCAACTGCACTTGGGGACATTTTCAACGTTTGCCCAATTTTTCTGACTGACTGACCTTCATTTCTTAAAGTAATGATGGCCACTCGTTTTTCTTTACATAGCTGCTTTTTTCTTGCCATAATACAAATTCTAACAGGCTATTCAGTAGGACTATCAGCTGTGTATCCACCAGACTTCTGCAAAACACAACTGATGGTCCCAACCCCATTTATAAGGCAAGAAGTCCCACTTATTAAACCTGACAGGGCACACCTGTGAAGTGAAAACCATTACCGGTGACTACATCTTGAAGCTCATCAAGAGAATGCCAATAGTGTGCAAAGCAGTCATCAAAGCAAAAGGTGGCTACTTTGAAGAACCTAGAATATAAGACATATTTTCAGTTGTTTCACACTTTTTTTGTTAAGTATATAATTCCACATGTGTTAATTCATAGTTTTGATGCCTTCAGTGTGAATGTACAATTTTCATAGTCATGAAAATACAGAAAAATCTTTAAATGAGAAGGTGTGTCCAAACTTTTGGTCTGTACTGTATATATATACACACAGGTGCTTCTCACAAAATTAGAATATCATCAAAAGTTAATTTATTTCAGTTCTTCAATACAAAAAGTGAAACTCATATATTATATAGAGTCATTACAAACAGAGTGATCTATTTCAAGTGTTTATTTCTGTAAATTTTGATGATTATGGCTTACAGCCAATGAAAACACAAAAGTCATTATCTCAGTAAATGAAAATACTTTATAACAACAGCTTTAAAAATGATTTTAAAATCCGAAATGTTGGCCTACTGAAATGTATGTTCACTAAATGCACTCAATACTTGGTCGGGGCTCCTTTTGCATCAATTACTGCATCAATTCGGCGCGGCATGGAGACGATCAGCCTGTGGCACTGCTGAGGTGTTATGGAAGCCCAGTTGCTTTGATAGCAGCGTTCAGCTCGTCTGCATTGTTGGGTCTGGTGTCTCTCATCTTCCTCTTGACAATACCCCATAGATTCTCTATGGGGTTAAGGTCAGGCAAGTTTGCGGCCAATCAAGTACAGTGATACTGTTGTTTTTAAACCAGGTATTGGTACTTTTGGCAGTGTGGACCGGTGCCAAGTCCTGCAGGAGAATGACATTTCAATCTCTAAAAAGCTTGTTGGCAGAGGGAAGCATGAAGTGCTCTAAAATTTCCGGGTAGACGGCTGCGCTGACTTTGGTCTTGATAAAACACAGTGGACCTACACCAGCAGATGACATTTCTCCCCAAACCATCACTGATTGTGGAAACTTCACACTAGACCTCAAGCAGCTTGGATTGTGGCTTCTCCACTCTTCCTCCAGACTCTGGGAAATTGATTTCCAAATGAAATGCAAAATTTACTTTCATCTGAAAACAACACATTGGTCCACTGAGCAACAGTCCAGGTCTTTTTTTCCTTGGCCCGGCTAAGACGCTTCTGGAATTGTCTATTGGTCATGAGTGGCTTGAAACAAGGAATGCGACACTTGTAGCCCATGTTCTGAATATGTCTCTATGTGTGGGCTCTTGAAGCAATGACTCCAGCAGCAGTCCACTCCTTGTGAAACTCCCCCAAATTTTTGAATGGCCTTTTCTTAACAATCCTTTCAAGGTTGCGGTTATCCTGTTTTTTTGTGCACCTTTTTCTACCACACTTTTTAACCTTTTGTGGCTTACCCTCCTTGTGGAGTGTGTCAATGGCTGCCTTCTGGACATCTGTCAAGTCAGCAGTCTTCCCCATGATTGTGGAGCCTACTGAAACAGACTAAGGGACCTTTTTAAATGCATAGGAAGCCTTTTCAGGTGTTTTTTGTTAATTATTCTAATTTACTGAGATAATGACTTTTGTGTTTTCATTGGCTGTAAGCCATAAACATCAACATTGACAGAAATAAACACTTGAAATAGATCACTCTGTAATGACTCCATATAATATATGAGTTTCACTTTCTTTATTGAAGAACTGAAATAAATTAACTTTTTGATGATATTCTATTTTTTTGAGAAGCACCTGTAAATAAATATATATATATATATATATATATATATATATATATATATACAGTACAGACCAAAAGTTTGGACACACCTTCTCATTTAAAGATTTTTCTGCATTTTCATAACTATGAAAATTGTACATTCACACTGAAGGCATCAAAACTATGAATTAACACATGTGGAATTATATACTTTACAAAAAAGTGTGAAACAACTGAAAATATGTCTTATATTCTAGGTTCTTCAAAGTAGCCACCTTTTGCTTTGATGACTGCTTTGCACACTCTTGGCATTCTCTTGATGAGCTTCAAGAGGTAGTCACCGGAAATGGTCTTCCAACAATCTTGAAGGAGTTCCCAGAGATGCTTAGCACTTGTTGGCCCTTTTGCCTTCACTCTGCGGTCCAGCTCACCCCAAACCATCTCTATTGGGTTCAGGTCTGGTGACTGTGGAGGCCAGGTCATCTGGCGTAGCACCCCATCACTCTCCTTTTTGGTCAAATAGCCCTTAAACAGCCTGGAGGTGTATTTGGGGTCATTGTCCTGTTGAAAAATAAATAATGGTCCAACTAAACGCAAACCGGACGGAATATCATGCCGCTGCAAGATGCTGTGGTAGCCATGCTTGTTCAGTATGCCTTCAATTTTTAATAAATCCCCAACAGTGTCACCAGCAAAGCACCCCCACACCATCACACCTCCTCCTCCATGCTTCACGGTGGGAACCAGGCATGTAGAGTCCATCCGTTCACCTTTTCTGCCTCGCACAAAGACACGGTAGTTCTAACCAAAGATCTCAAATTTGGACTCATCAGACCAAAGCACAGATTTCCACTGGTCTAATGTCAATTCCTTGTGTTCTTTACCCCAAAAAAGTCTCTTCTGCTTGTTGCCTGTCCTTAGCAGTGGTTTCCTAGCAGCTATTTTACCATGAAGGCCTGCTGCACAAAGTCTCCTCTTAACAGTTGTTGTAGAGATGTGTCTGCTGCTAGAACTCTGTGTGGCATTGATCTGGTCTCTAATCTGAGCTGCTGTTAACCTGCGATTTCTGAGGCTGGTGACTCGGATAAACTTATCCTCAGAAGCAGAGGTGACTCTTGGTCTTCCTTTCCTGGGGCGGTCCTCATGTGAGCCAGTTTCTTTGAAGCGCTTGATGGTTTTTGCAACTGCACTTGGGGACACTTTCAAAGTTTTTCCAATTTTTCGCACTGACTGAACTTCATTTCTTAAAGTAATGATGGCAACTCGTTTTTCTTTACTTAGCTGCTTTTTTCTTGCCATAATACAAATTCTAACAGTCTATTCAGTAGGACTATCAGCTGTGTATCCACCAGACTTCTGCACAGCACAACTGATGGTCCCAACCCCATTTATAAGTCAAGAAATCACACTTATTAAACCTGACAGGGCACACCTGTGAAGTGAAAACCATTTCCGGTGACTACCTCTTGAAGCTCATCAAGAGAATGCCAAGAGTGTGCAAAGCAGTCATCAAAGCAAAAGGTGGCTACTTTGAAGAACCTAGAATATAAGACATATTTTCAGTTGTTTCACACTTTTTTGGTAAGTATATAATTCCACATGTGTTAATTCATAGTTTTGATGTCTTCAGTGTGAATGTACAATTTTCATAGTCATGAAAATACAGAAAAATCTTTAAATGAGAAGGTGTGTCCAAACTTTTGGTCTGTACTGTATATACAGGTTTGTCCAAAAGTAGGTGGACAGAAAGTGTAATAAGGTTATGAAGGGGGAGATTTATCCAACATGGTGTAAAGTGAAACTGGCTCAGTTGCCTTTAGCAACCAATCAGATTCTACTTTTCATTCCTCACAGACTCTTTGGAAAATGAAAGGTGTAATCTGATTGGTTGCTAAGGGCAACTGAGCCAGTTTCACAGATCTAGTTTTCACAGATAGATCTCCCCCAAATCTGTTTTCTTTTCAGATAATTCAGATAACACATAATGACAAATAATTTAAATACAGATCAAAGAAAATGGATTTTAACAGAGTATTGGAAATCTCAAAATGCTGAAACTGTTAGAGCAAATTGGGTTGAAACATTTGGTACTCAAGCCCCAAAGAGACAAACCATTTGTGACAAATTCAATGCCACTGGCTCAATCCTTAATGCTCCAAAAACTGGTCGACCCAAAACAGTCTGTACAGAGGATAATAAACAACTTGTTGCTGAAACATTTGTTCAGAGTCCAAAAAAGTCCACCAGAAGAGCCTCTTTGGAATTCGGAATTTCACGAGCTTCTATCATGCGAATCCTGAAATCTATTGGGTGGAAAGCTTATCGTCCACGTCTAATTCATGGTTTATTGGAGGATGATCCAGACAGGCGGCTGCAATTTAGTGAGATTATGCTTAACGAAATTGAAGAAATTCTAGTATTTTAGATAACATTATGTGGAGGGATGAAGCTTCTTTCAAATTATCCGGCCATATTAACAGACATAATTGTATTTACTGGTATAATGAGAACATGCATTTAACATTAGAGCAACAACTAAATGAGCCTGGTGTCAATGTTTGGGGTGGTATTTCAAGTTTTGGTGTTTCAGGACCAATGTTTTTTGATGGAACAGTCACAGGAGATAAGTATCTCGAAATTCTAATGAATCAAGTTGTTCCCCAATTACAGCAACAGCCTAATTCAAATGACCTTTATTTCCAACAAGATGGGGCCCCTCCACATTATTCAAGAGTAGTCCGCGAGTATCTTGATGAAACATTTCCTAATAAATGGATTGGCCGAAGAGGCCCACTTGATTGGCCGGCACGTTCACCAGACTTGACCCCAATGGATTTTTTCTTTTGGGGAATACTCAAGGACAAAGTTTATAGTCGAAAACCAAAAAGCGTCAGTGATTTGAAAAATTACATAAAAAAAGCATTTCAAGAAATTAATACCCAAAGAAACGCGTGCAAAAAAGTTTGTCGAAGTGTAAGAGGCAGACTTCAAAGCTGTGCAAATTGTAATGGAAAACAGTTTGAGCACCTGCGTTGATAAAATTTAAGGGCTTTTGTATTATTGTTCAGAATAAAATTTAATTGTCAATGTTATGCTTATGTTAGTAAATATAATTTTATATATAAATCAAAATAAATGTTATTATTTTATGGCCACCTACTTTTGGACCACCCTGTATATAAATTTCTTGTCAGTCCCTAAGATAACAACCCAAGGGAGGAACAAGTGTTCAGAAAGAGGTATAGACTCAGGTAAAGCATTTACATTGCTATAGAAGGAGAAGTTGATGTAGCATGTGGTCCTAGCTCCCCAATGCGCGTTTCACCCTAGTTTCGTCAGGGGCGCTAAGTCTGATATTATAAATATCAGACTTCCTGTAGGCATTCTATAGCCTCATTTAAACCCTCAGGAAAGGGTCCTGGCAGTTTAAAAATCCAAAAAGACCATTGGCTGTTCAACTGTTTGCATCTGTTAAGGGCATATAGTTTCCAGGGGAATTTTGCACAAACCTTCCATAGACTTATTGTGAATCTGTAAAATATGGTGAGAAAGACTATGGGTCATATAGCCAGACCTTATATTAAAGTGATAGCTATTTAATCTTTTTCTAAGTATCTAAGTTGTCCTACCAATATGTTGCAGTCCACATCCGCACTCTATCAAGTGCTGTCCTTTTTTTTTAGAATTTAGAATTTAAAGTAAAAATTCATGATGTCAACAATAGTGCGAGGTGGATTTTTTAAAGGTATCATCTCCATAGATGACAGCTTAAAAGGAATCTGTCAGTAGGATCAACCCTCCTAAGCCATCTATATGCACATTTTGGCCATAGAAAGTTGAATAAAATGACACCTTGATACGTGCGATCTGATGTTTTGTTCCAGAGAAATCCACGTTTTTCTTAATATATAAATGAGTTGTTAAGATCTATGGGCTGGACATAGATCTCCCCGAGAATCTGCCTCCAGAGCTTATTTTAAATGAAAGGGGATGTTGACAGATTGAGCCACTTAATGACTGACAGTCTGCTCTACTGATCTACATGTAATGCCCAATTTCATTTATAATAAGCTTTGGAGGCACATTCTCAGGGAGATCTATGTCCGGCCCATAGATCGTAACATCTCCTTTACATAAAAAAAAGAACGTGGATTTCTCTGGAACAAGACCTCAAATCACAAATATCAAGGTATCATTTTACTGAACTTCCTATGACCTGCGTGCCCATATAGACAGCTTAGGAGGGTTGATCCTACTGACAGATGCCCTTTAAAGTAAATTATTGAGTATATTTTTATCAACCATCAACTGCTTCTCAGAACACAGATTAATAATCTACAGATGGAAAAACTATTTTTTCTTAGTAAATTCAGTGGAAAAAAACACGTCCTTTCTCAGGAAGTACTAGCTACAAAACAGGTCACATAGTTTTGGTCACCTTTGTTTTAACCACATATGAAAAACTTGCTGCAGATGTTTTTCTTTGAGGGAAACAGATATTCGTGGCTGCACATGTTGCCATTCACAATAATAATAGTATTATATCATTGAATTATTCAGAGGTATCATTTAATAAAAAGTTTAATGGAGTCTCACCTTCTCGGGGTTGTACAATTGCACCATACCTTAAAGCATTTGGTGTCAATCATAGCCCGATTGTATGCAGTTGGCTCTCTCTTGATCCTGGCTATCCTCAAAGTGAAATTCCATGGGCAAGAAATGTCTATAGGATTCGATTGAAGCGAAAATGGCTATGGTGCTAGAGATCGATCATCTTAACAATGAAATGTAAGACTTCCAGTTGAGATTTTAATGGATAAAAACATTCAACGCGTTTCAGCTTTATAATGCTTTCATCAGGTATCTGATTTGATTGAACCATTTTTACTTTAATTGAATCTTCTACAAATAAAGATAATAAAATGTTAAACTTCACCTCTAAAGCTAACATGTCAGGAAAGCTTGACAAATGAATCGCAGAACATATCACTTAAGACAGATGACTTACTGCTCCTCACAGCAGAGGCACATATGCTTGATGGTTTCAATGTTAGAAGTGGAAACAAAAGCTTGGTGGTTACAGAACACACTTGGAAGTACAGAATACTGATTGTTGCTGGGCTCAGCCCAAGAACTATGTGTTGTCCTACATATCCACCAAAGACCAGGCTATGGTTGAAGGAGCTATCAGGTTTTGCCTTTCCTTTACTGTTGTTATTGGTCTCTTTCTTCTAGATCTTCCCAAGGTCTCCATGGGTCTTTGTGACTCCTAAGCCACTATCTTTTGCAAAATTACTCCCAATGATTCTCGGTTATGAATGTACAAGCTTAAACACTGCCAAACATTCAGCGCAACAGTATGGTCTCAGGTCTCAGTCAACGGAGTGGTCAACACAGTCTTAGTCCTAGTCCTTTTTTGCAACAGGTACCATCACCTAGCTGTTGTTGTAACTTACATTTTATTGAGTATTTCCGACAATACAGATTACATCTATTATGATACTTTTGATGTCAGCTGGAAAATAAGATGCATTTATAACAATTTATAATACTGTTTGTATTATAATATCTGACAAGTTCTCCAGGTCTAAACTTTAGAAATAAGAATAAAGGAATAAGAAACTAAATATACTCTATATCCCCTACTCGCCTGGCACGAAACCCATCTCAACTGCAATCATGACTGATTTTACACTAGTATGGACTGTAGTATTTTTGATATTTCTCCTGAATTCTCTCAACAAGTTCTCCATAGGCAATTGTTTTTTTCCACTAAAATCTTCTAATATTCAGTTATTTCTCCACCAAGATCCTCAGATAATTATATGGTGAGCCTACCTAGATATCCAGCAATATCAAACCACAAGAACCATTCTGTAGATATAAATAGTTTTGTAAATTCTTTGATTTAAGGATCCCTCAAAAAGGGTATAATAAAGGTTTTCCATTTTTTAAAGAATCATTTTTTGTGTGTCTTTTCTCCTTTCAGTGTCTAGCTTATCTACGAACATATACAGCTCTGGCAAAAATTAAGAGACCACTGCAAAATTTTCATTTTCTCAGATTTTTCTCTTTATAGGTATAATTTTGAGTAAAATGAACATTGTTGTTTTAGTCTATAAACTACTGACAACGTGTCTCCGAAATTCAAAGCTAAAAATTTTGTATTTATTTACAGCAAACGATAAAGCGTCAAAATACTAAAAAAGAAACAGTGCTTTCAGACCTCAAATTACTCATGTTTTAACTCAGGAACAGTTCAGAAATCAATATTTGGTGGACTAACCATGATTTTCAATCACAGCTTTCATGCGTCTCGGCATGCTTTCTACCAGTCTTTCCATGCTTTCCAATAGAAAACTGTTCAGTGGTCTCTTAATTTTTGCCAGAGCTGTAGGCCCCGATTTATCAAAGCGATTACGCCGGTGTAAATCGCTTTGAAAAGTCTCAATTTTTTTTGCACAACGTGGAGTTACACAACAATTTGGCGACTTTTGATGTTTTTACGCTAGTTTCGCCCAACTCCACCAAAATGGGTGAAGCTCTGGCACAATGAGGGTGTCATGCCACTGTTTGTCTAATTCATGAGAAGTTGTGGTATGCCTTATGCCAGAAATCTTACCCCAGTCCCAGAGTGGAATAAGATTTGTGGTGAGGAGCATGCAGGTGTTATATTCATTAGGAGACGTGCACCTCTTAATAAATCAGGAGCATCTGACTCCAGCACACCCCCTCATCAAGACTGTTGTGGACATTTCCGGTCTTGATGAATCGGAGCCATAATGTTTCACTTATTCTATCTATTACTTCCAAAATTTGGGGAATGCTTGATTTCAGCCATTTAGGAAGCTAGCACCTCTTGTCTGCTTATATAAAGATGTGGACAGTAGGAGGCAAAGATCGTCATGGAAGTCAAGCTTAATGGTTCCTTTAAAATTGATAGCTGCCATCTATTCAACACATCCAAGACTTGGTCCCAATATATTTACGTGAGTCTGTTGGCATGGCCAGATCTCATGATACAAGTCACTTTACATCTCCTTAGCTGTCAGACTATCAGGGGCATTAGGGTGCATGGGGATGTCAATATCATAACTGTAGCGTCGGCGTCCCTGCCCTCTGCTAGGCAGGGACGCTGTTCCCCTCACCTCTCTGCTCCGAGCCCAGCGTCCTCCTCCCGCTCTGCTGGCAGCGCGCGCTCCTTCCCGGCCACTGTGCTTAGGGCGCGCGCGCTCCCTCCCTCTTAAAGGGGCCGCGCGCGCCGTCCTAAGGAGTCCCCGGCCAATGGCCGGAGGACTTCACCATATATAAGGCACCTCCTCCAAAATGGAGGTGCCCGAGCAATGTTGTTGCACTGTTCACTACTCTGCTTCAGCCCTCAGGTCCCGTTGCCAGTTACCTGCCTGATTCCTGCCAGAGTCCTGCCAGTTTGCTGTCTGTTTCCTGCCTGATATTCCTGCTACCTGCTTGCTAGCCTGAGGTCCGACGGTCTGCCTTCCTACTCCTGTCAGTCTGTCTATGGACCAGCTTGGCTGCTCACCTGGGAGCGCACATCTGCTACCTGCCTGCTAGCCTTCCTGGAGACTCTGCCGTCACGTGCTGTGACCACCTGCTATTCCAGAGACTCCTGCCCGCTCACCTGGGAGCGCTCCTCCGCTACCTGCCTGCTTGCCTACCTGGAGGCTCCGCTGTCACGTGCTGTGACCACCTGCTATTCCAGAGACTCTTGCCCGCTCACCTGGGAGCGCTCATCTGCTACCTGTCTGTTGGTCTTCCTGGAGGCTCCGCCGTCACATGCTGTGACCACCCGATTATCCAGAGACTCTCGCCTGCTCACCTGGGAGCTCACGTCTATCATCTGCCGCCACAGGTCGTACCAATCCTTTACCCAGAGACTGCCCCGGTCACTTGCCGTGACCTCCTGCCCGTTCATCCAGAGACTGCCCCGGTCACTTGCCGTGACCTCCTGCCCGTTCATCCAGAGACTGCCCCGGTCACTTGCCGTGACCTCCTGCTCGTTCATCCAGAGACTGCCCCGGTCACTTGCCGTGACCTCCTGCCCGTTCATCCAGAGACTGCCCCGGTCACTTGCCGTGACCTCCTGCCCGTTCATCCAGAGACTGCCCCGGTCACTTGCCGCGACCTCCTGTCCGTTCATTCAGAGACTGTCCCAGTCACCTGCTGTGACTGCCTGCCCGTCTACCCTGGTCGCCACCAGCTCCCTTACAAGGACCGCCCCCTTGTATAGTAGCTCAGAGGTTCCGCCTCCCAGACCCGTTACAGTTTGCTCGGGCCATGGAACCCGGTGGCATCCAAGCTCCCTCGCTCTCGGACCTCTGTCGTGAACTGTCCCGTCAGAGGTCCCAACAGGAGTCCATCCTGGGTCACCTGCGGAATGTCAATTCTCGCCTGGACACTCTGACTGCTCCAACAGCAACCACCGCCAGTGCCATGACTCGCAACCCGGCAGCTCCGCTGCCCACCAATACCATGGTATCCTACCCCGGACCCCGGCTTTCTGCACCTCCTCGCTTCGGAGGCGACTCCGCCCAGGCTCGGGGCTTCATAAATCAGTGCACCCTGCACTTTGAACTTCTGTCCCACCAGTTTAACTCCGACCGGGCCAAAATTGCCTTCATCATGTCCCATCTCACCGGGGAGGCCCTGGCCTGGCTAAATCCTCTATGGGAGAGAGGAGATCCCCTGGTGTCCGACTTGCCTGCCTTTCTCATGGCTTTCCGGAAAGTCTTCGACGAACCCGGACGGAAGACCTCATCCGCATCATCTCTGCTACGCCTCCGTCAGGGAAGTCTCACCGTGGGCCAAAATGCCATACGGTTCCGTACCCTTGCCTCGGAGCTGGCCTGGGATAACGACGCTCTGGTATCCGTCTTCTGGGAGGGTCTGTCCGGCCGTATTAAAGATGAACTTGCCGCTCGGGACATTCCTACCACTCTCGATGACCTAATAACTCTTGCCACCCGGATTGACCTACGGTTCCAGGAGCGTGCCAAAGAGGTCACCCGTGAGAGGAGGTTTCCACGTCTAGCTCCTACTTTTCAGAAATCCGTCTCTCCCCAGGTACACTCTCCTGAGTCTATGCAGGTCGACCAGACCAAGATGGTCAAAACCCGTCAGGACTTACGCCGTGCCGAAGGGAGCTGCTTCTACTGTGGCAGTAAGGAGCACCGGATCCGTACCTGCCCGGAGAGGTCGGGAAACGCCTGTGTCTAGGTTCGCTCAGAGAGGTCAACCTAGACAAGAATAAATCCTCTCCATCTCTGCTACTGTCAGTCTCTATTATCTGCAGGGAGAATCGTTATTTCGAACTAGCCCAACTTGACTCTGGAGCGGCCGGGAATCTTATCTCACAGTCCCTGGTAGAAAAATACCGCATTCCCACCAAACCTCTGGCTGTACCATTATCTGTCGCTGCTGTGGATGGGGGCCTCTTACCACGTCCCATCCAACTCATCACCGAATCTGTAACTCTGCAGGTGGGAATGCTGCATTCTGAGAGCATCTCTTTTCATGTTCTGCCTGGACTCTCTCACGCCCTCTTACTAGGTCTACCTTGGCTCCAGAGACATGCACCCGTGCTTGACTGGCAGACCGGAGAAGTCCTTCGCTGGGGACAGGACTGTCATAAGACTTGTTTGGTTCCTGTTCATCCCGTCCATCCTTCTCCTACCCCAACTAATCAACCTGGACTTCCGATTCCCTATTGGTCATTTGCTGATGTCTTTAATAAAAAGGAGGCAGAGACATTCCCCCTCATAGACCATACGACTGTCCTATCGACCTGTTACCCGGTACTACTCCTCCCCGTGGGCGTATTTACCCATTGTCCGCTGCTGAGACCCGGTCGATGTCAGAATATATTGAGGAGAATTTGGCCAGGGGATTCATCCGGAAATCTACCTCCCCGGCGGGAGCAGGCTTCTTCTTCGTAAAAAAGAAGGACGGCTCTTTCCGTCCCTGTATAGACTATAGAGGCCTTAACCAGATCACGGTGAAGAATAAGTACCCCCTTCCGCTCATTCCAGAATTATTTGATCGCCTGAGGGGGGCTAGAGTCTTCACCAAACTGGACCTCCGTGGGGCGTACAACCTGGTCCGTATCCGTCAAGGGGATGAATGGAAGACTGCATTCAACACCCGGGACGGCCACTATGAATATCTGGTAATGCCCTTTGGTCTCTGTAACGCTCCTGCCGTCTTTCAAGAGTTGGTCAATGACATCTTCCGGGACCTTCTCTACTCCTGCGTTGTGGTGTACCTGGACGACATCTTGGTCTTCTCTCCGGATCTCCAGACTCACCGGAGGGACGTTCGTCAGGTCCTGCTCAGGCTCAGGCAGAACCACCTCTTCGCTAAATATGAGAAGTGCCTCTTTGAGCAGACCTCGCTTCCGTTTTTGGGCTACATTATTTCTCAGACCGGCCTACGAATGGATCCAGAGAAACTGTCTGCCATCGAGAAATGGCCCCGACCGGAGGGGTTGAAGGCCATTCAGCGGTTCCTGGGCTTCGCCAACTACTACCGCCTCTTCATACCGCACTTCTCTTCCCGGACTGCCCCAATTTCCGCGCTCACCCGTAAGGGTACTAATCCCAAAGAGTGGCCGCCCGAAGCAGAGGAGGCCTTTCTTTCCTTAAAACAGGCCTTCTCTTCCGCCCCGGTGCTGCATCGCCCGGACGGCAACAAGCAGTTCTTTCTGGAGGTTGACGCCTCCTCCTCTGGAGCCGGAGCTGTACTTACTCAAAAATCTTCTTCCGGGAGGATGGTAACTTGCGGCTTCTTCTCCAAACTCTTCTCCTCTTCTGAGCGCAATTATTCCATAGGAGACCGAGAGTTATTGGCCATCAAGCTGGCATTGGAGGAGTGGCGTTACCTACTCGAGGGGGCTCTTCATCCGGTAATAATTTACACTGACCACAAGAACTTGGCTTATCTCCAGCATGCCCAGAGACTTAATCCGCGCCAAGCCCGGTGGTCCTTGTTTTTTGCTCGCTTTGATTTTGTTCTACATTTTCGCCCGGCTGACAAGAACATCAAAGCAGACGCCTTGTCCCGATCCTTTCTGGTATCTGATCTCGAGGAAGAACCTAAACATATCATCGATCCCGCCAGAGTAATGCAGGTGGCTCCCGTGAGTCTAAATCGTCTCCCTCCCGGTAAGACGTCCGTATCGGTACCTGATCGGGAGAAGATCCTACACTGGGGTCATTCGTCTAAACTAGCTGGCCACGCCGGTCAGAAAAAGACCCTCCAGCTTATTTCCCGGCACTACTGGTGGCCTAACCTGCGCAAGGATGTAATAGACTTTGTTTCTGCCTGTGTGTCCTGTGCCCGCAACAAAGTTCCGAGACACCTGCCAGCCGGTCGCCTTCTTCCTCTGCCAGTACCTGCTGCCCCCTGGCAGCATATAACGATGGACTTCATAACTGATCTTCCCGTCTCTGCCGGTTGTACGGTCATTTGGGTGGTCGCTGACCGCTTTTCCAAAATGGCTCACTTCATTCCCCTGCCAGGCCTCCCGTCTGCACCCGAGCTGGCTAAAGACTTTATCCGCCACATCTTCCATCTTCATGGCCTGCCCCGTCACATCGTGTCGGATCGTGGGGTACAGTTCACTTCCCGTTTCTGGAGAGCCACATGTAAACTGCTAGACGTCACCCTGGACTTCTCCTCCGCTTACCACCCACAGTCTAATGGTCAAGTGGAGCGGATCAATCAGATCCTGACCAGTTACCTCCGGCACTTCGTTAATGCCCACCATTCTGACTGGGTGGATCTCCTGCCATGGGCCGAATTCTCGTACAACAATCACAAGAGCGAATCTTCCTCCAAATCCCCGTTTTTTGTAGTCTTCGGTCAGTATCCTCGGATCCCGTTTCCCGTCTCCACCTCGGTGGACAATCCGGCTGCGGAATCTCTTGTTAACAAATTTTCCTCCACATGGGAGAGTACCCGGTCCGCACTCCTTCTGTCATCCGAGCGTATGAAAAGACATGCTGACAAAAAACGTCTGGATCCTCCTCAATTCCGTCCAGGGGATAAGGTCTGGCTCTCGTCCAAGTATGTCCGGCTCAAGATTCCTTCCTATAAGTTAGGGCCTCGGTTCATCGGTCCTCTGGAGGTCATCAGTCAGATCAACCCGGTGGCCTATAAATTGAAACTCCCGGCCAACTTGCGGATCCCTAACTCCTTCCATGTATCTCTCCTCAAACCTGTGGTACTTAACTCTTTTTCCAAGTCTACAGGTACGCCTCCTGCTCCGGTTTCCGCTGAAAACGAATTTGAGGTAGAGAACATTCTGGCCACCAAAAGGGTAAGAGGGAGGACCTTTTTTCTAGTAGATTGGAGGGGGTTTGGTCCTGAAGAGAGAACGTGGGAGCCCCGGGAGAACATCCATGCCCCTCTCATCCTTGCTAAATTTCTGTCTGGCCTAAAAAAGGGGGGGCCTAAAGGGGGGGGTACTGTAGCGTCGGCGTCCCTGCCCTCTGCTAGGCAGGGACGCTGTTCCCCTCACCTCTCTGCTCCGAGCCCGGCGTCCTCCTCCCGCTCTGCTGGCAGCGCGCGCTCCTTCCCGGCCACTGTGCTTAGGGCGCGCGCGCTCCCTCCCTCTTAAAGGGGCCGCGCGCGCCGTCCTAAGGAGTCCCCGGCCAATGGCCGGAGGACTTCACCATATATAAGGCACCTCCTCCAAAATGGAGGTGCCCGAGCAATGTTGTTGCACTGTTCACTACTCTGCTTCAGCCCTCAGGTCCCGTTGCCAGTTACCTGCCTGATTCCTGCCAGAGTCCTGACAGTTTGCTGTCTGTTTCCTGCCTGATATTCCTGCTACCTGCTTGCTAGCCTGAGGTCCGACGGTCTGCCTTCCTACTCCTGTCAGTCTGTCTATGGACCAGCTTGGCCGCTCACCTGGGAGCGCACATCTGCTACCTGCCTGCTAGCCTTCCTGGAGGCTCTGCCGTCACGTGCTGTGACCACCTGCTATTCCAGAGACTCCTGCCCGCTCACCTGGGAGCGCTCCTCCGCTACCTGCCTGCTTGCCTACCTGGAGGCTCCGCCGTCACGTGCTGTGACCACCTGCTATTCCAGAGACTCTTGCCCGCTCACCTGGGAGCGCTCATCTGCTACCTGTCTGTTGGTCTTCCTGGAGGCTCCGCCGTCACATGCTGTGACCACCCGATTATCCAGAGACTCTCGCCTGCTCACCTGGGAGCTCACGTCTATCATCTGCCGCCACAGGTCGTACCAATCCTTTACCCAGAGACTGCCCCGGTCACTTGCCGTGACCTCCTGCCCGTTCATCCAGAGACTGCCCCGGTCACTTGCCGTGACCTCCTGCCCGTTCATCCAGAGACTGCCCCGGTCACTTGCCGTGACCTCCTGCCCGTTCATCCAGAGACTGCCCCGGTCACTTGCCGTGACCTCCTGCCCGTTCATCCAGAGACTGCCCCGGTCACTTGCCGTGACCTCCTGCCCGTTCATCCAGAGACTGCCCCGGTCACTTGCCGTGACCTCCTGTCCGTTCATTCAGAGACTGTTCCAGTCACCTGCTGTGACTGCCTGCCCGTCTACCCTGGTCGCTACCCGCTCCCTTACAAGGACCGCCCCCTTGTATAGTAGCTCAGAGGTTCCGCCTCCCAGACCCGTTACAGTTTGCTCGGGCCATGGAACCCGGTGGCACCCAAGCTCCCTCGCTCTCGGACCTCTGTCGTGAACTGTCCCGTCAGAGGTCCCAACAGGAGTCCATCCTGGGTCACCTGCGGAATGTCAATTCTCGCCTGGACACTCTGACTGCTCCACCAGCAACCACCGCCAGTGCCATGACTCGCAACCCGGCAGCTCCGCTGCCCACCAATACCATGGTATCCTACCCCGGACCCCGGCTTTCTGCACCTCCTCGCTTCGGAGGCGACTCCGCCCAGGCTCGGGGCTTCATAAATCAGTGCACCCTGCACTTTGAACTTCTGTCCCACCAGTTTAACTCCGACCGGGCCAAAATTGCCTTCATCATGTCCCATCTCACCGGGGAGGCCCTGGCCTGGCTAAATCCTCTATGGGAGAGAGGAGATCCCCTGGTGTCCGACTTGCCTGCCTTTCTCATGGCTTTCCGGAAAGTCTTCGACGAACCCGGACGGAAGACCTCATCCGCATCATCTCTGCTACGCCTCCGTCAGGGAAGTCTCACCGTGGGCCAATATGCCATACGGTTCCGTACCCTTGCCTCGGAGCTGGCCTGGGATAACGACGCTCTGGTATCCGTCTTCTGGGAGGGTCTGTCCGGCCGTATTAAAGATGAACTTGCCGCTCGGGACATTCCTACCACTCTCGATGACCTAATAACTCTTGCCACCCGGATTGACCTACGGTTCCAGGAGCGTGCCAAAGAGGTCACCCGTGAGAGGAGGTTTCCACGTCTAGCTCCTACTTTTCAGAAATCCGTCTCTCCCCAGGTACACTCTCCTGAGTGTATGCAGGTCGACCAGACCAAGATGGTCAAAACCCGTCAGGACTTACGCCGTGCCGAAGGGAGCTGCTTCTACTGTGGCAGTAAGGAGCACCGGATCCGTACCTGCCCGGAGAGGTCGGGAAACGCCTGTGTCTAGGTTCGCTCAGAGAGGTCAACCTAGACAAGAATAAATCCTCTCCATCTCTGCTACTGTCAGTCTCTATTATCTGCAGGGAGAATCGTTATTTCGAACTAGCCCAACTTGACTCTGGAGCGGCCGGGAATCTTATCTCACAGTCCCTGGTAGAAAAATACCGCATTCCCACCAAACCTCTGGCTGTACCATTATCTGTCGCTGCTGTGGATGGGGGCCTCTTACCACGTCCCATCCAACTCATCACCGAATCCGTAACTCTGCAGGTGGGAATGCTGCATTCTGAGAGCATCTCTTTTCATGTTCTGCCTGGACTCTCTCACGCCCTCTTACTAGGTCTACCTTGGCTCCAGAGACATGCACCCGTGCTTGACTGGCAGACCGGAGAAGTCCTTCGCTGGGGACAGGACTGTCATAAGACTTGTTTGGTTCCTGTTCATCCCGTCCATCCTTCTCCTACCCCAACTAATCAACCTGGACTTCCGATTCCCTATTGGTCATTTGCTGATGTCTTTAATAAAAAGGAGGCAGAGACATTCCCCCTCATAGACCATACGACTGTCCTATCGACCTGTTACCCGGTACTACTCCTCCCCGTGGGCGTATTTACCCATTGTCCGCTGCTGAGACCCGGTCGATGTCAGAATATATTGAGGAGAATTTGGCCAGGGGATTCATCCGGAAATCTACCTCCCCGGCGGGAGCAGGCTTCTTCTTCGTAAAAAAGAAGGACGGCTCTTTCCGTCCCTGTATAGACTATAGAGGCCTTAACCAGATCACGGTGAAGAATAAGTACCCCCTTCCGCTCATTCCAGAATTATTTGATCGCCTGAGGGGGGCTAGAGTCTTCACCAAACTGGACCTCCGTGGGGCGTACAACCTGGTCCGTATCCGTCAAGGGGATGAATGGAAGACTGCATTCAACACCCGGGACGGCCACTATGAATATCTGGTAATGCCCTTTGGTCTCTGTAACGCTCCTGCCGTCTTTCAAGAGTTGGTCAATGACATCTTCCGGGACCTTCTCTACTCCTGCGTTGTGGTGTACCTGGACGACATCTTGGTCTTCTCTCCGGATCTCCAGACTCACCGGAGGGACGTTCGTCAGGTCCTGCTCAGGCTCAGGCAGAACCACCTCTTCGCTAAATATGAGAAGTGCCTCTTTGAGCAGACCTCGCTTCCGTTTTTGGGCTACATTATTTCTCAGACCGGCCTACGAATGGATCCAGAGAAACTGTCTGCCATCGAGAAATGGCCCCGACCGGAGGGGTTGAAGGCCATTCAGCGGTTCCTGGGCTTCGCCAACTACTACCGCCTCTTCATACCGCACTTCTCTTCCCGGACTGCCCCAATTTCCGCGCTCACCCGTAAGGGTACTAATCCCAAAGAGTGGCCGCCCGAAGCAGAGGAGGCCTTTCTTTCCTTAAAACAGGCCTTCTCTTCCGCCCCGGTGCTGCATCGCCCGGACGGCAACAAGCAGTTCTTTCTGGAGGTTGACGCCTCCTCCTCTGGAGCCGGAGCTGTACTTACTCAAAAATCTTCTTCCGGGAGGATGGTAACTTGCGGCTTCTTCTCCAAACTCTTCTCCTCTTCTGAGCGCAATTATTCCATAGGAGACCGAGAGTTATTGGCCATCAAGCTGGCATTGGAGGAGTGGCGTTACCTACTCGAGGGGGCTCTTCATCCGGTAATAATTTACACTGACCACAAGAACTTGGCTTATCTCCAGCATGCCCAGAGACTTAATCCGCGCCAAGCCCGGTGGTCCTTGTTTTTTGCTCGCTTTGATTTTGTTCTACATTTTCGCCCGGCTGACAAGAACATCAAAGCAGACGCCTTGTCCCGATCCTTTCTGGTATCTGATCTCGAGGAAGAACCTAAACATATCATCGATCCCGCCAGAGTAATGCAGGTGGCTCCCGTGAGTCTAAATCGTCTCCCTCCCGGTAAGACGTTCGTATCGGTACCTGATCGGGAGAAGATCCTACACTGGGGTCATTCGTCTAAACTAGCTGGCCACGCCGGTCAGAAAAAGACCCTCCAGCTTATTTCCCGGCACTACTGGTGGCCTAACCTGCGCAAGGATGTAATAGACTTTGTTTCTGCCTGTGTGTCCTGTGCCCGCAACAAAGTTCCGAGACACCTGCCAGCCGGTGGCCTTCTTCCTCTGCCAGTACCTGCTGCCCCCTGGCAGCATATAGCGATGGACTTCATAACTGATCTTCCCGTCTCTGCCGGTTGTACGGTCATTTGGGTGGTCGCTGACCGCTTTTCCAAAATGGCTCACTTCATTCCCCTGCCAGGCCTCCCATCTGCACCCGAGCTGGCTAAAGACTTTATCCGCCACATCTTCCGTCTTCATGGCCTGCCCCGTCACATCGTGTCGGATCGTGGGGTACAGTTCACTTCCCGTTTCTGGAGAGCCACATGTAAACTGCTAGACGTCACCCTGGACTTCTCCTCCGCTTACCACCCACAGTCTAATGGTCAAGTGGAGCGGATCAATCAGATCCTGACCAGTTACCTCCGGCACTTCGTTAATGCCCACCATTCTGACTGGGTGGATCTCCTGCCATGGGCCGAATTCTCGTACAACAATCACGAGAGCGAATCTTCCTCCAAATCCCCGTTTTTTGTAGTCTTCGGTCAGCATCCTCGGATCCCGTTTCCCGTCTCCACCTCGGTGGACAATCCGGCTGCGGAATCTCTTGTTAACAAATTTTCCTCCACATGGGAGAGTACCCGGTCCGCACTCCTTCTGTCATCCGAGCGTATGAAAAGACATGCTGACAAAAAACGTCTGGATCCTCCTCAATTCCGTCCAGGGGATAAGGTCTGGCTCTCGTCCAAGTATGTCCGGCTCAAGATTCCTTCCTATAAGTTAGGGCCTCGGTTCATCGGTCCTCTGGAGGTCATCAGTCAGATCAACCCGGTGGCCTATAAATTGAAACTCCCGGCCAACTTGCGGATCCCTAACTCCTTCCATGTATCTCTCCTCAAACCTGTGGTACTTAACTCTTTTACCAAGTCTACAGGTACGCCTCCTGCTCCGGTTTCCGCTGAAAACGAATTTGAGGTAGAGAACATTCTGGCCACCAAAAGGGTAAGAGGGAGGACCTTTTTTCTAGTAGATTGGAGGGGGTTTGGTCCTGAAGAGAGAACGTGGGAGCCCCGGGAGAACATCCATGCCCCTCTCATCCTTGCTAAATTTCTATCTGGCCTAAAAAAGGGGGGGCCTAAAGGGGGGGGGTACTGTAGCGTCGGCGTCCCTGCCCTCTGCTAGGCAGGGACGCTGTTCCTCTCACCTCTCTGCTCCGAGCCCGGCGTCCTCCTCCCGCTCTGCTGGCAGCGCGCGCTCCTTCCCGGCCACTGTGCTTAGGGCGCGCGCGCTCCCTCCCTCTTAAAGGGGCCGCGCGCGCCGTCCTAAGGAGTCCCCGGCCAATGGCCGGAGGACTTCACCATATATAAGGCACCTCCTCCAAAATGGAGGTGCCCGAGCAATGTTGTTGCACTGTTCACTACTCTGCTTCAGCCCTCAGGTCCCGTTGCCAGTTACCTGCCTGATTCCTGCCAGAGTCCTGCCAGTTTGCTGTCTGTTTCCTGCCTGATATTCCTGCTACCTGCTTGCTAGCCTGAGGTCCGACGGTCTGCCTTCCTACTCCTGTCAGTCTGTCTATGGACCAGCTTGGCCGCTCACCTGGGAGCGCACATCTGCTACCTGCCTGCTAGCCTTCCTGGAGGCTCTGCCGTCACGTGCTGTGACCACCTGCTATTCCAGAGACTCCTGCCCGCTCACCTGGGAGCGCTCCTCCGCTACCTGCCTGCTTGCCTACCTGGAGGCTCCGCCGTCACGTGCTGTGACCACCTGCTATTCCAGAGACTCTTGCCCGCTCACCTGGGAGCGCTCATCTGCTACCTGTCTGTTGGTCTTCCTGGAGGCTCCGCCGTCACATGCTGTGACCACCCGATTATCCAGAGACTCTCGCCTGCTCACCTGGGAGCTCACGTCTATCATCTGCCGCCACAGGTCGTACCAATCCTTTACCCAGAGACTGCCCCGGTCACTTGCCGTGACCTCCTGCCCGTTCATCCAGAGACTGCCCCGGTCACTTGCCGTGACCTCCTGCCCGTTCATCCAGAGACTGCCCCGGTCACTTGCCGTGACCTCCTGCCCGTTCATCCAGAGACTGCCCCGGTCACTTGCCGTGACCTCCTGCCCGTTCATCCAGAGACTGCCCCGGTCACTTGCCGTGACCTCCTGCCCGTTCATCCAGAGACTGCCCCGGTCACTTGCCGTGACCTCCTGCCCGTTCATCCAGAGACTGCCCCGGTCACTTGCCGTGACCTCCTGTCCGTTCATTCAGAGACTGTCCCAGTCACCTGCTGTGACTGCCTGCCCGTCTACCCTGGTCGCCACCCGCTCCCTTACAAGGACCGCCCCCTTGTATAGTAGCTCAGAGGTTCCGCCTCCCAGACCCGTTACAATAACTAGCGGAGTGCATCAGTTTCAAGAATGTTTCCTGCCACCGTTCATTTGCAACAACTTTACAGAGGCTCCTGAGGCTCTCCCAATCCTCTAATATTTTTGTTCTCAAATCTAAATCTGGTATGAGTATATAATTGATTTCTTATCGTGCAACGTGTATTTTTCCTTATTTTCATTTGAATGGTCGACAGTGAATGCTCCCACTGGGAATTTCCCAATATCTGGTCCGAGGTTTTTAGTTTGCACATACTGAAAGGAGATGTATTTAAGTCCAGCCTAATGAAGGAACTGGTTAAGTGGAAGATCAAACTTTTTTTGAAGTTCAGATAATCTCAAATATCTTTTCTCAGGTATGAATAACGAGAAACTTTCTTGTCTTCCTTTACATTTCAAATAAAATTAATTTGGAGTATGAGAGCACCGCCAAAATAGTAGGGAGAGCTCACTGCCTAGTTATGAATCATACAATATTTTTATTTAGTAATGCAAAAAAAAACCCACTGGATACAGATAAATTAAAACCAATTTGCCACAATGAGAATAACAGTCTAAGCTTAAATAATGAGACAAGAGACTCCTGCACAGGAGATATCACTAAATATCCAAGGAAAACCACCTGGAATTATTAGGCAGACATGTCACCAACAAATGCAAAAAAGTACAAGAAATAAAACATATATATACAGTACAGACCAAAAGTTTGGACACACCTTCTCATTTAAAGATTTTTCTGTATTTTCATGACTATGAAAATTGTACATTCACACTGAAGGCATCAAAACTATGAATTAACACATGTGGAATTATATACTTAACAAAAAGTGTAAAACAACTGAAAATATGTCTTATATTCTAGGTTCTTCAAAGTAGCCACCTTTTGCTTTGATGACTGCTTTGCACACTCTTGGCATTCTCTTGGTGAGCTTCAAGAGGTAGTCACCGGAAATGATCTTTCAACAATCTTGAAGGAGTTCCCAGAGATGCTTAGCACTTGTTGGCCTTTTTGCCTTCACTCTGCGGTCCAGCTCACCCCAAACCATCTCGATTGGGTTCAGGTCTGGTGACTGTGAAGGCCAGGTCATCTGGCGCAGCACCCCATCACTCTCCCTCTTGGTCAAATAGCCCTTACACAGCCTGGAGGTGTGTTTGGGGTCATTGTCCTGTTGAAAAATAAATGATGGTCCAACTAAACGCAAACCGGATGGAATAGCATGCCGCTGCAAGATGCTGTAGTAGCCATGCTGGTTCAGTATGCCTTCAATTTTGAATAAATCCCCAACAATATCACCAGCAAAGCACCCCCACACCATCACACCTCCTCCTCCATGCTTCACGGTGGGAACCAGGCATGTAGAGTCCATCGGTTCACCTTTTCTGCGTCGCACAAAGACACGGTGGTTGGAACCAAAGATCTCAAATTTGGACTCATCAGACCAAAGCACAGATTTCCACTGGTCAAATGTCCATTCCTTGTGTTCTTTAGCCCAAACAAGACTCTTCTGCTTGTTGCCTGTCCTTAGCAGTGGTTTCCTAGAAGCTATTTTACCATGAAGGCCTGCTGCACAAAGTCTCCTCTTAGTTGTTGAAGAGATGTGTCTGCTGCTAGAACTCTGTGTGGCATTGACCTGGTCTCTAATCTGAGCTGCTGTTAACCTGCGATTTCTGAGGCTGGTGACTCAGATAAACTTATCCTCAGAAGCAGAGTTGACTCTTAGTCTTCCTTTCCTGGGGGGGGTCCTCATGTGTGCCAGTTTCTTTGTAGCGCTTGATGGTTTTTGCAACTGCACTTGGGGACACTTTCAGAGTTTTCCCAATTTTTCACACTGACTGACCTTCATTTCTTAAAGTAATGATGGCCACTCGTTTTTCTTTACTTAGCAGCTTTTTTCTTGCCATAATACAAATTCTAACAGGCTATTCAGTAGGACTATCAGCTGTGTATCCACCAGACTTCTGCACAACACAACTGATGGTCCCAACCCCATTTATAAGGCAAGAAGTCCCACTTATTAAACCTGACAGGGCACACCTGTGAAGTGAAAACCATTTCCGGTGACTGCCTCTTGAAGCTCATCAAGACAATGCCAAGAGTGTGCAAAGCAGTCATCAAAGCAAAAGGTGGCTACTTTGAAGAACCTAGAATATAAGACATATTTTCAGTTGTTTCACACTTTTTTGTTAAGTATATAATTCCACATGTGTTAATTCATAGTTTTAATGCCTTCAGTGTGAATGTACAATTTTCATAGTCATGAAAATACAGAACAATCTTTAAATGAGAAGGTGTGTCCAAACTTTTGGTCTGTACTGTATATACACACATCTAAACAATAATGGAAAAAATAGCACAACATCAAATAGCACAAAAAGTGAGGTGACTCATTGGATGAATAGTCCAAGGGAGAGGATAAGGGAGTTAAACATTGTTTTCCTGTGAGGGACAAAGAAATTCCAAATTAGTTTCCTGTGAGGGATTTCTTTGACCCTCACAGGAAAAAGATGTTTCTTATCATTTAACTTCCTTATCCTCTTATTAGATGTTAGACTGATTGGTAGAGATACCAGGTGTAGGGTGCTCCTTAGATGCAGCAAATGGAAAAAATAAACCAAAAATAGAAATAACAGTAACAATTTTTTTTTATTAAAAATACAACACATTTCGGCTGTATCCAGCTCTCCTCGGGATACAACTGAAATGCATTGTGTTTTTAATAATAAAAATTAAATGTAAAAGTGTATTACTAATTTTGGTATATTTTTCCATTCACTGCATCTAGGGAGCGCCCTACACCTGGTATCTCTACCAATCAATACACACTGCTGGAATTCCCATGGAGGAATTTACAATAGAAAATCCACTAATCCACTGGTATATTGAGCTTAGACTGTTATTCTCACTGTGGCACATTTGGTTTTGTGCAAGTTTAGTAATTGGTTGTTTTTTTTGCATTACTGAATAAAAATATTACTTTTTAGGATGTGCATACCCAACCATAGTTTCTTTTTGTGACATGCAGAAGTAGTGCTGATGCTTCAAAAGCATCCAGCAACTATTAGAAGTAACACAAGCACAGGAGACAGGAAGTGTTGTGCTTCAGAAGCATCCAGCAACTAGAGGGGTTAACACAGTCACAGGAGACAGGGAGTGTTTTAGCAGAGCCCCAGGGGGATTGTGGGGAACTTGTTATTGTAGTCTGGCTGAAGCCAAAGAGAGAGGTGGTGTGTTATCTGGACCTGACAGAAGGCAACTGAACAGGATTCAGATCAGGAGAGAAACTAAACACAGGTCAGAGAAACTCCCTGAACTAACAGTGCAGAGTATTATTGGGCAGGAAGATAAGGACTGGAAGGAATTGTGTCACAGGTATCATCTTCCTCATCAAACCCTCCCCTCTTCCATCTCCATGCAGGATAAAGAATGATGTGTACTATTGTGTCCTTGTGGAGGAAAAAGCTGTGATTGTGTATGCATAGAAGTGTGCTGCTAAAAGATCTAATCTATGCTGAATTATGCTACTGAAGAGACTGTAATACTGTGCCTTGTGAAGAAACTACTGTATTGTTACTGGAGCCGGTTGCTCAAGAAACTCAGACTGTACTGTAATGAAGATTGTTGCTGCAATATCCCTGAACTGCACTGGCCATGCTTCAGATTAAATTCCACTGTTAAACTGTTGAAAAAGACTCTTGTCAGATGTGTCTGGTCAGCAATTGAATCTATCGTGCCTGAGAGAAGCTGCAGCCTATGGTTGCCCTGAGTAACGGTTCCCCCAGGATTCCGAAGAATTAATGAAACATGTCTCACACTATCTGGACCTAGCGGCGTGCGTGTAACATTTTTCTCTTTCTTACATTTCAAATAAGTTACTTTCTAGGCCTTGTTGGGATTCTGGATGACTCCAGACACTCATGATACATATGCCCTCCAGGCTGCTATGGTGTCATTCATAAGAAGACTAAAGAGTACCTCTCTAGGAAGCTTGGAGAAGCAGTTATGCAATAAAGATCCTAAGGACCATGGATGGACCAGAGCTGCCTCCAGGACTAGACTGGAGTAATTACTAGTTTGTGTCAATCCATAAAAACTATGGCATCGATTCATCAATTTTTTTCCGCGAGGAATCTGGCATAATATGCACTTTGAAAAGTTGAAAAATTTTGTGGAAAGGGAAGTCGCAAAAATTGTGTCATAACAGTTTTTGCCAGCTTTGCCATAATCGGCATAGATGGGTTGGGGGTGGGATTGGGCATAAAAGTGTCTGCTTATCTAAATCATAATAAGTTGTAGCGTAGCATGACAGTGAATGTTGCAATGTCAGTGGATTTACATCTAATGCCCCATAGAATAACCCAAATATCACACAAGTCAAACAATGTAAAAATAAATGTTTACTTGTACTGTGGTTGATTTTTTGCATGTCCCTGCCGCCCCAATGCACGTTTCGCACTTCTTCTTCAGGGGCGTATTTATGGATGTCTTGGTGGATGTCTTTATAGTTGAATTAGTTGGACTGGTGTATTAATCTACTAGTTCCCTTCATATTTTGCAGCATCTTGCTTTTATTTTTGCACAAGGCTTCATATTTTTTTTGTTATTTATAATAAATTATTTTTAGGCATGATATAGTCCGTTGTTCGGGCTTTTATTATGCACCAGTGATTTTCTCCAGTCAAACAATGAAGTAAGATTGGTGGCATAAGCTGTGCCAAACTTATTATGATTTAGATAAGAAGAGACTGTTATGCCCCATCCAACCTCCATCCCATCTATGTCTATTTTGACAAAGCTGTGAAAAGCTGTCATGACAACGTCAAATGTCGCAAAATTTTTCTGCAACTCTACTTTGCACAAAAATTTTGCAACTTTTGAAAGTGCATATTATGCCAGATTTTTGGCATAAAACATTTATGAATCGGTGCCACAGTTTTTAAGATTTAAACAAACTTGCAATTACTCCAGTCTAGTCCTGGAGGCAGCACTTGTTCATCCATGGTCCTTAGGAACTTTATTGCATAACTACTTGTCCAAGCTTCTTAGAGAGGTACAAAGTAGTCTTCTGATGAAACACATCATAGCAGCCTGGAAGGCATTTGTAACAGATGAATCTCTGGGCATAATACAGGGAAGACCATTTATATGGATACACCTAAATTAAATGGGAATGGTTGGTGATATCAACTTCTTGTTTGTGGCACATTAGTATATGGGAGGGGGAAAACTTTTCCAGATGAATGGTGACCATGGCGGCCATTTTGAAGTCTGCCATTTTGAAACCAAATTTATTTTTTTCAATGGGAAGAGGATCATGTGACACATCAAACTTATTGAGAATTTCATAAGAAAAACAATGGTGTGCTTGGTTTTAATGTAACTTTATTCTTTCATGAGTTTTTTACAAATTTATGACCACTTATAAAATGTGTTCAAAGTGGTGCCCATTGTGTTGGATTGTCAATGCAACCCTCTTCTCCCACTCTTGACACACTGATAGTAACACCGCAGAAGAAATGCTAGCACAGGCTTCCAGTATCTGTTGTTTCAGATGCTGTACATCTCGTACCTTGATGGTATGGTGTGGCCATTTCCGTTTGTGGCTCAACCATTACTCCCCAGCAACAAGCCCGCTGTCTTGGGGTCATTTTTGACTCAGATCTTTCCTTCACTCCTCACATCAAATCAATCGCTCGTTCCTGTCATCTACACCTCAAAAACATTTCAAGAATCAGGACTTTTCTCACCTTTGACTCGGCAAAAACTCTTACTGTTGCTCTTATTCATTCCCGTCTGGACTACTGCAACTCTCTACTTATCGGGCTCCCTCTTACTAAACTCTCCCCTCTCCAATCCGTCCTTAACGCAGCTGCCAGGATCTTATTCCTCGCCAACTGCTACACCGATGCCTCTTCCCTGTGCCAGTCATTGCATTGGTTACCCATCCAATATAGAGTTCAATTTAAACTTATCACGCTTACCCACAAAGCGCTCCATGCTTCAGTACCCCCCTACATCTCCTCCCTTGTCTCAGTCTACCACCCTACACGTGCCCTCCGTTCTGCCAGTGACTTAAAACTAAAATCCTCCATAATCTGAACTTCCCACTCCCGTCTCCAAGACTTCTCACGTGCTGCGCCAATTCTTTGGAATGCACTACCCAGGACAGTTCGATTAATTCCCAATACCCACAGTTTCAAGCGGACCCTAAAAACCCATTTCTTTAGACTGGCGTATCACCTCCACACACTATCTATCCGTCCCAGTTTTTCCTCATATTAAAATCTTCTTCATTTCCAGGTTCATACCAACCATGCACATAATAGCCTCGGTCAGGACTGCACACATACTGGCAGGAGACCAGTCCATGTATTATTTATCCTATTTAGTATATCAAGGCTGCATTATACAATATATGTTCATTCTACCTTTTGTGTCTCCCCATTTAATCATAGACTGTAAGCTTGCGAGCAGGGCCCTTACTCCTTTCGATATGAAATATGCTTATTCTGTATTGTCTGTATAAGTCCCCCCTAAAATTTGTAAAGTGCTGCAGAATATGTTGGCGCTATAAAAAATAAAAAATTATTAAATTATTATAATTATATGGGGTACAAAGATAGTGGGGCCATTCTTCATCAATGTATACCTCAATGCCACTGGATATCTGAAATTGCTACATGATGATGTGTTACCCTCTTTATGCACTGAAGATGACACGTTCCCTGAGTTTTTCCAACAAGATGGTGCACCACCACATTATGGGTGTCAGGTCCGAGCATTCCTACATGAACAGCTTCCTGGAAAGTGGATTGGTCGTCGTGGGCCAGTTGAATGGCCACCAAGGTCTCCCGATCTGACCCCCTTAGACTTTTATCTTTGGGGTCATCTGAAGGCAATTTTCTATGCTGTGAAGATATGAGATGTGCAGCATCTGAAACAACAGATACTGGAAGCCTGTGCTAGCATTTCTTCTGTGGTGTTGCTATCAGTGTCTTGATGAATCAGGGCCTGTAGTCTTAACAAGTGGGTGAGATTATATTTACGAATATCCGGGAAATTGATCCCACACTTCTTTCTTGATAGAGATAGTTTAGCCAGTGCTGTCCTTGGCCGTGTAGTAGACCAGATAATAAGAAATAAATGCTGTTTACATCCAGATGTTTAGGAAGTGGTAGGATAGTTTGGGTAGGATAAAGCAATTTTGAAAAACTCATCATTTTTTAGAGGTGACATTGTGCTCATAATGATAAAAGAAGACGTGACCACTTTTTTTATTTTGGACAGGATTTTAGATTTTAATAGTGTGTAGCTTAATTTATAATTTGTTTCTGGAATTTTCCCAATATAAGTACACAAGTACTTTATAGAAGAGGTGAATACAATCACCTAGGATGTTTGATCAGCCCACTTGTTTGGATCTATAGGTGGCGCTATATCCATGAGTTTGCTTTTTTATTTATTTTCTAAACTTCACCAAATACTGAAACACTTTAGGAACATTATTCAGCTGATCGGCAGGAAAGACCATAATGTCAGCTGCAAATAATGCCAATTTTTCACTTTGATGTCTGGACAGAGGTTCAATAAGGGGATGCTCACAGTAGGCATTTTTTTTCTGCAGCAAAACCTGATCTCTTGGCAGGAAGGAAGCGTTTTTTGGTGCGTTTTTTCTGCGTTTTTCAGAATCCCAAAATTCAGCTTTGCTTCCACCACAGAAGCATGAACACAGGTCACCAATGGCACTGCATTTATTTACTTTCACACTTTGGTCTGCCATTAAGTTGATCAGGCAATGTTCAATTTCACACCTTTGTCAGCCACAGTTTGGATTAATACAGTTTAATTAAATTAGTCATGTGTACAAAGTAAATATTGGTTGACCAAGGTGTGAGATTGAACAGTAGGTGGTCATCCAATGTTTACTTTGTACACATCACTAATTTAATTAAACTGTACTAATCCTAACTGCCATTTCAGGTGATCTAAACAAGATGGTAAACTCAGAAAATCACAAAAATAAATGAGTTTCACATACTGCTGTTCTTTGTTTTTTTTTCACTAAAAACGCAGCAAAACCTGATGGCTATGTTCACATTAGGCATTTTTTCAGTGTTTTTTTCACCACCCATTACTTTCATTGGGTGAAAAATGCTGAAAGAAGTGACATGCTCTGTGCAAAAAAAGATGCAAAGCACAAAATACTGATGACACAAAAACCAATGTGTATGCATGAAATTTCTGAAATCTCATAGACTTTGCTGGTACTATAAAACGCAGCTGAAAATTTGCATAAAAAGCATCAAAAAATGCTGAAAAAACTCCTAGTGTGAGTGTGGCGCCCCTGAGGGTTCAGTCACCACAGAGGTACTGCATCTCACCCAGAGGTGTGGTATCTCACTCTCAGGTAAGGAGTGGGGGGAACCAAAGTAGGGGGAACCATGTAGTGGGTGTGGGTGGAGGAAGTAGATCAGGGGAGCACTTGTTAGAAGTGATATAAAAGAGGGAACCATCTTGGAAAGACTAGCCAGTCAGTCAGTGGAGTTTGAGGGGAGCAGGAGCTCTGTAGGAGCTCTGCTCGGGAGGAGGGCCTAGTAGAGAGGCCCAAGACTGAGAAGGAGAGGAGGAAGGAGAGAGGAGTGTGTGACGCTCGAAAGCCCTACCCTGGGAGATGGGGACTCGGAGCCGGGTCCTGTGTTGTCGATGGGGTGCAGCCGTGGCCCGGACCCGCTCCGTGCCCAGGGCCGTCGCACTAAAAAGGATGGTATGGGCTTATCCGGGTTGAGTGGCTGATCTTGACTACGCCACCTGTGGCACCTGGTGAAGGCCACCAGCGCTGCTGCAGTCCGCTGAGGCACGGTGTTATGGCAGCCGTCGTTGTTACTACTCCCCACATGCGGAGCAGGGCCTCAGGGCAGAGAGACAGGATGGAGGGGGTAGTAGTCTAGGATGTTCTGGTGCTGCACAGTGCTGTGTAATGCAGAATAAAGAGTCCGGAGGCCATAGGGGTTAACTTCCAGGGTTTTTACTCACGTTGAAGAGTACAGCTGCAAGGCTTCTCCCTGCTCCTCGCGGAGTTCTGCAGTCACCAGAGACGGGGGGGGGGTCCGACAACCTCCGAGTAAGTCCAGTGTTCAATCAGGACCCCGCACCAGAGTGTTCCTAGACTTCAGACCGGGTCCTTTCCTGTCTGTGTGTGTGTGTAGATAGGCCGGGTCTCCTTCTGAATTTCACTCAGAAAAAGGGTACGGGTGGCAGCTCCGCTCCTTCTGATACCCGGTGGGATCCTCAGGGCCTACCGGGCTTTCCTGACCAGGACGTGGAGTAGCAAGGTCAGATGTCGGAGGCCGGTACCCCTCTTGCAGCCAGAATCCCTCTGAATAGATCAGCATAGCGAGAACAGGTGGCGTAAACTGCTCGGTCTGCATCCTCCCTGGGATCCATTTGCAGTGGAGCTACACTCTTAAGCTCCGGGCCTTCTTGGTCATGGTCCTTAACCGGGCTGAGACATACATTATCTGCAGCCTGCCCCTCGACCCAAGGCCGGGGTATGAGGGGCCATGTCCCCGTCCTCTGCAGGTCCACACAGGATCCACGCTCAGGGAGGAGATCACGATAAGGAACAGTCAAAGAACCAAGAGCCAAAATGGCTGAATTATTAAGTGTTATTAAAATGTGAGTCCTCCACCCTCACCCACTAAATGGTTCCCCTATCTCTTGGTTCCCCTGTCTCCCGATTACCAGGAGGGGCAGCACCTAGTGCATTCTAGCCCCCTCTGGTGGGAGAAGTGTGGTGTTGGATGTGGAGGTGGGGTCCTGACCATCACACTGTTCTTACCTCAGAGGAGGAACACTACACTCCATTAGAGAAGTACAGCATCCCTGTGGCGGTCGAACCCTCAGAGGCGCCACAGGAGCAGGAGAAAGGCTCCAGGAAAGAGAAAGGGATCCCAGGGGTACGGGTAGTGCTGGAGGCCACCCGTACGCCCGAATCTGCCAGGCAGTGGAGGGATCAAGCCGCAGAGGCGACCGGCCCCTGACCAGTGAGAATTACAAGGTTCAACTGGAAACCGGAGGCTTCTGTACTTTTAGGGTGCAGCTGCCACATCCGCACTCAAGTCGCCAAAAAGGTAACCACATAGGATCCAGGGAACTCCAGGTTGCCCAGAAAGAGCCAAGGATACCGGCTTGGGACATTGTTTGGCGAGGCGCAGGGCAAGAAGTGTGAGGGCCAGTGCAGAAAGACGGCTGAGAAGGTCATATAGAACGGGGTCCTGTCAGGCACTCTTGAAACACCTGGGAGTTTGCTGAACCCCTGCCTGGTGAACGCAGCGCAACGTGGGAGGCTGTAAGCTGGACAGTGCAACCTGAGGAACTTAACAACTGTGAGTATACTCTGAAGACTGCACCCCACTGTCTCTGTGAAGTTATTGCTGCGCCATCACCCCCTGCACTACACCGCAACATCCATAACAACTCAGCACAGCCCTGGAGCTAAGCTCTACCTGTGGAGAGCTAAACCAACTCTGCTGCATTTACACCAGCTCCAGAGGACCTGCTCCGCAGCGGCGGCTCCATATAGCCGCGTACCACAGGTGGCGTCACGAACTATATATAAAACTATAAATCCCCTGTAAATATTCCCCTTTTTATTGACCGCCCTGGGTCACGGACCGGGTCACCGCCACTGTGACATCTCCCCTAGCAACGACTGGCCCGGCACTGAGTATCCCACGGCCCGGGGGGCGCGTCATCTTTGGCATCACGAACAGGATATGAACCCACCCGTTAACACCGGGTATTGTGCGCCTAGAGACTGTGTTCTATACTGAATGTGGCGCCCGCCCCAGAAGAATGGGCGCCATTATGTGCGTTATCAAGGACAACATAGAACCTCCCATCATGGGCCGGGTCCCAGAATGGCGCCAAAAGCGGAGCACGCCCCAAGCAGCAGTAACCATGTATGTAGATGTGTTCATCAAGGTGGGGGAGCTGCCCCCAGGTGTGGCCGACAGCAAGCAGTCATGGGACCGCCCCCGAAAGGGGAGAGGAAAAAAGAAGAAAACTGGGAGACAGGGTGTGGTCTCAAAGAGTCTAGACAGAACGCACCCGGCAGGCAAGATGGAGGGAAGTGAGACCGGAGTTCCCGCCAGCGGCCTGCAGAAGCCTGAAACACCCCTCACCTTGGAGGAGATGGTCTCCAAGCTGTCCCAGGAGGATTCAGATTTTCTCTATGCCGGAATGGAGGACCTAAGCCGGAGGATGGAGAGGGCCCAGCAGGATGCCATTGCCAGCTGGAAGAAGGAGATGGTGGAGAGGATGGCGAGCAGGTAGCAGCCAGCGCTGCAATCAGCAGGCAGCGCCCCAGCAGGGGACGCGTCATGAACATATCCTAACTATGTTAAATAACAATTGAGATCAATAGGATCCGAAACAAAACCTGGATATAGACAATCGCATGAAGGTCACCTTTGGTATCATACTTCCTTGTAGGTCTAAATTTTATAGGCATGTCAAGCTAGGGTACACCTGATCTTGCAGGAATTTTTAAAAAGTCCAACGTGCAAGCATCTAGTTTTGGGACCTACTGTGGATTTAGTTTTTCGTAGGTTCTACTACTTCGTCTTGAGATTTAGGTGCATTCAGGAAATCTCTATCCCTATGCGAGAGTTTAGTTAAAGGGGTTGTCCACTACTCGGACAACCCTGTCTCATTTACCATACTCCCCCATGGAAAATAAAAAATGCCAGTACTCACTTCCAGTGCTGGTGCCATTCCAGAGATGGTAAAATATCGCAATTGAGAAGGGCTTGACTGAGTAGTGGACACCACCTTTAAACAAAGTTGATTCAACCAGGTAAGCAAAGAGGTCAATAGTTCCTCATCCTTTTTGTGTAAGGTTTTATAAAATGCCCATAGGATTATTTCTATTTCTGTAGGGTCATTATGTATTATACCATGAGTGTGTCCCATTTGTATGATACTTCCTAATTTCAACTGGCCTTTTGCAAATCGAACTAGCAGCCTCCCTGCCTTGTTGCCAAAATGAAACAAATGGGCCTCTTGATACAACCTGTGTATGTTTTGTTTCCTGTCCAGCCTCAATTCATATCCCTGTTTTGCGGGGGGATCAAGGGGATTTTTTTTGCGGTGAGGAATCGGTCTGGAATCTATGACCCCAATATGTCTCTATTTTCTGTGAGCTTTCGCTTTGCAGGATAGGACAAGATGTATCCTCTCATTACTATCTTCACAGTATCCCTTAAGATTTGGGAGTCATTTTGGTGTACTGCATTGTCCTGCATAGTCTCTACTCACCTGTTCCTCGACAATTGATGGAAGCTTTCATCCCCAGCTAAGAAGACAAGAAACCTCCATATGTATTCACTACTTTTAGCACAATTCTTCTTTAACGACTGCTGGTGCATGATCTGAGATTACCATCCCAGCTTTGTAGTGGTTATCAGTTTTCTAGATAAACTATCAGCAGTCAGAATATCATCAATACGGGACCATGAGTCGTGTACATGCAATTAATGGGATATTCCCTGCCTCCAGGATCGACGTGCCGCCAAGTGTCTTGCAAACCAGACGATGTTAATTGTTTAAGGCTATTTTCACATCTCCAGTAGTGATCAGTTAGAACGGATCCAGCAACAATCCGTTGGCAAAAAAAGTTTTGCAGACACAATTTTTTAGTCCATTTTTAAATAACTGATCGCTGCTGAACCCGTTTTTTTTTAACATTGAAGTCTATGGAAAACGGATCCGCTAATTAGTCATCCGTTTTCTTTTCATTTGTAACGGATGTTTTTTGCTTACTGGATGCACAACTTTTTTGCCAATAGATTGCTGCTGGATCCGTTCTAACTGATCACTGCTAGACATGTGAACATAGCCTAAGTCTAGTGTGCCTTTGCCTTGTGCTCCATACAGTAGTGCTGGTATTTGTCCTGTCTTCAATAGTATGCATGACAGTGGTAAAATCCCCTGCCGCTATGATATTTGGCACCGATGCAGAGAGGATTTGAGATGGTCAACTTGTCATAAAAAACCCATTAAGGCCATTAATGTTATAGATACAAAATTCATGTGTCGGGGTTTTAAGATGTATCGAAGTCACGCTCCCCTCGTCAGCCTTGGATGGATGGTTATATTTGGGTGCTGTGTTGTTCCGCCATACTGCAAGGCACTGTCTACATTTGATACCCTTATATCTCTCTCCATAGGCAATCTGTATATCTGAAGAAGGTCAGAGACCTGATCGAAACCTCATATACATTGACCATGGAATGCATTTATACAAATAAAACTTCCTGCATTATATTTTCTTGAGTGACAAGTTCCTGTTTATCCCCTCATCATCCTTGTCTGAGGGCAGTAACGTCTAAGTCATGCGTTTAATTATAAGTATAAGTACTCCCGCTTTATTGCCCCCGGCTGGAGAACCTACCTGCATTATTTTCATTCTTCTAAGGTCTGAAACCACTAAATGAGTCTCTTGAAATAGCACCACATCCACCTTTTATCTCTTATTTGGAGACTTAAGGGATATTCCCATCTCTAAGATCCTATCCCAATATGTACTAGGTATAATAAAAATATTAACAAATGCCTCCAATTAGAAATGTAGTATAGTTCTTCTGATTAGCAATGTCACTTATCCCATGTGCAGGGCATTGCTGTAGCTTAGATATCCATGGTTATGATCACTAACAACTAACTGTCACTATATGAGTGGTTGTAGCCATAGATAGCTAAGCTACAGTAATGCCCTTCACATGGGCTAAGCGACATAGCGAATCAGAAGAACTATACTACATTTCTAATTAGAGGTATTTGCTAATATTATTATTATTACACCTACTACATATTGAGATAGGATTTTGGAGATGGGAATACCCCTTTAATTTCCTTAAAGAGTAACCATTATTTTAATTATTATTTCATAAATCAATAGTACACATGAAAATAAGCAACTTTGTAATATATCTCATCAGAGAAATTTTCTTCATTTTCCTCCTAGACTGATCTTTCACGATCAATTCATGGGTAAAATCTGTAAAATCTGCATTCAGTAATTTCCCATTACTGAGATTGGAGATGACAGTTGGTGCTGTTCAAATTCTATGGAGAGGGAGGAGCTAGAAACCATAGTTACAGTTCTCCATAGAACTTTATGAGCACCAATTGCCATCTCCTATCTCAGTAATGGGAAAAATCTTCTCCCACTGAATACAGATTTTACTTGTGAATTGAGATTTTTGAGAACGAAAAATTAGTCCAGGAGGAGAAGGAAGCAGATTTCTCTAAAAAGATACATTGCAAAGTTATTCTCACATGTCCTATTGATTTATGATGCAAAAATTAAAACAATGGTTACGCTTTAACATTCCAAGGTCTTACTGTATGTTATGAAACATGGTTATGTCCGTAGGCAGCACGGTGGCTCAGTGATGAGAAATGTAGCACTGGGGTCCTGGGTTCAAATCCCACCAAGGACAACATCTGCAAGGAGTTTGTATGTTCTCCCTGTGTTTGTGTGTGTTTCCTCCGGGTTCTCCAGTTTCCTCCCACGTTCCAAAGAACATCCTGATAGGGAATCTAGATTGTGAGCCCCAATGGGGACAGTGCCCATAATGTCTGTAAAGCGCTGTGGAATTAATGGCGCTATATAAGTGAGTAAATAAATAAAATAAAATAAAAAAAAATAAATATCAGATGAAATAAAAATGTCATTAATCTATGAGTGCTTTAGTAGAAAATTCCTAAATCCGCTTCCTTCAGTATCAGTGGTGCAACTCAAACCCAGCTCAAAAAATTATCACAGGTCCTTAATAGTATTGTTTTTTTTTTTCAAATAGACCAAAGGGAAATTTTGCCCCCTCCCTAGGCTCCAGGACTCAGGTGCGACTGCAACCCCTGCACCCACTATAGTTACGTCCCTAATAGCGCTATACAAGCAATTATAATAAAATGTGCATACAGTGGTCTTCTAGGGTTCGGCAGTAGTTTTCAGTCTGTACTGTAAATAAGAATCATGTGAAATGCTGGAGTTTCCAGAATTTCAACATTTCGAGTTGACCTTGATGTAGTGCCCCCATGGAGCTATCCTGATTCAAAACATGGTGTTTGCGTAATAATACATTTAAAGCGCCCAGACCCATTTGATGAAAGTAGTCTGATCCTTCTGCTTTTCCCAAAGGCTGATGTTTGAGGAAAGAAGGATTATACAAGTTAGGAGGAATATTTATAACTAAATCTATTGAAAGGGAATCTGTCAGCAGAATTTCACCCCCAAACTATTTATATGTGCATGTAGCATTTTCCAAGAAAAGTCTAGCTATACTTTTACATGGCCAGTCTGTTCCTTTATTACTGAGAAATCCGTGTTTGAATTGATATGCAAATGAGTCTGAAGAGCAATTTGTAGATCTGAAGCTTCTGTCACTCCAGCTCTATTCCCCGCCCAGCACCACCTCCTTCTCTTTGCTTGACTGACAGCCTCTATGCTGTGTGACTTCAGGCAAAGGAGCCGTCAGTCAAGGAGAAGGAGGTAGCACTGGGCGGCAAATAGAGCTGGAGTGACAGAAACTTCAGATCTATCATAGTCCTTTAGCCTCATTTGCATATCAATTCTTTTGCTGATTTCTCAAATCTGGAGGAATGAACTGGTCTTGTAAGGATATTGCTGGACTTGTCTTTTAAAGAGCTACATGCACATATAAATATTCTGGGATGTGAAATTCTGCTGACAGATTCCCTTTAATTGGAATGGTTTAAAAAAGATACCTAAAAAGAAAACAAAAATAAAGTTGTACTTTTAGGACAATTCCTGTCCACTTGTCATATTAGAGCTATGAAAGTCATAAAGAGTAAAGGCGGGGGTCCTATGCTTGAACTCCTCTTTTTTAGGCCACAGAGACCCATTATATGGTTTCAGTGGATGGTATTGGAATAGATGGCATATAAAAGCATATTTCACATTTGTCTTTTTTTTAAAGATTGTTTACATTAATTTCTCAGTTTGTTTTTTTTTAATTATCTTTGTAAAAAAAACACACAAAATAGTAGATAAAAAAATCTGCTAAATCCCATGTCTGAACACAGTGTTACAGATACTTGATGTAAAAAGTTGCCTACAGAAGGGTTAAATGAAATTATATAAGTTAAATCTACTGTTACTGGCAGGAAAGAACTGTCCCAAAGCAATTCGACGTATGTTGTGGTTGACGGTCTTTCAGCTATGTAAGCCGCATTCCATTTTTCTTTGCTACATAACTTACCGGTAGGTTGATTTTTTTTTTACATTTCTGTCTTAAAGTGCAGAAATATATAGTATGCTCCACACTGTAGATGGAAATTCTGTCCTAGGCATCGTGTATATGGCAGAACCGTATGCATGGAACCTGTATGGTGCCAGTGGCCACACTTCTGCGCTACGAAGTTGTAGGAATGATGCCATAGTTTAGAGTAAAATACCATCATAGTGCAGTATTCAGTGTTTTTTTTTTAAGTTTATGGTCCCCTCTATTTTCGTGGGCACCGGCATTAGATATTCGTACCATTTAGAATTTTCATGAGGCCCGTCAAAGTATTCATCTTCATTGGCTTCTTAATGTATTTTGTGGAATTATGTAGTTATACTGTAAGTAATAAGTAAAAAATATCTGTTCAGGAGCCTCCAACTGTGAGTGACAGTCCCTATAGAAGATCTGAAGAGACTGCCTTAGCTACATTCACACATACAGTCATGCTCATCATTATAGGCATCCATGAAACTTAAGTACATAATGTGGAATATCTCCTGAAAAAAATGAATCAAATTAAACAGTTTTTTTGTATAGAGCCCTTGTGTTCAATGCAAAAGAACAAATGATAAACAATAATTTTAAACCAAAAACAATGGGAGGAAAAAATAGAAAAACATAAAGCTTGCTGTGTCACGGGTATTGGCACTCTTTACATGAACTTAGTATGGTGTGAGAAAGTCACTGGCAGAATACTGGAGGGGAGATACGTGTCTCTGAGACTTCTTGCTTCAGGGATGTAAAACATGGAGATTTCTCCTGCACATTAGGTGCAGAGAGGGTTAATAGCCAGAGTTACAAGGGCATGCTTTACAGGTGGATGGCTAAGTGCTGGGAGGGAAGCTATCCACCCTATCTCAAGTCCAGGGCGTGGTTTAGGGGCTATAAAAAGCCAGCCTTTTGACTCAGGAGGTGGTCAGTATCTGGAGGCCAACTCCAGAGAGGAGCGTGTGTTTGTTCCTGCTGAACCTGAACCGTGTGTTTTTTGCTAACCCAGAGTGGCCGGACCCCGGCCGGTGCAAGGACTTGGTATCCAAGTTTCAACAGTGCGCAATGTTATTTTCCAAGAATGGAATCATCAAGAATCTCCCTGGATGTGGGGGAAAGAGAAAAAATGGCATGAGATGTCTTTGAAGGTTGGTGCGAATGGTGGAAAAAATACCACATCAAATATCCAAAGACCTGAAGGCCAACCTGCCTGGAACAGTCTGGGGTCATGGTTTCAACACGTACCATACGCTGCACACTAAACCAAGCAGAGCTTTATGGGCGAAGGCCAAGAAAGAAACCATGGCTGGAGAAAAGACATAAAAAGGAACGACTGATCTTTGCCAAAGAGTACCTTGACAAACCACAATCCTTCTGGGAAAATGTTCTGTGGACAGATGAAACAAAAATAGAGCTTTTTGGAAATGCAAAGCAACAGTTTGTTTACTGACAGCACAATGAATCTAAGGAAAAGAACACCATACCAACAGTTATGCATGGTGGAGGATTCATAATGCTGTTGGGTTGCTTTGCTGCGTCTGGTACTGGAGGCATTGACCGTATCACAGGAATCATGAAATCAGAGAATTATCAAAAGATTTTAGAGCGAAATATCCTACCCAGTGTAAGAAAACCTGTTTGAGTCAAAGATCATGGGTCCTCCAGCAAGAAAATGACCCACAGCACACATTCAAAAGTACACAGGAATGTTTGAAAAAGAAAAAATGGACTGTTTTAAAATGGCCAGCAATGAGTCCTGACCTCAATCCCATTGAAAATCTTTGGGGTGAGCTGAAATCTGCCTTTCGCAAAAAGAACCCTGCAACCAGTCAAGAGCTTGAACAAAGTTCAATTGTTTATTGTTGCATTACTTTGGACTACTAATTAAAAAAATCCTGAGGATATAACTTTAGTACATTTCCATTTATTTCTGAAGATTTTGTACAGTCTATGAAAAAAGTGAAGGAGTGCCAATAATGAGGGGCAGCACTGTATTGAACCATACCAACATCTGTTTTAAAAACAGATTGGTGTCTCTGGTCCTTGAAATTCAGAGCATGTCCTATTCTCATCTGTTTTGCGGATCAGAATCGACTATTGATGTCTATGTTGACCCGTGAGACAAGGATGAAACTAGGAAGACAGACTTTGTACTTCAGAGTTTCATCTGTTTTTAACTAATTTATTGCCTCTTGTCAATGGATAAAAAAAGATCAGTCAGTCTACTGGCTTCAATGGAAAAAAAGGGATAAGAAAAAAAATGGTGCAACTAGGATGACACCTGAATCTGTCCGTTGGTCAGACGTATTGGTATGGGCTGTACACATGCTACTGTTATCCACTGAGCCATAACTTGATGTTTTGTAATGAATTTTGAGTTATTGTTTAGGAAGTAAAATTCTTAGGTTACATACCTGATGAAGGAGACAGTCTTCAAAATACGTTGGTCTCCTGCACCCTCAATAAATTTCTTCTTGTACCCAAAGATCAGTTCATTGATTGAGCACCGACTAACTACTCCTATCTTTTCTGCTTCACTACTATTACAGTTCCCAAAGCCATGGACGGGGGATTTAACGAGGAGAAGTCCGGCAGCCACCCATTCATCCACAAAGGCTACTCTGGATGATATGCTTCTAGGACACCCAAGCAAGATGAGGTAGAAAAAGATATACGTCACTCTGTGTGAGTAGGTGCCTGGATAGGCTACCACTCCATAAACCCAGTGTAAAGAAAGAGAATCCTGTAATCCAAAATGTGAAAAAAGAATATTAAAGCTTTATTTGTAGTGAAATACAAAAATAATGTTTTGGTCTTTGATAAGCAGACCTTCCTCAGACTGATTGCCTAACTATAGGGAGAAAGCAGAGTGAAGCTCTATATTAGTAACAAGTAACTGCCCCAAATGACTTCGGTCTTGAAAACCAGACCTTCATCAGACTTAAATAAAATGTACAAATAAATATGTATTTATTTTATTCCGATAAAGGTCTGATTTTCCAGGCTGAAACGTTATCGTTTGGGTCAGTTACCTGTTTCTAATACAGAGCTTCACTCTGCTTTCTCCCTACAATTAGGCAATTCATCTGATGAAGATCTGGTTTTCAAAGACTAAAACGTTCTTTTAGGATTGCGCTGTAAGTAAAGCTTTAATATTGTTTTTTTTTCACATTTTGGTGTCATGGATGTAAGATTTGACCTGGAAACTATATCCTCCTTGCTGAGTGATCTGAAACATTCAGAAATATTGCTGTGTAGTATGTAGTATCGGCGTCTCTGCTCCCTGACAGGCAGAGATGCCGTCCCTCATACTGCCGTGCTCCCCACCCGGCGTCCTCCGGCGCTCCTGCTTCTGCTGCTGCCGGCGCGTTCAGCTTCCCGGGTACTGTGCTTTGGGCGCGCGCGCTCCCTCTCTCTTAAAGGGGCCACGCGTGCCGTCCTAAGGAGTCCCCGGCCAATGGCCGGAGGACCTCTCATATAAAAGGCACCTCCTCCAAAATGGAAGTGCCCGTGCAAGGTTGTAGCTTTGTGTGTTAAACTATGCTTCAGCCCTCAGGTCCCGCTGCTAGCCTGACTACCAGTCCAACCCACCAGCCGGACTACAAGTCCAGCCAGCCAGCCTGACTACCAGCCCTGTCCGCCAGCTTGTCTACTCTCCAGCCCGACAGTCTGTCTACAGTCCAGTCCGCCAGTCTGTCTATGGGCCCTGCCAGCCTGCTTACCTGGTAGCACCTGCCTGTTACCTGCCGTGCCTACCAGCCAGCCTACCTAGAGGCTCCTGCTTGTTACCTGCCGTGCCTACCAGCCAGCCTACCTGGAGGCTCCTGCTTGTTACCTGCCGTGCCTGCCAGATCGCTTACCTGGAAGCACCTGCCTGTTACCTGCCGAGCCTGCCAGATCGCTTACCTAGAAGCACCTGCCTGTTACCTGCTGTACCTACCAGCCAGCCTACCTAGAGGCTCCTGCTTGTTACCTGCCGTGCCTGCCAACCCGCTTACCTAGAAGCACCTGCCTGTTACCTGCCGTGCCTACCAGCCCACCTACCTGGACGCTCCTGTTTGTTACCTGCCGTGCCTGCCAGTCCGTCTGCCCGGATCACCCGTCAGCCTGCCTGCCGTGCTCATCTGCTGTACCGGTCAATCCCTGCCTTCTGACCTGTGGGAGTCACCTGCTCTCATACAAGGTCGGTCCCCAGAGTAGCACCTGGTCCCTCTGCTCGGTCCTTCCCTGGTCACTGAGTCGATTGAGCGGCCATACGACCTTGGTCAGTCCGAGTTGATACCTAGTTACGCCCCTCTGGTCCCTCCTTGCACCACAGCACAGAGGTTCCACCACCCGGATCCGTAACAGTTTGCACGGGCCATGGAACCCGGTGGCCCCCAGGCCCCTTCGCTTGCTGACCTGTACCAGGAGGTTTCTCGTCAGAGATCCCAACAGGAAACCATCCTGACCTACCTGTGGTCTGTCAACTCTCGCCTGGACACGCTGTCTGTTCCACCTGTGTCCGCCTCGAGTTGAGCGACACCCGCTCCGGTAGCGCCACTGCCTAACAATACCACGGCATCCAGCCTAGGACCCCGGCTTTCTCCGCCTCCTCGTTTTGGAGGTGACCCCGCCTTATGTCGGAGCTTTCTCAACCAGTGCACGCTGCACTTTGAACTTCTGGCTCATCAGTTTCCCTCCGACCGGGCCAAGGTGGCATTCATCATGTCTCTCCTCACCGGGGAAGCATCGGCATGGCTAAACCCTCTATGGGAGAGAGGGGATTCCCTGGTGTCCGATCTTCCGGATTTTCTCACTGCCTTCCGGAGGGTCTTCGATGAACCCAGACAAAGGATTTCTACTGCCTCCTCATTGCTCCGTCTCCGCCAAGGGAGTCTCATCATGGGCCAGTATGCCATACGGTTCCGTACCCTCGCTTCTGAGCTTGCCTGGGACGAGGTCCTGGTGTCCACCTTCTGGGAGGGCCTTTCCAGTCGGATTAAGGACGAGTTAGCTGGCCGGGACATTCCTACCACCCTGGATGACCTGGTGTCACTAGCAACCCGGATTGACATCCGTTTCTTAGAACGTGCTAAGGAGACTACCCGGGAAAGAACATTTCCTCGTCTTGCTCCTGTTTTCCAGAAACCGGCTTCCCAATCAGCAACTCCCCGGGCACGCTCGCCCGAACCTATGCAGATCGACCAGACCAAGATGGTCAAGTCTCGCCAAGAAACACACCGAGCCTAGGGGAGCTGTTTCTACTGTGGTAGTAAGGAGCACCTGATCCGTTCCTGTCCGGTGAAGCCGGGAAACTCGAGTGTCTAGGACCGCTCGGAGAGGTCGTCCTAGGCAAGAGTAAATCCTCTCCGTTCTTGACTTTGTCCGTCTCTATCTCCTGTGGAGAGAACTGCTTCTTTGAAACCGCATATCTGGACTCCGGAGCCGCTGGGAATCTCATTTCCCAGTCCCTTGTAGAGAAGTATCAGATTCCAACCAAACCTCTGGCTGAACCATTGGCAGTCGCTTCCGTGGATTGAAGACTCCTTCCGGTGACCATCTTGCTCGTCACAGAGCCCGTAACCCTGCAGGTGGGAATGCTGCACTCAGAGAGGATCTCCTTCCATGTGCTTTCCGGACTCTCTCACCCTCTTTTGCTAGGTCTACCCTGGCTACAGAGACATGAACCCGTTCTGAACTGGCAATCCGGTGAGGTGCTCCATTGGGGGCAGGATTGCCAGGAGACCTGCCTGGTTTCGGTTCACCCGGCTCGACCTCCATCTACTCCGACTAATTTACCCGGTCTACCGACACCCTACTGGTCATATGCTGATGTCTTCGACAAGAAGGAGGCAGAGACACTGCCACCTCGTAGGCCATATGACTGCCCTATCGACCTGATACTCCACCCCGTGGGCGTATTTACCCGTTGTCGTTGGCCGAAACCCAGGCCATGTCGGAGTACATCGAAGAAAATCTGGCTAGGGGATTCATCCAGAAATCTTCCTCCCCGGCTGGAGCCGGATTTTTATTCTTAAAAAAGAAAGACGGTTCACTTCTCCCATGTATCGATTATAGAGATCTCAACCAAATCACTATCAAAAACAAATGCCCCCTGCCGCTCATCTCTGAGCTGTTCGACCACTTTAAAGGTGCGAAGATCTTCACCAAGCTCGATCTTCGTAGGGCGTATAACTTTGTCCGGATCCGCCAAGGAGACGAGTGGAAGACGGCATTCAATACCCGGGACGGTCAATATGAATACCGCGTGATGCCCTTCGGCCTCTGTAATGCTCCCGCCGTCTTCCAAGAATTAGTTAACGACATCTTCCGTGACCTCTTATATTCTTGCATGGTGGTGTACCTGGGCGACATCTTGGTCTTCTCTCCGGAGGGATGTTTATCAGGTCCTGCTTAGGCTCAGGCAGAATCACCTTTATGCAAAATTTGAGAAATGCCTCTTCGAACAGACCTCTCTTCCGTTCCTGGGCTATATTATCTCTAAGACAGGTCTACGGATGGACCTCGAGAAGGTCTCTGCCGTCTTAAAGTGGCCCCGTCTGGAGGGGTTGAAGGCGATTCAGCAATTCCTGGGCTTTGCCAACTATTACCGTCTCTTCATTCCACATTTCTCTTTCCAGACAGCTCCCATCTCTGCGCTCACCCGAAAGGGAGCAAATCCTAAGGAATGGCCGTCCGAAGCGGAGGAGGCCTTCCTCTCCTTAAAACAAGCCTTCTCTTCCGCCCCTGTGCTGCACCGTCTGGATAGCAGCAAACAATTCTTTCTGGAGGTTGATGCTTCCTCTTCCGGAACCAGAGAGGTGCTCACCCAGAAATCTCCATCTGGGAGAATGGTAACCTGCGGCTTCTTCTCCAAGCTCTTCTCCTCGTCTGAGCGCAACTACTCCATAGGAGACCGAGAACTGCTAGCCATCAAATTGGCACTGGAGGAGTGGCATCACCTGCTCGAGGGGACCCTGCACCCGGTGGTCATCTATACTGACCACAAAAACCTGGCTTATCTACAGAATGCCCAAAGACTCAATCCGCGTCAGACCCAGTGGTCTTTGTTCTTCGCCCGCTTCAACTTTACCCTACATTACCGCCCGGCGGACAAGAACGTTAAAGCAGACGCCTTGTCCCGATCCTTCCTGTTGTCCAATCAAGAGGAGGAGCCTATGCATATCATCGATCCCTCCAAAGTGATGAATGTGGCCCCCTTGGACCTGTCTCTTCTCCGACCCGGTAAGACGTTTGTAGCGGTTCCGGATCATAAGAAGGTTCTTCAATGGGGTCATTCATCCAAACTAGCCGGCCATGCTGGCCAGAAGAAGACCTTCCTGCTCATTACCCGGCATTACTGGTGGCCTACCCTGCGCCAGGATGTGGTAGACTTCGTCACGGCCTGTTCGTCCTGTGCTCGCAATAAGGTTCCCAGACATCTTCCTGCTGGCCGTCTCCTGCCTCTTCCCGTACTTGCTGCCCCGTGGCAACACATTGCTATGGACGTTATTACTGATCTCCCTGTTTCTGCCGTTTGCACGGTCATTTGGGTGGTCGCTGACCGCTTTTCTAAAATGGCCCACTTCATTCCTCTGCCCGGTCTCCCGTCTGCATCTGTGCTGGCTAAGGACTTCATCCATCACATTTTTCGTCTCCACGGCCTACCCCTACACATTGTGTCTGATCGAGGGGTCCAGTTCACTTTGCGCTTCTGGAGAGCTACATGTAAGCTGCTGGATGTCACCCTGGATTTCTCCTCTGCTTACCATCCGCAGTCCAATGGCCAAGTGGAACGTATCAATCAGATCCTTACCAGCTTCCTCCGGCACTTCATCAACACTCACCATACCGATTGGATGGAGCTCCTACCATGGGCCGAGTTCTTCTATAACAACCATGAGAGCTAATCTTCTTCCAAGTCCCCGTTCTTTGTGGTCTACGGTCAACTTCCCCGGATTCCGTTTCCCGTTTCAGCTTCAGTGGACAACCCTGCCGCGGAGTCTCTGGTCAGCGAATTTTCCACTATTTGGGAGGACACTAGATCCGCACTTCTTCAATCCTCCGAGCGAATGAAGAAATATGCTGATAAGAGACGTCTGGATCCGCCTCAATTCCGTCCGGGAGACAAGGTTTGGCTCTCCTCCAAACATGTCCGTCTCAAAATACCCTCCTATAAGTTGGGTTCACGGTTCATTTGAAGTCCTCAAGCAAATCAACCCAGTAGCCTACAAATTAAAACTCCCGGCCACCTTACGGATTCCCAACTCCTTCCACGTATCTCTCCTCAAACCAGTTGTGCTTAATTTTTTTTCCGACAATCCAGGTACCTCCCCAGCTCCGGTCTCTGCTGAGGACGTCTATGAGGTAGAGAACATTCTGGCCACCAAGATGGTAAGAGTTAAAACCTTTTTTCTGGTGGATTGGAAGGTGTTTGGCCCAGAGGAGAGAACTTGGGAACCCAGGGAGAACATCCACGCCCCGCTTCTCCTTAGAAAATTTCTTTCAGGCCTAAAAAAGGGGGGGCATAAAGGGGGGGTACTGTAGTATCGGCGTCTCTGCCCCCTGACAGGCTGAGACGCCGTCCCTCTTACCGCCGCGCTCCCCGCCCAGCGTCCTCCAGCGCTCCTGCTTCTGCTGCTGCCTGCGCGTGCAGCTTCCCGGGCACTGTGCTTAGGGCGCGCGCTCCCTCCCTCTTAAAGGGGCCGCGCACACCGTCCCAAGAAGTCCCCGGCCAATGGCCGGAGGACCTCTCATATATAAGGCACCTCCTCCAAAATGGAGGTGCCCGTGCAAGGTTGTAGCTTTGTGTGTTAAACTCTGCTTCAGCCCCCAGGTCCCGCTGCTAGCCTGACTACCAGTCCAGCCCGTCAGCAGGACTACCAGTCCTGCTTGTCAGCCTGACTACCAGCCCTGTCCGCCAGCTTGTCTACTCTCCAGCCCTACAGTCTGTCTACAGTCCAGTCTGCCAGTCTGTCTATGGGCCCTGCCAGCCTGCTTACTTAGAAGCACCTGCCTGTTACCTGCTGTACCTACCAGCCAGCCTACCTGGAGGCTCCTGCTTGTTACCTGCCGTGCCTGCCAACCCGCTTACCTGGAAGCACCTGCCTGTTACCTGCCGTGCCTACCAGCCCGCCTACCTGGACGCTCCTGTTTGTTACCTGCCGTGCCTGCCAGTCCGTCTGCCCGGATCACCCGTCAGCCTGCCTGCCGTTCTCATCTACTGTACCGGTCAGTCCCTGCCTTCTGACCTGTGGGAGTCACCTGCTCTCATACAAGGTCGGTCCCCAGAGTAGCACCTGGTCCCTCTGCTCGGTCCTTCCCTGGTCACGGAGTCGATTGAGCCGCCGTACGACCTTGGTCGGTCCGAGTTGATACCTAGTTACGCCCTTCTGGTCCCTCCTTGCACCGCAGCACAGAGGTTCCACCACCCGGATCCTTAACATAGTACACCAATAATTAGCCGTCCAGCAGATTCAAATAATACATTTTCTATACAGTGTCCAGATAAATTAGGGCAGTCCATAGAATATCTTGTTCCCTCTGACAAAAATTACAGTATACTATCTAAATATGTTATTAAATGTGTTTTATTACTCAATCACTTTATTTTTACATACACTTTTTCATCTGCTTTTTATGAATATCAGATTGATTTAAAAAATATGTCATTTTGTTAATAATTTGTAGAATTTATTTTCAACTGCTAGCCCCTTTGGAACAGCAATGCAGATTACACCCAGAAATGAGCCCATTTTGAAAAGTACACTCCTGTAGGAATTTATTCAAAGCCTAATTCAGACATCCATTTCTTTCTCATACGTGAAAAAAAAAGCAGACCGCTTTACATCAGAATGCTGGATTAGATTTTCATCAGTGTTTGCATTCTTACTATTAGTTTCTTCATTTTTTCCTCATATGTATTTTTCTCCATTCAAACAAACATTTTAAGTATTTACGGACTTTAATGGGTGAGTTTGATCAGTGATTATGTTAAAAATCCGAAATGTCTCCATTATTTTTTGTGGATACTGAGGCCACAAAATACATAAACTTGGACAGTCGCATAAACAAATTAGAATGTGATCTGTCTGTTAAAAGCACAGAAAGATCTTGGAGTTGAAACAGGTATGTCTGAATGAGGCCTTAGGGTGATCAGTAGAGATTATTGAATTGATCGACTGCGAATCAACTTCAATTTGAATCTCCTAAAATTTGCAGATTCTGGCTAATTCAAACAATTTGCAAATAGAATCATGAAGATCGCAAAAACAAAAAAAAAATGCATAGCACCATTTCATATACAGTACAGACCAAGAGTTTGGACACACCTTCTCATTTAAAGATTTTTCTGTATTTTCTTGACTATGAAAATTGTACATTCACACTGAAGGCATCAAAACTATGATTTAACACATGTGGAATTATATACTTAACAAAAAAGTGTGAAACAACTGAAATTATGTCTTATATTCTAGGTTCTTCAAAGTAGCTACCTTTTGCTTTGATGCCAAGCGTGTGCAAAGCAGTCAGTCATTCTCTTGATGAGCTTCAAGAGGTAGTCACCGGAAATGGTTTTCACTTCACAGGTGTGCCCTGTCAGGTTTAATAAGTGGGATTTCTTGCCTTATAAATGGGGTTGGGACCATCAGTTGTGTTGTGCAGAAGTCTGGTGGATACACAGCTGATACTCCTACTGAATAGACTGTTAGAATTTGTATTATGGCAAGAAAAAAGCAGCTAAGTAAAGAAAAACGAGTGGCCATCATTACTTTAAGAAATGAAGGTCAGTCAGTCCGAAAAATTAGGAAAACTTTGAAAGTGTCCCCAAGTGCAGTTGCAAAAACCATCAAGCGCTACAAAGAAACTGGCTCACATGAGGACCGCCCCAGGAAAGGAAGACCAAGAGTCACCTCTGCCTCTGAGGATAAGTTTATCCGAGTCACCAGCCTCAGAAATCGCAGGTTAACAGCAGCTCAGATTAGAGACCAGGTCAATGCCACACAGAGTTCTAGCAGCAGACACATCTCTTCAACAACTGTTAAGAGGAGACTTTGTGTAGCAGGCCTTCATGGTAAAATAGCTGCTAGGAAACCACTGCTAAGGACAGGCAACAAGCAGAAGAGACTGGTTTGGGCTAAAGAACACAAGGAATGGACATTAGACCAGGGGAAATCTGTGCTTTGGTCTGATGAGTCCAAATTTGAGATCTTTGGTACCAGCCACCGTGTCTTTGTGCGACGCAGAAAAGGTGAACGGATGGACTCTACATGCCTGGTTCCCACCGTAAAGCATGGAGGAGGAGGTGTGATGGTGTGGGGGTGCTTTGCTGGTGACACTGTTGTGGATTTATTCAAAATTGAAGGCATACTGAACCAGCATGGCTACCACAGCATCTTGCAGCGGCATGCTATTCCATCCGGTTTGCTTTTAGTTGGACCATCATTTATTCTTCAACAGGACAATGACCCCAAACACACCTCCAGGCTGTGTAAGAGCTATTTGACCAAGAACGAGAGTGATGGGGTGCTACGCCAGATGACCTGGCCTCCACAGTCACCAGACCTGAACCCAATCGAGATGGTTTGGGGTGAGCTGGACCGCAGAGTGAAGGCGAAAGGGCCAACAAGTGCTAAGCATCTCTGGGAACTCCTTCAACATTGTTGGAAGACCATTTCCGGTGACTACCTCTTGAAGCTCATCAAGAGAATGCCAAGAGTGTGCAAAGCAGTCATCAAAGCAAAAGGTGGCTACTTTGAAGAACCTAGAATATAAGACATATTTTCAGTGTTTCACACTTTTTTGTTAAGTATATAATTCCACATGTGTTAATTCATAGTTTTGATGCCTTCAGTGTGAATGTACAATTTTCATAGTCAAGAAAATACAGAAAAATCTTTAAATGAGAAGGTGTGTCCAAACTTTTGGTCTGTACTGTATAGCTGAATAGAAAGGTGACTCACATGACGTTAAGTGTGACCACAATGGCTTCCCCATAATGCTTTGCATCTATCACATCATATAATCTAGCATAGCCAATCAGTGGGAACTGTCACAGGTACTATAAAAGATGTGGACAGGGAATGCAGATGCCATTTTAGGGATTTACAGTAAAGGGATAGGAGTTCAGAGCACACAGCTCATCATTGCACATATAGTGGGTACGGAAAGTATTCAGATATTCAGACCCCTTTACATTTTTCACTCTTTGTTTCATTGCAGCCATTTGGTAAATTCTAAAAAGTTCATTTTTTTTCTCTCATCAAAGTACACTCTGCACCCCATTTTGACTGAAAAACACAGAAATGTAGAAATTTTTGCAAATTTATTAAAAAAGAAAAACTGAAATATCACATGGTCATAAGTATTCAGACCCTTTGCTCAGTATTGAGTAGAAGCACCCTTTTGAGCTAGTACAGCCATGAGTCTTCTTGGGAATGATGCCACAAGTTTTTCACACCTGGATTTGGGGATCCTCTGCCATTCTTCCTTGTAGATCCTCTCCAGTTCCGTCAGGTTGGATGGTGAACGTTGGTGGACAGCCATTTTCAGGTCTCTCCAGAGATGCTCGATTGGGTTTAGGACAGGCCTCTGGCTGGGCCAGTCAAGAATGGTCACAGAGTTGTTCTGAAGCCACTCCTTTGTTATCTTAGCTGTATGCTTAGGGTAATTGTCTTGTTGGAAGGTGAACCTGTGGCCCAGTCTGAGGTCCAGAGCACTCTGGAAGAGGTTTTCATCCAGGATATCTCTGTACTTGGCCGCATTCATGTTTCCTTCAATTGCAACCAGTCGTCCTGTCCCTGCAGCTGAAAAACACCCCCATAGCATGATTCTTTCTGTTTTTTCAGTCAAGATGGCGTGCAGAGTGTACGTTAATGAGAAAAAAATTAACTTTTCAGAATTTACCAAATGGCTGCAATGAAACAAAGAGTGAAACATTTAAAGGGGTCTGAACACTTTCCATACCCACTGTAGAGATAGAAATGCCTAAATCAGAATGTGATGTGCTAGTGACGCGCCCCTGGGCCTGTGTCGCGCTGCGTTGCGCACGTGGGAGCTTACCCGGAGCCGGATCTCTTGAGGGTTGTAGTCTCGTGGCGGTGATCCAGTCCGTGCCCAGGGAGTCAGACTAAGTGGCGCTGTATTAGCGGTAGATGTTGGACGACTACGCCACCCGTTGAGTACAGCTAAGGAGCTGCTGCTGCAGGGCAGACCGCTGAGGCCGGTGGTAGGATTGTGCAGCGTGATAGTATAACCCCCAACGGGAGGGGTATGGCCTCAGGGCAGCCGACGTGGATGATGGGGGTAGCAGGAACCACTCGGAGACGGTACGGTGTAGTTCAGGGTCTTTACTGGTGACAACGATAGACCCTCCCGGAGTACTGGCTAGCGATTGGGGCCTGGTCAGTCCTTGAGCAGATGGGATCTCCCCTGGCCAGGCGGAGTTGTAGGCCTGCCAAACTAACGATACTCTACTGGCTACCTTGCTAGAAGCGGGTATAAGTAGCCCACGTCCCTGAGTGTACCGTGTGGTGCTCACCCGTATGGCCGGTGACTTGGGGCCTTCTAGTAGCTTCCGCTCCACGACGGCGGTGCTGGTCCCACGTGTGTGACCGTGCCTTCGGGTTTCTGGGCCAGAGGACCTGCAATCCCCTGCCGGTCGGTTTCTGCTGCTGGATAGGAGTTAGTCCCCACAGCCTCGGACTCCGGGTCCGGTGATAACTTCTCAGTCAGGGCGAGCTCTGCAGCTGTCAGCCCCTGACTCCTTGTAGCACTGCTCCCACAGAGCTCCTGATGTTCTTTTCCTATATCTGCTTCTCTTCTCTGTCTCTACTTCTTCTCTACTCACTAACCCTGCCTCAGCCCTAGGTTTATATAGGGGAAGTTCTTCCCCTCCCAGGACTGGGCAGGAGGTGTGGCATGCATAGGATCCCTGACCAAGAGACCTCCCACCTGCTCTCAGACATAACATTGCCGTTACTGTGGAAACCAGACCCCTGGGGTGCCACATTCCCCCCTAGTGAAATTTAGTACTCCGGGACTAAACATATTTTTAGAAAAACATAACAAGGTATAAACAATAATAATACAATAAGAAAAACACATAAAGATGGTTACGGCGTGTCCGCAACCGGGCGCAGTCTTTGAAGAAAAGCAAGGTGTCCATTTCACCAAAACAGGGAGACGTAACCAGGTAGGGGTCTGTCCTGCCCCGAGTCCTTAACAGTCTTTAGTCTGTCCTGGGTTACGCTCCAACTATACACAAAGGATTCCCGGTAAATCCACCAAGGACTCCTATAAATAACTAGAAACACATAATTATACACAAGCAACAAGAAAAACAGGTAACCACAAATAAAACAATTTATACACTTCAAATCCTCCAACGTGCGGGTAACTGGCCTCTAGTGGCCCTAGTGGACCTACGGAGCTGACTGTCTAGCCCTGAACTACAGGGTGTAGGAGCTGTCAAGGGTAAACTGGGCAGCTGTCTACCGGCTCTTTGACTCACTAGGGGTACGGCAGGCTCACTATAAGCAGAGGGTTGATCCTCCTGTTCTGCTTGTGTGGAGTCTTCTGCCTCCTGGACCGGCTGCTCTTCCAGCTCTACCTGTTGCTCCGTAGGCACTTGGGATGCTGGTTGGAGGAACGTGAGGACGGGTACCACAACTGCACCATTGACTTGAGTCCAGGACCGAGGGAAGTCTCCGAGCACAGTACTAACCATATCTTCCCTTTCCTCTACGGGTCGATGGTCTTCTTGTTCCTCTTCAGGGTTCCGTAGCTGTTCAGGACACTTCTTCAGGTGATCCCGGGATACAATGGCTATGGTCTCCCCTCCGTCTTTACTGATGGTACAGACTTTCGGGTTCTCGTGGCTTGAGGGCAGTACGGTGTACGGGTCCTTCTCCCACTGGTCGTCCAACTTGTGGAGCCGTCTTTTCCTCTTCAAGACCTGCTCTCCGGGTACCAGGGGAACAGCGGGAGCATACTGGTTGTAAGTTTTCTCTTGTCTTTCCCTAGCCTGACAGAGACTTCGCTCCACGCTCTCCTGTACTTTCCAGTACTGCTGCTGCCTCTCTGTGTCCCAGTCTGCTTCTGGTGAAGTGTCCTCGGGTGTCAGGACTCCCATTTCCAGGTCAACAGGTAACTTACCAGGTCTCGCCCTCATTAGGTAAGCCGGGGTACAGTTGGTGGAACCTACCGGGATGTGGTTGTATAGGTCCACTAGATCGGGCAGCTTCTCAGGCCACAGACTGCGTTCTTCCAGGGGCAACGTTTTCAGGAGATCCATTACCACCTGGTTCATTTTCTCACAAAGTCCATTAGTTTGCGGATGATAGGGTGTCGTCCTTATCTTCCGGCAGCCATACAGATTGCAGAATTCCTGGAAGACCTCCGCTTCAAAGGCAGGTCCCTGGTCCGTCAGCACTTGGTCCGGGTACCCGTGTGGACGGCAGAAATGCTGCTGGAAGGCTCTAGCTGCTGTTTGAGCCGTTAAGTCCTTAACGGGGACGACAACCAAGAACCGGGAGTAATGATCCACGATGGTTAGTGCGTAGACGTAGCCACTTCTGCTTGGGGTCAGTTTTACATGATCCAAGGCTACCAGTTCCAACGGCTGCCGGGTGACGATGGACTGCAGGGGAGTCTTCTGGCTGGCACGGTCCTTCCTTCTTAGGTTGCACGGGCCACAGTCTCTGCACCACCTCTCGATGGTTCCCCTCATGCCTACCCAGTGGAACCGCCCACGCAGCAGGAACTCCAGCTTCTTCCATCCGAAGTGTCCAGCCCCGTCGTGGTATACTTCCATCACCATGGCTGCGTCTCTCCGTGGCACCACTACTTGCCAGATTAGTTCATGCGTCCGGGAGTTAACCATTCTGCGGCACAACTTCCCCTTGTAAAGGAACAGTCGACTCTTCTCAGCCCACAGTTGCTTGGCTTCCTCCGGAGCGTCTGGGTCGAGGCGAGCCTCTGGCCGAGTCAGCATCTCCTTCACCAGCCGGACGGCAGGGTCACTGTCTTGCGTTTCCTCCCAGTTGTAGTGAGGCAAGGGGTTAAACGTAGCGGCTTGCTTACTCCTTACCTGATGGGAATACTGGATAGTCCCATGACGGTGGAACGCGGGGAGTTCGACTTCTTCCAGTCCCTCTGGATCTTCTCCTACGTCCGGTAGGTTTGGCATCCTGGACAGGGCGTCCGCGTTGGTATTGGAGCGTCCTGCCCGGTATTTGATTGTGAACTCGTAGTTGGACAGATGGGCCATCCATCTCTGCTCTAGGGCACCGAGTCTTGCCGTGTCCAGGTGTGTCAACGGGTTGTTATCCGTGTACACGGTGAACCGGGAAGAAGCGAGGTAGTGCTTAAAGCGTTCGGTGACTGCCCACACCACTGCCAGGAACTCTAGCTTAAATGAGCTGTAATTCTCAGGGTTTCTTTCGGTGGGTCGCAGTTTTCGGCTGGCGTAAGCGATTACTCGTTCTTTCCCCTGCTGGATCTGGGACAGCACGGCTCCTAGCCCGATGTTACTTGCGTCGGTGTAGAGGATAAAGGGTTGGCTGTAATCAGGGTACGCCAGGATTTCATCCCCCGTGAGGGCCATCTTCAGCTGGCGGAAGGACTCTTCTTCTAACTTCTCCCATCTGAAGGGTGGCTTCTGGTTCTTGGCCTTCCGGGACTGGCCTATCAGGAGGTCCTGCATAGGAGCTGCCTTTTTTGTGAAACCGGGGATGAATCTGCGGTAATAGCCTACCAACCCGAGGAACTGCCGCACTTCCTTTACACTGGAGGGACTTGGCCATTCCTTAATTGCGGTGATCTTATCAGGGTCGGGAGCCACTCCATCAGCGCTCACCACGTGTCCCAGGTACTGCACCTTTGGTTTCAGGAGGTGACACTTGGAGGGTTTCACCTTTAGGCCGTAGCTTGCCAGAGCTTCGAACACTTCCGCCAGGTGTTTCAGGTGGTCCTCATACGTTTTGGAATATACGATGACATCGTCCAGGTACAACAGGACCGTCTCAAAGTTTCTGTGGCCCAGACAACACTCCATTAATCGTTGGAAGGTTCCTGGTGCATTGCAGAGTCCGAACGGCATGCAGGTAAACTCGCTAAGTCCCATCGGGGTGGTGAATGCGGTCTTCTCCCGGTCCGCCTCTGCTACAGGAACCTGCCAGTACCCACTAGTGAGATCCAAGGTAGAGAAGAAGTTAGCAGATCTTAAAGCAGCCAAAGACTCCTCTATCCTTGGTAAGGGGTACGCATCCTTGTGTGTGATACGGTTGATTTTCCGGTAATCTACACACATCCTCATGGTGTTGTCTTTCTTTTTGACTAAGACTAGTGGAGCTGCCCAGGGGCTACAGCTATCCCTGATCACCCCAGCCTCCTTCATGTCTCTAAGCATCCCCTTGGCGTGTTGGTAGTGTGCAGGGGGTACGGGTCGATACCTCTCTTTTATGGGAGGATGGTCTCCCGTGGGGATGTGGTGTTCTACCCCCTTGACTCGCCCGAAGTCTAACGGGTGTTTACTAAACACTCTCTCGTACTCTTGAACCACCCGATAGACTCCCTGTTTCTGGTGTGAGGGAGTGGAGTCAGTACCCAAATGTAGTTGCTGACACCAGTCCTCCATTGTTTTCTGAGAGCCGTTACCTTCCTCCGGGGAAGATGGAGGCAAGGGTTCTACGGACTGTATGGAATCTTGATTGATGGTATACAATTTGGCTAGCGTGGCATACCGGGGCAGGTACACTTCCCTCTTCCCGATATTTATTATGCGAACGGGCACCCTCCCATGGCGTACATTGACCACCCCCTGTGCTGTCAAAATGGTGGGCCTACTGTCTGAGTAAACTGGTTCTACCATTGCCTGGTAATCTCTACCTCTCAGACCAATAGCTGCCCGGCACCAAATCATCATTTCACTTTTCGGGGGCATGGCAATAGGGAAAGGGTCACACATTCGCACGCTACCAATCTCACCACCGGAGAGTTCTAGCTGTTGCCGTCGCATCAGTGCCCGGATCTCTTTCTGGAGCACTCGCTGCTGGCCGGAGCTAGCGTTCTTGGCAACCTGCTGTAAAAGGAAAATCACCTCTGCAAGACAATTTTCAATTACATTAGTTCCTAGAGTTATCTTTGGGTGACTCTCGTGTTTGTCAATGTCTACAATGATCAGTCCCTGTGCTGCCAGTTCGACTCTACCGATTTTAATGGTCACCTCTTTAAATCCAATCTGTGGCACGGGCTGACCATTGCTGGCGATGATACTCAAGTCGTCGTCAGGGTAGCGGGTGATATCCGAGTCATTCCAGTACTGCTTGAAGAGCACGTACGGGATGGTGGTGACCTGTGACCCGGTGTCCAGTAGGGCACTCATAGGAATGCCATCCAGTACCACGGGTAAGACTGGACGTCCTCCCACATATTTGTCGCGCCAGTTCGATGGGCCTGGTGATCTTTTTCCTGGGGGTTGGCCCTCTACCCCAGGTTGTGCCAGTTTAAAGGACAGTACCTTGCCATATGTCCGGGTTGATTGCAGCGGCGGCAGATGGGTCGTCCGTCCTCGTTGTATTGGTCGCTGGGTCTTCCTCTGGCCGGTGGGGTCCTCCTTGGTCGACGCCACGGGATGTCCTCCGGTCCGGATGCCAGCTGGATCTTCCCTGGAGTGGAAACCTGTAAAGACTGCACAGTTCGGGTTAGCGCAGCAACGCTTTTAGCTAGCTCTTGGACCTGATGGTGCAGGTCTGGAGCCGGGTCATTGTTCAAAGCCTGCGCATCAGCTCCCACAGGCCCTGCCGACAAGGGCGCCGCCTCCTGGTGGTAAGTGGTAGTGGGGCGTCTGGGGGTCACAACGCCACCTGGTGCCGGTTCTCGAAGCACCCGGATGGCTCTGTCCTTGAACTGTGCAAATCCCAGATGAGGGTCCTGTAAGGCCATTGCCCGCAACTGGGTTCGGTGGGCATTGCAATATAAACCCTCTATAAATTGTTCAGTCAACAGCCTGTCCTCGTCTCCCACGCCGTCAGGGTCGGTCTGCTTAATGGCTCTCAGGGCCTCTTGTAGGTTCAGGGCATAGTCCCTTATACTCTCATGTGCCCGCTGTTTGCACCCGTAGAATCTAAGCTTGATCTCGGCTGAGGTGCAGGTATCAAAGGTGTCCCTCAGCCGGGTTAGTATCCCTGCGACAGTCCTCCCCCCAGGTGGCCAGGACTTTACCTCCCTTTGGGCTGTCCCGGTTAATTGGGCCACCAGGATGCTCACTTTTTGCTCCTCTGTGAGGGGGTACACCTGGAAGAGGCTATCCAGCTTTTCTCTAAAGTCATGCAGGGTATGTGACTCCCCTGAGTACTGGGGTAGCCAGGCTGCCCCCGGGATATAGGGCATGGTGAAAGGCATGACCGCAACAGCGGTGGCGCTGGCGGGGGTTGAAGCGGTGAAGCTCTCCTCCGTATCCGGCATCCTTCTCCCCCCTAGGAGACCGTGGCCTACCTTGCGATGATCCTCTTCCGTAGGCCGCGGCTCCGCAGTGAATCGTCAGGGTTGAGGACCTTCCGTCGCGCTCCTGTGACGTCGGCGTCTGCTGGGCTCCTTCCAGGACCTTACGCAACGTCCGGACGTGAGGCGGGGCTTCAGTTCTCGCGCGCTTTCGGAGTCCACGCCCCTCTTCTTCCCGCGCGGCGTCCTCAAGATGGCAGTAAAACTCCACGTATGGCGGGAAGAAGGCTGAAGATGGCGCCGGATGGCGGGAAAACTCCACCGATGGCGGGAAGGAAGCGGAAGATGGCGCCGGATGGCGGGAATCTTCACCACAGGTAAGTTTGAACAGTCTTTTTCAGGCACGCAGTACCCGGTGGTTGCGGGCACGAAATCCTGCCGACTACGCCAAAAGTTGACGCGCCCCTGGGCCTGTGTCGCGCTGCGTTGCGCACGCGGGAGCTTACCCGGAGCCGGATCTCTTGAGGGTTGTAGTCTCGTGGCGGTGATCCGGTCCGTGCCCAGGGAGTCAGACTAAGTGGCGCTGTATTAGCGGTAGATGTTGGACGACTACGCCACCCGTTGAGTACAGCTAAGGAGCTGCTGCTGCAGGGCAGACCGCTGAGGCCGGTGGTAGGATTGTGCAGCGTGATAGTATAACCCCCAACGGGAGGGGTATGGCCTCAGGGCAGCCGACGTGGATGATGGGGGTAGCAGGAACCACTCGGAGACGGTACGGTGTAGTTCAGGGTCTTTACTGGTGACAACGATAGACCCTCCCGGAGTACTGGCTAGCGATTGGGGCCTGGTCAGTCCTTGAGCAGATGGGATCTCCCCTGGCCAGGCGGAGTTGTAGGCCTCCCAAACTAACGATACTCTTCTGGCTACCTTGCTAGAAGCGGGTATAAGTAGCCCACGTCCCTGAGTGTACCGTGTGGTGCTCACCCGTATGGCCGGTGACTCGGGGCCTTCTAGTAGCTTCCGCTCCACGACGGCGGTGCTGGTCCCACGTGTGTGACCGTGCCTTCGGGTTTCTGGGACAGAGGACCTGCAATCCCCTGCCGGTCGGTTTCTGCTGCTGGATAGGAGTTAGTCCCCACAGCCTCGGACTCCGGGTCCGGTGATAACTTCTCAGTCAGGGCGAGCTCTGCAGCTGCCAGCCCCTGACTCCTTGTAGCACTGCTCCCACAGAGCTCCTGATGTTCTTTTCCTATATCTGCTTCTCTTCTCTGTCTCTACTTCTTCTCTACTCACTAACCCTGCCTCAGCCCTAGGTTTATATAGGGGAAGTTCTTCCCCTCCCAGGACTGGGCAGGAGGTGTGGCATGCATAGGATCCCTGACCAAGAGACCTCCCACCTGCTCTCAGACATAACATTGCCGTTACTGTGGAAACCAGACCCCTGGGGTGCCACACTAGTACAATGCCAAAGACCATAGAAAATTGGAATAGTAGTCTAAGGGCAGGTGCAGACGAGCGTATTAACTGTACCAGTATGATCAAACAAAACATCGGATCACACTTGGGCCAATGTAATTCTATAAGGCCGTGCGTACGTTCAATTTTTTTTCCTCAGACATAGCCTATCCAAGGAAAAAAAATAGCTGAATGCCCGAGTTTGATCTGATATTCAGATTGCACTCGACCATGCAAGTCAATGAGTGCGTGGGAAACATCGAAACTGCACTCGGATGACATCTGACTGCAGACCGAATTCCGTTCACTCACAGAATGGAGAAGATGGAGATATTTTTTTCTCCACCTTCTCCTCATCCAAGAGGATTGCACTATGCTGACACTCTGCTCAAACTTTGATCAGAGTGTCATTTGCACAATTGGTCAGATTTTCTCAGATTATAAAAAATATGCTCATCTGCACCTGACCTTAGTCTGTGAATAATACACAGATTCAAATGGTAGAGAGGTGCTTGACTTGTAGAGTCTAGGAGGCTGTGCATCAATTGATCTGTGATATACTGCAGTACAGGAACTTAAAGGGAACCTGTCAAGCCCCCAAGTGTTCTAAAGCTGCCTGGCTGCCACACTGAAAGCCTGGCTTTATGAACTCTAGTCCTCCTGACAGCCTCCGGCTGTCAGTCATGAAGGCACGGTCGGCTCGGCTTCAGTCACTGCTTAGTACATAGTGAGCTGAGGCTCTAAGCATGTCCTGGCACTGACTGACAGCCAGCTCTGTAGCATAACAGTGCAGAGACGGCTGTCGGCCAAATGACTAGCAAAATGAGCAAGGCTCAAGCTGTCCTCCTTCTCTTCATGATTTTCTTTCTGGTAGCTAGTCCGCATCCATATATATCATCCCCCTAATAATTCTCATCTTCTGCTTTACGTACTCTTCCTCCTCTCCCTCCAATGCATCGTCAGTTAGCCCTTTCTGTGCCCATGAAACATTCGTTCAGTTTTCTGTTGGTGTGGAAACTGAACTCCACGTGACCAACTTTACCACAATAGATGCTGAATCACCTGGATTGTATTGCTTTTTGCGAAAGAATCGCATGCGCTCAGCTTCAATGGAAGATACTCATCTGCCATAATTTATGAAATAAATTTATCTCTACTTTATACTTTCCCATGGCAGAAACCATGGAGTTGATGTTGTGCTGGAAGTTGCGCTCCACTGCTGACAGCAGCAGATATGGCCAGGGTCTTTGCATGTATTCTCTGGCTCATTCCATTGAGTAAATGTTTTGCCTGATGACGATGTACGACTGAAAGCTGGCTCGTTTTTCACTGGTGTTGAAGGATACCCCTATACCAGGTGACACATACACTTCCTCCACATTGTCCTCAGTGAACATCTGCCAGTCCTTACCAACAACAGGGCTTAACATTGTACCAAATGTCAAAAAGGGTGACTACTAGTCTTCAAGCGGCCAACCTAGCAAGAGACAAAGCAAGAAGTAATGTGCCTGCCAAGCGATTTGTTATGTTCTGCTACCAGAGCTAAGGAAAGAGAGGAGATCTGTCCCTACGATAGAACTCAGCTGAATCCCTACGATGTAACAGGGAACCTGATCCTGCGATCAGACCTGCTAAAGTCCTAAGCTAGTCTGTACGGAGACCTATAGATGTGGGGAAGGAATCCCTACAAGTACTAAGGACTGGGAGGAAAATGGGACACCTCCTAACAGAAATAGTAGCAGACAGACGAACAAACAAAATATATAGAACATAGAGGTCCGTAGACCAAGCAAACTAACAGAGTTAGATACAGAGCACAGGCTAGCTAGAAAGTAGTTATACAATGAAGTCCAGCAAAGCCAGAAGGGCGGAGCAGGATTAAATAGGTCAACAAGGTCATGTGACCAGCAAAGGAAAAAACCTAAGAGCAAGGTTCTAACAGTACCCCCCCTTCTAAGAGGATCCTCCGGATCCCCTAGGACCAGGCTTATCAGGAAATCTCCTGTGAAACGCTCTGATAAGTCTGGACGCGGAAACATCATCTGACCTCACCCAAGAGTTATCCTCGGGTCCGAAACCTTTCCAGGCCACAAGATACTGCAAACTACCTCTATACCGTCTAGAGTTAAGGATGCGAGAAATTTCATATTCCCCGTGCTCCACCACCGGAGGAACAGAGGCAGAGGCGTCACCATCCGACACAACAGCTTTTTTTAACAGAGAGACATGAAATACCAGATTAATTCTCCAGGAGGTAGGAACCTCCAACCTAACAGCAGATTGGTTGACAACCTGAAGCACCTTAAAGGGCCCTACAAACTTGGGACCCAATTTCTTAGAAGGAATCCTCAACCGCAGATTCCTAGAGGACAACCAAACCATGTCACCAACAGCGAACAAAACCTCCTGTCGCTTCCTATCAAAGTAGTCTTTAGATTATCTGTTGGCCTCCTGAAGATTACCACGCACATCCGTCCAAACTCTCTCCAAATCACCGGAAAAATTCTCCTCCTCAGGCACGGCAGATCCCAACTTGGAGAACGACCCAAACGACGGATGTCTCCCAGAACAACAAAAAAAAGGCGAACAACCAGCAGAAGAAGATGTATGATTGTTCAGAGCAAATTCAGCAAGTGGCAGAAACTCAGACCACCCCTCTTGATTGTCTGCCACAAAACAACGCAAGAACTGCTCAACATCCTGGTTTTTCCTTTCTGTCTGGCCATTAGATTCAGGATGATATCCGGACGAGAACGACAAATGAACTCCCAACCTGTCACAAAAGGCACGCCAAAAACGAGCCACGAACTGAGGACCCCTATCAGAAACAATGTCAGTAGGAACGCCATGAAGTCTGACAATTTCCTTGACAAAGGCCTTAGCGAGAGTTTTAGCGCAGGGCAGTTTGACGAAGGGAACCAAGTGACACATCTTGCTAAAACGGTCCACGACCACCCAGATGACAGTAAAACCCTCAGAGGGGGGAAGGTCAGTTATAAAGTCCATAGCCAAATGTGTCCAAGGAGCACTGGGAACCTCCAAAGGACAAAGCAACCCCCCAGCAGGAGTATGTGAGGACTTAGATCTAGCACATATAGTACATTGACGCACCCACTTAATGACTTCCTTCTGCCATCCAGGCCACCAAAAACTGCGACCCACCAGTCTCTTGGTCTCAGAGATTCCGGGATGACCTGCCAACCGAGATTCGTGACACTCAACAAACAAATCTCTCCTAAAGGTCCCAGGCACAAACAACCTCCCATGAGGAGTGTTAGATGGGGCATTCTCCTGTGCTTTAAGAATCTCATCTTCCAAAACGGAGTCCAAAGCAGCTATCACAACACCTTCTTGTAAAATGTTCTCCTCTTTCTCAGCACCAACTATGGGAGAAAAACTGCGAGACAAGGCATCCGCCTTAACATTCTTAGTACCAGGGATGTAAGTAACGGAGAAATTAAACCGCGAGAAAAACAGTGCCCACCTAGCCTGACGGGCATTCAGGCGCTTGGCAGCATCAAGATATATCAGATTTTTATGATCCGTAAGAACCTGAACGAGAAATTCCGCACCTTCCAAGAAGTGGCGCCAGTGTTCAAATGCGAGTTTAATAGCCAATAATTCCCGATTACCAATATCGTAATTCAGTTCAGTCTCCGAAAATTTTTTTGAAAAAAAGGCACAGGGATGTAATCCATCCCCGTTATCCTGAGACAATACTGCGCCAACCCCCACAGAGGAAGCATCAACCTCAACCAAAAACGGCTTAGTCACATCAGGCTGCATAAGGATGGGAGCAGAGGTGAACCTCTCCTTGAGATACACAAAAGCTTCAATGGCCTCAGAAGACCACTGAACCGCATCAGCACCTTTCCTGGTGAGATCGGTCAGAGGTTTGACAATACTAGAAAAATTTTTTATGAATTTTCTGTAATAATTGGCGAAACCTAAAAACCTCTGTATCGATTTCAAACCAATAGGCCTAGGCCATTCCTGTACAGCTTGAACTTTAACCGGGTCCATCTCAAAACCTTCGCTGGAGATAATATAACCCAAAAAACTAATTCTCTGTACAGCGAACTCACATTTCTCCAGCTTAGCAAAAAGCGAATTGTCCATCAATAACTGTAATACCTCACGTACGCTCCGCCAATGAGACTCCAGATCCGGCGAATAAATCAAAATGTCATCCAAATACACAACCACATTTTTGCCGATCAAAGGTCTAAGGATGTCATTAATAAGATTCTGGAAAAATGCAGGAGCATTAGTAAGACCAAAAGGCATAACCAGATTCTCAAAATGACCCACAGGAGTGTTAAAAGCAGTCTTCCATTCGTCACCCTCCTTCATGCGCAACAGATTGTATGCCCCCTTAAGGTCAATTTTAGAGAACCACTTGGCCCCCATTAACTGGTTAAACAGATCAGGAATCAATGGCAGTGGGTAAGGATTGCGTACAGTAATTTTGTTAATCTCACGAAAATCCAGACAAGGACGTAAACCGCCGTCCTTTTTTTTTACAAAAAAAAATCCAACCGCCACAGGAGACTTAGAGGGCCTAATGTGACCGGCGGCCAAACTTGTCTGTATGTATTCCTCCAAAGCCTTCCTCTCAGGAATAGTAAGGTTAAATAAACGACTTTTAGGAAGAGTCGCTCCAGGGACAAATTCAATAGAACAATCATAGTCTCTATGGGGAGGCAAAACCTGCGATTCCTTCTCAGAAAAAATTCTCCAAAAATCCTGAATAGGAACAGGCAATTCTCCCCTATCCAAAGCTGCAATACGCCCGTTACAACACTTGTCATAACATTTATGGCTCCAGGATTTAATTTCACTGGTAGACCAATCCAGTACAGGATTGTGAAATTTTAACCAGGGCAATCCCAATATTACTGGAGAAGGCAAGTTATTCAAAACTACCAAATCCAATTTCTCATGGTGAACACCATTAATAGTGAGAGGAAATTCACAGACCTTGAGAGTAATATTCTTCAAAGGGGAACCATCCACAGAAACCACAGCAATGGGGGATGATAAAGGTTCGGGTTTTAAATTGAGTCTTTCCAAGAATCCCCCATCAATAACATTCAGAGTAGACCCACAATCAACAAACACCCGAAATTCCATTAATTTTTCCTGAGCAATCGTGGAAGCAGCTAAAAATACACCCTTGGAATTTAAACAGGCAATACGGGCATGACTGACCATTTTTTTTTCTTTCTTCATACGAAGCTCACAGCCTTTAATCAAATGACCAGATTTTCCGCAATAGAAACACAAGCCTTCAGAAAATCTACAGTCTTTTTCTTGAGAGCGAGGTGCCACCGATCCAATCTCCATCGGTTCACCACTGTTAGTACACACATTCTCATAACCAGAAACTGACATAGCAGAGGATTTGCTCTCATTAACCCTTGCACGCAGTCTCCTATCCACCCGTATAGCTAATTGCATAGCCTGTTGCAAATCTTCAGGTGTAGGATAAGCAATTAGCAGGTCTTTAACCCTTTCATTGAGCCCAGCAAGAAATAGACTTTTCAGAGCAGAATCGTTCCACCCTGTTTGAGTAGACCAACGACGGAAATGAGTACAATATTTTTCCACATTACCTGATCCCTGTTTCAAACGTCTCAACTCAGTCTCAGCTGATGCGACACGGTCAGGATCATCATATAATAGTCCCAAAGCAGAAAAAAAACTATCCACTGATCTGAAGCATGTATCACTAGGTTGCAAAGAAAAGGCCCACTCCTGAGGCTCTTTGCGCAAAAGTGACATTATGAACCCTATGCGCTGGGATTCATCCCCAGAGGACTTGGGTCTCAAACGAAAATACAATAAGCAAGCATTTTTAAATGAAAAAAATTCTCGGTGTTCACCAAAAAATAAATCCGGCAAACATACCTTAGGCTCCAAGAAATGTGCTCCAGGACAGTTACTCACGTGCTAACGGAGCTCGGCCACCTCCAGAGAGAGTCCCTGCAGGCGATGAGCCAAATCCTGAACCGACACCATGATGGAACAGAAAAAATCTTTCCTTAGAGAATTTGCAGGCTGGACTTACTGTTATGTTCTGCTACCAGAGCTAAGGAAAGAGAGGAGATCTGTCCCTACGATAGAACTCAGCTGAATCCCTACGATGTAACAGGGAACCTGATCTTGCGATCAGACCTGCTAAAGTCCTAAGCTAGTCTGTACGGAGACCTATAGATGTGGGGAAGGAATCCCTACAAGTACTAAGGACTGGGAGGAAAATGGGACACCTCCTAACAGAAATAGTAGCAGACAGACGAACAAACAAAATATATAGAACATAGAGGTCCGTAGACCAAGCAAACTAACAGAGTTAGATACAGAGCACAGGCTAGCTAGAAAGTAGTTATACAATGAAGTCCAGCAAAGCCAGAAGGGCGGAGCAGGATTAAATAGGCCAACAAGGTCATGTGACCAGCAAAGGAAAAAACCTAAGAGCAAGGTTCTAACAGATTAGGCAAAGTAACGCCTGCTTGCTTCATGGAACACAGGCTCAATTTGATTGCGTGACATTTTTCTTTTTTAAAATATACCTCTTGGAACAAAGTTGTGCTCATTGCCAGTAAAGTGTGTGGGCACTTCAACTATTCTCACATTCAGAATTTGTAGCATCAGAGTGGTATGACTGAGCCACCAGCTGATTTACAAAACTAAAATGTGATGCATATGTTGCAGCATCTGTATGAGCAATGTCAGGCAGGGCAGTGAGGTGACTAATAATATTACACAGTGTCACGATCAATTCCACCACTCACAGTGTGCTAAGAATGCTGTGAATGACGGCTCAGCCCCCCTATAGGATCAGCGGCGTACTGAGCTGTCAGGATTGTAAGTGACTGCTCATCCGCCCAATCTGAGGCTGGGGCATGCTGAACTATCAGTATTGTGAATGACAGTTCAGCTGTCCAGTCTGGCCGGGCCTGTGGGGTTTCCTCCTGGTGTAGCCCGTTCTGGATGATTACCTGGCTATTTAGCTGGTTAGCGATGATTAGAACATTTCCAGTTGTAGCTTAGCTCAAGTCATGTGTGTTTGTTCCGTGCTCTGAGTTCTTATATTCTGATTTTTGTTGCCCAACCTTGGATTTGCCCTTGATCATTTGCTTGCCTAGCCCCTTTGTCTTGATCTCCTACCTTCTTGGAATTCTGTCCCTGGATTTTGACCTGACTACACCTTTGTCTCACTCCTCTATTTTTGATGTACCTTCCTGGCTTATGAACTTGGACTCCTTGAGTTCCCACATGTCTGAGCGCCACATGTCTAATCGGTGGATACCACAGACACCTTTTTAGCGCTGCCTGCTGCAGTGAAATCACCTCCCGGATGACTGATGAAGGTCTGACTGACTGAAATGTCTTATTAAATCTGGAATTTCTATGAACAATAAAATAATTCAGTGTGTTTGAAGAAGCGAGTGCCAAGTTTTTCTTATAAACTCATCATACAAACTGGAGATTGTGTTACTCAGAAATCTGCTAATGGTAGGTGATGAGGGACCCTTGTCACTTACTGAATCCTTTCAAAGAAGGTGCAGAATGTTTTGTTTTCCGTGACTCAAATTTTCGGTACATCTCAATGTCCTCCTCCTTTTTACCAAAATTAATGTTTTAGGGGGCAAGAATTTGGAGAGCATTCTTCAGGTAGGACCTTATGCAGGATTGGGTCCCAGCGCAGGTACGAGCACAAAGGCCAAAAATTGTTAAATCTTAGCAAACAGAAATTCTTGGTATTCTATTAATGCAATTTTCCTTAACAAAATTCTCAATTTTTGTATATAAATATCTGTATATTTTCCCAGAGGAGCATAGCGGCTTAAAAGTCTCCTCACTTTGACATGCTTAACATGCCCCTTTATGCAAGGACAAACATTTCCCCTTGGTTCCCGGTCAGACACCTCTCACCTAGCCAATCCAGACCTCACAGTTTGCACTGACGATGGGCAGTACCCGAAACACTGTCTGCAAATTGAGATTCTGGTTCTGGCTTTTATCCTAAATCATGTGACAAGACTTTTAGGATTACTACTTCCTGTAGGTGACATTAGAGTTCTAGTCCTCTTCGTCTCTAAAGAGACAATTTGTATATAAATATTAAAATATGTTTTGGGTTGATTGCAGTTGCCCAGTATGACCCTATTCATTGATGTTCACAAGAACTAAATATGTTGTTAAAAAAAATTGTAAAAAAAATAAGCTTTGAAGACTCTAAAATTTCTTTCAGTCTCTGATTCTTACTCATTTTTTAGTGAAATTACTATTTTTAAGGGGCATTAGCACATTAGGTGAATTCGCCCAGTAGGATCCTGTGCAGGACTGGGCCCCGTTACAGGGCAAAGCACAAATAGAAAAACTGTTGTAACTTGGCAAACAAAAATTCTTGGTATTCCATTCATGCAATTTACTTGAGAAATTTTTCATTTTTTGTATAAATAATTATTTTCTGGAAGTCGAGTGATGTTCACCAGTAAAAACCTGTGTACAATTGGGCCCCTGTTAAGGACTGGGAACATAAATGTTCTGTAATTTTTCTGTACTTATATTCCTTGTACTCACTATGAAACTAATGTCAGGTACCTTATGAGACAGATGGATGCAGCTCTAATACATTTTCAAGAGGTAGTGAATCGATATAAAACAATTATCTTAAGAAGCTATCACTTCTTCAAGGATTTCAGGTTCAACAATATGTGATTTAGCACTTTTTTACTGAAATATGCAAGGGCTTCACTGAAATAGTTGTTGTCAGGATAGAGCATATTTGTCATTATACATAAGCTTCCCATGCCATAGGCACTAATCCCGTACCATCAGGAACTGTGCGGTGATAGCAAGCTGGAAGGTCCCTCTTCTCTTGAGTCCACAGGACACAGCATCTGTGGTTTCCATGAACAATTTTACATTTTGATTAATCTGACAACAACAGTTTCTCATTTAGCTTCAGTCCTTTCTAAATGAACATTGGTCCAGAAAAGATGGTAGCATTTCTGGATTGTGTTGCTATATGGCTCATGTGACCGCAAGTACCCGATATGACTCCTCCCCGCAACATTCCGGCTAGATGTGCGTGGCCTCGCTCAATACATGTCTAGTCGGAATGTGGCTGTAAGTATGCACATCACATACTTGTGGTCCCATGATTGCCCAGTCTAGCTGCTGGCACCAGAGAATCCTGACAGTGCACAGTGCGTGCTGTGAGGATTCACATTTCTGAAGTCACATAGTTACTGTAGACTTTTGTGACAAACCTGGACAACCCCTTTAACTTGCATTTTTAGATTGCATGGCGAAATGTGTTCACAGAAAATAATTTATGGCTCTATTCCAGAGCCCCATGCAGTGATTTGCATGACCAAATCATGCCCTGTAAGGCCATGTGCCCACGTAGCCTTTTTGTAGCATTTTTGCGGCGTTTTTACGGTCGAGAAAATGGTTGTAAAATCGTCTGCCATGCAAAGCAATGTGAATTCGGATGTGCTGTGGACATGATGCGCTAATTTGCGCGCCAAATTCACATTGCGTTGCAAAACGCAGCATGACTATTTCTACCGCGATTACACTGGAAATTCGCGGCCATTGAGGAACATTGAAACGCAGCAAACCCGCAGGTATATGTGGATTTGCTGCGTTTCAATTAAATTCAATGGCCGCGAATTTGCAGCGTAATAGCGGTGCGTGTGGTACCCAGGATGAAGAGGAGACTACAACTCCTCTTCATCCCGGCTACCACGTGGTGAAAAAAAGAAATAAAAAAGTAAAAAATAAAAAAAACTGTATACTCACCTCTCCGGTCTGCTCCCAGCGGCGTCCTCTCTCCTTGGCGTCCCGCTATGTACTTGCAGGACCTGCGGTGACGTCATTTTTCCTGCAAGTACACAGCGGAACGCCGAGGAGAGACGATCGCCGCCGGGAGGAGACTGGAGAGGTGAGTATACAGGTGTTTTTTATTTTTAACTTTTTAATTCTTTTTTTTTTTACTATAGATGCAGCATTTAAAGCATCTAAGTTCGTCAAAAAATATAAATCCATGCTCAAAATCGCTTGGAAAAGTGCTTGAAAAAACGCATGCGAAAACGCATGTAAAAACGCAGAAAAAAAACGCTTTTCTCTGGCAGAAAAAAACGCATGTAAATCTGCATGCGTTTTTTTCTGCCAAAGAGAGGCAAAAACGCTCTGCATCAAATCTGCTATGTGGGCACATAGCCTTAGGGCCCATAGACCACAAGTATCCGATATTGACCAGTGGCCTTGTTTCTTGTGTGTATGGGTTTCTCCAGAATCTCTGAAGCTTTTGATATTATCTATTGTAGATTGTGGGATATTCAAAGTCTTTACAATTTTACATTGAGAAACATTTTTCTGAAATTATTCCACAATTTTTAGATGCAGTTGTTACAGATCGGTGAATCTCTGACCATCTTTTCTTCTGAGACTCTGCCTCTCTAACTTCCAGCTGTTTTGCATTAGTAGCACTTTCCCAGCCTTTTGTTAATACAGTTCCAATTTTCTGGAGATGTGTTGCTGCCATCAATTTCTAAAGGAATTCATTTTTTCAAATGAAATAAAAAAAATGTCTAATGTTCATCTTCTGATCGGTGTTCTATGTTGTGAATAAAATATGGTTCTAAGAAATTTCTAAATAATTGCACTCTTGTTTTCTTTACATTTTACACTGCGTTCCACCTTTTTTTTTTTAATTGAGTCGGACGAATACTAAGGCTAACTACTTTTAGGTTTAGTTAGAAATATACATTTGTTTCAGTGTTTTGTTAAGATAAAAAAATAAAGAAAACATATAAAAAGCAATAAAAAGAGAAGTGGTTGATCACTGGGAGAAATGGGAGGGGGGGGGGGGTTAATGAGTGCTGATGGTGCAACAATGGTTTAGCTCCAGTCTCTTGACTCGAGTATTGTAGATTCTGTCCTTCCACCTCAACTTCTTTTGCTTTGACACTCATTCTCCCCCCTCACAAAATAAAGACAGACCCGACTGTTGGATTAAAATGGCCAAGTCGGCCTTTATTATAACAAACATAACAATAAATAATAATAAATTTTGGTTGAAGGAGGTTCTTGGTGCTCCAGAAGGCCTGACGTTACCCAAAATATTTTTATAATCTTCTAGCATTACCCCCCAGCCGTGACCACCAGCTCAAGGTCACCTCCGTCACCGGAAACACTTTCTCCTTCCACTGACTGCCCAGTGACCCAACCCTGAAGAGTCACAAAAACACCAGCAGGCCATTACCAAATCCCAAACACAATTGGAGGGTGCCATCTACTTGATGCACAACCCCCCCACCACAATTTTTCACCAACTCCAAGAACCCCTTCATGCCAAGCCAAAATGACACCATAACAATCCTACCTAAGCCTCTTTACCAAAATAAACGAAAAGAAAAAGCCCAGGGCGGCCGGGCGGGAGCTTTTGGTGTGGTACCTCGCTACAGATGAGTGCCCCTCAGCCACCTCCCCCTTTATATATATCTGCTCATTTGAAACAACCACCCCCCATAATACCGCCTCCTTACACTTTTGACCCCTCTAACACTCCCCAACTACCTGCAGACTAATTAACCCCCTGTCGGCCCAACAAAGCCGAGTCATGGGTTACTATGCCCATAGCTTTGCTGAGGCTCCGTTTTGTCCTTTACTTCAGTGACACTAAATGACGAGGTCATAACTTGTAACCGCTGGATTTGTCAGTATGACACTATTGGTTAGTCCAGGCAATCAGATAAATTGCTTACAAGGGACTGCTCTTATAGATTCCTTGCTGGGTACTCGGAAAGGTATCTGTTGTTCCAGACTTGCGACACTCTCCTCTATGAGAGTGTTGTTTTGAAGGAGTACCGTACATGTACAGCAAGGTGCGCAAAGTTACTGCACACTGTGACATTCATGTTTGACAAGGTGTGGGTCGGGGCCAATGTCTAATGTATCAGGTTAACTTTTTTGTTTATTTGTGTCCTTGACTAAACTAAACCAGGAGGAATTGCATTGCTTTGCCCTGGCATTCAACAGGACAGAGTTTCTGGAAACTTTTACTATCATTGCCAGGAATGAAAGCGACGTTGTGATATTTCTTAATTTTGTGTAAGATCAATAAGCACAAACTTGTCTCAATAAGCTGGCAGACCCTAGAATAAAAAACAAATTACTTAGCCAGCAGTTGCATAAATATTATTTACTAGGGAAGAAATCTCTATACTTTATCTGAAAAGTTGCTTGATAGGAAACAATATTTTTCTTGGCATAGAAAATCTTACTCTGCGCTTACATAGATCACACTCATCTTGATGTTTACAGCTTAATTTAACATAAAAATGGCTGATATGCCACCAACAAGTGAAAACCTTTGAGCCTTTGAACTATTTAACATGCCAAAACATGTATAATAATAGGGTTTTCCCACATGACAAACTTTACTGTTTAATACATAAACTAAATTCTTGTCTTAACTGGTAAAATATCACATACAAAGGCTGCATCAGAGAAAGGCAAACTTGGCCAAAAGCCTAGGTACATTGTGCTTGGGAGGCATAGATGTAGCTATGAAACTATGAATAAATAGTCTATGTTGCTTAAAGTAGCTGTCTGGAATGGGGTTTGAAGCTTGAACGCAGCAGCTATGTGCACATTTAGTTCACTTCAGTGGGAGCTAAGATGGAGCGCCTGGAAATGGCAATTGCACAGTGTTATTCCTCTTGCCTATCTCCAGCATGTGGAGCTGTGGCTGGCTCCTTCTGTTTCACTGAGCGCCGGGTTACTAACCCAGTTCACACTTTGGAGGTCATGCTTGTTGGCCTTATAGCCCTGTTTAGGTGGCAGCACGCTACCTGAGTATTCAGTTATTTTGGACTGCTTGCCTCTATCCTAAACTCATACCACGCTCCATTTATCCTGCTTACAAGTATGCCCCCCTGACTTACCCAGCTCTGCTACATCTCTACCCGTGTGTCTCCTGACATACCTGGCTGTGACGTGATGCTGGGTTCTGCAACATTTCTCTTGGTGAGCCTCCTGACCAGGGGCGTACATAGAAATCATTGCCCTATAGCAGAAGTTCTAATTGAGACCACCTCCCCCAAAAAATACAAAAAATAAATAAATGACGGGGTCACAGAACAGCATATCTCATAACTTTTCAGCCTTAACAAATTAATTTTCCTCCTGCTGAAGTCCTAGATTTCTCTTTCATTGCCCCCATAAAATATGATGCCAACAAAAGTCCTCCCCAAACACAGTATGATACCCCAATGGTGAATTCCTCCATATTAGTTTCCACATGCACAGTATAATGACCCCACCTCAACTCCCAAGGAAAAGTATGGTGACCCCAACACAGTATGATCCTGACGTGCCCCCTGGGCCGTGGGGTACTCGGTGCCGGGCCGGTCATTGCAAGGGGAGATGTCACAGTGGCGGTGAGCTGGTCTGTGACCCAGGGCGGTCAATAAAAAGGGGAATATTATTTACAGGGGATTTATAGTTTTTATGTAAAGTTTGTGACACCACCTGTGGTATGCGGCTATATGGAGCCGCCGCTGCAGTGCAGATCCTCTGGAGCTGGTGTAAATGCAGCAGAGTTGGTTTATCTCTTCACAGGTAGAGTTTAGCTCCAGGGCTGGCTAGATGTTGCTGTTATGGAAGTAGCACTTGTGGTAGTGAAGGGGGTGATGGCGCAGCAATAATTCCACAGAGACAGTGGGGTGCATCCTTCAGAGTTTACTCACAGTTGTTAAGTTCCTCCGGTTGCACATTCAGGATTATGACCTCCCAGGTCACGCTGCATTCACCAGGCAGGGGTTCAGCAAACTCCCAGGTGTTTCAAGAGTGCCGGACAGGACCCTCTTCTATATGCCGTTCCCAGACGTCTTCCTGCGCTGGCCCTCACCCTTCTTGCCTTGTGCCTTGCCAAACCGGTATCCTCGGATCTTTCTGGGCAACCTGGAGTTCCCTGGATCCTATGTGGTTACCTTTTTGGCGACTTATGCCCTGGGTGTGGCTGTAGGGCATAAGTGATCCAAGGGTTGGACCACGTCTTCGGCCACGTCAAACAGGTTTTTGTTCTGAGGTCAGTCTTGTCATATAAAACCAATAAGGGGCACTTTAAGAAGTGCAACTATTTACAGTAAAGTTTTTGGCTGCTCACAGTCCTCAGCCTGTCAGTTTTTGGTACCCATACCGGGTAACTAATTAAACACACACAACACTTTTTAACTTGCAGTGTCTCTGCTGTACCCTTCCGGGTAACTATATACAGTTCAGTTACCTAAAACAGTTTAACAGTGGGGCTCCCTCCGGGGGAACTCCTGGTTTCTGCAGGCTGACCCAGCCGGGTCATCAGCCTCGTACTGTGGGGGCATGTCCTTTCTCTCCTTCACCACTCTGTATACCTGGAGGGCATACCACCCGCGCTCGCCTTTGTGACACGGTCACCGGGGGTAGAGGTCTCAGCCGGGATGCCCCTGTTGGAGATGGGGCTCGACGTCCCTCCGATTAACAAAGACGTCCCGATCTGTCTGCGGCTCTCTGACGAAGCCCCACCCGGCGTCCAGGTCGAACTTCACCACTATCCCCTCCAGACGGGGACTGGATGTGGTGGACCTTGCTTTGCGGGCACGGGTTTTGGCCGCCATGTTCCGGGCCTCCATTTGCTCCCACCGCACCTGCCGGTCATGACTCTCCTGCTCCAGCTACAGGAGCTTCCATCTGCAGTACTCCTCCCTCCTAAGGGCCTGTGTCTGGGTCTCCCACGGGAACCCCATGAGGCCCCTCCCGGTTGTCCCACCGAAACTCCTATCCTTCTTGGCAGGTAACCGGGGGTTCAAGTGCGGGTGTCAGAGGGAGTCTCTGCTGGTCTTCAAATTTGGCAGACCAGTCGTAGATGGGGCTTCCGTACACCCACTCGGGTGCGGGGGAAGGTGGCTCTGGTAGGGGGCCTAGGAGCAGGTCGGAGGAGCAAATGCCCGGGATCGGAGGTTCCGGGGCTGAGGAGCTGCTGGTGGAGTGCAGCGCTGGCTGCTGCCGGATCACAAGCTTCTCCAGCAGCTCCTTCTTCCAGCCGGCGATGGCATCCTGCTGGGCCCTCTCCATCCTAGCTCCTGGATTTCAGCTTGGAGGAACTCAGTATCCTCCAGGGATAACTCTGCCATTGCCTCCTTCAGGGTGAGAGGCGCTGCTGATCGCTGCAGGCCATGGACGGGAGCTTGCTCCAGACTCTCCTCCATGTTGCCTGCCGGGTGAGGTCTGTCTAGACTGCTGGAGACTCCGCCCTGTCACACAGGTTTCTTCTTTCCTCCCCCCCTTCGGGGGTGGTTCCATGGCAACTTGCTGTTGGACACACCTTGGGGCGGCCCACCCAGCTTGATGGACACATTTACATACATGGTCACTGCTGCTCGGGGCGGGCCCTGCTTTTGGCGCCATTCTGAAACCCGACCCACGATGGGAGGTGGTTTCTTGCTGTCGTTTGTCTTGCACATAATGGTGCCCGTTCTTCAGGGGCAGGCGCCACATTCAGTATAGAACACAGTCTCTAGGCGCACAATACCCGGTGATAACGGGTGGGTTCATATTCTGTTCATGACGCCAAAGATGACACGCCCCCTGGGCCGTGGGGTACTCGGTAGCCGGGCCAGTCGTTTCTAGGGGAGATGTCACAGTGGCGGTGGCCTGGTCCGTGACCCAGGGCAGTCAATAAAAGGGGACTATTATTTACAGGGGATTTATAGTTCTTGTATAGAGTTCGTGACGCCACCTGTGGTATGTGGCTGAAGGGAGCCACCGCTGTGGAGCAGGTCCTCTGGAGCTGGTGTGAATGCAGCAGAGTTGGTTTAGCTCTCCACAGGTAGAGCTTAGCTCCAGGGCAGTGTAGATGTTGCTGTTATGGAAGTAGCACTTGTGGTGCAGTGTAGTGCAGGGGGTGATGGCACAACAATAATTCCACAGAGACAGTGGGATGCAGTCCTCAGGGTTTACTCACAGTTTTTAAATTCCTCAGGTTGCACTTTCCGGATTACGACCTCCCACGTCGCGCTGGGTTCACCAGGCAGGGGTTCAGCAAACTCCCAGGTGTTTCAAGAGTGCCTGACAGGACCCCCTTCTATATGCCCTTCTCAGCCGTCTTCCTGCGCTGGCCCTCACCCTTCTTGCCCTGCGCCTCGCCAAACAATGTGCCAAGCCGGTATCCTCGGATATTTCTGGGCAACCCGGAGTTCCCTGGATCCTATGTGGTTACCTTTTTGGCGACTTGAGTGCGGATGTGGCAACTGCACCCTGAAAGTACATAAGCCTCCGGTTTCCAGTTGAATTTTGTAATTCTCACTGATTAGGGGCCGATCCCCTCTGTGGCTTGATCCCTCCACCGCCTGGCATATTCGGGCGTACTAGTGGCCTCCAGCACTACCCGTACCCCTGGGTTACCTTCTTCACTCCTGGAGCCTTCTTCCTGCTCCTCTCCTCCTCAATCTGTCCTGGGCCTCTCTGGCTAGGCCCTCCTCCTGAGCAGAGCTCCTGCAGAGCTCCTGCTCCTCTCACTGTCCTCCTCTGACTGACTGGCTCAACTCTCCTCACACCAAAGATGGCTTTCCTCTTTTACTACTCCTAACAAGTGCTCCCCTGATTTACTTCCTCCACCTACACCCACTACATGGTTCCACCTACTTTGGTCCCCCCCCACTCCAGCCAGGGACGGGGCTCAGCAGGAAGTGCAACGCATAGTGTAGTGTTGGATGCAGGTGTTAGGGTCCCGGGCAGCACTCTATCCTTACCTGAGAGTGAGATACCACACCTCTGGGTAAGATGCAGTACCTCTGTGGCGACTGAACCCTCAGGGGTGCCACAATCCCTCAACTGTGACCCCCACACAGCCCTCCATGCAGTATAATGGGCCTACATAAAGTATAATGGCCCCCACACAGCCCCCCACACAGTATGATGGACCCCACACAAACCTTCTCACTGTATATGATGCGCCCCCTGGGCCGTGGGTCGGGCTTGTAGATGCTGGGGGTTGTAGTCACCGTGGCGGTGACCCGGTCCGTGACCCAGGGCGGTAGTAGATGTATATAGGTTATATAATGTCCGACTACGCCACCTGTGGAGTGCGGTTAATAGAGACCGCCGCTGCGGAACAGTCCTCTGAAGCCGGTGGTATAGCAGCAAAGGTGATATAACTCCGCACAGGAAGAGTTAGCTTCAGGGCAGTATGTGTGGATGATGGTGGTTGTGCAGGGTGTCATGGTGCAGAAATAACCACAGAGTCCGTGCAGTGCAGTCCCAGGGTCTTTACTGGTAGCAATTAGACAGACCTGGACTGGAGTACTGGCTAGAGATAAGAGTCTGGTCAGTCTGGGTGCAAGCATAGAGTCCTCCTGGCAGGTGGAGTTGTAGGCCTGCCGTGCTCTCTATTCTCTTTGGCTATTCTGCTTGTAGCTGTGATGTAGCCCGCGTTCCTGAGTGTAACGTGTGGTGCTCACCTGTATGGCTGGCAGCTCAGGCCTTGTGGATGCCTTGCTCCTCCTTGGCGGTACTGGTCCCTCGGTGCTGCTGAGCCTCTGGGCGTCTGATGGGGCCAGGAGACCTGCAATCTCATGCCCTGCGGTATCTGCTGCTGGGCCTGAAGGGTCCCACAACCTCGGACTCAGGTGTCCGGTTCTTTGTGTAGCTCCAGCTAAGACGAGCTTCCTCGGCTCCAGTCCCTAGCTCTGCTTTCCTTGATGTCCTAAACTCAACTCCTGCACTAAACTAAACTAACCCCACCTCCAGATCCAGTTGCCAAGGGGAGGGTCCTCCCCTTGCTGGTCTGAAGCCAGGAAGTGTTGAATGTATTGTGTTCCTGACCAGGAAACCGCTGCTTGCCTCCAGACATGGCATCACCTCTTTTGAGGGAAGCAATACCACTGTGGCAACCTTATCCCCTGGGGTGCCACATTTTCCCCTAGTTAATTTCAGTACTCCGGGACTGAACATATTTTTGCAAAATAACAGTTAACAATAACAATAACAAGGTACATTAGAATATTTACAAGCATTATAGTCTTTTACAGGTTACAGTATGACCTCCAACCAGGTGTCGATTCCACGGAGCAAGATGTAATTTGAGGGACCCGTCCAAAACCCTCCACGGAGGCCCTGGGGTGGCTGCAGGGCATAGATGATCCAGGTGTTGGACCACGTCTTCAGCCACCTCCAACGGGTTTTTGTTCAGTGGTCTGTCAATAAGGGGCACTTTAAGAAGTGCAACTATTTACAAGGACAAGTGTAGCACCCTGGGGGCTCGGTTGCTACAGAGGTATTGCACCTCGTCCAGATGTGCGATATCTCACCCTCAGGTAAGGATGGAGTGTGGATCAGGATCCTGACACCTGCATGCATTACACCACATTTCCGGGGGGCAGGGCGACCGATATGCTCCAAGTAGAGCACGACAGTCCCTGTCCCTGGCTGGAGTGGTGGAGGGAACACCGAGGAAGGGGGAACCCGGTAGTGCAGGAGCAGGGAGGAAGCAGTTCCTGGGTGCACCTAGAGGGAGTTATAGAAGGTGGGCACCATCTTAGATCAGTGTGGAAGTTAATGGAAAGAAGATGTGACAGAGCAGGACTCTGTGGAGCTCTGCTCCGGACGTGGGTCTAGCCTGTGAGGCCCAGTCAGCACTAGAGAGAGAGAGAGAGAGAGTTGGGGAGAAGAAATGAAGAGGAGCGGAGGAGGCTCCAGGAACACAGGGGTGTGGATCGGCTGGTAGCCACCACACGCCCGCATCTACCTGCGTAGAGGGGTCAGGCCAAGGGGGAGACCGGTCCCCGAAACTAGTGAAGGCGGGGAACTACCCTCAGCTAGAAACCGGAGGCTGTGACATTTCATGTGGTGAAGCCCCTCACTATACCCGCTAGGAAGGCACCACATAGGGTCAGGGAAACTGGCGCCGAGGTTTACCCAGAGAAGGCCCGAGGCAGCAGGACAGAAGCGTGGTCACTGGTGGGGTATGACAGGCCAGAGGAAGGATACACAAAGGGGTCCTGCAAAGTGCTCTAAAATTATCTGGGAGTTGGCCGAGCCCCCTCACCTGGTGAACACGGTGCGACGCGGGAAGTTACAGCCGGCCGGAGTAACGTGGAGTAATGAACTGTGAGTAAAGATCCTGGATTGCATTACAGAGACTCTGAGTCATTATTCCCACGCACCATCACCCCCATCGTCCACACTTGCTGCCCTGAGGCTATACTCCTCCCGTGGGGAGTTATACTACACTCTGCTGCACCCAAAACATCAGCCTCAGCGGTCTGCCCTGCAGCGGCGGTTCACTCTGACCGCAATCCACGGGTGGTGTAGTCGGACATTTGAAAATAATGAAAACCACATCATTAGACTGCCACTGGTTTGACCACCCTGAACCACAGGACCGGGTCATCGCCATGGTGACTACAACCCCCAGCATCCACGAAAAGGCCTGGTTCCGGGTTCCCCACATGGCCCAGGGGGCGCGTCACAAGCTCTTGGTTATTCACTGTCCATAACCTAAAAGTCTTTGTACCCCTTTCGGGTAACTGGATAAACACGTTAAATGCACACATATAAAACATTTAAATACGTTTATACTTTAAATTTCTGTAGTTTAAATTCTCCAAAGAGCAGGGGGCTGACCTCTTGTAGCTCTGGTAGATCTACGGAGTACACTATCTGTCAGTGCTCTACCCTAGTCCCTTGTGTCTACCCCTGGTGTGGTGGGTTCCGTGTGAACTGCATCACTAGTATTTTGAGGTGGTACTGGTAGGTTGGGCAATTTCCTACAGACTCTTTGGCTCACCGTGGGTACGACATGTTTACTATTAGCAGAGGGTAGATTCTCCTGGTCTGCTGTTGATGAAACTTCTGCCTCCGGGGCCAACTGTTCTTCCAACTCTTCTGGGACTTCTGCAGCTTCCCAAGGGCCGGTTGGAGAAAGGTAAGGACTGGCACAACAATTGCATTGCTCACTTGTGTCTATGACCAGGGAAATTCTCCAAGTACTGTTTTGACCATTTCTTCCACTTCCTCTGTGGGTTGAGGACTATCTTGGTCTTCTTTAGGGTGTTGCAGTTGCTCGGGACATTTCTTCAAGTGGTCTCTGGAAACTGTTGCTGATCTTTCTCCTCCATACTTACTAATGAGGCACACCTTGGTGTTATCATGACTCGAGGGAAGGATGGTGTACGGCTCTACCTCCCACTGGTCATCCAATTTGTGGAGTCGCCTCTTTCTCTTAAGGACCTGTTCTCCAAGTGACAATGGAACAGCAGGTGCGTGTTGATTGTAAGTCTTCTCTTGTCTTTGTCTTGCTTGGGACAGACTTCGTTCAACACTCTCTTGCACTTTGCGGTATTGGTGATGCCACTCAGTGTCCCAATCTGCATCTGGTGAGACCGTCTCTGGTGTTAGGACTCCCATGTCCAGGTCGATGGGCAGCTTACCAGGTCTTGCTCTCATCAGGTAAGCAGGTGTGCAGTTGGTAGAGTTTACTGTGATATGGTTGTATAGGTCCACCAGATCTGGCAACTTCTCTGGCCACAGACGGCGTTCCTCCAGGGGCAACGTCTTCAACAGGTCTATCACCACCTGGTTCATCTTCTCACACAACCCGTTGGTTTGGGGGTGATACGGCGTTGTCCTGATTTTCTTGCAGCCGTACAGGTTGCAGAATTCCTGGAACACCTCCGCTTCGAAGGCTGGACCTTGGTCAGTAAGCACACGTTCTGGGTAACCGTGCGGGCGACAGAAGTGCTGTTGGAATGCTTTGGCTGCTGTCTGAGTCGTCTGGTCTTTTACTGGCACTACTACCAGGAACCGGGAGTAGTGGTCTACGATGGTGAGAGCGTAGACATAGCCTGAACTGCTTAGGGCTAGCTTCACGTGGTCCAAGGCTACCAGTTCAAGTGGCTGTTTGGTGATGATGGGCTGCAGGGGAGCCCTCTGGCTGTCACAGTCTTTTCGTCTCAGGTTGCATGGTCCGCATTGTCGACACCACCTCTTGATTGCTTTCCTCATGCCAGCCAAGTAGAACCGTTCACGTAGCAGGACTTCCAACTTCTTCCAGCCAAAGTGTCCCGCTCCATCGTGGTACGCTTCCAAGACCATTGACGCATCCCACCTCGGGACTACCACCTGCCAGACCAGTTCATGTGTCCGGAAGTTGATGGCTCTTCGACACAGCTTCCCTTCATAGATGAATAGCTTGCCCTTCTCCTTCCACAGCTGTTTGGTCTCCTCTGGAGCATCTGGATCAGGGTACGAGTCAGCTCGTGTCAGCAACTCTTTGACTAGGCGGACAGCCGGGTCACTATCTTGTGTCTCTGCCCATCCATGGTGGGGCAATGGATTGAACGTGGCCTTTCTGTTGGTGTAGCACCTGTTCTTCACACAATGGGAGCACTGGGTTACTCCATGACGGTGGAAAGCGTGGATCTCTATCTTCTCCAGCTCTTCCGGGTCTTCTCCCCCATCTGGCAAGTTAGGCATCCTGGACAGCGCATCGGCGTTTGCATTCTTGCTCCCAGCCCGGTACTTGATGGTGAACTCATAATTAGACAGTCGGGCCATCCATCTTTGTTCCAGGGCACCAAGTTTCGCAGTGTCTAGGTGCGTCAGCGGGTTATTATCCGTGAAGACGGTGAATTTGGAGGAGGCGAGATAATGCTTGAAGCGCTCTGTCACAGCCCAGACTACGGCGAGGAAGTCCAACTTGAAGGAACTGTAATTTTCGGGGTTCCTTTCTGTGGGCCGGAGCTTCCTGCTGGCATAGGCAATCACTCTTTTTCTGCCTTGCTGTATCTAGGACAGCACCGCTCCTAGCCCCACGTTACTTGCGTCTGTGTGGAGTACGAAGGGTTGGCCATAGTCAGGGTAGGCCAGGATCTCGTCTCCTGTGACAGCCATCTTCAGCCTGTTGAAGGATTCGTCTTCCGCCTTATCCCATTTGAATGGAGGCTTCGGGTTTTGGCCTTCCTGGACTGGCCTACTAGGAGGTCCTGCATGGGTGCTGCCATCTTGGTGAAGCCTTGGATAAATCTTTGGTAGTAGCCCACCAACCCGAAGAACTGCCGCACTTCCTTGATAGTGGAGGGTCTTGACCAGTCCTTGATTACTGGGACCTTGTCAGGGTCTGGTGCTACACCTTCAGCGCTTACCACATGACCTAGGTACTGCACCTTGGGCTTCAACAGGTGGCATTTTGACGGCTTCACCTTTAGGCCAAAACCAGCTGGGGCTTCAAACACCTCTGCCAGGTGCTTCAGGTGATCTTCATAGGACTTGGAGTATACTATGACGTCATCCAGGTACAGCAGTACTGTCTCGAAGTTCTTATGTCCTAGACAGCACTCCATCAACCGCTGGAAGGTTCCTGGGGCGTTGCAGAACCCGAATGGCATGCAGTTGAACTCACTGAGGCTCATCGGGGTTGTGAATGCGGTCTTTTCTTTATCAGCCTCCGCTACAGGAACCTGCCAATACCCACTAGTGAGATCCAAAGTAAAGAAATAATTAGCAGATCTTAATGCAGCTAGTGACTCCTCAATCCTGGGTAATGGGTATGCATCTTTATGCGTAATGCGGTTAATTTGCCTGTAGGCTACACACATTCTCATCGTGCCATCTTTTTTCCTTACGAGAACTAATGGAGCTGCCCAGTGGCTACAACTGTCTCTTATCACCCCAGCCTCCTTCATCTCTCACAACATCCCTTTGGCATTTTGGTAGTGTGTTGGTGGTACAGGCCGGTAACTTTCTTTAATGGGGGGATGGTCTCCCGTGGGGATATGATGTTGAACCCCTTTCACCTGCCCAAAGTCGAGCGGGTGTTTGCTGAAGACCCTTTCATACCCCTGGACCACCCGGTATACTCCATGTTTTTGGTGCTGAGGGGTGGAGTCAGTGCTCACGTGTAGCTTTTGATACCAGTCCTCCATCTGTCCCTTGGAGCCATTATCCTCCGCCGGTTTGGATGGAGGTAAGGGTTCCACTGTTTTTATAGAATTGTTACTGACGGTGAATAATTTGGCAAGGGTGGCATACCGGGGCAAATGGACATCTTTCTCCCCAATATTTAGGATGCGGACTGGCACTCTCCCATGGCGGACATCAACCACCCCCCTGGCTGTCAAGATGGTGGGCCTACTGTCAGAGTATACGGGCTCTACCAGGGCCTGGTAATCTTGACTCCTGAGACCGATTGCTGCCCGACACCATATCAACATTTCACTTCTTGGGGGCATGGCAATGGGGAACGGGTCACTCATCCTGACACTGCCAATTTCACCACCAGACAGTTCTACCTGTTGTCTTCTCATCAGGGCTCTGATTTCTCTCGGCAGAATCCGCTGCTGTCTGGAACTCGCGGTCTCCGCAACCTGCTGTAACAAGACAATAATTTCTGAAAGACAATTTTCAATGACATTAGTGCCTAAGGTTATCATGTGATGACTTTCTTGGCGATCAATGTCAACAATTATCATTCCTTGTGATGGCAACTATACTTTGCCAACCTTTATTGTCACTTCTTTAAACCCCACTTGAAGTACGGGCTGACCATTTCTGGCATAGATGCTTAAATGTTCATCTGGACGGCGGGTAATGTCCGAATCAGTCCAGTATCGCTTATAAAGAATGTAGGGGATAGTGGTCACCTGTGATCCAGTGTCCAGCAGCGCGCTCATTGGGATGCCATCAAGCGCGACAAGTAGGACCGGCAGTCCACCCACGTACTTGTCTCGCCAGCTTTGTGGGCCTGGTGGTCTTACTCCTGGGGGTTGGCCCTCTGCCCCAGGTTTTGCTCGTTTAAATTACAGTACCTTGCAGAGTGTCCTGCCTTGTGGCAGTGGCGGCAGATGGGTTGTCCGTCCAGGTCATAGTGGTCGCTGTTCCTCCCTCTGATTGGTGGAATCCTCTGTCGTCGCCACGGGACGTCCTCCGGACTGGAAGCCAGCTGGATCTTCTCCTTGGGGGACACCTGCAAGGACTGCACAGTTTTGGTTAGTGCAGCTCACTTTTAGTCAGCTCTTGGACCTGAAGGTGCAGGTCTGTAGACGGCTCATTGTCCAGAGTCTGTGCATCAGCTCCCACAGGCTCTGGGGAAAAGGGTGCCACCTCCTGGTGGTAGGTGATAGCTGGGCACCGGTGGGATGTAGCGCCACCTGGTGTTGGTTCACGCAGCACCCGGATGGCTCTGTCTTTAAACTGTGCAAAGTCCAAATCAGGGTTTTGCAGAGCCATTATGCGCAGCTGTGTCCGGTGAGCGCTGGACAGGAGCCCCTCAATAAACTGCTCAGTCAGCAATCTGTTCTCATCATGCACACTGTCGGGATCTACCTGTTTGATGGCCCTCAGCGCCTCCTGCAGGTTTAAAGCATAGTCCCGTACACTGTCCTGCGCCCGTTGTTTGCACCCATAAAACTTCATTTTTATCTCCGCTGTAGTACGGGTGTCAAAGGTGTCCTTTAGGCGGGCCAATATCTCTTTCACAGTCCCTTTGTCTCTGGCTGACTAGGACTTCACTTCTCTCTGGTCTGCACCAATCAACTGGCCTATGAGGATGCTCACTTTCTGCTCCTCGGACACGGGATACACTTTAAATAATCTGCTCAGTCTTTCTTTAAAGTCACTCAGGGTGTGTGACTCTCCTGAGTACTGGGGCAACCACGCCGCCCCCAGTATATATGGCATGGAGAATGGCATTACCACGGCAGTGGCCGCGCCTGCTGCTGAAGTTCACTCTATATTGGGTGTCTTCCTCCCCCCTAGTGAACCGTGGCCTACCTTCTTTCACTTTGCTTCCGTAGGCCGCAGTTCCGCAGGCGATGGTCTCCTTTGAGGACCTGGCGTCGCTTGCTTCTGACGTCAGCGCTTGCTGGGGCTCCTTCCAGGACCTGGCACTGCGTCCGTGCATGAGGCGGGGCTTGGGCTTTGCGTGCTTCCAGCGGTTACGTCCCTTTTCTTCCCACGCGGCGACCTGGGAATGGCGACCAATGGCGGGAAACAGTGGCAATTGGCGGGAAAACTTCATCACGGTATGCGACACAGTTCGTGAAGGCTCACAGTACGCGGTGGTAACGGGCACGTAATCCTGCCGACTACGCCAATTTTGACGCGCCCCCTGGGCCGTGGGGTACCCGGAGCCGGGCCTGTAGATGCAGGGGGTTGTAGTCACTGTGGCGGTGACCCAGTCCGTGACCCAGGGCGGTCAATCCAAGGGTAGTCGATGTATATCGGTTATATAATGTCCGACTACGCCACCTGTGGAGTGCGGTTAATAGAGACCGTCGCTGCGGAACAGTCCTCTGAAGCCGGTGGTATAGCAGCAAATGTGGTATAACTCCGCACAGGAAGAGTTAGCTTCAGGGCAGTGTGTGTGGATGATGATGGTTGTGCAGGGTGTCGCGGTGCAGAAATAACCACAGAGTCCGTGCAGTGCAGTCCCAGAGTCTTTACTGGTAGCAATTAGACAGACCTTGACTGGAGTACTGGCTAGAGACAAGAGTCTGGTCAGTCTGGGAGCAAGCATAGAGTCCTCCTGGCAGGTGGAGTTGTAGGCCTGCCGTGCTCACTATTCTCTTTGGCTATTCTGCTTGCAGCTGTGATGTAGCCCGCGTCCCTGAGTGTAACGTGCGGTGCTCACCCGTATGGCTGGCAGCTCGAGGCCTTGTGGATGCTTCGCTCCTCCAGAGCGCTACTGGTCCCTTGGTGCTGCTGAGCCTCCGGGCGTCTGATGGGGCCAGGAGACCTGCAATCTCCTGCCCTGCGGTATCTGCTTCTGGGCCCGAAGGGTGCCACAGCCTCGGACTCCGGTGTCTGGTTCTTTGTGTAGCTCCAGCTAGGACGAGCTTCCTCAGCTCCAGTCCCTAGCTCCTCTCTCCTTGATGTCCTAAATAAAGATGAGTGGTGTTCGACTCGAACTGTTCGCCAATCTCAAAGTCGAGCTGTTTTGGGCGGTGTTTGAGTCGTTCGGCGAACACGAACGATTTGAAAAAAATTCGGCTGTTCGAGGTTATGTTCGATAACTGTTCGTGCACCAAAGTCATAACTGGATTTTTTCTCAGTAATTCTGAAAATTAATGTTAATACGCAGTTTGAGTGTACAGTGGGGCGGGGGGAGGGGCAGGGGATGGATCTCTGCATAAATAATGAAGATCTCCATTTTTTTTTCTCTTTCCCGCATTTACAGTTGGGAGGTGCAATCTGTCAGACTATGACTATCAGCAGCGCACACACGGAGCGAAGTGCTTTTTTTCACACAAGCAAGGGCATGTGTCATTGGCAGTGTATGTCACATGTCCTTGCCCTATAAGACCCAGCCATTTTCCACGTAGCCACCATTTTCTCACTGCTGCAGCTACGTGTTAGACGGCACCGCTGTTGCTGTATGCGCTATACTTTGAGTGTTAATTTCAAGCCAATTTTCGCACAAATCTACAGATAGCTTGGGAGTAGGGAATATTTGTGATTGCAGTCCTTTTGAGGACTAGGTTACATAATTTCCTATGACTTTTATCAGGCAGGTCTGTGCTCTTAAATAGATAGGTTGGGAGTAGGGACTAATTGTAATTGCAGTCCATTTGAGGGCTAGGTTCCTATCATTTTTTGCCAGGCAGGTCTGTGCCAGTGCTGTGCAAGTTTTTTTCACAGCATTTGGCTAAATCTAGCTAAGCAAATCCTTTTTGGCCTCTTGTAGTGTGTGTTAGTCAGTGGAGTAGCCTATCTGTGTTGCAAGCTACACCACGTGTGTATAGAATACAAATTTTTTTACTGCACCTAGCCAAGTAAAACCTTTTGGGCATAGATCATTCTATTAGTCCATCTATACTAATCTCTACCAGGTTGCAAATTAAAAATAATTTTTATCTGCATCTAGCTCTGAAAAAATATTTGGGCTTGTAGCAGTGTGTGGGACTTGTTCTATTAGTACATCTATACTTAACTCCACCAGGTTGCAATTTTAAAATAATTTTTATCTGCATCTATCTCTGAAAAAAAATTTGGGCTTGTAGCAGTGTGTGGGAGTTGTTCTATTAGTCCATCTATACTAACCTCCACCAGGTTGCAAATTAAAAATAATTTTTATCTGCATCTAGCTCTGAAAAAATATTTGGGCTTGTAGCAGTGTGTGGGACTTGTTCTATTAGTCCATCTATACTAACCTCCACCAGGTTGCAAATTAAAAATAATTTTTATCTGCATCTAGCTCTGAAAAAAAATTTGGGCTTGTAGCAGTATGTGGGACTTGTTCTATTAGTCCATCTATACTAACCTCCACCAGGTTGCAAATTAAAAATAATTTTTATCTGCATCTAGCTCTGAAAAAATATTTGGGCTTGTAGCCATGTGTGGGACTTGTTCTATTGGTCCATCTATACTAACCTCCACCAGGTTGCAAATTAAAAATAATTTTTATCTGCATCTAGCTCTGAAAAAATATTTGGGCTTGTAGCAGTGTGTGGGACTTGTTCTATTAGTCCATCTATACTAACCTCCACCAGGTTGCAAATTAAAAATAATTTTTATCTGCATCTAGCTCTGAAAAAATATTTGGGCTTGTAGCAGTGTGTGTGACTTGTTCTATTAGTCCATCTATACTAACCTCCACCAGGTTGCAAATTAAAAATAGTTTTTATCTGCATCTAGCTCTGAAAAAATATTTGGGCTTGTATCAGTGTGTGGGACTTGTTCTATTAGTCCATCTATACTAACCTCCACCAGGTTGCAAATTAAAAATAATTTTTATCTGCATCTAGCCCTGAAAAAATATTTGGGCTTGTAGCAGTGTGTGGTACTCATTGTATTAGGCCATCTATACCAAGCTCCACCAGCTTTGAAATTAACAATAATTTTTAGCTGCATCTAGCCCGGAAAATAATTTTTCTTCTCAATAGTGGTAGCAATAGAAATATGGGGCGCGCGCCTGGCTAACAAAAATATACCCTTCATAACAAAAAACACCAGCCTAGCGCACTGCATTAATAAGATGGCATCATCGTCTCTCCCAGTGCTAGGCCTCCTATGCTGGCTAGCATTCCTGTGCCTAAAACACAATGTATGGGTCCGCGCTAGCCACGATGCTGAGGGGTCTAAAGCTGCTGCTAACGCTTTATCACAATTCAAGTGGCAGATTTTCACAGAGCTCCTCCCCAACGCCCACCCATCGGGCAACAGTTGCCCACCCTTCCTATGGGATTTAGTGGTGAATAGTTGATGCCATTAATCAGAGCGTCAGTTGCCCCGTCGACGTGGCAAGCATACGGTAAGGCATGGGAAGAGTGGACACGACTAGTAGCAGGCAGACGGGTTGACCAATGTGAACAAACGAGATCACAAGTCACCATAGAATTTCTCCACCAGCTAATGATGAGGGGCATATCAGGGGCGTCAGCGCAGCGGTGTCTGACTGGAGTAGCATTTCACTTCCAACTACTGAATTGGGGAGATGTGACAAAGAGATTCATCATCAGACAATCCATAAAAGGGTGTAAAAGGGGTCAGCCAAGTCAGGAGTGTAGACGTCCCGTGTCACTAAAACTGATTTCTCACATCATATCCCTAACACCATTAACATGACACTCACAATTTGAAGCAACACTACTGTCTACTGCATTTGCGATTGCCTTCTTCGAGGCGCTATGCATAAGCGAATTAGTCCCTCAATCCAAAATTACCACCAGTGGAGGCTTATTACACCAGGACGTAGTCATAGCCAATAATGCAATACGTCTACGCATACGCCAATAGAAAACGGTTCCAGCGGGCAGGGGCACTTGGGTACTTCTACAACCCACAAACGGTACACTGAGTCGGGTAACAATAGTAAAAACACATATAACCATCAGATCACAGTAATTTCTTCCTATCACACATTGATGGAATGCCATTATCAAGATACCAGTTCCAAGCTATATTTAATAAATGCATAACATCGGCAGGGAACCACCCCAAAGATTATGGGACACACTCATTCCGCATAGGCGCGGCCACGGAAGCAGCAAGAGCAGGACTGTCAGAAACGGAAGTTCAGAGGATAGGGAGATGGCGATCCACGTGTTTGGCGAGATACATAAGACCGGACTTGTTATCCTAACGTGGTTTGTTTCTTTTACAGGTGACGCTAAGCCAACAGTGTGGGTGATAGGCCACTCGTATATATATTGGGCAGAAAAAAGGGCGAAAGTCCGCCCAGGCGGGAGGAAATTAAAGTTTCATAACACATATTTCAACTGGAGAGGTATTAGAGGCCTGCTAAGGCCACAGGTACTAATGGAGGTAATCAAGGTAGGGAGAGAGGCTAGAGGTCCGGTCATCTTAGTTATACAGGCCAGGGGAAACGACCTAGGTCATCACAAGAGCACATAACTAATGGCAATAATGAAACTAGACACTGAGCGCTGAGCGCTTCAGAGAATTTTTCACAAAACTAACTATAGTATGGTCAGAGATTGTGCCGATAGCGGTATGGCAAGATGCGCGAGACATCACGGCCATCGAACGGACAAGGCAGGTAATAAATATTCGGATGGCAAAATTTAGAAGAGACAGAGGCGGTGTAGTGGTACAACACAGACAAGTGGAAGGAGATAAAGCAGGCCTCATATGGCCCGACGGTGTTCACTTAATGGATATTGGACTGGACATATTCCGGTCAGGACTCCAGGACGGAGTGGAAGAAGCGTTAAGAGTGATGGATGGGGGTCAGAGTCCTGCATACGAGTACGCAGGATCCTCCGTGGCCTAGAAATAGAAAGGACATGTTGGAGAGTTACACTTGTTGGCCAACTTGCCGGTGTGGAGACCCAGGGCATGCTGCAACAAGCTGAATTATTTTAGAAATAAAATGGCTTTCTAATGGAATGAGTATAAAGAGTTAATAAAGCTGTGACCGATCCTCACCCAGTTGTAAGAGTTACATTATTGTATTGTCAAGGAAAGGGGGGCGGTAGGGGGGCTGAGCATCTGGGTTTGGTTTGGGGTCCCCACAGTCTGCCTAGGCTAGATGCATTTAAAAATTCTTATTAGATACACAGGCGGTGCAGCTTGCTTCGCAGCTGGGCTACTACGCCCAAAGTATTGCCTAGGCTAGATGCAGTTAAAAATTCTACGCTGACAAGCAGACACTGAAGCTTTGGAGCAGACCTCTGAGTAAACAGCTCTTCAGACTCAACCATCTGTGTTACCCCAAGCCATAGTGTATGTAGTTTCTTACAGTTAAAAGGGGGGGGGGCGACCCAACCCACCTGGAATTGACTATGCCAACGTCACGTAAAACACAGCAAGGGGACTCCAAAAAGAGTCTCCATTTTTTCCAAAAATTGTGGCACAGACACCAATAAAGTGGCATAAATTGCCCCAGAGTTACTTAAAACGGTTGGTGAGGTGATTTTACCAAATCCTCAAGTTTTTAGTCTCCCCGGGATGACACGGGGGTAGAAAAGTCCTTGCGGATCCATGATTTGTTCATCTTTATGAACGTGAGTCTGTCTACATTCTCAGTGGACAGCCGCGTGCGCTTATCTGTCAGTACACCACCAGCAGCGCTGAACACACATTCAGAGAGAACGCTGGCTGCAGGGCATGACAAGATCTCCAAGGCGTGAGTGGCGAGCTCCGGACATTTTTCCAGATTGGAATCCCAAAAATGAGCAAGGGTCCAGTGACACAGTCATGGCTTCGATGTTCACTTGGAGATACTCCTGTACCATCCTCTCTAGGCGTTCACTATGTGTCAGACTTCTTGTCTCCTGTGGCCTTGCAAAGGATGGTCTAAAAAAGTGGTGAAACGATTCCACAAAATTGCTGTTACCAGCAGATACTGTGTTACTGTTACGGTTTTAGTGATGAAGACTCGACAGTCCCACGGTTTGCAAGTTAGAACTGTGAGATTCACTACGTGCACCACTGGTGTCTTGTGGAAAAGCACATGTAAGATTCTGCAACAGGCTCTGCTGATACTCCTGCATGTGTGAATCCCTTTCTATGGCAGGAATTATTTCGGCAAATTTACTTTTGTACAGGGGATCTAAGAGTGTGGCAACCCAGTAGTCGGGATTACTTCGAATTCTGACAATCCAAGGGTCATGTTGCAGGTAGTGCAGCAAGAAGGCACTCATGTGTCTTGCGCATCCAGGAGTACCAAGTCCTTGTTGTGTAGGTAGCGAGGTAAGAATCATGCTTCCTTCCTGTGCCCTCTCCCCCCAACCTCACACAACAGAAATGTGATCAAGGTCTCCCTCATCTGATGAGTCTTACATGCCCATCGCCATTTCATCCTCCACTTCTTCCTCGGCTCCTGCACCTTCCTCAACAGTTTGGCTTCTACCATGCGCCCTGGTTAATCCCTCTCCCCCACCCTCCCACGCCTGCCGCCTTGGTGCTGCCGACTGTCTGGACCTTGGAGATGTTATCCCTTCCGCATACGACTCCTCCTCTACTTTCTCCACCTCCTCTTGTCCCACCACCTGACTCTGAATTCTGTTTAACGTGTGCTCCAGCATGTAAATCACCGGAATAGTCATGCTGATAATGGCATCGTCAGCACTAAACATCTTCGTCGCCATTTCAAAACTGTGCAGAAGGGTGTGTGGCGCCCGTGAGGGTTCAGTCGCCACAGAGGTACTGCATCTCACCCAGAGGTGTAGTATCTCACCCTCAGGTAAGGAAGGAGTATGGCTCGGGACCCTAACACCTGCATCCAACACATACCCGCAGTGGGGGTAGGGCGAGATTGCTCCTAAGGGAGAGCACAGTCCCAGGTCCCTAGCTGGCGGGAGGGTCCTATGTAGTGGGTGTGGGTGGAGAAAGCAGCTTAGGGGAGCACATGACAAGGAGAGTATAAATAGTAAGCCATCTTAGAAAGAGCAAGCCAGTCAGAGGAGGAGAAGTGACAGGAGCAGAGGCTCTGCATGAGCTCTGCTCTGGAGGCGGGCCTAGCCTGGGAGGCCCAGGACTGAAGGAGAGAAGAGAGGAGTGGGAGCAGGAAGGCTCCAGGAACTGAAGGGACCCTAGGGGTATGGGCCGTGCAGAAGGCCACCCGTACGCCAGCTGCTACCAGGAGGTAGAGGGGTCAGGCCAGATAAGGGGAACCGGTCCCTCAACTAGCGGAGAAACAGCAAGGCTCAACTAGAAACCGGAGGCTGCAGCATTTCATGTACTGCAGGCCAAAGTCCACACCAGTCTCACTAAGAAGGTAGCCACATAGGACCCAGGGGACGTAACACACGCCGCCCGCCAAGGCCCGAGGATACCGTATAGAAGTGTCACTGGGTGTGAGGTGCAGGGAGAAGGCCAGAGAAAGGACACACAGAAGGGGGTCCTGCTAAGTACTCTGGAGCTATCTGGGGGTGGACTGAGCCCCTCACTGAGTACGCACAGCACGCCGGGGGAGATTGCTCTGGTACCTGTAATCTGGACTGCAACAACTGTGAGTAAAGATCTTGGGACTGCATCACACGGACTCTGTGTTCATTACTGACTCCCTGCACTACAACCACCATCATCCACCCACACTGCCCTGAAGCTACACTCTTCCTGTGGGGAGTAATAATACCATTGCTGCAAAACCACCAGCTTCAGAGGACTGTTCGGCAGCGGCGGCCCCTTTGGCCGCACTTCACAGGTGGCGTAGTCGGACATTATAAAACCCATATATACAAATTACCCTTGGACTACAACCCCCAGCGTCTACCGGCCCGGCTCCGGGTACCGCATGGCCCAGGGGGCGCGTCAACTTCATAGGTCCCTGATCTGAGACCACTCCTGCAGCGTGATTTGCCCCACCTCTGGATCTCGTTGGCCCAGGCTATACGTCAGAACGTATTGCACCAGGGCTTGTCGGTGCTGCCACAGTCGCTGCAACATGTGCAGAGTTGAATTCCACCGTGTCGGCACATCGCATTTCAGCCGGTGAACTGGCAGGCCCAATGACTTCTGTCGAGATGTAAGTCTTTAAGCTGCGGGATGCGAACGGCGGAAGTGAGCACACAGCGACCGTGCCCTCTGCAGAAGGCCATCTAGTGGGCTAAAAATTGCTGGACAACTAGGTTCAACACGTGAGCCATACAAGGCATGTGTGTGACATTGCCCCGGCGAAGGGCCGCACCCAGGTTTACAGCATTGTCGCACACGGCCTTCCCTGGTTGCAGGTCCAGTGGAGACAACCATTCATGAAACTGGGTCTCCAGAGCTGACCACAACTTCTCAGCTGTGTGACTCACATTTCCCAGACATTTCAAAGTAAACACCGCCTGATGCCGTTGAGCCCTGCTGCCAGCATAGTAAGGAGGTGTGCAGGATTCCTTCTGCACAGTTAGAAAGCGGGTGGCATTACCAGACAGGCTTTGGGTGCAGGTTGAGGACCGAGAGGAGGTTGAGGAGGCAGAAGCAGTGGAGGAACTTCTAGATAAAGAGGATTGATGTACAACTCGTGGGGACGGCAAGACTTGGACAGCAGCCCCTTGTCCTGCTGTCACCATAGTTACCCAGTGCCCAGTCAGCGACATGTAACGCCCCTGTCCATGCCTACTCGCCCAAGTGTCTGTGGTGAAATGCACCCTGTCTCACACAGAGTTTCTCAAAGAAGCGGTGATGTTGTGTGCGACATGCTGGTGGAGCGCAGGCACACCTTTCTTTGAGAAATTGTGCCGACTGGGCATCTGGTACTGGGGCACTGCGACAGACATAAGGTCTCGAAAATCCTCTCTGTCCACCAGGCGGAAAGGCAGCATTTCTGTAGCCAACAGCTTGCAGATGGTGAAATTCAACCTCTTAGCTTTGTCATGGCTAGGAGGAAATGGTCTTTTACTTGTCCACATCTGAGGGACCGTGGGCTGGCTGTTGTGCTTAGACGGGGTTGAGTAGGGTGTCCTCAGCAAACTTGCTGGTCTGTGAGGAAGATGCAGGCGGAAAAGTTAGGTTGCCTTTATCCAAAGGTGGTGCTCTCGATGTCGGAGAGCGCTCAACCCCAGCTGGTGTTTCCACTTCCAAATGAAATGATGACCTGCCAATCACACTGGCTGTTGCGGGTAAAGAGGTGGCAGGTCTGCGTCCAAAAACATGTGTGACTGCTGTCCCCCCAGTCACAGAGGATGAAGAGGCCACGGATGCACAAGATGGGGCAGACGGTGGTTGGCCCGGCCCGCTAGGCCGCATTGTAGCACAGTGAGCTTCCCACTGCAACTTATGCTTCATATCCATGTGACGGTTCATGCATGAAGTACTCAAACTATGGATTTTTTGGCCTCTACTTAGCTTTTGGTGACAAATATTACTGATAACACGAGTTGGGTCATCCTTATCGATCTGAAAAAATGCCCAGGCTATGAAAGGCTTAGAGCCCATGCGACCTGAAGAGCCACTACGACTTGTGGTCAGAGGCAGAGTTGTGGTTGAGGATGTAGTTGTTGACGTGCTTCCAGTACTCCGTCTCTGTCCAGGAAGGTGCAACCTAACCTCGTCGTCAATAGCAGCTGTGATGCCCAGCTGCGCTTGGTATCACAGATCCTAGAAGAGTGCATTGATGGAGTCCTCCACAAGAGGCCCGCATAAACATTCACACATCTCCACCTTCCACCTCAGACCAGCAGAGGGAGCCTGTTAGGGATATAAATAGGGAAGGTGGAGCTAGGCAGTTCAGTTCCTCTGAAGAGTTCCTGCAGTAAAGAAGCCTAAGAGAGGTCAGTCTGCAGTGGAGCTCAGTCTAGTCTAGATTACTCAGTTAATAGTTCAGCAGTGGAGCACGAGGCTCCTGTTAGCTAGATTCAGGGAGCCCTGTTAGAGCTTAAGGTGTGCCGGTGCCATAAGATCGGTGAAGCGCGGCAAGCTGCCGTTAGTGTGCATAGCCTAGTGAGGGCCCGAGTAGGCCGAAGGCGAGTGGAGAGTTAGTACATAGGGGGCAGAGGAGCTTAAGCAGCTCACCCCGAAGCATTTACCGGACACCGGATCCGAGCTTACCGGGATCTCTATGACCCAGTAAGGCATAACCGGAATCCCTGGGGAACTACAAGTCCCAGGATCGCTAAGGTGCTGATACGTAACAGAGCCAGAAGACGCTTAGGCCCCGCATACTGGGAGCATGAACTCCAAGACAAGGCCCTACCACAAGGTCAGCCAGCGCAGGACAGAGACAAAGTTAGGCCTAGCTCCAGGCAGATCAGAAACTTACTACGCAGAGGCAAGAAACAGGAGGCCCTATACCCGCTCATTGGGGAGGATCCTGATATGCACCCTTCACCCTACAGTGCTCCGGGATGTGCCTGAATTTCCACCAGTAAAAGGTACAGAAGTGACTACCGTGTTCGTTCCCATTCTTGCTCTGACCCAGCTGGGTCTCGCCTATCCTGCATTCCACCTTCATACACTTTTCTGAGGCCTAGCTCCACCTGTGGGGAGCTATACCATCAAGCTGCCTTATCACCGGCCTCAGTGGACTGCTGCAGCGCTGGTGCTTCTCACCAGATACCTCAGTGGCGTCACGAACTCTTATAAAATTAACAATTATCCACCCTTTTAAAGAGTGACCCCAGGGTACGGGCCCGGGAGCCGACCACCGCGACATCCCCAAGGCCAGGCAAAGGCCCTGGTACCGAGTCATCCCCATCCCCTGGGCTAGTCACATCCTCCTCCATCTCCTCTGCTGACCTCATCGACTGGCTGACTGTGGGTTGACAGTAAGTGGGATCTCCAACCTCGTCATCATCACCCTGTGTGTTCTCACACCCGTCGTCCTCAGAGCCAACCTCTTCCTGCCCTGACCGAAAAGTCAAGTTATCGCTCCAATCAGGTATTTGAGTCTCATCATCGTCTTCATCATTGTCTCCACCAACAGGAGTTACAGTTTGGGAACAAGGGTCTACATTATGCTCAGAACCTTCTTCATCTGGTCCTGGATACGACTCATAAAGATTCTGGGCATCAGTGCAGATCATTACCTCGTCTGGATTAACAGAAGCTCTGGAGCAGACCTCCGTTTCCCAGGCTATAGAATGAGTAAACAGCTGTGCAAACTCAACCATCTGTGTTACCCCATACTCAGATGGGCAGCTGGAGACTTGGGAGCTGTGAGGAAGCAAGTGCGATTGGGGTGACACCTCTGAGGACTGGAGTATTTGTGATGTTGAAGTTGAGGTGGAGGAGAGCCCACTTGAAGGAGAACTTGATATCCGTTGAAGCACCTGCTGTTTTTGTGCCTCATCTGGAATTTGTAGCGATGGGCGTGTCCGTAAGAAAGGGATCGTATCACATTGTCCACTAAAAGAAGTAGACATCTTAGTTTGGCTGGAAGATGGTCTTTCTTCTGCAGATGTTACTCCCCCCCACCGCGGGGGGGCTCGACCCACCAGCAGACAGGCACCAGTATTGGGAGAGGGGGGCTGGCTGCCAGGGTCCACCGCGGCTCTGGCACAAACCCGGCGACACGGAGGTCGCACGAGCAGGACTGGCCGTGTCGGCTTCGCACTCCAGCGTAGTCCCTCTGCCCACTCGCGCCCGTAACCTCAAAGGGATGCGCAAGCGGCTTTTCTTCCCAGGGCTGTTCCCCGCCCAGCAGGAATGTGGGGGAGCTCAGGTCGGCCTTCCACTGTACTCCCTTACCTCCCTCACCCTCTTTCCTTCTTCCGTTCTCCATCTAACCCCTCGGCTCTGTGGTGTCCGCTCGCCCTCCAGCTCTCTCCTTCTCACAGGTGGACTACCGCGTGTATTCACACTGTGGCGAATCTTTTGGGCCCAGGCATAAGAAGTTGTCGAGGTAATGGATAATATGTGCCCCCTTAGAAACGTCCATTACAACCCATTCGAGGAAGCAACTAAACGCCTCAAATAGTGAACAGGATCTGGAGCACCCCATGGGCAAACAGCGATCTATATAGTATGCTCCTTCCCAGAAGCAGCCCAATAGGTGGACACTATTCGGAGGCACAGGTAGTAAGTAACCGGAACGCCGCATCAATGTCTATTTTGGCCATTAGGGTGACCCTTCCCAACTTCTTGATCCGCCTGATTGCCTTGTCAAAGGATGTACAGTATATACTACTGTACTTGGTTCCGCGTCGATGTTGTCGTTTACTGACCTGCCCCTTGGATATGACAAATGGTGGATTAGTCCGAATGTATTGGGTTCCGTTTTTGGCACAACTCACAACGGGGATACCACTACGTCTTGTAAGGAAAGTGTTCTGAATGGAACCGCCATTCTATCTGAAGATATTTCTGTTTTTAATTTTCCTGTCACGACGTCTGGGTGTTGGTAGGCTGATTTTAGATTTTTACTCCAGCCTTTCTTGATTTTAGAAGGGCATGACATGCCTATATCTGTGTCTCCCCCTCCTTTTACTCCTCCACCTCTTTTCTTTTCACACGACTATATGTACTTGTCACTTTTCCATGTGTTAGTTGTGTCTTCTAAGCAGTTTGTCAGCTTTTGGACACCTTTGAAGTGTTTTCTATGTGTTTTCTATGTGTTTCTATGTGTTTTTGTTTGCCTGCCATTGGTTTTAATGGTGTTCGAAGGTGTTCGACGAACAATTCGACGAACAGTTCGGCGAACATACGGGTGTTCAACGAACCGAACCGAACTCGAACACTACGGGGGTGGCTCAACACTAGTCCTAAACTCAACTCCTGCACTAAACTAAACTAACCCCGCCTCCAGATCCAGTTGCCAAGGGGAGAGTCCTCCCCTTGCTGGTCTGAAGCCAGGAAGTGTTGCATGTATTGTGTTCCTGACCAGGAAACCCCTGCTTGCCTCCAGACATGGCATCACCTCTTTTGAGGGAAGCAATACCACTGCGGCAACCAGACCCTCTGGGGTGCCACATATACTTGCTTGCATACAGTATAATGACCCCCACATAGCCCACCAGATATTATACTGGCTCCACATAGCCTTCCATATAGTATAATGGGCCCCATAATCCTGCATACAATGCTGGTCAGCATTATTGGCACCCCTTAATTTTTTTCATAGACTGTACAATATCTTCAGAAATAAATGGAAATATACCAAAGTTATGTCCTCAGGATTTATTAATTAGTAGTCCAAAGTAATACAACAATAAAACATTGTTTTTCAACTTCCATGTTACAATTTCAAAGAAGAAAAAGAATAAACAGCATGTGCAGCAATAAAGGCACCCCTAATTAATACTTGGTTGCACTCCCTTTGGCATTGAAGACAGCCTCCAAACGTTTATTGTAGCCATCTATAAGCTTCTTGCACTTTTCAACTGGAATTTTCCCTCTCCTTTGCAGTTTATTCAAGCTCTTGATTGTTTGCAGGCTTCTTTTTCTCAATGGCAGATTTCAGCTCACCCCAAAGATTTTCAATGGGATTGAGGTCAGGACTCATTGCTGGCCATTGTTAAACAGTCCATTTTTTTTAGTTTTCAACCATTCATGTGTACTTTTGGATGTGTGCTTGGGGTCATTGTCTTGCTGGAGGACCCATGATCTTCAACTCAAACCAAGATTTCTTACACTGGGCAGGACATTACACTCTAAAAATCTCTTGATAGTTTTCAGATTTCATGATTCCTGTGATATGGTCAAGGCCTCCAATTCCAGACACAGAAAAGCAACCCCACAGCATTATGGCTCCTCCACCATGCTTAACTGTTGGTAAGGTGTTATTTTCCTTATAAGATTCTTTACACTGTCTGTAAACAAACTGTTGCTTTGCATTGCCAAAAAGCTCTAGTTTTGTTTCATCTGTCCACAGAACACTTTCCCAGAAGGATTGTGGTTTGTCAAGGTACTCTTTGGCAAAGATTAGTCATTCCTTTTTATGTCTTTTCTCCAGCAATGTTTTTTCCTTGGCCTTTGCCCATAAAGCTCTGCTTGGTTTAGTGTGCGGCGTATGGTACTTGTTGAAACTAAGACCCCCAGACTGTTCCAGGTTGGCCTTCAGGTCTCTGGATGTTTGACATGGTGTTTTTTCCACCATTCGCACCAACCTTTAAAGACATCTCTTGTCAATTTTCCTCTTTCCCCCACATCCAGGGAGGTTCTTGACGGTTCCATGCTTGGCAAACTTCTTAATAACATTGTGCACTGTTGAAATTGGGATACCAAGGTCTTTGGAGATGGCCTTATACCCTTTGGAAGTCTTTGTGTTTGCTAATATTAGCAGTTATGATGTCGTCAGACAGCTTCTTTGTCTTCACCATTGTGACAAAGGAACATGGCCTACCATGTGGCTTTTTAAAACATTGAAGTCTTCATTCATTAGCTAATTCATGTCACATTGGCACTGACAATTAATCACAGGAGAATCTCTTTTGTGATTTACCACAGGTGAGTCAAAATGTCTCTCCATACTAAATTAATGTCAAGGGTGCCAATACCAGTGTCACAGCAATATTTAGGCTTTTTTATTTTTCTCTCTCATTGTTTTTGGTTTTAATTTATTGTTTATCGTTTGCTCTTTTGTATTCATCACGAGTGCACTATACAAAAAAACTGTTTCACTTGATTAATTTTTTTTCAGGATGTATTTCACATTATGTACTTAAAATTCATGGATGCCAATAATGATGAGCAGGACTGTATTGTATAATGCAGTACCCATGGTCCTTCATAGAATAAAATGCATCCCCCATGGTCCTCCGTACAATATAATGCACTCCCCATGGTCTTCCATAGAATATAATGCACCCCCTACGGTTCTCCATAATATATTATGGTCACCAGTCACTGATTTAAAAAAAAATACAATACTCACCTCTCCTCATTCCACCCGATGCTCTGGTCTCCTGAGCTTGTGGTGTGAAGCGCCGCAGATCTCAGTACAAGGGGGCACTGTAATGACATCATCGCGCCCGCTGCTCTGACATGTTAGACACCAAAGAAGAATGATGTGGGTGGAAGTGTCAGCTGAAGCTCCCTCCTCCATCATTATAGCCCATGCCAATGGGCAGAGGGGAGGCTCACTGCAGGCTCTGACACAGAGTTCCCACCCTGGCTCACAGGCCTCATATCAGTCGCGTGACCTGCCACCATATGCGGTGCGCCACTGCTCCTGACATACTCAGCTCTGCTACATCACCACAAGTGAATCTCCTGACATATCATGCTCTGCTTCATCACTACAACTGAGTTTCCAGACATACCAAACCCTGCTTTGCTGCTGGTCTCTGCTGCGTTATCATGAATCTCCTTACCTACTCAGCTTTTTGACATTGATGAGACAACTCTACTGGCTCATTATCCCAACTCAGTTCTTCTCTGAATTTCATGTGATCTACTACTTTACCACTTGAGTTGTCATCCACCTATTGCAGCCTCCTTTGCTCCAGCGTGTCCACCTCACTTCAACAACAAGTGGCAGCACGGTGGCTCAGTGGTTAGCACTGCAGCCTTGCAGCGCTTGGGTCCTGGGTTTGAATCCCACCAAGGACAACATCTGCAAGGAGTTTGTTCTTCCCGTGTTTACATGGGTTTCCTCCGGGTTCTCCATTTTCCTCCTATATTCCATTGACATACTGATAGAGAATTTAGATTGTGAGCCCCAATGGAGACAGTGCCCATAATGTCTGTAAAGCGCTGTGGAATTAATGGCGCTATATAAGTGAGTAAAATAAATAAATAAATAAACAACTTCATCTGTCTATGCAGAACAACCACCGCTCATCTGGAATGAAAGTTTTGAAAAACCATCTCATTGGGTGGAAAAACAACAGAAATGTCAGGCCATGGAATTCAATGAAGCAGCAGGGTCAGCATTTTGATTGGACGGCCGTGAGAAAATATTTGATAAAGTAATTTAGATATCTGTAAGTCAACAGGACTTAATTCAGGTGGAGTGTGAGCTCTCTGTACTGATAGATGTACAATTATAGCTGACCATTATTTCACCTCCAGACTCAAACTTTCTAATCATCTACCATCTCCTGCATGTTTAAATGGTAACTATAAGACCTGCAGTGCTTTATAAACCAGTTGTCATGGTACTGTATCAGGATTTCCCAGGGAAATGGGCTCCTTTCCTATCCCTCAAGCTAGGGGGTGCCCTAGATTATCCCTGTCTACTGGTTAACTCCTGAAGGTGGAGATGCCAGGGTCTCATACCTTGCTATGCTCCTGTCTTACCCTTAGCTGTTCCCTCCCCCACCCAGGAAGGTGTGAGGCTAAGGTGTATAGGATTACACTAACTAGACAGACAAGGGAAGACAGACAGGGATAAATGAAAACTACAATCATACAAAATATGCTCACCAAGCAACAGACTGGTACACAGAGGAGGGTAAGTTAGGTGAAACCACAAAGGAAAGGGTGAGGATGAACACACAAACAAACTCCACACAGAAATCTCCAGAACAACTTTTCAACCGCCAACTCCAAACACTGAACAAATCCTCCAACTCCAAACCAGGCAGAATGAACTATCACTGGCAATTCCCAAATGCCAGTAGTGACACATATACCAGAGGGAAGTGACGCACCCCCTGGGACATATTCCTTTTTGAGGGGAATACCCGGCACCGGATCAGATGGGGGGTTGTAGTCTCCGAGCGGCTGTGACCCGGTCCCGTGCCCAGGGCGTCAAGCTCAGTGTTATGTGGCAGCTTTACAGATGTTACTACAGTTCTTTTGTGTCGACTACGCCACCCGTTGTGATGCGGTCACTGTGGCCGCCGCTGCTGCAGGGTCCGCTGAGGCTGATGGTGGGTGCGCAGCTTGGTGAGATAACCCCCAACGGGAGGGGTATAGCCTCAGAGGGGACAGGCGCAGAGGATGGGGGTTGTGGTGGTGCGATGCAGCCGGCAATGAAGACAGACTCGGGTTGTGCAGTTAAGAGTGTTTACTTACTGCTGATGTTGTACTGGTCACTCCAGCTGCTAGTGACCACCCGAGCCGTGCTGCGTCCACCAGGTCCTGGATCCGGCCAACCCCCAAACAAATCCAGAGCGTGGCCCTGAGCTCTCCCTCTGTCCTTTCTTCAGCCGTCCCCACCAGTGATTCACCTAGGTCCAGCTCCCTCGGGCCTTCTTTTGGGACACCCTTGGCCCTGGGTTCCCTGACCCTTCATGTGGTGTGCCTTCGGGGTGAATGTGGTGGGTGACCGTGACAGACACTGCCCACGGTCTCCGGTCTCTGGCTGGGGAATGTCTTTGCCCCCACCAGCTTGGGTTCCGGTACCCTCTTGCTGACTCCTCACCCGGTGTTCTAATTTGGGTTCTTGGGTCCCTTCAGTCTTCCCCCTCTGGGTCTTTCTCTGCTCCACTCTCTCTCTCTCCAGGGCTGCTGTTTCCTTCTCTCTCCTCTCCAACTGACTTGTTCTCAGCGTCTGACCCTGATCTAAGTTGGTGCCCTCCTTATATATCCCTCTATGTGTGAGCTCAGGTGACCAGCACCCAATGAGCTCCTATCACTACCCAGACTGCTCCCCCTATCTGCCCCTACACTACATGGGATGTACCACCCCCCTCCCACTCCAGCCAGGAACAGGCTCGGTTGTACCTGCACATTTCTAAGTGGGAGTACCGTCGGCCTGCTCCTCTGAAATGGGATGTATGTAGTGCATGCAGTCTATCTGAGCTCAGTTCCACACTCCTTCCTTACCCGGGAGTGGAATATCACACCTCTGGGTTGAGGTGCAATACCCCTGTAGCAGCCGAATCCTCAGGGTGCTACAGAAGTGCCCAACACAGAACAGCTGAAGCAATCCAGGATGGAGAGCTCCAGGAGATCAACTGAACTTATTAATCCTAGCAATACCAGAGCAAAGAAAACCTGCACTGTTTAGTAGGATTGTGAAGCAGTTCTAACCAGTACAGGAGTTCAGGTGACCAGGCGCCACAATCTTCAGGCCGTTCTCTGTCGCGCTATTCCCATGACAACAATGTATCTTACATTCTGACATTTGCCCACATCAGCTTCCATATGAAAAGTCAAAAGTAGCCTATATAACGTATTCCCTTTTCTCATTGTAAATCTATTAGTTAGGGCAGCACCCCTGCTGGAAAGGGACGATCTCTTTTTTGCTATCAATTTTCCATAAAGTGTTTGATTTACCAGGACGGGTTCACTCAGGGGCTGATGGACTCCTTCACCTTAGACAAGTTATTAATTTTGTGGTTAATACATGATTCAATTTTGAATTCTGGCCTCTGAACTTATTTGGAATAATTAAGTTCTGCCTGCAGTCTGATATGCTGGACTCTTAAGTCAAATTAAAGACAAATTTGCTGAAAAGGTTCTACTAACATCCATCGTCATTCTGATTAGTCTTGTTGCAAGAATAGGCTTACATCTCCAGAAAAGATTCAGTGAATTATTGTCTTGCAATGGGAGAAAATCCTTGATATCTTTCAAGGAGAATTGTTTAGTTCCCTTTTGCTTCTTCTTCAAGTCCTCCTCTTTGTGTACATAGACATTCGTGTATTCTGAATCTCATTGTTATTTTTTTGACCAGGCGACTGAATATTCCTTTACATTCTCTGAAACCTCCTCGGAAACTCATCTCTGCAAATGGCACCAATTGCTTGTTTGGTCAGCAGTGGTCATGACAATATTTGCCCATTTTTTAGTGGTCTACTACTTGTATTACCTGGTGTAGTTTTTCTTGTTTGCAGTTTTCCAACAAGAATTTTCAGTGTTCCATCAAGAATTTTACTCTTGCCTCTTTTTCTGCTTAGCCTCCCTGGTGCCAAATATTCAGTTTTCGTACCCGGACTTTGCTGAAATGTTTCCTAAGAAAAGAGCAGAGACCTTGCCACCCCTTCAGTCCCATGACAGCATTATTCCTCTTCTTCCCTACTTGGTGTTAAGGGAACGGTTGCAAACAACTTTATTAAATAATGGAAAGCAACCGAACCCGGGGTCCGCTATGCAGCCTGGAGAACTGCGGCCGAACACCTTCCAGTTAAGAAGGTAAAACAACCAACTTAAATAACAATCCCTTCCGTGTTACTGCACACCGGAAAGAGAATAGAGATTCGCACTATCTCCGTTAACTGCACGAGAGATGTGCGATAAATAATGTATCTGTAGCCCTGTTTACAGCACAGGGACTACACAGCAGGCGCTAGGATGCATGTGTGATACACGCTGGCGTATACGCTCTCCCAGTCGGCGTGCTACTGGACTGAGGAGTATCTCTCCACGTGGCTTACAGGCAGTGCCGGGAATACGGCGTCTGAAAACTGCTCGGGGTGTATGGTGATCCCTTTGTCGGAGCCAGACTGTCAGATGAAGCTACCTGCCTCCCTCCAATTAAGGCTGCCTATCCCCCGTTAAACCTGCCTGACAGAAGCTAAAGCACACATGGAGCCCAAACGACCAAGCCTCCACACAACAACACCATAACAGCTCAATGATCAGAGCGCGCCACCATGTTTGTGGGTGGGCTATTTAAAGATTAAGCCCTGCCCACCGTCGCACTATTTGTGACGTCACCCGCGACCAATCAGGCGGTGCCAGGTCACCGTGACGCGCCCCCTGGGCCATGGGGTGCCCGGAGCCGGGCCGGTAGATGCTGGGGGTTGTAGTCACTGTGGCGGTGACTCGGTCCGTGACCCAGGTGGTCAATTCAAGGGTAGTAGATGTATATAGGTTATATAATGTCCGACTACGCCACCTGTGGAGTGCGGTTAATAGAGACCGCCACTGCGGAACAGTCCTCTGAAGCCGGTGGTATAGCAGCAAAGGTGGTATAACTCCCCACAGGAAGAGTTAGCTTCAGGGCAGTGTGTGTGGATGATGGTGGTTGTGCAGGGTGTCGCGGTGTAGAAATAACCACAGAGTCCGTGCAGTGCAGTCCCAGGGTCTTTACTGGTAGCAATTAGACAGGCCTGGACTGGAGTACTGGCTAGAGATGAGAGTCTGGTCAGTCTGGGAGCAAGCATAGAGTCCTCCTGGGCAGGTGGAGTTGTAGGCCTGCCGTTCTCACTATTCTCTTTGGCTATTCTGCTTGTAGCTGTGATGTAGCCCACGTCCCTCAGTGTAACGTGCTGTGCTCACCCGTATGGCTGGCAGCTCGGGCCTTGTGGATGCCTCGCTCCTCCTTGGCGGTACTGGTCCCTCGGTGCTGCTGAGCCTCCGGGCGTCTGATGGGGCCAGGAGATCTGCAATCTCCTCCCCCACAGCCTTGGACTCCGGTGTCCGGTTCTCTGTGATGATCTGCTAGGACGAGCTTCTCCAGCTCCAGTCCCTAGCTCCTCTCTCCTCAGTGTCCTGAACTCAACTCTCTGCACTAACTAAACTAACCCCGCCACCAGATCCAGTTGCCAAGGGGAGGAGCTCCCCTTGCTGGCCTGGAGCCAGGAAAGTGTTGCATGTATTGTGTTCCTGACCAGGAAACCCCTGCTTGCCTCCAGACATGGCATTACTTCTTTTGAGGGAAGCAATACCACTGTGGCAACCAGACCCTTGGGGTGCCACATTGCCCCCAAGTTAATTTCAGTACTCCAGGACTGAACATATTTTTCAAAAGTAACAGGTAACAATAACAATAGCAATAACAAGGTACATTAGAATATTTACAAACATTACAGTCCTTGATAGGTTACAGTATAATCTGCAACTAGGTGTCCATTCAACTGCGCAAGGTGTAGTTCGAGGGACCCGTCCAAAACCCTCCACGGACGCCCTGGGGTGGCTGCAGGGCATAGATGATCCAGGTGTTGGACCACGTCTTCGGCCACCTCCAACGGGTTTTTGTTCAGTGGTCTGTCACAAAGGGGGCACTTTTACAAGTGCAACTATTTATAAGGGAAAGTTCTTGGTTATTCACTGTCCGTAACCTAAAAGTCTCTGGACCCTTTTCGGGTAACGGGATAAACAGGTTAAATGCACTCATATGAAACATTTCAAAATCAGCAATATCTCTGTTATATATTTACAGGTAACTATATACAGTCATGGCCAAAAGTATTGAGAATGAGACAAATAGTAATTTTTCCAAAGTTTACTGCTTAATTTTTTGTAATGGCAATTTGCATATACTCCTGAATGTCAAAGAGTGATCAGCCTAACAGCAATTACTGTACTTGCAAAGTCAATATTTGCCCAGAAAATGAACTTTAACCCCCAAAACACATTTCAACATGATTGCAGTCCTGCCTTAAAAGGAGCAGCTAACATCGTTTTAGTGATTGATCCATTAACACAGGTGTGGGTGTTGATGAGGACAGGGCTGGCGATCAATTAGTCATGATTAAGTAAGAATGACATCACTGGATACTTTAAAAGGAGGCTGGTTCTTAGTATCATTGTTTCTCTTCAGTTAACCATGGTTATCTCTAAAGAAACATGTGCAGCCATCATTGCACTGCACAAAAATGTCCTAACAGGGAAGAGTATCGCAGCTACAAAGATTGCACCTCAGTCAACAATCTATCGCATCATCAAGAACTTCAAGGAGAGAGCTTCCATTGTTGTCAAAAAGGCTCCAGGGCGCCCAAGAAAGACCAGCAAGCGCCAGGACCGTATCTTAAAACTGTTTCAGCTGCGGGATCGGACTACCAGCAGTGCTGAGCTTGCTCAGGAATGGCAGCAGGCTGGTGTGAGTGCTTCTGCACGCACTGTGAGGCGGAGACTCTTTGAGCAAGGGCTGGTTTCAAGGAGGGCAGCAAAGAAGCCGCTTCTCTCCAGAAAAAACATCAGGGACCAACTGATATTCTGCAAAAGGTACAGGGAGTGGACTGCTGAGGACTGGGGCAAAGTCATTTTCTCTGATGAATCCCCTTTTCGATTGTTTGGGACATCTGGAAAACAGCTTATTCGGAGAAGAAGAGGTGAGCGCTACCACCAGTCTTGTCTCATGCCAACTGTAAAGCATCCTGACACCATTCATGTGTGGGGTTGCTTCTCAGCCAAGGGAATCGGCTCACTCACAGTCTTGCCTAAAAACACAGCCATGATTAAAGAATGGTACCAGAATATCCTCCAAGAGCAACTTTTCCCAACTGTCCAAGAGCAGTTTGGCGCCCAACAATGCCTTTTCCAGCATGATGGAGCACCTTGCCATAAAGCAAAGATGATAACTAAATGGCTCATGGAACAAAACATAGAGATTTTGGGTCCATGGCCTGGAAACTCCCCAGATCTTAATCCCATTGAGAACTTGTGGTCAATCATCAAGAGACGGGTGGACAAACAAAAACCAACAAATTCTGGCAAAATGCAAGCATTTATTATGCAAGAATGGACTGCTATCAGTCAGGATTTGGTCCAAAAGTTGATTGAGAGCATGCCAGGGAGAATAACAGAGGTCTTGAAGAAGAAGGGGCAACACTGCAAATATTAACTTGCTGCATTAACTCATTCTAACTGTCAATATAACCTATTGGTACTCATAATATGATTGCAATTATATTTCTGTATGTGATATAAACATCAGACAATCACTAATAAAAACCAGAGGCCAGCAGATCATGTGAAAATATAATTTTGGTGTCATTCTCAAAACTTTTGGCCATGACTGTACAGCATACTCTGCATTTTAAATTCTCCAATGAGCAGGGGGCTGACTTTTTGTAGCTCTGATAGATCTACGCAATGCACTATCTGTCAGTGCTCTACCCTGGTCCCTTGTGTCTACCCCTGGTGTGGTGGGTTCAGTGTGAACTGCACTACAGGTAGTATGAGGTAGTACTGGTAGGTTGGGCAGTTTCCTACGAACTCTTTGGCTCACCGTGGGTACGACAGGTTTACTATTAGCAGAGGGTTGATTCTCCTGGTCTGCTGTCAATGAAACTTCTTCCTCTCGGGTCAACTGTTCTTCCAACTCTTCTGGGACTTCTGCAGCTTCCTGAGGGGCTGGTTGGAGAAAGGTAAGGACTGGCACAACAATTGCATTGTTCACTTGTGTCCACGACCGGGGAAATTCTCAGAGTACTGTTCTGACCATTTCTTCCACTTCCTCTGTGGGTTGAGGGATATCTTGGTCTTCTTTAGGGTGTTGCAGTTGCTCGGGATATCTCTTCAAGTGGTCTCTTGAAACTGTTGCTGATGTTTCTCCTTCATCCTTACTAATGAGCCACAACTTGGTGTTATCATGACTCGAGGGTAGGATGGTATACGGCTCTACCTCCTACTGGTCATCTAATTTGTGGAGTCGCCTCTTTCTCTTAAAGACTTGTTCTCCAGGTGATAAAGAAACAGCAGGTGCGTGTTGATTATAAGTCTTCTCTTGTCTTTGTCTTGCTTGGGACAGACTTCGTTCAACACTCTCTTGCACTTTGCGGTATTGTTGTTGCCGCTCAGTGTCCCAATCTGCATCTGGTGAGGCCGTCTCTGGTGTTAGGACTCCCATGTCCAGGTCGATGGGCAGCTTACCAGGTCTTGCTCCCATCAGGTAAGCAGGTGTGCAGTTGGTAGAGTTTACTGGGATATGGTTATAGAGGTCCACCAGATCTGGTAGCTTTTCTGGCCACAGACTGCGTTCCTCAAGGGGCAACGTCTTCAGCAGGTCTATCACCACCTGGTTCATCTTCTCACACAACCCGTTGGTTTGGGGGTGATACGGCGTTGTCCTGATTTTCTTGCAGCCGTACAGTTTGCAGAATTCCTGGAACACTTCCGCTTCGAAGGCTGGACCTTGATCAGTGAGCACACGGTCAGGGTAACCATGCGGGCGACAGAAGTGCTTTTGGAATGCCTTGGCTGCCATCTGAGCCGTCTGGTCCTTTACTGGCACTACTACCAGGAACCGGGAGTAGTGGTCTACGATGGTGAAAGCGTAGACATAGCCTGACCTGCTTGGGGCTAGCTTCAAGTGGTCCAAGGCTACCAGTTCAAGTGGCTGTTTGGTGATGATGGGCTGCAGGGGAGCCCTCTGGCTGTCACGGTCTTTTCGCCTCAGGTTGCATGGGCCGCATTCTCGACACCACCTCTCGATTGCCTTCCTCATGCCAGCCCAGTAGAACCATTAACGTAGCAGGACTTCCAACTTCTTCCTGCCAAAGTGTCCTGCTCCATCGTGGTACGCTTCCAAGACCATTGACGCATCCCGCCTCGGGACTACAACCTGCCAGACCAATTCATGTGTCCGGGAGTTGATGGCTCTTCGACACAGCTTCCCTTCATAGATGAATAGCTTGCCCTTCTCCTTCCACAGCTATTTGGTCTCCTCTGGAGCATCTGGATCAGGGTACGAGTCAGCTCGTGTCAACAACTCCTTGACTAGGCGGACAGCCGGGTCACTATCTTGTGTCTCTGCCCATCCATGGTGGGGCAATGGATTGAACGTGGCCTCTCTGTTTGCGTAGCACCTGTTCTTCACACAATGGGAGCACTGGGTTACTCCATGACGGTGGAAAGCGGGGATCTCTATCTCCTCCAGCTCTTCCGGGTCTTCTCCCCCATCTGGCAAGTTAGGCATCCTGGACAGCGCATCGGCACTTGCATTCTTGCGCCCAGCCCGGTACTTGATGGTGAACTCATAATTAGACAGTCGGGCCATCCATCTTTGTTCCAGGGCACCAAGTTTCGCAGTGTCCAGGTGCGTCAGTGGGTTATTATCCGTGAAGACGGTGAATTTGGAGGAGGCGAGATAATGCTTGAAGCGCTCTGTCACAGCCCAGACTACGGCGAGGAACTACAACTTGAAGGAATTGTAATTTTCGGGATTCCTTTCTGTGGGCCGGAGCTTCCTGCTGGCATAGGCAATCACTCTTTCTCTGCCTTGCTGTATCTGGGACAGCACCGCTCCTAGCCCCATGTTGCTTGCATCTGTATGGAGTATGAAGGGTTGGCCATAGTCAGGGAAGGCCAGGATCTCGTCGCCTGTGAGAGCCATCTTCAGCCTACTGAAGGATTCATCTTCCGGCTTATCCCATTTGAATGGAGGCTTCGGGTTTTTGGCCTTCCTGGACTGGCCTACTAGGAGGTCCTGCATGGGTGCCGCCATCTTGGTGAAGCTTTGGATAAATCTTCGGTAGTAGCCCACCAACCCGAGGAACTGCCGCACTTCCTTGCTAGTGGAGGATCTTGGCCAGTCCTTGATTACTGTGACCTTGTCAGGGACTGGTGCTACTCCTTCGGCGCTTACCACATGACCTAGGTACTGTACCTTGGGCTTCAACAGGTGGCATTTTGACGGCTTCACCTTCAGGCCAAAACCAGCTAGGGCTTCAAACACCTCTGCCAGGTGCTTCAGGTGATCTTCATAGGACTTGGAGTATATTATGATGTCATCCAGGTACAGCAGGACTGTCTCGAAGTTCTTATGTCCTAGACAGCACTCCATCAACCGTTGGAAGGTTCCTAGGGCGTTGCAGAGCCAGAATGGCATGCAGTTGAACTCACTGAGGCTCATCGGGGTTGTGAATGCAGTATTTTCTTTATCCGCCTCTGCTACAGGAACCTGCCAATACCCACTAGTGAGATCCAAAGTAGAGAAATAATTAGCAGATCTTAATGCAGCTAGTGACTCCTCAATCCTGGGTAATGGGTATGCATCTTTATGTGTAATGCGGTTGATTTGCCTGTAGTCTACACACATTCTCATCGTGCCATCTTTTTTCCTTACGAGAACTAATGGAGCTGCCCAGGAGCTACAACTATCTCTTATCACCCCAGCCTCCTTCATCTCTCGTAACATCCCTTTGGTATTTTGGTAGTGTGCAGGGGGTACAGGCCGTTACCGCTCTTTAATGGGTGGATGGTCTCCCGTGGGGATATGGTGTTGAACCCCTTTCACCTGCCCAAAGTCGAGCGGATGTTTGCTGAAGACCCTTTCATACTCCTGGACCACCCGGTATACTCCATGTTTTTGGTGCTGAGGGGTGGAGTCAGTGCCCACGTGTAGCTTTTGACACCAGTTCTCCATCTGTCCCTTGGAGCCATTATCCTCCTCCAGTTTGGATGGAGGTAAGGGTTCCACTGTTTTTATAGAATTGTTGCTGACGGTGAATAATTTGGCAAGGGTAGCATACCGGGGCAAATGGACTTCTTTCTCCCCAATATTTAGGATGCGGACTGGCACTCTCCCATGGCGGACATCAACTACTCCCCGGGCTGTCAAGATGGTGGGCCTACTGTCAGAGTATACGGGCTCTACCAGGGCCTGGTAATCTCGACCCCTGAGACCAATTGCTGCCCGACACCATATCAACATTTCACTTCTTGGGGGCATGGCAATGGGGAACGGGTCACTCATCCTGACACTGACAATTTCACCACCAGACAGTTCTACCTGTTGTCTTCTCATCAGGGCTCTGATTTCTCTCTGCAGAACCCGCTGTTGACTGGAACTGGCAGTCTCCGCAACCTGCTGTAACAAGACAATAATTTCTGAAAGACAATTTTCAATGACATTAGTGCCTAAGGTTATCATGGGATGACTTTCTCGGCGATCAATGTCAACAATTATCATTCCTTGTGTTGTCAACTCTACTTCGCCAATCTTTATGGTCACTTCTTTATACCCCACCTGAGGCAAGGGCTCACCATTGCTGGCATAGATGCTAAGATGTTCATCTGGACGGTGGGTAATGTCCGAATCAGTCCAGTATCATTTATAAAGAATGTATGGCATAGTGGTTACCTGGGATCCAGTGTCCAGCAACGCACTCATCAGGATGCCGTCAAGCACAACAGCTAGGACCGGTAGTCCCCCCACATACTTGTCTCTCCAGTTGTGTGGGCCTGGTGGTCTTACACTTGGGGGTTGGCCCTCTGCCCCAGGTTTTGCTCGTTTAAATTACAGTACCTTGCATAATGTCCTGGCTTGTGACAGCGGCGGCAGATGGGTTGTCCGTCCTGGTTGTAGCGGTCACTGTTCCTCCCTCTGGTTGGTGGAATCCTCCTCTGTTGTCACCACGGGACGTCCTCCAGACTGGAAGCCAGCTGGATCTTCCCTTTGGGGGATACCTGCAAAGACTGCACAGTTTTGGTTAGTGCAGCTACACTTTTAGTCAGCTCTTGGACCTGAAGGTGCAGGTCTGTAGACGGATCATTGTCAAGAGTCTGTGCATCAGCTCCCACAGGCTCTGGGGAAAAGGGTGCCACCTCCTGGTGGTAGGTGATAGCTGGGCGCCGGTGGGATGTGGCGCCACCTGGTGTTGGTTCCCGCAGCACCCGGATGGCTATGTCTTTAAATTGTGCAAAGTCCAGATCAGGGTTTTGCAGAGCCATTATGTGCAGCTGTATCCGGTGAGCGCTGGACAGGAGCCCCTCAATAAACTGCTCAGTTAGCAATTTGTTCTCATTTCGCACACTGTCGGGGTCTACTTGTTTGATGGCCGGCAGCGCCTCCTGCAGATTTAAAGCATAGTCCCGCACACTGTCCGGCACCCTTTGCTTGCACCTGTAAAACTTCATTTTTATCTCAGTTGTAGTGCGGGTGTCAAAGGTGTCCTTCAATCGGGCCAGTATTTCCTTCACAGTCCCTTTGTCTCTGGCTGACCAGGACTTCACTTCTCTCTGGGCTGCACCGATTAGCTGTCCTATGAGGATGCTCACTTTCTGCTCCTCAGACAGGGGGTACACTTTAAACAAGCTGCTCAGTCTTTCTTTAAAGTCACTCAGGGTGTGTGACTCTCCTGAGTACTGGGGCAACCACGCCGCCCCCGGTATATATGGCATGGAGAATGGCATTACCGCAGCAGCGGCCGCGCCTGCAGCTGAAGTTCTCTCCATATTGGGCGTTTTCCTCCCCTCTAGTGAACCGTGGCCTACCTTCTTTCACTTTGCTTCCGTAGGCCGCAGTTCCGCAGGCGATGGTCTCCTTTGAGGACCTGGCTTCGCTTGCTTCTGACATCAGCGCTTGCTGGGGCTCCTTCCAGGACCTGGCGCTGCGTCCGTGCGTGAGGCGGGGCTTCGGCTTCGCGCGCTTCCAGCGGTTAGTCCCTCTTCTTCCCGCGCGGCGACGTGGAAATGGCGGAAAATGGCAGGAAACAGCGGCAATTGGCGGGAAAACTTAACCACGGTATGTGACACAGTTCGTGAAGGCGCACAGTACCCGGTAGTAACGGGCACAAAATCCTGCCGACTACGCCAAAGTTGACGCGCCCCCTGGGCCGTGGGGTACCCGAAGCCGTGCCGGTAGATGCTGGGGGTTGTAGTCACTGTGGCGGTGACCCGGTCCGTGACCCAGGTGGTCAATCCAAGGGTAGTAGATGTATATAGGTTATATAATGTCCGACTACGCCACCTGTGGAGTGCAGTTAATAGAGACCGCCACTGCGGAACAGTCCTCTGAAGCCGGTGGTATAGCAGCAAAGGTGGTATAACTCCCCACAGGAAGAGTTAGCTTCAGGCCACTGTGTGTGGATGATGGTGGTTGTGCAGGGTGTCGCGGTGTAGAAATAACCACAGAGTCTGTGCAGTGCAGTCCCAGGGTCTTTACTGGTAGCAATTAGACAGGCCTGGACTGGATTACTGGCTAGAGATAAGAGTCTGGTCAGTCTGGGAGAAAGCATAGAGTCCTCCGGGGCAGGTGGAGTTGTAGGCCTGCCGTTCTCACTATTCTCTTTGGCTATTCTGCTTGTAGCTGTGATGTAGCCCACGTCCCTCTGTGTAACGTGCTGTGCTCACCCGTATGGCTGGCAGCTCGGGCCTTGTGGATGCCTCGCTCCTCCTTGGCGGTACTGGTCCCTCGGTGCTGCTGAGCCTCCGGGCGTCTGATGGGGCCAGGAGACCTGCAATCTCCTCCCCCACAGCCTTGGACTCCGGTGTCCGGTTCGCTGTGATGATCAGCTAGGACGAGCTTCTCCAGCTCCAGTCCCTAGCTCCTCTCTCCTCAGTGTCCTGAACTCAACTCTCTGCACTAACTAAACTAATCCCGCCCCCAGATCCAGTTGCCAAGGGGAGGAGCTCCCCTTGCTGGCCTGGAGCCAGGAAAGTGTTGCATGTATTGTGTTCCTGACCAGGAAACCCCTGCTTGCCTCCAGACATGGCATTACTTCTTTTGAGGGAAGCAATACCACTGTGGCATCTAGACCCTTGGGATGCCACAACCGGATCAGCTGACTCCCTAACCACCAATCACAGTCCGACATGTCACGGGCATGCTCAGTGCACTGAATCCTGGACTTAGGCTGTAGCAGCCCTGTTTCCCTTCGCAACCTACGCTTCATGTTGCTAGGAAAAAAGACCCAAGAGACACCTTGTACATCTCGTGCACCAGCTATGCTTTGGGACTGATGACAATACTGAACAGCATCAGCCCCAGCTGCACCAGAATGGGAGACCACAGAATCCACTGACAGCTCTGAACCCATTTCAAATCCAGCAAACACCTAATGCTTGGGACATCTTTTTGGATGAATGAATCCATCTTTTCTTGAAATCGTCACCATTGGCTGCTTACATAAAGGCAAACTTGGAAAGTTTAATTCAGGCACAAGTATGTTTTTCTGCTTATAGAAGATTGATCTCTTAGACCATGAATGAACTATGGAGGCTTGAATAAGATCACAGTGAAAGATCGTTTAACCTTTCATATCAGAGCTCTTTGAATTAAGGAAGCCAACATCTTTATGGAATTAGATCTTCACGCTGCTTACAATATAATTCATATTAAAGAGGGAAAAGGGATAGAAGACAGCATTCAACACCTATCACGGCCATTATGAATACTTGGTCATGCCTTTTTGCCTTTGCCATGCTCCTGCCATGTATCAGCACTTTGTAGATGACATTATCTGCAATGTCATTTACCAGTTTGTGCTGGACAACATTTTTCATTTCTCCAAAGAACTGAACCCTCATCAGTAGCATGCCTGTTTTGTTTTGCATAGACTTTAGCAAAATAATCTGTCCCCAAAACTCAAGAGCTTGCAGAGGTTTTGGCAATTCTGGACTGGTCACAAAGCCCTTGTGTCATTGGTCTGGGTTTGAACCCTTGAGCCTGTGCTTTGTGGTCAGCTTCTCTGTTCACCAAGCCACAGCAGATATACCACTCCACCCAGTGCTTAGTTTCAGGTATCTTCCTTCAGTCTTTATAGGGTAACAGTTGTTTTTATTAACTAATTTGTCTGCCCTATCACCTTTTGGGTGCAGCTTTATATACTTGCCCCCTGCTGATATTTCCTGCTGGTGATAGTCTCTTTTGGATGTTGAGCCATAGTACTGTAGTTTAAGCCAGTCAGTGAAAGATCAGCTAGGGTTATCTCTTTGTTGTTTTTGTTCTTTAACCTGTGCCTATCTTCTGTTTCAATGAGAAGGAGGTGGCTTATTTTTTAACAGTTTGTATTTAATCCCTTTGTTTTTTGTGGTTCGTTTTACTCACTCTGGGATCTTTTCTTTTTTCAGCACACTCTCCCTTATGTAGGCAATTTGCACTCTGCTCTGCCCTCCGGTTCTTTAGGAGGTAAGTGAAGCATTCGATGGCCTTTCAGGAAGCTTAGGTCCGAGTTGCCATTGTCTAGTCTTTCGTGAGGGCTATCTCAGCTCATGCAGACACCACTAGGGACCTCAGGGTCAGTATCTCTAGCCTGTACAGGAACCGGCAGGGTCAGCGTTACCCCAGACTTGAAGCTGCACCTGTGGTACCTGAAGCCTGACACTGCTCTGACGGTACCTGTGCATCAAACTGCACTCGCGGTACCTGAACCCTGCCACAGCTACTGCGGTAACTGAACCCTGGCACTGCTAGCGCGGTGCCTGAGCCTGACACCGCTTCTGCAGTACCTGAGCCTGACACCACTTCTGCAGATTCAGAACCCTTGCTGTCTGAATAGTGCCTGAATCCTGTCTTGCTGGTGACTCCAAATCTTTGTCCGTCCTGCCCAATGACCCAGAACCCGTGTTGTCTGAAAAGTGTTCGAACCCTTTCCTGCCCGTGTCCGTGTCTGCGATTCTGACCCCTGGGTACTGCCTGTGAGTGGTACCTGGTGGCTACCTGCATCCCATGTCTAACTCCACCTTTAGGAGCTCAAGCAAACACGAAATAGCCACTTAGCTACACCCCTCCTAGACAAGCCCGATCCTGTGGAACAGTGGGTCTATGAACCACTCACACCACGTGTGCCCATGACAGAATCCATGTCAAGCATATTGCTCGCTGTTCTACTCTCAGTTTGACTTTATACTCACATGCCATCCACCAGGGAAGAAATGCAGAGCTGATGCCCTCTCTAGGTTTTTTGGTCTGTTTGACACCTTCTCATATGGAGCCTGAATGGCCACTATTTCAATATCTAATAATGTTTCTTTGTATGGATGATTCTTTGTATCAAGCTCTCAACCAGAAAGAATTGTTTTGGATCTATTCTCCACTCCTTGCCAGTCATCTATGGGTCAAACAAATGGCAAAAGATTTATTTTGCTTCTTTTGGCGGCCTATGTGGAAAAAAGATGTTAAAGGAGTTTTGTAGCATCTTTTTCTTTATTAGCCCAGTTCAAATCTTCAGGTCTAGAACCTATTGGTCTTTTGCAGCCATTACCCATTCCACAAAAACACTAGTCCACAATATCCATGGACTATATAATTGACCTTCCGTGTTTTACCTCTATTTAGGCCAGGGATGTCAAACTCAAATACACAGTGGGCCAAAATTAAAAACATGGACAAAGTAGAGAGCCAACCTTGTGACCACAAATTTGGAGTGTCCAGAAGTCAGAGCTAGCGGTCACAAGCTCTCAAAGGGGTTGTCCACTACTTTTACATTGTAGGATAGGGCATCAATGTATGATCGGCCGGGATCCCGCACGCGGCACCCCCGCCGATCAGCTGTTATTGGTGCAGGCAGCGGCAGGCGCCGGCCAGAAGTGCTCACCTGCGGGTCTCTGCCATCAAGTTGTAGTGGCCGCCGTGGTGTACTGCAGATCCGCCTACCATTCAATTGAATAGGAGATGGATGTGCAGTACACCGCGGGGGCCACTATCACTTGACGGCAGAGCCCGCAGGTGAGCAATTCCGGCTGCAGCCGCCGGCACCGATAACAGCTGATCGGCAGGGGTGCCGCGTGCGGGACCCCGGCCGATCATACATTGATGCCCTATCATACAGATAGGGCATCAATGTAAAAGTAGTGGACAACTTCTTTAATATAAGCCTTTGAGAGCCTCGCTCTGGCTCTCAAAGATTTATATTGAGAAGTTACTTCAGGTCCGACCAGCACTCATTGTTGCGATCCAGCAGGTCACAATTAGCAGAAGACGACCAGAGTGGTGTCGAGAACAGAAGTAGACTTTGAGACTGGAAAGTATATTACTAGGGGCAGGGAACATGTATTAGTGATACCACTCTCTGGTGAAATAAAATAAAAAGCCATAGTGGTGCTTTAAAATGCACGACTTGTCCTTTAAAAAGTAATCTCTAATACTACTACATGGACAGTAAAAGAAAGTTATGTCTCTTTTCATGTGGTGAAGTAAAATCTATTTTATTTAATTCCATTAAACATGCATTTTTTTTGTAGTAGTAAAACATAAAAAAAAATATATATATGGCATTGCGGTAATCACTGTAATCATATGACCCATAAAATAAACGTAGAAATTTATGCTGCACAGTCAATTGCTTAAATTTAAACTGGAAAAAAAAATCCTCTCTGCAAAAAAATAAATAAAAAAATAAAATAATAATAAAGACAAAGATAAAATAAAAGACATAAAAAATACCCCAATCCCAACCATGAATAAAGCAAAAAGTTATGGCTTTTGAAATGTAATGCAGTAGAAACGAAAAAAAAAAAATGATTTGTTCTTTTTATACACAATATTTTTTTTTTAACTGTTTATTTAACAATTTTTATTCTTAACACAATAAAATAATTATACATTTAGTTAGTGCATATTAGGAACTTATAGAACATTATTATTGCATCGGACAAAGAATTATCAATGAAGAGTCTTGTCAAAGCCAAAAAGAAAAAGTCCCAAATGCAATGAATGAAGTGATTTCTAAGTTATCCATTCAAACATGAACAATCAAACAATAATACTATGGAGGAGAGGAGGAAAGAAGGGAAGGGGAAGAAAGAAAGAAGAAGAAAGAAAAACAGTACAGTACAACATATTCTTACATCAACCTGGTTATAAAATCATCCCATGGTGCCCAAATTCGATTAAATGCATCAAGCTTGTTATTAATACTTGCAGTAAGATTCTCCATCCGTCTGGTTTTCTTGATGTTCGCTTTGAGTTCTTTAATGATAGGTGGGGATCTTTACTTCCAATGGGAGGCAATAAGGCATTTGGTTGATGTTAATATATAGAGGAGCTGCCTGGCGGGATGTTTTCCCATATATTGTGAGGGGACATTGAGCAAGTAGACCAGAGGATCCAAAGGGACCACAGTACCCAAGATTATTGGATATTCTTAGAATATAAGTGGTAGTGACCCCTCCGCCCCCATGCACCTCCAACATTGGTCAGGTATAGAGGGAAAAATACTATGTAAAATATCTGGAGTGATACCAATGCAGTTAAAATTTTATATTGGTTCTCCTTTTGTGTTACACAAAGAGATGATTTAGCCGCTCTAGACCAGATGATTTGCCAGAGACTGAGAGGTAACTCCCTACCCAGATAATGGGTAGATGCACCATGACAGATCCATCATTTGTGGATCATGAACATTTAGAAAATGTAGAAAAGAGAAGTTACCCAATTCAATCCCATCCAACCTCGAACATTGGTTAACAGCTTGTCCCACTAGACTACCCACTCCACAACAGGGTAGGTCTTTGATGATTGAACCTACAAAAGCAGGAAAGAGGGGTAAAAAAGAGAGGGAAGTGGGTAAGAGAAGTATAAAGAACAAGTAAACCATAATATACAACAACATGTGCCCACAAATAGAATAGTGTCCTCCTTTATATTTAAGCTCTGAAAATGAAACCAGAGCCCAAAAGTGGCTAGGAAAAAACTGAAAAATTACAAAGCTTGTTGATGTCCATCTCTGACATAGGAATCAGTTTCAGGAGACTGACGCTGTGAGGAAAAAGAAAAAGAAAATGGAAAAAAAACAAACCGGAAGATTCTGCAGCAATCAATTAGGCACAAAGCACTGTAAGCAAGATGCCTTCATATACTCTCCAACAGCCATGAGATTCAGATGATTTTTCAAATGCGGTCATGTTTCAATGTAAATTAAGCATTCAGAAGTGCCAGTCCAGTGGCCACCCTCTATGAATGAAATACACTGGTACATCAGATCTGAGTGTCTTTATTGTCTGATATGTTGATGATCCTTATCCTGAGTTGAGCCAGAAGGAGAGGTGCGATGCTTCTTTGCTTGGATCCGATGCGGAGCGGTCAGGTCCCAATTTGGCAGTTTTGGAATTGGAATGTCCAATGCTGAACAAAATTGGTTTAAATTAGCCGGAGGTTTAAGAGGTGCTGAACGACCATTTTCTTTTGGCTGTAAGGCTGAGTGGGAACCCCTCTCTGTATAGAATCTGATTATCTCTCAGGATGTTAGAAGAGGACGTTTCTGAAGAGTAACCCAAGAAAGGTCAGGTAATATTTGAAGGTGTGCTCCACAACTCAAATGACACGTTGCTTCCTAGCATGAAACATTATTTCTTCCTTCAGGCCACAATCTGTTACACAACATGTTATGTCTCGAGGTTGAGGGAAAGATCCTTTCAGATGAAGAGCCCTGTGAGCTATGTACAGTTTGATCACTCGGGTTGCTGGAGCATCTATTTTTTTGTTAAAAATAGCCTGCAAGATTTTTGGAAGATTTTAGAGGTTGTTTCCTCAGGGAGACCTCGAATCCTGATGTTATGTCTGCCACCCCTGTTATCTACGTCTTCCAAGTGTTTTTGATAATCACAAATGGCTTCATGTTGTGACATAACTGTAGATTGTAGTTGAGACACATACAGTTATATGAAAAAGTTTGGGCACCCCTATTAATCTTAAGCTTAATGTTTTATAAAAATTGGTGTTTTTGCAACAGCTATTTCAGTTTGATATATGTAATAACTGTTGGACACAGTTATGTTTCTGCTTTGAAATGAGGTTTATTGTACTAACAGAAAATGAGCAATCTGCATTCAAACAAAATTTGACAGGTGCATAAGTATGGGCACCCTTATCATTTTCTTGTTTTAAATACTCCTACCTACTTTTTACTGACTTACTAAAGCACTTTTTTTGGTTTTGTAACCTCATTGAGCTTTGAACTTCATAGCCAGGTGTATGCAATCATGAGAAAAGCTACTTAAAGTGGCCACTTGCAAGTTGTTCTCCTGTTTGAATCTCCTCTGAAGAGTGGCATCATGGGCTCCTCAAAACAACTGTCAAATGATCTGAAAACAAAGATTATTCAACATAGTTGTTCAGGGGAAGGATACAAAAAGCTGTCTCAGAGATTTAACCTGTCAGTTTCCACTATGAGGAACATAATAAGGAAATGGAAGAACACAGGGACAGTTCTTGTTAAGGCCAGAAGTGGCAGGCCAAGAAAAACATCAGAAAGGCAGAGAAGAAGAATGTTGAGATCAGTCAAGGACAATCCTCAGACCACCTCCAGAGAGCTGCAGCATCAACTTGCTTCAGATGGTGTCACTGTGCATCGGTCAACTATACAATGCACTTTGCACAAGGAGAAGCTGTATGGGAGAGTGATGCGAAGAAGCCGTTTCTGCAAGCACGCCACAAACAGAGTCGGCTGAGGTATGCAAAAGCACATTTGGAGAAGCCAATTTCTTTTTGGAAGAAGGTCCTGTGGACTGATGAAACCAAGATTGAGTTGTTTGGTCATACAAAAAGGTGTTATGCATGGCGTCAAAAAAACACAGCATTCCAAGAGAAACACTTGCTACCCACAGTAAAATTTGGTGGAGGTTCCATCATGCTTTGGGGCTGTGTGGCCAATGCCGGCATCGGGAATCTTGTTAAAGTAGAGGGACGCATGGATTCCACTCAGTATCAGCAGATTCTTGACAATAATATTCAAGAATCAGTGACAAAGTTGAAGTTACGCAGGGGATGGATCTTTCAGCAATACGATGATCCAAAACACTGCTCCAAATCTACTCAGGCATTCATGCAGAGGAACAATTACAATGTTCTGAAATGGCCATCCCAGTCCCCAGACCTGAATATCATTGAACATCTGTGGGATCATTTGAAGAGGGCTGTCCATGCTCGGCGACCAACAAACTTAACTGAACTGGAATTGTTTGGTAAAGAGGAATGATCAAAAATACCTTCATCCAGGATCCAGGAAATCATTAAAAGCTACAGGAAGCGACTAGAGGCTGTTATTTTTGCAAAAGGAGGATCTACTAAATATTAATGTTACTTTTCTGGTGAGGTGCCCATACTTATGCACCTGTCAAATTTTGTTTGAATGCAGATTGCACATTTTCTGTTAGTACAATAAACCTCATTTCAAGGCAGAAACATTACTGTGTCCAACAGTTATTACATGTATCAAACTGAAATAGTTGTTGCAAAAACACCAATTTTTATAAAACATTAAGCTTAAGATTAATAGGGGTGCCCAAACTTTTTCATATAACTGTAGGTCCTTGTTAAATCATGATCTTCCTCCAAAGTTTCAACTCTGTGAGATATAAGCTGAATGTCTCGTCTAAAAGTCACAATCTTTAAGCAACATGTTTCCTTAACTTCAGTTATGAGAAATTTAAAATCTGCTATACTGGGAAGCTGTTTCAGGTACAGGCGCCATTTTCCCTCACCTCCATCTGATGTTCCAGAGTCAGAGTCTGATGAGGATGGCACCCATGTTTGGGGCCTGGGCAAATTGAGACATACTGTATGCTATGGTCACCTCCCTCAAAAATGCATTGAGATTATTTGCAGATAGATAACATTTTTTTGGCCCTTTGTTCTTTTGGTAAAGAGTGAATCTCTTGTAATGTCTGTGACACTGAAGCAACCTGGTGAGATGTGGCACTGTGGGCCTTTTACGGCAGTGGAAGGGGTGGGAAAGTCACTTAGAGGGTGGGGGTGTTGTGGGCCTGAATAAGTCTCAGCCCTTTGTTTTCTCGGATGAACAGCCTGCGGGTCCGTCAGGTCGTCACCCACTGTCAGAGGAGACTAAGAAGAGGATTATGGAGCTTCCTCCATCACCACCGGACTTATGACACTGTCCTCTAAGTCCCGCGATATTGTGAGCGACACCATTACCATGTGTGTGGCAGTCGTGTCTGTCTGTAGATAGACATCCAGGGATCCAGAAACCAAGATACTGGGCGAGGGTGGTATAGTTTTAGTCAGAAGACGATGCAATGTCTTCCTGACCATCTTTAAACTCACTAGACTTATGATAGAAAGACCGTGATGAAAGGCAGTTAGAGAGCAGAGCTCGGTGCCACACGTCTCACTCCATCAGCTTCTGTGAACGCCCCCTTTCTTTTATACATATTATTAGTATACTTAAAGGGGTTGTCCACTACTTGGACAGCCACTTCTAAATCCCTATGTTTCCCTATAGTAAAATAAGAACACCTATACTCCCCTCGGGTGTCGGCACCATTCCAGCGGTGTTGGCTCTGTGTCTCCCAAGGCTCAAGTAACATTGTTATGTCACGCGATCCCTGCGGCCAATCAGTGCTGGCTTCACTCTCCTCTCCTATGGATGTAATTGACATCTGAATAAAGTAAGAGAGAGGCAGCACATCTCACCGCCTCCGGATGCCTTGATTTGTCATAAGGATAGGAGAGTGAACCCAGAGCTAATTGTCTGCAGGGATCGCGTGACATATTAATAACACATGAGCCCCAGGAGAGCCAATGCTGACACCACTGGAATGGTGCCGGCACCAGTGGTGAGTATAAGTGTAAGGCCAGGGCTCCACTATCAGTATTTGGTCAGTATTCGGTCAGTATTTTTTCTCAGGAGTGGGAAACAAAACCAGGAGTGGGTGATAAATGCAGAGTTGGTGCACTTGTTTCTATTATACCTTTTCTCTGATTGTTCTTCACCTGGTTTTGGCTCCCACTCCTGAGAAAAAATACTGACCGAATACCGACTGTAGCGTCGGCGTCTCTGCCCCCTGCCAGGCAGAGACGCCGTCCCCCTTACAGCCACGGTCCTGCTCCGGCATCTCCCGGCCTCCCTGCTGCTGCTGCTGGTGCGCGCAGCTTCCCCGTCACTGTGTTTAGGGCGCGCGTGCACTCCCTCCCTCTTAAAGGAGCAGCGTGCGCCGTCCTAAAAAGTCCCCGGCCAATGGCCGGAGGACTTTCTCTATAAAAGGCTCCTCCTCCAATATGGAGGTGTCCGTACAAGGTTGTTGCTCTGTGATACTTACTTTGCTTCAGCCCTCAGGTCCTCTGCAAGTTAGTCCTGTCCGCCAGCCTGATCTTCAATCCAGTCCGCCAGTCTGACTTCTTTCCAGCCCGACAGTCTACCTACAGCCCTGTCCGCCAGTCTGTCTATGGGCTCTGCCCGCCTGCTTACCTGGAAGCACTTGCCTGTTTCCTGCCGTGCCCGCCAGCCTGCTTACCTGGAAGCACCTGCCTATTACCTGCCATGCCTACTTGCCTGCTTACCTGGAAGCACCTGCCTGTTACCTGTTGTGCCCGCCAGCTTGCCTACCCGGAGCACCCGTCTGGCTATCAGCCGAATCAGCCTGTCTGTCTACCCGGACCACCCGTCAGCCCGCCTGCCATGCTCTTCCGCTGTACCGGTCAGTACCTGGCTTCTGACCCGTGGGAGTCACCTGCTCTCATACAAGGTCGGTCCCAGAGTGGCACCTGGTCCCTCTGCTCGGTGGTCCCTCCCTGGTTCACGGAGTCGATCGAGCCGCCGTGCGACCCTGGTCAGGCCGAGCAGATACTTAGTCACGCCCCTCTGGTCCCTCCTTGCACCGCAGCACAGAGGTTCTACCACCCGGATCAGTAACACCGACCAAATACTGATACTGGGGCTGTGGCCTTATTATTTTACTATGGGTGAAACGTGGTGTTTGAAAAGTTTGAGTTGTTGACAACCCCTTAAAGTACTTATTGGAAGTCTTTTATCCCAAAATGTTAATTGAACCACTTATACAGGTAGATAGGGCGACTATCCCCTATAAAAATCATACCTACTGTATATTCAGTGCCGGTTCTTGCTTTTCTGCTGCTGGAGTTGAAAATTAAAATGGTGACCCTCCCCGCAGTTCAATAGAAACCTGCAGTGAACAAATGCAATTCCATAATTGTTTTTGGGTTTTGCTTTTACAGTATTCATTCATTATTATTTAGTCGCTTTGGGGGACTTAAAACTGCGATCCGACCTCTTATACTATACATTACAATACTATTGTAGTACTGATTAGATGCAGGTGTGGCACCCCAGGGGTCTGGTTGCCACAGTAATAGAAATATTATGTCTGAGAGCAAGTGGGAGGTTTCTCTGGTCAGGAGCCCTAAGCATGCAACACCGCCCGCCCAGACCTGGGAGGGGAGGAATCTGCCCTTATAAACTGGGTCTGGGGCGGGATTAGGTTAGTCAGAGCCTGAAGAGGGAAAGTGACAGCAGGAGCTCTGTAGGAGCAGGAGTGAGTGCCAGGGGCTGGAAGCCAGATAGCTCGCCCTGGCTGAAGATACTAGACCGGATACGGAGTCCGAGGCTATGGGGACATCCAGGTCCAGCAGCAGAATCCAACCGGCAGGGGATTCCAGGTCCTCTGGCCAAAGAAGCCCGGAGGCACGGCTACAAGCAAGGGACCAGCACCGCCATTGTGGAGCAGAGGCTAACAGGAGGCCACAAGTCACCGGCCATATGGGTGAGCACCACACGGTATACTCAGGGACGTGGGCTACTTCTTCCCGCATACAGCAAGGTAGCCAGGAAGAGTGCAGCTAGACGGGGAGGCCTACAACTCCACCTGGCCAGGGGAGATCCTGCTTGCCCTCAGACTGACCAGGCCTCTACTGCTAACCAGTACTCCCGGGAGGGTCTGCTTTATAACACCAGTAAAGACCCTGAACTGCACTGCACGGACTCTGAGTTATTCCTGCTGCGCTCGTGCACCAAAACTCCCATCATCCACACTAACTGCCCTGAGGCTATACTCCTCCCGTGGGGAGTCATCCCATTCTAAGCTGCACACATAATACCAGCCTCAGCGGTCTGCCCTGCAGCGGCGGTCCACACTGACCGCAATCCACGGGTGGCGTAGTCGGACACTTGTTATAACACTAAGACTGCCACTGGTTTGACCGCCCTGGGCACGGACCGGGTCACCGCCACGGAAGACTACAACCCCCAGCAATCCGGCTCCGGGTACTCCCGCACACGTGCATCCACAACACAGGCCCAGGGGGCGAGTCAACTTTGGTGTAGTCGGCAGGATTTTGTGCCTGCAACCACCGGGTACTGCGTGCCTGAAAAAGACTTTTGTACTTACCCGTGGTGAAGTTTCCCGCCGTCCGGAGTCATTTCCCGCCATCGGACGCCATCTTGGGTCGTTTCTGCCGTCTTCCCGCCATCTGCAGCTGCTTCCCGCCATCTTCAGGACGCCGCACGGGAAGAAGAGGGGCGTGGACGCCGAAAGCGCGCGAGATCCGAAGCTCCGCCCCACGCTTCGACGCTGCGTAAGGTCCTGGAAGGGAGGAAGAGCGACGCTGACGTCACAGGAGTGCGACGCAAGGTCCTCAACCCCGAACTGCGGAGCCGCGGCCTACAGACGAAGAGCATCGCAAGGTAGGCCACGGTCCACTAGGGGGGAAGGAGGATGTCGGATACCGAGGGGAGCTCCACCGCCACACCGGCCGCCAGCGGAACCGCTGCAGCGGTCATGCCATTCACCATGCCCTATATCCCGGGGGCAACCTGGCTACCCCAGTACTCAGGGGAGTCACATACCCTAAGTGACTTTAGGGAAAGACTGGATAGCCTCTTCCAGGTATACCCCCTCACGGAAGAGCAAAAAGTGAGCATCCTGGTGGCCCAGTTAATCGGGGCAACCCAAAGGGAGGTAAAGTCCTGGTCACCTGGGAAGAAGAGGACTGTCAGAGAAATATTAGCCCGGCTGAAAGACACATTTGATACCCGAACCTCAGCCGAAATAAAACTCAGATTTTACGGGTGCAAACAGCGGGCACACGAGAGTATAAGAGACTATGCTCTAAACTTACAAGAGGCTCTTAGAGCCATTAAACAGGCAGACCCTGACAGCGTGGGGAATGAAGACAAGCTGTTGACCGAACAATTTATTGAGGGTCTACTGTGCAATGTCCACCGAACCCAGTTGCGAGCAATGGCCTTACAGGACCCTGACCTAGACTTTGCACAGTTCAAGGACAGAGCTATCCGGGTGCTCCGAGAACCGGCACCAGGTGGCGCTGTGACCCACAGGCGCCCTGCTATCATTTATCACCAGGAGACGGCGCCCTTGGCTGCAGGGCCTGTGGGAGCTGATGCGCAGGCTTTGAACAGTAGCCCGGCTACAGACCTGCACCATCAGGTCCAAGAGCTTACTAAAAGCGCTGCCACGCTAACCAGAACTGTGCAATCTTTGCAGGTTTCTTCTCCAGGAAAGATCCAGCTGGCATCTGGTCCGGAGGACGTCCCGTGGCACCGACAGAGGAGGACCCCACCGGCCAGAGGAAGACCCAGCGACAGATACAACGAGGACGGACGACCCATCTGCCGCCGCTGCAATCAACCCGGACATATGGCAACGTACTGTCATTTAAACGGGCACAACCTGGGGTAGAGGGCCAACCCCCAGGCTTAAGATCATCAGGCCCATCGAACTGGCGTGACAAATACGTAGGGGGACTTCCGGTCTTGCCTGTGGTACTGGACGGCATTCCTATGAGTGCCCTACTGGACACCGGGTCACAGGTCACCACCATTCCGTACGTGCTCTTTAAGCAGTACTGGAATGACTCGGACATAACCCGCTACCCAGATGACGACCTGAGCATTATCGCCAGCAATGGTCAGCCCGTGCCACAGATAGGATTTAAAGAGGTGACCATCAAGGTCGGTAAAGTTGAACTGCCGGCACAAGGACTGATCATTGTGGACATTGATCTTCGCGAGAGTCACCCAAAAATAACCCTAGGTACTAACGTAATTGAAAACTGTCTTGCAGAGGTGATTCTTATTTTGCAACAGGTTGCCAAGAACGCCAGTTCCAGCCAGCAGCGTGTGCTCCAAAAAGAGATCCGGGCACTGATGAAGCGGCAACAAGTGGAACTATCTGGTGGTGAGATAGGTAGCGTGAGAATGTGTAACCCGTTCCCTATTGCCATGCCCCCAAAAAGTGAGATGATGATTTGGTGCCGGGCGGCTATTGGTCTGAGAGGTAGAGACTACCAAGCAGTGGTAGAACCCGTCTATTCAGACAGTAGGCCCACCATTTTGACAGCACGGGGGGTGGTCGATGTACGCCACGGGAGGGTACCAGTCCGCATCATAAATATCGGGGAGAGAGAAGTATACCTGCCCCGGTATGCTACGCTAGCCAAATTGTTCACCATCAACCAGAATTCTGTACAGGCCGTGGAACCCTTGCCTCCATCTCAACCAGAGGAAGGTAACGGCTCTAAGAGACCAATGGAGGACTGGTGTCAGCAGCTGAATTTGGGTACTGACTCCACTCCCTCACACCAAAAACAGGGAGTCTATCGGGTGGTTCAAGAGTACGAGAGAGTGTTTAGTAAACACCCGCTAGACTTCGAGCGAGTAAAGGGGGTAGAACATCACATCCCCACGGGAGACCATCCTCCCATAAAGGAGAGATACCGACCCGTACCCCCTGCACACTATCAACACGCCAAGGGGATGCTAAAGGACATGAAGGAGGCTGGGGTAATCAGGGACAGCTATAGCCCCTGGGCAGCTCCACTAGTCTTAGTGAAAAAGAAAGACAACACCATGAGAATGTGTGTGGACTACAGAAAGGTCAACCGTATCACACACAAAGATGCGTACCCGTTACCTAGAATAGAAGAATCTTTAGCTGCACTAAAATCTGCTAACTTCTTCTCCACTTTGGATCTCACTAGCGGGTACTGGCAGGTTCCTGTAGCAGAGGCGGACCGGGAGAAGACCACATTCACCACCCCGATGGGTCTCAGCGAATTTAACTGTATGCCATTCGGGCTCTGCAACGCACCAGGAACCTTCCAACGGTTGATGGAATGCTGTGTGGGACACCGGAACTTCAAGAAGGTCCTATTATACCTGGACGATGTCATCGTGTATTACAAGACCTACGAGGACCACCTGAAACACCTGGCCGAAGTGTTTGAAGCCCTGGCAGGCTACGGCCTAAAGGTGAAACCCTCCTAGTGTCACTTCCTGAAACCAAAAGGTGCAATACCTGGGACACGTGGTGAGTGCTGACGGAGTGGCTCCCGACCCCGATAAGATCACCGTGATTAAAGACTGGCCAAGACCCTCCAGCATAAAGGAAGTGCGGCAGTTCCTGGGGTTGGTAGGCTACTTCCGAAGATTCATTCCCAGTTTCACCAAAATAGCAGCCCCTATGCAGGACCTCCTGATAGGTCAATCTCGGAAAGCCAAAAACCAGAAGCCGCCCTTCAGGTGGGAAAAGCTGGAAGAGGAGTCCTTCTGCCAGCTGAAGATGGCCCTCACGGGGGATGAAATCCTGGCATATCCTGACTACAGCCAGCCCTTTATCCTCCACACGGACGCAAGCAACATCGGGTTAGGAGCCGTACTGTCCCAGATCCAGCAGGGGAAAGAACGGGTAATCGCTTACGCCAGCCGAAAGCTACGGCCCACGGAGAGGAACCCTGAGAATTATAGCTCATTCAAGCTGGAGTTCCTGGCAGTGGTGTGGGCAGTGACCGAAGGTTTCAAGCATTACCTTGCCTCTTCCAAATTCACCGTGTACACGGATAACAACCCGTTGACACACCTGGACACTGCAAGGCTCGGTGCCCTGGAACAGAGATGGATGGATGGCCCGCCTGTCCAACTATGAATTCACCATGAAATACCGGGCGGGACGCTCAAATGCCAATGCGGATGCCCTGTCTAGAATGCCAAACTTACCGGACGTAGGGGAAGATCCAGAAGATCTGGAAGAAGTCGAGCTCCCTGCGTTCCACCGTCATGGGATTACCCTGTATTCCCACCGTGTGAAGGACAGGCGCTCTGTGACGTTCAATCCCTTGACCCACTACAGCTGGGCGGAAACGCAAGACAGTGATCCCGCAGTCCGTTTGGTGAAGGAAATGCTGACACAGGCCGATGCCCGTCTTGACCCAGACGCTCCGGAGGAGACCAAGCAACTGTGGAAGGAGAAAAGTAAGCTGTTTCTCTACAGGGAGAAGCTGTGCCGGAGAATGGTTAACTCTCGAACACATGAGTTGACTTGGCAGGTAGTGGTCCCAAGACGAGACGCGGCTATGGTTCTGGAGGCATACCACAACGGAGCAGGACATTTTGGATGGAAGAAGCTGGAGTTCTTGTTGCGTGAACGGTTCTACTGGGTAGGCATGAGAGGAGCCATCGAGAGGTGGTGCAGAGACTGTGGCCAGTGCAACCTAAGAAGAAAGGACCGTGCCAGCCAGAAGACTCCCCTGCAGCCCATCAGACAGCCACTGGAACTGGTAGCCCTGGACCATGTGAAACTGGCTCCAAGCAGATCTGGGTATGTCTACGCCCTCACAATCGTAGATCACTACTCCCGGCTCTTTCTGTTCTTCAAAAGTTGGGAGGTATGTCTATACTGTGCCCTCTCCTCCCCTTCCCCTCACCTATAGTAAATATACATTGAATCTTCAGCTCCATAGAGTACGTATCTTTCCCACCATTTTGGCTTCCTCCACAGCAACGTCAGCAGCGTGATGTGATGAGGAAACCTCATCATACCGCTGCATTTCGGGAAGGGGAGCTGACTAGTGCACCTCAGCCCCTGGGGTGCTGCAGCGCCACTTGTATCTTCATTTACATTTGTGTCTTTCAGAAGCAAATACAATTGAATACAACAAACAGGAGAGCAGCAGCGTCTCACTCCAGGGGGATGGCAAAATGTCGCCCCCTGAGAGACACCTGAGATCACTGCTTGGATCGAGATGCTCATCTCTTCTCATGGCACAAGCGGACCTACCTGTAGTATAGATTTCAGTGATTATGTCACCAAAAAAAAGCATTTTATTTTGTATGCAAATTTGGGGGCTTTGGTACACCCTTGCCATGGCCAGTGGTTCAGTGCACCGTTACGCCCCCTCAATTTGCGTACTGATCACTACATGACATCTTGATTGACAGAGATCAACTATCCGCTGCCTGCACTCAATCAGCGGCTGTGACAAAGTGCTCAGTATGCAAATTGAGGGGACATAGCGGTACACTGAACTCTTGGTCATGCCAAAGGTGCACCGAAGTCCCTACTTTTGTATAAGAAATAAATGGCTTTTCTTTGGCAAGTAAACCATTAAAATCTATACTACAGTTGGGATTTTTCTATGATCTAAATCTCCTACATATTTTTGTAAGTGATTTAATTAGCGTTTTCGGGGTGATAAACTACTTTTAAGACCCAAAAATGGCAAGACAAGAAGGGGTTACACTACAATAAATAGATCAGTAATGTAAAATAACATAAATATTTGCATGTATGTTGGCCGGGTTTGAATTTGCATGGATGACTGGAGTAAAGAAAACAGCACTGGTAAATGATTGCACAGTTCTTGCTCCAGGATGTGAGTCTCATTTCTGTAGAATTACAAGAGCTGCTAATGGAGTAATTGCATAATAAATGTTACACAGCGGGTTTAGAGATTGTATTGAGAAACTGCCATATGTTCATCCCAACATAAATTAAAGGGGTTTTCCATACATAACTTTAGTTCTTATTCTTATTAAAAAACTTAAATATGAGCTTAAATAAAATCAGTAGTTCCTCACCCTCCCGCAGTTCAGCTCAGGCTTGCTGCCACTGCACCAGTATTTATTTACTGGCTTACGACTATAGCACTTGTCACCACTGCAGCCAATCACTAAGCTCAGCTGCTCGTGCTGCCTTCATTAGGAAAGTCGCTGATCTCAATGATTAGCTGCAGCGGTGACGTGTACAGTAGTTGAGACATCATAGATTCAGCCACTGGATAAAGACTGGAGCAGGGGCAGAGAGACAATACTGAACCCAGTAAGGGCAAATACCATTGGATTTTATTATTTTAACCCAGTGACGGCCATTAAAGGTCAGAGCGCTTTAAGGCTACATTCCCATAATGAGCCTTTGGTGCGTTTTTGACGCTGCGTGTTTTGCTGCGTCAAAAATGCAGCGTCTAAGACCACGTGCACACATTGAATATTTGGTCAGTTTTTTACCTCAGTATTTGTAAGCCAAAATCAGGAGTGGAACAATCAGAGGAAAAGTATAATAGAAACATCAAAAATGCATGTAATCCCCACTTAAGTATGTCAATAAAGTTTTGTCAAAGCAAAAAAACAAGAAGAATCAAAAACAAAGCAGCTTTATTTACAGAATGACGCACCAAACAGAGACAAAAAACACGATAAAAATGCTCCTTGAGAAAGCCACCTGGCGAAACGTATGTTCAGTCCTGGGGTGTTTTGATTGGGTGTTGCCCCTTACTATATGGTATGCCTATTCTATATTATTTGCTGGATGTTTGTATAATCTTATTATCAATCCACTTGGATCTTTTATAATATGTATATTTATTCACATCGCTGCTATATATTCATACTTTAAACCATATATTTTGGGGGTATGAACAATTTTTATTGACAATACCCATTTTCTATTACGTTTCCCAGTGATATCTCCCGTGCATGATTTCCTTTCTGCGTATTATATTGTCTTGTTTTTACTAGTTTTTGTCTTATATATTAAAAAAGATATATTTTTATTGAACATTATTCCAGATGTTGTTTATTCACAATTATGAGTAGTAAAGTTTTGTCAAAGCAAAAAAAACAAGAAGTATCAAACATAAAGCAACTTTATTTACAGAATGACACACCAAACAGAGACAAAAAAGAATGTTAAAAAAACGCACACACAAACTCAATGAAAAAATGTAAGTAGCCGAATTTAAGAAATAGGTGCAGAAATGGTGCAGAAATTCTGCAACATCAAAACGCACTAAAAACTCATTGTGGGAATGTAGCCTAAGGCTATGCTCACACTGTGCTTTTATGATGCGTTTTTTTCTGCAGGAAAATATGCTCTCTTGGCAGAAAAGAAGCAGTGTCAAAAAGGCAGGTTTTAGAGTATTTTTGGTGCATTTTTTCATGTGTTTTTGCTGCGTTTTTCAGGATCCCAAAGTTCAGCTTTGGTTCCACCACAGAAGCATGAACATAGGTCACCAGTGCAAGACATATGTGAAACCATAATAACTAGAATTACAAATGTAACAGTGGGGGCGGTGAATTGTTCAGGAATAGTTTACCTAAGACACTGGCAGAGCATTGAGTTTTTAGGACACTGTTTATGACGCGTCCCCTGGGCCGTGGGGTACTCGGTGCCGGGCCGGTCGTTGCTAGCGGAGATGTCACAGTGGCGGGGACCCGGTCCGTGACCCAGGGCGGTCAATCAAAGGGGGAATATTTACAGGGGAATTAAAGTTCTTATATACAGTTTGTGACGCCACCTGTGGTATGCGGCTAAAGGGAGCCGCCGCAGAGTTGGTTTAGCTCTCCACAGGTAGAGCTTCTCTCTCTCTCTCTGGCTGACCAAAGTGTGAGATTGAATGTATTGTTCAATCGCACACCTTGGTCAAATGCTTACTTTATAGGCATCTCTAATTTAATTGAACTGTACTAATCCAAACTGCCATCTCAGGTGACCAAGACAAGGTGATAAATTTGGGAAAATCACAACAATAAATGGGTTTCACATACTGCTGTACTTTCTTTTTTCCACTATAAATACAGAAAAACCTGATACCTGCGTATTTTCGGCATATTTTCAACTACCCATTACTTTTAATGGGTGAAAAACGCTGTAAAAAATGCTGAAAAAACACTGAAAGAAGTGACATGCTCTATTGTGCAAAAAAACATGCAAAGCACAAAATACTGAGGACAAAAAAAACAAGTTGTGAGCATGAAATATCTGAAATCTCATAGACTTTGTGGTACTGTAAAACGCAGCTGAAAATTTGCATTAAAAAACGCATAAAAAAACATAAATCAGCCATGAGGTGTCATGTTGCTTCAGCGTTGTCGTGTAGATACTTGGTTCTTGCGAGCTTTTGGGATTGTTTTTTATGAAAAAACACCTAGTGTGAACATAGCCTAAGAGGAATACCTCTTTAAAATAATGTATCGGAGCTGAACAGGAGCAGTGACACCACACCTATTGTTAACATTGATGGACTTAGCTGTACCCTGAATAAGAATATAACGGTATTAGCCAATACCTCAGGTTTATTATATGGAGTTTTTTGCACGTTATATTTTTATTCGGGGTTCAGCCAAGCCCATTAATGTTGGATTTGTAAATGAGGGTGTTTGTCCTGGCGGGGTGCACATATATAGTGCTGGGGAGCCTGCCTAATCTAATACTATGGGCAATAAGCCAGACACTGTGCACTGAATGTGTGTGACCAGCGCCCTATCCAAGCCTTTTTTTAATACTACACAGCCACCCCCTCTATGAATTGGCAGGTTGTGACTGGTTGTCTCATCAGTATTTGCACCTGTGCTGCCTCCATCCATATTACGCGGCTTTGCTGCATTAGTTCTGTGACCTGATCAGGTAAATACTGTTGTCCTTTCTTTGCTGTGTTAATTCTTGAAATCTTATATCAGTAATGGGTACCTGTCCCTTTAAAAGACAGCAACACTTCCTGCAGAGACAGGGTAGAAAAGTCCTTATCAGAGACTCAGTTTGTTCATTTTATCTGCAGCAGTCCAGGAGGAAGCAAGGTAAATGAGTAATCCTCTGGTTCATCCCGAATATTACATATGTAGTAGATTATGTTATGGACATTGCTGTAAAGCTTTTGATATGTGATAGGACAGTTTCTGTTACATTTTTTTTATATACAAATTGCATGAGCCACCACGGCCGGGTATTTCTTTTATACTTTTTAAATTCATTTTGCTTAAAAAATATGAAAACTCCTCTACATGAAACTGTCTAAAAAACAGGGTCCATGTTCTACATTCACAAGAGCTGTCCATATAGTGTCTTATCATAGTTCTAGAACTTTTATATAACTTACTGCTGGTAATGTGCAGGGAACATCCTGGTGTCCTTTAAATAGATGAACTTGGTTTCTCTATATAATTTAGTATCTATTCACATTGGGGCATATTTACTATGATTGACAATTTAAACAGCTCAGACCTAGACTAGATGCACTAATTGCATCACAGTGACATTTTTTTTGCATAAACTTCTGGTCAACTTTTGCTGCATTATAAAAAAAATCTGGGAAAGTTCTAGTAAGGTAGATTTACTGTACACCGAATATATCAGCTGTAATCTCATGGCAGATCTCAGACATAATGACGATCTATGAAACCTTGACGCATGATATTTAAAACTAAATATTTATTTAGCAACTTTTTTTTGTTTTCCAATTAATACACAATGAATGGGTGCGGCAAGAAATTAACCTGGGGAGGAGGGGTGGCTATGCAGGTGGTTTAGGAATCTTGCATTGCATATGCCATGATCTCTATCAGGCTGCACAGGTGTGCAAATAATAAGAATTGCTTTTATTTCCACACTAAACCAGTATGTAATGTATATCTGCATGCTTTCATGGTGATTTGGCCCATACTGGGTATATGGCTACAGTCACACTATAAGTGTTTAGTCCGTGTTTGTAATCCAAAACCAGGAATGGGTGAAAAATGCAGAAGTGGTGATGTGTTTCTATTATACTTTTCCTCTGATTGTTCCTCTCCTGATTTTGGCTTACAAATCCTGATAGTGTGACCATAGCCATAGAAGGATATCTGGAACATGCTTAAGAGGACAAGAAAAAAGCGATGCATTCAACACGAGCACAAAATATTTTTTGTAACGGGTCTGGGAGGTGGAACCTCTGAGCAACTATACAAGGGGGCAGTCCTTGTAAGGAAGCGGGTGGCTCCCAGGGAAGACGGGCAGGCAGTCACAGCAGGTGACCGGGGCAGTCTCTGGGTAAACGGGCAGGAGGTCACGGCAAGTGACGGCTGAGCCTCCAGGTAGGCTAGCAGGCAGATGGTAGACGTGTGCTCCCAGGTGAGCTGGCGAGAGTCTCTGGATAAGCAGGTGGTCACAGCATGTGACGGCGGAGCCTCCAGGTAGGCTAACAGGCAGGTAGCAGATGAGCGCTCCCAGGTGAGCGGGCAAGAGTCTCTGGAATGGCAGGTGGTCACAGCACGTGACGGCGGAGCCTCCAGGTAGGCCAACAGACAGGCAGCAGGTGAGCGCTCCCAGGTGAGCGGGCAGGAGTCTCTGGACAGGCAGGTGGTCACAGCACGTGACGGCGGAGCCTCCAGGTAGGCTAGCAGGCAGGTAGCAGATGTGTGCTCCCAGGTGAGCGGGCAAGCTGGTCCATAGACAGACTGACAGGTGTTGGAAGGCAGACCGTCGGACCTCAGGCTAGCAAGCAGGTAAGCGGATTATCAGGCAGGAATCAGACAGCAAACTGGCAGGAAACTGGCAACGGGACCTGAGGGCTGAAGCAGAGTAGTGAACAGTGCAACAATATTGCTCGGGCACCTCCATTTTGGAGGAGGTGCCTTATATATGGTGAAGTCCTCCGGCCATTGGCCGGGGACTCCTTAGGACGGCGCGCGTGGCCCCTTTAAGAGGGGGGAAGCGCGCGCGCGCGCCCTAAGCACCGTGGCCGGGAAGGAGCGCGTGCCGGAAGCAGCGGGGAGAGAAGCGCTGGAGGACGCCGCGCCAGGAGCGGGGAGGTGAGAGGGACGGCGTCTCTGCCTAGTACGGGGCAGAGACGCCGATGCTACATTTTTCCTAAGGCAATGGCCCCACGGTCAGTATTTGGTCAGTATTTTTTCTCAAGAGTGATAGCCAAAACCAGGTGAGGAACAATCAGTGAAAAGGTATAATAGAAACAAGTCACCAATTCCGCATTTATCACCCACTCCTGAGAAAAAATACTGATAGTGGGGCCGTCGCCTAAAGAGAATATGCTGGAAGCAGTTTAACAATGGGAAAACTGATGATCGATTCCCTCTTAAAGAAGCCATCCCATCAAAGTTTTATCCTTAATAAATGACAGTCATCATATTATACAGCACTGTGTATGTGACATGCAGAAGTAGTGCTGTTACTTCTAATAGTTGCTGAATGATTTTAAAGCCACACAAGCACAGGAGACAGGAAGTGTTGTGCTCCAGAAGCATCCAGCAACTAGAGGGGTGAACACAGTCACAGGAGGAGGGGAGTATGTTAGCAGAGCCCCAGGGGGATTGTGGGGAAGTTGTTTACTGTCTGGCTGGAGCCGAAGAGAATGCTGTTATATATCTCAGAAGTGCTCCTGCAAGTGAAAAGGATTCAAGTCAGGAGTGAAACTAAGCACAGGTCAGGGAGAGATCCTGAACTAACAGTGCAGAGTATTGTCAGGCAGAAAGATAAGGACTGGAAGAAATGGTGTCACAGGGATCATCTCCCTCAACAACTCACCCCCCCCCCCCCTTCCATCTCACTGTGCTGTAAAGAATGCTGTGTTCATTAATGTGCTTTTGTGCTGTCCTGTACTACTGGGGAGACTGTGAACTACTGTACTGTTTGTCACTGGAGCCTGTTTCTTATGAGACTTAACTTGCACTGGCTGTGCGGCTTCTTATTAAATGCTACTGTTCTACCGTTTGAGGACTCTTGTCAAGTGTGTCTGGTCAGCAATTGAAACAACCTACGTGTCTGTGCCTGAGGGTCAATACCCCTGTATGCCCGAGAGAAGCTGCAGTACATGGTCTATGGTCGCCCTGAGTAACGGTTCCCCCAGGCTTCCAAAGAATTCATGTAACCTGTCTCGCCCCTATCTGAACATAGCGGCGTGTGTGTAACATGTTACAATTGCTCCTTTTGCCTTTCTACCCAGCTAATTTGTCTCTTTTCCATTAGGTCAATGACCTCACATGATTAAAAACTGACTAGCTGAATAGTTCTTAACTCTATGTAGAAAGTATTTTTCCCTGCATAAGAATCACTGCAAAAGTCCCAGACAGGGAGGAGGACCTGAGCAGCTGGGTCAGGAGGTGAAGACAGGAATGATAAATTCAGGGACAAGAGACTTCCTGTTTCTATATAGAGCAGAGAAAAAGTACTGGGGAGAAAGGCAAAATGAGCAATTGTAAATACACAGTGCTATATAATATGATGACTGCAATATATTAAGAGGCTCAAAATTTTGACGGGAGAACTCCTTTAAGCATTGCTCATGTATTTTCTGAACCCACCCCATAGAATTTTTTTTCTCGCCAAAAAATTCTTATGATCCTAATAATCACAGTCCAAAATGAATACAAAATACACTTCCGACCCCCTAAACAAATACCAACCACACCACCTGCAGAGGCATCAGTTACTGTTTACTATAATAAGGGGGTGCACTACATAATAGAAAAAGGACAATACTGTATTTACATATTAAGGGAGAATGCTATATGAAATAAAGAGCAATGCTATAAATACTACTGGAGAATGCTGTATGTAATTTAAAGACTATGCTTGGAGCCTAACATATTATTGGTGTAACGGGTGTGCTGACACAGGGGTCCAAGGGTTAAGAGGACCCACTCCAACCTCCAAAGCAGCAAGCCGCTTCTGTCACAGACCTATCATTGATTTGCAAAGGGCTCATATAGTGTTCTAACACTAGGGGCCCCCTTCTGTGTGTGTCTGCCCCTGACAATGTTGTACATACTACTGGAGGACGCTGCATGTACTAAGGGACGACCTGATACACACTACTGGAGGACGCTGCATGTACTAAGGGACGACCTGATACACACTACTGGAGGACGCTGCATGTACTAAGGGATGACCTGATACACACACTTCACAGAATCGTAGAGTGCTGTATGGAGAAGTGTACCTAGGAATTCAGCAGAGGGAGGGGATGTGACAAACATCTGAGTGGGCCCCCAACTCAAACATTGCAGAGACCTGTTTATATATCATACATGTTTGTACTGTTTAACTGCATCTCTCAGTATGTACTCAACATTCTTGACTCCCTGCATATCTCTACTATTGTTATCATCCATCATCACAGAGGCTACAGTACTGATTTTCTTCTCTTCTTGGCAACTTATCTCAGCCAAGTCTTGTCTCTGCTGAGTTTGCCTACCCTATGTCTCTGTTTCCTTGCTTTTGAAGCAGATTCTAATATACCCATGAAAGTAAGGTCTACTACAAACATCAGAATTTATTTATTTTTTTTTCTTCCTTGTATCGGAAAATCTGATTATTCTGATCAGAGTTTGAAAAGGGGGTTAATCGGAGTGTGATATGAGTTTCCTCTGATTATTCTTGCACATGGAGAAATCTAAAACAATAATTCCTCCACTTTCTCTTTTCTAACAGTCTGTGAAAATTGGACTACACCCTGATGTCCTCTAAGTGCTTTTTTTTATTTATTTATTTTTTTTTATCATTCATAGATGTAAAATTTAACTTTTTTTTTCGTTACCCTCATACTCAGTTATGCTTAGGTATTTTACATCACTATTTGTAAGCCAAAATAAGGCTTGGAACGATCAGAGGAAAAGTATAATAGAAACACATAAGAAAATTAGTTATGGTGAGTCCCAAGAATAATTAAAATCCTCAATTTATTGAAAAAAGATTAAAAGATCATACAGGTTGGGGATACATCTCAACGCGTTTCTGGCTGAAGGGCTTCTGCCAGAAACGCGTTGAGATGTATCCCCAACCTTTATGATCTTTTAATCTTTTTTCAATAAATTGAGGATTTTAATCATTCTTGGGACTCACCATAACTAATTTTCTTATGTGAAGCCTTAAGTCACGGCTATTGGTTGGAGACCCACAGCATTGCAAAACGGACTGAGTTATACTAGTAGGACACGGTGAGGCTGCCTTTTTTGTTTATTTACCGTAATAGAAACACGTCACCATTTCTGCATTTTTCACCCACTCCTGGTTTTGGCTAACTAATACTGACCTAATACTAAACATGTGAACATGGCCTTGGGGAGAGAAAATTCTCCAATGCTAAAGCTACTGCCTGCCATGCTAGAGGTTGAGAGTTTGAATCCTAGTTAAGACCACACTTCAAGAAAAGCAAAGAATGAATTGAATATAAAATGTATGACTGCTTGTATCAAAGTTTACAAAGTAGGATGACTGTACATCATGGCCAAGAGACCTGCCATCCCCTGATAGATATTTCAAACTGCCAGCTGGAGATGCATCTTGCCTTAAGGCAGATGTGCCCCTAGTCTATGGGTTAAATATTTGTTTAGGGGTAGTTGGGAGTAATGAAGGGGTTACGTGTACTATTTGCAACTCAAAATCATTTTAGAGGCATGCCCTATACAAATTAGCAGAGCATAAAACAGATTATGGATGGAGGTTCCCATTTTGTATACTTCTCTTTCAGAATTTCCCTGATGTCTCTTCTCAAAAATGATCAATTGTTTCCAAAATACACTGGTGTGAAAGAGGCCAATACCTGTGCCGCCTTCTAGCCTTTCTTCTACTAAACGATGCAGACGACACAATGACCTTTTTGTAGCAGGTGTCTCCATATAGAAGATGGTGATTGACGAGGCGTTAAGTGGATCACGGCTTTCTGCTGTGCCATTGTTATATTCAATTGAATAATTAGCTAACTCCTACTAAGCATGGTAGAATTTTTAATGTTTTATGGCAGAAAGTCTATAAATCCCCCAAATTTTTTTTATATCAATGAAGAAAAAAAAAAATCTAGGGGAACTCCAGACAAGTTCCATAAAATATGGGACCCATGGTTTAATGCTCAAACAGCCATTCCTTCAGTTATAAACTAGAGCAGATAATATAGATTTGATTGCCTTAGCAAATTACCCTTGTATTGAGGATTTTCTTTTTTACTTTTTTTTTTTCCCCTAGATAAAAGATATGTCAATGTCGCTAATTTGAGGCAATGTTTTAACTTTGAACATCAAAAATAAAAGCTTTAAAAACAAACCTGGATGGAATTGAATATATTAGTGTCATCCTAGTAAGCCATGATTCGGCTAACTTCCTCACTAGTCAGTGATGTGCAAAAAAAACATTGCGGAGTGTATAATTTTTCTGATGCCCCCTTTTCTCCAATAACCCCTTTCACCCCCCTCCTCCTCCCCCAATGACTGCACCACAGGAGGATGTCATCTCGGACAGGAAACACACAGAGGTCAAATAGCCCCCCTCCCCCACATCTCATCCCTATTGGGATGAAGAGGTAATCCTGTGGTGCTTTCAGCGGCAGACACTGGGGAAAGATTAGCTAGCCAGTCAGCGGAGATCGACTGGGCTTGCCTCTCCTAGATGGACTCAGGACTCCCCTTACAGTCTGCTCCTTTTGGATAAGGTCTGGGTGGTTCTTCAGGCTGGAGGCCTCTCTGAGCTCTCCACCCCATCTCCACCTCCACCTCCCCCGCCCCTTTGCTATATTCGCCGGACCTGGGCAAATGTGGGACACCGGGCTTGTCCAATGCTGGGGCACATGTGACGTGGGCTCAGGAGACATGGGAGGTTTAGGTTCTTCCCGTTCTGCATCTGCGGAGCCCAGCGCTGTTCCAGTTCCAATAAGTATTCTGGCATTGGGGGTCCTTCTCCATGGTGCAGGTATGGTATATGATGGCTTTATTTTCTTCTCCCCTCTTTCAGGGGGGCAAGGAACCTGCACTAAGGAGCAAATCTAAGACATAAAGCCACAAATGTGCAATTTGTGCAAAAAACTGATATCCTCTCATAGGAAACTCCTATGTCAAGAATGCACTAAAAAAATGTTAAAGATGAGCAACCTTCTTTAAAGGAGGAGATTAAGGGGATAGTCCACCAGGAAATCCAATCTTCCCTGGCCTCTTTCTCCCAATCCACACCCACTCGCAGTATCCCTCCAGTGGCTAAGAAAAGGAATATAGGCCAGGAAGGAGACTCTCAAGAAGAGATATAAATCTATATAAGAAGGAAATGCCAAAATTACCAAAAACTAATAAAGGCCTACAGATACACTAGCATAAGAGCCGCCAACTATATATCCAAAATTGGCCGAAAAACATGGAGCTGTAAAATATAAATCTTTTATTAATTTAAAAAAAAAAAAAAAAAAATCAGAAAACATATAAATTACATGATTAAAAAACAAGTTGGGGTAGGGAAAAAGAAGGGATGAGAGAAAACTATGGAGGGGGGGGGTGCACACTGGTGATCACTACAGATTATATCAATTTGTTAGTACATGATGATATTTGTGTGGCGCCCCTGAGGGTTCAGTTGCCACAGAGGTACTGCACCTCACCCAGAGGTGTGGTATCCCCTTCTCTCAGGTAAGGAGGGAGTGCTGCCCGGAACCCTAACACCTGCATCCAACACTACACTGCTCCAGGCCGGCTGGAAGGGCAAGATGCCATGTGTTTTCCCGCTGAGCCCTGTCCCTGGCTGGAGTGGGGGGGACCCAGAGGTAGGGGGAACCAGTTGTGGGTGTGGGTGAGGAAGCCGTTTAGGGGAGCACTATATATATATCTATATCTATATCTATAATATATATATAATATATAAATATAATATATAATAAAATATATATAAATATAATATAATAAAATATATATAAATATAATATAATAAAATATATATAAATATAATATAATATAATATATAAATATAATATAATATAATATAAAAATATAAATATAATATAATATAATATAATATATATAAATATAATATATATAAAAATATATAAATATAATATATATAAAAATATATAAATATAATATAATATATATAAATATAATATAATATATATATATGAAGCCATCTCAGGAGCTCAGTCAGGGAGCAGAGTCTCGTCAGGGACTCTGCTCCACAGGTGGGGCCTAGTGATAGAGGCCCAGGTGTGGAACAGAGGAGTAGGCTCTGTTCTGTTGAAGGGATCCCAGGGGGTACGGCGAGTGCAGGACGGCACCCGTACGCCCTGAATCTGACAGAAGGATTGTAGGCTGCAAGAAGGGGACCGGCCCCTGGGCCAGCCGTGTTACTCAAAGTCTCTGCTGGGAAAACTGGAGGCTTCTGGCTTATATAGTCAGTTGCCGAAGCCTCACTCTAATCTCCGTGAGGGTCAAGCAGGTCCGGGAACTCCGACAAGACAGGAGGGACTTCAGAGCACCCGAGCGGGATTGAGAGTGGGGAAGCGCAGGGCAGGAGGGAGAAAGACCCAGCATGAAGATGGTTTAGCTAGGAACACAAGAAAGTGGGGTTCTGTCAGGTACTCCTGATCTGCCTGAGGAAGTGCTGAACCCCTGCCTGGTGAACGCAGCGCGATGTGGGAGGCTGGCACCCGTACAGTGCATCGGTGGAACTGCCATAAGAACTGTGAGTAAAGACTCGGATGACTGCACCGTACTGTCTCCGTCCATTCTTTCATCTGCGCCATCTTTTCCTCCCTGCACTACAACGCCCAGTGCAACCTACACTGCCCTGGAGCTAGCTCTACCTGTGGAGAGCCACACCATCTCTGCTGTCGTAACACCAGCTCCAGAGGACAGCGGCGTCACGCTTTAGCTGCAATCCACAGGTGGCATCACAAACTTTCCAAATCCCCCTTTTGATTGACTGCCCTGGGTCACAGACCAGGCCAGCCACCGTGATACTATAACCCACCCCCCCTCCCACGGCCCTGGGGGCGCGTCATATGCGTAAGAATGCTAGAGGCTATGTTACACTATCTATGTAGAAAAATATAATAAAGTGCTTGTGCAATGAGTATCAGATTTCATAAATCATATCATCTGCAAAGTTGATTGCTATTTGCCCAAAAAGGTACAAAAAGTGCATATACTATGTTTCATTAGGTTATATAAATTGGTCAATGATTACTGTCTAATGTATACACATGCAGTCCACTGTGACAATCACCACATGATTAGCCATGACTCCAAGAGAGTAGAGGGTCTCATTTCAGGATTCCTTCCCCAATGGTGCAAGATGTGTTCAAATCCATGGACCCTAAAATCAGTCCAATAAGGGGTAAAAAATAGTTTTCTTCCTATTCTCCATGGAAAGTGAAGATAACCCAACTCTTTTCTTCAAGGCACCTTAATATCTGGCCTAAAAAAACCTGCTATCCTCGGGGGTAATATCCCTAGTTCTGGAAGTAGAAAAATGCAGGGGACACTACTCCCAACTTTTTCTTATTTATGAATAAATGGGGTCAACCCGATTTTATAATCTTGAAACCCCTGAAACAGTACATTGTACTCAAGAGGTTCAAGATGGAGTCCATCAGATCGACTGTTTCCATCATGGTACAAGCGTTCACAATGGCAACAATCGATTTACATGACTCCTATTATCACGTCCCCATTCACGCAACCTATTGGAAGTACACAGTTGCCCAAGGAAGACCGTGCACTACCAATTCAATGTTCTTCCATTTGGGATATCGTCGGCGCCGTGAAAATCTTCGTGAATAATGGCGGAAGTCGTGGATTACATCAGAGGACAGAATATTTGCATAATACCATACCTCGACGACTTGTGTCCCCTTCTATACCGTTACTTCAGGAGCATCTACAAACAGCAACCCAGATTTTAACATCCCTGGGCTGGATGGTGAACAAGCAAAAATCAGACATGGTTCGTTCCATGACAAAGACGATCTTGGGGGTTCTACTGGATTTTCACAGATAAACTAAAGAAAACAGATACAGTTAAGATCAAGGATAGGAGTCCTTCGAGGCAAAAAATTGAGGTCGGTGAGGTTTGCTTTGTCAGTCCTTGGCTCCATGACCTGTTGCATCCAAATGGTAACTTAGGCCCAAGCACAAACCAGAGCCTTGCAGACCTATATTCTTGCAAATTGAGATGGATCCCTGGACAAGAAAATTCCAGTACCTGCTTGGGTAAAAGCCTCTCTATCCTGGTGGCTCAGTCTAAGGAACAAAAAGAGGAATCCCCTGGATCCAGGACACTCTAATGACCATAAATAGATGGCAGCAAAAGTGGATGGGGAGCTATGGTCTCCCAAACCTTCTTCCAGAGACTCTGGTCAAGAGATCAGCCAACAATCCTCCAATTTCAGGGACCTGAATGCAGTGGAGGAAGTACTCAAATCAGCAACCTCTCTGATCCAGGACACCCATGTAAAGATCTACTCAGACAACGTAACTATGGTCTCTCACCTCTGCCATCAAGGAAGCACGAGATGCAAAGACCTGAAGACTGTCTCAGCAAGAATATTCTCCTGAGCCGAAGAACACCACTTCTCCCCGTCGGCTCTCCATATAAAAGGATCAGTCAACATCCAGGCCGATTTCTTGAGCAGGAGAGATATTCATCCAGGAGAATGGAGTCTAAATCCAGAAGTCTTCAAAATATTGACCAAAAGGTGGGGTTTTTGAAAAGTAAATCTCTTTTGCAGGACACCAGAACACAAAAGTAATTACTTCTCCTGGAGTCCAAACTATACATCTTTAGGCATTGACCTGTTTGTCCACCAGTGCAGATTCAAACTGGCATACGCCTTCCCTCCGGTTCCGATCCTACTAAGTTATGCTGCAGAAAATAAGAACCGAAAGGGCCAAAGTAATCCTAATGGCACCGTTCTGGCCGAAAAGCTGGTTTTGCAAACTTTTTTTCTTTTTCTCCAGAGCCTGGCTGATCATCATTTTGGTGAAGAGATTCCTAGAGTGATCAACCTAGTTCCCATCCTGGGACCTTTTTTAAATATTTAAAGGGCTGACTCTTCCATTTTTGTATTAACTGATTGCCTTAGGCAAATAATCCCTAACTAATGTGTTAATAGTATTGTTGACTCTACGCTGTCTGTGGTGAACAGCAATTATGGTGTCTAACAATTACCGAACTATACTTGAGAATCCTAGAAGACAGACCCATTCTTCTTAGCTCATCGTTTCTACACAAAGAGGTCTGAGTTCCATAGATCTCAGGAGATGATGCTCCCCTCCTTCTGCCAGAATCCAGCGAACAAGAGGGAAGAAGAATTCGATACTCTGGATGTACGAAGAGTGGTCCTTCATTATCTCCAAGAAACACGGATGTGGAAAAAAGACCAAAATCTGTTTCTCCAGATTTATGGGCAGAATAAAGGGAAGAAGACTTCCAAAAGCACTATTACCAACAGGTCTCAATAGTTGCTCTTTTGATCCAATCAGATCCAGAACATCTCGGCTCTGGAGAAACTTACGACTCACTCCATTAGAGTGGTATCTGTCTCCTGGGTTGAGAAAGCCAGCACTTTCATCGAGCAGAGCTGCTACCTGGTCCTCGGTCCAAACCTTCTCCAAACATTAGACTAGGCTTGATGTCTGTTAGAGATTTGTCCTTTGGGTCAAAAGTTCTCCAGGCTATTGTCCCTCCCTAAACCTTAGTCTTTTGGTATTCCTCCAGTGGTGCTGCCGTGGAATGGAATGAGACTTGCCAGTAATTCGGTTTCTAATAACCCACCACGACAGCATGGATAAGTCCCTCCCCTTGCTTAATTATTTCTTGGATTATTTTGAATCTGGGTAATAGAATTTGAAGCATTCATACTCTTGTAGTCCTTTGTAATAACACTGGAGAGAGGATGTGGGAGATGCTATTTGACCACTGTTTCCTGTCCCTATTAGACTAAGGTGACATCCTCCTGTGGTGCTGTCGTGTGTTATTAGAAACAGAATTACCGGTAAGTCTAATTCTATTTTCTTATGCTTTTTTCCATTTCCTGTGAACCAAATTGTTCCAATTCACTTTTGAAGAATTTAAAATCATATAAATTTATAAGGGTGTTTTTGGGGGACTTCTAAATGTTGCACACTCTTCATGTAGATACCGGTGCCTCTTGGCAAACGCCAAGTTCTTGCATCAACAGCACGATGCAAACTGCCCTATGATGCTGGAGACAATAGAATGGCTGTAAATTGGGATATTTTGCTGAAAAGTATGTGTGGCGCCCCTGAGGGTTCGACCACCACAGGCATGCTGCACTTCTTTAATGGAGTGTAGTGTTCCTCCTCTGAGATAAGAACAGTGTGATGGTCAGGACCCTTCCTTTACATCCAACACCACATTTCTCCACCAGAGGGGGCTAGAATGCACTAGGTGCTGCCCTCCTGGTTACAGGGAGAGTGGGGAACCAAGAGCTAGGGGAACCATTTAGTGGGTGAGGGTGGAGGACTCACATTTTAGTGACACTTTAAATTTCATAATTAATACACAGGCATTTTTGGTTCTGGGTTCTTTGATCGTAACCTTCCTCCCTGAGCATGGATCCTGTGTGAACCTGCAGAGGATGGAGGCACGGCCCTCGTACCCCGGCCTTGGGACGAGGGGCAGGTTGTAGACGAGGAATGTCTCAACCCAGTCAAGGACCACGACCAAGAAGGCCCAGAGCTTAAGAGTGTAGCTCCACAGCAAATGGATCCCAGGGAGGATGCAGACGGAGCGGTATACGCCACCTGTCCTCGCCACCTGATATATTCAGAGGGAGTCCGGCTGCAAGAGGGGTACCGGTCCCGGATACCCGACCTTGCTACTCCATGTCCTGGTCGGGAAAGCCCGGTAGGCCCTGAGGATCCCACCGGGTATCGGAAGGAGCGGAGCTGCCACCCGTGCCCTTTTTCTGAGAGGAGTTCAGAGGGAGACCCGGCCTATCTACGCAGACAGGAAAGGATACGATCTGTAGTTCAGGAACACTCTGAACGCTGGACTTACTCAGAGGTTGCCGGACCCCCCGTTCCTGGTGGCCGCAGAACTCTGTGGAGCAGGGAGTCGCCTTCCTTCTGACATCTTTTATGTGAGTAAAGCCTTGGAAGTTCACCCCTATGGCCTCAGGATTCTTTATTCTGCACTACACCGCACGACGCAGCACCCGGTCTCCTCTACTACTACCCCCTCCATCCTGTCCCTCTGCCCTGAGGCCTTGCTCCGCCTGTGGGGAGTAGTAACAACAACGGCTGCCATAACACCATGCCTCAGCGGACTGCAGCGGCGCTGGTGGCCTTCACCAGGTGCCACAGGTGGCGTAGTTGTAATCAGCCACTCAACCCGGATAAGCCCATACCACCCTTTTTAAATTGTGACGTCCCTGAGCACGGGTTGGGTCCGGGCTACGGCTGCACCCCATTTCTCCATCACAGGACCCGACTCAGAGTCCCCCATCTCCCAGGGTAAAGACGAGGGCTTCCGAGAAGAGGCGTCACATATGTGAAAAGCTGGTGTGGCCATTTCTAAACCATGTCAATGTTTGCAGGCTGCAGGTGTGTCCATTACAGAATATGTACTTATTCAACTAACACTTCCTCATGGAAAAGACTGGTTAGTTCAGTTATGGAGTCCTGTTTGTATCTATATTGACAGGTATCTGTGTTCATGCGCGTATAGGTAGACTTGTCAGTTACTGGCAGTGGGTGGAGAGACCAGCGGCTAGTGTTTTTCTCTCAAATGCCGCAACGTTTAAGAGTAAAAAATGCTTGACAGTGTTCATACAGCCCGTGCCGGATACATGCTGTCCACAGACTGGGCAGCATGCGTTCGTTTTTATTTTAAAGCACATAAATACACATATAAATGTTCCAATTTGGCCACTCCTCTCACCAAAAATATATATTCTCCAGAATGTGGTCATATCTCCCAACTCTTATAAGCAGAGAGACGGCCATGTATTGTGGCACGTATACAATGATTATGCCTCTATAGAAGCTCAAATTTTTTTATTTATTTATTTTTTTGGGGGGGCTCCTAAAGTTCCCCCCCACCCCCACTCAGTATGATGCCCACTCTCTATTCAGTATAATTCTCACCCTCCACAAGTACTGACATTAAAAAATAACCACTACTTTCCTACCCTTGTTCCACCAGCGTTCTGCTCGGGTCTGTACTGTGTGAGGACTGAGGCTCCACACTGCAGGCGCGATGTGTTAACGTCATCGTGCCTGCCGTGTGCCGAGTCTCCGAATCGCAGGCTGTATGATGGATTTGTGGATCAATTCAATGGTATTCGCACCCTGAGGATGTGGATTACTCTAAAATTTTAAGGATGGGCAGGGTGAGGCCCTCAATGCCAAGCAGAAAATAGTGGCCGGTTGGCAGGTATGCCCCTGAGTATTACCTAAACCCCCTAGTGTGAAGGCAGCCTAATTTGGCATCTGCTGACACATCCCATCATTGTGAGGGTAGATTAGTAGAGACCTGTGTGAACTTGGTCTTAAGATATTTTTCCTGGTAAACCTAATGGAGAAATTCTTTGTATGCAGACCTTGCATTACAGTAGTAAAATGAGAGTAAGCTCAGTGAGCAGCACTGTTGCTTGCTGAGGATAAGAAAAAAACAACCCATGATGTGGAACAGATAAGCTGTTGCCAGGGATGGTTTACATAGCTGAGCAATGAGGCCATCTGCCAAGGATCAAGTTTCATCATGCAGTAACAAACTTTGCCTGTATTGTGTGGAAAGGAATACCCTGAGCAAAATTCATACGTGTGTATTGGCGGATCTGAAAAGGAGGTACGTGTTGTGTGTTTCTCTTTTGGGTGCATTTTTAAGCATAGTTTCATGCACCACCATTAAAGATGCTGCACTTGAGCATAATTTAGCATAAATGTCTTGTCGGAAGTATCTCAGCTTTTGGTGTCCTCTAGCTTTAATGTGCAGTATGAGAACTCGGTCTGCAGCTTTCTAATATCCTTTTATAGAAGTGTGAAGCCCAAAACTGATTCTTATTCACGCATGATTTCACAAGGAATTTGTAGAGGGATATTACTACATTGAGATCACCCTAAAATCTTGCTTTTTGCAGCTGCTGCCTGACGTTGAGTACTGCTGCTTGGCTTACTCGTGTATAAAATACCAAGTCCTCCTATTCTGTAGTCCCTAGTATATTTCCATGCAATATACCGTACATGCAGCAATACAATTACTGTGGCTTAGGAATATTACATTACGCTTATCTACTTTAACCCTTTAGTGGCTGGATGTTTTTTTTTTTTGTTTTGTTTTTCCATGCAAGAAAAATGGATGATACACAGATAAAAAAAAAAAAAAAAAAAAAAAAAAAAAAAAAACTGATCCAGCATTGAAGCCAACTTGGACCATTTTATGAGAAATAAAATGGACATTTGAATGGCAAGCTGAGTCGTAGTTCTATAGAATTGTGGATCAAAACTTACAGCTTTTAACATAAACAGACTCCCCTGGTTTCAATTTAAAAAAAACAAAACAAAAAAAAAACGCTCCCATTAACTCCCCTCCCCCACAAACATGTGTAAGGCTGTGCTCCCACGATGAGTTTCCGATGTTGCAGATTTTCTGCACCTATTAAGTAAACTGGGTTACGTGTTTTTTTTTTTTTTTTTTTTTTTTTTTCTTCCCCCTCCCTCTGCAGATTTTCCACGTCTGAGAGGTAAATCTTCACAAAAACTTGGTGTATCAGTGAGCAATTGACATGCTGAGGATTTTTAAAAACCATCCCATCCACTTTTGCTGGAACTGTAAGATGATGCATTTTTGACGCAGTGTCAAAAACTCACCGTGGGGGGCACAGCCTTATTGTGTATTAATATAATCATTGATCGCCACCTTCTCCAGTATCTAGTGCCGCTCCTCTTGCGTCATGTGACAGCAATTTTGACTCTCCAGATTACACCATGCTGTGACCTTTCCTTAAACTCACCAGACACTTCTTACACTGAGCAGACATATGATATTGCCATCTCCCTGCTTTCCTTGCTAGTCGCATCCTTATCTAAGTCCCTTTTAATCCCGCTCTCTATCTAGTTCATTCCTAAACTTCTGCTTTTAATGACCTTCCATGTCCCTCTGACTTTGTCAATGATACCAGTGTGCACCATGACCGCTGGGTCTTCCCCAGCACCACACAGTAATGTCTATCTGATGGGCAATATGCCGAACCAGAGTACCCAGTAAACACCCAATGCCTAGTTGTTTGATTATCTTGGACTTAAAACCCTAATATCAGGCAAATTTACAAGGGTGTGCAAACACAGAACTAGCCTCTATGGTGCTTTACTAACTACAGTCCTGCTCATTGTTATAGGCACCCATGAAGTTTAAGTACATAATTTGGAAAATCTCCAGGGGAGGAGGGGGGGGGAGCAAGCAAAGTCTTGTCCCTTGTCCCTTCGTATAGCGCACTCGTGTTAAATACAAAAGAGTAAATGATAAACTAACTTTAAAGTAAACAATGGAAGGGAAAAATAGAAAACCTAAAGCTTGCTGTAACACTGGTATTGGCACCCTTTACATTAATTTAGTATGGAAACACATTTTGTCTCGCCTGTGGTAAATCACAAAACACATTCACTTGTGATTGTCGGTGCTCATGTGACATGAATTAGCCAATGAATGATGACTTCAGTGTTTTAAAAAGCCTAACATGTAGCTCTGTTCCTTTGTCACAATGGTGAAGACAAAGGAGCTGTCTGAGGACAGTAGAATGCCATCTCCAAAGACCGGGGGATCCCAGTTTCAACAGTGCACAATCTCTTATTAAGTTTGCCAAGCACTGAATCGTCAAGAACGTCCCTGGAAGTGGGGGAGGGAATGGACAAGAGATGTCTTCGAAAGTTGATGTGAATGGTGAGGGGGGGGGGGACAAAAAAAAAAAAAAAAAAAAACAGCAAGTCAAACATCCAAAGACCTAAAGGCCAGCCTGCCTGGAACAGTCTGGGGTCATGGTTTCAACAAATGCCATACGCCGTACACTAAACCAATGCCAAGAGTGTGCAAAGCGGTCATCAAAGCAAAAGGTGGCTACTTTGAAGAACCTAGAATATAAGACATATTTTCAGTTGTTTCACACTTTTTTGTTAAGTATATAATTCCACATGTGTTAATTCATAGTTTTGGTGCCTTCAGTGTGAATGTACAATTTTCATAGTCATGAAAATACAGAAAAATCTTTAAATGAGAAGGTGTGTCCAAAATTTTGGTCTGTACTGTAATGTCCTACCCAGTGTAAGAAAACTTAGTTTGAGTCGACGATCATGGGTCCTCCAGCAAGACAATGATCCAAAATACACAGGAATGGTTGAAAAAGGAAGAAATGGACTGTTTTACAATGGCCAGCAATGAGTCCTGACTAGTGTTGAGCGAGTATGTTCTGTTAACCCTTTCGCCGAGTATGCTCGGGCCGAGCTCCGAGTATTTACAGCTGCTCGGTGATTAGGTTAAATCGCTCCCGTGTGCATGATTTGCAACTGTTAGACATTCCTCACTTGTAATAAAGCTGTCAAACAGTTGCAAATCATGCACACGGGAGCGATTTAACCTAATCACTGAGCAGCTGTAAATGCTCGGAACAGAACATACTCGCTCAACACTAGTCCTGACCTCAATCCCATTGAAAATCTTAGTGGTGATCCGAAATCTGCCATTGGGGGGGAAAAAGAACACTAAACTTTCAAGAGCTTGAACAAACTGCAAAGGAAGAGTGGGAGAAAATCCCAGCTGAGAAGTGCAAAAAGCTTATAGATGGCTACAAGAAACGTTGGGAGGCTATCATCAATGTTAAAGGGTGTGCAACCAAGTATTAATTAGGGGGTGCCTTTATTGCTGCACATGCTGTTTATTCAGGGTTTTTTTTGTTTTTTTCCCTTTGTTTTTCAACTTCCATTTTCCAACAATAAAACATTGAAATTGCATTACTTTGGACCACTAATTGAAAAATCCTGAGGATATAACTTTTGTACAATATCTTCAAAACTAAATGGAAATGTACCAGTCTATTAAAAAAATAAAGGGGTGCCAATAAAGGTGGGAAGCACTATACCCCTTTTGTTACTTGGCTACTGATCTTTGGCTCTTCAGATTTTCCCTCCTTCATCAATATCCTCTTCACTGGCCTTAGTCTGTACCTGCTCGGGGGAGCTTTTAACTCCTTTTGCAGTGTTCATGAATTAAGCAAGCTGTATTTTTGGATTTCAAATATGCAAAACACTGGTATTTAGTGCAGGTTCACTATGTTTAGCACTATTGCTTTGCAGTGCTGGGTCCAGATCCCACCAAGGACAACATCTGCAAGGAGTTTGTTTGTTCTCCCTGTGTTTGTATAAACAGGTATCAGAATGCAGCAGCGGAGATACAGGCGGATCAAAGTATATTTCTTTAATTTAACTAATGTTAATTGTATAACACTTATTAGATGGTAACAATTTCTTTAGTGTCTGGCAGTAAATCACATAACAATAAATTCTCAAAATGCACAAATTCAGGGGCTGGTAGTTTAAAAAAATTCTACTGGAGGGAAGGGGAACTAGATTGTCATTAACTATACTGGGTGAGGGGCAGTCTTTTAAAGCTTTGGCAATACTTTGTTCCTATCACAGCTCGCTGTCCATTTCCCCTGTAACTCTCTCTACTTTTGTGATGTTTCTCTGGCATCTGGTGGACCCCGTCTGTTGCTAGAATCACCTCAGAACTTGCACACATGCTGTTTTTTCTCCTCAGATTGTTTCGCTGACAATGCTGTCACCAGAGGCTTAATCAAACTCCTTCCCTCTGCCATGTCTCCATGCTGTTCAGATTCCACAGTGTCTGGTCTCCTTACATTTGCATTGGTTCTTCCCGCACTCCCTACTGATAGGGAATCTAGATTGTGAGCCCTAATGGGGACAGTGATGTCTGTAAAATGCTATGAAATTAATGGTGCTATATAAGTTAAATAGTGGTTCAGGGTACACCTCAGATATACAATCTGGTTAATATTCTCCATAGAGCACATACTTAAAGGAATTGTCCAGTACTTTTTACTATGGCCCAAATGTCCCCCAATGTATTTACCCTGTTTAGGTAAGGGTTTTTGTAAATAAATTTTGTTGTACTTCTGGCCTGTGAGCGGCGCTATAGCTGGCCGCTCACTGGCATCACATGATACACTGCTGCAGCCGGCTCTTCCTTCCGCTGATGTCACGTCAAGTGAGGCATGACATCAGTGACGCGGTCCCTGCTGTGAATGCTGGGCTGTGGGCGGGGTTATCCCGCGCATCACACCCAGCATCCAACGCGCACTTTCCCAATGAATGAGGAGAGGGAAAGTGTTACACGCACGCCGCTAGGTTCAGATAGGGGCAATACAGGTTACATTCATTTTTTTTGGAATCCTGAGGGAACCGTTACTCAGGGCGACCATAGACCATGTGCTGCAGCTTCTCTCAGGCACAGACACGTAGGTTGTTTCACTTGCTGACCACACACTTGACAAGAGTCCTCATAAATGGTAGCATTTAATAAGAAGCCGCACAGCCAGTGCAAGTTGTCTTATGAGCAACAGGCTCCAGTGACAAACAGTACAGTTTCCTTAGCAGCAGTTCAGTCTTCCCAGTAGTACAGGACAGCACAGTTCTAATGCAAAGGCACATTAATGAACACAGCATTCTTTACAGCACAGTGAGATGGAGGAGGGTTTGCTGAGGGAGATGATCCCTGTGACACCATTTCTTCCAGTCCTTATCTTTCTGCCTGACAATACTCTGCACTGTTAGTTCAAGAACTCTACCTGACCTGTGTTTTAGCTTCACTTCTGACTTGAATCCTTTTCCCTGCAGGGGTGCTTCTATGAGATACAGAACACGCACACCACCTTTCTCTTCGGCGCAAGCCAGACCGTAAACAACTTCCCCCACAATCCCCCTGGGGCTCTGCTAAAACACTCCCCTTCTCCTGTGACTGTGTTAACCCCTCTAGCGGCTGGATGCTTCTGGAGCACAACATTTCCTGTCTCATGTGCTCGTGTTACTTCTAATAGTTGCTGGATGCTTTTTAAAGCAACAGCACTACTTCTGCATGTCGCAAAGCATGCGGTGGATGCTGGGTGTGACTCGCGGGGTAACCTCACCCACAGCCCAACTCTCACCATGAAATGCAGCACTGAGTCACACTCGGCTGCAACTGGAACTTGACGTGACCTCAGCGGATGTCGGAGCCGGCTGAAGCCGGGGGTCACGTGATGCCTGTGAGCGACCAGCCATAGCACCACTCACATCCCAAAAGGACAATGAAAGGTATTTCCAAAAACCCTTATACGAACAGGGTAAATACATTGGGGGACTTTTGGGCCATAGTAAAAAGTACTGGACATCTTCTTTTTAAATGGGGCTGTTCAGGAAATAGAATACCAAATATATATGCAGAATTTTTTTTTTTTTTTTAAAGGTTGTTCTCATTCTCTGAAGCTGGAGTGACCTCTACAAAGTCTCCCATGTTCCTGGTTGCTGTGGTATGCAAGCACGCCTGCTTGAGTGACAGTTCAGGCCAGCAGTAGTCTGGCCTCTGCAGCACTGGAGGCATGGTGTTGAATAAAAGGTGGCGGGTGAGATCAGGAGCTAACAGTGGGCTTCAGCGATCCTGGCCACAATGTTTAAAAGCTCAACTGGATGTAGATGTAGATGTAGATGTAAGCAATGCGTATGTGTGGTCACTACTGCTGGACAGTAACTCTGACCACTAGTCTTGGCAATGAGCTACAGAATAACCGATATAAAGACACAAACACTAAAAAGTCGCCATATATTAATGCCCAACATAGTATCCTCTTTCTGGCTCTCACACACAGTACTCATGCCCCCCAACTGTAACAGTACACCTTTTTGTGGTTTTACACGCCTCCACATAAATGTTCCTTTTGTGTTGCACGCAATAATATCTCCTCTTTGTGCTCCCATAGTAATAGTGTGATTATTTCCACTCCCAAACAGAATTGTCCCTCATTTGTACCTTCACAAAGTACATTGTACTTTCTCCCTTTCCGTATTGTTCTTCTTGTGCCAATGAGAAAAATACAGTTAAAATTCCCCTTTCTCTGTTGCCTGGCACGGTGAAGTGAAGGCCTCAAGCAGCCTGAGGTCTTCTGAGAGCCCTTAACCCCTTGTAGGCAGGAGGCCTCTGAGGATGTAGATAAGAGGTGAAAGTGTTGTCTCTCTGGAAGATCTGCCAATTCTTATTCCCAGGACACTCCAGAAGAAGAGTTGGCAAGCCGGGTCACTGAATGAGATATATATATTTTCAGAAAATTCTGCATTCTAATATTTGCCATGTGAGTTTGACTCGCTCCCTGGGCCGTGGGGCACTCGGAACCGGACAATAGGGAGACTATGGGGGTAGTAGTGGCAACCCGGTCCGTGGCTCAGGGTGGTCAGACCAGTGGCAGTCCTTGATAAGTTTTAGGTAATGTCCGACTACGCCACCCGTGGATTGCGGCTATTATGAACCGCCGCTGCAAGGCAGACCGCTGGGGCTGATGGTGTATGCAGCTGAGGTAGTGTAACTCCCCACGGGAGGAGTGCAGCCCCAGGGCAGTGTAGTGGATGGTGGGGGTGATGGTGCAGGGAGTCCCAGTACTGATAGTGCTGGAGGAGCAAGGAACACACAGACAACGTGTTGCAGTCCAGGGTCTTTTACTCAGTCACTTCTGTCAGCAATGACCGCCCGAGCCGTGCTGCGTCCACCAGGTGAGGGGCTCGGTCAACCCCCAGGCAGTTCAGGAATATGGCACAGGACCCCCTTCTTTCCTTTCTCGGGCCTGCCTCACCAGTGACCCACTTTTGTCCAGCTGCCGCAGATCTGAAGGGGAAAACGTGGGCCCCGTTCCCCGCTGTCCTATATGGTGCCTTCCTAGCAGGTTTGATGAGGTGTCGCATCAATAAATGATCATGACCTCTGGTCTTTGGCTGAGGGTTGTTTCTCCTCCACCAACTTGGGATCCGGTACCCTTAATCTGCCTGACCCTTCACCCGAGATTCTCTTAGGGTCCCTTCCACCTTCTTGTTTCTGAGCCTTTCCACACTTTGGATACTTCTCTTCCTGTTTCTGTTCCTTTCACGTGGCTCCGGCCTTCACCCTTGGCCTGCCTCGTGGAGCTGGGCCGAGGCTGAGCCACAGCTCCCTGTCACATCTTCACTCTGCTTCTTCTCTGACTCAACTGACGAGACCTAGAACGAAGATGGTGCCCACCTTATATACCCCCCCCAAAGTGTGTGAGCTCAGGTGACCAGCAACCAATGAGCTCCTACCTACACTCCGAACCCAACCCCTATCTGCTGGGTATTCCTCCCCACTCCAGCCAGGGACATATTCTGTTGTGCCTGCATTACTGTACTAATGGGAGCACCGTTGAGCTGTCCCCCAGAAATGGGGTGAGTGTGCTGTATGCAGCTACCTGAGCCCTGGTCCACATTCCGTCCTCACCTGGGAGTGGAATATCACACCTCTGGCAGAGGTGCAATACCCCTGTAGCGGCCAAACCCTCGGGGCGCTACAAGTTTACTTTACAGGGAAAATTGTGGGCTTTGATTAGACCATGCAGGGTTATAGTTGTAAGGTAAATTGTCTCTTCAGAGAGGAAAAGGACTAGAATGCTAGTACCCCCTATTGAAAGGGGCGATCCTAAAAGTCAGTATCTTCTTTTTAACGAGCCTGCTCAGGGCAGGACCAGCGCCACCACCCGGGCAAGTGTTGGGGCCCTGGACAAACAGGGGGTCTGTTGGCCGTCTGGGACAACGCTCTTCCTGGTATCAGCGCTGGGTAGCTTGTAATAATGGAGTTGCTGCTGGAGGTGATTGGAAGGGGCGGCGCCTCCTCCTGTTCAGTGTGGACCTGGTGCCAGGAAGCAGATTGGTGTTGCTGAGGCTGCTGGAGATGAGGTGATGAATCACTACAGATCCTGAGGAGCTGCATAATGAGTCTGTGTGGAGACAGGAATTATGTAAAGTATTTTAGTTTTATATACTGTATATAGGTCTAAGTGTAACTGGTCTGATACTGTGATTTGGGGGCATAAAAAGTGGATCAAGTTACTACATGAAGGGTTGCATGTTGTTTGTTTTTGCACAGGGAATGGGCAGAAGCTGCATGCACGGTTCTGCAGGTTGTAGGGAGCTTGCATAAGTAAAGGGGTGATTTTTATGGGTCTTGCACAGGGAAGGGGTGAAGCATGTGTAGCGCCCCGAGGGTCCGGCCGCTACAGGGGTATTGCACCTCCAACCAGAGGTGTGGTATTCCACTCCCGGGAAAGGATGGAGTATGGACCAGGGCTCAGTTAGCTGCACACATATACACTCCTCATTTCCGGGGGACAGCTCTACGGTGCTCCCATTAGTATGCAGGCACGACTGACTAAGTCCCTGGCTGGAGTGGGGAGGGGGGGGAACCCTAGTGATGTGGGAGCAGATAGGGGCTGGTTTCTGAGCATAGGTAGCTCATTGGGTGCTGGTCACCTGAGCTCATACACTGAGGAGGAGGTATAAAAGGTGGGCACCATCTTAGTTCTAAGAGAAGTCGAGTCTGTGAGGAGGAAGTGAGAGTGGAGGAGAAGGGGAGCAGAGGCTCCACTGGAGTTCTGCTCCAGAGCCAGGCCTAGGACACGGGCAGAGCGAGAGAGAGAAAAGAGTAAGGAACAGAATAGAAAGAGAAGGAACCAAAAGAATAGAAAGGCCCAGAAACACGAAGGTAGAAAAGGACCCCAAGGACCCAGGAGATTACGGGTGACTGGTCAGGCAAGAAAAGGGTACCGGATCCCAAGTTGGTGGAGGCAAATAATCCTTAGCCAAGAACCGGAGGTCGTGATCATCTATTGGTGCGACCCCTCACTAAACCTACTAGGAAGGCACTACATAGGGCCAGGGAAGCTGGCGCCAAGTTCTCCCAGAGAAGGCACGAGGCAGCCGGACAGAAGTTTGGTCACTGGTGGGGCACGGCCAGAGGAAGGATAGAAGGGAGCTCTGTGCCATACTCCTGAATTGCCAGGGGGTTGACCGAGCCCCTCACCTGGTGGACGCAGCACGGCTTGGGTAGTCACTACCTGTACAGAAGTGGCTTGGAGTATACCAACTGAGTAAAAAACCCTGGACTGCAACACGTTGTCACTGTGTTTCTTACCACGCCAGCACTAACAGTACTGGGACGCCCTGCACCACCACCCCCAGTATTCACCTACACTGCCCTGAGGCTACACTCTTCCCGTGGGGAGTTATCCAATCCCTGTGCTGCATATCTACATCCGCCTCAGCGGATAGTAATGGTACCCTTTCATATGTAGAAGAGAAGTAGGAAAAATCCAAGCATCAGAATCTTCAGTTAGAAACCATGAATTTGCTATCTAAAGACAATTCTCTGAAACGCGTTTTACTAGGTTTTCTTACATTGTCTATGGTATTGATGTTGCGACTTTAATATTTCAGAATAAATTCATGTTTAACTGAAGGTTCTGATGCTGGAATTTCTTCCTTTATTTCCCTTGTGGCACTACAAGTTTCTGTGCCTTTGATATTCTTATGGGTTAGGTGACTTTCTTGTATTTTTACTTTTATATGTAGAACTTTTGTCTTTCTGTTGTCTTGAATATCATGTCCTCCTATCTAAAACTGAACTTGTGTTAAAGGGGTATTCCAAGATCCTATCCTAATATATGTAGTGGTAGTATTATCCAACTAGAAATGTATTGTTGTTTCCATGTGTGGTTCTACCATTACTCCCAGCAGCAAGTCCGCTGTCACGGGATTATATTTGACTGATCTTTCCTTCACTCGCTTGCTTATGTCACCTGCACCTCTAAAACATTTCTAGAATTTGACCTCTTCTTACCTTTTTGACCCTGCAAAAACTTATTCATTTTCATACTATTGCTGCTCTTTATTAATTGGTCTCCCTCTTACTAAACTCTCCCATCCATCCACCTTGAATGCAGCAGCCAGGATCCTATTCCTCTCCAACCTCTACACCGATTCCTCACCGTGTGCCAGTCGTTGCCCATTCACTATGGAGTCCAATATAAACTTATCACCCTCACCACAAAGCTCTCCACATTTCAGCACCGCCCTACATGTCCTCCCTAGTCCATCGCCCTATCTATGCCCTCTAGTCTAATGACCAAAGACTAACGTCCTCAATAATCTGAACCTCCCATGCCAATCTCGTAAGACTTTTCTCGTGAGCTGCACCAATTCTCTGGAATGCGCTACCTAGGACACTTTGATTTAAACCCAATACTCTGTTTTAAGCGTGCCTAAAAAGCACTGTTTTACTGGCCCATTGCCTTATCTCCCTTTTGTAACTGTTCTCATTTTGCCCTTCCAAAATTTTCTTTCCTATCTAGTCTCTTATAACATCTGTTTACACTCCTTCTATGCACTTAATATCACTGTGTCTGTGCCGTACAGATACTGACTGGTGACCGGTTCATGCAGCATATGTGAATACCCTAGCTATAATATAATCGGGGATGTGTCCTTCTGTCTGAAGCCTCTATAGACTGCGTAAGCACGACGCGCCTGTGCAGTCTGGCTCCAGACAGAAGAATGCATCCAGCCGTTACAGGTAAGATGAGTATATGGCACCTGAGATCGCGGTATGCGTAGACACTGAACGCAAACCGTGATCTCCGGTGCCATAAGTACATACCTGATGGGGAGGAGTGTGGCGTCTGAATCGGCGCATGTGCATAGCGTGCTATCCGGCGCCATTTTAGTGAAGACACATTTGCAGTGTGTCTTCAACAAAATCACGCCGGACAGCGCGGTATGGGCACGCGCATACTCTGCCCCCCCACCCCCTCCAGCCTCCGGAGTGCTAGTCCGGCAGACCGGGACGCAGCACTGGAGCACATGGAAGAAATGTGAGTAGAAGTTTTATATACATTTTATTTATTTTGTGTGATGGGGTTGAGGGGGGCCAGGGAGGGGGGGGGGGGGATATTGACAGAATTGGGGGACATCTATAATATAATCAGGGATGTGTCCGTCTGTCCGAAGCCTCTAAAGACCGCTCAAGCGCGATGCACCTGCGCAGTCTGGCTCCAGACAGAACGCATCCAGTCATTATGGGTAAGAGGAGTGTACGCACTGGAGATCGTGGTGTGCACAGGCACTGAACGCATACTGCGATCTCCGGCACCATAAGTACATACCTGACCGGGAGGAGTGTTGCCGCGGTGCCTCTGTTCGGGCCGGGGGAGGAGTGTGGCGTCGGAATCTGCGCATAGGTCGCTATCCGGCACCATTTTAGTGAAGCCCGGTATGGGCACGTGCCACACTCCGCCTCCGGATAGGTGAGCAGGATGGGGGAGCATTTGCCAGGATGGGGGAGAATATACCAATAAAAATACTCTCCACCCGGGCATAGAACGGGTTCAGTAGCTAGTTTTATTATTTTGGACGAACCATACAATACACTTTTTTTATTTTTTTTTTTTTACCTTTCATGTCTCCCCTATTTGCTCATTGTAGCTTGCAAGCAGGACTCCCTCTTCATGGTATCTGAGTTGTATTACTCTGTTATGTCTTTATTGTCTGTACAAGTCCCCTCTGAAATGTAAAGTGCTGCAGGATATGTTGGCGCTATAGAAATAAATTTTTTTTAGCTCAGCAGACTAAGTTTTTCTATAAATAAATTGACCGAAACATTCCGGGGTGGCCAATGGTAACCTATTGTGCTCAAGGAGAAACCCCATTAACATAACCTTGCCTGCTACTGTAGTTTTATAATGGCCAGAGAGCGCAATAAAGAACAAAAAAAAAACCAATGGGGAACACTGTCGGGTTTGAAAGGACTTTGATTGCATCCACATTTTTATCTTTTTAGGTTCCATGTGCTTGTTTAAATGAATAGTTAGGCTGAATCCTCACTGCGTGCACACCACAGGCTGTTGGGATTCTCCTTTGCCGATAGTGAGAGCAGGCAGTTGTGTGACTGCAAGTATGCGATATGCATTCTTATGGCCACATTCTGACTAGACATGTGACTCGCCCAGGGGAATATGGGGGACTCGGTACCCGGGCCTTTACCTTCTTGGGATGTCATGGAGGTCGGCTCCCGGGCCCGTACCCTGGGGTCACTCTTAAAAAGGGGTTGTCGCTTGAAGGGATGATAAACGGTTTTGTCTCGTGACGCCACCTGTGGTTCCCGGTAATGGGTACCGGTGCTGCTGCAGACCTCTGGGGCAGCTGGGTTGGTGCGGCTCTCCAGGCAGAGCACAGCTCCAGGGCAGTGTAGGTGCAGGTGGTGATGCTGGGGGTTATAGTGTAGGCACGATAGCGTGGTAGAAATAACTGACAGAAGCAGTGGGGTGCAGTCATCCGAGTTTACTCAGTTATTTAGGTTCCTCAGGTAGCACTAGGTAGCTGACAGTCTCCCACGTCGCGCTACGTTTACCAGGCAGGGGTTCAGCACTCCCTCAAGTTTCTAAAGAGCACTTAACGGGACTCTGTATGTTCCTTTCTTAGCAGACTTCCCGTGCTGGATCTCTCCCTCCTGCCTTGCGCCCCGCCACACAAAGTCCCGATCAGGTACCTTGAGATCCCTCTGGGCAACCTGGAGTTCCCGGACCTGGCTTGGTGCCCTTTTCGGCGGCTTAGGTGCGGATGTGGCAACTGCACCTTAAAAGTGCAGAAGCCTCCGGTTTTCTAGCTGAGACTTAAAGTAACTCGGCTAGTTCAGGGACCGGTTCCCTTCTTACGGCCTGATCCCTCTGATGCCTGGCAGATTTGGGCGTATGGGTGCCATCCTGCACTCACCGTACCCCCTAGGATCCCCTCTGTTACTGGAGCCTTCCTCCCATGCTCCCACTCCTCGCTCAGCCTTGGGCATGACGGGCCGAGCCTGCCTCCCGAGCTCCTAGTATAGTGCAGAGTGCAGGTGTTGGGGTCCCGGGCAGTACTCCATCCTTACCTGAGAGGAGATGCCACACCTCTGGGTGAGGTGCAGTACCCCTGTGGCGACTGAACCCTCAGAGGCACCACACATGCAAGACCTCTATCAATTCAGCTATATTGAGCAAGGCCATGGGTGTATACATATCGCATATTTGCGGTCTCATGACCGTCCGCTCTCATCCTCTGCACCAGAGAATCTTGACAGTGTGTGTGCTGTAAGGATTCAGAAGGCTGCAGTGACTGCTGACTTTCATCACAAACCTGGACAACCCTTTTAATTTGTTACACTATTTGCACAGTTCTTGGTTTTAACGATGAAGCTTGTGCACTTGCAGGGAAAAAGTTCATATTTTCGTATTACTTGGCCTTCTCCCCCCCCCCCCCCCCAATCCCCCCCCCTTGGAAAGATCAAATACCATGCACATGCCTCTTAATGGATCAGGTGAGGTGTGAAGTGGTGTGCGTCTTGCCGAAAATCTTATGCTAGTCAATGACTTAAGTAAGATTTGTGGCATAAGAAATGCCACCACTCATCATTCTCCACCCCATCTCTGCCCAATTTGTCAGAGCTGAAAACACCAGAAGTTGCAAAATTTTTGCGCAGCGTCATGTTGCGCAAAAATATTTTTTTTGTGACTTAGTAGTGTGTAGTGGTTGCTGCCTTCAAAGAATAGGAGACCTTTTGCAGTACGCGGCAGCAGCTACTACACACAGAATAGATGGGTGATCAATCTGGTGTAACTGGGCAATCCTTTAAAGTGCTCTCACAAGGCTGAAATAATGTATGTACATAAGTGATATACAGTGAACACAAGCCCACGATTCCTTGAGTCAATTTACCAGAATTCTGGTGTAAGTTGCAACTTGGAGTTGTACAAAAAAACGTTGGCGTTTTCACACCAGTTTCACTCAGCTATGCCAAAATGGGTAGAACTGGGTGGAGTTTACGCATGACAGCAGCATGGCAATGGCGTGATGTCTCAGCTCGTCTAGTTCATGCCGACATGTGGAGTTCCATATCTCAGAAATCTTACCCTAGTCCAGGACTAGTTTATTATTCCTGGCATGGCGCACAGAGGTGCACGCATCTCATCAGATGCTTCAGATTTATGGAGATGTGCACTGCTTCATGAATCTGGTGTGTCTGGCTCCAGCACGCCCCCTCATCAAGACGGGCAAGAAAAATGCATTTCTTGACGAATTGGGGCAGTAATGTCAACATCAAGTAAGATGTAATTCTCAAATATTAATGCTGTATTACTTATTCCCTGGTGTATGAAGTAGGGTTTGAGTGGTGAAGGCGAAAGGGCAATTGATCTTTTTGCCAGATATGAGGTATGAGGTGGACTTCTTGTCCATTTCCAGTAAATGTTTATCACTCATTCTTCAGCCAACTCCTTCATTTTTCTTTAAAGTGAAACTGTTCCTAAGGGTATGTAGAGGGGAAATGAAACTAATACTATTATTTGGAACACCAGGCTCCTCCTTCCACTCCCATCATAAAACAGCTCACTGTTCTTTCCCCTCTAGTGCAGATACGTTCCTCAACAATCTCCCTGAGAAGACTCCTTGATCTGCATTTCAAAAATCATGGAAAATCGTAACTTTGAACGGGAACTTAATGATCCTCCTCGTTATGATGCCCAAGCCTATCAACCCCTAAAGGAAGAAATGGAGTTTGGAAGTTATCCTCCCCAGACTGTACAGTCCACCGTGGTGACAATCGTGCCCGATAGCCCTCCTGTTCGGGATCACATCATCTGGTCCCTTTTCAACACCATGTACATGAATTTCTGCTGCCTGGGACTACTTGCCTTTGTGTTCTCCATCAAGGTAAGACTATTCTCTTAATCTGTACTGAAACTGTCCAAAATGGTTTCCTCCACCGATGAGATTTATCCTTTGTCCTTTTTTAAAAAAAAAAAAAATAAATGGATTTTTGCATTGTTGTTGTTTTTGCATCCCCTTTATGCAGATAACTTGGCGTGGCTGATATAGAGCATTATCTGGCTGTGCCTTACTCCCACACTCCCTTCTGTATCTACGCAATCTTGTTGTAGCTCCCCTTCACAGATAATACCAGAGGAATCCTTTTAAACTTTTTTTTTTTTTTTTTGTGTGCAATTTTTCACATAAAACCTGATATCCACAAATGCAATTGTACATCGCATGGTTAGTGCCACATGTTTTGTTATAAAGGGACTCGAAAAGGAAAAGTAAGAACTGTACAAAATCCTTACAGCTAAACTATTTTCTCTGTTCCTATGTGGTTACGTTAATTATTTCCAGATGCTGAACTTTAACTTCCAAAGAGGCCAACGACTGGGACTTTCAGTCCAATCATCGAGTTTCTAAACAGAGAGGCATAAATTTACAGAGCTTTAAAGGGGGTGGGGGGCAGAGAAGACTGGTTAAACTTGTTGTGCTAGACTTTTGTTCTCTTTTTTTTTTTTTTTTTGCTGAATGCTGGACACGCTGTAAGCAGACAAAGAATCAAGGGATGTCAATTACCCAAAAATTGTCACGCACAACCGATATAACTCCAAAACATTTAAATAACAAACTCCTAAAATGGGGGGGAGGGAAAAGTTATAAACCTGCGTAAGAGTAAAAAAAATTAGTTCTGACAAATTTAAGTCACGCTGCATCTCGAATGCTGTCGAATTAGTGTTTTAATCTTAAAAATATATTTTTTTAAATTTATTTCAGATAAATTGTTTAAATATTTGACCCTTTCCCTCGTTTGTGAGCTCCGTATCCTCCATATGGATAGTCTCACTGGTTGTCTGGAAACGTGTGCACTACTTTCAAGGAAATTAATTCTTTGGCTAGGGGAGTTGAGGAGGGGGTGAAGCTGCGCTGAAGCTCTTAAATTTCTGTGAACAGGAAACGTTGATCTAATCTGGACTTATTATGTCGACAGTCTAGCTTTTTTTTTTTTCTTTAATATTATGCTTGAATTTTGTGCCAATGACAGTATAGGTCTTCCTAATTATTTACTAATTTTTCTTTATTTTTTACAGTCCAGAGACCGAAAATTGCATGGGGATAGGAGCGGTGCCGTCAGCTATGGTTCCACCGCCCGGTCTCTAAACATTGCCTCCACTGTCCTGTCCATCCTGTTTACGATTATTGCAATCGTCATCTTCGTCATACAAATGCAATACGTTGTTCAAGCCTTTCAACAAATGCAAGAAAGGGAAAGGGAAAAAAATGAATACGGATTTGGAAAGTGATGCAAAACCTTCCAGAAGTGATGAGCACCGTTTGCCTTTAACCTTTTTTCTTACTCTTTTCTCGTTGTAACTAGGGGGGAAAAAGGGGCACAGTGTTTTTTTTTTAACACTTTTTTTTAAGTAGTCTTTACTTTCTTGTTTCTCGCATGTAGGTTAGGGTTGCTGTGTGGGTGTTTTTTTTTTTTTTTTTTCTGGAGTTTAATTTTTGGGAATGTATTCCACACAGAGGGGAAACATTACACTATGGGCAAATAAGTTACTGTAAATGCTAATTCAATTCATTGCTTTTAATTGAGCCAAAGATGCTTTCTATCATGATTTCTTATGAACGTGGTATGGTATCAGCTTTACATGCACAGATCTAGCATAGCCTGTTTGCTTTTCTTTAGAACATTGCAATGCTTTTCTCAATATATCTAGTGCCTGCTATGACATTCCCTTCCATTCCTCACTGCAATAACTAAAAGCAAAGTCATCAGCTTTTTGCTATGTAATCTGACAGCAGCATGATGTAGGGGCTGAGACCCTGATTCCAGTGATGTATCACTTACTGGGCTGCTTGCTGTCATTGATGCACTCAGTTTTCTCTAGTCGGATCTAGCACTACTTAAAAATTCTGTGCCCTGTATAACCCCGCCCATACTACTGATTGGCAACTGCCAATCAATGGTGGGGGTGGGGTTTGTAGTTGACTAGTAGGCACAAGGCACCTAGTCCTGTTGTGATCTCCTGCTGATTTTAAAACACTGATTTTATTGAAACAGCAACACATTCTAGTAACTGATCCATCACTGGAATCAGACCCTACATCATGCTGCTCTCAGATTACATATCAAAAATCTGCTGACAGATTCCCTTTTTAAGATATATTTCACATAGAATATACTGGCAATATGTAAATTAACATAACCTTTTTCCCTTTTGGCGGCACCTTTCCCCAGATCCACGGATGGGCACAACCCTACTGTGCCTTCGTTGCCATTACACGGTGGCACCTAAAACGTACTACTTGCAGTTATTCATATACTAGATGCAACCACTTTCCCATTTATACACAGATTCTATATATTTTTTTTATAAATTACTGATTATTTTTTAATCGCTTTTTTTTATTTTTTATGGGAATGTATAATTTTGTATCAATCTAATGTCTGAGCTTGTTACACCGATCAATGAATGTGCCAAGATCATACATGTGAATTAAGCCATCTGTATTTTCTGATAAGTGAGTCATAATGGAAGTGTATGTACATGAAGAGAGAATAGTCTTTGTCTGGCGATATTTGCTGTACATTGTTTTTTGCTTTTTCCGGTCTGATTACCACGGTTTGCAATGTTGATTTGCTCCACTGATTGTTCACATGCTTTTCTGGGTGTATTACAGTTAAAGGAAGTTAATCTTATAAACTATTTGAAATGATGAGCACTGTTCAGTCAAATAAAAAAGATTCATATACAAAAGTTTATTTATTTTTTTTTCTTATGAAATATTGGATAATTTCTCGCATAAATAGGAGGACAAATATTATAATAGAAGTTAAATATCTATCATATATGATCTGATTCTTGGCAGCTTCATTGCATTGGGCTGATGCCCTCCATACCAGTAAGTGACTGAAGTTGAGATGTAGTAAATGTCAATTTTAGGGTTTGATGTATCATGGATTATAATGCTCAGTGGTTAGCATTGTTACTTTGCAGCTCTGGGGTCTTGGATTCAAATCCCACCAGGAGCAGTGTGCATGCGTTTTTTTTTTCTCTCCCCTTATGTTCTCCCTGTGTTTTTGGGGGTTTACTCCCAACACTTCAAAGACCTACTGATGGGAAAGTTAGATTGTGAGCCCCAATGGATCATAATGATATCTGTAAAGTGCTGCAGAATTCATGGCGCTATATAAGAAAAGCATAATAAATACATTATCAAGGTAATGTTTGGTATGTGTTTATACCATCAGACTTTTATACATTTCTTAAAGGAAACCTGTGATCAGGATTTAGCCCTTTAAAATAAAAGGCATGTGCAGGATTTCAATAAAAGTAGCCGAAGCTGGCGCATGTGCAGATTGAGATTTCTGCTCTGAACTGAGCGGAGACCTTGATCTGCGTATGCACCGCTTCCGGCGCCATGTTATTGAAGTTTCGAGCACGTGCCGCCCACACAATGATTGTGGTGGAGCTAAATCTTTAAAAAGCTGGCAGGTCACTAAATAATCAGTGACCTGCACAACAAACAGAGGAGGCTGGTAGGGGGTGGGATTGGGTGGTGGAGAACAAGACCCTGCCCCCACTTCCCACCCCGAAGCACACAAGACTTAATTTTCTGAAAACTGCATATGGAGAGTATTAACCCCTTTACAGCCTGTGCCGTATTTGTACACACAGTATGTAACCCCCAGTCCAGTGAGGGTTCTGCTGCTGAGCCCACACTGAACCGGGCACATGTCAGCTGATTCTTACAGCTGACATGTGCCCACAACAGCTGCGGGTGGAATCGCAATCCACCCGCGGCTGTTAACATGTTAAATGCCGCAAGCACGTCACTTACCCCGTCACGTGATTGTGGGTCACTGATAGGTGGGCATGACAACCCTGGGTCTGCAGCAGACCCCAGTGGTTGTCATGAGCTGATCGCTATGAGCGCCACCTAGTGGTCGGTGCTCATAGCACAGGAGCATTTCTGCTACATAGAGGTGATCTGCTGATCACCTCTATGTAGCAGAGGCGATCAGACAAGTGCTGCTTCTAGTCTCCTATGGAGACTATAGAAGCAAGCAAAAAGTGAAAAATTTTTTTTATATTTTTTAAAAATTTATTTTTAAAAACCAAAGTTTAAATCATCCACCTTTCGCCCCATTCAAAATAAAATAATTAAAAAAAACGCATACACATATTTGGTATCGCCACGTTCAGAATCACCCAATCTATCAATATTAAAAAAAAATTAATCCGATCGTAAACGGCGTAACGAGAAAAAAATTCTAAACGTCAGAATTACGTTTTTTGGTTGCCGCAATATTGCAGTAACGGGCGATCAAAACATCGGATCTACCCCAAAACAGTATCAATAAAAACTTCAGCTCGGCATGCAAAAAATAAGCCCTCACCCGGCCCCAGATCCCAAAAAATGGATTCACTATGGGTCTTGGAAAATGGTGTTGTTTTTTTTTTTTTTTTTTTTTTTTTTTTTTTTAGCAAACTTTGGAATTTTTTTTCACCACTTAAATAAAAAAGAACCTATACATGTTTGGTGTCTACGAACTCGTAATGACCTGGAGAATAATAATGGCAGGTCAGTTTTAGCATTCAGTTAACGTGGTTTAAAAAAAAAAAAAAAAAAAAAAAAAAAAAAACTGGTATTGCACTTTTTTTTTTTGCAATTTCACCGCACTTGGAATTTTTTTTTTTTTCCCGTACACGATATGGTAAAACTAGTAATGGCGTTGAAAAGTACAACTCGTCCCGCAAAAAATAATCCCTCACACGGCCATATTGACCAAAAAATTAAAACGCTATGGCTCTGGGAACAAGGGGAGCAAAAAACGAAAATGCAAAAATGGAAAATCCCAAGGTTGCGAAGGACTACCACTGAGCGGATCCCTTCACATCAGGTATCTTATTAGTCAGCATCACAGCGCCATTATAGCCATGCCTTTAGTTTATAGGGCTAAATCCTGCTGACAGGTTTCCTTTTAAAGGAGATTCCAGGTTTGGCATGAAAAGTCTGTAGTTACTCTGGCTGCAGAACTGTGAATCTTTACAGCGTTCACATTGTGCACTGTCAGGATTCTCCAGTGCTAGGCCTGAGAGCGGGCGGTCATGTTACTGCAAGTATGCAATATGCATACTCCCGGCCACATTCCGACTAGACGTGCACGGCCTTGCTCAATTCACTTGTATTGAATGAGGCCGCGCATATCTAGACATCCAGGCAGTATGTGGCCAGGAGTATGCATATTGCATACTTGAGGCCGCATGGTCGCTCTGCCTTTTGAGGATTCTCTGGTACCAGCAGCAAGACACTCCGTGTGTGTTGCGAGGATTCCGGAGTCTGCAGTCATTCTGTGACTTCAGTGATGAGCCTGGACAACCCCTTTTTTAAATAATTGTCCAGGGTAGGGGATATTACTACAGGAAGGGGACATTACAGGATGCGGATATTACTAGGGGCTGGGACCTATTACATTACAAGATAGATGCCAGGATGGAGGGCATTATTGCAGGGGCCCTTAAATCTGACCAACATTAAGGGGGTGGGGAGGGGGGCTGTTCACATTTTACACCTATGCCCAAAGAACTATAGGTATGCCATTACCGGCCAAGGAATGTCACATTGCCTGGGTCCAGCTGCAACTGGGTGCCAATGTGGATGCCAGCAAAGTAGTGCAAATCCTTTTTTTTTTTTTTTTTTTTTTTTTTTTTTTTTTTTAAAACCACTGGAATGTAGCAGGGGGATCCTGCCTTAAAATGGATATTCCTTATTTGGTATGCTGCTTTTTATGTACGGGAAGTATATCATGGCTAAAAATCTGTACCAGGGTTGCCAACTGGTTTGTTTCTTGACAGTGCAATAAAGAGAGCTAATGTTTTTACATACAGTGAAAGCTTTAATACCGGTAATACATGATGAGATCTGAAGACATGAGCTGCAGTCACTGTGAACTAAAATTATAACTAGTCATAATTTGTACATGTTTTGTCAGCTTCAAAAAACATCATGGCTTTATACCCCCTTTTTTTTTTTTTTTTTTTTTTTTTTTTTTTTTTTTTTTGACAGTTGGCAACTCTGGTCTATATTCCCAGCAGACATAATGACACAAGAAATGTGCATTTTGGCTAGTAAGGATGCTGAAAGAATACACTGAACACCTAGTTCAAGTGTGGCGTACTCATGAGGAGAGTGCTCTCCTTGCCTTATCTTGCCCCTTTTTGCAGTGACTTGCAGGCTGCCGTGTTTTACATGCATACAATGCAGCCTGTAAAGATGATGGACTCGTAAATTACCTCAAGTTGTCCCCTGACATCAGAAAATTGGTGTCAAAATCTTAGGTCATTTGCAAACACTTTAAAAGGAACCTGTCACAAAGTTTGGCTGATATGAGACTGTCACCACCCTTCAGCCCTGATATATACAGCATTATAGAATGCCATATATGTCTCCAACCCGACCTGCAAGACGAGGACCTTTTATTATACTCACCTGGGGGAGCGGTCCGGTCTGAGGGGCAGTGCTTATCTTGGTCTGGCTCTTCCCTTTCTTGAGATCATCGTCCTCCTTCTTGCTTCGTGTGGATGATGCATCCTTACGTCATCCACACCTTCTCCCAGGTATCATGCTCCTGCGCAGGCGCATTTCTCTGCCCTGACTATGGCAGAGCAAAGTACTGCAGGGTGCATGTGTGGCACCCCTGAGGGTTCAGTCGCAGGTAAGATGGGAGTGCTGCACAGAACCCCAACCACCTACATCCAACACCCACCTCCATTCTTGTCTTGCAGGTTGGATTGGGGGCTTATACAGCATTCTATAATGCTGTATATATCAGGCCTGAAAATTGGTGGTTGTCTTATAGCAGTCAAACGTGGTGACAGGTTCCATTTTAAAGAGAATGTCAGCAGGATTTTGCTAAGTAAACTACATGCATTGTCATGTTGCTGCTGTTACACCAATTAAAATGATACCTGTCGTGACGAAATCAGTTTTGAAGTTTTCATTTAATATGTGCGTGCTTCGGGGCGGGCCTGTCGGCAGGTCTTTTCTTGGTGCTCTAGGCCAGAGCCATGTTTACATTAATATGGAGATGAGCTGTTAAGATCTATGGCCTGGACATAAATCTCCCTGAGAATCTGCTTCCAGAGCTCATTTTAAATAAAAGGGGGCATTACTAGTGTGAGACATGTAGATCAGGAGACCAGACTGTCAAGTCATTACATGGCTCACACTGGTAACGATCCCTCTTTATTTAAAACAATCTCAAGATCTATGGGCTGGACATAGCTCTCCCAAACAGCTCATTTACATATTAAGAAAAACATGGAATTCTATGCAATAAGACATCGGATCGCAGATATCGCTGTGTAATTTTCTTAAGCTTCTGCCTAACAGGGTTAATTCTACTGACAGATTCCCTTTAAACATGTTAGTATTACATGGAGTGCTGGTAAATGTAGATGAATGACATCAGGGAGAAACAAAGTTACTTGCTTCTCTTCACACTGCGGTTTTAATACAAGGAAACAGAGCTGGCTGATGGAAATGCACTTCAGTAACATCCATTCTTTGGTTAATTATTACAAAATGGCCTTCAGAACCGGGCAGCTCACATCACCAAATCATGTACAGTACAGACCAAAAGTTTGGACACACCTTCTCATTTCAAGATTTTTCTTTTTTTTCATGACTATGAACATTGTACATTCACACTGAAGGCATCAAAACTATGAATTAACACATGTGGAATTACAGTGGTGGCCAAAAGTATTGGCACCCCTGCAATTCTGTCAGATAATACTCAGTTTCTTCCTGAAAAGGATTGCAATAACAAATTCTTTGGTCTTTTATTATCTTCATTTAATTTGTCTTCAATGAAAAAACATAAAAAGAATTGTCCTAAAGCCAAATTGGATATAATTCCACACCAAACCTAAAAAAGAGGGTGGACAAAAGTATTGGCACTGTTTGAAAAATCATGTGATGCTTCTCTAATTCCTGTAATTAACAGCACCTGTAACTTACCTGTGGCACCTAACAGGTGTTGGCAATAACTAAATCACACTTGCAGCCAGTTAACATGGATTAAAGTTGACTCAACCTGTGTCCTTGTGTGTACCACATTGAGCATGGAGAAAAGAAAGAAGACCAAAGAACTGTCTGAGGACTTGACTTGAGAAACCAAATTGTGAGGAAGCATGAGCAATCTCAAGGCTACAAGTCCATCTCCAAAGACCTGAATGTTCCTGTGTCTTCCGTGCGCAGTGTCATCAAGAAGTTCAAAGCCCATGGCACTGTGGCTAACCTCCCTAGATGTGGACGGAAAAGAAAAATTGACAAGAGATTTCAACGCAAGATTGTGTGGATGGTGGATAAAGAACCTCGACTAACATCCAAACAAGTTCAAGCTGCCCTGCAGTCCGAGGGTACAACAGTGTCAACCCGTACTATCCGTCGGCGTCTGAATGAAAAGGGACTGTATGGTAGGATACCCAGGAAGACCCCACTTCTTACCCCGAGGACATAAAAAAGCCAGGCTGGAGTTTGCCAAAACTTACCTGAGAGAGCCTAAAACGTTTTGGAAGAATGTTCTCTGGTCAGATGAGACAAAAGTAGAGCTTTTTGGGAAAAAGCATCAACATAGAGTGTACAGGAAAAAAAAGGCATTCAAAGAAAAGAACACGGTCCCTACAGTCAAACATGGCGGAGGTCCCCTGATGTTTTGGGCTTGCTTTGCTGCCTCTGGCACTGGACTGCTTGACCGTGTGCATGGCATTATGAAGTCTGAAGACTACCAACAAATTTTGCAGCATAATGTAGGGCCCAGTGTGAGAAAGCTGGGTCTCCCTCAGAGGTCATGGGTCTTCCAGCAGGACAATGACCCAAAACACACTTCCAAAAGCACTATAAAATGGTTTGAAAGAAAGCACTGGAGACTTCTAAGGTGGCCAGCAATGAGTCCAGACCTGAATCCCATAGAACACCTGTGGAGAGATCTCAAAATGGCAGTTTGGAGAAGGCACCCTTCAAATATCAGGGACCTGGAGCAGTTTGCCAAAGAAGAATGGTCTACAATTCCAGCAGAGCATTGTAAGAAACTCATTGATGGTTACCGGAAGCGGTTGTTCGCAGTTATTTTGGCTAAAGGTTGTGCAACCAAGTATTAGGCTGAGGGTGCCAATACTTTTGTCTGGCCCATTTTTGGAGTTTTGTGTGAAATGATCAATGATTTGATTTTTGCTTCATTCTCTTTTGTGTTTTTTCCTTGCAAGCAAATTAAATGAAGATAATAAGACCAAAGAATTTGTGATTGCAATCATTTTCAGGAAGAAACTGAGTATTATCTAACAGAATTGCGGGGGTGCCTATACTTTTGGCCACCACTGTATATACTTAACAAAAAAGTGTGAAACAACTGAAAATATGTCTTATATTCTAGGTTCTTCAAAGTAGCCACCTTTTGCTTAGATGACTGCTTTGCACACTCTTGGCATTCTCTTGATGAGCTTCAAGAGGTAGTCACCGAAAATGGTTTTCACTTCACAGGTGTGCCCTGTCAGGTTTAATAAGTGGGATTTCTTGCCTTATAAATGGCGTTGGGACCACCAGTTGTGTTGTGCAGAAGTCTGGTGGATACACCGCTGATAGTCCTACTGAATAGACTGTTAGCTGCTTTTTTCTTGCCATAATACAAATTCTAAGTAAAGAAAAACGAGTAGCCATCATTACTTTAAGAAGTGAAGGTCAGTCAGTGCGAAAAATTGGGCAAACTTTGAAAGTGTCCCCAAGTGCAGTTTCAAAAACCATCAAGCGCTACAAAGAAACTGGCTCACATGAGGACCGCCCCAGGAAAGGAAGACCAAGAGTCACCTCCGCTTCTGAAGATAAGTTTATTCGAGTCACCAGCCTCAAAAATCGCAGGTTAACAGCAGCTCAGATTAGAGACCAGGTCAATGCCACATAGAGTTCTAGCAGCAGACACATCTCTTCAACAACTTAAGAGGAGACTTTGTGCAGCAGGCCTTCATGGTAAAATAGCTGCTAGGAAACCACTGCTAAGGACAGGCAGCAAGCAGAAGAGACTTGTTTGGGCTAAAGAACACAAGGAATGGACATTAGACCAGTGGAAATCTGTGCTTTGGTCTGATGAGTCCAAATTTGAGATCTTTGGTTCTAACCACCGTGTCTTTGTGCGACGCAGAAAAGGTGAACGGATGGACTCTGCATGCCTGGTTCCCACCGTGAAGCATGGAGAAGGAGGTGTGATTGTGTGGGGGTGCTTTGCTGGTGACACTGTTGGGGATTTATTCAAAATTGAAGGCATACTAAACCAGCATGGCTACCACAGCATCTTGCAGCGGCATGCTATTCCATCCGGTTTGCGTTTACACTGTGTTCCAAATTATTATGCAAATAATATTTTCTCAGATTTTCCCAAATTACCTATATGAATTGCAGTCATTGTAATTTTCCAGTCAAGTAACTATTAGAGTACAATTGAAAGGTTTTTGTACAAACTGCCTATGATAACAATATATTATTAAAAAAATAAAAAACTCAAACTGCACTCAAAATGCATGTTCCAAATTATTATGCACAGCAGAGTTTTCAACCTTTTCATTTTAATAAAAAACAAAAAAATGGTCATTTTTGAAATTATAAGCATTAGCAGGTTATTACAAACTGAAATCAAACAGTTTTCAACTCAAAACTTTATTCTAGGTGATGTTACATTTGCACATAGGACCGCTTGTTCGAAAGGAGCTTCTGAACTGTCTCGTCCATTGAATTTGTCAGGTTTTGGATGGTTTCTGCTTCAATTGTTTTGCATGAGGACAGAATACCCTCCCAGAGCTGTTGCTTAGATGTGAACTGCCTCCCGCCATCATAGACACTCCTTTTGATGACGCTCCAGAGGTTCTCAATGGGGTTGAGGTCAGGGGAGCATGGGTGCCACACCATAAGTTTGTCCCCTTTTATGCCCACAGCAGCCAGAGATGCGTATGTGTTATGTGCAGCATGAGACGGGGCATTATCATGCATGAAATGATCTCGATGGTCCAGATGGATGGAGTGGAGGATGGCTGGTTGATGGACACCCCATGCAAACACGGCTACGGCGCTAACAAGGAGGAGGTGGAGTACTGTTTTGGGCTGGAATCATGGGGAGAGAGCTTGTTGGCCCTTTTAGGATCCCTGAAGGGGTAAAGATGAACTCCATAATGTATGTGGAGTTTCTCAAACAGCACTTCCTTCCATGGTTCAAGTAGAAGAACCGTGCATTCCGCAGCAAGATCATTTTCATGCATGATAATGCACCGTCTCATGCTGCACATAACACATCTGCATCTCTAGCTGCTATGGGCATAAAAGGGGACAAACTTATGGTGTGGCACCCATGCTCCCCTGACCTCAACCCCATTGAGAACCTCTGGAGCATCATCAAAAGGAGTGTCTATGATGGCGGGAGGCAGTTCACATCTAAGCAACAGCTCTGGGAGGGTATTCTGTCCTCATGCAAAACAATTCAAGCAGAAACCATCCAAAACCTGACAAATTCAATGGACGAGACAGTTCAGAAGCTCCTTTCGAACAAGCGGTCCTATGTGCAAATGTAACATCACCTAGAATAAAGTTTTGAGTTGAAAACTGTTTGATTTCAGTTTGTAATAACCTGCTAATGCTTATAATTTCAAAAATGACCATTTTTTTGTTCTTTATTAAAATGAAAAGGTTGAAAACTCTGCTGTGCATAATAATTTGGAACATGCATTTTGAGTGCAGTTTGAGTTTTTTATTTTTTTAAAAATATACTGTTATCATAGGCAGTTTGTACGAAAACCTTTCAATTGTACTCTAATAGTTATTTGACTGGAAAATTACAATGACTGCAAGTCATATAGGTAATTTGGGAAAATCTGAGAAAATATTATTTGCATAATAATTTGGAACACAGTGTAGTTGGACCATCATTTATTTTTCAACAGGACAATGACCCCAAACACACCTCCAGGCTGTGTAAGGGCTATTTGACCAAGAAGGAGAGTGATGGAGTGCTACGCCAGATGACCTGGCCTCCACAGTTACCAGATCTGAACCCAATCGAGATGGTTTGGGGTGAGCTGGACCGCAGAGTGAAGGCAAAAGGGCCAACAAGTGCTAAGCATCTCTGGGAACTCCTTCAAGATTGTTGGAAGACTATTTCCGGTGACTACCTCTTGAAGCTCATCAAGAGAATGCCAAAAGTGTGCAAAGCAGTCATCAAAGCAAAAGGTGGCTACTTTGAAGAACCTAGAATATAAGACATATTTTCAGTTGTTTCACACTTTTTTGTTAAGTGTATAATTCCACATGTGTTAATTCATAGTTTTGATGCCTTCAGTGTGAATGTACAATTTTCATAGTCATGAAAATACAGAAAAATCTTTAAATGAGGTGTGGCCAAACTTTTGGTCTGTACTGTAAGTTATTACCATGTTATTCTCTGTAGTTCAGTACTGCATGCAGTCACTGTATATGACGCATCTAAAACGATCAGTGGAGGAGCGCTCTGCATAATGAAATAAGATACATGTGCCGCAAAAGGACTCCACATGGAAACCGGCATCACGTACATGTATTCAGATCTCATTCTACTTTCTCTACATGTATTTAGTGTTATTATAAACCATTAATTAGAGATGAAAATGGAGGGGGTGGGGGGTTGGTGGGTCTTATGGTCCGAATACAGTCTTACCGAGGAGCTGCGGTCGTGGTGGAGCGGGATCGCAAGGAAGCGGGGTCTTTCTGTCCAGAAGCTGGCGGCTGCAGAAACTGTGCGGTGCTCTGGGCCCAGTATCGGCAGTCAGGCAAAGCTTTCCCGGCGGCCGCATGTGCAGACTGGGATCTCAGCCCAGCAGAGGTCTCTACTGCTCATGCGCTGCCTCCGGCGGCCATCTTCCTGAAGCCATGGGCCTCAGGGAAATGGCTGCTGAGAACTCAGTCTGCGCATGCGCAGGCTTATGCGCCTATTTTCCTGTAGACCAAGGCTTCTGGAAGATGGCCGGCAGAAAAGCAGTGCACTGCACTCTGCTTCACCGCCGAAACCGGGCCCACAGCATCTCACCACTACTACCGCCTGAGGGAGGGACCCAGCTTCCTGCTATGCCACTCCACCACCACAACTCCCTTCTGCTGGGGCACCACCTTCTCCCACCCAGGACCCTCTGCAATGCTACACTTCTGCCGGCTTCTTGAGGGACCATGCCTCCTGTGACCCTCTCTCCACCGCCCCCCCAGATAAAAGACCTCCTCGGACTATAAGACAGACCCATATCTTATAAAATTTTTTTTCCCATTTTCACCCCCAAAACTTGGGTTGCGGCTTATGGTCTGGTGGGTCTTATAGTCCGAAAAATACGGTATTCGAGTGGAATTGAATTCTATTAGATTCTTGTAAAATTCAATGTTAGTTAAAATGCAGATTTATTTAGTATTTTGTCTTCCATGTGAATACAGCAAAATGGCACAGCTAGCCGCCATTTCTCTGAACTATAATGGGCCACCAAAAGGTTAAAAAAACAAAACAAAACATTCTTAAACTCTCCATACTGCTCACCTTTCCGGCCCTTCCACTAGTCACCGCCACCCATCCCGTCTTTGTCGCATCTCCTGATTCCCCCCACAGATTGCGATGTAATCTTTGGACCTCTCACATTGTACTACACATCATGCTGTCATGGCGCTCGGGGAATTCTGCGCATGCGAGCATGAAGGGAACATCATAAGATCATTAAGTCGATGACCTCCTACATGCTTGCACAGAACCATACTGGATGCCATAACAGCAAGAAGTCTGGCACAGAATGAAAGGCCTGAAGACGCGAACACAAACTGCGAGGATCACAAGATTCGGGGAGGACCGGGTGGGTGGTGAGTAGAGGAGGGACTGAAAAAGTGAGCCAGACTGGCAATTCTAGTAAATGTCAGATGGGCTGGTCCGTCCGTGGACCGCATTGCCTTGCTGTTAACAGCATCAGGAAAGGAGGCACAGGGTCATTATTATATGGGGTCAAGTGGGAATATTATTAAAGGAGACACGAGGGGGCATTATTACTATATGGTGCTATAAGTAAGGAGACACAAGGGAGCATTATTATTATAAGGAGGCATGTGGATATTTTTTCTATAGGGTGCTGTATAACTGTAAGGAAGCACAGGGGAGCATTATTACTATGAGGAAGTACAGCGGAGACCTTTTATCTGTGTAGGGGCACAATAGGAGGGTAGTATTACTATATAGGGCAAGAAAGGGGCAATAATAGTATCTGGAGCACTGTTAATAGGACTATATGGTTTGTATAGATGTGGTAGCATGTGATGAGGCTCCTGGAAAAGCAGTAAAATAAAGATTTCTGTGTGTTTCATTTTGCAGGGACAAATCATGGATGGAAGAAAAGGTCATGGTGGTCTGAGCCGAATGCAAAGGAAAAGGAAAAATGAATGACGACAATCAGTGATAGCCTCACTGGTGAGAACCTGTACAGTACACACATACGGTTTGCAGAGCAATGGTGTAGAACTGAAATTACCATTATATGGTCATTGTATGGTGGTAATATCAGAGAATTCTCCGGTGCCAGGAATGGGTGGTCATATGACCACAAGTATTACGATTTGCATACATGTGGTGACGTGCTGACTATACATGCACGGTCTTGCTCAATACAAGTGAATTTAGCAAGGCCGAGTACGTTTAGTTTGAATGTGGCCGGAGGTGTGGAAATTGCATACTTGCAGTCACATGATGGCCAGCTTCCAATGATGTGAAGAATCCTGACAGCGCGCGCTGTGAAGATCCAGAAGTCTGAATTCACGTAGACTAAAATCAAGCCAGGACAACCCCTTTATCAGTATGGTGGTATTATTAATACTGTATATTCTGGAAATATTTGGTTATGGTTAGTTGGTATTTGTCTGTTATATTTCAATATTATTGTAGTATTATTATAAAAATCTTATATAGCTTATATAGCGATACTATTGATATTATTAGAAATATTGGTCTTGTAGTAAATCTTTATTTACTGCAGGCAGGGTAATATTAGGAATAGATATCCCCATCTGGAGCTCGGGGGTGGGGACACCATGGGCCTATGTGCTTTCAAATGCCAGGGCTGAATTTCAGTCCCAGTCCATCCCCGGAGGAGAGTGAGCATAAATAATCTTTCATTTTTTTTTTTTAATATCATGTTTATTATGCTCTGAGGGCTATAGAGACTTACATTTCTACATTTGCAGAGAATAAATGTGTGCACACAATAACTATTTACTGCCGACATTTCTGCAGCAAATACTGAAGTGTTGGCAGAAAAAAAAGCATCTTAAAATCTGCACGTTTTTGCTGTATTTTTGCATGTGTTTGGGGTTTTTTTGGATGCATTTTTTCCTAGTCATTACTAGAATGGGTGAAAAATGATGAAAGAACTGACATGCTGTAGATTTAGCACTGAGATTACTGAAACGTCATTCACTATACATGGTTATTTTTTTTTTCATCCAGATCAGTCCCTATTCACACTCTGCAATATACATATATCTCATTCCCGAAAATTATATTATTATTTTTTTCAATAACCCCACATGTTTGCCTATATAGATAATTCTTCTATTCAAAGCAACCATTATTCTCACCTTGTATTATGTTTTGTATATACAATTAATTTTTATGAAATACATTAATTTTTTTTGCATCGCTCACATGCACGAATAAATCTCCTTTAGTAGAATTCACAGGCATTAATAAAGTGCCTGTGAATTCCATCATAAATTTCCAAGGCATTTGTACTACTTCCTTTGGCACAATTCACACTCCCTAACAAAATCAACGTTGTCTAATGCTATTTCCAACAATATTGTGTTCTTTTTACTGACCACTATATAGGCTAAATATTATATATTCTTTGAATAATCTGACCAACATGCATTCAATGCTATATACTACTTTCTCTGGTACTATTCACGTTCATTGATAAATAATATGCTGCAGAAATTGCAAAAAAATGCAATTCTGACATTGTTTTTTGGTAATTATTTTTCCATTGTTCATTGTGTGGTAAAAATGATCTGCCAATATGATTCTACTCATCAGTACAATTATAGTGATATCAAACTTGTCCAGTATTTTTTATTTTAGTAATGAAATAAAAATGGAAACTTGTTTAAAAAATTTTTTGATTGTTTCGCCATTTTCCAAGACGCGTAATGTTTTCATTTTTCGGTCCATGGAACTGTGTGAGGGTTCATTTTTTTGTGAGGTGAGACAAAATTATATCATTTTGGGGTAGATATGAGATTTTGGTCTCTTCTTAGAGCATTTTTTGCAGTGTTGCGGCAGCCCCAAAAAATGAAAATTTCATCATTTAGATTTTTTTTTGTTTATGGTGTTAATTTTAGATTTTAGATTAATTTTATATTTGGATTACTTTTATATTTTGATAGATTGAACTTTTATGGATTCGGTTATGCTACTTATGGTGTGTTTTTTTTTATTCTTTAATATCATCTTTATTTTTAAAGGAGGAAAGGGTGGATGATTGGAATTTTTATGTTTTTTTTTTTTTTTCCTTTTTACTGTTTGTTAGTCCCCTTAGGGGACTTGAACCTGCAATCATCCGATCGCTTGTACTATATACAGTAATACTACAGTATTGCTGTGTATAGCAAACATCATAGTCTCCTTTGAAGCCCACCCACAGGATGACAGGCATTGAGGTTTTCAACCGACCCCCAACCAATTGGCACAATGCCGATGGGCTCATAAAATGACGCATCCCCCCATGCTGTTAATGTTAGAGATTGACAACAGAAATCAACAGATTAACAGCCGTGGGCTCCACTCCACTCGCAACTGTTAGAAGCAGATCCTGGCTGTATGTCACTGCCATTATCTGCCGAGTATGGGGCGTGCTCATGAGTCTGCTCCATACACTCGCTCCTGACTTGCGTCGTACATGTATGGCGGATGTTGGTAAGGGGGTTGAAGGTTCGAAACGCGTAATAACTGTCATGGTTTATAGACTTTTTGCCTAATATTTTTATGGAATATTTTTTATGGATGAAGATGTTTTAATGATTTTAGAATCAACATTGATTTTTATCTACTCGTGTGTGCTGGATCCCCGACTACCTTGGAACCTTTTGTACCTTTGCGTGAAATTGATGCTTATAAGTGCTCCTATGCACTGTGTTTCCTGTGATTGCAGGCTGATAGGAGGGTGATTTAAAAAACATTTTTCTTTCTTTTTATGATTTAGCATCTAAAAGGGTTTACAAAAATGGTCAGAAATAAATGGGTACTGTACGCTCAAAAAAACGTTGCATAAATCAGTAGTCCAAGAAAAAAAGTCCTCCAGCCATGTTCCAAATAAAAAAGTAAAGCTTTATTTCAACATAGTAAAAAGATAAGACATTTTCAAGTAAATCTCAATGTAAAAGTTATTTTTCCTTTTACTACGAGTTTCAGACTGTAACTCAGTCATTATTGTTACACGTACGCCACCTAAGTTCAGATAGGGGCGAGACCGGTTACATGAATTCGTTGGATTCCTGGGGGAACCGTTACTCAGGGCGACCATAGTCTGCAGCTTCTCCTAGGCACACGATAGATTCAATTGCTGACCAAACACATATGACAAGAGTCCTTAGAAACGGTAGAACAGTAACATTTAATGAGGCACGGCCAGTGCAATTTAAGTGTCTCTTTAAGCAACAGGCTCCAGTAATAACAGTACAGTCTCCTTCACAGCACAGTAGTACACAGTCTATCTAGTAGCACAGTACAGCACAGTTTTAATGCATACACAACCACAGGCTTTTCCTTCACAAGGACTCAATACTACACAGCATTCTTTATCCTGCATGGAGATGGAGGGGGGGGTCTGATGAGGGAGATGATCCCTATGATAGGATTCCTTCCAGTCCTTATCTTTCTGCCCGATAGACTCCCTGAGCGAACAGTGCTGAGTATTATCTGACCTGTGTTTAGCTTCCCTCCTAACCTGAATTCTGTTCCCTTGCCTTATGTGATATGCAGATCATACACCACCTTTCTCTTCGGCTCTACAGTCATGGCCAAAAGTATTGAGAATGAGACAAATAGTAATTTTTCCAAAGTTTACTGCTTCATTTTTTGTAATGGCAATTTGCATATACTCCTGAATGTCAAACAGTGATCAGCTTAACAGCAATTACTGTACTTGCAAAGTCAATATTTGCCTAGAAAATGAACTTTAACCCCCAAAACACATTTCAACATCATTGCAGTCCTGACTTAAAAGGAACAGCTAACATCGTTTTAGTGATTGATCCATTAACACAGGTGTGGGTGTTGATGAGGACAGGGCTGGCGATCAATCAGTCATGATTAAGTAAGAATGACATCACTGGACACTTTAATAGGAGGCTGGTTCTTGGTATCATTGTTTCTTTTCAGTTAACCATGGTTATCTCTAAAGAAACACGTGCAGCCATCATTGCACTGCACAAAAATGGCCTAACAGGGAAGAGTATCGCAGCTACAAAGATTGCACCTCAGTCAACAATCTATCGCATCATCAAGAACTTCAAGGAGAGAGCTTCCATTGTTGTCAAAAAGGCTCCAGGGCGCCCAAGAAAGACCAGCAAGTGCCAGGACCGTATCTTAAAACTGTTTCAGCTGCGGGATCGGACTACCAGCAGTGCCGAGCTTGCTCAGGAATGGCAGCAGGCTGGTGTGAGTGCTTCTGCACGCACTGTGAGGCGGAGACTCTTTGAGCAAGGGCTGGTTTCAAGGAGGGCAGCAAAGAAGCCACTTCTCTCCAGAAAAAATATCAGGGACCGACTGATATTCTGCAAAAGGTACAGGGAGTGGACTGCTGAGGACTGGGGCAAAGTCATTTTCTCTGATGAATCCCCTTTTCGATTGTTTGGGACATCTGGAAAACAGCTTATTCGGAGAAGAAGAGGTGAGCGCTACCACCAGTCTTGTCTCATGCCAACTGTAAAGCATCCTGAAACCATTCATGTGTGGGGTTGCTTCTCAGCCAAGGGAATCGGCTCACTCACAGTCTTGCCTAAAAGCACAGCCATGAATAAAGAATGGTACCAGAATGTCCTCCAAGAGCAACTTCTCCCAACCGTCCAAGAGCAGTTTGGCGCCCAACAATGCCTTTTCCAGCATGATGGAGCACCTTGCCATAAAGCAAAGGTGATAACTAAATGGCTCATGGAACAAAACATAGAGATTTTGGGTCCATGGCCTGGAAACTCCCCAGATCTTAATCCCATTGAGAACTTGTGGTCAATCATCAAGAGACGGGTGGACAAACAAAAACCAACAAATTCTGGCAAAATGCAAGCATTGATTATGCAAGAATGGACTGCTATCAGTCAGGATTTGGTCCAAAAGTTGATTGAGAGCATGCCAGGGAGAATTACAGAGGTCTTGAAGAAGAAGGGGCAACACTGCAAATATTGACTTGCTGCATTAACTCTTTCTAACTGTCAATATAACCTATTGGTACTCATAATATGATTGCAATTATATTTCTGTATGTGATATAAACATCAGACAAACACTAATAAAAACCAGAGGCCAGCAGATCATGTGAAAATATAATTTTGGTGTCATTCTCAAAACTTTTGGCCATGACTGTAGCCAGACAGTAAACAACTTCCCCACAATCCCCCTGGGGCTCTGCTAAAACACTTCCTGTCTCCTGCACATGTGTTACTTCTAATAGTTGCTGGATGCTTTTGAAGCAACAGCACTACTTCTGCATGTCACATTATTCATGGATACTATTGTAGGAAAAGGCAAAATAACTTTTACATTGGGATATCCTTGAAGATGCATTACTTACAAGTTGAATCCCCGGCTTCTCCAGAATTGCCTCTCTGCTACTTCCCAAAAATCTCTGTTTACAGAGCTGCAGCAGTACTGGCATGACATAACTGCTGCAGCCAATCACTGGCCTCAGTGAGGGTGCTGAGGTCAGCAGTCACGTGTTATGAACTGGACATCGCTACTTTTACCTTAGGTATGTATTATTGCACCTTGTGTATTACATTCATCCCAATATGATGTATGCAGTGCACAAATAGCCATACCATACCATGCCTAACAAAAGTTGCCACACTGTATGACTCCCAAAGCACAATCATACAGTATATGACTAGTAGCACAATAATCATGGCTAATGGAATCAACACAGTCCGCACCTCTGGCACTGCTGCCTGATATCGATGCTGGATGAACGGACACTCTCTCCACACGTAGTTAAAAAATTCAGAGCATTTCAGAGTGGGACCGGCTCCTTCATCAGGTGCATACACTTTTATGAGCACCCTGAATGGGTCCTGTGCGCAATCTGTACCCTTTGGAAATAGACAAGTTAAAAGTAAAAAAGAAACCAAAGAATCCATAGCTAAATAAAATGCTAAAAAGAAGTGTTTAAGTGTACTAAAATAAGAGATTATTGAACAATCATTAACCCCTTGTGTGCCTATCGTATCCGGAATAGCGTTCGTACTTTTGACATGTACAAACAAATTAAATTCTAAAATTAAAAAAAATATGTATACATTTTCTGAATGTAGATACCTGACACATTATCAAGATGCCAATCAGCATTTTATACAATATACACAGGCACCTTCATGCAATTTTGTGCCAAAGTGAAATTCTTTTTGCAAAAGATGCATAAAAAAGGATATTAGTAGCTAAAAGTGTAACTCAAACAGAAAACTAGATACACCACACCTCTATAAAATGGAAGTTTAACTTGATACCCTTCCTAACGAGCTTTTTTTGCTGTCTTATTGATGACTGCATATGCCTAAAAATTATTTTATAATTTTTCAATATGCCAATTAGTGGGTGACTAGTCATGGGGCCGTTGTTTTCCCCAGACTGATTCTCCCAAAATTATACTATCACACCCCCTGTGGGTGATAGTAACATGATTTGCAAGAGCGACGTCACCATTGGCTCTTTTCAAAATGCTGTCTTCTTGACAATGAGTAGAGAAGTAGGACAAAAGTTGCAAAGCTGGTTGAGTCCTGCCTCACTGCGGAGGGCATGATTAGGACAGATTAGGCTGGGCACTACTGTCTCCTATGAATGTAAGTTAAAAGAGCCCTGGCCTGAGGAAGGCATCTATCTATAAGAAGCTGAAATGTGTAGTCTTGTAGCCTGATGTTGTTGAACAATATCCTTGACTGATTCTCTACTTCTGCAGCACTATTTTTCCCATTTTTTTCTTTTTTCTTTCTTTTACTTTTTATTAACTACTTTTTACACCTAGGCCTGCAATGATGACAAGAGGACATCTTCTATATATCTATAGAGAAAAGAAAATGTAGTCATCATAGCTGTTGATTCTTTACTGTAAAAGCAGTGAGATTATGGAACTCTCTGCTGTAACGTGTTAAAGGGAATCTGTCAGCATTTTTTTCTTGTCTGAACTAAGGCTAGTACCTTAATAAACACCTCTGCTGCATTCCATAAAAGGGTATATAACCCTCTGACTCCCCCTGTATACCACCCAAAAAACTTTTGGCTCTATGTAAAGCCTGCCGGTCCAGTCCGATAGGAGTCCTTGCTGAGGCGTCTAGCCCTCCTACCAGCTTCTGATCCCCGTCCTCCTCCTCTGATTGATTTGGATGATGCCTCCTGTGTCATCCACATAGCCGGGTGAAATCTCACACCTGCGAAGAGACATTGTTGGCTTGTGCCTGCGCTCTTTGCCCTGCCCTACTGTGGGCAAAGCTTAAAACATAACAGCGAATGTGCCTTACTGCGAGCAGAGATTAAAACATAACAGCGTATGCACCCTACTGTGGGCAGAGACTAAAACATAAGAGCGCATGCGCCCTGCTGCAAGCAGGGCCTAAACATAAGTGCGCATATGCCCTTATGTTTTAGGCTCTGCCCATAGTAGGGCAGAGCAAAATGCACAGGCGCAAGCCAGCGATGTCTCTTCGCAGGCGTGAGATTTCACCCGTCTATGTGGATGTGGGTTTTATACCTCTTTATGGAATGCAGCACAGGCGCTGATTAAGGTTCTAATGTTAGTTCAGACATGACAAAACTGGTGACAGCTTCCCTTTAAAGGGAATCTGTGCAGCCCTGGCGGGGCCTCTGTGGCCATGGTACTGGTGAATGGCGGTCCGAGTGCTGGTGTGGTCTGACCGGGGACGCGAGACAGTCTTTGTCAATTGTGTGGGTTAATAATAAAATAATTAAAAGGTTTGTGACGCCAGTTGGGATGTATGGCCGGGCACTGATGAAGGCCCCTGGGAGTTAGATGGTGATGAGCAATGCCAGATGATTAACCCTTCCCAACCCAGGCTGGCTCCCAGGGGAGTTGGAGCAGGAATGGCGCAGCAGAGAATAATCAACTTTAGATGGGGTAATAATCAGTTTGTATCTTTTACTGGAGTTCTACCGTTCCAGAAGCTTCTATGCAGTTCACATACAGAGTTTTGGTCAGACCTGCATGGTGAGGGTTCAGATTCTCTGCTGTGAGGTTGTGTAGTCTTCCTGCTGCTAATCATATCTCTAGTAAATGCTTCCTTGGACCCTAGAGATCCAAGATAGTAAGGTACTGGATCTGAGATCCCTTCCAGCCAGCAGTCAACATGAATCCTGTCAGAACACTCACTTTCTCTTGCAGCAGTGTCTTTGACTCCATGCAGTTACTGAGCTCCCAGGTAAAACACTTCACTGCTCGTTATATGAAAATCAAGCAGACTCACAGTTTAGCACAGGCTCTGGAAGTCTCTGTGCTCCAAGGACTGGATTCTGCCTTGTGCAGCTTGCCCTTGCAGAGAGCACACTTCTCGCCCATGCACAGGGAACTCCATGATGCTGCTTTCTTCCTCACACTACAACTACTCAAGCACCTCCTTACCTCTCTAAGGGATCATGCTCAACTTCCTGATTTGGACAAAAGTGCACAATCCTGCAGTAAGGGATCGGGTAACAATGTGTGTATGTAATGAAAGCAGCAGAGAACTTACCCTCACCATAACTGGCAATACATATGAACCACATTACACATGCAGGCATTTTGTGGCACCTCAAACATGGGTGCCACAAATCCGTCAGCAGGGTTTTGCTATGTAATTTGAGGACAGCATGAGGTAGGGGTAAAACACTGAATTTTACTATGTGACACATGTTCGGCTGTTTGGTGTTGTTTAATTAGACTGAAGGATTAATCACCTGGTGATTAACAATGCTGGACTATCAGGTACATAGGCAATGATCTGTCTTCCCCCTCCTGTAATAAGTAGCTCACAGTCTATAGCCATGTACAGTACATACATAGAACATGGTGTGGGCGGGGTTAGCTTTCTCAGCTCTGCTGCATTACTAAATCTAAAAGCTTTAATTTGTCAATGTGGCTACACCCTGGAAACTAGGTAATAGATTCTTGGATTCAGCATCTCTTTGCCTGCATCATGCTACTTTCAGATTGGTAGCAAAAACCTGCTGACAGATTCCGTTTAAATACTTGAAAGATTAAGGAGGGCCTCGATGCCTTTGCTGAAAAATATAATATTACAGGTTATCAGTAGTGTTGAGCGAACATGCTCGACACTGCTCGGTACTCGCCCGAGCATCACGCTACTCGGGATGTTCGGCGAGCACCGAGCATTTCCGGGTTACTCGGGCGGGAGCTCGGGTCTCCGCCCTGCATGTTTGGCGCTCTTTACAGAGCCAATGAACATGCAGGGATTGCCAGCCAGTCACTGTAATGCCGCAGCCATGTTGTTTGTGGGCATTACAGTGATTGGCTGGCCGCACAGCGTCACCTCGAGTATTTAAAACTGGGCGCCGCCATCTTGGACACAGTCGCTCCGGATCAGACAGTGTAGGGACAGCGCTGCTGATTTAGGGAGAGATATATCCTGCAAAATAGTTAGTGTAGGGTCTGTAAAGGCTGCCAGATCAAACAAACAGTCCTTCTCAGGACTAATATCCATCCCAGGTATATCAGGCAGGCAGGCAGGCAGGCTGTATAGGAGACACAGTGGTTATACCAGCAAACGCTGCATTACAGTCCTGTGTGCTGCTCCTGTTGCTGAAATTGCTTGACTTAGCTCCAGGTCCCGGGGGCCAGGAAAAATCCTTTTTTTTTATCAAAATCCTCTTTTTTTTTTCCTCCTTCACAATGTACAAATACCCATCTTATTAACCTTTTGGTGTCCCCCCCCCCCCCCCAAAAAAAAAGTGTGCCTCTGATTTTTCAGACACAAATATATCTGTTGAAAATAGTCTGGTGTAGGCCAGAGAAACAGAAGTGTGGTTTTGCAGTTCTATGGGCCATTTGTATCTAAAAAAAACAGTTTGAGTGTGTCGCTCACTGTTCAGCCGCAAATATATATATATTTTTAAAAGCCTGGTATACACCAGTAAAGTATTACTGTGGTTTTGATGTTCCACGGTAAAACATCTCTATTATCCTGTTTTTGCCATTTTTTGCTGTATAAAAATAATAATAGTGTCTCCCTGATTTTTCAGACACAAATATATCTGTTGAAAATAGTCTGGTGTAGGCCAGAGAGACAGAAGTGTGCTTTTGCTGTTCCACGGTAAAAAATCTCTATTATCCTGCTTTTTGCATTTTTTGCTGTAAAAAAAAAAAAAATAATAGTGTCTCCCTGATTTTTCAGACACAAATATATCTGTTGAAAATAGTCTGGTGTAGGGCCAAGAAATACAAGTGTGGTTTTGCAGTTCCACGGTACAAACCTCTGTATTATCCACTTTTGGGCCATTTGTATCTAAAAAAAACAGTTTGAGTGTGTCGCTCACTGTTCAGCCGCAAATATATATATATATATTTTAAAAAGCCTGGCATACACCAGTAAATTATAACTGTGGTTTTGCTGTTCCACGGTAAAAAATCTCTATTATTCAGATTTTGGTAGTTTTTTCCGTAAAGAAAAACAGTAGTGTCTCCTGACTGTTGTGACACAAAAATATATCTGTTGAAAATAGTCTTGTGTAGGCCCGACATCCCAGTGTGGTTTCGCAGTTCCACGGGTCAAATCGCTGTACTATCCAGTTTTGGGCCTTTGGTATCTAAAAAAAAAGCAGTTTGAGTGTGTCGCTCACTGTTCAGCCGCAAATATCTCTATTTAAAAAAGTGTGGTATACCCCAGTAAACAATAACTGTGGTTTTCCTCTTCCACGGTTCTAATCTACTCTTTATTACCCTTTTTCCATTGATAGTGCAAGTGTAAGCTATTTTACTTCATTTACAATGGGCAAGGCGCGTGGCAAGGGACGTGGAAGTGGACGTTCTGGTGATGGTTCGTGCAGAGGACGGGGCCGTGGCCAAGGCGAAAATGTGCCACAACCAACAGCCACATCTTCTCGCTCCCACTTCTTGACCGAATTACTAGGGAGGCACAGAACAACACCAGTATTGAGAACTGATCAGTGTGAACAGGTTATTAATTGGATAGCAGACAATACTTCCAGTTACCTGGGCACCACCACCTCCGGTCTGTCTTCCACACGGTCAACTCTTAGTAGCCGTGAGTCTCGACCGCATACTCCTCCTCACCCTGATGCTCCTTCCTCCCACCATGCCGAGTGTCGTCAGACAGCAAGTGATCCCACACTTGGACACTCTGAAGAGCTGTTCACTGGTCCATTTCCATATTTGGGCCCCTCGCCTGATACGCTTGAAGTGGTGGCAGAGGAGATCCCATCTTGCGATGCCCAAATATTTGAACAGCCATGGCCACAGGAAGTCGACGTTGGCAATCTGTCACAAGAGGTGGACGATGACGAGACACAATTGCCAGGAAGTGAGGAGGAGGATCGTGGTGCGCAAGTGGAAGAGGAGGAGGTGGTGGATGATCTAGTAACTGACCCAACGTGGAAGGAGGACATGCAGAGTGAGGCCAGCAACACACAGGGGGAGGGAGGCAGAGTACCCCAACAGGCAGGAAGAAGCAGTGTGGTGGCCGCAGACAGAAGGCAGGCAACCGTTCCCCGTAACACCAACACGAGGGACGTTGCCAGTACAAGCGGTAGGTCTTCCAGAGTCTGGAATTTTTTTAAAGACTCTGCTGATAACCCCAAAAAGGCCATATGTTCCACCTGCCATGCCAGCATCAGCAGGGGTGACAAAACTACCAGCCTGACCACCACCAGCATGATCAGGCACATGGCAGCAAAGCACCCGACTTTGTGGGGCGAAACCCAGGGTCCACGACCAGTGTCAGCGGGTGTCACCACTGCTTCTTCCACTGTTGTGCGTGCAATAGAACCCCCTGTTGTGTGTGCAAGGCAATCCCCTGTCCATACTGCATGTAAAAATGCCCCCTGCTCTCAGTCTTCACTTGTTATGGCAGTTTCTCAAGAAACAGCATCAACGTCTACGTCCACGTCCCACCGCAGCGTTCAATTGTCCATATCCCAGACCTTTGAACGAAAGCGGAAATTCGCAGCTAACGCCCCACAGGCCACAGTCCTAAATTCGCACATTTCACGACTGCTTGCATTGGAAATGCTGCCTTTTAGGCTGGTGGAGACGGAATCCTTCCGCAATCTTATGGCGGTGGCCGTCCCTCGGTACTCGGTCCCCAGCTGACACTATTTTGCCCGGTGTGCCATCCCCGCACTACACAAGCACGTGTCCCAAAGCATCTGCCGTGCCCTCAACAACGCAGTTACTGGGAGAGTCCACCTGACAACGGACACGTGGACAAGTGCTTGTGGCCAGGGACGGTACATCTCTCTGACGGCACACTGGGTAAACATAGTGGAAGCCGGGACCCAGTCGGACCTTGGGACGGAACACATCCTCCCCACACCGAGGATTGCGGGCCCTATGTCAGTCAGAGTTGCCCCCACAGTGTACAGCTCCTGTGCATCCTCCTCCTCCTCCTCATGTTCAGCCTCCATTTCAGATATCACCACATCAGTTACAAGCTGGAAGCATTGCAGTACGGCCTCCGCCAAGCGGCAACAGGCTGTGCTGAAACTCATAAGCTTAGGTGATAAACCTCACACTGCTTGTGAGTTGTGGACAGCTGTGAAAGAGCAGGCAGATCTGTGGCTGAGACCGCTGAACCTACATCCCGGCATGGTCGTGTGTGACAATGGCCGTAACCTGGTGGCGGCTCTGAGGCGAGGTGAGATCACACACGTACCATGCCTGGCTCATGTGCTTAACCTCGTGGTTCAGCGGTTTCTTAAATCGTACCCCGAGTTGCCAGATCTGCTCGTGAAAGTACGCCGCCTGTCAGCTCATTTTCGCAAGTCGGCTACAGCTTCCGCCGCCCTTGCTGTGTTGCAGCAGCGTTTGCTGCTTCCGGCACACCGACTGGTGTGTGATGTCCCCACACGTTGGAACTCTACCCTCCACATGTTGCAAAGGATTTGTGAGCAGAAGAGAGCAGTTGTGGAGTACCAGCTGCAACAAGGCCGTCGATATTCAGGTCAGACTCCACACATAAGACCTCAGGAGTGGACCTGGATGTCTGACATATGTACCATCCTGACAAACTTTGAGGAGGCCACCAAGATGGTGAGTGGCGATGACGCCATCATTAGTGTCAGCATCCCACTTGTCTGTCTTTTGCAACGCTCTCTGCAGAGAATTAAAGAGGAGGCATTGCAGCCAGAGTATGATGAGATGGATCAAGAAGCCGTAGCGGGTGATTACACACAGCCCAGCCTCATCTCATCCCAACGTGCATTGGGGGACAATGAGGGAGAGGAGGAGGAGGAGGAGGAAGAACAGGAGCTGCTATCATGCGTTGTAGACGGTAGTACCTGTACAAGTGTCATACCGTCGGTTCAGCGTGGGTGGCCTGAGGACAGGGGGGAGGAGGAAGAGGAGGAGGAGAGCATGGTCAGTTGTCATCTTGGTGAGGACACGGAAATCTTGCCCGTTACCAGTCTGGCACGCATGGCTGACTTTATGTTACGCTGCCTTAACCGTGACCCTCGCGTTGTCAAAATGTTGGGTGACAGTCATTACTGGTTGGTGACACTTATAGACCCCCGCTACAAGGAGAACTTTCACTCTCTTATTCCTGAGGTGGAGAGGTCTACAAAAATGGGGCAATACCAGAAGGCCATTGCTGCAGAACTCTTAAAAAAATTCCCATCTGAACACGCTAGCGGCAGAGGTCACAGTTCGTTGCCCAACCAAGGCGTACAGGCGAGAGAGATGCAACTCCAATCCAGCAGAGGCAGGGGAACACTGTCAACGTTCTGGGACAGTTTTCTGACACCCGCCCAGCTTACAGGCCCTGAGGCGCGGGGTACTCTCACAAGGAGTGGAAAGTTTCAAAAGACGGTGAGGGAGTACCTTGCCGATCGTACCAGCGTCCTCCGTGATTCCTCTGTGCCTTTTAATTATTGGGTATCCAAGCTGGACACTTGGAATGAACTTGCTCTGTACGCCTTGGAGGTCCTGGCCTGCCCTGCCGCTAGCGTGTTATCGGAGCGTGTTTTTAGTGCCGCTGGGGGAATTATAACTGATAAGCGCACTCGCCTGTCAACTGACAATGCTGACAAGCTGACCCTTACCAAAATGAACAAGGGCTGGATTGGGCCAGACTTCTCATCACCACCAAATGACAGCAGAGTAACATAAAGTCAAATCCACTGTGTTATTTCGGGAGGTGTATTCACATGCACCGCTTCACACCCACACATGGGTATACGCTTCCTTGTTTCGGCTGTTTAATCTTCTTCTCCTTATCCTCAGCCTCCACCACCACTATACCACCAGGGTGCCAGCATTGCAAGTTCCTCCGTCCTAATTTTTGGCAGCTTTTGCTGGGAAAGCATAAGCAAATACCATGGGACACCCACTCCCCAATAATGGGACTTATGTTTGTAATATGCTGTACTGCATGGCTCTTGTAAGGGGCATTGCAAGTTGCTCCATCCTAATTTTTTGCAGCTTTTGCTGGGAAAGCATAAGCAAATACTATGGGAGACCCACTCCCCAATAATGGGACTTATGTTTGTAATATGCTGTACTGCATGGCTCTTGTAAGGGGCATTGCAAGTTGCTTCGTCCTAATTTTTGGCAGCTTTTGCTGGGAAAGCATAAGCAAATACTATGGGAGACCCACTCCCCAATAATGGGACTTATGTTTGTAATATGCTGTACTGCATGGCTCCTGTAAGGGGCATTGCAAGTTGCTCCATCCTAATTTTTGGCAGCTTTTGCTTGCAAGGCATAAGCAAATACTATGGGACACCCACTCCCCAATAATGGGACTTATGTTTGTAACATGCTGTACTGCATGGCTCTTGTAAGGGGCATTGCAAGTTGCTCCGTCCTAATTTTTGGCAGCTTTTGCTTGCAAGGCATAAGCAAATACTATGGGACACCCACTCCCCAATAATGGGACTTATGTTTGTAATATGCTGTACTGCATGGCTCTTGTAAGGGGCATTGCAAGTTGCTCCGTCCTAATTTTTGGCAGCTTTTGCTTGCAAGGCATAAGCAAATACTATGGGACACCCACTCCCCAATAATGGGACTTATGTTTGTAATATGCTGTACTGCATGGCTCTTGTAAGGGGCATTGCAAGTTGCTCCGTCCTAATTTTTGGCAGCTTTTGCTTGGAAAGCATAAGCAAATACCATGGGACACCCACTCCCCAATAATGGGACTTATGTTTGTAATATGCTGTACTGCATGGCTCTTGTAAGGGGCATTGCAAGTTGCTCCGTCCTAATTTTTGGCAGCTTTTGCTGGGAAAGCATAAGCAAATACTATGGGAGACCCACTCCCCAATAATGGGACTTATGTTTGTAATATGCTGTACTGCATGGCTCCTGTAAGGGGCATTGCAAGTTGCTCCGTCCTAATTTTTGGCAGCTTTTGCTTGCAAGGCATAAGCAAATACTATGGGACACCCACTCCCCAATAATGGGACTTATGTTTGTAATATGCTGTACTGCATGGCTCTTGTAAGGGGCATTGCAAGTTGCTCCGTCCTAATTTTTGGCAGCTTTTGCTGGGAAAGCATAAGCAAATACTATGGGAGACCCACTCCCCAATAATGGGACTTATGTTTGTAATATGCTGTACTGCATGGCTCCTGTAAGGGGCATTGCAAGTTGCTCCGTCCTAATTTTTGGCAGCTTTTGCTTGCAAGGCATAAGCAAATACTATGGGACACCCACTCCCCAATAATGGGACTTATGTTTGTAATATGCTGTACTGCATGGCTCTTGTAAGGGGCATTGCAAGTTGCTCCGTCCTAATTTTTGGCAGCTTTTGCTGGGAAAGCATAAGCAAATACCATGGGACACCCACTCCCCAATAATGGGACTTATGTTTGTAATATGCTGTACTGCATGGCTCTTGTAAGGGGCATTGCAAGTTGCTCCGTCCTAATTTTTGGCAGCTTTTGCTGGGAAAGCATAAGCAAATACTGTGGGAGACCCACTCCCCAATAATGGGACTTATGTTTGTAATATGCTGTACTGCATGGCTCTTTTAAGGGGCTTTGCAATGCAGTTCAGGGTCTTTACTGATGATTATAAGGTAGACCCTCCCGGGAGTACTGGCTAGCATAAGAGGCCTGGTCAGTCTGTGAGCAAGCAGGAGTTCCCCTGGCCTGGTGGAGTTGTAGGCCTCCCCGTCTGTCTGCACTCTTCCTGGCTACCTTGCTGTAAGCGGGTAGAAGTAGCCCACGTCCCTGAGTGTACCGTGTAGTGCTCACCTGTATGGCTGGTGACTTGGGGCCTTCTGTTAGCCTCCGCTCCATGACGGCGGTGCTGGTCCCTTGCTTGTGACTGAGCCTCCGGGCTTCTATGGCCAGAGGACCTGAAATCCCCTGCCGGCTGGTTTCTGCTGCTGGATATATAAGTCCTCACAGCTTCGGACTCCTGTGTCCGGTTCCTATTGTCTTCTGCCAGGGCGAGCTCTGCTCAGCTTCCAGCCCCTCGTCTTTAGCTCCTAGCTCCTACAGAGCTCCTTGCTGTTACTTTCCCTTGCTCTCACTCTGACTCTGACTGTTCTCTGTTCTCTGACTCACTCAACCCCACCCCAGATCCAGTTTATAAGGGCAGAATTCTTCCCTCCCAGGACTGGGGCAGGAGGATGTTGCATGTTTAAGGGATCCTGACCAGGAAACCTCCCACTTGCTCTCCGACGTAATCTCTATTACTGTGGTGACCAGACCCCTGGGGTGCCACACATGGCTCTTGTAAGGGGCATTGCAGTACCTCATAATTTTTGGAAAGCCTTCCATTCACTGCTTAGGCCAACAGTGCACAGGAGACCCAGTTGCTATAAATGGAAAAAAAGGTTTAGTTAACGCCCTCTGACCTCCATGTCATTTCCAAGGGGCATTGGAGTGCCTCGAAATTTTTGGTAGGCATTGCACTCACTGTATGCCCTATAACTGTGTAGCCGAACCGCTCCTTTTGTTACAGAAACATATCCTACAAGACATATCTGGTTGACTGGCCTGATATTGATGTGAATGGTCCCTGTTCCTCCTGCTCTTTCTCCTTTGCCACTACCTCATCCATCATTTATCACCTGAAGCTTTGTTTTAACGGGAGTCATAGAACTTGGATAGCAGCAGGAAAACATCCAGCAATCCTCGGAGGAGGTAGGATATGCGCCAAAACGCTGACCTCCTCAGGCCTAGCCGCTACTACATACATGCGCTTGCATTACAACAAAACAAAGCAGATGCTAACTTCTATCATCCTCATCATGCTCCTCACCTTGGCACTCTCAACTCCCCTGATGGAGAAGCCAGGGCCCACCGGAGGAGTCTGATAGTCCGGTGGGCTCGGCCAATGCTGCCCTAAAGCAGGCCAGGCTAAGAAAAGTGTGGGAAAGGTTACCGGTACAAATAGGGGTGGCTGGGGACCGAGTATGGACACCCGGCCACCCCCTGGAGGCTGGGGAGCAAGCGGGGACACCCGGCCACCAGTCGGCTGGGGACTGAGTATGGATACCAGGCCGCCGACACAGCCATGGCGTGGTGGCCAGATTCCGCCTCCACATGCCTAAAAGGCCCAATTTAAAGTGCAAGCAAGCAGTATGGTATTGCAGCCTGGGGGTGGGTGGGTGGCAGGCTGCATACTTGCGCTTGCATTGCAAGGAATGGGAGAGGTACAATTGAACACTGCCCTGGGACAAGGACTTGAATGGGGATAGTTGCAAGTGTGCAACGACAGGTGCAAGGTGGGAGGCATCTTCGCATGTACCATGAACAGGGGTTTGGCATGCACACACTACAGCGGAATAGGCTCTCCTTCCCACTAAATGCACTGGGGAGGGCACAGGTAATGTTTTGGTATACGCGCTTAATCTTATGTATAAGTCACACCAGGACAAATAGGGGCGGCTGGGGACTGAGTATGGATACCTCGCTGCCGAAGCAGCCATGAGATAGTAGCCAGCTTCGGCCTCCTCTAAACTAAAAGGCCCCATTTCAAGTGCAAGCTAGCAGTATGGAATTGCAGTCTGGGGGTGGGTGGGTGGCAGGCTGCACACTTACACTTGCATTAAAAGAAAACATAGCAGATGCTAACTTCTGTCATCATCATCATGCTCCTCACCTTGGCACTCTCAACTCCACCGATGGAGAAGTCAGGGCCCACCGGAGGAGTCTGGTTCTCTGGTGGGCTCGTCCAATGCTGCCTAAAGCAGGCAGGGCTAAGAAAAGTGTGTGGGGGGATGTTCCAAGGAGAAATGGGGGCGGCTGGGGACCGTTTATGGACACCTGACTGCCCCCAGGCGGCTGGGGACCGTGTGGACACTCGGCCGCGGGGCGGCTGGGGACTGAGTATGGACACCCGGCCGCCGGGCGGCTGGGGACTGAGTATGGATTCCAGGCCGCCAACACAGCCATGACGTGGTGGCCAGATTCCGCCTCCACATGCCTAAAAGGCCCAATTTCAAGTTCAAGCAAGCAAGCAGTATGGTATTGCAGCCTGGGGGTGGGTGGGTGGCAGGCTGCATACTTGCGCTTGTATTGCAAGGAATGGGGGAGGTACAATTGAACACTGCCCTGGGACTAGAACTTGCATGGGGATAGTTGCAAGTCTGCATCTTCTGATGCGGCAAGGATCACTTATGATGGGCACACTTTTAGACAGTGACCTGGGAGTCAGAGATGCTTCCAGGGGTCTTCCCCATGCTGTTCCCATGTCTTTTCAGCACTTTATGCATGTGTCACACAGCACATGGCCAGATAAGGTTGTAAAATGTTAAAATGACATTTCCCGGTGAATGCATTTGTCATAGTTGAAAGCAATACAAAAGTGCAAAAACGCATAAAAAATCCTACTTGTGAACATAGCCGAAGGTGTGGAGGAGTATTTTTGCTTTTGGTCATTTATTTTAACTTATACACAAGTCTTTTCCCTGGAAAGGATGTTCCTTAACATATTTCACAGGAAAAAAGTTTCACTTTCGTTTTATTGTGAGCCTGTAAAAGTGGCTTAATACCTCTGACCACGTTGTTGACAGCAGTGACCTGGGGGTCAGAAATGCTTCCTGGGGTGATCCCCATGCTGTCCCCATGTCATTTGAGCACTGTCACTATCGTTTTGGGCACTTGTTAGGCTTTTAAAAGACTGCCGGGGGTGCCACCGCAAAAATGCTCGAGTCTCCCATAGACTAACATTGGGCTCGTTGCTCGGGTCGAGCACCCGAGTATCACGGCGAGCTCGGCCCGAGCTTCGAGCACCCGAGCATTTCAGTGCTCGCTCAGCGCTAGTTATCAGCACTTGACTCGTTGATCTGATGTTTATCAAAGGAACTAGTATGATGGCCATATTTGAAGTCAGGAAAGAGTCTTACCCTAATATGGGGAAATTACCATCTGACTCATGGGGATTTTGCCTTCCTCAACACGTTTAAGATTATAGGTTGAACTCGATGAACTTGTGTCTTCCTACAATGTTAAAACTATGAAACTAAGAAAAAAATCATCCACAAGATCAATCAGCATGTTTACACCTAAAAGTTGAGAAATAGTCACACAACGATTATACCCATTGAATGGACCGATGAAACTACCAAGATATCCACTGCATAGCAATGGCAGCAATCTGAATGTCATGATTTCTATCAAGAATTCTCCTATGGGCAAAGCTTTGACTTTTGGTATAACCTAAAAGAACCAAGTTTATTACAAAAGTACTGTGACATAGCCAAGCTAAAAGCATAAATAAAGTAACAAAGGGGTGCACAACTATTTTTGGTCCAAGCGCCTCATTGTCATACTGAACCAATCTGGGGCCAATACTAAAATTAAAGGGATATTACCTTCTGTGACATTTATGGTATCGAAAGTATATGGCATAAATGTCTGATGTTACGGGTCAGGGTGGTGGAACCTCTGTGCTTCGGTGCAAGGAGGGACCAGAGGAGCGTGACTAAGTGCCTACTGGGCCTGACTAAGGTCGCACGGCGGCTCAGTCGACTCCGTGAACCAGGGAGGTACCAAGCAGGGGGACCAGGTGCCACTCTGGGACTGACCTTGTGTGAGAGCAGGTGACTCCAGGTGACTAAATAGGGGAAGTCCTCCGGCCATTGGCCGTGGACTTTTTAGGACGGCTCCCTTTAAGGGGGAGGGAGCGCGCGCCCTAAGCACAGTGCCCAGGAAGCTGCGCGCAGCGCTCGCCACAGTAGCTGCAGGACGGGAGCGGGAAGACGCCGGAAGCGGGCCGTGGCGGTGAGGGGAATGCCGTCTCTGCCCGGCAGGAGGCAGAGACGCCGATGCTACAGTACCCCCCCCCCCTTTACGCCCCCCCTTCTTTAAGCCCAAGAGAAATTTTTTAAGAAGATGAGGGGCATGAATGTTCTCCCTGGGTTCCCAAGACCTCTCCTCTGGGCCAAACCCCTTCCAATCCACAAGAAAGAAAGTCTTTCCTCTTACCCTCTTGGTGGCCAAAATGTTTTCTACCTCAAAGATGTCCTCAGCGGAGACTGGAGCTGGAGAGGTACCTGGATCGTCAGAGAAGGAGTTAAGGACAACAGGTTTGAGGAGGGATACCTGAAAGGAGTTGGGAATCCATAAGGTGACTGGGAGTTTCAGCTTGTAGGCCACGGGATTGATTTGGTTCAGAACCTTGAACGGACCGATGAACCGCGGACCCAATTTATAGGAAGGTATCTTGAGACGGACATATTTGGAGGGAAGCCAGACCTTGTCTCCCAGACAGAATTGAGGTGGATCCAGACGTCTCTTATCAGCATGTCTCTTCATCCGCTCGGATGACTGAAGAAGTGCAGATCTAGTGTCTTCCCAAATTGCCGAAAATTTGCTGACAAGATACTCCGCGGCAGGATTGTCCACAGAAGAGGAGACAGGAAACGGAATCCGGGGGTGTTGACTGTAGACCACAAAGAACAGGGATTTAGTAGAAGACTCGCTCTCATGGTTGTTATAGGAGAACTCGGCCCAGGGCAGGAGCTCAACCCAATCGTTATGGTGAGCATTGACGAATTGCCGGAGAAAACTGGTAAGGACCTGGTTGATACGTTCCAATCCATTGGATTGAGAGTGATAAGCAGAGGAAAAATGCAAGGAGACGTCCAGCAGCTTGCACGTAGCTCTCCAGAAGCGCGAAGTGAACTGAACCCCGCGATCAGACACAATGTGGAGGGGTAGGCCGTGAAGACGGAAGATGTGATAGATGAAGTCCTTAGCCAGCACAGATGCAGATGGAAGACCAGGCAGAGGGGTGAAGTGGGCCATTTTAGAGAAGCGGTCAGCGACCATCCAAATGACTGTACAACCGGCAGAGACAGGGAGATCCGTAATGAAGTCCATAGCTATGTGTTGCCACGGAGAGGAAGGCACGGGAAGAGGAAGGAGACGGCTGGATGGAAGGTGCCTGGGAACCTTGTTACGGGCACAGGAGGAACAAGCCGCGACGAAGTCCGCAACATCCTTGCGCAGAGAAGGCCACCAGTAATGTTGGGTGATGAGCAGAAAGGTCTTCCTCTGACCTGCATGACCGGCTAGTTTGGATGAATGGCCCCAGAGTAGAACCTTCTTACGATCTGGAACAGCCACAAAAGTCTTACCGGGAGGAAGAAGAGACAGGTTAAACGGAGCCACAGTCATTACTTTGGAGGGTTTGATGATATGTAGAGGCTCCTCCTCTTGGTCAGTGGACAGAAACGAGCGGGATAAAGTGTCAGCCTTAATGTTCTTGTCTGCCGGGCAAGCAGAATCGGGCAAAGAATAGAGACCACCTGGCCTGACGCGGATTAAGTCTTAGGGCGTTTTGTAAATAGGCCAGGTTTTTGTGGTCAGTGTAGATGACCACCGGGTGCAGAGCCCTCTCCAGCAGGTAACGCCACTCCTCCAGCTCCAATTTGATGGCTAGCAGCTCACGATCTCCTATGGAGTAGTTGCGCTCGGACGAGGAGAAGAGCTTGGAGAAGAAGCCGCAGATTACCATTCTCCCGGACGGGGACTTCTGGGTGAGCATCGCTCCGGCTCCGGAGGAGGATGCATCAACCTCCAGGAAGAACTGAACTGCTTGTTGCAATCCGGACACTGCAGCACAGGGACGGAGGAGAAAGCTTGCTTTAGGGAGACGAAGGCCTCCTCCGCTTCGGAAGTCCATTCCCTGGGATTTGCTCCCTTATGGGTGAGCGCAGAGATGGGGGCGGTCCGGGAGGAGAAATGAGGGATGAAGAGGCGGTAATGATTTGCGAAGCCCAGGAATCGCTGAATTGCCTTCAACCCCTCTGGTCGGGGCCACTTTAAGACGGCAGAAACCTTCTTGGGATCCATTCGCAGACCAGTCTCGAAGAGGCATTTCTCAAATTTTGCATATAGTCGATTCTGCCAGAGCCTTAGCAGAACCTGACGAACATCCCTCCGTGTGTGGGCAGGTCCGGAGAGAAGACCAAGATATCATCCAGGTACACCACCACGCAAGAATTCAGGAGATCACGGAAGATGTCGTTAACATGCTCCTGGAAGACGGCTGGGGCATTACAGAGACCAAAGGGCATCACGCGATATTCATAGTGACTGTCCCGGGTGTTGAATGCCGTCTTCCACTCGTCTCTCTGGCGGATCCGGACCAAATTGTACGCTCCACGAAGATCGAGCTTGGTGAAGATCTTCATTCCTTTAAGGCGGTCGAACAGCTCCGAGATGAGAGGCAGAGGGTACTTATTCTTGATGGTAATCTGGTTAAGACCCCTGTAATTGATACAGGAACGTAGTGAGCTGTCTTTCTTCATAACGTAGAAGAATCCTGCTCCAGCTGGGGAGGTAGATTTCTGGATGAATCCCCTAGCAAGATTCCCTTCTATGTACTCAGTGTAACATTCCTGGTGGCGTGCTTGCATGGTGCACCACCTCCCACCATACAAGACCGCAATCTTACCTGTCAGTCCATGCTGCACTCTTTGTTTCAGTTCCTGCTGTGTCCATGTCTCTTGTCTTATTGCTTAGGGCGTCGGCGTGGCTTTCTGCTTGTTTCTTATAGCTACCGTGTGCACAGTCCTAATGCGTCCCCAGCCTATTGCTGTGAGTCACTGGATATTTAAACCCCCTCCACCCAGTAGGAGGTGCCTGAGCAACACTTTCACTCAGTTTGTCTTTTTCAACTGAGGTGCCAGGTCCTGTCCTGACTCTAGTCTATCTGCCACCCTGGGAGCTGAGTACCCAGGGCCTTTTCCTGTACCTGTGACTTCTAGTCTGTTTCCGCCACCCTGGGGGCCGAGTACCCAGGGCCGCTACCTGTATCTCTGACCTCTAGTCTGTTTCCGCCACCCTGGGGGCTGAGTTCCCAGGCTCGTTCCTGTATCTTATTCCTGGTTCAGTTCCTGTCTGAACAGTGTCCTAGCCCGTTACTTGTTTCTCTCTATGTCCGTACCTTCCCTTTGCCTGCAGTGTCTGAACTTGCACCTAACTCCAACTCGTTGTCGCTGTACTTTTGTTTGTGAGTTTTGTGTCCACTCGTTACTTCATTGTAAGTCCCTTGTGTGTATCTGGTTCTGCTTGTCCCCTTTCCCTGCCTCCGTATCTACCTCCTGTGTTTTAACCGTCTTCCTGTATTTTCCAGTCTGTTCCATGTGAACAGAGCTCTGTCCTGTCTGCCTTCACCTTCTGCTCTGCTTGTTCACCGCTCCGGCGGTTCCGCTCTGCTTCACTTGTTTGCCGCACCTGCGGTTTTGCTCCGCTCGTTCTACCGCATCTGCGGGTTTTGCTCTGCTTTGCTTGTCTACCGCATCTGTGGGTTTTGCTCTGCTCTGCTTGTCTACCGCATCTGCGGGTTTTGCTCTGCTTTGCTTGTCTACCGCATCTGCGGGTTTTGCTCTGCTCAGCTTGTCTACCGCATCTGCGGGTTTTGCTCTGCTCTGCTTGTCTACCGCATCTGCGGGTTTTGCTCTGCTTTGCTTGTCTACCGCATCTGCGGGTTTTGCTCTGCTCAGCTTGTCTACCGCATATGCGGGTTTTGCTCTGCTCAGCTTGTCTACCGCATCTGCCGGTTTTGCTCTGCTCAGCTTGTCTATCGCATCTGCGGGCTTTGCTCTGTTCTTCTCGTCTACCGCACCTGCGGCTCCGTTCCTGTGTCCCAGTCTGTACAGGTCCCTATCCTGCCTGTGTTTCTACCTGCCAGTACCCGCCTCTCTGCATGTCAGCCGTGCCTGCCTGTGCCCACCTGTCTGCATACCAGCTGTGCTTGTCAATATCCACCTGTCTGCATACCAGCCTTGTTTTCCAGTACCCACCTGTCTACATGCCAGTCTAACCTGCCTGTTCCTGCATTCCCTGGTGTGGGTCAACAGCTGTGACCGGGGTCTGACCTGGAGTAGCACCTGGTCCCTCTGCTCGGTACCTCCTTGGTTCATGGCGTCGACTGAGCCGCCGTGCGACCTTGGTCGGATCGGGTTGATACTTAGTTACGCCCCTCCAGGCACTCCTCGGTTCATCGTACAATGGGATCACTAATCACACTCACGCCAGTCAGTCCGGGCGCGAGCGTAACACTCAGACATGGCCCGGGTTTCAGCCAGCGACAAGGGGTAGATACGCCCGCGGGGAGGAGAAGCACCAGGTACCAGGTCGATTGGGCAATCATACGACCTATGAGGTGGAAGTGTCTCTGCCTCCTTTTTGTCGAAGACGTTCGCATAGGTCCAGTAGGGTGCCGGCAGACCAGGTAGATTAGCTGGAGTAGACGGAGGTCGAGCTGGACGAACTGGAACCAGGTAGGACTCGTGGCATTCCTGCCCCCAACGGAGCACTTCACCAGATCTCCAATTCAGGACAGGTTCATGTCTCTGTAACCAGGGTAGACCAAGCAAGAGGGAGCGAGAGAGACCGGACAGCACATGAAAGGAGATCTTCTCCGAGTGCAGCATTCCCACCTGAAGGGTTACAGGCTCAGTGACGAGCAAGATGGTCTCCGGAAGAAGTCTCCCATCCATGGAAGCGACCGCCAATGGTTCAGCCAGGCGTATGGCAGGAATCTGATACCGCTCCACAATAGCCTGTGAAATGAGATTCCCAGCGGTTCCGGAATCCAGGTGGGCAGTATCAAAGAAGCGGGTCTCACCACTGGAAATAGCAACAGATAGAGTCAAGGACGAAGAGGATTTACTCTTGCCTAGGACGACCTCTCCAAGTGGTCCTAGACACTGGAGTTTCCCGACTTCACTAGGCAAGAATGGATAAGATGCACTTTACTGCCACAGTAGAAGCAACTCCCCTCAGCTCGGCGCGTCTCCAGGCGAGACTTGACCATCTTGGTTTGGTCAATTTGCATAGGCTCTGGGGAACGTGTCCGAGGAATAACTGGTTGCGAGGCTGGGCTTTGTAACACAGGAGCGAGACGCGGAAGTCTTCCCTCCCGGGTAGTCTCCTTAGCTCATTCCAAAAAACAGATGTCAATCCAGGTGGCTAATGACCCCAGTTCGTCCACTGTGGAAGGGATGCCACGACTGGCTAGCTCATCCTTGATCCATCCGGAAAGACCCTCCCAGAAGGTGGACACCAGGGCCTCGTTGTTCCTGGCAAGCTCAGATGTGAGGGTTCGAAAATGTATGGCATACTGGCCCACGGTGAGACTCCCTTGACGGAGAAGTGAGGAGGCAGAAGAAGATTTTCGTCCGGGCTCATTGAAGACCTTCCTGAAGGCAGTGAGGAAAGCCGGAAGATCGGACACCAGGGAATCCCCTCTGTCCCACAGAGGGTTTAGCCATGCCAATGCCTCCCCGGTGAGGTGAGACATGATGAACGCCACCTTGGCCTTGTCGGAGGGGAACTGATGTGCCAGGAGTTCAAAGTGCAGCGTGCACTGATTTAGGAAGCCTTGACATAAGACGAGGTCACCACCAAAATGTGGAGGCGCAGAGAGTGCCATAGAGCCATTAGGTTGAGGTGCCGCCGGAGCGGGTGCCGCTCGGCTAGAGATGGACACAGACGGGGTGAACAGCGTGTCCAGGCGAGAGTTGACTGACCGCAGATAGGACAGGATAGTCTCCTGTTGGGATCTCTGACGTGAGACCTCCTGATACAGGTCAGAGAGCGAAAGAGCCTGGGGGCCACCGGGTTCCATGGCCTGTGCAAACTGTTACGGGTCCGGGTGGTGGAACCTCTGTGCTTCGGTGCAAGGAGGGACCAGAGGGGCTTGACTAAGTGACTACTTGGCCTGACCAAGGTCGCACGGTGGCTCAGTCGACTCCGTAAACCAGGGAGGGACCGAGCAGGGGGACCAGGTGCCACTCTGGGACCGACCTTGTGTGAGAGCAGGTGACTCCCACGGGTCAGATAGCAGGAACTGACCAGTACAGCGGATGAGCACGGCAGGAAGGCTGATGGGTGGTCCGGATAGATAAGCAGGATGGTTCGGCGGATAACCAGATGGGTGCTCCGGGTAGGCAAGCTGGCTGGCGCGACAGGTAACAGGTAGGTGCTCCAGGTAGGCTGGTGGGCAGGCACGACAGATAACAGGCAGGTGCTCCAGGTAGGCAGGCTGGCATGCACTACAGGGAACAGGCAGGTGCTTCCAGGTAGGCAGGCTGGTGAGCACGGCAGGTAACTGGCAGGCAGACTGGCGGACAGGACTGACAGGCAGACTGGCGGGCAGGACTGACAGGCAGAGGGACCTGAGGGCTGAAGCAAGTGTTAGCACACAGAACAACAACCTTGAACAGGCACCTCCAAATTGGAGGAGGTGCTTTAAATAGGGGAAGTCCTCCGGCCATTGACCGGGGACTTTTTAGGACGGCGCGCGTGGCCCCTTTAAGAGGGAGGGAGCGCGCGCCCTAAGCACAGTGCCCGGGAAGCTGTGTGCAATGCGCGCCACAGTAGCTGCAGGGCGGGAGCCGGAAGACGCCGGACCAGGGCCGTGGCGGTGAGGGGAACGGCGTCTCTGCCCGGCAGGAGGCAGAGATACTACATCTGATAGGTACAAATTCAACTTTCAGGACTCTAATCAACACTCTAATGGTATGTTCATACTGAGATTTTTTAGGAGGATTTAGAAATAGATTCTGCTCCTAAATTCACTTAAAAAATCATGTGAAATATTATTTGAATAAGCGTCCGAATGATTTTAATGGGAAAAGCTCCTTTAGTGCACACAGTACTGTTTTTGCCCCGTTACTTGAATATTTTGCTGTAAAACTAATACAAAGCTTATTCAGAGTATTTGAAACATTTTTATGTGGATTTACAGTAACATAATGCCCCCACACAATATGATGCCCTCACAGCCCCTTACACAGTATAATGACTCCACAGTACAAGCCCTCCCCACACAGTTTAATGCCCCCACAGCAACTTCCCCTAGACAATATGATTTTCCCATAATACATTCCCCCACATGGTTTGGTGACCCCCCGACTAAGTATGATGCCCCCAAAGTTCCTCCCCAACACACATAGAATGATACCTCTACAGAAACATCACACTTGTCTGTCACATGCATTGTCCGCCAGCATCTTTTATTACTGAACTTGTCCCTGCTGTCAGTCTAGGTAGAGCCTGAAAATTCGATTAACACAATAAAAGGGGTGCCTTTGGCACAATATCAGGAAATAGCGCAAACGGTGAAATTGAAACAAGTTATGTTACAAAAGTAATATAGTAATTCAGATAAACTGGATATTGAAGCAATGCTATTTACACTATCATTCTATTATTACCATTAAATAACTGTTATCGTTAGTGATTTAGTCCTAATACCCCAACCTAAAGTGCGTCACTTTCACTACTGGGCCCCTCACCGCCATCCCTCTCTAGGCAACATGAAATGTCACACAGACCCTTATGGGAGTCGACGATAATACCCACTTGGCCACAAGTCCCAGATTGGTGACTTACTTGGTACACTCATCACACTGGCCACCTTTGTTTCCTGAAGCAAGGTCCCGGTCATCAGTGTGTACTGTACGTCTACACTGGAAGCGACGGCTCACATGAACATCCTAATCGTGTGGCCTAGTCGTCTCTCTCTCATGGCCTAGTCGTCTCTCTCTCGGCTCTGACTGCTCCCTCTGCTGAGCTCTCCCGACTCTGGTCTCTTTTGGGTCTTCACTTGGGTCTGGTCTCTCTCGGGTCTTCCCTTGGGTCTAGTCTCTTGACTCTTTTACTCTGTTCTGGTCTCTCGTCTCCTTTAATTGGATCTGGTCTCTCGTAAAGGCGGCTATAAATCAGCTCGCTGCTCCACGTGTCCGGCCTGCTACAGGTTTGGGCGCCAACTCCTCCCCTTTACTGCTCTCCTGGGCCTTTTATAATTACTAACTACACCACAGCTATCATCTGACCTGGTGTCTACTTCAATCTCTTCCCCAAGGGAACATGCGCTTCACTCTTGAGTTCCTACTAAAGCAGTTCTTTCTGCTTTAACTTTCTCTGTCGTCTTTGACCAGCAGATGGCGGTGTTCACTTGCAGACACTCTGCTTTGAGCATTAACTGTGTGCGTCTTCTCACTTGTCTATCTCCCTACACTGTGATAATTGTCCAACTAATAAGCTCACAAGGCTCTGTCATAGCTTCAAAGCAAGAAAACCATGTTGTTGGAAGCTAAGCGTAAAATGTTTGAGTGCAATCAACCCAGAGATCAGCAGTGGTGCAGGATAATACATTTCTGGTGTAATTAACACCAATAAAATGGCATCAATTTTGATGAATTAGACAGGTGGAATTCTGCACATCCAGTCTCACCCTAGCTTCACCTACTTTGGCGAAGGTGGGTGGGACTGTCATAAGAATGGCAAAAGTCGCAAGATTAGCTACAAATTATGCAAACATTTTTGACATTTGCAAGTGTTTAATGCCAATAAACACCACCATATATTGGCCCTATATCTGTTAAATGGAGTATGTAACCCCCAAAATGCTTTTTAGGCTAACTATAAATAATAAAGGAAGGGGACTTCATCTGTAAGGGTGTGACAGAGACTGTCATATACCTGCCCCTGAAGACAACAATTGTAAAGTGTGTACTGTAACATGTGGTTTTAGGCTGTGTGCCCACGATGCGTTTTTTAAGCATTTCCGCAGCGGCAAAAACGCTGCAGAAACGCTTAAAAAACGCTTGGTAGAAGGTCTGCCATGTTCCCCAATGATAATCCGCATGTGCTGTGCACATGCTGCGGAAATTTCCGTTGCGGATTATCACTGCGGAAAAAAACGCAGCACTACCAATTATTTTGTGGAAGAGCTGCGTTTTCACTGCCATTGACTTGCATTGGAACGCATGTGACGCGCCCCCTAGGCCGTGGGCTACTCGGTGCCGGGCCGGTCGTCATTTGGGGAAATGTCATAGTGGCGGTGACCCGGTCCGTGACTCAGGGTGGTCATTCAATAGGGGAATATTTACAGGGGATTATAGTTTATATACAAAGTTCGTGAAGCCACCTGTGGTATGCAGCTAAGGAAGCCGCCGCTGCGGAGCAGGTCCTCTGGAGCTGATGTTACTGCAGCAGGGATGGTGTGGCTCTCCACAGGTAGAGCTTAGCTCCAGGGCAGTGTAGATGTTATGGGTTATGCTGGGCGTTGTAGTGATGGCGCAGATAATAATCACAGAGACAGTGGGGTGCAGTCTTCCGAGTTTACTCACAGTTCTTAAGTTCCTCAGGTTGCACTGTCCAGCTTACAGCCTCCCAAGTCGTGCTGCGTTCACCAAGCAGGGGTTCAGCAATCCACCAGATAATTCAGGAGCACTTAACGGGACCCCCTTCTGTGTGCCTTTCTCAGTCGTCTTCCTGCGCTGGCTCTCACCTTCCTGCCCTGCGCCTCGCAATCAGTGTCCCAATCCGGTAGCCTCGGGTCTTGTCAGGCGACCTGCAGTCCCCAGGACCCTCTGTGGCCACCTTCTCGGTGATATAATTGCGGATGTGGCCACTGCACCCTGAAAGTACAGCAGCCTCCGGTTTCTAGCTGAGCCTTGTAGTTCTCCATTAGTTAAGGGGCCGGTCCCCTCTGCGGCTTGATCCCTCCACCGCCTGGCAGATTCAGGCATACGGGTGGCCTCCAGCACTTCCCATACCCCTGGGATCCCTTCTTCTGTTCCTGGAGCCTTTCACCTGCTCCCTCTACTCTCTTCTCTCTCTTTCTTCTCTCTCAGTCCTGGGCCTCTCACTAGGCCCGCCTCCGGAGCAGAGCTCCTGCAGAGCCTCTGCTCCTTTCACTTCTCCTCCTCTGACTGACTTGTCTTTCTAAGATTGCTCCCTCTTTTATACAACTTCCTTTCATGTGCTCCCCTGATCTACGTCCTCCACCCACACCCACTACATAGTTCCCCCTCACTTGGTTCCCCTCCACTCCAGCCGGGGAGGGCTCAGCAAGAACCAGAGACATCTTGCCCCCCCCCTGCTGGCCGGGAGTGGTGTGTTGGATGCAGGTGTTAGGGTCCCGGGCAGCACTCCATCCTTACCTGAGAGTGAGATACCACACCTCTGGGTGGGATGCAGTACCTCTGTGGCGACTAAACCCACAGGGGCACCACACATGGAGTCCGCATCACTGTATCTGTACATGCGGAATCCAAGCGTTTCAATGTACGGATGGTACCCGGGTTTGGAGAAGAGGAGACTCTCCTCCGGACCCGGGTACTATAGAATCTGTAAAAAAAAGAATAAAATAAAAAATAAATATATTTACCTTCTGATGGCCACCGGTCTCCTTGTCTTTGCTTGCCGGCAACTCACGGTGGACTGAAGGACCTGCGCTGACGTCATTTAGTCATGTGACGGCAGGTCCTTCAGTGTAGTGTACAGCGAGCTGCCGGCAAGCCAGGACGGAGCGAAGCAAGACAGCGGGGGCCATCGAAAGGTAAGTATAGATTTATTTTTTTTATTTTTTGACATTCTTTGGGGTCACACAATATAAATCCATGCCAAGTGATGCTAAAATCGCTTGGAAAGCGCTTGTCAACCCGCGCTTGTCATCCGCATGTCCCTGGCAGGATAAACGCATGTACAATCTGCATGTACAATCAGCATGCTTTTTTTCTGCCAGGGAGATGCAGAAACGCTCAGGAAAAAAATCGGGAGCATTTCTGCATCGTGGGCACATAGCCTTAGCGCGGTTTATGGTATAATGTAAAATGTGAAAATACATACAGTGTTATAAGTACTGATGCTGCTGTGTGGATACTGTGTTGGTAATGCCTAAGGTAACTCTGCACACAATAGGATATACTGTAAGTTAGTATTTAGCTTGAGATAGATAGATAGATAGATAGATAGATAGATAGATAGATAGATAGATAGATACAGCGAGAGATAGGAACTTTAGGACCCAGAGTAGTAAGAGATAGATTAAGATAGGCAGTATTGGGCCTATTAGTTTGTTAGTATAGTGTTAATGAAGGAAAGTAATGAAAGCTGTGCGCTGGAATGTAGGTGAAAGGCAGTGGCGTAACTTGAAGCTCATGGGCCCCAATGCAAAAGCACCAATAGGTCCCCAATTATTGCAAATCTTTAATATCATTGGTCTTTTTATATAGGCAAAGGGGACTTTTGGAGCCCCCTAGGCTCCAGGACCCGGGTGCGATTGCAACTCCTGCACCTATTGTAGTTACACCACTGGTGAAAGACTAGATCGTCCCAGCAACAGGCTGCAGGAACAGATACAGCTAATGTTTGGGACTAGCCCAGCATGGGAGGGGAAAGGTCAAGCAAGAAAGGGAAGAATTTCCTGGTATAGTCAGTCTGAGTTAGTGAGAGTTTCGTGTGAGGTTCAGGTTCAAGCTGAAATGGACTTTAGGTACGTGAAGTACATATCGTTCAAATTTCCTGTGGACCTTCCTGTAATGTCTGGGGCCTATGTTCGAACTAGTCATTGAGGAGTGTGCCTTAATCCCTTCTAAAATAAAATTAGGAGGAAAAAGACAGAGCAATAGGGTTTTATCCTAGAGAAATAAAGGTGTTTAAATAAGATTATACTAACCTGATTTAGTTGTGTATATGACGCGCCCCCTGGGCCGTGTGGTACTCGGTAGCCGGGCCGGTCGATGCTGGGGGATGTCACATTGGCAGTGACACGGTCCGTGACCCAGGGTGGTCAATAAAAGGTGATATTTACAGGGGAATTAAAGTTCTTATATACAGTTTGTCGTGACGCCAACTCTGGTATACGGCTAAAGGGAGCCGCTGCTGCAGAGCAGGTCCTCTGGAGCTGTTGTTAATGCAGCAGAGTTGGTTCAGCTCTCCACAGGCAGAGCTTAGCTCCAGGGCAGTGTAGATGTTGTTGATATTGAGGTAGCGCTCGTGGTGCAGTGTAGTGCAGGGGGTGATGGCGCAGCAGTAATAATTCACATAGACAGTGGGGATGCAGTCTTCTGGATTTACTCACAGTTCTCACTTTGCTCCTGGTTACAACTGCAGATCATAACTTCCCACGTCGTGCTGTGTTCACCGGGCAGGGGTTCAGCCAACCCTCAGGTACCTCCGGAGTACATAACGGGACCCCCTTCTGTGTGTTCCTTCTGGCCGTCTCCACGCACCTCACACCCAGTGTCCCAATCCAGTGACCGTGGACCTTGTCGGGCGATGTCTTCTCTGTCCCCTGGGTTCTCTATGGCCACCTTGTCAGTGAGTTAGATGTGGCTTTTGGGCTGCAGCACCTGAAATGCTGCACCCTCCGGTTAACTAGTTGAATATTGCAATTCTCACTAGTTAGGGGCCGGTCCCCTCTGCGACCCGATCCCTCCACTGCCTGGTAGATTTTGGGCGTACGGGTGGCCTCCAACACTGCCCGTACCTCTGGGATCCCTTCTTCACTCCTGGAGCCTTCCCTCTGCTCCCGTTCCTTCTTCCTCTCCTCTTCCTGGGCCTCCTCACTCAGGTCCGCGCTTCCCTGAGCAGAGCTCCTGCAGAGCTCCTGCTTCCAACTCTTCCTCTGACTCTCTCTCACTTCTCCTCTGACTGGAACCCTTCTAGATGGTTCCATCCCTTCTTATACACCTGCTGAAGTGCTCCCCTAAACTCCTTCCTCCACCCACACCCACTACATGGTTCCTCCTCTCTTGGTTCCCCCCACTCTAGCCAGGGACAGGGCTCAGCAGAGGAGCAGCGCATCTTGCCCCTCCTGCTGGTCTGGAATAGTGTAGTGTTGGATGCAGGTGTTAGGGTCCCGGGCAGCACTCTATCCTTACCTGAGAGTGAGATACCACACCTCTGGGTGAGATGCAGTACCTCTGTGGCGACTGAACCCTCAAGGGCGCCACATATACACAACATTTCAATCACTTAAAATCCAGCTGCTGCAGGTCCAACGGGTCATCACACCGAGAAAACACAGATAAGAAGGATTTGTCGATAATCTACTGTATACTGCTGGTATCCCATATAATGATTCAAACTCCAGACTGAGAGTACAAGCGGTTTTTCTTGTCCTGTTCTTGTACTTCTTCATCTTGCCCTGATGAAGAAGTCTGTAGTACTTCGAAATGCATTGACTGAATAAAGAAAAAACGCATGTACTTTGGGACTGGAATTGGATTCATAATATTAATATGGGATAACAGCAGTGCAGATTATTCGCAAATACTTCTTCCTATCTGTGTTTAAAGGGGTTGTCCGGTACTTTTTTTAAGTTGCCCAATGTATTCAGCATGTGGGCATAAGCATCTCTGTAAATACCTTGTGTTGCAGGTTCTGCCTGTGAGCGGCGTTATCACTGGCCGCTTACAGGCATCACATAACACCCGGCTGCAGCCGGCGCTGACATCCGCTGACGTCACGACAAGTCCAGGCTGCAGCCGAGGGTCTCCTCTTCTGCGTTCCACCGGTGGCTGCTGGGTTGTGGGTGGGGTTATTCCGCTGCATCACACCCGGCATCCACCGCGCGCTCTGCATCTCCCCATTCATTGGCAAAGCATGCGGTGGATGCTGGGTGTGTCGCGGGGAATAACCCCGCCCACAACCCAGCAGCCACCGCGGGGACCCCAGCGCTGAGTCACGCCTCACTTGTTGTGACGTCAGTGCGGGGTCACGTGATGCCTGTGAGCGGCCACCGATAGCGCCACTCACAGGCATTATCAGCAACACAAGGTATTTACAAATATATTTATGCCCACATGCTGAATACATTGGACAATTTAAAAAAGTACCGGACAACTTCTTTACTCTATACAGAGGAAGCCGTACAGGGGAACCATATGAGCAAAACGTATTGGATTTGGGGAGTGCTATGGGGTCGGATGGCAAACCCCTTGGCTGAGAGGAGGATCAAGCATAGGGATAATTCAAGCTGAACGTAAGCAGAGGCTTGAAATGTACTGCATTGATGAAACTGGAACTGGAGGGTGCTGTGCCCGCAACTGCATGTTAAAGACTGATGTATCTGAACTGTCCAGTAAAGTTGAATTTGTTATAACGAACCGGGTGTCCCCTGATGCGTGTGTCTGAACCTGGACCAAAGGACATGGATGCAGCCGGGCCTCCATCCTGGAAGTGAGTACACTGCATTGTACACTGCACAACATTGATGGACTGGGACCCTGTTTATTTGTGGAGTGCCAAGGTATGGAGAAGCAGCAGCTCACCCACGGTTACCGCCCTGGGCACCTTTCATACCCCTATAAAAATCATACTAGGGCTGTACCTGCTACAGTGCTTGTGAAATTAACTTTTAATTGATATACAAATGAGGGGACATTGGTGCATCATGGTGTAGCCATGAGCTGGGTTCACTGTTATGCCCCCTCAATTTGCATCTTAGAGATGGTCCTATCTTGTAATGGATGGCCCTTACTTCCTAGAGCAAGCGCTGACCTTGTGTACACATGTGCAGTGATACTGGCTTTGCTGGCTATGTTGCGCCCCTGAGGGTTCAGTCGCCACAGAGCTACTACATCTCACCCAGAGGTGTGGCATCTCCTTCTCTCAGGTAAGGATGGAGTACTGCCCGGGACCACAACACCTGCACTCAACACTACACTACTCCAGGCCAGCTGGAAGGGCATTATGCACTTCTTTTGCTGCCCCGTCCCTGGCTGGAGTGGGGGGAACCAAAAGTGAGGGGGAACCAGTAGTGGGTGTGGGTGGAGGACGCAGCACAGGGGAGCACTTGAATAGGAGATGTATATAAAGGGGAGCCATCTTAGTCAGAGAGTTCAGTTCAGTTCAGAGAGTAGAAAGTTGAGTAGTGAGTCAGAGGAGCAGGGGCTCTTCGGGAGCTCTGCTCGGCAGGCAGGCTCGGCCTGTCATGCCCAAGAAGGAGAGAGGAATGGGAGCTAGGGAGGAAGGCTCCAGGAACTGAAGGGATCCCAAGGGGTACGGTGAGTGCAGGATGGCACCCGTACGCCCGAATCTGCCAAGCGTCAGAGGGATCAGGCTGCAGGAAGGGAACCGGTCCCTGGACTAGCCGTGTTACTTCAAGTCTCGGCTGGAAAACTGGAGGCTTCTGCACTTTCAAGGTGCAGTTGCCACAGCGGCATCTAAGCCGCCGATGACTGCACTCCACTGTTTCTGTCAGTTATTTCTACCATGCTATCGCTCCTGCACTACAACGCCCAGCATCACCATCTGCACCTACACTGCCCTGGACCTATGCTCTAACTGTGGAGAGCCGCACCAACCCAGCTGCCCTAACATCTGCTCCAGAGGTCTGCAGCGAGACAAAACTGTTATTCATCCCTTCAAGTAACAAACCCCTTTTTAAAGAGTGACCCCAGGGTACGGGCCCGGGAGCTGACCACCGTGACATCCCAAGAAGGTAAAGGCCCGGGTACCGAGTCCCCCATATTCCCCTGGGCATGCACACACAGTGGTTTGGTACCTTCTCCATCCCGGTTCCTTTGATGATGCTGCTCATATGCCAGGAAATGTAGCAAGCGGCGTCCACATGGAGCCAGGTAGGAGAACACACCAAGCCAATGTGTATGCATGCAGCCAGCACAGCCAGTATCAATGCTCATGTGCACACACCGGGCAGCATTTGCTCTAGGAAGCGAGCACTGTCCATCACAAGCTAAGGCATTCCCCAACAGGGAGCACAACAAAGCACCCAGCTCATGGCCACACCATGCAGCACTGAAGCCCGCTCATTTGCATTTGTATATTTAGACTGTGCAGATTGTCTTGTCAGAGAGGATGGCGGACTAGGACTCTAGTGCCACCTATAGGAAGTAGCAAGCCTAAAAGTCTATATTGACCCTCTAACAAGCCTTGCCACATGACATAGGATAAAAGCCAAAACCAAAATCTCAGTTTGCAGACACTGTTTCGGGGTACTGCCCCTAATCAGTGCAAAGTGTGAGATCTGGTTCGGCTGGGTGAGAGGCGTCTAACTGGGATCCATGGGGTAACGTTTCTCTTTGCGGAGAGTGACATGTCAAGCCTGACATGCCGAGGTGAGGAGACTTTTAAGTCGCCATGCTACTCTGGGAAATATGCAAATTGTCTCTTTAGAGAGGAAGAGGACTAGGACTCTAGTGCCTCCTATTGGAAGTAGCAATCCTAAAAGTCAATATCGAACCTGTAACGAGCCTTGCAACATGACTTAGGATAAAAGCATAAAATCAAAAAACAAAAATCTCAATTTGCAGACACTGTGTTTCGGGGTACTGCCGCTCGGCACTGCAAAGTATTGGCTTTTAGGATTGCTACTTCCAATAGGTGGAGCTAGAGTTCTGGTCCTCTTCCTCTTTGAATAGACAATTTGCATATTTCCCATAGGAGCACTGCAAGGCTTGAAAGTCTCCTCACCTTGGCATGTCAGGCTTGACATGTCACTCTCTGCAATGAGAAATGTTACCCCTTAGATCTCTTTATTTAAACTGAAAGACATTTTGGGGGTAACTAACTTCCTTTAAGCATATTTAAATATTATCAAAATTGAACACAATACCTGTCTAAGCAATATAAGTGACGGCTCACCTTGAACTCGGGGTTCAGTTTTGTTAAGATGCTTGTCTTCTCATTCCACATAAGAATCAACTCATTCTTGGCCTCAATCACAAGATAAATACCCATCTGCCCAACCTGCTAGGGGTCTTCATTGCCAACATCTCTTTCCACAACTTCATAAGATCCTTTACTTAGTTTCATTTTATAGTTCTGATGAGAACAAGGGACCATTAATATTATATTTAGAACACATCGAATGCAACGAAGGTAAAAGCAATACATAATGTCCTAATATTCTTTAAAATTTCTTTGCATCTTGTATATATTGGTCTACTACTAGTATTTGGTTGGTCAGAAAGAAAAAAATATTGTATTGTATGTAGATTTGCCATAATAACAATTTTTGGGTGATCATTTTTGAGATGTAGGATTGAGAAACAGAAAGTTGTGTACAAACTGCTGATAATGAAATGGCCTACACATTTATAAGAAATCTTCTAAAACCGTACCCCAAGAAAAAACCTTTATAGCTTTAGAACACGTGACTCCCGTTGTCCCAGATGGGATGTTCTCAGTGATGACTAAAAATTAACCATTTCCAGAGTTGGATAAGCAATAATCCTATACGTTAGAACAGTTACAGGAAGAGTGAGGACACTGCTCCCAAGCTTACACACTTTAAATATGCGGAATTTGCTAAACAATTGCCATGTATCTGTGATTGGATATAGCCTCAAAGTTATTAAGAAATGTTTTTACAAGTTCTATACTGATAAATAAATCTCTACTGTCACCTTGTGGTTACTTTGTATATTGCCAACTCAGATGTAACACTATGAGCTGAACTGAACTATCTACAACAATAATAATCTTTATTTTTATAAAGTGCCAACATATTCTGCAGCGCTTTACATACATCATCATCACTGTCCCCAATGGGGCTCACAATCTACATTACCTATCAGTATGTCTTTGGAGAGTGGGAGGAAACCGGAGAACCTGGAGGAAACCCACGTGTCGTATTGGCGACTCTGCCCCTTGTCAGGCAGAGACGCCGTCCCACTTACCGCCGTGCTCCCTGCCCGGCATGCTCCGGCGCTTTTGCCTCTGTTGCTGCCGGCGCGCGCAGCTTCCCGGGCACTGTGCTTAGGGTGCGCGCGCTCCCTCCCTCTTAAAGGGGCCGCGCGCGCCGTCCTAAGGAGTCCCCGGCCAATGGCCGGAGGACCTCTCATATAAAAGGCACCTCTTCCAAAATGGAGGTGCCCGTGCAAGGTTGTAGCTTTGTGCGTTAATCTCTGCTTCAGCCCTCAGGTCCCGCTGCTAGCCTGATTGCCAGCCTGCCTGCCGTGCTCATCTGCTGTACCGGTCAGTCCCTGCCTTCTGACCCGTGCGAGTCACCTGCTCTCATACAAGGTCGGTCCCCAGAGTAGCACCTGGTTCCTCTGCTCGGTCCTTCCCTGGTCACGGAGTCAATTAAGCTGCCGTACGATCTTGGTCGGTCCGAGTTGATACCTAGTTACGCCCCTCTGGTCCCTCCTTGCACCGCAGCACAGAGGTTCCACCACCCGGATCCGTAACAGTTTGCACGGGCCATGGAACCCGGTGGCCCCCAGGTCGCTTCGCTTGCTGACCTGTACCAGGAGGTTTCTCGTCAGAGATCCCAACAGGAAACCATCCTGACCTACCTGCGGTCTGTCAACTCTCGCCTGGACATGCTGTCTGTTCTACCTGTGTCCGCCTCAAGTCAAGCGACACCCGCTCCGGCAGCGCCGCTGCCTACCGATACCACAGCATCCAGCTTAGGACCCCGGCTTTCTGCGCCTCCTCGTTTTGGAGGTGACCCCGTCCTATGTCGGGGCTTTCTGAACCAGTGCACACTGCACTTTGAACTCCTGCCACATCAGTTTCCCTCCGACCGGGCCAAGGTGGCGTTAATCATGTCTCACCTCACCGGGGAAGCATTGCCATGGCTAAACCATCTATGGGAGAGAGGGGATTCCCTGGTGTCCAATCTTCCGGCTTTCCTCACTGCCTTCCGGAGGGTCTTCGATGAACCCGGACGAAGGATTTCTACTGCCTCCTCATTGCTCCGTCTCCGCCAAGGGAGTCTCACCGTGGGCCAGTATGCCATACGGTTCCGTACCCTCGCTTCTGAGCTTGCTTGGGACAACGAGGCCCTGGTGTCCACCTTCTGGGAGGGTCTTTCCTGTCGGATTAAGGACGAGTTAGCCGGCCGGGACATTCTTACCATCCTGGATGACCTGGTGTTTCTAGCTACCCGAATTGACATCCATTTCCTAGAACGTGCTAAGGAGACTACCCGGGAGAGAAGATTTCCCCGTCTTGCTCCTGTTTTCCAGAAACTGGCTTCCCAAACAGCAACTCCCCAGGCACGCTCGCCCGAACCCATGCAGATCGACCAGACCAAGATGGTCAAGTCTCGCCAAGAAACACGCCGAGCCGAGGGGAGCTGTTTCTACTGTGGTAGTAAGGAGCACCTGATCCGTTCCTGTCCGGTGAAGCCGGGAAACTCCAGTGTCTAGGACCACTCGGAGAGGTCATCCTAGGCAAGAGTAAATCCTCTCCGTTCTTGACATTGTCCATCTCTATCCCCTGTGGAGAGAACCGCTTCTTTGAAACCGCACATCTGGACTCCGGAGCCACTGGGAATCTCATTTCCCAGTCCCTTGTAGAGAAGTATCAGATTCCTACCAAACCTCTGGCTGAACCATTGGCAGTTGCTTCCGTGGATGGAAGACTCCTTCCGGTGACCATCTTGCTCATCACAGAGCCTGTAACCCTGCAGGTGGGAATGCTGCACTCAGAGAGGATCTCCTTTCATGTGCTTTCCGGACTCTCTCACCCTCTTTTGCTAGGTCTACCCTGGCTACAGAGACATGAACCCGTTCTGAACTGGCTATCCGGTGAGGTGCTCCGTTGGGGGCAGGTTTGCCATAAGACCTGCCTGGTTCTGGTTCGCCCAGCTCGACCTCCATCTACTCCGACTAATTTACCCGGTCTACCGGCACCTTACTGGTCCTATGCTGATGTCTTCGACAAAAAGGAGGCAGAGACACTGCCACCTCATAGGCCATATGACTGCCCTATCGACCTTATACCCGGTGCCACTCCACCCCATGGGCGTATTTACCCGTTGTCGTTGGCCGAAACCCAGGCCATGTCGGAGTACATAGAAGAAAATCTGGCTAGGGGATTCATCCGGAAATCTTCCTCTCCGGCTGGAGCCGGATTTTTCTTCATAAAAAAGAAAGATGGTTCAGTCCGCCCATGTATCGATTATAGATGTCTCAACCAAATCACTATCAGAAGCAAATACCCCCTGCTGCTCATCTCTGAGCTGTTCGACCACCTTAAAGGCGCAAAGATCTTCACCAAGCTCGATCTTCGTGGGGCGTATAACTTGGTCCGGATCCGCCAAGGAGACGAGTGGAAGACGGCATTCAATACTCGGGACGGTCACTATGAATACCGTGTGATGCCCTGTAATGCTCCCGCCGTCTTCCGAAAATTAGTTAACGACATCTTCCGTGACCTCTTATATTCTTGCGTGGTGGTGTACCTGGACGACATCTTGGTCTTCTCTCCGGATCTTCCCACACACCGGAGGGATGTTCGTCAGGTCCTGCTTAGGCTCAGGCAGAATCACCTTTATGCAAAATTTGAGAAGTGCCTCTTCGAGCAGACCTCCCTTCTGTTCCTGGGCTATATTATCTCTAAGACAGGTCTACGGATGGACCCCGAGAAGGTCTCTGCTATCTTAAAGTGGCCCCGTCCGGAGGGGTTGAAGGCGATTCAGCGATTCCTGGGCTTCGCCAACTATTACCGTTTCTTCATTCCACATTTCTCTTTCCGGACTGCTCCCATCTCTGCGCTCACCTGAAAGGGAGCAAATCCTAAGGAATGGCCGTCCGAAGCGGAGGAGGCCTTCCTTTCCTTAAAACAAGCCTTCTCTTCCGCCCCTGTGCTGCACCGTCCAGATAGCAACAGACAGTTATTTCTGGAGATTAATGCTTCCTCTTCCGGAGCCAGAGCGGTGCTCACCCAGAAATCTCCTTCCGGGAGAATGGTAACCTGCGGCTTCTTCTTCAAGCTCTTCTCCTCGTCTGAGACCGAGAACTGCTAGCCATCAAATTGGCGCTGGAGGAGTGGCGTTACCTGCTTGAGGGGGCTCTGCACCCGGTGGTCATCTACACTGACCACAAAAACCTGGCATATCTACAGAATGCCCAAAGACTCAATCCGCGTCAGGCCCGGTGGTCTTTGTTCTTCGCCCGCTTCAACTTTACCCTACATTACCGCCCGGCGGACAAGAACGTTAAAGCCGACACCTTGTCCCGATCCTTCCAGTCGTCCGATCAAGAGGAGGAGCCTATGCATATCATTGAACCCTCCAAAGTGATGAATGTGGCCCCCTTGGACCTTTCTCGTCTCCCACCCGGTAAGACGATTGTAGCGGTTCCGGATCGTAAGAAGGTTCTTCACTGGGGTCATTCATCCAAACTAGCCGGCCATGCTGGCCAGAAGAAGACCTTCCTGCTGATTACTCGGCATTACTGGTGGCCTACCCTGCGCCAGGATGTGGTAGACTTCGTCACGGCCTGTTCGTCCTATGTTCGCAATAAAGTTCCCAGTCATCTTACAGCCGGCCGTCTCCTGCCTCTTCCCGTACCTGCTGCCCCGTGGCAACACATTGCTATGGACTTACTGATTACTGATCTCCCTGTTTATGCTGGTTGTACTGTCATTTGGGTGGTCGCTGACCACTTTTATAAAATGGCTCACTTCATCCCTCTGCCTGGTCTCCCGTCTGCATCTGTGCTGGCTAAGGATTTCATCCATCACATTTTTCATCTCCACGGCCTACCCCTCCACATAGTGTCTGATCGAGGGGTCCAGTTCACTTTGCGCTTCTGGAGAGCTACGTGTAAACTGCTGGATGTCACCCTGGATTTCTCCTCTGCTTACCATCCGCAGTCCAATGGCCAAGTGGAACGTATCAACAAGATCCTTACCAGTTACCTCCGGCACTTCGTCAACGCTCACCATACCGATTGGGTGAGGCTCCTACCATGGGCCGAGTTCTCCTACAACAACCATGAGAGCGAATTTTCTGTTATGTTCTGCTACCAGAGCTAAGGAAAGAGAGGAGATCTGTCCCTACGATAGAACTCAGCTGAATCCCTACGATGTAACAGGGAACCTGATCCTGCGATCAGACCTGCTAAAGTCCTAAGCTAGTCTGTACGGAGACCTATAGATGTGGGGAAGGAATCCCTACAAGTACTAAGGACTGGGAGGGAAATGGGACACCTCCTAACAGAAATAGTAGCAGACAGACGAACAAACAAAATATATAGAACATAGAGGTCCGTAGACCAAGCAAACTAACAGAGTTAGATACAGAGCACAGGCTAGCTAGAAAGTAGTTATACAATGAAGTCCAGCAAAGCCAGAAGGGCAGAGCAGGATTAAATAGGCCAACAAGGTCATGTGACCAGCAAAGGAAAAAACCTAAGAGCAAGGTTCTAACAGTACCCCCCCTTCTAAGAGGATCCTCCGGATCCCCTAGGACCAGGCTTATCAGGAAATCTCCTGTGAAACGCTCTGATAAGTCTGGACGCGGAAACATCATCTGACCTCACCCAAGAGTTATCCTCGGGTCCGAAACCTTTCCAGGCCACAAGATACTGCAAACTACCTCTATACCGTCTAGAGTTAAGGATGCGAGAAATCTCATATTCCCCGTCCTCCACCACCGGAGGAACAGAGGCAGAGGCGTCACCATCCGACACAACAGCTTTTTTTAACAGAGATACATGAAATACCGGATTAATTCTCCAGGAGGTAGGAACCTCCAACCTAACAGCAGATTGGTTGACAACCTGAAGCACCTTAAAGGGCCCTACAAACTTGGGACCCAATTTCTTAGAAGGAATCCTCAACCGCAGATTCCTAGAGGACAACCAAACCATGTCACCAACAGCGAACAAAACCTCCTGTCGTTTCCTATCAAAGTAGTCTTTAGATTTTCTGTTGGCCTCCTGAAGATTACCACGCACATCCGTCCAAACTCTCTCCAAATCACCGGAAAAATTCTCCTCCTCAGGCACGGCAGATCCCAACTTGGAGAACGACCCAAGCGACGGATGTCTCCCAGAACAACAAAAAAAAGGCGAACAACCAGCAGAAGAAGATGTATGATTGTTCAGAGCAAATTCAGCAAGTGGCAGAAACTCAGATCACCCCTCTTGATTGTCTGCCACAAAACAACGCAAGAACTGCTCAACATCCTGGTTTTTCCTTTCTGTCTGGCCATTAGATTCAGGATGATATACGGACGAGAACGACAAATGAACTCCCAACCTGTCACAAAAGGCACGCCAAAAACGAGCCACGAACTGAGGACCCCTATCAGAAACAATGTCAGTAGGAACGCCATGAAGTCTGACAATTTCCTTGACAAAGGCCTTAGCGAGAGTTTTAGCGCAGGGCAGTTTGACGAAGGGAACCAAGTGACACATCTTGCTAAAACGGTCCACGACCACCCAGATGACAGTAAAACCCTCAGAGGGGGGAAGGTCAGTTATAAAGTCCATAGCCAAATGTGTCCAAGGAGCACTGGGAACCTCCAAAGTACAAAGCAACCCCGCAGCAGGAGTATGTGAGGACTTAGATCTAGCACATATAGTACATTGACGCACCCACTTAATGACCTCCTTCTGCCATCCAGGCCACCAAAAACTGCGACCCACCAGTCTCTTGGTCTCAGAGATTCCGGGATGACCTGCCAACCGAGACTCGTGACACTCAACAAACAAATCTCTCCTAAAGGTCCCAGGCACAAACAACCTCCCATGAGGAGTGTTAGATGGGGCATTCTCCTGTGCTTTAAGAATCTCATCTTCCAAAACGGAGTCCAAAGCAGCTATCACAACACCTTCTTGTAAAATGTTCTCCTCTTTCTCAGCACCGACTATGGGAGAAAAACTGCGAGACAAGGCATCCGCCTTAACATTCTTAGTACCAGGGATGTAAGTAACGGAGAAATTAAACCGCGAGAAAAACAGTGCCCACCTAGCCTGACGAGCATTCAGGCGCTTGGCAGCATCAAGATATATCAGATTTTTATGATCCGTAAGAACCTGAACGGGAAATTCCGCACCTTCCAAGAAGTGGCGCCAGTGTTCAAATGCGAGTTTAATAGCCAATAATTCCCGATTACCAATATCGTAATTCAGTTCAGTCTCCGAAAATTTTTTTGAAAAAAAGGCACAGGGATGTAATCCATCCCCGTTATCCTGAGACAATACTGCGCCAACCCCCACAGAGGAAGCATCAACCTCAACCAAAAACGGCTTAGTCACATCAGGCTGCATAAGGATGGGAGCAGAGGTGAACCTCTCCTTGAGATACACAAAAGCTTCAATGGCCTCAGAAGACCACTGAACCGCATCAGCACCTTTCCTGGTGAGATCGGTCAGAGGTTTGACAATACTAGAAAAATTTTTTATGAATTTTCTGTAATAATTGGCGAAACCTAAAAACCTCTGTATCGATTTCAAACCAATAGGCCTAGGCCATTCCTACACAGCTTGAACTTTAACCGGGTCCATCTCAAAACCATCGCTGGAGATAATGTAACCCAAAAAACTAATTCTCTGTACAGCGAACTCACATTTCTCCAGCTTAGCAAAAAGCGAATTGTCCATTAATAACTGTAATACCTCACGTACGCTCCGCCAATGAGACTCCAGATCCGGCGAACATACCTTAGGCTCCAAGAAATGTGCTCCAGGACAGTTACTCACGTGCTGACGGAGCTCGGCCACCTCCAGAGAGAGTCCCTGCAGGCGATGAGCCAAATCCTGAACCGACACCATGATGGAACAGAAAAATCTTTCCTTAGAGAATTTGCAGGCTGGACTTACTGTTATGTTCTGCTACCAGAGCTAAGGAAAGAGAGGAGATCTGTCCCTACGATAGAACTCAGCTGAATCCCTACGATGTAACAGGGAACCTGATCCTGCGATCAGACCTGCTAAAGTCCTAAGCTAGTCTGTACGGAGACCTATAGATGTGGGGAAGGAATCCCTACAAGTACTAAGGACTGGGAGGAAAATGGGACACCTCCTAACAGAAATAGTAGCAGACAGACGAACAAACAAAATATATAGAACATAGAGGTCCGTAGACCAAGCAAACTAACAGAGTTAGATACAGAGCACAGGCTAGCTAGAAAGTAGTTATACAATGAAGTCCAGCAAAGCCAGAAGGGCGGAGCAGGATTAAATAGGCCAACAAGGTCATGTGACCAGCAAAGGAAAAAACCTAAGAGCAAGGTTCTAACATTTTCTTCCAAGTCCCTGTTCTTTGTGGTCTACGGTCAACATCCCTGGATTCCGTTTCCCATTTCCGCTGCTATGGACAACCCTGCCGCGGAGTCTCTGGTCAGCGAATTTTCTACTATTTGGGAGGACACTAGGTCCGCACTTCTTCAATCCTCCGAGCGAATCAAGAAACATGCTGATAAGAGACGTCTGGATCCACCTCAATTCCGTCCGGGAGACAAGGTTTGGCTCTCCTCCAAACATGTTCGTCTCAAAAATACCCTCCTATAAGTTGGGTCCACAGTTCATCGGTCCATTTGAAGTCCTCAAGCAAATCAACCCAGTAGCTTATAAGTTAAAACTCCCGGCCACCTTACGGATTCCCAACTCCTTCCTTGTATCTCTCCTCAAACCAGTTGTGCTTGATTCTTTTTCCGACAATCCAGGTACCTCCCCAGCTCCGGTCTCCGCTGAGGACGTCTATGAGGTAGAGAACATTCTGGCCACCAAGAGGGTAAGAGGAAAAACCTTTTTTCTGGTGGATTGGAAGGGGTTTGGCCCAGAGGAGAGAACTTGGGAACCCAGGGAGAACATCCACGCCCCGCTTCTCCTTAAAAATTTTTTTTCAGGCCTAAAAAAGAGGGGGCGTAAAGGGGGGGTACTGTAGTATCGGCGTCTCTGCCCCTTGTCAGGCAGAGACGCCGTCCCACTTACCGCCGCGCTCCCTGCCCGGCGTCCTCCGGCGCTCTTGCCTCTGTTGCTGCCGGCACGCGCAGCTTCCCGGGCACTGTGCATATGGTGCGCGCACTCCCTCCCTCTTAAAGGGGCCGCGCACGCCGTCCTAAGGAGTCCCCGGCCAATGGCCGGAGGACCTCTCATATAAAAGGCACCTCCAAAATGGAGGTGCCCGTGCAAGGTTGTAGCTTTGTGTGTTTTTAACTCTGCTTCAGCCCTCAGGTCCCGCTGCTAGCCTGATTACCAGTCCAGCCCGCCAGCATGACTACCAGTCCAGCCCGCCAGCTTGACTACAAGTCCTGCCCGCCAGCCTGACTTCCAGTCCTGCCTGCCAGCCTGACTACCAGTCCAGCCCGCCAGCTTGACTACAAGTCCAGCCCGCTAGCCTGACTACCAGTCCTGCCCGCCAGCCTGACTACCAGTCCTGCCCGCTAGCTTGTCTACCCTCCAGCCCGACAGTCTGTCTACAGTCCAGTCCGCCAGTCTGTCTATGGGCCCTGCCTGTTACCTGCCATGCCTGCCAGCCCGCTTATCTGGAAGCACCTGCCTGTTACCTGCCATGCCCACCAGCCAGCCTACCTGGAGGCTCCTGCTTGTTACCTGCCGTGCTTGCCAGTCCGTCTGCCCGGATCACCCATCAACCTGCCTGCCGTGCTCATCTGCTGTACCGGTCAGTCCCTGCCATCTGACCCGTGGGAGTCACCTGCTCTCATACAAGGTCGGTCCCCAGAGTAGCACCTGGTCCCTCTGCTCGGTCCTTCCCTGATCACGGAGTCGATTAAGCCACCGTACGACCTTGGTCGGTCCAAGTTAATACCTAGTTACGCCCCTCTGGTCCCTCCTTGCACCGCAGCACAGAGGTTCCACCACCAGGATCCGTAACACCACGCAAACACGGGGAGAACATACAAACTCCTTGCAGATGTCCTTGTAGATGTTGTCCTTAGTGGGATTTGAACCCAGGCCCTCAGTTCTGCAAAGCTGCAGTGCTAACCACTGAGTCACTATGCTGCCCGGTAACTGTCACATACTGTTGGTTATTGTAACAACTATTTTACTGTGTGCATCATATTGTAATGTTGTTAGTAAATGCAGGTGTATATAAAAATACAAACACACACACATATACACAATGTAGGGAATAATACTCACTTGGGTGTGTCGGGAGGCAAAACAAGAAGCGTTTCCATTTAAACGTCTATGTTGGTTTATTGCTGCTTCATAAACCATCCATGCGCAAAGAAAAAATAAACAGCCTTTAGTGCAGGCAAAACAAAGCAAACAGTTCTTTTGATAATGTCTCTTGAGAGCCAGTCCTGGTCACACCGGCTGGATAGCATCCAGTACACTGGCTCAATCCCACACAGGAGGCCTTTTCCCTCCACATGCAGACCATGTGTTAAACAATGGACTCCATTTTAACCTGTTAACCATACCCAAAGGTGAGGTATGTGGGCAGACAGACCCGCCCATCTCTCAGGCTTCCCGTAAAACCTGGCCCACATGCACCAAACAATCCTCTTAGTGCTATATGCACTAGACCAATACTCCAGGATTACATCACAGATTACAGCCATCTCTGTAATACATACCTACCATCAACTACGTGTCCGGTAGCTGCCTTACATACCTCCCCCCTTCTCCTAAAGTCGTGGGGCTTGGCACCTTCTACTACTAGATGGGATTTTTGAAATGGCAATGGCATTATCATATAGCTTCTTGGCTCTATGTTCCACATGGAAGCTGAAATCCTTTAGGGCTAGAAACCAGCAGGTGACCCTAGCATTTCTCACTTTTTTCTCCTTCATCCACTCGAGGAGGGCATGGACTGATACCAATTTAAATTTCCACCTTAATAGATAGTAATGCAATAAATCCACTGCCCACTTTACGACCAAGCATTTTTTTTCCACTATGGAGCAGTTCTTCTCACACAAGGACAGCTTCCGACTGAGGTACATCACAGGATGTGACAAGATTGCTCCCAGCCCGACATCTGATGCATCCATCTGGACCACAAACTCTTTGAAGAAGTTGGGCACCACCAACACTGGATGTTTACGGAGGGCCAGTTTCAGTTCCTGGAAGGCCTCCTCAGCTTCTGGGGACCAATTAGCCATAGTTGATTTTGTCCCTTTCAGAAGACCCATCAGTGGGGCTGCTATCAGGGCAAAGTTAGGTGCAAATCTTCAGTAGTAGCCCACAATGCCTAGAAATTCCCTCACCTGCTTCTTTCAAATGGGCTTCGACCAGCTCTGTATTGCCTCCACCCTATTTATTTGTGGTTGTATTTCACCTCTTCCCCTCTACATAGCCCAGATAATTGGCTTCCTCCATCCTCATTGCACATTTCTTAAGGTTGATGGTAAACCCTGCCTTCCTTAGGGCATCAAGTATTGCCTGAAATTTGCTAAGATGACTTCCCCAGTCCTGGCTGAATATGATGATGTCATCTAAGTAGGTTGCTGCAAACTTTTTATGGGGTGCTAAGATCCGGTCTATGGCTCTCTGGAAAGTGGCCGGAGCTCCCTGCAACTCAAATGGCATCCTGATGTATTGATAACATCTGCCTGGCATTGAGAAGGCCATTTTTCCTTGGCATCCTGGGACATGGGGATTTGTCAATACCCTTTTGTGAGGTCCACCCTGGGCTTTGGGTAGATGTCAAACTTCAAGACCTCATTGAGCTTCCTGTAGTCATTGCAAAATCTCCACTCTCCATCAGGTTTTGGAAGCAGGACAATCGGGGTAGACCATCCACTCTTGGACTCCTCAATGACTCAGAGTTTCAACATACGACTTACTTCCATGGAGATCAGTTCTCGTTGGGCCTCAGAAATTTGATAGGGCTTCAAGTTCACCCGCACATGGAGTTCCGTCAGAACCTCGTGTTCTATGATCTTTGTACATCCCGTTAATTCCGAGAACAGGTCCTTGTTCTGTTGCAGCAATTCCTGACACTTCTTTTTTTGGGCCTTCGACAGCGTCTTCGCTATTGCGACTCCTTCATCCTCGGCTTCTGGTTTGACCAGCAAACACGGAGTTTAAACTGACTCTCTGTCTTGCCACGGCTTGATGAGATTGAAGTGGTAGACCTGATAGGGCTTACGTCTTCCCGGTTGATGAATCTTGTAATTCACTTCACCAAGCTTTTCCACTACCTCATAAGGAAATGTCACTTGGCCAGGAACTTACTCTCCACGGTGGGAATTAGTACGAGGACTTGGTCCCCAGGGTTGAATTGCTTCACTTAATTTCTATGGTGATAAATTCTGGAGAGAAATAGTAAAAGTGAGGTAAAGAAGTTTGATTTGTTGGTAAAGTAAGTGCAAAATTAGCAATTTTGTGCTGGTTCTAGTACTCAAGGGGCCCTTAAGCCCCATCTTCCACATAAAAAAAGATCAGTATTATAAATGACACATGTTATGCTAAATAGTTGCAAGTCAAATTTATGTATGAGATAGCCAAGATGATTGTCTATAAAATGATGGTAGTCTCATGTTAGAAGCAGTAGTGGATGGTGAGATATGGAGCCTGAAAGTCAAAAGTTGAAAACATTGTTACTAGTGTTGAGCGAGCACTAAAATGCTCCTGTGCTCGAAGCTCGGGCCGAGCTCACCGTGATACTCGGGTGCTCGACCCGAGCAACGAGCCCAACGTTAGTCTATGGGAGACCCGAGCATTTTTGCCGAGGCACCCCCGGCAGTCTGTAGAAAGCCTAAAAAGTGCCCAAAACGATAGTGACAGTGCTCAAAAGACATGGGGACAGCATGGGCATCGCCCCAGGAAGCATTTCTGACCCCCAGGTCACTGCTGTCAACAACGTGGTCAGAGGTATTAAGCCACTTTTACGGGCTCACAATAAAACGTTCAAAAATGAAACTGAAACGGTTTTCCTGTGAAATATGTTAAGGAACTTCTTTTCCAGGATAAAGACTTGTGTATAAGGTAAAATAAATAACCAAAAACAAAAATACTCCTCCACACCTTGGGCTATGTTCACAAGTAGCATTTTTTATGCGTTTTTGCACTTTTGTATTGCTTTCAACCGTGAAAAATGCATTCACCGGGAAATGTCATTTTAACATTTTAAAATCTTATCTGGCCATGTGCTGTGTGACACATGCATACAGTGCAGAAAAGACATGGGAACAGCATGGGGAAGATCCCTGGAAGCATCTCTGACACCCAGGTCACTGCCTAAAAGTGTGCCCATCAGAAGTGATCCTTGCCGCATCAGAAGATGCAGACTTGCAACTATCCCCGTGCAAGTCCTTGTCCCAGGGCAGTGTTCAATTGTACCTCCCCCATTCCTTGCAATGCAAGCGCAAGTGTGCAACCTGCCACCCACCCACCCACAGGCTGCAATACCATACTGCTAGCTTGCTTGCACTTGAAATTGGGCCTTTTAGGCATGTGGAGGCAGACGCTGGCCACCATGTCATGGCTGCGTCGGTGGCCTAGTATCCATACTCAGTCCCCAGCCGCCCGGCGGCTGGGTGTCCACGCTCGGTCCCCAGCCGCCAGGGGGCGGCCGGGTGTCCATACTCAGTGCCCAGCCGCCCCGCGGCCGGGTGTCCACACACGGTCCCCAGCCGCCTGGGGGCGGCCAGGTATCAATAAACGGTCCCCAGCCGCCCCTATTTCTCCTGTCAGCTTCCCCCACACTTTTCTTAGCTTGGCCTGCTTTAGGGCAGCATTGGACGAGCCCACCAGAGAACCAGACTCCTCGGTGGGCCCTGGCCTCTCCATCAGGGGAGTTGAGAGTGCCAAGGTGACGAGCATGATGATGATGATAGAAGTTAGCATCTGCTTTGTTTTCTTGGAATGCAAGCGTAAGTGTGCAACCTGCCACCCACCCACCCCCAGGCTGCAATACCATACTGCTAGCTTGCACTTGAAATGGGGCCTTTTAGTTTGGAGGAGGCAGAAGCTGACCACTACCTCATGACTGCTTCCGCAGCGAGGTATCCATACTCAGTCCCCAGCCGCCTGGCGGCCGGGTGTCCACGCTCGGTCCCCAGCCGCCAGGGGGCGGCCGGGTGTCCATACTCGGTCCCCAGCCGCCCCACGGCCGGGTGTCCACACACGGTCCCCAGCCGCCTGGGGGCGGCCGGGTGTCCATAAACGGTCCCCAGCCGCCCCTATTTCACCTGGGAACTTCCCCCACACTTTTCTTAGCCTGGCCTGCTTTAGGGCAGCATTGGACGAGCCCACCAGAGAACCAGACTCCTCCGGTGGGCCCTGGCTTCTCCATCAGGGGAGTTGAGAGTGCCAAGGTGAGGAGCATGATGATGATGATAGAAGTTAGCGTCTGCTTTGTTTTCTTGGAATGCAAGCGCATGTATGCAGTAGCGGCTAGGCCTGAGGTGGTCAGCATTTTGGCGCATATCCTACCTCCTCCGAGGATTGCTGGATGTTTTCCTGCTACTATCCCAGTTCTATGACTCCTGTTAAAACAAAGCTTCAGGTGATGAATGGTGGATGAGGTGGTGGCAAAGGAGAAAGAGCAGGAGGAACAGGGACCATTCACATCAATATCAGGCGAGACAACCACACATGTCTTGTAGGATATGTTTCTGTACCAAAAGGAGCGGTTTGGCTACATAGTTATAGGGCATGCAGTGAGTGCAATGCCTACCAAAAATTTCGAGGCACTCCAATGCCCATTGGAAGTGACATGGAGGTCAGAGGGCCTTAACTAAACCGTTTTTTCCATTTATAGCTACTGGGTCTCCTGTGCACTGTTGGCCTACGCAGTGAATGGAAGGCTTTCCAAAAATTATGAGGAACTGCAATGCCCCTTGAAACAAATGTGGATTATAGCATACTAAAAACCTTCTACCCATTATTGGGGAGTGGGTCTCCCTTAGTGTTCGCCTATGCATTGAAAAGCAAAAGCTGACTAAAATTAGGAGGAAATGCAATGCCCGTTGGAAGAAGGGTGGAGGTCGCAGTAGAATAAAAAGACAATATCAATACCCCTTGGAAAAGTGGTGGAGGTCGCAGTAGCTTAACAAGATGATTTTAATGCCCCTTGGAAGAGACGTGGTCGCAGTAGCTTAACAAAACAGTTTTAATGCCCCTTGGAAGAGAGGTGGAGGTCGCAGTAGCTTAAGAAGACGGTTTTAATGCCCCTTGGAAGAGACATGGAGGTCGCAGTAGCTTAACAAGACGGTTTTAATGCCCCTTGGAAGAGACGTGGGGGTCGCAGTAGCTTAACAAGACGTTTTTCATGCCCCTTACAAGAGCCATGCAGTACAGCATATTAAAAACATTATTCCCATTATTGGGGAGTGAGTCTCCCATAGTCTTTGCCTACGCCTTCCAAGCAAAAGCTGCCAAAAATTAGAACGGAGGAACTTGCAATGCTGGCAAACAAGAGCCATGCAGTACAGCATATTAAAACATTATTCCCATTATTGGGGAGTGGGTCTCCCATAGTCTTTGCCTATGACTTCCAAGCAAAAGCTGCCAAAATTAGGATGGAGGAACTTGCAATGCTGGCAAACAAGAGACATGCAGTACAGCATATTAAAAACATTATTCCCATTATTGGGGAGTGGGTCTCCCATAGTCTTTGCCTATGCCTTCCAAACAAAAGCTTCCAAAAATTAGGACGGAGGAACTTGCAATGCTGGCAACACGGACCACGGTCACCCTGGTGGTATAGTGGTGGTGGAGGCTGAGGATAAGGAGAAGAGCAAAATACAGCCGAAATGAGGAAGCGTATACCCATGTGTGGATGTGAAGCGGTGCATGGGAATACACCTCCTGAAATAACACAGTGGATTTGACTTTATGTTACTCTGCTGTCATTTGGTGGTGATGAGAAGTCTGGCCCAATCCAGCCCTTGTTCATTTTGATAAGGGTCAGCTTGTCAGCATTGTCAGTTGACAGGCGAGTGCGCTTATCAGTTATAATTCCCCCAACGACACTAAAAACACCCTCCGATAACACGCTAGCGGCAGGGCAGGCCAGGACCTCCAAGGCGTACAGAGCGAGTTCATTCCAAGTGTCCAGCTTGGATATTCAATAATTAAAAGGCACAGAGGAATCACGGAGGACGCTGGTACGGTCGGCAAGGTACTCCCTCACCATCTTTTGAAACTTTCCACTCCTTGTGAGAGTACCCCGCACCTTAAGCTGGGCGGGACTCAGAAAACTGTCCCAGAATGTTGACAGTGTTCCCCTGCCTCTGCTGGATTGGAGTTGCGTCTCTCTCGCCTGTACGCCTTGGATGGGCAACGAACTGTGACCTCTGCTGCTAGTGTGTTCAGATGGGAATTTTTTTAGCAGTTCTGCAGCAAGGGCCTTCTGGTACTGCCACATTTTTGTAGACCTCTCCACCTCAGGAATAAGAGAGTGAAAGTTCTCCTTGTAGCTGTGGTCTAAAAGTGTCACCAATCAGTAATGACTGTCACCCAACATTTTGACAACGCGAGAGTCACGGTTAAGGCAGCGTAACATAAAGTCAGCCATGCGTGTCAGACTGGTAACGGGCAAGACTTCCATGTCCTCACCAAGATGATGACTGACCATGCTCTCCTCCTCCTCCTCCTCCTCCCCCCTGTTCTCAGGCCACCCACGCTGAACCAACTGTATGACAGTTGTACAGGTACTACCGTCTACAGCGCATGATACCAGCTCCTGTTCTTCCTCCTCCTCCTCCTCCTCCTCCTCTCCCTCATTGTCCCCCAATGCACGTTGGGATGAGATGAGGCTGGGCTGTGTGTAATCGCCCATTACGGCTTCTTGATCCATCTCATCATACTCTGGCTGCAATGCCTCCTCTTTAATTCTCTGCATAGAGCGTTGCAAAAGACAGACAAGTGGGATGCTGACGCTAATGATTGCGTCATCGTCACTCACCATCTTGGTGGACTCCTCAAAGTTTGCCAGGATGGTATATATGTCAGACATCCAGGTCCACTCCTGAGGTCTTATGTGTGGAGTCTGACCTGAATATCGACGGCCTTGTTGCAGCTGGTACTCCACAACTGCTCTCTTCTGCTCACAAATCCTTTGCAACATGTGGAGGGTAGAGTTCCAACGTGTGGGGACATCACACACCAGTTGGTGTGCTGGAAGCTGCAAACGCTGCTGCAACACAGCAAGGGCGGCGGAATCTGTAGCCGACTTCCGAAAATGAGCTGACAGGCGGTGTACTTTGATGAGCAGATCTGGCAACTCGGGGTACGATTTAAGAAACCGCTGAACCACGAGGTTAAGCACATGAGCCAGACATGGTACGTGTGTGATCTCGCCTCGCATCAGAGCCGCCACCAGGTTACAGCCATTGTGACAGACGACCATGCCTGGATGTAGGTTCAATGGTCTCAGCCACAGATCTGCCTGCTCTTTCACAGCTGTCCACAACTCACAAGCAGTGTGAGGTTTATCACCTAAGCTTATGAGTTTCAGCACAGCCTGTTGCCGCTTGGCTGAGGCAGTACTGCAGTGCTTCTAGCTTGTAACTGATGTGGTGATATCTGATATGGAGGCTGAACATGAGGAGGGGGAGGATGATGCGCAGGAGCTGTACACTGTGGGGGCAACTCTGAGTGACATAGGGCCCGCAATTCTCGGTGTGGGGAGGATGTGTTCCGTCCCAAGGTCCGACTGGGTCCTGGCTTCCACTATGTTTACCCAGTGTGCCGTCAGGGAGATGTACCATCCCTGGCCACAAGCACTTGTTCACGTGTCCGTTGTCAGGTGGACTCTCCCAGTAACTGCGTTGTTGAGGCACGGCAGATGTTTAGGGATACGTGCTTGTGTAGTGCGGGGATGGCACACCGGGCAAAATAGTGTCGGCTGGGGACCGAGGGACGGCTACCGCCATAAGGTTGCGGAAGGATTCCGTCTCCACCAGCCTAAAAGGCAGCATTTCCAACGAAAGTAGTCGTGAAATGTGCGAATTTAGGACTGTGGCCTGTGGGGCGTTGGCTGCGAATTTGTGCTTTTGTTCAAAGCTCTGGGATATGGACAGTTGAACGCTGCGGTGGGACTTGGACGTGGACATTAATGCTGTTTCTTGAGAAACTGCCATAACAAGTGAAGACTGAGAGGAGAGGGCATCTTTGCATGCAGTATGGACAGGGGATTGCCTTGCACGCACAATAGGGGGTTCTATTACACGCACAACAGCGGAAGAAGCAGTGGTGACACCCGTTGACACTGGTCGTGGACCCTGGGGTTCGCCCCACAAAGTCGGGTGCTTTGCTGACATGTGCCTGATCATGCTGGTGGTGGTCAGGCTGGTAGTTTTGTCACCCCTGCTGATGTTGGCATGGCAGGTGGTACAAATGGCCCTTTTGGGGTTATCAGCAGAGTCTTTAAAAAAATTCCAGACTCTGGAAGACCTACCGGTTGTACTGGCAATGTCCCTCGTGTTGGTGTTACGGGGAACTGTTGCCCGCCTTCTGTGTGCGGCCACCACACTGCTTCTTCCTGCCTGTTGGGATACTCTGCCTCCCTCCCCCTGTGTGCTGCTGGCCTCGCTCTGCGTGTCCTCCTGCCACGTTGGGTCAGTTACTAGATCATCCACCACCAACTCCTCCTCTTCCACTTGCGCACCACGATCCTCCTCCTCACTTCGTGGCAATTGTGTCTCGTCATCGTCCACCTCTTGTGACAAATTGCCAGCGTCGACTTCCTGTGGCCGTGGCTGTTCAAATATTTGGGCATCGCTACATGGGATCTCCTCTTCCACCACTTCAAGCGGAGCAGGCGAGGGGCACAAATATGGAAATGAACCAGTGAACAGCTCTTCAGAGTGTCCAAGTGTGGGATCAGCTGCTCTCTGACGACACTCGGCATGGTGGGAGGAAGGAGCATCAGGGTGACAAGGAGTATGCGGTCGAGACTCACGGCTACTAAAACTTGACCGTGTGGAAGACAGACCGGAGGTGGTGGTGCCCAGGTAACTGGAAGTATTATCTGCTATCCAATTAATTACCTGTTCACACTGATCAGTTCGCAATACTGGTGTTGTAGTGTGCTTCCCTAGTAATTCAGTCAAGAAGTGGGAGCGAGAAGATGTGGCTGTTGGTTGTGGCACATTTTCACCTTGGCCACGGCCCCGTCCTCTGCACGCACCATCACCAGAACGTCCAGTTCCATGTCCCTTGCCACGCGCCTTGCCCTATCAATGGAAAAAGGGTAATACAAAGGAGATTAGAACTGTGGAAGAGGAAAAGCACAGTTCTATTTCTCTGGCCTACACCAGACTCTTTGAAACAGATATATTGGTGTCTGACCAGTCAGGGAGACACTATTACAGTTTTTTTTTTATGGCAAAAAATGCCAAAAGCAGGATAACACAGAGATTTGACCCGTGGAACTGCAAAACCACAGTTCTATTTCTCTGGCCTATAGCAGACTCTTTTAAACAGATATATTGGTGTCTGACCAGTCAGGGAGACACTCTTACAGTTTTTTTTTACGCCAAAAAATGCCAAAAGCAGGATAATACAGAGATTTGCCCCGTGGAACTGCAAAACCACAGTTCTATTCCTCTGGCCTACACCAGACTCTTTTAAACAGAAATATTGGTGTCTGAACAGTCACAGACACACTCAATTTTTTTTTTTGGAGGGGGGGGGAATACCAAAAGGTTAATAAGACGCGTATTTGGACAGTCTGACTGAGGGAAAAAAAAATAAAGGATTTAGATGAAAAAAAAAAAGGATTTTTCCTGGCCCCTGAGACCTGGAGCTAAGTCTAGCAATTTGACCAACACTAGCACACAGGACTGTAATGCAGCGTTTGCTGGTATAACCACTGCGTCTCCTATACAGCCTGCCTGCCTGATATCTGGGATGGATATTAGTCCTGAGAAGGACTGTTTGTTTGATTTGGCAGGCTTTAGAGACCCTACACTACCTATTTCGCACTATATATCTCTCCCTAACTCAGCAGCACTCTCCCTACACTGTCTCATCCGGAGCGACTGTGTCCAAGATGGCGGCGCCTGGTTTTAAATACTCGAGGTGACGCTGTGCGGCCAGCCAATCACTGTAATGCCCACAAACAATATGGCTGCGGCATTCCAGTGACTGGCTGGCAATCCCTGCATGTTCATTGGCTGTGTAAAGAGCGCCAAACGTGCAGGGCGTAGACCCGAGCTCCCACCCGAGTAACCCGGAAATGCTCGGTGCTCGCCGAACATCCCGATTAGTGAGATGCTTGGGCGAGTACCGAGCAGTGTTGAGCATGTGTTACCCTTTTGCTTGTCAGTGTATCTGACGCGCCCCCTGGGCCGTGTGTGCACGCGTGTGGGTTACTCGGAGCCGAGTCTCTGGGGGTTGTAGTCTCCGTGGCGGTGACCCAGTCCGTGGCTCAGGGTGGTCAGGCCAGTGGCCGTCTGTTTTATAGGGTTTTTATGATTTAATGTCTGACTACGCCACCCGTGGATTGCGGTCAGGGTGTACCGCCGCTGCGAGGCAGACCGCTGAGGCTGGTGTTGTGTGCACAGCAGAGGATGGGACAACTCCCCATGGGAGGAGTATAGCCTCAGGGCAGTGAGTGTGAATGATGGGAGTGATGGTGCACGGGTGAAGCGGGAACGACTCAGAGTCTTTGCAGTGCAGTTCAAGGTCTTTACTGATGATGATAAGGCCGACCCTCCCGGGAGTACTGGCTAGCATAAGGGACCTGGTCAGTCTGTGAACAAACAGGAGTTCCCCTGGCCAGGTGGAGTTGTAGGCCTCCCCGTCTATCTGCACTCTTCCTGGCTACCTTGCTGTAAGCGAGTGGAAGTAGCCCACGTCCCTAAGTATACCGTGTGGTGGTCACCCGTATGGCTGGTGACTTGGACCCTCTGGTAGCTTCCGCTCCCCTTGTGTGTGACTGAGCCTCCGGGCTTCTATGGCCAGAGGACCTGGAATCCCCTGCCGGCTGGTTTCTGCTGCTGGACTTAGAAAACCCCACAGCCTCGGATTCCGTTGTCCGGTCGTAGTGTCTTCAGCCAGGACGAGCAATATCTGCTTCCAGTCCCTGGCACTCAGCTCCTGCTCCAACAGAGCTCCTAGCTGTTCCTTTCCCTGTGTCTGGAACTTCACTCCAGGCTCTAACTGAACTAACCCCGCCCCAGATCCAGTTTATATAGGGCAGATTCCTCCCCTATCTGGTCTGGGACAGGAGGTGTTGCATGTTCAAGGGCTCCTGACCAGGGAACCTCCCACTTGCTCTCAGACGTGATATTTCTATCACTGTGGCAACCAGACCCCTGGGGTGCCACATATCTGTGACCAAATATCAAATGTGACCAAAGTATGCTTTGTAAATATAAAATAAATGGATGTATCTTTGTAAAAATGTAACTACTGTACACTCTCCATGGAAGTTAAAGTGACCACCATCATAGGTGTAGACGTGAGACCCTCTGTCCAAAGAACAATGTCCAGAACATGGTAGAGCCCTGCAGCCCCACTGACCTCCTTCACAGGTATTAAAATGGAGAAGTAATAACAACATGTATGAATACTAGAATAGTTATAACTAATACACCAAGATGGAAATTCTATTACCTATGTTAGGGATCACAGTAAGACCATGTCAAATGTTTAGATGATCTTTATTATGTACCAGTTTTGTCAGTTGTTGCTGAAGGATTTTCCAGGGGCATATATCCTCCTGTTGTACATACACTGGCACTTACTGAATGGGATGCAACCTTGATTGTTAACATCATTAAGAACCGTTCCTGAAAGAAACACAATCATATACATGGAGAAAACTCTCATGGTTAGGCTGAAACTTTAATGTTTCAATATCGGTGGTTCCAAGGACTCACTTGAATGACTTTGTAACTCTGATTTCTTATGAAATATGGATGCTTCCTCTAGCTATCTCAATAGAAATGAGGATTTAAGACTTGGTAAAAGAGATATAGGACACTAAAATTAGAGATGTCTTAGGAGAAGGCATACCTTTTGGATACAAGCAGCCTGCTATACAATGTTCTACTTTTCAAAAACACCTTAAATTTAATTTTATTCCGTCAATAGGGAACGTATCAGATTCAGGAGCACATGTTGCTCCACTGATCTGTCACTGAACACATTTTTATTATATTTTAATTCATTTGTAATTACTATTATTTCCACACCAGATGGTAATTCTCAACCTTAGTAGTTATTTTATTACTTTATTTTTACTGAATAATGTGTTGTTTATTCTTGGGAGCATGGCAGACATGTATAATTAACTAGACTCAATGGAAATCTAGCGTAGAATAATCACTTCTTCATTGAGTTGGGTACACATAATGCATTCTTTATGCTATACTTTCATAAAACCACTTTGGACGCACTTGTATAACTTTCTGTTCCTCTTTTAGTGCCTTCCCAGCTCCTAATTTATTGGATTTTTCAAACAACCCGCTCATAGGAAGACTTTCAGAGATCTTAAGAACGCACTCAACCTCCTAAGATACCCATACATGGTCCCTGGCATTTCAGAGATTGATGCCTGTTAACAGCTCATATGAAAACCACCATTAATCTATGAAGCTGCATAGACTAACTAAAGACACCATATGGGGAAAAAGGTCATTTTTGACACTTTATTAGCAAGAATACCAAAATAAAAAACAGGAACTTGTTGAAACAGATGATTATGAAACTTTTATTAGTAATATATGAACATGTTAAAGAGTCAAATATCTGACCTATAATCAATTTGAAATTCATCTTGACTGAGCCCATTCATATTTCCGCACAATCCATAATTGGTGTTCATATACTTTGGGGACAATTTAAGCTGGAAAATAAATTAATAATTGTAATGTTATGGTTTAATCTGATTTTCTGTTCATGAAACTTAAAAACTGAATCTATAAGTAGTGATGAGCGAGCACTAAAATGCTCGAGTACTCGTTGCTCGGGTCGAGCAAATTGGAATACTCGGGTGCTCGACCCGAGCAACGAGCCCAATGTAAGTCTATGGGAAACTCGAGCATTTTTCAGGCGGCTCCCCCCAGGCGGTCTGCAGAGGGCCTAAAAATTGCCAAAATCGATGGGAACAGTGCTCAAATGACATGGGAAGAGCATGGGCAAGACCCCTGGAAGCATTTCTGACTCCCAGGTCACTGCGGTCAACAAAGTTGTCAGAGTATTATGCCACTTTTACGGACTCACAATAAAACATACAAAAACAAAACCAAAATGGATTTTCCTGGGAAATATGTTAAGGAACATACTTTCCAGAGTAATGACTTGTATATAAGGCAAAATAAATAACCAAAACCAAAAATACTCCTCCACACCTTGGACTATGTTCACACGTAGCGTTTTTGATGCATTTTTGCACTTTTGCATTGCTTTCAACAAAGACAAATGCATTCACTGGGAAATGTCATTTTAACATTTTACAACCTTATCTGGCCATGTGGTGTATGATACATCATCAGACACATGCATACAGTGCTGAAAAGACATGGAAACAGCATGGGGAAGACCTCTGGAAGCATTTCTGACTCTCAGGTCACTGCCTAAAAGTGTGCCCATCATAAGTGATCCTTGGCGCATGCGAAGATGCCTCCTGCCATGCACCTGTCGTTGCAGACTTGCAACAATCACCGTCCACGTCCTTGTCCCAGTGCAGCGTTCAGTTGTCCCTACCCCATTCCTTGGAATGCAAGCGCAAGTATGCAGCCAGCCACCCACCCACCCACAGGCTGCAATACTATTCTGCCAAATTTTTGACAGCTGCTTGCACTTGAAATGTGGCCTTTTAGGCTCGTGGAGGCGGAAGCTTTTCATAACCTCATGCCGGCGTCGGTCGAGGGTCCATACTCGGTCCCCAGCCGCCACTGTTTCTCCCGGTGTCGTCTCCGCCTTCCACAAGCATGGGTCCCACAACATTACCCACGCCCTCCCCAGTGCACTTACTGGGAAGGACCGCCTAACCACAAACACGTGGACAGGTGAATGTGGCCAGGGATGGTACGGAGCCAGTCCACAACTTTTTTGCTGAGAGTTGTATTTAGCTTGGTGAAAGGACTGGCATAGAGAGAAACCGTATCTCCTCCGGCTGTCATTAGTCCATCACCAGGTTCCGCCCATTGTCACACATGACCATGCCTGGCTGTATGTTCAGCGGTGAGAGCCACAGATCAGGCTGCTGTGTTACAGCTTTCAACAACTCTGCAGCGCTGGGCGGTTTGTCAATTAAGCATTAAGCATATCTTCAGCACAGTCTGTTGCCGCTTGGCCAAGGCAGTGCTGCAGTGCTGTCAGCTTGTGACTGATGTGGTCATTTCGGAGATGGAGGAGGAGGTGCAGGAGCGGAACAATGTGATCACATTGAGGTTAAATTGGTGACGCTGTTTTTTATACTACAGAAAGATCCTATTGTTTTGGGTTTTTTACGTTATTTTTTAAGACAAATGCATTCACTGGTAAATGTCATTTTAACATTTTACAACCTTATCTGGCAATGTGATGTGTGACACATCATCAGACACATCCTGTTTTATTTATGATGGAGGGACTCTGAAAGTCATAAAGCTTATTTTTATAGGGCCATCAGACGGCCCTTACTATTCTTAAAAGGCCAGCAGTTGGCCCTCGCTATTGTTAGAGAGCCATCAGCCGGCTATGCTTTGTTGTTCCCATTATTAACAAGTGGGTCTCCTATACTGTTATTGCGTATCCAGTGACTGCAAGGGCTGCCAAAAATTTGGACGCAACCCAATACCCCTTTGAAGAGACATAGAAGAGGGTCTCAGTAAAAAAATGTTCCCATTATAAAGGAGCGGGTCTCCTATAGTGGTAATGCCCATGCTGTGACTGCAAGGGCTGCCAAAATTTGGGAATAACCCCACTAAGAATTTAAAGACACATAGAGCAGGGCCACAGTAACAAGGTGCGACATGTTCCCATTAGAAAGGAGAGGGTCTGCTATACAGTTATAAGGTATGCAGTGAGTCCAACGGCTGACCAGTTTTATGAAAAACCCCACTAAGAATTTAAAGCCACATAGAGCAGGGCCTCAGTAATGACAAATTCCCATTAGAAAGGAGAGAGTCTGCTATACAGTTATGGGGTATGCAGTGAGTCCAAAGGCTGACCAATTTTAGGAAAAACCCCACTAAGAATTTAAAGACACGTGGAGCAGGGCCACAGTAACAAGGTACAACAAGTTCCCATTAGAAAGGAGAGGGTCTGCTATACAGTTATAGGGTATGCAGTGAGTCCAACGGCTGACCAATTTTAGGAAAAACCCCACTAAGAATTTAAAGACACACAGAGCAGGACCACAGTAACAAATACAACATGTTCCCACTGACGCGCCCCCAGGGCAGTGGGGTACTCGGTGTCTGGGCTTATGGATGCTGGGGGGGAATATGTCACAGTGGCTGGCCCGGTCCGTGGCCCAGGGCGGTCAACAAAAAGGAGATAGTTTATATGGGATTTGGTAGTTTGATCGTGACGCCACCTGTGGTTTCTGGTAATTTGTACCAGCGCTGCTGCAGACCTCTGAGGCAGTTGATAGGGCAGCTAAGATGGAACAGCTCCCCACAGGTGGAGCGGGCCTCAGGGCAGTGTGGAGTTTGATGCTGGGGCTTGTAGTGCAGTTGGGATGGCACTGCAGGAGTAACTGACAGAGACAGGGGATTCGCTTCAATACCTTTACTGGTGCGGATGTCAGGTACGGTCCAGGGTACTCGGTAGGAAGGGTGCACTTCAGGACTTCTCCCCAGTGAGCGGGTATAAGGCCTCCTGGTCCGTGTCTCCCTCTCTCTAAGCTCCTGGCCAGCCTGCAACTGGGCCTAGCTTCTGTGTCGTGTTGCTCTCTTCACCTGTCGCTTGGTAGTAGGACCTTCCACTGGCAACCACTATCCCTGGGCGCCGGGGCCTTCGTGGTTCCTGGTCCTGTAATGGGATTAGCTTCGGGTCGGCCAGGGACTTGTAGTCCTCCTGGTATGCCAGTGATCCCTACTGGGTATAAAAGACCCAGTAGGCGCGGACCTGGTGTCCGGTTCGTGTCTTGGGGTGAACCTATGATGCTCCTCTGCCCCCTCAACTCCTCTCTCCTCTCCTCTTTGCCTCCGGCCACACTCAGGGCCCTCAATACAGCAGCAGAAGTGCTGTGTCTTCGCTGCTCTCAGCGTCAGCATGCTCTCCTCAGACTAACTGAACTTCTGACTGACTGAACTGCCTGGCTCTAGCCTCCATATATATATCCCTAACGGGCTCCCTCTGGTGGTATGAGGTGGAAGGGTGGAGGTGTTTGTATGTAATGAGGGCCTCTTGTGGAGAAGTCCATCCATGCACCCTTTTGGGTCCTGTGGTACCTGTGAACAGCAGGGTGCCACATTCCCCCCTAGTACAATTCAGTTCTCCTGGACTGAAGCATTTTTTTTAAAACAGGTTATAACATTAATAATAATTATAATAACAATAATAGAGTTACAGTATGTCCCGTAACCAGTTGTCCATTTCACCTATGAAAGTGTAACAACAGGAGAAACATGAGGGACCCGCCTGAAAACCCTCAACGTAGGCCCTGGGCGTGGCTACAGGGCATAAGTGATCAAGGTGCTGGACCACGTCTTCAGCCACTCCAAACGGGTTTTTGTTCTGTGGTCAAATAAGGGGCACTTTTGATGAGTGCAACTATTTACAAGGACAGTTTTTGGCTGCTCACAGTCCTCAGCCTACAAGTCTTTATACCCTTACGGGTAACTAAATGCACATATTATTTCAGTTCATAATAAATAACATAGGCAATACCCAACTGGGTAACTATTTATAATGTAGGCACTTCGTGCTTATTCCCTAAACCTGGCAGGGATTTGTCCTTGTGTGCTGCGTGTGGACCTTCGTAGCACTGGGGTGTTACTAGTGTCTGTGCATGCACTTTCTGTTAATCTAGCAGGTGTATGTGCTGGTAGATTATAAAACTACCTTAATCTCTCTATGGGACTGGTAAGTGCACTGTCCACTGGGCCTTCAGGCTCTGCTTCAACGGGTGATTCTCCTCTGACTGGGGACTCTTCCTGTTCCTGAGCAGGTTCTTCCAGAGCGCTCACAGGTTCTTCTTGTGGCTGGTAGAAGTGTATTACGGGTATAATAACTGCTCCATCAAGTTGAGGCCAGTCCGCAGGGAAATCTCCTAGAACTGTGTGAAGCACTTCTTCCTTGGGTTCTTCTGGTGCTATAGGAGGTACTTCTTCCTCCGTTGTCTTCAGTAGACCTGGGCACACTTTCAAATGGTCTCTTGAGACTGTTGCGGTCGTTTTACCTCCATCTTTACTGATCAGGCAGGTTTTACTGTTGTCAAATCTGGAGTTTAGCACAGTGTAGGGCTCTCTTTCCCACTGGTCATCGAGCTTGTGACCTCTTCTTTTCCGCTTTAGCACTATCTCTCCAGGTGCCAAGGGTTCTGCTGGTGCTTGTTTATTGTACTGTTCTTCTTGATTTTCCCTTACTCTGTTTAGACTGTCTTCGACACAGGTCTGTACTCTCCTGTACTGCTCTTGCCGATTTGTATCCCAGTCTTCAGTGGACATATCTGCTTCAGGTTCTACCACTCCGAGTTCCAGGTCCATGGGCAACTTTCCGGGTCTTGCTCTCATGAGGTACGCTGGGGTACAATTAGTAGAACTCACAGGTATGTGATTGTACAGATCTACCAGGTCAGGTAGTTTGTCTGGCCACTGGTTCCTTTCTTCCAAGGGTAAGGTTTTCAGCAGGTCTATGACGATGTTGTTCATTTTCTCACACAAACCATTGGTCTGAGGGTGATACGGCGTAGTCCGGATCTTCTTGCACCCATATAGATGACAGAATTCTTTAAACAGCTCGGTTTCAAAGGCATGGCCTTGATCCGTCAGCACTTTATCCGCGTATCCATGGGGCCTGCAGAAGTATGCTTGGAACCTTCTTGGTGCAGTTTCTGCTGTCAGATCCTTGACAGGGGCTGCCACGAGGAACCGGGAATAATGATCCACCATGGTCAGTGCATAGGAATAGCCTGACCTGCTGGGTGACAGCTTGACGTGATCCAGAGCGACAATCTCCAGGGGCTGGGTTGTTTTGATGGACTGCAAGGGTGCTTTTTGGCTGCCGTAGTCTTTCCTTCTGAGGCTACAGGGCCCACAATTCTGGCACCACCTCTCTATGGAACTCTGCATTCCAACCCAATAGAACCGGTCCTTCAGCAGGGTTTCCAGCTTCTTCCAGCCAAAGTGACCTGCTTGATCATGGTAGGCCTCTAACACCATCCGGATATCTGTCCTGGGTACAACAATCTGCCACACCATTTTATGGGGGGTTGACATATCTTCTGCACAGCTTCTCTCTGTAGATGAACAGCCGGCTTCTTTCATTCCACAGGTGTTTGGCTTGTGGAGGAGCATCCTTCTCCAGGTGAGAACCTTCTTGGGTGATCAGTCTTTTGATGAGGCTGACAACCGGGTCACTGTCTTGAGTCTCCTTCCAACTGCGGTGGGGTAGAGTATTCAGCGTCCTTCCATGACGTCTTCTGGTGGCGTGTTGCTCGTGGACCACTCCGCTTCGGTGGAAAGCAGGTAATTCAAATTCCTCTAAATCATCCACTTCATCCTCGGTGTCTGACTGGTGAGGCATCCTTGACAGGGCATCAGCATTGGTGTTCTTGTGACCTGCCCGATACTTGAAAGTGAACTGATAATTCAACAGTCTGGCCACCCAATGCTGTTCCATGGCTCACAACCTGGCTGTCTCCAGGTGTGTCAAGGGATTGTTGTCAGTAAAGACTGTGAATTTTGTTGAGGCTAGGTAATGCTTGAACCTTTCAGTGATAGCCCAGACCAAGGCCAGGAACTCCAGCTTGAAGGAACTGTAATTCTCCGGGTACCTCTCAGTAGGGCAAAGCTTCCTACTGGCATACGCAATTATCTTTTCTCTGCCATTTTGCTTCGGGGACAACACAGCTCCCAGTCCCTTGTTGCTGGCGTCGGTGTACAGCAGAAAAGGCTGGCTGTAGTCAGGGTAAGCCAGGATTTCTTCACCGGTTAGGACTTCCTTCATTGATGCAAAGGACTCAGTCTGCTCTTTGCCCCCGGCCACACGCCGCCCCACAAGCACAAAAAGGTGAGTCACAATTCTCCTTTCTTGTGGTGTTGGTGCAGTGTGTCGGCCACTGTTGCTGTGGTTTTGTGCTTGTGGGGCAGCGTGGCCTGGAGTCTTGGGGACTCTTTTTTGCAGCATGGGTGCTGTGAGGCACCAGGCCGCCCGCCCTGCTGGTGCATTATCGCTGTGGCGGTGGTTTGCGCATGGTTCCGCTCCCGTTCAGGTAGGAAATGTTAGGACCCACTGCGAGGTTTGCTGTGACGTGGCAGTGGGCTTCATACAGTCTGATCAGAATGTTAAACTAAGAACCTCATGTTCAGTTATATATATGTGAAGCCCAGCTGTGCTTGGTATCACAGATCCTAGAAGGGTGTATTGAAGGATTCCTCCACAAGAGGCCCCCATAACCATTCACACATCTCCACCTTCCACCTCAGACCACCAGAGGGAGCCCGTTAGGAAAATATATATGGGAAGGTGGAGCCAGGCAGCAGTTAGTCTGTCTAGACTGGAGTTGAATCTAGACTGGAATTGACAGAGAGCAAACCTGTTGTGAGAGTTCCTGCAGTAGAAGCCTGAGAGAGGTTAGCCTGCAGTGGAGCTTATCCAGAGCAAGACTCCGTGTAGCTCAGAGAAGTGAGCTTTAGGTGTGCCGGCGCCATAAGATCGGTGAAGTGCGGCACGCTGCAGTTAGTGTGAGTAGCCTATTGAGAGTCCAAGTAGGCCGAAGGCGAGTAGAGAGAGTTAGCTCATGGGGGGGGCAGAGGAGCTTAACTAGCTCACCCCGAAGAAGCAGTTACCGGACACCGGGTCCGAAGATTACCGGGATCTCCACGACCCAGTAAGATAAACCGGAATCCCTGGAGAACTACAGGTACCAGGATCGCTAAAGTGCTGATATGTACCAGAGCCAGGAGACACATAGGCCCCGTAGGTCGGGAGCGTGCACTCCAAGAGAACGCCCTACCACAAGGTCAGCCAGCGCAGGACAGAGACAAAGTTAGACCTAGCTCCAGGCAGGTCAGAAACTTATTACGCAGAGGCAAGAAACAGGAGGCCCAAAACCTGCTCATTGGGGAGGATCCGGACATACACCCTTCACCCTACAGTGCTCCGGGGAGTGCCTGAATTTCCATCAGTAAAAGGTACTGAAGTGACTTTTGTTTCCATCCCTGTTCTTGCTCCGACTCGGCTGAGTCTCCTTGTCCTGCATCCCCGTTCTTCTACTGCCCTGAGGCCCAGCTCCACCTGTGGGGAGCTATACCATCAAGCTGCCTTATCATCAGCCTCAGTGGACTGCGCAGCGCTGGTGATCATCACCAGAAGCCACAGGTGGCGTCACGAACTCTTTTTAATAAAACTTAATATCTATCAACGCCTTTTTAAAGAGAGACCCCAGAGTACGGGCCCGGGTAACCGAGTCATCCCCATCCCCTGGGCTAGTCATATATTTTTGCCGAGAGGCATTAGATCAAATGTATGATTTTTGGAGGTGCGGTCCATGCTCCTTTTTTTTGCATTGCATATTCTTTCCCCTTTCTTGACCCAGCACTCCTCCCATTTGGCACAGGTGATTTTAATTAGCAGGAGACTGCAAAGAGGGTCTAGCCTATTTTTGCTCTCTGTTGAGAGTTTGAGGAAGGTGAGTCACAATGCTCCTTTCTTGTGGTGTTGGTGCAGTGTGTTGGCCATTGTTGCTGTGGTTTTGTGCTTGTGGGGCGGCGTGGCCTGGAGTCATGGGGACTCAGTCTTGCAGCATGGGTGCTGTGAGGCACCAGGCCGCCCGCCCTGCTGGTGCATTGTCGCTGTGGCGGCGGTTGGCGCACGGCTCCGCTCCCCTCTTTCAGAGCTGTCCACAACTCTTCAGCATTGTGCGGTTTGTCACCTAAGCATAATAGCTTCAGCACAGCCTGTTGCCGCTTGGCCGAGGCCGTGCTGAGGTGCTTCCAGCTTGTGACTGATGTGGTCATTTCGGAGATGGAGGCTGAAGAGGAGGCTGAGGAGGATGAGGTGCAGGAGCTGTAGACCGTGGGGGCAACCCTGATTGACCTAGGGCCCGCAATCCTTGGCGTCGGGAGGACGTGTTCCGTCCCAAGGTCCGACTGGGTCCCGGCTTCCACTATGTTAACTCAGTGTCCCGTCAGCGAGATGTACCGTCCCTGCCCACAAGGACTTGTCCACGTGTCCGTGGTTAGGTGGACTTTCCTGGTACCTGCGTTGTTGAGGGCACGGCTAATGTTTTGGGACACGTGCTTGTGTAATGTGGAGACGGCACACCAGGAGAAATAGTGGCGGCTGGGGACTGAGTACCGAGGGCCGGCCACCGCCATCATCTTGCAGAATGCTTCTATCTCCACGAGCCTAAAAGGCAACATTTCGAGCGCAAGCAGTTGTGAAATGTGAGAATTTAGTAGTGTGGTCTGTGGGGCGTTGGCTGCATATTTGCGCTTGTGGTCCAAGGACTGGGGTATGGACAACTAAACGCTGCGCTGGGACAAGGACATGGATGTGCTTCCTGATGCTGCTACTTGAGAGTGTGCAATGACAGGTGCAGGGCAGGAGGCATCTTTGCATGCACCATGGACAGGGGATTGGCTTGCATGCACAACAGCGGAAGAAGCAAAGGTGCCACCTGCAGACACTGTTCCTGGACCCTGGGGTTCGGCCCACAAAGTCGGGTGCTTTGCTGCCATATGCCTGATCATGCTGGTGGTGGTCAGGCTGGTCGTTTTGCCACCCCTGCTAATTCTGGCCTTGCAGGTGGTGCAAATGGCCTTTTGGGGTTATTGGCAGAGTCTTTAAAAAACAACCAGACTCGGGAAGACCTAACAGTTGTACTGGCAACTTCCTTCATGTTGGTGTTACGGGGAACGGTTGCCTGCCTTCTGTCTGCGGCCACCACACTGCTTCTTCCTGCCTGTTGGGGAGCTCTGCCTCCCTCCCGCTGTGTGCTGCTGTCCTCGCTCTGCATGTCCTCCTGCCAGGTTGGGTCAGTTACTATATCATCCACCACCTCGTCTTCCACTTCCGCACCCTGGTCCTCCTCCTGACTTTCTGGCAATTGTGTCTCATCATCGTCCACCTCTTGTGACACTTTCCCACCGTCGCCTTCGTGTGACCGTGGCTGCTCAAATATTTGGGCATCACTACACGCGATCTCCTCTTGCCCCACTTCAAGTGGACCGGGCAAGAGGTCCGAATCTATAGATGGAAAAGTGAACAGCTCTTCAGAGTGTCCAAGTGTGGGATCAGTTGTCTCTAGGTACTCGGCATGGTGGGAGGAAGGAGGTTCAGGGTGAGGAATATGCGATCCAGACTCACGGCTACTGAGACTTGATCGTGTGGAAAACAGGGTGGTGGTGGTGGCTAAGTGACTGGAAGCATTATCCGCTATCCAACCAACAACCTTTTGACACTGCTCTGGGTTCAATAGTGGTGTGCTGCAATCCCCTAGAAATTGGGACAGGAAGGTCAGGCGAGAAGATGTGGGTGTTTGTTGTAGCACAATTTCAGCTTGCCCACGGCCTTGTCCTCAGCCTCTGCATGCACCATTACCATCACGTCCAGTTCCCCATCGCTTGCTACGTGCCTTGCCCATTTTAAATGGAGGACAGTATCTTCCACGCTCACTACAAATGACTGAGTTTGGATCGAACTTATATGTGATCCGTGTGACGGAGAAAACAGAGTTTCAAATACCTGGCCTGTAAGTAAGTAGTTTGAACAGCAAACTGTGAATTGCTTCACTGACACACTGAAAGAAATTTTTAATGGAGGCCTGAAATGGCAGTATTTTCTGACAAAGAAAACTTCACAGACTAGACTCTGTACTCTAGACTGAGCTGCCTAGCTCCACCTTCCCTTTTTATATCCCTATACGGGCTCCCTCTGGTGGTCTGAGGTGGAAGGTGGAGGTGTGTGTGCTCTGTGGGGGCCTCTTGTGGAGGAATCCGTTCATGCACCCCTCTAGGATCTGTGGCACTCATGCGCAGCAGGGGCGCCACATTTCCCCCTAGCAAAGCTCAGCTCTCCCGGGCTGAAGTACATTTTACAAAACAATAAACATCAACAATCTTCCCTTTATGGGAGGCACATTATTAAACGTTGCATATAACATTATAAATAACAAATATATACATATATATCATAAGCAACTTCATAATTTAAGTCTCCTTTGGTGAGGTTCCCCGAAAGGATGTCCATCTCACAGGGCAGAGTACTTGGTAGCTTGAGGGACCTGTCCCAAACTCTCAACGTAGGCCCTAGGGTGGCTGCAGGGCATGAAGATCCCGAGCTGGACCTCCAGGAGAGCCACTCCAGACAGGTTTTACTTGTGAGGTCACCTAGAGGGGCACTCCAGGGAGTGCAATTATTTACAAGGAATAGTTTTTGGGCTGCACATAGTCCTCAGCCTAAAGTTCTGTATGTACCCTGACGGGTAATTAGAGGCAAACAAGAAAAGTGTCCATTTCACTTAGATTGTCCATTAGAAGGCAAAACACAAGTTAATAATTACATATTCATAAAAATACATCATATAATTCAGTACAATACAACGCAATGCTATATAATACCCCAGGGGCAACTATCTACACTTGTCAGAAGTTTAACTATTTTACTCAGTGTATCTGACAGGGGGTTGACCTTTAGTACTACATATGGACCTGCGTGGTACTGGAATGCGTGAGGCACTAGTACTTGCACTACCTCCCATTCTGTCAGTACTAGGTGTGGAGGGGCTGCTAGACTGCCTTGGCCTGTCTGCGGGACTGGCAAGTATACCATTAGCTGGGCCTTCTTGCTCTGCTCCAGGCGGGGATCCTTCGTCCAGGAATTCTTCTTGAGCAGACTCTTCTGGGGCACCTACAGGTTCTTCTTGCTGTGGGTAGAAGGTGATTACAGGTATGATTACTGCTCCTTCTAGTTGAGGCCAAGCTGCCGGGAAATCTCCTAGGTCAGTGTGTATTACTGCTTCCTTAGGCTCCTCCGGTAAGGTGAGAGGCACTTCTTCTTGGGGATTTAGCAGACCTGGACACAACTTCAGATGGTCCCTGGATACTGTTGCAGTCGTTCTTCCTCTGTCTCTACTAATTAGGCAGATCTTCCTATTATCAAACCTTGAGTTTAACACAGTGTAGGGTTCTCTCTCCCACTGGTCATCAAGTTTGTGGTTTCTTCTCTTCCTTTTTAACACTACTTCACCAGGTGTGAAGGGTTCTGCTGGCGCACTTTTGTTGTAGTGGGCCTCCTGCTTGTCTCTCACCCGAGTGAGACTGTCTTCGACACAGGCTTGTACTCTTCTGTACTGTTCCTGTCTGGTCGTGGCCCAGTCCTCAGTGGTCACATCCGCTCCTGGTTCTACAACACCAAGCTCCAGGTCCATGGGCAGCTTTCCTGGCCTTGCCCGCATGAGATATGCCGGAGTGCAGTTGGTGGAACTTACTGGTATGTGATTGTACAGATCTACTAGGTCAGGTAGTAGGTCTGGCCACTGGTTTCTCTCCTCTAGTGGTATGGTCTTCAGCAGGTCGATGATGATGTTGTTCATCTTTTCACAGAGACCATTGGTTTGTGGGTGGTACGGTGTAGTTCTTATCTTCTTACACCTGTAGAGATGGCAGAACTCTTTGAACAACTCAGCCTCAAAGGCCGGGGCTTGGTCCGTCAGCACCTGCCCAGGGTATCCATGGGGTCTGCAGAAACACGCCTGGAATGTTTTTGCTGCTGTCTCTGCTGTCAGGTCTTTGACGGGGGCGACCACCAGGAACCAGGAGTAGTGATCCACCATGGTCAGGGCATAGGAGTACCCTGACCTGCTAGGTGACAGCTTGACATGGTCCAGGGCCACGATCTCCAGGGGTCGAGTCGTCTTGATGGGTTGCAGGGGTGCCTTCTGGCTGCTGTAGTCTTTTCTTCTGAGGCTACAGGGTCCACAGTTTCGGCACCACCGCTCAATGGAGCTGCGCATTCCTACCCAGTAGAATCGACACTTCAGCAGGGTCTCTAGCTTCTTCCAGCCAAAGTGCCCCGCTTGATCGTGGTAGGCCTCCAACACCATTTGGATGTCTGTCTTGGGGACCACTATCTGCCATACCATCTCATGGGTTTTTGGATTGAGGTACCTCCGGCACAGCTTCTCACGGTAGATAAACAGCCGGCTTCTCTCGTTTCACAGCTGCTTTGCTTGGAGAGACGCTTCCTTCTCCAGGGAGGAACCTTCTTGGGTTATCAGCTCCTTGATACGGCTGACAACCGGGTCACTGTCCTGGGTCTCTTTCCAGCTGTGGTGAGGCAAAGGATTTAACGTCTTCTCATGCTGTCTCCTGGAGGCTCGTTGCTCGTGGATCACCCCATTCCGGTGAAATTCAGGTAGCTCAATCTCTTCCAGGTCATCCACTTCTTTTTCTGTGTCTGACTGGTGAGGCATCCTGGACAGGGCATCGGCATTGGTGTTCTTGCGGCCCGCTCGGTACTTAATTGTGAATTGGTAGTTTGACAGCCGAGCCATCCATCGTTGCTCCAAGGCTCCTAACTTGGCTGTCTCAAGATGGGTCAAGGGGTTGTTATCAGTGAAGGCAGAGAACTTACTGGAGGCTAGATAGTGCTTGAACCTTTCAGTGATGGCCCAGACCAAGACCAGGAACTCTAACTTAAAGCTGCTATAGTTCTCTTGGTTCCTCTCGGTTGGGCGGAGCTTCCTGCTTGCGTATGCGATCACTTTCTCTTGGCCATTCTGCTTCTGACTTAGGAAAGCTCCCAGTCCTTCATTGCTGGCATCAGTATACAGCAGGAACGGTTGGCTGTAGTCAGGGTAGGTCTAGGATCTCGTCGCCTGTCAGGATCTCCTTCATCTCCTGAAATGACTCGGCTTGCTCCTTATCCCAGTGGAATGGGGGATTTCTGTCTTTGGGGGACTGTCCTTCCAGGAGGTCTTGCAGAGGCGCTGCTTTCTTAGTGTAGTCTTTTACAAACCTCCGGTAGTATCCTACTAGTCCCAGGAACTGACGCACCTCCTTGAGGTTCTTCGGCTCCAGCCACTTCTGGATGGCAGTGACCTTCTCCGGGTCTGGTGCTACCCCTTCTGGGCTGACAATGTGCCCCAGGTACTGTACCTTCCTCTTGAGCAGGTGGCACTTTGAGGGCAGGTGGCACTTTGAGGGCTTCAGCTTCATCCCGTATCGGGACAGTGACTCAAATACCTCTGCCAGGTGCTTCAAGTGGTCCTCATACGTCGTAGAGTACACTATCACGTCATCCAGGTATAGTAACACAGTCTCGAAGTTGCGGTGTCCCAGGCAGCACTCCATCAATCTCTGGAACGTTCCGGGGGCATTGCAGAGTCCAAACAGCATACTGTTGAACTCGCAGAGTCCCATCGGGGTGGTGAAGGCCATCTTCTTCCGATCCTCCTCAGCCACAGCTACTTGCCAGTACCCACTAGTGAGGTCAAGGGTGGAGAAGTAATTTGCAGACTTTAAGGCAGCCAGGGATTCCTCTATACGTGGTAAAGGGTATGCATCTTTATGTGTAATGCGATTTACTTGTCTGTAATCTACACACATTCTCATGCTTCCATCCTTTTTCCTGACTAGCACTAGGGGAGCTGCCCAGGGACTACAACTATCCCTTACTACCCCTACCTTCTTCATGTCGTGCAACATCTCCTTGGCCTTCTGGTAGTGTGCTGGTGGTATAGGCCTGTAACGCTCCTTGATGGGTGAATGATCACCTGTGGGGATGTGATGTTGTACCCCCTTAATCCTCCCAAAGTCGAGTGGGTGCTGGCTGAATACCTGCGGGTATTCCTGAACCACCCGGTGTACACCCTGCTTCTGGTGGGCAGGAGTGGTGTCTGTCCCAACATGGAGCTGTTGACACCACTCCTCCACCTGGGTTGCCGGGTCATTATCCTCCACTTCGTCTGGTGAGGTTAAGGACTCCGCCGTGTGAATGGAGTTGTTATTTACAGCATGTAACTTGGCAACAGTGGCATAGCGTGGTAATCTGACCTCATCTTCCCCATAGTTGAGAAGACGGACAGGCACCCTCCCATTGCGTACATCCACTACCCCTCTGGCAGTTAAGAGTGTAGGTCTGTGCTCTGAGCTAAGGGGTTCTACTACCACCTGGTAGCTCTGTCCTTTAAGACCTATTGCTGCTCTACACCAGATAAGCATTTCACTCATTAGGGGGAATCACAATGGGTATGGGGTCTGTTACCCGCACATTACCAATCTCACCACCGGATAGCTTTACTTGCTGCTGGTACATCAGGGCTCGGATCTCCTTCTGCAGCGCCCTCCTCTGCCCTGGTCTGGCGGTGTCAGCTATCTTTTGGAGCAAGAACACAACTTCTCCCAAACAGTTACCAACAATATTAGTGCCAAGTACCATATACAAATTGGTATCATCAGGATTAGTCTCTACTACAATTAGTCCCTGTTCCTTCAGTTCCACTCTCCCCACCTTCACTGCCACCACCTTAACCCCGACTAGGTTAAGGGGGAGGCCGTTTGAGGCATAAACGGAAAGATTTGGAGCTGGCGGGCGTAGATCGTCCATGGACCAGAACCTTCTGTAGAGGACGTCAGGCATGATGGTTACCTGAGATCCTGTGTCTAGCAGAGCATGTGTCGGGATGCCGTCCAGCACAATGGACAGGAAAGGTCTTCCTCCCACGAACCTGCTGTACCAGTCTGATTGGCCTGGGGAACTTACTCCTGGCTGTCGGCCCTCGGCCCCAGGGTTTTCTCATTTAAAGAACAGCTCTGGATGGTGTGACCTGACTTGTGGCAGCGGTGGCAGACAGGGTCCCTCGGTGGATGGCGTTGGTCGCTGATCCTCCCAGGGGGTGGCGTTGTCCTCTTCCTCCTTCTCATCCAGGGGACATCCTCAGGGCTGTCGGCTAGCAGGATCCTTCCCTCTTCCTCGGGCTCCGTCCGCAGCTGCAGGGCACTCAGCACAGTGGTCAGTGTTTTGCTCAACTGGCGCACTTCAGAGCGCAGGCTGTCCAGCTCAATGGGGGACGTTGCTTGTACCTTGGCTTGAGCACCCACCGGGGAAAAGGTGGATGCTGCAGGTACTGGGGTGGCCCCACCCTGGTAACATTGGATAGCAGTTGTTTCCAGGGGCTGCAGTCTACTTCTCGCTCCGCAGCACCAGTCAATTGTTCTAATACCACAGCGGCTCTTTGCTTGCCTGTCATAGAGTACATGTCCAGTATACAGCATATTTTTCGTTTAAATCCAGACAGGGTATCTGGTTTGCTGCTGTACTGGGGGAGCCACTTCGCTCCAGGGATGTACGGTAGGGCCATGGGTATGACAGGGGTTACAGGCCCTGCTGGTGGAGCGGCTGCTTTGGCCTGCTCGGCGTCGAGCTCGGGTTGAACATCAGGGCCGTTAACCGGTATTCCGGCGTTGTGCTGTTCCTCGGACATTCTGGCGCCCCCCTAGCGAATCGTGGCCTACCTTCTTTTCTTTTCGTCCAGTAGGCTGCAGCTCCGCAGGTGATGGTCTTCTTCAGGACCTTGCTTCGCTTGCGTCCTACGTCAGAGCGTTCAGCGACGCTCCTTCCAGGACCTGGAGCTTCCTGGTTTGACGTCGAGGCGTGGGGCATGTCCAGGGCTTCGCGCGCTTTTGCAGGTACGCCTCTCAGTTTCCCGCGGTTACGCCCTTCTTCCCGCTCGGCGGCCCAACAATGGCGGCAATCTTCACCACAGTTAAATAAACAGTTTTTGATTAAAGGCGCACAGTACCCGGTGGCAACGGGCATAACACTCCGTCGTTGCAGCGGGCACGCAATCCTGTTCATGACGCCAGGAAAGAGAACTGTCGAGCCCAGGGGATGGGGATGACTCAGCGCCCGGGCCTTGTTGCCTGATTTTTGGGGAATGCCGCGGTGGCCGGCTCCCGGGGCCGTACCCTGAGTCTCTCTTTAAAAGAAAGGGGTGGATAATTATGGTTATAAGTTCGTGACGCCACCTGTGGTGTCTGGTGAGAATCACCAGCACTGCGGCAGCCCACTGAGGCCAGTGCTAAGGCAGCTTGCGTGGTATAGCTCCTCACAGGTGGAGCTAGGCCTCAGGGCAGCGGGGAAGAAAGGATGCAGGACAGATGGGACCCAGCCGGGTCAGAGCAAGAACAGGAACGGACACAATAGTCACTTCAGTACCTTTTACTGATGGAAATTCAGGCATATCCCGGAGCACTGTAGGGTGAAGGGTGCATATCAGGATCCTCCTCAGTGAGAGGGTATAGGGCCTCCTGTTTCTTGCCTTTGTGTGGTAAGTTTCTGACCTGCCTGGAGCTAGGCCTAACTTTGTCTCTGTCCTGCACCGGCTGACTTTATGGTAGGGCCTTCTCTTGGAGTACGCGCTCCCAGCTTGCGGGGCCTCCGTGACTCCTGGCTCTGGTACGTATCAGCTCTTGGGTGATCCTGGGACCTGAAGTCTTCCAGGGGTCTCTGGTTGTCTCTACAGGGGGGTATACGACCCTGTAGACGCAGACCCGGTGTCCGGTATATGTTTTCTGGGGTGAGCTTGTACAGCTCCTCTGCCCCCGATGCTACTCACTCCTCTAGCCTTCAGCCTACTCGGGCCCTCACTAGGCTATACACACTGGCAGTTAGCTGGCTGCCTCTTCTGCCGCTCTCTGAGCGTCGGCAACGCTCCTAGCTCACTAACTTGAGCTACTTGAGTCTAGCTTGCAGGAGCCTGGTGCTCCACTGCCGAACCTTTAGCTGTGTTCTGACTAGACTGCAAACTGAAACTAGACTGAGCTCCACTGCAGACTGACCTGTTTCTGTGCCTCACTCTGCAGGAACTCCTTCACAGACTAGACTCTGTACTCTAGACTGAGCTGCCTAGCTCCACCTTCCCTTTTTATATCCCTATCCGGGCTCCCTCTGGTGGTTTGAGGTGGAAGGTGGAGGTGTGTGTGTGCTGTGGGGGCCTCTTGTGGAGGAATCCGTTCATGCACCCCTCTAGGATCTGTGGCACTCATGCGCAGCAGGGGCGCCACACTAGGGCGAGTACCGAGCAGTGGCGAGCACGCTCGCTCATCGCTATCTATAAGCAAGGCTACCAATTAATCCAGGTGGTAATGAATTTGATATTGGTGAGAAATTATTGTTATTGATGTTTAGACCATCATTGATTAAGTAGTGCTGTACATGAAAAGGGGTTACATACAAAAGCGTATATAAATTACAGAAAATAAACCAACAATGACAAACTGGCACAGAAAGGAGAGGCCCTGCCCTTGCAGGCCCCAGGCTACAGGATGATGGGGAAAGAGGCAGTTGGTTGTGGAGTTGCAGCAGCTCTGGTGGTCGTGATGTGACTTGCAGGCTGTAAGCTTTCTTGAAGAGATGGGTTTTCTGTCTGAAAGTTCCGAATGTGGTAGATAATCGGACTTGTTGGGGCACAGAATTTCAGAGGATGGAGGATACATGGGAGAAGTTTTGAAGGTGATTGGGTGAGTAGCGTATAAGTGTGAAGGAGAAAAGGAGGTCTTGGGAGGTCCAGAGATTACGTATTGGAAGATATCGGAAGATTAGTTTAGAGATATATGGAGGAGACATATTATGGACATCTTTGTAGGTCAATAGTAGTATTTTGAGCTGAATATGTTGGGGAATTGGGAGCTAATGAAGGAATGTGCAGAGGGGAGAAGTGGAGGAGTAGTGGGGAGAGAGCTGGATTAGTTGGACATCAGAGTCAAGAATGGACTGGAGAGGTGCGAGACTGAGAAATGAGGCCATTGTCAATAGTTTTCATATGAAAGTGCTCATATTCAACAAGGACAAAAACACTTTTACTATGAGGGCATCTTCATTAATACACAAAAGAGTTAACCCAAGTTTGGCTGTCACCTTCACATAGACACTGCTCTGCTGGATTTGAACTCCAAACTGGCTGTATGGAAAGAAACCCTAAAAAAGACAATATTTTAGGCTCTCTCTCTCTTATCTTTAGGGCTGTGTCACTGGTTTACTGTATGTTGTTGCAGTAGACTTACATTTCTTTTCCCACCATGATTTTTCCTTTCTTCTTCTCAATGACTAGCCCTTCAATCTTCATAAAAACACAGGACAGAACTGGCTTTTCTGATTCAACAGAGTGTTCTATCTGGATATTAAAATCTTAATAGGTGGTTTTACAGTTGGAAGCAAAGACATAGTTGCAGGGTCCAGGAGAACGCTCCCTCATATCACCCCCATGCCCCAGATTCCATAGTAACCCTAAGAAACAATGCCCTTATGCTTTTGGTCTTGGTTTAAACCTTTACCGAAGACATAATGGGCATTTCATTGAGGCTGGCAATATGCACGCTAGTTTTAATGAATAGAACGCTAAAGTAAGATGGGCCTAATTGATTAAAGGGTTAATCCAGGACTTCTTAGTTTTATGCCCTTAGTTAAAAAAAAACAGGCAGGTAATTGCTAACAACCTGCCTATTCTACCCGGCACCGACACAGAGTGGTCATTAACTGCTCCTGACGGCAATGCAGCTGCTCAACATCAGTATAGCTGCTCTTCCATGTTGCTCGATTCATGGGGCGTGACTGCCGACATCATGCCCATTGACAGCAAGTTCCCTGCAGACAGCAGTCGAGCCCCTCAACATAGCAGAGTGAAAGAGAAGCCGCTGCTCTGTCAATGTGAGATCAGCTGAAGCTGATGAATTGCTCTCTGGAATGGTTTGTGTCCACTCTATACCAACAGAAATTGGCACTGGGCACAATAGACAGATAGTTAGCAACTAGCCGATCAGCTGTTATTGGTGTCGTCGCCATCGGCCACTGGCCGGCCCGGAAGTGCTCACTCACGGAGCTGCTCTGTCTCCTGGTATGGCCCAGACTTGGTACTGCACGTCCGCCTCCTATTCAAATCAACAAGAGGTGGATGTGTAGTACCTTGTGGCGTCCACTATCAGGAAATGGCCAGCTCCACAGGTGAGTATTTCCGGCCAGCGGCCTCCGTCACGATAACAGTTGATCTACGGGCGTGCCAGGTGTCAGACACTGGCCGATCAGACATTGATGTCCTACCCTAAGGATGGGTCATAAATGAAAGTGGACAACCTCTTTAAGTGTCAAAGCAGAAAGGATCCCAAGAACTGGACTCATGGTACCCATGGTTCTCATTGACTGTGGGTACAGTCTGCTGAGCAGCTTAGCCCTATATGTATGGTGTCCAGCTTAGCCTTATATATATGACATTTACTTTCACCTCCATAGAAGTAGCAGCCAGTCGGGTCTTACTACAAATCATCATAATTACACCATAGCAAAAATGTCAAACCCACACTTTCATGATAGATCTGATCAGTTATTACTTGGGATTACATTGGTCCCTTGTTGTATCCTCTGCTTCTCCTACATCACATCCATTATAGGCTTTCTCACTTGTACATATGACTCGCCCCCTGGGCCGTGGGGTACTCGGAACCGGGCCTTCTAGTGTACGGTGCTGATGGGGGTAGTAGTGGCAACCCGGTCCCATGGCTCAGGGTGGTCAGACCAAATGCTGTGGCAGTCTATTAGTATAGTTATGAATGTCCGACTACGCCACCCGTGGATTGCGGTCAGAGAGAACCGCCGCTGCAGGGCAGACCGCTGAGGCTGGTGTTGTGGGTGCAGCAGAGAATAGTATAACTCCCCACGGGAGGAGTGTAGCCTCAGGGCAGTGAGCGTAGATGGTGGGGGTTGTGGTGCAGGGCGTCCCAGTACCGTTAGTGCTGTAGCGGTAAGAAACACAGAGACAACGTGTTGCAGTCCAGGGTCTTTTACTCACAGTTGTTATCCGAGTCACTTCTGCAGGGAATGACTGCCCAAGCCGTGCTGCGTCCACCAGGTGAGGAGCTTGGTCAACCCCCAGGCAATTCAGGAGTATGGCACAGGACCCCCTTCTGTCCTTTCTCCGGCCTCTCGTGCCCCACCAGTGACCACACTTCTGTCCAGCTGCCTCGGGCCTTCTCTTGGTGAAACCTATCACCGGTTTCCCTGACCCTATGTGGTGCCTTCCTAGTGGCTGTAGCAGGGGGTCGCACCAATAGATGATCACGACCTCCGGTCTTTGGCTGAGGGATAATTTACCTCCACCAACTTGGGAATCCGGTACCCTTATTCTGCTCGACCCTTCACCCGTTATCTCGTGGGTTCTTAGGGTCCCTTCTGCCTTCTTGTTTCTGGAGCCTTTCTACTCCTCTTTCTGTCCTCTTTCCTTCCTTCTCCTTCTTCTCTCTTCCCTCAGGCTCCGGCCTCTGTGCTAGGCCTGCCCAGGGAGCAGAGCCCATGCAGCAGCTCTGCTCCCTGCCTTCTCTTCTCACAGAACACTGAACTCCCTCCTAAGATGGCCTCCACCTTTTTATCTGCTTCACTGTGTCTGAGCTCAGGTGACCTGCACCCAATGAGCTCCTTCCTATGCTCCAGAAACCGTCCCCTACTGCTCCTACATCACAGGGTTCTCTCCCCCCTCCCCACTCCAGCCAGGGACATGGTCAGTCGTGCCTGCATATATATATAAATGGGAGCACTATAGAGCTGTCCCCCGGAAATGGGGTGTGTGCGATGCATGCAGCTACCTGAGCCCTGGTCCATACTCCATCCTTACCCGGGAGTGGAATATCACACCTCTGGTTGAGGTGCAATACCCCTGTAGCAACCGAACCCTCCGGGCGCTACACATATATGTTACAGCAGATGAATTAGTGACAAAAACTGTATCATGTACCGCAAATTATATATTTATGGAATATATTCTTGTAGAACTCTGCCTTAGACAGATTAATGACACATTATTGGTTCCCCTTAATATGTAGTATTAATTCCTTATTAAGCAAACATTCGTTCACATGCATTATGCCTAAAGTTAAGAAATAACTTTGTTATTATTCAACCCTTTGTCTGATGACATGTATGGTTACCTGGATGGTCAGACACTGACATCAAACACAGTGGTGACGTTTGGTCATTTGGGATGCCACTGCTGTAACCATTGATACATCGCTGCAGACATCTGACCAGGGTTTACCATAGATGTTACACCAGCATTAACACTGGGACATTAGGCATGGTTTGGGAGCACAAGACAACACATTGCAGGTCTAATTTTCATTATACTCTTTGTCTTCTAAACTTTATCACGCTCAATAATGAAATTAGATAAAATGGGTTTGTCTGAACAATTATCTGTTGTCTGAAAATGACAACACCAAAAAATAAACTCACGCACACAAAGCTGCACTTCCATTTAATCAAAAAGGAGCTTTAGGCTTTGTGCCCATGATGCGTTTTTTAAGCGTTTCCGCAGCAGCAATTCCACTGCAGAAACGCTTAAAAAACGCTTGGTAGAAGGTCTGCAATGTTCATGCCGGTTGCATGGATTTATATAGTCTGACCAAGTTGTCAAGCACTTTCCAAATGATGCTAATCGCTTGGAAAGCGCTTGTCAACCCGCATGCGGAAATGCATGTGAAGAACGCTTCACTTCCGCTTGTCCCTGCAGGAAAACGCATGTACAATCCGCATGTACAATCCGCATGTACAATCCGCATGCGTTTTTTTTCTGCAAGGGAGATGCAGAAACACTCAGGAAAAATCCGGAGCATTTTTGCATCGAGGGCACATAGCCTTACAGTGAACCCTTCAGATTTTTCCTATTTCTGCATAAATTTGACCTAAAACTTTATCATATTTTCACACAAGTACTAAAAGTAGATAAGAAAAAAACAAATAAAAAAAGGAGTCAAAAAATTAGACTTTGTCATTATTTTTTTATTGGGGAAAATGATGAAATATCCCTGACAAAAGTTTGTGAACCTTTGAGTTCAGTTTCTGGTGTGACCTCCTTGTGCAGCAATAACTGTATTTAAATATTTTTGCACATCGGCTTGAGGGAATATTAGCCCACTCCTCCCTACAAAAGAACTTTAAATCTGTTATGTTGGTTTTTTTTTTTCGCATGAATTGTTCGCTTCATGTCCTGCCACATCATTTATATAGAACTAAGGTCATGGCTTTGACATGGCCATTCCAAAACTTTAATTTTCTTCTTCTTTTACCATTCTTTTGTAGAATGACTTCTGTACTTTGCGTCATTGTCCTGCTGCATAAACCACATTGTCTTGAGATTCAGCTCATGGGCAGATGTCCTGATATTTTTCTTTAGCATTTGCTGATAAAATTCAGAATTCATTGTTCCAGTAATGATGACAAGCTTTCCTGGCCCAGATGCAGCAAAACAGGCATTAGGGTATGTGCACACGTTCAGGATTTGAAGCAGAAATTTCCTGAGCGTTTTTGCCTCTCCCTGGCAAAAAAAGCATGCGGATTTACATGTGTTTTTGACACGTTTTTACATGCGTTTTTTGAAGCGTTTTTGTACATCAATGAATGCTTTTTGGAGCTAAATAAAGTTTTTGGTGGGACATTGCTTAAGCCCTTGGATTACCATCAGAACTGGGGTGAATATATTGGTTCATTTAAATGATTAAAAAGAGTCTGTTGTATTTTAAATAAAGTGTTTACATTGTGTCTATGTGTTTCTTTACTTTAATTAAAGTTTTGTCATGAAAAGGTCTGATTGACACCTTGACATCACCAAACAAAAGAGCTGGGTGTCAGCTAGTCCTATTCACCCAATCTTCATTAGCATTTCTATTCATATAATTCTTGCGACTGCTGTGAGCTGTTAATTTTAGCTTGGGAAGGTGCCATGTAGGCAAACATTATCTCTTTCCATTAAATAACATCTCACAGCTGGTTAGCCACTATGTCCCCCCAATCAGCACTCAGCAGTGCTTTGGGCACTACATATTTATGTTGCGTCCAAAATGCAGTGTCTAATGGCGCACTTTTGTTGTCGGTACATGCGAATCCACCTTATATAATGACACTTCAAAATCTGCAGCGGAGATTTGCATGTCCCCTACAGAAATTGATTTGCTGCGGGTGAGTTTGGGTACGTAGCCACGGTCAGCAGCCGCTGCAGGTTTGACGCTGTGTGTTTATACAGCATCAAACCCGCAGTGTCCAGATGTTATGCTATAGTAGATGGGATCTCTATAAATCCCATGTCCACTATGCGTGCATCAGAGGCTGCGAATCACCCATGGACACTGACATGCGGCGCGTCTTTCAGGACCGCAGCATGTCAAATTCTCTTGTGGAGTCGCTAGTCTCCAAAACAGAAATTTGACCACTAGAATGTATTGAATGCGGTTTGTGGAGCGCTAGGATAATGATCACCGGGGGGGGGCTGTATTGGGGTTGAAAAACTTTTATTAGACCTCTCCACAACGCGTTTCGATAGCAATACTATCTTCATCAGGTGGTATTTCAGTTCCCTTCTTTGAGGGTAAGCAGCAGGAGCAGCCCTTGGGTTGATCACACTCCCCCATCTGGATCCAATTGAGCACCTGCGGTATCGGAGCCACGACTCCTAACCTAGAGGACCTGCGATGACACACAATCAGCTTCCAGTCACGTTGTCCGGGACTGGAATGCGGAAGCAACTGCAGCACACTGAGCGAACACCAGTCTTCTTACACTGAAGCGTTCACTGGGGTTGTGCAGGGGTGCACAACCCCTCTAGGTGAGTGGCCAATTTGCCCCCCATGTTTATCCACTTATCCACCGGGTTCTTCACATAGCGCGCTCTTTCTCCTTTTGTTTTACACTTCTACAGCTGTGACATCAGAAATCACTGATGTCACAGCTGTAGAATACAGCACTGTATACTGACAGGGGTGTAAAATCACCCCCTGTCAGTATACAGACTGCAGGAGGTCACTGGGGTTCATCAGCTGAAGATCAGTTGATCAGCCTCGGTGAACTTAACACCCTGGGAACATTTTTGCGAATGTTCCCATGGTGAGCATCAGCTGATCGGTCACGAGACCGATCAGCTGATTATTGGCATCAGCAATCAGCTGATTCTTGCTGGCACTGATCAGCTGATGGTCACGTGACCATTAGTTGATCGGTGACGTCAGCAATCACCTGATGGTCACGCAACCATCAACTGACTGCTGAAGTCACCGATCACCTGATGGTGACGTGACCAATCCGTGACCAGTGACTTCAGTGCTGGTCCTGGCAGTACACTGCGGGGCGCGAGTCTGCGCCTTGCAGTGTATCGATGGCCGCCGGACAGACATCATCGCCGCCTGGGATCAGGAGGACACCGGGGGCCGCCGTACAGGTGAGTATAAAGGTTTATTTTTTTATTTTTACTTTTTTATTCTTTGTTTTTTTACTACCGCGGGCTGGGAAGAGCAGACTGCTGCTCCTCCCATCCACGCTGCTCTCCCTGTTAACAGCCAGAGCAGCGGTCAGATGAGAGGAGTAGTAGTCTCCTCTCCCGACCTGTGAACCACCCACAGCGCGATTCTGCCGCGGATTTGCGCCTATTGATTGTGATTGAAACGCACCAAATCCGCATATATAGATATTATACATGCGGGTTTGCTGCGATTAAATGCAAGTCAATGGGCGCGAGTTTGCCGTGGAATCGCGCTAGAAATGGTCCTGCCTTGGTTTTTGCCGCAATAATAATCCGGAGTGGAAATTTACACATCATGTGCACAGCACATGCGGATTACCATTGCTATACATGGCAGACCTATTAACAAGCGGTTTTAATGCGTTTCCGTGGTGGAAAAACTGCGGAAACGCATTAAAACCGCATCGTGTGCACATAGCCTAAATCAGGATACTACCTCCAAAGTGTTTCACAAATAATATGAATTTTTTTTTACTATAGTACAATATTTTTCTTTCTCCAAACATAACCAAAAAGCTCTATATTGGTCTCATCCATCCACAACAGATTATTCTAATTGCCTCCTGGCTTGGCAAACTGCAAATCTTTAGCAAACTGCAAATGGGCAGCGATGTTCTTATTAGAGAGGAGAGAAAAGACTGGAGCAATGGCCTAAGGCAATAGGGCGGAAGCCAGCATGACGGGGGTGCGGCATAGGTGGGGACAGGTATAGAGAAGGTGGGGTCAGATGGGGGCAGCTTATAAGGCCACCGGAAGTGTGGCCTGGTCTTTCTTCCCATCCTCTGGACACAGATAAGATTACCTTTCCACTTTCTCTCTTCTCTTGCCTCTTCCTGTTCCTGTGTCTCAGCCCCTATCCCCTGCCCATGTGCTCAACCCCCCTTTCCCTGCTTGCATCCCTGCTCCTGTCTTTTGCAGGCAGCAGCCTCAATGCCCCTCTGTCTCTCCCCTGCTCCCTGCCCACGTGTCTCTCCCTGTCCCTTTGTCTCTCCCCTGCCCATGTGCTCCCCCCCCACTGCCCTGCTTACATCACTGGTCCTGGCATCAAGCCCCACCGGTGCAGCAGGCTTTGTTCCAGCCCAATCCTCTCTCCAGTAGCCCCACGTGTTCTCACAACTGTTCCCCTCTCTCCAGTCCCACGTCTGCAACGTCTATAGCGACCCCTCAGCCATGATTCTTAATGAATTTCCTGTAATAATTGGCAAAACCCAAAAATCTCTGTATAGATTTCAAACCAATAGGCCTAGGCTATTCCTGCACAGCCTGAACCTTCACAGGGTCCATCTCAAAGCCCTGGCTCGAGACAATGTAGCCCAAAAAACTAATTTTCTGCACAGCAAACTTACATTTCTCCAGTTTAGCAAAGAGTGAATTATCACTCAATAACTGCAAAACTTCACGTACACTCTGCCAATGGCACTCCAGATATGGCGAATAAATCAAAATGTCATCCAAATACACAACCACATTCTTAGCAATCAAAGGTCTCAGGATGTCATTAATAAGGTTCTGAAAAAATGCAGGTGCATTGGTAAGACCAAAAGGCATCACCAGATTCTCAAAATGACCTACCGGAGTGTTAAAAGCAGTTTTCCATTCATCACCCTCCTTCACTCGTAACAAATTGTATGCCCCCCGGAGATCAATTTTGGAGAACCACTTGGCTCCCACTAACTGGTTAAACAAGTCAGGAATTAACGGCAATGGGTAGGAATTGCGTACAGTAATCTTATTAATTTCACGAAAATCCAGACATGGACGTAAACCGCCGTCCTTTTTTTTAACAAAGAAGAATCCAACTGCCACAGGCGACTTAGAAGGTCTAATGTGACCAGCAGCCAGGCTAGTCTCTATGTACTCCTCCAAAGCCTTTCTTTCAGGGATAGTCAGATTAAACAAGCGACTTTTGGGAAGAGTAGCACCCGGAACAAACTCAATGGCGCAATCATAATCCCTATGAGGAGGTAAAACTTGCGACTCCTCCTCCTAAAAAACCTTCCAAAAATCCTGAATAGGTACAGGTAATTCCCCTTTTTCCACAGCCGCAATGTGACCATTACAACATTTATAATAGCACTTCGGACTCCAAGACTTAATCACATTAGTAGACCAGTCCAATAAAGGATTGTGCAATTTTAACCAAGGCAGTCCTAGAACAACTGGAGAGGGCAAATTATCCAAAACAACCAAGTCCAAAATTTCTTGGTGAACTCCATTGATAGTGAGGGAAAATGCAGCAGTCTTGTGAGTAATACATTTCAAATGAGTGTTATCAATTGCAACCACAGAAATAGGTGATGACAAAGGTTTGGATTTCAATTTAAGGTTTTCCAAAAACCCTTTATCAATCACATTAAGTGTTGAACCACAATCCACAAATACCTGAAATTCAATCAAATCTCCCTGCAGAGTAGTACTCCCAGAAAGAAATACTCCTGCAGAGGGTAAACAAGCTATACGGGCGTAACTGACCTTTTTTTTTCTTTACTTAAACGACGCTCACAATACTTAATCAAATGATCAGCTTTACCACAATAAAGACATAAACCCTTGGCGAATCTCCGGTCTCTTTCCTGAGAGCGGAGTGACATTGCCCCCACCTCCATTGGTTCTCCACTGTCAGAGCAGAATTTCTGGGAACTAGGACCTGATGTTACAGGAATTTTTACATCATTCACCCTGGACCTCAGTCTCCTGTCCACACGAACAGCTAACTGCATAGCTTCCTGCAGAGTCTCAGGTGCAGGGAATGCAATTAGCAAATCCTTAACCCTTTCACTCAGATCAGCAAGAAATAAACATCTCAGCGCAGAATCATTCCATTTAACTTCTGAGGCCCATCTTCTAAAGTGTGTGCAATAATTTTCAACATCATCTGACCCCTGATTCAAACGTCTAAGTTCTGATTCAGCAGATGAGATTCGATCAAGATCATCATATAATAGCCCCATAGCAGAAAAAAATTAATCAACAGAACTTAAACACGGATCATTAGGCTGGAGAGAAAAGGCCCAACCCTGTGGTTCTTTGTGTAAAAGTGACATAATAAAACCAATGCGCTGTGATTCATTCCCAGAGGATCTTGGTCTCAAACGAAAATATAACAAACAAGCATTTTTAAAGGAAAAAAAATCTTGCTGTTTACCATAAAAAACAACAGGCAGTCCTACCTTCGGTTCGACAAAATGCACTCCAGGACAGCTATTCACGTGTTGCTGAAGCTCGGCCACCTCCAGAGACAATCCCTGCAGGCGTTGAGCCAAATCCTGGATGGAAACCATACTGATCCCCGAATTTCTTTCCTTTAAGTTTTTTGGGCTGGACTTACTGTTATGATCTGCATCAAGAACTAAGGAAAGATAGGGGAAAGCTGTCCCTACAGTAAGACTAAGCTGAATCCCTACGATGTAGCGGGCTGCCTGTTCCTAGTGAACAGACCCGCCTTCGTCCTCGGCTAGTCTGAACGAAGACCTATATAATTAAGGGAGGGGTCCCTAAAAGAACTAAGGACTGGGACAAAAATGGGACACCTCCTAAACAGAGATTGTTGTAGAACACAAAAGACAAACTGAGAAAAAGTCCTAGAGGTCCAAGAGGACCTAGCAAACTGACAGAGATAGGCACCGAAGCACCAGGCTAGCAAAACAGTCAAACAACACTGAAGTCCAGCAAAGCCAGAAGGGCGGAGCTGGAATATATAGGCAGATGGTCACGTGACCGCAAAACACAAGATAGAAAAAACTAACAGGAGGGTTCTAACACTAATCCTGGTATGTATGGTCCCCTCATCCCTATCCTGGTATGCATGGTCCCCTCACCCCCCAATCCTGGTATGCATGGTACCCCCTCATCCCTATCCTGGTATGTATGGCACCCCTCACCCCCCAATCCTGGTATGCATGGTCCCTCCCCCCTCAATCCTGGCATGCATGGTCCGTCCCCTCACCACCCAATCCTGGTATGCATGGTACTCGCTCATCCCTATTCTGGTATGTATGGACCCCTCACCCCCCAATCCTGGTATGCATGGTCCCCTCACCCCTCAATCCTGGCATGCATGGTCCATCCCCTCACCCCCCAATCCTGGTATGCATGGTACCCCCTCATCCCTATTCTGGTATGTATGGTCTCCTCACCCCCCAACCCTGGTATGCATGGCACCCCTCGATCCCCAATCCTGGAATGTATGGTACCCCTCATCCTCAATGCTGGTATGCATTGCACCCCTCACCCCCCAATCCTGGTATGCATGGCACCCCTCACCCCCCAATCCTGGTATGCATGGCCCCCTCATCCCCCAATCCTGGTATGTATGGCACACCTCACCCTCCAATCCTAGTATGCATGGTCCCCTCACCCCCCAATCCTGGTATGTATGGCAACCCTCATCCCTATCACGCTGCACACATACAAAAAAATAAACACTTATACTCACCTTTCTTCCCTGTGCTCCAGAGCTGCATCCCGTTGTGCCGGAGGCCGGGGGAGGAGTGCGGCACCGGAGTACGTACATTGTAATTTTCCAGTCAAATAACTATTAGAGTACAATTGAAAGGTTTTTGTACAAACTGCCTATGATAACAGTATATTTTTAAAAAAATAAAACACTCAAACTGCACTCAAAATGCATGTTCCAAATTATTATGCACAGCAGAATTTTCAACCTTTTGATTTTAATAAAGAACAAAAAAATGTTCATTTTTGAAATTATAAGCATTAGCAGGTTATCACAAACTGAAATCAAACAGTTTTCAACTCAAAACTTTATTCTAGGTGATGTTACATTTGCACATAGGACCGCTTGTTCGAAAGGAGCTTCTGAACTCTCTCGTCCATTGAATTTGTCAGGTTTTGGATGGTTTCTGCTTCAATTGTTTTGCATGAGGACAGAATACCCTCCCAGAGCTGTTGCTTAGATGTGAACTGCCTCCCGCCATCATAGACACTCCTTTTGATGATGCTCCATAGGTTCTCAATGGGGTTGAGGTCAGGGGAGCATGGGTGCCACACCATAAGTTTGTCCCCTTTTATGCCCATAGCAGCCAGAGATGCAGATGTGTTATGTGCAGCATGAGACGGGGCATTATCATGCATGAAATGATCTCGATGGTCCAGATGGATGGAGTGGAGGCTGTCTGGTTGATGGACACCCCATGCAAACACGGCTACGGTGCTAACAAGGAGGAGGTGGAGTAATGTTTTGGGCTGGAATCATGGGGCGAGAGATTGTCGGCCCTTTTAGGATCCCTGAAGGGGTAAAGATGAACTCCATAATGTATGTTGAGTTTCTCAAACAGCACTTCCTTCCATGGTTCAAGAAGAAGAACCGTGCATTCCGCAGCAAGATCATTTTCATGCATGATAATGCACCGCCTCATACTGCACATAACACATCTGCATCTCTGGCTGCTATGGGCATAAAAGGGGAAAAACTTATGGTGTGACCCCCATGCTCCCCTGACCTCTACCCCATTCAGAACCTCTGGAGCATCATCAAAAGGAGTGTCTATGATGGCGGGAGGCAGTTCACATCTAAGCAACAGCTCTGGGAGGGTATTCTGTCCTCATGCAAAACAATTGAAGCAGAAACCATCCAAAACCTGACAAATTCAATGGACGAGACAGTTCAGAAGCTCCTTTCGAACAAGCGGTCCTATGTGCAAATGTAACATCACCTAGAATAAAGTTTTGAGTTGAAAACTGTTTGATTTCAGTTTGTAATAACCTGCTAATGCTTATAATTTCAAAAATGACCATTTTTTTGTTCTTTATTAAAATGAAAAGGTTGAAAACTCTGCTGTGCATAATAATTTGGAACATGCATTTTGAGTGCAGTTTGAGTTTTTTATTTTTTTAAAAATATACTGTTATCATAGGCAGTTTGTACAAAAACCTTTCAATTGTACTCTAATAGTTATTTGACTGGAAAATTACAATGACTGCAATTCATATAGGTAATTTGGGAAAATCTGAGAAAATATTATTTGCATAATAATTTGGAACACAGTGTATTGTCCCCGCACAGGTTGGCAGGAGTGGTGTATAGCCACAAAGGGTTTATTTTTACATTATCTATGGTTGTAATGAACGCAAGACTGAGTGGATTACCTGGAGCCTTGTCATATCTGTTTTCTCATATAGACATAGTTAAATATTTTGGTAATAACACTGAATATGGCGGTACAGCGAGTGGACTCTAATATCTCAGCATATGACGGAGCAGTGAGTGGACACTAATAACTCAGCACATGGTGGAGCAGTGAGTGGACACTAATAACTCAGCATATGGCGGGCAGTGGGGGGGGCACTGCCAGTGTGAGGCTCCATCCAGCTCTTGAGGATACATTGTAGGCCAAGTTTTCAGCCGGGTCTCTTATGACTGTATGTAGGTAGGGTGACTGACTGGGGTGCAGAGCTTGCAGTCTTCCGCACATACATTTATGGCTGCATGTGGCTAATATTAGACCTACATGCTATATTTCTATCTGACCAGATAAGGGGGCGGGTATGATGTTTTAATTTTCAGTATTAACCTGTTATATACCTTAGAGTTTACAAGTAACATATCTACTCACATGGTGTAGGGTAAAAGATACCTACATTTAAACTTTAGAACAAGTTGTTGTATAGATACACTGTTTCTAGTCATTACACTGTGTTCCAAATTATTATGCAAAAAGTGTTTAGGAGTGATAAGGTAAGAAGTTTTTTGTTTGTCAGTTAAACTCATTGATGGTGATATGTGTCAGGGCTCTTTATATCACTGTAAGCAATTGCAGACACCTGTGCTAATTAGTTTGGCAGGTGTGTCCAATGAAAGGCAAGACTACTTAAGAAGGCTGTCCCACATTATTAAGCAGCCTACATTTTCTGCCAAAATGGGAAAGAAAAAGGATGTGTCGGCTGCTGAGAAGCAACAAATTGTGGAGTGTTTAGGTCAAGGCATGACTACAATCAACATTGCCAAGACACTTCATCCTGATCATCGCACAATCAAGAAGTATGTAGCTGATTCACAGTACACACGTGTGCGTGCTGATAAGGGAAAATTGAGGACTCTTTCCTACAGGCAATTACGTGAGGTTAAAAGAGCAGCGGCAAAAAAGCCTTGTCATAGCAGCAGACAAGTTTTTGAAGCTGCTGGTGCCTCCAACGTCCCCCGAACAACAAGATGCAGAGTCCTTCAGAGGTTTGCAGCTGTGCGTAAGCCATCCCGTCGACCTCCTCTATCCACTGCACCCAAGCAGAAACGGCTCCAGTGGACCACACAATACATGAAGACTGACTTCAAAACTGTTTTGTTCACCGATGAGTGCCGTGCAACGCTCGAGGGTCCAGATGGATGGAGTGGAGGATGGCTGGTTGATGGACACGCCATGCTAACACGGCTACAGCGCCAACAAGGAGGAGCTGGAGTAATGTTTTGGACTGGAATCATGGGGAGAGAGATTGTCGGCCCCTTTAGGATCCCTGAAGGGGTAAAGATGAACTCCATAATTGTATGTTGAGTTTCTCAAACAGCACTTCCTGCCATGGTTCAAAAAGAAGAACCGTGCATTCCGCAGCAAGATCATTTTCATGCATGATAATGCACCGTCTCATGCTGCACATAAAACATCTGCATCTCTGGCTGCTATGGGCATAAAAGGGGACAAACTTATGTTGTGGCCCCCATGCTCCCCTGACCTCAACCCCATTGAGAACCTCTGGAGCATCATCAAAAGGAGTGTCTATGATGGCGGGAGGCAGTTCACATCTAAGCAAAAGCTCTGGGAGGGTATTCTGTCCTCATGCAAAACAATTGAAGCAGAAACCATCCAAAACCTGACAAATTCAATGGACGAGAGAGTTCAGAAGCTCCTTTCGAATAAGGGGTCCTATGTGCAAATGTAACATCACCTAGAATAAAGTTTTGAGTTGAAAACTGTTTGATTTCAGTTTGTAATAACCTGCTAAAGCTTATAATTTCAAAAATGACCATTTTTTTGTTCTTTATTAAAATGAAAAGGTTGAAAACTCTGCTGTGCATAATAATTTGGAACATGCATTTTGAGTGCAGTTTGAGTGTTTTATTTTTTAAAAAATATACTGTTATCATAGGCAGTTTGTACAAAATCCTTTCAATTGTACTCTAATAGTTATTTGACTGGAAAATTACAATGACTGCAATTCATATAGGTAATTTGGGAAAATCTGAGAAAATATTATTTGCATAATAATTTGGAACACAGTGTATATGTATATATATAATACATGTAGAAAAAAAAGGGATGTATGTATAAGTGGGTGTCTATGTAGGTATATATATATATATATCTATATATCTATATATATAATCGTCTTATCCTGTCTGTCTGTCTTTCTGTCTGTCTGTCCAGGAAATCCCGCGTCGCTGATTGGTCCGGCCGCGGCTAATCAGCGACGCGGGATTTGAGAAAAAAATGGCGGCCGTTACCGGCTCATCTGCAGGACTGAGGTCAGCGGGGATGCAGCAGGGAGATGAGCGGCGCTAGCCGCCCATCTCCCCGCTGCTGGCAGCACAAGGACCCCGACGGGCGGCGCCGCTGACCTCCATGCGGCTACCGTCGGGAGATCAGCGGCTTGGCCGGCTGATCTCCCGACGGCAAGTGTGAAGGGAGGGACGACGCCGCTGCCCGGTCCTCAGTAATACGGTTCGCTGATTGGCCGCGGCCGCTGGCCGGCCGCGACTAATCAGCGAGATTGGCGCCAAATTTAAACAACGCTCTGCTGATTGGTCAAGAGCAAAAGTTTGGACATACCTTCTCATTTAAAGATTTTTCTGTATTTTCATGACTATGAAAATTGTACATTCACACTGAAGGCATCAAAACTATGAATTAACACATGTGGAATTATATACTTAACAAAAAAGTGTGAAACAACTGAAAATATGTCTTATATTCTAGGTTCTTCAAAGTAGCCATCTTTTGCTTTGATGACTGCTTTGCACACTCTTGGCATTCTCTTGATGAGCTTCAAGAGGTAGTCACCGGAAATGGTCTTCCAACAATCTTGAAGGAGTTCCCAGAGATGCTTAGCACTTGTTGGCCCTTTTGCCTTCACTCTGCGGTCCAGCTCACCCCAAACCATCTCAATTAGGTTCAGGTCTGGTGACTGTGGAGGCCAGGTCATCTGGCGTAGCACCCCATCACTCTCCTTCTTGGTCAAATAGTCCTTATGTGGCACCCCAGGGGTCTGGTTTTCCACAGTAATGTAATGTTATGTCTGAGAGCAGGTGGGAGGTCCTTTGGTCAGGGATCCTGTGCATGCCACACCTCCTGCCCAGTCTTGGGAGGGGAAGAACTTCCCCTGTATAAACCCTGGGCTGAGGCAGGGTTAGTGAGTCAAGGAGAGTAGAGACAGAGAAGCAGCATAGGAAGAAACAGCAGAAGCTCAGTGGGAGCAATATTACTACGAGTCAGGGGCTGGCAGCTGCAGAGCTCGCCCTGACTGAGAAGCTTTCTTACCGGACCCGGCATCCGAGGCTGTGGGGACTAACTCTTACCCAGCAGCAGAAGCCGACCGGCAGGGGATTTCAGGTCCTCAGGCCCAGAAACCCGAAGACACGGTCACACGCGTGGGACCAGCACCGCCATCGTGGAGCGGAAGCCATTAGAAGGCCCCGAGTCACCGGCCATACGGGTGAGCACCACACGGTACACTCAGGGACGTGGGCTACTTATATCCGCTTCTAGCAAGGTAGCCAGAAGAGTACAGTCAGTTTGGGAGGCCTACAACTCCGCCTGGCCAGGGGAGATCCCATCTGCTCAAGGACTGACCAGGCCCCGTTCACTAGCAAGTACTCCGGGAGGGTCTATCGTTGTTACCAGTAAAGACCCTGAATTACACCGCACCGTCTCTGAGTGGTTCCTGCTACCCCCATCATCCACATCTGCTGCCCTGAGGCCATACCCCTCCCGTTGGGGGTTATACCATCTACGCTGCACCATCCATCCACCGGCCTCAGCGGACTGTCCTGCAGCGGCAGCTCCATAGCTGCATTCAACGGGTGGCGTAGTCGTCCTGCATCTACCGCTGTTACATCGCCGCTCAGTTTGACTCCCTGGGCACGGACCGGGTCACCGCCACGAGACTACAACCCTCAAGAGATCCGGCTCCGGGTAAGCTCCCGCGTGCGCAACGCAGCGCGACACAGGCCCAGGGGCGCGTCAACTTTGGCGTAGTCGGCAGGATTTAGTGCCCGCAACCACCGGGTACTGCGTGCCTGAAAAAGAGACTTTTAAAACTTACCATCTGTGAAGTTTTCCCGCCATCGGTGAAGATTCCCGCCATCCGGCGCCATTTTCAGCCTTCTTCCCGCCATATGTGAAGATTCCCGCCATCCGGCGCCATCTTCTGCCTTCTTCCCGCCATCCGTGGAGTTTTCCCGCCATTGGACGCCATCTTGAGGACGCCGCGCGGGAAGAAGAGGGGCGTGGACTCCGAAAGCGCGCGAGAACTGAAGCCCCGCCTCACGTCCGGACGTTGCGTAAGGTCCTGGAAGGAGCCCAGCAGACGCCGACGTCACAGGAGCGCGACGGAAGGTCCTCAACCCTGACGATCCACTGCGGAGCCGCGGCCTACGGAAGAGGATCATCGCAAGGTAGGCCACGGTCCACTAGGGGGAAGGAAGATGTCGGATACGGAGGAGAGCTTCACTGCCTCAACCCCCGCCAGCGCTACCGCTGCTGCAGTTATGCCCTTCACCATGCCCTATATCCCGGGAGCAGCTTGGCTACCCCAGTACTCAGGGGAGTCACATACCCTGCATGACTTTAGAGAAAAGCTGGATAGCCTCTTCCAGGTGTACCCCCTCACAGAAGAGCAAAAAGTGAGCATCCTGGTGGCCCAACTAACCGGGGCAGCCAAAAGGGAAGTAAAATCCTGGCCACCTGGGAGGAAGACTGTCGCAGGGATACTAACCCGGCTGAAGGACACCTTTGATACCCGCACCTCAGCCGAGATTAAGCTTAGATTCTACGGGTGCAAGCAGCGAGCGCATGAGAGTATAAGGGACTATGCACTAAACCTACAAGAGGCCCTGAGGGCCATTAAGCAGACCGACCCTGATGGAGTGGGAAACGAGGACAGGCTGTTGACCGAACAGTTTATAGAGGGACTGTATTGTAATACCCACCGAACCCAGTTGCGGGCAATGGCCTTACAGGATCCCCATCTGGGCTTTGCACAGTTCAAGGACAGAGCCATCCGGGTGCTCCGAGAACCGGCACCGGGTGGCGTTGTGACCCACAGGCGCCCTGCTATCACTTACCACCAGGAGGCGGTGCCCTTGTCGGCAGGGCCTGTGGGAGCTGATGCGCAGGCTTTGGACAATGAACCGGCTCCAGACCTACACCATCAGGTCCAAGAGCTAGCTAAGAGCGTTGCTGCGTTAACCCGAACTGTGCAGTCTTTACAGGCTTCCATCCCAGGGAAGATCCAGCTGGCATCCGGACCGGAGGACATCCCGTGGCGTCGACCAAGGAGGACCCCACCGGCCAGAGGAAGACCCAGTGACCGATACAGCGAGGACGGACGACCCATCTGCCGCCGCTGCAATCAACCCGGACATATGGCAAGGTACTGTTCTTTAAACGGGCACAACCTGGGGTAGAGGGCCAACCCCCAGGAAAAAGATCACCAGGCCCATCGAACTGGCGCGACAGATATGTGGGAGGACGTCCAGTCTTGCCTGTGGTACTGGATGGCATTCCCATGAGTGCCCTACTGGACACCGGGTCACAGGTCACCACCATCCCGTACGTGCTCTTTAAGCAGTACTGGAATGACTCGGATATTACCCGCTACCCTGACGACGACTTGAGTATCATCGCCAGCAATGGCCAGCCCGTGCCACAGATCGGATTTAAAGAGGTGACCATCAAAATCGGTAGAGTCGAACTGGCAGCACAGGGACTGATCATTGTAGATATTGACAAGCATGAGAGTCACCCAAAAATAACTCTAGGAACTAATGTAATTGAAAATTGTCTTGCAGAGGTGATTTTCCTTTTACAGCAGGTTGCCAAGAACGCCAGCTCCGGCGAGCAGCGGGTGCTCCAGAAAGAGATCCGGGCACTGATGCGACGGCAACAGGTGGAACTCTCCGGCGGTGAGATTGGTAGCGTAAGAATGTGTGACCCTTTTCCTATTGCCATGCCCCCAAAAAGTGAAATGATGATTTGGTGCCGGGCAGCTATTGGTCTGAGAGGTAGAGATTACCAGGCAATGGTAGAACCAGTTTACTCGGACAGTAGGCCCACCATTTTGACAGCACGGGGGGTGGTTGATGTACGCCATGGGAGGGTGCCCGTTCGCATAATAAATATCGGGGAGAGGGAAGTGTACCTGCCCCGGTATGCCACGCTAGCCAAATTATATACCATTAACCAAAATTCTATACAATCTGTGGAACCCTTGCCTCCATCTCACCCGGAGGAAGGTAACGGCTCTAAGAAAAACATGGAGGACTGGTGTCAGCAACTACATCTGGGTACTGACTCCACTCCCGCACACCAGAAACAAGGAGTCTATCGGGTGGTTCAGGAGTACGAGAGAGTGTTCAGTAAACACCCGTTAGACTTCGGGCGAGTCAAGGGGGTAGAACACCACATCCCCACGGGAGACCATCCTCCTATAAAAGAGAGGTATCGACCCGTACCCCCTGCCCACTACCAACACGCCAAGGGGATGCTTAGAGACATGAAGGAGGCTGGGGTGATCAGGGATAGCTGTAGCCCCTGGGCAGCTCCACTAGTCTTAGTCCGAAAGAAAGACAACACCATGAGGATGTGTGTAGATTACCGGAAAATCAATCGTATCACACACAAGGATGCGTACCCCTTACCAAGGATAGAGGAGTCATTGGCTGCTCTAAGATCTGCTAACTTCTTCTCTACCTTGGATCTCACTAGCGGGTACTGGCAGGTTCCTGTAGCAGAGGCGGACCGGGAGAAGACCGCATTCACCACCCCGATGGGACTTAGCGAGTTCACCTGCATGCCGTTCGGACTCTGCAACGCACCGGGAACCTTCCATCGACTAATGGAGTGTTGTCTGGGCCACAGAAACTTCGAGACGGTCCTGTTGTACCTGGACGATGTCATCGTATATTCCAAGACATATGAGGACCACCTGAAACACCTGGCGGAAGTGTTCGAAGCTCTGGCAAGTTACGGCCTAAAGGTGAAACCCTCCAAGTGTCACCTCCTGAAACCAAAGGTGCAGTACCTGGGACACGTGGTGAGCGCTGACGGAGTGGCTCCCGACCCTGATAAGATCACCGCAATTAAGGAATGGCCAAGCCCCTCCAGCGTAAAAGAAGTGCGGCAGTTCCTCGGGTTGGTAGGCTACTACCGAAGGTTTATTCCCGGTTTCACCAAAAAGGCAGCACCTATGCAGGACCTCCTGATAGGCCAGTCCCGGAAGGCCAAGAACCAGAAGCCGCCCTTCAAATGGGAGGAGCTGGAAGAAGAGTCCTTCCGCCAGCTGAAGATGGCCCTCACGGGGGACGAAATCCTGGCGTACCCGGATTATAGCCAGCCCTTTATCCTCTACACCGACGCCAGTAACATCGGGCTAGGAGCCGTACTGTCCCAGATCCAGCAGGGGAAGGAACGAGTAATCGCCTACGCCAGCCGAAAACTGCGACCCACCGAAAGGAACCCCGAGAATTACAGCTCATTTAAGCTAGAGTTCCTGGCCGTAGTATGGGCAGTCAAAGAGCGCTTTAAGCATTACCTCGCTTCTTCCCGGTTCACCGTGTACACGGATAACAACCCGTTGACACACCTGGACACGGCAAGACTCGGTGCCCTGGAGCAGAGGTGGATGGCCCGTCTGTCCAACTACGAGTTCACAATCAAATACCGGGCAGGACGCTCCAATACCAACGCGGACGCCTTGTCCAGGATGCCCAACCTGCCGGACGGAGGAGAAGATCCGGAGGGACTGGAAGAAGTTGAACTCCCTGCTTTCCACCGTCATGGGACTATCCAGTATTCCCACCGGGTAAGGAGTAAGCAGGCTGCTACGTTGAACCCCTTACCCCACTACAACTGGGCGGAAACGCAAGACAGCGACCCTGCCGTCCGACTGGTGAAGGAGATACTGACTCGCCCGGAGGCTTGCCTTGAACCAGACGCTCCGGAGGAAGCCAAACAACTATGGGCAGAGAGGAGTCGACTGTTCCTTTACAAGGGGAAGTTGTGCCGCAGAATGGTTAACTCCCGGACGCATGAACTACTCTGGCAAGTAGTGGTGCCACGAAGAGACGCAGCCATGGTGATGGAGGCCTACCACGACGGAGCTGGACACTTCGGGTGGAAGAAGCTGGAGTTCCTGCTGCGCGAGCGATTCCACTGGGTAGGCATGAGGGGAACCATTGAGAAGTGGTGCAGAGACTGTGGCCCGTGCAACCTAAGAAGGAAGGACCGTGCCAGCCAGAAGACTCCCCTGCAGTCCATCGTCACCCGGCAACCGTTGGAACTGGTAGCCTTGGATCATGTAAAACTGACCCCAAGCAGAAGTGGCTACGTCTACGCGTTAACCATCGTGGATCATTACTCCCGGTTTCTGGTTGTCGTCCCCGTCAAGGACTTAACGGCTCAAACAGCAGCTAGAGCCTTCCAGCAGCACTTTTGCCGTCCACACGGGTACCCGGACCAAGTGCTGACGGACCAGGGACCTGCCTTTGAAGCGGAGGTCTTCCAGGAATTCTGCAATCTGTATGGCTGCCGGAAGATAAGGACGACACCCTACCATCCGCAAACTAATGGACTTTGTGAGAAAATGAACCAGGTGGTAATGGATCTTCTAAAAACGTTGCCCCTGGAAGAACGCAGTCTGTGGTCTGAGAAGTTGCCCGATCTGGTGGACCTATACAACCACATCCCGGTAGGTTCCACCAACTGTACCCCGGCTTACCTAATGAGGGCAAGACCTGGTAAGTTACCTGTTGACCTGGAATTGGGAGTCCTGACACCCGAGGACACTTCACCAGAAACAGACTGGGACACAGAGAGGCAGCAGCAGTACCGGAGAGTACAGGAGAGCGTGGAGCGAAGTCTCTGTCAGGCTAGGGAAAGACAAGAGAAAACTTACAACCAGTATGCTCCCGCTGTTCCCCTGGTACCCGGAGAGCAGGTCTTGAAGAAGAAGAGACGGCTCCACAAGTTGGACGACCAGTGGGAGAAGGACCCGTACACCGTACTGCCCTCAAGCCACGAGAACCCGAAGGTTTGTACCATCAGTAAAGACGGAGGGGAAACCACAGCCATTGTATCCCGGGACCACCTGAAAAAGTGTCCCGAACAACTGAGGAACCCTGAAGAGGAACAAGAAGACCATCGACCCGTAGAGGAAAGGGAAGATATGGTTAGTACTGTGCTCGGGGACTTCCCTCGGTCTTGGACTCAAGTTAATGGTGCAGTTGTGGTACCCGTACTCACCTTCCTCCAACCAGCATCCCAAGCACCTACGGAGCAACAGGTAGAGCTGGAAGAACAGCCGGTCCAGGAGGCAGAAGACCCCACACCAGCAGACCAGGAGGATCAACCCTCTGCTTGCAGTGAGCCTGCCATATCCCTAGTGAGCCAAAGAGCCGGTAGACAGCTGCCCAGTTTACCCTTGACAGCTCCTACACCCTGTAGTTCAGGGCTAGACAGTCAGCTCCGTAGGTCCACTAGGGCCACTAGAGGCCAGTTACCCGCACGTTGGAGGATTTGAAGTGTATAAATTGTTTTATTTATGTTTACCTGTGTATTGTTGCTTGTGTATAATTTTGTGTTTCTAGTTATTTGTAGGAGTCCTTGGTGGATTTACCGGGAAACCCTTGTACATAGTTGGAGCGTAACCCAGGATGGACTAAAGACTGTTAAGGACTCGGGGCAGGACAAACCCCTACCTGGTTACGTCTCCCTGTTTTGGTGAAATGGACACCTTGCTTTTCTTCAAAGACTGCACCCGGTTACGGACATGCCATGACCACCTTTATGTGTTTCTTCTTATTGTACTGTTATTGTTGTTATATCTTGTTATGTTTTTCTAAAATATGTTTAGTCCCGGAGTACTAAATTTCACTAGGGGGGAATGTGGCACCCCAGGGGTCTGGTTTTCCACAGTAATGTAATGTTATGTCTGAGAGCAGGTGGGAGGTCCTTTGGTCAGGGATCCTGTGCATGCCACACCTCCTGCCCAGTCTTGGGAGGGGAAGAACTTCCCCTGTATAAAACCTGGGCTGAGGCAGGGTTAGTGAGTCAAGGAGAGTAGAGACAGAGAAGCAGCATAGGAAGAAACAGCAGAAGCTCAGTGGGAGCAATATTACTACGAGTCAGGGGCTGGCAGCTGCAGAGCTCGCCCTGACTGAGAAGCTTTCTTACCGGACCCGGCGTCCGAGGCTGTGGGGACTAACTCTTACCCAGCAGCAGAAGCCGACCGGCAGGGGATTTCAGGTCCTCAGGCCCAGAAACCCGAAGGCACGGTCACACGCGTGGGACCAGCACCGCCATCGTGGAGCGGAAGCCATTAGAAGGCCCCGAGTCACCGGCCATACGGGTGAGCACCACACGGTACACTCAGGGACGTGGGCTACTTATATCCGCTTCTAGCAAGGTAGCCAGAAGAGTACAGTCAGTTTGGGAGGCCTACAACTCCGCCTGGCCAGGGGAGATCCCATCTGCTCAAGGACTGACCAGGCCCCGTTCACTAGCAAGTACTCCGGGAGGGTCTATCGTTGTTACCAGTAAAGACCCTGAATTACACCGCACCGTCTCTGAGTGGTTCCTGCTACCCCCATCATCCACATCTGCTGCCCTGAGGCCATACCCCTCCCGTTGGGGGTTATACCATCTACGCTGCACCATCCATCCACCGGCCTCAGCGGACTGTCCTGCAGCGGCAGCTCCATAGCTGCATTCAACGGGTGGCGTAGTCGTCCTGCATCTACCGCTGTTACATCGCCGCTCAGTTTGACTCCCTGGGCACGGACCGGGTCACCGCCACGAGACTACAACCCTCAAGAGATCCGGCTCCGGGTAAGCTCCCGCGTGCGCAACGCAGCGCGACACAGGCCCAGGGGCGCGTCACTTACACAGCTGGAGGTGTGTTTGGGGTCATTGTCCCGTTGAAAAATAAATGATGGTCTAACTAAACGCAAACCGGATAGAATAGCATGCCGCTGCAAGATGCTGTGGTAGCCATGCTGGTTCAGTATGCCTTCAATTTTGAATAAATCCCTAACAGTGTCACCAGCAAAGCACCCCCACACCATCACACCTCCTCCTCCATGCTTCATGGTGTGAACCAGGCATGTAGAGTCCATCCGTTCACCTTTTCTGCGTCGCACAAAGACACGGTGGTTGGAACCAAAGATCTCAAATTTGGACTCATCAGACCAAAGCACAGATTTCCACTGGTCCAATGTCCATTCCTTGTGTTCTTCAGCCCAAACAAGTATCTTCTGCTTGTTGCCTGTCCTTAGCAGTGGTTTCCTAGCAGCTATTTTACCATGAAGGCCTGCTGCACAAAGTCTCCTCTTAACAGTTGTTGAAGAGATGTGTCTGCTGCTAGAACTCTGTGTGGCATTGACCTGATCTCTAATCTGAGCTGCTGTTAATCTGCGATTTCTGAGGCTGGTGACTCAGATAAACTTATCCTCAGAAGCAGAGGTGACCCTTGGTCTTCCTTTCCTGGGGCGGTCCTCATGTGAGTCAGTTTCTTTGTAGCGCTTGATGATTTTTGCAACTGCACTTGGGGACACTTTCAAAGTTTTCCCAATTTTTCGCACTGACTGACCTTCATTTCTTAAAGTAATAATGGCCACTCGTTTTTCTTTACTTAGCTGCTTTTTTCTTGCCATAATACAATTTCTAACAGTCTATTCAGTAGGACTATCAGCTGTGTATCCACCAGACTTCTACACAACACAACTGATGGTCCCAACCCTATTTATAAGGCAAGAAATCACACTTATTAAACCTGCCAAGAGTGTGCAAAGCGGTCATCAAAGCAAAAGGTGGCTACTTTGAAGAACCTAGAATATAAGACATATTTTCAGTTGTTTCACACTTTTTTGTTAAGTATATAATTCCACATGTGTTAATTCATAGTTTTGATGCCTTCAGTGTGAATGTACAATTTTCATAGTCATGAAAATACAGAAAAATCTTAAAATGAGAAGGTGTGTCCAAACTTTTGGTCTGTACTGTATATATATATATGTATATAGATAGATAAATAAATTTGGTTTTCCTTTTAGTGAATCCTTGAGGTAACTTATAATTTGACAGACGTTCGGCGGCGAAAAAGGGGTATAGGGAATGCTTTGTCCTCAGAGGAACAGGTAGGCTGGCTGCTTCTATGGTTGAGCGAAGGAGCACAGGAGGGGTGGTCAGCCGCCAAGGTAAATCGGGTAATCGCGGGAATAGGATTTGGCTTTAGGGCCAGGGGACTTAAAGACTTGCCAAAGAATCCCCTATTAAAACAGGCATTAAAAGAGTTTAGTCGGGGGCGGGCGCAGAGGGATGGTCGGCGCCCTGCGTCAGTTAAACTACTGGAGCATTTGGGTAAAGAACTATTAAAAATCTGCAGCTGAAAGTACGAAATAACTCTATTCCATCTAGCTTTTTCCTTGGCTTTTTTCGGGGCTCTACGAGTCAGCGAGCTTGTAGCCCCACCTAAGAAAGAAAGTGAGAGGTTACTAGCAAGGGATGTGTTGACAAAAATGGAAGGGGTTGAATTTTGGTTAAGGCAATCTAAAACCGATCAGCTGGGAAGAGGGAAAAAGTATGGTTGAAAGCGGTGCGGGGGTTATTAATGTTCTATTGAAAAACCTTTGCGCATTTCATGAGCCTTAGGGAGAATTCAAGTGGTCCCCTACTATGTCACAAAAATAGGACATTTCTATCAAGGTATCAGTTCACCAGCAATTTTAGAAAATGTCTGAATAAGGTGGGACTGGATCCGCTCAGCTTTGCCCCTCACTCCTTCCGGATAGGGGCTGCTACAGAGGCGGCGGCGTGCGGTCTAAGCGCAGAAACCGTCACACGCATAGGGAGGTGGGAATCAAAAACGTTTTTATCATACGTGAGACCGAAGGCATTAGTTAACTTGCAATAAATGTGTATAGTGTATTCTAATACTAATAAGGATATTGTTTTCCGCCTAGGTCCCCCTTTACTGTTCTGGATATTGGGCCACTCCTACATACACTGATGCACGGCGAGATGGAAGGCAACTCGGCATCCCAAGAGATGCAGCCACTATATGGCTGGGGTTTAGAGGGATGGGTGGAGCAAGATATTACGGGAGGTAAATAAATTTGTGCACTTAGATCGCCCCCAGACATAATGCTATTGCACAGAGGTTGGAATGACCTAGGTGTACGGCCATTTAGGGAAATAGAGACGTCAGGCATGATTTTTCATGGCTTTGGGCATTTTTTCTGGGGACGGTAACAGTCTGGTCAGAGATTGTTCCCCGTAAGAGTTGGCGAAATGCCAGGGCAATAGAAAGTGAATAGGGCAGTTTCAAAATTTGTCTCTGGGAACGGGAGAGTATCAGTCAGGCATTTCGGCTTGAAAAATGGCTTGGATGAATTTTGGGGAGTGACGGAGTTCATTTGAACAATGATGGGATTGACATATGGTCATCAGCATTGTGAAGAGGCATTGAACAGGCGATTTCTATAAAAGGAAAGGGGGGTGTCGAGTATTTAAGGGGTCAAGCATTCTTGTGGTGGTGTGCGTAGGGTTCTTGAAGTTGGTGATAAATTGGTATAGGAGTGTCCAGAGGACATGGATCCCTCGATTATGTGTGTGGTATTGGGGACTGGTGATTTGTGGGACTTACGACAAAGGAATGTCGAGTCCCAGGTGTGGCTTTTTAAAACCATTTTGAATGGTGCTCCCGAGACTGTAGTGCGTGGCTGGGAGCAAGCGGGGTTGTGTCATTGAAACCGTTTTGAACCCCCATCCTGGTTTGAGGGGTTTGTGGTGCTCCCGAGCTGGTAGTGGCGGCTGGGAGCAAGTGGAGTTGTGTCATTGGGATCACCAAATGCCTTCTTAGCTTCAAGGACCTTAACACGTCTTTATGTATATAGATACAGTATACAACACGTTTTTATTATTGCATTAATAAAAGGCCACTGTGACCAATTACATCCAAGCCATGGTCTCTGTTGTTTTTTATCGGGGTTAGAATTAAGATGGGGAGCCAACCCACCTTGAATTGACGATACAAATGTCATGGCTTTCTGCTTACAATCCTGCCGTACATACCATTGCTAATCATTGTCCTCCTGATGGTGGACTGATAATCATTAACATTAGCTAATGTGAGATATGCCTTTAGTTGCTTAGAGGTTACCTTGGCTTTCCTTGTGACCTCATGGACCAGTATACTGTATGCCTTGCTCTTGGAATGATCTTTGTTGATCAACCACTCCAGGAGCGTGGGATGAGGTAAGGCCCATAGCATGGGTCAATTGGAGGAATTGCCTCTGTTAAATGCTCTAATCACACCTGAATATCACATTAGAACCTGGAAAAAAAAAATTAATTTGATAAGACTGTTTTCATTTATCAGTGTAAATGTGAACTGTGAGGAAGAACAGGTGTGTCACCCCAGGCCTGGATGCCACAAATAATAAAGGCTGTGTCTGAGAGCAGGAGGGAGGTTCCCTGGTTAGGGACAATTAGCATGCAGCACCTCCTGTCCCAGGCCAGTAGGGGGAGATGGCTGCCCTATAAAAGCTGGAGCTGGGGCAGGGTTAGAGAGACCAGAACCCACTTCTGAAGTGACCAGAAGGGTTCCTTAGAGGAAGGGACAGGTCAGCAGCAGCTGAGGAGTCCGTGAGGCAGAGGAGAAACTGCTAGCCAGGGACATACAGCGCCGAGAGCCTGTCCTGGCAGAAAGGGGGAATAATCTACTGGACATTGGGGTCCGAGGCTGTAAAGACTCTAAGTCCAGCAGCAGAGAACCAATCTGCGAGGGATTTCATGTCCTTTGGCCTAAAAAGCCCGCAGGCTCCGCCACAACAGAAGGGACCAGCAAAGCCAAGAGAGGCCAGAGGTAAAAGGAGCCCAAGTTGCAAGCCATACAGGTGAGAATACACGGCACGCTCGGGGACGTGGGCTATTTTACCACTAAAGGGGGAAATAGTCAGAAAGAGCATAGAGAGCGCGGTAAGCCTACACCCTCACCCTGACCAGAGGGGCTTCCCGAGATCCAGGCCCCCTTCTAGCCGGTACTGTTGTTGGGTCATTACCATCTGTTACAATAAAGACCCTGAACTGTTTAAGCGGACTCTGCATTCTGACCATCGCGGCCGGAACTATCACCCCCAACATCCACCTACACTGCCCTGGGGCTACACTCCTCCCGTGGGGAGTTATACCATTCCTGTGCTGCTTACCAACACCAGCCCCAGCGGTCTGTCCTGCAGTGGCGGTTATCCCTGACCGCAATCCACGGGTGGCGTAGTCGAACTTTCACATGTATATATATATATATAGAGAGGGACTGCCACCATTTTAGCCTGACACCCTGAGCACAGGACCGGGTTGCCACTACTACCCCCATCAGCACTACGCAACCCAGAGACCCGGTCTTGAGTACCCCATGGCCCAGGGGGCGAGTCACAGGCAGGTCTCTATCCCTATCTCAACAACCTCCTAGGCATATAGTATATGAGTCTGTTGAGCTTGGGTCAGGAGACCTTCAGCTGGTCTGTACATCACGGTCTGCGCTCAGATTGTGATACACTGACGTGTGAATCCAGCCTAAAACTAAGCAAAATATGTACACCTAGTATGCTACAGTGACATTACATTATGACAGATGGATGATGTAGATGGAGTCCATACAGTTACTGGTTTACTAACTAGTTTATAATCTAAACCTTAGACAAAATCTTAATTGCATGATGATTAGCGTAAAACTCCGGGAGGGGTAGATTATGCTCAAATCTTTTTCGAACAAGTAGAGTTATCATTGCTTAAGATCCTCTCACATCCTCATTCCAGTATTTTGCTCAACGGGACACTGGTATCAGAAGACATGCAACATCTCATCTACGCTCTACATCTAGCTAGGATGCAGGAGCCTTCACTATATATCTTCACTACTCACTATTAATGGAGTACATAGCAGTATGTATGTGTCGTTATGCGTGTATGACTTAATGTATGCTTTATAGTAACGGAGCAAATATTAGCCAGGTGTTGTGACTTATACTGTCTATTTTACTATATACCGATACTGTCTATTTTACTATGTTCACTACTTCCCTCTTATTTTATTAGTGTTATCCCTATTTTGTCATATAAAACTGTAATCACCAGATCATTTATAACCAGAAACTTACAACTAGAAAATATATTGAAATGTTCATTTTTATTAATTATTTCTAAGAAAATGTTCCCATATATAGGAAACCGACTACAAGAATTAAATCACACACAAATAGCCAGCTAAATAACACAGTTCAATTTGCCACAATAGGTCACAATGTAAATAGCTAGAGACAAATGGCAAGTCAAAAGGCCTAAGACAGTCAGGTAAAGTCATATTGTATACTGACCCTATAGGTAACCCTTAAAAATATATTCCTTGCCTTACCGTGAAGGTTGGCACCCTAGTAAAGTGATATATTGGCGCCCCCACTCAACTATGACTGTCACTTTAGTGTCCCTCTGGCTAGCCCTTGCAATAGATCACTAAACAAAAATAACCTGAATAACAAAATAACATGAACACAAAAAGGGCAAAAAATACTTAACTTAATCATGTGCTGTGTGATTCCCCATAAATGAAGTTTAGATGTTCCTGATAAAGAAAAGTGAACACAACACTGGACCTAGTCATAGGACAATAAAACCTTCACACTCCTTATCTATTAACTGCTAAAATATTTATAGCCAGAAATGTTTATCTCTTCCATAACAACTCTGCTTTTCATCACCTGTCTTACCTATTGCATTTTTTGTGTGTCTTATTGTGTATAAATATGTGACTCTTCTGATTTTGTGGTATACTAGCCTGATGAAGAGACCTGCATAGTCTCGAAAGCTTGCAATTTGTTACCATCTTTTCAGTTAGCCATTAAAAGGTATCAACCACTGAGGACTCTCAAATCTAAATATTTCACTTTTAGGGACTCACAATAAAGCATACAAAAACGAAACAAAAATGGATTTTCCTGGGAAATATGTTAAGGAACATCCTTTCAAGGTTAATAACATTTATATAAGGCAAAATAAATAACCAAAGCCAAAAATACTCCTCCACACCTTGGGCTATGTTCAAACGTAGCGTTTTTGATGAGTTTTTGCACTTTTGCATTGCTTTCAACCAAGACAAATGCATTCACTGGGAAATGTCATTTTAACATTTTGCAACCTTATCTGGCCATGTGGTGTATGACACATCATCAGACACATGCATACAGTGCTGAAAAGACATGAGAACAGCATGGGGAAGACCTCTGACTCCCAGGTCACTACCTAAAAGTGTGCCCATCATAAGTGATCCTTGGCGCATGAGAAGATGCATCCCGCCATGCACCTGTGGTTACAGACTTGCAACAATCACCGTCCACTTCCTTGTCTCAGTGCAGCGTTCAGTTGTCCCTACCAAATTCCTTGGAATGCAAGCGTAAGTATGCAGCCAGCCACCCACCCACAGGCTGCAATACTATACTGCCAAATTTTTGACAGCTGCTTGCACTTGAAATGTGGCCTTTTAGGCTCGTGGAGGTGGAAACTGTCCACAATCTTATGATGGTGGCGATCGGATATCCATACTTGGTCCCCAGCCGCCACTATTTGTCCCGCTGTCGTCTCCGCCTTCCACAAGCACGGGTCCTACAACATTACCCGTGCCCTCCCCAGTGAACTTACTGGGAAGGACCGCCTACCAACAAACATGTGGTCAAGTGAATGTAGCCAGGGACGCTACGGAGCCAGTCCACAGCTTTTTTTGCTGAGAGTGGTATTTCACCACAGCCATATTCTTTAGCTTGGTGAAAGGACTTGGGAAACCATATCTCCTCCAGCTGTCATTTCTCCCAGGAAGTCCTCTAAAGCTGCTTTACCTTGAAATGTGGCCTTTAATGCTCGTGGAGGTGGAAGCTTTACACAACTTCGTGCCGGGTGTCCATACTCAGTCCCCAGCCGCCACTATTTCTCCCGGACTTGTCTCTGCCTTCCACAAGCAGGGGTCTCACAACATTACCCGTGCGATCCCCAGTGCACTTACTGGGAAGGACCGCCAAACTACAAACATGTGGGCAGGTGAATGTGGCCTGGGATGGTACGGAGCCAGTCCACATTAAAAATACAGCCATAGAGTGTTCGGGAACCTTCCCACACACTTTTCTTAGCCAGGACTGCTTCTCAGCAGGGTTGGACGGGCCCATCAGAGAATCCTCGGGTGGGCCCTGCCTTCTCCATCAGGAGAGTTCATAATAGGTGCAAACTTTGCAGCTGCTATGGGGCTCTTCAGCGGGGGAGAAAGGTGGGCCTTCAGAATCAAATCCTCTGGTGGGCCCAATGCTTTTCAGTCTGACACTGCTTCTCAGTGAGAATTATATTTCACCACGGCCATGTTCTTTAGCTCGGTGAAAGGACTGGCATAGAGGGAAACTGTATCTACTCTGGGTGTCATTTCTCCCAGGAAGTCCTCTACTGCAGCATGTTGCAGAAGCAATAGCAGCCTGTCCAACATCGGCTCGCGCTTGTCGATGGTGCTTAAACACACAAACATCTTTCTTTGCGCCTTTAATTTCATGACTACAGAGTTGGGCAATGGCCTGATCTGCAATGCGGTTTGAGAAATAACATGCATAAGCACGTCCAATCCACATTAAAAAAGCAGCCTTAGAGTGTCCGGGAACCTTCCCACACACTTTTCTTAACCAGGGCTGCTTCTCGGCAGGGTTGGACGGGCCCACCAGAGAACCGGTGGGCTCTGGCTTCTCCTTCAGGAGAGTTCATAGTGCCGAGGTGAGGCTATGATGATGATAGAGGCCACCATATGCTTAGTTTTCTGTTACTTGGAATGCAAGCGCAAGTATGCTGCCAGCCACCCACTCACCCACAGCCGCAATACTAAACTGCCAGATTTCTGGGCAGCTGCTTGCACTTGAAATGTGGCCTTTTAGGCACGTGGAGGTGGAAGCTGTCCACAACCTCATGGTGGTGGCGGCTGAGTGTCCATACTTGGTCCCCAGCCACCACTATTTCTCCCGATATTGTCTCCGCCTTCTACAAGCACCAGTCCCTGAACATTACTGCTGGTACTTTTCTGTGGGAATCTGCTTGCCTCCTACCAGCCTGGAATATTTCCAATAAACTATAGTATGACGCCATGGTATTAGCACTGCACCCAGTACCAGTATCGAAGCCACCCCCTATTTCCTTCTCAGGAATTTTATTTGGTAGACTGAGTGGCTGCCCAAATACATTAGTTTCTCACAAAGGAGCTGAAAATAGAGTGTCAGTAGGTGCAAGTTTCTCCAGCCTGTTAAATATCAGAGGGTGAACAGCAGCACATTGGATCAGTGGTTAGCACTGGTTAGCAAGATCCTACGTTTTTTTTTCACATTATTTTTTAAGACAGATGCATTCACCGGGGAATGTCATTTTAACATCTTACAACCTTACCTGGCCATGTGGTGTGTGACACATCATCAGACACATCCTGTTTCATTTATGATGGAGGGACTCTGAAAGTCACAAAGCCTATTTTTATAGGGCCATCAGGCGGCCCTTACTATTCTTAAAAGGCCAGCAGTCGGCCCTCGCTATTGTTAGAGAGCCATCAGCCGGCTATGCTTTGTTGTTCCCATTATTAAAGAGTGGGTGTCTTATACTGTTATTGCGTATGCAGTGACTGCAAGGGCTGCCAAAAATTCGGACTCAACCCAATACCCCTTTGAAGAGACATAGAGGAGGGTCTCAGTAAAAAAAAATGTTCCCATTATAAAGGAGCGGGTCTCTTATAGTGGTAATGCCCATGCTGTGACTGCAAGGGCTCCCAAAATTTGGGACAAACCCCTCTAACAATTTAAAGACACATAGAGCAGTGCCACAGTAATGACATGTTTCCATTACAAAGGAGCGGGTGTGCTATACAGTTATAGGGTATGCAGTGAGTCCAATGGCTGACAAAATTTAGGAAAAACCCCACTAACTGTTTAAAGACACATAGAGCAGGGCCACAGTAACGAGTATGACACGTTCCCATTAGAAAGGAGAGGGTCTGCTATATAGTTATAGGGTATGCAGTGAGTCCAACGGCTGACAAAATTGAGGAAAAACCCCATTAACAATTTAAAGACACACAGAGCAGGGCCACAGTAACGAGTACGACATTTTCCCATTAGAAAGGAGAGGGTCTGCTATACAGTTATAGGGTATGCAGTGAGTCCAACGGCTGACAAAATTTAGGAAAAACCCCACTAAGAATTTAAAGACACATAGAGCAGGGCCACAGTAACGAGTACGACATGTTCCCATTAGAAAGGAGAGGGTCTGCAATACACTTATAGGGTATGCAGTGAGTTCAACGGCTAACAAAATTTAGGAAAAACCCCACTAACAATTTAAAGGCACATAGAGCAGGGCCACAGAAACGAGTACGACATGTCCCCATTCAAAAGGAGAGGGTCTGCTATACAGTTATAGGGTATGCAGTGAGTCCAACGGCTGACAAAATTTAGGAAAAACCCCACTAACAATTTAAAGACACATAGAGCAGGGGCACAGTAACGTGTACGACATGTTCCCATTCGAAAGGAGAGGGTCTGCTATACAGTTATAGGTCATGCAGTAAGTCCAACGCCTGACAAAATTTAGGAAAAACCCTGCTAACAAGTTAAAGACACATAGAGAAGGGCCACAGTAGCGAAAAATTCCTGCTAGAAAGGAGAGGGTCTCCCATACTGTTTACCTATGCAGTGAAGCAATGGCTGCCAAAACTTTGGAGGAACTCCAATGCCACTTGGAAGAGACGTAGAGGGCCTCATGAAAAAATGTTCCCATTATTAGGAAGTGGGTCTCCCATAGTGTTGGCCTATGCAGTGAATGCAAGGGCTGAAAAAAATATTGGGAGGCACTCCAATGCCCCTTGAAAGAGACGTAGAGGGCCTCATGAAAAAATGTTCCCATTATTAGAAAGTGGGTCTCTCATAGTGTTGGCCTATGCAGTGAATGCAAGGGCTGCCAAAAATTGGGAGGCACTCCAATGCCCCTTGGAAGAGACGTAGAGGGCCTCGTAAAAAAATGTTCCCATTATTAGGAAGTGGGTCTCCCATAGTGTTGGCCTATGCAGTGAATGCAAGGGCTGCCAAAAATTGGGAGGCACTCCAATGCCCCTTAGAAGAGACGTAGAGGGCCTCATGAAAAAATGTTCCCATTATTAAGAAGTAGGTCTCCCATAGTGTTGGCCTATGCAGTGAATGCAAGGGCTGAAAAAAATATTGGGAGGCACTCCAATGCCCCTTGGAAGAGACGTAGAGGGCCTCATAAAAAAATGTTCCCATTAGAAAGGAGCGGGTCTTCTATACTTGTAATGCCCATGCACTAAGTGTATGGGCTGACAAACATTTACCCCTGGAGGGAATACATGAAGATACTGTATAAAAATTTTCATTTTGAACACCCTTTAAAAAAATTATGTGGGTGCTGCATCATGGACCACGGTCACCCTGGTGATATGGTGGTGGAGGATGAGGAGGACAAGAGCAAATAACCAAAATCAAGAAGCATATACCCATGTGTGGGTGTGAAAAGGTGCATGGGAATACACCTCCCAAAAAAAGATACTGGATTTGAGTTTATGTTACGCTGCTATCATTCGGTGATGTTGAAAAGTCTGGCCCAATCCAGCCCTTGTTCATTTTTATGAGAGTCAGCCTGTCAGCATTTTCAGTTGCCAGGCGGATGCGCTTATCAGTTATAATTCCACCAGCGACACTAAATACCTGATCTGATAAAACGCTAGCAGCAGGGCAGGCCAGGACCTCCAAGGCGTAGAGAGCCCTTTCATTCCACGTATCCAGCTTGGATACCCAATAATTATAAGGCACAGAGGAATCACGGAGGACGTTGGTACGGTCGGCAAGGTACTCCCTCAGCATCTTCCCAAACTTTGCAATCCTTGTGAGAGTACCCCGCGCCTCAGGGCCTGTGCAATGGGAGGGGCTGAGAAAATTCTCCCAGAACTTTGACAGTGTTCCTCTGCCTCTGCCCCATTTTTGTAGACCTGTCCGGCTCAGGAATAAGAGATATAAAGTTCTCCTTGTAGCGTGGGTCTAGAAGTGTCACCAACCAGTAATGACTGTCACCCAAAATTTTGAGAACACGAGAGTCATGGGAAAGGCAGTGTAACATAAACTCAGTCATGCGTGCCAGACTGCTAATAGGCAAGACTTCCATGTCCTCACCAAGAGGACGAGTGACCATGCTCTCCTCCTCCTCCTCCTCTCTGTCCTCGAGCCATCCACGCTGAACAGACGGTATGAGAGTTGTGCAGGTAGTACCGTCTATAGCGCATGAAACTACCTCCTGTTCTTCCTCCTCCTCCTCTTCCTCATTGTCACCCAATCCACGTTGGAATGAGATGAGGCTGGGCTGTGTGTAATCACCCTGTATGGTTCCTTGCTCGATCTCATCATGCTCCGCCTGCAATGCATCCTCTTTGATTATGAGTAGAGAGCAATTATGGCGTTATCGCCGCTCACCATCTTGGTGGAGTCCTCAAAGTTTTGGAGGATGGTACATATATCTGACATCCATGTCCACTCCTGACGTATTATGTGTTGAGTCTGAACTGAATACCGACGGCCTTGTTGATGCTGGTACTCAACAACTGCCCTCTTCTGCTCACAAATCCTTCCCAACATCTGCAGTGTATAGTTTCAATGCATGGGGACATTACATATGAGTCTATGAGCCAGTAGCTGCAAACGCTGCTGAAATACGGCAAGGGCGACGGAAGCTGTAGGTGACTTTCTAAAATGGGCACACAGGCGGCGTCCTTTAACAAGCAGATCTGGCAGCTAGGATTTGAGAAATCGCTGAACCACGATGTTAAGCACATGGGCCAGGCATGGTATCTGTATGAGCTTGCCTCGCCTCAGAGCCGCCACCAGGTTCCAGCCATTGTCACACACGACCATGCCTGGCTGTAGGTTCAGCGGTTTGAGCCACAGATCTGCCTGCTCTTTCAGAGCTGTCCACAACTCTTCAGCATTGTGCGGTTTGTCACCTAAGCATATTAGATTAAACACAGCCTATTGCCGCTTGGCTGAGGCAGTGCTGCAGTGCTTCCAGCTTGTGACTGATGTGGTCATTTCGGAGATGGAGGCTGAAGAGTAGGAGGAGGTTGAGGAGGATGAGGTGCAGGAGCTGTAGACTGTGGGGGCAACCCTTGTTGACTTAGGGCCTGCGATCCTTGGCGACGGGAGGACGTGTTCCGTCCCAATGTCCGACTGGGTCCCGGCATAAACTATGTTAACCCAGTGTGCCGTCAGCGAGATGTACCATGCCTGCCAACAAGCACTTGTCCACGTGTCCGTAGTTAGGTGGACAACTGCGTTGTTGAGGGCACGGCTAATGTTTTGGGACACATGCTTGTGTAATGCGGGGACGCACACCAGGAGAATTAGTGGCAGCTGTTGACCGAGTATGGAGGAACTGCCGCCGCCATCAGGTTGCGGAATGCTTCCGTCTCCACGAGCCTAAAAGGCAACATTTAGAGCGCAAGCAGTCTCAAAATGTAGGTTTAGTAGTGTGGCCTGTGGGGCCTTGGCTGCGTATTTGCGCTTGCGGTCCAAGGACTGAGGTATGGACAACTGAACGCTGCGCTGGGACAAGGGCGTGGACGGGCTTCCTGATGCTGCTACTTGAGAGTGTGCAATGACAAGTGCAGGGCAGGAGGCATCTTCGCATGCACCATGGACAGGGGATTGGCTTGCATTCACAACAGCAGAAGAAGCAGTGGTGCAACCTGCAGACACTGTTCCTGGACCCTGGGGTTCGGCTCACAATGTCGGGTGCTTTGCTGCCATGTGCCTGATCATGCTGGTGGTGGTCAGGCTGCTAGTTTTGCCACCCCTGCTGATGCTGGCCTGGCAGGTGGTGCAAATGGCCTTTTTGAGGGTATCGGCAGAGTCTTTAAAAAACAACCAGACTCGGGAAGACCTAACAGTTGTACTGGCAACTTCCTTCGTGTTGGTGTTACGGGGAACAGTTACCTGCCTTCTGTCTGCGGCCAACACACTGCTTCTTCCTGCCTGTTGGGGTGCTCTGCCTCCCTCCCCCTGTGTGCTGCTCTCCTCGCTCTGCATGTCCTCCTGCCAGGTTAGGTCAGTTACTATATCATTCACCATCTCGTCTTCCACTTCCGCACTCTGGTCCTCCTCCTGACTTTCTGGCAATTGTGTCTCATCATCGTCCACGTCTTGTGACATTTTCCCACCGTCGCCTTCATGTGACCGTGGCTGCTCAAATATTTGGGCATCGCTACATGCGATCTCCTCTTGCCCCGCTTCAAGTGGACCGGACAAAAGGCCCGAATCTATAAATGGAAAAGTGACCAGCTCTTTGGAGTGTCTAAGTGTGGGATCAGTTGTCTTTGGGCACTCGGCATGGTGGGGAGTGGGGGTTGGGCTCAGGGTGAGGAATATGCAATCCAGACTCACAGCTACTGAGACTTGACCCTGTGGAAGACAAGGTGGTGGTGGTGGCTAAGTGACTGGAAGCATTATCTGGTATCCTACCAATAACCTTTTCACACTGCTCTGTGTTCAATAGTGGTGTTCTGCGGTCCCCTATTAAATGGGAAAGGAAGGTCAAGCGAGAAGATGTGGGTGTTTGTTGTGGCACAATTTCAGTTTGCCCACAGACTCCGCCTCTGCATGCATCATCACCATCACGTCCAGTTCCCCGTCCCTTGCCACGTGCTTTGCCCATTTTAAATGGAGGACAATATCTTCCACGCTCACTACAAATGACTAAATTTGGAGCGAACTTATATGTGATCTGTGTGACGGACAAACCACAGTTTTAAATACCTGGCTTGTAGATAATTAATTTGAACAGCAAACTGGCGTCAATAGCTTCGCTGACACACTGAAACAAATTTTTAATGGAGGCCAGAAATGGCAGTATTTTCTTAAAATGTATATGTGACCCGTGTTACGGAGAAAACACAGATTTAAATACCTGACCTATAGGTAACTATTTTGAACAGCAAACTGTTGTCAATAGCTTCACTGACACACTGAAACAAATTTTTAATGGAGGCCAGAAATGGCAGTATTTTCAGCACAATTATATGGGATCCGTGTGACGGACAAACCACAGTTTTAAATAACTGGATTTTTAGCACTGTAATATGGAAAGTTCCTGGCTGTATTCTGCAGTGCCAACAAGCAAATGACACAGAAAAATGGTGTTCTCTGGATTGCTTTTTAAGCAAATAATGAGGATTAAGATCCAAAAAAAAACTATTCCTGACCCCTGAGACCTGGGCCTAGTTCTAGAAATATCTAACAGCAACAGCATACAAAACTGGAATGGAGCCTCTTGTACTATATGCACTGCAGTCTGCTATATACACTGCCTGCCTATATACACTGCCTGCCTGATATCTCTGCAGATGGATTAGTCCTCAGAAGGACTGTTTGTTCAGATGGATATGTGTCTCTAATATAGTTTGGTACACCTACACTAACTGGAAACAAGCAAATCTCTCCCTAGTTCAGCAGCACCTCTCCCTACACTGTCTGATCCGGAGTGACTGTGACGAGCATGGCGGCGCCAGGTCTGATATAGACCTAATAACGCTGTGCTGCCAGCCAATCACTGTAATGCCACAACTAACATGGCTGCGACATTACAGTGAGTGGCAGGCAATCCCTGCATGTTCATTGGCTCTTTAAAGAGCGCCAAACATGCAGGGAGGGGACCCGAACCACCGCTGAGCAACCCTGGAAATACTCGGCGAGCGCCGAGCATCTCGAGCAGTGATATGCTCGGACGAGCACCGAGCAGTAGCGAGCATGCTCACTCATCACTAAACACAACCAATACAATGATGAGTCACATTATCATTTCAGACAATGCAACCAACTGGAGAATCATTTGTCCCTCTGCTGTGCTTTTTTGGACACTGGCAAGGCTTGACACATAGAAGAAGTTTTGCTCAAAGTGATCTTTTAATTAGAACCTACATTGTGTGCACAAATAGTAGTAGTCAAAGACGAAGACAAATGGTCATTTATGCAATATAATTTTTAATAGATTTACAACTACACTATAGTTAATGAAATACTTGGACTCAGAGTGAGCAGGAGCATTTACAAAGACAGAGTTTCCAGTATAACGTGATTTCAGCTACAATAAGTGAAAACTTGTAGAATACAGACAGTTACAGCTCAACAGAATATAGAGACCAAAAAACAAACTAATGCAGTGTACAGTTTTCAGAAAGGTTATTCCCACTTTAGCAAATGATGGCGTATGGCTAGGATATGTCACTTAATGATTGATGGGGATCTGACCTCTGAGACCTCCACCAATCCTGAGAATGAAGGTAACACGGTGCTGATTTTTTTCAGAACTGTCATTCACTTTACTGCTCATTATTTTTTGTCTTCTATCTTATGTTGATATCTAGTAATCATCTTTGGTTTGTCAAAGAGGCGAGGAACTTGCTAAGTTGCTGGTGTGGTGACTGTAGAATATGATTTGTCTTTGATGCCAGAGAGGTCCTCTTCTTCCATTTCCTGCATGGCTTCTCTTTTACAACGAGTTTCAACACAGTCACAGCTCACGGCATTAATAAAATAATATTTCACCATCTTTCCATTGGGACAAATCAAGCCAATGATAATCTTTTTTGCCTTTGTCTCTTCACAACAAGAACATCTTTGCTCCATCAAATGAGTTTTTGGAGAGAAACTGAAAGGTAATAAAGTAGGTTTGTATATAACAAAGAAATAAAACAGTGTCACTAGAAAAAACAGCAGATACAGCCACTCAAATATATACAGAAAGTCACCTTATGAACATCTGACTTATGTGCAACTCATAGATACAAACATTGGATGTTCATAAAAAAAAAAAAAACCTAATACTCACCTCACCGCTCACCCCTCCGGTCAACCCACTGCTCGATACTCACCTTCTGGTCCTCTTCTTTCCGCTGTCCGCTTCTTCACTATGAGCCAGAAGTTCTGACCATGTCTAAGCCTCAGAGGTCACTGCGTGTTGTAAGGTCACAATGTCTGTGCTATGACCTTATGATGCACAGTGGACTCTGAAACTTGGATGTGGCCATAAGTCATGGTCCATAATGAAGAGGCCAAAGATGAAGCATGCGACGGCAGAAAAAATAGGACCTGATGGCGGGGGGCAGGAGACGTAAAAGATGATGTAACTATTGGTAAAAAAACAGAAAAAAATAATACTTTTCTGGCCTCCCCCTGCTTACCGTCATCTTCTTTCTAGAGACATGTGGAACATCTCAGTCCACTCAGTATAGGCCAGGATTTCAAAGTCATAACTTTATGACATGCAGTGACTTCTGAGGCTTTGAATTTGTCTCACATCCTGGCCTGTAGTGAAGAGGCCAGGGATGCGGAGCACTGCAATTGAAAGAAGACTGGACGGTATGAAAGGAGCAGCGGGGCACTGGGAGAGATCAACCATGAGGTGAGTAGGATAAGGAAAGAGGGGGATTAGGAACTCACCACGCTGGTGATGCAGAACTTCAGTTCTGTTAGGAGTCCAACTGAAGGGTGCCGTACCTGCCGGTAATTGCAGCCATATGGAGAAGGAAGAAAAGGTAGTAGATCGGCACATCCATCCAGAGAATAAAGTAAAAATATATTTTATTTGTTACATATTAAACTCTTTAAAACAGAACCCTCAGACCTGGTGCATCAGAGATTTCGGTTTTAAAGTTTTCAATATGTAACAAATCTAAAATATTTTTACTTTATTCTCTGGATAGATGAGCCAATCTACTATCTTTTCTTCCTTCTCCATAAGTTGAGTATTTTCCTGACTTTGTTCTTACTTGTATACAAATTGTAATAAAAAATATTAATAAAATATTGAATTTTAACCTCTACAGCTTGGACTGCCAGCAAAGTGTCCAATGTATACATGAGATGCTAGCTCCCGGAAAATTTCAAGAGTTGACTGACAGATTTTGCCTTATTGAGCATTTAGAAAAATCTGTCAACCATCATCTGTTGTGCTGTTAATTTAATTTTGAAATTTTAATTAATAGCTTTTTAAATTATTAATATATCAATCTACAGAGTGCACTTCTCATTGGCCATGTACCACAAAACTTTATATGTAGGTTCTTAAAACCTCTAGAAGACATAAGCATGTCTGTTACAACTTTATGCTGCCCTCAGACAGATTCAGACAGTGCAGACCTCTGAAAGACACAGTCATGTTACTAGGTAACTTACATGGAATAGCTTTCACAGCTTCCTTTACAGTATGACATTTCAACAGGCTTGATAGAATGGCAGTTTTTTTCCCAAATTATTTTCTTTTCCTTTATTAACTGACACTTCTTTAGTGGTTTTACACCTTTAGGAAAGAGTAATAATAAATTTAGTTAATTTGAAAATGTATACATGACTCAAGTAGATTAGAATACCTCCAAACTTTGAAAAATAAGAAAGAGGAACACATACACTTGCCGCAGCAATTTTAATATTACGCTAAGCCTGCATTCTAAATTCGCCCAGATATATGTGCCCACACAAAAATACTCCTAGAGAGGCCCATTAGTGTCTGAACACATTATAGTACCCCTTTCATGGTCCCCACAGTGCTCCCTATACAGTAAAATGCTTTCATTCTACATTCCTCCACTCATAATATAATGTCCCACAGTGCCCACCACACAGAATAATGCACCCACAGGCCCCCTATAGAATAGTATGATGCACCTCACAGATCCCACCACATAGTATGATGTCCCCCACAGTGTACACCCACAGCTTTGCAACATCAAATCACACACACAGTTCTTCTATATGTATACACAAAAATCTGCTACATCAACCCTCACAACTCTGCTACATAGAAACACACATACTCATCTCTGCTATATACACATACTTCTATATAGAATAGCACCTTTGCTATATACACATGCACTCATGTATATGTGGCACCCTGCTGTTCACAGGTACCACAGGACCCAAAAGGGTGCATGGATGGACTTCTCCACAAGAGGCCCTCGTTACATACAAACACCTCCACCGTTCCACCTCATACCACCAGAGGGAGCCTGTTAGGGATCTATATATGGAGGGTGGAGCCAGGCAGTCAGTCAGTCAGACAGAGTCAGAGAGTCTGAGAGCGTGGTGATGCTGAGAGCAGCGAAGACGCAGCACGTCTGCTGCTGTGTTCTGAGGGCCCCGAGTGTGGCCGACGGCGAGGAGGAGAGGAGAGAGGAGTTGAGGGGGCAGAGGAGCATCATAGGCTCACCCCGAATATACAAACCGGACACCGGGTCTGCGCCTACAGGATCCTTTATACCCAGTAGGGATCACCGGCATACCAGGAGGACTACAAGTCCCTGGCCGACCTGAAGCTAAACCCTTAACAGGATCAGGAATCACGAAGGCCCTAGCGTTAGCAGGGATAGTGGTTGCAAGCAGAAGGTCCTACTACCAAGCGACAGGTGAAGAAACAGCACGACACATAAGCTAGGCCCAGTTGCAGGCTGGCCAGGAGCTTAGAGAGAGGGAGACACAGACCAGGAGGCCTTATACTCGCTCACTGGGGAGAAGTCCTGAAGTGCACCCATCCTACTGAGTACCTTGGGCCGTACCTGACATCCGCACCAGTAAACGTATTGAAGCGAATCCCCTGTCTCTGTCAGTTACTCCTGCTGCTCCATTCCGCCTGCACTACAGGTCCCAGCATCACCTACCACCATCTACCCTACACTGCCCTGAGGCCCGCTCCACCTGTGGGGAGCCGTTCAATCCCAGCTGCCTTATCAAGTCTGCAGCAGCGCTGGTACAAATTACCAGAAACCACAGGTAGCGTCACGATCGAACTTTAAACCCCCTATAAACTATCCCCCCTTTTAGTTGACCGCCCTGGGCCACGGACCGGGCCAGCCACTGTGACATATCCTTTCCCCCAGCATCTATCGGCCCGGACTCTGAGTACCCCATTGCCCGGGGGGCGCGACATATACAAGCTCACACACACTCAGCTCTCTTACATATATATACAGCTCTGGCAAAAATTAAGAGATTACTGCAAAATTTTCATTTTCTCAGATTCTTCTCTTTATAGGTATATTTTTGAGTAAAATGTACATTATTGTTTTATTCTATAAACTACTGACAACATGTCTCCGAAAATCAAAGCTAAAAATGTTGTATTTATTTGCAGCAAATGATAAACCGTCAAAATACTAAAAGAGAAACAGTGCTTTCAAACCTCAAATAATGCAAATGACGCGCCCCCTGGGCCGTGGGGTACTCGGCAGCCGGGCCTCTGTGGATGGATATCACGGTGGCTGGCCCGGTCCGTGACCCAGGGTGGTCAGTAAAAAGGGGGAGATTTATAAGGGATTTAAAGTGTTCGTGACGCCACCTGTTTAATGCGGCTAAGGGGTACCGCCGCTGCGGAGCAGTCCTCTGGAGCTGGTGTTACGGCAGCAGGGATGGTGTGGCTCTCCACAGGTAGAGCTAGCTCCAGGGCAGTGTAGGAGGGGGTAATGGATGGTGGTGCAGGGGAGATGGGACCCAGCCGGATCAGAGGAAGAACAGACACACACTCCGGGGCTAGTTTCAGTACCTTTACTGCAGATGGTAGTCAGGTACGGTCCGGAGTACTTGTAGGTGGTGTGCACTTCTGGACTTGCTCCCCAGTGAGCGGGTGTAAGGCCTCCTTTCTGTATCTTACTGTCTCTCTACCTGGAGCTTCTGACCTGCCTGGAACAGGGTCTAGCTCCCTTGATGTTTCTCTCACCCATCTTGCTTGGCTGCGAGGGCTTTCCCACAGGTTACCACGATCCCTGGACGCTGGGGCCTTCGTGGTACCTAGTCCTCTGAGTGTGCGCTATTCACAGGTGGACTGAGGGATATGAAATCCTCCTCAGTATGCCGGATTCCCTACTGGTCATAGAGATCCCAATAGGCTTGGGCCCGGTGCCCGGCTTGCAACAGGGGACGAACCCTCTGTGGTTCCTCTGTCCCTCATGGCTCTTCTCTGCTCCTTGCCTTCTAGCCCACTCTAGGCTCTCACTGGCCAGACTAGCCCGCCGCTTGGGCCTAGCCTGGCTTTCAGCCACAGAGACTTCAGCTTGTCTGGTGCTGCAGCATCGTGTTACACTGCTTCCCACTGACTGACTTCCTGAACTCCACCCCCCAGTATACAGTACATTAAAATTTGTTATGCACACAGACACACTCAGGATACCTTCATTTTGGAATATGGATCTGGAGGATAATGAGTTTCTGGCCACTTCATGTTTGGTTCTTCTCATATCTTTGGCAGTTCATGTGCATATTTTTTTCTCAACACATTTTTTGTGACCCTGTTGACTATTTACAGCAAAACTTTCGATGGTTCTGTGATCGCGCCCCAATAACTAAGCAATTTGCTACATCCCTCTTTAAGATTTGTAACAATTTTTGTTTTTTCAGTCAGTTAAATCTCTTTTTTGGCCCATTTTGCCTGAAGTAAAAAACTGCCTAATAATTCTGCATACCTTGATAAAGGATGTTGTATCCTTAGTCCCACATACTCCCTCGTTACACAAATACACATTACCTACTTCAAAATGATAAGCATTCAAGTCTATACTGCTTAGATTTGAAAAATCTGCATAAAAATGATGATATGGTCTAAATACTCACTTATATAATAATTGTGCATATAGTGAATATACATATACACAAACACCAAGCTTTGCTATATATACACACACGTGGTCAAAATTGTTGGCACCCCTCGTTTAATGAAAGAAGAACCCACAATAGTCACAGAAATAACTTGAATCTGACAAAAGTAATAATAGATTAAAAATCTATGAAAATGAAGAAATGAAAGTCAGTCATTGCTTTTCAACCCTGCTTCCACAGAATGTTTAAAAAATTAAACTCATGAAATAGGCCTGGACAGAAATGATGGTTCTTCTTAACTTAATATTTTGTTGAACAACCTTTTGAGGCAATCTAACGATTCCTGTAACTGTCAATGAGACTTCTGCACCTCTTGACAGGTATTTTAACCCACTCCTCATGAGCAAACTGCTCCAGTTGTCTCGTGTTTGAAGGTTGTCTTTTCCAGACGTCATGTTTCAGCTCTTTCCAAAGATGCTCAATAGGATTTATGTCAGGGCTCATAGAAGGCCATTTTAGAATAGTCCAATGTTTTCCTCTTAGCCATTCTTAGGTGTTTTTAGCTGTGTGTTTTGGGTCATTATTCTGTTGCAAGACCCAGAACCTGCGACTGAGACCAAGCTTTTTGACACTGGGCAGCACATTTCTCTCTAGAATCCCTTGATAGTCTTGAGATTTCACTATACCCTGCACAGATTCAAGACACCCTGTGCCAGATGCAGCAAAGCAGCCCCAGAACATAACAGAGACTCCTCCATGTTTCATAGTAGGGACAGTGTTCTTTTCTTGATATGCTACATTTTCCGTCTGTGAACATAGAGCTGATGTGCCTTGCCAAAAACTTCCATTTTTGTCTCATCTGTCCATAGGACATTCTTCCAGAAGCTTTGTGGCTTGTCAACATGTAGTTTGGCAAATTACAGTCTGGCTTTTTTATGATGTTTTTCAACAATGGTGTTCTCCTTGGTCGTCTCCCAGGAAGTCCACTTTGGATCAAACAACGACGGATGGTGCGATCTGACACTGATGTTCCTTGAGATTGAAGCTCACCTTTAATCTCTTTAGAAGTTATCCTGGGCTCTTTTGTTACCATTCGTATTATCCGTATCTTTGATTTGTCATCAATTTTCCTCCTGCGGCCATGTCCAGGGAGGTTGGCTACACTCCCATGGATCTTAAATTTCTGAATAATATGTGCAACTGTAGTCACAGTAACATCAAGCTGCTTGGAGATGGTCTTATAACTTTTACCTTTAACATGCTTGTCTATAATTTTCTTTCTAATCTCCTGAGACAACTCTTTCCTTTGCTTCCTCTGGTCCATGTTGAGTGTGGTACACACCATGTCACCAAACAGTACAGTGAGTATCTGTAGCCCTATATACAGGCCCACTGACTGATTACAAGATTGTAGACATCTGTGATGCTAATTAGTGGACACAACTTGATTAAACATGTCCCTTTTGTCACATTATCTTCAGGGCTACCATAATTTCTGTACAGGCCTATTTCATGAGTTTCATTTTTTAAAATATTCTGTGGAAGCAGGGTTGAAAAGCAATGACTGACTTTCATTTGTTCATTTTCATAGATTTTTAATTTGTTATTACTTTTGTCAGATTCAAGTTATTTCTGTGACCATTGCGGTTTTTTTCTTTCATTAAATGAGGGGTACTAACAATTTTGACCACGTGTGTATATATGTACACACACATACACACACGCTCCCTTACTTGTGTCATGCTCCTTGTTCCTTTTCTCCGCTGCTAATCATGTGACCTAAGACTGTCACAAGACCCAAATGAAAGGTCTTGGTAGGATCTTCAGTCTTTACATAGACTGATCTGTGAAGGAATAACTTGTTGGCTCCCTGCTCCATCATTATATTCAGCTGTATCTGTGACCTGCAGAATTTAGAGGGACAGCTCCCTAAATTTGGGATAGTCTAGGTAAACCACGAACCCCTTTGTATAATTACAAAGTAACTAAATATGTAACTACAATATGTATTTGTGTCCAGCTTCATTTTCTTCACGCAATGTCTTCCAGACAGAATACTTACATGTAAAACAGCATCCTATTTCATCTTTTTGAATTGTTTCCTACGAAAATAATATTTATTATTAAAATGTTTTTATCTAGAAGTTCCAAACAGATAGAAAAACTAGATGAGAGGTTGTAAATAGTGGATACTTATTGTAAGGAATGAAGGAGCCTTCCGGCAGAAAACATTAGAGGCCAGTAGGTTAATTATTCAAACAAAAGGCAAAGAAATTGTATTATTGCATCAATTCTAACAAAATCCCAATAGAGCTGATGTGATTTTAGGGGTCAGTCCTTTAATCGCAAAAATTAAACGAGTGAAAAAAACAAAACAAACCCCCCCGCTATGCTACATCACTGGGGAGAAGTGGGAGAGAGCGTACCCAATACAAATAAAGGATAATGTGAAGAGTGAAACAGCCGATGTCCCAGTAAACATTTCTTTTCAGATTAAAGGGGTGGTTTGAAACAAAAATGTATCTTAATCCTAACTGGATGTTTAATGGCATAATCTAGTCTCTTTTCTAATATACTTTATTTAAAAAGTCCCTACCATTCTATCACTACTCTATCTTACTGCTTTATTATTTTTTTTACTACTTTCTCTTTGATGACACTTCATTTGAGAATCCCAGTGCACGCTAGAATAGTCAAACAAGTCGTCATCAGGGACCATAGGCTGCAGTCACTGCTGCAGACTTTGCCCACTCCGTGAAACAAAGCATCAATTTTGACGTATGCTAAGCATATTAAATAGTCACAGTGCGCTCCCTCGCTGGCTTATTGCACAGTGACAGTACGCTCCCTCGCCGGCACATTGCATAGTGACAGTACACTCCCTCACTGGCATATTGCACAGTGACAGTATGCTCCCTTGCTGGCACATTGCACAGTGACAGTACGCTCCCTTGCTGGCACATTGCACAGTGACAGTACGCTCCCTTGCTGGCACATTGCACAGTGACAGTACGCTTCCTAGCTGGCACATTGCACAGTGACAGTACGCTCCTACGCTGGCACATTGCACAGTGACAGTATGCTCCTTCGCTGGCATATTGCACAGTGAAAGTACGCTCCCTCGCTGGCATATTGCACAGTGACAGTATGTTCCCTTGCTGGCACATTGCACAGTGACAGTATGCACCCTTGCTGGCACATTGCATAGTGACAGTACGCTTCTTTGCTGGCACATTGTACAGTGACAGTACGCTTCCTTGCTGGCACATTGCACAGTGACAGTACGCTCCTTCGCTGGCACATTGCACAGTGACAGTATGCTCCTTTTGCTGGCATATTGCACAGTGACAGTACGCTCCCTCACTGGCATATTGCACAGTGACAATATGCTCCCTTGCTGGCATGTTACACTGTCATAAGAATCTACTGAACATACGTTGGAATTGGCAACCAATGCATGCTCAGTAGAGCAGGGACTCGCCCAGCCCCTGAAAGTGATGTCACTGAAAGGAACACTACTTTTCAGGGAGGGGGAAGAGGCTGCGACAGTAAACCCTAGTGCATTTAAAACCTACAGTAACTACAATTATGAATCAAGTAATCTAGCATAGTAGGAACATGACTAAAATTGGATGAACGCCCCTGAATTAATACAAAATACTTACTGGCACACATTCATCAAGGTTGGTTGTGGGGCATGATATTTTAGATACCACAGTAACAAAACGATCATTATTATGCGCACACTCATATATGGTACAATTATCTCCGGGAGGTGACCCAGTATATCCAGGCTGTAAGAAATGAAATATGCATTGGTACCTATTCACAGAATTACTTGGAGGTTTAATAAATGGACATCATGGTCCTCACCTTGAGAAGAAAAATAGTTTTATCAGGTAGGTCCACAATACAATCTGTCTGTTTACATTTTCCACAGCATTGTCTTGGGATTTCTGTATAGATAAAGCCCTGAAGATGAAAAAATATTGGCAACTTTAGGATAAAGGTCCCCCCCACTGATGATGTTTTATGAATGATGATGAGTTACATACATGTGATTTCTATATTGTGATGACTTTTAGGACCATACCTGTTCACACTCCTTTTGACATAGCATTGAAAAACAGGAAACAAGATGCAGCCCTGTTTTATCAATCATATTTTTATCACAATTACAGCTTAAACAGGGATCTGAAGAAGGAACTAAGTCACCAGGCTAGAACAAAAGAGAATAAATTATAATACCCACGAGTAGGTCATGGATATGGGCGCATCCTATAAATTTCATGATAAGAATAATTTGATAAAAATAGGAATGTATTTCCTTGTACCTGATACTCCTTTCCATGATGTACACACACGTTTTTGGGTACTGCAAAAAAAAAGATGTAGAGACAATTTTTAATTGGTGGCAATCACTTAGGTTGAATGAGGAAGAAATAACTAGAAAGAAGGACACACCACATGTGTTGACCGGGCAGCAGACTTCTGGGTTCATACTTGGTATATCCTCATATCCAGGTTTACAGCCCATTTTAATGTTGGAACAAAGACTCACATTACAACCTGGAAAATCAGGAATAGTGGATAAAACATGAATCAATAGATGGCCTCATATTAGTTACAGTATGTGTATTAGAAGAATGTCTGCATTTTTATAGCCGTTGCAGTCAAGAGCGTAACTACAGTAGGTGCAGACTTTGCAGTCACACCTAGACCTGCCAGAAGCCTAGTGGGGACCAAAAGTCTGTTTGGCACATGCGAGAAGTCTAATATTATTAGAGACCTGTAATAGTTGGGAGCCTTGTTGGAGATTTTGCCCTGTGACCCATAAATTTCAAGTTGCACCACTGAATTCAATATTTAGATTGTAAGTAAGTCAACAGTTGGAGCTAAAGCTGGAAGAGCAGACGACTGAGAGAGCGACCTGAACTCTTGTCCCTATGCCTGGACTCTTTTCCTTGTGCCCTGCTCATGTTTCAAACTATGTTTTTGATATAGGGAAAATATATATTTTTGTACCGTGTTAGCCAGTAGATAGAAAAATATTTAGATTTGAGAGTCCTCAGTGGTTGATACCTTTTAATGGCTAATTGAAAAGATAGTAACAAATTGCAAGCTTTCGAAACTACTCAGGTCTGATGCCTGATGAAGAGACCTGAGTAGTCTCGAAAGCTTGCAATTTGTTACTATCTTTTCAATTAGCCATTAAAAGGTATCAACCACTGAGGACTCTCAAATCTAAATATTTTTCTATGTTTTTGATGAAATTCCACAGCATTTCAGAATGAAGCATAACTCCCTGAAATGAGGAATCCTATTTTGACTTTATGCTGTTTTTGGTTCCGTCAGCATTAAACTGCTAACTGGTTCCTTTTTAAGGAGTGTTCTTAAGTTTGAAGGTTATCACTGATCAGTAGGATAGGGTATAACTTCCCAATCACTAGAGGTCTGAATGCTGAAGAAGAGCACCTGGAGAGTCTTGGTGCAGCGGTTGATAGTACGCAATGCTGCTCTATTCATTCTCAGAAGGACCACCTGAGATTGCCAAGCGCTGCACTCGGTGGATCTTCGGCACTCTCATTAGAATGAAAGAAGCAGCCATGTGCATGATAGACCAACACTTCATTCAGACGAGGTTCTTCAGAGTCTCTTGAGCAGCTCTGAGCTATGCAGTTTCCCTATTTTTTTACTTCCTGTTTCTAGCAGGGCGGGCTCTCCTCGTTGAGTGATAGTTCTGGTAAGTTGCAGGGCTGTAGTATTAGTAGAACTATAAACCTCTGCTATAACACAGTGGTATATTTTGGATTTACACCGTTATCACTGTATTTAGATATAGAGAAAGTAGAGCATTTAAACAAGCACGCAGATCTGGGCAGTGAGAGCAGAGGACCGAGATTAGCAGGCCTGCTGTGAAAACTGCAGGTGGCTGATTTTGCAACATTAATAACAGCAAGTATCTCTTCAGGAAATTAGAGGGATAGGGAGGAAGGTGAGCAGCTAGCTGCTGCATAAAAATCAATGGTTTGGAGAGCGTTGACTGGAATGCTAAGAGTTAACCCCTTTTCTGGAATATAACTACTGTGCACCCTTGGCCAGGTCTGGGCAAGGACTAGTGGCTGAGCTCCATGGAAACGAGAGGTACAGTATGAAAAACGAAAGCTCTCATTGCCGGAGAATGACAGCTGCTAGAAAAATAAAGTCAATTGCAAATTTGCTTGTTTTCTTGCTGTCTAATTAATTAAAGCAATTTAAGAACTTGAGAATATCCCTTTAAGCTTTTATCTACACTACAGTGCTCAGCTGTTCTACTTTGCATTTTGAGCGTGACTTGGAAATTTAGGTACTTACGACACTCAGTGACTGGACAGCATGGATTAGAAGGGTCTGATACTGAAACAGGCATAAGTCCTTCTTCAGTGCAGTTTTCAGGAGCAGGAGCACACGTTTTGTTATAACACAACACAGTCAATGATGTTTTATCACAGGTGCAGGTTTGGCAGTTACTATCCCATATGTCACCAGGCTAGAAATATACAAATAATTTCAACATATAGGTCAAATATAGTATACATATAAGTGAGCAAATATATTTGTGTGGAATTGAATTCTACTCAAACTTTTCAAAATTCCGCATTCACCAAAAAATAGATTTTTGTAAATTGCTTTCGCGTTTTGCTGGCTGCATTTTCTGGACTGTACAGATCCATCAAAAGGTTTTAAAAAAAATCTTTATAATCACCTTAACGCTTACATCTCTAGATCCTCATGTCCTCACCATTACCTGTCCGGTCTTGTCCAATTTTCTGATTGCTACCATAATTGCTGAAATCCCGTCTATGATAAGGGCCAGAATGGCTCTGTGCATGCAATAGCAAGGTTGTAGCCCATATCGTAACGTCATGACATTTTGAACTTTGATCTCAAGTGATAGTGATAAGAAGATGAGGCAATTGTGGCACCCCAGGCGTCCGGTTGCCACAGTGGCTTTTCCTCCCTCAAAAGAGGTAATGGCATGCCTGGAAGCAAGCAGGGATCCCCTAGTCAGGGATACTAAACATGCAACATTGTCCTGGCTCCAGACCAGCAAGTGGAGACCCTCCCCTTGGCAACTGGGATCTGGGGGCGGGGTTAGTGGGTCTTAGTGTTAGGAGTAGAGATGAGCGTTGTTCTACTCGAACTGTTCGCCAATCTCAAATTTGAGCTGTTTTGGGCGGTGTTCGAGCCGTTCGGCGAACACGAACAATTTGAGAAAAATTCGGCTGTTCGAGGTTATGTTCGATAACTGTTCATGCACCAAAATCATAACTGGATTTTTTCTCAGTAATGATGAAAATTAATGTTAATACGCAGTTTGAGTGTACAGCGGGGTGGGGGGAGGGCCAGGGGATGGATCTCTGCAGGAACAATGAAGATCTCCATTTTTTTTTTCTCTTTCCCGCATTTACAGTGGGGAGGTGCAATCTGTCAGCCTATCAGCAGCGCACACACGGAGCGAAGTGCTTTTTTTCACACAAGCAAGGGCATGTGTCATTGGCAGTGTATGTCACATGTCCTTGCCCTATAAGACCAAGCCATTTTCCCCGTCGCCACCATTTTCTCACTGCTGCAGCTGCGTGTTAGACGGCACCGCTGTTGCTGTGTGCGCTATACCTTGTTAATTTCAAGCCAATTTTCGCACAAATCTACAGATAGCTTGGGAGCAGGGAATAGTTGTGATTGCAGTCCTTTTAAGGACTAGGTTACAGCATTTCCTACGACTTTTATCAGGCAGGTCTGTGCTCTTAAATACATAGATTGTGGGAGTAAAGACTAATTGTAATTGGAGTCCTTTTCAGGACTAGGTTACATCAGTTCCTATCAGTTTTTGCCAGGCAGGTCTGTGCCAGTACTGTGCAAGTTTTTTTCACAGCATTTGGCTGAATCTAGCAAAGCTAATCCTTTTTGGCCTATTGCAGAGTGTGTTAGTCAGTGGAGTAGCCTATCTGTGTTGCAAGATATACCACCTGTGTATAGAATACCAATTTTTTTACTGCACCTAGTGAAGTAAAATCTTTTGGGCATAGCATCATTCTATTAGTCCATCTATACTGACCTCCATCAGGTTGCAAATTGAATATAATTTTTTTCTGCATCTAGCTCTGAAAAAATATTGGGCTTCTAGCTGTGTGTGGGACTTGTTGTATTAGTCCATCTATACTGACCTCCATCAGGTTGCAAACTGCATATATTTTTTTTTTCATCTACCTCTGAAAAAATATTGGGCTTCTAGCTGTGTGTGGGACTTGTTGTATTAGTTCATCTATACTGACCTCCATCAGGTTGCAAACTGAATATATTTTTTTCTGCATCTACCTCTGAAAAAATATTGGGCTTCTAGCTGTGTGTGGGACTTGTTGTATTAGTCCATCTATACTGACCTCCATCAGGTTGCAAACTGAATATATTTTTTTCTGCATCTACCTCTGAAAAAATATTGGGCTTCTAGCTGTGTGTGGGACTTGTTCTATTAATCCATCTATACAGACCTCCATCAGGTTGCAAACTGAATATATTTTTTTCTGCATCTACCTCTGAAAAAATATTGGGCTTCTAGCTGTGTGTGGGACTTGTTGTATTAGTCCATCTATACTGACCTCCATCAGGTTGCAAACTGAATATATTTTTTTCTGCATCTACCTCTGAAAAAATATTGGGCTTCTAGCTGTGTGTGGGACTTGTTCTATTAATCCATCTATACAGACCTCCATCAGGTTGCAAACTGAATATATTTTTTTCTGCATCTACCTCTGAAAAAATATTTGGCCTTCTAGCAGTGTGTGGGACTTTCTCTATTAGTCCATCTATACTGACCTCCATCAGGTTGCAAATTAAAAATAATTTTTATCTGCATCTAGCTCTGAAAAAATATTTGGCCTTCTAGCAGTGTGTGGTACTTTCTCTATTAGTCCATCTATACTGACCTCCATCAGGTTGCAAATTAAAAATAATTTTTATCTGCATCTAGCTCTGAAAAAATATTTGGCCTTCTAGCAGTGTGTGGGACTTTCTCTATTAGTCCATCTATACTGACCTCCATCAGGTTGCAAATTGAATATAATTTTTTTCTGCATCTAACTCAGCCAATAGTTTTGGCTTAATACCACAGTTTGGCCACTCAGCTCTGCTCGGTTCCCATCCATTGTTTTTTTGTGCAAACAACTCCAGAGTTGTTAATTAGTTAACCACCAAAATGAGTAGAAAAAGGCCTGCTGCTGGTGGAAAGGGGAATAGGCGTGTTGGGAAGGGGAAAAAAGGTTGTGTCCGTGGGGTAGGTGTTAAAGCAACAGTAACATCTGCAGAAGAAAGACCATCTTCCAGCCAAACTAAAATGTCTACTTCTTTTAGCGGACAATGTGATAAGATCCCTTTCTTACGGCCACGCCAATCGCTACAAATTCCAAATGAGGCACAAAAACAGCAGGTGCTTCAACGGATATCAAGTGCTCCTTTAAGTGGGCTCTCCTCCACATCAACTTCAACATCACAAATACTCCAGTCCTCAAAGGTGTCACCCCAATCGCACTTGCTTCCTCACAGCTCCCAAATCTCCAGCTGCCCGTCTGAGTATGAGGTAGAACAGATGGTTGAGTCTGCAGAGCTGTTTACTCATACTATAGCCTGGGAATCAGAGGTCGACTCCAGCGCTTCTGTGAATCCAGACGAGGAAATGATCTGCACTGATGCCCAGAATCTTTATGAGTCGGATCCAGGACCAGACGCAGAAGGTTCTGACCATAATGTAGACCCTCATTCCCAAACTGTAAATCCTGTTGGTGGAGACAATGAGGAAGACGATGATAAGACTCAAATACCTGATTGGAGCGACAACTTTAGTTTTTTGTCAGGGCAGGAACAGGTTGGCTCTGAGGACGACGGGTGTGATAACACACAGGGTGATGATGATGAGGTTGGAGATCCCACTTACTGTCAACCCACAGTCAGCCAAGAGATGAGGTCAGCAGAGGAGGTGGAGGAAGATGCTAGTGACGACGAGGTCAGGTTGCGCCTTCCTGGACAGAGACGTAGTACTGGAAGCACGTCAACAACTGCATCCTCAAACACAACTCTGCCTCTCACTACAAGTCGTGGTGGCTCTTCAGGTCGCATGGGTGCTAAGCCTTGCATAGCCTGGGCATTTTTTCAGATCGATAAAGATGACCCAACTCGTGTTATCTGTAACATTTGTCAGCAAAAGCTAAGTAGAGGCCAAAAAATACATAGTTTGAGTACTTCATGCATGAACCGGCACATGGACATGAAGCATAAGTTGCAGTGGGAAGCTCAGTGTGCTACAATGCGGCCTAGCCGGCCGGGCCAACCACCGTCTGCCATATCTTGTGCATCCGCGGCCTCTTCATCCTCTGTGACTGGGGGGACAGCAGTCACACCTGTTTTGGGGCGCAGACCTGCCACCTCTTTACCCGCAACAGCCAGCGTGATTGGCAGGTCATCATTTTCTTTGGAGGTGGTAACACCAGCTGGTGTTGAGCGCTGTCCGACATCGATAGCACCACCTTTGGATCAAGGCAACCTAACATGTCCGCCTGCATCTTCCTCACAGACCGGCAGTTTGCCGGGGACACCCTTATCAACCCCGTCTAAGCACAATAGCCAGCCCTCGGTCCCTCAGATGTGGACAAGTAAAAGACCATTTCCTCCTAGCCATGAGAAAGCTAAGAGGTTGAATTTCACCATCTGCAAGCTCTTGGCTACAGAAATGCTGCCTTTCCGCCTGGTGGACACAGAGGATTTTCGAGACCTTATGTCCGTCGTAGTGCCCCAGTACCAGATGCCCAGTCGGCACTACTTCTCAAAGAAAGGTGTGCCTGCGCTCCACCAGCATGTCGCACGCAACATCACCGCTTCTTTGAGAAACTCTGTGTGTGACAGGGTGCATTTCACCACAGACACTTGGACGAGTAGGCATGGACAGGGGCGTTACATGTCGCTGACTGGGCACTGGGTAACTATGGTGACAGCAGGACAAGGGGCTGCTGTCCAAGTCTTGCCGCCCCCACGAGTTGTGCGTCAATCCTCTTTATCTCAAAGTTCCTCCACTGCGTCTGCCTCCTCAACCTCCTCTCGGTCTTCCACCTGCACCCAAAGCCTGTCTGGTCATGCCACAAGCTTTCTAACTGCGCAGAAGGGATCCTGCACACCTCCTTACTATGCTGGCAGTAGGGCTCAACGTCATCAGGCGGTTTTTACATTGAAATGTCTGGGAAATGTGAGTCACACAGCTGAGGAGTTGTGGTCAGCTCTGGAGAACCAATTTCATGAATGGTTGTCTCCACTGGACCTGAAACCAGGGAAGGCCGCGTGCGACAATGCTGCAAACCTGGGTGCGGCCCTTCGCCGGGGCAATGTCACACACGTGCCTTGTATGGCTCACGTGTTGAACCTGGTTGTCCAGCAATTTTTAGCCCACTATCCCAGACTAGATGGCCTTCTGCAGAGGGCACGGTTGCTGTGTGCTCACTTTCGCCGTTCGCATCCCGCAGCTCAGCGACTTACATCTCTACAGAAGTCGTTGGGCCTGCCACTTCACCGGCTAAAATGCGATGTGCCTACCCGGTGGAATTCAACTCTGCACATGTTGCAGCGACTGTAGCAGCACCGACAAGCCCTGGTGCAATACGTTCTGACGTATAGCCTGGGCCAACGAGATCCAGAGGTGGGGCAAATCACGCTGGAGGAGTGGTCTCAGATCAGGGACCTATGCACCCTTCTGCACAGTTTTGAAATGGCGACGAAGATGTTTAGTGCTGACGATGCCATTATCAGCATGACTATTCCGGTGATTTACATGCTGGAGCACATGTTAAACAGAATTCGGAGTCAGGTGGTGGCACAAGAGGAGGTGGAGGAAGTAGAGGAGGAGGAGTTGTATGCGGAAGGGCTAACATCTGCAAGGTCCAGACGGTCGGCAGCACCAAGGCGGCAGGCATGTGAGGGTGGGGGAGATGGTTTTACCAGGGCGCATGGTAGCAGCCAAACTAGTGAGGAAGGTGCAGGAGCCCAGGAAGAAGTGAAGGACGAACTGATGGAAGACTCATCAGATGAGGGAGACCTTGATCACATTTCTCTTGTGCGAGGTTGGGGGGAGAGGACAGAGGAAGGAAGCATGATTGTTGACTCGCCACCAACACAACAGGGACTTGGTGCTCCTGGATGCGCAACACACATGAGTGCCTTCTTGCTGCACTACCTGCAACATGACCCTCGAATTGTGAGAATTAGAAATAATCCTGACTACTGGGTTGCCACACTGTTAGATCCCCGGTACAAAAGTAAATTTGCAGAAATTATTCCTGCCATAGAAAGGGATGCACGCATGCAGGAGTATCAGCAGAGACTGTTGCAGAATCTTACATGTGCTTTTCCACAAAATACCAGTGGTGCACGTAGTGAATCTCACAGTTCCAACTTGCTAACCGTGGGACCGTCAAGTGTTCAGCACTCAAACCGTAACAGAACCACAGTATCTGCTGGTAACATCAATTTTGCGGAATCATTTCACCACTTTTTTAGCCCATCCTTTGCAAGGCCACAGGAGACAAGAAGTCTGACACATAGTCAACGCCTAGAGACGATGGTACAGGAGTATCTCCAAGTAAACATTGAAGCCATGACTGTGTCACTGGACCCTTGCTCTTTTTGGGCTTCCAATCTGGATAAATGGCCGGAGCTAGCCACTTACGCCTTGGAGATCTTGTCATGCCCCGCAGCCAGCGTTCTGTCTGAACGTGTGTTCAGCGCTGCTGGTGGTGTGCTGACAGATAAGCGCACGCGGCTCTCCACTGATAATGTAGACAGACTCACGTTCATAAAGATGAACAAATCATGGATCCGAAACGACTTTTCTACCCCTGTGTCATCCTGGGGAGAGTAAAAGCTTGATGATTGGTTAAAATCACCCTACCAACCGTTTTAAGCTTTCAAATTACTAATAATGTTTATCTGTATCTTGGCTGGAAAATAATTTGGGCTTTGTAGCAGTGTGCAGCACTGATCCTATTAGGCCATCTATACTAAAGCTTCACCAGATTTAAAATTAATAATAATTTTTAGCTGCATCTAGCCCGGAAAATAATTTTGGGGCTCCGAGATGCGCAAGACACATAAGTGCCTTCTTGCTGCACTACCTGCAGCATGACCCTCATATTGTCAGAATTCAAAGTAATCATGACTACTGGGTTGCCACACTCTTAGATCCCCCAAACTTTTCGATCAACCTTTTCATTTTAATAAAGACCAAAAAAATGGTCATTTTTGAAATTATAAGCATTAGCAGGTTGTTAGAAACTGAAATCAAACAGTTTTCAACTCAAAACTTTATTCTAGGTGATGTTACATTTTCACATAGGACCCCTTGTTCGAAAGGAGCTTCTGAACTCTCTCGTCCATTGAATTTGTCAGGTTTTGGATGGTTTCTGCTTCAATTGTTTTGCATGAGGACAGAATACCCTCCCAGAGCTGTTGCTTAGATGTGAACTGCCTCCTGCCATCATAGACACTCCTTTTAATGATGCTCCAAAGGTTCTGAATGGGGTAGAGGTCAGGGGAGCATGGGGGTCACACCATAAGTTTGTCCCCTTTTATGCCCATATCAGCCAGAGATGCAGATGTTTTATGTGCAGCATGAGATGGTGCATTATCATGCAGAAAAATGATCTTGCTGTGAAATACACGGTTCTTCTTCTTGAACCATGGCAGGAAGTGCTGTTTGAGAAAATCCACATACATTATGGAGTTCATCTTTAGCGCCTTCAGGGATCCTAAAGGGGCCGACAATCTCTCTCCCCATGATTCCAGCCCAAAACATTACTCCACCTCCTCCTTGTTGGCGCTGTAGCCGTGTTTGCGTGGGGTGTCCATCAACCAGCCATCCTCCACTCCATCCATCTGGACCATCGAGCGCTGCACGGCACTCATCCATGAACAAAACAGTTTTGAAATCAGTCTTCATGTAATGTTTGGCCCACTGGAGCCGTTTCTGCTTGTGTGAAGTGGATAGAGGAGGTCGACAGGATGGCGTATGCACAGCTGCAAACCTCTGAAGGACCCTGCATCTTGTTGTTCGGGTGACGTTGGAGGCACAAGCAGCTTCAAAAACTTGTCTGCTGCTATGACAAGGCTTTTTTGCCGCTGCTCTTTCAACCTGACGTAATTGCCTGTAAGAAAGAGTCCTCAATTTGCCCTTATCAGCACGCACACGTGTGTACTGTGAATCAGCTACATACTTCTTGATTGCCAAGACACTTCATCCTGATCATCGCACAATGTTGATTGTAGTCATGCCTTGACCTAAACACTCCACAATTTGTTGCTTCTCAGCAGCCGACACATCCTTTTTCTTTCCCATTTTGGCAGAAAATGTAGGCTGCTTAATAATGTGAGACAGCCTTCTTAAGTAGTCTTGCCTTTCATTGGACACACCTGCCAAACTAATTAGCACAGGTGTCTGCAATTGCTTACAGTGATATAAAGAGCCCTGACACACATCACCATCAATGAGTTTAACTGACAAACAAACAAATTCTTCCCTTATCACTCCTAAACACTTTTTGCATAATAATTTGGAACACAGTGTACATGTGCTTTTCCACAAAACACCAGTGGTTCACGTAGTGAATCTTACAGTTCTAACTTGCCAACCGTGGTCTGTATGGAGTTGTTCAATAAAGGGCCCAAAATTAAGATAACATAGATGGGAGAGGTCTCTATGAATAGGAATTCCTAAGTATTTGATACCCTGTGAGGGCCAGGCAAAGGGAAAGTTGGACTGGATGGAATCCTATATGGATTTGGGGAGGGAGACATCGAGGGCCTCAGACTTCGCTGCATTGATTTTAAAATTTGACCATGTAACAAAGTGATCTATTTCAGCCATAACAGCATGGATGGATATATGTGATTGAGTGATATATACTAGGACATCATCAGCAAATAGAGAGCACTTGTACTCGGTGCCTCCCACCCCAATCCACCTAATATTGGGGTTATGGCGAATTGATGAGAGCAGGTGCTCCGTCACTAGGATATATAAGAGAGGGGACAGAGAACATCCCTGCCTTGTCCCATTGGTGATTGTGAAAGGTGATGAAAATGTTCTGACGCGCCCCCTGGGCCTTTGGACACCCGGAGCCGGACCCTTTTTGGTGGATGCTGGTGGTTGTAGTCTCCGTGGCGGCAACCCGGTTCCGTGGCTCAGGGTGGTCAAACCAGTGGCGGAACTATTTATGTGGTTTTGATGTTTAAATGTCCGACTACGCCACCCGTGGATTGCGGTCAGAGTGAACCGCCGCTCCAGGGCAGACCGCTGAGGCTGGTGTTGTGGGTGCAGCAGAGCGTAGCATAACTCCCCACGGGAGGAGTATAGCCTCAGGGCAGTGTATGCGGAGGATGGGGGTGATGGTGCAGGGCAGCAGCAGTAATGACACGGAGTCAGTGATGCAGTCCAGGGCCTTTACTCACAGTTCTTATTATCCAGACCACGTCTGCAGGTAACGGCTGCCCACGTCGTACTGTGCTCACCAGGTGAGGGGCTCAGACAACTCCCAGATAACTTTGGAGTGCTTCACAGGACCCCCTTTGTGTGTCCTTTGTCTGGCCTTTCTTACCAACCCTTCTGTCCGGCTGCCTCGGGCCTCCTCTTGGTAAACTTGGCGCCAGTTTCCCTGACCCTATGTGGTGCCTTCCTAGCGGGTGTAGCGAGGGGCTGCGCCACATAAAATGTCACAGCCTCCTGTTTCTAGCTGAGGGTCGTTTTCTGCCTCCACTAGTTTCGGGGACCGGTCTCCCCCTTTGGCCTGACCCCTCCACGCAGGTGGATTCGGGCGTGCGGTGGCGACTCGCCCGTCCGCACCCCTGAGATCCCTTCGCTCCTCGTTCCTGGAGCCTTCTCCGCTCCTCTTCCTTCCTTCTCCCTCTTCCAGGCCTGGGCCTCTGTTACTAGGCCCGCCTCCGGAGCAGAGCTCATGCAGAGCCCCTGCTCCCTGCCCCTTCTGCTCAGACTTCTCTGCACTGAACTACGATGGTGCCCACCTTTTATACTCCCTTCTCAATGCACCCAGGAACTGCTTCCTCCCTGCTCCTGCACTACAGGGTTCCCCTTCCTCAGTGTTCCCTCCCCCCACTCCAGCCAGGGACAGGGACTGTCGTGCCCATCTCAGGGGCATATTGGTCGCCCTGCCCCACGGCAATGTGGTGTAATGCATGCAGGTGTCGGGTCCTGATCCACACTACATCCTTACCTGAGAGTGAGATATCACACCTCTGGGTGAGGTGCAATACCTCTGTAGCAACCAAGCCCTCAGGGTGCTACAGTTCCATTTATCTTCAGCCTAGGTGACGTATTGCGATACAGGGCCGTGATTTTGGCTATAAAAGGGTCCCCTAGACCCCTACCCCAAGCTTTTTAAGAGAATCATATATGGCGTGCCAGGAGACTCTATGGAATGCTTTCTCAGCATCCAATGAGAGTATCTAATTACAAATTTTTAACTGCATCTAGCCCAGGAAATACTTTGTGCCTAGTAGCAGGGTCTGCTAGTCAGCGGATTATCCCGGCTGTTAAGCAAGCTACACCACCTGTAGTTTGGACACTTCATTTTTTCAAAGGAAATGCTTCGGGACCACTGGATACTCAGTGAAGAGCATCAGGAGGCACCCCAAGGCATAGGGGCTGGGACTGGCACTAGGATGCCTTGCGGTGGACAGCCGAGCTCGATCCTTATAAAAGCTTTTTAACTGCAGCAGCTTTAGTGGACGCTACTGGAGCTGGAATTACGCGGCTGCTGGCATGAGACTTGCCCTCCAATAGATCCTTGTAAATGGATTTAAAGTGTATTTATTCAAATTAGAGAGACAATTTAAATTAAAAAGCTTAGAGCTGCCTCCACCACAGGGGGGCTCGCTCGACCCACCAGCGGACAGGCACCAGTATTGGGAGAGGGGGGCTGGCCGTCAGGGTTCACCGCGGCTCTGGCACAAACCCGGCGACACGGAGGTGGCACGGGCAGGAGCGGACTGAACGTTTCGGCTTCTCACTTTTTGGATTTTAGAAGGGCATGACATGCCTATATCTGTGTCTCCCCCTCCTTTTACTCCTCCACCTCTTTTCTTTTCGCATGACTATATGTACTTGTCACTTTTCCATGTGTTAGTTGTGTCTTCTGAGCAGTTTATCAGCTTTTGGACACCTTTGAAGGTGTTTTCTATGTGTTTCTATGTGTTTTTGTTTGCCTGCCATTGGTTTTAACGGTGTTCGAAGGTGTTCGACGAACAGTTCGACGAACAGTTCGGCGAACACACGGGTGTTCGACGAACCGAACCGAACTCGAACACTACGGGGGTGGCTCAACACTAGTTAGGAGTTGAAGTGAGGACGTAGAGGAGAGAGGAGCTGGGGACTGGAGCTGCGCGGCAGCCCACCCCAGACGTTCCGCACAGAAGAACCAGACACCGGAGTCCGAGGCTGTGGGGCACTGAAGGCCCAGCCGCAGAGTCCGGAGGGCAGGAGATTGCAGGTCTCCTGGCCCCATCAGACGCCCGGAGGCTCAGCAGCGCCGCAGGGTCCAGCACCACCACGTGGGAGCGACGCACCAGCAAGGCCCGATCTGCCTGCCATACGGGTGAGCACAGAAACGTTGCACTCAGGGACGAGGGCCACCGCACAGCTACAATCAGCAGGGCCAAAGAGTTTAGTGGAAAGGGAAGGCCTCCAACTTCACCTGGCAAAGAGAATTCTTTACTTGCTTCCAGGCTGCCCGGACTTCCACTTCTAGCCAGTACCCTAATCCCGGCTTGTCTAATCAGCACCAGTAAAGACCCTGGGACTGCACTTCCTTGTCTCTGTGTTTCTTGCTGTGCCATCAACCCCTGCACTACAACGCCCAGCACAACCTGCAATATCTACACTGCCCTGGAGCTAGCTCTTCCTGTGGAGAGCCACACCATCCCTGCTGCAGTAACATCAGCTTCAGAGGACTGCTCCGCAGCGGTGGCTCCCTTTAGCCGCATTCCACAGGTGGCGTCACGAACTCTATAACAACTCTATAATCCCCTATACAATACTCCTTTTATTGACTGTCCTGGGTCACGAACCGGGACACCGCCACTGTGACATTCTCCCAGCATCTACCGGCCCGGCACCGGGTAGCCCACGGCCCAGGGGGCGCGTCACAAGGAACAAACGGTTAACGGTGAGGAGCCAAGAGGCCGGAGAGGAGAGAGGTATAGTGAGTATACAGATTTTTTACATTTTTTTACATGTTACGTTTATATGTTCTGGGATCTGGAGAGACCTCAGCGCATAATAAGAGACATTCAATTCGCTGACAATAATCTCGCTGCTAATCAAATTTCATGGTAAAATCTGTGCCAACAGGCAAATTTGAATTTTGCCTAATCCCTAATTATATACATGACATACAATTGTCTGTGCATTACCTCTCTGGGCAATCCATCTGGATCCGTACATCCTATACACAAATTAACGACAATTAGAACCATAGAAAGAAGTCAACTATATATAACTATAAAAACCTTTAAAAAAAATCACTGTATAGGTCACTACATACCACAAATAGTCACACATGTGTCTGATACAGTGTCAAATTTTGTTGTTCCCTCAGGGCAGTAGCATCCTTCCACAAAGTCTTCTGTAGTCTTGTTGACAAAGGCCTCATTATATCTAACGGAGAGGAACATATTAATAAAAAGAGAGATAAAACAATACTACTCATTGTTCTAAAGGAAAAAGCGCCATTTACCTGGAATTACAGGTAGGTTCTACTGCAGGACCGCAAGGATTGTACACCAAGTGTGGAAGACATTTCTTAGCTGTTCAAGAAAGAGAGGACATTGCCATAACAACAAGGTGAAACTAAGGACCATTATAAACAATATATTTAACCCATTAACCCCCTCCCGACCGGACAATTTTCCATTTTTGCGCTTTCATTTCTTTCTTCCAAGAGTCATTACTTTTTTTTTTTTTTTTCAGTCAACATAGCCGTATCAGGGCTTGTTGTACCTTTGAATGTCACTACTCATTTTACTATTTGATGTACTGAAAAAGGGGGAAAAAAATTCAAGTGCAGTAAAATTGCAAAAGGAAAAAAAGCAATTCTGCAGTTTTTTGGATTTACGGTAATTAGTGTTTAGTAAGAACTTCTGAGTATCATTTTCCAGGTCAGTTCGACTACAGCAATACTAAACTTGTGTACTGTTTTTATTAAAGTGGTGTAGAAATATTCAAAAATTCATAGAAAAAAAAATTTGCTTGAGTCACCATTTTTCTTTAACAATTTCATTTTTCCATTTTTTGTTTTTGCATGGCGCGCTACCTTTTTTATTGCTACCATTTTGGGGTAGATATTAAGTTTTGTTTGTTGTTATTGCATTTTTTTGATTGCGTTGTGACTACCAACAAAACGCAATTCTCGCACTTCAATCTCTTTTCTTATTATGCCATTTACCAATCTGGTTAATTAATTTCTTGATAGATTGTTCTCTTACAGACACAGCAATACTAGATATGTTTATTTTTTTCATTATTTCTTTATTTTTAAAGGTCAAAAAGGGTGTGATTAGAACTTTTATATATATATTTTTATTTTTTATATATTTAAAAATATATATTTTTTTAATTTTAATTGCTAGTACACTTGGGGGACTTGAACCTGCGATCACCAGATTGCTTATACTATATATTATTATTATAAATATGATTATTGTTATACTAAACTTATAAGGCTGTTTTATATTTTAGTAATTAAAGAGGACTTTAATTATTGTTGACTCATTAGGTGCCAAATAGTTTGATTGCTCAAATCTCCGCAACGGAAAGGCAAAATTTAAAAAAACAATCAAACAAAAAATCCAATAAATGTTTTATTCCGCTCTGCAGCCACTATTACATCATGTGTCAAATTTAACTTGAAAAACTTGGTGAAAGGTTCTCTTTAAACAAATTCAGAACCTTGTGAAAAATATTTTTTTTGTATAATGAGTTTCCAAGAACTGTAACTCTATTTTTTTTTTATCCATCCATGGAGCTGGGTGAGTATTTGTGTTTTGCTTGCTGAGATGACAATTCTATTGGAGGTCTGTATGACATTTTGATAGCTTTTTGTGTTTTTTTGGAGGGAAGTGTGGCGACCAAAAAAATTACCATTCTTGCACTTCTGTTTTCTTCTTTTTTTTGCCATTTAAGATATGGTTTAAATACTTATGTATTTTGATAGATCAGACTTTTTCGTACAGAACCATACCTAATGTGTCTATTTTTATTTGATTTTTTTTTTATTATTTTTGAAGGGAGAAAAAGGGTAAATAATGTACACTTACAGTATATATATACAGTACAGACCAAAAGTTTGGACACACCTTCTCATTTAAAGATTTTTCTGTATTTTCATGACTATGAAAATTGTACATTCACACTGAAGGCATCAAAACTATGAATTAACACATGTGGAATTATATACTTAACAAAAAAGTGTGAAACAACTGAAAATATGTCTTATATTCTAGGTTCTTCAAAGTAGCCACCTTTTGCTTTGATGACTGCTTTGCACACTCTTGGCATTCTCTTGATGAGCTTCAAGAGGTAGTTACCAGAAATGGTCTTCCAACAATCTTGAAGGAGTTCCCAGAGATGCTTGACACTTGTTGGCCCTTTTGCCTTCACTCTGCGGTTCAGCTCACCCAAAACCATCTCGATTGGGTTCAGGTCTGGTGACTGTGGAGGCCAGGTCATCTGGCATAGCACCCCATCACTCTCCTTCTTGGTCAAATAGCCCTTACACATCCTGGAAGTGTGTTTGGGGTCATTGTCCTGTTGAAAAATATATGATGGTCCAACGAAATGCAAACCCGATGGAATAGCATGTCACTGCAAGATGCTGTGGTAGCCATGCTAGTTCAGTATGCTTTCAATTTTGAATAAATCCCCAACAGTGTCACCAGCAAAGCACCCCCACACCATCACATCTCCTACTCCATGCTTCATGGTGGGAACCATGTATGTAGAGTCCATCCGCTCACCTTTTCTGCGTCGCCCAAAGACACGGTGGTTGAAACCAAAGATCTCAAATTTGGACTCATCAGACCAAAGCACAGATTTCCACTGGTCTAATGTCCATTCCTTGTGTTCTTTAGCCCAAACAAGTCTCTTCTGCTTGTTGCCTGTCCTTAGCAGTGGTTTTCTAGTGGCTATTTTACCATGAAGGCCTGCTGCACAAATTCTCCTCTTAACAGTTGTTGTAGAGATATGTCTGCTGCTAGAACTCTGTGTGGCATTGACCTGGTCTCTAATCTGAGCTGCTGTTAACCTGTGATTTCTGAGACTGGTGACTCGGATAAACTTATCCTCAGAAGCAGAGGTTAATCTTGGTCTTCCTTTCCTGGGGCGGTCCTCATGTGAGCCAGTTTCTTTGTAGCACTTGATGGTTTTTGCAACTGCACTTGGGGACACTTTCAAAGTTTTCCCAATTTTTCGCGCTGAATGACCTTCATTTTTTAAAATAATGATGGCCACTCGTTTTGCTTTACTTAGCTGCTTTTTTCTTGCCATAATACAAATTCTAACAGTCTATTCAGTAGGACTATCAGCTGTGTATCCACCAGACTTCTGCACAACACAACTGATGGTTCCAACCCCATTTATAAGGCAAGAAATCCCACTTATTAAACCTGACAGGGCACACCTGTGAAGTGAAAATCATTTCCGGTGACTAACTCTTGAAGCTCATCAAAAGAATGCCAAGAGTGTGCAAAGCAGTCATCAAAGCAAAAGGTGGCTATTTTGAAGAACCTAGAATATAAGACATATGTTCAGTTGTTTCACACTTTTTTGTTAAGTATATAACTCCACATGTGTTAATTCATAGTTTTGATGCCTTCAGTGTGAATGTACAATTTTCATTGTCATGAAAATACAGAAAATTCTTTAAATGAGAAGGTGTGTCCAAACTTTTGGTCTGTACTGTATATATTTAAATATTTATTTTTTATGTAAATATATATATATATATACATAGATATATATATTTTTCTATATTTATTTTTTAGTCCCCTATGGGGACTGGAACCTGTGCTCATTTGATTGCTTATACTGTACAAAACACTATAAACCACTATAATGCAGTACATAGTGAAATTGTGGCTCTCTTAGTCCTCCTGTGACTGAACTTCAAAGGAGGACTAATATGGCAGCTACAGGGACCTTCAGCAAGCTCCAGGCTGCCATGGTAGCCCATCGTCTCTCACAATTGCATCGAGGGGGGTCAATGAGAGCCAGTGTGCACAAGGAACCAGCAATGGTTGGTGCACAGTTGATGCAGATACAGGCTGATGCCAGATGTTTAACACAGCTCGCATTTGCCACGTGTGACGCAAGCTTAGATCCAGAGCTGGTTTTGTATGGTCCTTATTGTCCTATGATGATAATATACATCAGAAGTTGTTAAGGTGTTAAATAAAATTGAACAAAGACTTTTTTTGTGGCCATAACATTCAAATTTTACTTACGGCATAACCCATTGGTGTATTCTCTCCAATCTATACAGACACCATTCATTCCACAGATCCTAGCATAGCTTTGTAAGTTGGAGCACAGAATGTCACTTTCACCTATGGTGCAACCATCGTTGGCACAGGTTTGGAAGAAAGTGTCTGGGTGGATAGTACTGAAACATTCTGCGAAGACTCTAAAAACAAATTAAGATGATCAATTTTTAGATGTTTCTGCTGTAGCACACTTTCAGACGATATCCAAAGTGGATTTCCAACCCTTTATTATAATGTATTATCTATATACCAATGCACAATTCTCATTCTATTTCTTATGATCAAGTAATTGGACTAATATGGTATGTACCTGCTGTGGGTAATTTCACAGACTTGAGGGACGTAGCATGGTTCATCGTCCCCAGTAATAAAGCGAGGACGGGTCTCAGTTGGTAAAACTACTGTTGAATTAGAGGGGGACAAAAAAGATGGGAGCGTGGGTTTTCTAGGAACACTGGTTGGGACACTTGTAGGGATGGGTCTACAAGATGATGAGTTTTCATTTGGTACACCCCATTGTTCTGCCATTTGAGGACATGATTGAGCAAGTTGTCCATTTGGAAGTATACAGTCATCAGCACGATTATTGGAGCATGTCCCTATAAATATAAGGGAGACCACATAAGTAAGAGCCTTTATATATAAAATGTATAGATGATGTATATTTGCAGCTTAGTTATGAATGGATTAATTGGAGATGCTTACCACAGTGACCTTCGGTGTTATTAAAAAACTTGCTGAGTGGAAGTTTCACCTTGAAGTTATGAATGTTGAATGAGATGTATGCGCCAATCTCCTTGATCGCCACAATTACATATATTTTGGAGGATGTGATCGTTATGCCATTTATATTGATAGCTGGATAAACTCTCTCTCCATTTACATAAATCTTGAAAAATGAAAAAAGATAGAAAAAAATGTTCAATTTATTTGTACAAAACTAAATATTTTCTGAATTTAGGTGTAGAACAATCATAAGTCTGCATCCAAAGGCTATATTGTATATGAATGTAAGCTGCTGGTTACCTGGTTGGTTACTGTTTTATTCAAAATCTGGGATTTCAGCACAATTGTTTCAGTTCTGTACATGATGAGAAGAGTCGTGATACAGGCTGGGTCATCAGGGTTACAAGAAAAGTTGTCAATATAAACTCGGAAGTGGTTGTATAGTGGAATTATCTGCTGCACCAGAACATATGTGCAATTGCCAATGAAAGTGTAGTAAGTACCATCAAAGGTCATATAATGAGAGGTTCCCCATCCACTACAAAGGCCTAAAAAAAAATCATGTCAGCAATTGTTACATTTACAGAATATGTTTAGAACAGACCCAATCATACTATCAAAATGCATTGAATATTATTCAATAGGAGGTGGTTCTTGTGTCAGTAAGAAGATACTAAGACTTACATTCACATTCTACATTGTAGCAGCAGCCACTGTCATCAAATATTTTGCTACGCGTCAAACGGTTGACACAGTCCTCCTTGTTTAAAGCCGGACACGCCTTCTTAATTATGTCTATCTTGTTTTGACCAATACATCTTGCTTGAGTACAGTGGTCTATCATCCAGGTTTCATTAACCTATAGAATTGAAAGATGGTTAATTCTATCTCTAACTCTTCCCTAGAATGGATAATGTGGTCAACGTTAAGACATTTCTATATACTGTATGCGGTGTATTTACTGATATTTCTGAACAAAGAGTCCTTTTGAGATGTGCAGCTATGTTATTAAAAACTAAATTACTATTATACTGTAACATATATATATGTATTGGAGGGATTCACGCTCTCTAGTAGGCATTAGGTAGCGTTCACATAGGCAATGTGGTTTGGTCCAAACATGTGCAATTTTATTGCTTTCACAAAGCTCCAAGGGATTCATAAAACAAAACAGTCTCTTCTGGGCACAATGGTAAAACTGCAAATGAACAGTTCATTTGACAGGGCACATATATGTAAGTGTGAGCTCACCCAAACAGATTACAGTTCTTTCTCCAGGAGCAAACATTGAAGAGGTATGGCCCTAACATGTTTCGGTATCCCCTTCATGAAGGACGCACCGAAACGCACGTCGGGGTGAGCGCCACACTAGCGGCAGGACTAGTTTGTCCTGGGCTTGTGCATTTTGACTGCATCTCATAAACCAGGTATGCATTAATATTATTCTTAAAGAGATACACATACGTATTTACTAATTATAGAGCATGCTTAATATATATGCTTAATATATATTATTATATCAATTACATCCAATGTTTGGATAAAATGGCCTAGGGTTATGTGCATATATTTACAGTCACCATTCTTTTACATACATTTATATGGCCTTATGTTCATCCAATGCTCTTTCTGCTATTATGAATTGAGGTATATATAATTATTTTTGTACTAGTTTCTATTAGATTTCTTGCATTTATACTATATTGCACCTATAACTAGCACTTGGTCCTGATGTCCTCCCTGTACTTGATAGGATTATGTCTTACTTACTTTTAATTGATATGTGTTATATTGTTTTATGATGTGTGTGTGCTCCATCTTTGCCACCACATACCCTTGTGTACTAATAAAGGTTCTTTTTACTATAACTACATCTGACCTATCTATCGGATCTATTCTATTGGGTGATGTTTCGGTATCCACTTCAGCCTGAACTCCAGTGGCTTCCAGTGCCAACCCCAGGCACAGTTCACACTGAACAGGCTGCAGCTTCCACACATATCTCTGCAGCTCCACCACACAGGCTGCTCAGCTTTTCTAGATGACCCATACAGTTTCGATTGGGTCAGCTCTCACTTTGGCTGGTCATTCACCAGCTTTAGCACACTCGACTCTGCTTCATTCAGCAGACTGACACAACTAGTTAACAGAGGCCCTGATTCTTACTCACAGCTAGCCAGATGAATCTAATTAAGACCTGCAGTGCTAGGATTTAACCCAGTCCTACCTAGTTTTGCAAATGATATATATTTATATTTATATATATGTATGTATATATATACTGTACACTGCTCAAAAAAATAAAGGGAACACTCAAATAAGACATCCTAGATCTGAATGAATTAAATATTCTCACTGAATACTTTGTTCTGTATAAAGTTGAATGTGCTGACAACAAAATCACACAAAAATCATCAATGGAAATCAAATTTATTAACCAATGGAGGCCTGGATTTGGAGTCAACCCCAAAATTAAAGTGGAACAACACACTACAGGCTGATCCAACTTTGATGTAATGTCCTTAAAACAAGTCAAAATGAGGCTCAGTATTATGTGTGGTCTCCATGTGCCTATATGACCTCCCTACAATGCCTGGGCATGCTCCTGATGAGGTTGCGGATGGTCTCCTGTGGGATCTCCTCCCAGACCTGGACTAAAGCATCAACCAACTCCTGGACAGTCTGTGGTGCAACGTGACGTTGGTGGATGGAGCGAGACATGATGTCCCAGATGTGCTCAATCAGATTCAGGTCTGGGGAACGGGCGGACCAGTCCATAGCTTCAATGCCTTCATCTTGCAGGAACTGCTGACACACTACAGCCACATGAGGTCTGGCATTGTCCTGCATTAGGGGGAACCCAGGGATAACCGCACCAGCATATGGTCTCACAAGGGGTCTGAGGCTCTCATCTCGTTACCTAAAGACAGTCAGGATACCTCTGGCGAGCACATGGAGGGCTGTGCGACCCTCCAAAGAAATGCCACCCCACACCATTACTGACCCACTGCCAAACCGATCATGCTGAAGGATGTTGCAGGCAGCAGATCGCTCTCCACGGCGTCTCCAGACTCTGTCATGTATGTCACATGTGCTCAGTGTAAACCTGCTTTCATCTGTGAAGAGCATAGGGCGCCAGTGGCAACTTTGCCAATCCTGGTGTTCTGTGGCAAATGCAAAGAGTCCTGCATGGTGTTGGGCTGTGAGCACAACCCCCATCTGTGGACCTCGGGCCCTCATACCACCCTCATGGAGTCGTTTCCTAACCATTTGTGCAGACACATGCACATTTGTGGCCTGCTGGAGGTCATTTTGCAGGGCTCGGCAGTGCTCCTCCTGTTCTTCCTTGCACAAAGGCAGAGGTAGCGGTCCTGCTGCTGGGTTGTTGCCCTCCTACGGCCCCCTCCACGTCTCCTGGTGTACTGGCCTGTCTCCTGGTAGCGCCTCCAGCCTCTGGACACTACGCTGACAGACACAGCAAACCTTCTTGCTACCACGAGTGTGAAAGCACAACCAACATTCAAAAGTGACCAAAACATCAGTCAAAAAGCATTGGTACTGAGATGTGGTCTGTGGTCCCCACCTGCAGAACCACTCCTTTATTGAGGGTGTCTTTATAATTGCCAATAATTTCCATCTATTGTCTGTTCCATTTGTACAACAGCATGTGAAATTGATTGTCAATCAGTGTTGCTTCCTAAGTGAACAGTTTGATTTCACGGAAGTTTGATTTATTGGAGTTATATTCTGTTGTTTAAGTGTTCCCTTTATTTTTTTGAGCAGTGTATATATTATATATATATATATATATATATATATATATATATATATATATATTACAGGGTGGTCCAAAAGTAGGTGGCCAAAAAATAATAATATTTATTTTGATTTATATATAAAATTATATTTACTAACACAAGCATAACATTGACAATTACATTTTATTCTGAACAATAATACAAAAGCCCTTAAATTTTATCAACGCAGGTGCTCAAACTGTTTTCCATTACAATTAGCACAGCTTTGAAGTCTGCCTCTTACGCTTCGACAAACTTTTTTGCACAAGTCTCTTTGGGTATTAATTTCTTGAAATGCATCTCTTATGAAATTTTTCAAATCACTGACACTTTTTGTTTTTTGACTGTAAACTTTGTCCTTGAGTATTCCCCAAAAGAAAAAATCCATTGGGGTCAAGTCTGGTGAACGTGCTGGCCAATCAAGTGGGCCTCTTCAGCCAATCCATTTATTAGGAAATGTTTCATCAAGATACTCGCGGACTACTTTTGAATAATGTGGAGGGACCCCATCTTGTTGGAAATAAAGGTCATTTGAATTAGGCTGTTGCTGTAACTGGGGAACAACTTGATTCATTAGAATTTAGAGATACTTATCTCCTGTGACTGTTCCATCAAAACATATTGGTCCTAAAACACCAAAACTTGAAATACCACCCCAAACATTGACACCAGGCTCATTTAGTTGTTGCACTAATGTTAAATGCATGTTCTCATTATATCAGTAAATACAATTATGTCTGTTAATATGGCCAGAGAATTTGAAAGAAGCTTCATCACTCCACATAATGTTATCTAAAATTACTGGATTGTCTTCAATTTCGTTAAGCATAATCTCACTAAATTGCAGCCGCCTGTCTGGATCATCCTCCAATAAACCATGAATTAGACGTGGACGATAAGCTTTCCACCCAATAGATTTCAGGATTCGCATGATAGAAGCTCGTGAAATTCCCAATTCCAAAGAGGCTCTTCTGGTGGACTTGTAAGGAATGAAAAGTGGAATCTGATTGGTGCTAAGGGCAACTGAGCCAATTTCACTTTACACCATGTTTAATAAATCTCCCCCTTCATAACCTTATTACACTTTCTGTCCACCTACTTTTGGACCACCCTGTATATGTATATACACATACATATATACATACATATACAGTCATGGCCGAATGTGTTGGCACCCTTGAAATTGTCCCAGAAAATGAAGCATTTCTCCCAGAAAATGATTGCAATTACACATGTTTTGTTATGCAGATATTTATTACCTTTGTGGGTATTGGAACAACACAAAAAAACATTGAAAAAAAAGGCAAATTTGACATAATTTTACACAAACCCCCCAAAATTGGCTGGACAAAATTGTTTGCACCCTCAACTTAATAATTGATTGTACACCCTCTGGTAAAAATAACTGCAATCAATCACTTTCTATAACCATCAACAAGCTTCTTACACCTCTGAACTGGAATTTTGGGCCACTCTTCTTTTGCAAACTGATACAGGTCCCTTATATATGAAGGCACCTTCTCCCAACATCAATTTTAAGATCTCTCCACAGGTGTTCAATGAGATTTATGTCCGGATTCATTTCTGGCCACTCTCCAGCACTTTGGTTCGATCCATTTCTGAGTGCTCTTAAAGTATGTTTGGGGTCATTGTCCTGCTGGAAGTCCCATGACCTAGGGCTCAAACTCACCTTTCTGACAGTGGGCAATACAGTCCGACCCAAAATCCTTTGGTAATCTTCAGATTTCATGATGCCTTGCATAAAGTCAACCAGTGCCAGAGGCAGCAAAACAACCCCCAAAACTTTTTGAACCTCCACCATATTTGACTTTAGGTATTGTGTTCTTTTCTTTGTAGCCCTCATTCCATTTTTGTTAATCAGTAAACAGCTCTATCTTTGTCTCATCTGTCCATATGATGCTTTCCCAGAAGGATTTTGGCTTACTCATGTACATTTTGGCAAACAGCAATCTAGCTTTTTATGTCTCTGTGTCAGCAGTGGGGTCCTTCTGGGTCTCCTGACAAAGCATTTAATTTCATTCAATGAAAATCACTGACACTGATGCATCCTGAGCCTGCAGGACAGCTTGAGTTTTTTTGGAACTTCATTGGGATTGCTTATCCACTATCCAGTCTATTATGTGTTGCAACCTTTCATCAATTTGTTTCTACCATCCACGTTCATGGAGATTAACTACAGTGTCATGGGTTGCAAACTTCTTGATTATGTTGCACACCATGGACAAAGGAACATCAAGATTGTAACCTTAAGATTGTTGATATTTTTCAACAACTTTGATTTTCAATTCCTTAGACAGTTCTCTTCTCCTCTTTCTGTTCTCTATGCTTAGTGTGAAACACACAGACACACAATGTAAAGACTGAGTCAACTTCTCCTCTTCTTATCTGGTTTCAAGTGTGATTTTCATCTTGTTACTTGCCAGAGGTGAGTTTGAACGAGCATCACATAATTGAAACAAAGTTGTTTACCCACAATTTTGGAAAGGTGCCGATAATTTTGTCTGGTCCATTTTTGAGGTTTTGTGTGAAATTATGTCCAATTTTCCTTTTTTTTCTCTGTTTTGTGTTATTCCAATACACACAAAGGAAATAAACATGTGTATAGCAAAACATGTGTAATTATAATAATTTTCTGAGACAAATACTTCATCCTCTGGAACAATTTCAAGGGTGCCAACACTTGCAGCTATAACTCTATCTATCTACACACATACTTACAGCATAGATGTGTATATTTAGACGTAAGTTTTCCCACCTACAAAGAATGGAGAGGTCTGTCATTTTTATCGTAGGTGGACTTCAACTGTGAGAGACAGAATCTAAAAAAATGCAGAAAATCGCATTGTATGATTTTTAAATAATTATTTAAAAATAATTGGCCCAGGTTCAGTGTGTAGTTTGGATGCTTTTCTTATATGTATTTTGATCATGAGAATCATGTGGGTAACTTTATACTTTGACTTCTATTCTGTTTGCACGTAGCACTTTATTACTAGGACTTCTGCAGTATGAATTTACAACCTAATCTCCCATCATGTATTCAGATTCCACCATGTCCTTGACCACTTAGATTTACATTGATTTTGTTTTATCACTCCAACCTATGACCTTGATCAATATTAGATATTAAAGCTAAAAAACGCCCACGCTTGCTAGTGTCATGACCCAAAAAAAGCATCAAAGCCGCAAATGGCGAAACCATTGGTATGGTGGTATGGTGGTGGTATGGTATCACCCATGGTATGGTGAAACAAAAACTCGATATACTGTAAGCACAAATGAATATGCCACGGCGCTATGATATTACGGTAATATATACCTGTAGGGCATAGCCCACGGGGTCTGCAACTAGCAAAAATGTATTAAAAAGTAAAACAAAAACTCTTATTGTGGTGGTTCCCTTAGGGCTTGTCCCAATCTCTCTCATCAGACCCTATATACAAACAAATTGAAAGCTGAATAACCGCTGTACAAATGTATACCATAGGCTGAGTGCCCAGAGATTGTAAAGGTCTACTACCAGACTGGTTGTGCTGCTTTCAATAAATTGGTGCATATAGTGTATATAGCGGAAAAAAACGTACTGTATATAACTAACCAACCAGTATGGTGTACATGAAGCAATAATAATTTAAATATAACTGAAGGCAAGGCTCATAAAACAATGATGACCGCTATACCACAGTACAGATACATAGGCTAGCTATTCAGTCCAAAAGTTCTCCTATTCAAATTCCGAATAAAACAGCATTACTATGAACTGAGACAGGAGGAGAAGGACTCCAAACACTCACTGCGCCGAGGATTAGTCCGGATCCGCTGTGATTGTAGGGACTGCAGTCTGGAGGTGCAGTGAGGAGTTAGACACGCCGCTGCCATTCTCCTGCACGCGGTTGTATAGCGGCGGGCTTGCCACCGGCCAGGGCTTCCCGCATGCCAGCACCGCTAATCGGACTAACTCCTCACTGCACCTCCGGACTGCAGTTCCTACAATCACAGTGGATCCGGACTAATCCTCGGCGCAGTGAGCGTTAGGAGTCCTTCTCCTCTTGTCTCAGTTAATAATAATGCTTTTTTATTGGGATTTTGAATAGGAGAACTTTTGGACTGAATAGCTAGCCTATGTATCTGTACTATGGTATAGCGGTCATCATTGTTTTATGAGCCTTGCCTTCAGTTATATTTAAATTATTATTGCTTCATGTACACCATACTGGTTGGTTAGTTATATAAGTTTTTTTCCGCTATATACACTATATGCACCAATTTATTGATAGCAGCACAACCAGTCTGGTAGTAGACCTTTACAAGCTCTGGGCACTCAGCCTATGGTATACATTTGTACAGTGGTTATTCAGCTTTCCAATTTGTTTGTATGTAGGGTCTGATAAGAGTGATTGGGACAAGCCTTAAAGGGACCACCGCAATAGATTTTTTGTTTCACTTTTAAATACATTTTTGCCTAGTTGCAGACCCAGTGGGCTATGCCCTACAGGTATATATTACTGTAGCATCATAGCGCAGTGGTATATTCGTTTGTGCTTGATCACTATTAGTCTGTAATCGAAATATTTCAATTAACCACCTTTACCAGAACCAATCTATAAATTTCGAAATACACGGGAGGACCTTGTCAATGACCTGAAGAGAGCTGGGACCACAGTCTCAAACATTACTGTTAGTAACACCCTATGCCGTCATGGATTAAAATCCTTCAGGGCACTCAGTCACCCTGCCCACACTAGCACGTGTCCAGGCCCATTTGAAGTTTGCCAATAACAACCTGGCTGATCCAGAGGAGGCATCGGAGAAGGTCATGAGGTCAAATGAGACCAAAATAGAACTTTTTGGTATCAACTCCACTCACCATCTTTGGAGGTAGAAGGATGAGTACAACCCCAAGAACACCATCCCAACCGTGAAGCATGGCAGGGGAAACATCATACTTTGGGGGTGCTATTCTGCAAAGGGGCCAGACGACTGCATCGTATCAAAGGGAGAATGGATGGGGTCATGTATCGCGAGATTTTGGCCAACAGCCTCCTTTCCTCAGTAAGAGCATTGAAGATGGGTCGTGGCTGGGTCTTCCAGCATGACAATGACCCCAAACACACAGCCAGGGCAACTAAGGAGTGGCTTTGTAAGTAGCATTTCAAGGTCCTGGAGTAGCCTAGCCAGTCTCTAGACCTGAACCCAATAGAAAATCTTTGGAGTGAGCTGAAACTCAATGTTGCCTTGCGACAGCCCCAAAACCTGAAAGATCTGGAGATAATCTGTATGGCGGAGTGGGCCAAATCCCTGCTGCAGTGTGTGCAAACCTGGTCAAGAACTACAGGAAATGTCTGACCTCTGTAATTGCAAACAAAGGTTTCTGGTCTGGACCAAATATTAAGCTCTGTTTTTCTATTGTATCAAATACTTATTTCATGCAATAAAACACAAATTAATTATGTAAAAATTATACAATGTGATGTTCTGGTTTTTATTTTTAGATTCTGTCTCTCGAAGACCTTTCCATTCTCTGTAGGTGGGAAAACTTGCAAAATCGGCAGTGTATCAAATACATACTGTATATATGAGGAGAATGACTGTCAAAAGACCAATAAAAGCTAAGGTTGCCTAATTCTGGGACTTAGAGTCCAGAATATACATACCTTCCGTGGTGGCATGAGATCAATGCACCCAGGGTTGGTAGTACTGACTGAGCTTGGTACTGAGGTTGTGGTGCTTTTTTGTGTTATCTTTGTAGTGCTTGCTGTCTCAGTACTGGTGCTGGCAGGAACAGTTTCAGTAGGCTTGGTACTGCTGGTAGATGTTGGCACGGTAGAAGTATAACATTTTTCACTGTGTCTTTCCACCTCGCAGATTTTATTGCATTTTGCATAGAAACACCAGCCTGCATTATCACTTCTGTTGTATATCTGTTGATCTGTAAAACAGAGGCATTTATACAAAAAAAGAGTACATACCTATGTGGCACTTGACACCATAACATCTTTCTACACAGCATGACTGTCATAAGTATCATGAATTTCCAATTAGCATACAGTTAGATTGTTGCTCTCCAATTGCCATTATCCTCTTACATATTATCTTTCACAAATGGCATTAAAGTGAACCTCTCAGCAGGATTTCACACCCCAAACTATTTATATGCACATGTGGCTCTTTCAAATACAAGTCCAGCAATACATTTACATGTCCAATCCTTTCCTCAGTTACTGAGAAATCAGTGGTTTCATTGATATGCAAATGAGGTTGTAGATCTGAAGCCTCTGTCACACCAGCTCTATTCCCTGCCCAGCTTGGTCTGCCTTCTCCTACTAGACTGATGTCTCATTTGCTTGAAGTCACACAGCCATAGAGTCAAGCAGGAAGAGGCATCCCTGGGCATGGAATAGAGCTGCAGTGACCGAGGCTTTCGATCTACAGCCTCAATTGCAAATCAATTCAAACGCTGAGTTCTCAGTAATGGAGAAATGGATTGTCTAAGTAAGGGTATTGCTGGACTTGTCTTTGAATGAAATATATTCACATATAAATAATTTGGGGGATGAAATCCATTGGCAGATCACCTTTAACATGTCTTAAATTTATATATCAAGAGGAGACAGAGTTTTAAAGGCTAAAAAATACATATTTTATTATAGACACAAAAAATGCAATTTAAATGGAAAAAAATACATATAAGAAAATGACAACAGCAGGTGTGCAGCAGCTCAATCCATTAGCCCAAAAAGATTACCTGATAAAAAGTTCAAGTCATAAAGTGCAGCACAGGTAGGGTCAAAGCCAAAAATTTATGGTAAGAACATGCCTATATTAAATGTGTCCAAGACATCAGTTCTCCTATTAACCATTAGTTAGGCGTGAAATATCACAAAGTGGCAGTCTACCAAATATAAGGGCTATGGGCAGGTATGGAGCACACCAGGAGTGGTGGTTTTAACCTCGATGCGCGTTTTGCAGCACTACAGCCATTTTCTCATTTAATGCCCCTTGAGAAAGCGGCTGTGGGGTTAAAACCACTAATGGTTAATAGGAGCACTGATGTCTTTGCCACGTTTAATATAGGCATGTTCTTACCATGAATGTTTGGCTTTTGCCCTACCTGTGCAGCACTTTATGACTTGTTGGCAGTCATTTCTAAATGAACTTTTTATCAGGTAATCTTTTTGCTGCACACCTGCCATTTTCTTGTATGTATTTTTTCCATTTGAATTGCATTTTTTTGTGTCTATAATAAAATATGTATTTTTTACTGTCTCCTCTTGATATATAATGTTTACTAAGAGTTGGTTCTATTTGGTGTCTGTGGGTGCCACTAGGCCTCAGTCACACCAGCGCAATATAATTTTCTTGGCTGTATATTCATTCATATGGCTTAAATTTAAACATCTTGAATTTCAATAACCTATTGGGCTATGCACTTACTACCACAAGTCCTCATCGAATGGTAAGCTGTTCATTTACATATGCCTTCAGATCAAATCATGCTATAAAAACTCAACTTTAATGCTAGGAAGTAAATATTCAAATTGCATACACTACAGAAATACGTACCTCGAGGCACAGGAAATCCGTTGACTTTGCACACACATTGAGTTGTAGAAAATGATTGCGAAGTTGCTGTTGATGATTGAGAAGTTTCTCTATGGGATTCTGTAGACACTTTAGTAACTGTACCAGGTTTTTCAGATGTTTCACTTTGATGTTCAAACTCAGTAGTTGTCGTATGGGAAGCAGTACTTTCCTTCGCAGGAGTTATTTTGTCAGTAGTTTTAAAAGTCGATGTCACTTCTTCAGATTTTGTTTGCGGTTCAGTGGTTTTCGTGGAAACAAGTTTTTGTGAAGTTGTAAATACTTTTATTGTTGTTGTTGGTGTTGGCGTAGGGAGTGATTCTAGAATTTCAGTTGTCTTCTCAAGTGGCGTTGTTATTGCTCCAGTAGTTTTAAAAGTCGATGTCACTTCTGCAGATTTTGTTGGCGGTTCAGTGGTTTTCGTGGAAACAAGTTTTTGTGAAGTTGTAAATACTTTTATTGTTGTTGTTGGTGTTGGCGTAGGGAGTGATTCTAGAATTTCAGTTGTCTTCTCAAGTGGCGTTGTTATTGCTCCAGTAGTTTTAAAAGTCGATGTCACTTCTGCAGATTTTGTTGGCGGTTCAGTGGTTTTCGTGGAAACAAGTTTTTGTGAAGTTGTAAATACTTTTATTGTTGTTGTTGGTGTTGGCGTAGGGAGTGATTCTAGAATTTCAGTTGTCTTCTCAAGTGGCGTTGTTATTGCTCCAGTAGTTTTAAAAGTCGATGTCACTTCTGCAGATTTTGCTGGCGGTTCAGTGGTTTTCGTGGAAACAAGTTTTTGTGAAGTTGTAAATACTTTTATTGTTGTTGGTTTTGGTGTAGGGAGTGATTCTACAATTTCTGTTGTCTTATCAAGTGCTGTTGTTATTGCTGCAGTAGTTTTAAAAGTCAATGTCACTTTTTCAGATTTTGTTGGCGGTTCAGTGGTTTTTGTGGAAACAAGTTTTTGTGAAGTTGTAAATACTTTTATTGCTGTTGTTGGTGTTGGTGTAGGGAGTGATTCTAGAATTTCAGTTGTCTTCTCAAGTGGTGTTGTTATTGCTCCAGTAGTTTTAAAAGTCGATGTCACTTCTTCAGATTTTGTTGGTGGTTCAGTGGTTTTCGTGGAAACAAGTTTTTGTAAAGTTGTAAATACTTTTATTGTTGTTGTTGGTGTTGGTGTAGGGAGTGATTCTAGAATTTCAGTTGTCTTCTCAAGTGGTGTTGTGATTGCTTCAGTGGTTTTTGTTATCTTTAGTGTGTACTCACTAGTTGTTAAACTTTCGAAAGCTGTTGTTGACTCTCCAGGCAGTGATGTAACTATCTTCTTTGTTGTCTGATAAAGACTTGGAGTAACTTTTAAAGGTGTGGTTACATGTGTAGTGCTCACTGAGTATTTAGTAGGTGTACTGTTAATGTGCGTAACAGATTTAGTTGAATGCTGGTGTTCGCAATCCTTGTAATAGCAACAAAGAACTCGTACTTGGTAATTGTAACACATAGGAAGTTTTTTGATCTGATCTCTGTTATTGCAAACTAGACCGTTAGTGACATTACAGGTAACGACTTGACCGAGTTCTTCAAGAGTCTGGTCTGGAAACATCTCTGCTCTACACTTAATGTTCTTTGGCTTTTGGCATATGTTGAGTCCAGCAGCTCTAATGTTCTCAAAGGTTTCAAAGTCTCCATTAGATATATTAAAGGTGGGAAAATCTACATCAATCCATGATGTCCAGGTGCAGTTCTCTTTGTTGCATGGAGTGCTGTGAGTTATTACTTGAGGTATGGTGGCAGGAGTCTTCACAGAAGTTGACAACATTTGGTCTATAATTAAATAAGGTAAACTAGCATAAAATACTTGAATAAAAAACATGTATGAACATACCCATTAAAGAGAACTCGTCAGCAGGATTTTATACCCCAAAATAATGGCATGTACAGTACAGACCAAAAGTTTGGACACACCTTCTCATTTAAAGATTTTTCTGTATTTTCATGACTATGAAAATTGTACATACACACTGAAGGCATCAAAACTATGAATTAACACATATGGAATTTTATACTTAACAAAAAAGTGTGAAACAACTGAAAATATGTCTTATATTCTAGGTTCTTCAAAGTAGCCACCTTTTGCTTTGATGACTGTTTTGCACACTCTTGGCATTCTCTTGATGAGCTTCAAGAGATAGTCACCGTAAATGGTTTTCACTTCACAGGTGTGCCCTGTCAGGTTTAATAAGTGGGATTTCTTGCCTTATAAATGGGGTTGGGACCATCAGTTGTGTTGTGCAGAAGTCTGGTGGATACACAGCTAGTAGTCCTACTGAATAGACTGTTAGAATTTGCATTATGGCAAGAAAAAAGCAGCTAAGTAAAGAAAAATGAGTGGCCACCATTACTTGAAGAAATGAAGGTCAGTCAGTCCGAAAAATTGGGCAAACGTTGAAAGTGTCCCCAAGTGCAGTTGCAAAAACCATCAAGCGCCCCATCTCATGCTGCACATAACACATCTGCATCTCTGGCTGCTATGGGCATAAAAGGGGACAAACTTATGCTGTGGCACCCATGCTCCCCTGACCTCAACCCCATTGAGAACCTCTGGAGCATCATCAAAAGGAGTGTCTATGATGGCAGGAGGCAGTTCACATCTAAGCAACAGCTCTGGGAGGGTATTCTTTCCTCATGCAAAACAATTAAAGCAGAAACCATCCAAAACCTGACAAATTCAATGGACGAGAGAGTTTAGAAGCTCCTTTCGAACAAGGGGTCCTATGTGCAAATGTAACATCACCTAGAATAAAGTTTTGAGTTGAAAACTGTTTGATTTCAGTTTGTAATAACCTGCTAATGCTTATAATTTCAAAAATGACCATTTTTTTGTTCTTTATTAAAATGAAAAGGTTGAAAACTCTGCTGTGCATAATAATTTGGAACATGCATTTTGAGTGCAGTTTGAGTTTTTTATTTTTTAAAAAATATACTGTTATCATAGGCAGTTTGTACAAAAACCTTTCAATTGTACTCTAATAGTTATTTGACTGGAAAATTACAATGACTGCAATTCATATAGGTAATTTGGGAAAATCTGAGAAAATATTATTTGCATAATAATTTGGAACACAGTGTATATATTCTTTTTTTTTTTACTTTTTTTTTCTTTTGCTTCCTTAAGGGACTTGAACCGCTGATCATTTCATCTTTAATACATTATGCAATGAAAATGCAAGATCTCCTTCGAAGCGCAGCCTCACGAATACAAGGGTATTGAAGGCCCAAGGCTACCAATGGCTATGTCTTGGCACCAGGGTCAGACTGGCCTGATGGGGTACGGTGAAATGCCCGGTGGGCCCCGGCCCCCGCCTCCCCAGAGAAGAAGAATTTATTTTTTTTAGGGACATGGACCCTTTAAAACTGCAGGAGGCAGGGGCGAATGCACCCACGCATGAGCACCTGCCAGGCACGATGACCATTGCCGGCGGCCGCGTCACCACCCGACGCACTCATGTAATTGCTGGGCCTCGGGGGGAAGGGACATCTGCACAATATTTGGCCTATGAGCTATGAGTGGCGGGTGGGAGTGCCCCTCATCTGGGAGGAAAAGCCCCCACCACAGCGAGAGCCCCCACACCTCTTCCTCAAATACATACCTCTCATCATTCCCCGCAGCTTCAGTGACCTCACAGTCTTCTGATTCTCAGGGCAGAAGAGAAGGTAAAGTCACTACCGCGCTCTACTCTGAGCACTGCAGAGTCAGAAGACGCTGAATACACCGCACCTGCTGACAGGGGGCGCGAGAGCTGAGGATTTTTTTTAATGTTTTTTATGGGCCAATATATTGTATGGAGCAGCACCATGGGGGCCAATATGCTGTATGGAGCAGCACCATGGGGGCCCATATACTGTATGGAGCAGCACTATGGGGGCTAATATACTGTATGGAGCAGAACCATGGGGGCCCATATACTGTATGGAGCAGCATAATTGGGGCCCATACACTGTATGGGGCAGAACCATGGGGGCCATATACTGAATGGAGCTGCACCGTGGGGGCCAAATACTGTTTGGAGCAGCACCATGGGGGCCAATATACTGTTTGGAGCAGCATCATGAGGGTCACATACTGAATGGAGCAGCACCATGGGGGCCATATACTGTATGGAGCATCACCATGGGGGCCCATATACTGTATGGAGAAGCACCAAGGGGGCCCACATACTGTATGGAGCAGCACCATGGGACCCATATACTGTATGGAGCAGCACAATGGGAGTCAATATACTGTTTGAAGCAGCACCATAGGGGCCATATACTGTATGGAGCATCACCATGGGGGCCCATATACTGTATGGAGAAGCACCAAGGGGGCCAAAAACTGTATGGAGCAGCACCATGCGGCCCACATACTGAATGGAGCTGCACAATGGGGTCCAATATACTGTATGGAACAGCACCATGGGGGCCAAGATACTGTATGGAGCAGCACCATGGGGGTCAATATACTGTATGGAGAAGCACCATGGGGAGGTATATACTGTATGGAGCAGCACCATGGGGGCCCATATACTGTATGGGGCTGCACCATGGGGGCCAATATACTGTATGGAGCAGCACCATGGGGTCGCATATACAGTATGGAGCATCACCATGGGGGCCCATAAACTGTATGCAGCTGCACCATAGGGGCCAATATACTGTATGGAGCAGCACCATGGGGACCCATATACTGTATGGAGCAGCACTATGGGGGCTAATATACTGTATGGAGCAGAACCATGGGGGCCCATATACTGTATGGAGCAGCACTATGGGGGCTAATATACTGTATGGAGCAGAACCATGGGGGCCCATATACTGTATGGAGCAGCATAATTGGGGCCCATACACTGTATGGGGCAGAACCATGGGGGCCATATACTGAATGGAGCTGCACCGTGGGGGCCAAATACTGTTTGGAGCAGCACCATGGGGGCCAATATACTGTTTGGAGCAGCATCATGAGGGTCACATACTGAATGGAGCAGCACCATGGGGGCCATATACTGTATGGAGCATCACCATGGGGGCCCATATACTGTATGGAGAAGCACCAAGGGGGCCCACATACTGTATGGAGCAGCACCATGGGACCCATATACTGTATGGAGCAGCACAATGGGAGTCAATATACTGTTTGAAGCAGCACCATAGGGGCCATATACTGTATGGAGCATCACCATGGGGGCCCATATACTGTATGGAGAAGCACCAAGGGGGCCAAAAACTGTATGGAGCAGCACCATGCGGCCCACATACTGAATGGAGCTGCACAATGGGGTCCAATATACTGTATGGAACAGCACCATGGGGGCCAAGATACTGTATGGAGCAGCACCATGGGGGTCAATATACTGTATGGAGAAGCACCATGGGGAGGTATATACTGTATGGAGCAGCACCATGGGGGCCCATATACTGTATGGGGCTGCACCATGGGGGCCAATATACTGTATGGAGCAGCACCATGGGGTCGCATATACAGTATGGAGCATCACCATGGGGGCCCATAAACTGTATGCAGCTGCACCATAGGGGCCAATATACTGTATGGAGCAGCACCATGGGGACCCATATACTGTATGGAGCAGCACCATGGGAACACATATACTGTAATGAGCTGCAACATGGGGGCCCATATACTGTATGGAGCTGCACCATGGGGGTCCATATACTGTATAGAGCTGCACCATGGGGGCTCATATACTGTATAGAGCAGCACCATGGGGGCCATAAACTGTATGGAGCAGCACCATGGGGGCCCACATACGGTATGGAGCAGCACCATGGGGGCCATATACTGTATGGAGCAGCACCATGGGGGCCCATATACTGTTTGGAGAAGCACCAAGGGGGCCCACATACTGTATGGAGCAGCACCATGGGGCCCATATTCTATATGGAGCAGCACAATGGGGGCCAATATACTGTTTGGATCAGAACCATGAGGGTCATATACTGAATGGAGCAGCACCATGGGGGCCATATACTGTACGGAGAAGCACCAAGGGGGCCAAAAACTGTATGGAGCAGCACCATGGGGCCCACATACTGTATGTAGCAGCACAATGGGGGCCAAGATACTGTATGGAGCAGCACCATGGGGGCCCATAAACTGTATGGAGCAGCAACATGGGGACCCATATACTGTAATGAGCTGCAACATTGGGGCCCATATACTGTATGGAGCTGCACCATGGGGACGCAAATACTGTATGGAGCGGCACCATGGGGGCCCATATACAGTATGGAGTTGCACTATGGGGGCCCATATACTGTATGGAGCAGCACCATGGGGGCCATAAACTGTATGGAGCAGCACCATGGGGGCCATACACTGTTTGGAGCAGCACCATGGGGGCCATAAACTGTATGGAGCAGCACCATGGGGGCCATACACTGTTTGGAGCAGCACCATGGGGCCCATATACTGTATGGAGAAGCACCATGGGGGCCCATATACTGTATGGAGTTGCACTATGGGGGCCATAAACTGTATGGAGCAGCACCATGGGGGCCAATATATTGTATGGAGCAGCACCATGGCGGCCCATATACTGTATGGATCAGCACCATGGGGCCCATATACTGTAATGAGCTGCAACATGGGGGCCTATTTACTTTACGGAACAGCACCATGGAGGCCAATATTCTGTTTGGAGCAGCACCATAAGGGTTATACACTGAATAGAGTAGCACCATGGGGGCCATATACTGTATGGAGCAGCACCATGGGGGCCAATATGCTGTATGGAGCAGCACCATGGGGGCCAATATACTATATGGAGCAGAACCATGGGGGCCCATACACTGAATGGAGCAGCACAATGGGGGCCCATATACTGTATGGAGCAGAACCATGGGGGCCATATACTGAATGGAGCTGCACCATGGGGGCCATATACTTTATGGAGCAGCACCATGGGGGCCAATATACTGTTTGGAGCAGCACCATAAGGGTCATATACTGAATGGAGCAGCACCATGGGGGCCATATACTGTATGGAGCAGCACCATGGGGGCCCATATACTGTATGGAGAAGCACCAAGGGGGTCCACATACTGTATGGAGCAGCACCATGGGGCCCATATACTGTATGGAGCAGTACAATGGGGGCCAATATACTTTTTGGAGCAGAACCATGAGGGTCATATACTGAATGGAGCAGCACCATGGGGGCCATATACTGTATGAAGGAGCACCATGGGGGCCCATATACTGTATGAAGAAGCACCAAAGGGGCCAAAAACTGTATGGAGCAGCACCATGGGGCCCACATACTGTATGGAGCAGCACAATGGGGGCCAATATACTGTATGGAGCAGCACCATTCGGGCCAATATACTGTATGGATCAGCACCATGGGGGCCCATATACTGTATGGAGCAGCACTATGGGGGCCAATATACTGTATGGAAAAGCACCATGGGGACGCATATACTGTATGGAGCAGCAAAATGGGGGCCCATAAACTTTATGGGGCTGCACCATGGGGACCAATATACTGTATGGAGCAGCACCATGGGGACGCATATACTGTATGGGGCTGCACCATGGGGGCCAATATACTGTATGGAGCAGCACCATGGGGACGCATATACTGTATGGAGCTGCACCATGGGGGCCAAAATATTGTATGGAGCAGCACCATGGGGACCCATATACTGTATGGAGCAGCACCATGGGGGCCCATATACTGTATGGTGCAGCACCATGGGGATCCATAAACTGTAATGAGCTGCAACATGGGGGCCCATATACTGTATGGAACTGCACTATGGGGGCCCATATACTGTATGGAGCTGCACCATGGGGGCCCATATACTGTAAACAGCAGCATCAGGGGAGCCCATATACTGTATGGAGCAGCACCATGGGGGCCATAAACTGTATGGAGCAGCACCATGGGGGCCAAAAAACTGTATAGAGCAGCACCAGAGGAGCCTATATACTGTATGGAGCAGCACCATGTGGGCCATATACTGTATGGAGCAGCACCATGGGGGCCCCTATACTGTATGGAACAGCACTATGGGGGCCCATATACTGTATGGAACTTCACCATAGGGGCCATAAACTGTATGGAGCAGCAACATGGGAGCCCATATAGTGTATGGAGCAGCAACATGGGGGCCCATATACTGTATGGAGCTGCACCATGGGGGCCCCTATACTGTATGGAGCTGCACCATGGGAGCCCATATACAGTAGGGAGCAGCCCCATGAGGGCCATATACTGTATGTAGCAGCACCATAGTGGGCCCATATACTGAATGAAGCAGAACCATGGGGGCCATATACTGTATGGAGCAGCACCATAGGGGGCCCATATACTGAATGAAGCAGCACCATGGGGGCCCATATACTTTATGAAGTAGCACCATGGGGGCCATATACTGTATGGAGCAGCACCATGGGGGCCATATACTGTATGGAGCAGCACCATAGCTGGCCCATATACTGTATGGAGCAGCACATTGGGGGCCAATATGCTGTATGGACCAGCACCATGAGGGCCAATATACTGTATAGATCAGCACCATGGGGGCCAATATACTGTATGGAGCAGCACCGTGGGGGCCAATATACTGTATGGAGCAGCACCATGGGGCCCATATAATGTATGGAACAGCACCATGGTGGCTAATATACTGTATGGAGCAGCACCATGGGGGCCCATATACTGTATGGAGCAGCACCATGGGGGCCATAAACTGTATGGAGCAGCACCATGGGGGCCAAAAAACTGTATAGATCAGCACCATGGGGGCCAATATACTGTATGGAGCAGCAAAATAGGGGCCCATATACCGTATGGAGCAGCACCATGGGGGCCAATATACTGTATGGAGCAGCACCATGGGGGCCAATATACTGTTTGGAGCAGCACCATAAGGGTCACATACTGAATGGAGAAGCACCATGGGGGCCATATACTGTATGGAGCATCACCATGGGGGCCCATATACTGTATGGAGAAGCACCAAGGGGGCCCACATACTGTATGGAGCAGCACCATGGGGGCCATATACTGTATGGAGAATCACCATGGGGGCCCATATACTGTATGGAGAAGCACCAAGGGGGCCAAAAACTGTATGGAGCAGCGCCATGGGGCCCACATACTGAATGGAGCTGCACAATGGAGTCCAATATACTGTATGGAGCAGCACCATGGGGGCCAACACACTGCATGGAGCAGCACCATGGGGACCCATATACTGTATGGAGCAGCACCATAGGGGCCAATATACTATATGGAGCTGCACCACGGAGGCCCATACACTGTATTGAGCAGCAACATGGGGGCCTATAAACTGTATGGAGCAGCACCATGGGGGCCATATACTGTATGGAGCAGCACCATGGGGGCCATATACTGTATAGAGCTGCACCATGGGGTCCAAAATATTGTATGGAGCAGCACCATGGGGACCCATATACTGTATGGAGCAGCACCATGGGGACGCATATACTGTATGGGGCTGCACCATGGGGGCCAATATACTGTATGGAGCAGCACCATGGGGGCCCACATACTGTATGGAGCAGCACCATGGGGGCCAAAATATTGTATGGAGCAGCACCATGGGGACCCATATACTGTATGGAGCAGCACCATGGGGATCCATAAACTGTAATGAGCTGCAACATGGGGGCCCATATACTGTATGGAGCTGCACTATGGGGGCCCATATACTGTATGGAGCTGCACCATGGGGGCCCATATACTGTAAACAGCAGCATCAAGGGAGCCCATATACTGTATGGAGCAGCACCATGGGGGCCATATACTGTATGGAGCAGCACCATGGGGGCCATATACTGTATAGAGCTGCACCATGGGGTCCAAAATATTGTATGGAGCAGCACCATGGGGACCCATATACTGTATGGAGCAGCACCATGGGGACGCATATACTGTATGGGGCTGCACCATGGGGGCCAATATACTGTATGGAGCAGCACCATGGGGGCCCACATACTGTATGGAGCAGCACCATGGGGGCCAAAATATTGTATGGAGCAGCACCATGGGGACCCATATACTGTATGGAGCAGCACCATGGGGATCCATAAACTGTAATGAGCTGCAACATGGGGGCCCATATACTGTATGGAGCTGCACTATGGGGGCCCATATACTGTATGGAGCTGCACCATGGGGGCCCATATACTGTAAACAGCAGCATCAAGGGAGCCCATATACTGTATGGAGCAGCACCATGGGGGCCATAAACTGTATGGAGCAGCACCATGGGGGCCAAAAAACTGTATAGAGCAGCACCAGAGGAGCCTATATACTGTATGGAGCAGCACCATGTGGGCCATATACTGTATGGAGCAGCACCATGGGGGCCCCTATACTGTATAGAACAGCACCATGGGGGCCCATATACTGTATGGAACTTCACCATAGGGGCCATAAACTGTATGGATCAGCAACATGGGGGCCCATATAGTGTATGGAGCAGCAACATGGGGGCCCATATACTGTATGGAGCTGCACCATGGGGGCCCCTATACTGTATGGAGCTGCACAATGGGAACCCATATAAAGTAGGGAGCAGCCCCATGAGGGCCATATACTGAATGAAGCAGAACCATGGGGGCCATATACTGTATGGAGCAGCACCATAGGGGGCCCATATACTGAATGAAGCAGCACCATGGGGGCCCATATACTTTATGAAGCAGCAACATGGGGGCCATATACTGTATGGAGCAGCACCATAGCTGGCCCATATACTGTATGGAGCAGCACATTGGGGGCCAATATGCTGTATGGAGCAGCACCATGAGGGCCAATATACTGTATAGATCAGCACCATGGGGGCCAATATACTGAATGGAGCAGCACCGTGGGGGCCAATATACTGTATGGAGCAGCACCATGGGGCCCATATAATGTATGGAACAGCACCATGGTGGCTAATATACTGTATGGAGCAGCACCATGGGGGCCCATATACTGTATGGAGCAGCACCATGGGGGCCATAAACTGTATGGAGCAGCACCATGGGGGCTCATATACTGTAATGAGCTGCAACATGGGGGCCCATATACTGTATGGAGCTGCACCATGTGGGCCCATATACTGTATTGAACAGCAGCATGGGTGCCCATATACTGTATGGAGCAGCACCATGGGGGCCATAAATTGTATGGAGCAGCACCATGGGGGCCAATATACTGTATGGAGCAGCACCATGGGGGCCCATATACTGTATGGAGCTGCACCATGGGGGCCCATAAACTGTATGGAGCTGCACCATGAGAGCCCATATACTGTATGGAGCAGCACCATGGGGGCCCATATACCGTATGGAGCAGCACCATGAAGGCCATATACTGCATTGAGCAGCACCATGGGGGCCCATATACTGTATGGAGCTGCGCCATGAGAGCCCATATACTGTATGGAGCAGCACCATGGGGGCCAATATACTGCATGGAGCAGCACCATGGGGGCCAATATACTGTTTGGAGCAGCACCATAAGGGTCACATACTGAATGGAGAAGCACCATGGGGGCCATATACTGTATGGAGCATCACCATGGGGGCCCATATACTGTATGGAGAAGCACCAAGGGGGCCCACATACTGTATGGAGCAGCACCATGGGGCCCATATACTATATGGAGCAGCACAATGGGGGCCAATATACTGTTTGAAGCAGCACCATGGGGGCCATATACTGTATGGAGAATCACCATGGGGGCCCATATACTGTATGGAGAAGCACCAAGGGGGCCAAAAACTGTATGGAGCAGCACCATGGGGCCCACCTACTGAATGGAGCTGCACAATGGGGTCCAATATACTGTATGGAGCAGCACCATAGGGGCCCATATGCTGTATGGAGCAGCACGATGGGGGCCAACATACTGCATGGAGCAGCACCATGGGGACCCATATACTGTATGGAGCAGCACCATAGGGGCCAATATACTATATGGAGCTGCACCACGGAGGCCCATACACTGTATTGAGCAGCAACATGGGGGCCTATAAACTGTATGGAGCAGCACCATGGGGGCCCATATACTGTAATGAGCTGCAACATGGGGGCCCATATACTGTATGGAGCTGCACCATGTGGGCCCATATACTGTATGGATCAGCACAATAGGGGCCCATATACTGTATGGAGCAGCACCATGGGGGCCAATATACTGCATGGAGCAGCACCATGGGGGCCAATATACTGTTTGGAGCAGCACCATAAGGGTCACATACTGAATGGAGAAGCACCATGGGGGCCATATACTGTATGGAGCATCACCATGGGGCCCATATACTGTATGGAGAAGCACCAAGGGGGCCCATATACTGTATGGAGCAGCACCATGGGGGCCCATATACTGTATGGAGCAGCACCATGGGGCCCATATACTGTATGGAGCAGCACCATGGGGCACATATACTGTATGGAGCAGCACAATGGGGGCCAATATACTGTTTGAAGCAGCACCATGGGGGCCATATATTGTATGGAGCAGCACAATGGGGGCCAATATACTGTTTGAAGCAGCACCATGGGGGCCATATACTGTATGGAGAATCACCATGGGGGCCCATATACTGTATGGAGAAGCACCAAGGGGGCCAAAAACTGTATGGAGCAGCACCATGGGGCCCACATACTGAATGGAGCTGCACAATGGGGTCCCATATACTGTATAGAGCAGCACCATGGGGGCCAAAACACTGCATGGAGCAGCACCATGGGGACCCATATACTGTATGGAGCAGCACCATAGGGGCCAATATACTATATGGAGCTGCACCACGGAGGCCCATACACTGTATTGAGCAGCAACATGGGGGCCTATAAACTGTATGGAGCAGCACCATGGGGGCCATATACTGTATGGAGCAGCACCATGGGATGGGGGCCATATACTGTATAGAGCAGCACCATGGAGGCCCGTATACTGTATGGAGCAGCACCATGGGGGCCATATTCTGTTTGGAGCAGCACCATGGTGGCCATATACTGAATGGAGCAGCACCATTGGGGCACATATAATGAAGGGAGCAGCACAATGGGGGCCATATAATGTATGGACCAACACCATGGGGGCCCATATACTGTATGGAGCAGCACAATGGGGCCCATATACTGTATTGAGCAGCACAATGGGGGCCCATATACTGTATGGAGCAGCACCATGGGGGCCAATATATTGTATGGAGCAGCACCATGGGGGCCAATATACTGTATGGAGCTGCGCCATGGAGGCTAATATACTTTATGGAGCAGCACCATGTGGGCCTATATACTATATGGAGCAGCAAAATGGGGGCCATAAACTGTATGGAACAGCACCGTGGGGGCCATATACTATATGGAGTAACACTATGGGGCCCATATACTGTATGGAGCAGCACCATGGGGGCCATATAATGTATGGAGCAGCACCATAGGGGGCCCATATACTGAATGAAGCAGCACCATGGGGGCCCACATACTGTAAGAAGCAGCACCATGGGGGCCATATACTGTATGGAGCAGCACCATGGGGGCCATATACTGTATGGAGCAGCACCATGGGGGCCACATACTGTATGTAGCAGCACCATAGTTGGCCCATATACTGTATGGAGCAGCACCATGGGTGCCAATATACTGTATAGATCAGCACCATGGGGGCCAATATAATGTATGGAGCAGCACCATGGGGGCCAATATGCTGTATAGAGCAGCACCATGGGGGCCAATATACTGTATAGATCAGCACCATGGGGGCCAATATACTGTATGGAACAGTACTATGGGGCCAATATACTGTATGGAGCAGCACCATGGTGGCTAATATACTGTATGGCGCAGCACCATGGGGGTCCATATGCTGTATGGAGCAGCACCATGGGGGCCATAAACTTTATGGAGCAGCACCATGGGGGCCCATATACTGTAATGAGCTGCAACATGGGGGCTTATATACTGTATGGAGCAGCACCATGGGTGCCCATATACTGTATGGAGCAGCACCATGGGGGCCATAAACAGTATGGAGCAGCACCATGGGGGCCAATATACTGTATGGAGCAGCACCATGGGGGCCAATAGATTGTATGGAGCAGCACCATGTGGGCCCATATACTGTATGGAGCGGCACGATGGGGGCCCATAAACTGTATGGAGCTGCACCATGAGAGCCCATATACTGTATGGAGCAGCACCATGGGGGCCAATATACCGTATGGAGCAGCACCATGGGGGCCAATATACTTTATGGAGCAGCACCATGGAGTCCCATATACTGTATAGAGCGGCACCATGGGGGCCATATACTGTTTGGAGCAGCACCATAGGGGCCTATATACTGTATGGATCAGCACCATAGGGGACCATATACTGTATGGAGCAGCACTATAGGGGCCCATATACTGTATGGATCAGCACCATAGGGGACCGTATACTGTATGGAGCAGCATTATAGGGGCCCATATACTGTATGGAGCAACATCATGGAGGCCCATATACTGTATGAAGCAGCACTATAGGGGCCCATATACTGTATGGAGCAACATCATGAAGGCCCATATACTGTATGAAGCAGCACCATAGGTGCCCATAAACTGTAATGAGCTGCACCATGGGGGCCCATATACTGTATGGAGCAGCACCTTGGGGGCCAATATACTTTATGGATCAGCACCATAGGGGCCCATATACTGTAAGAAGCAGCACCATAGGGGCCCATATACTGTATGGAGCAGTACCATGGGTGCCCATATACTATATGGAGCAGCACCATGCGGGCCCATATACTGTAATGGGCTGCACCATGGATGCCCATATACTGTATGGAGCAGAACCATGCGGGCCTATGTACTGTAATGAGATGTACCATGGGGGCCCATGTACTGTAATGAGCTGCATCATGGGGGCCAATATACTGTTTGGATCTGCACCATGGGGGCCAATATACTGTAATGAGCAGCACCCTGGGGGCCCATATACTGTATGGAGCAGCACAAAGTGGGCCCAAATACTGTAATGAGATGTACCATTGGGGGCCCAAATACTGTATGGAACTGCACCATGGGGGCCCATATAATGTAAGAGCAGCACCATGGGGGCCCATATGCTGTATGGAGCAGCAAAATGGGGTCCCCTATACTGTAATGAGCTGTAACATTGGGGCTCATATACTGTAAGGAGCAGCACAATGGTGGCTTATATACTGTATGCAGCAGCACCATGGGGGCCCATATACTGTTTGGAGCTGCACCATGGGGGCCAATATAATGTATGGAGCAGCACCTTGGGGGCCAATATTATGTATGGAGCAGGACCATAGGGGCCAATACCCTGTATGGAGCAGCACAACGGGGGCCCATAAACTGTAATGGGCTGTACCATAGGGGCCCATATACTGTATGGAGCTGCACCATGGGGGCCCATATACTGTATGAAGCTGCACCATGGGGGCCCATATACTGTATGGAGCAGAACCATAGGGGCCCATATACTGTATGGAGCAGCACCATGGTGGCCCATATATTGCAATGAGTTGTACCATAGGGGCCCATATACTGTATGAAGCTGCACCATTGGGGACCATATACTGTATGGAGCAGCACCATGGGGGGCAATATACTGTATGGAGCAGCACACTGGGGACCCATATACTGTAATGAGCTGCACCATGGGGGCACATATACTGTAATGAGCTGCACCATGGGGGCCCATATACTGTATGGAGCTGCACTATGGGGGCCCATATACTGTATAGAGCAGCATCATGGGAGCTTATATACTGTATGGAGCAGCACCATAGGGGCCCATATACTGTATGGAGCAGCACCATGGGGGCCAATATGCTGTATGGAGAAGCACCATGGGGGCCAATATACTATATGGAGCAGCACCATGGGGGCCAATATACTATATGGAGCAGAACCATGGGGGCCCATACACTGAATGGAGCAGCACAATGGGGGCCAATATACTGTATGGAGCAGAACCATGGGGACCATATACTGAATGGAACTGCACCATGGAGGCCATATACTTTATGGAGGAGCACCATGGGGGCCAATATTCTGTTTGGAGCAGCACCATAAGGGTCATATACTGAATGGAGCAGCACCATGGGGGCCATAAACTGTATGGAGCAGCACCATGGGGGCCCATATACTGTATGGAGAAGCACCAAGGGGTCCACATACTGTATGGAGCAGCACCATGGGGCCCATATACTGTATGGAGCAGTACAATGGGGGCCAATATACTTTTCGGAGCAGCACCATGGGGGCCATATACTGTATGGAGCAGCACCATGGGGGCCCATATACTGTATAGAGAAGCACCAAAGGGGCCAAAAACTGCATGGAGCAGCACCATGGGGCCCACATACTGTATGGAGCAGCACAATGGGGGCCAATATACTGTATGGAGCAGCACCATTCGGGCCAATATACTGTATGGAGCAGCACCATGGGGGCCCATATACTGTATGGAGCAGCACTATGGGGGCCAATATACTGTATGGAAAAGCACCATGGGGACGCATATACTGTATGGAGCAGCAAAATGGGGGCCCATAAACTCTATGGGGCTGCACCATGGGGGCCAATATGCTGTATGAAGCAGGACCATTGGGACGCATATACTGTATGGAGCTGCACCATGGGGGCCAAAATATTGTATGGAGCAGCACCATGGGGTCCCATATACTGTATGGAGCAGCACCATGGGGGCCCATGTACTGTATGGTGCAGCACCATGGGGATCCATATACTGTAATGAGCTGCAACAAGGGGACCCATATACTGTATGGAGCTGCACTATGGGGGCCCATATTCTGTATGGAGCTGCACCATGGGGGCCCATATACTGTAAAGAGCAGCACCAGAGGAGCCCATATACTGTATGGAGCAGCACCATGTGGGCCATAAAGTGTATGGGGCAGCACCATGGAGGCAATAAACTGTATGGAGGAGCACCATGGGGGCCCATATCCTGTATGGAACAGCACCATGGGGGCCCATAAACTGTATGGAGCTGCACGATGGGGGCCCATAAACTGTATGGAGCTGCACCATGAGAGCCCATATACTGTATGGATCAGCACCATGGGGGCCCATACACTGTATGGAGGAGCACCATGGGGGCCAATATACCGTATGGAGCAGCACCATGGGGGCCAATATATTGTATGGAGCAGCACCATGGAGTCCAATATACTGTATAGAGCGGCACCATGGGGGCCATATACTGTTTGGAGAAGCACCATAGGGGCCCATATACTGTATGGATCAGCACCTTAGGGGACCATATACTGTATGGAGCAGCACTATAGGGGTCCATATACTGTATGGATCAGCACCATAGGGGACCGTATACTGTATGGAGCAGCATTATAGGGGCCCATATACTGTATGGAGCAACATCATGGAGGCCCATATACTGTATGAAGCAGCAGTATAGGGGCCCATATACTGTATGGAGCAACATCATGAAGACCCATATACTGTATGGAGCAACATCATGAAGGCCCATATACTATATGAAGCAGCACCATGGGGCCCCATATACTGTAATGAGCTGCACCATGGGGGCCCATATACTGTATGGAGCAGCACCTTGGGGGCCAATATACTTTATGGATCAGCACCATAGGGGCCCATATACTGTAATGAGCTGCACCATGGGGGCCCATATACTGTATGGAGCAGCACCTTGGGGGCCAATATACTTTATGGATCAGCACCATAGGGGCCCATATACTGTAAGAAGCAGCACCATAGGGGCCCATATACTGTATGAAGCAGCACCATGCGGGCCCATATACTGTAATGGGCTGCACCATGGATGCCCATATACTGTATGGAGCAGAACCATGCGGGCCTATGTACTGTAATGAGATGTACCATGGGGGCCCATATACTGTAATGAGCTGCATCATGGGGGCCAATATACTGTTTGGATCTGCACCATGGGGGCCAATATACTGTATTGAGCAGCACCCTGGGGGCCCATATACTGTATGGAGCAGCACAAAGTGGGCCCAAATACTGTAATGAGATGTACCATTGGGGGCCCAAATACTGTATGGAACTGCACCATGGGGGCCCATATAATGTAAGAGCAGCACCATGGGGGCCCATATGCTGTATGGAGCAGCAAAATGGGGGCCCCTATACTGTAATGAGCTGTAACATTGGGGCCCATATACCGTAAGGAGCAGCACAATGGTGGCTTATATACTGTATGCAGCAGCACCATGGGGGCCCATATACTGTTTGGAGCTGCACCATGGGGGCCAATATAATGTATGGAGCAGCACCTTGGGGGCCAATATTATGTATGGAGCAGGACCATAGGGGCCAATACCCTGTATGGAGCAGCACAATTGGGGCCCATAAACTGTAATGGGCTGTACCATAGGGGCCCATATACTGTATGGAGCTGCACCATGGGGGCCCATATACTGTATGAAGCTGCACCATGGGGGTCCATATACTGTATGGAGCAGAACCATAGGGGCCCATACACTGTATGGAGCAGCACCATGGTGGCCCATATATTGCAATGAGTTGTACCATAGGGGCCCATATATTGTATGGAGCTGCACCATGGGAGCCCATATACTGTATGAAGCTGCACCATTGGGGACCATATACTGTATGGAGCAGCACCATGGGGGGCAATATACTGTATGGAGCAGCACACTGGGGACCCATATACTGTAATGAGCGGCTAATGGGTGCCCATATACTGTATGGAGCACCATGGTGAATAATATACTGTATGGAGCAGCACCATGGGGGCCCATATACTGTATGGAACAGCACCATGGGGGCCCATATACTGTATAGAGCAGCATCATGGGAGCTTATATACTGTATGGAGCAGCACCATGGGGGCCAATATGCTGTATGGAGAAGCACCATGGGGGCCAATATACTATATGGAGCAGAACCATGGGGGCCCATACACTGAATGGAGCAGCACCATGGGGGCCCATATACTGTATGGAGCAGCACCATGGGGGCCCATATACTGTATGGAACAGCATGATAGGGGCCCATATACTGTATGGAACAGCACCATGGGGGCCCATATACACTATGATACACAATGGAGCAGCACCAAGGGAGCCCATATACTGTAATTAGCTGTACCATAGGGGCCCATATATTGTATGGAGCTACACCATGGCGGCCCATATACTGTATGGAGCTGCACCATGGGGGCCCATATACTGTATGGAGGAGCACCATGGCGGGCCAATATACTGTATGGAGCAGCACCATGGGGGCCCCATACACTGTATGGAGCACCATGGAGGCTATATATTATATGGAACAGCACCAATGGGACCCAAATACTGTAGGGAGCAGCACCTTGGGGGCCATATACTGTATGGAGCAGCACCTTGGGGGCCATATACTGTATGGAGCAGCATCACAGGGGCCTATATACTGTATGGAGCAGAACCATTTGGCCCAAATACAGTAATGAGCTGCACCATGGGGGCCCATATACTGTATGGAGCTGCACCATGGGGGCCCTTATACTGTAATGATCAGCACCATGGGGGCCCATATACTGTATGCAGCAGCTCCATGGGGGCCCATATACTGTATGGAGTTGCACCAAGGGGGCCCATATATGTATGGAGCTGCACCATAGGGGCAATAAACTGTATGGAGCAGCACCATGGGGGCCCCTATACTGTATGGAGAAGCACCAAGGGGTCCACATACTGTATGGAGCAGCACCATGGGGCGCATATACTGTATGGAGCAGTACAATGGGGGCCAATATACTTTTTGGAGCAGCACCATGAGGGTCATATACTGAATGGAGCAGCACCATGGGGGCCATATACTGTATGGAGCAGCACCATGGGGGCCCATATACTGTATAGAGAAGCACCAAAGGGGCCAAAAACTGCATGGAGCAGCACCATGGGGCCCACATACTGTATAGAGCAGCACAATGGGTGCCAATATACTGTATGGAGCAGCACCATGGGGGCCCATATACTGTATGGAGCAGCACTATGGGGGCCAATATACTATATGGAAAAGCACCATGGGGGCCCATATACTGTATGGAGCAGCAAAATGGGGGCCCATAAACTCTATGGGGCTGCACCATGGTGGCCAATATACTGTATGAAGCAGCACCATTGGGACGCATATACTGTATGGGTCTGCACCATGGGGGCCAATATACTGTATGGAGCAGCACCATTGGGACGCATATACTGTATGGAGCTGCACCATGGGGGCCAAAATATTGTATGGAGCAGCACCATGGGGTCCCATATACTGTATGGAGCAGCACCATGGGGGCCCATATACTGTATGGTGCAGCACCATGGGGATCCATATACTGTAATGAGCTGCAACAAGGGGGCCCATATACTGTATGGAGCTGCACTATGGGGGCCCATATTCTGTATGGAGCTGCACCATGGGGGCCCATATACTGTAAAGAGCAGCACCATGGGGGCAATAAACTGTATGGAGGAGCACCATGGGGGCCCATATACTGTATGGAACAGCACCATGGGGGCCCATATACTGTATGGAACTTCACCATAGGGGCCATAAACTGTATGGAGCAGCACCATGGGAGCCCATATAGTGTATGGAGCAGCACCATGGGGGCCATATACTGTATGTAACAGCACCATAGTTGGCCCATATACTGTATGGAGCATCACCATGGGGGCCAATATGCTGTATGGAACAGCACCATGAGGGCCAATATACTGTATAGATCAGCACCATGGGGGCCAATATACTGTATGGAGCAGCACCATGGGGGCCAATATACTGTATGGAGCAGCACCATGGGGCCCATATACTGTATGGAGCAGCACCATGGTGGCTAATATACTGTATGGAACAGCACCATGGGGGCCCATATACTGTATGGAGCAGCACCATGGGGGCCATAAACTGTATGGAGCAGCACCATGGGGGCCCATATACTGTAATGAGCTGCAACATGGGGGCTCATATATTGTATGGAGCTGCATCATGTGGGCCCATATACTGTATGGAGCAGCACCATGGGTGCCCTTATACTGTATGGAGCAGCACCATGGGGGCCATAAATTGTATGGAGCAGCACCATGGGGGCCAATATACTGTATGGAGCAGCACCATGGGGGCCAATAGACTGTATGGAGCAGCACCATGGGGGCCCATATACTGTATGAAGCTGCACCATGGGGGCCCATAAACTGTATGGAGCTGCACTATCAGAGCCCATATACTGTATGGAGCAGCACCATGTGGGCCCATATACTGCATGGAGCAGCACCATGGGGACCCATAAACTGTATGGAGCAGCACCATAGGGGCCAATATACTATATGGAGCAGCACCATGGGGGCCAACATACTGCATGGAGCAGCACCATGGGGGCCCATATACTGTATGGAGCAGAACCATGGGGGCCCATATACTGTATGGAGCAGCACCATAGGGGCCAATATACTATATGGAGCTGCACCACGGAGGCCCATACACTGTATTGAGCAGCAACATGGGGGCCTATAAACTGTATGGAGCAGCACCATGGGGGCCATATACTGTATGGAGCAGCACCATGGGGGCCATATACTGTATAGAGCAGCACCATGGAGGCCCGTATACTGTATGGAGCAGCACCATGGGGGCCATATTCTGTTTGGAGCAGCACCATGGTGGCCATATACTGAATGGAGCAGCACCATGGGGGCACATATAATGAATGGAGCAGCACCATGGGGGCCAATATACTGTATAGATCAGCACCATGGGGGCCAATATACTGGCAGCACCATGGGGGCCCATATGCTGTATGGAGCAGCACCATGGGGGCCAATATGCTGTATGGAGCAGCACCATGGGGGCCAATATACTGTATAGATCAGCACCATTGGGGCCAATATACTGGCAGCACCATGGGGGCCCATATGCTGTATGGAGCAGCACGATGGGGGCCATAAACTTTATGGAGCAGCACCATGGGGGCCCATATACTGTAATGAGCTGCAACATGGGGGCCTATATACTGTATGGAGCTGCACCATGTTGGCCCATATACTGTATGGAGCAGCACCATGGGTGCCCATATACTGTATGGAGCAGCACCATGGGAGCCAATATACTGTAAGGAGCAGAACCATGGGGGCCAAGAGACTGTATGGAGCAGCACCATGTGGACCCATATACTGTATGGAGCTGCACGATGGGGGCCCATAAACTGTATGGAGCTGCACCATGAGAGCCCAAATACTGTATGGAGCAGCACCATGGGGGCCCATACACTGTATGGAGGAGCACCATGGGGGCCAATATACCGTATGGAGCAGCACCATGGGGGCCCATATAATGTATGGAGCAGCACCATGGGGGCCCATATACTGTATGGAGCAGCAACATGGGGGCCATATACTGTAGGGAGCAGCACCTTGGGGGCCATATACTGTATGGAGCAGCACCATAGGGGCCCATAAACTGTATGGAGCAACAACATGGGGGCCCATATACTGTACGGAGCAGCACCATGGGGGCCCATATACTGTATGGAGCAGCACCATGGGGGCACATATACTGTATGGAGCACCATGGAGGCTATATATTGTACGGAACAGCACCAATGGGACCCATATACTGTAGGGAGCAGCACCATGGGGGCCATATACTGTATGGAGCAGCACCATGTGGGCCCAAATACAGTAATGAGCTGCACCATGGGGGCCCACATACTGTATGGAGAAGCTCCATGGGGGCACATATACTGTATGGAGCAGCACCATGGGAGCCCATGTACTGTATGGAGCAGCACCATGAGGGCGATATACTGTATGGAGCAGCACTATGGGGGCCCCATATACTGTATGGAGCAGCACCATGGTGACAAATATACTGTATGGATCAGCACCATGGGGGCTCATATACTGTATGGAGCAGCACCATGGGGGCCCATATACTGTATGGAGCAGCATGATAGGGGCCCATATACTGTATGGAGCAGCACCATGGGGGGCCATATACACTATGATACACAATGGAGCAGCATCATGGGAGCCCATATACTGTAATTAGCTGTACCATACAGGCCCATATATTGTATGGAGCTACACCATGGCGGCCCATATACTGTATGGAGCTGCACCATGGGGGCCCATATACTGTATGGAGCAGCACCATGGCGGGCCAATATACTGTATGGAGCAGCACCATGGGGGCCCATATACTTTAATGAGCTGAACCATGGGGGCCCATATAGTGTAATGAACTGCACCATGGGAGCCCATATACTGTAATGAGCTGCACCATGTGGGCCCATATACTATATGGAGCAGCATCAACGGGGCCCATATACTGTAATGAGCTGCACTTGGGGGACCATATACTGTATGGAGCAGCACCATGGTCACTAATATACTGTATGAAGCAGCAACATGGGGGCCCATATACTGTATGGAGCAGCACCATGGGTGACCATATACTGTATGGAGAAGCACCATAGGGGCCCATATACTGTATGGAGCAGCACCATGGGGGCACTTATACTGTATGGAGCAGCAACATGGGGGCCCATATTCTGTATGGAGTAGAACCCTGGGGACCCTTTTACTGTAATGAGCAGCCACATGGAGGCCCATATACTGTAATAATCTGCATCATGGGGGCCCATGTACTGTATGGAGCAGCACAAATAGGCCAATAAACTGTATGGAGCAGCACCATAGGGGCCCAAATACTGTATGGAGTAGCACCATTGAGTCAATATACTGTCTGTAGCTGCACCATGGGGGCCCATAAACTGTATGGAGCAGCACATGGGGGCGCATATACTGTAGGGAGCAGCACCATGGGGGCCCATATACCATATGGAGCAGCATCATGGGGGCCCATTTAATGTATGGAGCAGCACCATGGGGGCCCATATACTGTATGGAGCAGCATCATGGGGGCCATATACTGTATTGAGCACCATGGTGGCTAATATACTGTATGGAACAGCACCATGAGGGCCCATATTCTGTATAAAGCAGCACCATGGGGGCCATATACTGTTTGGAGAAGCACCATGGGAGCCCATATACTGTATGGAGCAGCACCATGGGGCACATATACTGTTTGAAGCAGCACCATGGGGGCCATATACTGAATGGAGCAGCACCATGGGGGCCCATATACTGTATGAAGCAGCACCATGGGGGCCCATATACTGTAATTAGATGTACCATGGGGGCCCATATACAGTACTAAGCTGCACCATGGGGGCCCATATAATGTATGGAGCAGCACAATGGAGGCACATATACTGTATGGAGCAGCTACATGGGAGCCCATATCCAGCATGGAGTAGCACCATAGGGGCTCATATACTGTAATGAGCTGCACCATGGGGGCCCATATACTATATGATGCAGAACCATGGGGGCCCATATACTGTAACGAGCTGCACCATGGAGGCCCATATACTGTAATGAGTCGCACCATGGGGGCCCATATACTGTATGGAGCAGTACCATGGGGGCCAATATTCTGTATGGAGCAGCACCATAGGGGCCTATATACTGTAATGAGCTGCACATGGGGGCCAATATACTGTATGGAGCAGCACCATGGGGCCACATACACTGTATGGAGCAATATGTTGGCTAATATATTGTATGGAGCAGCAACATGGCGGCCCATATACTGTACGGAGCAGCAACATGGGGGCCATATACTGTATGGAGCAGCACCATGGCGGCCCATATACTGTACGGAGCAGCAACATGGGGGCCATATACTGTATGGAGCAGCAACATGGGGGCCATATACTGTATGGAGCAGCACAATAGGGGCCCATAAAATGTATGGAGCAACAACATGGGGGCCCATATACTGTATGGAGCAGTATCATGGGGGCCCATATACTGTATGGAGCAGCACCATGGGGGCCAATATACTGTATGGAGCAGCACCATGGGGACCCATATACTGTACGGAGCAGCAATATGGGGCCCATATACTGTATGGAGCACCATGGAGGCTATATATTGTATGGAACAGCAGCAATGGGACCCACATACTGTAGGGAGCAGCACCTTGGGGGCCATATACTGTATGGAGCAGCATCATAGGGGCCTATATACTGTATGGAGCAGCACCATGTGGGCCCAAATACAGTAATGAGCTGCACCATGGGGGCCCATATACTGTATGGAGAATCTCCATGGGGGAACATATACTGTATGGAGCAGCACTATGGGGGCCACATATACTGTATGGAGCAGCACCATGGTGACAAATATACTGTATGGAGCAGCACCATGGGGGCCCATATACTGTATGGAGCAGCACCATGGGGGCCCATATACTGTATGGAGCAGCACCATGGGGGCCCATATACACTATGATACACAATGGAGCAGCACCAAGGGAGCCCATATACTGTAATTAGCTGTACCATAGGGGCCCATATATTGTATGGAGCTACACCATGGCGGCCCATATACTGTATGGAGCTGCACCATGGGGGCCCATATACTGTATGGAGGAGCACCATGGCGGCCCAATATACTGTATGGAGCAGCACCATGGGGGCCCCATACACTGTATGGAGCACCATGGAGGCTATATATTATATGGAACAGCACCAATGGGACCCAAATACTGTAGGGAGCAGCACCTTGGGGGCAATATACTGAATGGAGCAGCATCACAGGGGCCTATATACTGTATGGAGCAGCACCATGTGGGCCCAAATACAGTAATGAGCTGCACCATGGGGGCCCATATACTGTATGGAGCTGCACCATGGGGGCCCTTATACTGTAATGATCAGCACCATGGGGGCCCATATACTGTATGCAGCAGCTCCATGGGGGCCCATATACTGTATGGAGTTGCACCATGAGGGCCCATATATGTATGGAGCTGCACCATGGGGGCCATAAACTGTATGGAGCAGCACCATGGGGGCCCCTATACTGTATGGAGAAGCACCAAGGGGTCCACATACTGTATGGAGCAGCACCATGGGGCCCATATACTGTATGGAGCAGTACAATGGGGGCCAATATACTTTTTGGAGCAGCATCATGAGGGTCATATACTGAATGGAGCAGCACCATGGGGGCCATATACTGTATGGAGCAGCACCATGGGGGCCCATATACTGTATAGAGAAGCACCAAAGGGGCCAAAAACTGCATGGAGCAGCACCATGGGGCCCACATACTGTATGGAGCAGCACAATGGGGGCCAATATACTGTATGGAGCAGCACCATTCGGGCCAATATACTGTATGGAGCAGCACCATGGGGGCCCATATACTGTATGGAGCAGCACTATGGGGGCCAATATACTGTATGGAAAAGCACCATGGGGACGCATATACTGTATGGAGCAGCAAAATGGGTGCCCATAAACTCTATGGGGCTGCACCACGGGGGCCAATATACTGTATGAAGCAGCACCATTGGGACGCATATACTGTATGGGGCTGCACCATGGGGGCCAATATACTGTATGAAGCAGCACCACTTGGACGCATATACTGTATGGAGCTGCACCATGGGGGCCAAAATATTGTATGGAGCAGCACCATGGGGTCCCATATACTGTATGGAGCAGCACCATGGGGGCCCATATACTGTATGGTGCAGCACCATGGGGATCCATATACTGTAATGAGCTGCAACAAGGGGGCCCATATACTGTATGGAGCTGCACTATGGGGGCCCATATTCTGTATGGAGCTGCACCATGGGGGCCCATATACTGTAAAGAGCAGCACCAGGGGAGCCCATATACTGTATGGAGCAGCACCATGGGGGCCATAAACTGTATGGAGCAGCACCATGGGGGTCAAAAAACTGTATAGAGCAGCACCAGAGGAGCCTATATACTGTATGGAGCAGCACCATGTGGGCCATAAAGTGTATGGGGCAGCATCATGGGGGCAATAAACTGTATGGAGGAGCACCATGGGGGCCCATATATTGTATGGAGCAGCACCATGGGGGCCCATATACTGTATGGAACAGCACCATGGGGGCCCATATACTGTATGGAACTTCACCATAGGGGCCATAAACCGTATGGAGCAGCACCATGGGAGCCCATATAGTGTATGGAGCAGCACCATGGGGGCCATATACTGTATGGAGCAGCACCATAGTTGGCCCATATACTGTATGGAGCAGCACCATGGGGGCCAATATGCTGTATGGAACAGCACCATGAGGGCCAATATACTGTATAGATCAGCACCATGGGGGCCAATATACTGTATGGAGCAGCACCATGGGGGTCAATATACTGTATGGAGCGGCACCATGGGGCCCATATACTGTATGGAGCAGCACCATGGTGGCTAATATACTGTATGGAGCAGCACCATGGGGGCCCATATACTGTATGGAGCAGCACCATGGGGGCCATAAACTGTATGGAGCAGCACCATGGGGGCCCATATACTGTAATGAACTGCAACATGGGGGCTCATATACTGTATGGAGCTACATCATGTGGGCCCATTTACTGTATGGAGCAGCACCATGGGTGCCCTAATACTGTATGGAGCAGCACCATGGGGGCCATAAATTGTATGGAGCAGCACCATGGGGGCCAATATACTGTATGGAGCAGCACAATGGGGGCCAATAGACTGTATGGAGCAGCACCATGGGGGCCCATATACTGTATGGAGCTGCACCATGGGGGCCCATATACTGTATGGAGCAGCACCATAGGGGCCAATATACTATATGGAGCAGCACCATGGGGGCCAACATACTGCATGGAGCAGCACCATGGGGGCCCATATACTGTATGGAGCAGCACCATAGGGGCCAATATACTATATGGAGCTGCACCACGGAGGCCCATACACTGTATTGAGCAGCAACATGGGGGCCTATAAACTGTATGGAGCAGCACCATGGGGGCCATATACTGTATGGAGGAGCACCATGGGGGCCATATACTGTATAGAGCAGCACCATGGAGGCCATATTCTGTTTGGAGCAGCACCGTGGTGGCCATATTCTGTTTGGAGCAGCACCATGGTGGCCATATACTGAATGGAGCAGTACCATGGGGGCACATATAATGAATGGAGCAGCACCATGGGGGCCAATATACTGTATAGATCAGCACCATGGGGGCCAATATACTGGCAGCACCATGGGGGCCCATATGCTGTATGCAGCAGCACCATGGGGGCCATATTCTGTTTGGAGCAGCACCATGGTGGCCATATACTGAATGGAGCAGCACCATGGGGGCACATATAATGAATGGAGCAGCACCATGGGGGCCAATATACTGTATAGATCAGCACCATGGGGGCCAATATACTGGCAGCACCATGGGGACCCATATGCTGTATGGAGCAGCACCATGGGGGCCTATATACTGTAATGAGCTGCACATGGGGGCAAATATACTGTATGGAGCAGCACCATGGGGCCACATACACTGTATGGAGCAATATGTTGGCTAATATATTGTATGGAGCAGCAACATGGGGGCCATATACTGTATGGAGCAGCACCATAGGGGCCCATATACTGTATAATGCAACACCATGGGAACCCATATACTGTACGGAGCAGCAATATGGGGCCCATATACTGTATGGAGCACCATGGAGGCTATATATTGTATGGAACAGCAGCAATGGGACCCACATACTGTAGGGAGCAGCACATTGGGGGCCATATACTGTGTGGAGCAGCATCATAGGGGCCTATATACTGTATGGAGCAGCACCATGTGGGCCCAAATACAGTAATGAGCTGCACCATGGGGGCCCATATACTGTATGAAGAATCTCCATGGGGGAACATATACTGTATGGAGCAGCACCATGGGAGCCCATATACTGTATGGAGCCGAACCATGGGGGCGATATACTGTATGGAGCAGCACTATGGGGGCCCCATATACTGTATGGAGCAGCACCATGGTGACAAATATACTGTATGGAGCAGCATGATAGGGGCTCATATACTGTATGGAACAGCACCATGGGGGCCCATATACACTATGATACACAATGGAGCAGCACCAAGGGAGCCCATATACTGTAATTAGCTGTACCATAGGGGCCCATATATTGTATGGAGCTACACCATGGCGGCCCATATACTGTATGGAGCTGCACCATGGGGGCCCATATACTGTATGGAGGAGCACCATGGCGGCCCAATATACTGTATGGAGCAGCACCATGGGGGCCCCATACACTGTATGGAGCACCATGGAGGCTATATATTATATGGAACAGCACCAATGGGACCCAAATACTGTAGGGAGCAGCACCTTGGGGGCCATATATTGTATGGAGCGGCATCACAGGGGCCTATATACTGTATGGAGCAGCACCATGTGGGCCCAAATACAGTAATGAGCTGCACCATGGGGGCCCATATACTGTATGGAGCTGCACCATGGGGGCCCTTATACTGTAATGATCAGCACCATGGGGGACCATATACTGTATGCAGCAGCTCCATGGGGGCCCATATACTGTATGGAGTTGCACCATGGGGGCCCATATATGTATGGAGCTGCACCATGGGGGCCATAAACTGTATGGAGCAGCACCATGGGGGCCCCTATACTGTATGGAGAAGCACCAAGGGGTCCACATACTGTATGGAGCAGCACCATGGGGCCCATATACTGTATGGAGCAGTACAATGGGGGCCAATATACTTTTTGGAGCAGCACCATGGGGGTCATATACTGAATGGAGCAGCACCATGGGGGCCATATACTGTATGGAGCAGCACCATGGGGGCCCATATACTGTATAGAGAAGCACCAAAGGGGCCAAAAACTGCATGGAGCAGCACCATGGGGCCCACATACTGTATGGAGCAGCACAATGGGGGCCAATATACTGTATGGAGCAGCACCATTCGGGCCAATATACTGTATGGAGCAGCACCATGGGGGCCCATATACTGTATGGAGCAGCACTATGGGGGCCAATCTTCACTGTCCTTTTAAAGGAATAGAGGAATCCAAGTTATCTGTAAACCGAAAGATTGTGAGGGAATATTTAGCTAACATAAATGAGTTCAAGTCTCCAGGTCCAGATGAATTACACCCCAGAGTACTGAAGGAGATCGTAGAAGAAATTTTAGAACCACTCTCCATAATCTTTGAAAATTCTTGGAGAACAGGAGAAGTCCCAGAAGACTGGAGAAGAGCAAATGTTGTTCCTATCTTCAAAAAGGGGAAGAAGGTGGACCCAGGGAACTATAGGCCGGTGAGTCTGACTTCTATACCAGGAAAGATCTTTGAACAAATTATTAAACAACATGTATGTAAGTACATGGATAAGAATGAAGTGATTAACCAGAGTCAGCATGGGTTTGTAACTAACAAGTCATGTCAGACTAACTTAATTTCCTTCTATGACAGAATCACTGACTGGGTGGATCAGGGAAATGCTGTAGATATAGTATATCTTGACTTCAGCAAAGCATTTGACAAAGTATCTCACACCATCCTTATTGAAAAAATGACCAAGTATGCAATGGACCAGGCAACTGTTAGGTGGATTCATAACTGGCTTAGTGATCGGACTCAAAGGGTGGTTGTAAATGGCTTCACATCCAGCTGGATGAATGTCTCAAGTGGGGTACCACAGGGCTCCGTCCTGGGACCTGTATTGTTCAACATCTTTATCAATGATTTAGATGAAGGAATTGAGGGTAAGCTGATTAAATTTGCTGATGACACAAAGCTAGGAGGGATAGCTAATACTAGAGAAGAGAGAGAGAGGATTCAAAAAGACCTAAATAAACTGGAGCAGTGGGCAGCAACCAACAGAATGGTTTTTAACAGGGAAAAATGCAAAGTACTACATCTGGGCAATAAAAATGAAAAAGCATATACAGAATGGGAGGAATAGAGCTAAGCAACAGTACATGTGAAAAAGACTTAGGTATACTAATAGATCATAGACTGAACATGAGTCAACAGTGTGATGCAGCAGCAAAAAAGGCAAATACAATTCTGGGATGTATTAACAGAAGCATACAGTCTAGATCACGTGAAGTAATTATCGGTCTTTACTCCTCTTTGGTCAGACCTCATCTGGAATACTGTGTACAGTTTTGGGCACCACATTTTAAAAAAGACATAGACAAACTGGAGCAAGTTCAGAGAAGAGCGACCAGAATGGTGACTGGTCTGCAAACCATGTCCTATGAGGAACGGTTGCAGGATTTGGGAATGTTTAGCTTGCAAAAAAGAAGACTGAGAGGAGACTTAATAGCTGTCTACAAATATGTCAAGGGCTGTCACATTGTAGAAGGATCATCTTTATTCTCATTTGCACAAGGAAAGACTAGAAGCAATGGGATGAAACTAAATGGGAGGAGACACAGATTAGATATTAGAAAAAACTTTTTGACAGTTAGGGTGATTAATGAGTGGAACAGGCTGCCACGAGAGGTGGTGAGTTCCCCTTCAATGGACGTCTTCAAACAGAGGCTGGACAGACATCTGTCTGAGATGATTTAGTGAATCCTGCTTTGAGCAGGGGGTTGGACCAGATGACCCAGGAGGTCCCTTCCAACTCTACCATTCTATGATTCTATGATTCTATGATATACTGTATGGAAAAGCACCATGGGGACGCATATACTGTATGGAGCAGCAAAATGGGTGCCCATAAACTCTATGGGGCTGCACCACGGGGGCCAATATACTGTATGAAGCAGCACCATTGGGACGCATATACTGTATGGGGCTGCACCATGGGGGCCAATATACTGTATGGAGCAGCACCATTGGGACGCATATACTGTATGGAGCTGCACCATGGGGGCCAAAATATTGTATGGAGCAGCACCATGGGGTCCCATATACTGTATGGAGCAGCACCATGGGGGCCCATATACTGTATGGTGCAGCACCATGGGGATCCATATACTGTAATGAGCTGCAACAAGGGGGCCCATATACTGTATGGAGCTGCACTATGGGGGCCCATATTCTGTATGGAGCTGCACCATGGGGGCCTATATACTGTAAAGAGCAGCACCAGGGGAGCCCATATACTGTATGGAGCAGCACCATGGGGGCCATAAACTGTATGGAGCAGCACCATGGGGGCCAAAAAACTGTATAGAGCAGCACCAGAGGAGCCTATATACTGTATGGAGCAGCACCATGTGGGCCATAAAGTGTATGGGGCAGCACCATGGGGGCAATAAACGGTATGAAGGAGTACCATGGGGGCCCATATACTGTATGGAACAGCACCATGGGGGCCCATATACTGTATGGAACTTCACCATAGGGGCCATAAACTGTATGGAGCAGCACCATGGGAGCCCATATAGTGTATGGAGCAGCACCATGGGGGCCATATACTGTATGTAACAGCACCATAGTTGGCCCATATACTGTATGGAGCAGCACCATGGGGGCCAATATGCTGTATGGAACAGCACCATGAGGGCCAATATACTGTATAGATCAGCACCATGGGGGCCAATATACTGTATGGAGCAGTACCATGGGGGCCAATATACTGTATGGAGCAGCACCATGGGGCCCATATACTGTATGGAGCAGCACCATGGTGGCTAATATACTGTATGGAGCAGCACCATGGGGGCCCATATACTGTATGGAGCAGCACCATGGGGGCCATAAACTGTATGGAGCAGCACCATGGGGGCCCATATACTGTAATGAGCTGCAATATGGGGGCTCATATACTGTATGGAGCTACATCATGTGGGCCCATATACTGTATGGAGCAGCACCATGGGTGCCCTTATACTGTATGGAGCAGCACCATGGGGGCCATAAATTGTATGGAGCAGCACCATGGGGGCCAATATACTGTATGGAGCAGCACAATGGGGGCCAATAGACTGTATGGAGCAGCACCATGGGGGCCCATATACTGTATGGAGCTGCACCATGGGGGCCCATAAACTGTATGGAGCTGCACCATGAGAGCCCATATACTGTATGGAGCAGCACCATGTGGGCCCATATACTGCATGGAGCAGCACCATGGGGACCCATATACTGTATGGAGCAGCACCATAGGGGCCAATATACTATATGGAGCAGCACCATGGGGGCCAACATACTGCATGGAGCAGCACCATGGGGGCCCATATACTGTATGGAGCAGCACCATAGGGGCCAATATACTATATGGAGCTGCACCACGGAGGCCCATACACTGTATTGAGCAGCAACATGGGGGCCTATAAACTGTATGGAGCAGCACCATGGGGGCCATATACTGTATAGAGCAGCACCATGGAGGCCATATTCTGTTTGGAGCAGCACCATGGTGGCCATATTCTGTTTGGAGCAGCACCATGGTGGCCATATACTGAATGGAGCAGCACCATGGGGGCACATATAATGAATGGAGCAGCACCATGGGGGCCAATATACTGTATAGATTAGCACCATGGGGGCCAATATACTGGCAGCACCATGGGGGCCCATATGCTGTATGGAGCAGCACCATGGGGGCCATATTCTGTTTGGAGCAGCACCATGGTGGCCATATACTGAATGGAGCAGCACCATGGGGGCACATATAATGAATGGAGCAGCACCATGGGGGCCAATATACTGTATAGATCAGCACCATGGGGGCCAATATACTGGCAGCCCCATGGGGGCCCATATGCTGTATGGAGCAGCACCATGGGGGCCAATATGCTGTATGGAGCAGCACCATGTAGGCCCAAATACAGTAATGAGCTGCACCATGGGGGCCCATATACTGTATGGAGAATCTCCATGGGGGAACATATACTGTATGGAGCAGCACCATGGGAGCCCATATACTGTATGGAGCAGCACCATGGGGGCGATATACTGTATGGAGCAGCACTATGGGGGCCCCATATACTGTATGGAGCAGCACCATGGTGACAAATATACTGTATGGAGCAGCACCATGGGGGCCCATATACTGTATGGAGCAGCACCATGGGGGCCCATATACTGTATGGAGCAGCATGATAGGGGCCCATATACTGTATGGAACAGTACCATGGGGGCCCATATACACTATGATACACAATGGAGCAGCACCAAGGGAGCCCATATACTGTAATTAGCTGTACCATAGGGGCCCATATATTGTATGGAGCTACACCATGGCGGCCCATATACTGTATGGAGCTGCACCATGGGGGCCCATATACTGTATGGAGGAGCACCATGGCGGGCCAATATACTGTATGGAGCTGCACCATGGGGGCCCATATACTGTATGGAGGAGCACCATGGCGGGCCAATATACTGTATGGAGGAGCACCATGGCGGGCCAATATACTGTATGGAGCACCATGGAGGCTATATATTATATGGAACAGCACCAATGGGACCCAAATACTGTAGGGAGCAGCACCTTGGGGGCCATATACTGTATGGAGCAGCATCACAGGGGCCTATATACTGTATGGAGCAGCACCATGTGGGCCCAAATACAGTAATGAGCTGCACAATGGGGGCCCATATACTGTATGGAGCTGCAACATGGGGGCCCTTATACTGTAATGATCAGCACCATGGGGGCCCATATACTGTATGCAGCAGCTCCATGGGGGCCCATATACTGTATGGAGTTGGACCATGGGGGCCAATATATGTATGGAGCTGCACCATGGGGGCCATAAACTGTATGGAGCAGCACCATGGGGGCCCATATACTGTATGGAGAAGCACCAAGGGGTCCACATACTGTATGGAGCAGCACCATGGGGCCCATATACTGTATGGAGCAGTACAATGGGGGCCAATATAATTTTTGGAGCAGCACCATGAGGGTCATATACTGAATGGAGCAGCACCATGGGGGCCATATACTGTATGGAGCAGCACCATTTGGGCCCATATACTGTATAGAGAAGCACCAAAGGGGCCAAAAACTGCATGGAGCAGCACCATGGGGCCCACATACTGTATGGAGCAGCACAATGGGGGCCAATATACTATATGGAGCAGCACCATTCGGGCCAATATACTGTATGGAGCAGCACCATGGGGGCCCATATACTGTATGGAGCAGCACTATGGGGGCCAATATACTGTATGGAAAAGCACCATGGGGACGCATATACTGTATGGAGCAGCAAAATGGGGACCCATAAACTCTATGGGGCTGCACCATGGGGGCCAATGTACTGTATGAAGCAGCACCATTGGGACGCATATACTGTATGGGGCTGCACCATGGGGGCCAATATACTGTATGGAGCAGCACCATTGGGACGCATATACTGTATGGAGCTGCACCATGGGGGCCAAAATATTGTATGGAGCAGCACCATGGGGTCCCATATACTGTATGGAGCAGCACCATGGGGGCCCATATACTGTATGGTGCAGCACCATGGGGATCCATATACTGTAATGAGCTGCAACAAGGGGGCCCATATACTGTATGGAGCTGCACTATGGGGGCCCATATTCTGTATGGAGCTGCACCATGGGTCCCATATACTGTAAAGAGCAGCACCAAGGGAGCCCATATACTGTATGGAGCAGCATCACAGGGGCCTATATACTGTATGGAGCAGCACCATGTGGGCCCAAATACAGTAATGAGCTGCACAATGGGGGCCCATATACTGTATGGAGCTGCACCATGGGGGCCCTTATACTGTAATGATCAGCACCATGGGGGCCCATAAACTGTATGCAGCAGCTCCATGGGGGCCCATATACTGTATGGAGTTGCACCATGGGAGCCAATATATGTATGGAGCTGCACCATGGGGGCCATAAACTGTATGGAGCAGCACCATGGGGGCCCATATACTGTATGGAGAAGCACCAAGGGGTCCACATACTGTATGGAGCAGCACCATGGGGCCCATATACTGTATGGAGCAGTACAATGGGGGCCAATATACTTTTTGGAGCAGCAGCATGAGGGTCATATACTGAATGGAGCAGCACCATGGGGGCCATATACTGTATGGAGCAGCACCATGGGGGCCCATATACTGTATAGAGAAGCACCAAAGGGGCCAAAAACTGCATGGAGCAGCACCATGGGGCCCACATACTGTATGGAGCAGCACAATGGGGGCCAATATACTATATGGAGCAGCACCATTCGTGCCAATATACTGTATGGAGCAGCACCATGGGGGCCCATATACTGTATGGAGCAGCACTATGGGGGCCAATATACTGTATGGAAAAGCACCATGGGGACGCATATACTGTATGGAGCAGCAAAATGGGGACCCATAAACTCTATGGGGCTGCACCATGGGGGCCAATGTACTGTATGAAGCAGCACCATTGGGACGCATATACTGTATGGGGCTGCACCATGGGGGCCAACATACTGTATGGAGCAGCACCATTGGGACGCATATACTGTATGGAGCTGCACCATGGGGGCCAAAATATTGTATGGAGCAGCACCATGGGGTCCCATATACTGTATGGAGCAGCACCATGGGGGCCCATATACTGTATGGTGCAGCACCATGGGGATCCATATACTGTAATGAGCTGCAACAAGGGGGCCCATATACTGTATGGAGCTGCACTATGGGGGCCCATATTCTGTATGGAGCTGCACCATGGGTCCCATATACTGTAAAGAGTAGCACCAAGGGAGCCCATATACTGTATGGAGCAGCACCATGGGGGCCAAAAACTGTATGGAGCAGCACCATGGGGGCCAAAAAACTGTATAGAGCAGCACCAGAGGAGCCTATATACTGTATGGAGCAGCACCATGTGGGCCATAAAGTGAATGGGGCAGCACCATGGGGGCAATAAACTGTATGGAGGAGCACCATGGGGGCCCATATACTGTATGGAACAGCACCATGGGGGCCCATATACTGTATGGAACTTCACCATAGGGGCCATAAACTGTATGGAGCAGCACCATGGGAGCCCATATAGTGTATGGAGCAGCACCATGGGGGCCATATACTGTATGTAACAGCACCATAGTTGGCCCATATACTGTATGGAGCAGCACCATGGGGGCCAATATGCTGTATGGAACAGCACCATGAGGGCCAATATACTGTATAGATCAGCACCATGGGGGCCAATATACTGTATGGAGCAGCACCATGGGGGCCAATATACTGTATGGAGCAGCACCATGGGGCCCATATACTGTATGGAGCAGCACCATGGTGGCTAATATACTGTATGGAGCAGCACCATGGGGGCCCATATACTGTATGGAGCAGCACCATGGGGGCCATAAACTGTATGGAGCAGCACCATGGGGGCCCATATACTGTAATGAGCTGCAACATGGGGGCTCATATACTGTATGGATCTGCATCATGTGGGCCCATATACTGTATGGAGCAGCACCATGGGTGCCCTTATAATGTATGGAGCAGCACCATGGGGGCCATAAATTGTATGGAGCAGCACCAAGGGGGCCAATATACTGTATGGAGCAGCACCATGGGGGCCAATAGACTGTATGGAGCAGCACCATGGGGGCCCATATACTGTATGGAGCTGCACCATGGGGGCCCATAAACTGTATGGAGCTGTACCATGAGAGCCCATATACTGTATGGAGCAGCACCATGTGGGCCCATATACTGTATGGAGCTGCACCATGGGGGCGCATAAACTGTATGGAGCTGTACCATGAGAGCCCATATACTGCATGGAGCAGCACCATGGGGACCCATATACTGTATGGAGCAGCACCATAGGGGCCAATATACTATATGGAGCAGCACCATGGGGGCCAACATACTGCATGGAGCAGCACCATGGGGGCCCATATACTGTATGGAGCAGCACCATAGGGGCCAATATACTATATGGAGCTGCACCACGGAGGCCCATGCACTGTATTGAGCAGCAACATGGGGGCCTATAAACTGTATGGAGCAGCACCATGGGGGCCATATACTGTATGGAGCAGCACCATGGGGGCCATATACTGTATAGAGCAGCACCATGGAGGCCCGTATACTGTATGGAGCAGCACCATGGGGGCCATATTCTGTTTGGAGCAGCACCATGGTGGCCATATACTGAATGGAGCAGCTCCATGGGGGCACATATACTGTATGGAGCAGCACCATGTGGACCCATAAACTGTAATGAACTTCACCATGGGGGCCATATACTGTATCGAGCAACACCATAGGGGCCATTATAGAGTATGGAGCAGCACCAAGGTGGCTAATAAACTGTATGTAGCAGCACCATGGGGGCCCATATACTGTAATGAGCAGCACCATGGGGACCCATATACAGTAATGAGCTGCACCATGGGGGCCCATATACTGTATGGAGCTGCACCATGGGGGCCCTTATACTGTAATGATCAGCACCATGGGGGCCCATATACTGTATGCAGCAGCTCCATGGGGGCCCATATACTGTATGGAGTTGCACCATTGGGGCCCATATATGTATGGAGCTGCACCATGGGGGTACATACTGTATGGAGCAGCACCACGGGGTTCCATATACTGTAATGAGCTGCACAATGGGGCCCATATACTGTAATGAGCTGCACCATGGGGGCCCATATACTGTATGGAGCAGAACCATGGGGGTCCAAATACTGTAATGAGCTGTACCATAGGGGCCCATATACTGTATAGAGCAGCACCATAGGGGCCCATATATTGTATGGAGCAGCAACATGGGGGCCCATATACTGTATGGAGCAGCACCATTGGGGCCATATACTGTATGGAGCAACACCATGGGGTCACATATACTATATGGAGCAGCACCATGGGGGCCCATATACAGAATAGAGCAGCACCATGGGAACGATTATACTGTATGTAGCAGCGCCATAGGGGCCCATATACTGTATGGAGCAGCACCATGGGGGCCCATATACTGTATAGAACAGCAACATGGGAGCCCTATATACTGTATTGAGCAGCACCATGGGGGCCTATATACTATATGGAGCTGCATCATGGGGGCCCATATACTGTATGGAGCAGCACCATAGGGGCCCAAATACTGTATGGAGCAGCACCATGGGGTCCCATATACTGTATGGATCAGCACCTTTGGGGCCATATATTGTATGGAGCAGCACTATGGGGGCCCATATGCAGTATGGAGCAGCACCATGGTGGCCAATATACTGTATGGAGCAGCACCATGGGGGCCCATAAACTGTATGAAGCAGCACCATGTGAGCCCATATACTGTAATGAGCTGAACATGGGGGCCCATAAACTATATGGAGCAGCATTATGGGGGCCCATATACTGTATGGAGTAGCACCATGGGAGCACATATACTGTATGGAGCAGCACCATAGGGGTCCATATACCATATGGAGCAGCACCATGGGGGTCCATATACTGTATGGAGCAGCACCATGGGGGCCCATAAACTGTATGGAGCAACAACATGGGGGCCCATATACTGTATGGAGCAGCACTATGGGGGCTCATATACTGTATGGGGCAGCACCATGGGGGCCCATATACTGTACGGAGCAGCAACATGGGGGCCCATATGCTGTATGGAGCAGCAACATGGGGGCCATATACTGTAGGGAGCAGCACCTTGGGGGCCATATACTGTATGGAGCAGCACCATAGGGGCCCATAAACTGTATGGAGCAACAACATGGGGGCCCATATACTGTATGGAGCAGCACCATGGGGGCCCATATACTGTATGGAGCAGCACCATGGGGGCACATATACTGTATGGAGCACCATGGAGGCTATATATTGTACGGAACAGCACCAATGGGACCCATATACTGTAGGAAGCAGCATCATAGTGGCCTATATACTGTATGGAGCAGCACCATGTGGGCCCAAATACAGTAATGAGCTGCACCATGGGGGCCCACATACTGTATGGAGAAGCTCCATGGGGGCACATATACTGTATGGAGCAGCACCATGGGAGCCCATATACTGTATGGAGCAGCACCATGAGGGCGATATACTGTATGGAGCAGCTCCATGGTGACAAATATACTGTATGGAGAAGCACCATGGGGGCTCATATACTGTATGGAGCAGCACCATGGGGGCCCATATACTGTATGGAGCAGCATGATAGGGGCCCATATACTGTATGGAGCAGCACCATGGGGGGCCATATACACTATGATACACAATGGAGCAGCACCATGGGAGCCCATATACTGTAATTAGCTGTACCATAGGGGCCCATATATTGTATGGAGCTACACCATGGCGGCCCATATACTGTATGGAGCAGCACTATGGGGGCCCATATACTTTAATGAGCTGAACCATGGGGGCCCATATACTGTAATGAACTGCACCATGGGAGCCCATATACTGTAATGAGCTGCACCAGGTGGGCCCATATACTATATGGAGCAGCATCAACGGGGCCCATATACTGTAATGAGCTGCACTTGGGGGACCATATACTGTATGGAGCAGCACCATGGTCACTAATATACTGTATGAAGCAGCAACATGGGGGCCCATATACTGTATGGAGCAGCACCATGGGGGCACTTATACTGTATGGAGCAGCACCATGGGGGCACTTATACTGTATGGAGCAGCAACATGGGGGCCCATATTCTGTATGGAGTAGAACCCTGGGGACCCTTTTACTGTAATGAGCAGCCACATGGAGGCCCATATACTGTATGGAGAAGCACCATAGGGGCCCATATACTGTATGGAGCAGCACCATAGGGGCCCATATACTGTATGGAGCAGCACCATGGGGGCACTTATACTGTATGGAGCAGCAACATGGGGGCCCATATTCTGTATGGAGTAGAACCCTGGGGACCCTTTTACTGTAATGAGCAGCCACATGGAGGCCCATATACTGTATGGAGAAGCACCATGGGGGCCCATATACTGTAATTAGATGTACCATGAAGGCCCATATACTGTAATGAACTGCACCATGGGAGCCCATATACTGTAATGAACTGCACCATGGGAGCCCATATAGTGTAATGAGCTGCACCATGTGGGCCCATATACTGTATGGAGCAGCATCAAAGGGGACCATATACTGTATGGAGCAGCAACATGGGGGCCCATATACTGTATGGAGAAGCACCATAGGGGCCCATATACTGTATGGAGCAGCACCATGGGAGCACATATACTGTTTGAAGCAGCACCATGGGGGCCATATACTGAATGGAGCAGCACCATGGGGGCCCATATACTGTATGAAGCAGCACCATGGGGGCCCATATACTGTAATTAGATGTACCATGGGGGCCCACATACAGTAATAAGCTGCACCATGGGGGCCCATATAATGTATGGAGCAGCACAATGGAGGCACATATACTATATGATGCAGAACCATGGGGGCCCATATACTGTAATGAGCTGCACCGTGGGGCCCATATACTGTAATGAGTCGCACCATGGGGTCCCATATACTGTATGGAGCAGTACCATGGGGGCCAATATTCTGTATGGAGCAGCACTATAGGGGCCTATATACTGTAATGAGCTGCACATGGGGGCCAATATACTGTATGGAGCAGCACCATGGGGCCACATACACTGTATGGAGCAATATGTTGGCTAATATATTGTATGGAGCAGCAACATGGGGGCCCATGTACTGTATGGAGCAGCACCATGGCGGCCCATATACTGTACGGAGCAGCAACATGGGGGCCATATACTGTATGGAGCAGCAACATGGGGGCCATATACTGTAGGGAGCAACACCTTGGGGGCCATATACTGTATGGAGCAGCAGTATAGGGGCCCATAAAATGTATGGAGCAACAACATGGGGGCCCATATACTGTATGGAGCAGCACCATGGGGGCCCATATACTGTATGGAGCAGCAACATGGGGGCCATTTACTGTAGGGAGCAGCAACATGGGGGCCATATACTGTATGGAGCAGCAACATGGGGGCCATATACTGTAGGGAGCAACACCTTGGGGGCCATATACTGTATGGAGCAGCATCATAGGGGCCCATAAAATGTATGGAGCAACAACATGGGGGCCCATATACTGTATGGAGCAGCAACATGGGGGCTAATATACTGTATGGAGCAGCACCATGGAGGCTATATATTGTATGGAACAGCACCAATGGGACCCACATACTGTAGGGAGCAGCACCTTGGGGTCCATATACTGTATGGAGCAGCATCATAGGGGCCTATAAACTGTATGGAGCAGCACCATGTGGGCCCAAACACAGTAATGAGCTGCACCATGGGGGCACATATACTGTATGGAGAATCTCCATGGGGGAACATATACTGTATGTAGCAGCACCATGGGAGCCCATATACTGTATGGAGCAGCACCATGGGGGTGATATACCGTATGGAGCAGCACTATGGGGGCCCCATATACTGTATGGAGCAGCACCATGGTGACAAATATACTGTATGGAGCAGCACCATGGGGGCCCATATACTGTATGGAGCAGCACCATGGGGGCCCATATACTGTATGGAGCAGCATGATAGGGGCCCATATACTGTATGGAACAGCACCATGGGGGCCCATATACACTATGATACACAATGGAGCAGCACCAAGGGAGCCCATATACTGTAATTAGCTGTACCATAGGGGCCCATATATTGTATGGAGCTACACCATGGCGGCCCATATACTGTATGGAGCAGCATGATAGGGGCCCATATACTGTATGGAGGAGCACCATGGCGGGCCAATATACTGTATGTAGCAGCACCATGGGGGCCCCATACACTGTATGGAGCACCATGGAGGCTATATATTATATGGAACAGCACCAATGGGACCCAAATACTGTAGGGAGCAGCACCATGGGGGCCATATACTGTATGGAGCAGCATCATAGGGGCCTATATACTGTATGGAGCAGCACCATGTGGGCCCAAATACAGTAATGAGCTGCACCATGGGGGCCCATATACTGTATGGAGAATCTCCATGGGGGCACATATACTGTATGGAGCAGCACCATGGGAGCCCATATACTGTATGGAGCAGCACCATGGTGACAAATATACTGTATGGAGCAGCACCATGGGGGCCCATATACTGTATGGATCAGCACCATGGGGGCCCATATACTGTATGGAGCAGCATGATAGGGGCCCATATACTGTATGGAACAGCACCATGGCGGCCCATATACTGTATGGAGCTGCACCATGGGGACCCATTTACTGTATGGAGCTGCACCATGGAAGGCCAATATACTGTATGGAGCAGCACCATGGGGGCCCATATACTTTAATGAGCTGAACCATGGGGGCCCATATACTGTAATGAACTGCACCATGGGAGCCCATATACTGTAATGAACTGCACCATGGGAGCCCATATAGTGTAATGAGCTGCACCATGTGGGCCCATATACTGTATGGAGCAGCATCAACGGGGCACATATACTGTAATGAGCTGCACTTGAGGGCCCATATACTGTGTGGAGCAGCATCAAAGGGGACCATATACTGTATGGAGCAGCAACATGGGGGCCCATATACTGTATGGAGAAGCACCATAGGGGCCCATATACTGTATGGAGCAGCACCATGGGGGCACTTATACTGTATGGAGCAGCACCATGGGGGCCCATATTCTGTATGGAGTAGCACTCAGGGGACCCTTTTACTGTAATGAGCAGAAACATGGGGGCCCATATACTGTAATAATCTGCATCATGGGGGCCCATATACTGTATGGAGCAGCACAAATAGGCCAATATACTGTATGGAGCAGCACCATAGGGGCCTAAATACTGAATGGAGTAGCACCATTGAGTCAATATACTGTCTGTAGCTGCACCATGGGGGCCCATAAACTGTATGGAGCAGCACGGGGGCTCATATACAGTAGGGACCAGCACCATGGGGGCCCATGTACAATATGGAGCAGTGCCATGGGGGCCCATATATTGTATGGAGCAGCACCATGGGGGCACATAAACTGTATGGAGCAGCATCATGGGGGCCATATACTGTATTGAGCACCATGGTGGCTAATATACTGCATGGAGCAGCACCATTTGAGCCCATATTCTGTATAAAGCAGCACCATGGGGGCCATATACTGTTTTGAGAAGCACCATGGGAGCCCATATACTGTATGGAGCAGCACCATGGGAGCACATATACTGTTTGAAGCAGCACCATGGGGGCCATATACTGTATGAAGCAGCACCATGTGGGCCCATATACTGTATGGAGCAGCACAATGGAGGCACATATACTGTAATGAGCTGCACCATGGGGGCCCATATACTATATGATGCAGAACCATGGGGGCCCACATACTGTAATGAGCTGCACCATGGGGCCCATATACTATAACGAGCAGCACCATAGGGGCCTATATACTGTAATGAGCTGCACATGGGGGCCAATATACTGTATGTAGCAGCACCATGGGGGCACATGCTCTGTATGGAGCAATATGTTGGCTAATATATTGTATGGAGCAGCAACATGGGGGCCTATATAGTGTATGGAGCTGCAACATGGGGGTCACTATACTTTATGAAGCAGCACCATGGGGCCATAAACTGTATAGAGCAGCACCATGCGGGCCCATATACTGTATAGATCAGCACCATAGGGGCCCATATACTGTACGGCGCAGCACAAAGGGGCCCCATATACTGTATAATGCAGCACCATGGGGGCACATATACTGTAACAAGCTGCAACATGGGGGCCATATACTGTATGGAGCAGCACCATGGGGGCCCATATACTGTATGGAGCAGCACCTTGGGGGCCATATACTGTAAAGAGCATCACCATGCCCCAAGACTGTATGGAGGAGCATCATGGTGGCTAATATACTGTATGGAGCAGCACCCCGGGGGCCCATATACTGTATGGAGTAGCACCATGGGGGCCAATATACTGTATGGAGCAGCACCATGGGGGCCAATATACTGTATGGAGCGGCACCATAGGGGCCCATATACTGTATGGAGTAGCACCATAGGGGCCCATATACTGTATGGAGCAGCACCATGGGGCCCAATATACTGTATGGCGCAGCACCATGGGGGCCCAAATAGTGTAATGAGCTGCACCATGGGGGCCCATATACTGTATGGAGAAGCTCCATGGGGGCACATATACTGTATGGAGCAGCACCATGGGAGCCCATATACTGTATGGAGCAGCACCATGGGGGCCATATACTGTATGGAGCAGCACCATGGGAGCCCATATACTGTATGGTGCAGCATCATAGGGGCCCATATACTGTATGGATCAGCACCATGGGGGCCCATATACACTATGATACACTATGGAGCAGCACCATGGGAGCCCATAAATTGTAATTAGCTGTTCCATATGGGCCCATATACTGTTTGGAGCTGCACCATGGCGGCCCATATACTGTATGGAGCTGCACCATGGGGGCCCATATACTGTATGGAGCAGCACCATGGGGGCCCATATACTTTAATGAGCTGAACCATGAGTGCCCATATACTGTAATGAGCTGCCCCATGGGAACCCATATACTATAATGAGCTGCACCATGTGGGCCCATATACTGTATGAAGCAGCATCAGAGGGGCCCATATACTGTAAAGAGCTGCACTTGGGGGCCCATATACTGTGTGGAGCAGCATCAAAGGGGACCATATACTGTATGGAGCACCATGGTCACTAATATACTGTATGAAGCAGGAACATGGGGGCCCTTATACTGTATGGAGAAGCACCATAGGGGCCCATATCCTGTATGGAGCAGCACCATGGGGGCCCTTATACTGTATGGAGCAGTACCATGGGGGCCCATATTCTGTATGGAGTAGCACCATGGGGACCCTTTTACTATAATGAGCAGCACCATGGGGGCCAGTATACTGTAATAAGCTGCATCATGGGGGCCCATATACTCTATGGAGCAGCACAATGGGGCCAATATACTGCATGGAGCAGCACCATAGGGGCCCAAATACTGTATGGAGTAGCACCATGGAGGCAATATACTGTCTGTAGCTGCACCATGGGGGCCCATAAACTGTATGGAGCAGCACATGGGGGCGCATATACTGTATGGATCAGCACCATGGGGGCCCATATACTTTATGGAGCAGCATCATGGGGGCCATATACTGTATTGAGCACCATGGTGGCTAATAAATTGCATGGAGCAGCACCATGTGGGCCCATATTCTGTATAAAGCAGCACCATGGGGGCCATATACTGTTTGGAGAAGCACCATGGGAGCCCATATACTTTATGGAGCAGCACCATGGGGGCCATATACTGAATGGAGCAGCACCATGGGGGCCCATATACTGTATGGAGCAGCACCATGGGGGCCATATACTGAATGGAGCAGCACCATGGGGGCCCATATACTGTATGGAGCAGCACCATGAGTGCCCATATACTGTAATTAGATGCACCATGGGGGCCCATATACAGTAATTAGCTGCACCATGGGGGCCCATAGACTGTATGGAGCAGCACAATGGAGGCACATATACTGTATGGAGCAGCTCCATGGGAGCCCATATCCAGCATGGAGTAGCACCATAGGGGCACATATACTGTAATGAGCTGCACCATGGGGGCCCATATACTATATGAAGCAGAACCATGGGGGCCCATATACTGTAATGAGCTGCACCATTGGGCCCATATACTGTAACGAGCTGCACCATGGGGGCCCATATACTGTAATGATTTGCACCATGGGGGCCCATATAATGTATGGAGCAGTACCATGGGGGCCAATATTCTGTATGGAGAAGCACCATATGGGCCTATATACTGTAATGAGCTGCACATGGCGGCTCATATACTGTATGGAGCAGCAACATGGGGGCCCATATAGTGTATGGAGCTGCAACATGGGGGTCACTGTACTTTATGGAGAAGCACCATGGAGGCCAAATATTGTATGGAGCAGCACCATGGGGGCACATATACTGTAAGGAGCAGCACCATGGAGGCCAAATATTGTATGGAGCAGCACCATGGGGGCCCATATACTGTATGGATGAACACCATAGGGGCCCATATACTGTATGGAGCAGCACAATGGGGGCCCATATACTGCATAATGCAGCACCATGGGGGCACATATACTGTAACAAGCTGCAACATGGGGGCCATATACTGTATGGAGCAGCACCATGGAGGCCATATATTGTATGGAGCAGCACCATGGGGGCCCATATACTGTATGGATCAACACCATAGGGGTCCATATACTGTATGGAGCAGCACAATGGGGGCCCATATACTGTAACAAGCTGCAACATGGGGGCCATATACTGTATGGAGCAGCACCATGGAGTCCATAAATTGTATGGAGCAGCACCATGGGGGCCCAGATACTGCATGGATCAACACCATAGGGGCCCATATACTGTATGGAGCAGCACAATGGGGGCCCATATACTGCATAATGCAGCACCATGGGGGCACATATACTGTAACAAGCTGCAACATCGGGGCCCATATACTGTATGGAGCAGCACCTTGGGGGCCAAAAACTGTATAGAGCATCACCATGCACCCATATACTGTATGGAAGAGCATCATGGTGGCTAATATACTGAATGGGGCAGCACCCCGTGGGCCCATATACAGTATGGAGCAGCACCATGGGGGCCTATATACTGTATGGAGCAGCACCATAGGGGCCCATATACTTTAAGGAGTTGCACCAAAGGGGCCCATATACTGTATGGAGCAGCACCATGGGAGCCCATATACTGTATGGAGCAGCATCATGGGGGCCCATATACTGTATGGAGCAGCAACATGGGGGCCCATATACTGTATGGACCAGCACCATGGGGGCCATATACTGTATGGAGCAGCACCATGGGGGTTCATATACTGTATGGAGCAGCACCATGGGGGCCCATACACTGTATGCAGCAGCACCATGGGGGCCCATATTCTGTATAGAGCAGCACCATAGGGGCCCATATACTGTATGGAGCAGCACCATGGGGGCCCATACACTGTACAGAGCAGCACCATGGGAGCCCATATACTGTATGGAGCAGCACCATGGGGGTTCATATGCTGTATGGAGCAGCACCATGGGAGCCTATATCCTGTATGGAGTAGCAATATGGGGGCCATATACTGTATGGATCAGCACCTTGGGGGCCATAAACTTTTTGGAGCAGCACCATGGGGGCCCATATACTGTATGGAGCAGCACCATGGTGGCTTTTATACTGTATGGAGCAGCACCATTGGGTCCCATATACTGTATGCAGCAGCACCATGGGGGCCCATATTCTGTATAGAGCAGCACCATAGGGGGCCCATATACTGTATGGAGCAGCACCATAGGGGCCCATATACTGTATGGAGCAGCACCATGGGGGCCCGTATACTGTTTGGAGCAGCACCATGTTGGCCAATATACTGTATGGATCAGCACCCTGGGGTCCAATATACTGTAATGAACAGCACCATGGGGGCCATACACTGTAATAAGCTGCATCATGGGGGCCCATATACTGTATGGAGAACCACAGTGGGGCCAATATACTGTATAGACCAGCACCATAGGGGCCCATATACTGTTTGGAGTAGCACCATGGAGGCCATATACTGTTTGGAGCTGCACCATGGGGGCCCAAAAACTTTATGTAGCAGCACCATGGGGGTGCATATACTGAATGGAGAAGCACCATGGGGGCCCATATACTCTATGGAGCAGCACCATGGGGCCAATATACCATATGGAGCAGCGCCATGGGGGCTCATATACTGTATGGAGCAGCATCATGGGGGCCCATATACTGTATGGAGCAGCATCATGGGGGCCATATACTGAATGGAGCAGCACCATGGGGGCCCATATACTGTATGGAGCAGCACCATAGGGGCCCATATACTGTATAATGCAACACCATGGTGGCCCATATACTGTAACAAGCTGCAACATTGGGTTCATATACTGTATGGAGCAGCACCATAAGGGCCATATACTGTATGGAGCAGAACCATAGTGGCTAATATACTGAATGGAGCTGCCCCTTGGGGGCCCGTATACTGTATGGAGCACCACCATGGGGGCCCATAAACTGTATGGAGCACCATGGTGGCTAATATACTGTATGGAGCAGCAACATGGTGGCTATATACTGTTTGGAGCAGCACCATAGGGGCTCATATACTGTATGGAGCAGCACCATGGGAGCCCATATACTGTATGGAGCAGCACCATGGGAGCCCATATACTGTATGGAGCAGCACCATGGGGGCACATATAATGTATGGAGCAGTACCATGGGGGCCCATATACTGTAACAAGCTGCAACATGGGGGCCATATACTTTATGGAGCAGCACTATGGGGGCCCATATACTGTATGTAGCAGCATCTTGGGGGCAATGTACTGTATGGAGCAGCAACATGGGGGCCATATACTGTATGGAGCAGCACTATAGGGGCCCAAATACTGTATGGAGCAGCAACATGGAGGCCCATATACTGTATGGAGCAGCACCATGGGGGCCCATATATTGTAATGAGCAGCACCATGGGGGCCCATATACTGTAATGAGCTGCACCATGGGGGCCCATATACTGTATGGAGCTGCACCATGGGGGCCCATATACTGTATGGAGAAGCACCATAGGTGCCCATATACTGTATTGAGCTGCACCATGGGGGGCCATATACTGTATGGAGCAGCATCATGGGGGCCCATATACTGTATGGAGCACCATGGTGGGTAATATACTGTATGGAGCAGCACACTGGGGACCCATATACTGTATGGAGCACCATGGTGGGTAATATACTGTATGGAGCTGCACCATGGGGGCCCATATACTGTATGGAGCAGCACCATGGTTGCCCATATTCTGTATGGAGCAGCACCATGGGGTTCAATATACTGTATGGAGCAGCACCATGGGGGCCCACATACTGTATGGAGCAGCACCATGGGGGCCCATATACTGTATGGAGCAGCACCATGGGGGCCAATATACTGTATGGAGCAGCACCATGGGGGCCCATATACTGTAATAAGCTGCATCATGGGGGCCCATATACTGTATGGAGCACCACAGTGGGGCCAATATACTGTATAGACCAGCACCATAGGGGCCCATATACTGTTTGGAGTAGCACCATGGAGGCCATATACTGTTTGGAGCTGCACCATGGGGGCCCAAAAACTTTATGTAGCAGCACCATGGGGGTGCATATACTGTATGGAGAAGCACCATGGGGGCCCATATACTGTATGGAGCAGCACCATGGGGGGCAATATACTGTATGGATCAGCACCATGAGGCCTATATACAGTATGGAACACAATGGTGGCTAATATACTATATGGAGCAGCACCATGGGGGCCCACATACAGTATGGAGCAGCACCATGGGGGCCCATACACTGTATGGAGCAGCACCATGGAGGCCATATACTGTATCGATCTGCACCGTGGGGGTCCAATATACTGTTTGGATCAGCACGATGGGGGCCCATATACTGTATGGAGCAGCACCATGGGGGCCCATATACTGTATGGAGCAGCACCATGGGGGCCCATATACTGTATGGAGCAGCACCATGGTGGCTAATATACTGTATGGAGCTGCACCATGGGGGCCAATAAACTGTATGGAGCAGCACCATGGGGGCCCATAAACTGTATGGAGTAGCACAACGGGGGCCCATATACTGTATAAATTATTACCATGGTGGCCATATACTATATGGAGCCGCACCATTGGGGCCCATATACTGTATGGAGCAGCACCATGCGGGCACATTTACTTCATGGAGCAGCACCATGGGGGCCAAATATACTGTATGGAGTAGCACCATGGGGGCCCATGTACTGTATGGAGCAGCACCATAGGGGCCCATATACTCTATGGAGCAGCACCATGGGGGCCCATATACTGTATGGAGCAGCACCATGGGGGCCAATAAACTGTATGGAGCAGCACCATGGGGGCCCATATACTGTAATTAGTGGCATCATGGGGGCCCATATACTGTATGGAGCAGCACCATGGGGGCCATATACTGTATGGAGCAGCACCATTGTGGCTAATATACTGTATGGAGCAGCACCATGGGGGCCCATATACTGTATGGAGCAGCACCATGGGGGCCCATATACTATATTGAGAAGCATTATGGTGGCTCATATTCTGTATGGAGCAGTACCATGGGTGCCCATATACTGTAATAAGCTGAACCATGGGGCCCATATGCTGTATGTAGCAGCGCCATGGGGACCATATACTGTATGGAGCAGCACCATGGGGGCCCATATACTATATGGAGAAGCATTATGGTGGCCCATATTCTGTATGGAGCAGTACCATGGGTGCCCATATACTGTAATAAGCTGAACCATGGGGCCCATATGCTGTATGTAGCAGCACCATGGGGGCCATATACTGTATGGAGCAGCACCATGGGGGCCCATATAATGTATGGACAGCACCATGGGGGCCCATATACTGTAATGAGCTGTACCATGGAGGCCCATATACTGTAATGAGTTGCACCATCTGGGCCCATATACTGTAATGAGCTGCACCATGGGGGGGCCTATATACTGTATGTAGCAGCACCATGGGGGCCATATATTGTATGGATCAGCACAATGGGGGCCCATATACTGTATGGAGCTGCACCATGGGGGCCCATATACTGTAATGAGCTGCACCATGGGGGCCCATATACTGTATGGAGCAGCATCATGGGGGCCCATATACTGTATGGAGCAGCACCATGGCGGCCCATATACTGTATGGAGCTGCACCATGGGGGCCCATATACTGTATGGAGCAGCACCATGGAAGGCCAATATACTGTATGGAGCAGCACCATGTGGGCCCATATACTTTAATGAGCTGAACCATGGGGGCCCATATACTGTAATGAACTGCACCATGGGAGCCCATATACTGTAATGAGCTGCACCATGTGGGCCCATATACTGTATGGAGCAGCATCAACGGGGCGCATATACTGTAATAAGCTGCACTTGAGGGCCCATATACTGTGTGGAGCACTATGGTCACTAATATACTGTATGGAGCAGCACCATGGGGGCCCATATACTGTATGGAGAAGCACCATATGGGCCCATATACTGTATGGAGCAGCACCATGGGGGCACTTATACTGTATGGAGCAGCACCATGGGGGCCCATATTCTGTATGGAGTAGCACTCAGGGGACCCTTTTACTGTAATGAGCAGAAATATGGGGGCCCATATACTGTAATAATCTGCATCATGGGGGCCCATATACTGTATGGAGCAGCACAAATAGGCCAATATACTGTATGGAGCAGCACCATAGGGGCCCAAATACTGAATGGAGTAGCACCATTGAGTCAATATACTGTCTGTAGCTGCACCATGGGGGCCCATAAACTGTATGGAGCAGCACATGGGGGCTCATATACAGTAGGGAGCAGCACCATGGGGGCCCATGTACAATATGGAGCAGTGCCATGGGGGCCCATATATTGTATGGAGCAGCACCATGGGGGCACATAAACTGTATGGAGCAGCATCATGGGGGCCATATACTGTATTGAGCACCATGGTATCTAATATACTGCATGGAGCAGCACCATTTGAGCCCATATTCTGTATAAAGCAGCACCATGGGGGCCATATACTGTTTTGAGAAGCACCATGGGAGCCCATATACTGTATGGAGCAGCACCATGGGAGCACATATACTGTTTGAAGCAGCACCATGGGGGCCATATACTGTATGAAGCAGCACCATGTGGGCCCATATACTGTATGGAGCAGCACAATGGAGGCACATATACTGTAATGAGCTGCACCATGGGGGCCCATATACTATATGATGCAGAACCATGGGGGCCCACATACTGTAATGAGCTGCACCATGGGGCCCATATACTGTAACGAGCAGCACCATAGGGGCCTATATACTGTAATGAGCTGCACATGGGGGCCAATATACTGTATGTAGCAGCACCATGGGGGCACATGCTCTGTATGGAGCAATATGTTGGCTAATATATTGTATGGATCAGCAACATGGCGGCCCATATACTGTACGGAGCAGCAACATGGGGGTCACTATACTTTATGAAGCAGCACCATGGGGCCATAAACTGTATAGAGCAGCACCATGCGGGCCCATATACTGTATAGATCAGCACCATAGGGGCCCATATACTGTACGGCGCAGCACAAAGGGGCCCCATATACTGTATAATGCAGCACCATGGGGGCACATATACTGTAACAAGCTGCAACATGGGGGCCATATACTGTATGGAGCAGCACCATGGGGGCCCATATACTGTATGGAGCAGCACCTTGGGGGCCATATACTGTAAAGAGCATCACCATGCCCCAAGACTGTATGGAGGAGCATCATGGTGGCTAATATACTGTATGGAGCAGCACCCCGGGGGCCCATATACTGTATGGAGCAGCACCATGGGGGCCAATATACTGTATGGAGCGGCACCATAGGGGCCCATATACTGTATGGAGTAGCACCATAGGGGCCCATATACTGTATGGAGCAGCACCATGGGGCCCCATATACTGTATGGAGCAGCACCATGGGGGCCCAAATAGTGTAATGAGCTGCACCATGGGGGCCCATATACTGTATGGAGAAGCTCCATGGGGGCACATATACTGTATGGAGCAGCACCATGGGAGCCCATATACTGTATGAAGCAGCACCATGGGGGCCATATACTGTATGGAGCAGCACCATGTGGGCACATATACTGTACAGAGCAGCACCATGGGAGCCCATATACTGTATGGTGCAGCATCATAGGGGCCCATATACTGTATGGATCAGCACCATGGGGGCCCATATACACTATGATACACTATGGAGCAGCACCATGGGAGCCCATAAATTGTAATTAGCTGTTCCATATGGGCCCATATACTGTTTGGAGCTGCACCATGGCGGCCCATATACTGTATGGAGCTGCACCATGGGGTCCCATATACTGTATGGAGCAGCAACATGGGGGTCCATATACTGTAATGAGCTGCCCCATGGGAACCCATATACTATAATGAGCTGCACCATGTGGGCCCATATACTGTATGAAGCAGCATCAAGGGGGCCCATATACTGTAAAGAGCTGCACTTGGGGGCCCATATACTGTGTGGAGCAGCATCAAAGGGGACCATATACTGTATGGAGCACCATGGTCACTAATATACTGTATGAAGCAGGAACATGGGGGCCCTTATACTGTATGGAGAAGTACCATAGGGGCCCATATCCTGTATGGAGCAGCACCATGGGGGCCCATATTCTGTATGGAGTAGCACCATGGGGACCCTTTTACTATAATGAGCAGCACCATGGGGGCCAATATACTGTAATAAGCTGCATCATGGGGGCCCATATACTGTATGGAGCAGCACAATGGGGCCAATATACTGCATGGAGCAGCACCATAGGGGCCCAAATACTGTATGGAGTAGCACCATGGAGGCAATATACTGTCTGTAGCTGCACCATGGGGGCCCATAAACTGTATGGAGCAGCACATGGGGGCGCATATACTGTATGGATCAGCACCATGGGGGCCCATATACTTTATGGAGCAGCATCATGGGGGCCATATACTGTATTGAGCACCATGGTGGCTAATAAATTGCATGGAGCAGCACCATGTGGGCCCATATTCTGTATAAAGCAGCACCATGGGGGCCATATACTGTTTGGAGAAGCACCATGGGAGCCCATATACTATATGGAGCAGCACCATGGGAGCCATATACTGAATGGAGCAGCACCATGGGGGCCCATATACTGTATGGAGCAGCACCATGGGGGCCATATACTGAATGGAGCAGCACCATGGGGGCCCATATACTGTATGGAGCAGCACCATGTGTGCCCATATACTGTAATTAGATGCACCATGGGGGCCCATATACAGTAATTAGCTGCACCATGGGGGCCCATAGACTGTATGGAGCAGCACAATGGAGGCACATATACTGTATGGAGCAGCTCCATGGGAGCCCATATCCAGTATGGAGTAGCACCATAGGGGCACATATACTGGAATGAGCTGCACCATGGGGGCCCATATACTATATGAAGCAGAACCATGGGGGCCCATATACTGTAATGAGCTGCACCATTGGGCCCATATACTGTAACGAGCTGCACCATGGGGGCCCATATACTGTAATGATTTGCACCATGGGGGCCCATATACTGTATGGAGCAGTACCATGGGGGCCAATATTCTGTATGGAGAAGCACCATATGGGCCTATATACTGTAATGAGCTGCACATGGCGGCTCATATACTGTATGGAGCAGCAACATGGGGGCCCATATAGTGTATGGAGCTGCAACATGGGGGTCACTGTAGTTTATGGAGAAGCACCATGGAGGCAAAATATTGTATGGAGCAGCACCATGGGGTCACATATACTGTAAGGAGCAGCACCATGGAGGCCAAATATTGTATGGAGCAGCACCATGGGGGCCCATATACTGTATGGATAAACACCATAGGGGCCCATATACTGTATGGAGCAGCACAATGGGGGCCCATATACTGCATAATGCAGCACCATGGGGGCACATATACTGTAACAAGCTGCAACATGGGGGCCATATACTGTATGGAGCAGCACCATGGAGGCCATATATTGTATGGAGCAGCACCATGGGGGCCCATATACTGTATGGATCAACACCATAGGGGCCCATATACTGTATGGAGCAGCACAATGGGGGCCCATATACTGCATAATGCAGCACCATGGTGGCACATATACTGTAACAAGCTGCAACATGGGGGCCATATACTGTATGGAGCAGCAAAATGGAGGCCATATATTGTATGGAGCAGCACCATGGGGGCCCATATACTGTATGGATCAACACCATAGGGGTCCATATACTGTATGGAGCAGCACAATGGGGGCCCATATACTGTAACAAGCTGCAACATGGGGGCCATATACTGTATGGAGCAGCACCATGGAGTCCATAAATTGTATGGAGCAGCACCATGGGGGCCCAGATACTGCATGGATCAACACCATAGGGGCCCATATACTGTATGGAGCAGCACAATGGGGGCCCATATACTGCATAATGCAGCACCATGGGGGCACATATACTGTAACAAGCTGCAACATCGGGGCCCATATACTGTATGGAGCAGCACCTTGGGGGCCAAAAACTGTATAGAGCATCACCATGCACCCATATACTGTATGGAAGAGCATCATGGTGGCTAATATACTGAATGGGGCAGCACCCCGTGGGCCCATATACAGTATGGAGCAGCACCATGGGGGCCTCTATACTGTATGGAGCAGCACCATAGGGGCCCATATACTTTAAGGAGTGGCACCAAAGGGGCCCATATACTGTATGGAGCAGCACCATGGAAGCCCATATACTGTATGGAGCAGCATCATGGGGGCCCATATACTGTATGGACCAGCACCATAGGGGCCAATATACTGTATGGAGCAGCACCATGTGGGCACATATACTGTATGGAGCAGCACCATGGGGGCCCATACACTGTACAGAGCAGCACCATGGGAGCCCATATACTGTATGGAGCAGCACCATGGGGGTTCATATACTGTATGGAGCAGCACCATTGGGGCCATATACTGTATGGAGCAGCACCATGTGGGCACATATACTGTATGGAGCAGCACCATGGGGGCCCATACACTGTACAGAGCAGCACCATGGGAGCCCATATACTGTATGGAGCAGCACCATGGGGGCCCATATACTGTATGGAGCAGCATCATGGGGGCCCATATACTGTATGGAGCAGCAACATGGGGGCCCATATACTGTATGGACCAGCACCATGGGGGCCATATACTGTATGGAGCAGCACCATGTGGGCACATATACTGTATGGAGCAGCACCATGGGGGCCCATACACTGTACAGAGCAGCACCATGGGAGCCCATATACTGTATGGAGCAGCACCATGGGGGTTCATATACTGTATGGAGCAGCACCATGGGGGCCCATACACTGTATGCAGCAGCACCATGGGGGCCCATATTCTGTATAGAGCAGCACCATAGGGGCCCATATACTGTATGGAGCAGCACCATGGGGGCCCATACACTGTACAGAGCAGCACCATGGGAGCCCATATACTGTATGGAGCAGCACCATGGGGGTTCATATACTGTATGGAGCAGCACCATGGGAGCCTATATCCTGTATGGAGTAGCAACATGGGGGCCATATACTGTATGGATCAGTACCTTGGGGGCCATAAACTTTTTGGAGCAGCACCATGGGGGCCCATATACTGTATGGAGCAGCACCATGGTGGCTTTTATACTGTATGGAGCAGCACCATTGGGTCCCATATACTGTATGCAGCAGCACCATGGGGGCCCATATTCTGTATAGAGCAGCACCATAGGGGGCCCATATACTGTATGGAGCAGCACCATAGGGGCCCATATACTGTATGGAGCAGCACCATGGGGGCCCATATACTGTTTGGAGCAGCACCATGGTGGCCAATATACTGTATGGATCAGCACCCTGGGGTCCAATATACTGTAATGAACAGCACCATGGGGGCCATACACTGTAATAAGCTGCATCATGGGGGCCCATATACTGTATGGAGAACCACAGTGGGGCCAATATACTGTATAGACCAGCACCATAGGGGCCCATATACTGTTTGGAGTAGCACCATGGAGGCCATATACTGTTTGGAGCTGCACCATGGGGGCCCAAAAACTTTATGTAGCAGCACCATGGGGGTGCATATACTGAATGGAGAAGCACCATGGGGGCCCATATACTCTATGGAGCAGCACCATGGGGCCAATATACCATATGGAGCAGCGCCATGGGGGCTCATATACTGCATGGAGCAGCATCATGGGGGCCCATATACTGTATGGAGCAGCATCATGGGGGCCATATACTGAATGGAGCAGCACCATGGGGGCACATATTCTGTATAAAGCAGCACCATGTGGGCCATATACAGCTTGGAGAAGCACCATGCGGGCCCATATACTGTAATGAGCTGCACCATGGGGGGCCATATACTGTAATTAGCTGCACAATGGGGGCAAATATATTGTATGGAGCAGCACCATGGGAGCCCATATACTGTATGGAGCAGCGACATGGTGGCTAATATACTGCATGCAACAGCCCTATGGCGGCCTATATACTGTGATTAGGTGCACCATGGGGGCCCATATACTGTAATGAGCTGCACCATGGCGGCCCATATACTGTATGGAGCAGCACCATGGAGCCCCATATACTGTATGGAGCAGCACCATGGGGGCCCATATACTATATGAAGCAGAACAATGGGGGCCCATATTCTGTAATGAGCTGCACCATGGGGGCCCATATACTGTAATGAGATGCCCCATGGGGCCCATATACTGTAATGAGTTGCACCATGAGAGCCCATATACTGTATGGAGCAGTTCCAGGGGGGCCAATATTCTGTATGGAGCAGCACCAGAGCAGCCCAGATACTGTAATGAGCTGCACATGGGGGCCCATATACTGTATGGAGCAGCATCATGGGGGCAAATACACTGTATGGAGCACCATGGTGGCTAATATATTGTATGTAGCAGCAACATGGGGGCCCATATACTGTATGGAGCAGCATCATGGGGGCCATATATTGTATGGAGCAGCACCATGGGGGCCCATATACTGTATGGAGCAGCACCATAGGGGCCCATATACTGTATAATGCAACACCATGGTGGCCCATATACTGTAACAAGCTGCAACATTGGGTTCATATACTGTATGGAGCAGCACCATAAGGGCCATATACTGCATGGAGCAGCACCATAGTGGCTAATATACTGTATGGAGCTGCCCCTTGGGGGCCCCTATACTGTATGGAGCACCACCATGGGGGCCCATAAACTGTATGGAGCACCATGGTGGCTAATATACTGTATGGAGCAGCAACATGGTGGCTATATACTGTTTGGAGCAGCACCATAGGGGCTCATATACTGTATGGAGCAGCACCATGGGAGCCCATATACTGTATGGAGCAGCACCATGGGAGCCCATATACTGTATGGAGCAGCACCATGGGGGCGATATACTGTATGGAGCAGCACCATGGGGGCCAATATACTGTATGGAGCAGTACCATGGGGGCCCATATACTGTAACAAGCTGCAACATGGGGGCCATATACTTTATGGAGCAGCACTATGGGGGCCCATATACTGTATGTAGCAGCATCTTGGGGGCCATGTACTGTATGGAGCAGCAACATGGGGGCCATATACTGTATGGAGCAGCACTAGAGGGGCCCATATACTGTATGGAGCAGCAACATGGAGGCCCATATACTGTATGGAGCAGCACCATGGGGGCCCATATATTGTAATGAGCAGCACCATGGGGGCCCATATACTGTAATGAGCTGCACCATGGGGGCCCATATACTGTATGGAGCTGCACCATGGGGGCCCATATACTGTATGGAGAAGCACCATAGGTGCCCATATACTGTATTGAGCTGCACCATGGGGGGCCATATACTGTATGGAGCAGCATCATGGGGGCCCATATACTGTATGGAGCACCATGGTGGGTAATATACTGTATGGAGCTGCACCATGGGGGCCCATATACTGTATGGAGCAGCACCATGGTTGCCCATATTCTGTATGGAGCAGCACCATGGGGTTCAATATACTGTATGGAGCAGCACCATGGTGGCCCACATACTGTATGGAGCAGCACCATGGGGGCCCATATACTGTATGGAGCAGCACCATGGGGGCCAATATACTGTATGGAGCAGCACCATGGGGGCCCATATACTGTAACAAGCTGCATCATGGGGGCCCATATACTGTATGGAGCACCACAGTGGGGCCAATATACTGTATAGACCAGCACCATAGGGGACCATATACTGTATGGAGCAGCACCATGGGGGCCCATATACTATATGGAGAAGCATTATGGTGGCCCATATTCTGTATGGAGCAGTACCATGGGTGCCCAAATACTGTAATGAGCTGCACCATGGAGGCCCATATACTGTAATGAGTTGCACCATCTGGGCCCATATACTGTAATGAGCTGCACCATGGGGGGGCCTATATACTGTAATGAGTTTCACCATGTCGGTCCAATAATTGTATGGAGCAGCACCATGGGGCCCATATACTGTATGGAGCAGCACCATGGGGCCCATATACTGTATGGAGCTGAACCATGGGGCCCATATGCTGTATGTAGCAGCACCATGGGGGCCATATACTGTATGGAGCAGCACCATGGGGGCCCATATAATGTATGGACAGCACCATGGGGGCCCATATACTGTAATGAGCTGCACCATGGAGGCCCATATACTGTAATGAGTTGCACCATCTGGGCCCATATACTGTAATGAGCTGCACCATGGGGGGGCCTATATACTGTAATGAGTTTCACCATGTCGGTCCAATAATTGTATGGAGCAGCACCATGGGGCCCATATACTGTATGGAGCAGCACCATGGGGCCCATATACTGTATGGAGCAGCACCATGGGGGCCCATATACTGCATGGAGCAGAACCATGGGGGCCAATATGCTGTATAGAGCAGCAACATGGGGCCCATATACTGTATTGAGCTGCACTATGGGGGCCCATATACTGTATGGAGGAGCATCATGGGGGCCAATATACTGTGTAGAACAGCACCCTAGGGGACCATATACTGTAATTATCTGCACCATGGGGGCCCATATACTGTTTAGAGCAGCACCTTGGGGGCCATATACTGTATGGGACAGCACCATGGTGGCTAATATACTGTATGGAGCAGCACCATATACTGTATGGAGCAGCACTATGGGGGCCCATAAACTTTATGGAGCACTATGGTGGCTAATATACTGTATGAAGCAGCACCATATACTGTATGGAGCAGCACTATGGGGGCCCATATATTTTAATCAACTGCACCCCTGGGGCCCATATACTGTAATGAGCTGCACCAAGTGGTCCCCATGGTGCTGCTGCATACAGTATATTAGCCACCATGGTGCTGCTCCATACAGTATGGAGCAGCACCCTGGGGTCCAATATACTGTAATGAGCAGCACCATGGGGGCCAATATACTGTATGGAGCACCACAGTGGGGCCAATATACTGTATAGACCAGCACCATAGGGGCCCATATACTGTTTGGAGTAGCACCATGGAGGCCATATACTGTTTGGATCTGAACCATGGGAGCCCAAAAACTTTATGTAGCAGCACCATGGGGGTGCATATACTGTATGGAGAAGCACCATGGGGGCCCATATACAGTATGGAGCAGCACCATGGGGGGCAATATACTGTATGGATCAGCACCATGAGGCCTATATACAGTATGGAACACAATGGTGGCTAATATACTATATGGAGCAGCACCATGGGGGCCCACATACAGTATGGAGCAGCACCATGGGGGCCCATACACTGTACGGGGCAGCACCATGGAGGCCATATACTGTATCGATCTTCACCGTGGGGGTCCAATATACTGTTTGGATCAGCACGATGGGGGCCCATATACTGTATGGAGCAGCACCATGGGGGCCAATATACTGTATGGAGCAGCACCATGGTGGCTAATATACTGTATGGAGAAGCACCATGGTGGCTAATATACTGTATGGAGCAGCACCATGGAGGTCATATACTGTATGGAGCTGCACCATGGAGGCCTATAAACTGTATGGAGCAGCACCATGGGGGCCCATATACTGTATGGAGTAGCACAACGGGGGCCCATATACTGTATAAATTATTACCATTGTGGCCATATACTATATGGAGCCGCACCATGGGGGCCCATATACTGTATGGAGCAGCACCATGCGGGCCCATTTACTGCATGGAGCAGCACCATGGGGGCCAAATATACTGTATGGAGTAGCACCATAGGGGCCCATATACTGTATGGAGCAGCACCATGGGGGCCCATATACTGTATGGAGCACCACCATGGGGGCCAATAAACTGTATGGAGCAGCACCATGGGGGCCCATATACTGTAATTAGTGGCATCATGGGGGCCCATAAACTGTATCGACCAGCACCATGGGGGCCATATACTGTATGGAGCAGCACCATGGTGGCTAATATACTGTATGGAGCAGCACCATGGGGGCCCATATACTGTATGGAGCAGCACCATGGGGGCCCATATACTATATTGAGAAGCATTATGGTGGCCCATATTCTGTTTGGAGCAGTACCATGGGTGCCCATATACTGTAATAAGCTGAACCATGGGGCCCATATGCTGTATGTAGCAGCACCATGGGGGCCATATACTGTATGGAGCAGCACCATGGGGGCCCATATACTATATGGAGAAGCATTATGGTGGCCCATATTCTGTATGGAGCAGTACCATGGGTGCCCATATACTGTAATAAGCTGAACCATGGGGCCCATATGCTGTATGTAGCAGCACCATGGGGGCCATATACTGTATGGAGCAGCATCATGGGGGCCCATATAATGTATGGACAGCACCATCGGGGCACATATACTGTAATGAGCTGCACCATGGAGGCCCATATACTGTAATGAGTTGCACCATCTGGGCCCATATACTGTAATGAGTTGCACCATGGGGGGGCCTATATACTGCATGGAGCAGCACCATGTTGGCCATATATTGTATGGATCAGCACAATGGGGGCCCATATACTGTAATGAGCTAGATCATGGGGGCCCATATCCTTATGGAGCTGCACCATGGGAGCCCATATACTGTATGGAGCTGCACCATGGGGGCCCATATACTGTAATGAGTTGCACCATGGGAACCCATATACTGTAATGAGCTGCACCATGGGGGCCAAATAATTGTATTGAGCAGCACCATGGGAACCCTTATACTGTAATGAGCTGCACCATGGGGGCCCAATAATTGTATTGAGCAGCACCATGGGGGCCCATATACTGTATGGAGCAGCACCATGGGGGCCCATATACTGCATGGAGCAGCACCATGGGGGTCCAATATGCTGTATAGAGCAGCAACATGGGGTCCATATACTGTAATGAGCTGCACTATGGGGGCCCATATACTGTATGGAGGAGCATCATGGGGGCCAATATACTGTATAGAACAGCACCGTAGGGGACCATATACTGTAATTATCTGCACCATGGGGGCCCATATACTGTTTAGAGCAGCACCTTGGGGGCCATATACTGTATGGGACAGCACCATGGTGGCTAATATACTGTATGGAGCAGCACCATATACTGTATGGAGCAGCAACATGGGGGCCCATAAACTTTATGGAGCACTATGGTGGCTAATATACTGCATGGAGCAGCACCATGGGGGCCCATATATTTTAATCAACTGCACCCCTGGGGCCCATATACTGTAATGAGCTGCACCAAGTGGGCCCATATACTTTATGGAGCAGCACCATGGGGGCCCATTTATTTTATGGAGCAGCACCATGGGGGGCCATGTTCTGTAATGAGCTGCACCATGGGGGCCCATATACTGTATGGATCAGCACCATGGGGGCCCATGTACTGTAATGAGCTGCACCATTGGGGCCCATATACTATAATGAGCTCCACCATTGGGACCCATGTACTGTTATGAGCACCACCATGGGGGCCATATACTGTATGGATCAGCACCATGGGGGCCCATATACTGTAATGAGCTGGACCATGGGAGCCCATATACTGTAATGAGCGGCACCATGGGGGCCCAATAATTGTATGGAGCAGCACCATGGGGGCCTATATACTGTAATAAGCTGCACCATAGGGGCCCATATACTGTATGGAGGAGCATCACGGGGGCCAATATACTGTATGGAGCAGCACCATGGGGGCCCATAAACTTTATGGAGCACTATGGTGGCTAATATACTGTATGGAGCAGCACTATGGGGGCCCATATATTTTAATCAACTGCACCACGGGGGCCCATATACTGTAATGAGCTGCACCAAGTGGGCCCATATACTTCATGGAGCAGCACCATGGGGGCCCATTTATTTTATGGAGCAGCACCATGGGGGGCCATGTACTGTAATGAGCTGCACCATGGGGGCCCATATACTGGATGGAGCAGCACCATGGGGGCCCATGTACTGTAATGAGCTCCACCATTGGGGCCCATGTACTGTTATGAGCTGCACCATGAGGGCCTATGTACTGTAATGAGCTGCACCATGGGGGCCCATATACTGTATGGTGCAGCACCATGGGGCCCATATACTGTAATGAGCTGTACCATGGGGGCCCATATACTGTATGGAGCATCACCATGGGGTCCATATATTGTATGGAGCAGCACCATGATGGCCCATATACTGTTAGGAGCAGCAACATGGGGGCCCATATACTGTAATGAGCTGCATTATGGGGGCCCATATACTGTAATGAGCTGCACCATGGGAGCCCATATACTGTAATGAGCTGCACCATGGGGGCCCATATACTGTAATGAGCTGCACTATGGGGGCCCATTTATTATATGGAGCAGCACCATGCGGGACCATATACTGTAATGAGCTGCACCATGGGGGCCCATATACAGTATGGAGCAGCACCAGGGGGCCCATGTACTGTAATGAGCTGCACAATTGGGGCCCATATACTGTATGGAGCAGCACCATGGGGGCCCATATACTGTAGGGAGCAGCACCATGGGTACCCATATACCGTAATGAGCTGCACCATGGGGCCCATACACTGTTATACGCTGCATCATTGGGGCCCGTGTACTGTAATGAGCTGCACCATGGGGGCCCATGTACTGTATGGAGCAGCAGTATGGGGACCCATAGACTGTATGGAGCAGCACCATGGGGCCCCATATACTGTATGGAGCAGCACCATGGGGGCCCATATACTGTAATGAGCTGCACTATGGAGGCTCATATACTGTATGGAGCACCATGAGCACCCATATACTGTAATCAGCTGCACCATGGGGCCCATATATTGTAATGAGCTGCACCATGGGGGCCCATGTACTGTATGGAGCAGCACGACAGGGGCCCATATACTTTATGGAGAAACCCTATGGGTGCCCATATACTGTAATGAGCTGCACCATAGGAGCCCATATACTGTATGGAGTAGCACCATGGGGGCCCATATACTGTATGGAGCACCACCATGGGGGCCAATAAACTACATGGAGCAGCACCATGGGGGCCCATATACTGTAATTAGCTGCATCATGGGGGCCCATATACTGTATGGAGCAGCACCATGGGGGCCATATACTGTATGGAGCAGCACCATGGTGGCTAATATAGTGTGTGGAGCAGCACCATGGGGGCCCATATACTGTATGGAGCAGCACCATGGGGGCCCATAGACTATATGGAGAAGCATTATGGTGGCCCATATACTGTATGGAGCAGCACCATGGGTACGCATATACTGTAATAAGCTGAACCATGGGGCCCATATGCTGTATGTAGCAGCACCATGGGGGTCCATATACTGTATGGAACAGCACCATGGGGGCCCATATAATGTATGGACAGCACCATGGGGGCCCATATACTGTAATGAGCTACACCATGGAGGCCCATATACTCTAATGGATCAGCACCATGGGGGCCCATATACTGTAATGAGCTGGACCATGGGGGCCCATATCCTTATGGAGCTGCACCATGGGGGCCCATATACTGTATGGAGCTGCACCATGGGGGCCCATATTCTATAATGAGCTGCACCATGGGAGCCCTTATACTGTATGGAACTGCACCATGGGGGCCCATATACTGTATGGAGCAGCACCATGGAGGCCCATATACTGTATGGAGCAGAACCATGGGGGCCCATATACTGTAATGAGCTGCACCATAGGGGCCCATATACAGTAATGAGTTGCACCATGGGAACCCATATACTGTAATGAGCTGCACCATGGGGGCCCAATAATTGTATGGAGCAGCATCAAGGGGGCCCATATACTGTAATGAGCTGCACCATAGGGGCCCATATACAGTAATGAGTTACACCATGGGAACCCATATACTGTAATGAGCTGCACCATGGGGGCCCAATAATTGTATGGAGTAGCACCATGGGGGCCTATATACTGTAATAAGCTGCACCATGGGGGCCCATATACTGTATGGAGCAGCACCATGGGGGCCCATTTATTTTATGGAGCAGCACCATGGGGGCCCATGTACTGTAATGAGCTGCACCATTGGGGCCCATATACTGTAATGAGCTCCACCATTGGGGCCCATGTACTGTAATGAGCTGCACCATGGGGCCCATATACTGTATGGAGCACCATGGTGGCTAATATACTGTATGGAGCAGCACCATGGGGGCCCATATACTGTAATGAGCTGCAACATGGGGGCCCATATACTGTATGGAGCAGCACCATGGGGGCCCATATACTGTATGGAGCAGCATCATGGTGGCCCATATACTGTTAGGAGCAGCAACATGGGGGCCCATATACTGTAATGAGCTGCATTATGGGGGCCCATATACTGTAATGAGCTGCTCCATGGGAGCCCATATACTGTAATGAGCTGCACCATGGGGGTCCATTTATTGTATGGAGCACCACCATGCGGGCCCATATACTGTAATGAGCTGCACCATGGGGAGCCATATACTGTTTGGAGCAGCCCCAGGGGGGCCCATGTAGTGTAATGAGCTGCAGGATTGGGGACCCATATACTGTATTGAGCAGCACCATGGGGAGCCATATACTGTAATGAGCTGCACCATGGGGCCCATATACTGTATGGAGCACCATGAGCACCCATATACTGTTATGAGCTGCACCATGGGGCCTATATATTGTAATGAGCTGCACCATGGGGCCCATGTACTGTAATGAGCTGCACCATGGGGGCCCATGTACTGTATGGAGCAGCACTATGGGGGCCCATATACTATATGGAGCAGCACCGTGGGGGCCCATATACTGTATGGAACAGCACCATGGGGACTCATATACTGTTTGGAGCAGCACCATAGGGGCCCATATACTGTAATGAGCTGCACTATGGAGGCCCATATACTGTATGGAGCACCATGAGCACCCATATACTGTTATGAGCTGCACCATGGGGCCTATATATTGTAATGAGCTGCACCATGGGGCCCATGTACTGTAATGAGCTGCACCATGGGGGCCCATGTACTGTATGGAGCAGCACTATGGGGGCCCATATACTATATGGAGCAGCACCGTGGGGGCCCATATACTGTATGGAACAGCACCATGGAGGCCCATATACTGTAATGAGCTGCATAATGGGGCCCATATACTGTAATGAGCTGCACCATGGGGGCCCGTGTAATGTAATGAGCTGCACCATGGGGACCCATATACTGTATGGAGCAGCACTATGGGTGCCCATATACTATATGGAGCAGCACCATGGGGGCCCATATACTGTATGGAGCAGCACCATGGGGGCCCATATACTGTAATGAGCTGCACCATGGGGCCCATATACTGTAATGAGCTGCACCATGGGGGCCCATATACTGTATGGAGCAGCACCATGGGGGCCCATATACTGTAATGAGCTGCACCATGGGGGCCCATATAACTGTATGGAGCTGCACCATGGGGGCCCATATACTCTGTGAAGCAGCACAATGGGGGCCCATATACTCTATGAAGCAGCACAATGGGGGCCCATATACTGTAATGAGCTGCACCATGGGGGCCCATATTCTGTGATGAGCTGCACCATGGGGGACAATATACTGTAATGAGCTGCACCATGGGGACCCATTTATTGTATGGAGCAGCACCATGGGGGCCCATATACTGTAATGAGCTGCACCATGGGGACCCATTTATTGTATGGAGCAGCACCATTGGGGCCCATGTACTGTTATGAGCTGCACAATTTTGGCCCATATACTGTAATGAGCTGCACCATTGGGGCCCATATACTATAGGGAGCAGCACCATGGGAGCCCATATACTGTAGGGAGCAGCACCATGGGGGCCCATATACTGTAATGAGCTGCACCATGGGGCCCATGTACTGTAATGACCTGCACCATGGGGGCCCATGTACTGTATGGAGCAGCACTATGGGGGCCAATATATTGCATGGAGCAGCACCGTGGGGGCCCATATACTGTATGGAGCAGCACCATGTAAGCCATATACTGTATGGAGCAGCACCATAGGGTCCCATATACTGTAATGAGCTGCACCATGGAGGCCCATATACTCTATGGAGCACCATGGGCACCCATATACTGTAATCAGCTGCACCATGGGTCCCATATACTGTAATGAGCTGCACCATGGAGGCCCATATACTGTATGGAGCACCATGGGCACCCATATACTGTAATCAGCTGCACCATGGGGCCCATATACTGTAATGAGCTGCACCATGGGGGCCCATGTACTGTAATGAGCTGCACCATGGGGGCCAATATACTGTATGAAGCAGCAATATGGTGGGCTAATATACTGTATGGAGCAGCACCATGGGGCCAATACACTGTATGGAGCAGCACCATGGGGGCCCATATACTGCATGGAGCTGCACCATGGGGGCCCATATACTGTAATGAACTGTACCATGGGGGCCCATATACTGTATGGAGTAGCACCATGGGGGCCTGTACGGGGAATGGATGCCACCTCTCCTTTAAGAAGGACTTTTTCCTTTTATTATTCCCACGTGCAGCAGTAGTTGTCCCCGTGTGAGTGTATTGTCTAATGTAATGTAGATACTTTTTTATGTGTTCTCCCTGTATTGTACAGTGCAGTAGTTGCCTAGTGACAGCAGCATGGCAGAACTGGCCGGGGAGAGCAGCATAGCAGGGAGGAGCAGAGGCAGTGAGCTTAGGAGACAGGAAGTCAAGGGGAGTTTCCGGGCGGCCATGCCCAGGACAAGGTGTCATAGAAGAGCTCCAGAGAAAGGGAGCTTGTGTGAAGACGGGGTTGTCCCCACAAAGAAGGAGTCGAGGCAGTGGGGGCCGTAAGCCCACGAGTGAGGATCTGCTCGTGACAGGTCGGGACCGAGGACAGGTCGAATCAGTGGGGCCGTAATCTCATGAGTAAGGACCAGTGATGGTGTAAATGCACTCAGAGAAGAGGCCAGTACACGAGACATCAAGGGTCCATGTGAGTACCAGAGTCCGGCAGCCAGAGACCTGAGCCAGGGTTAGAACGTGCGCAGATCCGAGGACAGAGACTAGGCACTAAGCAGAGTCCGGCAGCCATAGACCCAGGCCAGGGTTAGAAGGTGCGCGGGAGAGAGAGGGTGCCGACAGCCCTCAGCAGGAGCTGAGGACCGAACAGAGGCTGTGGAAAAGGGATGTACATACAGTACAGACCAAAAGTTTGGACACACCTTCTCATTTAAAGATTTTTGCTGGTGACACTGTTGGGGATTTATTCAAAATTGAAGGCATACTGAACCAGCATGGCTACCACAGCATCTTGCAGCGGCATGCTATTCCATCCAGTTTACGTTTAGTTGGACCATCATTTATTTTTCAACAGGACAATGACCCCAAACACACCTCCAGGCTGTGTAAGGGCTATTTGACCAAGAAGGAGAGTGATGGGGTGCTACGCCAGATGACCTGGCCTCCACAGTCACCAGACCTGAACCCAATCGAGATGGTTTGGGGTGAGCTGGACCGCAGAGTGAAGGCAAAAGGGCCAACAAGTGCTAAGCATCTCTGGGAACTCCTTCAAGATTGTTGGAAGACCATTTTCGGTGACTACCTCTTGAAGCTCATCAAGAGAATGCCAAGAGTGTGCAAAGCAGTCATCAAAGCAAAAGGTGGCTACTTTGAAGAACCTAGAATATAAGACATATTTTCAGTTGTTTCATGCTTTTTTGTTAAGTATATAATTCCACATGTGTTAATTCATAGTTTTGACACCTTCAGTGTGAATGTACAATTTTCATAGTCATGAAAATACAGAAAAATCTTTAAATGAGAAGGTGTGTCCAAACTTTTGGTCTGTACTGTATATATATCTATATCCGAGTAGCACAGCGAGAGAGAACAGGGACTGTGAAAAAAGGGATAGGAGCCTTATCCGAGTAGCACAGCTTCCCTAGGACAAGCGGCAACCAGGACAGGGGGTGTGCTGAAGGTGAAAGTGCCTGCTGTGATAAACTGAGTCGGAAGGTAGAGAAACGGTTTATTGTCCCTGCATAAGACCTGGACCTGAGAATATCTGCTGCATATGGGGCCCATATACTGTATGGAGCAGCACCATGGGGGCCCATATACTGTATGAGCTGCACCATGGGGACCCATATACTGTATGGAGCAGCACCATGGGGACCCATATACTGTATGAAGTAGCACCATGGGGGCCCGTATACTGTAATGAGCTGCACCATGGGGCCCGTATACTGTAATGAGCTGCATCATGGGGGCCCATATACTGTAATGAGCTGCACCATGGGGGCCCATATACTGTATGGAGCAGCACCATGATGGCTAATATACTGCTTGGAGCAGCACCAAGGGGGCCCATATACTTTAATGAGCTGCACCATCGGGGCCCATACACTGTATGGAGCTGCATCATGGGGGCCCATATACTGTATGGAACAGCACAATGGGGGCCAATATACTGTATGGAGCAGCAACATGTGGGCCAATATACTGTATGGAGAAGCATGGGGCCAATATACTGTATGGAGCAGCATGTAGCCAATATACTGTATGGAGCAGCATAGAGCAAATATACTGTATGGAGCAGCATGGGGCCAATATACTGTATGGAGCAACATGGGGCCAATATACTGTGTGGAGTAGCATGGGGTCAATATACTTTATGGAGCATCATGGGGCCAATATACTGTATGGAGCTGCATGGGGCCAATATACAGCATGGAACAGCATGGGGCCAATATACTGCATATAGCAGCATGGGGCCAATATACTGTATGGAGCAACATGGGGCCAATATATTGTATGAAGCAACATGGGGCCAATATACTGTATGGAGCAACATGGGGCCAACATACTGTATGGAGCAACATGGGGCCAATATACTGTATGGAGCAGCACCATTGAAGCCAATATGCTGTATGGAGTAGCATGGGGCCAATATACTGTATGGAGCAGCATGGGGCCAATATACTGTATGGAGCAACATGGGGCCAATATACTGTATTGAGCAGCATAGCATAGGGCCAATATGCTGCATGGAGCAGCATGGGGCCAATATATTGTATGGAGCAACATGGGGCCAATATACTGTATGGAGCAGCATGGGGCCAATATACTGTATGGAGCAGCATGGGGCCAATATACTGTATGGAGCATCATTGGGCCAATATACTGTATGGAGCAGCATGGGGCCAATGTGCTGCATGGAGCAGCATGGGGTCAATATACTGTATGGAGCAACATGGGGCCAATATACTGTATGGAGCAGCATGGGGCCAATATACTGTATGGAGCATCATTGGGCCAATATACTGTATGGAGCAGCATGGGGCCAATATACTTTATGGAGCAACATGGGACCAATATACTGCATGGAGCAGCATGGGGCCAATATACTGTATGGAGCAGCACCATTGGAGCCAATATGCTGCATGGAGCAGCATGGGGCCAATATGCTGTATGGAGCAACATGGGGCCAATATACTGTATGAAGCAATATGGGGCCAATATACTTTATGGAGCAACATGGGGCCAACATACTGTATGGAGCAACATGGGGCCAACATACTGTATGGAGCAGCATGGGGCCAACGTACTGTATGGAGCAGCACCATTGGAGCCAATATGCTGTATGGAGCAGCATGGGGCCAATATACTGTATGGAGCAGCATGGGGCCAATATACTGTATAGATCAACATGGGGCCAAAATACAGTATGGAGCAGCATGGGGCCAATATACTGTATGGAGCAACATAGGGCCAATATACTGTATGGAGCAGCAGCATATGGGGCCAATATACTGTATGGAGCAGCATTACATGGGGCCAAAATACTGTATGGAGCAGCATGGGGCCAATATACTGTATGGAGCAGCATCATATGGGGCCAATATACTGTATGGAGCAGCATGGGGCCAATATATGGTATGGAGCAGTATTACATTGGGGCCAATATACTGTATGGAGCAGTATCATATGGGGCCAATATACTGTATGGAGCAGCATCATATGGGGCAAATATACTGTATGGAGCAGCACCATGGGGGCCCATATACTGTATGGAGCAGTATTACATAGGGCCCATAATTCTGTATGGAGGTGGTCACTGTATCATCTGTATATACATGTATTACAGCATATACGGGTACTCTGTATATGCTGTAATGTCACCGGTGATCCTTGTATTACCTGAACATTAACACTATATACAGAGCTCCTTTGTATAATGTCACCATTATCACCTGTATATACCTGTATTACAGCATATACGGGTATCCTCATTAGTATGGAGCGGCATGTGCGACTTGACCACTGATCCATTCATTATCTAAGGGGCTGCATTTTATTTTTTCTGGAAGACCCCAAAGAGGATGAATGGAGCTGCAGTCAGACATCCCACCTGCCGCTCCATTTTGAAATGGGGATAAAAATTCCCCATTTTTCCTATCTGTGCGGTTTCCAACCTGTGGATCGTTGATGATTTGTTTTTATCTAAGAACCCTTTAATGCAAACTACCGTAATTCCGTGTACATCCCAGTTATAGTATGTGCATAGTAGATGTGCAGGAGCCTCAGTGTTTTACAGTCGACGTTCCCCTATAAAGGGAATAATGGCTAACAGGTATGTGCATATAGCTGTAGGGTGGGCCCCTAGAGTCAATTTCCGCTGTGGGCCCCAGACACCCCAGTCCGACCCTTATTGGCAAATGGTTATGTCGAAAGACAAATAAAAAAGTAATGGCTCTTAATAGAAGGGAAGACAAAAGCAAAAACGTTAAAAAACAAAAATCTGCCTAGTCAGAAAGGGATTAAAAGCATCTTGATATGTTATTCACCGAAAATGACGTATAATTTTAAGAAATCACAGAAAAAAGCAGCCTTACTTACCAACAACAGGTCACAATACCAATGCACTATGGGACGCAGCAGAGTCTCAAGGTAAAGGTGGGGGCAGCACAGGAGCAAAATACCGATGAAACAACCACTCACAAACCTATCAGATGATTGCTTAGTATTATCAATGCAAACAGATGAGCCGTACACAGGGCACCAGTCACACAGGTACATGTGGTGCACAGTGTCTAGCTTTCAGTCTATTAGTGACAATCTCAGATAATTTGTCTCCATTTATACTTGGCAACAACGTCCTCCATGAATGATAGATTTGTGAGTAGTTGTTTCATCGGTATTTTGCAACTGTGCTGCCCCCACCTTAATCATGGGGTCTGCGACGTCCTACATTGCATTGATAGTGCGACCTGGTGTCGGTAAGTACGGCTGCCTTTTATTCTGATCATTTTGAATTATGAATTGATTTTAATGTGGTGACTCACAAGACAATGAGGATCTTTGACGTAGGTTGCAAGCTTGCATATATTAACCAAAATATCGACCAATACCTTTTATATTTTATACATCTTTATATTGCACATTTTTCCATTTTTATGCAGGATGTAGCTAGGCCCTTTAGTATTGACGAGGTAAATTGAGGTGTCTGCACTTGTGGGGTGCACTTATATAGCGCTGGACAGCCCACTTGATCTAATAGTATGGAATCACTAATAGGCTGTAAGCCAGACACTGTGCACCACATGTATCTGTGTTGCTGGAGCTCTACGCAAGTTTCATCTATTTGCATTTTGAAATGTTCTAGGCTCATGTCTGAAGTTTTGATTGGTATGTGTTAAGAGAGTCCCACTAACTGCGAAACAAAAGGACAGAAGCTGATCCTGGGAGTGCAAGCAAAATGATTGTCAATAAGTCCATAAGGCGAGCACCTCAGCCCCTTTGTTTCAGCTTGTAATGGGGGCTCAGAACTCAGACCCCCATCAATCAAAACCTCTGACTTGTGGCAATAACTAGTGATGAGCGAGCACTAAAATGCTCGGGTGCTCGATGCTCGGGTTGAGCAAATAGGAATGCTCGAGTGCTCGACCCGAGCAACGAGCCCAACGTAAGTCTATGGGAAACTCAAGCATTTTTCTGGCGGCCCTACCCGGCGGTCTGCAGAGGGCCTAAAAATAGCCAAAATTGATGGGAACAGTGCTCAAATGGCAAGGGAACAGCATGGGAAAGACCCCTGGAAGCATTTCTGACTCCCAGGTCACTGCTGTAAACAACGTTGTCAGAGTATTACGCCACTTTTACGGACTCACAATAAAACATACAAAACAAAGTCAAAATGGATTTTCCTGGGAAATATGTTAAGGAACATCCTTTCCAGGATAATGACTTGTATATAAGGCAAAATAAATATACAAAAACAAAAATGCTCCTCCACACCTTGGGCTATGTTCACACGTAGTGTTTTTGATGAGTTTTTGCACTTTTGCATTGCTTTCAACCAAGACAAATACATTCACAGGGAAATGTCATTTTAACATTTTACAACCTTATCTGGTCATGTGGTGTGTGACATAAGAACAGCATGGTGAAGACCCCTGGAAGCATCTCTGACTCCCAGGTCACTGCCTAAAACTGTGGTCATCTCATCAGACGTGATCCTATATTACTGCGGTAATAATACAGACATTTTGGCAACGTGACAAATCTTAAACCCCATTTAAAATGGGCAAGGTGTGTGTCAAGGATCGGGGAAGTGGACGTTATAGTGATGGTGATAGTGCACGCAGAGGCCATGGGCAAGATGAAACTGTGCCTGCTGAGGGAGTACAACAAACACCCATGTCATGCTGAACTACCTTCCTGTCCTAAATTCTAGAGGGCCCCAGAACACTATGGCGCCCCTGTGGGTTCAGTCGCCACAGAGGTACTGCATCTCACCCAGAGGTGTGGTACCCCACTCTCAGATAAGGAGGGAGTACTACCCGGGACCCACCCACCTACATCCAACACTAAACCATTCCAGACCAGCAGGAGGGGCAAGATGCACTAATCCACTGCTGAGCCCTGTCCCTGGTTGGAAGGGGAGGAACCAAGAGAGGGGGAACCATGTAGTGGGTGTGGGTAGAGGAAGCAGATGAGGGGAGCACCGTCAGAAAGAGTATTAAAAGAAGGTAGAAGGTTCTAGAACAAGCAGGTCTCCTGCTCTAGTGCTTTGAGTCCTTGCCTTTGTGCAAGGAGGAACGGATACTGGAAGCCTGTGCTAGCATTTCTTCTGTGGTGTTACTATCAGTGTGTCAAGAGTGGGAGAAGAGGGTTGCATTGACAATCCAACACAATAGGCAGCACTTTGAACACATTTTATAGGTGGTCATAAACTTGCAAAAAACTCATGAAAGAATAAAGTTACGTTAAAACCAAGCACACCATTGTTTTTCTTATGAAATTCTCAATAAGTTTGATGTGTCACATGACCCTCTTCCCATTGAAAAAAATAAAGCTGGATCAAAAATGTCCGACTTCAAAATGGCCACCATGGACACCACCCATCTGGAAAAGTTTTCCCCTTCCCGTATAATAATGTGCCACAAATAGGAAATTGTTATCACCAACCATTCCCATTTAATTTAAGTGTATCCATTTAAATGGCCCACCCTGTATATATACACTGCTCAAAAAATTAAAGGGAACACTCAAATAACACATCCTAGATCTTAATGAATGAAATATTCTCATTGAATACTTTGTTCTGTACAAAGTTGAATGTGCTGACAACAAAATCACACAAAAATCATCAATGGAAATCAAATTTATTAACTAATGGAGGCCTGGATTTGGAGTCACCCCCAAAATTAAAGTGGAAAAACACACTACAGGCTGATCCAACTTTGATGTAATGTCCTTAAAACAAGTCAAAATGAGGCTCAGTATTGTGTGTGGCCTCCACATGCCTATATGACCTCCCTACAACGCCTGGGCATGCTCCTGATGAGGTTGCGGATGGTATCCTGTGGGATCTCCTCCCAGACCTGGACTAAAGCATCCGCTAACTCCTGGACAGTCTGTGGTGCAATGGAGCGAGACATGATGTCTCAGATGTGCTCAGTCGGATTCAGGTCTGAGGAACGGGCGGGCCAGTCCATAGCTTCAATGCCTTTATCTTGCAGGAACTGCTGACACACTCCAGCCACATGAGGTCTGGCATTGTCCTACATTAGAAGGATCCCAGGGCCAACCGCACCAGCATATGGTCTCACAAGGGGTCTGAGGATCTCATCTCGGTACTTAATGGCAATCAGGCTACCTCTGGCTAGCACATGAAGGGCTGTGCGGCCCTCCAAAGAAATGCCACCCCACACCATTTCTGACCCACTGCCAAACCGGTCTTGCTGAAGGATGTTGCAGGCAGCAGATCGCTCTCCATGGCATCTCCAGACTCTGTCACGTCTGTCACATGTGCTCAGTGTGAACCTGCTTTCATCTGTGAAGAGCACAGGGCGCCAGTGGTGACTTTGCCAATCCTGGTGTTCTGTGGCAAATGGCAAGCATCCTGCACGGTGTTGGGCTGTGAGCACAACCCCCATCTGTGGACGTCGGGCCCTCATACCACCCTCATGGAGTCAGTTTCTAACCATTTGTGCAGACACATGCACATTTGTGGCCTGCTGGAGGTCATTTTGCGGGGCTCTGGCAGTGCTCCTCCTGTTCCTCCTTGCACAAAGGTGAAGGTAGCGGTCCTGCTGCTGGGTTGTTGCCCTCCTACGGCCCTCTCCACGTCTCCTGGTATCTGCTCCATGCTCTGGACACTGTGCTGACAGACACAGCTACCCTTCTTGCCACAGCTTGCACTGATGTGCCATCCTGGATGAACTGCACTTCCTGAGAAACTTCTGTGCGTTGTACTATAGACACAACCTCATGCTACTGTACCTCTAGGGATGAGAGCAATGGCAAAATGAAAAAGTGACCAAAACAACAGCCAAAAAGGATAAGAACAGAGAAATGGTCTGTGGTCACCACCTGCAGAACCACTTCTTTATAGGGGGTATCTTGCTAATTGCCTATCATTTCTACCAGTTGTCTGTTCCATTTGCACAACAGCAGGAGAAATTGATTCACAATCAGTGTTGCTTCATAACTGGACAGGTAGATTTCACAGAAGTGTTATTGACTTGAAGTTACATTGCGTTGTGTAAGTGTTCCCTTTATTTTTTTGAGCAGTGTGTATATGTATATATACATATACACAATAAATATATGTATATGTACTGTGTGTATATATACTGTATATATTAAACTTTTTTTTTTTTTGCTTCCCTAAGGGACTTGAGCCGCTGATCATTTCATCTCTCCTACATTATGCAATGAGAATGTAAGATCTTCTTCGAAGTGCAGCTTCATGAGTACAAGGGTATTGAAGGCCCAAGGCTACCGATGGATATGTATTGGCACCCAGACATGGTTATGTCGAAAGAAAAATAGAAAAGTAATGGACCTTGATAGAAGAGAAGGAAAAAGCAAAAGTGTTTAAAAACAAAAATCTGCCAATTCAGAAAGGGGTTAAAGGGTAACTTCATTTTTTAAAAGCATCTTGATATGTTTTTCACCGAAAAGGACATATACTTTTAAAAAATCACAGAAAAAAGCAGCCTTACTTACCGACACCAGGTCAAAATACCGATGCACTATGGGATGCAGCAGAGTCCCATGGTAAAGGAAGGGGCAGCACAGGTGCAAAATACTGATGAAACAACCACTCACAAAAGTATCAGGTGATTACTTATTATTATCAATGCACACAGATGAGCTGTACACAGGGCACCAGTCACACAGGTACATGTGGTGCACAGTGTCTAGCTTTCAGTCTATTAGTGACAAATCATTTGTCTGCATTTATACTTGGCAACAACGTCCTCCATGAATTATTGGTTTGTGAGTGGTTGTTTCATCAGCAGTTTGCACCTGTGCTGCCCCCACCTTTATCATGGGGGTAAAGTGCATTGGTATTGCATGGAAACAGGGAAGGAAAGAGGGGAGAGTCAGCTCACCGGAATGCAGTCCACAAATCCTCTATCCAGAGATCCTCGCAGGGAGCCGCCCTGGCTCGGGTCGGTGCAATGAAGAGAAATAAAAGGGGAAAATCTCCAGCGTAGGATAAAGTTAAAACATAGTCATTTATTAAATCCAAGATAAAAAAAAATCGAGTTCATCAGAAAAATACAAGCAGAATCACATATATCGGCTCCAGTGAGGAATTACATCAGCCAAATCGACGCGTTTCAACTCAGACGAGCCTTATTCATGATCTAATGATGATTCATGAATAAGACTCGTCTGAGTTGAAATGCGTCGATTTGACTGATGTAATACCTCACTGGAGTCAATATATGTGATGCTGCTTGTATTTTTCGGATGAACATGATTGTTTTTTTTTTCTTGGATTTAATAAATGACTATGTTTTAACTTTATCCTACGCTGCAGATTTTCCCCTTAGTGCATTGGTATTGTGACCTTTTTGCTGGTCAGTATGGCTGCCTTTGATTTTGATGATTTTTAATTTTGATTTAATTTTAGTGTGGGGACTCGCAAGACAATGAAGACCCTTGACGTGGGCTGCCAGCTTGCATATATTGAGTAAAATATCGACCAATACCTTTTATATTTTATACATCTTTGTTGCAATTTTTTTCCATTTTTATGCAGGATGTTGCTAGGCCCTTTAGTATTGCCTAGATAAATAGGGGTGTCTATACTTGTGGGGTGCACTTATATAGCGCTGCATCGCCCACCTGATCTAATAGTATGGAATCACTAATAGGCTGTAAGCCAGACACTGTGCACCACATGTATCTGTGTTGCTGGAGCCCTATGCAAGTTTCATCTCTGTGCATTTTGATATGTTCTAGGCTCATGTCTGAAGTTTTGATTGGTATGTGTTAAGAGAGTCCCTATCAACTGCGAAACAAAAGGACAGAAGCTGATCCTGGGAGTGCGAGCAAAATGATTGTCCATAAGTACATAAGGCGAGCGCCTCTACTTATTTGTTTCATTTGAATTACCCTTTAGATATGATTACCACTTGGTTTGGAGACATTCATTTTCATGTTTTAGAGAGATTAATACCTGGTGTAGATATAGTCAATGGGATTTTACTGGTGGTTTCAAAATGGAAGGTTGTGGTGGGTGCCGTGGTGGTGGTAACACAATGGTCTATACGTCTTATGATGGCTCCATCAGATGAACATATGGCTGTAATGCATCCTCCAATTCCATCAGTTGTGCTGTAAATTATATCTCCATAGTTGTACTTTATATTTTCATAATAACAGTAACATGCTGCAAATGTAGAAAAACAATTCGAAATTCATGAAGCATTTATTAGTTACATCCATTGTTAACCTAGTAGCCCCCTTACAATAGCAAAGATTCTTTTTATTGTACTTAACCATGAACCTGTCAACAGGCATAGCCTGAAGCTCCACTGCCCCATTACAAAGTCCATAACAAGTCCCTCAACCATTTACACTAAAGGTGCCTTCTCATATGGCAGTGGTAACTTAAGCACCAAAACTCTTGTACTTCTGCTGTCTCTAAATCCCCAAAAGCTATGCCCCTGGCTATCCCCATGTAAAGATGGCTTCCATGTTTAAAATACCAATAAATTAAAGTTTAGAGTGTTTATAGTGCAGCACTTACCTCTGACATCCATCTGACAACAAAGTCCTTTCTTTGAGCAAATACTAAAAAATATAAATGTATTTTTAGGATTTTAATTACTAAACAAACCAAAATATTCTACAGAATAAGTAGATGATTACCATGATTCACAGTTCTTGTAGGAGGGGACCACATCTCCAACATTGTAACGTTTTCCATCATCATCATAACACCCACAATTCACCTGAGCAACACACTTCATGATGTCTTCATCGAAGAAAGGTCTTTTCTTTGGGCATTTTGGATAACATCCTAACAAGGAATATAATATAGTAAGAATGATTTAGAACCACAATTATAATATTTTAAGAGACATCATGTAATAAGTGTTGTGTGGCTTTCCTGAGAGATATTAACAATTTATTAAGGATTTCAGAAACTAGACCCATAATGATTAATTGGATCACCAGCAATGAGCTGTCTAATGGGTCAACTCCCGCACTGAATAGACCATAAATTATTACCCAATAAAGCATTCTGTCCTTGTAGAAGGTGAAAGAGAGACTCAAATTTTTATTTTCACAATGGCATTTTCTTTCAAGGCACAGTAAGTACATGACGATTTATAATATTCTTTACGAGCCAAACTTAAAATTTATTTCTTGTACCTTTTGTGATTTTTTTTCATCTCCTTCTTTCCCTCTATGCATCCAGCTTTGCAGAACTAGTACTATTCTTATCTACTGAAACTACATTTCCTAGTCGCACCCTGCTTTTTCTCAGTGCTGCAGGCCACCTCCCTCTACTTTCAGGGCAATTTTTATTTATGTGGATGAGGAGACTATTAATAGTTTTGAATGTAGTGACTTAACCCACTATTTAACTAATAGTCATTTAGCTTTTACAAGGTCTACATTACATTGGTGGTCCATGAAAATTTCCAGAGCATTTTTATGCTCACTCTGAATGCATATCGGAGTTGCGCAAAGAATAGCTGAGCTGTGATACAACACGACTGACTCGGAAATAAGGATGCCATGAGAGGGTCTGGAGGATGTTTTATTAGACTGGGTCATAGTTGCTTCTGTTTTTCATGAATAAGACAAAATCTATATTAGTATTCAATATAGTTTAGCTGAAATGTGCTACACCCAGACTGTAAGCTGTTCAATACACTGGGTCATTAGGTGATCTGAGCATGCTCGACCAAAAGAAAGAGAGATAGTGGAGCAGATCCATAGGCAACAGAAGGTAAAGAGAGTCCTTAATGGTCATCATAAGGAGGGTGATTCATTCTGTATGTACAGAAAATTGAGACCAAGTTATGATTTTCAGAATAACTCTATAAACTAATCTAGTATACATTAGTGAGTATTCTATTTGAACACAGTACCTTCTAATCCAGGTAGATAGTTCATGCATTGACCACTTGGGTTCCGACAGGTCCTCATGCATGGATCTCCACAAGGTTTGTAGTGCCACTCACATTCTCCTTCAGGGTTATAATAATCACAAAATAGAGCTGGAAATAACAAAAATGCACCAGTTAAAAGTCATAATATCCTAGAAAAAACATTATTATTTGCATTTTTTACTTCAAAACTATTAGAACATTTTTTTGGTGGTTGAAACAACTTACGGCAAATCCCTGGGGTTCTCCACGATACACAAATTCCTGCTTGACTACATGCAGCAGCGTAAGCGGCAACAGCAGTACAAAAGCACTCACAGTCCCCACCAGAATCACACGCACATGCGTCATGGACACAAGCGTCATGATAAGGAATGGGATCAACCTAAAAGTGAAATATAGTTAGAGTATTGTAGTTCTTTTATGCTAGTCAGAGAACATATAAAGAAGATTTGTCAGCCGAATTTATTGCCAAATTTAAAGACAGAATATACAGTGGGTACAGAAAATATTCAGACCCCTTTAAATTTTTCACTCTTTGTTTCATTGGAGCCAGTTGGTAAATTCTAAAAGGTTCATTTTTTTCTCATTAAAGTACACTCTGCACCCCATATTGACTGAAAAAAAAAACAGAAATGTAGACATTTTTGCAAATTTATCAAAAAGGAAAAACTGAAATATCACATGGTCATAAATATTCAGACCCTTTGCTCAGACACTCATATTTAAGTCACATGCTGTCCATTTCCTTGTGATCTTCCTTGAGATGGTTCTACTCCTTCATTGGAGTCCATCTGTGTTTTATTAAACTGATAGGATTTGATTTGGAAAGGCACACACCTGTCTATATAAGACCTCACAGCTCACAGTGCATGTCAGACCAAATGAGAATCATGAGCTCAAAGGAACTGCCCAAGGAGCTCAGAGACAGAATTGTGGCAAGGCACAGATCTGGCCAAGGTTACAAAATAATGTCTGCATTTCTCATTCCTAAGAGCACAGTGGCCTCCGTAATCCTTAAATGGAAGAAGCTTGGGACCACCAGAAGTCTTCCTAGACCTGGCCGTCCAGCCAAACTGAGCAATCATAAGAGAAGAGCCTTCGTGAGAGAGGTAAAGAAGAACCTCAATATTATTGTGGCTGAGCTCCAGAGATGCAGTAGAGAGAAAGGAGAAAGTTCCACAAAGTCAACTATCACTGCAACCCTCCACCAGTCGGGCCTTTATGGCACAGGGGCCCGACAGAAGCCTCTCCTCAGTGCAAGCCCGCATAGAGTTTGCTCAAAAACACATGAAGGGCTCCCAGACTATGAGAAATAAGATTCTCTGGTCTGATGAGATGAAGATAGAACTTTTTGGTGACAATTCTAAGCGGTATGTGTGGAGAAAACCAGGCACTGCTCATCACCTGCTCAATACAATCCCAACAGTGAAACATAGTGCTGGCAACATCATGCTATGAGGGTGTTTTTCAGTTGCAGGGACAAGATGACTGGTTGCAATTGAAAGAAACATGAATGTGGCCAAGTACAGAGATATCCTGGATGAAAACCTCTTCCAGAGTGCTCTGGACCTCAGACTTAGCCGAAGGTTCACCTTCCAACAAGACAATCACCCTAGGCAGACAGCTAAAATAACAAAGGAGTGGCTTCAGAACAACTCTGTGACCCTTCTTGACTGGCCCAGCCAGAGCCCTGACCTAAACCCAATTGAGCATCTCTGGAGAGACCTGAAAATGGCTGTCCACCAATGTTCACCATCCAACCTGATGGAACTGGAGAGGATCTGCAAGGAAGAATGGCAGAGGATCCCCAAATCCAGGTGTGAAAAACTTGTTGCGTCATTCCCAAGAACACTCATGGCTGTACTAGCTCAAAAGGGTGCTTCTACTCAATACTGAGCAAAGGGTCTGAATACTTATGAGCATGTGATATTTCAGTTTTTCTTTTTTAATAAATTTGCAAAAATTTCTACATTTATGTTTTTTTTCAGTCAAGATGGGGCGCAGAGTGTACCTTTAATGAGAAAAAAAATGAACTTTTTAGAATTTTCCAAATGGCTGCAATGAAACAAAGAGTTAAAAATTTAAAGGGGTCTGAATACTTTCTGCACCCACTGTAATGCTGCCAGTATGGTATCTTGGTACCCAACATGATAAAACAAATGATCATGATCCCTTTGGCTACTAAAATTAACAAAAAAAGATCTCTTAATAGTCAAAAAGGGGATGTTCTTGAGCACCAAAGGGAAATAGTTAAACGTTAGCCTTTAATCATAGGATAAGAAAATGGGAGAATGTGCACATATTAAAAAAAACTCATAATGTTCACGAGTTTCGGATAGAAAAATCCTTTATCATAGTTATGAAAAAAATATTCTGGTTCTGCCTCTTCCTGTCTATATAGGAAGAGGGCACCATATTAGGCTGTTGGAATTACCTTAAGTAAAAACTAGTTTACTATATGTCTTACCTTGGAGTGACACTTGGTGAAGGTAGAGCCCATGATAATGCTGCACTGTTTCTGGGACCAGGTGTGACGGTATGGGTTGGTAAAACAAGGGTCACTTAGGGGCAAAGCATCAGGACAGGAGGGATCCTCTTTCCAACTGTTCCCAAACTCCAGAACATCGACCACCACTGATTGACTTCTTGTAGTAAAATCATTAGGCACACTACTATTATAGTTACCACAAAGACCACAAACTTGTCCCTATAGGTAAGTAAAAAATGTCTTGTTAATGTACAAACAATCCAACACAGTTCCTCTTCACCTAATAGCAAAGAGGATGAGACTGAGCACTCTTTCCAAGGGCCATAAAGCGTTTGCATAGTGAGTACACCCTTTGGCTTAGTATGATATATTCTTTATCATGTTTTACCAAAAATAAACGTATTAGATGTATAAACAATATAAGTAACTGCTCACCTGAAATTCAGGGCCCAGCTTGATAAAGATAGTGGTCTTCTTGTCCCACATTAGAATCAATCCGTTATTGCCCTCAATCACAAGGTACAAACCCAACTGCCTAACCTGGTAGGGGACTTCACTACCAACGTCTCTTTCCAGAACTTCATAAGAGCTTTCACTCAGTTTTAGTTCAAAGTTCTGATGAGAACAAGAGACCATTAAAGATTTTTTGCACTTTAAGAAAACTCATCCCAAAATGTGCCCCAAGCGTGATAACTTTATGTAGCTTGGTCATTACTGGGTTAATAAGAAATAATCTTGAAACTTACCCGAAGAAAAACTTTTATAGCTTTAAAACAGGTGACTCCAGTTGTCCCACATGGGATGTTCTCAGTGATGACTCTGAATGATTGATTTCCAGAGTTGGAGTGGCAATAATCCTAATGAAAAAATACAATGTAGTGTCTTAGTAAAAGAGAATAGATGCAAACTTACTTCTGCTACTTTTTGAACTTTGACAATATTGGTTTTGCAATTTAAAGGTGTTGTCTGACAATTATAACTTATCAGCTATGCTCTGGATAGGTTAATGTTGCTGATCGATGGGTGCTTTTCCAATACCTGAGTCAACGTGTATTGACAATCGCCGTTGAAATCAAAGCGTTTGCCATTGAAGGTTACATAGTGTCCTTCTCCATATACAACACACGTCTTGTGGCATTCCTTCTTTGTACACTGCCACTTCCTATCTCTGCAGATGCTAAAAAGATAGAGTTTCAAAATGAGATAATCGTAAAAATCTTCCTTAATTATAAATAATATGTGCCTAAAACGTGTTAGTTGATTTCTGCACCACAAATCCTCAGCAATTTACAATTTAAAAAACCCATACAATTGTTTTGAAAAAAATTATTGCACAAAAATATGCAATGAATTTTCAATTTTAACAGAATGTACATTATAGGATGGCATTTCATATTTAGCATATTTGAATGAGTGTGTAGCCTATGGGTTATTATAAAAAAAATATGTTTTTATTTCTAAATACTAATGAACACATCCCTACTGCCTTGTGGTTCTTTTGTGTACTTCATACACAGATGTAACACTGTGAACTGAACTATTACATACAATTAAATACATTATAGAAATGTGAAGCTGCATTTTGCATACCATGTGTTACAGTCTTGCTGGATGGTTTCTCCACTGTAGTAGAGCTCATTATTGTGGACACATGGGCACTTTTTCTCAGGAACACACCTGCCGTTATTGTTGAGCACAAGGTCGGCTGGACAAATGCAACCTGAAGTACACTGAATGCTGAACTGTGGGCACAAAAATACAATTCATACTGAATTCTTAATATCTATGGAGAATTGTTGGAAACTTTTAAAAAAAGCAATTCGACTTGATGCAATTTGATAAAGTTTTTAGGAAGTTGCTGATCCTGGGAAACTAGCAACATATGCAATTCACTTTCCGTGAATTGCCAAAAGTGGCCACCATAACTTTACACCCTAAAGTGGTCACCATAATTTTACACAGTGCAGAAGATGGCATCAGCCAAAAAAGGATCATATAACATGGCATAGCAAGGTGTGAAGATCTGAGATTGTGGGTTGTATTAATAACCTAGGCAGGTTAACGATGCAACAATATTTTATTCCTTACATCAATGTTTTACAACAACTCCAGGTAAATGGCCAAAATACAATTATCTCAATCCACAAGATCCCCTCCCTGGGACAGTAGTTCCACTGCCTTTGTACCAGGCGATACTCACTGCCTCCCAACTTTTGGTTAGCCCACAGATTTTGTATGTCCAGCTAGTATAGTCTGAAGCCACAGTCCATGCTCCTCCAACAACATATAAAGCAATAGAAGTACAGGTATCCAGTAGCAATAGTCCTTAAGAAACCTAATTAAATCCAGACGACAGATCCCACAACTGTAGCACGTGGATCCCGCCCAGTTGGCAACCGTCTCCAAACTCCATAGGCCATTCATCCATACATGGGCTCCAGGACCTCACCCTAGATCCTCTCCCTTCGATGTTATTGCACAGACTCCCACTATACATGTGGCTTATTTTCCTACCTCCCTGGGATCAGCCCCCTGCATGGGCAGAATGTTCATATCCCCACCCCAAAGCTAACTGCATTGGTGGAGGTATTTTTAGGTCAGGATAAAATCCATCATTTGGGACTGCATGTGAGATTCCCTGTGGTGATGGTTCTACTGGGTCTGTTATCCCCATCCACACAATGGGACTAGTGGCTGGCAGAACAATGGATTAAGGCTCCTGGGACACGAACAAGATTAATGGAATGATTGTTTTTCTTGATTACCAATCTTGGCTTATGTATGCATAAGTTCCAGCCTGCATGCCTTCCTCTGCTTACTGTCACTGAATGGAAACAGTGATTCTTGAGGCTGAACTGATGAGCAACGAAATTTCTAATAAGACACAGAAAGCAAATCACTAACAAATCACAATAATAAAATCGACGGAACCAGTGCTGCGTGCTGGAAAAAGTCTGCATCCCTTAGAGCCGACTCCGCTCTAGTTCCAATGGTTCAGTAGTCTTTAGAAGAAGGCCAACTCCTCACACTAGGTATAGCACAGCCAATAAGAAGGGACTATCATTGCTTTTATAAAAGCAGAAGCAGGGAATGCAGCAGCCATTTTGTGGTGAATCTTGAGGGTAAGAAAATGTCAAAGCTCACAGCTTAGCCATAGAGATATGAAAAGACTGCTGAAAGAAATTATAGCATTTCACAATGTGACTCCCTCCATTGTCGTTTATACATGCCACGCCAAAATCGCAGCATGTTCTTGTTGTTATTTTTTGTCATTTACCTATCATTTTTTCGTAGCTGATTTTTAGGTAGGAGACTTGTGTTAAAAAATGTGAAAGAGAAGTAAAAAAATACAGTCATTTAACTCTGTAGCTGCCATGCAATGTGCACAGTACGTCCACAAGCAGTACTGATTTTTTCCACTCCTGTTTTATTAGTCTAATTTGATGTACATACGCGCCACACCATTAGTACGGCTTGTTGTTGCTGTTATTTTTTTTTTAGTGTTTAACAATAGTGTTGAGCCACCCCCGTAGTGTTCGAGTTCGGTTCGGTTCGTCGAACACCCGTGTGTTCGCCGAACTGTTTGTCGAACTGTTCGTCGAACACCTTCGAACACCGTTAAAACCAATGGCAGGCAAACAAAAACACATAGAAACACATAGAAAACACCTTCAAAGGTGTCCAAAAGCTGACAAACTGCTCAGAAGACACAACTAACACATGGAAAAGTGACAAGTAAATATAGTCATGAGAAAAGAAAAGAGGTGGAGGAGTAAAAGGAGGGGGAGACACAGATATAGGCATGTCATGCCCTTCTAAAATCCAAAAAGTGAGAAGCCAACACGTTCAGTCCGCTCCTGCCCGTGCCACCTCCGTGTCGCCGGGTTTGTGCCAGAGCCGCGGTGAACCCTGACGGCCAGCCCCCCTCTCCCAATACTGGTGCCTGTCCCATGGTGGGTCGAGCGAGCCCCCCTGTGGTGGAGGCAGCTCTAAGCTTTTTAATTTAAATTGTCTCTCTAATTTGAATGAATACACTTTAAATCCATTTACAAGGATCTATTGGAGGGCAAGTCTCATGCCAGCAGCCGCGTAATTCCAGCTCCAGTAGCGTCCACTAAAGCTGCTGCAGTTAAAAAGCTTTTATAAGGATCGAGCTCGGCTGTCCACCGCAAGGCATCCTACTGCCAGTCCCAGGCTCCCAGCCCCTATGCCTTGGGGTGCCTCCTGATGCTCTTCACTGAGGATCCCGTGGTCCCGAAGCATTTCCTTTGAAAAAATTAAGTGTCCAAACTACAGGTGGTGTAGCTTTCTTAACAGCCGGGATAATCCGCTGACTAGCAGACACTGCTACTAGGCACAAAGTATTTCCTGGGCTAGATGCAGTTAAAAATTTGTAATTAGATACTCTCGTTGGATGCTGAGAAAGCATTCCATAGAGTCTCCTGGCATGCCATATATGATTCTCTTAAAAAGCTTGGGGTAGGGGTCTAGGGGACCCTTTTATAGCCAAAATCACGGCCCTGTATCGCAATACATCACCTAGGCTGAAGATAAATGGAACTGTAGCACCCTGAGGGCTCGGTTGCTACAGAGGTATTGCACCTCACCCAGAGGTGTGATATCTCACTCTCAGGTAAGGATGGAGTGTGGATCAGGACCCGACACCTGCATGCATTACACCACATTGCCGTGGGGCAGGGCGACCAATATGCCCCTGAGATGGGCACGACAGTCCCTGTCCCTGGCTGGAGTGGGGGGAGGGAACACTGAGGAAGGGGAACCCTGTAGTGCAGGAGCAGGGAGGAAACAGTTCCTGGGTGCATTGAGAAGGGAGTATAAAAGGTGGGCACCATCTTAGTTCAGTGTAGAGAAGTCTGAGCAGAAGTGGCAGGGAGCAGGGGCTCTGCATGAGCTCTGCTCCGGAGGCGGGCCTAGTAACAGAGGCCCAGGCCTGGAAGAGGGAGAAGGAAGGAAGAGGAGTGGAGAAGGCTCCAGGAACGAGGAACGAAGGGATCCCAGGGGTGCGGACGGGCGAGTCGCCACCGCACGCCCGAATCCACCTGCATGGAGGGGTCAGGCCAAAGGGGGAGACCGGTCCCCGAAACTAGTGGAGGCAGGAAACGACCCTCAGCTAGAAACCGGAGGCTGTGACATTTTATGTGGCGCAGCCCCTCGCTACACCCGCTAGGAGGGCAGCACATAGGGTCAGGGAAACTGGCGCCAAGTTTACCAAGAGGAGGCCCGAGGCAGCCGGACAGAAGGGTTGGTAAGAAAGGCCAGACAAAGGACACACAAAGGGGGTCCTGTGAAGCGCTCCAAAGTTATCTGGGAGTTGTCTGAGCCCCTCACCTGGTGAGCACAGTACGACGTGGGCAGCCGTTACCTGCAGACGTGGTCTGGATAATAAGAACTGTGAGTAAAGGCCCTGGACTGCATCACTGACTCCGTGTCGTTACTGCTGCTGCCCTGCACCATCACCCCCATCCTCCGCATACACTGCCCTGAGGCTATACTCCTCCCGTGGGGAGTTATGCTACGCTCTGCTGCACCCACAACACCAGCCTCAGCGGTCTGCCCTGCAGCGGCGGTTCACTCTGACCGCAATCCACGGGTGGCGTAGTCGGACATTTAAACATCAAAACCACATAAATAGTTCCGCCACTGGTTTGACCACCCTGAGCCACGGAACCGGGTCGCCGCCACGAAGACTACAACCACCAGCATCCACCAAAAAGGGTCCGGCTCCGGGTGTCCCAAGGCCCAGGGGGTGCATCAGAACATTTTCATCACCTTTCACAATCACCAATGGGACAAGGCAGGGATGTCCTCTGTCCCCTCTCTTATACATCCTAGTGACGGAGCACCTGCTCTCATCAATTCGCCATAACCCCAATATTAGGTGGATTGAGGTGGGAGGCACCGAGTACAAGTGCTCTCTATTTGCTGATGATGTCCTAGTATATATCACTCAATCACATATATCCATCCATGCTGTTATGGCTGAAATAGATCACTTTGTTACATGGTCAAATTTTAAAATCAATGCAGCGAAGTCTGAGGCCCTCGATGTCTCCCTCCCCAATTCCATATAGGATTCCATCCAGTCCAACTTTCCCTTTGCCTGGCCCTCACAGGGTATCAAATACTTAGGAATTCCTATTCATAGAGACCTCTCCCATCTATGTTATCTTAATTTTGGGCCCTTTATTGAACAACTCCATACAGACCACGGTTGGCAAGTTAGAACTGTAAGATTCACTGTGTGAACCACTGGTGTTTTGTGGAAAAGCACATGTACACTGTGTTCCAAATTATTATGCAAAAAGTGTTTAGGAGTGATAAGGGAAGAATTTGTTTGTCAGTTAAACTCATTGATGGTGATGTTTGTCAGGGCTCTTTATATCACTGTAAGCAATTGCAGACACCTGTGCTAATTAGTTTGGCAGGTGTGTCCAATGAAAGGCAAGACTACTTAAGAAGGCTGTCTCACATTATTAAGCAGCCTACATTTTCTGCCAAAATGGGAAAGAAAAAGGATGTGTCGGCTGCTGAGAAGCAACAAATTGTGGAGTGTTTAGGTCAAGGCATGACTACAATCAACATTGTGCGATTATCAGGATGAAGTGTCTTGGCAATCAAGAAGTATGTAGCTGATTCACAGTACACATGTGTGCGTGCTGATAAGGGCAAATTGAGGACTCTTTCCTACAAGCAATTACGTCAGGTTAAAAGAGCAGCGGCAAAAAAGCCTTGTCATAGCAGCAGACAAGTTTTTGAAGCTGCTGGTGCCTCCAACGTCCCCCGAACAACAAGATGTAGGGTCCTTCAGAGGTTTGCAGCTGTGCATATGCCATCCTGTCGACCTCCTCTATCCACTTCACACAAGCAGAAACGGCTCCAGTGGGCCAAACATTACATGAAGACTGATTTCAAAACTGTTTTGTTCACGGATGAGTGCCGTGCAGCGCTCGATGGTCCAGATGGATGGAGTGGAGGATGGCTGGTTGATGGACACCCCACGCAAACACGGCTACAGCGCCAACAAGGAGGAGGTGGAGTAATGTTTTGGGCTGGAATCATGGGGAGAGAGATTGTCGGCCCCTTTAGGATCCCTGAAGGCGCTAAAGATGAACTCCATAATGTATGTGGATTTTCTCAAACAGCACTTCCTGCCATGATTCAAGAAGAAGAACCATGTATTTCACAGCAAGATCATTTTTTTGCATGATAATGCACCATCTCATGCTGCACATAAAACATCTGCATCTCTGGCTGATATGGGCATAAAAGGGGACAAACTTATGGTGTGACCCCCATGCTCCCCTGACCTCTACCCCATTCAGAACCTCTGGAGCATCATCAAAAGGAGTGTCTATGATGGCGGGAGGCAGTTCACATCTAAGCAACAGCTCTGGGAGGGTATTCTGTCCTCATGCAAAACAATTGAAGCAGAAACCATCCAAAACCTGACAAATTCAATGGACGAGAGAGTTTAGAAGCTCCTTTCGAACAAGGGGTCCTATGTGAAAATGTAACATCACCTAGAATAAAGTTTTGAGTTGAAAACTGTTTGATTTCAGTTTCTAATAACCTGCTAATGCTTATAATTTCAAAAATGACCATTTTTTTGGTCTTTATTAAAATGAAAAGGTTGATCGAAAAGTTTGGGGGATCTAAGAGTGTGGCAACCCAGTAGTCATGATTACTTCGAATTCTGACAATATGAGGGTCATGTTGCAGGTAGTGCAGCAAGAAGGCACTTATGTGTCTTGCGCATCTCGGAGCCCCAAAATTATTTTCCGGGCTAGATGCAGCTAAAAATTATTATTAATTTTAAATCTGGTGGAGCTTAGTATAGATGGGCTAATAGGATCAGTGCTGCACACTGCTACAAAGCCCAAATTATTTTCCAGTCAAGATACAGATAAACATGATTAGTAATTTGAAAGCTTAAAACGGTTGGTAGGGTGATTTTAACCAATCATCAAGCTTTTACTCTCCCCAGGATGACACAGGGGTAGAAAAGTCGTTTCGGATCCATGATTTGTTCATCTTTATGAACGTGAGTCTGTCTACATTATCAGTGGAGAGCCGCGTGCGCTTATCTGTCAGCACACCACCAGCAGCGCTGAACACACGTTCAGACAGAACGCTGGCTGTGGGGCATGACAAGATCTCCAAGGCGTAAGTGGCTAGCTCCGGCCATTTATCCAGATTGGAAGCCCAAAAAGAGCAAGGGTCCAGTGACACAGTCATGGCTTCAATGTTTACTTGGAGATACCCCTGTACCATCGTCTCTAGGCGTTGACTATGTGTCAGACTTCTTGTCTCCTGTGGCCTTGCAAAGGATGGGCTAAAAAAGTGGTGAAATGATTCCGCAAAATTGATGTTACCAGCAGATACTGTGGTTCTGTTACGGTTTGAGTGCTGAACACTTGACGGTCCCACGGTTGGCAAGTTGGAACTGTGAGATTCACTACGTGCACCACTGGTGTTTTGTGGAAAAGCACATGTAAGATTCTGCAACAGTCTCTGCTGATACTCCTGCATGCGTGCATCCCTTTCTATGGCAGGAATAATTTCTGCAAATTTGTGGCAACCCAGTAGTCAGGATTATTTCTAATTCTCACAATTCGAGGGTCATGTTGCAGGTAGTGCAGCAAGAAGGCACTCATGTGTGTTGCGCATCCAGGAGCACCAAGTCCCTGTTGTGTTGGTGGCGAGATAACAATCATGCTTCCTTCCTCTGTCCTCTCCCCCCAACCTCGCACAACAGAAATGTGATCAAGGTCTCCCTCATCTGATGAGTCTTCCATCAGTTCGTCCTCCACTTCTTCCTGGGCTCCTGCACCTTCCTCACTAGTTTGGCTGCTACCATGCGCCCTGGTAAAACCATCTCCCCCACCCTCACATGCCTGCCGCCTTGGTGCTGCCGACCATCTGGACCTTGCAGATGTTAGCCCTTCCGCATACAACTCCTCCTCTTCTACTTCCTCCACCTCCTCTTGTGCCACCACCTGACTCCGAATTCTGTTTAACATGTGCTCCAGCATGTAAATCACCGGAATAGTCATGCTGATAATGGCATCGTCAGCACTAAACATCTTCGTCGCCATTTCAAAACTGTGCAGAAGGGTGCATAGGTCCCTGATCTGAGACCACTCCTCCAGCGTGATTTGCCCCACCTCCGGATCTCGTTGGCCCAGGCTATACGTCAGAACGTATTGCACCAGGGCTTGTCGGTGCTGCCACAGTCGCTGCAACATGTGCAGAGTTGAATTCCACCGGGTAGGCACATCGCATTTTAGCCGGTGAAGTGGCAGGCCCAACGACTTCTGTAGAGATGTAAGTCGCTGAGCTGCGAGATGCGAACGGCGGAAGTGAGCACACAGCGACCGTGCCCTCTGCAGAAGGCCATCTAGTCTGGGATAGTGGGCTAAAAATTGCTGGACAACCAGGTTCAACACGTGAGCCATACAAGGCACGTGTGTGACATTGCCCCGGCGAAGGGCCGCACCCAGGTTTGCAGCATTGTCGCACACGGCCTTCCCTGGTTTCAGGTCCAGTGGAGACAACCATTCATGAAATTGGTTCTCCAGAGCTGACTACAACTCCTCAGCTGTGTGACTCACATTTCCCAGACATTTCAAAGTAAAAACCGCCTGATGACGTTGAGCCCTACTGCCAGCATAGTCAGGAGGTGTGCAGGATCCCTTCTGCGCAGTTAGAAAGCTTGTGGCATGACCAGACAGGCTTTGGGTGCAGGTGGAAGACCGAGAGGAGGTTGAGGAGGCAGAAGCAGTGGAGGAACTTTGACATAAAGAGGATTGACGCACAACTCGTGGGGACGGCAAGACTTGGACAGCAGCCCCTTGTCCTGCTGTCACCATAGTTACCCAGTGCCCAGTCAGCGACATGTAACGCCCCTGTCCATGCCTACTCGTCCAAGTGTCTGTGGTGAAATGCACCCTGTCACACACAGAGTTTCTCAAAGAAGCGGTGATGTTGTGTGCGACATGCTGGTGGAGCGCAGGCACACCTTTCTTTGAGAAGTAGTGCCGACTGGGCATCTGGTACTGGGGCACTGCGACGGACATAAGGTCTCGAAAATCCTCTGTGTCCACCAGGCGGAAAGGCAGCATTTCTGTAGCCAAGAGCTTGCAGATGGTGAAATTCAACCTCTTAGCTTTCTCATGGCTAGGAGGAAATGGTCTTTTACTTGTCCATATCTGAGGGACCGAGGGCTGGCTATTGTGCTTAGACGGGGTTGATAAGTGTGTCCCCGGCAAACTGCCGGTCTGTGAGGAAGATGCAGGCGGACATGTTAGGTTGCCTTGATCCAAAGGTGGTGCTATCGATGTCGGACAGCGCTCAACACCAGCTGGTGTTACCACCTCCAAAGAAAATGATGACCTGCCAATCACGCTGGCTTTTGCGGGTAAAGAGGTGGCAGGTCTGCGCCCCAAAACAGGTGTGACTGCTGTCCCCCCAGTCACAGAGGATGAAGAGGCCGCGGATGCACAAGATATGGCAGACGGTGGTTGGCCCGGCCGGCTAGGCCGCATTGTAGCACACTGAGCTTCCCACTGCAACTTATGCTTCATGTCCATGTGCCGGTTCATGCATGAAGTACTCAAACTATGTATTTTTTGGCCTCTACTTAGCTTTTGCTGACAAATGTTACAGATAACACGAGTTGGGTCATCTTTATCGATCTGAAAAAATGCCCAGGCTATGCAAGGCTTAGCACCCATGCGATCTGAAGAGCCACCACGACTTGTGGTGAGAGGCAGAGTTGTGTTTGAGGATGCTGTTGTTGACGTGCTTCCAGTACTACGTCTCTGTCCAGGAAGGCGCAACCTGACCTCGTCGTCACTAGCATCTTCCTCCACCTCCTCTGCTGACCTCATCTCTTGGCTGACTGTGGGTTGACAGTAAGTGGGATCTCCAACCTCATCATCATCACCCTGTGCGTTATCACACCCGTCGTCCTCAGAGCCAACCTGTTCCTGCCCTGACAAAAAACTAAAGTTGTCGCTCCAATCAGGTATTTGAGTCTCATCATCGTCTTCCTCATTGTCTCCACCAACAGGAGTTACAGTTTGGGAATGAGGGTCTACATTATGGTCAGAACCTTCTGCGTCTGGTCCTGGATCCGATTCATAAAGATTCTGGGCGTCAGTGCAGATCATTTCCTCGTCTGGATTCACAGAAGCGCTGGAGTCGACCTCTGATTCCCAGGCTATAGTATGAGTAAACAGCTCTGCAGACTCAACCATCTGTTCTACCTCATACTCAGATGGGCAGCTGGAGATTTGGGAGCTGTGAGGAAGCAAGTGCGATTGGGGTGACACCTTTGAGGACTGGAGTATTTGTAATGTTGAAATTGATGTGGAGGAGAGCCCACTTAAAGCAGCACTTGATATCCGTTGAAGCACCTGCTGTTTTTGTGCCTCATCTGGAATTTGTAGCGATTGGCGTGGCCGTAAGAAAGGGATCTTATCACATTGTCCGCTAAAAGAAGTAGACATTTTAGTTTGGCTGGAAGATGGTCTTTCTTCTGCAGATGTTACTGTTGCTTTAACACCTACCCCACGGACACAACCTTTTTTCCCCTTCCCAACACGCCTATTCCCCTTTCCACCAGCAGCAGGCCTTTTTCCACTCATTTTGGTGGTTAACTAATTCACAACTCTGGAGTTGTTTGCACAAAAAAACAATGGATGGGAACCGAGCAGAGCTGAGTGGCCAAACTGTGGTATTAGGCCAAAACTATTGGCTGGGTTAGATGCAGAAAAAAATTATATTCAATTTGCAACCTGATGGAGGTCAGTATAGATGGACTAATAGAGAAAGTCCCACACACAGCTAGAAGCCCAAATATTTTTTTAGAGGTAGATGCAGAAAAAAAATATATTCAGTTTGCAACCTGATGGATGTCAGTATAGATGGACTAATAGAGAAAGTCCCACACACTGGTAGAAGGCCAAATATTTTTTCAGAGCTAGATGCAGACAAAAAATTATTTTTAATTTGCAACCTGATGGAGGTCAGTATAGATGGACTAATAGAGAAAGTCCAACACACTGCTAGAAGGCCAAATATTTTTTCAGAACTAGATGCAGAAAAAAATTATATTCAGTTTGCAACCTGATGGAGGTCAGTATAGATGGACTAATAGAACAAGTCCCACACACAGCTAGAAGCCCAAATATTTTTTCAGAGGTAGATGCAGATAAAAATTATTTTTAATTTGCAACCTGATGGAGGTCAGTATAGATGGACTAATAGAGAAAGTCCCGCACACTGCTAGAAGGCCAAATATTTTTTCAGAGCTAGATGCAGACAAAAAATTATATTCAGTTTGCAACCTGATGGAGGTCAGTATAGATGGACTAATAGAACAAGTCCCACACACAGCTAGAAGCCCAAATATTTTTTCAGAGGTAGATGCAGAAAAAAATTATATTCAGTTTGCAACCTGATGGAGGTCTGTATAGATGGATTAATAGAACAAGTCCCACACACAGCTAGAAGCCCAATATTTTTTCAGAGGTAGATGCAGAAAAAAAATATATTCAGTTTGCAACCTGATGGAGGTCAGTATAGATGGACTAATAGAACAAGTCCTACACACAGCTAGAAGCCCAAATATTTTTTCAGAGGTAGATGCAGATAAAAATTATTTTTAATTTGCAACCTGATGGAGGTCAGTATAGATGGACTAATAGAGAAAGTCCCACACACTGCTAGAAGGCCAAATATTTTTTCAGAGCTAGATGCAGACAAAAAATTATTTTCAGTTTGCAACCTGATGGAGGTCAGTATAGATGGACTAATAGAACAAGTCCCACACACAGCTAGAAGCCCAAATATTTTTTTAGAGGTAGATGCAGAAAAAATTATATTCAGTTTGCAACCTGATGGAGGTCTGTATAGATGGATTAATAGAACAAGTCCCACACACAGCTAGAAGCCCAATATTTTTTCAGAGGTAGATGCAGAAAAAATATATATTCAGTTTGCAACCTGATGGAGGTCAGTATAGATGGACTAATAGAGAAAGTCCCACACACTGCTAGAAGGCCAAATATTTTTTCATAGCTAGCTGCAGACAAAAAATTATTTTTAATTTGCAACCTGATGGAGGTCAGTATAGATGGACTAATAGAGAAAGTCCCACACACTGCTAGAAGGCCAAATATTTTTTCAGAGCTGGATGCAGATAAAAATGATTTTTAATTTGCAACCTGATGGAGGTTAGTATAGATGGACTAATAGAGAAAGTCCCACACACTGCTAGAAGGCCAAATATTTTTTCAGAGCTAGATGCAGACAAAAAATTATTTTCAGTTTGCAACCTGATGGAGGTCAGTATAGATGGACTAATAGAACAAGTTCCACACACAGCTAGAAGCCCAAATATTTTTTCAGAGGTAGATGCAGAAAAAAATTATATTCAGTTTGCAACCTGATGGAGGTCAGTATAGATGGACTAATAGAGAAAGTCCCACACACTGCTAGAAGGCCAAATATTTTTTCAGAGTCAGATGCAGACAAAAAATTATTTTTCATTTGCAACCTGATGGAGGTCAGTATAGATGGACTAATAGAGAAAGTCCCACACACTGCTAGAAGGCCAAATATTTTTTCAGAGCTGGATGCAGATAAAAATTATTTTTAATTTGCAACCTGATGGAGGTCAGTATAGATGGACTAATAGAGAAAGTCCCACACACTGCTAGAAGGCCAAATATTTTTTCAGAGCTAGATGCAGAAAAGAATTATATTCAGTTTGCAACCTGATGGAGGTCAGTATAGATGGACTAATAGAACAAGTCCCACACACAGCTAGAAGCCCAAATATTTTTTCAGAGGTAGATGCAGAAAAAAATTATATTCAGTTTGCAACCTGATGGAGGTCAGTATAGATGGACTAATAGAGAAAGTCCCACACACTGCTAGAAGCCCAAATATTTTTTCAGAGGTAGATGCAGATAAAAATTATTTTTAATTTGCAACCTGATGGAGGTCAGTATAGGTGGACTAATAGAGAAAGTCCCGCACACTGCTAGAAGGCCAAATATTTTTTCAGAGCTAGATGCAGACAAAAAATTATATTCAGTTTGCAACCTGATGGAGGTCAGTATAGATGGACTAATAGAACAAGTCCCACACACAGCTAGAAGCCCAAATATTTTTTCAGAGGTAGATGCAGAAAAAAATTATATTCAGTTTGCAACCTGATGGAGGTCTGTATAGATGGATTAATAGAACAAGTCCCACACACAGCTAGAAGCCCAATATTTTTTCAGAGGTAGATGCAGAAAAAATATATATTCAGTTTGCAACCTGATGGAGGTCAGTATAGATGGACTAATAGAACAAGTCCCACACACAGCTAGAAGCCCAAATATTTTTTCAGAGGTAGATGCAGATAAAAATTATTTTTAATTTGCAACCTGATGGAGGTCAGTATAGATGGACTAATAGAGAAAGTCCCACACACTGCTAGAAGGCCAAATATTTTTTCAGAGCTAGATGCAGACAAAAAATTATTTTCAGTTTGCAACCTGATGGAGGTCAGTATAGATGGACTAATAGAACAAGTCCCACACACAGCTAGAAGCCCAAATATTTTTTTAGAGGTAGATGCAGAAAAAATTATATTCAGTTTGCAACCTGATGGAGGTCTGTATAGATGGATTAATAGAACAAGTCCCACACACAGCTAGAAGCCCAATATTTTTTCAGAGGTAGATGCAGAAAAAAAATATATTCAGTTTGCAACCTGATGGAGGTCAGTATAGATGGACTAATAGAGAAAGTCCCACACACTGCTAGAAGGCCAAATATTTTTTCATAGCTAGCTGCAGACAAAAAATTATTTTTAATTTGCAACCTGATGGAGGTCAGTATAGATGGACTAATAGAGAAAGTCCCACACACTGCTAGAAGGCCAAATATTTTTTCAGAGCTGGATGCAGATAAAAATGATTTTTAATTTGCAACCTGATGGAGGTTAGTATAGATGGACTAATAGAGAAAGTCCCACACACTGCTAGAAGGCCAAATATTTTTTCAGAGCTAGATGCAGACAAAAAATTATTTTCAGTTTGCAACCTGATGGAGGTCAGTATAGATGGACTAATAGAACAAGTTCCACACACAGCTAGAAGCCCAAATATTTTTTCAGAGGTAGATGCAGAAAAAAATTATATTCAGTTTGCAACCTGATGGAGGTCAGTATAGATGGACTAATAGAGAAAGTCCCACACACTGCTAGAAGGCCAAATATTTTTTCAGAGTCAGATGCAGACAAAAAATTATTTTTCATTTGCAACCTGATTGAGGTCAGTATAGATGGACTAATAGAGAAAGTCCCACACACTGCTAGAAGGCCAAATATTTTTTCAGAGCTGGATGCAGATAAAAATTATTTTTAATTTGCAACCTGATGGAGGTCAGTATAGATGGACTAATAGAGAAAGTCCCACACACTGCTAGAAGGCCAAATATTTTTTCAGAGCTAGATGCAGAAAAGAATTATATTCAGTTTGCAACCTGATGGAGGTCAGTATAGATGGACTAATAGAACAAGTCCCACACACAGCTAGAAGCCCAAATATTTTTTCAGAGGTAGATGCAGAAAAAAATAATATTCAGTTTGCAACCTGATGGAGGTCAGTATAGATGGACTAATAGAGAAAGTCCCACACACTGCTAGAAGGCCAAATATTTTTTCAGAGTCAGATGCAGACAAAAAATTATTTTTCATTTGCAACCTGATGGAGGTCAGTATAGATGGACTAATAGAGAAAGTCCCACACACTGCTAGAAGGCCAAATATTTTTTCAGAGCTGGATGCAGATAAAAATTATTTTTAATTTGCAACCTGATGGAGGTCAGTATAGATGGACTAATAGAGAAAGTCCCACACACTGCTAGAAGGCCAAATATTTTTTCAGAGCTAGATGCAGAAAAAAATTATATTCAGTTTGCAACCTGATGGAGGTCAGTATAGATGGACTAATAGAACAAGTCCCACACACAGCTAGAAGCCCAAATATTTTTTCAGAGGTAGATGCAGATAAAAATTATTTTTAATTTGCAACCTGATGGAGGTCTGTATAGATGGACTAATAGAGAAAGTCCCACACACTGCTAGAAGGCCAAATATTTTTTCAGAGCTAGATGCAGACAAAAAATTATTTTCAGTTTGCAACCTGATCGAGGTCAGTATAGATGGACTAATAGAACAAGTCCCACACACAGCTAGAAGCCCAAATATTTTTTCAGAGGTAGATGCAGAAAAAAATTATATTCAGTTTGCAACCTGATGGAGGTCAGTATAGATGGACTAATAGAACAAGTCCCACACACTGCTAGAAGCCCAAATATTTTTTCAGAGGTAGATGCAGAAAAAAATTATATTCAGTTTTCAACCTGATGGAGGTCTGTATAGATGGATTAATAGAACAAGTCCCACACACAGCTAGAAGCCCAATATTTTTTCAGAGGTAGATGCAGAAAAAAAATATATTCAGTTTGCAACCTGATGGAGGTCAGTATAGATGGACTAATAGAGAAAGTCCCACACACTGCTAGAAGGCCAAATATTTTTTCAGAGCTGGATGCAGATAAAAATTATTTTTAATTTGCAACCTGATGGAGGTCAGTATAGATGGACTAATAGAGAAAGTCCCACACACTGCTAGAAGGCCAAATATTTTTTCAGAGGTAGATGCAGAAAAAAATTATATTCAGTTTTCAACCTGATGGAGGTCAGTATAGATGGACTAATAGAGAAAGTCCCACACACTGCTAGAAGGCCAAATATTTTTTCAGAGCTAGATGCAGAAAAAAATTATATTCAGTTTGCAACCTGATGGAGGTCAGTATAGATGGACTAATAGAACAAGTCCCACACACTGCTAGAAGCCCAAATATTTTTTCAGAGCTAGATGCAGAAAAAAATTATATTCAATTTACAACCTGATGGAGGTCAGTATAGATGGACTAATAGAATGATGCCATGCCCAAAAGATTTTACTTCACTAGGTGCAGTAAAAAAATTGGTATTCTATACACAGTTGGTATATCTTGCAACACAGATAGGCTACTCCACTGACTAACACGCTCTGCAATATGCCAAAAAGGATTAGCTTTGCTAGATTCAGCCAAATGCTGTGAAAAAAACTTGCACAGCACTGGCACAGACCTGCCTGGCAAAAACTGATAGGAACTGATGTAACCTAGTCCTGAAAAAGACTGCAATTACAATTAGTCTTTACTCCCACAATCTATCTATTTAAGAGCACAGACCTGCCTGATAAAAGTCGTAGGAAATGCTGTAACCTAGTCCTTAAAAGGACTGCAATCACAACTATTCCCTACTCCCAAGCTATCTGTAGATTTGTGCGAAAATTGGCTTGAAATTAACAAGGTATAGCGCACACAGCAACAGCGGTGCCGTCTAACACGCAGCTGCAGCAGTGAGAAAATGGTGGCGACGGGGAAAATGGCTTGGTCTTATAGGGCAAGGACATGTGACATACACTGCCAATGACACATGCCCTTGCTTGTGTGAAAAAAGCACTTCACTCCGTGTGTGCTCTGCTGATAGGCTGACAGATTGCACCTCCCCACTGTAAATGCGGGAAAGAGAAAAAAAAAATGGAGATCTTCATTATTCCTGCAGAGATCCATCCCCTGCCCCTCCCCCCGCCCGCTGTACACTCAAACTGCGTATTAACATTAATTTTCATCATTACTGAGAAAAAATCCAGTTATGATTTTGGTGCACGAACAGTTATCGAACATAACCTCGAACAGTCGAATTTTTCTCAAATCGTTCGTGTTCGCCGAACGGCTCAAACACCGCCCAAAACAGCTCGAATTTGAGATTGGCGAACAGTTCGAGTAGAACAACGCTCATCTCTATTTAACAAGCATTTCTTGGTCACTCTTTTTTGTGAAGGTGTAATTGTTATTCAAAAAACAAAAAGTAAATTCTAGTCTAGTAAAAATGTACAATAACAGAGAACGTGGCAAAAAACACAAACAAAAAGCATATGATAGCATCTGGCAATATGTTGAAGCCACAAGTAGCAGCAGCACCAGCACTAGCACCAGCCTTCCAGGTAGTGGTACTACGAAATGCTGGCCACAATTGTCATCCTTTGCCTCTGGCAACTATATAAGTGGGGAAGAAGCGGAGGATTTATAGACTATATGGCATATCAATCCTTTCAATCTGACCAAAAGATCTCTCAGGGGCAGATCCAAATTTTTTAAGGTTAGCTATGAAACAAGTAATTTTTCAGCTGTTCTTGATGGAGAAGGCTCAGCAGTATCTGAATGTTTGTGGATATGACAAGAGCTATTTGGGGTTATTTCAGTTATGGAAATTCTTTGGGAGGAAAATAAGCCCAATACAAATTGATTAGGGACTATAGGTCTCAATAAACACATGAAGTGGTGTTATCTGATAATATGGAAAATCAAACTGGCCAGCAATATGAGCAACACTCAAGCTGTTCTCTTACATCTCCTCGTGATCATCTTTTTGATAGTCAGTCCGCAAAAAATATCTGTGTCATCTTCATCAAATTTCCATGTAATGCTTGCTGTACTCCAACTACTCCTTTTCCTCTTTCTCCATTGTAGCATCAGTTATTCATAACTAATCGCGATGCCAGGAAACAACAATGCGAGCCCAGTCATCAACTTGTGTGACAATAAGCACCCACCTGGTTAAAGTGCTAATAGTACAATTCCAAATCACTTAGTGAATTCCACTTCTGTTTGGGAAATTAAGTCAAGAGCTTAACCTTGATAGAGGATACCCAGATGCCATTATTTGTCACAGAACCAGGTGACTGCTCTGGCCTATCGTGTTAATGTTTTCAGTGGCAATGATGCATCAGTGAAGCCAAGACAATTGGTGATATCTTCATGATTGGACTAAGGTCTGTTGGGAACCCTCAGGGTCAATGTCATGTACAGCAGGATATGGAGGAGAAAGAGGCGCAGCAGAAGCAGGTAGATGTTGAAGTTGAGTTTTCCCAGGTACAAGCAAGGGATTAGACTGACCGTCTGTGTGAAATTGAAGACGACAACGATGATGCTGGCTCTGATGAACAACTGTCATAGTGAGGAATGGAAAGGGAATCAATGGGGCTCTCAATTGTGATGGTTAGCATGGCAAGCTCCATTGATTGTATGCAGACATACATATCATTAGCATCAAGCAAAGGGATAACTGTTGGTTAGCCATGCTTTTAGACCCTCACTGTAAAAGCAAAATGAGGGAATTATTTCAGACTTCCAAAAGGAAGTTAAAGTTAGAGTATTACCAGAATAAACTGTGTTTGAGCTCAGCCTAGTTTTTGCCAATCAGACACTTGCCGACTGCATTTCTGACCAAGAGACCTCTCTCTGCTCCCCACACAGTTAACACTCCTCTAGCTATGCCAGTGCTACTGTTTCAATGAGTAATCAAAGCAACAGTCATTACAGTATGTATGACACAATGGACTGAATGTTTTATCAGCCACCAGATCAACATGAAAAACATCAACAAACACAGCAAGACCCATCACCTGAATAGCCAGGTTCAGTTGTACCTGCACCTCTCTCCAGCAGATACCCTCAGCCCTGTCCTTTGTTTTCTGAGACAATAGATTGGACATGTGGCAAGAAATTTCATCGTTTACCATAGGCATACTGTTTTGTCCAGCATCCAGAATAATGTCAGAGAGAGTAGTTAAAGCAACAGGTGACTTCATCATACCCAAGAAAGCCAGATATGTGGAAAATCTTTGTGAAAATAAAGAAGGCATTGATAGGTGTGGACTCTCATTCACCGACGGCTGTTGCCAGTATTTAGATTGACCTTAGTATCGGCCTTCCTGTCCATTATGTTGCATACTTTTCTACCATTACCATTACTAATGCCCCGTACAGTTGGGCATCTCCTTCCTGTTCATCATGTTCTATTTATACTGTGATACTGTTGCCAGAGCTGCCAACTCATTGGCGCTTCCCTAGACAGCCACATATCGCATGTCCCTGCCTGTCCATTGTATTCTATGCCTTAACTGTACCGGTTCTGGGAACCCTACTGCACAGTGTTAATATAAGAAACCTGAAACTGCTATCCAAAATGTATAATTTTGGATGGCTTTTAAAAAGCCATTGATTCTTCGCTTTCCAAACAACAAATCTATTGCCAATACTAAAAAGGGATAATTTTTGGACAGATTATTAATAAGATATTGTTCTTCTCTTTCCAAACATCAAACCTGTTGCTCATCGCAAAAAAAGGAAACATTTAGAAAAATTGTTTTTTCTAGGACTGTACTTTCTTTATGCAGTAGTAAACAACCAATTATACAATTTTTACAACAAACAGAAATAACAGCTGAAATAAATTGTGGCTACTTTATCCTCTTGTTTTATCGACCAAACTATAAGCTTTCAATATTTTTAGTGAAAATTACTGCTGCCAACATAGAAAAATCGAATGAAAAACATTTTTTTCGACTGCTCCTCCCCAAAAAAATATTTAATCAAAGTTCAACAGCTAAAATAATAAGAAGCCATTGCTTTTTTTTCTAGTGCTTTCTATTATTTCTTCATTACTGGTTTTCTGTGAAAGTAAAGGGATAAGAGAAAAGCCTTACGTTGTCATGTTCCTACCTCCTACGTTTCTAAAGGGGTTGTTGGTGAGATGAAACTCTGTTCCAGATTTTGCCATGGGGCTTCACAATCACTTTTAACTTTCAAGTCTATAATATCAGTTACTTACACATTCTAAGTCCAAGGATTGACATGTCTTCTGACATCCAGCTCCTTTTTCTCCCACTGAAGCCTTGTCACAGTCAAAATAAACCATATTTGCTGGGCACCCTAAAAAGATGAAGTGATATGAGACTGCACAGTCCTAAACGTGACAATAGTATCTTAGGTACTGAAAGACGTTATGACAACATTTAAAGAGAGCCTGTCAGCAGGATTTTTCCAACTAAGCTACAGGGTCTTTTTGTGCTTTGATACTTATTAAAATGATACCTGTGCTGAAGGAATCCGTTTTGTAGCTTTTGTTTAATCTGTCTTTGAAGTTTTCATTTAATGATATCTACATGCATTGGGGTTGGACTGTGGGCGGGGGTCTTATCTTGGTGTTCTGGTTCCTTATTCATCCTTCTGCTGGCAGGTTCTCTTTAAACGTTACACGTTCAGATAAGTAGATCGATCTGCAGAGGATCGAGTTTGAGTTGAATCTCGTGAAATTCCACCCGAACCTGACCATTTTGAGAATCAATTCTCTCTCTACCAATGGAGAAAATTTGGCTCAGCCGGAGAATACATATATTCTACATTTACAATATCACATAACTATTGCTATGTAAAATACTATGAACTGGTCAACCAAAAGAAAATGAAAAAAAAATGTATTTAGTTACCTGAAATAATTGGTACTTTGCCAACGCAGTATAGTCTGCCACTCTGGCATGTGCTGAAATGAGGAATATTAACACATCATTTTTATTTTCTTAATTTTTTTTTTTTGTAAATTTAGAACCTTCCAATTAAGTACATTTTGGAAAAAGTTACAAAGCCCACCAAGAAGAGACAAAAAGTGTCAATCCCTTGAGATCAATTTAACATATATTTAGTAAAAGTGCCATAAAGCCGCCAACCACGTATTCTACGTACATAATAATGGCGACACCATATAGTGATCATCTGACTTGATGCTTTTACTTACCACATAGCCCCATTGTCATACATGACCTCTCCTGGTAACATTGTAGATCCTTTGTAGTAACAGGGGCATAGCTTAACAGGAACGCAGACTCCGCTATCATCAAGGTAGGTTCCCACTGGGCAAGCACAGCCGTCAACAGAAGGGAACTTGAAGCTGCAGCTGGGGTCCGGTTCACTCAGTGAGCGACAAGTTTTCTGGCAAGTGCTAATGGAGTAGTGATAGGTGCTGTTGTTTGAGCATTTCTTTGTATATTTATCTTGAATTAGAAAATACAGGTGGCTGTATTAGTAATTTTGATACATAAATGTTACATTGATCCATGGATTGATTGTGTCTGTAAACGGCCATTAAATACAGAAAGGAGTCTCACTGAAGACTTTCTTGAAGACATGACATTTTTTTTCCCTGTGAATGATAACTTTATCTGACAATTACTCCTGAGACTAGAGATGCATGGCTTTAACGAAAAAAGTCTACAGAGAATTCTTGCACAAATTCTGCAGAAATACAGCAGCAAAATCTGCATTATTTACATTAGAAGCTCATTAATGATTTCATCCAGGTTTCACCTCTATTATTTTTTTTCAGCATATGGACAAGATATATTAACACATGTAATCAACTTTACGTCTACCATATAACCCTGCAGATTTTCCTTAAATTTGGGAATACATTTTACCATACACAGGTGCTTCTCACAACATTAGAATATCATCAAAAAGTTTATTTATTTCAGTTCCTCTATACAAAAAGTGAAACTCCTATATTATATAGAGTCATTACAAACAGAGTGATCTATTCCAAGTGTTTATTTCTGTTAATGCTGATGATTATGGCTTACAGCCGATGAAAACACAAAAGTCACAGAAGCACCTGTATCTGCAACTTGTGAAAAGAACCTTAGAGAGGTGTAAACTTCTCACTTTTCTGCTGTTTTTCAAAACACAAGTTTGGACCGCCGCTGGGAATCTCAATTCCAATAACTTTCGTAAAGTGTCATCTGTGTTTTTTTCCCCTTAATATGGGGAAATTAGCATCTGCCTCATGTAGTTCATGAAGCAATTTCCTTAATTTTAGTGCTAGGTATAACTCAGATCACATTTTGTAATGGTTAGTATAGAATCATTTTCTGTAGAAATGAGTGAATAATTTTGAGTGGAATTGAATTCTACTTAAATTTTACAACAATCTGCATTCAATAAAAAGTGGATTATTTTGTAATTTAGCAAAATTGCATCAGCTCGTCGCCATTATTCTGGACCAAAAGAGGCCATCAAAAGGTTAAACAAAAAATTTCTTATACTCACCTTCATGCTCACCTCTCCATCTCCTCTGTGTCACTTGTCTGGTCCTCATCACATCTTCAGATGTTGCTAGCTCTGAAATCCCTGGGTCTCTCATGGTGGGCCGTTAGGATTCTGCTCAAGCATGCAAAAGGTCATGACATCACAGCATGCGCTGTTATTTTGTGCATGCACAGAACAGTTCCTGGACTTTTGACTCTGATGAAGCCCGGGATGGTTCTGCGCATGTGCGCGCATGGTAGCAGTGCTCGTAGTAACGTCATTACATCGTAATCTGTTGCACGCTTGCACAAAATGCTCCCAGGCCTCATCAGAGGGGGAATTTCAGCGTGATTGGTGGCAATCTGAAGATGTGGCAAGGACCAGATGGATAACTAGTTTTTTTAGAAGGGCCATTAAATTTATGGAGAATAACTTTTCCACAAATCAAATTTTCTAAGAAATTTGCCGAATCCATTTACTTATAATTTTATCTAAAAAATAATAACTGCAGATATGAAGATATTGTAAGGTTCTATACTTACCACAGATGTTATTTCTCCACCCTTCCAGGATCACTCCCACTGCGGCACAGACCCGTACGTAGGCTCCTAATGCTGCACATACACTGTCCTCGCTCTTCTCATAGTTACAGCTGTCATACATACAGTTCTGTGAGGAGTCATTGACAAAACGGAGTCATTTTGGACACTGTCACCTACGCACTTGACTATACTGCTTATAACTGACAATGTTTTGATTATTTATTCGATTATTAATGCCCAATGTAATGATCAAAAATATATAGATAGAAATCAGCCAAAGCAAAATCCTATGACAAGAAGGATTTAAGAATATTTAAATCCCTATTAAACTTTACTCTACCCAAAAATATTCTTCACCTACGTTTTGATATATTGATGGATCCACAGAAGCATGACAAGGTGCAAATGGTCCATTGGTGTCCAAGAGCAGAGAACACCAGTGCTGGGCAAACTTCTCTGCAGGAGCCAAAATTACATTTTATCAATTTTCTATGAAGTTACAAATATGTATAAAATATATAATGGTGAGGTACAAGTATGGGAATATGAGAATGAGATCCAATCATGGTAAATTCCATCCATTCCATCCTACTTTTAATCCATACCCAGGGGTGGATTAAAAGTAGCCAGGGCCCCGGGCAGTTTAGAAGGCGTGGCCCCCCAGATACCGGATGTATCACGTGACATGTCACATGATCCCATTTGATAGATCATGTGATAGGTCATGTTAATAACACACGCAAATTTTTCTCTTATGTACAGCGCCATACATAACATAGCAGGGGTGAGAGACCGTGACTGTTTTGGAGGCCGAACCAATAGGCTGAAATTAATTCTGCTCAATATTAAAATAGTATCCATAATATACTTACCTTGTAATGTCTTCACATCCTGGTCCATCCAGATGTGTCCAGATCCCAGAATTCCAAGCGGCGGAAGTTCGTCACCCGCCATTTTGGGACCACCAGCGGAACACCGTCACGAACACGTCGTACACGCCGCCTCCGGGATCAGCCGAATGATTGACGGACATACGCCATCTTTGAACAGGAGGAGCGCATGCACAGTTTTAATGTGACCGCCGCTATCTGCTTACACAAAGATGGCGGCGGTCTGATTTACTGCGCAGGTAGACAGCTCAAACGAGAGAACACATGAGGGAAGAAGACATCACAGGGGTGGAGAGAGAGAGCAGACAAGGGGGAGAGCACATAGGGTACACAGGTCAAAGGACAGATCAAATGAGAGGAGAAGACAACAGATGGGGGAGAGAGAAAGCGCACAGGGGGGAGACAGAGCACAGGGGGGAGACAGCTCAAACGGGACAGCACATGAGGGGAGAACACAGCACAGAAAGGAGAGAGACAGCAGACAAGGGGGATAGCACATGGGGTAGACAGGACAAAGAAGAGAGCACAGATGGGAGAAGTCAGCCCATGGGGGAAAGAGAGAGTGGATAGGTGGGTGAGCACATGGGGGGGAGAGATTCTCAACGCTGTAAGGCCTGCCCCCATTGTGAGATTACCGCCCTCCCGATGCGATAGCATCGGGCCTCCATCTAGTAGAAAATAATTATTATTCATAATTGTATGACTTAATATTGAGCAGAATTAAGTATCCTGACATCCCCCTATATACAATATGAGCCCCCACATAGCCCCCTCAATCAACAACCAAAGTGATCAACCTATGGGGCCCTTATACATGTAAGCCCTAGCAAAAGAAAAACTTGAAAAATTCTCTTTTTATTTAGTTTAAAAACCCCAAAACATATAGACATAAATACATACACATAGCACAGAAAAACAGTGATAAAAAAGCAAAAATGCAAGGAGTTGGGGACTAGTTTTGCCCTTCACAATTCCCTTCCTGACAGTGGAGGTTGGCACCCTATGTTTACATGGTATGGCGCCCCTGCTCCTCGTTGACTGCCCCTCTGTAGCCCGACCACTACTCTAACTGACCAGGCATTCTCAATAGGTAATCGGATAATATTTAATGAACATTTATAAAATATAGATACCCTTCAGATCATAAATGGCCAGTTAAGTGGCAGTGTAATTAAGTCACACAACATCCATATACGTCACAGACACGTGAGGTATATAGCCCCTACATACAGTATGAGCCCCCACACAGCCCCGTACATACTGTTTGAGCCTCCATAAAGCTTCCTATGTACAATGAGTTCCCACATAGTTACCTAGATTCAGTATGAGAACTCATTTAACTACCTACATACAGTATAAGCCCCACATAGCTTGCTGCACAGCCCCAGCATGCATCCCCACACAAGTAACATCACCCCCTTCTCCACACAGGCACTCAGTATGCTGCCCTACATGAGTGACATTATCCCCTTCACTATGCAGCCCCATGTGAGTAGCATCACTCCCTTCACAACACATCCCGCAGCCCTACGCAGCCACCTTGCATGCAGCCTCACAAGAATGACATTACCAATTTTCCCTTGCAGCCATCCAGCATCAACCACCCTTCCCCACACAGCACCATATCACTCTCCCTCCACAGCCCCCTTCTCCTCACAGCACCCCATCATCATCCCCCCTCCTCGCAGCCCCCATCATCATCCCCACTCCTCACAGCCCCCATCATCTTCATCATCCTCCTCACAGCCCCATCATCATCATCCCCCCTCCCACAGCCCCATCATTATCATCATCATCCCCCCTCCTCACAGCCCCCATCATCATCATCATCATCCACCCTCCTCACAGCCCCCATCATCATCATCCCCCCTCCTCACAGCCCCCATCATCATCATCATCCCCCTCCTCACAGCCCCATCATCATCATGCCCCCTCACACAGACCCATCATCATCATCATCATCCCCCTCCTCACAGCCCCCATCATCATCATCATCCACCCTCCTCACAGCCCCATCATCATCATCATCCCCCCTCCTCACAGCCCCATCATCATCATCATTCCCCTCCTTGCAGCCGCATCATCATCATCATACCCCTCCTCACAGCCCCATCATCATCATCCCCACTCCTCAAAGACCCCATCATCATCATCATCATCCCCCCTCCTCACAGCCCCCATCAACATCATCATCCCCCCTCCTCACAGCCCCCATCATCATCATCATCCCCCCTCCTCACAGCCCCCATCATCATCATTCCCCCTCCTCACAGCCCCCATCATCATCATTCCCCCTCCTCACAGCCCCCATCATCATCATTCCCCCTCCTCACAGCCCCCATCATCCCCCCTCCTCACAGCCACCATCATCATCCCTCCTCCTCACAGCCCCTATCATTATCCCCCCTCTTCCCTATACAGCCCATCATCACCTTCCCCATGCAGCCTCACACATATAACATAAACCCTTTTCCTGTGAAAGCCTCCCCCCCATAAGCAGCCTTATACAAGTAGCAGTGGCCATTTCCCTATACAACCCTCCATCATGCAGCCCCCATATAATACCATCATCCACACTTCTTTGCACCCAAAATTTATCCTCAGCCCACTCACACTGAGCCCTGTGTCCTCATTCTCACCTGCACACAGCTCCATCATGCAGCCTCTCTGTCCGCTTCAGAAGCCACAGCTCCATCTCCATGCTGCTTCCTGCTGTCCTCACAAGATTGAAGGAAACCCCGTCCCTTCTGGTGATATCATCCCCTCAAAAAAATCAACTCCACTCTAGACGCTACCGAGCTGCAAATATCGGTGTACAAAGGATTATATGAGGGCAGTCTGGCTATGGGCACCACAGAGCTCCGGGGCCCCTGGTGGTAGCCCAGATTTCCCTCATTAAAATCCGCCTATGTACATACCATTCTCCATGCTGAGCGAGCATGGATTCTCATAACTGTCCTTAACGTCAGCACAGTTTCCAAAACTCTTCCATGAGTTGGCAAAAGCAGAAGCTGTTCCTTCCAGAATGCCGTTGACAGCTCGGAAATCATCAGTCCGCATGTTGTTGAAATCTCCACAGAGACCTGTTGATCAGAGAGTAAAATTCCTGTTTACCTATGCAGGATCTGACTTATAAAGTTGTTCTTGCTGCAGTTGAAACTGCATCAACCACGCAAAGCGAAGGTTCAGATCCAGAATTTCTCCTATTAAAAACTAATAGATCACCTAAATAATAATATTAATAATAACTTATATACTAAACAAAACAATTAAACATGTTGTTTTTTATGTCTAATTTTACTTATAGTTTTATAGTTTTTAAGGTTGAATTTGGACATAAGTCTATCAAGTTCAACCTATGGCTTAACTTGTAATATTATATTTTTCAAGAAAGGCATCCAGGTCCTCTTTGTACTCTCGTAGCGAATCAAGCATTACAACATCATGTAGCAGGGAGTTCCATAGTCTCACTGATCTTACAGCAAAGAATCTATAATCTCACTGCTCTTCTTAGGCTATGTTCACACGTTATGTTTTTTTTCAGCGTTTTTTGATGCAAATTTTAGCAGCGTTTTGCAGTACTAGCATAGTCTACGAGATTTCAGAGATCTCATGCACACATCATGTTTTTTTTTTTGTTCAGTATTTTGTGCTTAGCATTTTTTTTTGCAAAATAGAGCATGCCACTTCTTTCAGCGTTTATTTTTTCAGCATTTTTTCAGTGTTTTTTCACCCATTGGAAGTAATAGGTGGTGAAAAAAATGCTGAAAAGTGCACCAAAAATGCAGGCGTCAAGTTTTCAGCGTTTTTTGTGCCTAAAGCAGAATGAGATTTTTTTTCACTGAACTTTATGTACATGCATAACAGAGACAAAAGGATAGTGAAAAAAAAGCAACAAAAATGCACCAAATACGCACCAAAAAAGCAAAGAAGCAAGAAAACAGCAACAAATATCCTGAACAATCTCCTGGCAAGAGATCAGGTTTTACTGCAGAAAATCGAAGATGAAAAAACAATGATGTGTGAACATGGCCTTACAGTAAAGAATCTGCATTTGTCATTATGATTAAACCTTCTTTCCTCTAGATGTAGAAGATGCCCCCTTGTCACCGTCACAGGCCTAGGTGTAAAAAGATAATTAGAAAGATCTCTGTACTGTCCCCTCATATATTTGTACATTGTATTTAGATCTCCCCTAAGCCTTGTTTTTTCCAAACAGAATAACCCCAAGTTTAATTTTTGATTGCATATTTTTTATTCTTTTTTGTACATGATTAACTTTTGAAAAGTTACGAAATATTTGCCCAATACAGAGTTGAGCATACATTTTGCAAATGTTCATGTTTTCACGTCAGTTTGAATCAACTTTGCCAAAAAATGGCGCCTCTTAATGCATTCAGCGTCTTGTAGTGCAGTAAGACTAGCATGGTGTGAGTTTGTGCTACACCAGTCTTGATGAACCGGTTCCACTGACTTTTGTGGGAGAGTTTTTAGTTATGATGTATGATCTTTTCAATGATCAGTCTGCAGGGAGGTGGGAGAGGGTGTGCTGTGACCATCTCCTATTGTAAAACATGCGATCCTATATTATCTATACACTGTAAAAACTTGTTATGTTTCATTGTGATCCTACCTTATAATAAGATGGGTACAGAAAAGTGATCGGGAGAAAAGGAGATGTAAGTCTAGTCTACTATGACATAGAAAAAACACCCAAAATATATATATAAAACTATGATTAAAATAAAAATGTAATGAAAAAGGTAATTTCCATGTTCTGATGACACATTGCCTTTAAATAATTTAGATTCTTAATAGCAGCTAAACTATTAACCTTAGATGTGTGTTCTGGGACTTTGAAGCAGAACAGACTCAGACGTCATTGTCATAATGGAAATTCAGTACAAAATTAAGTGTTGCAGCGGTGGAGGAGGTGGACTGAGCAAAACACTGACTCAAACTTATGGTGTCGCTGTCAGAGGCTACATCATCTTCAATAATTGTGACAAGTGATCATGTGACATAAATTCCATTATGCCCTCCCAACCAATACGCGTGTCAGAGGCAAAAGAGGCCAAATGTGACCCGCATTTGGTAATACCAGTACTATCGGGGTGATAGTAGATCACGATTCTGCTGCTAGCAGCTCCCACATTCTTATCTCCCACATTCTTAGCTGTGGTATGTTTTTTTTTCTCTCATGCTACAACGTCCATTAACGCAATATTTTGGTTTAACATACAGTTTGGACACAAGTGTAATTTTTGATTAGTTTCCAAAATGTTTTTACCACACTTAGCCAACCCTGGAAAAACAATGAGTTAACAAGAAATGCTAAGCAGGTTTCATGTGACGAACAAATGGGCTAATTCTAGCCCAGTAATATTGGTGTGGCATGTACAGGAGATAGGTGGGATAAAAAATGTCTCGATTTACTGTAATAATTTTCATTTTTTATGCACAAAGTAGATCGCATATCACAAGGAACGCGGTATAATAACAACAACAGCCCACAGTATAGTTGTGTGGTATACGGTTGTCAAATTAGAATAATAAAACAGATATGTAAAAAGTAAAAGGTGTTTATACTGTTTGAAGTTATCTTTTTTAAACCCAGAATGATACTTTGGTTGCTGAATACATGCAAGAAACAACTTGTGCAATGACAGTCGTATTTTTGTGACACGTGCATTTGTTAAATTTGACCAGTAAAAGAGTTATGCAAAAAATTTACTTTTTTTAAAATATATTTTTAGTTTAAATTCCCCCCTTAACATTCATTCTACAACCATAAAAAACCATGTTGTTTGGAAGGTACACACAAGGAAAGTAATTTGCGGCAACAGCCGACAGTATTGTTGTGACTCCTACGGTTGTTAAATACAACCAGTAAAAAAGTTGCAAAACTTTAATTTTTTGTATTTTATTTTATTCATTTTTTAATTACACTCCTACTTGAGCAAAAATGCTACATCAGGTACGAAACCCTAAGATGCAACATTAGAGAGCAGTTACACGTGGGTTCACAACTGGAATTGAACTTGTGACAACAGCATTAAGTATGGTTGATAGATAGGACTATTAAAGTAGGTATTGCACAGTATCATAGGTTAAATAAAGACCTAGGTCCATCAAGTTTAACCTCCCTCCCCCAATTATACATTTTGTCTAATTTAATTGTAACCCACAATGTTATGTGTATCAAGGAAATCATCAGAAATTAAAATATACCCTTCCTTTAAAAGATTTTAAAAAATATATAACACCCCAGGGCCTTTACAAGAAAGGACAGAAAATAGTAGCTAGGTAATTTCATGTCTTAAAAGTAAGCAACTGCAACAAGCCTGTGTATTTGGGTGGCGTGTATGAGTCTAATATTGGACTATGACAACAATAAAGTGTGCAAATATATATGCAGATATAAATATATATATATATTTTTTTTACAGCGCTTGTAGTTTGTGAGGTAGTCAGTTGTGTTTACATTTTTGGATTATGGAAACTTTCCATTTCTCTTTAAAAAAAAAAACATAAAGCACACTTTCTGTGACACACAATCCTCGGTTTCAGGATTTTGGTTTATTAAATTACAAAATTAGCACAGGGTGATATTAAACTGCTCTTCTTGTTTGTATTTTGTAAAGAATGAAAAAAATAGCTTTTATTAAGGTGCTGTTACTGCAGTATATCGCAGATCAAACAATTCACAGTCACAATAACTATGCTGGTCCAGCACCTCCCTAAATCACTTGAATCTTTGGATTATTATTCACAGACTCAGACTACCATTCCAGTTTTCAGAGTGAGCACTGCAGTAGTACATCATAACCAGATTAGACTTTTTATATCCATGTGTAATGAGCTGTGCAATCTACCGTTCTATCATTATGCAGTAAATGCTTGGCTGGCCTTCATCTTTTACAGTCCCTGTGTCAGTCCCCTTAATTGGCTGCACAAGACTATGTGATAGCTGCAGGACATTATAGGGAACCCTTTCCGGTCACCCCTGATGTTTTTTTACCTCTGCCTGAATTTTCAGCAGCGTGTGAAATGGCGCTGAGCAATTTTTAATCTTGTTTCCGATCCTCACGAAACACAAAGTGAGGCTCGGGGACCTGTGAATTTCCATAAATTTGACTCAAAGTGGATCCTCAGTAGATCGATCTGTTCAACTTACCACATGCATTTCCCATATACTCAGGGTCCAAGCTCACAGAGATCTGCATAACTGGGTCTAGCTGGATTTGTATTTGGACCCCAATGAAACTCTTAACTATCATGTAAAAGGAAGAAAGCTGGATCACAGCAAAGTTATCTAGAAAAAAATAGAGAACGTAAGTTTGTGAAATAGACGAACTTCAAGGGACAATAAACAATGTACAATATTCTTTATCCCAAATGCAACATCTGCTCCATTATTAGGATTGGAAGAAATATAACAAAAGGAAAGAACCTGGTTGAACATTTCTGATTTCCATTCTTTAGACAAGAAGACAATGATCTTTACTGATCATTTTAACATTAAATTAATGAATACTGAACCTTGCAAACATGAAATTACAGAGGCTATATCGTACCTGTAAAAATAGGAGCGCTGACATACATTCCGTTTAAAAGGACAGCCCCAGAGCATTTGACTGTAATAACCTATAAGAAAAGTCATGCTAGTTTATACACTAATAAAAGCTGGAAATAAAATAATAAAAGTGAGGGAAAGAGGTGAAGCTAGACATAGACATTAGATAGCTGTCTGCCGAACAACTGATCGGCTGATAGACATATCTCCATACACAAAAATGTTTGTCTCGGCCGAGCACTCCTCTGTTCTCTATGAGAAAGCAGCTGCTAGATTTCTCTGGCAGTATATTAGCTCTTAGAGAACAAAATTATAAATTCAACATGCTGGATCATTCTCTCCTCCAACATCATCTGTCAATAGACAGTCAGAAGGAATCCATAAATTTTCGACTGCTGGTAATCCAGCCAATATCGGTGGGTTTGGCTGATTTTAGTGGGCCCATGGGGCCTTGAAAGTGATCTCTTATGCTTTGTTGGACAAGTTGGATAACTCAACCAAGAAGGCAAATGCAGGGGCACAGCTAAAGTGGGTGCAGAGGTAGCAATTAAGAATGGAAATTCTGGTTCTGGTACTCGATCCGAACTTTAGTTCAAATTTTTGTTCGGGTACTAGAACTTGAACCAGAACACGACCCCATTGAAAACAATAGAGACCCAAAATTTAGATCAGGGGAAAGCAAAAAAAAAATCTCTCTCTCTCCTTCTATCTCTCTCTCTGCTACCGACTGTCTCTGTTCGGCATTTAGCACCGGACACCAACTGTCCAATATGAATGCCGAACTTTTACGTTTGGGTTAGCTCATCTCTAGTAGCAGTTGTTCACTATTTCTGAGAATCAGGACGGACCAAATATTCCCTCCGCCATATAAGAAGACACTAGTATTATAAATGGCACATGGTAGGTTGGTGGACTATATCGGATTTTGTATAGGGAACTGTGAGTTTCCAGTTACACTACTGAAAAAATAAAAGGTAAGCAAATGCCAATACTCACAGTTAATCCTTTCTCCAGGGAGAGGGTGACACTTTTTAGGCAAGTTTCTGTGTGGGAGGTTCCACATTTTCTGAGCTCAACAATTACCTTAAACATGTTTTCAACACAGTCCTGAAAAGGAAAAATTTAATTTAGTCTACATACTACTAGTATCATATGAATTTTACAGTTATGAGAGTTATGTTGGTTTGATTCAGACCTGCAAACAATGACATTTAGCAGCAATTGTTACAATGTCACAATTTTAGTTTCTCATAGAAGTTAATAAAATAATATTAGATGACCACTGTGTAACAAGAATAATACATGGGTGCGCTAACAATTGCAAGAACACCTCTTATTTAAGCATTTAGGATGTAAGTACAGGATGTATAAATAATGTACATAGGCTATAATGGAAGATTGGACATACTGATACATGCCTTGTCTGATAACTTGAAGTGTTGCTACATTATTTTTATATTGATGACCTATCCATAAGTCATCAATATGAAATTGGTGGAGGTCCGACACCTGACACCCCCCACCAATCAGCTGTTCTCAGTGCTGGCAGCAACTGGATGTTATCAGTTGCAGAGTTGAAAGGCATCACTTTGCCAACTGTGTATTGGCCACTGAGGGGTGCTACATATCTTCCCCTATTTGAAAGAATATTACAGGATCAGCAGCCCCCCACTGCGGCTGCTATATAGTTGATGGTTCTGTACTGATCAGCTCTGCAATTGGTAATATCCAGTCAGTGCAAGCACTGAGAACAGCTGATCGGTGGAGGAACGGGGTGTAAAACTCCCACCGATCTGATATTTATGACCTATTCGGGGGATTGGTCATCAATGCAAAAGTAGTTTAGCAATCCTTTAAGTTAAGGGACCAAATGTCTTGAGAAAAGTGAAACAAATATTCTTGGTAATAAATTTATGAGTGATAATAATTTGAAAAATCATGCACCTCCTAACCAGTTGGTGGAACATTAAGAGATACCCAATCGTTTCAAATGTTACCAAAGTATGCCTTTTAAGTATAAGATAAATGGATATACCTTTGTAAAAATGTAACTACAGTCTCCATGGAAGTTATAGTGACCACCATCATAGGTGTAGATGTGAGACCCTCCTTCCAAAGAACAATGTCCAGGACATGGAAGAGACCTGCAGTCCCACTGACCTCCTTGACAGATACTAAAACGGAGAAGCAGTAAGAAAAATAGAGATAAATACTATAATAGCTATATTTTAGAATACCTAGTAGTAAATGATGGTAGCTATGTTATGGCATCGCAGTGAGGCCATGTCATAAGTTTAGATGATTTTTATCATGTACCATTTTTGGCAGTTGTTGCTGAAGGATTCTCCGGGGGCATATATCCTCCTGTTGTACGTACACGGGCACTCGCTGAATAGGATGCAACCTTGATTTCTAACATCATCAAGTACCGTTCCTGAAAGAAACGCAATCATATACATGGAGAAAACTCTGATAATTACAGCCAAAATTGCAATATCCATGGTCCCATATAGTCACTACTGATCAAATGAATTGAGCATTGAAGTCTGTAGGAAAATTGGATCCGTTGCTCAGATAAAAGATGTATAGGACACTAAAATGAGAGACATCTTAGGAGAAGGCATACCTGGTGGACAGAAGCAGCCTTCAACACAAGGTTCTTCACAAACAAGGGTTCGCTCACAATTGGAACAGGTGTCAGCACAGGGGGAGCCACACTCGTCATACTTCAAATTCATTGGGCAGCTAATTTCTAGAAATCAAAGTACACTCCTCGGTCAATGCAGAATAGCATTTCTTGGAATATAATTGGTTTCTTAAATTGATCTAAATGCATTTCCCCATGCTTGGCAAAATTAATGAGCTTTTAAAAAAATTAAGAATATGCAAAAATGTATTTACCACAAATATTGTTTCTCCAGTTCCTTGGTCTTCCACCAGCATTGGCACACTGTCGTGAGTACTCGGCCAAGGTGTCACAGAAACAGGACATATTATTTGAAGATTGACAGATGCAAAGATCTGACATACAAGCTTCTATGTAGGGTTTCTGGGAGAGACGTACATTGCAGTCCCTGAAGGCTGGGCTGGAGAGCATTTGGACACAGACCCCCTCCTATGGGTGGGGGGAATGAAAAATACACTTAACAATTTTTCTTTAATCTAAAAAATATATATAGCTTTCTATTGTTTCAACATATTCCGCAGTACTCTACAATTCAAAGGGTACTTGTACACTACAGAGTAACACATAGTACAACCCATACCAAGAGGAGTGGGAAATAGGGGAAACACAAATGGTAAAAGGTAAAAATAAAGTGTTTTTCTTGTAAGGTCTTGCCATCAGTATATAGGTGCATTCAAATAATGCTGCAGAAACCAGTCACCAGCCAGTATCTGTACAAGTACATGTACAAAGTGCTACCGAGATAGACCGAGATAGTTAGTTAGATTAGTGAGGTAAAGTCATAGGCCAGTCTAAAGAAATGTGTTTTTAGAACATGCTTGAAACTGTGGATACTATAAATTAACCAGATTGTTTGGGGTAGCACATTCCAGAAAATTAATGCAGCATGAGAGAAGTCCTGGAGGTTCAGAATATAGAGGATGTTAGTCATAGGTCATTAGCGAAACAGAGAGATATTATGAAAACACAGTATGTTAAGAACGTATTCTTTTGTACACTGAGTTATTTTCTTCGATCTTGTATAACCTGATTATGCCAAACAGAAACAATGGAAATGAATGTTTTCAACAATGTCTTTTCATTCAAAGTGGTCCTAAAATAAGTTGGCCATAGGTTGTCCTTTTGCTGAAAAACCTATACAATTACCAAATATCTGTGAGGGAACTTAGTAGAAAACTTGTGAATGCAATACTACCATAGAAGAAATTATGTTATACATGGTGCATTATTGACATCAATGGGTCATTCATGCTATGCACAGGTATGCCAGCTACTGTATATGCTGTATGTACCCAGTTTTCAATGCTGATGTTTGATAGACATCCTAAAATAGGGATTCCCTGTACCCATGAGCAAAAAAAACAAAATATAACATGTAATTAGTTTTACCAGTCGACTGCAGTTTTCTGGAGGAAAGAAATACCCATCTTCACACTGTTCAGTGGGCCCATCCACCTTTTGCATGTTTGCATACTCTACTGGACTCAGTATCATATCTGTACAGAAAGACAAGTTGATGTGTTTTTCTCATATCCTTCCTATTAAATTGTAGTAAAACCTAATTCTACTTTTCAAAAAGTCCTATTAAATTACAGTAAAACCTAAATCTACTTTTCAAAGAGACCTCAAGTTTGAAGATAGAACCTGTCACCATGAAAATGCAGTCCAATCTGCAAGCATCAGGTTATAGAGCAGGGGGAGCTGAACAGATTGATATATAGTTTTGTGAGAAAATATTCAGTATAACCTGTATTTTCATCATGTAACCCTCTGATCTTTCTGGGATTTCAGTCCAGTGGGCGGTCCTATCAGTAACTGACAGCCATCTGTGTATGTACAGTTAAACAAAAAAATCTGATAGGACCGCCCATTGGACCGAATCTCCCAAAAAGAGCAGAGGTTTAAATGATGACAACATGGGTTATATTGAATCATTTCTCACAAATCTGGATATCCATTAGCTCAGCTCCACCTGCTCTGTAACATGATCGGACTGTATTTTCATGGTGACAGGTACCCATTATCATTATTCAATTAATATGTAATGTATTATATTCAGGAGTACATATTGCTCTTCTGGTCTCTTCAGGGGCTTAAATATAATAGGTGTTGGGGTTGGCAATGCACCCTGGCTTTGGTCACTAGGGAGGCCCAAAAGGTCCCTTTGCCCCATATGAAAACACTATTACTATTAATAACCTGTTATAGTTGGGGGCCCTGTTGGAGATTTTACATTGTGGTCCACAAGCTTCAAGTTATGCCACTGGATCTGTCGCTGATCATTTTTCAAATTTTATTATTAATTTTTATTTTATTTCTATACCAGATGGAAAATCGCAACCTTAGTAGTTACTTTGTTTTCCTGAATAATATGATGCTGATTCCTGGGAACACACCTCCAAAATATCTAATTTACTATAATAGCTAGACTCAACTGGAATTGACTGTAGAAAAATCACTTTTCCATTGTGTTTCTCTTTTAGTGTCCTTTAAGAGATGGCAGCTTTTGCTAAGAAGGAGCTGACTCATTCTAACCCAATGTCATATTTACCTGGTCCTGCCATTCCAATTGATGAGAACAGCTCATATGAAGATCTCCAGAGATCTCAGAAATCCATCCAAACCTTGGTCTTTGGCATTTTGGACATTCATTTTTTTTAAATGGACAGCTCATATGAAACCCCCAGTGATCTATGAAACTGTATGGCCTAGCTAAAAATCTAGATTGTGGGGAAAGTGGCATGTGTGACCTTTTTGTCAATTTGCTTACTAAAATAGAAAAAATAGAAAAAAAATAACAAAACAAACAAAACAGGAACCTGATAAAACAACCAGGTGATAATAAAACTGTTTTATTAGTAATGTATGTCCATAATAAAGAGTAGCGATGAGTGAATCTGACAAAATTCAATTTACCAGATTCTCTCGAATTTGGCTGGCAAATTTGATTTGCATCAAATTAATTTAGCACAAATCAAATTGCTACTAAAAGCCATTTATCATAATCTGAGTTATCTTCAAATTCCAGGGAATAATAACCAGAGGGGTTAAAAAATGAAAATTATACTTACCTCATCTTCCACCTGTTCCGATGCCACATTCCCAAACTGATCCTCAACTGGCTTGCATCTTCCCTCCAACTCTGTTGCTCACTAGGCCTCACAATGTACATGACATGTCATGATGTCTAGTCAGTGTAGGAGATGCCAAAGCATGAAGAAAGCAAGTCAGTGGAGGTCGGACAGGGAGATACCAGGACATGTGAGAAGCTAGGTGAGTATCATTTTTTTTTAACATTTTTTAATCCAGCAGGCCACCATTTTGCTTGACTCGAGGTAATCGAATCAAAAAAAATTGTTTTCTTGTGAATTTTATTTATTTTTTTAATTCTAAGCCAATCGATTTTCTCATCTCTAGTAAAGAATCAAATATCTGACCTACCATCAATTCGAAATTCATCTTGACTGACCCCGTTCATATTTCCGCACAATCCACACATGGTGTTCATGTATTTTGGGGACAATTTAAGCTGAAAAATTTATCAACAATTATAAAGTTACAATTTAATCTAATTTTACATTACATTTTCTACACCACAAATGTAAAAACGTCAAAGCTTTCAATTATATCAGGTGGTAATGAATTTGATATTGGTGAGAAATTATCATAATCACCAATTGTTTCCATGTGGCAGCACATCTATTCAACAAGGATAAAAACATTCAGATCTTACCATGAGGGCATCTTCATTATTCCATAAAAGAGTTAGCCCAAGTTTAGCTGTCAACTTCACATAGGCAGCGCTCTGCTGGATATGGACTCCAAACTGGCTGTATGGAAGGGAAACCCTAAAAGAAGACATTATTGACTCTCAATATTATCTATATGCCTGATTCACTGTTTTACTGTATGTTGTAACTATAGACTTACTTTTCTTCTCCCACAGTGATGATTCCTTTCCTCATCTCAATGGCTATCCCTTCAATTTTAATAACAATATAGAGCAGAACTGCCTTTTCCGATTCAACGGAGTGCCGTATCTGGATATTAAAATCTTCACAGGTATTTAAACAGTTAGAAGCAAAGATGTAGTTGCAGTGTCCAGGGAACTGGTAAAAGTCTCCATCAAATGTCTTGTAGTGGTAATTTCCCCACGTGCTACAGACATGGTCGTTGTGTGCAGGGTTCAAAACTGAAGCGATATATTTGTCAAAATATTATTTTCAAGACAAAACGATATTACATCTACACATCTACATAGACTAAAAAATATGCATTGACCATGAGTCGCTGTTTATCTAATCCAAATAAACTAATTTCATGGTTATACTTTAAAGTGCCCCATAGGCAAAAGGCTGAAGTTATCAAATCCGACAAAATTTGTCAGGGTCCATCTATAATTTAAAACTTTTAGGCTGCATATGTGAAATATTTAATGCTTCTAGTAGTAATGACTTTTCAATATCTACTGTACCAGTGAGAAGTTGGAAAAATGGAGGTCACCATGATAACATCTCACCATGTTCAACCAAACGAATGTCCATGAGTGCTATCAAAGATATTTGAGCATTTTCTGTTTTCATGGGAGAGAGAAAATCCTATAGGTGGTTCTTTTCATCCCTGAATATATTTTTTTTTCTTCATGGCGAAGCATCTTGAGGTTTATGGTATGCTGGCAAATTAAATACACCATCATCACGCTTCTCATCCCTGGATTTGCTACCAAGGATTTCCGTGCACCAGTGGACCCTTATGGCATATGCATGGTAGGCTGAAATTTCCCCTTTTTTTTCCTTTATGGTAGATACTTTAGCCTTTATATGAGACTGTGGCAAATTACTATCACATTCAGCCCAATGACTGTCCCTGTCTGGCCTATAGTCACGGAAAGTCAAAGGGCCAGAAAATAAAATATAACTAAATGGTGGTGCTGGCATGATCACAGTCTACTTCAAAGTAGTGTGCACCTTAACTGGGTAGATACAAAGACCCGAACCTTAGACGCAGGTCAAGAGTTGCCATACTGTGTACTTCTAGATCCACCCTATTTGCTGGTTACGTGCTCATCGCTCACTACTGACCCCTGAGAGGAGCTTGTAGTTGGGAAACGATCCCTGAGTAATGTACTGCTTCTGCCAAGATGATGATATGTGAATATATGCTTGGACGGGGGGCCATGGAATGATTCATCATACTAACTGAGGGGGGACGAGGAAGGGCTCGGTGGACTATGGCATAATAATACAAAAGAGCTTGTGGCTGTGAAACTCTTAAGCTCGGAGAACCAGAGGAGTGATTCATCAAACTAACCGGAAATGAAGGTCGGACTCGGTGGGCAATGAAATAATAATACAAATTAGTGATACTGTGATAATAAACTGAGGGATAGGGAGGAATGGGATCTGAGGGATGATTACTAGTGGTTACTATTACTGTATGTGATCAAAAATGGGCACTATTACAATGTGTGACACACAGGGGGCTCTATTACTGTGTGGGAAACTAGTACTGCTTGGAGTAAAAATCACTAGTATTGTGTGGGGCACAAAAGATGACACTTCTACAATTCTTAGCACCTTCTTGGCACTATTATTTTCAGAGGCACTATCTGTCCAAAGCCTTCTGGGGGGGAGGGGTAAATATAGTAATGACACAATTTTTGCAGTGTTTCATAGCAGATGCAGTGACGGGATGAATGGGAGTCATGAAAACACACAAAATTCAGTCTACCATAGGATAGAAATGTGGTGGCTCAGTGGGTAGCACTGTTGCTGTGCAGCGCTGGGGTCCTGGGTTTGAATCCCCCCAAGGACAACATCTGCAAGGAGTTTGTATATTCTCCCCATGTTTGATTGGATTTGCTCCGGTTTCATCCCACACTCCAAAGACATACTGATATTGAATTCAGATTGTGAGCCCCAATGCGGAGAGTGATGATGATGTCTGTAAAGCGCTGTGGAATATCATGCTGCTATAAAACTAATAAATAAAGCAAATGTGTCTTTGATATAAACTGCAATTGTCGTGACAGTCTGGGCCAGAAGGAATAGGACAGAAAAGTGAATGACAAAGAAAATCAACTGTGAGTCACTAGACCAACTGCATCACTTATATTGTCTGCAAAACTGGTATCTACAGTAGGTGCAGAAGCACAAAAAGCAAAATAATTAAGTACCAAACCATAGAAGGCTAAATCATAACAAACACGCGCAAAGGCAAAAATACATATGCAACAGTGGGTGAAGCTCTTGTAGATCTACAGTATTTGGGTATGATGTATGTTACTACAGGGGTGTTGTCTGTGTTAAAGGGGTTGTCCACTACTTTATATGATCCCCCAATGTATTCCCCGGGGCCCATAAGTGTTTCTCTAAATACCTTGTGGTGCTGTTTCTGCCTGTGAGTGGCGCTATCACTGGCCGCTCACAGGCATCACGTGACCCCTGGCTGCAGCCAGCGCTGACATCCACTGACGTCACGACAAGTCCAGGCTGCAGCCGAGGGTCCCTCTTCTGCGTTCCACCGGTGGCTGCTGGGTTGTGGGCGGAGTTACACCGCGTGTCACACCCGGCATCCACCGCGCGCTCTCCCTCTCCTTATTCACTGGGAAAACGTGCAGTGGATGCTGGGTGTAACCCCGCCCACAACCCAGCAGCCACCGCGGGGACCCCAGCACTGAGTCACGCCTCACTTGACATGACATCGGTGACTGGTCATGTGATGCCTCTGAGCAGCCAGCGATAACGCTGTTCAGAGGCAGAAAAGGTACCACAAGGTATTTACAAAAACACTTCTGGGCCCCGGGGGGGATACACTGGGGGAAGGGCCGGCATCAGCACCCGGTGTACCCGGGCAAGTGCCGGGGCCCTGGAAAATCAGAGGGGCCCACCTCCCACTCACTGTCGGTCGGGGCCCACCTCCCACTCACTGTCGGGGTCCACCGCCCACTCACTGTCGGGGCCCTGGCCGCTTCCTCGGCACCTGTTCAGTGACGCAGGCGCTGCTTGATTGCCGGCACTGCCCCAGACATAGCCGCGCGCTGTGCGGCTGTGTCTGCTAGTAATGACACGGCAGGGTCGACGGCACTTTAACTGTGCTTGTGTGTCATCCCTGCCTCGTCATTACTAGCAGACACAGCCTCACAGCGCGCGGCCATGTCTGGGGCAGTGCCGGCAATCAAACACCGTCGGAGGTCCTGCACAGATGGAGGGGGAGCGGCCCGGACCCGACCGCAAGTGGGCCCCCCTGATGGTCCAGGGCCATGATGTCTGTGACACGCTGGGGCCCCTGTACTGCCCCATACCTGAGGAGCTGCTGGACAGGACACTGGACCGGGGACAGGTGAGTGAGGCTTCCCCAATCCCCATATTAAAAATATTTGTAATGGGTCTGTGTGAGTGCATGTATGTAAATGTCAGTGTGTATCACTGTGTATATATATTTGTCTGTTTTATATATATTTTTAAGAATTTGTGTAAAAATGTGTGTATGTCTGTATGTGTACGTGTCTGCATACCGTGAGTGTGTGCGTGTGTCTGCGTACCGTGTGTGCGTGCGCGTGTCTGCGTACCGTGTGTGCGTGCGCGTGTCTGCGTACCGTGTGTGCGTACCGTGTGCGCGCGTGGCTGCGAACGTTGTGCGCGCGTGGCAGCGTACCGTGTGCGTGCGTGGCTGCATATGTAAAGGATGAGGGGACAGCCTGGGCCCTGTGTACTATATATATATTTCTCCGCCATATCTCTGCATCATGAATCGTGTATGTGTTAAAAGGGCCCACTGAGACTCTTTCGCCCGGGGCCCATAAAAACCTGGAGCCGGCCCTGATTGGGGGGGGTTCATATAAAGTAGTGGACAACTTCTTTAAATATTCTAATCGCTCACAAACCACAGAAAAACCAAACATCAACACTTCTACATGTATTTCACATCATCTATAAGCTCAGCTTGGTTACGATATACAAAGGCTGCTGTTTTGAGCAGCAATTTAGAGCAGCATCTTGGAAGGGGAAGGAGCTGACACCCAGAGGCAATGGCCGTTTCATGTTATCCCATGTCCTGTAGAAGCGTGGATAAAGTAAAATGGTTGACAACTCTGGACATCAGCTGCTTCCTCTGCAAAATAGGATGATGCTGTTCTAATTTGCTGTGATAAAGGAATAAAGGAAGATTTAAAGGGGTTGACAACTACTAGGACAACCCCTTCTTACACTAAATGTTCGGCCCCAATAAAATAAAAAGCCCATACTCACCTCCTGAGCTGGAGCCGTTCCTGCGGTGTTGGCACTCGTGGTCCCCGGGCCTGTGATGTGGTGGAATGACATCATTTTGTTACATCCACCTTAAATATACTGCAGATTTGTGAACTGTAACTACAGAGCGGGCCCAGAAGCTGAACTCACTCCATACAAAGTAAAGCCGTCTATGTCCAAGTCTAAATGCTGCACTTAGAGAGAACTCTTCACTGCTACTGTAAATCATGACAGCAACATTTCAGAAAGTGCAAATAATGTAAAGTGTCACTTTGTCACCTATCCATCCCATAACATTATTGCGGGTTGCTGATGGTGACGCGCCCCTGGGCCTGTGTCGCGCTGCGCTGCGCATGCGGGAGCTTACCCGGAGCCGGATCTGTGGAGGGTTGTAGTCTCGTGGCGGTGACCCGGTCCGTGCCCAGGGAGTCAAACTAGACGGCAGTCCATTAGTAGTAAATGGTTGATGACTACGCCACCCATTGAGTGCAGCCAGGGGGCTGCTGCTGCAGGGCAGACCGCTGAGGCCGATGGTGGGATTGTGCAGCGTGATAGTATAACCCCCAACGGGAGGGGTATGGCCTCAGGGCAGCCGACGTGGATGATGGGGGTAGCAGGAACCACTCAGAGACGGTACGGTGTAGTTCAGGGTCTTTACTGGTAACAACAAAAGACCCTCCCGGAGTACTTGCTAGCGGATGGGGCCTGGTCAGTCCTTGAGCAGATGGGATCTCCCCTGGCCAGGCGTAGTTGTAGGCCTCCCAAACTGACTGTACTCTTCTGGCTACCTTGCTAGGAGCTGATGTAAGTAGCCCACGTCCCTGAGTGTACCGTGTGGTGCTCACCCGTATGGCCGGTGACTCGGGGCCTTCTAATGGCTTCCGCTCCACGATGGCGGTGCTGGTCCCACGCGTGTGACCGTGCCTTCGGGCTTCTGGGCCAGAGGACCTGAAATCCCCTGCCTGACGGATTCTGCTGCTGGGCAGGAATTAGTCCCCACAGCCTCGGACTCCGGGTCCGGTAAAAAGTCTTCTTAGTCAGGGCGAACTCTGCAGCTGCCAGCCCCTGACTCCTTGTAACTGCTGTTTCTTCCTATGCTGTCTCTACTTCTTCTCTTCTTCTACTCACTCACCCTGCCTCAGCCCCAGGTTTATATAGGGGAAGTTCTTCCCCTCCCAAGACTGGGCAGGAGGTGTGGCATGCACAGGATCCCTGACTAAAGGACCTCCCACCTGCTCTCAGACATAACATTACGTTACTGTGGCAACCAGACCCCTGGGGTGTCACATTCCCCCCTAGTAAAATTTAGTACTCCGGGACTAAACACATTTAGAAAACATAACAAGGCAAAACATTAATAATACAATAAGAAAACACATAAAGATGGTTACGGCGTGTCCGCAACCGGGTGCAGTCTCTGAAGAAAGCAAGGTGTCCATTTCACCAACACAGGGAGACGTAACCAGGTAGGGGTCTGTTCTACCCCGAGTCCTTGACAGTCTTTAGTCCATCCTGGGTTACGCTCCAACTATATACAAGGATTCCCGGTAAATCCACCAAGGATTCCTAAAAACAACTAGAAATACAAAATTACACACAAGCAACTATAGACAGGTAAACATTATAAAATAGCTTAAACATTTAGATCCTCCAACGTGCGGGTAACTGGCCTCTAGTGGCCCTAGTGGACCTACGGAGCTGACTGTCTGGCCCTGAACTACAGGGTGTAGGAGCTGTCAAGGGTAAACTGGGCAGCTGTCTACCGGCTCTTTGTCTCACTAGGGGTACGGCAGGCTCACTATAAGCAGAGGGTTGATTCTCCTGTTCTACTTGTGTGGAGTCTTCTGCCTCCTGGACCGGCTGTTCTTCCAGCTCTACCCGTTGCTCCGTAGGTTCTTGGGATGATGGTTGGAGGAAGGTGAGTACGGGTACCACAACTGCACCATTGACTTGAGTCCAAGACCGAGGGAAGTCCCCGAGCACGGTACTAACCATATCTTCCCTTTCTCCCACGGGTCGATGGTCTTCTTGTTCCTCTTCAGGGTTCCTCAGTTGTTCGGGACACTTCTTCAGGTGGTCCCGGGATACAATGGCTGTGGTTTCCCCTCCGTCTTTACTGATGGTACAGACCTTCGGGTTCTCGTGGCTTGAGGGCAGTACGGTGTACGGGTCCTTCTCCCACTGGTCATCCAACTTGTGGAGCCGTCTTTTCCTCTTCAAGACCTGCTCTCCGGGTACCAGGGGAACAGCGGGAGCATACTGGTTGTAAGTCTTCTCTTGTCTTTCCCTAGCCTGACAGAGACTTCGCTCCACGCTCTCCTGTACTCTCCGGTACTGCTGCTGCCTCTCTGTGTCCCAGTCTGTTTCTGGTGAAGTGTCCTCAGGTGTCAGGACTCCCATTTCCAGGTCAACAGGTAACTTACCAGGTCTCGCCCTCATTAGGTAAGCCGGGGTACAGTTGGTGGAACCTACCGGGATGTGGTTGTATAGGTCCACCAGATCGGGCAACTTCTCAGGCCACAGACTGCGTTCTTCCAGGGGCAATGTTTTTAGAAGATCCATTACCACCTGGTTCATTTTTTCACAAAGTCCATTAGTTTGCGGATGGTAGGGTGTCGTCCTTATCTTCCGGCAGCCATACAGATTGCAGAATTCCTGGAAGACCTCCGCTTCAAAGGCAGGTCCCTGGTCCGTCAGCACTTGGTCTGGGTACCCGTGTGGACGGCAGAAGTGCTGCTGGAAGGCCCTAGCTGCTGTTTGAGCCGTTAAGTCCTTGACGGGGACGACAACCAAGAACCGGGAGTAATGATCCATGATGGTTAACGCGTAGACGTAGCCACTTCTGCTTGGGGTCAGTTTTACATGATCCAAGGCTACCAGTTCCAACGGTTGCCGGGTGACGATGGACTGCAGGGGAGTCTTCTGGCTGGCCCGGTCCTTCCTTCTCAGATTGCACGGGCCACAGTCTCTGCACCACTTCTCGATGGTTCCCCTCATGCCTACCCAGTGGAACCGCTCGCGCAGCAGGAACTCCAGCTTTTTCCACCCGAAGTGTCCAGCTCCGTCGTGGTATGCCTCCATCACCATGGCTGCGTCTCTTCGGGGCACCACTACTTGCCAGAGTAGTTCATGCGTCCGGGAGTTGACCATTCTGCGGCACAACTTCCCCTTGTAAAGGAATAGTCGACTCTTCTCCGCCCATAGTTGTTTGGCTTCCTCCGGAGCGTCTGGTTCAAGGCGAGCCTCCGGCCGAGTCAGCATCTCCTTCACCAGTCGGACGGCAGGGTCGCTGTCTTGCGTTTCCGCCCAGTTGTAGTGGGGTAAGGGGTTCAACGTAGCAGCCTGCTTACCCCTTACCCGGTGGGAATACTGGATAGTCCCATGACGGTGGAACGCAGGGAGTTCAACTTCTTCCAGTCCCTCCGGATCTTCTCCTTCGTCCGGCAGGTTGGGCATCCTGGACAGGGCGTCCGCGTTAGTATTGGAGCGTCCTGCCCGGTATTTGATTGTGAACTCGTAGTTGGACAGACGGGCCATCCACCTCTGCTCCAGGGCACCGAGTCTTGCCGTGTCCAGGTGTGTCAACGGGTTGTTATCCGTGTATACGGTGAACCGGGAAGAAGCGAGGTAATGCCTAAAGCGCTCGGTGACTGCCCATACCACGGCCAGGAACTCTAGCTTAAATGAGCTGTAATTTTCGGGGTTCCTTTCGGTGGGTCGCAGTTTTCGGCTGGCATAGGAGATTACTCGTTCTCTCCCCTGCTGAATCTGGGACAGTACGGCTCCTAGCCCGATGTTACTGGCGTCGGTGTAGAGGATGAAGGGCTGGCTATAGTCCGGGTACGCCAAGATTTCATCCCCCGTGAGGGCCATCTTCAGCTGGCGGAAGGACTCTTCTTCTAGCTTTTCCCATTTGAAGGGCGGCTTCTGGTTCTTGGCCTTCCGGGACTGGCCTATCAGGAGGTCCTGCATAGGTGCTGCCTTTTTGGTGAAACCGGGAATAAACCTTCGGTAGTAGCCTACCAACCCTAGGAACTGCCGCACTTCTTTTACGCTGGAGGGGCTTGGCCATCCCTTAATTGCGGTGATCTTATCGGGGTCGGGAGCCACTCCGTCAGCGCTCACCACGTGTCCCAGGTATTGCACCTTTGGTTTCAGGAGGTGACACTTGGAGGGTTTCACCTTTAGGCCGTAACTCGCCAGAGCTTCGAACACCTCCGCCAGGTGTTTCAGGTGGTCCTCATAAGTTTTGGAGTATACGATGACATCGTCCAGGTACAACAGGACCGTCTCGAAGTTTCTGTGGCCCAGACAGCACTCCATTAATCGTTGGAAGGTTCCTGGGGCGTTGCAGAGTCCGAACGGCATGCAGGTGAACTCGCTAAGTCCCATCGGGGTGGTGAATGCGGTCTTCTCCCGGTCCGCCTCTGCTACAGGAACCTGCCAGTACCCGCTAGTGAGATCCAAGGTAGAGAAGAAGTTAGCAGATCTTAAAGCAGCCAATGACTCCTCTATCCTTGGTAAGGGGTACGCATCCTTGTGTGTGATACGGTTGATTTTCCGGTAATCTACACACATCCTCATGGTGTTGTCTTTCTTTTTGACTAAAACTAGTGGGGCTGCCCAGGGGCTACAGCTATCCCGGATTACCCCAGCCTCCTTCATGTCTCTAAGCATCCCCTTGGCGTGTTGGTAATGTGCAGGGGGTACGGGTCGATACCTCTCTTTTATGGGAGGATGATCTCCCGTGGGGATGCGGTGTTCTACCCCCTTGACTCGCCCGAAGTCTAACGGGTGTTTACTAAACACTCTCTCATACTCTTGAACCACCCGATAGACTCCTTGTTTCTGATGTGAGGGAGTGGAGTCAGTACCCAGATGTAGTTGCTGACACCAGTCCTCCATGTCTTTCTTAGAGCCGTTACCTTCCTCCGGGTGAGATGGAGGCAAGGGTTCCACAGATTGTATAGAATTTTGATTAGTGGTATATAATTTGGCTAGCGTGGCATACCGGGGCAGGTACACTTCCCTCTCCCCGATATTTATTATGCGAACGGGCACCCTCCCATGGCGTACATTGACCACCCCCCGTGCTGTCAAAATGGTGGGCCTACTGTCTGAGTAAACTGGTTCTACCATTGCCTGGTAATCTCTACCTCTCAGACCAATAGCTGCCCGGCACCAAATCATCATTTCACTTTTTGGGGGCATGGCAATAGGAAAAGGGTCACACATTCTTACGCTACCAATCTCACCGCCGGAGAGTTCCACTTGTTGCCGTTGCATCAGTGCCCGGATCTCTTTCTGGAGCACCCGCTGCTCGCCGGAGCTGGCGTTCTTGGCAACCTGCTGTAAAAGGAAAATCACCTCTGCAAGACAATTTTCAATTACGTTAGTTCCTAGAGTTATTTTTGGGTGACTCTCATGTTTATCAATATCTACAATGATCAGTCCCTGTGCGGCCAGTTCGACTCTACCGATTTTGAGGGTCACCTCTTTAAATCCGATCTGTGGCACGGGCTGGCCATTGCTGGCGATGATACTCAAGTCGTCGTCAGGGTAGCGGGTAATATCCGAGTCATTCCAGTACTGCTTGAAGAGCACGTACGGGATGGTGGTGACCTGTGACCCGGTATCCAGTAGGGCACTCATGGGAATGCCATCCAGTACCACAGGCAAGACTGGACGTCCTCCCACATATCTGTCGCGCCAGTTCGATGGGCCTGGTGATCTTTTTCCTGGGGGTTGGCCCTCTACCCCAGGTTGTGCCCGTTTAAAGAACAGTACCTTTCCATATGTCCGGGTTGATTGCAGCGGCGGCAGATGGGTCGTCCGTCCTCGCTGTATCGGTCACTGGGTCTTCCTCTGGCCGGTGGGGTCCTCCTTGGTCGACGCCACGGGATGTCCTCCGGTCCGGATGCCAGCTGGATCTTCCCTGGGGTGGAAACCTGTAAAGACTGCACAGTTCGGGTTAGCGCAGCAACGCTCTTAACTAGCTCTTGGACCTGATGGTGTAGGTCTGGAGCCGGGTCATTGTCCAAAGCCTGCGCATGAGCTCCCACAGGCCCTGTCGACAAGGGCGCCGCCTCCTGGTGGTAAGTGATAGCTGGGCGCCTGTGGGTCACAACGCCACCCGGTGCTGGTTCTCGGAGCACCCGGATAGCTCTATCCTTGAACTGTGCAAAGTCCAGATGGGGATCCTGTAAGGCCATTGCCCGCAACTGGGTTCGGTGGGCATTGCAATATAAACCCTCTATAAATTGTTCAGTCAACAGCCTGTCCTCGTTTCCCACCCCATCAGGGTCGGTCTGCTTTATGGCCCTCAGGGCCTCTTGTAGGTTTAGTGCATAGTCCCTTATACTCTCATGCGCTCGCTGCTTGCACCCGTAGAATCTAAGCTTGATCTCGGCTGAGGTGCGGGTATCGAAGGTGTCCCTCAGCCGGGTTAGTATCTCTGCGACAGTCCTCCTCCCAGGTGGCCAAGATTTTACTTCTCTTTTGGCTGCCCCGGTTAGTTGGGCCACCAGGATGCTCACTTTTTGCTCTTCTGTGAGGGGGTACACCTGGAAGAGGCTATCCAGCTTTTCTCTAAAGTCATGCAGGGTATGTGACTCCCCTGAGTACTGGGGTAGCCAAGCTGCTCCCGGGATATAGGGCATGGTGAAGGGCATAACTGCAGCAGCGGTAGCGCTGGCGGGGGTTGAGGCAGTGAAGCTCTCCTCCGTATCCGACATCTTCCTCCCCCCTAGTGGACCGTGGCCTACCTTGCGATGATCCTCTTCCGTAGGCCGCGGCTCCGCAGTGGATCGTCAGGGTTGAGGACCTTCCGTCGCGCTCCTGTGACGTCGGCGTCTGCTGGGCTCCTTCCAGGACCTTACGCAACGTCCGGACGTGAGGCGGGGCTTCAGTTCTCGCGCGCTTTCGGAGTCCACGCCCCTCTTCTTCCCGCGCGGCGTCCTCAAGATGGCGTCCAATGGCGGGAAAACTCCACGGATGGCGGGAAGAAGGTCGAAGATGGCGCCGGATGGCGGGAAAACTTCGCGGATGGCGGGAAGAAGGTAGAAGATGGCGCCGGATGGCGGGAAACCTCCACGGATAGCGGGAATCTTCACCACTGGTAAGTTTGAACAGTCTTTGCTTTTCAGGCACGCAGTACCCGGTGGTTGCGGGCACGAAATCCTGCCGACTACGCCAAAGTTGACGCGCCCCTGGGCCTGTGTCGCGCTGCGCTGCGCATGCGGGAGCTTACCCGGAGCCGGATCTGTGGAGGGTTGTAGTCTCGTGGCGGTGACCCGGTCCGTGCCCAGGGAGTCAAACTAGACGGCAGTCCATTAGTAGTAAATGGTTGATGACTACGCCACCCATTGAGTGCAGCCAGGGGGCTGCTGCTGCAGGGCAGACCGCTGAGGCCGATGGTGGGATTGTGCAGCGTGATAGTATAACCCCCAACGGGAGGGGTATGGCCTCAGGGCAGCCGACGTGGATGATGGGGGTAGCAGGAACCACTCAGAGACGGTACGGTGTAGTTCAGGGTCTTTACTGGTAACAACAAAAGACCCTCCCGGAGTACTTGCTAGCGGATGGGGCCTGGTCAGTCCTTGAGCAGATGGGATCTCCCCTGGCCAGGCGTAGTTGTAGGCCTCCCAAACTGACTGTACTCTTCTGGCTACCTTGCTAGGAGCTGATGTAAGTAGCCCACGTCCCTGAGTGTACCGTGTGGTGCTCACCCGTATGGCCGGTGACTCGGGGCCTTCTAATGGCTTCCGCTCCACGATGGCGGTGCTGGTCCCACGCGTGTGACCGTGCCTTCGGGCTTCTGGGCCAGAGGACCTGAAATCCCCTGCCTGACGGATTCTGCTGCTGGGCAGGAATTAGTCCCCACAGCCTCGGACTCCGGGTCCGGTAAAAAGTCTTCTTAGTCAGGGCGAACTCTGCAGCTGCCAGCCCCTGACTCCTTGTAACTGCTGTTTCTTCCTATGCTGTCTCTACTTCTTCTCTTCTTCTACTCACTCACCCTGCCTCAGCCCCAGGTTTATATAGGGGAAGTTCTTCCCCTCCCAAGACTGGGCAGGAGGTGTGGCATGCACAGGATCCCTGACTAAAGGACCTCCCACCTGCTCTCAGACATAACATTACGTTACTGTGGCAACCAGACCCCTGGGGTGTCACATTGGCATTGACATGGCAGCCAGGGAGATCTTTAAAGGCCCGCATGTCTGCCACTTTTGTACGCCTATGAAGTACAGTCTGTGGTTGGGAATCATAGGAAATGTATAATTAAAAAAAATAAAATAATTGAAAAAATAATAACTGTTATTGGTGCAGAAAAATTTATGAAAATCCTTAGTATTAACAAAGGTCAGAACTTAGCCTCAAAGTGATTTTCTCTGCGTGTACTATTAATGTTGTACCTCACCAACACTATTTCGTATAAAACTTCATTCTTTTGTTCAAGCCATTTTTTCTTCTTCTAGCATTATTTTAGCGCCACCTGGAGGCACTTTGTGTGCATTAACCTTCTATTGTGTTCAAATTTAACTGGTCCCTCATTGCCATCTAGTGGCCCCGATTAGTAATTTTATTAATATTAAAGGAAATCTGTCAATCAATTCATGGTGCCCAAACCATGACAGCATAAATCAGTCCCTGCCTGCACGATTGCAGCCATGTATGCTTTTCTCAGTGACACAACCCTGAAATCTGTGTTTTCAGCCTCAGTCTCCTGCTGTCTTCAGATTACATAGCAAAAGCCTGCCGATAGATTCCCTTTAAGTATTTTTGCCCTCCCCGTCTAAATATGTTTTTTTTTACAATATAAGCAAAATGAAATCATATTGTGGTCACTGGTACCAAGATTTTCTTAAACAGTGACATTTCCAAAAAGCTGAGAAGTTTTCTCCTCTTTGCAGTTGAAGCAGAACTATGACCTCAGTCAATATCTGGACAGATAAAGTCCCCCATAATCAGTAGTGTACCTGCATGTGCAGCCCACCACTATCTGATTTTGCAACCAAAAAAGAGGGAATCTGCCACTTACTTACAAGTTATTTGCATGCTTTACCCACGAGTCTGCATAATCTCCTATATGTTTCCTGGTGATCTTATAATATAATTTAATCCTCTGTATTTGTACTATTTATCCTATTCAATCCTTTGGTAGTTTCCTTTGTAAAATTCTCCCAATTTTATATTATGCCCTTAATATTCAAAAATGAAGAGGAGATCAATTTATATATATTTTTATTGTCTATATTGCTTTTTGTATTCTTGTTAATGATCAGTATGGTGCTATTATTCGGTATAGTCCCTATTATTTATCCCTATTATGTGGTATTATTTTTATATTTGTTTTGGTATAGTGAATTTTGATCAATAACAGGACGTTGGTCATATTCAGACACTATAAGTTGATAACATATGACCATGGTGTGGTGGTATTTATCCATTTTATGTGCTATAATGTGTATTTTACATTTGGTGATAATATTTGTTATATGGTATCTATATGACTGTATTACGTTGAAGTGTTTCTTTGAAAAAGATCTTATTGTTGTGCTTTCCGTGATATTTAGATATTTTATCTGTATTCTTTTTTTCTTTTCTGTGATAGGGGGGTAAACACATACTGTTTTAAAGGATCTAGAATGCTACAGGGGTCCGTACATCTGACCAACATGCTGGTGGAGAAGAAAGTTCAAAGTTTGCACTAGTGCCAAGAGGAATCTAGTTACATGTCTGGTCTGGGCTCATAGCTCAGAAATAGGGATAGTAAGAGAAAGCTCTAAAGATTGGACAAATAATCCAGACAGTAATGTGTTGTACAACTGCAACACTGAAGAAAATTAGTGTAGTAGTCTGGGAGTAACATAAAGATTCAACTGATAAGTGGAAGGAGGGAAAGCAGAGGTCGCAGCAGAAGTGCCAGACTCGGTGTAATTGATCAGTGATACTGTTTTGCTGGTATTTGTACTGTTGCATTTGATTTACAATTACACATTTTTTCCTCATTCTTAATTCACTAGAAAGCATCAGCAAGCCACACAAAACGAAAATTCTGAAATCAGTGTCAGTCAGAGACAGTGTGCTTGCTAGCCACTTTTCTGTAGTGACTGACTATACTGAGATTTTTCATATCCTGTGCAATTCTTTTGAGGATGGGGGGAATAACTGTTTTTTAAAACTGTGAAAATTCCTCAAAATCCAGACATTTAAGTGTGACTGCCTATCTCGCAAAGTGTGTGTGTCGCAAGCAATTTTTTTTTGCACATTTCTTTTACTAGTCAAGTTTTACACCCACACCTAGCACATCAGTGCAGCACCATGTCACAGGTGCTGTTTTTTTGGATGTATACCTACCTATAATTTCTTAATTTATAATTTTTGGGAAGGAGGCTGTATTTTGTTAAAAAATGTAGACATTTAACTGTGCATGTCTCCCTTTGCACAATTATAAGATGACTTGCTACCATATTTTGTTTTCTGTATGTTCACTTACCTACCTAACATTTCTAGATACATTCTTTTTGGCTGGGGTTGAATAATTGGGGTTGAAAAGATTGTCAAAAAGTAATTTTAGTGCTGTACAAAATGCATATAAAGAAAAAGTGTCATTGACAATTGACGATGCATTGTAAAAGAAAAAAATTCCCATGCAAAGGCTAAAAATGTTGGAGCTACTAGCAGCAGTCTAAGCACCACCACTACTGACACCAGTCATCTGGGTAGTAGAACTACGAAATGCTAATAATTTACTTGTTTCCAGCAAGAGTATTTAATGGTGAGGAAGTAGAGGGCTTTATGGAATATATAGCACATCATGTTTCTCAGTCACAGCAGGATGATGTTACCTCTTACAGTAACACTGTCAGTTAGAGTCAGTGTTCTGCACGAGATGGTCTGATCACAAATGACTAAGAGGGATAATTTTTGGACAGTTCTTTCATTAAAAAAGGAAAAGTCTATAGGCGCACTCTGTTGGGGTTGTTTGTTGCTACTGGGTTACCATTCGTCTTTACAGTGAGATTACTTTGACATTACTAAGGATGTGTTTGTGCTAAAGAGCTTGAAAGGAGTCGAATAAAGTCCTGGGAGACTTAAGAGGGTTACACAATTATTTTCAAGGCAATTGGAGTCATTGCGATACACTGTGAATCAACTCTTTTGGAAACAAATCGTTGAATCTGGTGAATTTGAGTTTCAAAGATTAAATCCCATCTAATTAACGCATAAAATAATATATGCATTTATATATATAGATACATACATACATATGTTTACATAAACATCCCAGCCATACATACTGGATAATAATGCTATAATGTGGCTGTGTAAGATTGTGTAATGTATAATTATTTATTCACAGTATGGAGATATTTTATTTTATCATTGTATATTAGTATTATTTAAGATTTTAGATTTTGTTATATTTAAATATTCAATGCCAATGTAACACTATCTATAGAGTTTATTTGTATGTTGTGTATTTCTATTAGATCAACAATACACTATCATTGTACAGTTTATATATATATATACATACATACAATAATAGTGTATTGTTGATCTAATATAAATACTCTTCAGTCATACATACTATACAATAATGCTTATCCAAAAAAACTCAGACAACTTGAGCTCCAACACGGGTAATGTATTATGGATCTAGTAGAAATACACAATATACAAATATACATATGATGCTACACAGCAATTAAATAGTGACATGTGACAAAATATAATATCTTTAATAAACCAAAATGTAATATCAGAAATAATACATATATATGATGGTAAAATAAAATATCTCCATACTATGATTAAATAGTTCATTACATAATCATCTTCAGCCACATACATACATATACACAGAAAGATTTCTAAAATCACACATACATTTTATTTATATATGTATATATATATATGTATATGTATGTATATATATATATATATATATATATACACATTCAATTGTATACATCTATAAAAGCAAATAAATACAAACACACATATATATATATATATATAATTATCACATAGATACAAACCCATATACACCTACATGTTCACATATAAAATTGAAACATACATATCTAATACATCTATAAATAAACATACACATACACGACTATATATATATCCAAAGACATGTATACATATATGCATAAGCAATCTTACACCACATTCACATTTAATTATTTATTTTACTTACTTTTATAGCGCCATTAATTCTACAGCACTTTACAGACATTATCATCCCTGTCCCCATCGGGGCTCACAATCTACCTTCCCTATCAGTATGTCTTTGGAGTGTGGGAGGAAACCGGAGAACCCAGAGGAAACCCACATAAACACGGGGAGAGCATACAAACTCCTTGCAGATGTTGTCCTTGGTGGGATTTGTCCCCAAAAGCTAGCTATGCATGTATACTATTTATATATGTATTTACACATAATACTGAAATAAATAATTCTAATATATAATTTTAATAAAGCTACATAATGTGATTACATGAGAAGTGTCATCATTACACAATTATACTCAGTCACCTAGATACATAGACATTTCTATACACATGTACTGTACATAAATAAATGCACCTACACACATCAAGACATAGACATATCAGCATGGAAATACAAAATATAAATACACACTTACATTTAAGTATCTATCTATCGATCGATAAATATATAAAGACACAAATATACATCTATATATGCACACATGTATATCTATATATACGTAGATACATGCACACATCTATATATGCATACATAGAGACACGTGTTTAAAGGTACAGACATAGATCGACAGATACACTCCAATAAATACTGTAGAAACATACACATATACATCTATATATATTTATTCATATGTCAATATATGTATATATATGAAGATATATATAGATGCATTTATATATATATATGCAAACTTGTACATCTATATAAGTATATAAATCTGCACCTTTGCAATCTAACAATTTCTATGCATAGTGTAAACCACGCGTATATACGTGTACACTTACGCTTATAAACTTCAGGCCAGGATCTTGGAGCATGCAGCACCGGATCAGCGGCTGTAAAGTGGTGGTGGGTGACCAGTGAGACCAGTAGCAGGAGCGCAGGACTCTGCACTATCTCTCCGTGGAGGTGGGAAGCCATGCTTTGACTCAGTGCCCCACAGCTAAACAGAGGGCCCAAGCTTATTTTGTACTGAGGATGGGGCTGGTGACCGGCAGCCTGTCCCTCAGGAGGTGATTAATACTTGTAAAAAAACACTACATTTAAACACAAGAGGCTGCCTGCTACAAAGGAATAAGCAAGCATGCAGTACAACAATGGTGAAGCTAGCGTCTTATTCAGCTGATTCTTATTGTCAAAAAATGTCCGTTTTGATTTTTACAATATTAACAATGAGCAAAAACGATCATAATAATACAATGGAGTAAGGAGAATACACTAGAAAACATATAAAGGTGGCACAAAAACGGGCATCAAGGCGGGTATCTTAGGGATATACATTTTTTAGAAATTTGCTGAAGTCAAGTTTGAATACTTTGCTCTTCGCTTAGTTTAAATAAAGTAAAACGACAACCACCCCGTGAGAGGACAAGAGGAAAAAAAAACGTCACGTGACCTCCGGCACGGCCAGACTTCTCAATAATGCCTTGAAGTTACCATCGCATTGTGAGTCATAGCCTGTATAAAACATAGGAGATTGCGGATGATCCGTGCTGCTGGTAGTTGAAATGGTAAATCCAGGTCCACACAAGTAGGATTGCGGTTGTTTTATTTTGTCAACGTGTTTCGAAGCATACAAACTTCTTATTCAGGACAAAAAAAAATCTTAGATATGTACAGTACAGACCAAAAGTTTGGACACACCTTCTCATTTAAAGATTTTTCTGTATTTTCATGACTATGAAAATTGCACATTCACACTGAAGGCATCAACACTATGAATTAACACATGTGGAATTATATACTTAACAAAAAAGTGTGAAACAACTGAAAATATGTCTTATATTCTAGGTTCTTCAAAGTAGCCACTTTTTGCTTTGATGACTGCTTTGCACACTCTTGACATTCTCTTGATGAGCTTCAAAAGGTAGTCACCAGAAATGGTCTCCTTTCTAATGACCCGTAGATTGGCAACAGCTGGATTTTAAGCCTTTACAGTATTGTGAGACCACAACCTAACCAGATTAGCATAACCTTATCAAATATCTCATTTTTAATCAGATAAAACCCTATTGCGCTTTTTTTCTGCTTCATAGTTTTGCTCTATAGCCTGTATAAAAGCAAAAGTAGGAAATGCTGCAGCCATTTTATGGAGAATGTGGATAGGAGATGTGATGTCAGAATCAGAATTCAATTATAAAGATAGGAAGAGAAACATCATGTAGTGCATAGAATAGTGTTTGTCAGGAATGAAGATTAGGGTGTGAAGAAAAGAGAATAATACAAATTGTATTAATAGGGAGACTGAGCCTGATACTGTGTTAGGCCTCATTCACACATCAGTGTTTTGATCAGTATTTCATCAGTATTTGTATGCCAAAACTAGGAGTATCTCCAAAACACAGAACAGGTGTCAATCTTTCAATTATAGATTTTCTCTCTAAGTTCCACTCGTGGCTTTGGCTTACAAACACTGATGCAACATACTGATCGAATACTGATGTGTGAATGAGGACTTAAGGCAGAGGCAGACAGAGAGCTGCTTTCTTAGTCTGCAACAGTGCTGCTCCATTTTTTTTGCATTTGTTCATTTTGGCTCAGTCAGTCACCCAATGTTGCTGAAAGATTTTTTTTTTTACTGTGATTGACTAACTCACAAACTGTGCGTGTCACATACAGAACTGATTTGCAGACATGTTTTATTGGTGCAATTGACTATACAGCACCCTGATATTGTTGCAGCCTGTTGCTATAATCGTTTGGCCACTTGTCAAGCATTTTTTTATTGTTTTTTTCAGCACAGTTTTCACCTCCCAAAAAGGAGTGACAAAAAATGCTAGGTAAATACCCAGTCAATTACAACAACACTAGCGATATGGGGGTGGAGTTATACAGTTTCATGTGTAACATGCACATTTTGTCAGAGTCAGTCACAGTCGTTTTTTCTTTTAATACTACTAAATAAGGAAAATGAACAGGAATAAATTACTTCTAGGCTAGGATCAAACGACCGTATATTCTCTCATCCGAGTGAATCGAGTCAATTATGAAAATCACACTCAGATCAGAATTTGATCAGAGTGTGATCCAATTCTCTCAGATGAGGAGAAGATGGAGAAAAAAGTTTCCTTTTTGTGGAATTCAGACTTCACTCAGATGTCATCCGAGTGCAGTCCTTGACTTGCATGGTCGAGTGCGATCCAAATATTGGATCAAACTTGGGCATGCTGCAATTTTTTCCGGCTCTATCCAAGGAAAAATTTGACATGTGCACGGCCCCATTCCGTAACATTGGTCCGAGTGTCACGGTCATGTGCACGAGCATTTAGTGTGGCCTGTGGTTGGGTGGAGGGGGGGTGTAATTTGTCTTTATGCCACCCCAATATTGCAGCTGTCTGTTGTTTTAATCTTTTGGGCATTTTCCTAGCAGTTTTTGTTTGCATCTTTTTTGGACAGGAAAATTTTGGTAAGAAAGAAACAATAGAGAAAATTTTAAGAAGAAAAAAAAAATGCAACATAACATTTTAAAAACCAAATAACTCTCTTTCTTCTAGTGTATTAAAAATTTCTGGTAAAAGAAAGAGTGACAATGGGTGGGGTTATGTGATGTAAAAAATACCCACATGTAGCGGCATTAAAAATGTGGGAGCCGCTTGTAGCAGCAGCAGTGTCGGCACTAGTTGTCCTGCTAGACGCACTACCAGAAGCGGGGAACAATTGTCCTCCCTTGTTACCTCCAGCATGTGTATTATTGAGGATGGATGGGAGGACGTTGTAGACTACATGTCACAGCATGATGATGTTATGGCTAATATAGTAGATAATTGAGCTGCACTCACCGTCTTCATATAGTAAAAAGTCCTTTATTTCATCTTGTCATAAAAAACAGTAGAAAGCAGGGAGTGCGGGAGAGGAGAGGACTACAGCGGTTTCGCGCCTCTGTGGGTCTGAGTGAAAGAAAGCGGAAACACATTACCTTTAACAGGTGATGATTAATTAATAACAGTGCATGAATTAAAAATCTATAAAAACATTGAGTAATCAGATTGGTCATGAAGCCCTATTGGGCCGGTGGCTTTTCTAAGAGAAATCCACCTTGCTTCTCTCTGCAGCAAGAGTTTGTTACGATTGCCGCCTCTAGAGGGAGCGTTAACATGCTGTAAGCCGGCCTATCGAAGTACCTGGGGTTCAGCATTATGGATTTCTCTCACGTGGGAAATAAATCGTTGGGAAACTTTTTGTAGTAATGGAATGAATGTGTTCTCTGATACGGACAAACAGAGGGCGTTAAAGGTAATGTGTTTCCGCTTTGTTTCACTCGGACCCACAGAAGCGCTAACAGAAGCGCGAAACCGCTGTAGTCCTCTCCTCTCCCGCACTCCCTGCTTTCTACTGTTTTTTATGACAAGATGAAATAAAGGACTTTTTACTATATGAAGACGGTGAGTGCAGCTTAATTATCTACTATATTAACGGAATTTTCTGTAATTCTTCCAAGCTGGCACCCGCATATCATATATACAGACTGTATTCAGCCCATAATTAACAGGTGGGGTCAGTAACTGTCTTAATAGGTGGTGCAGACTTCCCTCTTTTTTGTTTGATGTTATGACTAAAACTGATAGGATCTGGTCAGGATCAGCTAGTGTTCTGTACTTTCTTCCTCTGACACCATCTTAACATTTAATCTTCTTAAATTGGGGACTTTTAATATCATCAATGACATCACTGACCGCTATTGACTGTGAGCTGCCTTGTCTTCTATGAGACAGCACTCTGGGTGCTAAGGAAGAACTTTCGGAACAGATTCTTTCGGATAATATGTTGGATGTTCAAATCTCTGTGTTATCCAGCATTTGGTATTTTTTCCGTAAAGAAAAACAGTAGTAGTATCTCCCTGACTGGTCAGACACCATTATATCTGTTTAAAAGAGTCTGGTGTAGGCCAGAAAAATATAACTGTGGTTTTGCAGTTCCACGGTTCAAATCTCTGTATTATGCAGCATTTGGTATTTTTTCCGCAGAGAAAAACAGTAATAGTGTCTCCGTGATTGTTCAGACACAAATATATCTGTTTAAAAGAGTCTGGTGTAGGCCAGAAAAATATAACTGTGGTTTTGCAGTTCCACGGGTCAAATCTCTGTATTATCCATTCTTCTCTGGCAAACTGCTCTAGGTCCCTGATATTTGAAGGGTGCCTTCTCCAAACTGCCATTTTGAGATCTCTCCACAGGTGTTCTACGGGATTCAGGTCTGGACTCATTGCTGGCCACCTTAGAAGTCTCCAGTGCTTTCTCTAAAAATCATTTTATAGTGCTTTTGGAAGTGTGTTTTGGGTCATTGTCCTGCTGGAAGACCCATGACCTCTGAGGGAGACCCAGCTTTCTCATACTGGGCCCTATATTATGCTGCAAAATTTGTTGGTAGTCTTCAGTCTTCATAATGCCATGCACACGGTCAAGCAGTCCAGTGCCAGAGGCAGCAAAGCAACCCCAAAACATCAGGGAACCTCCGCCATGTTTGACTGTAGGGACCGTGTTCTTTTCTTTGAATGCCTCTTTTTTTTTCCTGTACACTCTATGTTGATGCTTTTTGCCAAAAAGCTCTACTTTTGTCTCATCTGACCAGAGAACATTCTTCCAAAACGTTTTAGGCTTTCTCAGGTAAGTTTTGGCAAACTCCAGCCTGTCTTTTTTATGTCTCGGGGTAAGAAGTGAGGTCTTCCTGGGTATCCTACTATACAGTCCCTTTTCATTCAGACGCCGACGGATAGTACGGGTTGACACTGTTGTACCCTCGGACTGCAGGGCAGCTTGAACTTGTTTGGATGTTAGTCGAGCTTCTTTATCCACCATCCGCACATTCTTGCGTTGAAATCTCTCGTCAATTTTTCTTTTCCGTCCACATCTAGGGAGGTTAGCCACAGTGCCGTGGGCTTTAAACTTCTTGATGACATTGCGCAACGAAGACACAGGAACATTCAGGTGTTTGGAGATGGACTTGTAGCCTTGAGATTGCTCATGCTTCCTCACAATTTGGTTTCTCAAGTCCTCAGACAGTTCTTTGGTCTTCTTTCTTTTCTCCATGCTCAATGTGGTACACATAAGGACACAGGACAGAGGTTGAGTCAACTTTAATCCATGTTAACTGGCTGCAAGTGTGATTTAGTTATTGCCAACACCTGTTAGGTGCCACAGGTAAGTTACAGGTGCTGATAATTACACGAATTAGAGAAGCATCACATGATTTTTCACAGGGTGCCAATACTTTTGTCCACCCCCTTTTTTTGGTTTGGTGTGGAATTATATCCAATTTGGCTTTAGGACAATTATTTTTGTGTTTTTTTCATTGAAGACAAATTAAATGAAGAGAATAATACCAAAGAATTTGTGATTGCAATCATTTTCAGGAAGAAACTGAGTATTATCTGACAGAATTGCAGGGGTGCCAATACTTTTGGCCAGCACTGTAGGTCAGAAAAATATAACTTTGGTTTTGCAGTACCACTGTTCAAATCTCTGTATTATCCAGCTTTTGGTATTTTTTCCGTAAAGAAAAACAGTAATAGTGTCTCCCTGACTGGTCAGACACCATTATATCTGTTTAAAAGAGTCTGGTGTAGGCCAGAAAAATATAACTGTGGTTTTGCAGTTCCATGGTTCAAATCTCTGTATTATCCAGCATTTGGTATTTTTTCCGTAAAGAAAAACAGTAGTAGTATCTCCCTGACTGGTCAGACACCATTATATCTGTTTAAAAGAGTCTGGTGTAGGCCAGAAAAATATAACTGTGGTTTTGCAGTTCCACGGTTCAAATCGCTGTATTATCCAGCATTTGGTATTTTTTCCGCAGAGAGAAACAGTAATAGTGTCTTCCTGATTGTTCAGACACAAATATATCTGTTTAAAAGAGTCTGGTGTAGGCCAGAAAAATATAACTGTGGTTTTGCAGTTCCACGGGTCAAATCTCTGTATTATCCTGTTTTTGGCATTTTTTGCCGTAAAAAAAACAGTAAAAGTGTCTCCCTGACTGGTCAGACACCAATATATCTGTTTAAAAGAGTCTGGTGTAGGCCAGAAAAATAGAACTGTGGTTTTGCAGTACCACTGTTCAAATCTCTGTATTATCCAGCTTTTGGTATTTTTTCCATAATGTAAAACAGTAATAGTTTCTCCCTGACTGGTCAGACAACAATATATCTGTTTAAAAGAGTCTGGTGTTGGCCAGAAAAATAGAACTGTAGTTTTGCAGTTCTACGGGTCAAATCTCTGTATTATCCAGCTTTTGGTATTTTTTCCGTAAAGAAAAACAGTAATAGTGTCTCCCTGATTGTTCAGACACCAATATATCTGTTTAAAAGAGTCTGGTGTAGGCCAGAAAAATATAACTGTGGTTTTGCAGTTCCACGGTTCAAATCTCTGTATTATCCAGCTTTTGGTATTTTTTCCGTAAAGAAAAACAGTAATAGTGTCTCCCTGATTGTTTAGACACAAATATGTCTGTTTAAAAGAGTCTGGTGTAGGCCAGAAAAATATAACTGTGGTTTTGCAGTTCCACGGATCAAATCTCTGTATTATCCTGTTTTTGGCATTTTTTGCCGTAAAAAAAACTGTAATAGTGTCTCCCTGACTGGTCAGACACCAATATATGTGTTTAAAAGAGTCTGGTGTAGGCCAGAATAATAGAACTGTGGTTTTGCAGTACCACTGTTCAATTCTCTGTATTATCCAGCTTTTGGTATTTTTTCCGTAAAGAAAAACAGTAATAGTGTCTCCCTGACTGGACAAACACCAATATATCTGTTTAAAAGAGTCTGGTGTAGGCCAGAAAAATATAACTGTGCGTTTGCAGTTCCACGGTTCAAATCTCTGTATTATCCAGCTTTTGGTATTTTTTCCGTAAAGAAAAACAGTAATAGTGTCTCCCTGATTGTTCAGACACAAATATATCTGTTTGAAAGATTCTGGCGTAGGCAAGAAAAATATAACTGTGGTTTTGCAGTTCCACAGTTCAAATCTCTGTATTATCCAGCTTTTGGTATTTTTTCCGTAAAGAAAAACAGTAAAAGTGTCTCCCTGACTGGTCAGACACCAATACATCTGTTTAAAAGAGTCTGGTGTAGGCCAGAAAAATATAACTTTGGTTTTGCAGTTCCACGGTTCAAATCTCTGTATTATCCAGCATTTGATATTTTTTCCGTAAAGAAAAACAGTAGTAGTTTCTCCCTGACTGGTCAGACACCAATATATCTGTTTAATAGAGTCTGGTGTAGGCCAGAAAAATATAACTTTGGTTTTTCAGTACCACTGTTCAAATCTCTGTATTATCCAGCTTTTGGTATTTTTTCCGTAAAGAAAAACAGTAATAGTGTCTCCCTGACTGGTCAGACACCATTATATCTGTTTAAAAGAGTCTGGTGTAGGTCAGAAAAATATAACTGTGGTTTTGCAGTTCCACGGTTCAAATTTCTGTATTATCCAGCATTTGGTATTTTTTCCGGAAAGAAAAACAGTAGTAGTATCTCCCTGACTGGTCAGACACCATTATATCTGTTTAAAAGAGTCTGGTGTAGGCCAGAAAAATATAACTGTGGTTTTGCAGTTCTACGAGTCAAATCTCTGTGTTATCCAGCTTTTGGTACTTTTTCCGTAAAGAAAAACAGTAATAGTGTCTCCCTGATTGTTCAGACACCAATATATCTGTTTAAAAGAGTCTGGTGTAGGTCAGAAAAATATAACTGTGGTTTTGCAGTTCCACGGTTCAAATCTCTGTATTATCCAGCTTTTGGTATTTTTTCCATAAAGAAAAACAGTAATAGTGTCTCCCTGATTGTTCAGACAGAAATATATCTGTTTAAAAGAGTCTGGTGTAGGCCAGAAAAATATAACTGTGGTTTTGCAGTTCCACGGATCAAATCTCTGTATTATCCTGTTTTTGGTATTTTTTGCCGTAAAAAAAACTGTAATAGTGTCTCCCTGACTGGTCAGACACCAATATATGTGTTTAAAAGAGTCTGGTGTAGGCCAGAATAATAGAACTGTGGTTTTGCAGTACCACTGTTGAATTATCTGTATTATCCAGCTTTTGGTATTTTTTCCGAAAAGAAAAACAGTAATAGTGTCTCCCTGATTGTTCAGACGCAAATATATCTGTTTGAAAGATTCTGGCGTAGGCAAGAAAAATATAACTGTGGTTTTGCAGTTCCACAGTTCAAATCTCTGTATTATCCAGCTTTTGGTATTTTTTCCGTAAAGAAAAACAGTAAAAGTGTCTCCCTGACTGGTCAGACACCAATATATCTGTTTAAAAGAGTCTGGTGTAGGCCAGAAAAATATAACTGTGGTTTTGCAGTTCGACGGGTCAAAACTCTGTATTATCCTGTTTTGGGCATTTTTTGCCGTAAAAAAAAAACAGTAATAGTGTCTCCCTGACTGGTCAGACACCAATATATCTGTTTAAAAGAGTCTGGTGTAGGTTAGAAAAATAGATCTGTGGTTTTGCAGTTCCACGGGTCAAATCTCTGTAGTATCCTGTGTTTGGCATTTTTTGCCGTAAAAAAAAACAGTAATAGTGTCTCCCTGACTGATCAGACACCAATATATCAGTTTAAAAGGGTCTGGTGTAGGCCAGAAAAATAGAACTCTGGTTTTGCAATTCCACGGGTCAAATCTCTGTATTATCCTGTCTCTGGCATTTTTTGCCATAAAAAAACACTGTAATAGTGCTACCCTGACTGGTCAAACCCCAATATATCTGTTTAAAAGAGTCTGGTGTAGGCCAGAAAAATATAACTGTGGTTTTGCAGTTCCACGGGTCATATCTCTGTATTATCCAGCTTTTGGTATTTTTTGCCGTAAAAAAAAATGTAATAGTGTCTCCTTGCCTGGTCAGACACCAACATATCTGTTTAAAAGAGTCTGGTGTAGGGAAGAAAAATATAACTGTGGTTTTGCAGTTCCACGGGTCAAATTTCTGTATTATCCTGTTTTGGGCATTTTTTGCTGTAAAAAAAAACAGTAATAATGTCTCCCTGATTGGTCAGACACCAATATATCTGTTTAAAAGAGTCTGGTGTAGGCCAGAAAAATAGAACTGTGGTTTTGCAGTTCCACAGGTCAAATTTCTGTATAATTCAACTTTTGGTATTTTTTCCGTAAAGAAAAACAGTAATAGTGTCTCCCTGGCTGGTCAGACACCAATATATCTGTTTCAAAGAGTCTGGTGTAGGCCAGATAAATAGAACTGTGGTTTTGCAGTTCCACGGTTCAAATCTCTGTATTATCCAGCTTTTGTTATTTTTTCCGTAAAGAAAAACAGCAATATTGTCTCCCTGATTGTTCACACACAAATATATCTGTTTGAAAGATTCTGGTGTAGGCCAGAAAAATAGAACTGTGGTTTTGCAGTTCCACGGTTCCCATATCTGTATCATCCAGCTTTTGGTATTTTTTCCGTAAAGAAAAACAGTAATAGTGTCTCCCTGACTGGTCAGACACCAATATATATGTTTTAAAGAATCTGGTGTAGGCCAGAAAAATATAACTGTGGTTTTGCAGTTCCACGGTTCAAATCTCTGTATTATCCAGCTTTTGGTATTTTTTCCGTAAAGAAAAACAGTAATAGTGTATCCCCGATTGTTTAGACACAAATATAGCTGTTTGAAAGATTCTGGTGTAGGCCAGAAAAATATGACTGTGGTTTTGCAGTTCCACGGTTCAAATCTCTGTATTATCCAGCTTTTGGTATTTTTTCCGTAAAGAAAAACAGTAATAGTGTCCCCTGATTGTTCCGACACAAATATTTCTGTTTAAAAGAGTCTGTTGTAGGCCAGAAAAATATAACTGTGGTTTTGCAGTTCAACGGGTCAAAACTCTGTATTATTCTGTTTTGGGCATTTTTTGCCGTAAAAAAAAACAGTAATAGTGTCTCCCTGACTGGTCAGATACCAACATATCTGTTTAAAAGAGTCTGGTGTAGGTTAGAAAAATAGAACTGTGGTTTTGCAGTTCCATGGGTCAAATCTCTGTAGTATCCTGTTTTTGACTTTTTTTGCCGTAAAAAAAATTGTAATAGTGTCTCCTTGACTGGTCAGACACCAATATATCTGTTTAAAAGAGTCTGGTGTAGGCCAGAAAAATAGAACTGTGGTATTGCAGTTCCACGGTTCAAATCTCTGTATTATCCTGTTTTGGGTATTTTTTGCCGTAAATAAAAACAGTAATAGTGTCTCCCTGAGTGGTCAGACACCAATATATCTGTTTAAAAGATTCTGGTGTAGGCCAGAAAAATATAACTGTGGTTTTGCAGTTCCACAGGTCATATCTCTGTATAATTCAACTTTTGGTATTTTTTCCGTACACAAAAACAGTAATATTGTCTCCCTGATTGTTCAGACACAAATATATCTGTTTGAAAGATTCTGGTGTAGGCCAGAAAAATATAACTGTGGTTTTGCAGTTCCACGATTCAAATCTCTGTATTATCCAGCTTTTGGTATTTTTTCCGTAAAGAAAAACAGTAAAAGTGTCTCCCTGACTGGTCAGACACCAATATATCTGTTTCAAAGAGTCTGGTGTAGGCAAGATAAATATAACTATGGTTTTGCAGTTCCACGGTTCAAATCTCTGTATTATCCAGCTTTTGGTATTTTTTCCGTAAAGAAAAACAGCAATAGTGTCTCCCTGATGGTTCAGACACAAATATATCTGTTTAAAAGAGTCTGGTGTAGGCCAGAAAAATAGAACTGTGGTATTGCAGTTCCACGGTTCAAATCTCTGTATTATCCTGTTTTGGGTATTTTTTGCCGTAAATAAAAACAGTAATAGTGTCTCCCTGAGTGGTCAGACACCAATATATCTGTTTAAAAGATTCTGGTGTAGGCCAGAAAAATAGAACTGTGGTTTTGCAGTTCCACGGTTCACATGTCTGTATCATCCAGCTTTTAGTATTTTTTCCGCAAAGAAAAACAGTAATAGTGTCTCCCTGACTGGTCAGACACCAATTTATCTGTTTTAAAGAATCTGGTGTAGGCCAGAAAAATATAACTGTGGTTTTGCTGTTCCACGGTTCAAATCTCTGTATTATCCAGCTTTTGGTTTTTTTTGCGTAAAGAAAAACAGTAATAGTGTCTCCCCGATTGTTTAGACACAAATATATCTGTTTGAAAGATTATGGTGTAGGCCAGAAAAATATAACTGTGGTTTTGCAGTTCCACCTTTCAAATCTCTGTATTATCCAGCTTTTGGTATTTTTTCCAGAAAGAAAAACAGTAACAGTGTCTCCCTAACTGGTCAGACACCAATATATCTATGTAAAAGAGTCTGGTGTAGGCCAGAAAAATATAACTGTGGTTTTGCCGTTCCACAGGTCAAATCTCTGTATTATCCTGTTTTTTGCATTTTTTTGCCAAAAAACTGTAGTAGTGTCTCCCTGAATGGTCAGACACCAATATATCTGTTTAAAAGAGTCTGGTATAGGCCAGAAATATATAACTGTGGTTTCGCAGTTCCACGGTTCAAATCACTGTATTATCCAGCTTTTGGTATTTTTTCCGTAAAGAAAAACAGTAATAGTGTCTCCCTGACTGATCAGACACCAATATATTTGTTTAAAAGAGTCTGGTGTAGGCCAGAAAAATATAACTGTGGTTTTGCAGTTCCACAGGTTAAATCTCTGTATTATCCTGTTTTTGACATTTTTTGCCGTAAAAAAAAAACAGTAATAGTGTCTCCCTGACTGGTCAGACACCAATATATCTGTTTAAAAGAATCTGGTGTAGGCCAGAAAAATTGAACTGTGGTTTTGCAGTACCACGGTTCAAATCTCTGTATTATCCAGCTTTTGGTATTTTTTCTGTAAAGAAAAACAGTAATAGTGTCTCCCTGATTGTTCAGACACCAATATATCTGTTTAAAAGAGTCTGGTGTAGGCCAGAAAAATATAACTGTGGTTTTGCAGTTCCACGGGTCAAATCTCTGTATTATCCTGTTTTTGGCATTTTTTGCCTTAAAAAAAACTGTAATAGTGTCTCCCTGACTGGCCAGACACCAATATATCTGTTTAATAGAGTCTGGTGTAGGCAAGAATAATAGAACTTTGGTTTTGCAGTACCACTGTTCAAATCTCTGTATTATTCAGCTTTTGGTATTTTTTCCATAAAGAAAAACAGTAATAGTGTCTCCCTGAGTGGTCAGACACCAATATATCTGTTTAAAAGAGTCTGGTGTAGGCCAGAAAAATAGAACTGTGGTTTTGCAGTTCCACGGTTCAAATCTCTGTATTATCCAGCTTTTGGTATTTTTCCCGTAAAGAAAAACAGTAATGGTGTCTCCCTGACTGGTCAGACACCAATATATCTGTTTAAAAGAGTCTGGTGTAGGCCAGAAAAATATAACTGTGGTTTTACAGTTCCATGGGTTAAATCTTTGTATTATCCTGTTTTTGGCCTTTTTTGCCGTAAAAAAAATGTAATAGTGTCTCCTTGACTGGTCAGACACCAACATATCTGTTTAAAAGAGTCTGGTGTAGGCCAGAAAAATATAACTGTGGTTTTGCAGTTCCACGGGTCAAATCTCTGTATAATTCAACTTTTGGTATTTTTTCCGTAAAGAAAAACAGTAATATTGTCTCCGTGATTGTTCAGACACAAATATATCTGTTTGAAAGATTCTGGTGTAGGCCAGAAAAATATAACTGTGGTTTTGAAGTTCCACGATTCAAATCTCTGTATTATCCAGCCTTTGGTATTTTTTCCGTAAAGAAAAACAGTAAAAGTGTCTCCCTGACTGGTCAGACACCAATATATCTGTTTAACAGAGTCTGGTGTAGACCAGAAAAATATAACTGTGGTTTTTCAGTTCCACGGGTCAAATCTCTGTATTATCCAGTTTTTGGCATTTTTTCCTAAAAAAAACTGGAATAGTGTCTCCCTGACTGGTCAGACACCAATATATCTGTTTCAAAGAGTCTGGTGTAGGCCAGATAAATATAACTGTGGTTTTGCAGTTCCACGGTTCAAATCTCTGTATTATCCAGCTTTTGGTATTTTTCCCGTAAAGAAAAACAGTAATGGTGTCTCCCTGACTGGTCAGACACCATTATATCTGTTTAAAAGAGTCTGGTGTAGGCCAGAAAAATATAACTGTGGTTTTGCAGTTCGACGCGTCAAAACTCTGTATTATCCTGTTTTTGGCATTTTTTGCCGTAAAAAAAAACTGTAATAGTGTCTCCCTGACTGATCAGACACCAATATATCTGTTTAAAAGAGTCTGGTGTAGGCCAGAAAAATATAACTGTGGTTTTACAGTTCCATGGGTTAAATCTTTGTATTATCCTGTTTTTGGCCTTTTTTGCCGTAAAAAAAATGTAATAGTGTCTCCTTGACTGGTCAGACACCAACATATCTGTTTAAAAGAGTCTGGTGTAGGCCAGAAAAATATAACTGTGGTTTTACAGTTCCATGGGTTAAATCTTTGTATTATCCTGTTTTTGGCCTTTTTTGCCGTAAAAAAAATGTAATAGTGTCTCCTTGACTGGTCAGACACCAACATATCTGTTTAAAAGAGTCTGGTGTAGGCCAGAAAAATATAACTGTGGTTTTGCAGTTCCACGGGTCAAATCTCTGTATAATTCAACTTTTGGTATTTTTTCCGTAAAGAAAAACAGTAATATTGTCTCCGTGATTGTTCAGACACAAATATATCTGTTTGAAAGATTCTGGTGTAGGCCAGAAAAATATAACTGTGGTTTTGAAGTTCCACGATTCAAATCTCTGTATTATCCAGCCTTTGGTATTTTTTCCGTAAAGAAAAACAGTAAAAGTGTCTCCCTGACTGGTCAGACACCAATATATCTGTTTAACAGAGTCTGGTGTAGGCCAGAAAAATATAACTGTGGTTTTTCAGTTCCACGGGTCAAATCTCTGTATTATCCAGTTTTTGGCATTTTTTCCTAAAAAAAACTGGAATAGTGTCTCCCTGACTGGTCAGACACCAATATATCTGTTTCAAAGAGTCTGGTGTAGGCCAGATAAATATAACTGTGGTTTTGCAGTTCCACGGTTCAAATGTCTGTATTATCCAGCTTTTGGTATTTTTTCCGTAAAGAAAAAGTGTAATAGTGTATCCCCGATTGTTTAGACACAAATATATCTGTTTGAAAGATTCTGGTGTAGGCCAGAAAAATATAACTGTGGTTTTGCAGTTCCATGGTTCAAATCTCTGTATTATCCAGCTTTTGGTATTTTTTCCACAAAGAAAAACAGTAATAGTGTCTCCCTGACTGGTCAGACACCAATATATCTGTTTTAAAGAATCTGTTGTATGCCAGAAAAATATAACTGTGGTTTTGCAGTTCCACGGTTGAAATCTCTGTATTATCCAGCTTTTGGTATTTTTTGCGTAAAGAAAAACAGTAATAGTGTCTCTCCGATTGTTTAGACACAAATATATCTGTTTGAAAGATTCTGGTGTAGGCCAGAAAAATATAACTGTGGTTTTGCAGTTCCATGGTTCAAATCTCTATATTATCCAGCTTTTGGTATTTTTTCCGTAAAGAAAAACAGTAACAGTGTCTCCCTAACTGGTCAGACACCAATATATCTATTTAAAAGAGTCTGGCGTAGGTCAGAAAAATATAACTGTGGTTTTGCAGTTCCATGGTTCAAATCTCTGTATCATCCAGCTATTGGTATTTTTTCCGTAAAGAATAACAGTAATAGTGTCTTCCTGATTGTTCAGACACAAATATATCTGTTTGAAAGATTTTGGTGTAGGCCAGAAAAATAGAACTGTGGTTTTGCAGTACCACGGTTTAAATATCTGTATTATCCAGCTTTTGGTATTTTTTCCGTAAAGAAAAACAGTAATAGTGTCTCCCTGACTGGTCAGACACCAATATATCTGTTTAAAAGAGTCTGTTGTAGGTCCGAAAAATAGAACTGTGGTTTTGTAGTTCCACGGGTCAAGTCTCTGTATTATCCTGTTTTTGGCATTTCTTGCCATAAAAAAAACCTGTAATAGTGTCTCCCTGACTGATCAGACACCAATATATCTGTTTAAAAGAGTCTGGTGTAGGTCCGAAAAATAGAACTGTGGTTTTGCAGTTCCACGGGTCAAATCTCTGTATTATCCTGTTTTTGGCATTTTTTGCCATAAAAAAAAACAGTAATAGTGTCTCCCTGACTGATCAGACACCAATATATCTGTTTAAAAGAATCTTGTGTAGGCAAGAAAAATAAAACTGTGGTTTTGCAGTTCCACGGTTCAAATCTCTGTGTTATCCAGCTTTTGGTATTTTTTCCGCAAAGAAAAACAGTAATAGTGTCTCCCTGATTGTTCACACACAAATATATCTGTTTGAAAGATTCTGGTGTGGGCCAGAAAAATAGAACTGTGGTTTTGCAGTACCACGGTTTAAATCTCTGTATTATCCAGCTTTTGGTATTTTTTCCGTAAAGAAAAACAGTAATAGTGTCTCCCTAACTGGTCAGACACCAATATATCTGTTTCAAAGAATCTGGTGTAGGCCAGAAAAATATAACTGTGGTTTTGCATTTCCACGGTTCAAATCTGTGTATCATCCAGCTTTTGGTATTTTTTCCGTGACGAAAAACAGTAATAGTGTCTCCACGATTGTTCAGACACCAATATATCTGTTTAAAAGGGTCTGGTGTAGGCCAGAAAAAGATAACTGTGGTTTTGCAGTTCCACGGGTCAAATCTCTGTATTATCCTGTTTTTGGCATTTTTTGCCGTAAAAAAACCCCGTAATGGTGTCTCCCTGACTGGTCAGACACCAATATATCTGTTTAAAAGAGTCTGGTGTACGCCACATAACTATAACTGTTGTTTTGCAGTTCCACGGTTCAAATCTCTGTATTATCCACTTGGGACTTTTTTACATAAAAAAAACAGTTTGAGTGTGTCGCTGACTGTTCAGCCCCAAATATATCTATTTAAAAAAGTCTGGTATACGCAAATAAATTAGAACTGTGGTTTTGCAGTTCCACAGTTTCAAATCTCTGTATTCTCCAGCTTTTGGCCTGTTTTACGTAAAAAAATAAATAAATAGTGTCTCCCTGTCTGTTCAGTCACAAATATATCTGTTTAAAAGATTCTGGTGTACGCCAGAGAAATATAACTGTGGTTTTCCTCTTCCATGGTTCTAATCTCCTTTTAATTACCCTTTTTCTATTGATAGTGCGAGTGTAAGCTATTTTACTTAATTTACAATGGGCAAGGCGCGTGGCAAGGGAAGTAGAACTGGACGTTTTGGTGATGGTGCCTGTAGAGGACGGGGCTGTGGCCAAGGTGAAAATGTGCAACAACCAACAGCCACATCTTCTCGCTCCCACTTCTTTACCGAATTACTAGGGAAGCACACTATAACACCAGTTTTGCAAACTGATCAGTGTGAACAGGTTATTAATTGGATAGCAAATAATACTTCCAGTTACCTGGGCACCACCACCTCCATCTTCCACACGGTCAAGTTTTAGTAGCCGTGAGTCTCGACCGCATACTCCTCCTCACCCTGATGCTCCTTCCTCCCACCATGCCGAGTGTCGTCAGACAGCAACTGATCCCACACTTGGACACTCTGAAGAGCTATTCACTCATCCATTTCCATATTTGGGCCCCTCGCCTGCTCTGCTTGAAGTGGTGGAAGAGAAGATCCCATGTAGCGATGCCCAAATATTTGAACAGCCACAGCCAGAGGAATTCAATGCTGGCAATTTGTCACAAGAGGTGGACGATGACGAGACACAATTGCCACGAAGTGAGGAGGAGGATCGTGGTGCGCAAGTGGAAGAGGAGGAGGTGGTGGATGATCTAGTAACTGAACCAACGTGGCAGGAGGACATGCAGAGCAAGGCCAGAAGCACACAGGGGGAGGGAGGCAGAGTACCCCAACAGGCAGGAAGAAGCAGTGTGGTGGCTGCACCCAGAAGGCGGGCAACAGTTCCCCTTAACACCAACACGAGGGACATTGCCAGTACAACCTTTAGGTCTTCCAAAGTCTGGAATTTTTTTAAGGACTCTGCTGATAACCCCAAAAAGGCCATTTGTACCACTTGCCATGCCAGCATCAACAGGGGTGACAAAACTACCAGCCTGACCACCACCAGCATGATCAGGCACATGGCAGCAAAGCACCCGACTTTGAGGAGGAAAAACCCCAGGGTCCACGACCAGTGTCAGCGGGTGTCACCACTGCTTCTTCCGCTGTTGTGCGTGTGATAGAACCCCCTGTTGTGTGTGCAAGGCCATCCCCTGTCCATACTGCATGCAAAGATGCCCCCTCCTCTCAGTCTTCACTTGTTATGCCAGTTTCTCAAGAAACAGCATCAACGTACATATCCACGTCCCACCACAGCGTTTAATTGTCCATATCTCAGAGCTTTGAACGAAAGCGCAAATTCGCAGCCAATGCCCCACAGGCCACAGTCCTAAATTCACACATTTCACGACTGCTTACGTTGGAAATGCTGCCTTTTAGGCTGGTGGAGATGGAATCCTTCCACAACCTTATGGCGGTGGCCATCCCACGGTACTCGCTCCCCAGCCGACACTATTTTGCCCTGTGTGCCATTCCCGCACTACACAAGCACGTGTCCCAAAACATCTGCCGTGACCTCAACAACTCAGTTACTGGGAGAGTCCACCTGACAACGGACACGTGGACAAGTGCTTGTAGCCAGGGATTGTACATCTCCCTGACGGCACACTGGGTAAACATAGTGGAAGCCGGGATCCAGTCGGACCTTGGGACGGAACACATCCTCCCCACACCGAGGATTGCGGGCCCTATGTCAGTCAGAGTTGCCCCCACAGTGTACAGATGCTGCGCATCCTCCTCCTCTTCCTCCTCATGTTCAGCCTCCATCTCAGATATCACCACATCAGTTACAAGCTGGAAGCACTGCAGTACTGCCTCAGCCAAGCGGCAACAAGCTGTGCTGAAACTCATAAGCTTAGGTGATAAACCTCACACTGCTTGTGAGTTGTGGACAGCTGTGAAAGAGCAGGCAGATCTGTGGCTGAGACCGCTGAACCTACATCCAGGCATGGTCTTGGGTGACAATGGCCGTAACCTGGTGGCGGCTCTGAGGCGAGGCGAGATAACACACGTACCATGCCTGGCTCATGTGCTTAACCTCGTGGTTCAGCGGTGTCTTAAATCGTACCCCGAGTTGCCAGATCTGCTCGTCAAAGTACGCCGCCTGTCAGCTCATTTTCACAAGTCGGCTACAGCTTCCGCCGCCCTTGCTGTGTTGCAGCAGTGTTTGCTGCTTCCGGCACACCGATTGGTGTGTGATGTCCCCACACGTTGGAACTCTACCCTCCACATGTTGCAAAGGATTTTTGAGCAGAAGAGAGCAGTTGTGGAGTACCAGCTGCAACAAGGCCGTTGATATTCAGGTCAGGCTCCACACATAAGACCTCAGGAGTGGACCTGGATGTCTGACATATATACCATCCTGACAAACTTTGAGGAGTCCACCAAGATGGTGAGTGGCGATGACGCCATCATTAGCATCAGCATCCCACTTGTCTGTCTTTTGCAACGTTCTCTGCAGACAATTAAAGAGGAGGCATTGCATCCAGAGTATGATGAGATGGATCAAGAAGCCATAGTGAGCGATTACACACAGCCCAGCCTCATCTCATCCCAACGTGCATTGGGGGACAATGAGGGAGAGGAGGAGGAAGAACAGGAACTGTTATCATGCATTGTAGACGGTAGTACCTGTACAAGTGTCATACCGTCGGTTCAGCGTGGGTGGCCTGAGGACAGGGGGGAGGAGGATGAGGAGGAGGAGAGCATGGTCAGTCGTCATCTTGGTGAGGACACGGAAGTCTTGCCCGTTACCAGTCTGGCACGCATGGCTGACTTTATGTTACGCTGCCTTAACCGTGACCCTCGCATTGTCAAAATGTTGGGCGACAGTCATTACTGGTTGGTGACACTTTTAGACCCCCGCTACAAGGAGAACTTTCACTCTCTTATTCCTGAGGTGGAGAGGTCTACAAAAATGGGGCAGTACCAGAAGGCCCTTGCTGCAGAACTGTTAAAAAAATTCCCATCTGAACACGCTAGTGGCCGAGGTCACAGTTCATTGCCCAACCAAGGCGTACAGGCGAGAGAGACGCAACTCCAATCCAGCAGAGGCAGGGGAACACTGTCAACGTTCTGGGACAGTTTTCTGAGACCCACCCAGCTTTCAGGCCCTGAGGCGCGGGGTACTCTCACAAGGAGTGGAAAGTTTCAAAAGATGGTGAGGGAGTACCTTGCCGACCGTACCAGCGTCCTCTGTGAATCCTCTGTGCCTTTTAATTATTGGGTATCCAAGCTGGACACTTGCAATGAACTCGCTCTGTACGCCTTGGAGGTCCTGGCCTGCCCTGCCGCTAGCGTGCTATCGGAGCGTGTTTTTAGTGCCGCTAGGGGAATTATAACTGATAAGCGCACTCGCCTGTCATCTGACAATGCTGACAAGCTGACCCTTATCAAAATGAACAAGGGCTGGATTGGGCCAGACTTCTCATCACCACCAAATGACATCAGAGTAACATAAAGTCAAATCAACTGTGTTATTTCGGGAGGTGTATTCCCATGCACCGCTTCACACCCACACATGGGTATACGCTTCCTCATTTCGGCTGTATTTTGCTCTTCTCCTTATCCTCAGCCTCCACCACCACTATACCACCAGGGTAACCTTGGTCCATGTTGCCAGCATTACAAGTTCCTTCGTCCTAATTTTTGGCAGCTTTTGCTTGGAAGGCATAGGCAAAGACTATGGGAGACCCACTCCCCAATAATGGGAACAATGTTTTTAAGATGCTGTACTGCATGGCTTTTGTTTGCCAGCATTGCAAGTTCCTCCCTCCTAATTTTTGGCAGCTTTTGCTTGGAAGGCATAGGCAAAGACTATGGGAGACCCTCTCCCCAATAATGGGAATAATGTTTTTAAGATGCTGTACTGCATGGCTCTTGTTTGCCAGCATTGCAAGTTTGTCCCTCCTAATTGTTGGCAGCTTTTGCTTGGAAGGCATAGGAAAAGACTATGGGAGATCCACTCCCCAATAATGGGAATAATGTTTTTAAGATGCTGTACTGCATGGCTCTTCCAAGGCGCATTTAAACCGTCCTGTTAAGCTACTGCAACCTCCACGTCTCTTCCAAGGGGCATTAAAACCGTCTTGTTAAGCTACTGCGACCTCCACCACTTCTCCCAGGGGCATTGATATTGTCTTTTTATTCCACTGCGACCTCCACGTCTCTTCCAAGGGGCATTAAAACGATCTTGTTAAGCTACTGCGACCTCCACCACTTTTCTCAGGGGCATTGATATTGTCTTTTTATTCCACTGCGACCTCCACCACTCTTCCAATGGGCATTGATATTGTCATTTTATTCCACTGTGACCTCCACTTCTCTTCCAAGGGGCATTTAAACAGTCTTTTTAAGCTACTGTGACCTCCACCACTCTTCCAAGTGGCATTAAAACCATCTTGATAAGCTACTGCGACCTCCACCATTCTTCCAAGGGGCATTAAAACCGTCTTGTTAAGATACTGAGACCTCCACGACTTTCCTCAGGGGCATTAAAACCATCTTATTAAGCTACTGTGACCTCCACCATTCTTCCAAGGGGCATTAAAACCGTCTTGTTAAGCTACTGCGACCTCCACCACTGTCCTCATGGGCATTAAAATCATCTTTTTAAGCTACTGCGACCTCCACCATTCTTCCAAGGGGCATTAAAACCATCTTGTTAAGCTACTGGACCTTCACCACTTTTACCAGGGGCATTGATATTGTCTTTTTATTCCACTGCGACCTCCACGTCTCTTCCAAGGGGCATTAAAACCGTCTTGTTAAGCTACTGTAACCTCCACCATTCTTCCAAGGGGCATTAAAACCCATCTGTTAAGCTACTGCGATCTCCACCACTTTTCCCAGGGGCATTGATATTGTCTTTTTATTCCACTGCGACCTTCACCACTCTTCCAAGGGGCATTGATATTGTCTTTTTATTCCACTGTGACCTCCACGTCTCTTCCAAGGGGCATTTAAACCATCTTTTTAAGCTACTGTAACCTCCACCACTCTTCCAAGGGGCATTAAAACCGTCTTGTTAAGCTACTGCGACCTCCACCACTTTCCTCAGGGGCATTAAAACCATCTTGTTAAGTCACTGTGACCTCCACCATCCTTCCAAGGGGCATTAAAACCGTCTTGTTAAGCTACTGCGACCTTCACCTCTTTCCTCAAGGGCATTAAAACCGTCTTGTTAAGCTACTGCGACCTCCACCATTCTTCCAAGGGGCATTAAAACCGTCTTGTTAAGCTACTGCTACCTCCACCAATTTTTTCATGGGGCATTGATATTGTCTTTTTATTCCACTGCGACCTCCACTTCTCCTCTAAGGGGCATTAAAACCATCTTGTTAAGCTACTGCGACCTCCACCACTTCTCCAAGGGGCATTAAAACCGTCTTGTTAAGCTACTGCTACCTCCACTACTTTTCCAAGGGGCATTAAAACCATCTTGTTAAGCTACTGCGACCTCCACCACTTTTCCAAGGGGCATTGATATTGTCTTTTTATTCCACTGCAACCTCCACCATTCTTCCAATGGGCATTGCATTTCTTCCTAATTTTAGTCAGCTTTTGCTTTTCAATGCATAGGCGAACACTTAGGGAGACTCACTCCCCAATAATGGGTAGAAAATTTTTAGTATGCTGTAATCCACGTTTGTTTCAAGGGGCACTGCAGTTCCTCATAATTTGGAAAGCCTTCCATTCACTGCTTAGGCCAACAGTGTACAGGAGACCCAGTTGCTATAAATGGAAAAAACAGTTTAGTTAAGGCCCTCTGAGCTCCATGTCACTTCCAAGGGGCATTGGAGTGCCTCGAAATTTTTGTTAGGCATTGCACTCACTGCATGCCCTTTAACTGTGTAGCCGAATCGCTCCTTTTGGTACAGAAACATATCCTACAAGACATGTGTGGTTGACTGGACTGATATTGATGTGAATGGTCCCTGTTCCTCCTGCTCTTTCTCCTTTGCCACCACCTCATCCATCATTCATCACCTGAAGCTTTGTTTTAACGGGAGTCATAGAACTGGGATAGTAGCAGGAAAACATCCAGCAATCCTCGGAGGAGGTAGGATATGCGCCAAAACGCTGACCACCTCTGGCCTAGCCGCTACTACATACATGCGCTTGCATTCCAAGAAAACAAAGCAGATGCTAACTGCTCTCATCATCATCATGCTCCTCATCTTAGCACTCTCAACTCTCCTGATGGAGAAGCCTGGGCCCACCGGAGGAGTCTGGTTCTCTGGTGGGCTCGTCCAATGCTGCCCTAAAGCAGGCCGGTCTAAGAAAAATGTGTCGGGGGATGTTCCAAGGGGAAATAGGGGCGGCTGGGGAGCGTGTGTGGACACCCGGCTGCGGGGCGGCTGGGGACTGAGTATGGACACCAGGCCGCCCCCTGGCGGCTGGGGACCGAGCGTGGACACCCGGCCGCCGGGCGGCTGGGGACTGAGTGTGGATACCTCGCTGCCTAAGCAGCCATGAGATAGCGGCCAGCTTCGGCCTCCTCCAAACTAAAAGGCCCCATTTCAAGTGCCACCTAGCAGTATGGTATTGCAGCCTGGGGGTGGGTGCGTGGGTGGCATGTTGCACACTTACGCTTGCATTGCAAGGAATGGGGGAGGTACAATTGAACACTGCCCTGGGACAAGGACTTGCATGGGGATAGTTGCAAGTCTGCATCTTCTGATGCGGCAAGGATCACTTCTGATGGGCACACTTTTAGGCAGTGACCTGGGTGTCAGAGGTGCTTCCAGGGGTCTTCCCCATGCTGTTCCCATGTCTTTTCAGCACTGTAAGAATGTGTCACACAGCACATGGCCAGATAAGATTGTAAAATGTTAAAATGACATTTCCCTGTGAATGCATTTGTCACGGTTGAAAGCAATACAAAAGTGCAAAAACACATAAAAAATGCTACTTGTGAACATAGCCCAAGGTGTGCAGGAGTATTTTTGTTTTTGGTTATTTATTTTACCTTATACACAAGTCTTTACCCTGGAAAGGAAGTTCCTTAACATATTTCACAGGAAAACCATTTCAGTTTCGTTTTTGAACGTTTTATTGTGAGCCCGAAAAGTGGTTTAATACCTCTGACCACGTTGTTGACAGCAGTGACCTGGGGGTCAGAAATGCTTCCTGGGGCGATGCCCATGCTGTCCCCATATCATTTGAGCACTGTCACTATCGTTTTGGGCACTTTTTAGGCTTTCTACAGACTGCCGGGGGTGCCGCTGCAAAAATGCTCGGGTCTCCCATAGACTAACATTGGGCTCGTTGCTTAGGTCAAGCACCCGAGTATCACGGCGAGCTCGGCCCGAGCTTCGAGCACCCGAGCATTTTAGTGCTCGCTCAACACTAATCCTTAGCCATTTTTGGAGCGGCACTTACAGCCGTAATTGTAGAAACACTCAGAAGCAGCGCAAATCTGGTAATGGGAATCAGGAGAGAGGGCAAGAAGCCCAGTGCATTTCCAAAAACTCAGACAATGTGACTGATATTATAATTGTGTGGTATACAGAGCTGGAACTGTGGCACCCCAGGGGTCTGGTTTCCACGGTAATAGCAGTATTACGTCTGTGAGCAGGTGGGAGGTCTCCTGGGCAGGAATCCTAAGCATACCACACCTCCTGCCCAGTCCTGGGAGGGGAAGAACTTCCCCTACATAAACTGGGTCTGAGGCAGGGTTAGAGGGAGAGGAGTTCCAGACAGAGACGGAGTCTGGTCTGGACACGCAGAAACAGGGACAGATAGACATCAGGAGCTCTGTAGGAGCCAAGGAGAAGCGCCAGGGGCTGGAGCTGTGCAGAGCTCGCCCTGGGAGAAGGTACTAAAACCGGACACAGGAGTCCGAGGCTGTGGGTACTAAGATATACCCAGCAGCAGAATCCATCCGGCAGGGGATTCCAGGTCCTCTGGCCATAAAAGCCCGGAGGCTCAGTCACAACGAAGGGACCAGCACCGCCATCCCGGAGCGGAGGCTAACAGGAGGCCCCAGGTCACCAGCCATACGGGTGAGCACCACACGGTATACCCAGGGACGTGGGCTACTTGTAACCGCCGAAAGCAGGGTAGCCAGGAAGGGTACAGACTAACGGGAAGGCCTACAACTCCACCTGGCCAGGGGAACTCCGGCTTACTCGCAGACTAACCAGGCCCCAACTACTAGCCAGTACTCCCGGGGGAATTTGCCTTGTACCATCAGTAAAGGCCCTGAACTGTACCCTCGCGTTTCCGTGCTTCCTTGTCGCACCGTTAGTGCTGGGACATCCACACCATCACTCCCAACATCATCCACATCCGCTGCCCTGAGGCCATACCTCTCCCGTTGGGGGTTATATCAACATTGCTGCACACCTATACCACCGGCCTCAGCGGTCTGCCCTGCAGCGGCGGTTTCATAACCGCATTCAACGGGTGGTGTAGTCGGACACTAATACCATCATACCAATAACCGCCACTTAGTTTGACCACCCTGGGCGCGGACCGGGTCACCGCCACACGAAGACTACTACCCCCATCGGATCCGGCTCCGGGTATCCCCCGCGCGCACGCGCGCCGCACTACAGCACTGGCCCAGGGGGCGAGTCAACTTTGGCGTAGTCGGCAGGATTACGTGCCCGCAACCACCGGGTACTGCGTGCCTGAAAAAAGAGACTTTTATACTTACCTGTGGTGAAGTTTCCCGCTGTCCGGAGTCGTTTCCCGCCATCTGGAGCCGATTCCCGCCATCCGACGCCATCTTCTGCCTTCTTCCCGCCATCCGTGGAGTTTTCCCGCCATTGGACGCCATCTTGAGGGCGCCGCGTGGGAAGAAGAGGGGCGTGGACTCCGAAAGCCCGCGAGAACTGAAGCCCCGCCTCACGTCCGGACGTTGCGTAAGGTCCTGGAAGGAGCCCAGCAGACGCCGACGTCACAGGAGCGCGACGGAAGGTCCTCAACCCTGACGATCGACTGCGGAGCCGCGGCCTACGGAAGAGGATCATCGCAAGGTAGGCCACGGTCCACTAGGGGGGAGGAGGATGTCGGATACGGAGGAGAGCTTCACTGCCACAGCCGCCGCCAGCGCCACCGCTGCTGCGGTCATGCCTTTCACCATGCCCTATATCCCGGGGGCAGCCTGGCTACCCCAGTACTCAGGGAAGTCACATACCCTAAATGACTTCAGAGAAAGGCTGGATAGCCTCTTCCAGGTGTATCCCCTCACGGAGGCGCAAAAAGTGAGCATCCTGGTGGCCCAATTAATCGGGGCAGCCCAAAGGGAGGTAAAGTCCTGGCCACCTGGGAGGAAGAGGACTGTCAGAGACATACTAACCCGGCTGAAAGACACATTTGACACCCGCACCTCAGCCGAAATAAAACTAAGATTTTATGGGTGCAAACAACGGGCACATGAGAGTATAAGAGACTATGCTCTAAACCTACAAGAGGCCCTGAGAGCCATTAAGCAGGCAGACCCTGACAGCGTGGGAAATGAAGATAAGCTGTTGACTGAACAATTCATTGCAATGCCCACCGAACCCAGTTGCGGGCAATGGCCTTACAGGACCCTGACCTGGACTTTGCACAGTTCAAGGACAGAGCCATCCGGGTGCTCCGAGAACCGGCAGCAGGTGGCGCTGTGACCCACAGGCGCCCTGCTATCACTTATCACCAGGAGACGGCGCCCTTGTCTGCAGGGCCTGTGGGAGCTGATGCGCAGGCTTTAAACAGTGACCCGGCTACAGACCTGCACCATCAGGTCCAAGAGCTAACTAAAAGCGTTGCCGCGCTAACCCGAACTGTGCAGTCTTTACAGGTTTCTACTGCAGGGAAGATCGAGCTGGCATCCGGACCGGAGGACATCCCGTGGCGCCGACCAAGGAGGACCCCACCGGCCAGAGGAAGACCCAGCGACAGATACAACGAGGACGGACGACCCATCTGCCGCCGCTGCAATCAACCCGGACATGTGGCAAGGTACTGTCATTTAAACGGGCACAACCTGGGGTAGAGGGCCAACCCCCAGGCATAAGACCATCAGGCCCATCAAACTGGCGTGATAAATACGTAGGGGGACGTCCAATCTTGCCTGTGGTACTGGATGGCATTCCTATGAGTGCCCTACTAGACACTGGGTCACAGGTCACCACCATCCCGTACGTGCTCTTCAAGCAGTACTGGAATGATTCGGACATAACCCGCTACCCAGACGACGACCTGAGTATCATCGCCAGCAATGGTCAGCCCGTGCCGCAGGTGGGATTCAAGGAGGTGACCATTAAAATCGGTAAAATCGAACTGGCGGCACAAGGACTGATTATAGTGGACATAGACCGTCATGAGAGTCACCCTAGAATCACCCTGGGAACCAATGTAATTGAAAATTGTCTTGCAGAGGTGATTCTCATTTTACAGCAGGTTGCCAAGAACGCCAGTTCCGGCCAGCAGCGTGTGCTCCAAAAAGAGATCCGGGCACTGATGAAGCGGCAACAGGTGGAACTATCTGGTGGTGAGATAGGTAGCGTGAGAATGTGTGACCCGTTCCCTATTGCCATGCCCCCCAAAAGTGAGATGATGATTTGGTGCCGGGCAGCTATTGGTCTAAGAGGTAGAGACTACCAAGCAATGGTAGAACCCGTCTACTCAGACAGTAGGCCCACCATTTTGACAGCACGGGGGGTGGTCGATGTATGCCATGGGAGGGTGCCCGTTCGCATCATAAATATCGGTGAGAGAGAAGTACACCTGCCCCGGTATGCCACGCTAGCTAAATTGTTCACCATAAACCAGAATTCTGTACAGGCCGTGGAACCCTTGCCTCCATCTCAACCAGAGGAAGGTAACGGCTCTAAGAAACCAGTGGAGGACTGGTGTCAGCAACTACATCTGGGTACTGACTCCACTCCCTCACACCAGAAACAAGGAGTCTATTGGGTGGTTCAAGAGTACGAGAGAGTGTTTAGTAAACACCCGTTAGACTTCGGGCGAGTAAAGGGGGTAGAACACCACATCCCCACGGGAGACCATCCTCCCATAAAGGAGAGATACCGACCCGTACCCCCTGCACACTACCAACACGCCAAGGGGATGCTTAGAGACATGAAGGAGGCTGGGGTAATCAGGGACAGCTGTAGCCCCTGGGCAGCTCCACTAGTCTTAGTGAAAAAGAAGGACAACACTATGAGAATGTGTGTAGACTACAGGAAGGTCAACCGTATCACACACAAAGATGCGTACCCGTTACCAAGGATAGAAGAGTCCTTAGCTGCATTAAAATCTGCTAACTTCTTCTCTACTTTGGATCTCACTAGCGGGTACTGGCAGGTTCCTGTAGCAGAGGCAGACCGGGAGAAGACCGCATTCACCACCCCGATGGGTCTCAGCGAATTTAACTGCATGCCGTTCGGGCTCTGCAACGCACCAGGAACCTTCCAATGGTTGATGGAATGCTGTCTGGGACACCGGAACTTCGAGACGGTCCTGTTATACCTGGACGATGTCATTGTCTATTCCAAGACCTACGAGGACCACCTGAAACACCTGGCAGAAGTGTTCGAAGCTCTGGCAAACTACGGCCTAAAGGTGAAACCCTCCAAGTGTCACGTCCTGAAACCAAAGGTGCAATACCTGGGACACGTGGTGAGTGCTGACGGAGTGGCTCCTGACCCTGATAAGATCACCGTGATTAAGGACTGGCCAAGACCCTCCAGCATAAAGGAAGTGCGGCAGTTCCTCGGGTTGGTAGGCTACTACCGAAGATTCATTCCCGGTTTCACCAAAATGGCAGCCCCTATGCAGGACCTCCTGATAGGTCAATCTCGAAAAGCCAAAAACCAGAAGCCGCCCTTCAGGTGGGAAAATCTGGAAGAGGAGTCCTTTTGCCAGCTGAAGATGGCCCTCACGGGGGAAGAAATCCTGGCATATCCAAACTACAGCCAGCCCTTTATCCTCCACACGGACGCAAGTAACATCGGGCTAGGAGCCGTGGTGTCCCAGATCCAGCAAGGAAAAGAACGGGTAATCGCTTACGCTAGCCGAAAGCTACGACCCACCGAGAGGAACCCTGAGAATTATAGCTCATTCAAGCTGGAGTTCCTGGCAGTAGTGTGGGCAGTGACCGAACGTTTCAAGCATTACCTTGCCTCCTCCAAATTCATCGTGTACACGGATAACAACCCGTTGACACACCTGGACACTGCAAGGCTCGGTGCTCTGGAACAGAGATGGATGGCTCGCCTGTCCAACTTTGAATTCACCATCAAATACCGGGCAGGACGCTCAAATGCCAACGCGGATGCCCTGTCTAGAATGCCGAACTTACCGGACGTAGGGGAAGATCCAGAAGATCTGGAAGAAGTTGAGCTCCCTGCATTCCACCGTCATGGGATTACCCTGTATTCCCACCGTGTGAAGGACAGGCACTCCGCGACGTTCAATCTCTTGCCCCACTACAACTGGGCGGAGACGCAAGACAGTGATCCTGCAGTCCGTCTGGTGAAGGAAATGCTGACCCAAGCCGATGCCAGTCTGAACCCAGACTCCCCAGAGGAGACTAAGCAACTGTGGAAGGAGAAAAGTAGGCTGTTCCTCTACAGGGAGAAGTTGTGCCGGAGAATGGTTAACTCTCGAACACATGAGTTGACCTGGCAGGTAGTGGTCCCCAGACGAGACGCGGCTATGATTCTGGAGGCGTACCACAACGGAGCAGGACATTTCGGGTGGAAGAAACTGGAGTTCTTATTGCGTGAACGGTTCTACTGGGTAGGCATGAGAGGAGCCATCGAGAGGTGGTGCAGAGACTGTGGACCGTGCCACCTAAGAAGGAAGGACCGTGCCAACCAGAAGACTCCCTTGCAGCCCATCATCACCTGACAGCCACTGGAACTGGTAGCCCTGGACCATGTGAAACTGGCTCCAAGCAGATCTGAGTATGTCTACGCCCTCACAATCGTAGATCATTACTCCCGGTTCCTGGTGGTGGTCCCGGTCAAGGACTTAACGGCTCAAACAGCAGCTAGAGCCTTCCAGCAGCACTTCTGCCGTCCACACGGGTACCCGGACCAAGTGCTGACAGACCAAGGGCCAGCCTTCGAAGCGGAAGTCTTCCAGGAGTTCTGCAACCTGTATGGCTGCACGAAGAGAAGAACAACGCCCTATCACCCACAAACTAATGGACTCTGCGAGAAGATGAACCAGGTGGTGATAGACCTCCTGAAAACATTGCCCCTGGAAGAACGCAGTATGTGGCCTGAGAAGCTGCCTGATCTGGTGGACCTATACAACCACATCCCTGTAGGTTCTACCAACTGTACCCCGGCTTACCTAATGAGAGCGAGACCTGGTAAGCTGCCTATCGACCTGGATATGGGAGTCCTGACGCCCGAGGACACCTCGCCAGAGGCAGACTGGGATACAGGACGGCAGCAGCAGTATCGGAAAGTGCAGGAGAGCGTGGAGCGAAGTCTGTCTCAAGCTAGAGAAAGGCAAGAGAGGGCTTATAATCAGTATGCTCCCGCTGTTCCCCTGGTACCTGGAGAGCAGGTCTTGAAGAGGAAAAGACGGCTCCACAAGTTGGACGACCAGTGGGAGAAGGACCCGTACACCGTACTGCCATCAAGCCATGAGAACCCAAAGATTTGCGTGATCAGTAAGGATGGAGGAGAAACCACAGCCGTTGTCTCCAGAGACCACCTGAAGAAGTGTCCCGAGCAGCTGCAAAACCCTGAAGAAGAAGATCAAGAAAACCCTCGACCCGCAGAGGAAAGGGAAGAAATGATCAGGACTGTACTCGGAGACTTCCCCCGGTCTTGGACACAAGTAAACGGTGCTGTCGTGGTACCCGTCCTCACCTTTCTCCAGCCAGCCCCGCAAGTGCCTACAGAGGAACCAGTAGAGCTGGAAGAGCAGCCGGCCCAAGAGGCAGAAGAGTCCACACCAGCAGTACAGGAGGATCAACCCTCTGCTAGTAGTGAGCCTGCCGTGCCCCTAGTGAGCCAAACAGTGCGCAGAAAGCTGCCCAGCCTGCCCATAACACCTCCTACACCCTGTAGTGCAGGACCAGTTAGTGAGCTCCGTAGGTCCACTAGGGTTACCAGAGGCCAGAAGCCCGTACGTTGGAGAATCTAAGTTGGCTAGTTGCTTTAACTATTTTATGTTTACCTGTTTTGTTGTAGCCGTTGCTAATTATGTTTTTCAGTTACAGATTTCTTTATATGGACTGACAGGTTATGGACAGTGAGTAACCAGAACTCTGTTGTAAATATGTTTGGAGCGTAACCCAGGAAAGGACTAAAGACTGTTAAAGACTCGGGGCAGGACAGACCCCTACCTGGTTACGGCTCCCTGTTCTTTGGTGAAATGGACACCCTTATTGCTTCCCGGTTACGGACACGCCGTGACCATCTCATGTATTTAATTGTTATTGTTTATACCCTGTTATGTTTAGTCCGGGAGTACTGAATTTCACTAGGGGGGAATGTGGCACCCCAGGGGTCTGGTTTCCACGGTAATAGCAGTATTACGTCTGTGAGCAGGTGGGAGGTCTCCTGGGCAGGAATCCTAAGCATACCACACCTCCTGCCCAGTCCTGGGAGGGGAAGAACTTCCCCTACATAAACTGGGGCTGAGGCAGGGTTAGAGGGAGAGGAGTTCCAGACAGAGACGGAGTCTGGTCTGGACACGCAGAAACAGGGACAGATAGACATCAGGAGCTCTGTAGGAGCCAAGGAGAAGCGCCAGGGGCTGGAGCTGTGCAGAGCTCGCCCTGGGAGAAGGTACTAAAACCGGACACAGGAGTCCGAGGCTGTGGGGACTAAGATATACCCAGCAGCAGAATCCATCCGGCAGGGGATTCCAGGTCCTCTGGCCATAAAAGCCCGGAGGCTCAGTCACAACGAAGGGACCAGCACCGCCATCCCGGAGCGGAGGCTAACAGGAGGCCCCAGGTCACCAGCCATACGGGTGAGCACCACACGGTATACCCAGGGACGTGGGCTACTTGTAACTGCCGAAAGCAGGGTAGCCAGGAAGGGTACAGACTAACGGGAAGGCCTACAACTCCACCTGGCCAGGGGAACTCCGGCTTACTCGCAGACTAACCAGGCCCCAACTACTAGCCAGTACTCCCGGGGGAATTTGCCTTGTACCATCAGTAAAGGCCCTGAACTGTACCCTCGCGTTTCCGTGCTTCCTTGTCGCACCGTTAGTGCTGGGACATCCACACCATCACTCCCAACATCATCCACATCCGCTGCCCTGAGGCCATACCTCTCCCGTTGGGGGTTATATCAACATTGCTGCACACCTATACCACCGGCCTCAGCGGTCTGCCCTGCAGCGGCGGTTTCATAACCGCATTCAACGGGTGGCGTAGTCGGACACTAATACCATCATACCAATAACCGCCACTTAGTTTGACCACCCTGGGCGCGGACCGGGTCACCGCCACACGAAGACTACTACCCCCATCGGATCCGGCTCCAGGTATCCCCCGCGCGCACGCGCGCCGCACTACAGCACTGGCCCAGGGGGCGAGTCAGAACCAAATAAGGATGAAGAATAAGTGATTTCTTTAGAAGAGGAGGGGAGTGATGTTGGTGCTAAAAAGCAGAGAAAACATTTCGCCTAAAAAATTGGAGAGGTTGTCTTTTAGTAGAGGGCATATTCCCACTTGCTGTCTACCCGCCAACTTCAACTAGACAAAGTAGTCATCAACAATGACAGGACCATTGCAGCTGGACTACATTTGGGCAATTTTAAGAAGTTGGTAGCGATTGCTGGGAGAATGTCTGGGCATTTCATAATATCTTATGTGGCTAATAACACATTGCAGGAACTGCAGCAACTTAACAGTCTGCTTTTACACTGGTTGATCTGAGACATAAAAACACAATGGAATAGTGCATTGCATGCGCTTGATCGTCTGAATGAGGAAAGTGATTATGGATCATACTAAGCAACAGAACACAAAGATTTTTGAGGTGTGCAAAACCAAGTTTTTTAAGGGAAAATTGTTTTGGGAAACACTCCTTTTTGGGAAGTTTTTATATTCCTGAACAATTCCTAAACATTTTTTAAGAGTTTTGGAAGAGTTTTTTTTCCCACTAGTTAGATAATCCATTCTTAAATACCATATTCCTCAGTGTTAAATAAAAATAACAGATACTCTCCTCCCACATCGGCGCCCTTCCAGTGATATCAGCACTGGATCTCCAGAGGCTTGCACAAAATTGTTTTACCATGTTAGCACTGCAACCAATCATTGGCCACTAATGGACTGCTTCACTCATACTTCGCTAGGGCGAAACATGGAAATCCGAAGGTAGTGAGCAAATTGCAGCAGATTAGCAGCCTCTGAATAGCTGCATTGCTCAATTGGCTTAAAATGTTATATTATTGGTGCAACCTGTGTGGCTGCCTAGGGGCTCAAGAGGTAAGGGGGCCACTTTGACTTCCAAAGCAGTAGGCAGCTTCTGTAATAGACAGGACTTTTGGACTGCAAAGGACCTCTATACTATTCCTGCCTGGGGGCCCTTTTCTGTCCTTGTCTGCCACTGCTGGTGAGTATAGTACTTTAAGAAGGGATTGTCCAAGTAGCAGCCTTTTGTTTCCACATTGCTTAATTTGAGAAGCTTTTCATCAGGATCTACTTAAAAGAATTGACATGCACTTTTTTTTCCACAAGGCATTTTTCAGCACCCCACGAGGAATAGAAAGTTCCAAAACTTTTCGTAGGAACAGCGAAGTGTATTTCCTATAGTAATAAGAAGAGTTTATGAAGTGGTTTTGGAGGAGGGTTTTGGGGAGGATCAGCTAAAAAAACTCCATAAGAATATACTTAGGATTGAAAAAAGTCAGATGGGGCACTTCATAAGGCATCAATAATTACTTAGTGATGTATTAACCTCTTCCTGATGATGCCAGCGATAAGTCACACTGAGCAAAGCTAGGCTCTGATTGAGTTCAAGCTATGATAAAGTGCTCAGTATACAAATTGAAGGGGCATAACGGGACACTGAGCCCTTGGCCATTTACATACAAAATTAATATTTGTTTTTCTGGCCACTTAACCAGTAAAACCTATCCTACAGGTACGATAGAGGCTAAGCCCCCTACATTCCTGTACAAATGGTTAATGAATGTTTTGAGGGTGTCAGTCTCCCTATAATGCAAAGCTAGAAAGAAGATCTCTGAGTAGATTGGAAAAGGGACTTTAAAGCACTGCTTCCTAAACTGTGCGGATGGCATCACCATTGAGGCTGGATGTTGATGAGGCAACACTGTGGAGGTAATTTTCACATAAGTGATCATATTCTCCACAGTCCAAAATGCTGCTACCAATCAGGAACGGGTGGAATTGAGACTACAATGATGCTGTCAGTTGGGGAAGCATGGTAAAGTTGGGACACAATGCTGCTGCCAGTGGGACAAAGTGGGCTCAATGCTGCTTACAATGGGTTAGAGGTGCAAAAGTGGGGGAACAAAGCTGGGGAGGGGTGGTAAAGTGTGGGCTACAATGGGGGAGGAGTGAGTATACAATGATGTGGATAATGGGGGAGGAGTGACAATGCTGTTGATAGTAGGGAAAGGGTGGGATGACAATGGTGCAGACAGTGGGGAAGGTGTGGGGCAACTATGTTGTGGACACTGCCAAAGGGTTTGTGACAATGTTGCCAAAAATGGAAGTTGGTGAGACATAACACTGCTGACAGGGAGGAAATGAAGACACAATGCTGCCGACAAGGAAGGCATCTGACAGCGGAGAAAGAAGGTATGTTTGGTATCATTATTATTATTACTGCACAATGAAGGCTGTACAAGCAAAACACCAAAAAACAATGACAGAATTGTATTTTTTTTTACTATTACACCCTACTTGGATTTTTCCTCATTTTTCAGTACATTATATGATAAACTGAATGGTATCACTCACAACTACAACTAGCCCTATAAAAAACAAGCCATTATTTGGCTACACCAAAGGAAAAAAAATCATCTTTCTTAGAAAAAGGAAGGAGGAAGAAACATAAGCGCAAAATCAATAAATGTCTGGGTCATTGGTTTCTTGCTTTCATGTTTAAATATTGTTGATGCCATGATTACTACTGGTTCCTTTTCTTGGAATTGTAACTAAGCTTGACAAGAGCTTTGCTTTTTGGGTGTGTCTGTAGACTTATTAAAATGTAGTCATGTACATATTTGACACATCTGTTGATTGCAGTGTGGTATTGGCTGCGTGCCACTCATGTCTATTAATTAATGTAACAATATTGACATGGAAGGTTCCATTTAAAGCCCAAAGTTATTTTTCCACATTCTTCACCCTTGGCATATTTTATAATGGATATATAATAAAGCTAAACGCACAATTATTTCTCAAAATACTTACATTTAACATTGTGGACTAAACTCAGTCCAGCATCCTTTCCCACTCGCTAATTATGTAAAAACTATATTATGTCTCATCTTATGATCAATAGGACAAGAGAAGATAAGAAACTTTGTGCTATTCATTATTAGAGAAAATGTCCCCATTTAGAATTGAGCAAATCTATTCGCTAGACACAGCACCAGCAGTCAGGTCCATATTCCTTGGCTGGTGGACCGGAGCCCTGCATACTGCCTCCTACCTGAATGCATCCCCGGCTGCTCTTTTGATTAGCTAGCCTGGTTCAATATAATTTTTACAGAATGACGTACAAACAATGTTGCGTCAAGCTGACTAATCCGAAGAGGAGCCGTGGATTTTGCAAGGTAGGAGTCGGTTCACAGAGATTCAATCCAGGGGCCATGGAATACTGACCTGGAGATTGGACCTGGGTCCTGCGGCCCTGTTTGCTTATCTCTAGGTCCTTTCTATATTTATCGGCTACTTCTCTACCTCTGTCTTCAGTCTTCAGCTCTGTTTTCAGTGAGTGATCAGGTAACGATTTTTGCTTGTAAGGCTGTGTGCACACGATGCGTTTTTTATGCGTTTCCGCAGCTGCGGAAAAGCTGCGGAAACGCATTAAAAACGCATGGTAGAAGGGCAGCAATGTTCCCCAATGGAAATCCGCATTTATGCTGCGCTCAAAAATCCGCAGCATGTCCATTAATTTTGCGGAAAAGCGGCGTTTTCGCCGCCATTGACTTGCATTAGAACGCGCCAATACCGCAAGACTGCATTTGTACTTGCGTTATTGGTCGCGTTCTAATGTGCGGATGGTACCCGGGTGTGGAGGAGAGGAAAGTCTCATCCACACCCAGGTACCATTAAAAAATCTGTAAAAAAAGAATAAAATAAAAAATAAATGTATACTTACCTTCTGTCGGCCCGCGCACCGCTCCTGCTTGGTTCCTGGTACTTTGCAGTGAGTTGAAGGACCTGCGCCGACGTCAGAGTCATGTGACGGGTCACGTGACGCTGACGTCAGCAGGTCTTTCAATTCAATGTTGCCGGCAAGGGAAAACGGAGTGAGCGGGACACCGGGGGCCATCAGAGGGTAAAGTATACATTTATTTTTTATTTTTACCATTCTCTCGGGTCACACTATATAAATCCATGCTGGTTGCATGGATTTATATAGTGTGACCTAGTTGTCAAGCACTTTCCAAGTGATGCTAAAATCGCCTGGAAAGCGCTTGTCAATCTGCATGCGGAAACGCATGTGGAAACGCATGTGAATCCGCATGTATTCCGCAGGAAAAATGCATGTACAATCCGCATGCGTTTTTCTGCCAGGGAGATGCAGAAATGATGCAGAAATTTTCTGCTTCATTTCTGCATCGTGTGCACATACCCTAAAAGTCTTTCAAGTGGGATGGTGAGAAACGGAAGAAAAGGAAAACTGCTGCAGCTTCTAGTGACTGGAGCCTACATAGGGCAAAAAGAGTGTAGTTTAGGGTAAGGGAGACCTGGAAATATAGTTCCATTTTGTCTTCATTTCTGATGTTGTGTTCAATTTAAAGGGTGTAGTTTCTAATGTTACTACAAACTGGAATAAAGCAACCATATGTAAAAGTATTAAAAATTATTTGATGTCACTTAAAAAAATATTATGGCAGATAACATAGATAGCAATTGATGGTGTAATTTAAAGTCAATAACATTGCCTCCACAAAATGGCCATTTGGTACAAGGACCAAGGAGTCACTATTACTTCTATACTTCCTCTAGCTAATATTTGTTGGGATGTTTTATATCTAGTATATATTGGGTCAGATATATTTTGGGGACTTTTTGAATTTTTTTCTGCTCTTTTATTGTTATTGTTACTTCTTCTTTAAGTCCGATCAGGGTCTTTGTAAGTGGTTTTGGTCATTGTTCCAATTATGCGTCACATCGATAAATAGTAATAGGAGGTTGTAATGCTTGACCTCCCTTCTTTAGCGCTGAGAAAACAAGCTCTATCATGGCTTAACTAATTACATTTCTGGCAGGAAAAATAACACAATGGATTAAATGAGCAAATAATGGAGAACCAAGTATGGTCCAAGATGGCCATTTATGAGATTAATGCTCATCATTGTTTTAGAAGAAACGAAAGCTAAAATGTTGTTTTTCAGGACACAGATAAAGTATAGAGTTGTGGCTTATAAAGTGGATCTTCAAGATGAATACTCCCTTTACATTACAGTTTCAAGTTAGTACTTCTAGTAGCCAAAAAAGCACAAAAATGTTCCATTTTGCTACTAGGTGCACCGAAAGAATAAGAGTCATAGGTATGAGTTTAGTATGTTCTTAAAAATACTTTCCCTGACTCTCCCGATCGTTCTTACAGCGATTAAAGACTACTATGCATGCACTCATACACAGCAACTTATCAGTCACTGCTGAAAGGGCTGAAAAGAGCCAAGGGGATCCATATTTTCATGCCTACCGGACTCATAACTAAGTCTCCGGGGTGTTCTTATCATTCTTCTACTAACCGTTGCGGCTACTAGGAGTACAGACTTGTATCTGGATGTTGTCTTTACCTATTCCAGCTCTGTACACTTTGCTCAGATGAGACAGATGTATATCTACTGCCGCCAATCTCTGCTGCTGACATATTGGTCACGGGTGCAACCAGTGATTGACTGCAGAATTTACATGTCCTTTCAGTTGGAATATGAAAAAAGATCAATGGGGAACCTGGGAAGTATTGAAAAAAAAATGTTTGGGAATTAATAGTGTTATTTTATTATTTTTAAGTATTTTGGATTTTTTTAAAGAGATGTTTGAAGTTTGACAAATTAAACAAGAATTAAGTTAGACTTGTGTTGTCTTTATTGAACAAGCATGATATGATTGTTTTATACAATTGGTTGAAATGGTGGTTATCCAGGATTTTCTGTAAGTTCCTTAAACTGAAGATTGGTGCTCTAAAGTAAAAACTATTACTCACTAGTTACATCCCCTGCTGCTCTGGAGGTCAAGCTACTCTTCTACTCCTCCAAACTAGCTATAGTGGGGAAAATAAGTATTTGATACACTGCCAATTTTGCAAGTTTTCCCACCTACAAAGAATGGAGAGGTCTGTAATTTTTTATCGTAGGTACACTTCAACTGTGAGAGACAGAATCTAAAAATAAAAAACAGAATATCACATTGTATGATTCTAAAATAATTAAATTGCATTTTACTGAATGACATAAGGTAAGTATTTGATCATCTACCAACCAGCTAGAATTCTGGCTCTCACAGACCTGTTAGTTTTTCTATATGAAGCCCTCCTACTCTGCACTCATTACCTGTATTAATTGCACCTGTTTGAACTCATTACCTGTATAAAATACACCTGTCCACACACTCAATCAATCACACTCCAACCTCTCCACCATGACCAAAACCAAAGAGCTGTCTAAGGACAAAATTGTAGACCTGCACAAGGCTGAGATGGGCTATAGGACAATAGGCAGGCAGCTTATTGAGAAGGCAACAATTGTTGGCGCAATTATTAGACAATGGAAGAAACACAAGATGACTGTCAATCTTCATCGGTCTGGGGCTCCATGCAAAGTCTCGCGTCGTAGGGTAAGGGTGATTCTGAGAAAGGTCAGGAATCAGCTCAGAACCACATGGGAGGACCTGGTTAATGAACTCAAGAGAGCTGGGACTATAGTCTCAAATATTACTGTTAGTAACACACTGCGTCATCATGGATAAAAATCCTGCATGTCACCTAAGGTTTCCATGCTCATTCCAGCACATGTTCAGGGCTGGCCCATTTGAAGTTTGCCAATGACCATCTGGATGGTCCAGAGGAGGCATGGGAGAATGTCATGTCGTCAGCTGAGACCGAAATAGAACTTTTTTGTATCAACTCCACTCGCCGTGTTTGGAAGAAGAAGAATGATAAGTACAACCCCAAGAACACTGTCCCAACCATGAAGCATGGTGGAAGAAACATCATATTTTGGGGTGATTTTCTGCAAAGGAGACAGGACAACTGCACTGCATTAAAGGGAGGATGGATGCGGTCATGTATAGAGAGATTTTGGCCAACAACCTCCTTCCTTCAGTAAGAGCAATGAAGTTGAGTGGTGGCTGGGTCTTTCAGCATGACAATGACCCGAAACACACAGCTAGAACAACTAAGGAGTGGCTCTGAAAGAAGTATTTCAAGGTCCTGAAGTGGCCTAGCAAGTAGTGATGAGCGAATGTGTTCGAAATCTGATCTCAAAAGTTAAATTCGGCACGAATGTGGCACATTCGGATTCATGATCGGAAAGGCGAGCTTTTTTACTTAAAATGGGAAAATCAGTAATGTTCGGCAAATAAATGCGGGAACATGATTGTGAGGCAACTACAGTGTTTTTAAGAGTTTGGCTAGCATAGTGCTTGTGTATGATGAGCGGGGGGACGTGTTAGATGAGTGGAGGGGCTGAGGAGAGCTCAGAAGAGGTCAGAGCAGCGGCGCGCTTGTAATCTTTTTTTTTTTTCTCCTGTAACTTTAAGTGAGCAAAGCGTGGCTAGCCAATCAGAGCGCAGGAAGCATCCACACTGTCCAGACACAAGGGCTTCTGCCATTGGCTGCTGAATAAAGAGCGGACATGTTTCCTCAGCGCCATTTTAGTCATGTCACCGGTGATAGATGCTGCTGCTCAGTGTGCTCCTGTTTAATGAGAGATATTAGCTAGATAGATGAGCGCTTGTTTGGAAGTCAGATAATGTAGATAAGTCCTCTGCTGTGTACCTGTGAAATCGATCTTGCAGCACATTTTTTTTCTTGTGTAATTACTGAGATTTAGACAGAAACAGCAGGGCCCATGGCATAGAACTGTATTGTGCACTGCTTGTATTGTGCTGTATGCATGAGAATCCCTTCAATCTATTTTTTTCACTTGCTAATGTGATAAAGCAAGTAAGCAAGCCCTTGTAGCCCACCTTTTGATTTTGTGGGTTTGAAATTCAGCTGTATGCATACTCTGATGAGCTTCTGAGTGTAGAGCACAAAAAAACTTTTTTTTTCATTTATGTGATAGTGCAAGCTATAGTAGCCCACTTTGTCATTTTTGGTGGGTGAAATTCAGCTGTATGCACCGTAAAAAAAATATATTTTTTTCTGTTGCTAGCCAGAGTCCAAAAAATATTTCTTTCTGTCGCAAACGTGATAGAGTCTACCATAAGCCAGCTACTACTTTAGTGGTGTTGAACTTCAGCTGTTTTCAGAGTAAAAAAATAGATTTTTTCTGTTGCTAGCCAGAGTCCACAAAAGATTTTTCTCTGTCGCAAACGTGTTACACTCTGCTATAAGCCACCTAGTCCTTTAGTGGCGGTGAAATTCAGCTGTATGCAGAGTTCATGCAGAGTAAAAAAATCTATGCTTGCTGTGACTAACATGATACAGCCGGCTAGACCTGAGTTTGAAAAATCTTGGAGCATATATTCCATATTATACAGGCCTCAACCACAGTAATAAATACTTTATTTGATTCCTAACGTTATACAGCAGGGGACATGTCAGTATGAAATAGTTTGGAGAATATCTCATATGTTATACAAGCCTCATCCACGCTAAAAATACTTTCTTCTGTTAGTAATTTGATACAGTAGGGGACATATCAGTTTGAAATTGTTCGTAGCATATCTCCTATGTTATACAGGCCTCATTCACACTAAAAAATAATTTCTTCTGTTACTAACGTCATACACTAGGGGACATCTTAGGGTGCCAAGGGAGGGTGGTTCACTGTGATCGAGGGGGGTTGGTGATACCAGAAAAAGTGTTAGTGAAGGTGCAAGATGTGAGGGACAAATGGAAGAGGAAGAGGTGATGGGCGAGCAACAGTCAGAAGATGAAGAGGATAATCATCCCTTCTCTCATCTTTGGCAGGAGGGGATGGAGGAAACAAGCATTAGAGTTACCCAGTCACCAACACAGCATGGGCTTGAACCTTATGGAAGAGCCCGACATATGAGTGCCTTCTTGCTGCACTATCTGCAACATGATCCCCATATAGTTATGATTTGAAATAGTGCTGACTACTGGGTTGCCACTCTGTTACATTCATGTCTAAAAGTAAATTTTGCCAGATGCTTCCCGCCCTGAAAAGGTACCCACGAATGCTGGAGTATCGAAACATGCTTTAACACAAGCTTAAGATAGGTTTTCCCCAAGACAGCAGTGAGGCACACAGAGTGCATCGCAGCTCTACACTTCCAACCTCTGGCACGTCAATTCGTCAACGCATAAATATTAGCAGCAGTAGTGTAAATTGGCAGAAGCAATTTCTGTAAGTCCTTTCACATATTTTTAGATCAGCTTGTGCACCAGCACAACAGAGTACTAGTCTGACATGTGCTGAACGACTGGAGAGGATGGTGCACTCCTGATTGAGTCCCCACATGTTGGGTTGGCTGTAATGGAAGAGATGTCATTCCTAATTCTACTATTTCTAATGTAGTGAAATTGATGCCACTTTGCTGGTGTCTGCCACTAAATGTAGTAAATATGGAGAATCCTGATTGGGTCTCCATTTGCTGGGTTGGCTGTAGTGGAAGAGGTTTTGGTCTCCATTATAATAGTTATACTGCAGTGAAATTATTTTTTTGGTGCATATATTGTTCTCCACACAGGGCTACACAAACATGATAAACTCAAAATTGGTTTTTAATAAACAACCATTAGCCACTCAATCAAACGCATTTGCTGCTTCTTCCTCCTCCTCTGTTGCCATGCCAAGTTTTGTTACACAGGTCTCCGACCGCAGAACCTCCAGTTGTATACCTGCTCCAGTCAGGCTGAGTGAGAGCCCATCAGCTCTAACAGAAGCGGGCATGCCTGCTTTGTTTTTTTCACTGAGCACGCCCCATGTTTCTCAATCCACCCTAACATCTTCACCTGCACCTCACTCACAGTCCAGCAGTTTGTCCGGTTCACCATACTCCGCCCTCTATCAGCACTGCAGCCAGCCCTCTGTCCCGTAGTTGTGGTCATGTAAAAGATTGTTTCCTCCTACACATGAAAAAGCTAAGAGGTTGAACTCCACCATCTCCAAGCTGTTGGTATCGGAAATGGTGGTCTTAGGCCCTAACTTTTTAACTGTGAACAGTCCTGATTGTGTCTCCATCTGCTGGGTTGACTGTATTGAAAGAGGTGTCGGTCCCCATTAAACTACTTCTACTCTGGTGAAATTGATGCCACTTTGGTGGTTTTAGGCCCTAATTTTTTGAAATGTGGAGAACTCTGGGTCTCCATCTATTGGGTTGGCTGTAGTGGAAAAAGTGTCATTCCTAATTCTACAATTTCTACTGTACTGAAATTGATGCCACTTTGCTGGTGTCTGCCACTAATTTTTGGAAATGTGGAGAATCCTGATTGGGTCTCCATCTACTGGGTTGGCTGTAGTGGAAGAGGTGTTGTTCCTAATTCTACAATTTCTACTGTACTGAAATTGATGCCACTTTGGTGGTGTCTGCCACTAATTTTTATAAATATGGAGGATCCTGACTGGGTCTCCATCTACTGGGTTGGCTGTAGTGGAAGAGGTGTTGGTCCCCATTATACTACTACTACTCTACTGAAATTGATGCAACTTTGATGTTTTTAGGCCCTAATTTTTTTAAATGTGAACACTCCTGATTGAGTCTCCATTAGTGTTGAGCATTCTGATACTGAAATATCGGGTATCGGCCGATATTCGCGGTATCGGAATTCCGATACTTAATTCCGATACTTTTACAATATCGAATACCGGAATCGGAAGTTCCCATAATGCCTGCGCTCTGCAGTGTCTCTGAAGGATGACAAGCTGGATGGCAGCGCTCAGCTGAGATCCAGCCTGTCATCAGAATGCCATCCCAGCATGGGAGAATTCTCCTGATTGTTTAAAAGCCGGTGGGCGGTAAAAAGCCGCCGGCTTTTAAACAATCACACAGCCCCATACTGCTTCCCCGCAGCCTCCCACCCCGATCCTCCGCTCCCCTCGCCACCTCCCATCCCGATCGTAAGTTAGGACCGGGCGGGGAGCACAGCACCAAGGAGCGGGGAGCGAAGGACCCGGGCGGGGAAGCCGGCAGTGAAAAGACTTCACCGCCAGCTTTCCCGTTCTGTGCTGCGCTTTCCCGCCGGTTATTTCAAATGAACAGCTGAGGTATCAGGTGATGCCGATCAGCTGTTCATTTGAAGTCGCCGCGGTGCCCTCAGAGGGTTCATGTGAGTTCATGCTTGACTGCATTGCATGAACTCACATGAACTTTCCCACGGTCGCACAGGTCAGCCTCACCTCCCAGACCCGTCATGATTGGTGTGTGGGTGTCTGTGCGATGTGTGCGGGTGTGCGCGGTGTGTGCGGGTGTGCGCGGTGTCTGTGCGATGTCTGCGGGTGTGTGTGCGCGGTGTCTGTGCGATGTGTGCGGGTGTGTGCGTGCAGGCAGACATAGGCCGATGTGACACTACTACTCCCATCGGCCTATGTCTGTCCCCCGTCCACTTGTGCCAGCAGGATCAGCTCGATGGGAGCAGTATTTCCCATCAGCCTGATCCTGCTATTTAAATTGCCCTACTGGGTCCCCAATAAATTTTAAATACATGTCATAGGTGGCCAGTGGTTACCTACAATAAATTAGTTCATACATTACCTGTCCCCGCCGATCGCCACCTAAAATAAAGTAAAAAATAAAAAACTACACCTATACTCACCTAGACACCTAATTCCCCGAAGCCATCGATCTCCTGTAATAAAATATAAAATAATAAACCACAACCTTATCCTTACCCCTCCGTAGTAGTCCACGAGTGTCCCACGAAGATCTCCAGTTCAGAGCAGCCACATAGAATGTGACCGCTCTGAACCGCTGCCGCCGCTAGAATGACGGGGCCGTAAAGCAGCCCCATCATTGCATAAGCGGGTTCGCCGGAGTTCAGGCAGCGCTGCTCCGGTCAACTCCTTTACGGCCCTGCTGTATCGTGAGAAATTCCCACGGTGCAGCAGTGCCCTAAAGGAGGTCTCCGGAGCTGCGCTGACTGAATGCACTCCGGTGACCTCAGTCAGTGGCTCCCGCTGCCGGGAGCGGACGTGTTCCTGGCAGTGTGAACTTACAGCAGCCATGCACAGCTGTCACCATCTCCAGATGTGACAGCTGTGCATGGGAGATCAGCGCAGGAACGTGGACAGGTAACTATTTTTTTTTAGTAAACTAAAAATTAAATAAAATGGTGTGTTTTATTTCAAATAAATTATTTTTTTCTGGGTGTAGTGTGTTTTTTCTTTTTGGTTAGTAATGGGGGTGTCTGACATGAACCCCAGCCCTATTACCCCCTGCCACCGCACCAGGGCAGCGTGGAAGAGCGAGGCTAAGTGCCAGAATTGGCGCATCCTATGGATGCGCTATTTCTGGGGCGGCTGACGGCTGGTGTTTCTAGCCTGGGAGGGGGCCAGTATTCATGGCACCCTTCCTGGGCTATTAATATCAGCCCCCAGCTGTCTGCCTAGCCTTTGCTAGCTATTAAAATAGGGGGGACCCCACGTCATTTTTTTGGGGGGGTCCCCCATTTTAATAGCTAGTAAAGGCTAGGTATTCAGCTGGGGGCTGATATTAGTAGTCTGGGAAGCTCCGTGGGTATTACCCCCTTCCCAGGCTTCAAACATCTTCCCCAGCCGTCTGCTTAACCTCCGCTAGAGACTAAAATTATGGGGGATCCCACGCCAATTTTTTTTTTTAAATAAATCCTTTATTTTAACACTAAATGACATTTGAGGAGTTAATAAAGATGCAGTCCTTAAATTATTATTTATTTTTTAATTAATTTTTCCCAAAAATTTTGACGTGGGCTTTGCCATATTTTTGTATGCCAGCCAGGTACAGCATCCAGCTTCTATGAACGCGCCATTTTCTGGGGCGGCTGCAGACTGCAATTTGCAGCGGGTGGGGCCCAGAAAGCTTGGGCCTCCCTGCGCTGCGGATTCCAGCCCCCAGCTGCCTAGTTGTACCTGGCTGGACAGAAAAATAGGGCGAAGCTCCACGTATTTTTTTTTTTAATTATTTCATGAAATTCATGAAATAATTAAGAAAAAAAGGGCTTCCCTATATTGTTGTGTCCGGCCAGGTACAAATAGGCAGCTGGTGGTTGGGGGCAGCCCGTTCCTGCCTGCTGTACCTGGCTGGACCCAAATATAGTGCGAAGCTCCACGTCAATTTTTTTTTAATTTCAGGAAATTCATGAAATAATTAAAAAAAAATTGATGTGGGGCTTCGTCCTATATTTGTGTCCAGCCAGGTACAGCAGGCAGGAACGGGCTGCCCCCAACCACCAGCTGCCTATTTGTACCTGGCCGGACACAACAATATAGGGAAGCCCTTTTTTTAAAAAATTATTTCATGAAATAATTAAAAAAAAATTGACGTGGAGCTTCGCACTATATTTGGGTCCAGCCAGGTACAGCAGGCAGGAACGGGCTGCCCCCAACCACCAGCTGCCTATTTGTACCTGGCCGGACACAACAATATAGGGAAGCCCTTTTTTTCTTAATTATTTCATGAATTTCATGAAATAATTAAAAAAAAAAATACGTGGAGCTTCGCCCTATTTTTGTGTCCAGCCAGGTACAACTAGGCAGCTGGGGGCTGGAATCCGCAGCGCAGGGAGGCCCAAGCTTTCTGGGCCCCACCCGCTGCAAATTGCAGTCCACAGCCGCCCCGGAAAATGGCGCGTTCATAGAAGCGCCATCTTCTGGCGCTGTACCCAACTCATCCAGGGCCCTGGTGCGGTGGCTCACTGGGTAATAAAGGGGTTAAGGCCAGCTTGGCATTATCAGCTGGCCCTAAGCCCAAAATTCATGGGGTCACGCCAATATTAGACATGACCACCATGAATTTCTAGTAAAGTATTTAAAAAAAACACAACACCCAGAATAAAGTCCTTTAATTGAAATAAAGACACAATTCTTTATTGTTCTAAATTAAACTATACTTACCATCCCGCCCATTCCAGCTGAAGCCAACGAACTCCTGCAATAAAAGAAAAATAATAAACCAACCTCATCCTTACCTTCCCATGGATCCCACGACAGCTTCAGCTCTGCTACATCGAGATGACAGGCTGGACCGCAGCAGAACGCTACCATCCAGCCTGTCATCCCGCAGACACTGAGAAGCGCAGTCATGCTTGCGCTCCTCAGTGTCTCTCTGTGACGGCATAAAGATGAGCCGAGTTCATGTCCAATGAACTCAGCTCACCTCATGCACGTCACTGACAGCGTGGGAAAATTCTGCATTCAGCGCTTCAGCGTGAGAATTCTCCCACGCTGTCAGTGACGTACATGAAGTGAGCTGAGTTCATTGGACATGAGCTCACCTCATGCATGTCACTGACAGCGTGGGGAAATTCTCACGCTGAAGCGCTGAGTGCAGGAGAATTTTCCCACGCTGTCAGTGACGTGCATGAGGTGAGGTCAAGTCCAATGAACTCGGCTCACCTCATGCACGTCACTGACAGCGTGGGAAAATTCTCCTGCACTCAGCGCTTCAGCGTGAGAATTCTCCCACGCTGTCAGTGACGTGCATGAGGTGAGCCGAGTTCATTGTCGGCTCATCTGGATGCCGTCACAGAGAGACACTGAGGAGCGCAAGCATGCCTGCGCTTCTCAGTGTCTGCGGGATGACAGGCTGGATGGCAGCGTTCTGCTGTGGTCCAGCCTGTCATCTCAATGTAGCAGAGCTGGAGCCGTCGTGGGAACCATGGAAAGGTAAGGATGAGGTTGCTTTATTATTTTTCTTTTATTGCAGGAGATCGTTGGCTTCAGCTGGAATGGGCGTGATGGTAAGTATTTTTTAATTTAGAACAATAAAGAATTGTGTGTTTATTTCAATTAAAGGACTTTATTCTGGGTGTTTGTGTTTTTTTTTTTAACTTTCACTATGGGGTTAGTAATGGGGGTGTCTTATAGACGCCTCTCCATTACTAACCTGGGCTTGATGTCAGCTGGCATTATAAGCTGACATCAACCCCAGCCCTATTACCCCACTGCCACCGTTACAGGGCAGTGGGAAGAGCGAGGCTAAGTGCCAGAATTGGCGCATCCTATGGATGCGCCATTTCTGGGGCGGCTGACGGCTGGTGTTTCTAGCCTGGGAGGGGGCCAATATTCATGGCTCCCTTCCTGGGCTATTAATATCAGCCCCCAGCTGTCTGCCTAGCCTTTGCTAGCTATTAAAATAGGGGGGACCCCACGTCATTTTTTTGGGGGGTCCCCCATTTTAATAGCTAGTAAGGGCTAGGTATTCAGCTGGGGGCTGATATTAGTAGCCTGGGAAGCTCCGTGGGTATTACCCCCTTCCCAGGCTTCAAACATCTGCCCCAGCTGTCTGCTTAACCTCCGCTAGAGACTAAAATTAAGGGGAACCCCACGCCAATTTTTTTTTAAATAAATCCTTTATTTTAACACTAAATGACAAGTACAGTAATCAACACTGTCACTGTACTTCATATATATGTGACTGACATGTTTCTATCTATCTAATCTATGTATGATTCTCTATTCCTTCTATTCTAAATTGTCGGGTACAGATGCTGAATTGCCGGCCGGCTTTCTTAAAGAGACGGTGCATGAAAACACTATTATTTTTTTAAATAAATCCTTTACACTAAATGACAAGTACAGTAACCAACACTGTCACTGTGCTTCTTATATGTGTGACTGACATGTTTCTATCTATCTAATCTATGTGTGAAGCTCTATTCTGTCTGTTATAAATTGTCGAGTACAGATGCTGAATTGCCGGCCGGCTTTTTTAAAGAGACGGTGCATGAAAACACTATTATTTTTTTAAATAAATCCTTTACACTAAATGACAAGTACAGTAAGCAACACTGTCACTGTACTTCATATATATGTGACTGACATGTTTCTATCTATCTAATCTATGTGTGAAGCTCTATTCTTTCTGTTGTAAATTGTCGGGTACCGGTGTATGCGCTGATGAATTGCCGGCTTTTCGCATAATACATTCTACATTATTTTTAGTTGTTTTACTTCATGTAGAATTAACCTACAAGGAAAGAAAGGGTTTATTTTCATTCCGATATTAGTGTCCCATTGACTTGCATTGTTTTCCGGTATCGGAATCGGCGATATCCGATACTTTTTGAGTATCGGTCCGATCCAATCCGATACGATATTTCCTGATATCGGAAGGTATCGCTCAACACTAGTCTCCATCTATTAGGTTGGCTGTAGTGGAAGAGGTTTCGGTCTCCATTAAACTACTTCTACTCTGGTGAAATTGATACCACTTTGGTGGTGTTAGGCCCTAATTTAGGGAAATGGGAACACTCCTGATTGAATCTCCATCTACTGGGTTGGCTGTAGTGGAATAGGTGTCTGTCCCCATTATAATAGTTATAATCTATTGAAATTAATTATTTGATGTAGATTTTGTTCTCACAGGGGCACACATGATAAAATAGAAATTGGATTTCTTTCTACTGTGGAATTTAAAACAGGCTATATTTCATCTTTTAATTCCTTGGTACAGATATTGTTCTCCACATCGGGGTACACAGACATGATAATCGCAAAATTGGTATAGAAAGCAAACTACATCTGAGCTTATAATTTTTTGGGGCAAATATTGTTCTCTATAGAGGAGAAAAAAAAAAGTTGGGTCCGAGTAGCTTCCTGACCCTCGACCCCAGACATTAACCCCTGGGTGGAGAGATGTGATCCTGAAGAGAATCAGATACCTCAGGGTCATGCGGACTGTACTGTGCTGTCAGGGCAAGAAGAGGAGGAGGGCGAGGAATGGGATAACACATTGGATGATGTTGAGGTTCTGGATCCCACTTGGTGTGAACCCAGAGGCACACAGCTGAGTAGCTCATCTGAGGAGGTGGAGGAAGAGGAAGACGAGGAGGTTATGTTGTGTCCTACGGCGCAAACACGGAGTGATACAACCGCGATGAGCACTGAATATTTAGCCACAGTGTGGCCAGCAACGGTCGCAGGTCTGCAGCTCGCAGGGATGGCAAGGGTTGGCTAGCCTGGGCCTTTTTGGAGACCGCAAAGGATGAGTCAACTCACGTTATCTGCAAACTTTTCAAGAAAAAAATCAGACGGAAGAAGTGCAATAATTTGACTACTACATGCATGAACCTTCACATGCACACTCAACATTCTTTACCCCTCAATCTCACTGTGATAAAATGAGGACCAGCGAACCTTAACAACCATCAGCTGCCCCATTAATTGCATATGCTCCTCCTCTGTTACCATGCCAAGTATTGTCGTGCAAGTCTCTGACCGCAGAACCTCCAGTTCTTTACCTGCTCCAGTCAGCCTTAGTGAGAGACCGTCAGCTGTAATGGAAGCGGACATGCCTGCTGTGTTTGTTTCGGACACCACATGTTTCTCAATCCACCGTAACATCTTCACCTGCACCTGACTCACAGTTCAGCAGTTTGTCCAGTTCACCGTACTGCACCCTCTCTCAGCAATGCAGCCAGCCCTCGGTCACGTAGTTGTGATCACGTAAAAGATTGTTTCCTTCTACACATGACAAAGCTAAGAGATTGAACTCCGCCATCTCCAATTAGTTCGCCCCAGAAATAGTGGTGTCAGGCCCTAATTTTTTGAAATGTGAACACTCCTGGTTAGGTCTCCATCTGCTTGGTTGGCTGTAGTGGAAGAGTTGTTGGTCATCATTATACTAATTCTATTCTAGTGAATTTTATTCTTTGGTGCAGATATTGTTGTCACGGGGTACACAAGATATAATCGAAATTGTTTTTCTTAGTACCAAGGTATATAAAGCAGGCTATATTTCATCTTTTAATTCTTTGGTGCTGATATTGTTCTCCATACAGGGGTACACATTAGTAACGAGAGAGCACTAAATGTGCTCAACATACTGGTTCAGAGGTTTCTAAAAACCTACCCAGAACTTCCAGAGCTGCTTGTGAAAGTACAACGCGTGTGTGCCCATTTCAGAAAGTCAGCTACAGCTTCTGCCAACCTGGCAGTGCTTCTGCAGCATTTGCAGCTTCCAGCTCACCAATGTTGCAGATGTTGGGAAGGATTTATGAGCAGCAGAGGGCAGTTGTTGAGTACCAGCTTCAACATGCCCGTCGGAATTCAGGTCAGCCTCCGCACATAAGAGCTGTTTAGTGGGCATGGAAGGATGACATCTTTGCCGTCCTCCAAAACTTTGAGGACTGCACCAAGATAATTTTCGTCACCATCCTGCTTCTCTATCTACTGAAATGCTTGGAGGAGGCATTGCAGGCGGAGTAAGGAACTATACAGGGTGATACTACACAGCCCAGCCTCATCTCAACGCAGATTGGGTGATAATGAGGAGGAGAAGGAGGAGGAGAACATGGACAGCTGTCCTCTTGGTGAGGGCAGGGAAGTCTTGGCCTTCTCTGAAGTTTTCATACCCCTCTTTCAGTCTGTGGGAAAGCTGTATGTGTTTCGCTTAATGATCACCCTGAGTGGCCTAAACCATGGCTTTGATTATGCAAGTTATTTCTCAAAACGCATTGCAGATCAGGCCATTGCCCAACTCAAAGCGCAAAGAAAGATCTTTTTGTGTCAAAGCACTATCGAGAAGTGTGAGCTGATGTTGGATGGGCTGTCATTGCTTATGGAACAAGCTGCATTAGAGGACTTTCCTGGGAGAAATGACAGCCGGAGTAGATATAGTTTCCCTCTATGCCAGTCCTTTCACTTAGCTAAACAATATGGCTGAGGTGAAATACAACTGTCACCGAGAAGCAGTGTAAGACTGAAAAACACTGGACCCACCAGAGGATTTGATTCTGAGGAACCACCTTTCTCCCCCGCTCAAGAGCCCCGTAACAGCTGCAAGGTTTGCGCTATGAACTCTCCTGAAGGAGAAGCCAGGGCCCACCAGAGGAGTCTCCGGTTTTCTGGTGGGCCCGTCCAACCCTGCCGAGAAGCAGCCCTGGCTAAAAAAAGTCTGTGTCAAGGTTCCCAAATACTTTATGGCTTATTTTTTACTGTGGACTGGCTCCAGCAATCTATAAGATTGCAATCTATAAGATCCTTTCACTGGCTCCCAATTGCCCAGCATATCCAGTTCAAACTACTAACACTGACGTACAAAGCCACCCATAACATTTCTTCTCAGTACATCTCTGAACTAATCTCCCGATGTATTCCCTTACGCAATCTTCGGTCCTCCCAAGACCTCCTTCTCTCCTCCACACTTATTTGTTCCTCACTCAATCGATTCCAAGACTTCTACCAAATATCCCCCATCCTCTGGAACTCTGTGCCTCAACACAGCCACCACATTTGGATCCTTCAGACAGATGCTGAAAACCCATCTCTTCAAGACAGCCTACAGCCTGCCATTGCCTCGCTGCCACCTCAACATCACCGGAGCTAATGCAACTCCACAACCTACTGTCTCCTTCCCCACCATCCTGTAGAATGTAAGGCCGCAAGTGCAGTCTATAAGACTTAAGATGCAATATAGCACCTTGGCATAGCTCAGTTATTTTCTCCCTCTGATATCTAACAATAGCAAACTGGTTATGCTGGAGAAACTTGCACCTATTGCCACTCAGCTTCTTTGTGAGAAACTAATGTTTGGGCAGCCAGTCTACCAAATAAAATTCCTGAGGTATGGAAATTGTGGATGGCTTCGCTTCTGGATCTGGGTGCTAATACCAAATCGTGGCGTGCCTTTCACTGGATATTAATTTTAACACTGCCTGATTGCAGTGAGCCCTGGCTGTGCAGTACGGAAGTGGGCGGGATTCTCTCTGCACTGTTGGAATGTGTGTCTCAGTAAGGCAGACGTTGAGGGTGCAGGTGGAGGCCCTAGAGGAGATGGAGGAGGCAGAAGCACTGGAGGAAGTGTTAGATACAGAGGTTTGTCCCGCAAGCCTTGCGGATTCCAACACTTGCTGTCTAGTGACAACTTGGTGTCAAGTGGTTTAGTTCTCCATCCCTTGGTGTGTAGTAGTTTAGTTCTCCAACCCTAGCTGTTTAGTCGGTTACTTTTCCAACCCCTGTTGTCTTATTAGTTTAGCTCTCCAACCCCTGTTTTCTATTAGTTTAGTTTTCCATGTCCTGGTGTGTATTTGTTTCATTCTCCAACCTTAGCTGTTTAATAGTTTAGTTCTCTAACCCCTGTTGTCAATTAGTTTGGTTCTCCATCTTCTGGTGTCAAGTGGTTTAGTTCTCCATTCCCTGGTGTGTAGTAGTTTAGTTCTCCAACCCTAGCTGTTTAGCAGTTTAGTTTTCCAACCCCTGTTGTATATTAGTTTAGTTCTCCATGTTCTGGTGTGTATTTATTTCGTTCTCCAATACGACCATGCCCAGCCCCGGAGTTAACGTCTGGTGACGAGGATTTGGATTCGTTTTGGACCCTACTTCATCCGGGCCCGGATCAAAAAAAAATATTTTGGGCATCGCTGCACATGCTTCCCCCCTCTTGAGTCTGTGAAGCTTTGGATCAGACCTCTGATGCCCCGGAATAGAATGTGTGAATAGCTCTGCAGACTCTCCCATCTGTGCTTCCCCACAGTTAGTTAGGCGGTTGGAGAGTTGTGACATGGGTGAAATTAAGGGTAATTGGGGGGCCACCTCTGAGGACTGTACTGTGTATGATGTTAAGTTGGAGCAAGAGGAGCAGAAACCACTTGATGCAGCGCTTGTCATCTACTGGAGCACATGTTCTTACTGCCCCTCATCTACAAGGCGTACTGCTGTGCGACTGCCAAAGAAAGGGAGTGGAGTCCAGTAACAGAAGTTTTCAAAATGCTGCACAATTGCTCACTGAAGCAAAACAGACCTACTTCTCATCTCTCATATCATACGTGTCTCACAACCCTTAACAGCTATTCAGTACTTTCAAGTCCCTCCTCTGTCCACCAGCTCCCTCTCCCTCTCCTATCCTCTCATCTCAGCTGAAGACTTAGCCTCATTCTTTAAGCAGAAGATTGACAACGTAGAGCAAAGCTTTTAAGCTTTTGCTTAAAGTCCCAACAGCGACTCCTCATAACTACTCAACTCTCCTCCTCAAAAACCAGCTTCTCCGCCATCACGGAAGATCATCTTTACTATCCAAATCACATCTCACCACTTATGAACTTGACCCATTACCATCCCACCTTATTCCAAACTGTACCACAGTCTTCATCCCAAGCCTAACCCTCCTCTTCAACCTGTCACTAACAACTGGTGTCTTCCCTCTCATGATTCAAACATACCTCAATCACACCCATCCTCCAAAAGCCCTCCCTTAACCCATCCTATGTCTAGCTATCGCTCCATCTCACTTCTCCCCTATGCCTCCAAACTACTGGATCAACACATCCATTTTGAACTTTCCTCCCACCTCTCCTCCTACTCCCTCTTTGACCGCTTACAATCTGGCTTCCGACCGCACCATTCCACTGAAACTGCCCTGACTAAAGTCACCAACGACCTACTAACTGACAAATCCAAGCAACACTACTCTGTCCTCCTCCTCCTAGACCTGTCATCTTCCTTCGACACAGTAGACTTTTCCCTCTTACTACAGATTCTCATCTCTCAACATCACAGACTTGGCCCTGTCTTGGATCATTTCATACCTAACCGACAGGACATTGAGTGTCTCGCACTCACACACCACCTACTCATCTCACCCCCTATATGTCGGTGTCCCCGAAGGTTCAGTTCTAGGACCCCTGCTCTTCTCCATCTACACTTTTGGCCTGGGACAGCTCATAGTCTCACGGCTTTCAGTATCACCTCTATGCTGATGACAGACAGATCTACCTCTCTGGACCTGATATCACCTCCTTACTAACCAGAATCCCACAATGTGTGTACTCTGTTTTAACTTTATCTTCTTCTAGATTTGTAAAACTTAACATGGATAAAACTCAATGCATCATCTTTCCATCATCTCATTCACCCCCCCCAACTGACCTATCCATCAAAGTGAATGACTGCCCACTCTCCCCAGTCCCGCAAGATTGACTCTGATCTGTCCTTCAAACGTCAGATTCAAGCCCTTTCCACTTGCTGCTGACTCCAACTCCAAAGTATCTCGGGGATTCGCATTTCCTCAACCATGAATGTAGAAAAACACCAGTGCACGCCCTCATCATCTCCCGCCTCGACTACAAGAGCCTGCTCTGTGGCCTCCCTTCTACCACTCTCACACCCCTCCAATCTATAATAAACTGTGCTGGCCGATTAATTCATCTTTCACCCCGCTATTCCCAGGCTTCTCCCCTCAGTCAATCCCTGCGCTGTCTCCCTCTTGCCCAGAGAATCCAGTTGAAATGCCTAACTTTTGCATACCAAGCTATTGAAAACATATCTCCTCCATGCATGTGTGACCTACTCTCCCTGTACTAGTTACCTGCACGCAACCTCTCATTCTTCCAAGATCTCCTTCTCTACTTCCCTCTTATCTCTTCTTGTCATAATTGCATAAAAGATTTGTCCCGTGCATCTCCGCTACTGTGTAACTCTCTACCTCAACACATCTGACTGTCACCTTCCATGGAAACCTTGAAAAGGAAGCTGAAGACCCCCTTCTTCTGACAAGCGTACAATCTGTGGTAACCCTCACTCTAGCATACCGCTGCCTGACTAGCTGTACCCTGACCTACTGTATCCTCACCCATCCTTTGTAGAGTGTTTTTGCACCCTCACGGGCTGGGTCCTCTCTCCTCTTGTACCAGTCGGTGAGTCACCTACGGTGACCCCTTTTCACATGTAAAGTGCCACGGAATAAATGTCGCTGTAATAATAATAATAATAATTATAGTACTTGTACTCTGGGTCAATTGATGGCACTTTCCAGGTGTCTACCTCTAATTTGATGTGTTTGGCAGCTTTTGGGCCTGTTTAAAGGTGTTGCATATGCGTTTGTTTTTGCCCCCCATTGAATCCTATGGCATTCGGCAATGTTCAGGGAATATTCAACTAATAAATCGGCGAATATTGCAGATTCGACGATCGTAATCCGAACCAAATATTGAAACATTCGCTCATCTCTACTGGCTAGTCACCAGACCTGAACCCAATAAAAAAATCTTTGGAGGGAGCTGAAACTCAATGTTTCCCAGCAACAGTCCCGAAACCTGAAAGATCAGGAGATGATCTGTATGGACGAGTGGGCCAAGATCCCTGCTGCAGTGTGAGCAAACTTGATCAATAACTCTGTAATTGCAAACAAAGGTTTCTATACCAAATATTAAGTTCTGTTTTTCTATTGTATCAAATACTTATTTTATGCAATAAAGTGCAAATAAATTATGTAAAAATCATACAATTTGATTTTCTGGATTTTTTTTTTCGATTCCGTCTCTCACAGTTAAAATGTATCTACGATAAAAATTACAGACCTTGACCTCTCCATTCTTTGTAGGTAGGAAAACTTGCAAAATCGGCAGTGTCTGAAATACTTATTTTCCCAACTGTATTTGGGTAGGTTCACAAGACCGATGTTTCCACATCCAACTAAAACTGTCTTATTATTCTGATCAAACTTTGATCAGACTCTGATTAGAGTGGCTTCAGTTTTTCTTGAACGTAGAGAGTAAAATAAAAAAGCTTTACCACCGTCTCCATTCTGACTGTCCATGAAAATCGGATGTTATCCAAGTGCACTCCAATTTTTTCATGGACCCATAGACTTACATGGTCAGTTTTGATCTGACGCCTGGATGAAAATCGGACATGTCTCAATTTTTTTTCTGTGGACCACTCGGTGCAATGGAAAAAATTGGACATGTGCATAGTCCCATAGAATATCATTGGTACGAATGCTATCCATGAAAACCACAGATAGCACATATACAAGAAAATTGGTTGTGTGCTTGAGCTCTTTGAAAGAGTAGACCGTAGGAGAAAGAGATGCTATGTTGATATGCAGTCAAAGAAAGCAGGAAAATCGTCACTTAAGCCTGGAGAGATCTTCATAGATCAGAACAGGCAAGTGGTTAACAAGTAGCTGCCGATAAATTCTTAGCCCTATAGGAAAAAGACTCCAAAATCCTGGATAATTGCTGTAATTTGAAACTTTAATGCAAATAAGATAATCTTTGTTGCTTATGATGATGCAAAGGATTTGATTTCAATATGATGAGAATTTATGGGAGAGGTAGGAGAATACTTGAAAAAAACATAATTTGCATCATTACAAGCTACATAACTTATATTTCATCTTCTTTTTATCTTCAGATAAGGACTGTTTTGTGCATTATATGTGCCATAGTATAACATTTGAAATTACTTTGATGGAATCATAAGAGATTTTTCAGGTTGTAAGACAACAGGTTGACGCCATTGGTTTGTAAACTTTTAACAAAACTAGTAAAAATAGATTTAAATAAGAAAGTCGAGTGATAAATTGTATGTAAAAAAGGTATTTTTTTCCTATTGGCTTTTGCATTTGAGTTAGTGGTTAATATCCTTCTGACGATATAGTGAACCTTTACCTCTTGTATTATGATCTCAAATTAATATTTATTTGTCGGTGATCCATATCTTATGTGTTTGCTTTACATTTTACTAATTTGTTCCTGTAACCACAGATCACGACTTAAAGCCAAGGTAAACGACATGAGGCTTAGAAACACCCTGACGAGAGCCAATTTTTCCCTCGGGAAAACTTCAACAGTACGAGGTATTGCTTACCGGATAAATCAGCGACATGAAGACATTATGATTACACAAGTCAAGACATCGCAAGTGTAGGGTCCGAACAGCTTCAATATACATATTAGAACAAGTAAAAAAATAATAAGAAATTACTGCATACAAAATCAAATGTGTTAAATTATTTAGGATGCCTTTATTAATAAAATAATTCAAATATTTGAAGGTTTTGTCTACTTTCATATTGGTGACATTCAGGAGATGTTTACATATGCCATTGCCATTGGGGCTCTGCTTTGAGGTTTAGTTGGGTGTTCTGTCCCATCAAAACCTATAATGGATTCACTACTGACCCCGATATACAGCAGTGGTATATTTCATTTGCTACTTGAATCTTTTGTACAATTTAACTGGCTGTGCGTTGTGTTATCTACAGATAACACAAAGTAGATGGATACAGAGCCCAAAGTTGCCTATGCATTAGAGATGAGCGGACTAAACTTTGGAAGATCAAGTTTGTGTCCAATTTCCTGAAATTCATGGCGTCATGCAAATGCAAACATTTTTAAATTCGATTCCCTGTTTGCAAAAAAAAAACTTGCCCGGCATCATTTCCCACATTGCTGAAGCATAAGAGAACGAGCTAATGTTTTCTTGCGCTGCTGCACGGGTCTCCCCACAATGCTCTGCAACTATGACATGTAGCGGGTTATCATACCCTGCACAATGGTGGTCAGTACCTGGATCGTCACAGATCATCGGTTCCCAGTGGAGTCGTTTTTCATCTCCAGAGTCACTGGGTAAGTCTATTTATTCTGTAGAGTGTAAGCTCTTATGTTCAGCAGGGTACTCGCTTCCCAATAGAGTGTAAGCTCTTATGGTCAGTGGGGGTCCTCTCTCTCCTGTGGAGTGTAAGCTCCTATGGTCAGTGGGGTCCTATATCTCTCTCTTCTGTAGAGTGTAAGCTCTTATGGATAGCAGGGTCCTCTCTCTCCCTTAGAGTTTGAACTCTTATGATGAGCAGCGACCTCTCTTTCGTTCTTCTGTAGAATATAATCTCTTATGGTCAGCTAGGTTCTCTCTCCTGCAGAATGTAAGCTCTTTCTCTTTCCTTCTCTCTCCCATGTGTATTTTATGAGCAATTACATGCTTTCTAGAAATTTGTGCAAACTCTTTTGCCAAAAATCTGATTTTTGGGGAAAATTCTGTGAAGTCGGATTTCAAAAGTTTTGCTCATGTCTATTTTACAGCACAAATTAGATTTTGATGGGACTGGACAATACTCTAATGTGTATCAGGGTGTCCTGATTCCTGGGCTTGACGGACCTGATCCTCATGGAAAATAAGCAGCTGCAAAAGATGTCTGAGATTGGCCTATTCCCCTTCTGTCACGGGTGTGTCAGGGTTGACAGAAAGTCATACAGTGTCCAGCTGTAGTAGGTCACTGCATTTGGCCTTACAAACATCTCCCTGATCCTTTTATGTTTCCTCTCTTTAGGACCTAGCGGTGATCCTCACCTTGCTTGGGGATTATACCTTTCCCTTTAGGACCCTGAGGTGTCCCCACCTTTCTGCTGTTAATCAGCCTTTCCTTGCTGTGTCCTTAAATACACTCAGATCCTCAGAGAGTTGCTGGTGATAGCGTGTATACCTATTCAGGACTGGGATTTTAGTAGTCGTCTAGAACTACCTTTGAGCTTCTTTGTGGATAGTTGCTGAGCTTTCTCTGGTGTCATCTTGGTGCTATGTGTATTCTCATGTTTGTTTCCTGTGTGTGTACTCTAGTTTGTAGTGGGGCTGACTTAGTGCTCACCCCTCTCGCTCCCTACCTAGGGACTAGCCTTAGGGTCAGCTAGGGCCAGGTTTCCTGCTTGGCGATAGGTGCAGAACCCATTTAGGGTCTATAGGGGAGTTAGGGTTTGTTGTTTAGATCTGTTTAGGGGTCTCCACTCTCCCTTTCCCTAGTTGTAGGGCTTCCTCCCCTTTTTTAGTCGTTATGCACTGGGTTCTCTCTATACTTCGTGTGACACCTTCCTTATAGGTTTAATATGTGGGAGACATACAGCAGCTTTTATTGGCAATTCTCAAAGGGATTCAACAAATTCACTCTGTTTCCAAGAAGAGATCTGATTGGACAAATGTACAATGTATTTTAGCTCCAAATAGGATCCTTCTTCAGGCATATCGTAATACTTTTATTTTTCACATATTCACACATTCAATGCAAAGAAATCTGTTACGGATCTGGGTGGTGGAACCTCTGTGATGCGGTGCAAGGAGGGACCAGAGGGGCGTAACTAGGTATCAACTCGGACTGACCAAGGTCGTACGGCGGCTCTATCGACTCCGTGACCAGGGAAGGACCAAGCAGAGGGACCAGGTGCTATTCTGGGCCAGACCTTGTATGAGAGCAGGTGACTCCCACGGGTCAGAAGGCAGGGACTGACCGGTACAGCAGATGAGCACGGCAGGCAGGCTGATGGGTGATCTGGGTAGACGGACTGGCAGACACGACAGGTAACAAGCAGGAGCCTCTAGGTAGGCTGGCTGGTAGACACAGCAGGTAACAAGCAGGAGCCTCTAGGTAGGCTGACAGGTAGGCAGGCGGGCAGGGCCCATAGACAGACTGGCGGACTGGACTGTAGACAGACTGTCGGGCTGGAGAGTAGACAAGCTGGCGGACAGGACTGGTAGTCAGGCTGGCGGACAGGACTGGTAGTCAGGCTGGCGGACTGGACTGGTAGTCAGGCTGGCGGACTGGACTGGTAGTCAGGCTGGCAGACTGGACTGGTAGTCAGGCTGGCAGACTGGACTGGTAGTCAAGCTGGCGGACTGGACTGGTAGTCAAGCTGGCGGACTGGACTGGTAGTCAGGCTAGCAGCGGGACCTGAGGGCTGAAGCAGAGTTTTACACACAAAGCTACAACCTTGCATGGGCACCTCCATTTCGGAGGAGGTGCCTTTTATACGAGAGGCCCTCCGGCCATTGGCCGGGGACTCCTTAGGACGGCAGCAGCAGAAGCAGGAGCGCCGGAGGACGCTGGGCGGGGAGCGCGGCGGTAAGAGGGACGGCGTCTCTGCCTGTCAGGGGGCAGAGATGCCGATACTACAAAATCCATATGAAGGAAGTTTCTTGCAGTAGGGTCCCTGACAGCAAGATTTTTTTTCACTATATTTATGGCTGTGTACAAGTAATTTGAGAATTTGAAGCTCTAAATCAGAAATAAACAAACCCTTTAAATATATGTTCAAAATTAAAGGGGTTATCCAACATTTCAATTAAAAACATGAAACTGTTGTCAATGTAATAAAAAAGCAAATGACACTGTGCTTGTTTAGTGTTTTTCCCAGTTAACCACCACTGCCTTTGCAGCGGTGCTTTAAGTCTTTATTTACATGCAGTTGACCGCTGCAGCCAATCAGTACTACTGGCGTCATCAGCAGGAATGCTTGTAGAATGGGACATGACTACTGAAGCCACTGATTAGTTGCAGTGGTTAAATGCAGGCTGATTGTAAACAAAGACTGGAAGCAATTATGGAGGGGCAGAGATGTATCACAAGGACAAAGCCTAGATCAGTACTGTGACTATTGTTCTTGGGATGGGAGTAGTTGAGTTTCTGACACTATACTTCTTTGTGACGCATGTACTCAACTTCCTACTAAGATGAAAATATCTTTTTAGAGTTAGGTTTGGGCTACACTGAGACTTTTTGTAGCGCTATTGACTTATTTTAACTATTAAGCGGCAGCAGCAGTCCAAGCAATTGCATACAAATCAATGAACTACTCTGGACCACAGCTATAGCTAAATAGTTAAAATCAATCAGTAGCATTACAAAAAGTCGCAGTATAGCCCAGACCTCATAAAGATAAGTCTGCCAATTACCATCTAAAATGATCATTGCTTTTTGCAATTGACTTGAGGGCATATCCCGACACAATAAGTGAGCTCTTAAATCTCTAAGTCCTTCTTCGGGTCTTTTAACTGTTGTGAATGACACTATCCACCAACCTGATGATTCAGAACACGCCCTGATGAAGCTTGATACGAAACATGCTTCGGGTGCATTTTCCTGATTGCTAAAGTTTGCTTGACCACTGTGCATCATTATAACCATGTAACATCATTCCTTTATTATTATCTCCCATACATTTACCATATATTGTCTAGATTGTATTGATTATTTTGAGCTCGTATTCTCACTAGAGTATCCGTATTCAATGCTGAGACTATATATAATATATCCCTGTACTGATTTATCCTACTCTTTTCTGGGAGTGTAAAGTCATTATTCACCTATCCATAGAATTTTACATGTCTGACTATGTATGTCTACCTTATTGTTTTTAATTTTTGTGTAATAAAATATATATTTTTATTTATGTGTTGAGCCATGCACATTTCTTTAGATAGGTTCAAAACTCAGCTTAAGACCGGTGCAAGTACACCGTGTATATACTGGTATTCAGCTAATGTAGGTGTAAAATTTTGCGTCATGGATGAAGTTGACCCAACATGCACAGAACACTATAGCAGTGGTGGACACAGACAGAAAAAGACCCCTGTGCAATAGCTCATAATGAACAATTTCATCTTCTTAGCTCTTAGGTCCCTGAGGGTCTACACAGGTTGCACCACAGGTATGTCCACCTCTACACTGTAGTCTGCAATTGAGGGTTCTATAATGTTAGAAAAGTCTGTTCCGGTTGGACATTGTGGCAGTGGTTTATAGTTTTTCGTTTCATGTGTTTACATAATACACTGTACAGTAAATCAAATAGAAAGTCATCATGGACTTTGTGTAGAGTTGGAGCTTGTATGATACTTCAGATGTTGTGACGTTAACAGTTGTGGTTGAGAATTTTGTAACAATTTCCATGACTTCAATCTGATTTTTGCTTTTCTTTAGCAAATATCAGATGTTTATAAGAAACGTCAGCCTTTAGTTGACATATTAAACATCAGAATTTTTTTTCTCACGGTGAAAGTATAAACAGCATAAAAAAAAATGCCGAAGAATAAAGCAGGCATATTTACAAGGAAATAAGATAAGAAAATTATTTTTTTCGACCTAGAATGCTAGAAAACAAAATTAAGGGAACTATTAAGCATCATAGTTTAGCTCTAAGCCAATGAAACTTCAGGGATGTCAATCTGTCCAGTTATTAAGCATAAGGGAATGTGAATCAGTTTCACCTGCTTTGGTGCTAATGAGAGTGACAAAAGGAGCACTGAAGAGGCAACACAAGTCAACCCCTAAAAAGAGAATGGTGTTCCAAGTGGTGGCCACTCCCTCTATGTTCTTCATCGCTGATTCTTCCTTGGTTTTTCAATTTTTCTAGGGTCCTTGTCAGTACTGGTAGCATGAGGTGGTAGCCCATTCAGGTTGTCTAGGTAAAGCCAAAGAAATGAGCTACAGCACATTTTGGTATAAGTGCAATGTGCAGGTGTACATTCACACTGTGGCTATTTAACTGACAGAACCTAGGATTAAGGCTGTGTGCCCACGTAGCGTTTTTCAAGCGTTTATGCTGCGGAATTTCCGCAGCGGAAACGCTTGTGAAACGCTAGGTAATCCGCACCCCATGGTCCCCAAGGGGATTCCGCATGTTCTATGCACATGCTGCGGATTTTTCCGCAGCGTTTATGCTGCGTACAAAAATCCGCAGCATGTCATTTAATTTTGCGGAAGCGCAGCGGAACTCCCGCCATTGACTTGCATTGAGACGCACAGAAACCGTGACTGTACATTTCTACAAGCGGCTTCTATGCGTTTCTATGTGCGGATGGTACCCAGTTCTGGAGGAGAGGAGACTCTCATCCAGACCTGGGTACCATTGTACCTGTAAAAAAAGAATAAAATAACAAATAAAGTTTATACTCACCTGTCCGGCGTCTTCTCTCTGAATGCCGGCATCGCTTGAGGACCTGCGGTGACGTCACAGTCATGTGACCGCAGGCCCTTCACCGCTCTGTCTCGCGAGATGCCGGCATCCAGGAACCAGAGAGGAACGAGCGCTGCTGCACACACAGGGGCCTTGGGGGTGAGTATAGCTTTATTTGTTTTAATTTTTACGGTTCACACTGTATAAATCCATGCTGTTTGCATGGATTTATACAGTGTGACCTAGTTGTCAAGCACTTTCCAAGTGATGCTATCGCCTGGAAAGCGCTTGTCAATCTGCATGCGGAAACGCATGTGAACCCGCATGTGGATCCGCATGCATTCTGCAGGAAAAACGCATGCACAATCTGCATGCGTTTTTTCTGCCAGGGAGATGTAGAAATGCTGCAGAAATTTTCTGCTTCATTTCTGCATCATGGGCACATAGCCTAAGACAAAATGAGCAAATACCCTGTAGTAAAAAAATAAATAGTAATAGTACATGTAAATAACATAGGGTACTTAGTTGATACTATTTTGATCAAAACAGTGTAAAAGCCATAATAACGCGACAAGGTAAACCCAATCAGGATGGTCCCAAACTCTTTTAGTTCACCAGACTATGTGTTAGCACACCTCAAAATAGATAAATGCAGAGCAGGACGCAGACCTGGCTGTTTTGCACCCGCCCGTGGAAAGCTACATAGGAAAAAGGGGAACCACACCCCTGTATATACAATCACGTCTTGATCTTGTTCTGCCCCCGTTTATTTTGAGGTCTGCTGACACATAGCGAGGTGAACTACAAGAGTTAGGGACCATCATGATTGGGTACAGTTTGGCGAGGTGGGATGGCTTTTACACTTTTTTGATCAAAATAGTGTCAAATAAATACCCTATGCTATTTATCACTATTTATTTAATTAATGTAGGGTATTTGTTCATATTGTTTTTAACCTAGATTATGAAGGTTATAGTCCAGCTTCTCCATCCACATGTGCCATTACAAAAAAGTTTGCTGTGTCTCCCCGCTCAGCCTTAGGAGTATGAAGCTGATACTAAGACACAGGTCATTATATAAGGGGAGATATAATGCATTATTGGGGCTGTGAGGGGAACCATCATAAAGTATTGGGACTGTGAGGGGATCACCATACTGTATTTGGGCTTTGAGGGGACCATTATACAGTATTGGGGCTGTGAGCAAGATCATAATACTACAGGGGGCTGTGAGGGGGCCATCATACAGTATTGAGGCTGTGAGAGGGACCATCACTCAGTAGTGGGACTGCAAGGGGGGGCCATCATACAGTTTTGGGGCTGTGCAATGGATCATCATACTGTATTGGGGCTGTGTGAGAACCATTCATCACCCCAGTTGTGGGAAAGACTTAGTGCAACACAGAGAGAAGAGGGAAAGGGAGCCCAGACACTAGGGAAAGGGGGAAGTGGAGACCTCCTAGTCTGGACTAGTGTCACCCTGTCTCACCTACCGTCCCTATATTGGCTCTGCACCAATCACCAACGCATGCCTCACCCTGATTTTCCCTGGCGTATGGCTAAGGCTAGGGATGGGAGGAGATGAGCACTAGTCGATCTCCGCTAAACTCTATAGACAACAAGGGGGGAATTGGTTAACTTTAGACGACTCCAAATGTGCATATGGCCTCAAGCTCCAGAGAGGATGAAGCACTTCTCCTGCCAAAGCCTCACAAGTACAAAAATGAATGTAGAAATGAATATAGCCGGCACTTCCCTCTCAGACACACCAGGCATTTATACACCAAGGCCAGAGCTAATTAACAAGAGGGAGGTAGCCGCTAGGTCCTAGAGACAGCCTCTCATCTAAGAAGATGTCTGTAATACCAAACGTAGAGATCTCCTGCAAACAACTGCAGGGCGACTGTCTGTCACCTCTGATACACCCGTGACACCATCATACTGTGTGGGGGGCCATGGATACCATAATGCTGTGGAAGGAGCATCATACTATGTGGGGAGCTATATGGTGGTAATATCAATCCTAGTGTAGTGTGAGTGTGTTAATTTAGTTGCCTACTGCCACTTTCTCTGGGATGCAGCACTGTTCTGCTCCCCTTCTTAGACTAGCCTGCTAACTCTATGCGTGACCCTGAAGTGGCTTTTACAATATAAACCATTGGAGTCTCGTTCTGACGCTTCTCAGACTTAAATTATAAAAGCCACTTCCAATCACGTATAGAGTTAGCCGGCTAGTCGGAATTGCGGTATCGTCATTGAGAAACCGAGCACAACGTCGCTGGATCCTGGAGAAGGCCAAAAGTTTGGACACACCTTAAAGATTTTTCTGTATTTTCATGACTTTGAAAATTGTACATTAACACTGAAGGCATCAAAACTATGAATTAACACATGTGGAATTATATACTTAACAAAAAAGTGTGGAACAACTGAAAATACGTCTTATATTCTAGGTTATTCAAAATAGCCAACTTTTGCTTTGATGACTGCTTTGCACACTCTTGGCATTCTCGTGATGAGCTTCAAGAGGTAGTCACCGGAAATGGTCTTCCAACAATCTTGAAGGAGTTCCCAGAGATGCTTAGCACTTGTTGGCCCTTTTGCCTTCACTCTGCGGTCCAGCTCACCCCAAACCATCTCGATTGGGTTCAAGTCTGGTGAATGTGGAGGCCAGGTCATCTGGCGTAGCACCCCATCACTCTCCTTCTTGGTCAAATAGCCCTTACAAAGCCTGGAGGTGTGTTTGGGGTCATTGTCCTGTTGAAAAATAAATGATGGTTCAACTAAATGCAAACCGGATGGAATAGCATGCCGCTCCAAGATGCTGTGGAAACCATGCTGGTTCAGTATGCCTTCAATTTTGAATAAATCCCCAACAGTGTCACCAGCAAAGCACCCCCACACCATCACACCTCCTCCTCCATTCTTCACGGTGGGAACCAGGCATGTAGAGTCCATCCGTTCACCTTTCCTGCGTCGCACAAAGACACAGTGGTTGGAATCAAAGATCTCAAATTTGGACTCATCAGACCAAAGCACAGATTTCTACTGGTCTAATGTCCATTCCTTGTGTTCTTTAGCCCGAACAAGTCTCTTCTGCTTGTTGCATGTCCTTAGCAGTGGTTTCCTAGAAGCTATTTTACCATGAAGGCCTGCTGCACAAAGTCTCCTCTTAACAGTTGTTGTAGAGATGTGTCTGCTGCTAGAACTCTGTGTGGCATTGACCTGGTCTCTAATCTGAGCTTCTGTTAACCTACGATTTCTGAGGCTGGTGACTCGGATACACTTATCCTCAGAAGCAGAGGTGACTCTTGGTCTTTCTTTCCTGGGGCGGTCCTCATGTGAGCCAGTTTCTTTGTAGCGTTTGATGGTTTTTGCAACTGCACTTGGGAACACATTCAAAGTTTGCCCAATTTTTCGCACTGACTGACCTTCATTTCCTAAAGTAATGATGGCCACTCGTTTTTCTTTACTTAGCTGCTTTTTTCTTTTCATAATACAAATTCTAACAGTCTATTCAGTAGGACTATCAGCTGTGTATCCACCTGACTTCTGCACAACACAACTGATGGTCCCAACCCCATTTATAAGTCAAGAAATCCCACTTATTAAACCTGACAGGGCACACCTGTGAAGTGAAAACCATTTCCGGTGACTACCTCTTGAAGCTCATCAAGAGAATGCCAAGAGTGTACAAAGCAGTCATCAAAGCAAATGGTGGCTACTTTGAAGAACCTAGAATATAAGACATATTTTCAGTTGTTTCACACTTTTTTGTTAAGTAAATAATTCCACATGTGTTAATTCATAGTTTTGATGCTTTAAGTGTTAATGTACAATTTTCAAAGTCATGAAAAGACAGAAAAATCTTTGAATGAGAAGGTGTGTCCAAACTTTTGGTCTGTACTGTATATATACACTGCTCAAAAAAATAAACAACAGAATATAACTCCAAGTAAATCAAACTTCTGTGAAATCAAACTGTCCACTTAGGAAGCAACACTGATTGACAATCAATTTCACATGTTGTTGTGCAAATGGAATAGATAATAGATGGAAATTATTGGCAGTTATCAAGACACCCTCAATAAAGGAGTGGTTCTGCAGGTGGGGACCACAGACCATATCTCAGTAACAATGCTTTCTGGCCAATGTTTTGGTTACTTTTGAATGTTGGTTTTGCTTTCACACTCGTGATAGCATGAGACAGACTCTACAACCCACAGAAGTTGCTCAGGTAGTGCAGCTCATCCAGGATGGCACATCAATGCAAGCTGTTTCAAGAAGGTTTGCTCTGTCTGTCAGTGTAGTGTCAAGAGGCTGGAGGCGCTACCAGGAGACAGGCCAGTACATCAGGAGGGGGCCGTAGGAGGGCAACAACCCAGCAGCAGGACTGCTACAGCTGCCTTTGTGCAAGGAGGAACAGGAGGAGCACTGCCAGAGCCCTGCAAAATGACCTCCAGCAGGCCACAAGTGTGCATGTGTCTGCACAAATGGTTAGAAACCGACTTCATGAGGGTGGTATGAGGGCCCGACATCCACAGATGGGGGTTGTGCTCACAGCCCAACACCGTGCAGGATGCTTGGCATTTGCCACAAAACACCAGGATTGGCAAAGTCGCCACTGGTGCCCTGTGCTCTTCACAGAGGAAAGCAGGTTCACACTGAGCACATGTGACAGACGTGACAGAGGCTGGAGACGCCGTGGAGAGCGATCTGTTGCCTGCAACATCCTTCGGCATGACCGGTTTAGCAGTGGGTCAGTAATGGTGTGGGGTGGCATTTCCATGTGCTCGCCAGAGGTAGCCTGACTGCCATTAAGTACCGAGATGAGATCCTCAGACCCCTTGTGAGACCATATGCTGGTGTGGTTGGCACTGGGTTCTTCCTAATGCAGGACAATGCCAGACCTCATGTGGCTGGAGTATGTCAGCAGTTCCTGCAAGATGAAGGGGTTGAAGCTATGGACTGGCCCGCCCACTCTCCAGACCTGAATCCGATTGAGCACATCTGGGATATCATGTCTCGCTTCATCCACCAACATGCACCGCAGACTGTCCATTAGTTAGTGGATGCTTTAGTCCAGGTCTGGGAGGAGATCCCACAGGAGACCATCCGCAACCTCATCAGGAGCATGCCCAAGCATTGTAGGGAGGTCATACAGGCACGTGGAGGCCACACACAATACTGAGCCTCATTTTGTCTTGTTTTAAGGATATTACTTCAAAGTTGGATCAGCCTGTAATGTGTTTTTCCACTTTAATTTTGGGGGTGACTCCAAATCCAGGCCTCCATTAGTTAATAAATTTGATTTCCATTGATGATTTTTGTGTGATTTTGCTGTCAGCACATTCAACTTTGTACAGAACAAAGTATTCAATGAGAATATTTCATTCATTCAGATCTAGGATGTGTTATTTGAGTGTTCCCTTTTTTTTCAGCCGTGTATATGTATATATATTGTAATGCAGCAGCTTGCTAGCATTACTGTAAATGGTCCAGAATGTGTTTTACCTGACCATGTACCTTCCCCTTTAACTGACTGGTCACATGACTGTGACATCACACAGGTCCTGTATGCACAGTAAAGGTCTGTACACATGACTGGGACAGCACACAGGACCTATACACACAGCTGACTGATCACATGACTGTGACATCAGCAAGGTCCTGTCAGTATGGGTGTATGTGTGCACAGGATATATAAACCCCGGTAATTGGAGACAGGTGTGTTCGGTGTGAGGCGTGAGGCCTGTGCTCCGTGTGTGTGGAACACCGTTTGTGAGAGGTCTAGTGAGGCCGAGAGTGAAGCCTGGCAGCCTGAAAGGCCGAGCCTGGATCCTGTGCGTGGATGTCAGTGGCCTTTGAGGAAGAGCCGGCTTGGTGAAGAACCCTGAAAGGCACAAGCTGGATGTCAAGTGTGGAAGACATACCAGTAGCCTACGAGGGGACGACGGCTAGAGACCCTCACCTGGGAAAGCCGCAAAGCCACAGTGGTGGCGGAATAAACGGACTGCAGAAACTAAACCCGGCAAAGGTAATACACTTTGTTACATGGACTGTGTTATGGACATTGATAATTTATTACCTTGCCGTAGGCTGTAACCTGGGACAAGTGGGCCTGTGTGCCCCTTGGCTCTTGAATTGTGATGTGTGTAATATGCCGGTCTGCCACTTGAGAAGCTCCCGGAGGTGATAGGTGTAAACATGCCGGGCGTATACTAAGATGGACTATGTGATTAGCGGTTTATGACGAAATAATAAACTGCATTGTGAAATATCGGAAGGACATTGCTTATGTGCCTTAATTGACCCGGTGCAGCGAGTATCCCCCATTATGATGACTAGCGCTGCCTTACATATGGTTCGAGGATGCGGGCAACTGCAGTCCGGTTGCTAGCAGCAACGACAGCCCGGTTGCTAGCGTCAACGGCACAGGATGACGAGTGTGGATAAAGCATCTTGCGGCAACTCGGCGTGGTTGCGAAGATTGACGTCGCACTCAAAACTGGTTTGCTGTGGCTCGACGGGGCTCACGAAGTTTAAAGCATCTTGCGGAAACTCGGCGGGGTCGCGAAGATTATCGTCGCACTCAAACCTGGTTTGCGGCGGCTCGGCGGGGCCACGAATATTTTTTCCGGGGTTTATATATCCTGTGCACACATACACCCATACTGACAGGACCTTGCTGATGTCACAGTCATGTGATCAGTCAGCTGTGTGTATAGGTCCTGTGTGCTGTCCCAGTCATGTGTACAGACCTTTACTGTGCATACAAGACCTGTGTGATGTCACAGTCATGTGACCAGTCAGTTAAAGGGGAAGGTACATGGTCAGGTAAAACACATCCTGGATCATTTACAGTAATGCTAGCAAGCTGCTGCATTACAATATACATATATATATATATATATATATATATATATATATATATACATGCATTTAATAGACCTCCACTCAGCCATCTATTTGTCTAATTCCCACTGGTAGACAAGAACCCTGGAACCGCTGTCTGCAATTCGATATCTTTTTTCTTTGGAGAAGATTCTTTGCTATATATCCTAAGTCACGTGGCGAGAATTTTTAAGGGGTAAGATAAAATATATGCTTCTTAAGTAGATTGTTGTTGCTATAAAGGATTGTTTTTATCTTCTTTATCTATGTAGATATATCTTCTTTTGTGGGCAGTAAGAATAATAAAAACTAACATTTCCATCTCTGACTTATTTTCAAAAATAGTAATAAACCCAACAGTAAACAGCAGCCTTAATACAAATATAGTCTAAAGTTACACACAATAACAAGGTGAACAAAACATGGACCATTTGCTTCACACCTATGAGTTGTCAAAGAGCTAAGTTGAGTTGTTTCTATATTTCTAATTGACTGGTATCATATAAGGAGAGTCACGGGAGCTGTGTGGGAATTAGCAGTTATATAAGTTGAGTACGTTTTTTTGCACATATCCTGTTATGATAATATTTGAGATGAAGGTGATATTCTCAATGAGGTGGTCATTTTGTAAAGGTTTCTCTGTATATGCCAAATAGAAACGGTCATTCGAAATTTACAAAGTCAATGCAATGTAGATACATTTTCTTGTAAGGTTCACTAATTAGGTTCAATATGTCTTTCATTCATTAAACAAACCACCTCCCATAATACAAACATCCCTAGACAGTTTCTCCGTAGTCATTATCCCCAACACAGTAGGACATCCCATACATTGGCAGTGCCAATATCCACCACACTGACTCCACCCCGTTTTTATACAAATATATCACCACCATATCTAGACTTACTCTATAAAAGGATCAGTTAAGGCTCCTGTCATCTGTTCCTCCTATAACAACCCCCAGTTCGGTGTCCAGTAACCGAACTGCACGCAACATGGGGACAAATAGGAGGTTATTGATATCTATAGGAAGCCTCCTGCTATTTCTTACCTGTATCCATGCACAAGGTAAGTGTCCAGTGGTAAAATAGTATATTTCGGTATGATTGAAATGATTACAAGCTTTAGTCTAGTAAAATAGGAAGTTGATACACAGTTTGTGTGGTCCTTGTTTATGACATTTTTTTTCCAAAGTCCAATGCCTGTGTTGGGAATTAAAACATATTTTGGGGAGATATTGTGAAGTGATAACGTGACAGACTAAATATTACAAGTCTGGTTTCCACCTTTTAGAAGATGTATTTTCGAGAAACCAATTCTTCTTTTTAATTGAAAAAAAAAACACAGAAATTATCTGAATTAGGCGAGAAGTCTTACAGAGAATAGGGTTCAATGTTTGGCATTTCTCCATACTAACCACTCTAGGTAATATGGCTAAATATCTAAGCAAAATGGTTTCTTCTCTAGTACAATAATGTTGACTCGTTGATTGCTGAGCAATCTGTTATGTTTGTTGAGTCACATATTGAGAGATGTTACAAATAATGTATACTGCATGGGACATCTGGAAAGTCTACATTCAATGTTCACCCTTAATTTAGGCAGTATTGACCATTGGAAAGAAGTTACAAGGCATCTACAGAATAGGTGGTAACTTACAGATCATTTAGGATTCACCATTGGAAAGAAGTTACCAGGTATCTACAGAATAGGTGATAACTCACAGATCATTTAGGATACAACTACTACATTTATTCTCTATAAACTGAGTGCTACACTCAGCTTTTTCTGGCAGTCCTATAGAGAATGAATGTAGCGGTGGTTAAGCATGTGCTATGCAGTTTCATTGTAATGGGGATTAAAGTGCCTCATTCTGGTGATCGATGGTGGGGGGGGGGGGGTCCCTCAAGTCAGACCCTAAAGTCTGTACATTATCAACTATCCTATGGATAAGTGATAACCACCGTTCACTAGACAGTACCTTTAATCTGCAACAGGAGTTTCATGCCAGTCTTCAATGTCGGTTCTTGTCAACCGTGGGGCTGGACAATATCATCACAAATTCGTTATATACATCTAAAATTCAAAATTTTTTTAATTATTATTCTTTGTCTGCCTTTCCTTGCTAATTTCAAACATATATTCATCTGTCATACAAAAGAAGCAGATCGGGCGGAACATCAACACATGTGTAGTCAGTTTTGGACAGCTGTGGAATTGGAAAAAGTAGATTAAAGAACCACTCCAGAGGTTTTTTAGTGCACCTTCATTAACCATCAGCTCTGTATATACAGTGTGTGCATCAAAACATTTATGCCATCACCATCTTCTTCCAATTTCAGCACTGCTCCGGTCATCTTCTGCACCATGTGGCCACAGCTCTGTCTTGCTGGCCACACAGTGAAACATTAGTTCCTCTCTTAATGTACAGTAAGTCTATGAGAGGCTTGTCTTGAGTCTCATAGACTTATATTGAGAAAGTGACTTTTGATCCACATAGATAACAGTGTATGAGCCGACTGGCCACAGCTGAGATCACAGGAAGTAGTAGAGGACTGGAGCGGCGCTGTAAACGGAAGAAGACTGCAATGAGTAAGTATTTTCATGACCAATACTGTACATACATTACTGATGGCTAATGGAGGGGACAACAAAAAAAAAAGTAGAAGGGGTCCTTTAAATATAGCATAAGTATGGAAAATATTAGATATTAAACTATGAGACCCATGGGATGAAATGAGCCATTACACCAATGCAGAAAATACACAATGATGAGATTGTAATAATGCTGGATTAGCAGTGTTTAACTAGTCAAATCTCAGGTGGATTATATAGAAAGACAAAGTTTGTTTTTTCCTTATGCAAACTCAGGTTTAAAAAGTTCAAAACCATCAGTACATTGTCAAAGATGTTCCACTGCGCTAAGTAAATATGCTAAGGATTACAGTGAGCTAACAGTACGATAATCATCTTATATCCAGAGATATGAGAATGTAACTAACTACAGTAATTAAAGCAACAGCGGATATAAAGCAATCTAATATCTTTATATCAGCTGGCAAAGGCTATATATGCAGGATTGGGTGTAGACAAGTATAAGAGAATTTACAGATTCTGTGCAGGTGTTCCAATCAAACAGGAACCGGGACAAGGGTAAAGGCTGCAAGGGTAAAGATATGTCAATTTTGCAAGCTTTTTTATTGTTCCAATATAGCTAAAATAAAAAAAATCAAATTACGAAATAACTTTTTATAGGGTCATAGTAAATAAATATCCTACTGTTTTATGTCTACAGCCCCTATGCAGAATGATCTTTATGGTATAAGACTATAAAACAAATGTTGATCTTGCAGTCATGCTCCCTTCCATCTGCACCCCACTTCTTACATTCAATACTTCACTAAGAAGTAATGAATACCTAAGTGGTGACGTGGCTACAAAATCAGACTAAACTGAGTTTGTTTGTAGGCTTCATAGAAACTGTAGACACAAAATGGTAAGTGATTTTCAGATGACTATTTCGAAAAGTTACTATACTTTTGATTTTAGCTGCATTGGTGCTTTATTGCAGCAATGATGGTCATCATACAGTGATGATAAAGTATGGACGCACTCAAAGAGATCATCATGACGTGGCAGTGTTCTCACCCATTTTGATCAATTTGTTAATTAAGAATCTTCCATTCTTTTTTTTTTTATAATTTTGTTTAACTGTTCTACATCAATGTATAAAATAAGGATGTGCAGTCAATATCTTTTTCTAAAGTTGTGTTGTAATGAAAAGCTTGGCTGTGAAGGTGGAAGCATTGTTTAACAATTGAACCAGTGGTTTTCATCAACCACTATATTTAATACATTTTCAAACTGATCCCCAAAAAAGATTGTTTCTGTGATCATTTCATTATAATATTTTATTTTTATTTAATTCCTAATACTTTTTTTTTAATCTTGTTTATCCTACAGGTCAGAGAACGGTTTCAGGTGAGATATTTTGATTTTGATTTTTTTCATCTGTTTTTAGAATTCTTACAAGGTGAAACATACATATTTATTTATGATATTTACATTTATACCCTCTTTTATACATTGATAGTTTCCATGAAACAAGAGCATTGTGTGTGCCTGCACGGCTATGTTATAATTCATAGAAAATAGGTTCTAATTTGGAAACAACCCTTTGCTAGCCCACCATACCCTATATCAGTGGTCCCCAAGCTATCTTACCTTGAGAGCCACATTCATCTCTGAACGATGGTCATGAGCCACAACCTCCCCCCCCAGAACTGACACCCAGAGACCCCTATTATTGGCATATTGACAACCAAAGTTTAACCACAGAAGGCACCTCTATACTTACATCTAGAGGTTCCCATTTTACCTCCATTATTCAATATTCTTGCATCACGCACAGTCAATACACTTTTGCAATGAGCTTCAACCACCTCTATAACTGTCAGTATCATCCTATCTCAACCTACCATTTTTATCCTACCACTGTCCTCCATCTGCATATGAGCATTCAAATCTGCTCTTCTATGTGGTGCTACTCAGAAAAGTCACCTTCTGAGGACCTTCTCTAATGCACCCAGCTTTCAGACAGCTAAGAGTCATATATCATGGGATTGGAAGCCACATGTGACTCCCAACCATAGGTTGGGGACCTATTCTTTATATAAAGAGGTTATTTGAAACATTGTTTAACAGTTACTTAGTCCTATTTGCCTCTTAAGATATAGTTTGGATAAGTTACCTTGGGAAATATTCTAGCTTTGGATATTATATAGATAGCAACAATCCTTAACTACTCGATTAACATGTAAGTTTATTGTGGTTAGACATCTGTTATATCAATATCCTTTGGAAGTGCATTGAGCTGTAGGTTGGCTTGCTACTAAAGGTGGAAAAAAAACCCTCTTTAAATCTTCTTCCTTAGCAAGTGTGAACGAGCTGAGTGTGACTGGAGTGTAAGTACAAACGGAAGTAAGATTGTTACTTGTTTTTCAATGAATAGGTAATTGGGAATCCTGCAGAAAATACCTGTGTGAATTGCTGTTAGTTGCTGAGTGCTTTTCTACCTGTTTAGTTTTATTGGGCTTTTTAGAACTTATTTTTTCTCTACAGTTTTACAGTCTCTTATTTTACTACCTGTGTGTTTAAGGGTTAACTACATTGCACTTAAATCCTGAAGTGTAGCTATACTCACAAGGGGTTAATTAAGGGTGAGGGGTCATAATTAAGGGTTTATAAGGGGCAGCTGGTTGAGGCATCCAGTCCTTTGGAAGTGCAATGAGCTGTAAGCTGGATTGCTGCTAAAGAGGAAAAAAAACTCTTTAAATCTTCTTCCTTAGCGAGTGTGAACGAGCTGAGTGTGACTGTAGCATAAGTGCAAACGGAAGTAAGTGTGTGACTTGCTTTTCAGTGACTTTGGATTCAGGGAGTTTGGAAGGGAGGAATTTGGACAGAATTGCTTTCTGTATTTTATTAATTCTTTACATTTCTTTTTACTTAACATTTCTGTCTAGTGCAATCCCCATTAGGAAATGAGCTCCATTATTGACAATGCTATCCAGTGTACATCTTGCCACATGTATGCAATCCTTGAACAGCCGGTCGTGGGTGCATTCTGCTGTGCGAGATGTAAGCTCGTTGTGCATTTGGAAGCCCAGGTACTGGATCTAAAAGAGCAGCTGGCAACACTGAGATCCATTGACCATATCGAAATGAGTCTGCTGCTCACTGAGCAGCTGCTCACTGGGGTAGATGTGGGGGAGAGTGGTAGTATGGAGCTGCAGGACAGTGAGGCAGCTAGCTGGGTGACAGTTAGAAGGGGGGTTAGAGGGAAGAGTGCCAGAAAGGCTAGTCCTGATCTGGCACACCCCATAAAGTTTGCAAAGTTGGCGGATGAGGGGGGTGACGGTACAGGGGTAGCACTGCTGCAGCAAGGCATGTCCTCTGAAAGCCGGAGGAGTGTCAGCTCCAGTATGGTGGGAAATAGGATATTTCAGAAACAGAGATCTGTGCTGCTTTACTTAATCAGACGTAAGCTAGCAACCTATGTTTGCGTTTATGACCTCTTTATATTGACCTAATTAATGATATATTTGATGTGTACATTCAATGCCAAGACAAACAAAATAATCACTTGGCATTTATGGTTTTATTTATTTATATTGTGACATATTCCTTGCTGTATTAATCATTCCAGTACTCTTTAGTTAATTGTAAGGATTGATATAGAAATTGTATCAAGAAGTAACAAAAGAGAATTATTATTGTCAATTTAATGATAGTAACAGCTAATATACTGATTATTGCTCTGCTCTCTCCAGGGACAAGGAAGATAAAGACTTTTCATCATGTCGTGTCTTAATATTTCTCTGTTTTTGTATTTTTTTTTTATAAAAAGATTGGGATTCTGTTGAGCAAGATTATGAAAACTTTAATTTCCAAGATTTTGATCCATGTAAGTACTTTTTTGTTACTCATTTGCCATATTTGCAACCATGATTTTGTAGATTGAGATAGATGTATGCAGTATGTACAGATAGAGAGATATATGAATTTCTGATGATGGGGGATATAACACATTAAAAAATCAAACAATTATAAAAACTGCATTTTTGCATTGATTCTTGTAAAACATAGAAAAATTGAGTGAAAGGGGGTAACCCCTTGGATAAGCCATTTTGATCAGATAGGTTCCCTAAGCATAAACTAATTACAATATCTTCTGACTTTGGGTTCCCAGTGATCAGTTGTAATTTGTGGAGATTGTAGCAACACATGTTCAATTTAACTGGAATGGGAGAACTCAGTACTACAATGTCTAGTAAAGGGATTTTCACCATATGTATCTATCACTTATACACAGACTAAGTGTATGTTCACTGGTGGCCCCATAGCTATGATCGCCACAATCACTAGAACAGGGATTTTGGATTCACCATTGCTGCTCCTCATGGTCAGGAGATAGCCATTGAGATTGGATGCTGCCGCTCTACTTGAACCAAAAAGGGCTGATAAGAAAATACACTCAACTTTTATTTTTGCATTGTTTAAACTTCTCACCATGGTCTAGTGAGTGTAGTTGAAAGAATAACACAGGACACTTGTTCTAGCGATTGTGGGGGTCACAATGGTGGGATTCCCAGTAACCATTTATCGCCTATACTGTGGGAACTAAATGACAAACCTATAGAATTCTCTAATAAGGAATTCGGAAATTAGTTTTCTAAATCAGGCCACTACTTTAAGTACTGGAAGCATAAACAGGTGGGAAAACTTTTTGCTAGTTAGCAAAGATCTGGAGATGTATTTTCTAATCATCATCATCTACAGCTAGCTTTATAAAGAGAACCTGTCAACACAATTTAGCAATATAAAGTACAGACATGGCCATACTGAAACTGTTATTCATATTAAATTTATATTTTTGGTGACAAAACTCGCTTTATGGTTCTTGCTTAATCAGCTTTTGAATAGTGATGAGCGAGCATGGTCGCTACTGCTCGGTGCTCGTCCGAGCATCTCACTGCTCGAGATACTCAGAGCTCGCCGAGTATTTCCGGGTTTGCTCTGCGGGAGCTCGGGTCTCCTCCCTGCATGTTTGGCGCTCTTTACAGAGCCAATGAACATGCAGGGATTGTCTGCTACTCACTGTAATGCCGCAGCCATGTTGGTTGTGGCATTACAATGATTGGCTGGCCGCACAGCGTCATCAGGTCTGTATCAGACCTGGCGCCGCCATGCTCGTCACAGTCACTCCGGAATCAGACAGTGTAGGGAGAGGTGCTGCTGAGCTATGGAGAGATTTGCTTGTTTCTAGTTAGTGTAGGTGTACCAAACTATATTAGAGACACATATCCATCTCAACAAACAGTCCTTCTAAGGACGAATCCAACTGCAGAGATATCAGGCAGCAAGTGTATATTGGCAGGCAGGGTATATAGCAGACTGCAGTGAATATAGCATGAGAGGCTCCATTTCAGTTTTGCCTTCTGCTGCTGCTGCTGTTGGATAGTTCTAGAAATAGGCGCAGGTCTCAGGGGCCAGAAATATTTTTTTTTGGATCTTAATCCTCATTATTTGCTTAAAAAGCAATCCAGAGAACACCATTTTTCTAAGCCATTTGCTTGTTCGCACTGCAAAATACAGCCAGGTCCTTTCCATATTACAGCTCTAAAAATCCAGCTATTTAAAACCGTGGTTTATCCATCACAACGATCACATATAATTGCGCTAAAAATACTGTAATTTCTGGTCTCCATTAAAAATTTGTTTCACTGTGTCATTGAAGCTATTGACACCAGTTTGCTGTTCAAAATAGTTACCTACAGGCCAGGTATTTAAAACTGTGTTTTCTCCGTCACACGGATCACATATACGTTTTCAGAAAATACTGCCATTTCTGGCCTCCATTAAAAAAAATTTTCAGTGTGTCAGTGAAGCTATTGACACCAGTTTGCTGTTCAAAATAGTTACCTACAAGCCAGGTATTTAAAACTATGTTTTCTCCGTCACACGGATCACATATACGTTTTCAGAAAATACTGCCATTTCTGGCCTCCATTAAAAAATTTTTTCAGTGTGTCAGTTAAGCTATTGACACCAGTTTGCTGTTCAAAATAGTTACCTACAGGCCAGGTATTTAAAACTGTGGTTTGTCCATTGCACGGATCACATATACATTTTCAGAAAATAGTGCCATTTCTGGCCTCCATTAAAAAAAAATTTCAGTGTGTCAGTGAAGCTATTGACACCAGTTTGCTGTTCAAAATAGTTACCTACAGGCCAGGTATTTAAAACTGTGGTTTGTCCGTCACACAGATCACATATAAGTTCACTCCAAGTTCAGTCATTTGTAGTGAGCGTGGAAGATATTGTCCTCCATTTAAAATGGACAAGGCACGTGGCAAGGGACGGGGAACTGGATGTGATGGTGATGGTGCATGCAGAGGCCGAGGCTGTGGGCAAGCTGAAATTGTGCCACAACAAACACCCACATCTTTTTGCTTAACCTTCCTGTCCCAATTAATAGGGGACCGCAGAACACCACTATTGAACACAGAGCAGTGTGAAAAAGTTATTGGTTGGATAGCAGATAATGCTTCTAGTCACTTAGCCACCACCACCACCACCTTGTCTTCCACACGGTCAAGTCTCAGTAGCTGTGTCTGGACCGCATATTCCTCACCCTGAACCTTCTTCCTCCCACCATGCCGAGTGCCCAGAGACAACTGATCCCACACTTGGACACTCCGAAGAGCTGTTCACTTTTCCATTTATAGATTCGGGCCTCTCACTCGTTCCACTTGAAGTAGGACAAGAGGAGATCGTATGTAGCGATACCCAAATATTTCAGCAACCATGGTCACACGAAGGCGACGGTGGGAAAGTGTCAGAAGAGGTGGACGATGATGAGACACAATTGCCAGAAAGTGAGGAAGAGGACCAGGGTGCGGAAGTGGAAGACGAGGTGGTGGATGATATAGTAACTGACCTAACCTGGCAGGAGGACATGCAGAGCGACGAGAGCAGCACACAGGGGGAGGGAGGCAGAGCACCCCAATAGGCAGGAAGAAGCAGTGCGGTGGCCGCAGACTGAAGGTAGGCAACCGTTCCCCGTAACACCAACACAAAGGAAGTTGCCAGTACAACTGTTAGGTCTTCCTGAGTCTGGTTGTTTTTTACAAACTCTCCGATAACCCCAAAAAGGCCATTTGAACCACCTGCCAGGCCAGCATCAGCAGGAGTGGCAAAACTACCAGCCTGACCATAACCAGCATGATCAGACACATGGCAGCAAAGCACCCGACTTTGTGGGCCGAACCCCAGGGTCCAGGAACAGTGTCTGTGGGTGGCACCACTGCTTCTTCCGCTGTTGTGCGTGCAAGCCAATCCCCTTTTCATGGTGCATGATAAATGCCTCCTGCCCTGCACCTGTCATTGCACACTCTCAAGTAACAGCATCAGGAAGCACATTCACGTCCTTGTCCCAGCGCAGCGTTCAGTTTTCAATATCTCAGTACTTGGAACACAAGCGCAAATATGCAGCCAACGCCCCACAGGCCACACTACTAAATTCCCACATTTCGTGACTGCTTGCGCTCGAAATGTTGCCTTTTAGGCTTGTGGAGACGGAAGCATTCCGCAACCTGATGGCGGCGGCCGTTCCTAGGTACTTGGTCCCCAGCCTCCACTATTTCTGCCGGTGTGCCATCCCCGCATTACACAAGCACATGTCAAAAAAACATTAGCTGTGCCATCAGCAACGCAATTACCAGGAAAGTCCACCTAATCACGGACATATGAACAAGTGCTTGTGGGCAGGGACAGTACATCTTGCTGACGGCACACTGGGTTAACTTAGTCGAAGCCGGGACCCAGTCGGACCTTGGAACAGAACACGTCCTCCCGACGCCAAGGATCGCAGGCCCTAGGTAAATTAGGGTTGCCCCCATAGTCTATAGCTCCTGCACCTCATCCTCCTCAGCCTCCTCCTCCTCTTCAGCCTCCATCTCCAAAATTACCACATCAGTCACAAGCTGGAAGCACTGCAGCACTGCCTCGGCCAAGCAGCAACAGGCTGTGTTGAAGCTAATATGCTTAGGTGACAAACCGCACAATGCTGAAGAGTTGTGGACAGCTCTGACAGAGCAGGCAGATCTGTGGCTCACACCACTGAACCTACAGCCAGGCATGGTTGTGTGTGACAATGGCCGGAACCTCGTGGTGGCTCTGAGGCGAGACGAGCTCACACACATACCATGCCTGGCCCATGTGCTTAAACTCGTGGTTCAGTGATTTCTCAAGTCCAACCCGGAGCTGCCAGATCTGCTTGTTAAAGTACGCTGCCTGTATGCCCATTTTAGAAAGTCACCTACAGCTTCCGCCGCCCTTGCCATGTTTCTGCAGCATTTGCAGCTTTCGGCTCACAGACTGGTGTGTGATATCCCCAAGTGTTGGAACTCTACACTGCAGATATTGGGAAGGGTTTCTGAGCAGAAGAGGGCAGTTGTTGAGTACCAGCATCAACAAGGCCGTCGGTATTCAGTTCAGACTCCACACATAAGACCTCAGGAGTGGACATGAATGTCAGACATATGCATCATCCTCCAAAACTTTGAGGACTCCACCAAGATGGTGAGCGGAGATGATGCCATAATTAGCGTCACCATCCCGCTTCTCTGTCTTCTGAAACGCTCTCTGCTCACAATCAAAGAGGATGCATTGCAGGCGGAGCATGATGAGATGGAGCAAGGCACCATACAGGGTGATGACAAGCAGCCCAGCCTCATCTCATCCCAATGTGGATTGGGTGACAATGAGGAAGAGGAAGAGGAAGAACAGGAGCTAGGTTCATGCGCTATAGACGGTATAACCTGCACAACTGTCATACTGTCTGTTCAACGTGGATGGCCTGAGGACAGAGAGGAGGAGGAGGAGGGGAGCATGGTCACTCGTCCTCTTGGTGAGGACACGGAAGTCTTGCCTGTTAGCAGTCTGTCACGCATGGCTGAGTTTATGTTACGCTGCCTTTCCCATGACCCTTGAGTTGAGTTTTTGGCAGCCCTTGCAGTCACTGCGTACGCAATAACAGTATCGGAGACGTACTCGTTAATAATGGGAACAACAAAGCATAGCCAGCTGATGGCTCTCTAACAATAGCGAGGGCCGACGGCTGGCCTTTTAAGAATAGTAAGGTCCGCCTGATGGCCCTATAAAAATAAGCTTTGTGACTTTCAGAGTCCGTCCATCATAAATGAAACAGGATTTGTCTGATGATGTGTCACACACCACATGGCCAGATAAGGTTGTAAAATGTTAAAATGACATTTCCCGGTGAATGCATTTGTCTTAAAAAATAACGTAAAAAAAAAAAAGTAGGATCTTTCTTTAGTATAAAAAACAGAGTCACGAAAGTAATCTCAATGTAATCATATTATTCAGCTCCTGCACCTCCTCCTCCATCTCTGAAATTACCACATCAGTCTCAAGCTGAAAGCACTGCCTTGGCCAAGCAGCTGAAGATAACATGCTTAATGCTTTTCGACAATCCACCCAGCGCTGCAGAGTTGTTGAAAGCTGTAACACAGCAGCCTGATCTGTGGCTCTCACCACTGAACATACAGCCAGGCATGGTATGTGTGACAATGAGCGGAACCTGGTGGAAATGACAACCGGAGTAGATACGGTTTCCCTCTATGCCAGTCCTTTCACCGAGCTAAAGAATATGGCTGTGGTGAAATACAACTCCCACTGAGAAGCTGTTTCAGATTGAAAAACATTGGTCCCACCAGAGGATTTGATTCTGAGGGCTCACCTTTCTCCTCCGTTCAAGAGCCCCATAGCAGCTGCAAAGTTAGCGCTATCATGAACTCTCCTAATGTAGAAGCCAGGCCACACCAGAGGATTCTCTGGTGGGACCGTCCAACCCTGCTGAGAAGCAGTCCTGGCTAAGAAAAGTGTGTGGGAAGGTTCCCGGACACTCTATGGCTGCTTTTTTACTGAGGTGGAAACCCACGCAAACATGGCGAGAACATACAAAATCCTTGCAGATGTTGTCCTTGCTGGGATTTGAACCCAGGATCTCAGTGCTGCAAGGCTTCAGTGCTAACCAGTGCTGCTGTTCACCCTCTGATATCAAATAGGCTGGAGAAACTTGCACCTACTGCCACTCTACGTTCAGCTCCTTTGTGAGAAACTAATGTATTTGGGCAGCCACTCAGTCTACCAAATAAAATTCCCGAGAAGGAAATTGGGGATGGCTTCGCTACTGGTACTGTTTGCAGTGCTAATACCATGACATTGTACCATAGTTTACTGGAAATTTTCCAGGCTGGTAGCAGGCAAGCAGATTCCCACAGAAAAGTGCCAGCAGTAATGTTCAGGGACCCGCGCTTGTAGAAGGCGGAGACGATACCGGGAGAAATAATGGCAGCTGGGGACCGATTATGGACACCCAGCTGCCGCCGGCATGAGGTCGTGAAAAGCTTCTGCCTCCACAAGCCTAAAAGGCCACATTTCAAGTGCAAGCAGCTGCCCAGAAATCTAATTTAGTATTGAGGCCTGTGGGTGGGTGGCTGGCTGCATACTTGTGCTTGCATTCCAAGTAACAGAAAACTAAGCAGATGGTGGTCTCTATCATCATCATGGCCTCACCTCGGCACTATGAACTCTCCTGAAGGAGAAGCCAGGGCCCACCGGAGGAGTTTACGGTTCTCTGGTAGGCCCGTCCAACCCTGCCAAGAAGCAGCCCTGGCTAAGAAAGGTGTGTGGGCAGGTTCCAGGACACTCTATGGCTGCTTTTTTAATGTGGATTGGACGTGCTTATGCAAGTTATTTCTCAAACCGCATTGCAGATCAGGCCATTGCCCAACTCTCCAGTCATGAAATTAAAGGCGCAAAGAAAAATGTTTGTGTGTTGAAACACCACCGACAAGTGCGAGCTGATGTTGGACGGGCTGCCATTGCTTCTGCAACAAGCTGCATTAGAGGACTTCCTGGGAGAAATGACACCCAAAGTAGATACAGTTTCCCTCTATGGCAGTCCTTTCACTGAGATAAAGAATATGGCTGTGGTGAAATACAACTCTCAGCAAAAAAAGCTGTGGACTGGCTCTGTACCGTCCCTGGCCACATTCACTTGACCACGTGTTTGTGGTTAGGTGGTTTTTCCCAGTAAGTGCACTGGGGAGGGAACGGGTAATGTTGTGTGACCCGTGCTTGTGGAAGGCGGAGACGATACTGGGAGAAATAGTGGTGGCTGGGGACCAAGCATGGACATCCAGCCGCCACCACCATGAGGTTGTGAAAAGTTTCCGCCTCCATGAGCCTAAAAGGCCACATTTCAAGTGCAAGCAGCTGCCCAGAAATCTGGCAGTTTAGTATTGCGGCCTGTGGGTGGGTAGCTGGCTGCATACTTGCGCTTGCATTCCAAGTAACAGAAAACTAAGCAGATGGTGGCCTCTATCATCATCATGGCCTCACCTCGGCACTATGAACTCTACTAAAGGAGAAGCCAGCGCCCACCAGAGGAGTCTCCGGTTCTCTGGTGGGCCCATCCAACCCTGACGAGAAGCAACCCTGGCTAAGAAAAGTGTGTGGGAACGTTCCTGGACACTCTATGGCTGCATTTTTATTGTTGACTGGCTCTGTACCATCCTTGGCCACATACACCTGTTCACGTGTTTGTGGTTAGGCGGTCCTTCCCAGTAAGTGCACTGGGGAGAGCATGGGTAATGTTGTGGGATCCGTGCTTGTTGAAGGCAGAGACGATACCGGGAGAAATAGTGGCGGCTGGGGACTGAGCATGGACACCGGCCGCCGCCGGCATGTGGTTGTGAAAAGCTTCTGCCTCCACGAGCCTAAAAGGCCACATTTCAAGTGAAAGCAGCTTTAGAGGAATTCCTGGGAGAAATGACAGCTGAAGTAGATATTGTTTCCCAAGTCCTTTCACCAAGCTAAAGAATATGGCTGTGGTGAAATACAACTCTCAGCAAAAAAAAGCTGTGGACTGGCTCCGTACCATCCCTGGCCACATTCACCTGTCCACGTATTTGTGATTAGGCTGTCCTTCCCAGTAAGTAAACTGGGGAGGGCACGGGTAATGTTGCAGTGGTGGCTGGGAACCGAGTATGAATACCTGGTCGCCGCCGCCATAAGGTTGTAGACAGCTTCCGCCTCCACGAGCCTAAAAGGCCACATTTCAAGTGCAAGCAGCTGTCAAAAGTTTGGCAGTATAGTATTGCAGCCTGTGAGTGGGTGGCTGGCTGCATACTTGCGCTTGCATTCCAAGGAATGGAGTAGGGACAACTGAACGCTGCACTGGGACAAGGACGTAAAAGGTGTCTGCAACGACAGGTGCATGGCGGGAGGCATCTTCGCATGCGTCAAGGATCACTTATGATGGGCACACTTTTAGGCAGTAACCTGGGAGTCAGAGGTGCTTCCAGGGGTCTTCCCCATGCTGTTCCCATGTCTTTTCAGCACTGTATGCATGTGTCTGATGATGTGTCACACACCACATGTCCAGATAAGGTTGTAAAATGTTAAAATCACATTTCCCAGTGAATGCATTTGTCTTGGTTGAAAGCAATGCAAAAGTGCAAAAATGCATCAAAAACGCTACGTGTGAACATAGCCCAATGTGTGGAGGAGTATTTTTGGTTTTGGTTATTTATTTTGCCTTGTATACAAGTCATTACCCTGGAAAGGATGTTCCTTAACATATTTCCCAGGAAAATCCATTTTGGATTCATTTTTGTATGTTTTATTGTGAGTCCATAAAAGTGGCGTAATACCTCTGACAACGTTGATGACAGCAGTGACCTGGGAGTCAGAAATGCTTCCCGGGGTCGTCCTCATGGTGTTCCCATGTCATTTGAGCACTGTTCCCATTGATTTGGGCAATTTTTAGGACCTCTGCAGACCGCGGGGGGGTGCCACCTGAAAAATGCTTGAGTTTCCCATAGACTTACTTTGGGCTCGTTGCACCCGAGCATTCCAATTTGCTCGACCCGAGCATAGAGCATCCGAGCATTTTAGTGCTCGCCCATCACTACTTTTGAAGCTTTCCTCTAATGAGATTTCGGAGCACAGGGGCTGGACTATGGGTAGGGTCATTTCCTCCTGCCCTTCACCTGCCTCCTGTTTGAAATTTCACACAGATTGATATATTGGTTGAATGATGTCATCAATTTAAAACAGGAAGCAGGTCACTGAATTATCAGTGACCTGTCATTAAAACACAGGAGGCAGGTGGAGGGACCAAGGCAGAAGTGGAACACCCTACCGACACTACTGCCCTTGTGCACCGAAATCTCATTAGAGGAAAACTTGAAACGCTGATTAAACAGGAAGCATAAAGCGTATCTCTTCACCAAAGGTATCAAATTAATAAGTATAACAGTGTCTGTACTTTACATTGTTAAATCATGCTGACAGGTTCATTTCATATTGACCATTAAATGCAGATTTTGGCTGACCGAAAAGTCATGCTTATACTATCTTCTCCTACCTGTCAGAGTTTTTTATTGATGCCAACATTATGAATACCACATTAATGCATATTTCTGTCCAAAACTTAATCTACCATGTTGGCTGTGTTACTTGAAAAATCATTCATGTCAAACGACAAATCTAAAGCCTCCATGAACATCCTTCACAGATCGAATGGAAGTTTGAAATCTATAGTGTATGGTCATCTTTACGTGTAGGATCAATTACAATACCATACATAGATGTAGGTATATACCATAATGGTTAAAGATGAGCAATGTAGATGAGCAATGTATTATGGCGCAGTCAGGTGAACTGGCCGGCGGCCTCCAGAGCTGAGCGTGATAGCTGAATAGAAATCCATGCTGTCACGTTTGAGTCAGGAGAGCTGCCGGCCAGTCCGAGCATTGCGATGCGATCCTCATCTGTTCTATACAGCTGTCTGACTGCGCCCTTAGAAATAAGACAACAATTAAATACTCAAACTGTTTAATACTTATTATTGATAATGCCAATGCATGTCGTCTTTTTAGCTGACATGCAGCAGACAGTAGACCCAGTAGATGAAGATGATGAAGACGTACAGCAACAGTCTGGTGAGAAATTATCACATACCCCATTGCATGCATGTATACATTAATTAATGATCACGTTGTTCCTTTATTTCTTTGCCTTGTCATTTTTAGATTGTATCACTTATCAACTAACTATATGATACTTTTTTTTTTACAGATGGAGGTCCTTCGCGAGTGAACATCATCGCATCGCCTCCTCCGGTTTACCGAAGTAAGTGAAAAAGTAAAGTAGGTAGAAATCCTATTGTGAATTGTGAAAAATCTATCCTATAATATTCTAATATTCTATCAACTACTTTATATCCATAGGTCTGAATCCATCTCACAACCAAAAAATTTGCAGCACCTTTGGTAACCACAACTACAAAACCTTTGATGGAGACATCTTCCATTTTAAAGGCCATTGCAGTTACCAGTTTGCTCGTCACTGCAAGACCAATTATGAGGATTTTTTTGTGGGAATCAAACGTGAGGTCGGGGAAACTGCTATCTTTGGCATTTACCTGAAAATAGATGGTGTTGATATTTCTTTGACGAAGGAGACTGTGATTGTGAACAATGAAGTGTAAGTAATTGATTTAATTATTAATATTATTATTTATCATCAAGTCGAATGAAGAAATGGAAAATTAGAAAGTAAATTAAGAATCTAATCTATCCAACCCTTCTCTACCTTTCACTTATATTTTTATTATTGTATTGTGGTATTATATAAATATATTTTTTGGAAGGTTTAGGCATTAAATCACTTATAGGAAAAACTCCTATACAGCATTTTGCACTTGTTATTTTGTGTGAGCAACTAAATGTGAATGAATTTTGAAATGTTATACTATATAATGCATTTCATTCCTTCACAGTGTGGTTGAGCTGCCATTCAGTAATGGTGGAACCCAAATCTTCAAGACTGGTTCGTACAAAACAGTTAGTTCTAAAATTGGCTTTGTATTGGTCTGGAATGAAGAAGACGCCGTCACGGTAATAAAACAAAAGGCTTACCCATTCCTATATTTAGGAGTTTTTAATACTGTATTATTATTATACATTTTTTCATGATTAGTTTTACTTACTGTACATTACTTTTAGCTGCATTAAAGCACCACTCAAGTTTTTTTTTTCATTTCTTCACTGGAGTGGTGCCACTAATTTAAGTTTCCTGACCCCAGTATCATACTTACCAGATGTCATCTTCAGCTCTTCCTGGCTCCACTCCTGTCCTACATCACCATCTTGCGACTATAACATCTGACTAACCGGAAGTCAGAAGTAACGGTCACAAGCTCTCAGTGTAAGTCTAGGAAACCCTCATCCGGGCCTTATTCTGGCTCTCATAGATTTACATTGAGTTGTGACTTCCGAAAAAAGAGGAAGACAGTGACTGGTTAGTATATTACAAGGGGAAGGGAACTTAAATTGGTGGCATCACTCCACCGCTGCAATAAAAGAATGGAATGGTGCTTTAACTTCCTATTAAAATTCCTTTCTGTTACCAAGAATGGTGGCATATTTATTCTTATAGTTTGTTGCTCATTGCCTATGCTACTGGCTATCACCATCAGTGGTGACTGGTTTCCTATGCAAGGAATGCAATATTGGATCCAGCCAGCTTCATTGCCCCTGCGCTCTTCCAAATGCTGCACAGGCAAAGCTGCTGCTGCTTGCAGCACCGATGAGTGTGCAGCTTGGACTAGCATCTCAACCAACCTGCTGTCCAACTTTCAATCTTCAGAAGCTACCCCAAGCAAGCAAACATCTCGTAGGGTGAAGAGCTATGCTTTCCTGAAAGTAAAAGATAAGAAAACCAACTTGAGACCAGTTTGGTAGTCATAATGAAAAAATTAAACACTGACTATAATTAAAAGAAAGTCACACTATCAATATAAAAAAGTATAGAACCAGTTAGACTTAGGAACTCTGTGTGACAGAATCTTTGATGACTTTCTCCAAACATTTAATATTGCATTACATCTGCTAAATTATTTAAAATGAATCACAGATTACGGGATTTCTTCTACATTCCTTCAGTCGTCTAATTTACTAAATTACGTCGTTAACAATTCACAAATTTTCCACTTTGTAGCTGGAATTGAGTTCAAAATACGCCAACCAAACCTGTGGTCTTTGTGGTGACTATAATGGAATTCCAATGTACAATGAGTTTATCATGAATAGTAAGTACAATACAGATATTGAATAGATATGATGTTTACTATATGTACTAGAAAGCTAAATTCACCTTTTCTTTAGATGCCCATCTGACTAATCATCAATATGGAAACCTTCAAAAATATCATAACCCAGAAGAAGAAAAATGTGAAGATCTTAAGGAAGAAGCAGATACAAAATGCTCTAGGGATGTAAGTTTCTATACTTTTTAGTGTTTTCTGACAATTAAAACAGAATAATGTATTTAAAGTTATTTTTAATGTCTTATGGTGGAAATATCCTTTAAATGATGTAAAAGAATAGCAGCCAATCAGGTTTAAACTTTTTATCAGTTGAATAAAGGTTGATTCATATAATTATTACATATAGAGGGAAATTTACTAAGCTAAATATGTCAATTTGCAGTGTACATGCTTTGTGCCACACATACAGTATGTATATATATATATTTTTTTTTGCACCTCATCAGACAATGGGCAAGAGCAAAGAACATGGGTGGCACCAGAGTTCAAATTCTCTTCCTTTTTGAATAGACAATTTGCATATTTAATTTTCCAGAGGAGCATTGCAATGTCTATAACTCTCCTTACACTGGCATGCCACTCTCCACAAAAAGAGACATTACCCCTTAGATCTCAGTCAGAATCTTCTCATACAGCTCATGTTTTGCACTGATGAGGGGCAATACCCTGAAACAAGTCTGCAACTTGAGATTCTGGTTTGCCTTTTATTTTAAGTCATGTGGCAAGGCTTGTTAAAAGGTTGATTTTGACTTTTAGGATTGCTACTTCCAATAAGTGACGCTAGAGCTCAAGTCCTCTTCTTCTCTGAAGAGGCAATTTGCATAGTAAGAATGTGCATGGTTTAAAAAATGACAAACTGTGCAAAAATTTTGTCTCAAAAATCAGTCTAGGCAGGTCATCAATGATGTGGTCTAAACTAGACAAAAGTACCTTAATATGCTATTCATTATACAGTCTGAACCACAGTGATACATTTATTTATATATACAGTATATGTTTAATAGAAGTGTAAAATGTGAAATTACATTGTTTTCCCATGATATAGACTGAGATATCTCCCATTTTTATGTCCCATAGAAAAAAATCTGTACATCTGTTTTGACTGGTGCACCTTTTCGCGAGTGCAATAAAAAAGTGGACGTTTGGAAATACATTGCACTCTGCGAGAATGATATGTGCAGATGCACCGAAAATACAACATGGACCTGTCTTTGTAACATCTTTACTGCGTATTCAAGAGAGTGTACTCATGCTGGTAGTGAACCAAAGAACTGGAGAAGTTCTAAATTATGCCGTAAGTCAGAATATACTAAAATCAGCATTCTTGTTTTTTAGGACTCAATACGTTTTATAGTTCGCAAGCATATATTTTGTTTAGTTATTCTGAGTATCTGGTGGCACAAGAAATGTCAATGGTCATCTGTGTGAATCAAACAATGAGAAAACCACACTAGGGGCAAGTGACTGGCTTTAAATATGGACATCTTTGCTCCAAATGTGGACTTTAGGGACAGATTATTACATTAGACCTTGGTTGCACTGGAGGATCCGCTGGTGACCCAGACTATATGGTGATAGAGTTTTGCTCAAAGCTTGGCCTGCACACAAATCTAATAATTCAGAGTAGTGATTGCTATCCCATGATTCATTCTTCCCTCATCATGAAGTTTTACAAGAGTTGTAAGGTTGTAGGATAGAGACCAATGAATATGAAAGATGATAGGCAACTTTCCCTTCCTGAATTCAATTCAATTGCATAATTTAATAAATGTATGGATATGGGGGTTATCAAACCTTGTGGCATAACAGGGCTACATATGCATATGATGGTGCACTGCAGTACGACATCAGGAATTATCCAAGAAATAACATGCCAATTCTGTAATTTTTAGCTCGGAAATGTGCATACAATCTACAATTCAAGGAGTGTGGCACTGCCTGTCCAGACACATGTAGTAACCCTGAACATTCTTCGGTCTGTGATGATCACTGCACAGATGGCTGTGTTTGCCCTGCAGGTAACATACTGTAGTTTTCCATATTTTTCTACATGACACTGACCCACCGGGTATATCAGCCTCTACAAATAGTTCTATCATTTGAAGCCTTTTTTTCATTTTTAAGGAATGGTGTTTGATGATATCAGAAAAACAGGTTGTATTCCAAAGGAGCAATGCGCCTGCACCCACAATGGAGATGTTTACCCATCAGGGGCAGGATATTCCGAGAAATGTCAAGACTGGTAACTACTACTAGATTACCTACCTTTACTATAAAGCCTAGGTTCTCAACCTATGGGACATTTACATCAGGGCCTACACGACATGTCTCAACTGGTATGCTCACAGCTTTTATCTTCATTTTTAGAATAATTATTGAATATTGCCTAACCAAGTTCAACAAATCGCTAAAATTGAGTCTTTATTAAAATATCCTTCTATACAATATTAAAGGGAACAATATTTTTGGATTACAAAATTATTGTGCTTCTGATTTTAATTTTCTTTAACAGCAAATGCAATGGAGGGAAGTGGAGCTGTGTGAAAAAAGCATGCCTTGGTGTTTGCGCCCTTGAAGGAGGTTCTCACATCACCACTTTTGATAAAACCCGCTACAACTTCCACGGAGACTGTACATACACACTAATTAAGGTATTAAACAAGGACATGTCACAGAATCAATAAATATACTAGAAAGTACATTAACAGGAGATGGAGATAATGCACTCATTCATGGATGAAGCCAACAGGACATTGAACATTGAAATCCATTATGGCTGCGTTCACACTTGCGTTTTGATATTCTGTTCGGCTGTTACATATTAATTACAAACTGAATTAATCTCTATTTTCAATAATTATGTAGATTATTTCTGTTTGCTTTTTCCTAAAAAATGAAAATTAAATGTCAAACCTTGTGATTGTAGCCTTAGCCAAGCTGTTACGGCTATAATGTAAAATGAGCAATGCAATTTCGAAACCAAAGGTCAAAAGAGACTATTTGCGCATAGTGATAAAAGTGGAATATATGTATTATAACACACACATACAGTATATAGCACTGCGTATCCAAGTTTATTAAGATCTTATAGGATCAATAGACTAAACTAAAAACATATAGTAGATACGCCAACCTGTGAGTACATAAGAGTCTTTAGGCCAACTTTTCTTGTTCAAAGGCTGTGAGGCACCGTTCGCTCTAGTCCTGTAACTCCAATAAGGCCAAAAAGATGCCCTAAGTCCTTCAGTAGTGCTCTGGCTGGGGAATTACTCATAAAATAACTTTGATTAGTGGTTATTTTGATTTTACAATGGACAAAAGAGAATTATGAAGCTTAGAAAGCTGTGACAACCAAAGACTTACTATATAGGAAGCCAATGCCACTGCCATGGAGTGTAAAAAAAGGTATTTTCATCCCAAATTGGACTTAATCATATGTTCATAAACAGCAAAACTTCTTCCTCTTCATAGGTTCTAACATATTAGAAAAGAAAATTGGGGGAAAATGAGATAGGATGCAAAAGTGACACTTCTGTCTTGAGATTGTGGATTTGTGGGAACAATATTAGGAAAAGGGCACTACTTTCCTAAGATGGTGAATGTAGTAGCCTAAACCGGCATTAAAGAAATGTCCTAAATTTGATTTTTGTAATAAGAGTGCTGACCCTTCCTTGCACTAATATGCCTTCTATCTAAATATCAACCTTTTACAAAATCGGATTCATGTCAAGTGTGTGATACTCTTGAGTTTATATGATAATATGAGAAATAACTTTCACCAACTTTGTCTCTTATTTCTAGACACGTGACTCCAACCTGTTTAGTGTTTTTGCAGAACTTTACAAATGTGGGACTACAGATACACAGACTTGCCTTAAGAGCATTAGTCTTAGTTTGAATGGCGGAAAGGAGGTAAGTACGGCACCTGCAGAAATAAGAAACCCTACCTGAATTGGAAAATGTAGACTTTATTGCAATTTTATTCAGGATTTAACTCAGTATGTAATCTTCCTCTTCAGATTATCACTGTGGAGAAATGTGGAAGTATGCATTTTAACAATAAGTCCACCCAAATGCCACACGAAACCGGTATGTGGGATAGGTAAACCTGTGGGTCAACTGAAAACTGCCATTTGTCATTCCCTATAATGTACATTTCTTTTGTATTCACAGCCAGTGCTTACATCTTCAGCTCATCAACTTTTTACATCATGATACAAGCTAAGAACAAGGAGTTTCAGGTCAAAGTTCAATTGAAGCCCACCATGCAAGCTTATGTATACTCTGATCCAAAACACATGAACAAAATTTGGGGTAAGACCACTTAGGTTTGTTTTGTGCAATGATCAAGATGATCATTGATTGGAATTTGCTTATTGATGTTTGCCTAACTATTCCATGATGCCCACCTGGTAAAATAATTCTGTAAAGAGTCGATAACTGTTTTTTAAGTAAACTGATGTCTTTGCAGGTCTTTGCGGCAACTTCAATGAAATTCAAGCCGATGATTTTGAATCTCCTGCTGGAGTTAGAGAAGGCACTGGATCATCATTTGGTAACTTGTGGAAGACTCGAGCTGACTGTCCAAATGTAAGAAACAACTTTGAAGATCCATGTTCCCTCATGGGTCAAAACGGTGAGTGACTTGAAATAATGAAAATAAATACTAATAACATAGCACAACAACACAATTGACAATTGTTCTAGAAAATGATGATAATACGGTCTAACACTATGATGGATGTGTGAGTATTTGGTATCCATTGTCTGAAGACATTTCAAAGGTACTTCTCACTAGCTAAATGAACTGCGCATTTTGCTTTTAGAACAATATGCATCTCACCATTGCGATTTGTTGCTGGCTAGTGATGGACCATTTGCCAGCGGCCACAAGACTGTTGACCCCGAACCCTATCATAAGGTAAAACTACAAATTTTATGACATACAATGTAATAATTCCAGATTAGAAATCACAATCAGTTTCATCTTTTTTTTTTTAAATAAAGGTGGTAAACCATTAAAAAAGCCATCAAAGTAATTACTTCCGTACCTAGAAATCCTCAGAAGATCGAGATTTATATCTACATTTACAACATTATAATTTTCATACTGATTTTGGGAATCTCTCAACAGAACTGCATGTTTGATGCCTGCAACTGTGATAACAAAAAAGAAGACTGCATGTGCTCTGCTATCTCATCCTATGTTAGCGCCTGTTCAAGAGAAGGAGTTGTCTTACGTGGATGGAGAACACAGATTTGCCGTAAGTTTTACAAAGTAGCACAACATATTTTTCTTGCAAATTTCTTGTAGTCCTTATCACAAAAGAAAAGATTTAGAGAAATTAATATATGCTAATATTGCTAAACAATGCTAATATTTTTTTATTGGAATGCTTTACCCTTAGAATCATACACAACCACCTGCAAGCCTGGTCATAAGTATAGCGACAATATCAGTACTTGCATGCCTAGCTGTCGTGCTCTCAGTGAACGCGATGCCACCTGTGAATATGATATTGGCATTCTTGATGGTTGCATTTGTGAAGATGGAAAATACCAAGATGGCAATGGAAATTGCGTTCTCCTTGCTGAGTGCCCTTGTTACAAAAAGGGAACTAACATGTCACCTGGAGAAGTCATTTCTGAAAATGGGGCAATATGGTAAGATCTTACTCTCAACTTCAAACCCTCAGAGTACAAGGAACCAGTATTAAATCTCATCACTCTCATTTACCTAATGGGAGATCACAAGACATTTAGTTACATATTACTGTAGTTGTATTTCTAATAATTCTGGAGCATCGTTGGTAATAGGAATTGTTATTTTTTTCCCTGTATTTTTGCAGCACCTGCACAAATGGAAAAATAGACTGTGTGGGCGAAAATCCTGTGGAGCAAAAAGGTAATGTAAGCTTTGCTGGCTTCTGTATGAATTGTTTTAGTATGTATCAGAAATATTCTGTTCACATTTTCTATGTGGTTCCACTGGGGTTGTCACCAGGCCTTAAGTGGCAAGAATAGCACAGGTTACCAAATGCTAATACCCTAAAATAAATCAAGGTCACCAGCATCTGTTTGGAGAATTGATCCATTACTCTTTAGTAATTACTTTATTGTAGGGAAGAAACATAATGAAATAAACTAATCCTTTCTACATAGTAAGCATAATTTTAAATCAATAGCACACCTGAAAATAAACCATTTTGTAATATATCTTATCGGAGATATCTTCTTCTTTCTCCTCCAGGACTGATCTTTCATTCTCAATTCATAGGTAAAATGTGAAAAATCTGTATTCGGTGAAGACAGATTTTCCCATTACTGAGATAGGAGATGACAGTTGGTGGTTTTAAAATTCTATGGGTAGATGGAGGAGGTAGAAGCAGACAGACATTCTGCTGCAAGTTTTCCGGAAATGTCAGCTACAGCTTCCCATAGAACTTTATGAGCACCAGCTGTCATCTCCTATCTCAGCAATGAGAAAGGATATATTCACTGAAGACAGATTTTATCCATAAATTGAGAATATTGGAAGCAAATGATCAGTGCAAGTAGCTTGTATGTTCTCCTTGTGTTTGCATGTGTTCTCCGCTTTTCTACCACATTCCAAAGACATACTGATAGGAAATTTAGATTGTGAGCCCCATTAGGGACAGCGATAACAATGTCAGTAAAGTGCTGCGGAATATTATGGCGCTATAAAAGCAAAGCATAATAAAAAAAAAAATCAATCCAGATGGAGAAAGAAGCACTTTTTTTCTAATAAGATACAACGTTTTTAACTTTCATGTGCACTATTGATTTATGAAAAAAAAAATTAAAACGATGGCTACTCTTTAAAAGCTTTCATATATTATTTAATAATCAGATTGCCAATATTGATTCTACCAATCCATTTGTTATTTTCATTATTTTCTGCTAATAATACCTAGTAATTACTATTTGTTCTTACTAAGTCTCTCAATATTCCGTTATTCTAGATTTCTAGGTAACTGTAGTCATCCATTTGTGTACCATTACAATATATTTCTTTCCTCAGTATGTGATTACCCGAAGGTCTACTTCGATTGTGACAATGCCACCGCAGGTGCTAAAGGCTCAGAGTGTCAGAAAAGTTGTTCAACCTTTGATAACGACTGTGTAAGTTGCTATAAATTCTTTATATTTGAAAAGGTTTTTGATGGCTAAAAAAAATTGGTGGTCTATCCTGACGGTGAGCTGCCAGTGCATGATCAGTTTGGGTCCTACCACCATTGTCTACTTCTCCAGAAAAATCATTATTCTTTTTCATGATATATATCTGAGATGCAGCTCAACTCCATAAAGTTCCAGGTTGTTTGATCTTTTTTTTCCTTAATATTTTACAGCATAGCTCTGGTTGTGTATCTGGCTGTGTATGTCCTGAAGGATTGTTTTTTGATGAGGGAAGAGACTTATGTATTTCTGAAGAAAAATGCTCTTGTCAACTCAATGGTGATTACTATTTACCAGGAGACACAGTCCAGGTCAAATGTAACACTTGGTAAGATACTCAAGACCATGTTGGCTTTGCTTTTTTGACCTTTTAGCTTTTTGAACTTTTTAAAGGTTATTTTTGTTTTTATCTAATTGTGACCTTATTGTACAGTACCTGTAAGAACAGAAAGTGGACCTGTACCACAGAAACATGCCTGGGGACTTGTGCCGTGTATGGAGATGGACACTACCTTACCTTTGATAGCAGAAGATATCGCTTCAATGGAAATTGCAAATATACCTTGGTTCAGGTACATGTTTTATTTGTATTTTTTTTGTTTGCAGGTATAATAATCACACTGCTATCTCACAATTTATTTCTCTGCGTATTTCTAGGATTATTGTTCTAACGACGCTACTAAAGGTACTTTCCGAATCTTAACAGAAAATGAGCCATGCGGTTCACAAGGCACCACATGCTCCAAATCTATCATACTTTTCCTTGGCGTAAGTGCTTATTATCCTAAAATAATAGGTAATAACTACCCACAATAATGATTTTTTTTTTTTCTTACAAAAAGTTTTCCTCTTCATTTCTAGAACTATGAACTGATAATGGATAATAAGAAGTTTGATGTGGTTAAGAGAGACTCTGGAATATATGAACCCTTCAAAGTTCATCAGATGGGCATCTACCTTGTGGTCGAGGCAAAAAATGGTTTAGCTTTGGTTTGGGATAAGAAAACCACTATGTTTGTTAAGATGGATCCAAAATATCAGGTGAAAATATAACTCATAGTAAAGTACTTTCATTCCAAATTTAGACAGTAAGATTTTTTTTTATTATTATTATTTCTTCTCTTAGCTTGTACTTTTTGGAATAGCAAACGAATAAACTATTCACTAGTTCCATAAATCCATACTACCCAAACTTTTTCATCTTCCAGGGAAAAGTCTGTGGTCTCTGTGGTAACTATGATGGGAACACTGCCAATGACTATATGACCAGAAGTCAGTCAGTAATTGGAGATGTTCTTGAGTTTGGTAACAGCTGGAAAATTTCTCCGAGTTGTCCAGATGCTGTGGAAATAACAGATACATGTGCTTCCAACCCATACAGAAAAGCATGGTCCCAAAGACAATGTAGTATCATCACTAGTGGTACATTTGCTTCTTGTCATAGTCTGGTAAGAACTTTTTTTATAGCTAAAAATATTTGGTGCAGTTAATATGTTTTTTTGGGGGGGTTTCTATTTAACTATTTTAATATTAATTCTTTTTACGTTGTACACACTAAAACCAAAATCTTGTCCGACCTAAACCCTAAAAACACTGAGGTTTTCTTACAAAATTCATATTTTTCTGGTTATTTTCTGTAATCAGGTGGAACCTATGAAGTACTATGAAGCTTGTGTCACCGATGCTTGTGCTTGTGACAGTGGTGGAGACTGTGACTGCTTGTGTACTGCTGTAGCAGCTTATGCCCAGGCTTGTAGTGAGGCAGGGCAGTGTATTCATTGGAGAACGCCAAATATTTGCCGTAAGTGATGTGACAGCGATCAAATATTTTATTTTATTATTATTATTGTAAAATTATTATTATTATTGTTATAGTAAAATATTATTATTATTACTACTATTATAGTAAAATTATTATTATTATTATTATTACTGTTATAGTAAAATTCTCATTATTATTATTATTAATGTTATAGTAAAATTATTATTATTAAATAATAATGATTTTATTTTTATCATATAACATTTATCTTTTAATAAAGATTTTTGACCATGCACATAGTCAAGTATTGCTGCTTATTCCTCATTGAAGTACATGAATCTTAGCTGGATTACTTGTCTCATACTATACAAAGTGCCACTGACTTTGGGGAAATCAAAAATCAGAACGTTTATACCAATAACAACCAATCCCTTTAAAACAACTATCTATGCAAAATAGAAATGAAAACAATTGGATTGGTTGATACTTGTAGCAAGAGACTTTTATTTTCCATTTATTAACATAGATTTGGAGAAAACTATACAGTTTACAAATGCAGTCTATTATATTACTCCTTCCTTCTTCGAATACTATGCGCCAGCTAAAACTCTGTTTAACTGTTTCCCTCTACAGCCGTATTTTGTGATTTCTACAACCAACAAGGTCATTGTGAATGGCACTACAAAGCATGTGGTGCTCCGTGCATGAAGACTTGTATGAATCCAACTGGTGTTTGCTATAACAAACTCATTGGCTTGGAAGGTAAGTGTATCATTAATTTCCATTAGGGAATAGTCAGACGGTCATATAACTTGGACGGGATCATAACGTAATGCTCGGACTGGTTGGCAGCTCTTCCGAGCCGAGTGGGACAGCATGCATTTCTATGCAAGCATTGCGTTGTGATCCCGGTCTGAGTTATACGGCCGCCTGACTCTTCCCTTAGATTGACAAGTAGGGGATTTTCTAGAAATTTGTGTATAATATTAGGATTACTCGAAAAACAAGAACCTCCCAAAAAAATTATATATTAAATACAAAGAAATATTTTGGGAATATAAAAAAAAATAATCCAAGTTGACTTGTGGATTCGCTTCACATGGGTTGATTATAAATGTTGTCTCAGAAAAATGAATGTTCATGTGCCCTATTGTATTTGGCATATTGCAGATTTTTTTTCTTTGAAGAGAAGACCCTTTGAGGCATGAAAAATATCCCTATATTTTAAAATATGCAGCTTAACAAAATTTTAATTGATTCTGTTATTACCTAAAGTTAGTATGCCTAACTAAATAAGACTTAAATATCTTATGTTGGTCACTGGTCAATGAGTTCCAACATTGTGCTGACAAACTGATTTTTTTTTTTAAATAAAAATTAGTTTCATGTACTATTTAACAATCATTTATTATGTAGCATAATGAGCATAACATGCTATTTTTTTTTATTGCATCTATATTATCTTTTCCCTGTAGGCTGCTACCCTACATGTCCCGAAGATAGACCATTCTTTGATGAAGAGTCAATGCAATGTGTTTCATCATGTAACTGTTTTGATGAATATGGAGTGGAGTATAAACCAGGAGAAAAGATGCCAGGTCCAAATAGATGTTCAGTTTGGTAAGGGTATTAACGCCTGTATAAGTGTATATTAATAAATACATAAATAAATCTTTGGTTCTACGTCTGATCTTTGTTAGTACCGCTGATTACAAAAAAAGAGCCTTTATTACAGGTAAATTGCATATCAGGAAAATGCAATGAGATGATTAAATGTTTGATTTTTTTTTTTTAAATTAAAAAATTCGATTTCTCTCTGAAATAGCCTAGTTTGAACGGTGACGTCATTGAGTTCCAAAGTCTTGTATAAACGTTATGTGGAAGGCAGGTTCAATATCTCTGTTTCTTTATCTTGAGTAAGAGTCTGTTAGTATACTGTAGTGATCTGGATTTTTGGTACATGTGTTATGAATCATTAGTATATGATTACTCTTACAATAAATACATAAATAATGAGAGCGATCGGCCAAACATTGTAACCAGAGATGAACAAATTTATTTGAGAGGAACTGAATTCTCCTTGAATCTTACAAAAATCCGTATTCTTTAGAATACAGATTTTTTTTTGCAATTCGCTCAATGTGAATTCTGAAAAATTGCTGCCATTTTACTGAACGTTAGAGGTTTAGCAAATTGTTTAAAAAAATAATACTCATCTCACTAATCACCTGTTCTGTCGACCCTCCAGCCCGCCATCTGGTTCTCCGTGTCTCTTCTTTTCCCATTACCATGTCTTGCATTTTTTTCTTCAGCTTCTTTACTTTAGCCTGGAATTTCTGGCTCAATTAGGCTTTGAACATCACAACATTTTGACACGCGTCTCCCAAATGAACGCACAACTGGATGTCAGAGGCATATTTGAGCCGGAAGTGAAGTGGCCGAGGAGAATGTGCACTATGGGGGAATGGAAAAAGAAGAGATGCGCAGGACTGGATGGTAGGCTGCCGAGGAAGGGGGAAAGGTGAGTGGTTAGGTGAGTATTATATCTGTTTATTTTTTTTCTACATCCTATATATATTATGCTCTGGGGTCTGAAAAGAGCATAATTAGGAACATTCAATTCACAGAGAGTAACTTAGCTGCAAATGAAATGTTCTTGTGAAATTTGCACAATTTGGTGAATTCATTTCTTGGCAGATTTGATCATCTCTAGTTGTGTGCAGAATTATAGAAAGCTCTATCTGATGCAGTAATCACTAGATTATTTGATAAGTAAAAAGGACAAGAAACTAGTAATTGGTTATAATGTGGTTTTCTAGTGTCAACTATGCACCTATTAAAAAAGGCTTTAAAATCACACATAACATTTTCAACAAAGGGTTGTCTCAAGAACACCAATGCATCTTTCATGCTCTTCTAATCTGAAAATGTGAGCTTACCCTAGCATTGACAATACTTTAGCATGTAGCACACCTTTAGTAATACATGTGTTTTTTTATAGCACATGTACAAAAGAAGGAAGAACCTGTACCCCAGCATCAGGTATGATGTATGATGAAAAATACTATAAGTAACCGATATTTTTTTTATAATGTTACATTTCCTAACTTGAAACAATAAAATGATCCTGCCAATATGTAAATCAATGATTTCTAATTAATTATCCCTCCTACTTATCTTGAAAAGCTATAGCGATACTGTATATGTCTGCATGTATGTGTTATTAGAACCAGCTGAAAGAGGCTACATTTATTACACAGAACATGATTTCTGTTGTAGTTGCTGAAGGACGTAAAAATGATTGGGTTTGAAAGAATATTCATTATGATAATTTACTAAAACTATTTGTATGTTTTTTTATTTATTTTATTTTTTTTTAAAAAAAACAAGCCTGCTGTTACTATGAAGGCCAAGAGTTTCTCCCTGGGGATATAATTTACTCCACATCTGATGCAATGGGTGGCTGTCTGCATGCCATTTGCACAGAGAATTCAACAATAGAAAGGATGATTGCCCCTTGTTCAACTACTGTAGCTCCAACGACAGCATTTGACTTCACTTCATCGAGTACATATGATGGACAATCAACACCATCAACTCCTCATGAAGGTACCGCAACATCTTCTGCATCAACTGAATCATCTCCTGGCACGAGTGGTGAAAAAGGCACAGAGCGACCAGTTACTTCCACTTCCAGTTCTGAAACTCCACCTTCTCCCACTGGTGAATCTAATACTTCAAAAGAAGTGCCAACAGGTATTATGTCTATAGAAATTAATGCTTTATGTTACTTTGAACATGAATTCTGCTCTTTTGCTGATACATACTGTTTTTTTTTTAAGTTAGTTTTATTAATTGCAAAATTGGCATATAAACATTAAACTAATTTTGCTTTGAAAGTACAGTTAAGCATTATATAAACTATAGAAGAAGTGATTGATGTGTATTACTTTCTGCATAACAATGCTAAGATATATTTATTACACGGTCTGTATTGTTTGCATATATCCTTACCCTAATGCAGTATCTTTTAATTTACCAATCTTGCACTTTTTAAAAGCTCTTAGAAAATGTTGCGAATATTTTCTCATTATATTTACTATATCTGGATGTATTTAATCGTAATTAGTTCTCCCACTTTTTTCATATTTTTCAGTTTCACCCACTCCTTGTGTTGAGGCACGTGATTGTACTTGGTCAGAATGGTATGATGTAGGCAAACCAGAAAACAATGAAGGAGATTTTGAACGATTTACAGATATTGAGAGCCAGGGTCACAAACTGTGTAAAACTCCAAGGAATGTGCAATGCAGAGCAAAAGATTACCCTGACGTAGAACTTAAAGATTTAGGCCAGGATGTAACATGCAGTCGAAGAACTGGCCTAGTTTGCCTTAATAGCAAAAATCCAGAAATGTGCTACAATTATGAAATGAGGATAGAATGTTGTAAATACAGTGAATGCACAGCTACATCTTCATCAACAAGTACAGAACAGACTTCATCTCCAACAAGTTCTGTTTCAATAAAACCACCATCTCCCACAACTAAAGAACACCCAACATCTTTGCCTGTTCAGGTTACTTCTTCTGAAACATCCCATCCAACTGACACAGCAGCATCATCTGAAATTACTCCTTCAGAAACATCAACACTTAGAACAAGTGGTGAAACTACTCCACAACAACAAAAAACCTCAAATTCTCCATCAACCACATTGACAGGTACACCTGAGACATCTAGCTCAGTGATTGATAAAACATCCAAATCATCTGAAGTGACCACAAAAACTCCTACACCCGCTCCAACAACACGTTGTGTGTATAAGATGGAATGTCGTTGGACTCCGTGGTATGATAGTAATGCACTTAATACCAAAAGTGATGGAGGAGACTTTGAAAATATTGATTATATGAAATCTAAAGGATTTGAACTTTGTACAAAGCAGGAATTTGAAAACAATATAGAGTGTGAAGCTATAAATGAAAACAGACTCGCTATTGCTAATAACAATCAAAAATACAGTTGTGATCTGGTATATGGACTAAAATGTGAAAACAGAGATCAAAGTAATAAAAAGAAGTGTTCTAACTATCAAATACGGATAGAATGTTGTCAAAAAGTTTGCGAAACTCCAGAGGTTATAACAACTGAAACTACAGAACCAGGAACCAACAGTGGTGAAATGACAACCCAAGGGACAACTAGTGCAGAATCAGAACCTTCACAAGTTTCTACAAGACCTCCATCATCAACACCTTTGACACCATTAACAACTGAAAAACCCTCTATTGAAGTCACACCGTCACCACCAACTCTCTGTGTATATAAGATGGACTGTCGCTGGACAGAATGGTTTGATGATAATAAGCCTAACTCAAAAAGTGATGGTGGGGACACTGAAAGCATTGCAAGGATTAAGTCTGAGGGCAGGGGAGTTTGTGAAACCTGGGAAGTTGAAGACAAAGTTGAATGTGAAGCAATAGATGGGAAAAATGTATCCATTATTAATAATAATCAAAAATTCAAATGCAGTTTGGAGGATGGTGTTATCTGCAAAAACAGAGACCAAATAAGCAAAGGAAAATGTTATAACTACAGGATGAAGGTTTTGTGTTGTGGAAAAGTTTGTGAATCTGTGCCAACACCTACAATATCAACAACTGAAACTTCTGAACCTACAACTGTTTCTGGTGAAATTACAAGTCATGGAATATCTACAACAACACTACCTGAACATGGGTCTACAGGCATATCATCTACACAAAAGCCTGATATATCTTCCTCATCAGAAGGCACATCCCCTCCTTCAACATCATCAACCGAAGTTACAACCTCTTTCACATCAACAACAGCAACATGTATTTACAAAACGAAATGCCGTTGGACTACCTGGTATGATATGAATAAGCCTACGTATGAAAATGATGGTGGAGAGAGTGAAAGTCCAGAAGATATCAAATCAAAAGGGAATGAAATATGTAAGAATCTAGAAGTCGAACAGATGATAGAATGTGAAGCTGTAGATCATGATGGAGTAACAATTGCTAATAATCAACAAATTCTAACCTGTGCCCTGAAAAGTGGATTAAGTTGCAAGAACAGTGATCAAGAAAAAGAAGAACCGTGTAACAATTACAGAGTAAGGGTTCAGTGTTGTGCATCATATTGTGAACCAGTTGTAACATCCACCATATCAAACCCTGTAGCAACTCAATCATCTAGCCCTACCACAAGCTTGGTTACTGAACCTGCTTTGACTTCTGGAAAGGACTGTGCTAATGAAAGAGAATTAGAATGTCGGTGGACTCAGTGGTATAATGAAAGTAAGCCATCTAAAGAATTTAATGGTGAAGAAAATGAAAATTCCGATAAAATAAAATCTGCAGGATGGGAAATTTGTAGGCAGGGTGAAGTTGAAAATCAAATTGAGTGTAAAAATGAGCATCATTCTGAAACAGCATCAGAGCAATATCTAGCTCAAAAAACTACTTGTAATGTAAAAAATGGTTTGATTTGTAAAAATCAAGATCAGTCTGGAGAAAGCTGCCATGACTACAGTATAAGATATGAATGCTGTTCTGAGAACTTTATGAAAACTTGCGGTGAATCCACAACACCTTCATCTACTGAAGTTACAAGTGTAACAACAACTATTTCTATAACGCAGCCTTCTTCATCAGAAACTTTACCACATTCAACATCAGTTACTGGCACTAAAGTACCTGAGACTTCCTCTGAAACTACACCAGTCAGTATTACTGAAGTACCCTCTTCTCCAAGTTCTACCTCATCTGAAGTGACATCTGCCACATCATCGCCAACAACAGCTTGTATAAAAAAAATGGACTGCCGATGGACATCATGGTATGACAACAATTTTCCCAGTTCAGAAGTTGATGGAGAAGATGAAGGAGATGCAGAAAATGCTCAAGACATAAAAGCTAACGGACAACAGATTTGCAATCAACATGAAGTTCAGCACAACATTAAATGTGAGGCTATCAATGAAAAAGGTGCAGTAATATCAGGCAATCAACAAACCATGACTTGTGACCTGAAAAATGGACTGAGCTGTTTGAATAAAGATCAGAAAAATAAAGAAAAATGCCACAATTATAGAATACAGTTTGAATGTTGTGCAGAGGTCTGTGATGAAGACACACCCAAAACAACATTAGCTACAACAAGTTCAACAAGCAAAACTGAATTTACATCAGAAGAATCCACATCACCAGTTAGCTCAGAATCTCCATCACCTAGTGATACAAAATCTCCAACCAGTACCACAGGTGTTTCATCTACTCCAACAACATCTTCTACTACAAAAACAGAAATTACCTCTCCAACCCCTGCTACGATTACCAGCTGTGAGAAATTCAGAGAGAATGAATGTCGCTGGACAGACTGGCTTAACACAGATGAACCTTCAAAACACATCAGCGGTGAAGACGTTGAAAGTTCTGAAAAGTCGAGATCTTTTGGAACTGAAGTTTGTAAAAATGAAGAAGTTGAAAATAAAATTGAATGCAAAGCTGCTCAACATCCATATTCAAGTTATGAAGAAATTGGACAAAATGTAAAATGTAATTTAAAAGAAGGATTTGTTTGTAAAAACAATGAGCAATCTGGGGAAACAAAACAGTGTCTTGACTATGAAATCAGAATTGAGTGCTGTTCTAAAAAGTTTATTGAATCTTGTGAAAAAACAACACCTTACCCTACTTCACCTTCATCTAGTGAAATTACAGAAAGTCCCATAACAACATCCATTACAGAACTTTCATCACAAAGTTCTGGTGAATCTACACCAGGTCAACCAATAACTGGAGAGCAACCTATTACAGGCAAAACTCCTGGTAAGACCTCATCTTCTGAGAAACAAACTGCTAACGAACAACCAACCCCAGACATAACACCTGGTCAAACCTCATCATCATCTGAGAGACCAACAACTGGTGAACAACCAACTACAGGCACAACACCTGATCAAACCTCATCTTCTGAGAAACTAACTTCAAGTGAAAAACCAACCACAGGAACTACACCTGGTCAAACCTCATCATCTGATAAAACAACTATTGGTGACCAACAAAACAAAAGCACGACATCACGTCAAACCACATCTTCAGAGAGAACAACCTCTGGTGAACAACCAACCATAATCACAAGACCGGGTCAAACATCGTCCTCTGAGAGACCAACAACTGATGAACAACAAACTATAGGAACATCTGAGATACCAACCTCTAGAGAAACGTCAACAACAGGTGAACAAGGAACCACAGGCACAACACCTGGCCAAACCTCATCATCTGAGAGTCCAACAACTGGAGAACAACCAAACAAAGGCACGTCACCAGGTAAAACATCATCATCTGAGAGACCAACCTCTGGAGAAAAGTCAACAACAGGCGAACAAGGAACCACAGGCACAACACCTGGCCAAACCTCATCGTCCGAGAGACCAACCTCTGGAGAAAAGTCAACAACAGGTGAAGAAGGAAACACAGGCACAACACCTGGCCGAACCTCATCGTCTGAGAGTCCAACCTCTGGAGAAAAGTCAACAACAGGTGAAGAAGGAAACACAGGCACAACAACTAGCCAAACCTCATCGTCTGAGAGACCAACCTCTGGAGAAAAGTCAACAACAGGTGAACCAGGAACCACAGGCACAAAACCTGGCCAAACCTCATCGTCTGAGAGTCCAACCTCTGGAGAAAAGTCAACAACAGGTGAACCAGTAATCACAGGCACAACACCTGGCCAAACCTCATCGTCTGAGAGTCCAACAACTGGAGAACAACCAAACAAAGGCACGTCACCTGGTCAAACATCATCATCTGAGAGTCCAACCTCTGGAGAAAAGTCAACAACAGGTGAACAAGGAACCACAGGCACAACACCTGGCCAAACCTCATCATCTGAGAGTCCAACAACTGGAGAACAACCAAGCAAAGGCACGTCAACTGGTGAAACATCATCATTTGAGACACCAACCTCTGGAGAAAAGTCAACAACAGGTGAACAAGGAACCACAGGCACAACACCTGGCCAAACCTCATCGTCCGAGAGACCAACCTCTGGAGAAAAGTCAACAACAGGTGAAACAGGAACCACAGGCACAACACCTGGCCAAACCTCATCGTCTGAGAGTCCAACCTCTGGAGAAAAGTCAACAACAGGTGAACAAGGAAACACAGGCACAACAACTGGCCAAACCTCATCGTCTGAGAAACCAACCTCTGGAGAAAAGTCAACAACAGGTGAACCAGGAATCACAGGCACAACACCTGGCCAAACCTCATCATCTGAGAGTCCAACAACTGGAGAACAACCAAACAAAGGCACGTCACCTGGTCAAACATCATCATCTGAGAGACCAACCTCTGGAGAAAAGTCAACAACAGGTGAACAAGGAACCACAGGCACAACACCTGGCCAAACCTCATCGTCCGAGAAACCAACCTCTGGAGAAAAGTCAACAACAGGTGAAACAGGAAACACAGGCACAACACCTGGCCAAACCTCATCGTCTGAGAGTCCAACCTCTGGAGAAAAGTCAACAACAGGTGAACCAGGAATCACAGGCACAACACCTGGCCAAACCTCATCGTCTGAGAGTCCAACAACTGGAGAACAACCAAACAAAGGCACGTCACCTGGTCAAACATCATCATCTGAGAGTCCAACCTCTGGAGAAAAGTCAACAACAGGTGAACAAGGAACCACAGGCACAACACCTGGCCAAACCTCATCGTCCGAGAGACCAACCTCTGGAGAAAAGTCAACAACAGGTGAAACAGGAACCACAGGCACAACACCTGGCCAAACCTCATCGTCTGAGAGTCCAACCTCTGGAGAAAAGTCAACAACAGGTGAACAAGGAAACACAGGCACAACAACTGGCCAAACCTCATCGTCTGAGAAACCAACCTCTGGAGAAAAGTCAACAACAGGTGAACCAGGAATCACAGGCACAACACCTGGCCAAACCTCATCGTCTGAGAGTCCAACAACTGGAGAACAACCAAACAAAGGCACGTCACCTGGTCAAACATCATCATCTGAGAGACCAACCTCTGGAGAAAAGTCAACAACAGGTGAACAAGGAACCACAGGCACAACACCTGGCCAAACCTCATCGTCCGAGAAACCAACCTCTGGAGAAAAGTCAACAACAGGTGAAACAGGAACCACAGGCACAACACCTGGCCAAACCTCATCGTCTGAGAGTCCAACCTCTGGAGAAAAGTCAACAACAGGTGAACCAGGAATCACAGGCACAACACCTGGCCAAACCTCATCGTCTGAGAGTCCAACAACTGGAGAACAACCAAACAAAGGCACGTCACCTGGTCAAACATCATCATCTGAGAGTCCAACCTCTGGAGAAAAGTCAACAACAGGTGAACAAGGAACCACAGGCACAACACCTGGCCAAACCTCATCGTCTGAGAGTCTAACAACTGGAGAACAACCAAACAAAGGCACGTCACCTGGTCAAACATCATCATCTGAGAGACCAACCTCTGGAGAAAAGTCAACAACAGGTGAACAAGAAACCACAGGCACAACACCAGGCCAAACCTCATCTTCTGAGAGACCAACCTCTGGAGAAAAGTCAACAGCAGGTGAACCAGGAACCACAGGCACAACACCTGGCCAAACTTCATCATCTGAGAGTCCAACAACTGGAGAACAACCAAGCAAAGGCACGTCACCTGGTCAAACATCATCATCTGAGAGTCCAACCTCTGGAGAAAAGTCAACAACAGGTGAACCAGGAACCACAGGCACAACACCTGGCCAAACCTCATCGTCTGAGAGTCGAACAACTGGAGAACAACCAAACAAAGGCACGTCACCTGGTCAAACATCATCATCTGAGGGACCAACCTCTGGAGAAAAGTCAACAACAGGCGAACAAGGAACCACAGGCACAACACCTGGTCAAACCTCATCATCTGAGAGATTAACCTCTGGAGAAAAGTCAACAACAGGTGAACAAGGAACCACAGGCACAACACCTGGCCAAACCTCATCTTCTGAGAGTCCAACAACTGGAGAACAACCAAACAAAGGCACGTCACCTGGTCAAACATCATCATCTGAGAGACCAACCTCTGGAGAAAAGTCAACAACAGGTGAACAAGGAACCACAGGCACAACACCTGGCCAAACCTCATCGTCTGAGAGTCCAACAACTGGAGAACAACCAAACAAAGGCACGTCACCTGGTCAAACATCATCATCTGAGAGACCAACCTCTGGAGAAAAGTCAACAACAGGTGAACAAGGAACCACAGGCACAACACCTGGCCAAACCTCATCGTCTGAGAGTCCAACAACTGGAGAGCAACCAAACAAAGGCACTTCACCAGGTCAAACATCATCATCTGAGAGACCAACCTCTGGAGAAAAGTCAACAACAGGTGAACAAGGAAACACAGGCACAACACCTGGTCAAACCTCATCATCTGAGAGATCAACCTCTGGAGAAAAGTCAACAACAGGTGAAAAAGGAACCACAGGCATAACACCTGGCCAAACCTCATCATCTGAGAGTCCAACAACTGGAGAACAACCAAACAAAGGCACGTCACCAGGTCAAACATCATCCTTTGAGAGACCAACCTCTGGAGAAAAGTCAACAACAGGTGAACCAGGAACAACAGGCACAACACCTGGCCAAACCTCATCGTCTGAGAGCCCAATAACTGGAGAACAACCAAACAAAGGCACGTCACCTGGTCAAACATCATCATCTGAGAGACCAACCTCTGGAGAAAAGTCAACAACAGGTGAACAAGGAACAACAGTCACAACACCTGGCCAAACCTCATCGTCTGAGAGACCAACCTCTGGAGAAAAGTCAACAACAGGTGAACAAGGAACCACAGGCACAACACCTGGTCAAACATCATCATCTGAGAGATCAACCTCTGGAGAAAAGTCAACAACAGGTGAACAAGGAACCACAGGCATAACACCTGGCCAAACCTCATCGTCTGAGAGACCAACAACTGGAGAACAACCAAACAAAGGCACGTCACCTGGTCAAACATCATCATCTGAGAGTCCAACCTCTGGAGAAAAGTCAACAACAGGTGAACAAGGCACCACAGGCACAACACCTGGTCAAACCTCATCGTCTGAGAGTCCAACAACTGGAGAACAACCAAACAAAGGCACATCACCTGGTCAAACATCATCTTCTGAGAGACTAACCTCTGGAGAAAAGTCAACAACAGGCGAACAAGGAACCACAGGCACAACACCTGGCCAAACCTCATCTTCTGAGAGACCAACCTCTGGAGAAAAGTCAACAACAGTTAAACCAGGAACCATAGGCACAACACCTGGCCAAACCTCATCGTCTGAGACACCAACCTCTGGAGAAAAGTCAACAACAGGTGAACAAGGAACCACAGGCATAACACCTGGCCAAACCTCATCGTCTGAGAGACCAACCACTGGAGAACAACCAAACAAAGGCACGTCACCTGGTCAAACATCATCATCTGAGAGTCCAACCTCTGGAGAAAAGTCAACAACAGGTGAACAAGGAACCACAGGCACAACACCTGGCCAAACCTCATTGTCTGAGAGTCCAACAACTGGAGAACAACCAAACAAAGGCACGTCACCTGGTCAAACATCATCATCTGAGAGCCCAACCTCTGGAGAAAAGTCAACAACAGGTGAACCAGGAACCACCGGCACAACACCTGGCCAAACCTCATCATCTGAGAGTCCAACAACTGGAGAACAACCAAACAAAGGCACTTCACCAGGTCAAACATCATCATCTGAAAGACCAACCTCTGGAGAAAAGTCAACAACAGGTGAACAAGGAACCACAAGCACAACACCTGGCCAAACCTCATCATCTGAGAGTCCAACAACTGGAGAACAACCAAACAAAGGCACGTCACCAGGTCAAACATCATCATCTGAGAGATCAACCTCTGTAGAAAAGTCAACAACAGGTGAAGAAGGAACCACAGGCACAACACCCGGTCAAACCTCATCTTCTGAGAGACCAACCTCTGAAGAAAAGTCAACAACAGATGAACCAGGAACCACAGGCACAACACCTGGCCAAACCTCATCTTCTGAGAGTTCAACAACTGGAGAACAACCAAACAAAGGCACGTCACCTGGTCAAACATCATCATCTGAGAGACCAACCTCTGAAGAAAAGTCAACAACAGGTGAACAAGGAACCACAGGCACAACACCTGGTCAAACCTCATCGTCTGAGAGACCAACCTCTGGAGAAAAGTCAACAACAGGTGAACAAGGAACCACAGGCACAACACCTGGCCAAACCTCATCGTCTGAGAGTCCAACCACTAGAGAACAACCAAACAAAGGCACGTCACCTGGTCAAACATCATCATCTGAGAGACCAACTTCTGGAGAAAAGTCAACAACAGGTGAACAAGGAACTACAGGCACAACACCTGGCCAAACCTCATCGTCTGAGATACCAACAACTGGTGAGCAACCAAACAAAGGCACAACACCTGGTCAAACCTCATCATCTGAGAGACCAACCTCTGGAGAAAAGTCAACAACAGGTGAACAAGGAACCACAGGCACAACACCTGGCCAAACCTCATCATCTGAGAGTACAACCTCTCCTGAACAGCCAACTACTGGTGAACAACCAAACAAAGGCACACCTCACACCACAAGCTGTTTCTGCCTAATTAATGATGTAATATATGATCCAGGTGAGATTGTATATTTTAATTACAATTAATTCTTTGTTTTTTATGATTTTTTTCCTATACATAAAGAAATTTAGAATTGCTTTTTTTATTCAACTTAATTAGTTTATATTTAGTGCATGATAACATTTTCCAATTTAACATTCTAGACCTTAGTCAATGCAGAAAATTCAGCAATCTGCCATTCATATATTGTCTTTTATTTGCACTAGAACAGTATTTACTCACAAAGTGTCTTTTCAAGGGTCCTTTCTACTAAGGACAATATATACAGCCTACTTGGAACACCATGAACACCATTTTAATTTATATCCATCCTTTTTTTTAAGGTCTACCTACATAGTAAACATAGGGAAATTAAATGCAATGTGTTTGCATATTTTACCATCAACCATGCTTTACAATTTGTGTTTCAGGTGAAATTATTTACAAAGAAAAAGATAGTCAAGGCTGTGTCTTCCATGCAGTTTGTAGCACTGAATGTCATATCGAACGGTCTTTAGGGGAATGTACCACAACAGAATCTACACCCACTTCAGAAGATTTGACTTCAATTAAGGATGTCAGCAGTAGTAAACCTACAATGACTAGACCAAGCAGGAGACCTCCTACTGTTTCGAGTAGTACACCATATGAACCTGAAACATCAACAGATTCTAGTAAGTACAAACCTGATAACCTGGCATTACGTGAGAACCACTGCCCACTAAGAATAGTAATTTTAATACATGGTAAAATTCTGTAGGCTCACACACAGATGAAATTACTGTGGGTGGCATGTGTTTAAATAAAATGGGGTACATTGGATCCTTCTTATCAATGTTACACAATGCAAAGAACGATACAGAATTAACCTAAATTAATCATAATCACACTCCTGCACTGTCCCATGAGGATCGGAGAGAGCCATTGCACAGTAATTGCACCATAATTAAAACGACACAGGTTTTTAATGCTCATTACCTGCAGATTGAGCCCCCCTATTTGCTTATAGATTGTAAACTTGCTAGCTGGACCCTCACTCCTCCCGTAACTGTTGAACGGTGTTACTTTGTGATTTCTCTATTGTTTGTACATGTGCTTGCTCATTTTAAAGTGCTGCCGAATTTGTTGGTGCTATATAAATACAATTATTAATATTATTATTATTATTATTATTAGATTCTGCACATCACTACTCTGGTTAGGTAGACTAAATACCACATCACAACCTGTCAAAACAAGATGTCATGAAATCAAAGATAATTAGGAAGACACAGTTCTTTTATTTGTTTCAAATTACTGTTCCTAGTTCCTAAATATAGTGATTTAGATGAGTGTTATCTGGGTGAAGATCTGTATAAAATGCTAACACTTTTCATTATAGGACTTTTGTATTAATAGTTGCCACAATCGCTTTTGGCAAAGTCTTCATAAAAAGTCAAAAACACTATAGAAATTTAATTCCATGTGATCAATGGTGGCTCCTAAATATGCCACTAAGAAAATACGACATTAGGAAAGCTGTAAAATCCTCTAAATGCAATTTTTTTTCTCAATATGTATTTAGAACATGTTTGTATCCTTTGCAGCATGTGCACCTTGTGAATGTCAAATGCCAAACTGTAGTACAGGATATCGTGTGGTGTCACGTATGCAGCCTGGTGATTGTTGTGCAACCATCTTATGTGGTATGTACTATTTACTTTTTACTATTTCATTATGAAAGACAGTAAAAATATGACTACAATTTTAGATAAAATTAGATATTAATTCCATTTACTATTCAGGACATTTTTGCAGAGTAAAATAGCTTCTGCTGCTACATTGAAACCATTAATAGATGGCAAGAAAATTATTTTTATGCATAAATGGTAAATGCATGTTCAACAAATGTTGCATAAATGAATAGTACAGGTGGATATAAAAAAGTTTGTAACATATCTCATTAGTGAATTATGCTTCTTTCTCCACTTATGAGCCAATTCTTACTCCCCCCCGCTTCCTGAGCTCAAAATTCACTTAGAAAAATCAGATCATCTCTGTCTTGCTCAGACAAGACTAACTGCTAGCTTACTGTGATGTCAGGTTACATTTTCTACCATACTCTATGGACAAGAGAGGAGGAGTGATGAACAGAGTTAGGGAGCAGTCAGAGGGAGACATAGGCAGATCGTGCTGAGCTTTCTAACACGTCTTTTATTTCATCCCAGAGCTGGATTCACATATGATCAGCTCATTGATTAATGCTGTGTAATTTCCCTCAAGCTGTTACTGCTTTTGTTTGTGTGCTTTCTACAGAAGAAGGGCAGGAATCCATCCGTATGTGTGACATTATAAAAAATAGTCTCCTCCCACTAACTCAGAGTAAATTGAAAATTTAAATTTATAGCCTAAAGAAGGGAAAATTGTTGAAAATACAAGTCTTGTAATGGGTATAAATAGAGTTATTCCTCATGAACATACATACATTTTTATTTATTTATGGCAACTTACTCTCCGAAGTTCATTCAAAGTACAGTTACCTTCTAAATGTTAGGAATGATATAAATTAGTGCCAGAAAGTCTACTTCATGGTGATTTCCATGTTGCAAAATATTTTTTTTAATGCATAAACTTTGAAGTGCAAATTGTGAAAGCTATAGACCATAAAGTATAAAATTCACTGTACTTTGTATGATGACATACTCCTTTTATACTGCAATATCTATAAGTGCAAATTATGCAATATGATGGGGACGAATGTACTTTTGGCTAAATTTGAAAAATATGGGAGAGAATAATTTATCTGAATAATCTTTTTTTTTTACCCTTTTCCAGAACCTGATGACGTCTGTGTAGCAGACAATACCATTTATAAGGTTTGCATACATCGAAAACATACAACAACTTTATCTTTCTATCAATGTTCTGGGAACAATTCTGCATAGTGTCGAAGACCTAAGCTGAGAATTTGGTCTTCATTGTGGGTAGATGTGTACAAGTGTCTGAGCTTGTAAACTGGTGTAAATACAGCCTAAAATTGGGTTCACCAATAGTAACACAACATTTATAACTATTTTCTTAACCTGCATTCTGTATTTTTGCGCAGCCTGGATCCACCATCCCACAAGCTAAGAATGTATGTCAGAAATGTGAGTGCTCCAAGAGTGAAAAAGATGATTCTGGTTTATATGCAATAACATGTCAGGAGCTTGTCTGTGACGAGACCTGTGAGAAGGTGAGTAAATATATTATTGTGGTTTATGCACACCAGAGAATGGCATTGTATAGTAGGCATCACACCATACATTCAGATGAAAGGTCCATCAGTTTTAACCAAAGTATCCAAAAGAAAGAAGAAAGTGGATCGACACTATGTTTTCCGCAGTGTTGCTTGCGAAGAAATAGCAGTAGATAAAATAGAATCCCGACACTCACAAGCTTTGAAGTTTATTCAATGCACATGTGGAAATCCAAATCACAGACGTTTCAGCCCATCCCAGGTTTTCATCAATGGTTTCAATTAACCAAAGTATCAGCCACCATATTATCCAAAAAACAACAAGGAGACTGATACACCCACCATAAAGTGTCATTAATAACTGCAACCATAAAAGCAGAAATAAACTTCAGGACCCCTTTGCAAATATCCATAATTTTCCCATTTTTACCCAAGTTCAGTTTATTAAATGGCATTAGTACAGTATATGAGATATATGTTGATTTCGAGCGCTTACGTGAAAGTTCAGCCATATGCTCGATCTTCACTTTGCTCTTGCATCTCTTTCAAAAGATGAAAAACATTTACTTTAAAAGTTTACTTTGATGGCTTTGTCATTAGGGCTTTGAATATGCTGAAAAGGAAGGTGAATGCTGTGGTGAATGTGTACCCAAGCAATGTACCATGAAGAAAACGAAGGTAGAGAGTGGAGAGAGTGGAGAGACTGGCCAAAACGGAGAAAGCGGAGAGGAAGACTCACAAATTTTAATCCAGGTACGTGAAAAATATCAAGCCTAAAATCTATGTATGCTGAACAAGAATTATAACTAGTATATCCTATTAAGTTGGATGCATTTAGTGGCTGATTCATTAAGACCTGCTTTGTGCATGCCAATCTTAATGAACGGGCTTGATGGACTACGATTTATATAATTCATTACGAGGCTCACTCCACTTAATGAATGAGGTGTTTCTCTTAACAGGTGCATGCTATTGCCAAAAATGTACTCCAATCAAAGACTAGAGTACATTTCTGGAGTAAGCTACTCTACAAAAGTGCTGTAACTTTCCATGAACTTGACAGATGGCCGCAGCCAGATTAACATAGCCGGCTGGGACTATTGTGTTAATGCCAAAAGTCGTAATATTTTTGTTCAACTTCCGTGTTGGGCAAAAATATTGCAACTTATTAAGATGTTTTACGTCAGACTTCTGGGGTAAACACCTTAGTGAATCATCCCTTTAACATAGTTTTTAAAAAGTATAGAAAAAGAGACATGGACCGCACATCCAAAACATGTACATTTATCTATTGTGGCTAAGCAAAAATTTAGAAAACTGAACATGAGGTCTTAGTTGACGTTAGGATCAGAATGTATGACGCCTACTGTCACATCGTGAGGAGCCTATGATTGGGTCTTTAACCTTTAAAGTGAGGTGCCATGTGGCAACCATTGCCAAAATAATAGCGTACTAGCAGGAGGAGCGACCCAGATGCTGCAAGGTAAAGCCCCCATAGCTTCAAGTCACACCACAGAAGAATTGCTGCCACACAGCACCAACACCGAGTGAGTAGACATTTTTTTAATTTATATACTCCATTGCAACCTTTTTTTGTATTTTTAGATTGGAGAAACTTATCGTCCCGAAGGCAGCACATGCAGCTACTATGAGTGTGATGAGGAAGATGGTAAACCTGTTTTGACTAAAGTAAAGAAGGTTTGCCAAGAGCTGGACATCTACAAATGCGAGGAGGTAAAATCATTTATATGCAATGTTGCAATCCATATATATTGGAAGTTGTCATTGTATATTAGGTCTGAAATATATTGTGCATGTATTTTACTGTATCCTGACTCATTCTGTCCCCCCAATTTAAAATTAAAATATTTTTTAGAGCTCTTATAAAAAGAAAAATGCTCACCTAGCCTCTGTGCCTGCTTGCTTCTGTTCTTCATTTTTGATGTAGGGTTGATGGGGAATGGACGAGAATGGCATCATTAGCATTTCTCCTACAACTCTATGGCTATGGGTTTGCTAGAATTAAAAGAGAATTTAACTTTAATAGCCTATCCTTGGTGGTAGTCAAAAATCTGATACTTATTATAGGGGTTCAGGTTATCAGACCTTATACCCTATGCTTATCATAGGTGTTCAGGTCTTCATTTTTTGATGAACCATCATATTAAAAAAAAAACTTTTTTTAAGTGCCAGTATAATAAAGAGGAGGAGCACACATTTTCAAATAACCACTGTGATTAAATGGGAGTCTGAGAATATTGGAATAGCCATCATTTTAACTAACAGTTTTTTGTTGCGCAAAAACCCCTTTAACTTATTTCACAAAACGTTGAGATAACCATTTGTTGCTATAATACATAGTCATAGACAAGATAAAAAAATACATTTTTTTCTTTTTTTTTTCCCCACAGGGCACAGTTAAATATGATGAAGATGGCTGCTGTCAGACATGCACATATAAGACAGGCAAGTAAAATAGCGAAGCACATGCTGTATAGAATATAACGACATGCTAGTCTTATCACATTTTGAGATTATTTATATTGTAAAAACCACAGAACTCATTAAAAAAAACATAACCCCACAACAGTTTGTAGTACTCCAAATCAAGTGTCACGTGCAATAGAAAAGTAAGATTGAGTATGGCTAGTGAATATTTGTCAATAATTGCCATTTCTATTTCCTTTGTAGAAGTTCAGATAGTAGAAAAACCAGTGGTTGAAAACTGCAGCTCTAGAAAGAACGTGACAGTACTGAAGGAAGACAACTGCGAAGTTGAGGTGGAGCTCACATACTGCGGAGGTCCTTGTATGGGAACATCAATGTAAGTGACATGACTGTGATACAGCCATGGATGAACCATATAAGTTAAGACTTGAATATTAGAGACAAGGTATAATATTTGTATACACATGATCCCTAAAAAGAGTTTGTAATGAATTGTCTTACTTGAAAAATATAAAAAAACACCTCCAAGTAATAGAGCTTCATATATGTGTCATTTGTTGAAATTGTCCCATTGCTTCCCTCGAAGAAAAAATCTGATAGATGTATGTGGCAGCAACATATCTGATTTGCCAGCATAATAATTATCCATTATAAAAGATCAGTTTTAAAGGGAATCTGTCACCAGGTTTTTGAAACCTAACCTGAGAGCAGCATGATGTAGAGGCAGAGACCCTGAGTGACGGAGGTGGATGTGGACCCACTGCACCACGGTATGGGCTTACCCCGGACGGGTGTGACTAAGTGACTACCTGGTTTTCACTAGGGCCTCTGGTGGTGAGGATAGGCTTGGCTGCAGGTAGTCACCAGGTCTCACTTCAGGACAGTCCCCAAACCTGCAACAGTTGACACACGAGTCAAAGTAAGAAAGCAGAACAGAGAGGGACGAAGACTGAAGTGTAGTCAGTTGGTCCAAGGTCAGGGCAGGCAGCACGGGTTCACAAAACTAAGCTGAGGTCAGGAATGGAGAGGTCAGAAACAATGGGTATAAAGTTGGGTCAGAAACTGGAGAGATGAGACAAGAACACCAGACTGCACACTGGAGATGGACAAGAACAGGGACCTAAGTCATGGGAAGGAGCAGAGCACTGAATGCAGTGAGTTGCATGGCGTTGAGAACGCATGCAAGTTACCACCGTGACACCCTAATTCCAGCGATGTGTCACTTACTGGACTTATACAAGAGGGCTGAGGAGAAAAAATTGTGCAAAAATAAGGTCTTATCTGGCTGACAAGTGTCAGAAATCGTAACGATATATGCTGACCTGATCCAGGGTTGTTAGGCTGCGGAAGTGATATCACCAAAAATGCATGAAAAAACAAGGAAAGTTTGTGGTCCATATCCACACTGCCAAATGATGAAGAAACATCAGACGCCAGAGATAATACAAAAATAACGGTTTCTTTTATTTTTTTCTACGCGTTTCAAAGTATATCCAACATCTTCTTCAGGAAATAAAAAAAAACATATAGACATGTTTTTTTATTTCCTGAAGAAGAAGTGGTATATACTTTGCAATGCTTAAAAAAATATACTTTCTGGGCTTGTTAGTGTTGTTTTGATATAATCACTGTTTTATTAGTCAGCGATTATCGCTACAGAAATAGTAAACTATCTGTCAGATAGTCCAACCACGCCCCCACTACTGATTGGCAGATTTTTGCCTATGCACAGTGAACACAGAAAGCTGAAAATCAGTAGTGTGAGTGGAGATATAGCAGGCTCAGCATTCAGAGAAGTGATAGATCTTCAACACGTAGTAATCAAAACTGCAGCACTTAGTATAATAAGTGATACATCACTGAAATCAGGGTCTCTGCCCTTACATTATGATGCTTTCAGATGGAGTTGCCAAATCCTGGTGACAGATTCCCCATAAGGCTCAGATGACTTGACTTTATTATGACATAGTGTAGTTTATGTGGGAGTCATAATGTGGGAATTATAGGCTTTCATGTGTCCCTACTAGTGATGAGTGAGTGTGCTCGTTTATCCCTTTCACCGAGCACGCTTGGGTGCTTCCCTAGTATCTTCAGCGTGCTCGTATATTATGTTTGAGTCTATGCAGCTGCATTATTTATGGCTGTTACACATCCTAAACACATTCCAGGATTGCCTGTTAGGGAATTCTCACATGTATAGGCTGTGTAACAGCTATAAATCATGCAGACGCAGGGAACATAATATACGAGCATGCTGAAGACACTCGGGAAGCACCCAAATGTGCTCGGTGAAAGGGTCATCACTAGTCCCTACTATACCTCCATATACTTTCAAATTCAAACAGTACTTTTATTCGTTGGACTCTTACTTCTAAAAGAGGACAACATTTAATAGAGTAGAATCATATGGGTGGGTAGTGCACGAGGTCTATATTTAGTTTTTGGAATCTAAATCATTGCTCCACTTCTACAACAAATTGTAAGCCTACTAGAATTGATGCCAATCTATTCACATGTCTGAGTCCAATGGCAAAGACAGTGGTCTGTGGCTGCTTGATGGAGACGGGAGAACCCCCTCTTATCTGATGACATCCACAACTCTTCTTTTAACTAGCCAGCCTGGTGCAATGTTGCGTGTGGGTAACGCCACAACTATGATGTCCCATCGGGCTGGCTAAATCAAAAGAAAAACCATGGATGCCATCAGATATGAGGCAGTTCTTCTGCTCCCATTCTTCTAAAACTAATTAGACACTTACTAGAGTAGATGCCAATCGATTCACATTTCCCAGTCCATAAACCATGACAGGGTCTGTGGCTGTTGGAAGTGAGTGGGAGAACCACCTCTTATCTGATGATATCTGTGGCTCATCTTTCTATTAGCTGGCCTGGTGCGATGTTGCATGTGGGTCATGTCACAGTTTTGATGTCCCACCATGCTGGCTAATCAAAAGAAGAACCATGGATGCCATCAGGTAAGAGGTGGTTCTTCCGCTCCAATTCAGCAGCCACAAACTACTGTCTTGGCTATTGGACTGGTACTCATGAATCGATTCGCTTTGACTCTAAAGCCTACCAATGGTTACTATGTGGCTAGCCGACGTTAATAACATTGTCTATATGACTTTTCAGGTATTCAGCGGTATCACAAGGAATGGATCACAAGTGTTCCTGCTGCACAGAACTGGAGGTGGCTGACAGAGAAGTAGAAATGCTATGTGCCAATGGTCAGCGAAAGACCCACTATTACAAAGATGTGATTAGATGTGGCTGTTCAGTAGCTACCTGCGAACCAGTCGCATCTGGTGAGATTCAAGATTCACAGCAAATAAATCAGAAATACCAATCCATCTCTCGACGAAGAAGAAGATGAATGGGAAACCAGAGAGCAAGGCAGCAATATAATGCTTTTTGAATAGTCAACTTGACAAAAATTCCCTAATGATTTCCCTTCTAATGTATTCATACTGCTACCCGATAGTCTGATGCTGGATAGAAGGAGGCATGTGAAGGTCATATAAATGGATATGCAATTTGATATCCAGCATTTCTTGCAAAAAGTTTTATGCTGTTACTTGCTTTCTAATGCTTATCAATCCTTGTATATGTGTATGTCATTAAACTATAAAATCAATATGCAATCATATGCTTCAGATGCATTGTGTTACTGGACAAATTGGGGCTATTTAAGTATTTATTCATATTTGTCAAAAACTAGAGCTTGTTAATGAATTCCTAACCAGGCACATTTTTATAGTACAGGTACATTTCATGCCTCTAAAATGTTTTGTCTTTGGACGTTCCCATTATCACTATCTGTTTTTCACAATATTTTTTTTTTGCTGATATTGGGCAAAAATGTAAAGAATAGTGTTGAGCGAGCATGCTCGACACTGCTCGGTACCCACCCGAGCATCTCACTACTCGGGATGTTCGGCGAGCACCCAGTATTTCTGGGTTACTCGGGCAGGAGCTCAGGTCTCCGCCCTGCATGTTTGGCGCTCTTTACAGAGCCAATGAACATGCAGGGATTGCCAGACAGTCACTGTAATGCCGGAGCCATGTTGGTTGTGGGTATTACAGTGATTGGCTGGCCGCACAGCGTCACCTCGAGTATTTAAAACCGGGCGCTGCCATTTTGGACACAGTCGCCTGGGATCAGACAGTGTAGGGTCAGTGCTGCTGAGTTAGGGAGAGATATAAAGTGCGAAATAGGTAGTGTAGGGTCTCTAAAGCCTGCCAAATCAAACAAACAGTCCTTCTGAGGACTAATATCCATCCCAGATATCAGGCAGGCAGGCAGGTTGTATAGGAGACGCAGTACAAATGCCGGTCTTATTAACCTTTTGGTATTCCCCCCCAAAAAAACCAAATTGAGTGTGTATGTGAGTGTTCAGACACAAATATATCTGTTTAAAAGAGTCTGGTGTAGGCCAGATAACTAGAACTGTAGTTTTGCAGTTCCACGGTTCAAATCTCTGTATTATCCACTTTTTTGCCTTTCTTGCATAAAAAAAAACATTTTCAGTGTCTCGCTGACTGTTCAGACACAAATATATCTGTTTAAACGATTCTGGTGTAGGCCAGATAACTAGAACTGTGGTTTTGCAGTTACACGGTTCAAATCTCTGTATTATCCACTTTTTTGCCTTTTTTTGCATAAAAAAAAACATTTTCAGTGTCTCGCTGACTGTTCAGACACAAATATATCTGTTTAAAAGATTCTGGTGTAGGCCAGATAACTAAAACTGTGGTTTTCCTCTCCCACGGTTCAAATCTGGGTGTAATCCACCTTTTTGCATAAAAAAAAAACATTTTGAGTGTCTCGCTGACTGTTCAGACACAAATATATCTGTTTAAAAGAGTCTGGTGTAGGCCAGATAACAAGAACTGTGGTTTAGCAGTTCCACGGTTCAAATCTCTGTATTATCCACTTTTTTGCCTTTCTTGCATAAAAAAAAACATTTTCAGTGTCTCGCTGACTGTTGAGACACAAATATATCAGTTTAAAAGATTCTGGTGTAGGCCAGATAATTAGAACTGTGGTTTTCCTCTTCCACGGTTCAAATCTCCTTTTCCCATTGATAATGCGAGTGTAAGCTATTTTACTTCATTTACAATGGGCAAGGTGCGTGTCAAGGGACGTGGTACTGGACGTTCTGGCGATGGTGCGTGCAGAGGATGGGGCCGTGGCCAAGGTGAATATGTGCCACAACCAACAGCCACATCTTGCTCCAAGTTCTTGACCGAATGACAAGGGAAGCACACAACAGCACCACTATTGCGAACTGATCAGTGTGAACAGGTTATTAATTGGATAGCAGATAATACTTCCAGTCACCTGGGCACCACTACCTCCAGTCTGTCTTCCACACTGTCAAGTGTTAGTAGCCATGAGTCTCGACTGCATACTCCTCCTCACCCTGATGCTCCTTCCTCCCACCATGCTGAGTGTCGTCAGACAGCAAATGATCCCACAGTTGGACACTCTGAAGAGCTGTTCACTGGTCCATTTCCATATTTGGGCCCCTCACCTGCTCCACTTGAAATGGTGGAAGAGGAGATCCCATGTAGCGATGGCCAAAAATTTGAACAGCCACGGCCAGAGGAAGGCGACGCTGGCAATTTGTCACAAGAGGTGGATGATGAAGAGACACAATTGCCACAAAGTGAGGAGGAGGACCGTGGTGCGGAAGTGGAAGAGGAGGAGGTGGTGGATGATCTGGTAACTGACCCAATGTGACAGGAGGACATGCAGAGCGAGGCCAGCAGCACACAGGGGGAGGGAGGCAGAGTACCCCAACAGGCAGGAAGAAGCAGTGTGATGGCCGCAGACAGAAGGCGGGCAACCGCTCCCCGTAACACCAACACGAGGGACGTTGCCAGTACAACCGGTAGGTCTTCCAGAGTCTGGAATTTTTTAAAACACTCTGCTGATAACCCCAAAAAGGCCATTTGTACCACCTGCCAGGCCAGCATCAGCAGGGCTGACAAAACTACCAACCTGACCACCACCAACATGATCAGGCACATGGCAGCAAAGCACCCGACTTTGTGGGGCGAAACCTAGGGTCCGCGACCAGTGTCAGCGTGTCAGCAGGTGTCACCACTGCTTCTTCCGCTGTTGTGCATGTAAGAAAACCCCTGTTGTGCATGCAAGGCAATCCCCTGTCCATACTGCATGCAAAGATGCCCCCTCCTCTCAGTCTTCACTTGTTATGGCAGTTTCTCAAGAAACAGCATCAACGTCCACGTCCATGTCCCACTGCAGCGTTCAGTTGTCCATATCCCAGACCTTTGAATGAAAGCGCAAATTCGCAGCCAACGCCCCATAGGCCACAGTCCTAAATTCACACATTTCACGACTGCTTGCGTTGGAAATGCTGCCTTTTAGGCTGGTGGAGATGGAATCCTTCCGCAACCTTATGGCGGTGGCCGTTCCTCGGTATTCGGTCCCCAGCCGACACTATTTTGCCCGGTGTGCCATCCCCGCACTACAAAAGCACGGCCCAAAAACATCTGCCGTGCCCTCAACAATGCAGTTACTGGGAGAGTCCACCTGACAACGGACACGTGGACAAGTGCTTGTGGCCAGGGACGGTACATCTCCCTGACGGCACGCTGGGTAAACATAGTGGAAGCCGGGACCCAGTCAGACCTTGGGATGGAACACATCCTCCCCACACCGAGGATTGCGGGCCCTATGTCAGTCAGAGTTGCCCCCACAGTGTACAGCTCCTGTGCATCATCCTCCTCCTCCTCCTCATGTTCAGCCTCCATCTCAGATATCACCACATCAGTTACAAGCTGGAAGCACTGCAGTACTGCTTCAGCCAAGCGGCAACAGGCTGTGCTGAAACTCATAAGCTTAAGTGATAAACCTCACACTGTTTGTGAGTTGTGGACAGCTGTGAAAGAGCAGGCAGATCTGTGGCTGAGACCGCTGAACCTACATCCAGGCATGGTCGTGTGTGACAATGGCCGTAACCTGATGGCGGCTCTGAGGCGAGATCACACACCTACCATGCCTGGCTCATGTGCTTAACCTCGTGGTTCAGAGGTTTCTTAAATCGTACCCCGAGTTGCCAGATCTGCTTGTCAAAGTACGCTGCCTGTCAGCTCATTTTCGAAAGTCGGCTACAACTTCCGCCGCCCTTGCTGTGTTGCAGCAGCGTTTGCAGCTTCCGGCACACCGACTGGTGTGTGATGTCCCAACACGTTGGAACTGTACCCTCCACATGTTGCAAAGGATTTGTGAGCAGAAGAGAGCAGTTGTGGCGTACCAACTGCAACAAGGCCGTCGATATTCAGGTCAGACTCCACACATAAGACCTCAGGAGTGGACCTGGATGTCTGACATATGTACCATCCTGACAAACTTTGAGGAGTCCACCAAGATGGTGAGTGGTGATGACGCCATCATTAGCGTCAGAATCCCACTTGTCTGTCTTTTGCAACACTCTGCAGAGAATTAAAGAGGAGGCATTGCAGCCAGGGTATGATGAGATGGATCAAGAAGCCGTAGCGGGCGATTACACACAGCCCAGCCTCATCTCATCCCAACGGGCACTGGTGGACAATGAGGGAGAGGAGGAGGAGGAGGAGGAGGAAGAACAGGAGCTGGTATCATGCACTGTAGACGGTAGTACCTGTACAACTGTCATACTGTCGGTTAAGCGTGAGTGGCCTGAGGACAAGGGGGAGGAGGAGGAGGAGGAAGAGGAGGAGGAGGAGAGCATGGTCAGTCGTCATCTTGGTGAGGACACGGAAGTATTGTCTGTTACCAGTCTGGCACGCATGGCTGACTTTATGTTATGCTGCCTTAACCGTGACCCTCGTGTTGTCAAAATGTTGGGTGACAGTCATTACTGGTTGGTGACACTTTTAGACCCCCGCTACAAGGAGAACTTTCACTCTCTTATTCCTGAGGTGGAGAGGTCAATAAAAATAGGACAGTACCAGAAGGCCCTTGCTGCAGAACTGTTAAAAAAATTCCAATCTGAACACGCTAGCGGCAGAGGTCACAGTTCGTTGCTCAACCAAGGTGTACAGGCGAGAGAGTCGCAACTCCAATCCAGCAGAGACAGGGGAACACTTTCGGAGACCCACCCAGCTTACAGGCCCTGAGGCGCAGGGTACTCTCACAAGGAGTGGAAAGTTTCAAAAGATGGTGAGGTAGTACCTTGCCGACCGTACCAGCGTCCACTGTGATTCCTCTGTGCCTTTTAATTATTTGGTATCCAAGCTGGACACTTGGAATGAACTCGCTCTGCACGCCTTGTAGGTCCTGGCCTACCCTGCCGCTAGAGTGTTATCGGAGCATGTTTTTAGTGCCGCTGGGGGAATTATAACTGATAAGCGCACTCGCCTGTCAACTGACAATGCTGACAAGCTGACCCTTATCAAAATGAACAAGCTGTGGATTGGGCCAGACTTCTCATCACCACCAAATGACAGCAGAGTAACATAAAGTCAAATCCACTGTGTTATTTCGGTATACGCTACCTCATTTCAGCTGTTTTTTGCTCTTCCCCCTATCCTCAGCCTCCACCACCATTATACCACTAGGGTGACCGTGGTCCGTGTTGCCAGCATTGCAAGTTCCTCCGTCCTAATTTTTGGCAGCTTTTGCTTGGAAGGTCACAGTCTTGTTAAGCTACTGTGACCTTTACGTCTCTTCCAAGGGGCATTAAAACCGTCTTGTTAAGCTACTGTGACCTCTACATCTCTTCCAAGGGGCATTAAAACTGTCTTGTTAAACCACTCTGACCTCCACGTCTCTTCCAAAGGGCATTAAAACCGTCTTGTTAAGCTACTGTGACCTCCATGTCTCTTCCAAGGGACATTAAAACTGTCTTGTTAAGCTACTGTGACCTCCACGTCTCTTCCAAGGGGCATTAAAACCGTCTTGTTAAACCACTCTGAACTACACGTCTCTTCCAAGGGGCATTAAAACCATCTTGTTAAGCTACTGTGACCTCCATGTCTCTTCAAAGGGGCATTAAAACTGTCTTCTTAAACCACTCTGAACTCCACGTCTCTTTCAAGGGGCATTAAAACTGTCTTGTTAAGCTACTGTGACCTCCACGTCTCTTCCAAGGGGCATTAAAACCATCTTGTTAAACCACTCTAAACTCCAAGTCTCTTCCAAGGGACATTAAAACTGTCTTGTTAAACCACTCTGAACTCCACGTCTTTTCCAAGGGGCATTAAAACCGTCTTGTTAAGGTACTGTGACCTCCATGTCTCTTCCAAGGGGCATTAAAACCATCTTGTTAAACCACTCTGACCTCCACGTCACTTCCAAGGGGCATTAAAACCGTCTTGTTAAGCTACTGTGACCTCCACGTCTCTTCCAAGGGACATTAAAACTGTCTTGTTAAGCTACTGTGACCTCAACGTCTCTTCCAAGGGGCATTAAAACCGTCTTGTTAAACCACTCTGAACTACACGTCTCTTCCAAGGGGCATTAAAACCGTCTTGTTAAGCTACTGTGACCTCCATGTCTCTTCAAAGGGGCATTAAAACTGTCTTCTTAAACCACTCTGAACTCCACGTCTCTTTCAAGGGGCATTAAAACTGTCTTGTTAAGCTACTGTGACCTCCACGTGTCTTCCAAGGGGCATTAAAACCATCTTGTTAAACCACTCTAAACTAAAAGTCTCTTCCAAGGGACATTAAAACTGTCTTGTTAAACCACTCTGAACTCCACGTCTTTTCCAAGGGGCATTAAAACCGTCTTGTTAAGGTACTGTGACCTCCATGTCTCTTCCAAGGGGCATTAAAACCATCTTGTTAAACCACTCTGACCTCCACGTCACTTCCAAGGGGCATTAAAACTGTCTTGTTAAACCACTCTGAACTCCACGTCTCTTCCAAGGGGCATTAAAACCGTCTTGCTAAGCTACTGTGACCTCCACGTCTCTTCCAAGGGGCATTAAAACCGTCTTGTTAAGCTACTGTGACCTCCACGTCTCTTCCAAGGAGCATTAAAACCATCTTGTTAAACCACTCTGACCTCCACGTCTCTTCCAAGGGGCATTAAAACCGTCTTGTTAAACCACTCTGAACTCCAGGTCTCTTCCAAGGGGCATTAAAACCATCTTGCTAAGCTACTGTGACCTCCACGTCTCTTCCAAGGAGCATTAAAACTGTCTTGTTAAACTACTCTGACCTCCACGTCTCTTCCAAGGGGAATTAAAACTGTCTTGTTAAGCCACTCTGACATCCACGTCTCTTCCAAGGGGCATTAAAACCGTCTTGTTAAGCTACTGTGACCTCCACGTCTCTTCCAAGGGGCATTTAAACTGTCTTGTTAAGCTACTGTGACCTCCACGTCTCTTCCAAGGGGCATTAAAACCGTCTTGTTAAACCACTCTGAACTACACGTCTCTTCCAAGGGGCATTAAAACCGTCTTGTTAAGCTACTGTGACCTCCATGTCTCTTCAAAGGGGCATTAAAACTGTCTTCATAAACCACTCTGAACTCCACGTCTCTTTCAAGGGGCATTAAAACTGTCTTGTTAAGCTACTGTGACCTCCACGACTCTTCCAAGGGGCATTAAAACCATCTTGTTAAACCACTCTGAACTACACGTCTCTTCCAAGGGGCATTAAAACCGTCTTGTTAAGCTACTGTGACCTCCATGTCTCTTCAAAGGGGCATTAAAACTGTCTTCTTAAACCACTCTGAACTCCACGTCTCTTTCAAGGGGCATTAAAACTGTCTTGTTAAGCTACTGTGACCTCCACGTCTCTTCCAAGGGGCATTAAAACCATCTTGTTAAACCACTCTAAACTCCACGTCTCTTCCAAGGGACATTAAAACTGTCTTGTTAAACCACTCTGAACTCCACGTCTTTTCCAAGGGGCATTAAAACCGTCTTGTTAAGCTACAGTGACCTCCATGTCTCTTCCAAGGGGCATTAAAACCATCTTGTTAAACCACTCTGACCTCCACGTCACTTCCAAGGGGCATTAAAACTGTCTTGTTAAACCACTCTGAACTCCACGTCTCTTCCAAGGGGCATTAAAACCATCTTGTTAAGCTACTCTGAACTCCACGTCTCTTCCAAGGGGCATTAAAACCGTCTTGTTAAGCTACTGTGACCTCCACGTCTCTTCCAAGGGGCATTAAAACCGTCTTCTTAAGCTACTGTGACCTCCACGTCTCTTCCAAGGGGCATTAAAACCATCTTGTTAAACCACTCTAAACTCCAAGTCTCTTCCAAGGGACATTAAAACTGTCTTGTTAAACCACTCTGAACTCCACGTCTTTTCCAAGGGGCATTAAAACCGTCTTGTTAAGGTACTGTGACCTCCATGTCTCTTCCAAGGGGCATTAAAACCATCTTGTTAAACCACTCTGACCTCCACGTCACTTCCAAGGGGCATTAAAACCGTCTTGTTAAGCTACTGTGACCTCCACGTCTCTTCCAAGGGACATTAAAACTGTCTTGTTAAGCTACTGTGACCTCAACGTCTCTTCCAAGGGGCATTAAAACCGTCTTGTTAAACCACTCTGAACTACACGTCTCTTCCAAGGGGCATTAAAACCGTCTTGTTAAGCTACTGTGACCTCCATGTCTCTTCAAAGGGGCAATAAAACTGTCTTCTTAAACCACTCTGAACTCCACGTCTCTTTCAAGGGGCATTAAAACTGTCTTGTTAAGCTACTGTGACCTCCACGACTCTTCCAAGGGGCATTAAAACCGTCTTGTTAAACCACTCTGAACTACACGTCTCTTCCAAGGGGCATTAAAACCGTCTTGTTAAGCTACTGTGACCTCCATGTCTCTTCAAAGGGGCATTAAAACTGTCTTCTTAAACCACTCTGAACTCCACGTCTCTTTCAAGGGGCATTAAAACTGTCTTGTTAAGCTACTGTGACCTCCACGTCTCTTCCAAGGGGCATTAAAACCATCTTGTTAAACCACTCTAAACTCCACGTCTCTTCCAAGGGACATTAAAACTGTCTTGTTAAACCACTCTGAACTCCACGTCTTTTCCAATGGGCATTAAAACCGTCTTGTTAAGCTACTGTGACCTCCATGTCTCTTCCAAGGGGCATTAAAACCATCTTGTTAAACCACTCTGACCTCCACGTCACTTCCAAGGGGCATTAAAACTGTCTTGTTAAACCACTCTGAACTCCACGCCTCTTCCAAGGGGCATTAAAACCATCTTGTTAAGCTACTCTGAACTCCACGTCTCTTCCAAGGGGCATTAAAACCGTCTTGTTAAGCTACTGTGACCTCCACGTCTCTTCCAAGGGGCATTAAAACCGTCTTGTTAAGCTACTGTGACCTCCACGTCTCTTCCAAGGGGCATTAAAACCATCTTGTTAAACCACTCTGACCTCCACGTCTCTTCCAAGGGGCATTAAAACTGTCTTGTCAAACCACTTTGAACTCCACGTCTCTTCCAAGGGGCATTAAATCCGTCCTGTTAAGCTACTGTGACCTCCACGTCTCCACCAAGGGGCATTAAAACTGTCTTGTTAAACCACTCTGAACTCCACGTCTCTTCCAAGGGGCATTAAAACCATCTTGCTAAGCTACTGTGACCTCCACGTCTCTTCCAAGGAGCATTAAAACTGTCTTGTTAAACTACTCTGACCTCCACGTCTCTTCCAAGGGGAATTAAAACCGTCTTGTTAAACCACTCTGACCTCCAAGTCTCTTCCAAGGGGCATTAAAACCGTCTTGTTAAGCTACTGTGACCTCCACGTCTCTTCCAAGGGGCATTAAAACCGTCTTGTTAAACCACTCTGACCTCCACGTCTCTTCCAAGGGGCATTTAAACCATCTTGTTAAGCTACTCTGACCTCCACGTCTCTTCCAAGGGGCATTAAAACCATCTTGTTAAACCACTCTGAACTCCACGTCTCTTCCAAGGGGCATTAAAACCATCTTGCTAAGCTACTGTGACCTCCACGTCTCTTCCAAGGAGCATTAAAACTGTCTTGTTAAACTACTCTGACCTCCACGTCTCTTCCAAGGGGAATTAAAACTGTCTTGTTAAGCCACTCTGACGTCCACGTCTCTTCCAAGGGGCATTAAAACCGTCTTGTTAAGCTACTGTGACCTCCACGTCTCTTCCAAGGGGCATTAAAACTGTCTTGTTAAGCTACTGTGACCTCCACGTCTCTTCCAAGGGGCATTAAAACCGTCTTGTTAAACCTCTCTGAACTACACATCTCTTCCAAGGGGCATTAAAACCGTCTTGTTAAGCTACTGTGACCTCCATGTCTCTTCAAAGGAGCATTAAAACTGTCTTCTTAAACCACTCTGAACTCCACGTCTCTTTGAAGGGGCATTAAAACTGTCTTGTTAAGCTACTGTGACCTCCACGTCTCTTCCAAGGGGCATTAAAACCATCTTGTTAAACCACTCTAAACTCCACATCTCTTCCAAGGGACATTAAAACTGTCTTGTTAAACCACTCTGAACTCCACGTCTTTTCCAAGGGGCATTAAAATCGTCTTGTTAAGCTACTGTGACCTCCACGTCTCTTCCAAGGGGCATTAAAACCGTCTTGTTAAGCTACTGTGACCTCCACGTCTCTTCCAAGGGGCATTAAAACCATCTTGTTAAACCACTCTGACCTCCGCGTCTCTTCCAAGGGGCATTAAAACAGTCTTGTTAAACCACTTTGAACTCCACGTCTCTTCCAAGGGGCATTAAATCCGTCCTGTTAAGCTACTGTGACCTCCACGTCTCTACCAAGGGGCATTAAAACTGTCTTGTTAAACCACTCTGAACTCCACGTCTCTTCCAAGGGGCATTAAATCCGTCCTGTTAAGCTACTGTGACCTCCACGTCTCTTCCAATGAGCATTAAAACTGTCTTGTTAAACTACTCTGACCTCCACGTCTCTTCCAAGGGGAATTAAAACCGTCTTGTTAAACCACTCTGACCTCCACGTCTCTTCCAAGGGGCATTTAAACCATCTTGTTAAGCTACTGTGACCTCCACGTCTCTTCCAAGGGGCATTAAAACCATCTTGTTAAGCCACTCTGAACTCCACGTCTCTTTCAAGGGGCATTAAAACCATCTTGCTAAGCTACTGTGATCTCCACGTCTCTTCCAAGGAGCATTAAAACTGTCTTGTTAAACTACTCTGACCTCCATCTCTCTTCCAAGGGGAATTAAAACTGTCTTGTTAAGCCACTCTGACGTCCACGTCTCTTCCAAGGGGCTTTAAAACTGTCTTGTTAAGCTACTGTGACCTCCACATCTCTTCCAGGGGGCATTAAAACCATCTTGTTAAACCACTGTGAACTCCACATCTCTTCCAAGGGGCATTAAAACCGTCTTGTTAAACCACTCTGAACTCCACAGCTCTTCCAAGGGGCATTGAAATGTTTTTAATTACCTCTAACCTCCACGACTCTTCCAACGGGCATTGCATTACCTCCAAATTTTAATCAGCTTTTGCTTTTCAATGCATAAGCGAACACTAAGGGAGACCCACTCCCCAATAATGGGTAGAAGGTTTTTAGTACGCTGTAATCCACGTCTGTTTCAAGGTGCATTGCAGTTCCTCATAATTTTTGGAAAGCCTTCCATTCACTGCTTAGGCCAACAGTGTACCAAAGACCCAGTTGCTATAAATGGAAAAAACGGTTTAGTTAAGGCCCTCTGACCTCCATGTCACTTCCAAGGGGCATTGGAGGGCCTCGAAATTTTTGGTAGGCATTGCACTTACTGCATGCCCTATAACTGTGTAGCCGAACCGCTCCTTTTGGTACAGAAACATATCCTACAAGACATGTGTGGTTGACTGGCCTGATATTGATGTAAATGGTCCCTGTTCCTCCTGCTCTTTCTCCTTTGCCACCACCTCATACATCATTCATCACCTGAAGCTTTGTTTTAACGGGAGTCATAGAGTTAGGATATGCGCCAAAACGCTGACCACCTCAGGCCTAGCCACTACTACATACATGCGCTTGCATTCCAAGGAACAGAAAGCTAAGGAGATGGATGGCCTCATGATCAAGAATAATTTACTCATTGTGCAGAAGGCCGACCACTGCTGCTGTCTACCTTCTGAACTCTGTGTTGAAGCCTGATTGACCCAGGACCCGCAATCCTCTATGTATGAAGGACGTTTTGCATCCCAGTGTCCAACTGTGTCCCGGCTTCCACAATATTAACCCAGTGTCAAAGCATCAGTGAGATGGACCATCCCTGGCCCCATTCACTTTTCCACATGTTTGTGGTTAGGCTGTCCTTCCCACTAAATGCACTGGAGAGGGCACAGGTAATGTTTTGGTATGTGTGCTTGTATATAAGGTGCACCGGGACAAATAGGGGCGGCTGGGGACCGTGTGTGGGCACTCGACTGCGGGGCGGCTCGGGACCAAGTATGGATACCAGGCCACCGACGCAGCCATGACGAGGTGGCCAGATTCCGCCTCCACATGCCTAAAAGGCCCAATTTCAAGTGCAAGCAAGCAGTATCGTATTGTAGCCTTGGGGTGGGTGGGTGGCAGGCTGCATACTTGCGCTTGCATTGCAAGGAATGGGGGAGATACAATTGAACACTGCCCTAGGACAAGAACTTGCACGGGGATAGTTGCAAGTCTGCATCTTCTGATGCGGCAAGGATCACTTTTGATGGGAACACTTTTAGGCAGTGACCTGGGTGTCAGAGATGCTTCCAGGGGTCTTCCCCATGCTGTTCCCGTGTCTTTTCAGCACTGTATGCATGTGTCACACAGCACATGGCCAGATAAGATTGTAAAATGCTAAAATGACATTTCCCGGTGAATGCATTTGTCACGGTTGAAAGCAATACAAAAGTGCAAAAATGCATAAAAAATGCTACTTGTGAACATAGCCCAAGGTGTAGAGGAGTATTTTTGTTTTGGGCTATTTATTTTACCTTATACACAAGTCTTTACCCTGGAAAGGATGTTCCTTAACATATTTCACAGGAAAGCAGTTTCAGTTTTGTTTTTGAACGTTTTAGTGTGAGCCCTTAAAAGTGGCTTAATACCTCTGACCACGTTGTTGACAGCAGTGACCTGGGGGTCAGAAATGCTTCCTGGGGTGATCCCCATTCTGTCCCCATGTCATTTGAGCACTGTCACTATCGTTTTGGGCACTTTTTAGGCTTTCTACAGACTGCCGGGGGTGCCGCTGCAAAAATGCTCGGGTCTCCCATAGACTAACATTGGGCAAGCACCTGAGTATCACGGTGAGCTCGGCCCGAGCTTCAAGCACCTGAGCATTTTATTGCTCGCTCAACACTAGTAAAGAAGAATACTAAATCCACGTCTATTTTTAATTGTTTTACAACAACAGAGAACAGCTGAAAACTTGTTAATTTGCATTCCACTTTCTGTAGAAATTGATTTTATATATTTGACATATTTTTGAAAGGGGTGGGGCTAGAAAAAGCAACTCAGACTGGCAGTATCAGTATCTCAGTATTACTTTTTTACTTATGAATTTTTATCTGTGCTTTTTTAAAATTTTTATTAATTCTTCATTAATTTCATACACTGTGCCCTCCATGAGGTCTTAAAATACCTTGTGTAGGAGCATTTTAACATATTAATACATTTTTTTTGGTGATTTCTCTTGTAACTATTGCTGGTATATTAATGCCTAAGATTCAGCAGCTAAAGCACTAAGTGATCACATGACCATTGGGCCCAGAGGAGGAAGCACTGACAGTGGTTCCCAATCTTTATACTAAAAGCCCTGGTTCAGCTTATATGGATTGAACAGGTAAATATGGTAACAAACCATGTTTATCTTTTTTGTGGGGAGTCTGGCTGTGTCTGATAGCCGGCTCAACACCCTCTCAGCTGCACAATCTCATGCAAACTGCTTATACTGCATTGATGTTTTAAATCAGTGCAAAGAAAAGTGTGGACCGGCTGGACGTTTATAGTCAATGGGAAATCCAGAAGTAGTTAAACATCTTACCAATGTTTGAATCTTAGGAAACACTAAAGCAGTAGAAGTTCAATCCTTTTAATGTTTTTGGAGAATTTTTGTTTCAGTTTCTGTGGTTGTCCAAGATACTGGACTCTCATAGTGGCACAAGTCAGTTTTCAGAGATGCTCATGAGCGATATGGATACTTTATATGGATATGTTTAGAATTATGTCAGAGAAATTAAAGGCAGTGGGCTGAAATGCAGTACTAAAATATTTGGATAGTACAGATTAAAAAGGATTGGTAATGTATAATGAGTATATGCCAGTGGTTCTTGATACTGTCCAAAATACCAGTAGAGAGAAGAGAAACGTGGATCTTTTGAAATTCTAATTCGCCAACTTTCCCAAAAAATTGGATTCTCACTGAATAAAATTGTGCAAATCTCAATACGGTGAAAGCTTGTAATTTTTATGGGAAAATACACATGGATGAGAGGAGAGAGAGAGGACCCCACTGACCATAAGAACTTACACTTTACAGGTGAGAGACAGAGAGAGAGAGAGGACCCAGCTGATCATAAGAGCTAACACTCTACAGGAGTGAGAGACAGAGAGAGAGAACCCTACTAACCATAACATCTTAAAATCTGGAAGTTGACGTGACATCAACGGACATCAGCGGCCGCTGCAGATGGGTTCACGTGGTGCTGCGGTAGCAGATTCTCTAAACACATGTGAATTTAAGTGCGTGATTAGAATGCAGCTGTGTGGACGCAGCGAAAATACGCTGTGTCCAAAACGCTGCTATTCCTGATCATGGGCATGTACCCTTAGGAGTAGAGATGAGCAGTGTTCGACTCGAACTGTTCGCCAATCTCAAATTTGAGCTGTTTTGGGCGGTGTTTGAGTCGTTCAACGAACTCGAACGATTAGCAAAAAATTTGGCTGTTCGAGGTTATGTTCGATAACTGTTCGTGCACCAAAAGCGTAACTGGATTTTTTCACAATAATACTGTTAATCAATGTTAATAGACAGTTTCAGTGTACAGTGGGCGGGGGGAGGGGCAGGGGATGGATCGCTGCAGAAATAATGCTGATCTCCATTTTTTTTTTTCTTTCCCGCATTTACAGTGGGGCGGTGCAGTCTGTCAGCCTATCAGCAGTGCACACACGCAGCGAAGTGCTTTTTTTTCACACAAGCAAGGGCATGTGTCATTGGCTGTATATGTCACATGTTCTTGCCCTATAAGACCCAGCCATTTTCCCCGTCTCCACCATTTTCTCACTGCTGCAGCTGAGTGTTAGACGGCACTGCTGCTGCTTTGGGCGCTATACAGTATAACTGTGTGAATTGCGAGCGAATTTCCAGTTACATAGAAAGATAGGTTTAGGGAGTAGGGACTAGTTCTAATTGAAGCCCTTTTGAGGGCTAGGTTACAGCAGTTCATAGCACTTTTTGCCAGGCAGGTCTGTGCCAGTGCTGTACAAGTGTTTTTCACAGCATTTGGCGAAAGGTAGCTCAGCCAATCCTTTTGTAGCAGTGTCTGTTAGTCATTGGAGTAGCCTATCTGTGCTGCAAGCTACACCACCTGTGTATCTAATACCAATTTTTTACTGCATCTAAGCCAGTCAATCCTTTTGGGCCTAGTAGCAGTGTCTGGTAGTCATTGGAGTAGCCTAGCTGTGAAGCAAGCTACACCGCCTGTGTATTTAATAAAATTGTTTTACTGCATCTAACGCAGCCAATCCTTTTGGGCTAGTACCACAGTTTGACCACTCTGCTCTGCTCGGTTTCCATCCATCATTTTTTGTTCAAACAATTACAGAGTTGCCAATTAGTTAACCACTAAAATGAGTGGCAAAAGGCCTGCTGCTGGTGGAAAGGGGAATAGGCATGTTGGAAAGGGAAAAAAAGGTTGTGTCCGTGGGGTAGGTGGTAAAGCAACAGTAACATCTGCAGAAGAAAAACCATCTTCCAGCCAAACTAAGATGTCTACTTCTTTTCGTGGACAATGTGATATGATCCCTTTCTTACGGACACGCCCATCGCTACAAATTCCAGATGAGGCACAAAATCAGCAGGTGCTTCAACGGATATCAAGTGCTCCTTCAAGTGGGCTCTCCTCCACCTCAACTTCAACATCACAAATACTCCAGTCCTCAGAGGTGTCACCCCAATCACACTTGCTTCCTCACAGCTCCCAAGTCTCCAGCTGCCCGTCTGAGTATGGGGTAACACAGATGGTTGAGTCTGCAGAGCTGTTTACTAATACTATAACCTGGGAATCAGAGGTCTGCTCCAGAGCTTCTGTGAATCCAGACAAGGAAATGATCTGCACTGATGCCCAGAATCTTTATGAGTCGGATCAAGGACCATATGAAGAAGGTTCTGAGCATAATGTAGACCCTCGTTCCCAAACTGTAACTCCTGTTGGTGGAGACAATGAGGAAGATGATGATGAGACTCAGATACCTGATTGGAACGACAACTTGACTTTTCGGTCAGGGCAGGAAGAGGTTGGCTCTGAGGACGACGGGTGTGAGAATACACAGGGTGATGATGACAAGGTTGGAGATCCCACTTACTGTCAACCCACAGTCAGCCAGTTGATGAGGTCAGCAGAGGAGGTGGAGGAGGATGCTAGTGACGATGAGCTTAGGTTGCGCCTTCCTGGACAGAGACGGAGTACTGGAAACACGTCAACAACTGCATCCTCAACCACAACTCGGCCTCTGACCACAAGTCATGGTGGCTCTTCAGGTCGCATGGGCTCTAAGCCTTGCATAGCCTGGGCATTCTTTGAGATCGCAAAGGATGACCCAACTCATGTTATCTGTAACATTTGTCACCAAAAGCTAAGTAGAGGCCAAAAAATCCATAGTTTGAGTACTTCATGCATGAACCGTCAGATGGATATGAAGCATAAGTTGCAGTGGGATGCTCACTGTGTTAAAATGCGGCCTAGCGGGCCGGGCCAACCACCGTCTGCCCCATCTTGTGCATCCGTGGCCTCTTCATCTTATGTGACTGGGGGGACAGCAGTCACACAAGTTTTTGGATGCAGACCTGCCACCTCTTTACCCGCAACAGCCAGTGTGATTGGCAGGTCGTCAGTTCATTTGAAAGTGGAAACACCTGCTGGTGTTGAGCGCTCTCCGACATCGAGAGCACCACCTCTGGATCAAGGCAACATAACATGTCCGCCTGCATCTTCCTCACAGACCAACAGTTTGCCGGGGACACCCTACTCAACCCCGTCTAAGCACAACAGCCAGCCCTCGGTCCATCAGATATGGACAAATAAAAGACCATTTCCTCCTAGCTATGACAAAGCTTAGAGGTTGAATTTCACCATCTGCAAGCTGTTGGCTACAGAAATGCTGCCTTTCCGCCTGGTGGACACAGAGGATTTTCGAGACCTTATGTCCGTCGCAGTGCCCCAGTACCAGATGCCCAGTCGCCACTACTTCTCAAAGAAAGCTGTGCCTGCGCTACACCAGCATGTCGCACACAACATCACTGCTTCCTTGAGAAACTCTGTGTGTGACAGGGTGCATTTCACCACAGACACTTGGACTAGTAGGCATGGACAGGGGCGTTACATGTCGCTGACTGGGCATTGGGTAACTATGGTGACAGCAGGACAAGGGGCTGCTGTCCAAGTCTTGCCGTCCCCACGAGTTGTGCATCAATCATCTTTATCTAGAAGTTCCTCCACTGCTTCTGCCACCTCAACCTCCTCTCGGTCCTCCACCTGCACCCAAAGCCTGTCTGGTAATGCCACTCGCGTTCTGACTGCGCAGAGGGAATCCTGCATATGTCGCGCCCCCGTGGGCCTTACTGTTTGGGGGACAGTATATATGTATCACGGTGGCTGGCCCAGGGTGGACAGTGCACAAAAGGGGTAGCAATTATTAATAAAAGTTCTGAGAATTCGTGACGCCACCTGTGGTGTCTGATGAAGGTCACCAGCACTGCAGTAGTCCTCTGAGGCAGGTGACAAGGCAGCTAAAGATGGTACAGCTCCGCACAGGTAGAGTGGGCCTCAGGACAGTGTAGATAGATAGATGGTGGGTGCGCTGGGCGTTGTGGTGCAGGTAGAGATATAATGGCGCAGCCGGAGTAACTGACAGAGACAGGGGGTTTTGCTTCGTTACCTTTACTGGTACAGCTGATAGATACGATCCAGGGTACTCTAGGTGAAGGGCGCACTTTTGGACTTCTCCCCAGGGAGCGGGTATAAGGCCTCCTGATCCGTGTCTGCCTCTGTGTAAGTTCCTGGCCAGCCTGCAACTGTGCCTAGCTTATGTGTCTTGCTTTTTCTCTACCTGTTGCTCTGAAGTAGGACCTCCGGTTGGTAACCACTTTCCCTGGACGTCAGGGCCTTCGTGGTTCCTGGTCCTGTATGTGTCTAGCTTCAGGTTTACCAGGGACTAGTAGTCCTCCTGGGATTCCGGTTAACCCTACTGGGTGTAAAGGGGTCCCTGTAGGCTCAGACTCGGTGTCCGGTATATATACTGGGGTGAGCCTGGTATGCTCCTCTGCCCCCTTTATCACTCCTTTCTTCCACTCGCCTTCGGCCACGCTCGGGGCCCTCACTAGGCTTCAGGACTGCTGGAGGCCTAGCTTGCCTCACACAGCAGCCTGCGTGCTCCTCTCTGAAAACTAACTGTAGACTCTGACTAGACTTAACTGAGCTGCCTGGCTCCACCTTCCCTTTATATATCCCTATCAGGGCTCCCTCTGCTGGTATGAGGTGGAAGGTGGAGGTGTTTGCATGTAGTGAGGGCCTCTTGTGGAGAATTCCGTCCGTGCACCCTTCTGGGTTCTGTGGCACCATGCGCAGCAGGGCGTCACATTCCCCCCTAGTAAAACTCAGTACTCCTGGACTGAAGCATTTTTGCAAAAACAAGTTAAACAACAATAATAACAATTACATTAATATTTACAATATGGCTACAGCAAGTCCTGTAACTTGGTGTCCTTTTCACCAAAAGTACATAGTAGCATGAGGTACCTGACCGCAAACCCTCCACGTAGGCCCTGGGCGTGGCTGCAGGGCATAGGTGATCCAGGTGATGGACCACGTCTTCCGCCACGCCAAACGGGTTTTTGTTTGGTGGTCAGTAACAAGGCACTCCAGGGAGTGCAATTATGTACATGAATAGTTTTTGGGCTGCTCACAGTCCTCAGCCACAGAGTCTTTTTATATAAACCCTTACGGATAACTAAATACAATAGAAAAGTGTCCATGTCACCTATATTGTCCATAAGCAAGGCAAAACAAAACATTAATTAAATACATGGCAATTTCACAATTATGATGTACCCCAGGGGAAACTATTTATACTGTAGGTTTTTCTATTTATTCACTATACCTAGCAGGGGCCTGGCCTCTGGTGCTACGTGTAGATCTACGTAGTACGGGAGTGTGGATGGTTTCTGTGTTTGTTACCCTTTCAGTTCTATGTGTGGGTAGATTGTAATACTGCCTTAACCTCTCCATGGGACTGGCAAGTGTACCATTAGCTGGGCCTTCTTGCTCTGCTCCCACCGGGGATCCTTCTTCCGGGGATTCTTCTTGAGCAGGCTCTTGTGGGGCACTCACAGGTTCTACATGCTGCGGAGGGTCTTCTGGCTGTTGGAAGACGGGGATCACAGGTATTATCACCGCTCCTCCTATTTGGGGCCAATCTGCTGGGAAATCTCCTAATTCAGTGTGTATTACTTCTTCCTCAGGCTGCTCCGGTTCAGTGAGAGGCTCTTCTTCTTGGGGCTTTAGCAGGTGTGGACACAACTTCAGGTGGTCCCTTGATACCATTGCAGTTGTTCTTCCTCCGTCTCTACTAATTAGGCAGGTCTTCCTATTATCAAATCTTGACTGTAACACAGTGTAGGGTTCTCTCTCCCACTGGTCATCAAGTTTATGGTTCCTTCTCTTTCTCTTTAACACCACTTCTCCTGGTGTGAAGGGTTCTGCTGGTGCACTTTTATTGTAGTGAGCTTCCTGCTTGTCTCTTACCCTATTCAGACTGTCTTCGACACAGGCTTGTACCCTCCTGTACTGTTCCTGTCTGGTTGTGTCCCAGTCCTCAGTGGACATATCTGCTTCTGGTTCTACTACACCAAGCTCCAGGTCCTTGGGCAACTTCCCGGGTCTTGCTCGCATGAGATATGCTGGAGTACAATTGGTGGAACTCACAGTTATGTGGTTGTACAGATCTACCAGGTCAGGTAGTAGGTCTGGCCACTGATTTCTCTCCTCTAGTGGTAAGGTCTTCAGCAGGTCTATGATGATGTTATTCATCTTTTCACAGAGACCGTTGGTTTGGGGGTGGTACGGTGTAGTCCGGATCTTTTTACACCCGTACAGACGGCAGAACTCCTTGAACAATTCGGCTTCAAAGGCTGAGCCTTGATCTGTCAGCACCTGCTCCGGGTATCCATGGGGCCTGCAGAAGAACGCCTGAAACATCTTCGTCGCAGTTTCTTCCGTCAGATCCTTGACAGGGGCGACCACCAGGAACCGGGAGTAGTGATCCACCATGGTCAGGGCATAGGAGTATCCTGACCTGCTGGGTGACAGCTTGACATGATCCAGGGCCACGATCTCCAAGGGCCGAGTTGTCTTGATGGGTTGCAGGGGTGCCTTCTGGCTGCTGTAGTCTTTCCTTCTGAGGCTACAGGGTCCACAGTCTCGGCACCATCTCTCTATGGAGCTCCGCATTCCAACCCAGTAAAACCTACCTTTTAGCAGGGTTTCGAGCTTCTTCCAGCCAAAGTGCCCCACTTGATCGTGGTAGGCCTCCAACACCATCTGGATGTCCGTCCTTGGCACTACGATCTGCCACACCATCTCATGGGTCCTCGGGTTGATGTACCTTCGGCACAGCTTTTCCCTATAGATGAACAGCCGGCTTCTCTCACCCCACAGTTGCTTGGCTTGTAGAGACTAGTGTTGAGCCACCCCCGTAGTGTTCGAGTTCGGTTCGGTTCGTCGAACACCCGTGTGTTCGCCGAACTGTTCGTCGAACTGTTCGTCGAACACCTTCGAACACCGTTAAAACCAATGGCAGGCAAACAAAAACACATAGAAACACATAGAAAACACCTTCAAAGGTGTCCAAAAGCTGACAAACTGCTCAGAAGACATAACTAACACATGGAAAAGTGACAAGTACATATAGTCATGCGAAAATAAAAGAGGTGGAGGAGTAAAAGGAAGGGGAGACACAGATATAGGCATGTCATGCCCTTCTAAAATCCAAAAAGTGAGAAGCCGACACAGCCAGTCCGCTCCTGCCCGTGCCACCTCCGTGTCGCCGGGTTTGTGCCAGAGCCGCGGTGAACCCTGATGGCCAGCCCCCCTCTCCCAATACTGGTGCCTGTCCGCTGGTGGGTCGAACGAGCCCCCCTGTGGTGGAGGCAGCTCTAAGCTTTTTAATTTAAATTGTCTCTCTAATTTGAATGAATACACTTTAAATCCATTTACAAGGATCTATTGGAGGGCAAGTCTCATGCCAGCAGCCGCGTAATTCCAGCTCCAGTAGCGTCCACTAAAGCTGCTGCAGTTAAAAGGCTTTTATAAGGATCGAGCTCGGCTGTCCACCGCAAGGCATCCTACTGCCAGTCCCAGCCCCTATGCCTTGGGGTGCCTCCTGATGCTCTTCACTGAGTATCCCATGGTCCCGAAGCATTTCCTTTGAAAAAATTAAGTGTCTAAACTACAGGTGGTGTAGCTTGCTTAACAGCCGGGATAATCAGCTGACTAGCAGACACTGCTACTAGGCACAAAGTATTTCCTGGGCTAGATGCAGTTAAAAATTTGTAATTAGATACTCTCGTTGGATGCTGAGAAAGCATTCCATAGAGTCTCCTGGCACGCCATATATGATTCTCTTAAAAAGCTTGGGGTAGGGGTCTAGGGGACCCTTTTATAGCCAAAATCACGGCCCTGTATCACAATACATCACCTAGGCTGAAGATAAATGGAACTGTAGCACCCTGAGGGCTCGGTTGCTACAGAGGTATTGCACCTCACCCAGAGGTGTGATATCTCACTCTCAGGTAAGGATGGAGTGTGGATCAGGACCCGACACCTGCATGCATTACACCACATTGCCGTGGGGCAGGGCGACCAATATGCCTCTGAGATGGGCACGACAGTCCCTGTCCCTGGCTGGAGTGGGGGGAGGGAACACTGAGGAAGGGGAACCCTGTAGTGCAGGAGCAGGGAGGAAGCAGTTCCTGGGTGCATTGAGAAGGGAGTATAAAAGGTGGGCACCATCTTAGTTCAGTGCAGAGAAGTCTGAGCAGAAGTGGCAGGGAGCAGGGGCTCTGCATGAGCTCTGCTCCGGAGGCGGGCCTAGTAACAGAGGCCCAGACCTGGAAGAGGGAGAAGGAAGGAAGAGGAGCGGAGAAGGCTCCAGGAACGAGGAATGAAGGGATCCCAGGGGTGCGGACGGGCGAGTCGCCACCGCACGCCCGAATCCACCTGCGTGGAGGGGTCAGGCCAAAGGGGGAGACCGGTCCCCGAAACTAGTGGAGGCAGGAAACGACCCTCAGCTAGAAACCGGAGGCTGTGACATTTTATGTGGCGCAGCCCCTCGCTACACCCACTAGGAAGGCACCACATAGGGTCAGGGAAACTGGCGCCAAGTTTACCAAGAGGAGGCCCGAGGCAGCCGGACAGAAGGGTTGGTAAGAAAGGCCAGACAAAGGACACACAAAGGGGGTCCTGTGAAGCGCTCCAAAGTTATCTGGGAGTTGTCTGAGCCCCTCACCTGGTGAGCACAGTACGACGTGGGCAGCCGTTACCTGCAGACGTGGTCTGGATAATAAGAACTGTGAGTAAAGGCCCTGGACTGCATCACTGACTCCGTGTCGTTACTGCTGCTGCCCTGCACCATCACCCCCATCCTCCGCATACACTGCCCTGAGGCTATACTCCTCTCGTGGGGAATTATGCTACGCTCTGCTGCACCCACAACACCAGCCTCAGCGGTCTGCCCTGCAGCGGCGGTTCACTCTGACCGCAATCCACGGGTGGCGTAGTCGGACATTTAAACATCAAAACCACATAAATAGTTCCGCCACTGGTTTGACCACCCTGAGCCACGGAACCGGGTCGCCGCCACGAAGACTACAACCACCAGCATCCACCAAAAAGGGTCCGGCTCCGGGTGTCCCAAGGCCCAGGGGGTGCATCAGAACATTTTCATCACCTTTCACAATCACCAATGGGACAAGGCAGGGATGTCCTCTGTCCCCTCTCTTATACATCCTAGTGACGGAGCACCTGCTCTCATCAATTCGCCATAACCCCAATATTAGGTGGATTGAGGTGGGAGGCACCGAGTACAAGTGCTCTCTATTTGCTGATGATGTCCTAGTATATATCACTCAATCACATATATCCATCCATGCTGTTATGGCTGAAATAGATCACTTTGTTACATGGTCAAATTTTAAAATCAATGCAGCGAAGTCTGAGGCCCTTGATGTCTCCCTCCCCAAATCCATATAGGATTCCATCCAGTCCAACTTTCCCTTTGCCTGGCCCTCACAGGGTATCAAATACTTAGGAATTCCTATTCATAGAGACCTCTCCCATCTATGTTATCTTCATTTTGGGCCCTTTATTGAACAACTCCATACAGACCACGGTTGGCAAGTTAGAACTGTAAGATTCACTACGTGAACCACTGGTGTTTTGTGGAAAAGCACATGTACACTGCGTTCCAAATTGTTATGCAAAAAGTGTTTAGGAGTGATAAGGGAAGAATTTGTTTGTTTGTCAGTTAAACTCATTGATGGTGATGTGTGTCAGGGCTCTTTATATCACTGTAAGCAATTGCAGACACCTGTGCTAATTAGTTTGGCAGGTCTGTCCAATGAAAGGCAAGACTACTTAAGAAGGTTGTCTCACATTATTAAGCAGCCTATATTTTCTGCCAAAATGGGAAAGAAAAAGGATGTGTCGGCTGCTGAGAAGCAACAAATTGTGGAGTGTTTAGGTCAAGGCATGACTACAATCAACATTGTGCGATGATCAGGATGAAGTGTCTTGGCAATCAAGAAGAATGTAGCTGATTCACAGTACACACATGTGCGTGCTGATAAGGGCAAATTGAGGACTCTTTCCTACAGGCAATTACGTCAGGTTGAAAGAGCAGCGGCAAAAAAGCCTTGTCATAGCAGCAGACAAGTTTTTGAAGCTGCTTGTGCCTCCAACATCCCCCGAACAACAAGATGCAGGGTCCTTCAGAGGTTTGCAGCTGTGCATATGCCATCCTGTCGACCTCCTCTATCCACTTCACACAAGCATAAACGGCTCCAGTGGGCCAAACATTACATGAAGACTGATTTCAAAACTGTTTTGTTCACGGATGAGTGCCGTGCAGCGCTCGATGGTCCAGATGGATGGAGTGGAGGATGGCTGGTTGATGGACACCCCACGCAAACACGGCTACAGCGCCAACAAGGAGGAGGTGGAGTAATGTTTTGGGCTGGAATCATGGGGAGAGAGATTGTCGGCCCCTTTAGGATCCCTGAAGGCGCTAAAGATGAACTCCATAATGTATGTGGATTTTCTCAAACAGCACTTCCTGCCATGGTTCAAGAAGAAGAACCGTGTATTTCACAGCAAGATCATTTTTCTGCATGATAATGCACCATCTCATGCTGCACATAAAACATCTGCATCTCTGGCTGATATGGGCATAAAAGGGGACAAACTTATGGTGTGACCCCCATGCTCCCCTGACCTGTACCCCATTCAGAACCTTTGGAGCATCATTAAAAGGAGTGTCTATGATGGCGGGAGGCAGTTCACATCTAAGCAACAGCTCTGGGAGGGTATTCTGTCCTCATGCAAAACAATTGAAGCAGAAACCATCCAAAACCTGACAAATTCAATGGACGAGAGAGTTCAGAAGCTCCTTTCGAACAAGGGGTCCTATGTGAAAATGTAACATCACCTAGAATAAAGTTTTGAGTTGAAAACTGTTTGATTTCAGTTTCTAACAACCTGCTAATGCTTATAATTTCAAAAATGACCATTTTTTTGGTCTTTATTAAAATGAAAAGGTTGATCGAAAAGTTTGGGGGATCTAAGAGTGTGGCAACCCAGTAGTCATGATTACTTCGAATTCTGACAATATGAGGGTCATGCTGCAGGTAGTGCAGCAAGAAGGCACTTATGTGTCTTGCGCATCTCGGAGCCCCAAAATTATTTTCCGGGCTAGATGCAGCTAAATATTATTATTAATTTTAAATCTGGTGAAGCTTTAGTATAGATGGCCTAATAGGATCAGTGCTGCACACTGCTACAAAGCCCAAATTATTTTCCAGTCAAGATACAGATAAACATGATTAGTAATTTTAAATCTGGTGGAGCTTATTATAGATGGCCTAATTGAATCAGTGCTGCACACTGCTACAAAGCCCAAATTATTTTCCAGCCAAGATACAGATAAACATGATTAGTAATTTGAAAGCTTAAAACGGTTGGTAGGGTGATTTTAACCAATCATCAAGCTTTTACTCTCCCCAGGATGACACAGGGGTAGAAAAGTCGTTTCGGATCCATGATTTGTTCATCTTTATGAACGTGAGTCTGTCTACATTATCAGTGGAGAGCCGCGTGCGCTTATCTGTCAGCACACCACCAGCAGCGCTGAACACACGTTCAGACAGAACGCTGGCTGCGGGGCATGACAAGATCTCCAAGGCGTAAGTGGCTAGCTCCGGCCATTTATCCAGATTGGAAGCCCAAAAAGAGCAAGGGTCCAGTGACACAGTCGTGGCTTCAATGTTTACTTGGAGATACTCCTGTACCATCGTCTCTAGGCGTTGACTATGTGTCAGATTTCTTGTCTCCTGTGGCCTTGCAAAGGATGGGCTAAAAAAGTGGTGAAATGATTCCGCAAAATTGATGTTACCAGCAGATACTGTGGTTTTGTTACGGTTTGAGTGCTGAACACTTGACGGTCCCACGGTTGGCAAGTTGGAACTGTGAGATTCACTACGTGCACCACTGGTATTTTGTGGAAAAGAACATGTAAGATTCTGCAACAGTCTCTGCTGATACTCCTGCATGCGTGCATCCCTTTCTATGGCAGGAATAATTTCTGCAAATTTACTTTTGTACCGGGGATCTAACAGTGTGGCAACCCAGTAGTCAGGATTATTTCTAATTCTCACAATTCGAGGGTCATGTTGCAGGTAGTGCAGCAAGAAGGCACTCATGTGTGTTGCGCATCCAGGAGCACCAAGTCCCTGTTGTGTTGGTGGCGAGGTAACAATCATGCTTCCTTCCTCTGTCCTCTCCCCCCAACCTCGCACAACAGAAATGTGATCAAGGTCTCCCTCATCTGATGAGTCTTCCATCAGTTCGTCCTCCACTTCTTCCTGGGCTCCTGCACCTTCCTCACTAGTTTGGCTGCTACCATGCGCCCTGGTAAAACCATCTCCCCCACCCTCACATGCCTGCCGCCTTGGTGCTGCCGACCGTCTGGACCTTGCAGATGTTAACCCTTCCGCATACAACTCCTCCTCCTCTACTTCCTCCACCTCCTCTTGTGCCACCACCTGACTCCGAATTCTGTTTAACATGTGCTCCAGCATGTAAATCACCGGAATAGTCATGCTGATAATGGCATCGTCAGCACTAAACATCTTCGTCGCCATTTCAAAACTGTGCAGAAGGGTGCATAGGTCCCTGATCTGAGACCACTCCTCCAGCGTGATTTGCCCCACCTCTGAATCTCGTTGGCCCAGGCTATACGTCAGAACGTATTGCACCAGGGCTTGTCGGTGCTGCCACAGTCGCTGCAACATGTGCAGAGTTGAATTCCACCGGGTAGGCACATCGCATTTTAGCCGGTGAAGTGGCAGGCCCAACGACTTCTGTAGAGATGTAAGTCGCTGAGCTGCGGGATGCGAACGGCGGAAGTGAGCACACAGCGACCGTGCCCTCTGCAGAAGGCCATCTAGTCTGGGATAGTGGGCTAAAAATTGCTGGACAACCAGGTTCAACACGTGAGCCATACAAGGCACGTGTGTGACATTGCCCCGGCGAAGGGCCGCACCCAGGTTTGCAGCATTGTCGCACACGGCCTTCCCTGGTTTCAGGTCCAGTGGAGACAACCATTCATGAAATTGGTTCTCCAGAGCTGACCACAACTCCTCAGCTGTGTGACTCACATTTCCCAGACATTTCAATGTAAAAACCGCCTGATGACGTTGAGCCCTACTGCCAGCATAGTAAGGAGGTGTGCAGGATCCCTTCTGCGCAGTTAGAAAGCTTGTGGCATGACCAGACAGGCTTTGGGTGCAGGTGGAAGACCGAGAGGAGGTTGAGGAGGCAGAAGCAGTGGAGGAACTTTGACATAAAGAGGATTGACGCACAACTCGTGGGGACGGCAAGACTTGGACAGCAGCCCCTTGTCCTGCTGTCACCATAGTTACCCAGTGCCCAGTCAGCGACATGTAACGCCCCTGTCCATGCCTACTCGTCCAAGTGTCTGTGGTGAAATGCACCCTGTCACACACAGAGTTTCTCAAAGAAGCGGTGATGTTGTGTGCGACATGCTGGTGGAGCGCAGGCACACCTTTCTTTGAGAAGTAGTGCCGACTGGGCATCTGGTACTGGGGCACTGCGACGGACATAAGGTCTCGAAAATCCTCTGTGTCCACCAGGCGGAAAGGCAGCATTTCTGTAGCCAAGAGCTTGCAGATGGTGAAATTCAACCTCTTAGCTTTCTCATGGCTAGAAGGAAATGGTCTTTTACTTGTCCACATCTGAGGGACCGAGGGCTGGCTATTGCGCTTAGACGGGGTTGATAAGGGTGTCCCCGGCAAACTGCCGGTCTGTGAGGAAGATGCAGGCGGACATGTTAGGTTGCCTTGATCCAAAGGTGGTGCTATCGATGTCGGACAGCGCTCAACACCAGCTGGTGTTACCACCTCCAAAGAAAATGATGACCTGCCAATCACGCTGGCTGTTGCGGGTAAAGAGGTGGCAGGTCTGCGCCCCAAAACAGGTGTGACTGCTGTCCCCCCAGTCACAGAGGATGAAGAGGACGCGGATGCACAAGATATGGCAGACGGTGGTTGGCCCGGCCGGCTAGGCCGCATTGTACCACACTGAGCTTCCCACTGCAACTTATGCTTCATGTCCATGTGCCGCTTCATGCATGAAGTACTCAAACTATGTATTTTTTGGCCTCTACTTAGCTTTTGCTGACAAATGTTACAGATAACACGAGTTGGGTCATCTTTATCGATTAGCACCCATGCGACCTGAAGAGCCACCACGATTTGTGGTGAGAGGCAGAGTTGTGTTTGAGGATGCAGTTGTTGACGTGCTTCCAGTACTACGTCTCTGTCCAGGAAGGCGCAACCTGACCTCGTCGTCACTAGCATCTTCCTCCACCTCCTCTGCTGACCTCATCTCTTGGCTGACTGTGGGTTGACAGTAAGTGGGATCTCCAACCTCATCATCATCACCCTGTGCGTTATCACACCCGTCGTCCTCAGAGCCAACCTGTTCCTGCCCTGACAAAAAACTAAAGTTGTCGCTCCAATCAGGTATTTGAGTCTTATCATCGTCTTCCTCATTGTCTCCACCAACAGGAGTTACAGTTTGGGAATGAGGGTCTACATTATGGTCAGAACCTTCTGCATCTGGTCCTGGATCCGACTCATAAAGATTCTGGGCATCAGTGCAGATCATTTCCTCGTCTGGATTCACAGAGGCGCTGGAGTCGACCTCTGATTCCCAGGCTATAGTATGAGTAAACAGCTCTGCAGACTCAACCATCTGTTCTACCTCATACTCAGACGGGCAGCTGGAGATTTGGGAGCTGTGAGGAAGCAAGTGCGATTGGGGTGACACCTTTGAGGACTGGAGTATTTGTGATGTTGAAGTTGATGTGGAGGAGAGCCTACTTAAAGGATCACTTGATATCCGTTGAAGCACCTGCTGTTTTTGTGCCTCATCTGGAATTTGTAGCGATTGGCGTGGCCGTAAGAAAGGGATCTTATCACATTGTCCGCTAAAAGAAGTAGACATTTTAGTTTGGCTGGAAGATGGTCTTTCTTCTGCAGATGTTACTGTTGTTTTAACACCTACCCCACGGACACAACCTTTTTTCCCCTTCCCAACACGCCTATTCCCCTTTCCACCAGCAGCAGGCCTTTTTCCACTCATTTTGGTGGTTAACTAATTCACAACTCTGGAGTTGTTTGCACAAAAAAACAATGGATGGGAACCGAGCAGAGCTGAGTGGCCAAACTGTGGTATTAGGCCAAAACTATTGGCTGGGTTAGATGCAGAAAAAAATTATATTCAATTTGCAAACTGATGGAGGTCTGTATAGATGGATTAATAGAACAAGTCCCACACACAGCTAGAAGCCCAATATTTTTTCAGAGGTAGATGCAGAAAAAAATATATTCAGTTTGCAACCTGATGGAGGTCAGTATAGATGGACTAATACAACAAGTCCCACACACAGCTAGAAGCCCAATATTTTTTCAGAGGTAGATGCAGAAAAAAAATATATTCAGTTTGCAACCTGATGGAGGTCTGTATAGATGGATTAATAGAACAAGTCCCACACACAGCTAGAAGCCCAATATTTTTTCAGAGCTAGATGCAGAAAAAAATATATTCAGTTTGCAACCTGATGGAGGTCTGTATAGATGGATTAATAGAACAAGTCCCACACACAGCTAGAAGCCCAATATTTTTTCAGAGGTAGATGCAGAAAAAAATATATTCAGTTTGCAACCTGATGGAGGTCTGTATAGATGGATTAATAGAACAAGTCCCACACACAGCTAGAAGCCCAATATTTTTTCAGAGGTAGATGCAGAAAAAAATAAATTCAGTTTGCAACCTGATGGAGGTCTGTATAGATGGATTAATAGAACAAGTCCCACACACAGCTAGAAGCCCAATATTTTTTCAGAGGTAGATGCAGAAAAAAATATATTCAGTTTGCAACCTGATGGAGGTCTGTATAGATGGATTAATAGAACAAGTCCCACACACAGCTAGAAGCCCAATATTTTTTCAGAGGTAGATGCAGAAAAAAATATATTCAGTTTGCAACCTGATGGAGGTCAGTATAGATGGACTAATACAACAAGTCCCACACACAGCTAGAAGCCCAATATTTTTTCAGAGGTAGATGCAGAAAAAAAATATATTCAGTTTGCAACCTGATGGAGGTCTGTATAGATGGATTAATAGAACAAGTCCCACACACAGCTAGAAGCCCAATATTTTTTCAGAGCTAGATGCAGAAAAAAATATATTCAGTTTGCAACCTGATGGAGGTCTGTATAGATGGATTAATAGAACAAGTCCCACACACAGCTAGAAGCCCAATATTTTTTCAGAGGTAGATGCAGAAAAAAATATATTCAGTTTGCAACCTGATGGAGGTCTGTATAGATGGATTAATAGAACAAGTCCCACACACAGCTAGAAGCCCAATATTTTTTCAGAGGTAGATGCAGAAAAAAATAAATTCAGTTTGCAACCTGATGGAGGTCTGTATAGATGGATTAATAGAACAAGTCCCACACACAGCTAGAAGCCCAATATTTTTTCAGAGGTAGATGCAGAAAAAAATATATTCAGTTTGCAACCTGATGGAGGTCTGTATAGATGGATTAATAGAACAAGTCCCACACACAGCTAGAAGCCCAATATTTTTTCAGAGGTAGATGCAGAAAAAAATATATTCAGTTTGCAACCTGATGGAGGTCTGTATAGATGGATTAATAGAACAAGTCCCACACACAGCTAGAAGCCCAATATTTTTTCAGAGGTAGATGCAGAAAAAAATATATTCAGTTTGCAACCTGATGGAGGTCTGTATAGATGGATTAATAGAACAAGTCCCACACACAGCTAGAAGCCCAATATTTTTTCAGAGGTAGATGCAGAAAAAAATATATTCAGTTTGCAACCTGATGGAGGTCTGTATAGATGGATTAATAGAACAAGTCCCACACACAGCTAGAAGCCCAATATTTTTTCAGAGGTAGATGCAGAAACAAATATATTCAGTTTGCAACCTGATGGAGGTCAGTATAGATGGACTAATACAACAAGTCCCACACACAGCTAGAAGCCCAATATTTTTTCAGAGGTAGATGCAGAAAAAAAATATATTCAGTTTGCAACCTGATGGAGGTCTGTATAGATGGATTAATAGAACAAGTCCCACACACAGCTAGAAGCCCAATATTTTTTCAGAGGTAGATGCAGAAAAAAATATATTCAGTTTGCAACCTGATGGAGGTCTGTATAGATGGATTAATAGAACAAGTCCCACACACAGCTAGAAGCCCAATATTTTTTCAGAGGTAGATGCAGAAAAAAATATATTCAGTTTGCAACCTGATGGAGGTCAGTATAGATGGACTAATACAACAAGTCCCACACACAGCTAGAAGCCCAATATTTTTTCAGAGGTAGATGCAGAAAAAAAATATATTCAGTTTGCAACCTGATGGAGGTCTGTATAGATGGATTAATAGAACGAGTCCCACACACAGCTAGAAGCCCAATATTTTTTCAGAGCTAGATGCAGAAAAAAATATATTCAGTTTGCAACCTGATGGAGGTCAGTATAGATGGACTAATAGAACAAGTCCCACACACAGCTAGAAGCCCAATATTTTTTCAGAGGTAGATGCAGAAAAAAATATATTCAGTTTGCAACCTGATGGAGGTCTGTATAGATGGATTAATAGAACAAGTCCCACACACAGCTAGAAGCCCAATATTTTTTCAGAGGTAGATGCAGAAAAAAATATATTCAGTTTGCAACCTGATGGAGGTCAGTATAGATGGACTAATACAACAAGTCCCACACACAGCTAGAAGCCCAATATTTTTTCAGAGGTAGATGCAGAAAAAAAATATATTCAGTTTGCAACCTGATGGAGGTCTGTATAGATGGATTAATAGAACAAGTCCCACACACAGCTAGAAGCCCAATATTTTTTCAGAGCTAGATGCAGAAAAAAATATATTCAGTTTGCAACCTGATGGAGGTCAGTATAGATGGACTAATAGATCAAATCCCACACACAGCTAGAAGCCCAATATTTTTTCAGAGGTAGATGCAGAAAAAAATATATTCAGTTTGCAACCTGATGGAGGTCAGTATAGATGGACTAATACAACAAGTCCCACACACAGCTAGAAGCCCAATATTTTTTCAGAGGTAGATGCAGAAAATAAATATATTCAGTTTGCAATCTGATGGAGGTCTGTATAGATGGATTAATAGAACAAGTCCCACACACAGCTAGAAGCCCAATATTTTTTCAGAGCTAGATGCAGAAAAAAATATATTCAGTTTGCAACCTGATGGAGGTCTGTATAGATGGATTAATAGAACAAGTCCCACACACAGCTAGAAGCCCAATATTTTTTCAGAGGTAGATGCAGAAAAAAATATATTCAGTTTGCAACCTGATGGAGGTCTGTATAGATGGATTAATAGAACAAGTCCCACACACAGCTAGAAGCCCAATATTTTTTCAGAGCTAGATGCAGAAAAAATATATTCAGTTTGCAACCTGATGGAGGTCTGTATAGATGGATTAATAGAACAAGTCCCACACACAGCTAGAAGCCCAATATTTTTTCAGAGGTAGATGCAGAAAAAAATATATTCAGTTTGCAACCTGATGGAGGTCAGTATAGATGGACTAATACAACAAGTCCCACACACAGCTAGAAGCCCAATATTTTTTCAGAGGTAGATGCAGAAAAAAATATATTCAGTTTGCAACCTGATGGAGGTCAGTATAGATGGACTAATACAACAAGTCCCACACACAGCTAGAAGCCCAATATTTTTTCAGAGGTAGATGCAGAAAAAAATATATTCAGTTTGCAATCTGATGGAGGTCTGTATAGATGGATTAATAGAACAAGTCCCACACACAGCTAGAAGCCCAATATTTTTTCAGAGGTAGATGCAGAAAAAAATATATTCAGTTTGCAACCTGATGGAGGTCTGTATAGATGGATTAATAGAACAAGTCCCACACACAGCTAGAAGCCCAATATTTTTTCAGAGCTAGATGCAGAAAAAAATTATATTCAATTTGCAACCTGATGGAGGTCAGTATAGATGGACTAATAGAATGATGCTATGCCCAAAAGATTTTACTTCACTAGGTGCAGTAAAAAAATTGGTATTCTATACACAGGTGGTATATCTTGCAACACAGATAGGCTACTCCACTGACTAACACACTCTGCAATAGGCCAAAAAGGATTAGCTTTGCTAGATTCAGCCAAATGCTGTGAAAAAAACTTGCACAGCACTGGCACAGACCTGCCTGGCAAAAACTGATAGGAACTGATGTAACCTAGTCCTGAAAAGGACTCCAATTACAATTAGTCTTTACTCCCACAATCTATCTATTTAAGAGCACTGACCTGCCTGATAAAAGTCGTAGGAAATGCTGTAACCTAGTCCTTAAAAGGACTGCAATCACAACTATTCCCTACTCCCAAGCTATCTGTAGATTTGTGCGAAAATTGGCTTGAAATTAACAAGGTATAGCGCACACAGCAACAGCGGTGCCGTCTAACACGCAGCTGCAGCAGTGAGAAAATGGTGGCGACGGGGAAAATGGCTTGGTCTTATAGGGCAAGGACATGTGACATACACTGCCAATGACACATGCCCTTGCTTGTGTGAAAAAAAGCACTTCGCTCCGTGTGTGCGCTGCTGATAGGCTGACAGATTGCACCTCCCCACTGCAAATGCGGGAAAGAGAAAAAAAAATGGAGATCTTCATTGTTCCTGCAGAGATCCATCCCCTGCCCCTCCCCCCACCCCGCTGTACACTCAAACTGCGTATTAACATTAATTTTCATCATTACTGAGAAAAAATCCAGTTATGATTTTGGTGCACGAACAGTTATCGAACATAACCTCGAACAGCCGAATTTTTCTCAAATTGTTCGTGTTCGCCGAACGGCTCGAACACCGCCCAAAACAGCTCGAATTTGAGATTGGCGAACAGTTCGAGTAGAACAACGCTCATCTCTAGTAGAGACGCTTCCTTCTCCAGGGAGGAACCTTCCTAGGTTATCAGTTCCTTAATACGGCTGACAACTGGGTCGCTGTCCTGGGTCTCTTTCCAGCTGTGGTGAGGCAGAGGGTTTAGCCTCTTACCGTGATGCCTCCTGGCGGCTCGGTGCTCGTGGACCATTCCATTACGGTGGAAGGCAGGTAGCTCAATCTCTTCCAGGTCATCCACCTCTTCTTCAGTGTCTGACTGGTGGGGCATCCTGGACAGGGCATCGGCATTCTTGCGGCCAGCCTGGTACTTTATAGTGAACTGGTAGTTTGACAACCGAGCCATCCATCGTTGTTCCATGGCTCCTAGCTTGGCTGCTTCTAGATGACTCAAGGGGTTATTATCTGTGTAGGCAGTGAACTTACTGGAGGCTAGGTAGTGCTTGAACCGCTCGGTGATGTCCCAGACCAGGGACAGGCACTCCAACTTGAAGCTGCTATAGTGCTCTGGGTTCCTCTCGGTCGGGCGGAGCTTCTTGCTTGCATAGGCAATCATCTTCTCTTGGCCATTCTGCTTCTGACTTAACACAGCTCCTAATCCCTCGTTGCTGGCATCTGTGTACAGCAGGAACAGTTGGCTGTAGTCAGGGTAGGCTAGGATCTCTTCGCCGGTCAGGATCTCCTTCATCACCTTAAAGGATTCAGCTTGCTCCGTACCCCACTGGAACGGGGGGTTTCAGCCTCTCCCGGACTGTCCTACCAGGAGATCTTGCAAAGGCGCCGCTTTCTTGGTATAGTCCTTCACAAATCTCCGGTAATACCCGACTAGTTCCAGGAACTGATGCACCTCCTTGAGGCTCTTCGGCTCGGCCATTTCTGGATGGCAGTGACCTTCTCCGGGTCTGGTGCTACTCCCTCTGGACTAATGATGTGCCCCAGGTACTGTACCTTTCTCTTGAGCAGGTGGCACTTTGAGGGCTTCAGCTTCATCTCATACCGGGACAGAGACTTAAATGCCTCTGCCAGGTGCTTCAAGTGGTCCTCATATGTTCTGGAGTACACTATCATGTCATCCAGGTATAGTAGTACAGTCTTGAAGTTGCGGTGTCCCAGGCAGCACTCCATCAATCTCTGGAACGTTCCAGGGGCATTGCAGAGTCCGAACGGCATACTGTTGAACTCGCAGAGTCCCATCGGGGTGGTGAAGGCCGTCTTCTCCCGATCCTCCTCAGCAACATCTACTTGCCAGTACCCACTAGTGAGGTCAAGGGTGGAGAAGTAATTTGCAGACTTTAAGGCAGCCAATGATTCCTCTATACGTGGTAAAGGGTATGCATCTTTATGTGTAATGTGATTTACTTGTCTGTAATCTACACACATTCTCATGCTTCCGTCCTTTTTCCTGACTAGAATTAGGGGAGCTGCCAGGGACTACAACTATCCCTTACTACCCCAGCCTTCTTCATGTTGTGCAACATCTCCTTCGCCTTCTGGTAGTGTGCTGGTGGTATACCTGTGGGGATATGGTGTTGTACCCCTTTAATTCTCACAAAGTCAAGTGGGTGTTTACTGAATACCTGCTCGTATTCCTGAAGCACCCGGTGTACAGCCTGCTTCTGATGGGCAGGAGTGGTGTCTGTCCCAACGTGGAGCTTTTGACACCAATCCTCCACCTGGGTTGCCAGGTCATTATCCTCCACTTCGTCTGGTGAGGTTAAGGACTCCGCCGTGTGTATGGAGTTGTTATCTACTGTGTACAGTTTGGCAACAGTGGCGTAGCGTGGTAATCTAATCTCGTCCTCCCCATAGTTTAGGAGGCGTACGGGCACCCTCCCATTGCGTACATCTACTACCCCTCTGGCAGTCAAGAGTGTAGGTCTATGTTCTGAGCTAAGGGGCTCTACTACCGCCTTGTAGCTCCGTCCTTTGAGACCTATTGCTGCTCTACACCAAATCAGCATTTCACTCATTGGGGGAATCACAATGGGTATCGGGTCTGTCACCCGTAAATTACCAATTTCACCACCTGATAGTTTTACCTGTTGCTGGTACATAAGGGATCGGATCTCTTTCTGGAGCACCCTCCTCTGCCCTGGTCTGGCGGTGTCAGCCATCTGTTGGAGCAAGAACAACACTTCTCCCAAACAGTTACTAACAATATTTGTGCCAAGTACCATATACAAGTCTGTATCATCAGGATTAACAGTCTAAAGACCAGGCTCGACTATGCAAGATAGGTGCCGGGAACACAACGTAATCCAAATATGAAGAGAAATATGGTTCCGGCACTCAAAAATAATGCAGATAGTCAGATAGTTGCAATTTCAAACATAATTTCCTTTAATTGTTCTTCAGTGAATAATGGCCCAACGTTTCAACCCCACCGGGGTTTTCATCAGGGGCTTCAAGTAAAATAGTGTATACATGTGAACAAAAAGGACAAAAAATGCAGGTATTAGTGCTAATTACATACACATTAATTAGAAAAACATCAATATATATGCAATGTGGTCCTGAAGGGTATATACTAGTAAATATAACATTGAGGAGACTGCAAAAAGAAAATGCAAGCATCCAAGAAAATAATAAACATATTGGAAAAAGTTCTGTGGTCTTCATTAAGGACCAGTAGCAATGGGTCATAGAATATATGTAACAGAGACTAGTTATAGTGTCTCAAATGGTAGCAAATAATGAAAACACTAAGGACAAACAAGAAAGCAAAGAAAAAAGGAAAAGAGAGAGAAGAGAAGAGAGGAGAGGGGGGACATTTATATTAAAAAGATGGTAGGTACCCTTGGTTTATTTCTTTTTGTATAAATTCTATAGTTAACAGAATAAGGTCCATGGAGCATTTATTTAAAATACTCTCAAACTTGTTACAATATTCTGAATCCTCTGAAAAAAGAGTAGGATGAAGATTGACTCGAAGTCCTCTTGGAATCCGTTTCACACGGTGATACTCCCCTAAAGTCGAAAGGTGAAGATCCAATGGCACTAATTTCTTCCTTTCTTTCTCATAGTCCCTAGTTTTGTTGTCTTCTATTGAGGAGTGTAAAAAGGAATTCCTGTCAATCCTTGTTAGGATGGCTGCAGTTTCCTCGTCGTTATATGCAAATGTGTTGAACGACATGAAGATGAAAATAGGAGCTCCGGTATAAACCCAGTAAATAATTAACAGTCTAAAGACCAGGCTCAACTATACAAGATAGGTGCCGGGAACACAACGTAATCCAAATATGAAGAGAAATAAGGTTCCGGCACTCAAAAATAATGCAGATAGTCAGATAGTTGCAATTTCAAACATAATTTCCTTTAATGGTTCTTCAGTGAATAATGGCCCAACGTTTCAACCCCACCGGGGTTTTCATCAGGGGCTTCAAATAAAATAGTGTATACATGTGAACAAAAAGGACAAAAAATGCAGGTATTAGTGCTAATTACATACACATTAATTAGAAAAACATCAATATATATGCAATGTGGTCCTGAAGGGTATATACTAGTAAATATAACATTGAGGAGACTGCAAAAAGAAAATGCAAGCATCCAAGAAAATAATAAACATATTGGAAAAAGTTCTGTAGTCTTCATTAAGGACCAGTAACAATGGCTCATAAAATATATGTAACTGAGACTAGTTATAGTGTCTCAAATGGTAGCAAATTTCTCCTCCACAATCTCTGGGAACAACACCAGGAATAATCTCCCCACCCATTGGGAATTCACATAACACGGAATTTTGGTATTTAAAATTATATTTTCCTCTCCTACTTCACATCTACTCCTGAACCTGCAATATATTTTATTGCTCTTTATTTCTAATTTACTTTTCTAGCTGCCGTATACTGATCCTGAGGATTATTCATCCTTCATGGTTTGAATTACATAAACCAAGGGTACCTACCATCTTTTTAATATAAATGTCCCCCCTCTCCTCTCTTCTCTTCTGTCTCTTTTCCTTTTTTCTTTGCTTTCTTGTTTGTCCTTAGTGTTTTCATTATTTGCTACCATTTGAGACACTATAACTAGTCTCTGTTACATATATTCTATGACCCATTGTTACTGGTCCTTAATGAAGACTACAGAACTTTTTCCAATATGTTTATTATTTTCTTGGATGCTTGCGTTTTCTTTTTGCAGTTTCCTCAATATTATATTTACTAGTATATACCTTTCAGGACCACATTGCATATATATTGATGTTTTTCTAATTAATGTGTATGTAATTAGCACTAATACCTGCATTTTTTGTCCTTTTTGTTCACATGTATACACTATTTTATTTGAAGCCCCTGATGAAAACCCCGGTGGGGTTGAAACGTTGGGCCATTATTCACTGAAGAACCATTAAAGGAAATTATGTTTGAAATTGCAACTATCTGACTATCTGCATTATTTTTGAGTGCCGGAACCTTATTTCTCTTCATATTTGTATCATCAGGATTAGTCTCTACTACAATTAGTCCCTGGTCCTTCAGTTCCACTCTTCCCACCTTTACTGCCACATCATTAACCCCGACTAGGTTAAGGGGAAGGCCATTGGAGGCATACACGGAAAGGTTTGGAGCTGGCGGGCTCAGTTCATCTAGGGACCAGAACCTTTTGTAGAGGACATCAGGCATGATGGTTACCAGAGATCCTGTGTCCAGCAGGGCAGGGGTCACTATGCCGTCCAGCACAATGGACAGGAAAGGTCTTCCTCCCACGAACCAGTTTGTTGGGCCTGGTTGGTCTACTCCTGGGTGTCGGCCCTCGGCCCCAGGGTTTTCTAGTTTAAAGGACACCTCCGCATGGTGTGGGCTGCTTTATGGCAGCGGTAGCAGATGAAGTCTTCTGGAGGGCGGCATTGGTCGTTGGTCCTTCCACGGGGCGGCGTTGTCCCCCTCCGGGGTGGTGTTGTCCTCCTTCTTCTTCTCATCCAGGGGAAATCCTCAGGGCTGTCGGCTAGCAAGATCCTTCCTTCTGGCTCAGGCTCCGTCCGCAGGCTGTCCAGCTCACTAGGGGGCACTGTTTGCATCCTTGTTTCAACCGTTAATGAAGGAGTGGTGGGTGCTGCAGGCACTGGGGTGGCCCCACCCTAGTAACGCTGGAGAGCAGTGTCTGTGGTTTCCAGGGGCTGCAGTCCCTTTATAGCCATGTCCTTAAGGGTGTCAAAGTTGGCATCTGGATGGTCTAAGGCCCACCACCATACAGTTCTGCTCTCTTCTTGGGACTTTAACCCCCTGATGAACTGTTCTGTCAGCATTATATTTTCATCATGGATGCTGGCTAGACTAACCTGTTTTAGGGACTGCAGGGCCTCCTGTAAGCACCAGGCATAGTCCCGGTTACTGTCCTCAGGTTTTTGGACACAATGGTAGAACCTCATCCGGAGATCTGTTTCAGTGCGGTTTTCAAACGCGGTTTGCAGTCTCTTAAAGATGGTGGACACTGATTCTCGGTCTGCGGCTGGCCAGGTTTCAACTTCTCGCTCAGCGGCACCAGTCAATTGTCCTAACACTACAGCGGCTCTCTGCTTGCCAGTCATAGAGTACATGTCCAGTATGCCACATATCTTCCTCTTGAATCCGGACAGTGTGTCCAGTTTGCCGTTATACTGGGGGAACCACTTCGCTCCCGGGATATAGGGCAGGGCCATGGGTATGACAGGGGTTGCAGGCCCTGCTGGTGGAGCGGCCGCTTGGGCCTGCTCAGCGCCGAGCACAAGTGGGACATCGGGACCGTTAACCGGTATTCCGGCACTCTGCTGGGCTTCGGACATCGTTGCGCCCCCCTAGTGAACCGGAGCCTACCTTCTGAACTTTTCTTTTAGGTAGGCCGCAGCTCCGCGGGCGAACGTCTTCTTTCAGGACCTTGCGTCGCTCGCTTTTGACGTCAGGGCGTCCTTCCGGCTCTATCCAGGACCTGACGCTTCCTCGACTTCGCGGGCTTCTAGCGGTTACGCCCCTCTTCTTCCCGCGCGGCGATCCGAAAATGGCGGATAATGGCGGGAAACAGCGGCAATTGGCGGGAATAACTTCACCACAGTAAGATTTACAGTCTTTTAAGGCGCACAGTAGCCGACGGCAACGGGCACACAATCCTGTTTGTGATGACAGTTTGGATGTCGCGCCCCTGTGGGCCTTACTGTTTGGGGGACAGTATATATGTATCACGGTGGCTGGCCCAGGGTGGACAGTGCACAAAAGGGGTAGCAATTATTAATAAAAGTTCCCGAGAATTCGTGACGCCACCTGTGGTGTCTGGTGAAGGTCACCAGCGCTGCAGCAGTCCTCTGAGGCAGGTGACAAGGCAGCTAAAGATGGTACAGCTCCCCACAGGTAGAGCAGGCCTCAGGGCAGTGTAGATAGATAGATGGTGGGTGCGCTGGGCGTTGTGGTGCAGGTAGAGATATAATGGCGCGGCCGGAGTAACGGACAGAGACAGGGGGTTTTGCTTCAATACCTTTACTGGTACAGCTGATAGATACGGTCCAGGGTACTCTAGGAGAAGGGCGCACTTTTGGACTTCTCCCCAGGGAGCGGGTATAAGGCCTCCTAATCCGTGTCTGCCTTTGTGTAAGCTCCTGGCCAGCCTGCAACTGTGCCTAGCTTATGTGTCTTGCTTTTTCTCTACCTGTTGCTCTGAAGTAGGACCTCCGGTTGGTAACCACTTTCCCTGGACGTCGGGGCCTTCGTGCTTCCTGGTCCTGTATGTGTCTAGCTTCAGGTTTACCAGGGACTTGTAGTCCTCCTGGGATTCCGGTTAACCCTACTGGGTGTAAAGGGGTCCCTGTAGGCTCGGACTCGGTGTCCGATATATATACTGGGGTGAGCCTGGTATGCTCCTCTGCCACCTTTATCACTCCTTTCTTCCACTCTCCTTCGGCCACGCTCGGGGCCCTCACTAGGCTTCAGGACTGCTGGACGCCTAGCTTGCCTCACACAGCAGCCTGCGTGCTCCTCTCTGAACACTAACTGTAGACTCTGACTAGACTTAACTGAGCAGCCTGGCTCCACCTTCCCTTTATATATCCCTATTAGAGATGAGCGTTGTTCTACTCGAACTGTTCGCCAATCTCAAATTCGAGCTGTTTTGGGCGGTGTTCGAGCCGTTCGGCGAACACGAACAATTTGAGAAAAATTCGGCTGTTCGAGGTTATGTTCGATAACTGTTCGTGCACCAAAATCATAACTGGATTTTTTCTCAGTAATGATGAAAATTAATGTTAATACACAGTTTGAGTGTACAGCGGGGTGGGGGGAGGGGCAGGGGATGGATCTCTGCAGGAACAATGAAGATCTCCATTTTTTTTCTCTTTCCCGCATTTGCAGTGGGGAGGTGCAATCTGTCAGCCTATCAGCAGCGCACACACGGAGCGAAGTGCTTTTTTTCACACAAGCAAGGGCATGTGTCATTGGCAGTGTATGTCACATGTCCTTGCCCTATAAGACCAAGCCATTTTCCCCGTCGCCACCATTTTCTCACTGCTGCAGCTGCGTGTTAGACGGCACCGCTGTTGCTGTGTGCGCTATACCTTGTTAATTTCAAGCCAATTTTCGCACAAATCTACAGATAGCTTGGGAGTAGGGAATAGTTGTGATTGCAGTCCTTTTAAGGACTAGGTTACAGCATTTCCTACGACTTTTATCAGGCAGGTCTGTGCTCTTAAATAGATAGATTGTGGGAGTAAAGACTAATTGTAATTGGAGTCCTTTTCAGGACTAGGTTACATCAGTTCCTATCAGTTTTTGCCAGGCAGGTCTGTGCCAGTGCTGTGCAAGTTTTTTTCACAGCATTTGGCTGAATCTAGCAAAGCTAATCCTTTTTGGCCTATTGCAGAGTGTGTTAGTCAGTGGAGTAGCCTATCTGTGTTGCAAGATATACCACCTGTGTATAGAATACCAATTTTTTTACTGCACCTAGTGAAGTAAAATCTTTTGGGCATAGCATCATTCTATTAGTCCATCTATACTGACCTCCATCAGGTTGCAAATTGAATATAATTTTTTTCTGCATCTAGCTCTGAAAAAATATTGGGCTTCTAGCTGTGTGTGGGACTTGTTCTATTAATCCATCTATACAGACCTCCATCAGGTTGCAAACTGAATATATTTTTTTCTGCATCTACCTCTGAAAAAATATTGGGCTTCTAGCTGTGTGTGGGACTTGTTCTATTAATCCATCTATACAGACCTCCATCAGGTTGCAAACTGAATATATTTTTTTCTGCATCTACCTCTGAAAAAATATTGGGCTTCTAGCTGTGTGTGGGACTTGTTCTATTAATCCATCTATACAGACCTCCATCAGGTTGCAAACTGAATATAATTTTTTTCTGCATCTACCTCTGAAAAAATATTTGGGCTTCTAGTTGTGTGTGGGACTTGTTCTATTAGTCCATCTATACTGACCTCCATAAGGTTGCAAACTGAATATAATTTTTTTCTGCATCTACCTCTGAAAAAATATTTGGGCTTCTAGCTGTGTGTGGGACTTGTTCTATTAGTCCATCTATACTGACCTCCATAAGGTTGCAAACTGAATATAATTTTTTTCTGCATCTACCTCTGAAAAAATATTTGGCCTTCTAGCTGTGTGTGGGACTTGTTCTATTAGTCCATCTATACTGACCTCCATCAGGTTGCAAATTGAATATAATATTTTTCTGCATCTAGCTCTGAAAAAATGTTTGGCCTTCTAGCAGTGTGTGGGACTTGTTCTATTAGTCCATCTATACTGATCTCCATCAGGTTGCAAACTGAATATAATTTTTTTCTGCATCTACCTCTGAAAAAATATTTGGCCTTCTAGCTGTGTGTGGGTCTTGTTCTATTAGTCCATCTATACTGACCTCCATAAGGTTGCAAACTGAATATAATTTTTTTCTGCATCTACCTCTGAAAAAATATTTGGCCTTCTAGCTGTGTGTGGGACTTGTTCTATTAGTCCATCTATACTGACCTCCATCAGGTTGCAAATTGAATATAATATTTTTCTGCATCTAGCTCTGAAAAAATGTTTGGCCTTCTAGCAGTGTGTGGGACTTGTTCTATTAGTGCATCTATACTGACCTCCATCAGGTTGCAAACTGAATATATTTTTTTCTGCATCTACCTCTGAAAAAATATTGGGCTTCTAGCTGTGTGTGGGACTTGTTCTATTAATCCATCTATACAGACCTCCATCAGGTTGCAAACTGAATATATTTTTTTCTGCATCTACCTCTGAAAAAATATTGGGCTTCTAGCTGTGTGTGGGACTTGTTCTATTAATCCATCTATACAGTCCTCCATCAGGTTGCAAACTGAATATATTTTTTTCTGCATCTACCTCTGAAAAAATATTGGGCTTCTAGCTGTGTGTGGGACTTGTTCTATTAATCCATCCATACAGACCTCCATCAGGTTGCAAACTGAATATAATTTTTTTCTGCATCTACCTCTGAAAAAATATTTGGGCTTCTAGCTGTGTGTGGGACTTGTTCTATTAGTCCATCTATACTGACCTCCATAAGGTTGCAAACTGAATATAATTTTTTTCTGCATCTACCTCTGAAAAAATATTTGGCCTTCTAGCTGTGTGTGGGACTTGTTCTATTAGTCCATCTATACTGACCTCCATCAGGTTGCAAATTGAATATAATATTTTTCTGCATCTAGCTCTGAAAAAATGTTTGGCCTTCTAGCAGTGTGTGGGACTTGTTCTATTAGTCCATCTATACTGACCTCCATCAGGTTGCAAACTGAATATAATTTTTTTCTGCATCTACCTCTGAAAAAATATTTGGGCTTTTAGCTGTGTGTGGGACTTGTTCTATTAGTCCATCTATACTGACCTCCATAAGGTTGCAAACTGAATATAATTTTTTTCTGCATCTACCTCTGAAAAAATATTTGGCCTTCTAGCTGTGTGTGGGACATGTTCTATCAGTCCATCTATACTGACCTCCATCAGGTTGCAAATTGAATATAATATTTTTCTGCATCTAGCTCTGAAAAAATGTTTGGCCTTCTAGCAGTGTGTGGGACTTGTTCTATTAGTCCATCTATACTGACCTCCATCAGGTTGCAAACTGAATATATTTTTTTCTGCATCTACCTCTGAAAAAATATTGGGCTTCTAGCTGTGTGTGGGACTTGTTCTATTAATCCATCTATACAGACCTCCATCAGGTTGCAAACTGAATATATTTTTTTCTGCATCTACCTCTGAAAAAATATTGGGCTTCTAGCTGTGTGTGGGACTTGTTCTATTAATCCATCTATACAGACCTCCATCAGGTTGCAAACTGAATATATTTTTTTCTGCATCTACCTCTGAAAAAATATTGGGCTTCTAGCTGTGTGTGGGACTTGTTCTATTAATCCATCTATACAGACCTCCATCAGGTTGCAAACTGAATATAATTTTTTTCTGCATCTACCTCTGAAAAAATATTTGGGCTTCTAGCTGTGTGTGGGACTTGTTCTATTAGTCCATCTATACTGACCTCCATTAGGTTGCAAACTGAATATAATTTTTTTCTGCATCTAGCACTGAAAAAATATTTGGCCTTCTAGCAGTGTGTGGGACTTGTTCTATTAGTCATCTATACTGACCTCCATCAGGTTGCAAATTCAAAATAATTTTTTGTCTGCATCTACCTCTGAAAAAATATTTGGCCTTCTAGCAGTGTGTGGGACTTGTTCTATTAGTCCATCTATACAGACCTCCATCAGGTTGCAAACTGAATATAATTTTTTTCTGCATCTAACTCTGAAAAAATATTTGGCCTTCTAGCAGTGTGTGGGTCTCATTGTATTAGGCCATCTATACCATGCTCCACCAGCTTTTCAATTAATAATAATTTTTCGCTGCATCTAGCCCTGAAAATAATTTTTCTTCCCAATAGTGGTAGCAATAGAAATATGGGGCGCGCTCCTGCCTTACAAAAATATACGCTTCATAACAAAAAACACCAGCTTAGCGCACTGCATTAATAAGATGGCATCATCGTCTCTCCCAGGGCTAGGCCTACTACCCAGGCTAGCATTCCTGTGCCTAAAACACAATGTATGGGTCCGCGCTAGCCACTATGCTGAGGGGTCTAAAGCTGCTGCTAACGCTTTATAACAATTCAATTGGCAGATTTTCACAGAGCTCTTCCACAATGCCCACGCATCGGGACAACAGTTGCCCACCTTCCCTATGGGATCTAGTGGCGAATAGTTGATGCCATTAATCAGAGCGTCAGTTGCCCCGTCGACGTGGCAAGCATACGGTAAGGCATGGGAAGAGTGGACACGACTAGTAGCAGGCAGACGGGTTGACCAATGTGAACAAGCCAGATCACAAGTCACCATAGAATTTCTCCACCAGCTAATGATGAGGGGCATATCAGGGGCGTCAGCGCAGCGGTGTCTGACCGGAGTAGCATTTCACTTCCAACTACTGAATTGGGGAGATGTGACAAAGATTCATCATCAGACAATCCATAAAAGGGTGGAAAAGGGGTCAGCCAAGTCAGGAGTGTAGACGTCCCGTCCCGTGTCACTAAAACTGATTTCTCACATCATATCCCTAACACCATTAACATGACACTCACAATTTGAAGCAACACTACTGTCTACTGCATTTGTGATCGCCTTCTTCGGGGCGCTATGCATAAGCGAATTAGTCCCTCAATCCAAAATTAGCACCAGTGGAGGCTTATTACACCAGGACGTAGTCATAGGCAATAATGCAATATGTCTACGCATACACAAATCGAAAATGGTTCCAGCGGGCAGGGGCACTTGGGTACTTCTACAACCCACAAACGGTACACTGAGTCGGGTAACAATAGTAAAACCATATCTAACCATCAGATCACAAAGTAATTTGTTCCTATCACACATTAATGGGACACCATTATCAAGATACCAGTTCCAAGCTATATTTAATAAATGCATAACATCGGCAGGGAACCACCCCAAAGATTACGGGACACACTCATTCCGCATAGGCGCGGCCACAGAAGCAGCAAGAGCAGGACTGTCAGAAACGGAAGTTCAGAGGATAGAGAGATGGTGATCCACATGTTTGGCAAGATACATAAGACCGGACTTGTTATCCTAACGTGGTTTGTTTCTTTTACAGGTGACGCTAAGCCAACAGTGTGGGTGATAGGCCACTCGTATATATATTGGGCAGATTAAAGGGCGAAAGTCCGCCCAGGCGGGAGGAAATTAGGGTTTCATAACACATATTTCAACTGGAGAGGTATTAGAGGCCTGCTATGGCCACAGGTACTAATGGAGGTAATCAAGGTAGGAAGAGAGGCAAGATGTCTGGTCATCTTAGTTATACAGGCCGGGGGAAACAACCTAGGTCATCACAAGAGCGCATAACTAATGGCAATAATGAAACTAGACACTGAGCGCTTCAGAGAATTTTTCACAAAACTAGCTATAGTATGGTCAGAGATTGTGCCGATAGCGGTATGGCAAGGTGCGCGAGACATCACGGCCATCGAACGGACAAGGCGGGTAATAAATATTCGGATGGCAAAATTTAGAAGAGACAGAGGCGGTGTAGTGGTACGACACCGACAACTGGAAGGAGATAAAGCAGGCCTCATACGGCCCGACGGTGTTCACTTAATGGATATTGGACTGGACATATTCCTGTCAGGACTCCAGGACGGAGTGGAACAAGCGTTGAGTGATGGGTGGGGGTCAGAGTCCTGCATACGAGTACGCAGGATCCTCCGTGGCCTGGAAATAGAAAGGACATGTTGGAGAGTTACACTTGTTGGCCAAGTTGCCGGAGTGGAGACCCAGGGCATGCTGCAACAAGCTGAATTATTTTAGAAATAAAATGTCTTTCTAATGGAATGAGTATAAAGAGTTAATAAAGCTGTGACCGATCCTCACCCATCCAGTTGTAAGAGTTACATTATTGTATTGTCAAGGAAAGGGGGGCGGTAGGGGGGCTGAGCGTCTGGGTTTGGTTGGGGGTCCCCACAGTCTGCCTAGGCTAGATGCATTTAAAAATTCTTATTAGATACACAGGCGGTGCAGCTTGCTTCGCAGCTGGGCTACTACGCCCAAAGTATTGCCTAGGCTAGATGCAGTTAAAAATTCTACGCTGACTAGCAGACACTGAAGATTTGGAGCAGACCTCTGAGTAAACAGCTCTTCAGACTCAATCATCTGTGTTACCCCAAGCCATAGTGTATGTAGTTTCTTACAGTTAAAAGGGGGGGGGGGAGCGACCCAACCCACCTGGAATTGACGATGCCAACGTCACGTAAGACACAGCAAGGGGACTCCAAAAAGAGTTTCCATTTTTTCCCAAAATTGTGGCACAGACACCACTTAACCCTAGAACGCATACCTGGGGCCTCGCAGTCCCGCCCTGTTAATTGTTTTCTATTTTCTGCAAGATTACTTTAGTTAGAATTTTGAAACTCTAGGTATTCTTCATGTATATAGTTGTTTGTCATTTGAGTTTGAGTTATTCAATGTTATTTGCACACGGGCCTAAAAGGCCCCAGGTATATGAAAGTGTAGATTTTTATGGTCATGCGTTCTAGGGTTAAGTGGCATCAATTGCCCCACAGTTGCTTAAAACGGTTGGTGAGGTGATATTACCAAATCCTCAAGCTTTTAGCCTCCCAAGGATAACACAGGATTAGAAAAGTCCTTGCGAATCCATGATTTGTTCATCTTTATGAACGTGAGTCTGTCTACATTCTCAGTGGACAGCCGCGTGCGCTTATCTGTCAGCACACCATCAGCAGCGCTGAACACACGTTCAGAGAGAACACTGGCTGCAGGGCATGACAAGATCTCCAAGGCGTGAGTGGCGAGCTCCGGCCATTTTTCCAGATTGGAATACCAAAATGAGCAAGGGTCCAGTGACACAGTCATGGCTTCGATGTTCACTTGGAGATACTCCTGCACCATCCTCTCTAGGCATTGACTATGTGTCAGACTTCTTGTCTCCTGTGGCCTTGCAAAGGATGGTCTAAAAAAGTGGTGAAACGATTTCACAAAATTGCTGTTACCAGCAGATACTGTGTTACTGTTACGGTTTGAGTGATGAAGACTCGACAGTCCCGCGGTTGGCAAGTTAGAACTGTGAGATTCACTTCGTGCACCACTGGTGTTTTGTGGAAAAGCACATGTAAGATTCTGCAACAGCGTCTGCAGATACTCCTGCATGCGTCAATCCCTTTTTATGGCAGGAATTATTTCGGCAAATTTACTTTTGTACCGGGGATCTAAGAGTGTGGCAACCCAGTAGTCGAGATTACTTCGAATTCTGCAATCTGAGGGTCATGTTGCAGGTAGTGCAGCAAGAAGGCACTCATGTGTCTTGCGCATCCAGGAGGACCAAGTCCTTGTTGTGTTGGTAGCGAGGTAAGAATCATGCTTCTTTCCTCTGCCCTCTCCCCCCAACCTCGCACAACAGAAATGTGATCAAGGTCTCCCTCATCTGATGAGTCTTCCATGCCCATCGCCAGTTCATCCTCCACTTCTTCCTCGGCTCCTGCACCTTCCTCAACAGTTTGGCTGCTACCATGCGCCCTGTTTAATCCCTCTCCCCCACCCTCCCATGCCTGCCTCCTTGGTGCTGCCAACCGTCTGGACCTTGGAGATGTTATCCCTTCCGCATACGACTCCTCCTCTACTTCCTCCACCTCCTCTTGTCCGACCACCTGACTCTGAATTCTGTTTAATGTGTGCTCCAGCATGTAAATCACCGGAATAGTTATGCTGATAATGGCATTGTCGTCAGCACTAAACATCTTCGTCGCCATTTCAAAACTGTGCAGAAAGGTGTGTGGCGCCCCTGAGGGTGCAGTCACCACAGAGTTACTGCATCTCACCCAGAGGTGTGGTATCTCACCCTCAGGTAAGGAAGGCGTATGGCTCGGGACCCTAACACCTGCATCCAACACATACCCGCAGTGGGGTTAGGGCGAGATTGCTCCTAAGGGAGAGCACAGTCCCAGGTCCCTAGCTGGTGGGAGGATCCTATGTAGTGGGTGCTTAAGGGAGCAGCTTAGGGGAGCACATGACAGGGAGAGTATAAATAGGAAGCCATCTTAGAAAGAGCAAGCCAGTCAGAGGAGGAAAAGTGACAGGAGCAGAGGCTCGGCATGAGCTCTGCTCCGGAGGCGGGCCTAGCCTGGGAGGCCCAGGACTGAAGGAGAGAAGAGAGGAGTGGGAGCAGGAAGGCTCCAGGAACCGAAGGGACCCTAGGGCTACGGGCCGTGCAGAAGGCCACCTGTACTCCCGCTGCTACCAGGAGGTAGAGGGGTCAGGCCAGATAAGGGGAACCGGTCCCTCAACTAGAGGAGAAACAGCAAGGCTCAACTTGAAACCGGAGGCTGCAGCATTTCATGTACTGCAGGCAAAAGTCCACACCAGTCTCACTAAGAAGGTAGCCACATAGGACCCAGGGGACGGAACACAAGTCGCCCGCCAAGGCCCGAGGATACCGGATAGAAGTGTCACTGGGTGTGAGGTGCAGGGAGAAGGCCAGAGAAAGGACACACAGAAGGGGGTCCCGCTAAGTACTCCGGAGCTATCTGGGGGTGGACTGAGCCCCTCACTGAGTACGCACAGCACGACGGGTGAGATAGCTCTGGTACCTGTAATCTGGACTGCAACAACTGTGAGTAAAGATCTTGTGACTGCATCACACGGACTCTGTGTTCATTACTGACTCCCTGCACTACAACCACCATCATCCACCCACACTGCCCTGAAGCTACACTCTTCCTGTGGTGAGTAATAATACCATTGCAGCAAAACCACCAGCTTCAGAGGACTGTTCCGCAGCGGCGGCCCCTTTGGCCGCACTCCACAGGTGGCGTAGTCGGACATTATAAAATCCATATATACAAATTACCGTTGGATTGACCGCCCTGGGTCACGGACCGGGTCACCGCCACAGTGACTACAACCCCCAGCGTCTACCGGCCCGGCTCCGGGTACCCCACGGCCCAGGGGGCGCGTCAACTTCATAGGTCCCTGATCTGAGACCACTCCTGCTGTGTGATTTGCCCCACCTCTGGATCTCGTTGGCCCAGGCTATACGTCAGAAACTATTGCACCAGGGCTTGTCGGTGCTGACACAGTCGCTGCAACATGTGCAGAGTTGAATTCCACCGTGTCGGCACATCGCATTTCAGCCGGTGAACTGGCAGGCCCAACGACTTCTGTAGAGATGTAAGTCGTTGAGCTGCGGGATGCGAACGGCGGAAGTGAGCACACAGCGACCGTGCCCTCTGAAGAAGGCCATCTAGTCCGGGATAGTGGGCTAAAAATTTATGGACAACCAGGTTCAACACGTGAGCCATACAAGGCACGTGTGTAACATTGCCCCGGCGAAGGGCCGCACCCAGGTTTGCAGCATTGGCGCACACGGCCTTCCCTGGTTGCAGGTCCAGTGGAGACAACCATTCATGAAACTGGGTCTCCAGAGCTGACCACAAGTCCTCAGCTGTGTGACTCACATTTCCCAGACATTTCAAAGTAAACACTGATGCCGTTGAGCCCTGCTGCCAGCATAGTAAGGAGATGCGCAGTTAGAAAGCAGGTGGCATTACCAGACAGGCTTTGGGTGCAGGTGGAGGACCGAGAGGAGGTTGAGGAGGCAGAAGCAGTGGAGGAACTTCTAGATAAAGAGGATTGACGTACAACTCGCGGGGACGGCAAGACTTGGACAGCAGCCCCTTGTCCTGCTGTCACCATAATTACCCAGTGCCCTGTCAGCGACATGTAACGCCCCTGTCCATGCCTACTCGTCCAAGTGTCTGTGGTGAAATGCACCCTGTCACACACAGAGTTTCTCAAAGAAGCGGTGATGTTGTGTGCGACATGCTGGTGGAGCGCAGGCACACCTTTCTTTGAGAAGTAGTGCCGACTGGGCATCTGGTACTGGGGCACTGCGACGGACATAAGGTCTCAAAAATCCACTGTGTCCTCCAGGCGGAAAGGCAGCATTTCTGTAGCCAACAGCTTGCAGATGGTGAAATTCAACCTCTTAGCTTTCTCATGGCTAGGAGGAAATGGTCTTTTACTTGTCCACATCTGAGGGACCGAGGGCTGGCTGTTGCGCTTTGACGGGTTTGAGTAGTGTGTCCCTGGCAAACTGCCGGTCTGTGAGGAAGATGCAGGCGGACATGTTAGGTTGCCTTGATCCAAAGGTGGTGCTCTCGATGTCAGAGAGCTCTCAACACCAGCAGGTGTTTCCACTTCCCAATGAACTGACGACCTGCCAATCACACTGGCTGTTGCAGGTAAAGAGGTGGCAGGTCTGCGTCCAAAAACATGTGTGACTGCTGTCCCCCCAGTCACAGAGGATGAAGAGGCCGCGGATGCACAAGATGGGGCAGACGGTGGTTGGCCCAGCCTGCTAGGCCGCATTGTAGCACAGTGAGCTTCCCACTGCAACTTATGCTTCATATCCATGTAACGGTACATGCATGAAGTACTCAAACTATGGATTTTTTGGCCTCTACTTAGCTTTTGGTGACAAATATTACAGATAACACGAGTTGGGTCATCCTTATCGATCTGAATAAATGCCCAGGCTATGCAAGGCTTAGAGCCCATGCGACCTGAAGAGCCACTACGACTTGTGGTCAGAGGCGGAGTTGTGGTTGAGGATGCAGTTGTTGACGTGCTTCCAGTACTCCGTCTCTGTCCAGGAAGGCGCAACCTAACCTCGTCGTCAATAGCATCTGTGACGCCCCGCTGCGCTTGGTATCACAGATCCTAGAAGAGTGTATTGATGGAATCCTCCACAAGAGGCCCCCATAAACATTCACACATCTCCACCTTCCACCTCAGACCAGCAGAGGGAGCCCGTTAGGGATATAAATAGGGAAGGTGGAGCTAGGCAGTTCAGTTCCTCTGAAGAGTTCCTGCAGTAGAGAAGCCTAAGAGAGGTCAGTCTGCAGTGGAGCTCAGTCTAGTCTAGAGAACTCAGTTAATAGTTCAGCAGTGGAGCACGAGGCTCCTGCTACCTAGATTCAGGGAGCCCAGATAGAGCTTAAGGTGTGCCGGCGTCATAAGATCGGTGAAGCGCGGCAAGCTGCCGTTAGTGTGTATAGCCTATTGAGGGCCCAAGTAGGCCGAAGGCGAGTGGCGAGTTAGTACATAAGGGGCAGAGGAGCTTAACCAGCTCACCCCGAAGCATTTACCGGACACCGGATCCGAGCTTACCGGGATCTCTATGACCCAGTAAGGCATAACCGGAATCCCTGGAGAACTACAAGTCCCAGGATCGCTAAGGTGCTGATACGTAACAGAGCCAGGAGACGCTTAGGCCCCGCATACTGGGAGCGTGAACTTCAAGAGAAGGCCCTACCACAAGGTCAGCCAGCGCAGGACAGAGACAAAGTTAGGCCTAGCTCCAGGCAGGTCAGAAACTTACTGCGCAGAGGCAAGAAACAGGAGGCCCTACACCCGCTCATTGGGGAGGATCCTGATATGCATCCTTCACCCTACAGTGCTCCAGGATGTGCCTGAATTTCCTCCAGTAAAAGGTACTGAAGTGACTACCGTGTCCGTTTCCGTTCTTGCTCTGACCCAGCTGGGTCTCGCCTGTCCTGCATTCCCCCTGCATACGCTGCCCTGAGACCTAGCTCCACCTGTGGGGAGCTATACCATCGAGCTGCCTTATCACGAGCCTCAGTGGACTGCTGCAGCGCTGGTGCTTCTCACCAGATACCACAGGTGGTGTCACAAACTCTTATAAAATTAACAATTATCCACCCTTTTAAAGAGTGACCCCAGGGTACGGGCCAGGGAGCCGACCACCGCGACATCCCAAAGGCCAGGCAAAGGCCCGGGTGACCTCATCGACTGGCTGACTGTGGGTTGACAGTAAGTGGGATCTCCAACCTTGTCATCATCACCCTGTGTGTTATCACACCCGTCGTCCTCAAAGCCAACCTCTTCCTGCCCTGACCGAAAAGTCAAGTTGTCTCTCCAATCAGGTATTTGAGTCTCATCATCGTCTTCATCATTGTCTCCACCAACAGGAGTTACAGTTTGGGAACGAGGGTCTACATTATGCTCAGAACCTTCTTCATCTGGTCCTGGATCCGACTTATAAAGATTCTGGGCATCAGTGCAGATCATTTCCTCGTCTGGATTAACAGAAGCTCTGGAGCAGACCTCCGTTTCCCAGGCTATAGTATGAGTAAACAGCTGTGCAGACTCAACCATCTGTGTTACCCCATACTCAGACGGGCAGCTGGAGACTTGGGAGCTGTGAGGAAGCAAGTGCGATTGGGGTGACACCTCTGAGGACTGGAGTATTTGTGATGTTGAAGTTGAGGTGGAGGAGAGCCCACTTGAAGGAGCACTTGATATCCGCTGAAGCACCTGCTGTTTTTGTGCCTCATCTGGAATTTGTAGCGATGGGCGTGTCCGTAACAAAGGGATCGTATCACATTGTCCACGAAAAGAAGTCGACATGTTAGTTTGGCTGGAAGATGGTCTTTCTTCTGCAGATGTTAATCCCCCCCCACCGCGGGGGGCTCGACCCACCAGCGGACAGGCACCAGTATTAGGAGAGGGGGGCTGGCCGTCAGGGTCCACCGCGGCTCTGGCACAAACCCGGCGACACGGAGGTGGCACGGGCAGGAACGGACTGGCCGTGTCGGCTTCTCACTTTTTGGATTTTAGAAGGGCATGACATGCCTATATCTGTGTCTCCCCCTCCTTTTACTCCTCCACCTCTTTTATTTTCGCATGACTATATGTACTTGTCACTTTTCCATGTGTCAGTTATGTCTTCTGAGCAGTTTGTCAGCTTTTGGACACCTTTGAAGGTGTTTTCTATGTGTTTCTATGTGTTTTTGTTTGCCTGCCATTGGTTTTAACGGTGTTCGAAGGTGTTTGACGAACAGTTCGACGAACAGTTCGGCGAACACACGGGTGTTCGACGAACCGAACCGAACTCGAACACTACGGGGGTGGCTCAACACTAATCCCTATCAGGGCTCCCTCTGCTGGTATGAGGTGGAAGGTGGAAGCGTTTGCATGTAGTGAGGGCCTCTTGTGGAGAATTCCGTCCGTGCACCCTTCTGGATTCTGTGGCACCTTGCACAGCAGGGCTCCACACACACCTCCTCGCTATTCTGGCAGCAGGGCTCAAAGGCATCAGGCGGTGTTTACTTTGAAATATCTGGGAAATGTGAGTCACACAGCTGAGGAGTTGTGATCTGCTCTGGAGACCGACTTTCATGAATGGTTGTCTCCACTGAACCTGCAGGGAAGGCCGTGTGCGACAATGCTGCAAACCTGGGTGCGGCCCTTCTCCGGGGCAATGTCTCACACATGCCTTGTATGGCTCACGTGTTGAACCTGGTTGTCCAGCAATTTTTAGCCCTCTATCCCGGACCAGATGGCCTTCTGCAGAGGGCACGGTCGCTGTGTGCTCACTTCCGCCGTTCGCATCCCGCAGCTCAACGACTTACATCTCTACAGAAGTCGTTGGGCCTGCCAGTTCACCGGCTGAAATGCGATGTGCCGACACGATGGAATTCAACTCTGCACATGTTGCAGCGATTGTGGCAGCACCGACGAGCCCTGGTGCAATACGTTATGTTGTATAGCCCGGGCCAACGAGATCCAGAGGTGGGGCAAATCACGCTGCAGGAGTGGTCTCAGATCAGGGACCTTTGCACCCTTCTGCACAGCTTTGAAATGGCGACGAAGATGTTTAGTGCTGACGATGCCATTATCAGCATGACTATTCCGGTGACTATTCTGGCGCACACTTTAAACAGTATTCGGAGTCAGGTGGTGGGACAAGAGGAGGGGGAGGAAGTGCAGGAGGAGTCGTATGCGGAAGGGATAACATCTCCAAGGTCCAGACGGTCGGCAGCACCAAGGCGGCAGGCATGGGAGTGTGGGGCAGAGGGATTAACGAGGGCGCATGGTAGCAGCCAAACTGTTGAGGAAGGTGCAGGAGCCGAGGAAGAAGTGGAGGACGAACTGCCGATGGGCATGGAAGACTCATCAGATGAGGGAGACCTTGATCACATTTCTGTTGTGCGAGGTTGGGGGGAGAGGGCGGAGGAAGGAAGCATGATTCTTACCTCACCACCAAAACAACAAGGACTTGGTCCTCCTGGATGCGGAAGACACTTGAGTGACTTCTTCCTGCACTACCTGCAACATGACCCTCGGATTGTCAGAATTCGAAGTAATCCCGACTACTGGGTTGCCACACTCTTACATCCCCGGTACAAAAGTAAATTTGCTGAAATAATTCCTGCCATAGAAAGTGATTCACGCATGCAGGAGTATGAGCAGAGGCTGTTACAGAATCTTACATCTGCTTTTCCACAAAACACCAGTGGTGCACATAGTGAATCTCACAGTTCTAACTTGCCAACCGTGGGACTGTCGAGTCTTCATCACTCAAACCGTAACAGTAACACCGTATCTGCTGGTAACAGCAATTTTGTGGAATCATTTCACCAATTTTTTAGACCATCCTTTGCAAGGCCACAGGAGACAAGAAGTCTGACACATAGTCAACGCCTAGAGAGGATGGTACAGGAGTATCTCCAAGTGAACATCGAAGCCATGACTGTGTCTCTGGACCCTTGCTCATTTTGGGCTTCCAATCTGGAAAAATGGCCTGAGTGCCACAATTTTTTGAAAAAACGGAGACTCTTTTTGGAGTCCCCTAGCTGTGTTTTACATGATGTTAGCATTGTCAATTCCAGGTGGGTCGGTCGCCCCCCCACCCTTTAACCATAAGAAACTACATACACTATGGCTTGGGGTTACACAGATGGTTGAGTCTGCAGAGCTGTTTACTCATTCTATAGCCTGGAAATCAGAGGTCTGCTCCAAAGCTTCAGTGTCTGCTAGTCAGCGTAGTAGCCCAGCTGTGAAGCAAGCTACACCGCCTGTGTATCTAATAAGAATTTTTTACTGCATCTAACCCCGCCAATCATTTTAGGCTAGTAGCAGTGTCTCGTAGTCAGCGGAGTAGCCCATCTGAAGCAATCTACACCGCCTTTGTATCTAATAACAATTTTTAACTGCATGTAGCCCAGGCAATACTTTGGGCCTAGTAGCAGTGTCTGCTAGTCAGCGGAGTAGCCCAGCTGTTAAGCAAGCTACACCACCTGTAGATCTAATTATAAATTTTTAACTGCATCTAGCCCAGGAAATACTTTGGGCCTCGTAACAGTGTCTGCTAGCCAGCGGAGTAGCCCAGCTGTTAAGCAAGCTTCCCCACCTGTAGATCTAATTATACATTTTTAACTGCATCTAGCCCAGGCAATACTTTGGGCCTAGTAGCAGTGTCTGCTAGTCAGCGGAGTAGCCCAGCTGTTTTGCAAGCTACACCGCCTGTAGATCTAATTACAAATTTTTAACTGCATCTAGCCCAGGCTATACTTTGGGCCTAGTAGCAGTGTCTGCTAGTCAGCGGAGTAGCCCAGCTGTTAAGCAAGCTACACCACAAGTAGATCTAATTACAAATTTTTAATGGCATCTAGCCCAGGCAACACTTTGGGCCTAGTAGCAGTGTCTGCTAGTCAGCGGAGTAGCCCAGCTGTTAAGCAAGCAACCCTACCTGTGCTTTGAACACTTAATTTTTTCAAAGGAAATGCTTCGGGCCCCCGGGACACTCAGCATCGGGGAGGCGCCCCAAGGCAAAGGGGCTGGGACTGGCGGTAGCACGCCTTGCGGCGGACCGCCAAGCTCGATCCTTATAAAAGCTTTTTAACTGCAGCAGCTTTAGTGGACGCTACTGGAGCTGGAATTACCGCGGCTGCTGGCACAAGACTTGCCCTCCAATAGATCCTTGTAAAAGGATTTAAAGTGTACTAATTCAAATTACAGAGCCTATTTAAATTACAGAGCTTAGACCTGCCTCCACCGCGGGGGGTCTCGACCCACCAGCGGACAGGCACCAGTTTTGGGAGAGGGGGGGCTGGCCATCAGGGTCCACCGCGGCTCTGGCACAAACCCGCCGACACGGAGGTAGCACGGGCAGGAACGGCCTGGCCGTGTCGGCTTCGCACTCCAGCGTAGTCCCTCTGCCTGCTCGCGCCCGTAACCTCAAAGGGATACGCAAGCGGCTTTTCTTCACAGGGTTGTTCCCCGCCCAGCAGGAACGTGGGGGAGCTCAGGTCGGCATTTCACCATACTCCCTTACCTCCCTCACCCTTTTTCCTTCTTCCGTTCTCCATCTAACCCCTCGGCTCTGTGGTGTCCGCTCTCCCTCCAGCTCTCTCCTTCTCACAGGTGGACTACCACGTGTATTCACACTGTGGCGAATCTTTTGGGCCCAGGCATAAGAAGTCGTCGAGGTAATGTATAATATGTGCCCCCTATGACAAATGGTGGATTAGTCCGAATGTATTTGTAGCACCCTGAGGATTCGGCTGCTACAGGGGTATTGCACCTCAACCCAGAGGTGTGATATTCCACTCCCGGGTAAGGATGGAGTGTGGAACTGGGCTCAGATAGACTGCATGCACTACATACATCCCATTCCAGAGGAGCAGGCCGACGGCACTCCCACTTAGAAATGTGCAGGTGCGACCGAGCCTGTTCCTGGCTGGAGTGGGAGGGGGGAGGAACATCCCATGTAGTGTAGGGGCAGATAGGGGGAGCAGTCTGGGTAGTGATAGGAGCTCATTGGGTGCTGGTCACCTGAGCTCACACATAGAGGGTGTATATAAGGTGGGCACCATCAAAGATCAGGGTCAGACGCAGAGAGTAAGTCAGATGCAGAGGACAAGCCGGCAGAAAGAAACAACAGCCCTGGAGAGAGAGTGGAGTAAAGAAGGAGACCCAGAGGGGGACAAAGAAGGGACCCAAGAACCCAAATAAGAACACCGGGTGAGGAGTCAGCAGAAGGGTACCGGAACCCAAGCTGGTGGGGGTAAAGACATTCCCCAGCCAGAGACCGGAGACCGTGGGCAGAGTCTGTCACGGTCACCCACTACATTCACCCTGAAGGCACACCACATGGAGGGTCAGGGAACCTGAGGCCAAAGGTTGCCCAACAGAAGGCCCGAGGGAGCTGGATTTAGGTGAATCACTGGTGGGGACGGCTGAAGGAAGGACAGAGGGAGAGCTCAGGGCCACGCTCCGGACTTGTTTGGGGGTTGGCCGGATCCAGGACCTGGTGGACGCAGCACGGCTCGGGAGGTCACTTGGAGCAAGAGTGACCAGGAACATCTGCAGTAAGTAAAGACCCTTAACTGCACTACCCGAGTCTGTCATCATTACCGGCTGCACTGCACCACCACAACCCCCATCCTCTGCGCCTGTCCCCTCTGAGGCTATACCCCTCCCGTTGGGGGTTATCCCACCAAGCTGCGCATTCACCATCAGCCTCAGCGGACCCTGCTGCAGCGGCGGCCACAGTGACCGCATCACAACGGGTGGCGTAGTCGACACAACGAACTTTAATAACATCAGTAAAGACTGCCACATAACCCTGAGCTTGACGCCCTGGGCACGGGACCGGGTCACAGCCGCTCGGAGACTACAACCCCCCCCATCTGATCCGGTGCCGGGTATTCCCCTCAAAACGGAATATGTCCCAGGGGGCGCGTCAACTTTGGCGTAGTCGGCAGGATTACGTGCCCGCAACACCCGGGTACTGCGTGCCTGAAGAAAGGTGCAAGTTTACCTCAGAAAGAAGTCTCCCGCCGGTTCCGGAGGGTCCACGCCATCGGACTCCATCACCAGTCGTTTCCCGCCGATTGTCCGCCATTTCCAGCTTGTTCCCGCCATCTGCAGAGTTTCCCGCCACTGGGCGACGATTCCCGCCAAAACCGCAGATTTCCCGCCTTGGAAGAGCAGCGGACGCCATTATGGGCGTGCCAAAGGAGGGCGAGAGGCCACCTCCCATCGTGGGCCGGGACAGAAAATGGCGCCAAAAGTGGAAACCGCCCCCACCAACAGAGACTGTGATGCTGGAGGTGTCTGTCAGCGTGAAAGAACTACCCCTGGAGCTGACAGTCACCGAGTTGCCCCGGGACCGCCCTCGAAGTGGGAGGAGACGAAAGAAAAGAGCAAAGATGGGTGTCGCTTGGAGCAGTCTAGAACGAGCGCACCCGGAGGCGAGGTGTCCAGAGCAAGAGCACCCGGAGTCGAGGAGAGAAAGAGTAGACCCGGGAATGGAGCGGCAGCAGAGCAGCACCGGCCCGCTGGCCAGGAGCCTGCAGAAGGAAGAAGGAGGAGAGCAGAGCAGCACCGGCCCGCTGGCCAGGAGCCTGCCGGAAGAAGAGCAGAGCAGCACCGACCCGATGGTCAGGAGCCTGCTAGAGTCAACAACCCCGCTAGGCTTAGCGGAGATCCTGGCGCAGCTTCCCCGAGATCGGGAGTGCGCGCGGAGTGCCCTGGAGGGCCTCGCGGGAAGGATGGCCCGAGTGCAGAGGGAGATCCTGGCGGAGTGGGGCCGGGAGATGGCCCAGCAAGCTGGAATCCGCCCACGGAACCCGCTCCCTTGGAAGAAGACACCGACTACCTCTGCGGATGACGCGGGAGGACCCAAGGCCGGAGACGGCGCAGAAGAGGGAGCGAGACGTATGGCAGCAGGTAAGGGGGATGCCTATACCCCATACCGGAAGACCACCCACCTGCCCCAGCTCCCCGTCGCAGAGCCCGAAAGTCCCCCTGCCGTACCCGAGACCGCCATGACACCGCCACCGACTAGGCCCCGACCGGAAGCCGCCGTCGCGACCCCAGTGACGTCACGCGTCGTGACCCGGAGCGTGGCGCAGGAAGAAGAGCCTCCGGCCTGGTCACAGGGCCTAGCGTTTCCGGGCGCCGCATCCAAAGCAGAGCCATCTACCTCCGCGGAGCCTCCGGCCTGGTCGCAAGGCCAGGTAACCCAGGGCGCCGCCGTCCTAACGGTGCCCTTCACCTTCCAGGTGCCCCAGGCCTGGCCGCAAGGCCTGGGCAACCCGGGCGCCATCACCACCGCGCCCGCGCCCGTAATACCAAGGGTGCCACACCTGGGGGAGGACCTCTTCGGCCAGCTCACATGGCCGGACGGGCGGCCCTTCATCTGGCCCGAAGGGTACCCTGAGCTAGAGCGGCAGCAAAGACTAGGGCCCTTGTGTGAGCCCCTGATCCCGGCTCCAAAGCCCGTGACTCGGGTCTCGCCTCCACTCGAGGAAGCCCAGTTCGTGTGGGACCCCACGGGAGAAGATTTGATGGGGTTCACCGGAGAGACCCGGGCAGCTGCAGCAGAGCGTACCGAGTGTTGCCGTCAACAGCTGGCAGAGTTCAAGAGAGAGCGGGAGGAGAGGCGGGCCAGAGAGCAATGGGCCCGGACCCGCAGCGCGGAGCAAAAGAGCCGGACCAGAAGGGACCCCCGTGCAGCAGATCGTCCCCGTACCATCGGGACGGTAATAAAGTTTAATGCGCAGCATGGGTGGGGCTTCATAAAGGACCAGAACACCATGGGTGACGTCTTCGTTACCCGACGGGATGTCGAGTCTCACCTGCCAGAGGGTCACAAAGGCCGTGACCTCTACGTCGGTGACGAGGTAACGTTCACCCGGCACAAGTGTGCCAAGGGACCTTACGCCCTCCACGTGCATCGCCTGACAGAGGAGGAGTTGCGGTGTAGGGAGGAAGAGCCAGAAGACCCGGACGGGTTCAAGGCTAGAAGGTACTATGACTGAAATAGTACAAAGGACTGTATATAGTTACCTGTCGGGGTACCCAAGTAACCGTGGCTGCTTTAAAGTTTAGTCCCCGTTGGGACCAGTGAACTGTTTACCTGTGTGACCCCTTCCATACCAGGCTGAGGACTGTGAGCAGCCATCCCTTTCCCTTACCTGGCCGGGGACTGAGAACGGCCAAAACTTCCCTGTACATAGTTGCGCTTCCTAAGGCGCCCCCTACTGGTTTTATGAGAAACTGCTTTTCAAAAGACTGTCGCACTTTACCTGGTCACGAGTTGCACGGTGACCAGAGGAGGAAGAAAGAAAGAGACGACGAGAATGTTATGATGATGTTTATATGAAAAAGTTTATATATATATAATATTTTATATGTTTTATATGTTTATAAAAATTTGTATGTTTGGTGTTTTTGTCTTTGCAGCCCGAGGACGTGCTGTGATTTACCAGGGGGGAATGTAGCACCCTGAGGATTCGGCTGCTACAGGGGTATTGCACCTCAACCCAGAGGTGTGATATTCCACTCCCGGGTAAGGATGGAGTGTGGAACTGGGCTCAGATAGACTGCATGCACTACATACATCCCATTCCAGAGGAGCAGGCCGACGGCACTCCCACTTAGAAATGTGCAGGTGCGACCGAGCCTGTTCCTGGCTGGAGTGGGAGGGGGGAGGAACATCCCATGTAGTGTAGGGGCAGATAGGGGGAGCAGTCTGGGTAGTGATAGGAGCTCATTGGGTGCTGGTCACCTGAGCTCACACATAGAGGGTGTATATAAGGTGGGCACCATCAAAGATCAGGGTCAGACGCAGAGAGTAAGTCAGATGCAGAGGACAAGCCGGCAGAAAGAAACAACAGCCCTGGAGAGAGAGTGGAGTAAAGAAGGAGACCCAGAGGGGGACAAAGAAGGGACCCAAGAACCCAAATAAGAACACCGGGTGAGGAGTCAGCAGAAGGGTACCGGAACCCAAGCTGGTGGGGGTAAAGACATTCCCCAGCCAGAGACCGGAGACCGTGGGCAGAGTCTGTCACGGTCACCCACTACATTCACCCTGAAGGCACACCACATGGAGGGTCAGGGAACCTGAGGCCAAAGGTTGCCCAACAGAAGGCCCGAGGGAGCTGGATTTAGGTGAATCACTGGTGGGGACGGCTGAAGGAAGGACAGAGGGAGAGCTCAGGGCCACGCTCCGGACTTGTTTGGGGGTTGGCCGGATCCAGGACCTGGTGGACGCAGCACGGCTCGGGAGGTCACTTGGAGCTAGAGTGACCAGGAACATCTGCAGTAAGTAAAGACCCTTAACTGCACTACCCGAGTCTGTCATCATTACCGGCTGCACTGCACCACCACAACCCCCATCCTCTGCGCCTGTCCCCTCTGAGGCTATACCCCTCCCGTTGGGGGTTATCCCACCAAGCTGCGCATTCACCATCAGCCTCAGCGGACCCTGCTGCAGCGGCGGCCACAGTGACCGCATCACAACGGGTGGCGTAGTCGACACAACGAACTTTAATAACATCAGTAAAGACTGCCACATAACCCTGAGCTTGACGCCCTGGGCACGGGACCGGGTCACAGCCGCTCGGAGACTACAACCCCCCCCATCTGATCCGGTGCCGGGTATTCCCCTCAAAACGGAATATGTCCCAGGGGGCGCGTCATATTGGGTTCCGTTTTTGGCACGACTCCCAACGGGGATACCACTACGTCTTGTAAGGAAAGTGTTCTGAATGGAACCGCCATTCTACCTAAAGATATTTCTTTTTTTTATTTTCTTGCCACGAAGTCTGGGTGTTGGTAGGCTGATTTTAGATTTTTACTCCAGCCTTTCTTGATTTTAGAAGGGCATGACATGCCTATATCTGTGTCTCCGCCTCCTTTTACTCCTCCACCTCTTATCTTTTGGCATGACTATATGTACTTGTCACTTTTCCATGTGTTAGTTGTGTCTTCTGAGCAGTTTGTCAGCTTTTGGACACCTTTGAAGGTGTGTTCTATGTGTTTTCTATGTGTTTCCATGTGTTTTTGTTTGCCTGCCATTGGTATTAACGGTGTTCGACGGTGTTCGACGGTGTTCAACGAACCATTCGACGAACTGTTCGGTGAATATGCTGGTGTTCGACGAACCGAACCCGAACACTACGGGGGTGGCTCAACACTACTTAGGAGCACACTTTTAAATAAGATTTTTTTTTCTTACTAAAAATTGTGTCTTCTAGCCCTAAAAGTACATTATATACAAAAAAACTATAATGGGGTTGTGCAAAATAATGAAAATGATGCACACAGACAGCAATATATATTACTCACCATTATAGTTTGCAGATATCCAGTGCCATGTGTCCGATGCTTTTTACATTGGCTGAAGATGGCACAACCTGGATACCGTATGTGTCTTTTGCAGCTTGTCAGTAGTATACGGCTCAAGACCATGAAGCCAGTGATTGGCTGGAGATGTCACATGGGGTATCTGGGCTGAGACGTCTGCAGCCATTGTAATCAGAAGCATCAGGGAATGTGACACTAAAGCTGCCAGGAATTAGGAAGATGAGTATCTATACGTTTATTAAAGGGATTGTCCAAGCAAAAGGTGCTCATTACCTGGAGGCCAGAGTCTGTAAAAATAACAAAAGAAATCATACACACCTGCTGTCACCCTCCTTGACTCAGTCCAGGCCGCCCTATGGTCTGGCCAACATTATGTCACCGTTCTTCCAGACACGACTGCTGCAGCTTGTGATGCATGCACTTCAGGTTATCTGACCACTGCGACCTATCACAAGCTGCAGTGGTCCTGAGTCTGGTAGAACTGTGAAATTATTGCTGTTGGTGCAGATCACAGATCAGGAGGGTGAATGCAGGTGAGTATGACTAATTTTGTTGTTTTTATTTTTATTAAATCTAATACCCCATGAGAACCTTTTACCAGACAATTTCTTTAATGTCCATGTATTATAGCACTTTCATTATTTTGGAAAACTCCTTTAAAGGGAATCTGACAGCTGGTACCCATTATCTAAGGGCAGCGAGTGTCAGGCACGGGCTGCATGATCTCAGTCAGGTATGTTTGACTATGAAACGTTGCGGCATTTCAGAGAAGAACGTACTTTTAAAGCTGTTGGGACTGAGCCACACAGTGGATAAATCAAACACCCGTGACCCGACGGCTTCTCCCCACCCACTGACAGTGACTGACAAGTCTACAGTATTAATGCATGCGAGCATATAGAGAGACCTGTCAGTCACTGGCAGCGGGTGAGAGAAGCCACTGTGTCAAGTCTGTCCAACTAGTCCACTGTGCAGCTCGCTCCATGGTGGCTTAAAGTATGTTTTTATCTGAAAAACCACCATGTTTCAGATAAAACATTGCTAGTTGAGATCATCCAGCTGAAGCCTGTGGATGGAACAGCGTGTGTCAGGTTCACTTTAGGCAGTGCTCTATACCACAGGTGGGTACAGAACAGGGACATATTCTCCAGAGGAAATACCACAGCCATCATTAACACCACAGACTTCATTAGCACCACAGACTTCATTAAAGGGGTTCTCCACTACTTGGACAACCCCTTCTTGAACTAAATGTTTGGCCCTGATAAAATAATAAAGCCTATACTCACCTCCCATGCTGCTGTTCCCGCAGTGTCGGCACTCGCTCTCTGTCCCTGCCTCCTGTCGAATTGAACATGAAGAGCAAGTCGGAGATCAACTACAGTCTGGACTTCCTCTTCATATTCGATTTGTCCGAAAGCGAAGACAGTGACGCCAGCACTGATTGGGCACCGGCGTAACAACAACCGCATGGGATCCCCGGGGAGAGCGCGTGCCGGCAGAGCTGGAGCTGGACCTATGCCGACACAGGAGGTGAGTATAGGATTTTTTATTTTGCAGGGGACAAACATTTAGTTCAGGAAGGGGTTGTCCTAGTAATGGACAACCCCTTTAAATGTATTTATTCACCTATATGTTTACATGTGGCTTTTCAGTCCCACCACACAGTTTCTCAAACTTGAACTAACGTTGAAATGCCCCATATGAACCCATGAGAATATATGGATGTACCACAGATAAATACACATACATCACATACACAAATCTTCACAAATACATAGACATAACATATTTCAAATCTCTATACAAACATATTAGACATAGATATATACAGGTAAATATATATATATATATACAGTACAGACCAAAAGTTTGGACACACCTTCTCATTTAAAGATTTTTCTGTATTTTCATGACTATGAAAATTGTACATTCACACTGAAGGCATCAAAACTATGAATTAACACATGTGGAATTATATACTTAACAAAAAAGTGTGAAACAACTTAAAATGTATCTTATATTCTTGATTCTTCAAAGTAGCCACCTTCTGCTTTGATGACTGCTTTGCACACTCTTGGCATTCTCTTGATGAGCTTCAAGAGGTAGTCACCGGAAATGGTCTTCCAACAATCTTGAAGGAGTTCCCAGAGATGCTTAGCACTTGTTGGCCCTTTTGCCATCACTCTGCGGTCCGGCTCACCCCAAACCATCTCGATTGGGTTTAGGTTTGGTGACTGCGGAGGCCCGGTCATCTGGCGTAGCACCCCATCACTCTCCTTCTTGGTCAGATAGCCCTTACACAGCCTGGAGGTGTGTTTGGGGTCATTGTCCTGTTGAAAAATAAATGATGGTCCAGCTAAACGCAAACCGGATGGAATAGCATGCCGCTGCAAGATGGTGTGGTAGCCATGCTGGTTCAGTGTGCCTTCAATTTTGAATAAACCCCCAACAGTGTCACCAGCAAATCACCCCCACACAATCACACCTCCTCCTCCATGCTTCATGGTGGGAACCAGACATGTAGAGTCGATCTGTTCACCTTTTCTGCGTCGCACAAAGACACGGTGGATGGAACCAAAGATCTCAAATTTGAACTCATCAGACCAAAGAAAAGATTTCCACTGGTCTAATGTCCATTCCTTGTGTTCTTTAGCCCAAACAAGTCTCTTCTGCTTGTTGCCTGTCCTTAGCAGTGGTTTCCTAGCAGCTATTTTACCATGAAGGCCTGCTGCACAAAGTCTCCTAAGTCTCCTCTTAACAGTTGTTGAAGAGATGTGTCTGCTGCTAGAACTCTGTGTGGCATTGACCTGGTCTCTAATAGAGATGAGCGTTGTTCGACTCGAACTGTTCGCCAATCTCAAATTCGAGCTGTTTTGGGCGGTGTTCGAGCCGTTCGGCGAAGACGAACGTTCTGAGAAAAATTCGGCTGTTCGAGGTTATGTTCGATAACTGTTCGTGCACCAAAATCATAACTGGATTTTTTCTCAGTAATGATGAAAATTAATGTTAATACGCAGTTTGAGTGTACAGTGGGGTGGGGGGAGGGGCAGGGGATGTTTCTCTGCAGGAATAATAAAGATCTCCATTTTTTTTTTCTCTTTCCCGCATTTACAGTGGGGAGGTGCAATCTGTCAGCCTATCAGCAGCGCACACACGGAGCGAAGTGCTTTTTTTCACACAAGCAAGGGCATGTGTCATTGGCAGTGTATGTCACATGTCCTTGCCCTATAAGACCAAGCCATTTTCCCCGTCGCCACCATTTTCTCACTGCTGCAGCTGCGTGTTAGACGGCACCGCTGTTGCTGTGTGCGCTATACCTTGTTAATTTCAAGCCAATTTTCGCACAAATCTACAGATAGCTTGGGAGTAGGGAATAGTTGTGATTGCAGTCCTTTTAAGGACTAGGTTACAGCATTTCCTATGACTTTTATCAGGCAGGTCTGTGCTCTTAAATAGATAGATTGTGGGAGTAAAGACTAATTGTAATTGCAGTCCTTTTCAGGACTAGGTTACATCAGTTCCTATCAGTTTTTGCCAGGCAGGTCTGTGCCAGTGCTGTGCAAGTTTTTTTCACAGCATTTGGCTGAATCTAGCAAAGCTAATCCTTTTTGGCCTATTGCAGAGTGTGTTAGTCAGTGGAGTAGCCTATCTGTGTTGCAAGATATATCACCTGTGTATAGAATACCAATTTTTTTACTGCACCTAGTGAAGTAAAATCTTTTGGGCATAGCATCATTCTATTAATCCATCTATACTGACCTCCATCAGGTTGCAAATTGAATATAATTTTTTTCTGCATCTAGCGCTGAAAAAATATTTGGGCTTCTAGTACTGTGGGGGACTTGTTCTATTAGTCCATCTATACTGACCTCCATCAGGTTGCAAACTGAATATAATTTTTTTCTGCATCTAGCTCTGAAAAAATATTTGGCCTTCTAGCAGTGTGTGGGACTTGTTCTATTAGTCCATCTATACTGACCTCCATCACGCTGCAAATTCAAAATAATTTTTTGTCTGCATCTAGCTCTGAAAAAATATTTGGCCTTCTAGCAGTGTGTGGTACTTTCTCTATTAGTCCATCTATACTGACCTCCATCAGGTTGCAAATTAAAAATAATTTTTTGTCTGCATCTAGCTCTGAAAAAATATTTGGCCTTCTAGCAGTGTGCGGAACTTTCTCTATTAGTCCATCTATACTGACCTCCATCAGGTTGCAAATTCAAAATAATTTTTTGTCTGCATCAAGCTCTGAAAAAATATTTGGCCTTCTAGCAGTGTGTGGGACTTTCTCTATTAGTCCATCTATACTGACCTCCATCAGGTTGCAAATTCAAAATAATTTTTTGTCTGCATCTAGCTCTGAAAAAATATTTGGCCTTCTAGCAGTGTGTGGGACTTTCTCTATTAGTCCATCTATACTGACCTCCATCAGGCTGCAAATTAAAATTAATTTTTATCTGCATCTACCTCTGAAAAAATATTTGGCCTTCTAGCTGTGTGTGGGACTTGTTCTATTAGTCCATCTATACTGACCTCCATCAGGTTGCAAACTGAATATAATTTTTTTCTGCATCTAGCTCTGAAAAAATATTTGGCCTTCTAGCAGTGTGTGGGACTTTCTCTATTAGTCCATCTATACTGACCTCCATCAGGTTGCAAATTAAAAATAATTTATATCTGCATCTAGCTCTGAAAAAATATTTGGCCTTCTAGCAGTGTGTGGGACTTTCTCTATTAGTCCATCTATACTGACCTCCATCAGGTTGCAAAATAAAAATAATTTTTTGTCTGCATCTAGCTATGAAAAAATATTTGGCCTTCTAGCAGTGTGTGGGACTTTCTCTATTAGTCCATCTATACTGACCTCCATCAGGTTGCAAACTGAATATATTTTTTTTCTGCATCTACCTCTGAAAAAATATTGGGCTTCTATCTGTGTGTGGGACTTGTTCTATTAATCCATCTATACTGACCTCCATCAGGTTGCAAACTGAATATAATTTTTTTCTGCATCTAGCTCTGAAAAAATATTTGGCCTTCTAGCAGTGTGTGGGACTTTCTCTATTAATCCATCTATACAGACCTCCATCAGGTTGCAAATTAAAAATAATTTTTATCTGCATCTACCTCTGAAAAAATATTTGGGCTTCTAGCTGTGTGTGGGACTTGTTCTATTAGTCCATCTATACTGACCTCCATCAGGTTGCAAACTGAATATAATTTTTTTCTGCATCTAGCTCTGAAAAAATATTTGGCCTTCTAGCAGTGTGTGAGACTTTCTCTATTAGTCCATCTATACTGACCTCCATCAGGTTGCAAATTGAATATAATTTTTTTCTGCATCTAGCTCTGAAAAAATATTTGGGCTTCTAGTAGTGTGTGGGACTTGTTCTATTAGTCCATCTATACTGACCTCCATCAGGTTGCAAACTGAATATAATTTTTTTCTGCATCTAGCTCTGAAAAAATATTTGGCCTTCTAGCAGTGTGTGGGACTTTCTCTATTAGTCCATCTATACTGACCTCCATCACGCTGCACATTCAAAATAATTTTTTGTCTGCATCTAGCTCTGAAAAAATATTTGGCCTTCTAGCAGTGTGTGGGACTTTCTCTATTAGTCCATCTATACTGACCTCCATCAGGTTGCAAATTAAAAATAATTTTTTGTCTGCATCTAGCTCTGAAAAAATATTTGGCCTTCTAGCAGTGTGTGGGACTTTCTCTATTAGTCCATCTATACTGACCTCCATCAGGTTGCAAATTCAAAATAATTTTTTGTCTGCATCTAGCTCTGAAAAAATATTTGGCCTTCTAGCAGTGTGTGGGACTTTCTCTATTAGTCCATCTATACTGACCTCCATCAGGCTGCAAATTAAAATTAATTTTTATCTGCATCTACCTCTGAAAAAATATTTGGCCTTCTAGCTGTGTGTGGGACTTGTTCTATTAGTCCATCTATACTGACCTCCATCAGGTTGCAAACTGAATATAATTTTTTTCTGCATCTAGCTCTGAAAAAATATTTGGCCTTCTAGCAGTGTGTGGGACTTTCTCTATTAGTCCATCGATACTGACCTCCATCAGGTTGCAAATTAAAAATAATTTATATCTGCATCTAGCTCTGAAAAAATATTTGGCCTTCTAGCAGTGTGTGGGACTTTCTCTATTAGTCCATCTATACTGACCTCCATCAGGTGGCAAATTAAAAATAATTTTTGTCTGTATCTAGCTATGAAAAAATATTTGGCCTTCTAGCAGTGTGTGGGACTTTCTCTATTAGTCCATCTATACTGACCTCCATCAGGTTGCAAACTGAATATATTTTTTTTCTGCATCTACCTCTGAAAAAATATTGGGCTTCTAGCTGTGTGTGGGACTTGTTCTATTAATCCATCTATACAGACCTCCATCAGGTTGCAAACTGAATATAATTTTTTTCTTCATCTACCTCTGAAAAAATATTTGGGCTTCTAGCTGTGTGTGGGACTTGTTCTATTAGTCCATCTATACTGACCTCCATCAGGTTGCAAACTGAATATAATTTTTTTCTGCATCTAGCTCTGAAAAAATATTTGGCCATCTAGCAGTGTGTGGGACTTTCTCTATTAGTCCATCTATACTGACCTCCATCAGGTTGCAAATTTAAAATAATTTATATCTGCATCTAGCTCTGAAAAAATATTTGGCCTTCTAGCAGTACGTGGGACTTTCTCTATTAGTCCATCTATACTGACCTCCATCAGGTTGCAAATTCAAAATAATTTTTTGTCTGCATCTACCGCTGAAAAAATATTTGGGCTTCTAGCTGTGTGTGGGACTTGTTCTATTAGTCCATCTATACTGACCTCCATCAGGTTGCAAACTGAATATAATTTTTTTCTGCATCTAGCTCTGAAAAAATATTTGGCCTTCTAGCAGTGTGTGGGACTTTCTCTATTATTCCATCTATACTGACCTCCATCAGTTTGCAAATTAAAAATAATTTATATCTGCATCTAGCTCTGAAAAAATATTTGGCCTTCTAGCAGTGTGTGGGACTTTCTCTATTAGTCCATCTATACTGACCTCCATCAGGTTGCAAATTAAAAATAATTTTTTGTCTGCATCTAGCTCTGAAAAAATATTTGGCCTTCTAGCAGTGTGTGGGACTTTCTCTATTAGTCCATCTATACTGACCTCCATCAGGTTGCAAACTGAATATAATTTTTTTCTGCATCTAGCTCTGAAAAAATATTTGGCCTTCTAGCAGTGTGTGGGACTTTCTCTATTAGTCCATCTATACTGACCTCCATCAGGTTGCAAATTAAAAATAATTTATATCTGCATCTAGCTCTGAAAAAATATTTGGCATTCTAGCAGTGTGTGGGACTTTCTCTATTAGTCCATCTATACTGACCTCCATCAGGTTGCAAATTCAAAATAATTTTTTGTCTGCATCTACCTCTGAAAAAATATTTGGGCTTCTAGCTGTGTGTGGGACTTGTTCTATTAGTCCATCTATACTGACCTCCATCAGGTTGCAAACTGAATATAATTTTTTTCTGCATCTAGCTCTGAAAAAATATTTGGCCTTCTAGCAGTGTGTGGGACTTTCTCTATTATTCCATCTATACTGACCTCCATCAGGTTGCAAATTAAAAATAATTTATATCTGCATCTAGCTCTGAAAAAATATTTGGCCTTCTAGCAGTGTGTGGGACTTTCTCTATTAGTCCATCTATACTGACCTCCATCAGGTTGCAAATTAAAAATAATTTTTTGTCTGCATCTAGCTCTGAAAAAATATTTGGCCTTCTAGCAGTGTGAGGGACTTTCTCTATTAGTCCATCTATACTGACCTCCATCAGGTTGCAAATTAAAAATAATTTATATCTGCATCTAGCTCTGAAAAAATATTTGGCCTTCTAGCAGTGTGTGGGACTTTCTCTATTAGTCCATCTATACTGACCTCCATCAGGTTGCAAATTCAAAATAATTTTTTGTCTGCATCTACCGCTGAAAAAATATTTTTGCTTCTAGCTGTGTGTGGGACTTGTTCTATTAGTCCATCTATACTGACCTCCATCAGGTTGCAAACTGAATATATTTTTTTTCTGCATCTAGCTCTGAAAAAATATTTGGCCTTCTAGCAGTGTGTGGGACTTTCTCTATTATTCCATCTATACTGACCTCCATCAGTTTGCAAATTAAAAATAATTTATATCTGCATCTAGCTCTGAAAAAATATTTGGCCTTCTAGCAGTGTGTGGGACTTTCTCTATTAGTCCATCTATACTGACCTCCATCAGGTTGCAAACTGAATATAATTTTTTTCTGCATCTAGCTCTGAAAAAATATTTGGCCTTCTAGCAGTGTGTGGGACTTTCTCTATTATTCCATCTATACTGACCTCCATCAGGTTGCAAATTAAAAATAATTTATATCTGTATCTAGCTCTGAAAAAATATTTGGCCTTCTAGCAGTGTGTGGGACTTTCTCTATTAGTCCATCTATACTGACCTCCATCAGGTTGCAAATTCAAAATAATTTTTTGTCTGCATCTACCTCTGAAAAAATATTTGGGCTTCTAGCTGTGTGTGGGACTTGTTCTATTAGTCCATCTATACTGACCTCCATCAGGTTGCAAACTGAATATAATTTTTTTCTGCATCTAGCTCTGAAAAAATATTTGGCCTTCTAGCAGTGTGTGGGACTTTCTCTATTATTCCATCTATACTGACCTCCATCAGGTTGCAAATTAAAAATAATTTATATCTGCATCTAGCTCTGAAAAAATATTTGGCCTTCTAGCAGTGTGTGGGACTTTCTCTATTAGTCCATCTATACTGACCTCCATCAGGTTGCAAATTAAAAATAATTTTTTGTCTGCATCTAGCTCTGAAAAAATATTTGGCCTTCTAGCAGTGTGTGGGACTTTCTCTATTAGTCCATCTATACTGACCTCCATCAGGTTGCAAATTAAAAATAATTTTTTGTCTGCATCTAGCTCTGAAAAAATATTTGGCCTTCTAGCAGTGTGTGGGACTTTCTCTATTAGTCCATCTATACTGACCTCCATCAGGTTGCAAATTCAAAATATTTTTTTGTCTGCATCTAGCTCTGAAAAAATATTTGGCCTTCTAGCAGTGTGTGGGACTTTCTCTATTAGTCCATCTATACTGACCTCCATCAGGTTGCAAACTGAATATAATTTTTTTCTGCATCTACCTCTGAAAAAATATTTGGGCTTCTAGCTGTGTGTGGGACTTGTTCTATTAGTCCATCTATACTGACCTCCATCAGGTTGCAAACTGAATATAATTTTTTTCTGCATCTAGCTCTGAAAAAATATTTGGCTTTCTAGCAGTGTGTGGGACTTTCTCTATTAGTCCATCTATACTGACCTCCATCAGGTTGCAAATTAAAAATAATTTTTTGTCTGCATCTAGCTCTGAAAAAATATTTGGCCTTCTAGCAGTGTGTGGGACTTTCTCTATTAGTCCATCTATACTGACCTCCATCAGGTTGCAAACTGAATATATTTTTTTTCTCCATCTACCTCTGAAAAAATATTTGGCCTTCTAGCAGTTTGTGGGACTTTCTCTATTAGTCCATCTATACTGACCTCCATCAGGTTGCAAACTGAATATATTTTTTTTCTGCATCTACCTCTGAAAAAATATTGGGCTTCTAGCTGTGTGTGGGACTTGTTCTATTAATCCATCTATACAGACCTCCATCAGGTTGCAAACTGAATATAATTTTTTTCTGCATCTACCTCTGAAAAAATATTTGGGCTTCTAGCTGTGTGTGGGACTTGTTCTATTAGTCCATCTATACTGACCTCCATCAGGTTGCAAACTGAATATAATTTTTTTCTGCATCTAGCTCTGAAAAAATATTTGGCCTTCTAGCAGTGTGTGGGACTTTCTCTATTATTCCATCTATACTGACCTCCATCAGGTTGCAAATTAAAAATAATTTATATCTGCATCTAGCTCTGAAAAAATATTTGGCCTTCTAGCAGTGTGTGGGACTTTCTCTATTAGTCCATCTATACTGACCTCCATCAGGTTGCAAATTAAAAATAATTTTTTGTCTGCATCTAGCTCTGAAAAAATATTTGGCCTTCTAGCAGTGTGTGGGACTTTCTCTATTAGTCCATCTATACTGACCTCCATCAGGTTGCAAATTAAAAATAATTTTTTGTCTGCATCTAGCTCTGAAAAAATATTTGGCCTTCTAGCAGTGTGTGGGACTTTCTCTATTAGTCCATCTATACTGACCTCCATCAGGTTGCAAATTCAAAATATTTTTTTGTCTGCATCTAGCTCTGAAAAAATATTTGGCCTTCTAGCAGTGTGTGGGACTTTCTCTATTAGTCCATCTATACTGACCTCCATCAGGTTGCAAACTGAATATAATTTTTTTCTGCATCTACCTCTGAAAAAATATTTGGGCTTCTAGCTGTGTGTGGGACTTGTTCTATTAGTCCATCTATACTGACCTCCATCAGGTTGCAAACTGAATATAATTTTTTTCTGCATCTAGCTCTGAAAAAATATTTGGCTTTCTAGCAGTGTGTGGGACTTTCTCTATTAGTCCATCTATACTGACCTCCATCAGGTTGCAAATTAAAAATAATTTTTTGTCTGCATCTAGCTCTGAAAAAATATTTGGCCTTCTAGCAGTGTGTGGGACTTTCTCTATTAGTCCATCTATACTGACCTCCATCAGGTTGCAAACTGAATATATTTTTTTTCTCCATCTACCTCTGAAAAAATATTTGGCCTTCTAGCAGTTTGTGGGACTTTCTCTATTAGTCCATCTATACTGACCTCCATCAGGTTGCAAACTGAATATATTTTTTTTCTGCATCTACCTCTGAAAAAATATTGGGCTTCTAGCTGTGTGTGGGACTTGTTCTATTAATCCATCTATACAGACCTCCATCAGGTTGCAAACTGAATATAATTTTTTTCTGCATCTACCTCTGAAAAAATATTTGGGCTTCTAGCTGTGTGTGGGACTTGTTCTATTAGTCCATCTATACTGACCTCCATCAGGTTGCAAACTGAATATAATTTTTTTCTGCATCTAGCTCTGAAAAAATATTTGGCCATCTAGCAGTGTGTGGGACTTTCTCTATTAGTCCATCTATACTGACCTCCATCAGGTTGCAAATTAAAAATAATTTATATCTGCATCTAGCTCTGAAAAAATATTTGGCCTTCTAGCAGTGTGTGGGACTTTCTCTATTAGTCCATCTATACTGACCTCCATCAGGTTGCAAATTCAAAATAATTTTTTGTCTGCATCTACCGCTGAAAAAATATTTGGGCTTCTAGCTGTGTGTGGGACTTGTTCTGTTAGTCCATCTATACTGACCTCCATCAGGTTGCAAACTGAATATAATTTTTTTCTGCATCTAGCTCTGAAAAAATATTTGGCCATCTAGCAGTGTGTGGGACTTTCTCTATTAGTCCATCTATACTGACCTCCATCAGGTTGCAAATTAAAAATAATTTATATCTGCATCAAGCTCTGAAAAAATATTTGGCCTTCTAGCAGTGTGTGGGACTTTCTCTATTAGTCCATCTATACTGACCTCCATCAGGTTGCAAATTCAAAATAATTTTTTGTCTGCATCTACCGCTGAAAAAATATTTGGGCTTCTAGCTGTGTGTGGGACTTGTTCTATTAGTCCATCTATACTGACCTCCATCAGGTTGCAAACTGAATATAATTTTTTTCTGCATCTAGCTCTGAAAAAATATTTGGCCTTCTAGCAGTGTGTGGGACTTTCTCTATTATTCCATCTATACTGACCTCCATCAGTTTGCAAATTAAAAATAATTTATATCTGCATCTAGCTCTGAAAAAATATTTGGCCTTCTAGCAGTGTGTGGGACTTTCTCTATTAGTCCATCTATACTGACCTCCATCAGGTTGCAAATTCAAAATAATTTTTTGTCTGCATCTACCTCTGAAAAAATATTTGGGCTTCTAGCTGTGTGTGGGACTTGTTCTATTAGTCCATCTATACTGACCTCCATCAGGTTGCAAACTGAATATAATTTTTTTCTGCATCTAGCTCTGAAAAAATATTTGGCCTTCTAGCAGTGTGTGGGACTTTCTCTATTATTCCATCTATACTGACCTCCATCAGGTTGCAAATTAAAAATAATTTATATCTGCATCTAGCTCTGAAAAAATATTTGGCCTTCTAGCAGTGTGTGGGACTTTCTCTATTAGTCCATCTATACTGACCTCCATCAGGTTGCAAATTAAAAATAATTTTTTGTCTGCATCTAGCTCTGAAAAAATATTTGGCCTTCTAGCAGTGTGTGGGATTTTCTCTATTAGTCCATCTATACTGACCTCCATCAGTTTGCAAATTAAAAATAATTTATATCTGCATCTAGCTCTGAAAAAATATTTGGCCTTCTAGCAGTGTGTGGGACTTTCTCTATTAGTCCATCTATACTGACCTCCATCAGGTTGCAAATTCAAAATAATTTTTTGTCTGCATCTACCGCTGAAAAAATATTTGGGCTTCTAGCTGTGTGTGGGACTTGTTCTATTAGTCCATCTATACTGACCTCCATCAGGTTGCAAACTGAATATAATTTTTTTCTGCATCTAGCTCTGAAAAAATATTTGGCCTTCTAGCAGTGTGTGGGACTTTCTCTATTATTCCATCTATACTGACCTCCATCAGTTTGCAAATTAAAAATAATTTATATCTGCATCTAGCTCTGAAAAAATATTTGGCCTTCTAGCAGTGTGTGGGACTTTCTCTATTAGTCCATCTATACTGACCTCCATCAGGTTGCAAATTAAAAATAATTTTTTGTCTGCATCTAGCTCTGAAAAAATATTTGGCCTTCTAGCAGTGTGTGGGACTTTCTCTATTAGTCCATCTATACTGACCTCCATCAGGTTGCAAACTGAATATAATTTTTTTCTGCATCTAGCTCTGAAAAAATATTTGGCCTTCTAGCAGTGTGTGGGACTTTCTCTATTATTCCATCTATACTGACCTCCATCAGGTTGCAAATTAAAAATAATTTATATCTGTATCTAGCTCTGAAAAAATATTTGGCCTTCTAGCAGTGTGTGGGACTTTCTCTATTAGTCCATCTATACTGACCTCCATCAGGTTGCAAATTCAAAATAATTTTTTGTCTGCATCTACCTCTGAAAAAATATTTGGGCTTCTAGCTGTGTGTGGGACTTGTTCTATTAGTCCATCTATACTGACCTCCATCAGGTTGCAAACTGAATATAATTTTTTTCTGCATCTAGCTCTGAAAAAATATTTGGCCTTCTAGCAGTGTGTGGGACTTTCTCTATTATTCCATCTATACTGACCTCCATCAGGTTGCAAATTAAAAATAATTTATATCTGCATCTAGCTCTGAAAAAATATTTGGCCTTCTAGCAGTGTGTGGGACTTTCTCTATTAGTCCATCTATACTGACCTCCATCAGGTTGCAAATTAAAAATAATGTTTTGTCTGCATCTAGCTCTGAAAAAATATTTGGCCTTCTAGCAGTGTGTGGGACTTTCTCTATTAGTCCATCTATACTGACCTCCATCAGGTTGCAAATTAAAAATAATTTTTTGTCTGCATCTAGCTCTGAAAAAATATTTGGCCTTCTAGCAGTGTGTGGGACTTTCTCTATTAGTCCATCTATACTGACCTCCATCAGGTTGCAAATTCAAAATATTTTTTTGTCTGCATCTAGCTCTGAAAAAATATTTGGCCTTCTAGCAGTGTGTGGGACTTTCTCTATTAGTCCATCTATACTGACCTCCATCAGGTTGCAAATTGAATATAATTTTTTTCTGCATCTACCTCTGAAAAAATATTTGGGCTTCTAGCTGTGTGTGGGACTTGTTCTATTAGTCCATCTATACTGACCTCCATCAGGTTGCAAACTGAATATAATTTTTTTCTGCATCTAGCTCTGAAAAAATATTTGGCTTTCTAGCAGTGTGTGGGACTTTCTCTATTAGTCCATCTATACTGACCTCCATCAGGTTGCAAATTAAAAATAATTTTTTGTCTGCATCTAGCTCTGAAAAAATATTTGGCCTTCTAGCAGTGTGTGGGACTTTCTCTATTAGTCCATCTATACTGACCTCCATCAGGTTGCAAACTGAATATATTTTTTTTCTCCATCTACCTCTGAAAAAATATTTGGCCTTCTAGCAGTTTGTGGGACTTTCTCTATTAGTCCATCTATACTGACCTCCATCAGGTTGCAAACTGAATATAATTTTTTTCTGCATCTAGCTCTGAAAAAATATTTGGCCTTCTAGCAGTGTGTGGGACTTTCTCTATTATTCCATCTATACTGACCTCCATCAGGTTGCAAATTAAAAATAATTTATATCTGCATCTAGCTCTGAAAAAATATTTGGCCTTCTAGCAGTGTGTGGGACTTTCTCTATTAGTCCATCTATACTGACCTCCATCAGGTTGCAAATTAAAAATAATTTTTTGTCTGCATCTAGCTCTGAAAAAATATTTGGCCTTCTAGCAGTGTGTGGGACTTTCTCTATTAGTCCATCTATACTGACCTCCATCAGGTTGCAAATTAAAAATAATTTTTTGTCTGCATCTAGCTCTGAAAAAATATTTGGCCTTCTAGCAGTGTGTGGGACTTTCTCTATTAGTCCATCTATACTGACCTCCATCAGGTTGCAAATTCAAAATATTTTTTTGTCTGCATCTAGCTCTGAAAAAATATTTGGCCTTCTAGCAGTGTGTGGGACTTTCTCTATTAGTCCATCTATACTGACCTCCATCAGGTTGCAAACTGAACATAATTTTTTTCTGCATCTACCTCTGAAAAAATATTTGGGCTTCTAGCTGTGTGTGGGACTTGTTCTATTAGTCCATCTATACTGACCTCCATCAGGTTGCAAACTGAATATAATTTTTTTCTGCATCTAGCTCTGAAAAAATATTTGGCTTTCTAGCAGTGTGTGGGACTTTCTCTATTAGTCCATCTATACTGACCTCCATCAGGTTGCAAATTAAAAATAATTTTTTGTCTGCATCTAGCTCTGAAAAAATATTTGGCCTTCTAGCAGTGTGTGGGACTTTCTCTATTAGTCCATCTATACTGACCTCCATCAGGTTGCAAACTGAATATATTTTTTTTCTCCATCTACCTCTGAAAAAATATTTGGCCTTCTAGCAGTTTGTGGGACTTTCTCTATTAGTCCATCTATACTGACCTCCATCAGGTTGCAAACTGAATATATTTTTTTTCTGCATCTACCTCTGAAAAAATATTGGGCTTCTAGCTGTGTGTGGGACTTGTTCTATTAATCCATCTATACAGACCTCCATCAGGTTGCAAACTGAATATAATTTTTTTCTGCATCTACCTCTGAAAAAATATTTGGGCTTCTAGCTGTGTGTGGGACTTGTTCTATTAGTCCATCTATACTGACCTCCATCAGGTTGCAAACTGAATATAATTTTTTTCTGCATCTAGCTCTGAAAAAATATTTGGCCATCTAGCAGTGTGTGGGACTTTCTCTATTAGTCCATCTATACTGACCTCCATCAGGTTGCAAATTAAAAATAATTTATATCTGCATCTAGCTCTGAAAAAATATTTGGCCTTCTAGCAGTGTGTGGGACTTTCTCTATTAGTCCATCTATACTGACCTCCATCAGGTTGCAAATTCAAAATAATTTTTTGTCTGCATCTACCGCTGAAAAAATATTTGGGCTTCTAGCTGTGTGTGGGACTTGTTCTGTTAGTCCATCTATACTGACCTCCATCAGGTTGCAAACTGAATATAATTTTTTTCTGCATCTAGCTCTGAAAAAATATTTGGCCATCTAGCAGTGTGTGGGACTTTCTCTATTAGTCCATCTATACTGACCTCCATCAGGTTGCAAATTAAAAATAATTTATATCTGCATCAAGCTCTGAAAAAATATTTGGCCTTCTAGCAGTGTGTGGGACTTTCTCTATTAGTCCATCTATACTGACCTCCATCAGGTTGCAAATTCAAAATAATTTTTTGTCTGCATCTACCGCTGAAAAAATATTTGGGCTTCTAGCTGTGTGTGGGACTTGTTCTATTAGTCCATCTATACTGACCTCCATCAGGTTGCAAACTGAATATAATTTTTTTCTGCATCTAGCTCTGAAAAAATATTTGGCCTTCTAGCAGTGTGTGGGACTTTCTCTATTATTCCATCTATACTGACCTCCATCAGTTTGCAAATTAAAAATAATTTATATCTGCATCTAGCTCTGAAAAAATATTTGGCCTTCTAGCAGTGTGTGGGACTTTCTCTATTAGTCCATCTATACTGACCTCCATCAGGTTGCAAATTAAAAATAATTTTTTGTCTGCATCTAGCTCTGAAAAAATATTTGGCCTTCTAGCAGTGTGTGGGACTTTCTCTATTAGTCCATCTATACTGACCTCCATCAGGTTGCAAACTGAATATAATTTTTTTCTGCATCTAGCTCTGAAAAAATATTTGGCCTTCTAGCAGTGTGTGGGACTTTCTCTATTAGTCCATCTATACTGACCTCCATCAGGTTGCAAATTAAAAATAATTTATATCTGCATCTAGCTCTGAAAAAATATTTGGCCTTCTAGCAGTGTGTGGGACTTTCTCTATTAGTCCATCTATACTGACCTCCATCAGGTTGCAAATTCAAAATAATTTTTTGTCTGCATCTACCTCTGAAAAAATATTTGGGCTTCTAGCTGTGTGTGGGACTTGTTCTATTAGTCCATCTATACTGACCTCCATCAGGTTGCAAACTGAATATAATTTTTTTCTGCATCTAGCTCTGAAAAAATATTTGGCCTTCTAGCAGTGTGTGGGACTTTCTCTATTATTCCATCTATACTGACCTCCATCAGGTTGCAAATTAAAAATAATTTATATCTGCATCTAGCTCTGAAAAAATATTTGGCCTTCTAGCAGTGTGTGGGACTTTCTCTATTAGTCCATCTATACTGACCTCCATCAGGTTGCAAATTAAAAATAATTTTTTGTCTGCATCTAGCTCTGAAAAAATATTTGGCCTTCTAGCAGTGTGTGGGACTTTCTCTATTAGTCCATCTATACTGACCTCCATCAGGTTGCAAATTAAAAATAATTTATATCTGCATCTAGCTCTGAAAAAATATTTGGCCTTCTAGCAGTGTGTGGGACTTTCTCTATTAGTCCATCTATACTGACCTCCATCAGGTTGCAAACTGAATATAATTTTTTTCTGCATCTAGCTCTGAAAAAATATTTGGCCTTCTAGCAGTGTGTGGGACTTTCTCTATTAGTCCATCTATACTGACCTCCATCAGGTTGCAAATTAAAAATAATTTATATCTGCATCTAGCTCTGAAAAAATATTTGGCCTTCTAGCAGTGTGTGGGACTTTCTCTATTAGTCCATCTATACTGACCTCCATCAGGTTGCAAATTCAAAATAATTTTTTGTCTGCATCTACCTCTGAAAAAATATTTGGGCTTCTAGCTGTGTGTGGGACTTGTTCTATTAGTCCATCTATACTGACCTCCATCAGGTTGCAAACTGAATATAATTTTTTTCTGCATCTAGCTCTGAAAAAATATTTGGCCTTCTAGCAGTGTGTGGGACTTTCTCTATTATTCCATCTATACTGACCTCCATCAGGTTGCAAATTAAAAATAAATTATATCTGCATCTAGCTCTGAAAAAATATTTGGCCTTCTAGCAGTGTGTGGGACTTTCTCTATTAGTCCATCTATACTGACCTCCATCAGGTTGCAAATTAAAAATAATTTATATCTGCATCTAGCTCTGAAAAAATATTTGGCCTTCTAGCAGTGTGTGGGACTTTCTCTATTAGTCCATCTATACTGACCTCCATCAGGTTGCAAATTCAAAATAATTTTTTGTCTGCATATACCGCTGAAAAAATATTTGGGCTTCTAGCTGTGTGTGGGACTTGTTCTATTAGTCCATCTATACTGACCTCCATCAGGTTGCAAACTGAATATAATTTTTTTCTGCATCTAGCTCTGAAAAAATATTTGGCCTTCTAGCAGTGTGTGGGACTTTCTCTATTATTCCATCTATACTGACCTCCATCAGTTTGCAAATTAAAAATAATTTATATCTGCATCTAGCTCTGAAAAAATATTTGGCCTTCTAGCAGTGTGTGGGACTTTCTCTATTAGTCCATCTATACTGACCTCCATCAGGTTGCAAATTAAAAATAATTTTTTGTCTGCATCTAGCTCTGAAAAAATATTTGGCCTTCTAGCAGTGTGTGGGACTTTCTCTATTAGTCCATCTATACTGACCTCCATCAGGTTGCAAACTGAATATAATTTTTTTCTGCATCTAGCTCTGAAAAAATATTTGGCCTTCTAGCAGTGTGTGGGACTTTCTCTATTAGTCCATCTATACTGACCTCCATCAGGTTGCAAATTAAAAATAATTTATATCTGCATCTAGCTCTGAAAAAATATTTGGCCTTCTAGCAGTGTGTGGGACTTTCTCTATTAGTCCATCTATACTGACCTCCATCAGGTTGCAAATTCAAAATAATTTTTTGTCTGCATCTACCTCTGAAAAAATATTTGGGCTTCTAGCTGTGTGTGGGACTTGTTCTATTAGTCCATCTATACTGACCTCCATCAGGTTGCAAACTGAATATAATTTTTTTCTGCATCTAGCTCTGAAAAAATATTTGGCCTTCTAGCAGTGTGTGGGACTTTCTCTATTATTCCATCTATACTGACCTCCATCAGGTTGCAAATTAAAAATAATTTATATCTGCATCTAGCTCTGAAAAAATATTTGGCCTTCTAGCAGTGTGTGGGAATTTCTCTATTAGTCCATCTATACTGACCTCCATCAGGTTGCAAATTAAAAATAATTTATTGTCTGCATCTAGCTCTGAAAAAATATTTGGCCTTCTAGCAGTGTGTGGGACTTTCTCTATTAGTCCATCTATACTGACCTCCATCAGGTTGCAAATTAAAAATAATTTTTTGTCTGCATCTAGCTCTGAAAAAATATTTGGCCTTCTAGCAGTGTGTGGGACTTTCTCTATTAGTCCATCTATACTGACCTCCATCAGGTTGCAAATTCAAAATATTTTTTTGTCTGCATCTAGCTCTGAAAAAATATTTGGCCTTCTAGCAGTGTGTGGGACTTTCTCTATTAGTCCATCTATACTGACCTCCATCAGGTTGCAAACTGAATATATTTTTTTTCTGCATCTACCTCTGCAAAAATATTGGGCTTCTAGCTGTGTGTGGGACTTGTTCTATTAATCCATCTATACAGACCTCCATCAGGTTGCAAACTGAATATAATTTTTTTCTGCATCTACCTCTGAAAAAATATTTGGGCTTCTAGCTGTGTGTGGGACTTGTTCTATTAGTCCATCTATACTTACCTCCATCAGGTTGCAAACTGAATATAATTTTTTTCTGCATCTAGCTCTGAAAAAATATTTGGCTTTCTAGCAGTGTGTGGGACTTTCTCTATTAGTCCATCTATACTGACCTCCATCAGGTTGCAAATTAAAAATAACTTTTTGTCTGCATCTAGCTCTGAAAAAATATTTGGCCTTCTAGCAGTGTGTGGGACTTTCTCTATTAGTCCATCTATACTGACCTCCATCAGGTTGCAAACTGAATATATTTTTTTTCTCCATCTACCTCTGAAAAAATATTTGGCCTTCTAGCAGTGTGTGGGACTTTCTCTATTAGTCCATCTATACTGACCTCCATCAGGTTGCAAACTGAATATATTTTTTTTCTGCATCTACCTCTGAAAAAATATTGGGCTTCTAGCTGTGTGTGGGACTTGTTCTATTAATCCATCTATACAGACCTCCATCAGGTTGCAAACTGAATATAATTTTTTTCTGCATCTACCTCTGAAAAAATATTTGGGCTTCTAGCTGTGTGTGGGACTTATTCTATTAGTCCATCTATACTGACCTCCATCAGGTTGCAAACTGAATATAATTTTTTTCTGCATCTAGCTCTGAAAAAATATTTGGCCATCTAGCAGTGTGTGGGACTTTCTCTATTAGTCCATCTATACTGACCTCCATCAGGTTGCAAATTAAAAATAATTTATATCTGCATCTAGCTCTGAAAAAATATTTGGCCTTCTAGCAGTGTGTGGGACTTTCTCTATTAGTCCATCTATACTGACCTCCATCAGGTTGCAAATTCAAAATAATTTTTTGTCTGCATCTACCGCTGAAAAAATATTTGGGCTTCTAGCTGTGTGTGGGACTTGTTCTATTAGTCCATCTATACTGACCTCCATCAGGTTGCAAACTGAATATAATTTTTTTCTGCATCTAGCTCTGAAAAAATATTTGGCCTTCTAGCAGTGTGTGGGACTTTCTCTATTATTCCATCTATACTGACCTCCATCAGTTTGCAAATTAAAAATAATTTATATCTGCATCTAGCTCTGAAAAAATATTTGGCCTTCTAGCAGTGTGTGGGACTTTCTCTATTAGTCCATCTATACTGACCTCCATCAGGTTGCAAATTAAAAATAATTTTTTGTCTGCATCTAGCTCTGAAAAAATATTTGGCCTTCTAGCAGTGTGTGGGACTTTCTCTATTAGTCCATCTATACTGACCTCCATCAGGTTGCAAACTGAATATAATTTTTTTCTGCATCTAGCTCTGAAAAAATATTTGGCCTTCTAGCAGTGTGTGGGACTTTCTCTATTAGTCCATCTATACTGACCTCCATCAGGTTGCAAATTAAAAATAATTTATATCTGCATCTAGCTCTGAAAAAATATTTGGCCTTCTAGCAGTGTGTGGGACTTTCTCTATTAGTCCATCTATACTGACCTCCATCAGGTTGCAAATTCAAAATAATTTTTTGTCTGCATCTACCTCTGAAAAAATATTTGGGCTTCTAGCTGTGTGTGGGACTTGTTCTATTAGTCCATCTATACTGACCTCCATCAGGTTGCAAACTGAATATAATTTTTTTCTGCATCTAGCTCTGAAAAAATATTTGGCCTTCTAGCAGTGTGTGGGACTTTCTCTATTATTCCATCTATACTGACCTCCATCAGGTTGCAAATTAAAAATAATATATATCTGCATCTAGCTCTGAAAAAATATTTGGCCTTCTAGCAGTGTGTGGGACTTTCTCTATTAGTCCATCTATACTGACCTCCATCAGGTTGCAAATTAAAAATAATTTTTTGTCTGCATCTAGCTCTGAAAAAATATTTGGCCTTCTAGCAGTGTGTGGGACTTTCTCTATTAGTCCATCTATACTGACCTCCATCATGTTGCAAATTAAAAATAATTTATATCTGCATCTAGCTCTGAAAAAATATTTGGCCTTCTAGCAGTGTGTGGGACTTTCTCTATTAGTCCATCTATACTGACCTCCATCAGGTTGCAAATTCAAAATAATTTTTTGTCTGCATCTACCGCTGAAAAAATATTTGGGCTTCTAGGTGTGTGTGGGACTTGTTCTATTAGTCCATCTATACTGACCTCCATCAGGTTGCAAACTGAATATAATTTTTTTCTGCATCTAGCTCTGAAAAAATATTTGGCCTTCTAGCAGTGTGTGGGACTTTCTCTAATATTCCATATATACTGACCTCCATCAGTTTGCAAATTAAAAATAATTTATATCTGCATCTAGCTCTGAAAAAATATTTGGCCTTCTAGCAGTGTGTGGGACTTTCTCTATTAGTCCATCTATACTGACCTCCATCAGGTTGCAAATTAAAAATAATTTTTTGTCTGCATCTAGCTCTGAAAAAATATTTGGCCTTCTAGCAGTGTGTGGGACTTTCTCTATTAGTCCATCTATACTGACCTCCATCAGGTTGCAAACTGAATATAATTTTTTTCTGCATGTAGCTCTGAAAAAATATTTGGCCTTCTAGCAGTGTGTGGGACTTTCTCTATTAGTCCATCTATACTGACCTCCATCAGGTTGCAAATTAAAAATAATTTATATCTGCATCTAGCTCTGAAAAAATATTTGGCCTTCTAGCAGTGTGTGGGACTTTCTCTATTAGTCCATCTATACTGACCTCCATCAGGTTGCAAATTCAAAATAATTTTTTGTCTGCATCTACCTCTGAAAAAATATTTGGGCTTCTAGCTGTGTGTGGGACTTGTTCTATTAGTCCATCTATACTGACCTCCATCAGGTTGCAAACTGAATATAATTTTTTTCTGCATCTAGCTCTGAAAAAATATTTGGCCTTCTAGCAGTGTGTGGGACTTTCTCTATTATTCCATCTATACTGACCTCCATCAGGTTGCAAATTAAAAATAATTTATATCTGCATCTAGCTCTGAAAAAATATTTGGCCTTCTAGCAGTGTGTGGGACTTTCTCTATTAGTCCATCTATACTGACCTCCATCAGGTTGCAAATTCAAAATAATTTTTTGTCTGCATCTACCGCTGAAAAAATATTTGGGCTTCTAGGTGTGTGTGGGACTTGTTCTATTAGTCCATCTATACTGACCTCCATCAGGTTGCAAACTGAATATAATTTTTTTCTGCATCTAGCTCTGAAAAAATATTTGGCCTTCTAGCAGTGTGTGGGACTTTCTCTAATATTCCATATATACTGACCTCCATCAGTTTGCAAATTAAAAATAATTTATATCTGCATCTAGCTCTGAAAAAATATTTGGCCTTCTAGCAGTGTGTGGGACTTTCTCTATTAGTCCATCTATACTGACCTCCATCAGGTTGCAAATTAAAAATAATTTTTTGTCTGCATCTAGCTCTGAAAAAATATTTGGCCTTCTAGCAGTGTGTGGGACTTTCTCTATTAGTCCATCTATACTGACCTCCATCAGGTTGCAAACTGAATATAATTTTTTTCTGCATGTAGCTCTGAAAAAATATTTGGCCTTCTAGCAGTGTGTGGGACTTTCTCTATTAGTCCATCTATACTGACCTCCATCAGGTTGCAAACTGAATATATTTTTTTTCTCCATCTACCTCTGAAAAAATATTTGGGCTTCTAGCTGTGTGTAGGACTTGTTCTATTAGTCCATCTATACTGACCTCCATCAGGTTGGAAATTGAATATAATTTTTTTCTGCACCTAACCCAGCCAATAGTTTTGGCCTAATACCACAGTTTGACCACTCAGCTCTGCTTGGTTCCCATCCATTGTTTTTTTGTGCAAACAACTCCAGAGTTGTGAATTAGTTAACCACCAAAATGAGTGGAAAAAGGCCTGCTGCTGGTGGAAAGGGGAATAGGCGTGTTGGGAAGGGGAAAAAAGGTTGTGTCCGTGGGGTAGGTGTTAAAGCAACAGTAACATCTGCAGAAGAAAGACCATCTTCCAGCCAAACTAAAATGTCTACTTCTTTTAGCGGACAATGTGATAAGATCCCTTTCTTACGGCCACGCCTATCGCTACAAATTCCAGATGAGGCACAAAAACAGCAGATGCTTCAACGGATATCAAGTGCTCCTTTAAGTGGGCTCTCCTCCACATCAACTTCAACATCACAAATACTCCAGTCCTCAAAGGTGTCACCCCAATCGCACTTGCTTCCTCACAGCTTCCAAATCTCCAGCTGCCCGTCTGAGTATGAGGTAGAACAGATGGTTGAGTCTGCAGAGCTGTTTACTCATACTATAGCCTGGGAATCAGAGGTCGACTCCAGCGCTTCTGTGAATCCAGACGAGGAAATGATCTGCACTGATGCCCAGAATCTTTATGAGTCGGATCCAGGACCAGACGCAGAAGGTTCTGACCATAATGTAGACCCTCATTCCCAAACTGTAACTCCTGTTGGTGGAGACAATGAGGAAGACGATGATGAGACTCAAATACCTGATTGGAGCGACAACTTTAGTTTTTTGTCAGGGCAGGAACAGGTTGACTCTGAGGACGACGGGTGTGATAACGCACAGGGTGATGATGATGAGGTTGGAGATCCCACTTACTGTCAAACCACAGTCAGCCAGGAGATGAGGTCAGCAGAGGAGGTGGAGGAAGATGCTAGTGACTACGAGGTCAGGTTGCGCCTTCCTGGACAGAGACGTAGTACTGGAAGCACGTCAACAACTGCATCCTCAAACACAACTCTGCCTCTCACCACAAGTCGTGGTGGCTCTTCAGGTCGCATGGGTGCTAAGCCTTGCATAGCCTGGGCATTTTTTCAGATCGATAAAGATGACCCAACTCGTGTTATCTGTAACATTTGTCAGCAAAAGCTAAGTAGAGGCCAAAAAATACATAGTTTGAGTACTTCATGCATGAACCGGCACATGGACATGAAGCATAAGTTGCAGTGGGAAGCTCAGTGTGCTACAATGCGGCCTAGCCGGCCGGGCCAACCACCGTCTGCCATATCTTGTGCATCCGCGGCCTCTTCATCCTCTGTGACTGGGGGGACAGCAGTCACACCTGTTTTGGGGTGCAGACCTGCCACCTCTTTACCCGCAACAGCCAGCTTGATTGGCAGGTCATCATTTTCTTTGGAGGTGGTAACACCAGCTGGTGTTGAGCGCTGTCCGACATCGATAGCACCACCTTTGGATCAAGGCAACCTAACATGTCCGCCTGCATCTTCCTCACAGACCGGCAGTTTGCTGAGGACACCCTTATCAACCCCGTCTAAGCACAATAGCCAGCCCTCGGTCCCTCAGATGTGGACAAGTAAAAGACCAATTCCTCCTAGCCATGAGAAAGCTAAGAGGTTGAATTTCACCATCTGCAAGCTCTTGGCTACAGAAATGCTGCCTTTCCGCCTGGTGGACACAGAGGATTTTCGAGACCTTATGTCCGTCGCAGTGCCCCAGTACCAGATGCCCAGTCGGCACTACTTCTCAAAGAAAGGTGTGCCTGCGCTCCACCAGCATGTCGCACACAACATCACCGCTTCTTTGAGAAACTCTGTGTGTGACAGGGTGCATTTCACCACAGACACTTGGACGAGTAGGCATGGACAGGGGCGTTACATGTCGCTGACTGGGCACTGGGTAACTATGGTGACAGCAGGACAAGGGGCTGCTGTCCAAGTCTTGCCGTCCCCACGAGTTGTGCGTCAATCCTCTTTATGTCAAAGTTCCTCCACTGCTTCTGCCTCCTCAACCTCCTCTCGGTCTTCCACCTGCACCCAAAGCCTGTCTGGTCATGCCACAAGCTTTCTAACTGCGCAGAAGGGATCCTGCACACCTCCTTACTATTCTGGCAGTAGGGCTCAATGTCATCAGGCGGTTTTTACTTTGAAATGTCTGGGAAATGTGAGTCACACAGCTGAGGAGTTGTGGTCAGCTCTGGAGAACCAATTTCATGAATGGTTGTCTCCACTGGACCTGAAACCAGGGAAGGCCATGTGCGACAATGCTGCAAACCTGGGTGCGGCCCTTCGCCGGGGCAATGTCACACACGTGCCTTGTATGGCTCACGTGTTGAACCTGGTTGTCCAGCAATTTTTAGCCCACTATCCCAGACTAGATGGCCTTCTGCAAAGGGCACGGTCGCTGTGTGCTCACTTCCGCCGTTCGCATCCCGCAGCTCAGCGACTTACATCTCTACAGAAGTCGTTGGGCCTGCCACTTCACCGGCTAAAATGCGATGTGCTTACCCGGTGGAATTCAACTCTGCACATGTTGCAGCGACTGTGGCAGCACCGACAAGCCCTGGTGCAATACGTTCTGACGTATAGCCTGGGCCAACGAGATCCAGAGGTGGGGCAAATGACGCTGGAGGAGTGGTCTCAGATCAGGGACCTATGCACCCTTCTGCACAGTTTTGAAATGGCGACGAAGATGTTTAGTGCTGACGATGCCATTATCAGCATGACTATTCCGGTGATTTACATGCTGGAGCACATGTTAAACAGAATTCGGAGTCAGGTGGTGGCACAAGAGGAGGTGGAGGAAGTAGAGGAGGAGGAGTTGTATGCGGAAGGGCTAACATCTGCAAGGTCCAGACGGTCGGCAGCACCAAGGCGGCAGGCATGTGAGGGTGGGGGAGATGGTTTTACCAGGGCGCATGGTAGCAGCCAAACTAGTGAGGAAGGTGCAGGAGCCCAGGAAGAAGTGGAGGACGAACTGATGGAAGACTCATCAGATGAGGGAGACCTTGATCACATTTCTGTTGTGCGAGGTTGGGAGGAGAGGACAGAGGAAGGAAGCATGATTGTTACCTCGCCACCAACACAACAGGGACTTGGTGCTCCTGGATGCGCAACACACATGAGTGCTTTCTTGCTGCACTACCTGCAACATGACCTTCGAATTGTGAGAATTAGAAATAATCCTGACTACTGGGTTGCCACACTGTTAGATCCCCGGTACAAAAGTAAATTTGCAGAAATTATTCCTGCCATAGAAAGGGATGCACGCATGCAGGAGTATCAGCAGAGACTGTTGCAGAATCTTACATGTGCTTTTCCACAAAACACCAGTGGTGCACGTAGTGAATCTCACAGTTCCAACTTGCCAACCGTGGGACCGTCAAGTGTTCAGCACTCAAACCGTAACAGAACCACAGTATCTGCTGGTAACATCAATTTTGCGGAATCATTTCACCACTTTTTTAGCCCATCCTTTGCAAGGCCACAGGAGACAAGAAGTCTGACACATAGTCAACGCCTAGAGACGATGGTACAGGAGTATCTCCAAGTAAACATTGAAGCCATGACTGTGTCACTGGACCCTTGCTCTTTTTGGGCTTCCAATCTGGATAAATGGCCGGAGCTAGCCACTTACGCCTTGGAGATCTTGTCATGCCCCGCAGCCAGCGTTCTGTCTGAACGTGTGTGCAGCGCTGCTGGTGGTGTGCTGACAGATAAGCGCACGCGGCTCTCCACTGATAATGTAGACAGACTCACGTTCATAAAGATGAACAAATCATGGACCCGAAATGACTTTTCTACCCCTGTGTCATCCTGGGGAGAGTAAAAGCTTGATGATTGGTTAAAATCACCCGTTTTAAGCTTTCAAATTACTAATCATGATTATCTGTATCTTGACTGGAAAATAATTTGGGCTTTGTAGCAGTGTGCAGCACTGATCCTATTAGGCCATCTATACTAAGCTCCACCAGATTTAAAATTAATAATAATTTTTAGCTGCATCTAGCCCGGAAAATAATTTTGGGGCTCCGAGATGCGCAAGACACATAAGTGCCTTCTTGCTGCACTACCTGCAACATGACCCTCATATTGTCAGAATTCGAAGTAATCATGACTACTGGGTTGCCACACTCTTAGATCCCCCAAACTTTTCGATCAACCTTTTCATTTTAATAAAGACCAAAAAAATGGTCATTTTTGAAATTATAAGCATTAGCAGGTTATTAGAAACTGAAATCAAACAGTTTTCAACTCAAAACTTTATTCTAGGTGATGTTACATTTTCACATAGGACCCCTTGTTCGAAAGGAGCTTCTGAACTCTCTCGTCCATTGAATTTGTCAGGTTTTGGATGGTTTCTGCTTCAATTGTTTTGCATGAGGACAGAATACCCTCCCAGAGCTGTTGCTTAGATGTGAACTGCCTCCCGCCATCATAGACACTCCTTTTGATGATGCTCCAGAGGTTCTGAATGGGGTAGAGGTCAGGGGAGCATGGGGGTCACACCATAAGTTTGTCCCCTTTTATGCCCATATCAGCCAGAGATGCAGATGTTTTATGTGCAGCATGAGATGGTACATTATCATGCAAAAAAATGATCTTGCTGTGAAATACACGGTTCTTCTTCTTGAACCATGGCAGGAAGTGCTGTTTGAGAAAATCCACATTCATTATGGAGTTCATCTTTAGCGCCTTCAGGGATCCTAAAGGGGCCGACAATCTCTCTCCCCATGATTCCAGCCCAAAACATTACTCCACCTCCTCCTTGTTGGCGCTGTAGCCGTGTTTGCGTGGGGTGTCCATCAACCAGCCATCCTCCACTCCATCCATCTGGACCATCGAGCGCTGCACGGCACTCATCCGTGAACAAAACAGTTTTGAAATCAGTCTTCATGTAATGTTTGGCCCACTGGAGCCGTTTCTGCTTGTGTGAAATGGATAGAGGAGGTCGACAGGATGGCGTATGCACAGCCTCAAACCTCTGAAGGACCCTGCATCTTGTAGTTCGGGGGACGTTGGAGGCACCAGCAGCTTCAAAAACTTGTCTGCTGCTATGACAAGGCTTTTTTGCCGCTGCTCTTTTAACCTGACGTAATTGCCTGTAGGAAAGAGTCCTCAATTTGCCCTTATCAGCACGCACACGTGTGTACTGTGACTCAGCTACATACTTCTTGATTGCCAAGACACTTCATCCTGATCATCGCACAATGTTGATTGTAGTCATGCCTTGACCTAAACACTCCACAATTTGTTGCTTCTCAGCAGCCGACACATCCTTTTTCTTTCCCATTTTGGCAGAAAATGTAGGCTGCTTAATAATGTTAGACAGCCTTCTTAAGTAGTCTTGCCTTTCATTGGACACACCTGCCAAACTAATTAGCACAGGTGTCTGCAATTGCTTACAGTGATATAAAGAGCCCTGACACACATCACCATCAATGAGTTTAACTGACAAACAAACAAATTCTTCCCTTATCATTCCTAAACACTTTTTGCATAATAATTTGGAACACAGTGTACATGTGCTTTTCCACAAAACACCAGTGGTTCACGTAGTGAATCTTACAGTTCTAACTTGCCAACCGTGGTCTGTATGGAGTTGTTCATTAAAGGGCCCAAAATTAAGATAACATAGATGGGAGAGGTCTCTATGAATAGGAATTCCTAAGTATTTGATACCCTGTGAGGGCCAGGCAAAGGGAAAGTTGGACTGGATGGAATCCTATATGGATTTGGGGAGGGAGACATCGAGGGCCTCAGACTTCGCTGCATTGATTTTAAAATTTGACCATGTAACAAAGTGATCTATTTCAGCCATAACAGCATGGATGGATATATGTGATTGAGTGATATATACTAGGACATCATCAGCAAATAGAGAGCACTTGTACTCGGTGCCTCCCACCTCAATCCACCTAATATTGGGGTTATGGCGAATTGATGAGAGCAGGTGCTCCGTCACTAGGATGTATAAGAGAGGGGACAGAGGACATCCCTGCCTTGTCCCATTGGTGATTGTGAAAGGTGATGAAAATGTTCTGATGCACCCCCTGGCCTTGGGACACCTGGAGCCGGACCCTTTTTGGTGGATGCTGGTGGTTGTAGTGTTCGTGGCGGCGACCCGGTTCCGTGGCTCAGGGTGGTCAAACCAGTGGCGGAACTATTTATGTGGTTTTGATGTTTAAATGTCCGACTACGCCACCCGTGGATTGCGGTCAGAGTGAACCGCCGCTGCAGGGCAGACCTCTGAGGCTGGTGTTGTGGGTGCAGCAGAGCGTAGCATAACTCCCCACGGGAGGAGTATAGCCTCAGGGCAGTGTATGCGGAGGATGGGGGTGATGGTGCAGGGCAGCAGCAGTAACGCCACGGAGTCAGTGATGCAGTCCAGGGCCTTTACTCACAGTTCTTATTATCCAGACCACGTCTGCAGGTAACGGCTGCCCACGTCGTACTGTGCTCACCAGGTGAGGGGCTCAGACAACTCCCAGATAACTTTGGAGCGCTTCACAGGACCCCCTTTGTGTGTCCTTTGTCTGGCCTTTCTTACCAACCCTTCTGTCCGGCTGCCTCGGGCCTCCTCTTGGTAAACTTGGCGCCAGTTTCCCTGACCCTATGTGGTGCCTTCCTAGCGGGTGTAGCGAGGGGCTGCGCCACATAAAATGTCACAGCCTCCGGTTTCTAGCTGAGGGTCGTTTCCTGCCTCCACTAGTTTCGGGGACCGGTCTCCCCCTTTTGGCCTGACCCCTCCACGCAGGTGGATTCGGGCGTGCGGTGGCGACTCGCCCGTCCGCACCCCTGGGATCCCTTCATTCCTCGTTCCTGGAGCCTTCTCCGCTCCTCTTCCTTCCTTCTCCCTCTTCCAGGCCTGGGCCTCTGTTACTAGGCCCGCCTCCGGAGCAGAGCTCATGCAGAGCCCCTGCTCCCTGCGACTTCTGCTCAGACTTCTCTGCACTGAACTAAGATGGTGCCCACCTTTTATACTCCCTTCTCAATGCAACCAGGAACTGCTTCCTCCCTGCTCCTGCACTACAGGGTTCCCCTTCCTCAGTGTTCCCTCCCCCCACTCCAGTCAGGCGACTGTTGTGCCCATCTCAGAGGCATATTGGTCGCCCTGCCCCACGGCAATGTGGTGTAATGCATGCAGGTGTCGGGTCCTGATCCACACTCCATCCTTACCTGAGAGTGAGATATCACACCTCTGGGTGAGGTGCAATACCTCTGTAGCAACCGAGCCCTCAGGGTGCTACAGTTCCATTTATCTTCAGCCTAGGTGACGTATTGTGATACAGGGCCGTGATTTTGGCTATAAAAGGGTCCCCTAGACCCCTACCCCAAGCTTTTTAAGGGAATCATATATGGCGTGCCAGGAGACTCTATGGAATGCTTTCTCAGCATCCAACGAGAGTATCTAATTACAAATTTTTAACTGCATCTAGCCCAGGAAATACTTTGTGCCTAGTAGCAGTGTCTGCTAGTCAGCGGATTATCCCGGCTGTTAAGCAAGCTACACCACCTGTAGTTTGGACACTTAATTTTTTCAAAGGAAATGCTTCGGGACCACGGGATACTCAGTGAAGAGCATCAGAAGGCACCCCAAGGCATAGGGGCTGGGACTGGCAGTAGGATGCCTTGCGGTGGACAGCCGAGCTCGATCCTTATAAAAGCTTTTTAACTGCAGCAGCTTTAGTGGACGCTACTGGAGCTGGAATTACGCGGCTGCTGGCATGAGACTTGCCCTCCAATAGATCCTTGTAAATGGATTTAAAGTGTATTCATTCAAATTAGAGAGACAATTTAAATTAAAAAGCTTAGAGCTGCCTCCACCACAGGGGGGCTCGCTCGACCCACCAGCGGACAGGCACCAGTATTGGGAGAGGGGGGCTGGCCGTCAGGGTTCACCGCGGCTCTGGCACAAACCCGGCGACACGGAGGTGGCACGGGCAGGAGCGGACTGAGCGTGTCGGCTTCTCACTTTTTGGATTTTAGAAGGGCATGACATGCCTATATCTGTGTCTCCCCCTCCTTTTACTCCTCCACCTCTTTTCTTTTCGCATGACTATATGTACTTGTCACTTTTCCATGTGTTAGTTGTGTCTTCTGAGCAGTTTGTCAGCTTTTGGACACCTTTGAAGGTGTTTTCTATGTGTTTCTATGTGTGTTTGTTTGCCTGCCATTGGTTTTAACGGTGTTCGAAGGTGTTCGACGAACAGTTCGACGAACAGTTCGGCGAACACACGGGTGTTCGACGAACCGAACCGAACTCGAACACTACGGGGGTGGCTCAACACTAGTCTCTAATCTGAGCTGCTGTTAACCTGCGATTTCTGAGGCTGGTGACTCGGATAAACTTATCCTCAGAAGCAGAGGTGACTCTTGGTCTTCCTTTCCTGGGGCGGTCCTCATGTGAGCCAGTTTCTTTGCAGCGCTTGATGGTTTTTGCAACTGTACTTGGGGACACTTTCAAAGTTTGCCCAATTTTTCGGACTGACTGACCTTCATTTCTTAAAGTAATGATGGCCACTCGTTTTTCTTTACTTAGCTGCTTTTTTCTTGCCATAATACAAATTCTAACAGTCTATTCAGTAGGACTATCAGCTGTGTATCCACCTGACTTCTGCACAACACAACTGATGGTCCCAACCCCATTTATAAGGCAAGAAATCCCACTTATTAAACCCGACAGGGCACACCTGTGAAGTGGAAACCATTTCCGGTGACTACCTCTTGAAGCTTATCAAGAGAATGCCAAGAGTGTGCAAAGCAGTCATCAAAGCAAAAGGTGGCTACTTTGAAGAACCTAGAATATAAGACATATTTTCAGTTGTTTCACACTTTTTTGTTAAGTATATAATTTCACATGTGTTAATTCATAGTTTTGATGCCTTCAGTGTGAATGTACAATTTTCATAGTCATGAAAATACAGAAAAATCTTTAAATGAGAAGGTGTGTCCAAACTTTTGGTCTGTACTGTATATATATATATATATATATATATATATATATATATACACATGTGGCGCCCCTGAGGGTTCGACCGCCACAGGGATGCTGCACCTCTTTAATGGGGTGTAATGTTCCTCCTCTGAGGTAAGAACAGTGCGATGGTCAGGACCCTTCCTTCTCATCCAACACCACACTTCTCCCACCAGAGGGGGCTAATAGGCACTAGGTGCTGCCCCTACTGGAAATTGGGAAACTGGGGAACCAAGAGATAAAGGAACCAACTAGTGGGTGAGGGTGGAGGACTCACATTTTAGTGACACTTTAAAATTTGATATTTAATACAAAGCCATTTTGGTTCTGAGTCTTTGTATTGTGATCTCCCACGCTGAACGTGGATCCTGTGTGGACCTGCAGCGGAGGGAGACACGGCCCTCGTACCCTGGCCTTGGGTCGAGGGGCAGGTTGCAGATGATGTATTTCTCAGCCCGGTCAAGGACCATGACCAAGAAGGCCCGGAGCTCAGGAGTGTAGCTCCACCGCAAATGGATCCCAGGGGGATGCAGATGGAGCGGTATACGCCACCTGTCCTCTCTATGCTGATCTATTAAGAGGGATTCCGGCTGCAAGAGGGGTACCGGCCCCCGACACCTAACCTTGCTACTCTACGTCCTGGTCAGGGAAGCCCGGTAGGCCCTGAGGATCCCACCGGGTAACGGAAGGAGCAGATCTGCCACCCGTACCCTTTTTCTGAGTGAAGTTCAGAGGGAGACCCGGCCTATCTACACACACACAGACAGGAAAGTACTCGGTCTGAAGTCTAGGAACACTCTGGTGCGGGGTCCTGATTGAACACTGAACTTACTCGGAGGTTGTCGAACCCCCCCATCTCTGGTGACCGCAGAACTCCGTGAGGAGCAGTGAGAAGCCTTTCAACTGCAATCTCCACCGTGAGTAAAAACCCTGGAAGTTAACCCCTATGGCCTCCGGACTCTTTATTCTGCATTACACCGCACTACGCAGCACCAGAACTCCTATACTACAACCCCCTCCATCCTGTCTCTCTGCCCTGAGGCCCTGCTCCGCCTGTGGGGAGTAGTAACAATGACGGCTGCCATAACTCCCTGCCTCAGCGGACTGCAGCAGCGCTGGTGGCCTTCACCAGGTGCCACAGGTGGCGTAGTCGAGATCAGCCACTCAACCCGGATAAGCTCGTACCATCCCTTTTTAATGTGACGGCCCTGGGCACGGAGCGGGTCCAGGCCACAGCTGCACCCCATCGACAACATAGGACCCGGCTCCGAGTCCCCCATCTCCCAGGGTAGGGCTTTCGAGCATCACACACACACATATATATACAGTATATATAGACTATTACTCACATATTAGCATGGACTTATGTCGCACCCCAGGAGTCCGGTTGCCACATTGGTATTGCCTCCCTCACAGGGGATGATGCCATGCCTAGAAGCAAGGAGGGGTCCCCTGATCAGGTATACCAGCATCCAACACTTTCCTGACTCCAGACCAGAAAGGGGAGCTCCTCCCCTTTAAATTGGAACCTGGAGGCGGGGTTAAAAAAGTTAGTTGAAGGAAGTTGGAGACAGGAGAGCGACGAGGAAGAACCTGGGGAAGGGAGCTGTGATCAAGCTCGCCTCAGAGGAAAAAGCGCAAGGAATCGGACACCGGAGTCTGTGGTTGTGAGGCACTGAAGGCCCGGCAGCTAAATCTGGAGGGCAGGAGACTGCAGGTCTCCTGGCCCCACCAGACGTGCAGTGGCTTAGCAGCATCCTAGGGCCCAGTGTCGCCACGAAGGAGCGACACCTGAAAAAGGCTCGAGCTGCCTGCCATATGTGAGGAATAGACGTTTTACTCAGGAACGAGGGCTGGATCATAGCTTTAAGCAGCAGGGCCAAAGAGAATAGGCCTACAACTCCACCTGGCGAGGTGGATCCCCAAATTGCTTCTAGGCCGCCCGGACCTCCACTACCAGCTAGTACCAGTGCCCTGGTCTGCTCTGACAAACTGCAAGTAAACGTAGAGGAAACCGCCATTCATTTGTTGTCTGGTCATTATCTGCGTTCTCAGCCCTGCACTACACCACACCAACAACATTTACCTCCACAATTCATCATTTACTGCCCTGGAGCTTAGCTCTGCCTGTGGAGAGCTGAACCAACTCTGCTGCATCACCATCAGCTCCAGTGGATCTGCACCGCAGCACCCCATATAGCCGCATACCACGGGTGGCGTCACGAATATTATCCCCAAAACTGACTTTCCCTTTTCTTTATTTAAAATAAGTAGAAAGATAGGGGCGCAATAGCGCTGTTATCCAACAACAGGTAAAAAGAAAATGTGCTCACCTTTATGAGTTGTGTAATGCACAACTCATGTAAGAATTAGTAACGAAGGGCTGCAGCCAGCACAGAATCCCTAGGGATCTTGTAGGTAGTCTGTAGTAGGATGAAGTAGGTGCCGGGAAAAAATCCGCGCTCCTCCGTAGAGAAAAAATTTGACGAGAGATTGTATAGTTAAACAATCTTATAGTTTATTGTTAAAAGCTACGATTACTACGCGTTTCGTGGACGTCCCGTCCACTTCCTCAGGTACATAGCTGATGTAGACCGATTTATCAAATGGTCTTATATACATAAAACCACACGTGGAAAAAAAAGCCCACTGTTATTCTTGGCGCCAAGACCAACAAACGGTTTAAAGAGAAACAGTGAAATTATTTATAAATAGATTAAATGAAATTATTGATCGACTAATTACACTCTTATGCAAATAAAATGAAAACCATAGAACAAATAATTAAAATGATCTCTGAAATGTAATCATCCAAATGTATAATTACATTTATATTAAAGCACATGGGATAAAACATTTGTAGTTGATTAAGGACCGCAGTGTATGCGATCCCAAAGTCCTGGCTCTTTTGTATCATGTGTGAAAGATCAGAGCGTCCAGACCGCTCTGCCAGACCTCACACCTTGTCAGCTGACAGGCAGAAAACCAAGAGCTGAAGGAATGGCAGAAGGTGCAAGTGACGCGCCCCTGGGCCTGTGTCGCGCTGCGTTGCGCACGCGGGAGCTTACCCGGAGCCGGATCTGTTGAGGGTTGTAGTCTCGTGGCGGTGACCCGGCCCGTGCCCAGGGAGTCAAACTGAGCGGCGATGTATCAGCGGTAGATGTTGGACGACTACGCCACCCGTTGAGTACAGCTAAGGAGCTGCTGCTGCAGGGCAGACCGCTGAGGCCGGTGGTAGGATTGTGCAGCGTGATAGTATAACCCCCAACGGGAGGGGTATGGCCTCAGGGCAGCCGACGTGGATGATGGGGGTAGCAGGAACCACTCGGAGACGGTACGGTGTAGCTCAGGGTCTTTACTGGTGACAAAGATAGACCCTCCCGGAGTACTGGCTAGCGATTGGGGCCTGGTCAGTCCTTGAGCAGATGGGATCTCCCCTGGCCAGGCGGAGTTGTAGGCCTCCCAAACTAACTGTACTCTTCTGGCTACCTTGCTAGAGGCGGGTATAAGTAGCCCACGTCCCTGAGTGTACCGTGTGGTGCTCACCCGTATGGCCGGTGACTCGGGGCCTTCTAGTAGCTTCCGCTCCACGACGGCGGTGCTGGTCCCATGCGTGTGACCGTGCCTTCGGGTTTCTTGGCCAGAGGACCTGGAATCCCCTGCCTGACGGATTCTGCTGCTGGGTAGGAGTTAGTCCCCACAGCCTCGGACTCCGGGTCCGGTAAGAAATCTTCTCAGTCAGGGCGAGCTCTGCAGCTGCCAGCCCCTGACTCCTTATAGCACTGCTCCCACAGAGCTCCTGATGTTCTGTTCCTATATTTGCTTCTTTTCTCTGTCTCTACTTCTTCTCTACTCACTAACCCTGCCTCAGCCCTAGGTTTATATAGGGGAAGTTCTTCCCCTCCCAGGACTGGGCAGGAGGTGTGGCATGCATAGGATTCCTGACCAAGAGACCTCCCACCTGCTCTCAGACATAACATTGCTGTTACTGTGGAAACCAGATCCCTGGGGTGCCACATTCCCCCCTAGTGAAATTTAGTACTCCGGGACTAAACATATTTTAGAAAAACATAACAAGATATAACAATAACAATACAATAAAGAAACACATAAAGGTGGTCACGGCATGTCCGTAACCGGGTGCAGTCTTTGAAGAAAGCAAGGTGTCCATTTCACCAAAACAGGGAGACGTAACCAGGTAGGGGTCTGTCCTGCCCCGAGTCCTTAACAGTCTTTAGTCCGTCCTGGGTTACGCTCCAACTATGTACACAGGATTCCCGGTAAATCCACCAAAGACTCCTATAAACAACTAGAAACACATAATTATACACAAGCAACAAGAAAAACAGGTAACCACAAATAAAACAATTTATACACTTCAAATCCTCCAACGTGCGGGTAACTGGCCTCTAGTGGCCCTAGTGGACCTACGGAGCTGACTGTCTGGCCCTGAACTACAGGGTGTAGGAGCTGTTAAGGGTAAACTGGGCAGCGGTCCACGGGCCCTTTGGCTCACTAGGGATATGGCAGGCTCACTGCAAGCAGAGGGTTGATCCTCCTGGTCTGCTGGTGTGGGGTCTTCTGCCTCCTGGACCGGCTGTTCTTCCCGCTCTACCTGTTGCTCCGTAGGTGCTTGGGATGCTGGTTGGAGGAAGGTGAGTACGGGTACCACAACTGCACCATTGACTTGAGTCCAAGACCGAGGGAAGTCTCCGAGCACAGTACTAACCATATCTTCCCTTTCCTCTACGGGTCGATGGTCTTCTTGTTCCTCTTCAGGGTTCCGTAGCTGTTCAGAACACTTCTTCAGGTGATCCCGGGATACAATGGCTGTGGTCTCCCCTCCGTCTTTACTGATGGTACAGACCTTCGGGTTCTCGTGGCTTGAGGGCAGTACGGTGTACGGGTCCTTCTCCCACTGGTCGTCCAACTTGTGGAGCCGTCTTTTCCTCTTCAAGACCTGCTCTCCGGGCACCAGGGGAACAGCGGGAGCATACTGGTTGTAAGTTTTCTCTTGTCTCTCCCTAGCCTGACAGAGACTTCGCTCCACGCTCTCCTGTACTTTCCGGTACTGCTGCTGCCTCTCTGTGTCCCAGTCTGCTTCTGGTGAAGTGTCCTCGGGTGTCAGGACTCCCATTTCCAGGTCAACAGGTAACTTACCAGGTCTCGCCCTCATTAGGTAAGCCGGGGTACAGTTGGTGGAACCTACCGGGATGTGGTTGTATAGGTCCACCAGATCGGGCAGCTTCTCAGGCCACAGACTGCGTTCTTCCAGGGGCAACGTTTTCAGAAGATCCATTACCACCTGGTTCATTTTCTCACAAAGTCCATTAGTTTGCGGATGATAGGGTGTCGTCCTTATCTTCCGGCAGCCATACAGATTGCAGAATTCCTGGAAGACCTCCGCTTCAAAGGCAGGTCCCTGGTCCGTCAGCACTTGGTCCGGGTACCCGTGTGGATGGCAGAAGTGCTGCTGGAAGGCTCTAGCTGCTGTTTGAGCCGTTAAGTCCTTGACGGGGACGACAACCAAGAACCGGGAGTAATGATCCACGATGGTTAACGCGTAGACGTAGCCACTTCTGCTTGGGGTCAGTTTTACATGATCCAAGGCTACCAGTTCCAACGGCTGCCAGGTGACGATGGACTGCAGGGGAGTCTTCTGGCTGGCACGGTCCTTCCTCCTCAGGTTGCACGGGCCACAGTCTCTGCACCACCTCTCGATGGTTCCCCTCATGCCTACCCAATGGAACCGCCCGCGCAGCAGGAACTCCAGCTTCTTCCATCCGAAATGCCCAGCTCCATCGTGGTATGCCTCCATCACCATGGCTGCGTCTCGTCGTGGCACCACTACTTGCCAGATTAGTTCATGCGTCCGGGAGTTAACCATCCTGCGGCACAACTTCCCCTTGTAAAGGAACAGTCTACTCTTTTCTGCCCACAGTTGCTTGGCTTCCTCCGGAGCGTCTGGGTCAAGGCGAGCCTCTGGCTGAGTCAGCATCTCCTTCACCAGCCGGACAGCAGGGTCACTGTCTTGCGTTTCCGCCCAGTTGTAGTGAGGTAAGGGGTTAAGCGTAGCGCCTTGCTTACTCCTTACCCGATGGGAATACTGGATAGTCTCATGACGGTGAAACGCGGGGAGTTCGACTTCTTCCAGTCCCTCTGGATCTTCTCCTACGTCCGGTAGGTTTGGCATCCTGGACAGGGCGTCCGCGTTGGTATTGGAGCGTCCTGCCCCGTATTTGATGGTGAACTCGTAGTTGGACAGGCGGGCCATCCATCTCTGCTCTAGGGCACCGAGTCTTGCCGTGTCCAGGTGTGTCAACGGGTTGTTATCCGTGTACACGACGAACCGGGAAGAAGCGAGGTAGTGCTTAAAGCGTTCGGTGACTGCCCACACCACTGCCAGGAACTCTAGCTTAAATGAGCTGTAATTCTCAGGGTTTCTTTCGGTGGGTCGCAGTTTTCGGCTGGCGTAAGCGATTACTCGCTCTTTCCCCTGCTGGATCTGGGACAGCACGGCTCCTAGCCCGATGTTACTTGCGTCGGTGTAGAGGATAAAGGGCTGGCTGTAATCCGGGTACGCCAGGATTTCATCCCCCGTGAGGGCCATCTTCAGCTGGCGGAAGGACTCTTCTTCCAACTTCTCCCATCTGAAGGGCGGCTTCTGGTTCTTGGCCTTCCGGGACTGGCCTATCAGGAGGTCCTGCATAGGAGCTGCCTTTTTGGTGAAACCGGGGATGAACCTGCGGTAGTAGCCTACCAACCCGAGGAACTGCCGCACTTCCTTTACACTGGAGGGACTTGGCCATTCCTTAATTGCGGTGATCTTATCAGGGTCGGGAGCCACTCCGTCAGCGCTCACCACGTGTCCCAGGTACTGCACCTTTGGTTTCAGGAGGTGACACTTGGAGGGTTTCACCTTTAGGCCGTAGCTTGTCAGAGCTTCGAACACTTCCGCCAGGTGTTTCAGGTGGTCCTCATAAGTCTTAGAATATACGATGACATCGTCCAGGTACAACAGGACCGTCTCGAAGTTTCTGTGGCCCAGACAGCACTCCATTAATCGTTGGAAGGTTCCTGATGCGTTGCAGAGTCCGAACGGCATGCAGGTAAACTCGCTAAGTCCCATCGGGGTGGTGAATGCGGTCTTCTCCCGGTCCGCCTCTGCTACAGGAACCTGCCAGTACCCACTAGTGAGATCCAAGGTAGAGAAGAAGTTAGCAGATCTTAAAGCAGCCAAAGACTCCTCTATCCTTGGTAAGGGGTACGCATCCTTGTGTGTGATACGGTTGATTTTCCGGTAATCTACACACATCCTCATGGTGTTGTCTTTCTTTTTGACTAAGACTAGTGGAGCTGCCCAGGGGCTACAGCTATCCCTGATCACCCCAGTCTCCTTCATGTCTCTAAGCATCCCCTTGGCGTGTTGGTAGTGTGCAGGGGGTACGGGTCGATACCTCTCTTTTATGGGAGGATGGTCTCCCGTGGGGATGTGGTGTTCTACCCCCTTGACTCGCCCGAAGTCTAACGGGTGTTTACTAAACACTCTCTCGTACTCTTGAACCACCCGATAGACTCCCTGTTTCTGGTGTGAGGGAGTGGAGTCAGTACCCAAATGTAGTTGCTGACACCAGTCCTCCATTGTTTTCTTAGAGCCGTTACCTTCCTCCGGGTGAGATGGAGGCAAGGGTTCCACAGATTGTATAGCATTTTGGTTAATGGTATATAATTTGGCTAGCATGGCATACCGGGGCAGGTACACTTCCCTCTTCCCGATATTGATTATGCGAACGGGCACCCTCCCATGGCGTACATTAACCACCCCCCGTGCTGTCAAGATGGTGGGCCTACTGTCTGAGTAAACTGGTTCTACCATTGCCTGGTAATAAACCAGGCAATGTGAACTGAGGTCTAAGATGGTAGACATGCAAGAAATAGGAGCATGTTCACACTAGCAAAAAAGAAACAAAACCTACAAAAGACAAAAGACAAAAATATATCTCATACCCTACCATCATTATATATAAATGTAAAGCAAAGTTGCATAATAAATATAGGGTACTTAGTGAACTATTTTTGATCAAAAAAAGTATACAAGCCGTCCCACCAGCGGCAAGGTGACCCTAAATTGGGACGGTACCTATACTGCCTATATTAAAAACCTTACTGTATATCAAAGCTGAAGTAATGCATATAAAAGGGTAGACAAATAGGACCGGGTCCCAACTCCAGACCACCCAGGCCCGTGGTAAGCTACATATACACCAGTCAGCTCAACAAAGGGGATGCCACACCCTTAAATTGCACAGAATGCAAACAAGACAAAAAAACAGGCAATGTGAACTGAGGTCTAAGATGGTAGACATGCAAGAAATAGGAGCATGTTCACACTAGCAAAAAAGAAACAAAACCTACAAAAGACAAAAGACAAAAATATATCTCATACCCTACCATCATTATATATAAATGTAAAGCAAAGTTGCATAATAAATATAGGGTACTTAGTGAACTATTTTTGATCAAAAAAAGTATACAAGCCGTCCCACCAGCGGCAAGGTGACCCTAAATTGGGACGGTACCTATACTGCCTATATTAAAAACCTTACTGTATATCAAAGTTGAAGTAATGCATATAAAAGGGTAGACAAATAGGACCGGGTCCCAACTCCAGACCACCCAGGCCCGTGGTAAGCTACATATACACCAGTCAGCTCAACAAAGGGGATGCGACACCCTTAAATTGCACAGAATGCAAACAAGACAAAAAACCAGGCAATGTGAACTGAGGTCTAAGATGGTAGACATGCAAGAAATAGGAGCATGTTCACACTAGCAAAAAAGAAACAAAACCTACAAAAGACAAAAGACAAAAATATATCTCATACCCTACCATCATTATATATAAATGTAAAGCAAAGTTGCATAATAAATATAGGGTACTTAGTGAACTATTTTTGATCAAAAAAAGTATACAAGCCGTCCCACCAGCGGCAAGGTGACCCTAAATTGGGACGGTACCTATACTGCCTATATTAAAAACCTTACTGTATATCAAAGTTGAAGTAATGCATATAAAAGGGTAGACAAATAGGACCGGGTCCCAACTCCAGACCACCCAGGCCCGTGGTAAGCTACATATACACCAGTCAGCTCAACAAAGGGGATGCCACACCCTTAAATTGCACAGAATGCAAACAAGACAAAAAACCAGGCAATGTGTAGGTTTCATTGCCTGGTAATCTCTACCTCTCAGACCAATAGCTGCCCGGCACCAAATCATCATTTCACTTTTTGGGGGCATGGCAATAGGGAAAGGGTCACACATTCTCACGCTACCAATCTCACCGCCGGAGAGTTCCATCTGTTGCCGTCGCATCAGTGCCCGGATCTCTTTTTGGAGCACTCGCTGCTCGCCGGAGCTGGCGTTCTTGGCAACCTGCTGTAAAAGGAAAATCACCTCTGCAAGACAATTTTCAATTACATTAGTTCCTAGAGTTATCTTTGGGTGACTCTCGTGTTTGTCAATGTCTACAATGATCAGTCCCTGTGCTGCCAGTTCAACTCTACCAATTTTAATGGTCACCTCTTTAAATCCGATCTGTGGCACGGGCTGACCATTGCTGGCGATGATACTCAAGTCGTCGTCAGGGTAGCGGGTAATATCCGAGTCATTCCAGTACTGCTTGAAGAGCACGTACGGGATGGTGGTGACCTGTGACCCGGTGTCCAGTAGGGCACTCATAGGAATGCCATCCAGTACCACAGGCAAGACTGGACGTCCTCCCACATATTTGTCGCGCCAGTTCGATGGGCCTGATGATCTTTTTCCTAGGGGTTGGCCCTCTACCCTAGGTTGTGCCAGTTTAAAGGACAGTACCTTGCCATATGTCCAGGTTGATTACAGCGGCGGTAGATGGGTCGTCCGTCCTCGTTGTATCGGTCGCTGGGTCTTCCTCTGGCCGGTGGGGTCCTCCTTGGTCGACGCCACGGGATGTCCTCCGGTCCGGATGCCAGCTGGATCTTCCCTGGAGTAGAAACCTGTAAAGACTGCACAGTTCGGGTTAGCGCAGCAACGCTTTTAGCTAGCTCTTGGACCTGATGGTGCAGGTCTGGAGCCGGGTCATTGCTCAAAGCCTGCGCATCAGCTCCCACAGGCCCTGCCGACAAGGGCGCCGCCTCCTGGTGGTAAGTAGTAGTGAGGCGTCTGTGGGTCACAACGCCACCTGGTGCCGGTTCTCGGAGCACCCGGATGGCTCTGTCCTTGAACTGTGCAAATCCCAGATGAGGGTCCTGTAAGGCCATTGCCCGCAACTGGGTTCGGTGGGCATTGCAATATAAACCCTCTATAAATTGTTCAGTCAACAGCCTGTCCTCGTCTCCCACGCCGTCAGGGTCGGTCTGCTTAATGGCTCTCAGGGCCTCTTGTAGGTTCAGGGCATAGTCCCTTATACTCTCATGTGCCCGCTGTTTGCACCCGTAGAATCTAAGCTTGATCTCGGCTGAGGTGCGGGTATCAAAGGTGTCCCTCAGCCGGGTTAGTATCCCTGCGACAGTCCTCCCCCCAGGTGGCCAGGACTTTACCTCCCTTCGGGCTGCCCCAGTTAATTGGGCCACCAGGATGCTCACTTTTTGCTCTTCTGTGAGGGGGTACACCTGGAAGAGGCTATCCAGCTTTTCTCTAAAGTCATGCAGGGTATGTGACTCCCCTGAGTACTGGGGTAGCCAGGCCGCTCCCGGGATATAGGGCATGGTGAAAGGCATGACTGCAGCAGCGATGGCGCTGGCGGGGGTTGAGGCAGTGAAGCTCTCCTCCGTATCCGACATCCTCCTCCCCCCTAGTGGACCGTGGCCTACCTTGCGATGATCCTCTTCCGTAGGCCGCGGCTCCGCAGTAGATCGTCAGGGTTGAGGACCTTCCGTCGCGCTCCTGTGACGTCGACGTCTGCTGGGCTCCTTCCAGGACCTTACGCGACGTCCGGACGTGAGGCGGGGCTTCAGTTCTCGCGCACTTTCGGAGTCCACGCCCCTCTTCTTCCCGCGCGACGTCTTCAAGATGGCGTCCAACGGCGGGAAAACTCCACGGAAGGCGGGAAGAAGGCTGAAAATGGCGCCGGATGGCGGGAATCTTCACCGATGGCGGGAAGAAGGCTGAAGATGGCGCCGGATGGCGGGAATCTTCACCACAGGTAAGTTTGAACAGTCTCTTTCAGGCACGCAGTACCCGGTGGTTGCGGGCACGAAATCCTGCCGACTACGCCAAAAGTTGACGCGCCCCTGGGCCTGTGTCGCGCTGCGTTGCGCACGCGGGAGCTTACCCGGAGCCGGATCTGTTGAGGGTTGTAGTCTCGTGGCGGTGACCCGGTCCATGCCCAGGGAGTCAAACTGAGCGGCGATGTATCAGCGGTAGATGTTGGACGACTACGCCACCCGTTGAGTACAGCTAAGGAGCTGCTGCTGCAGGGCAGACCGCTGAGGCCGGTGGTAGGATTGTGCAGCGTGATAGTATAACCCCCAACGGGAGGGGTATGGCCTCAGGGCAGCCGACGTGGATGATGGGGGTAGCAGGAACCACTCGGAGACGGTACGGTGTAGCTCGGGGTCTTTACTGGTGACAAAGATAGACCCTCCCGGAGTACTGGCTAGCGATTGGGGCCTGGTCAGTCCTTGAGCAGATGGGATCTCCCCTGGCCAGGCGGAGTTGTAGGCCTCCCAAACTAACTGTACTCTTCTGGCTACCTTGCTAGAGGCGGGTATAAGTAGCCCACGTCCCTGAGTGTACCGTGTGGTGCTCACCCGTATGGCCGGTGACTCGGGGCCTTCTAGTAGCTTCCGCTCCACGACGGCGGTGCTGGTCCCATGCGTGTGACCGTGGCTTCGGGTTTCTTGGCCAGAGGACCTGGAATCCCCTGCCTGACGGATTCTGCTGCTGGGTAGGAGTTAGTCCCCACAGCCTCGGACTCCGGGTCCGGTAAGAAATCTTCTCAGTCAGGGCGAGCTCTGCAGCTGCCAGCCCCTGACTCCTTATAGCACTGCTCCCACAGAGCTCCTGATGTTCTGTTCCTATATTTGCTTCTTTTCTCTGTCTCTACTTCTTCTCTACTCACTAACCTTGCCTCAGCCCTAGGTTTATATAGGGGAAGTTCTTCCCCTCCCAGGACTGGGCAGGAGGTGTGGCATGCATAGGATTCCTGACCAAGAGACCTCCCACCTGCTCTCAGACATAACATTGCTGTTACTGTGGAAACCAGATCCCTGGGGTGCCACACAAGCCTGCTACTAGTGTATTAGGTATGAGGTGTTTGTCAGTGAGGAAAGGGGGGGAAGGAGGGAGGACGGGCATGGAGAGATAACTGAGGACCGCAAGTGTGTAAACTCCTGAAGGCTTGGTTTATTACCATGTATTGAAGATAAGAGCTTCCAGATCGCTGCGCTGGATCTCACACTTCGTCGGCTGACTGACAGAGGACAGGGAACTAGAGGAATAGAAGAAAATGCAAGCTAGTGTCCATGTGACGTTCTAGTCTGCTAATGGTATATTATGTATGTTATCAGTAGCAGTGTAAATAAAAGGGGGCAGGTTGGAGGAAAGAGTAGGGGAATGAGGAGATGGCTGTGTGGCTGTAGAATGCTGAGATACTCCGTTCTTGTCCTTTTCTTTATTTGACAGCCCGGGGCCGCGGACCGGGTCACTGCCACCGTGACTACCCCAGAAAAGTATCAGCTCGGCTACCGAGTACCCCACGGCCCTAGGGGGCGCGTCACTTACCTGCCCTGCAGATGATTGCACATGATGTATTCAGCAGGTTCTTCTCTCTGAAGACTGTACTTCCATCTTCCCTGTGGTGAAGCCTCCCCTGCTCCTGGTGCCCGACTGCAGAGCTCTCTTGATGTAATTACAGAGCGGTGGGGGGAGAGCGGAGCAGTAATAGAAAGAGCAGGGGGGCAGGGAGAGCAGTGGCCATGTTGTAAGCAGCCTTTCTGTTCTGCTGGGGCTGGAGCTGGTGGGCGGAGCCTTTTCTCCTGCTTTAACACAGCAGATAGTGAGTTATCTTCTGCGGGTCGGACACACAACTTCTGCAGAAGTGGATACTTCTGCCTCCTATCTCCTGGGCCTCCCTGTCTCACGGACCCCATAGCGGCAGCATGGTCTGCCACTATGGACCATATGCTCTTGTATAGTATGATAATCTTCTAAATATCATAGCTGCAGGGCATTATTGGGAGGTTTGAGCGGCAATGCTAAATTACATTAGCCCATTCCCTGCAGTGTGGAAAAAAAGTGTGAATCGAATCTCAAAATGTTTAAATTCACGTGAAATCATGAATTTCAGAAAAGTTGACTCAAAAGTGATCTTCTTCAGATTAATCTGCTCATCTCTAGTTCAAAGGCATAAAGCGTGACACAGAGTGACAAAAGGGCCAGTTTGGAAGATAAGGAGAAATCATCATATGGCCTTGACTTGCTCACCCTTCTTCTATTGCATAAAACAATTTTATTTTATGACATGTATGAAGGACAGAGGCACATCATGATCAAAGGAATATGGAGGATGGCATACACATTTTTGCTTGTGATATAAAATGACCTTATCATATTTAAAGTGGTTTTCCCGCGAACAAAAGTTCATTTTAATCAATGTCTGTGTCTGACCATCTACGAGGAACATGGTCTGATCATACCACAGCTCCTGGGTAGGGGAGGGAAGAAAAGAGTATACAGACATTACAGCAGGGATTCATTTTGTGATGTAAAATATTGATTAAAAACAGGCAGTGAAATGTTTTACCTCACAAAATGAATCCTCTGCCATCCCCTGCTTTAATGTCTGTATACTCTTTTCTTTCCTCCCCTGCCCAGGAGCTGTGATATGATCAGACATTGTTCCGTACACGGTCAGACACAGACATTGATTAAAATGAACTTTTGTTCATGGGAAAACCCCTTTAAGCTAGGTTCACATGAGCATATAAAAAGCTCATCAGCGTTTCATCCAGAAAATTGAGACAATTTTTTTCTCACTTGTCATTCATATACAATCCGTTTTTTTACAGCAGCAGCTATTAATCATTTACTAGATCATTTGCTATACAGAATTACAATGTATTCATCAAAATGAATGCTAGACCGGGCTCCATCTTGCATCCTATTTTTTTCTCAAACCCATAAACATGAATGTAAAGCCCCTGATAATGAGAAAAGGGGGCTTATGGGAATATTGGGACTAGTTACTGTTTTTTTGTGATTTATCAGCTTGCTTTAGTTAACCCCTTAAGCCCCGAGGGTGGTTTGCACGTTAATGACCAGGCCAATTTTTACAATTCTGACCACTGTCACTTTATGAGGTAATTACTCTGGAACGCTTCAACGGATCCCCCTGATTCTGAGATTGTTTTTTTTGTGACATATTGTACTTCATGATTGTGGTAAAATTTCTTCGATATCACTTGCGTTTATTTGTGAAAAAAACGGAAATTTGGCGAAAATTTTGAAAATTTAGCAATTTTCAAAATTTGAATTTTTATGCCCTTAAATCAGAGAGATATGTCACACAAAAGAGTTAATAAATAACATTTCCCACATGTCTACTTTACATCAGCACAATTTTTGAACCAAAATTTTTTTTTGTTAGGGAGCTATAAGGGTTAAAAGTTGACCAGCGATTTCTCATTTTTCCAACAAAATTTACAAAACCATTTTTTTAGGGACCACATCACATTTGAAGTCACTTTGACAGGTCTTTATAACAGAAAATACCCAAAAGTGACACCATTCTAAAAACTGCACCCCTCAAGGTGCTCAAAACCACATTCAAGAACTTTATTAACCCTTCAGGTGCTTCACAGGAATTTTTTGAATGTGGAAGAAAAAAATGAACATTTAACTTTTTTCACAAAAATGTTACTTTAGACCCAATTTTTTTTATTTTCACAGAGGTAACAAGAAAAAATGGACCCCAAAATTTGTTGTGCAATTTCCCCTGGGCACGCAGATACCCAATATGTGGGGAAAAAACACTGTTTGGGCGCACGGCAGGGCTCGGAAGGGAAGGAGCGCCATTTGACTTTTTGATTGTAAAATTTGCTTGAATAATTAGCGGACGCCATGTTGTGTTTGGATAGCCCCTGTGTGCCCAAACATTGGAGCTCCCCCACAAGTGACCCCATTTTGGAAACTAGACCCCCCAAGGCACCTATCTAGATGCATAGTAAGCACTTGGAACCCCCAGGTGCTTCACAAATTGATTCGTAAAAATGAAAAAGTGAAAAAAAAAACACTTTTTCATTTTTATGAATCAATTTGTGAAGCACCTGGGGGTTCCAAGTGCTCACTATGCATCTAGATAGGTGCCTTGCGGAGTCTAGTTTCCAAAATGGGGTCACTTGTGGGAGAGCTCCAATGTTTGGGCACACAGGGACTCTCCAAATGCAACATGGTATCCGCTAGCAAATTGAATGGAAAATCGGCTCAAATTGTTAGCGGACACCAAGTTGTGTTTGGAGAGCCCCTGTGTGCCCAAACTTTGGAGCTCCCCCACAAGTGACCCCATTTTGGAAACTAGACCCCCAAAGGCACCTATCTAGGTTCATAGTGAGCACTTGGAAGCCCCAGGTGCTTCACAAATTGATTTGTAAAAATGAAAAAGTGAAAAAAAAAAACACTTTTTCATATTTATGAATCAATTTGTGAAACACCTGGGGGTTCCAAGTGCTCACTATGCATCTAGATAGGTGCCTTGGGGAGTCTAGTTTCCAAAATGTGGTCACTTGTGGGGGAGTTCCAATGTTTGGGCACACAGGGGCTCTCCAAACGCAACATGATGTCCGCTAACAATTTGAGCCGACAATTTGTTAGCGGATACCATGTTGCATTTGGAGAGTCCCTGTGTGCCCAAACATTGGAGCTCCCCCACAAGTGACCCCATTTTGGAAACTAGACCCCCCAAGGCACCTATCTAGATGCATAGTGAGCACTTGGAACCCCCAGGTGTTTCACAAATTGATTCATAAATATGAAAAAGTGTTTTTTTTTTCACTTTTTCATTTTTACGAATCAATTTGTGAAGCACCTAGGGGTTCCAAGTGCTCACTATGCATCTAGATAGGTGCCTTGGGGGGTCTAGTTTCCAAAATGGGGTCACTTGTGGGGGGCTCCAATTTTTGTGCACGCAGTAGCTCTCCAAACGCAACATGGCATCCGCTAACAATTTGAGCCGATTTTCCATTCAATTTGCTAGCGGACACCATGTCGCGTTTGGAGAGCCCCTGTGTGCCCAAACTTTGGAGCTCCCCCACAAGTGACCCCATTTTGGAAACTAGACACCCAAGGCACCTATCTAGATGCATGGTGGGCACTTGGAACCCCCAGGTGCTTCACAAATTGATTCGTAGAAATGAAAAAGTGAAAAAAAAAAACACTTTTTCATATTTATGAATCAATTTGTGAAACACCTGGGGGTTCCAAGTGCTCACTATGCATCTAGATAGGTGCCTTGGGGGGTCTAGTTTCCAAAATGGGGTCACGTGTGGGGGAGCTCCAATGTTTGGGCACACAGGGACTCTCCAAATGCAACATGGTATCCGCTAACAAATTGTCGGCTCAAATTGTTAGCGGACATCATGTTGCGTTTGGAGAGCCCCTGTGTGCCCAAACATTGGAGCTCCCCCACAAGTGACCCCATTTTGGAAACTAGACCCCCCAAGGCACCTATCTAGATGCATAGTGAGCACTTGGAACCCCCAGGTGCTTCAAAAATTGATTCATAAAAATGAAAAAGTAAAAAAAAAACACTTTTTCATATTTATGAATCAATTTGTGAAACACCTGGGGGTTCCAACTGCTAACTATGAATCTAGATAGGTGCCTTGGGGGGTCTAGTTTCCAAAATGGGGTCACTTGTGGGGGAGCTCCAATGTTTGGGCACACAGGGGCTCTCCAAACGCAACATGATGTCCGCTAACAATTTGAGCCGACAATTTGTTAGCGGATACCATGTTGCATTTGGAGAGTCCCTGTGTGCCCAAACATTGGAGCTCCCCCACAAGTGACCCCATTTTGGAAACTAGACCCCCCAAGGCACCTATCTAGATGCATAGTGAGCACTTGGAACCCCCAGGTGCTTCACAAATTAATTCATAAATATGAAAAAGTGTTTTTTTTTCACTTTTTCATATTTTCGAATCAATTTGTGAAGCACCTGGGGGTTCCAAGTGCTCACTATGCATCTAGATAGGTGCCTTGGGGGGTCTAGTTTCCAAAATGGGGTCACTTGTGGGGGAGCTCCAATGTTTGTGCACGCAGTAGCTCTCCAAACGCAACATGGCGTCCGCTAACAATTTGAGCCGACTTTCCATTCAATTTGTTAACGGACACCATGTCGCGTTTGGAGAGCCCGTGATGTGCCTAAACAGTGGAGCTCCCCCACAAGTGACCCCATTTTGGATACTATACCCCTCAAGGATTTTATTAAGGTGTATAGTGAACATTTTGAACCCAGAGGTACGACACGGAATTTATTTACATTAGGTCATCATATTGAATAAGTTGTCATTAGTCTTGAGCGCAAGTGCTCGCTACTTGAGTTTGCATCGGGTACTCAGGTATGCACCATGTACAGCGTGTGCTCGAGTGACATGCTCGAGTCCCTGCTCCGCATGTTTCACGGTTATTAGACACCCAAAAAAAAACATGCGGGGATCGCTCGTGCATGGCAGGCAATCCTCGTAAAGTTTTTTTGGCCGCGAAGCATATGGGGCAGAGACTCGAGCATGTCACTCAAATACCCACGATACTCAATGCATACCAGAGCACCCGATGCAAACTCAAGTAGCGAGCACTTGCGCTCAACACTATTCGCCATATCGTCATCTTTTTTCTTACTTTTGAAAAAAATCCCAACCCCATCACAACCCTAACCCCAACCCTAACCCCAACCCCAGCCCTAACCGTAGCACAGCCCTAACCGTAGCACAACCCTAACCGTAGCACAACCCTAACCGTAGCACAACCCTAACCGTAGCACAACCCTAACTGTAGCACAACCCTAACCCTAGCACAACCCTAACCCTAGCACAAACCTAACCCTAGCACAACCCTAACCCCACACCCAGCCCTAACCCTAGCCCAATCCTAACCCAAGAGTTTATTTTTGATGCCGTTCCTCGTGCGGTATAAGTGATTAGACGACTTTATTCTTCGGGTCGGTGTGATTACAGCAATACCAGAATCATATGGGGTTTTTATGACTGACAGCTGTCACACACAAAAAGACGCATTTTTTGTAAAATCTAGTTTTTGCATCGCCATATTTTAAGAGCTATAATTTTTCCAGATTTTGGCAGACAGTCATGTGACGGCTCGTTATTTGTGGGATGAGTTGACGTTGTTATTGGTGCCATTTTCAGGCACGTGACGTTTTTTGATCGCTTTCTATTCCGATTTTTGGGAGGCAGAATAAACAAAAACCAACAATTCAGGAATTGTTTTTTTTTTTTTTTATTCTGTTCCGCGTGTGGTAAAAGTGATAAGGCAGCTTTATTCTTCGGGTCAGTACGTTTACAGCGGTACCACATTTATATCGTTTTTCTATGTTTTGCACTTTTACATAATAAAAGCAATTTTATAGAAAAAAATATTTTTTAGCATAGCTTTATTCTGAGAGCTATAACTTTTTTATTTTTCGGCTGATGGAGCTGTATGTCAGCTTGTTTTTTGCGGGACGAGATGACGTTTTCAGCGGTACCATTTTTATTTATATTCGTCTTTTTGATCGCGTGTTATTCCATTTTTTTATTTGGCGGTATGGCGATAAAGCATTGTTTTTTGCTTCGTTTTTTTTTTTTTTCTTTACTGTGTTCACTGAAGGGGTTAACTAGTGGGACAGTTTTATAGGTCAGGTTGTTCCGGACGCGGCGATACCAAATATGTGTACTTTTATTGTTTTTTTTTATAATAATATTTATTGATGGGTACATTATATTTTTATTTTTGGTGGATTATTTTATTTTATTTTTTTTATATTTTTGCAATTTTTTTTTTTTTTTTTTTCACTTACTGACAGTTTTTATACCTTATTACTTTGTCCCACTATGGGACTTTCACTTTTTTTTCTCTGATCGCCTGCATAGCACAGGAATGCAGCACCATCCCTGTGTCATACAGGCTATCAGCGCTGCACAGTGAGAAGATTGTTTGGAGATGCACTGCGCATGTCCAAACAATCTTCCTGCTGTCTGTTGACCCGGATGTCGTCATGACAACACCCGGGAAGCCTTTGCAGACAGCGCTGGAAGCCGGAAGAGGAGGTGAGTATCTGCAATCACCTCCCCTTGCCCCTGCAATGCTGCGATCGACTTCGATCGCAGCATCGCAGGGGTTAATGTGCTGGGAGCGGTGCAGGACCGCTCCCTGCACATAGTACCGGGTGTCAGCTGTGACAATCAGCTGACACCCGCGGCGGCGATCGCGCCCGCACAGCCAGTGTGCGCGCGCGATCACGATGACGTACTAATACGGGTCTGGCTCTTAAGTCCCAGGGCACAGACGCGTATTAGTACGTCAGATGTTATTAAGGGGTTAAAGGGGTTTTCCCACAAACAAAAGTTGATTTTAATCAATAGTTCTTGGAATAATAATAACTTCCACAATTGGATGTGTTTAAATAAAATGTTCCTGTGCTGAGATAATCTTATAAATGTGCCCCTGCTGTGTACTGTGTAATGGCTGTGTCTGATCATAGAGGAACATGGTCTGATCATACCACATCTCCTGGGCAGGGGGGGGATGCAAAAGTGTATAGAGACATTACAGCAGGGGATCACAAATGATTCTTTCTTTGAAGTAAAACATTGTTTAAAATCAGGCAGGGAAATGTTTTACCTCACAAACAGAATCGGCTGTGATCCCATGCTGTAATGTCTGTATACTCTCCTGCGTCCCCCCCCTGCCCAGGAGCTATGGTATGATCAGACCATGTTCCTGCATGGTCAGACACAGCCATTACACAGTACACAGCAGGGGCACATTTATAAGATTATCTCAGCACAGGAACATTTTATTTAAACACATCCAATTGTGGAAATTATTATCATTACAAGATCTATTAATTAGAATCAACTTTTGTTCATGGAAAAAACCCTTTAACTATTGTTTTTTCTTGTCTGAGTTATTTAAGGGTTAATGAAGCTGGCAAGATAAATCTGAACAGGTTGCTGGGCAAAATTTACACACCTGGTGATGCTTTCTCCCGCTCAAAGAGGATCAGTGTATTGGGGCGCGCTTAATAGGGCGCGCTGTCTGAGGAGCGCTGTCTGGGGCGCACTGTCCGAGGCGCGCTGTCTGGGGTGCGCTTTCTGGGGCACGCTGTCTGAGGCGTGCTGTCTGGGGTGCGCTTTCTGGGGCGCGCTGTCTGAGGCGCGCTGTCTGGGGTGCGCTTTCTGGGGCGCGCTGTCTGGGGCGCGCTGTCTGGGGCGTGCTGTCTGGGGCATGCTGTCTGGGGCGTGCTGTCTGGGGCACGCTTTCTGGGGTGCGCTGTCCGGGGCGCGCTGTCTGGGGCGTGCTTTCTGGGGTGCGCTGTCTGGGGCGCGCTGTCTGGGGCGCGCTGTCTGAGGCGCGCTGTTTGGGGTGCGCTTTCTGGGGCGTGCTGTCTGGGGCGCGCTGTCTGGGGCACGCTGTCTGAGGCGCGCTGTCTGGAGCGCGCTTTCTGGGGCGCGCTTTCTGGGGAGCGCTGTCTGGGGCACGCTGTCTGAGGCGCGCTGTCTGGGGTGCGCTTTCTGGGGCACGCTGTCTGAGGCGCGCTGTTTGGGGTGCGCTTTCTGGGGCGCGCTGTCTGGGGCATGCTTTCTGGGGTGCGCTGTCTGGGGCGCGCTGTCTGGGGCGCGCTGTCTGAGGCGCGCTGTCTGGGGTGCGCTTTCTGGGGCGCGCTGTCTGGGGCGCGCTGTCTGAGGCGCGCTGTCTGAGGCGCGCTGTCTGGAGCGCGCTTTCTGGGGCGCGCTTTCTGGGGAGCGCTGTCTGGGGCACGCTGTCTGAGGCGCGCTGTCTGGGGTGCGCTTTCTGGGGCACGCTGTCTGAGGCACGCTGTCTGGGGTGCGCTTTCTGGGGCGCGCTGTCCGAGGCGCGATGTGTGGGGCGCGCTGTCTGGGGCGCGCTGTCTGGGGTGCGCTTTCTGGGGCGCGCTGTCTGGGGCGTGCTGTCTGGGGCACGCTTTCTAGGGTGCGCTGTCCGGGGCGCGCTGTCTGGGGCGTGCTTTCTGGGGTGCGCTGTCTGGGGCGCGCTGTCTGAGGCGCGCTGTCTGGGGTGCGAATTCTGGGGCGTGCTGTCTGGGGCGCGCTGTCTGGGGCGCGCTGTCTGGGGCGTGCCGTCTGAGGCGCGCTGTCTGGGGCGCGCTGTCTGGGGCGCGCTGTCTGGGGCGCGCTGTCTGAGGCGCGCTGTCTGGGGCGTGCTGTCTGGGGTGCGCTTTCTGGGGCGTGCTGTCTGGGGCGCGCTGTCTGGAGCGCGCTTTCTGGGGCGCGCTTTCTGGGGAGCGCTGTCTGGGGCACGCTGTCTGAGGCGTCTGTCTGAAGAAAATTTTTGAAAGCTTCCCTTCCCAACCACCCCTTTCTCTCTTCAGGTTTTACTGTCGCTTTGCTTTATTAAAGGGAGGTAACACTCAGCCTTCTGGCTATGTGGTTTTAATTAATTTATAAATGGACTGTATTACCGACTTGAGTCAAGTAAGGACTGAGTTGTGCTGTTTTTGATGTGTTTATTATGTTATATATTATTAATTATTATTCATTGATTTATGATATCCTTAATAAAGCACTGCGGCCTTGATTTATCCAACCAGTTGACTAGTATTTCTTTTAATATGTGTTATTTAAGTTTATTTGTATTAACTATCAAGGGTTATTTTCAATATTTTGAATGTCCCTTATTTTGCCATTGGTGAGTCTCATCCAATTTCCAGAGGAAACTAGTGCATGCTGTGATTTTTTCACCCACAGATTTATTCAGCACTGCCCTGTTGAATAACATCGGGCCGAGTGTGATACATTTTTTTTACTCGGACGTGTGAACGAGCCCTTATAGGAATGGAAGTGATATCACATCTTGCTACGGCAAGAATTTTTTACACGATACTATAATGTGGTCAACATATCATAGGATGCTGCCAATCAAAAATGTAGGATTCCTAATACAGGCTACAAAGCTGAGGGCTGTGAGCCGTATGTGGCTCCCATACCGGGGGTCTACAGTCCAAAGATCTGTGGGTGTGTGAGCAAGAGCAGGTATTGAATTAATGGATAGGAAATCTGCACAGTTGCTTGACAGTTCTTACCAGTCACATAAAATGAGAAGTAATTGTACTTTGTAGAGTATAAGTGTGGATACCATAACCAAAATTCTGCCGAAAATAAATTTTTGTTTTTCCCACCATGAGCATTAGATGTGTTTTTGAATTTGCAGATTTACTGCAGCATTAGACAACTAAACACCTTGCATTTTTTTCATTGCTTTTCTGAGTGTGTTTTTAATACATGCGTTTTATTTAAAGGGGTATTCTCATCTCCAAGATCCTATCCCAATATGTAATAAGTGTAATAATAATAATATTAGCAAATATCTCCAATTAGAAATGTAGTATAATATTTTTGATTCACTATGCCACTTACCTCGTGAGCAGGCAATACAGGACCTTAGGCATCCACGGTTACGACCACTAGCAGCTAGCTAACTGTCACTTTATCAGTGAATGTAACCGTGGATCCCTAAGGTCCTGCAATGGCTGCACATGAGTAAAGAGACATAGTGAATCAGAAAAACTATACTACATTTCTAATTGCAGGTATTTGCTAATATTATTATTATTACACCTACTACATATTGGGATAGGATCTTGGAGATGGGAATATCCCTTTAATCTAATTTTTTCAGCTGCAGTTTTCATCTCTTTTTGATACATTATGTTTTAAATAAAGCTGTTTTGTTTTAGATACTTTCTGTTGTTTAACTTTGATAAAACTTTATTGATATAGTTACATGTGGATTACTTGCATTTTTAGTACGTTCCCGCTTATGGAAATGCAATAAAAATGCAATATGTGTTTTTTTACTTGCGGATTTTCCTCATCTCGTTCAAGTCTATGGGAAAAATAAAACGCATATTTACAGCAAGAGAAAATGACGTTGTCGATTTAAAACTCATACCACAGGTCATTTTACCTACTTACCATTTTTAACTATCATTAATAGTTCACAATCACTAAATATATTTGTGGTTAAAGGGGTTGTCTTCAGTGTTGCAAACCTCCTAAAAAAAAATTCTGGACAACTGACCTCAAATTTACGGATGGCCTAAATTTTTTACGAACATTTGACGCACCCCCTAAAGACCACACCTTGTATTATTGAGATGTAAAGTGAGTTGTGGCACCCCAGGTCTGGTCACCACAGTGGCAGCAATGTCATGTCTGAAAGCAGGTGGGAGGTTCCCTGGTTGGGGACAATTAGCATGCAGCACCTCCTGCCTCAGTCCAGGGAGGGGAGAAACCTGCCCTTTATAAACTGGATCTGGGGCGGGGTTAGTGAGACCAGCCAGAGACAAGTTCCAGACAAGTCGCAGATAGGGACAGGTCAGCAGCAGGCTGAGTAGTCCCTGTTGGCAGAGGAGGAACACGAGCCCAGGAGGGGAGCTAGCAGAGCTCGTCCGGCCTAGAGACTTACAAAACCGGACACTGGAGTCCGAGGCTGTGAGGGTTATAAGCCCAGCAGCAGAAAACCACCATGTAGGGGACTTCAAGTCCTCTGGCCCAAGGAAGCCCGTAGGCTCAGCCACACGAGAGGGACCACTACTGCCCTGGAGGGGTGAGAAGCACGGAAGGCCCGAGTCACCAGTCATACGGGTGAGAACAACACGGTACACTCAGGGACGTGGGCTACCACTACACTACAGCGGGATAATCAAGAAAGAGTGAAGTCAGCACGGTAGGCCTACAAACTCCCCCTGACCAGCAGGATTTCCCAGTTGCTCTCAGACTGACCAGTCCTCCATTGTTAACCTGTATTCCGGACGGGTCCCTTAATACCACCAACAGTAAAGACCCTGACTTGCATGACAAACTCTGTGTGGTTACTGCTGCTCCCACGCACCATCACCACCAACATCCCTACTTTCTGCCCTGAGGCTATACTCCTCCCGTGGGGAGTTATACTATCCTCTGCTGCACCCACAACACCAGCCTCAGCGGTCTGCCGTGCAGCGGCGGTTCACTCTGACCGCAATCCACGGGTGGCGTAGTCGGACATTTAATATCACAAAACTCTATAAATAGACTGTCATTTGGGTTGACCACCCTGAGCAATGGACCGGGTCACCGCCACGCGGAGACTACAACCCCCAGCATCCCACAAAAGGCCCGGTTCCGGGTTCTCCACACGGCCCAGGGGGCGTGACAACTTTTGGCGTAGTCGGCAGGATTTCGTGCCCGCCACCAATGGGTACTGCGTGCCTGAGGAAAGACTGTAAAACTTACTTTGGTGAAGTTTCTCGCCATTCGCAGCTGTTTCCCGCCATCCGTGGCCATTTTCCCGCCATCGGGCGCCATCTTTGGGACGCCGCGCGGGAAGAAGAGGGGCGTCGATGAAGAAAGTGCGCGAGAACTGGAGCCCCGCCTTACGCACGGACGCTGCGCAAGGTCCTGAAAGGAGCCGAGCGGACACTGACGTCACCAGGACGCCACGCAAGGTCCTCAACCCTGACGATCGCCTGCGGAGCCGCGGCCTACAGAAGTAAAGCAATGGAAGGCCACGGGTGACTAGGGGGGAAGAGGATGACGGAAGCAGAGGGAACTGTCACCCCCAGCGCGGCTGCTGCCGCAGTAATGCCTTTCACGATGCCTTATATCCCCAGCCTGGTTGCCCCAGTACTCAGGGGAGTCGCATACCCTGAGCGACTTTAAAGAGAGACTATATAGCCTATTCAAGGTGTACCCCCTGACGGAGGAACAAATAGTGACCATACTGATAGACCAGTTAACCGGCGCGGCCCAACGAGAAGTAAAGTCCTGGTCAGTCAGGGACAAGGGGACCGTGAAGGAGATTTTGGCCCGTCTAAAGGACACCTTTGATACCCGCACCTCAGCAGAGATCAAAATGAGATTTTATGGGTGCAAGCAGCGGGCCCAAGACAGTATAAGAGACTATGCTTTGAATTTGCAAGAGGCCCTGAGAGCCATTAAGCAGGCAGACCCTGACAGTGTGCGGAATGCAGATAAACTGCTGACTGAACAATTCATTGAGGGTCTGCTGTCCAGCGCCCACCGAACCCAGTTACGCCTAATGGCCCTGCAGAACCCTGAGTTAGACTTTGCACAGTTCAAAGACAGGGCCATCCGGGTGCTCCAAGAACCGGCACCAGGTGGCGCTGTAACCCATAGGCGCCCTGCTATCACCTATCACCAGGAGGCGGCGCCCCAGTCTATAGAACCTGCAGGAGCCAATGCACAGACTACGAATAGTACCCCTTCTACAGACCTGCACCATCAGGTCCAAGAACTGACCAAAAGCGTTGCTGCACTAACCAGGACTGTGCAGTCATTACAGGTATCCTCTCCAGGAAAGATCCAGCTAGCTACCAGTCCGGAGGACGTCCCGTGGCGCCGACAGAAGAGGATCCCACCGTCCAGAGGGAAGCCAATGGACCGCTATGACCAGGATGGACAACCCATCTGCCGCAGCTGCAGCCAGCCAGGACATATTGCGAGGTACTGTAATTTAAACTGGCCCAACCTGGGGCAGAGGGCCAACCCCCAGGCGTAAGATCATCAGGCCTGTCAAACTGGCGTGACAAGTATGTGGGGGGACGACCGGTCTTGCCTGTGGTACTGGATGGCATTCCCATGAGTGCACTGTTGGACACCGGGTCACAGGTAGCCACCATCCCCTATGTACTTTTCAAGCGGTACTGGGATGACACGGATATTACCCGATACCCAGATAATGACTTGAGCATCATCGCCAGCAATGGTCAGCCCATGCCGCAGGTGGGATTCAAGGAGATGACCATCAAGATTGGTAAAGTTGAACTGCCGGCGCAAGGACTGATTATTGTGGACATTGACCGTCGTGAAAGTCACCCTAAAATAACATTGGGTACTAACGTAATTGAAAATTGTCTTTCAGAGATAATTGTTATATTACAGTAGGTAGCAATGAATGCCAGCTCCAGCCAGCAGCGTGTCTTACAAAAGGAGATCAGAGCCCTGATGAAGCGGCAACAGGTAGAACTGTCTGGTGGTGAGATTGGAAGCGTTAGGATGAGTGACCCGTTCCCTATCGCCATGCCCCCAAAAAGTGAAATGATGATCTGGTGCCGGTCTGCAATCGGGTTAAGAGGTAGAGACTACCAAGCTATGGTAGAACCCGTTTACTCAGACAGTAGGCCCACCATTTTGACAGCACGGGGGGAGGTTGATGTCCGCCATGGGAGGGTACCAGTCCGCATCCTAAATATTGGGGAAAGAGAAGTACACTTGCCCTGGTATGCCACTCTAGCCAAATTGTTCACCATTAACCAGAACTCTGTAAAGGCCGTGGAACCCTTGCCTCCATCTCAACCAGAGGAGGGTAACGGCTCCAAGAACCAAATGGAGGACTGGTGTCAGAAACTGCATGTGGGCACTGACTCCACTTCCCCACACCAGAAACAGGGAGTCTACCAGGTGGTTCAGGAGTACAAAAGAGTCTTTAGTAAACACCCGCTAGACTTTGGGCAAGTAAAGGGGGTAGAGCACCAAATCCTCACAGGAGACCATCCACCCATAAAAGAGAGATACCGGCCTGTACCCCCTGCACACTATCAGAACGCCAAGGGTATGTTACAAGAAATGAAGAAGGCTGGGGTGATCAGGGATAGCTGTAGCCCCTGGGCAGCTCCTCTAGTTCTTGTAAAAAAGAAGGATGGCACGATGAGGATGTGTGTAGATTATAGAAAGGTCAACAGAATAACACACAAAGATGCGTACCCGTTACCTAGGATAGAGGAGTCTTTGGCTGTACTAAAATCTGCTAACTTCTTCTCTACTTTGGATCTCACTAGCGGGTACTGGCAGGTTCCTGTAGCAGAGTCAGACAAGGAGAAGACCGCCTTCACCACCCCGAAGGGTCTCAGTGAATTTAACTGTATGCCGTTCGGACTCTGCAACGCACCAGGGACCTTCCAGAGGCTGATGGAGTGTTGTCTGGGGCACAGAAATTTCGAGACGGTCCTACTCTACCTGGACGATGTCATCGTGTATTCCAAGACCTATGAGGACCATCTAAAGCACCTGGAAGAGGTGTTCGATGCCCTGGCAGGCTTTGGCCTAAAGGTGAAACCCTCCAAGTGTCATCTACTGAAGCCAAAAGTACAGTACCTGGGACACGTGGTGAGTGCTGACGGAGTAGTCCCAGACCCTGACAAGATCACAGTGATTAAGGACTGGCCAAGACCCTCCAGCATAAAGGAAGTGCGGCAGTTCCTCGGGTTGGTAGGCTACTACCGAAGATTCATCTCCGGGTTCACCAAAATGGCAGCCCCTATGCAGGACCTCCTGTTAGGTCAGTCAAAGACTAAAAGCCAGAAGCCGCCCTTTAAGTGGGACAAGCTGGAGGAGGAATCTTTCCGCCAGCTGAAGATGGCCCTCACGGGGGATGAGATCCTGGCCTACCCTGATTACGGCCAGCCTTTTATCCTCCACACCGACGCCAGTAACGTGGGGCTAGGAGCCGTACTGTCCCAGATCCAGCAGGGCAGAGAACGGGTAATTGCTTATGCTAGAGAAAACTGAGACCCACAGAGAGAAACCCTGAGAATTATAGCTCCTTCAAGCTAGAGTTCCTGGCAGTGGTGTGGGCAGTCACCGAACGCTTCAAGCATTACCTGGCTTCTTCTAAGTTCACTGTGTACACGGACAACAACCCGCTGACACACCTGGACACTGCAAGACTTGGTGCCCTAGAGCAGAGATGGATGGCCCGGCTGTCCAATTATGAATTTACCATCAAATACCGGACAGGGCGCGCCAATGCCAACGCAGATGCATTGTCCAGAATGCCTCACTTGCAGGATGGGGGGAGAGGATCCAGAAGAACTGGAAGAAATTGAACTCCCTGCATTCCACTGTCATGGGGTCACCCAGTGTTCCCACTGCATAAAGGAGAGGTGCTCTGCTACCGCTATGTTCAATCCCTTACCCCACCACGGCTGGGCCGAGACGCAAGATAGAGACCCCGCAGTCCGCCTGGTGAATGAGATGCTGACCCAGGCTGATGCTCACCTTGATCCGGATGCTCCAGAAGAGACCAAACAGCTGTGGAAGGAAAGGAGCAAGCTGTTTCTCTACGAGGGGAGGCTGTGACGCAGAACCGTCAACTCTCGAACACATGAGCTGATCTGGCAGGTTGTGGTCCCAAGGCGGGATGCGGCTATGGTCCTAGAAGCATACCATGACGGCGCAGGGCACTTTGGATGGAAGAAGCTGGAGTTCCTGTTGCGTGAGCGATTCTTCTGGGTAGGCATGAGAGGGGCTATAGAGAGATGGTGCAGAGACTGTGGCCCGCGCAACCTAAGGAGGAAGGACCACGCCAGCCAGAAGACTCCCCTGCGGCACATCATCACAAAGCAGCCCCTTCAGCTGGTGGCCCTGGACCACGTAAAGCTGGCTCCGAGCAGATCGGGATACGTCTACGCCCTCACAATCGTAGATCACTACTCCCGGTTCCTAGTGGTGGTCCCTGTCAAAGACTTAACAGCTCAGACGGCCGCCAGAGCCTTTCAGCAGCATTTCTGCCGCCCACACGGGTACCCAGAGCAAGTGTTGACTGATCAAGGTCCAGCGTTCGAGGCTGAAGTCTTCCCGGAATTCTGCAACCTGTATGGCTGCAAGAAAATAAGGACAACGCCTTACCACCCCCAAACCAACGGGATGTGTCAGAAAATGAACCAGGTAGTAATAGACCTGCTCAAGACGTTGCCCCTGGAGGAACGCAGCCTGTGGCCTGAGAAACTGCCGGATCTGGTGGACTTGTATAACCATATCCCAGTGGGTTCTACCAACTGCACCCCGGCTTACCTAAAGAGAGCAAGACCTGGTAAGTAGAGATGAGCGTTGTTCTACTCGAACTGTTCGCCAATCTCAAATTCGAGCTGTTTTGGGCGGTGTTCGAGCCGTTCGGCGAACACGAACAATTTGAGAAAAATTCGGCTGTTCGAGGTTATGTTCGATAACTGTTCGTGCACCAAAATCATAACTGGATTTTTTCTCAGTAATGATGAAAATTAATGTTAATACGCAGTTTGAGTGTACAGCGGGGTGGGGGGAGGGGCAGAGGATGGATCTCTGCAGGAACAATGAAGATCTCCATTTTTTTTCTCTTTCCCGCATTTGCAGTGGGGAGGTGCAATCTGTCAGCCTATCAGCAGCGCACACACGGAGCGAAGTGCTTTTTTTCACACAAGCAAGGGCATGTGTCATTGGCAGTGTATGTCACATGTCCTTGCCCTATAAGACCAAGCAATTTTCCCCGTCGCCACCATTTTCTCACTGCTGCAGCTGCGTGTTAGACGGCACCGCTGTTGCTGTGTGCGCTATACCTTGTTAATTTCAAGACAATTTTCGCACAAATCTACAGATAGCTTGGGAGTAGGGAATAGTTGTGATTGCAGTCCATTTAAGGACTAGGTTACAGCATTTCCTACGACTTTTATCAGGCAGGTCTGTGCTCTTAAATAGATAGATTGTGGGAGTAAAGACTAATTGTAATTGGAGTCCTTTTCAGGACTAGGTTACATCAGTTCCTATCAGTTTTTGCCAGGCAGGTCTGTGCCAGTGCTGTGCAAGTTTTTTTCACAGCATTTGGCTGAATCTAGCAAAGCTAATCCTTTTTGGCCTATTGCAGAGTGTGTTAGTCAGTGGAGTAGCCTATCTGTGTTGCAAGATATACCACCTGTGTATAGAATACCAATTTTTTAATGCACCTAGTGAAGTAAAATCTTTTGGGCATAGCATCATTCTATTAGTCCATCTATACTGACCTCCATCAGGTTGCAAATTGAATATAATTTTTTTCTGCATCTAGCTCTGAAAAAATATTGGGCTTCTAGCTGTGTGTGGGACTTGTTCTATTAATCCATCTATACAGACCTCCATCAGGTTGCAAACTGAATATATTTTTTTCTGCATCTACCTCTGAAAAAATATTGGGCTTCTAGCTGTGTGTGGGACTTGTTGTATTAGTCCATCTATACTGACCTCCATCAGGTTGCAAACTGAATATATTTTTTTCTGCATCTACCTCTGAAAAAATATTGGGCTTCTAGCTGTGTGTGGGACTTGTTGTATTAGTCCATCTATACAGACCTCCATCAGGTTGCAAACTGAATATATTTTTTTCTGCATCTACCTCTGAAAAAATATTGGGCTTCTAGCTGTGTGTGGGACTTGTTCTATTAATCCATCTATACAGACCTCCATCAGGTTGCAAACTGAATATATTTTTTTCTGCATCTAGCTCTGAAAAAATATTGGGCTTCTAGCTGTGTGTGGGACTTGTTCTATTAATCCATCTATACAGACCTCCATCAGGTTGCAAACTGAATATATTTTTTTTCTGCATCTACCTCTGAAAAAATATTGGGCTTCTAGCTGTGTGTGGGACTTGTTGTATTAGTCCATCTATACTGACCTCCATCAGGTTGCAAACTGAATATATTTTTTTCTGCATCTACCTCTGAAAAAATATTGGGCTTCTAGCTGTGTGTGGGACTTGTTCTATTAATCCATCTATACAGACCTCCATCAGGTTGCAAACTGAATATATTTTTTTCTGCATCTACCTCTGAAAAAATATTGGGCTTCTAGCTGTGTGTGGGACTTGTTCTATTAATCCATTTATACAGACCTCCATCAGGTTGCAAACTGAATATATTTTTTTCTGCATCTACCTCTGAAAAAATATTGGGCTTCTAGCTGTGTGTGGGACTTGTTCTATTAATCCATCTATACAGACCTCCAACAGGTTGCAAACTGAATATATTTTTTTCTGCATCTACCTCTGAAAAAATATTGGGCTTCTAGCTGTGTGTGGGACTTGTTCTATTAATCCATCTATACAGACCTCCATCAGGTTGCAAACTGAATATATTTTTTTCTGCATCTACCTCTGAAAAAATATTGGGCTTCTAGCTGTGTGTGGGACTTGTTCTATTAATCCATCTATACAGACCTCCATCAGGTTGCAAACTGAATATATTTTTTTCTGCATCTACCTCTGAAAAAATATTGGGCTTCTAGCTGTGTGTGGGACTTGTTCTATTAATCCATCTATACAGACCTCCATCAGGTTGCAAACTGAATATATTTTTTTCTGCATCTACCTCTAAAAAAATATTGGGCTTCTAGCTGTGTGTGGGACTTGTTCTATTAATCCATCTATACAGACCTCCATCAGGTTGCAAACTGAATATATTTTTTTCTGCATCTAGCTCTGAAAAAATATTGGGCTTCTAGCTGTGTGTGGGACTTGTTCTATTAATCCATCTATACAGACCTCCATCAGGTTGCAAACTGAATATATTTTTTTTCTGCATCTAACCCAGCCAATAGTTTTGGCCTAATACCACAGTTTGGCCACTCAGCTCTGCTCGGTTCCCATCCATTGTTTTCTTGTGCAAACAACTCCAGAGTTGTGAATTAGTTAACCACCAAAATGAGTGGAAAAAGGCCTGCTGCTGGTGGAAAGGGGAATAGGCGTGTTGGGAAGGGGAAAAAAGGTTGTGTCCATGGGGTAGGTGTTAAAGCAACAGTAACATCTGCAGAAGAAAGACCATCTTCCAGCCAAACTAAAATGTCTACTTCTTTTAGCGGACAATGTGATAAGATCCCTTTCTTACGGCCACGCCAATCGCTGCAAATTCCAGATGAGGCACAAAAACAGCAGGTGCTTCAACGGATATCAAGTGCTCCTTTAAGTGGGCTCTCCTCCACATCAACTTCAACATCACAAATACTCCAGTCCTCAAAGGTGTCACCCCAATCGCACTTGCTTCCTCACAGCTCCCAAATCTCCAGCTGCCCGTCTGAGTATGAGGTAGAACAGATGGTTGAGTCTGCAGAGCTGTTTACTCATACTATAGCCTGGGAATCAGAGGTCGACTCCAGCGCTTCTGTGAATCCAGACGAGGAAATGATCTGCACTGATGCCCAGAATCTTTATGAGTCGGATCCAGGACCAGACGCAGAAGGTTCTGACCATAATGTAGACCCTCATTCCCAAACTGTAACTCCTGTTGGTGGAGACAATGAGGAAGACGATGATAAGACTCAAATACCTGATTGGAGCGACAACTTTAGTTTTTTGTCAGGGCAGGAACAGGTTGGCTCTGAGGACGACGGGTGTGATAACGCACAGGGTGATGATGATGAGGTTGGAGATCCCACTTACTGTCAACCCACAGTCAGCCAAGAGATGAGGTCAGCAGAGGAGGTGGAGGAAGATGCTAGTGACGACGAGGTCAGGTTGCGCCTTCCTGGACAGAGACGTAGTACTGGAAGCACGTCAACAACTGCATCCTCAAACACAACTCTGCCTCTCACCACAAGTCGTGGTGGCTCTTCAGGTCGCATGGGTGCTAAGCCTTGCATAGCCTGGGCATTTTTTCAGATCGATAAAGATGACCCAACTCGTGTTATCTGTAACATTTGTCAGCAAAAGCTAAGTAGAGGCCAAAAAATACATAGTTTGAGTACTTCATGCATGAACCGGCACATGGACATGAAGCATAAGTTGCAGTGGGAAGCTCAGTGTGCTACAATGCGGCCTAGCCGGCCGGGCCAACCACCGTCTGCCATATCTTGTGCATCCGCGGCCTCTTCATCCTCTGTGACTGGGGGGACAGCAGTCACACCTGTTTTGGGGCGCAGACCTGCCACCTCTTTACCCGCAACAGCCAGCGTGATTGGCAGGTCATCATTTTCTTTGGAGGTGGTAACACCAGCTGGTGTTGAGCGCTGTCCGACATCGATAGCACCACCTTTGGATCAAGGCAACCTAACATGTCCGCCTGCATCTTCCTCACAGACCGGCAGTTTGCCGGGGACACCCTTATCAACCCCGTCTAAGCACAATAGCCAGCCCTCGGTCCCTCAGATGTGGACAAGTAAAAGACCATTTCCTCCTAGCCATGAGAAAGCTAAGAGGTTGAATTTCACCATCTGCAAGCTCTTGGCTACAGAAATGCTGCCTTTCCGCCTGGTGGACACAGAGGATTTTCGAGACCTTATGTCCGTCGCAGTGCCCCAGTACCAGATGCCCAGTCGGCACTACTTCTCAAAGAAAGGTGTGCCTGCGCTCCACCAGCATGTCGCACACAACATCACCGCTTCTTTGAGAAACTCTGTGTGTGACAGGGTGCATTTCACCACAGACACTTGGACGAGTAGGCATGGACAGGGGCGTTACATGTCGCTGACTGGGCACTGGGTAACTATGGTGACAGCAGGACAAGGGGCTGCTGTCCAAGTCTTGCCGTCCCCACGAGTTGTGCGTCAATCCTCTTTATGTCAAAGTTCCTCCACTGCTTCTGCCTCCTCAACCTCCTCTCGGTCTTCCACCTGCACCCAAAGCCTGTCTGGTCATGCCACAAGCTTTCTAACTGCGCAGAAGGGATCCTGCACACCTCCTTACTATGCTGGCAGTAGGGCTCAACGTCATCAGGCGGTTTTTACATTGAAATGTCTGGGAAATGTGAGTCACACAGCTGAGGAGTTGTGGTCAGCTCTGGAGAACCAATTTCATGAATGGTTGTCTCCACTGGACCTGAAACCAGGGAAGGCCATGTGCGACAATGCTGCAAACCTGGGTGCGGCCCTTCGCCGGGGCAATGTCACACACGTGCCTTGTATGGCTCACGTGTTGAACCTGGTTGTCCAGCAATTTTTAGCCCACTATCCCAGACTAGATGGCCTTCTGCAGAGGGCACGGTCGCTGTGTGCTCACTTCCGCCGTTCGCATCCCGCAGCTCAGCGACTTACATCTCTACAGAATTCGTTGGGCCTGCCACTTCACCGGCTAAAATGCGATGTGCCTACCCGGTGGAATTCAACTCTGCACATGTTGCAGCGACTGTGGCAGCACCGACAAGCCCTGGTGCAATACGTTCTGACGTATAGCCTGGGCCAACGAGATTCAGAGGTGGGGCAAATCACGCTGGAGGAGTGGTCTCAGATCAGGGACCTATGCACCCTTCTGCACAGTTTTGAAATGGCGACGAAGATGTTTAGTGCTGACGATGCCATTATCAGCATGACTATTCCGGTGATTTACATGCTGGAGCACATGTTAAACAGAATTCGGAGTCAGGTGGTGGCACAAGAGGAGGTGGAGGAAGTAGAGGAGGAGGAGTTGTATGCGGAAGGGCTAACATCTGCAAGGTCCAGACGGTCGGCAGCACCAAGGCGGCAGGCATGTGAGGGTGGGGGAGATGGTTTTACCAGGGCGCATGGTAGCAGCCAAACTAGTGAGGAAAGTGCAGGAGCCCAGGAAGAAGTGGAGGACGAACTGATGGAAGACTCATCAGATGAGGGAGACCTTGATCACATTTCTGTTGTGCGAGGTTGGGGGGAGAGGACAGAGGAAGGAAGCATGATTGTTACCTCGCCACCAACACAACAGGGACTTGGTGCTCCTGGATGCGCAACACCCATGAGTGCCTTCTTGCTGCACTACCTGCAACATGACCCTCGAATTGTGAGAATTAGAAATAATCCTGACTACTGGGTTGCCACACTGTTAGATCCCCGGTACAAAAGTAAATTTGCAGAAATTATTCCTGCCATAGAAAGGGATGCACGCATGCAGGAGTATCAGCAGAGACTGTTGCAGAATCTTACATGTGCTTTTCCACAAAATACCAGTGGTGCACGTAGTGAATCTCACAGTTCCAACTTGCCAACCGTGGGACCGTCAAGTGTTCAGCACTCAAACCGTAACAGAACCACAGTATCTGCTGGTAACATCAATTTTGCGGAATCATTTCACCACTTTTTTAGCCCATCTTTGCAAGGCCACAGGAGACAAGAAGTCTGACACATAGTCAACGCCTAGAGACGATGGTACAGGAGTATCTCCAAGTAAACATTGAAGCCACGACTGTGTCACTGGACCCTTGCTCTTTTTGGGCTTCCAATCTGGATAAATGGCCGGAGCTAGCCACTTACGCCTTGGAGATCTTGTCATGCCCCGCAGCCAGCGTTCTGTCTGAACGTGTGTTCAGCGCTGCTGGTGGTGTGCTGACAGATAAGCGCACGCGGCTCTCCACTGATAATGTAGACAGACTCACGTTCATAAAGATGAACAAATTATGGATCCGAAACGACTTTTCTACCCCTGTGTCATCCTGGGGAGAGTAAAAGCTTGATGATTGGTTAAAATCACCCTACCAACCGTTTTAAGCTTTCAAATTACTAATCATGTTTATCTGTATCTTGGCTGGAAAATAATTTGGGCTTTGTAGCAGTGTGCAGCACTGATTCTATTAGGCCATCTATAATAAGCTCCACCAGATTTAAAATTACTAATCATGTTTATCTGTATCTTGACTGGAAAATAATTTGGGCTTTGTAGCAGTGTGCAGCACTGATCCTATTAGGCCATCTATACTAAAGCTTCACCAGATTTAAAATTAATAATAATTTTTAGCTGCATCTAGCCCGGAAAATAATTTTGGGGCTCCGAGATGCGCAAGACACATAAGTGCCTTCTTGTTGCACTACCTGCAGCATGACCCTCATATTGTCAGAATTCGAAGTAATCATGACTACTGGGTTGCCACACTCTTAGATCCCCCAAACTTTTCGATCAACCTTTTCATTTTAATAAAGACCAAAAAAATGGTCATTTTTGAAATTATAAGCATTAGCAGGTTGTTAGAAACTGAAATCAAACAGTTTTCAACTCAAAACTTTATTCTAGGTGATGTTACATTTTCACATAGGACCCCTTGTTCGAAAGGAGCTTCTGAATTCTCTTGTCCATTGAATTTGTCAGGTTTTGGATGGTTTCTGCTTCAATTGTTTTGCATGAGGACAGAATACCCTCCCAGAGCTGTTGCTTAGATGTGAACTGCCTCCCGCCATCATAGACACTCCTTTTAATGATGCTCCAAAGGTTCTGAATGGGGTCAGGGGAGCATGGGGGTCACACCATAAGTTTGTCCCCTTTTATGCCCATATCAGCCAGAGATGCAGATGTTTTATGTGCAGCATGAGATGGTGCATTATCATGCAGAAAAATGATCTTGCTGTGAAATACACGGTTCTTCTTCTTGAACCATGGCAGGAAGTGCTGTTTGAGAAAATCCACATACATTATGGAGTTCATCTTTAGCGCCTTCAGGGATCCTAAAGGGGCCGACAATCTCTCTCCCCATGATTCCAGCCCAAAACATTACTCCACCTCCTCCTTGTTGGCGCTGTAGCCGTGTTTGCGTGGGGTGTCCATCAACCAGCCATCCTCCACTCCATCCATCTGGACCATCGAGCGCTGCACGGCACTCATCCATGAACAAAACAGTTTTGAAATCAGTCTTCATGTAATGTTTGGCCCACTGGAGCCGTTTCTGCTTGTGTGAAGTGGATAGAGGAGGTCGACAGGATGGCGTATGCACAGCTGCAAACCTCTGAAGGACCCTGCATCTTGTTGTTCGGGGGACGTTGGAGGCACAAGCAGCTTCAAAAACTTGTCTGCTGCTATGACAAGGCTTTTTTGCCGCTGCTCTTTCAACCTGACGTAATTGCCTGTAGGAAAGAGTCCTCAATTTGCCCTTATCAGCACGCACACGTGTGTACTGTGAATCAGCTACATACTTCTTGATTGCCAAGACACTTCATCCTGATCATCGCACAATGTTGATTGTAGTCATGCCTTGACCTAAACACTCCACAATTTGTTGCTTCTCAGCAGCCGACACATCCTTTTTCTTTCCCATTTTGGCAGAAAATGTAGGCTGCTTAATAATGTGAGACAACCTTCTTAAGTAGTCTTGCCTTTCATTGGACACACCTGCCAAACTAATTAGCACAGGTGTCTGCAATTGCTTACAGTGATATAAAGAGCCCTGACACACATCACCATCAATGAGTTTAACTGACAAACAAACAAATTCTTCCCTTATCACTCCTAAACACTTTTTGCATAATAATTTGGAACGCAGTGTACATGTGCTTTTCCACAAAACACCAGTGGTTCACGTAGTGAATCTTACAGTTCTAACTTGCCAACCGTGGTCTGTATGGAGTTGTTCAATAAAGGGCCCAAAATTAAGATAACATAGATGCTAGAGGTCTCTATGAATAGGAATTCCTAAGTATTTGATACCCTGTGAGGGCCAGGCAAAGGGAAAGTTGGACTGGATGGAATCCTATATGGATTTGGGGAGGGAGACATCAAGGGCCTCAGACTTCGCTGCATTGATTTTAAAATTTGACCATGCAACAAAGTGATCTATTTCAGCCATAACAGCATGGATGGATATATGTGATTGAGTGATATATACTAGGACATCATCAGCAAATAGAGAGCACTTGTACTCGGTGCCTCCCACCTCAATCCACCTAATATTGGGGTTATGGCGAATTGATGAGAGCAGGTGCTCCGTCACTAGGATGTATAAGAGAGGGGACAGAGGACATCCCTGCCTTGTCCCATTGGTGATTGTGAAAGGTGATGAAAATGTTCTGATGCACCCCCTGGGCCTTGGGACACCCGGAGCCGGACCCTTTTTGGTGGATGCTGGTGGTTGTAGTCTTCGTGGCGGCGACCCGGTTCCGTGGCTCAGGGTGGTCAAACCAGTGGCGGAACTATTTATGTGGTTTTGATGTTTAAATGTCCGACTACGCCACCCGTGGATTGCGGTCAGAGTGAACCGCCGCTGCAGGGCAGACCGCTGAGGCTGGTGTTGTGGGTGCAGCAGAGCGTAGCATAACTCCCCACGGGAGGAGTATAGCCTCAGGGCAGTGTATGCGGAGGATGGGGGTGATGGTGCAGGGCAGCAGCAGTAACGACACGGAGTCAGTGATGCAGTCCAGGGCCTTTACTCACAGTTCTTATTATCCAGACCACGTCTGCAGGTAACGGCTGCCCACGTCGTACTGTGCTCACCAGGTGAGGGGCTCAGACAACTCCCAGATAACTTTGGAGCGCTTCACAGGACCCCCTTTGTGTGTCCTTTGTCTGGCCTTTCTTACCAACCCTTCTGTCCGGCTGCCTCGGGCCTCCTCTTGGTAAACTTGGCGCCAGTTTCCCTGACCCTATGTGGTGCCTTCCTAGCGGGTGTAGCGAGGGGCTGCGCCACATAAAATGTCACAGCCTCCGGTTTCTAGCTGAGGGTCGTTTCCTGCCTCCACTAGTTTCGGGGACCGGTCTCCCCCTTTGTCCTGACCCCTCCACGCAGGTGGATTCGGGCGTGCGGTGGCGACTCGCCCGTCCGCACCCCTGGGATCCCTTCATTCCTCGTTCCTGGAGCCTTCTCCGCTCCTCTTCCTTCCTTCTCCCTCTTCCAGGCCTGGGCCTCTGTTACTAGGCCCGCCTCCGGAGCAGAGCTCATGCAGAGCCCCTGCTCCCTGCCACTTCTGCTCAGACTTCTCTGCACTGAACTAAGATGGTGCCCACCTTTTATACTCCCTTCTCAATGCACCCAGGAACTGCTTCCTCCCTGCTCCTGCACTACAGGGTTCCCCTTCCTCAGTGTTCCCTCCCCCCACTCCAGTCAGGGACAGGGACTGTCGTGCCCATCTCAGGGGCATATTGGTCGCCCTGCCCCACGGCAATGTGGTGTAATGCATGCAGGTGTCGGGTCCTGATCCACACTTCATCCTTACCTGAGAGTGAGATATCACACCTCTGGGTGAGGTGCAATACCTCTGTAGCAACCGACCCCTCAGGGTGCTACAGTTCCATTTATCTTCAGCCTAGGTGACGTATTGTGATACAGGGCTGTGATTTTGGCTATAAAAGGGTCCCCTAGACCCCTACCCCAAGCTTTTTAAGAGAATCATATATGGCGTGCCAGGAGACTCTATGGAATGCTTTCTCAGCATCCAACGAGAGTATCTAATTACAAATTTTTAACTGCATCTAGCCCAGGAAATACTTTGTGCCTAGTAGCAGTGTCTGCTAGTCAGCGGATTATCCCGGCTGTTAAGCAAGCTACACCACCTGTAGTTTAGACACTTAATTTTTTCAAAGGAAATGCTTCGGGACCATGGGATACTCAGTGAAGAGCATCAGGAGGCACCCCAAGGCATAGGGGCTGGGACTGGCAGTAGGATGCCTTGCGGTGGACAGCCGAGCTCGATCCTTATAAAAGCTTTTTAACTGCAGCAGCTTTAGTGGACGCTACTGGAGCTGGAATTACGCGGCTGCTGGCATGAGACTTGCCCTCCAATAGATCCTTGTAAATGGATTTAAAGTGTATTCATTCAAATTAGAGAGACAATTTAAATTAAAAAGCTTAGAGCTGCCTCCACCACAGGGGGGCTCGCTCGACCCACCAGCGGACAGGCACCAGTATTGGGAGAGGGGGGCTGGCCATCAGGGTTCACCGCGGCTCTGGCACAAACCCGGCGACACGGAGGTGGCACGGGCAGGAGCGGACTGGCCGTGTCGGCTTCTCACTTTTTGGATTTTAGAAGGGCATGACATGCCTATATCTGTGTCTCCCCCTCCTTTTACTCCTCCACCTCTTTTATTTTCGCATGACTATATGTACTTGTCACTTTTCCATGTGTTAGTTATGTCTTCTGAGCAGTTTGTCAGCTTTTGGACACCTTTGAAGGTGTTTTCTATGTGTTTCTATGTGTTTTTGTTTGCCTGCCATTGGTTTTAACGGTGTTCGAAGGTGTTCGACGAACAGTTCGACGAACAGTTCGGCGAACACACGGGTGTTTGACGAACCGAACCGAACTCGAACACTACGGGGGTGGCTCAACACTACTGGTAAGCTGCCAATTGACCTGGAGATGGGAGTCCTGACACCTGAGGACACCTCACCAGAAGCAGACTGGGACACAGAATGACAGCAGCAGTACCGAAAAGTACAGGAGAGCGTGGAGCGAAGTCTGTCTCAAGCAAGAGAGAGGCAAGAGAGGAACTACAACCAGCATGCTCCTGCTGCTCCCCTGGCACCTGGAGAGCAGGTCTTGAAGAGGAAGAGACGGCTCCACAAGTTGGATGACCAGTGGGAGAAAGACCCGTACACCGTACTGCCGTCAAGCCATGAAGACCCAAAGGTGTGTGTTATCAGTAAGGATGAAGGAGAGACCACTGTCTCCAGAGACCACCTGAAAAAGTGTCCCGAGCAGCTGCAAAGCACTGATGAAGACCAAGATAGTCCTCAACCCGCAGAGGAAAGGGAAGAAATGGTCAGTACAGTGCTCGGAGAATTTCCCCGGTCGTGGACACAAATCAACAACGCTATAGTGGTACCCGTCCTTACCTTTCTCCAGCCAGCCCCTCAAGGGCCTGCAGAAGAGCAAGTAGTGTTGGAAGAGCAAGTGGCCCCGGAGGCAGAAGATTCCATACCAGCAGCCCAGGAGAATCAACCCTCTGCTAGTAGTGAACCTGCCATGCCCGTGGTGAGCCAAAGAGTACGCAGAAAGTTGCCCAACCTACCCGTAACATCTGCAAACACCTCTAGTGCAGACACGAGCACACCCAGTACACAGGGGGTGGAAACAGGGGACCCAAATAGAGTACCACCAGACAGTGGGTTACGTAGGTCCACCAGGAGCACTAGGGGTCAAATACCAGCTCGCTGGAGAATTTAAAATGTAATATATCTACCTGCATATTGCAAAAGTTAAAATGTTTAATGTCTGTGTTACCTGGTTACTAATTATGTTTTTCTAGTTACCCGACAGGGTTCATGGACTAACAGGTTATGGACAATGAATAACCAGAACTGTACCTTGTACATAGTTGCACCTGATAAGGTGCCCTCTTTTGAAGACGACCACAGAACGCAAAACCCGTGGAGGTGGCTGAAGAAGTGGTCCAACTCGGGATCATCAAAGCCCTGTAGCCACCCAAGGGCCCACGTGGAGGGTTTGGGACGGGTCCCTCAAAGTGCATATTGGGTGACAAGGACACCTGGTTACGGATGATACCGTGACCTATAAAGACTGTAATGTTTGTAATATTCTAATGTACCTTGTTTGTTATTACCTGTTGTGGTTTTGAAAAATGTGTTTAGTCCCGGAGTACTAAAATTCACTAGGGGGGAATGTGGCACCCCAGGTCTGGTCGCCACAGTGGCAGCAATGTCATGTCTGAGAGCAGGTGGGAGGTTCCCTGGTTGGGGACAATTAGCATGCAGCACCTCCTGCCTCAGTCCAGGGAGGGGAGAAACCTGCCCTTTATAAACTGGATCTGGGGCGGGGTTAGTGAGACCAGCCAGAGACAAGTTCCAGACAAGTCGCAGATAGGGACAGGTCAGCAGCAGGCTGAGGAGTCCCTGTAGGCAGAGGAGGAACACGAGGCCAGGAGGGGAGCTAGCAGAGCTTGTCCAGCCTAGAGACTTACAAAGCCGGACACTGGAGTCCGAGGCTGTGAGGGTTATAAGCCCAGCAGCAGAAAACCACCACGCAGGGGACTTCAAGTCCTCTGGCCCAAGGAAGCCCGGAGGCTCAGCCACACGAGAGGGACCACTATTGCCCTGGAGGGGTGAAAAGCACGGAACGCCCGAGTCGCCAGTCATACGGGTGAGAACAACACGGTACACTCAGGGACGTGGGCTACCACTACATTACAGGGAGATAGCCAAGAAAGAGTGAAGTCAGCACGGTAGGCCTACAAACTCCCCCTGACCAGCAGGATTTCCCAGTTGCTCTCAGACTGACCAGGCCTCCATTGTTAACCTGTATTCCGGACGGGCCCTTAATACCACCAACAGTAAAGACCCTGACTTGCATGACAGACTCCGTGTGGTTACTGCTGCTCCCGCACACCATCACCACCAACATCCCTACTTTCTGCCCTGAGGCTATACTCCTCCCGTGGGGAGTTATACTATCCTCTGCTGCACCCACAACACCAGCCTCAGCGGTCTGCTGTGCAGCGGCGGTTCAGTCTGACTGCAATCCACGGGTGGCGTTGTCGGACATTTAATATCACAAAACCCTATAAATAGACTGCCATTTGGGTTGACCACCCTGAGCCACGGACCGGGTCACCGCCACGCGGAGACTACAACCCCCAGCATCCCACAAAAGGCCCGGTTCTGGGTTCCCCACACGGCCCAGGGGGCGCGACAGAGTGATGAAACATAACTTCCTTAAAGTTAGTTTGATGTTTAATGTTCATAGTTGAATTAGAAATCTGTATTACACAATCCTATATTTATTGCTGAAATGTGTTTTCATTGTACATCTTTCTACCTCCTTTTTTACATGTAGCCACACTGAGTTTCTTTTATGGATTCTAATATGAGGCAATTGCTGCATGAGACTTCAGTGAAAATCAGGAGCACAAATTCTGAGATACATAGGGCCTGATTCATGAAGACCAGTGTTGTACACATCATTCTTAATGAAGGAGTGTGCCTAATTCATTTAAGGTTTTGTCCAGGAATTTAACATTGATGGCCTGTCTTTAGGATAGGTTATCAATGTCTGATCGGTGGGGGTGTGACACCCGACACCCCCACCGATCAACACCCCCATGTTGGCGGTGACTGGAACTGCTCAGCTACGGAGCTTCCCAGCACAGCTCCGTTGATGAAATAGTGGCCGTGGCTGGGTACTGCACATCTACCTCCTATTGATTTAAATAAGGCTCAGATATGCAATACCTGGCTGCGGCCACTATACTCTCGGCAAAGCTGTGCAACTCCATAACTGAGCAGTTCCACTTGATGCCAATATCGGAAATAGCTGATCAGCTGGGGTGCTGGGTGTCATACCCCGCCGATCAGACATTTATGACCTATCCTGAGGATAAGCCATCAATATTAAAGTCCCGGAAACTCCTTTAAGAGGCGCATGCCACCAAATAAATTAGTTGCATTCAAAGACTGGAGTACATTTCTGGTGTAAGTTACACTACTAAAGTGGTATAAATTTGAATTAAATAGATGGGTGTGCTCAGCCATGCCTTGTCTCACCCATGCTCCACCCATTTTGGCGGATTTGGTCTTGACTAGTGTGAAAACACCAAAAGTCACAAAGTGTTGAGAGTTGCAAAGAAATTATGTGACAATTGAAGATGTTTTACACCTGTAAACTAGGCTTGACACCTTCATGAATTGTGCCCATAGTCCTTACTGGCCAACATACTGTATAAACTAATTTTACTGAATCCATTGGAGCTACGTGCCTGCCTTACTGTATTCATTTGCCATGCTTCACTTCCAACAGTTTAACTCCTTGAAACAAATTGGAAAATAATGCCCTCAGCAAGAGTCACTGCCCATAGTGAAAGATGCTGTTGACTATATTGCTATTTAAAGCCACCAGACTAAAGTTCTGGAGATTACATGCTGTCTTGTGATAACAATGACATTGCATAACTTCAGTGGAAAATCTTTCACATTTTGTGAAAGAATATTTCTGTTTATGGAAAGTGGCTCTATGATTTGTCTTGGATGGTTTCCAACAGTATAAAGTATTAGTGGGAAACTAAAAAGCAATATATCATTTATATTGGACCTGTCAGCAAGATTGCCCGAGGATGTAAATATAACCAGATGGTAAATTTATCAATCAATGACTTAAAGACGTAGCTGAATATAGGCTGCAACAGGAAATCCTAATCTGTCAACCACCTAAAATTTTGGCACAAAAGACAAGCGCCAAAGTTGTGACGCCTTTCCTTGCTGTAGTATGTATTGCCCCACCGCCTACCTAGCAAACATAACAGCCTGATAAATCTAGAGTTGCCATTTGGTTAAAAAATTCTGGCACAATAAAAGAGTCTGTCGGCCCACACTGACAATATAAACTAAGCTCATAGCATTGTAGGGTAGGGGATATAATCTGTAGAAAAATTACACCGTTCATGTTTGCTGCCGCTGTTCCGTAGAAATTTACTCAAATGTGCTTATTAGGTGCTTAGTGCACCCTTGGTGTGGCCAAGAAGATCAGCCCACCATTCCACCCACTGGTTTTGCAAGTCTTGTCTCCATCCCTGGCTTTGCTGGTTTGCCTGAGCTTCCTTTGCAGATAGCGCTCGCATCATGCAAGCCAGCACTGTGAATCACAAGAGCATGCCAAATCAGGCGGTGCACTGAGTCTTTTGGTTTTACCAAGGGTGCACCAAGATTCTAATTAGCATATTTAATTGAGCAGTAGCAATTAGAGTACTAAATGTGCCATGTTAATTGGAACTATATTCTGTACAAGGGTATGTCCTTAGTTTATGTGGTCAGCTTGGACCGACACACTCCCTTTAAGTATTTTACCGACAAAAGCAAAGTTCAGTTATATTTTTTCCTACAATAAAACAGAGATTGTGAAGTTTCGTTTTCCCTGTTTGAATTCAATGCTAATCCTACTCCAAGCCCTCAAACTCTGTAAGGCCTCGTGCAGACGACCATATTTTCGGTTGAATGCGATTTGGCAAAACATTGGATCACACTGGGACCAATGTTATTTTATGGGGCCGTGCACATGGCCGATTTTTTTTGAAGCGTGATTGATTTGCATCTGATTAGATTGCACTTGGCCATGAAAGTCAATGAGTCCCTGGAAAAAAGTCGGACTGCACTCAGATCCACTATGCTGTAACATCTGGACGCTGCAGGTTTGACGCTGCATAACACGCAGTGTCAAACCCGCAGCGGCTCCTGACCGTGTGCACAGGCCCTTAGGTGATTTTAACATCAAGCTTTTCAGTGTCGGCTTCCGATATACTGTACATCCTTTAGGCCTCTGTCATATACTTATTGGTATACAATTTAACTGTTTTATGAAGTAGTGAAATCTGCTGTCTTATTTTATAAAGTGATATCCAGGAAAAAAATAATATAATCCCACAGTGATTTACAATAGGTTTGTAAAGAAAAATCACACAAATCTCACAAAACCAGCATATGTAAAACACACATAACTTGGATAATATTCTTGGTTGGAACATGTGGCAACCTAATATTTAAAGCAACTAAAATGTCTTGACAATATTGCCAGATCGAGTGAGCGATCATGTGACTGTCAGTATGCAATTTACATACTGGCAGTCACAAGCCGATTAGATTCTCATCTGATTCTCTCAATAGAGCAATGAGAGAAGTGGATTAGAATGTAATTGTTACATGACTGCTAGATTTGCAAATTGTGTAGAATCCTGACAGTGAGTATAATGGACAGCCTCAGGATTTGCCAATCTTCAGTGACGGAGAATGACAACAGAAATTTAGCTTAACCCCTTAAGCCCCGAGGGTGGTTTGCACGTTAAATGACCAGGCCAATTTTTACAATTCTGACCACTGTCACTTTATGAGGTAATTACTCTGGAACGCTTCAACGTAGTCCCCTGATTCTGAGAATGTTTTTTCTTGACATATTGTACTTCATGATAGTGGTAAAATTTCTTCGATATCACTTGCGTTTATTTGTGAAAAAAACGGAAATTTGGCGAAAATTTTGAAAATTTTGCAATTTTCAAAATTTGAATTTTTATGCCCTTAAGTCAGAGAGATATGTCACACAAAAGAGTTAATAAATAACATTTCCCACATGTCTACTTTACATCAGCACAATTTTGGAACCAAAATTTTTTTTTGCTAGGGAGCTATAAGGGTTAAAAGTTGACCAGCGATTTCTCATTTTTCCAACAAAATTTACAAAACCATTTTTTTAGGGACCACATCACATTTGAAGTCACTTTGAGAGGTCTTTATGACAGAAAATACCCAAAACTGACACCATTCTAAAAACTGCACCCCTCAAGGTGCTCAAAACCACATTCAAGAACTTTATTAACCCTTCAGGTGCTTCACAGGAATTTTTGGAATGTGGAAGAAAAAAATGAACATTTAACTTTTTTCACAAAAATGTTACTTTAGACCCAATTTTTTTTCTTTTCACAGGGGTAACAAGAAAAAATGGACCCCAAAATTTGTTGTGCAATTTTCCCTGGGCACGCAGATACCCAATATGTGGGGAAAAAACACTGTTTGGGTGCAAGGCAGGGCTCGGAAGGGAAGGACTTGACTTTTTGATTGTAAAATTTGCTTGAATAATTAGCACTTTTTCATTTTTATGAATCAATTTGTGAAGCACCTGGGGGTTCCAAGTGCTCACTATGCATCTAGATAGGTGCCTTGGGGGGTCTAGTTTCCAAAATGGGGCCACTTGTGGGGGAGCTCCAATGTTTGGGCACACAGGGACTCTCCAAACGCAACATGGCGTCCGCTAACAATTTGAGACGATTTTCCATTCAATTTGTTAGCGGACACCATGTTGCATTTGGAGAGCCCGTGATGTGCCTAAACAGTGGAGCTCCCCCACAAGTGACCCCATTTTGGAAACTATACCCCTCAAGGATTTTATTAAGGTGTATAGTGAACATTTTGAACCCAGAGGTAAGACACAGAATTTGTTTACATTAGGTCATCATATTGAATAAGTTGTCATTAGTCTTGAGCGCAAGTGCTCGCTACTTGAGTTTGCATCGGGTACTCAGGTATGCACCATGTACAGCGTGTGCTCGAGTGACATGCTCGAGTCCCTGCTCCGCATGTTTCACGGTAATTAGACACCCAAAAAAAAACATGCGGGGATCGCTCGTGCATGACATGCAATCCCCGTAAAGTTTTTTTGGCCGCGAAGCATATGGGGCAGAGACTCGAGCATGTCACTCAAATACCCACGATACTCAATGCATACCAGAGCACCCGATGCAAACTCAAGCAGCGAGCACTTGCGCTCAACACTAGTCGCCATATCGTCATCTTTTTTTCTTACTTTTGAAAAAAATCCCAACCCCATCACAACCCTAACCCCAACCCTAACCCCAACCCCAGCCCTAACCCTAGCACAACCCTAACCGTAGCACAACCCTAACCGTAGCACAACCCTAACCGTAGCACAACCCTAACCGTAGCACAACCCTAACCGTAGCACAACCCTAACCCCAAACCCAGCCCTAACCCTAGCCCAATCCTAACCCAAGAGTTTGTTTTTGACGCCGTTCCTCGTGCGGTATAAGTGATTAGACGACTTTATTCTTCGGGTCGGTGTGATTACAGCAATATCAGAATCATATGGGGTTTTTATGACTGACAGCTGTCACACACTAAAAGACGTATTTTTTGTAAAATCTAGTTTTTGCATCGCCATATTTTGAGAGCTATAAATTTTCCAGATTTTGGCAGACAGTCATGTGATGGCTCGTTTTTTGCGGGATGAGTTGACGTTGTTATTGGTGCCATTTTCAGGCACGTGACATTTTTTGATTGCTTTCTATTCCGATTTTTGGGAGGCAGAATAAACAAAAACCAACAATTCAGGAATAGTTTTTTTTTTTTTATTCTGTTCCGCGTGTGGTAAAATTGATAAGGTAGCTTTATTCTTCGGGTCAGTACGTTTACAGCGGTACCACATTTATATCGTTTTTCTATGTTTTGCACTTTTACATAATAAAAGCAATTTTATAGAAAAATTTTTTTTTTAGCATAGCTTTATTTTGAGAGCTATAACTTTTTTATTTTTCGGCTGATGGAGCTGTATGGCAGCTTGTTTTTTGCGGGACGAGATGACGTTTCCAGCGGTACCATTTTCATATTTATATTTGTCTTTTTGATCGCGTGTTATTCCATTTTTTGTTTGGCGGTATGGTGATAAAGCATTGTTTTTTGCTTGTTTTTTTTTTTTTTTTTACCGTGTTCACTGAAGGGGTTAACTAGTGGGACAGTTTTATAGGTCAGGTTGTTCCGGACGCGGCGATACCAAATATGTGTACTTTTATTGGTTTTTTTTTTTTTTTTTATAATAATATTTATTGATGGGTACATTATATTTTTATTTTTGGTGGATTATTTTTTTTATTTTTTTTTTTATATTTTTGCAATTTTTTTTTTTTTCACTTTCTGAAAGTTTATATACTTTTTTACTTTGTCCCACTCTGGGAATTTCACTTTTTTTTCTCTGATCGCCTGCATGGCACAGGAATGCAGCACCATCCCTGTGCTATGCAGGCTGTCAGCGCTGGACAGGGAGAAGATTGTTTGGAGATGCACTGTGCATGTCCAAACAATCTTTCTGCTGTCTGGTGACACGGATGTTGTCATGACGACATCGGGTCGTCATGGCAACACCCGGGAAGCCTTTGCAGACAGCGCTGGAAGCCGGAAGAGGAGGTATCTACGATAACCTCCCCTTGCCCCCGCAATTATGCGATCGATTTCGATCGACTTCGATCGCAGCATCGCGAGGGTTAATGTGCTGGGAGCGGTGCAGGACCGCTCCCTGCACATAGTATCGGGTGTCAGCTGTGACAATCAGCTGACACCCGGCGGCGATCGCGCCCGCACAGCCTGTGTGCGCGCGCGATCGCCATGATGTACTAATACGGGTCTGGCTCTTAAGTCCCAGGGCACAGACGCGTATTAGTACGTCAGATGTTGTTAAGGGGTTAAAGGCGTTTTCCCACAAATGAAAGTTTATTTTAATCAATAGATCTTGGAATAATAATAAGTTCCACAATTGGATGTGTTTAAATAAAATGTTCCTGTGCTGAGATAATCTTATAAATGTTCCCCTGTGTAATGGTCGTGTCTGACCGTGTCCGGAACACGGTCTGATCATACCACATCTCTTGGGGAGAGGAGGAAGAAAAAGAGTATACAGACATTACAGCATGGGATCACCGCTGATTCTTTTTGTGAGGCAAAACATTTCCCTGCCTGTTTTTAAACAATGTTTTACTTCAAAGAAAGAATCAGCGGTGATCCCGTGCTGTAATGTCTGTATACTCTTTTGCTTCCTTCCTGCCCAGGAGCTGTGGTATGATCACACCATGTTCCTGCATGGACAGACACAGCCATTACACAGTACACAGCAGGGGCACATTTATAAGATTATCTCAGCGCAGGAACATTTTATTTAAATACATTCAGTTGTGGAAATTATTATTCTTCAAAGATCTATTGATAAAAATGAAGTTGTGTTTGTGGGAAAACCCCTTTAAGCCCAGAAAACCTCTTTTAGAGCATGTGCACCAGCACGGCTGCTGAGTTTTTCCTGGCGAAGACGCTTCAAGAGAATATTAATCGTCATTTTCCTGAGGCAGTCTACTCTCTTGCGGCGGCACCGAAACCTTCCTTTTTTTGCTGAGAGCGAGCAGCTTCCAAACGAAGCCACCCAAAGAATACAGATGTTCGCCTGGCAAAGACACCGTCTGCACATACCCTTAACGAGTACTCGACCATATATGTGTGACTGTGACCAACCTATGTGCCGTGTCAGTTAGTATTATAGAAACAGAATTAAAAAAAAAAACAACATTTCTGTATGAGTCATACAGAGAATAAAAAAAATAATTCCCTGCATGCTTTACATCTCAGTACAACTTACAAACATGATTTTGCAAGCATGGTGTGTTGTATCTTATACGGAAAGGGAAGGGTTTGACTATACAGTATATGATCTGGCAAACTAAGTTGTGAAAAATTCACTAGCCACCACTTTATCATTTGCAATTAGAGATGAGCGAATCATTTTAAGGCAAATCGATTATACCCTATATTTCCTCAAAACATTTTGATTTGCCAGAGTTGTGCAAATTCAGCAAATTTTTGCAGGATTCAAATGGGCGGGGAAAGGGTTGAAAAATTAAACAAAATGAACACTCACCTCTCGCCATCTGTAATCGCGTCTGTGTAGCTTCCCACCTGGTCTTTCTACCTGGTATGGTCTTCATTCGCAGGCCAAGGTCACTGGTCTTCTTTACACTACAGATCCTGTCATATGCACTCACTAGATCTTGCAACGTAATTGACTCGCCCCCTGGGCCGTGGGGCACTAGGATCCGGGCAATAGGGAAACGGTGGGAGTAGTAGTGGCAACCGGTTCCGTGGCTCAGGGTGGTCAGGCCAGTGGTAGTCCGTTATATGCTGATGTTTATGTCCGACTACGCCACCCGTGGATTGCGGTTATTAGGAACCGCCGCTGCATGCAGACCGCTGGGGCTGATGAGGTGTGCAGCTAGGGTAGTGTGACTCCCCAAGGGAAGAGTGCGGCCCCAGGGCAGTATAGTGGATGGTGGGGGTGATGGTAGTGAGAGTCCCAGTGCTGGTAGTGCTGGAGGAGCAAGGAGCACACAGACAACAGGTTGCAGTCCAGGGTCTTTACTAGAACAGGTAAATTGACCCACAAACAGTCCCGGCTAGGAGGGGACCTGGATGTCTGAGAGCAACGGGGAAATTGGCCCTGGTCAGGGTGAGGGTGTAGGCCTACCGTGCTTTCTGCGCTCCTTCTGGCTATCTCCTCCTGATAGGGTAACAGCCCACATTTCTGAGCTTTCCGTGTATTCTCGCCTGTATGGCCTGAAACGTGGGTTCCTTTCTGCTCCCAGCCTTGTACGGCTTTACTGGTCCCTTCGGTGGTGGCAGGGCCTCCAGGCTTCTTAGGCCAAGGAATATACAGTCCCTTGCGGACTGGTTCTCTGTTGGGGGATGTGGAATCCTTCCAGCCTCAGACACCAAAGTCTGGTAGATTAAGTCTGTTATCTGCCAAGACAGGCTCTCTTCGCCTCTTGTCTCTGGCTTGTGGCTCTCCTCCTGCCACACTTCCTTTTAGGTTACAATGTAACTGTCTGTCCCTGCTCTGCTGAGACACGTCTCAGTCCTGAGACAGGTCATCTGGTTCTCTCTAACCCTGCCCCCAGTACCAGCTTTTATAGGGGCAGCCAGCTCCCCCTACTGGCCTGAGACAGGAGGCATTGCATGCTAATGTTCCCCTGACTAGAGAACCTCCCCCTTGCTCTCAGACACAGCTTTAATTACACTTGTGGCATCCAGGCCAGGGTGACACATAATGACTTTGAGGCCCAATGCACAACATCATGAGAGCCCTAGATAGCCTAGACCTGAAAAAGAAGTATGACAGCATGCAATATAGTAAGCACATAATATTGTTAACATTCTGCACACAAATGTCTCCCCATATTTTTTTGACTAGCTTATAAAATGCCATCATATACCCCAGCACTTTACACACATCATCATCACTGTCCCCATTATGGCTCACAATCTAGACTCTCTAGAATGTAGACTCAGTATGTCTTTATAGTGTGTGGGGAAACCGGGGAACCCAAAGGAAACCCACGCAAGCACGAGAAGAAAATGCAAACTCCTTGAAGATGTTTTCCTTGGTAGGATTTTAACCCAGGACCCCAGCACTCCAAAGCAACAGAGCTAACCACTGAATTACTACGGTATGTGTGTGCCCCTTTACAGCAAAGTGCTCCTTATGCCCTCACATCATCAACATTATCAACACCCCAAACATCATCCGACAGGTGGTGCAAATTAAAAGAAGTTGCTTAATTAATTAGTAGATCTTAGATGAAAAGTTGTGCTAGGGTAACACAACCGTTTTTCTCTCATCCGAGAAAATCTGTTTGATTATGCTGATCATACTTTGATCAGATTCTGATCAAAGTTTGATCAGAGCTTGATCAGAGTGTGATCAGAGTGCCATCCAATTTTCTCAGATGTGGAGAATAAAAGAAAAAAAGTTTCTCCATTTTCTCTGTTCAGCCTGCCCATGAAAATCAGACCTCACTTGGATGTCACCTGAGTGCGGTTCAATTTTTTAAACGGACGCATAGACTTGAATGGCCCAGTGAGTTCCTACTATCGGTGGCAAATTATGCATGCTGTGATTTGTTTCCTCTGACCACTTGGTTCAAGGAAAACAATCAACCATGTGCACAGCTCCATAGAATAACATGGGGATGAGTGCTATCCGTCAAAATGATGGACAGCACTTGTTCGAATTTTAAGGTCGTGTGCACGAGCCCTTAGTGTGAGGACACACAGTTAGATTTTTTTTTAGGATTTTGAGCTAAAAGCAGGTGTGGATCATAAAGGGAGAGAAAGTATAATGGATAAACACTATTGTTCTTCTTTTTTTATAATAGATTCCTTTTTTCATTTGCAATACTTGTCTGAAAAGCTTAACAAAACCTGAACATGTGGCCACACTATGAAAGCAATGTTTTTTTAAGGGCTTTCTCACACGAGAGTATAACACGGCCAACTGCTATGAGATAAAACATTACATAGCACTCACTTAGACCAATGTTATACTATGGGACCGAGTGCAGATCTGTGATTATTTTCTCATGCTGAATCGGTATGAGAAAACAATCAATTGGATCCGAGAATCCTACGAGCAGAGCCAGAGGCACAAGCCCCGCCTGCCACCCTATATAGAAAAAATACCGCTGCACTACTGGACTGGGGTGCTCGAGTAGGGTCCAAACCCGTACTTCAAGTAAGAATAACCTCGGCACTCTAAAGTGCCCAGCACCAGGAACTAGCGACAATACGTTCCTTCAACTGCTAAATGTATAATCCCTGCATAAACACCTGTTTGGGGTTTCAGACCCATTCAGCTAGTGACACTGTGTTCTCCCTCCCTATCTATCTCTGAATATCCACCAGCAATCTGTTACTGATGAATGTCAGATAGATCGAAACATTTAATTTTGATTTTTGGACTGCATTAAAAAAATCTTTCTTATATGAACTTGTGGTTATTCTTACTTGCCACCCTAGATAGACCTCTGGGATGCTGTACGCTGACATGACCCTGGCCTTATGCTGTTATCTGTTCCTATCTGATGTAACTTGGCAATTCAGCTCTCCCTGTTCTCAGTCAACCACATAGATACTGAACCATGTATCCCTAGGAGGGTGAGGCCAACCTCTTATTTTATCATACAGACCTTTGAATTTATTTATTTTACTAATTTATATAGCACCATTAATTCCACGGAGCTTTACAGACATTATGGGTGCTGTCCCCATTGGGGCTCACAATCTAAATTCCATATCAGTATGTCTTTGGAGTGTGGGAGGAAACCAGAGAACCTGGAGGAAACCCACACAAACATGGGGAGAACATACCAACTCCTTGCTGATGTTGTCCTTGGTGGGATTTGAACCCAGGACCCCAGCGCTGCAATGCTTCAGTGCTAACCACTGGACCACCGTGAATCCTCTGCTTCCAGCAAAAGAGTTAAAAGATAGAGATGAGCGAGCACTAAAATGCTCGGGTACTCATTGCTCAGGTGGAGCAAATTGGAATACCCGAGCAATGAGTCCAATGTAAGTCTATGGTAACCTCGAGCATTTTTCAGGCGGGTCCCCCCGACGGTCTGCAGACGGCCTAAAAATTGCCCAAATTAATGGCAACAGTGCTCAAATGACATGAGAACAGCTTAGGGTAGACCCCTGTACCTATTTCTGGCTCCCAGGTCACGGCTGTCAACAATTTTGTCAGAGTTTTACGCCACTTTTACGGACTCACAATAAAACATACAAAAACGAAACCAAAATGGATTTTCCTGGGAAATATGTTAAGGAACATCCTTTCCAGGGTAATGACTTGTATATAATGCAAAATAAATAACCAGAAGCAAAAATACTCCTCCACACCTTGGGCTATGTTCACACGTAGCGTTTTTTATGCGTTTTTGCATTCCTTTCAACCAAGACAAATGCATTCACTGGGAAATGTAATTTTAACATTTTACAACTTTATCTGGCCATGTGGTGTGTGAGACATCATCAGACACATGCATACAGTGCTGAAAAGACATGGGAACAGCATTGGGAAGACCTCTGGAAGCATCTCTAACTCCCAGGTCACAGACTAAGAGTATGCCAATCATAAGTGATCCTTGGCGCATGCGAAGATGTCTCCAGCCATCCACCTGTCGTTGCAGACTTGCAACAATCACCGTCTACGTCCTTGTCCCAGTGCAGCGTTCAGTTGTCCCTACTCCATTTCTTGGAATGCAAGCCCAAGTGTGCAGCCAGCCACCCACCCACAGGCTGCAATATTATACTGCCAAATTTTTGACAGATGCTTGCACTTGAAATGTGGCATTTTAGGCTCGTGGAGGCGGAAGCTGTCCACAATCTTAAAGTGGCAACGACCGGGTGTCCATACTTGGTCCCCAACCGCCACTATTTCTCCCGGTATCGTCTCCGCCTTCCACAAGCATGGATCCCACAACATTACCCATGCACTCCCTAGTGCACTTAATGGGAAGGACCGCCTAACCACAAACACGTGGTCAAGTGAATGTGGACAGGGACAGTACGGAGCCAGTCCACAGCTTTTTTTGCTGAGTTGTATTTCACCACAGCCATATTCTTTAGCTTGGTGAAAGGACTTGGGAAACCATATCTACCCAGCTGTCATTTCTCCCAGGAAGTCCTCTAAAGCTGCTTTCACTTGAAATGTGGCCTTTCAGGCTCCTGGAAGCGGAAGCTTTTGATAACCTCATGCCGGCGGCGGCTGGGTGTCTATACTCGGTCCCCAGCCGCCACTATTTTTCCCGGTATCGTCTCCGCCTTCCACAAGCACGGGTCCCACAACATTAACCGTGCCCTCTCCAGTGCACTTACTGGGAAGGACCGCCTAGCCACGAGCACATGGACAAGTGAATGTGGCCAGGGATGGTACGGAGCCAGTCCACAGCTTTTTTTGCTGAGTTGTATTTCACCACAGCCATATTCTTTAGCTCGGTGAAAGGACTGGTATAAATGGAAACTGTATCTACTCTGGGTATCATTTCTCCCAGGAAACCCTCTAATGCTGCTTGTTGCAGAAGCAATGGCAGCCCGTCCAACATCAACTCGCACTTGTCGGTGGTGCTTTGACACACAAACATCTTTCTTTGCGCATTTAATTTCAGAGTTCATAGTGCTGAGGTGAGGCCATGATAATGATAGAGGCCACCATCTGCTTAGTTTTCTGTTACTTGGAATGCAAGCGCAAATATGCAGCCAGCCACCCACCCACCTACCCACAGGCCGCAATACTAAACTGACAGATTTCTGGGCAGCTGCTTGCACTTGAAATGTGACCTTTTAGGCTCGTAGAGGTGGAAGATTTTCTCAACCTCATGCCTCATGACACGTGTCCATACTCGGCCCCCAGCCGTCACTTTCTCCCGGTGTTGACTCCGCCTTCTACAAGCGCGGGTCCTTGAACATTACTGCTGGTACTTTTCTGTGGGAATTTGCTTGCCTCCTATCCAGCCTGGAATATGTCCAGTAAACTATGGTACGACGCCATGGTATTAGCACTGCCCCCAGTACCAGTAGCGAAGCCACCCCCAATTTCCTTCTCAGGAATTTTATTTGGTAGACTGAGTGGCTGCCCAAATACATTAGTTTCTCACAAAGGAGCTGAAGATAGAGTGGCAGTAGGTGCAAGTTTCTCCAGCCTGTTAGATATTAGAGGGTGAACGGCAGCACATTGGATCAGTGGTTAGCACTGAAGCATTGCAGTGCTGGGATCCTGGGTTCAAATCCCAGCAAGGGCAACATCTGCAAGAACATAGAGTGTCTGGGAACCTTCCCACACACTTTTCTTAGCCAGGACTGCTTCTCGGCAGGGTTGGACAGTCCCACCAGAGAATCCTCTGGTGTGCCCTGGCTTCTACATCAGGAGAGTTCATGATAGCGCTAACTTTGCAGCTGCTATGGGGCTCTTGAGCAGGGGAGAAAGGTGCGCCCTCAGAATCAAATCCTCTGGTAGGCACAATATTTTTTAATCTGAAATAGCTTCTCAGTGGGAGTTGTATTTCACAACAGCCATATTCTTTAGCTCTGTGAAAGGACTGGCATAGAGGGAAATCGTATCTACTCCGGCTGTCATTTCTCCGTCACCAGGTTCCGCCCATTGTCATACACGACAATGCCTGGCTGTATGTTCAGCGGTGAGAGCCACAGATCAGGCTGCTCTGTTACAGCTTTCAACAACTCTGCAGCGCTGGGCAGTTTGTCACCTAAGCATTAAGCATGTTATCTTCAGCACAGCGTGTTGCCGCTTGGCCAAGGCACTGCTACAGTGCTTTCATCTTGTGACTGATGTGGTCATTTCGGAGATGGAAGAGGAGGTGCAGGAGCTGAACAATGTGATTACATTAAGGTTACATTGGCGACTCTGTTTTTTATACTAAAGAAAGATCCTACTGTTTTTTTACGTTATTTTTTAAGACAAATGCATTCACCGGGAAATGCCATTTTTACATTTTACAACCTTATCTGGCAATGTGGTGTGTGACACATCATCAGACACATCCTGTTTCATTTATGATGGAGGGACTCTGAAAGTCACTAAGCCTATTTTTATAGGGCCATCAGGCGGCCCTTACTATTCTTAAAAGGCCAGCTGTCGGGCCTCGCGATTGTTAGAGAACCATCAGCCGGCTATGCTTTGTTGTTTCCATTATTAACGAGTGGGTCTCCTATACTGTTATTGCATATGCAGTGACTGCAAGAGCTGGCAAAAATTCGGACGCAACCCAATACCCCTTTGAAGAGACATAGAGGAGGGTCTCAGTAAAAAAAAATGTTCCCATTATAAAGGAGCGGGTCTTCTATAGTGGTAATACCCATGCTATGACTGCAAGGGCTGCCAAAATTTGGGAAAAACCCCACTAACAATTTAAAGACATATAGAGCAGGGCCACAGTAACAAGTACGACATGCATTAAGTGGATGAACTGGCAAACATTTACCCCTGGGGGATATACATGAACAAACTGTATAATTTTTACGGGCATCATAAACACCCTTAAAAAAATGATGTGAGTGTTGCATCATGGACCACAGTCACCCTGGTGATATGGTGGTGGAGGATGAGGAGAAGGAGGAGGACAAGAGCAAATACCCAAAATTAGGAAACGTATACCCATGTGTGGGTGTGAAGAGGCGCATGGTAATACACCTCCCAAAAAAAGACACTGGATTTGAGTTTATGTTACTCTTGTGGTGTTGAGAAGTCTGGCCCAATCCAGCCCTTGTTCATTTTTATGAGATTCAGCCTGTCAGCATTTTCAGTTGACAGGCTGATGTGATTATCAGTTATAATTCCACCGGCGACACTAAAAACCCGCTCTGATAAAACGCTAGCGGCAGGGCAGCCCAGGACCTCCAAGGTGTAGAGAGCCAGTTCATTCCACGTATCCAGCTAGGATACCCAATAATTATAAGGCACAGAGAAATCACGGAGGATGTTGGTAGGTTCGACAAGGTACTCTCTCAGCATCTTCCCAAACTTTGCACTCCTTGTGAAAGTACCCCGCACCTCAGAGCCTGTGCGATGGGAGGGTCTGAGAAAATTGTCCCAGAACTTTGACAGTGCTCCCCTGCCTCTGCTGAATTGCATTTGTGTGTCTCTCGCCTGTACTACTTGGTTGTCCAATGAACTGTGACCTCTGCCGCCAACATTTTCAGATTCAGAATTTTTTTAATATTTCCGCAACAAGGACCTTCTGGTACTGCCCCATTTTTGTAAACCTGTCCGCATCAGGAATAAGAGATATAAAGTTCTCCTTGTAGTGTGGGTCTAGAAGTGTCACCAACCAGTAATGACTGTCACCCAAAATTTTGAGAACGCAAGGGTCATGGGAAAGGCAGTGTAACATAAACTCAGCCATGCGTGCCAGACTGCTAACAGGCAAGACTTCCGTGTCCTCACCAAGAGGATGACTGACCATGCTCTCCTCCTCCTCTCTATCCTCAGGCCATCCACGCTGAACAGATGGTATGACAGTTGTGCAGGTAGTACCGTCTATAACGCATGAAACTAGCTCCTGTTCTTCCTCCTCCTCCTCTTTCTCATTGTCACCCAGTCCACGTTGGGATGAGATGAGGCTGGACTGTGTATAATCACCCTGTATGGTTCCTTGCTCCATCTCATCGTGCTCTGCCTGCAATGCATTCTCTTTGATTGTGCGGAGAGAGCATTTCAGAAGACAGAGAAGCGGGATGGTGATGCTAATTATGACGTCATCGCAGCTCACCGTCTTGGTGGAGTCCTCAAAGTTTTGGAGGATGGTACATATGTCTGACATCCATGTCCAATCCTGAGGTCTTATGTGTGAAGTCTGAACTGAATACCGACTGCTCTGTTGATGCTGGTACTCAACAACTGCCCTCTTCTGCTCACAAATCCTTCCCAACATCTGAAGTATAGAGTTCCAATGCGTGTGGACATCACATACCAGTCTGTGAGCCAGAAGCTGCAAACGCTGCTGAAACACGGCAAAGGTGGTGGAAGCTGTAGGTGACTTTCTAAAATGGGCACACAGGCAGCGTACTTTAACAAGCAGATCCGGCAGCTCCGAGTAGGATTTGAGAAACCGCTGAACTACGAGGTTAAGCACATGGGCCGGGCATGGTACGTGTGTGAGCTCGCCTCGCCTCAGAGCCGCCACCAGGTTCCGGCCATTGTCACACACGACCATGCCATGCCTGGCGGTGTGAGCCACAGATCTGCCTGCTCTTTCAGAGTTGTCTACAACTCTACAGCATTGTGTGGTTTGTCACCTAAGCATATTAGCTTCAGCACAGCCTGTTGCTGCTTGGAGGAGGCAGTGCTGCAGTGCTTCCAGCTTGTGACTGATGTGGTCATTTCGGAAATGGAGGCTGAAGAGTAGTGTTGAGCCACCCCCGTAGTGTTCCAGTTCGGTTCGGTTTGTCGAACACCCGTATGTTCGCCGAACTGTTCGTGGAGCTGTTCGTCGAACACCTTCGAACACCGTTAAAACCAATGGCAGGCAAACAAAAACACATAGAAATACATAGAAAACACTTTCAAAGGTGTCCAAAAGCTGACAAACTGCTCAGAAGACACAACTAACACATGGAAAAGTGACAAGTACATATAGTCATGCGAAAAGAAAAGAGGTGGAGGAGTAAAAGGATGGGGAGACACAGATATAGGCATGTCATGCCCTTCTAAAACCAAAAAAAGTGCGAAGCTGACACGGCCAGTCCGTTCCTGCCCGTGCGACCTCCTTGTTGCCGGGTTTGTGCCAGAGCTGCGGTGGACCCTGACGGCCAGCCCCCCTCTCCCAATACTGGTGCCTGTCCGCTGGTGGGATGAGCGAGCCCCCCTGTGGTGGAGGCAGGTCTAAGCTTTTTAATTTAAATTGTCTCTCTAATTTGAATGAATACACTTTAAATCCTTTTACAAGGATCTATTGGAGGGCAAGTCTCATGCTAGCAGCCGCGTAATTCCAGCTCCAGTAGCGTCCACTAAAGCTGCTGCAGTTAAAAAGCTTTTATAATGATCGGGCTCGGCGGTCCACCGCAAGGCGTCCTACCGCCAGTCCCAGCCCCTATACCTTGGGGTGCCTCCCCGATGCTCTTCACTGAGTGTCCCGGGGGCCCGAACCATTTCCTTTGAAAAAATTAAGCGTCCAAACTACAGGTGGTGTAGCTTGCTTAACAGGTGGGATTATCCGCTGACTAGCAGACACTGCTACTAGGCACAAAGTATTTCCTGGGCTAGATGCAGTTAAAAATGTGTAATTAGATACTCTCGTTGGATGCTGAGAAAGCACTCCATGGAGTCTCCTGGCACGTCATATATTATTCCCTTAAAAAGCTTGGGGTAGGGGTCTAGGGGACCCTTTTATAGGCAAAATCACGGCCCTGTATCGCAATACGTCACCTAGGCTGAAGATAAATGGAACATTTTCATCACCTTTCATAATCACCAATGGGACAAGGCAGGGATGTCCTCTGTCCCCTCTCTTATACATCCTAGTGACGGAGCACCTGCTCTCATCAATTCGCCATAACCCCAATATTAGGTGGATTGAGGTGGGAGGCACCGAGTACAAGTGCTCTGCATTTGCTGATGATGTCCTAGTATATATCACTCAATCACATATATCCATCCCTGCTGTTATGGCTGAAATAGATCACTTTGTTACATGGTCAAATTTTAAAATCAATGCAGCGAAGTCTGAGGCCCTCGATGTTTCCCTCCCCAAATCCATACAGGATTCCATCCAGTCCAACTTTCCCTTTGCCTGGCCCTCACAGGGTATCAAATACTTATGAATTTCTATTCATAGAGACCTCTCCCATCTATGTTATCTTAATTTTGGGCCCTTTATTGAACAACTCCATACAGACCACGGTTGGCAACTTAGAACTGTAAGATTCACTACGTGAACCACTGGTATTTTGTGGAAAAGCACATGTACACTGTGTTCCAAATTATTATGCAAAAAGTGTTTCGGAGTGATAAGGGAAGAATTTGTTTGTTTGTCAGTTAAACTCATTGATGGTGATATGTGTCAGGGCTCTTTATATCACTGTAAGCAATTGCAGACACCTGTGCTAATTAGTTTGGCAGGTGTGTCCAATGAAAGGCAAGACTACTTAAGAAGGCTGTCCCACATTATTAAGCAGCCTACATTTTCTGCCAAAATGGGAAAGAAAAAGGATGTGTTGGCTGCTGAGAAGCAACAAATTGTGGAGTGTTTAGGTCAAGGCATGACTACAATCAACATTGCCAAGACACTTCATCCTGATTATCGCACAATCAAGAAGTATGTAGCTGATTCACAGTACACACGTGTGTGTGCTGATAAGGGAAAATTGAGGACTCTTTCCTATAGGCAATTACGTCAGGTTAAAGAACAGCAGCAAAAAAGCCTTGTCATAGCAGCAGACAAGTTTTTGAAGCTGCTGGTGCCTCCAACGTCCCCCGAACAACAAGATGCAGAGTCCTTCAGAGGTTTGCAGCTGTGCGTAAGCCATCCTGTTGACCTTTATCCACTTCACACAAGCAGAAACGGCTCCAGTGGGCCAAACAATACATGAAGACTGACTTCAAAACTGTTTTGTTCACCGATGAGTGCCGTGCAACGCTCGATGGTCCAGATGGATGGAGTGGAGGATGGCTGGTTTATGGACACCCCACGCAAACACGGCTACAGCACCAACAAGGAGGAGGTGGAGTAATGTTTTGGGCTGGAATCATGGGGAGAGAGATTGTCGGCCCCTTTAGGATCCCTGAAGGGGTAAAGATGAACTCCATAATGTATGTGGAGTTTCTCAAACAGCACTTCCTGCCATGGTTCAAGAAGAAGAACCGTGTATTCCGCAGCAAGATCATTTTCATGCATGATAATGCACCGTCTCATGCTGCACATAACACATTTGCATCTCTGGCTGATATGGGCATAAAAGGGGACAAACTTATGGTGTGACCCCCATGCTCCCCTGACCTCAGTCCCATTCAGAACCTCTGGAGCATCATCAAAAGGAGTGTCTATGATGGCGGGAGGCAGTTCACATCTAAGCAACAGCTCTGGGAGGGTATTCTGTCCTCATGCAAAACAATTGAAGCAGAAACCATCCAAAACCTGACAAATTCAATGGACGAGAGAGTTCACAAGCTCCTTTCGAACAAGGGGTCCTATGTGCAAATGTAACATCACCTAGAATAAAGTTTTGAGTTGAAAACTGTTTGATTTCAGTTTCTAATAACCTGCTAATGCTTATAATTTCAAAAATGACCATTTTTTTGTTCTTTATTAAAATGAAAAAGTTGATCGAAGAGTGTGGGGGATCTAAGAGTGTGGCAACCCAGTAGTCAGGATTACTTCGAATTCTGACAATCTGAGGGTCATGTTGCAGGTAGTGCAGCAAGAAGGCACTCATGTGTCTTGCGCATCTAGGAGCCCCAAAATTATTTTCCGGGCTATATGCAGCTAAAAATTATTATTAATTTGAAAGCTGGTGGAGCTTAGTATAGATGGCCTAACAGAATCAGTACTGCAAACTGCTACAAAGCCCAAATTATTTTCCAGCCAAGATACAGATAAACATGATTAGTAATTTTAAATCTGGTGGAGTTTAGTATAGATGGCCTAATAGAATCAGTACTGCAAACTGGTACAAAGCCCAAATTATTTTCCAGCCAACATGCAGATAAACATGATTAGTCATTTTAAATCTCTTGGAGCTTAGTATAGATGGCCTAATAGAATCAGTACTGCACACTGCTACAAGGCCCAAATTATTTTCTAGCCAAGATACAGATAAACATGATTAGTAATTTTAAAGCTTAAAACGGTTGGTGAGGTGATTTTAACAAATCATCAAGCTTTTACTCTCCCCAGGATGACACAGGGGTAGAAAAGTCGTTTCGGATCCATGATTTGTTCATCTTTATGAACGTGAGTCTGTCTACATTATCAGTGGAGAGCCGCGTGACCTTATCTGTCAGCACACCACCAGCAGCGCTGAACACACGTTCAGACAGAACGCTGGCTGCAGGGTATGACAAGATCTCCAAGGCGTAAGTGGTGAGCTCCGGCCATTTATCCAGATTGGAAGCCCAAAAAGAGCAAGGGTCCAGTGACATAGTCATGGCTTCAATGTTTACTTGGAGATACTTCTGTACCATCGTCTCTAGGCGTTGACTATGTGTCAGACTTCTTGTCTCCTGTGGCCTTGCAAAGGATGGGCTAAAAAAGTGGTGAAATGATTCTGCAAAATTGATGTTACCAGCAGATACTGTGTTTCTGTTACGGTTTGAGTGCTGAACACTCGACGGTCCCACGGTTGGCAAGTTGGAACTGTGAGATTCACTACGTGCACCTTCTGCATACAACTCCTCCTCCTCTACTTCCTCCACCTCCTCTTGTGCCACCACCTGACTCCGAATTCTGTTTAACATGTGCTCCAGCATGTAAATCACCGGAATAGTCATGCTGATAATGGCATTGTCAGCACTAAACATGTTCGTCGCCATTTCAAAACTGTGCAGAAGGGTGCATAGGTCCCTGATCTGAGACCACTCCTCCAGCGTGATTTGCCCCACCTCTGGATCTCGTTGGCCCAGGCTATACATCAGAACGTATTGCACCAGGGCTTATCGGTGCTGCCACAGTCGCTGCAACATGTGCAGAGTTGAATTCCACCGGGTAGGCACATCGCATTTTATCCGGTGAAGTGGCAGGCCCAACGACTTCTGTAGAGATGTAAGTCACTGAGCTGCGGGATGCGAACGGCGGAAGTGAGCACACAGCGACCGTGCCCTCTGCAGAAGGCCATCTAGTCCGGGATAGTGGGCTAAAAATTGCTGGACAACCAGGTTCAACACGTAAGCCATACAAGGCACGTGTGTGACATTGCCCCGGCGAAGGGCCGCACCCAGGTTTGCAGCATTGTCGCACACGGCCTTCCCTGGTTTCAGGTCCAGTGGAGACAACCATTCATGAACTGGTTCTCCAGAACTGACCACAACTCCTCAGCTGTGTGACTCACATTTCCCAGACATTTCAAAGTAAAAACCGCCTGATGACGTTGAGCCCTGCTGCCAGCATAGTAAGGAGGTGTGCAGGATCCCTTCTGCGCAGTTAGAAAGCTTGTGGCATGACCAGACAGGCTTTGGGTGCAGGTGGAGGACCGAGAGGAGGTTGAGGAGGCAGAAGCAGTGGAGGAACTTTGAGATAAAGAGGATTGACGCACAACTCGTGGTTACGGCAAGACTTGGACAGCAGCCCCTTGTCCCGCTGTCACCATAGTTACCCAGTGCCCAGTCAGCGACATGTAACGCCCCTGTCCATGCCTACTCGTCCAAGTGTCTGTGGTGAAATGCACCCTGTCACACACAGAGTTTCTCAAAGAAGCGGTGATGTTGTGTGCGACATGTTGGTGGAGCGCAGGCACACCTTTCTTTGAGAAGTAGTGCCGACTGGGCATCTGGTGCTGGGGCACTGCGACGGACATAAGGTTTCGAAAATCCTCTGTGTCCACCAGGCGGAAAGGCAGCATTTCTGTAGCCAAGAGCTTGCAAATGTTGAAATTTAACCTCTTAGCTTTCTCATGGCTAGGAGGAAATGGTATTTTACTTGTCCACATCTGAGGGACCGAGGGCTGGCTGTTGTGCTTAGACGGGGTTGAGAAGGGTGTCCCCGGCAAACTGCCGGTCTGAGAGGAAGATGCAGGCGGACATGTTAGGTTACCTTGATCCAAAGGTGGTGCTATCGATGTCGGACAGTGCTGAACACCAGCTGGTTTTTCCACCTCCAAAGAAAATGATGACCTGCCAATCACGCTGGCTGTTGCGGGTAAAGAGGTGGCAGGTCTGCGTCCCAAAACAGGTGTGACTGCTGTCCCCCCAGTCACAGAGGATGAAGAGGCCGCGGACGCACAAGATGTGGCAGACGGTGGTTGGCCCGGCCGGCTAGGCCGCATTGTAGCACTGTGAGCTTCCCACTGCAACTTATGCTTCATATCCATGTGCCGGTTCATGCATGAAGTACTCAAACTATGTATTTTTTGGCCTCTACTTAGCTTTTGCTGACAAATTTTACAGATAACACGAGTTGGGTCATCTTTATCGATCTGAAAAAATGCCCAGGCTATGCAAGGCTTAGCACCCATGCAACATCTCTGTCCAGGAAGGCGCAACCTGACCTCGTCGTCACTAGCATCCTCCTCCACCTCCTCTGCTGACCTCATCTCTTGGCTGACTGTGGGTTGACAGTAAGTGGGATCTCCAACCTCGTCATCATCACCCTGTGTGTTATCACACCCGTCGTCCTCAGAGCCAACCTCTTCCTGCCCTGACAAAAAACTAAAGTTGTCGCTCCAATCAGGTATTTGAGGCTCATCATCATCTTCCTCATTGTCTCCACCAACAGGAGTTACAGTTTGGGAACGAGGGTCTACATTATGGTCAGAACCTTCTGCGTCTGGTCCTGGATCCGACTCATAAAGATTCTGGGCATCAGTGCAGATCATTTCCTCGTCTGGATTCACAGAAGCTCTGGAGCCGACCTCTGATTCCCAGGCTATAGTATGAGTAAACAGCTCTGCAGACTCAACCATCTGTTCTACCCCATACTCAGACTTGCAGCTGGAGACTTGGGAGCTGTGAGGAAGCAAGTGCGATTGGGGTGACACCTCTGAGGACTGGAGTATTTGTGATGTTGAAGTTGAGGTGGAGGAGAGCCCACTTAAAGGAGCACTTGATATCCGTTGAAGCACCTGCTGTTTTTGTGCCTCATCTGGAATTTGTAACGATTGGCGTGGCCATAAGAATGGGATCTTATCACATTGTCCGCTAAAAGAAGTAGACATCTTAGTTTGGCTGGAAGATGGTCTTTCTTCTGCAGATGTTACTGTTGCTTTAACACCTACCCAACGGACACAACCTTTTTTTCCCTTCCCAACACGCCTATTCCCCTTTCCACCAGCAGCAGGCCTTTTTCCACTCATTTTGGTGGTTAACTAATTCACAACTCTGGAGTTGTTTGCAGAAAAAACAATGGATGGGAACCGAGCAGAGCTGAGTGGCCAAACTGTGGTATTAGCCCAAAAGTATTGGCTGGTTTAGATGCAGATAAAAATTATTTGGAATTTGCAACCTGATGGAGGTTAGTATAGATGGACTAATAGAACAAGTCCAACACACTGCTACAAGCCTAAATATTTTTTCAGAGCTCGATGCAGAAAAAAATTATATTGAATTTGCAACCTGATGGAGGTTAGTATAGATGGACTAATAGAACAAGTCCCACACACTGCTAGAAGTCTAAATATTTTTTCAGACCTCGATGCAGAAAAAAATTATATTGAACTTGCAACCTGATGGAGGTTAGTATAGATGGACTAATAGAACAAGTCCCACACACTGCTAGAAGCCGAAATATTTTTTCAAAGCTAGATGGAGAAAAAAATTATATTGAATTTGCAACCTGATGGAGGTTAGTATAGATGGACTAATAGAACAAGTCCCACACACTGCTAGAAGCCTAAATATTTTTTCAGACCTCGATGCAGAAAAAAATTATATTGAACTTGCAACCTGATGGAGGTTAGTATAGATGGACTAATAGAACAAGTCCCACACACTGCTAGAAGCGTAAATATTTTTTCAGACCTCGGTGCAGAAAAAAATTATATTGAACTTGCAACCTGATGGAGGTTAGTATAGATGGACTAATAGAACAAGTCCCACACACTGCTAGAAGCCGAAATATTTTTTCAGAGCTAGATGGAGAAAAATATTATATTGAATTTGCAACCTGATGGAGGTCAGTATAGATGGACTAATAGAACAAGTCCCACATACTGCTAGAAGCCGAAATATTTTTTAAGAGCTCGATGCAGAAAAAAATTATATTGAATTTGCAACCTGATGGAGGTTAGTATAGATGGACTAATAGAACAAGTCCCACACACTGCTAGAAGCCTAAATATTTTTTCAGCGCTCGATGCAGAAAAAAATTATATTGAATTTGCAACCTGGTGGAGGTTAGTATAGATGAACTATTAGAATGATGCTATGCCCAAAAGGCTTTACTTCACTAGGTGCAGTAAACAAATTTGTATTCTATACACAGGTGGTGTAGCTTGCAACACAGATAGGCTACTCCACTGACTAACACACTCTGCAATAGGCCAAAAAGGATTTGCTTTGCTAGATTCAGCCAAATGCTGTGAAAAAAACTTGAACAGCACTGGCACAGACCTGCCTGGCAAAAAGTGATAGGAACTGATGTAACCTAGCCCTGAAAAGGACTGCAATTACAATTAGTCTTTACTCCCAACCTATTTAAGAGCACAGACCTGCCTGATAAAAGTCGTAGGAAATGATGTAACCTAGTCCTTAAAAGGACTGCAATCACAACTCTTCCCTACTCCCAAGCTATCTGTAGATTTGTGCGAAAATTGGCTTGAAATTAACAAAGTATAGCGCACACAGCAACAGCGGTGCCGTCTAACACGCAGCTGCAGCGGTGAGAAAATGGTGGCGACGGGGAAAATGGCTGGGTCTTATAGGGCAAGGACATGTGACATACACTGCCAATGACACATGCACTTGCTTGTGTGAAAAAAAGCAGTTCGCTCCGTGTGTGCGCTGCTGATAGGCTGACAGACTGCACAGCCCCACTGTAAATGCAGGGAAGAGAAAAAAAAATGGAGATCTTCATTATTTCTGCAGAGATCTATCCCCTGCCCCTCCCCCCGCCCCGCTGTACACTCAAACTGCGTATTAACATTCATTTTCAGCATTACTGAGAAAAAATGCAGTTATGATTTTGGTGCACGAACAGTTATCGAACATAACCTCGAACAGCCGAATTTTTTTCAAATCGTTCGTGTTCGCCGAACGGCTCGAACACCGCCCAAAACAGCTCGAATTTGAGATTGGCGAACAGTTCGAGTCGAACACCGCTCATCTCTACTGAAGAGGAGGAGGAGGCTGAGGTGCAGGAGCTGTAGACTGTGGGGGCAACCCTGGTTGACTTAGGGCCCGCAATCCTTGGTGTTGGGAGGACGTGTTCCGTCCCAAGGTCCGACTTGGTCTCGGCTTCCACTATTTTAACCCAGTGTGCCGTCAGCAAGATGTACCGTCCCTGCCCACAAGCACTTGTCCACGTGTCCGTGGTTAGGTGGACTTTCCCGGTAAATGTGTTGTTGAGGGCACGGCTAATGTTTTGGGACACGTGCTTGTGTAATGCGGAGATGGCACACTGGGAGAAATAGTGGCGGTTGGGGGTCGAGTACCGAGGGACGGCCGCCGCCATCCAGTTGCGGATTGCTTCTCTCTCCACGAGCCTAAAAGGAAACATTTCAAGTGCAAGCAGACGTGAAATGTGAGAATTTAGTAGTGTGGCCTGTGGGGCGTTGGCTGCGTCTTTGCGCTTGCGTTCCAAGGATTGGGGTATGGGCAACTGAACGCAGCACTGGGACAAGGGCGTTGATGTGCTTCCTGATGCTGCTACTTGAGAGTGTGCAATGACAGGTGCAGGGCAGGAGGCATCATGGCATGCACCATGGACAAGGGATTGGCTTGCATGCATAACAGCGAAAGAAGCAATGGTGCCTCCTGCAGACACTGTTCCTGGACCCTGGGGTTTGACCCACAAAGTCAGGTGCTTTGCTGCTATGTGCCTGATCATGCTGGTGGTGGTCATGCTGGTCGTTTTGCCACAACCAGACTCGGAAAGATCTAACAGTTGTACTGGCAACTTCCTTCATGTTAGTGTTACAGGAAACGGTTGCCTGCCTTCTTTCTGCGGCCACCACACTGCTTCTTCCTGCCTGTTGGGGTGCTCTGCCTCCCTCCCCCTGTGTGCTGCTGTCCTCGCTCTGCATGTCCTCCTGCCAGGTTGGGTCAGTTATTATATCATCCACCACCTCGTCTTCCACTTCTGCACTCTGGTCATCCTCCTGACTTTCTGGCAATTTGTGTCTCATCAACGTTCACCTCTTGTGACACTTTACCACCCCTGCTTTTGTGTGACTGTGGCTGCTCAAATATTTGGGCATCGCTACATTAGATCTCCTCTTGCCCCGCTTCAAGTGGACCGGGCGAGAGGCCCGAATCTATAAATGGAAAAGTGAACAGCTCTTCGGAGTGTCCAAGTGTGGGATCAGTTGTCTATGGGCACTCGGCATGGTGGGTGGGAGGAAGGAGGTTCAGGGTGATGAATATGCGGTCCAGACTCACAGCTACTGAGACTTGACCGTGTCTAAGACAAGGTGGTAGTGGTGGCTAAGTGACTGGAAGCTTTATCTGCTATCCAACCAATAACCTTTTCACACTGCTGTGTGTTCAATAGTGGTATTCTGCGGTCCCCTATTAATTGGGACAGGATGGTCGAGCGAGAAGATGTGGGTGTTTGTTGTGGCACAATTTTAGCTTGCCCACGGCCTCGTCCTCTACATGCACCATCATCACCATCACATCCAGTTCCCCGTCCCTTGCCACGTGCCTTGCACATTTTAAATGGAGGACAATATCCAAATGACTGAATTTGGAGCGAACTTATATGGGATCCATGTGACGGACAAACCACAGTTTTAAATACCTGGCCTGTAGGTAACTATTTTGAACAGCAATCTGGTGTCAATTGCTTCACTGACACACTGAATTTTTTTTTAATGGAGGTCACAAATGGAAGTAATTTCTGAATAGGTATATGTGATCTGTGTGACGGAGAAAAAACAGTTTTAAATACCATGCCTGTAGGTAACTATTTTGAAATTCAAACTGGTGTCAAAAACTTTGCTGACACACTGAAAGAAAAATTTAATGGAGGTCAGAAATGGCAGTATTTTCTGAAAACGTATATGTGATCCGTGTGACGGAGAAAGCACAGTTTTCAATACCTGGCCAGTAGGTAACTATTTTGAACAGCAAACTGGTGTCAATTGCATTACTGACACACTGAAACAAATTTTTAATGGAAGTTAGAAAAGGCAGTATTTTCTGAAAACGTATGTGTGATCCGTGTGACGGAGAAAAAACTGTTTTAAATACCTGGCCAGTAGATAACAATTTTGAACAGCAATCTGGTGTCAATTGCTTCACTGACACACTGAACATTTTTTTAATGGAGGTCAGAAATGGCAGTATTTTCTGAAAACGTATATGTGAGCCAAGTGATGGAGAAAACACAGTTTTAAATACCTGGCCTGTATGTAACTATTTTGAACAGCAAACTGGTGTCAATTGCTTCACTGACACACTGAAATTTTTTTTAATGAAGGTCAGATATGACACTATTTTCAGCACAATTATATGTGATCTGTGTGACGGACAAACCACAGTTTTAAATAGCTAAATTTTTAGCGCTGTAATATGGAAAGGACCTGGCTGTATTTTGCAGTGCCAACAAGCAAATGATGCAGGAAAATGTGTTCTCTGGATAGCTTTTTAAGCAAATAATGAGGATTAAGATCCTCAAAAAAATTATTCCTGGCCCCTGACACCTGGGCCTATTTCTAGAAATATCTAACAGCAGAAGCAGACAGAACTGGAATGGAGCCTCTTGTGCTGTATGCACTGCAGTCTGCTCTCTACCCTGCCTGCCTGCTTATATACACTGCCTGCCTGATATATCTGCAGATGGATTAGTCCTTAGAAGGACTGTTTGTTGAGATGGATATGTGTCTCTAATATAGTTTTCTACACATACACTAACTGGAAACAAGCAAATCTCTCCCTGGCTCAGCAGCACCTCTCCCTACGCTGTCTGATTCTGGAGTGACTGTGACGAGCATGGCGGCACCAGGTCTGATATAGACCTGATGATGCTGTGTGGCCAGCAAATCTCTGTAATGCCACAACCAACATGGCTACGGCATTACAGTGAGTGGCAGACAATCCCTGTATGTTCATTCGTGCTCTAAAGAGCGCCAAACATGCAGGGAAGAGACCCGAGCTCCCGCCGAGCAACCCCGGAAATTCTCGGCGAGCGCCGAGCATCTTGATCAGTGAGATGCTCGGGCGAGCACCGAGCAGTAATGAGCATGCTCGCTCATCACTATTAAAAGATAAAATTCTCACTACCACCAGCCACCACTAGTGGAGTATCTGAAGCCATAGTGAAAGCTATTACTATCCAGAATGTTATCACTCTACTCTATAGCTTTGTGAAGGAAGACATTTTGAGTTCTGTATAAAAAAAAATTTGCCTCCTATAGCCACTATATTACACTGTCTATTGAAGAATGGATTAATGGGATTGGCACATTATCAATATTTTAACAGATGTGTTGATGTAATTTTGTGACTCTTACTATTGTACAAGTATGACAGGTTCTCCTCCTGCTCTTCCTCTTGTTAGTGCAGTTTTCCTCACAGACTGCACAGATCTCCACTCCATACAATGGCTGCTGGTGGAGGAACATGCGACTAGACTTGTCCAATTGAAAACCTCACATGAAAGAACTGCTTTTCTATTGGAAGAGACTGATTGGCAGGTCTGGTCACATGCTAGGAAGCAAATGGTGCAAAATTTTTAATAAAACTCAGCTGCAAATATGATTTTTAGCTCCAATTGTATGCATTTAAATAAGAAAATAAACTGTCCCCAAAGGTGGACAATCCCTTTAAGGAAAATATATTTGATTCAGCTTTGGGGACCACAAAAAAAAATGTAAAAAAGGATACTATATGGCTAGTAAGGGTATAATAAACATTATTGCCCAGGGGCACATAGAATTCTTAATTCTTCTTTTGTATGTACCTAGAATTATATAAAGGTTGCTAAAGATGGTTAGATGCATGATTACCCATACTTGATAAAACTACTGTAATGTGAAAAATCTATTCATGGCACAGTAGGAATCTGCAATCTTGCTATAACCAACTTATAAAACTGCGAGGAAACTGTAGTGTCTTAATATGAAAGAGAGTTGAGAATGACCAAAATTTTGGTAAGAATTAAAATCAATTTTTAATTCTGAATATATTAGCTACTGTAAGAGTTACAGTACGTACAACTCATATATCGTGCATAGCCTCTGCCACCTGAACCTCTTTCTGATTGACCCATATTATTTCTTTCATCTTAGTTTTAAGAATAGAAGTGGATTTTTACACAAGTGAAGCTAAACATAGACTTCTCATTTGTTATCCTTGTCATTCACAATGTCATTGACCCATTGTCACCTCCAAGACTTTCCTTGAAAAGTAAATTTCATCCATCCAACGAAGAGCAAACATCCTGGGTCACAATTCTCCATGTGCACATAGGGTGAGAAACATGCTTGCTTCCGTTGATCCACACAAAAATCCACCCTCAATGCATTTCAACACCCTGTTAAGTAATGATGACATAGATAGGGGTAATTGTCTTCTATAAAAAGGCACTGCTGAAGGGTTGAGGAGCTTCCCCATCACTTGGTATAGTTAAGTTCCTATATCTAAAGTGTGGTCTGAACCCAACAGGAATGGGGACTTGGAGAAATATGGGGCTAGCAACATGCTCCCTTATAGCATTGCTAAGCCAGTTTAGTGTGCAAGGTGAGTGCATTGTAATGTAGGCTCTTCTTATTTTAGGGAAAAATATAGATTGCTGTGCTAATTTTATATCAAAACTTCTGGCCAATACAGAGGGGCTTGTTGGTGTCCCCACTGGCACTCATCATCTTGGGCACATGCCCTCTCCGTAAGATCTGTTTTTTTTTCCAAAAAGATTTTTATGCTTGGTTAACTGTTCAAAATGATTCTTTATTTTTTTTTTAATTTATTTTAAAGCAGGTATGATGTCATCTGACCTTTTGACAGAACAGATGTCTGGTAAGGATCCCCTTTTATTTTAGAGCTTGGACAAAAATGCAAAAAAAAGTTAATGATAGAGTTGAGCAAATCTCTCCAAAATTTGATAGGGACAGATTTCCTCTCTTCAAGGGTGAACTGAATCATCTAGGAATGGGCTAATTTTTTTTATCATCACCTCTTTAGAGCCATTCCTGCTGCCGACGAACCATTGATTAGCTCTTCTATCTTCTTTCTTCTATTATCTTCTGGGTAGGTCTCCCATAGGCCGAAATAGGTCACAATTCCCTTCTTTGAGGTGTGTTGTCCAACATGCTGTCACATGAGGTTTGAAGCTTGATTCTGATGTGGGGCTTAGAGAATGGGAGACCCTACAAAATGGAAGATAGAAGAAAAAAGATAGAAGATAGATTGGCTCATTTCTAGTTATTGATCATCATAATTTTTTCCAAGTATATTTAATGTGCAGATAAAAAATTAATCTTCATTTGAATGGCGATTAATTCACCAAGTTTGCCAAACTCAAATGATCGTCTCATATTTGAAACTGGAAGCCCGTCCTGTAGCTCTTATTGACATTCCTAACTATGGCAAATATCTGCTTTGTGTGCTCAACAGAACTGATTCAACAAAACATAATTAGAAGTATACAGAACACTTGGGTTCACACAACTTTATGCTGACAAAATAAGTGTTTACCGTGAAGATAACAGATTATGGTTTATTGACATGGTACTTTCACCAGTCACTCACTTATTACTCAGGAATTGCAATTCTTTATTGATATTGAAATAGAACATAGCGTGAATTCTAGAAAGTCACCTTTTTCTTCAAAAATTAAATCCAAAAATATATGAAATAAACTTCAGTTGGAAAGATAATTTAATACTCTGTCCATGGTAATGTCCAAGCTTCCATTAATAATGAGGTCATGACAACTAGATCAGATCCATTCTACCAACTGTACAACCAAAAAAAAACAGTTTAGGTATTTTTTAATGGCAAAAATAGGTATTGCATATTCTAGCCATCAATAATACTGAAAAGCCTGATGAACCCTCTGAACACAATGTTATTAATGTTATTTCAGGATTTCAAATGTCACCTAGAGCAGTGAATATGTTACTTTGAAAAACAATACTCATCATTTAAATACCTTACTGCTCCAAAAGTGCTACTCTGGATATCTATACTAGTCTCTATTGACTTCCTGGAGCAATCATGTCCTGTACATTATTCATGTAACCGCTGCAGCCAATCACTGACCTCAGTGGTCACATTCTGTACTTTCTGGCAACCTCACTGAAGCCAGTGATTGGCTGCAATGATCATGGGAATGATGTACAACAAGAGATTCATGCAAAAAGTAAGCATAAAGACCAACCTCTATTCCTATTGTCAAAAGTAAATATAAATTGGAAAGGGTATTGGGAAAGAAAAAGGTGTGTGAATAAAATATAGCTTTTATTAATATAATTAAAAAAACTCTTGTTTTATAAAAATTATTTATAAATGAATATTCATACATCAAAAGATGTATATAGGGCTACTGTTGTATAATTTTAAGCAGTTCAAGCCCACAAGTTTCTTATTTTAAATGTGAGGACACAAAAATAAATTGTCCTCAGCCGATGTCCCTATAATTGTTGGCTGGGTATTATGAGTTGATATCTGAAGTATCCCAACTCTCTCTGTCAAATAATTTAATTATTATAAGTTCCATATATAAGATACCATAGGAATGTGAGGGATAATAATTTATTCTCCACTAGTGAGCCTCTTATGGCTTCTTATATTTTCTGCACTGTTAGTAAATTATTAACAGTATTAATAGGGAGATAAAATGTTATGCTTGTGCGATCTCACTGCTATAGATGACATAAAAGAAAGAGCTATATGGCTGAACTTGCATCTACGAGCTAAGCACTAGTCTAATGTGGGTAATATATGCGGTTAATACCGCTGATCTTTCAAATCATACCCATAAAGATAAGAGTGCTCTATCTCTCCCACAGCATATGTATGCTAACTGTGTGCGAGTGATCTGCTTGCAGTCACTGTTATTTATTACAGAGATTAAGCATGCGGTTAACTGCCAGTTTGTATCATTAGCTAAAGCACGTGGAGATCAAAGCACCCTATCTCCCCCACAGCGTTCTCACTCAAGTCGCGTGCAGGTGATCTGCACGCGATCAAAGCCGCTTTATATATTAAGCCGGCGGAGCTAAGGGCCCTTAGAAAAAGCCGGTAATCACGGCGAAACGCGCGTCAGGGACGTTTATTCTTATATTCAAAATGTGGTGACACACTTCAAGATCCATATACCACTCTCTGTCATGCTATGTGCCGTCGCTATCTCAAACTCTTACTCTGCCGGCTTAATATATAAAGCTGCTTTGATCGCGTGCAGATCACCTGCACGCAACTTGAGTGAGAACGCTGTGGGGGAGATAGGGTGCTTTGATCTCCACGTGCTTTAGCTAATGATACAAACTGGCAGTTAACCGCATGCTTAATCTCTGTAATAAATAACAGTGACTGCAAGCAGATCACTCGCACACAGTTAGCATACATATGCTGTGGGAGAGATAGAGCACTCTTATCTTTATGGGTATGATTTGAAAGATCAGCGGTATTAACCGCATATATTACCCACATTAGACTAGTGCTTAGCTCGTAGATGCAAGTTCAGCCATATAGCTGTTTCTTTTATGTCATCTATAGCAGTGAGATCGCACAAGCATAACATTTTATCTCCCTATTAATACTGTTAATAATTTACTAACAGTGCAGAAAATATAAGAAGCCATAAGAGGCTCACTAGTGGAGAATAAATTATTATCCCTCACATTCCTACGGTATCTTATATATGGAACTTATAATAATTAAATTATTTGACAGAGAGAGTTGGGATACTTCAGATATCAACTTATAATACCCAGCCAACAATTATAGGGACATCGGCTGTGAACAATTTATTTTTGTGTCCTCACATTTAAAATAAGAAACTTGTGGGCTTGAACTGCTTAAAATTATACAACAGTAGCCCTATATACATCTTTTGATGTATGAATATTCATTTATAAATAATTTTTATAAAACAAGAGTTTTTTTTAATTATATTAATAAAAGCTAAATTTTATTCACACACCTTTTTCTTTTCCAATACCCTTTCCAATTTATATTAGCTATTTGAATCAGTGGTGACCACTAGTGTGAATTTTGTCCATTATCCTAATCAGTATTCAAGTAATTTATTGTCAAAAGTATCTGGCTGAAGTGAGATGCACCCAAATATCAATAGATAAAACAAGAAGAAAAAGAAATGGTGCTACAAAATATCTCACACTTATATACACCTTTATTAAATATAAAATTACACAATAATTTTGTTAAAAAACACAGTAAGTCAATGGAGGGTTAACAACAAACCCCCCAAGGTTGTAAATAGTATATCATGGGTGTAACCCTGTGCCTATTGCAGTGCATTTCCTGGTTGTAACTAAATACATTTATAAAAAGAGTATAGGGTACAAATTTGTACAACAATGATGTGGAGCACTGTGAGGTGTGTAGCCCTGTGCCCCAAAACATGCTTCACCCAGCTTCTTCAGGGGGCATTAAGGAAGTAAGCAAAGACTGACAGGTCCCACAGTGCTGGTTTGGTAGAAAATTGAAGAAGTTAGAGAATATACAGTGAAGGAAATAAGTATTTGATCCCTTGCTGTTTTTGTAAGTTTGCCCACTAACAAAGACATGAACAGCCTATACTTTTAAGGGTAGGCTAATTTTAACATTGAGAGATAGAATATCCCCAAAAAAATCAAGAAAATCACATTGTTTAAATTAGATAAATTTATTTGCATTTTGCAGTGAGAAATAAGTATTTCACTGTATATATATTTTTTTTTATGTGACCAATATCTTGCTTTTGACTTAATTTTATACATCCAAAAAAAAACTTTTTAAAAATGTAGTCTGATTAGCATTATATTAAGAGTAGAGGTTTGGGTAGTATATTACATCTTACATAAGCTATCAGTCTTTGTTGAAGGTTGAAAAAATGTTCAATCAACTAATGAATTCCTTTTTCCTTCTGTAGTCACACAAGTGAGTTTCATTGGAACTCCAGCTCCAGTAATGAGAAGTAAGTGCATAATATCCCAATAAGAATGTTAAAATTTGATAGAACTAAATATACACTTTCAAAATGAAGCAACCACTAACTTCTAAATTTTCTGTTTTTGAAAGATCTGTACAGTAGAATTATTTTGCCACAATTCGCAAGTAGTCTAAGTGGCCTGAAAAGATGTGTATAACACTCTTCTGTCTCCTAGGACTGTATCCAATCCCTTTCAAGCTCCTTAAATCTTTCCCAACATATGTCGTACAGTTACGTCATATACCAGGTCCTTGACTTTAATGCAGGTTCGCAAGCCAAGCCAACATCTTTCCCAGCAGATGATGGCTGTTTTACTCAGTCATCAGCTGCCTCTAAAAGCCGTTGGCGGAGTGGTGTTTCGCCAGCACCATTGTCAATTTTTGACAGCAGCATTTAATGGGTGTGACATTCTATGCTCCCATCGGCGCGCCTCTGACGTGATCGCGGGGCACCGATGGGTTGCCATGACAGCCGGGGTTCAACTGAAGATAGAAAGTGAAAAAAATATTTTTTAAAAATCTGAAAAAAAATTAAAAAAACATAAAACTTCAAATCACCCCCCTTTGCCTCCATTATAAACAAAGAAGAAAAAAAAAACACATATTTGATATCGCTAAGTCCGTAAAAGTCTGATCTATCAAAATCTAAAATAAATTAATCTGATTGGTAAACCGCACAATGAGAAAAATAATCAAAATGCTACAATTATGGCTTTTCGACTGCTGCAACACTGCAGGAATATGCAATGAATTTATCAAAACATCGTATCTACCCCAAAATGGAATCAATAAAAACATCAGCTCAGTGCATAAAATATAAGCCCTAAAACATCCCCATCAACCAAAAATTTAAAAGGTTTCAGATCTTGAAAAATGGTGACATGAGAATTTTTTTTTTTCAAAATTTGCAAATTTATTTTCCCCACTTAAAAAGAAACTATACATGTTTGGTATGTGTATAATTGTACTGACCTGGAGAATAATATTTCTAGGTCAGTTTTTTCCATATTGGAAACATAGTAAATAAAAAACCTAAAAAATAAATGTGGAATTGCACTTTTTTTTGTCAATATTGACACAATTGGAATTTTTCCCTGCTTTCCAGTGCATCGCATGACAAAATGAATGGTGACATTCAAAAATACAACTCATCCCACCAAAACAAGCCCCCATATGGTTATTTAGACAGAAAAATAAAAAAGTTATGGCTCTTGAAAGAAAGGGAGAAAAAAAAACAAAAACAAAAAAATTGAAAATTGCCCGGTCATGATGGGGTGGCAAGGTTATTCTCATGATATCAATCATAGCTCAAAGATTTAAAATAAAGTTGTGAAATGTAATCAGTTTTCCAAAAAGTGCTCCAGTCACTGCTCCAGATATCACCACCTCACCAGTCATGGTTTTTCTCATTAAAGGGATTTTCCAGGCTTGGAACAAAAGTCTGCAGTCATTTTATAAAATTACCATGATTCCACAGCCTGTAGTGATAAAGAGTGACTGTAGATTTTTTTCCCAAACCTGGACTACCCCCAGGCCCAGACTGGTAATCTGCCAAGGAGGGCAGATTCCCGGTGGGCCGGCGGTTCTGAACTACAAAGTGGGCCACCGGCCCATCAAACCATCTTAATGAAGGCATTGTGTGCGTGCACACGCTTTGACAAGGGTCGTGGCCTCAGCCACGCGCACACTCTGACAAGGGCCACGGCCTCAGCCGCGTGCACGCTCAGACAAAAGCCGGATCACTGGACCACAAGCACTCACTGACATGGGCTGGATCCCTGGGCCGCATGCAAACACCGACAAGGACCGGATCCTTAGGCTAAGCACACACTCTGACAAGGGCCGTGGCGGCCCTTGTCAGAGCGTTCACATGTCAGCGCATGTGTACCGCAGCGGAGGCGCTTGTCAGAGGCAGAGCCTGCAAGCATGAGAGCACGCACACAGGGCCTTCATTCAGAAGTTTGAAAGGACCACCACGGTGTGCACAGGGCTCGTTGCATTTAACTCGACTCACCAATCTCAAGGATCCGCTTCTCTGCACACCTGGAGCTCTTCATCCTCCCCCATCTCAGGGATCTGGGTGAGTACCAATATGAAAACTTATTTAATGTATATACAGCAGTCGCAGTATCATCTATATAATGTATATTGACTGCTGTATATACAATATATAGGTGATACTGCTACTGCTGTTTATATATTATGTAGGTGATACTGTGATTATATACAGCAGTTGCAGTATCACCTATATATTGTAAATGCAGCAGTCTATATACATTATATTGGTAATACTGTGACTGCTGTATATACAATATATAAGTGATACAGCCACTGTGTATAGCTGCAGTATCACCTATATAATGTATATACAGCAGTTTCTTTGTGACATATATTCAGCAGTCATGGTGTCTCCTATATGATATATAGTATATAGTATAATGCGGTCTTAATTATAATGTAGAGTTGTGCTTATATAGTATAAAGTGTAGAGATATTTATATAGTATGGTGCTGTGTATATACTGTAGTATACAGTGTGGAATCCTCACTATATACACTGGCACATCTCTACACTATATACTATATAGTAGATACAGAGCTCCACTCTATATTTTTTGCACAGTATATATTTATATGTATATAATTGATTGTAGTATATACTGTGGAGATATGTATACGTCTCCTGTCCTATATACATGGTGTAATTCTCAGTATCTTATGTATGTATGTGTATACATGCATATACTGTATATACACACACACTGAATGTTGGGTACAAATGTATATATACACTGCACAGTACCACTTCTCCTGTCCTGTATCTACACTGTACAGTACCACCTCTCCTGTCCTGTATATACGCTGTACAGTTCCACTCCTCCTGCCCTGTATATATACACTGCACAGTACCAGTTCTACTGTCCTGTATATATACACGGCACAGTACCACTTCTCCTGTCTTGTATATATACACTGCACAGTACCACTTCTGTCCTGTATATATACACTGCACAGTACCACTCCTCCTGTCCTCGATATATACACTGCACAGTACCAACTCTCCTCCTGTATATACACACTGCCCAGTACCACTTCTGTCCTGTATATATACATTGCCCAGTACCAAATCTGTCCAGTATATATACACTGCACACTACCACTTCTCCTGTCCCATATATATACACTGCACAGTACCACTTCTCTTGCCCTGTATATATACACTGCCCAGTAAAACTTATATCCTATATATACACACTGCCCAGTACAACTTCTGTCCTGTATACAGTATATACACTGCACAGTACCACTCCTTCTGTCCTGTATATATTAACTGCACAGTACCTCTTCTCCCCTCCTGTATATATACACTGCACAGTACCACTTCTCCTCTCCTGTATATAGAGTGGTGGCCAAAAGTTTTGGCACCCCTGCAATTCTGTCAGATAATACTCAGTTTCTTCCTGAAAATGATTGCAATCACAAATTCTTTGGTATTATTATCTTCATTTAATTTGTCTTCAATGAAAAAACACAAAAAGAATTGTCCTAAAGCCAAATTGGATATAATTCCACACCAAACCTAAAAAAGGGGGTGGACAAAAGTATTGGTACTGTTTGAAAAATCATGTGATGCTTCTCTAATTTGTGTAATTAACAGCACCTGTAACTTACCTGTGGCACCTAACAGGTGTTGGCAATAACTAAATCACACTTGCAGCCAGTTAACATGGATTAAAGTTGACTCAACCTCTGTCCTGTGTCCTTGTGCGTACCACATTGAGCATGGAGAAAAGAAAGAAGACCAAAGAACTGTCTGAGGACTTGAGAAACCAAATTGTGAGGAAGCATGAGCAATCTCAAGGCTACAAGACCATCTCCAAAGACCTGAATGTTCCTGTGTCTTCCGTGCGCAGTGTCATCAAGAAGTTTAAAGCCCATGGCACTGTGGCTAACCTCCCTAGATGTGGACGGAAAAGAAAAATTGACGAGAGATTTCAACGCAAGATTGTGCGGATGGTGGATAAAGAACCTCGACTAACATCCAAACAAGTTCAAGCTGCCCTGCAGTCCGAGGGTACAACAGTGTCAACCCGTACTATCAGTCGGCGTCTGAATGAAAAGGGACTGTATGGTAGGATACCCAGGAAGACCCCACTTCTTACCCCGAGACATAAAAAAGCCAGGCTGGAGTTTGCCAAAACTTACCTGAGAAAGCCTAAAACGTTTTGGAAGAATGTTCTCTGGTCAGATGAGACAAAAGTAGAGCTTTTGGGGAAAAAGCATCAACATAGAGTGTAAAGGAAAAAAAAAGAGCCATTCAAAGAAAAGAACACGGTCTCTACAGTCAAACATGGCGGAGGTTCCCTGATGTTTTGGGGTTGCTTTGCTGCCTCTGGCACTGGACTGTTTGACCGTGTACATGGCATTATGAAGTCTGAAGTCTACCAACAAATTTTGCAGCATAATCTAGGGCCCAGTGTGAGAAAGCTGGGTCTCCCTCAGAGGACATGGGTCTTCCAGCAGGACAATGACCCAAAACACACTTCTAAAAGCACTATAAAATGGTTTGAGAGAAAGCACTGGAGACTTCTAAGGTGGCCAGCAATGAGTCCAGACCTGAATCCCATAGAACACCTGTGGAGAGATCTCAAAATGGCAGTTTGGAGAAGGCACCCTTCAAATATCAGGGACCTGGAGCAGTTTGCCAAAGAAGAATGGTCTACAATTCCAGCAGAGCATTGTAAGAAACTCATTGATGGTTACCGGAAGCGGTTGTTCGCAGTTATTTTGGCTAAAGGTTGTGCAACCAAGTATTAGGCTGAGGGTGCCAATACTTTTGTCTGGCCCATTTTTGGAGTTTTGTGTGAAATGATCAATGATTTGATTTTTGCTTCATTCTCTTTTGTGTTTTTTCCTTGGAAGCAAATTAAATGAAGAGAATAATACCAAAGAATTTGTCTTATATGTCTTATATTCTAGGTTCTTCAAAGTAGCCACCTTTTGCTTTGATGACTGCTTTGCACACTCTTGGCATTCTCTTGATGAGCTTCAAGAGGTAGTCACCGGAAATGGTCTTCCAACAATCTTGAAGGAGTTCCCAGAGATGCTTAGCACTTGTTGGCCCTTTTGCCTTCACTCTGCGGTCCACCTCACCCCAAACCATCTCGATTGGGATCAGGTCTGGTGACTGTGGAGGCCAGGTCATCTGGCGTAGCACCCCATCACTCTCCTTCTTGGTCAAATAGCCCTTGCACAGCCTGGAGGTGTGTTTGGGGTCATTGTCCTGTTGAAAAATAAATGATGGTCCAACTAAACGCAAACCGGATGGAATAGCATGCTGCTGCAAGAAGCTGTGGTAGCCATGCTGGTTCAGTATGCCTTCAATTTTGAATAAATCCCCAACAGTGTCACCAGCAAAGCACCCCCACGCCATCATACCTCCTCCTCCATGCCTCACGGTGGGAACCAGGCATGTAGAGTCCATCCGTTCACCTTTTCTGAATCGCACAAAGACACGGTGGTTGGAACCAAAGATCTCAAATTTGGACTCATCAGACCAAAGCACAGATTTCCACTGGTCTAATGTCCATTCATTGTGTTCTTTAGCCCAAACAAGTCTCTTCTGCTTGTTGCCTGTCCTTAGCAGTGGTTTCCTAGCAGCTATTTTACCATGACGGCCTGCTGCACAAAGTCTCCTCTTAACAGTTGTTGTAGAGATGTGTCTGCTGCTAGAACTCTGTGTGGCACTGACCTGGTATCTAATCTGAACTGCTGTTAACCTACGATTTCTGAGGCTGGTGACATGGATAAACTTATCCTCAGAAGCAGAGATGACTCTTGGTCTTCCTTTCCTGGGGCGGTCCTCATGTGAGCCAGTTTCTTTGTAGCGCTTGTTGGTTTTTGCAACTGTACTTGGGGACACTTTCAAAGTTTTCCCAATTTTTCGCACTGACTGACTTTCATTTCTTAAAGTAATGATGGCCACTCATTTTTCTTTACTTAGTTGTTTTTTTCATGCCATAATACAAATTCTAACAGTCTATTCAGTAGGACTATCAGCTGTGTATCCACCAGACTTCTGCACAACAAAACTGATCGTCCCAATCCCATTTATAAGGCAATAAATCCCGCTTATTAAACCTGACAGGGCACACCTGTGAAGTGAAAAACATTTCAGGTGACTACCTCTTGAAGCTCATCAAGAGAATGCCAAGAGTGTGCAAAGCAGTCATCAAAGCAAAAGGTGGCTACTTTGAAGAACCTAGAATATAAGACATATTTTCAGTTGTTTTACACTTTTTTTATTAAGTATATAATTCCACATGTGTTAATTCATAGTTTTGATGCCTTCAGTGTGAATGTACAATTTTCATAGTCATGAAAATACAAAAAAATCTTTAAATGAGAAGGTGTGTCCAAACTTTTGGTCTGTACTGTATATACACTGCACTGTACCTCTTCTCCTGCATATATAAACTGCACAGTACCACTTCTCCTGCCGTGTATATACACACTTTACCATACCACTTCTTCTGTATATATACACTGCACAGTACCACTTATCCTGCCCTTTATTCACACTGTACAGTACCACTTCTCCTGTATATATACACTGCAAAGTACCACTTCTCCTTTCCTGTATATATACACTGCACATTACCACTTCTCCTCTCCTGTATACATACACTGCACAGTACCACTTCTCCTGTCCTGTATATACACAATGCACAGTGCCATTTCTCCTGTATATTTACACTGCACAGTACTACTTCTACTGTATGTATACACTGCACAGTGCCACTTCTCCTGAATATATACACTGCACAGCACCACTTCTCATGTCCTGTATATATACACTGCACAGTACCACTTCTCCTGTATATATACACTGCACAGTACCACTTCTCCTGTCCTGTATATATACACTGCACAGTACCACTTCCCTTGTATTTTTACAGTGCACAGTACTACTTCTACTCTATATATACACTGCACAGTACCACTTCTCATGCCCTGTATATATACACTGCCCAGTACCACTTCTGTCCTGTATATATTCACTGCCCAGTATATATACACTGCACAGTACCACTTCTCCTGCCCTGTATACACACACTGCACAGTACCACTTCTCCTGTATATTTACACTGCACAGTACCACTTATCCTGTATATATACACTGCACAGTACCACTTCTCCTGCCCGGTATATACTCACTGCACAGTACCACTTCTCCCTCCTGCCCTGTATATACACACTGCACAGTACCACTTCTCCTGTATATATACACTGCCCAGCAGTGTCAGACTGGGGTGTCTGGAGCCCACAGGAGAAATTGATCCTAAGGGCCCACCCTACAGCAATATGCAAATACCTGTTAGCTGATATCCCCGTTATAGTGGAGCATCGACAATAAATCACAAGTGGGTCCTGCACATATATTGTGAACATGCTATAACTGGGATCAGTGGTCAAATCGCACATGAGCTCCAGTCTAATGGGGATAAAAGCTCCTCATTCTACCAATCGGTGCAGGTCCCAGCATTCAGACCCCCACTAATCAATAATTTATCACTTATCCTGTGGAGAGGTGATTACTTGTTTTCCCCTGAGAACCCCTGTAAGTGCATCTTGTTCCAAGTATTTAATCACTAATGGAAATAAAGAATCTTCTCCTAATTAATATCAGAGAGAACAAATGACCGCCATACACAACACAATCCACTATACCAGCACCAATAATACCACATACAAGGGAGAAATACTGCCACACCATGACTGGGCTACATATTATCACCACAGAGTGACCGAATAATACTACATACAAGGGAGAAATACCACCACACCATGACCAGACCTCATATTACCACCACATAATGACTGAATAATACCTGTAGCGCCGGCGTCCCTGCCCTCTGCTAGGCAGGGAAGCTGTTCCCCTCACCTCCCTGCTCCGTGCCCGGCGTCTTCCTCCCGCTCTGCTGGCAGCGCGCGCTCCTTCCCGGCCACTGTGCTTAGGGCGCGCGCGCGCGCTCTCCCTCCCTCTTAAAGGGGCCGCGCGCGCCGTCCTAAGGAGTCCCTGGCCAATGGCCGGAGGACTTCACCATATATAGGCACCTCCTCCAAAATGGAGGTGCCCGAGCAATGTTGTTGCACTGTTCTACTCTGCTTCAGCCCTCAGGTCCCGTTGCCAGTTACCTGCCAGTTACTTGCCTGATTCTTGCCAGAGTCCTGCCAGTTTGCTGTCTGTTTCCTGCCTGTTATTCCTGCTACCTGCTTGCTAGCCTGAGGTCCGACGGTCTGCCTTTCTACTCCTGTCAGTCTGTCTATGGACAAGCTTGCCCGCTCACCTGGGAGCGCTCCTCCGCTACCTGCCTGCTTGCCTGCCCGGAGGCTCCGCCGTCACGTGCTGTGACCACCAGCTATTCCAGAGACTCTTGCCCGCTCACCTGGGAGCGCTTCTCCGCTACCTGCCTGCTTGCCTGCCCGGAGGCTCCGCCGTCACGTGCTGTGACCACCAGCTATTCCAGAGACTCTTGCCCGCTCACCTGGGAGCGCTTCTCCGCTACCTGCCTGCTAGCCTACCTGGAGGTTCAGCCATCTCAGGTCGTACCTACCCTTTACCTAGAGACTGCCCCGGTCACTTGCCGTGACCTCCAGCCCGTTCACCCAGAGACTGCCCCGGTCACTTGCCGTGACCTCCAGCCCATTCACCCAGAGACTGCCCCGGTCACTTGCCGTGACCATCAGCCCGTTCACCCAGAGACTGCCCCGGTCACTTGCCGTGACCTCCAGCCCGTTCATCCAGAGACTGTCCCGGTCACTTGCCGTGACCTCCTGCCCGTACACCCAGAGACTGTCCCGGTCACCTGCTGTGACTGCCTGCCTGGTCACCACCCGCTCCCTTACAAGGACCGCCCCCTTGTATAGTAGCTCAGAGGTTCCGCCTCCCAGACCCGTTACAATACCATATACAAGGGAGAAATACCACCACACCGTGACTAGACTAGATATTATCAGCATATAGCGTCCAAATAATTCCCCATCATTTCTCTCCCCCACCTCCATCATTGCTCTCCCCCATCCCATCATTGCATTTCCCCACCTTCTCCAACATTGTCATATCTCCCCTACCTTCTCCATCATTGTCATATTGACTTGCCCAGGTGGATATGGGGGACTCGGTACCCATGCCTTTACCTTCTGTGGGATGTCACGGCAGTTGGCTCCCGGGCCCATACCCTGGGGTCACTCTTTAAAAGGGGTTTGTTACTTGAAGGGATGAATAACAGTTTTGTCTCGTGACGCCACCTGTGGTTCCTGGTAATGGGTACCAGCACTGCTACAGACCTCTGGAGCAGATGTTAGGGCAGCTGGGTTGGTGCGGCTCTCCACGGGCAGAGCTCAGCTCCAGGGCAGTGTAGGTGCAGATGGTGATGCTGGGCGTTGCAGTGCAGGAGCGATAACGCAGCAGCAATAACTGACAGAGACAGTGGGGTGCAGTAGTCCGAGTTTACTCACAGATATGAAGTTTCTCAGGTTGCACTGTACAGGTGACAGCCTCCCACGTCGCGCTGCGTTTATCAGGCAGGGGTTCAGCACTCCCTCAAGTATCTCAAGAGCACTTAACGGGACCCCTTTCTGTATGTCCCTCTCTTAGCCGACTTCCCGCGCTGGGTCTCTCCCTCCTGCCCTGCGCCCCCGCCACACAAAGTCCCGATCAGGTACCTTGGGATCCCTCTGTTCAACTTGGAGTTCCCGGACCTTACTTGGTGCCCTTTTCGGCGGCTTAGGTGCGGATGTGGCAACTGCACCTTGGAAGTGCAGAAGCCTCCAGTTTTCTAGCTGAGACCTAAAGTAACTCGGCTAGTCCAGGGACCGGTTCCCTTCCTGCGACCTGATCCCTCTATCGCCTGGCAGATTTGGGCATACAGGTGCCGTCCTGCACTTACCGTACCCCCTGGGATCCCTTCAGTTCCTGGAGCCTTTCTCCTGCTTCCACTCCTCACTCAGTCTTGGGCATGACAGGCCAAGCCTGCCTCCCGAGCAGAGCTCCTGAAGAGCCTCCGCTCCTCGCGTCCTCTCACTCCCTCTCTCTCCGTCCGACTCCCTAAAAAGATGGCTTCACTCTATATATATGTATCTTCTTCAAGTGCTCCCCTGTTCTGCGTCCTCCACCCACACCCACTACATGGTTCCCCCTCACTTTGGTTCCCCCCACTCCAGCCAGGGATGGGGCCAGCAAAAGGCAGTGCATCTTACCCTTCCAGCCGGTTTGGAGTAGTGCAGTGTTGGGTGCAGGTGTTAGGGTCCCGGGCAGCACTCTATCCTTACCTGAGAGAAGGAGTGCAACACCTCTGGGTGAGGTGCAGTTGTGGCGCCCCTGGGGGTTCGGTCGCCACAAGGGTACTGCATCTCTTTAATGAGGTGTAGTATCTCTCCTTCGAGGTAAGCATGGTGCGGCTGACAGGACCCTACCTCTGCATCCAACACTACACCTCTCCCACCCGAGGGGGGCTTATATGCACCAGTGTGCTGCCCCACCTGGATAAGAGGAGATGGGGGGGAACCAAAAGATAGGGGGAACCATGTAGTGGGTGAGGGCGGAGGACGCACATTTAGGTTACACTTAATAATTCATATTTAATAAACGGCCATCTTGGGCTTATGGTCTTTTGATTGTGATCTTCATCACTGAACATGGCTTTCAGTGTGAACCTGCAGTTGATGGGGACACGGTCCTCATACTCTGGCCTTGAGTCGAGGAGCGGGCAAGAGTTAACGGTTGTCTCTACCCAGTCAAGGTCCCTGCCCAAAAAGGCCTGAAGCGGAGGAAGAAAGCTCCACAAGCAAAAGGATCCCAGGGGGATGCAGACGGAGCGGTTTACGCCACCTGTCCTCACTATTCTGGCCTAGCCAGAGGGATTCCTGCTGCAAGAGGGGTACCTGCCCCCGATATCTGACTCTGTCACTTCAAGTCTTAGCCGGAGAAGCCCAGAGGCTCAGTGGATCCCACCGGGTAGCGGACGGAGCGGAGTCGCCACCCGTACCCTGGTTCTGTGCATAGTCCAGAGGGAGACCCGGCCTTAGTACAAGTACTACACACGGACAGGAGAGGACCTAGTGGGAAAGTCTAGGAACACTCTGGTGCGGGGTCCTGATCAAAGCATCTGAATTACTCGGAGGTTGTCGACCCCCGGTCCTGGTGGCTGCATCGCGCCGTGAGGAGCAGGGAGAAGCCTTGCAGCTGTGCATTCTACCGTGAGTAAAGCTTGGAAGACTACCCCTATGGCCTCTGGTTCCTTATTGCAACGCGGCACCGCACCACATCGCACCACATTTTCCACTACAGCTCCCATCCTCTTGTCCTCTCTGCACTGAGGCCCTGCTCCGCCTGTGGGGAGTAGTTCCATCTTCTGCTGCCACTACATCCCGCCTCAGAGGACTGAATGCAGCGCTGGTGGGGAGTCACCAGGCACCACAGGTGGCGTAGTCTAAACCACTCGATAAACACCAAACCTGAAAGCCCATTACATCCCTTTCAGTGTGACGGCCCTGGGCACGGAACGGGTCCAGGCCACGGCTACAACCCACCAAACATCTGACCCGGCTCCGAGTACCCCCATCTCCCAGGGAAGGGCTGCGAGCATCGCACACAGTACCTCTGTGGTGAGTGAACCATCAGGAGCGCCACAATATCTCCTCCATCACTGTCATATCTCCTCCATCATTTCCATATCTCCCCCACCACCTCCATCATCATTTCCATATCTCCCCCACCTCCTCCATCATCGTTGCCATATCTCCCCCACCTCCTCCATCATCATTGCCATATCTCCCCCACCACCTCCTCCATCATCATTGCCATATCTCCCCCACCTCCTCCATCATCATTGCTATATCTCCCCCCACGACCTCCTCCATCATCATTGCCATATCTCTCCCACCTCCTCTGTCATCATTGCCATATCTCCCCCACCTGCTCCATCATCAATACCATATCTCCCCCACCACCTCCTCCATCATCATTGCCATATCTCCCCCACCTCCTCTGTCATCATTGCCATATCTCCCCCATCTGCTCCATCATCATTGCCATATCTCCCCCACCTCCTCCATAACAAGTGCCATGTCATATCTCCCCCACCTCCTCCATCATCATTAGAGATGAGCGGTGTTCAACTAGAACTGTTCGCCAATCTCAAATTCGAGCTGTTTTGGGCGGTGTTCGAGTTGTTCGACGAACCCGAACGATTTGCAAAAAATTTGGCTGTTCGAGGTTATGTTCGATAACTGTTCGTGCACCAAAAGCGTGTCCTGCATGTCTGGTGCTATTTAGAGCACCAATCATGCAGGGATTGTCTGCCACTCACTGTAATGCCACAGCCATGGTGGTTGTGGCATTACAGTGATTGCCCAAATCGATGGGAACAGTGCCAACAGTGAAACATGAAAAGCCGGCAATTCAGCAGCGGCATACACCGGTACCCGACAATTTAGAACCGAAAGAATAGAGCTTCACACATAGATTAGATAGATATAAACATGTCAGCCACATATATACGAAGTACAGTGAAAGTGCTGCTTACTGTACTTGTCATTTAGCGTAAAGGATTTATCAAAAAAAATAATAGTGTTTTCATGCACCGTCTCTTTAAAAAAGCCGGCCGGCAATTCAGCAGCGGTACCCGACAATTTAGAATAGAAGGAATAGAGAATCACACATAGATTAGATAGATAGAAACATGTCAGTCACATATATATGAAGTACAGTGACAGTGTTGATTACTGTACTTGTCATTTAGTGTAAAGGATTTATCAAAAAAAATAATAGTGTTTTCATGCACCGTCTCTTTAAAAAAGCCGGCCGGCAATTCAGCATCTGTACCCAACAATTTAGAATAGAAGGAATAGAGAATCACACATAGATTAGATAGATAGAAACATGTCAGTCACATATATATGAAGTACAGTGACAGTGTTGCTTACTGTACTTGTCATTTAGTGTAAAGGATTTATTAAAAAAAATAATAGTGTTTTCATGCACCGTCTCTTTAAGAAAGCCGGCCGGCAATTCAGCATCTGTACCCGACAATTTATAACAGACAGAATAGAGCTTCACACATAGATTAGATAGATAGAAACATGTCAGTCACATATATATGAAGTACAGTGATAGTGTTGGTTACTGTACTTGTCATTTAGTATTAAAATAAAGGATTTATTATTAAAAAAAATTGGCGTGGGGTTCCCCTTAATTTTAGGCTCTAGCGGAGGTTAAGCAGACAGCTGGGGCAGATGTTTGAAGCCTGGGAAGGGGGTAATACCCACGGAGCTTCCCAGGCTACTAATATCAGCCCCCAGCTGAATACATAGCCTTTACTAGCTATTAAAATGGGGGACCCCCCCAAAAAAATGACGTGGGGTCCCCCCTAATTTAATAGCTAGCAAAGGCTAGGCAGACAGCTGGGGGCTGATATTAATAGCCCAGGAAGGGAGCCATGAATATTGGCCCCCTCCCAGGCTAGAAACACCAGCCGTCAGCTGCCCCAGAAATGGCGCATTCATAGGATGCGCCAATTCTGGCACTTAGCCTCGCTCTTCCACGCTGCCCTGGTGCGGTGGCAGGGGGTAATAGGGCTGGGGTTGATGTCAGCTTATAATGCCAGCTGACATCAAGCCCAGGTTAGTAATGGAGAGGCGTCTATAAGACACCCCCATTACTAACCCCATAGTCAAAGTTAAAAAAAACACAAACACCCAGAATAAAGTCCTTTAATTGAAATAAAGACACAATTCTTTATTGTTCTAAATTAAACCATACTTACCATCACACCCATTCCAGCTGAAGCCAACGATCTCATGTAATAAAAATAAAATAATAAAGCAACCTCATCCTTACCTTTCCATGGTTCCCACGACAGCTTCAGCTCTGCTACATCGAGATGACAGGCTGGACCGCAGCAGAACGCCGCCATCCAGCCTGTCATCCCGCAGACACTGAGAAGAGCAGGCTTGCTTGCGCTCCACATTGTCTCTCTGTGACGGCATAAAGATGAGCCGAGGTCATGTCCAATGAACTCGGCTCACCTCATGCACGTCACTTACAGCGTGGGAGAATTCTCACGCTGAAGCGCTGAGTGCAGGAGAATTTTCCCACGCTGTCAGTGAGGTGCATGAGGTGAGCTGAGTTCATTGGACATGAGCTCACCTCATGCACGTCACTGACAGCGTGGGAGAATTCTCCTGCACTCAGCACTTCAGCGTGAGAATTTTCCCACGCTGTCAGTGACGTGCATGAGGTGAGCCGAGTTCATTGGACATGACCTCGGCTCATCTGGATGCCGTCACAGCGAGACACTGAGGAGCGCAAGCATGCCTGCTCTTCTCAGTGTCTGCGGCATGACAGGCTGGATGGCAGCGTTCTGCTGCGGTCCAGCCTGTCATCTCGATGTAGCAGAGCTGAAGCTGTCGTGGGAACCATGGAAAGGTAAGGATGAGGTTGGTTTATTATTTTTCTTTTATTGCAGGAGATCGTTGGCTTCAGCTGGAATGGGCGTGATGGTAAGTATAGTTTAATTTAGAACAATAAAGAATTGTGTGTTTATTTCAATTAAAGGACTTTATTCTGGGTGTTGTGTTTTTTTTAAATACTTTACTAGAAATTCATGGCGGTCATGTCTAATACTGGCGTGACCCCATGAATTTTGGGCTTGGGGCCAGCTGATAATACCAAGCTGGCCCTAACCCCTTTATTACCCAGTGAGCCACCGCACCAGGGCTCTGGATGAGTTGGGTACAGCGCCAGAAGATGGCGCTTCTATGAACGCGCCATTTTCCGGGGTGGCTGCGGACTGCAATTTGCAGCGGGGGGGGGGCCCAGAAAGCTTGGGCCTCCCTGCGCTGCAGATTCCAGCCCCCAGCTGCCTAGTTGTACCTGGCTGGACACAAAAATAGGGCGAAGCCCCACGTATTTTTTTTTTAATTATTTCATGAAATTCATGAAATAATTAAGAAAAAAAGGCCTTCCCTATATTGTTGTGTCCGGCCAGGTACAAATAGTCAGCTGGTGGTTGGGGGCAGCCCGTTCCTGCCTGCTGTACCTGGCTGGACACAAATATAGTGCGAAGCCCCACTTCAATTTTTTTTAATTATTTCATGAAATTCATGAAATAATTAAGAAAAAAAGGCCTTCCCTATATTGTTGTGTCCGGCCAGGTACAAATAGGCAGCTGGTGGTTGGGGGCAGCCCATTCCTGCCTGCTGTACCTGGCTGGACACAAATATAGTGCGAAGCCCCACTTCAATTTTTTTAAATTATTTCAGGAAATTCATGAAATAATTAAAAAAAAATTGACGTGGGGCTTCGCACTATATTTGTGTCCAGTCAGGTGCAGCAGGCAGGAACGGGCTGCCCCCAACCACCAGCTGCCTATTTGTACCTGGCCGGACACAACAATATAGGGAAGCCCTTTTTTTCTTAATTATTTCATGAAATAATTTAAAGAAAATTGACGTGGGGCTTCGCCCTGTTTTTGTGTCCAGCCAGGTACAACTAGGCAGCTGGGGGCTGGAATCCGCAGCGCAGGGAGGCCCAAGCTTTCTGGGCCACCCCCGCTGCAAATTGCAGTCCGCAGCCACCCCGGATAATGGCGCGTTCATAGAAGCGCCATCTTCTGGCGCTGTACCCAACTCATCCAGGGCCCTGATGCGGTGGCTCACTGGGTAATAAAGGGGTTAGGGCCAGCTTGGCATTATCAGCTGGCCCTAAGCCCAAAATTCATGGGGTCACGCCAATATTAGACATGACCACCATGAATTTCTAGTAAAGTATTTAAAAAAAACACAACACCCAGAAAAAAGTCCTTTAATTGAAATAAACACACAATTCTTTATTGTTCTAAATTAAACCATACTTACCGTCACGCCCATTCCAGCTGAAGCCAACGATCTCCTGAAATAAAAGAAAAATAATAAAGCAACATCATCCTTACCTTTCCATGGTTCCCATGACAGCTTCAGCTCTGCTACATCGAGATGACAGGCTGGACCGCAGCAGAACGCTGCCATCCAGCCTGTCATCCCGCAGACACTGAGAAGCGCAGGCTTGCTTGCGCTCCACAGTGTCTCTCTGTGAGGGCATCCAGATGAGCCGAGTTAATGTCCAATGAACTCGGCTCACCTCATGCACGTCACTGACAGCGTGGGAAAATTCTCCTGCACTCAGCGCTTCAGCTTTTGGAGAATTCTCACACTGAAGCGCTGAGTGCAGGAGAATTCTCCCACGCTGTCAGTGACGTGCAGGAGGTGAGCTGAGTTCATTGGACATGAGCTCACCTTATGCACGTCACTGACAGCGTGGGAAAATTCTCCTGCACTCAGCGCTTCAGCGTGGGAGAATTCTCACGCTGAAGCGCTGAGTGCAGGAGAATTCTCCCACGCTGTCAGTGACGTGCAGGAGGTGAGCTGAGTTCATTGGACATGAACTCGTCTCATCTTTATGCCGTCACAGCCAGACACTGCAGAGCGCAAGCATGTCTGCGCTTCTCAGTGTCTGCGGGATGACAGGCTGGATGGCAGCGTTCTGCTGCGGTCCAGCCTGTCATCTCGATGTAGCAGAGCTGAAGCTGTCGTGGGAACCATGGAAAGGTAAGGATGATGTTGCTTTATTATTTTTCTTTTATTGCAGGAGATCGTTGGCTTCAGCTGGAATGGGCGTGATGGTAAGTATGGTTTAATTTAGAACAATAAAGGATTGTGTCTTTATTTCAATTAAAGGACTTTATTCTGGGTGTTTGTGTTTTCTTTTAACTTTGACTATGGGGTTAGTAATGGGGGTGTCTTATAGACGCCTCTCCATTACTAACCTGGGCTTGATGTCAGCTGGCATTATAAGCTGACATCAACCCCAGCCCTATTACCCCCTGCCACCGCTACAGGGCAGCGTGGAAGAGCGAGGCTAAGTGCCAGAATTGGCGCATCCTATGAATGCGCCATTTCTGGGGTGGCTGACGGCTGGTGTTTCTAGCCTGGGAGGGGGCCAATATTCATGGCTCCCTTCCTGGGCTATTAATATCAGCCCCCAGCTGTCTGCCTAGCCTTTGCTAGCTATTAAATTAGGGGGGACCCCACGTCATTTTTTTTGGGGGGTCCCCCATTTTAATAGCTAGTAAAGGCTATGTATTCAGCTGGGGGCTGATATTAGTAGCCTGGGAAGCTCCGTGGGTATTACCCCCTTCCCAGGCTTCAAACATCTGCCCCAGCTGTCTGCTTAACCTCCGCTAGAGACTAAAATTAAGGGGAACCCCACGCCAATTTTTTTTAATAATAAATCCTTTATTTTAATACTAAATGACAAGTACAGTAACCAACACTATCACTGTACTTCATATATATGAGACTGACATGTTTCTATCTATCTAATCTATGTGTGAAGCTCTATTCTGTCTGTTATAAATTGTCGGGTACAGATGCTGAATTGCCGGCCGGCTTTTTTAAAGAGACAGTGCATGAAAACACTATTATATTTTTTAATAAATCCTTTACACTAAATGACAAGTACAGTAAGCAACACTGTCACTGTACTTCATATATATGTGACTGACATGTTTCTATCTATCTAATCTATGTGTGAGGCTCTATTCCTTCTTGTCTAAATTGTCGGGTACCGGTGTATGCCGCTGCTGAATTGCCGGCCGGCTTTTTTAAGGAAAGCGTCTTCTGAGCAGTTTGTCAGCTTTTGGACACCTTTGAAGGTGTTTTCTATGTGTTTCTATGTGTTTTTGTTTGCCTGCCATTGGTTTTAACGGTGTTCGACGGTGTTCTAAGGTGTTCGACAAACAGTTCGACGAACAGTTCCTCGAACATCCCGGTGTTCGACGAACCGAACCGAACCCGAACACTACGGGGGTGGCTCAACACTAATCATCATGCCATGCATATCTCCCCCTACTTCCTCCATGACCATGCCATGCATATCTCCCCCAACCCCCTCCATCACCATGCCATGCATATCTCCCCCCAACCTCCTCCATCACCATGCTTGCATATCTCCCCCACCTCCTTCATCACCATGCCATGCATATCTCCCCCCACCTCCCCCATTGCCATGCAATATCTTCCCCAACCTCCTCCATCATCATTGCCATGCCATATCTCCCCCACCTCCTCCATCACCATGCCATATCTCCCCCCACCTCCTTCATTGTCATGCCATATCTCCGCCCACCTCCTCCATCACCATTGCTCTCCCTCATTTCCCCCCACCTCATCACCATTGCCCTCCCTCATCTCCCCCCACCATCACCATTGCTCTCTCTCATTCCCCCCACCTCCTCCATCACCATTGTTCTCCCTCATTTCCCCCACCTCCTCCATCACCATTGCTCTTCCTCTTTTGCCCCCACCTCCTCCATCACCATTGCTCTCCCTCTTCTCCCCCCACTTCCTCCATCACCATTGCTCTCCCGCATCTCCCCCACCTCCTCCATCACCATTGCTCTCCCTCATCTCCCCCCACCTCCTCCATCACCCTCCCTCATCTACCCCTACCTCCTCCATCACCATTGCTCCCCCTCATCTCCCCCCACCATTGCTCTCCCTCATCTCCCCTCACCATTGCTCACCCTCATCTACCCCCACCTCCTCCATCACCATTGCTCACCCTCATCTCCCCCCACCTCCTCCATCATCATTGCTCTCCCTCTTGTCCCCCCCACCTCCTCCATCACCATTGCTGTCCCCATTTCCCCCCATCTCCAGTCCAGTGTATTAGTTTTAAAAAAAAAACACTTACCTCTCCGCATGCTTCCCCGCAGCATCGTCCTCTGCTTCCTGCCTGGCATCTTTCTCCCTGACACAGACTCAAGCTGCATGATGACGTCATCAAGCAGCACGAGCTTGTGTCAGAGAGGAAGCGCCGGACAGGAAGCAGAGAATGGATCCCTCCACTCAGCTGCCATTTTCCTCCTGTTGGCAGCGAAGCTGGAGGGATCGCTCCCTGCCCACCACACAGGATGAGGGCAATCTGGCCAGAGCAGGGCGCACGGGGGCCCGCTGAGGACCCAGGCCCACCAGAGAATTCTCCGGTGTCCCGGTGCCCCAGTCTGACCCTGCAGCCCAGTACCACTTCTGTCCTGTATATATACACTGCACAGTACCACTTCTCCCCTCCTGTATATATACACTGCACAGTACCACTTCTCCTGCCCTGTATATATACACTGGACAGTACCACTTCTCCTGCCCTGTATATATACACTGCACAGTACAACTTCTGTCCTGTGGCCGGAGAGGTAAAATTAGACAATGGGAGGGTTAATAATGGTTTATTATTTTCAATAATCCTATGGAAAAATAAAAATAAATATTGGAAAACCCATTTAAATGGATTATCTCAAGTAATCCCCTATCTCGAGAACTTTCCAATCATTGGGGGTCCGACTGCTGCACCATTCACATGTGTCTCTTCAAATAAGGGCTCTTTCACACGTCAGTGTGTCCAGTATGTGTGGTGACAGTTTCCACATGTACCAGGACACTGACCCAAATCTATGGGTCTACGCTCATATCAGCATGTTTCCAAGGACCATGTGTCCATGTGATCCACACATAGACATGTCCATTTTTGGCCGGCAGCACGGATCACACTGACCCATTCAAGTCAATGGGTCCATGTAAACACATGTCGCACACGGATGCCATCTGTATGACTTGTACCGGCGCCTGGAAATTAGTGGTACAATTAGCACTGTTCCCAAGTGCCGGGTGCTGAATGCTGCCCTCATCATAGTAGCCTGCCATCGCTGCGATGAGCACCAGCAGGGACAATGATGAGGGTAGTAGTGTCTGCTCCCACTGTCTCCAACTGTAAAAATAAGAATTAAATAAAAAAATCCTAATACTCATGTGTCCTAAATGTCTGCCGCTGTAATCCATGCGACCAATCACGCTGAGGAGCCGGAGGAGAATGACTCCTGCAGCAAGCGGCCCCGGAGCTGAGCTCAGGAGCGGTGTCCTGTCACTCACTGAGCTCAGCACAGACCAGGGGTCCGTTCGCTGCAGGAATCATTCTCCCCGGCTCCTCGGCTTGATTGGTCTCATGGATTACAGCGGGGGACACTTAGGACAGGTGAATATAACGATTTTTTTTATTTTATTCTTATTTTTACAGTAGGACCCTGCGGGAGAAGACACTACTACTCTCATCATTGTCCCTGCTGGTACTGATCGCAGCGTGGGGAACAGTGCTAACTGTATGCTGATTCCCAGGCGCCAGTACATGTGCTCCTGATGCGGCACACTGGCAGCACATGGACATGGATATCTCCGGTACTGGTTTTTCTGGTACTGGAAATATCAGGACGTGAGAAAGAGGCCTAACTCCTTTAAGAAAGTAATGAGGGGCACGAAAACGTATAGGAAAACTCACTGATTGGGGGTGGGGAGTATTATAATATGTGGGCTGGTGGGGTTTGTCTGGCAGGGCTGCTTTTTTGTCCCAGCACTGCCCTGACTAACCCTGTAAAAATATGAATGTGTTCATATTTGTTATAATGGACGGCTCCTACCTATTGATGCAATATAAATACAGCCAGGCTTTTAGCTACATTGACTAAAACAGAAAGTGTCTTTATTGCCCAATGCAACCAATCAGAGCTTAGCTTTTATTTTTTTAACAGCTTTGGAAAAATGAAAGCTGTACTGTCATAGGTTGCTATGGGCAACACAAACAGGTTTTTGAGCTTGGAGAGAACATATAGTGGGGAAAAATACATAAAATGGAAGATTAGAACAGGGTGGTGGGGACGAACAAGAATTACTTGTATTGATATGATATTGATATGATATTAAGTACAGCAGCGTGTCTCAGCTCTATCTCGGTGGCCACTGGCAGATCACAGAGCAGTTGGAGAAGTAGCTAAGGTGAAGGGTGTAACTATAATGGGTGCAGGCATTGCAGTTGTACGCAGGCCTTGGAATTTAGGGGCCCCATATGAGAAGAGTAATACTATTAAAGACCAATGATAGTTGAGGGCCCCGTTTGAAGCACCTGTGTATTGAGGACCTGTGTCCTCAATTAGGACACATCTTAGAGCACCTGTGTATTGAGGAGAGCAAGGAGCTAGAGAAGAAGCATGTGTTTGTGGGAAATGTAGTTTACAGTTGTCACATAAGGAACACTGAAGGACCACCCACTACACACTGAACCTACAATAATGGAGAAGCGAGAGACAGAAAAATAATTAAGAAATTAGCCAGTGAGTATCTGGGCAACTTTATTGAGGCTAAAATACTATAGAGAGCTTGAAAAAAATATATAGATTCTGGAAAAGCCCCTTTAAATTAAAAATTAGTAGCCTAAAAAAAGTCCTTGTAACATTTCATAATAAATGATGGGATTAACACATCTACAGACAGGTCTCTTTGATCCGATATCATTTTTTTTATCACCATATATAAATTTTAAGTAAATAGAGAAGGCAACAGCACTGCAAGAAATCCACAGTTTGGTACAGTGATTTTAAAGAAAAGGTTACTCATCAATCAAAAAAAAAGAAAGAACAGCGCTTTAGTACTTATCAGTGAGAATAATGGAATTTATTCACCCATTGTTCACAGAGCAGCAATATTTTAGCTCCTCCATAAATTCTAAGGTTTGCAGTCCAAGACAGCTTAATATTCAACTTGACAAAAGATGGGTAACTGGTGATGGTAAAAGGGGTTTTTAAGACATTATAGCATTTTATAAACTTTAAAAAAATGTAAATTATTAAAAAAAATACAGTATACCCCATTAAACACACTTGTCAGAGATAATAATGTGCATAACACTTCAAAATAGATAATATATCACACTACCTGAGGTCTTCAGTCTCAGGTTTTAGAAGAGAAACATGCCTTAATTATATTTAAAATATAGAATTTTTATTTAGAAGCTCTGGAGAGGGACAGAAGCGCACACAAAATAGGGCAATACCGTCTGGCAAGGGATAGGTATAATCGATGTTAGTACTCACCTAAGAGTGTTGTGTGCAGGCACAACACCTATAAAGGAATGGAAAGCAGCTGTTGCCCCGTCGCTGGAGAAAAGGGTTCTTCCAGATGTATAATGGCAAAAATGGAAGCTGGCACAATTAGGCGGGCTGCGCTGCGGGAATGAAAAGTCTTGCGATTCAAGAACGCTTTTTATTAATGCCAATGCGTTTCTGTGCCGGATCAGCGCCTTCTCAAGGTATAAAAACCAAGCCAAGAATTTTTATTTAGACACATATTAAAACAACATAAAAATGAGCAAGGATTACCCACATAGAGTAAGCATTACCCACATAGAGTAAGCATGGATGGTGCAGAAAATACATAGATCAATTGTAGAGATTTTACTTACAATTGAGTATAAGTATAAAAATAAAGATAGATAATAAAGTGCTAGTGCCAGTATGAACCAGAGCTGCTTACACAATCAGACTAATCATAATCCTGTATATCCATGAATAAGATCAATTAGGTTAAAGTGCTAGTGCTAAGATTATTTTCACCTAAAACTAAGTGTGCTTAGAAATCACCATGTACATGATTATAGTTTAGAATTGATGGTTTTAAGCATATGTTTACTTACAGCTATGGGGGAAGGGGATCTGCACCACCAGCTGCTCCCACCCCAACAATGCAGTTTCGCCACACTTCTTCCAGCGGGCAAAATGGAAGAACTGTGGCGAAACACGATGCTATACAATGTATTAATGTATCCAGTGTTTCTATACTTCTTCAATGGCTATTTTAACCCATTTGTGCGTGGCGATAGAATTGGGTACCTTTGCTAGAAAAGTTATGTTTTCATATTTGGCAGAAATACCTAACATCTTCCAAAAATCTTAATCCCTTCACCCTGAAGCCCGTTTTCATCTTGACACAGCCAATTTTTTCAATTCTGACCAGTGTCACTTTATGAGGCAATAACTCTGGAACGCTTCAATGTTCTTTTTTCGTGACATATTGTACTTCATGATAGTGGTAATATTTGTTTGATATGATTTGAGTTTATTTGTGAAAATATCAGAAATTTGGAGAAAAATTAGAAAATTTCACAATTTTCAAACCATTAATTTTTATGCCCTTAAACCAAAGAGTTGTATCACACAAAATAGTTAATGAATAGCATTTACCATATGTCTACTTTACATCTGCATCTGTCATGCAAGGTGTGAGAAAGACTAAGTGCAACAGGAAGGGAAGAGGGGAAGGGAGCCCAGACACTAGGGAAAGGGGGAGTGGAGACCTCCTAGGCTGATCTGAAATCACCCTGTCTCCCCTATCCTCCCTATATTGGTTCCTCACCAATTGCCACACAGGAACCTAAACACTGTATTTCCCTAGAGCTAGGCCCTAGATAGGGAAGAGAGGGATGAGCACTAGTCAGCTCCACTAACAGCTAAAGACAATAAGGGAGACAAACACGAGGGAAAGTAACTTAGCTTGAGCCAACTTCAGAGAGATTACACCACACGTCCTCCTAGCACCTCAGAGGAAGTAAGCAGACTGCAATAGCTCCAAGCCTTCACAAGGGAACATGTGAATATCACCGGCACCTCCTTGTAGCAAACAGAAAGTATTTAAACACCCAGGCCTGGATGCCAATTAGCAGGAGGGATGTAGTCGCTGGGTCCTAGAGTGATACATATCTAAGAAGGCATCTGTAATGCCAAATGAAGAGATCTGCAACCAACTGCAGGGAGACTGTCTGTTGTAACGGGTCTGGGAGGCGGAACCTCTGAGCTACTATACAAGGGGGCGGTCCTTGTAAGGGAGCGGGTGGCGACCAGGGTAGGCGGGCAGGCAGTCACAGCAGGTGACTGGGACAGTCTCTGAATGAACGGACAGGAGGTCACGGCAAGTGACCGGGGCAGTCTCTGGATGAACGGGCAGGAGGTCACGGCAAGTGACCGGGGCAGTCTCTGGATGAACGGGCAGGAGGTCACGGCAAGTGACCAGGGCAGTCTCTGGATGAACGGGCAGGAGGTCACGACAAGTGACCGGGGCAGTCTCTGGGTAAAGGATTGGTACGACCTGTGGCGGCAGATGATAGACGTGAGCTCCCAGGTGAGCAGGCGAGAGTCTCTGGATAAACGGGTGGTCACAGCATGTGACGGCGGAGCCTCCAGGAAGACCAACAGACAGGCGGCAGATGAGCGCTCCCAGGTGAGCGGGCAGAAGTCACTGGACAGGCGGGTGGTCACAGCACGTGACAGCAGAGCCTCCAGGTAGGCTAGCAGACAGGCAGCAGATGAGCGCTCCCAGGTGAGCGGGCAGGAGTCACTGGACAGGCAGGTGGTCACTGCACGTGACGGCGGAGCCTCCAGGTAGGCTAGCAGGCAGGTAGCAGATGTGCGCTCCCAGGTGAGCAGGCAAGCTGGTCCATAGACAGACTGACAGGAGTTGGAAGGCAGACCGTCGGACCTCAGGCAAGCAGGCAGGTAGCTGATGTGCGCTCCCAGGTGAGCGGGCAAGCTGGTCCTAGACAGACTGACAGGAGTTGTAAGGCAGACCGTCGGACCTCAGGCTAGCAGGCAGGTAGCAGAATATCAGGCAGGAATCAGACAGCAAACTGGCAGGAATCTGGCAGGTATCTGGCAGGTAACTGGCAACGGGACCTGAGGGCTGAAGCAGAGTAGTGAACAGTGCAACAACATTGCTCGGGCACCTCCATTTTGGAGGAGGTGCCTTATATATGGTGAAGTCCTCCGGCCATTGGCCGGGGACTCCTTAGGACGGCGCGCGCGGCCCCTTTAAGAGGGGGGGAGCGCGCGCGCGCGCGCCCTAAGCACAGTGGCCGGGAGGGAGCGCGCGCTGCCAGCAGAGCGGGAGGAGGACGCCGGGCTCGGAGCAGAGGGGTGAGGGGAACAGCGTCCCTGCCTAGCAGAGGGCAGGGACGCCGGCGCTACAGTACCCCCCCCTTTAGGCCCCCCCTTTTTTAGGCCAGAGAGAAATTTAGCTAGGATGAGAGGGGCATGGATGTTCTCCCGGGGCTCCCACGTTCTCTCTTCAGGACCAAACCCCTTCCAATCTACTAGAAAAAAGGTCTTCCCTCTTACCCTTTTGGTGGCCAGAATGTTCTCTACCTCAAATTCATTTTCAGCGGAAACCGGAGCAGGAGGCGTACCTGTAGACTTGGAAAAAGAGTTAAGTACCACAGGTTTGAGGAGAGATACATGGAAGGAGTTAGGGATCCGTAAGTTGGCCGGGAGTTTCAATTTATAGGCCACCGGGTTGATCTGACTGATGACCTCCAGAGGACCGATGAACTGAGGCCCTAACTTATAGGAAGGAATCTTGAGCCGGACATACTTGGACGAGAGCCAGACCTTATCCCCTGGACGGAATTGAGGAGGATCCAGACGTTTTTTGTCAGCGTGTCTTTTCATACGCTCGGATGACAGAAGGAGTGCGGATCGGGTACTCTCCCATATGGAGGAAAATTTGTTAACAAGAGATTCCGCAGCCGGATTGTCCACCGAGGTGGAGACGGGAAATGGGATCCGAGGATGCTGACCGAAGACAACAAAAAACGGGGATTTGGAGGAAGATTCGCTCTCGTGATTGTTGTAAGAAAATTCGGCCCATGGCAGGAGATCCACCCAGTCTGAATGGTGGGCATTAACGAAGTGCCGGAGGTAACTGGTCAGGTTCTGATTGATCCGCTCCACTTGACCATTAGACTGTGGGTGGTAAGCGGAGGAGAAGTCCAGGGTGACGTCTAGCAGTTTACAAGTGGCTCTCCAGAAGCGTGAAGTGAACTGTACCCCACGATCCGACACGATGTGGAGGGGCAGGCCATGAAGACGGAAGATGTGGCGGATAAAGTCTTTAGCCAGCTCGGGTGCAGACGGGAGGCCTGGCAGGGGAACGAAATGAGCCATCTTGGAAAAGCGGTCAGCGACCACCCAAATGACCGTACAACCGGCAGAGACGGGAAGATCAGTTATAAAGTCCATTGCTATATGCTGCCAGGGGGCAGCAGGTACTGGGAGCGGAAGGAGGCGACCGGCTGGCAGATGTCTCGGAACCTTGTTGCGGGCGCAGGACACACAAGCAGAAACAAAGTCTATTACGTCCTTGTGCAGGGTAGGCCACCAGTAGTGCCGGGAAATAAGCTGGAGGGTCTTTTTCTGACCGGCGTGGCCAGCTAGTTTAGACGAGTGACCCCAGTGTAGGATCTTCTCCCGATCAGGTACTGATACGAACGTCTTACCGGGAGGGAGACGATTTAGACTCACGGGAGCCACCTGCATTACTCTGGCGGGATCGATGATGTGTTTCGGTTCCTCCTCGAGATCAGACACCAGAAAGGATCGGGACAAGGCGTCCGCCTTGATGTTTTTGTCAGCCGGGCGAAAATGAAGAATAAAATCAAAGCGAGCAAAAAACAAGGACCACCGAGCTTGGCGCGGGTTAAGTCTCTGGGCATGCTGAAGGTAAGCCAAGTTCTTGTGGTCAGTGTAAATTATTACCGGGTGAAGAGCCCCCTCGAGCAGGTAACGCCACTCCTCCAATGCCAGCTTGATGGCCAATAACTCTCGATCTCCTATGGAATAGTTGCGCTCAGAAGAGGAGAAGAGTTTGGAGAAGAAGCCACAAGTTACCATTCTCCCGGAAGATGATTTTTGGGTAAGTACCGCTCCGGCTCCAGAGGAGGAGGCGTCAACCTCCAGGAAGAACTGCTTGTTGCCATCTGGGCGATGCAGCACCGGGGCGGAAGAGAAGGCCTGTTTTAAGGAAAGAAAGGCCTCCTCTGCTTCGGGCGGCCACTCTCTGGGATTAGTGCCCTTACGGGTGAGCGCGGAAATTGGGGCAGTCCGGGAAGAGAAGTGCGGAATGAAGAGGCGGTAGTAGTTGGCGAAGCCCAGGAACCGCTGAATGGCCTTCAACCCCTCCGGTCGGGGCCATTTCTCGATGGCAGACAGTTTCTCTGGATCCATTCGAAGGCCGGTCTGAGAAATAATGTAGCCCAAAAACGGAAGCGAGGTCTGCTCAAAGAGGCACTTCTCATATTTAGCGAAGAGGTGATTCTGCCTGAGCCTGAGCAGGACCTGACGAACGTCTCTCCGGTGAGTCTGGAGATCCGGAGAGAAGACCAAGATGTCGTCCAGGTACACCACTACGCAGGAGTAGAGAAGGTCCCGGAAGATGTCATTGACCAACTCTTGAAAGACGGCAGGAGCGTTACAGAGACCAAAGGGCATTACCAGATATTCATAGTGGCCGTCCCGGGTGTTGAATGCAGTCTTCCATTCATCCCCTTGACGGATACGGACCAGGTTGTACGCCCCACGGAGGTCCAGTTTGGTGAAGATTCTAGCCCCCCTCAGACGATCAAATAATTCTGGAATGAGCGGAAGGGGGTACTTATTCTTCACCGTGATCTGGTTAAGGCCTCTATAGTCTATACAGGGACGGAGAGAGCCGTCCTTCTTTTTTACGAAAAAGAAGCCCGCTCCCTCCGGGGAGGTAGATTTCCGGATGAATCCCCTGGCCAAATTCTCCTCAATATATTCGGACATCGACCGGGTCTCAGCAGCGGACAATGGGTAAATACGCCCACGGGGAGGCGTAGTACCGGGTAACAGGTCGATAGGACAGTCGTATGGTCTATGAGGGGGTAATGTCTCTGCCTCCTTTTTATTAAAGACATCAGCAAATGACCAATAGGGAATCGGAAGTCCAGGTAGATTAGTTGGGGAAGGAGAAGGACGGGCGGGATGAACAGGAACCAAACAAGTCTTATGACAGTCCTGTCCCCAGCGAAGGACTTCTCCGGTCTGCCAGTCAAGCACGGGTGCATGTCTCTGGAGCCAAGGTAGACCTAGTAAGAGGGCGTGAGAGAGTCCAGGCAGAACATGAAAAGAGATGCTCTCAGAATGCAGCATTCCCACCTGCAGAGTTACGGATTCGGTGATGAGTTGGATGGGACGTGGTAAGAGGCCCCCATCCACAGCAGCGACAGATAATGGTATAGCCAGAGGTTTGGTGGGAATGCGGTATTTTTCTACCAGGGCCTGTGAAATAAGATTCCCGGCCGCTCCAGAGTCAAGTTGGGCTAGTTCGAAATAACGATTCTCCCCGCAGATAATTGAGACTGACAGCAGCAGAGATGGAGAGGATTTATTCTTGTCTAGGTCGACCTCTCTGAGCGAACCTAGACACAGGCGTTTCCCGACCTCTCCGGACAGGTACGGATCCGGTGCTCCTTACTGCCACAGTAGAAGCAGCTCCCCTCGGCACGGCGTAAGTCCTGACGGGTTTTGACCATCTTGGTCTGGTCGACCTGCATAGGCTCAGGAGAGTGTACCTGGGGAGAGACGGAGGGAGTGACGGGTTTCTGAAGAGTAGGAGCTAGACGTGGAAACCTCCTCTCACGGGTGACCTCTTTGGAACGCTCCTGGAACCGTAGGTCAATCCGGGTGGCAAGAGTTATTAGGTCATCGAGAGTGGTAGGAATGTCCCGACCGGCAAGTTCATCTTTAATACGGCCGGACAGACCCTCCCAGAAGACGGATACCAGAGCGTCGTTATCCCAGGCCAGCTCCGAGGCAAGGGTACGGAATCGTATGGCATATTGGCCCACGGTGAGATTTCCCTGACGGAGGTGTAGCAGTGATGATGCGGATGAGGTCTTCCGTCCGGGTTCGTCGAAGACTTTCCGGAAAGCCGTGAGAAAGGCAGGCAAGTCGGACACCAGGGGGTCTCCTCTCTCCCATAGAGGATTTAGCCAGGCCAGGGCCTCCCCGGTGAGATGGGACATGATGAAGGCAATTTTGGCCCGGTCGGAGTTAAACTGGTGGGACAATAGTTCAAAGTGCAGGGTGCACTGGTTTATGAAGCCCCTAGCTTGAGCGGGGTTGCCTCCGAAGCGTGGAGGTGTAGAAAGCCGGGGTCCGGGGCAGGATGCCATGGTATTGGTGGGCAGCGGCGCTGCCGGGCTGCGAGTCATGACACTAGCGGTGGTTGCTGGTGGAGCAGTCAGAGTGTCCAGGAAAGAGTTGACATTGCGCAGATGACTCAGGATGGACTCCTGTTGGGACCTCTGACGGGACAGTTCATGACATAGGTCCGAAAGCGAGGGAGCTTGGGTGCCACCGGGTTCCATGGCCCGAGCAAACTGTAACGGATCTGGGAGGCGGAACCTCTGAGCTACTATACAAGGGGGCGGTCCTTGTAAGGGAGCGGGTGGCGACCAGGGTAGGCGGGCAGGCAGTCACAGCAGGTGACTGGGACAGTCTCTGAATGAACGGACAGGAGGTCACGGCAAGTGACCGGGGCAGTCTCTGGATGAACGGGCAGGAGGTCACGGCAAGTGACCGGGGCAGTCTCTGGATGAACGGGCAGGAGGTCACGGCAAGTGACCAGGGCAGTCTCTGGATGAACGGGCAGGAGGTCACGACAAGTGACCGGGGCAGTCTCTGGGTAAAGGATTGGTACGACCTGTGGCGGCAGATGATAGACGTGAGCTCCTAGGTGAGCAGGCGAGAGTCTCTGGATAAACGGGTGGTCACAGCATGTGACGACGGAGCCTACAGGAAGACCAACAGACAGGCGGCAGATGAGCGCTCCCAGGTGAGCGGGCAGAAGTCACTGGACAGGCGGGTGGTCACAGCACGTGACAGCAGAGCCTCCAGGTAGGCTAGCAGACAGGCAGCAGATGAGCGCTCCCAGGTGAGCGGGCAGGAGTCACTGGACAGGCAGGTGGTCACTGCACGTGACGGCGGAGCCTCCAGGTAGACTAGCAGGCAGGTAGCAGATGTGCGCTCCCAGGTGAGCGGGCAAGCTGGTCCATAGACAGACTGACAGGAGTTGGAAGGCAGACCGTCGGACCTCAGGCAAGCAGGCAGGTAGCTGATGTGCGCTCCCAGGTGAGCGGGCAAGCTGGTCCTAGACAGACTGACAGGAGTTGTAAGGCAGACTGTCGGACCTCAGGCTAGCAGGCAGGTAGCAGAATATCAGGCAGGAATCAGACAGCAAACTGGCAGGAATCTGGCAGGTATCTGGCAGGTAACTGGCAACGGGACCTGAGGGCTGAAGCAGAGTAGTGAACAGTGCAACAACATTGCTCGGGCACCTCCATTTTGGAGGAGGTGCCTTATATATGGTGAAGTCCTCCGGCCATTGGCCGGGGACTCCTTAGGACGGCGCGCGCGGCCCCTTTAAGAGGGGGGGAGCGCGCGCGCACGCGCCCTAAGCACAGTGGCCGGGAAGGAGCGCGCGCTGCCAGCAGAGCGGGAGGAGGACGCCGGGCTCGGAGCAGAGGGGTGAGGGGAACAGCGTTCCTGCCTAGCAGAGGGCAGGGACGCCGGCGCTACATCTGTCACATCTGACACACCTGTGACAGTACCCCCTCCTCTATGAGTGGCCTCCGGACACTCAGGACCAGGTTTCTCAGGATAAGAGGTGTGGAATGAACGAACCAACCTGGGAGCGTTCACCTCTGATGCTGAAGCCCACATCCTCTCTTCTGGACCATAACCATTCCAGTGAACCAAGTATTGTAGGGAACGATGTTGGAGATGAGAATCTACAATCCTCGAAATCTGAAACTCCAGATTACCATCAACCATTATTGGGGGCAGTGGTAGGGATGAGGGCTCAAGAGGTTCCACATATTTCTTGAGTAAGGAACTGTGGAAAACATTGTGGTTACTGAGTTAATAATGGAGGTTATTTTATTCAATAAATCTAGGTCCAAGCTTCCAAGAAGGTACTTTCAACTTAATTTTCCTGATAGACAACCACACAAAGTCATTCACATTCAGGTCCGGACTTGACAAGTGTTTTCTGTCAGCCATACGTTTAAACCTGTGTCCCACGATCTTTAAATGACTCAGAACCCCCCGCCACACTGATAAGAGAGACAAAGCAAAACGTTGCTCCTCAGGAACTCCCGGAGCTCCTCTCCCACCAATGGTACCAAATTGTGGATGGTAACTGTATGCACCAAAGAACGGTGACCTGCCAGTGGATTCTTGATGATGATTATTAATGGCAAATTCTGCCAGCAGTAAGTAGGATGCCCAATCCTCCAGATTTTCGGAGACGAAACACCTGAGGTAGGTCTTCAAATTCTGATTGATGCGCTCGGTCTGTCCATTCGACTGAGGGTGAAAGGCAGAGGAAAAAGACAGTTGCACCCCCAGTCGAGAACAGAATGCTTTCCAGAACTTGGAAACAAACTGGGTCCCCCAATCTGACACCACATCAGAGGGAACCCCGTGAAGCTTCACGATCTCATTTATAAACACCTGAGCAAGTGTCTTGGAATTTGGAAATGCAGGTAATGCAACGAAGTGAACCATTTTACTGAACCTATCTACAACCACCAAAACCACCGTTTTGCCTGCAGATACCGGTAGGTCAGTAATAAAATCCATGGACAAGTGTGTCCATGTCCTGCTAGGGATAGGTAGTGGAAGAAGAGTACCAAACGGACGGGTATGCGAAACCTTAGAATGGGCACAAATACTACAAGCAGATACGTGTTCAATCGCATCCCGATGCAACCCTGGCCACCAAAAACGATGAGAGAGGAGGTCCGCGGTTGCTTTACCACCTGGATGACCAGCAAGCACAGAGTTGTGATGTTCCTTAATTACATTGTGGTGCAGATTAGATGGTACAAATAACCTTCCTGAAGGGCAGGAGGCAGGGGCGTCCCCCTGAGCCTCCAACATCTCACCCTCCAGTTCAGGATACAATGCCAAAAACACTAACCCTTTTTGTAATATCGGGGCAGGGTTCTCATGGTCACCACCACCAGGGAAGCTCCTGGACAAAGCATCAGCCTTGACATTTTTGACCCCTGGACGGCAAGTGACAACAAAATTGAACCTAGTAAAAATCAGGGACCATCTGGCTTGCCTTGGGTTGATACGCTTAGCTGATTGGAGATATGACAGGTTCTGATGGTCAGTAATAACAGTAATAGGATGGACAGCCCCCTCCAATCAATGTCATCATTCTTAGAACGCCAATTTGATTGCCAAAAGTTCCCTATTACCCACCTTATAATTTCTCTCAGCCAAAGACAATATTTTAGAAAAGAAAGCGCATGGACGTCATTTAACAGGGGACGGACCATGAGACAACACAGCCCCAACCCCACATCCGACACATTAAATTCCACAATAAACGGTTGGGAAACATCGGGTTGACTGAGTATAGGTGCCGTGGCAAAACAATTCTTTAAGGAAGAAAAAGCCTGGAGGGAGGCATCCGACCATTTGGAAAAATCAGACCCTTTCCTAGTCATGTCAGTAAGGGGTTTCATGATTACTGAGTAATTTTGGATGAATTCTGGGTAAAAATTAGCAAAGTCCAGAAAATGTTGTAGAGCCTTCAGGTTTTCAGGACGGTCCAATCAAGGACTGCACGGATCTTCTCCAGATCCACCCGAAGATGACAACAAGTACCCCAAAAACTGCACCTCCTGAACTGCGAAAACACATTTTTCCAGTTTGGCATATAGTTTGTTATCCCTTAACATATGGAGCATCTGTTTAACATGCCCCCAATATGTCTCCAAATCAGGTGAGTAAACCAAAATATCGCCCAGATAGACCACCACAAACCTCCCCACCAAATGATAGAGAATATAATTTATGACTTGCTGGAACATCGCAGGTGCATTGGTAAAACCGAAAGGCATAACCAGACTCTCGAAATGCCCTTCAGGGGTATTGAACGCTATTTTACATTGATCCTCTTCTCTGATTCTAACCAGATTGTAGCCTCCCCTTAAATCCAACTTGGAGAATACCTTATCTCCCACAACCTGGCTGAACAAATCTGGAATCAGAGGAATAGGGTATGGATCTCGGATGGTAATTTGATTTAATTCCCGGAAATCTAAACAGGGACGTAGGGCCTGATATGTCCTTTCTCCAGACTTTCCGCAATGAAATCCTTCATGTTTTGTCTCTCAGGGCCAGAAAGATTATACGGTCTGGACTTCGGTAGTTTAGCTCCGGGGTCAGGTTAATAGGACAGTCATATGCCTGATGAGGAGGCAAATCCTGACACCCCCTCTCAGAAAAAACGTCCTCAAAATCAGACAGAAAAGCAGGTAATATTTCCATAGAGACTGTAGCAAGGGAAATATCTAAACAGTTCTCATGGCAGTAATCTCCCTATTCAAAGATCTCCCTGGCTTACCAATCCATTAGCGGATTATGTTTCACCAACCAGGGAAGACGCAAAACAATTGGAGTAGGAAGACCGTCCAGGACATAGCAAGGGATTATTTCACAGTGAACCGACCCCACCCTCAGTTTTACATTATGTACAATCTGAGTTAATGTTTTCTGTGCAAGTGGCGCTGAGTCGATGTCAAAGATGGGAATAGGCTTAGCTAAAGAACAGAAAGCAAGACCATGAGTTTTCACAAACTCAGCATCAACCATGCTGACTCCACCTCCACTGTCAACAAACACAGAAATGTTTTGGTTTTGCTCTCTAGCACCACCTCTGCTGCCAGGACAAACTGGGAACTGCAGGTTGGTGATAAATGCACCCCTTGCTTATCCAACTCCAGACTACCAAGGGTTAATCGAGTTTCCTTTTGCTTAGGAGTCGATGGACAAACCCCAATAAAATGTCCCTATTTCCCACAAAAAAAACATACGCATTTTTTTTTGCGAATTTCCAGGGAAATGTATGATACAGAGGCACCCTCTAACTGCATGGGTTCCTCCACCTCCCTCAGTACGGGTTCACTGCGAGACCGCTCCCTTGGCAGAGGTACATAACCCCGACAAGAAGGCCCCAGAGAAGGTGATCTCACCCGCCTATCCCGAAGGCATGTATCAATACATATAGCCAATGACATGGCAGACTCCAGGGGCTCAGGGGTTTCATATACTGCCAAAGCACCTTTCAACCTTTCTGTAAGGCTCTCACAGAATTAGCTTCTAAGGACTGAGTCATTCCATTTAGAATCTGTTGCCCATCTACGGAACTCAGAACTGTACGTCTCCACTGACCGATTCCCCTGCTGAAGGCAATGTAGCCTAGACTCAGCCAAGGTGACTCAGTCAGGGTCATCATGGATGAGGGCCAGGGCCCCAAAAAACCCTCCACAGACTGGAGACAAAACGAATCCTGCAGCAAAGAAAAAGCCCAGGTCTGCGGATCTCCCTGCAGCAGTGAGATCACAATTTCCACTCGCTGCTCCTCACTTCCGGAGGAGTAAGGATGAAGTTTAAAGTACAGTTTTCAGACCTCCTTGAACACAAAAAACTTGTCCCTACCTCATGAAAACCTGTCCGGAAGGGCAACCTTGGATTCAGGCTGGACAGGCCTACCTGCAGAGACCCCCACATTAGCGACCTTTAGCCGCTGATGCTGTTTCTGAACCTCACAGCGGAGGTCATTCACATCCAGAGACAGACCGCGCAGCCGCTCTGCGAGCTCTGCAACTGAACCCATACCAAGAAAGAAAGGAAAAAAACAACACATAATTAAACCCAAGTGTCAGTTGTTGTTTTTTTCCTCTAAATGTGCACGGCCGATGATAATGTCACATAAGATGTGGGAAAGACTAAGTGCAACACGAAGGGATGAGAGGAAGGGAGCCCAGACACTAGGGAAAGGTGGAGTGGAGACCTCCTAGGCTGATCTGATATCACCCTGTCTCCCCAATCGTCCCTATATTGGTTCCTCACCAATTGCCACACAGTAACCTAAACCCTGCATTTCCGTAGAGCTAGACCCTAGATAGGGAAGGGAGGGATGAGCACTAGTCAGTCCCCATTAACAACTAAAGACAACAAGGGAGACAAACACGAGGGAAAGTAACTTAGCTTGAGCCGACTTCAGAGAGATTACACCACACGTCCTCCTTGCACCTTATATATATAGAGGCATAGTTATAGTAATGATAATTAATAATGCTTTTGGTTTTACTGGTGTATGAATTTATAATGTTGTGGTATATGTAAATTGTGCGGAGTACATCAGATTATAAAAGTGTGATGTGTCAACAGGGTAAAATCAAATTTTATTAATTTATGGACATGTGGTATGCTTTGAAGCAATTATTAATGCAAAGGCCAGGTTTGTCAGGGCAGGTTTCACAATGGTAAATTGTGTCTTTCATATTCCCCTTTTGGAGCATACTCTTTACTTTTTTCATATTCTTCCCTTCCTCACTGTTTAGGTAACCTAACCAGGAAAATGTTGACCTGGTAAAATATGGGCACCATCAGTTTCATAAATACTGGAACCCTCACCTTCCTGAGTGTCAAACATTAGGGCCTTGATGACTACCTCCTGAAACTGAAGAAAGGTCCCCGTATTGCCTGCACATCGAAACAGCACACAAGCATTGTACAGTGCCATCTGTACAATGTGCATGGCCAATTTTCATACCTTACTTAGCTTTTCACATGGCACTGTATGGTTTGAGGACCTGATTAAATGGATCTACGCCCCCCATGACCTCATTGTAATCGAGAATACAATCTGGCTTTGGGACTTCTGTTGTGGTACCTCGAACAGTATATAGACAAGATTAGCGTGCACACAGTATATAAGTTGAGATGCTGGTAGAGGGGATGTGGAAACTCCAGAATCAACATAGAGAAAAGCACTGCACACTCTAATTTCAAAATGCAGATGAAAGTTTAATTGTAGACGTGCAAATAGACAAATTTTGGGTGCAGGGAGTAATGCAACAGTAAATAAACTTTCACCTGAATTTTGAAATCACTACATACAGTGACATGACCGGCTCCACGTTTTTGTGGGCCCTGGGCGAAAGAGTCTCAGTTGGCCCCTTTAACACATACCACAATTCATGATGCACAGATACCGCTGAAAAAAAAAAAAAAAAATATATATATAGTACAAGGCCAAAGATTTCACTTCTTACATTACATGATCGATATCTATTGTAAATTCCACAATAGCTCAGAAACTGGTGAATCACTCCATAAGGAATACTGGCCCCCATAAAGTGCTCCATACAGGATACTGGCCCCCATATAGCACTCCATACATTATACTGGTCCCCATATAACACTCCATACAGGATACTATCTCCCATATAACGCTCCATACAGAATACTGGCCCCCATAAAATGCTACATACAGGATACTGGCCCCCGTATAACACTCCATAAAGGATCCTGGCCCCCATGTAACATTCCATACAGAATACTGGCCCCAATATAATGCTCCATGCAGGCTGTGCCCCCACATAATGCTCCACGCAGGCTGTTCCCCCCACATAATGCCCCACGCAGGCTGTTCCCCCCTTATAATGCTCCATGCAGGCTGTTCCCCCCATATAATGCCCCATGATGGATGTCACCACCCCTTATAATGCCCCATGCAGGATGTCACCCTCTCCCCTTATAATGCCACATGCAGGAGGTCACCCCCCTTATAATTCCCATGCAGGATGTCACTCCCCCCCATATAATGTCCCATGCAGGATGTCACACTCCCCCGCCCCTTATAATGCCCCATGAAGGATGTCACTCCCCCCCTTTTAATGCCCCATGCAGGATGTCACCCCCCCATATAATGCCCCATGCAGGATGTCACCACCCCTTATAATGCCCCATGCAGGAAGTCACTCTGCCCCCCCCCCATATATGGCCCCATGCAGGATGTCACCCCCTCCTTTATAATGCCCCATACCTCCATACATAAAAAAAATATCAAATACTCACCTCACTTCTCACCTGCTGCCGCTGCTCAGCTCTGGGCTCCAGCTTCGCCGGCATCTTCCCGCTCTGTGCTGTGACGGCTCAGGAGAGGGCATGGTGGAAAGACGTCACCGTGTCCTCTGACCTGAGACGTCACAGTCAGAGGAAATGGAAGAGATCGGAGCTGCTGCAGAGGCACGGGGAGGGATAAGTATTGTGCCGGCTGCCGGGGCCCTGAGCAAGCGGGGGGGGAGCAGGTGCTGATGCCTCTCTCCTCCGCTTACGGGTCCCATAGCGCAGCGGGGTGCCCGACGGTGAGTGGGCCCCCCACCTGCTCAGGGCCCCGGCACTTGCCCGGGTGCGCCCGTTGCTGGCACCGGGCCTGTACAGTGACATGAGAACTTCGGACAGTGACATGGGATCTGTTGTCACAGTGTATGGTGTTCAAGATAAGAGCATCCCTCTTGTTTTCACACTTGTTCACCAGCATGTTGTCGCTGCATTGGGCTCTTCTGTTAGCCTTTCTCAGCAGTTGCCCAATTAATGGTTTAGGGAGGCCTCTCTGATTTCTTTGCACGGTGCTCCATGCAACTGAACCCCTGACAGAGAGGGCCTTTAAGAGTTTGATGCTGATGAAAGGTTATCTACGTAGAGGTGATAACCTTTATACAGCAATGGGTGCAGCAACTCCCACACAATTTTCCCACTCACCCCCCAGGACAGGAGGGCATTCAGGGTAGGCAATCTGGGTGTCCATCCCCTCATAGACCCTAAATATGTAGGTAAACCCTTAGGTACTCTAGCGCAGCTTGTACAGCTTAATTCCATACCTGGCCCTCTTACTGGACAAATATTGTCAGAATTTTAGCCTTCCTTTGAAATGAAATAGGGAAGCTTGGACAGGGATTTGGGAACTGCTGCTGTGATCACAGAACAGTCACACAGACAGCATGTAGCACAGCACAGGACAGATCACACTGAACACCAATCTAAATTCTTTCTCTCAGGTAACAGAGGATCTACACAATTGCTCAGCATTCCAGCTCTGAGGAAAAGATGGCGTTCAGAGCGATGATCACTATTTTAAATCCACCCTTTTGGCGCCGATTGGTCAGTAACTATTGTTCAGCCAATCAACGCCAAAAGGGCTAATCAGCAGAGGTGATACCGCGATCACCCCATCTATTGTGACTGCTGTGATTGGTACTGTCACAGACAGCACCAGTCACAGTGATCGCCAAATTGAGTGGGGGGGTAATACCGCCCCCCTCAGAGCGATGTGCAAGGATGGTCTGCTGTAAGATACAGTAGCCATCTTAATATGTAGTTGGTGTAATAATGATAATGTTAGCAAATACCTCCAATTACAAATGTAGTGTAGTTCTTCTGATTCGCTATGTCTCTTACCCCATATGCAGGGCATTGTTGTAGCTTAGGTAACCGCGGTAACCAAAAATAGCGGTGCCATACATGTATGGTGGTTTGCAGGAACGCACTTCTCGCAGCTGTATGCGACATATCATGAAGGTGTTAAAGGGGTATTCCCATCTCCAAGATCCTATCCCAAAATGTAGTAGGTGTAATAATGATAAGAAAAGAATTTTGGTGAGTCCCAAAAATAATTAAAATCCTCAATTTGTTTCAAAATAATTTAAAAGATCATACAGGTTGGAAATACATCTCAACGCGTTTCTGGCAAAAAGATGATCTCAGTGAATAAGGGCTTTTTGCAAGAAAGGTGTTGAGATGTATTCCCAACCTGTATAATCTTTTAAATTATTTTGAAACAAATTGAGGATTTTAATTATTTTTGGAACTCACCAAAATTCTTTTCTTATGTGAAGTTGCAAGTCACGGCTATTGGTTGGAGACCCATAACATTGTAAGATGGACTGAGTCATATAAATAGGACACGGTGAGGCTGCTTTTTGTTTATTTACCGTGTAATAATGATAATGGTAGCAAATACCTCCAATTAGAAATGTAGTATAGTTCTTCTGATTCGCTATGTCACTTACCCCATATGCAGGGAATTGCTGTAGCTTAGGTTACCATGGTTATGACCACTAACAACTAACTGTTACTATATAAGTGGTTGTAAACATGGATACCTAAGCTACTGCAATGCCCTGCACATGGGGTAAGTGACATAGTGAATCAGAAGAATTATACTATGCTTCTAATTAGAGGTATTTGATAATATTATTAATATTACACCTAATACATATTGAGATATAATCTTGAAGATGGGAATACCCCTTTAAGTTTTTGGTCATAATGATAACCAATGAACAATACATAAAATATATTTAAAAATGCACAATGCGTACAAAGAACAGCAAACATAAATGTTCACACAAATTTTGAAATATATTGACACTATGCAAGAGACAGGACCCAGTCCAGGATGTGAAAACATTAAAGCAATTATTGGACTAGGTAAGCTATTCTTTCCATAGGTCAACATGACATATAAAGGTCCAAATTATTTATTGTAAAATATTAATTCAAAATGATATCCAAAATTATTTTGAAAAATTATCCTCGATAGTCTTGGAAATTAAAACATTTCACAGATCACAAAGCAAATGTATAACTACTGAAATAGACCGAGGTTTAGGCTATGTTCACATCACTGTCATGGCTTGTATCTTTAACGGGAATCTATTACCTGTAAAAATGATATTTACCTGCAGATATTGTTGCAATCTGCAAGTAAATATCATGTAAATCCTATATATCTAGTTTACCAGAGCATGAAATTTTATTTTGCCTGCAGCCACTCGCTTCCAGTCATTGCGGTGGTGCAGGGATCGGTTATAGTCACCGTTCACTAAACAGTGAGCACGGCTGTAACTGCTTCCAGTCACTTTCATTGACAACTTGCTTTAAAGCGTTTGTATGAAAAGCAGGCTGTCAATCAAAGTGCAGGGGAGTTATCATAGCGCACTCACTGTATAGCGAGCTGTGACTATAACAGATCCCTGCACCACTCTGAGGATTCGGAGGGACCGGATACAGAGAGAATAAAACCTCATTTTTCTCCCTGTAGACCAAAGATGTCAAGCTCAGGCTCCCGGACCAAATCTGACCCTCGATGTAATTATACTTGGCCTACGAGAAAATAACAAAATATCTACTAAAGCTGACCCATCTGTAGACAGTGCATACTAATACTACAAATCCCACGTTTCTGGTTCGGCACGCTCCCTGGTTATTAAAAGGCTGTTTACAACATGCCCCGTAGTAATACGCTCCCCAACTATGTCCCACTTCCCCAGCTATAAAGTTCAGTCCTCTTCTAACTTCATCAGCGCACACTCCTCTTTGGTCTCTCATTTATCTCAGCGCACATAGCACCTACTACCCCCTATCACCTTGACAAGCTGGGCAGAGGTATGCTTTGGAGCCGGTACGCTCATACTATGATTTATTTTATTCCTCCATTTGGTCATGTATTCTTCATTTTCTTTTTTTTGTACATTGTTATCTTTTCCCTATGTATTGAGATCTTACCCATTTTGTTCACGCCCTACAATCTTGACCATGCGAATATTATTGCTTCATTGCTGTTCATGTACTTCTGATGTTCTCGACTTCCCTATCTGTCCTTCTATTTGAGTCACCATATACTTTTCCCTGTGTACTGCTGTCTGCCATCCACACTAACCTAAGTTGTCCTACAGTATTGGGGTCCTCCTTACCCTAGACAGATTCCCCCAACCTATTTTTTCTCCTTTTCCCATTAACTGTTTTTTGTTGCGATTAATGTTATAAATATCAAGGTAAGCCTGAGACTTTGTCCAAGTTTTTAATTTTGGCCCACTTAGTATTTGAGTTTGACATTGTAGATGCTGCTCCAGTAAGCCGGCTAGACAGGATTTAAATGCATTTTTGGAAGTAAATAACATTTTTGGAGTTGACAGGTTCCTGTTAACAGAGTTGTGACAGTTTCTGTATGAAGGAGACATTTAATTGCTTCCCAACAAATTCTGACAAGTCTAACAGGTTTCTGGTGTTTTCCACAGAAAGGGTAGCAATGCAGTACAGACTGCTCTGTTTTTGTGATCTTAGTATGAAGTAGTCTTGATGGAAAAAAATGTCCAGTGTGAACATTGTAATTTTCGTCACTACTACAGCTACCAAATATTAGTCCATAAAAGTATTCCATTTTTTTCTACTAATACTACTACTTTTGCAACTACTACTACTACTTTTACTACATCTACTATTACTACTTCTACAATAACTACTACTACTTCTACTACTACTACTACTACTTTTACTACATTTACTATTACTACTTCTACAATAAATACTACTACTTTTACTACTACTACTACAACTACTACATTTACTATTACTACTTTTACAATAACTACTACTACTTCTACTACTACTACTAAAACTACTACTTTTACTACATTTACTATTACTACTTCTACAATAACTACTACTACTTTTACTACTACTGCTACTACAACTACTACATTTACTATTACTACTTCTACAATAATTACTACTAGTGATGAGTGAGCATACTCGCAAGCAATCGGTACTCGCCCGAACATCTCAGTACTCGAGATGCTCGGAACTCACCGAGTACTAGCGAGATGCTCGGGCGGATGCTTGGGCCCCCTCCCTGCATGTTTGGTGCTCTTTAGAGCACCAATCAACATTCAGGGATTGCCTGGTGGTGACTCTGAGGCGAGGCGAGTTCACACATGTACCATGCCTGGCCCATGTGCTTAACCTCATGGTTCAGCGGTTTCTCAAATCCTACCCGGAGCTGCCGAATCTGCTTGCTAAAGTATGCCACCTATGTGCCCATTTTAGAAAGTCATCTACAGCTTCCGCCGCCCTTGCCGTGTTTCAGCAGCGTTTGCAGCTTCCGGCTCACAGACTGGTGTGTGATGTCCCCACGCTTTGGAACTCTACACTGCAGATGTTGGGAAGGATTTGTGAGCAGAAGAGGGCAGTTGTTGAGTACCAGCATCAACAAGGCCGTCGATATTCAGTTCAGACTCCACACATAAGACCTCAGGAGTTGACATGGATGTCAGACATATGTACCATCCTCCAAAACTTTGGGGACTCCACCAAGATGGTGAGCGGCGATAATGCCATAATTAACGTCACCATCCCGCTTCTCTGTCTTCTGAAATGCTCTCTGCTCACAATCAAAGAGAATGCATTGCAGGTGAAGCACGATGAGATGGAGCAAGGAACCATACAGGGTTATTACACACAGCCCAGCCTCATCTCATCCCAATGTGGATTGGGTGACAATGAGCAAGAGGAGGAGGAAGAACAGGACCTAGTTTCATGCGTTATAGATGGTACTACCTGCTCAACTGTCATACCGTCTGTTCAGCGTGGATGGCCAGAAGACAGAGCGGAGGAAGAGGAGGAGGAGAGCATGGTCAGTCATCCTCTTGGTGAGGACACAGAAGTCTTGCATGTTAGCAGTCTGGCACGCAGGGCTGAGTTTATGCTACGCTGCCTTTTCATGACCGTCATCAAAATTTTGGGTGACAGTCATAACTGGTTGGTGACACTTCTAGACGCACACTACAAGAAGAACTTTATATCTCTTATTCCTGAGGCGGACAGGTCTACAAAAATGGGGCTGTACCAGAGGTCACAATTCGTTGGACGGCCAAGGAGGACAGGCGAGAGAGACACAACTTCAATCCAGCAGAGGCAGGGGAACACTTTCAAAGTTCTGGGAGAATTTTCTCAGCCCCTCCCATCGCACAGGCCTTGAGGCGCGAGATACTCTCACAAGGAGTGCAAAGTTTGGGAAGATACTGAGAGAGTACATTGCCGACCGTACCAACGTCCTCCGTGATTCCTCTGTGCCTTATAATTATTGGGTATCCAAACTGGATACATGGAATGGACTGACTCTTTACGCCTTGGTGGTCCTTGCCTGCCCTGCCGCCAGCTTTTTATCATAGCGGGTTTTTAGTGCCGCTGGTGGAATTATAACTGATAAGCGCATCCGCCTGTCAACTGAAAATGCTGACAGGCTGACTCTTATAAAAATGAACAAGGGCTGGATTGACCGATTGATAGCTGCGTAACATAAACTCAAATCCAGTGTCTTTTTTTGGGAGGTGTAATCCCATGCACCTCTTCACACCCACACATGGGTATACGCTTCCTGATTTTGGCTATTTGCTCTTGTCCTCCTCCTTCTCCTCATTCTCCACCACCATATCACCAGGGTGACCGTGGTCCGTGATGCAACACCCACATAATTTTTTTAAAGGGTGTTTATGATGCCCGTAAAAAATTTTTTCATACAGTATGTTCATGTATACCCCCCAGGGGTAAATGTTTGTCAGCCCATACACTTAGTGCATGGGCCTTACAAGTATAGGAGACCTGCTCCTTTCTAATGGGAACATTTTTTATGAGGCCCTCAGCCACGTCTCTTCCAAGGGGCATTGGAGTGCCTCCAAATTTTTGGCAACCCTTGCATTCACTGCGTAGGCAAACATAATGGGAGACCCTCTTCCTAATAATGGGAACATTGTTTTCAGGAGGCCCTCTGACCTCCATGTCTCTTCCAAGGGGCATTGGAGTGCCTCCAAATTTTTGGCAACCCTTACCTTCACTGCATAGGCAAACACAATGTGAGACCTACTTCCTAATAATGGGAACATTGTTTTCAGGAGGCCCTCCTCTAAGTCTCTTCAAAGGGGTATTGGGGTGCATCCAAATTTTCAAAGTGGTATTGGGGTGCATCCAAATTTTGGGCAGCTCTGCCACTCACTGCATAAGCAATAACAGTATAGGAGATCCACTCTTTAGTAATGGGAACAATAAAACATAGCCGGCTGATGGCTCTCTAAGAATAGTGAGGGCCGACTGCTGGCCCTTTAAGAATTGTAAAGGCTGCCTGATGGCTCTATAAAAATAGGCTTTGTGACTTTCAGAGTTCCTCCTTCATAAATCAAGCACGATGTGTCTGATGATATCTCACACACCACATGGCCAGATAAAGTTGTAAAATGTTAAAATGACATTTCACAGTGAATGCATTTGTCACAGTTGAAAGCAATGCAAAAGTGCAAAAACTCATCAAAAACGCTACGTGTGAATATAGCCCAAGGTGTGGAGGAGCATTTTTGTTTTTGGTTATTTATTTTGCTTTATATACAAGTCATTACCCTGGAAAGGATGTTCCTTAACATATTTCCCAGGAAAATCCATTTTGGTTTTTGTATGTTTTATTGTGAGTCTGTAAAAGTGGCGTAATACCTCTGATAACGTTGTTGACTGAAATTACCTGGGAGTCAGGAATGCTTCCAGGGGTCTTCCCCATGCTGTTCCCATGTCATTTGAGCACTGTTCCTATCTATCTGGGCAATTTTTAGGCCCTCTGCAGACCGCTGGGGCGAGCTGCCTGAAAAATGCTCGAGTTTCTCATAGACTTACATTGCTCGGGTCGAGCACTAGAGTATTCCAATGTGCTCGACTCGAGCATTGTGCACCCGAGCATTTTAGTGCTCGCCCATCACTAACTACTGCTACTTCTATTACTACTACTACTACTACTACTAAAACTACTACTTTTATACATTTACTATTAATACTTCTACAATAACTACTACTATTTCTACTACTACTACAACTACTACATTTACTATTACTACTTCTATAATAACTACTACTACTTCTACTACTACTACTACTAAAACTACTACTTTTACTACATTTACTATTACTACTTCTACAATAACTACTACTACTTTTACTACTACTGCTACTACAACTACTACATTTACTATTACTACTTCTACAATAATTACTACTAGTGATGAGTGAGCATACTAGCAAGCAATTGGTACTCGCCCGAACGGATGCTTGGGCCCCATCCCTGCATGTTTGGCGCTCTTTAGGGATTGCCTGGTGGTGACTCTGAGGCGAGGCGAGCTCACACATGTACCATGCCTGGCCCATGTGCTTAACCTCATGGTTCGGCGGTTTCTCAAATCCTACACAAGTTAATATATAAAGGACAAATACAGTTTTCTATCTTCAAAATTGTAATGTATCAATGAAAAATGCATGACATTCTTATGGTAACCTGTACATGATGTGTTTTTTACACACTATTGACCTAATAATTTGCGTGTCTGATACAGAATATGGATCAATGTGTTATTTACATGCAGACCATTGGTACATGTTTTAAAACATTAATTTGAACTATCACATTGACTTCCATTGGTTGGTGTGCTGTCCGTTTGCTATCAGTTTTACATACGTACAGCACGTGGATGTTTAATACATTCGTCTGAATGAGCCCTAATGCTACTACGTCTATTATAACTTCTACTACTACTTCTACTAATACTACTTCTACTACTATGACTACTACTTCTACTACTACTATTACTACTTCTACTACTACCTCTACTACTACTACTACTACTTCTACTAGTACTATTGCTACTTCTACTATTACTACTACTTCAACTTCTGCTGCTACTACTACTACTTCTACTAATACTATTGCTACTTCTACTACTACTACTACTACTACTACTACTACATCTACTAGTACTATTGCTACTTCTACTATTACTACTACTTTAACTTCTGCTACTACTACTTCTACTAATACTACTGCTACTTCTACTACTACTACGTCTGCTAGTACTATTACTACTTCTACTAATACTACTACTTCTACTAGTACTATTGCTACTTCTGCTACTACCTCTACTACTAATACTACTACTACTTCTACTAATACTATTGCTACTTCTACTATTACTACTACTTTAACTTCTACTACTACCACCCACTACTTCAAATAATACTATTGCTACTTCTACTACTACTACATCTACTAATCCTATTACTACTTCTACTACTACAACTACTTCTACTAATACAACTTCCACTACTACTGCTACTACTTCTCCTACTAGTAATATTACTACTTCTACAACCACTACTACTTCTAATACTACAACTTCTACTACCACTACTTCTGCTACTACTACTTCTACTACTACTACTACTACTTTTACGTCTACTACTACTACTTCTACTAGAACTATTTCTACTTATACTACTACTACTAGAACTATTGCTACTTCTACTTCTACAACTTCTACTACTGCTACCTCTACTAGTACATTTACTACTTCTACTATTACTACTACTATTTCTACTTCTACTACTACTTCTAACTGCTACTACTTTTACTACTACTACTTCTATCTGCTACTACTTTTACTACTACTACTACTTCTACTACTATTACTATTACTACCATTACTACTTCTAATATTACTTCTAATACTACTAGATCTAATATAACTGATACTAATGCTATTACTACTACTTCTACTTACTACTACTATTTTTACTACTGTTAGTATTACTACGATTACTACTTCTACTACTACAACTAGTACTACTACTACTACTGCTACATCAACTTCTTCTTCTACTACAATTGCTACTAATGCTATTACTACTACTACTAACTACTACTACACTTACTACTGCTTTTACTTCTACAACAACTACTATTTACAATATTAATAGTTTTAGAAACCTATGATTTATTAGTTTACATTTCTTAGCAAAACACTTTTGTTTTTGTATATGACTATTATAAATGTCAGATAAATATTACTTATAGACTCTTTTCTATTTTTAACAGGCATCAGTTCTGCTCACAATGGACAAGTTTGTAGTACGTGGGGCAATTACTATTTTAAGACCTTTGATGGTGATATATTTCATTTCCCGGGAACATGCAACTATCTGTATGCATCAAACTGCAAGAGCAACTTTGAGGACTTTAACATCCAGATAAGGCGGGAAATCAAAAATAGCCTTCCAACTATCAGCCATATCAGTGTAAAGATTGATGGAGTTTATATAGAATTACAAAATGGCACTATAGCAATTAATGGACAACCGTGAGTATACTGTATTTAAATAGGGTTGTCTGGGATATTTTTTTATCTAATGTTTAAGACACTGAAAATAAGTAACTTAGCAGTACTCACCTTCCCTAGCTACAATGTTACCTCTTCACCGATGCTCTGTTGTTGACAGGCTACAAAAGGGAAATCATGATCATAACAAATGTGACCGCTGCAGCCAATCACTATGCTCAGTGGCTCTACCGATGAGAACTGTGATTGGCAAGAATATCACACTGATTGTTTGAGCAGCAGAAATACAGTATCAGAAGCAATATTATATGTTACATATAAACACAGCTTAAAGAATATGTCAACCTTTGGAATAATTTTTGCATTGCTAAAAATTTAAAAACGATCTTGTAAATACCCTTGATTAGAAAGTATTCCTGTACAGTAGGAGTATATAGCTCCCGTGCCAATACTTTAAAGGGGTTGTCCAGTGCTTTAGATTACCCCCCCAATGTATCCCCCCGGGGCCCCTAAGGATTTTTGTAATTAGCTTACATTGCAGATACTGCCTGTGAGCTGCGCTATCACTGGCTGCTCACAGGGATCACATGACCCCCAGCTGCAGCCGGCTCTGACATCCTCTGATGTCACGACAAGTGCTGGCAGCAGTCGGGGGTCACGATCTTCCTGGTTCCACGGTGGATGCCAGGCTGTGGGCGGGGTTATTTCCCGAGTGTCACACTCGGCATCCACCGCGCGCTCTCTCTCCCCATTCATTGGGAAAGCATGCAGTGGATGCTGGGTGTAACCCCGCCCACAACCCAGCAGCCACTGCGGTGTCCCCAGTGCTGAGTCACTCCTCACATGTCGTGATGTCAGCGCGGAGTCACATGATACATGTGAGCGGTCACCAATAGCGCCTCTCACAGGCAGAAAAAGCAACACAAGGTATTTGCAGAAATCCTTAGGGGCCCCAGGGGGATACATTGGGGGGGGGGGGCAATATAAAGTAATGGACAACTTCTTTAATAACATGTAGGAAACATTCTTGTGTAGTTATTTCTTGAATTTACCAACCTATATGTTATGTCTTGTGCAGGGTGGATCTTCCCTACAGCTATTCTGGAGTCCAGATTGGCAGGAGTGGCATTTACATTAAAATCGCTACACGTTTAGGTCTTCAGTTTATGTGGAATGAAGATGACGCTCTTTTGGTAATTATCACAATTTTTATGCACTTGCTTAGAAACAGGAATGTTACTGATAAATATATTTCATCATCCATCTTCAGTGTGTTAAACATTAAAGGGGTTATCTGGAACTATTTCATTTTTTTTACTATGGGCATAAGAAATAACCATTGTTCCCGAAGCCGATCTCTGCAGGCACAGAGCAGTCACAGACCGCTCCTGCCGGTGATTTAGTGGCTTCAGCTGACGTCGTGTTAACAGAGCAGCGGCTTCTCTTCCACTCTGCTCTGTTGACGGGGCGTGACTGCTGACATCATATTGATTGATTGCTGGCTCCCCGGCTGTCAATAAACATGACGTCGACAATCAAGACCTATTGACAGAGCATATCCTATCTCCCACCAAAAACCGAGTCAATATTTCTTCAAGGATTATATAAAAATCAAAGGTTTATTTAAATCAACATATACACCAAGGCTAAAAACAGGAGCAATGCTAAATAGCATTGCCATAACAGGGAAGCTTTTTTCATATCATTACATAGATTGAGGTTAGCAGAGTGAGCTCAAAGCAAATACAGAGCCTATGTATGTGGGGTATATTAGTAGAAATATAATGTGATCACATCACCATAATGATATACCTTTAAACAAGCAAAAGGCATAACTGTATATATCTCATAGCAAACACTGATCAAAGAAACCATGTAAGGTCATGTTCACAAAGAGAAACAATTGTATTTATGTAAGTACAAATAACAATGTGACAAATGTCACCTGACTAAACACATGGACTCATTTGTAATGAAAAGATCTTTCAGATCAAGTGAATATATAGTGGTTATAAATTGAATAACTATGGATCAAGCATAGAATGAGGTACTGAGTGCAGTCTCTTACCCATGGCCCAGCATATACTGCCATGATGCCCCAACGCATGTTTTGGCTCCACCTCCAGAAGAAGATCTTTCCAAAACGTGCGTTGGGGCATCAGGGCGATGTTAATGGTGTACTGTGTCTCTGGAAGCCTCATACAACAGGAGAATGGGGTCTCTTGACCCATTGAAAATGGGGTTTCTTGACCAGATGGCCTTCCATGCGTACGACTCTCTACTCTATAATTTATGGAAGTTGAAAAACATTTGACAGTAAGCACAAAACCCATAATAGTAGAGAGCCATGTGCATGCATTACCTCTTCCTCAGTAGGGCATTGTCACACTGTTTTTTTTGCAAAGTTTTAGAAGCGGATTTTACTACACTATCCACATAAAAATACTACAAATGTGCTTTGAATAAGCTTTCAATTGATTTTAATAGGAAATATTCAAAATAACATGTAAAAAAACAGCAGTATAGGAGCTTTTTCCCATTAAAATCAACTGAAAGTTTATTCAAGAAGTATTTGAAATGGTTTTTGATGAAGATTTCAGAAAAACTTGGTGAAGGTAAGCGACCTGTAAGTAGAATTTACAATTTATCAGACATTGAAGGTATATACTCACAGAAATTAATATGTTTTAATTTTTTTTGTGACCCTTGGGAGTGGTTCATTATAACAATGTGGCCCTGGAACAAAATAAGTTGTGCACCCCTGTTCTAAAGGCAGAGACAATGCACGCAGCTCTCTTCATTGTTGAGCATGTCAGGTGCTGAAATAATTGATTGTTTCACTACTCTCATATAAAAATAGAATGCAAATAGTAGGGCACATACATGACCACCTCTGCACCTTATCTACAGAGGCATGCGAAAGTATTTACCCCCCTTGGCATTTTTCGTGTTTTGCTACCTCACAACCTGGAATTTCACTGTTTTTTTTGAGAGTTTGCATCAATTCATGTAATGAACATGTCTACAACTATAAACCTTTGGTTTTTTTTATTGTGAAGCAAACAACAAATAGGACAAAATAGCTCTAAACTTCAGTATGCATAACTATTCACCTTTCCTAAAGTCAGTATTTTGTAGAGCCTTCTTTTGTGGCAATTACAGTTGCAAGTCACTTTGGATAAGTCTCTATGAGTTTTCCACATCTTGACACTGGGATTTTTGCAGATTCCTCAAGGCAAAACTACTCGGTGAACAGCAATCATCAAGTCTGACCACAGATTCTCAATTGGACTAGTGTCTGGGCTTTGACTAGGCCACTCCAAAACATTTACACGTTTCCCTTTAAACCATTCGAGTGTTGCTTTAGCAGTATGCTTTGGGTGATTGTCTTGTTGGAAGGTGAACTTCCTTCCCAGTCTCAAATCACTGATAGACTGAAACAGGTTTTCCTCAAGAATATCCCTGCATTTTGAACCATCCATCTTCCCTTTGACTCAGACCATATTCCCAATCCCTGCTGACTAAAAAACATCTTCACAGCATGATGCGGTCACCACCATGTTTCCCTGTGGGAATGGTGTTCTTGGCATAATGAGCTGAGCTGTGTTGGTTTGGCACTAGTGATGAGCGAGCGTGTTATGTTAACCCTTTCTGCGAGCATGCTCGGGTTCTCGCCGAACATAACATTCTCTGTGCTCGAATGTTATGTTTGAGTCACTGTGTGTGCATGATTTGCAACTGTTTAGGAAACTGATCCAGCTTTCCGGATGCCGTGGATAAGTAAAATATATAAATTTTATTCCAAACTGTTTAAAAACAAATGGAAGTTTCCAAAAAAAGTTCATGAATAAATCACAATCCATAGTAAGGAGCTAAGGGTGAAATATGTTGATAAAATAAGATTACCACACGCATTTCGAACAGCTCATGTTCTTAGACTTGGTAACAAACAGGCATTCCTCACATGTATTAAAGCTGTCGAACAGTTGCAAATCATGCACATGGAGTGACTCAAACATAATATTCGAGCACGCAGAAGATACCCAGAAACCATTCGAGCATGCTCGTAAATCTCGAGTAACGAGCATGCTCGCTCATCACTTTTTGGTACCAGACATAGTGTTTACATTGAGACTAAAATTGAACTTTTAGGCCACCATCTGACCACAGCACCTTCCTCCATACATTTGAGGAGTCTCCCACATGTCTTTTGGCAAATTCAAAACGAGCCTAACAATTTTTGTGTGTAAGTAAAGGCTTTTTTCTGCCAACTGTTCTATAAAATCCCCCTGTATGGAGTGCACGGCTTATTGTGGTCGTATGTGCAGATACTCTAGTCTCTGTTTGGGAACTCTGCAGCACCTTCAGGGTTAACTTTGGTCTATGTGCTGCCTCTCTGATTAATGCCCTTCTTGCTTGGGCTGAGAGTTTTGGTGGGAGGTCCTTTCTTGGCAGGTATGTTGTGGTACCATGTTCTTTCTATTTGATGATGATGATGGATTTAATGGTGCTCCGGGGGATCATCAGAGATTGGGATATATTTTTTTATAACCCATCCCTGACTTGTACTTCTCAACAACTTTGTCCCTGACTTGTTTGGAGATCTCCTTGGTTTTCATGGTGTTGTTTGGTTAGAGGTGTCTCTTGCTTAATGGTGTTGCAGCCTCTGTGGCCTTTCAGAAAAGTTAAAGCGTATATACTGACAGACCATGTGACACTGAGATTGCACACAGGTGGACTTCCTTTCACTAAGCATGTGACTTATGAAGGTAATTGCACCAGAAAGTTTTAGGGGCTTCATAGCAAAATGGGCGAATACATATGCACATTCCAATTTTTAGTTATTTGATCTCAGAAATTTAATTTTTGCCTATATTTTTCTCACGTCACTTCACCAACTTAAGCTATTCAGTACTGAGGCATCACACACAAATCGGATTAGAAAAATATTTAAACACAAGTTGTAATGCAACAAAATAAGTAAAAAGCCCAGGGGGGTGAATACTTTCACAAGCCACTGTAGTCTTTATTGGAATGCTGCTCAGGAATCAGGTAACCCCCATTGTACAAATGTGGGAATCCCAGACTGCATAATGCATTGTTCACTACACTACTTCTCTGTGCTATGGAAAATATATGTAATCAGCCAAAAGACACCGGCAAGCAACTATGACTGAATATATGGTTGGAGGCTGCATTAAATAAGTTGGTGGGCCACATCTAGCCCCTGGGCTGCAGGGTGTACACCCCTACATTAGGGTCTTAAAAGATCAAGGGTACAAGACCCATGATATAGTGCTCAGCCAAACCTATTTTTGGCACCCTATAATGTAATTTTCCCCCAACAAACAGTAATGATTCCAATGTTGTCTCTACCATAAGGTAGTAATTCCCTTTGCTCCCAAAAGTAAGAGTACCAATTTTATTTGCTGTCTCACAGTAATATGCCCTATGTGCCCTCCACTAATTAAAAGTTCCCCCTTTCTATCATGCTTCCACATAGTGAAAATATCCATTTGTACCCCTCATATGATAATATTGCACCCTTGGAATATTGTAAGGCCACATTAAGGGCTCGTGCCTTTTTCATGGTTTTCTCGAACAAGTGTTTTCCTTAGTTTTTACGGATAGCACTCATACCTTTGACATTCTATGGGACTGTGCACGTGTCCAATTTTACCTCGGACCGAGTGGTCCATGGAAAAGAATGGTGATAAGTCCAATTTTGATCCAAATGTCAAAGCAAAATCTACAATGTAAATCTATGGGTCTGTGAAAAAAATCGGACAGCACTTGGACTGACAGAATGAAGAAGATGGAGAACCTTTCTTTTTGTCTTTCCACGTCCAAGAAAAACTGATGCCACTGTGATCAAAGTCTAAGGACACGGCCCCACTATCAGTATTTGGTCAGTGTTCGGTCAGTATTTTTTCTCAGGAGTGGGAGTCAAAACCAGATCAGAGAAAAGGTACCGGACCCTTACAGTGCTATCTTTGTATCCTGAAACATTAATTGTGCCTTTCACAAAGTAATACTCCACTGTGTTGCACCGACAAAGTCATAATGTCCCCTTTGTACACCCATAATAATACTCCTATGCACCCACACAAAATTAGAGCACCCCCTCTGTGCCCTACTGTATTACTAGGCCAATATTTCCTTTATTTGCTCTCCTCTTGTATCAGCCACACAGTAGCAGTGCCCACTTTACTACATCCAAAAATATTAAATCCATATACTTTTCTAATTATGGATCACATAGAGGAGAGTGACTATAATCTTATGCAACCAGTCTTTAAGCTGCAGGCTCGGTGCAGGCTGCATGATGCAGTTAAGTTATGTCTCTGTCTACTGTACTATGGACCTTTGGAGCTTGTGCCCTAGATGACTGGTTCTAGAAAAGCCCCTATACTGATTAGTAGAAGTAGTGCGCTCCCTTTGAAGTAATGGGCACATAGCATTTGAACTCTGCCATAGGCACCAATGTACTCAAAAATTCTTAAAAGGTGGAAAAGAAGTGGCTCATAAGTGGAGAACGTAGCCCAAATTTTTATAACACATAGCGCAAAGTTTCTTACATTCACTTTTACTATTGCTTTATGCAAAGTTGGTTGAACAGACAATGACTTTTTAAGAAAAGCCTCATAATTTTGTCCAGAAGAAAAACTAAAATGTAATTGTATATCTGATATTCTACATTTTAGTTGGAGCTGGATACAAAATTTGCCAACCAGACATGTGGTCTTTGTGGAGATTTCAACGGAATTCCAATTTATAATGAGTTCATCACCAACAGTAAGTTATTAGTAATACAATACATGCAACATTCATACAACATCTTGCAAGGGGCCATTGAGTTGTGACAAATCTTGCAATGGGCCATTGAGTTGTGACAAATTTAACCCCTTCACTACCTTTGACATACGTGTACATCAAAAGTAGTGCCTCTGCCTTTGATTAAAAATGAAACTATTTAAAAAAATATATATATATATACATATATCCGGTCTCGCTGCATTCGGAAATGTCTGATCTATTAAAATCTAAAGTAAATTAATCCGACTGGTAAACGTCATAACGAGAAAAAAAAATCAAAATGCCAGAATTATGTTATTTTGACCTCCGCAATATTGCCATAAAATGCAATAAGAGGGGATCAAAATATTGTATCTGCCCTAAAATGGTATCATTAAAAATATCAGCTCATGGTGCAAAAAATAAGCCCTCACACAGTCCCAAAAAATGAAAACGCCATGGGTCTTGGAAAATGGCAACAAAGGCAAAATAATTTTTTTTTTTACAAATTTGCTATTTTTTTTCACCACCTAAATCTAAAAAAAACTATACATGTTTGGTATCGGCATACTCATACTGACCTGGGGAATCATATTGCCTGGTCAGTTTTACGATCTAGTGAACATGGTAAATAAAAAACCCAAGAAACAATTGTGGAATTGCACTTTTTTTTGCAATTTCAACGCACTTGGATTTTTTTCCCCTTTTTCAGTACATTATATGGTAGAATGAATGATGTCATTCAAAAGTACAACTCTTCCCGCAAAATACAAGCCGTCATATGGCTATTCTGACTGAAAAATAAAAAGTTATGGCTCTTGGAAGAAGGAAAAGAAAAAAACGAAAAAACGGAAAATTGCCGGGTAGTGAAGAGGTTAAGCAGCAAGCGCACCCATTTGGTAAAGTTGTCAAAATGTACAGTTTTTCCAATGTATAAAATCATGTATTATTATTATTATTATTTATTTATATAGCGCCATTGATTCCATGTATCTTATGATACCAATGAAAAATCTCCTCCATTGTCTCATAATTATATTACTATTAACAGATGTTCAAGTGTCTTCAAATCAGTTTGGAAATATGCAGAAACTAAATGGACCAAAGGAAGCTTGCCAGGATGTCACAGAAGTGGCCCAGAGTAACTGCACAGACACTGTAAGTACAAGGATAGATTGCGACAAGATAAAAAAAAAAAAGAGGTGCATACAAGAGGAGTGGTTACAGAGTTAGTACAAGAGGAGTGGTTACAGAGTTAGTACAAGAGGAGTGGTTACAGAGTTAGTACAAGAGGAGTGGTTACAGAGTTAGTACAAGAGGAGTGGTTACAGAGTTAGTACAAGAGGAGTGGTTACAGAGTTAAAATCTCCCTCTTGTGATATTTTCTCCTGGCTGCTGTCTGCCATCTGCAGGTGAAAAGTTAACATTAGATGTAAGATATATAACTTTTTATGTATAACTTTCACTAGCAATTGGCAGACAGTATTAACTAAAGGCAATTTTCAAGTTCAAATTTCAGCAAGTAAATATATTTCAAAGATGCTATTGACATGTAACAAACCATCCAATCCACAAAGGCAAAGAAATCAAACCATAGATGTCCATAAATTAAAGAGGTTGTCCACTACTTTTACATTGATGGGTTATCCTTAGGATAGGTCAACAATGTCTGATCGGCCAGGGTCTGATGCGCGGCACCCCGCTGCTCAGCTGTTATTGGTGGCAGCGGCCGCCTGCCGAAGGTACTTACTTATGGAGCTGGCCGTCTACTTGTAGTGGCAGCTGCAGGATACTACAAATCCACCACCTATTGCTATGAATAGGAGGCGGATGTGCAGTACCAAGCCTCGGCCACTAGAAGTAGACGGAGCAGCTCTGCAAGTGAGTAATTGTGGCCAGCGGCCACCGCCATTAATGACAACTGATCGGTGGGGGTGCCGATCCCCGGCTGATCAGACATTGATTACCTATCCTAAGGATAACCCATCAATGTAAAAGTAGTGGACAACCTCTTTAAGTTACTATATATACAGTATATGAAGCTACAAGTGGCTTTAAATTTCTTCTACAGAAATGAATGATCAACTATTATTATATGTAAACTTTGAGTCCTACAGCACTTGGCATTTCCATTTCTAGACAGATGTCTTGCCATGCATATACACTAATAGTACTAATGGATAGGGTTAGCCTAAACGGGAAAACCGTCTTAATTTAAAGGGGTGTGATTATGTTTTGTCTTCATGAGCACACTGCTCCTCTGCCTCTTGGCTTTTTAGTTGCGTTCCTGAAGATTGACGGTTCAGACCAGTGGCATGGTTGCACCACTGGTCTGAATTGTGCGCTCTCAGATGATACTAATAGAGATATATACTGTAACTTTTTATATATAACTCTCACTAGCAAATGGCAGACACTATTACATAAAAGTGTGTTTGAGTGTATGAGTGCATATATATATATGTATATATACAGTACAGACCAAAAGTTTGGACACACCTCATTTAAAGATTTTTCTGTATTTTCATGACTGTGAAAATTGTACATTCACACTGAAGGCATCAAAACTATGAATTAACACATGTGGAATTATATACTTAACAAAAAAGTGCGAAACAACTGAAAATATGTCTTATATTCTAGGTTCTTCAAAGTAGCCACTTTTTGCTTTGATGACTGCTTTGCACATTCTTGGTATTCTCTTGATGAGCTTCAAGAGGTAGTCACCGGAAATGGTTTTCACCTCACAGGTGTGCCCTGTCAGGTTTAATAAGTGGGATTTCTTGCCTTATAAATTGGGTTGGGACCATCAGTTGTGTTGTGCAGAAGTCTGGTGGATACACAGCTGATAGTCCTACTGAATAGACTGTTAGATTTTGTATTATGGCAAGAAAAAAGCAGCTAAGTAAAGAAAACCGAGTGGCCATCATTACTTTAAGAAATGAAGGTCAGTCAGTGCGAAAAATTGGGAAAACTTTGAAAGTGTCCATAAGTGCAGTTGCAAAAACCATCAAGCGCTACAAAGAAACTGTCTCACATGAGGACCGCCCCAGGAAAGGAAGACCAAGAGTCACCTCTACTTCTGAGGATAAGTTTATCCGAGTCACCAGCCTCAGAAATCGTAGGTTAACAGCAGCTCAGATTAGAGACCAGGTCAATGCCACACAGAGTTCTAGCAGCAGACGCATCTCTACAACAACTGTTAAGAGGAGACTTTGTGCAGCAGGCCTTCATGGTAAAATAGCTGCTAGGAAACCACTGCTAAGGACAGGCAACAAGCAGAAGAGACTTGTTTGGGCTAAAGAACATAAGGAATGGACAATAGACCAGTGGAAATCTGTGCTTTGGTCTGATGAGTCCAAATTTGAGATCTTTGTTTCCAACCACCGTGTCTTTGTGCGACGCAGAAAAGGTGAACGGATGGACTCTACATGCCTGGTTCCCACCGTGAAGCATGGAGGAGGAGGTGTGATGGTGTGGGGGTGCTTTGCTGGTGACACTGTTGGGGATTTATTCAAAATTGAAGGCATACTGAACCAGCATGGTTACCACAGCATCTTGCAGCAGCATGCTATTCCATCCGGTTTGCGTTTAGTTGGACCATCATTTATTTTTCAACAGGACAATGACCCCAAAACACACCTCCAGGCTGTGTAAGGGCTATTTGACCAAGAGGGAGAGTGATGGGGTGCTACGCCAGATGACCTGGCCTCCACAGTCACCAGACCTGAACCCAATCGAGATGGTTTGGGGTGAGCTGGACCGCAGAGTGAAGGCAAAAGGGCCAACAAGTGCTAAGCATCTCTGGGAACTCCTTCAAGATTGTTGGAAGACCATTTCCAGTGACTACCTCTTGAAGCTAATCAAGAGAATGCCAAGAGTGTGCAAAGCAGTCATCAAAGCAAAAGGTGGCTACTTTGAAGAACCTAGAATATAAGACATATTTTCAGTTGTTTCACACTTTTTTGTTAAGTATATAATTCCACATGTGTTAATTCATAGTTTTGATGCCTTCAGTGTAAATGTACAATTTTCATAGTCATGAAAATACAGAAAAATCTTTAAATGAGAAGGTGTGTCCAAACTTTTGGTCTGTACTGTATATGTATACATTGTGCTAAAGCGGCTTGCTCGGCTGTCCACGAAGGTAGGCACGGAACACTGTATCTTTGGGTTAGTTTATTAAAACGTCATAAACCGACCTAGAGTTCATAAAGTAAACACAGACCATTCGGCATAACGGCACAAACAAAATACCAAGAGGCAGCACAGGCCTTATAATGGCCGGGGTCCAGCCACTCAGGGTTAACCACACACGGTTCAGCACAATACATGCAAACTCCTCTCTGGAGCAAGCCTTTCCAGATACTGAACCCCCCACCTGAATCACAAGGCTGGCTATTTAAAGCACAGACCTCACACAGGGGTGGTGATATGAATGGCTTCCTTCCCGTGCTATGGCCATTCACTTATAAAACATACCCTTTTAAAAATGATTGATTAACCCTCTCTGCACCTACTATGCAGGAGAAAACTTCCATGTTTCACATCACTGAAGCTAATAACCTTAGTGAAATATATCTCCCCTCCAGTATTCTGCCAGTGACTTTGTCACAAGATATATACATATATAAATACATATATATCTATAATATAACCAGGGATGTGTGTCTCTGTCTGAAGCCTCGAAAGACTGTGCATGCTCGATGCGCAGTCTGGCTCCAGACAGAATCACGCATCCAGCCATTACAGCTAAGAGGAGTGTGTATGGCGCCGGAGATCGTGGTATGCGTAGACACTGAACGCATACCGTGATCTCCGGCACCATACTTACATACTTACCTGACCAGGAGGAGCTTTGCTGCGGCGCCTCTCTTAGTCGCATACCGGGGCGGAGTGAGGCGTCGGATTGGCGCATGCGCATAGCGCTATCCGGCGCCATTTTACTGAAGACACATTTACAGTGTGTCTTCAGCAAAATGGCGTGGGACAGCACGGTGCTCCAGCGCCGCACTCCTCCCCGGCCTCCGGCAGAACAGGACCCAGCAGCGCTGGAGCACAGAGAAGAAAGGTGAGTATAACTGTTTATTTTTTTGTATGTGTGTACAGTGTGAAAGGGATGAGGGGGCCACACATACCAGGATTGGGGGTGAGGGGGCCACACACACCAGGATTGTGGGGTGAGGGGATCATGCATACCAGGATGAGGGGTACCACACATACCAGGATTGGACGGTGAGGGGGCCACACATACCAGGATTGTGGGGTGAGGGGATCATGCATACCAGGATGAGGGGTACCACACATACCAGGATTGGTGGGTGAGGGGACCATGCATACCAGGATTGTGGGGTGACGGGACCATGCATACCAGGATTGGAGGGTGAGGGGTACCACACATACCATGATTGGGGTGTGAGGGAACCATGCATACCAGGATTGGGGGGTGAGGGGACCATGCATACCAGAATTGGGGGGCGAGGGGATTATGCATACCAGGATGAGGGGTACCACACATACCAGGATTGGTGGGTGAGGAGACCATGCATGCCAGGATTGTGGGGTAACGGGACCATGCATACCAGGATTGGAGGGTGAGGGGTACCACACATACCAGGATTGGGGGGTGAGGGAACCATGCATACCAGGATTAGGGTTGGAGGGGTACCACACATACCAGGATTGGGGGGTGAGGGGACCATGCATATGAGGATTAAGGGATGAGGGGTACCACACATACCAGGATTGGGGGGTGAGGGGACATTGCATAAAAGGATGAGGGGTACCACACATACCATTATTGGGGGATGAGGGGCCCATGCATACCAGGATTGGGGGGTGAGGGGACCATGCATACCAGGATTGGGGGGTGAGGGGACCATGCATACCAGGATTGGGGGGTGAGGAGACCATGCATACCAGAATAGGGATGAGGGGTACCATACATACCAGGATAGGAATGCGGGGTACCATGCATAGCAGGATGAGGGATGGGGTGCCATGCATACCAGGATGAGGGGTATCATGCATACCAGAATAGGGATGAGGGGTACCATGCATACCAGGATAAGTATGAGGGGTGCCATGCATGCTAGGATGAGGGATTGGGTGCCATGCATAACAGGTTTCTGGGATGAGGAGGCCATACATACCAGAATTGGGATGAGGGGTGCCATGCATACCAGGATGAGTGGTACCATACATACCATAATAGGGATGAGGGGTACCATACACAACAGGATAGGGATGAGGGGTACAATGTATGCCAGGATAGGGATGAGGGGTACCATGTATACCAGGATTGGGGATGAGGGGCCCTTGCATACCAGGATAGGAATGAGGAGTGCCATGCATACCAGGATGGGGGTGAAGGAGCCATGCATACCAGGATTGCGGATGAGGTGTGCCATGCATACCAGGATTGGGGATGAGGGAGACATGCATACCAGGATTAGGGATGAGAGGTGCTATGCATACCAGAATTGGGGATGATGAGTATCATGCATACCAGGATTGGGGATGAGGGGTATTATGCATACCAGGATTGGGGATGAGGGAGCGATACATACCAGGATTGGGGATGAGGGAGCCATGCATACCAGGATTGGGGACGAGGGGTGCCATGCATACCATGATTGGGGATGAGGGGTGCCATGCATACCAGGATTGGGGATGAGGGGTGCCATGCATACCAGGATTGGGGATGAGGGGTGCCATGCATACTAGGATTGGGGATGAGGGAGCCATGCATGCCAGATATGGGGATGAGGGAGCCATGCATACCAGGATTGGGGATGAGGGGTGCCATGCATACCAGGATTGGGGATGAGGGGTGCCATGCATACCAGGATTGGGGATGAGGGGTGCCATGCATACCAGGATAGGGATGAGGAGTGCCATGCATACCAGGATTCGAATGAGGGGCCATGCATACAAGGATGGGGATGAGGGGTGCCATGCATACCAGGATGTGAGTGAGGGGCCCATGCATACCAGGATGAGGGATCCAATAAATACCAGGATAGGGATGAGGGATGGGGTACCATGCATACCAGGATAGGGATGAGGAGTACCACACATACCAGGATTGGGGATGAGGGGTGCCATGCATACCAGGATTGGGGGTGAGGGGTACCATGCATACCAGGATTGGGGGTGAGAGGTGCCATGCATACCTGGATAGGGATGAGGGGTGTCATGCATACCAGGATAGGATGATGGGGACAGGATGGGGGCAGCACAAATACCAGGAGGGGGGCAGCACATACCAGCATGGGAGACCATATACCAATAAAAATGCTCACCACCCGGGCGTAGAACGGGTTCAATAGCTAGTATTTATATAGATGTATTAGTGTTTGCTTCTGCAGCATGGGTTAGGTCTTGTACACTGAAGATGGCTGGATCCAGTGATCGAATCAGCTTTAAAACAGCGTTGTATAGCAAACAGCTTGCAAGCGCATATCCTTGCCTGGGAGACCAGCCACTCTGAGGTAGCCAGAAAACTAGCAACACGCAGTATATATTATAACTAAAAATTATTGCGCATGGAGAGGATTTCTAATAAAAAGCACAATACAATGTTGCTTGTTTTTACAAGCACTTTGCAATTATAATTATTAGTGAACTTGAGCAACCCCTTTAATCTTGGCTTCTTGAAAAGCTTTCATACTCCATCAGAGCCCAAAAATTCAAGCTGATCCAGATAAAGTGATAAAAAAAATTAATGTCAGTAGCTTCAATGGTGCAGTATGACAGTATCTCACATTTAACATTTAAGGGGTTTTCAAGACACTATTCAGAGCCTACCCTTAGGCCATTAACATCCAATTGCTCAGTCACTTAACTCTACTACCGATCAAGCGAAAGGGACTGTGTTTCATTGCTGACACAGGCACTTGTAAAATAATGGATTTTAAACAATGAAAAGGACATGGGGCTAGTTTGAGTGATGTTGTCAGATAGTTAGTGGAGGTCTAGGGAGTTTGACATCTACCTCTTTTCATTCCATGTAGACATATTTCAAATTCTAATTTATCTGTTAAAAAAAAAGAAAAAAAAATATTTACCCATAGTCAAAGGGGTATTCTTGTGTTATTAAATTGCTTTAGTTAGTTAGACCACATGAAAATAAGCAAGTTTGAAATTGGCTTGCTTTTTCTATCTGCTTTCATTCTCATGCTGTGACAGTTTTTATCTTACATAGTGCACAGCTTGTTTCCAATAAGCTCGGCTGCCAGAGTCTGGCTGAGTATGATTAGTGGGTACATTCCAGGAGAGGAGTTAACGCCAATCTTCCCAGCCACCACTCCCCAGAATATAGATTTCTATACAACAGTTAACTGGTCACCTTCCCCCCTCTTTCTCAGCTGCTGATCTCTTATTAGTTCTCTAAAATCCCCCAGCCCACAACATCAGCATCTTCCAGAGCAGTTCTCCTAATCACTGCTCTCACTTTCCTGAGCCATGTGTTTGTTCAAATGCCCTGTTATCTCTATATGCAAATATAGTGATAATAATGTAGACTCAGAACAAATACTGACCAACTGATAATGTGCAGTAGCATGATGAAGGTCCTGACCAGAACTGTCCTTCAAAGAGGAGATCCTCCCTTTCCCCAAACAGAAAATAATGAGACTAAAGAGCTGCTCAAGAGACAATTTGAGAATACTCCTTGATATTAAAGTTTGACCAAACTGATCCTAATCCAAGCCCTTATGACCATACATTGTAACTACACCTCTGGACATTTCAATAAATACAGTCGATTCTGATTGCTTTATGATTGGGTACCTTATTGTGCCATACTCCTATTGTGTCTGTATTATTCTCAACAGGGGAGAATATGTGAGATGGTCTTGAGAAGCACAGCCTTTACACAATGTAACTCTTTGGTGGATCCAGCTCAGTATATTGATGCCTGCGTCCAGGATCTGTGTAGATGTGCACAAGATGATTTAGGCTTTTGCTTATGTAACACCTTTTCTGAGTATTCCCGTCAATGTACCCATGCTGGTGGAGTTCCTGAAAATTGGAGAACTGCTCAACTCTGTCGTAAGTGCCAGTACATTCACTATCTAGATCAATTAAAAAAATGACATAGCGACTAATTCAACTTGATTAAAAAGGATGATATATTTTTTTAATTTTTTTACATTTTTTGGCGTGGGTGTATTGAGTTTTAGTAAATTAACTACCATGCAGACTATTTTTTTTCTTTTCACAGCATTGTCATGTAACTATAACATGGAGTACAGTGAATGTAGCAGCTCCTGCCCCAATACTTGCACCAATCCTGAGCGGTCATTAGTTTGTGACAGTCATTGTACAGATGGATGCTTCTGCCCAGCAGGTATGTTCCTGTGTATTGATTAGTCATTTACTATTAAAAGGTATAAACATTCTATGCTAAACACATATACATTAGATTAGCAAAAATATTAAATAAACCAACAAGTGACCTTTCTTTAACATTGTGGTTTATCTATGTATCTATTAGTATCTATTCTAAAGATACAACTATACCAGATTGTCATCGCAGTCAAAACCATTACATTGATTTAAAATTCTGAAATCATGATCTAACTTGTAAAGCCTGAAATTCTAGAATGCAAAAGCAAATGTAATCTCGATACTGATATTGCTTTTCTTTTTCAGGAATGGTTTTCGATGACATAGACAACTCTGGATGTGTTCCTGTGCAGCAGTGTTCTTGTACTTACAATGGACAGGTTTATGCAACTGGCACCGGATACTCAGCCCAGTGTCGTACCTGGTAAATCATATTTAGTTTCTTCTAGATATTTATCTATTACTGTATCTTTATCTATATAAGAAAAAGTTGTGGAATTATTGAAATCACCAAATGGATAGACCATATAAATAATATGCAAATGATGAAAAAATGGAAACATTTTCAATACATCTCAATTTATTCAGTATCGAGTATTAGCGCCACATGCAGAAATCCCAACACTTACACTACTTGGCTGCCATCAATGAGGTTATTATTGGTTGTTTGAGGAATGTTCTGCCACACTGAATTCACTTGGGCAAATCATCAAGATCCACTGCTGGCAGCTCCTTATGTAATTGCCATCCAATAATGTCCTGTGCATGATGGGAGACAAGTCAGGAGATGCTGCAGGTCTGAGTAGCCCACATGGTTGCTCACAGTAACAACATACAACCTGGCATTGTAGTGTTGAAAAATAGCTCTTGGGACACTTTGGACAAATGGCTGTACCACTCTGTCCACAACCAAGTCAGTGTAAATGCTGATTGGCTACTGTACATTATGCCACCTCACATCATTATCCCGGCAATAGGGCCAGTGTGATGTTCCCTCATGAAGGCTTCTTGACCATATGGTCTACAAACCAATCTCCAGCTATCATTACGTCCAAGTCAAAAATGGGGCTCATCATTTGCATATTACTAACATGTCTATTGATCCTGTGATTTCCATAATTTACTGAATTTTCTTTCGCGGTATATTGGTATAGCAATATATATATCTATAATATAAGCGGAGATGCACGTCTCTGTCTGAAGCCTTTATAGACTTGCCAAGCGCGACACACCTGCGCAGTCTGGCTCCAGACAGTAGACCGCATGGAGCCGTTACAGGTAAGAGGAGTGTGTATGGCACCGGAGATCAAGGTACGCGTAGACACTGAACGCATACTGCGATCTCCGGCGCCATACTTACATACTTACCTGACCGGGAGGAGCATTGCCTTGGAGCCTCTCTTCTGGCCGGAGACAGGGGGCAGAGTGAAGGCGTCGGAATCGACACATGCGCATAGCGCTATCCGGCGCCATTTTACTGAAGACACATTTGCAGTGTCCTCCCCCGGCCACCAGCAGAACAGGACACAGCAGGGCTGGAACACAAGGAAGAAAGGTGAGTATAAGTGTTTATTTTTTTGTATGTGTGTGCAGCGTGAAAGGGATGAGGGGTGCCATACATACCAGGATTGGGGGGTGAGGGGGCCACACATACCATGATTGTAGGGTGAGGGGACCATACATACCAGGATTGTGGGGTGAGGGGATCATGCATACCTGGATGAGGGGTACCACACATACCAGGATTTGAGTGTGAGGGGACCATGCATACCAGAATTGGGGGGTGAGGGGACCATGCATACCAGGATTGGGGGGTGAGGGAACCATGCATACCAGGATGAAGGGTACCACACATACCATTATTGGGGGGTGAGAGGACCATGCATACCAGGATTGGGGGGCGAGGAGACCATGCATACCAGGATTGGGGGGTGAGGGGACCATGCATACCAGGATTGGGGAGTGAGGGGACCATGCATACCAGGATTGTGGGGCGAGGGGACCGTGCATACCAGGATTGGGGTGTGATGGTGCCATGCATACCAGAATAGGGATGAGGGGTACCATGCATACCAGAATAGTGATGGGGTACCATGCATACCAGGATAAGGGATGGGATGCCATGCATACCAGGATAAGGATGAGGGGTGCCATGAATACTAGGATGAGGGATTGGGCGCCATGCATACCAGGTTTCTGGGATGAGGAGGCCATACATACCAGAATTGGGATGAGGAGTGCCATGCATACCAGGATGAGGGGTACCATACATACCAGAATAGGGATGAGGGGTACCATGCATACCACAATGAGGGATGGGGTGCCATGCACACCAGGATTGGGGGATGAGGGGTGCCATACATACCAGAATAGAGATAAGGGGTACCATGCATACCAGGATGAGGAATGGGGTGCCATGCATACCAGGATGAGGGGTATCATACATACCAGGATTGGGATGAGGGGTGCCATGCATACCAGGATAAGGGATAGGGTGCCATGCATACTAGTATGAGGGATTGGGTGTCATGCATACCAGGTTTCTGGGATGAGGAGGCCATGCATACCAGGATGATGGGTACCATACATAGCTGAATATGGATTGGGGGATGAGGAGGCCATGCATACCAGGATTGGGGGATGAGGGGTGCCATACATACCAGGATAGGGATGAGGGGTACCATGCATACCAGGATGAGGGATGGGGTGCCATGCATACCAGGATTGGGGGTGAGGGGTTCCATGCAGTACCGGATAGGGATGAGGAGTGCCATGCATACCAGGATAGGGATGAGGGGTGCCATGCATTACAGGATAGGGATGAGGGGTGCCATACATATCAGGATAGGATGGTGGGGACAGGATGGGTGCAGCACAAATGTCAGAATGAGGGCAGCACAAATACCAGGTGGGGGGCAGCACATACCAGCATGGGAGACCATATACCAATAAAAATGTTCGCCACCCGGGGGTAGAACGGGTTCAATAGCTAGTATATATATTTATATATTTTAGGGATTTACACTCAGCAGCAGACACTCACTTAGCACAGACACAGGTCTTGGTGCAAAGCGAGATACATTTTATTGTTGTTCTCCTCACTTCAAATTAAAAAGATTTTTATAGCATAGGAAAATAAAAAATAACAGTTTTTCTTCAGCCCAAAATGTATAATAAACCACACAGTCCTTTTGTCAGGTTAGTCACAGTACATTAACACGGTTGTACTCACAACACAGCAGAGGCATTAGTTGTCGCAAGCAGAGTGTGTAAATCAACACTGGCTTCTCTTCAGCTCCACTACCACACAGAAGTGTTCACCTCCCCGACAGCTCACATTTGCTAGTCACTTAGTATCTCCAACACACAGACTGCTCAACTGACTGACTAACCATGAACACAAGGCCTGGCTCTAGACATAGCTAGCCATGTGCAAGTAATCAGGACCTCTAGCGCTAGGATTGAGCCCTGTCCTAGCTGGCTTTCCTACAATATAGATATGCATTATATATCTATACACGTGTGAATATATCTATATATACATAAATAAATATATATATTTACAGTTGTGTGAAAAAGTGTTTGCTCCTTCCTGATTTCTTATTCTTTTGCATTTGTCACACTTAAATATTTCAGATCACAAAACAAATTTAAACATTAGACAAAGATAGCACAAGTAAACACAAAATGCAGTTTTTAAATGAAAGTCTATATTATTAAGGGAAAAATAAATTCAAACGAAAAGGGCCCCCTGTATGAAAAAGTGATTGTCTCCTAAACCTAATAACTGGTTGCGCAACCCGTTGCAGCAACAACTACAATCAAACATTTGCGATAACTGGCAATGAATATTTTGCAGTGCTGTGAAGGAATTTTGGCCCTCTAATCTTTGAAAAATTGTTGTAATTCTGCAAGCTCGTCTTGCTGCATAACTCAAGTGCGCTTCAGCTCGAGGTCATGAACAGATGGCCAGACATTTTCCTTTAGAATTTTATGGTAGACATAGACAGCATAAACATAATTCATGGTTTCATTTATCAAAGCAAGTCTTCCACGTCCTGAAGCAGCAAAATAGCCCCAGATTATCACACTACCCCCACCATATTTTACTGTTGGCATGATGTTTCTTTTCTGAAATGCTGCGTTACTTCTCCGCCAGATGTAATGGGACATACACCTTCCAAAAAGTTTAGCTTATGTCTCGTCAGTCCACAAAGCCTTTGAGATCATCAAGATGTCTTCTGGCAAAACTGAGACGAGCCTTTATGTTCCTTTTGCTCAGCAGTGGTTTTCATCTTGGAACTCTGCCATGCATGCCATTTTTGCCCAGTCTCTTTATTATGGTGGAGTCATGAACACTGACCTTAACTGAGGCAAGTGAGGCTTGCAGTTTTTTGGATGTTGTTATGGAGCGTTTAGTGACCTCTTGGATGAGTCGTTGCTGCGCTCTTGGGATAATTTTGGTCAGTCGGACACCACTGTTCCATGTTTTTGCCATTTGTGGATAATGGCTCTCACAATGGTTTGCTGGAGTCGCAAAGCTATAGAAATGGCTTTATAACTAGAGATGAGCGTTGTTCTACTCGAACTGTTCGCCAATCTCAAATTCGAGCTGTTTTGGGCGGTGTTCGAGCCGGTCGGCGAACACGAACAATTTGAGAAAAATTCGGCTGTTCGAGGTTATGTTCGATAACTGTTCGTGCACCAAAATCATAACTGGATTTTTTCTCAGTAATGATGAAAATTAATGTTAATACGCAGTTTGAGTGTACAGCGGGGCGGGGGGAGGGGCAGGGGATGGATCTCTGCAGGAACAATGAAGATCTCCATTTTTTTTTCTCTTTCCCGCATTTGCAGTGGGGAGGTGCAATCTGTCAGCCTATCAGCAGCGCACACACGGAGCGAAGTGCTTTTTTTCACACAAGCAAGGGCATGTGTGATTGGCAGTGTATGTCACATGTCCTTGCCCTATAAGACCAAGCCATTTTCCCCGTCGCCACCATTTTCTCACTGCTGCAGCTGCGTGTTAGACGGCACCGCTGTTGCTGTGTGCGCTATACCTTGTTAATTTCAAGCCAATTTTCGCACAAATATACAGATAGCTTGGGAGTAGGGAATAGTTGTGATTGCAGTCCTTTTAAGGACTAGGTTACAGCATTTCCTACGACTTTTATCAGGCAGGTCTGTGCTCTTAAATAGATAGATTGTGGGAGTAAAGACTAATTGTAATTGGAGTCCTTTTCAGGACTAGGTTACATCAGTTCCTATCAGTTTTTGCCAGGCAGGTCTGTGCCAGTGCTGTGCAAGTTTTTTTCACAGCATTTGGCTGAATCTAGCAAAGCTAATCCTTTTTGGCCTATTGCAGAGTGTGTTAGTCAGTGGAGTAGCCTATCTGTGTTGCAAGATATACCACCTGTGTATAGAATACCAATTTTTTTACTGCACCTAGTGAAGTAAAATCTTTTGGGCATAGCATCATTCTATTAGTCCATCTATACTGACCTCCATCAGGTTGCAAACTGAATATAATTTTTTTCTGCATCTAGCTCTGAAAAAATATTTGGGCTTCTAGCGGTGTGTGGGACTTGGTCTATTAGTCCATCTATACTGACCTCCATCAGGTTGCAAATTAAAAATAATTTTTTTCTGCATCTAGCTCTGAAAAAATATTTGGGCTTCTAGCAGTGTGTGGGACTTGGTCTATTAGTCCATCTATACTGACCTCCATCAGGTTGCAAATTAAAAATAATTTTTTTCTGCATCTAGCTCTGAAAAAGTATTTGGGCTTCTAGCAGTGTGTGGGACTTGGTCTATTAGTCCATCTATACTGACCTCCATCAGGTTGCAAATTAAAAATAATTTTTTTCTTCATTTATCTCTGAAAAAATATTTGGGCTTCTAGCAGCGTGTGGGACTTGTTCTATTAGTCCATCTATACTGACCTCCATCAGGTTGCAAATTAAAAATAATTTTTTTCTGCATGTAGCTCTGAAAAAATATTTGGGCTTCTAGCAGTGTGTGGGACTTGGTCTATTAGTCCATCTATACTGACCTCCATCAGGTTGCAAATTAAAAATATTTTTTTTCTGCATCTAGCTCTGAAAAAATATTTGGGCTTCTAGCAGTGTGTGGGACTTGGTCTATTAGTCCATCTATACTGACCTCCATCAGGTTGCAAATTAAAAATAATTTTTTTCTTCATTTATCTCTGAAAAAATATTTGGGCTTCTAGCAGCATGTGGGACTTGTTCTATTAGTCCATCTATACTGACCTCCATCAGGTTGCAAATTAAAAATAATTTTTTTCTGCATGTAGCTCTGAAAAAATATTTGGGCTTCTAGCAGTGTGTGGGACTTGGTCTATTAGTCCATCTATACTGACCTCCATCAGGTTGCAAATTAAAAATAATTTTTTTCTGCATCTAGCTCTGAAAAAATATTTGGGCTTCTAGCAGTGTGTGGGACTTGGTCTATTAGTCCATCTATACTGACCTCCATCAGGTTGCAAATTAAAAATAATTTTTTTCTTCATTTATCTCTGAAAAAATATTTGGGCTTCTAGCAGCGTGTGGGACTTGTTCTATTAGTCCATCTATACTGACCTCCATCAGGTTGCAAATTAAAAATAATTTTTTTCTGCATGTAGGTCTGAAAAAATATTTGGGCTTCTAGCAGTGTGTGGGACTTGGTCTATTAGTCCATCTATACTGACCTCCATCAGGTTGCAAATTAAAAATAATTTTTTTCTGCATCTAGCTCTGAAAAAATATTTGGGCTTCTAGCAGTGTGTGGGACTTGGTCTATTAGTCCATCTATACTGACCTCCATCAGGTTGCAAATTGAATAAAAAAAATTTCTGCATCTAGCTCTGAAAAAATATTTGGGCTTCTAGCAGTGTGTGGGACTTGGTCTATTAGTCCATCTATACTGACCTCCATCAGGTTGCAAATTAAAAATAATTTTTTTCTTCATTTATCTCTGAAAAAATATTTGGGCTTCTAGCAGCGTGTGGGACTTGTTCTATTAGTCCATCTATACTGACCTCCATCAGGTTGCAAATTAAAAATAATTTTTTTCTGCATGTAGCTCTGAAAAAATATTTGGGCTTCTAGCAGTGTGTGGGACTTGGTCTATTAGTCCATCTATACTGACCTCCATCAGGTTGCAAATTAAAAATAATTTTTTTCTGCATCTAGCTCTGAAAAAATATTTGGGCTTCTAGCAGTGTGTGGGACTTGGTCTATTAGTCCATCTATACTGACCTCCATCAGGTTGCAAATTAAAAATAATTTTTTTCTTCATTTATCTCTGAAAAAATATTTGGGCTTCTAGCAGCGTGTGGGACTTGTTCTATTAGTCCATCTATACTGACCTCCATCAGGTTGCAAATTAAAAATATTTTTTTTCTGCATCTAGCTCTGAAAAAATATTTGGGCTTCTAGCAGTGTGTGGGACTTGGTCTATTAGTCCATCTATACTGATCTCCATCAGGTTGCAAATTAAAAATAATTTTTTTCTGCATCTAGCTCTGAAAAAATATTTGGGCTTCTAGCAGTGTGTGGGACTTGGTCTATTAGTCCATCTATACTGACCTCCATCAGGTTGCAAATTAAAAATAATTTTTTTCTGCATCTAGCTCTGAAAAAATATTTGGGCTTCTAGCAGTGTGTGGGACTTGGTCTATTAGTCCATCTATACTGACCTCCATCAGGTTGCAAATTAAAAATAATTTTTTTCTGCATCTAGCTCTGAAAAAATATTTGGGCTTCTAGCAGTGTGTGGGACTTGGTCTATTAGTCCATCTATACTGACCTCCATCAGGTTGCAAATTAAAAATAATTTTTTTCTGCATCTAGCTCTGAAAAAATATTTGGGCTTCTAGCAGTGTGTGGGACTTGGTCTATTAGTCCATCTATACTGACCTCCATCAGGTTGCAAATTAAAAATAATTTTTTTCTTCATTTATCTCTGAAAAAATATTTGGGCTTCTAGCAGCGTGTGGGACTTGTTCTATTAGTCCATCTATACTGACCTCCATCAGGTTGCAAATTAAAAATAATTTTTTTCTGCATCTAGCTCTGAAAAAATATTTGGGCTTCTAGCAGTGTGTGGGACTTGGTCTATTAGTCCATCTATACTGACCTCCATCAGGTTGCAAATTAAAAATAATTTTTTTCTGCATCTAGCTCTGAAAAAATATTTGGGCTTCTAGCAGTGTGTTGGACTTGGTCTATTAGTCCATCTATACTGACCTCCATCAGGTTGCAAATTAAAAATAATTTTTTTCTGCATCTAGCTCTGAAAAAATATTTGGGCTTCTAGCAGTGTGTGGGACTTGGTCTATTAGTCCATCTATACTGACCTCCATCAGGTTGCAAATTAAAAATAATTTTTTTCTGCATCTAGCTCTGAAAAAATATTTGGGCTTCTAGCAGTGTGTGGGACTTGGTCTATTAGTCCATCTATACTGACCTCCATCAGGTTGCAAATTAAAAATAATTTTTTTCTTCATTTATCTCTGAAAAAATATTTGGGCTTCTAGCAGCGTGTGGGACTTGTTCTATTAGTCCATCTATACTGACCTCCATCAGGTTGCAAATTAAAAATAATTTTTTTCTGCATCTAGCCCAGCCAATAGTTTTGGCCTAATACCACAGTTTGGCCACTCAGCTCTGCTCGGTTACCATCCATTGTTTTTTTGTGCAAACAACTCCAGAGTTGTGAATTAGTTAACCACCAAAATGAGTGAAAAATGGCCTGCTGCTGGTGGAAAGGGGAATAGGCGTGTTGGGAAGGGGAAAAAAGGTTGTGTCCGTGGGGTAGGTGCAGAAGAAAGACCATCTTCCAGCCAAACTAAAATGTCTACTTCTTTTAGCGGACAATGTGATAAGATCCCTTTCTTACGGCCACGCCAATCGCTACAAATTCCAGATGAGGCACAAAAACAGCAGGTGCTTCAACGGATATCAAGTGCTCCTTTAAGTGGGCTCTCCTCCACATCAACTTCAACATCACAAATACTCCAGTCCTCAAAGGTGTCACCCAAATCGCACTTGCTTCCTCACAGCTCCCAAATCTCCAGCTGCCCGTCTGAGTATGAGGTAGAACAGATGGTTGAGTCTGCAGAGCTGTTTACTCATACTATAGCCTGGGAATCAGAGGTCGACTCCAGCGCTTCTGTGAATCCAGACGAGGAAATGATCTGCACTGATGCCCAGAATCTTTATGAGTCGGATCCAGGACCAGACGCAGAAGGTTCTGACCATAATGTAGACCCTCATTCCCAAACTGTAACTCCTGTTGGTGGAGACAATGAGGAAGACGATGATAAGACTCAAATACCTGATTGGAGCGACAACTTTGGTTTTTTGTCAGGGCAGGAACAGGTTGGCTCTGAGGACGACGGGTGTAATAACGCACAGGGTGATGATGATGAGGTCGGAGATCCCACTTACTGTCAACCCACAGTCAGCCAAGAGATGAGGTCAGCAGAGGAGGTGGAGGAAGATGCTAGTGACGACGAGGTCAGGTTGCGCCTTCCTGGACAGAGACGTAGTACTGGAAGCACGTCAACAACTGCATCCTCAAACACAACTCTGCCTCTCACCACAAGTCGTGGTGGCTCTTCAGGTCGCATGGGTGCTAAGCCTTGCATAGCCTGGGCATTTTTTCAGATCGATAAAGATGACCCAACTCGTGTTATCTGTAACATTTGTCAGCAAAAGCTAAGTAGAGGCCAAAAAATACATAGTTTGAGTACTTCATGCATGAACCGGCACATGGACATGAAGCATAAGTTGCAGTGGGAAGCTCAGTGTGCTACAATGCGGTCTAGCCGGCCGGGCCAACCACCGTCTGCCATATCTTGTGCATCCGCGGCCTCTTCATCCTCTGTGACTGGGGGGACAGCAGTCACACCTGTTTTGGGGCGCAGACCTGCCACCTCTTTACCCGCAACAGCCAGCGTGATTGGCAGGTCATCATTTTCTTTGGAGGTGGTAACACCAGCAGGTCTTGAGCGCTGTCCGACATCGATAGCACCACCTTTGGATCAAGGCAACCTAACATGTCCGCCTGCATCTTCCTCACAGACCGGCAGTTTGCCGGGGACACCCTTATCAACCCCGTCTAAGCACAATAGCCAGCCCTCGGTCCCTCAGATGTGGACAAGTAAAAGACCATTTCCTCCTAGCCATGAGAAAGCTAAGAGGTTGAATTTCACCATCTGCAAGCTCTTGGCTACAGAAATGCTGCCTTTCCGCCTGGTGGACACATAGGATTTTCGAGACCTTATGTCCGTCGCAGTGCCCCAGTACCAGATGCCCAGTCGGCACTACTTCTCAAAGAAAGGTGTGCCTGCGCTCCACCAGCATGTCGCACACAACATCACCGCTTCTTTGAGAAACTCTGTGTGTGACAGGGTGCATTTCACCACAGACACTTGGACGAGTAGGCATGGACAGGGGCGTTACATGTCGCTGACTGGGCACTGGGTAACTATGGTGACAGCAGGACAAGGGGCTGCTGTCCAAGTCTTGCCGTCCCCACGAGTTGTGCGTCAATCCTCTTTATGTCATTTTTCCTCCACTGCTTCTGCCTCCTCAACCTCCTCTCGGTCTTCCACCTGCACCCAAAGCCTGTCTGGTCATGCCACAAGCTTTCTAACTGCGCAGAAGGGATCCTGCACACCTCCTTACTATGCTGGCAGTAGGGCTCAACGTCATCAGGCGGTTTTTACATTGAAATGTCTGGGAAATGTGAGTCACACAGCTGAGGAGTTGTGGTCAGCTCTGGAGAACCAATTTCATGAATGGTTGTCTCCACTGGACCTGAAACCAGGGAAGGCCGTGTGCGACAATGCTGCAAACCTGGGTGCGGCCCTTCGCCGGGGCAATGTCACACACGTGCCTTGTATGGCTCACGTGTTGAACCTGGTTGTCCAGCAATTTTTAGCCCACTATCCCAGACTAGATGGCCTTCTGCAGAGGGCACGGTCGCTGTGTGCTCACTTCCGCCGTTCGCATCCCGCAGCTCAGCGACTTACATCTCTACAGAAGTCGTTGGGCCTGCCACTTCACCGGCTAAAATGCGATGTGCCTACCCGGTGGAATTCAACTCTGCACATGTTGCAGCGACTGTGGCAGCACCGACAAGCCCTGGTGCAATACGTTCTGACGTATAGCCTGGGCCAACGAGATTCAGAGGTGGGGCAAATCACGCTGGAGGAGTGGTCTCAGATCAGGGACCTATGCACCCTTCTGCACAGTTTTGAAATGGCGACGAAGATGTTTAGTGCTGACGATGCCATTATCAGCATGACTATTCCGGTGATTTACATGCTGGAGCACATGTTAAACAGAATTCGGAGTCAGGTGGTGGCACAAGAGGAGGTGGAGGAAGTAGAGGAGGAGGAGTTGTATGCGGAAGGGCTAACATCTGCAAGGTCCAGACGGTCGGCAGCACCAAGGCGGCAGGCATGTGAGGGTGGGGGAGATGATTTTACCAGGGCGCATGGTAGCAGCCAAACTAGTGAGGAAGGTGCAGGAGCCCAGGAAGAAGTGGAGGACGAACTGATGGAAGACTCATCAGATGAGGGAGACCTTGATCACATTTCTGTTGTGCGAGGTTGGGGGGAGAGGACAGAGGAAGGAAGCATGATTGCTACCTCGCCACCAACACAACAGGGACTTGGTGCTCCTGGATGCGCAACACACATGAGTGCCTTCTTGCTGCACTACCTGCAACATGACCCTCGAATTGTGAGAATTAGAAATAATCCTGACTACTGGGTTGCCACACTGTTAGATCCCCGGTACAAAAGTAAATTTGCAGAAATTATTCCTGCCATAGAAAGGGATGCACGCATGCAGGAGTATCAGCAGAGACTGTTGCAGAATCTTACATGTGCTTTTCCACAAAATACCAGTGGTGCACGTAGTGAATCTCACAGTTCCAACTTGCCAACCGTGGGACCGTCAAGTGTTCAGCACTCAAACCGTAACAGAACCACAGTATCTGCTGGTAACATCAATTTTGCGGAATCATTTCACCACTTTTTTAGCCCATCCTTTGCAAGGCCACAGGAGACAAGAAGTCTGACACATAGTCAACGCCTAGAGACGATGGTACAGGAGTATCTCCAAGTAAACATTGAAGCCACGACTGTGTCACTGGACCCTTGCTCTTTTTGGGCTTCCAATCTGGATAAATGGCCGGAGCTAGCCACTTACGCCTTGGAGATCTTGTCATGCCCCGCAGCCAGCGTTCTGTCTGAACGTGTGTTCAGCGCTGCTGGTGGTGTGCTGACAGATAAGCGCACGCGGCTCTCCACTGATAATGTAGACAGACTCACGTTCATAAAGATGAACAAATCATGGATCCGAAACGACTTTTCTACCCCTGTGTCATCCTGGGGAGAGTAAAAGCTTGATGATTGGTTAAAATCACCCTACCAACCGTTTTAAGCTTTCAAATTACTAATCATGTTTATCTGTATCTTGACTGGAAAATAATTTGGGCTTTGTAGCAGTGTGCAGCACTGATCCTATTAGGCCATCTATAATAAGCTTCACCAGATTTAAAATTAAAAATAATTTTTAGCTGCATCTAGCCCGGAAAATAATTTTGGGGCTCCGAGATGCGCAAGACACATAAGTGCCTTCTTGCTGCACTACCTGCAGCATGACCCTCATATTGTCAGAATTCGAAGTAATCATGACTACTGGGTTGCCACACTCTTAGATCCCCCAAACTTTCGATCAACCTTTTCATTTTAATAAAGACCAAAAAAATGGTCATTTTTGAAATTATAAGCATTAGCAGGTTGTTAGAAACTGAAATCAAACAGTTTTCAACTCAAAACTTTATTCTAGGTGATGTTACATTTTCACATAGGACCCCTTGTTCGAAAGGAGCTTCTGAACTCTCTCGTCCATTGAATTTGTCAGGTTTTGGATGGTTTCTGCTTCAATTGTTTTGCATGAGGACAGAATACCCTCCCAGAGCTGTTGCTTAGATGTGAACTGCCTCCCGCCATCATAGACACTCCTTTTAATGATGCTCCAAAGGTTCTGAATGGGGTAGAGGTCAGGGGAGCATGGGGGTCACACCATAAGTTTGTCCCCTTTTATGCCCATATCAGCCAGAGATGCAGATGTTTTATGTGCAGCATGAGATGGTGCATTATCATGCAGAAAAATGATCTTGCTGTGAAATACACGGTTCTTCTTCTTGAACCATGGCAGGAAGTGCTGTTTGAGAAAATCCACATACATTATGGAGTTCATCTTTAGCGCCTTCAGGGATCCTAAAGGGGCCGACAATCTCTCTCCCCATGATTCCAGCCCAAAACATTACTCCACCTCCTCCTTGTTGGCGCTGTAGCCGTGTTTGCGTGGGGTGTCCATCAACCAGCCATCCTCCACTCCATTCATCTGGACCATCGAGCGCTGCACGGCACTCATCCGTGAACAAAACAGTTTTGAAATCAGTCTTCATGTAATGTTTGGCCCACTGGAGCCGTTTCTGCTTGTGTGAAGTGGATAGAGGAGGTCGACAGGATGGCATATGCACAGCTGCAAACCTCTGAAGGACCCTGCATCTTGTTGTTCGGGGGATGTTGGAGGCACAAGCAGCTTCAAAAACTTGTCTGCTGCTATGACAAGGCTTTTTTGCCGCTGCTGTTTCAACCTGACGTAATTGCCTGTAGGAAAGAGTCCTCAATTTGCCCTTATCAGCACGCACACGTGTGTACTGTGAATCAGCTACATACTTCTTGATTGCCAAGACACTTCATCCTGATCATCGCACAATGTTGATTGTAGTCATGCCTTGACCTAAACACTCCACAATTTGTTGCTTCTCAGCAGCCGACACATCCTTTTTCTTTCCCATTTTGGCAGAAAATGTAGGCTGCTTAATAATGTGAGAGAGCCTTCTTAAGTAGTCTTGCCTTTCATTGGACACACCTGCCAAACTAATTAGCACAGGTGTCTGCAATTGCTTACAGTGATATAAAGAGCCCTGACACACATCACCATCAATGAGTTTAACTGACAAACAAACAAATTCTTCCCTTATCACTCCTAAACACTTTTTGCATAATAATTTGGAACGCGGTGTACATGTGCTTTTCCACAAAACACCAGTTGTTCACGTAGTGAATCTTACAGTTCTAACTTGCCAACCGTGGTCTGTATGGAATTGTTCAATAAAGGGCCCAAAATTAAGATAACATAGATGGGAGAGGTCTCTATGAATAGGAATTCCTAAGTATTTGATACCCTGTGAGGGCCAGGCAAAGGGAAAGTTGGACTGAATGGAATCCTATATGGATTTAGGGAGGGAGACATCGAGGGCCTCAGACTTCGCTGCATTGATTTTAAAATTTTACCATGTAACAAAGTGATCTATTTCAGCCATAACAGCAGGGATGGATATATGTGATTGAGTGATATATACTAGGACATCATCAGCAAATAGAGAGCACTTGTACTCGGTGCCTCCCACCTCAATCCACCTAATATTGGGGTTATGGCGAATTGATGAGAGCAGGTGCTCCGTCACTAGGATGTATAAGAGAGGGGACAGAGGACATCCCTGCCTTGTCCCATTGGTGATTGTGAAAGGTGATGAAAATGTTCTGACGCACCCCCTGGGCCTTGGGACACCTGGAGCCGGACACTTTTTGGTGGATGCTGGTGGTTGTAGTCTTCGTGGCGGCGATCCGGTTCCGTGGCTCAGGGCGGTCAAACCAGTGGCGGAACTATTTATGTGGTTTTGATGTTTAAATGTCCGACTACGCCACCCGTGGATTGCGGTCAGAGTGAACCGCCGCTACAGGGCAGACCGCTAAGGCTGGTGTTGTGGGTGCAGCAGAGCGTAGCATAACTCCCCACGGGAGGAGTATAGCCTCAGGGCAGTGTATGCGGAGGATGGGGGTGATGGTGCAGGGCAGCAGCAGTAACGACACGGAGTCAGTGATGCAGTTCAGGGCCTTTACTCACAGTTCTTATTATCCAGACCACGTCTGCAGGTAACGGCTGCCCACGTCGTACTGTGCTCACCAGGTGAGGGGCTCAGACAACTCCCAGATAACTTTGGAGCGCTTCACAGGACCCCCTTTGTGTGTCCTTTGTCTGGCCTTTCTTACCAACACTTCTGTCCGGCTGCCTCGGGCCTCCTCTTGGTAAACTTGGTGCCAGTTTCCCTGACCCTATGTGGTGCCTTCCTAGCGGGTGGAGCAAGGGGCTGCGCCACATAAAATGTCAGAGCCTCCGGTTTCTAGCTGAGGGTCGTTTCCTGCCTCCACTAGTTCGGGGACCGGTCTCCCCCTTTGGCCTGACCCCTCCACGCAGGTGAATTCGGGCGTGCGGTGGCGACTCGCCCGTCCGCACCCCTGGGATCCCTTCATTCCTCGTTCCTGGAGCCTTCTCCGCTCCTCTTCCTTCCTTCTCCCTCTTGCAGGCCTGGGCCTCTGTTACTAGGCCCGCCTCCGGAGCAGAGCTCATGCAGAGCCCCTGCTCCCTGCCACTTCTGCTCAGACTTCTCTGCACTGAACTAAGATGGTGCCCACCTTTTATACTCCCTTCTCAATGCACCCAGGAACTGCTTCCTCCCTGCTCCTGCACTGCAGGGTTCCCCTTCCTCAGTGTTCCCTCCCCCCACTCCAGCCAGGGACAGGGACTGTCGTGCCCATCTCAGGGGCATATTGGTCGCCCTGCCCCACGGCAATGTGGTGTAATGCATGCAGGTGTCGGGTCCTGATCCACACTCCATCCTTATCTGAGAGTGAGATATCACACCTCTGGGTGAGGTGCAATACGTCTGTAGCAACCGAGCCCTCGGTGCTACAGTTCCATTTATCTTCAGCCTAGGTGACGTATTGTGATACAGGGCCGTGATTTTGGCTATAAAAGGGTCCCCTAGACCCCTACCCCAAGCTTTTTAAGAGAATCATATATGGCGTGCCAGGAGACTCTATGGAATGCTTTCTCAGCATCCAACGAGAGTATCTACTTACAAATTTTTAACTGCATCTAGCCCAGGAAATACTTTGTGCCTAGTAGCAGTGTCTGCTAGTCAGCGGATTATCCCGGCTGTTAAGCAAGCTACACCACCTGTAGTTTGGACACTTAATTTTTTCAAAGGAAATGCTTCGGGACCACGGGATACTTAGTGAAGAGCATCAGGAGGCACCCCAAGGCATAGGGGCTGGGACTGGCACTAGGATGCCTTGCGGTGGACAGCCGAGCTCGATCCTTATAAAAGCTTTTTAACTGCAGCAGCTTTAGTGGACGCTACTGGAGCTGGAATTACGCGGCTGCTGGCATGAGACTTGCCCTCCAATAGATCCTTGTAAATGGATTTAAAGTGTATTCATTCAAATTAGAGGGACAATTTAAATTAAAAAGCTTAGAGCTGCCTCCACCACAGGGGGGCTCTCTCGACCCACCAGCGGACAGGCACCAGTATTGGGAGAGGGGGGCTGGCTGTCAGGGTTCACCGCGGCTCTGGCACAAACCCGGCGACACGGAGGTGGCACGGGCAGGAGCGGACTGGCCGTCTCGGCTTCTCACTTTTTGGATTTTAGAAGGGCATGACATGCCTATATCTGTGTCTCCCCCTCCTTTTACTCCTCCACCTCTTTTCTTTTCGCATGACTATATGTACTTGTCACTTTTCCATGTGTTAGTTGTGTCTTCTGAGCAGTTTGTCAGCTTTTGGACACCTTTGAAGGTGTTTTCTATGTGTTTCTATGTGTTTTTGTTTGCCTGCCATTGGTTTTAACGGTGTTCGAAGGTGTTCGACGAACAGTTCGATGAACAGTTCGGCGAACACACGGGTGTTCGACGAACCAAACCGAACGCGAACACTACGGGGGTGGCTCAACACTATTTATAACCTTTTCCAGACTGATAGATCTCAATTACATTGTTTCTCATTTGTTCCTCAATTTCTTTTGATTGTAGCATGATGTGTAGCTTTTGAGGATCTTTTAGTCTACTTCACTTAGTAAGGCAGGTCATATTTAAGTGATTTCTTAATTGAGGACAGGTGTGGCAGTAATCAGGCCTGTGAGTGGCTAGGGAAATTGAACTCAGCTTCCCAAAGATGTGATAAACGACAGTTAATTTATGTTTTAGGGGAGGGAGGACAATCACTTTTTTCACACAGGGCCCTGTAGGTTTGGATTTCTTTTTCCCTTAATAATACACTGTATTCCAAATTATTATGCAAATAATATTTTCTCAGATTTTCCCAAATTACCTATATGAATTGCAGTCATTGTAATTTTCCAGTCAAATAACTATTAGAGTACAATTGAAAGGTTTTTGTACAAACTGCCTATGATAACAGTATATTTTAAAAAAAAATAAAAAACTCAAACTGCACTCAAAATGCATGTTCCAAATTATTATGCACAGCAGAGTTTTCAACCTTTTCATTTTAATAAAGAACAAAAAAATGGTCATTTTTGAAATTATAAGCATTAGCAGGTTATTACAAACTGAAATCAAACAGTTTTCAACTCAAAACTTTATTCTAGGTGATGTTACATTTGCACATAGGACCCCTTGTTCGAAAGGAGCTTCTGAACTCTCTCGTCCATTGAATTTGTCATGTTTTGGATGGTTTCTGCTTTAATTGTTTTGCATGAGGACAGAATACCCTCCCAGAGCTGTTGCTTAGATGTGAACTGCCTCCCGCCATCATAGACACTCCTTTTGATGATGCTCCAGAGGTTCTCAATGGGGTTGAGGTCAGGGGAGCATGGGTGCCACACCATAAGTTTGTCCCCTTTTATGCCCATAGCAGCCAGAGATGCAGATGTGTTATGTGCAGCATGAGACGGGACATTATCATGCATGAAAATGATCTTGCTGCGGAATGCACGGTTCTTCTTCTTGACCCATGGAAGGAAGTGCTGTTTGAGAAACTCAACATACATTATGGAGTTCATTTTTACCCCTTCAGGGATCCTAAAAGGGCCGACAATCTCTCTCCCCAAGATTCCAGCCCAAAACATTACTCCACCTCCTCCTTGTTAGCGCCGTAGCCGTGTTTGCATGGGGTGTCCATCAACCAGCCATCCTCCACTCCATCCATCTGGACCATCGAGATCATTTCATGCATGATAATGCCCCGTCTCATGCTGCACATAACACATCTGCATCTCTGGCTGCTATGGGCATAAAATGGGACAAACTTATGGTGTGGCACCCATGCTCCCCTGACCTCAACCCCATTGAGAACCTCTGGAGCATCATCAAAAGGAGTGTCTATGATGGCGGGAGGCAGTTCACATCTAAGCAACAGCTCTGGGAGGGTATTCTGTCCTCATGCAAAACAATTGAAGCAGAAACCATCCAAAACCTGACAAATTCAATGGACGAGAGAGTTCACAAGCTCCTTTCGAACAAGGGGTCCTATGTGCAAATGTAACATCACCTAGAATAAAGTTTTGAGTTGAAAACTGTTTGATTTCAGTTTGTAATAACCTGCTAATGCTTATAATTTCAAAAATGACCATTTTTTTGTTCTTTATTAAAATGAAAAGGTTGAAAACTGCTGTGCATAATAATTTGGAACATGCATTTTGAGTGCAGTTTGAGTTTTTTATTTTTTTAAAAATACTATTATCATAGGCAGTTTATACAAAAACCTTTCAATTGTACTCTAATAGTTATTTGACTGGAAAATTACAATGACTGCAATTCATATAGGTAATTTGGGAAAATCTGAGAAAATATTATTTGCATAATAATTTGGAACACAATGTAAAGACCTTAATTTAATAGCTGCATTTTGTGTTTACTTGTGTTATCTTTGTCAAATATTTAAATTTGTTTTGTGATCGGAAAAATTTAAGTGTGACAAACATGCAAAAGAATAAGAAATCAGGAGGGGGGCAAACACTTTTTCACACCACTGTGTGCATATACAGTATATATATATATCTATATATATATATATAGATATATATATATGTAAATTCTTTATTGGATAGATAATTTCTCCATAAATATTAATAGCAGTATGAGCCTTGCTCCTCCAATATAGAGTTCCAGTTCCTCTGCATTTATATGTTATGCTTTGGAGCCGTGCATATGTCTGATATATCCATCGGGCAGAGCCGATCCGGGTAAAAAATGGCTGCATGCATGAGTTATGTCCGATATTTGAATTGCACTCGGTCATGCAAGTCAGTGAGTGCCTGGAAAACATCAGACTGCACTCAGATAACATCTGAGTACAATCTGATTTCCACGGACTGACAGAATGGAGAAGATGGAGAATTTTTTTTTCTCCATCTTCTCTACATCCAAGAGAATCGGATCACAAGATCAGAGTTTCATTAGAATGTGATTTGCATAATCAACTTAATTTTCTCTGATGAGAGAATATATGGCAGTGTGACCCTAGCCTTACCAGATGAATGACAGCAGGGAGAAAATTAAATTTTATTCTCCCTGCAGCCACCCGTTTCCAGTCATAGGGGTGGAGCAGGGAGCAATAACAGTCATTGCTCACTAGACAGGTATTGCGCTGTAATCACTCCCTGGCATTTTAATTGACAGCCTGCTCTGGACACACATGTTGAAGAGAAATCTCTCAGTCAACGTGCTAGTAATTGGTTGCAGCCAATGCTCACTGTGTAGTAAGCAATGACTGTAACCGCTTTATGCATCACCTCAATGACTGGATGTGGGTGGCTTCAGAGAGAATAAAACTTAATTTTCTCCTTCTAGTAAGCCAATATAACTGCAGGTTAACCCTATATCTGCAGGTAAATAATGTTTCTCGAAGTGACAGGTTCTCTTGAAATAACTGTCAAACAGCCTGCAGTCTCCACTAGAGGGAGTGTTCCTCATAATGTTAAAAAGTTATCTCTATAATAATATATATGGTATGTGGTAATCATGCACCCTCTGTTGGTGGCTGCATGTAGCCAGCATATAATATCTCAGTGGGGTATTCAGAGTTCTGTTTCATTAAACCAAGGTTTAAATCACTATAAAGGTTTATTAAGAAAGCCTTTCCATATGATATTGCAATATGATCTTCAAAGCTGGACATTCACATTAAGTGTTTTGGATTGCTCAAAAATGTATAAAATGCTGTCATTTTTCCATCAGCACTTGTTCAGCTGGCAAATGGAGCTGCTTAGAAAAGGCTTGTCCAGGATCCTGCTCAGTCGAGGGAGGATCTCATATCACTTCCTTTGATTTTACACGTTATACATTCCACGGAGACTGCAGCTATGTTCTATCAAAGGTAAGAAAGACATTATCGAAATTCAAGATTATGTAATTATGCAATAAAGCATCACCCGAAAATAAAAATAAAAGCTAATGGGTTTTGTGGTCAAACACAATGATGACTTAAGGAAGTACTACTATCAAAGTTTTTATCCTCTTGGTATATTGCAACCACCATATTATATGGCACTGTGTACTTACAATTGCTCATTTTACCCAGCTAATTCTTCTCTTTTCCATCAGGTCTAGGACATCATGTGATTAAAAACTGACTAGCTGAATCCTTCTAAACTCTATGTCGAAACAGGAGGTCAATTTTGTCTGCACAAGTCACGAGTCACTGCAAAAGTCTATGGCAGGGAAGGATTTGGGTCAGAAGTTGAAGAAGGGGATGATAAATGCAAGGACAAGAGACTTCCTGTTTCTACATAGAGCAGAGAAAACAAAATAATTAACTGGGTAGAAAGGCAAAATGAGCAATTGTATGTACACAGTGCTATATAATATCATGATTGCAATATATTAAGAGGATAAAAACTTTGATGGGAATGTTTTTTTATCATTAAGATAGGTGGGGGGGGTGTTGAGAAACACATTGGTGGATCAGCAGTGCAGAGTGTCTTTTCACTTGAATTGGGTTGAGCTGCAGTACAAGGCAAAGTATACAGATAATCTCTTGTCTCTGAACACACAAGGGGCCATAGCAATCCTAGTTGTATCATGGCCCCTTAGTTCTGTTGATCAGTTGGAGTCCTCATTAGTGATGAGTGAGCGTGCTCGCAACTGCTCGGTACTCGCCCGAGCATTTCACTGTTCGAGATGCCCAGCGCTCGACGAGTACTTCCTGGATGCTAGGGCGGGAGCTCGAGTCCCCGCCCCGCGTGTTTGGAGATGTTTAGACAGTGAATAAACATGCGGGGATTGCCTGCTAGTCACTGTAATGTCGCAGCCATTTTGGTTGTGGCATTACAGTGATTGGCTGGCTGCATAGCGTCATCGGGTCTATATAAGACCGGGCGCCGCCATGCTCATCATAGTCTACCCTTCAGACAAGCAGAGTAGGGAGAGCTGCAGCCGAGTGAGGGAGAGAATTGGAGGTTGATTTAGTGAGGTATTCCACAGCAATATACATCTAAACTAACATTTAGTTTAGGATTTAGGAATAATTTAGATGCATATTAATCCTGCAGGAGTTGGACAGGCAGAGTTTGTGGAGAGTGTATACAACAGAATAGGGTCCATTGCACTTCTTGTCTGCTGCTGTTACTGATATCCATAGCCCTAGTTATCAGGGCTAATATTCTTTTTGCTCTTAATCCTGGTTATTTTGGTGAAAAGAAATATAATACACCATTTTTACTGCTCCATTTGCTTGTTAGCAGCATACAGACAGATTTGTTTGAATTTAATAGCATTGCTGTATTGTGGAAGCAGAGAAACTTGTCCATCATTTAATGTGATCATATTTTACTGCGGTAATAATCCTGACATTTTTTGGGAACGTGACAAATATTATATTCCATTTAAAGTCTGCCAGTTGTGTGTTGTTCAACATATTCACACTTGGTCGCTGACCAATACCACATCTATAAGGCCACTGCCTAAAACTGTGGTCATCAGATGTGATCCTATATTACTGCAGTAATAATCCTGACATTTTATGGGAACGTGACAAATATTATACTCCATTTAAAATGGGCAAGTCACATGGCAAGGGACTGGGAAGTGGACGTGATGGTGCACGCAGAGGCTGAAGCCGTGGGCAAGCTGAAATTATACCTGCTGAGGGAGCACAACAAGCACCCACATCATGTCGCCCTACCTTCTGTCCCACTTTGTAGGGGGCCGTGGAACACCACTATTGAACCCAGAGCAGTATTGTTGTTGGTTGGATAGCAGATAATGCTTCCAGTCAGTTTGCCACCACCACCACCCTATCTTCCACACGGTCCAGTGTCAGTGAGTCTGGACCACATATTCCTCACCCTGAACCTCCTTCCTCCCACCATGCCCAATGCCCGGAGACAAGTGATCCCACACTTGGACACTCCAAAGTGCTGTTCATTTTTCCATTTATAGATTCGGGCCTCTCGCCCAGCTCGCTTCAAGCGGGGCAAGAGGAGATCTCATGCAGCGATGCCCAAATATTTGAGCAGCCACGGTCAAACAAAGGCAATGGTGGGAAAGTGCAATTACTGTCGCAAGAGGTGGATGATGATGATGATAAGACACATTTGCCAGCAAGTCAGGAGGAGGCTTAGGGTGCGTATGTGGAAAACGAGGTGGTGGACGATGAAGTCACTGACCCAATCTGGTAAGGTGACATGCATAGTGAGGACAGCAGCACAGAGGGGCAGGGAGGCATAGCACTACAAAAAGCAGGAACAAGCAGTGCGGTGGCCACAGACACAAGGTGGGCAACTGTTCCCCATAACATCATCATGAGGGATGTTTCCAGTACAACTGTTAGGTCTTCCCGAGTCTGTCTCTTTTTTAAAGACTGTCAAGTTAACCCAAAAAGGTCATTTGCAACATCTGCCATGCCAGCATCAGCAGGGGCAGCAAAATTACCAGCCTGACCACCACCTCATGCTCAGGGACATGACAGCAAAGCATCTGACTAGTTGGGCCGAGTGCCAGGATCCAGAAACAGTGTCTGCGGGTGACACCGCTGCCTCTTCCACTGTCGTGCATGCACACCAATCCCCTGTCCATGGCACAGGCGAAGATACCTGCTGCCGTGCATCTATCATTGCACACTTGCAACCACCACCATCAGCAACCATGTCTATGTCCATGTCCTAGCGCAGCGTTCAGTTGTCCATACCCCAGTCCTTTAAACGCAAGTGCAAACGCCCCACAGGCCACAATACTAAACTGCCACATTTCTCGAATGCTTGCACTTGAAATGTTGCCTTTCAGGCTAATGGAGACGGAATCTTTCCACAACCTTATGGCGGCGGCCGTCCCTCTGTACTTGGTCCCCAGCTGCCACTATTTCTCCTGGTGTGCCGTCCTCGCCTTACACAAGCACGTGTTACTGGGAAGGTCCACCTAACCATGGACATGTGGACAAGTGCTTGTGGCCAGGGGCGGTACATCTCGCTGATGGCACACTGGGTTAATATAGTGGAAGCTGGAATCCAGTCAGACCCTGGGACAGAACATGTCCTCCCAACGCTGAGGATTGCGGGCCCTTGGTCAATCAGGGTTGCCCCCACATTCTACTGCTCCGGCACCTCCTCCTCTTCAGCCTCTATCTCCGAAATCACATCAGTTCGAAGCTGGAAGCACTGCAGCACTGCCTCGGCCAAGTGGCAATGGGCTGTGCTGAAGCTAATGTGCTTAGGTGACAAACTTCATACCTCTGCAGAGTTGTTGAAAGCTGTAACAGAGCAAGCAGATATGTGGCTATCACCATTGAACTTACGGCTAGGCATGGTCGTGTGTGACAATGGCCGGAACCTGGTGGTGGCTCTGAGGCTTGGCAACCTCGCACACTTACCATGCCTGGCCAATGTGCTTAACCTAGTGGTTCAGCAGTTTCTCAAAACTTTCCCGGATCTTCCTGAGCTGCTTGTGAAAGTACGCCACGTGTGTGCCCATTTCAGAAAGTCACCTACAGCTTCAGCTGCTCTCGCCATACTTCATCAGCGTTTGCAGCTTCCAGCTCACCGACTGCGGTGCAATGTCACCACGCATTGGAACTCAACGTTGCATATATTAGGAAGGATTTGTGAGGAGTTGTTGAGTACCAGCTTCAAAACGCCCATCGGTATTCAGGTCAGCCTCCACACATAAGAGCTAATGAGTGGGCATGGATGTCTGACATCTGTGCCATCCTACAAAACTTTGAGGACTTCACCAAGATGGTGAGCGGCGATGACGCCATAATTAGCATCACCATCCCACTTCTCTGTCTACTGAAACGCTCACTGCTCACAATAAAAGAGGAGGCATTGCAGGCGGAACACAATGAGATGGAGCAAGGAAGTATACAGGGTGATGCTACACAGTCCAGCCTTATCTCATCTCAATGTGGATTGGGTGATAATGAGGAGGAGGAGGAAAAGGAGGAGGAACAAGAGCTGGTTTCCTGCGCTACAGACGGTACTACCCACACATCAATCATACCGACTGTTCAGCTTGGATGGCCTGAGGGGAAAAGTTTTGGAAGATGCTGAAGGAGTACCTTGCCAACCGTACTAAGTGCTTCCTCTGTGCCTTATAACTATTGGGTATCCAAGCTGGACAAATGGCATGAACTGTCTCTCTACGCCTTGGCCAGCCCTGCCGATAGCGTTTTGTCAGAGCAGGTTTTTAGTGCCGCCGGGGGCATTATAATTGATAGGCGCATCCGCCTGTCAACTGAAATTACTGACAGGCTGACTCTTATCAAAATTAACAAGGGCTGGGTTGAGCCAGACTTCTCAATATCACCAGATAATAGCAGCGGAACATAAAGTCAAATCCAGTAGTTTTTTTTGGAGGGGTCTATTCCCATACACCTCTTCACACCCAGATATGGGTATACGCTTCCTGATGTCTATTTTATTTCACCCTTCTCCTTCTCCTCATCCTCCATCACCAAAGCAACAGAGTGACCATCATGCAACACCCACATAATTTTTTTAAGGGTGTTTATGATGCCCGTAGGAAATATTTTTAGAGGCCCACCTCTAACATTCTGTATGTCATTCAGTATGTTCATGTATACCCCCAGGGGTAAATGTTTTTCAGCCCATGAACTAAGTGCATGGGCATTACCAGTATAGGAGACCCAATCCTTAATAATGGGAACATTTTTTTTAATGAGGCCCTCCTCTACATCTCTTCAAAGGGGTATTGGAGCGCGTCCAAATTTTTGGCAGCCCTTGCAGCCACTGCATACACAATAACAATATAGGAGACACACTCTTTTATAATGGATAATTTTTTATTACTGAGACCCTCGTCTATGTCTCTTCAAAGGGATATTGGAGTGGTTCCTAATTTTTGGCAGGCCTTGCGGTCACTGCATATGCAATAACACTATTTATAATAATGGTAACAATTTTTTTAATGTGGCCCTCCTGTATGTCTCTTCAAAGAGGTATTGGAGTGCGTCCAAATATTTGGCTGCCCTTGCAGTCACTGCATGTACAATAACAGTATAGGAGACCCACTTCTTTATAATGGGACAACTTTTTTTTACTGAGGCCCTCCTGTATGTCTTTTCAAAGGTGTATTGGAGTACGTCCAAATAAATTTTTGGCAGCCCGGCCACTCACTGCATATGCAATAACAGTATAGGAGACCCACTCCTTTATAATAGGACAATTTTTTGTACTGAAGCCTTCCTCTATGTCTCTTCAAAGGGGTATTGGAGTGCATCCAAATTTTTAGCAGCCCTCAACTCACTGCATACGCAATAACAGTATAGGAGACCCACTTCTTTATAACTGGAACATTTTTTTTCTGAGGCCCTCCTTTAAATCTCTTCAAAGGGATATTGAAGTGCGTCCTAATTTTTGGCAGCCCTTGCAGTCACTGCAAATACAATAACAGTATAGGAGACCCACTCCTTAATAATGGGAACAACAAAGCATAGCCAACTGATGGCCCTCTAACAATAGTGAGGGACACCTGCTGGCCCTCTGACAATAGTAAGGGCCACCTGATGGCCTTGTAAAAATGGGCTTTGTGACTTTCACAGTCCCTCCTTTATTAATGAAACAGGATGTGTCTGATAATGTCTCACACACGACATGGCCAGATAAGGTAGTAAAATGTTAAAATTACAATTACCGGTGAATGTATTTTTCACCGTTGAAAGCAATGCAAAAGTGCAAAAATGAATTAAAAACTGCTATGTGTGAACATAGCCCAAGGTGTGGAGGAGCATTTTTGTTTTTGGTTATTTATTTAGCTTAATATGCAAATCATTACCCTGGAAAGAAAGTTCCTTAACATTTTTTCCAGGAAAATCCATTTTGGCTTTGTTTTTGTATGTTTTATTGTCAGTCCGTAAAAGTGGCGTAATGCTCTTACAATATTGTTCACAGCAGTGACCTGAGAGTCAGAGATTATTCCAGGGTTCTTCCCCATACTGTTCCCATGTCATTTGAGCTCTGTTTCCTTCGATTTGATCATTTTTAGGCCCCCTCCAGACTTTCAGGGGGATGTGGGGGGGGTTCTGCCGGAAAAATGCTCGAGTTTCCCACTGACTTTAGGGTCGAGCACCCGTGCATTACAATTTGTTCTGCTCGAGCAGCGAGAACCCAAGCATTTTAGTGCTCACCCTTCACTAGTCCTCATGTCAATCAACCAGTTCAGTAGTCTCTGTCCTCAGGATAGCAGATTCACAAATCTTTTACCTTCCAGAATCCTTGGCATGACTTTTGATTAGCTAGGCTGACGCAATGTCATTAATGTGACGTGACACACAGGTGACATCGCGCCACTTCAGATAATCAAAATTCACAAGCCTCCCATCCCAGTGGCCAAAGACCTGACCTTGCCAATGGACAGCAGTGCCGCAAATCAATATGCTCATCTCTGCTTGGACATTACATGACTATAATCACTATGGTTATGGGTAGACAGAAGAAAACTGCAGTCTGTGGTCCACATCTAGAGATTTGACTGTTCATGACTGACCAGTGGACCAGGATAGCCAAAAGGTTGAAGATCAAAGACAAAATGTAACTATAAGTGGCAGTGCAGTTCTGCAGCATGCCATTGCATACCTGACCTACTTAGACTTATTCACCTAACCCTTAGACACATGTCAGGTGGGTATGTGACATTGAACAACCATGGCAAAGGCAGAAGTCATGTGAGCAAGAGAAGAGGGTGAGAATGGAAGCAATACAAAGAGCAGGAAAAGGAGTAAGATGGTGGGATTGTAACAGAAAAATAGATAAGGACAAAGATCAGGACTTTTATACAGACCATGGGAAAGGTGATAGTAAGAATAACATCTGATCAAGGTATATCTATGAGTATGATACCGAAAGGGGTTGTTCTATTTCAAATAGAATTCATCCCTAACTGCAATTTGTTTGAAAACAACCATCGCTGTACTCAACGTCCGGTGGTCCACTGTAGAGTATTTGCCGCTGCTCCTGATATGTGGCATTAGTTGCGGCACCAACCTCATCTTGAGAGCACAGGAGCCAATAAGTGAACTAAGTGGCTCTGACCAAAACATTCCAGTGTAGAAGGAATGTCCAGCTCAGAGCGGCTGAGATCATTGGTTACCGCGATATCAACGTGATGCCAGCCCCCAGACACTGAGACTTACTAGTGGATCAGGGGAAGGTGACAACAGTGTGTTGTTTTTTGTTAACAAAATGCAGTGAGGGACAAATTATGTTTTTAAAGGGAACAAACCCTTTAAGATTGAGAATTATATTTTATGACCAAGTTTCTTATGTACCGCAAATCTTTATCTTCAGTGCTTTGAGTATTTCTCTCTCGTTAGACATGTTATAACAGCTCATTCAGTGTGTTGGGAGAACTTCGCATGTGTGGTCTGACAGACACCGAGACCTGCCTGAGGAGTGTGACACTCATCATAAATAACGGGAAAGACGTAAGTTGAGCTAGTCTACATAATAGTGTAAAATTAAAGATTAATGGAAGTTCTTATTGAGCATAGTTTTTGTACAATAACCTTTATACTCTGTTGTTGCAGTTGATCTATGTAAAGCCTTGTGGCAGTGTATATGTGAATTCGCTCTACACCCAATTGCCAATCTCATCAGGTATGATGGGCCTCTTTCCCAATGCCCAGGCAGAAATGTACTGAATAGGGACCTTACTCTCGAATAAGAATATGCTTAAAAGATTTGTCTCAGAACAAGCATTCCTGGCATGTAGCTTGTATATTTTATTTATTTTACTTATAATATAGCTCCATCATATTTCACAGCACTTTACAGACATCGTAACTGTCCCTATTAGGGCTCGCAATCTAAATTCCCTATGGACAGGCTCGGACTGGCCTACAGAAGAAAGAGGTAAATCCTCCAATGGGCCCCTTATACAGGAATGGGCCTTTTACCTCTTTTATATGGGCAGTAGTTGGCACAGTACGGTTGATTCACTATGTACAGACAGAAGTAGCATCTCATTATTATTATTTATGTATTTTTAGAGCACCATTGATTCCATGGTGCTGTACATGGAAGGGGTTACATACAACATACAAATATAAATTACAATGAACAAACTAACAGTGACAAACTGGTGCAGAGGAGGAGAGGACCCTACCCTTGCGGGCTTACAGACTATAGGGTAATGGGGAAGGAGACAGTAGGTTGGGGGTTGCAGCAGCTCCGTTAGTGATGAGATGGCAGAGGGGTTAGTGCAGGCTGTAAGTTCTCTTGAAGAGATGGGATTTTAAGTTCCATCTGAAGGTTCTGAATGTGGCGGATAATCGGACGTGTTGAGGCACAGAATTCCAGAGGATGGGGGATACTTTGGAAAAGTCTTGAAAGTGATTGGGTGAGGAAAGTATGAATGTGGAGGAGAGAAGGAGGTCCAGAGAGTACGTTTAGGAAGATATCGGGAGATTAGTTCAGAGATATATGGAAGCGACAGATTATGGATGGCCTTGTGGGTCAATGTGAGTAGTTTGAACCAAATTCTTTGCAAATGAATGGATTTGTAGAGGAGCAAAGCGGAGGGGTAGCGAGGAGAGAGGTGGATTAATCATGTGTTAACCAGGTATTAATCACATCATTTATTTAACAAACCACCAGTGTATTACTATATAAATTTGTGAATGAGGAAAGCATAATATCTGATCATAGCTGAACAATGGGCACCCAAAGTCAATGTTACTGGCAGGAACTTGGCACTCCACTTAGACACAAAACCCCACACAAACACTCGAAGGACATACAAACTCCTTGCAGATGTTGTCCTTGGTGAGATTTGAACTGAAGACTGAAGCACTGAACAGCAGTTGTGCTAACCACTGAGCCACCATCCTGCCTTCCAATGCTTACCTCTTAGGGGGCATCTGCTGTTAGCCCCACCAATTATTTAAGCAAAGTGAAATTTTATGTCCTTTCATCTCCTGTAGGCATTTTCCGGGTGGCCTCATGGACAGTCATTGCCTGTAAAGAACAAGCTGAGTGAATTTGAGTAGAGATAAAGTGAGCAGAGTGTCACCAGTAGGATATTGGTGCCATATCCTAGCAAAATGCCTGTGATGTCTATTTTGGGACAAACTTTTTTAAAAAAATCTTGATTTTTTTATTGGTATAGAAGTACAGTTACATTCTATTAATTTCGGAATGCAGATATAATAATATTTTAATATAACAGAGACTCACAGGAAAATATCTATCTATCTATCTATCTATCTATCTATATATCTATCTCGTATTTATTTATCTACCTCATATCTATCTATCTATCTATCTATCTATCTATCTATCTATCTATCTATCTATCTATCATCTATCTATATCCATCATCCTGCAAGTCTCACTGCTGCCATATTAGAGAATTATAGTAATTGATCCTAGTAAAACTGAAGTTCAGTTCTTGCAGAACCACTATTTTTCCAGCAGGAGGCGATGTTGACAAGCTTTTTTTTTTCTTTTCTTTCTTTTCTTGACTCACAGCCAGTGTTACAATCTTCAAACCTTCAACATTCTTCATCATCGTGCAAACCACCTTTGGCTTACAGCTGCAGATCCAGCTTGTGCCCACTATGCAGCTCTACATCAATCTGGATCCGTCTTATAGAAATGAAGTTTGCGGTAATTATGAATTAATTATCTTGTAGAATCCTAATGCTGCACAATGTACACACCTTTACAATTTGACACCATTAGGCGGTTAAAGAGGTCATCACGTGATGGCAAACATGTGAGTCTCAGACACATTTCGCAATGTTCTATTGAAAGACGTTGATGTGACCTTAAGTTTGCAAACCTCATACTTGCAGTAATTTGACGACTGCTAGAACGGGCAAGTGTAGCTGAATACTTATGGTGTGTGTATTACACACAGTTAAAATTCGACAAACTGCAGTGCTTGCTGATGATTCAGTGGCATTGCATGGGCTGCCAGAGCCCAGGGCAAGGCAAGTATCACTCCACCTAACCCATTAATAAAGTCCTGAGGTTCCTCCTTAATACAAATAGTGCCTACTTTAGAAAGAATTAATGCTCCCTTAGTGCAACCGCCATTAAAAACAATGATGTTCCTTGAGGGAATCCTCCAAAATAATGAAGCCTCTTTTGTGCCAGCCCCAGCAAAAGAATAAAGTTCATACTCAACTGATCAGGCAGACTAAGTCCTCTTCTCCATTTCACACAGTGTGGGCAGGTACTGGCAGCACAATGCAGTGACATTATTGTGGCACCTGTGCCAAGACATTGACATCTTCTAAGCCAAGGCCAGGGCCTAAATGATGGAAAATGGTGGAGCAGTGAGCTCATGGCTCCATTCTACCACACGATCCAACTGATTTGTCCTCGTATCGTGTTGATGGTGATACAGTTCAAAGTGACACTCACCCAGAGATCGACTACTCTCTGCCTGAAGTCTGGGACATGTGCTTTACTTTATTTTAGCTTCAAGAAGAAGATGATAGTTTCTTACTAATTCCTTGATTTACAGGTCTTTGTGGAAACTTTAACAACATACAGTCTGATGACTTTAGAGTTCTTAGCGGTGTGATTGAAGGAACAGGATCTTCTTTTGCCAACACTTGGATGACTCAAGCAGACTGCCCGATTGTTTCAAACAGCTTTGAGAATCCATGTGCCGTCAGCATTGAAAATGGTAAGTTACTCATGGAACAAATACAGGAGAGTTTAAATATAAAATTATAAAATATACATATCAAACTAATAGCCATTTGTACCTCCATTCATTTATAAATAATTACTCATCATATTTGTGTGCTACAAAACAATTACACATAAAAAGTTTTGGAGTTAAAGTTTTTAATAGGTGTAAGAAAGAATTATTTATATGTCTCACACATACAGCCCTTTAAGGGAACCTGTTTCATTGTGCACACAGTTCTATCGTTAGGCAGCATGTTATAGATAGCTAACATAGGACAAAATTTTGTCCTATGTAAGCCATTTTTAATTTTAGTGTTAGGACTTGCAAGTGTGAGGATCCTTGATGTGGGTTGCGAGCTTGCTTATTTTGGCCAAAATATCAATTAATACCTCATGTAATGTATTTATTTTATACATTATTTTCATCTTTTTATTGCGCATTTTTCTGTTTTTACGCATGATGCAGCCGGGCCCTTTAGTATTGGTTGGGTGAATTGGGGCATCTGTCTTGTGGGGTGCACTTATATAGGGCTAGACAGCCCTTCTGATCCAACAGTTTGGGGCAGACACTGTGCATCACACGTATCTGTGCGATGGGCCTCCTATGCAAGCTCCATCCATGTGCATGTTTAATACTATACAGCCACCCCCTCCATGAATAGGTAGGTTAGCGAATAGCTGTTTGCATCAGTTTTTTGCACCTGTGCTGCCCCCGTCTTTATCATGGAGGCCTGCTGCATCCTGCTAATCCATTGGTTATCAGACCTGGTGTTGGTAAGGCTGTCCCTTTTTTTGCTGTGTAGCATATTATAGAGCAGAAAAATTTGAACAGATTGATATAAATCTTTATTGTATTTTATGAAAATTTTTACATGCTCCAGTGGGCGGTCCTACATAGTTGTTGACAACTATTGATTTTTGTGCAGTCATAAGAAAGACTGTTAATCACTGAATAGTACCGCCTACTGGACCCTTGCACATAGTAGGGATTTAAGCGGTTTTCTGTTTTCATATTGTACTATCTCAAAGTAATGATGTTATTTTTCAACTAGGGTAAGACTTTAGCCAAAACCCTTTAAAAGCATGAAATGAAAATACAAGTCATCCTGAATTTTTTCCCAAAAATCTATTAACATTCATCATTTAATTGATTTAATTTACAGTAACCGTCTACAAAGATGCATACGTTCAGATGTAACATGCTGTATTTTTCTTCTTAGAACTGTACGCTAAACATTGGTGCTCAATGCTAAGTGATGATGCAGGACCCTTTGCAGAATGCCATCCTAAAGTTAATCCGGATTTTTACACTCAGGTAAATATAATATATAATTAATCACAAAACGTATAAGGGAAATACAAAAATACCTTACAAGACTGGAGGAGTAAGTGCATTGTACAGTTTCACCAAGGTACAATTTTACTTACCTATGGTTATTACACTGTATTAATAAGGCTGGAGTTTTCTTTTATGTACACAGAACCTTCTACTGGCCATATCTTATCATACCATGCCCGCATAAAGTGAGATCATGCCAATAGTGCCCACTGAGCGCCATATTTGCCCATATGATGCATACAGTAAACATTTAGTGTAAAATAAAGCCTCACTATGTGTCACTATCACGGAGTTAGCCTTAAAGTGGTATTTCCATCTCCAAGATCCTATCCTAATCTATAGTGGAAGTAACAAGAATAATATTAGCAAACACCTCCAATTAGAAATGTATTATAGTTCTTCTGATTCGCTATGTCGCATACCCCATGTGCAGGGCATTGCAGTAGCTTAGGTATCCAAGGTTACAACCACTCATATAATGACAGTCATAACCATAGATACACAAGTTACTGCAATGCCCTGCACATGGGGTAAGCAACATAACGAATCAGAAGAACTATACTACATTTCTAACTGAAGGTATCTGATAATATTATTATTATTATTATACCTACTACATATTGATATAGGATCTAAGCGAGGATAACCCTTTTAACTTATGTTGAGGATATGATGCTGCTCTCTGCTGGCAGCAACTTGTAAAATTAGTTCTGCCTGATTGACATAACTAGTTGTATTGTACAGCCGTCAAAATCATTAAACGTATACCTGTCATTTCAGGCAACTTTTCAGAATAAGCTGTCATATGAGTGTACATGAAGAATAACACTATTTATGACCATTATTTAACCTGTATCTCTCATTTTTCACCAGTTTTCTCCTCTGTAAACTCCATTTCTAATTGTCAGTTCTCTATAAACTGATGAGATGAGACTAGCTAATATGAGGTATCCTATATACAGTGCTCAGAAACAGAGGAAATCTTGCTTTTCCTAATCTGTAGCACACAGACAGCAGCAGGAGCAGGATGGAATACATGATACAGCTGTACTGAGCTGTGTGGCTGTGAATCCAGCACTGAATTAAAATACATTTTCTACAAGTTGCTGATCAATCTCACTTGTGTCTCACGGTGCTGAATGCCCCTCACTCCTCTTTCTTCCTCCTCCTATCCTCATATATTTTAATAGGCTATTTATCCTGACTTTTTCTTATCTATAGTACACAGACAGCAGCAAGAGCAGGTGGAAGACATAATACAGCTGTACTGAGCTGTGTGGTTGTGAAACCAGCACTGAATTAAAATACATATTCTACAAGCTGCTGATCAATCTGACTTGTATCTCACTGTGCTGAATGCCCCTCATTCCTCTTTCTTCCTCCTCCTATTCCCATAGATTTTAATAGGCTTTGTTTCCTGACATCTCACTGTATTAGCAGTCTGGGAGGGGTAATAGTGTCTTATAAGTAAAGCAGATTTCTTTGATGTGATATATTACAAATTGCCTTAAATTCACATGTACTATTTATTGATGCAACATTTGACGACAGTGATAATTGAATAAGTCGGCATGATTGGGAAGTGAATACCACCATAGATCCCATATTAATTGAGTACAGCACTTGGGACATGTCGTGCTTACATTGTAAATACAAAGGTTCGATATTATGCTCAGTCTTAGTTATTTATTTTTTCTAGAACTGTATGTTTGATTCATGCAATTGTGCCAAAAGCGAGGAGTGCATGTGTGCCGCTCTGTCCTCCTATGTGTACACCTGCGCTAGGAAAGGAGTTATCTTGAAAGGATGGCGCCAAAATGTCTGCAGTAAGTAAAATGCTATTCTCATGAAGAGAAATATAAAATATTCAAATTATTGTTTTAATCAATTATTCAGTAAACTACCCTCATAAAATACTTGCTAAACAAAATTGTATTGATGCTTTTATTTATGCCTAGCTTTCAGTTATAAACTAACCGTATAAATCGCGACTAGTGTTGAGCCACCCCCGTAGTGTTCGAGTTCGGTTCGGTTCGTCGAACACCCGTGTGTTCGCCGAACTGTTCGTCGAACTGTTCGTCGAACACCTTCGAACACCGTTAAAACCAATGGCAGGCAAACAAAAACACATAGAAACACATAGAAAACACCTTCAAAGGTGTCCAAAAGCTGACAAACTGCTCAGAAGACATAACTAACACATGGAAAAGTGACAAGTACATATAGTCATGCGAAAATAAAAGAGGTGGAGGAGTAAAAGGAGGGGGAGACACAGATATAGGCATGTCATGCCCTTCTAAAATCCAAAAAGTGAGAAGCCGACACGGCCAGTCCGCTCCTGCCCGTGCCACCTCCGTGTCGCCGGGTTTGTGCCAGAGCCGCGGTGAACCCTGACGGCCAGCCCCCCTCTCCCAATACTGGTGCCTGTCCGCTGGTGGGTCGAGAGAGCCCCCCTGTGGTGGAGGCAGCTCTAAGCTTTTTAATTTAAATTGTCTCTCTAATTTGAATGAATACAGTTTAAATCCATTTACAAGGATCTATTGGAGGGCAAGTCTCATGCCAGCAGCTGCGGTAATTCCAGCTCCAGTAGTGTCCACTAAAGCTGCTGCAGTTAAAAAGCTTTTATAAGGATTGAGCTCGGCTGTCCACCGCAAGGCATCCTACTGCCAGTCCCAGCCCCTATGCCTTGGGGTGCCTCCTGATGCTCTTCACTAAGTATCCCATGGTCCCGAAGCATTTCCTTTGAAAAAATTAAGTGTCTAAACTACAGGTGGTGTAGCTTGCTTAACAGTCGGGATAATCCGCTGACTAGCAGACACTGCTACTAGGCACAAAGTATTTCCTGGGCTAGATGCAGTTAAAAATTTGTAATTAGATACTCTCGTTGGATGCTGAGAAAGCATTCCATAGAGTCTCCTGGCACGCCATATATGATTCTCTTAAAAAGCTTGGGGTAGGGGTCTAGGGGACCCTTTTATAGCCAAAATCACGGCCCTGTATCGCAATACGTCACCTAGGCTGAAGATAAATGGAACTGTAGCACCCTGAGGGCTCGGTTGCTACAGACGTATTGCACCTCACCCAGAGGTGTGATATCTCACTCTCAGGTAAGGATGGAGTGTGGATCAGGACCCGACACCTGCATGCATTACACCACATTGCCGTGGGGCAGGGCGACCAATATGCCCCTGAGATGGGCACGACAGTCCCTGTCCCTGGCTGGAGTGGGGGGAGGGAACACTGAGGAAGGGGAACCCTGTAGTGCAGGAGCAGGGAGGAAGCAGTTCCTGGGTGCATTGAGAAGGGAGTATAAAAGGTGGGCACCATCTTAGTTCAGTGCAGAGAAGTCTGAGCAGAAGTGGCAGGGAGCAGGGGCTCTGCATGAGCTCTGCTCCGGAGGCGGGCCTAGTAACAGAGGCCCAGGCCTGGAAGAGGGAGAAGGAAGGAAGAGGAGTGGAGAAGGCTCCAGGAACGAGGAATGAAGGGATCCCAGGGGTGCGGACGGGCGAGTCGCCACCGCACGCCCGAATCCACCTGCGTGGAGGGGTCAGGCCAAAGGGGGAGACCGGTCCCCAAACTAGTGGAGGCAGGAAACGACCCTCAGCTAGAAACCGGAGGCTCTGACATTTTATGTGGCGCAGCCCCTCGCTACACCCGCTAGGAAGGCACCACATAGGGTCAGGGAAACTGGCGCCAAGTTTACCAAGAGGAGGCCCGAGGCAGCCGGACAGAAGTGTTGGTAAGAAAGGCCAGACAAAGGACACACAAAGGGGGTCCTGTGAAGTGCTCCAAAGTTATCTGGGAGATGTCTGAGCCCCTCACCTGGTGAGCACAGTACGACGTGGGCAGCCGTTACCTGCAGACGTGGTCTGGATAATAAGAACTGTGAGTAAAGGCCCTGGACTGCATCACTGACTCCGTGTCGTTACTGCTGCTGCCCTGCACCATCACCCCCATCCTCCGCATACACTGCCCTGAGGCTATACTCCTCCCGTGGGGAGTTATGCTACACTCTGCTGCACCCACAACACCAGCCTCAGCGGTCTGCCCTGTAGCGGCGGTTCACTCTGACCGCAATCCACGGGTGGCGTAGTCGGACATTTAAACATCAAAACCACATAAATAGTTCCGCCACTGGTTTGACCGCCCTGAGCCACGGAACCGGGTCGCCGCCACGAAGACTACAACCACCAGCATCCACCAAAAAGGGTCCGGCTCCAGGTGTCCCTAGGCCCAGGGGGTGCGTCAGAACATTTTCATCACCTTTCACAATCACCAATGGGACAAGGCAGGGATGTCCTCTGTCCCCTCTCTTATACATCCTAGTGACGGAGCACCTGCTCTCATCAATTCGCCATAACCCCAATATTAGGTGGATTGAGGTGGGAGGCACCGAGTACAAGTGCTCTCTATTTGCTGATGATGTCCTAGTATATATCACTCAATCACATATATCCATCCCTGCTGTTATGGCTGAAATAGATCACTTTGTTACATGGTAAAATTTTAAAATCAAAGCAGCGAAGTCTGAGGCCCTCGATGTCTCCCTCCCCAAATCCATATAGGATTCCATCCAATCCAACTTTCCCTTTGCCTGGCCCTCACAGGGTATCAAATACTTAGGAATTCCTATTCATAGAGACCTCTCCCATCTATGTTATCTTAATTTTGGGCCCTTTATTGAACAATTCCATACAGACCACGGTTGGCAAGTTAGAACTGTAAGATTCACTACGTGAACCACTGGTGTTTTGTGGAAAAGCACATGTACACTGCGTTCCAAATTATTATGCAAAAAGTGTTTAGGAGTGATAAGGGAAGAATTTGTTTGTTTGTCAGTTAAACTCATTGATGGTGATGTGTGTCAGGGCTCTTTATATCACTGTAAGCAATTGCAGACACCTGTGCTAATTAGTTTGGCAGGTGTGTCCAATGAAAGGCAAGACTACTTAAGAAGGCTCTCTCACATTATTAAGCAGCCTACATTTTCTGCCAAAATGGGAAAGAAAAAGGATGTGTCGGCTGCTGAGAAGCAACAAATTGTGGAGTGTTTAGGTCAAGGCATGACTACAATCAACATTGTGCGATGATCAGGATGAAGTGTCTTGGCAATCAAGAAGTATGTAGCTGATTCACAGTACACACGTGTGCGTGCTGATAAGGGCAAATTGAGGACTCTTTCCTACAGGCAATTACGTCAGGTTAAAAGAGCAGCGGCAAGAAAGCCTTGTCATAGCAGCAGACAAGTTTTTGAAGCTGCTGGTGCCTCCAACGTCCCCCGAACAACAAGATGCAGGGTCCTTCAGAGGTTTGCAGCTGTGCATACGCCATCCTGTCGACCTCCTCTATCCACTTCACACAAGCAGAAACGGCTCCAGTGGGCCAAACATTACATGAAGACTGATTTCAAAACTGTTTTGTTCACGGATGAGTGCCGTGCAGCGCTCGATGGTCCAGATGGATGGAGTGGAGGATGGCTGGTTGATGGACACCCCACGCAAACACGGCTACAGCGCCAACAAGGAGGAGGTGGAGTAATGTTTTGGGCTGGAATCATGGGGAGAGAGATTGTCGGCCCCTTTAGGATCCCTGAAGGCGCTAAAGATGAACTCCATAATGTATGTGGATTTTCTCAAACAGCACTTCCTGCCATGGTTCAAGAAGAAGAACCGTGTATTTCACAGCAAGATCATTTTTCTGCATGATAATGCACCATCTCATGCTGCACATAAAACATCTGCATCTCTGGCTGATATGGGCATAAAAGGGGACAAACTTATGGTGTGACCCCCATGCTCCCCTGACCTCTACCCCATTCAGAACCTTTGGAGCATCATTAAAAGGAGTGTCTATGATGGCGGGAGGCAGTTCACATCTAAGCAACAGCTCTGGGAGGGTATTCTGTCCTCATGCAAAACAATTGAAGCAGAAACCATCCAAAACCTGACAAATTCAATGGACGAGAGAGTTCAGAAGCTCCTTTCGAACAAGGGGTCCTATGTGAAAATGTAACATCACCTAGAATAAAGTTTTGAGTTGAAAACTGTTTGATTTCAGTTTCTAACAACCTGCTAATGCTTATAATTTCAAAAATGACCATTTTTTTGGTCTTTATTAAAATGAAAAGGTTGATCGAAAAGTTTGGGGGATCTAAGAGTGTGGCAACCCAGTAGTCATGATTACTTCGAATTCTGACAATATGAGGGTCATGCTGCAGGTAGTGCAGCAAGAAGGCACTTATGTGTCTTGCGCATCTCGGAGCCCCAAAATTATTTTCCGGGCTAGATGCAGCTAAAAATTATTTTTAATTTTAAATCTGGTGAAGCTTTAGTATAGATGGCCTAATAGGATCAGTGCTGCACACTGCTACAAAGCCCAAATTATTTTCCAGTCAAGATACAGATAAACATGATTAGTAATTTGAAAGCTTAAAACGGTTGGTAGGGTGATTTTAACCAATCATCAAGCTTTTACTCTCCCCAGGATGACACAGGGGTAGAAAAGTCGTTTCGGATCCATGATTTGTTCATCTTTATGAACGTGAGTCTGTCTACATTATCAGTGGAGAGCCGCGTGCGCTTATCTGTCAGCACACCACCAGCAGCGCTGAACACGCGTTCAGACAGAACGCTGGCTGCGGGGCATGACAAGATCTCCAAGGCATAAGTGGCTAGCTCCGGCCATTTATCCAGATTGGAAGCCCAAAAAGAGCAAGGGTCCAGTGACACAGTCGTGGCTTCAATGTTTACTTGGAGATACTCCTGTACCATCGTCTCTAGGCGTTGACTATGTGTCAGACTTCTTGTCTCCTGTGGCCTTGCAAAGGATGGGCTAAAAAAGTGGTGAAATGATTCCGCAAAATTGATGTTACCAGCAGATACTGTGGTTCTGTTACGGTTTGAGTGCTGAACACTTGACGGTCCCACGGTTGGCAAGTTGGAACTGTGAGATTCACTACGTGCACCACTGGTATTTTGTGGAAAAGCACATGTAAGATTCTGCAACAGTCTCTGCTGATACTCCTGCATGCGTGCATCCCTTTCTATGGCAGGAATAATTTCTGCAAATTTACTTTTGTACCGGGGATCTAACAGTGTGGCAACCCAGTAGTCAGGATTATTTCTAATTCTCACAATTCGAGGGTCATGTTGCAGGTAGAGCAGCAAGAAGGCACTCATGTGTGTTGCGCATCCAGGAGCACCAAGTCCCTGTTGCATTGGTGGCGAGGTAACAATCATGCTTCCTTCCTCTGTCCTCTCCCCCCAACCTCGCACAACAGAAATGTGATCAAGGTCTCCCTCATCTGATGAGTCTTCCATCAGTTCGTCCTCCACTTCTTCCTGGGCTCCTGCACCTTCCTCACTAGTTTGGCTGCTACCATGCGCCCTGGTAAAACCATCTCCCCCACCCTCACATGCCTGCCGCCTTGGTGCTGCCGACCGTCTGGACCTTGCAGATGTTAGCCCTTCCGCATACAACTCCTCCTCCTCTACTTCCTCCACCTCCTCTTGTGCCACCACCTGACTCCGAATTCTGTTTAACATGTGCTCCAGCATGTAAATCACCGGAATAGTCATGCTGATAATGGCATCGTCAGCACTAAACATCTTCGTCGCCATTTCAAAACTGTGCAGAAGGGTGCATAGGTCCCTGATCTGAGACCACTCCTCCAGCGTGATTTGCCCCACCTCTGAATCTCGTTGGCCCAGGCTATACGTCAGAACGTATTGCACCAGGGCTTGTCGGTGCTGCTACAGTCGCTGCAACATGTGCAGAGTTGAATTCCACCGGGTAGGCACATCACATTTTAGCCGGTGAAGTGGCAGGCCCAACGACTTCTGTAGAGATGTAAGTCGCTGAGCTGCGGGATGCGAACGGCGGAAGTGAGCACACAGCGACCGTGCCCTCTGCAGAAGGCCATCTAGTCTGGGATAGTGGGCTAAAAATTGCTGGACAACCAGGTTCAACACGTGAGCCATACAAGGCACGTGTGTGACATTGCCCCGGCGAAGGGCCGCACCCAGGTTTGCAGCATTGTCGCACACAGCCTTCCCTGGTTTCAGGTCCAGTGGAGACAACCATTCATGAAATTGGTTCTCCAGAGCTGACCACAACTCCTCAGCTGTGTGACTCACATTTCCCAGACATTTCAATGTAAAAACCGCCTGATGACGTTGAGCCCTACTGCCAGCATAGTAAGGAGGTGTGCAGGATCCCTTCTGCGCAGTTAGAAAGCTTGTGGCATGACCAGACAGGCTTTGGGTGCAGGTGGAAGACCGAGAGGAGGTTGAGGAGGCAGAAGCAGTGGAGGAACTTTGACATAAAGAGGATTGACGCACAACTCGTGGGGACGGCAAGACTTGGACAGCAGCCCCTTGTCCTGCTGTCACCATAGTTACCCAGTGCCCAGTCAGCGACATGTAACGCCCCTGTCCATGCCTACTCGTCCAAGTGTCTGTGGTGAAATGCACCCTGTCACACACAGAGTTTCTCAAAGAAGCGGTGATGTTGTGTGCGACATGCTGGTGGAGCGCAGGCACACCTTTCTTTGAGAAGTAGTGCCGACTGGGCATCTGGTACTGGGGCACTGCGACGGACATAAGGTCTCGAAAATCCTCTGTGTCCACCAGGCGGAAAGGCAGCATTTCTGTAGCCAAGAGCTTGCAGATGGTGAAATTCAACCTCTTAGCTTTCTCATGGCTAGGAGGAAATGGTCTTTTACTTGTCCACATCTGAGGGACCGAGGGCTGGCTATTGTGCTTAGACGGGGTTGATAAGGGTGTCCCCGGCAAACTGCCGGTCTGTGAGGAAGATGCAGGCGGACATGTTAGGTTGCCTTGATCCAAAGGTGGTGCTATCAATGTCGGACAGCGCTCAACACCAGCTGGTGTTACCACCTCCAAAGAAAATGATGACCTGCCAATCACGCTGGCTGTTGCGGGTAAAGAGGTGGCAGGTCTGCGCCCCAAAACAGGTGTGACTGCTGTCCCCCCAGTCACAGAGGATGAAGAGGCCGCGGATGCACAAGATATGGCAGACGGTGGTTGGCCCGGCCGGCTAGGCCGCATTGTAGCACACTGAGCTTCCCACTGCAACTTATGCTTCATGTCCATGTGCCGGTTCATGCATGAAGTACTCAAACTATGTATTTTTTGGCCTCTACTTAGCGTTTGCTGACAAATGTTACAGATAACACGAGTTGGGTCATCTTTATCGATCTGAAAAAATGCCCAGGCTATGCAAGGCTTAGCACCCATGCGACCTGAAGAGCCACCACGACTTGTGGTGAGAGGCAGAGTTGTGTTTGAGGATGCAGTTGTTGACGTGCTTCCAGTACTACGTCTCTGTCCAGGAAGGCGCAACCTGACCTCGTCGTCACTAGCATCTTCCTCCACCTCCTCTGCTGACCTCATCTCTTGGCTGACTGTGGGTTGACAGTAAGTGGGATCTCCGACCTCATCATCATCACCCTGTGCGTTATCACACCCGTCGTCCTCAGAGCCAACCTGTTCCTGCCCTGACAAAAAACTAAAGTTGTCGCTCCAATCAGGTATTTGAGTCTTATCATCGTCTTCCTCATTGTCTCCACCAACAGGAGTTACAGTTTGGGAATGAGGGTCTACATTATGGTCAGAACCTTCTGCGTCTGGTCCTGGATCCGACTCATAAAGATTCTGGGCATCAGTGCAGATCATTTCCTCGTCTGGATTCACAGAAGCGCTGGAGTCGACCTCTGATTCCCAGGCTATAGTATGAGTAAACAGTCCTGCAGACTCAACCATCTGTTCTACCTCATACTCAGACGGGCAGCTGGAGATTTGGGAGCTGTGAGGAAGCAAGTGCGATTTGGGTGACACCTTTGAGGACTGGAGTATTTGTGATGTTGAAGTTGATGTGGAGGAGAGCCCACTTAAAGGAGCACTTGATATCCGTTGAAGCACCTGCTGTTTTTGTGCCTCATCTGGAATTTGTAGCGATTGGCGTGGCCGTAAGAAAGGGATCTTATCACATTGTCCGCTAAAAGAAGTAGACATTTTAGTTTGGCTGGAAGATGGTCTTTCTTCTGCAGATGTTACTGTTGCTTTAACACCTACCCCACGGACACAACCTTTTTTCCCCTTCCCAACACGCCTATTCCCCTTTCCACCAGCTGCAGGCCTTTTTCCACTCATTTTGGTGGTTAACTAATTCACAACTCTGGAGTTGTTTGCACAAAAAAACAATGGATGGTAACCGAGCAGAGCTGAGTGGCCAAACTGTGGTATTAGGCCAAAACTATTGGCTGGGTTAGATGCAGAAAAAAATTATATTCAATTTGCAACCTGATGGAGGTCAGTATAGATGGACTAATACAACAAGTCCCACACACAGCTAGAAGCCCAATATTTTTTCAGAGGTAGATGCAGAAAAAAATATATTCAGTTTGCAACCTGATGGAGGTCAGTATAGATGGACTAATACAACAAGTCCCACACACAGCTAGAAGCCCAAATATTTTTTCAGAGGTACTGTAGATGCAGATAAAAATTATTTTGAATTTGCAACCTGATGGAGGTCAGTATAGATGGACTAATAGAGAAAGTCCGACACACTGCTAGAAGGCCAAATATTTTTTCAGAGTTAGATGCAGAAAAAAATTAGATTCAGTTTGCAACCTGATGGAGGTCAGTATAGATGGACTAATAGAGAAAGTCCCACACACTGCTAGAAGGCCAAATATTTTTTCAGAGCTAGATGCATACAAAAAATTATTTTGAATTTGCAACCTGATGGAGGTCAGTATAGGTGGACTAATAGAACAAGTCCCACACACTGCTAGAAGGCCAAATATTTTTTCAGAGCTAGATGCAGAAAAAAATTATATTCAGTTTGCAACCTGATGGAGGTCTGTATAGATGGATTAATAGAACAAGACCCACACACAGCTAGAAGCCCAATATTTTTTCAGAGGTAGATGCAGAAAAAAATATATTCAGTTTGCAACCTGATGGAGGTCAGTATAGATGGACTAATACAACAAGTCCCACACACAGCTAGAAGCCCAATATTTTTTCAGAGGTAGATGCAGAAAAAAATATATTCAGTTTGCAACCTGATGGAGGTCAGTATAGATGGACTAATACAACAAGTCCCACACACAGCTAGAAGCCCAAATATTTTTTCAGAGGTACTGTAGATGCAGATAAAAATTATTTTTAATTTGCAACCTGATGGAGGTCAGTATAGATGGACTAATAGAGAAAGTCCGACACACTACTAGAAGGCCAAATATTTTTTCAGAGCTAGATGCAGAAAAAAATTATATTCAGTTTGCAACCTGATAGAGGTCAGTATAGATGGATTAAGAGAACATGACCCACACACAGCTAGAAGCCCAATATTTTTTCAGAGGTAGATGCAGAAAAAAATATATTCAGTTTGCAACCTGATGGAGGTCAGTATAGATGGACTAACAGAGAAAGTCCCACACACTACTAGAAGGCCAAATATTTTTTCAGAGCTAGATGCAGAAAAAAATTATATTCAGTTTGCAACCTGATGGAGGTCTGTATAGATGGATTAATAGAACAAGACCCACACACAGCTAGAAGCCCAATATTTTTTCAGAGGTAGATGCAGAAAAAAATATATTCAGTTTGCAACCTGATGGAGGTCAGTATAGATGGACTAATACAACAAGTCCCACACACAGCTAGAAGCCCAAATATTTTTTCAGAGGTACTGTAGATGCAGATAAAAATTATTTTGAATTTGCAACCTGATGGAGGTCAGTATAGATGGACTAATAGAGAAAGTCCGACACACTGCTAGAAGGCCAAATATTTTTTCAGAGCTAGATGCAGAAAAAAATTAGATTCAGTTTGCAACCTGATGGAGGTCAGTATAGATGGACTAATAGAATGATGCTATGCCCAAAAGATTTTACTTCACTAGGTGCAGTAAAAAAATTGGTATTCTATACACAGGTGGTATATCTTGCAACACAGATAGGCTACTCCACTGACTAACACACTCTGCAATAGGCCAAAAAGGATTAGCTTTGCTAGATTCAGCCAAATGCTGTGAAAAAAACTTGCACAGCACTGGCACAGACCTGCCTGGCAAAAACTGATAGGAACTGATGTAACCTAGTCCTGAAAAGGACTCCAATTACAATTAGTCTTTACTCCCACAACCTATCTATTTAAGAGCACAGACCTCCCTGATAAAAGTCGTAGGAAATGCTGTAACCTAGTCCTTAAAAGGACTGCAATCACAACTATTCCCTACTCCCAAGCTATCTGTATATTTGTGCGAAAATTGGCTTGAAATTAACAAGGTATAGCGCACACAGCAACAGCGGTGCCGTCTAACACGCAGCTGCAGCAGTGAGAAAATGGTGGCGACGGGGAAAATGGCTTGGTCTTATAGGGCAAGGACATGTGACATACACTGCCAATGACACATGCCCTTGCTTGTGTGAAAAAAAGCACTTCGCTCCGTGTGTGCGCTGCTGATAGGCTGAAAGAGAAAAAAAAATGGAGATCTTCATTGTTCCTGCAGAGATCCATCCCCTGCCCCTCCCCCCACCCCGCTGTACACTCAAACTGCGTATTAACATTAATTTTCATCATTACTGAGAAAAAATCCAGTTATGATTTTGGTGCACGAACAGTTATCGAACATAACCTCGAACAGCCGAATTTTTCTCAAATTGTTCGTGTTCGCCGAACGGCTCGAACACCGCCCAAAACAGCTCGAATTTGAGATTGGCGAACAGTTCGAGTAGAACAACGCTCATCTCTAATCGCGACACAAAGAGCGGCCAAAGATCACAATATCCCACACCATATACCGCACCATAATGTATATGACTGTGGTTGTATTGTGAACAGCAAGTTGTCACCTGCTGAAAAAAAAATCAAATGTTTGTGTTTTTTGCAACTTGCTTATGGTCGTGACAACTTGCTGGTCATAATGAGCCACATTCACTTAGGTCAGGGATCACTAGGGATGGGCGGAAGTTCGACTTCTAGTACCTGACCCGAACTGTTGAGAACGTTTGGTTCGGGTACCAGAACAGTACCCGAACTTCCATAAGAACCCGAACCCCATTGAAAATAATGAAGATCCGAACTTGTAAGAATCTCTATCACTCACCCCACCCCTTCCGAACATCACAATGGATTTCAGGAGAAAGTCCATGTTCGGTGTTGAGGCCCGAACAGTTACTGTCTGGTATGAACGCCGAACATTTTCGTTTGGGTTCGCCCGTCTTTATCAATAACCTTTTTCTATACGTTACATCTATTTAAAAAAAAAAAAAAAAAAGAAAAATCCAAAATGAAGCACTCAGTGCGCCAAACAACTGTAAAGTCCTATAACACAAACTGTTATGGGAATTACAGGCATGGGTGTACCGCGGACTGGGCTGCACTGTGCACTAGTCATACAGGCTTCTCCCCGACCGCTGACAGTGACTGACAAGCCTCTGCCTTTATGCGTCACAGGGTTCATCACTGTTACAGGGTTCTTATTTATTTTATTCTCTTATAGTTATTTATTTTATAAGCTTACATAGTATGATTAATTCCACAGCGCTTTACAAACATCATCATCATCACTGTTCCCATTGGGGCTCACTAAATTGCCTATCAGTATGTCTTTGTGTGGGAGGAAACTGGAGCACCCAGAGGAAACCCACATAAACATGGGGAGAACACTCAAACTCCTTGCAGATGTTGTCCATGGTGGGATTTGAACCCAAGACCCCAGTGCTGCAAAGCAACAGTGCTAACCACTGAGCCACTGTGTTTCCCTGTGTGCCTTTTGCCTATGCTCACCAAATTGTTTTTCTGTCCATGAAGGAGAGCATGCATAGTACTTAGGAGTCTGCCTGTATTTCAGTGTGATTACTTCCAACATGCATTATACCTTGCTCGTAAGGGGAGTAAGTACTGGGTTATGTTGCTCCAAACTATGACAAGTCAAAGAATAAAATGCCATCCCAGTAATAAAATATCAAAACCCTATAATTCATCACACAGGCTGAGAAAAAAAAGAGTTTATGAGAGAAGAGGAGATTTATTAACACAGGCAAGATGCTCGGTATGGTAGCAGTGATATACCCATGACACAATCTGTCTCTGCAGCTCTGTAACTAAAGATGGATTTGCCTTAACAACAGGCAACATACTGCAGAAATGTTAGGGAGGGAAACACCCTCTTCAGAGAGACTTTTCAGACTTAAAAGTGCAAAGTGTGTAATTAAAGCGATTTACAGCTTTTTATGCACGTCATCAATTCTGTTAACTGAGAAAATCTTGTTTGAAATGATTACTTAAAGAACTGGAAATCCCCTTTACGGTGATTTTTTAAATTCTTCAGATAAAATGCAGGATAACTTTTACTAGGTTAATTGTTCTGAATGTACCTAAAAGTTCCTTGTAGAAGAAGGTTTGTTGGATTGTGGCCAAATCTTTCTGTATATTTGGCAAGTTGTTTTATACAATCATCATTTGTGTGGATCATGTGTGACCTATTTCTCTCATTTATCAGTAGGCATTAATTAGAATTTAAAGGCCAAATACTTTTGTTCTTCTGCTAAGAATTATCTTAAAAACATTTGATGACATTTTCTGTTTCTATATCCCAGGTTCATTCACATCCATGTGTCCTGCATCCTTGTCCTACAGTTATTCAATAAACACCTGCCAGCCCACTTGTCGTTCTCTCAGTAGTCATGATATTACTTGTGACATCTCCTTTGTCCCGGTTGATGGATGCATTTGTCAGAATGGAACCTACCTAGATGATAGCGGTAGATGCGTGCTCCCATCAGCCTGTTCTTGCTACTACAAAGGTACAGCAGTGCCCCCCGGTGAAGTAGTTCATGACAATGGAGCCATATGGTGAGTGCCCTCTTTTAGTATCAGTTTTACTATAATTCAGAAGACATTCTCTGAGTACTGATTAGTCTATAGCATTCATACTATTGCGTCAATGAATCTGATATGTACAAAGAACATTATGTACATATGTAAAAAAAACAAAACTGCCTTTACCCCTGCTTCCATGTTTCCTAAAATTACCACTTGGGAGCTACATTTTACCAATCAAAATGCCTTAAACATTGGACTTCAAGCATCATTTATTAGTTTTGCCTTTAAAAAAACAACTTAAAGGGGTTACCCAGGACTTTTTAAAAAAGTTTTTTACTATGGGCCTAGGAAATAACAGGCAAGTAACTACTACTTACCTGCGTGTTGTGCCCGGCACTGATCTCTGATAGCACCGAGCTGTCAATGACCGCTCCTGACGATGATTCAGTGGCTTCCGCTGATGTCACGTGTACAGGACAGCAACTTCTCTTCTGCTCTGCTCAGTTGATGGGGCGTCAATGCAGACATCATGCTGATTGACAGCCAGCTCCCTCTGCCTTAATTGCGGGGAGCTGATGGTCAATCAGCTAATGTTGGCAGTCATATCTGTTGACAGAGCAGCCTGGAAGAAGAAGAGCTGCTCGATTGATGTGGAGCAACTGAATTGCCAAGGGGTAGAACAGGCATGTAGCTTCCTCTGTTAGCAACCACCTACCTGTTAGTAAAACAAAAGTAGTTCTGGACAATCCCTTTAAAGGGAAACTGTCAACATAAAATGACTGTTCAAACCAAGCACAAGGGCTAGATGCACCCTTGATAGGGCCAAACAGTTCAGTGCATTTAGTCATTTGCTTGTTTCTCATCTATCTTGTCCTTCTTCTTCTTCTTTAACTGACAGCTCTGGCTTCAGAGCAGGGATGTCAGTCTTAAACACACAGAGGGCCAAAATGAAAAACTTGGACAAAGTAGTGGGCCAATCAGTATACAATATAATGGGCCGCACAAAGTCCTACATACAGAATAATGATGCCCACATAGTCCTCCATACAGAATAATGGGCCCCACATAGTCCTCCATACAGAATAATGGGCTTTACATAGTCCTCCATACAGTACAATGGCCACACATAGCTTTCCATACAGTGTAATGAGCCCCATAAAGTCCTTCATACAGAATAATAGGCCCCACATAATCCTCCATACAGAATAATGGGCTCCACATGGAGGTGGTGGTTCTGGTGTTTCCGGCCAGATTTGGCCCATGGGCCAGAATTTGGCATGTATGCTTTAGAGGAGCTAGAGAAGTCAGGACATAAAAAATAAGTAGGTGGGAAGGTCTTGTGAAAGTTTTGGCAAATCCAAGGGTGCATCCAGTGCCTGTACTTGGTTTGACCAGTTATTTTGCTCTGACAGACTTTCTTTAAGACCTTGTGTACTTAGAATGTAAGTGTAATCTAGAATTAGAAAAGGTCAGCTTTTTGTACAGAAATAATAGCACCAAACCTGTTCATGGGCTGTATCCTAGATTCATCCTAAGGCCACGGCCCTACTATCACTATTTGGTCAGTATTCGGTCAGTATTTTTTCTCAGGAGTGAGAGACAAAACCACACCTTTTCTCTGATTGTTCCTCACTGGGTTTTGGCTCCCACTCCTGAGAAAAATAACTGACCAAATACTGACCAAATACTGATAGTGGGGCCGTGGCCTAATGAATAGGGTTGAGCCATGGTACCAGGTATAACCCATAGACAAGTGTGGAGCTGTTTTCGAAAAACAAAAGCAGTTCCCCCATTTTTTATAACCCTTCATTGACCCTTAGATGACTCCTTGCATGCTCATAGATACATTTTTTTTCAGCACCTGCTCCTCTGGAAAACTAGACTGTATTGGAAGAACAGAACAAACAGGTATGTATTCACCATTTCCTAGAAAGTGAAAAACAAACAAAGGACTGAGTGCATGTCAAAGAGAAGACAATAGAACGTACTGTGTGTTCTTCTGTTATTAAATATAAAAGCTGTTAAAGGGATCTTACACCAGAATAAAATGGTGCACCAGAGGTCTTCTACTGATTCAAGGTAACCCCAGCTTTGTGACAGCGTCCCCAGCATCCGACCCATAGCAGCACAGATTCTCAGGTCTTAGATATGTAGGGAAAAAAGTCTGGAGATTAACCAATAGGGACGCTCACATACAGAAGAATAGCTTACTTCTTTGCTAATCTAAGAGATCATTTCTTTTCCTAAGAACTTCCTTGACATTTCTCTAACATACTTGTTGGCCAAGATTTGGAGATTCAATATCCTGTAATTTAAAATAAATTTTTATTACATTTATTGTTCTATCATTACAATTATTTTTACTGTCTTTCATCAACTTAATTTATTTTTTTGATGTATTTTATAGTGTGTGCTGCTCCTAAGGTTTACTTTGACTGCACAAACAAGACAGCGGGCACTAAGGGGGCAGAATGCCAGAAGAGTTGCCAGACTTTAGATATGCAGTGTGTAAGTTTTATTTTATTTTCTTAGAAAATCTTGCAAGTCCATACAAGGTGATGTGCAAGATTCAGATATTGATGGCATATACTTAGGGTAGGTCAAAAATATTAGATTGGTGGGCACCAAAACCAATCAGCTGTCACCAGATCCTTCGGCCACTGAAATTATACAATGTATGAAGCAAAAGTATCACAGCTCCTTACACCGCGTAGTGGCTGACCTGGGGTACTGCAGCTAGGTTCTCATTGAATTTAATGGCTGCTGGGTTGCAGTACCTTAAAACGGCCACAACAATATGTAAGGAACTATGGTTCAGTGCCTCGTATTGGCACAGCAATCTGATAGCATTGACCTGTCCTAAGGAAACTGCTCAATGAATCAGGGCCAAGGTGTTATGGCATATCAGACATTTGACTGGAAAGTGGCCAACCCCTTTACATTTATACCCATGCGATTTCAAATACAGAACTAATGTTAATCAATAGTAGAGATGACTTCATCGATCTGCAGCGAACTGAATTTTAGTCAAATTTCCTATGCAAATTGTCTCTTCAGAGAGGAAGAGGACTATATCTCTAGCACCACCTATTGGTAGTAGCAATCCTACAAGTCATTATGGACCCTTTAAAGAGCCTTGAAATATGACTTAGGATAAAAGCCAATTTAGAATCTCAATTTGTAGACACAGTGTTTCGGGGTATTGCCCCTCATCAGTGCAAAGTATGAGATCTGACTTGGCTGGGTGAGAGGCTAAGACTGGGATCTAAGGGGTAAGGTTTCTCCTTGTGGAGAGTGACATGCCAGGTCTGGCACACCAGTATGAGGAGACTTAAACGTCTTGCATGCTCCTCTGGGAAATTAAATAGGCAAATTGTCTCTGCAGAGAGGAAGAGAACTTGAACTCTAGTGCCACCTATTGGAAGCAGCGATCCTAAAAGTCATTATCGAGTCAAATTTCCTGAAATTCACAGGTCCTCTCTCACTCTCCTCTCTTCCCTTCACTCTCCTACCCGCCTACCCAAGGCAAAAACTATAAACCAACTATGTAGCATTTTAACAATAAACTGTACAAAATTTTAACAATAAAACAGATTAAATGCGTTATTGAGTGTGGGCAAAAAGTTCTATACACCATTCCAATGCAATTGGACTACTTGAGATTTGCTGAGAAAAAAATTGCTTAAAATGTCTGGGAAAAAATTGGAGAATCTGCCGAATTCAAATTTTAAAAGGATCAATAATCTCTAGTCAATGGAGTTACTCACACAGGTGTAGTTTTATACAGCTGTATCTTTATGCACTACACAAATTCCTAAATATTCAGAATGTTATGCTAGAAGTCATATGATGTCTAGTTTCTCACTACTGGTATCAGTGGTTCCTGAAAAAAAACTACATTCACATTATATTCATATTAGATCCATGGTTTTAACTATTATATTGAAGAAAATACACCTAACATTACAGATAAAACAAAATGAGACAATCCTATGATATACTGAATAGTCATGCCGCCTGCCTTGATTGTGGTTTAAGTTGGTCTTACTGTTATCCTTATATGAAATAAAGTAGAGCTGCACTTGGTTCTGTAGTTGGATTAGCATTTGTATATGTAGTAGTCATTTCTGTTGTACTTGTAGTCAGGGCAGTAGATTGGGAGTCAGAGTTGTGGAGTCGGAGTCAATATAAAATGGACCGACTCTGACTTCTAAAATATATAGTAAATTGGGCTCAGTAGTAAAATGCAGTAAGTGCTGTAACTTTTTTCATAAGTATTTGGGAAAGTTGTGAAATGTCCTATAAATGTCTGTTCTGTTCCTGATCTAAGGATCTCAGCTTTTAGTTGAGATGAATCTGTGTTGCACTTTATGTACATGCTCAGTAGTGAGGCAGGGCTGTGGAGTTGGGGTTGGAAGTCAGGGAAATTGAGGCTTAGCTGGAGGTTTGGCTTACCGACTCCACAGCCCTGCTTTCAGTAGGAATTTTGTAATTTGCAGTAGTCTCATTGGCTTTTACTATTGCCCTACTTGTATGCAATGACATGAAGCTGTGAAGTGGTGGTCATTTATGAACATTTCCTTTCCATAGTTTTACCTCTTGCCGTATTTGCTGTAGTCTTAGTTGTGCTTGTTTTCATTCTTGTAGGCAATGAAGTGGAACTGTACATGTCATTGTTAAAGTTGTAAGTGGAGGCCATATATAAAATGATTGTACTTTGTACAGTAGTTGAAATTACTAAGCTAGTCACTTATTTTGGCAGTACCAAGGCTAACACAGTGATATTCCTCTTCACTGCTGTGCAGTGGCATAACTAGAGTCGGATAGGCTCCAGTGCAAAATTTGGACCTCAGCTTCCACCTCCATGTTGGTCAGATGTATAGGCCTTTGTAGCGATCTAGATCATATAAAGACATACAGGTTCAGCCTCCGTGTAATGATGTTCCCATCCTGGCACCTTCCTCTAATAATGTCCATCTTGGCCCCATCTTGTAATAATGTCCCCCAACCTGGCTCCTTTCTGTAATAATGTTCCCCGTCCTGGCCCCTTTCTGCAATAATGTCCTCAGTCCTGGCCCCATTTGGAATAATGTCTCCCCCCATCATGTCCCTTTTCTGTAAAAATGTCCCTTGTCCTGGCCTTTTCTGTAATAATACCAATAAATAACCTGGCACTCAATTGACTCGATTTCTGAATTATATTTAATAATTTTATAGTACAATAAGCAGACGTTGCGGTCGCAAAGGACCTTCATTGGTGTACTACAGAATTGACATATAAATAAAAATAAGTATCACGTAGATCACTGCATATACAAGATACAGTAAGAGTAAAATTAAATCAAAATTAAACCATATCGTCATGAAAATAAACATTGTATGTACAACATGGGAAATGAATGGGAAGGAGGAAAAAGGGGTTGGTAATGGAAGTGCAAAAGGTGGAACCTACCAGAGTATAGATGGAGGTATGTATAAGGTAAAAGTCTTGTTGATGTGGTAGCTGTAGGAAAAATGGAAAGTGTAAGTGTGAACTTCCTAGAAGGTGCCAAAGGGTCCAAGTAGGAGTGGAGATATATACCTGTAAGGTGTAGAGGCCAAACGCAGCCGTAGTGGTGACAGAACACGGTGTCCACCATTTGTTCAAGGTAGTCTGAGAGAGGGTGGGACGGTGGAGTTATAAGTAGGTGGTGGGTGGGTGTTGTATTAACAGGTTGGCCAATCATTGGTGGCAGTGGAGTGAATGAGAGCGGTAGTACTAGTGGCGTAGGACCTGCGCGACCGGAAGTGGCGTCATAGTGACGTTCGTCAGGTCCTGTGAAGAGATCGCCGGTCATGTGACCGGAAGTGACGCATGCGATGTTTTCCACCGTTGTTCTGTGCGTTCCACCAGGTTCTGGAAGCGCTAAGGTGATAGTTTAGATGAGAAAAATAGGAGGATGGACCCAGATAAGGATACAGGAGGGATGGGGATCAGGAATAGGAGCGCCATTTAGGGTGGTATCTAAAAAACAAGAGATCAGTATAAATATGTTGCATACACAAACAGTCCTATTATGGTAATAGATATTCATTAAGTCTTTAGACATGAGTGATACACATTCATAGAAGTCATCTGGCATAAGGAATATTATCAATTAATGTTATATTCAGATGGCTGAACAAGAGAATAACAATAAGTAAATACATAAATATATGCAGGGTACTTAGATAAATGAGCAGAGATCATAATTCTTTGTTTAAACCTTTTGGGGACAGGGATTGTAACTCGTGTATCCAGAGTGCCTCCCTATATTTAAGTAAGCGAATACGGTCTCCTCCACGTCTCGGTGGGGCAACTTGTTCACTGACTTGAAATTTGAGTTGCGAGACAGAATGCCCCGCTGACACAAAATGTGATGGAATGGGTAAAAGGAGATTTTTGCAACGAATGGTGGATTTGTGTTTCGAAATTCTATCTTTGATGGATTGGGTAGTTTCACCAACATAAATGAGGCCGCAGGGGCATTTGATGACATAGATCACATAGGAAGAATTGCAGGTGAAATAATCTTTGATCTTATATTGTTTCCCTGATTGTGGATGGTAGAGGGTATTTCCTCTAATTATATTGTTACATTGGTAACATTGTAAGCACGGAAATGTCCCCGTTTTGGGTGTAGATAGGAATCTTTGACAGGGTCTGGTATAAGTGATGCCAATGTCAACGTGTACAATGTGATCACGAATATTAGGAGTAGTGTTGAGCCACCCCCGTAGTGTTCGGGTTCGGTTCGGTTCGTCGAACACCGGGATGTTCGAGGAACTGTTCGTCGAACTGTTCGTCGAACACCTTAGAACACCGTCGAACACCGTTAAAACCAATGGCAGGCAAACAAAAACACATAGAAACACATAGAAAACACCTGCAAAGGTGTCCAAAAGCTGACAAACTGCTCAGAAGACACTCTCTTTAAAAAAGCCGGCCGGCAAATTCAGCAGCGGCATACACCGGTACCCGACAATTTAGACAAGAAGGAATAGAGCATCACACATAGATTAGATAGATAGAAACATGTCAGTCACACATATAAGAAGCACAGTGACAGTGTTGGTTACTGCACTTGTCATTTAGTGTAAAGGATTTATTAAAAAAAATATTAGTGTTTTCATGCACCGTCTCTTTAAAAAAGCCGGCCGGCAATTCAGCATCTGTACCCGACAATTTAGAACAGAAAGAATAGAGCTTCACACATAGATTAGATAGATAGAAACATGTCAGTCACATATATAATAAGTACAGTGATAGTGTTGCTTACTATACTTGTCATTTAGTGTAAAGGATTTATTTAAAAAAATAATAGTGTTTTCATGCACTGTCTCTTTAAAAAAGCCGGCCGGCAATTCAGCAGCGGTACCCGACAATTTAGAACAGAAAGATAGAGCATCACACATAGATTAGATAGATAGAAACATGTCAGTCACATATATATGAAGTACAGTGATAGTGTTGGTTACTGTACTTGTCATTTAGTATTAAAATAAAGGATTTATTATTAAAAAAATTGGCGTGGGGTTCCCCTTAATTTTAGGCTCTAGCGGAGGTTAAGCAGACGGCTGGGGCAGATGTTTGAAGCCTGGGAAGGGGGTAATACCCACGGAGCTTCCCAGGCTACTAATATCAGCCCCCAGCTGAATACATAGCCTTTACTAGCTATTAAAATGGGGGACCCCCCCAAAAAAATGACGTGGGGTCCCCCCTAATTTAATAGCTAGCAAAGGCTAGGCAGACAGCTGGGGGCTGATATTAATAGCCCAGGAAGGGAGCCATGAATATTGGCCCCCTCCCAGGCTAGAAACACCAGCCGTCAGCCGCCCCAGAAATGGCGCATCCATAGGATGCGCCAATTCTGGCACTTAGCCTCGCTCTTCCACGCTGCCCTGGTGCGGTGGCAGGGGGTAATAGGGTTGGGGTTGATGTCAGCTTATAATGCCAGCTGACATCAAGCCCAGGTTAGTAATGGAGAGGCGTCTATAAGACACCCCCATTACTAACCCCATAGTCAAAGTTAAAAAAAACACAAACACCCAGAATAAAGTCCTTTAATTGAAATAAAGACACAATCCTTTATTGTTCTAAATTAAACCATACTTACCATCACGCCCATTCCAGCTGAAGCCAACGATCTCCTGCAATAAAAGAAAAATAATAAAGCAACCTCATCCTTACCTTTCCATGGTTCCCACGACAGCTTCATCTCTGGTACATCGAGATGACAGGCTGGACCGCAGCAGAACGCTGCCATCCAGCCTGTCATCCCGCAGACACTGAGAAGCGCATGCTTGCTTGCGCTGCTCAGCGTCTCTCTGTGACGACATCCAGATGAGCCGAGTTCATGTCCAATGAACTCGGCTCACCTCATGCACGTCACTGACAGCGTGGGAAAATTCTCACGCTGAAGCGCTGATTGCAGGAGAATTTTCCCACGCTGTCAGTGACGTGCAGGAGGTGAGCTGAGTTCATTGGACATGAGCTCACCTCATGCACATCACTGACAGCGTGGGAGAATTCTCCTGCACTCAGCACTTCAGCGTGAGAATTTTCCCACGCTGTCAGTGACGTGCATGAGGTGAGCCGAGTTCATTGGACATGACCTCGGCTCATCTGGATGCCGTCACAGCGAGACAGTGAGGAGCGCAAGCATGCCTGCGCTTCTCAGTGTCTGCGGGATGACAGACTGGATGGCAGCGTTCTGCTGCGGTCCAGCCAGTCATCTCGATGTAGCAGAGCTGAAGCTGTCGTGGGAACCATGGAAAGGTAAGGATGAGGTTGGTTTATTATTTTTCTTTTATTGCAGGAGATCGTTGGCTTCAGCTGGAATGGGTGTGATGGTAAGTATGGTTTAATTTAGAACAATAAAGAATTGTGTCTTTATTTCAATTAAAGGACTTTATTCTGGGTGTTGTGTTTTTTTTAAATACTTTACTAGAAATTCATGGCGGTCATGTCTAATACTGGCGTGACCCCATGAATTTTGGGCTTGGGGCCAGCTGATAATACCAAGCTGGCCCTAACCCCTTTATTACCCAGTGAGCCACCGCACCAGGGCCCTGGATGAGTTGGGTACAGCGCCAGAAGATGGCGCTTCTATGAACGCGCCATTTTCCGGGGTGGCTGCGGACTGAAATTTGTAGCGGGGGGGGGCCCAGAAAGCTTGGGCCTCCCTGCGCTGCAGATTCCAGCCCCCAGCTGCCTAGTTGTACCTGGCTGGACACAAAAATAGGGCGAAGCCCCACGTACTTTTTTTTTAATTATTTCATGAAATTCATGAAATAATTAAGAAAAAAAGGCCTTCCCTATATTGTTGTGTCCGGCCAGGTACAAATAGGCAGCTGGTGGATGGGGGCAGCCCGTTCCTGCCTGCTGTACCTGGCTGGACACAAATATAGTGCGAAGCCCCACTTCAATTTTTTTAAATTATTTCAGGAAATTCATGAAATAATTTAAAAAAAATTGACGTGGGGCTTCGCACTATATTTGTGTCCAGCCAGGTACAGCAGGCAGGAACGGGCTGCCCCCAACCACCAGCTGCCTATTTGTACCTGGCCGGACACAACAATATAGGGAAGCCCTTTTTTTCTTAATTATTGTAGCGCTGGCGTCCCTGCCCTCTGCTAGGCAGGGACGCTGCTCCCCTCACCGCTCTGCTCCGTGCCCGGCGTCCTCTCCCCGCTCTGCTGTCAGCGCGCGCTCCTGCCCGGTGTCCTCTCCCCGCTCTGCTGTCAGCGCGCGCTCCGTCCCGGCGTCCTCCTCCTGCTCTGCTCTCGGCGCGCGCTCCTTCCCGGCCCCTGTGCTTAGGGCGCGCGCGCGCGCGCTCCCCTCCTCTTAAAGGGGCCGCGCGCGCCGCCCTAAAGAGTCCCCGGCCAATGGCCGGAGGACTTCATCATATAAAAGGCACCTCCTCCAAAATGGAGGTGCCCGAGCAATGTTGTTTGCACCTGTGTCTCACCTGTGCTTCAGCCCTCAGGTCCCGTTGCCAGTTACCTGCCAGTTACCTGCCTGATTCCTGCCTGAATACTTGTTACCTGTCTGCCAGTCTGAGGTCCGACGGTCTGCCTTACTACTCCTGTCAGTCTGTCTAAGGACCAGCCTGCCCGCTCACCTGGGAGCGCATATCAGCTACCTGCCTGCTTGCCTGAGGTCCGACGGTCTGCTTTACTACTCCGGTCAGTCTGTCTATGGACCAGCTTGCCCGCTCACCTGGGAGCGCTTCTCCGTTACCTGCCTGCTTGCCAGCCCGGAGGCTCCGTTGTCACGTGCTGTGACCACCAGCTATCTCAGAGACTCTTGCCCGCTCACCTGGGAGCGCATCTCCGTTACCTGCCTGCTTGCCAGCCCGGAGGTCCCGTTGTCACGTGCGGTGACCACCAGCTATTCCAGAGACTCTTGCCCGCTCACCTGGGAGCGCTTCTCCGTTACCTGCCTGCCTGCCAGCCCGGAGGCCCCGCCGTCACGTGCCGTGACCACCTGCTATTCCAGAGACTCTCGCTTGCTCACCTGGGAGCACCCATCTACCATCTGCCTGCTAGCCTACCCGGAGGCTCTGCCATCACAGGTCGTACCTACCCCTTACCCAGAGACTGCCCTGATCACTTGCCGTATCTCCCTGTCCGTTCACCCAGAGACTGCCCTGATCACTTGCCGTATCTCCCTGTCCATTCATCCAGAGACTGCCACCCGCTCCCTTACAAGGGCCGCCCCCTTGTATAGTAGCTCAGAGGTTCCGCCTCCCGGACCCGTTACAATTATTTCATGAAATAATTTAAAGAAAATTGACGTGGGCCTTCGCCCTGTTTTTGTGTCCAGCCAGGTACAACTAGGCAGCTGGGGGCTGGAATCCGCAGCGCAGGGAGGCCCAAGCTTTCTGGGCCACCCCCGCTGCAAATTGCAGTCCGCAGCCACCCCGGAAAATGGCGCGTTCATAGAAGCGCCATCTTCTGGCGCTGTACCCAACTCATCCAGGGCCCTGATGCGGTGGCTCACTGGGTAATAAAGGGGTTAGGGCCAGCTTGGCATTATCAGCTGGCCCTAAGCCCGAAATTCATGGGGTCACGCCAATATTAGACATGACCACCATGAATTTCTAGTAAAGTATTTAAAAAAAACACAACACCCAGAAAAAAGTCCTTTAATTGAAATAAACACACAATTCTTTATTGTTCTAAATTAAACCATACTTACCATCACGCCCATTCCAGCTGAAGCCAACGATCTCCTGAAATAAAAGAAAAATAATAAAGCAACATCATCCTTACCTTTCCATGGTTCCCATGACAGCTTCAGCTCTGCTACATCGAGATGACAGGCTGGACCGCAGCAGAACGCTGCCATCCAGCCTGTCATCCCGCAGACACTGAGAAGCGCAGGCTTGCTTGCGCTCCACAGTGTCTCTCTGTGAGGGCATCCAGATGAGCCGAGTTAATGTCCAATGAACTCGGCTCACCTCATGCACAGTGCATGAAAACACTATTATTTTTTTTGATAAATCCTTTACGCTAAATGACAAGTACAGTAAGCAGCACTTTCACTGTACTTCGTATATATGTGGCTGACATGTTTATATCTATCTAATCTATGTGTGAAGCTCTATTCTTTCGGTTCTAAATTGTCGGGTACAGGTGTATGCCGCTGCTGAATTGCCGGCTTTTCATGTTTCACTGTTGGCACTGTTCCCATCGATTTCGGCAATCACTGTAATGCCACAACCACCATGGCTGTGGCATTACAGTGAGTGGCAGACAATCCCTGCATGATTGGTGCTCTAAATAGCGCCAGACATGCAGGACACGCTTTTGGTGCACGAACAGTTATCGAACATAACCTCGAACAGCCGAATTTTTTGCAAATCGTTCGGGTTCGTCGAACAACTCGAACACCGCCCAAAACAGCTCGAATTTGAGATTGGCGAACAGTTCTAGTCGAACACCGCTCATCTCTAATTAGGAGCTCTTTTGTAGCAAGGTAGAAAAGGGGCTTTGTATTCAGGGACTGTTCGGTAAGCTGTTTGGAGTATGTTCTAATGTTGTCTGATTTTTCTATGAAGTATAAAGGCTATGGGATGGTAGGTGTGTACAAAAGGAATTTGATTATTGGAAGTAAAACGAGCTTGGGTGGTGGGTTCTAATGCTTGAGATAGGGTGCCTGATGGGTAACCTCTATCTGTAAATTTTTGTCCCATCTCATTTAATCTACGATCGGACGTCCCGGGTGACTCTCTCAATTCTTGTGGATTTTCGGTAGTGTATAGAACACCGGGGTGATAGGGAATTTTTTGGATAAATATTCACAAGTCTTAGAATCTATTGTCCCATTCAGGGAATGGTGTTCTAGGGTCTTGGAGATCCCTAATTGTAGAGGTGGGGTCGTGTGTCAGCTTTTGATACACTGAACTGTCCTCCAACTGCCTTTGGATCTCGTTGAGATAAGAGGACTTGTCCATGACGACTATCGCCCCACCCTTGTCCGCCGGTTTGATAATGATAGAATGGTCTGATTCCAAAGTTTTTAGTGCTTGTCTATCCAAAGAGGATAGATTGTGGTGGTAATGTATCTGACCCAAATCAATATCAGACCGTAGTTTTTGGAAAGTTTGATCAATAAAATGAATAAAAGTCTCAGCCGCATGATAGTATTGTGGGAGTCGGTATGTGCTCTTATTTTTTAGTCCCAGACTGGCCGCCGTGGTTTTGGATGTGGATGTGGTGGTGTTGCAAATGACCCCCTTCTAAAAAAGTAGGAGTGCGGTAGTTTCTCTTTCTACCCCTTTTCTGTAATAATGGCCCCCTTCCTGTAATAATGTTCCCCATCCTGGGCCCCATTCTGTAGTAATCTCCCTTGTCCTAGCCCCCATCCTGTAATAATATCCCTCATCCTGGGCGCCTTCCTGGTATATTTTCCCCTGTCCTAGGACTCTTTCTGTTATAATGCCCCCATCCTGGGGCTCCGTCTTGGTATAATGTCCCCCATACTGGGTCCCTTCATTGTATAATACTCCCCATCGCTGAAGACAGGCACACCGATATCAATTACCAGCCTCTGATTGGCCAGCAGCATGTTTTGCAGTGCAGGGAGCCAGCATGTCTCTGCACTGCAATACACTTCATCTGAATTTGCATCTTTGGATGCACATCCGGCTGAAATAGGCTCTGGTGTCCGTGGGCACCCTATCCTACGGGTTCAGTCTCAATTGCTGGGGAAGGGTGAATGCAACCAATGTTCTGACCCTATTTTTCCAATAAGCTATGCACTCTGGAAATGATAGAGTTGAAAACTACTATACTCTTCAGATAGGTATACCTGTAATTGGCTTGTTGATCTTGTTAGTATGCTGCTTTAGCTTTTTCCGTTTCCAGATTGCTCAGCTTAAAGAGAACACTGGGTGTCACCAGAGTAGAAGTATACTGTATTAAAGAAGGAAGACATGTCCAGCATAATTTTCCATGGAAATTTTCCATTCTTGTTTGCACACTTAACTTAAAGTCAACACAAGATGAAGCATAACATTTCCATCTTCAAGTCTTTTTCTATTATATCTACTGTACGTTCATGGCCTAATGATCAGCTACTCCCAAATCTGCTTGTTTTGTACAGTGGACGCTAAACACCCATGACAGTTAGGCTTGAATGATGTTCTTACCACCAGTGATTTGCAATATTAGGACACATTTGTGCTGTGTCACGCAAACCGTAGGTGCATTAAAGTTCAGTTTTAGAACAATTTTCAAGCTCAGTTCTACAACATTTAAGATAATTAGTAAAACAAAACTTTTACATTATTATCTCCATGGCTTTTACAGTACAGTACTCAGTGCTTATCTGGCTGTGTTTGTCCTGATGGCCTTATATCTGATGGGATCGGAGCATGCGTGTCAGAGGAGCAGTGTCCATGTATACACAATAATGAAGTCTACGCACCAGGCTCAAAAATCAAAATGCTCTGCAACAGCTGGTGAGTGCTTCAGCCTCGAATGTGTCATGCAAATAAATCTTTGTAATCAAATGTTAAAGTTTTTAAAACCCAAAGTTGTTCCCTAACCATAAGTCAAGTTAAAGCATATGGATAAAATACAGGATAACTCTCCATTAGTCAAAATGGTGAACCCCAATGGCCTTGGCATGCTTGTGTAAATTTACTTTTCCATTGCAGGAGAAATAATTACTTAAAATGGTTGTCAATAATTATAGAAATAAGCTATTCTTCTACAAAAACTTTACTTTTAATCACAAAATACCTTGTTTAAGGGGTTGTCCAAGCTTGGGCGTAAGTCTACAGTTACTCTATGTGACTGCAGACTTGTGAATCCTCACGGCGCACATTGCACACTCTCGGGATTCATCGGTGCTGGCGCTCTAAGTGGGCACTCATGTGTGCAAGTGTGAGATTTGCATATATCCAGCCACATTCTGACTAGACTGTATCTGCCCTCACTTGTATAGAGTGAGGCCACGCGCATCTAGTCTGCATTTGACGACATGTATGCAAATTTCCTGCTCAGAATCCTGTCAGTTGGCATTCTGCAAGCTGTGAGGATTCACAAGTCTGCAGTCACGTAGAGTGACTGCATACTTGAGCCACAAGCTTGGACAACCCTTTTAAATTACTACCAGGAAAACCATGCATGGACCAAGCAAGGGCAAGACTATAATGTATTCATCTTTGGGGTGTACAACTCTAGGATAGAGATTGTCCATCTCCATATCATACACTAAATACTTGTAAATTATTATAAATATGTTTTTTTTTACCATGGGTGGTTATTCCAGTCTAGTGAAGCCTGTGGAGTGTGCAAACATGAACTGCATTTATCTACTACAGCTTTAGGTGACAACTTCTAGTGCCTTACAGTTTGTTGCTGATGTTTACGAAGGATATGCTGTAATTCTGTGAATGGCTAGTAAAAATTTACATGTATTACAATTAGTGCTGAACGAATTTGTTTGGCAAATCAGGGATGTTCATGGGCGAAGCCAATTTTTTGGTGCAAACAAGTCGGAACCCCGAACAAGAACACGAATTTGAAATGCCAAACAAATTCGCTCAACACTAATTACAATCCAAATGTATGAACTACGCATATGATTTTTTCGATGTCTAGGGCATGACTTCTTTACCAATAATCTGGTTGGAAAGCATATGTTAAAAAGGAGATGAAAAGGGTGCGAACATAGGGTTAGTTGGTTCCAGAAAAAAAAGATACGAAAAGGATGAAAGAAGCTTAAATTTTGGAGCTGTGCAGGGATGAGCACAACACCAGTTTATGGCTGGGAATAATGGGATGGAAATGCTGCCAATGTCCTCTCTCTTCAGCTGCGAGTGTTAAGTCCACCTAGAATGTGATCATCAGAACCATATAGAGATGAAGAGCATGCTCCTAAATCTCTAGGACTGGTATCAGGGGAAAACATCTAGTAGACATTGCAAAGAGGAGTAAAGATGATGATTAGTGATGAGCGAGCATGCTCGCCACTGCTCGGTACTCGCTCGAGCATCACTGTGCTAGACATGCTCGGCACTCGGTAAGTATTTCCGGGTTGCTTGGGCGGGAGCGCGGGTCCCCGCCCTGCATGTTTGACGCTCTTTAGAGAGCCAATGAACATGCAGGTTTTGCCTGCCACACACTGTAATGCCATAGCCATGTTGGTTGTGGGCATGACAGTGATTGGCTAGCTGCACAGAGTCATCGGGTCTATATAAGATCTGGTGCCGCTATGCTTGTCACAGTCTAACCCGGAAAAAGGCAGAGTAGGGAGAGCTGCTGCTGAGTGAGGGAGAGATTTACTTGTTTATTAGTTAGTATAGGTATTCCACAACATATCTATATATCCATCTGAACTAACAGTCCTTCTGAGGACTAATCCAGCTGCATATATTCAGTGGTGATTGCAGGAGTTAGGCAGGCAGGCAGGGTTTGTGGCAGTAAATACAGCACAAGAGGGTCCATTGCACATTCTGTCTGCTCCTACTGTTACAAATATCCGTAGACATAGCCCCAGATATCAGGAGCCAGGGCTAATTTTTTTTATCTTAATCCTAATTATTTTCTTAAAAAGCAATCCAGTGTACACCATTTTAGTGCTTCATTTGCTTGTTAGCACTGCAGAATACAGCCAGATCTTTTCCATCATCAGACGTGATCCCATATTACAGCGATAATAATCCAGAAATTTGTAGTGAACGTGGAAAATATTGTCCTCCATTTAGAGTTTTACATCAGTGTGTCATTGAAGCTATCCACACGTGGTCGCTGTGAAGAATAGTAAACTACAGGGCCGCTATTTAAACAATGGGTGTCCGTCAGACGTATCACATATAAATGCGGTTCAAATCAAGCCATTTGTAGTGGACGTGGAAAATATTGTCCTCCATTTAAAATGGGCAAGGCGTGTGGCAAGGGACGGAGAAGTGGATGTGATGGTGCATGCAGCTGAAATTGTGCCACAGCAAACACCCACATCTTGTCGCTCAACCTTCCTATCCTAGGGGACCGCAGTACACCACTATTGAACCCAGAGCAGTGTCAAAAGGTTGTTGGTTGGATAGCAGATAATGCTTCCAGTCACTTTGCCACCACCACCACCCTGCCTTCCACACGGTCAAGTCTCAGTAGCCATGAGTCTGGACCGCATATTCCTCACCCTGATCCTCCTTCCTCCCACCATGCCGAGTGCCTGGAGACAAATGATCCCACACTTGGACACTCCAAAGAGCTGTTCACTTTTCCATTTATAGAGTCGGGCCTCTTGCCCGGCCAGCTTCACGTGTAGCCATGCCCAAATATTTGAGCAGCCACGGTCACAAGAAGGCAACGGTGGGAAAATGCAATTACTGTTGCAAGAGGTGGATGATGATGAGACACAATTGCCAGAAAGTCAGGAGAAGGACCAGGGTGCAGAAGTGGAAGATGAGGTGGTGGGTGATGAAGACACTGACCCAACCTGGCAAGGTTACATGCAGAGCAAGGACAGCAGCACACATGGGGAGGGAGGCATAGCACCACAACAGGCAAAAACAAGCAGTGTGGTGGCCACAGACACAAGGTGGGTAACCACTCCCCAGAACACCAACACGACAGATGTTGCCAGTACAACTGTTAGGTCTTCCTGAGTCTATTTCTTTTTTAAAGACTCTGCAGATCACCCTAAAAAGGCCATTTGCAACATCTGCCAGGCTAGCATCAGCAGGGGTAGCAAAACTAGCAACCTGATAACCACCAGCATGATCAGGCACATGAAAGCAAAGCACCCAACTAAGTGGGCCGAATGCCAGGGTCCAGAAACAGTGTCTGCAGGTGACACCACTGCTTGTTCCGCTGTTGTGCTTGTATGCCAATCCCCTGTCCATGGCGCATGCAAAGATGTCTCCCGAACTGCACCTGTCGTTGTACACTCTCAACTAGCACCATCAGCAATCACGTCCATGTCCTTCTCCCAGAGCAGGGTTCAGTTGTCCCTACCACAGTCCTTGGAATGCAAGCGCAAATACACAGCCAACGCCTCACAGGCCACACTACTAAACTCACACATTTCGCGAATGTTTGCGCTCGAAATGTTGCCTTTTAGGCTCATGGAGATGGAAGCTTTCTGCAACCTGAAGGCGGCGGCCGTCCCTCGGTACTCGGCCCCCATCCGCCATTATTTCTCCCAGTGTGCCGTCCCCGAATTACTCAAGTACGTGTCCCAGAACCCTAAGCCGTGCCCTCAACAATGCAGTTACTGGGAAGGTCCACTTAACCACAGACATGTGGACAAGTGCTTTTGGGCAGGGACGGTACATCTCACTGATGGCACACTGGGTTAATATAGTGGAAGCTGGGGCCCAGTCAGACCTTGGGACGGAACACGAGGATTGCGGGCCCTGGGTCAATCAGGGTTACCCCCACATTCTACAGCTCCTGCACCTTCTCCTCCTCTTCAGCCTCCATCTCCGAAATGACCACATCAGTCACAAGCTGGAAGCACTGCAGCACTGCCTCGGCCAAGCGGCAAAACAGGCTGTGCTGAAGATAATATTCTTAGCTGACAAACTGACAAACCGCACACCGCTTAAGAGTTGTGGAAAGCTCTGAAAGAGCAGGCAGATCTGTGGCTGACACCACTGAAACTACAGCCAGGCATGGTTGTGTGTGACAATGGCCGGAACCTGGTGGCGGCTCTGAAGCAAGCTCACACACATACCATGCCTGGCCTATGTGCTTAACCTCGTGGTTCAGCGGTTTCTCAAAACCTACCTGGATGTGCCGGATCTGCTTGTCAAAGTACACTGCGTGTGTGCCCATTTTAGAAAGTCAGCTTCCGCCGCCCTTGTCGTGATTCAGCAGCATTTGCAGCTTCCAGCTCACCAACTGGTGTGTGATGTCCCCACGCTTTGCAACTCAATGTTGCAGATGTTGGGAAGGATTTGTAAGCAGCAGAGGGCAGTTATTGACTACCAGCATCAACACGGCCATTGGTATTCACGTCAGCCACCACACATAAGACCTCAGGAGTGGGCATGGATGTCAGACATCTGTGCCATGCTCCAAAACTTTGACGACTCCACCAAGATGGTGAGCGGCGATGTCGCCATAATTAGCGTCACCATCTTGCTTCTCTGTCTTCTGAAATACTCTCTGCTCACAATTAAAGAGGAGGCATTGCAGGCGGAGCACGATGAGATGGAGCAAGGAACCACACAGGGTGATTCCATACAGCCCAGCCTCATCTCATCCCAATGTGGATTGGTTGACAATGATGAAGAGGATGAGGAGGAGGATGAAGAGGATGAGGAGGAGGAAGAACAGGAGCTAGTTTCCTGCACTATAGATGGTACTACTCGCACAACTGTCATACCGTCTGTTCATTGTGGATGGCCTGAGGAGAGGGAGGAGGAGGAAGATGAGGAGGAGAGCATGATTAATAATCCTCTTGGTGAAGACACAGAAGTCTTGCCTGTCAGCAATCTGGCACACATGGCTGAGTTTATGTTACGCTGCCTTTCCCGTGATCCTCGCATTGTCCAAATTTTGGGTGACAGTCATTACTGGTTGGTGACACTTCTAGACCCATGCTACAAGGAGATCTTTCTATCTCTTATTCCCGTGGTGGACAGGTCTGCTAAAATGGGGCAGTACCAGAAGGCCCTTGTTTCGGAATTATTAAAAAAAATTCCCATCTGAAAATGCTGGAGGCAGAGGTCACAGTTCGTTTGACAACCAAGGAGTACAGGCGAGAGAGGCACAAATCCAATCCAGCAGAGGCAGGGGAACACTGTCAAAGTTCTGGGACAGTTTTCTCAGACGCTACCATCGCACAAACCCTGATGCGTGGGGTAGTCTCACAAGGAGGGAAAAGTTTGGGAAGATGCTGAAGGAGTACTTTGTTGACCGTACCAACATCCTCCGTGATTCCTCTGTGCCTTATAATTATTGGATATACAAGCTGGACACGTGGCATGACCTGGCTCTCTTCGCCTTGGAGGTCCTGGCCTGCCCTGCCGCTAGCATTTTGTCAGAGCGGGTTGTTAGTGCCACCGAGGGAATTATAACTGATAGGCGCATCCACTTGTCAGCTGAAAATGCTGACAGGATGACTCTTATAAAAATGAACAAGGGCTGGATTTGGGCCAGACTTCTCAACACCACAGAATGATAGCAGCATAACAATCTCAAATCCAGTGTCTTTTTTTTTTGGAGGTCTATTTTCCATGCACCTCTTTACACTCAGACATGGGTATACGCTTCTTGATTTTGTCTATTTGCTCTTGTCCTCCTCCTTCTCCTCATCCTCATCCTCCACCACCATATCATCACAATATCTACCATATCACCATATCTACGTCTCTTGCCAGGGACATTGGAGTTCCTCCAAATTTTTGGCAGCCGTTGCTTCACTGCATAGGCAAACAATATGGGAGACCCATTTCCTAATAATGGGAACATTGTTTTCAGGAGGCCCTCCGACCTCTACGTCTCTTGCACAGGGCATTGGAGTGCTTCCAAATTTTTGGCAGCCCTTGCATTCACTACATAGGCAATAACAGTAAGGGAGACCCACTTCCTAATAATGGGAAGATTTTTTTCATGAGGCCCTCCTTTACGTCTCTTTCAAGGGGCATTGGAGTGCATCCAATTTTTTGGCAGCCTTTGCAGTCACTGCATACGCAAGAACAGCATGGGAGACCCGCTCCTTTCTAATGGGAATATGTCATTACTGAGGCCCACCTCTATGTGTCTTTAAATTGGTATTGGGGTTTTTCCCAAATTTAGGCAGCCGTTGCACTCACAGCATATGCAATAACTGTATAGCAGAACCGCTCCTTTCTAATGGGAACATGTCATTACTGAGGCCCACCTCTATGTGTCTTTAAATTGGTATTGGGGTTTTTCCCAAAATGTAGGCAGCCATTATACTCACTGCATACGCAATTACTGTACAGCAGAATCGCTCTTTCCTAATGGGAACATGTTGTTTCTGAGGCCCACATCTCTGTGTCTTTAAATCAGTATTGGAGTTTTTCCCAAATTTAGGCAGCCATTGTACTCACTGCATACGCAATAACTGTATAGCAGAACTGCTCCTTTCTAATGGGAACATGTCATTACTGAGGCCCATCTCTTTATGTCTTCAAATTGGTACTGGGGTATTTCACAAATTTATGCAGCCCTTGCAGTCACAGCATGGGAATTACTCCTATAGGAGTCCCACTCCTTTATAATGGGAAATTTTTTTTTTACTGAGGCCCTCCTCTATGTCTCTTCAAAGGGATATTGGGGTGTGTCCACATTTTTGGCAGCCCTTGGAGTCACTGCATCTATATATATAATCGTCTTATCCTGTCTGTCTGTCTGTCTGTGTGTCTGTGTGTCTGTCTGTCCAGGAAATCCCACGTCGCTCATTGGTCCGGCAGCGGCCAATCAGCGCCGGGGGATTTCTAAAAAAAGATGGTGGCCGTTAGCGGCTCATCTGCGGGACGGAGCTGAGCGGCGATGCAGCCGGGAGATGACCGGCGCGAGGCGCTCATCTCCCGGCCGGTAGCAGCGGAAGGACCGCCGGCGCCGCTGACCTCCATGCGGAAGGGAGGACCGGGGAGCGGCACTGCGGGTCGGGATACTTCTGCTGCGAGCGCCCGCTATGTCCCGGGTTCTCGCAGCGGAAGTATCCGCACAGGCAGCGCCGCTCCCCGGTCCTCACCAAGACGATTCGATGATTGGTCGCGGTCTTCGGACCCGACCAATCACTGATCTTAGCGCAAAACTTAAACACTATTGTGCTGATTGGTCGCTGACGCTGCCCGCGACCAATCACCGATTTGGGCGCCAAATTTAAATATCGGCCGCGACCAATCACCACAGCGGTGTTTAAATGTGGAGCCAAGATCGGTGATTGGTCGCGGCCGATATTTAAATTTGGCGCCCAAATCGGTGATTGGTCGCGGTCAGCGTCCGCGACCAATCAGCACAATAGTGTTTAACTTTGGCGCCAATATCAGTCATTGGTCGCGGGCCAAGACAGCGACCAATCACCGATTTGTGCGGCAATTTTAAATAGCGTCCGCGACCATTTGGATGTCAGCGGCGCTGCCTGTCCAGATACTTCCGCTGCAAGAACCAGGGACATGAGCGGGCGCTCGCAGCAGAAGTATCCCGACCCACAGCGCCGCTCCCCGGTCCTCCCTTCACACCCTAGCCGGTGATGTCCCCACAGTATCCGCATGGTGTTACAAAGGTCCGGACATTTGTGTTAAAAATCGCTGATTGGTCGCTGGCGCTGCCCGTGACCAATCACCGATTTGGGCGCCAAATTCAAATATTGGCCGCGACCAATCAGCACAGCGGTGTTTAAATGTGGAGCCTAGATCGGTGATTGGTCGCGGCCGATATTTAAATTTGGCGCCCAAATCGGTGATTGGTCGCGGTCAGCATCCGCGACCAATCAGCACAATAGTGTTTAACTTTGGCGCCAATATCAGTCATTGGTCGCGGGCCAAGACAGCGACCAATCACCGATTTGTGCGGCAATTTTAAATAGCGTCCGCGACCAATTGGATGTCAGCGGCGCTGCCTGTCCGGATACTTCCGCTGCAAGAACCAGGGACATGAGCGGGTGCTCGCAGCAGAAGTATCCCGACCCACAGCGCCGCTCCCCGGTCCTCCCTTCACACCCTAGCCGGTGATGTCCCCACAGTATCCGCATGGTGTTACAAAGGTCCGGACATTTGTGCTAAAAATCGCTGATTGGTCGCTGGCGCTGCCCGTGACCAATTACCGATTTGGGCGCCAAATTCAAATATCGGCCGCGACCAATCAGCACAGCGGTGTTTAAATGTGGAGCCAAGATCGGTGATTGGTCGCGGCCGATATTTAAATTTGGCGCCCAAATCGGTGATTGGTCACGGGCAGCGCCAGCGACCAATCAGCGATTTTTCACACAAATGTCCGGACCTTTGTAACACTATGCGGATACTGTGGAGACATCAGCGGCTAAGGTGTGAAGGGAGGACCGGGGAGCGGCACTGCGGGTCGCGATACTTCTGCTGCGAGCAGTCGCTCATCTCCCGGCTTCTCGGAGTGGAAGTATCCGCACAGGCAGCGGCGCTCCCCGTTCCTCACTAATACGATTCCGCTCCCCGCTCCTCACCAATACGATTCGCTGATTGGTCGCGCTCTCTGCACGAGACCAATCAGTGATCTTGGCGCTAAAGTTAAACACCGCTCTGCTGATTGGTCGCGGCCGCTGCCCGCGACCAATCACCGATTTGGGCGCCACATTTAAATAGCTGCCGCGACCAATCACAGATCTTAGCGCCACATTTAAACACTGCTGTGCTGATTGGTCACGGACGCTGACCATGACCAATCACCGATTTGGGCGCCACATTTAAATAGCGGCCGCGTCCAATCACCGATCTTGCCGTGACATTTAAACACTGCTGTGCTAATTGGTCGCGGACGCCAGCCGCGACCAATCAGCGAGCTTGGCGCAGAATTTAAACAACGCTCTGCTCATTGGTCGCGGACGCCAGACGCATCCAATCAGCGAGATTGGCGCCAAATTTAAACAACGCTCTGCTGATTGATCGCGGTCGCTGGTCGAGATCAATCAGCAGTATAGGCGCCAAATTTAAACCTCACTCTGCTGATTGTTCTCAGCTGACGGCCGCGACCAATCAGCGAGATTGGCGCCAAATTTAAACAACGCTCTGCTGATTGGTCGCCGGCCGAGACTAATCAGCGATTTTGGTGCCAAATTTAAACACGCTCTCCATTCCTCACTACTAACACGGTTCGCTGATTGGTCGCGGCCGCCGCCCATGACCAATCAGCGATTTTGGCGCCAAATTTAAACACCGCTCTGCTGATTGGTAGCGGCCACCATCCGCGACCAATCAGCCAGATTGGCGCCAAATTTAAACAACGCTCTGCTGATTGGTCGAGGCCGGCGACCGCGACCAATCAGCAGAGCGATGCAGAGCGGGGTTTAAATTTGGCCCCAATGTCGCTGATTAGTCGCGGCTGACGGCCGCGACCAATCAGCAGTGCGTTGTTTAAATTATGAGCCAAAATCGCTGATTGGTCGCGGCCGGCGGCCTCGACCAATTAGCAGTATTGGCGCCAAATTTAAACACCGCTCTGCTGATTGGTCGTGACTAATCAGCGATTTTGGTGCCAAATTTAAACACGCTCTCCAGTCCTCACTAACACGGTTCGCTGATTGGTCGCGGCCGCCGCCCGCGACCAATCACCAATATTGCCGCCAAATTTAAACACCGCTTTGCTGATTGGTCGCGGTTGCCGAACGCGACCAATCAGCGATTTTGACGCAAAATTTAAACACCGCTCTGCTAATTGCGCCCCGTCGGCCGCATACCTATTCTAGAATACCCGATGCATTAGAATCGGGCCACCATCTAGTACACAATAACAGTATAGGAGACCCACTCTTTAATAATGGGAACAACAAAGCATAGTCGGCTAATGACTCTCTAATAATAGTGAGGGCCGACTGCTGGCCCTTTACAAATAGTAAGGGCCGCCTGATGGCCCTATAAAAATAGGCTTTGTGACTTTCAGAGTCCCTCCTTCATAAATGAAACAGGATGTGTCTAATGATATGTCACACACAACATGTCCAGATAAGGTAGTAAAATGTTAAAATTACATTTACTGGTGAATGTATTTTTCACTGTTGAAAGCAATGCAAAAGTACAAAAACGCATCAAAAACGCTACGTGTGAACATAGCCCAAGGTGTGGAGGAGCATTTTTGTTTTTGGTTATTTATTTTGCCTTATATACAAGTCATTACCCTGGAAAGGATGTTCCTTAACATTTTTCCCAGGAAAATCCATTTTGGTTTCGTTTTTGTATGTTTTATTGTGAGTCCGTAAAAGTGGCATAATACTCTGACAACATTGTTCACAGCAGTGACCTGGGAGTCAGAAATTTAGTAAGTTCTGTTTTTGTTCCTTGTGCAAAATTGCCTGCAATTCTCTAAGAGCAGACAGCAATGTGTTCAGCTAGCATGGCACGGCCGGAGTTTGCAATGCATGCTTGCTGCCTTCAGAGAAAAATAGATACCAGGTAAATATAATTGATTTGTATTTTCTAATGTTCATCTGCACTACTTTGGCAACAGCAATGCCAAGAATCATTGCAGAACTTCCCCCATTTTATTTTAGCTGTACAGCACACCCACTTTATGTATGCCGCGAAAATGATTTCATTAAAGGGAATCTGTCACCAGGTTTGCTATCCCATCTGAGAGCAGCATAATATAGGGACAGAGACCCCGATTACAGTAATGTATCACTTATTAGGCTGATTGCTGTCATTTTGATAATTTCACTATTATATCATCTGCAGATCTATCAATTAACTGATTTTTTAGCTTTGTATAACTTCACCCACACCACTGATTGGCAGTTTTCTGCCTATGCACAGTGTACACAGAAAGCTGCCAATCAGTGGTGGGGGCGGGGTTATAGAGATCTCATGAATATGGAGGACTACCTGGATGGAAACATATTTACTAGGCCTTCAAAACTAAACCAAGCAGCCCAGTAAGTAATACATCACTGGAATCCTCTGCCCCTTCATCATGCTGCTCTCAGATTAGGTGGCAAAAACCTGGTGACAGATAACCTTTAAGACCATGTGCATATACCTGCTTATAATGGAAAGTGTTCAGTTTGCTTTCTTTAGGGCTTCCCTATTTATTTTGGGCGTTTGTAAAATTTCAAGACTATTTGTTATTTTTTTACATTTTTTTTCTTTAGTACTTGTGTGAACAGAAACTGGGAATGCACTAGCGATCAATGTATGGGAACCTGCACTGTATACGGGGACGGTAATTACATCACGTTTGACACTAAGAGATATATCTTCAGCGGTGACTGCGAATACACCTTGGTTCAAGTAAGTGTTGGTTTTTAATAATTTGCTTACCGAAATACAAAACATAATAGTCTCTATTCATAAAATGATACTTCCAATTTACTTTTTTGATATCCAGGACTACTGTAGTGACGATCCCTCCAAAGGAACATTCCGTGTTATCACAGAAAATATTCCATGCGGATCCACAGGTACCACCTGCTCCAAAGCCATCAAGGTCTTCCTTGGCGTAAGTAAAGTTTTATACAATTAAACCTGTTAACACTTTGGAAAAATGTATTTTATGCGCAAACGAAATGCGATAGAGGTAAAATGTCTGTTGTAATGAATGACTTTTTTTGTTTCTTTAGAATTATCAGCTGATTCTAGGCGATGAAAAATTTGAGGTTGTAAAGCTTGATGTTGGAGTGTATGTACCTTACAAAGTGCGGCAGATGGGCATCTATATGGTTATTGAAGCCCTCAATGGATTGGTTTTGGTATGGGACACAAAGACTACTATTTTTATCAAGTTGGAACCAAGTTTTCAGGTATCTTAGAAGAATATTTGTAAAAATGTAACAGTTCTTCGTAAAAAAAAATGTCACAACTGTATTCAGTATACTTGTTTTATTTCAGTCTATTTAGCGATTTGATATTAATCCATCTTGTATTTCTAACCATAGGGTCAAGTCTGCGGATTGTGTGGTAACTACGATGGAAATGCAGTAAATGATTTCACTACTAGAAGTCTTTCAGTAGTAGGAAATGTGGTTGAGTTTGGAAACAGCTGGAAGCTATCACTGAGCTGCCCAGATGCAATGACCCTCAAGGATCCCTGTTCCCTCAACCCCTACAGGAAATCATGGGCCCAAAGACAATGCAGTGTCATCACTAGCTCCACTTTTAGTGCTTGTCATGCTCTGGTAAGACTTTCTGAAGTATATATTTTGAATAAAAATTAGATTAATGGTTATAACTGGAACTGTAATCATACAGTAAGTGTCTTTAGAGCAGTGCTCCCCAACTCCAGTCCTCAAGAGCCACCAACAGATCATGTTTTTATGACCTCTTGGTGGCTCTTGAGGACTGGGGTTGAGGAACACTGCTTAAGAGTCTGCTGGGTAAACTATGCATCAATGTACTCGGCATCGTCTCTTAAACCATGATACCCATCGATCAGACTGCATGGTCAACATGACAAGTTCCCTTACTAGACCAAAAATACCTGACGTACAGTATATACTCTGTTGAGAATTCTGAGAGATACCAAAATCATTTTACATGCAGTATAATGGTCACGAAACTGAATACTGACCTACACCAATTTTTTTATTTTATTTAGGTGGATCCACTAAAATATTATGATGCATGTGTCAGCGATGCTTGTGCCTGTGACACTGGTGGAGATTGTGAGTGCTTCTGTACCGCGGTTGCATCATACGCCCAAGCTTGTAGTGAAGCCGGAACTTGCGTCAGCTGGAGAACCCCAACAATGTGCCGTGAGTTGGACTTTACCCTATGGAGATTCCCATGTAGAAAAAATGGTTTCAAATTTTATTCAGTATTTAAAGTGGTTGTTGTAATGCAACAACCCCTATTCATTACCATTAGCACTATTTTGGCTTATAGTCATTATACCAGGGGTCCCATCTTCATGTTCCACTCTATTTGCCAGAACAGAGTAACAAAGGGACGCTTTCACTCTATTAGACCCTATTCAACCATGTATTGGTAAGTAGCAGCTTCCAAAGCAATATAAGCTGGTTTCAAAATCAGGACCAATGATGGTCAGCTGTTCACTAGGTGCATTTCATTTGAAAAAAAAAGCAATAATAATTAAAACATTAATAATTAAAAGAAAACATATTTAAGTGGAGTAGGTGGTTTCAAAATGAGGTCCAAACCTAGTCTTAATACCTAAAATTGAATCAGTTTCATCCAGCGTTACCCTCTCAACAAGTGCAGTTCTTAAAGGGAATCTGTCAGTAGGTTTTTGCTATGTAATCTGCAGAGGGCAGGAGATAGAGGCTGACACACAGAATTCAGCTATGTGTCACTTATCAAGCTGTGTGCTGATGTTTACTTATAATAAAGGTTTTATCACTAGGAGATTATCATTGCCAGGTCTGATATGCATATGACTTCTAGGCTGACTTCACCCCCTCCTGTGATAAGCAGCTCACTGTCAATAGACAATGTATATAAAGAGCCTGGTGTGGGTGGGGGAAGCTTTCAAAGCCCTGCTTCATCCTACATCTATGAACTCTGATTGTATTACTGTACGAGATGGACATAAAGCCCAAGTTCCCCTTTGGAGACACGCGTATTGTTGTAATGTATATTGTGACGTATGTTTTCAGTGATGGTGTTGTATTTTGCCAGACAGTAGGGAGAGTTAGGGTTAATGATTGGGACTAGCCTAGAGTGAGAGGGGATAAAATGAAGGGACAGTAACAGTTTCTTGTCAGGAAGTCCAATAGGGCCTGGCCTGTAACAGAAGCAGACCTATGGTCTGATAAGTGGGCAGAGTCGCATTACGTGGGTGTCCCTGAAGTGAGCATAGACTGAGGGAAGGGATAGCATGATCCTGAGAAGAGAGAGGAAAAGTGACAGAAGGACAGAGTGATGTACTGAGATGGGTCCTGGGATAGGACTCCTAGCAGTATGGCCCGCAAGAAAAAGAGGTACCGGGCCAGGACGGAACAAGGAATGTGAGATGAAGCGAGTGCCCCGGGTGGTAATTCCAAGGCATCAGCAAGCTGAGAAGCTAAGTAACAGCCATAGTAGAAGAACGTAGCTCGTTGAAGGGAAAAAAGATGTGGAACCGCCAGTTGACATATAGGACTCTCACTTACTGGGCTGTGGTACCATTAGTGGGGACTAGGGAAGCTCACGAAGTACTGTGCTGGATTGTGGTGAAGGCAGACAAACTAGTTGAAGCCGAAACAAGGGAACCTGGAGAAGGAAAGAGAATATGTGTGAAGACGCTCCATGAACTAAAGGAAATGTTCATGAAGTTATGCACCCGCTATCTATGATACATAATTCCCACCAAGTTGTTGTTTAGTGAAAGACTGTTTACCTTCGATTGGTGGTCTCCCTCATTGACCCTCTCAACATCTGGTCCTGGCAAACCAAAGTCATCAGTATCATATGGCCTGCATTGTCCCTGCATAGATGAAGCCCACACGCCCTGCCAGGATCCCCACCTTCATGTAGCGTGCTGGGTCGTGAAAGACGGGCACCTTGCCCATGGCTACTGCCCAGAGCCACATTACATCACAACTGCTGAATTCAGTAAATTACGGTACTTTTCGGACTATAAGACGCACCGGACCATAAGACTCACCCGAAACTTTGAGATGGAAAATAGGAGAAAAAAGATTTTTAGAAGATGGAGATCCGTCTTATAGTTCGAAATTAAAGTATCTTCCCTGGGGGGAGGTGGCAGTGGAGCAGGGTCACAGGAGGCATGGTCCCTTCCTCAGTAAGCTGGCGGCAGCAGAAGTGGGGCAATGCTATGGGCCCTGGGTGAGAGGAGGGGGTGTCCCAACGGTGCTCTGCTGCGGGCCCGGTGTTGGCAGTGAAGCAGAGCAGAGTGCATTGCATAAAGCAGGGTCCCTTCCTCAGGAAGCCGGTGGCAGCAGAAGTGTGGCAATGCTGCGGGCCCAGTGTGGGCAGTGAGCAGTGCGGAGTGCATCATTGCTTTCCCGGCAGTCATTTTCCTGAAGCCGTGGGCTGCCCCCGGCGGTGTGTGCGCAGATTGGGATCTCGACCCAGCCGAGATCTCAATCTGCGCATGTGCCGCCTCTGGTTACCATTTTCCTGAAGCCGTGGGCTTCAGGGAATTGGCCGTTGGAGGCAGCGTGTGTGCAGATTGGGATCTCCACCCAGCTGAGATCTCATTCTGTGTACGCACTGCCTGCAGTGGCCCATTGCTTCAGGAAAATGGTCACTGAGAAAGCAATGATGCACTTCGCTCTGCTCACCGCCCACACTGGCCTGCAGCATCACCACACTTCTGCTGCCACCGGCTTCCTGAGGAAGGGACCCTGCTCGACCACCCCTCGTAACCCCCAGTAAGCCTGCATTCAGACTATAAAATGTACCACCCATTTTCCTCCCAAATTTGTGAGGGAAAAGTGCGTCTTATAGTCCGAAAAATACTGTAAGTGAACATTGTTGGAAACAGGGCCTCTTTTCCTACATCATGTTGCTCTCAGATGAGGTAGCAAAAACCTAGTGACAGATTCCCTTTAATTCAGAACCAGCCAGCCACTTTACAGGGTATCTGGAACATATCTTTACAACTAAATTAAACATCTCTTACTTTTTTTTTTCTTTTTTTTATCAAAAAACTGAATCACTTCATTGACGCCCTATGCAGCCACCGACACCATGTTATTAATCATTTCTATTACTTTAAAAACAGCGCTGTTTTGTGATTTCTACAACCAAGAAGGCCACTGTGAGTGGCACTACAAAGCCTGTGGTGCTCCATGTATGAAAACCTGCAGGAACCCTGGAGGAACCTGTTACCATAATCTTCCAGGCTTAGAAGGTGAGACATTGACTTAAATTTACAATATTTTCCAAATTTACTTGGTTTTAAAATCTGGTAGACTACATGCAAAAGAATATTATGTTATATAATTCTATTACTGGCTAGTGCAAAAAGTAATTGTACAGATATATATATATTATTTTATTTTATAGACCTGTAGGCATACTAATGATTAAAAAGGTTGTCCAGCTACTGAAAAATAAAACCCAAATTCCCACAATGCTGTAAAGTAATGAAATAAGTCATCATACCTACTTTATCAAGCAACTGTTGTTCCACTTCTGTGCTTCCTGGGTCTCTCTCTCTGTACTTCCTACTCCATCCAAATGGACACGTGACTGCCGCTGCAACCACTTGTCTACCTAACTGATCAGGAGGTATGGTGACCGGCAATGAGCGGGAAAGTGTTGAAACAAGAGTTGCTGGCAAAGTATTACTTGTTTATTTTACAGCCTTTTTGGGGTTCTTTAAACCTTTTCAGAGGTCAGATAATACATTTAACCTGTTGCTTAGGGCTGATTATCCACCAGACTTACCTGAGGTCTTGTAGCATGGAGATCTTAGGATGGCTGGTTCCCTCCAACTACAGCATAACACTAGTGCCATAAACCATAAATATACCCCATGTCTGATTATTAAAGGGATTGTCCAGACTTCTGGCTCAAATTTGCAATCACTCTATGTGACTGCAGTGCACACTGTCAGGATTCTACGTTACTGGTGCTTAGAGAGGGCTGTTATCTGACCACAAATATGTGATTTGCATATTTTCCGACTAGACATGTTCTGCCTCGCTGAAGTCACTTGTATTGAGTGAGCTGCGCATGTCTAGTCGGCACACATACTTGCAATCATGCGCCCATCTGCTCCCGATGCCGGCACTGGAAAATCCTGATAGTGCACACACTGCGCGCTGTGAGCATTCACATAGAATGGCTGTAGACTTGAACTTCAAGCCTTGGCAACCCCTTTAAATACCTAAACACATTTACTATGTAGAAGATGCAAGTACAGCTATTAGCTTTATAATTTTACTATATATCAGAGAGCTGTAATCTATACCTTCAGCTCTACAACTGACAGCTCAATGTTATACATACTATACTATAAAATCAATGGTAAAGAGAGACAAGTAAAGTATATGGCATCTTAGTGACATGACATGGACATGATCAAAAATGTAACTCTTCCCTACTGACTGTGGTTATGTTCTGACTATATAGGATGCTACCCTAATTGTCCTGAGGATACACCTTACTATAATGAAGAGACAAGGCAGTGCGTGCCAGAATGTGACTGTTATGATGAATATGACAACAAATATCCCATAGGATATGTAATGCCGTCTTACAGCAATGACACCTGCACAGTCTGGTGAGTATTCTGCAAGTGCAGGACTTCATATAGAATCCTAAAGATGCAAACAGTCTAACCATCACAACTTAACCTCATGTAAGGAAACTTACTGTTTTGTCCATGATGAGCAGCTTTTCAAGACAGTCCCACCATAACACCTATGATCGCATATTATTAATGCCAGAGTGGCTTCTTACAACTTTGCACGCTCAACTTTCCTTAGATATCCAATGCCTCAGACCATTTTTTCCCATCTTTTCTCTTTGCCAGGACTTCACTTAGTCCCATTTTTGGGTCTCTTGAATAGATATTTATAGATGAGGTTAAATTGCATGATAAAATAGAAAGTACGAAGATCAAGCTATTTAAAGAGTGACTTTATGACAAGGGTTGTGATGAGCGCTGGTTTAAAGGTAATCTGTCACCAGGTTTTTGCTACCTCATCTGAGAGCAGCATAGTATAGGAAAAGAGACACTGATTCCAGGGATGCATCACTTAGTTTACTGAGTGCTGCAGTTGTGACACAATCAGAGTTTTTAGCTGTAGTCTGTAGCAAAACTTAGAAAACTAACCCCGCTCACAGCACATCTCTAAATGTATATTGTATATTGACAATAAGCACTTGGGGTGTGGTCAGATCATTTGGCTGGAGGGAGCTAGTCTGTCAGAGATAAGCTCCTGCTGATAAAACACTCATTGTTTTGAAACAACAGCTCATAGCCTAATATGTAACACATCACTGAAATCAGTGTCTTAATCCCTACCTCATGCTGCCCTCAGATTACATAGCAAACAACTGCTGATATATTCCCTTTAATCTGTGTATAATGGTGGTCCGGGGGGGTATGCTATCTGATGGGTCGAGGGCTCTTGTCTCCAGACAATCCGTGCCTAATGGACATAGATGAAGCCATATATTTGAAGATTTTCAGGAACTATTCACATTGAGTGTGAAGTTTTTTTTCTAGAGATCACTAAGAATTGGTGAATATTGTTTTTTTTTTAAATTTACCTGCTAGTAATAGAAGGAACTTGTGATGTAATGTAAGGCTGCAGTGCGATCCTTTAGCAGATCAGTCCTGCTGATTTATATAGTATATTTAATAGGTGATCCAATTCTGCTAAATCGCTTACCATGCTATGATAGGCCTGGTACAATATTTATATTCTCTTTCCATTTGTTTTCTTATACAGCAACTGTACAAAAGAAGGCAAAACATGTTACAACCTTAATGGTAAGCAAGTAAAAATCTTTCCTTTTTAAAGTGCTACAGATTCACACTGTGAAAGCGGATTCCCATGAAGATCCATTACACTTTATATGTGGACATCATAAAGTAGGGTCCCCCACTGTGGAGCCAAAAAAGGGATTTACTCTCTGAGAGCATCTACCATTCTGACCGACTCAAGATGTCCTTGTATTAGACGGACAGCTATTCATCTATATCAGAGGTCCCCAACCTTTCTGCTGCTCTGCAAGATCTGTATACGACATTCAAACAGACTGTGTATGGGACTTTTCCTGTCTTAGCCTTTCTGGGCCAAATCCCATGCTCAGACAGGGTAATTCCTGTACCTTGTACAGTTTTTGCCAAGCAGCCATTGAAAGGAGCTTCTAAAGGAGCATGAACTAGATATTGAAACACAGCATACAGTTTGGTAAAGAAGGAAGCAAAATAAGGTACTGAAGTATATTACAATAATTAATTACTTTTTCAATGCCTACAGAATAGTTAAATTAAATTAAAAGGGAAATATTTAAACTAAAAAAATGAATCTGTCATCATATTGTACAATTTAAACTCCATACATTAATAAATACATTCTGTAGTTCTTGTGAGGTTGGTGTACTTACTTGGAAAATCCTTATCAGAATGGCAGTATGTGTTCATTTCTATGAACATCCATCAGTATGGTCTTCTATATTTATATATTCATAAAGAAGGAACTAATTTCTGACATATGATGCTCCTGATATTTATCTGTAAGATCTCTAGAACATACACTTTTTTAAAAGAATTTGAAGCTTTGTGTTTTGGACTTTAAAGGAGTTTTCCGTAAAAAAATATAGTTTAATAAGCTTGAAATAGTAAATTGTATAATTTACTATTTTATGCCTTAGATGCCTTCATCAAGGACTCCTGCATCCTTGACTCTTGTCCTGTGCTAGACATAGGACAATGCTTCCTGTGTTGGCACATGGTGAGAGCAATGTGGTTCTGGAGTTAGCTGATTATCTCAATAGCTAAGCCATCCGCCTTCATAGATATATAGATAGAAACTTAACTTTTTAAATGAGCAGTGAGTCAGTGTTAGGCTCACGTAGTGAGGTGGATCCACTAAGTCTCAGGTCAGGGTGGGCACACTGACCCCAACCGTTGGTATAGCAGGCAGGAAGGCACGTGTAGAGCAAGGCACACTGGAGACCACAGAAGAACAGGTGCAGAGAGGACGCAGGCAGGTCCAAAGCGACAAAGGCAGCAGATATTCAGGGTCACAAGGCAGGTGCAGACCTGGAGCTGATAGAGGAGCACAGCAAGCAAACAGAACACAGGACTAGGAGTCTTAATACCAGGACACAGGTGTGTGTCTTAGTGGACCTTAAATAGACCTAGGCAGATGAAATCATGGAGACCACTTGTAAAACCTAAAAACCCATGGTGGAGCACAGCAAGGGGCAGTGACCAGAGGGGAAGGTGGTGAAGTCATGTCAAGCCAAGGCAGGTGCTTAACACCTCCATAAACATAGTGTTCTGGTGCTCTGCTGTCACAGGAAATCCTGTCCTATGTCGAGCACAGGACCACATTACAGGGGCAGTGACCCAAGACCAGAGCAGTTACAACAGGAGAGGTACACTGAAAGCTATATGATTAATTTATAGAATTTACCAGTTCACGCTGTCTGAAAACCTCTAACTACTATAGAGGTGTAATTTATTAATCAGTATACCAGCGATGATTGATGCAATTGTACTGCCATAACTAGATGGATTTTCAGTTGTACCGCAGCCTCACTATCTTGCCGTGTCCTAACCACACCACAGGTAAAAGGTACTTCAGTAGTAAAGATGCAAGCTTACTTGTACAGAAGTGCCATGAAAATTGTCTGCAAAACAATATCACATTATACAATGATCGATGTAAATACTTTTATGCCCAAAAATGACAAAAGTATTCTCGGAGTGATCCTTTTATTGGCTAACCAGAAAAAATATATTTGCAAGCTTTCAGAGCACAGGGGCTCCCTCTTCAGGCAGGATTGCAAAATCCTGCCTGAAGAAGGAGCCCCTGTGCTCCGAAAGTTTGCAAATATATTTTTTTGTGGTTAGCCAATAAAGGAATCACTCCGAGAATACTTTTGTCATTTTTGGGCATAAAAGTATTTACATCAATTTTTCTGGCTAACAGGGTACTACAATATAATTTTGTATTGTACATCACGTTATACAATGATAATACAAGTCAGGAAAATTAAGATGTTTCAAAGTACACAATATTGATTAAACCTATTCTGCTTCTGATCAGATTGCTGCATGTATGCTGGAAAGATGTATAAGAATAACGACACAATCTACAACACCACTGATGGCATTGGAGGTTGCATCACAGCCATATGTTACAATGGAGAAGTCTCCAGAATAATTGATTCTTGCAGTACAACAACAACACCTCCATCTACAACTTTCCTGTTCTCTACAACATCCCCAGTCACGCCAACAGTCAGCTCTACTATCCCAATAGTCACAACTCCAAGCACTACCATAGTGACAACTGGTGAGTTATCCTTATATTAATATTTAGAATTTAGATTGAAATCACTACGAGCGAGTTTCACGTTTCTACCTGGAAGATTCCCCTTACATGATCGCAATATACTAAACGTGACCTCCACCTTTTGCCACTATGTATAGATTAAAGAGTCTGATCTAATCATTAAAAAATATGTTTAGATGTGTTTGTAATATGATTAGTATATAAAAGTTACTTATAGAAATGAGAGGATGTGAAAAATTCTAATTCGCCAATTTGGGCATACAGGTGCATCTCATTAAATTAGAATATCATCAAAAAGTTAATTTACTTCAGTTCATCAATGCAAAGAGTGAAACTCATATATTATATAGAATCATTACAAACAGAGTGATCTATTTCACGTGTTTATTTCTGTTAATGTTGATGATTATGGCTTACAGCTAATGAAAACACTAAAGTCATTTTCTCAGTAAATTAGAATAATTAACAAAAAACATCTGCAAAGACTTCCTAAGCATTTAAAAAGACACCAGACCCAACAATGCAGATGAGCTGAAGGCTGCTGTCAAAGCAACCTGGGCTTCCATAACACCTCAGCAGTGCCACAGGCTGATCGCCCTATGCCACGCCGCATTGATGCCGTAATTGATGCAAAAGGAGCCCCGACCAAGTATTGAGTGCATTTAGTGAACATACATTTCAGTAGGCCAACATTTCAGATTTAAAAAAAACATTTTTCAACCTGTTGTTATAAAGTATTTTAATTTACCGAGATAATGACTCTTGTGTTTTCATTGGCTGTAAGCCATAATCATCAACATTAACAGAAATAACACGTGAAATAGATCACTCTGTTTGTAATGACTCTATATAATATATGAGTTTCACTTTTTGTATTGAAGAACTGAAATACATTAACTTTTTGATGATATTCTAATTTAGTGAGATGCACCTGTATTTTCCCAGGAAATTTGATTCATCCCTTATTATGTTTTGGGGTCTGTCAAGACCCCAGAGCATAAAAAAATGTAAGCTGTAAAGACCAAAAAAAACCTTGGACTCACGTCACCGCTCACCTCTCTGGCCCCTATGCTGCTCGCTGTCCTCCGTCGGGTCCTCAGATCAGATTCTTTCCCCTGTTTCAAGACATATCTCCTGGCCTGTTCAGTCCAGGCTTCCATTGACTACCAGACCTCTGAGGATGCTGTGCATCACACGTCATTGTCTCTATTTTAAAACATTATCTTCTATCTTGTGTTAGGCAATTCCATTTCTATGGTTATGCTTGACACAGGAAAACTTTTTCTGTGTTGGCATATCATCTGTGTGGTGTATGAAGGGGGTTGGCCAACTGGCTCATTCCAATAACTAAGCCAGTTCTCTTTTTCTCCCACGGCCATTGTATAGGTGGGAAAGGGGGTTTGATTGGCTATCTAAATAAGCGAGTCAGCCAGCCCACTTCACATACAGCCTGACACTAAAAATGCTCTCCTACGTTAAGGTCATGACTGGAAATGGAGTTGCCTAACAAAGGACTGGACTGATATTTGAAGGTAGAAACGCCTTTGAAAATAAAAGTATATTAGTAGGTTCTATATACTCATATAAGGAACAATTCTAAAAAAAATGTTTTTCTTGAAGTGTACATCCAATTAAATTTTTACTTTTGTTGTTTCTGCTCTTTTTTTGCATGCAGTCAATATGCACTTGACTGTATATTGTTTTATTATTAATTAACATATGCATGGAGTAATGTCCCCCAACCCCTCTCCAAGTGGTTGCTGCATGCTGCTCACGAGCTATCATATAGCAAATTAGTCTTCTAAATATTTCAGACTTATTAATAAGATCACAGCACTTTGTATATCTGTTCACAATCTATTATTTTCCCTTTTAGTGTATGCAAAATGCGCTTGGTCACAGTGGTATGATGTTACTTATCCAATTTTCCAATCGGGAAAAACTGACACTGGAGACTTTGAAACCTTTGATAATATCAGAAAAGCTGGCTATAGTATTTGTGAATCACCTAACAATGTCAGATGTCGAGCAAAGGCATTTCCAGAAAGTGACTTAAAGGATTTGGGACAAAAAGTAACATGCAGCAAGGATATTGGCTTAATTTGTTATAACTATAATAACCTACCAATCTGCTATAACTATGAAATAAGTATAGAATGCTGTGAGTCTCTCACAACTGCCGGTCCAACGACAACCAGCCCTCCAACCTCAGTTACTGAAATATCTACAACCACGCCAACTGCTCCGCCCTGCACAAAAATGGATTGCCGATACACCAAATGGTTTGATTTACATGCACCTACGTCAAATATTAATGATGGTGATAAGGAAAGCTTGGAAGAAATTAAATCAAAAGGTTATGAGGTTTGCACCGCAGATGAAACTGAGACAAGCATCCAATGTGAAGCTATAGTACTTAGTGTACCAAGTAGTAAATCCTCAAATCAGACATACCAGTGTGACCTCAGAAATGGTCTAGTATGCAATAATTATGATCAGACTGACTCACAAATTTGCTTTAATTATAGAGTACAATTTGAGTGCTGCTCTAAGTTTTGTGAAAAGACAACTCCATTTTCAACCACCTCAACTAAACTAACAACTACTGAATCACCTCCAACAAAGACAGAATCATCTACACCTATAACTGAAACTGAGACAACTACACCAACAAGCACTGTATCATCTACTCCTGTGACATCCACGACAGTAGCTATATCAGAGACAACACCAACAATTCTTGACACAACTACTCCAACTATTTTAACGACATCTTCTACAACATGTGCGTATGAAATGACTTGCCGTTATACCAACTGGTTCGATTTGCACGCTCCAACCTCTGACATCAACGATGGAGACATTGAAACCATTGAAAATATTAAATCAAAAGGATATTCCGTTTGTAGTGAAGAAGAGATGGAAAACGACATAGAGTGCAAAGCCTTTGTCTATGGAGCACAAGACAATGATATCAATAAACAAGTTTATCAATGCAACCTAAAGAGTGGATTGATATGTAACAACAGGGATCAAGATAATGCATTGCAAATGTGTTTTAACTATCGAATAAGAATACAGTGTTGTTCTAAGGTCTGTAAAAGTGAAACAACACCTTTTAGCACAACAGCTGTAGTAACAAATGCAGAAACAACAACCCCTACTACTATCATCATATCAACCACACCTCCAGTATCTTCAACACCAGAGTCAACTATACCTTCAAGTTCCAAGTCCACAGCAGAATCAACATCGACCAACATAGTAATCACTACACCAACGTGCACATATATGGATTGTCACTACACTCCATGGTTTGATTTAAATACACCATTACCTGGCATTAGTGGCAGAGAAACCGAGACCTTAGAAAATATTAAATCAAAGCAAATAGAAATATGCAAACAAGACGAAATAGAGAAAAACATAGAGTGTCAAGCTACAGACAACAGCACAGTTAACAAACAAACATATCAATGTGACCTGCAGAATGGTTTGGTGTGTAAAAACAGTGATCAAATATATTTTCAGACATGTTATAACTACCAAATAAGACTTGAATGCTGTTCTAAAGTTTGTAAGAAAACAAATGAGACAACAACTGGTAGCACTGCCTCCACAGCCTCAATAACTACAACTCCTATCAGCACTGTCACAGCAAGTTTAGTGACTCTATCATTGGCAACTAAAACAGAAACAATTACACCAACTATCACAGTCTCAAGTACTCCAATATCTACTATAGTAACTGTGACAGAAACAGGAACTCCCTCTAGCACTGGCTCAACAACTTCAGTAACTCCGCCAACAATTACTAAAACTGTATCAGAGACAATTACACCCACTAGTACTGTTTCAACTACTCCAACATCTACTTCGGTTATTTTAACAGAAACAACTCCCACCAGCACTGTCTCAACAACTTCATGGACTCCATCAACAACTAAAAAAACTATAACAGAGATAATTACACCTACTAGCACTGTCTCAACTACTCCAACATTATCTACAGTCACGGAGACAGAAACAGAAACTCCCTCTAGCACTGTCTCAACAACTTCAGTGACTCCATCACCAACTACTAAAACTGTAACAGAGACAACTACACCAACTAGCATTGTTTCAACTCTTTCAGCATCTACTACAGTCATTTTGACAGAAACAACTCCCACCAGCACTGTCTCAACAACCTCAGTGACTCTACCAACAACAACAAAAACTGTAACAGCGTCAACTACACCCACAAGCACTGTCTCAATTATGCCATCAACATCTATTGTCACTGAAACAGGAACTCCCTCCATCACTGCTTCAACAAATTCAGCGTCTCCACCAACAACTACGAAAACTGTAACAGAGACTACTAAACCCACTGTCTCAATTACTCCAACATCATCTCCAGTCACTGAGACAGAAACAGAAACTCCTTCTAGCACTGTGTCAACAACTTCAGTGACTCCATCACCAGCTACTAAAATTGTAACAGGAACAACTACACCAACTAGCACTACTTCAGCAACATCTCTAGTCACTGAAACAGGAACTCCCTCTAGCACTGTCTCACCAACTTCAGTGACTCCACAAACAACTACAAAAACTATAATAGAGACAACTACTCCCACTAGCACTGTTTCAACTACTCCAACAACGTCTATAGTCACTGTAACAGAAACAGAAACTCCCTCTAGCACTGTCTCAACAACTTCAGTGACTCAATCATCACCTACTAAAACTGTAACAGAAACAACTACACCCTCTAGCACTGTCTCAATTACTCCAACAACATCTATATTCACTGAAACAGAAACTCCCTCAAGCACTGTCTCAACAACTTCAGTGAATCCATCAACTACTAAAACTGTAACAGAGACAATTACACCCACTAGCAGCGTTTCAACAACTTCAACATCTACTACAATCATTTTGACTGAAACAACGCCCACCAGCACTGTCTCAACAACTTCAGTGACTCCACCAACTACAAAAACTGTAACAGAGACAAGTACACTCACTAGTACCATCTCAAGTACTCCAACAACGTCTATAGTCACTGTAACAGAAACAGAAACTCCATCTAGCACTGTCTCAACAACTTCAGTGACTCCATCATCGACTACTAAAACTGTAACAGAGACAACTACATTGACTAGCATTTTTCCAACAACATTAACTACTAAAGTAATTCTGACAGAAACAACTCCTACCAGCACTGTCTCAACAACTTCAGTTACTCCACCAACTAGTAAAATTGTAACAGAGACAACTACACCCACTAGCACTGTCTCTACTACTCCAACAACATCTATAGTCACTGAAACAGGAACTCCCTCTAGCACTGTCTCAACAACTTCAGTGACTCCATCATCAACTACTAAAACTGTAACAGAGACAGCTACACCTATTAGCACTGTTTCAACATCTTCAACTACTGAAGTAATTCTGACAGAAACAACTTCAACCAGCACTGTCTCAACAACTTCAGTGACTCCACCAACTACAAAAACTGTAACAGAGACAAGTACACCCACTAGCACCATCTCAAATACTCCAACAACGTCTATAGTGACTGTAACAGAAACAGAGACGCCACCTAGTACTGTCTCAACAACTTCAGTGACTCCACAAACTAGTAAAACTATAGCAGAGACAACTACACCCTCTAGCACTGTCTCAACTACTCCAACAACATTTATAGTCACTGAAACAGGAATTCCCTCTAGCACTGTCTCAACAACTTCAGTGACTCCTTCATCAACTACTGAAACTGTAACAGAGACAATTACACCCACTAGCAGCACGTCAACAACTTCAACATCTACTACAATCATTTTGACAGAAACAACTCCCACCAGCACTGTTTCAACAACTTCATTGACTTCACCAACAACTACTCAAACTGTAACAGAGACAACTACACCCATTAGCAAAGTCTCTACTACTCCAATAACACCTATAGTTACTGTAACAGAAACTCCCTCTAGCACTGTCTCAACAACTTTAGTGACTCCATCATCAACTACTAAACCTGTATCAGAAACAACTACACCGACTAGCACAGTTTCAAGTACTTCAATATCTACTGCAGTAATTTTTACAGAAACAATTCCCATCAGCACTGTCTCAACAACCTCAGTAACTCCACCAACTAATAAAACTGTAACAGAGACTACTACACCCACTAGCACTGTCTCAACTACTCCAAAAACATCTATAGTCACTGAAACAGGAACTCCCTCTAGCACTGTCTCAACAACGTCAGTGACTCCACCAACAACTACAAAAACTGTAATTGTAATAGAGACAACTACACCCTTTATCACTGTCTCAAGTACTCCAACATCATCTCTAGTCACTGAGACAGAAACAGAAACTCCCTCTAGCACTTTGTCAACAACTTCAGTGACTCCATCAACTACTAAAACTGTAACAGAGACAGCTACACCGATTAGCACTGTTTCAACATCTTCAACTACTGAAGTAATTCTGACAGAAACAACTTCAACCAGCACTGTCTCAACAACTTCAGTGACTCCACCAACTACAAAAACTGTAACAGAGACAAGTACACCCACTAGCACCATCTCAAATACTCCAACAACGTCTATAGTGACTGTAACAGAAACAGAGACGCCATCTAGTACTGTCTCAACAACTTCAGTGACTCCACCAACTAGTAAAACTATAACAGAGACAACTACACCCTCTAGCACTGTCTCAACTACTCCAACAACATTTATAGTCACTGAAACAGGAATTCCCTCTAGCACTGTCTCAACAACTTCAGTGACTCCTTCATCAACTACTGAAACTGTAACAGAGACAATTACACCCACTAGCAGCACGTCAACAACTTCAACATCTACTACAATCATTTTGACAGAAAGAACTCCCACCAGCACTGTCTCAACAACTCCATTGACTTCACCAACAACTACTCAAACTGTAACAGAGACAACTACACCCATTAGCAATGTCTCTACTACTCCAATAACACCTATAGTTACTGTAACAGAAACTCCCTCTAGCACTGTCTCAACAACTTTAGTGACTCCATCATCAACTACTAAACCAGTATCAGAAACAACTACACCGACTAGCACAGTTTCAAGTACTTCAATATCTACTGCAGTAATTTTTACAGAAACAATTCCCATCAGCACTGTCTCAACAACCTCAGTAACTCCACCAACTAATAAAACTGTAACAGAGACTACTACACCCACTAGCACTGTCTCAACTACTCCAAAAACATCTATAGTCACTGAAACAGGAACTCCCTCTAGCACTGTCTCAACAACGTCAGTGACTCCACCAACAACTACGAAAACTGTAATTGTAATAGAGACATCTACACCCTTTATCACTGTCTCAAGTACTCCAACATCATCTCTAGTCACTGAGACAGAAACAGAAACTCCCTCTAGCACTTTGTCAACAACTTCAGTGACTCCATCAACTACTAAAACTGTAACAGAGACAGCTACTCCGATTAGCACTGTTTCAACATCTTCAACTACTGAAGTAATTCTGACAGAAACAACTTCAACCAGCACTGTCTCAACAACTTCAGTGACTCCACCAACTAGTAAAACTGTAACAGAGACAACTACACCGACTAGCACTGTCTCAACTACTCCAATAACATCTATGGTCACTGAAACTGAAACTCCCTCCAGCACTGTCTCAACAACTTCAGTGACTCCTTCATCAACTACTAAAACTGTAACAAAGACAACTACACCCACTAGCACTGTTTCAAATCCTCCAACAACATCTATAGTCACTGTAACAGAAACAGGAACTCCCTCCAGCACTGTCTCAACAACTTCAGTAACTCCGTCATCAAATTCTAAAACTGTATCAGAGACAACTACACCAACTAGCACTGTTTCAACAACTTCAACTTCTACTACAGTCATTTTGACAGCATTAACTCCCATCAGCACTGTCTCAACAACTTCAGTAACTCCACCAACAACTACTAAAACTGTAACAGAGAAAACAACACCCAGTAGCACTGTTTCAACTACTCCAATAACATCTATAGTCACTCTAACAGAAACAGGAACTCCCTCTAGCACTGTCTCAACAACTTTAGGAATTCCATCATCAACTACTATAACTGTAACAGAGACAACAATACCCACTAGCACTGTTTCAACAACTCCAACAACATCTACTACAGTCATTTTGACAGAAAAAACTCCCACTAGCACTGCCTCAACAACTTCAGTAACTTCACCAACTACCCAGACTGTAACAGAGACAACTACACCCATTAGCACTGTCTCTACTACTCCAACATCATCTATAGTCACTGTGACAGAAACTCCCTCTAGCACTGTCTCAACAACTTCAGGGACTCTATCATCAACTACTAAAACTGTAACAGAGACATCTACACCCACTAGAACTGTTTCAACAACTCCAACAAAATCTACTACAGGCACTGTTGCGAATACAACTTCCACCAGCACTGTCACAAGTTCAGTGACTCCATCAACAACTACTAAAATTGTAATAGATACAACTGCACCCACTAGCACTGGTTCAGCAACCCCATCAGCTTCTTCCAGTACTGTAACTCTGAGTGAGACAACTTCTATTAGCACAGAGTATACTTCTTCATTTACTCCTAGCACATATTCTACGACTCTAACGTCTACACATATTGTTACTGTTACATCAACCTCTGGAACTACAATATCTCCAATTCCTACTAAAACTGCCTTAACTTCCTCTACTTCACCAACTTCAAGGCCCACAACACTAACAACCAGCGTTTCTTCAACCAAAGAATCCACTACACCTGTATCTTCAACCTTCACAGAATCTTCAACATCCAGCACAACATCCTGTTTCTGCAAAGTGAACAATGAGCTATTCTCACCAGGTAAGCAAGAATGCAATCAACAGTCAATCATTGTAACATTCTTAAAATGTCAAGCAGAACAAAATATTACAGTATATCCTCTTCAGAATCTAAGATTTGTTTCCTTAGTTGCAAAATTACTGTTAAAGGGTTATCTAAGATTTTGCTTATTTTTCCCTATGAGGCACAGTCATGACAGGCAGGTAGTTGACAACTACCTGCCTGTTCTGTCTGGCGCCAATCTCTGGTAGCTCAGTGCCATCACGGACTCTTCCTGCTGGCTATTCTTCAGCTTCATTTGACTTCACATCAGCAGAAAAACTCTTTCTCTTCTGATCTGCTCTGTCAATGGGGTATCACTACTACCATCATGCTGATTGACAGATGGCTCCCCGCTGTGGGTAATCGGCTGTCAATCAGCATGATGTTGGCAATAATGTCCTGTCAACAGAAAAGAGCCGGAGAGAAGACGCAGCTTTGTCGCTTTGACATCACCAGAAGCCGCAGATTTGCTGGCAAGAGCAGTCCTTGACAGCCCTGAGCCCCATAGGAAAACATAAGCAAAGTCCTGGAAAGCCCTTTTAATATGGTATATTTAAGAAACAGTATTGCATTGGAATATATCCAAATAATTCAATATATTAGAGTTGAAATTAAATATCAAACATTAAAGTCCCATTATGTTAAACAAAATGAAATGAAATTGTGTACTTATAAAATCTACTACCATAGGTTTGCATACAAGCTGCATTTACAAAATGGAAAAAGAAAACTTTAATGAAGGCTTTTAGCAACTCTACTTCATTTTTCATTTTTTTTAGATTTATAAGATAAAATAAAGTTTGTAAAGTTAAAAGTATAGTGGCAATTTATTAAGATGTTTACTCCAGAAATCTTGTGACACACCAATCCGGGACAGCTATGCCAATGTGGGTATGGTGTGGACCGGACATGAGTGAAACTGGGCATTGTCACACCCGCCCATCAAATTTGCCATGAGTTACACCACTAAACTGGCGTAATGTACTTAAGAAATTTATGCCAGCCCCCGGCAGCCATACATTTCTGTCAATGGCGCATGCTGGGTATTAGACATACCTGATTCATTAAGGACGTTTTATGAATCAAGTCAATGTGCTCCAGCGAACATTTCATTAAGACTGGCATGTGCTATGCCAGTCTTAAATGGGTGGTCCGAAGTCGAACTGAATTCCATTTTAAATCCCTGTTTAATGCCGTAAACAAAGCTATTTTCTAATGTACTTGCATTAAAAATTCTTTATCCTTTCCTAACTACACTATCTAACAGCTATTCTATTTTTTTTCCTATTTCCTGCGTGATGACGCTTCATTTAAGAATCAGAGTGTATGCTTGGATACTCAAACTAAGCATCATCAGAGCAGGGGGCAGAACTTGCGGTCACTGCCACGACCCCTTGTCCCTGCTGTGTCCCTCCATACGAGCTGTGCACTGACAATGTCTGCTCTGTTGTTGGCTAACATCAGTAATAATCAGCGGGCAGCAGAGCGGTGTCAGAATACTCGCCATGCAGGAGAACAGTGATGACGCTTTGTTTCAGGGAGGAGATAGAGGTTGTGACAGTGACCGCAGCCTCTGTTCCCTGCTCTGATGATACGTTGTTTGAGGATCACAGCATGCACTGGGATTCCCAACGGAGCGCCATCACATGGGAAATAGGAAAAAAATAGAAGAGCAGTTACATAGTGTAGTTAGGGAACAGTAGGGAATTTTTAATACAAGCATATTAGAATAAAGCTTAGAGTATGTCACTGAATAGATAGGGATTTACAAGAAAATTTAGTTTAACTTCAGACCTTCCACCCCTTTAATGAATTGCCCTATAGCCTTTAGAGGGGATGTGTCTAGGTTATTAAACCTCTCATCTCATAGTGATGTGGCTCCATGCCCAATGTCAGCCCCATGTACGTCAACCTAACCCGTTTAAAGGGGTTTTCTCACCAAATACATTTATCACCTAACAGGACGACACCAACCAATCATTAGGATGGGACTCTATGTCCCTGTTTTTCTTTGTCTGTACAGCTGAAGTGAGGAAAGATTGAATGGTGTGGAAGATGAGTGTGCATGCTGCCACTTCACTCACAGTCTATAGGTTGCTGGAAACAGCGTTCAATGGGAACCTCTTTTGTTCCTTCTGAGGTATAAAAATCTATCCTGTTGTTGTGATAGACACACAGGTAATTAATGCTGCAACATATTCGTGAATGAGAGTTCTTAAAAACACTCGTTTCACAATATCTTTCAGTGGAAACAGTCTGCTGATTATCTGATGAATGAGCAAAATGCTCATTCATTGGGAGAAATGATGTTTTGCACAGCAAAAAATATCTTCATTCTCGGCAGTGCATTGTCCTATGTAAACAGGACTTCCGCTGCCAAGAATCATGGCACTCAATGGTCCATAAGAAGATGTTCTCCAGCACCAAAGGAAAATAGTTAAAACTTAGCCTTTAATCATAAAAATTGGTAGAATGTGCACATACTAATAAAAATCACAATGGTTTCGCGTTTCAGGTAGAAAAACTCTTAATCATATTATTTATTATCATTATTATCTATGATTAAGGGTTTTTTCTACCGAAATGCGTACAAATTATTATTTTTTAATATGTGCACATTCTGCCATTTTTTTAATCTTATATGACTAAAGTCTAAGTTGTAACTGCTTTCCTTTCAGACCATTGAGAATCTAGTTGTCCTGGAAGTGAGATCAGTACGTACTCCGTGCACAATACATGACAACAGATTGTCTGCCCTTCAAGTTTCCTGCCATACTTATCTCTAACACAGGAGATATCCGCTGAACTGACAGTATTTCCTATTTTTTTGTAAGAATCATGGCATCCTATGCTTATTGAGCGATCTATTATTGATAACTCAGTTTGCATGGTTTACTTTGGTCTGCTTGTGTAAACAGACATTTAAATGACCACTAATCGGTAAAGGTGTAATAGTCAGCGGTCATATTGTGCCAATGGTCAGTCCATGTAAATGGACCGTAAGTTGTCACATTTACAGTACAGACATTGTGCATTGTAAAGTGTCAGGTGCCTCTTTAATCATCACATGACCAGGATATATTTTGGTAAATAAGGTATGAAGGTTCCTATTGAAAGATTAAAACAAAGAAAATAAAAACGTTGAGATATTGTTACAAAAATTTTAGTGAAAAATTCTATTAGTTTTCATGACACAATTGTTTTTACAGTTATCTGTCATATAGAACAATTACTAAATAAACTGTGATATATTTTAACTCATAAGATCTAATTATAAATCATATTGGACTTTAAATTACAGGTGAATTCATTTATAGAACCGCAGACGCCGATGGCTGTGAATATTACGCCATCTGCAACTCTGTGTGTGCCACAGATAGACATACTGGACCATGTTCAACAACTGGTGGTCCAACATCAACTTCCAGTACTTCATCAACTACAACCACCACAGGAACAACTACAACACCAACAACCACAACCATCGAATCCGCTACCTCTACATTGTCCAAAACAACTCCAGCAACATTATCCACAGTAACTGGAACCTCTACAACCCCAGTGTCCACAGAAATCACATCAACCATATCATCATCAACTGAATCTACCCTGTCAACAATCATATACCCTACAACTCCATCAACAACTCCAAATGTTTCCAGCACCACACGTACGTGTAATTCTTTAATTTTCTCAGACTATTTTAGATAGTACCATATAATATATCATATTTTTTTAAATATTACTGAAAATATATGCAATATATTTTTTAGGAGTTTTTGCATTTTTTAGAAGTTTAATTTTTTTTTTCTCATAGCATGTGGAATCTGTCAGTGCCAAATGCCTAAATGTAACCCAGGCTTCAAAGTGGCTACCTTTACTCCTCCAGGTGCCTGCTGTCCGAATATCACTTGTGGTAAGAATGACTTATAAAGTTGAAATCCTTGGCAGTGCCAGTTTAGAAACTATAAGTATCTAATAATGAAATATGTATTCAAAATCATCTGACTAATAAACGTAGTTGCATTTTTTGGGGTCTTAAGTATTGTAAATATTTGCAATGAATTTTTTTAGCCCTATGTAAGTTTACTAAAATATGAAGTAACCAATACACTATTTTATAGTACCTGAATCTGTCTGCGTGGTGGAAAATGAGATATACCAGGTAAGAATTGTTTTTAAAATCGCCTATCTAGGTATATCTAAAATCTATCTGTCAATCTATTTGTCTATCTATCTATCTATCGATCGATCATCCATCCATCCATCCATCCATCATATTTACATATATTACAAACTGAAATTGAATAGTTAAGGCAAAGCCAAGATAAATTTATTAACCCAAGAACCATAACTTTTCCATTTTTCTGTCGACATAGTCATATAAAGGCTTGTTTTCGTGCCACTTTCATATTGCCACACAATGTACTGAAAAAAAGGAAGAATATTCCAAGTGGAATGAAATGGTTAAAAAAATGCTATTCCGCACATTTTTTTTTTAGTTTTCTTTTACAATATTTATGTATGGTAAAAATGACTAAGAAACATGATTATTCGAGTCAGTGTGATTACTTCGAAACCATACTTACCTATAAGGACGTCACATTTGTATCAATATGCGTGGGGCTACTTCCCACCCCCTTATTCTCCTTTGGCGTCCCTCCTAGTTATGAGCGAGTATGTTCTGTTAACCCTTTCGCCGAGTATGCTCGGCCGAGCTCCGAGTATTTACAGCTGCGCGGTGTTATGTTTAAATCGCTCCCGTGTGCATGATTTGCAACTGTTTGACAGCTTTACTACACGTGAGGAATGTGTAAGAAATAGACATTCCTCACATGTATTAAAGCTGTCAAACAGTCGCAAATCATGCACACGGGAGCGATTCAACCATATCATAGAGCAGCTATAAATACTCAGAGCTCGCCCGAGTATACTCGCCGAAAGGGTTAACAGAGCATACTCGCTCATCACTAGTCCCTCCTTGTTTTTTCTGTAGTATTCACTTTGGTAATATTTAGATTATTTACATATGTATTCGCTTATTGTTGTTTTATTTATTTATATATTTCTTCTTGCACGTTTATCATCTTGGAGCTTCTTGCCTTGCACAAAGAGATGAGCGAATATCGAGTGGAACTTAACTCTACTCGTGTTTTACAAAAATTAGCCAAAATGCGTTGTTTTTTATATTTGTTTCTGATCCAGGGCCATCAAAAGGTTAAATAATGAAAAAAATCCTTATATGCACCTAACTAGTCTGGTCATCACCGCATCTTTTTATCACCACCACTTGGGCTGAAGGCCCAGGAGGGTTCTGTGCATGTGTGCATATAGACACTCATAATGTGATGAGTATAAGGAGTTTATTTTTTACAACTTATGATTATTATGTTCTTGGGTTTGCAAACCGAATCTCCTGGGAAAATTTGTGCCAACATGTGAATTGGAGTTTTAGATTGGACTTTTACCCAGTCTTACCAAATATGTGTTTTTTTTTTTTATTTCTTTATCTTTAATGGAGGGTGATGCCACTTTTTATTTTTTTTTTTACATATTTTTTTATCTAATAACTTTTGTTTTTTTTTTACTTTATTTTCTTATTCCTCTTAAAGCCCTTGAATCTGTGATCATCTGATCAGTTATACAATAAACTGCGATTCCACGGTATTGCAGTATGTAGTGAAAATCGCTTCCCAGAGGGTCCAAGATGGCAGCAAAAGGGCATTTAGAAGGCCCCCCATCTGCCATGGTAATCCATCGGTGCCCTGTCATCGCATTATGGGGGGGTCAATAGAAGCAACTGCACGCACACTTGCAACAGCTCCAGTCAATTACTGCTGTCAGATTTTGACAGGGGCATGTAAATGGTTAACAGCAGAGATCAGAGCTTAACTCTGCTCGATGCTGTTAAAAACTGATTCCGGCTTTATAGTATAGCCGGAATGAACTGTTGGAAGCCGCTCCACACACACTTGCAACAGCTCCAATCAATTACTGCTGTTAGAGATTGACAGGGGCATGTAGATGGCTAACAGCAGAGATCAGAGCTTAACTCCACTCGATGCTTTTAAAGACTGTTTCTGGCTTTATAGTATAGCTGGCATCAACTGCGTGTGGAAAGAGCTCTCTTCGCTAAGTTCTCTTCACACATGGTGACCCCAGAGATGACATACATGTGCGTCATTTTGCAGGTTAATATCATAAAAGTTATCACTCAGGTAGTAACTTTTTGTGATTAGCAGAAGAAATGACATTGTTCTAGAGCAGGATTAAAGGACCTTTACCAGTTCATAGATCTATGAGGCTTCTACATGCCACCCTTCTTCTAATTCAGTAGAGATTTGGATCTCTATGTGATCATTAACTGTAAGCTGTAGGTTCTTCAGTACCATTTCAGCTTTTTGTATTAAAATTACTTGAGAATAAAGTACTGATAAGTCAAATTGAAGAATAATTCCCTTATATAAAAAAATTCCAGAATGTGTGTGAATCAGCTGTATATTATAAAGGTTAGAATTCATACTAGTCTTTTCTGCTAGACTAAACCGCAGCCTGATATTATAATGTTTTCTTTCCTCAGCGTGGCTCAATTATTCCACAACCAAAAGGTTCCTGCCAGGAATGCACATGTTCTTATAGCATGGACAGCAATTCCCAGTTTTATGCTGTTGACTGCCAGCCGATCAAATGTCAGACAACTTGTCAGAGTGTAAGTACATTGCCTTACTCAAGAGCATTACTATGTTCTCAGGAGCCAAACAGCTCATTGCAACAAAAGTTCTCGTAGTGGATAAATATTTAAGAGGAGATATCGTCAATAAACCTACAAGAATGATTACTTGTAGAAAGTTCAATTACAACTCATAAGAGCACAAAAAGAAAAAAAGTGTGTGTTCCAAGTTTTAGAATTGGGGCTCACTCACACTGCCGTATATTCTCTCATGCGAGAGAATCAGGCCGATTATGCTACTGACACTCAGATCAAACTCTGTCAGAGTTTGATGTGAGTGTCAGCTGAGTGTGCTCCAATTCTCTCACATGAGAGAATCGCAGTGCAGGTGCGGAGAAGATGGAGAACATAATTTCTCCATCTTCTCCATTGACTTTGTGTGAGTACATTGGTCTGCACTCGGATGACAACCATAGACATAAATGGATGAGTGCGATCCAATGATCCGAATTGACATGAGAAAATAATCAAAGATCTTCACTGCCCCCGAGTGTTATCCTATAAAACATCGGCTAGCACTCGGCTGTGTTACACGGCAGTGTGAGTGAGCCCTTAGCGTTACAGTGCCATCCTGATCTGGCTATCACTTGACCATCTATCTGGATAATAATATAGTGACATAAACTATGAATCATGCAGGACCCTTGCGCCATGCATTGAGAAGGCAATGGTTTTCTTCATATACACAGAATTGTGCTAGCCTAAAATACATTTTGGGCAGACTACCATTCAAGAGTACATTAAAGTCCTAATAAAGTTGATCCAAAAAATATCTGCTTTCAGACAGCACAGTGTTTGTGACGGCAATCTTACATTTACTAAATCTTGCCGAGACGCATACTTTACTCCATTATACTTTAAATGTTAGACTATGTATTAAATGAGTTAAACATTGGCATAATTCGTATTTATATTTGAAAATAGTTTGTAATATTTGAAGTTCTATAGTAAATTTTCTTTCAATTTAGGGATACACATATAAAGCACGAGTCGGAGAATGCTGTGGAGAATGTGTTCCACTACAATGCACTATGACCATAAGTAGTACTAGTACGGGATCAACAAGTGACTCCTCAGGCAGCTCTACAGGTGGCTCAGCAAGTGGCTCCTCAGGCAGCTCTACAGGTGGCTCAGCAAGTGACTCCACAGGCAGCTCAACAGGTGGCTCAGCAAGTGACTCTACAGGCAGCTCAACAGGTGGCTCAGCAAGTGACTCCACAGGCAGCTCAACAGGTGGCTCAGCAAGTGACTCCACAGGCAGCTCAACAGGTGGCTCAGCAAGTGACTCCACAGGCAGCTCAACAGGTGGCTCAGCAAGCGACTCCACAGGTAGCTCAACAGGTGGCTCAGCAAGTGACTCCACAGGCAGCTCAACAGGTGGCTCAGCAAGTGACTCCACAGGCAGCTCAACAGGTGGCTCAGCAAGTGACTCCACAGGCAGCTCAACAGGTGGCTCAGCAAGTGACTCCACAGGCAGCTCAACAGGTGGCTTACCAAGTGACTCAACAAATGGATCATCAGGTGGTTCACCAAGTAACTCAACAAGTGGCTCAACAAGTGGTTCATCAAGTGGTTCATCAAGTGGTTCATCAGGTGCATCATCAACTAACTCAACAAGTGGTTCAAGTAACAACTTAAGTGGGTCAACAAGTGGCTCAGCATCAGAATCAAGTGGTTCTTCAAGTGGATCAGCATCAGAATCAAGTGGTTCATCAAGTGGATCAACCAATGGTTCATCCAGCAACACACCTGTAATCTCAGCTGATGGCACCACTGTTAATATTCCAGTAAGTAAACTCAATTAAACAATATATTTAGTAGCCAAATAGAAAAATAAACTCCCCAATTAAAATAATATTTCTAGAAATTGCTATAGAATTTCTCTATTAGTTAAGATTATGGGAAATTATTTTTAGGGGGCGGGTGGAATGGTGGGTTTGAAGATATCATTTATGTTTGAGGACAATAGAAATGTGTTAAATGTTAAGACATTGTGTTACAGTGTGCGTCTCTTTATTTTACAGATTGGAGCTATATATCATGTACCGAAGAACAGCTGTGTCTACTACGAATGCAATGAGGAAAATGGTGTTCCTGTGTTGACAAAAGTGCAGAAATTCTGCCAGACACTGGATTTAGCTAATTGTGAACCGGTAGAGTTATTTTATTTTATTTTTTTTGAGTATGTATCCTGTTTTTTACGTTATTGCAATAGCACAATCAAGAAGTAGACAAATTAAAGTTGTTATAGTCCATTAGTCTCCCCATTACCTGTGTGCTGCAATAGCTAGAGTTAGTATCTTGTATATCAGTGTTCCCCAACTCTAGTCCTCAAGGCCCACCAACAGGTCATGTTTTCAGGATTTCCTTAGTATTGTCCAGGTGATAATTACATCACCTAGAGAGGCAATAATTCCATCACCTGTGCAATACTAAGGAAATCCTGAAAACATGACCTGTTGGTGGGCCTTGAGGACCGGAGTTGGGAAACACTGTTGTAGATCATCAATGTATGGACAATATATATTTCTTTATATATGTAAGTAGAATCTATAAACCGGCTAATAACTGAGAGCTAATTGCAGAAGTAAATGCAGACATGATAATACAGTGCCTTTCACTATGTCGGAAGGTCTTTACTCTGTGCAAAATATCACTTAGAAAACATTTTCGCATGTATGGCTATAGATGAAAACTGGCCTACTAATTTCATTTATGTTTATAAAAACTGAAAAACTTATTTCATGCAGGAGCCAGAAAGTTCAAATGACAGACACAAATCATGTATTTACACCCAGGCTCAGACTGGCCCACAGGAGAACAGGAGAATCCTCCGGTGGGCCCTCACTTAGGAATGGGCTCTCCACTCCACCTATAGGAGAAGTAGTTGACGCAATACATTTGTTTCACTATGTACAGAAAAGGAAATCATAGCAACATTCATTTAACAAACTACCCACTGTATTATTATATAGAAACATAGGCAAATTTGTGAAAGAGGATAATGTGATATTTGCATGTAGCCGCACAGTGGGCCACCGGAGTCAATGTTACTGGTGGGCCCTTGGCATCCCAGTCTGGCACTTGCCACACCTTTGATTTGCTAATCTCAAATTGCAGCTCCTGTGAATTAAAGCTGTGGATATATTTTGTACCATGTTCATGAGATTTCTTTTCATCTCATACACTATGCTGACATTATAAAATTTATGCAAGAAAGACGCAGTGAAAAATTGACTGTGTTTTTGCACCATGGAAACTTAACCCAATGGCACTGAATAGCTTTCTGTCATTTTACTGGAAAAAATAGCTTGACATGTCCTGCCCCCTCCAGAGCCACCCACATTTTAGGCATGGTTTTCTCAAACTCCAACCCTTTTGTGGTCTGGTTCCTAAGATTGTCCTCTGAAAATCAAAGCCTTTTACAAGTAATCTATAAAATAAATGACATTGTAATTAAAAAAAAATCCAGAAATAGTACCACTCCTCTACTTGGGCTGTGTTAGGTATGGCAACTCAGTTTCCTGCATGAGACCAGGGCAATATTCTTGGAGAAAAATAAGACCATTATTTTTAATTTCAGAAAACCTCTCTATATCTATTACCAATAATTATAAAAGTTAAATGGCATGTAATATATACATGTAATATTTTACCAGCTGTACCCTTTCATTTTCAGGGTACTATTAAATATGAAGCTGACGGGTGCTGTCAGACGTGTACTCCTAAGCCAGGTAAGAAGCCTTTATTTGTTTATGAATGTAGTATTATTATTAGTATTAAAAATGGAAATAAATGGAAATAAAAATAAATATATAAACCAAAATATTGTAAATTCCCCTACTGAGAGTAAATGACTTTTAAAGGGGTTTTCCCACAAACAAAAGTTGATTTTAATCAATAGTTCTTGGAATAATAATAACTTCGACAATTGGATGTGTTTAAATAAAATGTTCCTGTGCTGAGATAATCTTATGAATGTGCCCCTGCTGTGTACTGTGTAATGGCCGTGTCTGACCGTGCAGGAAAATGGTCTGATCATACCACATCTCCTGGGCAGGGGAGGAAGCAAAAGAGTATACACGTATTACAGCAGGGGATCACAGCTGATTCTTTTTGTGAGATAAAATATTTCCCTGACTGTTTTAAACAATGTTTTACTTCAAATAAACAATGTGATCCCAGGCTGTAATGTCTGTATAATCTTTTGCCTCCCCCCCCTGTCCAGGAGCTGTGGTATGATCAGACCATGTTTCTGCACAGTCAGACACAGCCATTACACAGTACACAGCAGGGGCACATTTATAAGATTATCTCAGCACAGGAACATTTTATTTAAATACATTCAATTGTGGAACTTATTATCATTACAAGATCTATTGATTAAAACTAACTTTTGTTAATGAGAAAAACCCTTTAACAACATAATTTGTAAATAAAGAACACTTGTAGGAGAGAGATCAGTCATCAGCCAAAATGTTTAATTTGGTAGAACTTGTGTAGACAGGAGAGCGCTACTACTGTACTTGCAATAAGTGATTTATGGAAAAAGTCAAGTTAACTGGCAATTCATACCGGTAATAAAGTATAACATTTCTAGAATTCCAATCCAGACCTTCATTGTAACCAAGATTTCATTGGTAACCCATTTTGGATTCCTCAGAAGACAGCCACAGCAACAGCTGTCACTTTAAGGTGAATCTTTGCTACCCCATCTGAAAGCAGAATGATGTAGGGGCAGTGATCCTGATTCCAGTGATATGTCACTTACTGGGCTACTTGCTGCAGTTTTGATAAAAACACTACTTTCTCTGCTGTAGATCTAGCAGTTCTCTAAATGCTGAGCTCTGTATAACCCTGCCCACACCACTGATTAGCAGCTTACTGTGTACACTGAGCATAGGCAGAAAGCTGCCTATGAGTGCTGGGGTGGGATATACAGAGCTCATGAATATGGAGAACGAATAAAGAACTATATAGCAGCAGGTTTACTAGTTCTCTAGTGATAATCTCCTTCTGATAAAACTCTGATTTTATCAAAACTGCAAGAAGCAGCCCAGTACGTGACACATTATTGAAATTAGGGTATTTGTCTCTACATTTTGCTGTTCTCAGATTAGGTGGCAAAAACCTGGTGACAAATTCTCTTTAAGGACATGCTCACAGAAATGACTTATCAATCTATGCAAGTGGGCCGGATCAAACATCCTAGTAGTGCATGTGCCCCTTTCTTTTGTCCTGTCCCATACCTCGGTTGAACTTCATGGATAATTGTCTTTTTCTAACCGTACTAACTATGTAACTCTGTGAGATATTTAGTAAAACAATTATTCTGCATATTCCTCCACTATAATACTCTTCCTATATAAATGGGGGACATTATTACATTCAATATAAATTGCATATTTATTATATAAATGTTAAATATTTAAGTTATTGTTCCTTATTTTTTGCAGTTCAAGTAGCAAATGTCACCACTGTAGTAGGAGACTGCAGTGCTCGAAAGAATGAGACAGTCTTGAAGGATGAAGATTGTGAACTGCTTGTGGAACTTACATACTGCGGAGGGCCATGCATGGGATCCTCTATGTATGTATTTTAAAGATACAAATCTACAAAGTGGGAAAGGTGGGGGGGGTGTCCCCAAATGTATCCTATTATTAAATCTTCCCTAGCTGGGGTTTTTGGTAACCGCAACATTATTATTATTATTATTATATTTATTATTATAGCGCCATTTATTCCATGGCGCTTTACATGTGAAAAAGGGGTATACATAGCAAAACAATTACAATAATCTTGAACACAATGTGACGGCGACTGGTACAGGAGAAGCGAGGACCCTGCCCGCGAGGGCTCACAGTCTGCAAGGAGTGGGTGAGGGTACAGTAGGTGAGGGTAGAGATGGTCATGGCGCGGTATGGTGGAGTGATGGTTAATGCAGGTTGTAGGCTTGTCGGAAGAGGTGGGTCTTCAGGTGCCTTTTGAAGGTTTCCACGGTCGGCGAGAGTCTGATGTGTTGGGGTAGAGAGTTCCAGAGTAGGGAGGATGCACGGGAGAAATCTTGTATGCGATTGTGGGAGGAGGAGATAAGAGGGGAGTAGAGAAGGACATCTTGTGAGGATCGGAGGTTGCGTGCGGGTATGTACCAGGAGAGTAGGTCAGAGATATTTTGAGGAGACAGGTTATGAATGGCTTTGTATGCCATGGTTAGGGTTTTGAACTGGAGTCTCTGAGTAATGGGGAGCCAGTGAAGAGATTGACAGAGAGGAGAGGCCGGGGAATAGCATGGGGACAGGTGGATTACTCGGGCAGCAGAGTTTAGGATAGATTGGAGGGGTGCGAAAGTGTTGGAAGAGAGGCCACAGAGCAGGAGGTTGCAGTAGTCAAGGTGGGAGATGATGAGGGCATGCACTAGTGTTTTTGCAGATTCATGGTTGAGAAATGTGCAGATCCGGAAGATATTTTTGAGTTGGAGTCGGCAGGAAGTGGAAAGGGTTTGGATATGTGGTTTGAAGGAGAGTTCAGAGTCCAGGGTTACCCCAAGGCAGCGAGCTTCAGGGACTGGGGAGAGTGGGCAGCCATTGACGTTGATAGGTAGGTCAGTTTGGGGGGTTGAATGTGATGGCGGAAAGATGATGAATTAAGAAATATGGTATCTATCTATCTATCTATCTATCTATCTATCTATCTATCTAAACTCCAAAATATGAAGACAGCACTCCTATTAGGAATCCAGTGATTTATTCGCTCAAAAAGAGCTAAGTCGACTTTTCGGCTCAGTGTTTGAGCCTTGAGAATAAATCACTGGATTCCTAATAGGAGTGCTGTCTTCATTTTTTGGAGTTTATATGCTGGGTTTGGTCTATGCCTGGAGGACGTGCACCTGATGTATATATTTTGTATGCTTGCTGGTGCTGTTTGGACTTTATCTTTTCTATCTATCTATCTATCTATCTATCTATCTATCTATCTATCTATCTATCTATCTATCTATCTATCTACTATGGCTTGAAAAAGGTCGTTCACAACCGAAATGTAGCCACACCAGATGGGCCAATAAAACCCACATTGTTTCACCTTTACTTTCTTAGAGTGCTGCCTACTTTTTCTTATTTTGATCTATGCTACAAACAGATAATTGTTTGGGAGGTGCTGCACCCACCATAATTAGTAAGGTGCTGTTGCTACATCTTTTGCCATCTATCAATCTATCTGTATGTCTGTCTGTCTATCCATCTATCTACTTATTTTCCACCAAAATTTGAAAAAAATTTCTTTCCAAATCAGACAATGTGATTTTCAGGATTTGGTTTCTCATTTTGTCTCATAATTGAGGTCTACCTATGATGTCAATTACAGACCTCTCTCATCTTTTTAAGTGGGAGAACTTGCACAATTGGTGGTTGACTAAATACTTTTTTTCCCCACTGTATCTATTTATCTTATCTATGTATTATCTATGTATTATCTCATATCTATCTATTCATATATCTATCTATTCATCTATATATCAATCTTATATATGTATTATCTATCTTATCTATGTATTATCTATCTATCTATATTATTTATGTATTATCTATCTACCATCTATCTACAGTATCCATCTATCTATCTATCTATCTATCTATCTATCTATCTATCTATAATCTGTCTATAGTTCTGATATCTTTATGTCTTTCTTTCTAGATATTCCATGGGACTACGAGCAATGAATCATCAATGTTCTTGCTGCTCAGAGCTGGAAGTCCAGGACAAGACTGTCCAACTGTTGTGTAACGATGGAACTTACAAAAGCTATACATACACTGACGTGGTCAGTTGTGGATGTGTCGGAGCATTTTGCAACCCATCCGTGTAATAATCATAAATTCACTCTAAGACAACTGAAAAGCTAAAGCAACATGAAATGTATAACTGTAACCTGTCTGTGTAACTAGATAATTGTGGCTTTCACTAAATATTTATCTTCTGGTTTATGTCATAGATACTTGGTGTAATTTGTAGTATTAGACTATAGTTTAGAATAGCCTTGAGTTATTACAAAAATAAAAGTGTATGGTCAGAATGATAACCCAACTTTATCAGCAGTATAATTTTTAGACAATGTTTTCCATAGAAAATGACTCTTGTAGACATTGCAATAACCACTGGTATGTTAATGAGAATAAATATTTTGGGAGAGTCACCAAATGTTGTTACTTTTTAATTGTTATTAGAAGGAGTAATAAACTTCAGAGTTAAAAGCATTTAACTACGTGACTCATTTATTGTACTGATACTGATAGATTAAAGGCGTATAATGGGATTTGAGGTGATGGCCTGGTTCACAAAACAAAAAACAACCCTTTTTACATACCCTATGCTTTGAAGGATAATGAACATCTATGCCTTAAAATGAAATCACTTTGAATTTCAGTGGAGAATATGTAATACTACATTTCCCCAGTGGGGGCGAAGCAGTGAAAATAAACATTTGCTTCTGGTTCTCTAAGGCATTATAGCTAATTGTTTGATGTCCCTGCAATTGGAAACGGTGTGATCAGCCTATTGTCTGGTACAATCCAAAATAGAGACTGTCCAAAGTGAACAATTCCTTCAGCAAAAGAGAACATTTTATACATTTCAACAAATATATACACATATTAACCCAGCCTAAGTAGTACATTTTCTTTAACCGGATATTAAAATGGATCCTTGAACTATGGTAAAAAATATTCAGTTTACTAATTATTAGTGTTGGGCGGGCACTAAAATGCTCGGGTACTCGTTGCTCGGGTCGAGCACATTGGAATACTCGGGTGCTCGAACCGAGCAACGAGCACAATGTAAGTCTATGGGAAACTCGAGCATTTTTCAGGCGGCTTCCCCCGGCGGTCTGCAGAGGGCCTAAAAATTGCCCAAATCGATGGGAACAGTGCTCAAATTACATGGGAACAGTATGGGGAAGACCCCTGGAAGCATCTCTGACTCCCAGATCACTGCTGTCAGCAACGTGGTCAGAGTATTACACCACTTTTACGGACTCACAATAAAACATACAAAAACGAAAAGAAATGGATTTTCCTGGGAAATATGTTAAGGAACATCCTTTATAGGGTAATGACTTGTATATAAGGCAAAATAAATAACCAAAAAAAAATACTCCTCCACACCTTGGGCTATGTTCACACATAGCGTTTTTGATGCGTTTTTGCACTTTTGCATTGCTTTCAACCAAGACAAATGCATTCACTGGGAAATGTAATTTTAACATTTTACAACCTTATCTGGCCATGTGGTGTATGACACATCATCAGACACATGCATACAGTGCTGAAAAGACATGGGAACAGCATGGGGAAGACCTCTGGAAGCATCTCTGACTCCCAGGTCACTGCCTAAAAGTGTACCCATCATAAGTGATCCTTGGCACATGCGAAGATGCCTCCCGCCATGCACCTATCATTGCAGACTTGCAACAATCACCCTCCACGTCCTTGTCCCAGTGCAGCGTTCAGTTGTCCCTACCCCATTCCTTGGAATGCAAGCGCAAGTATGCAGCCAGCCACCCACCAACCCACAGGCTGCAATACTATACTGCCAAATTTTGGACAGCTACTTGCACTTGAAATGTGGCCTTTTAGGCTTGTGGAGGCGGAAGCTGTCCACAATCTTATGGTGGCGGCGACCAGGTATCCATATTCGGTCCTCAGCCGCCACTATTTGTCCCGGTGCTGTCTCCGCCTTCCACAAGCATGGGTCCTAGAACATTTCCTGTGCCCTCCCCAGTGCACTTACTGAGAAGGACCACCTAACCACAAACACATGGACAAGTGAATGTGGCCAGGAACGGTAAGGAGCCAGTCCACAGCTTTTTTTGCTGAGAGTTGTATTTCACCACAGTCATATTCTTTAGCTCGGTGAAAGGACTGGCAAAGAGGGAAACCGTATCGACTCTAGGTGTCATTTCTCCCAGGAAGTCCTCTAAAGCAGCTTGTTGCAGAAGCAATGGCAGCCCGTCCGACATCAACTCGCACTTCTTTTTGCTGAGCTGTATTTCAGCACAGCCACATTCTTTAGCTTGGTGAAAGGACTTGGGAAAACATTTCTACCCAGCTGTCATTTCTCCCAGGAAGTCCTCTAAAGCTGCTTTCACTTGAAATGTGGAATTTTAGGCTTGTGGAGGCGGAAGTTTTTCATAACCTCATGCCGGCGGTGGCCGGGTGTCCATACTCGGTCCCCAGCCACCACTGTTTCTCCCGGTATCGTCTCCACCTTCCACAAGCACGGGTCCCACAACATTACCCGTGCCCTCCCCAGTGCACTTACTGGGAAGGACCGCCTAACCACAAACACATGGACAGGTGAATGTGGCCAGGGACGGTACGAGCCAGTTCACACCTTTTTTTGCTGAGAATTGTATTTCACCACAGCCATATTCTTTAGCTCGGTGAAAGGACTGGAATAGACGGAAACCGTATCTACTCTGGGTGTCATTTCTTCCAGGAAGTCCTCTAAAGCAGCTTGTTGCAGAAGCAATGGCAGCCCGTCCAACATCAACTTGCACTTCTCGGTGGTGATTTGACACACAAACATCTCTCTTTGCGCATTTAATTTCATGACTACAGAGTTGGGCAATGGCCTGATCTGCAATACGGTTGAGAAATAACATGCATAAGCATGGCCGATCCACATTAGAAAAACAGCCATAGAGTGTCCGGGAACCTTCCCCACACTTTTCTTAGCCAGGGCTGCTTCTCGGCAGGGTTGGACGGACCCACCAGAAAACCAGAGACTCCTCCTCCTCCTCAGTGAAAGGACTGGCATAGAGGGAAACAGTATCTACTCCGGCTGTCATTTCTTTGTCACCAGGTTCCGCCCATTGTCACACACGACCATGCCTGGCTGTATGTTCAGCGGTGAGAGCCACAGATCAAGCTGTTGTGTTACAGTTTTCAATAACTCTGCAGCGCTGGGTGGTTTGTCACCTAAGCATTAAGCAGGTTATCTTCAGCACAGCCTGTTGCCGCTTGGCCAAGGCAGGGCTGCAGTGCTTTCAGCTTGTTACTGATGTGGTCATTTCGGAGATGGAGGAGGAGGTGCAGGAGCTGAACAATGTGATTACATAGAGGTTACAATGGCGACTCTGTTTTTATACTAAAAAAAGATCCTACTGTTTTTTTTTTTTTCGTTATTTTTTAAGGCAAATGCATTCACCGGAAAATGTCATTTTAACATTTTACAACCTTATCTGGCAATGTGGTGTGTGACACATCATCAGACACATCCTTTTTTATTTATGATGGAGGGACTCTGAAAGTCATAAAGCCTATTTTTACAGGGACATCAGACGACCCTTACTATTCTTAAAAGGCCAGCAGTCGGTCGTAGCTATTGTTAGAGAGCCATCAGCCGGCTATGCTTTGTTGTTCCCATTATTAGCAAGTGGGTCTCCTATACAATTATTGCATATCCAGTGACTGCAAGGGCTGCCAAAAATTTGGATGCAACCCAATACCCCTTTGAAGAGACATGGAGGAGGGTCTCAGTAAAAACAATATTCCCATTATAAAGGAGCCGGTCTCCTATAGTGGTAATGCCCATGCTGTGACTGCAAGGGCTGCCAAAATTTGGGAAAAACCCCTCTAAGAATTTAAAGACACATAGAGCAGGGCCACGTTAACAAGGTACGACATGTTCCCATTAGAAAGGAGAGGGTCTGCTATACAGTTATAGGGTATGCAGTGAGTCCAACGGCTGACCAATTTTAGGAAAAACCCCACTAAGAATTTAAAGACACACAGAGCAGGGCCACAGTAACAAGGTACGACAAGTTCCCATTAGAAAGGAGAGGGTCTGCTATACAGTTATAGGTTATGCAGTGAGTCCAACGGCTGACCAATTTTAGGAAAAACCCCACTAAGAATTTAAAGAAACAAGAAGCAGGGCCACGGTAACAAGGTACGACATGTTCCCATTAGAAAGGAGAGGGTCTGCTATACAGTTATAGGGTATGCAGTGAGTCCAACGGCTGACCAATTTTAGGAAAAACCCCACTAAGAATTTAAAGAAACAAGAAGCAGGGCCACAGTAACAAGGTACGACATGTTCCCACTAGAAAGGAGAGGGTCTGCTATACAGTTATAGGGTATGCAGTGAGTCCAACGGCTAACCAATTTTTGGAAAAACACCACTAAGGATTTATATTCAAATATTTTTTTATTCAATTTTCAAGTAGAATGAAAAAAAAAATAGATTTCATACAAACAGTACATATATAGTGAAATAGAGGTACACAAGTAAACAAGGTGAATACTGTCGTAAACCTGAAATTATTCGGTTGGTGATATGATTCATAGCTTTAGATATGTAAGCTGTATCTTATAGGTGCATTTTATAGATGGGTAACTTGGTTGATTCGTTCATAACATAAGTTGCCAAGGTATACAACGATAACTATTTACATATTTGGAAGTACACAGAAATGTTTCAGGAAAACAAGGGGAAGGTGTAACGGGTCTGGGAGGTGGAACCAATGAGCAACGATACAAAGGGGCAGTTCTTGTAAGGAAGCGGGTGGCTCCCAGGGTAGGCGGGCAGGTAGTCACGGCAAGTGACGGGGACAGTCTCTGGGTAGAAGGGCAGGAGGTCACGGCAAGTGACGGGGACAGTCTCTGGGTAGAAGGGCAGGAGGTCACGGCAAGTGACGGGGACAGTCTCTTGACAGGCGGGTGGTCACGACAAGTGACGGCTAAGCCTCCAGATAGGCTAGCAGGCGGGTAGCAGGTGGACGCTCCCAGGTGAGCGGGCAAGAGTCTCTGGACAGGCAGGTGGTCACAGCAAGTGACGGCTAAGCCTCCAGATAGGCTAGCTGGCAGGTAGCAGGTGGACGCTCCCAGGTGAGCGGGCAAGAGTCTCTGGACAGGCATGTGGTCACAGCAAGTGACGGCTGAGCCTCCAGATAGACTAGCAGGCAGGTAGCAGGTGGACGCTCCCAGGTGAGCGGGTAAGAGTCTCTGGACAGGCAGGTGGTCACAGCACGTGACGGCAGAGCCTCCAGGTAGGCTAGCAGGCAGGTAGCAGATGAGCGCTCCCAGGTGAGCGGGCAATCAGATCCATAGACAGACTGGCAGGGCTGGTAGGCAGACTGTCGGACCGCAGGAATGTAAGCAGATAGACAAGTATCAGGCAGGTATCAAGCAGGAATCTGGCAGGTAACTGGCAGGTAACTGGCAGGTATCTGGTAACGGGACCTGAGGGCTGAAGCAGAGTGATAGGCTATGCAACAACATTGCTCGGGCACCTCCATTTAGGAGGAGGTGCCTTATATATGGTGAGGTCCTCCGGGCATTGGCCGGGGACTCCTTAGGACGGCGCGCGCGGCCCCTTTAAGAGAGGGGGAGCGCGCGCGCCCTAAGCACAGTGGCCGGGAAGCAGCGCGCGCTGCCAGCAGAGCGGGAGGAAGACGCCGGGCACGGAGCGGAGAGGTGAGGGGAACAGCGTCCCTGCCTAGCAGGAGGCAGGGACGCCAACGCTACAGTACCCCCCCTTTAGGCCCCCCCTTTTTTAGGCCAGACAGAAATTTATCAAGGATGAGAGGGGCATGGATGTTCTCCCGGGGCTCCCAAGTTCTCTCCTCAGGACCAAACCCCTTCCAATCCACTAGAAAAAAGGTCTTTCCTCTTACCCTTTTGGTGGCCAGAATGTTCTCTACCTCAAACTCGTTTTCAGCGGAAACCGGAGCAGGGGGCGTACCTGTAGACTTGGAAAAAGAGTTAAGTACCACGGGTTTGAGGAGAGATACATGGAAGGAGTTTGGGATCCGCAAGTTGGCCGGGAGTTTCAATTTATAGGCCACTGGGTTGATTTGTTTGATGACTTCCAGTGGGCCGATGAACCGAGGCCCTAACTTGTAGGAAGGAATCTTGAGCCGGACATACTTGGACGAGAGCCAGACTTTATCTCCAGGACGGAATTGTGGAGGATCCAGGCGTTATTTGTCAGCGTGTTTTTTCATCCGCTCGGACGACTGAAGGAGTGCGGATCGGGTACTCTCCCAAATGGAGGAGAATTCGCTAACGAGAGATTCCGCAGCCGGATTGTCCACCGAGGTGGAGACGGGAAATGGGATCCGAGGATGCTGACCGAAGACTACAAAAAACGGGGATCTGGAGGAAGATTCGCTCTCGTGATTATTGTAAGAGAACTCGGCCCATGGTAGGAGATCCACCCAGTCCGAATGGTGGGCATTAACGAAGTGCCGGAGGTAACTGGTCAGGATCTGATTGATCCGCTCCACTTGACCATTGGACTGTGGGTGGTAAGCGGAGGAGAAGTCCAGGGTGACGCCAAGCAGCTTACATGTGGCTCTCCAGAAGCGTGAGGTGAACTGAACCCCACGATCCGACACGATGTGGAGGGGCAGGCCATGGAGACGGAAGATGTGGCGGATAAAGTCTTTAGCCAGCTCGGGTGCAGACGGGAGGCCCGGCAGGGGAATAAAGTGAGCCATCTTGGAAAAGCAGGCAGCGACCACCCAAATGACCGTACACCCGGCAGAGACAGGGAGATCCGTTATAAAGTCCATAGCTATATGCTGCCACGGGGCAGCAGGTACTGGAAGAGGAAGGAGGCGACCGGCTGGCAGATGTCTCGGAACCTTGTTGCGGGCGCAGGACACACAGGCTGAAACAAAGTCTATTACGTCCTTGTGCAGGGTAGGCCACCAGTAATGCCGGGTAATAAGCTGGAGGGTCTTTTTCTGACCGGCGTGGCCAGCTAGCTTAGATGAGTGACCCCAGTGTAGGACCTTCTTCCGATCAGGTACTGTTACGAACGTCTTTCCGGGAGGGAGACGATTTAGATTCACGGGGGCCACCTGCATTACTCTGGCGGGATCAATTATGTGCTTAGGCTTCTCCTCTAGATCAGACACCAGGAAGGATCGGGACAAGGCGTCAGCTTTGATGTTTTTGTCTGCCGGGCAAAAATGAAGAACGAAATCAAAGCGGGCAAAAAACAAGGACCACTGGGCTTGGCGCAGGTTAAGTCTCTGGGCGCTTTGGAGGTAAGCCAAGTTCTTGTGGTCCATGTAAATAATTACCGGGTGAAGAGCCCCCTCGAGCAGGTAACGCCACTCCTCCAGTGCCAGCTTAATGGCCAATAACTCTCGGTCTCCTATAGAATAATTGCGCTCAGAAGGGGAGAAGAGTTTGGAGAAGAAGCCGCAAGTTACCATTCTTCCGGAAGACGACTTTTGGGTAAGTACCGCTCCGGCTCCAGAGGAGGAGGCGTCCACTTCCAGGAAGAATTGTTTGTTGCCGTCCGGACGATGCAGCACTGGGGCAGAAGAGAAAGCCTGTTTTAAGGAAAGAAAGGCTTCCTCAGCTTCGGGCGGCCATTCTCTGGGATTAGTGCCCTTACGGGTGAGCGCAGAGATTGGGGCAGTCCGGGAAGAGAAGTGCGGTATGAAGAGGCGGTAGTAGTTGGCGAAGCCCAGGAACCGCTGAATAGCCTTCAACCCCTCTGGTCGGGGCCACTTCTGGATGGCAGACAGTTTCTCAGGATCCATTCGTAGGCCGGTCTGAGAGATTATGTAGCCCAAAAACGGAAGCGAGGTCTGCTCAAAGAGGCACTTCTCATATTTAGCGTAGAGATGGTTCTGCCTGAGCCTGAGCAGGACCTGACAAACATCCCTCCGGTGAGTGAGAAGATCCGGAGAGAAGACCAAGATGTCGTCCAGGTACACCACTACGCAGGAGTAGAGAAGGTCCCGGAAGATGTCATTGACCAACTCTTGAAAGACGGCGGGAGCGTTACAGAGACCGAAGGGCATTACCAGGTATTCATAGTGGCCGTCCCGGGTGTTGAATGCCGTCTTCCATTCATCCCCCTGACGGATACGGACCAGGTTATACGCCCCACGGAGGTCCAGCTTGGTGAAGATTCTAGCCCCCCTCAGACGGTCAAATAATTCCGAAATGAGCGGAAGGGGGTATTTATTCTTCACCGTGATCTGGTTAAGGCCTCTATAGTCTATACAGGGACGGATTGAGCCGTCCTTCTTTTTGACGAAGAAGAAGCCTGCTCCCGCCGGGGAGGTCGATTTCCGGATAAATCCCCGGGCCAGATTCTCCTCAATATATTCAGACATGGACCGGGTCTCAGCAGCGGACAAAGGGTAAATACGCCCACGGGGAGGAGTAGCGCCGGGTATCAGGTCGATAGGGCAGTCGTATGGTCTATGAGGGGGTAATGTCTCTGCCTCCTTTTTATTAAAGACGTCCGCATAAGACCAATAGGGAACCGGAAGACCAGGTAGATTGGCTGGGGTAGGAGAAGGACGGACAGGATGGACGGGAACTAAACAAGTCTTATGGCAGTCCTGTCCCCAGCGAAGGACTTCTCCGGTCTGCCAATCAAGCACGGGTGCATGTTTCTGAAGCCAAGGTAGGCCTAGCAAGAGGGCGTGAGAGAGTCCAGGCAGAACATGAAAGAAGAGGCTCTCTGAGTGCAGCATTCCCACCTGAAGGGTTATAGATTCGGTGATGAGTTGGATGAGATGTGGTAAGAGGCCCCCATCTACGGCAGCAACAGATAAGGGTACAGCTAGAGGTTTGGTGGGAATGCGGTATTTCTCTACCAGGGACTGAGAAATGAGATTTCCGGCAGCTCCAGAATCAAGTTGGGCTAGTTCAAAATAATGGTTCTCCCCGCAGATGATAGAGACCGACAGCAACAGAGATGGAGAAGGTTTACTCTTATCTAGGACGACCTGTCTGAGCGATCTTAGACACAGGCGTTTCCCGACCTCTCCGGGCAGGAACGGATCCGGTGCTCCTCACTGCCACAGTAGAAGCAGCTCCCCTCGGCTCGGCGTAACTCTTGACGGGTCTTGACCATCTTGGTCTGGTCGACCTGCATAGGCTCGGGTGAGTGCGCCTGGGGAGTAACGGGAGAAGTGACGGGTTTCTGGAAGGTAGGGGCTAGACGTGGAAACCTCCTCTCACGGGTGACCTCTTTGCCGCGCTCCTGGAAGCGGATGTCAATCCGGGTGGCAAGAGTTATTAAGTCGTCGAGAGTGGTAGGAATGTCCCGACCGGCGAGTTCATCTTTAATACGGCCGGACAGACCCTCCCAAAAGACAGACACCAGGGCGTCGTTATCCCAGGCAAGCTCCGAAGCAAGGGTACGGAACCGTATGGCATATTGGCCCACGGTGAGATTTCCTTGACGGAGGCGTAGCAGAGATGATGCGGATGAGGTCTTCGGTCCTGGTTCGTCGAAGACTTTCCGGAAAGCCGTGAGAAAGGCTGGGAGGTTGGACACCAGGGGGTCTCCTCTCTCCCATAGAGGATTTAGCCAAGCCAGTGCCTCTCCCGTGAGATGGGACATGATGAAGGCTACTTTGGCTCGGTCGGTGGAAAACTGGTGTGCCAACAGTTCGAAGTGCAGAGTGCACTGGTTAATGAAGCCCCGTGCCTGGCTGGGATCTCCGCCAAAACGAGGAGGAGCGGAGAGGCGGGGACCGGGAAGAGATGCCATGGTGTTGATGGGCTGCGGCGGTGCCGGGGTAGTAAGTGTGCATGTGGAGGCAGCTCCCGAAGAGGTAGACAATGTGTCCAGGCGGGAGTTAACACTACGCAGATGACTCAGGATGGACTCCTGTTGGGACCTCTGACGGGAAAGTTCATGACACAAGTCCGAGAGCGAGGGAGCTTGGGTGCCACCGGGTTCCATGGCCCGAGCAAACTGTAACAGGTCTGGGAGGTGGAACCTCTGAGCAACGATACAAAGGGGCAGTCCTTGTAAGGAAGCAGGTGGCTCCCAGGGTAGGCGGGCAGGTAGTCACGGCAAGTGACGGGGACAGTCTCTGGGTAGAAGGGCAGGAGGACACGGCAAGTGACGGGGACAGTCTCTGGGTAGAAGGGCAGGAGGTCACGGCAAGTGACGGGGACAGTCTCTTGACAGGCGGGTGGTCACGGCAAGTGACGGCTAAGCCTCCAGATAGGCTAGCAGGCGGGTAGCAGGTGGACGCTCCCAGGTGAGCGGGCAAGAGTCTCTGGACAGGCAGGTGGTCACAGCAAGTGATGGCTGAGCCTCCAGGTAGACTAGCAGGCAGGTAGCAGGTGGACGTTCCCAGGTGAGCGGGTAAGAGTCTCTGGACAGGCAGGTGGTCACAGCACGTGACGGCAGAGCCTCCAGGTAGGCTAGCAGGCAGGTAGCAGGCGGACGCTCCCAGGTGAGCGGGTAAGAGTCTCTGGACAGGCAGGTGGTCACAGCACGTGACGGCAGAGCCTCCAGGTAGGCTAGCAGGCAGGTAGCAGATGAGCGCTCCCAGGTGAGCGGGCAATCAGATCCATAGACAGACTGGCAGGGCTGGTAGGCAGACTGTCGGACCGCAGGAATGTAAGCAGATAAACAAGTATCAGGCAGGTATCAAGCAGGAATCTGGCAGGTAACTGGCAGGTAACTGGCAGGTATCTGGTAACGGGACCTGAGGGCTGAAGCAGAGTGATAGGCTATGCAACTACATTGCTCGGGCACCTCCATTTTGGAGGAGATGCCTTATATATGGTGAGGTCCTCCGGCCATTGGCCGGGGACTCCTTAGGACGGCGCGCGCGGCCCCTTTAAGAGAGGGGGAGCGCGCGCGCCCTAAGCACAGTGGCCGGGAAGCAGCGCGCGCTGCCAGCAGAGCGGGAGGAAGACGCCGGGCACGGAGCGGAGAGGTGAGGGGAACAGCGTCCCTGCCTAGCAGGAGGCAGGGACGCCGCCGCTACAGAAGGGAAAATTGGATGGTGATATTAAGACACGATATGCCCGCTATGACTATCCTGTAAGTTAGATACAATTAGATGAATGAGGATGATGAGTCGAGTTAGATTGAGAAGACTAATATAGTCTTAAACAATGCTAAGGTCTCTGCGGTGAATGTTTTGGAATCATAATAGAGTTCCAATCCTGCCATTTTCTGAAGTATTTTTTTAAAAGATTGTTTCTAAGGGCGTATGTATATTCATACGTGTTGTGGCATGCTAATTTTTCTATAGTTTTTTCCACAGTTGGGGGAAGAGGGTCTTTCCAAAGGGAGGCAATATTGCTTTTTGCTGTAAGGAGTATATGAGTGATAGGTCTGTATCTGCATGGGAGGGTTTCAAGGCCCAAAAGGAGGAGCACCATTTCTGGTGAAAGATGTATGTTTAAACCTGTGATGTTGTTAATTAAGGATTCAATTCCAGACCAGTATGATTTGAGAGCTTTACAGCTCCAAAAGATGTGAGTCAGACTGCCAGTAGCATTACAATTCCTCCAGCAAAGGAGGGAGTTAGTTTTCTGAATTTTATGAAGTTTAAGAGGAGTAAAATACCAGCGTGTGTAGATCTTGTAGTGGTTTTCTACAAGGGATGAGCAGGGAATGTCAGTATAGATAGATTCGAAGACTTTGTGCAGAAGATCGGTCGTTATTTCTATACTTAGTTCTTTTTTCCATTCTTCTATATTTGTTGTATGTGGAAAGTGAGCGTCTTGGTTGAAGTTCTGATATATGTGACCAGTTTTCCAGAAAAGTGGAATTTGTGGGTATTTGAACATCTGAGCTAGATTTTGAGGGAGAAAAAAGTTTAGGTTGTGAGAGTTAAGGATGTTTTGAATCTTCTTCCATGTCTTTTCTTCTAGAATGTTGAGTTTGAATTTATCTCTAAGAGATTGAAAAGGTATGAGTTGTTTCTTGTCATCCATTATATCTGAGATAAATTTAATGCCTAACTTCTTTCATGAATCTAGTTTGATTCTTGAGGATAACAGTTCAAGAATATCTACAACTATCCAGGTTGGAGAAACCGTGGGGTAGCTTTTGTGAGATAGTTTTAGTAGTAATCTCCAAGAGAGAATTGCAGATATAACTGTGATTTCTTCTGGAAGTCTCTTAGTTTTGTCGCATAAGTAGGAGAGGGTGATTAGGCTAAGTTTGCCACTGGGTTTCAAAGGTTCTTCTAGAGCTATCCAGGTCGGCTTTTCTTTTTCTGCCCACCAATTCTGGCTAAGTTTGACTAAGGTGGCGTGGTGGTAGGCAGTTAAGTTGGGCAAGGCGAGTCCACCTCTTTTTTTGTTCTTTTCTAGGACAGACCTAGCTACCCTAGGTTCTTTTTAGCCCAGGTAAAGGTGACCAGCTGTGTATGAAATTTTTGTAGCCACTTCTTCGGGATTAATAAAGGGATAGATCTAAAGATGTATAGGAGTTTTGGTAAAAGGCTCATTTTATAGGCATTAATTTTGCCAAGCCAGGAGACTTCTAGTTTAGCTATATGCATAATGTCGATCTGTATGGTTTTGTAAATATCATTTAAATTTGTGTCTATGATTGATGTTAATGGTTTGGTGAGTTTTATTCCAAGATAGCTGATGTTATTATTTCCCCAGGACAGTTCAAACTCCATTTTAAGACTTTCCAAGATTTGTGGATCAAGGTTTAGGTGGAGGACTTGGGTTTTAGTCAAATTTATTTTGTAATATGAAATTTTGGAGAAGTGTTTAATTGTGCTCAGTAGATTTCTAATTGAGTTAAGTGGGTTTGAGAGAGTTATCTGCGAACAATGAAATTTTGTATTGTCTCTGATGTATCTGGATACTACTTATTAGGGGATTTGCTCGAATTTTCTCAGCCAGAGGTTCTATATAGAAATCGAAAAGGGTGGGAGAAAGGGGACAACCTTGCCTCGTGCCATTGGTAAGTGCAATTCCATCTGACAGAACATTGTTGGTCAGAATTTTTGATGAGGGGCAAGAATAGAGAGATGTGATAGCATTTAAGATGTTTCCCTCAAATCCAAATTTTTTTTAGAGTTTGAAAGAGGAAGCCCCAGTGGACTCTGTCGAATGCTTTTTCTGCATCAACAGCGACTACCAGGGCGGGAGTTTTAGTTTTTTCAATATAGGATAGCAGATTAATGGCACATCTATTAGCATCAGACGTTCCCCTTCCAGGGATGAATCCCACTTGATCTTTTTGAAGAAGCCTAGGGGAGATTTTTTGAAGTCTTGAGGTAATAGTTTTGGCGATGATTTTTAGGTCTGTATTTAGAAGTGAGATAGGGCGGTAGTTGCTGACATTCTTGGTGTCACCCTTGTTTTTGGATATCACCGTGATTATTGCTTCCTGCATTTCTGCTGGGAAGGCATCTTGGCATGTAGTGGAGGAGTTGATAAGTTTAGTAAGGATGGGAGCAAGAGAGTTTTTAAAGTTTAGGTAATATTCGTTCTGTAGGCCATCTGGGCCGGGAGATTTGCATTTGGCTAATAAATTGATTGTCGCCAAATTTCTGTTTCAGTAAAGGGGGAATTGAGAAAGCTCAAGTATTCTTTTGAAAGAGAGGGGAGTTGGATAGAGTCTAGGAATTTGTCTATGTCAGACTTTGAGGGAGAGATTTCTGTTGGGTCTTCTTTCAGATTATAGAGCTTTCTATAGCAACTGGCAAAAACATATGAGATGTCTTTCAGGTTTTTATGTATTGAGTTTTGCTTATCTTTGATTTTGAGGATTCTAGCTTTGTGTCTATGAATCTTAATTTTGTTGGCAAAGAGTTTAGATGGTTTGTCCATGCAGTTTTGAAATTGCTTTTGATAGTACGGATGGATTTGTCATATTCAGATGTTAGCAGATTCTTTAGTTGAACTTGGAGTTGAAGGATTTCTGTGTGTGTTTTATCATTAGGGGACATTTCTAGTTGGATCTCTAAGTTTTTCAGTTTTTTAATAATGTTTTCAGAATTTTTAATGTTGTTGCGTTTTAGTCTAGAGTTGAGTTGAATTAGGTGGCCTCTTATTACCGCTTTATGAGCGGCCCAGAGGGTTGAAATTGCGATGTTTTCTAAATCATTCTCCTGAAAATAAAGATTTATAGAATTTTGCATTGCTTCTCTATATTGTGCGTGGTGGAATAGGTAAGAATTTGCACGCCAGAGCTTTTTTACAGAGTGGGTGGGGCCATGGGTGACTTCGAAAATGATCGGAGAGTGGTCAGACCACGACCTGGAAAGGATATTAACAGATTTAATGTTTTGAAGTGTACGGATATCAGTTAAGAGTAGGTCTATTCGGGCAAATGATTTATGGGTGTCAGAGTAGTGGGTGTACTCAATTGAGGAAGAATTAATGCAGCGAAAGGCGTCAAAAAGTTCCTCTCTATTTAACCAGGGATCGAGTGAAGTGTTTAAATTCCTAGATTTGTTGGAAGAATCCAAGGAAGGGTTAGGTACTGCATTAAAGTCTCCGAATATGAGTAACTGTCATTTTTGTGATTCATGTATAATTTTGATTAGTCTTTTTAGGAAAGTAATTTGTCCTTTGTTAGGGGCATACACGTTGACTAGGGTATAGCATGTATAATTTATTTTGCAGATTATAATTAGAAAGCGGCCATCTTCATCTTTAATTAAGTTGATTTTTTCAAATTTAACAGTGTCTTTGACAATGATAGCTACCCCTGCCCTTTTCTTTTTATTAGAAGATAAAAAAATATTTGGGTAGGTTTTGTTCGTTAATTTAGGTGGATTATCAATTGAAAACTTAGTTTACTGTATGCCTGCAATGTCAATATTTAATTTTGTAAGTTCTTTCCATATTAGGAATCGTTTCTGGGGTGAATTTAGACCTTTAACGTTGTAGGATAAGAATTTGTTAGCCATAGTCTGAGTCAGGTGCTTGGGTAGCAATGTGGAATTTTTGGCAAGATAGAGTGCATAGGGGTAAAATTTTGAGATAGTAATTCTGTGACTTCCATTTTCAAGAGGGGTTAACAGTAAATGAAAGGTGAATGAACAACCGGGTTCAGAGGCACTCGTAAATTTTAAGGGACTCATAGGTTACTAAAGAACTGGTAGAGCGGAAGGGTCAAAGCAAATGTAAAACTTCCAAGGACACTAAAGTTTTAGCCTTTGTGCCTAGGCTGGACCTTAGTTAGAGAGAAATGGGTTAAGTGCTTAGGTGAGATATGAAGCTTCATGTATTGGATATATGGAGATCCTTAAGAGTTTTTAATCCCGCTGCTGTCTCGTCAATTGTAATCATCTTTTGTTTAAAGGAGAAGATGACATTAGTGGTTGGTCGTCCCCATCTGTACGGAATTTTTTTCTCTTGGAGGATATCAGTGATTGGCTTCAGTGCCTTGCGTCTAGTCATAGTCTCTTTTGATATGTCTGTGAAGATTTTAATTTTCTCGAATAGAGAGGGCAATGTTTTATTGATCCTTAAGAAGTTGGTGATCTCGTCCCTCATCTGATAAAATGAAAATTTTACTATGACATCTCTTGGGATATCATTGGGTAGATGGGGTGGCTTGGGTAGTCTATGTGCTCTTTCTAGTGAATATTGGATATCCGATAAGGTGGGAATTGTTGTTTTAATCAGGTATTTCATGAAGGACATGAGTTCGGGGTTTTTGACCTTTTCCGGAATTCCTCTAAATTTGAGGTTGTTGCGGCCGTCTCGATCCTCTCTATCCGCTAGTTTATCTTTCAGAAACTTTATTTCTTCTCTCATCTGGTCTTGTCCTTTTTTGAATTCTTTACTTTCCTTCTTCAGGTCGAGTACTGCTTTCTCATTGTTTTCTATTCTGGAGACAACTGTCGCTAGTGAGTATCGCATGTCATCAAACTGTTCTGTGATGTCTTACTTTAGGCTATGTGCCCACGTTGCGGACCTGAAGCATATTTTTTACGCTTCTCCCTGGCGGGAAAATCGCATGCGGATATTACATGCGGTTTTCCCGCCAGGTAGAAGCGTTTGTGAGGCGTCTTTGCATGCATTTCCGCATGCGGGTTATCAAGCACTTCTCCAAGCATCACTTGGAAAAGTGCTTGACAACTTGTTCAGAATGGTAAAAAATAAAAAAATAAACTTTATACTCACCTTCTGATGCATTCTCTGCCCCGTCCGGAGTCTTGAGCGGCTCACGCTGTTGTGTGCAGGACCTGCGGTGACGTCATTGAGTCATGTGGTGGGTCACATGACTCAATGACGTGGCAGGTCCTTCAGACAACAGCGCGACGGAGGGAAAACATCAGAAGATAAGTATAAACTTTATTTTATTCTTTTTTTTACAGGTTCTTTGGTACCCAGGTCTGGAGGAGAGTCTCCTCTCCTCCAGACTTGGGTACCATCCGCACATTGATTCCGCAGCGCTTCCGCAAAATTAATGAACATGCTGCGGATTTTTGACTGCAGCATATACGCTGCGGAAAAATCCGCAGCATGGGCATTGACATTGCGGAATGCCATTGGGGACCATGGGGTGCGGATCTACATGCGTTTTTCAAGCGTTTACGCTGCGGAAATTCCGCAGCATATACGCTTGAAAAACGCTACGTGGGCACACAGCCTTAGAGACTGCTTGAAAGCAAAGAAGAGTTTGTGAAAAAAGTCTCTATCTATAGGTTGACCCACGTTGAAGTTCAGTAAAGGGTCATCTTCAGAGTTATCCTTTCTTGATCTTCGTCGAACTGGGCTTTTGAATTTAGTGTCATCTTCAGAGTCAGCATCATCTGGAAGACTGTAATTTAGGTGAGGTTTGGTCGGTATTTCACTTTCTTTACGTTTAGTGATGAGTTGTGAATTTTTGTATGCCATCAAGTCTTCAGGGGATGATCTTTGATTTTCTGGATGAGTTTCAATGATTTCTGAGTTGCCTTCAGGTTTTAGGTCAGTGGTAGTTTGAACCGAAGAGGTTGATTTGCGTTTTTGTTGATCTTTACTTGAATCGGTTGTTTGGTCGTTATTAGCTGGTTTATTATTAAGATTGGATTTTGTTTTTGGAGCCATTTTATTTGGATTAGTGTTAGGGAGATCTTTTTAATCAGGCTCGATATTTGGAGTTTCAGATCTTGGACCGGAAGCAGTAAGAAACAGTTGAATGATTTAGAAGGAGATCAAGAGTACGTTATGTCTAGTTCTAGAAATATGTGTGTAATATTGAGTAGCTTATTACAAGGAAGTAGCATTAGATGATGGCTAGGTTGTAATATTTAAGATTTTTTGTGTGGGGAGGAGGGGAGGAAGGAGAGGTGAAGGTGGACAGTAGTAGGGAGGGTTTGTAATTGTCGTAGCTTATATATGTGAGGTTTTGGGTTTGCGCTGGGTGTCTTGGCTCTGTAGAGGTGGCAGAGCGCTCAGTAGCAGTAATAGGTACTTAACAGTACAGTTTACTTTACAATAATAGTTATTTCAGTAACAATGTAAAGAAGAGGAACGGCACATATACAAGTAGTAGTAGTAGAAGTAGGATATACAGTCAGCAGATAATACACATAAACATAAAAGTGCAAGTCAAACTTAGTAGCTGAATCAATAGTTAGTATTGTTGTCCAGAGATTTGACAGTAGCTAAAAAACACTAGTAAAGCAGACCTGTAAGAGGCAAAGTTACCACCATTAATATAATAAAGGAAGTGTTGGTCTCTTCTGTCTGCGTAGCTTGGGCAAGAAGGAGGCCCGTCAGCCTCACTTGCTAGTAGAGTCGATTTAATCTGGACGAGGGATCAGCTGCTTGATCCAACAAAAACTAAGCCTGTCTGCAGGATCCAGCACTTGTGGTCTTCAATGTTACCCGTGCTCTTGGCCAGCACTGAGGGAGTTAATTGCAGAGTCTGCTCCCTGGGAAGCTGTTTGAGCTCGCCCCTCACTTAGTTAAAATTACTGTGCTCTCCTGCTTGTGTGCTGAAGTGCTACACTGATGATATATGTGCAAAGAGCTGTCTGGAACTGATGTCTGCGAGGCTTGTGTTCGGTGGGGGTCCGCAGACCCTGATTGATTGAGGATCCTCTTCTCTTCTGTGTAACTGATCACTGGCTGAGATCCGGATCTGTGTGGCTTGTGTATGGTGGAGACTCGGAGGTCTGTTTTCTATGGAAGTTGCTGCAGGAGCTGTTGCATAGAGACCTTTGCTGACATCACCAGTGTAGACATCAGCTAGCTGCAGGACTTCTTTGTGGCTGTAGATCCCTCTGCCAGCACTTCTTGTCAAGTGTTTCTGGAGCCGGAGAAGTAGTTCCTCAATGGCGGGGGAACAAGGAATATATCAGAAGGAGATGGCAGAAATTCTCCTTCAGGTCAGCAAGGTCTTCTCCCATAAGGGAAAGATAAATAACAGATGGCACTGATCCTCCACTTCAGTCTGATTTCCTGCTGTGCTTTGTCACAATGATTTATTGATGCAGGCATTAATGTTACCGGTTGGAAACCGGAGAATGTACAGTGGGCTCACCTGGATAAGCTTCGGAGTCCTGTGCTTGTAAGAAGTTCTTTTTTGCCTCTCTTGTTAGGAGAAGAGAGGGAGACAGGGAGATGTTGCAGCCAATAATGGCATCTGTGGGTCTTGCCCCACAGCAGGCTTGAGCTTCAGAGGAGCTGTTTTGTTATGAATATCTCTCCAAGATAATTCAGAAGTGGATCAAAATGATCCCTAAGGTTTCCTAGATTGGTCAAGTAGCTTTGATAGGGTACTTTTGCCTTCAAAAAGGCAATTTCCTCAGTTGCTTGGTATACAGCACAGGAATACACAAATCTTGTGTCTCTTACATTAGGCTGCAGGCCACGCCTCCCCCACTAAGAATAAATAGATACACAGAGCAGGGCCACAGTAACAAGGTACGACATGTTCCCATTAGAAAGGAGAGGGTCTGCTATAGTGTTGAGCCACCCCCGTAGTGTTCGAGTTCGGTTCGGTTCGTCGAACACCCGTGTGTTCGCCGAACTGTTCGTCGAACACCTTCGAACACCGTTAAAACCAATGGCAGGCAAACAAAAACACATAGAAACACATAGAAAACACCTTCAAAGGTGTCCAAAAGCTGACAAACTGCTCAGAAGACATAACTAACACATGGAAAAGTGACAAGTACATATAGTCATGCGAAAATAAAAGAGGTGGAGGAGTAAAAGGAGGGGGAGACACAGATATAGGCATGTCATGCCCTTCTAAAATCCAAAAAGTGAGAAGCCGACACGGCCAGTCCGCTCCTGCCCGTGCCACCTCCGTGTCGCCGGGTTTGTGCCAGAGCCGCGGTGAACCCTGACGGCCAGCCCCCCTCTCCCAATACTGGTGCCTGTCCGCTGGTGGGTCGAGCGAGCCCCCCTGTGGTGGAGGCAGCTCTAAGCTTTTTAATTTAAATTGTCTCTCTAATTTGAATGAATACACTTTAAATCCATTTACAAGGATCTATTGGAGGGCAAGTCTCATGCCAGCAGCCGCGGTAATTCCAGCTCCAGTAGCGTCCACTAAAGCTGCTGCAGTTAAAAAGCTTTTATAAGGATCGAGCTCGGCTGTCCACCGCAAGGCATCCTACTGCCAGTCCCAGCCCCTATGCCTTGGGGTGCCTCCTGATGCTCTTCACTAAGTATCCCATGGTCCCGAAGCATTTCCTTTGAAAAAATTAAGTGTCTAAACTACAGGTGGTGCAGCTTGCTTAACAGCCGGGATAATCCGCTGACTAGCAGACACTGCTACTAGGCACAATGTATTTCCTGGGCTAGATGCAGTTAAAAATTTGTAATTAGATACTCTCGTTGGATGCTGAGAAAGCATTCCATAGAGTCTCCTGGCACGCCATATATGATTCTCTTAAAAAGCTTGGGGTAGGGGTCTAGGGGACCCTTTTATAGCCAAATCACGGCCCTGTATCGCAATACGTCACCTAGGCTGAAGATAAATGGAACTGTAGCACCCTGAGGGCTCGGTTGCTACAGACGTATTGCACCTCACCCAGAGGTGTGATATCTCACTCTCAGGTAAGGATGGAGTGTGGATCAGGACCCGACACCTGCATGCATTACACCACATTGCCGTGGGGCAGGGCGACCAATATGCCCCTGAGATGGGCACGACAGTCCCTGTCCCTGGCTGGAGTGGGGGGAGGGAACACTGAGGAAGGGGAACCCTGTAGTGCAGGAGCAGGGAGGAAGCAGTTCCTGGGTGCATTGAGAAGGGAGTATAAAAGGTGGGCACCATCTTAGTTCAGTGCAGAGAAGTCTGAGCAGAAGTGGCAGGGAGAAGGGGCTCTGCATGAGCTCTGCTCCGGAGGCGGGCCTAGTAACAGAGGCCCAGGCCTGGAAGAGGGAGAAGGAAGGAAGAGGAGCGGAGAAGGCTCCAGGAACGAGGAATGAAGGGATCCCAGGGGTGCGGACGGGCGAGTCGCCACCGCACGCCCGAATCCACCTGCGTGGAGGGGTCAGGCCAAAGGGGGAGACCGGTCCCCGAACTAGTGGAGGCAGGAAACGACCCTCAGCTAGAAACCGGAGGCTCTGACATTTTATGTGGCGCAGCCCCTCGCTACACCCGCTAGGAAGGCACCACATAGGGTCAGGGAAACTGGCGCCAAGTTTACCAAGAGGAGGCCCGAGGCAGCCGGACAGAAGTGTTGGTAAGAAAGGCCAAAGGACACACAAAGGGGGTCCTGTGAAGTGCTCCAAAGTTATCTGGGAGTTGTCTGAGCCCCTCACCTGGTGAGCACAGTACGACGTGGGCAGCCGTTACCTGCAGACGTGGTCTGGATAATAAGAACTGTGAGTAAAGGCCCTGAACTGCATCACTGACTCCGTGTCGTTACTGCTGCTGCCCTGCACCATCACCCCCATCCTCCGCATACACTGCCCTGAGGCTATACTCCTCCCGTGGGGAGTTATGCTACGCTCTGCTGCACCCACAACACCAGCCTCAGCGGTCTGCCCTGTAGCGGCGGTTCACTCTGACCGCAATCCACGGGTGGCGTAGTCGGACATTTAAACATCAAAACCACATAAATAGTTCCGCCACTGGTTTGACCGCCCTGAGCCACGGAACCGGGTCGCCGCCACGAAGACTACAACCACCAGCATCCACCAAAAAGGGTCCGGCTCTGGGTGTCCCAAGGCCCAGGGGGTGCGTCAGAACATTTTCATCACCTTTCACAATCACCAATGGGACAAGGCAGTGATGTCCTCTGTCCCCTCTCTTATACATCCTAGTGACGGAGCACCTGCTCTCATCAATTCGCCATAACCCCAATATTAGGTGGATTGAGGTGGGAGGCACCGAGTACAAGTGCTCTCTATTTGCTGATGATGTCCTAGTATATATCACTCAATCACATATATCCATCCATGCTGTTATGGCTGAAATAGATCACTTTGTTACATGGTAAAATTTTAAAATCAATGCAGCGAAGTCTGAGGCCCTCGATGTCTCCCTCCCCAAATCCATATAGGATTCCATCCAGTCCAACTTTCCCTTTGCCTGGCCCTCACAGGGTATCAAATACTTAGGAATTCCTATTCATAGAGACCTCTCCCATCTATGTTATCTTAATTTTGGGCCCTTTATTGAACAACTCCATACAGACCACGGTTGGCAAGTTAGAACTGTAAGATTCACTACGTGAACCACTGGTGTTTTGTGGAAAAGCACATGTACACTGCGTTCCAAATTATTATGCAAAAAGTGTTTAGGAGTGATAAGGGAAGAATTTGTTTGTTTGTCAGTTAAACTCATTGATGGTGATGTGTGTCAGGGCTCTTTATATCACTGTAAGCAATTGCAGACACCTGTGCTAATTAGTTTGGCAGGTGTGTCCAATGAAAGGCAAGACTACTTAAGAAGGCTCTCTCACATTATTAAGCAGCCTACATTTTCTGCCAAAATGGGAAAGAAAAAGGATGTGTCGGCTGCTGAGAAGCAACAAATTGTGGAGTGTTTAGGTCAAGGCATGACTACAATCAACATTGTGCGATGATCAGGATGAAGTGTCTTGGCAATCAAGAAGTATGTAGCTGATTCACAGTACACACGTGTGCGTGCTGATAAGGGCAAATTGAGGACTCTTTCCTACAGGCAATTACGTCAGGTTGAAAGAGCAGCGGCAAAAAAGCCTTGTCATAGCAGCAGACAAGTTTTTGAAGCTGCTTGTGCCTCCAACGTCCCCCGAACAACAAGATGCAGGGTCCTTCAGAGGTTTGCAGCTGTGCATGCTCCATCCTGTCGACCTCCTCTATCCACTTCACACAAGCAGAAACGGCTCCAGTGGGCCAAACATTACATGAAGACTGATTTCAAAACTGTTTTGTTCACGGATGAGTGCCGTGCAGCGCTCGATGGTCCAGATGGATGGAGTGGAGGATGGCTGGTTGATGGACACCCCACGCAAACATGGCTACAGCGCCAACAAGGAGGAGGTGGAGTAATGTTTTGGGCTGGAATCATGGGGAGAGAGATTGTCGGCCCCTTTAGGATCCCTGAAGGCGCTAAAGATGAACTCCATAATGTATGTGGATTTTCTCAAACAGCACTTCCTGCCATGGTTCAAGAAGAAGAACCGTGTATTTCACAGCAAGATCATTTTTCTGCATGATAATGCACCATCTCATGCTGCACATAAAACATCTGCATCTCTGGCTGATATGGGCATAAAAGGGGACAAACTTATGGTGTGACCCCCATGCTCCCTTGACCTCTACCCCATTCAGAACCTTTGGAGCATCGTTAAAAGGAGTGTCTATGATGGCGGGAGGCAGTTCACATCTAAGCAACAGCTCTGGGAGGGTATTCTGTCCTCATGCAAAACAATTGAAGCAGAAATCATCCAAAACCTGACAAATTCAATGGACGAGAGAGTTCAGAAGCTCCTTTCGAACAAGGGGTCCTATGTGAAAATGTAACATCACCTAGAATAAAGTTTTGAGTTGAAAACTGTTTGATTTCAGTTTCTAACAACCTGCTAATGCTTATAATTTCAAAAATGACCATTTTTTTGGTCTTTATTAAAATGAAAAGGTTGATCGAAAAGTTTGGGGGATCTAAGAGTGTGGCAACCCAGTAGTCATGATTACTTCGAATTCTGACAATATGAGGGTCATGCTGCAGGTAGTGCAGCAAGAAGGCACTTATGTGCCTTGCGCATCTCAGAGCCCCAAAATTATTTTCCGGGCTAGATGCAGCTAAAAATTATTTTTAATTTTAAATCTGGTGAAGCTTTAGTATAGATGGCCTAATAGGATCAGTGCTGCACACTGCTACAAAGCCCAAATTATTTTCCAGTCAAGATACAGATAAACATGATTAGTAATTTGAAAGCTTAAAACGGTTGGTAGGGTGATTTTAACCAATCATCAAGCTTTTACTCTCCCCAGGATGACACAGGGGTAGAAAAGTCGTTTCGGATCCATGATTTGTTCATCTTTATGAACGTGAGTCTGTCTACATTATCAGTGGAGAGCCGCGTGCGCTTATCTGTCAGCACACCACCAGCAGCGCTGAACACACGTTCAGACAGAACGCTGGCTACAGGGCATGACAAGATCTCCAAGGCGTAAGTGGCTAGCTCCGGCCATTTATCCAGATTGGAAGCCCAAAAAGAGCAAGGGTCCAGTGACACAGTCGTGGCTTCAATGTTTACTTGGAGATACTCCTGTACCATCGTCTCTAGGCGTTGACTATGTGTCAGACTTCTTGTCTCCTGTGGCCTTGCAAAGGATGGGCTAAAAAAGTGGTGAAATGATTCCGCAAAATTGATGTTACCAGCAGATACTGTGGTTCTGTTACGGTTTGAGTGCTGAACACTTGACGGTCCCACGGTTGGCAAGTTGGAACTGTGAGATTCACTACGTGCACCACTGGTATTTTGTGGAAAAGCACATGTAAGATTCTGCAACAGTCTCTGCTGATACTCCTGCATGCGTGCATCCCTTTCTATGGCAGGAATAATTTCTGCAAATTTACTTTTGTACCGGGGATCTAACAGTGTGGCAACCCAGTAGTCAGGATTATTTCTAATTCTCACAATTCGAGGGTCATGTTGCAGGTAGTGCAGCAAGAAGGCACTCATGTGTGTTGCGCATCCAGGAGCACCAAGTCCCTGTTGCGTTGGTGGCGAGGTAACAATCATGCTTCCTTCCTCTGTCCTCTCCCCCCAACCTCGCACAACAGAAATGTGATCAAGGTCTCCCTCATCTGATGAGTCTTCCATCAGTTCGTCCTCCACTTCTTCCTGGGCTCCTGCACCTTCCTCACTAGTTTGGCTGCTACCATGCGCCCTGGTAAAACCATCTCCCCCACCCTCACATGCCTGCCGCCTTGGTGCTGCCGACCGTCTGGACTTTGCAGATGTTAGCCCTTCCGCATACAACTCCTCCTCCTCTACTTCCTCCACCTCCTCTTGTGCCACCACCTGACTCCGAATTCTGTTTAACATGTGCTCCAGCATGTAAATCACCGGAATAGTCATGCTGATAATGGCATCGTCAGCACTAAACATCTTCGTTGCCATTTCAAAACTGTGCAGAAGGGTGCATAGGTCCCTGATCTGAGACCACTCCTCCAGCGTGATTTGCCCCACCTCTGAATCTCGTTGGCCCAGACTATACGTCAGAACGTATTGCACCAGGGCTTGTCGGTGCTGCCACAGTCGCTGCAACATGTGCAGAGTTGAATTCCACCGGGTAGGCACATCGCATTTTAGCCGGTGAAGTGGCAGGCCCAACGACTTCTGTAGAGATGTAAGTCGCTGAGCTGCGGGATGCGAACGGCGGAAGTGAGCACACAGCGACCGTGCCCTCTGCAGAAGGCCATCTAGTCTGGGATAGTGGGCTAAAAATTGCTGGACAACCAGGTTCAACACGTGAGCCATACAAGGCACGTGTGTGACATTGCCCCGGCGAAGGGCCGCACCCAGGTTTGCAGCATTGTCGCACACGGCCTTCCCTGGTTTCAGGTCCAGTGGAGACAACCATTCATGAAATTGGTTCTCCAGAGCTGACCACAACTCCTCAGCTGTGTGACTCACATTTCCCAGACATTTCAATGTAAAAACCGCCTGATGACGTTGAGCCCTACTGCCAGCATAGTAAGGAGGTGTGCAGGATCCCTTCTGCGCAGTTAGAAAGCTTGTGGCATGACCAGACAGGCTTTGGGTGCAGGTGGAAGACCGAGAGGAGGTTGAGGAGGCAGAAGCAGTGGAGGAAAAATGACATAAAGAGGATTGACGCACAACTCGTGGGGACGGCAAGACTTGGACAGCAGCCCCTTGTCCTGCTGTCACCATAGTTACCCAGTGCCCAGTCAGCGACATGTAACGCCCCTGTCCATGCCTACTCGTCCAAGTGTCTGTGGTGAAATGCACCCTGTCACACACAGAGTTTCTCAAAGAAGCGGTGATGTTATGTGCGACATGCTGGTGGAGCGCAGGCACACCTTTCTTTGAGAAGTAGTGCCGACTGGGCATCTGGTACTGGGGCACTGCGACGGACATAAGGTCTCGAAAATCCTCTGTGTCCACCAGGCGGAAAGGCAGCATTTCTGTAGCCAAGAGCTTGCAGATGGTGAAATTCAACCTCTTAGCTTTCTCATGGCTAGGAGGAAATGGTCTTTTACTTGTCCACATCTGAGGGACCGAGGGCTGGCTATTGTGCTTAGACGGGGTTGATAAGGGTGTCCCCGGCAAACTGCCGGTCTGTGAGGAAGATGCAGGCGGACATGTTAGGTTGCCTTGATCCAAAGGTGGTGCTATCGATGTTGGACAGCGCTCAACACCAGCTGGTGTTACCACCTCCAAAGAAAATGATGACCTGCCAATCACGCTGGCTGTTGCGGGTAAAGAGGTGGCAGGTCTGCGCCCCAAAACAGGTGTGACTGCTGTCCCCCCAGTCACAGAGGATGAAGAGGCCGCGGATGCACAAGATATGGCAGACGGTGGTTGGCCCGGCCGGCTAGGCCGCATTGTAGCACACTGAGCTTCCCACTGCAACTTATGCTTCATGTCCATGTGCCGGTTCATGCATGAAGTACTCAAACTATGTATTTTTTGGTCTCTACTTAGCTTTTGCTGACAAATGTTACAGATAACACGAGTTGGGTCATCTTTATCGATCTGAAAAAATGCCCAGGCTATGCAAGGCTTAGCACCCATGCGACCTGAAGAGCCACCACGACTTGTGGTGAGAGGCAGAGTTGTGTTTGAGGATGCAGTTGTTGACGTGCTTCCAGTACTACGTCTCTGTCCAGGAAGGCGCAACCTGACCTCGTCGTCACTAGCATCTTCCTCCACCTCCTCTGCTGACCTCATCTCTTGGCTGACTGTGGGTTGACAGTAAGTGGGATCTCCGACCTCATCATCATCACCCTGTGCGTTATCACACCCGTCGTCCTCAGAGCCAACCTGTTCCTGCCCTGACAAAAAACTAAAGTTGTCGCTCCAATCAGGTATTTGAGTCTTATCATCGTCTTCCTCATTGTCTCCACCAACAGGAGTTACAGTTTGGGAATGAGGGTCTACATTATGGTCAGAACCTTCTGCGTCTGGTCCTGGATCCGACTCATAAAGATTCTGGGCATCAGTGCAGATCATTTCCTCGTCTGGATTCACAGAAGCGCTGGAGTCGACCTCTGATTCCCAGGCTATAGTATGAGTAAACAGCTCTGCAGACTCAACCATCTGTTCTACCTCATACTCAGACGGGCAGCTGGAGATTTGGGAGCTGTGAGGAAGCAAGTGCGATTTGGGTGACACCTTTGAGGACTGGAGTATTTGTGATGTTGAAGTTGATGTGGAGGAGAGCCCACTTAAAGGAGCACTTGATATCCGTTGAAGCACCTGCTGTTTTTGTGCCTCATCTGGAATTTGTAGCGATTGGCGTGGCCGTAAGAAAGGGATCTTATCACATTGTCCGCTAAAAGAAGTAGACATTTTAGTTTGGCTGGAAGATGGTCTTTCTTCTGCAGATGTTACTGTTGCTTTAACACCTACCCCACGGACACAACCTTTTTTCCCCTTCCCAACACGCCTATTCCCCTTTCCACCAGCAACAGGCCTTTTTCCACTCATTTTGGTGGTTAACTAATTCACAACTCTGGAGTTGTTTGCACAAAAAAACAATGGATGGTAACCGAGCAGAGCTGAGTGGCCAAACTGTGGTATTAGGCCAAAACTATTGGCTGGGTTAGATGCAGAAAAAAATTATTTTGAATTTGCAACCTGATGGAGGTCAGTATAGATGGATTAATAGAACAAGACCCACACACAGCTAGAAGCCCAATATTTTTTCAGAGGTAGATGCAGGAAAAAAATATATTCAGTTTGCAACCTGATGGAGGTCAGTATAGATGGACTAATACAACAAGTCCCACACACAGCTAGAAGCCCAAATATTTTTTCAGAGGTACTGTAGATGCAGATAAAAATTAGTGTTAATTTGCAACCTGATGGAGGTCAGTATAGATGGACTAATAGAGAAAGTCCGACACACTACTAGAAGGCCAAATATTTTTTCAGAGGTAGATGCAGAAAAAAATATATTCAGTTTGCAACCTGATGGAGGTCAGTATAGATGGACTAATAGAGAAAGTCCGACACACTACTAGAAGGCCAAATATTTTTTCAGAGCTAGATGCAGAAAAAAATTATATTCAGTTTGCAACCTGATGGAGGTCAGTATAGATGGATTAATAGAACAAGACCCACACACAGCTAGAAGCCCAATATTTTTTCAGAGGTAGATGCAGAAAAAAATATATTCAGTTTGCAACCTGATGGAGGTCAGTATAGATGGACTAATACAACAAGTCCCACACACAGCTAGAAGCCCAATATTTTTTCAGAGGTAGATGCAGAAAAAAATATATTCAGTTTGCAACCTGATGGAGGTCAGTATAGATGGACTAATACAACAAGTCCCACACACAGCTAGAAGCCCAAATATTTTTTCAGAGGTACCGTAGATGCAGATAAAAATTAGTTTTAATTTGCAACCTGATGGAGGTCAGTATAGATGGACTAATAGAGAAAGTCCGACACACTACTAGAAGGCCAAATATTTTTTCAGAGCTAGATGCAGAAAAAAATTATATTCAGTTTGCAACCTGATGGAGGTCAGTATAGATGGACTAATAGAGAAAGTCCGACACACTACTAGAAGGCCAAATATTTTTTCAGAGCTAGATGCAGAAAAAAATTATATTCAGTTTGCAACCTGATGGAGGTCAGTATAGATGGATTAATAGAACAAGACCCACACACAGCTAGAAGCCCAATATTTTTTCAGAGGTAGATGCAGAAAAAAATATATTCAGTTTGCAACCTGATGGAGGTCAGTATAGATGGACTAATACAACAAGTCCCACACACAGCTAGAAGCCCAATATTTTTTCAGAGGTAGATGCAGAAAAAAATATATTCAGTTTGCAACCTGATGGAGGTCAGTATAGATGGACTAATACAACAAGTCCCACACACAGCTAGAAGCCCAAATATTTTTTCAGAGGTACTGTAGATGCAGATAAAAATTAGTTTTAATTTGCAACCTGATGGAGGTCAGTATAGATGGAGTAATAGAGAAAGTCCGACACACTACTAGAAGGCCAAATATTTTTTCAGAGCTAGATGCAGAAAAAAATTATATTCAGTTTGCAACCTGATGGAGGTCAGTATAGATGGATTAATAGAACAAGACCCACACACAGCTAGAAGCCCAATATTTTTTCAGAGGTAGATGCAGAAAAAAATATATTCAGTTTGCAACCTGATGGAGGTCAGTATAGATGGACTAATACATCAAGTCCCACACACAGCTAGAAGCCCAATATTTTTTCAGAGGTAGATGCAGAAAAAAATATATTCAGTTTGCAACCTGATGGAGGTCAGTATAGATGGACTAATACAACAAGTCCCACACACAGCTAGAAGCCCAAATATTTTTTCAGAGGTACTGTAGATGCAGATAAAAATTAGTTTTAATTTGCAACCTGATGGAGGTCAGTATAGATGGACTAATAGAGAAAGTCCGACACACTACTAGAAGGCCAAATATTTTTTCAGAGCTAGATGCAGAAAAAAATTATATTCAGTTTGCAACCTGATGGAGGTCAGTATAGATGGACTAATAGAGAAAGTCCGACACACTACTAGAAGGCCAAATATTTTTTCAGAGCTAGATGCAGAAAAAAATTATATTCAGTTTGCAACCTGATGGAGGTCAGTATAGATGGATTAATAGAACAAGACCCACACACAGCTAGAAGCCCAATATTTTTTCAGAGGTAGATGCAGGAAAAAAATATATTCAGTTTGCAACCTGATGGAGGTCAGTATAGATGGACTAATACAACAAGTCCAACACACAGCTAGAAGCCCAAATATTTTTTCAGAGGTACTGTAGATGCAGATAAAAATTAGTTTTAATTTGCAACCTGATGGAGGTCAGTATAGATGGACTAATAGAGAAAGTCCGACACACTACTAGAAGGCCAAATATTTTTTCAGAGCTAGATGCAGAAAAAAATTATATTCAGTTTGCAACCTGATGGAGGTCAGTATAGATGGATTAATAGAACAAGACCCACACACAGCTAGAAGCCCAATATTTTTTCAGAGGTAGATGCAGAAAAAAATATATTCAGTTTGCAACCTGATGGAGGTCAGTATAGATGGACTAATACAACAAGTCCCACACACAGCTAGAAGCCCAATATTTTTTCAGAGGTAGATGCAGAAAAAAATATATTCAGTTTGCAACCTGATGGAGGTCAGTATAGATGGACTAATACAACAAGTCCCACACACAGCTAGAAGCCCAAATATTTTTTCAGAGGTACTGTAGATGCAGATAAAAATTAGTTTTAATTTGCAACCTGATGGAGGTCAGTATAGATGGACTAATAGAGAAAGTCCGACACACTACTAGAAGGCCAAATATTTTTTCAGAGCTAGATGCAGAAAAAAATTATATTCAGTTTGCAACCTGATGGAGGTCAGTATAGATGGACTAATAGAGAAAGTCCGACACACTACTAGAAGGCCAAATATTTTTTCAGAGCTAGATGCAGAAAAAAATTATATTCAGTTTGCAACCTGATGGAGGTCAGTATAGATGGATTAATAGAACAAGACCCACACACAGCTAGAAGCCCAATATTTTTTCAGAGGTAGATGCAGAAAAAAATATATTCAGTTTGCAACCTGATGGAGGTCAGTATAGATGGACTAATACATCAAGTCCCACACACAGCTAGAAGCCCAATATTTTTTCAGAGGTAGATGCAGAAAAAAATATATTCAGTTTGCAACCTGATGGAGGTCAGTATAGATGGACTAATACAACAAGTCCCACACACAGCTAGAAGCCCAAATATTTTTTCAGAGGTACTGTAGATGCAGATAAAAATTAGTTTTAATTTGCAACCTGATGGAGGTCAGTATAGATGGACTAATAGAGAAAGTCCGACACACTACTAGAAGGCCAAATATTTTTTCAGAGCTAGATGCAGAAAAAAATTATATTCAGTTTGCAACCTGATGGAGGTCAGTATAGATGGAGTAATAGAGAAAGTTCGACACACTACTAGAAGGCCAAATATTTTTTCAGAGCTAGATGCAGAAAAAAATTATATTCAGTTTGCAACCTGATGGAGGTCAGTATAGATGGATTAATAGAACAAGACCCACACACAGCTAGAAGCCCAATATTTTTTCAGAGGTAGATGCAGGAAAAAAATATATTCAGTTTGCAACCTGATGGAGGTCAGTATAGATGGACTAATACAACAAGTCCCACACACAGCTAGAAGCCCAATATTTTTTCAGAGGTAGATGCAGAAAAAAATATATTCAGTTTGCAACCTGATGGAGGTCAGTATAGATGGACTAATACAACAAGTCCCACACACAGCTAGAAGCCCAAATATTTTTTCAGAGGTACTGTAGATGCAGATAAAAATTAGTTTTAATTTGCAACCTGATGGAGGTCAGTATAGATGGACTAATAGAGAAAGTCCGACACACTACTAGAAGGCCAAATATTTTTTCAGAGCTAGATGCAGAAAAAAATTATATTCAGTTTGCAACCTGATGGAGGTCAGTATAGATGGACTAATAGAGAAAGTCCGACACACTACTAGAAGGCCAAATATTTTTTCAGAGCTAGATGCAGAAAAAAATTATATTCAGTTTGCAACCTGATGGAGGTCAGTATAGATGGATTAATAGAACAAGACCCACACACAGCTAGAAGCCCAATATTTTTTCAGAGGTAGATGCAGGAAAAAAATATATTCAGTTTGCAACCTGATGGAGGTCAGTATAGATGGACTAATACAACAAGTCCCACACACAGGTAGAAGCCCAAATATTTTTTCAGAGGTACTGTAGATGCAGATAAAAATTAGTTTTAATTTGCAACCTGATGGAGGTCAGTATAGATGGACTAATAGAATGATGCTATGCCCAAAAGATTTTACTTCACTAGGTGCAGTAAAAAAATTGGTATTCTATACACAGGTGGTATATCTTGCAACACAGATAGGCTACTCCACTGACTAACACACTCTGCAATAGGCCAAAAAGGATTAGCTTTGCTAGATTCAGCCAAATGCTGTGAAAAAAACTTGCACAGCACTGGCACAGACCTGCCTGGCAAAAACTGATAGGAACTGATGTAACCTAGTCCTGAAAAGGACTCCAATTACAATTAGTCTTTACTCCCACAACCTATCTATTTAAGAGCACAGACCTCCCTGATAAAAGTCGTAGGAAATGCTGTAACCTAGTCCTTAAAAGGACTGCAATCACAACTATTCCCTACTCCCAAGCTATCTGTATATTTGTGCGAAAATTGGCTTGAAATTAACAAGGTATAGCGCACACAGCAACAGTGGTGCCGTCTAACATGCAGCTGCAGCAGTGAGAAAATGGTGGCGACGGGGAAAATGGCTTGGATTAGCTTTGCTAGATTCAGCCAAATGCTGTGAAAAAAACTTGCACAGCACTGGCACAGACCTGCCTGGCAAAAACTGATAGGAACTGATGTAACCTAGTCCTGAAAAGGACTCCAATTACAATTAGTCTTTACTCCCACAACCTATCTATTTAAGAGCACAGACCTCCCTGATAAAAGTCGTAGGAAATGCTGTAACCTAGTCCTTAAAAGGACTGCAATCACAACTATTCCCTACTCCCAAGCTATCTGTATATTTGTGCGAAAATTGGCTTGAAATTAACAAGGTATAGCGCACACAGCAACAGTGGTGCCGTCTAACACGCAGCTGCAGCAGTGAGAAAATGGTGGCGACGGGGAAAATGGCTTGGTCTTATAGGGCAAGGACATGTGACATACACTGCCAATGACACATGCCCTTGCTTGTGTGAAAAAAAGCACTTCGCTCCGTGTGTGCGCTGCTGATAGGCTGACAGATTGCACCTCCCCACTGCAAATGCGGGAAAGAGAAAAAAAAATGGAGATCTTCATTGTTCCTGCAGAGATCCATCCCCTGCCCCTCCCCCCACCCCGCTGTACACTCAAACTGCGTATTAACATTAATTTTCATCATTACTGAGAAAAAATCCAGTTATGATTTTGGTGCACGAACAGTTATCGAACATAACCTCGAACAGCCGAATTTTTCTCAAATTGTTCGTGTTCGCCGAACGGCTCGAACACCGCCCAAAACAGCTCGAATTTGAGATTGGCGAACAGTTCGAGTAGAACAACGCTCATCTCTAGTCTGCTATACAGTTATAGGGTATGCAGTGAGTCCAACGGCTGACCAATTTTAGGAAAAACCCCACTAAGAATTTAAAGACACACGGAGCAGGGCCACAGTAACAAGTACGACATGTTCCCATTAGAAAGGAGAGAGTCTGCTATACAGTTATAGGGTATGCAGTGAGTCCAACGGCTGACAATTTTAGGAAAAAACCCACTAAGAATTTAAAGACACACGTAGCAGGGCCACAGTAACAAGTACGAAATGTTCCCATTAGAAAGGAGAGGGTCTGCTATACAGTTATAGGGTATGCAGTGAGTCCAACGGTTGACCAATTTTAGGAAAAACTCCACTAAGAATTTAAAGACACATGGAGCAGGGCCACAGTAACAAGGTACGGCATCTTCCCATTAGAAAGGAGAGAGTCTGCTATACAGTTATAAGGCATGCAGTGAGTCCAACGGCTGACCAATTTTAGGAAAAACCCCACTAAGAATTAAAGACACACAGAGCAGGGCCACAGTAACAAAGTATGACATGTTCCCATTAGAAAGGAGAGGGTCTGCTATACAGTTATAGGGTATTCAGTGAGTCCAATGGCTGACCAATTTTAGGAAAAACCCCACTAAGAATTTAAGGACACACGGAGCACGGCCACAGAAACAAGTACGACATGCTCCCATTAGAAAGGAGAGGGTCTGCTATACAGTTATAGGGTATGCAGTGAGTCCAACGGCTGACCAATTTTCGGAAAAACCCTACTCAGAATTTAAAGACACACGAAGCAGGGCCTCAGTAACAAGGTACGACATGTTCCCATTAGAAAGGAGAGGGTCTGCTATACAGTTATAGGGTATGCCGTGAGTCCAACGGCTGACCAATGTCAGGAAAAACCCCACTAAGAATTTAAAGACACACAGAGCAGGGCCACAGTAATGACAAATTCCCATTAGAAAGGAAAGAGTCTCCCATAGTGTTGGCCTATGCAGTGAATGCAAGGGCTACCAAAACTTTGGAGTCACTTCAATACCCCTTGGAAGAGACGTGGAGGAGGGTCTCATAAAAAAATGTTCCCATTAGAAAGGAGCAGGCCTCCTATACTTGTGATGCCAACGCACTAAGTATATGGGCTGACAAACATTTACCCCTTGGGGGTATACATGAACATGCTGTATTTTTTCACGGGCATCATAAACACCCTTTAAAAAAATTATGTGGGTGTTGCATCACTGACCACGGTCGCCGTGGTGATATAGTGGTGGAGGATGAGGAGAAGGAGGAGGACAAGAGCAAATAGACAAAATCAGGAAGCGTATACCCATGTCTGGGTGTGAAAAGGTCCATGGGAATACACCTCCCAAGAAAAGACACTGGATTTGAGTTTATGTTACACTGCTATCATTCGGTGGTGTTGAGAAGTCTGGCCCAATCCAGCCCTTGTTCCTTTTTATAAGAGTCAGCCTGTCAGCATTTTCAGTTGACAGGCGGATGCACTTATCAGTTATAATTCCACCAGCGGCACTAAAAACCCGCTCTGATAAAGCACTGGCGGCAGGGCAGGCCAGGACCTCCAAGGCATAGAGAGACAGTTCATTCCACGTATCCAGCTTGGATACCCAATAATTATAAGGCACAGAGGAATCACGGAGGACGTTGGTATGGTTGGCAAGGTACTCCGTCAGCATCTTCCCAAACTTTGCATTCCTTGTGAGAGTACCCCGCGCCTCAGGGCCTGTGCGATGGGAGGGTCCTAGAAAACTCTCCCAGAACTTTGACAGTGTTCCCCTGCTTCGGTTGGATTGAAGTTGTGTCTCTCTCGCCTGTACTCCTTGGTTGTCCAACGAAGTGGGCCCTCTGCCGCCAGCATTTTCAGATGGGAATTTTTTTAAATGTTCTTCAACAAGGGCCTTCTGGTACTGCCCCATTTTTGTAGACCTGTCTGCCTCAGGAATAAGAGATATAAAGTTCTCCTTGTAGCATGGGTCTAGAAGTGTCACCAACCAGTAATGACTGTCACCCAAAATTTTGAGAATGCGAGGATCATGGGAAAAGCAGCGTAACATAAACTCAGCCTTGTGTGCCAGACTTCTAACAGGCAAGACTTCCGTGTCCTCACCAAGAGGATGACTGACCAGGCTCTCCTCCTCCTCCTCTCTGTCCTTTTGCCATCCACGCTGAACGAATGGTATAACAGCTGTGAAGGTAGTACTGTCTATAGTGCATGAAACTAGCTCCTGTCCTTTCTCCTCCTCCTCCTCTTCCTCATTGTCACCCAATCCACGTTGGGATGAGATGAGGCTTGGCTGTGTGTAATCACCCTGTATGGTTCCTTGCTCCATCTCATCGTGTTCCACCTGCAATGCATCCTCTTTGATTGTGAGCAGACAGCGTTTCAGAAGACAGAAAAGCGGGATGGTGAGGCTAATTATGGCGTCATCGCCGCTCACCATCTTGGTGGAGTCCTCAAAGTTTTGGAGGATGGTACATATGTCTGACATCCATGTCCACTCCTGAGGTCTTATGTATGTAGTCTGAACTGAATACCCATGGCCTTGTTGATGCTGGTACTCAACAACTGCCCTCTTCTGCTCACAAATCCTTCCCAACATCTGCAGTGTAGAGTTCCAACATGTGGGGACATCACACACCAGTCTGTGAGCCGGAAGCTGCAAACGCTGCTGAAACACTGCAAGAGCGGCGGAAGCTGTAGCTAACTTTCTAAATTGGGCACACAGGCGGCGTACTTTAACAAGCAGATTCGGAAGCTCTGGGTAGGATTTGAGAAACCGCTGAACCACGAGGTTAAGCACATGGGCCAGGCATGGTATGTGTGTGAGCTCGCCTTGCCTCAGAGCCGCCACCAGGTTCCGGCCATTGTCATACACGACCATGCCTGGCTGTAGGTTCAGCGGTGTGAGCCACAGATCTGCCTGCTCTTTCAGAGCTGTCCACTACTCTTCAGCATTGTGCAGTTTTTTAGATAAGCATGTTAGCTTCAGCACAGCCTGTTGCTGCTTGGACAAGGCAGTGCTGCAGTGCTTCCAGCTTGTGACTGATGTGGTCATTTTGGAGATGGAGGCTGAAGAGGAGGAGGAGGCTGAGGAGGATAAGGTGCAGGAGCTGTGGACCTTGGGGCCAACCCTGATTGACCTAGGGCCTGCAATCCTTGGCGTCGGGAGGACGTGTTCCGTCCCAAGGTCAGACTGGGTCCAGGCTTTCACTATGTTAATCCAGTGTGCCGTCAGTGAGATGTACCGTCCCTGCCCACAAGCACTTGTCCACGTGTCCGTGGTTAGGTGGATTTTCCCGGTAACTGCGTTGTTGAGGTCACGGCTAATGTTTTGGGACGTGCTTGTGTAATGCGGAGGCGGCACACCGGGAGAAATAGTGGCGGCTGGGGACCGAGTACCGAGGGACAGCCGCCGCCATCAGGTTGCAGAATGCTTCCATCTCCACGAGCCTAAAAGGCAACATTTCGAGCGCAAGCAGTCGTGAAATGTGTGAATTTAGTAGTGTGGCCTGTGGGGCATTGGCAGCATATTTGCGCTTGCGTTCCAGGAACTGGGGTATGGACAACTGAACGCTGCGCTGGGACAAGGACATGGACGTGCTTCCTGATGCTGCTACTTGAGAGTGTGCAACCACAGGTGCAGGGCAGGAGGCATCTTCGCATGCACCATGGACAGGGGATTGGCTTGCATGCACAAAAGCAGAAGAAGCAATGGTGCCACCCTCAGACACTGTTCCTGGACCCTGGGGTTCGACCCACAAAGTCGGGTGCTTTGCTGCCATGTGCCTGATCATGCTGGTGGTGGCCAGGCTTGTCGTTTTGCCACCCCTGCTGATGCTGGCCTGGCAGGTGGTGCAAATGGACTTTTTGAGGTTATCGGCAGAGTCTTTAAAAAACAACCCGACTTCGGAAGACCTAACAGTTGTACTGGCAACTTCCTTTGTGTTGGTGTTACGGTAAAAGGTTGCCTGTCTTCTGTCTGCGGCCACCACACTGCTTCTTCCTGCCTGTTGGGGTGCTCTGCCTCCCTCCCCCTGTGTCCTGCTGTCCTCGCTCTTCATGTCCTCCTGCCAGGTTGGGTCAGTTACTATATCATCCACCACCTCGTCTTCCACTTCCGCACCCTGGTCCTCCTCCTGACCTTCTGGCAATTGTGTCTCATTATCGTCCACCTCTTGTGACACTTTCCCACCGTTGCCTTCGTGTGACCGTAGCTGCTCAAATATTTGGGCATCGCTACATGCGATCTCCTCTTGCCCCGCTTCAAGTGGACCGGGGCGGGAGGCCCGAATCTATAAATGGAAAAGTGAACATCTCTTCAGTGTGTCCAAGTGTGGGATCAGTTGTCTCCGGGCACTCAGCATGGTGGGAGGAAGGAGGATCAGGGTGAGGAATATGCGGTCCAGACTCACGGCTACTGAGACTTGACCATGTGGAAGACAGGTAGGTGGTGGTGGTGGTGGCTAAGTGACTGGAAGCATTATCCGCTATCCAACCAACAACCTTTTGACACTGCTCTGGGTTCAATAGTGGTGTGCTGCGGTCCCCTAGGAATTGGGACAGGAAGGTTGGGCTAGAAGATGTGGGTGTTTGTTGTGGCACAATTTCAGCTTGCCCATGGCCTTGTCCTTGGCCTCCACATGCACCATCACCATCAGGTCCAGTTCCCCATCCCTTGCCACGAGCCTTGCCAATTTTAAATGGAGGATAGTTTCTTCCACGCTCACTACAAATGACTGAGTTTGGAGCGAACGTATACTCCGTGTGACGGAGAAAACCGAGTTTTAAATACCTGGCCTGTAGGTAACTAGTTTGAACAGCAAACTGGTGTGAATTGCTTCACTGACACACTGAAGGAAATTTTTAATGGAGGCTAGAAATGGCAGTATTTTCTGACAACGTATATGTGATCCGTGTGACAGGGAAAACAGAGTTTTAAATATCTGCCTGTAGGTTTCTAGTTTGAAAAGCAAGCCGGTGTCAAAAACTTCGCTGACACAGTGGAAAAAAAATGGACAGTGTATTCTGAAAACGTATATGTGATCTGTGTGATGGAGAAAACACAGATTTAAATAGATGGATTTCTAGTGCTGTAATATGGAAAGGGCCTGGCTGTATTCTGCAGTGCCAACAAGCAAATGGCGCAGAAAAACGGTGTTCTCTGGATTGCTTTTTAAGCAAAAAATGAAGATTAAGATCCAAAAAAAAGTATTCCTGGCCCCTGAGACCTGGGCCTTTGTATAGAAATATCTAACAGCAGCAGAAGGCAGAATTGGAATGGAGCCTCTTGTGCTATATGCACTGCAGTCTGCTATATACACTGCCTGCCTATATACCCTGCCTGCCTGATATCTCTGCAGATGGATTAGTTAGTCCTCAAAAGGACTGTTTGCTAAGATGAATATGTGTAATGTACGGTTTTTCTCCCTACACTACCTAATAGACAAGCAAATCTCTCCCTGATGCAGCAGCAGCTCTCCCTACTCTGCCTGATTCCGGAGTGATTGTGACGAGCACAGTGGCGCCAGGTCTGATATAGACCTGATGACGCTGTGCGGCCATCCAATCACTGTAATGCCACAACCAACATGGCTGCGGTATTACAGTGAGTGTCAGGCAATCCCTGCATGTTCATTGGCTCTCTAAAGCGCGCCAAACATGCAGGGAGGAGACCCGAGCTCCCGCCGAGCAAGGCCGGAAATACTCGGCGAGCGCCGAGCATCTCGAGCAGTGAGATGCTCGGGTGAGCACCTAGCAGTAGCGAGCATGCTCGCTCATCACTACTAATTATCATCCTTTAATGCTGCGCCCCTCCAAAATCTAAACATTGTCTGAAAATACATTTTAATTACCATTTGTAGGATAATTTGGTCCACTAGAAGATCATAAATAGGGATGACAAATACTAATGAATGATGAATGAAGTAAAAACTGGAAGGACAAATAGTGCATTAGAGTCTCATCCGGATAACAAGGGAAGTAATAAAAAACAGCATTTGCTCACCTGATGTGGTTTTGACAATCAACAACCCCTATATTAGCTTGCTGAAATAGGCTACTGCAGATCCACCTATCTGATGAGATACAAACTTAGAAGGAAAGCAGATATATATCCGCATTACCAGGGGTCCAATGAATAATGAGAGATCAAATATAAAATAGATGCGGTTTTTATTTGTCAATATGTTTTGAGGTGTTCATACCTCTTCATCAGGACAAACCTCCTGTTGAAGAGGTATGTAAACCTCGAAACGCATTGACAAATAAAATCCACATCCATACTATATTTGATCTCTCATCACTCATTGGACCCCTGGTAGCACAGATATACAGTGAGTACGGAAAGTGTTCCGACCCCTTTAAATTTTTCACTCTTTGCTTCATTGCAGCCATTTGGTAAATTCTAAAAACTTCATTTTTTTCTCATTAAAGTACACTCTGCACCCCATCTTGACTGAAAAAAAAAGAAAAAAGAAATAAAGAATTTTTTACAAATTTATTAAAAAAGAAAAACTGAAATATCACATGGTCATAAGTATTCAGACCCTTTGCTCAGTATTGAGTAGAAGCACCCTTTTGAGATACTACAGCCATAAGTCTTCTTGGAAATGATGCAACAAGTTTTTCATACCTGAATTTGGGGGTCATCTGCCATTTTTCATTGCAGATCCTCTCCAGTTCCGTCAGGTTGGATGGTGAACGTTGGTACCCACTTTCACGGTGGCCGATCACAGGCAGCACGGGACCCCCCCGCTGATGTCACATCAAGTGAAGCATGACTCAGCGCTGGGTTGTAGGCGGGGTTATTCCCCATGTCACACCCAGCATCCACCACATGCTTTCCAAATGAATGGGGACAGGGAGAGGGCGCTGTGGATGCCGGGTGTGATGCGCGGGGTAACCTCGCCCACAACCCAGCAGCCACCCTGGGAATGCAGAAGAGGGACCCTTGGCTGCAGCCTGGACTTGTTGTGACGTTAGCGGATGTCAGAGCCGGCTGCAGCCGGGGGTCACGTGATGCCTGTGAGCGGCCACCGATAGCACCACTCACAGGCAGAAACAGCACCAGGAGGTAATTAGAAAGAAGCTTCTATTTATCATTAAAACATATTGGCATATTTTTAAAGGTACTGGAAAACCCCTTTAATGATTCTAGAAGATTGAAATATTGAGATTACAAAAGAAATGCCGGGTAACAGATAGAAGTGAAATACAAAGAATAAGATAAATGATTATTTTTTAAAATAAAATATGATGTTTACAATGCAGATTTATCGGGCATTTCAGAAAATCTACTTTTCTGTTCTTACTGCTTTCATAGCATTCAGTGTTTATGTTACTGTAAAAGTCAGAAGGCTGGTAAAACCTAGGATTTACCGGTCAATCTGGACATTTACCGAGGCCGTCGGTAAAAGCTCAAAATGAAAAGTAAAATTGGACTTTTACCGGTGAAGTCTTGGTAAATGTTAACATTTACCGTCGAGCGTGGTAAAAGTCAGAAATATCAGGTGTGAAGATGGAACATCTGACTTTAACCAAGCGCAGTTGGTAAATGTGCACATTTACCACGGCTTCTTGGTAAATGTAGCCGAGAAGGGTGTAATAAAATGCTGGTAGTTACTTTTACCAACACATGCTGGTAAATGTAAAGATTTAACAATTCGCCCAGGTAAAAGTCTAAAATCGTTCGTTTATATGGAATACATCTGACTTTTACCAATGCTGTTGAGAAATGTTAAGATTTACCAAGACTTCACCGGTAAAAGTCCAATTTTACTTTTCATTTTGAGCTTTTACCAACGGCCTCGGTAAATGTCCAGATTGACCGGTAAATCCTAGGTTTTACCGGCCTTCTGACTTTTACAGTAACATTTATAAAGCAATGATGGTGGTGGTATATTTATTTTGGACCTGGTCATAGCAGCATATAATAGGATCTTTGAGGATTCCACTTTATTTTTATTTCTTTACCTGGTAGAATAGTGGAGTAGTTTATGCTTTCTTGCTTTTTAGTGTAATGGGAAAACTGAAAGAACAGAAATTAAAGGCCAGTTTGAGACAGGTCCAGTGGAGCAGGCATTTTGCCATATATGATTTTCCTAATAAAGACACTCAAAATGAAGTTAGCAATTCAATTATACTGCACAATGGGCCCCATAAAAAAATTAAAAACAAAATTGAGATTTTTTTATTCATGGTTCTTACTAAAAAATGAATTATAAATTTATCAAAAAAAACATATGTACCCAAAAATTATACCAGTGAAAACTACCACTTATCCTGTAAAAATCAAGTACTCATACAACTTTGTTACACAAAAATAAAAAAGCTACAAGTTGAAAAAATATTACGCTAACATTTGACATTTTTTTAGTAATTTTTTTGCATAAAAACACAAAATGTAAAAAAATCTATATTAATGTAGTATTGTCACCATCATATTGACCCGCAGAATAAAGATAACATTATAAATATACCATAGCTCCCAACCGTCTTGGATTCAGTGAGACTGTCCCGGCAGATCAGGGCTTTAGTCCTGAACTCCATTCACTCTCTCTGCTCTCTGTGAGATGTCTTTATTGATCAGTAGCTCCTCTCTCTTGGGGGCGGGGGACAGAATCTTTGCACACTCATACATACAATTAATTAATATAGAACCCACAACTACTACCATTGCAGGCAGCAGCTAAAGCTATAAGCGGCAGCCTGAACAACTGACATGCATGGCAGGATTTTGTATACTTCAAGCTGCAGTTAGTCAGTAAATCAACAAGCAGATTATACTAATACATACAGGTACATCTGTACATAGCAGTATATTTCTTTTTCCTGTAATCTAGAGGTGAAGATAAAATATGATTTTTTTGTTCCTATAAAACTACCAAAAAATAATCAAAAACAATTACAAAACTGTCATTTCCTCTTCTTGTGATCTTGTATCCCCGGGACTCAAGCGCACAACTTTTATCATTGCAGGCAGTAGCTAAAGCTCAGAGCCACAGCATCTACTGAACTGTATGTGAGGAATAGGGAAAAAACTTGAAGCTGCATTACAGGCAGTGAATCCACGGGCAGATTATAATGGTACTGTTAATAGAGATACATCTGTATATAACAGTGTATTTCTATGTACCTGTATTCTCAAGAGATTTTTTCTTCCTATAAAATTACCAAAAATAGCAAAAAAAATTTACAAAAATGGCATTATTACAGCACTTTAAATAAAAAAAATATAACCATCACAAATTAGAAAATAGCAGACATATTTGATGTCCCTGTAATTGTAACAACCCACTCAACCCAACAATCAGATTATTTACAGTGATTGGTAAATGGCGTAAAAGATGGCGTGATTGTTTTTTTTCTCGATTACACCCATAAAAAATGTAATAAAAATGAAGCCGTGTTCACATGGACAATAAATGCTGCATTTTTTCTACTGATTTTTTTGGACAGAAATTCTACTGTGTTTAACTGTCCAAGCAAATTGGATGCGGTTTCATGAAAACTATGCCCACTGTGCATCTATAGTCACTGCTGAACTGTCCAGTTTTGGTGCTTTTACTACTCAGGAGGCTTCTATGTGGAGCTTAAAAGGTAAAAAACTGCAGTTACTTTTTTACGTGCAGAATCAAAGCTATTCTACAACCCCTGGCAAAAATTATGGAATCACCGGGCTCGGAGGATGTTCATTCAGTTGTTTAATGTTGTTGAAAAAAAGCAGATCACAGACATGGCACAAAACTAAAGTGATTTCAAATGGCAACTTTAGGGCTTTAAGAAATACCAAAAGAAATCAAGATTAAAAATGTGGTACTCAGTAAGGGTAATTTTTTTCAGACCAAGCAGAGGGAAAAAATTATGGAATCACTCAATTCGGAGGAAAAAATTATGGAATCACCCTGTAAATTTTCATTTCCAAAACTAACACCTGCATTAAATTAGATCTGCTTGTTAGTCTGCATCTAAAAAGGAGTGATCACACCTTGGAGAGCTGTTGCACCAAGTGGACTGACATGAATCATGGCTCCAACACGAGAGTTGTCAAATGAAACAAATGAGAGGATTATCAAACTCTTAAAAGAAGGTAAATCATCACGCAATGTTGCAAAAGATGTTGGTTGTTCACAGTCAGCTGTGTCTAAAATCTGGACCAAATACAAACAACATGGGAAGGTTGTTAAAGGCAAACATACTGGTAGACCAAGGAAGACATCAAAGAGTCAAGACCGGAAACTTAAAGCAATATGTCTCCAAAACAGGAAATGCACAACAAAACAAATGAGGAATGAATGGGAGGAAACTGGAGTCAATGTCTGTGACCGAGCTGTAAGAAACCACCTAAAGGAAATGGGATTTACATACAGAAAAGCTAAACATAAGTCATCATTAACACCTAACCAGAAAAAAACAAGGTTGCAATGGGCTAAGGAAAAGCAATCGTGGACTGTGGATGACTGGATGAAAGTCATATTCAGTGATGAATCGCAAATCTGCATTGGGCAAGGTGATGATGCTGGAACTTTTGTTTGGTGCCGTTCCAATGAGATTTATAAAGATGACTGCATGAAGAGAACATGCAAATTTCCACAGTCATTGATGATATGGGGCTGCATGTCAGGTAAAGGCACTGGGGAGATGGCTGTCATTACATCTTCAATAAATGCCCAAGTTTACATTGATATTTTAGACAGTTTTCTTATCCCATCAATTGAAAGGATGTTTGGGGATGATGACATCATTTTTCAAGATGATAATGCATCCTGCCATAGAGCAAAAACTGTGAAAACATTCCTTGAAAGTAGTCACATAAGGTCAATGTCATGGCCTGCAAATAGTCCGTATCTCAATCCAATTGAAAATCTTTGGTGGAAGTTCAAGAAAATGGTCCATGACAAGGCTCCAACCTGCAAAGCTGATCTGGCAACAGCAATCAGAGAAAGTTGGAGCCAGATTGATGAAGAGTACTGTTTGTCACTCATTAAGTCCATGCCTCAGAGACTGCAAGCTGTTATTAAAGCCAGAGGTGGTGCTAGAAAATACTAATGATGTATTGGAGTGTTTTTTTGTGTGTTTGTTTTTCATGATTCCATATTTTTTTCCTCAGAATTTAGTGATTCCATAATTTTTTCCTTACTGAGTACCACATTTTTAATCTTGATTTCTTTTAGTGTTTCTTAAAGCCCTAAAGTTGCCATTTGAAATCACTTTAGTTTTGTGCCATGTCTGTGATCTGCTTTTATTCAACAACATTAAACAACTGAATGAACATTCTCCGAGCCCGGTGATTCCATAATTTTTGTCAGGGGTTGTATACTATAAAAACACATTAAAAAGACTGCTTCAAATTTGCAATAAAAAAGCATCAAATAAGGTGGCAAAGTCACAAATAATGCAGCAAAAGTGCAATAATCAGAAAAGATTGTTATTTTGTAGTTTGGTGTGGACTAGTGATGAGCAAGCACTAAAATGCTAGGGTTCTCATTGATCGAGTCGAGCAAATTGGAATACTCAGGTGCTCGGTCCAAGTAATGAGCCCAATGTAAGTCTATGGGAAACTAGTGAGGTTTGCAGAGGGCCTTAAAATTGCCCAAATCAATGGGAACAGTGCTCAAATTACATTGGAACAGCATGGTGAAGACACATGGAAGCATTTCTGACTCCCAGGTGACTGCTGTCAACAATGTTGTCAGAGGTATTGCGCCACTTTTACGGACTCGCAATAAAACATACAAAAACAAAACCAAAATGGATTTTACTGGGAAAAATGTTAAGGAGCATCCTTTCCAGGGTAATGACTTGCATTTAAGGCAAAATAAATATGAAAAAACAAAAATGCTCCTCCACACCCCTGGAAGCATCTCTGACTCCCAGGTCATTGCCTAAAACGGTGGTCATCTCATCAGATGTGATCCTATATTACTGCGGTAATAATACAGATATTTTTGGCAACATGACAAATATTAAACTCCATTTAAAATAGGCAAGGTGTGTGTCAAGGGACGGGTAAGTGGACGTTATGGTGATGGTGATAGTGCACCCAGAGGGCGTGGCAAGATGAAACTGTGCCTGCTGAAGGAGCGCAACAAACACCCACGTCATGTTGAACTACCTTCCTGTCCCAATTTCTAGGGGACTGAGGAACACCACTATTGAAGCCAGAGCAGTGTGAAAAGGTTGCTGGTTGGATAGCAGATAAAGCTTACAGTCAGTCTGCCACCACCACCACCACTCTGTCTTCAACATGGTCCAGTCTCAGTAGCCGTGAGTCTGGACCACATTATTATTATTACTTTAGTGCAATTTGTTCCATGGCGCTTTACATCTGAAAAAGGGGTATACATCGAAAAAACAATTACAATAATTTTGAACAAAAATGTGACGGTGACTGGTACAGGAGAGGAGAGGACCCTGCCCCCAAGGGCTCACAGTCTACAAGGGATGGGTGAGGATACAGTAGGTGAGGATAGAGCTGGTCGTGCAGCGGTATGGTGGAGCGAGGTTTACTTCAGGTTGCATGCATGTCGGAAGAGACGGGTCTTCAGGTGCTTTTTGAAGGTTTCAACAGTAGGCGAGAGTCAGAAATGGTGGGGTAGAGAGTTCCAGAGAAGGGGGGATGCACAGGAGAAATCTTGCATGCAATTGTGGGAAGAGGAGATAAGACGGGAGTAGAGAAGGAGATCTTGTGAGGATCAGAGGTTGCGTGCAGATAAGTACCAGGAGACTAGGTCACAGATGTACGGAGGAGACAGGTTGTGGATGGCTTTGCATGCCAAGGTTAAAGTTTTGAACTGGAGTCTCTGGGCAATGGGGAGCCAGTGAAGGGATTGACAAAGAGTAGAGGCCAGGGAATAGCGAGGGGACAGGTGGATTAGTTGGGCAACAGAGTTTAGGACAGATTGGAGGAATGTGAGAGTGATAGAAGGGAGGCCACAGAGCAGGAGGTTGCAGTCATCGAGAAGGGAGATGATGAGGGTGTGCACTAGTGTTTTTGTAGATTCGTTGTTGAGGAATGTGCGGAACCTGGAGATTTTTTTTACTTGGAGTCGGCATCTTCCTCACCCTGATCCTATTTCCTCCAACCATTCCGAGTGCCGTGAGACAACTGATACCACACTTGGACACTCTGAAGAGCTATATTTGTTCATCTTTCCATTTATAGATTCTGGCCTCTCGCTCGGTCCGCTCGGAAGTGGAAAGACCTTGGATATGTGGTTTGAAGGAGAGATTAGAGTCCAGGGTTACCCTAAGAGCTGTTCACTTTTCCATCGATAGATTCGGGCCTCTCGAATGGCCAGCTTCGAGCAGGGCAACAGAAGATCACTCCTCAGGGGAGGAGTCCTGAGGAGATAATTTGCATATTCCCACTGCATTTTGGGGTAAGTGAAGAGTCTCCGCGAGCTCAAAGAACACTGGATTTTGGCTGTTGGAGCTGAAAAGAGGACATCGGTAAACCAGGGGAGGAGTCCTGAGGAGATAATTTGCATATTCCCACTGCATTTTGGGGTAAGTGAAGAGTCTCCGCGAGCTCAAAGAACACTGGATTTTGGCTGTTGGAGCTGAAAAGAGGACATCGGTAAACCAGGGGAGGAGTCCTGAGGAGATAATTTGCATATTCCCACTGCATTTTGGGGTAAGTGAAGAGTCTCCGCGAGCTCAAAGAACACTGGATTTTGGCTGTTGGAGCTGAAAAGAGGACATCGGTAAACCAGGGGAGGAGTCCTGAGGAGATAATTTGCATATTCCCACTGCATTTTGGGGTAAGTGAAGAGTCTCCGCGAGCTCAAAGAACACTGGATTTTGGCTGTTGGAGCTGAAAAGAGGACATCGGTAAACCAGGGGAGGAGTCCTGAGGAGATAATTTGCATATTCCCACTGCATTTTGGGGTAAGTGAAGAGTCTCCGCGAGCTCAAAGAACACTGGATTTTGGCTGTTGGAGCTGAAAAGAGGACATCGGTAAACCAGGGGAGGAGTCCTGAGGAGATAATTTGCATATTCCCACTGCATTTTGGGGTAAGTGAAGAGTCTCCGCGAGCTCAAAGAACACTGGATTTTGGCTGTTGGAGCTGAAAAGAGGACATCGGTAAACCAGGGGAGGAGTCCTGAGGAGATAATTTGCATATTCCCACTGCATTTTGGGGTAAGTGAAGAGTCTCCGCGAGCTCAAAGAACACTGGATTTTGGCTGTTGGAGCTGAAAAGAGGACATCGGTAAACCGCGCGCCTTACGGCGCGCGCATTTTTAAGCTTTTTTTTTAAGCCTTTTTCACTGTTTTCAGAACATTAACAATAAGAACATGGAAGAGTCCAGGAGCCATTTGGTGAGCTGCATATCCTGCTACATGTTCACAGACTTGCCAGTGGAAAAGCCAAACTTCACATGCCAGAAATGCAAGCTTGTGTCCCTGTTGGAGGAAAAGTTGCGAAATCTAGAAGAGAGGTTAACTACGTTGAAAATCATTAAGGAAGGTGAAGAGTTCTTAGACAGAGCAGAATTATCTCTTCATGATTCAGAAAGAGAAGAAATTCGAACTGCACCTGACGAAACAGAGGAATGGAAGCATGTGACCCACAGAAGCAGGAGGATCGAGAGGCAGTCAGCACCCATACTGCTCAGGAACCAGTACCAGGCTCTCACGCAGGAGAACCATGAAGAAATACAGCAAAATAAGACTTTGCCAGCAATGAATAACCTTGTAAGCCCTCAGAATCCTCCTGGATGGAGAAAGAAGAATGTTGTGAAGAAAAAACGGAGAGTGGTGGTCATGGGGGATTCCCTGTTAAGAGGAACAGAGGCCGCTATCTGCAGACCAGACATAACCTCAAGAGAAATGTGCTGTCTTCCAGGAGCAAAAATTAAAGATGTGTCGGACAGGATATCAAGACTCTTCAGACCTACAGATCACTACCCATTCCTGCTAATACATGTGGGGACAAATGACACCGCAAGAAAGGACCTGGAAACCATCTGCAGTGACTTTGAAGACTTAGGCAAGAAAGTGAAAGAATTGGGAGCGCAGGTGGTCTTCTCATCCATCCTCCCAGTGGATGGCCATGGAACAATGAGGTGGAATAAGATTCTACAGGTGAACAACTGGCTACGTCGATGGTGCCGTCAACAAGGATTTGGATTTCTGGATCACGGAATGAATTACCTATACGATGGACTACTTGCTAGAGATGGGGTGCACCTTACGAAGACTGGAAAACATGTATTTGGAAGTCGCCTTGCTACACTCATCAGAAGAGCTTTAAACTAGAACAATGTGGGAAGGGAAGCAAAAGGCCAGAAAAAGCCATACAGCTGACAAATACTATTGAGATCTCTGCTACTGGAAGTGGAAAGGAAGAACAAAGACAAAACAATTTAAATAATAAAAATATGGGAGGAAGAGAAACCAATCACAAACTAAAATGTTTTTATACAAATGCACAAAGCATGGGCAACAAACAAGGAGAATTGGAACTACTAATGCAGGAAAAGGAATATGATGTCATTGGAATCACTGAAACTTGGTGGGACGATACACATGATTGGAATAAAAGGCTAAAAGGATACAACTTATTTGCAAGAAACAGACTTGATAAACGAGGAGGAGGTGTTGCATTGTATGTTAGAAAAGCGTATATCTGCACAGAGATTGAAGCTTCAGAGACTGGGAGTTCTGTGGAAACTGTTTGGGTAAGAATACAAGGAGAGAACAACGGAAAGGACACCATTGTAGGCATTTACTACAGGCCACCTGGGCAAGCTGAAGATATGGATGAACTCTTTATGTATCAAATGACCAAGTTCTCCAAAAAATATGACGTAGTGGTCATGGGAGATTTCAACTATCCAGACATTTGTTGGGAATCTCTCTCAAGTAAAACTAACAGGTCAAGCAAATTCTTATCCTCTCTTGCTGACAACTTTATCTTCCAAAAGGTAGGGGAGAAAACAAGGGGATCTGCTACTTTGGATCTAATCCTTATAAACAGGGAGGAAATGGTTGAGGAGGTAAAGGTGGCTGGGACCCTAGGAGGCAGCGATCATGCTATTATAGAATTTTGGATAACTAGAGGAGGAAGACATGTGAAGACTCAAACTTCAAGGTTAGATTTTAGAAAGGCAGATTTTAAGAGACTCAGAAAGAGAATAGGAGGGATCCAATGGCTGGATGTCCTTAAGGACAAAAATGTCCAGGAAGGATGGGAAATTTTTAAAAATGAGATTCTCAAAGCACAATCGTTAACAATCCCGAAAAGTAGGAAGAATGGGAAGCATTTAAGGAAACCAGGATGGATGAACACAGAACTTAAACACATGCTAAAAAGAAAGAAAGAAATGTTTATTAAATGGAAAGAGGGAGGCATATCTAAAGAAGATTATAATGCAGTCTGCAGTTCCTGTAGGGCACGTATCAGGGTAGCTAAAGCTGACAATGAATTAAGGCTTGCAAGAGATGTCAAAAGCAATAAAAAAGGATTTTGGGGGTATGTCAAAAGTAAAAGAAAAGTCAAAGATGCTATAGGATTTTTACAGGATGAAAATGGAGAAATGGTAAGAGAGGATGTTGAGAAGGCCGAACTTTTTAATTCCTATTTTGCATCTGTTTTCTCTCAGAAAGAAAATGTAACATCAACTGATCTTCACTGTCCTTTTAAAGGAATAGAGGAATCCAAGTTATCTGTAAACAGAAAGATTGTGAGGGAATATTTAGCTAACATAAATGAGTTCAAGTCTCCAGGTCCAGATGAATTACACCCCAGAGTACTGAAGGAGATCGTAGAAGAAATTTTAGAACCACTCTCCATAATCTTTGAAAATTCTTGGAGAACAGGAGAAGTCCCAGAAGACTGGAGAAGAGCAAATGTTGTTCCTATCTTCAAAAAGGGGAAGAAGGTGGACCCAGGGAACTATAGGCCGGTGAGTCTGACTTCTATACCAGGAAAGATCTTTGAACAAATTATTAAACAACATGTATGTAAGTACATGGATAAGAATGAAGTGATTAACCAGAGTCAGCATGGGTTTGTAACTAACAAGTCATGTCAGACTAACTTAATTTCCTTCTATGACAGAATCACTGACTGGGTGGATCAGGGAAATGCTGTAGATATAGTATATCTTGACTTCAGCAAAGCATTTGACAAAGTATCTCACACCATCCTTATTGAAAAAATGACCAAGTATGCAATGGACCAGGCAACTGTTAGGTGGATTCATAACTGGCTTAGTGATCGGACTCAAAGGGTGGTTGTAAATGGCTTCACATCCAGCTGGATGAATGTCTCAAGTGGGGTACCACAGGGCTCCGTCCTGGGACCTGTATTGTTCAACATCTTTATCAATGATTTAGATGAAGGAATTGAGGGTAAACTGATTAAATTTGCTGATGACACAAAGCTAGGAGGGATAGCTAATACTAGAGAAGAGAGAGAGAGGATTCAAAAAGACCTAAATAAACTGGAGCAGTGGGCAGCAACCAACAGAATGGTTTTTAACAGGGAAAAATGCAAAGTACTACATCTGGGCAATAAAAATGAAAAAAGCATATACAGAATGGGAGGAAAAGAGCTAAGCAACAGTACATGTGAAAAAGACTTAGGTATACTAATAGATCATAGACTGAACATGAGTCAACAGTGTGATGCAGCAGCAAAAAAGGCAAATACAATTCTGGGATGTATTAACAGAAGCATACAGTCTAGATCACGTGAAGTCATTATCGGTCTTTACTCCTCTTTGGTCAGACCTCATCTGGAATACTGTGTACAGTTTTGGGCACCACATTTTAAAAAAGACATAGACAAACTGGAGCAAGTTCAGAGAAGAGCGACCAGAATGGTGACTGGTCTGCAAACCATGTCCTATGAGGAACGGTTGCAGGATTTGGGAATGTTTAGCTTGCAAAAAAGAAGACTGAGAGGAGACTTAATAGCTGTCTACAAATATGTCAAGGGCTGTCACATTGTAGAAGGATCATCTTTATTCTCATTTGCACAAGGAAAGACTAGAAGCAATGGGATGAAACTAAATGGGAGGAGACACAGATTAGATATTAGAAAAAACTTTTTGACAGTTAGGGTGATTAATGAGTGGAACAGGCTGCCACGAGAGGTGGTGAGTTCCCCTTCAATGGACGTCTTCAAACAGAGGCTGGACAGACATCTGTCTGAGATGATCTAGTGAATCCTGCTTTGAGCAGGGGGTTGGACCAGATGACCCAGGAGGTCCCTTCCAACTCTACCATTCTATGATTCTATGATTCTATGATTCTATGTAGCAATTTGAGCAACCATGGTCACCCCTGAAGGTGACGGTGGGAAAGTGCAATTACTATCGCAAGAGATGGATAATGATGAAACATAATGGACAGAAAGTCAGGAGGAGGACCAGGGTGCGGAAGTGGAAGACAAAGCGGTGGTCGATGAAGTCACTGACCCAACCAGACAAGGAGACATGCAGGGCGAGGACAGCAGCACACAGGGGGAGGGAGGCATAGCACCACAACAGGCAGGAACAAGCAGTGTGGTGGCCACAGACACAAGGAGGGCAACTGCTCCCCGCAACACCAACCAGATGGAAATTGCCAGTACAACTGTTAGGTCTTCCCGAGTCTGGTTCTATTTTAAAGACTGTTCAGATAACCCCAAAAAGGCCATTTACAACATCTGCCAGGCCAGCATGAGCAGGAGCCCCAAAACTACCATCCTGATCACCACCAGCATGCTCAGGCACATGACAGTAAATAACCCGATTAGTTGGGCCGAACGCCAAGGTCCAGAAACGGTGTCTGCGGGTGACATCACTGCCTCTTCTACTGTTGTGCGTGCACGACAATCCCCGTCCATGGCACATGCGAAGATGCCTTCCGCCCTGCACCTGTCATTGCAGACTTGCAACCATCACCACCCACGTACTTATCCCTTAGCAGCGTTCAGTTGTCCCTACCACAGTCCTTGGAATGCAAGCGCAAGTATGCAGCCAACCATCCATCCACCCAAAGGCTGCAATAGTAAACTTTCTGGACTGCTTGCTTGCACTTGAAATGTTGCCTTTCAGGCTTGTGGAGGCGGAAGGCTTTCCACAACCTCATGGCGGTGGCCGGGTGTCCATACTCGGTTCCCAGCCGCCAATATTTCTTCCGGTATCGTCTCCGCCTTCCACAAGCACAGGTCCCAAAACATTACCCGTGCCCTCCCCAGAGCACTTAAGTAGGAAGGACCGCCTAACCACAAACATGTGGACAAGTGAATGTGGCCAGGGACGATTCATCTCACTGATGCATTCCACTGGATTAATATTGTGAAAGCCAGGACCCAGTGGGACCCTAAGACAGAACCCATCCTCCCGACGCAGAGGATTGTAGGCCCTGGGTCAATCAGGGTTGCCCCTACATTCTACAGTTCCTGCACCACCTCCTCCTCCTCTTTAGCATCCAACTCCTTCACTTGATTAATTTTTTCAGGACATATTCCAGATTATTTACTTAAACTTCGTGTGTGCCAATAATAATAAGCAGGACTGTATGCTTAGGCGACAAACCACACATCGTTGCAGAGTTGTTGAAAGCTGTATCAGAGCACCTGGTGGCGACTCTGAAACTAGGCAAGCTTGCACACGTACCATGCCTGGCCCATGTGCTCAACTTAGTGGTTCTGCAGTTTCTTTAAATGTACCCGGATCTGCTAGAGCGGCTTGTGAAAGTACGTTGTGTGTGTGCCCATTTCAGAAAGTCAGCTACAGCTTCCGCCGCTCTGGAAGGGCTTTAGCAGCGTTTGCAATTCCAGCTCACCGACTGGGGTGCGATGTGACTACATGTTGGAAATCAACGTTGCAGATGTTTAGAATGATTTTGAGCAGTAGAGAGCAGTTGTTGAGTACTAGCTTCAACACGTCCATCGGCATTCACGTCAGACTCCACACATAAGAGCTGATGAGTGGGCATGTATGTCTGACATCTGTGCCATCCTCCAAAACTTTGAGGACTCCACCAAGATGGTGAGCGGCAATAACGCCATAAGTAGTGTCACCATCCCGCTTCTTTGTCTACTGAAATGCTCACTTCTCACAATTAAAGAGGAGGCATTGCAGGCGGAGCAAAGAGCTATACAGGGTGATGCTACTCAGCCCAGCCTCATCTCATCTCAACGCGGATTGGGTGATAATGAGGAGGCAGAGGAGGAAGAGAACATAGACAGTCGTACTCTTGGTGACAACAGAGAAGTATTGGCTGTTGGCAGTCTGGCACTCAAGGCTGACTTTATGTTCCACTGCCTTTACCGTGACCATCGAGTTGTACACATTTTGGGCATTAGAGAAAACTGGCACGAGAGAGAATTCTTGGAGACAGAGGTGTGAGGTTCTGATTAAGGAGGATGTCATGAGGGAAGAGATATAGGCCGGTGCAGAACTATGGACAGCTTGGCAGGTGAGAGAGATGAATTTGTATTGTATTCTGTAGTGATTGTTTAACCTAACCAGTGCAATGACTGGCAGAGGGTAGAGGCGTCGGTGAAGCGGCTTGATAGAAATAGGACCCTGGCTGCTACATTTAGAAGGGATTGGAGAGGAGACAGTTTGTTTAGAGGGAGACCAATTAGAAGAGAGTTGCGGTAGCGAATAAGAGCGACAGTAAGACTTTTTGCAGTATCAAAGGTGAGAAAAGGTCGAATTCTGTAGATGTTTCTAAGGGGCAGGTGACACGAGCGAGTGAGTGATTTTCCACGTTGAAAAAGGAAAGTTGTGTGTCAAATATTACTCCAAGACAGCAGGTGTGCCGAATGGAAGTTATGGTGCCACCACCTAATGGAAATTGCAAAGTCAGGTATAGGTAGGTTAGTAGAGGTAGGAAAACAAAGAAGTTCATTTTTGGAGATATTAAGTTCAGGCTCTTGTTGAAGAATTATAACAAAAAAAAATTCCCATCTGACAACGCTGGCGGCAGAGGTCACAGTCAGACAGTTCATTGGACTACCAAGGAGTACAAGCAAGGGAGACACAAACCAAATGCGGCAGAGGCAGGAGAATGCTGTCAAAGGTCTGAGACAGTTTTCTCAGACCCTCCCAGCACCCAGGCCCTGATGCACGGGGTACTCTGACAAGGAGGGAAAAGTTTGGGAAGATGCTGAAGGACTACCTTGGCGACCATGCCAGCTTCCTTCATGATTCCTCTCAGTCTCTGTACCTTACAACTGCTGGCCATCCAAGCTGGACACGTGGCATAAACTGTCTCTCTATGCCTTGGAGGTCTTGACCACTAGCGTTTTGTCTGAGTTGGTTTTTAGTGCCGCTGGGGGCATTATAATTGATAAAACTGAAAGGCGCAACCGCCTGTCAACTGAAAATGCCGACAGGCTGACTCTTATAAAAGTGAACAAGGGCTGGATTGAGCCAGACTTCTCAATAGTGTTGAGCCACCCCCGTAGTGTTCGAGTTCGGTTCGGTTCGCCGAACACCCGTGTGTTCGTCGAACTGCTCGTCGAACATCTTCGAACACCGTTAAAACCAATGGCAGGCAAACAAAAACACATAGAAACACATAGAAAACACCTTCAAAGGTGTCCAAAAGCTGACAAACTGCTCAGAAGACACAACTAACACATGGAAAAGTGACAAGTACATATAGTCATGCGAAAAGAAAAGAGGTGGAGGAGTAAAAGGAGGGGGAGACACAGATATAGGCATGTCTAAAATCCAAAAAGTGAGAAGCCGACACGTTCAGTCCGCTCCTGCCCGTGCCACCTCCGTGTCACCGGGTTTGTGCCAGAGCCGCGAGCCGCGGTGAACCCTGACGGCCAGCCCCCCTCTCCCAATACTGGTGCCTGTCCGCTGGTGGGTCGAGCGAGCCCCCCTGTGGTGGAGGCAGCTCTAAGCTTTTTAATTTAAATTGTCTCTCTAATTTGAATGAATACACTTTAAATCCATTTACAAGGATCTATTGGAGGGCAAGTCTCATGCCAGCAGCCGCGTAATTCCAGCTCCAGTAGCGTCCACTAAAGCTGCTGCAGTTAAAAAGCTTTTACAAGGATCGAGCTCGGCTGTCCACCGCAAGGCATCCTACTGCCAGTACCAGCCCCTATGCCTTGGGGTGCCTCCTGATGCTCTTCACTGAGTATCCCGTGGTCCCGAAGCATTTCCTTTGAAAAAATTAAGTGTCCAAACTACAGGTGGTGTAGCTTGCTTAACAGCCGGGATAATCCGCTGACTAGCAGACACTGCTACTAGGCACAAAGTATTTCCTGGGCTAGATGCAGTTAAAAATTTGTAATTAGATACTCTCGTTGGATGCTGAGAAAGCATTCCATAGAGTCTCCTGGCACGCCATATATGATTCTCTTAAAAAGCTTGGGGTAGGGGTCTAGGGGACCCTTTTGTAGCCAAAACCACGGCTCTGTATCACAATACGTCACCTAGGCTGAAGATAAATGGAACTGTAGCACCCTGAGGGCTCGGTTGCTACAGAGGTATTGCACCTCACCCAGAGGTGTGATATCTCACTCTCAGGTAAGGATGGAGTGTGGATCAGGACCCGACACCTGCATGCATTACACCACATTGCCGTGGGGCAGGGCGACCAATATGCCTCTGAGATGGGCACGACAGTCCCTTTCCCTGGCTGGAGTGGGGGGAGGGAACACTGAGGAAGGGGAACCCTGTAGTGCAGGAGCAGGGAGGAAGCAGTTCCTGGGTGCATTGGGAAGGGAGTATAAAAGGTGGGCACCATCTTAGTTCAGTGCAGAGAAGTCTGAGCAGAAGTGGCAGGGAGCAGGGGCTCTGCATGAGCTCTGCTCCGGAGGCGGGCCTAGTAACAGAGGCCCAGGCCTGGAAGAGGGAGAAGGAAGGAAGAGGAGCGGAGAAGGCTCCAGGAACGAGGAATGAAGGGATCCCAAGGGTGCGGACGGGCGAGTCGCCACCGCACGCCCGAATCCACCTGCGTGGAGGGGTCAGGCCAAAGGGGGAGACCGGTCCCCGAAACTAGTGGAGGCAGGAAACGACCCTCAGCTAGAAACCGGAGGCTGTGACATTTTATGTGGCGCAGCCCCTCGCTACACCCGCTAGGAAGGCACCACACAGGGTCAGGGAAACTGGCGCCAAGTTTACCAAGAGGAGGCCCGAGGCAGCCACACAGAAGGGTTGGTAAGTAGTGTTGAGCCACCCCCGTAGTGTTCGAGTTCGGTTCGGTTCGTCGAACACCCGTGTGTTCGCCGAACAGTTCGTCGAACTGTTCGTCGAACACCTTCGAACACCGTTAAAACCAATGGCAGGCAAACAAAAACACATAGAAACACATAGAAAACACCTTCAAAGGTGTCCAAAAGCTGACAAACTGCTCAGAAGACACAATTAACACATGGAAAAGTGACAAGTACATATAGTCATGCGAAAAGAAAAGAGGTGGAGGAGTAAAAGGAGGGGGAGACACAGATATAGGCATGTCATGCCCTTCTAAAATCCAAAAAGTGAGAAGCCGAGACGGCCAGTCCGCTCCTGCCCGTGCCACCTCCGTGTCGCCGGGTTTGTGCCAGAGCCGCGGTGAACCCTGACGGCCAGCCCCCCTCTCCCAATACTGGTGCCTGTCCGCTGGTGGGTCGAGAGAGCCCCCCTGTGGTGGAGGCAGCTCTAAGCTTTTTAATTTAAATTGTCCCTCTAATTTGAATGAATACACTTTAAATCCATTTACAAGGATCTATTGGAGGGCAAGTCTCATGCCAGCAGCCGCGTAATTCCAGCTCCAGTAGCGTCCACTAAAGCTGCTGCAGTTAAAAAGCTTTTATAAGGATCGAGCTCGGCTGTCCACCGCAAGGCATCCTAGTGCCAGTCCCAGCCCCTATGCCTTGGGGTGCCTCCTGATGCTCTTCACTAAGTATCCCGTGGTCCCGAAGCATTTCCTTTGAAAAAATTAAGTGTCCAAACTACAGGTGGTGTAGCTTGCTTAACAGCCGGGATAATCCGCTGACTAGCAGACACTGCTACTAGGCACAAAGTATTTCCTGGGCTAGATGCAGTTAAAAATTTGTAAGTAGATACTCTCGTTGGATGCTGAGAAAGCATTCCATAGAGTCTCCTGGCACGCCATATATGATTCTCTTAAAAAGCTTGGGGTAGGGGTCTAGGGGACCCTTTTATAGCCAAAATCACGGCCCTGTATCACAATACGTCACCTAGGCTGAAGATAAATGGAACTGTAGCACCGAGGGCTCGGTTGCTACAGACGTATTGCACCTCACCCAGAGGTGTGATATCTCACTCTCAGATAAGGATGGAGTGTGGATCAGGACCCGACACCTGCATGCATTACACCACATTGCCGTGGGGCAGGGCGACCAATATGCCCCTGAGATGGGCACGACAGTCCCTGTCCCTGGCTGGAGTGGGGGGAGGGAACACTGACGAAGGGGAACCCTGCAGTGCAGGAGCAGGGAGGAAGCAGTTCCTGGGTGCATTGAGAAGGGAGTATAAAAGGTGGGCACCATCTTAGTTCAGTGCAGAGAAGTCTGAGCAGAAGTGGCAGGGAGCAGGGGCTCTGCATGAGCTCTGCTCCGGAGGCGGGCCTAGTAACAGAGGCCCAGGCCTGCAAGAGGGAGAAGGAAGGAAGAGGAGCGGAGAAGGCTCCAGGAACGAGGAATGAAGGGATCCCAGGGGTGCGGACGGGCGAGTCGCCACCGCACGCCCGAATCCACCTGCGTGGAGGGGTCAGGCCAAAGGGGGAGACCGGTCCCCGAACTAGTGGAGGCAGGAAACGACCCTCAGCTAGAAACCGGAGGCTCTGACATTTTATGTGGCGCAGCCCCTTGCTCCACCCGCTAGGAAGGCACCACATAGGGTCAGGGAAACTGGCGCCAAGTTTACCAAGAGGAGGCCCGAGGCAGCCGGACAGAAGTGTTGGTAAGAAAGGCCAGACAAAGGACACACAAAGGGGGTCCTGTGAAGCGCTCCAAAGTTATCTGAGCCTCGGAACCGGATTGCCGCCACGAATACTACAACCACCAGCATCCACCAAAAAGGGTCCGGCTCCGGGTGTCCCAAGGCCCAGGGGGTGCGTCAGAACATTTTCATCACCTTTCACAATCACCAATGGGACAAGGCAGGGATGTCCTCTGTCCCCTCTCTTATACATCCTAGTGACGGAGCACCTGCTCTCATCAATTCGCCATAACCCCAATATTAGGTGGATTGAGGTGGGAGGCACCGAGTACAAGTGCTCTCTATTTGCTGATGATGTCCTAGTATATATCACTCAATCACATATATCCATCCCTGCTGTTATGGCTGAAATAGATCACTTTGTTACATGGTAAAATTTTAAAATCAATGCAGCGAAGTCTGAGGCCCTCGATGTCTCCCTCCCTAAATCCATATAGGATTCCATCCAGTCCAACTTTCCCTTTGCCTGGCCCTCACAGGGTATCAAATACTTAGGAATTCCTATTCATAGAGACCTCTCCCATCTATGTTATCTTAATTTTGGGCCCTTTATTGAACAATTCCATACAGACCACGGTTGGCAAGTTAGAACTGTAAGATTCACTACGTGAACCACTGGTGTTTTGTGGAAAAGCACATGTACACCGCGTTCCAAATTATTATGCAAAAAGTGTTTAGGAGTGATAAGGGAAGAATTTGTTTGTTTGTCAGTTAAACTCATTGATGGTGATGTGTGTCAGGGCTCTTTATATCATTGTAAGCAATTGCAGACACCTGTGCTAATTAGTTTGGCAGGTGTGTCCAATAAAGGCAAGACTACTTAAGAAGGTTGTCTCACATTATTAAGCAGCCTACATTTTTTGCCAAAATGGGAAAGAAAAAGGATGTGTCGGCTGCTGAGAAGCAACAAATTGTGGAGTGTTTAGGTCAAGGCATGACTACAATCAACATTGTGCGATGATCAGGATGAAGTGTCTTGGCAATCAAGAAGTATGTAGCTGATTCACAGTACACACGTGTGCGTGCTGATAAGGGCAAATTGAGGACTCTTTCCTACAGGCAATTACGTCAGGTTGAAAGAGCAGCGGCAAAAAAGCCTTGTCATAGCAGCAGACAAGTTTTTGAAGCTGCTTGTGCCTCCAACGTCCCCCGAACAACAAGATGCAGGGTCCTTCAGAGGTTTGCAGCTGTGCATACGCCATCCTGTCGACCTCCTCTATCCACTTCACACAAGCAGAAACGGCTCCAGTGGGCCAAACATTACATGAAGACTGATTTCAAAACTGTTTTGTTCACGGATAAGTGCCGTGCAGCGCTCGATGGTCCAGATGAATGGAGTGGAGGATGGCTGGTTGATGGACACCCCACGCAAACACGGCTACAGCGCCAACAAGGAGGAGGTGGAGTAATGTTTTGGGCTGGAATCATGGGGAGAGAGATTGTCGGCCCCTTTAGGATCCCTGAAGGCGCTAAAGATGAACTCCATAATGTATGTGGATTTTCTCAAACAGCACTTCCTGCCATGGTTCAAAAGAAGAACCGTGTATTTCACAGCAAGATCATTTTTCTGCATGATAATGCACCATCTCATGCTGCACATAAAACATCTGCATCTCTGGCTGATATGGGCATAAAAGGGGACAAACTTATGGTGTGACCCCCATGCTCCCCTGACCTCTACCCCATTCAGAACCTTTGGAGCATCATTAAAAGGAGTGTCTATGATGGCGGGAGGCAGTTCACATCTAAGCAACAGCTCTGGGAGGGTATTCTGTCCTCATGCAAAACAATTGAAGCAGAAACCATCCAAAACCTGACAAATTCAATGGACGAGAGAGTTCAGAAGCTCCTTTCGAACAAGGGGTCCTATGTGAAAATGTAACATCACCTAGAATAAAGTTTTGAGTTGAAAACTGTTTGATTTCAGTTTCTAACAACCTGCTAATGCTTATAATTTCAAAAATGACCATTTTTTTGGTCTTTATTAAAATGAAAAGGTTGATCGAAAAGTTTGGGGGATCTAAGAGTGTGGCAACCCAGTAGTCATGATTACTTCGAATTCTGACAATATGAGGGTCATGCTGCAGGTAGTGCAGCAAGAAGGCACTTATGTGTCTTGCGCATCTCGGAGCCCCAAAATTATTTTCCGGGCTAGATGCAGCTAAAAATTATTTTTAATTTTAAATCTGGTGAAGCTTATTATAGATGGCCTAATAGGATCAGTGCTGCACACTGCTACAAAGCCCAAATTATTTTCCAGTCAAGATACAGATAAACATGATTAGTAATTTGAAAGCTTAAAACGGTTGGTAGGGTGATTTTAACCAATCATCAAGCTTTTACTCTCCCCAGGATGACACAGGGGTAGAAAAGTCGTTTCGGATCCATGATTTGTTCATCTTTATGAACGTGAGTCTGTCTACATTATCAGTGGAGAGCCGCGTGCGCTTATCTGTCAGCACACCACCAGCAGCGCTGAACACACGTTCAGACAGAACGCTGGCTGCGGGGCATGACAAGATCTCCAAGGCGTAAGTGGCTAGCTCCGGCCATTTATCCAGATTGGAAGCCCAAAAAGAGCAAGGGTCCAGTGACACAGTCGTGGCTTCAATGTTTACTTGGAGATACTCCTGTACCATCGTCTCTAGGCGTTGACTATGTGTCAGACTTCTTGTCTCCTGTGGCCTTGCAAAGGATGGGCTAAAAAAGTGGTGAAATGATTCCGCAAAATTGATGTTACCAGCAGATACTGTGGTTCTGTTACGGTTTGAGTGCTGAACACTTGACGGTCCCACGGTTGGCAAGTTGGAACTGTGAGATTCACTACGTGCACCACTGGTATTTTGTGGAAAAGCACATGTAAGATTCTGCAACAGTCTCTGCTGATACTCCTGCATGCGTGCATCCCTTTCTATGGCAGGAATAATTTCTGCAAATTTACTTTTGTACCGGGGATCTAACAGTGTGGCAACCCAGTAGTCAGGATTATTTCTAATTCTCACAATTCGAGGGTCATGTTGCAGGTAGTGCAGCAAGAAGGCACTCATGTGTGTTGCGCATCCAGGAGCACCAAGTCCCTGTTGTGTTGGTGGCGAGGTAACAATCATGCTTCCTTCCTCTGTCCTCTCCCCCCAACCTCGCACAACAGAAATGTGATCAAGGTCTCCCTCATCTGATGAGTCTTCCATCAGTTCGTCCTCCACTTCTTCCTGGGCTCCTGCACCTTCCTCACTAGTTTGGCTGCTACCATGCGCCCTGGTTAAACCATCTCCCCCACCCTCACATGCCTGCCGCCTTGGTGCTGCCGACCGTCTGGACCTTGCAGATGTTAGCCCTTCCGCATACAACTCCTCCTCCTCTACTTCCTCCACCTCCTCTTGTGCCACCACCTGACTCCGAATTCTGTTTAACATGTGCTCCAGCATGTAAATCACCGGAATAGTCATGCTGATAATGGCATCGTCAGCACTAAACATCTTCGTCGCCATTTCAAAACTGTGCAGAAGGGTGCATAGGTCCCTGATCTGAGACCACTCCTCCAGCGTGATTTGCCCCACCTCTGAATCTCGTTGGCCCAGGCTATACATCAGAACGTATTGCACCAGGGCTTGTCGGTGCTGCCACAGTCGCTGCAACATGTGCAGAGTTGAATTCCACCGGGTAGGCACATCGCATTTTAGCCGGTGAAGTGGCAGGCCCAACGACTTCTGTAGAGATGTAAGTCGCTGAGCTGCGGGATGCGAACGGCGGAAGTGAGCACACAGCGACCGTGCCCTCTGCAGAAGGCCATCTAGTCAGGGATAGTGGGCTAAAAATTGCTGGACAACCAGGTTCAACACGTGAGCCATACAAGGCATGTGTGTGACATTGCCCCGGCGAAGGGCCGCACCCAGGTTTGCAGCATTGTCGCACACGGCCTTCCCTGGTTTCAGGTCCAGTGGAGACAACCATTCATGAAATTGGTTCTCCAGAGCTGACCACAACTCCTCAGCTGTGTGACTCACATTTCCCAGACATTTCAATGTAAAAACCGCCTGATGACGTTGAGCCCTACTGCCAGCATAGTAAGGAGGTGTGCAGGATCCCTTCTGCGCAGTTAGAAAGCTTGTGGCATGACCAGACAGGCTTTGGGTGCAGGTGGAAGACCGAGAGGAGGTTGAGGAGGCAGAAGCAGTGGAGGAAAAATGACATAAAGAGGATTGACGCACAACTCGTGGGGACGGCAAGACTTGGACAGCAGCCCCTTGTCCTGCTGTCACCATAGTTACCCAGTGCCCAGTCAGCGACATGTAACGCCCCTGTCCATGCCTACTCGTCCAAGTGTCTGTGGTGAAATGCACCCTGTCACACACAGAGTTTCTCAAAGAAGCGGTGATGTTGTGTGCGACATGCTGGTGGAGCGCAGGCACACCTTTCTTTGAGAAGTAGTGCCGACTGGGCATCTGGTACTGGGGCACTGCGACGGACATAAGGTCTCGAAAATCCTCTGTGTCCACCAGGCGGAAAGGCAGCATTTCTGTAGCCAAGAGCTTGCAGATGGTGAAATTCAACCTCTTAGCTTTCTCATGGCTAGGAGGAAATGGTCTTTTACTTGTCCACATCTAAGGGACCGAGGGCTGGCTATTGTGCTTAGACGGGGTTGATAAGGGTGTCCCCGGCAAACTGCCGGTCTGTGAGGAAGATGCAGGCGGACATGTTAGGTTGCCTTGATCCAAAGGTGGTGCTATCGATGTCGGACAGCGCTCAAGACCAGCTGGTGTTACCACCTCCAAATGAAAATGATGACCTGCCAATCACGCTGGCTGTTGCGGGTAAAGAGGTGGCAGGTCTGCGCCCCAAAACAGGTGTGACTGCTGTCCCCCCAGTCACAGAGGATGAAGAGGCCGCGGATGCACAAGATATGGCAGACGGTGGTTGGCCCGGCCGGCTAGACCGCATTGTAGCACACTGAGCTTCCCACTGCAACTTATGCTTCATGTCCATGTGCCGGTTCATGCATGAAGTACTCAAACTATGTATTTTTTGGCCTCTACTTAGCTTTTGCTGACAAATGTTACAGATAACACGAGTTGGGTCATCTTTATCGATCTGAAAAAATGCCCAGGCTATGCAAGGCTTAGCACCCATGCGACCTGAAGAGCCACCACGACTTGTGGTGAGAGGCAGAGTTGTGTTTGAGGATGCAGTTGTTGACGTGCTTCCAGTACTACGTCTCTGTCCAGGAAGGCGCAACCTGACCTCGTCGTCACTAGCATCTTCCTCCACCTCCTCTGCTGACCTCATCTCTTGGCTGACTGTGGGTTGACAGTAAGTGGGATCTCCGACCTCATCATCATCACCCTGTGCGTTATCACACCCGTCGTCCTCAGAGCCAACCTGTTCCTGCCCTGACAAAAAACTAAAGTTGTCGCTCCAATCAGGTATTTGAGTCTTATCATCGTCTTCCTCATTGTCTCCACCAACAGGAGTTACAGTTTGGGAATGAGGGTCTACATTATGGTCAGAACCTTCTGCGTCTGGTCCTGGATCCGACTCATAAAGATTCTGGGCATCAGTGCAGATCATTTCCTCGTCTGGATTCACAGAAGCGCTGGAGTCGACCTCTGATTCCCAGGATATAGTATGAGTAAACAGCTCTGCAGACTCAACCATCTGTTCTACCTCATACTCAGACGGGCAGCTGGAGATTTGGGAGCTGTGAGGAAGCAAGTGCGATTTGGGTGACACCTTTGAGGACTGGAGTATTTGTGATGTTGAAGTTGATGTGGAGGAGAGCCCACTTAAAGGAGCACTTGATATCCGTTGAAGCACCTGCTGTTTTTGTGCCTCATCTGGAATTTGTAGCGTGGCCGTAAGAAAGGGATCTTATCACATTGTCCGCTAAAAGAAGTAGACATTTTAGTTTGGCTGGAAGATGGTCTTTCTTCTGCACCTACCCCACGGACACAACCTTTTTTCCCCTTCCCAACACGCCTATTCCCCTTTCCACCAGCAGCAGGCCTTTTTCCACTCATTTTGGTGGTTAACTAATTCACAACTCTGGAGTTGTTTGCACAAAAAAACAATGGATGGTAACCGAGCAGAGCTGAGTGGCCAAACTGTGGTATTAGGCCAAAACTATTGGCTGGGTTAGATGCAGAAAAAAATTATTTTTAATTTGCAACCTGATGGAGGTCAGTATAGATGGACTAATAGACCAAGTCCCACACACCGCTAGAAGCCCAAATTTTTTCAGAGCTAGATGCAGAAAATTTTTTTATTCAATTTGCAACCTGATGGAGGTCAGTATAGATGGACTAATAGACCAAGTCCCACACACTGCTAGAAGCCCAAATATTTTTTCAGAGCTAGATGCAGAAAAAAAATATTTTTAATTTGCAACCTGATGGAGGTCAGTATAGATGGACTAATAGACCAAGTCCCACACACTGCTAGAAGCCCAAATATTTTTTCAGAGCTAGATGCAGAAAAAAATTATTTTTAATTTGCAACCTGATGGAGGTCAGTATAGATGGACTAATAGACCAAGTCCCACACACTGCTAGAAGCCCAAATATTTTTTCAGAGCTAGATGCAGAAAAAAATTATTTTTAATTTGCAACCTGATGGAGGTCAGTATAGATGGACTAATAGACCAAGTCCCACACACCGCTAGAAGCCCAAATATTTTTTCAGAGCTAGATGCAGAAAATTTTTTTATTCAATTTGCAACCTGATAGAGGTCAGTATAGATGGACTAATAGACCAAGTCCCACACACTGCTAGAAGCCCAAATATTTTTTCAGAGCTAGATGCAGAAAAAAATTATTTTTAATTTGCAACCTGATGGAGGTCAGTATAGATGGACTAATAGACCAAGTCCCACACACCGCTAGAAGCCCAAATATTTTTTCAGAGCTAGATGCAGAAAAAAATTATATTCAATTTGCAACCTGCTGGACGTCAGTATAGAAGGACTAATAGAACAAGTCCCACACACTGCTAGAAGCCCAAATATTTTTTCAGAGCTAAATGAAGAAAAAAATTATTTTTAATTTGCAACCTGATGGAGGTCAGTATAGATGGACTAATAGACCAAGTCCCACACACTGCTAGAAGCCCAAATATTTTTTCAGAGCTAGATGCAGAAAAAAATTATTTTTAATTTGCAACCTGATGGAGGTCAGTATAGATGGACTAATAGACCAAGTCCCACACACTGCTAGAAGCCCAAATATTTTTTCAGAGCTAGATGCAGAAAAAAATTATTTTTAATTTGCAACCTGATGGAGGTCAGTATAGATGGACTAATAGACCAAGTCCCACACACCGCTAGAAGCCCAAATATTTTTTCAGAGCTAGATGCAGAAAATTTTTTTATTCAATTTGCAACCTGATGGAGGTCAGTATAGATGGACTAATAGACCAAGTCCCACACACTGCTAGAAGCCCAAATATTTTTTCAGAGCTAGATGCAGAAAAAAATTATTTTTAATTTGCAACCTGATGGAGGTCAGTATAGATGGACTAATAGACCAAGTCCCACACACCGCTAGAAGCCCAAATATTTTTTCAGAGCTAGATGCAGAAAAACATTATATTCAATTTGCAACCTGCTGGACGTCAGTATAGAAGGACTAATAGAACAAGTCCCACACACTGCTAGAAGCCCAAATATTTTTTCAGAGCTAAATGTAGAAAAAAATTATTTTTAATTTGCAACCTGATGGAGGTCAGTATAGATGGACTAATAGACCAAGTCCCACACACTGCTAGAAGCCCAAATATTTTTTCAGAGCTAGATGCAGAAAAAAATTATTTTTAATTTGCAACCTGATGGAGGTCAGTATAGATGGACTAATAGAACAAGTCCCACACGCTGCTAGAAGCCCAAATATTTTTTCAGAGATAAATGAAGAAAAAAATTATTTTTAATTTGCAACCTGATGGAGGTCAGTATAGATGGACTAATAGACCAAGTCCCACACACTGCTAGAAGGCCAAATATTTTTTCAGAGCTAGATGCAGAAAAAAATTATTTTTAATTTGCAACCTGATGGAGGTCAGTATAGATGGACTAATAGACCAAGTCCCACACACCGCTAGAAGCCCAAATATTTTTTCAGAGCTAGATGCAGAAAAAAATTATATTCAGTTTGCAACCTGATGGAGGTCAGTATAGATGGACTAATAGAATGATGCTATGCCCAAAAGATTTTACTTCACTAGGTGCAGTAAAAAAATTGGTATTCTATACACCGGTGGTATATCTTGCAACACAGATAGGCTACTCCACTGACTAACACACTCTGCAATAGGCCAAAAAGGATTAGCTTTGCTAGATTCAGCCAAATGCTGTGAAAAAAACTTGCACAGCACTGGCACAGACCTGCCTGGCAAAACCTGATAGGAACTGATGTAACCTAGTCCTGAAAAGGACTCCAATTACAATTAGTCTTTACTCCCACAATCTATCTATTTAAGAGCACAGACCTGCCTGATAAAAGTCGTAGGAAATGCTGTAACCTAGTCCTTAAAAGGACTGCAATCACAACTATTCCCTACTCCCAAGCTATCTGTATATTTGTGCGAAAATTGGCTTGAAATTAACAAGGTATAGCGCACACAGCAACAGCGGTGCCGTCTAACACGCAGCTGCAGCAGTGAGAAAATGGTGGCGACGGGGAAAATGGCTTGGTCTTATAGGGCAAGGACATGTGACATACACTGCCAATCACACATGCCCTTGCTTGTGTGAAAAAAAGCACTTCGCTCCGTGTGTGCGCTGCTGATAGGCTGACAGATTGCACCTCCCCACTGCAAATGCGGGAAAGAGAAAAAAAAATGGAGATCTTCATTGTTCCTGCAGAGATCCATCCCCTGCCCCTCCCCCCGCCCCGCTGTACACTCAAACTGCGTATTAACATTAATTTTCATCATTACTGAGAAAAAATCCAGTTATGATTTTGGTGCACGAACAGTTATCGAACATAACCTCGAACAGCCGAATTTTTCTCAAATTGTTCGTGTTCGCCGACCGGCTCGAACACCGCCCAAAACAGCTCGAATTTGAGATTGGCGAACAGTTCGAGTAGAACAACGCTCATCTCTATTGGTAAGAAAGGCCAGACAAAGGACACACAAAGGGGGTCCTGTGAAGCGCTCCAAAGTTATCTGGGAGTTGTCTGAGCCCCTCACCTGGTGAGCACAGTACGACGTGGGCAGCCGTTACCTGCAGACATGGTCTGGATAATAAGAACTGTGAGTAAAGGCCCTGGACTGCATCACTGACTCCGTGTCGTTACTGCTGCTGCCCTGCACCATCACCCCCATCCTCCGCATACACTGCCCTGAGGCTATACTCCTCCCGTGGGGAGTTATGCTACGCTCTGCTGCACCTACAACACCAGCCTCAGCGGTCTGCCCTGCAGCGGCGGTTCACTCTGACCGCAATCCACGGGTGGCGTAGTCGGACATTTAAACATCAAAACCACATAAATAGTTCCGCCACTGGTTTGACCACCCTGAGCCACGGAACCGGGTCGCCGCCACGAAGACTACAACCACCTGCCTCCACCAAAAAGGGTCCGGCTCCGGGTGTCCCAAGGCCCAGGGGGTGCATCAGAACATTTTCATCACCTTTCACAATCACCAATGGGACAAGGCAGGGATGTCCTCTGTCCCCTCTCTTATACATCCTAGTGACGGAGCACCTGCTCTCATCAATTCGCCATAACCCCAATATTAGGTGGATTGAGGCGGGAGGCACCGAGTACAAGTGCTCTCTATTTGCTGATGATGTCCTAGTATATATCACTCAATCACATATATCCATCCATGCTGTTATGGCTGAAATAGATCACTTTGTTACATGGTCAAATTTTAAAATCAATGCAGCGAAGTCTGAGGCCCTCGATGTCTCCCTCCCTAAATCCATATAGGATTCCATCCAGTCCAACTTTCCCTTTGCCTGGCCCTCACAGGGTATCAAATACTTAGGAATTCCTATTCATAGAGACCTCTCCCATCTATGTTATCTTAATTTTGGGCCCTTTATTGAACAACTCCATACAGACCACGGTTGGCAAGTTAGAACTGTAAGATTCACTACGTGAACCACTGGTGTTTTGTGGAAAAGCACATGTACACTGTGTTCCAAATTATTATGCAAAAAGTGTTTAGGAGTGATAAGGGAAGAATTTGTTTGTTTGTCAGTTAAACTCATTGATGGTGATGTGTGTCAGGGCTCTTTATATCACTGTAAGCAATTGCAGACACCTGTGCTAATTAGTTTGGCAGGTGTGTCCAATGAAAGGCAAGACTACTTAAGAAGGCTGTCTCACATTATTAAGCAGCCTACATTTTCTGCCAAAATGGGAAAGAAAAAGGATGTGTCGGCTGCTGAGAAGCAACAAATTGTGGAGTGTTTAGGTCAAGGCATGACTACAATCAACATTGCGCGATGATCAGGATGAAGTGTCTTGGCAATCAAGAAGTATGTAGCTGATTCACAGTACACACGTGTGCGTGCTGATAAGGGCAAATTGAGGACTCTTTCCTACAGGCAATTACGTCAGGTTAAAAGAGCAGCGGCAAAAAAGCCTTGTCATAGCAGCAGACAAGTTTTTGAAGCTGCTGGTGCCTCCAACGTCCCCCGAACAACAAGATGCAGGGTCCTTCAGAGGTTTGCAGCTGTGCATATGCCATCCTGTCGACCTCCTCTATCCACTTCACACAAGCAGATACGGCTCCAGTGGGCTAAACATTACACAAAGACTGATTTCAAAACTGTTTTGTTCACGGATGAGTGCCGTGCAGCGCTCGATGGTCCAGATGGATGGAGTGGAGGATGGCTGGTTGATGGACACCCCACGCAAACACGGCTACAGCGCCAACAAGGAGGAGGTGGAGTAATGTTTTGGGCTGGAATCATGGGGAGAGAGATTGTCGGCCCCTTTAGGATTCCTGAAGGCGCTAAAGATGAACTCCATAATGTATGTGGATTTTCTCAAACAGCACTTCCTGCCATGGTTCAAGAAGAAGAACCGTGTATTTCACAGCAAGATCATTTTTTTGCATGATAATGCACCATCTCATGCTGCACATAAAACATCTGCATCTCTGGCTGATATGGGCATAAAAGGGGACAAACTTATGGTGTGACCCCCATGCTCCCCTGACCTCTACCCCATTCAGAACCTCTGGAGCATCATCAAAAGGAGTGTCTATGATGGCGGGAGGCAGTTCACATCTAAGCAACAGCTCTGGGAGGGTATTCTGTCCTCATGCAAAACAATTGAAGCAGAAACCATCCAAAACCTGACAAATTCAATGGACGAGAGAGTTCAGAAGCTCCTTTCGAACAAGGGGTCCTATGTGAAAATGTAACATCACCTAGAATAAAGTTTTGAGTTGAAAACTGTTTGATTTCAGTTTCTAACAACCTGCTAATGCTTATAATTTCAAAAATGACCATTTTTTTGGTCTTTATTAAAATGAAAAGGTTGATCGAAAAGTTTGGGGGATCTAAGAGTGTGGCAACCCAGTAGTCATGATTACTTCGAATTCTGACAATATGAGGGTCATGTTGCAGGTAGTGCAGCAAGAAGGCACTTATGTGTCTTGCGCATCTCGGAGCCCCAAAATTATTTTCCGGGCTAGATGCAGCTAAAAATTATTATTAATTTTAAATCTGGTGGAGCTTAGTATAGATGGCCTAATAGGATCAGTGCTGCACACTGCTACAAAGCCCAAATTATTTTCCAGCCAAGATACAGATAAACATGATTAGTAATTTTAAATCTGTTGGAGCTTATTATAGATGGCCTAATAGAATCAGTGCTGCACACTGCTACAAAGCCCAAATTATTTTCCAGCCAAGATACAGATAAACATGATTAGTAATTTGAAAGCTTAAAACGGTTGGTAGGGTGATTTTAACCAATCATCAAGCTTTTACTCTCCCCAGGATGACACAGGGGTAGAAAAGTCGTTTCGGATCCATGATTTGTTCATCTTTATGAACGTGAGTCTGTCTACATTATCAGTGGAGAGCCGCGTGCGCTTATCTGTCAGCACACCACCAGCAGCGCTGAACACACGTTCAGACAGAACGCTGGCTGCGGGGCATGACAAGATCTCCAAGGCGTAAGTGGCTAGCTCCGGCCATTTATCCAGATTGGAAGCCCAAAAAGAGCAAGGGTCCAGTGACACAGTCATGGCTTCAATGTTTACTTGGAGATACTCCTGTACCATCGTCTCTAGGCGTTGACTATGTGTCAGACTTCTTGTCTCCTGTGGCCTTGCAAAGGATGGGCTAAAAAAGTGGTGAAATGATTCCGCAAAATTGATGTTACCAGTAGATACTGTGGTTCTGTTACGGTTTGAGTGCTGAACACTTGACGGTCCCACGGTTGGCAAGTTGGAACTGTGAGATTCACTACGTGCACCACTGGTATTTTGTGGAAAAGCACATGTAAGATTCTGCAACAGTCTCTGCTGATACTCCTGCATGCGTGCATCCCTTTCTATGGCAGGAATAATTTCGGCAAATTTACTTTTGTACCGGGGATCTAACAGTGTGGCAACCCAGTAGTCAGGATTATTTCTAATTCTCACAATTCGAGGGTCATGTTGCAGGTAGTGCAGCAAGAAGGCACTCATGTGTGTTGCGCATCCAGGAGCACCAAGTCCCTGTTGTGTTGGTGGCGAGGTAACAATCATGCTTCCTTCCTCTGTCCTCTCCCCCCAACCTCGCACAACAGAAATGTGATCAAGGTCTCCCTCATCTGATGAATCTTCCATCAGTTCGTCCTCCACTTCTTCCTGGGCTCCTGCACCTTCCTCACTAGTTTGGCTGCTACCATGCGCCCTGGTAAAACCATCTCCCCCACCCTCACATGCCTGCCGCCTTGGTGCTGCCGACCGTCTGGACCTTGCAGATGTTAGCCCTTCCGCATACAACTCCTCCTCCTCTACTTCCTCCACCTCCTCTTGTGCCACCACCTGACTCCGAATTCTGTTTAACATGTGCTCCAGCATGTAAATCACCGGAATAGTCATGCTGATAATGGCATCGTCAGCACTAAACATCTTCGTCGCCATTTCAAAACTGTGCAGAAGGGTGCATAGGCCCCTGATCTGAGACCACTCCTCCAGCGTGATTTGCCCCACCTCTGGATCTCGTTGGCCCAGGCTATACGTCAGAACGTATTGCACCAGGGCTTGTCGGTGCTGCCACAGTCGCTGCAACATGTGCAGAGTTGAATTCCACCAGGTAGGCACATCGCATTTTAGCCGGTGAAGTGGCAGGCCCAACGACTTCTGTAGAGATGTAAGTAGCTGAGCTGCGGGTTGCGAACGGCGGAAGTGAGCACACAGCGACCGTGCCCTCTGCAGAAGGCCATCTAGTCTGGGATAGTGGGCTAAAAATTGCTGGACAACCAGGTTCAACACGTGAGCCATACAAGGCACGTGTGTGACATTGCCCCGGCGAAGGGCCGCACCCAGGTTTGCAGCATTGTCGCACACGGCCTTCCCTGGTTTCAGGTCCAGTGGAGACAACCATTCATGAAATTGGTTCTCCAGAGCTGACCACAACTCCTCAGCTGTGTGACTCACATTTCCCAGACATTTCAAAGTAAAAACCGCCTGATGACGTTGAGCCCTACTGCCAGCATAGTAAGGAGGTGTGCAGGATCCCTTCTGCGCAGTTAGAAAGCTTGTGGCATGACCAGACAGGCTTTGGGTGCAGGTGGAAGACCGAGAGGAGATTGAGGAGGCAGAAACAGTGGAGGAACTTTGACATAAAGAGGATTGACGCACAACTCGTGGGGACGGCAAGACTTGGACAGCAGCCCCTTGTCCTGCTGTCACCATAGTTACCCAGTGCCCAGTCAGCGACATGTAACGCCCCTGTCCATGCCTACTCGTCCAAGTGTCTGTGGTGAAATGCACCCTATCACACACAGAGTTTCTCAAAGTAGCGGTGATGTTGTGTGCGACATGCTGGTGGAGCGCAGGCACACCTTTCTTTGAGAAGTAGTGCCGACTGGGCATCTGGTACTGGGGCACTGCGATGGACATAAGGTCTCGAAAATCCTCTGTGTCCACCAGGCGGAAAGGCAGCATTTCTGTAGCCAAGAGCTTGCAGATGGTGAAATTCAACCTCTTAGCTTTCTCATGGCTAGGAGGAAATGGTCTTTTACTTGTCCACATCTGAGGGACGGAGGGCTGGCTATTGTGCTTAGACGGGGTTGATAAGGGTGTCCCCGGCAAACTGCCGGTCTGTGAGGAAGATGCAGGCGGACATGTTAGGTTGCCTTGATCCAAAGGTGGTGCTATCGATGTCGGACAGCGCTCAACACCAGCTGGTGTTACCACCTCCAAAGAAAATGATGACCTGCCAATCACGCTGGCTGTTGCGGGTAAAGAGGTGGCAGGTCTGCGCCCCAAAACAGGTGTGACTGCTGTCCCCCCAGTCACAGAGGATGAAGAGGCCGCGGATGCACAAGATATGGCAGACGGTGGTTGGCCCGGCCGGCTAGGCCGCATTGTAGCACACTGAGCTTCCCACTGCAACTTATGCTTCATGTCCATGTGCCGGTTCATGCATGAAGTACTCAAACTATGCATTATTTGGCCTCTACTTAGTTTTTGCTGACAAATGTTACAGATAACACGAGTTGGGTCATCTTTATCGATCTGAAAAAATGCCCAGGCTATGCAAGGCTTAGCACCCATGCGACCTGAAGAGCCACCATGACTTGTGGTGAGAGGCAGAGTTGTGTTTGAGGATGCAGTTGTTGACGTGCTTCCAGTACTACGTCTCTGTCCAGGAAGGCGCAACCTGACCTCGTCGTCACTAGCATCTTCCTCCACCTCCTCTGCTGACCTCATCTCTTGGCTGACTGTGGGTTGACAGTAAGTGGGATCTCCAACCTCATCATCATCACCCTGTGCGTTATCACACCCGTCGTCCTCAGAGCCAACCTGTTCCTGCCCTGACAAAAAACTAAAGTTGTCGCTCCAATCAGGTATTTGAGTCTTATCATCGTCTTCCTCATTATCTCCACCAACAGGAGTTACAGTTTGGGAATGAGGGTCTACATTATGGTCAGAACCTTCTGCGTCTGGTCCTGGATCCGACTCATAAAGATTCTGGGCATCAGTGCAGATCATTTCCTCGTCTGGATTCACAGAAGCGCTGGAGTCGACCTCTGATTCCCAGGCTATAGTATGAGTAAACAGCTCTGCAGACTCAACCATCTGTTCTACCTCATACTCAGACGGGCAGCTGGAGATTTGGGAGCTGTGAGGAAGCAAGTGCGATTGGGGTGATACCTTTGAGGACTGGAGTATTTATGATGTTGAAGTTGATGTGGAGGAGAGCCCACTTAAAGGAGCACTTGATATCCGTTGAAGCACCTGCTGTTTTTGTGCCTCATCTGGAATTTGTAGCGATTGGCGTGGCCGTAACAAAGGGATCTTATCACATTGTCCGCTAAAAGAAGTAGACATTTGAGTTTGGCTGGAAGATGGTCTTTCTTCTGCAGATGTTACTGTTGCTTTAACACCTACCCCACGGACACAACCTTTTTTCCCCTTCCCAACACGCCTATTCCCCTTTCCACCAGAAGCAGGCCTTTTTCCACTCATTTTGGTGGTTAACTAATTCACAACTCTGGAGTTGTTTGCACAAAAAAACAATGGATGGGAACCGAGCAGAGCTGAGTGGCCAAACTGTGGTATTAGGTCAAAACTATTGGCTGGGTTAAATGCAGAAAAAAAATATATTCGATTTGCAACCTGATGGAGGTCAGTATAGATGGACTAATAGAAAAAGTCCCACACACAGCTAGAAGCCCAAATATTTTTTCAGAGGTAGATGCAGAAAAAAAATATATTCAGTTTGCAACCTGATGGAGGTCAGTATAGATGGACTAATAGAGAAAGTCCCACACACTGCTAGAAGGCCAAATATTTTTTCAGAGCTAGATGCAGACAAAAAATTATTTTGAATTTGCAACCTGATGGAGGTCAGTATAGGTGGACTAATAGAAGAAGTCCCACACACTGCTAGAAGGCCAAATATTTTTTCAGAGCTAGATGCAGAAAAAAATTATATTCAGTTTGCAACCTGATGGAGGTCAGTATAGATGGACTAATAGAACAAGTCCCACACACAGCTAGAAGCCCAAATATTTTTTCAGAGGTAGATGCAGAAAAAAAATTATTTTTAATTTGCAACCTGATGGAGGTCAGTATAGATGGACTAATAGAGAAAGTCCCACACATTGCTAGAAGGTCAAATATTTTTTCAGAGCTAGATGCAGAAAAAAATTATATTCAGTTTGCAACCTGACGGAGGTCAGTATAGATGGACTAATAGAACAAGTCCCACACACAGCTGGAAGCCCAAATATTTTTTCAGAGGTAGATGCAGATAAAAATTATTTTTAATTTGCAACCTGATGGAGGTCAGTATAGATGGACTAATAGAGAAAGTCCCACACACTGCTAGAAGGCCAAATATTTTTTCAAAGCTAGATGCAGATAAAAATTATTTTTAATTTGCAACCTGATGGAGGTCAGTATAGATGGACTAATAGAGAAAGTCCCACACACTGCTAGAAGGCCAAATATTTTTTCAGAGCTAGATGCAGATAAAAATTATTTTTAATTTGCAACCTGATGGAGGTCAGTATAGATGGACTAATAGAGAAAGTCCCACACATTACTAGAAGGCCAAATATTTTTTCAGAGCTAGATGCAGAAAAAAATTATATTCAGTTTGCAACCTGATGGAGGTCAGTATAGATGGACTAATAGAACAAGTCCCACACACAGCTAGAAGCCCAAATATTTTTTCAGAGGTAGATGCAGAAAAAAATTATATTCAGTTTGCAACCTGATGGAGGTCTGTATAGATGGATTAATAGAACAAGTCCCACACACAGCTAGAAGCCCAATATTTTTTCAGAGGTAGATGCAGAAAAAAAATTATTTTTAATTTGCAACCTGATGGAGGTCAGTATAGATGGACTAATAGAGAAAGTCCCACACACTGCTAGAAGGTCAAATATTTTTTCAGAGCTAGATGCAGAAAAAAATTATATTCAGTTTGCAACCTGATGGAGGTCAGTATAGATGGACTAATAGAACAAGTCCCACACACAGCTAGAAGCCCAAATATTTTTTCAGAGGTAGATGCAGATAAAAATTATTTTTAATTTGCAACCTGATGGAGGTCAGTATAGATGGACTAATAGAGAAAGTCCCACACACTGCTAGAAGGCCAAATATTTTTTCAGAGCTAGATGCAGATAAAAATTATTTTTAATTTGCAACCTGATGGAGGTCAGTATAGATGGACTACTAGAGAAAGTCCCACACACTGCTAGAAGGCCAAATATTTTTTCAGAGCTAGATGCAGATAAAAATTATTTTTAATTTGCAACCTGATGGAGGTCAGTATAGATGGACTAATAGAGAAATTACCACACACTGCTAGAAGGCCAAATATTTTTTCAGAGCTAGATGCAGATAAAAATTATTTTTAATTTGCAACCGGATGGAGGTCAGTATAGATTGACTAATAGAGAAAGTCCCACACACTGCTAGAAGGCCAAATATTTTTTCAGAGCTAGATGCAGAAAAAAATTATATTCAGTTTGCAACCTGATGGAGGTCAGTATAGATGGACTAATAGAACAAGTCCCACACACAGCTAGAAGCCCAAATATTTTTTCAGAGGTAGATGCAGATAAAAATTATTTTTAATTTGCAACCTGATGGAGGTCAGTATAGATGGACTAATAGAGAAAGTCCCACACACTGCTAGAAGGCCAAATATTTTTTCAGAGCTAGATGCAGATAAAAATTATTTTTAATTTGCAACCTGATGGAGGTCAGTATAGATGGACTAATAGAGAAAGTCCCACACACTACTAGAAGGCCAAATATTTTTTCAGAGCTAGATGCAGAAAAAAATTATATTCAGTTTGCAACCTGATGGAGGTCAGTATAGATGGACTAATAGAACAAGTCCCACACACAGCTAGAAGCCCAAATATTTTTTCAGAGGTAGATGCAGATAAAAATTATTTTTAATTTGCAACCTGATGTAGGTCAGTATAGATGGACTAATAGATAAAGTCCCACACACTGCTAGAAGGCCAAATATTTTTTCAGAGCTAGATGCAGATAAAAATTATTTTTAATTTGCAACCTGATGGAGGTCAGTATAGATGGACTAATAGAGAAAGTCCCACACACTACTAGAAGGCCAAATATTTTTTCAGAGCTAGATGCAGAAAAAAATTATATTCAGTTTGCAACCTGATGGAGGTCAGTATAGATGGACTAATAGAACAAGTCCCACACACAGCTAGAAGCCCAAATATTTTTTCAGAGGTAGATGCAGATAAAAATTATTTTTAATTTGCAACCTGATGGAGGTCAGTATAGATGGACTAATAGAGAAAGTCCCACACACTGCTAGAAGGCCAAATATTTTTTCAGAGCTAGATGCAGATAAAAATTATTTTTAATTTGCAACCTGATGGAGGTCAGTATAGATGGACTACTAGAGAAAGTCCCACACACTGCTAGAAGGCCAAATATTTTTTCAGAGCTAGATGCAGATAAAAATTATTTTTAATTTGCAACCTGATGGAGGTCAGTATAGATGGACTAATAGAGAAATTACCACACACTGCTAGAAGGCCAAATATTTTTTCAGAGCTAGATGCAGATAAAAATTATTTTTAATTTGCAACCGGATGGAGGTCAGTATAGATTGACTAATAGAGAAAGTCCCACACACTGCTAGAAGGCCAAATATTTTTTCAGAGCTAGATGCAGAAAAAAATTATATTCAGTTTGCAACCTGATGGAGGTCAGTATAGATGGACTAATAGAACAAGTCCCACACACAGCTAGAAGCCCAAATATTTTTTCAGAGGTAGATGCAGATAAAAATTATTTTTAATTTGCAACCTGATGGAGGTCAGTATAGATGGACTAATAGAGAAAGTCCCACACACTGCTAGAAGGCCAAATATTTTTTCAGAGCTAGATGCAGATAAAAATTATTTTTAATTTGCAACCTGATGGAGGTCAGTATAGATGGACTAATAGAGAAAGTCCCACACACTACTAGAAGGCCAAATATTTTTTCAGAGCTAGATGCAGAAAAAAATTATATTCAGTTTGCAACCTGATGGAGGTCAGTATAGATGGACTAATAGAACAAGTCCCACACACAGCTAGAAGCCCAAATATTTTTTCAGAGGTAGATGCAGATAAAAATTATTTTTAATTTGCAACCTGATGTAGGTCAGTATAGATGGACTAATAGAGAAAGTCCCACACACTGCTAGAAGGCCAAATATTTTTTCAGAGCTAGATGCAGATAAAAATTATTTTTAATTTGCAACCTGATGGAGGTCAGTATAGATGGACTAATAGAGAAAGTCCCACACACTACTAGAAGGCCAAATATTTTTTCAGAGCTAGATGCAGAAAAAAATTATATTCAGTTTGCAACCTGATGGAGGTCAGTATAGATGGACTAATAGAACAAGTCCCACACACAGCTAGAAGCCCAAATATTTTTTCAGAGGTAGATGCAGATAAAAATTATTTTTAATTTGCAACCTGATGTAGGTCAGTATAGATGGACTAATAGATAAAGTCCCACACACTGCTAGAAGGCCAAATATTTTTTCAGAGCTAGATGCAGATAAAAATTATTTTTAATTTGCAACCTGATGGAGGTCAGTATAGATGGACTAATAGAGAAAGTCCCACACACTGCTAGAAGGCCAAATATTTTTTCAGAGCTAGATGCAGAAAAAAATTATATTCAGTTTGCAACCTGATGGAGGTCTGTATAGATGGATCAATAGAACAAGTCCCACACACAGCTAGAAGCCCAATATTTTTTCAGAGGTAGATGCAGAAAAAAAATATATTCAGTTTGCAACCTGATGGAGGTTTGTATAGATGGATTAATAGAACAAGTCCCACACACAGCTAGAAGCCCAATATTTTTTCAGAGGTAGATGCAGAAAAAAAATATATTCAGTTTGCAACCTGATGGAGGTCAGTATAGATGGACTAATAGAGAAAGTCCCACACACTGCTAGAAGGCCAAATATTTTTTCAGAGCTAGATGCAGAAAAAAATTATATTCAGTTTGCAACCTGATGGAGGTCAGTATAGATGGACTAAGAGAACAAGTCCCACACAGAGCTAGAAGCCCAAATATTTTTTCAGAGGTAGATGCAGATAAAAATTATTTTTAATTTGCAACCTGATGGAGGTCAGTATAGATGGACTAATAGAGAAAGTCCCACACACTGCTAGAAGGCCAAATATTTTTTCAGAGCTAGATGCAGATAAAAATTATTTTTAATTTGCAACCTGATGGAGGTCAGTATAGATGGACTAATAGAGAAAGTCCCACACACTGCTAGAAGGCCAAATATTTTTTCAGAGCTAGATGCAGAAAAAAATTATATTCAGTTTGCAACCTGATGGAGGTCAGTATAGATGGACTAATAGAACAAGTCCCACACACTGCTAGAAGCCCAAATATTTTTTCAGAGCTAGATGCAGAAAAAAAATATATTCAATTTGCAACCTGATGGAGGTCAGTATAGATGGACTAATAGAATGTTGCTATGCCCAAAAGATTTTACTTCACTAGGTGCAGTAAAAAAATTGGTATTCTATACACAGGTGGTATATCTTGCAACACAGATAGGCTACTCCACTGACTAACACACTCTGCAATAGGCCAAAAAGGATTAGCTTTGCTAGATTCAGCCAAATGCTGTGAAAAAAACTTGCACAGCACTGGCACAGACCTGCCTGGCAAAAACTGATAGGAACTGATGTAACCTAGTCCTGAAAAGGACTGCAATTACAATTAGTCTTTACTCCCACAATCTATCTATTTAAGAGCACAGACCTGCCTGATAAAAGTCGTAGGAAATGCTGTAACCTAGTCCTTAAAAGGACTGCAATCACAACTATTCCCTACTCCTAAGCTATCTGTAGATTTGTGCGAAAATTGGCTTGAAATTAACAAGGTATAGCGCACACAGCAACAGCGGTGCCGTCTAACACGCAGCTGCAGCAGTGAGAAAATGGTGGCGACGGGGAAAATGGCTTGGTCTTATAGGGCAAGGACATGTGACATACACTGCCAATGACACATGCCCTTGCTTGTGTGAAAAACAGCAGTTCGCTCCGTGTGTGCGCTGCTGATAGGCTGACAGACTGCACCTCCCCACTGCAAATGCGGGAAAGAGAAAAAAAAATGGAGATCTTCATTATTCCTGCAGAGATCCATCCCCTGCCCCTCCCCCCACCCCGCTGTACACTCAAACTGCGTATTAACATTAATTTTCATCATTACTGAGAAAAAATCCAGTTATGATTTTGGTGCACGAACAGTTATCGAACATAACCTCGAACAGCCGAATTTTTCTCAAATCGTTCGTGTTCGCCGATCGGCTCGAACACCGCCCAAAACAGCTCGAATTTGAGATTGGCGAACAGTTTGAGTAGAACAACGCTCATCTCTACTTCTCAACACCACCAGATGATAGCATCAAACATAAACTCAAATCCAGTGGTTATTTTTTGGGGGGTCTATTTCCATGCACCCTTCACACCCAGACATGGATATACTTTTCAGGAATAGTTCTATTTTATGTTGCCCTCCTCCTTCTCCTCATCCTTCATCACCATATCACCAGGGTGACTGTGATGCAACACCCACATAACTTTTTTAAGGGTGTTTCTGATTAGAAACGAGCAAATATATCAATATTCGTTTTGGACTACAATCGCCGTTTTTGCAATATTCACCAATGTAATTGTCGAATATTCGCCAAACATTGCAAACGCCATTGGATTCCATGGGTGCCAAAACCAAACGCATACACAACACCTTCAAACGGGACCAAAAACTGCCAAAGCACATTAATTTAGGGGCAGTCACCAGGAAAGTGCCATCAATTGGACCCAGAGTACAAGTAGTATAATTATTATTATTTATTATTATAGCGCCATTAATTCCATTGCACTTTACATGTGTAAAGAGGTCACTGACTGGTACAAGAGCAGAGAGGACCCTGTCCATGAGGGCACACAAACAGTCTGCAAGGGATGTGTGCGGATATAGTAGGTGAGGGTACAGCAGGTCGTGCAGCGTTATGGTGGAGTGAGGTTTACTGCAAGTTGTAGGCTTGTGGGAAGAGGTGGGTCTTCAGCTTCCTTTTAAAGGTTTCAATAGTAGGCAAGAGTCAGATATGTTGAGGTACAGAGTTCAAGAGTAGAAGGGATGCACGGGAAAAATCTTGTATGCGATTGTGGGAAGAGGAGATAAGACGGGAGTAGAGAAGGAGATCTTGTGAGGATTGGAGGTTGCGTGCAGGTATGTACCAGGAGACTAGGTCACAGGTATATGGAGGAGACAGGTTGTGGATGGATTTGCATGTCATGGTTACAGTTTTGAACTGAAGTCTCTGGCCCAGTGGGAGCCAGTGAAGGGATCTTATAGATTGTAAGTTCGTCCTAATTTTTGGCAGCCCTTGAAATTGCTGCATATGCAATAACAGTGTAGGAGACACACTCCTTAATAATGGGAAAGACAATTCAAATAGATTCTATATTATAGAATATTAACAGTCTTATTGGAAATTCTTTTACGGCTAAGGTATAGCAGTATGGATAGCGTGTTACACCGATCCAGCCAGGTATTATTGCCTTATACTGCGTGCTGCTGGTGCTGCCCAAAATTTTTTAAAATCTATTCTATTCCCTATTGATAATGCTGTTAGATGCCTTTACAATGTGCTGCTTGGTGGTATCATCACCAGCTACAGATGAGTGTTCATTCTGGTCGCATAAATGTCTTCCACAGTCCATAACTTTCATTTTTTTTATTTCTTTGACCTTATATACAAGTCATTACCCTGGAAAGAATGTTTGTTAACATGTTTTTTGTACCGTGGGAATGGAAAGCATTCAGACACCTTTAAAAATTTCACTCTTTGTTTCATTGCAACCATTTGGTAAATTTTAAAAACTTTATTTTTTTTCTCATTAAAGTACACTATGCACCCCATCTTGACTGAAAAAAAAACAGAAATGTAGAAATTTTTGCAAATTTATTAAAAAGAAAAACTAAAATATCACATGGTCATGAGTATTCAAACCCTTAGCTCAGTTTTGAGTAGAAGCACCATTTTGAGCTAGCACACCTGGATTTGGGGATCCTCTGCCATCCTTCCTTGCAGATCCTCTCCAGTTCTATCAGGTTGGATGATGAACATTGGTAGACAGCCATTTTCAGGTCTCTCCAGAGATGCTCAATTGGGTTTAGGTCAGGGCTCTGGCTGGACCAGTCAAGAATGGTCACAGAGTTGCTCTGAAGCCACTCCTTTGCTATTTTAGCTGTGTGCTTAGGGTCATTGTCTTGTTGGAAGGTGAACCTTCGGCCAAGTCGGAGGTCCAGAGCACTCAGTAAGAGGTTTTCATCTAGGATATCTCTGCACTTGGCTGCATTCATATTTCCTTCAATTGCAACCAGTCATCCTGTCCCTGCAGCTGAAAAACACCATGTTTCACTGTTGGGAGTGTATTGGGAAGGTGATGAGTAGTGCCTGGTTTTCTCCACACATACCGCTTAGAATTATCACCAAAAAGTTCTATCTTCATCTCATCAGACCAGAGAATCTTATTTCTCATAGTCTGGGAGTCCTTCATGTGTTTTAAAGCAAACTCTATGCGGGCTTTCATATGTCTTACACTGAGGAGAGGCTTCCGTCGGGCCACTCTGCTATAAAGGCCCGATTGGTAGAGGGCTGCAGTGATAGTTGACTTTGTGGAACTTTCTCCCATCTCCCTACTGCATCTCTGGAGCTCAGCCACAGTGGTCTTGGGCTTCTTCTTTACCTCTCTCACCAAGGCTCTTCTCCCACGATTGCTCAGTTTTGCTGGACGGACAGGTCTAGGAAGACTTCTGGTGGTCCCAAACTTCTTCCATGTAAGGATTATGGAGGCCACTGTGCTCTTAGGAACCTTGAGTAAAGCAGAAATTCTTTTGTAACCTTGGTCAGATCTGTGCCTTGCCACAATTCTGTCTCTGAGCTCCTTGGGCAGTTCCTTTGAGCTCATGATTCCCATTTGGTTTGGCATGCACTGTGAGCTGTGAGGTCTTATATAGACAGGTGTGTGCCTTTCCAAATCAAGTCCTATCAGTTTAATTAACACAGCTGAACTCCAATGAAGGAGTAAAACCATCTCAAGGAGGATCACAAGGAAATGGACAGCATGTGACTTAAATATGAGTGTCTGAGCAAAGGGTCTGAATACTTATGACCATGTGATATTGCAGTTTTTCTTTTTTAATACATTTGCAAAAATGTCTACAGTTCTGTTTTTTTTCAGTCAAGATGGGGTGCAGAGTGTACTTTAATGAGAAAAAAATGCACTTTTTAGAATTTACCAAATGGCTGCAATGAAACAAAGAGTTAAAAATTTAAAGGAGTCTGAATACTTTCCGTACCCACTGTATGTTTTTGTCAGTCCGTAAAAGTGGCCTAATACTCTGACAATATTGTTCACAGATATGCTATTTGTCAGCGACCAACTGTGAATAGGTTTGAACCCACAACTGCAATACTTTAAATGGAGTGTAATATTTGACAAGCTCACAAAAATTGCTGGATTATTAGGGCAGTCATATGAGATAACATCTAATGGCCATGGTTTCAGGTAGTCACCTAATAGCATGGTATTTGTCAGCGACCATGTGTAAATTGGTTCAACAAAACACAGCTGGCTGACTTTAAATGGAGTGGAATATTTGGCACTCTCCAAAAAATGTCTGTATTATTACGGCAGTCATATGGATCACGTTCGTCTGATCATTGAAAAAAGCTCCTCTGCTTTCACAATACAGTAATATGAATAAAACTAAAAAAATATGACTGTATTCTGCGAACACTACTAATACTATTCTTCACAGCAACCTCGTGTGAATAGCTTCTCTGACACTCTGCAACAAAATGGAAATGGAAGCCAAAAATGGCTGATTTTGGAACGCAGTTATATGTGATATATCTGACGGAGAACCACGGTTTTAAATTGCGGGCCTGTAGTTTACTAATGTCATTCTTCTTCACAGCAACCTTGTGTGAATAGCTTCGCTGACACACTGCAACAAAATGGAAATGGAGGCCAGAAATGGCTGAATTTGGAATGCAGTTATATGTGATATATCTGACGGAGAACCAAGGTTTTAAATTGCGTGTCTGTAGTTTACTAATACTATTCTTCACAGCAACCTCGTGTGAATAGCTTCACTGACACACTGAAACAAAATGTAAATGGAGGCCAGAAATGGCTGAATTTGGAACTCAGTTGTATGTGATACGTCTGACGGAGAACCACGGTTTTAAATTGCGGGCCTGTAGTTTACTAATACTATTCTTCACAGCAACCTCGTGTGAATAGCTTCACTGACACACTGCAACAAAATGCAAATGGAACCCAGAAATGGCTGATTTTGGAACGCAGTTAAATGTGATACGTCTGACGGAGAACCACGGTTTTAAACTGCAGGCCTGTAGTTTACTAATACTATTCTTCACAACAACCTCGTGTGAATAGCTTCACTGACACACTGAAACAAAATGGAAATGGAGGCCAGAAATGGCTGAATTTGGAACGCAGTTATATATGATACCTCTAACGGAGAGCCACAGTTATAAAAAGAAAAAAGAGGGCCTGTTGTTTACTAATACTATTCTTCACAGCAACCTCATGTGAATAGCTTTACTGACAAACTGCAATAAAATGGAAATGAAGGCCAATATTTTCCACGTTCACTAAAAATTTCTGGATTTTTATCGCTGTAATATGGAAAAGATCTGGCTGTATTCTGCAGTGCTAACAAGCAAATGGAGCAGAAAATTTGCGTACTTTGAATTGCTTCTTAGCCCCTTTACCCCCGAGGGTGGTTTGCACGTTAATGACCAGGCCAATTTTTACAATTCTGACCACTGTCACTTTATGAGGCAATACCTCTGGAACGCTTCAACGGATTCCCCTGATTCTGAGAATGTTTATTCGTGACATATTGTACTTCATGATTGTGGTAAAATTTTTCTTCGATATCACTTGCGTTTATTTGTGAAAAAAATGGAAATTTGGCGAAAATTTAGAAAATTTTGCAATTTTCAAAATTTGAATTTTTATGCCCTTAAATCAGAGAGATATGTCACACAAAAGATTTAATAAATAACATTTCCCACATGTCTACTTTACATCAGCACAATTTTGGAACCAAATTTTTTTTTTTAGGGAGCTATAAGGGTTAAAAGTTGACCAGCGATTTCTCATTTTTCCAACAAAATTTACAAAACCATTTTTTCAGGGACCACATCACATTTGAAGTCACTTTGATGGGCCTTTATGACAGAAAATACCCAAAAGTGACACCATTCTAAAAACTGCACCCCTCAAGGTGCTCAAAACCACATTCAAGAACTTTATTAACCCTTCAGGTGCTTCACAGGAATTTTTGGAATGTGGAAGAAAAAAATGAACATTTAACTTTTTTCACAAAAATGTTACTTTAGAACCAATTTTTTTTATTTTCGCAGGGGTAACAGGAAAAAATGGACCCCAAAATTTGCTGTGCAATTTTCCCTGGGCACGCAGATGCCCCATATGTGGGGAAAAACCACTGTTTTGGCGCACGGCAGGGCTCGGAAGGGAAGGAGCGCCATTTGACTTTTTGATTGTAAAATTTGCTTGAATAATTAGCGAACGCCATGTTGCGTTTGGAGAGCCCCTGATGTGCCTAAACAGTGGAAACCCCCCACAAGTGACCCCATTTTGGAACCTAGACCCCCCAAGACACCTATCTAGATGCATAGTGAGAACTTGGAACCCCTAGGTGCTTCACAAATTGATTCGTAAAAATGAAAAAGTGGAAAAAAAAACACTTTTTCATTTTTACGAATCAATTTGTGAAGCAATTGGGGGTTCCAAGTGCTCACTATGCATCTAGATAGGTGCCTTGGGTGGTCTAGTTTCCAAAATGGGGTCACTTGTGGGGGAGCTCCAATGTTTAGGCACACAGCGGCTCTCCAAATGCAACATGGTGTCCGCTAACAATTTGAGCCGATTTTCCATTCAATTTGTTAGCGGACACCATGTCACGTTTGGAGAGCCCCTGATGTGCCTAAACAGTGGAGCTCCCCCACAAGTGACCCCATTTTGGAAACTATACCCCTCAAGGATTTTATTAAGGGGTATAGTGAACATTTTGAACCCCGAGGTACGACATAAAATTTGATAACATTAGGTCATCATATTGAACGAGTTATCATTACCCTTGAGCGCAAGTGCTCGCTACTTGAGTTTGCATCGGGTACTCAGGTATGCACCATGTATCACGGGTGCTCAAGTGAAATGCTCGAGTCCCCGCCCGCATGTTTCAGGGTTATTAGACACCCCAAAAAACATGCGGGGATCGCTCGTGCATGGCAGGCAATCCCCGCGAGGTTTTTTTGGCCGCGAAGCATATGGGGCGGAGAATCGAGCACCCACGATACTCAGTGCATACCTGAGCACCCGATGCAAACTCAAGTAGCGAGCACTTGCGCTCAACACTAGTCGCCATATCGTCATCTTTTTTTTTTTTTACTTTTGAAAAAAAAAAACAACCCCAACCCTAACATTAGCACAACCCCAACCCCAGCCCTAGCGTTTATTTTTTACGCCGTTCCTCGTGCGGTATAAGTGATTAGACAACTTTATTCTTCGGGTCGGTGCGATTACAGTGATACCAGAATCATATCGGGTTTTTATGATTGACAGCTGTCACACACTAAAAGACACATATTTTGTAAAATCTAGTTTCTGCATCGCCATATTTTGGCCGACAGAGTCATGTGATGGCTTGTTTTTTGCAGGATGAGTTGACGTTTTTATTGGTGCCATTTTCAGGCACGTGACATTTTTTGATCGCTTTCTATTCCTATTTTTGAGAGGCAGAATAAACAAAAACCAACAATTCAGGAATTGTGTTTTTTTACATTTTTTTATTCTGCTCCAGGTGTGGTAAAATTGATAAGGTAGCTTTATTCTTCGGGTTAGTACATTTACAGCGGTACCACATTTATATCGTTTTTTATGTTTTGGCGCTCTTACACAGTAAAAGCTATTTTATAGAAAAAATTATTCTTTTGCATCGCTTTATTCTGAGAGCTGTAACTTTTTGATTTTTCGGATGATGGAGCTGTATGGTGGCTTGTTTTTTTGCAGGACGAGATTATGTTTTCAGCGGTACCATATTTATTTATATTCGTCTTTTTGATCACGTGTTATTCTATTTTTGTTTGGCGGTATGATGATAAAGCATTGTTTTTTGCTTTGTTTTTTATTATTTTTTTTTACCGTATTCACTGAAGGGGTTAACTAGTGGAACAGTTTTATAGGCCAGGTCGTTGCGGACGCGGAGATACCAAATATGTGTACTTTTATTGTTTGTTTTTTTTTTTTTCATAATAATATTTATTGATGGGTACATTATATTTTTGTTTTTAGTGGATTATTTTTTTTATTTTTTTTTTAATATTTTTACAATTTTTTTTACATTTTTTTTTCACTTTTTGGGAGTTTTTTACTTTTTTACTTTGTCCCACTATGGGACTTTCACTTTTTTTATTCTGATCGCCTGCACAGCATAGGGATGGAGCACCATCCCTGAGCCATGCAGTCAGTCAGCGCTGGACAGGGAGAAGATAATTTGGAGTTGCACTGCGCATGTCCAAACAATCTTCCTGCTGTCTGGTGACCAGGATGTTGTCATGACGACATCGGGTCATCATGGCAACACCCGGGAAGCCGCGGCAGACAACGCTGGAGGCCGGAAGAGGAGGTGAGTATTGCGATCACCTCCCCTTGCCTCCACAATGCTGCGATCGACTTCGATTGCAGCATTGCGGGGGTTAATGTGCTGGGAGCGGTGAGGGACCGCTCCCTACACATAGAACCGGGTGTCAGCTGTGACAATGATCTAACACCCGGCGGCGATCCCGCCCGCACAGCCTGTGTGCGCGCGCGATCGCGATGACGTACTAATATGGGTCAGGCTCTTAAAGCCCAGGGCACAGACGCGTATTAGTACGTCATGGGCTTTAAAGTGGTTAAGCAAATAATCAGGATTAAGATAAAAAAAAAATTAGCCCTGGCCGCTGATATCCGCTGATACAAATATCTGTAATAGCAGCAGTCAGAACGTGCAATGGACCCTCTTGTGCTGTATCATGCACTGCAGTTTGTCACATACACTGCTTGCCTTGCATTTTAAGCAAATAACCAGGATTAAGATAAAAAAAAAATAGCCCTGGCCCCTGATATCTGGGGCTATGTCTACAAATATCTGTCACAGCAGGATCAGTCAGAACGTGCTATGGATTCTCTTGTGCTGTATGCACTGCAGTCTGCCACATACCCTGCCTCCGTGCCTAATTCCTGGGAGCACCACTGAATATATGCAGCTGGATTAGTTCTCAGAAGGACTGTTCAGATGGATATATATATATACAGTACAGACCAAAAGTTTGGACACACCTTCTCATTTAAAGATTTTTCTGTATTTTCATGACTTTGAAAATTGTACATTCACACTGAAGGCATCAAAACTATGAATTAACACATGTGGAATTATATACTTAGCAAAAAAGTGTGAAACAACTGAAAATATGTCTTATATTCTTGGTTCTTCAAAGTAGCCACCTTTTGCTTTGATGACTGCTTTGCACATTCTTGGCATTCTCTTTATGAGCTTCAAGAGGTAGTCACCGGAAATTGTTTTCACTTCACAGGTGTGCCCTGTCAGATTTAATAAGTGAGATTTCTTGCCTTATAAATGGGGTTGGGACCATCAGTTGTGTTGTGCAGAAGTCAGGTGGATACACAGCTGATAGTCCTACTGAATAGACTGTTAGAATTTGTATTATGGCAAGAAAAAAGCAGCTAAGTAAAGAAAAACGAGTGGCCATCATTACTTTAAGAAATGAAGGTCAGTCAGTCTGAAAAATTGGGCAAACTTTGAAAGTGTCCCCAAGTGCAGTTGCAAAAACCATCAAGCGCTACAAAGAAATTGGCTCACATGAGGACTGCCCCAGGAAAGGAAGACCAAGAGTCACCTCTGCTTCTGAGGATAAGTTTATCCGAGTCACCAGCCTCAGAAATCGCAGGTTAACAGCAGCTCAGATTAGAGACCAGGTCAATGCCATACAGAGTTCTAGCAGCAGACACATCTCTACAACAACTGTTAAGAGGAGACTTTGTGCAGCAGGCCTTCATGGTAAAATAGCTGCTAGGAAACCACTGCTAAGGACAGGCAACAAGCAGAAGAGACTTGTTTGGGCTAAAGAACACAAGGAATGGACATTAGACCAGAGGAAATCTGTGCTTTGGTCTGATGAGTCCAAATTTGAGATCTTTGGTTCCAACTACCGTGTCTTTGTGCGATGCAGAAAAGGTGAACGGATGGATTCTACATGCCTGGTTCCCACCGTGAAGCATGGAGGAGGAGGTGTGATGGTGTGGGGGTGCTTTGCTGGTGACACTGTTGGGGGATTTATTCAAAATTGAAGGCATACTGAACCAACATGGCTACCACAGCATCTTGCAGCGGCATGCTATTCCATCCAGTTTGCGTTTAGTTGGACCTTCATTTATTTTTCAACAGGACATTGACCCCAAACACACCTCCAGGCTGTGTAAGGGCTATTTGACCAAGAAGAAGAGTTATGGGGTGCTACGCCAGAAGACCTGGCCTCCACAGTCACCAGACCTAAACCCAATCGAGATGGTTTGGGGTGAGCTGGACCGCAGAGTGAAGGCAAAAGGATCAACAAGTGCTAAGCATCTCTGGGAACTCCTTCAAGATTGTTGGAAGACCATTTCCTTCAAGAGAATGCAAAGAGTGTGCAAAGCAGTCATCAAAGCAAAAGGTGACTACTTTGAAGAACCTAGAATATAAGACATTTTTTCAGTTGTTTCACACTTTTTTGCTAAGTATATAATTCCACATGTGTTAATGCATAGTTTTGATGCCTTCAGTGTGAATGTACAATTTTCATAGTTATGAAAATACAGAACAATCTTTAAATGAGAAGGTGTGTCCAAACTTTTGGTCTGTACTGTATATATATATATATATATATTTATATATATATATATATATATTATGTATATATGTTGTGGAATACCTATACAAACTATAAATAAGCAAATATCTCCCTGACTCAGCAGCATCTCCCCCTACTTGCCTGTTTCCAGGGTAGACTGTGACGGGTAGAGCGGCACCCGGTCTTATATAGAGCTGATGACTCTGGGTGGCCAGTAGAGATGAGCGTTGTTCTACTCGAACTGTTCGCCAATCTCAAATTCGAGCTGTTTTGGGCGGTGTTCGAGCCGTTCGGCGAACACGAACAATTTGAGAAAAATTCGGCTGTTCGAGGTTATGTTCGATAACTGTTCGTGCACCAAAATCATAACTGGATTTTTTCTCAGTAATGATGCAAATTAATGTTAATACGCAGTTTGAGTGTACAGCGGGGTGGGGGGAGGGGCAGGGGATGGATCTCTGCAGGAACAATGAAGATCTCCATTTTTTTTTTTCTCTTTCCCGCATTTACAGTGGGGAGGTGCAATCTGTCAGCCTATCAGCAGCACACACACGGAGCGAAGTGCTTTTTTTCACACAAGCAAGGGCATGTGTCATTGGCAGTGTATGTCACATGTCCTTGCCCTATAAGACCAAGCCATTTTCCCCGTCGCCACCATTTTCTCACTGCTGCAGCTGCGTGTTAGACGGCACCGCTGTTGCTGTGTGCGCTATACCTTGTTAATTTCAAGCCAATTTTCGCACAAATATACAGATAGCTTGGGAGTAGGGAATAGTTGTGATTGCAGTCCTTTTAAGGACTAGGTTACAGCATTTCCTACGACTTTTATCAGGCAGGTCTGTGCTCTTAAATAGATAGGTTGTGGGAGTAAAGACTAATTGTAATTGGAGTCCTTTTCAGGACTAGGTTACATCAGTTCCTATCAGTTTGTGCCAGGCAGGTCTGTGCCAGTGCTGTGCAAGTTTTTTTCACAGCATTTGGCTGAATCTAGCAAAGCTAATCCTTTTTGGCCTATTGCAGAGTGTGTTAGTCAGTGGAGTAGCCTATCTGTGTTGCAAGATATACCACCTGTGTATAGAATACCAATTTTTTTACTGCACCTAGTGAAGTAAAATCTTTTGGGCATAGCATCATTCTATTAGTCCATCTATACTGACCTCCATCAGGTTGCAAACTGAATATAATTTTTTTCTGCATCTAGCTCTGAAAAAATATTTGGCCTTCTAGCAGTGTGTCGGACTTTCTCTATTAGTCCATCTATACTGACCTCCATCAGGTTGCAAATTCAAAATAATTTTTATCTGCATCTACAGTACCTCTGAAAAAATATTTGGGCTTCTAGCTGTGTGTGGGACTTGTTGCATTAATCCATCTATACAGACCTCCATCAGGTTGCAAACTGAATATAATTTTTTTCTGCATCTACCTCTGAAAAAATATTTGGCCTTCTAGTAGTGTGTGGGACTTTCTCTGTTAGTCCATCTATACTGACCTCCATCAGGTTGCAAACTGAATATATTTTTTTCTGCATCTACCTCTGAAAAAATATTGGGCTTCTAGCTGTGTGTGGGTCTTGTTCTATTAATCCATCTATACAGACCTCCATCAGGTTGCAAACTGAATATAATTTTTTTCTGCATCTAGCTCTGAAAAAATATTTGGCCTTCTAGCAGTGTGTGGGACTTGTTCTATTAGTCCACCTATACTGACCTCCATCAGGTTGCAAATTCAAAATAATTTTTTGTATGCATCTAGCTCTGAAAAAATATTTGGCCTTCTAGCAGTGTGTGGGACTTTCTCTGTTAGTCCATCTATACTGACCTCCATCAGGTTGCAAACTGAATCTAATTTTTTTCTGCATCTAGCTCTGAAAAAATATTTGGCCTTCTAGCAGTGTGTCGGACTTTCTCTATTAGTCCATCTATACTGACCTCCATCAGGTTGCAAATTAAAAATAATTTTTATCTGCATCTACAGTACCTCTGAAAAAATATTTGGGCTTCTAGCTGTGTGTGGGACTTGTTGTATTAGTCCATCTATACTGACCTCCATCAGGTTGCAAACTGAATATATTTTTTTCTGCATCTACCTCTGAAAAAATATTGGGCTTCTAGCTGTGTGTGGGACTTGTTGTATTAGTCCATCTATACTGACCTCCATCAGGTTGCAAACTGAATATATTTTTTTCTGCATCTACCTCTGAAAAAATATTGGGCTTCTAGCTGTGTGTGGGACTTGTTGTATTAGTCCATCTATACTGACCTCCATCAGGTTGCAAATTGAATATAATTTTTTTCTGCATCTAACCCAGCCAATAGTTTTGGCCTAATACCACAGTTTGGCCACTCAGCTCTGCTCGGTTACCATCCATTGTTTTTTTGTGCAAACAACTCCAGAGTTGTGAATTAGTTAACCACCAAAATGAGTGGAAAAAGGCCTGCTGCTGGTGGAAAGGGGAATAGGCATGTTGGGAAGGGGAAAAAAGGTTGTGTCCGTGGGGTAGGTGTTAAAGCAACAGTAACATCTGCAGAAGAAAGACCATCTTCCAGCCAAACTAAAATGTCTACTTCTTTTAGCGGACAATGTGATAAGATCCCTTTCTTACGGCCACGCCAATCGCTACAAATTCCAGATGAGGCACAAAAACAGTAGGTGCTTCAACGGATATCAAGTGCTCCTTTAAGTGGGCGCTCCTCCACATCAACTTCAACATCACAAATACTCCAGTCCTCAAAGGTGTCACCCAAATCGCACTTGCTTCCTCACAGCTCCCAAATCTCCAGCTCTGAGTATGAGGTAGAACAGATGGTTGAGTCTGCAGAGCTGTTTACTCATACTATAGCCTGGGAATCAGAGGTCGACTCCAGCGCTTCTGTGAATCCAGACGAGGAAATGATCTGCACTGATGCCCAGAATCTTTATGAGTCGGATCCACGACCAGACGCAGAAGGTTCTGACCATAATGTAGACCCTCATTCCCAAACTGTAACTCCTGTTGGTGGAGACAATGAGGAAGACGATGATAAGACTCAAATACCTGATTGGAGCGACAACTTTAGTTTTTTGTCAGGGCAGGAACAGGTTGGCTCTGAGGACGACGGGTGTGATAACACACAGGGTGATGATGATGAGGTTGGAGATCCCACTTACTGTCAACCCACAGTCAGCCAAGAGATGAGGTCAGCAGAGGAGGTGGAGGAAGATGCTAGTGACGACGAGGTCAGGTTGCGCCTTCCTGGACAGAGACGTAGTACTGGAAGCACGTCAACAACTGCATCCTCAAACACAACTCTGCCTCTCACCACAAGTCGTGGTGGCTCTTCAGGTCGCATGGGTGCTAAGCCTTGCATAGCCTGGGCATTTTTTCAGATCGATAAAGATGACCCAACAAGTGTTATCTGTAACATTTGTCAGCAAAAGCTAAGTAGAGGCCAAAAAATACATAGTTTGAGTACTTCATGCATGAACCGGCACATGGACATGAAGCATAAGTTGCAGTGGGAAGCTCAGTGTGCTACAATGCGGCCTAGCCGGCCGGGCCAACCACCGTCTGCCATATCTTGTGCATCCGCGGCCTCTTCATCCTCTGTGACTGGGGGGACAGCAGTCACACCTGTTTTGGGGCGCAGACCTGCCACCTCTTTACCCGCAACAGCCAGCGTGATTGGCAGGTCATCATTTTCTTTGGAGGTGGTAACACCAGCTGGTGTTGAGCGCTGTCCGACATCGATAGCACCACCTTTGGATCAAGGCAACCTAACATGTCCGCCTGCATCTTCCTCACAGACCGGCAGTTTGCCGGGGACACCCTTATCAACCATGTCTAAGCATAATAGCCAGCCCTCGGTCCCTCAGATGTGGACAAGTAAAAGACCATTTCCTCCTAGCCATGAGAAAGCTAAGAGGTTTAATTTCACCATCTGCAAGCTCTTGGCTACAGAAATGCTGCCTTTCCGCCTGGTGGACACAGAGGATTTTCGAGACCTTATGTCCGTCGCAGTGCCCCAGTACCAGATGCCCAGTCGGCACTACTTCTCAAAGAAAGGTGTGCCTGCGCTCCACCAGCATGTCGCACACAACATCACCGCTTCTTTGAGAAACTCTGTGTGTGACAGGGTGCATTTCACCACAGACACTTGGACGAGTAGGCATGGACAGGGGCGTTACATGTCGCTGACTGGGCACTGGGTAACTATGGTGACAGCAGGACAAGGGGCTGCTGTCCAAGTCTTGCCGTCCCCACGAGTTGTGCGTCAATCCTCTTTATGTCAAAGTTCCTCCACTGCTTCTGCCTCCTCAACCTCCTCTCGGTCTTCCACCTGCACCCAAAGCCTGTCTGGTCATGCCACAAGCTTTCTAACTGCGCAGAAGGGATCCTGCACACCTCCTTACTATGCTGGCAGTAGGGCTCAACGTCATCAGGCGGTTTTTACTTTGAAATGTCTGGGAAATGTGAGTCACACAGCTGAGGAGTTGTGGTCAGCTCTGGAGAACCAATTTCATGAATGGTTGTCTCCACTGGACCTGAAACCAGGGAAGGCCGTGTGCGACAATGCTGCAAACCTGGGTGCGGCCCTTCGCCGGGGCAATGTCACACACGTGCCTTGTATGGCTCACGTGTTGAACCTGGTTGTCCAGCAATTTTTAGCCCACTATCCCAGACTAGATGGCCTTCTGCAGAGGGCACGGTCGCTGTGTGCTCACTTCCGCCGTTCGCATCCCGCAGCTCAGAGACTTACATCTCTACAGAAGTCGTTGGGCCTGCCACTTCACCGGCTAAAATGCGATGTGCCTACCCGGTGGAATTCAACTCTGCACATGTTGCAGCGACTGTGGCAGCACCGACAAGCCCTGGTGCAATACGTTCTGACGTATAGCCTGGGCCAACGAGATTCAGAGGTGGGGCAAATCACGCTGGAGGAGTGGTCTCAGATCAGGGACCTATGCACCCTTCTGCACAGTTTTGAAATGGCGACGAAGATGTTTAGTGCTGACGATGCCATTATCAGCATGACTATTCCGGTGATTTACATGCTGGAGCACATGTTAAACAGAATTCGGAGTCAGGTGGTGGCACAAGAGGAGGTGGAGGAAGTAGAGGAGGAGGAGTTGTATGCGGAAGGGCTAACATGTGCAAGGTCCAGAAGGTCGGCAGCACCAAGGCGGCAGGCATGTGAGGGTGGGGGAGATGGTTTTACCAGGGCGCATGGTAGCAGCCAAACTAGTGAGGAAGGTGCAGGAGCCCAGGAAGAAGTGGAGGACGAACTGATGGAAGACTCATCAGATGAGGGAGACCTTGATCACATTTCTGTTGTGCGAGGTTGGGGGGAGAGGACAGAGGAAGGAAGCATGATTGTTACCTCGCCACCAACACAACAGGGACTTGGTGCTCCTGGATGCGCAACACACATGAGTGCCTTCTTGCTGCACTACCTGCAACATGACCCTCGAATTGTGAGAATTAGAAATAATCCTGACTACTGGGTTGCCACACTGTTAGATCCCCGGTACAAAAGTAAATTTGCAGAAATTATTCCTGCCATAGAAAGGGATGCACGCATGCAGGAGTATCAGCAGAGACTGTTGCAGAATCTCACATGTGCTTTTCCACAAAATACCAGTGGTGCACGTAGTGAATCTCACAGTTCCAACTTGCCAACCGTGGGACCGTCAAGTGTTCAGCACTCAAACCGTAACAGAACCACAGTATCTGCTGGTAACATCAATTTTGCGGAATCATTTCACCACTTTTTTAGCCCATCCTTTGCAAGGCCACAGGAGACAAGAAGTCTGACACATAGTCAACGCCTAGAGACGATGGTACAGGAGTATCTCCAAGAAAACATTGAAGCCACGACTGTGTCACTGGACCCTTGCTCTTTTTGGGCTTCCAATCTGGATAAATGGCCGGAGCTAGCCACTTACGCCTTGGAGATCTTGTCATGCCCCGCAGCCAGCGTTCTGTCTGAACGTGTGTTCAGCGCTGCTGGTGGTGTGCTGACAGATAAGCGCACGCGGCTCTCCACTGATAATGTAGACAGACTCACGTTCATAAAGATGAACAAATCATGGATCCGAAACGACTTTTCTACCCCTGTGTCATCCTGGGGAGAGTAAAAGCTTGATGATTGGTTAAAATCACCCTACCAACCGTTTTAAGCTTTCAAATTACTAATCATGTTTATCTGTATCTTGACTGGAAAATAATTTGGGCTTTGTAGCAGTGTGCAGCACTGATCCTATTAGGCCATCTATAATAAGCTCCACCAGATTTAAAATTAAAAATAATTTTTAGCTGCATCTAGCCCGGAAAATAATTTTGGGGCTCCGAGATGCGCAAGACACATAAGTGCCTTCTTGCTGCACTACCTGCAGCATGACCCTCATATTGTCAGAATTCGAAGTAATCATGACTACTGGTTTGCCACACTCTTAGATCCCCCAAACTTTTCGATCAACCTTTTCATTTTTATAAAGACCAAAAAAATGGTCATTTTTGAAATTATAAGCATTAGCAGGTTGTTAGAAACTGAAATCAAACAGTTTTCAACTCAAAACTTTATTCTAGGTGATGTTACATTTTCACATAGGACCCCTTGTTCGAAAGGAGCTTCTGAACTCTCTCGTCCATTGAATTTGTCAGGTTTTGGATGGTTTCTGCTTCAATTGTTTTGCATGAGGACAGAATACCCTCCCAGAGCTGTTGCTTAGATGTGAACTGCCTCCCGCCAACATAGACACTCCTTTTAATGATGCTCCAAAGGTTCTGAATGGGGTAGAGGTCAGGGGAGCATGGGGGTCACACCATAAGTTTGTCCCCTTTTATGCCCATATCAGCCAGAGATTCAGATGTTTTATGTGCAGCATGAGATGGTGCATTATCATGCAGAAAAATGATCTTGCTGTGAAATACACGGTTCTTCTTCTTGAACCATGGCAGGAAGTGCTGTTTGAGAAAATCCACATACATTATGGAGTTCATCTTTAGCGCCTTCAGGGATCCTAAAGGGGCCGACAATCTCTCTCCCCATGATTCCAGCCCAAAACATTACTCCACCTCCTCCTTGTTGGCGCTGTAGCCGTGTTTGCGTGGGGTGTCCATCAACCAGCCATCCTCCACTCCATCCATCTGGACCATCGAGCGCTGCACGGCACTCATCCGTGAACAAAACAGTTTTGAAATCAGTCTTCATGTAATGTTTGGCCCACTGGAGCCGTTTCTGCTTGTGTGAAGTGGATAGAGGAGGTCGACAGGATGGCGTATGCACAGCTGCAAACCTCTGAAGGACCCTGCATCTTGTTGTTCGGGGGACGTTGGAGGCACAAGCAGCTTCAAAAACTTGTCTGCTGCTATGACAAGGCTTTTTTGCCGCTGGTCTTTCAACCTGACGTAATTGCCTGTAGGAAAGAGTCCTCAATTTGCCCTTATCAGCACGCACACGTGTGTACTGTGAATCAGCTACATACTTCTTGATTGCCAAGACACTTCATCCTGATCATCGCACAATGTTGATTGTAGTCATGCCTTGACCTAAACACTTCACAATTTGTTGCTTCTCAGCAGCCGACACATCCTTTTTCTTTCCCATTTTGGCAGAAAATGTAGGCTGCTTAATAATGTGAGAGTGCCTTCTTAAGTAGTCTTGCCTTTCATTGGACACACCTGCCAAACTAATTAGCACAGGTGTCTGCAATTGCTTACAGTGATATAAAGAGCCCTGACACACATCACCATCAATGAGTTTAACTGACAAACAAATTCTTCCCTTATCACTCCTAAACACTTTTTGCATAATAATTTGGAACGCAGTGTACATGTGCTTTTCCACAAAACACCAGTGGTTCACGTAGTGAATCTTACAGTTCTAACTTGCCAACCGTGGTCTGTATGGAATTGTTCAATAAAGGGCCCAAAATTAAGATAACATAGATGGGAGAGGTCTCTATGAATAGGAATTCCTAAGTATTTGATACCCTGTGAGGGCCAGGCAAAGGGAAAGTTGGACTGGATGGAATCCTATATGGATTTGGGGAGGGAGACATCGAGGGCCTCAGACTTCGCTGCATTGATTTTAAAATTTTACCATGTAACAAAGTGATCTATTTCAGCCATAACAGCAGGGATGGATATATGTGATTGAGTGATATATACTAGGACATCATCAGCAAATAGAGAGCACTTGTACTCGGTGCCTCCCACCTCAATCCACCTAATATTGGGGTTATGGCGAATTGATGAGAGCAGGTGCTCCGTCACTAGGATGTATAAGAGAGGGGACAGAGGACATCCCTGCCTTGTCCCATTGGTGATTGTGAAAGGTGATGAAAATGTTCTGACGCACCCCTTGGGCCTTGGGACACCCGGAGCCGGACCCTTTTTGGTGGATGCTGGTGGTTGTAGTCTTCGTGGCGGCGACCAGGTTCCGTGGCTCAGGGCGGTCAAACCAGTGGCGGAACTATTTATGTGGTTTTGATGTTTAAATGTCCGACTACGCCACCCGTGGATTGCGGTCAGAGTGAACCGCCGCTACAGGGCAGACCGCTGAGGCTGGTGTTGTGGGTGCAGCAGAGCGTAGCATAACTCCCCACGGGAGGAGTATAGCCTCAGGGCAGTGTATGCGGAGGATGGGGGTGATGGTGCAGGGCAGCAGCAGTAACGACACGGAGTCAGTGATGCAGTCCAGGGCCTTTACTCACAGTTCTTATTATCCAGACCACGTCTGCAGGTAACGGCTGCCCACGTCGTACTGTGCTCACCAGGTGAGGGGCTCAGACAACTCCCAGATAACTTTGGAGCACTTCACAGGACCCCCTTTGTGTGTCCTTTGTCTGGCCTTTCTTACCAACACTTCTGTCCGGCTGCCTCGGGCCTCCTCTTGGTAAACTTGGCGCCAGTTTCCCTGACCCTATGTGGTGCCTTCCTAGCGGGTGTAGCGAGGGGCTGCGCCACATAAAATGTCAGAGCCTCCGGTTTCTAGCTGAGGGTCGTTTCCTGCCTCCACTAGTTCGGGGACCGGTCTCCCCCTTTGGCCTGACCCCTCCACGCAGGTGGATTCGGGCGTGCGGTGGCGACTCGCCCGTCCGCACCCCTGGGATCCCTTCATTCCTCGTTCCTGGAGCCTTCTCCGCTCCTCTTCCTTCCTTCTCCCTCTTCCAGGCCTGGGCCTCTGTTACTAGGCCCGCCTCCGGAGCAGAGCTCATGCAGAGCCCCTGCTCCCTGCCACTTCTGCTCAGACTTCTCTGCACTGAACTAAGATGGTGCCCACCTTTTATACTCCCTTCTCGATGCACCCAGGAACTGCTTCCTCCCTGCTCCTGCACTACAGGGTTCCCCTTCCTCAGTGTTCCCTCCCCCCACTCCAGCCAGGGACAGGGACTGTCGTGCCCATCTCAGGGGCATATTGGTCGCCCTGCCCCACGGCAATGTGGTGTAATGCATGCAGGTGTCGGGTCCTGATCCACACTCCATCCTTACCTGAGAGTGAGATATCACACCTCTGGGTGAGGTGCAATAAGTCTGTAGCAACCGAGCCCTCAGGGTGCTACAGTTCCATTTATCTTCAGCCTAGGTGACGTATTGCGATACAGGGCCGTGATTTTGGCTATAAAAGGGTCCCCTAGACCCCTACCCCAAGCTTTTTAAGAGAATCATATATGGCGTGCCAGGAGACTCTATGGAATGCTTTCTCAGCATCCAACGAGAGTATCTAATTACAAATTTTTAACTGCATCTAGCCCAGGAAATACTTTGTGCCTAGTAGCAGTGTCTGCTAGTCAGCGGATTATCCCGGCTGTTAAGCAAGCTACACCACCTGTAGTTTAGACACTTAATTTTTTCAAAGGAAATGCTTCAGGACCATGGGATACTTAGTGAAGAGCATCAGGAGGCACCCCAAGGCATAGGGGCTGGGACTGGCAATAGGATGCCTTGCGGCGGACAGCCGAGCTCGATCCTTATAAAAGCTTTTTAACTGCAGCAGCTTTAGTGGACGCTACTGGAGCTGGAATTACCGCGGCTGCTGGCATGAGACTTGCCCTCCAATAGATCCTTGTAAATGGATTTAAAGTGTATTCATTCAAATTAGAGAGACAATTTAAATTAAAAAGCTTAGAGCTGCCTCCACCACAGGGGGGCTCGCTCGACCCACCAGCGGACAGGCACCAGTATTGGGAGAGGGGGGCTGGCCGTCAGGGTTCACCGCGGCTCTGGCACAAACCCGGCGACACGGAGGTGGCACGGGCAGGAGCGGACTGGCCGTGTCGGCTTCTCACTTTTTGGATTTTAGAAGGGCATGACATGCCTATATCTGTGTCTCCCCCTCCTTTTACTCCTCCACCTCTTTTATTTTCGCATGACTATATGTACTTGTCACTTTTCCATGTGTTAGTTATGTCTTCTGAGCAGTTTGTCAGCTTTTGGACACCTTTGAAGGTGTTTTCTATGTGTTTCTATGTGTTTTTGTTTGCCTGCCATTGGTTTTAACGGTGTTCGAAGGTGTTCGACGAACAGTTCGACGAACAGTTCGGCGAACACACGGGTGTTCGACGAACCGAACCGAACTCAAACACTACGGGGGTGGCTCAACACTAGTGGCCAGCCAAGCACTGTAATGCCCACAACCAACAAGGCTACGGCATTACGGTGTGGCAAGCAATCCTTGCATGTTCATTGGCTCTCTAAAGAGCGCCAAACATGCAGGGCGGAGACCCGAGCTCCCGCCCCAGCAACCCGGAAATACTCGCTGAGCTCGTCAAGCACAGTGATGCTCGGGCGAGTACAAAGCAGTGGTGAGCACGTTCGCTCATCACTAGTGATGAGTGAACGTGCTCGCCACTGCTCGATACTTACCCGAGCATCACGGTGTTCAACAAGCTCAGCGAGTATTTCCGGGTTGTTAGGAAACGACAGAAATGATGGCACCCTTACCTTAACATTTTGTTGATCAACCTTTTGAGGCAATCACTACAATCAAACGATTCCTTTAACTGTCAATGAGACTTCTGCAACTCTCAGCAGGTATTTTGGCACACTCCTCATGAGCAAAATGCTCAAGTTGGCTCGTGTTTGAAGGTTTCTTTTTCCAGGTGGCATGTTTCAGCTCTTTCCAAAGATGCTCGATAGGATTTAGGTCAGGGCTCATAGAAGGCCGCTTCAGAATAGTCCAATGTTTTCCTCTTAGCCATTCTTGGTTGTTTTTAGCTGTGTGTTTTGGGTCATTATCCTGTTGCAAGACCTATGACCTGGGACTGAGACCAAGCTTTCTGACACTGGGCACCACATTTCTCTCTAAAATCCCTTGATAGTTTTGAGATTTCATTGTACCCTGCACAGATTCAAGACACCCTGTGCCAGATGCAGCAAAGCAGCCCCAGAACATAACAGAGCCTCCTCCATGTTTCACAGTAGGGACAGTGTTCTTTTCTTGATATGCTTCATTTCTCCATCTGTGAACATAGAGCTGCTGTGCCTTGCCAAAAACTTCCATTTTTGTCTCATCTGTCCATAGGACATTCTCCCAGAAGCTTTGTGGCTTGTCAACATGTAGTTTGGCAAATTCCAGTCTGGCTTATTTATGATTTTTTTTCAACAATGGTGTTCTCCTTGGTCATCTCCCATGAAGTCCACTTTGGATCAAACAACGACGGATGGTGCTATCTGACACTGATATTTCTTGAGCTTGAAGTTCACCTTTAATCTCTTTAGAAGTTTTCCTGGGCTCTTTTGTTACCATTCGTATTATCCGTATCTTTGTTTTGTCATCAATTTTCCTCCTGCGGCCACGTCTATGGAGGTTGGCTATAGTCCCATGGATCTTAAATTCTGAATAATACGTGCAACTGTAGTCACAGGAACATCAAGCTGCTTGGAGATGGTCTTATAACCTTTACCTTTAACATACTTGTCTATAATTTTCTTTCTAATCTCCTGAGACAACCCTTTCATTTGCTTCCTCTGGTCCATGTTGAGTGTGGTACACACCATGTCACCAAACAGCACAGTGAGTATCTGTAGCCCTATATACAGACCCACTGACTGATTACAAGATTGTAGACACCTGTGATGCTAATTAGCGGACACAACTTGATTTAACATGTCCCTTTAGTCACATTATTTTCAGGGGTACCATCATTTCTGTCCAGGCCTATTTCATGAGTTTAATTTTTTTTTTAATTCTGTGGAAGCAGGGTTGAAAAGCAAAGTCTGAATTTCATTTGTTCATTTTCATAGATTTTTAATTTATTATTACTTTTGTCAGATTCAAGTTATTTCTGTGACCATTGTGGGTTTTTCTTTCATTAAACAAGGGGTACCAACAATTTTGACCACTTGTGTATATATTCATCTGACCTAACAGTCCTTCTGAGGACTAATCCAGCTGCATATAATCAGTGCTAGGCAAGCAGGCAGTGTATGTTGCAGACTGCAGTGTATGATACAGCACAAGAGGGTCCATTGAACGTCCTGTCTGCTGCTGCTGCTGTAAAAATTACAGATATTTGTAGACAAAGTCCCAGATATCAGGGGCCAGGGAAATTTTTTTTTATCTCAATCCAGGTTATTTGCTTAAAAAGCAATGCAGAATACACCATTTTTCTGCTCCATTTGCTTATTTTCACTGCAGAATAAAGCCAGATCTGTTCCATATTTCAGCGATAAAATCCAGATATTTAAACTGAACATGGAAAATATTGTCCTCCTTTTCCATTATGTTGCAGTGCGTCAGTCAAGCTATTTACACTAGGTGTCTGTGAAGAAAAGTATTAGTAAATTACAGGCCTGCTATTTAAAACCGTGGTTCTCTGTCAGACGTAACATCTATAAGAGTGTTGTAAAATCAGCCAATTCTTCCATTTTCATTTTGTTGCAGTGTGTCAGTCAAGCTATTCACAATAGGTCTATGTGTAGAATAGTATTAGTAAATTACAAACCTGCTATTTAAAACTGTGGTTCTCTGTCAGATATATAACCTATAAGACTGTTCCGAAACCAAACATTTCTTCCATTTTCATTTCGTTGCAGTGTTTCAGCCAAGCTATTCACACTAGGTGTCTGTGAAGAATAGTATTAGCAAATTACAGGCCTGCTATTTAAAACCGTGGTTCTCTGTCAGACATAACATCTATAAGAGTGTTCCAAAATCAGCCATTTTCTTCCATTTTCATTTTGTTGCAGTGTGTCAGTCAAGCTATTCACACTAGGTGTCTGTGTAGAATAGTGTTAGTAAATTACAGGCCTACTATTTAAAACCGTGGTTCTCTGTCAGACATAAAACCTATAAGACTGTTCCGAAACCAAACATTTCTTTCATTTTCATTTTGTTGCAGTGTTTCGGTCAAGCTATTCACACTAGATGTCTGTGAAGAATAGTATTAGCAAATTACAGGCCTGCTATTTAAAACTGTTGTTCTCTGTCAGACATAACATCTATAAGAGTGTTCCAAAATCAGCCATTTTCTTCCATTTTCATTTTGTTGCAGTGTGTCAGTCAAGCTATTCACAAAAGGTGTCTGTGTAGAATAGTATTAGTAAATTACAAGCCTGCTATTTAAAACCGTGGTTCTCTGTCAGATATAACATCTATAAGAGTGTTCTAAAATCAGATATTTTCTTCCATTTTCATTTTGTTGCAGTGTGTTGGTCAAGCTATTCACACTAGGTGTCTGTGTAGAATAGTATAAGTAAATTGCAGGCCTGCCATTTAAAACCGTGGTTCTCTGTCAGACATATCACCTATAACAGTGTTCCAAAATCAGCCATTTCTTCCATTTTCATTCCGTTGCAATGTGTCAGTCAAGCTATTCAAACTAGGTCTCTGTGTAAAATAGTATTAGTAAATTACAGGCCTGCTAATTTAAACCGTGGTTTTCTGTCAGACATAACACCTATAAGTATGTTCCAAATTCAGCCATTTCTTCCATTTTCATTTTGTTTCAGTGTGTTGGTCAAGCTATTCACACTAGGTGTCTGTGTAGAATAGTATTAGTAAATTACAGGCCTGCTATTTAAAGCCGTGGTTCTCTGTCAGACATAACATCTATAAGAGTGTTCCAAAATCAGCCATTTTCTTCCATTTTCATTTTGTTGCAGTGTGTCAGTCAAGTTATTCACACTAGGTGTCTGTGTAGAATAGTATTAGTAAATTCCAGGCCTGCCATTTAAAACCGTGGTTCTCTGTCAGACATAAAACCTATAAGACTGTTCCAAAATCTGCCATTTCTTCCATTTTTATTCCGTGGCAATGTGTCGGTCAAGCTATTCAAACTAGGTCTCTTTGTAAAATAGTATTAGTAAATTACAGGCCTGCTAATTTAAACCGTGGTTCTCTGTCAGACATAACACCTTTAAGAGTGTTCCAAAATCAGCCATTTATTCCATTTTCATTTCGTTGCAGTGTGTTGGTCAAGCTATTCACACTAGTTCTTTGTGTAGAATAGTAATAGTAAATTACAGGCCTGCTATTTAAAACCGTGGTTCTCTGTCAGACATAAGACTGTTCCAAAATCAGCCAATTCTTCCATTTTCATTTTGTTGCAGTGTGTTGGTCAAGCTATTCTCACTAGGTGTCTGTGTAGAATAGTGTTAGTAAATTACAGGCCTGCTATTTAAAACCGCGGTTCTCTGTCAGACATATCACCTATAAGACTGTTCCAAAATCAGCCATTTCTTCCATTTTCATTTCGTTGCAGTGTGTTGGTCAAGCTATTCAAACTAGGTGCTGTGAAGAGTAGTATTAGTAAATAACAGGCCTGCTAATTAAAATTGTGGTTCTCTGTCAGACGTATCACATATATCTGCATTCCAAAATCAGCCATTCCTTGTGAACGTGGAAAATATTGTCCTTCATTAAAAATGGGCAAGGTGCTTGGCAAGGGACAGGAAAGTGGATGTGATGGTGATGGTGCAAGCAGAGGCCAAGGCCGAGGATGTGGACGTGGGCAAGCTGAAATTGTGCTACAACAAACACACACATCTTCTCGCTCGACCTTCCTGTCCCAATTACTAGGGGACCACAGTACACCACTCTTGAACCCAGAGCAGTGTCAAAAGGTTGTCGGATGGATAGCAGTTAATGCTTCCAGTCACTTTGCTACCACCACCACCCTGTCTTCCACATGGTCATGTCTCAGTAGCTGTGAGTCTGGACTGCATATTCCTCACCCTGATCCTCCTTCCTCCCACCATGCCGAGTGCCCAGAGACAACTGATCCCACACTTGGACACTCAGAAGAGCTGATCACTTTTCCATTTGTAGATTTGGGCCTCTTGCCTGGCGAGCTTCAAGCGAGTCAAGAGGAGAACATGTGTAGTGATGCCCAAATATTGGAGCAGCCACAGTCACACGAAGGCAATAGTGGGAAAGTGCAATTAGTGTCGCAAGAGGTGGATGATGATGAGACACAATTTCCAGAAAGTCAGGAAGAGGATGAGGGTGCGGAAGTGGAAGACGAGGTGGTGGATGAAATAGTAACTGACCCAACCTGGCAGGGGGACTTACAGAGCGAGGACAGCAGCACACAGGGGAGGGAGGCATAGCACAACAACAGGCAGGAAAAAGAAGTGTGGTGGCCACAGACACAAGGCCAGCATCAGTAGGGGTAGCAAAACTAGCAGCCTGACCACCACCAGCATGATCAGGCACATGGCAACAAAGCACTCAACTAAGTGGGCCGAATCCCAGGGTCCAGTAATAGTGTCTGCGGGTGACACCACTGCTTGTTCCGCTGTTGTGAGAGCATGCCAATCTCCTGTCCATGGCGCATGCCAAGATGCCCCCTGCCCTGCACCTGTCATTGAACACTCTCAACTAGCAACATCAGCAAGCGCATCCACATCCTTGTCACAGTGCAGCGTTCAGTTGTCCCTACCCTAGTCCTTGGAACGTAAGCGCAAATATGCATCCAATGCCACACAGGCCACACTACTAAATTCACACAATGCTTGCGCTCAAAATGTAGCCTTTTAGGCTCGTGGAGATGGAAGTTTTCTGCAATCTGATGGCGGCGGCAGTCCCTCGTTACTCGGTCCCCATCCACCACTATTTCTCCCGGTGTGCGGTCCCCGCATTACACGAGGATGTGTCTCAAAACATTTGACGTGCCCTCAACAACGCAGTTACTGTGAAAGTCCACCTAACCATGGACATGTGGATAAGTGTTTGTGGGCAGGGATGGTACATCTCACTGATGGCACACTGGGTTAATAAAGTGGAAGCCGGGACTCTTTCAGACCTTGGGACAGAACATGTCCTCCTGACGCCGAGGATTGCGGTCCCTGGGTCAATCAGGGTTCCCCCCACATTCTACAGCTGCTGCACCTCTTCGTCCTCTTCAGCCTCCATCTCCGAAATGACCACATCGGTCGCACGCTATAAGCACTGCAGCACTGCCTCGGCCAAGTGGCAACAGGCTGTGCTGAAGCTAATATGCTTAGAAGACAAAATGCACAATGCTGAAGAGTTGTGGACAGTTCTGAAAGAGCAGGCAGATCTGTGGCTGACACCGCTGACCCTACAGCCAGGCATGGTCGTGTGTGACATTGGCCAGAGCCTGGTGGCGGCTCTGAGGAGAGCTCACAAACGTACCATGACTGGCCCATGTGCTTAACCTCGTGGTTCAGCGGATTCTCAAAACCTACCCGGATCTGTCGGATTTGCTTGTCAAAGTACGCTGCCTGTGTGCCCATTTTAGAAAGTCAGCTACAGCTTCCGCCGCCCTTGCCGTGTTTCAGCAGCGTTTGCAGATTCCAGCTCGTCGACTGATCTGCGATGTGCCCACGCATTGGAATTCTACATTGCAGATGTTGGGAAGGATTTGTGAGCAGAAGAGGGCTGTTGTTGACTACCAGCATCAACAAAGCCATTTGTATTCAGGTCAGACTCCACACATAAAACCTCAAGAGTGGACATGGATGTCAGACATACGTACCATCATCCAAAACTTTGAGGAATCCACCAAGGTGGTGAGCAGCAATGATGCCATAATTAGCATCACCATCCCACTTCTCTGTGCTCACAATTAAAGAGGATGCATTGCAGGCGGAGCACGATGAGATGGAGCAAGGAACCATACAGGGTGATCCCACACAGCCCAGCCTCATTTCATCCCAATGTGGATTGGGTGACAATGAGGAAGAGGAGGAGGATGAACAGGAGCTAGTTTCCTGCGCTATAGACGGTACTACATGCACACCTATCATACCGTCTGTTTAGCGTGGATTGCCTGAGGACAGGGAGGAGGAGGAAGAAGAGGAGGATAAGGAGGAGAGCATGGTCAGTCGTCCTCTTGGTGAGGACACGGAAGACTTGCCTCTTTGCAGTCTGGAGCACATGGCTGATTTCATGATACACTGCCTTTCCCGTGACTTTCGCGTTGTCCAAATTTTGGGAGTTATTATTGGTTGGTGACACTTCTAGACCTACGCTGCAAGGAGAACTTTCTGTATCTTATCGGATTGTAGGACAGGCCTAATAAAATGGTGCAGTATCAGAAGGCCCTTGTTGCGGATTTATTAAAAAAATTCCCAACTGAAAACGCTGGTGGCAGAGGTCACAGTTCGTTGGACAACCAAGGAGTACAGGCGGCAGAAACACAAATGCAATCGAGCAGAGGCAGGGGAACACTGTCAAAGTTATGTAACAGTTTTCTCAGACCCTCCCATCGCACAAGCCCTTGTACTCTACCAAGGAGGGAAAAGTTTCGGAAGATGCTGAGGGATTACCTTGCCAACCGTACCAACGTCCTCCATGATTCCTCTGTGCCTTATAATTATTGGTTATCCACTTGGAATGAACTGACTCTCTACGCCTTGGAGGTCCTGGCTTGCCTTGCCGCTAGCGTTTTGTCAGAGTGGGTTTTACTGTCGCCGGTGGTACTATAAACCTATAGGCGTATCGGCCTTTCAACTGAAAATGCTGACAGGCTGACTCTTATACAAATGAACAAGGGCTGGATTGGGCCAGACTTCTCAACACGACTGAATGATAGCAGTGCAACATAAACTCAAATACAGTGGTTTTTTTGAGAGGTCTAACTCTATTCCAATGCACCTTTGTCTTCACACCCAGACATGAGTATACGCATCCTGATTTTGTCTATTTGCTCTTGTCCTCTTCCTTCTCTGCATCCTCATCCTCCACCACCATGTGTACCATATCAACATATCTACGTCTCTTGCAAGGGGCATTGGAGTTCCTCCAAATTCTTGGCAGCCGTTGCTTCACTGTATAGGTAAACAATATGGGAGACACACTTCCTAATAATGGGAATATTGTTTTCAGGAGGCCCTCCAACCTCTGTGTCTCTTGGAAGGGGCATTAAAGTTCCTCCCAATATTTGGCGGCTGTTCCTTCACTGCATAGGCAAACAGTATGGGAGACTCATTTCCTAATAATGGGAACATTGTTTTCAGGAGGACCTCCAACCTCCATGTATCTTGCAAGGGACATTGGAGTTCCTCCAAATTTTTGGCAGCCGTTGCTTAACTGCATAGGCAAACAGTATGGGAGACACACTTCCTAATAATGGGAACATTGTTTTCAGGAGGCCCTTCGACCTCTACGTCTCTTTCACGGGGCATTGGAGTTCCTCCAAATTTTTGGCAGCCATTGCTTCACTGCATAGGACAACAGTATGGGAGACACACTTCCTAAAAATGGGAACATTGCTTTCAGGAGGCCCTCCGACCTCTACGTCTCCTGCAATTGGCATTGGAGTTCCTCCAAATTTTTGTCGGCTTTTGCTTCACTGCATAGGCAAACAGCATGGGAGACACACTTCCTAATAATGGGAACATTGTTTTCAGGAAGCCCTCCGACCTATACGTCTCTTGCAAGTGGCATTGGAGTGCCTCCAAATTTTTGACAGCCATTGCAGTCACAGCATAGGCAAACAGTATGGGAGACCCTCTCCTTTCTAATGGGAACATGTCGTTACTGTGGCTCAGCTCTATGGGTTTTTCCTAAATTTTGGCAGCCGTTGCACTCACTGCATACCCTATAACTGAATAGCAGACCCTCTCCTTTCTTATATGAACATGTCGTACTCGTTACTGCGGCCCAGCTGTGTGTCTTTAAATAGGTAGTGGGGTTTTTCCTAAACTTAGGCAGCTGTTGCACTCACAGCATATGCAACAACTGTATAGCAGAACCGCTCCTTTCTAATGAGAACATGTCGTTACTGTGGCCCAGCTCTATGTGTCTTTAAATTGTTAGCAGGGTTTTTCCTAAATTTTGGCAGCTGTTGCACTCACTGCATACCCTACAACTGTATAACAGACCCTCTCCTTTCTAATGAGAACATGTTGTTAGTGTGGCCCAGCTCTATGTGTAATTAAATTGTTAGTGGGGTTTTTCCTAAATTTTGGCAACCGTTGGACTCACTGCATACCCTATAACTGAATAGCAGACCATCTCCTTTCTAATGGGAACATGTCATACTCGCTATTGTGGACCTGCTCCGTGTTTCTTTAAATAGTTTGTGGTTTTTTTCCTAAACTTTGGCAGCCATTGGACTCACTGCATACTGTATAACTGTATAGCAGACCCTCTCCTTTCTATTGGGAATATCTAGTTACTGTGGCCCAGCTCTAAGTGTCTTTAAACTGTTAGTAGGGTTTTTCCTAAATTTTGGCAGCCATTGCACTCACTGTATACCCTATAACTGAATTGCAGATCCTGTCCTTTCTAATAGGAACATGTTATTACTGTGGCCCAGCTCTATGTGTTTTTAAATTGTTAGTGGGGTTTTTCCAAAATTTTGGCATCCCTTGCAGTCACGGCATGGGCAATACCACTATAGAAGACCTGCTCCTTTATAATGGGAACAATTTTTACTGAGACCCTCCTCTATATCTCTTCAAAGAGGTATTGCGTTGCGTCCAAATTTTTGGCAGCCCTTGCAGTCACTGCATACGCAATAACAGTATTGGAGATCCACTCGTTAATAATGGGAACAGCAAAGCATAGCCGGCTGATGGCTCTCTAACAATAGTGAGGGCCGACTGCTGGCCCTTTAAGAATAGTAAGGCTGTAAAAATAGTATTTGTGACTTTCACAATCCCTCCTTCATAAATGAAACAGGATGTGTTTAATGATGTTTCACACACCACATGGTCAGATAAGGTTGTAAAATGTTAAAATGACATTTCCCGGTAAATGCATTTGTCACGGTTGAAAGCAATGCAAAAGTTCAAAAATGCATCAAAATGCTACATGTGAACATAGCCCAAGGTGTGGAGGAGCATTTTTGTTTTTGGTTATTTATTTTGCCTTATATACAAGTCATTACCCTGTAAAGCAGGGGTCTCAAACACGCGGCCCGCGGGCCGCATGCGGCCCCTCCGGCTGCTTCATGCGGCCCACAGGCACATAGACCCCGTAATGATCGTGGCTCGCTCCAGCAGCCACCGACATCAGTGCTGTAGTGCAGTGTATTGCCGCGCAGAGACCGGCTCTCTGCACAGCAATATCAGTGCCAGCCGCTGGCCTATCAGAAGCCAGCAGCTGACATCTGCACATGGCAGTGACGTCATACGCCGCTGTGCTGGGACGCAGATGTCTGCTTCTAGCCTCTGATAGGCCAGCGGCTGGCATTGTTATTGCTGTGCAGAGAGCAGGTCTCTGCGCAGCAATGCATTGCGCTACAGCACTGATGTTGGCGGCTGCTGGACGGGGCCACGATCATCAAGGGGTCTATGGTGCCTGTGGGCCACAGGTGCAGAAAGGACGCTGAGGGAACGGAGGACAGGTGAGATGAATCTTTTTTTTTTTTCTGTCATGTCTATGTGAAATACAGCACAGGGGACCTGTGTGCAGTATGGGGGGGTGGACCTGTGCGCAGTATGGGAGGGGAAACCTGTGTGCAGTATGGGGAGGGGGGACACCTGTGCGCAGTATGGGGAGGGGGAACAACTGTGCACAGTATGGCGGGGGAAACACCTGTGAGCAGTATTGGGGGTATCTGTGCGCAGTATGGGGGGGAACCTGTGCGCAGTATGGGGGGGAACCTGTGCGCAGTATGGGGGGTACACCTGTGCACAGTATGGGGGGAGGAAGACATCTGTGCGCAGTATGGGGTGGGAAACACCTGTGCGCAGTATGGGGGGGGAACCTGTGTGCAGTATGGGGGGGAACCTGTGTGCAGTATATGGGGGGGTGGCTTGTGCACTGTATGGGGGGGGAACCTGTGCGCAGTATGGGGGATCACCTGTGTGCAGTATGGGGGGGAGGGAACCTGTGCGCAGTATGGGGGGAGGGAACCTGTGCACAGTATGGGGGGGTGGACCTGGATGGGGACATGTGCGCAGGATGGGAGACATGTCTGCAATATGGGGACTTGGATGGGGGACATGTCTGCAATATGGGGACCTGGATTTGGGACATGTCTGCAATATGGGGACCTGGATGGGGGACGTGTCTGCAATATGGGGACCTGGATGGGGGACATGTCTGCAATATGGGGACCTGGATGGGGGACATGTCTGCAATATGTGGACCTGGATGGGGGACATGTCTGCAATATGTGGACCTGGATGGGGGACATGTCTGCAATATGGGGACCTGGATGGGGGGCAGGTCTGCAATATGGGGACCTGGATGTGGGACAGGTCTGCAATATGGGGACCTAAATGGGGGACAGGTCTGCAATATGGGGACCTGGATGGGGGACATGTCTGCAATATGGGGACCTCAATGGGGGACATGTCTGCAATATGGGGACCTGGATGGGGACATTACGACAAGAATGGGACCAGGATGGGGACGTTACTTTAAGATGAGGACCAGGATGGGACCATTACTACAAGATGAGTGCCTGGATGGGGACATATCTGCAATATGGGAGCCACGATGGGGATATATCTACAATATGGGGACCTGGATGTGGATTACCTACAATATGGGGACCTGGATGGGGCACATTACTAAAAGATAGGGACCAGCATGGGGCATTACTAGTCCGTAAAAGTGGCGTAATACCTCTGACAACGTTGTTGACAGCAGTGACCTGGGAGTCATAAATGCTTCCAGGGGTCTTCCCCATGCTATTCCCATGTCTTTTTAGCATTGTTTCCATCGATTTGGGCAATTTTTAGGCCCTCTGCTGACCGTTGGGGGGAGCCGCCGGAAAAATGCTCAAGTTAATACCACCACATAGTGACCAAACACTACAATACTGATCATTAATAAAAAAAATAATACTTTTATTACCATAAGTGACATTATACACAGGAGCTCTGTACATAGTATACAGTGTACAATGTAAGTGTAGAAGTAACACACTGACTCACCGGTGACGTCTAGTTGAAGTCCTTCATCATCACTTTTCCTCTTCATCCAGCGCAGACCATCATCACTTCTTCCAGCCAGAACTCGTCTCCGCAGAAAATAACACAGATATCTAGAGCACCGCTGCCAGAGCACATTTCCCAATTTTCCCCCAACTTCTAAACTACATCAGATGAAGAAAAAAAGCGACATAGTGCCGCCCTGCACAATACCAGGCCCCCCTACTGAAAATAGTATCCTCAAAAATAAAATACATCACAGCAGTAATAATATCTTTAATTAGCCCCTACAGTAATAATGTCCCACATCCTGCCCCAAGTCCCATCCTGTCCCCATGTCTCCATCCTACCCCCAATGTCTCCATCCTGCCCCATGTCTCCAACCTACCCCCAATGTCTCCATCCTGCCCCCATGTCTTCATTTTGCCCACAATGTCTCCATTCTGCCCCCAATGTTTCATTCTGCTCCCATATCTCTATCCTGCCCCCAATGTCTCCATCCTGACCTCAAGTCTCAATTTGTCTCCATTCTGCCCTATTGTCTCCATCCTGCCCTCATTGTCTCCATCCTGCCCCCATGTCACAATTTGTCTCCATTCTGCCCCCATGTCTCCATTCTGTCCCCATGTCTCCATTTGTATCCATTCTGCCCCCATTGCCTCATCCTGCCCCCATGTCTCCATTCTGCCCCATGTCTCCATTCTGCATCCAATGTATCCACTATGCCCATGTCTCCATTCTGTCCCCTATGTCTCCATCCTGCTCCCAATGTCTCCATCCTGCCCTCATTGTCTCCATCCTGCCCCATGTCTCAATTTGTCTCCATTCTGCTCTCATGTCTCCAAGCTGCCCCCAATGTCTCTCCATTCTGCCCCCAATGTCTCTCCATTCTGCCCCATGTTTCCATTATGACCCCAATGCTCATTCAGACCCATGTTTCCATTCTGTCCCCATGTTTCCATTTTGCCCCCAATGTCTCTCCATTCTGCCCCATGTTTCCATCCTGCCCCATGTTTCTCCATTCTGACCCATGTTTCCATTCTGCCCCCAATGTCTCCCATTCTGCCCCCATGTTTCCAGCCTGCCCCCATGTCTCTCCATTCTGCCCAATGTCTCTCCATTTTGCCCCCCCAGTGTCTCTCCATCCTGCCCCCATGTCTCCATTCTGCCCCAATAATAAGACTTTACAAAAAAAAGTTTCTTCTTACCTTGCAGCGCTCCAGCGGCGCTCGCCTCTCCCATCACCTGAAGCATGGTCGCTGGCGCATCATAGTAACGTCAAACGCCAGTGACATGTGCGCTGACAAAAGCTGCCAGCCTTTGATTGGACGCACGTTCACAGTACTGAACCTGCAGAATCCTGCTGCTGGGGCCCGATGAGCAGAAGAATCGGGGCCTGACCTTGCCCCCTCTGCTCACTAGGCCCCTCATGCCAGTAAGGGCAGTAATGCCCTGATGACGGCTCTGAATGTATTGGATGATGGACTGCTGGCGGATCTTCTGTCTTCGTGCCGGCTGGTCTTGAACTCTTCTAGCCCAGTTGCACAAGTTCTTCTTTCACTTCTGATGCCTTCTCATCTTCTTCTTTCCCCTCGGTTTCTTCTGCCTCATCTTCTTCCAGCTCTTCTACCTCCCGATACTTCATTGCCTCCTTGGACATCTTCATCTCCTCTTCTTTCTGCTCCTCTGGTGTCATTGATGTCAGCTCAGTTTTTTCTTCATTTAAAGGATACGGTAGATATTTCTTCTGAGCTTCCCGGTTGGTTGGCATGAGGCGCTAAGAAAAGAATACATTCAGTTAACTGTCTATTGTTGCATCACATCTGTGGACAGAACATGAACAACATAATATGCGGTAAGATCCGTGACCTCCATGTTGAAGATCGGTGATGGCAGGAATCTGGTACAATAATTGACAAGGAGTTGATCTCTTTCTTCCTTTGTGCTGGGACAAGCTGGAAAGAAAACACAAGAAGATAATGGGATCAATCATACAATGTCCAAAGGCATAAAATTCTTAAAATTAAAGGAAAACTCCCTTAACACAACATCAACGTGACCTGATAGATTCTGAATTATTCCCGGCATGGAAAAGCATATGATCAAATATTGAAAACTATTTTCTGACTTTATGCTCAAACTACATTGTGTTCCATTTCTGTGCTGGACTAATAGATGTTCTGGATTATTAAATGCTGGATTACAGGAACGGTACCTTATTTTCAGATAAATTGGAACTTGTTTGTATTTAAAAAATAATCTCACACGAGAAGTGTCCAGGTCCAAAGACACATTCCTGGCGGAGGTAAACATCCTAAAGGAAAAAGAATCCGGTGAGTGTCCACTTATCACTCATCAGGGATGGTGAATAGGACAAGGGTCCGTGAATAATAAAGCTGCTGACCCCCAGGAAATCTGTGGCTCGCGGCCATCCTGTATATATCCTGTGCTGTAAAAGTCATAGGAAAAGCTGTGAATCCAAAAAAGATTTAGTCACAGATCTGATAAAGATACAAACACTGCAGCTTTCCACACATATTCATATTGAACATCCCCCCGGTATCGGACCTCCATTACACTCATACACGTAGGCAGTATGACCACATGGAGCATCGCCCTTACTGGGTGTTTGTAGTGTCTCCTCATAGTAGAGGCACCAGTATAGGTAACACCACATGCAAAACATATGGTGCACGGGATTGTACGGGTGCCCTGTAAATAAAGATATATGGCATACATGTATTTCTCTGTTCTTCATGTCTATAATACCAGTAACTCCCCAAAAATAACCGCCAAAGTGACGTCATTACCAGCACATAAAGCCTAACCCCCATTAACAGTGCCAGAACACTAATCCCATTGAGAATAGTGGAAAAAAAGGTCCCACAATTAATAATACTGGCAATAGAGCATCGTGTGTAACCTGATGATATAATTTTGCTTTCCTGCGGCCACTAGGGGGAGGGCAGTGTACCAGTAAATATACATTATGCTGATAGCTCCCCCTAGTGGCAGGTGACAGCAGCCGCTGTGGCAGATTTGCATGCTCTGCCCAGTTTCTCTCCTATTTTGAGTTGAGATGAAATGATAAAATCATTAGTGGAAGTAGATTCCATATAACATGAATGAAGCTTCAGGGAGATGAGATGAATCAGTGTCAGTTCCATCAGATGATGGGATGGGAGCACTCACCGACATCTATCCTCACTGCTCACTGTCCTGTAAAAGTCTAAGGATGATTGGATTTGAATTTGAAAAAGGCAAACTGTCAGCGATTTTATTGGCTACTGACCAGTGTCATATAAAACACGGAATTTAAAAGGACAGGACACTCTTATTTCTCTACAGAGTATTGCATATCTGCTATAATACTGCTTATAATATGAAGCTATGGAGATAATCTGGGGGCCACAGCTTTACTTTTTCATACAGGGGGGTTGAAATTTCATTAAATATCATATCAGAACAGTAGCAGAGCAATTAATTAACAGGACTGTGTCATAAAAATTTTGAAAAAATGCAAAGTGTTATATCTACTGCTTTTTGTATTCTTCTGTGGTGCCACTGCGGGTTCAGTCACCACAGAGGTACTGCATCTCACCCAGAGGTGTGGTACCCCACTCTCAGGTAAGGATGGAGTACTGTCCGGGACCCAAACACCTGCATCCAACCCTACACTACTCCAGACCAGCAGGAGGGGCAAGATGCACTGCTGCGCTGCTGAGCCCTGTCCCTGGCTGGAGTGGGGGCAACCAAGAGAGGGGGAACCATGTAGTGGGTGTGGGTGGAGGAAGAAGATCAGGGAGCACTTGAGGAGTGGTATAAAAAGGGAAGCCATCTTGGGCGTTCGGTTCAGTGGAGACAGTTCAGTCAGAGGAGTAGAGTGAAAGGAGCAGGAGCTCTGCAGGAGCTCTGCTCAGGAAGAAGAGAGACTGAAGGGAAGAGAGGAGCAGGGAGAAAGGCTCCAGAAGGAAAGAGTGGATCCTAGGGGTACGGGAAGTGCTGGAGGCCACCCGTACGCCCGAATCTACCAGGAGTGGAAGGGTCAGGCCGCAAAGGGGACCGGCCGCTAACTAGTGAGAATTGCAATATTCAACTTGAAACCAGAGGCTTCTACATTTCCAGGGTGTAGTAGCCACAGTCGCAATTAATCGCCAAAAAATTAGCCACACAAGATCCAGGGAACTCCAGGTTGCCCGCCAAGATCTGCAGTTACTGGCTTGGGACACTGTTTGTGAGGCGCAGGGCAGGAGGGTGAGAGCCAGCGCAGGAAGATGACCAGGAGGGACACACAGAAAGGGGTCCCGCTAAGTGCTCTTGAATTACCTGAGGGTTTGCTAAACCCCTCCTTGAGTAAACACCGAACGACGTGGGTGGTTATGAACTGTAGTTGTACCCAGGAGCAACGTGATAATCGTGAGTAAACCCTTAAGACTGCACCCCATTGTCTCTGTGAATTATTGCTGCGCCATCATCCCCTGCGCCACACTGCACCACCACAGTTACTTCATCATTCACCATCACAGCAACGCCCTGGAGCTTAGCTCTACCTGTGGAGAGCATAACCATCTCTGCTGCATTAACAACAGCTCCAGAGGACCTGCTACGCAGCGGCGGCTCTATATAGCCGCATACCACAGGTGGCGTCACGAACATTAAATACAAAAAACTATAAAATCCCCTTTTATTGACAGCCCTGGGTCACGGACCGCGTCACCGCCACTGTGACATCTCCCCTAACAACGACCGGCCCGGCTACCGAGTACCACACGGCCCAGGGGGCGTGTCATTTCCTCCTCTTTCTTCATTGCATCATCAGTTAGACATATGTATGACCACGAAACGTATCCAGTTATGCATTTATGTAGCACTCAACTGGTACATATCCAAGTTTACCACAATTGATTCAGTACCACCAGGACTTTACTGCCTTTTTGCGAAATGATGATCTGCATTCCCCCTCGATGGAGCATTTCTAACCTTCATTATTTCTTGATTCTGCTATTTTGTGAAAATAAAAATGTCTAAATAGAGCTGTAAGGGGAGCAATACATTAAAAGAAGAGATTATTTAGAGAACTAAAGCAAGATGGTATTGATGAAGACTTAGATAATTCTAGAGAAAAAAATTAATTGTGTAAAAAACAAATTAAGGTAGCAAAACATACATATGTAGAGGATAAGAAACAGCCTCATGCCGCATGTTTGAAATCTAATTATGCAGATTTTGAATATCAGAACTCCATATAGTTATAAAAGAGTTTAATGTCACTTGTCTGAGATATAATTATCTGTTCTTTTAGTTAGCACACCTTGAGAAAAGCTGCAGCACGCACCAGACACGATTTGATGTTCCCGCATATGGACAACACATACAGGTGCATCTCAAAAAATGAGAATATCATCAAAAGGTTAATTTATTTCAGTTCTTCAATACAAAAAGTGAAACTCATATTATATAGAGTCATTACAAACAGAGTGATCTATTTCAAGTGTTTATTTCTGTTAATGTTGATGATTATGGCTTACAGCCAATGAAAACACAATTTTCTAATTTTGTAAGATGCATCTGTAGATATAATGATATTTTAACACTGAATAATTAAAGTTGAAGATTTAATCCATTGAGCTGAATCCCTTTTCTTATTATTCCATGGTTGTTAATGTTCCTGGCAGCTAAACTTTTTCATGCTCTGGAAAAAATAGGCAGCAACGATCAGTTAAAGCATGAGAACTCTACAGCAGTGGAAACATATTATGTGGCATGAACCATCATGCTTTTCTATCTGGAAGTCTGGTGGACAATTGTGGGTATAGACAATTACTTCCAACTTTGTTTGATTTCTCTATTCGATTATGACTGTGTGCCAGTGCACAAAGCAAAGTTCATAAAGGCATAGTTGGGTGAGTTTGTTATGGAACAACTTGACTGACCGCACAGAGCCCGGACCTCAACGCCATCCAACACCTTTTGGGTGAGATGGAATGGAAATGATGAGCTGGGCTCTTTCGTCCAACAACTACATTTGACCTTGCAGCTGCTCTCTTGGCTAAATGTGCAAAAAGTCTCTGACACACTTCAAAATCTTGCAGGAAGACTTCCCAGAAGCTAATAAGTGGGGCCAACTCTGTATTAAAACCCATGTATTTAGAATGGAATGTCATAAAAACTCTTGCAGGTGTAATGTGTATGTGTCCCAATACTAGGTCCGGAGTCAAAACTACAAAAAGTACAATATTTTTCATTGGTACATCATCCTTATCATAAGGGTTTTACTTTCCACTACCTCAACAAAGTCATTTGAGTTCATAATAATGAGCCAAAGTTTTTGTTATGTGGAGCAACGTGGATTGCTGGAGAAGTCACTCATCATGGAGGCTTTGATTGTGGGATGATTCAGGCAGACAGCGCTTCCTAGCTGGGATACTACAGGATAGAACTCAAAATAGCACTGTGGTGTCAGGAGAAGTCTATACTGGAAATGGTGCATCCTTTGAGGCTAGAGGTCCTTTCAGTCTGGTGATATGGGAAGCAGCATTTTGCTTCCTATGTTGGTTGCAGGTTAGTGCAGCAATAGAAGGAGACAGCTGTACTCATAATGCCCTTGTCACAGGACATCTTGGAAGAAGGATAGCAGGGCCACCATCATGGCATTACTGCCCTTACTGCTGTATGGGGACCGGTGAACAACAGTACAGAGGAGAGCCTGGGCCCAGTCGGGGCCCCCCCTCTTGTGCTTCTGCTCATGGGGCCCCATGCTGTAATAAAGTGCCCAGCGCCGGGGCGTGCACCGCCTTAGGCGGCACACATCTCGGCGCTGGGTTCCTTACCGAAGCTGCGCAGCTACAGCAGCTCCTTCATACTTGTCCTGACTTCTGGTCATGTGACAGCACGTACGCGCCATCACCTGACCAGGAGTCAGGAGAATCCGGAGGCGGCGTGCATCTCCTCATCGCAGCAGGAGCACCAGGATGCTGCAGGGATTGTATGAAGGGTAAGTATGACAATTTTATTTTTTTTAATAGAATTAATTAAATGGTAGTGGGGAAAGCATGAGCTGCACATGGGGAATTGGGAGTGGGGGGAGGATGAGCTGCACATGGGGAATTGAGAGTGGGGAGCGTTGCGGAGTGGGGAGAGCACGGACATGACATAATGAACTGGGGCAGAGGGTGCATGTAAATATAATGAATTGGGGGAGCAGGAGGTACAGAGTGGGGGGCGTTGCGGATACAGGAGTGTGACTGGTAATAAATTGGGGGAAAGAGTACAGGTTCTAATTAGATTATATATTTATTAGGTGGGGAAAGTGGCTATTTACAGTTAGTGGGGGCACCGTGGTGGATTACAATTTATATTTGGAATTGTGGGTTGCATAATGACTAATTATATATTAATGGTGGGTGCACGTCTGTATTCAGCTGTGTAATGTAGAAGTTGGGGAATGTTCTCTACATAACTGTGTGTTATTTTATGCAGAGACAAGTCCTGGCTGGAAGAAGTGATGGCGGTCTGTGCTGGATGAAGGAGAAAAGCAAAGATGAAGGAATTCACCTAGAGGTGTCACCGGTGAGTCAGGGTATTACATGTACACTGACACTATACACTATATACTAAGTACAGAGCTCCTGTGTATAATGTCACTTGTGGTCACTGTTTTACCTGTACACTATATACAGAACTCCTGTGTATAATGTCACTGGTGATCACTGTATTACCTGTACACTGACACTATATACAGAGCTTCTGTGTATAATGTCACTGGTGATCACTATATTACCTGTACACTTACATCATACGCTGTATACCATGTACAGAGCGCCCATGTTTAATGGCACTTATGGTAATATTAGTATTGTGTTTTTTTTATTTATGATCAGTACTGTAGTATTCGGTGACAATGTAGTGGTAATATGTGGTCTGGTCATGGTGTGGTGGTATTTGATCCTTGTATGTGGTATTATTCGGTAACTATGTGGTGGTAATATGTGGTGTGGTCATGGTGTGATGGTATTTGATTCTTGTATGTGGCATTATTGGTCATTTTAAAAAATGTATATGACACATTCCCTTAAAGAAAAATAGATAAAAATATACCTAAAAAGAGTACTGGATATTTTAAGAAAATAGTACAACAAAATAACAATGACAGATAGGACCTTGGATCTAATAGGGGGCATACCACTAAACATTATATAAACCAGAGAAACCATAGGTATTTTCAAAACCCCAAAATAACATAATTAAAACACAATATGTTGACTAAAAGAGATAAATGCTTTATTTATGTATTTTTTAAGAAATAACACATAGGTATAAATAACATGTGTGAAAAGACATAACATGGGCATGTGAGGCAGCAGGGGATAGATAGAGACACAGCTGGTATCAAATTCACATTGGACCTATAATAGGTCACATAGTCCAAGCCATACAATCCATAAGTGACAGACAATGTGTGCAGAAAAAGTTAAATAACATAGATCAAGTCACCTATAACAAGTCACAGTATAAATGTAGCACCCTGAGGATTCGGCTGCTACAGGGGTATTGCACCTCAACCCAGAGGTGTGATATTCCACTCCCGGGTAAGGATGGAGAGTGGATCTGAGCTCGGTAGGCTGCATGCACTACATACATCCCATTTCCGAGGAACAGGCCGACGGTACTCCCACTTAGAAATGTGCAGGTACGACCGAGTCTGTTCCTGGCTGGAGTGGGAGGGGGGTGGTACATCCCAAGTAGTGTAGGGGCAGATAGGGGGAGCAGCCTGGGTAAAGTTAGGAGCTCATTGGGTGCTGGTCACCTGAGCTCACACATAGAGGGATATATAAGGTGGGCACCAACTAGAATCAGGGTCAGACGCAGAGAGTCAGATGCAGAGAGGATCAGCTGCAGAGAACAAGTCAGGAGAGGAGAGAAGAAAGACCAAGACCCAGAGTGAGAGAGGAGAAAAGAGAAAGACCCAGAGCACAGAAGAGAAGGGACCCAAGAACCCAAATCAGAGCACCGGGTGAGGAGTCAGCAAAAGGGTACCGGAACCCAAACTGGTGGGGGTAAAAACAATCCCCAGCCAGAGACCGGAGACCGTGGGCAGTGTCTGCCACGGTCACCCACCACATTCACCCCGAAGGCACACCACATGAAGGGTCAGGGAACCCAGGGCCAAGGGTGTCCCAACAGAAGGCCCGAGGGAGCTGGACCTAGGTGGATCACTGGTGGGGACGGCTGAAGAAAGGACAGAGGGAGAGCTCAGGGCCACGCTCCGGACTTGTTTGGGGGTTGGCTGGATCCAGGACCTGGTGGACGCAGCACGGCTCGGGTGGTCACTAGCAGCTGGAGTGACCAGTACAACATCTGCAGTAAGTAAACACCCTTAACTGCACAACCCGACTCTGTCTTCACTGCCGTCTGCACTACACCACCACAACCCCCATCCTCTGCGCCTGTCCCCTCTGAGGCTATACCCCTCCCGTTGGGGGTTATTTCACCAAGCTGCGCACCCACCATCAGCCTCAGCGGACTCTGCTGCAGCGGCGGCCACAGTGACCGCATCACAACGGGTGGCGTAGTCGACACAAAAGAACTTTAGTAACATCTGTAGAACTGCCACATCACACTGAGCTTGACGCCCTGGGCACGGGACCGGGTCACAGCCGCTCGGAGACTACAACCCCCCATCTGATCCGGTGCCGGGTATTCCCCTCAAAAAGGAATATGTCCCAGGGGGCGCGTCAACTTTGGCGTAGTCGGCAGGATCACGTGCCCGCAACAACCGGGTACTGCGTGCCTGAAGAAAAGTGCAAGTTTACCTCAGAAAGAAGTCTCCCGCCGGTTCCGGAGGGTCCACGCCATCGGACTCCATCACCAGTCGTTTCCCGCCGATTGTCCGCCATTTCCAACTTGTTCCCGCCATCTGCAGAGTTTCCCGCCACTGGGCGACGCTTCCCGCCAAAACCGCAGATTTCCCGCCTTGGAAGAGCAGCGGACGCCATTATGGGCGTGCCAAAGGAGGGCGAGAGGCCACCTCCCATCGTGGGCCGGGACAGAAAATGGCGCCAAAAGTGGAAACCGCCCCCACCAACAGAGACTGTGATGCTGGAGGTGTCTGTCAGCGTGAAAGAACTACCCCTGGAGCTGACAGTCACCGAGTTGCCCCGGGACCGCCCTCGAAGTGGGAGGAGACGAAAGAGAAGAGAAAAGATGGGTGCCGCCTGGAGCAGTCTGGAGCGAGCGGACCCGGAGGCAAGAGGTCTAACGAGGAGTAGCGGAGGAGCTCACCCGGAGATGGAGAGAAAGCAGAACAGCACCGGCCCGCTGGCCAGGAGTCTGCTAGAGACCGAGGAAGGAGGGCAGAGCAGCACCGGCCCGCTGGCCAGGAGCCTGCCAGAAGAAGAGCAGAGCAGCACCGACCCGATGGTCAGGAGCCTGCTAGAGTCCACAACCCCGCTAGGTCTAGCGGAGATCTTAGCGCAGCTCCCCCGAGACCGGGAGTGTGCACAGACTGCCCTGGAGGGCCTCGCACGGAGGATGGCCCGGGTACAGCGTGAGATACTGGCGGAGTGGAGCCGGGAGATGACCCAGCAAGCAGAGACCAGTCAACGGAGCACGCTACCCTGGAAGAGGAAGCAGACCGCCTCTGAGGATGGCGCGGGAGGACCCAAGGCCGGAGACGGCGCCGAGAAGGGAGCCGAACGCATGGAGGCAGGTAAAGGGGACGCCTATACCCCAAGCCGTGACACCGCTTACCTGCCCCAGCTCCCTGTCGCAGAGCCCGAAAGTCCCCCTGCTGTGCCCGTAGCCGCCATGTCACCGCTATGGACTAGGCCCCGACCGGAAGCCGCCGCAGCGACCCCTGTGACGTCACGCGCCTCGACCCGGAGCGTGACAAAGCAGGAAATACCACCAGCCTGGTCGCAAGGCCTAGTACCCCCGGGCGCCGCATCACCAACAGCGCCCCCTACCTCCGCGGAGCCTCCGGCCTGGCCGCAAGGCCAGGTAGCCCAGGGCGCCGCCGTCCTAACGGTGCCCTTCACATTCCAGGTGCCCCAGGCCTGGCCGCAAGGCCTGGGCAACCCGGGCGCCACCACCATCGCGCCCGCGCCCGTAAAACCAAGGGTGCCACACCTGGGGGAGGACTTGTTCAGCCAGCTCACATGGCCGGACGGGCGGCCCTTCATCTGGCCCGAAGGATACCATGAGCTGGAACGGCAGCAGAGACTAAGACCCCTGGATGAACCCCTGATTCCGGCTCCGAAGCCCGTGGCACGGATCTCGCCCCCGCTAGCGGAAGCACAGTTTGAGTGGGACCCCACCGGAGAAGATCTAATGGGGTTCACTCAGGAAACTCGGGCAGTCGCCGCTGAACGTACTGAGTGTTGTCGTCAGCAGCTAGCAGAGTTTGCGAAAGAACGGGAGGAGAGGCGGGTCAGAGAACAACAGGCCCAAATCCGGAGCGCGGAGCAGAAGAGCCGGACTAGGAGGAACCCCCGTGCAGCGCACTGTCCCCGCACCATCGGGACGGTGATAAAGTTCAACCCGCAGCATGGGTGGGGCTTTATTCGGGACCGTAACAACCGCGGTGACGTTTTTGTGACCCGCAGAGACGTCGAGTCCCACCTGCCGGAAGGTCACAAAGGCCGTGACCTCTACGTTGGAGACGAGGTCACTTTCACCCGGCACAAGTGTGCCAAAGGACCTTACGCCCTCCACGTACACCGCCTGACGGAGGAGGAGTACCCAGAGGGGAGAACAGAGAGGACCCGGACGGGTCTGAAGCAACACCATACCAAGAAAAAGCAGGAGGACGCCGTCGCTAAGGACGCCGTCTCTAAGGAGTAGAGACTGTATATAGTTGCCCGTCGGGGCACAGTGAACCGTTGCTGCTAAAATAGTCCCCGTTGGGACCAGTGAACTGTTTACCCGTTAACCCCTTCATCCTACAGGCTGAGGACTGTGAGCAGCCATTCCCTTCCCTCTACCTGGCCGAGGACTGAGAGCGGCCAACTTCCCCTGTAAATAGTTGCGCGTCCTAAAGCGCCCCCTACCGGTTTTATAGAAAACCAGTTTTTCTAAGAGACTGTCGCACTTTTCCCGGACACACGTTGCACAGTGTCCGGAGGAGGAACCTGGAGCCAGAGGCGACGAGAATGTTTTATATATATATATAATGTTTTATATGTTTTATTATGTTTATATGAAAAAATTTTGTATGTTTTGGTGTTTTTGTCTTTACAGCCCGAGGACGTGCTGTGATTTACCAGGGGGGAATGTAGCACCCTGAGGATTCGGCTGCTACAGGGGTATTGCACCTCAACCCAGAGGTGTGATATTCCACTCCCGGGTAAGGATGGAGAGTGGATCTGAGCTCGGTAGGCTGCATGCACTACATACATCCCATTTCCGAGGAACAGGCCGACGGTACTCCCACTTAGAAATGTGCAGGTACGACCGAGTCTGTTCCTGGCTGGAGTGGGAGGGGGGTGGTACATCCCAAGTAGTGTAGGGGCAGATAGGGGGAGCAGCCTGGGTAAAGTTAGGAGCTCATTGGGTGCTGGTCACCTGAGCTCACACATAGAGGGATATATAAGGTGGGCACCAACTAGAATCAGGGTCAGACGCAGAGAGTCAGATGCAGAGAGGATCAGCTGCAGAGAACAAGTCAGGAGAGGAGAGAAGAAAGACCAAGACCCAGAGTGAGAGAGGAGAAAAGAGAAAGACCCAGAGCACAGAAGAGAAGGGACCCAAGAACCCAAATCAGAGCACCGGGTGAGGAGTCAGCAAAAGGGTACCGGAACCCAAACTGGTGGGGGTAAAAACAATCCCCAGCCAGAGACCGGAGACCGTGGGCAGTGTCTGCCACGGTCACCCACCACATTCACCCCGAAGGCACACCACATGAAGGGTCAGGGAACCCAGGGCCAAGGGTGTCCCAACAGAAGGCCCGAGGGAGCTGGACCTAGGTGGATCACTGGTGGGGACGGCTGAAGAAAGGACAGAGGGAGAGCTCAGGGCCACGCTCCGGACTTGTTTGGGGGTTGGCTGGATCCAGGACCTGGTGGACGCAGCACGGCTCGGGTGGTCACTAGCAGCTGGAGTGACCAGTACAACATCTGCAGTAAGTAAACACCCTTAACTGCACAACCCGACTCTGTCTTCACTGCCGTCTGCACTACACCACCACAACCCCCATCCTCTGCGCCTGTCCCCTCTGAGGCTATACCCCTCCCGTTGGGGGTTATTTCACCAAGCTGCGCACCCACCATCAGCCTCAGCGGACCCTGCTGCAGCGGCGGCCACAGTGACCGCATCACAACGGGTGGCGTAGTCGACACAAAAGAACTTTAGTAACATCTGTAGAACTGCCACATCACACTGAGCTTGACGCCCTGGGCACGGGACCGGGTCACAGCCGCTCGGAGACTACAACCCCCCATCTGATCCGGTGCCGGGTATTCCCCTCAAAAAGGAATATGTCCCAGGGGGCGCGTCATAAACAACCATCAGAAGTTTTTTCAGCAACACATAAAAAGTACAAACATCACATGGAAAGGGTTAAGTAAGACATACTTAGTGAAAGTAAACAGGTGACCAGCAGTGCCAGGGGAGGCCCCGACACGTGTTTCCGTACTTCCTCAGGGGGCTCTTTTAGTCAACGTATAGTGTTTTAATTATGTTATTTTGGGGTTTTGAAAACACCTATGGTTTCTCTGGTTTATATAATATTTTAAGAAAATGTTAATAGGTTAGAATAGAGTAGAGCCCGGCCAGAAGAGTCTACCTTGTCGTGGTGGCGGCTTTAAAAATCTTTTGGCCAAAACAAAAGCTTCTGGCTATGTGTGTGATCTGGTGCTGACTGGGAACTGGCAATGTGTGATTGGTGAGGACGTGGTGCAGAAGTGGAGTTTTTACAAGAGTGGGCAGTGGGACTGTAGAAGGACTGTGGAGGTAGAGCCTGGGCGGAGTCTCAAGGGGCCCAAAAATGTTGCCAGTATGGGGTCCCAAAATTCCTGGTGGCAGCCCTGAAGGACAGATCCAAAGCAGAGAAGGATGTCTGTAAGTCTACAAGATGGTAAGTAGCAGAGTGTGAGGGTACTACACATTACTAGTAGGATTAGGGGGAAGGAGCAGTAAATCCAGCATTGTGCAGAGGTAAGAGAACAGCCAGATAAGGAATTAGGAGCAGTCAAGTTATAGGGAATGAATAACTGCACAGAGGATTACTATTACTGCCAGTCAAAATCAGCTTGCCTGTTGAAACTATCAACTGCTTGCTGTTGCTGGTCTCTGTTCGCCAGGTGAAGAAGTGGCAGTTGGACCAGGATTTTTTATTAGTGCCAAGGGATGGTTGAGTTGTTGTCAAATATAGCATTACTGTCAAGGCAACTTACTGCAGCTTCATTTCCTTTACAGCCATCTGTCCTCAAACCAAAGTTTGCCCAATTTAATGTTGGAGCTGATTGTCCAGGGTCTTCCATTTTACAACTGTATTAGATTTGGGGGGCCATGGAGGTTGTCCAAGGTCAGAACGCTAGGGACATAAATTCAATTGGGTACTAGAGTGGAAGTTGAGACATCCTATAAGGAAGCAATAATCTGTCTTGTTTCTCTTCTCTGAATTTTCATTTGTCAGTAACCATTAAAGAAGCACTCCCACCACATTTTTATACTCTTTATAATATTGCAGTCATCTTATTATATGGCACTGTGTGCTTACAATTGCTCATTTTCTCTTTTCTATTAGGTCTATGACATCACATGATTAAAAATAGACTAATCAAATCCTTCTAAGCTCTGTAGAAGCAAGAAGTCTCTTTTTCCTGCATGGGTCATCATCAGAACTACAATTCTATATCATTGCAAAGTCCTGACGGGAGTGATTCTTTGATGGGAGTGCTTTTTTAAGGAAGCAATATGGCATAATCAGTTGCTCAATTTGTTATCCTTCTTGCCAGGCTTCAAGGATTTTTTGGTGACGTTAAAGAAAAAAGGTGTCAGTGCTGCAACTTGGGGGTCCTATGACGCGCCCCCTGGGCCGTGGGGTACTCGGTGGACCGGCCAGTCGGTGCTGGGGGTGTCACGGTAGCAGTGACCCGGTCTGTGACCCAGGGCGGTCAATTATATGGAAAGGTAGAAGGGGAATAAAGTGTTTATAGATAATGTTCGTGACGCCATCTGTGGTATGCGGCTATATGGGGTCGCCGCTGTGGTGCAGATCCTCTGGAGCTGATGGTGACGCAGCAGAGTTGGTTCAGCTCTCCACAGGCAGAGCTTAGCTCCAGGGCAGGATATATTGATGGTATGAGGTAGATGTTGTTTGTTGTTGGTGCGGTGTAGTGCAGGTGATGGTGCAGATAATGACCAGTCCACAGCTTAATGGCGGTTTCCTCTTATCTTTACTTGCGGTTCGTTAAGCAAACCGGGGCATGGGTACTAGCTGGTAGTAGAGGTCCAGGCGGCCTGGAAGCAAGTTGGGGATCCACCTCGCCAGGTGAAGTTTTAGGCCTTCCCTCTGCGCTAATCTCTTTGGTCCTGCTGCTTGTAGCTATGCTGTGGCCCTCGTCCCTGAGTAAAACGTTTGTTCCTCACCCGTATGGCAGGCAGCTCGGGCCTTCCTTATGTGTCGCTCCCACGTGGCAGTGCTGGGCCCTATGGTGCTGCTGTGTCACCAGGCGTCTGATGGGGCTAGGAGACCTGCAGTCTCCTGCCCTCCGGTTTCCGCTGCTGAGTCTTCAGTGCCCCACAACTAGAGATGAGCGTTGTTCGACTCGAACTGTTCGCCAATCTCAAATTCGAGCTGTTTTGGGCGGTGTTTGAGCCGTTCGGCGAACACGAACGATTTGAAAAAAATTCGGCTGTTCGAGGTTATGTTCGATAACTGTTCGTGCACCAAAATCATAACTGGATTTTTTCTCAGTAATGATGAAAATTAATGTTAATACGCAGTTTGAGTGTACAGCGGGGCGGGGGGAGGGGCAGGGGATGGATCTCTGCAGGAATAATGAAGATCTCCATTTTTTTTTTCTCTTTCCCGCATTTACAGTGGGGAGGTGCAATCTGTCAGCCTATCAGCAGCGCACACACGGAGCGAAGTGCTTTTTTTCACACAAGCAAGGGCATGTGTCATTGGATGTGTATGTCACATGTCCTTGCCCTATAAGACCCAGCCGTTTTCCCCGTCGCCACCATTTTCTCACTGCTGCAGCTGCGTGTTAGACGGCACCGCTGTTGCTGTGTGCGCTATACCTTGTTAATTTCAAGCCAATTTTAGCACAAATCTACAGATAGCTTGGGAGTAGGGAATAGTTGTGATTGCAGTCCTTTTAAGGACTAGGTTACAGCATTTCCTATGACTTTTACAGGCAGGTCTGTGCTCTTAAATAGATAGGTTGTGGGAGTAAAGACTAATTGTAATTGCAGTCCTTTTCAGGACTAAGTTACATCAGTTCCTATCAGTTTTTGCCAGGCAGGTCTGTGCCAGTGCTGTGCAAGTTTTCACAGCATTTGGCTAAATCTAGCAAAGCTAATCCTTTTTGGCCTATTGCAGAGAGTGTTAGTCAGTGGAGTAGCCTATCTGTGTTGCAAGCTACACCACCTGTGTATAGAATACCAATTTTTTTACTGCACCTAGTGAAGTAAAACTTGTTCTATTAGTCCATCTATACTGACCTCCATCAGGTTGCAAACTGAATATAATTTTTTTCTGCATCAACCTCTGAAAAAATATTTGGGCTTCTAGCTGTGTGTTGGACTTGTTCTATTAGTCCATCTATACTGACCTCCATCAGGTTGCAAATTGAATATAATATTTTTCTGCATCTAGCTCTGAAAAAATATTTGGCCTTCTAGCAGTGTGTGGGACTTGTTCTATTAGTCCATCTATACTGACCTCCATCAGGTTGCAAATTCAAAATAATTTTTTGTCTGCATCTAGCTCTGAAAAAATATTTGGCCTTCTAGCAGTGTGTGGGACTTGTTCTATTAGTCCATCTATACTGACCTCCATCAGGTTGCAAATTGAATATAATATTTTTCTGCATCTACCTCTGAAAAAATATTTGGCCTTCTAGCTGTGTGTGGGACTTGTTCTATTTAGTCCATCTATACTGACCTCCATCAGGTTGCAAATTGAATATAATATTTTTCTGCATCTAGCTCTGAAAAAATATTTGGCCTTCTAGCAGTGTGTGGGACTTGTTCTATTAGTCCATCTATACTGACCTCCATCAGGTTGCAAACTGAATATAATTTTTTTCTGCATCTACCTCTGAAAAAATATTTGGGCTTCTAGCTGTGTGTGGGACTTGTTCTATTAGTCCATCTATACTGACCTCCATCAGGTTGCAAATTGAATATAATATTTTTCTGCATCTAGCTCTGAAAAAATATTTGGCCTTCTAGCAGTGTGTGGGACTTGTTCTATTAGTTCATCTATACTGACCTCCATCAGGTTGCAAACTGAATATAATTTTTTTCTGCATCTACCTCTGAAAAAATATTTGGGCTTCTAGCTGTGTGTTGGACTTGTTCTATTAGTCCATCTATACTGACCTCCATCAGGTTGCAAATTGAATATAATATTTTTCTGAATCTAGCTCTGAAAAAATATTTGGCCTTCTAGCAGTGTGTGGGACTTGTTCTATTAGTCCATCTATACTGACCTCCATCAGGTCGCAAACTGAATATATTTTTTTTCTGCATCTACCTCTGAAAAAATATTTGGGCTTCTAGCTGTGTGTGGGACTTGTTCTATTAGTACATCTATACTGACCTCCATCAGGTTGCAAATTGAATATAATATTTTTCTGCATCTAGCTCTGAAAAAATATTTGGCCTTCTAGCAGTGTGTGGGACTTGTTCTATTAGTCCATCTATACTGACCTCTATCAGGTTGCAAACTGAATATAATTTTTTTCTGCATCTACCTCTGAAAAAATATTTGGGCTTCTAGCTGTGTGTGGGACTTGTTCTATTAGTCCATCTATACTGACCTCCATCAGGTTGCAAATTGAATATAATATTTTTCTGCATCTAGCTCTGAAAAAATATTTGGCCTTCTAGCAGTGTGTGGGACTTGTTCTATCAGTCCATCTATACTGACCTCCTTCAGGTTGCAAACTGAATATAATTTTTTTCTGCATCTACCTCTGAAAAAATATTTGGCCTTCTAGCAGTGTGTGGGACTCATTGTATTAGGCCATCTATACCAAGCTCCATCAGCTTTTAAATTAATAATAATTTTTACCTGCATCTAGCCCTGAAAATAATTTTTCTTCCCAATAGTTGTAGCAATAGAAATATGGGGCGCGCTCCTGGCTTACAAAAATATACGCTTCATAACAAAAAACACCAGCCTAGCGCACTGCATTAATAAGATGGCATCATCGTCTGTCCCAGTGCTAGGCCTACTACACAGGCTAGCATTCCTGTGCCTAAAACACAATGTATGGGTCCGCGCTAGCCACTATGCTGAGGGGTCTAAAGCTGCTGCTAACGCTTTATAACAATTCAATTGGCAGATTTTCACAGAGCTCTTCCACAACGCCCACCCATCAGGCAACAGTTGCCCACCTTCCCTATGGGATCTAGTGGCGAATAGTTGATGCCATTAATCAGAGCGTCAGTTGCCCCGTCGACGTGGCAAGCATACGGTAAGGCATGGGAAGAGTGGACACGACTAGTAGCAGGCAGACGGGTTGACCAATGTGAACAAGCCAGATCACAAGTCATCATAGAATTTCTCCACCAGCTAATGATGAGGGACATATCAGGGGCGTCAGCGCAGCGGTGTCTGACAGGAGTAGCATTTCACTTCCAACTACTGAATTGGGGAGATGTGACAAAGATTCATCATTAGACAATCCATAAAAGGGTGGAAAAGGGGTCAGCCAAGTCAGGAGTGTAGATGTCCCGTCCCGTGTCACTAAAACTGATTTCTCACATCATATCCCTAACACCATTAACATGACACTCACAATTTGAAGCAACACTACTGTCTACTGCATTTGTGATCGCCTTCTTCCGTTCGTTATGCATAAGCGAATTAGTCCCTCAATCCAAAATTACCACCAGTGGAGGCTTATTACACCAGGACGTAGTCATAGCCAATAATGCAATACGTCTACGCATACACAAATCGAAAACGGTTCCAGCGGGCAGGGGCGCTTGGGTACTTCTACAACCCACAAACTGTACACTGAGTCGGGTAACAATAGTAAAAGCATATCTAACCATCAGATCACAAAGTAATTTCTTCCTATCACACATTGATGGAACGCCATTATCAAGATACCAGTTCCAAGCTATATTTAATAAATGCATAACATCGGCAGGGAACCACCCCAAAGATTACGGGACACACTCATTCCGCATAGGCGCGGCCACGGAAGCAGCAAGAGCAGGACTGTCAGAAACGGAAGTTCAGAGGATAGGGAGATGGCGATCCACGTGTTTGGCAAGATACATAAGACCTGACTTGTTATCCTAACGTGGTTTGTTTCTTTTACAGGTGACGCTAAGACAACAGTGTGGGTGATAGGCCACTCGTATATATATTGGGCAGAAAAAAGGGCGAAAGTCCGCCCAGGCGGGAGGAAATTAGAGTTTCATAACACATATTTCAACTGAAGAGGTATTAGAGGCCTGCTATGGTCACAAGTACTAATGGAGGTAATCAAGGTAGGGAGAGAGGCAAGATGTCCGGTCATCTTAGTTATACAGGCCGGGGGAAACAACCTAGGTCATCACAAGAGCGCATAACTAATGGCAATAATGAAACTAGACACTGAGCGCTTCAGAGAATTTTTCACGAAACTAGCTATAGTATGGTCAGAGACTGTGCTGATAGCGGTATGGCAAGGTGCGCGAGACATCACGGCCATCGAACGGACAAGGCGGGTAATAAATATTCGGATGGCAAAATTTAGAAGAGACAGAGGCGGTGTAGTGGTACGACACCGACAACTGGAACGAGATAAAGCAGGCCTCATACGGCCCGACGGTGTTCACTTAATGGATATTGGACTGGACATATTCCTGTCAGGACTCCAGGACGGAGTGGAACAAGCGTTAAGAGTGATGGGTGGGGGTCAGAGTCCTGCATACGAGTACACAGGATCCTCCGTGGCCTGGAAATAGAAAGGACATGTTGGAGAGTTACACTTGTTGGCCAAGTTGCCGGAGTGGAGACCCAGGGCATGCTGCAACAAGCTGAATTATTTTAGAAATAAAATGCCTTTCTAATGGAATGAGTATAAAGAGTTAATAAAGCTGTGACCGATCCTCACCCATCCAGTTGTAAGAGTTACATTATTGTATTGTCAAGGAAAGGGGGGCGGTAGGGGGGCTGAGCGTCTGAGATTTGTTGGGGTTCCCCACAGTCTGCCTAGGCTAGATGCATTTAAAAATTCTTATTAGATACACAGGCGGTGCAGCTTGCTTCGCAGCTGGGCTACTACGCCCAAAGTATTGCCTAGGCTAGATGCAGTTAAAAATTCTACGCTGACTAGCAGACACTGAAGATTTGGAGCAGACCTCTGAGTAAACAGCTCTTCAGACTCAACCATCTGTGTTACCCCAAGCCATAGTGTATGTAGTTTCTTACAGTTAAAAGGGGGGGGGAGCGACCCAACCCACCTGGAATTGACGATGCCAACGTCACGTAAGACACAGCAAGGGGACTCCAAAAAGAGTCTCAATTTTTTCCCAAAATTGTGGCACAGACACCACTTAACCCTCGAACGCATACCTGGGGCCTCGCAGTCCCTGTTAATTGTTTTCTATTTTCTGCAAGATTACTTTAGTTAGAATTTTGAAACTCTAGGTATTCTTCATGTATATAGTTGTTTGTCATTTGAGTTTGAGTTATTCCATGTTATTTGCACACGGGCCTAAAAGGCCCCAGGTATATGAAAGTGTAGATTTTTATGGTCATGCGTTCTAGGGTTAAGTGGCATCAATTGCCCCACAGTTGCTTAAAACGGTTGATGAGGTGATATTACCAAATCCTCAAGCTTTTAGTCTCCCAAGGATAAAACAGGGTTAGAAAAGTCCTTGCGAATCCATGATTTGTTCATCTTTATGAACGTGAGTCTGTCTACATTCTCAGTGGACAGCCGCGTGCGCTTATCTGTCAGCACACCATCAGCAGCGCTGAACACACGTTCAGAGAGAACACTGGCTGCAGGGCATGACAAGATCTCCAAGGCGTGAGCGGCGAGCTCCGGCCATTTTTCCAGATTGGAATACCAAAATGAGCAAGGGTCCAGTGACACAGTCATGGCTTCGATGTTCACTTGGAGATACTCCTGCACCATCCTCTCTAGGCATTGACTATGTGTCAGACTTCTTGTCTCCTGTGGCCTTGCAAAGGATGGTCTAAAAAAGTGGTGAAACGATTCCACAAAATTGCTGTTACCAGCAGATACTGTGTTACTGTTACGGTTTGAGTGATGAAGACTCGACAGTCCCACGGTCGGCAAGTTAGAACTGTGAGATTCACTTCGTGCACCACTGGTGTTTTGTGGAAAAGCACATGTAAGATTCTGCAACAGCGTCTGCAGATACTCCTGCATGCGTCAATCCCTTTTTATGGCAGGAATTATTTCGGCAAATTTACTTTTGTACCGGGGATCTAAGAGTGTGGCAACCCAGTAGTCAGGATTACTTCGAATTCTGCAATCTGAGGGTCATGTTGCAGGTAGTGCAGCAAGAAGGCACTCATGTGTCTTGCGCATCCAGGAGGACCAAGTCCTTGTTGTGTTGGTAGCGAGGTAAGAATCATGCTTCCTTCCTCTGCCCTCTCCCCCCAACCTCGCACAACAGAAATGTGATCAAGGTCTCCGTCATCTGATGAGTCTTCCATGTCCATCGCCAGTTCATCCTCCACTTCTTCCTCGGCTCCTGCACCTTCCTCAACAGTTTGGCTGCTACCATGCGCCCTGGTTAATCCCTCTCCCCCACCCTCCCATGCCTGCCGCCTTGGTGCTGCCAACCGTCTGGACCTTGGAGATGTTATCCCTTCCGCATACGACTCCTCCTCTACTTCCTCCACCTCCTCTTGTCCCACCACCTGACTCTGAATTCTGTTTAATGTGTGCTCCAGCATGTAAATCACCGGAATAGTCATGCTGATAATGGCATCGTCGTCAGCACTAAACATCTTCGTCGCCATTTCAAAACTGTGCAGAAGGGCATGTGGCGCCCCTGAGGGTTCAGTCACCACAAAGTTACTGCATCTCACCCAGAGATGTGGTATCTCACCCTCAGGTAAGGAAGGCGTATGGCTCGGGACCCTAACACCTGCATCTAACACATACCCGCAGTGGGGGTAGGGCGAGATTGCTCCTAAGGGAGAGCACAGTCCCAGGTCCCTAGCTGGTGGGAGGGTCCTATGTAGTGGGTGCTTAGGGGAGCAGCTTAGGGGAGCACATGACAGGGAGAGTATAAATAGGAAGCCATCTTAGAAAGAGCAAGCCAGTCAGAGGAGGAAAAGTGACAGGAGCAGAGGCTCGGCATGAGCTCTGCTCCGGAGGCGGGCCTAGCCTGGGAGGCCCAGGACTGAAGGAGAGAAGAGAGGAGTGGGAGCAGGAAGGCTCCAGGAACCGAAGGGACCCTAGGGCTACGGGCCGTGCAGAAGGCCACCCGTACTCCCGCTGCTACCAGGAGGTAGAGGGGTCAGGCCAGATAAGGGGAACCGGTCCCTCAACTAGAGGAGAAACAGCAAGGCTCAACTAGAAACCGGAGGCTGCAGCATTTCATGTACTGCAGGCAAAAGTCCACACCAGTCTCACTAAGAAGGTAGCCACATAGGACCCAGGGGACGGAACACAAGTCGCCCGCCAAGGCCCGAGGATACCGGATAGAAGTGTCACTGGGTGTGAGGTGCAGGGAGAAGGCCAGAGAAAGGACACACAGAAGGGCGTCCTGCTAAGTACTCCGGAGCTATCTGGGGGTGGACTGAGCCCCTCATTGAGTACGCACAGCACGACGGGTGAGATTGCTCTGGTACCTGTAATCTGGACTGCAACAACTGTGAGTAAAGATCTTGGGACTGCATCACACGGACTCTGTGTTCATTACTGACTCCCTGCACTACAGCCACCATCATCCACCCACACTGCCCTGAAGCTACACTCTTCCTGTGGTGAGTAATAATACCATTGCTGCAAAACCACCAGCTTCAGAGGACTGTTCCGCATCAGCGGCCCCTTTGGCCGCACTCCACAGGTGGCGTAGTCGGACATTATAAAATCCATATATACAAATTACCGTTGGATTGACCGCCCTGGGTCACGGACCGGGTCACTGCCACAGTGACTACAACCCCCAGCGTCTACAGGCCCGACTCAGGGTACCCCACGGCCCAGGGGGCGCGTCAACTTCATAGGTCCCTGATCTGAGACCACTCCTGCAGCGTGATTTGCCCCACCTCTGGATCTTGTTGGCCCAGGCTATACGTCAGAACGTATTGCACCAGGGCTTGTCGGTGCTGCCACAGTCGCTGCAACATGTGCAGAGTTGAATTCCACCATGTTGGCACATCGCATTTCAGCCGGTGAACTGGCAGGCCCAACGACTTCTGTAGAGATGTAAGTCGTTGAGCTGCGGGATGCGAACGGCGGAAGTGAGCACACAGCGACCGTGCCCTCTGCAGAAGGCCATCTAGTCCGGGATAGTGGGCTAAAAATTTATGGACAACCAGGTTCAACACGTGAGCCATACAAGATACGTGTGTGACATTGCCCCGGCGAAGGGCCGCACCCAGGTTTGCAGCATTGTCGCACACGGCCTTCCCTGGTTGCAGGTCCAGTGGAGACAACCATTCATGAAACTGGGTCTCCAGAGCTGACCACAAGTCCTCTGCTGTGTGACTCACATTTCCCAGACATTTCAAAGTAAACACTGATGCCGTTGAGCCCTGCTGCCAGCATAGTAAGGAGGTGTGCAGGATTCCTTCTGCGCAGTTAGAAAGCAGGTGGCATTACCAGACAGGCTTTGGGTGCAGGTGGAGGACCGAGAGGAGGTTGAGGAGGCAGAAGCAGTGGAGGAACTTCGAGATAAAGAGGATTGACGCAAAACTCGAGGGGACGGTAAGACTTGGACAGCAGCCCCTTGTTCTGCTGTCACCATAGTTACCCAGTGCCCAGTCAGCGACATGTAACGCCCCTGTCCATGCCTACTCGTCCAAGTGTCTGTGGTGAAATGCACCCTGTCACACACAGAGTTTCTCAAAGAAGCGATGATGTTGTGTGCGACATGCTGGTGGAGCGCAGGCACACCTTTCTTTGAGAAGTAGTGCCGACTGGGCATCTGGTACTGGGGCACTGCGACGGACATAAGGTCTCGAAAATCCACTGTGTCCTCCAGGCGGAAAGGCAGCATTTCTGTAGCCAACAGCTTGCAGATGGTGAAATTCAACCTCTTAGCTTTGTCATGGCTAGGAGGAAATGGTCTTTTACTTTTCCACATCTGAGGGACCGAGGGCTGGCTGTTGTGCTTTGACGGGGTTGAGTAGGGTGTCCCCGGCAAACTGCTGGTCTGTGAGGAAGCTGCAGGCGGACATGTTAGGTTGCCTTGATCCAAAGGTGGTGCTCTCGATGTCAGAGAGCGCTCAACACCAGCTGGTGTTTCCACTTCCCAATGAACTGACGACCTGCCAATCACACTGGCTGTTGCAGGTAAAAAGGTGGCAGGTTTGCATCCAAAAACATGTGTGACTGCTGTCCCCCCAGTCACAGAGGATGAAGAGGCCACGGATGCACAAGATGGGGCAGACGGTGGTTGGCCCAGCCTGCTAGGCCGCATTGTAGCACAGTGAGCTTCCCACTGCAACTTATGCTTCATATCCATGTGACGGTACATGCATGAAGTACTCAAACTATGGATTTTTTGGCCTCTACTTAGCTTTTGGTGACAAATATTACAGATAACACGAGTTGGGTCATCCTTATCGATCTGAATAAATGCCCAGGATATGCAAGGCTTAGAGCCCATGCGATCTGAAGAGCCACTACGACTTGTGGTCAGAGGCAGGGTTGTGGTTGAGGATGCAGTTGTTGACGTGCTTCCAGTACTCCGTCTCTGTCCAGGAAGGCGCAACCTAACCTCGTTGTCAATAGCATCTGTGACGCCCCGCTGCGCTTGGTATCACAGATCCTAGAAGAGTGTATTGATGGAATCCTCCACAAGAGGCCCCCATAAACATTCACACATCTCCACCTTCCACCTCAGACCAGCAGAGCGAGCCCGTTAGGGATATAAATAGGGAAGGTGGAGCTAGGCAGTTCAGTTCCTCTGAAGAGTTCCTGCAGTAGAGAAACCTAAGAGAGGTCAGTCTGCAGTGGAGCTCAGTCTAGTCTAGAGAACTCAGTTAATAGTTCAGCAGTGGAGCACGAGGCTCCTGCTAGCTAGATTCAGGGAGAACAGATAGAGCTTAAGGTGTGCCGGCGCCATAAGATCGGTGAAGCACGGCAAGCTGCCGTTAGTGTGTATAGCCTAGTGAGGGCCCGAGTAGGCCGAAGGCGAGTGGCGAGTTAGTACATAAGGGGCAGAGGAGCTTAACCAGCTCACCCCGAAGCATTTACCGGACACCGGATCTCTATGACCCAGTAAGGCATAACCGGAATCCCTGGAGAACTACAAGTCCCAGGATCGCTAAGGTGCTGATACGTAACAGAGCCAGGAGACGCTTAGGCCCCGCATACTGGGAGCGTGAACTCCAAGAGAAGGCCCTACCACAAGGTCAGCCAGCGCAGGACAGAGTCAAAGTTAGGCCTAGCTCCAGGCAGGTCAGAAACTTACTATGCAGAGGCAAGAAACAGGAGGCCCTACACCCGCTCATTGGGGAGAATCCTGATATGCACCCTTCACCCTACAGTGCTCCGGGATGTGCCTGAATTTCCTCCAGTAAAGGGTACTGAAGTGACTACCTTGTCCGTTCCCGTTCTTGCTCTGACCCAGCTGGGTCTCGCCTGTCCTGCATTCCCCCTGCATACGCTGCCCTGAGACCTAGCTCCACTTGTGGGGAGCTATACCATCGAGCTGCCTTATCACGGGCCTCAGTGGACTGCTGCAGCGCTGGTGCTTCTCACCAGATACCACAGGTGGCGTCACCAACTCTTATAAAATTAACAATTATCCACCCTTTTAAAGAGTGACCCCAGGGTACGGGCCAGGGAGCCGACCACCGTAACATCCCCAAGGCCAGGCAAAGGCCCGGGTGACCTCATCGACTGGCTGACTGTGGGTTGACAGTAAGTGGGATCTCCAACTTTGTCATCACCACCGTGTGTGTTATCACACCCGTCGTCCTCAAAGCCAACCTCTTCCTGCCCTGACCGAAAAGTCAAGTTGTCGCTCCAATCAGGTATTTGAGTCTCATCATCGTCTTCATAATTGTCTCCACCAACAGGAGTTACAGTTTGGGAATGAGGGTCTACATTATGCTCAGAACCTTCTTCATCTGGTCCTGGATCCGACTTATAAAGATTCTGGGCATCAGTGCAGATCATTTCCTCATCTGGATTAACAGAAGCTCTGGATCAGACCTCCGTTTCCCAGGCTATAGTATGAGTAAACAGCTCTGCAGACTCAACCATCTGTGTTACCCCATACTCAGACGGGCAGCTGGAGACTTGGGAGCTGTGAGGAAGCAAGTGCGATTGGGGTGACACCTCTGAGGACTGGAGTATTTGTGATGTTGAAATTGAGGTGGAGGAGAGCCCACTTGAAGGAGCACTTGATATCCGCTGAAGCACCTGCTGTTTTTGTGCCTCATCTGGAATTTGTAGCGATGGGCGTGTCCGTAACAAAGGGATCGTATCACATTGTCCACAAAAAGAAGTCGACATGTTAGTTTGGCTGGAAGATGGTCTTTCTTCTGCAGATGTTACCCCCCCCCACCGCGGGGGGGGGGCTCGACCCACCAGCGGACAGGCACCAGTATTGGGAGAGGGGGGCTGGCCGTCAGGGTCCACCGCGGCTCTGGCACAAACCCGGCGACACGGAGGTGGCACGGGCAGGAACGGACTGGCCGTGTCGGCTTCTCACTTTTTGGATTTTAGAAGGGCATGACATGCCTATATCTGTGTCTCCCCCTCCTTTTACTCCTCCACCTCTTTTCTTTTCGCATGACTATATGTACTTGTCACTTTTCCATTTGTTAGTTATGTCTTCTGAGCAGTTTGTCAGCTTTTGGACACCTTTGAAGGTGTTTTCTGTGTTTCTATGTGTTTTTGTTTGCCTGGCATTGCTTTTAACGGTGTTCGAAGGTGTTCGACGAACAGATCGACGAACAGTTCGGCGAACACACGGGTGTTCGATGAACCGAACCGAACTCGAACACTACGGGGGTGGCTCAACACTACCCACAACCTCGGACTCCGGTGTCCGGTTCTTCTGCGCTGCTCTCCTCTGGGGTGAGCTTGCACACAGCTCCCTTCACCAGGTCTTTCCTCGTCGCTGTCCTGTATTCCACTCCCCTCAACTCACTCTTACTAACCCCGCCTCCAGATTCCAGTTGCTAAGGGGAGGAGCTCCCCTTTCTGGTCTGGAGCCAGGAATATGTTGTATGCTGGTATACCTGATTAGGGGACCCCTCCTTGCTCCCAGGCATGGCATCACTCCATTTGAATGGAGGATTCAGGTTCTTGGCCTTCTTGGACTAGCCCACTAGGAGGTCCTGCATGGGTGCTGTTATCTTGGTGAAACCCTTGATGAATCTCCTGTAGTAGCCTACCAGCCCAAGGAACTGTCGCACGTCTTTGATAGTGAAGGGTCTTGGCCAGTCCTTGATCACGGTGACTTTTTCAGGGTCTGGTGCTACACCTTCGGCACTTACCACATGACCTAGGTACTGCACCTTGGGCTTCAACAGGTGGAACTTGGACGGCTTTACTTTCAGGCCATAACCAGATAGGGCTTCGAACACATCGGCCAGGTGCTCCGGGTGGTCTTCGTATGTCTTTGAGTAGACAATTACGTCGTCTAGGTACAGCAGAACGGTTTCAAAGGCAACACTCCATTAACTGCTGGATAGTTCCTGGGGCATAGCAGAGCCCGAATGCAGTTGAACTCGCTGAGGCCCATTGGAGTTGTAAACGCGGTCGCCTCTGCCACGGGAACCTGCCAATACCCACTAGTGAGATCCAAAGTGGAGAAATAATTAGCGGATCTTAGTGCAGCTAATGATTCCTCAATTCTGGGTAATGGGTAGGCGTCCTTATGTGTAATGCGGTTAATCTGCCTGTAATCAACACACATCCTCATTGTACCATCTTTCTTTCTAACGAGAACTAATGGAGCTGCCCAGGGGCTACAATTATCTCTGATCACCCCAGCCTCCTTAATATCCCGTAGCATTCCTTTGGCACATTGATAGTGAGCTGGGGGTACAGGCCGGTACCTCTCTTTAATGGGCGTATGATCTCCTGTGGGGATATGATGTTGGACCCCTTTTACATGCCCAAAGTCTAGTGGGTGTTTGCTGAAGACTTGCTCATATTCTTGAACCACCCAGTACACTCCATGCTTTTGGTGCAAAGGGGTGGAGTCAGTGCCTACTTGTAGCTTCTGACACCAATCCTCCATCTGCCCCTTGGAGCCTTTATCCTCTGCCTGTTTGGATAGAGGAAAGGGTTCCATTGCCTTTATTGCGTTGCTACTGACAGTGAACAGCTTAGCAAGGGTGGCATACCGGGGTAAATGGACCTCTTTCTCCCCACAATTAAGGATGAGTATCGGTACTCTCCCCTTGCAGACATCGACTTCCACCCTGGCTTTCAAGATTGTGGACCTACTATCAGAGTACATGGGTTCTACCAGGGCCTGATAATCTTGACCCCTGAGACCTATTGCTGCCCGACACCATATTAACATTTCACTCCTAGGGGGCATTGCAATGAGGAATGGATCACTCATTCTGACACTGCCGACTTCTCCACCAGACAGCTCTACCTGTTATCTTTGCATCAGGGCTCTGATCTCCTTCTGCAGAACTCGCTGCTGACTGGAACTGGCAGTCTCTGTGACCTGTTGTAACAAAACAATAATTTCCCCAAGACAATTCTCTATCACATTGGTGCCTATAGTTATCATAGGATGACTTTCTCGGCGATCAATATCAACAATAATCATTCCTTGTGATGGCAATTCTACTCGGCCAACTTTTATGGTCACCTCTTTATACCCCACCTGAGGCAAGGGCTGACGATTGCTGGCATAGATGCTAAGATGTTCAGCTGGACTCCGGGTAATGTCTGAATCAGTCCAGTATCATTTGAAAAGGATATATGGCATTGTTGTCACCTGGGAACCAGTGTCCAGTAACGCATTCATTGGCATGCCATCAAGCATGACAGGTAGGACCGGTCATCCTCCCACGTACTTGTCTCGCCAGCTTTGTGGGCCTGGTCGTCTTATTCCTGGGGGTTGGCCCTCTGCCCCAGGGGTTGCTCGTTTAAATTGCAGAATCTTGCTAGGTGCCTTACCTTTTGACAGCGGCAGCAGATGGGTTGTCCATCCTGGTTGTAGCAATCGCTGTTTCTCCCTCTGGTCGGTGGAATTCTTCTCTGTCGTCGCCATGGGACGTCATCTGGACTGGAAGCCAGCTGGATTCTTTCCTTTGGAGACACTTGCATAGCCTGCACGGTTTTGGTTAGCGTAGCCACACTTTTGGTCAGCTCCTGGACCTGAAGGCGTAGGTCTGCAGAGGGGTCATTATCTACGGTCTGCTCGTCAGCCTCCACAGGTGCTGGGGAAAAGGAAGCCACCTCCTGGTGGTATGTGATAGCTGGGCGCTGGAGGGGTGCAGTGCCACTTGGGGTTGATTCTCGCAACACCCGGATGGCTCGGTCTTTAAATTGTGCAAAGTCCCGATCAGGGTTTTGCAGAGCCATTATGTGCTGCTGTGTCCGGTGAGCGTTAGACAGGAGCCCCTCAATAAACTGTTCAGTTAGCAATCTGTCCTCGTCTCGCACACTGTCGGGGTCAACCTGTTTAATGACCTGCAGCGCCTCCTGCAGATTTAGAGCTTAGTCCCGTACACTGTCCTGAACCCTTTGTTTGCACCCGTCAAACTTCATTTTAATCTCTGCGGGTGTCAAAGGTATCCTTTAACCTGGCCAGTATTTCCTTAACATAGCTTTTGTCCCTGCCCGGCCAGGACTTCACCTCTCTCTGGGCTGCACCAATTAGCTGGCCTATGAGGATGCTGACTTTTTGCTTCTCAGACAGGGGGTACACTTTAAACAAACTGCGCAGTCTCTCCTCAAAGTCGCTCAGGGTGTGCGACTCCCCTGAGTCCTTGGGCAACCACGACGCCCCTGGTATATATGGCATTGATAATGACATTACAGTGGCGGCGGCCACCCCTGCGGCTGAATCCTCTCCCAGGTTGGGCATCTTCCTCCCCCCTAGTGAACCTTGGTGCGGTGTAATGCAGGTGATGGCGCAGATAATGACCAGTCCACAGCTTAATGGCGTTTTTCTCTTATCTTTACTTGCGATTGTTAAACAGACCGGGGCACGGGTACTAGCTGGTAGTAGAGGTCCGGGCGGCCTGGAAGCAAGTTGAGGATCCACCTCGCCAGGTGAGGTTGTAGGCCTTTCCTCTGCGCTAATCTCTTTGGCCCTGCTGCTTGTAGCTATGCTGCGGCCCTCGTCCCTGAGTAAAACGTCTGTTCCTCACCCGTATGGCTGGCAGCTCGGGCCTTCCTTATGTGTCGCTCCCATGTGGCGGTGCTGGGCCCTATTGTGCTGCTGTGTCGCCAGGCGTCTGATGGGGCTAGGAGACCTGCAGTCTCCTGCCCTCCGGTTTCTGCTGCTGGGCCTTCAGTGCCCCACAACCTCGGACTCCGGTGTCCGGTTTTTCTGCGCTTTTCTCCTCTGGGGTGAGCTTGCCCACAGCTCCCTTCCCCAGGTCTTTCCTCGTCGCTGTCATGTAACCAACTCCTCTCAACTTACTCTTACTAACCCCGCCTCCAGATTCCAGTTGCTAAGGGGAGGAGCTCCCCTTTCTGGTCTGGAGCCAGGAATATGTTGTATGCTGGTATACCTGATTAGGGGACCCCTCCTTGCTTCCAGGCATGGCATCACCCCTTGTGAGGGAGGTAATGCCACTGTGGCAACCGGACCCCTGGGGTGCCACACCTACATAGAGATGAGCGAACCCAAACTTTAAAGTTTGGGTTTCATAAGTGTCCAGTGCTGAACTCCGAACAAAGACTTTTCCTGGAAGTCCTTTTTAATGTTCAGAGTTCCAGGGAAGTTCTGGCAGAGAGAGAGATGGTGAAAGAGGGAGAATTACAGCTCCGAAGTTTGGGTCCCTATTAGTGATGAGCGAGTATGTTCGGTTAACTCTTTCGGCGAGTACGCTCGGGCGAGTACCGAGCATCTTCAGCGTGCTCGGTGTTATGTTTGAATCACTCCCGTGTGCATGATTTGCAACTGTTTGACAGCTTTAATAAAGTTCGGTCGGGTACCAGAACCCGAACTTCCACAGGTCCGCTCATCCAGAGTCCTACACATTCTAAGCCGAGGTGTGTCTTTTTTTCTTTTACGTTACCTTGTTAATTGCCATTGCCACTTTTTCTTTTGCCATACATTTCTAATTATCAAAGAACATGGAACACTGTAAACAAAAATATGTATTATTGATGTTCTTGTGGACAGACAGGGAAAATGACAGCAGCAATGAAGAAAGGATCCATCCTTCATCAGTGCATGTGTTCTGGAAAGATTGTTCTATTTCAAAAATAACCAGTGCTGAGTCTATATACATAAGACACCCGTGTGCAGCAAACAATCTGAAGTGTCTAATCCCTTCAAAGTACGTAAATCAAGAATATGATTGTTGACGTTGACTAGGGATTGAGATGTAAATCAACTGGCAAGATAATGGAAAAAGTTCATATATATCACATAGAAAAGTAAAAGTGGGAAGGTTTTTATTTATATAGTTGTAGTTGGGCTTCATAATACAGTTACATAGTTCGACAGTAAAAAAATATTCTGAAGGTACAGAATGGGAGCTATGCTTCTAGGAATTTTCTTATGTTCTATCTTCAGCAGTGCAGCACTCCCCTACTTCCAGTGAAGATCAGGTCATCTTCAGAGCAGCACTTACAGTACAAGCTCTATATAAAAGTGCTTGTAAGCTCTATGCTTCTTGCTTAGGATATTGAGAGGGAAGTGTAATTGCTCCCTTCACCTCACCGATGACTGGAGGTGAACTGCTGCATGAAAAATAAAACTTAATTTTGTCCTTGTAGCCTCTCTTTCCGTCATACTGCCAAATGTTATTGTGACACCCCAGGGGTCTGGTTGCCACAGTAATAGAGATATTATGTCTGAGAGCAAGTGGGAGGTTTCTCTGGTCAGGAGCCCTAAGCATGCAACACTGCCCGCCCAGACCTGGGAGGGGAGGAATCTGCCCTTATAAACTGGGTCTGGGGCGGGATTAGGGGAGACAGAGCCTGCAGAACAAGCAGAGCAGTCAGAGCCTGGAGAGGGAAAGTGAGAACAGGAGCTCTGTAGGAGCAGCAGCTGAAGGCCAGGGGCTGTGAGCAGAGATATAGCTCGCCCTGGCTGAAGTTACTAAAACCGGACACAGGAGTCCGAGGCTGTGGGGACTGATATGTACCCAGCAGCAGAAACCAGCCGGCAGGGGATTCCAGGTCCTCTGGCCATAGAAGCCCGGAGGCTCAGTCACAAAGAAGGGACCAGCGCCGCCATCCAGGAGCGGAGGCTAACAGAAGGCCCCAAGTCACCAGCCATACGAGTGAGCACCACACGGTATACTCAGGGACGTGGGCTACTTGTAACCGCTGACAGCAAGGTAGCCAGGAAGAGTGCAGATAAATGGGGAGGCCTACAACTCCACCTGGCCAGGGGAACTCCTGCTTGCTCGCAGACTGACCAGGCCCCTTATACTAGCCAGTACTCCTGGGAGGGTCTGCCTTGTACCATCAGTAAAGACCCTGAACTGCACCACACATCTCTGTGATTCCTTGCCGCACCAGCACCATTAGCACTGGGACCCTCACACCATCACTCCCATCATCTCTCACATTAGCTGCCCTGAGGCAATACTTCTCCCGTGGGGAGTTATCCCATACTCGGCTGCGCAAACAACATCAGCCTCAGCGGTCGGCAGGGCAGCGGCGGTCCCCACTGACCGCAATCCACGGGTGGCGTAGTCGGACATTTGCTATACATTAAGACTGCCACTGGTTTGACCACCCTGGGCACGGACCGGGTCACCGCCACACGGAGACTACAACCCCCAGCATTCTACAACAGGCCCGGTTCCGGGTTCCCCTGCACAACACAGGCCCAGGGGGCGCGTCAACTTTGGCGTAGTCGGCAGGATTTCGTGCCCGCAACCACCGGGTACTGCGTGCCTGAAAAAGAGACTTTTATACTTACCTGTGGTGAAGTTTCCCGCCGTCCGGAGTCGTTTCCCGCCATCCGGAGCCGATTCCCGCCATCAGAAGCCATCTTGGACCGTTTCCCGCCGTCTTCTGCCTTCTTCCCGCCATCCGCAGCTGCTTCCCGCCTTCGGACGCCATCTTCGGGACGCCGCACAGGAAGAAGAGGGGCGTGGACGCCGAAAGCGCGCAAGATCCGAAGCTCCGCCCCATGCTTCGCCCCAGTCTCTGACGCTGCGCAAGGTCCTGGAAGGGAGGAAGAGCGATGCTGACGTCATCGGAGCGCGACGCCAGGTCCTCAACCCCGGCGATCGACTGTGGAGCTGTGGCCTACGGAAGAAGAGCATCGCAAGGTAGGCCACGGTCCACTAGGGGGGAGGAGGATGCCGGATACCGAGGGGAGCTCCACTGCCACAGCCACCGCCAGCGCAACCGCTGCAGCAGTCATGCCATTTACCATGCCCTATATCCCGGGGGCAACCTGGCTACCCCAGTACTCAGGGGAGTGACATACTCTAAATGACTTTAGAGAAAGACTGGATAGCCTCTTCCAGGTGTACCCCCTCACAGAAGAGCAAAAAGTGAGCATCCTGGTGGCCCAATTAATCGGGGCAGCCCAAAGGGAGGTAAAGTCCTGGCCACCTGGGAGGAAGAGGACTGTCAGAGAAGTACTAGCCCGGCTGAAAGACACATTTGATACCCGCACCTCAGCCGAAATAAAGCTCAGATTTTACGGGTGTAAACAGCGGGCACATGAGAGTATAAGAGACTATGCTCTAAACCTACAAGAGGCCCTGAGAGCCATTAAGCAGGCAGACCCTGACAGCGTGGGAAATGAAGATAAGCTGTTGACTGAACAATTTATTGAGGGTCTACTGTGCAATGCCCACCGAACCCAGTTGCGGGCAATGGCCTTACAGGACCCTGACCGGGACTTTGCACAGTTCAAGGACAGAGCCATCCGGGTGCTCCGAGAACCGGCACCAGGTGGCGCTGTGACCCACAGGCGCCCTGCTATCACTTACCACCAGGAGACGGCGCCCTTGTCTGCAGGGCCTGTGGGAGCTGATGCGCAGGCTTTAAACAGTGACCCGGCTACAGACCTGCACCATCAGGTCCAAGAGCTGACTAAGAGCGTTGCCGCGCTAACGAGAACTGTGCAGTCTTTACAGGTCTCTTCTCCAGGAAAGATCCAGCTGGCATCCGGACCGGAGGACGTTCCGTGGCACCGACTGAGGAGGACCCCACCGGCCAGAGGAAGACCCAGCGACAGATACAACGAGGACGGACGACCCATCTGCCGCCGCTGCAATCAACCCGGACATGTGGCAAGGTACTGTCATTTAAACGGGCACAACCTGGGGTAGAGGGCCAACCCCCAGGCATAAGACCATCAGGCCCATCAAACTGGCGTGATAAATACGTAGGGGGACGTCCAATCTTGCCTGTGGTACTGGATGACATTCCTATGAGTGCCCTACTAGACACTGGGTCACAGGTGACCACCATCCCGTACGTGCTCTTTAAACAGTACTGGAATGACTCGGACATAACCCGCTACCCAGATGACGACCTGAGTATCATCGCCAGCAATGGTCAGCCCGTGCCGCAGGTGGGATTCAAAGAGGTGACCATTAAGATCGGTAAAGTCGAACTGGCGGCACAAGGACTGATTATAGTGGACATAGACCGTCATGAGAGTCACCCTAGAATAACCTTGGGAACTAATGTGATTGAAAATTGTCTTGCAGAGGTGATTCTCATTTTACAGCAGGTTGCCAAGAACGCCAGTTCCGGCCAGCAGCGTGTGCTCCAAAAAGAGATCCGGGCACTGATGAAGCGGCAACAGGTGGAACTATCTGTTGGTGAGATAGGTAGCGTGAGAATGTGTGACCCGTTCCCTATTGCCATGCCCCCAAAAAGTGAGATGATGATTTGGTGCCGGGCAGTTATTGGTCTAAGAGGTAGAGACTACCAAGCATTGGTAGAACCAGTCTACTCAGACAGTAGGCCCACCATTTTGACGGCACGGGGGGTGGTCGATGTACGCCATGGGAGGGTGCCCGTTCGCATCATAAATATCGGGGAGTGAGAAGTATACCTGCCCCGGTATGCCACGCTAGCCAAATTGTTCACCATAAACCAGAATTCTGTACAGGCCGTGGAACCCTTGCCTCCATCTCAACCAGAGGAAGGTAACGGCTCTAAGAAACCAATGGAGGGCTGGTGTCAGCAACTGCATTTGGGTACTGACTCCACTCCCTCACACCAGAAACAGGGAGTCTATCGGGTGGTTCGAGAGTACGAGAGAGTGTTTAGTAAACACCCGCTAGACTTCGGGCGAGTAAAGGGGGTAGAACACCACATCCCCACGGGAGACCATCCTCCCATAAAGGAGAGATACCGACCCGTACCCCCGGCACACTACCAACACGCCAAGGGGATGCTTAGAGACATGAAAGAGGCTGGGGTAATCAGGGACAGCTGTAGCCCCTGGGCAGCTCCACTAGTCTTAGTGAAAAAGAAAGACAACACCATGAGAATGTGTGTAGACTACAGGAAGGTCAACCGTATCACACACAAAGATGCGTACCCGTTACCAAGGATAGAAGAGTCCTTAGCTGCATTAAAATCTGCTAACTTCTTCTCTAGTTTGGATCTCACTAGCGGGTACTGGCAGGTTCCTGTAGCAGAGGCGGACCGGGAGAAGACCGCATTCACCACCCCGATGGGTCTCAGCGAATTTAACTGTATGCCGTTCGGGCTCTGCAACGCACCAGGAACCTTCCAACGGTTGATGGAATGCTGTCTGGGACACCGGAACTTCGAGACGGTCCTGTTATACCTGGACGATGTCATCGTCTATTCCAAGACCTACGAGGACCACCTGAAACACCTGGCAGAAGTGTTTGAAGCTCTGGCAAACTACGGCCTAAAGGTGAAACCCTCCAAGTGTCACCTCCTGAAACCAAAGGTGCAGTACCTGGGACACGTGGTGAGTGCTGACGGAGTGGCTCCCGACCCTGATAAGATCACCGTGATTAAGGACTGGCCAAGACCCTCCAGCATAAAGGAAGTGCGGCAGTTCCTCGGGTTGGTAGGCTACTACCGAAGATTCATTCCCGGTTTCACCAAAATGGCAGCCCCTATGCAGGACCTCCTGATAGGTCAATCTCGGAAAGCCAAAAACCAGAAGCCACCCTTTAGGTGGGAAAAGCTGGAAGAGGAGTCCTTCTGCCAGCTGAAGATGGCCCTCACGGGGGATGAAATCCTGGCATATCCAGACTACAGCCAGCCCTTTATCCTCCACACAGACGCAAGCAACATCGGGCTAGGAGCCGTACTGTCCCAGATCCAGCAAGGGAAAGAACGGGTAATCGCTTACGCCAGCCGAAAGCTACGGCCCACGGAGAGGAACCCTGAGGATTATAGCTCATTCAAGCTGGAGTTCCTGGCAGTAGTGTGGGCAGTGACCGAACGTTTCAAGCATTACCTTGCCTCCTCCAAATTCACCGTGTACACGGATAACAACCCGTTGACACACCTAGACACTGCAAGGCTCGGTGCCCTGGAACAGAGATGGATGGCCCGCCTGTCCAACTTTGAATTCACCATCAAATACCGGGCAGGACGCTCAAATGCCAACGCGGATGCCCTGTCTAGAATGCCGAACTTACCGGACGTAGGGGAAGATCCAGAAGATCTGGAAGAAGTTGAGCTCCCTGCGTTCCACCGTCATGGGATTACCCTGTATTCCCACCGTGTGAAGGACAGGCGCTCCGTGACGTTCAATCCCTTGCCCCACTACAACTGGGCGGAGACGCAAGACAGTGATCCCGCAGTCCATTTGGTGAAGGAAATGCTGACCCAGGCCGATGCCCGTCTTGACCCAGATGCTCCGGAGGAGACCAAGCACCTGTGGAAGGAGAAAAGTAAGCTGTTCCTCTACAGGGAGAAGCTGTGCCGGAGAATGGTTAACTCTCGAACACATGAGTTGACCTGGCAGGTAGTGGTCCCAAGACGAGACGCGGCTATGGTTCTGTAGGCATACCACAACGGAGCAGGGCATTTCGGATGGAAGAAGCTGGAGTTCTTGTTGCGTGAACGGTTCTACTGGGTAGGCATGAGAGGAGCCATCGAGAGGTGGTGCAGAGACTGTGGCCCGTGCCACCTGAGAAGAAAAGACCGAGCCAGCCAGAAGACTCCCCTGCAGCCCATCATCACCAGACAGCCACTGGAACTGGTAGCCCTGGACTATGTGAAACTGGCTCCAAGCAGATCTGGGTATGTCTACGCCCTCACAATCGTAGATCATTACTCCCGGTTCCTGGTGGTGGTCCCGGTCAAGGACTTAACGGCTCAAGCAGCAGCTAGAGCCTTCCAGCAGCACTTCTGCCGTCCACACGGGTACCCGGACCAAGTGTTGACAGACTAAGGACCAGCCTTCGAAGCGGAGGTCTTCCAGGAGTTCTGCAACCTGTATGGCTGCAAGAAGATAAGAACAACGCCCTATCACCCTCAAACCAATGGACTCTGCGAGAAGATGAACCAGGTGGTGATAGATCTGCTAAAAACATTGCCCCTGGAAGAACGCAGTCTGTGGCCTGAGAAACTGCCCGATCTGGTGGACCTGTATAACCACATCCCTGTAGGTTCCACCAACTGTACCCCGGCTTACCTAATGAGAGCAAGACCTGGTAAGCTGCCTATTGACCTGGATATGGGAGTCCTGACGCCTAAGGACACCTCGCCAGAGGCAGACTGGGATACAGAACGGCAGCAGCACTATCGGAAAGTACAGGAGAGCGTGGAGCGAAGTCTGTCTCAAGCTAGAGAAAGGCAAGAGAAGGCTTATAACCAGTATGCTCCCGCTGTTCCCCTGGTACCTGGAGAGCAGGTCTTGAAGAGGAAGAGGCGGCTCCACAAGTTGGACGACCAGTGGGAGAAGGACCCGTACACCGTACTGCCATCAAGCCATGAGAACCCAAAAATCTGCGTAATCAGTAAGGATGGAGGAGAAACCACAGCCATTGTCTCCAGAGACCACCTGAAAAAGTGTCCCGAGCAGCTGCAAAGCCCTGAAGAAGATCAAGGAAACCCTCAACCCGCAGAGGAAAGGGAAGAAATGATCAGTACCGTACTCGGAGACTTCCCCCGGTCTTGGACACAAGTAAACGGCGCTGTCGTGGTACCCGTCCTCACCTTTCTCCAGCCAGCCCCGCAAGTGCCTACAGAGGAACCGGTAGAGCTGGAAGAGCAGCCGGCCCAAGAGGCAGAAGAGTCCACACCAGCAGTACAGGAGGATCAACCCTCTGCTAGTAGTGAGCCTGCCGTGCCCCTAGTAAGCCAAAGAGTGCTCAGACAGCTGCCCAGCTTACTCATAACACCTCCTACACCCTGTAGTGCAGAACCAGTTAGTGAGCTCCGTAGGTCCACTAGAGTCACTAGAGGTCAGATGCCCGCTCGCTGGAGAATCTAAACTAATGCACTGTGAATTTATCTGCTAACTGTTTATGGTTTATGTTTGTTGCCTGTTATTAATTATGTTTCTCAGTTACCCTGCAGATTTTTATGGACTAACAGGTTATGGACGCTGGATAACCGGAACAGTTTTGTAGATAGTTGCACCTTGGTGCCTCTTGTGAAGACGGCCGCGGAAGAGAAAACCTGTCTGGCGTGGCCTCCTTGCGGCCCAAAGTAGTTAGTCTACCCTTGCAGCCACGCCCAAGGCCAACGCAAGGGGTTTGCTTTGGACAGGTCCCCTACTTCGCTTAAAGTTTCACCTTGGGTGACATGGACACCCTCTTGTTTCAATAACTTCACCTTGGGTGATATGGACACCCGGTTGCGGACACGCCGTGACCTTTAAAGAACTAAAGCTTCTTGTAAATATGTTATCGTATTATTTTTTATACCCTGTTATTATGTTTTAAAAATGTGTTTAGTCCCGGAGTACTAAAATTTACTAGGGGGGAATGTGACACCCCAGGGGTCTGGTTGCCACAGTAATAGAGATATTATGTCTGAGAGCAAGTGGGAGGTTTCTCTGGTCAGGAGCCCTAAGCATGCAACACTGCCCGCCCAGACCTGGGAGGGGAGGAATCTGCCCTTATAAACTGGGTCTGGGGCGGGATTAGGGGAGACAGAGCCTGCAGAACAAGCAGAGCAGTCAGAGCCTGGAGAGGGAAAGTGAGAACAGGAGCTCTGTAGGAGCAGCAGCTGAAGGCCAGGGGCTGTGAGCAGAGATATAGCTCGCCCTGGCTGAAGTTACTAAAACCGGACACAGGAGTCCGAGGCTGTGGGGACTGATATATACCCAGCAGCAGAAACCAGCCGGCAGGGGATTCCAGGTCCTCTGGCCATAGAAGCCCGGAGGCTCAGTCACAAAGAAGGGACCAGCGCCGCCATCCAGGAGCGGAGGCTAACAGAAGGCCCCAAGTCACCAGCCATACGGGTGAGCACCACACGGTATACTCAGGGACGTGGGCTACTTGTAACCGCTGACAGCAAGGTAGCCAGGAAGAGTGCAGATAAACGGGGAGGCCTACAACTCCACCTGGCCAGGGGAACTCCTGCTTGCTCGCAGACTGACCAGGCCCCTTATACTAGCCAGTACTCCTGGGAGGGTCTGCCTTGTACCATCAGTAAAGACCCTGAACTGCACCTCACGTCTCTGTGATTCCTTGCCGCACCAGCACCATTAGCACTGGGACCCTCACACCATCACTCCCATCATCTCTCACATTAGCTGCCCTGAGGCAATACTGTGGGGAGTTATCCCATACTCGGCTGCGCAAACAACATCAGCCTCAGCGGTCGGCAGCGCAGCGGCGGTCCCCACTGACCGCAATCCACGGGTGGCGTAGTCGGACATTTGCTATACATTAAGACTGCCACTGGTTTGACCACCCTGGGCACGGACCGGGTCACCGCCACACGGAGACTACAACCCCCAGCATTCTACAACAGGCCCGGTTCCGGGTTCCCCTGCACAACACAGGCCCAGGGGGCGCGTCATTATTAAAACACTATTTACCTGCAGACTACCACTATATCTATAGATAAATATAATTTTTTGTAGCTGTTACTTCCCTTTAAACATGCAACCTTTACACATGTTCATAGGAAGCCATCCCTTGACCCATATTTATTGTCCAGCTATTGTCCCATCTTATTATTCCCAATTGCCTATAAAATAGTTGAAGAGCATGTCAACCTTGAACTTTCTTCCCACCTCTGATCCAACGCCCTATTTGACCAGTTACAATTTGGCTTCTGACCCATCCAATCTTCTGAAACCGTTTTAACCATAGTCGCTAATAATATGATAGCTGCTAAAACTAAATGCTGTTACTTTGTGCTCCTCTTCTTGGACCTCTCCTTTGCGTTCAGCACAGTCAGCAATTCCTCTCTCTTACAAACTTGCTCTTCTCTTGGCATCAGAGACTTGGAATTCTCCTAGATCATGTAATACCTCACCAACCACTCGCTTAGTATCTCCCATTCTAACATGATATCCTTATCTAGTCATCAGCTCTATGTTGGTTATCTTCTGTCCCAGGACCCCTACTCTTCTCCATATTTACCTTTGGCCTGAAAAACCTCATAGAATCCCACAGCTTTCTATACCACTTTGATGCAGATGACACGAAAGTTTTCCCGCTCTTCTGTGCAGAATTACACAGTATTTATTGGCTATATCTAACTTCTTCTCTTCCCGCTTTCTTAACTCTGACTTTTAACTGAATTAATTATATTTCCATCACTCTGCTCAAATTCCCCACAAGCAAGAACAATCACTGTTATTAACAGCTCCACAATTTCCACAGGCCCAAATCTGATGCCCTGTGGCAGGGGCATCACTGGGCAGTTAGATCCGGGGCATGAGCCCTGGATCAAAAGCATTGTGCCCTAAATCTCCTGAGGGCACCTGCTTCTAGAGCAGTCTGACATTGCGGCGCTGCCTTTTCTTTCTCCTCTCCTGTGCCTGGGAGCGCAACACATAGATGTGACTGCTTATATATGTTTGTACAGCATATGTGTGCACTCTGTGCAGGTGAAAAGCTAGAATAGATCCGACACTGCTGCAGTCACTATTTCACTTCGGGCGGCTGCTGCTTTCTCCGGACAGTGTAGACTCTGCCCACAGCCTAGGGCCTCCTGCAGAGCAGACTGCTGCGTCTAGGAAAGAAGACACCTCCATGCCTGGCCACAGGTCTGTTCTTAAAAAAATATGGGGGAAACTAGTCCCCCTGCAACCTATTTTGCACCATAGCACCTCATGAACCATACACTAAACTTTGTACCTCCCCCACCTGCCTTTCCAGATAGTAGTCGGCAAACAGGAAGGGGAGGGGAAGTTGTCTGCACTTGGAGAATTTAGTGACGGTCCTGTGCACCACCCCATGGCTTTACTGGTTTCATGGCATGTGGCTGAAGATGCATGGTAGATACCCAGTCCTGTATAAAAAAAATGTAAGTGAATATGTAATGTTGTTGGTGTGCATTACATTTATAATGTTTATTTTGTATATGTAGCATCTGTGTGTGTGATATATATATATAAACACACACACACACGTATAATGCATGTGCAGTGCATTTGATGTGTATGTCTGATAAATATACCATATGTGTAATCTATGTCTGCATTTGTGCACTGTCATTTCTATATGTGTGTATATATACAGTCTATTACAAAAGTGAATACACCTTTCACATTTTTGTAAATATTTTATTATATCTTTTCATGGGACAGCACTGAAGATATGATACTTTGATACAATGTAAACTAGTGAGTGTACAGCTTGTATACAGTGTAACTTTGCTGTGCCCTCTAAATAACTCAACACACAGCCATTAATGTCTAAACCGCTGGCAACAAGTGAGTACACGCCTGAGTGAAAATAGCCAAAATTGTGTCCAATTACCCATTTTTCCCTCCCTGATGTCAAGTGACTCATTAGTGTTACAAGGTTTCTGGTGTGAATGGGGAGCAGGTGTGTAAAATTTGGTGTTATCGCTCTCATAGTCTCTTATACTGGTCACTGCAAGTTCAACATGGCACTTCATGGCAAAGAACTCTCTGAGGTTCTGAAAAAAAAGATATGCTCCTCTAGATAAAGATGGCCTAGGCTATAAGAAGATTGCCAAAACCCTGAACCTGAGCTGCAGCACGGTGGCCAAGACCATACTCGGTTCATCAAGACCGGTTCCTCTCAGAACTGGCCTCTCCATGGTTCGACCACAGAAGGTGAGTGCACGTGCTCAGCATCATATTCAGAGGTTGTCTTTTCAACTGTGTCAGTGCTGCCAGCATTGCTGCAGAAGTTAAAGGGATAGAGGGTCAGCCTGTCAGTGCTCTGACCATACGCCACATACTGCATCAAATTAGTCTGCATGGCTGTTGCCCCAGAAAGAATTCTCTACTAATGATCATGCACAAGAAAACCCTCAATCGCTTTACTGAAGACAAGCAGATTACTGGAACTAAGTCTTGTGGTCTAATGAGACCAAGATAAACTTATTTGGTTCAGATGGTGTCAAGCGAGTGTGGCGACAATCAAGTGAGGAGTACAAAAGACAAGTGTGTCCTGCCTACAGTCAAGCATGGTGGCGGGAGTGTCATGGTTTGGGTCTGCATGATTGCTGCCGGCTGTGGGGAGCTATAGATCATTGAGGGAACCATGAATGCCAACATGTACTGTGACAAACTGAAGCAGAGCATGATCCCCTCCCTTTGGAAACTGGGCCACAGGGCATAGCAATCCCAAACACACCTCCAAGATGACCACTGTCTTTGCTAAAGAAACTGAGGGTAAAGGTTCTGGACTGGCCAAGCATATCAAAGACCAAAACCCTATTCAGCATCTGTGGGGCATCCTCAAACAGAAGGTGGGGGAGTACAAAGTAACATCCACCAGCTCCATGATGTCGTCATGGAGGAGTGGAAGAGGATTCCAGTGTCAACCTGTGAAGCTCTAGTGAACTCCATGCCCAAGAGAGTTAAGGCAGTGCTTGAAAATAATAGTGGCCACACAAAATATTCACACTTTGGACACAATTTGGCCATTTTCACTTAGGGGTTTACTCACTTTTGTTGCCAGAGGTTTAAACATTAATGGCTGTGTGTTGAGTTATTTAGAGGGCACATCAAATTTACACTGTTATACAAGCTGTACACTGACTACTGTACATTGTATCAAAGTATCATATCCTCAGTGTTTTATGTATGGAGTCCTGAGGAAGGAGTCGGTGGACTCTGAAACGCGTCAACAATAAACCTGCAATTTTATCTACTGTAACTTGTGTCATAACTCCAGAGAGCGCAGAAACATTTCCAATCTGGTTAACTATATCTTCAGTGTGGTCCCGTGAAAAGATATAATAAAATATGTACAAAAATGTGAGGGGTGTACTCACTTTTGTGAGATATTGTATGTATATATATATATTGTGACAAAGTCACTGGTAAAGTTCTGGAGGGGAGATAGGTTTCCCTGAGGCTGTTGGCGTCAGTGAACAAAAACCATTAAATTTCCTCCAGCATGTTATTTGTTGAGAGGGGTTAAATATATAGTAAAAGGGGGTGGTTTTTGTGAATGGCTATAGAGCAGGTGGAGGCCATTCACCATATCTCCCCGCCTCAGGGTGTGGTCTGGGGGAGTTTAAATACTCGGCCAGCTGAGGCATTCAGGGTTCAATGTCTGGAGAAGTAAGGTCTGTTCCTGAACCATGTGGAGTTGCTGAACTCTCAGCAGGCGAATCCCTGGCACTACAAGGACTGTGTTCATGGTGTTACCATTTTTGCTTTGTTTTCCTCTTTTGCCTAGTGGGCTATGTTTATTTTCACGGACTAAAGGTTGGTTTATGCCATATTATAATAAACCAACCAAAGATTTAAAGAGATGGCGTAAATGTGTCTACCTCCGTGTGCAGCTGAGTGAGTGATCTACCACAGGAGGTGGTAAAAGTGTGGGCAAGATCCCCAGGAAATGACAGACATCATGGAGGACCTGATCAAGCACCTGGTGAAAGCTCAGCAGGAGACAAGCAAGCTGGTATTGCAACAGATTCAACAACAGCAGCAGAACCAACAGGACCAGCTCCGACAACAGCAGCAGCAGATGGAATTGCTCACAGAAGTGGTTCGTGCAAGGCCAGAAGCGTCTCCCCCAACTCCAGGAGATGACTCATACATTCGGAAAGCGGTAAGGTGAGCCATGCAAAAAATTACCCCAGGTGATGATGTGGAGGCATTTTTGACTGTGTCTGAGCGGGTGGCAGAGCGGGAGAAGCTACCGTCAGACCAGTAGTCGGAGGTGCTGGCCCCCTATCTGGCTGGTGAGCCCCAGGAGGCTTATTATGACATGGCCTTTCAAGATGCCCAGGAGTATGTTAAACTCAAAACTGAAATACTAGCACGTGCTGGAGTGACTATGTCAGTCAGAGACCAAAGGGTCCACCACTGGGCATATTACGGTGATAAACCCCCTCGCTCCCAAATGTTCGATCTCCTCTATCTTGTGCAGAAGTGGTTGCAGCCTGAGTCCTCTACCTCAGCCCAGATGGTAGAATGGGTCGTGATGGACAGATTTATTCACTCCCTCCCTAGGCCTGTGCAGACTTGGGTTGCCCAGGGAGACCCCTGGAATGTGGATGACCTGGTCGGCCTTGTAGAAAGATACCAGGTAGTCGAGAGGTCCCTAAGGATGCCGGGTGGTGCTGCATCCCCATACTGGGAAACTCAGAGGGAGCCCAAGTCCCAAAACAGGGGTATTAGAGCCACTGTGGGGAGTCTGAGGTCCCAAGGGGTCCCTGAGGGTCTGCCAAAGGCCGCTGGGAAAGACTTGATCTGCTGGAGGTGCCTCTGGCCAAGACACGTAGCCGCCCATTGTCCTATGACCGCTGAGCAAATTGATTGCAGCATTGGGAGGCGCTGTTCATACTATGCATACCCACAGTGTAGACTATCACCCCGGTGAGGGGCCACAGTCAAAACCAATGACCCTAAATGGGGTACTGGTGTCGGGACTTTTGGACTTAGGGAGTTTGGTGACTCTCGTAAGGGCCACCCTTCCCCACCAGTTGATCCCTGAGAAATATGTGGGCTTCCGCTGTATACACGGGGACGCCAAAGACTACCCTGTCGCACAAGTGACTATAAAAATGAACCCAGGTACTGAGTCCCTTGAGGTCGGGGGAGTCAGAGACTTGCTTTACCCAGTCATAATCAGGCGTGACTTCAGGCTGTTCTGGGACTTGTGGGGAAAGGCAGGGGTGCCCACTAGCTCAGACTGGAAGAATCCTCATTACAGCCAGAGGCGGATTAGTTCCCCCTGTGTGTCCTTGCTGGCAACGAGGATGAGACAGGGACCCAGGAGGATGAGATTCCTGAATGGGGGTTTCTGGGGGGAATTTAGGGACTGCTCAAATGGAGGACCTCACGTTAAAAGGGACATGGGACAATGTGACTGTGATAAATGGGGTCGCCGAAGAGCCGAAGACTGACACCAGGTTTCCTTATTTTGCAGTTAATGAGGATTTGCTTTATCGGGTCACTAAACAGAGAGGAGAAGTATTAGAGCACCTGTTGGTACCAGGACCCTATAGGCATAGGGTGCTAGACCTAGCTCATTCTCATGTCTTTGGGGGGAATCTAGGCATAGACAAAACCAAAGAGCGGGTCCTTCAGTGGTTTTACTGGGCTGTGTGTCACCGGGAGGTGGTCAACTATTGTCGGTCCTACCTGCCAGCTAACTGCTCCCGTGTCCCACTTCCATAGTCCCCTGGTCCCATTACCCATTATAGAGGTTCTATTTGGCCACATTTCTATGGACCTTGTAGGGTCCTTAGTTAAGTCCGCCAGGGGTCACCAATACATCCTGATGGTGCTGGACTACGCAACACGGTACCCGAAGATGGTACCATTGAGAAACTCCTCTGCTTAGAGTATAGCGTGTGAACTAGTCCATATTTTCTCCCGAAGGGGCCTGCCAAAGGAGATCCTGATGGATCAAGGAATTCCATTCATGTCGAGAGTGATGAGGGAGTTGTGCAAAGATTTGCAAATGATCAAACTCTGGACATCGGTGTACCATTCACAGACGGATGGCCTAGTTGAGAGATTCAACAAGACCCTGAAGTATATGCTTAAAAAGGTTATAGAGAAGGATGGCCGAGAGTGGGATTGCCTACTCTCCTATCTGCTATTCTCCATTAGGGAAGTTCCCCAGGCCTTTACGGAGTTCTCACCCTTCGAGTTGCTTTATGGTTGGCACCCTCGGGGACTATTGGACATTGCCAAAGAGACCTGGGAAGCCGAGGTAACACCCCTCCGGAGTGTCATCGAGCATGTGGCCCAGATGCAAGACCGGATCGCAAGGGTAATGCCAATTGTAAGAGAAAGCCTACTTCAAGGACAAGAGGAACAGGCCAGGTTCTACAATCGGTCGGCGAGACTGAGGCAGTTTAGCCCTGGAGACCGGGTGTTGGTGTTGATTCCCACAGTGGAAAGTAAATTCCTGGCTAAGTGGCAAGGGCCATATGAGGTGGTCAAAAAGTTCAGTGATGTCAACTACAAGGTTCACCAACCAGGAAGAAGGAAGCAGTGTCAGGTGTTCCATGTTAACCTGCTCAAACCTTGGCGAGACAGGGAGCCATTGGTAGCTACATGCCTGGGCGCCCATCCGGAAGCCCGCGTGGAGGATGTCACAGTGGCAGAGACACTGTCACCAGCCCAGAAGCAACAGTGTTGAGAGCTGCTCCAGCGGAACCGGGACCTGTTTTCAGAGCTGCTAGGTTGTACGCAGGTGGTCAAACATGAAATCCAGACAGAGCCGCATGTGAGGGTGAATCAAAGGCCGTATCAGATTCCTGAAGCCCACGACGAGGTGATCTCCAAAGAGGTGAGGAGAATGTTGAGCCTGGGCATCATTGAGGAGTCAAAGAGCGGTTGGTCCAGCCCCATTGTCCTCGTGCTGAAGCTGGACGGAGAGTGGCGGTTCTGTAATGACTACAGGAAGCTGAATGAAGTGTCAAAGTTCAACGTGTATCTGATGCCCCGCGTCAATGAGCTGATTGAGAGGCTTGGGACAGCTAGATCTATCACCACCCTGGACCTAACGAAAGGGTACTGACAGATTCTCTTGTCCCCAAGTGGCAAGGAGAAGATGGCCTTCTCTTCTCCTGACGGGTGCGTTCAGTACACTAGGATGCCGTTTGGTCTGCAGGGAGCCCCAGCTACCTTCCAGAGGGCCGTGGACCGGATCTTAGTGTCTCATAAGAAGTACGCTGCAGCTAACCAGGATGATATCATAATATTCAGCCCAGATTGGGGAAGTAATTTACAGAAGGTCCAGGCCATACTGGATGCGCTAAGGAAAGTAGGGTTTACGATAAACCCAAAGAAGTGTGCTATCGGGAAGGAAGAAGCAAAATACTTGCGCTACGTTGTCAGAAATGGCGAAATAAAGCCGCAAGTAAAGAAGGTGGAGGCTATCCAAAACTCCCCGCAAGTTGTTGGAATTGTGAGATATTATCGGCGATTTATCCCAAATTTCGCCATGATAGCCGCCACCCTGACTGATCTTCTTAAGGGCACTAAGACATCGATGGCCAAGTGGTCCCCTGAAGCAGAGATGACATTCCAGGAGTTGAAGCTTGCCCTACATAAGCAGCCAGTCTTAGTAGCACTTGACTTCACTAAGGAGTTTATGGTTCAGACTGACGCCTCCGAGATCGCTTTGGAAGCTGTGTTGTTCCAGGAAATAATGGGGATGAACATCCAGTCCTATTCCTGAGTAGGAAACTCTCCTCCTGTGAAAAGAACTATGCCATCGTACAGAAGGAGTGCTTGGCCATCAAATGAGCCATTGAAACTCTAAGATACTACCTGTTAGGCTGAAAGTTCAGGCTAATGTCAGACCATGCACCCCTGAGATGGATAGGGGAAATGAAAGGGAATAAAGCCCGGGTAACTAGGTGGTTCCTAGCTCTCCAAGACTTTATTTTTCATGTAGAGCACAGGCCTCAGAAACTACATGGAAACGCCGATGCCCTGTCCTGACTTCCCTGTTTAGCGAGTGAAGGTGCCAAAACCCACGGCTTTGGGTGGGCAGGGGAGAGGTATATGTGACAAAGTCACTGGTAAAGTGCTGGAGGGGAGATATGTTTCCCTGAGGCTGTTGACGTTAATTAACTAAAACCATTAAATTTCCTCCAGCATTGTATTTGTTGAGAGGGGTTAAGTATATAGCAAAAGGGAGTGATTTTTATGAATGACCATAGAGCTGGTGAGAAGCCATTCACCATAGCTCCCCGCCTCAGGGTGTGGTCTGGGGGAGTTTAAATAATCGGCCAGCTGAGGAATTCAGGGTTCAATGTTTGGAGAAGTAAGCTCCAGTAGGGAGCTTGGGTCTGTTCCTGAACCATGTGGAGTTGCTGAACTCTCAGCAGGCGAATCCCTGCTACTGCAAGGACTGTGGTCGTGCTTTGTTTTCCTGTTTTTCCCAGCGAGCTGTGTTTATTTTCATGGACTAAAGGTTGGCCATATTATAATAAATCAACCAAAGATTTAAAGAGATGTCGTACCTGTGTCTACCTCCATGTGCAGCCGAGTGACTGATCTACCACAATATACATATATATACAGTACAGACCAAAAGTTTGGACACATCTTCTCATTTAAAGATTTTTCTGTATTTTCATGACTATGAAAATTATACATTCACACTGAAGGCATCAAAACTGTAAATTAACACATGGGGAATTATATACTTAGCAAAAAAGTGTGAAACAACTAAAAATATGTCTTATATTCTAGGTTCTTCAAAGTAGCCACCTTTTGCTTTGATGACTGCTTTGCACACTCTTGGCATTCTCTTGATGAGCTTCAAGAGGTAGTCACTGGAAATGGTCTTCCAACAATATTGAAGGAGTTCCCAAAGATGCTTAGCACTTGTTGGCCCTTTTGCCTTCATTCTGCGGTTCAGCTCACCCCAAACCATCTCGATTGGGTTCAGGTCTGGTGACTGTGGAGGCCAGGTTATCTGGCGTAGCACCCCATCACTCTCCTTCTTGGTCAAATAGCCCTTACACAGCCTGGAGGTGTGTTTGGGGTCATTGTCCTGTTGAAAACTAAATGATGGTCCAACTACACGTAAACCGGATGGAATAGCATGCCGCTGCAAGATGCTGTGGTAGCCATGCTGGTTCAGTGTGCCTTCAATTTTGAATAAATCCCCAACAGTGTCACCAGCAAAGCACCCCCACACCATCACACCTCCTCCTCAATGCTTCATGGTGGGAACCAGGCATGTAGAGTCCATCCGTTCACCTTTTCTGTGTCGCACAAAGACACGGTGGTTGGAACCAAAGATCTCAAATTTGGACGCATCAGACCAAAGCACAGACTTCCACTGGTCTAATGTCCATTCCTTGTGTTATTTAGCCCAAACAAGTCTCTTCTGCTTGTTGCCTGTCCTTAGCAGTGGTTTCCTAGCAGCTATTTTACCATGAAGGCCTGCTGCACAAAGTCTCCTCTTAACAGTTGTTGAAGAGATGTGTCTGCTGCTAGAACTCTGTGTGGCATTGACCTGGTCTCTAATCTGAGCTGCTGTTAACCTGCGATTTCTAAGGCTGGTGACTCGGATAAACTTATCCTCAGAAGCAGAGGTGACTCTTGGTCTTCCTTTCCTGAGGCGGTCCTCATGTGAGCCAGTTTCTTTGTAGCGCTTGATGGCTTTTGCAACTGCACTTGGGGACACTTTCAAAGTTTTCCCAATTTTTCGGACTGACTGACCTTCATTTCTTAAAGTAATGATGGCCACTCGTTTTTCTTTACTTAGCTGCTTTTTTCTTGCCATAATACCAATTCTAACAGAAGAACCTAGAATATAAGACATACTTTCAGTTGTTTCACACTTTTTTGTTAAGTATATAATTGCACATGTGTTAATTCATAGTTTTGATGCCTTCAGTGTGAATGTACAATTTTCAAAGTCATGAAAATACAGAAAAATCTTTAAATGAGAAGGTGTGTCCAAACTCTTGGTCTGTACTGTATATATATATATATATATATATATATATATATATATATTTATATATATATACAGTATATATATATATATATATATATATATATATATATATATATATATATATATATATGTATATATACACACTACCGTTCAAAAGTTTGGGGTCACCCAGACAATTTTGTGTTTTCCATTGCAAAATGATTAGAAAATATAGTCCAGACATTGACAAGGTTAGAAATAATGATTTTTATTAGAAAGAATAATTGTCTCCTTCAAACTTTGCTTTTTGCTCCCTTTGCAGCAATTACAGCATTGCAGACCTTTGGCATTCTATCTGTTAATTTGCTGAGGAAATCTTGAGAAATTTCACCCCATGCTACCTGAAGCCCCTCCCACAAGTTGGATTGGCTTGATGGGCACTATTTGCATACCATAGGGTCAAGCTGTTCCCACAACAGCTGTCTGGGGTTGAGATCTGGTGACTGCGCTGGCCACTCCATTAAAGTTAGGATACCAGCTGCTTGCTTCCTCCCTAAATAGTTCATGCATAATTTGGAGGTGTGCTTTGGGTCATTGTCCTGTTGTAGGATGAAATTGGCTCCAATCAAGCGCTGTCCACAGGGTATGGCATGTCGTTGCAAAATGGAGTGATAGCCTTCCTTATTCAAAATCCCATTTACCTTGTACAAATCTCCCACTTTACCAGCACCAAAGCAACCACAGACCATCACATTACCTCCACCATCCTTGACAGATGGCATCAGGCACTCTTCCAGCATCAATTCAGTTGTTCTGCGTCTCACAAATGTTCTTCTGTGTGATCCAAACACCTCAAACTTTGATTCGTCTGTTCATAAAACTTTTTTCCAATCTTTCTCTGTCCAATGTCTGTGTTCTTTTGCCCATATTAATCTTTTCCATTTATTAGCCAGTCTCAGATATGGCTTTTTCTTTGCCACTTTGCCCTGAAGGCCAGCATCCCGGAGTCGTCTCTTCACTGAAGACGTTGACACTGGCGTTTTGCATGTACTATTTAATGAAGCTGCTAGTTGAGGAGCTGTGAGGCGTCGATTTCTAAAACTAGAGAGTCTAATGTACTTGTCTTGTTGCTCAGTTGTGCCGCGGGGCCTCCCACTTCTCTTTCTACTCTGGTTAGAGCCTGTTTGTTCTCTCCTTTGAAGAGAGGAGAACACACCGTTGTAGGAAATCTTCAGTTTCTTGCCAATTTCTCGCATGGAATAGTCTTCAAGAACAAGAATAGACTGTCGAGTTTCACATGAAAGTTCTCTTTTACTGCCGATTTTGAGAGTTTCATAGAACAAACAAATGTAATGCTCCAGATTCTCAACTAGCTCAAAGGAAGGTCAATTTTATAGCTTCTCAAATCAGCCAAACCGTTTTCAGCTGGGCTAACGTACTTGTGCAAGGTTTTTCTAGGGTTTTCTAAACATCCATTAGCCTTCTTACACAGTTAGCAAACACAATGTACCATTAAAACACTCGAGTGGTGGTTGTTGGAAATGGGCCTCTATACACCTATGTAGATACTGCAATAAAAACAAGACGTTTGCAGCTAGAATAATCATTTACCACATTAACAAGGTAAAGAGTGTATTTCTGATTCATTTAATGTTAGCTTCATTGAAAAAAAAATGTGATTTTCTTTCAAAAATAATGAAATTTCTAAATGACCCCAAACTTTTGAACGGTAGTGTAAATATATATATACAGTATATATATATACAGTTATATGAAAAAGTTTGGGCACCCCTATTAATCTTAAGCTTAATGTTTTATAAAAATTGGTGTTTTTGCAACAGCTATTTCAGTTTGATATATGTAATAACTGTTGGACACAGTAATGTTTCTGCCTTGAAATGAGGTTTATTGTACTAGCAGAAAATGTGCAATCTGCATTCAAACAATATTTGACAGGTGCATAAGTATGGGCACCCTTTTCATTTTCTTGTTTTAAATACTCCTACCTACTTTTTACTCACTTACTAAAGCACTTTTTTGGGTTTTTTAACCTCATTGAGCTTTGAACTTCATAGCCAGGTGTATGCAATCATGAGAAAAGCTACTTAAAGTGGTCACTTGCAAGTTGTTCTCCTGTTTGAATCTCATCTGAAGAATGGCATCATGGGCTCCTCAAAACAACTGTCAAATGATCTGAAAACAAAGATTATTCAACATAGTTGTTCAGGGGAAGGATACAAAAAGCTGTCTCAGAGATTTAACCTGTCAGTTTCCACTGTGAGGAACATAGTAAGGAAATGGAAGAACACAGGGACAGTTCTTGTTAAGGCTAGAAGTGGCAGGCCAAGAAAAACATCAGAAAGGCAGAGAAGAAGAATGGTGAGATCAGTCAAGGACAATCCTCAGACCACCTCCAGAGAGCTGCAGCATCAACTTTCTGCAGATGGTGTCACTGTGCATTGGTCAACTATACAACGCACTTTGCACAAGGAGAAGCTGTATGGGAGAGTGATGCGAAAGAAGCCGTTTCTGCAAGCACGCCACAAACAGAGTCGGCTGAGGTTTGCAAAAGCACAATTGGAGAAGCCAATTTATTTTTGGAAGAAGGTCCTGTGGACTGATGAAACCAAAATTGAGTTGTTTGGTCATACAAAAAGGCGTTATGCATGGCGGCAAAAAAACACAGCATTCCAAGAAAAACACTTGCTACCCACAGTAAAATTTGGTGGAGGTTCCATCATGCTTTGGGGCTGTGTGGCCAATGCCGGCACCGGGAATCTTGTTAAAGTTGAGGGACGCATGGATTCCACTCAGTATCAGCAGATTCTTGACAATAATGTTCAAGAATCAGTGTTAAAGTTGAAGTTACGCAGGGGATGGATCTTTCAGCAAGACAATGATCCAAAACACCGCTCCAAATCTACTCAGGCATTCATGCAGAGGAACAATTACAATGTTCTGGAATGGCCATCCCAGTCCCCAGACCTGAATATCATTGAACATCTGTGGGATCATTTGAAGAGGGCTGTCCATGCTCGGCGACCATCAAACTTAACTGAACTGGAATTGTTTTGTAAAGAGGAATGGTCAAAAATACCTTCATCCAGGATCCAGGAACTCATTAAAAGCTACAGGAAGTGACTAGAGGCTGTTATTTTTGCAAAAGGAGGATCTACTAAATATTAATGTCACTTTTCTGGTGAGGTGCCCATACTTATGCACCTGTCAAATTTTGTTTGAATGCAGATTGCACATTTTCTGTTAGTACAATAAACCTCATTTCAAGGCAGAAACATTACTGTGTCCAACAGTTATTACATACAGTACAGACCAAAAGTTTGGACTCACCTTCTCATTTAAAGATTTTTCTGTATTTTCATGACTATGAAAATTATACATTCACACTAAAGGCATCAAAACTATTAATTAACACATGTGGAATCATATACTTAACAAAAAAGTGTGAAACAACTGAAAATATGTCTTATATTCTAGGTTCTTCAAAGTAGCCACCTTTTGCTTTGATGACTGCTTTGCACACTCTTGGCATTCTCTTGATGAGCTTCAAGAGGTAGTTGTCACGCTGTCTCTGTATACTGGAGGTAGGGAGCCTAAGCTGACCCTAAGCTGGGGCCCTGACTAATCCCTCAACCTGGAGGTACTGTTAAAGGTACAGAGGTCCAGGCCGCCAGCGTAACCCCTACCTCCTGAGGATCCCTGCACCTAAGTAATCTAGTCCTGAGAAGGACCCCGATCACAACAAAAGAGGACAAGTAATAATATGCCCACACACAGTACTTAGACGAACGAGACAGTACAAGGGAAAAACCAAAACCACCTTGCATACAAAAACTACACAACTACAACAGAGGGAACTCCAACGGGAAAGGAGATAAATGATAAAGCGAGGAAGGGAAAAAACACTCCAAATACACTTATCTCAGAAACTCCAAATACAACGATCCGCTCTGTAAGTCTGTGTGAAATGCTTTCACCGACACTTCCCAAACAGACCTGCAGGCATATGAAGGAGTCTCATTACAGCAACATTGATTGCAGCTGGGCGAGGCTGGACCTAGTCTAGCACAGAGAGAGAGAGAATTAACTCCCTCACTGCCGAAAACACCAAGCACCAAAAAGTCAGCTGCGAGAAGTCAGGCTGTGTAATCGTGACGATCTTCGTGGCGACACACCCGTGACAGTACCCCCCCTTCTACGAGGGGCCTCCGGACCCTCAGGGCCAGGTTTATCCGGGTGAGTCGTGTGGAAGGCCCGAACTAATCGGTCTGCGTTAATATCCGAGGCAGGAACCCACATCCTCTCCTCAGGACCATACCCTTTCCAATGAACCAGGTACTGAAGGGACCGGCGATTAAAACGTGAATCGATGACCCTTGATACCTGGAACTCCAAGTTACCATTGACCACCACTGGAGGGGGAGGTAAAGGTGACGGTACCACTGGCGCCACATACCTCTTAAGCAACGATCTGTGGAACACGTTGTGAATTTTAAACGTAGGGGGGAGGTCAAGACGGAATGCCACCGGATTAATAATAGAACTGATTCTGTACGGCCCGATGAACCTGGGACCCAGTTTCCAGGAGGGAACCTTAAGTTTAATATTCCTGGTAGACAACCATACCCGATCGTTCACACTTAGGTCCGGACCAGACACTCTCCTCCTATCAGCCATACGTTTGTATCGGTTCCCCATAGTATTCAGATTCTTCAGCACCCCTCTCCATACTGAAGCGAGTGATGAGGAAAATCGTTCCTCCTCAGGAACCCCCGAAGAGCCCCCCCTACTGAAAGTACAAAACTGGGGGTGAAAACCATATGCCCCAAAAAACGGGGACTTACCAGTGGACTCGCTCCGCCTATTATTAAGAGCAAACTCTGCCAGAGGTAAGAAAGAAGCCCAGTCCTCCTGGTTCTCTGACACAAAACACCGGAGATATGTCTCCAAGCTCTGGTTCATACGTTCCGTCTGACCATTGGTTTGAGGGTGAAAAGCCGATGAAAATGACAAATGCATCCCCCGCCGTGCACAAAACGCCTTCCAGAACTTGGACACAAACTGAGACCCCCGATCAGACACCACATCGGAGGGTACCCCGTGAAGCCTCACAATCTCCCCAATGAACACCTGCGCAAGAGTTTTAGCATTAGGGAGAGCCGGAAGAGCGATAAAATGTGCCATCTTGCTGAACCTGTCCACTACAACGAGTATGACCGTTTTACCCGAAGACGGAGGGAGGTCCGTAATAAAGTCCATAGACAGATGAGTCCAAGGACGCTCCGGGATCTTCAAAGGTAAGAGGGCCCCAGACGGACGGGTATGTGAGGTCTTAGAGCGCGCACAAACCCCACAGGACGCGACAAAAGTTACCACCTCCTTATGTAAGTTAGGCCACCAAAACCGACGCGAGAGGAGATCCACAGTTGCTTTACTCCCCGGGTGTCCTGCCAAAACTGAGTTATGGTGTGCCTCGATCACCTTTTGTCGCAACTGATCTGGAACAAACAGTCTCCCCGGAGGTCCAACAGGGGCGTCCCCCTGAGCCTCCAATACCTCCTCCTCCAGCTCAGAGCATACTGCCGAAACCACCACCCCCTCCTGAAGGATAGGAATCGGGTCGTCCGTATTCCCGGCCCCAGGGAAACTACGAGATAAGGCATCCGCCTTTACATTTTTTGACCCAGGACGATATGTAACGACAAAATTAAACCTGGTAAAAAACAATGACCACCTAGCTTGTCTGGGATTCAGACGTTTCGCGGACTCCAGATATAGCAGGTTCTTGTGATCGGTGATGACGGTGACCAGATGGACTGCCCCCTCCAAAAAATGGCGCCACTCCTCAAAAGCTAACTTAATGGCCAAGAGTTCCCTATTGCCGACATCGTAATTCCTCTCAGCGGACGACAATTTTTTAGAGAAAAAGGCGCACGGATGCCACTTACCAGGGGACGAACCTTGTGACAATACTGCTCCCACCCCTACCTCGGAAGCGTCTACCTCTACAATGAATGGCTGTGACGCATCAGGTTGAATGAGTATGGGTGCCGAGGCAAAACATTTTTTCAAGGAGGAGAATGCTTGACAAGCCTTGTCAGACCACCTAGAAAAATCCGTCCCCTTTTTAGTCATGTCTGTGAGAGGCTTAACCATGGACGAGAAATTACGAATGAACTTCCGGTAATAATTAGCAAACCCCAGGAAACGTTGTAGTGCCTTAAGATTCTCTGGCCGATCCCACTCAAGAACTGCCCGCACTTTCCCAGGGTCCATACGGAAACCGGACGCTGAAACCAGGAAGCCTAAAAACTGGAGTTCCTGTACGGCGAACACACACTTTTCCCATTTGGCATACAGTTTATTATCCCGCAAGATCTGTAACACCTGCCTAACGTGCTCCTGATGAGACACCAGATCCGGCGAGTAAATTAAGATATCATCCAGATATATGACAACAAACTGTCCCACCAGGCGGCGAAAAATGTCATTAACAAAGTGTTGGAACACCGCCGGGGCATTATTCAGACCGAATGGCATGACAAGGTTCTCATAATGCCCCTCCGGAGTGTTAAACGCCGTCTTCCACTCATCCCCCTCCTTCATCCTAATCAGATTGTACGCCCCCCTGAGATCCAACTTAGAGAACCATTTGGCGCCCACGATCTGATTAAAGAGATCGGGAATAAGTGGGAGTGGATACGGATCTCGGACCGTAATCCGATTAAGTTCACGGAAATCCAGGCAAGGGCGTAGGCCTCCATCTTTCTTCTTAACAAAGAAGAACCCCGCAGCCACCGGTGAAGATGAAGGTCTAATATGCCCCTTAGCCAGACTTTCTGAAATATAATCCTTCATGGCCTGCCTCTCAGGACCAGAAAGGTTATACAACCTAGCTTTAGGTAACTTGGCCTCAGGGAGCAGTTTTACAGAACAGTCATACTCGCGATGAGGAGGTAGTTCCTGACACCCTTTCTCCGAGAATACATCCTCAAAGTCCGCCAGAAATGGAGGTAAGAGCCAAGGAGTAACCGCACCGATGACCGTGTTCATGCAGTTTATATTACAGAATTTACTCCATTGGCTTATCTCTCTGGTTTGCCAATTAATAACCGGGTTATGCTTAGTTAACCAAGGAAGGCCCAACACTATAGGAGCGGGAAGACCCTCCAACACGTAGCAAGACAACAGTTCTTTATGTATCGCCCCCACTTGAAGTTTTACGTCATGCACAGCTTGCAAAAAACTTCCCTGACCGAGAGGCCTGGCATCGATCGAGAATATGGGGATGGGTTTAGCCAACTCACTCAATCGCATACCTTGAACCCGGGCAAACCGAGCATCAACCAGATTAGCCCTGGCCCCACTATCCAGAAGAACAGATATCCTCTCAGTTCTCGTACCCACCACCACCTCCGCCGGTACGAGAAACTGAGACGAACCTAGGGACGAAATACCTACTCCCAGATTGCCGTCCACCACACAACCTGGGATCAACAGTTTTCTGACGACTCTTCACTCTGCAAGGGACGGGATGGACACCCCCCAATAAAATGTCCCTTTCTCCCGCAGAAGAAACACCTTCCTGTCTTATGGCGCACCACCGGTCCCCTCCCCCGAAAAGATGTCCCTCCTAATTGCATAGGCTCCTCTGGACTGACCAGGGGAACCACCATATGAGGGGACCTTGTAGGAGGTGGAGTCATCACAGGGGGTCGAGTTATCCCGCACCTCTCCCGAAGCCGTCTGTCAACGCGAATAGCCAGGGCCATAGCGGCTTCCAGTGACGCGGGAGAGTCATACTGTGCCAACACATCCTGTAATTTGTCGGATAAACCTTGACAAAACTGGCTCCTAAGAGCCGGGTCATTCCACTGGGTGTCCGTGGCCCACCTACGGAACTCCGAACAGAATTCCTCCGCCGGACGATCTCCCTGCTGGATCCTACGTAACTTAGACTCAGCAAGGGAGATCCGATCTGGGTCATCATATACGAGTCCCAGAGCAGCGAAAAACCTATCCACTGACTGGAGAGCCGGGGAGCCCGGGGGAAGAGAGAACGCCCAAGATTGTGGGTCCCCTTGTAGGAGCGAGATGACAATTCCCACCCTTTGTTCTTCACTCCCCGATGACCGAGGCCGCAGCCGAAAGTACAATTTGCATGCCTCCCGGAAAACAAAAAACTTGTCCCGCCCCCCAGTGAACCTGTCAGGGAGAGCTACTTTAGGTTCTGGTCCGGCTTGCTCCAGAGGATGCAAAACCTTGGACCTAACGTCCGCCAGCTCCATGGACAAACTCTGCAACTGCCGAGCTAGACCGGCTACTGGATCCATGGTAGCTGGAGAAAAACTAAGTGGGTCGGTGAAAATGTCACGCTGTCTCTGTATACTGGAGGTAGGGAGCCTAAGCTGACCCTAAGCTGGGGCCCTGACTAATCCCTCAACCTGGAGGTACTGTTAAAGGTACAGAGGTCCAGGCCGCCAGCGTAACCCCTACCTCCTGAGGATCCCTGCACCTAAGTAATCTAGTCCTGAGAAGGACCCCAATCACAACAAAAGAGGACAAGTAATAATATGCCCACACACAGTACTTAGACGAACGAGACAGTACAAGGGAAAAACCAAAACCACCTTGCATACAAAAACTACACAACTACAACAGAGGGAACTCCAACGGGAAAGGAGATAAATGATAAAGCGAGGAAGGGAAAAAACACTCCAAATACACTTATCTCAGAAACTCCAAATACAACGATCCGCTCTGTAAGTCTGTGTGAAATGCTTTCACCGACACTTCCCAAACAGACCAGCAGGCATATGAAGGAGTCTCATTACAGCAACATTGATTGCAGCTGGGCGAGGCTGGACCTAGTCTAGCACAGAGAGAGAGAGAATTAACTCCCTCACTGCCGAAAACACCAAGCACCAAAAAGTCAGCTGCGAGAAGTCAGGCTGTGTAATCGTGACGATCTTCGTGGCGACACACCCGTGACAGTAGTCACTGGAAATGGTCTTCCAACAATCTTGAAGGCGTTCCCATAAATGCTTAGCACTTGTTGGCCCTTTTGCCCTCACTCTGCTTTCCAGCTCACCCCAAACCATCTCGATTGGGTTCTGGTCTGGTGACTGTGGAGGCCAGGTCATCTGGCGTAGCACCCCATCACTCTCCTTGTTGGTCAAATAGCCCTTACACAGCCTGGAGGTGTGTTTGGGGTCATTGTCCTGTTGAAAAATAAATGATGGTCCAACTAAACGCAAACTGGATGGAATAGCATGTCGCCGCAAGATGCTGTGGTAGCCATGCTGGTTCAGTATGCCTTCAATTTTGAATAAATCCCCAACAGTGTCACCAGCAAAGCACCCCCACACCATCACACCTCCTCCTCCATGCTTCACGTTGGGAACCAGGCATATACAGTCCATCCATTCACCTTTTGTGCGTCGCACAAAGACACAGTGTTTGGAACCAAAGATCTCAAATTTGGACTCATCAGACCAAAGCACAGATTTCCACTGGTCTAATGTCCATTCCTTGTGTTCTTTAGCCCAAACAAGTCTCTTCTGCTTGTTGCCTTTCCTTAGCAGTGGTTTCCTAGCAGCTATTTTACCATGAAAGCCTGCTGCACAAAGTCTCCTCTTAACAGTTGTTGAAGAGATGTGTCTGCTGCTAGAACTCTGTGTGGCATTGACCTGGTCTCTAATCTGAGCTGCTGTTAACCTGCGATTTATGAGGCTGGTGACTCGGATAAACTTATCCTCAGAAGCAGAGGTGACTCTTGGTCTTCCTTTCCTGGGGCGGTCCTCATGTGAGCCAGTTTCTTTGTAGCGCTTGATGGTTTTTGCAACTGCACTTGGGGACACTTTCAAAGTTTTCCCAATTTTTCGGACTGACTGACCTTCATTTCTTAAAGTAATGATGGCCACTCGTTTTTCTTTACTTAGCTGCTTTTTTCTTGCCATAATACAAATTCTAACAGTCTATTCAGTAGGACTATCAGCTGTGTATCCACCAGACTTCTGCACAACACAACTGATGGTCCCAACCCCATTTATAAGGCAAGAAATCCCACTTATTAAACGTGACAGGGCACACCTGTGAAGTGAAAACCATTTCCGGTGACTACCTCTTGAAGCTCATCAAGGGAATGCCAAGAGTGTGCAAAGCAGTCATCAAAGCAAAAGGTGGCTACTTTGAAGAACCTAGAATATTAGACATATTTTCAGTTGTTTCACACTTTTTTGTTAAGTATATAATTCCACATGTGTTAATTCATAGTTTTGATGCCTTCAGTGTGAATGTACAAATTTCATAGTCATGAAAATACAGAAAAATCTTTAAATGAGAAGGTGTGTCCAAACTTTTGGTCTGTACTGTATATTAAACTGAAATAGCTGTTGCAAAACACCAATTTTTATAAAACAATAAGCTTAAGATTAATAGGAGTGCCCAAACTTTTTCATATAACTGTATATATAAATACGTAGATATATATAAAACAAATATCTTATTTTTTGTGTGTGAAATGCTGTGTGTGTGCATTGCAAAGGCTACAGTCAGACTTTGGACTGCAGCATCATTTATATAGGAATATACCAATATTTGTACAGAATATATACACGTAACAACGCCACAGTGGAGTGGAGGGATGTATATCTTTAAATGTGATGTCCAAGCATATAGTATTGATGACCTATCAATGAGGGTCCAACACCCAGCGCTGCCACGATCAGCTGTTCACTCCAGTGGCGCTCCTGAGAAAACAAATTGTAGAAGGCACCACATGTAATAAGGGATCAGCCTACAGCATTCCAAGAAATTGCAGCATATTTAGTGAGAAGAAAAAGAGGTATGTGAAAAAGAGGGATCACCTTAAAAGTAGAATATTTATTGAAAAACAACAAGCGAAACAAGCACATTTAAAAACATTTAAAAAGCACACAAATGGCTATAATAATACCAGACCAAGCTATAATAGAACGTAGATCTACCCTGTCTGTCTACATAAGAAACCAAAAAATGAACATTGCCATCACAAATTAAAACATTTTCAGAATGTGTATGAAATATATAAAGCAGTATACCTTAGAAACATATATATGAAACAAATGCCTACCATAAAGTAACCATAACCTATAATAAGGTCCAATGTAACATATGGTAACTCAACTAAACCACCCCCCTAAATATTATATAGGGCTGATACAAATAGCTAATAATGAAGCTTAACATGTAAATGCTTCAAATATAATTAAGCACTAAATTGAGAGTACAATATTTGTTTAGCTAATACAGCATTCTGCTAGGACAGCCATGTAAGAGTGTAAGGCATGTGAGGAAACTTGTGAATGGTAAGAGACAGATGGGGTACCCCACGTGTATCGCCACTAAAAATGCGGCTTCATCAGGGGCAAAAATACAAATTCCAATGGCCTGTATGTTTGTAGATTTCCTGGATCAATATCAGCTGTGGGAGGCGGCACCCCGTATAGCATGTACATTGAAGAAATCACAAGTGTGAGTCTGCGCATCGGAAGTAAAGGTGAATCCCAAATAGTCAGTATAATGCATGCACAAGCTCGCCGGTACAACCCAGAAATCGAATACCAGCAGTGACTGATACCAGCAGTGACTGGCAGAGGCCACTGCATTCATTCTGAATAGAGCTGCACTCGCTCTGGGGATTGTAACAGATGATCGATGGGGGCGCCAGGTGTCAGACCCACACACATCTGCTATTAGTGACCTATCATGTAGATACGTCATCAATATTCTATGCCCCGACAAACCCTTTAATCTCTTATAGGGGTTTTATGGTTGCAAAAGAAAAAGTCTGTAGTTACTCTCTCTGACTGCAGACTGCTGAATTGTGATAGTGTGCAATATGCACACTGTCATGACTAGTGTTGAGCCACCCCCGTAGTGTTCGAGTTCGGTTCGGTTCGTCGAACACTCGTGTGTTCGCCGAACTGTTCGTCGAACTGTTCGTCGAACACCTTCGAACACCGTTAAAACCAATGGCAGGCAAACAAAAACACATAGAAACACATAGAAAACACCTTCAAAAGTGTCCAAAAGCTGACAAACTGCTCAGAAGACACAACTAACACATGGAAAAGTGACAAGTACATATAGTCATGCGAAAATAAAAGAGGTGGAGGAGTAAAAGGAGGGGGAGACACAGATATAGGCATGTCATGCCCTTCTAAAATCCAAAAAGTGAGAAGCCGACACGGCCAGTCCGCTCCTGCCCGTGCCACCTCCGTGTCGCCGGGTTTGTGCCAGAGCCGCGGTGAACCCTGATGGCCAGCCCCCCTCTCCCAATACTGGTGCCTGTCCGCTGGTGGGTCGAGCGAGCCCCCCTGTGGTGGAGGCAGCTCTAAGCTTTTTAATTTAAATTGTCTCTCTAATTTGAATGAATACACTTTAAATCCATTTACAAGGATCTATTGGAGGGCAAGTCTCATGCCAGCAGCCGCGTAATTCCAGCTCCAGTAGCGTCCACTAATGCTGCTGCAGTTAAAAAGCTTTTATAAGGATCGAGCTCGGCTGTCCACCGCAAGGCATCCTACTGCCAGTCCCAGCCCCTATGCCTTGGGGTGCCTCCTGATGCTCTTCACTGAGTATCCCATGGTCCCGAAGCATTTCCTTTGAAAAAATTAAGTGTCTAAACTACAGGTGGTGTAGCTTGCTTAACAGCCGGGATAATCCGCTGACTAGCAGACACTGCTACTAGGCACAAAGTATTTCCTGGGCTAGATGCAGTTAAAAATTTGTAATTAGATACTCTCGTTGGATGCTGAGAAAGCATTCCATGGAGTCTCCTGGCACGCCATATATGATTCTCTTAAAAAGCTTGGGGTAGGGGTCTAGGGGACCCTTTTATAGCCAAAATCACGGCCCTGTATCGCAATACGTCACCTAGGCTGAAGATAAATGGAACTGTAGCACCCTGAGGGCTCGGTTGCTACAGACGTATTGCACCTCACCCAGAGGTGTGATATCTCACTCTCAGGTAAGGATGGAGTGTGGATCAGGACCCGACACCTGCATGCATTACACCACATTGCCGTGGGGCAGGGCGACCAATATGACCCTGAGATGGGCACGACAGTCCCTGTCCCTGGCTGGAGTGGGGGGAGGGAACACTGAGGAAGGGGAACCCTGTAGTGCAGGAGCAGGGAGGAAGCAGTTCCTGGGTGCATTGAGAAGGGAGTATAAAAGGTGGGCACCATCTTAGTACAGTGCAGAGAAGTCTGAGCAGAAGTGGAAGGGAGCAGGGGCTCTGCATGAGCTCTGCTCCGGAGGCGGGCCTAGTAACAGAGGCCCAGGCCTGGAAGAGGGAGAAGGAAGGAAGAGGAGCGGAGAAGGCTCCAGGAACGAGGAATGAAGGGATCCCAGGGGTGCGGACGGGCGAGTCGCCACCGCACGCCCGAATCCACCTGCGTGGAGGGGTCAGGCCAAAGGGGGAGACCGGTCCCCGAACTAGTGGAGGCAGGAAACGACCCTCAGCTAGAAACCGGAGGCTCTGACATTTTATGTGGCGCAGCCCCTCGCTACACCCGCTAGGAAGGCACCACATAGGGTCAGGGAAACTGGCGCCAAGTTTACCAAGAGGAGGCCCGAGGCAGCCGGACAGAAGTGTTGGTAAGAAAGGCCAGACAAAGGACACACAAAGGGGGTCCTGTGAAGTGCTCCAAAGTTATCTGGGAGTTGTCTGAGCCCCTCACCTGGTGAGCACAGTACGACGTGGGCAGCCGTTGCCTGCAGACGTGGTCTGGATAATAAGAACTGTGAGTAAAGGCCCTGGACTGCATCACTGACTCCGTGTCGTTACTGCTGCTGCCCTGCACCATCACCCCCATCCTCCGCATACACTGCCCTGAGGCTATACTCCTCCCGTGGGGAGTTATGCTACGCTCTGCTGCACCCACAACACCAGCCTCAGCGGTCTGCCCTGTAGCGGCGGTTCACTCTGACCACAATCCACGGGTGGCGTAGTCGGACATTTAAACATCAAAACCACATAAATAGTTCCGCCACTGGTTTGACCGCCCTGAGCCACGGAACCGGGTCGCCGCCACGAAGACTACAACCACCAGCATCCACCAAAAAGGGTCCGGCTCCGGGTGTCCCAAGGCCCAGGGGTTGCGTCAGAACATTTTCATCACCTTTCACAATCATCAATGGGACAAGGCAGGGATGTCCTCTGTCCCCTCTCTTATACATCCTAGTGACGGAGCACCTGCTCTCATCAATTCGCCATAAACCCAATATTAGGTGGATTGAGGTGGGAGGCACCGAGTACAAGTGCTCTCTATTTGCTGATGATGTCCTAGTATATATCACTCAATCACATATATCCATCCATGCTGTTATGGCTGAAATAGATCACTTTGTTACATGGTAAAATTTTAAAATCAATGCAGCGAAGTCTGAGGCCCTCGATGTCTCCCTCCCCAAATCCATATAGGATTCCATCCAGTCCAACTTTCCCTTTGCCTGGCCCTCACAGGGTATCAAATACTTAGGAATTCCTATTCATAGAGACCTCTCCCATCTATGTTATCTTAATTTTGGGCCCTTTATTGAACAATTCCATACAGACCACGGTTGGCAAGTTAGAACTGTAAGATTCACTACGTGAACCGCTGGTGTTTTGTGGAAAAGCACATGTACACCGCGTTCCAAATTATTATGCAAAAAGTGTTTAGGAGTGATAAGGGAAGAATTTGTTTGTTTGTCAGTTAAACTCATTGATGGTGATGTGTGTCAGGGCTCTTTATATCACTGTAAGCAATTGCAGACACCTGTGCTAATTAGTTTGGCAGGTGTGTCCAATGAAAGGCAAGACTACTTAAGAAGGCTCTCTCACATTATTAAGCAGCCTACATTTTCTGCCAAAATGGGAAAGAAAAAGGATGTGTCGGCTGCTGAGAAGCAACAAATTGTGGAGTGTTTAGGTCAAGGCATGACTACAATCAACATTGTGCGATGATCAGGATGAAGTGTCTTGGCAATCAAGAAGTATGTAGCTGATTCACAGTACACACGTGTGCGTGCTGATAAGGGCAAATTGAGGACTCTTTCCTACAGGCAATTACGTCAGGTTGAAAGAGCAGCGGCAAAAAAGCCTTGTCATAGCAGCAGACAAGTTTTTGAAGCTGCTTGTGCCTCCAACGTCCCCTGAACAACAAAATGCAGGTTCCTTCAGAGGTTTGCAGCTGTGCATACGCCATCCTGTCGACCTCCTCTATCCACTTCACACAAGCAGAAACGGCTCCAGTGGGCCAAACATTACATGAAGACTGATTTCAAAACTGTTTTGTTCACGGATGAGTGTCGTGCAGCGCTCGATGATCCAGATGGATGGAGTGGAGGATGGCTGGTTGATGGACACCCCACGCAAACACGGCTACAGCGCCAACAAGGAGGAGGTGGAGTAATGTTTTGGGCTGGAATCATGGGGAGAGAGATTGTCGGCCCCTTTAGGATCCCTGAAGGCGCTAAAGATGAACTCCATAATGTATGTGGATTTTCTCAAACAGCACTTCCTGCCATGGTTCAAGAAGAAGAACCGTGTATTTCACAGCAAGATCATTTTTCTGCATGATAATGCACCATCTCATGCTGCACATAAAACATCTGCATCTCTGGCTGATATGGGCATAAAAGGGGACAAACTTATGGTGTGACCCCCATGCTCCCCTGACCTCTACCCCATTCAGAACCTTTGGAGCATCATTAAAAGGAGTGTCTATGATGGCGGGAGGCAGTTCACATCTAAGCAACAGCTCTGGGAGGGTATTCTGTCCTCATGCAAAACAATTGAAGCAGAAACCATCCAAAACCTGACAAATTCAATGGACGAGAGAGTTCAGAAGCTCCTTTCGAACAAGGGGTCCTATGTGAAAATGTAACATCACCTAGAATAAAGTTTTGAGTTGAAAACTGTTTGATTTCAGTTTCTAACAACCTGCTAATGCTTATAATTTCAAAAATGACCATTTTTTTGGTCTTTATTAAAATGAAAAGGTTGATCGAAAAGTTTGGGGGATCTAAGAGTGTGGCAACCCAGTAGTCATGATTACTTCGAATTCTGACAATATGAGGGTCATGCTGCAGGTAGTGCAGCAAGAAGGCACTTATGTGTCTTGCGCATCTCGGAGCCCCAAAATTATTTTCCGGGCTAGATGCAGCTAAAAATTATTTTTAATTTTAAATCTGGTGGAGCTTATTATAGATGGCCTAATAGGATCAGTGCTGCACACTGCTACAAAGCCCAAATTATTTTCCAGTCAAGATACAGATAAACATGATTAGTAATTTGAAAGCTTAAAACGGTTGGTAGGGTGATTTTAACCAATCATCAAGCTTTTACTCTCCCCAGGATGACACAGGGGTAGAAAAGTCGTTTCGGATCCATGATTTGTTCATCTTTATGAACGTGAGTCTGTCTACATTATCAGTGGAGAGCCGCGTGCGCTTATCTGTCAGCACACCACCAGCAGCGCTGAACACACGTTCAGACAGAACGCTGGCTGCGGGGCATGACAAGATCTCCAAGGCGTAAGTGGCTAGCTCCAGCCATTTATCCAGATTGGAAGCCCAAAAAGAGCAAGGGTCCAGTGACACAGTCGTGGCTTCAATGTTTACTTGGAGATACTCCTGTACCATCGTCTCTAGGCGTTGACTATGTGTCAGACTTCTTGTCTCCTGTGGCCTTGCAAAGGATGGGCTAAAAAAGTGGTGAAATGATTCCGCAAAATTGATGTTACCAGCAGATACTGTGGTTCTGTTACGGTTTGAGTGCTGAACACTTGACGGTCCCACGGTTGGCAAGTTGGAACTGTGAGATTCACTACGTGCACCACTGGTATTTTGTGGAAAAGCACATGTAAGATTCTGCAACAGTCTCTGCTGATACTCCTGCATGCGTGCATCCCTTTCTATGGCAGGAATAATTTCTGCAAATTTACTTTTGTACCGGGGATCTAACAGTGTGGCAACCCAGTAGTCAGGATTATTTCTAATTCTCACAATTCGAGGGTCATGTTGCAGGTAGTGCAGCAAGAAGGCACTCGTGTGTTGCGCATCCAGGAGCACCAAGTCCCTGTTGTGTTGGTGGTGAGGTAACAATCATGCTTCCTTCCTCTGTCCTCTCCCCCCAACCTCGCACAACAGAAATGTGATCAAGGTCTCCCTCATCTGATGAGTCTTCCATCAGTTCGTCCTCCACTTCTTCCTGGGCTCCTGCACCTTCCTCACTAGTTTGGCTGCTACCATGCGCCCTGGTAAAACCATCTCCCCCACCCTCACATGCCTGCCGCCTTGGTGCTGCCGACCTTCTGGACCTTGCAGATGTTAGCCCTTCCGCATACAACTCCTCCTCCTCTACTTCCTCCACCTCCTCTTGTGCCACCACCTGACTCCGAATTCTGTTTAACATGTGCTCCAGCATGTAAATCACCGGAATAGTCATGCTGATAATGGCATCGTCAGCACTAAACATCTTCGTCGCCATTTCAAAACTGTGCAGAAGGGTGCATAGGTCCCTGATCTGAGACCACTCCTCCAGCGTGATTTGCCCCACCTCTGAATCTCGTTGGCCCAGGCTATACGTCAGAACGTATTGCACCAGGGCTTGTCGGTGCTGCCACAGTCGCTGCAACATGTGCAGAGTTGAATTCCACCGGGTAGGCACATCGCATTTTAGCCGGTGAAGTGGCAGGCCCAACGACTTCTGTAGAGATGTAAGTCGCTGAGCTGCGGGATGCGAACGGCGGAAGTGAGCACACAGCGACCGTGCCCTCTGCAGAAGGCCATCTAGTCTGGGATAGTGGGCTAAAAATTGCTGGACAACCAGGTTCAACACGTGAGCCATACAAGGCACGTGTGTGACATTGCCCCGGCGAAAGGCCGCACCCAGGTTTGCAGCATTGTCGCACACGGCCTTCCCTGGTTTCAGGTCCAGTGGAGACAACCATTCATGAAATTGGTTCTCCAGAGCTGACCACAACTCCTCAGCTGTGTGACTCACATTTCCCAGACATTTCAATGTAAAAACCGCCTGATGACGTTGAGCCCTACTGCCAGCATAGTAAGGAGGTGTGCAGGATCCCTTCTGCGCAGTTAGAAAGCTTGTGGCATGACCAGACAGGCTTTGGGTGCAGGTGGAAGACCGAGAGGAGGTTGAGGAGGCAGTAGCAGTGGAGGAACTTTGACATAAAGAGGATTGACGCACAACTCGTGGGGACGGCAAGACTTGGACAGCAGCCCCTTGTCCTGCTGTCACCATAGTTACCCAGTGCCCAGTCAGCGACATGTAACGCCCCTGTCCATGCCTACTCGTCCAAGTGTCTGTGGTGAAATGCACCCTGTCACACACAGAGTTTCTCAAAGAAGCGGTGATGTTGTGTGCGACATGCTGGTGGAGCGCAGGCACACCTTTCTTTGAGAAGTAGTGCCGACTGGGCATCTGGTACTGGGGCACTGCGACGGACATAAGGTCTCGAAAATCCTCTGTGTCCACCAGGCGGAAAGGCAGCATTTCTGTAGCCAAGAGCTTGCAGATGGTGAAATTCAACCTCTTAGCTTTCTCATGGCTAGGAGGAAATGGTCTTTTACTTGTCCACATCTGAGGGACCGAGGGCTGGCTATTGTGCTTAGACGGGGTTGATAAGGGTGTCCCCGGCAAACTGCCGGTCTGTGAGGAAGATGCAGGCGGACATGTTAGGTTGCCTTCATCCAAAGGTGGTGCTATCGATGTCGGACAGCGCTCAACACCAGCTGGTGTTACCACCTCCAAAGAAAATGATGACCTGCCAATCACGCTGGCTGTTGCGGGTAAAGAGGTGGCAGGTCTGCGCCCCAAAACAGGTGTGACTGCTGTCCCCCCAGTCACAGAGGATGAAGAGGCCGCGGATGCACAAGATATGGCAGACGGTGGTTGGCCCGGCCGGCTAGGCCGCATTGTAGCACACTGAGCTTCCCACTGCAACTTATGCTTCATGTCCATGTGCCGGTTCATGCATGAAGTACTCAAACTATGTATTTTTTGGCCTCTACTTAGCTTTTGCTGACAAATGTTACAGATAACACGAGTTGGGTCATCTTTATCGATCTGAAAAAATGCCCAGGCTATGCAAGGCTTAGCACCCATGCGACCTGAAGAGCCACCACGACTTGTGGTGAGAGGCAGAGTTGTGTTTGAGGATGCAGTTGTTGACGTGCTTCCAGTACTACATCTCTGTCCAGGAAGGCGCAACCTGACCTCGTCGTCACTAGCATCTTCCTCCACCTCCTCTGCTGACCTCATCTCTTGGCTGACTGTGGGTTGACAGTAAGTGGGATCTCCGACCTCATCATCATCACCCTGTGCGTTATCACACCCGTCGTCCTCAGAGCCAACCTGTTCCTGCCCTGACAAAAAACTAAAGTTGTCGCTCCAATCAGGTATTTGAGTCTTATCATCGTCTTCCTCATTGTCTCCACCAACAGGAGTTACAGTTTGGGAATGAGGGTCTACATTATGGTCAGAACCTTCTGCGTCTGGTCCTGGATCCGACTCATAAAGATTCTGGGCATCAGTGCAGATCATTTCCTCGTCTGGATTCACAGAAGCGCTGGAGTCGACCTCTGATTCCCAGGCTATAGTATGAGTAAACAGCTCTTCAGACTCAACCATCTGTTCTACCTCATACTCAGACGGGCAGCTGGAGATTTGGGAGCTGTGAGGAAGCAAGTGCGATTTGGGTGACACCTTTGAGGACTGGAGTATTTGTGATGTTGAAGTTGATGTGGAGGAGAGCCCACTTAAAGGAGCACTTGATATCCATTGAAGCACCTGCTGTTTTTGTGCCTCATCTGGAATTTGTAGCGATTGGCGTGGCCATAAGAAAGGGATCTTATCACATTGTCCGCTAAAAGAAATAGACATTTTAGTTTGGCTGGAAGATGGTCTTTCTTCTGCAGATGTTACTGTTGCTTTAACACCTACCCCACGGACACAACTTTTTTTCCCCTTCCCAACACGCCTATTCCCCTTTCCACCAGCAGCAGGCCTTTTTCCACTCATTTTGGTGGTTAACTAATTCACAACTCTGGAGTTGTTTGCACAAAAAAACAATGGATGGTAACCGAGCAGAGCTGAGTGGCCAAACTGTGGTATTAGGCCAAAACTATTGGCTGGGTTAGATGCAGAAAAAAATTATTTTGAATTTGCAACCTGATGGAGGTCAGTATAGATGGACTAATACAACAAGTCCCACACACAGCTAGAAGCCCAAATATTTTTTCAGAGGTACTGTAGATGCAGATAAAAATTAGTTTTAATTTGCAACCTGATGGAGGTCAGTATAGATGGACTAATAGAGAAAGTCCGACACACTACTAGAAGGCCAAATATTTTTTCAGAGCTAGATGCAGAAAAAAATTATATTCAGTTTGCAACCTGATGGAGGTCAGTATAGATGGACTAATAGAGAAAGTCCGACACACTACTAGAAGGCCAAATATTTTTTCAGAGGTAGATGCAGAAAAAAATATATTCAGTTTGCAACCTGATGGAGGTCAGTATAGATGGATAAATAGAACAAGACCCACACACAGCTAGAAGCCCAATATTTTTTCAGAGGTAGATGCAGAAAAAACTATATTCAGTTTGCAACCTGATGGAGGTCAGTATAGATGGACTAATAGAACAAGTCCCACACACTGCTAGAAGCCCAAATATTTTTTCAGAGGTACTGTAGATGCAGATAAAAATTAGTTTTAATTTGCAACCTGATGGAGGTCAGTATAGATGGACTAATAGAGAAAGTCCGACACACTACTAGAAGGCCAAATATTTTTTCAGAGCTAGATGCAGAAAAAAATTATATTCAGTTTGCAACCTGATGGAGGTCAGTATAGATGGACTAATAGAGAAAGTCCGACACACTACTAGAAGGCCAAATATTTTTTCAGAGGTAGATGCAGAAAAAAATATATTCAGTTTGCAACCTGATGGAGGTCAGTATAGATGGACTAATAGAACAAGTCCCACACACTGCTAGAAGCCCAAATATTTTTTCAGAGGTACTGTAGATGCAGATAAAAATTAATTTTAATTTGCAACCTGATGGAGGTCAGTATAGATGGACTAATAGAGAAAGTCCGACACACTACTAGAAGGCCAAATATTTTTTCAGAGGTAGATGCAGAAAAAAATATATTCAGTTTGCAACCTGATGGAGGTCAGTATAGATGGATTAATAGAACAAGACCCACACACAGCTAGAAGCCCAATATTTTTTCAGAGGTAGATGCAGAAAAAAATATATTCAGTTTGCAACCTGATGGAGGTCAGTATAGATGGACTAATAGAACAAGTCCCACACACTGCTAGAAGCCCAAATATTTTTTCAGAGGTACTGTAGATGCAGATAAAAATTAGTTTTAATTTGCAACCTGATGGAGGTCAGTATAGATGGACTAATAGAGAAAGTCCGACACACTACTAGAAGGCCAAATATTTTTTCAGAGCTAGATGCAGAAAAAAATTATATTCAGTTTGCAACCTGATGGAGGTCAGTATAGATGGACTAATAGAGAAAGTCCGACACACTACTAGAAGGCCAAATATTTTTTCAGAGGTAGATGCAGAAAAAAATATATTCAGTTTGCAACCTGATGGAGGTCAGTATAGATGGACTAATACAACAAGTCCCGCACACAGCTAGAAGCCCAAATGTTTTTTCAGAGGTACTGTAGATGCAGATAAAAATTATTTTTAATTTGCAACCTGATGGAGGTCAGTATAGATGGACTAATAGAGAAAGTCCGACACACTGCTAGAAGGCCAAATATTTTTTCAGAGCTAGATGCAGAAAAAAATTATATTCAGTTTGCAACCTGATGGAGGTCAGTATAGATGGATTAATAGAACAAGACGCACACACAGCTAGAAGCCCAATATTTTTTCAGAGGTAGATGCAGAAAAAAATATATTCAGTTTGCAACCTGATGGAGGTCAGTATAGATGGACTAATAGAACAAGTCCCACACACTGCTAGAAGCCCAAATATTTTTTCAGAGGTACTGTAGATGCAGATAAAAATTAGTTTTAATTTGCAACCTGATGGAGGTCAGTATAGATGGACTAATAGAATGATGCTATGCCCAAAAGATTTTACTTCACTAGGTGCAGTAAAAAAATTGGTATTCTATACACAGGTGGTATATCTTGCAACACAGATAGGCTACTCCACTGACTAACACACTCTGCAATAGGCCAAAAAGGATTAGCTTTGCTAGATTCAGCAAATGCTGTGAAAAAAACTTGCACAGCACTGGCACAGACCTGCCTGGCAAAAACTGATAGGAACTCATGTAACCTAGTCCTGAAAAGGACTCCAATTACAATTAGTCTTTACTCCCACAACCTATCTATTTAAGAGCACAGACCTCCCTGATAAAAGTCGTAGGAAATGCTGTAACCTAGTCCTTAAAAGGACTGCAATCACAACTATTCCCTACTCCCAAGCTATCTGTATATTTGTGCGAAAATTGGCTTGAAATTAACAAGGTATAGCGCACACAGCAACAGCGGTGCCGTCTAACACGCAGCTGCAGCAGTGAGAAAATGGTGGCGACGGGGAAAATGGCTTGGTCTTATAGGGCAAGGACATGTGACATACACTGCCAATGACACATGCCCTTGCTTGTGTGAAAAAAAGCACTTCGCTCCGTGTGTGCGCTGCTGATAGGCTGACAGATTGCACCTCCCCACTGTAAATGCGGGAAAGAGAAAAAAAAATGGAGATCTTCATTGTTCCTGCAGAGATCCATCCCCTGCCCCTCCCCCCACCCCGCTGTACACTCAAACTGCGTATTAACATTAATTTTCATCATTACTGAGAAAAAATCCAGTTATGATTTTGGTGCACGAACAGTTATCGAACATAACCTCGAACAGCCGAATTTTTCTCAAATTGTTCGTGTTCGCCGAACGCTCGAACACCGCCCAAAACAGCTCGAATTTGAGATTGGCGAACAGTTCGAGTAGAACAACGCTCATCTCTAGTCATGACTTCTCTGTATTCCCAATGCGGGTGGGCCTGTATGCGATGCACATACTTGCAGTCACATGCTGACTAGGTTCATCCGACTCCTTTCAATTCTCTTCTATTAAGAGAGTTCAAATAAGATTAGTCAATGTGACTGCAAGTATGTACACCACATGCATTTAACCCCTTAGTGACCACCAATACAACTTAAAACTGACCTGAGATATATAGCATCCCCTAATGGGTGAAAATGCAGCAGCTGTAAGCTGTACACTATTGCTGACACTCTACTGCATCAATCACAATCAGAGTTGGCACCAACTATGGCCGTTTAACCCCTCAGATGCTACTGAGAGTGGGATCTCCCTCTCTAAACCTATCGGCACCCTGAGATAATGATTGTGTGGTTCTGATGTTTGCTATGGCAATTCACAGTCAAATAACGGTCTTAGAGTCTGCCGAGTGACCTGTTTAGAAGTTGGCAACATTTAGGTGGTAAAAATAACATTTTTTAATTCCTGTCATGACACTTTGAATTCTCAAAAAGCACTCAAAGAGTTAATAAATAGTGTTGAGCCACCCCCGTAGTGTTCGAGTTCGGTTCGGTTCGTCGAACACCCGTGTGTTCGCCGAACTGTTCGTCGAACTGTTCGTTGAACACCTTCGAACACCGTTAAAACCAATGGCAGGCAAACAAAACACATAGAAACACATAGAAAACACCTTCAAAGGTGTCCAAAAGCTGACAAACTGCTCAGAAAACATAACTAACACATGGAAAAGTGACAAGTACATATAGTCATGCGAAAATAAAAGAGGTGGAGGAGTAAAAGGAGGGGGAGACACAGATATAGGCATGTCATTCCCTTCTGAAATCCAAAAAGTGAGAAGCCGACACGGCCAGTCCGCTCCTGCCCGTGCCACCTCCGTGTCGCCGGGTTTGTGCCAGAGCCGCGGTGAACCCTGACGGCCAGCCCCCCTCTCCCAATACTGGTGCCTGTCCGCTGGTGGGTCGAGCGAGCCCCCCTGTGGTGGAGGCAGCTCTAAGCTTTTTAATTTAAATTGTCTCTCTAATTTGAATGAATACACTTTAAATCCATTTACAAGGATCTATTGGAGGGCAAGTCTCATGCCAGCAGCCACGGTAATTCCAGCTCCAGTAGCGTCCACTAAAGCTGCTGCAGTTAAAAAGCTTTTATAAGGATCGAGCTCGGCTGTCCACCGCAAGGCATCCTACTGCCAGTCCCAGCCCCTATGCCTTGGGGTGCCTCCTGATGCTCTTCACTAAGTATCCCATGGTCCCGAAGCATTTCCTTTGAAAAAATTAAGTGTCTAAACTACAGGTGGTGTAGCTTGCTTAACAGCCGGGATAATCCGCTGACTAGCAGACACTGCTACTAGGCACAAAGTATTTCCTGGGCTAGATGCAGTTAAAAATTTGTAATTAGATACTCTCGTTGGATGCTGAGAAAGCATTCCATAGAGTCTCCTGGCACGCCATATGTGATTCTCTTAAAAAGCTTGGGGTAGGGGTCTAGGGGACCCTTTTATAGCCAAAATCACGGCCCTGTATCGCAATACGTCACCTAGGCTGAAGATAAATGGAACTGTAGCACCCTGAGGGCTCGGTTGCTACAGACATATTGCGCCTCACCCAGAGGTGTGATATCTCACTCTCAGGTAAGGATGGAGTGTGGATCAGGACCCGACACCTGCATGCATTACACCACATTGCCGTGGGGCAGGGCGACCAATATGCCCCTGAGATATGCACGACAGTCCCTGGCTGGAGTGGGGGGAGGGAACACTGAGGAAGGGGAACCCTGTAGTGCAGGAGCAGGGAGGAAGCAGTTCCTGGGTGCATTGAGAAGGGAGTATAAAAGGTGGGCACCATCTTAGTTCAGTGAAGAGAAGTCTGAGCAGAAGTGGCAGGGAGCAGGGGCTCTGCATGAGCTCTGCTCCGGAGGCGGGCCTAGTAACAGAGGCCCAGGCCTGGAAGAGGGAGAAGGAAGGAAGAGGAGCGGAGAAGGCTCCAGGAACGAGGAATGAAGGGATCCCAGGGGTGCGGACGGGCGAGTCGCCACGGCACGCCCGAATCCACCTGCGTGGAGGGGTCAGGCCAAAGGGGGAGACTGGTCCCCGAACTAGTGGAGGCAGGAAACGACCCTCAGCTAGAAACCGGAGGCTCTGACATTTTATGTGGCGCAGCCCCTCGCTACACCCGCTAGGAAGGCACCACATAGGGTCAGGGAAACTGGCACCAAGTTTACCAAGAGGAGGCCCGAGGCAGCCGGACAGAAGTGTTGGTAAGAAAGGCCAGACAAAGGACACACAAAGGGGGTCCTGTGAAGTGCTCCAAAGTTATCTGGGAGTTGTCTGAGCCCCTCACCTGGTGAGCACAGTACGACGTGGGCAGCCGTTACCTGCAGACGTGGTCTGGATAATAAGAACTGTGAGTAAAGGCCCTGGACTGCATCACTGACTCCGTGTCGTTACTGCTGCTGCCCTGCACCATCACCCCCATCCTCCGCATACACTGCCCTGAGGCTATACTCCTCCCGTGGGGAGTTATGCTACGCTCTGCTGCACCCACAACACCAGCCTCAGCGGTCTGCCCTGTAGCGGCGGTTCACTCTGACCGCAATCCACGGGTGGCGTAGTCGGACATTTAAACATCAAAACCACATAAATAGTTCCGCCACTGGTTTGACCGCCCTGAGCCACGGAACCGGGTCGCCGCCACGAAGACTACAACCACCAGCATCCACCAAAAAGGGTCCGGCTCCGGGTGTCCCAAGGCCCAGGGGGTGCGTCAGAACATTTTCATCACCTTTCACAATCACCAATGGGACAAGGCAGGGATGTCCTCTGTCCCTTCTCTTATACATCCTAGTGACGGAGCACCTGCTCTCATCAATTCGCCATAACCCTAATATTAGGTGGATGGAGGTGGAAGGCACCGAGTACAAGTGCTCTCTATTTGCTGATGATGTCCTAGTATATATCACTCAATCACATATATCCATCCCTGCTGTTATGGCTGAAATAGATCACTTTGTTACATGGTAAAATTTTAAAATCAATGCAGCGAAGTCTGAGGCCCTCGATGTCTCCCTCCCCAAATCCATATAGGATTCCATCCAGTCCAACTTTCCCTTTGCCTGGCCCTCACAGGGTATCAAATACTTAGGAATTCCTATTCATAGAGACCTCTCCCATCTATGTTATCTTAATTTTGGGCCCTTTATTGAACAATTCCATACAGACCACGGTTGGCAAGTTAGAACTGTAAGATTCACTACGTGAACCACTGGTGTTTTGTGGAAAAGCACATGTACACTGCGTTCCAAATTATTATGCAAAAAGTGTTTAGGAGTGATAAGGGAAGAATTTGTTTGTTTGTCAGTTAAACTCATTGATGGTGATGTGTGTCAGGGCTCTTTATATCACTGTAAGCAATTGCAGACACCTGTGCTAATTAGTTTGGCAGGTGTGTCCAATGAAAGGCAAGACTACTTAAGAAGGCTCTCTCACATTATTAAGCAGCCTACATTTTCTGCCAAAATGGGAAAGAAAAAGGATGTGTCGGCTGCTGAGAAGCAACAAATTGTGGAGTGTTTAGGTCAAGGCATGACTACAATCAACATTGTGCGATGATCAGGATGAAGTGTCTTGGCAATCAAGAAGTATGTAGCTGATTCACAGTACACACGTGTGCGTGCTGATAAGGGCAAATTGAGGACTCTTTCCTACAGGCAATTACGTCAGGTTGAAAGAGCAGCGGCAAAAAAGCCTTGTCATAGCAGCAGACAAGTTTTTGAAGCTGCTTGTGCCTCCAACGTCCCCCGAACAACAAGATGCAGGGTCCTTCAGAGGTTTGCAGCTGTGCATACGCCATCCTGTCGACCTCCTCTATCCACTTCACACAAGCAGAAACGGCTCCAGTGGGCCAAACATTACATGAAGACTGATTTCAAAACTGTTTTGTTCACGGATGAGTGCCGTGCAGCGCTCGATGGTCCAGATGGATGGAGTGGAGGATGGCTGGTTGATGGACACCCCACGCAAACACGGCTACAGCGCCAACAAGGAGGAGGTGGAGTAATGTTTTGGGCTGGAATCATGGGGAGAGAGATTGTCGACCCCTTTAGGATCCCTGAAGGCGCTAAAGATGAACTCCATAATGTATGTGGATTTTCTCAAACAGCACTTCCTGCCATGGTTCAAGAAGAAGAACCGTGTATTTCACAGCAAGATCATTTTTCTGCATGATAATGCACCATCTCATGCTGCACATAAAACATCTGCATCTCTGGCTGATATGGGCATAAAAGGGGACAAACTTATGGTGTGACCCCCATGCTCCCCTGACCTCTACCCCATTCAGAACCTTTGGAGCATCATTAAAAGGAGTGTCTATGATGGCGGGAGGCAGTTCACATCTAAGCAACAGCTCTGGGAGGGTATTCTGTCCTCATGCAAAACAATTGAAGCAGAAACCATCCAAAACCTGACAAATTCAATGGACGAGAGAGTTCAGAAGCTCCTTTCGAACAAGGGGTCCTATGTGAAAATGTAACATCACCTAGAATAAAGTTTTGAGTTGAAAACTGTTTGATTTCAGTTTCTAACAACCTGCTAATGCTTATAATTTCAAAAATGACCATTTTTTTGGTCTTTATTAAAATGAAAAGGTTGATCGAAAAGTTTGGGGGATCTAAGAGTGTGGCAACCCAGTAGTCATGATTACTTCGAATTCTGACAATATGAGGGTCATGCTGCAGGTAGTGCAGCAAGAAGGCACTTATGTGTCTTGCGCATCTCGGAGCCCCAAAATTATTTTCCGGGCTAGATGCAGCTAAAAATTATTTTTAATTTTAAATCTGGTGGAGCTTATTATAGATGGCCTAATAGGATCAGTGCTGCACACTGCTACAAAGCCCAAATTATTTTCCAGTCAAGATACAGATAAACATGATTAGTAATTTGAAAGCTTAAAACGGTTGGTAGGGTGATTTTAACCAATCATCAAGCTTTTACTCTCCCCAGGATGACACAGGGGTAGAAAAGTCGTTTCGGATCCATGATTTGTTCATCTTTATGAACGTGAGTCTGTCTACATTATCAGTGGAGAGCCGCGTGCGCTTATCTGTCAGCACACCACCAGCAGCGCTGAACACACGTTCAGACAGAACGCTGGCTGCGGGGCATGACAAGATCTCCAAGGCGTAAGTGGCTAGCTCCGGCCATTTATCCAGATTGGAAGCCCAAAAAGAGCAAGGGTCCAGTGACACAGTCGTGGCTTCAATGTTTACTTGGAGATACTCCTGTACCATCGTCTCTAGGCGTTGACTATGTGTCAGACTTCTTGTCTCCTGTGGCCTTGCAAAGGATGGGCTAAAAAAGTGGTGAAATGATTCCGCAAAATTGATGTTACCAGCAGATACTGTGGTTCTGTTACGGTTTGAGTGCTGAACACTTGACGGTCCCACGGTTGGCAAGTTGGAACTGTGAGATTCACTACGTGCACCACTGGTATTTTGTGGAAAAGCACATGTAAGATTCTGCAACAGTCTCTGCTGATACTCCTGCATGCGTGCATCCCTTTCTATGGCAGGAATAATTTCTGCAAATTTACTTTTGTACCGGGGATCTAACAGTGTGGCAACCCAGTAGTCAGGATTATTTCTAATTCTCACAATTCGAGGGTCATGTTGCAGGTAGTGCAGCAAGAAGGCACTCATGTGTGTTGCGCATCCAGGAGCACCAAGTCCCTGTTGTGTTGGTGGCGAGGTAACAATCATGCTTCCTTCCTCTGTCCTCTCCCCCCAACCTCGCACAACAGAAATGTGATCAAGGTCTCCCTCATCTGATGAGTCTTCCATCAGATCGTCCTCCACTTCTTCCTGGGCTCCTGCACCTTCCTCACTAGTTTGGCTGCTGCCATGCGCCCTGGTAAAACCATCTCCCCCACCCTCACATGCCTGCCGCCTTGGTGCTGCCGACCTTCTGGACCTTGCAGATGTTAGCCCTTCCGCATACAACTCCTCCTCCTCTACTTCCTCCACCTCCTCTTGTGCCACCACCTGACTCCGAATTCTGTTTAACATGTGCTCCAGCATGTAAATCACCGGAATAGTCATGCTGATAATGGCATCGTCAGCACTAAACATCTTCGTCGCCATTTCAAAACTGTGCAAAAGGGTGCATAGGTCCCTGATCTGAGACCACTCCTCCAGCGTGATTTGCCCCACCTCTGAATCTCGTTGGCCCAGGCTATACGTCAGAATGTATTGCACCAGGGCTTGTCGGTGCTGCCACAGTCGCTGCAACATGTGCAGAGTTGAATTCCACCGGGTAGGCACATCGCATTTTAGCCGGTGAAGTGGCAGGCCCAACGACTTCTGTAGAGATGTAAGTCGCTGAGCTGCGGGATGCGAACTGCGGAAGTGAGCACACAGCGACCGTGCCCTCTGCAGAAGGCCATCTAGTCTGGGATAGTGGGCTAAAAATTGCTGGACAACCAGGTTCAACACGTGAGCCATACAAGGCACGTGTGTGACATTGCCCCGGCGAAGGGCCGCACCCAGGTTTGCAGCATTGTCGCACACGGCCTTCCCTGGTTTCAGGTCCAGTGGAGACAACCATTCATGAAATTGGTTCTCCAGAGCTGACCACAACTCCTCTGCTGTGTGACTCACATTTCCCAGACATTTCAATGTAAAAACCGCCTGATGACGTTGAGCCCTACTGCCAGCATAGTAAGGAGGTGTGCAGGATCCCTTCTGCGCAGTTAGAAAGCTTGTGGCATGACCAGACAGGCTTTGGGTGCAGGTGGAAGACCGAGAGGAGGTTGAGGAGGCAGAAGCAGTGGAGGAACTTTGACATAAAGAGGATTGACGCACAACTCGTGGGGACGGCAAGACTTGGACAGCAGCCCCTTGTCCTGCTGTCACCATAGTTACCCAGTGCCCAGTCAGCGACATGTAACGCCCCTGTCCATGCCTACTCGTCCAAGTGTCTGTGGTGAAATGCAAACTGTCACACACAGAGTTTCTCAAAGAAGCGGTGATGTTGTGTGCGACATGCTGGTGGAGCGCAGTCACACCTTTCTTTGAGAAGTAGTGCCGACTGGGCATCTGGTACTGGAGCACTGTGACGGACATAAGGTCTCGAAAATCCTCTGTGTCCACCAGGCGGAAAGGCAGCATTTCTGTAGCCAAGAGCTTGCAGATGGTGAAATTCAACCTCTTAGCTTTCTCATGGCTAGGAGGAAATGGTCTTTTACTTGTCCACATCTGAGGGACCGAGGGCTGGCTATTGTGCTTAGACGGGGTTGATAAGGGTGTCCCCGGCAAACTGCCGGTCTGTGAGGAAGATGCAGGCGGACATGTTAGGTTGCCTTCATCCAAAGGTGGTGCTATCGATGTCGGACAGCGCTCAACACCAGCTGGTGTTACCACCTCCAAAGAAAATGATGACCTGCCAATCACGCTGGCTGTTGCGGGTAAAGAGGTGGCAGGTCTGCGCCCCAAAACAGGTGTGACTGCTGTCCCCCCAGTCACAGAGGATGAAGAGGCCGCGGATGCACAAGATATGGCAGACGGTGGTTGGCCCGGCCGGTTAGGCCGCATTGTAGCACACTGAGCTTCCCACTGCAACTTATGCTTCATGTCCATGTGCCGGTTCATGCATGAAGTACTCAAACTATGTATTTTTTGGCCTCTACTTAGCTTTTGCTGACAAATGTTACAGATAACACGAGTTGGGTCATCTTTATCGATCTGAAAAAATGCCCAGGCTATGCAAGGCTTAGCACCCATGCGACCTGAAGAGCCACCACGACTTGTGGTGAGAGGCAGAGTTGTGTTTGAGGATGCAGTTGTTGACGTGCTTCCAGTACTACGTCTCTGTCCAGGAAGGCGCAACCTGACCTCGTCGTCACTAGCATCTTCCTCCACCTCCTCTGCTGACCTCATCTCTTGGCTGACTGTGGGTTGACAGTAAGTGGGATCTCCAACCTCATCATCATCACCCTGTGCGTTATCACACCCGTCGTCCTCAGAGCCAACCTGTTCCTGCCCTGACAAAAAACTAAAGTTGTCGCTCCAATCAGGTATTTGAGTCTTATCATCGTCTTCCTCATTGTCTCCACCAACAGGAGTTACAGTTTGGGAATGAGGGTGTACATTATGGTCAGAACCTTCTGCGTCTGGTCCTGGATCCGACTCATAAAGATTCTGGGCATCAGTGCAGATCATTTCCTCGTCTGGATTCACAGAAGCGCTGGAGTCGACCTCTGATTCCCAGGCTATAGTATGAGTAAACAGCTCTGCAGACTCAACCATCTGTTCTACCTCATACTCAGACGGGCAGCTGGAGATTTGGGAGCTGTGAGGAAGCAAGTGCGATTTGGGTGACACCTTTGAGGACTGGAGTATTTGTGATGTTGAAGTTGATGTGGAGGAGAGCCCACTTAAAGGAGCACTTGATATCCGTTGAAGCACCTGCTGTTTTTGTGCCTCATCTGGAATTTGTAGCGATTGGCGTGGCCGTAAGAAAGGGATCTTATCACATTGTCCGCTAAAAGAAGTAGACATTTTAGTTTGGCTGGAAGATGGTCTTTCTTCTGCAGATGTTACTGTTGCTTTAACACCTACCCCACGGACACAACCTTTTTTCCCCTTCCCAACACGCCTATTCCCCTTTCCACCAGCAGCAGGCCTTTTTCCACTCATTTTGGTGGTTAACTAATTCACAACTCTGGAGTTGTTTGCACAAAAAAACAATGGATGGTAACCGAGCAGAGCTGAGTGGCCAAACTGTGGTATTAGGCCAAAACTATTGGCTGGGTTAGATGCAGAAAAAAATTATATTCAATTTGCAACCTGATGGAGGTCAGTATAGATGGACTAATACAACAAGTCCCACAAACAGCTAGAAGCCCAATATTTTTTCAGAGGTAGATGCAGAAAAAAATATATTCAGTTTGCAACCTGATGGAGGTCAGTATAGATGGACTAATACAACAAGTCCCACACACAGCTAGAAGCCCAATATTTTTTCAGAGGTAGATGCAGAAAAAAATTATATTCAGTTTGCAACCTGATGGAGGTCTGTATAGATGGATTAATAGAACAAGACCCACACACAGCTAGAAGCCCAATATTTTTTCAGAGGTAGATGCAGAAAAAAATATATTCAGTTTGCAACCTGATGGAGGTCAGTATAGATGGACTAATACAACAAGTCCCACACACAGCTAGAAGCCCAATATTTTTTCAGAGGTAGATGCAGAAAAAAATATATTCAGTTTGCAACCTGATGGAGGTCAGTATAGATGGACTAATACAACAAGTCCCACACACAGCTAGAAGCCCAATATTTTTTCAGAGGTAGATGCAGAAAAAAATATATTCAGTTTGCAACCTGATGGAGGTCAGTATAGATGGACTAATACAACAAGTCCCACACACAGCTAGAAGCCCAAATATTTTTTCAGAGGTACTGTAGATGCAGATAAAAATTATTTTGAATTTGCAACCTGATGGAGGTCAGTATAGATGGACTAATAGAGAAAGTCCGACACACTGCTAGAAGGCCAAATATTTTTTCAGAGCTAGATGCAGAAAAAAATTAGATTCAGTTTGCAACCTGATGGAGGTCAGTATAGATGGACTAACAGAGAAAGTCCCACACACTGCTAGAAGGCCAAATATTTTTTCAGAGCTAGATGCATACAAAAAATTATTTTGAATTTGAAACCTGATGGAGGTCAGTATAGGTGGACTAATACAACAAGTCCCACACACTGCTAGAAGGCCAAATATTTTTTCAGAGCTAGATGCAGAAAAAAATTATATTCAGTTTGCAACCTGATGGAGGTCTGTATAGATGGATTAATAGAACAAGACCCACACACAGCTAGAAGCCCAATATTTTTTCAGAGGTAGATGAAGAAAAAAATATATTCAGTTTGCAACCTGATGGAGGTCAGTATAGATGGACTAATACAACAAGTCCCACACATAGCTAGAAGCCCAATATTTTTTCAGAGGTAGATGCAGAAAAAAATATATTCAGTTTGCAACCTGATGGAGGTCAGTATAGATGGACTAATACAACAAGTCCCACACACAGCTAGAAGCCCAAATATTTTTTCAGAGGTACTGTAGATGCAGATAAAAATTATTTTGAATTTGCAACCTGATGGAGGTCAGTATAGATGGACTAATAGAGAAAGTCCGACACACTGCTAGAAGGCCAAATATTTTTTCAGAGCTAGATGCAGAAAAAAATTAGATTCAGTTTGCAACCTGATGGAGGTCAGTATAGATGGACTAACAGAGAAAGTCCCACACACTGCTAGAAGGCCAAATATTTTTTCAGAGCTAGATGCAGAAAAAAATTATATTCAGTTTGCAACCTGATGGAGGTCTGTATAGATGGATTGATAGAACAAGACCCACACACAGCTAGAAGCCCAATATTTTTTCAGAGGTAGATGCAGAAAAAAATATATTCAGTTTGCAACCTGATGGAGGTCTGTATAGATGGATTAATAGAACAAGACCCACACACAGCTAGAAGCCCAATATTTTTTCAGAGGTAGATGCAGAAAAAAATATATTCAGTTTGCAACCTGATGGAGGTCAGTATAGATGGACTAATACAACAAGTCCCACACACAGCAAGAAGCCCAATATTTTTTCAGAGGTAGATGCAGAAAAAAATATATTCAGTTTGCAACCTGATGGAGGTCAGTATAGATGGACTAATACAACAAGTCCCACACACAGCTAGAAGCCCAAATATTTTTTCAGAGGTACTGTAGATGCAGATAAAAATTATTTTTAATTTGCAACCTGATGGAGGTCAGTATAGATGGACTAATAGAGAAAGTCCGACACACTACTAGAAGGCCAAATATTTTTTCAGAGCTAGATGCAGAAAAAAATTATATTCAGTTTGCAACCTGATGGAAGTCAGTATAGATGGACTAATAGAGAAAGTCCCACACACTGCTAGAAGGCCAAATATTTTTTCAGAGCTAGATGCATACAAAAAATTATTTTGAATTTGCAACCTAATGGAGGTCAGTATAGGTGGACTAATAGAACAAGTCCCACACACTGCTAGAAGGCCAAATATTTTTTCAGAGCTAGATGCAGAAAAAAATTATATTCAGTTTGCAACCTGATGGAGGTCTGTATAGATGGATTAATAGAACAAGACCCACACACAGCTAGAAGCCCAATATTTTTTCAGAGGTAGATGCAGAAAAAAATATATTCAGTTTGCAACCTGATGGAGGTCAGTATAGATGGACTAATACAACAAGTCCCACACACAGCTAGAAGCCCAATATTTTTTCAGAGGTAGATGCAGAAAAAAATATATTCAGTTTGCAACCTGATGGAGGTCAGTATAGATGGTCTAATACAACAAGTCCCACACACAGCTAGAAGCCCAAATATTTTTTCAGAGGTACTGTAGATGCAGATAAAAATTATTTTGAATTTGCAACCTGATGGAGGTCAGTATAGATGGACTAATAGAGAAAGTCCGACACACTGCTAGAAGCCCAAATATTTTTTCAGAGCTAGATGCAGAAAAAAATTAGATTCAGTTTGCAACCTGATGGAGGTCAGTATAGATGGACTAACAGAGAAAGTCCCACACACTGCTAGAAGGCCAAATATTTTTTCAGAGCTAGATGCATACAAAAAATTATTTTGAATTTGCAACCTGATGGAGGTCAGTATAGGTGGACTAATAGAACAAGTCCCACACACTGCTAGAAGGCCAAATATTTTTTCAGAGCTAGATGCAGAAAAAAATTATATTCAGTTTGCAACCTGATGGAGGTCTGTATAGATGGATTAATAGAACAAGACCCACACACAGCTAGAAGCCCAATATTTTTTCAGAGGTAGATGCAGAAAAAAATATATTCAGTTTGCAACCTGATGGAGGTCAGTATAGATGGACTAATACAACAAGTCCCACACATAGCTAGAAGCCCAATATTTTTTCAGAGGTAGATGCAGAAAAAAATATATTCAGTTTGCAACCTGATGGAGGTCAGTATAGATGGATTAATACAACAAGTCCCACACACAGCTAGAAGCCCAAATATTTTTTCAGAGGTACTGTAGATGCAGATAAAAATTATTTTTAATTTGCAACCTGATGGAGGTCAGTATAGATGGACTAATAGAGAAAGTCCGACACACTGCTAGAAGGCCAAATATTTTTTCAGAGCTAGATGCAGAAAAAAATTAGATTCAGTTTGCAACCTGATGGAGGTCAGTATAGATGGACTAACAGAGAAAGTCCCACATACTGCTAGAAGGCCAAATATTTTTTCAGAGCTAGATGCAGAAAAAAATTATATTCAGTTTGCAACCTGATGGAGGTCTGTATAGATGGATTAATAGAACAAGACCCACACACAGCTAGAAGCCCAATATTTTTTCAGAGGTAGATGCAGAAAAAAATATATTCAGTTTGCAACCTGATGGAGGTCTGTATAGATGGATTAATAGAACAAGACCCACACACAGCTAGAAGCCCAATATTTTTTCAGAGGTAGATGCAGAAAAAAATATATTCAGTTTGCAACCTGATGGAGGTCAGTATAGATGGACTAATACAACAAGTCCCACACACAGCTAGAAGCCCAAATATTTTTTCAGAGGTACTGTAGATGCAGATAAAAATTATTTTTAATTTGCAACCTGATGGAGGTCAGTATAGATGGACTAATAGAGAAAGTCCGACACACTACTAGAAGGCCAAATATTTTTTCAGAGCTAGATGCAGAAAAAAACTATATTCAGTTTGCAACCTGATGGAGGTCAGTATAGATGGATTAATAGAACAAGACCCACACACAGCTAGAAGCCCAATATTTTTTCAGAGGTAGATGCAGAAAAAAATATATTCAGTTTGCAACCTGATGGAGGTCAGTATAGATGGACTAACAGAGAAAGTCCCACACACTACTAGAAGGCCAAATATTTTTTCAGAGCTAGATGCAGAAAAAAATTATATTCAGTTTGCAACCTGATGGAGGTCTGTATAGATGGATTAATAGAACAAGACCCACACACAGCTAGAAGCCCAATATTTTTTCAGAGGTAGATGCAGAAAAAAATATATTCAGTTTGCAACCTGATGGAGGTCAGTATAGATGGACTAATACAACAAGTCCCACACACAGCTAGAAGCCCAAATATTTTTTCAGAGGTACTGTAGATGCAGATAAAAATTATTTTGAATTTGCAACCTGATGGAGGTCAGTATAGATGGACTAATAGAGAAAGTCCGACACACTGCTAGAAGGCCAAATATTTTTTCAGAGCTAGATGCAGAAAAAAATTATATTCAGTTTGCAACCTGATGGAGGTCAGTATAGATGGACTAATAGAATGATGCTATGCCCAAAAGATTTTACTTCACTAGGTGCAGTAAAAAAATTGGTATTCTATACACAGGTGGCATATCTTGCAACACAGATAGGCTACTCCACTGACTAACACACTCTGCAATAGGCCAAAAAGGATTAGCTTTGCTAGATTCAGCCAAATGCTGTGAAAAAAACTTGCACAGCACTGGTACAGACCTGCCTGGCAAAAACTGATAGGAACTGATGTAACCTAGTCCTGAAAAGGACTCCAATTACAATTAGTCTTTACTCCCACAACCTATCTATTTAAGAGCACAGACCTGCCTGATAAAAGTCGTAGGAAATGCTGTAACCTAGTCCTTAAAAGGACTGCAATCACAACTATTCCCTACTCCCAAGCTATCTGTATATTTGTGCGAAAATTGGCTTGAAATTAACAAGGTATAGCGCACACAGCAACAGCGGTGCCGTCTAACACGCAGCTGCAGCAGTGAGAAAATGGTGGCGACGGGGAAAATGGCTTGGTCTTATAGGGCAAGGACATGTGACATACACTGCCAATGACACATGCCCTTGCTTGTGTGAAAAAAAGCACTTCGCTCCGTGTGTGCGCTGCTGATAGGCTGACAGATTGCACCTCCCCACTGTAAATGCGGGAAAGAGAAAAAAAAATGGAGATCTTCATTGTTCCTGCAGAGATCCATCCCCTGCCCCTCCCCCCACCCCGCTGTACACTCAAACTGCGTATTAACATTAATTTTCATCATTACTGAGAAAAAATCCAGTTATGATTTTGGTGCACGAACAGTTATCGAACATAACCTCGAACAGCCGAATTTTTCTCAAATTGTTCGTGTTCGCCGAACGGCTCGAACACCGCCCAAAACAGCTCGAATTTGAGATTGGCGAACAGTTCGAGTAGAACAACGCTCATCTCTATTAATAAACTACTTGAAAAAAAAATTCAATATGTTGAGGGGTGCTGTTTTTAAAATGGTATCACTTTTCGGGTTTTGCCAATATATACTGTATTTTTCAAACTATAAGATGCACTTTTTTCCCTCAAAATTTGGGAGGAAAATGGTGGTGAGTCTTATAGTCTGAATGTAGCTTACCAGGGTGTTGGTGGGGTCATCAGGAAAATAGCCAGCGGAGGCAGTGCATGAGCAGATTTAGAGCTCGGCTCGTCATTGATTTGAAAAATTTTGCTGGTCGCCAAGGGGGTTGAAGGAAAGAAAAGGAATTTGTCAGCAGGTTTTTGCTATGTAACCTAAAGATAACATAAGGTAGGAGATAAAACACAGATTTCAGTGATGTCTCTCTTATCAAGCTCAGTGGTTTTTCTTGCCTGCAATGATGGTTTTAGCACCAGGAGCTTATCATTGCTGTGACCCAGCAGCACGAGCCTCCTGGTCTGGCAACGCCGCCTCCTCTGATAGGCACCTCACTGTCTATGGACACTGTATATACAGAGCCAGGTGTGGGTGGGATTAGATGTGATGTGTGGGTGGGGTTAGCTTTCTCAGCTCTGCTTCTTTGCTAAATCTAAAAGTTCTGATTGTGTCAGAATGGCTGCACCCAGTAATCTAAGTGATATATCGTTGGATTCAGTTTCTCTTTGCCTATGTCAAGCTTCTCTCAGATGAGGTATCGAAAACCTGCTGACAGATTCCTTTTAAGGCTGCAGTCAAATAAGCAACGATTCACTCTTCTGAGAGAATCAGCTGGTTTATGGTAATGACTCTTGGCTCAAACTCTTATCCGAGTATCATAGTAACATAGTAACATAGTTTGTAAAGCCGAATAAAGACTTGCGTCCATCAAGTTCGACCTGTTAGTTCTGTAATTGCTAAAGTTGATCCAGAGGAGGGCAAAAACCCCAAATGATTTGGCCAATCTTCACCTGAGGAAAAATTCTCTCCCGACTCTGAAACCAGCAGTCAGAATAAATCCCTGTATCAACCTACTATTTTATTTTATTTTTAAGTATACGCTGAAATCTGCCTGGTATCTAGAAATGCATCCAATCCCCGCTTGAACTGGTGTAGTGAATCCGACATTACCGTCTCCTCACTCAGTGAATTCCATATTCTCACTGCTCTTACCGTAAAGAACCCCTTCCTATGCTGGTGCTGAAACCTTTTCTCTTCCAGTCTTAGTGAATGCCCTCTTGTTACCGTAATATTCCTCCTTTTGAACAAATCCCTGGCAAGGTCTCTATATTGTCCCCTAACATATTTGTACACATTTATTATGTCCCCCCTCAACCTTCTCTTTTCCAGGCTGAATAGTCCTAGTTTTGCCAACCTCTCTGGGTATTGCAGTCCCTCCATTCCCTTTATTAATTTTGTTGCCCTCCTTTGTACCTTTTCAAGCTCATTTATATCCTTTCTATATATTGGGGCCCATAATTGAGCACAGTATTCCAAGTGTGGTCTGACCAGTGCTTTGTACAGTGGAAGAACAATGTTCTCATCCTTTGCAGCTATACCTCTTCTGATACATCCCATTACCCTGTTTGCCCTTACAGCAGCGGCCTGACTTTGGACACTCCAATTTAGTTTGCTATCAATCAAGATGCCCAAGTCCTTCTCCATCTCTGAATTCCCCAATGATTTCCCATTCAGTGAGTACTGGTGACTTCCATTTTTCCTTCCCATATGTATGACCTTACATTTCTCCTCGTTAAACCTCATTTGCCATTTAATGCTCCACCTACCCAGCTTATCCAAATCCCTCTGTAGGTCTGCACTGTCCTCTTTTGTATTAATTGTTTTACATAACTTTGTGTCATCTGCAAATATTGATATTTTACTATTTATCCCGTTGACTATGTCGTTAATAAAGATATTAAATAACATTGGGCCTAGTACAGACCCCTGTGGTACCCCACTAGTGACGCTTACCCAATCTGAGTATATTCCATTTATAACCACCCTCTGCCTTCTATCCTTTAGCCAGTTAGCTACCCACTTGCAGACATTTTCCCCCAGCCCCATCATTCTCATTTTGTATACCAACCTATTATGTGGCACGCTATCGAACGCTTTTGAGAAGTCGAGATACACGACATCCACTGGTTCCCCCTGATCTACTAGAGAGCTAACCTCCTCGTAGAAGTCAATCAGGTTTGTTTGGCAGGAGCGATTCCTCATGAATCCATGTTGGTTCGGGATTAAAAGATTATTAGCATCAAGATGCTCCATAATTGCCTCTTTAATGAAGCTTTCAAAAATTTTGCCCACAACGGACGTCAGACTCACCGGCCGATAGTTTCCGGCGTTACTTTTCGCTCCCTTTTTGAATATTGGCACTATATTCGCCTGTCGCCAATCAAGTGGCACAGACCCAGTCTCAACAGAGTCCTTAAATATAAGATATAACGGTCTGTCTATCACATTACTTAGTTCCCTTAGTACCCGTGGGTGTATGCCATCAGGTCCTGGTGATTTGTTTATTTTAATGTTACTGAGGCGTTTCTGTACCCCAGCTTCGGTTAGATTTGTCATACTTAGTGGAGGATTAAGCTTGTCACTTCTCATTTCTCCTGTTAGTTCGATTTCCTTTGTGAAAGTTGTCGAAAAAAAAATATTTAATAGATTAGCTTTATCCTCATCTTTCTCTATGATTTTGCCTTCCTCACTTTTTATCGGTCCAATATTATCCGATTTAATCCTTTTACTATTTATATACATAAAGAACAGTTTGGGATTTGATCTACTTTCCCTAGCAATACGTCTCTCTGTTTCCTCCTTCGCTATTTTTATTTGTTTTTTACAGGTTCTCGTTTTTCCTAGTAACACATTAGTGCCTCCTTACTGTTTTCCTGTTTTAATCTCTTGAATGCCTCTTTCTTGCTATTTAACGCCCCTTTTACGTTCTTGTTCAACCATATTGGTTTCCTCTTATTTCTGGCCCTTTTATTCCCATACGGTATATACCTCTCGCACTGAGTATTCAGAATTCTTTTGAAGGTTTCCCATTTACTATTCGTATTCCTTTGATTAAGAACTTTGTCCCAGTCAATAAGTTGAAGGCTTTCTTTCAGCTGATCAAACTTCGCCCTCCTAAAGTTTAATGTTTTTGTTGTTCCCTTATTGATAACCCTACTGAAGGTCATTTTGAAGTCGATAATATTATGGTCGCTATTACCTAGGTGCCCCCCTATCTGTACCTCAGTTATTCTATCAGGCCTATTAGTCAATATTAAGTCCAACACGGCCTTCCCTCTCGTTGGTTCCTGAACTAGTTGGGAGAGATAATTATCCTTAATATTTGTCAAGAACCTTTTTCCTTTCTGAGATCTACAGGTTTCTGTTTCCCAGTCAATATCCGGGTAGTTGAAATCCCCCATTACAATCACTTCATTATGTTTTGCTACTTTGTCTATTTGTCCTAATAGCAGACTCTCATTCTCCTCTGTTATATTGGGTGGCTTATAGCAGACCCCTAGTAATATTTTATTATTATTTTTTGCCCCCTCTATCTCTACCCACATGGACTCGACCCCCTCTTCTCCCTCTCCTATATCTTCCCTTAGTCTGGGTTTTAGACATGACTTTACATATAAGCAGACTCCTCCGCCTTTCCCCTGTTTCCGGTCCCTTCTAAATAAACTATAATCTAATAAATTTACCGCCCAGTCGTAGCTATCGTCTAGCCAAGTCTCTGTTATACCTACGGTGTCATACCTCTCCTCCGATATAAGCGCCCGCAGCTCATCCGCCTTATTGGTCAGGCTTCTTGCGTTGGTCAGCATGCAAGATAAAACTTTGGGGTTATTTAGCATCCTATTCTTCTCTAACGATCTAACTGTACTATCCCCACCCCCCTCTCCACCCTCATTATATTCACTTCTCCCCTTCCCCCTTGCTTGCCTCACATCCCACCTATTTCCTTGGTTTCCCCCCCCCCGTCTCTAGTTTAAAAACTCCTCTAACCTATTAGTCATCTTCTTCCCCAGCACCGCTGCACCCTCCCCATTGAGGTGCAGCCCGTCCCTACGGTAGAGCCTGTAGCCGACCGCGAAGTCGGCCCAGTTCTCCATGAACCCAAACCCTTCTGCCTTGCACCAACTCTTTAGCCACTTATTCACCTCCCTAACCTCCTGTTGGCGCTTCTGTGTGGCTCGCGGGATTGGTAGTATTTCTGAGAAAACTACCTTGGAGGTCCTTGCCCTAAGCTTCCTACCTAGGTCCCTGAAATTATTTTTAAGGACCCTCCATCTACCACTCACTTTGTCATTGGTGCCGATGTGGACCATGACCGCTGGGTCTTCGCCAGCCCCACCCAGTAACCTGTCAACCCGATCCGCGATGTGCCGGACTCGAGCGCCAGGGAGGCAGCACACCGTTCGGCGATCCCGGTCTTTGTGACAGATTGCCCTGTCTGTCCCCCTAATAATAGAGTCACCCACTACCAGAACCTGTCTTGCCTGCCCTACACTTCCCCCCTCCCCCTCATTACTGGAGCATACACTCCCCCAGCGGTCAGAGGATCTGTTGTGCTCCAATAATGCCGGTTCTGAACCAGCCTTCCTATACTTCTTCCCTCTATCCCTCCTAACTGTTATCCAGCTCCCTGCCTGTTCAGCCTGCACTTCCCCTCTATGCTCCACCCCCAGTATTGACCCATTGAGTGTCTGCTCGGTGAGCAGCAAACTCCGTTCCATGTTGTCGATGCTCCTCAGTACCGCTATCTGAGCACTTAGATCCAGAATTTGGGCTTCCAAGTGCACGATATGCTCACATCTCTCGCAGCAGTAAGGATCCTCGAGCGGGTGCTCACAGAATGCATACATTGCGCAAGATGTACACTGCACGGCTCCGGCCAACATGGACGCCATTCTAAATATGGGGATACAGTCAGTATATATATACAAGTACAAAACACAATTATTTATATATAGGTGTATGGACGGGGATCAATTAGGGATGTGCAAGTGTATCAATTAGATATTGGCGGGGGATCAGTTAAGTATGGACGGGGGATCAATTAAGCATCAAGTATGGACGGGGGAATCAGCTAAGTAGGTCAGGTGGATTAATTAAGTAAAAATTAAAGTAAAGAAAGAATGAAATACAGTCAGCAATTCAGTCCTAAGTCCTCCCTTCCAAACTCCCTGAATCCAAAGTCACTGAAAAACAAGTCACACACTTACTTTCGTTCGCACTTATGCTCCGGACACACGCAGCTCGTTCACACTCGCAAATTTCGTTCGCACTTACGCTCTGGACACACGCAGCTCGTTCACACTCGCAAACTAAGAGATTTAAAGAGTTTTTTTTTTTTTTCCTTTTCCAGCAATGTACCCTTCACCTCAATGCACTTCCGAAAAGTGGAAGTGCATTGAGATGCTCTTGCATGTGATAATCGCAGCACAGGTGTGGAGACGACGGAGAACTTAATTTCTCCATGTTCTCCATAGTCTCTGTCATCATGAATCTGGATGACAACCGAGTGCAGTCCAATGTGTTATATACACCCATAAACTTGTATAGGTGCGCAATGTCCAATTATCGAGTGCACTCACAGCATGCTGCAGTTTTTTTTCCAGTGTTGGAATGATAGAAATTAAAGTTTTTCTTTTTTTTTTTTTTTTTTTATAAAAAACCCTTTTACTTGTAATTTTTTTAAAAGGGGCGGGAAACCCCTTAAAGAACAGTATTGACAGAATATTTTCTAAGAAGCAACATGACCTGATGATGATTCTGTAATCTCAAAAAAGGAGGTGAGAGGACAGGACTGTAAGCGGTGTGAGCAGAAATGATCAGGTCCTATAGTAACTGGAGGACTGTTTTGGTGAGGTCAGAACAGTTGTAGTACTCCTGTCCACAACCCCTAATTTTAAAACAAATTTCTATTGGTGTGGAGGTTATATAATACTGGAGGTGTCGACAGGTAGCTAGGTCCATGTAATACTGAAGGGTTTCAGTATGATCTGAGTGTTACATGGAAGTCGTAATACTGGAGGTGTTAGAATGCTGTACTGTGTGTGGTGAGAGCGCGTTGTGACACTGCATTGGTGGATTCCATAACTATTTTGTGATTTACTGCAGAATACCAGGCAAGCAGATGTGAAAAGGACACTTTTGTCACACATCTGACTAACGTTATTGTGGCGCCCCTGAGGGTTCGACCGCCACAGGGATGCTGCACCTCTTCAATGGGGTGTGGTGTTCCTCCTTCGAGGTAAGAACGGTGCAATGGTCAGGACCCCACCTCCACATCCAACACCACACTTCTCCCACCAGAGGGGGCTAGTAGGCACTATTGTGCTGCCCCTACTGGGAGAATGGGAAATTGGGGAACCAAGAGATAGGGGGAACCATTTAGTGGGTAAGGGTGGAGGACGCACATTTAGTTACACTTAATATTTCATATTTAATAAACAGCCATCTTGGGCACAGGGTCTTTTGATTGTGATCTCCATCCCTGAACGTGGCTTCTGTGTGAACCTGCAGCGGATGGAGACACGGCGCTCGTACTCCGGCCTTGGGTCGAGGGGCAGGTTGGAGTTAACGAATGTCTCAACCCGGTCAAGGACCATACCCAAGAAGGCCTGGAGCTTAGGAGTGTAGCTCCACCGCAAAAGGATCCCAGGGTGATGCAGACGGAGCGGTATACGCCACCTGTCCTCGCTATTCTGGCCTAGTCAGAGGGATTCCGGCTGCAAGAGGGGTACCGGCCCCCGACACCTGACTTTGCTACTCTATGTCCTATTCAGGAAAGCCTGGCAGGCCCAGAGGATCCCACCGGGTAACAGAAGGAGCGGAGCTGCCACCCGAACCCTTGTTCTGAGCGTAGTCCAGAGGGAGACCCGGCCTATCTACACACACACAAGTACTCGGTCTGAAGTCTAGGAACACTCTGGTGCCGGGTCCTGATTGAACACTTGAATTACTCGGAGGTTGTCGGACCCCCGTCTCTGGTGACCGCAGAACTCTGCGAGGAGCAGGGAGAAGCCTTTCAGCTGCACTCTCCACCGTGAGTAAAAACCCTGGAAGTCAACCCCTGTGGCCTCTGGACTCTTTATTTCTGCACCGCACCGCATCACGCAGCACCAGACCTCCTACACTACAACCCCCTCCATCCTCGTCTCTGCCCTGAGGCCCTGCTCCGCCTGTGGGGAGTAGTATCAACGTTGGCTGCCACAACATCATGCCTCAGAGGACTGCAGCAGTGCTGGTGGCCTTCACCAGGTACCACAGGTGGCGTAGTCAATAAGAACCACTCAACCCTGTAAGCCCATTACTTTCATGTGACGGCCCTGGGCATGGAGCGGGTCCAGGCCACGGCTGATGCCCTAACATCTGACCCGGCTCCAAGTTCCCCATCTCCCAGGGTGGGCTGTGAGCGTCACATTATGTTCACACATTGCATTTTTGCAGTGTTTTTTTCTAAAAGGAAAAGAAGCTATGTACACAAAGCCAATTTTGCTGCGTCTTTTTGTGTTTTTGCTGCATTTTTTGCTGAGTTTTTTTTGGTGCCGATTATATCTGTCATTTGTCTACAGTACATGTTTAATAAAGTTAGTTTGATTCTCCAAAAACACAGCAAAAATGCATGTTTTATGTATTTTGTACTCTCTCATTCCATTCTGTGGGGGAAAAAATGCTGCAAAAATGCTGAGTGAATTGACATGCTGCAAATTTCAAATACTTGCTAACATAAGTAATTATGCTATTAGTATAATTAATGATGCAATTGATCAACTATGAAAGACTGCTTCCCTGAGGAAGAAAGCCGTTTCTTGCTTTTGAAACATGTTGGAATTAGTCCTACAATTCTTACAACCATCACTGTGACATCACGAACAAGACTGCGGGAGTTCACTGAGCATCTGGGAATCATCTTAGTATCTGGACGCAGAACCCTGCTTGACCCGACCTCAAACGCGCACCACTGGTCGGAGCGCCGCCTGAATTACGGATCCATGAACTATCAGCGTGGAGCATTGCATCAACTACAGCATCGAGATTACAAGTAGTGTTGAGCAAATTTGTTCGGCATTTCAAATTCAGGTTCGGAGTTCCGGCTTGTTTGCGCCAAAAAAATCGACTCCGCCCATGAACATCCCTGATTTGCCACGCTGTCAAGCAGATCATCTGCGTGACAGCGTGGCAAATCAGGGATGTTCATGGGCGGAGACGATTTTTTTTTTCGCGAACAAGCCGGAACCCCGAACACGAACCCGAATTTGAAATGCCGAACAAATTCGCTCAACACTAATTAGAAATAGCCGGATAAAGCAGAACTCTCAACATCCCTATCACATATCAGTGGAAACTACTCACCTGGTCTAGTGGAGTATCAGCGAACATTGACATATATTCATAATACATGGGAAACAAAGAAAGGGGTAATGAGACAATCTCCTCTCAGTGCACGGCCACCTATGCTGTATGCCTATTTACCGTTCTATGTGTGCAGCATTGGAACTGAGTATTAATGACTTTACTTTTTAATTTCAATTATTTAAAGTCTATATAACTGCATCATTGTTCAGCTATAAATAACAATAGGAGGACAACGTATGAAAGTTGTCAGTCCAATTTAGCAACGGGGGATCATTTTTGTTAACTATTATAAAAACGATAAGTGAAACCAAGCGCCAGTGCTACCACTTTCTATTATAAATTTCAAAAACGCTACAGTTTTCCAATTCAGTCAAGAAAAAAATAAGAATCGAATGCATGAGATTTCTAAAATATTAGGTTTTGCTAGCACTGGAAAAAGCAGGTTTTAATTTGCAAAAAAACCCTGAATAAAATGCTGCATAAACACAACATGTGAACATAGACTAGTTCCTCATTCAGATGACAGTGATTTTTCATGTACTCAAAAAACTGTTTGATTGTCATTGGTGTTTTTCCAATTTTCATCAGTGTGTTAGTATTTACCATCAGTATTTCTTAAGTGATTTTTCAGTTAAGAAAAAATACAGAAATAAATGACAAACCTTTCCTCTCCATTACGAATGGTAATCATGGACAGCACCCTGATGCCATCTGTATGCTGTCTTTTATAGACCCATAGAAGTGTATGGATAATTTTGATTTGTGACTCCAGTAAAAAATGGACATATCTCCATGAGTTTTTGTGGTCCACCCAGTTCCCAAAAATAAATGGGTATGTGAACAGCCCCATAGACTTTAATGGGTACATGTACACATCTGTTTGAGGCCTGATAATGCTCTCTGCATCGGGACATTTATCACTATACATGCTAAACATAAAGCATAATGTGAAAAGGGTCTTTAGCAGGTGCTAAGAGAATACTTTTACATTGTACTTTGCTATCTCAGGCTTGGTGGGAGTTCCAGTAATCAGACACACAGTGATCAGGAAGTTATCCCCTAAACTAATGATAGCGGATAACTTCCAAACTTGTTAGAAACTTGTAACTGTATGACTGCATTTTTTAGGTGAATGCTAGCATACATAGAAAATATAAATATTAGTGATGGGCGAGCTCTAAAATGCTCAGGTGCCCGTTGCTCGGGTCGAGCACATTGGAATACTCGGGTGCTCGACCCGAGCAACGAGACCAATGTAAGTCTATGGGAAACTCGAGCATTTTTCAGGCGGCTCTCCCCCGGCGGTCTGCAGAGGGCCTAAAAATAGCCCAAATCAATGGGAACAGTGCTCAAATGGCATGGGAAAAGCATGGGGAAGACCCCTGGAAACATTTCTGACTCCCAGGTCACTGCTGTCAACAATGTTGTCAGAAGTATTACGCCACTTTTACGGACTCACTATAAAACATATAAGAAAAATGAAACCAAAATGGATTTTCCTGGGAAATATGTTAAGGAACATCCTTTCCAGGGTAATAACTTGTATATAAGGCAAAATAAATTACCAAAAACAAAAATACTCCTCCACACCATAGGTTATGTTCACACGTAGCATTTTTGATGCGTTTTGGCACTTTTGTATTGCTTTCAACCGTGGCAAATGCATTCACCAGGAAATGTCATTTTAACATTTTACAATCTTATCTGGCCATGTAGTGTGTGAGACATGATCAGACACATCCTGTTTCATTTATCAAGGAGGGACTCTGAAAGTCACGAAGCCTATTTTTATAGGGCCATCAGGCAGCCTTTACTATTCTTAAAGAGCCAGCAATCGGCCCTCACTATTCTTAGAGAGTCATCAGTCAACTATGCTTTGTTGTTCCCATTACTAAAGAATGTGTCTCCTATACTATTATTGCGTATGCAGTGAGTGGCAGGGCTGCCCAAAATTTGGACACACCCCAATACCCCTTTGAAAATTTGGATGCACCTTAATACCCCTTTGAAGAGACTTAGAGGAGGGCCTCCTGAAACAATGTTCCCATTATTAGGAAGTGGGTCTCCTATACTGTTTGCCTATGCAGTGAATGCAAGGGCTCCCAAAAATTTGGACCTACTTCAATGCCCCTTGAAAGAGACGTAGAGGAGGGCTTCATGAAAACAATGTTCCCATTATTAGGAAATGGATCTCCCAATGTGTTTGCCTATTCAGTGAATGCAAGGGTTGCCAAAAATTTGGAGGCACTCCAATGCCCCTTGGAAGAGACATGGAGGTCAGAGGGCATCCTGAAAATATTGTTCCTATTATTAGGAAGTGGGTCTCCCATTGTGTTTGCCCATGCAGTGAATGCAAGGGTTGCCAAAAATTTGGAGGTACTCCAATGCCCCTTGGAAGAGACGTGGAGGTCAGATGGCCTCCTGAAAACAATTTAATTTTTTTCATTATTAGGAAATGGGTCTCCCATTATGTTAGCCTATGCAGTGAATGCAAGGGTTGCCAAAAATTTGGAGGCACTCCAATGCCCCTTGGAAGAGACGCGGAGGTCAGAGGGACTCCTGAAAACAATGTTCTCATTATTAGGAAGTGGGTCTCCCAATGTGTTTGCCTATGCAGTGAATGCAAGGGTTGCCAAAAATTTGGCGGCACTCCAATGCCCCTTGGAAGAAACGAGGAGGTCAGAGGGCTTCCTGAAAACAATGTTCCCATTATTAGGAAGTGAATCTACCATTGTGTTTGTCTATGCAGTGAATTCAAGGGCTGCCAACAATTGGGAGGCACTCCAATGCCCCTTGGAAGAGACGTAGAAGGTCTCATGAAAAAATGTTCCCATTATTAGGAAGTGTGTCTCCCATAGTGTTGGCCTATGCTGTGAATGCAAGGGTTGCCAAAAATTGGGAGGCACTCCAATGACCCTTGGAAGAGAGATAGAGGGCCTCATGAAAAAATTTTTCTATTATTAGGAAGTGAGTCTCCCATAGTGTTGGCCTATGCAGTGAATGCAAGGGCTGCCTAAAAATTGTGAGGCACTCCAATGCCCCTTGGAAAAGACGTGGAGGAGGGCCTCATAAAAAAATGTTTCCATTAGAAAGGAGTGGGTCTCCTATACTTGTAATACCCATGCACTAAGTGTATGGGCTGACAAACATTTATTCCTGGTGGGTATACATGAACATACTGTATAAAAAAATTTTTTACCGTCATCATAAACACCCTTTAAAAAAATTATGTGGGTGTTGCATCACGGACCACGGTCACCCTAGTGATATGGTGGTGGAGGATGAGGATGAGGAGAAGGAGGAGGACAAGAGCAAATAGCCAAAATCAGGAAGCGTATACACATGTGTGGGTGTGAAGAGTAGTGTTGAGCCACCCCCGTAGTGTTCGAGTTCGGTTCGGTTCGTCGAACACCCGTGTGTTCGCCGAACTGTTCGTCGAACTGTTCGTCGAACACCTTCGAACACCGTTAAAACCAATGGCAGGCAAACAAAAACACATAGAAACACATAGAAAACACCTTCAAAGGTGTCCAAAAGCTGACAAACTGCTCAGAAGACATAACTAACACATGGAAAAGTGACAAGTACATATAGTCATGCGAAAATAAAAGAGGTGGAGGAGTAAAAGGAGGGGGAGACACAGATATAGGCATGTCATGCCCTTCTAAAATCCAAAAAGTGAGAAGCCGACACGGCTAGTCCGCTCCTGCCCGTGCCACCTCCGTGTCGCCGGGTTTGTGCCAGAGCCGCGGTGAACCCTGACGGCCAGCCCCCCTCTCCCAATACTGTTGCCTGTCCGCTGGTGGGTCGAGCGAGCCCCCCTGTGGTGGAGGCAGCTCTAAGCTTTTTAATTTAAATTGTCTCTCTAATTTGAATGAATACACTTTAAATCCATTTACAAGGATCTATTGGAGGGCAAGTCTCATGCCAGCAGCCGCGGTAATTCCAGCTCCAGTAGCGTCCACTAAAGCTGCTGCAGTTAAAAAGCTTTTATAAGGATCGAGCTCGGCTGTCCACTGCAAGGCATCCTACTGCCAGTCCCAGCCCCTATGCCTTGGGGTGCCTCCTGATGCTCTTCACTAAGTATCCCATGGTCCCGAAGCATTTCCTTTGAAAAAATTAAGTGTCTAAACTACAGGTGGTGCAGCTTGCTTAACAGCCGGGATAATCCGCTCACTAGCAGACACTGCTACTAGGCACAAAGTATTTCCTGGGCTAGATGCAGTTAAAAATTTGTAATTAGATACTCTCGTTGGATGCTGAGAAAGCATTCCATAGAGTCTCCTGGCACGCCATATATGATTCTCTTAAAAAGCTTGGGGTAGGGGTCTAGGGGACCCTTTTGTAGCCAAAATCACGGCCCTGTATCGCAATACGTCACCTAGGCTGAAGATAAATGGAACTGTAGCACCCTGAGGGCTCGGTTACTTCAGACGTATTGCACCTCACCCAGTGGTGTGATATCTCACTCTCAGGTAAGGATGGAGTGTGGATCAGGACCCGACACCTGCATGCATTACACCACATTGCCGTGGGGCAGGGCGACCAATATGCCCCTGAGATGGGCACGACAGTCCCTGTCCCTGGCTGGAGTGGGGGGAGGGAACACTGAGGAAGGGGAACCCTGTAGTGCAGGAGCAGGGAGGAAGCAGTTCCTGGGTGCATTGAGAAGGGAGTATAAAAGGTGGGCACCATCTTAGTTCAGTGCAGAGAAGTCTGAGCAGAAGTGGCAGGGAGCAGGGGCTCTGCATGAGCTCTGCTCCGGAGGCGGGCCTAGTAACAGAGGCCCAGGCCTGGAAGAGGGAGAAGGAAGGAAGAGGAGCGGAGAAGGCTCCAGGAACGAGGAATGAAGGGATCCCAGGGGTGCGGACGGGCGAGTCGCCACCGCACGCCCGAATCCACCTGCGTGGAGGGGTCAGGCCAAAGGGGGAGACCGGTCCCCGAACTAGTGGAGGCAGGAAACGACCCTCAGCTAGAAACCGGAGGCTCTGACATTTTATGTGGCGCAGCCCCTCGCTACACCCGCTAGGAAGGCACCACATAGGGTCAGGGAAACTGGCGCCAAGTTTACCAAGAGGAGGCCCGAGGCAGCCGGACAGAAGTGTTGGTAAGAAAGGCCAGACAAAGGACACACAAAGGGGGTCCTGTGAAGTGCTCCAAAGTTATCTGGGAGTTGTCTGAGCCCCTCACCTGGTGAGCACAGTACGACGTGGGCAGCCGTTACCTGCAGACGTGGTCTGGATAATAAGAACTGTGAGTAAAGGCCCTGAACTGCATCACTGACTCCGTGTCGTTACTGCTGCTGCCCTGCACCATCACCCCCATCCTCCGCATACACTGCCCTGAGGCTATACTCCTCCCGTGGGGAGTTATGCTACGCTCTGCTGCACCCACAACACCAGCCTCAGTGGTCTGCCCTGTAGCGGCGGTTCACTCTGACCGCAATCCACGGGTGGCATAGTCGGACATTTAAACATGAAAACCACATAAATAGTTCCGCCACTGGTTTGACCGCCCTGAGCCACGGAACTGGGTCGCCGCCACGAAGACTACAACCACCAGCATCCACCAAAAAGGGTCCGGCTCCGGGTGTCCCAAGGCCCAGGGGGTGCGTCAGAACATTTTCATCACCTTTCACAATCACCAATGGGACAAGGCAGTGATGTCCTCTGTCCCCTCTCTTATACATCCTAGTGACGGAGCACCTGCTCTCATCAATTCGCCATAACCCCAATATTAGGTGGATTGAGGTGGGAGGCACCGAGTACAAGTGCTCTCTATTTGCTGATGATGTCCTAGTATATATCACTCAATCACATATATCCATCCATGCTGTTATGGCTGAAATAGATCACTTTGTTACATGGTAAAATTTTAAAATCAATGCAGCGAAGTCTGAGGCCCTCGATGTCTCCCTCCCCAAATCCATATAGGATTCCATCCAGTCCAACTTTCCCTTTGCCTGGCCCTCACAGGGTATCAAATACTTAGGAATTCCTATTCATAGAGACCTCTCCCATCTATGTTATCTTAATTTTGGGCCCTTTATTGAACAACTCCATACAGACCACGGTTGGCAAGTTAGAACTGTAAGATTCACTACGTGAACCACTGGTGTTTTGTGGAAAAGCACATGTACACTGCGTTCCAAATTATTATACAAAAAGTGTTTAGGAGTGATAAGGGAAGAATTTGTTTGTTTTTCAGTTAAACTCATTGATGGTGATGTGTGTCAGGGCTCTTTATATCACTGTAAGCAATTGCAGACACCTGTGCTAATTAGTTTGGCAGGTGTGTCCAATGAAAGGCAAGACTACTTAAGAAGGCTCTCTCACATTATTAAGCAGCCTACATTTTCTGCCAAAATGGGAAAGAAAAAGGATGTGTCGGCTGCTGAGAAGCAACAAATTGTGGAGTGTTTAGGTCAAGGCATGACTACAATCAACATTGTGCGATGATCAGGATGAAGTGTCTTGGCAATCAAGAAGTATGTAGCTGATTCACAGTACACACGTGTGCGTGCTGATAAGGGCAAATTGAGGACTCTTTCCTACAGGCAATTACGTCAGGTTGAAAGAGCAGCGGCAAAAAAGCCTTGTCATAGCAGCAGACAAGTTTTTGAAGCTGCTTGTGCCTCCAACGTCCCCCGAACAACAAGATGCAGGGTCCTTCAGAGGTTTGCAGCTGTGCATGCGCCATCCTGTCGACCTCCTCTATCCACTTCACACAAGCAGAAACGGCTCCAGTGGGCCAAACATTACATGAAGACTGATTTCAAAACTGTTTTGTTCACGGATGAGTGCCGTGCAGCGCTCGATGGTCCAGATGGATGGAGTGGAGGATGGCTGGTTGATGGACACCCCACGCAAACACGGCTACAGCGCCAACAAGGAGGAGGTGGAGTAATGTTTTGGGCTGGAATCATGGGGAGAGAGATTGTCGGCCCCTTTAGGATCCCTGAAGGCGCTAAAGATGAATTCCATAATGTATGTGGATTTTCTCAAGCAGCACTTCCTGCCATGGTTCAAGAAGAAGAACCGTGTATTTCACAGCAAGATCATTTTTCTGCATGATAATGCACCATCTCATGCTGCACATAAAACATCTGCATCTCTGGCTGATATGGGCATAAAAGGGGACAAACTTATGGTGTGACCCCCATGCTCCCCTGACCTCTACCCCATTCAGAACCTTTGGAGCATCATTAAAAGGAGTGTCTATGATGGCGGGAGGCAGTTCACATCTAAGCAACAGCTCTGGGAGGGTATTCTGTCCTCATGCAAAACAATTGAAGCAGAAATCATCCAAAACCTGACAAATTCAATGGACGAGAGAGTTCAGAAGCTCCTTTCGAACAAGGGGTCCTATGTGAAAATGTAACATCACCTAGAATAAAGTTTTGAGTTGAAAACTGTTTGATTTCAGTTTCTAACAACCTGCTAATGCTTATAATTTCAAAAATGACCATTTTTTTGGTCTTTATTAAAATGAAAAGGTTGATCGAAAAGTTTGGGGGATCTAAGAGTGTGGCAACCCAGTAGTCATGATTACTTCGAATTCTGACAATATGAGGGTCATGCTGCAGGTAGTGCAGCAAGAAGGCACTTATGTGCCTTGCGCATCTCTGAGCCCCAAAATTATTTTCCGGGCTAGATGCAGCTAAAAATTATTTTTAATTTTAAATCTGGTGAAGCTTTAGTATAGATGGCCTAATAGGATCAGTGCTGCACACTGCTACAAAGCCCAAATTATTTTCCAGTCAAGATACAGATAAACATGATTAGTAATTTGAAAGCTTAAAACGGTTGGTAGGGTGATTTTAACCAATCATCAAGCTTTTACTCTCCCCAGGATGACACAGGGGTAGAAAAGTCGTTTCGGATCCATGATTAGTTCATCTTTATGAACGTGAGTCTGTCTACATTATCAGTGGAGAGCCGCGTGCGCTTATCTGTCAGCACACCACCAGCAGCGCTGAACACACGTTCAGACAGAACGCTGGCTGCGGGGCATGACAAGATCTCCAAGGCGTAAGTGGCTAGCTCCAGCCATTTATCCAGATTGGAAGCCCAAAAAGAGCAAGGGTCCAGTGACACAGTCGTGGCTTCAATGTTTACTTGGAGATACTCCTGTACCATCGTCTCTAGGCGTTGACTATGTGTCAGACTTCTTGTCTCCTGTGGCCTTGCAAAGGATGGGCTAAAAAAGTGGTGAAATGATTCCGCAAAATTGATGTTACCAGCAGATACTGTGGTTCTGTTACGGTTTGAGTGCTGAACACTTGACGGTCCCACGGTTGGCAAGTTGGAACTGTGAGATTCAATACGTGCACCACTGGTATTTTGTGGAAAAGCACATGTAAGATTCTGCAACAGTCTCTGCTGATACTCCTGCATGCGTGCATCCCTTTCTATGGCAGGAATAATTTCTGCAAATTTACTTTTGTACCGGGGATCTAACAGTGTGGCAACCCAGTAGTCAGGATTATTTCTAATTCTCACAATTCGAGGGTCATGTTGCAGGTAGTGCAGCAAGAAGGCACTCATGTGTGTTGCGCATCCAGGAGCACCAAGTCCCTGTTGTGTTGGTGGCGAGGTAACAATCATGCTTCCTTCCTCTGTCCTCTCCCCCCAACCTCGCACAACAGAAATGTGATCAAGGTCTCCCTCATCTGATGAGTCTTCCATCAGTTCGTCCTCCACTTCTTCCTGGGCTCCTGCACCTTCCTCACTAGTTTGGCTGCTGCCATGCGCCCTGGTAAAACCATCTCCCCCACCCTCACATGCCTGCCGCCTTGGTGCTGCCGACCGTTTGGACCTTGCAGATGTTAGCCCTTCCGCATACAACTCCTCCTCCTCTACTTCCTCCACCTCCTCTTGTGCCACCACCTGACTCCGAATTCTGTTTAACATGTGCTCCAGCATGTAAATCACCGGAATAGTCATGCTGATAATGTCATCGTCAGCACTAAACATCTTCGTCGCCATTTCAAAACTGTGCAGAAGGGTGCATAGGTCCCTGATCTGAGACCACTCCTCCAGCGTGATTTGCCCCACCTCTGAATCTCGTTGGCCCAGGCTATACGTCAGAACGTATTGCACCAGGGCTTGTCGGTGCTGCCACAGTCGCTGCAACATGTGCAGAGTTGAATTCCACCGGGTAGGCACATCGCATTTTAGCCGGTGAAGTGGCAGGCCCAACGACTTCTGTAGAGATGTAAGTCGCTGAGCTGACAACCAGGTTCAACACGTGAGCCATACAAGGCACGTGTGTGACATTGCCCCGGCGAAGGGCTGCACCCAGGTTTGCAGCATTGTCGCACACGGCCTTCCCTGGTTTCAGGTCCAGTGGAGACAACCATTCATGAAATTGGTTCTCCAGAGCTGACCACAACTCCTCAGCTGTGTGACTCACATTTCCCAGACATTTCAATGTAAAAACCGCCTGATGACGTTGAGCCCTACTGCCAGCATAGTAAGGAGGTGTGCAGGATCCCTTCTGCGCAGTTAGAAAGCTTGTGGCATGACCAGACAGGCTTTGGGTGCAGGTGGAAGACCGAGAGGAGGTTGAGGAGGCAGAAGCAGTGGAGGAACTTTGACATAAAGAGGATTGACGCACAACTCGTGGGGACGGCAAGACTTGGACAGCAGCCCCTTGTCCTGCTGTCACCATAGTTACCCAGTGCCCAGTCAGCGACATGTAACGCCCCTGTCCATGCCTACTCGTCCAAGTGTCTGTGGTGAAATGCACCCTGTCACACACAGAGTTTCTCAAAGAAGCGGTGATGTTGTGTGCGACATGCTGGTGGAGCGCAGGCACACCTTTCTTTGAGAAGTAGTGCCGACTGGGCATCTGGTACTGGGGCACTGCGACGGACATAAGGTCTCGAAAATCCTCTGTGTCCACCAGGCGGAAAGGCAGCATTTCTGTAGCCAAGAGCTTGCAGATGGTGAAATTCAACCTCTTAGCTTTCTCATGGCTAGGAGGAAATGGTCTTTTACTTGTCCACATCTGAGGGACCGAGGGCTGGCTATTGTGCTTAGACGGGGTTGATAAGGGTGTCCCCGGCAAACTGCCGGTCTGTGAGGAAGATGCAGGCGGACATGTTAGGTTGCCTTGATCCAAAGGTGGTGCTATCGATGTCGGACAGCGCTCAACACCAGCTGGTGTTACCACCTCCAAAGAAAATGATGACCTGCCAATCACGCTGGCTGTTGCGGGTAAAGAGGTGGCAGGTCTGCGCCCCAAAACAGGTGTGACTGCTGTCCCCCCAGTCACAGAGGATGAAGAGGCCGCGGATGCACAAGATATGGCAGACGGTGATTGGCCCGGCCGGCTAGGCCGCATTGTAGCACACTGAGCTTCCCACTGCAACTTATGCTTCATGTCCATGTGCCGGTTCATGCATGAAGTACTCAAACTATGTATTTTTTGGCCTCTACTTAGCTTTTGCTGACAAATGTTACAGATAACACGAGTTGGGTCATCTTTATCGATCTGAAAAAATGCCCAGGCTATGCAAGGCTTAGCACCCATGCGACCTGAAGAGCCACCACGACTTGTGGTGAGAGGCAGAGTTGTGTTTGAGGATGCAGTTGTTGACGTGCTTCCAGTACTACGTCTCTGTCCAGGAAGGCGCAACCTGACCTCGTCGTCACTAGCATCTTCCTCCACCTCCTCTGCTGACCTCATCTCTTGGCTGACTGTGGGTTGACAGTAAGTGGGATCTCCGACCTCATCATCATCACCCTGTGCGTTATCACACCCGTCGTCCTCAGAGCCAACCTGTTCCTGCCCTGACAAAAAACTAAAGTTGTCGCTCCAATCAGGTATTTGAGTCTTATCATCGTCTTCCTCATTGTCTCCACCAACAGGAGTTACAGTTTGGGAATGAGGGTCTACATTATGGTCAGAACCTTCTGCGTCTGGTCCTGGATCCGACTCATAAAGATTCTGGGCATCAGTGCAGATCATTTCCTCGTCTGGATTCACAGAAGCGCTGGAGTCGACCTCTGATTCCCAGGCTATAGTATGAGTAAACAGCTCTGCAGACTCAACCATCTGTTCTACCTCATACTCAGACGGGCAGCTGGAGATTTGGGAGCTGTGAGGAAGCAAGTGCGATTTGGGTGACACCTTTGAGGACTGGAGTATTTCTGATGTTGAAGTTGATGTGGAGGAGAGCCCACTTAAAGGAGCACTTGATATCCGTTGAAGCACCTGCTGTTTTTGTGCCTCATCTGGAATTTGTAGCGATTGGCGTGGCCGTAAGAAAGGGATCTTATCACATTGTCCGCTAAAAGAAGTAGACATTTTAGTTTGGCTGGAAGATGGTCTTTCTTCTGCAGATGTTACTGTTGCTTTAACACCTACCCCACGGACACAACCATTTTTCCCCTTCCCAACACGCCTATTCCCCTTTCCACCAGCAGCAGGCCTTTTTCCACTTATTTTGGTGGTTAACTAATTCACAACTCTGGAGTTGTTTGCACAAAAAAACAATGGATGGTAACCGAGCAGAGCTGAGTGGCCAAACTGTGGTATTAGGCCAAAACTATTGGCTGGGTTAGATGCAGAAAAAAATTATTTTGAATTTGCAACCTGATGGAGGTCAGTATAGATGGACTAATACAAATAGTCCCACACACTGCTAGAAGCCCAAATATTTTTTCAGAGGTACTGTAGATGCAGATAAAAATTATTTATAATTTGCAACCTGATGGAGGTCAGTATAGATGGACTAATAGACCAAGTCCCACACACTGCTAGAAGCCCAAATATTTTTTCAGAGCTAGATGCAGAAAAAAATTATTTTTAATTTGCAACCTGATGGAGGTCAGTATAGATGGACTAATAGACCAAGTCCCACACACCGCTAGAAGCCCAAATATTTTTTCAGAGCTAGATGCAGAAAAAAATTATTTTTAATTTGCAACCTGATGGAGGTCAGTATAGATGGACTAATAGACCAAGTCCCACACACTGCTAGAAGCCCAAATATTTTTTCAGAGCTAGATGCAGAAAAAAATTATTTTTAATTTGCAACCTGATGGAGGTCAGTATAGATGGTCTAATAGACCAAGTCCCACACACCGCTAGAAGCCCAAATATTTTTTCAGAGCTAGATGCAGAAAAAAATTATTTTTAATTTGCAACCTGATGGAGGTCAGTATAGATGGACTAATAGACCAAGTCCCACACACTGCTAGAAGCCCAAATATTTTTTCAGAGCTAGATGCAGAAAAAAATTATTTTTAATTTGCAACCTGATGGAGGTCAGTATAGATGGACTAATAGACCAAGTCCCACACACCGCTAGAAGCCCAACTATTTTTTCAGAGCTAGATGCAGAAAAAAATTATATTCAATTTGCAACCTGCTGGAGGTCAGTATAGAAGGACTAATAGAACAAGTCCCACACACTGCTAGAAGCCCAAATATTTTTTCAGAGCTAAATGAAGAAAAAAATTATTTTTAATTTGCAACCTGATGGAGGTCAGTATAGATGGACTAATAGACCAAGTCCCACACACTGCTAGAAGCCCAAATATTTTTTCAGAGCTAGATGCAGAAAAAAATTATTTTTAATTTGCAACCTGATGGAGGTCAGTATAGATGGACTAATAGACCAAGTCCCACACACTGCTAGAAGCCCAAATATTTTTTCAGAGCTAGATGCAGAAAAAAATTATTTTTAATTTGCAACCTGATGGAGGTCAGTATAGATGGACTAATAGACCAAGTCCCACACACTGCTAGAAGCCCAAATATTTTTTCAGAGCTAGATGCAGAAAAAAATTATTTTTAATTTGCAACCTGATGGAGGTCAGTATAGATGGACTAATAGACCAAGTCCCACACACCGCTAGAAGCCCAACTATTTTTTCAGAGCTAGATGCAGAAAAAAATTATATTCAATTTGCAACCTGCTGGAGGTCAGTATAGAAGGACTAATAGAACAAGTCCCACACACTGCTAGAAGCCCAAATATTTTTTCAGAGCTAAATGAAGAAAAAAAATATTTTTAATTTGCAACCTGATGGAGGTCAGTATAGATGGACTAATAGACCAAGTCCCACACACTGCTAGAAGCCCAAATATTTTTTCAGAGCTAGATGCAGAAAAAAATTATATTCAGTTTGCAACCTGATGGAGGTCAGTATAGATGGACTAATAGAATGATGCTATGCCCAAAAGATTTTACTTCACTAGGTGCAGTAAAAAAATTGGTATTCTATACACAGGTGTTATATCTTGCAACACAGATAGGCTACTCCACTGACTAACACACTCTGCAATAGGCCAAAAAGGATTAGCTTTGCTAGATTCAGCCAAATGCTGTGAAAAAAACTTGCACAGCACTGGCACAGACCTGCCTGGCAAAAACTGATAGGAACTGATGTAACCTAGTCCTGAAAAGGACTCCAATTACAATTAGTCTTTACTCCCACAACCTATCTATTTAAGAGCACAGACCTCCCTAATAAAAGTCGTAGGAAATGCTGTAACCTAGTCCTTAAAAGGACTGCAATCACAACTATTCCCTACTTCCAAGCTATCTGTATATTTGTGCGAAAATTGGCTTGAAATTAACAAGGTATAGCGCACACAGCAACAGCGGTGCCGTCTAACACGCAGCTGCAGCAGTGAGAAAATGGTGGCGACGGGGAAAATGGCTTGGTCTTATAGGGCAAGGACATGTGACATACACTGCCAATGACACATGCCCTTGCTTGTGTGAAAAAAAGCACTTCGCTCCGTGTGTGCGCTGCTGATAGGCTGACAGATTGCACCTCCCCACTGCAAATGCGGGAAAGAGAAAAAAAAATGGAGATCTTCATTGTTCCTGCAGAGATCCATCCCCTGCCCCTCCCCCCACCCCGCTGTACACTCAAACTGCGTATTAACATTAATTTTCATCATTACTGAGAAAAAATCCAGTTATGATTTTGGTGCATGAACAGTTATCGAACATAACCTCGAACAGCCGAATTTTTCTCAAATTGTTCGTGTTCGCCGAACGGCTCGAACACCGCCCCCAAAACAGCTCGAATTTGAGATTGGCGAACAGTTCGAGTAGAACAACGCTCATCTCTAGTGAAGAGGTGCATGGGAATACACCTCCCAAAAAAAGACACTGGATTTGAATTTATGTTACGCTGCTATCATTCGGTGGTGTTGAGAAGTCTGGCCCAATCCAGCCCTTGTTCATTTTTATAAGAGTCAGCCTGTCAGCATTTTCAGTTGACAGGCGGATGCGCTTATCAGTTATAATTCCACCAGCGGCACTAAAAAATCGCTCTGATAAAACGCTAGCAGCAGGGCAGGCCAGGATCTCCAAGGCTTAGAGAGCCAGTTCATTCCACGTGTCCAGCTTGGATACCCAATAATTATAAGGCACAGAGCAGTAGCATTGCTACCGGGGGGGCAGAGGGGGAGGGGGTCCACCCAGAGCTACGCTAGTGTAACTGTATCGGCGCGCACAGCACACCGATACAGTTACACTCCAGGACAGAGCAGAGAGACTATGTCCCTGCACTGCCTGGCGGCCACTATGTGGCCCTTGAGCAGGAGGAGGGGCCCCGGGTTCCAGCATTGGGCCCCCCCGTCAGTCACCGCATGTTCACTGATGAGAAAGTGAGCACGACGCTCCCTCTCCCATCAGTTTCCACTCTGCCTCTGACGTCAGTGACGTCATCACTTGGCGCCCGGCCCGCTGTTCTGAAGATGTGCGGGCCGGGCACGGCACTCAGAGCAGTGAGAGAACGAGTAGGAGAGGTGAGTATTGTGCTTATTCATTTTTTGCCGGGGGTGGTGGGGGGGTGACATTATACTACATACTCTGCCTATGGGGGGAGGGAACATTATACTACAGACTCTGCCTATGAGGGGGAGGGAATTATACTACAGACTCTGCTTATGGGGGGGGCATTATACTACAGACACTGCCTATGGGGGGGCATTATACTACATACTCTGCCTATGGGGGGGAGCATTATACTACAGACTCTGCCTATGGGGGGGAGCATTATACTACAGACTCTGCCTATGGGGGGAGAATTATACTACAGACTCTGCCTATGGGGGGAGGGAATTATACTACAGACTGTGCCTATGGGGTTGATAATTATACTACAAACTCTGCCTATGGGGGGAGGGAACATTATACTACAGACTCTGCCTATGATGGGGGAGGGAATTATCCTACAGACTCTGCTTATGGGGGGGGGGCATTATACTACAGACCCTGCCTATGAGGGGGGGCATTATACTACATACTCTGCCTATGGGGGGGGCATTATACTACAGACTCTGCCTATGGGGGGAGCATTATACTACAGACTATTTGTACAGTGTGGGGATTACAGTTAGGGTCATACAGTGTGGTAGATAAAGTGGGGTCTTTCCACAGTGTGGGGGCCATCATACAGTGTGGGAGATAATGTGTGGTCTTTGTATAGTGTGGGGGCCATCATACAGTGTGGGAGATAATGTGGGGTCTTTGTACAGTGTGGGGGCCATCATACAGTGTTGGAGACATCAGTTTGGAGGCTACTAAGGGGTCAGTATACTGCGTGTGGGGATACTATACAGTGAGAGGGCATTATACTGTGTATAGGAGAGCATCATACTGTGTAGAGGGGAGCTGTACATGGGGGAGACTCAGGACATTATTAAATCTTAAGTGGGCACTTATTGTTATAGGGGAACTCAGGTTATTGTGAATGTCAAAGGGGCACACAGAGGGCACTATTACTTCCTAGGGGCAAAATGTTGGCAATGTTTTCTAGGGCACTTGCACAGGGCATTACTTTATTCTAGAGGGTTGCTTTACCATCGAGAGGGCACACATCAGGTGCAGTAATAGGGACATGTCATCAGAATCTCAGTATTGAATTATCAGCAGGATGAGGAGTTTGTGCTGTTTGGGAATAGATGGGGATAGTGCCTGAAATGTAAGGAGTCAAATGTGTCTTTGTTGTGATCTCTGCAGACCTGAGACTCTGAGTTGTCGTGTCGGTCTGGGCCAGATGGAAATGATGGAAAAAGTGAACAATTTAATCAGAAAGAACGTCAGCTGTAAGTTACTATATATAACTGTGCTGTGATCTCTTATATGTTCTGCAGGACTGGCATCTATCAATATATGTCACCACATAGTGGTAATATCAGTGCTGGTCTTTGTATAGAGATTATTTTCAGTAACAGCGCGGTCATCTGCTGAGGTTCTACTACATCCACTATCTGGGTGCGCCACCATAGGTATAATCAGGGTTACCTGGTGAGGAGCAAACTCAGAAGTTTCACCCCCCCTGAACCAAAACCCTAGCTACACCTCTGGCACAGAGGAATCACGGAGGATGTTAGTACGGTCGGCAAGGTACTCCCTCAGCATCTTCATAAACTTTGGACTCCTTGTGAGAGTACCCCGCGCCTCAGGGCCTGTGTGATGGGAGGGGCTGCGAAAATTCTCCCAGAACTTTGACAGTGTTCCCCTGCCTCTGCTGGATTGAAGTTGTGTCTCTCTCGCCTGTAGTCCTTGGTTGTCCAAAGAACTGTGACCTCTGCCGCCAGCGTTTTCAGATGGGAATTTTTTTAATAGTTCCGCAACAAGGGCCTTCTGGTACTGCCCCATTTTTGTAGACCTGTCCGCCTCAGGAATAAGAGATAGAAAGTTCTCCTTGTAGCGTGCGTCTAGAAGTGTCACCAACCAGTAATTACTATCACCCAAAATTTGGAGAATGCGATGGTCATGGGAAAGGCAAAGTAACATAAACTCAGCTATGTGTGCCAGACTGCAAACAGGCAAGACTTCCGTGTCCTCACCAAGAGGACGACGGACCATGCTCTCCTCCTCCTCCTCCTCTCTGTCCTCTGGCCATCCACGCTGAACAGACGGTATGACAGTTGTGCAGGTAGTACCATCTATAGCGCATGAAACTAGCTCCTGTTCTTCCTCCTCCTCCTCTTCCTCATTGTCACCCACGGCCATGCCTGGCTGTAGGTTCAGCGGTGTGAGCCACAGATCTGCCTGCTCTTTCAGAGCTGTCCACAACTCTTCAGCATTGTGCGGTTTATCACCTCAGCATATTAGCTTCAGCACAGCGTGTTGCTGCTTGGTCGAGGCAGTGCTGCAGTGCTTCCAGCTTGTGACTGATGTGGTCATTTCAGATATGGAGGCTGAAGAGGAGAAGGAGGCTGGGGAGGATGAGGTGCAGGAGCTGTAGATTGTGGGGGCAACCCTGATTGACCTAGGGCCCGCAATCTTGGTGTCGGGAGGACGTGTTCTGTCCCAAGGTCCGACTGGGTCCCGTCTTCCACTATGTTAACCCAGTGTGCCGTCAGAGAGATGTACCATCCCTGCCCACCAACACTTGTCCATGTGTCCAACCTCCTGCCAGGTTGGGTCAATTACTATATTATCCACCACCTCGTCTTCCACTTCCGCACCCTGGAAGACCTAACAGTTGTACTGGTAACTTCCTTCGTGTTGGTGTTACGGGGAATGGTTGCCTGCTTTCTATCTGCGGCCACCACACTGCTTCTTCCTGCCTGTTGGGGTGCTCTGCCTCCCTCCCCCTGTGTGCTGCTGTCCTTGCTCTGCATGTCCTCCTGCGATGTTGGGTCAGTTACTATATCATCCACCACCTCGTCTTCCACTTCCGCACCCTGGTCCTCCTCCTGACCTTCTGGCAAATGTGTCTCATCATCGTCCACCTCTTGTGACACTTTCCCACCCATTCCGACCTTCCTGTGACCGTGGCTGCTCAAATATTTGGGCATCGCTACACGTGATCTCCTCTTGCCCCGCTTCAAGTGGAACGGGCGAGAGGCCCGAATCTATAAATGGAAAAGTGAACAGCTCTTCGGAGTGTCCAAGTGTGGGATCAGTTGTCTCTGGGCACTCGGCATGGTGGGAGGAAGGAGGATCAGGGTGAGGAATATGCGGTCCAGACTCACGGCTACTGAGACTTAACCATGTGGAAGACAGGGTGGTGGTGGTCATGGCTAAGTGACTGGAACCATCAGGGGCGGACACAGACTGTAGTGGGCCCCTGTGCAAGAAATTTTTTGGTCCCCCCCCCTCCCTTCATAAGGCAACAAAGTTAGGTAAACATAAGCCCCCCATGTGCATCTCTCACCCCCCCACGTGCAGCTCTCATCCCCCCCATGTGCAGATCTCATCCCCCTAATGTGCAGCTCACCCCCCCGTGCATCTCTCATGCCCCCCCCTGTGCATCTCTCATGCCCCCCGTGCATTTCTCATCCCCCCATGTGCATCTCTCATCCCCCCATGTGCATCTCTCATCCCCCCCATGTGCATCTCTCATCCCCCCCATGTGCATCTCTCATCCCCCCCATGTGCATCTCTCATCCCCCCATGTGCATCTCTCATCCCCCCATGTGCATCTCTCATCCCCCCCATGCGCATCTCTCATCCCCCATGTGCATCTCTCATCCCCCCCCATGTGCATCTCTCATCCCCCCATGTGCATCTCATCCCCCCCATGTGCATCTCTCATCCCCCCATGTGCATCTCTCATCCCCCCATGTGCATCTCTCATCCCCCCTATGTGCATCTCTCACCCCCCCGTGCATCTCTCATCCCCCCGTGCATCTATCATCCCCCCACTCCTAGTTAATTAATTGTATTTAAAAAAAATAAAACTTGTTATACTTACCCCCATGCGATCCCTGCAGAATCCTGGCGCTCGTCCACGTCGCTGCCACCAGGTTCTCCTGACGTTCGGCCATGTGACGGCGCCACATACATAGCCAGCAGCTTTTGTTTTGGCCAAAAGATTTTTAAAGCCGCCACCACGATAAGGTAGACTCTTCTGGCCGGGCCCTACTCTAACCTATTAAAATTTTCTTAAAATATCCAATACTCTTTTTAGATATATTTTTATTTAGTTTTCTTTAAGGGAATGTGTCATATATATTTTTTTTTAAAATGATCAATAATACCACATACAGGGAATACCGCCACATCATGACCAGACCACATATTACCACAACATAGTGACCGAATAATACCACACAGAAGGGAGAAAAACTGCCACACTATGACCAGACCACATATTACCACCATATTACTAATATTACCACCACATTACTAATATTACCATAAGTGTCATTATACACGGGAGCTCTATACATGGTATGTATAATGTAAGTGTCCAGGTAATCTAGTGATCACCAGTGACATTATACACAGGAGCTCTGTATATAGTGTCAGTGTACAGGTAATACAGTGATCACCAGTGACATTATACACAGGAGCTCTGTATATAGTGTACAGGTAATACAGTGATCACCAGTGACATTATACACAGGAGCCCAGTACATAGTATATAGTGTAAGTGTACATGTAATACACTGACTCACTGGTGACGTCTCTAGGTGAAGTCCTTCAGCTACGCTTTTCTCCTTCATCCAGCACAGACCGCCATCACGTCTTCCAGCCAGGACTCGTCTCTGCATAAAATAAAACAGTTATCTAGAGCACATTCTCCAACTTCTACATTACGCAGCTGAATACAGATGTGCATCCACCATCAATATATGGTTAGTTATTATGCAACCTACCATTCCAAATATAAATTGTAATCCACCACGGTGCCCCCATTAACTGTAAATAGGCACTTAATATATAATTTAATTAGAACCTCTGCTCTTTCCGCCAATTTGTTACCAGTTACACTCCTGCATCCGCAACGCCCCCTACTCTATACTTCCTGCTCCCCGCATTCATTATTTACATGCAACCCCCTGCCCCAATTCATTATATCATGTCCGTGCTCTCCCCACCCCATCATCATTTATCATTTACTCTCCCCCACCCCACATTCATTATGTGCAGCTCATTATCCCCCTACTCACAATTTCCCCATGTGCAGCTCTTATCCCCCCCAATGTGCGGCTCTCACCCCCCCCATGTGCAGCTCTCAAACCCCCCCATGGCAAGCTCTCAACCCCCCCCCCATGTGCAGCTCTCATCTCCCCCATGTGCAGCTCTCATCTCCCCCCATGTGCAGCTCTCACCCCCCCATGTGCACATCTCTAATCCCCTCCATGTGCACAGCTCTCATCCCCCCCATGTGCACATCTCTCACCCACCCCCCCATGTGCACATCTCTCACCCACCCCCCATGTGCACATCTCTCACTCACCCCCCCATGTGCACATCTCTCATCCCCCCCATGTGCACATCTCTCACCCCCCCATGTGCACATCTCTCATCCCCCCCATGTGCACATCTCTCATCCCCCCCATGTGCGCATCTCTCATCCCCCCCATGTGCACATCTCTCACCCCCCATGTGCACATCTCTCACCCCCCCAAGTGCACATCTCTCATCCCCGCCCATGTGCACATCTCTCACCCCCCCATGTGCACATCTCTCATCCTCCTCCCCCACATGTGCCCCTCTCTCATGCCCCCACATGTGCAGATCTCACCACCCCCCCATGTGCACATCTCTCATCCCCCCCCCCCATGTGCACCTCTCTCATCCCCCTCCCCCACATGTGCACCTCTCTCATCCCCCTCCCCCACATGTGCATCTCTCATCTCCCCCCCACATGTGCATCTCTCATCTCCCCCCCACATGTGCATCTCTCATCCCCCCCACATGTGCATCTCTCACCCCCCCCACATGTGCATCTCTCATCTCCCCCCCCACATGTGCATCTCTCATCTCCCCCCCACATGTGCATCTCTCATCTCCCCCCCACATGTGCATCTCTCACCCCCCCCACATGTGCATCTCTCATCTCCCCCCCCACATGTGCATCTCTCATCTCCCCCTCACATGTGCATCTCTCATCTCCCCCCCACATGTGCATCTCTCACCCCCCCACATGTGCATCTCTCATCTTCCCCCCCACATGTGCATCTCTCATCTCCCCCCCACATGTACATCTCTCATCTCCCCCCCCACATGTGCATCTCTCATGTCCCCCCCACATGTGCATCTCTCATCTCCCCCCCCACATGTGCAGCTCTCACCACCCCCCCATGTGCACCTCTCTCATCCCCCCCATGTGCACCTCTCTCATCCCCCCCATGTGCACATCTCTCATCCCCCTCCCCCACATGTGCATCTCTCATCTCCCCCCCACATGTGCACCTCTCTCATCACCCCATGTGCACATCTCTCATCCCCCTCCCCCACATGTGCACCTCTCTCATCCCCCTCCCCCACATGTGCAGCTCTCTCATCCCCCTCCCCCACATGTGCACCTCTCTCATCCCCCTCCACCACATGTGCACCTCTCTCATCCCCCTCCCCCACATGTGCATCTCTCATCCCCCCCACATGTGCATCTCTTATCTCCCCCCATATCTCTCCCCCCACATGTGCATCTCTCATCTCCACCCCCCCACATGTGCATCTCTTATCTCCCACCCCCCACATGTGCATCTCATCTCCCACCCCCCCACATGTGCATCTCTCATCTCCCACCCCCCCGCATGTGCATCTCTCATCTCCCACCCCCCCCCACATGTGCATCTCTCATCCCCCCCCACATGTGCATCTCTCATCTCCCACCCCCCCCACATGTGCATCTCTCATCTCCCACCCCCCCACATGTGCATCTCTCATCTCCCACCCCCCACATTTGCATCTCTCATCTCCCACCCCCCCACATGTGCATCTCTCATCTCCCACCCCCCCACATGTGCATCTCTCATCCCCCCCCACACACATGTGCATCTCCCATTCCCCCCACTCCTAGTTAATTGTATTTAAAAAAAAATAAAACTTGTTATACTTACCCCCATGCGATCCCTGCAGAATCCTGGCGCTCGTCCAAATCGCTGACACCAGGTTCTCCTGACTTCCGGCCATGTGACGGCGCCGTCACATGACCGGAAGTCAGGGGAATCATGAAGGCGCTGCCGCAGCAGCACAGCGCTGAGATGTCCCGGACCCGGCGCTTAGCATGCGGCCGGGGGCCCCATGAGGAGAGAGACGCACAAGAGCCGGGCCCCATACTGGAGTCAGCACAGTCATGCCCTGATGGCGACCCTGCTGGAGGCTGGAGGGGCCCCCTCTCCCTCGGGGCCCCCGTTCAGTGAACGGGCTGCACGAGCGGTAGTTCCGCCCCTGGGAACCATTATCCACTATCCAACCAACAGCCTTTTGACACTGCCCAGGGTTCAATAGTGGTATGCTGCGGTCCCCTAGGAATTGGGACAGGAAGATCAGGCGAGAAGATGTGGGTGTTTGTTGTGGCACAATTTCGGCTTGCCCATGGCCTCGGCCTCTGCATTCACCATCACCATCACGTCCAGTTCCCCATCCCTTGCCACATGCCTTGCCCATTTTAAATGGAGGACAATATCTTCAACGCTCACTACAAATGGCTGAATTTGGTGTGAAGTTATATGTAATCCGTGTGACGGACAAGCCACAGTTTTAAATAGCTGGCCTGTAGGTAACTATTTTTAACAGCGCTGACCTCGTGTCAATAAATCACTGACACACTGAAACAAAATTTCAATGGAAGCCAGAAATGGCAGTATTTTCAGCGCAATTATATATTATCAGTGTGACGAACAAAGTATAGTTTTAGCACTGTAATATGGAAAGGACCTGGCTGTATTCTGCAGTGCCAACAAGCAAATGGTGCAGAAAAACAGTGTTCTCTGGATTGCTTTTTAAGCCAATAATGAGGATTAAGATCCCCAAAAAAATTATTCCTGGCCCCTGAGACCTGGGCCTATGTCTAGAAATGTCTAACAGCAGCAGACAGAAATGAAATGGAGCCTCGTGAGCTATATGCACTGCAGTGTGCTATATACACTGCCTGCCTATATACACTGCCTGCCTGATATCTCTACAGATGGATTAGTCCTCAGAAGGACTGTTTGTTGAGATGGATATGTGTATTATACTTCTGTTCTACCTACACTACCTAATAAACAAGAAAATCTCTCCCTGACACAGCAGCAGCTCTCCCTACACTGTCTGATTCTGGAGTGACTGTGATGAGTATGGCGGCGCTGGTCTGATATAGACCTGATGACGCTGTGCAGCCTGCCAATCACTGTAATGCCACAACCAACATGGCTGCAGCATTAGAGTGATTGGCAGGCAATCCCTGCATGTTCATTGGCTCTGTAAACCGCGCCAAACATGCAGGGAGGGGACCGGAGCATCCGCCTGAGCATCTCGCAAGTACTTGGCGAGCTCCGAGCATCTCGAGTACTGAGATGCTTGGGCGAGTACCGAGTACTTGCGAGTATGCTCACTCATCATCACTAATAAATATAGCAAACTCTCTCTCTCATAGACGTACATCTCATATATATAATATAGGAATTTACTCTCTCAGGTAGGCAGTAGGTAGCATTCACACAGACAATGAGGTTTGGTCAAAACAGGTGCAGTATTATTGCTTTCATAAAACTCCAAGGGATGCAAAACCGAAAACAATCTCTTCTGGGCACAAAGATATCACAGCAAATAAACAGCAGGGCACATATGTCAGGGCGGTCTCACCCGAACAGATTACAGTCTTTTCTCCTGGAGCAAACTTCATACACAGAATGAGCACAATCCTACCAGCCTTGGTATCACCTTCAGCCCACTCTCCAGCAGCATCCAGCACCAAACAGAAATGTTTAACTCCAGGCACAGTTCACACTGAGCAGGCTGCAGCTTTCACACAGTTCTCTGCACATGTAGACTGCTCATATTTCCATATTTACTAGCTGACCCATGCCTTCTAAATTCAGAGAAAGATCCCGGCATGTCTATCTCTCAGCTACAGCTCACATCTTGGCTGATCTCAGTATGGAGCAGACTGACACCAGCTACTCGATGTGTCATTCTGCTCCATAGAGCAGACTGACACATCTAGTAAACACAGGCCATGGTTCTAGTAAAAAGCTAGGCAGGTGCATCTAATCAAATCCTGAGGAGCTACGACTTAACCATGTCCTACATGGCTCTGCTGCGCAATACACATACAGTACAGACCAAAAGTTTGGACACACCTTCTCATTTAAAGATTTTTCTGTATTTTCATGAGTATGAAAATTGTACATTCACACTGAAGGCGTCAAAACTATGAATTAACACATGTGGAATTATATACTTAACACAAAAGTGTGAAACAACTGAAAATATGTCTTATATTCTAGGTTCTTCAAAGTAGCCACCATTTGCTTTGATGACTGCTTTGCACACTCTTGGCATTCTCTTGATGAGCTTCTAGAGGTAGTCACCGGAAATGGTTTTCACTTCACAGGTGTGCCCTGTCAGGTTTAATAAGTGGGATTTCTTGCCTTATAAATGGGGTTGGGACTATCAGTTGTGTTGTGCAGAAGTCTGGTGGATACACAGCTGATAGTCCTACTGAATAGACTGTTAGAATTTGTCTATTCAGGCCTCCACAGTCAGCAGACCTGAACCCAATCGAGATGGTTTGGGGTGAGCTGGACCGCAGAGTGAAGGCAAAAGGGCCAACAAGTGCTAAGCATCTCTGGGAACTCCTTCAAGATTGTTGGTAGACCATTTCCGGTGACTACCTCTTGAAGCTCATCAAGAGAATGCCAAGAGTGTGCAAAGCAGTCATCAAAGCAAAAGGTGGCTACTTTGAAGAACCTAGAATATAAGACATATGTTCAGTTGTTTCACACTTTTTTGTTAACTATATAATTCTACATGTGTTAATTCATAGTTTTGATGCATTCAGTGTGAATGTACAATTTTCATAGTCATGAAATTACAGAAAAATCTTTAAATGAGAAGGTGTGTCCAAACTTTTGGTCTGTACTGTATATATATCTATAATATAGCGCTACAAGCGTCCCTCTGTCTGAAGCCCTTATTAACTGCGCAAGTGCGACACGCCTGCGCAGTCTGGCTCCAGACAGAAGAACGCATGGAGCTATTACAGGTAAGAGGAGTGTGTATGGCGCCAGAGATCGCGGTATGCGTAGACACTGAGTGAAGGCATCAGAATCGACGCATGAGCATAGCGCTATCCGGCGCCATTTTACTGAAGACACATTTGCAGTGTGTCTTCAGCAAAATGCACCGGACAGCGCGGTATTGTCATGCATGCACTCCGGCGCCGCACCCCTTTCCTGGCCTCTGGCAGAACAGAACACAACAGCGCTGGAGCAAAGGGAAAAAAGGTGAGTATAAGTGGGTTTTTTTTGTATGTGTGCAGCGTGAAAAGGATGAGGGGTGCCATACATACCAGGATTGGGGGGTGAGGGGCCACACATACCAGGATTAGGGGATGAGGGGTACCATACACACCAGGATTGAGAGGTGAGGGGTACCATGCATACCAGGATTGGGGGGTGAGGGGACCATGCATACCAGGATTGGGGGTGAGGGGACCATGCATACCAGGATTGGGCGTGAGGGGACCATGCATACCAGGATTGGGGGGTGAGGGGTGGCATGCATACCAGGATTGGGGGATGGGGAGTGGCATGCATACCAGCATTGGGGATGAGGGGTACCATGCATACCAGAATAGGGATGAGGGGTAACATGCATACCAGGATAGGAAAGTGAGGTACCATGCATACCAGGATGAGGGATGGAGTGCTATGCACATCAGAATGAGGGGTACCATGCATGCCAGAATAGGGTTGAGGGTACCATGCATACCAGAATAGGGATGGGGTGTAACATGCATAACATGGTTGGGGGATGAGGAGTACCATGCATACCAGAATAGGCATGAGGGGTACCATACATACCAGAATAGGGATGAGGGGTGCCATGCATACCAGGATAAGGGATGGAGTGCCATGCATACCAGGATAAAGGATGGGGTGTCATACATACCAGGATTGGGATGAGGGGGCCATGCATAGCAGGATTTGGGATGAGGGAGCCATGCATACCAGGATGAGGGATTGGGTGCCATGCATACCAGTATTGTGGGATGAGGAAGCCATGCATACCAGAATTGGGATGAGGGGTGCCATGTATACCAGCATGAGGGGTACCATACATACCAGAATAGGGATGCGGGGTACCATGCATACCAGGATGAGGGATGGGGTGCCATTCATATCAGGATGAGGGGTACCATACATACAAGAATAAGGATGAGGGGTACCATGCATGCCAGGATGAGGAATGGGGTGCCATGCATACCAGGATTGGGGGATGAGTGGTGCCATGCATACCAAGATGAGGGATTGGGTTCCATACATACCAGGCTTGGGGGATGAGGGGTACCATACATACCAGGATGAGAGATGGGGTGCCATGCATGCCAGGATTGGGATGAGGAGTGCCATGTATAACATATTTGGAATAAGTGGTGCCATGCATACCAAGATTGGGGATAAAGGATGCCATGCATACCAGGATTGGGGGTGACGGGTGCCATGCATACCAGGATTTGGGATGAGGGGTGCCATGCATACCAGGATTGGGGTTGGGGAGGTCATGTATACCAGAACTGCGGATGAGGGGTGCCATGCATGCCAACATTGGGAATAAGGGGTGCCATGCATAACAGCATTGGGGATGAAGGGTACCATGCATACCAGAATAGGGATAAGGGGTGCCATGCATACCAGGATAAGGGATGTGGTGCCGTGCATACAAGGATAAGGGATGGGGTGCCATGCATACCAGGATTGGGGGATGAGGCGTGCCATGCATACCAGGATAGGGATGAGGGGGCCATGCATACCAGGATTGGGGATTAGGGAGCCATGCATACCAGGTTGAGGGATTGGTTGCCATGCATACCGGGATTGGGGGATGAGGAGGCCATGCATACCAGAATTGGGATGAGGGGTGCCATGTATACCAGGATGAGGGGTACCATACATACCAGAATAGGGATGTGGGGTACCATATATACCAGGATGAGGGATGGGGTGACTGGCATACCAGGATAAGGGATGGGGTGCCATGCATACCAGGATTGGGGGATGAGGAGTTCCATGTATACCAGGATAGGGATGAGGGGGCCATGCATACCAGGATTGGGGATGAGGGAGCCATGCATACCAGGTTGAGGGATTAGGTGCCATGCATACCAGGATTGGGGGATGAGGAGGCCATGCATACCAGGATGAGGGGTACCATACATACCAGAATAGGGATGTGGGGTACCATGTATACCAGAATAGGGATGAGGGGTGCCATGCATACCAGGATGAGGGATGGGGTGCTATGCATACCAGGATTGGGGGATGAGGGGTGCCATACATACCAGAATTGGGATGTAGGGTACCATGTATACCAGGATGAAGGATGGAGTGCCATGCATACCAGGATGAGGGGTACCATAAATACCAGGATAGGGATGAGGGGTTTCATATATACCAGAATAGGGATGAGGGGTACCATGCATACCAGGATGAGGGATGGGGTGCCATGCATACCAGGATGAGGGGTACCATACATACCAGGATAGGGATGAGATGTACTATACATACCAGGATGAGGGACAGGGTGCCATGCATACCAGGATTGGTGGATGAGTGGTGCCATGCATACCAAGATGAGAGATGGGGTGCCATGCATACCAGGATTGGGATGAGGGGTGCAATGGATACCAGATTTGGAAAGAGGGGTGCCATGCATACCAAGATAGGGGATAAGGGGTGCCATGTATACCAGGATTGGGAGTGAGTGGTGCCATGCATACCAGGATTGGGGATGAGGGGTGCCATGCATACCAGGATTGGGGATGAGGGGTGCCATGCATACCAGGATTGGGGATGAGAAGTGCCATGCATACCACGATTGGGGATGAGGGGTGCTAAGCATACCAGGATTGGGGGATGAGGGGTGCCATATATACCAGAATTGGGATGAGGGGTGCCATGTATACCAGAATGAGGGGTACCATACATGCAAGAATAGGGATGAGGGGTACCATGCATACCAGGATGAGGGATGGGGTGCCATGCATACCAGGATGAGTGGTACCATACATACCAGGATAGGGATGAGAGGTACTATACATACCAGGATGAGGGACGGGGTGCCATGCATACCAGGATTGGTGGATGAGTGGTGCCATGCATACCAAGATGAGAGATGGGGTGCCATGCATACCAGGATTGGGATGAGGGGTGCAATGGATACCAGATTTGGAAAGAGGGGTGCCATGCATACCAAGATAGGGGATAAGGGGTGCCATGTATACCAGGATTGGGAGTGAGTGGTGCCATGCATACCAGGATTGGGGATGAGGGGTGCCATGCATACCAGGATTGGGGATGAGGGGTGCCATGCATACCAGGATTGGGGATGAGAAGTGCCATGCATACCACGATTGGGGATGAGGGGTGCTAAGCATACCAGGATTGGGGGATGAGGGGTGCCATATATACCAGAATTGGGATGAGGGGTGCCATGTATACCAGAATGAGGGGTACCATACATGCAAGAATAGGGATGAGGGGTACCATGCATACCAGGATGAGGGATGGGGTGCCATGCATACCAGGATGAGTGGTACCATACATACCAGGATAGGGATGAGAGGTACTATACATACCAGGATGAGGGACGGGGTGCCATGCATACCAGGATTGGTGGATGAGTGGTGCCATGCATACCAAGATGAGAGATGGGGTGCCATGCATACCAGGATTGGGATGAGGGGTGCAATGGATACCAGATTTGGAAAGAGGGGTGCCATGCATACCAAGTTTGGGGATAAGGGGTGCCATGTATACCAGTATTGGGGGTGAGTGGTGCCATGCATACCAGGATTGGGGATGAGGGGTGCCATGCATACCAGGATTGGGGATGAGGGGTGCCATGCATACCAGGATTGGGGATGAGAAGTGCCATGCATACCACGATTGGGGATGAGAGGTGTCATGCATGCCAGGATCGGGGATGAGGGGTGTCATGCATACCAGGATCGGGGATGAGGGGTGCCATGCATACCAGGATTGGGGGTGAGAGGTGCCATGCATACCAGAATTTGGGATGAGGAGTGCCATGCATACCAGAATTGGGATGAGGGGTGCCATGCATGCCAGGAAAGGATGAGGGGTGCCATGCATACCAGGATAGGGATGAGGGGTGCCATGCATACCAGGATAAGGATGAGGGGTGCCATGCATACCAGGATAGGATGGTGGGACAGGATGGGGGCAGCACAAATACCAGGATGGGGAGCAGCACATACCAGCTTGGGAGACCATGTACCAATAAAAATGCTCGCCACCCGGGCGTAGAACGGGTTCAATAGCTAGTATATACATTGGGACTTGGACCCCTGATATTTTTAGACTCTAGAAACACCCCTTCCCTGTGGTAACCTTTGGCTCTACCTTGTCCTTCAGACCATACATTCAAGGTCTTGCTATCTCCTGTCTCCTTCAACTCAAAAACATTTCTTGATTCTGATCTTTCTAATTTTTTTTATCAACAAAATGTTAGTGCATGCAGCACTTTTATTACTCGTCTGCCTCTCTCTTTTGCCATGGCTACATTTTACTGAGAACATTTGGTTCTAAATGTTACTAACAATTTACAATTTACTTATTCTCTCCATACATCTCTGACCTAATCTTCCAGTATAATCACTTACATAATCTCTGGATTCACACATAGGCTTATTCAAGATTTCTCTTGTGCTTTCCCCGTATTCTAGAATTATCTACCCCAACCAGGTTCTCTCCCACCTTTGACACTCAAAAAGCATCTTGAAAACCCAATTCTTCAAGACACCTTTCCAGTATATAATGCACTGGAAAAAAGAACACCAAAAAAAAAAAAAAATATAATAATAAAATGATTTTGAGATGTTGCTCTTCTTTATTGACCTATCTATACACAGATCAGGTAAATTTATATAAGCAAACCACAGAACAAACATCTCGTGTAAGATCCCTATTCTAATTGTCATCATAATGTATACACCAAACACAGCATCTATCAGCAAAATCAACAAGGCAAATTGCAAGTGACGTCAATGATTTGCACCTTCACACTGGGGCGAGTGTGAAAATACAAAGGTGATCTAGAAGTGAGTGAACAATATAATAAAGTCTTTTTAAAAATAAGTTGTTTTCTGTAAGCGATCCTTAAATGGACGAAATAGAGGAATAGGTTTCAATTGCAATTTATAGACAGGTCAAAAAATATGTTGTATTGAGAGGATTCTATAAGCAAAAATAGAAAGATGGCAGAGCAACAGGATGACTAGGTATGGCAATTTTTTTTCCTATCTTCATTTATGCTAAATGGTAAAATAGTTGTTGTTGTGCTTAATTGGAAAATCAACAGAACATATAAGTTGACAAGGGGGCCTATCCCACCATAAGTGAGGGCTCCATGGCATTACTGAAAAGCTGGCAATTCACATTAAAATGGTAGCATTAGGGATCGGGCAGACGGACATAGATTATCTCATCCGAGAAAATCGGGCCGATTATGCAAATCACACTCACAATCAAAGTTGGATCAGAGTGTTAGCATAGTGTGATCCGATTCTCTTGGATGAGTAGTAGATGGAGAAAAAAATGTCTCTATCATCTCCATTCTCTCAGTCTATGGAAATCGGCCGACACTCAGATGTCATCCGAGTGCAGTCCAATAATTTCCATTCATTGACTAGCATTGGTGAGTGTGATCCGAATACTGGATCAAACACAAACATGCAGGGTTTTTTTCCTTGAATATGACTCTCAATCTAACAAATTTTATCAACCATGTAATAACTTTGCTGTGATGATCAGCATAGATATATTTTTTCATATACAGTGGAGAAAATAAGTATTTGATACACTGATGATTTTGCAAGTTTTCCCACCTACTGAGAATGGAGAGGTCTGTAAATTTTATCGTAGGTACACCTGTGAGAGACAGAATCTAAAAATAAAATCCAGAAAATCACATTGTATGATTCTTACATAATTAATTAGCATTTTAATGCACTAAAGAAGTATTTGATACAATAGAAAAAAAAAAATAATATTTGGTACAGAAACCTGAGCAGGGTACCTTGTGTGCCCTGCAGGATTTTAATCCATGATGGCAGAGTGTGTTACTAACAGTAATGTTTGAGACTGTTTGAGACTGTAGCCCCAGCTCTCTTCAGGTCATTAACCAGGTCCTCCCATGTAGTTGTGGGCTGATTACTGACCTTTCTCAGAATCATCCTTACCCCACGAGGCGAGATCTTGCATGCAGCCCCAGACCAAGGATGATTGACAGTCATCTTGAGTAGTGTTGAGCCACCACCGTAGTGTTTGAGTTCGGTTCGGTTCGTCGAACACCTTCAAACACCGTTAAAACCAATGGCAGGCAAACTAAAACACATAGAAACACATAGAAAACACCTTCAAAGGTGTCCAAAAGCTGACAAACTGCTCAGAAGACACAACTAACACATGGAAAAGTGACAAGTACATATAGTCATGCGAAAAGAAAAGAGGTGGAGGAGTAAAAGGAGGGGGAGACACAGATATAGGCATGTCATTCCCTTCTAAAACTAAAAAAGTGCAAAGCCAATACGGCCAGTCCATTCCTGCCTGTGCGACCTCCGTGTCGCCAGGTTTGCGAAACAGCTGTGGTGGACCCTGACGGCCAGCCCCCCTCTCCCAATACTGGTGCCTGTCCGCTGGTGGGTCGAGCGAGCCCCCCTGTGGTGGAGGCAGGTCTAAGCTTTTTAATTTAAATTGTCTCTCTAATTTGAATGAATACACTTTAAATCCATTTACAAGGATCTATTGGAGGGCAAGTCTCATGCCAGCAGCCGTGTAATTCCAGCTCCAGTAGCATCCACTAAAGCTGCTGCAGTTAAAAAGCTTTTATAAGGATCGAGCTCGGCGGTCCACCGCAAGGCGTCCTACCGCCAGTCCCAGCCCCTATGCCTTGGGGTGCCTCCCGATGCTCTTCACTGAGTATCCCGGGGGCCCGAAGCATTTCCTTTGAAAAAATTAAGTGTCCAAACTACAGGTGGTGTAGCTGCTTAACAGCTGGGATAATCTGCTGACTAGCAGACACTGCTACTAGGCACAAAGTATTTCCTGGGCTAGATGCAGTTAAAAATTTGTAATTAGATACTCTTGTTGGATGCTGAGAAAGCATTCCATAGAGTCTCCTGGCATGCCATATATTATTCTCTTAACAAGCTTGGGGTAGGGGTCTAGGGGACCCTTTTATAGCCAAAATCACGGCCCTGTATCGCAATACGTCACCTAGGCTGAAGATTAATGGAACTGTAGCACCCTGAGGGCTCGGTTGCTACAGAGGTATTGCACCTCACCCAGAGGTGTGATATCTCACTCCCAGGTAAGGATGGAGTGTGGATCAGGACCCCGACACCTGCATGCATTACACCACATTGCCGTGGGGCAGGGCGACCAATATGCCCCTGAGATGGGCACAGTCCCTGTCCCTGGCTGGAGTGGGGGGAGGGAACACCGAGGAAGGGGAATCCCGTAGTGCAGGAGCAGGGAGGAAGCAGTTCCTGGGTGCATTGAGAAGGGAGTATAAAAGGTGGGCACCATCTTAGTTCAGTGCAGAGAAGTCTGAGCAGAAGTGACAGGGAGCAGGGGCTCTGCATGAGCTCTACTCAGGAGGCGGGCCTAGTAACAGAGGCCCAGGCCTGGAAGAGGGAGAAGGAAGGAAGAGGAGCAGAGAAGGCTCCAGGAACAAGGAACGAAGGGATCCCAGGGTTGCGGACGGGCGAGTCGCCACTGCATGCCCGAATCCACCTGCGTGGAGGGGTCAGGCCAAAGGGGGAGACCGGTCCCCAAAACTAGTGGAGGCGGGAAACGACCCTCAGCTATAAACCGGAGGCTGTGACATTTTATGTGGCGCAGCCCCTTGCTACACCCGCTAGGAAGGCACCACATAGGGTCAGGGAAACTGGCGCCAAGTTTACCAAGAGGAGGCCCAAGGCAGCCGGACAGAAGCGTTGGTAAGAAAGGCCAGACAAAGGACACACAAAGGGGGTCCTGTGAAGCGCTCCAAAGTTATCTGAGAGTTGTCTGAGCCCCTCACCTGGTGAGCACAGTACGACGTGGGCAGCCGTTACCTGCAGAAGTGGTCTGGATAATAAGAACTGTGAGTAAAGGCCCTGGACTGCATCACTGACTCCGTGTCGTTACTGCTGCTGCCCTGCACTATCACCCCCATCCTCCGCATACACTGCCCTGAGGCTATACTCCTCCCGTGGGGAGTTATACTACGCTCTGCTGCACCCACAACACCAGCCTCAGCGGTCTGCCCTGCAGCGGCGGTTCACTCTGACCGCAATCCACGGGTGGCGTAGTCGGACATTTAAACATCAAAACCACATAAATAGTTCCGCCACTGGTTTGACCACCCTGAGCCACGGAACCGAGTCGCTGCCACGGAGACTACAACCCCCAGCATCCACCAAAAAGGGTCCGGCTCCGGGTGCCCCAAGGCCCAGGGGGCGCGTCAGAACATTTTCATCACCTTTCATAATCACAAATGGGACAAGGCAGGGATGTCCTCTGTCCCCTCTCTTATACATCCTAGTGACGGAGCACCTGCTCTCATCAATTCGCCATAACCCTAATATTAGGTGGATTGAGGTGGGAGGTACCGAGTACAAGTGCTCTGCATTTGCTGATGATGTCCTAGTATATATCACTCAATCACATATATCCATCCCTGCTGTTATGGCTGAAATAGATCACTTTGTTACATGGTCAAATTTTAAAATCAATGCAGCGAAGTCTGAGGCCCTCGATGTCTCCCTCCCCAAATCCATACAGGATTCCATCCAGTCCAACTTTCCCTTTGCCTTGCCCTCACAGGGTATCAAATTCTTAGGAATTCCTATTCATAGAGACCTCTCCCGTCTATGTTATCTTAATTTTGGGCCCTTTATTGAACAACTCCATACAGACCACGGTTGGCAAGTTAGAACAGTAAGATTCACTACGTGAACCACTGGTGTTTTGTGGAAAAGCACATGTACACTGTGTTCCAAATTATTATGCAAAAAGTGTTTAGGAGTGATAAGGGAAGAATTTGTTTGTTTGTCAGTTAAACTCATTGATGGTGATGTGTGTCAGGGCTCTTTATATCACTGTAAGCAATTGCAGACAGCTGTGCTAATTAGTTTGGCAGGTGTGTCCAATGAAAGGCAAGACTACTTAAGAAGGCGGTCCCACATTATTAAGCAGCCTACATTTTCTGCCAAAATGGGAAAGAAAAAGGATGTGTCGGCTGCTGAGAAGCAACAAATTGTGGAGTGTTTAGGTCAAAGCATGACTACAATCAACATTGCCAAGACACTTCATCCTGATCATCGCACAATCAAGAAGTATGTAGCTGATTCACAGTACACATGTGTGCGTGCTGATAAGGGAAAATTGAGGACTCTTTCCTACAGGCAATTACGTCAGGTTAAAAAAGCAGCGGCAAAAAAGCCTTGTCATAGCAGCAGACAAGTTTTTGAAGCTGCTGGTGCCTCCAACGTCCCCCGAACAACAATATGCAGAGTCCTTCAGAGGTTTGCAGCTGTGCGTAAGCCATCCTGTCGACCTCCTCTATCCACTGCACACAAGCAGAAACGGCTCCTGTGGGCCAAACAATACATGAAGACTGACTTTGAAACGGTTTTGTTCACCAATGAGTGCCGTGCAACGCTCGATGGTCCAGATGGATGGAGTGGAGGATGGCTGGTTGATGGACACCCCACGCAAACATGGCTACAGTGCCAACAAGGAGGAGGTGGAGAAATGTTTTGGACTGGAATCATGGGGAGAGAGATTGTCGACCCCTTTAGGATCCCTGAAGGGGTAAAGATGAACTCCATAATGTATGTGGAGTTTCTCAAACAGCACTTCCTGCCATGGTTCAAGAAGAAGAACCGTGTATTCCACAGCAGGATCATTTTCATGCATGATAATGCACCGTCTCATGCTGCACATAACACATCTGCATCTCTGGCTGATATGGGCATAAAAGGGGACAAACTTATGGTGTGACCCCCATGCTCCCCTGACCTCAACCCCATTGAGGACCTCTGGAGCATCATCAAAAGGAGTGTCTATGATGGCGGGAGGCAGTTCACATCTAAGCAACAGCTCTGGGAGGGTATTCTGTCCTCATGCTAAACAATTGAAGCAGAAACCATCCAAAACCTGAAAAATTCAATGGACGAGACAGTTCAGAAGCTCCTTTCGAACAAGGGGTCCTATGTGCAAATGTAACATCACCTAGAATAAAGTTGTGAGTTGAAAACTGTTTGATTTCAGTTTCTAATAACCTGCTAATGCTTATAATTTCAAAAATGACCATTTTTTTGTTCTTTATTAAAATGAAAAGGTTGATCGAAGAGTGTGGGGGATCTAAGAGTGTGGCAACCCAGCAGTAAGGATTACTTCGAATTCTGACAATCTGAGGGTCATGTTGCAGGTAGTGCAGCAAGAAGGCACTCATGTGTCTTGCGCATCTAGGAGCCCCAAAATTATTTTCCGGGCTAGATGCAGCTAAAAATTATTATTAATTTTAAATCTGGTGGAGCTTAGTATAGATGGCCTAATAGAATCAGTACTGCACACTGCTACAAAGCCCAAATTATTTTCCAGCCAAGATACAGATAAACATGATTAGTAATTTTAAAGCTTAAAACGGTTGGTGAGGTGATTTTAACAAATCATCAAGCTTTTACTCTCCCCAGGATGACACAGGGGTAGAAAAGTCATTTCGTATCCATGATTTGTTCCCCTTTCCACCAGCAGCAGGCCTTTTTCCACTCATTTTGGTGGTTAACTAATTCACAACTCTGGAGTTGTTTGCACAAAAAAATAATGGATGGGAACCGAGCAGAGCTGAGAGGCCAAACTGTTGTATTAGGCCAAAAGTATTGGCTGGGTTAGATGCAGAAAAAAATTATATTGAATTTGCAACCTGATGGAGGTCAGTATAGATGGACTAATAGACCAAGTCCCACACACTGCTAGAAGCCGAAATATTTTTTCAGAGCTAGATGCAGAAAAAAAATATTTTTAATTTGAAACCTGGTGGAGGTTAGTATAGATGGACTAATATAACAAGTCCCATACACTGCTAGAAGCCGAAATATTTTTTCAGAGCTAGATGCATAAAAAAATTATATTGAATTTGCAACCTGATGGAGGTCAGTATAAATGGACTAATAGACCAAGTCCCACACACTGCTAGAAGCCTAAATATTTTTTCAGAGCTAGATGCAGAAAAAAATTATATTGAATTTGCAACCTGATGGAGGTCAGTATAGATGGACTAATAGACCAAGTCCCACACACTGCTAGAAGCCTAAATATTTTTTCAGAGCTAGATGCAGAAAAAAATTATTTTTAATTTGCAACCTGGTGGAGGTTAGTATAGATGGACTAATAGACCAAGTCCCACTCACTGCTAGAAGCCTAAATATTTTTTCAGAGCTAGATGCAGAAAAAATTATATTGAATTTGCAACCTGATGGAGGTCAGTATAGATGGACTAATAGACCATGTCCCACACACTGCTAGAAGCCTAAATATTTTTTCAGAGCTAGATGCAGGAAAAAATTATATTGAATTTGCAACCTGATGGAGGTCAGTATAGATGGACTAATAGACCAAGTCCCACACACTGCTAGAAGCCTAAATATTTTTTCAGAGCTAGATGCAGAAAAAAATTATTTTTAATTTGCAACCTGGTGGAGGTTAGTATAGATGGACTAATAGAACAAGTCCCACACACTGCTAGAAGCCTAAATATTTTTTCAGAGCTAGATGCAGAAAAAAATTATATTGAATTTGCAACCTGATGGAGGTCAGTATAGATGGACTAATAGACCAAGTCCCACACACTGCTAGAAGCCTAAATAATTTTTCAGAGCTAGATGCAGAAAAAAATTATTTTTAATTTGCAACCTGGTGGAGGTTAGTATAGATGAACTAATAGAACAAGTCCCACACACTGCTAGAAGCCTAAATATTTTTTCAGAGCTAGATGCAGAAAAAAATTATATTGAATTTGCAACCTGATGGAGGTCAGTATAGATGGACTAATAGACCAAGTCCCACACACTGCTAGAAGCCTAAATATTTTTTCAGAGCTAGATGCAGAAAAAAATTATATTGAATTTGCAACCTGATGGAGGTCAGTATAGATGGACTAATAGACCAAGTCCCACACACTGCTAGAAGCTGAAATATTTTTTCAGAGCTAGATGCAGAAAAAAATTATTTTTAATTTGCACCCTGGTGGAGGTTAGTATAGATGGACTAATAGAATGATGCTATGCCCAAAGGTTTTACTTCACTAGGTGCAGTAAAAAAAATTGTATTCTATACACAGGTGGTGTAGCTTGCAACACAGATAGGCTACTCCACTGACTAACACACTCTGCAATAGGCCAAAAAGGATTTGCTTTGCTAGATTTAGCCAAATGCTGTGAAAAATACTTGCACAGCACTGGCACAGACCTGCCTGGCAAAAAGTGATAGGAACTGATGTAACCTAGCCCTGAAAAGGACTGCAATTACAATTAGTCTTTACTCCCAACCTATCTATTTAAGAGCACAGACCTGCCTGATAAAAGTCGTATGAAATGATGTAACCTAGTCCTTAAAAGGACTGCCATCACAACTCTTCCCTACTCCCAAGCTATCTGTAGATTTGTGCGAAAATTGGTCAGAAATTAACAAAGTATAGCGCACACAGCAACAGCGGTGCCGTCTAACACGCAGCTGCAGCAGTGAGAAAATGGTGGCGACGGGGAAAATGGCTGGTTCTTATAGGGCAAGGACATGTGACATACACTGCCAATGACACATGCCCTTGCTTGTGTGAAAAAAAGCAGTTCGCTCCGTGTGTGCGCTGCTGATATTGTGACAGACTGCACCTCCCCACTGTATATGCGGGAAAGAGAAAAAAAAATGGAGATCTTCATTATTCCTGCAGAGATCCATCCCCTGCCCCTCCCCCCGCCCCGCTGTACACTCAAACTTCGTATTAACATTAATTTTCAGCATTACTGAGAAAAAATCCAGTTATGATTTTGGTGCACGAACAGTTATCGAACATAACCTCGAACAGCCGAATTTTTTTCAAATCGTTCGTGTTCGCCGAACGGCTCGAACACCGCCCAAAACAGCTCGAATTTGAGAATGGCGAACAGTTCGAGTCGAACACCGCTCATCTCTAATCTTGAGTTTCTTCCATTTTCTAATAATTGTGCCAACAGTTGTTACCTTCTCACCAAGTTGCTTGCCTATTGTCCTGTAGCCCATCCCAGCCTTGTGTAAGTCTACAATTTTGTCCCTGGTGTCATTGAACAGCTCTTTGGTCTTGGCCATGGTGGAGAGGTTTAAGTGTGATTGATTGAGTGTGTGAACAGGTGTCTTTTATACAGATAATGAGTTCAAACAGATGCAATTAATACAAGTAATGAGTGCAGAGCGTAGTATCGGTATCTCTGCCCCCTGACAGGCAGAGACGCTGTCCCTCTTACCGCCACTCTCCCGGCCCGTCGTCTTCTGGCTCTCCTGCTGCTGCTGCCGGCGCGCGCAGCTTCCCGGGCACTGTGCTTAGGGTACGCGCGCTCCCTCCCTCTTAAAGGGCCGTGCGCGCCATCCTAAGGAGTCCCCTGCCAATGGCTGCAGGACCTCTCATATAAAAGGCACCTCCTCCAAAATGGAGGTGCCCTTGCAAGGTTGTAGCTTTGTGTACTAAACTCTGCTTGAGCCCTCAGGTCCTGCTGCTAGCTTGACTACCAGTCCAGTCCGCCAGCCTGACTACCAGTCCAGTCCGCCAGCCTGACTACCAGTCCAGTCCGCCAGCCTGACTACCAGTCCAGGCCACCAGCCTGACTACCAGTCCAGTCCGCCTGCCTGACTACCAGTCCTGTCCGCCAGCCTGATTACCAGTCTCCGCCTGCCAAGTGTACTCTCCAGCCCGACAGTCTGCCTGCGATCCTAACCCACCAGTCTGTCTATGGGCCTGGCTTGCCTGCCTACCCGGAGAACATACCAGTTACCTGCTGTGCCTATCTGTCAGCCTACCGGGAGGTTCCTATCCATTACCTGCCATGCCTATCAGTCAGCCTACCTGGAGGCTCCTGTCAGTTACCTGCCATGCCTACCCGGAGGCTCCTGCCAGTTACCCGTGGGAGTCACCTGCTCTCATACAAGGACAGTCCCAGAGTAGCACCTGGTCCCTCTACTCGGTCCTTCCCTGGTTCACGGAGTCGATTGAGCCACCGTGCGACCTTGGTCAGTCTGAGTTGATACCTAGTTACGCCCCTCTGGTACCTCCTTGCACCGCAGCACAGAAGTTTCACCACCCAGATCCGTAACAGTTTGCACGGGCCATGGAACCTGGTGGCCCCCAGGCTCCTTCACTTGCTGACCTATACCAGGGGGTTTCTCGTCAGAGATCCCAACAGGAAACCATCCTGACCTACCTGCTGTCTGTCACCTCTCACCTGGACACGCTGTCTGTCCCACCTGTGCCCGCCTCGAGCCGAGCGACACCCGCTCCGGCGGTGCCGCTGCCTACCAATACCACGGCATCCAGCCAAGGACCTTGACTTTCTGCACCTCCTCGTTTTGGAGGTGATCCATTCTTATGTCAGAGTTTTTTGAACCAGTGCACTCTGCACTTTGAACTTCTGGCACATCAGTTTCCTTCCGACCGGACCAAGGTGGCGTTCATCATGTCTCACCTCACCGGGGAAGCTTTGGCATGGCTAAACCCTCTATGGGAGAGAGGGTATTCCCTGATGTCCGATCTTCCTGCTTTCCTCACTACCTTCCGGAGGGTCTTCGATGAGCCCGGACAAAGGATTTCTACTGCCTCCTTATTGCTCCGTCTCCGCCAAGGGACTCTCACCATGGGCCAGTATGCCATACAGTTCCGTACCCTTGCTTCTGAGCTTGCCTGGGACAACGAGACCCTGGTGTCCACCTTCTGGGAGGGCCTTTCTGGTCAGATTAAGGATGAGCTAGCCGGCCGGGACATTCCTACCACCCTGGATAACCTGGTGTCACTAGCTACCCGGATTGACATCCATTTCCTAGAACGTTCTAAGGAGACTACCCGGGAGGGAAGATTTCCTCATCTTGCTCCTGTTTTCCAGAAACCTGCTTCCCAACCAGCAACTCCCCAGGCATGCTTGCCCAAACCTATGCAGATCGACCAGACCAAGATGGTCAAATCTCGCCAAGAAACACGCCGAGCCGAGGGGAGCTGTTTCTACTGTGGTAGTAAGGAGCACCTGTTCCGTTCCTGTCCCGTGAAGCCGGGAAACTCCAGTGTCTAGGACCGCTCGGAGAGGTCATCCTAGGCAAGAGTAAATCCTCTCCGTTCTTGATTTTATCTGTCTCTATCTCCTGTGGAGAGAACCGCTTCTCTGAAGCCACACATCTGGATTCCGGAGCCACTGGGAATCTCATTTCCCAGTCCCTTGTAGAGAAGTATCAGATTCCTACCAAACCTCTGGCTGAACCATTGGCAGTCGCTTCCGTGGATGGAAGACTCCTTCCGGTGACCATCTTGCTCGTCACAGAGCTCGTAACCCTGCAGGTGGGAATGCTGCACTCAGAGGGGATCTCTCTCCATGTGCTTTCCGGACTCTCTCACTCCCTTTTGCTAGGCCTACCCTGGCTACAGAGACATGAACCCGTTCTGAATTGGCAATCTGGTGAGGTGCTTCATTGGGGGCAGGATTGCCATGAGACCTGCCTGGTCCCGATTCGCCTGGTTGGACCTCCGTCTACTCCGGCTAATTTACCTGGTCTACCGGCACCTTACTGGTCCTATGCAGATGTCTTCGACAAGAAGGAAGCAGAGACACTACCACCTCATAGGCCATATGATTTCCCTATTGACCTGGTACCCGGTGCCACTCCACCCCGTGGGCGTATTTACCCGTTGTCGTTGGCCGAGACCCTGGCCATATCGGAGTACATCGAAGAAAATCTGGCTAGGGGCTTCATCCTGAAATCTACCTCCCCGGCTGGAGCCCCTGTATCGATTATAGAGAACTCAACCAGATTACTATCAAAAACAAATACCCCCTGCCGCTCATCTCTGAGATGTTCGATGGCCTTAAAGGCGCGAAGATCTTTTCCAAGCTCGATTTTCGTGGGGCGTATAACTTGGTCTGGATCTGCCAAGAAGACGAGTGGAATACGGCATTCAATACCCTGGACGGCCACTATGAATACCGTGTGATGCCCTTCGATCTCTGCAATGCTCCAGTCGTCTTCCAAGAATTAGTTAATGACATCTTCCGTGACCTCTAATATTTGTGCGTGGTGGTGTACATGGACGACATCTTGGTCTTCTCTCCGGATCTTCCCACACACCGGAGGGATGTTCGTCAGGTCCTGCTTAGACTCAGAAAGAATCACCTATATGCAAAATTTGAGAAATGCCTCTTCGAGCAGACCTCTCTTCCATTCCTGGGCTATATTATCTCTAAGACAGGTCTACGGATGGACCCCGAGAAGGTCTCTGCCGTCTTAAAGTGGCCCCGTCCGGAGGGGTTGAAGGTGATTCAGCTATTCCTGGGCTTCGCCAACTATTCCCATCTCTTCATCCCACATTTCTCTTCCCGGACTGCTCCCATCTCTGCGCTCACCCGAAAGGGAGCAAACTCTAAGTAATGGCCGTCTGAAGCGGAGGAGGCCTTCCTCTCCTTAAAACAAGCCTTCTCTTCTGCCCCAGTGCTGCACCGTCCGGATAGCAACAAACAGTTCTTTCTGGAGGTTGATGCTTCCTCTTCCGGTGCTCACCTAGAAATCTCCGTCCGGGAGAATGGTAACCTGCGGCTTCTTCTCCAAGCTCTTCTCCTCGTCCGAGCGCAACTACTCCATAGGAGACCGAGAACTGCTAGCCATCAAATTGGCGCTGGAGGAGTGGCGTTACCTGCATGAAGGGGCTCTTCACCCGGTGGTCATCTATACTGACCAAAAAACCTCGCATATCTACAGAATGCGCAAAGGCTCAATCCGCGTCAGGCCCAGTGGTCTTTGTTCTTCGTCCACTTCAACTTTACCCTACATTACCGCCCGGCGGACTAGAACATTAAGGCCGACTCCTTGTCCTTATCCTTCCTGTCTTCCGATCAAGAGGAGGAACCTATGCATATCATCGATCCCTCCAAAGTGATGAATGTGGCCCCCTTGAATCTGTCTCGTCTCCCACCTGGTAAGACATTTGTAGCGGCTCCGGATCGTAAGAAGGTTCTTCACTGGGGTCATTTATCTAAATTAGCCGGCCATGCTGGCCAGAAGAAGACCTTCCTGCTCATTACCCGGCATTACTGGTGGCCCACCCTGCGCCAGGATGTGGTAGACTTCGTCATGGCCTGTTCGTCCTGTGCCTGCAACAAGGTTCCCAGACATCTTCCAGCCGGCCGCCTCCTGCCTCTTCCTGCACCTGCAACACATTGCTATGGACTTTATTACTGATCTCCCTGTTTCTGCCTGTTGTACTGTCATTTGGGTGGTCTCTGATTGCTCTTCTAAAATAGCCCACTTCATCCCTCTGCCTCGTCTCCCATCTGCATCTGTGCTAGCTAAGGATTTCATCCATCACATCTTTCGTATCCACGGCCTACCCCTCCACATTGTGTCTGATCGCAGGGTCCAGTTTACTTTGCATTTCTGGAGATCTACTTGTAAACTGCTGGATGTCACCCTGGATTTCTCCTCTGCTTACCATCCGCAGTCCAATGGCCATGTGGAACATATCAATCAGATCCTCACCAGCTTTCTCCGGCATTTCGTCAATGCTCACCATAATGATTGGGTGGAGCTCCTACCATGGGCCGAGTTCTCCTATAACAACCATGAGAGCGAATCTTCTTCAAAGTCCCCGTTCTTTGTGGTCTACGGTCAACATCCCGGGATTCCGTTTTCCGTCTCCGCTTCTGTGGACAACCCTGCTGCGGAGTCTCTGGTCAGAGAATTTTCCACCATTTGGGAAGACACTAGATCCGCACTTCTTCAATCCCCCGAGTGGATGAAGAAACATGCTGATAAGAGACGTCTGGATCCGCCTCAATTCCGTCCGGGGGACAGGGTTTGGCTCTCCTCCAAACATGTTCGCCTCAAAATACCCTCCTACAAGTTGGGTCCATGGTTCATCAGTCCATTTGAAGTCCTCAAGCAAATCAACCCAGCTGCCTACAAGTTAAATCTCCTGGCCACCTTACGGATTCCCAACTCCTTCCACGTATTTCTCCTCAAACCAGTTGTGCTTAATTCTTTTTCCGACAATCGAGGTACCTCCCCAGCTCCGGTCTCCGCTGAGGACGTCTATGAGGTAGAGAACATTCTTGCCACCAAGAGGGTAAGAGGAAAAACCTTTTTTCTGGTGGATTGGAGGGGGTTTGGCCCAGAGGAGAGAACTTGGGAACCCAGGGAGAACATCCACGCCTCGCTTCTTCTTAAAAAAATTCTTTCCACCTAAAAAAGAGAGGGCATAAAGGGGGGGTACTGTAGTATCGGCGTCTCTGCCCCTGACAGGCAGAGACGCCGTCCCTCTTATCGCTGCGCTCCCGGTCCGGCGTCTTCCAGCTCTCCTGCTGCTGCCGGAGCGCGCAGCTTCTCGGGCACTGAGCTTAGGGCGCGTGCTCTCCCTCCCTCTTAAAGGGGCCACGCGCGCTGTGCTAAGTCGTCCCCTGCCAATGGCCGGAGGACCTCTAATATAAAAGGCACCTCCTCCAAAATGGAGGTGCCTGTGCAAGGTTGTAGCTTTGTGTCCTAAACTCTGCTTCAGCCCTCAGGTCCCCCTGCTAGCTTGACCACCAGTCCAGTCTGCCAGCCTGACTACCAGTCCAGTCCACCAGCCTGACTACCAGTCCAGTCCGCCAGACTGACTACCAGTCCAGTCCGCCAGCCTGACTACCAGTCCAGTCCGCCTGCCTGACTATCAGTCCTGTCCGCCAGCCTGATTACCAGTCCTGTCCGCCAGCCTGACTACCTGTCTCTGCCTGCCAAGTTTACTCTCCAGCCCGACGGTCTGCCTGCGATCCTAACCCGCCAGTCTGTCTATGGGCCCTGCTTGCCTGCCTACCCAGAGAACGTACCAGTTACCTGCCGTGCCTATCTGTCAGCCTACCGGGAGGCTCCTACCCGTTACCTGCCGTGCCTATCAGTCAGCCTACCTGGAGGCTCCTGTCAGTTACCTGCCATGCCTACCCGGAGGCTCCTGCCAGTTACCCATGGGAGTCACCTGCTCTCATACAAGGACAGGCCCAGAGTAGCACCTGGTCCCTCTGCTTGGTCCTTCCCTGGTTCACGGAGTCGATTGAGCCACCGTGCGACCTTGGTCAGTCCGATTTGATACCTAGTTACGCTCCTCTGGTCCCTCCTTGCACCGCAGCACAGAAGTTCCACCACCCGGATCCGTAACACAGAGTAGGAGGGCTTCTTAAAGAAAATTCTGTGAGAGAGGGAATTCTTGCTGTTTGGTTGGTGATCAAATACTTATTTCATGCAATAAAATGCAATGTAACTATTAAAAAATCAAACAATGTGATTTTCTGGGTTTTATTTTTAGATTCTGTCTCTCACAGGTAAAGTGCACCTAGAAAAATTACAGAATTCTCTGTAGGTGGAAAAACTTGAAAAATCGTCAGTGTATCAAATACTTATTTTCCACTCGATCTAATTTACTCATATTTGCAATGTCCACATCTTGACATAAGATATTAGGTAAGAAATTCTGCACTGCATATTTCCATTTACTTATGGGACTAAAATGTCATGCTAAAGGATACCTGGAAATAGAAATAGGTAATTTATAGTGTTTGTGGAAAAAGTACATAAGTTAAATTTGCCAAGTCAGTATGCCTCAGGTGTGCTAATAAAGCTCTGTTAGTAATAACTAATATTTTACCCCCTTTTGTTGGTAGAGTATTTTTAAAATTTCACATAGCTGGTATCGTAATGTGAAATCTTTACACTTTTAACATCCACTATTAAAATCCAAATATAAAAAAAATAGATCAAATATGGACACTATGTGGCCAATTCATCAAGGCTTTTATGAAAGAAAAGTGTTAGAAAAGTTTTTTTGTGTAACACGGAGTTGCGTAAACATTTTGCATTTTTTGCCATTTTCACGCTAGTTTGAAACAGCTCCTCAAAAATGTGCAGAGCTGGGGAGAAAACTGAACAGGGATGTGGCCATGCTGCCCATCCAATCCATTAAAACTGGCAACATTATGTACACCAGAAATGCTGGGTATGAAGCGATTCAATGTGCAGATGATACCCGGGTTTGTAGAAGAGGAGACTCTCCTCCAGACCCGGGTGCCATAGAAACTGTAAAAAAAGGAATTTAAAATAAAAAATAAAGATTATACTTACCTTCCGATGGCCCCTGGTCTACATAGCGATGCGTGCGGTGTGTTGGGCGGCTCGCAGTGGTGTGAGGACCTGACATGACGTCATTGAGTCATGTGACAGGTCACGCGACTGCTGATGTCGGCGGTCGCGTGACCTATCACATGACTCAATGACGTCATCTCAGGTCCTTCACACCACCGCGAGACACCAGGGAGACCGGACGGATCAGAGAAGGAGACCGGGGGCCATTGGAAGATAAGTATAATCTTTATTTTTTATTTTTCACCATTCTTATACTTTTTTTTTAGCTATTACTTGGTCACACTATATAAATCCATGCCGGTTGCATGGATTTATATAGGGTGACCAAGTTGTCAAGCACTTTTCCAAGTGATGCTAAAATTGCTTGGAAAAGCGCTTGATAACCAGCATGCGAAAATGCATGCAAAAACTCTTGACAAATGCTTCTACCTGGCGGGAAAAACGCATGTAAAATCCGCATGCGTTTTTCCTGCCAGGGAGAAGCGGAAAAAATATGCAGCATTTCTGCATCGTGGGCACATAGCCTTAGTCTCGTACTGCAGTAACATTTTTGCTATGGTGCATGGAGGTGCACAGAACTTGTAAGAAGCACCAAATTCATTAAAGGGATTGTCCAGGTTGGCATGAAAGTCTGTAGTCACTCTATATGACTGCAGACCTGTGAATCCTCACAGCGCATCACACATACTATCGGGATTCTCTGGTGTTGGCACAGGGAGTGAGCGGTTATATGACCAAAATATGTGATATGCCTACTTCCAGCTACATTCCCACTAGACGTGTACGGCCTTGCTCAATTTACTATGTATTTTAGAAATCTATAAAGAATGCAAAAGTCGTGAATGTCTCCATAAATCTTGGGAACTCAAAGTAATTACATTGCAAAAACTTAAATATTTCTGACTAAAAAGTGAAATATTTCTTTGGTTAAGAAGTAACAAAAATTAAAGAGAAACTATCACTCAATTTATGCAACTCAAATCCTGGGCAGTATGAGTCCGAGCCTGGCTGCACGATTACAGCCAGTTATATTTTTCTCCCACAGCGAGAGACCTGTCAATCATCTGGAGCTGCGCTGGGTAAAAACCCGTGGGGGAAGCATGGAAATAATCTCATCTCTGCCTACGTTCCCCAGCTGGTTCTTCAAACTATATCTTCTAAAATAAGTTGCAACTAAAATGTACCTGGTTGCAAACATGCAGTCAGGTTCTGATTTATGCTGCCTTTAGTGGCAGCATGAAATGACTGATACGTTTCCTTTAACCCCTTTACAAGCTTGGACGTATAAGTAAGTCCAAGGTCGTAGCCCTGCACTCCATGCGGGCTCCGGCGCTGAGCCCGCATGTTTTTGGGCACATGATAGCTGATCTGTACAGCTGACATGCACCCCTAAGAGCCGCAGGTGGAATCGCGATCCACCTGCAGCTATTAACATGTTAAGTGCTGCTGTCAATCTCCTATAGCATTTCACATGGCCGTGCCGGAAGGGCATCACTAATCTTGCCCATTGGCGCCTGTGTCACATGACCTTGCGGATATCATTGCCGGAATGCTATGAGAGCCACCCAGCGGTTGGCACTCATAGCAAGTGGGCATTTTTGCTACTCACAGTGTCAGGGTAAGAAAGAATATATATTTTCTCTACTTTTATACTTTTATACGCTTTGCTTATGTACTAACCACCATTTTGTGTCTCATAACAATAAGCTTTCCTTGCTACGTGTTACTTAGATCGAAACTTATGCTAAGATGGCGCCAGTATCAGCCAGCACCTGTTTCAGAGAAATGAAACCAAAACATCAACTGACGGTTGTCTGCCCAGAGACTGAGTTAAGGAGACGTGGACCAATCAGGAGTGGCCGGATACTGGACATTTATGGCTTACCCCGCCCCGAACAATCCATTTATGGCTTACCCCGCCCCGAACAACCCCTTTCCCCTCCCCATTATGTAGTGTATTTAAGTTTGTGCATGCGGAAATAAAAGGGGAACATTGCTGAGATCGTGGCTTGCCAGTAGCCTCTGAGCATGCTCTGAGTTTGAACCAGCTTGTTGTCTGACTCATTCTTTGAATGGTTGACCCATGCTCATAGCCTTAATTTGGAGTGACTGGAGGACGAGTGGAATGTCGCTACGACCCCGACAACAGCAGGGCTCCAGCCATGCTGTGTGTAACACAGGCGATCAGATGATCGCAGCTTCTAGTTTTCCATGGAAACTATTGAAGCATGTGAAAAGTAAAAAAAAATGAAAAAAAAAATAAAAGTTAAATCACCCCCTTTCGCCCCATTCAAAATGAAACAATTAAAATAAAATCAAATAAACACACATTTGGTATCGCCGCAATCAGAATCGCCCGATCTATCAACATATAAAGAGACTTAATCTGATCGGTAAACGGCATAACAAGAAAAAAATCAAAACGTACAAACAACACTGCAATGAATTGCAATAAGAGGCAATCAAAAGATTGTATCTAGTGATGAGCGAGCTCTAAAATGCTTATGTACTCGTTGCTCAGGTCGAGCAAACTGGAATACTCGGGTGCTCAACGCGAGCAACGAGCCCAATGTAAGTCTATGGGAAACCCGAGCATTTTTCAGGCGGCTCCCCTCGGCGGTCTGCAAAGGGCCTAAAAATTGCCCAAATCGATGGGAACAGTGCTCAAATGACATGGGAACAGCATGGGGAAGACCCCTGGAAGCATTTCTGACTCCCAGATCACTGCTGTTAACAACGTTGTCAGAGGTATTACGCCACTTTTACGGACTCACAATAAAACATACCAAAACGAAACCAAAATGGATTTTCCTGGGAAATATGTTAAGGAACATCCTTTTAAGGGTAATGACTTGTATATAAGGCAAAATAAATAGCCAAAAACAAAAATGCTCCTCCACACCTTGGGCTATGTTCACACGTAGCATTTTTGATGCGTTTTGGCACTGCTTTCAACCAAGACAAATGCATTCGCCAGGAAATGTCATTTTAACATTTTACAACCTTATCTGGCCATGTGGTGTGTGACACATCATCAGACACATGCATACAGTGCTGAAAAGAATAGGGAAGACCTCTGGAAGCATTTCTGACTCCCAGGTCACTGCCTAAAAGTGTGCCCATCATAAGTGATCCTTGGCGCATGTGAAGATGCCTCCCGCAGACTTGCAACAATCACCGTTCACGTCCTTGTCCCATTGCAGCATTCAGTTTTCTCTACCCCATTCCTTGGAATGCAAGCGCAAGTATGCAGCCTGCCATCCACCCACCCACCCACAGGCTGCAATAGTATACAGCCAAATTTTTGACAGCTGCTTGCACTTGAAATGTGGCCTTTTAGGCTCGTGGAGGCAGAAGCTTTTCATAACCTCATGCTGGCGGCGACCAGGTGTCCATACTCGGTAGCCAGCCGCCATTATTTTTCCCGGTATCGCCTCCGCCTTCCACAAGCACGGGTCCCACAACATTACCCGTGCCCTCCCCAGTGCACTCACTGGGAAGGACCGCCTAACCACAAACACGTGGACAGGTGAATGTGGTCAGGGACAGTATGGAGCCAGTCCACAGCTTTTATTGCTGAGTTGTATTTCACCACAGCCATATTCTTTAGCTTGGTGAAAGGACTTGGGAAACCATATCTACCCAGCTGTCATTTCTCCTAGGAAGTCTTCTAAAGCTGCTTTCACTGGAAATGTGGCCTTTTAGGCTCATGGAGGCGGAAGCTTTTCATAACCTCTTGCCAGCGGCGGCCGGGTGTCTGTACTCGGTCCCCAGCCACCATTATTTCTCCCGGTATTGTCTCTGCCTTCCACAAGCATGGGTCCCACAACATTACCCGTGCCCTACTGGGAAGGACCGCCTAACAACAAACACGTGGACAGGTGAATGTGGCCAGGGACAGTACGGAGCCAGTCCACAGCTTTTTTTTACTGAGAGTTGTATTTAGCTCGGTGAAAGGACTGGCATAGAGAGAAGACGTATCTACTCTGGCTGTCATTTCTCCGTCACCTGGTTCCAGCTATTGTCACACATGACCATGCCTGGCTGTATGTTCAGCGGTGAGAGCTGCTGTGTTAAAGCTTTCAACAACTCTGCAGCGCTGGGCGGTTTGTCAATTAAGCATTAAGCATGTTATCTTTAGCACAGCCTGTTGCCGCTAGGCCAAGGCAGTGCTGCTGTGCTGTCAGCTTGTGACTGATGTGGTAATTTCGGAGATGGAGGAGGAGGTGCAGGAGCTGAACAATGTGATTACATTGAGGTTAAATTGGTGACGCTGTTTTTTATACTAAAGAAAGATCCTATTGTTTTGATTTTTTTACGTTATTTTTTAAGACAAATGCATTCACCGGGAAATGTCATTTTAACATTTTACAACCTTATCTGACAATGTGGTGTGTGACACATCATCAGACACATCCTGTTTTATTTATGATGGAGGGACTCTGAAGTCATAAAGCCTATTTTTATAGGGCCATCAGACGGCCTTACTATTCTTAAAAGGCCAGAAGTCGGCCCTCGCTATTGTTAGAGAGCCATTAGCCGGCTATGCTTTGCTGTTCCCATTATTAACAAGTGGGTCTCCTATACTGTTATTGCGTATCCAGTGACTGCAAAAAAATGTTCCCATTATAAAGCAGTGGGTCTCCTATTGGGGTATTGCCCATGCTGTGACTGCAAGGGCTGCCAAAATTTGGGAAAAACCCCACTAAGAATTTAAAGACATATAGAGCAGTGCCACAATAACGACAAATTCCATTTAGAAAGGAGAGGGTCTGCTATATAGTTTTAGGGTATGCAGTGAGTCCAACGGCTGACCAATTTTAGGTAAAACCCCACTAAGAATTTAAAGACACATAGAGCAGGGCCACAGTAACAAGTATGACATGTTCCCATTAGAAAGGAGATGGTCTGCTATACAGTTATAGGGCATGCAGTGAGTCGAACGGCGGACCAATTTTAGGAAAAACCCCACTAAGAAATTAAAGACACATAGAGCAGGGCCACAGTAACGAGGTACGACATGTTCCCATTAGAAAGGAGAGAGTCACTATACAGTTATAGGGTATGCAGTGAGTCCAACGGCTGACCAATTTTAGGAAAAACCCCAGTAAGAAATTAAAGACACATAGAGCAGGGCCACAGTAACGACAAATTCCATTTAGAAAGGAGAGAGTCTGCTATACAGTTATAGGGTATGCAGTGAGTCCAACGGCTGACTAATTTTAGGAAAACCTCACTAAGAATTTAAAGACACATAGAGCAGGGCCACAGTAACCACAAATTCCATTTAGAAAGGAGAGAGTCTGCTATACAGTTATAGGGTATGCAGTGAGTCCAACGGCTTACCAATTTTTGGGAAAACCCCACTATGAATTTAAAGACACATAGAGCAGGGCCACAGTAACCACATATTCCATTTAGAAAGGAGAGAGTCTGCTATACAGTTATAGGGTATGCAGTGAGTCCAACGGCTGACCAATTTTAGGAAAAACCCCAGTAAGAAATTAAAGACACATAGAGCAGGGCTACAGTAACAAGCTACAACATGTTCCCATTAGAAAGGAGAGATTCTGCTATACAGTTAAAGGGTATGCAGTGAGTCCAACGGCTGACTAATTTTAGGAAAACCCCACTAAGAATTTAAAGACACATAGAGCAGGGCCACAGTAACCACAAATTCCATTTAGAAAGGAGAGAGTCAGCTATACAGTTATAGGGTATGCAGTGAGTCCAATGGCTTACCAATTTTAGGAAAAACCCCTCTAAGAATTTAAAGACACATAGAGCAGGGCCACAGTAACCACAAATTCCATTTAGAAAGGAGAGAGTCTGCTATACAGTTATAGGGTATGCAGTGAGTCCAACGGCTGACCAAATTTAGGAAAAATCCCACTAAGAAATTAAAGACACCTAGAGCAGGGCCACAGTAACGAGGTACGACATGTTCCCAATAGAAATGAGAGAGTCTGCTATACAGTTATAAGGTATGCAGTGAGTCCAACGGCTGACCAATTTTAGGAAAAACCCCAGAAAGAAGTTAAAAACACATAGAGCAGGGCCACAGTAACCACAAATTCCATTTAGAAAGGAAACAGTCTGCTACACAGTTATATGGCATGCAGTGAGTCCAACGGCTGACCAATTTTAGGAAAAACCACAGTAAGAAATTAAAGACACATAGAGCAGGGCCACAGTAACCACAAATTCCATTTAGAAAGGAAAGAGTCTGCTGTACAGTTAGAGGGTATGCAGTGAGTCCAACGGCTGACCAATTTTAGGAAAAACCCCAGTTTGAAATTAAAGACACACAGAGCAGGGCCACAGTAACAAGGTACGACATGTTCCCATTAGAAAGGAGAGGGTCTGCTATACAGTTATAGGGTATGCAGTGAGTCCAACGGCTGACCAATTTTAGGAAAAACCCCACTAAGAATTTAAAGACACATAGAGCAGGGCCACATTAACGACAAATTCCATTTAGAAAGGAGAGAGTCTGCTATACAGTTATAGGGTATGTAGTGAGTCCAATGGCTGACAAATTTTAGGAAAAACCCCACTAAGAATTTTAAGACACATAGAGCAGGGACACAGTAATGACAAATTCCATTTAGAAAGGAGAGAGTCTGCTATACAGTTATAGGGTATGCAGTGAGTTCAACGGCTGACCAATTTTAGGAAAAACCCCACTAATAAATTAAAAACACATAGAGCAGGGCCACAGTAAAGAGGTACAACATGTTCCCATTAGAAAGGAGAGAGTCTTCTATACAGTTATAGGGTATGCAGTGAGTCCAACGGCTTACCAATTTTAGGAAAAACCCCACTAAGAATTTAAAGACACATAGAGCAGGGCCACAGTAACCACAAATTCCATTTAGAAAGGAGAGAGTCTGCTATACAGTTATAGGGTATGCAGTGAGTCCAACGGCTGACCAATTTTAGGAAAAACCCCAGTAACAAATTAAAGACACATAGAGCAGGGCTACAGTAACAAGCTATGACATGTTCCCATTAGAAAGGAGAGAGTCTGCTATACAGTTATAGGGTATGCAGTGAGTCCAACGGCTGACAAATTTTAGGAAAATCCCACTAAGAATTTAAAGACACATAGAGCAGGGCCACAGTAACCACAAATTCCATTTAGAAAGGAGAGAGTCTGCTATACAGTTATAGGGTAAGCAGTGAGTCCAACGGTTTACCAATTTTAGGAAAAACCCCATTAAGAATTTAAAGACACTTAGAGCAGGGCCACAGTAACCACAAATTCCATTTAGAAAGGAGAGAGTCTGTTATACTGTTATAGGGTATGCAGTGAGTCCAACGGCTGACCAAATTTAGGAAAAGCCCCACTAAGAAATTAAAGACACATAGAGCAGGGCCACAGTAACAAGGTACGACATGTTCCCAATAGAAAGGAGGGAGTCTGCTATACAGTTATAAGGTATGCAGTGAGTCCAACGGCTGACCAATTTTAGGAAAAACCCCAGAAAGGAATTAAAAACACATAGAGCAGGGCCACAGTAACCACAAATTCCATTTAGAAAGGAAAGAGTCTGCTGTACAGTTATAGGGTATGCAGTGAGTCCAACGGCTGACCAATTTTAGGAAAAACCCCAGTTGGAAATTAAAATCACACAGAGCAGGGCCACAGTAACGAGGTACGACATGATCCCATTAGAAAGGAAAGGGTCTACTATACAGTTATAGGGTATGCAGTTAGTCCAACGGCTGACCAATTTTAGGAAAAACCTCACTAAGAATTTAAAGACACACAGAGCAGGGCCCCATTAACGACAAATTCCATTTAGAAAGGAGAGAGTCTGCTATACAGTTATAGGGTATGCAGCGAGTCCAATAGCTGACAAATTTTAGGAAAAACCCCACTAAGAATTTTAAGACACATAGAGCAGGGACACAGTAATGACAAATTCCATTTAGAAAGGAGAGAGTCTGCTTTACAGTTATAGGGTATGCAGTGAGTTCAACGGCTGACCAATTTTAGGAAAAACCCCAATAAGAATTTAAAGGCACATAGAGAAGGGCCACAGTAACAAGTGTGACATGATCCCATTAGAAAGGAGAGGGTCTGCTATGCAGTTTTAGGGTATGCAGTGAGTCCCCGGGCTGACCAAATTTAGGAAAAACCCCACTAATAAATTAAAGACACATAGAGCAGGGCCACAGTAAAGAGGTACGACATGTTCCCATTAGAAAGGAGAGAGTCTGCTATACAGTTATAGGGTATGCAGTGAGTCCAATGGCTTACCAATTTTAGGAAAAAACCCACTAAAGAATTTAAACACACATAGAGCAGTACCACAGTAACCACAAATTCCATTTAGAAAGGAGAGAGTCTGCTATACAGTTATAGGGTATGCAGTGAGTCCAACGGCTGACCAATTTTAGGAAAAACCCCAGTAAGAAATTAAAGACACATAGAGCAGGGCTACAGTAACGAGGTACGACATGTTCCCATTAGAAAGGAGAGAGTCTGCTATACAGTTATACACTATGAAGTGAATCCAACGGCTGACTAATTTTAGGAAAACCACACTAAGAATTTAAAGACACATAGAGCAGGGCCACAGTAACCACAAATTCCATTTAGAAAGGAGAGAGTCTGCTATACAGTTATAGGGTATGCAGTGAGTCCAACGGCTGACCAAATTTAGGAAAAACCCCACTAAGAAATTAAAGACACATAGAGCAGGGCCACAGTAACGAGGTACGACATGTTCTCAAAAGAAAGGAGAGAGTCTGCTATACAGTTATAAGGTATGCAGTGAGTCCAACGGCTGACCAATTTTAGGAAAAACCCCAGAAAGAAATTAAAAACACATAGAGCAGGGCCACAGTAACCACAAATTCCATTTAGAAAGGAAAGAGTCTGCTAAACAGTTATAGGGTATGCAGTGAGTCCAACGGCTGACTAATTTTAGGAAAAACCCCACTAAGAATTTAAAGACACATAGAGCAGGGCCACAGTAACGACAAATTCCATTTAGAAAGGAAACAGTCTGCTATACAGTTAGAGGGTATGCAGTGAGTCCAACGGCTGACCAATTTTAGGAAAAACCCCAGTTTGAAATTAAAGACACACAGATCAGGGCCACAGTAACAAGGTACGACATGTTCCCATTAGAAAGGAGAGGGTCTACTATACAGTTATAGGGTATGCAGTGAGTCCAACGGCTGACCAATTTTAGGAAAAACCCCACTAAGAATTTAAAGACACATAGAGCAGGGCCACATTAACGACAAATTCCATTTAAAAAGGAGAGAGTCTGCTATACAGTTATAAGGTATGCAGCGAGTCCAATGGCTGACAAATTTTAGGAAAAACCCCACTAAGAATTTTAAGACACATAGAGCAGGGACACAGTAATGACAAATTCCATTTAGAAAGGAGAGAGTCTGCTATACAGTTAGAGGGTATGCAGTGAGTCCAACGGCTGACCAATTTTAGGAAAAACCCCAGTTTGAAATTAAAGACACACAGATCAGGGCCACAGTAACAAGGTACGACATGTTCCCTTTAGAAAGGAGAGGGTCTACTATACAGTTATAGGGTATGCAGTGAGTCCAACGGCTGACCAATTTTAGGAAAAACCCCACTAAGAATTTAAAGACTCATAGGGCAGGGCCACATTAACGACAAATTCCATTTAAAAAGGAGAGAGTCTGCTATACAGTTATAGGGTATGCAGTGAGTCCAACGGCTGACCAAATTTAGGAAAAACCCCACTAAGAAATTAAAGACACATAGAGCAGGGCCACAGTAACGAGGTACGACATGTTCTCAATAGAAATGAGAGAGTCTGCTATACAGTTATAAGGTATGCAGTGAGTCCAACGGCTGACCAATTTTAGGAAAAACCCCAGAAAGAAATTAAAAACACATAGAGCAGGGCCACAGTAACCACAAATTCCATTTAGAAAGGAAAGAGTCTGCTAAACAGTTATAGGGTATGCAGTGATTCCCCGGGCTGACCAAATTTAGGAAAAACCCCACTAATAAATTAAAGACAAATAGAGCAGGGCCACAGTAAAGAGGTGCGACATGTTCCCATTAGAAAGGAGAGAGTCTGCTATACAGTTAAAGGGTATGCAGTGAGTCCAACGGTTGACCAATTTTAGGAAAACCCCCACTAAGAATTTAAAGACACACAGAGTAGGGCCACAGTAACAAGTACGAAATGTTCCCATTAGAAAGGAGAGGGTCTGCTATACCCTTATAGGTTATGCAGTGAGTCCAACGGCAGAGCAAATATAGGAAAACCCCCACTAATAAATTAAAAACACATAGAGCAGGGCCACAGTATTGAGATATGACATGTTCCCATTAGAAAGAAGAGAGTCTGCTATACAGTAATAGGGTATGCAGTGAGTCCAACGGCTGACCAATTTTAAGAAAAACTCCACTAAGAATTTAAAAACACATAGAGCAGGGCCACAGTAATGAGATATGACATGTTCCCATTAGAAAGAAGAGAGTCTGCTATACAGTAATAGGGTATGCAGTGAGTCCAACGGCTGACCAATTTTAAGAAAAACTCCACTAAGAATTAAAAAACACATAGAGCAGGGCCACAGTAACAAGGTACGGCATGTTCCCATTAGAAAGGAGAGGGTCAGCTATACAGCTATAGGGTATGCAGTGAGTCCAACGGCAGACGAATTTTAAGAAAAACCCCACTAAGAATTTAAAAACACATAGAGCTGGGCCACAGTAACAAGGTACGGCATGTTCCCATTAGAAAGGAGAGGGGCTGCTATACAGTTATAGGGTATGCAGTGAGTCCAACGGCGGACGAATTTTAAGAAAAAACCCCGCTAAGAATTTAAAAACACATAGAGCTGGGCCACAGTAACAAGGTACGGCATGTTCCCATTAGAAAGGAGAGGGGCTGCTATACAGTTATAGGGTATGCAGTGAGTCCAATGGCGGACAAATTTTAAGAAAAACCCCGCTAAGAATTTAAAACCACATAGAGCAGGGCCACATTAACGACAAATTCCATTTAGAAAGGAGAGGGTCTGCTATGCAGTTATAGGTTATGCAGTGAGTCCAACAGATGACCAATTTTAGGAAAAACCCCACTGAGAATTTTAAGACACGCAGAGCAGGGCCACAGTAACAAGTACAACATGCTCCCATTAGAAAGGAGAGGGTATGCAGTGAATCCAACGGCTGACCAGTTTTAGGAAAAACCCCACTAAGAATTTAAAGACACATAGAGCAGGGCCACAGTAACAAGGCACGACATATTCCCTTTAGAAAGGAGAGGGTCTGCTATACAGTTATAGGGTATGCAGTGAGTCCAACGGCTGACCAAATTTAGGAAAAACCCCACTAAGAATTTAAAGACACATAGAGCAGGGCCACAGTAACCACAAATTCCATTTAGAAAGGAGAGAGTCTGCTATACAGTTATACTGTATGCAGTGAGTCCAACGTCTGACCAATTTTAGGAAAAACCCCAGTTTGAAATTAAAGACACACAGATCAGGGCCACAGTAACAAGGTACGACATGTTCCCATTAGAAAGGAGAGGGTCTACTATACAGTTATAGGGTATGCAGTGAGTCCAACGGCTGACCAATTTTAGGAAAAACCCCACTAAGAATTTAAAGACACATAGAGCAGGGCCACATTAACGACAAATTCCATTTAAAAAGGAGAGAGTCTGCTATACAGTTATAGGGTATGCAGCGAGTCCAATGGCTGACAAATTTTAGGAAAAACCCCACTAAGAATTTTAAGACACATAGAGCAGGGACACAGTAATGACAAATTCCATTTAGAAAGGAGAGAGTCTGCTATACAGTTAGAGGGTATGCAGTGAGTCCAACGGCTGACCAATTTTAGGAAAAACCCCAGTTTGAAATTAAAGACACACAGATCAGGGCCACAGTAACAAGGTACGACATGTTCCCTTTAGAAAGGAGAGGGTCTACTATACAGTTATAGGGTATGCAGTGAGTCCAACGGCTGACCAATTTTAGGAAAAACCCCACTAAGAATTTAAAGACTCATAGAGCAGGGCCACATTAACGACAAATTCCATTTAAAAAGGAGAGAGTCTGCTATACAGTTATAGGGTATGCAGTGAGTCCAACGGCTGACCAAATTTAGGAAAAACCCCACTAAGAAATTAAAGACACATAGAGCAGGGCCACAGTAACGAGGTACGACATGTTCTCAATAGAAATGAGAGAGTCTGCTATACAGTTATAAGGTATGCAGTGAGTCCAACGGCTGACCAATTTTAGGAAAAACCCCAGAAAGAAATTAAAAACACATAGAGCAGGGCCACAGTAACCACAAATTCCATTTAGAAAGGAAAGAGTCTGCTAAACAGTTATAGGGTATGCAGTGAGTCCCCGGGCTGACCAAATTTAGGAAAAACCCCACTAATAAATTAAAGACAAATAGAGCAGGGCCACAGTAAAGAGGTGCGACATGTTCCCATTAGAAAGGAGAGAGTCTGCTATACAGTTAAAGGGTATGCAGTGAGTCCAACGGTTGACCAATTTTAGGAAAACCCCCACTAAGAATTTAAAGACACACAGAGTAGGGCCACAGTAACAAGTACGAAATGTTCCCATTAGAAAGGAGAGGGTCTGCTATACCCTTATAGGTTATGCAGTGAGTCCAACGGCAGAGCAAATATAGGAAAACCCCCACTAATAAATTAAAAACACATAGAGCAGGGCCACAGTATTGAGATATGACATGTTCCCATTAGAAAGAAGAGAGTCTGCTATACAGTAATAGGGTATGCAGTGAGTCCAACGGCTGACCAATTTTAAGAAAAACTCCACTAAGAATTTAAAAACACATAGAGCAGGGCCACAGTAATGAGATATGACATGTTCCCATTAGAAAGAAGAGAGTCTGCTATACAGTAATAGGGTATGCAGTGAGTCCAACGGCTGACCAATTTTAAGAAAAACTCCACTAAGAATTAAAAAACACATAGAGCAGGGCCACAGTAACAAGGTACGGCATGTTCCCATTAGAAAGGAGAGGGTCAGCTATACAGCTATAGGGTATGCAGTGAGTCCAACGGCAGACGAATTTTAAGAAAAACCCCACTAAGAATTTAAAAACACATAGAGCTGGGCCACAGTAACAAGGTACGGCATGTTCCCATTAGAAAGGAGAGGGGCTGCTATACAGTTATAGGGTATGCAGTGAGTCCAACGGCGGACGAATTTTAAGAAAAAACCCCGCTAAGAATTTAAAAACACATAGAGCTGGGCCACAGTAACAAGGTACGGCATGTTCCCATTAGAAAGGAGAGGGGCTGCTATACAGTTATAGGGTATGCAGTGAGTCCAACGGCGGACAAATTTTAAGAAAAACCCCGCTAAGAATTTAAAACCACATAGAGTAGGGCCACATTAACGACAAATTCCATTTAGAAAGGAGAGGGTCTGCTATGCAGTTATAGGTTATGCAGTGAGTCCAACAGATGACCAATTTTAGGAAAAACCCCACTGAGAATTTTAAGACACACAGAGCAGGGCCACAGTAACAAGTACAACATGCTCCCATTAGAAAGGAGAGGGTATGCAGTGAATCCAACGGCTGACCAGTTTTAGGAAAAACCCCACTAAGAATTTAAAGACACATAGAGCAGGGCCACAGTAACAAGGCACGACATATTCCCTTTAGAAAGGAGAGGGTCTGCTATACAGTTATAGGGTATGCAGTGAGTCCAACGGCTGACCAAATTTAGGAAAAACCCCACTAAGAATTTAAAGACACATAGAGCAGGGCCACAGTAACCACAAATTCCATTTAGAAAGGAGAGAGTCTGCTATACAGTTATACTGTATGCAGTGAGTCCAACGTCTGACCAATTTTAGGAAAAACCCCAGTAAGAAATTAAAGACACATAGAGCAGGGCTACAGTAACAAGCTACGACATGTTCCCATTAGAAAGGAGAGAGTCTGCTATACAGTTATACGGTATGCAGTGAGTCCAACGGCTGACTTATTTTAGGAAAACCCCACTAAGAATTTAAAGACACATAGAGCAGGGCCACAGTAACCACAAATTCCATTTAGAAAGGAGAGAGTCTGCTATACAGTTATATGGTATGCAGTGAGTCCAACGGCTTACCAATTTTAGAAAAAACCCCACTAAGAATTTAAAGACACATAGAGCAGGGCCACAGTAACCACAAATTCCATTTAGAAAGGAGAGAGTCTGCTATACAGTTATAGGGTATGCAGTGAGTCCAACGGCTGACCAAATTTAGGAAAAACCCCACTAAGAAATTAAAGACACATAGAGCAGGGCCACAGTAACGAGGTACGACATGTTCCCAATAGAAAGGAGAGAGTCTGCTATACAGTTATAAGGTATGCAGTGAGTCCAACGGCTGACCAATTTTAGGAAAAACCCCAGAAAGAAATTAGAAAGACATAGAGCAGGGCCACAGTAACCACAAATTCCATTTAGAAAGGAAAGTGTCTGCTATACAGTTATAGGGTATGCAGTGAGTCCAACGGCTGACTAATTTTAGGAAAAATCCCACTAAGAATTTAAAGACACATAGAGCAGGGCCACAGTAACGACAAATTCCATTTAGAAAGGAAAGAGTCTGCTATCCAGTTAGAGGGTATGCAGTGAGTCCAACGGCTGACCAATTTTAGGAAAAACCCCAGTTTGAAATTAAAGACACACAGAGCAGGGCCACAGTAACAAGGTACGACATGTTCCCATTAGAAAGGAGAGGGTCTACTATACAGTTATAGGGTATGCAGTGAGACCATCGGCTGACCAATTTTAGGAAAAACCCCACTAAGAATTTAAAGACACATAGAGCAGGGCCACATTAACAACAAATTCCATTTAGAAAGGAGAGAATCTGCTATACAGTTATAGGGTATGCAGTGAGTCCAATGGCTGACAAATTTTAGGAAAAACCCCACTAAGAATTTTAAGACACATAGAGCAGGGACACAGTAATGACAAATTCCATTTAGACAGAAGAGTCTGCTATACAGTTATAGGGTATGCAGTGAGTAGAGATGAGCGTTGTTCTACTCGAACTGTTCGCCAATCTCAAATTCGAGCTGTTTTGGGCGGTGTTCGAGCCTTTCGGCGAACACGAACAATTTGAGAAAAATTCGGCTGTTCGAGGTTATGTTCGATAACTGTTCGTGCACCAAAATCATAACTGGATTTTTTCTCAGTAATGATGAAAATTAATGTTAATACGCAGTTTGAGTGTACAGCGGGGTGAGGGGAGGGGCAGGGGATGGATCTCTGCAGGAACAATGAAGATCTCCATTTTTTTTTCTCTTTCCCGCATTTGCAGTGGGGAGGTGCAATCTGTCAGCCTATCAGCAGCGCACACACGGAGCGAAGTGCTTTTTTTCACACAAGCAAGGGCATGTGTCATTGGCAGTGTATGTCACATGTCCTTGCCCTATAAGACCAAGCCATTTTCCCCGTCGCCACCATTTTCTCACTGCTGCAGCTGCGTGTTAGACGGCACCGCTGTTGCTGTGTGCGCTATACCTTGTTAATTTCAAGCCAATTTTCGCACAAATATACAGATAGCTTGGGAGTAGGGAATAGTTGTGATTGCAGTCCTTTTAAGGACTAGGTTACAGCATTTCCTACGACTTTTATCAGGGAGGTCTGTGCTCTTAAATAGATAGGTTGTGGGAGTAAAGACTAATTGTAATTGGAGTCCTTTTCAGGACTAGGTTACATCAGTTCCTATCAGTTTTTGCCAGGCAGGTCTGTGCCAGTGCTGTGCAAGTTTTTTTCACAGCATTTGGCTGAATCTAGCAAAGCTAATCCTTTTTGGCCTATTGCAGAGTGTGTTAGTCAGTGGAGTAGCCTATCTGTGTTGCAAGATATACCACCTGTGTATAGAATACCAATTTTTTTACTGCACCTAGTGAAGTAAAATCTTTTGGGCATAGCATCATTCTATTAGTCCATCTATACTGACCTCCATCAGGTTGCAAATTAAAACTAATTTTTATCTGCATCTACAGTACCTCTGAAAAAATATTTGGGCTTCTACCTGTGTGTGGGACTTGTTGTATTAGTCCATCTATACTGACCTCCATCAGGTTGCAAACTGAATATATTTTTTTCCTGCATCTACCTCTGAAAAAATATTGGGCTTCTAGCTGTGTGTGGGTCTTGTTCTATTAATCCATCTATACTGACCTCCATCAGGTTGCAAACTGAATATAATTTTTTTCTGCATCTAGCTCTGAAAAAATATTTGGCCTTCTAGTAGTGTGTCGGACTTTCTCTATTAGTCCATCTATACTGACCTCCATCAGGTTGCAAACTGAATATAATTTTTTTCTGCATCTAGCTCTGAAAAAATATTTGGCCTTCTAGTAGTGTGTCGGACTTTCTCTATTAGTCCATCTATACTGACTTCCATCAGGTTGCAAATTAAAACTAATTTTTATCTGCATCTACAGTACCTCTGAAAAAATATTTGGGCTTCTAGCTGTGTGTGGGACTTGTTGTATTAGTCCATCTATACTGACCTCCATCAGGTTGCAAACTGAATATATTTTTTTCTGCATCTACCTCTGAAAAAATATTGGGCTTCTAGCTGTGTGTGGGACTTGTTGTATTAGTCCATCTATACTGACCTCCATCAGGTTGCAAACTGAATATATTTTTTTCTGCATCTACCTCTGAAAAAATATTGGGCTTCTAGCTGTGTGTGGGTCTTGTTCTATTAATCCATCTATACTGACCTCCATCAGGTTGCAAACTGAATATAATTTTTTTCTGCATCTAGCTCTGAAAAATATTTGGCCTTCTAGTAGTCTGTCGGACTTTCTCTATTAGTCCATCTATACTGACCTCCATCAGGTTGCAAATTAAAACTAATTTTTATCTGCATCTACAGTACCTCTGAAAAAATATTTGGGCTTCTAGCTGTGTGTGGGACTTGTTGTATTAGTCGATCTATACTGACCTCCATCAGGTTGCAAACTGAATATATTTTTTTCTGCATCTACCTCTGAAAAAATATTGGGCTTCTAGCTGTGTGTGGGACTTGTTGTATTAGTCCATCTATACTGACCTCCATCAGGTTGCAAACTGAATATATTTTTTTCTGCATCTACCTCTGAAAAAATATTGGGCTTCTATCTGTGTGTGGGTCTTGTTCTATTAATCCATCTATACTGACCTCCATCAGGTTGCAAACTGAATATAATTTTTTCTGCATCTAGCTCTGAAAAAATATTTGGCCTTCTAGTAGTGTGTCGGACTTTCTCTATTAGTCCATCTATACTGACCTCCATCAGGTTGCAAATTAAAACTAATTATTATCTGCATCTACAGTACCTCTGAAAAAATATTTGGGCTTCTAGCTGTGTGTGGGACTTGTTGTATTAGTCCATCTATACTGACCTCCATCAGGTTGCAAACTGAATATATTTTTTTCTGCATCTACCTCTGAAAAAATATTGGGCTTCTAGCTGTGTGTGGGACTTGTTGTATTAGTCCATCTATACTGACCTCCATCAGGTTGCAAACTGAATATATTTTTTTCTGCATCTACCTCTGAAAAAATATTGGGCTTCTAGCTGTGTGTGGGTCTTGTTCTATTAATCCATCTATACTGACCTCCATCAGGTTGCAAATTCAAAATAATTTTTTTCTGCATCTAACCCAGCCAATAGTTTTGGCCTAATACCACAGTTTGGCCACTCAACTCTGCTCGGTTACCATCCATTGTTTTTTTGTGCAAACAACTCCAGAGTTGTGAATTAGTTAACCACCAAAATGAGTGGAAAAAGGCCTGCTGCTGGTGGAAAGGGGAATAGGCGTGTTGGGAAGGGGAAAAAAGGTTGTGTCCGTGGGGTAGGTGTTAAAGCAACAGTAACATCTGCAGAAGAAAGACCATCTTCCAGCCAAACTAAAATGTCTACTTCTTTTAGCGGAAAATGTGATAAGATCCCTTTCTTACGGCCACGCCAATCGCTACAAATTCCAGATGAGGCACAAAAACAGCAGGTGCTTCAACGGATATCAAGTGCTCCTTTAAGTGGGCTCTCCTCCACATCAACTTCAACATCACAAATACTCCAGTCCTCAAAGGTGTCACCCAAATCGCACTTGCTTCCTCACAGCTCCCAAATCTCCAGCTGCCCGTCTGAGTATGAGGTAGAACAGATGGTTGAGTCTGCAGAGCTGTTTACTCATACTATAGCCTGGGAATCAGAGGTCGACTCCAGCGCTTCTGTGAATCCAGACGAGGAAATGATCTGCACTGATGCCCAGAATCTTTATGAGTTGGATCCAGGACCAGACGCAGAAGGTTCTGACCATAATGTAGACCCTCATTCCCAAACTGTAACTCCTGTTGGTGGAGACAATGAGGAAGACGATGATAAGACTCAAATACCTGATTGGAGCGACAACTTTAGTTTTTTGTCAGGGCAGGAACAGGTTGGCTCTGAGGACGACGGGTGTGATAACGCACAGGGTGATGATGATGAGGTCGGAGATCCCACTTACTGTCAACCCACAGTCAGCCAAGAGATGAGGTCAGCAGAGGAGGTGGAGGAAGATGCTAGTGACGACGAGGTCAGGTTGCGCCTTCCTGGACAGAGACGTAGTACTGGAAGCACGTCAACAACTGCATCCTCAAACACAACTCTGCCTCTCACCACAAGTCGTGGTGGCTCTTCAGGTCGCATGGGTGCTAAGCCTTGCATAGCCTGGGCATTTTTTCAGATCGATAAAGATGACCCAACTCGTGTTATCTGTAACATTTGTCAGCAAAAGCTAAGTAGAGGCCAAAAAATACATAGTTTGAGTACTTCATGCATGAACCGGCACATGGACATGAAGCATAAGTTGCAGTGGGAAGCTCAGTGTGCTACAATGCGGCCTAGCCGGCCGGGCCAATCACCGTCTGCCATATCTTGTGCATCCGCGGCCTCTTCATCCTCTGTGACTGGGGGGACAGCAGTCACACCTGTTTTGGGGCGCAGACCTGCCACCTCTTTACCCGCAACAGCCAGCGTGATTGGCAGGTCATCATTTTCTTTGGAGGTGGTAACACCAGCTGGTGTTGAGCGCTGTCCGACATCGATAGCACCACCTTTGGATCAAGGCAACCTAACATGTCCGCCTGCATCTTCCTCACAGACCGGCAGTTTGCCGGGGACACCCTTATCAACCCCGTCTAAGCACAATAGCCAGCCCTCGGTCCCTCAGATGTGGACAAGTAAAAGACCATTTCCTCCTAGCCATGAGAAAGCTAAGAGGTTGAATTTCACCATCTGCAAGCTCTTGGCTACAGAAATGCTGCCTTTCCGCCTGGTGGACACAGAGGATTTTCGAGACCTTATGTCCGTCGCAGTGCCCCAGTACCAGATGCCCAGTTGGCACTACTTCTCAAAGAAAGGTGTGCCTGCGCTCCACCAGCATGTCGCACATAACATCACCGCTTCTTTGAGAAACTCTGTGTGTGACAGGGTGCATTTCACCACAGACACTTGGACGAGTAGGCATGGACAGGGGCGTTACATGTCGCTGACTGGGCACTGGGTAACTATGGTGAAAAGCAGGACAAGGGGCTGCTGTCCAAGTCTTGCCGTCCCCACGAGTTGTGCGTCAATCCTCTTTATGTCAAAGTTCCTCCACTGCTTCTGCCTCCTCAACCTCCTCTCGGTCTTCCACCTGCACCCAAAGCCTGTCTGGTCATGCCACAAGCTTTCTAACTGCGCAGAAGGGATCCTGCACACCTCCTTACTATGCTGGCAGTAGGGCTCAACGTCATCAGGCGGTTTTTACATTGAAATGTCTGGGAAATGTGAGTCACACAGCTGAGGAGTTGTGGTCAGCTCTGGAGAACCAATTTCATGAATGGTTGTCTCCACTGGACCTGAAACCAGGGAAGGCCGTGTGCGACAATGCTGCAAACCTGGGTGCGGCCCTTCGCCGGGGCAATGTCACACACGTGCCTTGTATGGCTCACGTGTTGAACCTGGTTGTCCAGCAATTTTTAGCCCACTATCCCAGACTAGATGGCCTTCTGCAGAGGGCACGGTCGCTGTGTGCTCACTTCCGCCGTTCGCATCCCGCAGCTCAGCGACTTACATCTCTACAGAAGTCGTTGGGCCTGCCACTTCACCGGCTAAAATGCGATGTGCCTACCCGGTGGAATTCAACTCTGCACATGTTGCAGCGACTGTGGCAGCACCGACAAGCCCTGGTGCAATACGTTCTGACGTATAGCCTGGGCCAACGAGATTCAGAGGTGGGGCAAATCACGCTGGAGGAGTGGTCTCAGATCAGGGACCTATGCACCCTTCTGCACAGTTTTGAAATGGCGACGAAGATGTTTAGTGCTGACGATGCCATTATCAGCATGACTATTCCGGTGATTTACATGCTGGAGCACATGTTAAACAGAATTCGGAGTCAGGTGGTGGCACAAGAGGAGGTGGAGAAAGTAGAGGAGGAGGAGTTGTATGCGGAAGGGCTAACATCTGCAAGGTCCAGACGGTCGGCAGCACCAAGGCGGCAGGCATGTGAGGGTGGGGGAGATGGTTTTACCAGGGCGCATGGTAGCAGCCAAACTAGTGAGGAAGGTGCAGGAGCCCAGGAAGAAGTGGAGGACGAACTGATGGAAGACTCATCAGATGAGGGAGACCTTGATCACATTTCTGTTGTGCGAGGTTGGGGGGAGAGGACAGAGGAAGGAAGCATGATTGTTACCTCGCCACCAACACAACAGGGACTTGGTGCTCCTGGATGCGCAACACACATGAGTGCCTTCTTGCTGCACTACCTGCAACATGACCCTCGAATTGTGAGAATTAGAAATAATCCTGACTACTGGGTTGCCACACTGTTAGATCCCCGGTACAAAAGTAAATTTGCAGAAATTATTCCTGCCATAGAAAGGGATGCACGCATGCAGGAGTATCAGCAGAGACTGTTGCAGAATAAACATGTGCTTTTCCACAAAATACCAGTGGTGCACGTAGTGAATCTCACAGTTCCAACGTGCCAACCGTGGGACCGTCAAGTGTTCAGCACTCAAACCGTAACAGAACCACAGTATCTGCTGGTAACATCAATTTTGCGGAATCATTTCACCACTTTTTTAGCCCATCCTTTGCAAGGCCACAGGAGACAAGAAGTCTGACACATAGTCAACGCCTAGAGACGATGGTACAGGAGTATCTCCAAGTAAACATTGAAGCCACGACTAGTGTTGAGCCACCCCCGTAGTGTTCGAGTTCGGTTCGGTTCGTCGAACACCCGTGTGTTCGCCGAACTGTTCGTCGAACTGTTCGTCGAACACCTTCGAACACCGTTAAAACCAATGGCAGGCAAACAAAAACACATAGAAACACATAGAAAACACCTTCAAAGGTGTCCAAAAGCTGACAAACTGCTCAGAAGACATAACTAACACATGGAAAAGTGACAAGTACATATAGTCATGCGAAAATAAAAGAGGTGGAGGAGTAAAAGGAGGGGGAGACACAGATATAGGCATGTCATGCCCTTCTAAAATCCAAAAAGTGAGAAGCCGACACGGCCAGTCCGCTCCTGCCCGTGCCACCTCCGTGTCGCCGGGTTTGTGCCAGAGCCGCGGTGAACTCTGACGGCCAGCCCCCCTCTCCCAATACTGGTGCCTGTCCGCTGGTGGGTCGAGCGAGCCCCCCTGTGGTGGAGGCAGCTCTAAGCTTTTTAATTTAAATTGTCTCTCTAATTTGAATGAATACACTTTAAATCAATTTACAAGGATCTATTGGAGGGCAAGTCTCATGCCAGCAGCCGCGGTAATTCCAGCTCCAGTAGCGTCCACTAAAGCTGCTGCAGTTAAAAAGCTTTTATAAGGATCGAGCTCGGCTGTCCACCGCAAGGCATCCTACTGCCAGTCCCAGCCCCTAGGCCTTGGGGTGCCTCCTGATGCTCTTCACTAAGTATCCCATGGTCCCGAAGCATTTCCTTTGAAAAAATTAAGTGTCTAAACTACAGGTGGTGCAGCTTGCTTAACAGCCGGGATAATCCGCTCACTAGCAGACACTGCTACTAGGCACAAAGTATTTCCTGGGCTAGATGCAGTTAAAAATTTGTAATTAGATACTCTCGTTGGATGCTGAGAAAGCATTCCATAGAGTCTCCTGGCACGCCATATATGATTCTCTTAAAAAGCTTGGGGTAGGGGTCTAGGGGACCCTTTTATAGCCAAAATCACGGCCCTGTATCGCAATACGTCACCTAGGCTGAAGATAAATGGAACTGTAGCACCCTGAGGGCTCGGTTGCTACAGACGTATTGCACCTCACCCAGAGGTGTGATATCTCACTCTCAGGTAAGGATGGAGTGTGGATCAGGACCCGACACCTGCATGCATTACACCACATTGCCGTGGGGCAGGGCGACCAATATGCCCCTGAGATGGGCACGACAGTCCCTGTCCCTGGCTGGAGTGGGGGGAGGGAACACTGAGGAAGGGGAACCCTGTAGTGCAGGAGCAGGGAAGAAGCAGTTCCTGGGTGCATTGAGAAGGGAGTATAAAAGGTGGGCACCATCTTAGTTCAGTGCAGAGAAGTCTGAGCAGAAGTGGCAGGGAGCAGGGGCTCTGCATGAGCTCTGCTCCGGAGGCGGGCCTAGTAACAGAGACCCAGGCCTGGAAGAGGGAGAAGGAAGGAAGAGGAGCGGAGAAGGCTCCAGGAACGAGGAATGAAGGGATCCCAGGGGTGCGGACGGGTGAGTCGCCACCGCACGCCCGAATCCACCTGCGTGGAGGGGTCAGGCCAAAGGGGGAGACCGGTCCCCGAACTAGTGGAGGCAGGAAACGACCCTCAGCTAGAAACCGGAGGCTCTGACATTTTATGTGGCGCAGCCCCTCGCTACACCCGCTAGGAAGGCACCACATAGGGTCAGGGAAACTAGCGCCAAGTTTACCAAGAGGAGGCCCGAGGCAGCCGGACAGAAGTGTTGGTAAGAAAGGCCAGACAAAGGACACACAAAGGGGGTCCTATGAAGTGCTCCAAAGTTATCTGGGAGTTGTCTGAGCCCCTCACCTGGTGAGCACAGTACGACGTGGGCAGCCGTTACCTGCAGACGTGGTCTGGATAATAAGAACTGTGAGTAAAGGCCCTGAACTGCATCACTGACTCCGTGTCGTTACTGCTGCTGCCCTGCACCATCACCCCCATCCTCCGCATACACTGCCCTGAGGCTATACTCCTCCCGTGGGGAGTTATGCTACGCTCTGCTGCACCCACAACACCAGCCTCAGTGGTCTGCCCTGTAGCGGCGGTTCACTCTGACCGCAATCCACGGGTGGCGTAGTCGGACATTTAAACATGAAAACCACATAAATAGTTCCGCCACTGGTTTGACCGCCCTGAGCCACGGAACTGGGTCGCCGCCACGAAGACTACAACCACCAGCATCCACCAAAAAGGGTCCGGCTCCGGGTGTCCCAAGGCCCAGGGGGTGCGTCAGAACATTTTCATCACCTTTCACAATCACCAATGGGACAAGGCAGTGATGTCCTCTGTCCCCTCTCTTATACATCCTAGTGACGGAGCACCTGCTCTCATCAATTCGCCATAACCCAAATATTAGGTGAATTGAGGTGGGAGGCACCGAGTACAAGTGCTCTCTATTTGCTGATGATGTCCTAGTATATATCACTCAATCACATATATCCATCCATGCTGTTATGGCTGAAATAGATCACTTTGTTACATGGTAAAATTTTAAAATCAATGCAGCGAAGTCTGAGGCCCTCGATGTCTCCCTCCCCAAATCCATATAGGATTCCATCCAGTCCAACTTTCCCTTTGCCTGGCCCTCACAGGGTATCAAATACTTAGGAATTCCTATTCATAGAGACCTCTCCCATCTATGTTATCTTAATTTTGGGCCCTTTATTGAACAACTCCATACAGACCACGGTTGGCAAGTTAGAACTGTAAGATTCACTACGTGAACCACTGGTGTTTTGTGGAAAAGCACATGTACACTGCGTTCCAAATTATTATACAAAAAGTGTTTAGGAGTGATAAGGGAAGAATTTGTTTGTTTGTCAGTTAAACTCATTGATGGTGATGTGTGTCAGGGCTCTTTATATCACTGTAAGCAATTACAGACACCTGTGCTAATTAGTTTGGCAGGTGTGTCCAATTAAAGGCAAGACTACTTAAGAAGGCTCTCTCACATTATTAAGCAGCCTACATTTTCTGCCAAAATGGGAAAGAAAAAGGATGTGTCGGCTGCTGAGAAGCAACAAATTGTGGAGTGTTTAGGTCAAGGCATGACTACAATCAACATTGTGCGATGATCAGGATGAAGTGTCTTGGCAATCAAGAAGTATGTAGCTGATTCACAGTACACACGTGTGCGTGCTGATAAGGGCAAATTGAGGACTCTTTCCTACAGGCAATTACGTCAGGTTGAAAGAGCAGCGGCAAAAAAGCCTTGTCATAGCAGCAGACAAGTTTTTGAAGCTGCTTGTGCCTCCAACGTCCCCCGAACAACAAGATGCAGGGTCCTTCAGAGGTTTGCAGCTGTGCATGCGCCATCCTGTCGACCTCCTCTATCCACTTCACACAAGCAGAAACGGCTCCAGTGGGCCAAACATTACATGAAGACTGATTTCAAAACTGTTTTGTTCACGGATGAGTGCCGTGCAGCGCTCGATGGTCCAGATGGATGGAGTGGAGGATGGCTGGTTGATGGACACCCCACGCAAACACGGCTACAGCACCAACAAGGAGGAGGTGGAGTAATGTTTTGGGCTGGAATCATGGGGAGAGAGATTGTCGGCCCCTTTAGGATCCCTGAAGGCGCTAAAGATGAACTCCATAATGTATGTGGATTTTCTCAAACAGCACTTCCTGCCATGGTTCAAGAAGAAGAACCGTGTATTTCACAGCAAGATCATTTTTCTGCATGATAATGCACCATCTCATGCTGCACATAAAACATCGGCATCTCTGGCTGATATGGGCATAAAAGGGGACAAACTTATGGTGTGACCCCCATGCTCCCCTGACCTCTACCCCATTCAGAATCTTTGGAGCATCATTAAAAGGAGTGTCTATGATGGCGGGAGGCAGTTCACATCTAAGCAACAGCTCTGGGAGGGTATTCTGTCCTCATGCAAAACAATTGAAGCAGAAACCATCCAAAACCTGACAAATTCAATGGACGAGAGAGTTCAGAAGCTCCTTTCGAACAAGGGGTCCTATGTGAAAATGTAACATCACCTAGAATAAAGTTTTGAGTTGAAAACTGTTTGATTTCAGTTTCTAACAACCTGCTAATGCTTATAATTTCAAAAATGACCATTTTTTTGGTCTTTATTAAAATGAAAAGGTTGATCGAAAAGTTTGGGGGATCTAAGAGTGTGGCACCCCAGTAGTCATGATTACTTCGAATTCTGACAATATGAGGGTCATGCTGCAGGTAGTGCAGCAAGAAGGCACTTATGTGCCTTGCGCATTTCGGAGCCCCAAAATTATTTTCCGGGCTAGATGCAGCTAAAAATTATTTTTAATTTTAAATCTGGTGAAGCTTTAGTATAGATGGCCTAATAGGATCAGTGCTGCACACTGCTACAAAGCCCAAATTATTTTCCAGTCAAGATACAGATAAACATGATTAGTAATTTGAAAGCTTAAAACGGTTGGTAGGGTGATTTTAACCAATCATCAAGCTTTTACTCTCCCCAGGATGACACAGGGGTAGAAAAGTTGTTTCGGATCCATGATTTGTTCATCTTTATGAACGTGAGTCTGTCTACATTAACAGTGGAGAGCCGCGTGCGCTTATCTGTCAGCACACCACCAGCAGCGCTGAACACACGTTCAGACAGAACGCTGGCTGCGGGGCATGACAAGATCTCCAAGGCGTAAGTGGCTAGCTCCGGCCATTTATCCAGATTGGAAGCCCAAAAAGAGCAAGGGTCCAGTGACACAGTCGTGGCTTCAATGTTTACTTGGAGATACTCCTGTACCATCGTCTCTAGGCGTTGACTATGTGTCAGACTTCTTGTCTCCTGTGGCCTTGCAAAGGATGGGCTAAAAAAGTGGTGAAATGATTCCGCAAAATTGATGTTACCAGCAGATACTGTGGTTCTGTTACGGTTTGAGTGCTGAACACTTGACGGTCCCACGGTTGGCAAGTTGGAACTGTGAGATTTACTACGTGCACCACTGGTATTTTGTGGAAAAGCACATGTAAGATTCTGCAACAGTCTCTGCTGATACTCCTGCATGCGTGCATCCCTTTCTATGGCAGGAATAATTTCGGCAAATTTACTTTTGTACCGGGGATCTAACAGTGTGGCAACCCAGTAGTCAGGATTATTTCTAATTCTCACAATTCGAGGGTCATGTTGCAGGTAGTGCAGCAAGAAGGCACTCATGTGTGTTGCGCATCCAGGAGCACCAAGTCCCTGTTGTGTTGGTGGCGAGGTAACAATCATGCTTCCTTCCTCTGTCCTCTCCCCCCAACCTCGCACAACAGAAATGTGATCAAGGTCTCCCTCATCTGATGAGTCTTCCATCAGTTCGTCCTCCACTTCTTCCTGGGCTCCTGCACCTTCCTCACTAGTTTGGCTGCTACCATGCGCCCTGGTAAAACCATCTCCCCCACCCTCACATGCCTGCCGCCTTGGTGCTGCCGACCGTCTGGACCTGCAGATGTTAGCCCTTCCGCATACAACTCCTCCTCCTCTACTTCCTCCACCTCCTCTTGTGCCACCACCTGACTCCGAATTCTGTTTAACATGTGCTCCAGCATGTAAATCACCGGAATAGTCATGCTGATAATGGCATCGTCAGCACTAAACATCTTCGTCGCCATTTCAAAACTGTGCAGAAGGGTGCATAGGTCCCTGATCTGAGACCACTCCTCCAGCGTGATTTGCCCCACCTCTGAATCTCGTTGGCCCAGGCTATACGTCAGAACGTATTGCACCAGGGCTTGTCGGTGCTGCCACAGTCGCTGCAACATGTGCAGAGTTGAATTCCACCGGGTAGGCACATCGCATTTTAGCCGGTGAAGTGGCAGGCCCAACGACTTCTGTCGAGATGTAAGTCGCTGAGCTGCGGGATGCGAACGGCGGAAGTGAGCACACAGCGACCGTGCCCTCTGCAGAAGGCCATCTAGTCTGGGATAGTGGGCTAAAAATTGCTGGACAACCAGGTTCAACACGTGAGCCATACAAGGCACGTGTGTGACATTGCCCCGGCGAAGGGCCGCACCCAGGTTTGCAGCATTGTCGCACACGGCCTTCCCTGGTTTCAGGTCCAGTGGAGACAACCATTCATGAAATTGGTTCTCCAGAGCTGACCACAACTCCTCAGCTGTGTGACTCACATTTCCCAGACATTTCAATGTAAAAACCGCCTGATGACGTTGAGCCCTACTGCCAGCATAGTAAGGAGGTGTGCAGGATCCCTTCTGCGCAGTTAGAAAGCTTGTGGCATGACCAGACAGGCTTTGGGTGCAGGTGGAAGACCGAGAGGAGGTTGAGGAGGCAGAAGCAGTGGAGGAACTTTGACATAAAGAGGATTGACGCACAACTCGTGGGGACGGCAAGACTTGGACAGCAGCCCCTTGTCCTGCTGTCACCATAGTTACCCAGTGCCCAGTCAGCGACATGTAACGCCCCTGTCCATGCCTACTCGTCCAAGTGTCTGTGGTGAAATGCACCCTGTCACACACAGAGTTTCTCAAAGAAGCGGTGATGTTGTGTGCGACATGCTGGTGGAGCGCAGGCACACCTTTCTTTGAGAAGTAGTGCCGACTGGGCATCTGGTACTGGGGCACTGCGACGGACATAAGGTCTCGAAAATCCTCTGTGTCCACCAGGCGGAAAGGCAGCATTTCTGTAGCCAAGAGCTTGCAGATGGTGAAATTCAACCTCTTAGCTTTCTCATGGCTAGGAGGAAATGGTCTTTTACTTGTCCACATCTGAGGGACCGAGGGCTGGCTATTGTGCTTAGACGGGGTTGATAAGGGTGTCCCCGGCAAACTGCCGGTCTGTGAGGAAGATGCAGGCGGACATGTTAGGTTGCCTTGATCCAAAGGTGGTGCTATCGATGTCGGACAGCGCTCAACACCAGCTGGTGTTACCACCTCCAAAGAAAATGATGACCTGCCAATCACGCTGGCTGTTGCGGGTAAAGAGGTGGCAGGTCTGCGCCCCAAAACAGGTGTGACTGCTGTCCCCCCAGTCACAGAGGATGAAGAGGCCGCGGATGCACAAGATATGGCAGACGGTGATTGGCCCGGCCGGCTAGGCCGCATTGTAGCACACTGAGCTTCCCACTGCAACTTATGCTTCATGTCCATGTGGCGGTTCATGCATGAAGTACTCAAACTATGTATTTTTTGGCCTCTACTTATCTTTTGCTGACAAATGTTACAGATAACACGAGTTGGGTCATCTTTATCGATCTGAAAAAATGCCCAGGATATGCAAGGCTTAGCACCCATGCGACCTGAAGAGCCACCACGACTTGTGGTGAGAGGCAGAGTTGTGTTTGAGGATGCAGTTGTTGACGTGCTTCCAGTACTACGTCTCTGTACAGGAAGGCGCAACCTGACCTCGTCGTCACTAGCATCTTCCTCCACCTCCTCTGCTGACCTCATCTCTTGGCTGACTGTGGGTTGACAGTAAGTGGGATCTCCGACCTCATCATCATCACCCTGTGCGTTATCACACCCGTCGTCCTCAGAGCCAACCTGTTCCTGCCCTGACAAAAAACTAAAGTTGTCGCTCCAATCAGGTATTTGAGTCTTATCATCGTCTTCCTCATTGTCTCCACCAACAGGAGTTACAGTTTGGGAATGAGGGTCTACATTATGGTCAGAACTTTCTGCGTCTGGTCCTGGATCCGACTCATAAAGATTCTGGGCATCAGTGCAGATCATTTCCTCGTCTGGATTCACAGAAGCGCTGGAGTCGACCTCTGATTCCCAGGCTATAGTATGAGTAAACAGCTCTGCAGACTCAACCATCTGTTCTACCTCATACTCAGACGGGCAGCTGGAGATTTGGGAGCTGTGAGGAAGCAAGTGCGATTTGGGTGACACCTTTGAGGACTGGAGTATTTGTGATGTTGAAGTTGATGTGGAGGAGAGCCCACTTAAAGGAGCACTTGATATCCGTTGAAGCACCTGCTGTTTTTGTGCCTCATCTGGAATTTGTAGCGATTGGCGTGGCCGTAAGAAAGGGATCTTATCACATTGTCCGCTAAAAGAAGTAGACATTTTAGTTTGGCTGGAAGATGGTCTTTCTTCTGCAGATGTTACTGTTGCTTTAACACCTACCCCACGGACACAACCTTTTTTCCCCTTCCCAACACGCCTATTCCCCTTTCCACCAGCAGCAGGCCTTTTTCCACTCATTTTGGTGGTTAACTAATTCACAACTCTGGAGTTGTTTGCACAAAAAAACAATGGATGGTAACCGAGCAGAGCTGAGTGGCCGAACTGTGGTATTAGGCCAAAACTATTGGCTGGGTTAGATGCAGAAAAAAATTATTTTGAATTTGCAACCTGATGGAGGTCAGTATAGATGGACTAATACAAATAGTCCCACACACTGCTAGAAGCCCAAATATTTTTTCAGAGGTACTGTAGATGCAGATAAAAATTATTTTTAATTTGCAACCTGATGGAGGTCAGTATAGATGGACTAATAGACCAAGTCCCACACACTGCTAGAAGCCCAAATATTTTTTCAGAGCTAGATGCAGAAAAAAATTATTTTTAATTTGCAACCTGATGGAGGTCAGTATAGATGGACTAATAGACCAAGTCCCACACACCGCTAGAAGCCCAACTATTTTTTCAGAGCTAGATGCAGAAAAAAATTATATTCAATTTTCAACCTGCTGGAGGTCAGTATAGAAGGACTAATAGAACAAGTCCCACACACTGCTAGAAGCCCAAATATTTTTTCAGAGCTAAATGAAGAAAAAAATTATTTTTAATTTGCAACCTGATGGAGGTCAGTATAGATGGACTAATAGACCAAGTCCCACACACTGCTAGAAGCCCAAATATTTTTTCAGAGCTAGATGCAGAAAAAAATTATTTTTAATTTGCAACCTGATGGAGGTCAGTATAGATGGACTAATAGACCAAGTCCCACACACCGCTAGAAGCCCAAATATTTTTTCAGAGCTAGATGCAGAAAAAAATTATTTTTAATTTGCAACCTGATGGAGGTCAGTATAGATGGACTAATAGACCAAGTCCCACACACTGCTAGAAGCCCAAATATTTTTTCAGAGCTAGATGGAGAAAAAAATTATTTTTAATTTGCAACCTGATGGAGGTCAGTATAGATGGACTAATAGACCAAGTCCCACACACCGCTAGAAGCCCAAATATTTTTTCAGAGCTAGATGGAGAAAAAAAATATTTTTAATTTGCAATCTGATGGAGGTCAGTATAGATGGACTAATAGACCAAGTCCCACACACTGCTAGAAGCCCAAATATTTTTTCAGAGCTAGATGCAGAAAAAAATTATTTTTAATTTGCAACCTGATGGAGGTCAGTATAGATGGACTAATAGACCAAGTCCCACACACCGCTAGAAGCCCAACTATTTTTTCAGAGCCAGATGCAGAAAAAAATTATATTCAATTTGCAACCTGCTGGAGGTCAGTATAGAAGGACTAATAGAACAAGTCCCACACACTGCTAGAAGCCCAAATATTTTTTCAGAGCTAAATGAAGAAAAAAATTATTTTTAATTTGCAACCTGATGGAGGTCAGTATAGATGGACTAATAGACCAAGTCCCACACACTGCTAGAAGCCCAAATATTTTTTCAGAGCTAGATGCAGAAAAAAAATATTTTTAATTTGCAACCTGATGGAGGTCAGTATAGATGGACTAATAGACCAAGTCCCACACACTGCTAGAAGCCCAAATATTTTTTCAGAGCTAGATGCATAAAAAAATTATTTTTAATTTGCAACCTGATGGAGGTCAGTATAGATGGACTAATAGACCAAGTCCCACACACTGCTAGAAGCCCAAATATTTTTTCAGAGCTAGATGCAGAAAAAAATTATTTTTAATTTGCAACCTGATGGAGGTCAGTATAGATGGACTAATAGACCAAGTCCCACACACCGCTAGAAGCCCAACTATTTTTTCAGAGCCAGATGCAGAAAAAAATTATATTCAATTTGCAACCTGCTGGAGGTCAGTATAGAAGGACGAATAGAACAAGTCCCACACACTGCTAGAAGCCCAAATATTTTTTAAGAGCTAAATGAAGAAAAAAATTATTTTTAATTTGCAACCTGATGGAGGTCAGTATAGATGGACTAATAGACCAAGTCCCACACACTGCTAGAAGCCCAAATATTTTTTCAGAGCTAGATGCAGAAAAAAATTATTTTTAATTTGCAACCTGATGGAGGTCAGTATAGATGGACTAATAGACCAAGTCCCACACACTGCTAGAAGCCCAAATATTTTTTCAGAGCTAGATGCAGAAAAAAATTATTTTTAATTTGCAACCTGATGGAGGTCAGTATAGATGGACTAATAGACCAAGTCCCACACACTGCTAGAAGCCCAAATATTTTTTCAGAGCTAGATGCAGAAAAAAATTATTTTTAATTTGCAACCTGATGGAGGTCAGTATAGATTGACTAATAGACCAAGTCCCACACACCGCTAGAAGCCCAACTATTTTTTCAGAGCTAGATGCAGAAAAAAATTATATTCAATTTGCAACCTGCTGGAGGTCAGTATAGAAGGACTAATAGAACAAGTACCACACACTGCTAGAAGCCCAAATATTTTTTCAGAGCTAAATGAAGAAAAAAATTATTTTTAATTTGCAACCTGATGGAGGTCAGTATAGATGGACTAATAGACCAAGTCCCACACACTGCTAGAAGCCCAAATATTTTTTCAGAGCTAGATGCAGAAAAAAATTATATTCAGTTTGCAACCTGATGGAGGTCAGTATAGATGGACTAATAGAATTATGCTATGCCCAAAAGATTTTACTTCACTAGGTGCTGTAAAAAAATTGGTATTCTATACACAGGTGTTATATCTTGCAACACAGATAGGCTACTCCACTGACTAACACACTCTGCAATAGGCCAAAAAGGATTAGCTTTGCTAGATTCAGCCAAATGCTGTGAAAAAAACTTGCACAGCACTGGCACAGACCTGCCTGGCAAAAACTGATAGGAACTCATGTAACCTAGTCCTGAAAAGGACTCCAATTACAATTAGTCTTTACTCCCACAACCTATCTATTTAAGAGCACAGACCTCCCTGATAAAAGTCGTAGGAAATGCTGTAACCTAGTCCTTAAAAGGATTGCAATCACAACTATTCCCTACTCCCAAGCTATCTGTATATTTGTGCGAAAATTGGCTTGAAATTAACAAGGTATAGCGCACACAGCAACAGCGGTGCCGTCTAACACGCAGCTGCAGCAGTGAGAAAATGGTGGCGACGGGGAAAATGGCTTGGTCTTATAGGGCAAGGACATGTGACATACACTGCCAATGACACATGCCCTTGCTTGTGTGAAAAAAAGCACTTCGCTCCGTGTGTGCGCTGCTGATAGGCTGACAGATTGCACCTCCCCACTGCAAATGCGGGAAAGAGAAAAAAAAATGGAGATCTTCATTGTTCCTGCAGAGATCCATCCCCTGCCCCTCCCCCCACCCCGCTGTATACTCAAACTGCGTATTAACATTAATTTTCATCATTACTGAGAAAAAATCCAGTTATGATTTTGGTGCACGAACAGTTATCGAACATAACCTCGAACAGCCGAATTTTTCTCAAATTGTTCGTGTTCGCCGAACGGCTCGAACACTGCCCAAAACAGCTCGAATTTGAGATTGGCGAACAGTTCGAGTAGAACAACGCTCATCTCTAGCCACGACTGTGTCACTGGACCCTTGCTCTTTTTGGGCTTCCAATCTGGATAAATGGCCGGAGCTAGCCACTTACGCCTTGGAGATCTTGTCATGCCCCGCAGCCAGCGTTCTGTCTGAACGTGTGTTCAGCGCTGCTGGTGGTGTGCTGACAGATAAGCGCACGCGGCTCTCCACTGATAATGTAGACAGACTCACGTTCATAAAGATGAACAAATCATGGATCCGAAACAACTTTTCTACCCCTGTGTCATCCTGGGGAGAGTAAAAGCTTGATGATTGGTTAAAATCACCCTACCAACCGTTTTAAGCTTTCAAATTACTAATCATGTTTATCTGCATCTTGACTGGAAAATAATTTGGGCTTTGTAGCAGTGTGCAGCACTGATCCTATTAGGCCATCTATACTAAAGCTTCACCAGATTTAAAATTAAAAATAATTTTTAGCTGCATCTAGCCCGGAAAATAATTTTGGGGCTCCGAGATGCGCAAGTTACATAAGTGCCTTCTTGCTGCACTACCTGCAGCATGACCCTCATATTGTCAGAATTCGAAGTAATCATGACTACTGGGTTGCCACACTCTTAGATCCCCCAAACTTTTCGATCAACCTTTTCATTTTAATAAAGACCAAAAAAATGGTCATTTTTGAAATTATAAGCATTAGCAGGTTGTTAGAAACTGAAATCAAACAGTTTTCAACTCAAAACTTTATTCTAGGTGATGTTACATTTTCACATAGGACCCCTTGTTCGAAAGGAGCTTCTGAACTCTCTCGTCCATTGAATTTGTCAGGTTTTGGATGGTTTCTGCTTCAATTGTTTTGCATGAGGACAGAATACCCTCCCAGAGCTGTTGCTTAGATGTGAACTGCCTCCCGCCATCATAGACACTCCTTTTAATGATGCTCCAAAGGTTCTGAATGGGGTAGAGGTCAGGGGAGCATGGGGGTCACACCATAAGTTTGTCCCCTTTTATGCCCATATCAGCCAGAGATGCCGATGTTTTATGTGCAGCATGAGATGGTGCATTATCATGCAGAAAAATGATCTTGCTGTGAAATACACGGTTCTTCTTCTTGAACCATGGCAGGAAGTGCTGTTTGAGAAAATCCACATACATTATGGAGTTCATCTTTAGCGCCTTCAGGGATCCTAAAGGGGCCGACAATCTCTCTCCCCATGATTCCAGCCCAAAACATTGCTCCACCTCCTCCTTGTTGGCGCTGTAGCCGTGTTTGCGTGGGGTGTCCATCAACCAGCCATCCTCCACTCCATCCATCTGGACCATCGAGCGCTGCACGGCACTCATCCGTGAACAAAACAGTTTTGAAATCAGTCTTCATGTAATGTTTGGCCCACTGGAGCCGTTTCTGCTTGTGTGAAGTGGATAGAGGAGGTCGACAGGATGGCGCATGCACAGCTGCAAACCTTTGAAGGACCCTGCATCTTGTTGTTCGGGGGACGTTGGAGGCACAAGCAGCTTCAAAAACTTGTCTGCTGCTATGACAAGGCTTTTTTGCCGCTGCTCTTTCAACCTGACGTAATTGCCTGTAGGAAAGAGTCCTCAATTTGCCCTTATCAGCACGCACACGTGTGTACTGTGAATCAGCTACATACTTCTTGATTGCCAAGACACTTCATCCTGATCATCGCACAATGTTGATTGTAGTCATGCCTTGACCTAAACACTCCACAATTTGTTGCTTCTCAGCAGCCGACACATCCTTTTTCTTTCCCATTTTGGCAGAAAATGTAGGCTGCTTAATAATGTGAGAGAGCCTTCTTAAGTAGTCTTGCCTTTCATTGGACACACCTGCCAAACTAATTAGCACAGGTGTCTGCAATTGCTTACAGTGATATAAAGAGCCCTGACACACATCACCATCAATGAGTTTAACTGACAAACAAACAAATTCTTCCCTTATCACTCCTAAACACTTTTTGCATAATAATTTGGAACGCAGTGTACATGTGCTTGCCACAAAACACCAGTGGTTCACGTAGTGAATCTTACAGTTCTAACTTGCCAACCGTGGTCTGTATGGAGTTGTTCAATAAAGGGCCCAAAATTAAGATAACATAGATGGGAGAGGTCTCTATGAATAGGAATTCCTAAGTATTTGATACCCTGTGAGGGCCAGGCAAAGGGAAAGTTGGACTGGATGGAATCCTATATGGATTTGGGGAGGGAGACATCGAGGGCCTCAGACTTCGCTGCATTGATTTTAAAATTTTACCATGTAACAAAGTGATCTATTTCAGCCATAACAGCATGGATGGATATATGTGATTGAGTGATATATACTAGGACATCATCAGCAAATAGAGAGCACTTGTACTCGGTGCCTCCCACCTCAATCCACCTAATATTGGGGTTATGGCGAATTGATGAGAGCAGGTGCTCCATCACTAGGATGTATAAGAGAGGGGACAGAGGACATCACTGCCTTGTCCCATTGGTGATTGTGAAAGGTGATGAAAATGTTCTGACGCACCCCCTGGGCCTTGGGACACCCGGAGCCGGACCCTTTTTGGTGGATGCTGGTGGTTGTAGTCTTCGTGGCGGCGACCCGGTTCCGTGGCTCAGGGTGGTCAAACCAGTGGCGGAACTATTTATGTGGTTTTGATGTTTAAATGTCCGACTACGCCACCCGTGGATTGCGGTCAGAGTGAACCGCCGCTACAGGGCAGACCGCTGAGGCTGGTGTTGTGGGTGCAGCAGAGCGTAGCATAACTCCCCACGGGAGGAGTATAGCCTCAGGGCAGTGTATGCGGAGGATGGGGGTGATGGTGCAGGGCAGCAGCAGTAACGACACGGAGTCAGTGATGCAGTTCAGGGCCTTTACTCACAGTTCTTATTATCCAGACCACGTCTGCAGGTAACGGCTGCCCACGTCGTACTGTGCTCACCAGGTGAGGGGCTCAGACAACTCCCAGATAACTTTGGAGCACTTCACAGGACCCCCTTTGTGTGTCCTTTGTCTGGCCTTTCTTACCAACACTTCTGTCCGGCTGCCTCGGGCCTCCTCTTGGTAAACTTGGCGCCAGTTTCCCTGACCCTATGTGGTGCCTTCCTAGCGGGTGTAGCGAGGGGCTGTGCCACATAAAATGTCAGAGCCTCCGGTTTCTAGCTGAGGGTCGTTTCCTGCCTCCACTAGTTCGGGGACCGGTCTCCCCCTTTGGCCTGACCCCTCCACGCAGGTGGATTTGGGCGTGCGGTGGCGACTCGCCCGTCCGCACCACTGGGATCCCTTCATTCCTCATTCCTGGAGCCTTCTCCGCTCCTCTTCCTTCCTTCTCCCTCTTCCAGGCCTGGGCCTCTGTTACTAGGCCCGCCTCCGGAGCAGAGCTCATGCAGAGCCCCTGCTCCCTGCCACTTCTGCTCAGACTTCTCTGCACTGAACTAAGATGGTGCCCACCTTTTATACTCCCTTCTCAATGCACCCAGGAACTGCTTCCTCCCTGCTCCTGCACTACAGGGTTCCCCTTCCTCAGTGTTCCCTCCCCCCACTCCAGCCAGGGACAGGGACTGTCGTGCCCATCTCAGGGGCATATTGGTCGCCCTGCCCCACGGCAATGTGGTGTAATGCATGCAGGTGTCGGGTCCTGATCCACACTCCATCCTTACCTGAGAGTGAGATATCACACCTCTGGGTGAGGTGCAATATGTCTGTAGCAACCGAGCCCTCAGGGTGCTACAGTTCCATTTATCTTCAGCCTAGGTGACGTATTGCGATACAGGGCCGTGATTTTGGCTATAAAAGGGTCCCCTAGACCCCTACCCCAAGCTTTTTAAGAGAATCATATATGGCGTGCCAGGAGACTCTATGGAATGCTTTCTCAGCATCCAACGAGAGTATCTAATTACAAATTTTTAACTGCATCTAGCCCAGGAAATACTTTGTGCCTAGCAGCAGTGTCTGCTAGTCAGCGGATTATCCCGGCTGTTAAGCAAGCTAGACCACCTGTAGTTTAGACACTTAATTTTTTCAAAGGAAATGCTTCGGGACCATGGGATACTTAGTGAAGAGCATCAGGAGGCACCCCAAGGCATAGGGGCTGGGACTGGCAGTAGGATGCCTTGCGGTGGACAGCCGAGCTCGATCCTTATAAAAGCTTTTTAACTGCAGCAGCTTTAGTGGACGCTACTGGAGCTGGAATTACCGCGGCTGCTGGCATGAGACTTGCCCTCCAATAGATCCTTGTAAATGGATTTAAAGTGTATTCATTCAAATTAGAGAGACAATTTAAATTAAAAAGCTTAGAGCTGCCTCCACCACAGGGGGGCTCGCTCGACCCACCAGCGGACAGGCACCAGTATTGGGAGAGGGGGGCTGGCCGTCAGGGTTCACCGCGGCTCTGGCACAAACCCGGCGACACGGAGGTGGCACGGGCAGGAGCGGACTGGCCGTGTCGGCTTCTCACTTTTTGGATTTCAGAAGGGCATGACATGCCTATATCTGTGTCTCCCCCTCCTTTTACTCCTCCACCTCTTTTATTTTCGCATGACTATATGTACTTGTCACTTTTCCATGTGTTAGTTATGTCTTCTGAGCAGTTTGTCAGCTTTTGGACACCTTTGAAGGTGTTTTCTATGTGTTTCTATGTGTTTTTGTTTGCCTGCCATTGGTTTTAACGGTGTTCGAAGGTGTTCGACGAACAGTTCGACGAACAGTTCGGCGAACACACGGGTGTTCGACGAACCGAACCGAACTCGAACACTACGGGGGTGGCTCAACACTAGCAGTGAGTTCAACGGCTGACCAATTTTAGGAAAAACACCAATAAGAATTTAAAGGCACATAGAGAAGGGCCACAGTAACAAGTATGACATGTTCCCATTAGAAAGGAGAGGGTCTGCTATGCAGTTATTGGGTATGCAGTGAGTCCCCTGGCTGACCAAATTTAGGAAAAACCCCACTAATAAATTAAAGACAAATAGAGCAGGGCCACAGTAAAGAGGTACGACATTTTCCCATTAGAAAGGAGAGAGTCTGCTATACAGTTATAGGGTATGCAGTGAGTCCAACGGTTGACCAATTTTAGGAAAACCCCCACTAAGAATTTAAAGACACACAGAGTAGGGCCACAGTAACAAGTACGAAATGTTCCCATTAGAAAGGAGAGGGTCTGCTATACCCTTATAGGGTATGCAGTGAGTCCAACGGCAGAGCAAATTTAGGAAAACCCCCACTAATAAATTAAAAACACATAGAGCAGGGCCACAGTAATGAGATATGACATGTTCCCATTAGAAAGAAGAGAGTCTGCTATACAGTAATAGGGTATGCAGTGAGTTCAACGACTGACCAATTTTAAGAAAAACTCCACTAAGAATTTAAAAACACATAGAGCAGGGCCACAGTAATGAGATATGACATGTTCCCATTAGAAAGAAGAGAGTCTGCTATACAGCAATAGGGTATGCAGTGAGTCCAACGGCTGACCAATTTTAAGAAAAACTCCACTAAGAATTTAAAAACACATAGAGCAGGGCCACAGTAACAAGGTACGGCATGTTCCCATTAGAAAGGAGAGGGTCTGCTATACAGTTATAGGGTATGCAGTGAGTCCAACGGCGGACGAATTTTAAGAAAAACCCTACTAAGAATTTAAAAACACATAGAGCAGTGCCACAGTAACAAGGTACGGCATGTTCCCATTAGAAAGGAGAGGGTCTGCTATACAGTTATAGGGTATGCAGTGAGTCCAACGGCGGACGAATTTTAAGAAAAACCCCACTAAGAATTTAAAAACACATAGAGCAGGGCCACGGTAACAAGGTACAGCATGTTCCCATTAGAAAGGAGAGGGTCTGCTATACAGTTATAGGGTATGCAGTGAGTCCAACGGTGGACGAATTTTAAGAAAAACCCCGCTAAGAATTTAAAACCACATAGAGCAGGGCCACAGTAACGACAAATTCCATTTAGAAAGGAGAGGGTCTGCTATGCAGTTATAGGTTATGCAGTGAGTCCAACATATGACCAATTTTAGGAAAAACCCCACTGAGAATTTTAAGACACACAGAGCAGGGCCACAGTAACAAGTACAACATGCTCCCATTAGAAAGGAGAGGGTATGCAGTGAATCCAACGGCTGACCAGTTTTAGGAAAAACCCCACTAAGAATTTAAAGACACATAGAGCAGGGCCACAGTAACAAGGCACGACATGTTCCCATTAGAAAGGAGAGGGTCTGCTATACAGTTATAGGGTATGCAGTGAGTCCAACGGCTGACCAAATTTAGGAAAAACCTCCCAAGAAAAGACACTGGATTCTAGTTTATGCTACGCTGCTATCATTCGGTGGTGTTGAGAAGTCTGGCCCAATCCAGCCCTTGTTCATTTTTATAAGAGTCAGCCTGTCAGCATTTTCCATTGACAGGCGGATGCGCTTATCAGTTATAATTCCACCAGCGGCACTAAAAACCCGCTCTGATAAAACGCTGGCGGCAGGGCAGGCCAGAACCTCCAAGACATAGAAAGCCAGTTCATTCCACGTATCCAGCTTGGATACCCAATAATTATAAGGCACAGCGGAATCACGGGGGACGTTGGTACGGTCGGCAAGGTACTCCCTCAGCATCTTCCCAAACTTTGCACTCCTTGTGAGAGTACCCTGTGCCTCAGGGCCTGTGTGATGGGAGGGTCTGAGAAAACTCTCCCAGAACTTTGACAGTTTTCCCCTGCCTCTGCTGGACTGAAGTTGTGTCTCTCTCGCCTGTACTACTTTGTTGTCCAACGAAGTGTGCCCTCTGATGCCAGCGTTTTCATATGGGATTTTTTTTAATATTTCCGCAACAAGGGCCTTCTGGTACAGCCCCATTTTTATAGACCTGTCCGCCTCAGGAATAAAAGATATAAAATTATCCTTGTAGCGTGGGTCTAGAAGGGTCACCAACCAGTAATGGCTGTCACCCAAAGTTTTGAGAACGCGAGGGTCATGGGAAAGGTAGCATAATATAAACTCAGCCATGCGTGCCAGACTACTAACAGGCAAGACTTCCGTGTCCTCACTAAGAGGATGACTGACTATTCTCTCCTCCTACTCCTCCTCTCTGTCCTCTGGCCATCCATGCTGAACAGACGGTTTGACAGCTGTGCAGGTAGTACCGTCTAGAGTGCATGAAACTAGCTCCTGTCCTTTCTCCTCCTCCTCTTCCTGATTGTCACATAATCCACATTGGGATGAGAAGGAGGATTGGCTGTGTGCAATCACCCTGTATGGTTCCTTGCTCCATCTCATCGTGCTCCGCCTGCAATGCATCCTCTTTGATTGTGAGCAGAGAGCGTTTCAGAAGACAGAGAAGCAGGATGGTGACGCTAATTATGGCGTCATCGCCGCTCATCCCCTTGGTGGAGTCCTCAAAGTTTTGGAGGATGGTACATATGTCTGACATCCATGTCCACTCCTGAGGTCTTATGTGTGGAGTCTGAACTGAATACCGACGGCCTTATTGATGCTTGTACTCAACAACTGCCATCTTCTGCTTACAAATCCTTCCCAACATCTGCAGTGTAGAGTTCCAATGCGTGGGGACATCACACACCAGTCTGTGAGCCGGAAGCTGAAAACGGTGCTGAAACACGGTAAGGGCGGTGGAAGCTGTATCTGACTTTCTAAAATGGGCACACAGGTGGCGTACTTTGACAAGCAGATCCAGCAGCTCAGGGTAGGGGTTGAGAAACTGCTGAACCTCGAGGTTAAGCACATGGGCCAGGCATGGTACGTGTGTGAGCTCGCCTCGCCTCAGAGCCGCCACCAGGTTCCGGCCATTGTCACACACGACCATGCCTGACTGTAGGTTCAGCGGTGTGAGCCACAGATCTGCTTGCTCTTTCAGAGCTGTCCACAACTCTTCAGCATTGTGCGGTTTATCACCTCAGCATATTAGCTTCAGCACAGCCTGTTGCCGCTTGGCTGAGGCAGAGCTGCAGTGCTTCCAGCTTGTGACTGATGTGGTCATTTCGGAGATGGAGGCTGAAGAGGAGGAGGAGGCTGAGGAGGATGAGGTGCAGGAGCTGTAGACCATGGGGGCAACCCTGATTGACCTAGGGTCCATAATCCTTGGCGTGGGGAGGACATATTCCGTCTAAATGTCCGACTGGGTCCCGGCTTCCACTATGTTAACCCAGTGTGCCATCAGCGAGATGTACCGTCCCTGCCCACAAGCACATGTCCACGTGTCCATGGTTAAGTTGACTTTCCCGGTAACTGCGTTGTTGAGGGCACGGCTAATGTTTTTGGACACGTGCTTGTGTAATGTGGGGTCGGCACACCGAGAGAAATAGTGGCAGCTGGGGACCGAGTACCGAGGCACGGCCGCCGCCGTCAGATTACGGAATGTTTCTGTCTCCACGAGCCTAAAAGGCAACATTTCGAGCGCAAGCAGTCATGAAATGTGAGAATTTAGTAGTGTGGCCTGTGGGGCGTTTGCTGTATATTTGCACTTGCGTTCCAAGGACTGGGGTATGGACAACTGAACGCTGAGCTGGTACAAGGACATGGACGTGCTTTCTGATGCTGCTACTTGAGAGTGCGCAACGACAGGTGCAGGGCAGGAGGCATCTTCGCATGCACCATGGACAGGGGATTGGCTTGCATGCACAATGGCGGAACAAGCAATGGTGCCACCTGCAGACACATTTGCTGGACCTTGGGGTTCAGCCCATAAAGTCGGGTTCTTTGTTGCCATGTGCCTGATCAAGCTGGTGGTGGTCAGGCTGGTCGTTTTGCCACCCCTGCTGATGCTGGCCTGGCAGGTGGTGCAAATGGCCTTTTTGGGGTTATCGGCAGAGTCTTTAAAAAATGACCAGACTCGGGAAGACCTAACAGTTGTACTGGCAACTTCCTTCGTGTTTGGTGTTACGGGGAATAGTTGCCTGCCTTCTGTCTGCGGTCACCACACTGCTTCTTCCTGCCTGTTGGGGTGCTCTTCCTCCCTCCACCTGTGTGCTGCTGTCCTCGCTCTGCATGTCCTCCTGCCATGTTGAGTCAGTTACTATATCATCCACCACCTCGTCTTCCACTTCCGCACTCTGGTCCTCCTCCTGACCTTCAGGAAATTGTGTCTCATCATCGTCCACCTCTTGTGACACTTTCCCACCGTTGCCTTCGTGTGACCGTGGCTGCTCAAATATTTGGGCATCACTAGACACGATCTCCTCTTGCCCCGCTTCAAGTGGACTGGGCGAGAGGCCCGAATTTAAAAATGGAAAGTGAACAGCTCTTCAGAGTGTCCAAGTGTGGGATCATTTGTCTCCGGGCACTCGGCATGGTGGGAGGAAGGAGGATCAGGGTGAGGAATATGCGGTCCAGACTCACGGCTACTGAGACTTGACCGTGTGGAAGACAGGGTGATGGTGGTGGTGATGGCTAAATGACTGGAAGCATTATCCGCTATCCAACCAACAACATTTTGGCACTTCTCTGGGTTCAATAGTGGTGTGCTGCGGTCCCCTAGGAATTTGGACAGGAAGGTCAGGTGAGAAGATGTAGGTATTTGTTGTGGCACAATTTCAGCTTTCCCACGGCCTTGTCCTCGGCCTCTGCATGCACCATCACCATCTTGTCCAGTTCCCCAACCCTTGCCACGTGCCTTGCCCATTTTAAATAGAGGACAGTATCTTCCACGCTCACTACAAATGACTGAGTTTGGAGCGAACTTATATGTAATCCGTGTGATGGAGAAAATAGAGTTTTAAATACCTGGCCTGTAGGTAAGTAGTTTGAACAGCAAACTGCTGTGAATTGCTACTGACGCTCCCCCAGGGCCGTGGGGTACTTGGCAGCCGGGCCTCTAGTTGCCGGGGGATATCACGGTAGCTGGCCCGGTCCATGACCGAGGGTGGTCAGTAAAAGCGGGATATATAGGGGATTTCGAAAGTTTGTGACGCCACCTGTGGTGTCTGGTGAGGATCACCAGTGCTGCAACAGTCCTCTGAGGCAGATGTTAGGGCGGCTTGTGATGGGACAGCTCCCCACAGGTGGAGCAGGCCTCAGGGCAGCTAAGTGATGGAGAGTGGATTGCGCTGTGTGTTGTAGTGCCGGGGGAACAGTGGTGCCGATGAAATAATGGACGGAAGCAGTGCAGTACAGTCATCCAAGATTTTACTCACAATTCTTCAGACAGTCCACAGGTGCACTATACAGATGCAGGCCTCCCGCGTCACGCTGTGTTCACCGGGCTGGGGTTCAATCCTTCCTCTGGCAGCTTGGGGATACCTGGCAGAACCCCACTTTCTTGTGTTCCTATTTTGACTGTTTTTACACTAGGTCCTTCTCCCTCCTGCTCTGCGCTGCCCACTCTCAGTCCTGTTCGGGTACTCTGAAGTCCCTCCTGTCTGTCGGAGTTACACAGACTTACTTGACCCTCAGGGGACTTTAATGCGGCTGCGATCCCTCTGTCTTCTGGCAGATGCGGGGAGTATGGGTGCTGTCCTGCACGCGCCGTACCCCCTGGGATCCTTTCTTAGAATGGAGCCTACTCCCTGCTCCCCTCCTGGGCCTCTGACACTGGGCCCTACTTGTGGAGCAGATCTCCTAATGAGACTCTGCTCCCGGACTGTTCTTCTGAACAGTCCCGAGCTGTTCTTCTGAACAGCTCCCTAGAACTCACACTACTACTAAACTGCCACCCTAAGATGGCTTCCCTATTTTATACTCCTACTAAAGTTCTCCCTCTAGCTACTTCCTCCACCCACACCCACTACTGGTTCCCCCTACCTTTGGGTTCCCCCCACTCCAGCCAGGGTCAGGGCTCAGCAGCTGCGCTCTGCATGTTGCCCCTCCAGCCGGCCTGGAGCAGTGTAGTGTTGGATGCAGGTGTTTGAGGTTTAGTGCAGTACTCCCATCTTACCTGAGAGAAGGGAGACACCACACCTCTGGGTGAGGTGCAGTGCCTCTGTGGCGACTGAACCCTCAGGGGCGCCACATTCCCGACCGGTAAAACACAGCACGTCCGCGGGCTGGAACAAATCAAAGCAGGGATATATTGACATGCAAAATTTTAAGATGCATCCGCATATAAGATTATAAAAACATTTCTACCCTTTATGGGAGGCACATCACTTTAAAGTTGCAGGTTACATTTTTAGAAAAATTATAAAATTTTCTTAAATAACATTTTTGTTTTCAATAAGTGCAACCGGTAGCAGCATGAGGGACCCGTCCGCAAACCCTCAACGTAGACCATGGGCGTGGCTGCAGGGCATAGGTGATCCTGGAGTTGGACCACGGCTTCCGCCACGCCAAACGGGTTTTTGTTCTGTGGTCTTGGTTACTTATATAAAACCAATAGGGTGCACTTTAAGAAATGCAGAACTATTTACAAAGTCAACGTCCGGCTGTTCACAGTCCCCAGCCTGTATCTCTATATACCCTGGCGGGTACTTAAGTAAACACACACTATAACATTATTCTCAACTGCAACACTGCACCCTTACGGGTGACTATAATTACACTGTTCAGTCCCACTCTCTGGATCAATAGTGGGGACCCCGCCTGGGGTGCTCTTCATTTTTCCCTGACCCAGCCGGGTCACGAGGGACTTCCTGCAGGGGTGTGTCCTTGCTGACATGATACACATGCAGGGCGTACCAGCCACGTTCACCATGGTGCCGGGTGAACGTGACGCGGTCTTCCGGATACAGGTTCCGGTTGGGATGGCCTTCCTTCAGCTCGGGCTCCACATCCCGCCGGTTGACAAATATGTCCCTTTTAAAGTCGGGACTGCGGATAAAACCCCACCCAGCCTTCAGATTGAACTTAACTATGAGGCCTTCCTCACTGGGGCTGGGGTTGGCTGACTCCGCCTGGCGGACGTGCGCCTTGGCGGCCTTATCTCGTGCCTCCAGGTGCTCACTGCACGCCGCCCGCGCACGTCGCTCCTTCTCAAGTTGCCGTAGCTCCCTCCTGCAGAGCTCCGGCCTTTTTAGTGCTTCGGCCTGGGTCTCCCGCGGAAACCCCATCAGGTCATCCCCCCGGTTGTCCCAGCGTAACTCCACTCCGCTGTTATAAGCAACCGGGGGCGCTGGTGTCGGGAGGAGCAGATACGGCAGCTGGTCCTCCATCAAGGCAGACCAGTCGAAGGCCGGCGCGCCGCACACCCACTCGGGTGCCGGATGTGGAGGCGGCTGGTGGGCTTCTAGCAGTAGGCCCGCAGCTGCAGTGCCCGGGAGTTGAGGTTCCAGATGGGCACTATGTAGGAGGTCCTCCGGAGCAGCGCCCGGAGGGGAGGTTCCGGGAAGGTACTTGATGGGGGATCCTCTGGTTCTGTGCCTGGGGGTGGACTGGGCTGCACAGCTGTTCCAGCCAGGGTACGGCAGCATACGACAAGGGCTGGGGGAAGAGGCCCAGGAGCAGGTTGGCGCTGGCCGCGCCCGGGACTGGGGATTCTCTCCTACTTGCTCCTGTACTCCATACGGCCTCCTGGCTCTCCGCGAGCTCCGCTGGGGCTGGGGTGCGGCTGCTGGCATCCGGTGTCACTTTCCGCCGTGCCGTCAACTTTTCCAGCAGCTCGCTTCTCCACCTTGCGACCACTTCTTTCTGGGCTTGCTCCACCTGTTGGCCCAGCTCAAGGACCTCGCTCTGGAGGAACTTCACGACCTCAGGGGACAATTTCTCCACTTCCCCCTCTACGGTGAGGGGGGTCGCTTGACGCTGCGGCAGGCCAGAGGCGGAGGCTGAACTTTTGCTTCCTTCCATTCTGGCTGCCGGGTGAAGTCTGGCTAGACTGATTAAGGCCACACCTTGTCTCCATTCCTTCTCTCCACCTTCTCTCTTCTTTCTGGGGCGGTCCCATGGCAATCTGTTGTCGGTCAATCCCTGTGATGGCCTCCCTGCCTTGACGGACACATCTATGCGGACAGTCACTGTTGCAAGGGGCAGGGTATGCTTTTGGCGCCATTCTGGGACCCAGCCCACGATGGGAGGTTCCATTTTGATGTCCTTTAACACGCACATAATGGCACCACATTCAGTAACATAACACAGTTCTCTAGGTACACTTCACTGGCCGATACGGGCTGGTCACGCATCTAGTTCATGACGCCAGAACTGACGCGCCCCCATGGCCGTGGGGTACTCGGCAGCCGGGCCTCTGGTTGCCGGGGGATATCACGGTAGCTGGCCTGGTCTGTGACCCAGGGTGGTCAGTAAAAGGGGGATATATAGGGGATTTGGAAAGCTTGTGACGCCACCTGTGGTGTCTGGTGAGGATCACCAGCGCTGCAACAGTCCTCTGAGGCAGATGCTAGGGCAGCTTGTGATCCTTTCTTAGAATGGAGCCTACTCCCTGCTCCCCTCTTGGGCCTCTGACACTGGGCCCTACTTGTGGAGTAGATCTCCTAATGAGACTCTGCTCCCGGACTGTTCTTCTGAACAGTCCCGAGCTGTTCTTCTGAACAGCTCCCTAGAATTCACACTACAACTGAACTGCCACCCTAATATGGCTTCCCTATTTTATACTCATACTAAAGTGCTCCCTCTAACTACTTCCTCCACCCACACCCACTACTGGTTCCCCCTACCTTTGGGTTCCCCCCACTTCAGCCAGGGTCAGGGCTCAGCAGCTGCGCTCTGCATGTTGCCCCTCCAGCCGGCCTGGCGCAGTGTAGTGTTGGATGCAGGTGTTTGGGGTTCCGTGCAGTACTCCCATCTTACCTGAGAGAAGGGAGATACCACACCTCTGGGTGAGGTGCAGTACCTCTGTGGCAACTGAACCCTCAGGGGTGCCAAATTTCACTGACACACTAAAGGAAATTTTTAATGGAGGCCAGAAATGGCAGTATTTTCTGACAACGTATATATGATCCGTGTGACGGAGAAAACAGAGATTTAACGATCTGGCCTGTAGGTTAGTAGTTTGGACAGCAAACTGCTGTGAATTGCTTCACTGACACATTAAAGGAAATTTTTAATGGAGGCCAGAAATGGCAGTATTTTCTGACAATGTATATGTGATCCGTGTGACGGAGAAAACAGAGTTTTAAATACCTGGCATGTATGTAACTAGTTTGAATAGCAAACTGCTGTGAATTGCTTCACTGACACCCTGAAAGAAATTTTTAATGGAGGCCAGAAATGGCAGTATTTTCTGACAATGTATATGTGAGCCGTGTGATGGAGAAAACAGGGTTTTAAATACCTGGCCTGTAGGTAAGTAGTTTGAACAGCAGACTGCTGTGAATTGCTTCACTGACACACTGAAGGAAATTTTTAATGGAGGCCAGAAATGGCAGTATTTTCTGACAATGTATATGTGATCCGTGTGACGGAGAAAACAGAGTTTTAAATGCCTGGCCTGTAGGTAAGTAGTTTGAACAGCAAACTGCTGTGAATTGGTACATTGACACACTGAAGGAAATTTTTAATGGAGGCCAGAAATGGCAGTATTTTCTGACAACATATATGTGATCCGTGTGACGGAGAAAACAGAGTTTTAAATACCTGGCATGTACGTAAGTAGTTTGAACAGCATACTGAGGTGAATTGCTTCACTGACACACTAAAGGAAATTTTTAATGGAGGCCAGAAATGGCAGTATTTTCTGACAACGTATATGTGATCCGTGTGTTGGAAAAAACAGAGTTTTAAATACCTGGATTTCTGGAGCTGTAATATGGAAAGGACCAGGCTGTATTCTGCAGTGCCAAGAAGCAAATGACGCAGAAAAATGGTGTTCTCTGGATTGCTTTTTAAGCAAATAATGAGGATTAAGATTCAAAAAAAAGTATTCCTGGCCCCTGAGACCTGGGCCTTTGTATAGAAATATCTAACAGCAGCAAAAGGCAGAATTGGAATGCAGCCTTTTTTGCTATATGCACTACAGTCTGCTTTATACCCTGCCTGCCTGCCTATATACACTGCCTGCCTGATATCTCTGCAGATGGATTAGTTAGTCCTCAAGAGGACTGTTTGTTAAGAAGGATATGTGTAATGTACATTTTTTCTCCCTACACTACCTAATACACAAGCAAATCTCTCCCTGACTCAGCAGCACCTCTCCCTACACTGTCTTATTCCGGAGTGACAGTGACGAGCATGGCGGTGCCAGGTCTGATGTAGACTTGATGACGCTGTGCGGCCAGGAAATCACTGTAATGCCACAACCAACAAGGCTACGGCATTACAGTGAGTGGCAGGCAATCCCTGTATGTTGATTGGCGCTCTAAAGAATGCCAAACATGAAGGGAGGAGACCAGAGCTCCCACCAAGCAACCCCGAAAATACTCGGCGAGCGCCGAGCATCTCGAGCAGTGAGATGCTCGGGCAAGCACCGAGCAGTAGCGAGCATGCTCGCTCATCACTAATTGTATCTACCCCCAAATGGTATCAATAAAAACATCAGCCTGGCATACAAAAAATAAGCTCTCAGATTCCAAAAAATGGAGACGCTAAAGCCTACGGGTCTCGGAAAATGGCGGCTTTTTTTTTTGTTTATTTTTCAAACTTTGGATTTTTTTTTTCACCTCTTAAATAAAAAACAACCTATACCTGTTTAGTATCTGCAAACTCATAATGACCTGGAGAATCATATTATCAGGTCAGTTTTAGCATTTAGTGAACATGGTAAAAAAAAAAAAAAAAAAAAAAAATGCCATTGTGGAATTGACAGCCTTAAAACATTGAACATTGATCATGAGAGGACGTCGTAGCTCACTGCTTGGCAACAAAAAAAATATAGCTAAATAATACTGAATAAACATTGCAGATAGTGTGTGACAGCACAGCAGGAAAGAACTGTTGCCATCTTTTTAACTATATGTCTCTTTGATATTACCAAGGCTGTGTTTGTTAAAGAGCTCAAAATAAGTTAAAAATAGTCCTAGGAGACCTGAGAGTGTTATATATTTCATTTCAGGGCAATTGGAGTACTTTGCCATATATCAAGTTTTTAGAAAATTTTTGGAAAACCTAGAGAATTTGGTGAATTTGAATTTAAAAATATTTGCTCATTTGTAGAGAAAAAAGTTATATATGGTAGCAGCACTTCTTGTTGGTGATACATATATTAGGGCAGATAATTAATATTATAATGCAAATTTCCTTCAATTTTTTATTTCAACCCCAGGCTGCTCTTCTTATATTTTTTGAGTTAAAATTGAAATATACACTTATTAACATAACCTAATAAATTTGGTATCACAACAATTGTAACCGATGTTGGAATAAAAGCTAACATGGTTACACAGCATAAAAAAAAATCCAAAAAACAATGACAGAAATGCTGTATTTTTATCATGTTCCCAAAAACTTGTCAAGAACAGTTATTCAATAATTTATATACATTTTAAAATGGGGCTACTGAAAAACACAACTCAACCAATGAAGTCAAACCCTCAACAGCCACGATGAAGAGAAAATGGGAAAAAGTTTGGGCTCCTGGAATGCAGCAAATAAGTTGGCAGTCATTTTCTATTGCTAATAACACAAAACAAGTTTTAACCAAAATTGGCACAAAAATGCAACGTTACAACTACAATGCTTACAAAGGCTGACACTTTATCTAAAAAAAGTATTGCATACAAAAAAGATAAGATATGGAGAGTTAATAATACTCATTAAATTTTGAGCTTTAAAAAAAATTGTGCAAATTGTCACCAAAAATGGATCTATGCACAGTATGTGCCAAGGTTTCTTGGAAAGTGCATGGAAACTTGAAGGACTTACAAAATCCTATTCCAAACAGGCATTTTCTCTTCATCTAATACTATAGTTCAACTAAGTAAGCTATGTATTTACCAAGTAAACTACGTATTTATCAAGTATTTAGTCATTTCTTCCATCGACTCTTCATCACTTCTAACAATTATTTAGCAAAATCTATTTTCATCCAACTGCCAGAACACAAACATCCTGGATCCACAGAAAAACAGCTTAGCATTTGACGTCAGTATCCATCTTCAGTTACTGGTTCTGCCCCTAGCACGTGACTAAAGGCAGGGTTTTTGTCCTATAAGTAGCCCAGTTGGGGCACAAGAACAGTGCCAGCTCTGGACAATCAGCTCAACGCTTGAGCTGAGGAAACCATGGGGACCTTCAAGGGCCTTTGGGCATCAACATGTGCCCTTCTCATACTAAATGCCTGCCTTCAGGCACAAGGTAGGTAACTTCTTTTTTAAGTATTGTTCTTATCTCTTCCATATTCAATTACTACAATTTTTTTTTAGCTATTGTTATAAATACATGATTTTAACCATTCTATTGTGAAATTTGTTGCCTTTGATTGATTGGATGAATCCATTGAGGAGCAACGGCACGTTGGTTACCAATTTTGCATATATATTGCATTCTCACATATGGCACACTTGGTACATTGCTACACTGCATTTCTTCTCCTAGTTCATCAGCATGACAGCTATGAGCTGAACTGTTACTGTTACTGTAGTTGCTAGGGATCCACTGGGATCCACTTAATAACAAAGAGTATTTTTTAATGTGGTTGTAAAGCATCTGGTCCCTATAACAAGTGTGTTGGCAAATTACTTAAGGTTTTCTTAAAAGCCAGGCAATAAGAGAAGTCATAGATATTAACTGAAAAAAAGTTGAACACCAGCTACAGATTTCTAGGAGGCTACCAGAATCTTAAGTCATATACATTGGATTTTATTTTATACAAATATATAGCATATTTAACGATAATTACAATGTTATCAACATTAGACTGTAATGTAGTATTTAAAAATTAGTAGTTAATTAACAGCATTGGTTAGAGCTGTTTTTTTGTATGGTCACATCGTTAATGTTGTTTAATTATTTTGAAAACAAAAATTAGTACTAATTCTACTTTGGTCCCCACCCCCCTGAAAAGACTCAATTGTAATAAATAAATAACAAAAATATTATTAATTAGCGTCAACATTTTTTTTTTACATCTGATGTTTAATTTATTTCAAACAGCATCCATGCAAAATTTTGCTGCAGAAGACTCCACGGAAATTAAACAGAACACTGCTGACAGCCTACAGACCTCAGGTAGGATTAAAATTCATTAAAGGGGTTGTCCACTATTAGGACAACCTCTTCTCACTCTGAATGTGCGCCCCTGTTCAAATAAAAAATCTTATATTAACCTTTGGTGCCGGCGGTGTTCCAGCACTGTCAGCACTCATATTCCCTGGACTTATGTGAGGTTGCTATAACACATGAGTCCTGCGCCCAATAAATGCTGGCGTCACTGTCTCCACCTTTGGATGTATAAGCAATCAAGAGGACGTCAGAGCTACGGCTGGCCGTTTACTTTCTCTTGATTACTTTTACGTCCAAAGTCGGGGACCGTGACACCAATGCTGATTGAGCATAGGGATCATGTGACATAACAACCTCACATGAGCCCTGAGAATGCGAGTGCAGACATCCCTGGAATGATGCAGGCACCGGAGTTGAGCATAGGTGTTTTTATTTTAAAGGGGGCAAAAATTCAGAGTGAGAAGGGATTGTCCTATCAGTGGACAACCCCATTAAAATGAGAATTATAAAAAGGGTGTAGTGGGAATTTTGCTGTTATTTTTGAGGTTGAATATTAAGGGCTTGTGTTCATCCACAATTAAATTAATTAAAATTTTTCACTTCCTCATAGTCCCTGCTTACTCATTCAATGAGAGATAATATGAGAGGTGTGCACCCCAAACAAATCTGTAACCGCTGGCAATAACACCACTAGGGTCTTGTTGGAGTCTATTCCCCAACATTTGCCACTGGCTAACATACACCTGAAACTTCACAGAATTTACACTAATGTTATTTGACCTTGATCTCAATATATCTTCTCTTTATCATTTCAATGTAAATTGCTATATTTTCCCATAAGATGCAATCAATATTCACCAAGAAAAATAAAGAACAAGAACTAAGCCAGTTCTAAAGAGCATAACACATCCAAACCATTTGTTTAACCTCGGAAACTTGAAAAAATTGATCAATCATCTTTTACGAATATCATGAGCATTTTTCATCATTTTAGGTCATCTTTTCTTTGCTTAATAAGATGACCATGTTCTTAAAAATTAAACTTTTCGATGACTGAACTCCGATATGGCTGATTTCGGCCGCTTCCAACAAGAGGGTTCAGCAGCTATTGTTGCTCTATTCACAGCATGAATCAGAAATGAACTGATCTCTTTATAAGTCATTCTAAGAATTCTATTACCGGCACATGGTTTTCCCATGGTTCCATTTTTTTGGACCCATTGATACCCACTGCCATTTGTTGCCTTTGTAAGACATTATATTCTCCTCTGTAAGCTATGAAGTTACAGTAAAAGCTTCAATTGGGAATACTATGATGATGACTTATCCCCCATAGTCTTAGACATTAAATTGTAAGCACACCATGATAGAACTATGGGCCCATAACCAGCCATTTGCCCCTTAATATAGATCCATAAAAAATAGATCTGTTAGATGGCTGAATGAAAGAATTGCATGGACCCTTTAATGAATGGCATCAATCAAAAGTACAAATCATCTGACAAAAAATAAGCCTTCATGTGGACGGAAAAATAAAAAAGTTATGGCTCTTGGAAGAAGGTGTGAAAAAAATGAAAACGAAAAAGCGTAAAATCGCCAGATTGTGAAGGGGCTAAACAAAACATTGCTATTAATACGATATAAGTTAGAAAACACAGGATTCTATTCTTTAAATAGATCAAGTGGGCAAGCAATAAATAAAATTTGCAATGCCAACATTTTTTTCCCTTTAATTTGCTGTATTGCTCACTTACTCTTTGGCTGACAACAACCATGCAGTTTTAAGCTTAAAGTCAACATGTACATAGCATAGTTCAACGATTGTCTGGAATATTGGCTTCAAACAATACTTTATAGGATTAGACACTTGTTTAAACTCGGATTAGCAAAAAGGAAATTGTCAACATCCCTCAGAATATAAATATAAGGTACACAAACCAATGCGATGAACAGACAAAATACTCCATAAGTATGGAAACATACCACAGACCATGTAAAGTCAATACCAAAACATTGTGGGTAGCATCCTCAGAGAAGTCACTCTCTGTTAGGGCTCGTGCACACAACAGTATTTTCAGTCTGAGTATTATCCATTATAAGAACGGATTGCACTCACACCAATTTTATTCAACGGGGCAGTGCCGATGATTTTTTTCATTGACAGAGTTGCGGCATGCACAATCTTCCTCTGAGAATGGGATGCCACTTGCCCAATCAAGTCTACAGGTCTGTGAATTTTTTATTTTTTACTGCACTCAGATGATATCCGAGTGCGGTCTGATTTTAATGGACTGACAGAATGGAGAAGTTGGAAAAACTTTTTTTTGTTTTCTTTCTCCACTTCCGAGAAAAAACAGATTTCACTCTGACCAATCTTTGATTAGCATAATCCGACCGTTTTTCTCGGATGGAAAGAAAATGGTCGTGTGAACCTACCTTAATAGAGAGGAAAGCAAAAGTAAGTCAACATATCTTCGAAAGGTCTTTATGCGAGCATGGAAACCTGCACACAGGAGCAAGACTGAGGTAGCTAGGGGTGAAAAAATATGGCTAAACGACATGTTTCATGTGTGCTGGGCAACAGACAGAACCTTTGCTTCAGGTGGAGAAAATCCTAGCTATTTCTGTGCTAAATAGGTGTCAGTATAGAGGCTATTTATGTAACTCTATACGACCAACCAATGGGAAAAAAAAGTTACAGATGACTCTGGTATTTTTATAAAAAAAAATCTGACATGGTTGAGAAACTCTGAGATTGTATTTTTAATAATACTGAGAATTTACCACAATACGCACAAAACTAGTTATTGTGATATCCAAGTTTTTCGTCCTCCTGAAAAATGAGCAGAAAAAAACTCCTGTTTCTACATAGAGCTTAGAGGATTAAGCTAGTCAGTTTTTAACCACATGATGTCATAGACCTAATGGAAAAGAGAAGTATTAACTGGGTAGAAAGGGAAAATGAGCAAAGGTAAGTACACAGTGCTATTAAATATGGTGACTGGAATATAATAAGAGGATAAAAATGAGATGGGAGAGCTTCTTTAAGATAGAGATATTAAAGGGGTTGTGCACTTTCAGGAAAGTGGTCCCCAAACTTTGTAAAATACCTAAAATAATAAAGTCAGCAGGTACTCACCCTCCCTGGAACTAGCACCGGCTCCCCGTTGCAGCTCCAGTCTCACTGTTTTGGCTGTAGTAGTGTCGTCATAATAACAACACGCATCTCCAATCTAGTCAATTACTGAGCTCATTGGCTTGTTCACTAAGCTCAGTATTTGCGCCATCTACTGCGACACAGCTGGTAAACTCAATAATTAACCAGAGTGGTGGCGCATGCTGTTGACGTGACGTTATCACTAAAGCCAAAACTTTGAGAGTTGGTGGGGAGCCAATGCTGGACCCTGAGAGAGTGAGTACTTGCTAACGGTAATATTTTAGATACTTTACAGAGTTTGGGACGCACCTTCCTTAAAATGGACAGCCCCTTTAAAGCAGATTATTATTATTATTATTTATTATTATAGGGCCATTTATTCCATGGTGCTTTACATGATGTGAAAAAGAGGTAAAAATAGCAAACAACAAGTACAATAATTTGAAAAAAAAACGAGTCACCGACTGGTACAGGAGTAGCTAGGACCCTGCCCGCAAGGGCTCACAATCTACAAGGGATGTGTGAGGATACAGTAGTTGAGGGTAGAGCTAATCGTGCAGCGGTATGGTGGAGCGGTGGTTACTGCAGGTTTTAGGCTTGTCGGAAGAGATGGGTCTTCAGGTGCCTTTTGAAGGTTTCCATGGTAGGCTAGAGTCTGATGTGTTGGGGTAGAGAGTTCCAGAGTAAGGGGGATTCACGAGCAGATTTTTTAATACAGTCACAGTCATCATGAAACATTAGAAAGTCTTTCACAAGGCTAATTCTGCTTTATCTCAGGAAAGCATAAAGTAATGCCACAGACTCTGGTTATAGCAGTCAATTTGTCAAGATGCTTTACCTTTTTGTAGATTTACAGTTAAAACTTTGAAGCATGAGCCAAGCACTCTGGAAGCCACCATCTTTGTCTTGGCTCAACTCATACAACCTTTAAACTACTATTTTATGAGAAATATTGCATCTTGAAAAGTGAAACACTACTGTAATCAGGACTAGTGTTGAGCGAATTTGTTCGGCATTTCAAATTCGGGTTCGTGTTCGGGGTTCCAACTTGTTTGCGCCAAAAATTGGCTCCGTCCACGAACATCCCTGATAACATCTGTGTGACAGCGTGGCAAATCAGGGATTTTCGTGGGTGGAGACGATTTTTTGGCGCGAACAAGCCGGAACCCTGAACACAAACCCAAATTTGAAATGCTGAACAAATTCGCTCATCACTAATCAGGACATCTGTGACTACTTAATGCCGTTCACTGATAAGGCAGCATAAACCTGATGATAAATCTTCTTTAAGGAGGCTGAAGGATTTCTTCTCAAAACAACCTCTTCTTTTTAGGGGCTGAGTCTGGTACTACAACTAATAGACAAGAGAGTGATGGTTTTTTGAATAAAAAAGCCAAGTTTTTTTTATTTTTTTTTTAAAAAAGCTTTCAAAGTTCAATATACACGTCCCAAATATTAATCAATCTTCTTCAGTCTCTTTATCCTTTATGTCTGATTTGTTTTTCAATAACCTACATTTGATTTAGTGTATGTTTCAGAAGAATAAATAAATTCAAAAGTATCTTAGGCCTGTGTTTTGGGAACTTTGTTTTAAACTTACAAATGTCCCTTTTAATTAACTTTTGTGTTTAAATTTTTCTTTAATTTCATTACATTGAGACCCTCTTGGCAAAGGTTGCTGGTGTAAAGCCTCATTCACATGTCAGTTTTTTTTTCACGTATGAGAAAAGTGGATCGAGTTTCATCGGTGATTTTTGTCAGCATTTCTATCAGAATCTGGTCCAATTTCTATCAGTGGGAAAAAAAGTTTCACCATCTTCTCTTATTTAAAAGTCCATCAAAATTGGATCTTACTTGGATGATAACTGAGTGCTCTCCGATTCTTTCACAGATCCATAGACTTGCATTACCAATTTTGATCCAAGCCAGATCAAGATCGGACATATCATCACAATTTTGCACGGAACAGTCGTTCTGCAAAAAATTATGGCCATGTGAATGACCACATTCACTATTAGCACTCATATAAGAAAAACTGACCAGTCAATGAGATCTTTGTCTACTTGCTTCTGATGTACGGTATAACTGATGCAAAGCAAAAATGACAATTAAACAGAGCCCAAAAATATTTTTCAGCTGTTTTATAGTTTAAAGAAGCACTCCCATCAAAATGTTAATTCTCTCAATATATTTCAATCATCATATTATATAGCACTGTGTACTTACAATTGCTCATTTTGACCCTTCTGCCCAGTAAATTCTTCTCTTTTTCATTAGGTCTATGACATGACATGATTAAAAACTGACTAGCTGAATCCTTATAAGCTTTATATAGAAACAGGAGGTCAATCTTCCCTGTACGAGTGATAAGTCACTGCAAAAGCCCCTGGAAGGGGGGGAGGAGGGAGCAGATGGGTCAGGAGTTGATGAAGGGGAATGATAAGTGCAGGGAAAAGAGACTACCTAGCTCTACATATACAAATGCAGGATCAAGAGACTTTCTGTTTCTACATAGAGCAGCGAAAAAAGAAGAATTATCTAGTAGAAAGACAAAATGAGCAATTGTAAGTACACAATGCTATATAATATGATGACTATAATATATTAAGGGGATAAAAACTTTGATGCTTCTTTAATGCAGAAAATAAATCTGCCTGTATATTTTAGAATAGTCAACATCATTTTTAGAAATAAAGTATTGCCAAAGGTATAGTTTTCATGTGATACTATGTCAAGTACAATAATCAGGTGTTCTTACCACAGATGACGGACACAGCAAAGAAGTTTCGTCTGCTGGCATCCAACAACAGGAGAATGAAAATGCCAACCAGGGCGACTCCAGTAAGGCAGATAATACTTGGTACCACAATCAGAGGAATAGCTATGATAAGAGTAAGTTATTATGATCCTCAATACTCCGAGTTGTAGACATTTTATTCCTTGCATATGGAGTTTTGGACATTTCATTCAGGGAAGATTAAAATTCACTTTTATAAGCATGACATATCAATGTACATAAAAAAAGATCTTGTATAATTATGAAGTGGATTATTCTAGGAGTTTTTTTATTGTTGTAGGATGTATTAAAATTGACTTAAAACCATATCAGTAAAATTACAAAATCTTTCAGGTCAGAATCATACATTTTTACCACTGCACCCACACATTTTGAGCCCAATTCATTTTTGCATTTGTGCCTGTTTTTTGTTGAGTTGTTAGTGTTTTGTGAATTGTATTTTTTGCGCCAAATTAATCTTTCTTTTGTGTTCATTTATTTCTTCACTTGCCACTGTGGGCTTAAGGTTTCTAGATGTCTTCACTTGATTCGTAATTTGTGACTTTTTAAAAAGTCTCAAAATTTCTTGCAAAAGTACAAAGTTCAAACCTAAAATGATTTTTTTTTACGCTCAAAATTTTTGCAACATTTTCAGAAATGTGCAACTTTTTGCACAAGTTTGCAAAAATGGTTACTGACAGAAAAAACAAACATTTTTTTTACCTTACAAAAAATTCATGAACAGTGAGCACCATTTCGATGAATTTGACGCAATAGACGTCAGTAAATAGCACAAGACAAAAAAGTGACTTAAAAAATGGAAATGATGAATTTTAACTAGTATATGCTTGGGAGGTGAATAAGACATAGAAGACAAATGGAAGGGAGGATTGGTGGAGGATTAGAAATCACTGTATTTGATTAATATCTGTAATCATGGAGACTAGAGATGAGCGGAAAAGACAAAATTTGAATTTACCTGTTTGTGCAGTTTTTCCCAGGAAATTTAATTCAGTAAGCAATTCTATGTAAATGAAATGTCCCTTATTTTTCTCTGCAGTCTCTCCAGACCACAGATAATAATAAGCATAATGTTGAAAAATAAAAAATCCTTATCCTCACCCCACCACTGTTCTCCGAGATCCTCTGCTCCTTACCGTCACCCATCTGACCCTTATCGCATCTTCTTATCCCTGCCACTTGCCCTGAATTTCCTAGACCTCTCATCTTGGGAGGAATCTATGCAAATGCAAGAAAGGTTATGGCATCATGACATCACTATGTGAGCCATGACTTTACGTGCGCATGTGCAGAATCACCCCAGACCTCGTAAGGGGATTTCAGCTTGAGTGGCGATGATCAGAAGGTGCAATGAGGAATGGATGGGTGACGCAGGAGCCAGAGAGCTGAGAGGCAAGGTGAGTTTAAGTATTTTTGTTATTTTATCCCTTTGATGGGCCTGTACAGGCAATTTCTAGCTAAGTCCGTGCGGAAGCGAATGACTAAAAATCCGTATTTTGGTGAATGCAGATTTTTGTAAAATTCAAGCAAAGTTATTCGCTCATCTCTAATGGAGACACATACTGTAGGTCAGCACAGGAGCTGTATACACAAAATGATAGGAGATCTTTAACCATGCCTTATATTAGTATTTGTTTAGAAATATTTCTACAAATTTAGTAAACTGAGACATTTGAAAATGCAATTTTCTCGTTATTAACATTTTGTACAGTTTCATTCTATACTACAATATCATCAAAAGTATGTTAACTGCAATAATACCATGAAAAAAATATTCTACATTTTTGTATGATATACAGTGTAGAAGTTACATTATATGATGAGATAAATCTCCAGAAAAAAAGGTGAAACAAAGATGTCCAAAATTAATGTATTATTTATTGAAAAATAATAATAACAACACAGAAGTATAAAAAGGTACATCAACAGAGGAAATGCAGATAGCCGGTCACATAGGAAAACTGCAATACAAGGAGTACAAGGAACAATGTATATCAACGATAGTAAATATAGTATGTATAATACACATATATATGTACATATATCTAAATATATATATATATATATATATATATAGAGAGAGAGAGAGATTAGATAGATATATAGAACTATAGATATAGCTGCAACTACAAAAGGACCAGTACCACATCCCTCCACCCCGACACGTGTTTCACTTGGCTTCTTCTGGGGCACTCCCTAAAGAAGGCAAGTGAAACATGTGTCGGAGTGGAAGGACGCAGTGTTTTTTTGAAGATGTAGCTATATCTACTATTAAAGGTTAAAAGCTCTGTACTTTATTTTTATGCTGTTCAGCTATTTCACCATCCAATATATGGATCACTTAGGAGGCCACTAATCTATTGGTCTATATATACACACTATTGTTGATATACATTGTTCCTTGTACTCCGTATATTGCAGTTTTCCTATGTGATCTGCGTTTCCTCTTTTGAGGCACATTTTATTTTATACTTCAGTGTTATTATTATTATTTTTCAATAAAGTCATTCATTAATTTTGGACATCCTTGTTTCACTTTGTTTTCTGGAGATTTATCTAATCTCTGGTATTACTGTAATGTTCTATGATTTAAGCGATGTCCATTAACTAATTCCTTGTGTTATTACCTGGCCAAACATATTTTGATTAATGGAGAGTTACTGTATCTGCTACCCTCGTTAATTCAGAATATGGATTAAATTTACCACATTATCAAATTTGGCCTAATCAATATTTAAAATTTCTCATCTACTTCAGGCTCTGAGAAATCCTCACAGCTCACTTTCATTGCTCCAACAACTACTCCAGTATTGAGAAGTAAGTTTTTTGGAAATATAAATAAAACAAAAGTAAAACTGACCTCTCGTCATAAGATATCTACTTAATAATCATGAATTACAGACTCAATCAGATTATCTTGTTTCGCAGGTATTGTTTCTTCTCATAATGGTCAAGTCTGTAGCACCTGGGGTAACTCTTACTTCAAGACCTTTGATGGGGACATCTTCTACTATCCTGGCACTTGTAACTATGTTTTTGCCTCAAACTGCATAAGTAATTTTGAGGAATTTAACATCCAGTTTAGACGTTCAGTTGTGAATAATCTGCCACAAATCACAAACATTTCTATGAAGATTGAAGGAGTTTCTATTGAACTATCAAGTGGAACAGTTACATTCAACGGAGATCAGTACGTGAATTATTTTTATTATAGTCTCCAAAACTTTTCATTTTCAAAATAAATAATTTTAGGCTTTAACATTTTTTGTATGTTCTTTGATTTCCAGGGTGGATCTACCTTACAGTTTCTCGGGAATGCAGATTGCTAGAAGTGGTATCTACATCAAAATCACTGCCAAACTTGGTCTGAAATTCATGTGGAATGAGGATGATGCAATTTTGGTAATTTGTATAAACATAAACTTTTCTTTTCATGAAGAACTGAAGTTACACTATGTGGCTCCTGTTTTGGCACGCTCAAACCTTTGTTGTATTATATGGAAGGCTATTCATCATCCATCTAATGCTTCATTTTCCCAGAAGAAGCCACTTTGGCCATACACTGGGAGCGGGCGGGGTAGGGGGAAATCAGCTGATAGCACTGCCAGTCCTCTTTTTAAAGGGGTTAACACAACTCTTTTAAAGAGTATCAGAAATTATTTTGTGCATTGTGAATCACTGTTGTGTACATGGAAACATTCGCAATAGATATTGCTTGCTCTCTTCAAATCATATTGTATCAAATTTTAAAAGACTAGATAAAGGGAAAAGTAGAGTAGTTTCTCACAACTCACAACTAGATCAATCGGTGGCTATCTAGAAATTAAGGTAGGAATTTGATTGGCTGCTCTTTGACTTCAGAGCCCTAGTTTATATAAATTTCCCATATTGTGCTGCAGTAGAGTAATCATGGTATAAAGCTTTATAATGAAACCTTTTCACTCACGAAACATTTCTTTACCCCTTTCAGTTGGAACTTGACCAGAAATTTATCAATCAGACTTGTGGTTTGTGCGGGGACTTCAATGGCATTCCTGTCTACAATGAGTTTATTTCTAACAGTAAGACACATTTAGATTCAGGATCCTAAGAGTTATGCAAAAAATTGGTCAGTCCATAGTTAAATTATTATTTTTCTTTTTTTTTACTTAGATGTAAAACTGACTCCTGTTCAATTTGGAAATATGCAGAGGTTAAACGGACCTACAGAAATGTGTCAGGATGTACCAATCCAGCCCCAAAACGACTGCACTGACTCTGTAAGTTCTAGCTTACCACCAAACAGCAACTGGTCAGGGATGATTCATCATAGATTTAAATTTCAATCTATCTATCTATATATCCATATCTATCTATATTCAAAGAAAATAAAGGCAGCACTCCATTTAAAAAAAAGTGAAAAAGTTACTTTTTAAAGGCCCATATTAGCGATGTTTCGGCTCTAGGCTCAAGCTTCAGAAAGGCTCACACCTAGAGCCGAAACGTCGCTAATATGGACAATTAAAAAGTAATTTTTTAACTTTTTTTAAAATGGTGTGCTGCCTCCATTTTCTTTGAATATATATATATAAGGTTTGGTAACTACCTGGGAGAATTGACACCCAAACTTCATTGCTGGTGCTGTTTCTATTTTTTCTATTTCTTTCTTTCTATCTATCATCATGTACCTATCTATCTATCTATCTAGCTTTCTATCTATCTATTATCTATCTATCTAGCTTTCTATCCATTTATGTCTCTCTCTCTCTATCTATCCATTTATGTCTATCTATCATTCATTTCTTTGTTTATCTATATATAAAATATACAGATGTTGCCCACTTCATTAACAACTATTGTTTTTTTGTCTTATTTTGATTTTATTTACAGAGCAAACTTTGTGAATCGATCTTGACGAACTCAGCATTCTCATCTTGCAATAGTCTCGTGGACCCAACATTATACATTGATGCTTGTGTACAGGATTTGTGCCGGTGTGCAAAAAACACAACTGGCTTCTGCCTTTGTAACACTTTTACTGAGTATTCCCGACAGTGTGCTCATGCTGGAGGAGAGCCCAATAATTGGAGAAGTGCCAAGCTATGCCGTGAGTTTAATCACACTATCTTATGTACCATAAGTGACTATTGATAGATTAAATTATAAGCAAAATAAAAGTAATAATTAAAGAGTGTTTGTTAACACAATAACTGTCCAAACAAGTATAGCCACTCAGTGCACCCTTGGTGTAGCCAAACAATTCCGTGCACCTTCTTTATTTGTTTTCCCTCTATCTCTTCCATCCTCTAGCTCCTGTAAAGCCAGAGCTCTTAATCAATAAATGCAAAAAAATTAGATGGGAAGCTGCATTAAAATGATTGTTCAGGCCAAAGAAACACCGAGCACCTGGGTTTAGTTTGAACAGTCATTTTGGTTTAAACAACATTTTACATGTGGGATAAATAATGTGACTTGTGTTTCTGAAGCAATGACTTAAAGCGAAAAGTTAATGTTTTGAACCTGCCCAGTGCCTGCACTTAGGTCCCCACTCCTGGGAGGTAATGAACTTTATTCCTCCCGGTAGAGGCCGGGTTTCGGTTATAGGGGCGGTGCCTGCGCAGGTTCAGTCACCGCTCAGTGCATAGAGAGTGACGGCTGTAACCGTGCCCTCGTCACTGGCTAACAGCTGGCCCTAATGTTGAGCTGCTGTCAGTCACTGCCATGGTTGTAGTAACAGCCACCGCTCTCTATACACAAAGCTGTGACTGAACTAGCACCGGCACCACCCCCGTGACTTAAATCGGAACGCTGCCAGTGGAATAAAGTTCATTTCCTCCTGCCAGCGACGGTCTAAGTGCAGGCGCCGGGCAGGTTCAAAATACTATTAACCTGCAGATTAACCCCAAATCTGCAGGTTAATGTTGTTGTTTTCACATGGCAGATTTCCTTTAAAGGTATCCCGTCATCTTGTTCATGTAGTCTGAACCATGGGCAACATGAATCTGGCTGCATTATCGCAGCCATGCAAATTCTGGGGTGTTATGGAGAAAACATATTTTGAAAACCGTCTGTGGACTTTGAGTCTCGGATGAATATATCGAGGCAAGTTCCTGGTGGTTTCTCCCTACCACACTCACCTAAACTGACAGGTCTCTTCCTACATCAAGGGTGGAGGTAAGAAGCCATTGAGGAATTACGCCAAATGAGTCAACTGAGAGGTAATGTTCACAACTAACTTTCAAAGTATATGTTTTCTATAACACCATGGCATTTCAGCATAAAACATACTGTATAAGGCTGTATTAACACAGGTAGCCTCTGACTCACGTTGCACGTGGTTCGGGCAGCATCAATGAGATGACAGGTTACCGTTAAGCTTTAATGAAGTCCTCATAAATATTACTATCGGTCTTTAATTTTTTGTAGGCAAATCATTTGCTTTATGATATATCGTCTGCTTACACACAGAAAAAGTAGTTATATAATGGACAGACCAAATAGTTAAAAATTACATCAATCAGGATCTTTCTTTAAAGCCTAAAACCAAATTTTTTTTGTCTCAAAACAGCTCTTCAATGTAGCTACAATCTTGAATACAAGGAATGTGGAAATCCATGCCCCAACACTTGCTCCAACCCTGACCGCTCATCAGTCTGCGATGACCACTGTATTGATGGATGCTTTTGCCCAGCAGGTATATCTCAAGACTTTTTTTCATTAATTGTTTATTCTATGTTACAAAAAAAATATGTATAGAGGTGACAATTCAAAAATATCCAATGAACAGAAAGATAAATAATTACTAGTAAAACTTTCCTAATACTAAAGCGGATCTTTAAGCATACTATGCTGCATTGTAATCGACAGATTCTTCAAGTGAAGAGAAACAACATTCAAACAAGCGCACTACTTCCCATGTATTGATTGAAGAATAAATGGTCCTTTATTCATAAAATATATATATATATATAAAAAGTCTAACATATAATGAGTTTTGGTGCTCTCAGCTCCTTTAATAAATGACAAGGACTCATGCATCTGAGTCTTTCTAATCCATTGGTTAAATGACATATTTGCAATGCAACTATATAATAACCAAAAATAAAATATAATTATGTACATACTTACCCTATAAGTGCCTCTCCTTTTGGTTTTATGGTCCCACATATTGAAAAATGGCTGGCATTTATGCAGCACCATTTAAAGCAACACTATGGTCTTTTTTTTTTTTAATTTATCTCCAGAGTAGTATTACTAATGCATGTACTCTGTACCCAGTAAAATAATTACCAGCCATAGTCTTCTACTGTTCCCGGCACTGCTCTGCTCCTGTTCCATCATCTTGTGACTGCAGCTCCTGATTGACAGTAAATCAGAAGTAATGGTTAGATGCTCTCAGTGTAAGCCTATCAGAGCCTGGTTCTGGCTCTCGTAGACTTACATTGAGAAGTGACTTCTGATCTGCCCAGCAAACACTAGAGAGATCCAGATAGTAACAACTGGTAGAACAGGTGAGGAGTGGTGCTGAGAACAGCAGAAGACGACTAGTAAGTATTTTACTACTGGCAGAGAACCAACATTAGTAAAACCACTCCAGTGGGGAAACTAAAAATAAAAAACACAAAAAAGGGGTGCCTTAAAGGGGTTTTCCAACAAACAAAAGTTGATTTTAATCAATAAATCTTTGAATAATACCAAGTTCCGCAACTGGATGTATTTTATAAAATGTTCCTGTGCTGAGATAATCTTATAAATGTGCCCCTGCTGTGTACTGTGTAATGGCTGGTTCTGACCGTACAGGAACATGGTCTGATTATACCACAGCTCCTGGGCAGGGGAGGAAGCAAAAGAGTATACAGACATTACAGCAGGGGATCATAGCTGATTCTTTCTTTGAAGTAAAACATTGTTTAAAAACAGGTAGGGAAATGTTTAACCTCACAGAAAGAATCAGCTGTGATCCCGTGTTGTAATGTCTGTATACTCTTTTGCTTGCTCCCCTACCCAGGAGCTGCGGTATGATCAGACCACGTTCCTGCATGTCTATATTCTATCTATCATCTAATGTCTATATTGTATCTATCTACCTATTATCTATCATCTATCTAATGTTTATATTGTACAGTATCTATCTATTATCTACTTATCTATCTATCTATTATCTATCTAATGTCTATATTGTATTTATCTATTATCTCTCTATATATCTAATGTCTGTATTGTGTCTATTATTTATCAGTTATCTATATATCTATAATCTATCTAATGTCTATATTCTATCTATTTATCATCTATTGTCTATATTTTATCTATTTATTATCTATCAATCATCTATCTAATGTGTATATTGTATCTATATATATATATCTATCAATCTATCTATCTATCCATATATATATTTATCCACGTTTATGTTTCTTTATTTAAGGAACTGTTTTTGATGACATCAATAATGCTGGCTGTATTCCCAAGCAGCAGTGTTCTTGTACTTACAATGGACAAGTTTATGCATCAGGGAGTGGATATGCGATTCAATGTCAATCTTGGTAAATACTCTTTGTCTTTCTGCTCCCATGAAATGAATTAATTATACTTTGCTGCAGCTGTTAAACAAGTCTGTTCACATATTTACTAACTAGAGAAAAGTAAAAGTGATGTTTTACGTTTGGAGCATTTGATCTATCAGCAAAACACAGGCAAAATGTTTGGTGTCAGTGAATAAAAATTAGCCCAGATCCAATGGTGTAACTATAAATGGTGCAGACGTTGCAATCGCACCTTGGCCTTTAAGTCTAGGAGGGCCCAAAAGGTCCCTTTGGCTCATTTGAAAAGACTCATGTTAATGACTTGCAATAGTTGTGAGACCTATTGAAGCTTTTGGATCGGGGCCAACGTGCTTCAATTTACGCTATTGCGTGAAGCTCATATAATACTTGGCCACATGTATAGCAGCAAATTACTTCCCTCCATTCCAAAATGCAGAAGCAATAAACTAATGTCTGTATTCTGTAAACATTCTATATGTTAAGCTGAAGATTCAGTTGTTTTAATTGAATTTGTGAAACCATGTGAACCCAAAAAGTGACAAGGCATCAGATTTTCTGAAATCTCTATATATTTTTATTCATTTTTTTTAGCACTTGTTATGAAGGAAAATGGAGATGTTTAGAAAAAGACTGCCCTGGAACTTGTGCAATTGAAGGAGGATCCCATATCACATCTTTTGATAGTACCCGCTTCAATTTTCATGGTGATTGCTCTTACGTTCTCTCTAAGGTAGGCAATATTTTAACAAAGCACCCTATGAGCAGTGTTGATTTTGTTTGCTATATGTATCACATCTTTGTGTGCTTTTGGTCTTTTCTTCTCCAAATGCATCACGATCTGTATATAGTGTTATTTGCATAGGATTCTTTATAGGGAAAAAAAATGAAAATGAAATTAAACATACATGTAAAAGAAAATATAAAAATAAGGTTTGTGAAAAAAGCAACTGAAAACAACAGCTTTTTTTTTCGACAGAGAATGCTGCAAAAACTGCGTGTACGAAGCCTAAATGAGTTACATTTTAGTGAATAATCAGAAATTTATTGCAAATAATATTAGTAGGTGTTGTAGCTGTGTGTTCTGACTCAAAGTCAGATTACGGGATCATCAAAGAGGACAAATTGTCATGAGCTCTCAGAGAAAACACACACACAATGCACAACATTGTGCCCATAAACAATTCTGTTTATTAACCATGTGAGCAAGATTCTTATACCATGTACAGACAAATGTAGTTTCCATTGGAGATTCCCATGAGCTGCCCCCTTCTCACAAACATGTTATGAGAATTTATTAGATATTATGTCTTTCTCCGTATACTACCCATAACACACAGTTTTCTCAAAACATTGCATATGAGATAGGAAAATAATAGACCAAATATAAAACCTTAATAAAAATATTAAACAAAATATAAGACTATGAGACTAGTTAATACTAAAATATATAGAAAATAGAGGAAAATATTAAATATTATAATATTATGTTCTTGAACTAAATGTTCGGCCCCGATAAAATAAAAAAACCTATACTCATCTCTCGTGCCGACACCGTTCCAGCGGTGTCAATACTAGTGGTCCCGGAGACCTGGTGCAGGGGAATGACACGTGATGCCCAGCGTCCAATTAGCAGGGCATCACTATCCCTGCCTCCTGTCGAAATAAACATGAAGTACCCCCTACATCTCCTCCCTTGTCTCAGTCTACCACCCTACACGTGCCCTCCGTTCTACCAGTGACTTAAAACTTAAATCCTCCATAATCCGAACTTCCCACTCCCGTCTCCAAGATTTCTTGCGTGCTGCGCCAATTCTTTGGAATTCACTACCCAGGACAGTTCGATTAATTCCCAATACCCACAGTTTCAAGCGGACCCTAAAAACCCATTTCATTAGACTGGCGTATCGCTTCCACACACTATCTGTCCATCCAAGTTGTCCGTCCCAGTTTTCCCCCATATTAAAATCTTCTTCAATTTCAGGTTCATACCAACCATGCACATAATAGCCTCGGTCAGGACTGCACACATACTGGAAGGCGACCAGTCCATGTATTATTTATCCTATATAGTTTATCAAGACTGCATTATACAATATATGTACATTCTACCTTTTGTGTCTCCCCCATTTCCTCATAGACTGTAAGCTTGCGAGCAGGGCCCTCACTCCTTTCGATATGACATATGTTTATTCTGTATTGATTGTATAAGTCCCCCCTAAAATTTGTAAAGTGCTGCGGAATAATAATAATAATCTTTATTTTTATATAGCGCTAACATATTCTGCAGTGCTTTACATACATTATCGTCGCTGTCCCCATTGGGGCTCTCAATCTAGATTCCCTATCAGTATGTCTTTGGAGTGTGGAAGGAAACTGGAGAACACCAATGCAAACACGGGGAGAACATACAAACTCCTTGCAGATGTTGTCCTTGGTGGGATTTGAACCCAGGACCCCAGCGCTACAAGGCTGCAGTGCTAACCACTGCGCCACCGTGCCGCCGCAGAATATGTTGGCGCTATAAAAATAAAAATTATTATTATTATTATTATTATTATTATTAAGAGGAAATCAGGGATCAGCTGCAGCCTGGACTTCCTCTACATGGTCAATTTGTCCGAAGGCAGAAAAAGTGACACTAGTGCTGATTAGGCCCTGGGCATCACGTGTCATTCCACTGTACCAGAGATCAGGGATTGCGAGTGCTGACACTGCTGGAACGGTGGCAGCATCGAATATGAGTATAGGCTTTTTATATGATAGGGGTCGAACATTTAGTTCAAGATGGGCTCGTCCTAGTCGTGGACAACCCCTTTAGCCCTACTATATCATAGGTTTTCTGATTACGTCATAGTATTTGTTCAATATCAGAAGATATTTTGCCTTATCTAGCACTATATGAATACTTTATATGAGAACTACAAATTGTTTGAAATGTATTCATCATTCATTTGTGCTCTCATTTCAGACAAGTGGAAACAACAAATTCAGTGTACTGGGAGAAATTCTTACATGTGGACTGACCAACACCGAGACATGTTTGAAGAGTGTCACCCTCAGTCTTGATGATGGAAAGGATGTAAGTTACATAGACTGATATGGCTAGTACATAAATTGTTGACTTTGCCACACATTCATTTTTTTATGCATTTTATCTGTCTCACAGTTCATTTACATTAAACCATGCGGCAGCGTCTATGTGAACTCAATATACACTCAGCTACCCGTCTCATCAGGTAAGCTGCAAACACCAACAGCAAAGGGTAAATGAACCCAAAGTGAGTGATTAATATACATTAAATATACTGAAAAATTCCTAAAAATATTCTAGAAAATGAAATTGCCTCATTTGCTATTATCTAACATAACAGATAAAACTTGTATCAATTTATTAAAGTTCATTCATACTATAAGAACGCTCACTCACGATAATCTTGCAGTGTAAGGGCTTGTTCACACATTGCATTTTTACCTCGGTTTCCCCCCCCCCCACATGTTTTTCAGTGGCAAAAATATAGAATTTTACTGTAGCAGAACAGTGAATGAGATTTCAGAAATCTCATGCAATTGCTGCTTATTTTATTTTTTCCTTGCAGAGTTGAACCCTCAAAAGGTTTTTCGCCCAATGGGGAAAAAAACACTGCATTTTTGCTGCTAATGCTCTGGTTTTTGCAGCACAGAAATCTGCTGCAAATGCTAAATGTGTTTTTTTTTACACTTTGATGGCGGTTAGGTTCAGAAAAATATTTGCCATCAGCCGCCAATTTGCTGAATCTGTGCGAATACCAAAAAAACCTGCATTTTGACTAATGAAAATATTTGTAAAATTAGAGTAGAATTCAATTCCACATCTCTAGCATTTACACATGCATATTGTCAAATGTCCTAGATATATTCTCGTTTGTATTTGCTCTACAGCCAGTGTCACTATTTTCAAGCCATCAACATTTTACATCGTTGTACAAACTAAGATTGGAATTCAACTTCAAGTCCAGCTTATACCCACCATGCAAGTCTACATCAGAATTGACCCGTCCTACAAAAATCAAGTGTCTGGTAAGTAACTGGTGCAAAAAATACAGTGATAGTTAAAAAGTGAACTAGTGCTGTTGTATTGATGACTGTGGAAGACTAGCTATGTAGCATTAGGCAAAACAGGAACAATGCAATCAGAGACAGCGACACAAAAAATTTGGTCAAACTAGGATTTTATTGTTAGTGTCAAAATAAAAGAAAAGTCTTTACAGCTAGGCACAAAGCACAAATTAATACCTGATCGGCTGAGCATAGACATCACCTTTCCCAGATATACTTGTGGCAAACTACCAGACACCGAACAAAAACTAAATAAAAAGGATGTGTATTACCTCTCACCAATAGCACCAAACTCCTCAGAAACAGTCTCTTGCTTCTTCAGACATTTTCTCCAACTATAGTGCACACACTGCACATATTTTTAAATAGTGAGAGACAGAAACTCAGATGCAAACAACACAGTGAAGATAAATCTAATCCCAATGGACCCATGTTATTGCATATAGGACTAATAAAGAGAACGGGCCATCATCTTGTAACAATAAAGATAAGGGGGGATTGTTCCTCTGTGAAGCAGAGAAACAAAAAGATGGCCACACAAGTTCAAAATTGTAAAGAAGTAAGAAAATTCCTTTATTAACACATGTAGTAAACACAAATTACAAAGATAAATGCGGACGACAGAGTAGACACAGAGTGCTGGATCCACATGAATAAAACAATGTTAAAAACTGTGACACAGCGCCCGAAAGGTCAGCCTATATAGCAAGTGGAAATATAAGGGGGACAGCGACAGGGTCACATGTATTAATAAATATATACCACCCATCATGAATACCTTTTACAAATAGTACCCCCAAAACAATAATATCCCATCACAATCAAAATACCCAGAAACAAAAGGGTTAAAACCCTTATACAGATGGAAGTAATACAACCAATTGGTCATAAATAAGCTAAAATAGCTATGTACCTGGGTAAGGCCACCAGACAGGCTCTGCTACTGTCACCCCGACGCACGTTTCGGTAGGAAAACCTTTTTCAATCCAGTAATATATCAGCCCAACACCTAGACTGACTGAGGGATGCAGAGAACACCAAGCAAGGAAAGGAATAACAGACCCATCATCCAAACTTGCCTACCATCCCCTAAAAATCCAGTCCCCAAATCAGGAATTGCCAAACCCCTTAGCAAGCTGTATTTTGCTAGGGATAATATATTTTCTTGATTTCTGGAGCCAATATATGCACATTTACATACACACAGCTCTTCTACCTATGCACATTTACATACACACAGCTCTGCTACTTATACACATATAGACACACACAGCTCTGCTACATGCACATGTAGGCAGACATAGCTTTGCTAGATATGCACATATACACACACAGCTCTGCTACATGCAAACGTAAATATACACAGCTCTGCTACATATGTACATTTACATACACACAGCTCTGCTACATATGCACATATAGACACACATGGCTTAACTACATGCACATGTAGACAGACACAGCTTTGCTACATATGTACATTTACATACACACAGCTCTGCTGAAAGGTCCTGGAACTAGTAGGATGGAAGGTTCTTCAGTTGCACTGGATGTGCAGACTTTGTGTAGGTCCCGGTAGGTTCATCTCCTGCTCTGCTCTGATCACAAAGATCAGTGTGGGACAGGGGGAGAAAGAATAAGCAGTTCTCTCAGTGATGAGGAAGGACACTGTCTAAGTGTTCTCCTCTATCACTGGAAGCTGCCTATAAGAGGCATGCACTTTATAGCAAGATTTTTCTTGCTAAAAAGTGCGTCTTACAGTCTGAAAAATGTAGTACTTTATTTCACTGTCATTTGGATAGGTCATCAATATGAGGTTGTTGGGATCTGACACCAGTACTCCCACCGATCAGTTATTAACAGCTACTGTAGCAGCAGAATGTAAACACCACAGCTCTGATAGACTGCTTAGTGGTTGCTGCTAGGTACTGCAGATCAGCTTGTATTCTAATGCAGTTCCCTACTCAGTGTGATAGAAATCTTTTCCTGCACACAACCTCATGTAAGAAAAGCTATTTGCCACTCTGTAGATTGGAGAACCAGGATTCACAAAAATGTTCACCGATGGTGAGTTTTACTCTGTGATTAAATATTTGGCATTGATTTAGTTTTCTTTGTTATCATCACACTACTTGAACAACATTAGAGGTCACTAGATAAGTATAGATATGACTAATCTACTTGAAGAAAATAAATAGTTCCTGCCCAACCCCTAACATGTCTAAAAAGGGTTCTAGGTGAAATGTAAGCAACAGTTATGAAAGGCTTCTATGCAGACACTTTTAATACATAGGGTTTTCCAATAAGATGCAGATTTTTTTACTGTAAGAACAGTTAGACTATGGAACTCTCTGCCACATGATGTTGTAATGGTTAATTCACTACTAAAACTCAAGAGGGGTCTGGATGCCTTTCTTGATAAATATAATATTACAGGTTATGGGCTAGATTCTGTGATGGTGCGTTGATCCTGAGAACTAGTCTGATTGCTGTATGTGGAGTCAGGAAGAAATTTTTCCCCTAATATGGAACTTTTAGGGTCTGCCCCATGGGATTTTTGCTTTCCTTTAGATGAGCATGTTAAGCTATGGGTTGAAATCGATGGACTTAAGTCTACCTTCAACCTTAAATATTATGAATATTATGTCACAATCAATATATTTTTAATGATGCATTGCTTATGAAATTACTAAAATATTTAAATGAATGCAGGTCTGTGTGGCAACTATAACAGCGTCCAAGCTGATGATTTCCAAGTACTAAGTGGTGTCATTGAAGGAAGCGGCTCTTCTTTTGCCAACACATGGAAGACCCAAGCCAGTTGTCCTAACGTTGTCTCAAGTTTTGAAAATCCATGTTCTCTCAGCATTGAAAATGGTAAGTCACTTCTTGTATTAACTTTGTATAACCTTTTCATCAGCCAGTGAAAGCGAATATACAGTCAAAGAAATTAAACAAGTTTTGCTTAACCCATTGATAAGTATGATAATGTACTAAACTAATTTACATCTCTCTTGATATTGAAATTTTCCTCTTTCAGAGCAATATGCAACACACTGGTGCTCAATGATAAGTGACACTAATGGACCTTTTTCAGAATGCCACTCTAGGATTAACCCAGTCACCTACCAGACGGTATGCCATTCTATTTATTGTAAATTAAGGGGGTAGACAAAGGTAGGGGTAAATATAGGAGCCTCATCTGTTTGCTATAGCACAGAATAAATACATAGAGTATTGACTCACTCTGCGAAAGTTAATATGTCCACGCATTACATTCCTACACTAAGTCATGTGGCAAAGCTCATTAAAGGGTCGATATTGACTTTTAGGATTACTACATCCAATAGGTGGCACAAGTCCTGCTCCTCTCTGAAGAGGTTATTTGCATATTTAAATATCCAAAGGAGCATTGCATGGCCTATATGTCTCCTTACACTGGCTTGGCACTCTCCACAAGGAAAAATGTTCCTCTTAGACCCATTATCAAAGGCCTAGCCAAATCAGACCTCTTGCTTTGCACTGATGAGGGCCAACTCCCCAAAACAAGTGTTTGCAAAATGAGTATCTGGTTTTGTTCCTTAGCCTAAGTCATGTGGCAAAGCTCATTAAAGGGTCAACATTGTCCATTAGGATTGCAACATCCAATAGGTGACGCTAGAGTTCAAGACCTTGTTTTTATGAAGCGGCTATTTGCAGAATAATGATGGGGACTGTCCTTTTCTGTGGAGGGGCTTCTTGTTACCCCCATTAATTTAAGCTAAATGCTAGGGGCCCTTGTGCAGAACATTTTGCTTTAAGGACATTTTGGAAAGTGGACAGTCCCTTATTCCCCATCAGTGAGGATAAAAAATGAAAATAATTAAAATATTTTTTTTTTTTTTTTTTCCAGAATTGGAAGTTATTTCCTATACATAGGATAGAGAATAACATACTAATTTCTAGGGGTCCAAATTATGGGAACCTAAGTGATCCTGAGAATGGGGTTCTTGTCAGTAGTTCTGGCTTATTGGGGAGTTCTTCATTTTTACAATTACCTTTCTATGGTGGTGAGAATGATAATAATACAATATACAGCTATAATAATGGCTTTGTTCCTACAGAACTGTATGTTTGACTCTTGCAACTGTGCCAAGAGTGAGGAGTGCATGTGTGCCGCAATCTCTTCCTATGTACTTGCATGTGCCAAAGCTGGAATTTATTTGAAAGGATGGAGAAAAAATGTCTGCCGTAAGTGTTTTTTTATGAAAATTAACTTTGCAATTCCATTTTCTACACATTATGTTGGTGGTAACATAAATTTATACATTTTATGTTTTTTTTTAACCCAAAGAACTTTACACAACGACGTGTCCTAAGACCTTGTCCTACAGCTATTTTGTCAACACATGCCAATCCACCTGCCGCTCCCTTAGCGAACATGACATTACTTGTGACATCTCATTTGTTCCTGTCGATGGCTGTGTTTGCCAGAATGGAACTTACCTGAATGACAATGGTGTATGTGTTGTTCAGTCTGCTTGTCCTTGCTACTATAAGGGAACTGCAGTGCCACCAGGCGAAGTGGTCCATGACAATGGAGCTCTATGGTAAGAAAACAACGTCACAGTCACTTATACTAGTTCTTGTTCCTCATCAGTGATGTCAGTTTTCTTGTTCTATTAAAGATTTTTTTTCATCAAACAGTAATGTAATAATTTTTTGCTTATTCACTAGCACATGTTCAAATGGACTACTAGATTGTATCGGGCAGAAAGCACCACAAGAAGGTAAGAAGTCTACATGAGGGGTTGTCATTTGATCTGAAAATTTAAGATTATTTGTTCTTAATATTAGATTTAAGAATCATACACACAAAGAAAAAACTGTAATGGAAATAAAAGCAAAAGTTTTATTCAAATTTTGACAGATGAGTAGTTGGGAATAAATTGCATCCATGCATACCTTAGTGTGCTTGCGATTACATGTATTACTTCTATCAATTCTTTAACATATTGGTGCATATTTGTCAATACTGTCAAGTTCTTAGTTCCAATGTAGACTTAACCATATTAAAATAAGCCAAATTTATCAAAGTGCTTCATGTCATTTGATAAATTTGCTCTAAGTTTAGATTATTAAATGATTGTTTTTTTTATGGCATAAATTTGTGACACAATTTTGGCAAAATTTTTGGTGCACGCTGTTCACTTTAGGCCAAGCCCTCCTCCACTAAGCCATGACTCTTTTCAGTGAGGCCACACACCCTTGTTGGACAAACCACAAAAAGTGTCTAGAACAAATAATAAATATGTTGCAAATCATTTGAATGGCAAGCTCATTTACAGCCGAACTCCTTTAGCCTGATAAATCTCTCCCATTGCTTTTTAATTAATTTAATTCATTTTAAATCAAATTAAACTCAAGATTGGTTATTCTTTGGCTCTAATATACCAGAAACTGTTAGTGCAATATTAGAGAAGTCGGCAAAACATGACTTGGTCGACAAAACCATCGTTTTAATTTTTAGTTCAGAAATCAAGAGTACTCCTGAAAATAAGCAACTTTGTAATATATCTTATTAGGGAAATCTGCTTCATTCACCACTTCATTCATTTTCAAATTTCTCAATTCACGGGTCAAGGGCGCAGTCAGACGGCCATATAACACTGACGATGATCGCATAGCAATGCTCGGACTGGCTGTTGGCTCGTCTCTCCACAGTGTGACAGCATGTATTTCTATGCAGCTGTAAAGCTCGGGTCAGAAGCGCTGATGGCCAGTCCGTATACTGCGGCACGATAGTCGTCCGTGTTATATGGTCTGATTGCACCCAACATCTGTATTCGATGCAGGCAGATTTTTTTACAGTACTGATATAGGAAATGACTTTTACTACTAATAAGATGCTAGGTACACAGAAGAGATGAGGAGGAGGATCTAGAGCCAAAGCTTCTCATATAGATTTTACCTCTGAACTGAGACTTTTGAAAAGAATGATCAGTCCTGGCGGGAAAAAAAAAATCCGATTTCTCTGATACAATGTATTACAAAGTTGCTTCTTTTCAAGGCTTGCTACTAGTGATGAGCGAGTGTGCTCAGTGAAAGGGTTAAATGGGTGCTTTCCAAGTATCTTCGGCATGCTCGTATATTAAGTTCGAGTCCCTGTGACTGCATGATTTATGGCTGTTAGCCTCAACACATGCAGAGATTGCCTGTTTGTTAGGGAATCCCCACATGTATTGAGGCTGACTAACAACCATAAATCATGCAGACGCAGGGGCTCAAACTTAATATACAAGCATGCCGAAGATACTCGGAAAGCACCCGAGTGTGCTCGGCGAAAGGGTTAAACGAGCACGCTCGCTCATCACTACTTTCTACTGAATTATGAGCTAAAAATTAAAACAACATTTACTCTATAAAGATTATAGTTGATAAATCATGCTCTAATATATTTATGGAGATTACACTAATCACATTTTATTGAATGTCTCACTCTTATAGCCTGTGCAGCCCCCATGGTATACTTTGACTGTACAAACCAAACTGCTGACACAAAAGGATCTGAATGCCAAAAGAGTTGCCAGACTCTTGACATGAACTGTGTAAGTAGACTTATAAATTCTGACATCTTTAAAACACACATAGATACCAAGTGTGAACTTCGAGCTGGAAGTTGAGGCAATGCTGACAGTGTGGGCATTGCACACTGGTAGGATTTGGCAATCTGTAGTCAATAGAGTGACTTCAAAAATGTATGTAATCCCAGGAAACCTTTTAAATTGCCCCACTGAAAAACAAAAATTATTATACGCCATACAATTGCCCCTATTAAAACTTATCATGTTTACTAGGAGCACATAATACTATTTAAGGTTAGTAAAGGGAAATGTTATCTAACAATTTTAATGGGGCTGAGCTGCCTTACCAGGTATAGCCAAATGTGTGCCTGTATAAACACTAAGGCTATGTTCACACTAGGCATGTTTACCGTGTTTTTTTAATATTTTTTATGCAAATTTTCAGATGTGTTTTACAGTACCTGCAAAGTCTATGTGATTTCAGAAATGTCATGCACACAGCTTGGTTTTTTGTCATCAGTATTTTGTGATTTGCATTGTTTTTTTGCACAATAGAGCATGTCATTTCTTTCAGCATTTTTCAGTGTTTTTCACCCTTTGAAAGCAATGGGTGGTGCAAAAAATGATGAAAAAATGCCCAGCGTGACGTCTTGCTGCGTATTTAGTGAAAAAAAAGCAAGTACAGCAGTATGTGAAACACATTATTTTTGTGATTTTTGCAAGTTTACCATCTTGTCTTTGTCACCTGAGATGGCAGTTTGGATAAGAACAGTTTAAGTTACTGATGTGTACAATGTAAACATTGACTGATCAAAGTATCAGATTGAACAATACCTGTGGCCAAACTAGGTGTGAAATTGAACAATCTCTGAGCACTCAATGGCAGACCAAAGTGTGAAAGTTAATAGTGTCTTACAAACTCAATGCACTGCCAATGTCTTAGGTAAACTATTCCTGAACATTTCACCCCCCCACCCGCTTACATTTGTACTGAGCATTTTTTCATGTACATGTCTTGCATTAGTGACCTGTGTTCATGCTTCTGTAGTAGAAGCAAGGCTGAACTTTGGAATCCTGAAATACGCACCAAAAACAAAAAAAAACTCAAAAAAGGCACAAAAATGCAACAAAACATGAGTATTTGATGCTGTTTTTTTTCCTGCCAAGAGGGCAGGTTTTGCTGCAAAAAAATGCGCCAAAAATGTTATGTGTGAACATACCTTAAAGAAGCACTATATCTAATGGGAATTCAGGAGGTCAGACCTCCAACAATCTAACATTAACAACTTATCTTACCGATAAGTCATCATTCTTTTACTGATATTTATTTTACAATTCTGAAATTGCTCCTTTTAATTTGCTGTTGATTTTCTAATTTCAGTACAGCGCACGGTGCGTGTCCGGGTGCATGTGCCCAGCTGGACTGATAGCTGATGGAGCTGGAGGCTGTGTGATGGAAAGCCAGTGTCCGTGTATACACAATAACAATCCCTACATGCCAGGAGAAACTATCAAGGTCTCATGTAACACTTGGTGAGCAGAACACAACACTTCGATACCTCTTGCATATGTTATTTGCAATGCCTACGTTTTTTAACTATTGATCTTTTTTTACAACCAGCACTTGTAAAAACAGAAATTGGGAATGCTCCAGTGAGCTTTGTATGAGCACCTGTGCAGTATATGGAGATGGTCACTATCTCACCTTTGACAGCAAATCATACATCTTTAATGGAGACTGTGAATATACCTTGGCTCAGGTACGTAGCACATGCACTGATTAAGACAACTAGATGACTTTAAGATTTTTATTCATCCGTCTCATGATATTGTACTTGGAGCGTGATTTATACCTTGTTATGATCTGTACTTTTGTAAGTTCATATGTTTGCATTGTCCATTGAAATCTCATCCAAGTTTCCTGATTTTTTTTTCTTTGATCTTTTATAATAGGATTACTGCAGTAGTGACCTCACGAACGGAACTTTCCGTATTATAACCGAAAATGTCCCATGTGGTAGCACAGGAACCACTTGTTCTAAATCCATTAAAGTTTTCCTTGGGGTGAGTTTAACTAATGGCTAAAACGTTCCTAAAACATTCACTCAAAATAATGTATCCAAAAAACACCTTAGAACACACATGTGATTATCATTCTCTTTGGGTAGAACTTTGAATTGATACTTGCTGAAGATAAATTTGAGGTTGTCAAACGGAATGAAGGAACATATATACCATACAAAGTGCGCCAGATGGGTATCTACATGGTGATTGAAGCCCTCAATGGATTGGTTCTGGTCTGGGACAAGAAAACCAGTATATACATCAAACTTGAACCAAGTTTCCAGGTAAATTATATGAAACATATGCAAACTTTGGTAGTTGGTTTCTTGCTATGTTGTGAAGATGAATGATAGAGAGTATGAATTATTAATCAATATATCAAATCAACCAAATCTAAGACTTTGGTGATACATGATAATGCACAGTATTGGCAAATCGCAAAGCCTTATGAAACATATACCAATTATTTTGCCACCCACATTAACTTATTTTTCTTTACAGGGCAAAGTTTGCGGTCTTTGTGGTAATTACGATGGAAATTTTGTCAATGACTATACAACAAGAAGCATGTCCGTGGTTGGAGACGTTATGGAATTTGGTAACAGCTGGAAACTGTCCCCCAGTTGTTTAGATACTGCAGAATTGGGAGACTCCTGTGCAACTAATCCCTACAGGAAGGCATGGTCTCAGAAACAGTGCAGTGTCATCACTGGCTTCACATTCTCATCTTGTCATCCACTTGTAAGTATAATATTGTAGATTAAAAAAAATATAATAATATTAGATGTGTGAATCTTTTCTTCTTCCCAAGGAAATAAAAAATAAAGAAAAGCACTCAAAAATTCCAAATTGTAAAGACTTGAGGATTTTTTTGGGCCAGTGCAACATTTCAGTCCATATGGTTTGGACATTTTTCAATCAAACAGTAATTTTTTTTTCTTCACAACTATAATAATATATATATATATATATATATATATATATATATATATAAAAATCGGTAAAAACAGGAGCATCAAGTGGATCTTGCTTGATTTTTCAGGACTATCTTAGATCTCTGCTTCCTGCTTGTAATAATACGTCACATATACAAACATATCACATTTATAAAATATAAATGAATGCTTATGTTTGTGTTATACTCATTTAATAACTATTACCAGTGGTGTACCACCAGTGACAGCAAGACATGAAACTACAGTGAGAACTCATTCCGAATTACTTCACCCAATTTCTGGCATCCGCCCATTTCTACCGACATCTTCTAAATATGTTTGGATTTGTAGTGAGTGTCTTTACGCACTGAGCCCACTTCATATTCAGAATTGCTGTCATTGGAGATAGCTCTGACCCCAGCAGTTTAACCCCTTAGATTACGTGGTTAAATGGGGGGGCTCTCTGTCACATCCATTGAGCAAAGGAATCGCTTGGGTAAGTAAAGGCATCAAGAGCCAAAGGGAGGGCCTCCATATGGATCTTAGCCAAGGGGCCTCAGAATTCATTTTTATGCCTCTGAACATTACCATGACACTCTTAAATATCCATATTGGAATTAAATTAATTAGTTAATTAGGACCTGATAAAATGTTCTGACTTTTGCAGGTAAACCCACTGAAATATTTTGACGCTTGTGTCAATGATGCTTGTGCCTGTGATACTGGTGGAGATTGTGAGTGCTTCTGTACTGCAGTAGCCGCTTATGCTCAGGCTTGCAGTGAAGCTGGAGCCTGTGTAAGCTGGAGAACCCCAACAATGTGCCGTGAGTACCTTTCAATTTAAGACTATGACAACATGGAGACGTGTCACGAGATTGTGGTGTTTCCTGGTTTCATAGTTAAACAGTTTTTTAGGTTGAAAGTAGACCTAAGTCCATCAAGGTCAACCAATAACCCTACATTTTCACTCCATGCCAAGGATATTTTAGCCCATTTGAAGGCTAATAAATGGCCTTACTTGCTTTTCTTGCTAATTATTTCATTTCTAAATTCAAGGCATTAAATGTCATTCACTTGAAGTCATGCCGTTCTAATATATATATTTTTCTCTTCTCTATAACAGCTGTTTTCTGTGATTATTATAATCGTCAAGGACACTGCGAGTGGCATTATAAAGCATGTGGTGCCTCATGCATGAAGACCTGTAGAAACCGAGCTGGAACCTGTTACCATAACTTGCCAGGCCTGGAAGGTAAATATGGTCCTGCCTTGGTTAAACTATGAGAGGACAATTTGGATTTTTTTTCAGCATCATATATAATCTAGTGCCTATATTTTATCTAAAGCTTAGAAAAAATAGCGTGGAGCAGCACACTAACGGAAATCAATGAAAAAAGTGAACTTCATTCACACAGATTCATGAGATGTTTCAGCTCCTTATTTGAAGCTTTTCTCAAGCATGTGAATAAAGTTCACTCTTTTCACTGACTTCCATTGGAGTTCTGCTTCCAATCTATTTTTCCTATATTAGGAGACTTCTTGCCTGGTTGCTTTCGGAAGTATTGCACCTACGACATTAGGACAGTGTTGCTATTTTTCCTTATTATTACACCTAATGATTAGATGTTCGAAACTAGTCAGTAGAGTATAGACTACCATACATAATCTGGTCCCCTAATTTAAGTATTGACTCCCAGATTACCTTTCAATTTAAAACTATGACAACACAGCAACAAGTGTCACGAGATTGCGGTGTATCATGGTTTCAAAGTTAAACAGTTTTTCAGGTTGAAGGTAGACATAAGTTCATCAAGTTCCACCTCTAACCTAACATGTTAGTCCAGAGGAGGACAAAAACCTCATGGGGCAGAAGCATTGTGACATAAAATCTAAACATTTCCTATTGTGTTAAATTGTGACTCGCCACCTATCGTGACTTTGACACAGAATTCCAAATATTTCCAATTTTATTTGATTTGCTGCAAAATGCACACAACCTGCTTGCCATTGACTTCAAAGCGAGTTGCACATTTTTGAAACAGCAAATCGTAGATAAATTGCAGTAGATTTTTTGGTTTACTGACTTGTTTGAGCAAACCTAAGCTGTTTTTTGGTAAGCTTGCTTTGTAACATAATTTCTTTTAATGTTGTAAGCCATTAAAAGGTAACATATCTGCAAGATTATCATTATTGTTCCTTTAGGGCTCGTGCAGACGACCGTAAAAACTTGACGAGTTCTATCGTGTTTCCCCAAAAATAAGGCCTACTCATGAAAATAAGCCCTAGCACGATTTTATAAGACTCCAAAAATAAACCCTAGTTACAGTCAGGGCCGCCATTAGGGGTGTAAAATTGAGCAGTTGTTCAGGGCCCCCACTCTCTTAGGGGCCCCTAGCGCTTCTATTCCAAGATTAAGACTGCTTAAGGACCTTTGATGACTTCACAGTCATGTGACCAATATGTCACCAAACGGCTCTTAACTGTAGGAGTAAAGAGGAACTGAACAGGAGACAGGTTGGTATGAAGGGGCTGGCATTAGTGGGCATGGGGGAGAAAACTGGGAAATTTCACAGGGCTTCCACTCTTTTATGGGACCCAGAATTTCTATTCCAAGGATGAGACTGCTTAAGGAACTTTGGTGACATCATGGTCATGTGGTATCTGAGTGTGGTCCAATTTTCACAGACTGACAGAATGGAGAAGATGAAGAATTTTTTTTTTTTATTCTCAACATCCGAAAATCGGATCACATTTTGATCAAACTCTGTTCAAACTCTGATGGAGAACATACGGTTGGGTAACCTTAGCCTTACTGAGAGCAATAAATGTGTTTGAAAATCACTTTCAAAGACATCAATTTAAAGCTATGTAAAACAGTTTTTCCACCATTAACATTTATGGTGTATTGCCTCTGGTTTGAGAGATAGCTCAATTTAAGCTGATTGTACAATTTTCCTGCAGAAATTAATTTTTCTGTCATTTTGCTATGGATCTTGAAATTATACTGTTTATAAGACTTCAGAGCCAGGTGGTTATCCAGTCGCTATAACTGCAAAGGTACACTGGTAGAAGCATGTATAATGTTGTAGCAATGAAAAAAAAATTGTAATCAGCTATTGATGCATGTATTTACAGGATGCTACCCCCAGTGCCCACCTGAAATTCCCTACTTTGATGAGGACAGAATGGAATGTGTAGATGCGTGCCCTTGCTATTCCCTTGATGGAACAGAGTATTCTATTGGTCAGGATATGCCTCCAGAGAATAGTGACAACATCTGTACAACTTGGTAAGAAAAGTATCTGTCAGGCATTAGAACCTAAAGAGCAAACATATAGTTTCCCGTGCAATACTAAGTTTCCCACATGTATTTTTTAAAGAGGACCTGTCATCAGGTCAAATGTGGCCAGTATTTTATTTTAATTTATTTCCACTTGCTCTCCTGAGTATTCTGTTATTTTTTTAAAAAAATCTGCCATACAGTTCCTGAGATATTGGACTTTTTATCTAGTGCTGATTTTAATGGTCTTTAGCAAGGGGGCGTGGCTACCAGAATTCTCTGGGGGCATGACTTTAGGCTTCTCTGTGAGCCACGCCTCCCTGGTAAAGATCATAAATATTAGGACTAAATCAAAAGGCCTATATCTCTGGAATTCTATGGCGGATATAAAAAATACAAAAAATTAATTACTCAGAGGAGTAAGCTGGAACAAAATAAAAGCATGAATTGGCCAGTTTTGACCTGATGACAGGTCCCCTTTAAGTTTCAAGTACATTTTTAAGCACTTTATAACAAGCATTGCTATTATAAGTTGAAGGCTTAACTAAGCATGGATTTAGAAGCTTATTGACTTTTTTTCTATTTACAGAAAGACGAATCTGCGCATTTTAGAAAGTGACTATTTTTTCTATAGATTTTCTATAGGTTCTAGATATACTATTAAATTATGGCATAGTAGATGTTTAGCTTGAAGAACAACTATCAGAAAATACCTTAAAACTAGCTTATGGCCTCAGAAACTGTTAAACACTAACTATACTTTTCACAGTTTTAACACTTTTGTTTAAGACACAGCCTAAAGTGTGGAGCCACTGTGTCCTTATTTTTCTTATAATGGGACTTTTTTTTATTGCACTTTGGCTTTTTCTTTATTCATTCACACACATACTTTTGTCTAGCTACCATCTTTCAAGTCAGTTAGATCATTTCAGCTAAAAACACATAGTGATGATTGCTAACAATTATCTATTTCAGCATTTTTTAAAAGATTTTTATGAGAACATATTTAAAGAATAACCATCATTGTAATTCCTAATTTAATTAGTGCCTATATTTTCCATCATCTTGATTTTAAAGTATCTGCCATTATTACCATTACAGTAACATGATAGTAGTGATCATGTTATAATCTATCTAGATAAACATTTTCTTGTAAAAATTATTCCAATTTTCCAACAACAAACTATTTGTGAAAATAGTTAGATCACACTAATTAACTTAAATGAAAAAAAAAAATCTTAGTAGTATTTTATTGTAAAAAAAATGAATAATATATAATAAAAATATGTAAAATAGTAAATAAAATGTGTAATATAATTACTGTATACAGCATGGTGAACAAAAGCAAAAAAAGGCTAAAAAAAAACTTTGTCACAATTGCTGTTTTTTTTTATAGTTGGATTTTTATTGGACAGGACACAGACTCATTGAGTAATGGCTGATTCTAACCCGTAAATATAGGATCAGAATATGACATTTTCTCAGTCTTACAAATCTCATACTTGGATCCGTGATTTCAATGGATGTCTGAATGCGTCCATAAATCCATCCCACTTAATGCTAATAAAAAATTGGACAGCACAGACATTTCACATGGATGTGTGAATACAGACTAAATCTCGCCAGCAAATTAGAATAGCAAAGAACAAATTCTAATAGTCCAACTTTTACAATGCACATTTATAGTTTCCTTAGCATTTAATGGCGTTGGAAGAATAAGAGCAACTTGTGGTCAGGCATTTCTGAAGTTGATTATAATGGAGGGGAAAGATAAAAGAATGACTAAATTAGTCTACCCAAATGCATGTTTGTAAGCCAGCAAAAATTGATGGGAATTAAAAATTTTTTATTGACTTAAGTTTTATTAAATAATTATATTCAAAAAAGTAAAGTATATATATTTGATCTTTTTATTTTCAGCTTGTGTACTCCAAATGGCAGAAAGTGTACTTATGAAGGTAAGTACATTTATGTATTATATCTAAGTCAAGATAAGTGCATCTCCTAGTCTAAAATATGTTTATTAAATGAGGAGATGCAAAGTTCATGAAAAAAGAATCTTGTGTTAATCCTCATCAGATATATTTAATAAAATAGTATATAAGATCCAACCCAAAACATTTTGGTCTAATGTGTGCATATTGAAAGATGGTGTGCACTATACTGCATGCTGTAGCATGGTTGCTCATCATACAAAGAAAATAAGGGCAGTGGAGCCAACTACATGGAATGCTAGAATATCATAGCTGTAGCGTCCCTTGACTATTTTTTTGAACCATAGTCTTTAGTAGTGATGAGCGGATTGATCGGTGAAGGAATGAGACAAATTTACAAAAATACGCAGTTTCACCAGATTTCAAACATCTTGTGATTCAGTTCACGGTACACACAAAAAAAAACTTGCCCTGCAGCATTTTCCACACTGTTAAAGCATCAGAAAGTGGGCTAACGTCATTTAACGTTGCCACGTTGCCGCGTGACCCTCCCCATAATACACTGCAGCTATGACATCTCATGGATTATCATACCTTGTACAGTGGTGGTAATTACCGGGGCCATCACAGATCAGCCATTCCCAGAGGAGCAAAATTTGTACAGTAGAGTTGTTTTCCATCTCCATATTCACAGGATAAGTCTCTCTCTCTTGTAGAGTGTAAGCTCTTATGGTCAGCGCACTTCCTCTCTCTCGCCTGTAGAGTGTAAGGTCTTATGGTCAGCAGGGTCCTCTCTCTCTCTTGAAGAGTGAAAGCTCTTATGATCAGCGGGGTCTCTCTCTCTCCTGTAGAGTGTAAGGTCTTATGGTCAGTGGGTTTCTCTCTCTCCTGTAGAGTATAAAGTCTTAAGCTCAGCACGGTTCTCTCACTCTCTCTTGTAGAGTATAAGCTCTTATAATCAGTGGGGTTCTCTCTTTCTCTTGTAGAGTGTGAGCTTTTATCTTATGATCAGTGGGGTCCTCTCTCTTTTTCTCCTGTCGAATGTAAGCTCTTATGCGCAGCACGATTCTCTCTCTCTCGGCTTCCCCCTCACATGTATCTTACAAGCAATTACAAACTTTTCAGTATTGAGATTTTGGCAAATTTATTTATGGCAAATCTAATTTTGGGGAAAATTTCTCAAATTTGTTGAATTCAAATTTCAAAAGATTGGATGATCACTAGTCTTTAGCTTAAGACCCTCCCATTATAAGCCACATCATAGAGTAAATACAAAGAGTGAAGGACCCGGTCTGCCAGTAAATTGCATGGTGGGTCATTCATATGGTCAGTAGAGACTTCCTTTGTTAATAGCTAGTCATATTGTATTTGTTCTGCTCTATTTCTTTAATGTATATTATAATAAGAACTCAATGAAACTTGATTACAGATAAAATTGATGTTCAATCTTAGTAATATAATACATTTGCTTTTGCAGAATGTTGTTTGTATGAAGGGAAGATATTCAGGACACCAGACCTTATTTACAATACAACTGATGGCATGGGGGGATGCATTCAAGCATACTGTATTAATGGAAAGATCACTGGATCCAACACAGATTGTAAATTAGTTACAACTACACCTACAACTGTTTTCAGCTTTTCTACTACAACTCCTGTAACAACACCAACAACAGCACCACCAACAACACCAACAACATCACCCCCAACAGAAACACCTATAATATCATCAACAACACCAGGAACACCAACAACAACATCACCAACAACATCACCCCCAACAGAAACACCTATAATATCATCAACAACACCAGGAACACCAACAATAACATCACCAACAACATCACCCCCAACAGGAACACCTATAATATCAACAACAACACCAGGAACATCAACAAAAACACCACCAACAACATCAACAACATCACCCCCAACAGGAACACCTATACTATCAACAACACAATCAACAACAACTACCACCACTACCACCATCAGCACTAGTAGTAAAGGTAAGATTGCTTTTAATATTAGCATAAGTAAATTTAGTTGATTTACTACATTCTTTTTAAATTTGTCTCTTTTACATTGCATATCTTCTTCTCATGTGCATGTGTGAGATGATGATAATTATTGGAAATTAGTGCATGAACTTGAGTTAGCTGCTTGAAGATAAGACAGTGATCTATTAGACAGAGCTGCAAGGCAATTTCAAAACCTTAAAAAAAAATAAGAACATTTAATTATTTAACTGTGAAGGAGAACATGGGGTAATATTTGGAAGAACAATATCAACATCATTAATTGGTCATTTTTAATAATGTCTTAATATTATTTACCTACATAGTGTAATTATCCTGTATCTCACTTTACAAATAGACATACTGTACATTCCTAAATGTAGAAAACAATCTAAACTGCAATAGGAGAAAAAACACAATTGGAAAGAATTTCTCAAGGGCTTCATGGGAGTATAAAGGAAAAAGTTTTCAGTTTTTGGCACACAACTTATTTAGGCAAAAAAAATCTCTTTTTTATATACATTTGCATAATTTATTAAGAGACATAATTTATTAAGCCCCTTTTGTGCATCACATTACAGCATAATTCTGTTTAAGAATATCATTCTTGTATAATGAAAAGAGCTACAATGATGTAAAATATTTTCTGTATTCATGTTTTACTGTTTTCAGGATTTCATCTTGTTTTTATTCTATAGGTACTTTTTTACAGATACAAATCTTTTCTGATGTTTGATGGACATACAAGTGTTTACCTCATTAAAAAGCATAGCTCTGAAATCCATACTGTAACTTAAAGAGTAACTGTTGTTTTAATTTTTATTTCACAAATCAATAGTACACGTGAAAATAAGCAACTAAGTGATATACCTTATAAGAAAAATCTGCTACTTTTTCCTTCTGGATTGATATTTCAGTCTCAAAGTTCTCAATTCATGGGGAAAATCTGTATTTTGTGAAGACAGAGTTTCCCATTACTGAGGTAGGAGATGACATTTGCTACTGGTGAAATTTTATGAAGAGAGGAGGGGGAAAAGAGGAAGGAGGTACTCTGCATCTAGCTCCTCCCTTCTGCTCCTGTCCTTCTCCATGGAGTTTCATCACGAGTAACTGTCATCTTCTAGATAAGTAATATATCTTCATTGAATGCAGATTTTACCCGAGAATTGAGAATTTTGAGAATAAATCCTGGAGGAAAGAGAAACCGATTTTGCTTTTAAAGTATGTAACAAAGTTGCTAAGTTTATTGTGTATTATTGTTATAAGAAATACCAATTAAAATATCTGTTGCTTTTTAAATCAGTTTGGCTTATGTGTGTCCATCAATTCATCAGGATGAATTTTTATCTACTTCAAGCAATAAAGGTTTCTATTGAATATCGGCAAACAGAGATCTTAAAAACCTTAAGAAATTTACATAGAAAAATACAATGACAAACATGTTACAGGGAACCTGTCAGGTGATTCATGCTGCTTAAACTGTGGGAAATGAAAATCACAGCCAGGTATATCATTCTCTAAAATACTCTGGCGTTTCAAAGATAGTTTTGAACAATAATTTTGAAGATCTGGCTAGGTACAACAGCCTGAGCCAAGAGTAGTCCGAATTGCCACCAGCAGGCTCCTCCCACTGCTGCTGAAGTTGATTGACCGGTCTCTCCATTACATAGTTAAAGACCTATCAATCAGACCTGTCAATCAGCCTAAGTGTTGCTAGAAAGAGACTGCACCAGACCAGTCTGGATCTTCAAAGTATATACTAATTCCTAAATTCGTGCATCCAGGTTCTGATTCATGTTGCCCGTGGTTTGTAAAGCATGATTTGCCTGACAGGTTTTCTTAAAAATAACAAGTAGCATGTGGGTATAACATGCTGTTGCATGCTAAAACAAATAAATAAAAAAAAGTTTGAGCATTTCTCTTTCAGATATAAAATAATTATAGACTTCACCCATGAATTCATTAAGTTAATTTAATTAAAATATAAAAATAAAAAGAAAAAAATTAATTAGTTTACATTAAAAAATTATATAACAGCACAGCACAAAAAGTGAAAAAATTATTAATGGATTAACGGCATGATATCATAACATGTTTCACAAATAAGAGAAGAGTTAAATAAAATATACACAGAACACATTATTTTGTGTCAAAGGAACAATAATCTCTATAATATACTGGGAAGCAATATGTTTAAATATCTTCTAACTATTTACTATCCAGTATTAAGTTCAATTTAGTAGCCTCTAGTTTACAATGTAGTCATTTAGAAAAAAAAAAAGAATATAATGTATTGTGACTGGGATACAAAGATATGCTCTAAAAATGTTGTGAAGATAAGGGCTATATTCACAAGTGGCAAAATTTGGCCACAATGCCACTGCAAATCAGAAATCCATGACGTCATCTGTTGTATGCAGATTTGTTAAGGATTTCACACAAATGCATTTCAAAGCAATGCAAAAAGTGAAATCCTCAATAAAAAACACACAAGAATAAACAAGCTGCAATTTAAAAATACTTAGCATGCTGATTTTTGAGCAGATTTTATTATCTAATAGTAGATAAAATTTGACAAACCTATTAATTTGCATAATATTGTAGATTGCGGCATATTTGTGGTACTGTATTCACAAATGTTAATGTACAGCACTTTCTAAATTCTGAATCAGAGAATGGTTGAAAACTACAAAATTAGTCACTAAGATATGTTTTCTCAAACCTTTTCATTCCAGTATGTACAGTAACACCAGAAGATGTAGGGTGCACGTGGTCACAATGGTTTGATGTGGATTATCCAACTTATGGCCTTGAAAAAGGAGATTTTGAAACCTTCGAAAACATAAGAAAAAAAGGATTTAATTTTTGTGATGCACCACAAAATGTGGAGTGCAGAGCTAAAGCTTTTCCAGATGATCCACTTGAAGACCTTGGTCAACAGGTGACATGCAGCAAATATGTGGGTCTTATTTGTCTCAACAGTCAACAATTACAGAGAATATGTTACAATTATCAAATCAGAGTTCAATGTTGCTCTTCAGTACCTGATTGCAAAACAGCACCAACACCATCAACAACCATTGAAACATCTTCACCTACCTCTACTTCTACAACATTTACAAGCACAAGTACAAAAACAACTAATACAACTCCATCAACAACCTCATCCAGGACAACAACTTCAAGCACATCAAGTACTACTGCTTCGAAGACTACACATACTGTTACACCTTCATCAACATCTACAAGTGCAACAACAACAAGGTCCACTTCAACAACAACATCAACAAAGACAACACCATCATCTACTTCAGTTTCTACAACAAAAAGTAAAATTATAACAACACCTTTAACAACAACCACTCATTCATCTACCGGTGTTTCCACTACTTCTTCAACAACTTGTCCTTATGCATATTCCATGAAATGTTATTGGTCATCGTGGATGGTAGATAACAACACACCAACAAAGTCTGGTAAAGGAGAAGAAACATATCCATCAACAGATAATTCTGGTGAAGAAAAGGGCATATTCTCAAAAGGATTCTCTAAAGAAAAAGGAGGTGACTCTGCGCAAAAAGATTCTAATAAAAAAGTTATTAAGCCTCAGAAAGGATATTTCAATGAACTGTTCAAAAAGATTTTCAAAGGTTCATCAAGTGAAGAAGATGTAGGCCGTAACACTGGTAGGAAGGATTCTAAACAACACGACAGCAAGCCAAGTCAAGGATATTTCAATGATTTATTCAAAAAATTCTTTACAGATTCTTCCAGTGAAGAAGAGCAAAGCCGTAACTTTGGAAGCCAAGATTCTAAAGAAAGAGTCAGCAAAACAGATAAAGGATTTTTAAATGAAATAGTCAACAAAGTGTTCAAAGATTTTTCGAGTAAGGAAGATTTACCTTCAAACATCTTCTCTGGTGATGATCTTGATAGCTCAGAAGTCTTAAAGTTTGCTACTTATGAAATATGTTCAACGCAAGACATGGCCAGTAATATTGAATGTGAAGTAAGATCAGACTTGAGAAACATAGACAAGAATGCAGTATCAAAGTGTACCAGGGAAACTAGCATTGCTTGTCTACTTGCCAAACAGGGAGGCATTGATGCACCAGTATGTGACAATTATAGAATAAGGGTGCAATGCTGCTCTAAAATCTGTGGTGAAACAACAACACCACCTACATCATCCTCAATCAAAACGTCTACAAACTCTGTCTCAACAACAACACCATCTACCTCAACGTCAACTAGCTCTATCTCAACTACAACACCTCACATAGTATATTCAATTTCCACAACACCAAGTACAGGAACAACTAGATCTACTTCACCCACAACATCGACCACTCATTCTACTACATCAACTAGCAGAACAACCATCATTACACCTACAACAACACCATCTACCTCAACGTCAACTAGCTCTATCTCAACTACAACACCTCACATAGTATATTCAATTTCCACAACACCAAGTACATCAACCACTTCCACTTTATCTACAACATCAGCAAAGACAACTACTCCTATTTCGACTACTACAAGTACTAGTAAAACTACAGTTTCAACAACTCCAATTACTCATTCATCCACCAGTGTTTCCACTACTTCTTCAACAACTTGTCCTTATGAATATTCCATGAAATGCTATTGGTCATCGTGGATGGAAGATAACAATACACCAACAAAGTCTGAAAAAGAAGGAGAAATTTCTCCATCAAGAGATCATTCCAGTGAAGAAAAGGGCATATTCTCAAATGTCTACTCAAAAGAAAAAGATGGTGACTCTGCACAAAAAGGTTCTAATGAAAATGTTAGAAAGCCTCAGAAAGGATATTTCAATGAACTGTTCAAAAAGATTTTCAAAGGTTCATCAAGTGAAGAAGATGTTGGCCGTAACACTGGTAGGAAGGATTCTAAACAACACGACAGCAAGCCAAGTCAAGGATATTTCAATGATTTATTCAAAAAATTCTTTAAAGCTTCTTCCAGTGAAGAAGAGCAAAGCCGTAACTTTGGAAGCCAAGATTCTAAAGAAAAAGTCAGCAAAACAGATAAAGGATTTTTAAATGAAATAGTCAACAAAGTGTTCAAAGATTTTTCGAGTAAGGAAGATTTACCTTCAAACGTCTTCTCTGGTGATGATCTTGATAGCTCAGAAGTCTTAAAGTTTGCTACATATGAAATATGTTCAACGCAAGACATGGCCAGTAATATTGAATGTGAAGTAAGATCAGACTTGAGAAACATAGAAAAGAATGCAGTATCACAGTGTACCAGGGAAACTAGCATTGCTTGTCTACTTGCCAAACAGGGAGGAATTGATGCACCAGTATGTGACAATTATAAAATAAGGGTGCAATGCTGCTCTAAAATCTGTGGTGAAACAACACCACCTACATCATCTTCAATCAAAATTTCTACAAACTCTGTCTCAACAACAACACCATCTACCTCAACGTCAACTAGCTCTATCTCAACTACAACACCTCACATAGTATATTCAATTTCCACAACACCAAGTACAACAACCACTTCCACTTTATCTACAACATCAGCAAAGACAACTACTCCTATTTCGACTACTACAAGTACTAGTAAAACTACAGTTTCAACAACTCCAATTACTCATTCATCCACCAGTGTTTCCACTACTTCTTCAACAACTTGTCCTTATGCATATTCCATGAAATGCTATTGGTCATCGTGGATGGAAGATAACAATACACCAACAAAGTCTGAAAAAGAAGGAGAAATTTCTCCATCAAGAGATCATTCCAGTGAAGAAAAGGGCATATTCTCAAAAGTCTACTCCAAAGAAAAAGATGGTGACTCTGCACAAAAAGGTTCTAATGAAAATGTTAGAAAGCCTCAGAAAGGATATTTCAATGAACTGTTCAAAAAGATTTTCAAAGGTTCATCAAGTGAAGAAGATGTTGGCCGTAACCCTGGTAGGAAGGATTCTAAACAACATGACAGCAAGCCAAGTCAAGGATATTTCAATGATTTATTCAAAAAATTCTTTAAAGCTTCTTCCAGTGAAGAAGAGCAAAGCCGTAACTTTGGAAGCCAAGATTCTAAAGAAAAAGTCAGCAAAACAGATAAAGGATTTTTAAATGAAATAGTCAACAAAGTGTTCAAAGATTTTTCGAGTAAGGAAGATTTACCTTCAAACATCTTCTCTGGTGATGATCTTGATAGCTCAGAAGTCTTAAAGTTTGCAACATATGAAATATGTTCAACGCAAGACATGGCCAGTAATATTGAGTGTGAAATAAGATCAGACTTGAAAAACATAGAAAAGAATGCTGTATCACAGTGTACCAGGGAAACTAGCATTGCTTGTCTACTTGCCAAACAGGGAGACATTGATGCACCAGTATGTGAAAATTATAGAATAAGGGTGCAATGCTGCTCTAAAATCTGTGGTGAAACAACAACACCACCTACATCATCCTCAATCAAAACATCTACAAACTCTGTCTCAACAACAACACCATCTACCTCAACGTCAACTAGCTCTATCTCAACTACAACACCTCACATAGTATATACAATTTCCACAACACCAAGTACAGGAACAACTAGATCTACTTCACCCACAACATCGACCACTCATTCTACTACATCAACTAGCAGAACAACCATCATTACACCTACAACAACACCATCTTCCTCAACGTCAACTAGCTCTATCTCAACTACAACACCTCACATAGTATATTCAATTTCCACAACACCAAGTACAGGAACAACTAGATCTACTTCACCCACAACATCGACCACTCATTCTACTACATCAACTAGCAGAACAACCATCATTACACCTACAACAACACCATCTTCCTCAACGTCAACTAGCTCTATCTCAACTACAACACCTCACATAGTATATTCAATTTCCACAACACCAAGTACAACAACCACTTCCACTTCATCTACAACATCAGCAAAGACAACTACTCCTATTTCGACTACTACAAGTACTAGTAAAACTACAGTTTCAACAACTCCAATTACTCATTCATCCACCAGTGTTTCCACTACTTCTTCAACAACTTGTCCCTATGCATATTCCATGAAATGCTATTGGTCATCGTGGATGGAAGATAACAATACACCAACAAAGTCTGAAAAAGAAGGAGAAATTTCTCCATCAAGAGATCATTCCAGTGAAGAAAAGGGCATATTCTCAAATGTCTACTCAAAAGAAAAAGATGGTCACTCTGCACAAAAAGGTTCTAATGAAAATGTTAGAAAGCCTCAGAAAGGATATTTCAATGAACTGTTCAAAAAGATTTTCAAAGGTTCATCAAGTGAAGAAGATGTTGGCCGTAACACTGGTAGGAAGGATTCTAAACAACACGACAGCAAGCCAAGTCAAGGATATTTCAATGATTTATTCAAAAAATTCTTTAAAGCTTCTTCCAGTGAAGAAGAGCAAAGCCGTAACTTTGGAAGCCAAGATTCTAAAGAAAAAGTCAGCAAAACAGATAAAGGATTTTTAAATGAAATAGTCAACAAAGTGTTCAAAGATTTTTCGAGTAAGGAAGATTTACCTTCAAACATCTTCTCTGGTGATGATCTTGATAGCTCAGAAGTCTTAAAGTTTGCAACATATGAAATATGTTCAACGCAAGACATGGCCAGTAATATTGAGTGTGAAGTAAGATCAGACTTGAAAAACATAGAAAAGAATGCAGTATCACAGTGTACCAGGGAAACTAGCATTGCTTGTCTACTTGCCAAACAGGGAGGCATTGATGCACCAGTATGTGACAATTATAGAATAAGGGTGCAATGCTGCTCTAAAATCTGTGGTGAAACAACAACACCACCTACATCATCCTCAATCAAAACATCTACAAACTCTGTCTCAACAACAACACCATCTACCTCAACGTCAACTAGCTCTATCTCAACTACAACACCTCACATAGTATATTCAATTTCCACAACACCAAGTACAGGAACAACTAGATCTACTTCACCCACAACATCGACCACTCATTCTACTACATCAACTAGCAGAACAACCATCATTACACCTACAACAACACCATCTACCTCAACGTCAACTAGCTCTATCTCAACTACAACACCTCACATAGTATATTCAATTTCCACAACACCAAGTACAACAACCACTTCCACTTTATCTACAACATCAGCAAAGACAACTACTCCTATTTCGACTACTACAAGTACTAGTAAAACTACAGTTTCAACAACTCCAATTACTCATTCATCCACCAGTGTTTCCACTACTTCTTCAACAACTTGTCCTTATGCATATTCCATGAAATGCTATTGGTCATCGTGGATGGAAGATAACAATACACCAACAAAGTCTGAAAAAGAAGGAGAAATTTCTCCATCAAGAGATCATTCCAGTGAAGAAAAGGGCATATTCTCAAATGTCTACTCAAAAGAAAAAGATGGTCACTCTGCACAAAAAGGTTCTAATGAAAATGTTAGAAAGCCTCAGAAAGGATATTTCAATGAACTGTTCAAAAAGATTTTCAAAGGTTCATCAAGTGAAGAAGATGTTGGCCGTAACACTGGTAGGAAGGATTCTAAACAACACGACAGCAAGCCAAGTCAAGGATATTTCAATGATTTATTCAAAAAATTCTTTAAAGCTTCTTCCAGTGAAGAAGAGCAAAGCCATAACTTTGGAAGCCAAGATTCTAAAGAAAAAGTCAGCAAAACAGATAAAGGATTTTTAAATGAAATAGTCAACAAAGTGTTCAAAGATTTTTCGAGTAAGGAAGATTTACCTTCAAACATCTTCTCTGGTGATGATCTTGATAGCTCAGAAGTCTTAAAGTTTGCAACATATGAAATATGTTCAACGCAAGACATGGCCAGTAATATTGAGTGTGAAGTAAGATCAGACTTGAAAAACATAGAAAAGAATGCAGTATCACAGTGTACCAGGGAAACTAGCATTGCTTGTCTACTTGCCAAACAGGGAGGCATTGATGCACCAGTATGTGACAATTATAGAATAAGGGTGCAATGCTGCTCTAAAATCTGTGGTGAAACAACAACACCACCTACATCATCCTCAATCAAAACATCTACAAACTCTGTCTCAACAACAACACCATCTACCTCAACGTCAACTAGCTCTATCTCAACTACAACACCTCACATAGTATATTCAATTTCCACAACACCAAGTACAGGAACAACTAGATCTACTTCACCCACAACATCGACCACTCATTCTACTACATCAACTAGCAGAACAACCATCATTACACCTACAACAACACCATCTACCTCAACGTCAACTAGCTCTATCTCAACTACAACACCTCACATAGTATATTCAATTTCCACAACACCAAGTACAACAACCACTTCCACTTTATCTACAACATCAGCAAAGACAACTACTCCTATTTCGACTACTACAAGTACTAGTAAAACTACAGTTTCAACAACTCCAATTACTCATTCATCCACCAGTGTTTCCACTACTTCTTCAACAACTTGTCCTTATGCATATTCCATGAAATGCTATTGGTCATCGTGGATGGAAGATAACAATACACCAACAAAGTCTGAAAAAGAAGGAGAAATTTCTCCATCAAGAGATCATTCCAGTGAAGAAAAGGGCATATTCTCAAATGTCTACTCAAAAGAAAAAGATGGTCACTCTGCACAAAAAGGTTCTAATGAAAATGTTAGAAAGCCTCAGAAAGGATATTTCAATGAACTGTTCAAAAAGATTTTCAAAGGTTCATCAAGTGAAGAAGATGTTGGCCGTAACACTGGTAGGAAGGATTCTAAACAACACGACAGCAAGCCAAGTCAAGGATATTTCAATGATTTATTCAAAAAATTCTTTAAAGCTTCTTCCAGTGAAGAAGAGCAAAGCCATAACTTTGGAAGCCAAGATTCTAAAGAAAAAGTCAGCAAAACAGATAAAGGATTTTTAAATGAAATAGTCAACAAAGTGTTCAAAGATTTTTCGAGTAAGGAAGATTTACCTTCAAACATCTTCTCTGGTGATGATCTTGATAGCTCAGAAGTCTTAAAGTTTGCAACATATGAAATATGTTCAACGCAAGACATGGCCAGTAATATTGAGTGTGAAGTAAGATCAGACTTGAAAAACATAGAAAAGAATGCAGTATCACAGTGTACCAGGGAAACTAGCATTGCTTGTCTACTTGCCAAACAGGGAGGCATTGATGCACCAGTATGTGACAATTATAGAATAAGGGTGCAATGCTGCTCTAAAATCTGTGGTGAAACAACAACACCACCTACATCATCCTCAATCAAAACATCTACAAACTCTGTCTCAACAACAACACCATCTACCTCAACGTCAACTAGCTCTATCTCAACTACAACACCTCACATAGTATATTCAATTTCCACAACACCAAGTACAGGAACAACTAGATCTACTTCACCCACAACATCGACCACTCATTCTACTACATCAACTAGCAGAACAACCATCATTACACCTACAACAACACCATCTACCTCAACGTCAACTAGCTCTATCTCAACTACAACACCTCACATAGTATATTCAATTTCCACAACACCAAGTACAACAACCACTTCCACTTTATCTACAACATCAGCAAAGACAACTACTCCTATTTCGACTACTACAAGTACTAGTAAAACTACAGTTTCAACAACTCCAATTACTCATTCATCCACCAGTGTTTCCACTACTTCTTCAACAACTTGTCCTTATGCATATTCCATGAAATGCTATTGGTCATCGTGGATGGAAGATAACAATACACCAACAAAGTCTGAAAAAGAAGGAGAAATTTCTCCATCAAGAGATCATTCCAGTGAAGAAAAGGGCATATTCTCAAATGTCTACTCAAAAGAAAAAGATGGTCACTCTGCACAAAAAGGTTCTAATGAAAATGTTAGAAAGCCTCAGAAAGGATATTTCAATGAACTGTTCAAAAAGATTTTCAAAGGTTCATCAAGTGAAGAAGATGTTGGCCGTAATACTGGTAGTAAGGATTCTAAACAACACGACAGCAAGCCAAGTCAAGGATATTTCAATGATTTATTCAAAAAATTCTTTAAAGCTTCTTCCAGTGAAGAAGAGCAAAGCCGTAACTTTGGAAGCCAAGATTCTAAAGAAAAAGTCAGCAAAACAGATAAAGGATTTTTAAATGAAATAGTCAACAAAGTGTTCAAAGATTTTTCGAGTAAGGAAGATTTACCTTCAAACATCTTCTCTGGTGATGATCTTGATAGCTCAGAAGTCTTAAAGTTTGCAACATATGAAATATGTTCAACGCAAGACATGGCCAGTAATATTGAGTGTGAAGTAAGATCAGACTTGAAAAACATAGAAAAGAATGCAGTATCACAGTGTACCAGGGAAACTAGCATTGCTTGTCTACTTGCCAAACAGGGAGGCATTGATGCACCAGTATGTGACAATTATAGAATAAGGGTGCAATGCTGCTCTAAAATCTGTGGTGAAACAACAACACCACCTACATCATCCTCAATCAAAACATCTACAAACTCTGTCTCAACAACAACACTATCTACCTCAACGTCAACTAGCTCTATCTCAACTACAACACCTCACATAGTATATTCAATTTCCACAACACCAAGTACAGGAACAACTAGATCTACTTCACCCACAACATCGACCACTCATTCTACTACATCAAGTAGCAGAACAACCATCATTACACCTACAACAACACCATCTACCTCAACGTCAACTAGCTCTATCTCAACTACAACACCTCACATAGTATATTCAATTTCTACAACACCAAGTACAACAACCACTTCCACTTTATCTACAACATCAGCAAAGACAACTACTCCTATTTCGACTACTACAAGTACTAGTAAAACTACAGTTTCAACAACTCCAATTACTCATTCATCCACCAGTGTTTCCACTACTTCTTCAACAACTTGTCCTTATGCATATTCCATGAAATGCTATTGGTCATCGTGGATGGAAGATAACAATACACCAACAAAGTCTGAAAAAGAAGGAGAAATTTCTCCATCAAGAGATCATTCCAGTGAAGAAAAGGGCATATTCTCAAATGTCTACTCAAAAGAAAAAGATGGTCACTCTGCAGAAAAAGGTTCTAATGAAAATGTTAGAAAGCCACAGAAAGGATATTTCAATGAACTGTTCAAAAAGATTTTCAAAGGTTCATCAAGTGAAGAAGATGTTGGCCGTAACACTGGTAGGAAGGATTCTAAACAACACGACAGCAAGCCAAGTCAAGGATATTTCAATGATTTATTCAAAAAATTCTTTAAAGCTTCTTCCAGTGAAGAAGAGCAAATCCGTAACTTTGGAAGCCAAGATTCTAAAGAAAAAGTCAGCAAAACAGATAAAGGATTTTTAAATGAAATAGTCAACAAAGTGTTCAAAGATTTTTCGAGTAAGGAAGATTTACCTTCAAACATCTTCTCTGGTGATGATCTTGATAGCTCAGAAGTCTTAAAGTTTGCAACATATGAAATATGTTCAACGCAAGACATGGCCAGTAATATTGAGTGTGAAGTAAGATCAGACTTGAAAAACATAGAAAAGAATGCAGTATCACAGTGTACCAGGGAAACTAGCATTGCTTGTCTACTTGCCAAACAGGGAGGCATTGATGCACCAGTATGTGACAATTATAGAATAAGGGTGCAATGCTGCTCTAAAATCTGTGGTGAAACAACAGCACCACCTACATCATCCTCAATCAAAACATCTACAAACTCTGTCTCAACAACAACACCATCTACCTCAACGTCAACTAGCTCTATCTCAACTACAACACCTCACATAGTATATTCAATTTCCACAACACCAAGTACAGGAACAACTAGATCTACTTCACCCACAACATCGACCACTCATTCTACTACATCAACTAGCAGAACAACCATCATTACACCTACAACAACACCATCTACCTCAACGTCAACTAGCTCTATCTCAACTACAACACCTCACATAGTATATTCAATTTCCACAACACCAAGTACAACAACCACTTCCACTTTATCTACAACATCAGCAAAGACAACTACTCCTATTTTGACTACTACAAGTACTAGTAAAACTACAGTTTCAACAACTCCAATTACTCATTCATCCACCAGTGTTTCCACTACTTCTTCAACAACTTGTCCTTATGCATATTCCATGAAATGCTATTGGTCATCGTGGATGGAAGATAACAATACACCAACAAAGTCTGAAAAAGAAGGAGAAATTTCTCCATCAAGAGATCATTCCAGTGAAGAAAAGGGCATATTCTCAAATGTCTACTCAAAAGAAAAAGATGGTCACTCTGCACAAAAAGGTTCTAATGAAAATGTTAGAAAGCCTCAGAAAGGATATTTCAATGAACTGTTCAAAAAGATTTTCAAAGGTTCATCAAGTGAAGAAGATGTTGGCCGTAATACTGGTAGTAAGGATTCTAAACAACACGACAGCAAGCCAAGTCAAGGATATTTCAATGATTTATTCAAAAAATTCTTTAAAGCTTCTTACAGTGAAGAAGAGCAAAGCCGTAACTTTGGAAGCCAAGATTCTAAAGAAAAAGTCAGCAAAACAGATAAAGGATTTTTAAATGAAATAGTCAACAAAGTGTTCAAAGATTTTTCGAGTAAGGAAGATTTACCTTCAAACATCTTCTCTGGTGATGATCTTGATAGCTCAGAAGTCTTAAAGTTTGCAACATATGAAATATGTTCAACGCAAGACATGGCCAGTAATATTGAGTGTGAAGTAAGATCAGACTTGAAAAACATAGAAAAGAATGCAGTATCACAGTGTACCAGGGAAACTAGCATTGCTTGTCTACTTGCCAAACAGGGAGGCATTGATGCACCAGTATGTGACAATTATAGAATAAGGGTGCAATGCTGCTCTAAAATCTGTGGTGAAACAACAACACCACCTACATCATCCTCAATCAAAACATCTACAAACTCTGTCTCAACAACAACACCATCTACCTCAACGTCAACTAGCTCTATCTCAACTACAACACCTCACATAGTATATTCAATTTCCACAACACCAAGTACAGGAACAACTAGATCTACTTCACCCACAACATCGACCACTCATTCTACTACATCAACTAGCAGAACAACCATCATTACACCTACAACAACACCATCTACCTCAACGTCAACTAGCTCTATCTCAACTACAACACCTCACATAGTATATTCAATTTCCACAACACCAAGTACAACAACCACTTCCACTTTATCTACAACATCAGCAAAGACAACTACTCCTATTTCGACTACTACAAGTACTAGTAAAACTACAGTTTCAACAACTCCAATTACTCATTCATCCACCAGTGTTTCCACTACTTCTTCAACAACTTGTCCTTATGCATATTCCATGAAATGCTATTGGTCATTGTGGATGGAAGATAACAATACACCAACAAAGTCTGAAAAAGAAGGAGAAATTTCTCCATCAAGAGATCATTCCAGTGAAGAAAAGGGCATATTCTCAAATGTCTACTCAAAAGAAAAAGATGGTCACTCTGCACAAAAAGGTTCTAATGAAAATGTTAGAAAGCCTCAGAAAGGATATTTCAATGAACTGTTCAAAAAGATTTTCAAAGGTTCATCAAGTGAAGAAGTTGTTGGCCGTAATACTGGTAGGAAGGATTCTAAACAACACGACAGCAAGCCAAGTCAAGGATATTTCAATGATTTATTCAAAAAATTCTTTAAAGCTTCTTCCAGTGAAGAAGAGCAAAGCCGTAACTTTGGAAGCCAAGATTCTAAAGAAAAAGTCAGCAAAACAGATAAAGGATTTTTAAATGAAATAGTCAACAAAGTGTTCAAAGATTTTTCGAGTAAGGAAGATTTACCTTCAAACATCTTCTCTGGTGATGATCTTGATAGCTCAGAAGTCTTAAAGTTTGCAACATATGAAATATGTTCAACGCAAGACATGGCCAGTAATATTGAGTGTGAAGTAAGATCAGACTTGAAAAACATAGAAAAGAATGCAGTATCACAGTGTACCAGGGAAACTAGCATTGCTTGTCTACTTGCCAAACAGGGAGGCATTGATGCACCAGTATGTGACAATTATAGAATAAGGGTGCAATGCTGCTCTAAAATCTGTGGTGAAACAACAACACCACCTACATCATCCTCAATCAAAACATCTACAAACTCTGTCTCAACAACAACACCATCTACCTCAATGTCAACTAGCTCTATCTCAACTACAACACCTCACATAGTATATTCAATTTCCACAACGCCAAGTACAGGAACAACTAGATCTACTTCACCCACAACATCGACCACTCATTCTACTACATCAACTAGCAGAACAACCATCATTACACCTACAACAACGCCATCTTCCTCAACGTTAACTAGCTCTATCTCAACTACAACACCTCACATAGTATATTCAATATCCACAACACCAAGTACAACAACCACTTCCACTTTATCTACAACATCAGCAAAGACAACTACTCCTATTTCGACTACTACAAGAACTAGTAAAACTACAGTTTCAACAACTCCAATTACTCTTTCATCCACCAGTGTTTCCACTACTTCTTCAACAACTTGTCCTTATGCATATTCCATGAAATGCTATTGGTCATCGTGGATGGAAGATAACGATACACCAACAAAGTCTGAAAAAGAAGGAGAAATATATCCATCAAGAGATCATTCCAGTGAAGAAAAGGGCATATTCTCAAATGGCTTCTCAAAAGAAAAAGATGGTCACTCTGCACAAAAAGGTTCTAATGAAAATGTTAGAAAGCCTCAGAAAGGATATTTCAATGAACTGTTCAAAAAGATTTTCAAAGGTTCATCAAGTGAAGAAGATGCTGGCCGTAACACTGGTAGGAAGGATTCTAAACAACACGACAGCAAGCCAAGTCAAGGATATTTCAATGATTTATTCAAAAAATTCTTTAAAGCTTCTTCCAGTGAAGAAGAGCAAAGCCGTAACTTTGGAAGCCAAGATTCTAAAGAAAAAGTCAGCAAAACAGATAAAGGATTTTTAAATGAAATAGTCAACAAAGTGTTCAAAGATTTTTCGAGTAAGGAAGATTTACCTTCAAACATCTTCTCTGGTGATGATCTTGATAGCTCAGAAGTCTTAAAGTTTGCAACATATGAAATATGTTCAACGCAAGACATGGCCAGTAATATTGAGTGTGAAGTAAGATCAGACTTGAAAAACATAGAAAAGAATGCAGTATCACAGTGTACCAGGGAAACTAGCATTGCTTGTCTACTTGCCAAACAGGGAGGCATTGATGCACCAGTATGTGACAATTATAGAATAAGGGTGCAATGCTGCTCTAAAATCTGTGGTGAAACAACAACACCACCTACATCATCCTCAATCAAAACATCTACAAACTCTGTCTCAACAACAACACCATCTACCTCAACGTCAACTAGCTCTATCTCAACTACAACACCTCACATAGTATATTCAATTTCCACAACACCAAGTACAGGAACAACTAGATCTACTTCACCCACAACATCGACCACTCATTCTACTACATCAACTAGCAGAACAACCATCATTACACCTACAACAACACCATCTACCTCAGCGTCAACTAGCTCTATCTCAACTACAACACCTCACATAGTATATTCAATATCTACAACACCAAGTACAACAACCACTTCCACTTTATCTACAACATCAGCAAAGACAACTACTCCTATTTCGACTACTACAAGAACTAGTAAAACTACAGTTTCAACAACTCCAATTACTCTTTCATCCACCAGTGTTTCCACTACTTCTTCAACAACTTGTCCTTATGCATATTCCATGAAATGCTATTGGTCATCATGGATGGAAGATAACGATACACCAACAAAGTCTGAAAAAGAAGGAGAAATATATCCATCAAGAGATCATTCCAGTGAAGAAAAGGGCATATTCTCAAATGGCTTCTTAAAAGAAAAAGATGGTCACTCTGCACAAAAAGGTTCTAATGAAAATGTTAGAAAGCCTCAGAAAGGATATTTCAATGAACTGTTCAAAAAGATTTTCAAAGGTTCATCAAGTGAAGAAGATGCTGGCCGTAACACTGGTAGGAAGGATTCTAAACAACACGACAGCAAGCCAAGTCAAGGATATTTCAATGATTTATTCAAAAAATTCTTTAAAGCTTCTTCCAGTGAAGAAGAGCAAAGCCGTAACTTTGGAAGCCAAGATTCTAAAGAAAAAGTCAGCAAAACAGATAAAGGATTTTTAAATGAAATAGTCAACAAAGTGTTCAAAGATTTTTCGAGTAAGGAAGATTTATCTTCAAGCATCTTCTCTGGTGATGATCTTGATAGCTCAGAAGTCTTAAAGTTTGCTACATATGAAATATGTTCAACGCAAGACATGGCCAGTAATATTGAGTGTGAAGTAAGATCAGACTTGAAAAACGTAGAAAAGAATGCAGTATCACAGTGTACCAGGGAAACTAGCATTGCTTGTCTACTTGCCAAACAGGGAGGCATTGATGCACCAGTATGTGACAATTATAGAATAAGGGTACAATGCTGCTCTAAAATCTGTGGTGAAACAACACCACCACCTACATCATCCTCAATCAAAATATCTACAACCTCTGTCTCAACAACAACACCTCATATAATATATTCAGTTTCCACAACTCCAAGTATCACAACTCCAAGCAGCACAACTATTTCTAAGTCAACAACAAGTTCAACAACCCATTCTACCACATTAACAACTCCTTCATCCAGTTCCATATATACTATTACATCTACTTCTGGAACAACCACTTCTCCTATTACTACAAAATATTTTACTACATCATCAACTTCATCTACTTCTTCATCTACTCCTTTATCTACAATTATTTCATCTTCCACCAGTACAAAGATTACAACAGGAACTAGTTCAACATTTTCTCAGACGACACCACCTGTTTGTTTCTGTCAAGTGAATAAATCACTATTTTCACCTGGCAAGTATTTTTTAGTTACATATATTTATATTTTATTTGTGTTATATTATTTTGATTGTATTTTTGATTCATTTGTTCCTTACAGTGCCAGTTTTTCTCTTTTTTTCCTTTCTATTTTTCAACTTTTTTTCAAGAGTCATAAGTTTCTTTTTCTTGTTGACCTAGTAATATGTATTTTTTTTCTCTTAAGCACAAGTTGTAATCGTTAATGACATCTTTCACTTAACCATAACATTTACTGAAAAAATGGAAAAAAAAATCCAAGTGCAGTGAAATTGTGAAAAATTACCTTTCCAACATTGTTTTTTGGGTTGTGTTTTAAGGTTTTCCTTATGCAATGAAATGGCGTTGCATTATTCTTCACATGAGTCCAATTACAGCTATACCAAATTTATATAATTTGTTATATTTTATTTGTTAAAACAATTCAGAATGTAGTACCAAAAATTTTCTTAGACCCATATCTTTTTTATTTTGAGAGATTATTAATGATTTGTGGGGGGCTTGTTTTTAGCATGGTGAGCTATCAATTTCATTGCTATCATTTTCAGATACATGCAATGTTTTGATTGTTCATTATTTTATCTTTGAAGGGCGAAAGGATAACTGAACTGCAATTCTTGCTTTTGGAGTTTTTTTTTATTCATAACATGGGTTGTGTAATTTTATATTTTGATAGAGGCTTTTCTGATGTGTATTTTTTTTATTTTTTTTTATTTATTTTTTTTGTTTTTAGAAAAAGGGTTCAATTTAAACTTTCATTTTTTTATTTTTAATGTTTTTTTGTGTGTTTTAATTTAATTTTATTTTTTGCTGGTGATTTGAACCTGTAAATATTTAATTTTATTGCAGTATATAGTGAAATTTATGTTGCCCTATGTAATCGATCCACAGGCTGGACTTCATAGACTTATGAAGATGGCAGCAAGATGAACCTTCAATTGGCCCCTATCTACTTTGACAATTAATCAGCACCCTGTAATCATTTTAGGTGGGCACAATGTGCTCCCAAATCAATGTCCCACCAGGATAATATCTCTAAAATTCTATTATCAAGATTGACAGTGTCATTAGTGACAGTGACAGTAGTTTAGCTGCAATCGTAGCTAGCTCTGTTTGTTGCAGTTCAAAACAGTTGCTGGCTGTTTTATACTGGGTATCACATGAACTCACTATAATCTCTTGCTCCATTTAACTGGCGTCAGACATCTAAAAAACACAGACTAGGTCCGGCAGGGGATAAAGATGTAAGAACTAAGTGAAAAATGTTAAAAAGCCCTGAAAGCTTTTCTTCGGAAGCAAAATGTTTCTATCAGATAAAATAAACGTTTTCAGATTTTATCGTGAATTTCAGATCTAGCCCATCACAAAGTAGAGGCATGTTTCCATTGAGGCAGTTTAGACAAAAACTTACCCTAAGCATAATAGTATTCATCCCAAAAAAGAACAAAATATTTGGCTATGTCTGTGGGAGAGTAGCATATAAGTCTAAATTTGTAACCTATCCTTTATCCTATTTTGACCCACACCTGGATGCTGAAACAGGTTACAGATTGAGTAAATGATGTTCCAATAAATATTTAATATATTTTTAACAATATTGTAACTATTTCTCCAAAATTCTTTAATGTGCTACTAAAATTTGTTTAGGTGATATCATCTACAAAACAGCTGATCAGAATGGCTGTGAATACTCAGCAAAATGTAGCATTAACTGCGAGGTGGAAAGATATGTTGGGGACTGCTCCACAACAACACCTGTGACAACAAAATCAACAGTCTCAAGTCCAACATCCAGTTCAACAACCACTGTCTCCTCAACCCCCACAACTGTATCTACTCTATCAAGTACATCACCATTTACGTCAACATCCACCAACGTATCAACCACTGTTCCAACTACTTTAACATCGCCAAGTAAGTGCAATGATATTTTTATGAAGTATAAATGTTGACTAAGTCGGTTGGTTTGGTCCAGTGACCAGTTGGTATCACAGTAAAATCGGCTCTAATCATTAAAGGGGTTATCGTATGGTCATTAAGGTTTTAACAAACCACTTTGTAATTTAATTCTTATCATTAATCATCTTTGTTTTCAAGAACACAGGGATTTTTACTTCTATAGCTAAGTGCTTGAAGCCTAGGTTACCATATCAGACTTACCAGTATCCTAGACAAGGAGAGCACGCTTGCAAGCTATTTGCTATGCAACTTTCAAGTGCCGCTCTGAAGTTGGATCCAGCCAGCTTTAGTGTTCAAGTGCTACTCCCATACTGCACTGCACTGATAGCAGTATCAGATTGTGTGCACCTTTGACCGTTAGTAGCGGCTATGCTGCTGGTCTACACTGTCAATCTTCAGGAACGCAAGATTCCCGGCCAAGCAGTATACCAGGAGGCAGGGGAGCGGTGTGTTCCTGACGATCAAATATGAGAACAGTCCTTTAATTGACAGCACAGCCCCACTTGATGAAGTCAATGTGCCAACTGTGCAATGCATAGATTCTCTAAAGTTATAGACACTTTCTTAGTAGGCACTAACTCACTATATGTCTATGTCTTTGCTATGCTTCTCTGTCTAAAGTAGTTAACAGTTTAGGATGTTCAAATAATAAGAATGTAACTATAATACTCCTTAATATTTTTTCATTTCTTTGCTTTTTGTCCTTCTTATTGCACTGTCAGTGTAGATAAGTAGTTATTGCCCCAGTCACCATTCTAAATTCAGTAAAGCCTTGAAAGTGAACATACTTTGGCCCAAAAGCCAAATTCACATTTACGATGTGTGATACAGTTTTGGTGTTATTTTCAATCAAATGGATGGAAACAGCATAGAGATAGGACTTTTAGTAGATTTATCTGTCCTCATTCCTGTTTTTGACTTAAAGGGGTTGTCTGGTCCAAATTGATAAATCTGCATTCGCTCTGTGTGACTGCAGACTTATGAATCCTTCCCCAGCGCACGTACTCCAAGGCAAAATCCATCTAGTGAGCGCGGCCTCACTCCATACACTTGTATTGAGCGAGGCTGCGTACCCTCTAGTGACGTTGCCTTATAGTGGGCAGGGGCTGTCTATTGGGTGTGGCCTATCTCAATGCAAGTGAATGGAGCAAGGCCATGCCCACAAGACAGGCTCTGCCCTGGAGTAAGCATAACGCATACATCACCGACGTTCTCGGCTCAAAAACCGGCGAATCCTCGCAGCGCACATTGCGAGCGCTAGGGTATTCATAAGTCCACAGTCACACAGAGTGACTTCAGACTTATCAATTTAGACCAGACAAGGCCTTTAAAAAGTACCCTTAGAATACACTAAAACCTGCACTAAAAACTGAATGTATGAGTCTCGCCTATAGAAGTCATTACTACATTTCTGGGAATACTGGCAGATACCATTGTAAATTGCTAAATGTTTTACTTTTTTTTAATGTTATCAGGAATTGATTGAATATTGAGACATAAAATATAATTATCTATCCTGGCAGAACAGAGCACAGTAGAATCTCTAGTCTATCTTGCCACAGTAAGGGCAGGTGGAGATGAATGTTTTTGCTGTCCGAGCCCAATCAGACAAAACATAGGATCTCATTCAGACTAATATTAAACTATCGGGCTGTGCACATGTCCGATTTATTTCTCAGATAGAGACTGTCTGAAGAAAAGATCACTGCATGCCTGAATTTGTTCGTATTGTCAGCTCACACTTGGCCTAGCAAATCAATGAGTGCGTGGGAAACATCAGACTGCACTCGAATGACATCTGAGTGCAATCCGATTTCCGTGCACTCACAGAATGGAGAAGATGGAGAATATTTTTTCTATATCTTTTCCTCATCCGAGAGAATCGGATCACACTCAGATTAGAGTATGATTTGCGAAATCGTCTCGATTCACTCGGCTGAGAGAATCTACGACTTTTTGCATCTGCCCTTAGAGCGACAACAATGGCGACATGGGAACTCACACTGATTCCATATTTATTGGTGTTTTTGTAGCTTTAAGAATGTTGTCTATACACAGATAATCTAAATAAACACTAATTCCTTGTCATTGCTTTACAGCTTGTGGTGAATGTGTATGTCTAATGCCAAAATGTGGGTCTGGCTACAAAGTCGTTTCTTTCCTGCCACCTGGTGCCTGCTGTGTTAATATTACATGCGGTAAGTATAATATTGCTCTCCTATTTGCTTATAGTATGAGCAATTTGGAATGGAATATTTTAATGGAAACGTTATCACTTAAATCAGAAAATGATCACTAAAAATAACACATTACAAAATGTATCGTCCATCATTGTATATTAGGCCTAATATTTATAGACAAAAACTCTTTTTTAAATACAGTCTTTAAAACATATATACCAGGAAGTCCAAAAATTGTATGCTGTTCTGTTTGATGGCGGAATAAAACACAAGATTTGAATTCACCACCCTGGTTTGGACACTGTTCCTTTGTTCCTTTCATACCCATTATAGTTTAGGAGCATGTTCAAATGTCTGCTTTTTTGTGGTCCGATTGCATACAAAATGAAACTGAAGATATGTCTGTCCTTGATTTGCCCATTTAAACTCTCCAATTAAAATAAATAAGTCCATCAAAAAAAAGATAGGACTTGGAATATTAAGATTTTATTTTTTGCATATGAGAAAAAAACTTCCCACAATGGTAAAAATAAAACCTATGCCACACTGATGGTAAAAGTAGACACACAGAGCAAAAATAGATGAAAATCTCAGCCATAGGCCTCTCATCCAGCCAAATCAGATCTCCTGCTTTGCACTGAGGAGGGGCAACACCCCAAAACATGTGTTTGCAAATGAAGTTTTTGGTTTGGCTTCTTTTCTTAAGTCATGTGGTAAGGCTCATTAAAACAGCATTCCAGCTTTATTTTATTTTATCGCTGGAATGGTGCTACTAATCTAAGTTCCCTGTTTCTAGTTTCATGCTTACCAGCCACCGCCTTCATCTGTTCTCAGCGCTGCTCCAGTTGATCTCTCAAGCAGTTTGTGACCTGCTGGATGGCTCCAGTGTTTTCTGGAAATCACAACTCAATGTAGGTCTATGAGACAAAAAAAGGCCAGAACAAGGCTCTCATAGATGTATTGTATATTAAGAGCTTGTGACTGTTACCTCTGACTTATGGCCAGTCAGAAGTTGCGGTCGCAGAGATCTCACCAAGAGACTGGAGCGTCTCTGGGAAGAGCTGAAGACTGCTAGTAATAAAAAAAGAACTCTGGAGTGGTGCTTTAAAGGGTCGATATTAACTTACAGAATTGCTACATCCAAAGGTGGCATCAGAGATCAAGTCCTCTTCCTTCTGAAGAGACTATTTCCATAATCTGATCTAGAACACTCATACCTCTTCAAAAAAATGGATGTGTAGATGAGACTTAAGATTCAGGAAACTGCTAGACAATTAATTGCAACGTTTGTTTTGTTTTTCTGTTTTTTTTTTTAGTGCCTGACTCTGTCTGTGTATATGGAACTGATGTATATCAGGTAAAATGTCTTGGTCTTTACTGCAGCAATATTACCTGTATGTACTTATTACAATTTAAGGCAAATGCTAAAATATATACCCCAAGTAAATTAAAAGGAAATTAAAGATTAAGTCAATCTATTCATTTCCTTTCTTTGCTGTATTTTTGCTATTGTATTTGAAAAGATAGAAGGATTGAAGATTGTATAAGTATTGAAAATGCAACTCATATATCAATTTTTTTTATTACATTAATAGCAGGTTGTCGGTTATAAAGATTTAATGAAAAAAATACAACAGAATTCTGACTTGAATTTAATTAGTAAATTTATAAAATGCACTAAATTTTGGGGCAAAATATTGGTGTCTGTGCATGTTTAGCAAGAAGAGAAATACAAGCATGAGGTTAAGCAAGTTGCACCAAATTTATTAGGCAGTGTGCTAAATTTTCAGAATTTTAGTATGATTTGGCCCAGTTTCATGAACTCAAGAAAGTATGAAACGCTACTGATAAATTTGCACAATTATTTAAATATTGTAAAATTACATTAACTATATTTTTTTGTTCTTTTTCTTCAGAGAGGCTCTCTCATTCCACAGCCACAAGATGCCTGCCAAACATGTCAATGTTCCTATGACATGGACAATGATTCAGGATTCTACGCTATAAAATGTGCCCCAACTGCCTGTGACACTACTTGCAGTCCTGTAAGAATATGATTTAGTGTCTTTTTAGTTTGGGACTTCATATATTACCTTAATTATGCAACAAGTATAACTAGGGCTATAACTAAGTCTAGTAGAGAGTTAGGTAAAATGGCGCATGATATAATTTGTAAAAGTCAAATTTTAATATTCTATGAACAGCTCAGCCTCTTTTGTTTGTTATCTTTCATTATTTTAACATGTCCAGATCAAGTGCTTCAAGTAGAGCGATCCATGGTATCCTAGCATTGATTTGAAAGACTTTGCAAGTGATAAATCCCATTCACACTGTTACATATAATAGGATGTTGCTATGTCATGATTTGGAGCCTGAAATGATGACAGTCGCTAGTTTTTGGCATATGCTGAATTTGCAGCAGTTTTAGGTCCATGTTCTAATTTGCACATATAATTTTTCAACATAACCTATAATTGAAAAAAAATAAATTTTTGCCTTGATTCATACGAAGTGGGATTGTCAAAGCAATGACCTAGTACAGAAGCCAATAGGTGTGAAAATCGAGTACCGTATTAGAATTTCAGGATTTTATATGTTTTTATGTTTTTCTTTCTTGACTTTATTTTTGTGTGTTTTTGCTCCAGAACCACTTGCTATAAACTATTACTTAATACTATATTGCTAACTTAATATAATAATTTCTGTACAAATTAACCATTACATTGCCTGTTCTTTCTTGTATCCTAGGGCTATGAATACAAAATGAAGAGTGGACGGTGCTGTGGAGAATGTGTGGCAAAACAATGTACTATGACGGGAGATGATGGCACTGATGTTTCCATTGAGGTAACCAACTATCATCCTCCTGTGACCTTTATGAAAGTAGACAGCTTTCTATTTTCATCTACAAACTAAATTCCTACCACGTGGCATAAATTCACATTTATGCTGACTCACAATTATCTTAATAGATATTTTAATATTCTCTTGTTAGGCCGTACACAGGGCAAAAGTGGTCAGAACATTTTTAAGGAAATCTATCAGTAAGATCAACCCCCACAAATTGCATATATGGGCATTCAGGTCTTTGAAATATGAAGGAATTGACACCTTTATATATTCTATCTGTTGTTGCATTCCCGAGAAATTAGCATTTTCATTAATATGCAAATGAGGCATTACATGTTCTGGGAGTTACAGAGCACTTCATGGGTCTTTAGTTTCTTTCCCTGCCCAGAACCAGCTTCTTTACCTTGATTGATAGCTCACTGCCTTATTTCCTTGCCTGGTGCTAATGTTAGACAGTCAATTATCAATCAAGTTTAACAGCCTGGTCCGCGGCAGGGAAATGACCTTGGGAGGCAATGGCCCTTTAAGTGCTCTGTGATGCCCACAGCACTTTACACTTCATTTGTAGGTGATAGAAGAAGTAAAGGTGTTGATGGATTTAAAAGACCTACATATATGCGGTTTGGGAGTGTAAGATTAACAAACATATTCTCTTTAAAAAATAAATCTCAGCAATTTTTTTTTTAATCTGTCCTAATTATGTATGCAATGATAAGAAAGTGTATTAAAAAACTCTTACCGATTGCCGTCTTCACAAATTTCCAGTGCCTCTCCAGTCTTCTTTTAACCTGAAATCAGAATACGATCGGGAGTCGCTATCTTAATGTAAATCTATGGATCTTCATTCTGAGTCTTATAGACTTACACTGGGAAAGCAACTACTGTTCCATAAAGTAGATACTGTATGAGCTGGCAAAGCTGCAGAGCTATGACAAGGGACCACAGCGGCACTGGAAACTGGTGAAGAAAGCTACCGGTATGTATTTTCATAGCCTTACATACAATTTCATCAATAATTAAGACACTTTATGGAATAAACATTTTAATAAGACTTCTTCTTTAAAGTGAATGTGTCACGAGATTTTTGCTACCTCATCTGAGGGCAGAAAAATGTAGGGAAAGAGACCCTGATTCAAATGATGTATCACTTAGTTTAATGAGTGCAGTAGTTGTGACACAAACAGAGTTTTTCGATGTAATATGTAGCAGAGCTCAGAAAGCTAACCCCACCCACACGATAGCTTTTGAGTACATTGTCTATTGCTAGAAATCTGCTTATCAGAGGAGACGGCGTGGTCGGACCAGAACTTATAAGAACTGTAGTACAGCCAGTAATAATCTCCTGGTGATAAAACATTAATTGTATTGAATCAACAGCACACAGCCTAATAAATGACACATCTATGAAATCTGTGTCTAAGCCCCTACCTCATGCTGCCCTCAGCTTTCATAGTAAAACCCTGCTGACAGATTACCTTTAAGCGTGAGTAGGATATTGTTGTTTAGGAGCACTTGTGTACACATAATATGGAAAGTGTATGACAAAAGGGGGAAAGAGTGATTATTCATACAAATTTATGATCATCATTATATGAATATTAGAGTAAACAATCTCTGATTAACTTCCTATATTTTTGGTCAACACATGGTATGGACAGATTTCCACCCGTGTAAAGGGACCCATATAGATAGACAAGGAATATTCATAGTTGGTTCTTCTAAGAACTCACTGTGAAGAAAGTCTGAATGAACAACTGAAGACAGTTGATCCCCATTACGTCTGTATGTGTTAGTTGCAAACTGGTGGGTTTGAATGGCCAATAAATAATATTTGACCAGTTGAAAATGTAACAAAATATGCTCTGATATTTCATCTGCACCGTAACATTCTTTTCTCTTGTCACATGCATATTTTGTTTAAAATATATACATCAACCTTGAAGTCTGAGCTAATACGATATTCTATTTATGCATCAGGTCGGAGAGAAATACCGCAATGCTGAAAACAAATGCAGCTACTACGAATGTAATGAAGAAAATGGTCTGCCCGTCCTTACCAGAGTAAAGAACGTTTGCCAGGAGTTAGACATCAGCAGATGTGACCTGGTAGGTTTACATTAAGAATATTCCATTACCATTTTATATTTTACAAATTGGTTTTAGAGAAACGTTTTAGAATTATATTACAATTTTAGAAACATTTAACTTGTTAAAAAAGGACATTGGGATAGGGAATTCTCTTGGAAAGTCTCTTATGTGAATCTTTTGACAAGTAGTAGGCAAAAGATTGACAACTTATGTCACTTGAACAATTTTTATGCCTTTTGCTATACTAAATGAAGTTCCCAAAAAAAGTTGTGTCCAAAGTTTTAGCTTCTGGGTGATGGCTTTGCCATGGATGGCTTTAAATTTGTCAGGTTTTAGTATTTGTGATTAAAACTGTATGGCATCTAACTTCAACATAAGGGTTATGCAGCATATGATTTGCAAGTCTTTCTTTTGTTATAAGCATTAGCTAAATAAAGTAAAGGTAAATGGTATATGATATACCAATGAAACATCACAAGATGGATCAGAGTTGCTGTAAAAAATGTTTTATCATTAATTTTTCTTTTGTATTTTAGGCAACAATAAAGTATGACGAAGACGGTTGCTGCAGAACTTGTCAGCCACGACAAGATAAAGGTATTAAATGCTTTTTTGGACATTAATATCAATAATTGACACTGAGAAATATGTCCATATACTCTAATTAGAGGTTTCTTAAATTTTACATCAATCTATTCTCATATTTTATAGACTTAACTACACCTGGTCCAGGATCAGACATAAGCGCTGTTACTCCAGGATCATCAATCTCCACCAAATCATACAACCCTCCAGAAGACTGCGGTGTTCGTAAAAATTTTACTGTTCTGGAAGAAGATGGCTGTGTTGCAACAGTAGAGCTCACTTTCTGCGGAGGCCCGTGTATGGGATCTTCCATGTAAGTATTTGTCAATTGCAAACTTCTTTAACAGCATAAATAATAGTCAATAAACAATTTTTCATGATTTACTTGACTGGAAAGAATTGAGAAGGACTTGTGGAGGAAGTAGAGTAGAATATAAAGAATACATTCATCTCTGCACAAGTTATATAATGAATACCTTGTAATAATCTACATAAAAATAAGCAATGTTTCATATTCTTTCCTATACTTATCTTTTAGTGATCCTAAATTATAGTTTACAGATGTTCTACTGAGTTTATTTACTATTTAGAGGACAGGGGATAACATCTCGATCACTGGAGATCTCGCCACTGGGACTTCTACTAATCCGGGAAACCAATGGCCTTGTGTGAAGTGAGTGGTGGACTATCATCTGTAGATCTGCACCATTTATTCTTAATGGAGTGCCGAAAACCAGTCGAACGTACCTATCGGCTAGCTTTGGCATCCCATAGAGAATGAATGGAGTTGAGTTGCGCCTGATCGACCACCACTCTATTCACACAAGGCTTGTCAGAACCCCGGTTCTCATGATAGTGGTTAACTTCCAAACTTGGTACAACCCCTTTAAACTTTAGCCATCTCTCACTTAGAAAGAGCTACATGCAGTGTTTAGTATTCTGATGACTTTTGTGCCAATGTCTACTCACCTTTCCGTGTAGCCTCACTGTCTGCATGCAGCTTGTCCTAGTGATTTACATTGCAATATTGTACATTAACCTGAAGTAGAATAATTTATTTTTCACAGACTGAAGTGGGATAGTTTGCATTGTATTACATCAACCATATAATAAATTAGTAGTATGTCTGTAGAAAGTGTTGAATACTTCTTGCAAAAACTAGTAGAATAAGGGTTCTATATAGACTGCAGCTCAGCATATGTGGATAGCTTAGTAACAGCTATAAATTATGACCCCCAAAGACATGCACGCATACCTGGGCCAGACTTACTTCCTTTCTTCAAATTTCATTCAGATATTGTTTTTACATTTCATACTCATACCCATTATAATCTATAAGGCTGTTCACATGTGTGCATTTTCTTTGTGAACCGAGTGTCTGCAAAAAGAAAAAAGAAACAGATGTCCTTTTTTGGAGCCATAGATCCAACTCACCCATTCAAATCAATGAGTGTTTAAAAAAGAAAAAAACAGGACGCATGTGTTATCCATGTGTCATCCAAGTGCTTTCCTTTTTTTACTTTTTAATGAGTAGGAGCGACCTGGTATTTTTTTTTTTTTCATACAAGAAAAATGGATGCCACACTGATTGTAAAAATGGACACATAGATCAAAAATGGATGAAAATTGGATCCAGAGTACCGAAGTAAAATGGTCCTTTTTGGTGTTCAAACAAAATGGACGTTTGAATCATGTCTAGTGGGGCAGGTGCAGAGGACCATTTTCTACACATCTGAGAAAATCTGTCCGATTATTCTAATCACACTCTGACCAGACCCTGATCAGAGTTTGATTAGGGTGTGATCTGATTTTCTCAGCGGTAGAGAGAAAAAAAGGTTTCTCCACTTCCTCTATAATGTCAGTCCATGAAAATCGGACCACACTCAGATGTCATCCAAGTGTGGTCCGGTGTTTTCTAGACATGAATGGGCAAGTGCCATTGGGCATGCTGTGATTTTTTTCTCGGACCGATCGACATGTGCACAGCCCCTTAGAATAACATGGGAATGAGTGCTATCCATCATGATGACGGATAGCACTTGTCCGAGTTATACGGTCATCTGCACAAGCCCTTAGAGAGAAGGGGAAATAAGCCACAGCTAGATATCCCTGACCATACTTTTTCTCCTGTGAATACAAAAAATCAGGCATGATAAAATTCAACATTCAGTATCCTTTTTTGCCATAAAATCTGCTGCTGGGTGGGGCCAAATGATGACCATCAACACCATCAGCACAAGATAAGTAGCACAGTCCATTTACAAAATGTTATATGGAGACTATAAGATGTATCAATAAGAAAAGTTGGGCGTTGCCTCGCTGCATACACTTGTATTGAGCCTAGGCCGTGCACCATCTAGTAATGCCGCTGTCTAGAGGGTGCAGCTTCGCTTCATACAAGTATATGGAGAGCTAGGTCATTCCTACTGGTCGGGGTATGTATAACGTCGGAAACCGGCAAATCCCCGCAGCTCACAGTGCGTATGCTGGGGGGATTCATAAGTCTGCAGTCACACAAAGTTATTGCAGACTTATCAATTTGGACTGGACAACTCCTTCAAATGGAACGACTTTTTGCTTTTTGAGCTGTGTCATTCGAAAACCCCAGCAATCTGCTGTTAAAACCATTCCAAGAAGGTGTGATAAAATAGAAAGTGATAGTTTTGTAGGCTGCTGTGCATTACAAGGGATTCTTACTGAAACTTGCAGATCTTGATTGCAAACTTTTTTTTGCTTTGTTTCTTTCTCAGGTACTCTATGGCTACCAGAAGTATGAAGCACACATGTTCTTGCTGCACAGAGCTTGAAGTAGGCAAAAAGAGTATCCAACTTCTTTGCAGGGATGGAAGACGTAAGGCCTACACTTACACAGATGTTCTCAGATGCGGATGTGTTGGTGCCTTCTGTACACCTGAAACACAACTGAATGCATACGCCATTGGAAGCAATGAGAGGTCTAGTAAGCACAGCAATGAATACTAGAAATGACATGCTGAAGCCATCAGAATTAGCACAGTTTGAAATCTGAGCCTTTTAGAATTAGGAATTAGAATTTAGGAAGAATTTGGTTGTAGTGTTAAAGAAAATTAGAGTAAAATGACTGATATATTCAATAATTTGTATCATTAAAAAGGCCAGATTTTTAATATGCTATTCTTTTTTGTAAATTTTTACTTTTCAGCGCAAAAATAATAAAAAAAAACATGCAAGTATCATGTTTGTTTGTTAATTATTTTGTTCTATAGATTCGTTGTTAAGTTTTATAGGACACAAACGAAATAAAAAGAAAAAACATAAAATTAATATCTAAAAAATAATTGTTCAAGCAATGGCAGTCAACAAGACAGAGTTGCAGTACGAGATGTAGCCATACACATAAAGGCCCCTGTGTCAGATACTCCCATGAAGGTGTTATGCCACAATAGTGATAGGCCATTAATATTTATTTAGTGAAAGTTTGAATTGCAGGATTCTCAATGACTGAGATAATCACAGAAATCCAATGAGCACCAGGTCCAATATAATATTTACTGAAGTAGCAGCACAGTACATTAAGGAAGACCGGACTCGTGGAAATTCGGGTTCTGGTATCCGACCGAACTTTAATCCAACTTTAGTCCTGGAACTGTACCCGAACTTGAACCTGACCCGAACCCCATTGAAATCAATGGGGACCTGAAGTTTGGAGATGGAAAATCTCACTCCCTCTTTCTCTATCTCTCTCCTTCCTGGACTCCTGAACTGTAAAACGGAATTCAAGGAGAAGGTATCTGGTACGAACCCTGAACTTTACGATTCAGGTTTGTTCATCTCTACAGTACATATGAAAATGCCCATATCTAGTATTGCAGCTTTTTAATCAAGTGAAAGTAGATGATGTTTGCTTGAGTACTCAACCCTTTGAATATGCAGGTTGATGTGGGTATAAACAGCCGGACCTCCATGGTCAAACGGTGATGATCTATCTATGGATAAACCATAAATATAAATCTTCACAAAATCCTTTTTACAGCAGGACTGCTTCCCTATAAACCTGACTAAAAGTCTACTCTCTCCCAGTTAAACAAAGACAATTGATCTTTAGATTAAGCTCCCATGATGAGTCTTTGATGAGTTTTTGATGTTGCAGATTTGTGCAGAGGGTGCGTAGATCTTACAATTCCGAGAAAGTTGATGGGAGTTATGGAAATCTCATGCCCATTGTGCTTTCTTTACTCTGCATAAACTCACCAAAAACTTATTGAGGGAACTTAACTTTACATCAGCCTTGCTTCTTTTCTAAAAAAAATAAAGGGGCCTGACAGATCTACTATAATTCAAGACACAAACCAGTGTAGAATAGCCGGTTTAGATTTCAGTTCACCAATAGGGGACTCTGTAAATGACGTGACTTCGCAATAAATTCATGTGCTGTATATGTAAGTGACGCGCCCCCTGGGCCTGTGCTGTGCAGGGGATACCCGGAGCCGGATCGCTGGGGGTTGTAGTCCTCCGTGGCTGTGACCCGGTCCGTGCCCAGGGCGGTCAAACCAGTGGCAGTCTTAGTAATGTGACAAATGTCCGACTACGCCACCCGTGGATTGCGGTCAGTGGGGACCGCCGCTGCGCTGCAGACCGCTGAGGCTGATGTTGTATGCACAGCCAAGTATGGGATAACTCCCCACGGGAGAAGTATTGCCTCAGGGCAGCTAGTGTGGATGATGGGAGTGATGGTATGAGTGTCCCAGTACTGATGGTGCTGGTGCGGCGATGTAACACAGAGACGTGTGGTGCAGTTCAGGGTCTTTACTGATGGTATAACGCAGACCCTCCCTGGAGTACTGGCTAGCAGTAGAGGCCTGGTCAGTCTGAGAGCTAGCAGGATCTCCCCCTGGCCAGGTGGAGTTGTAGGCCTCCCCGTCTCTCTGCACTCTTTCCTGGCTACTTTGCTGTGTGCGGGTAGAAGTAGCCCACGTCCCTGAGTATACCGTGTGGTGCTCACCCGTATGGCCGGTGACTTGGGGCCTTCCGTTAGCCTCCGCTTCACGATGGCGGTGCTGGTCCCTTGCTTGTGACCGTGCCTCCGGGCTTCTATGGCCAGAGGACATGGAATCCCCTGCCGGTTGGATTCTGCTGCTGGATCTGGATGTCCCCACAGCCTCGGACTCCGTGTCCGGGTTTAGTGTCTTCAGCCAAGGCGAGCTTTCTAGCTGCCAGTCTCTGGCACTCGCTCCTGCTCCTACAGAGCTCCTAGTTCTTGCTTTCCCTCTCCAGGCTCTGAGTCTCAGACTCTGTCTGACCTAATCCCACCCCAGACCCAGTTTATAAGGGCAGATTCCTCCCCTCCCAGGTCTGGGCGGGCAGTGTTGCATGCTTAGGGCTCCTGACCAGAGAAACCTCCCACTTGATCTCAGACGTAATATTTCTATTACTGTGGTAACCAGACCCCAGGGGTGCCACATTCCCCCCTAGTAAAATTTAGTACTCCGGGACTAAACACATTTTTAAAGAAACATAAATGCAGGGTATAACAATAATACAATAACATATTTACAAGAAGCTTTAGTTCTTTAAAGGTCACGGCGTGTCCACAGCCGGGTGTCCATATCACCCAAGGTGAAGTTTGTGAAACAAGAGGGAGTCCATGTCACCCAAGGTGAAGCTCTAAGCGAAGTAGGGGACCTGTCCAAAGCAAACCCCTTGCGTTGGCCTTGGGCGTGGCTGCAAGGCTGAAGCTAACTACTTTGGGCCGCAAGGAGGCCACGCCAGACAGGTTTTCTCTTCCGCGGCCGTCTTCGCAAGAGGCACCAAGGTGCAACTATCTACAAGAATTGTTCCGGTTATCCAGTGTCCATAACCTGTTAGTCCATAGAAATCTGCAGGGTAACTGAGAAACAGAATTAATAACAGGCAACAAACATAAACCATAAACAGTTAAACAGATAAATTCACAGAGCATTAGATTAGATTTTCCAGCGAGCGGGCATCTGACCTCTAGTGACTCTAGTGGACCTACGGAGCTCACTAACTGGTCCTGCACTACAGGGTGTAGGAGGTGTTATGGGCAAGCTGGGCAGCTGTCTGCGCACTCTTTGGCTCACTAGGGGCACGGCAGGCTCACTACTAGCAGAGGGTTGATTCTCCTGGTCTGCTGGTATGGATTCTTCTGCCTCCTGGGCCGGCTGCTCTTCCAGCTCTACCTGGTCTTCTGTAGGCACTTGAGGGGCTGGCTGGAGAAATGTGAGGACGGGCACCACGATAGCGTTGTTTACTTGTGTCCAGGATCGGGGAAAGTCTCCGAGTACGGTGCTGATCATTTCCTCCTTTTCCTCTACGGGTTGAGGGTCTTCCTGATCTTCATCCGTGCTTTGCAACTTCTCGGGGCACTTTTTCAGGTGGTCTCTGGAGACAGTGGCTGTGGTCTCTCCTCCATCCTTGCTGATGACGTACACCTTTGGATTATTGTGGCTTGAGGGCAGTACGGTGTATGGGTCCTTTTCCCACTGGTCGTCCAAATTATGGAGCCACCATTTTCTTTTCAAGACCTGCTCTCCAGGTACCAGGGGAACAGCGGGAGCATGTTGATTATAAGTCCTCTCCTGCCTTTCTCTTGATTGACAGAGACTTCGTTCGACGCTCTCCTGTACTTTCCGGTACTGCTGCTGCCGTTCTGTATCCCAGTCTGTCTCTGGCGAGGTGTCCTCGGGTATCAGGACTCCCATGTCCAGGTCAACAGGCAGCTTACCAGGTCTTGCTCGCATTAGGTAAGCCGGAATACAGTTGGTGGAACCTACCGGGATGTGGTTATACAGGTCCACCAGATCGGGCAGTTTCTCAGGCCACAGACTGCGTTCTTCCAGGGGCAATGTTTTTAGCAGATCTATCAGCACCTGGTTCATCTTCTCGCAGAGTCCATTGGTTTGGGGGTGATAAGGCGTTGTTCTTATCTTCTTGCAGCCATACAGGTTGCAGAACTCCTGGAAGACCTCCGCTTCGAAGGCTGGTCCTTGGTCCGTCAGCACTTGGTCCGGATACCCGTGTGGGCGGCAGAAGTGCAGCTGGAAGGCTCTGGCTGCTGTCTGAGCCGTCAAGTCTTTGACAGGGACCACCACCAGGAACCGGGAGTAGTGATCCACGATCGTTAGGGCGTAGACATACCCGCTTCTACTTGGAGCCAGTTTAACATGGTCCAGAGCGACCAGTTCCAGCGGCTGCCTGGTGATGATGGGCTGCAGGGGAGTCCTCTGGCTGGCACGGTCCCTTCTTCTTAGATTGCACGGACCACAGTCTCTACACCACCTCTCAATGGCTCCTCTCATGCCTATACAGTAGAACCGTTCACGCAGCAGGAACTCCAGCTTCTTCTGTCCGAAGTGCCCTGCCCCATTGTGGTAGGCCTCCAGCACCACAGCTGCGTCCCGTCTCGGTACCACAACCTGCCAGATCAGTTCATGTGTCCGGGAATTGACCATTCTGCGGCACAACTTCTCCTTGTAGAGAAACAGTCTGCTCTTTTCCGTCCACAGTTGCTTGGTCTCTTCCGGAGCGTCTGGGTCCAGGCGGGCGTCAGCCTGGGTCAGCATCTCCTTCACCAGATGGACTGCGGGGTCACTGTCTTGCGTCTCCGCCCAGTTGTAGTGGGGTAAGGGGTTGAACGTAGCGGATCGCTGGCCCCTCACACGGTGGGAATACTGGGTAATCCCATGACGGTGAAACGCAGGGAGTTCGATCTCTTCCAATTCTTCTGGATCCTCCCCTTCGTCCGATAGGTTTGGCATCCTGGACAGGGCGTCCGCGTTGGTATTGGAGCGCCCTGCCCGGTATTTGATCGTGAACTCATAATTGGACAGGCGGGCCATCCATCTCTGTTCCAGGGCACCCAGTCTTGCAGTGTCCAGGTGTGTCAACGGGTTGTTGTCCGTGTACACGGTGAACCTGGAAGAGGCAAGGTAATGCTTGAAACGTTCGGTTACTGTCCACACCACTGCCAGGAACTCTAGCTTGAACGAGCTGTAATTCTCAGGGTTTCTTTTCGTGGGTCGCAGTTTTCGGCTGGCGTAAGCAATTACCCGTTCCCTCCCCTGCCGGATCTGGGACAGTACGGCTCCTAGCCCGATGTTGCTTGCGTCCGTGTGGAGGATAAAGGGCTGGCTGTAATCAGGGTATGCCAGGATTTCATCCCCCGTGAGGGCCATCTTCAGCTGGCGGAATGACTCCTCTTCCAGCTTTTCCCATTTGAAGGGTGGCTTCTGGTTTTTGGCCATCCTGGACTGGCCTATCAGGAAGTCCTGCATAGGAGCTGCCTTCTTGGTAAAACCGGGAATGAATCTTCGGTAGTAGCCTACCAACCCGAGGAACTGCAGCACTTCCTTCATGCTGGATGGTCTTGGCCAGTCCTTAATCACGGTGATCTTGTCAGGGTCGGGGGCTACTCCGTCAGCACTCACCACGTGTCCCAGGTACTGTACCTTTGGCTTTAGTAGATGACACTTTGAGGGTTTTACCTTTAGGCCATAGCTTGCCAGGGCTTCAAACACTTCTGCCAGATGTTCCAGATGGTCCTCATAGGTCTTGGAATAGATGATGACGTCGTCCAGGTATAGTAGGACCGTCTTGAAGTTCCGGTGTCCCAGACAGCATTCCATCAACCGTTGGAAGGTTCCTGGTGCGTTGCAGAGCCCGAACAGCATACAGTTAAATACGCTGAGTCCCATCGGGGTGGTGAATGCGGTCTTCTCCCGGTCCGCCTCTGTTACAGGAACCTGCCAGTACCTGCTAGTGAGATCCAAAGTAGAGAAGAAGTTAGCAGATTTTAATGCAGCTAAGGACTCTTCTATCCTTGGTAACGGGTGCGCATCTTTGTGTGTGATACGGTTGACCTTCCTGTAGTCTACACACATTCTCATGGTGTTGTCTTTCTTTTTCACTAAGACTAGTGGAGCTGCCCAGGGGCTACAGCTGTCGCTAATTACCCCAGCCTCCTTCATGTCTTTTAGCATCCCCTTGGCGTGTTGATAGTGTGCAGGGGGTACGGGTCGGTATCTCTCCTTTATGGGAGGATGGTCTCCCGTGGGGATGTGATGTTCTACCCCCTTTACTCGCCCGAAGTCCAGTGGGTGTTTACTAAACACTCTCTCGTACTCTTGAACCACCCGGTAGACTCCCTGTTTTTGGTGTGAGGGAGTGGAGTCAGTACCCAAATGCAGTTGCTGACACCAGTCCTCCATTGGTTTCTTAGAGCCGTTACCTTCCTCTGGTTGAGATGGAGGCAAGGGTTCCACGGCCTGTACAGAATTCTGGTTTATGGTGAACAATTTGGCTAGCGTGGCATACCGGGGCAGGTATACTTCTCTCTCCCCGATATTTATGATGCGGACGGGCACCCTCCCATGACGTACATCGACCACCACCCCTGCTGTCAAAATGGTGGGCCTACTGTCTGAGTAGACGGGTTCCACCATTGCTTGGTAGTCTCTACCTCTCAGACCTATAGCTGCCCGGCACCAAATCATCATCTCACTTTTCGGGGGCATGGCAATAGGGAACGGGTCACACATTCTCACGCTACCAATCTCACCACCAGATATTTCCACCTGTTGCCCTTTCATCAGTGCCCGGATCTCTTTTTGGAGGACACGCTGCTGGCTGGAACTGGCGTTCTTGGCAACCTGCTGCAAAATAAGAATCACCTCTGCAAGGCAGTTTTCGATTACATTAGTACCTAGGGTTATTTTTGGGTGACTCTCGCGACGGTCAATGTCCACAATGATCAGTCCTTGTGCCTGCAGTTCAACTTTACAGACCTTGATGGTCACCTCTTTAAATCCTATCTGGGGCACGGGCTGACCATTGCTGGCTATAATGCTCAGGTCGTCATCTGGGTAGCGGGTTATGTCCGAGTCATTCCAGTACCGCTTGAAGAGCACGTACGGGATGGTGGTGACCTGTGACCCGGTGTCTAGTAGGGCACTCATAAGAATGCCATCCAGTACCACAGGCAAGACCGGACGTCCCCCTATGTATTTGTCACGCCAGTTTGATGGGCCTGATGATCTTAAGCCTGGGGGTTGGCCCTCTACCCCAGGTTGTGCCCGTTTAAATGACAGTACCTTGCCATATGTCCGGGTTGATTGCAGCGGCGGCAGATGGGTCGTCCGTCCTCGTTGTATCTGTCACTGGGTCTTCCTCTGGCCGGTGGGGTCCTCCTCAGTCGGCACCACGGGATCTTTCCTGGAGAAGAGACCTGCAAAGACTGCACAGTTCTGGTTAGCGCGGCAACGCTCTTAGTCAGCTCTTGGACCTGATGGTGCAGGTCTGTAGCCGGGTTATTGTTCAAAGCCTGCGCATCAGCTCCCACAGGCCCTGCAGCCAAGGGCGCCGCGTCCTGGTGATAAGTGATAGCAGGGCACCTGTGGGTCACAGCGCCACCTGGTGCCGGTTCTCGGAGCACCCGGATGGCTCTGTCCTTGAACTGTGCAAAGTCCAGGTCAGGGTCCTGTAAGGCCATTACCCGCAACTGGTTTCGGTGGGCATTGCACAGTAGACCCTCAATAAATTGTTCGGTCAACAGCTTGTCTTCATTCCCCACGCTGTCAGGGTCTGCCTGCTTAATGGCTCTCAGGGCCTCTTGTAGGGTTAGAGCATAGTCTCTTGTACTTTCATGTGCCCGCTGTTTGCACCCGTAAAATCTGAGCTTTATTTCGGCTGAGGTTCGGGTATCAAATGTGTCTTTCCTCCGGGCTAGTATTTCTCTGACAGTCCTCTTCTTCCCAGGTGACCAGGACTTTACCTCCCTTTGGGCTGCCCCGATTAACTGGGCCACCAGGATGCTTACCTTTTGCTCTTCCGTGAGGGGGTATACCTGGAAGAGGCTATCCAGTTTTTCCCTAAAGTCACTTAGAGTATGTGACTCCCCTACTCCGACATCCTTCTACCCCCCTAGTGGACCGTGGCCTACCTTGCGATGCTCTTCTTCCATAGGCCGTGGCTCCGCAGTCAATCGTCGGGGTAGAGAACCTGGCGTCGCGCTCCGATGACGTCAGCGTCGCTCTTCCTCCCTTCCAGGATCTTGCGCAGCGTCAGTGCGTGGGGCGGAGCTTCGGATCTCGCGCGCTTTCGGCGTCCACGCCCCTCTTCTTCCCGTGCGGCGTCCCGAAGATGGCGTCCGATGGCGGGAAGTGGCTGCGGATGGCGGGAAGACAGCAGAAGATGGCGGGAAACGACCCAAGATGGCGTCCGATGGCGGGAAACGGCTCCGGACGGCGGGAAACTTCGCCACAGGTAAGTATAAAAGTCTTTTTCAGGCACGCAGTACCCGGTGGTTGCGGGCACGAAATCCTGCTGACTACGCCAAAGTTGACGCGCCCCCTGGGCCTGTGCTGTGCAGGGGATACCCGGAGCCGGATCGCTGGGGGTTGTAGTCCTCCGTGGCTGTCACCCGGTCCATGCCCAGGGCGGTCAAACCAGTGGCAGTCTTAGTAATGTGACAAATGTCCGACTACGCCACCCGTGGATTGCGGTCAGTGGGGACCGCCGCTGCGCTGTAGACCGCTGAGGCTGATGTTGTATGCGCAGCCAAGTATGGGATAACTCCCCACGGGAGAAGTATTGCCTCAGGGCAGCTAGTGTGGATGATGGGAGTGATGGTGTGAGCGTCCCAGTACTGATGGTGCTGGTGCGGCGATGAAACACAGAGACGTGTGGTGCAGTTCAGGGTCTTTACTGATGGTATAACGCAGACCCTCCCGGGAGTACTGGCTAGCAGTAGAGGCCTGGTCAGTCTGAGAGCTAGCAGGATCTCCCCCTGGCCAGGTGGAGTTGTCGGCCTCCCCGTCTCTCATCACTCTTTCCTGGCTACCTTGCTGTGTGCGGGTAGAAGTAGCCCACGTCCCTGAGTATACCGTGTGGTGCTCACCCGTATGGCCGGTGACTTGGGGCCTTCCGTTAGCCTTCGCTTCACGATGGCGGTGCTGGTCCCTTGCTTGTGACCGTGCCTCCGGGCTTCTATGGCCAGAGGACATGGAATCCCCTGCCGGTTGGATTCTGCTGCTGGACCTGGATGTCCCCACAGCCTCGGACTCCGTGTCCGGGTTTAGTGTCTTCAGCCAAGGCGAGCTTTCTAGCTTTCAGCCTCTGGTACTCGCTCCTGCTCCTACAGAGCTCCTAGTTCTTGCTTTCCCTGTCCAGGCTCTGACTCTCAGACTCTGACCTAATCCCGGCCCAGACCCAGTTTATAAGGGCAGATTCCTCCCCTCCCAGGTCTGGGTGGGCAGTGTTGCATGCTTAGGGCTCCTGACCAGAGAAACCTCCCACTTGCTCTCAGACGTAATATTTCTATTACTGTGGTAACCAGACCCCTGGGGTGCCACATAAGGACAAAAACCCAAACTTAATACTGACTCGCCCAGGGGGATATATATGGGGGAGACTCAGTACCCGGGCCTTTACCTTCTTTGTAGGATATCACGGCAGTCGGCTCCCGGGCCCGTCCTCTGGAGTCACTCTTCAAAAGGGGTTTTGTTAACAGTTTGTCTCGTGACGCCACCTGTGGTTTCCGGTAATGGTTACCGGCGCTGCTGCAGACCTCCGGGGGTGATGGGATTGCAATTGGGATGTTTCTGCTCCCCACAGGCGGAGCGGGCCCCTGGGGCAGGGTTGATGGAAGGGATGCAGGGCTTTGTAGTGTAGAAGTGATGATGGCGCAGCGGCAATAACCGACAGAGACAGTGGAGTGCAGTCATCCGAGTTTACTCACAGTTCTTTTTAGGTTCCTGGGGTACACTGTACAGGTTACCGCTTCCCGCGTTGCGCTGAGTTCACCAAGCAGGGGTTCAGAAGTCCCTCCGACAATTCAAGAGTACTTATCGGGACCCCCTTTCTATATGTTCCTTTCCTCAGCCGACTTTCCGTGCTGGGTTTCCCCCTCCTGCCCTGCGCCCAAGATGGCGTCCTCGGATCCTTCAGTGTCACCTGGAATTCCCTGATCCTACACGGCTACCTTTCTTGGCTACTCGGATGCGAGTATGGCAACTGCACCATAAAAGTCAGAAGCCTCCAGTTTCCTAGCCGAGACTTGAAGTGACACGACTAGCCCAGGGACCGGTTCCCATCTTGGGACCTGGTCCCTCTGATACTTGGCAGATTAGAGCGTACGGGTGGCTTCCTGCTCCTTCTGTACCTCTGGGACCCCTTCAGTTACCAGAGCCTTCCTCCTCTGCTCCCCTCTTCTTCTCTCCTCTGCTGGGCCTCATTTACTAGGCCCACTCTGAAGCAGAGCTCCTGCAGAGCCTCTGCTCCCCTCACTAGACACAGACACCTCTCTCTCAGACTCACTAACTAACTACTGACTAAGATGTATCCCCTATTTATACTCCTAACAAATGCTCCCCTAAACTCCTTCCTCCACTCACACCCACTACTTGGTTCCCCCTCACTCTGGTTCCCCCCACTCCAGCCAGGGACAGGGCTCAGCAGAACACAGTGCATCTTGCCCTTCCAGCCAGCCTGGAGCAGTGCAGTGTTGGATGCAGGTGTTGGGGTCCCGGGCTGTACCCTTTCCTTACCAGAGAGTGGGGCACCACGGATGCAGTACCTCTGTGGTGACTGAACCCGCAGGGCGCCACAATACCATCTGATAACTCCTTTATTAGGGATCAATAAAAACGCAAAATCACTTATTAATATAAAATATTTACCCAAAAATTATTAAACACCAGACAGTATGTCTATACTAAAGAAAACATGGTTACTTACGCACAATACACACATCCAGGTGTAGGCAAACCATGCAGTGATCACTGGATGTAAACTACCCTTTTAAAATGTGCAGAAAATAAAGTGCATCTCACATTCAATATATTGTATATATTGACCAATGTAGCGATTGCATGCCCAACGCATTTCAACATTCATTTTCAAAGTCCTTCAGTTCATGGTGCACATACTGCCCGAGATGCAAGCATTGTAAAAAAAAATGCACCTCTTAAAGGGAATCTGTCAGTAAGATCAACCCTCGTAAGCCGTCTTTATGATCATGTAGGTCAAAGGAAGCTGAATAAAATGATACCTTAATAACTGCGATCCAATGTCTTATTCCATAGAAATACACTTTTTTTTACATACAATTGAACTGTGTAGATCTATGGGCTGGACATAGATCTCCACAAGAATCTGCCTCCAGAGCTTATTTTAAATGAAAGGGTACATTAGTGTGAATCAAGTAAAAGCTGAGACTTTGCTCTAATAATCATACACAGATCTACAGTGAGATCAGAACTATCAGTACAGCAGAGCTATCAGAGTACAGCAGAAGATAAGTTTGTCTCATTACAAAAACATTTGTACGCAGAATTTTTCCTTTCATAATAATTCAGATTTAATTTCACAGGAAGCCACTGTGGTAGAAGGGCAGTACAGCAGAGCTGACAGCAATGTGAGAAGTCATCTGCAAATGTGCTTGCTGTGTTTGTAAAGAGACAGGGTTCAACTTTGCTCCATTGTGTTAGCTATATTCAGGCACAGCTCTGCAGCAGAACTGACAGCACTAGTAGAGGATATATTTGTAATAAGACACCTTAAATTCAGCCGTACTGTGTTAGTTCTGTTCTCATTTGAATTTGTGCTCAATAATTTTAGTATTGAACAACTACAGTGCTATCGGTCAATCCAAAAAGTTAATAAACCTGAAACCTGAACATTAAGGCTATGTTCCCACCATCCGGAGCCTGCTGCGGCCTAGACGCTGCGTAAAAGCCGCTGGTGGCTTCCGCTCAATATGCCAACGAGCGGCATCATTTTTTTTTCCACATGCGGACTTTCCTCATAGAGGTTAGGTCTATGGGGAAGCCCGCATGCGGACCCGCAGGAGAAATTGACATGCTACTGTCTGGAAAGATGCGCCGCATGTCAATTTCCACAGGTGTGCCGCAGACGCATAGTGGACATGGGATTTCGACAAATTCCATCCACTATGCTGTGACATCTGGCCTCTGCAGTTTGAACGCAGTGCAAGAGTGCTGCGTCCAACCTGTAGCGATTACTGATCGTGTGCACATACCTTAACAGAAGTAGAAGTGAGGTTTTGTCCAATTCAGGAAAATATTTAGGTGTGCCGAATTATTGAGAACTATTAGTGTGCAAAATTATTCTGTAACTAAATGACATACATAAAATAAATGTTCCCATGTGATTTGTTTACTTTCAGATAAAAAAGAGAGAATAATATTATTATTATTTATTATTATAGCGCCATTTATTCCATGGCGCTTTACATGTGATAGGGATATACATAGCAAAAACATTTACATAATCTTAACAAAACGAGTCAGTGACTGGTACAGGAGGAGCGAGGACCCTGCCCGTGAGGGCTCACAGTCTACAAGGGATGGGTGAGGATACAGTAGATGAGGGTAGAGGAGGTCATGCAGTAATGTGGTGGAGCGGTGGTTACTGCAGGTTGTAGGCTTGTCGGAAAAGGTAGGTCTTCAGGTTTCTTTTGAAGGCTTCCACGGTAGGCGAGAGTCTGATGTGTTGGGGTACAGAGTTCCAGAGTAGGGGCGATGCACGGGAGAAATCTTGTATGCGATTGTGGGAAGAGGAGATAAGAAGGGAGTAGAGAAGGAGATCTTGTGAGGATCGGAGGTTGCGTGCAGGTAAGTACCGGGAGACTAGGTCACAGATGTATGGAGGAGACAGGTTGTGGATGGCTTTCTATGCCGTGGTTAGGGTTTTGAACTGGATTCTCTGGGCAATGGCGAGCCAGTGAAGGGATTGACAGAGGGGTGAGGCCGGGGAATACCGGGGGGACAGGTGGATTAGTCGAGCAGCAAGAGTGTTGGAAGGAAGGCCACAGAGCAGGAGGTTGCAGTAGTCGAGGCGGGAGATGATGAGGGCATGCACTAGTGTTTTTGCAGAGTCTTTGCTGAGGAATGCACGGATCCGGGAGATATTTTTGAGTTGGAGTCGGCAGGAAGTGGAAAGGGCTTGGATATGTGGTTTGAAGGAGAGATCAGAGTCCAGGGTTACCCCAAGGCAGCGAGCTTGTGGGACTGGGGAGAGTGAACAGCCATTGACGTTGATGGATAGGCCAACAACTCAAAACGTACAAAAATACATTTCTGGCATTACAAAAAAAAATATCAGTGACCAATCTACCCTGCCTTCTTTTCAATAAATGTCAGAAGCCTACCATCCATGGAGTCTGTTAGTCTCTTAATATGTTCACAATCAACTTTTTGGGCAGCACCAATCACAGCCTCACTGACACTGCTCAGAGAGGTGACTGTTTTCCTCCACCATAAATCTTCCATCTAAAAAGGGTCCACAAGTTCTCAATATTGATATGGTCAGGTGAGGAAGGGACCATGTAATTTTTCTTTCAGCTTTAAGGCCTTTCCTGGCAGCAGAGGAGCTGTGATTGAGCATTATCCTGCATAAAAATCTTGTTTTTCTGGAAATACACAGATTTTTTTTCCTGTAGCACTGCTTGAAGAATGTGTCTTCTAAGAATTGACAGTAGGGTTGAGAGTTGATTTTGAGTCCATCCTCAGCCTGAAAAGCTCAAGCTAGCTAATAATTTTTTTTATCTGTTTTATTTAACATGTTGCAACACAGAAAACGCAATGAGCTAGAATAAAATATGCAATCAATTAAGTGGTTACATATAGAAAACAGAAGTCATATTATTAAAGATTGGGAGAAAATATACATGGAACAGAGAAGTAAAAAGGATTCTCTGGCTAATGTAAGATGGCCGCCGGACATGTCCTTGAGGGGAGATATGTATTGCTGAGGTTGGTAGCTTCAGTGATGTAAAACCGGGAAAGCATGCTTCAGCACACATAGTGCTGAGAGGGTTAATAGGGCATATCAGGGTCGTTTTTTACAAGCAGTCATAAGAGACAGGGGGATTGGCTGCTCACATATCCCCACCCCATTGTGTGTGTATAAAATGGAGAATGAGTGTCCCTTACAGTGTCTGTGGCTGGAGGTGTGGAGACCTCCAGAGTGTTTGTGCTAAAGGACACTGACCGTGAGTGGGCGAACCCGCCATATTGTACGGACTGTTTATTTTCTGTTTTATTACACTGTGCCGGACAAGGCTGTCTTTTGTTTACTTCAAAAAGTGTGGTTTATGAAGGTATAATAAACCTGCCTTGGATGATTTTTTAAAGAAACCATATCCTGTGCCTACCTCTAACGCGGCTGAGTGAGTACCAAACCCTACACTATTAAAGACATCAGGACTAGTGATGAGCGAGCACTAAAATACTCGGGTACTTGTTGCTCGGGTCGAGGGAATTTTAATGCTCGAGTGCTCGGTCAGAGTAACGAACACAATGTAAGTCTATGGGAAACTCAAGCATTTTTCCAGCAGCCTTCCCCGACTGTCTGCAGAGGGCCTAAAAATTTCCCAAATCAATGAGAACAGTCTACTTTTACGGACTCACAATAAAACATACAAAAACGAAACCAAAATTGATTTTCCTGGGAAAAATGTTAAGGAACACCCTTTCCAGGATAATGACTTGCATATAAGGCAAAATAAATAACCAAAACAAAATTCTCCTCCACACCTTGGGCTATGTTCACACGTAGCGTTTTTGATGCATTTTTGCACTTTTGCATTGCTTTCAACGGTGAAAAATGCATTCACCGGGAAATGTCATTTTAACATTTTACTACCTTATCTGGCCACATGCTGTTTCATTTATGAAGGAGGGACTCTGAAAGTCACAAGCACTATTTTTATAGGGCCATCAGGTGGCCCTTTCTATTCTTAAAGGGCCAGCAGTCAGCTATGCTTTGTTGTTGCCATTATTAAAGAGTGGGTCTCCTATACTGTTATTTCGTATGCAGTGACTGCAAGGGCTGCCAAAAATTTGGACGCACCTCAATATCCCTTTGAAGAGACATAGAGGAGGGTCTCAGTAAAAAAATGTTCCCATTATAAAGGAGTGGGTCTCCTATATTGGTAATGCCCATGCAGTGACTGCTATACAGTGAGTCCAATGGCTTCCAAAATTTAGGAAATACCCCAATGACAATTGAAAGATGCATAAAGCTGGGCCACAGTAACGACATGTTCCCATTTTTAGGAAGTGGGTCTCTCATACTGTTTGCCTATGCAGTGAATACAACAGCTGCCAATAATTTGGAGGAACTCCAATGTCCCTTGCAAGAGACGTGGAGGTCGGAGGGCTTTCTGAAAACAATGTTCCCATTATTAGGAAGTGTGTTTCCCGTACTGTTTGCCTATGCAGTGAATGCAATGGCTGCCAAAAATTTGGAGGAACTCCAATGCCCCTTGCAAGAGACGTAGATATGATGATATGGTAGATATTGTGGTGATATGGTGGTGGAGGATTAGGAGAAGAAGGAGAACAAGAGCAAATAGACAAAATCAGGAAGCTTATACCCATGTCTGGGTGTGAAGACAGAGGTGCATGCGAATAGAGTTAGACCTCCCAAAAAAAAGACACTGTGTTATGGATCCTGGTGGTGGAACCTCTGTGCTTTGATGCAAGGAGGGACCAGAGGGGTGTAACTAAGTGCCTATTTGGACCGACCCAGGTCACACGGCGACTTAGTTGACTCCGTGAACCAAGGAGGGACCGGGCAGGTAAACCAGGTGCCACTCTGGGACTTACCTTGTGTGAGAGCACGTGACTCCCACGAGTCAGATGACAGGAGTTGACTGGTACAGCGGATGAGCATGGCAGGTAGGCTGGCGGGTGATCCAGGTAGACAAGCAGGCGGGTACGGCGGATAGCCAGACAGGTACTTCGGGTAAACGAGCAGGCCGGTATGGCAGGTAACTTGGCCGGTGCTTTCGGGTAGGCAGGCAGGCGGGCACGGCAAGTAATATGGCAGGTTCCAGGTAAGCAGGCAGGCAGGCATGGCAGGGAACTGGCAAGTGCTCTGGGTAGGCAGGCTGGCCGGCACGGCAGGTAACTGGCAGCTGCTTCGGGTAGACAGACTGGCGAGCAGGACTGTTAGACAGACTGGCGGGCAGGACTGTTAGACAGACTGGCGGGCAAGGAACCTGAGGGCTGAGGAGAGTGTTAACACACAAACAACAATCTTGCATAGGCACCTCCATTTTGGAGGAGGTGCTTAATATAGGGGCAGTCCTCTGTCCATTGGCCGGGACTCTTTAGGACGGTGTGCACGGCCCCTTTAAGAGGAAGGGAGCACGCGCCCTAAGCACAGTGCCCGGAAAGCTATGCGCAGTGTGCGCCTTAGCAGCAGAAGAACAGGAAGACACCAGACAGGGACAGCGACGGTGAGGGGAATGGCGTCTCTGCCAGGCAGGAGGCAGAGACGCCGATGCTACACACTGTATTTGAGTTTATGCTATGCTGCTGTCATTCGCTGGTGTTGAGAAGTCTGGCACAATCCAGCCCTTGTTCATTTTTATAAGAGTCAGCCTGTCAGCATTTTCAGTTTACAGGCGGATGGGCCTATTGGTCATAATTACACCAACGGCACTAAAAACTCATTCTGACAAAACGCTAGTGGCAGGGCAGGCCAGGACCTCCAAGGCATAAAGAGCCAGTTCATACCAAGTGTCAAGTTTGGATACCCAATAATTATAAGGCACAGAGGAATCACGGAGGACGTGGGTATGGTCGGCAAGGTACTCTCTCACCATTTTCCGAAACTTTTCCCTCCTTGGGAGAGTACACCGCGCCTCAGGGCCTGTGCGATGGGAGGGTCTGAGAAAACTGTCCCAGAACTTTGACAGTGTTCCCCTGCCTCTGCTGGATTGCATTTGTGTCTTTCTCGCCTGTATTTCTTGGTTGTCCAACGAACTGTGATCTCTGCCGCCAGAGTTTTCAGATTGGAATTTTTTAAATAATTCTGCAACAATGGCCTTCTCGTACTGCCCAATTTTATTAGGCATGTCCTGCGTGGGAATAAGAGACAGAAAGTTCTCCTTGTAGCATGAGTCTAGAAGTATCACCAACCAGTAATGACTGTCACCCAAACTTTGGACAACGCGAGGGTCACGGGAAAGGCAGCGTAACATAAACTCAGCCATGTGTTCCACACTGCAAAAGGCAAGATCTTGTGTCCTCACCAAGAGGACGACTGTCACGGGTGTGTCAGAGGTGACAGAAAGTCGCCCTGCAATTGGTTGCAGGAGATCTCTGCGTTTGGCATTACAGACATATTCTTAGAAGCTGGCTGTCTCTAGGACCCAGTGGCTACCTCCCTCTGGCTAATTAGCTCCCTAGCCTGGGTGTACAAATACCTGGTGTGTCTGAGAGGGAGGTGCCGGCGATATTCATTACTATTTGTGAGGCTTTAGCAAGAGCAGTAATTCATCCTCTCTGGAGCTTGAGGCCGTCTGCGCATTTGTTTGGAGTCGTCTAAAGCTAAGCAATTCCCCCCTGTTTGTCTACCCTTGTTGTCTATAGAGTTTAGTGGAGATCGACTAGTGCTCATCTCCTTCCTTCCCAAGCCTTAGGCATATGCCAGGGAAAGTTGGAGCGAGGTACGAGTTTGGTGAATGGTGAAGAGCCAATATAGGGACTGTAGTTGAGACAGGGTGACACTAGACCAGACTAGGAGGTCTCCACTTCCCCCTTTCACTAGTGTCTGGGCTCCCTTTCCCTCTTCCCTCTGTGTTGCACTAAGTTTTTCCCACACCAAGAGGATGACTGACCACGTTCTTCTCCTCCTCCTCTCTGTCCTCTGGCCATCCACGCTGAACAGACGGTATGACAGCTGTGCAGGTAGTACCGTCTATAGTACATGAAACTAGCTCCTGTCCTTCCTCCTCTTCCTCCTTTTCCTCATTGTCACCCAATCCACGTTGGGATGAGATGAGGCTGTGCTGTGTGGAATCACCCTGCATGTTTCCTTGCTCCATCTCATCGTGCTCCGCCTGCAATACATCCTCTTTAATTGTGAGCAGAGAGTGTTTCAGAAGACAGAGAAGTGGAATAGTGATGCTAATTATGGCATCATCGCTGCTCACCATCTTGGTGGTCTCCTCAAATTTTTGGAGTATGGTACAGATGTCTGACATCCATGTCCACTCCTGAGGTCTTAAGTGTGGAGTCTGACCTGAATACCGACTGCCAAGGTAGTTAACAACTGCCCTCTTCTGCTTGCGAATCCTTCCCAACATCTGCAGGGTAGAGTTCCAACGCGTGGGGACACCGCACACTAGTCTGTGAGCCGGAAGCTGAAAACGCTGCTGAAGCACGGCAATGGCGGCGGAAGCTGTAGCTGACTTCCTTAAATGGGCACAAACGCGGCGTACTTTGACAAGCAGATGCAACAGATCTGGGTAGGTTTTCTTGCTGAATCAAGAGGTTAAGCACATGGGCCAGGCATGGTACGTGTGTGAGCTCCCCTCGCTTCAGAGCCGCCACCAGGTTCCGGCCATTGTCACACACGAACATGCCTGGCTATAGGTTCAGGGGTGTCAGCCACAGATCAGCCTGCTTTTTCAGAGCTGCCAGTGTCCACAACTCTTCAGCGGTGTGCGGTTTGTCACCTAAGCATATTAGCTTCAGCACAGCCTTATGCCGCTTGGCCGAGGCAGTGCAGCAGTGCTTCCAGCTTCTGACTGATGTGCTCATTTCAGAGAAGGAGGCTGAAGAGAAGGAGGTGCAGGAGCTGTGGAATGTGCAGACAACCCTGATTGACCCAGGGCCCGCAATCCTCTGCGTCGGGAGGACATGTTGCATTTCAAGGTCCGACTGGGTCCCGGCTTCCACTATATTAACCCAGTGTACCATCAGCAAGATGTACCGTCCCTGCCCACAAGCACTTGTCCACGTGTTCGTGATGAGGTGGACTTTACTGGTAACTGTGTTGTTGAGGGCATGGTTAATGTTTTGGGACACGTGCTTGTGTAATGCGGGGATAACACACAGGGAGAAATAGTAGCGGCTGGGGACCGAGTACCGAGGGACAGCCGCCATAAGGATGTGGAAAGCTTCCATCTTAACGAGCCTGAAAGGCAACATTTCGACACTGTTTCTGGACTCTGGGGTTTTGCCCACTTAGTAGGGTGCTTTGCTGCCATGTGCCTGATCATGATGGTGGTGGTCAGGCTGCTAATTTTGCTACCCCTGCTGATGTTGGTCTGGCAGGTGGTGCAAATGGCCTTTTTGGGGTTATCTGCAGAGTCTTTAAAAAATAACCAGACTTGGGAAGACCTAACAGTTGTACTGGCAACTTCCGTCGTGTTGGTGTTACGGGGTACGCTTTCCTGCCTTGTGTTTGCGGCCACCACCACTGCCTCTTCCTGCCTGTTGTGGTGCTATGCCTCCTCCTCCCTGTGTGCTGCTGTCCTCGCTCTACACGTCCCCCTGCCAGGTTGGGTCAGTTACTATATCATCCACCACCTCGTCTTCCACTTCTGCTCCCTGGTCCTCCTCCTGACTTTCTGGCAATTTTGTCTCATCATCATCATCATCATCCACTTCTTGCGACAGTAATTGCATTTTCCCACCGTTGCCTTCATGTGACCATGTCTACTCAAATATTTGGTCATCGCTACACGCGTTCTCCTCTTGACTGACTTGAAGCTGTCCGGGCGAGAGGCCCGAATCTACAAATGGAAAAGTGAACAGCTCTTCTAAGTGTCCAAGTGTGGGATCAGCTGTCTCCGGGCATTCGGCTTGGTTGGAGGAAGGAGGATCAGGATGAAGAATATGCGATCCAGACTCATGGCTACTGAGACTTGATCGTGTGGAAGACAGGGTGGTAGTGGTGGTGGCAAAGTGACTGGAAGCATTATCTGCTATCCAACCAACAACTTTTTGACATTGCTCTGGATTCAATAGTGGTGTGCTGCTGTCCCCTAGCAATTGGGACAGGAATGTCGGGCGACAATTGTGGCACAATTTCAGCTTGCCCACGGCCTCGGCCTCTGCATGCACCATCACCATCACATCAACTTCCCCATCACTTGCCACGCACTTTTCCCATTTTAAATGGAGGGCAATATTTTCCATGTTCCCTAGAAATGGATGATTTTAGAATGCAGTTATATGTGATACACCTGACAGAGAACCATAATTTTAAATAGCAGGCCTGTAATTTACTAATACTATTCTACACAGAGACCTAGTGTGAATAGCTTGATCGACACACTGCAACGAAATGGAAGGCAGAAATTGCTGATTTTGGAACGCTGTTATATGTGATACGTCTGACAGAGAACCATGGTTTTAAACAGCAGGCCTGTAATTTAGTAATACTATTCTTCACAGAGACCTAGTGTTAATAGCTTGACCGACACACTGCAACGAAATGGAAGGCAGAAATGGCTGATTTTGGAACGCTGTTATATGTGATACGTCTGACAGAGAACCACGGTTTTAAATAGCAGGCCTGTAATTTAATAATACTATTCTTCACAGAGACCTAGTGTGAATAGCTTGACTGACACACTGCAACGAAGTGGAAGGCAGAAATGACTGATTTTGGAACACATTTATATATGTAATATGTCTGACAGAGAACCACGGTTTTAAATAGCAGGCCTGTAATTTACTAATACTACTCTTCACAGAGACCTAGTGTTAATAGCTTGACTGACACACTGCAACGAAATGGAAGACAGACATGGCTGATTTTGGAACGCTGTTATATGTGATACGTCTGACAGAGAACCACGGTTTTAAATAGCAGGCCTGTAATTTAATAATACTATTCTTCACAGAGACCTAGTGTGAATAGCTTGACTGACACACTGCAACGAAGTGGAAGGCAGAAATGACTGATTTTGGAACACATTTATATATGTAATATGTCTGACAGAGAACCACGGTTTTAAATAGCAGGCCTGTAATTTACTAATACTACTCTTCACAGAGACCTAGTGTTAATAGCTTGACTGACACACTGCAACGAAATGGAAGACAGACATGGCTGATTTTGGAACACATTTATATATGTAATATGTCTGACAGAGAACCACGGTTTTAACCCCTTAATAACATCTGACGTACTAATACGCGTCTGTGCCCTGGGACTTAAGAGCCAGACCCGTATTAGTACGTCATCGCGATCGCGCCCGCACACAGGCTGTGCGGGCGCGATCGCCGCCGGGTGTCAGCTGATTGTCACAGCTGACACCCGGTACTATGTGCAGGGAGCGGTCACGCACCGCTCCCAGCACATTAACCCCCGCGATGCTGCGATCGAAGTCGATCGAAGTCGATCGCGGCATTGCGGGGGCAAGGGGAGGTGATCGGCGATACTCACCTCCTCTTCCGGCTTCCAGCGCAGTCTGCAAAGGCTTCCCGGGTGTTGCCATGACGACCCGATGTCGTCATGACAACATCCGGGTCACCAGAGAGCAGGAAGATTGCTTGGACATGCGCAGTGCATCTCCAAGCAATCTTCACACTGTGCACTTCTGACAGCCTTCATGGCATAGGGATGGTGCTCCATTCCTGTGCCATGCAGGCGATCAGAAAAAAAAAAGTGAAAGTCCCAGAGTGGGACAAAGTAATAAAGTGTATAAACTGTGTGAAAGTGGAAAAAAAAAAAAAAAAAAATGTGCAAAAATATTATAAAAAAATAAAAAAAATAATACACCAAAAATAAAAATATAATGTACCCATCAATAAATATTATTTTAAAAAAAATAAAAAAAAAACAATAAAAGTACACATATTTGGTATCGCCGCGTCCGGAACAACCTGACCTATAAAACTGTCCCACTAGTTAACCCCTTCAGTGAACACGGTAAAAAAAAAAAAAAAAAAACAAGCAAAAAACAATGCTTTATCACCATACCGCCAAACAAAAAGTGGAATAACACGCGATCAAAAAGACGCATATAAATAAAAATGATACCGCTGAAAACGTCATCTCGTCCCGCAAAAAACAAGCCGCCATATAACTCCATCAGCCGAAAAATAAAAAAGTTATAGCTCTCAGAATAAAGCGATACTAAAAAATATTTATTTCTATAAAATAGCTTTTATTGTGTATAAGCGCCAAAACATAGAAAAATGATACAAATGTGGTACCGCTGTAAACGTACTGACCCGAAGAGTAAAGCTGCCTCATCAATTTTACCACACACGGAACAGAATAAAAAAAAAAAAAAAAAAAAACAATTCCTGAATTGTTGGTTTTTGTTTATTCTGCCTCCCAAAAATCGGAATAGAAAGCGATCAAAAAATGTCACGTGCCTGAAAATGGCACCAATAACAACGTCAAGTCATCCCGCAAAAAACGAGCCGTCACATGACTGTCTGCCAAAATCTGGAAAAATTATAGCTCTCAAAATATGGCGATGCAAAAACTAGATTTTACAAAAAATGCGTCTTTTAGTGTGTGACAGCTGTCAGTCATAAAAACCCCATATGATTCTGGCATTGCTGTAATCACACCGACCCGAAGAATAAAGTCGTCTAATCACTTATACCGCACAAGGAACGGCGTCAAAAATAAACTCTTGAGTTAGGATTGGGCTAGGGTTAGGGCTGGGTTTGGGGCTAGGGTTGTGCTGGGGCTAGGGTTGTGCTGGGGCTAGGGTTGTGCTAGGGTTAGGGCTGGGGTTGGGATTTTTTTCAAAAGTAAGAAAAAAAGATGACGATATGGCGACTAGTGTTGAGAGCAAGTGCTCGCTACTTGAGTTTGCATCGGGTGCTCTGGTATGCATTTAGTATCGTGGGTATTTGAGTGACATGCTCGAGTCTCTGCCCCATATGCTTCGCGGCCAAAAAACTTTACGGGGATTGTCTGCCATGCACGAGCGATCCCCGCATGTTTTTTTTTGGGTGTCTAATAACCGTGAAACATGCGGAGCAGGGACTCGAGCATGTCACTCGAGCACACGCTGTACATGGTGCATACCTGAGTACCCGATGCAAACTCAAGTAGCGAGCACTTGCGCTCAAGAATAATGAAAACTTATTCAATATGATGACCTAATGTAAACAAATAATGTGCCGTACCTCTGGGTTCAAAATGTTCACTATAGACCTTAATAAAATCTTTGAGGGGTATAGTTTCCAAAATGGGGACACTTGTGGGGGAGCTCCACTGTTTAGGCACATCACGGGCTCTCCAAACGCGACATGGTGTCCGCTAACAAATTGAATGGAAAATCGGCTCAAATTGTTAGCGGACGCCATGTTGCGTTTGGAGAGCCCCTGTGTGTCCAAACATTGGAGCTCCCCCACAAGTGACCCCATTTTGGAAACTAGACCCCCCAAGGCACCTATCCAGATGCATAGTGAGCACTTAGAACCCCCAGGTGCTTCACAAATTGATTCGTAAAAATGAAAAAGTGAAAATAAAACACTTTTTCATTTTTATGAATCAATTTGTGAAGCACCTGGGGTTCCAAGTGCTCACTATGAATCTAGATAGGTGCCTTGGGGGGTCTAGTTTCCAAAATGGGGTCACTTGTGGGGGAGCTCCAATGTTTGGGCACACAGGGACTCTCCAAATGCAACATGATATCCGCTAACAAATTGTCGGCTCAAATTGTTAGCGGATATCATGTTGCATTTGGAGAGTCCCTGTGTGCCCAAACATTGGAGCTCCTCCACAAGTGACCCCATTTTGGAAACTAGACCCCCCAAGGCACCTATCTAGATGCATAGTGAGCACTTGGAACCCCTAGGTGCTTCACAAATTGATTCGTAAAAATGAAAAAGTGTTTTTTTTTTCACTTTTTCATTATTACGAATCAATTTGTGAAGCACCTGGGGGTTCCAAGTGCTCACTATGCATCTAGAAAGGTGCCTTGGGGGGTCTAGTTTCCAAAATGGGGTCACTTGTGGGGGAGCTCCAAAGTTTGGGCACAGAGAAGCTCTCCAAACGCAATGTGGTGTCCGCTAACAATTTGAGCCGATTTTCCATTCAATTTGTTAGCGGACACCATGTTGCATTTAGAGAGCCGCTGTGTGCCCAAATATTGGAGCTCCCCCACAAGTGACCCCATTTTGGAAACTAGACCACCCAAGGCACCTATCTAGATGCATAGTGAGCACTTGGAACCCTCAGGTGCTTCACAAATTGATTCATACAAATGAAAAAGTGTTTTTTTTTTCACTTTTTCATTGTTACGAATCAATTTGTGAAGCACCTGGGGGTTCCAAGTGCTCACTATGCATCTAGATAGGTGCCTTGGGGGGTCTAGTTTCCAAAATGGGGTCACTTGTGGGGGAGCTCCAATGTTTGGGCACACAGGGACTCTCTAAATGCAACATGGTGTCCTCTAACAAATTTAACGGAAAATCGGCTCAAATTGTTAGCGACACCATGTTGCGTTTGGAGAGCCGCTGTGTGCCCAAACATTGGAGCTCCCCCACAAGTGACCCCATTTTGGAAACTAGACCCCCCAAGGCACCTATCTAGATGCATTGTGAGCACTTGGAACACTCAGGTGCTTCACAAATTGATTCATAAAAATGAAAAAGTGTTTTTTTTTTTCACTTTTTCATTGTTACGAATCAATTTGTGAAGCACCTGGGGGTTCCAAGTGCTCACTATGCATCTAGAAAGGTGCCTTGGGGGGTCTAGTTTCCAAAATGGGGTCACTTGTGGGGGAGCTCCAAAGTTTGGGCACACATGGGCTCTCCAAACACAACATGGCGTCCGCTAATTATTCAAGCAAATTTTACAATCAAAAAGTCAAATGGCGCTCCTTCCCTTCCGAGCCCTGCCGTGCGCCCAAACAGTATTTTTTCCCCAAATATTGGCTATCTGCGTGCCCAGGGGAAATTGCACAACAAATTTTGGGGTCCATTTTTTCTTGTTACCCCTGTGAAAATAAAAAAAATTGGGTCTAAATTAACATTTTTGTGAAAAAAGTTAAATGTTCATTTTTTTCTTCCACATTCAAAAAATTCCTGTGAAGCACCTGAAGGGTTAATAAAGTTCTTGAATGTGGTTTTGAGCACCTTGAGGGGTGCAGTTTTTAGAATGGTGTCACTTTTGGGTATTTTCTGTCATAAAGACCTCTCAAAGTGACTTCAAATGTGATGTGGTCCCTAAAAAAATGGTTTTGTAAATTTTGTTGGAAAAATGAGAAATCGCTGGTCAACTTTTAACCCTTATAGCTCCCTAACAAAAAAAAATTTTGGTTCCAAAATTGTGCTGATGTAAAGTAGACATGTGGGAAATGTTATTTATTAACTCTTTTGTGTGACATATCGCTCTGATTTCAGGGCTTAAAAATTCAAATTTTGAAAATTGCAAAATTTTCAAAATTTTCGCCAAATTTCCATTTTTTTCACAAATAAACGCAAGTGATATCGAAGAAATTTTTCCACAATCATGAAGTACAATATGTCACGAAAAAACAATCTCAGAATCAGGGGGATCCGTTGAAGCGTTCGAGAGTAATTACCTCATAAAGTGACAGTGGTCAGAATTGTAAAAATTGGCCCGGTCATTAACGTGCAAACCACCCGCGGGGCTTAAGGGGTTAAATAGCAGGCCTGTAATTTACTAATACTACTCTTCACAGAGACCTAGTGTTAATAGCTTGACTGACACACTGCAACGAAATGGAAGACAGACATGGCTGATTTTGGAACGCTGTTATATGTGATACGTCTGACAGAGAACCACGGTTTTAAATAGCAGGCCTGTAATTTAATAATACTACTCTTCACAGAGACCTAGTGTGAAGAGCTTGACTGACACACTGTATCGAAATGGAAGGCAGAAATGGCTGATTTTGGAACACATTTATATATGTAATATGTCTGACAGAGAACCACGGTTTTAAATAGCAGGCCTGTAATTTACTAATACTACTCTTCACAGAGACCTAGTGTTAATAGCTTGACTGACACACTGCAACGAAATGGAAGACAGACATGGCTGATTTTGGAACGCAGTTATATGTGAGATACGTCTGACAGAAAACCATGGTTTTAAATAGCAGGCCTGTAATTTACTAATACTACTCTTCACAGAGACCTAGTGTGAAGAGCTTGACTGACACACTGTACCGAAATGGAAGGCAGAAATGGCTGGTTTTGGAACACATTTATATATGTAATATGTCTGACAGAGAACCACGGTTTTAAATAGCAGGCTTGTAATTTACTAATACTACTCTTCACAGAGACCTAGTGTTAATAGCTTGACTGACACACTGCAACGAAATGGAAGACAGACATGGCTGATTTTGGAACACAGTTATATGTGAGATACGTCTGACAGAAAACCACGGTTTTAAATAGCAGGCCTGTAATTTACTAATACTACTCTTCACAGAGACCTAGTATGAATAGCTTGACTGACACACTGTACCGAAATGGAAGGTAGAAATGGCTGATTTTGGAACACAGTTATATGTGAGATATATCTGACAGAGAACCACGGTTTTAAATAGCAGGTCTGTAATTTACTAATACTATTCTTCACAGAGACCTAGTGTGAATAGCTTGATCGACACACTACAATGAAATGGAAGGCTGAAATGGCTGATTTTGGAACACAGTTATATGTGAGATAAGTCTGACAGAGAAGCCCGGTTTTAAAAAGCAGGCCTGTAATTTAGTAATACTATTCTTGTCGGAGACTTAGTGTGAATAGCTTGACCGACACACTACAACAAAATGGAAATGTAAGCCAAAATTTTCCACGTTCAGTTCAAATTTCTGGATTTTTATTTCTGTAATAAGGAAAAGATCTGTCTGTATTATGCAGTGCTAACAAGCAAATGGAGAAGAAAAATATGTACTCTGGATTGCTTTTTAAGCAAATAATCAGGATTAAGATACAAAAAAATTGGCCATGGCCCCTGATATATGGGGCTATGTCTTCAAATATCTGTAAGAAGCGCAGCAGCAGCAGGATTGTGCTATGGACCCACTTGCACTATATGCACTGCAGTGTGCCGTATACACTGCGTGCCTCCCTAACTCCTGCTATCACCTTCACTACTGAAAATATGCACCTGGATTAGTCCTCAGAAGGACTATTAGTTCAGATGGATATATAGATATACAGTATGTTGTGGAATACCTATACTAACTCTAAACAAGCAAATCTCTCCCTGACTCAGCAGCAGCTCTTTCTACTCTGCCTGATTCAAGTGTAGACTGTGACGAGTATAGCGGCACCAGGTCTTATATAGACCTGATGACGCTGTGCGGCCAGCCAATCACTGTAATGCCCACAACCAACATGGCTACGGCATTACAGTGCGTGGCAAGCAATCCTTGCATGTTCATTGGCTCTCTAAAGAGTGCCAAACATGCAGGGTGGGGACCTGAGTTAACCGCCCGATCAACGTGGAAATACTCGCCAAGCTTGTCGAGCACCGTGATGCTCAGACGAGAACCGAGCAGTGGCGAGCACATTCGAACATTCGCTCATCAGTCTCTGATTATCGGAGACAAAAGCAATCAGCAAAATGCCAGGGGAGTGATAGTATTGGGTTCAGGCTGAGCAATGAGGGAAGGAAAAAATCAGAACACAAATAACAGAAAAGGAACGTAACAAGAACAAAATTTAACTACGATGATACTTGAGGGTCAAGGGTTAGGAGACTATTCAGCCAAAATGCACATACCTTTCAAAATTTAGCTGGACATCCTCTATTCTGAAAGATAACCTTCTCTTATGAAATAGTAGCGTTAACCAGGGCCTTCAGCTCATTTTTAATGATAATAGTCCATAGTAGTACCCTCCTTCCATCTTGCTGGCATCTCAATCGAAGTGCAGGTCTATGCCCTTTAATGATCAAGCCATGGGCCCATCCACCTGGTCCGTTAAGAGTCACTCTCATCATATCAGTCCAAAAAACCTTTGAAAAATCTATCTTCAGATATTTCTTGGCCCAGTCTTGACATTTCAACTTCTGTGTCTTGTTCAGTGGTGGTTGGGTTTGAGCCTTCCTTACCTTGGCCATGTCTCTGAGCACTGAGCTCCTTATACTCCTGCGCACTCAAGGGAGGTTCTAGTTCTGGAATATGACTGCACTGGGGGATAATGGACTCCTGATTGCTTCATGTTTGATTATTCTCAAAACTTTGGTGGAGGCACTGCATGAGCAGATTGAGATCTCGGGAGATGAGGTCACATCTTCCGAGATCTAAATCTGCACATGCGCCATCTCCAGCTGCAATTTTCTCGAAGCCCACCACAGGGATATCATAGGGAAAATTGACTCCGCTCACCGGCGCCAACACCTTGTGAGATCCCAGGCACTGCAGCATCGCTTCTGCCCCTGCCACTGCCACCGGCCTCCTGAAGACGTGACACTGTCTCCTGTGACCCCGCAATTCTGCAGCCACCCCTCAGGTAAGCTACCATTTAAAGGGAATATAAGACACACTAGATAATGATATTAGATAATGATGCACCTGATAATATCCTTTTCATTTAGATCAGAGGTCCCCAACCGCCGGTCCGCGGACCAGGACCGGGCCGTTGGGGTTTTTCAGCCGGTCCGCGGCGCCGCTGACCAGGGCCGGCGTCAGCACCCGGGCAAATGCCGGGGCTCTGAGCAGGCAGAGGGGCCCACTAGCGGTCGCGCACCCCGCTGGGCTATGGGCGGAGGAGAGCGGTGTCAGCGCCCGCCCTTCTCCGCCGCTTGCTCAGGGCCCCGGCAGCCCGATACTTACCTCTTCCCGTGCCTCCGCAGATCAGCTGTCTTCCTGCTCTGCGCTCCCTGTGACGTCTCAGGTCAGAGGGCGCGGTGACGTCTTTACACCGCGCCCTCCCCTGAGCCGTCACAGGGAGCGCTGAGCGGGAAGAAACGACAACGCTGGAGTTCGGAGCCGAGCAGCGAGCGGCGGGCAGCAGGTAGCAGGTGAGGAGAAGGGAGGTGAGTATTTGATTTTTTTTTTTTTTTTTAATGTATGGAGGCATGGGGCAGTATAAAGAGGGGAGGAGGGGCATCCTGCTTGGGGCATTATAAAGAGGAGGGGTGACAGCCTGCATGGGGCATTATAAGGTGGGGAACAGCCTGCATGGGGCATTATAAAGAGGGGGGGGATTCCTGCTTGGGGCATTATAATGAGGAGGGGTGACAGCCTGCATGGGGCATTATAAGGTGGGGACCAGCCTGCATGGGGCATTATAAAGAGGGGGGGATTCCTGCTTGGGGCATTATAATGAGGAGGGGTGACAGCCTGCATGGGGCATTATAAGGTGGGGACCAGCCTGCATGGGGCATTATAAGGTGGGGAACAACCTGCACAGGGCATTATAAAGAGAGGGGGGGACATCCTGCATGAGGCATTATAAAGAGGAGGGGTGACAGCCTGCATGGGGCAGTATAAAGAGGAGGGGTGACAGCCTGCATGGGGCAGTATAAAGAGGAGGGGTGACAGCCTGCATGGGGCATTATAAGGTGGGGAACAGCCTGCATGGGGCATTATAAAGAGGGGGGGATTCCTGCTTGGGGCATTATAATGAGGAGGGGTGACAGCCTGCATGGGGCATTATAAGGTGGGGACCAGCCTGCATGGGGCATTATAAGGTGGGGAACAACCTGCACGGGGCATTATAAAGAGAGGGGGGGACATCCTGCATGGGGCATTATAAAGAGGAGGGGTGACAGCCTGCATGGGGCAGTATAAAGAGGAGGGGTGACAGCCTGCATGGGGCAGTATAAAGAGGAGGGGTGACAGCCTGCATGGAGCATTATAAAGAGGAGGGGTGACAGCCTGCATGGGGCATTATAAAGAGGGGGGGTGACAGCCTGCATGGGGCAGTATAAAGAGGAGGGGTGACAGCCTGCATGGGGCAGTATAAAGAGGAGGGGTGACAGCCTGCATGGGGCATTATAAAGAGGGGGGGCAGCCTGTATGGGGCATTATGTGGGGGGTAACAGCCTGCATGGAGCATTAAAAGGGGGGGGCCTGTATGGGGCATTATGTGGGGGGGAACAGCCTGCATGGAGCATTATAAGGGGGGGGTCAGCCTGTATGGGGCATTATGTGGGGGGAACAGCCTGCATGCAGCATTATATGGGGACCGGTATCCTGTATGGAGCGTTATATGGGGGCCAGTATCCTGTATGGAGCGTTATATGGGGGCCAGTATTCTGTATGGAGCCTTATATGGGGGCCAGTATTCTGTATGGGGTCTTATATGGGGGCCAGTATTCCATATGGGGCCTTATATGGGGGCCAGTATTCCGTATGGGGCCTTATATGGGGGCAAGTATTCCATATGGGGCCTTATATGGGGGCAAGTATTCCGTATGGGGCCTTATATGGGGGCCAGTATTCCGTATGAAGCGTTATATGGGGGCCAGTATTCCGTATGGGCGTTATATGGGGACCAGTATTCCGTATGGAGCCTTATATGGGGGCCACTATTCTGTGTGGAGCGATTCACCGGTTTCTGAGCTATTGTAGAATTTACAATAGATATCACTCATGAAGTGAAATCTTTGCATTGTACTATATATATATATATATATTTCTCCGCCGTATCTCTGCATCATGAATCGTGGTATGTGTTAAAGGGGCCCACTGAGACTCTTTCGCCCGGGGCCCAGAAAAACCTGGAGCCGGCCCTGCCGCTGACAGCTAGCTCCGCGGCCCTGCGCCTGGTCAGAACTCGCTCTGTGTGGATTTATAATGTTTTCTGCCATAGCCGTGACAGCTCGCAGCTCCCGGCAGAGAACATTATGCAGGACGGGGTGGGGCGTCGGGCGGGTCTTAGTGACGCAGCCCTCCACAGCACAGCATGGTACCTGTTGTACGTCACGGGGCGGGTCTTAGTGACGCGGCCCTCCTGCACAGCATGGTGTGTTCCTGACGGGGTGGGGCGGCAGGCTCTCCTCACTGACACGCCCCCGGCAGAACATGTTATGTGGGGCGTGCTGGGGCAGCAGACTGGCTTCAGTGACGCGGCTCCCGGTACCGGTGTTCAGTGTGTAGCGCTGCTAAGCAGCAGCGCTGTATACACTGACGCTCAATGTACAATGCTGCTACTTAGCAGCGCTGTACACCGAGGTCCCGCCAGCATCCTCCCCATACAGCTCCACCCCTCCATAACCCCACCCCCATATGACCAAAGCCCCGCCCCCACCCCCACCGGGCCATGGAAAACTGGTCTTGCTTAAAGCCGGTCCCTGGTGCAAAAAAGGTTGGGGACCTCTGATTTAGATAATGAAAAGGATATTAAGAGGGAGCTTTTAGAGCCCATCCATACTAAGGAACATTGAGTAATACATTCATATACATTAGTCAGAGCATTGGTGCAATTTTCATGACTGCACACTGCCTAGTTGTTAGAATGATTTCTGACATCTTGCTCTGATACTTTGGTCGAGAAAACTCCAAAGGGTTGGTAATGTTGGAAACACTAACTGCAGCTAGTCTAGCACTGCTCAGTATGTAGCCTTCAAAGACCCTCAGATCACTTTATTTTCCCATGTTGATTAAAATTTCTGTTAAGTCTAATCTACATGAGTAAAGGAAGTTCTAATTGTGAAAGAGCAGGTGTCTCTTATGTCATTCTCTATGTGTGTGTGATGTGTGTGTCGGTTCACCAGATTGTGTTCACCAGATTGTGTAAATCTGTATCCACACCAGTATAACACTGTACTTGTTGAAAGACTGTATATATATTTTGATGTAAGGTTTTAACTATGTGAATGATTTAAAATGAATTGTATTACATGATTATATAAGGAGAATAAGCAGTTAATGTATTGATGATATGGAGTTCAGTGCATGCTGTTAGAGGGTAGCAACGGTGAAATTTGCCCAGGAACCAAAGGAGAGATGGTGATTGGTCTAGCTCCAGTGTTGGAGGGGCTGAGTAAATGTGCTCAGGGGAAATCCCAGTGAACAGTTGAAAAGTACATGACAGGAATAAGTGGAGCGGCCATCTTGGGGGTAGTCTGCAATATGTCCTGAACAAAATAGGACGCGCTGGAAGGCAATTCAGCAGCATCTGCTTGTGAGAACACCCCAATGACTCCAAAAAAATGGCATATTGGAGCTGAGCTTACTTGCGACCAGAACCTGTCCAAGTTTGAGGAGATTCCTGTCAGAAAGGCGTCAAGGGACAATAAAGGCCGGGGCCTACAGTGAAGAGGTGTTGGACACCGCTGAGGAATTAAGCTACAAGCATCAATGGTACCACTCAACTGTTGAAGGGGCGCCGCAGTGAGTAACTGTTCACGCATAACATAACATTTTGGCGCCAAAATATTCAAGGCTAAGATATAGCCTGTAATTAGTTAGGTATATTAACTGCTTCACACAACGTTTGTTGCTAATACCAGCGTCTAGAACTTTCGGATGCGATGCCACGGTTTATGTTGGTTTAGTAACTAAAAAAAAAAATCTACTTTGAGGTGCCGACATGGCACACAGCGGGCTCCTGACCATGCTTGAACTCCATTTTGTTTCAGGAGAATGTTTCTGCACAGCATTTTAGTACTGGACAGTTATTCAACGGCGTATGACTGTATTTATCACTGCCGTCACCATAGTTTTTTGGGGTATTTTTGATACAGTTGAGGACGGACTGATCCTCTGTAAACACTACTGGAAGGGAGAGGGAAATTTGGTCGGGGAAATAGAGGAAATGTTTGCAAGATTGTAAAACTTCAGGTTTTTACCGCAGGCTAGCCCGTACGTTACATGCATATAATTAATCCAATTCTCAGGGTGTTAAACGGTAATAGACAGCCAGTTTAGACAGGTATGCCAGCAGGCAAATCTATAAAAAAATAGTAAATACAGATTGCTTAGGTGCCACGCTGTATAGCACATAGGTTCCAGCTGTTGACTAATGTTTGCATAATTTAAATGTTTTGTATTGTCTGAGTGAAAATATACACTTAAATAAGTAAAATAGTACTTTTGGGATAAAACTGTGTAAGAGTTAGTTGTCTCGCCCGTTGCTCCACCGTGTCCTGAAGAACACTCCCGGTACACGACTAGAGATGAATGAATGTTTCAATATTCGGTTCGGATTACGATCGTCGAATCTGCAATATTCGCTGATTTATTCCGTGAATATTCGCTGAAGATTACCGAAGCTATAGAATTTAATGGGGGGCAAAAACAAATGCATATACAACACCTTCAAACAGGTCCAAAAAGCTGCCAAAACACATCATTAGGGGTAGACACCAGGAAAGTGCCATCAATTGACCCATAGTACAAGTACTATAATTATTATTATTATTACAGCGACATTTATTCCATGGTGCTTTACATGTGAAAAGGGGTCACAAGAGGAGAGAGGACCCTGATCGTGAGGGTGTACAAACAATCTACAAGGGATGAGTGAGGATACAGTAAGTCAGGGTACAGCTAGTCATGCAGTGGTATGCTGGAGCGAGGGTTAGAGGAGAGTGTATGCTTGTCACAAGAAGTGGGTCTTCAGCTTCCTTTTCAAGGTTTCCATGGTAGATGACAGTCTGATGTGTTGGGGCACAGAGTTACACAGTAGGGGAGATGCATGGGACAAATCTGCTGAGAGCATAAATGAAGGGAAGCTTCAAGAAGCTCACAACTGAGCGGATTAACGCCTGCACCGATTAATATGAAGGCGAAAGGCTTCTAATGAGTGCAGGAGTGAGAGGAATCATATGCTGCGGTCTTCTGGTTTCTCTCTGTCACCTTGCAAGCTTCAACACAATGTTTACAAGGTAGAGAGCAGCGGTGGTCGGTCTCCTAGACAATGAGCTAAGTCCTTTATAATGATAGAGGCCACCATCTCCTTAACTTGCTGCTAGTACTTTTCTGTGGGAATGAGCTCATCTCCAACCAGCCTGGAAAATTTCCAGTTAATTATGGCACGCCATGGTATTAGCAGTGCACTCAGTACCAGAAGCGAAGCAATCCACAATTTCCTTCTCAGGAATTTTATTTTCTCACAAAGGAACTGAAGACACTGAGTGGCAGTAGGTGCAAGTTTCTCCAGCATGTTAGATATCAGAGCTGGAGAACAGAGAGAGCAGCATGATGGCTCAGTGGTTAGCACTGCAGCCTTGCAGCGCTGGATTCCTGGGTTTAAATCCCACCAAGGACAACATCTGCAATTAGTTTGTATGTTCTCCCGGTGTTTGCGGGGGTTTCCTCCTCAGTAGTGTTGAGCCACCCCCGTAGTGTTCAAGTTTGGTTCGGTTCGTCGAACACCCGTGTGTTCGTCGAACTGTTCGTCGAACACCTTCGAACACCGTTAAAACCAATGGCAGGCAAACAAAAACACATAGAAACACATAGAAAACACCTTCAAAGGTGTCCAAAAGCTGACAAACTGCTCAGAAGACACAACTAACACATGGAAAAGTGACAAGTACATATAGTCATGCGAAAAGAAAAGAGGTGGAGGAGTAAAAGGAGGGGGAGACACAGATATAGGCAAGTCATGCCCTTCTAAAATCCAAAAAGTGAGAAGCCGACACGTTCAGTCCGCTCCTGCCCGTGCCACCTCCGCGTCGTCGGGTTTGTGCCAGAGCCGCGGTGAACCCTGACGGCCAGCCCCCCTCTCCCAATACTGGTGCCTGTCCGCTGGTGGGTCGAGCGAGCCCCCCTGTGGTGGAGGCAGCTCTAAGCTTTTTAATCTAAATTGTCTCTCTAATTTGAATGAATACACTTTAAATCCATTTAAAAGGATCTATTGGAGGGCAAGTCTCATGCCAGCAGCCGCGTAATTCCAGCTCCAGTAGCGTCCACTAAAGCTGCTGCAGTTAAAAAGCTTTTATAAGGATCGAGCTCGGCTGTCCACCGCAAGGCATCCTACTGCCAGTCCCAGCCCCCATGCCTTGGGGTGCCTCCTGATGCTCTTCACTGAGTATCCCGTGGTCCCGAAGCATTTCCTTTGAAAAAATTAAGTGTCCAAACTACAGGTGGTGTAGCTTGCTTAACAGCCGTGATAATCCGCTGACTAGCAGACACTGCTACTAGGCACAAAGTATTTCCTGGGCTAGATGCAGTTAAAAATTTGTAATTAGATACTCTCGTTGGATGCTGAGAAAGCATTCCATAGAGTCTCCTGGCACGCCATATATGATTCTCTTAAAAAGCTTGGGGTAGGGGTCTAGGGGACCCTTTTATAGCCAAAATCACGGCCCTGTATCGCAATACGTCACCTAGGCTGAAGATAAATGGAACTGTAGCACCCTGAGGGCTCGGTTGCTACAGAGGTATTGCACCTCACCCAGAGGTGTGATATCTCACTCTCAGGTAAGGATGTAGTGTGGATCAGGACCCGACACCTGCATGCATTACACCACATTGCCGTGGGGCAGGGCGACCAATATGCCCCTGAGATGGGCACGACAGTCCCTGTCCCTGGCTGGAGTGGGGGGAGGGAACACTGAGGAAGGGGAACCCTGTAGTGCAGGAGCAGGGAGGAAGCAGTTCCTGGGTGCATTGAGAAGGGAGTATAAAAGGTGGGCACCATCTTAGTTCAGTGCAGAGAAGTCTGAGCAGAAGTGGCAGGGAGCAGGGGCTCTGCATGAGCTCTGCTCCGGAGGCGGGAGTAGTAACAGAGGCCCAGGCCTGGAAGAGGGAGAAGGAAGGAAGAGGAGCGGAGAAGGCTCCAGGAACGAGGAACGAAGGGATCCCAGGGGTGCGGACGGGCGAGTCGCCACCGCACGCCCGAATCCACCTGCGTGGAGGGGTCAGGCCAAAGGGGGAGACCGATCTCCGAAACTAGTGGAGGCAGGAAACGACCCTCAGCTAGAAACTGGAGGCTGTGACATTTTATGTGGCGCAGCCCCTCGCTACACCCGCTAGGAAGGCACCACATAGGGTCAGGGAAACTGGCGCCAAGTTTACCAAGAGGAGGCCCGAGGCAGCCGGACAGAAGGGTTGGTAAGAAAGGCCAGACAAAGGACACACAAAGGGGGTCCTGTGAAGCGCTCCAAAGTTATCTGGGAGTTGTCTGAGCCCCTCACCTGGTGAGCACAGTACGACGTGGGCAGCCGTTACCTGCAGACGTGGTCTGGATAATAAGAACTGTGAGTAAAGGCCCTGGACTGCATCACTGACTCCGTGTCGTTACTGCTGCTGCCCTGCACCATCACCCCCATCCTCCGCATACACTGCCCTGAGGCTATACTCCTCCCGTGGGGAGTTATGCTACGCTCTGCTGCACCCACAACACCAGCCTCAGCGGTCTGCCCTGGAGCGGCGGTTCACTCTGACCGCAATCCACGGGTGGTGTAGTCGGACATTTAAACATCAAAACCACATAAATAGTTCCGCCACTGGTTTGACCGCCCTGAGCCACGGAACCGGGTCGCCGCCACGGAGACTACAACCACCAGCATCCACCAAAAAGGGTCCGGCTCCGGGTGTCCCAAGGCCCAGGGGGCGCGTCAGAACATTTTCAGCACCTGCTCTCATCAATTCGCCATAACCCCAATATTAGGTGGATTGAGGTGGGAGGCACCGAGTACAAGTGCTCTCTATTTGCTGATGATGTCCTAGTATATATCACTCAATCACATATATCCATCCATGCTGTTATGGCTGAAATAGATCACTTTGTTACATGGTCAAATTTTAAAATCAATGCAGCGAAGTCTGAGGCCCTCGATGTCTCCCTCCCCAAATCCATATAGGATTCCATCCAGTCCAACTTTCCCTTTGCCTGGCCCTCACAGGGTATCAAATACTTAGGAATTCCTATTCATAGAGACCTCTCCCATCTATGTTATCTTAATTTTGGGCCCTTTATTGAACAACTCCATACAGACCACGGTTGGCAAGTTAAAACTGTAAGATTCACTACGTGAACCACTGGTGTTTTGTGGAAAAGCACATGTACACTGTGTTCCAAATTATTATGCAAAAAGTGTTTAGGAGTGATAAGGGAAGAATTTGTTTGTTTGTCAGTTAAACTCATTGATGGTGATGTGTGTCAGGGCTCTTTATATCACTGTAAGCAATTGCAGACACCTGTGCTAATTAGTTTGGCAGGTGTGTCCAATGAAAGGCAAGACTACTTAAGAAGGCTGTCTCACATTATTAAGCAGCCTACTTTTTCTGCCAAAATGGGAAAGAAAAAGGATGTGTCGGCTGCTGAGAAGCAACAAATTGTGGAGTGTTTAGGTCAAGGCATGACTACAATCAACATTGTGCGATGATCAGGATGAAGTGTCTTGGCAATCAAGAAGTATGTAGCTGATTCACAGTACACACGTGTGCGTGCTGATAAGGGCAAATTGAGGACTCTTTCCTACAGGCAATTACGTCAGGTTGAAAGAGCAGCAGCAAAAAAGCCTTGTCATAGCAGCAGACAAGTTTTTGAAGCTGCTGGTGCCTCCAACGTCCCCCGAACAACAAGATGCAGGGTCCTTCAGAGGTTTGCAGCTGTGCATACGCCATCCTGTCGACCTCCTCTATCCACTTCACACAAGCAGAAACGGCTCCAGTGGGCCAAACATTACATGAAGACTGATTTCAAAACTGTTTTGTTCACGGATGAGTGCCGTGCAGCGCTCGATGGTCCAGATGGATGGAGTGGAGGATGGCTGGTTGATGGACACCCCACGCAAACACGGCTACAGCGCCAACAAGGAGGAGGTGGAGTAATGTTTTGGGCTGGAATCATGGGGAGAGAGATTGTCGGCCCCTTTAGGATCCCTGAAGGCGCTAAAGATGAACTCCATAATGTATGTGGATTTTCTCAAACAGCACTTCCTGCCATGGTTCAAGAAGAAGAACCGTGTATTTCACAGCAAGATCATTTTTTTGCATGATAATGCACCATCTCATGCTGCACATAAAACATCTGCATCTCTGGCTGATATGGGCATAAAAGGGGACAAACTTATGGTGTGACCCCCATGCTCCCCTGACCTCTACCCCATTCAGAACCTTTGGAGCATCATTAAAAGGAGTGTCTATGATGGCGGGAGGCAGTTCACATCTAAGCAACAGCTCTGGGAGGGTATTCTGTCCTCATGCAAAACAATTGAAGCAGAAACCATCCAAAACCTGACAAATTCAATGGACGAGAGAGTTCAGAAGCTCCTTTCGAACAAGGGGTCCTATGTGAAAATGTAACATCACCTAGAATAAAGTTTTGAGTTGAAAACTGTTTGATTTCAGTTTCTAACAACCTGCTAATGCTTATAATTTAAAAAATGACCATTTTTTTGGTCTTTATTAAAATGAAAAGGTTGATCGAAAAGTTTGGGGGATCTAAGAGTGTGGCAACCCAGTAGTCATGATTACTTCGAATTCTGACAATATGAGGGTCATGCTGCAGGTAGTGCAGCAAGAAGGCACTTATGTGTCTTGCACATCTCGGAGCCCCAAAATTATTTTCCGGGCTAGATGCAGCTAAAAATTATTATTAATTTTAAATCTGGTGAAGCTTTAGTATAGATGGCCTAATAGGATCAGTGCTGCACACTGCTACAAAGCCCAAATTATTTTCCAGTCAAGATACAGATAAACATGATTAGTAATTTTAAATCTGGTGGAGCTTATTATAGATGGCCTAATAGAATCAGTGCTGCACACTGCTACAAAGCCCAAATTATTTTCCAGCCAAGATACAGATAAACATGATTAGTAATTTGAAAGCTTAAAACGGTTGGTAGGGTGATTTTAACCAATCATCAAGCTTTTACTCTCCCCAGGATGACACAGGGGTAGAAAAGTCGTTTCGGATCCATGATTTGTTCATCTTTATGAACGTGAGTCTGTCTACATTATCAGTGGAGAGCCGCGTGCGCTTATCTGTCAGCACACCACCAGCAGCGCTGAACACACGTTCAGACAGAACACTGGCTGCGGGGCATGACAAGATCTCCAAGGCGTAAGTGGCTAGCTCCGGCCATTTATCCAGATTGGAAGCCCAAAAAGAGCAAGGGTCCAGTGACACAGTCATGGCTTCAATGTTTACTTGGAGATAATCCTGTACCATCGTCTCTAGGCGTTGACTATGTGTCAGACTTCTTGTCTCCTGTGGCCTTGCAAAGGATGGGCTAAAAAAGTGGTGAAATGATTCCGCAAAATTGATGTTACCAGCAGATACTGTGGTTCTGTTACGGTTTGAGTGCTGAACACTTGACGGTCCCACGGTTGGAAAGTTGGAACTGTGAGATTCATTACGTGCACCACTGGTATTTTGTGGAAAAGCACATGTAAGATTCTGCAACAGTCTCTGCTGATACTCCTGCATGCGTGCATCCCTTTCTATGGCAGGAATAATTTCTGCAAATTTACTTTTGTACCGGGGATCTAACAGTGTGGCAACCCAGTAGTCAGGATTATTTCTAATTCTCACAATTCGAGGGTCATGTTGCAGGTAGTGCAGCAAGAAGGCACTCATGTGTGTTGCGCATCCAGGAGCACCAAGTCCCTGTTGTGTTGGTGGCGAGGTAACAATCATGCTTCCTTCCTCTGTCCTCTCCCCCCAACCTCGCACAACAGAAATGTGATCAAGGTCTCCCTCATCTGATGAGTCTTCCATCAGTTCGTCCTCCACTTCTTCCTGGGCTCCTGCACCTTCCTCACTAGTTTGGCTGCTACCATGCGCCCTGGTAAAACCATCTCCCCCACCCTCACATGCCTGCCGCCTTGGTGCTGCCGACCGTCTGGACCTTGCAGATGTTAGCCCTTCCGCATACAACTCCTCCTCCTCTACTTCCTCCACCTCCTCTTGTGCCACCACCTGACTCCGAATTCTGTTTAACATGTGCTCCAGCATGTAAATCACCGGAATAGTCATGCTGATAATGGCATCGTCAGCATTAAACATCTTCGTCGCCATTTCAAAACTGTGCAGAAGGGTGCATAGGTCCCTGATCTGAGACCAGTCCTCCAGCGTGATTTGCCCCACCTCTGAATCTCGTTGGCCCATGCTATACGTCAGAACGTATTGCACCAGGGCTTGTCAGTGCTGCCACAGTCGCTGCAACATGTGCAGAGTTGAATTCCACCGGGTAGGCACATCGCATTTTAGCCGGTGAAGTGGCAGGCCCAACGACTTCTGTAGAGATGTAAGTCGCTGAGCTGCGGGATGCGAACGGCGGAAGTGAGCACACAGCGACCGTGCCCTCTGCAGAAGGCCATCTAGTCTGGGAAAGTGGGCTAAAAATTGCTGGACAACCAGGTTCAACACGTGAGCCATACAAGGTACGTGTGTGACATTGCCCCGGCGAAGGGCCGCACCCAGGTTTGCAGCATTGTCGCACACGGCCTTCCCTGGTTTCAGGTCCAGTGGAGACAACCATTCATGAAATTGGTTCTCCAGAGCTGACCACAACTCCTCAGCTGTGTGACTCACATTTCCCAAACATTTCAATGTAAAAACCGCCTGATGACATTGAGCCCTACTGCCAGCATAGTAAGGAGGTGTGCAGGATCCCTTCTGCGCAGTTAGAAAGCTTGTGGCATGACCAGACAGGCTTTGGGTGCAGGTGGAAGACCGAGAGGAGGTTGAGGAGGCAGAAGCAGTGGAGGAACTTTGACATAAAGAGGATTGACGCACAACTCGTGGGGACGGCAAGACTTGGACAGCAGCCCCTTGTCCTGCTGTCACCGTAGTTACCCAGTGCCCAGTCAGCGACATGTAACGCCCCTGTCCATGCCTACTCGTCCAAGTGTCTGTGGTGAAATGCACCCTGTCACACACAGAGTTTCTCAAAGAAGCGGTGAAGTTGTGTGCGACATGCTGGTGGAGCGCAGGCACACCTTTCTTTGAGAACTAGTGCTGACTGGGCATCTGGTACTGGGGCACTGCGACGGACATAAGGTCTCGAAAATCCTCTGTGTCCACCAGGCGGAAAGGCAGCATTTCTGTAGCCAAGAGCTTGCAGATGGTGAAATTCAACCTCTTAGCTTTCTCATGGCTAGGAGGAAATGGTCTTTTACTTGTCCACATCTGAGGGACCGAGGGCTGGCTATTGTGCTTAGACGGGGTTGATAAGGGTGTCCCCGGCAAACTGCCGGTCTGTGAGGAAGATGCAGGCGGACATGTTAGGTTGCCTTGATCCAAAGGTGGTGCTATCGATGTCGGACAGCGCTCAACACCAGCTGGTGTTACCACCTCCAAAGAAAATGATGACCTGCCAATCACGCTAGTTGTTGCGGGTAAAGAGGTGGCAGGTCTGCGCCCCAAAACAGGTGTGACTGCTGTCCCCCCAGTCACAGAGGATGAAGAGGCCGCGGATGCACAAGATATGGCAGACGGTGGTTGGCCCGGCCGGCTAGGCCGCATTGTAGCACACTGAGCTTCCCACTGCAACTTATGCTTCATGTCCATGTGCCGGTTCATGCATGAAGTACTCAAACTATGTATATTTTGGCCTCTACTTAGCTTTTGCTGACAAATGTTACAGATAACACGAGTTGGGTCATCTTTATCGATCTGAAAAAATGCCCAGGCTATGCAAGGTTTAGCACCCATGCGACCTGAAGAGCCACCACGACTTGTGGTGAGAGGCAGAGTTGTGTTTGAGGATGCAGTTGTTGACGTGCTTCCAGTACTACGTCTCTGTCCAGGAAGGCGCAACCTGACCTCGTCGTCACTAGCATCTTCCTCCACCTCCTCTGCTGACCTCATCTGTTGGCTGACTGTGGGTTGACAGTAAGTGGGATCTCCAACCTCATCTTCATCACCCTGTGCGTTATCACACCCGTCGTCCTCAGAGCCAACCTGTTCCTGTCCTGACAAAAAACTAAAGTTGTCGCTCCAATCAGGTATTTGAGTCTTATCATCATCTTCCTCATTGTCTCCACCAACAGGAGTTACAGTTTGGGAATGAGGGTCTACATTATGGTCAGAACCTTCTGCGTCTGGTCCTGGATCCGACTCATAAAGATTCTGGGCATCAGTGCAGATCATTTCCTGGTCTGGATTCACAGAAGCGCTGGAGTCGACCTCTGATTTCCAGGCTATAGTATGAGTAAACAGCTCTGCAGACTCAACCATCTGTTCTACCTCATACTCAGACGGGCAGCTGGAGATTTGGGAGCTGTGAGGAAGCAAGTGCGATTGGGGTGACACCTTTGAGGACTGGAGTATTTGTGATGTTGAAGTTGATGTGGAGGAGAGCCCACTTAAAGGAGCATTTGATATCCGTTGAAGCACCTGCTGTTTTTGTGCCTCATCTGGAATTTGTAGCGATTGGCGTGGCCGTAAGAAAGGGATCTTATCACATTGTCCGCTAAAAGAAGTAGACATTTTTGTTTGGCTGGAAGACGGTCTTTCTTCTGCAGATGTTACTGTTGCTTTAACACCTACCCCACGGACACAACCTTTTTTCCCCTTCCCAACACGCCTATTCCCCTTTCCACCAGCAGCAGGCCTTTTTCCACTCATTTTGGTGGTTAACTAATTCACAACTCTGGAGTTGTTTGCACAAAAAAACAATGGATGGGAACCGAGCAGAGCTGAGTGGCCAAACTGTGGTATTAGGCCAAAACTATTGGCTGGGTTAGATGCAGAAAAAAATTATATTCAATTTGCAACCTGATGGAGGTCAGTATAGATGGACTAATAGAACAAGTCCCACACACAGCTAGAAGCCCAAATATTTTTTCAGAGGTAGATGCAGAAAATTTTTTTATTCAGTTTGCAACCTGATGGAGGTCTGTATAGATGGATTAATAGAACAAGTCCCACACACAGCTACAAGCCCAATATTTTTTCAGAGGTAGATGCAGAAAAAAAATATATTCAGTTTGCAACCTGATGGAGGTCAGTATAGATGGACTAATAGAGAAAGTCCCACACACTGCTAGAAGGGCAAATATTTTTTCAGAGCTAGATGCAGACAAAAAATTATTTTGAATTTGCAACCTGATGGAGGTCAGTATAGATGGACTAATAGAACAAGTCCCACACGCTGCTAGAAGGCCAAATATTTTTTCAGAGCTAGATGCAGAAAAAAATTATATTCAGTTTGCAACGTGATGGAGGTCTGTATAGATGGATTAATAGAACAAGTCCCACACACAGCTAGAAGCCCAAATATTTTTTCAGAGGTAGATGCAGATAAAAATTATTTTTAATTTGCAACCTGATGGAGGTCAATATAGGTGGACTAATAGAACAAGTCCCACACACTGCTAGAAGGCCAAATATTTTTTCAGAGCTAGATGCAGAAAAAAATTATATTCAGTTTGCAACGTGATGGAGGTCTGTATAGATGGATTAATAGAACAAGTCCCACACACAGCTAGAAGCCCAAATATTTTTTCAGAGGTAGATGCAGATAAAAATTATTTTTAATTTGCAACCTGATGGAGGTCAGTATAGATGGACTAATAGAGAAAGTCCCACACACTGCTAGAAGGCCAAATATTTTTTCAGAGCTAGATGCAGATAAAAATTATTTTTAATTTGCAACCTGATGGAGGTCAGTATAGATGGACTAATAGAGAAAGTCCCACACACTGCTAGAAGGCCAAATATTTTTTCAGAGCTAGATGCAGATAATAATTATATTCAATTTGCAACCTGATGGAGGTCAGTATAGATGGACTAATAGAACAAGTCCCACACACAGCTAGAAGCCCAAATATTTTTTCAGAGGTACTGTAGATGCAGATAAAAATTATTTTTAATTTGCAATCTGATGGAGGTCAGTATAGATGGACTAATACAACAAGTCCCACACACAGCTAGAAGCCCAATATTTTTTCAGAGGTAGATGCAGAAAAAAATATATTCAGTTTGCAACCTGATGGAGGTCAGTATAGATGGAGTAATAGAACAAGTCCCACAAACAGTTAGAAGCCCAAATATTTTTTCAGAGGTAGATGCAGATAAAAATTATTTTTAATTTGCAACCTGATGGAGGTCAGTATAGATGGACTAATAGAGAAAGTCCCACACACTGGTAGAAGGCCAAATATTTTTTCAGAGCTAGATGCAGATAAAAATTATATTCAATTTGCAACCTGATGGAGGTCAGTATAGATGGACTAATAGAGAAAGTCCCACACACTGCTAGAAGGCCAAATATTTTTTCAGAGCTAGATGCAGATAAAAATTATATTCAATTTGCAACCTGATGGAGGTCAGTATAGATGGACTAATAGAACAAGTCCCACACACAGCTAGAAGCTCAAATATTTTTTCAGAGGTACTGTAGATGCAGATAAAAATTATTTTTAATTTGCAACCTGATGGAGGTCAGTATAGATGGACTAATAGAGAAAGTCCCACACACTGCTAGAAGGCCAAATATTTTTTCAGAGCTAGATGCAGAAAAAAATTATATTCAGTTTGCAACCTGATGGAGGTCAGTATAGATAGACTAATAGAGAAAGTCCCACACACTGCTAGAAGGCCACATATTTTTTCAGAGGTAGATGCAGAAAAAAATATATTCAGTTTGCAACCTGATGGAGGTCTGTATAGATGGATTAATAGAACAAGTCCCACACACAGCTAGAAGCCCAATATTTTTTCAGAGGTAGATGCAGAAAAAAATATATTCAGTTTGCAACCTGATGGAGGTCAGTATAGATGGACTAATACAACAAGTCCCACACACAGCTAGAAGCCCAATATTTTTTCAGAGGTAGATGCAGAAAAAAATATATTCAGTTTGCAACCTGATGGAGGTCTGTATAGATGGAGTAATAGAACAAGTCCCACAAACAGCTAGAAGCCCAAATATTTTTTCAGAGGTAGATGCAGATAAAAATTATTTTTAATTTGCAACCTGATGGAGGTCAGTATAGATGGACTAATAGAGAAAGTCCCACACACTGCTAGAAGGCCAAATATTTTTTCAGAGCTAGATGCAGATAAAAATTATATTCAATTTGCAACCTGATGGAGGTCAGTATAGATGGACTAATAGAGAAAGTCCCACACACTGCTAGAAGGCCAAATATTTTTTCAGAGCTAGATGCAGATAAAAATTATATTCAATTTGCAACCTGATGGAGGTCAGTATAAATGGACTAATAGAACAAGTCCCACACACAGCTAGAAGCTCAAATATTTTTTCAGAGGTACTGTAGATGCAGATAAAAATTATTTTTAATTTGCAACCTGATGGAGGTCAGTATAGATGGACTAATAGAGAAAGTCCCACACACTGCTAGAAGGCCAAATATTTTTTCAGAGCTAGATGCAGAAAAAAATTATATTCAGTTTGCAACCTGATGGAGGTCAGTATAGATGGACTAATAGAGAAAGTCCCACACACTGCTAGAAGGCCACATATTTTTTCAGAGGTAGATGCAGAAAAAAATATATTCAGTTTGCAACCTGATGGAGGTCTGTATAGATGGATTAATAGAACAAGTCCCACACACAGCTAGAAGCCCAATATTTTTTCAGAGGTAGATGCAGAAAAAAATATATTCAGTTTGCAACCTGATGGAGGTCAGTATAGATGGACTAATACAACAAGTCCCACACACAGCTAGAAGCCCAATATTTTTTCAGAGGTAGATGCAGAAAAAAATATATTCAGTTTGCAACCTGATGGAGGTCTGTATAGATGGATTAATAGAACAAGTCCCACACACAGCTAGAAGCCCAATATTTTTTCAGAGGTAGATGCAGAAAAAAATATATTCAGTTTGCAACCTGATGGAGGTCAGTATAGATGGACTAATACAACAAGTCCCACACACAGCTAGAAGCCCAATATTTTTTCAGAGGTAGATGCAGAAAAAAATATATTCAGTTTGCAACCTGATGGAGGTCTGTATAGATGGATTAATAGAACAAGTCCCACACACAGCTAGAAGCCCAATATTTTTTCACAGGTAGATGCAGAAAAAAATATATTCAGTTTGCAACCTGATGGAGGTCAGTATAGATGGACTAATACAACAAGTCCCACACACAGCTAGAAGCCCAATATTTTTTCAGAGCTAGATGCAGAAAAAAATTATATTCAATTTGCAACCTGATGGAGGTCAGTATAGATGGACTAATAGAATGATGCTATGCCCAAAAGATTTTACTTCACTAGGTGCAGTAAAAAAATTGGTATTCTATACACAGGTGGTATATCTTGCAACACAGATAGGCTACTCCACTGACTAACACACTCTGCAATAGGCCAAAAAGGATTAGCTTTGCTAGATTCAGCCAAATGCTGTGAAAAAAAACTTGCACAGCACTGGCACAGACCTGCCTGGCAAAAACTGATAGGAACTGATGTAACCTAGTCCTGAAAAGGACTCCAATTACAATTAGTCTTTACTCCCACAATCTATCTATTTAAGAGCACAGACCTGCCTGATAAAAGTCGTAGGAAATGCTGTAACCTAGTCCTTAAAAGGACTGCAATCACAACTATTCACTACTCCCAAGCTATCTGTAGATTTGTGCGAAAATTGGCTTGAAATTAACAAGGTATAGCGCACACAGCAACAGCGGTGCCGTCTAACACGCAGCTGCAGCAGTGAGAAAATGGTGGCGACGGGGAAAATGGCTTGGTCTTATAGGGCAAGGACATGTGACATACACTGCCAATCACACATGCCCTTGCTTGTGTGAAAAAAAGCACTTCGCTCCGTGTGTGCGCTGCTGATAGGCTGACAGATTGCACCTCCCCACTGTAAATGCGGGAAAGAGAAAAAAAAAATGGAGATCTTCATTGTTCCTGCAGAGATCCATCCCCTGCCCCTCCCCCCACCCCGCTGTACACTCAAACTGCGTATTAACATTAATTTTCATCATTACTGAGAAAAAATCCAGTTATGATTTTGGTGCACGAACAGTTATCGAACATAACCTCGAACAGCCGAATTTTTCTCAAATTGTTCGTGTTCGCCGAACGGCTCGAACACCGCCCAAAACAGCTCGAATTTGAGATTGGCGAACAGTTCGAGTAGAACAACGCTCATCTCTACTCCTCAGTAAAAAAGCAGCCATACAGTGTCTGGGAACCTTCAAACAGACTTTTCTTAGCCAGGGCTGCTTTTTTGCAGGGTAGGACAGGCCCCCCAAAGAACCAGAGAATCCTCCGGTGGGCCCTGGCTTCTCCTTCAGGAGAGTTCATAATGCAAACTTTGCAGCTGCTATTGGGCTCTTGAGCGGGGGAGAAAGGTGGGCCCTCAAAATCAAATCCTAGGGTGGGCCCAATGTTCTTCACTCTTACACTGCTTATCAGTGACAGTTGTATTTCATCTCAGCCAAATTTAGGTTGGTGAAAGTACTGGCATAGAGGGAAACCGTATCTACTCCGGCTGTCATTTCTCCCAGGAAGTCCTGTAATGCAGCTTGTTCCATAAGCAATGGCAGCCAGACCAACATCATCTCACACTTCTCGGTGGTGCTTAGTCACACATAAAGATCTTTCTTGACACCTTGAATTTCATGACTACAGAGTTAGGAAATGGTTTGATGTTCAATGCATTTTGAGAAATAACGTGCATAAGCAAAGCCACGGTTTAGGCTACTGAAGGTCATCATTAAGCAAAAGTCATACAGTGTTCCCATAGACTAAAAGAGGGGTATGAAGAATTCCGAGACAGCAAGAGGACGACTGTCCATGTTCTCCTCCTCCTCCTTATTATCAACCAATCCACGTTGAGATGAGCGTTTCAGTAGATGGAGAAGCGGGATGGTGATGCTAATTATGACATCATCACCTCTCACCATCTTGGTGGAGTCCTCAAAGTATTGGAGGATGGCACAGATGTCAGACATCCATGCCCACTCATCAGCTCTTATGTGCGGAGGCTAACCTGAATTCCAACAGGCGTATTGAAGCTGGTACTCAACAACTGACCTCTGCTGCTCCCAAATCCTTCCCAACATCTGTAACGTTGATTTAGAAAGTGTGGTCACATCGTACACAAGTCAGTGAGCTGGAAGCTGCAAATGCTGCTGAAGCACTGCCAGGGTTGTGGAAGCTGTAGATGACTATCTGAAATGGACACACACATGGCATACTTTCACAAGCAGCCCTGGCAGATCTGAGTTGGTTTTGAGAAGCCGCTGAACAACTAAGTTGAGCACATTTAGTGCTCGCTCATTACTACTGTGTACCCCTGTGTGGAGAACAATATCAGCCCCAAAGAATTAAAAAATGAAATGTAGCCTGCTTTATATACCATTGTAGTAAGAAAACCAATTTCGATTATATCATGTGTACCCCTGTGACAACAATATCTGCACCAAAGAATTAATTTCACTAGAGTAGAACTAGTATAATGGGGACCAACAACTCTTCCACTATAGCCAACCCAGCAGATGGAGGCCCAACCAGGAGTGTTCACCTTTCAAAACATTAGGGCTTGACACCGCCATTTCCGTGGCCAACAGATTGGAGATGGAGGAATTCAATCTCTTAGCTTTGTCATGTGTAGAAGAAAACAATCTTTTACGTGACCATAACTACGCGACCGAGGGCTGTCTGCAGTGCTGAGAGAGGGCGGAGTATGGTGAACCGGACAAACTGCTGGACTGTGAGTGAGGTGTAGGCAGAGATGTTACAATGCATTGATAAAGTTTTATACACATTATTATACTTGATACAGAATCTGAGCTTGTCAGATTTCTTATGTGCATCACTAATGCCCATAGAGGTAAGTATGCATCGAACTAGATGAATTCGGGACATATAAATTAACAAACAGAGAATTACCGAACAAAAGAGATCAAGGGTAGATAAATTCGTTAAAAAACCTTTAATGAATCATGGTTCGGCCAATAGATGGCACTGCATAGAGAAGCGCTCACACAACAACAATAATATGTATTACGATAATTACATTATCCTTATATGGTATGAACATAATATAATATATATGTCAATACAATTACTAGCAACATGGTGTATAATCATCAAAACGTTATAAATCATTAGTCATATCTTTCAAAGCACTGATGAGCATGACAAATATATCGATATACTAACTGGAACAGAGTGAATGATCATCAAAGCATTTTAAATCATTGATCTTATCTGTCACAACACTAATGGAACAGCACAGCAATAAATTAAGTTTGGAGCTATAATAGCTAAATATTGAAAAAAAGGTGCCTAGTGCGATAATTACTGGAAGATCAATACCATTTAATGGCAGCTATGCAAAAGCACAAACAATTGATTAATTGATCAAGACCATAGAAAGTGCCTTAGTGCAATATGTACTAGATCGATAAAGTGCCATGCACATTCATAGAAGGCAGTACAGGATGCGTAAGTCAATGTGCCTATATGTATATAATATAGTATCCTGTAGTGTACATATACATGAACAAAAAATATGGTACATGATTGTTCAGAAGATATGCGCAATATGGATAACACATCACATAGTATATGCAAGAAGGTACAAATAATTACTCAGTCAAACCCACCATTTGATTGAATAGATGTGGTATAATAAAGAAGATGGTTCTTCAATGACATAAAATGTAAAATTATATAGGTCAGACTACAGATCTTGGCTAAAGCAGGGTCAAAATGCTAGTGTTAATGTATATGTATAAATCGACCTGCCTGCCGCAGGTATGTTCATACCTTTATACTTTACCAAAGCCGTGTGGCGCCTAACCCGACGCGTGTTTCGGCATCACACCTTCGTCAGGGGGTGATATATTTGTCATGCTCATCAGTGCTGTGAAAGATATGACTAATGATTTATAACGTTTTGATGATTATACACCATGTTGCTAGTAATTGTATTGACATATATATTATATTATGTTCATACCATATAAGGATAATGTAATTATCGTAATACATATTATTGTTGTTGTGTGAGCACTTCTCTATGCAGTGCCATCTATTGGCCGAACCATGATTCATTAAAGGTTTTTTTAACGAATTTATCTACCCTTGATCTCTTTTGTTTGGTAATTCTCTGTTGGTTAATTGATAAAGTTTTGCAGTGCTCGTTTTCTGAAATCAGTCAAAAACAGCGGGCATGTCCGCTTCTGTTACAGCTGACGAGCTCTCACTCAGCCTGACTGGAGTGGGTAAAGAACCGGAGGATCTGTGGTGGGAGACCTGCGTGATAATACTTGGAACGGTAACAGAGGAGAAGGGAGAATCAGCAGATGCAGTTGATGGGGTGGCTGAGTGACTGGGGTTGATGGTTTTTGAGGTCCACATTTTATCGCAGTGAAATTGCCACAGTGATGCAAGTTCATTGCGCATGTGAAGTTTCATGCATGTAGTAGTGAAATTATTGCCCTTTTTACATCTACTGAGTTTTTTCTTGCAAAGTTGCCAGATAACGTGAGTTGACTCATCCTTTGCGGTGTCAAAAAAGACCCAGGCTAGACAACCCTTGCTGCCCCTGTGAGCTGCAGACCCGCAACCGGTGCTGGTCCCTGCCACGGATGTGGCTAGGGATGCAGTGCTCGTCGCTGTTGCATCACTCCATGTCTGTGCCATAGGATGCAATGTAACCTCCTCATCTTCCTCCTCCTCCACATCCTCAGATGAGCTGCTCAGCTACATGCCTCTAGGTTCACACCAAGTGGGATCTACAACCTCATCATCATCCAATATGTTATCCCATTCTTTGTCCTGAGAGTCATCCTCCTCCTCTTCTTGCCCTGATAGCACAGTACAGTAGAGGGTCAGGAAGCTGCTCAAACCCAACCTTTTTTTTTTACCCCTGTATGGAGAACAATATTTGTCCCAAAGGAATTTAAGCTGAGAAGTAGTCTGCTTGATATACAATTTTGGGTTTATCATGCCTGAGTACCCCTGTGTGGAGAACAATATTTGCCCCAAAGAATTTTAAGCTGAGATGTAGTCTGCTTTATATACCAATTTTTGAGCTTATCATGTCTGAGTACCCCTGTGTGGAGAACAATATCTGACCCAAATAATTTTAACATGAAATGCAGTCTGTTTTATATACCAATTTTGAGTTGATCATGTCTGAGTAACCCTGTGTTGAGAACAATATCTGGCCCAAAGAATTTTAAGGTGAGATGTAGCCTGCTTTATATACATTGGTAGTAAGAAAATCAATTTTTGAGTTTATCATGTCTGTGTACCCCTGTGTGGAGAACAATGTCTGTCCCAAAGAATTTTAAGCTGAAGTGTAGTTTGCTTTATATACCAATTTTGAGTTTATCATGCCTGAGTACCCCTGTGTGGAGAACAATATCTGCCCCAAAGAATTTTAAGCTGAGATGTAGTCTGCTTTATATACCACGGTAAAAAGAAAACCAATTTCTATTTTATCAAGTGTTCCCCTGTGAGAGCAATATCTGCACCAAACAATTCATTTCAATAGAGTATAAGTATTATAATGAGGACTGACACCTCTTCCATTACAGCCAACCCAGCAGATGGAGGCACAATCAGGAGTGTTCACATTTCAAAAAATTAGGGCTTAACACCACCATTTCCGTGGCCAATAGATTGGAGGGCTGGATGCAGAGCTGAGAGAGGGTGGAGTTCGGTGAACTAGACATACTGCTGGACCGTGAGTGAGACGCAAGCAAAGATGTTACAGTGGATTCAGAAAGATGTGGTGTGCTTGGGGAAACAAACACAACAGGCATGTCCGCTTCCATTACAGGTGACGGGTTCTCACTCAGCCTAACTGGAGCGGGTATACAACCGTAGGTTCTACAGTTGGAGAACTGTGTGACAATACTTGGCACAGTAACAGAGGAGGAGGAAGAAGCAGCAGATGTGGTTGATGGGGTGGCTGATAGTTGTTGATGTCCGCATTTTATCGCAGTGAGATTACCAGAGTAACACATATTGATTACGCATTTGAAGGTTCATGCATGTAGTAGTCAAATTATTGCACTTTTTCCCTCTACTGAGTTTTTTTTTGCAAAGTTGCCAGATAACGTGAGTTGGCTCATCCTTTGCGGTGTCAAAAAAGGCCCAGGCTAGACAACCCTTGCCGCCCCTGCAAGATTCAGACCCGCAAGCGGTTCAGATCACTGCCACGGTGGTGGCTAAGGATGTAGTGCTCATCGCAGTTGCATCACCTCTTTGTCTTCCTCCTCCTCCACCTCCTTAGATGAGCTACTCAGCTGCATGCCTCTCGGCTCACACCAAGTGGGATCTACAACCTCATCATCATCCAATGTGTTATCCTATTCCTCGTCCTGAGAGTTACCCTCCTCCTCTTCTTGCCCTGACAGCACAGTACAGTCCTTGTGACTCTCCAGTATCTGAGTCTCATCAGGATCACCCTCCCCCCTGGGGGTTAACTTAACGTTTGCTGACAAGGATCAGGAAGCTGCCGGACCCTATATTTTATTTTTTTCCCCTGTATGGAGAACATTATTTGCACCAAAGAATTTTAAGCTGAGATGTAGCCTGCTTTATATACCATGGAATAAGAAAAACAATTTTCAGTTTATCATGTACCCCTGTATGGAGAACAATAACTGCCCCCAAAAAAATAATTTCACTAGAGTATAACTATTGTAAAGGAGACCAAAACCTCTTCCACTACAGCCAACCCAGCAGTTGGAGACCCAATCAGGATTCTCCACATTTTCAAAAATTAGTGGCAGACACCAGTGAAGTGGCATCAATTTCAATACAGTAGAAATAGTGTAATTAGGACTGACACCTCTTCCACTACAGCCAACCCAATAGATGGGGACTCAATCAGGAGTGTTTACATTTTAAAAAATTAGGGCCTAAATCCACCAAAGTGGCATCAATTTCAACAGAGTAGAAATAGGTTAATGGAGACCAAAACCTCTATCACTACAGCCAACCCAATAGATAGAGACCCAATCAGGATTCTCCACATTTCAAAAATTTGTGGCAGACAGACACCAGCAAAGTGGCATCAATTTCAGTACAGTAGAAATTGTAGAATTAGGAAAGACACCTCTTCCACTATAGCCAACCCAATAGATGGAGACTTTATCAGGTGTGTTCACATTTTAAAAAATTATGACCTAAAACCACCAAAGTGGCATCAATTTCACTAGAGTATAAGTAGTATAATGGGGACCAACACCTCTTCCACTACAGCCAACCCAGTAGATGGAGAGACAATCAGGAGTGTTCACATTTAAAAAATATTAGGGCCTAAAACCTGCAGCAGCAGCAGCAAGAGCAGGCACAAAAGTCATATCACAGACTGCAATTCCGCAAGATCAATGCAGTACACTAAAAACTACAACATCGTCTAGACTGTACAGTCTGCGATTAGGGTGCAAAAGTCCTTGGAGATCCATGACTTGCTCATCTTGATAAAAGTTAGGTGGTCTACACTTTCATGAGACAGCTGGCTGCGCTTATCTGTCAGGACACCACCAGCAGCACTGAAGACACGTTCTGAGAGAATGCTGGCTGCCCGGCATGATAAAACCTCCAAGGCGTGACAGGCGAGCTCAGGCCATTCATCCATTTTTGAAGACCAAAATGTAAACGGGTCCAAATCCTCCCTGATAGAATTCATATTGAGCTCTAGATACTCCTGCAAGATCCTCTCCCGTCGTTCACAACATGTCAGACTTGTACACTGTTGTGATGGTGCATAACTGGTTGTAAAAAATGTGGGTAAGGACTCACAGAAAATGCTTCTGCCACTTACTCTGCTGCTGCTCCTAATGTTTTGGTGTTGACGAACTGACGTGCCGGAGGTTCAAAGACTACAGCTGCGATGCGCATTGTGAGCCTCACTGCTATCTTGGGGAAAACCTCTCTTAAGGTTGCTTAAAAGCTTGTTTCGATACTCCAGTATTAGTGGGTCCCTTTGCAGGGCGGAAAGCATCTTGCAAAATTTACTCTTATAACATGGATCTAACAGAGTGGCAACCCAGTAGTCAACATTATTTTGAATCCTAACTATACGGGGATCATGTTGCAGATATATCAGGCTCTTCCAGGAGGTCAAAAAACAGGCTGTATTGATGGCTGTTTCCTCCGTCCCCTCCTGCCAACCATGTTCAACAGGGAGGGGATGATTATCCTCTTCATCTTCTCACTGTTGCTCTCCCATCACCTCTTCCTCCTCCATTTGTTCCTCGGCTATGCCTGTTAACTGGCATAGACAAAGACCTCTGTATCAATGAAAGTCGATGACATGAGGGGTACAAATGGTGGAAGTAAGCACACAGCTTCTGTGCTTTGTGAAGCAGCTCATCCAGGCTGGGATAGTGGCGGCGAAATCGTTCTACCACCAGGTTGAGGACGTGAGCCATGCAAGGCACGTGTGTGAGCTCGTCAAGGCGTAGGGCCACAACAGGCTTGGACCATTATTGCACACTACCTTCTCTGGCTCCAGGTTCAGCAGAAACAGCCATTGCTCAAATTCAGCCGGGAAACCTGTCCACAATTTTTCAGCTTTATGACTGCGATCTCCAAGGCATGTTACTTTTAAGACTGCCTGATTGCGGTGAGCCCTGACTGCACAGTACGGAGGTGGTGTGGATTCGCTCTGCACTGTTGGAATGCGTGTCTCGTTAAGGCAGAGGTTGAAGGCGCAGGTGAAGGCCCTAGAGGAGGTGGAGGATGCAGAAGCAGTGGAGGAAGTGTGAAATACAGAAGTTTGTTCTGCAAGCCTTGGGGATTCCAAGATTTGTGTAGCAGCCCCTTCACCGCCTGTCCCTACAGCCACCAGAGCCACCCAATGCCCAGTCAGTGAGATATAATGTACTTGGTCATGCTTACTCGTCCAGGTGTCTGTGGTGAAATGCACCCTGGCAGACATAGATATAGACAAGGAGTGGGTGATGTTGTCTGCGACATGCTGGTGCAGCACAGGCACAGCTTTCTTAGAAAAGTAATGGTGACTGGGTAACTGGTACTGGGGGACTGCGACGGCCATCAGCTTTCGGAAACAATCTGTATCTACCAGGTGGAAAGGCAGCATTTCCGTGGCCAACAGATTGGAGATGGTGGAGTTCAACCTCTTAGGCTTCTCATGTGTAGGATGAAACAATCTTTCACGTGACCACAACTGCAGGACCGAGGGCTGGTTGCAGTGCTGACAGAGGGCGGAGTACGGTGAACCGGACAAACTGCTGGACCGTGAGTGAGGTGCAGGCGGAGATGTTACGGTGGATTGAGAAACAAGTGGTGTGCTCTGTGAAACAAACACAGCAGGCATGTCCGCTTCTGTTACAGAGGACGGGCTTTCACTCAGACTGACTGGAGAGGGTAAAGAACCGGAGGTTCTGCGGTTGGAGACCTGACTTATAATACTTGGAATGGTAAGAGAGGAGAAGGAAGAAGCAGCAGATGTGGTTGAAGGGGCAGTTGATGGTTGTTGAGGTCCGTTGTTCCACATTTCAGCGCAGTGAGATTGCCAGTGTAACGCATGTTGATTGTGCATGTGAAGGTTCATCCATGAAGTAGTAAAATTATTGCACTTTTTCCCTCCACTGAATTTTTTATTGCCAAGTTTGCATTTGCAAATAACGTGAGTTGGCTCATCATTTGCAGTGACAAAAAAGGCCCATGCTAGGCAACCCTTGCCGCCCCTGCAAGCAGACCAGCGACCGCTGCTGGCCACAGCCACAGTTGTGGCTAAGTATGCAGTGCTCCTCGTGCTTGGATCACTCAGTGTCTGCACCATAGGGTGAAACATAACCTCCTCGTCTTCCTCCTCCACCTCCTTAGATGAGCTACTCTGCTGCTTTACTCTGGGTTCATACCGAGTAGGATCTTCAAACTCTTCATCATCCAATGTGTTATCCCATTCCTCACCTTCAGAGTGACCCTTCTCCTCTTGTTGCCCTGGCTGCACAGTACAGTCCGCATGAGGCTCAGGTATCTGAGTCTCATCAGGATGACCTCCCTCCCCAGTAGTTAACGTCTGGTGACGAGGGTCAACCTGCTCGGACTCTACTTCGTCCTGCCCCAAATACAACCTAAAAAAATGTTGGGCATCGGTGCAGATGCTTTCCTCCTGTTGACTCTGTGAATGTTTGGAGTACACGTCTGATGCCCATGGAATAGAATGTGTAAACAGTTCTACAGACTCGCCCATCTGTGGTTCGCTACAGTCAGTTGGGCAGTTGGACAGTTGTGACGCGGGGGGAAGTAAGGGTAATTGGGGTGCCACCTCTGTGGACTGTACTGTGTGATGTTGAGGTGGAGGAAGAAGAGGAGAGGCCACTTGAAGCAGAATTTTAGTGGCACTAAATGGCAAGGTAAGTATTTTTTTTAGAGTGGATGAGGCCTGCATAACATAGGAGATATGCTACAAACAATTTCAAACTGAGATGTCCCCTGCTGTTTAACGTTAGGAACAGAAGAAAGTATTTTTTTATTGTGGATGAGGCATGTATAACATACAAGATATTCTCCAAACTATTTCAAACTGAGATGTCCCCTGGTGTATAACATTAGGAATCAAAGAAAGTATTTTTTTAGTGTGGATGAGGCCTGTATAACAAAGGAGATATGCTACGAACAATTTCAAACTGAGATGTCCCTTGATGTATAACGTTAGGAACAGAAGAAAATATTATTTCATTGTGGATGAGGCCTGTATAACATACAAGATATTCTCCAAACTATTTCAAACTGAGATGTCCCATGCTGTATAACATTCGGAATCGAAGAAAGTATATATTTTACTGTGGATGAGGCCTGTATAACATAGGAGATATGACATGAAAAATTTCAAACTGAGATGTCCCCTACTGTATCACATTACTAACAGAAGAAAGTATTTTTTTAGTGTGGATGAGGCCTGTATAACATAGGAGATATGGTACGAACAATTTCAAACTGAGATGTCCCCTACTGTATCACATTAGTAACAGAAGAAAGTATTTTTTTTATTGTGGATGAGGCCTGTATAACATAGGAGATATGCTATGAACAATTTCAAATTGAGATGTCCCCTGCTGTATAAAGTTAGGAACAGAAGAAAGTATTTTTATAGTGTGGATGAGGCCTGTATAACACACGAGATATTCTCCAAACTATTTCAAAATGAAATGTTCCCTGCTGTGCAATGTTAGGAACCAAAGAAAGTATTTTTTTTACCGTGGATGAGGCCTCTATAACAAACAAGATATTCTCCAAACTATTTCAAACTGAGATGTCCCCTGCTGTATCACATTAGTAACAGAATAAAGTTTTTTTTTGTATTGTGGATGAGGCCTGTATAACATTGTAAATATGTTACAAACAATTTCACACTGAGATGTCCCCTGCTGTATAATGTTAGGAACATAAGAAAGTATTTTTATAGTGAGGATGAGGCCTGTATAACACACGAGATATTCTCCAAACTATTTCAAACTGAGATGTCCCCTGCTGTATAACCTTAGAAATCGAAGAAAGTATTTTTTTTTACTGTGGATGAGGCCTGTATAACATAGAATATATACTTCAAGATATTTCAAACTCAGATCTAGCCTGCGGTATCACGTTAGTTACAGCAAAAAATAGATTTTTTTTTTACTCTGCATAATCTCTGCATACAGCTCAATTTCACCACCACTAAAGGACTAGGTGGCTTACAGCAGAGTGTATCACATTTGCGACAGAAAAAAATATTTTTGTAGTCTGGCTAGCAACAGAAAAATCTATTTTTTACTCTTAAAACAACTGAAGTTCAATGCCACTAAAGTAGTAGGTGGCTTTTAGCAGAATGTATCACGTTTGTGACAGAAAAAAGTGTTTTTGTAGTCTGGCTAGCAAGAGAAAAAATACATTTTTTTACTCTGAAAACAGCTGAAGTTCAATGCCACTAAAGTAGTAGGTGGCTTTTAGAAGAGTGTATCACGTTTGCGACAGATAAGAATATTTTTTGTAGTTTGGCTAGCAACAGAAAAAATATATTTTTTTACTCTGAAAACAGCTGAAGTTCAACGCCACTAAAGTAGTAGGTGGCTCATGGCAGACTCTATCACGTTTGTCACAGAAAAAAAAAATTTGTAGTCTGGATGGCAACAGAAAAAATCTATTTTTTCTCTGAAAACAGCTGAAGTTTCAATGCCACTAAAGTAGTAGGTGGCTTTTAGCAGAGTGTATCACATTTACGACAGATAACAATATTAATTAATATGTCACAGAAAAAAATGTTTATTGTAGTCTGGCTAGCAATAGAAAAAATCTATTTTTTACTTTGAAAACAGCTGAAGTTCATTGACACTGAAGTAGTAGGTGGCTTATGGCAGACTCTATCACGTATGTCACAGAAAAAAATGTTTTTTGTAGTTTGGCTAGCAACAGAAAAAATCTATTTTTTACTTTGAAAACAGCTGAAGTTCAACGCCACTAAAGTAGTAGGTGGCTTTTAGTAGAGTGTATCACGTTTGCGACAGATAACAATATTTTTTGTAGTTTGGCTAGCAACAGAAAAAAATCAATTTTTTACTCTGAAAACAGCTGAAGTTCAATGCCACTAAAGTAGTAGGTGGCTTTTAGCAGAGTGTATCACGTTTGCAACAGATAAAAGTATTTTTTGTAGTCTAGCTAGCAACAGAAAAAATATATGTTTTTACTCTGAAAACAGCTGAAGTTTAGTGCCACTACAGTAGTAGGTGGCTTATGGCAGACTCTATCACGTTTGTCACAGAAAAAAATATTTTTTGTAGTCTAGCTAGCAACAGAAAAAAATCTATTTTTTACTGTGCATAAAGCTGAAATTCACCCACAAAAAATTACAAAGTGGGCTACTAAAGCTTGCGCCATCTCATTAGCAAATGAAAAAAAAAGAGTTTTGTGCTCTGTACTCAGGAGCTCTGCAGAATCAACAAACACCTGGATTTCAACCCCACTAAATGAACAGGTGGGCTAGTAGCGCTTGCTTGCTTGCTTGCTGTATCACTTTAGCAAGTGAAAAAAGTAGATTGAAGGGATACTGGTAATCTGAAGGGATACTGATAATTAAATTCAGGAAAATGGGTAACATTCGGCGAATAAGTGCGGAAAAATGATTACTGGGCAACCACAGTGTTTTTAACAGTTTGGCTAGCATAGTGCTTGTGTATGATGAGCAGGAGGACGTGTTTGATGAGTGGAGAGGCTGGGGAGAGCTCAGAAGAAGTCAGAGGAGCGGCGCACTTGTAATCTTTGTTTTGTTTTCCTGTAACTTTAAGTGAGCAAATTGCGGCTAGCCAATCAGAGCACAGGAAGCATCCACACTGTCCAGACACAAGGGCTTCTGCCATTGGCAGCAGAAATCACATGTCCTCTCTATATAAAGAACAGCCATGTTCCCTCAGCGCCATTTTATGCATGTCTCTGCTGATAGATGCTGCAGCTGAGTGTGATCCTGTTTAATGAGACTATATTAGCTAGATAAATATGCGGTTGTTTTGAAGTCAGATAGTTTAGAGAAGTAGTCTGCTGTGTGTCTGTGAAACTGACCTTGCAGCACTTTTCTTTTTTCTTGTTCAATTACTCAGGTTCAGACATAGACAGCAGGGCCCATGGCACATTGAATCCGAATGTGCCATATTCGTGTGGAATTTAACTTTTGAGATCGGATTTTGAACATATTCGCTCATGACTATACACGACTTACATGTGTATAGATGTAGCCATTCTCAGAATGACAATAATATCATGATGTAGGAAGATATTCCAGTGCAGGAGAGTTTAATTTGAAACTTAAAAATATAATTTCAATGTCTTTGTTGTGTTAACATTCCAAGCCATGATATCTTCTGTGTTGGCTTAAGAAAGGCTACTTCGGTATGTATATATATATTTATGTGGCATATACCAAATAAGATGCCACATGCATCATGTGGCTTTTGAGGATTGGCTGCAGTGGTCAGCTGTAGGTATGGCATCTCAATACCGACACCTTGTAAACAAAGACTGTTTGTGGCCACCTGAGCATCTGTGCAAGATTGGTGGGGTTTTGAAAAGTTAAGTGCCGTTTTTTGTTTTGTTAGACCATTTGTTTCTTATCTTCTTTTAGTGTCGGAAAATCTCTTTAATCCTTTCAATACTTGTGACATATGTTAAAGTGTATGAAGCAATTTTACTATAAATTCCAAGTTTATTTTCCCTAGGGGTCTAAGCCATATTTAAAAAATATATAAAAAAGAGTCATTCAGTCATTCTATGGATCTCTGTGACAACTTCAAGGCATTTATGTTAGACCGGGTATCTAGCTTTGGATACCATCAAATCTGTATTAAAAAGTGTAAAAGAAAGTATTGAAAATTTTATTTTAAAAAGGCATAAATCTTTAAATCAATAAAAATAATCAACAAATAATAATCAAAAAAATAAAATAAGCTTTGGGGTTGCAAAATCCTTATAAGTACGATCAACCAAAATATTTAATGAACCCTTAAGACCCCTAAAAAAAACTTCAGAACTGATGTTTCTTGTTCACTACACTTCCCTAAGGAAATGCATCTTTAAATTATTGACGGCAACCAAAATTATACAAACGAAAAAAAAAAGCTGATAAAAACTATAGCTCAAAAAGCATTTATACAATATATGTTCATTCTACCTTTTGTGTCTCCCCCATTTCCTCATAGACTGTAAGCTTGCGAGCAGGGCCCTCACTCCTTTCGATATGAGATATGCTTATTCTGTATTGTCTGTATAAGTCCCCCCTAAAATTTGTAAAGTGCTGCGGAATATGTTGGCGCTATAAAAAATAAAAATTATTATTATTATACAGTGCCATGAACAGAAAAAAAATGGGTCTCAGAAAAGGGTGACACAAACTATTCTTTTTTAAAGTTCAGATTTTTTTTAAAAGCAGTGAAATAAAAAAAAAATGCATAAATTTGGTAATTATACTAAGCAGATTTTTTTTTCTAAATAGTGCCCACAACTTTTAATACAATATATAATATAGTGAATGGCACTATTCAATACTAAAACTTATCCCAAAGAAAATAAACCCTCATATGGCTATGTGGATAGAAAGGTAAAAAAAAAAAGTTAAGGTTCTTGGAAGAAAAAGAGTGCAAAAATGAAAAAATGACTTTTTCAAAGGTTATTGAAAATTAATAATTCAGACACTCTGACACTGAATATGAAATTTGAAATGAAAATCTTACATATTGTGTGTGATGTAGCTTAGAATTATGAGATGTTTCTTTATACAGCATTTCATATTGGTTAAGAGGGCATGTAGTTCTACTATTTATACCTTGTCACTTAAAGATATTGGAAAGTTTACAGTGCAAACACACCTGAGACACTAATATGTATTATATATCTTATCAGCATGCATAAACTGACACATAAGGTTTCTGTACAGGACACTCCTTTCAGATTTATCTTGATTGTAACAATAGGTTCAACTGGCTGGAGACACTGCTATTGTTCTCCAGGCTGGGTGCTAGGGTCATGTGACCTTTTTTGCAGTCAGGACGAGCTGAGCCGCATTGCTTTTTGATCCTTGACGGCTGTGGGCTTATCATTGACGACCCTTTGCAATATTTTATTCTTACAGTAGGACCACAGTCGTGTTCTTTTTCTGTACTGTCTCAGTATAATTTTTTTATACAACCTGAAAAAGAAAGTATAACCACTCGTGTATATATATAAATATTATTTTATTTAATAAACACATAAATAGTATAAAAATATATAAAATCAACAGAGAGCTACACACAGTATAAGGCCATGGCCCCACTATCAGTATTTGGTCAGTATTCGGTCAGTATTTTTTCTCAGGAGTGGGAGACAAAACCAGGAGTGGGTGATAAATGCAGAATTGGTGACTTGTTTCTATTACACCTTTTCTCAGATTGTTTCTCACCTGGTTTTGTCTCCCACTTCTGAGAAAAAATACTGACCGAATACTCTGATAGTGGAGCCGTGGACTAAGAATAACATAAGATATAAGGCCACTCTGTGAAGCAGGTCAAAAGCATATGATCTTTGGGTAAATATAATATAGAAAATCGATTTAATTAAAAAAAGTTATATGTAAAGGGCAGCAGGGTGGCTCGGTGGTTAGTACTACAGCCTTGCAGTGATAGGGCCCTGGGTTTAAATCCCACCAAGGAAAACATATGCAAGGAGTTTGTATGTTCTCACCGTGTTTGCGTGGGTTTCCTCTGTGTTCTCCGGATTCCTCCCCAACTCCAAAGACATACTGATAGGGAATATAAGTTGAGAGGCCCAATGGGGACAGTGATGATGTCTGTGGAATTAATGGTGATATATAAGTTAGTAAAATAAATAGTGTTAAATATATATATATGGTAAAGAAACTCCAACAATGTAGTGATAAAAGACCAAAATATACAAAAAGGAAAAACCTTATGGTACAAATACATCCAGAAGGAAATAGTGAAAATCATGAAAGTATAGCATAAACATACCCAGTCCTACCAAAAGGGGCCTTTATTTCTCCCTGTGGAATAAAAGCAACTCCACACATGAATGGTCTCGAGAGGCTTTAATATTGACATGACGCAAGAGTCATGGTAGTGCTTACCTTTTCTTCTCCAGACAATCATTCTTCAAGTCTTTGCAATCCAATCCATTCCCTTTACTTCCTACAGTTTGACATTCTGCTGGAAGTACAAGGATTGGACTGGAGAGGACTGGAGTAAAGATATTTACTCTCACAAGGCCCCCTTTAGACTGTTTATAATGCTATAAATCTGTTGATATAGGGTTAATCTACCAGTTAAAAGCTGCCAGCTTTCAGTCATACAGGTGTGTTGGTACGACTACAGTAATCGCTCAATACACTACACAGTGGTGGTGGCTGTAAGTTCGCTCTGACAGTCGGTTCAGCAGTGTCCTATTGCCCGGTTAGTGGTCAAACAGGGAATATATTAAATAGACGTTAGTCGTTGTTGCGTTGAGGTTTATCATCTATCACTAGTTTTGCTTCATGTCCCCTTCTTTCATTTGGACGGGGAAAAAATCTAGGCGATCGGCTGGTGAAGTCTGATTTTGGGACGGCTAAATCATTGGTACAATCGACTCTTTGTACACCAAGGAATGGGAATTTTCCATGCCTTGGGTGTGCTTGTTGCAATAACATGATCAAAGGGGATTCTTTTTTCCATCCTCATATGGGGAAGAGATTCATGTTGAAAGATAGTTACACATGCTCTTCAAGTTTCGTTATTTACAGTGAAGGAAATAAGTATTTGATCCCTTGCTGTTTTTGTAAGTTTGCCGACTGACAAAGACATGAACAGTCTATAATTTTAAGGGTAGGTTCATTTTAACATTGAGAGATAGAATATCCAAAAAAAATCAAGAAAATCACATTGTATAAATTAGATATTTTTTTTTGCAGTGAGAAATAAGTATTTGATCCCTCTGGCAAACAACATTTAATACATTTAAAACCCTTGTCGGCAAGCACAGCAGTCAGACGTTTTTTGTAGTTGTTGATGAGGGCTGCGCACATGTCAGGAGGAACTTTGGTCCACTCCTCTTTGCAGATCATCTCTAAATCATTACGATTTTGAGACTGTCGCTTGGCAACTTGGAGTTTCAACTCCCTCCATAAGTTTTCTATGGGATTAAGGTCTGGAAACTGGCTAGGCTACTCCATGGCCTTACTGTGCTTCTTTGTGAGCCACTCCTTTGTTGTTGCCTTGGCTGTTTGTTTTGGGTCACTGTCTTGCTGGAAGACCCAGCCACGACTCATCTTCAGTGCTCATACTGAGGGAAGGAGGTTGTTGGCCAAAATCTAGCGATACATGACCCCATCTATCTTCCCTTCAGTATGGTGCAGTCATCATGTCCCCTTTGCAGAAAAGCACCCCAAAGTGTAATGTTTCCCCCCTATCCTTCACGGTTAGGACGATGTTCTCATCCTTCTTCTTCCTCCAAACACGGCGATTTGCGTTAATGCCAAAGAGCTCAATTTTTGTCTCATCTGACCACAGCACCTTCTCCCAATAACTCACATAATCATTCAAGTGTTCATTGGCAAACTTCAGATGGGCCTGCACATGTGCCTTCTTGAGCAGGGGGCCTTCTGGGCGCTGCAGGATTTTAAACCTTTAAGGCGTAATGTGTTTCCAATGGTTTTCTTGGTGACTGTGGTCCCAGCTGCCTTGAGATCATTAACAAGTTCTCCTGTGTAGTTTTAGGCTGATCTCTCACCATCCTCATTATCAAGGATACCCCACGAGATGAGATTTTTTTTCATAGTGCCCCAGATCGATGCGGATTGACAGTCATTTTGTATTTCTTCCATTTTCTTACTATTGCACCAACAGTTGTCTCCTTCTCACCCTGCATCTTACTTATGGTTTTGTAGCCCATTCCAGCTTTGTGCAGGTCTATGTTCTTGTCCCTGACATCCTTAGAAAGCTCTTTGGTCTTGCCCATGTTGTAGACGTTAGAGTCTGACTGATTAATTGAGTCTGTGTACAGGAGTCTTTTATACGGGTGACTATGTAAGACAACTGTCTTTAATGCAGGCAACGAGTTGATTAGGAGCGTCTAACTGGTCTGTAGAAGCCAGAACTCCTAATGGTTTGTAGGGGATCAAATACTTATTTCTCACTGCAAAATGCAAAAAATTTATCTAATTTATACAATGTGATTTTCTTGATTTTTTGGGGGATATTCTATCTCTCAATGTTAAAATTAACTTACCCTTAAAATTATAGACTGTTCATGTCTTTGTCAGTGAGCAAACTTACAAAAACAGCAAGGGATCAAATACTTATTTCCTGCACTGTATATGATTTTATGGTCTATGTGGGCGAAACGACGATGGAGATTAGGGCCAGCATAAAGTACAAAAATACTATAAGAACTGGACCTACCGATTTGCCTTTTCCAAAACACTTTTGGAAATTAGGCACTTGATAAACCAGTTTAAATTTTGGTTAATCGATATTGTTCCAGTATTAAGAAGAGGGGGTGACAGCCAAAATATTTTGAAACGGAAGGAACTCAGGTGGATTTATGAATCAGGAACTTTACAACCTAAGGGCCTGAATATTGAATACAATTTGAATGTTTGTCTGTTTTAATTACCATCTTCTATTTTCATTATCAGTATTTATTGTAATTTTATCTTGTGATTTCTTACTGTGTCTTATCTTTTTACAGATGGTTTTCTGGATTGGATTGGAGATGATTGGACCCGAGGACGGGGGACTGAATTTGGAACACATTTGGATTTATTAACTATTGTGGATACAATGTATATGCCTATTAAATGTGTGTTTCTTTGTGTTCCCCCTTCCTTTGTTGTCCCTTGTCTCCAATCTGATGTGCTATTGTTTCTTTAATATGCTATTGTAGTTCCTTGCTTGGAGGTATCAGCCTGGATTTGGATAACTTCTCCCTGTCACATGGACACCTGTGCCTGCTGCATTGTCTGCTGGATGAGAGATGTTCCATGTGTATGGTTTGCCTAGCCCGCTGCCTGCACGTACGCTCCGGTGGATGCGCGTCATCTCATGATCACGTGACTTGTCATGTGGTGCTCCGGTGATGACCCGCCGCTGTGGATACGTTTTGCACTGTGCATGCGGTTCAGGTAGGATGAGGATGACACGCAAATGGTGGTTGTCCTGACAACAAGAGTCTCTGTTTGGAGGTGGAGGTCCACACCATGAGGATCTGTTTGGCGGTGGAGGTCCACACCATGAGGATCTGTTTGGAGGTGGGGGTCCACACCATGAGGCTCTGTTTGGAGGTGGAGGTCCACACCATGAGGATCTGTTTGGAGGTGGAGGTCCACACCATGAGGATCTGATTGGAGGTGGGGGTCCACACCATGAGGCTCTGTTTGGAGGTGGAGGTCCACACCATGAGGATCTGTTTGGAGGTGGGGGTCCACACCATGAGGCCCTGTTTTGATTTAGGACACGATACACTTGCGTCTTCTTTAGCTGATTGGATAACAATGATGCACATTAGGACTCAGTATGATTGGCTCTGAGACACCATGGTAACCGATATGTTTATATACATTTGGTAATGCTAGTGACGCGCCCCCTGGGCCATATTCTTTAGGGGGAATATCCGGAGCCGGATCAGATGGGAGTTGTAGTCTTCCGAGTGGCTGTGACCCGGTCCGTGCCCAGGGTGTCAAACTCAGTTGTATGTGGCAGTCCTACAGATGTTATTAAGTTCTTTATTGTCGACTACGCCACCCGTTGTATTGCGGTCACTATGGCCGCCGCTGCCGCAGGGTCCGCTGAGGCTGATGGTGTAGGTGCAGCTTTTGGTGGTATAACCCCCAACGGGTGGGGTATAGCCTCAGGGGGTCAGGTGCAGAGGATGGGGGTTGTAGTGGTGCAGCATAGATGTTAAAGGAAGACAGAGTCGGGTTGTGCAGTTTAGGGTATTTACTCACTGCTGATGTTCCGGTCACTCCAGCTTCAAGTGACCACCCGAGCCGTGCTGCGTCCACCAGGTCCTGGATCCAGCCAACCCCCAAGCGAGTCCCGAGCGTGACCCTGAGCTCTCCTTCTGTCCTTTCTCTGGCCATCCCCACTAGTGATCCACCCAGGTCCAGCTCCCTCGGGCCTTCTGTTGGGTGACCCTTGGCCTTGGGTTCCCTGACCCTCCGTGTGGTATGCCTTCGTGGTGGATGTGGTGGGTGGCCGTGGCAGACGCTGCCCACGGCCTCCGGTCTCTGGCTGGGGTGTGTTTTTGCCCCCACCAGCTTGGGTTCCGGTACCCTGATGCCGACTCTTCACCCGGTGCTTTTAGTTGGGGTCTTAGAGTCCTTTCTTCTGTTTCCCCCTCTGGGTCTCTCTTTCTTTCTCCTCTCTCTCTCTCTGGATCTGCTCTGCTCCTCTTCCTGTGACTCCTCTGCAAAGGCTGACAGACTGACTGACTCTCTGCATCTGACCCTGATCTTAGTTGGTGCCCACCTTATATACACCCTCTATGTGTGAGCTCAGGTGACCAGCACCCAATGAGCTCCTATCTTTACCCAGGCTGCTCCCCCTATCTGCCCCTACACTACATGGGATGTACCACCCCCCTCCCACTCCAGCCAGGAACAGACTCGGTCGTACCTGCACATTTCTAAGTGGGAGTACCGTTGGTCTGTTCCTCGGAAATGGGATGTGTGTAGTGCATGCAGCTTTCTGAGCTCAGTTCCACACTCCATCCTTACCCGGGAGTGGAATATCACACCTCTGGGTTGAGGTGCAATACCCCTGTAGCAGCCGAACCCTCAGGGTGCTACATTCCCCCCTGGTAAACCACAGCACGTCCTCGGGCTGTAAAGACAAAAACACCAAAACATACAAAATTTTTTTTTTTCATATAAACATAATAAAACATATAAAACATTATATATATAAAACTTTTCATATAAACATTCTCGTAGTCGTTTCTTGTTTCAGATTCCTCCTCCGGACACTGTGCAACGTGTGTCCGGGAAAAGTGCAACAGTCTCTTAGAAAAACTGGTTTTCCTATAAAACCGGTAGGGGGCGCTTTAGGAAGCGCAACTATATACAGGGGAAGTTGGCCGCTCTCAGTCCTCGGCCAGGTAGAGGGAAGGGAATGGCTGCTCACAGTCCTCAGCCTGTGGGATTAAGGGGTTAACGGGTAAACAGTTCACTCTTGCTGGTCCCAACGGGGACTATATATATATGTATCAACAGTTTCTTTGGTACCCGGTCGGGTAACTATTTACATCACTTGCTCTGCCGCACTCAACGGCGTCTTCCTCCTGCTCTTTGCTTACAGCTGGTTGTTACTTCAGACCCGTCCGGGTCCTCTTGCTCCTCCTCCTCGCACCGCAACTCCTCCTCCGTCAGGCGGTGTACGTGGAGGGCATAAGGTCCTTTGGCACACTTGTGCCGGGTAAAGGTGACCTCGTCTCCGATGTAGAGGTCACGACCTCTGTGCCCCTCCGGCAGATGGGACTCCACGTCTCTGCGCGTGACAAAGACGTCGCCGAGGGTGTTGTTGTCTCTGATAAAGCCCCACCCGTGCTGCTGGTTAAACTTGATTACAGTCCCGGTGGTACGGGGACTGTGCGCTGCACGGGGGTCCCTCCTGGTCCGGCTCTTCTGCTCGGCGCTCCTTATTTGGGCCTGTTGTTCCCGGACCCGCCTCTCTCTCCGCTCCCTCGCGAACTCTTCGAGCTGCTGTCGGCAACACTCAGCGCGCTCTGCTGCAGCTGCCCTAGTTTCCTGAGTGAACCCCATTAGATCTTCTCCGGTGGGGTCCCACTCAAACTGTGCTTCCGCTAGCGGGGGCGAGATCCGTGCCACGGGCTTCGCAGCCGGAATCAGGGGTGCACACATGGCCCCAACCCTCCTCTGGTGCTCCAGTTCGTGATACTTCTGGGGCCAGATGAAAGGCTGCCCGTCCGGCCACGTGTGCTGGGCAAACAAGTCCTCTCCCAGACGCGGCACCCTTGGTTTTACGGGTGCGGGCGCGGTGGTGGTGGCGCCCGGGTTGCCCAGGCCTTGCGGCCAGGCCTGGGGCACCTGGAAGATGAAGGGCACCGTTAGGACGGCGGCGCCCTGGGCTACCTGGCCTTGCGGCCAGGCCGGAGGCTCCGCGGAGGTAGGGGGCGCTGTTGGTGATGCGGCGCCCGGGGGTACTAGGCCTTGCGACCAGGCTGGTGGTATTTCCTGCTTTGTCACGCTCCGGGTCGAGGTGCGTGACGTCACAGGGGTCGCTGCGGCGGCTTCCGGTCGGGGCCTAGTCCATAGCGGTGACATGGCGGCTACGGGCACAGCAGGGGGACTTTCGGGCTCTGCGACGGGGAGCTGGGGCAGGTAAGCGGTGTCACGGCTTGGGGTATAGGCGTCCCCTTTACCTGCCTCCATGCGTTCGGCTCCCTTCTCGGCGCCGTCTCCGGCCTTGGGTCCTCCCGCGCCATCCTCAGAGGCGGTCTCCTTCCTCATCTCGGCTGGCGTGCTCCGGGTCTTGGTTTCAGCTTGCGTCTTGGTTTCAGCTTGCTGGGCCATCTCCCGGCTCCACTCCGCCAATATCTCGCGCTGTACCCGGGCCATCCTCCGTGCGAGGCCCTCCAGGGCAGTCTGTGCACACTCCCGGTCTCGGGGGAGCTGTGCAAGGACCTCCACTAGGCCTACTGGGGTCGTGGTGTCCAGCAGGCTCCTGACCAACGGGTCGGTGCTGCTCTGCTCTTCTTCCAGCAGGCTCCTGGCCAGCTGGCCGGTGCTGCTCTGCTCTCCTTCCTCGGTCTTTAGCAGACTCCTGGCCAGCGGGCCGGTGCTGTTCTGCTTTCTCTCCATATCCGGGTAAGCTTCTCCGCTACTCCTCGTTAGACTTCTTGCCTCCGGGTGCGCTCGCTCCAGACTGCTCCAGGCGGCACCCATCTTTGCTCTTTTCTTTCGTCTCCTCCCACTTCGAGGGCGGTCCCGAGGCAACTCGGTGACTGTCAGCTCCAGGGGTAGTTCTTTCACGCTGACAGACACCTCCAGCATCACAGTCTCTGTTGGTGGGGGCGGTTTCCACTTTTGGCGCCATTTTCTGTCCCGGCCCACGATGGGAGGCAGCCTCTTGCCCTCCTTTGGCACGCCCATAATGGCGTCCGCTGCTCTTCCAAGGCGGGAAATCTTCGGACTTGGCGGGAAGCGTCGCCCAGCGGCGGGAAACTCCGCAGACGGCGGGAACAAGCTGGAAATGGCGGACAACCGGCGGGAAACGACCCGCGATGGGGTCCGATGGCGTGGACCCTCCGGAACCGGCGGGAGACTTCTTTCTGAGGTAAACTTGCACTTTTCTTCAGGCACGCAGTACCCCTGGGCCATATTCTTTAGGGGGAATATCCGGAGCCGGATCAGATGGGAGTTGTAGTCTTCCGAGTGGCTGTGACCCGGTCCGTGCCCAGGGTGTCAAACTCAGTTGTATGTGGCAGTCCTACAGATGTTATTAAGTTCTTTATTGTCGACTACGCCACCCGTTGTATTGCGGTCACTATGGCCGCCGCTGCCGCAGGGTCCGCTGAGGCTGATGGTGTAGGTGCAGCTTTTGGTGGTATAACCCCCAACGGGTGGGGTATAGCCTCAGGGGGTCAGGTGCAGAGGATGGGGGTTGTAGTGGTGCAGCATAGATGTTAAAGGAAGACAGAGTCGGGTTGTGCAGTTTAGGGTATTTACTCACTGCTGATGTTCCGGTCACTCCAGCTTCAAGTGACCACCCGAGCCGTGCTGCGTCCACCAGGTCCTGGATCCAGCCAACCCCCAAGCGAGTCCGGAGCGTGACCCTGAGCTCTCCTTCTGTCCTTTCTCTGGCCGTCCCCACTAGTGATCCACCCAGGTCCAGCTCCCTCGGGCCTTCTGTTGGGTGACCCTTGGCCTTGGGTTCCCTGACCCTCCGTGTGGTATGCCTTCGTGGTGGATGTGGTGGGTGGCCGTGGCAGACGCTGCCCACGGCCTCCGGTCTCTGGCTGGGGTGTGTTTTTGCCCCCACCAGCTTGGGTTCCGGTACCCTGATGCCGACTCTTCACCGGGTGCTTTTAGTTGGGGTCTTAGAGTCCTTTCTTCTGTTTCCCCCTCTGGGTCTCTCTTTCTTTCTCCTCTCTCTCTCTCTGGATCTGCTCTGCTCCTCTTCCTGTGACTCCTCTGCAAAGGCTGACAGACTGACTGACTCTCTGCATCTGACCCTGATCTTAGTTGGTGCCCACCTTATATACACCCTCTATGTGTGAGCTCAGGTGACCAGCACCCAATGAGCTCCTATCTTTACCCAGGCTGCTCCCCCTATCTGCCCCTACACTACATGGGATGTACCACCCCCCTCCCACTCCAGCCAGGAACAGACTCGGTCGTACCTGCACATTTCTAAGTGGGAGTACCGTTGGTCTGTTCCTCGGAAATGGGATGTGTGTAGTGCATGCAGCTTTCTGAGCTCAGTTCCACACTCCATCCTTACCCGGGAGTGGAATATCACACCTCTGGGTTGAGGTGCAATACCCCTGTAGCAGCCGAACCCTCAGGGTGCTACACTAGCATACAATAATTTGTGATATTTGGTTTATATTGTATTCTTTGTATTATATTTGATGATGTATGTCGATGTAACTTGGAGAACAACATGCCTCGGGATGATATTTTGTATATTTTTGTATTTTATGTAAGTGAGTGGCACTTGTGATTGGTGCACTTGTGCAGACCTCACTATATAAGTGCACACATTGTGGGTTGTAACCATACTTGACAAAGACCGGTGAACGGTCGAAACATTGTAATCTGGTGGAATAAACTACAATTTTGGAGCCGGTTCAGCAGTGAGTCAGCGACAATCATAGTGCATGCCTACAGCCATCTCTCACAGTGCTGTGAATGCTGACTAAAGCCACGCTGTCACGCCAGCATGACTGAGGCTCCCAAGAGAAATAAAGTTCATTCTCTCCCAGGTGGCACGCTTTCAATAACTAGGCCAGGCATCTTCATAATGCAGATTAACCCTATATCTACAGGTTAATTGTGTTATCCGATGTGACAGGTTGTGTTTAGTGTGTATGGGGCCTTAAAGGGCTTTTCGCAGGAACAAAAGCTCATTTTAAAAATTGTCTGTGTCTGACCATGTATGGAGCATACCACATCTCCTTGGCAGGGGAGGAAGCAAAAGAGTATACAGACATTACAGCACGGGATGGCAGAGGATTCATTTTGTGAGGTAAAACATTTCACTGCCTGTTTTTAAACAATATTTTACCTCACAAAAATGAATCCCTGCAGTAATGTCTGTATACTCTTTTGCTTCCTCCCCTGCCCAGGAGATGTGGTAAGTTCCGTACATGGTCAGACACAGACAATTTTTAAAATGAACTTTTGTTTGTGGGAAAACCCCTTTAAGTGAATCACATAATATATAATGCAAGGACAGAATGAGTCCACCAAATTCTCATTCTGTTTTACTTCATGGAGGTAGTTCCATCTGTGACATCCCTACTTTCATTCAAAATGTGCTTTTAATACCAGATGTTGTGAAACTAAAAATACAAGGAACTAATTGTCACTTCAGGCAGCACGTAGACCTGTGATGTGTAACTACAGGTGGTTATAGGAAGGTTCGCCCCCAGCAATTTGCCCCCAGCAGTTCGCCCCCAGGTACATTTCGCCCCCGCACATTTCGCCCCCGCACGTTTCGCCCCCAGGCGAAACAACCGGGGGCGAACTGGGGGCGATATGTGCGGGGGTTTATGTGCGGGGGCAAAACATCCTGGAGGCCAAATGCTGGGGACGAAATGTGCGGGGGCGAAATGTACCCGGGGGCGAACTGCTGGGGGCGAACTGCTGGGGGTGAAACATCCAATTCCCACTACAGACACAGATTCAATCAGATATTTTCTTCACAGTGAGATTAGACGGCAAAGAGATAGTTGTTTCATAGAAATTAGTGTTGAGCGAGTATGTTCTGTTAACCCTTTTGCCGTGTATGCTTGGGCCGAGCTCCGAGTAGTGTTCGGTGTTATGTTTGAATCACTCCCGTGTGCATGATTTGCGACTGTTTGACAGCTTTAATACATGTGAGGAATGTGTAAGAAATAGACATTCCTTACATGTACTAAAGCTGTCAAACAGTCGCAAATCATGCACACGGGAGTGATTCAAACATAACACCGAGCAGCTGTAACTACTCGGTGCTCGGCCCGAGCATACTCACCAAAAGGGTTAACAGAACATACTCGCTCATCACTAATAGTAATTTGTTGTTGGGAAAGCTGACAGATTAAAGGGAACCTGTCTAGGGCCACTATGCTGACCTCACTGATGGCAGCAAACATTATATTATATATTATATTAAAGGGTAACCTGATCTTAGTCATCTGACCCATATATGCAATTGTGAAGGACTTTTTGAGACCTTCTTAAATTAAGTGCAGATGGCAAGGAGTCTATATGTATATAGATATATAAAGATATATCTATATATATACAGTGTATCTATCTATCTATCTATCTATCTATAGATATAGATATCTATCTATATATATCTACATATATATAATGTCAGACCCCCCTCATGCACCCATACCCTTCAGCTGCTGATTGATAGATTTATTCTATTGTGTGGTAATAGCAGGACATATGTCAATCAGAGACTGGAGGATGTTGAGAGCTTGGATGTTATGAATATAATCAGTCTCATTGATGACAGTGCTGGTCATGCACTGGAAATTTTAAAAAGTTCTTAAAAACTTCATGTGTGTCTGTTAGTGATGAGTGAGCTTGTTCGCTACTGCTCGGTGCTCGCCCGAGCATCTCACTGCTCGACATGCTCGGCGCTCGCCGAGTATTTCCGGGGTTGCTCGGCGGGAGCTCGGGTCCCCTCCCTGTATGTTTGGCGCTCTTTAGAGCACCAATGAATATGCAGGGATTGCCTGCCACTCACTGTAATGCCGTAGCCATGTTGGTTGTGGCATTACAGTGATTGGCTGGCCGCACAGCGTCATCGGGTCTTTATCAGACCTGGCGCATGCTTGTCACAGTCACTCCGGAATCAGACAGTGTAGGGAGAGCTGCTGCTGAGCTAGGGAGAGACTTTCTTGCTTCTTGTTAGTCTAGGTGTACCAAACTATAGTAGAGACACATATCCATCTCCACAAACAGTCCTTCTGAGGACTAATCCATCTGTAGAGATATCAGGCAGGCAGTGTATATAGGCAGGCAGGCAGTGTATATAGCAGACTGCAGTGCATATAGCACAAGAGGCTCCATTCCAGTTCTGTCTGCTGCTGCTACTATATTTCTAGAAATAGGCCCTGGTCTCAGGGGCCAGAAAAAATTTTTTTTGCATCTTAATCCTCATGATTTCCTTAAAAAGCAATTCAGAGGACACAGTTTTTATGCGCCATTTGCTTGTTGGCACTACAGAATACAGCCAGGTCCTTTCCATATTACAGTGCTAAAAATCCAGCTATTTAAAACTGTGTCTTCTCCGTCACATGGATCACATATACATTTTCAGAAAATACTGCCATTTCTGGCCTCCATTAAATTTTTTTTTCACTGTGTCAGTGAAGCAATTGACAGCAAATTGCTGTTCAAAATAGTTACATACAGGCCAGGTATTTAAAAGTGCGTTTTCTCCGTCACACGGATCACATATACGTTTTCAGAAAATAATGCCATTTCTGGCCTCCATTAATTTTTTTTTTCAGTGTGTCAGTGAAGCAATTGACACCAGATTACTGTTCAAATTAGTTACCAGCAGGCCAGGTATTTAAAACTGTGTTTTCTCTGTCACACGGATCACATATACTTTTTCAGAAAACACTGCCATTTCTAACCTCCATTTAAATTTTTTTCAGTGTGTCAGTGAAGCAATTGACACCAGTTTGCTTTTCAAAATAGTTACCTACAGGCCATGTATTTAAAACTGTGTTTTCTCTGTCACACAGATCACATATACGTTTTCAGAAAATAATGCCATTTCTGGCCTCATTTAAATTATTTTTTCAGTGTGTCAGCAAAGTTTTTGACAGCGGTTTGCTGTTCAAAATAATTACTTACAGGCCAGGTATTTAAAACTGTGTTTTCTCCATCACACGGATCACATATACGTTTTCAGAAAATACTGCCATTTCTGGCCTCCATTAAAAAAAAATTTCAGTGTGTCAGTGAAGCAATTGACACCAGATTGCTGTTCAAAATAGTTACCTACAGGCCAGGTATTTAAAACTGTGTTTTCTTCATCACACGGATCACATATACGTTTTCAAAAAATACTACCATTTCTGGCCTCCATTAAAAATTTGTTTCAGTGTATCAGTGAAGCAATTGACACCAGTTTGCTGTTCAAAATAGTTACCTACAGGCCAGATGTTTCTTTTCTCCGTCACACGGATCACATATACGTTTTCAGAAAATACTGCCATTTCTGGCCTCCATTAAATTTTTTTTTCAGTGTGTCAGTGAAGCAATTGACTCTAGATTGCTGTTCAAAATAGTTACCTACAGGCCAGGCATTTAAAACTGTGTTTTTTTCCGTCACACGGATCACATATAAGTTCACTCCAAATTCAGTCATTTGTTGTGAGAGTGGAAGATATTGTCCTCCATTTAAAATGGGCAAGGCACGTGGCAAGGGACGGGGAACTGGATGTGATGGTGATGATGCTGCATGCAGAGGCCGAGGCCGTGGGCAATCTGAAATTGTGCCACAACAAACACCCACATCTTCTCGCTCGACCTTCCCATGTATATAGCACACTGCAGTGCATATAGCACAAGATGCTCCATTCCAGTTCTGTCTGCTGCTGCTACTATATTTCTAGAAATAGGTCCAGGTCTCAGGGGCAAGGAATAATTTTTTTTTGGATCTTAATCCTCATTATTTCCTTAAAAAGCAATCCAGAGAACACAGTTTTTTTGCACCATTTGCTTGTTGGCACTGCAGAATACAGCCAGGTTCTTTCCATATTACAGCGCTAAAAATCCAGCTATTTAAAATTGTGTTTTCTCCGTCACACGGATCACATATACGTTTTCAGAAAATATTACAATTTCTGGCCTCCATTAAATTTTTTTTTCAGTGTGTCAGTGAAGCAATTGACAGCAAATTGCTGTTCAAAATAGTTAACTACAGGCCAGGCATTTAAAACTGTGTTTTCTCCTTCACACGGATCACATATACGTTTTCAGAAAAAAATGCCATTTCTGGCCTCCATTAATATTTTTTTCAGTGTGTCAGTGAAGCAATTGACACCAGATTACTGTTCAAAATAGTTACCAGCAGGTCAGGTATTTAAAACTGTGTTTTCTCTGTCACACGGATCACATATACTTTTTCAGAAAACACTGCCATTTCTAACCTCCATTAAAAATTTGTTTCAGTGTGTCAGTGAAGCAATTGACACCAGTTTGTTTTTCAAAATAGTTACCTACAGGCCAGGTATTTAAAACTGTGTTTTCTCTGTCACACAGATCACATATACGTTTTCAGAAAATAATGCCATTTCTGGTCTCCTTTAACCCCTTTACAGCCCATGACGTATTAATACGCGTCTGTGCCCTGGGCTTTAAGAGACTGACCCGTATTAATAAGTCATCGTGATAGCGAGCGCACACAGGCTGTGCGGGCGCGATCGCCGCCGGGTGTCAGCTGATTGTCACAGCTGACACCCGGTACTATGTGGAGGGAGAGGTCCCGCACCGCTCCGGGCACATTAACCCCCGCAATGCTGCGATCGAAGTCGATCGCAGCATTGTGGTGGCAAGGGGAGGTGATCGCAATACTCACCTCCTCTTCCGGCCTCCAGCGCTGTCTGCCGCGCCTTCCCGGGTGTTGCCATGACGACCCGATGTCGTCATGACTAGTGTTGAGCGAACATGCTCGACACTGCTCGGTACTCGCCCGAGCATCACGCTACTCGGGATGTTCGGCGAGCACCGAGCATTTCCGGGTTACTCGGGCGGGAGCTTGGGTCTCCGCCCTGCATGTTTGGCGCTATTTACAGAGCCAATGAACATGCAGGGATTGCCAGCCAGTCCCTGTAATGCTGCAGCCATGTTGGTTGTGGGCATTACAGTGATTGGCTGGCCGCACAGCGTAACCACGAGTATTTAAAACCGGGCGCCGCCATCTTGGACACAGTCGCTCCGGATTAGACAGTGTAGGGACAGCGCTGCTGATTTAGCGAGAGATATAAACTGCGAAATAGTTAGTATAGGGTCTGTAAAGGCTGCCAGAACAAACAAACAGTCCTTTTCAGGACTAATATCCATCCCAGATACCCGGCAGGCAGGCTGTATAGGAGACACAGTGGTTATACCAGCAAACGCTGCATTACAGTCCTGTGTGCTCCTGTTGCTGAAATTGCTGGACTTAGCACCAGGTGTCGGGGGCCAGGAAAAATCCTTTTTTTTTCATATAAATCCTCCTTTTTTTTTCCTCCTTCACACTGTACAAATACCCGTCTTATTAACCTTTTGGTGTGTCCCCCCCCCCAAAAAAAAAGCGTGTCTCTGATTTTTCAGACACAAATAAAACTGTTGAAAATAGTCTGGTGTAGGCTAGAGAAACAGAAGTGTTGTTTTGCACTTCCACGGTTCAAACCTCTGTATTATCCATTTTGGGCCATTTGTATCTAAAAAAAAAACAGTTTGAGTGTGTCGCTCACTGTTCAGCCGCAAATCTATATATTTAAAAAAGTCTGGTATACCCCAGTAAGCAATAACTGTGGTTTTGCCATCCCAAGGTAAAAAATCTCTATTATTCAGGTTTTGGTATATTTTCTGTAAAGAAAAACAGTAGTGTCTCCTGACTGTTGTGACACAAAAATAAATCTGTTGAAAATAGTCTTGTGCAGGCCAGACATCCCAGTGTGGTTTTGCAGTTCCATGGGTCAAATCGCTGTACTATCCAGTTTTGGGCCTTTGGTATCTAAAAAAAAGCAGTTTGAGTGTGTCGCTCACTGTTCAGCCGCAAATATCTCTATTTAAAAAAGTGTGGTATACCCCAGTAAACAATAACTGTGGTTTTGCCATCCCACGTTAAAAATCTCTATTATTCAGCTTTTGGTAGTTTTTTCCGTAAAGAAAAACAGTAGTGTCTCCTGACTGTTGTGACATAAAAATATATCTGTTGAAAATAGTCTTGTGTAGGCCCGACATCCCAGTGTGGTTTCGCAGTTCCACGGGTCAAATCGCTGTGCTATTCAGTTTTGGGCCTTTGGTATCTAAAAAAAAAGCAGTTTGAGTGTGTCGCTCACTGTTCAGCCGCAAATATCTCTATTTAAAAAAGTGTGGTATACCCCAGTAAACAATAACTGTGGTTTTGCCATCCCACGGTAAAAAATCTCTATTATTCAGGTTTTGGTATATTTTCCGTAAAGAAAAACAGTAGTGTCTCCTGACTGTTGTGACACAAAAATATATCTGTTAAAAATAGTCTTGTGTAGGCCCGACATCCCAGTGTGGTTTCGCAATTCCACGGGTCAAATCGCTGTACTATCCAGTTTTGGGCCTTTGGTATCTAAAAAAAAAGCAGTTTGAGTGTGTCGCTCACTGTTCAGCCGCAAATATCTCTATTTAAAAATGTGTGGTATACCCCAGTAAACAATAACTGTGCTTTTGCCATCCCACGGTAAAAATCTCTATTATTCAGCTTTTGGTAGTTTTTTCCGTAAAGAAAATCAGTAGTGTCTCCTGACTGTTGTGACACAAAAATATATCTGTTGAAAATAGTCTTGTGTAGGCCCGACATCCCAATGTTGTTTCGCAGTTCCACGGGTCAAATCGCTGTACTATCCAGTTTTGGGCCTTTGGTATCTAAAAAAAAAGCAGTTTGAGTGTGTCGCTCACTGTTCAGCCGCAAATATCTCTATTTAAAAAAGTGTGGTATACCCCAGTAAACAATAACTGTGGTTTTGCCATCCCACGGTAAAAAATCTCTATTATTCAGGTTTTGGTATATTTTCCGTAAAGAAAAACAGTAGTGTCTCCTGACTGTTGTGACACAAAAAGATATCTGTTGAAAATAGTCTTGTGTAGGCCCGACATCACAGTATGGTTTCGCAGTTCCACGGGTCAAATCGCTGTACTATCCAGTTTTGGGCCTTTGGTATCTAAAAAAAAGCAGTTTGAGTGTGTCGCTCACTGTTCAGCCGCAAATATCTCTATTTAAAAAAGTGTGGTATACCCCAGTAAACAATAACTGTGGTTTTCCTCTTCCACGGTTCTAATCTACTCTTTATTACCCTTTTTCCATTGATAGTGCAAGTGTAAGCTATTTTACTTCATTTACAATGGGCAAGGCGCGTGGCAAGGGACGTGGAAATGGACGTTCTGGTGATGGTTCGTGCAGAGGACGGGGCCGTGGCCAAGGTGAAAATGTGCCACAACCAACAGCCACATCTTCTCGCTCCCACTTCTTGACCGAATTACTAGGGAAGCACAGAACAACACCAGTATTGAGAACTGATCAGTGTGAACAGGTTATTAATTGGATAGCAGATAATACTTCCAGTTACCTGGCCACCACCACCTCCGGTCTGTCTTCCACACGGTAAACTCTTAGTAGCCGTGAGTCTCGACCGCATACTCCTCCTCACCCTGATGCTCCTTCCTCCCACCATGCCGAGTGTCATCAGACAGCAAGTGATCCCACACTTGAACACTCTGAAGAGCTGTTCACTGGTCCATTTCCATATTTGGGCCCCTCGCCTGATACGCTTGAAGTGGTGGAAGAGGAGATCCCATGTTGCAATGCCAAAATATTTGAACAGCCACGGCCACAGGAAGTCGACGTTGGCAATCTGTCACAAGAGGTGGACGATGACGAGACACAATTGCCAGGAAGTGAGGAGGAGGATCGTGGTGCGCAAGTGGAAGAGGAGGAGGTGGTGGATGATCTAGTAACTGACCCAAGGTGGAAGGAGGACATGCAGAGTGAGGCCAGCAGCACACAGGGGGAGGGAGGCAGAGTACCCCAACAGGCAGGAATAAGCAGTGTGGTGGCCGCAGACAGAAGGCAGGCAACCGTTCCCCCGTAACACCAACACGAGGGACATTGCCAGTACAAGCGGTAGGTCTTCCAGAGTCTGGAATTTTTTTAAAGACTCTGTTGATAACCCCAAAAAGGCCATATGTTCCACCTGCCATGCCAGCATCAGCAGGGGTGACAAAACTACCAGCCTGACGACCACCAGCATGATCAGGCACATGGCAGCAAAGCACCCGACTTTGTGGGGCGAAACCCAGGGTCCACGACCAGTGTCAGCGGGTGTCACCACTGCTTCTTCCACTGTTGTGCGTGCAATAAAACCCCCTGTTATGTGTGCAAGGCAATCCCCAGTCCATACTGCATGTAAAGATGCCCCCTTCTCTCAGTCTTCACTTGTTATGGCAGTTTCTCAAGAAACAGCATCAACGTCCACGTCCACGTCCCACCGCAGCGTTCAATTGTCCATATCCCAGACCTTTGAACGAAACGGAAATTCGCAGCTAACGCCCCACAGGCCACAGTCCTAAATTCGCACATTTCACGACTGCTTGCGTTGGAAATGCTGCCTTTTAGGCTGGTGGAGACGGAATCCTTCCGCAATCTTATGGCGGTGGCCGTCCCTCGGTACTCGGTCCCCAGCCGACACTATTTTGCCCGGTGTGCCATCCCCGCACTACACAAGCACGTGTCCCAAAGCATCTGCCGTGCCCTCAACAACGCAGTTACTGGGAGAGTCCACCTGACAACGGACACGTGGACAAGTGCTTGTGGCCAGGGACTGTACATCTCTCTGACGGCACACTGGGTAAACATAGTGGAAGCCGGGACCCAGTCGGACCTTGGGACGGAACACATCCTCCCCACACCGAGGATTGCGGGCCCTATGTCAGTCAGAGTTGCCCCCACAGTGTACAGCTCCTGCGCATCCTCCTCCTCCTCCTCATGTTCAACCTCCATCTCAGATATCACCACATCAGTTACAAGCTGGAAGCATTGCAGTACTGCCTCCGCCAAGCGGCAACAGGCTGTGCTGAAACTCATAAGCTTAGGTGATAAACCTCACACTGCTTGTGAGTTGTGGACAGCTGTGAAAGAGCAGGCAGATCTGTGGCTGAGACCGCTGAACCTACATCCCGGCATAGTCGTGTGTGACAATGGCCGTAACCTGGTGGCGGCTCTGAGGCGAGGTGAGATCACACACGTACCATGCCTGGCTCATGTGCTTAACCTCGTGGTTCAGCGGTTTCTTAAATCGTACCCCGAGTTGCCAGATCTGCTCGTGAAAGTACGCCGCCTGTCAGCTCATTTTCGCAAGTCGGCTACAGCTTCGGCCGCCCTTGCTGTGTTGCAGCAGCGTTTGCAGCTTCCGGCACACCGACTGGTGTGTGATGTCCCCACACGTTGGAACTCTACCCTCCACATGTTGCAAAGGATTTGTGAGCAGAAGAGAGCAGTTGTGGAGTACCAGCTGCAACAAGGCCGTCGATATTCAGGTCAGACTCCACACATAAGACCTCAGGAGTGGACCTGGATGTCTGACATATGTACCATCCTGACAAACTTTGAGGAGGCCACCAAGATGGTGAGTGGCGATGACGCCATCATTAGTGTCAGCATCCCACTTGTCTGTCTTTTGCAACGCTCTCTGCAGAGAATTAAAGAGGAGGCATTGCAGCCAGAGTATGATGAGATGGATCAAGAAGCCGTAGCGGGCGATTACACACAGCCCAGCCTCATCTCATCCCAACGTGCATTGGGGGACAATGAGGGAGAGGTGGAGGAGGAGGAGGAGGAGGAAGAACAGGAGCTGCTATCATGCGTTGTAGACGGTAGTACCTGTACAAGTGTCATACCGTCGGTTCAGCGTGGGTGGCCTGAGGACAGGGGGGAGGAGGAAGAGGAGGAGGAGGAGGAGGAGAGCATGGTCAGTCGTCATCTTGGTGAGGACGCGGAAATCTTGCCCGTTACCAGTCTGGCACGCATGGCTGACTTTATGTTACGCTGCCTTAAACATGACCCTCGCGTTGTCAAAATGTTGGATGACAGTCATTACTGGTTGGTGACACTTGTAGACCCCCGCTACAAGGAGAACTATCACTCTCTTATTCCTGAGGTGGAGAGGTCTACAAAAATGGGGCAATACCAGAAGGCCCTTGCTGCAGAACTCTTAAAAAAATTCCCATCTGAACACGCTAGCGGCAGAGGTCACAGTTTGTTGCCCAACCAAGGCGTACAGGCGAGAGAGATGCAACTCCAATCCAGCAGAGGCAGGGGAACACAGTCAACGTTCTGGGACAGTTTTCTGACACCCGCCCAGCTTACAGGCCCTGAGGCGTGGGGTACTCTCACAAGGAGTGGAAAGTTTCAAAAGATGGTGAGGGAGTACCTTGCCGATCGTACCAGCGTCCTCCGTGATTCCTCTGTGCCTTTTAATTATTGGGTATCCAAGCTGGACACTTGGAATGAACTCGCTCTGTAAGTCTTGGAGGTCCTGGCCTGCCCTGCCGCTAGCTTGTTATCTGAGCATGTTTTTAGGTCCGCTGGGGGAATTATAACTGATAAGCGTATTCGCCTGTCAACTGACAATGCTGACAAGCTGATGTAGCACCCTGAGGACTCGGCTGCTACAGGGGTATTACACCTCAAGCCAGAGGTGTGGTATTCCACTCCCGGGTAAGGATGGAGTGTGGGACTGAGCTCAGTAGGCTGCATACACTACATACATCCCATTTCCGGGGGACAGATCGACGGTACTCCCACCAATATATGTGCAGGTACGACAGTGTCTGTCCCTGGCTGGAGTGGGAGGGGGGTGGAACATCCAAGTAGTGTAGGGGCAGATAGGGGGAGCAGTCTGGGTAAAGCTAGGAGCTCATTGGGTGCTGGTCACCTGAGCTCACACATAGAGGGAGTATATAAGGTGGGCACCATCTTAGGACAGGGTCTTTTGTAGAGTGAGTCAGCCTTTGTAGAGTCAGAGGAGCAGAGCAGAGAACCTCATCCAGAAGGGCTGACAGGGAGTTGTGGTTCCGGCTGGGCCCAGCTCCAAGGAGAAGTCTGAGAGAGAGAGAGAGGAGTCAGAAGGACCCAGAGAGAAGAAGAAGGAACCCCAAGACCCCAGAATACAAACAGCAGGGTGAAGGGTTGGCACCCAGGGTACCGGATCCCAAGCTGGCAGAGAGAAAAGCACACCTTAGCCAGAGACCGGAGGTTGTGGGCAGGATCTGCCACGACCCTCACTAAATCCACTAGGAAGGCATACCAAGTATAGGGTCAGGGAACCCAGAAGAGGTGTACCCACCAAGAGACCCGAGGGAGCCGGACATAAGTGGATCCCTGGTGAGAACGGCCAGAAGAGAGGGAAAGTCAGACAGGAGCTCAGGACCACGCTTCAGAATTGCTTGGGGGTTGGCCGAGTCCAGGACCTGGTGGACGCAGCACGGCTCGGGTGGTCGCTTCAGGCCAGAGTGACCATAAGAACACCCGTAAGTAAAAACCCCTGAACTGCACAGCCCGACTCTGAGTCTTCTTGCTTAGCTCTCCTGCACCTTCACAACCACCATCCTCTACATCTGACCCCCTGAGGCTATACCCCTCCCGTTGGGGGTTATACTACCACAGCTGCACACATACCAAAAGCCTCAGCGGACCCTTCTGCAGCGGCGGCCTTTTGACCGCAAATCAACGGGTGGCGTAGTCGACACTAAGAACATCAATAACATCTATCAAGACTGCCACACACTGAGTTTGACACCCTGGGCACGGACCGGGTCGCCGCCACTCGGAGACTACAACCCCCATCTGATCCGGTTCCGGGTATCCCCAGACAGCACTGGCCCAGGGGGCGCGTCACTGACCCTTATCAAAATGAACAAGGGCTGGATTGGGCCAGACTTCTCTTCACCACCAAATGACAGCAGAGTAACATAAAGTCAAATCCACTGAGTTATTTCGGGAGGTGTATTCACATGCACCGCTTCACACCCACACATGGGTATACGCTTCCTCGTTTCGGCTGTTTAATCTTCTTCTCCTTATCCTCTGCCTTCACCACCACTATACCACCAGGGTGCCAGCATTGCAAGTTCCTCCGTCCTAATTTTTGGCAGTTTTGCTGGGAAAGCATAAGCAAATACCATGGGACACCCACTCCCCAATAATGGGACTTATGTTTGTAATATGCTGTACTGCATGGCTCTTGCAAGGGGCATTGCAAGTTGCTCCATCCTAATTTTTGGCAGCTTTTGCTGGGAAAGCATAAGCAAATACTATGGGAGACCCACTCCCCAATAATGGGACTTATGTTTGTAATATGCTGTACTGCATGGCTCTTGTAAGGGGCATTGCAAGTTGCTCCGTCCTAATTTTTGGCAGCTTTTGCTTGCAAGGCATAAGCAAATACTATGGGACACCCACTCCCCAATAATGGGACTTATGTTTGTAATATGCTGTACTGCATGTGACGCGCCCCCTGGTCCGTGTGTACACGTGTGTGGGATACCTGGTGCCAGGTCTCTGGGGTCTGTAGTGTACGTGGCGGTGACCCGGTCCCGTGGCTCAGGCTGGTCAAACCAGTGGCAGTCTTTCTTAGGTTTTGAGGTTAATTGTCCGACTGCGCCACCCGTGGATTGCGGTCAGGGAGTACCACCGCTGCGAGGCAGACCGCTGAGGCTGGTGTTGTGTGCGCAGCATAGAATGGGATAACTCCCCTCGGGAGGAGTATAGCCTCAGGGCAGTGAGTGTGGATGATGGGGGTGATGGTGCACGAGCGCAGCAGGAACGACTCAGAGTCTTTGCAGTGCAGTTCAGGGTCTTTACTGATGATTATAAGGTAGACCCTCCCGGGAGTACTGGCTAGCATAAGAGGCCTGGTCAGTCTGTGAGCAAGCAGGAGTTCCCCTGGCCAGGTGGAGTTGTAGGCCTCCCCGTCTGTCTGCACTCTTCCTGGCTACCTTGCTGTAAGCGGGTAGAAGTAGCCCACGTCCCTGAGTGTACCGTGTAGTGCTCACCCGTATGGCTGGTGACTTGGGGCCTTCTGTTAGCCTCCGCTCCACGACGGCGGTGCTGGTCCCTTGCTTGTGACTGAGCCTCCGGGCTTCTATGGCCAGAGGACCTGAAATCCCCTGCCGGCTGGTTTCTGCTGCTGGATATATAAGTCCTCACAGCTTCGGACTCCTGTGTCCGGTTCCTATTGTCTTCTGCCAGGGCGAGCTCTGCTCAGCTTCCAGCCCCTCGTCTTTAGCTCCTAGCTCCTACAGAGCTCCTTGCTGTTACTTTCCCTTGCTCTCACTCTGACTCTGACTGTTCTCTGACTCACTCAACCCCGCCCCAGATCCAGTTTATAAGGGCAGAATTCTCCCCTCCCAGGACTGGGGCAGGAGGATGTTGCATGTTTAAGGGATCCTGACCAGGAAACCTCCCACTTGCTCTCCGACGTAATATCTCTATTACTGTGGTGACCAGACCCCTGGGGTGCCACACATGGCTCTTGTAAGGGGCATTGCAGTTCCTCATAATTTTTGGAAAGCCTTCCATTCACTGCTTAGGCCAACAGTGCACAGGAGACCCATTTGCTATGAATGGAAAATAAAGTTTAGTTAACGCCCTCTGACCTCCATGTCATTTCCAAGGGGCATTGGAGTGCCTCGAAATTTTTGGTAGGCATTGCACTCACTTTATGCCCTATAACTGTGTAGCCGAACCGCTCCTTTTGTTGCAGAAACATATCCTACAAGACATATCTGGTTGACTGGCCTGATATTGATGTGAATGGTCCCTGTTCCTCCTGCTCTTTCTCCTTTGCCACTACCTCATCCATCACCTGAAGCTTTGTTTTAACGGGAGTCATAGAACTTGGATAGTAGCAGGAAAACATCCAGCAATCCTCGGAGGAGGTAGGATATGCGCCAACACGCTGACCACCTAATGCCTAGCCGCTACTACATACAAGCGTTTGCATTCCAAGAAAACAAAGCAGATGCTAACTAGTGTTGAGCCACCCCCGTACTGTTCGAGTTCGGTTCGGTTCGTCGAACACCCGTGTGTTCGCCGAACTGTTCGTCGAACTGTTCGTCGAACACCTTCGAACACCGTTAAAACCAATGGCAGGCAAACAAAAACACATAGAAACACATAGAAAACACCTTCAAAGGTGTCCAAAAGCTGACAAACTGCTCAGAAGACATAACTAACACATGGAAAAGTGACAAGTACATATAGTCATGCGAAAATAAAAGAGGTGGAGGAGTAAAAGGAGGGGGAGACACAGATATAGGCATGTCATGCCCTTCTAAAATCCAAAAAGTGAGAAGCCGACACGGCCAGTCCGCTCCTGCCCGTGCCACCTCCGTGTCGCCGGGTTTGTGCCAGAGCTGCGGTGAACCCTGACGGCCAGCCCCCCTCTCCCAATACTGGTGCCTGTCCGCTGGTGGGTCGAGCGAGCCCCCCTGTGGTGGAGGCAGCTCTAAGCTTTTTAATTTAAATTGTCTCTCTAATTTGAATGAATACACTTTAAATCCATTTACAAGGATCTATTGGAGGGCAAGTCTCATGCCAGCAGCCGCGGTAATTCCAGCTCCAGTAGCGTCCACTAAAGCTGCTGCAGTTAAAAAGCTTTTATAAGGATCGAGCTCAGCTGTCCACCGCAAGGCATCCTACTGCCAGTCCCAGCCCCTATGCCTTGGGGTGCCTCCTGATGCTCTTCACTAAGTATCCCATGGTCCCGAAGCATTTCCTTTGAAAAAATTAAGTGTCTAAACTACAGGTGGTGTAGCTTGCTTAACAGCCGGGATAATCCGCTGACTAGCAGACACTGCTACTAGGCACAAAGTATTTCCTGGGCTAGATGCAGTTAAAAATTTGTAATTAGATACTCTCGTTGGATGCTGAGAAAGCATTCCATAGAGTCTCCTGGCACGCCATATATGATTCTCTTAAAGAGCTTGGGGTAGGGGTCTAGGGGACCCTTTTATAGCCAAAATTACGGCCCTGTATCGCAATACGTCACCTAGGCTGAAGATAAATGGAACTGTAGCACCCTGAGGGCTCGGTTGCTACAGACGTATTGCACCTCACCCAGAGGTGTGATATCTCACTCTCAGGTAAGGATGGAGTGTGGATCAGGACCCGACACCTGCATGCATTACACCATATTGCCGTGGGGCAGGGCGACCAATATGCCCCTGAGATGGGCACGACAGTCCCTGTCCCTGGCTGGAGTGGGGGGAGGGAACACTGAGGAAGGGGAACCCTGTAGTGCAGGAGCAGGGAGGAAGCAGTTCCTGGGTGCATTGAGAAGGGAGTATAAAAGGTGGGCACCATCTTAGTTCAGTGCAGAGAAGTCTGAGCAGAAGTGGCAGGGAGCAGGGGCTCTGCATGAGCTCTGCTCCGGAGGCGGGCCTAGTAACAGAGGCCCAGGCCTGCAAGAGGGAGAAGGAAGGAAGAGGAGCGGAGAAGGCTCCAGGAACGAGGAATGAAGGGATCCCAGGGGTGCGGACGGGCGAGTCGCCACCGCACGCCCGAATCCACCTGCGTGGAGGGGTCAGGCCAAAGGGGGAGACCGGTCCCCGAACTAGTGGAGGCAGGAAACGACCCTCAGCTAGAAACCGGAGGCTCTGACATTTTATGTGGCGCAGCCCCTTGCTCCACCCGCTAGGAAGGCACCACATAGGGTCAGGGAAACTGGCGCCAAGTTTACCAAGAGGAGGCCCGAGGCAGCCGGACAGAAGTGTTGGTAAGAAAGGCCAGACAAAGGACACACAAAGGGGGTCCTGTGAAGTGCTCCAAAGTTATCTGGGAGTTGTCTGAGCCCCTCACCTGGTGAGCACAGTACGACGTGGGCAGCCGTTACCTGCAGACGTGGTCTGGATAATAAGAACTGTGAGTAAAGGCCCTGAACTGCATCACTGACTCCGTGTCGTTACTGCTGCTGCCCTGCACCATCACCCCCATCCTCCGCATACACTGCCCTGAGACTATACTCCTCCCGTGGGGAGTTATGCTACGCTCTGCTGCACCCACAACACCAGCCTTAGCGGTCTGCCCTGTAGCGGCGGTTCACTCTGACCGCAATCCACGGGTGGCGTAGTCGGACATTTAAACATCAAAACCACATAAATAGTTCCGCCACTGGTTTGACCGCCCTGAGCCACGGAACTGGATCGCCGCCACGAAGACTACAACCACCAGCATCCACCAAAAAGGGTCCGGCTCCGGGTGTCCCAAGGCCCAGGGGGTGCGTCAGAACATTTTCATCACCTTTCACAATCACCAATGGGACAAGGCAGGGATGTCCTCTGTCCCCTCTCTTATACATCCTAGTGACGGAGCACCTGCTCTCATCAATTCGCCATAACCCTAATATTAGGTGGATTGAGGTGGGAGGCACCGAGTACAAGTGCTCTCTATTTGCTGATGATGTCCTAGTATATATCACTCAATCACATATATCCATCCCTGCTGCTATGGCTGAAATAGATCACTTTGTTACATGGTAAAATTTTAAAATCAATGCAGCGAAGTCTGAGGCCCTCGATGTCTCCCTCCCTAAATCCATATAGGATTCCATCCAGTCCAACTTTCCCTTTGCCTGGCCCTCACAGGGTATCAAATACTTAGGAATTCCTATTCATAGAGACCTCTCCCATCTATGTTATCTTAATTTTGGGCCCTTTATTGAACAATTCCATACAGACCACGGTTGGCAAGTTAGAACTGTAAGATTCACTACGTGAACCACTGGTGTTTTGTGGAAAAGCACATGTACACCGCGTTCCAAATTATTATGCAAAAAGTGTTTAGGAGTGATAAGGGAAGAATTTGTTTGTTTGTCAGTTAAACTCATTGATGGTGATGTGTGTCAGGGCTCTTTATATCACTGTAAGCAATTGCAGACACCTGTGCTAATTAGTTTGGCAGGTGTGTCCAATGAAAGGCAAGACTACTTAAGAAGGCTCTCTCACATTATTAAGCAGCCTACATTTTCTGCCAAAATGGGAAAGAAAAAGGATGTGTCGGCTGCTGAGAAGCAACAAATTGTGGAGTGTTTAGGTCAAGGCATGACTACAATCAACATTGTGCGATGATCAGGATGAAGTGTCTTGGCAATCAAGAAGTATGTAGCTGATTCACAGTACACACGTGTGCGTGCTGATAAGGGCAAATTGAGGACTCTTTCCTACAGGCAATTACGTCAGGTTGAAAGAGCAGCGGCAAAAAAGCCTTGTCATAGCAGCAGACAAGTTTTTGAAGCTGCTTGTGCCTCCAACGTCCCCCGAACAACAAGATGCAGGGTCCTTCAGAGGTTTGCAGCTGTGCATACGCCATCCTGTCGACCTCCTCTATCCACTTCACACAAGCAGAAACGGCTCCAGTGGGCCAAACATTACATGAAGACTGATTTCAAAACTGTTTTGTTCACGGATGAGTGCCGTGCAGCGCTCGATGGTCCAGATGAATGGAGTGGAGGATGGCTGGTTGATGGACACCCCACGCAAACACGGCTACAGCGCCAACAAGGAGGAGGTGGAGTAATGTTTTGGGCTGGAATCATGGGGAGAGAGATTGTCGGCCCCTTTAGGATCCCTGAAGGCGCTAAAGATGAACTCCATAATGTATGTGGATTTTCTCAAACAGCACTTCCTGCCATGGTTCAAGAAGAAGAACCGTGTATTTCACAGCAAGATCATTTTTCTGCATGATAATGCACCATCTCATGCTGCACATAAAACATCTGCATCTCTGGCTGATATGGGCATAAAAGGGGACAAACTTATGGTGTGACCCCCATGCTCCCCTGACCTCTACCCCATTCAGAACCTTTGGAGCATCATTAAAAGGAGTGTCTATGATGGCGGGAGGCAGTTCACATCTAAGCAACAGCTCTGGGAGGGTATTCTGTCCTCATGCAAAACAATTGAAGCAGAAACCATCCAAAACCTGACAAATTCAATGGACGAGAGAGTTCAGAAGCTCCTTTCGAACAAGGGGTCCTATGTGAAAATGTAACATCACCTAGAATAAAGTTTTGAGTTGAAAACTGTTTGATTTCAGTTTCTAACAACCTGCTAATGCTTATAATTTCAAAAATGACCATTTTTTTGGTCTTTATTAAAATGAAAAGGTTGATCGAAAAGTTTGGGGGATCTAAGAGTGTGGCAACCCAGTAGTCATGATTACTTCGAATTCTGACAATATGAGGGTCATGCTGCAGGTAGTGCAGCAAGAAGGCACTTATGTGTCTTGCGCATCTCGGAGCCCCAAAATTATTTTCCGGGCTAGATGCAGCTAAAAATTATTTTTAATTTTAAATCTGGTGAAGCTTATTATAGATGGCCTAATAGGATCAGTGCTGCACACTGCTACAAAGCCCAAATTATTTTCCAGTCAAGATACAGATAAACATGATTAGTAATTTGAAAGCTTAAAACGGTTGGTAGGGTGATTTTAACCAATCATCAAGCTTTTACTCTCCCCAGGATGACACAGGGGTAGAAAAGTCGTTTCGGATCCATGATTTGTTCATCTTTATGAACGTGAGTCTGTCTACATTATCAGTGGAGAGCCGCGTGCGCTTATCTGTCAGCACACCACCAGCAGTGCTGAACACACGTTCAGACAGAACGCTGGCTGCGGGGCATGACAAGATCTCCAAGGCGTAAGTGGCTAGCTCCGGCCATTTATCCAGATTGGAAGCCCAAAAAGAGCAAGGGTCCAGTGACACAGTCGTGGCTTCAATGTTTACTTGGAGATACTCCTGTACCATCGTCTCTAGGCGTTGACTATGTGTCAGACTTCTTGTCTCCTGTGGCCTTGCAAAGGATGGGCTAAAAAAGTGGTGAAATGATTCCGCAAAATTGATGTTACCAGCAGATACTGTGGTTCTGTTACGGTTTGAGTGCTGAACACTTGACGGTCCCACGGTTGGCAAGTTGGAACTGTGAGATTCACTATGTGCACCACTGGTATTTTGTGGAAAAGCACATGTAAGATTCTGCAACAGTCTCTGCTGATACTCCTGCATGCGTGCATCCCTTTCTATGGCAGGAATAATTTCTGCAAATTTACTTTTGTACCGGGGATCTAACAGTGTGGCAACCCAGTAGTCAGGATTATTTCTAATTCTCACAATTCGAGGGTCATGTTGCAGGTAGTGCAGCAAGAAGGCACTCATGTGTGTTGCGCATCCAGGAGCACCAAGTCCCTGTTGTGTTGGTGGCGAGGTAACAATCATGCTTCCTTCCTCTGTCCTCTCCCCCCAACCTCGCACAACAGAAATGTGATCAAGGTCTCCCTCATCTGATGAGTCTTCCATCAGTTCGTCCTCCACTTCTTCCTGGGCTCCTGCACCTTCCTCACTAGTTTGGCTGCTACCATGCGCCCTGGTAAAATCATCTCCCCCACCCTCACATGCCTGCCGCCTTGGTGCTGCCGACCGTCTGGACCTTGCAGATGTTAGCCCTTCCGCATACAACTCCTCCTCCTCTACTTCCTCCACCTCCTCTTGTGCCACCACCTGACTCCGAATTCTGTTTAACATGTGCTCCAGCATGTAAATCACCGGAATAGTCATGCTGATAATGGCATCGTCAGCACTAAAGATCTTCGTCGCCATTTCAAAACTGTGCAGAAGGGTGCATAGGTCCCTGATCTGAGACCACTCCTCCAGCGTGATTTGCCCCACCTCTGAATCTCGTTGGCCCAGGCTATACGTCAGAACATATTGCACCAGGGCTTGTCGGTGCTGCCACAGTCGCTGCAACATGTGCAGAGTTGAATTCCACCGGGTAGGCACATCGCATTTTAGCCGGTGAAGTGGCAGGCCCAACGACTTCTGTAGAGATGTAAGTCGCTGAGCTGCGGGATGCGAACGGCGGAAGTGAGCACACAGCGATCGTGCCCTCTGCAGAAGGCCATCTAGTCTGGGATAGTGGGCTAAAAATTGCTGGACAACCAGGTTCAACACGTGAGCCATACAAGGCACGTGTGTGACATTGCCCCGGCGAAGGGCCGCACCCAGGTTTGCAGCATTGTCGCACACGGCCTTCCCTGGTTTCAGGTCCAGTGAAGACAACCATTCATGAAATTGGTTCTCCAGAGCTGACCACAACTCCTCAGCTGTGTGACTCACATTTCCCAGACATTTCAATGTAAAAACCACCTGATGACGTTGAGCCCTACTGCCAGCATAGTAAGGAGGTGTGCAGGATCCCTTCTGCGCAGTTAGAAAGCTTGTGGCATGACCAGACAGGCTTTGGGTGCAGGTGGAAGACCGAGAGGAGGTTGAGGAGGCAGAAGCAGTGGAGGAACTTTGACATAAAGAGGATTGACGCACAACTCGTGGGGACGGCAAGACTTGGACAGCAGCCCCTTGTCCTGCTGTCACCATAGTTACCCAGTGCCCAGTCAGCGACATGTAACGCCCCTGTCCATGCCTACTCGTCCAAGTGTCTGTGGTGAAATGCACCCTGTCACACACAGAGTTTCTCAAAGAAGCGGTGATGTTGTGTGCGACATGCTGGTGGAGCGCAGGCACACCTTTCTTTGAGAAGTAGTGCCGACTGGGCATCTGGTACTGGGGCACTGCGACGGACATAAGGTCTCGAAAATCCTCTGTGTCCACCAGGCGGAAAGGCAGCATTTCTGTAGCCAAGAGCTTGCAGATGGTGAAATTCAACCTCTTAGCTTTCTCATGGCTAGGAGGAAATGGTCTTTTACTTGTCCACATCTGAGGGACCGAGGGCTGGCTATTGTGCTTAGACGGGGTTGATAAGGGTGTCCCCGGCAAACTGCCGGTCTGTGAGCAAGATGCAGGCGGACATGTTAGGTTGTCTTGATCCAAAGGTGGTGCTATCGATGTCGGACAGCGCTCAAGACCAGCTGGTGTTACCACCTCCAAAGAAAATGATGACCTGCCAATCACGCTGGCTGTTGCGGGTAAAGAGGTGGCAGGTCTGCGCCTCAAAACAGGTGTGACTGCTGTCCCCCCAGTCACAGAGGATGAAGAGGCCGCGGATGCACAAGATATGGCAGACGGTGATTGGCCCGGCCAGCTAGGCCGCATTGTAGCACACTGAGCTTCCCACTGCAACTTATGCTTCATGTCCATGTGCCGGTTCATGCATGAAGTACTCAAACTATGTATTTTTTGGCCTCTACTTAGCTTTTGCTGACAAATGTTACAGATAACACGAGTTGGGTCATCTTTATCGATCTGAAAAAATGCCCAGGCTATGCAAGGCTTAGCACCCATGCGACCTGAAGAGCCACCACGACTTGTGGTGAGAGGCAGAGTTGTGTTTGAGGATGCAGTTGTTGACGTGCTTCCAGTACTACGTCTCTGTCCAGGAAGGCGCAACCTGACCTCGTCGTCACTAGCATCTTCCTCCACCTCCTCTGCTGACCTCATCTCTTGGCTGACTGTGGGTTGACAGTAAGTGGGATCTCCGACCTCATCATCATCACCCTCTGCGTTATCACACCTGTCGTCCTCAGAGCCAACCTGTTCCTGCCCTGACAAAAAACTAAAGTTGTCGCTCCAATCACGTATTTGAGTCTTATCATCGCCTTCCTCATTGTCTCCACCAACAGGAGTTACAGTTTGGGAATGAGGGTCTACATTATGGTCAGAACCTTCTGCGTCTGGTCCTGGATCCGACTCATAAAGATTCTGGGCATCAGTGCAGATCATTTCCTCGTCTGGATTCACAGAAGCGCTGGAGTCGACCTCTGATTCCCAGGCTATAGTATGAGTAAACAGCTCTGCAGACTCAGCCATCTGTTCTACCTCATACTCAGACGGGCAGCTGGAGATTTGGGAGCTGTGAGGAAGCAAGTGCGATTTGGGTGACACCTTTGAGGACTGGAGTATTTGTGATGTTGAAGTTGATGTGGAGGAGAGCCCACTTAAAGGAGCACTTGATATCCGTTGAAGCACCTGCTGTTTTTGTGCCTCATCTGGAATTTGTAGCGATTGGCGTGGCCGTAAGAAAGGGATCTTATCACATTGTCCGCTAAAAGAAGTAGACATTTTAGTTTGGCTGGAAGATGGTCTTTCTTCTGCACCTACCCCACGGACACAACCTTTTTTCCCCTTCCCAACACGCCTATTCCCCTTTCCACCAGCAGCAGGCCTTTTTCCACTCATTTTGGTGGTTAACTAATTCACAACTCTGGAGTTGTTTGCACAAAAAAACAATGGATGGTAACCGAGCAGAGCTGAGTGGCCAAACTGTGGTATTAGGCCAAAACTATTGGCTGGGTTAGATGCAGAAAAAAATTATTTTTAATTTGCAACCTGATGGAGGTCAGTATAGATGGACTAATAGACCAAGTCCCACACACCGCTAGAAGCCCAAATATTTTTTCAGAGCTAGATGCAGAAAATTTTTTTATTCAATTTGCAACCTGATGGAGGTCAGTATAGATGGACTAATAGACCAAGTCCCACACACTGCTAGAAGCCCAAATATTTTTTCAGAGCTAGATGCAGAAAAAAATTATTTTTAATTTGCAACCTGATGGAGGTCAGTATAGATGGACTAATAGACCAAGTCCCACACACCGCTAGAAGCCCAAATATTTTTTCAGAGCTAGATGCAGAAATTTTTTTTATTCAATTTGCAACCTGATGGAGGTCAGTATAGATGGACTAATAGACCAAGTCCCACACACTGCTAGAAGCCCAAATATTTTTTCAGAGCTAGATGCAGAAAAAAATTATTTTTAATTTGCAACCTGATGGAGGTCAGTATAGATGGACTAATAGACCAAGTCCCACACACTGCTAGAAGCCCAAATATTTTTTCAGAGCTAGATGCAGAAAAAAATTATTTTTAATTTGCAACCTGATGGAGGTCAGTATAGATGGACTAATAGACCAAGTCCCACACACCGCTAGAAGCCCAAATATTTTTTCAGAGCTAGATGCAGAAAAAAATTATATTCAATTTGCAACCTGCTGGAGGTCAGTATAGAAGGACTAATAGAACAAGTCCCACACACTGCTAGAAGCCCAAATATTTTTTCAGAGCTAGATGCAGAAAAAAATTATTTTTACTTTGCAACCTGATGGAGGTCAGTATAGATGGACTAATAGACCAAGTCCCACACACCGCTAGAAGCCCAAATATTTTTTCAGAGCTAGATGCAGAAAAAAATTATATTCAGTTTGCAACCTGATGGAGGTCAGTATAGATGGACTAATAGAATGATGCTATGCCCAAAAGATTTTACTTCACTAGGTGCAGTAAAAAAATTGGTATTCTATACACAGGTGGTATATCTTGCAACACAGATAGGCTACTCCACTGACTAACACACTCTGCAATAGGCCAAAAAGGATTAGCTTTGCTAGATTCAGCCAAATGCTGTGAAAAAAACTTGCACAGCACTGGCACAGACCTGCCTGGCAAAAACTGATAGGAACTGATGTAACCTAGTCCTGAAAAGGACTCCAATTACAATTAGTCTTTACTCCCACAATCTATCTATTTAAGAGCACAGACCTGCTTGATAAAAGTCGTAGGAAATGCTGTAACCTAGTCCTTAAAAGGACTGCAATCACAACTATTCCCTACTCCCAAGCTATCTGTATATTTGTGCGAAAATTGGCTTGAAATTAACAAGGTATAGCGCACACAGCAACAGCGGTGCCGTCTAACACGCAGCTGCAGCAGTGAGAAAATGGTGGCGACGGGGAAAATGGCTTGGTCTTATAGGGCAAGGACATGTGACATACACTGCCAATCACACATGCCCTTGCTTGTGTGAAAAAAAGCACTTCGCTCCGTGTGTGCGCTGCTGATAGGCTGACAGATTGCACCTCCCCACTGCAAATGCGGGAAAGAGAAAAAAAAATGGAGATCTTCATTGTTCCTGCAGAGATCCATCCCCTGCCCCTCCCTCCGCCCCGCTGTACACTCAAACTGCGTATTAACATTAATTTTCATCATTACTGAGAAAAAATCCAGTTATGATTTTGGTGCACGAACAGTTATCGAACATAACCTCGAACAGCCGAATTTTTCTCAAATTGTTCGTGTTCGCCGACCGGCTCGAACACCGCCCAAAACAGCTCGAATTTGAGATTGGCGAACAGTTCGAGTAGAACAACGCTCATCTCTAATGCTAACTTCTATCATCATCATCATGCTCCTCACCTAGGCACTCTCAACTCCCCTGATGGAGAAGCCAGGGCCCACCGGAGGAGTCTGGTTCTCTGGTGGGCTCGTCCAATGCTGCCCTAAAGCAGGCTAGGCTAAGAAAAGTGTGGGGGAAGGTGACAGGAGAAATCAGGGCAGCTGGGGACCGAGTATGGACACCTGGCCGCCACCTGGCGGTTGGGGACCGAGTGTGGACACCCGGCCGCCGGGCGGCTGGGGACAGAGTATGGATACCTCGCTGACGAAGCGGCCATGAGGTAGTGGCCAGCTTCGGCCTCCTCCAAACTAAAAGGCCCCATTTCAAGTGAAAGCTAGCAGTATGGTATTGCAGCCTGCGGGTGGGTGGGTGGTTGGCTGCATATTTTCGCTTGCATTGCAAGGAATGGGGGAGGTACAATTGAACACTGCCCTGGGACAAGGACTTGCACGGGGATAGTTGCAAGTCTGCATCTTCTGATGCGGCAAGGATCACTTCTGATGCGCACACTTTTAGACAGTGACCTGGGGGTCAGAGATGCTTCCAGGGGTCTTCCCCATGCTGATCCCTTGTCTTTTCAGCACTGTATGCATGTGTCACACAGCACATGGCCAGATAAGGTTGTAAAATGTTAAAATGACATTTCCCGGTGAACGCATTTGTCACGGTTGAAAGCAATACAAAAGTGCAAAAACGCATGAAAAATGCTACTTGTGAACATAGCCCAAGGTGTGGAGGAGTATTTTTGTTTTTGGTTATTTATTTTACCTTATACACAAGTTTTTACCCTGGAAAGTAAATTCCTTAACATATTTCACAGGAAAACCGTTTCAGTTTCGTTTTTGAACGTTTTATTGTGAGCCCGCAAAAGTGGCTTAATACCTCTGACCACGTTGTTGACAGCAGTGACCTGGGGGTCAGAAATGCTTCCAGGGGCGATCCCCATGCTGCCCCCATGTCTTTTGAGCACTGTCACTATCGTTTTGGGCACTTTTTAGGCTTTCTACAGACTGCCGGGGGTGCTGCCGCAAAAATGCTTGGGTCTCTCATAGACTAACATTGGGCTCGTTGCTCGGGTCGAGCACCCGAGTATCACAGTAAGCTCGGCCCGAGCTTCGAGCACCCGAGCATTTTAGTGATCGCTCAACACTATCAGTTGTCATCTTGGTGAGGACACGGAAGTCTTGCCCGTTACCAGTCTGGCACCCATGGCTGACTTTATGTTACGCTGCCTTAACCGTGACCCTCGCATTGTCAAAATGTTGGGTGACAGTCATTACTGGTTGATGACACTTTTAGACCCCCTCTACAAGGAGAACTTTCACTCTCTTATTCCTGAGTTGGAGAGGTCTACAAAAATGGGGCAGTACCAGAAGGCCCTTGCTGCAGAATTATTAAAAAAATTCCCATCTGAACACGGTAGCGGCAGAGGTCACAGTTCGCTGCCCAACTAAGGCATATAGGCGAGAGAGACGCAACTCCAATCCAGCAGAGGCAGGGGAACACTGTCAATGTTCTAGGACAGTTTTCTGAGACCTGCCCAGCTTACAGGCCCTGAGGCGCAGGGTACTCTCACAAGGAGTGGAAAGTTTCAAAAGATAGTGAGGGAGTACCAGCGTCCTCCGTGATTCCTCTGTGCCTTTTAATTATTGGGTATCCAAGCTGGACACTTGGAATGAACTCACTCTGTATGCCTTGGAGGTCCTGGCCTGCCCTGCCGCTAGCGTGTTATCGGAGCGTGTTTTTAGTGCCGCTGGGGGAATTATAACTGATAAGCGCACTCGCCTGTCAACTGACAATGCTGACAAGCTGACCCTTATCAAAATGAACAAGGGCTGGATTGGGCAAGACTTCTCATCACCACCAAATGACAGCAGAGTAACATAAAGTCAAATCCACTGTGTTATTTCGGGAGGTGTATTCCCATGCATCGCTTCACACCCACACATGGGTATACGCTTCCTCATTTCGGCTGTTTTTTGCTCTTCTCCTTATCCTCAGCCTCCACGACCACTATACCTCCAGGGTGACCGTGGTCCATGTTGCCAGCATTGCAAGTTCCTCTGTCCTAAGTTTTGGCAGCTTTTACTTGGAAGGCATAGGCAAAGAATATGGGAGACCCACTCCCCAATAATGGGAATAATGTTTTTAATATGCTGTACTGCATGGCTCTTGTAAGGGACATTGCAAGTTCCCCCTTCCTAATTTTTGGCAGCTTTTGCTTGGAAGGCATAGGCAAAGACTAAGGGAGACCTCCCCAATAATGGGAATAATGTTTTTAATATGCTGTACTGCATGGCTGTTGTAATGGGCATTAAAATCGTCTTGTTAAGCTACTGTGACCTCCACGTCTCTTCCAAGGGTCGTTAATATTGTCTTTTTATTCCACTGCGACCTCCACCTCTCTTCCAAGGGGCATTGATATTGTCGTTTTATTCCACTGCGACCTCCACCACTCTTCCAAGGGGCATTAAAACCGTCTTGTTAAGCTACTGCGACCTCCACATCTCTTCCACGGGGCATTGATGTTGTCTTTTTATTCCACTGTAACCTCCACCACTCTTCCAAGGGGCATTAAAACTGTCTTGTTAAACCACTCTGAACTCCATGTCTCTTCCAAGGGGCATTAAAACCATCTTGTTAAGCTACTGTGACCTCCACATCTCTTCCAAGGGGCATTAAAACTGTCTTGTTAAACCACTCTGAACTCCATGTCTCTTCTAAGGGGCATTAAAACCATCTTGTTAAACCACTCTGAACTCCACAGCTCTTCCAAGGGGCATTAACATGTTGTTTTTAATTACCTCTAACCTCCACGACTCTTGCAACGGGCATTGCATTTCCTCCTAATTTTTGTCAGCTTTTGCTTTTCAATGCATAGGCGAACACTAAGGGAGACCCACTCCCCAATAATGGGTAGAAGGTTTTTAATACGCTGTAATCCACGTCTGTTTCAAGGGGCATTGCAGTGCCTAATAATTTTTGGAAAGCCTTCCTTTCCCTGCTTAGGCCAACAGTGTACAGGAGACCCAGTTGCTGTAAATGGAAAAAACGGGTTAAGTTAAGGCCCTCTGACCTCCATGTCACTTCCAAGGGGCATTGGAGTGCCTCAAAATTTTTGGTAGGCATTGCTTTCACTGTATGCCTTATAACTGTGTAGCTGAACCGCTCCTTTTGGTACAGAAACATATCCTACAAGACATGTGTGGTTGGCTGGCCTGATATTGATGTGAATGGTCCCTGTTCCTCCTGCTCTTTCTCCTTTGCCACCACCTCATCCATCATTCATCACCTGAAGCTTTGTTTTAACGGGAGTCATAGAACTGGGATAGTAGCAGGAAAACATCCAGCAATCCTCGAAGGAGGTAGAATATGCGCCAAAACGCTGACCACCTCAGGCCTATCTGCTACTACATACATGCGCTTGCATTCCAAGGAACAGAAAGCTAAGGAGGTGGATGGCCTCATGATCATGAATAATTTACTCGTTGTGTAGGAAGCCAACCACTGCTGCTGTCTACCTTCTGAACTTTGTGTTGAAGCCTGATTGACCCAGGACCCGCAATCCTCTATGTCTGGAGGACGTGTTGCATCCCAGTGTCCAACTGTGTCCCGGCTTCCACAATATTAACCCAGTGTGAAGGCGTCAGTGAGATGGACCATTCCTGGCCACATTCACTTGTCCACGTGTTTGTGGTTAGGCTGTCCTTCCCACTAAATGCACTGGGGAGGGCACAGGTAATGTTTTGGTATGCGCGCTTGTGTATAAGGCGCACCGGGACAAATAGGGGCGGCTGGGGACCGTTTATGGACACCCGGCCACCCATACGCGGCTGGGGACTGTGTGTGGGCACCCGGCCGCGGGGCGGCTGGGGACTGAGTATGGACACCCGGCCGCCCCCTGGCGGCTGGGGACCAAGCGTGGACACCCGGCCGCCGGGCGGCTGGGGATAGAGTATGAATACCAGGCTACCGACGCAGCCATGACGTGGTGGCCAGATTCCACCTCCACATGCCTAAAAGGCCCAATTTCAAGTGCAAGCAAGCTAGCAGTATGGTATTGCAGCCTGGGGGTGGGTGGGTGGCAGGCTGCATACTTGCCTTGTATTGCAAGTTATGGGGGAGGTACAATTGAACACTGCCCTGGGACAAGGACTTGCACGGGGATAGTTGCAAGTCTGCATCTTCTGATGCGGCAAGGATCACTTCTGATGGGCACACTTTTAGGCAGTGACCTGGGTGTCAGAGATGCTTCCAGGGGTCTTCCCCATGCTGTTCCCATGTCTTTTTAGCACTGTATGCATGTGTCACACAGCACATGGTCAGATAAGGTTGTAAAATGTTAAAATGACATTTCCCGGTGAATGCATTTGTCACGGTTGAAAGCAATACAAACGTGCAAAAACGCATAAAAAATGCTACTTGTGAACATAGCCCAAGGTGTGGAGGAGTATTTTTGTTTTTGGTTATTTATTTTACCTTATACACAAGTCTTTACCCTGGAAAGGATGTTCCTTAACTCCTTTCCGACCTGGTCAGTAATAGTACGCACCAGGTCGGGAAGGCCGGTTCAGCGGGGGCTCCGGCGGTGAGCCCGCACTGAAGTGAGCACATGTCAGCTGATTACTGGAATCGCAATCCACCCGCGGCTGTTAACATGTTAAATATCTGACAGTGGCATTTAACTCGCGCTTCCGGGAGTCCTAAGCCCCGCCCATCAGTGACCCCGTCACGTGATCGCGGGTCACCAATGGGTGGGCATGACAACTCAGGGTCTGCAGCAGACGCCTGTGGTTGTCATGTCTCAATTGCTATGAGCGCCACCTAGTGGTCAGCGCTCATAGCAAGTGAGCATTTCTCCTGCATACAAGCGATCTGCTCATCACTTGTATGCAGTAGAAGCAATCAGACAACTGCTGCTTCTAGTTTCCTCTGGAGACTATAGAAGCAAGCAGAAATTGTAAAAAAAAAAGTTTTTAAAAAAATAAAAAAAATAAAAAATATATAAAAGTTTAAGTCACCCCCCTTTCGCCCCATTCAAAATAAAATATATATATATAAAAAAAACCCACATACACATATTTGGTATCGCCGCGTTCAGAATCGCCCGATCTATCAATATAAAACAGAATTAATACAATTTAAATTTTAAACGCCAGAATTAAGTTTTTTTGGTCGCTACAACTTTGCAATAAAATGCACTAACGGGCGATCAAAACATCGGATCTACCCCAAAATGGTATCAATAAAAACGTCAGACCGGCACGCAAAAAATAAGCCCTCACCTGGCCCCAGATCCCGAAAAATGGAGAAGCTAAGGGTCTCGGAAAATGGTGTCATTTTTTTTGTTTTCTTAGCTTTGGATTTTTTTTTCACCACTTAAATAAAAAAGAACCTATACATGTTTGGTGTCTATGAGCTCGTAACGACCTGGAAAATAATGATGGCAGGTCAGTTTTAGCAATCTGTGAACGTGGTAAAAAAGGACCCAAAAAACAACTGTGGAATTGCATTTTTTTTTGCAGTTTCACTGCACTTGGAATTTTTTTCCCATTTTTCAGCACACGATATGGTAAAACCAGTGATGGTGTTTAAAAGTACAACTCGTCCCGCAAAAAATAAGCCCTCACATGGCCAAATTGAACGAAAATTAAAAAAGTTCTGGCTCTGGGAAGAAGGGGAGCAAAAAAGGAAAACACAAAAACAGAAAGACCCATGGTCGTTAAGGGGTTAACATATTTCACAGGAAAGCACTTTCACTTTCGTTTTTGAACGTTTTATTGTGAGCCCGCAAAAGTGGCTTAATACCTCTGACCACGTTGTTGACAGCAGTGAACTGGGGGTCAGAAATGCTTCCAGGGGCGATCCCCATGCTTTCCCCATGTCATTTGAGCACTGTCACTATCGTTTTGGGCACTTTTTAGGCTTTCTACAGACTGCCGGGGGAGCCGCCGCAAAAATGTTCGGGTCTCCCATAGACTAACATTGGGCTCGTTGCTCGGGTTGAGCACCCGAGTATCACAGTGAGCTCGGCCCGAGCTTCGAGCACCCGAGCATTTTAGTGCTCGCTCAACACTACTCTCTAACAATAGTGTAACGGGTCTGGGAGGTGGAACCTCTGTGCAACTATACAAGGGGGCAGTCCTTGTAAGGAAGCGGGTGGCTCCCAGGGAAGATGGGCAGGTAGTCACGGCAAGTGACAGGGACAGTCTCTGGGTAGAGGGGCAGGTAGTCACGGCAAGTGACAGGGACAGTCTCTGGGTAGAAGGGCAGGTAGTCACGGCAAGTGACAGGGATAGTCTCTGGGAAGAAGGGCAGCGGGCTGGTGGCTGGTGAGCGCTCCCAGGTGAGCGGGCGAGAGTCTCTGGACAGGCAGGTGGTCACGGCAAGTGACGGCAGAGCCTCCAGGTAGGCTAGCAGGCAGGTAGCAGGTGAGCGCTCCCAGGTGAGCGGGCAAGAGTCTCTGGACAGGCAGGTGGTCACGGCAAGTGACGGCAGAGCCTCCAGGTAGGCTAGCGGGCAGGTAGCAGGTGAGCGCTCCCAGGTGAGCGGGCAGGCTGGTCTATAGACAGACTGACAGTTGTCGGAGAGCAGACCGTCGGACCGCAGGCTTGCAAGCTGGTAAGCGGATATCAGGCAGGTATCAAGCAGGAATCTGGCAGATGACTGGCAGGTAACAGGCAGGAATCAGGCAGGTGACTGGCAGGTCACTGGCAACGGGACCTGAGGGCTGAAGCAGAGTGAAGGCTTTGCAACAACATTGCTCGGGCACCTCCATTTTGGAGGAGGTGCCTTATATATGGAGAGGTCCTCTGGCCATTGGCCGGGGACTCCTTAGGATGGCGCGCGCGGCCCCTTTAAGAGAGGGGGAGGGCGCGCGCCCTAAGCACAGAGGCCGGGAAGCAGCGCGCGCTGCCAGCAGAGCAGGAGGAAGCCGCCGGGCACGGAGCGGAGAGGTGAGGGGAACGGCGTCCCTGCCTAGCAGGGGGCAGGGACGCCGAAGCTACAGTACCCCCCCCTTTAGGCCCCCCCTTTTTTAGGCCAGAGAGAAATTTAGCAAGGATGAGAGGGGCATGGATGTTCTCCCGGGGCTCCCATGTTCTCTCCTCAGGACCAAACCCCTTCCAATCTACCAAAAAAAAGGTCTTTCCTCTTACCCTCTTAGTGGCCAGAATACTCTCTACCTCAAAGACGTCTTCAGCGGAAACCGGAGCAGGAGGAGTACCTGGATAGTTGGAAAAAGAGTTAAAGACAACGGGTTTGAGGAGAGATACGTGGAAGGAGTTGGGAATCCGTAAGGTGGCCGGGAGTTTTAATTTGTAGGCCACTGGATTAATTTGCCTGAGGATTTCGAAAGGACCGATGAAGCGAGGACCTAACTTGTAGGAGGGTATCTTGAGCCGTACATGTTTGGAAGAGAGCCAAACCTTGTCTCCCGGATGGAATTGAGGCGGATCCAGACGTCTCTTGTCAGCATAACGCTTCATCCGCTCGGAGGACTGAAGAAGTGCAGACCTGGTACTCTCCCAAATGGTAGAAAACTCGCTGACAAGAGACTGCGCGGCAGGGTTGTCCACAGAGGCGGAGACGGGAAACGGAATCCGGGGTTGCTGGCCATAGACAATAAAGAACGGGGACTTGGAAGAGGATTCGCTCTCGTGGTTATTATAAGAGAACTCGGCCCAAGGAAGGAGGTCCACCCAATCAGAATGGTGGGCATTAACAAAGTGCCGGAGATAGCTGGTAAGGATCTGATTGATCCGCTCCACTTGACCATTGGACAGAGGGTGGTAAGCGGAGGAGAAGTCCAGGGTGACGTCCAGCAGTTTACCTGTGGCTCTCCAGAAGCGTGAGGTAAACTGAACCCCTCGATCCGACACGATGTGGAGGGGTAGGCCATGGAGACGGAAGATATGGCGAATAAAGTCCTTAGCCAGCTCAGGTGCAGACGGAAGACCAGACAGGGGAATGAAGTGGGCCATTTTAGAGAAGCGGTCCGCGACCACCCAAATGACAGTACACCCGGCAGAGACAGGAAGATCGGTAATGAAGTCCATAGCGATGTGTTGCCACGGGGCAACAGGTATGGGAAGAGGCAGGAGGTAACCAGCTGGTAAGTGTCTGGGAACTTTGTTGCGGCCACAAGATGAACAGGCAGAGACGAAGTCTACCACATCCTTACGCAGGGTAGACCACCAGTAATGCCGGGAAATGAGTAGGAAGGTCTTCTTTTGGCCGGCATGGCCAGCTAGTTTAGAAGAATGACCCCAGCGAAGAACCCTCTCATGGTCTGGAGGCGCCACGAACGTCTTGCCGGGTGGAAGACGAGTCAAATCCAAGGGGGCCACATTCATCACCTTGGAGGGGTCGATAATGTGCATAGGCTCCTCCTCTTGGTCGGAGGACAGGAAGGATCGGGACAAGGCATCAGCTTTGATATTTTTGTCCGCCGGGCGGAAATGAAGGATGAAATCGAAGCGGGCAAAGAGCAAAGACCACCGGGCCTGACGTGGATTAAGTCTCTGGGCATTTTGGAGATATGCCAGGTTCTTGTGATCCGTATAGATGATCACCGGGTATAGAGCCCCTTCAAGCAGGTAACGCCACTCCTCCAGCGCCAATTTAACGGCAAGCAGTTCTCGGTCTCCTATGGAGTAATTGCGCTCAGAGGAGGAGAAGATTTTAGAGAAAAAGCCGCAGGTTACCATTCTCCCGGAGGAAGACTTCTGGGTGAGCATCGCTCCGGCTCCAGAGGAGGAGGCATCAACCTCCAGGTAGAACTGTTTGTTGCAGTCCGGACGGTGCAGCACAGGGGCAGAGGAGAAGGCTTGTTTCAGGGAAAGGAAGGCCTCCTCAGCTTCGGATAACCATACCTTGGGATTTTCTCCCTTACGGGTGAGCGCAGATATGGGCGCAGTCCTTGACGAGAAGTGAGGAATGAAGAGACGATAGTAATTAGCGAAGCCCAGGAATCGCTGTATCGCCTTCAAGCCCTCCGGACGGGGCCACTTTAGGACAGCAGAGAGCTTCTCGGGATCCATTCGCAAGCCTGTCTGGGAGGTAACATAGCCCAGGAAAGGAAGAGAGGTCTGCTCAAAAAGGCACTTCTCGTATTTAGCATAGAGGTGGTTCTGCCTGAGCCTAAGCAGGACCTGACGAACATCCCTCCGGTGTGTGGGAAGATCCGGAGAGAAGACCAAGATGTCGTCCAGGTATACCACCACGCAGGAGTAAAGAAGGTCACGGAAGATGTCGTTGACCAGTTCTTGGAAGACGGCGGGAGCATTGCAGAGACCGAAGGGCATCACACGGTACTCATAGTGTCCGTCCCGGGTATTAAATGCTGCTTTCCACTCGTCTCCCTGACGGATACGGACCAGGTTATACGCTCCACGTAGATCCAGCTTGGAGAAGATCCTGGCGCCTTTAAGACGATCAAATAACTCAGAGATGAGCGGAAGGGGGTATTTATTTTTAACCGCGATCTGATTGAGTCCTCTATAGTCAATACAGGGGCGTAGCGAGCCGTCTTTCTTTTTGACAAAGATGAATCCGGCTCCAGCCGGGGAGATAGATTTTCGGATAAATCCCCTAGCCAGATTCTCTTCAATGTACTCAGACATGGCCCGGGTCTCGGCTGCAGACAACGGGTAGATACGCCCACAGGGAGGAGTGGTGCCAGGTACCAGGTCCATCGGGCAGTCATATGGCCTATGGGGTGGCAACGTCTCTGCTTCCTTCATACCGAAGACGTCCGCATAGGGCCAGTAAGGAGCCGGGAGACCTGGTAAATTAGCTGGAGTTGGCGGAGGGCGAGCTGGGCGGACCGGAACCAGGCAGGTCCTATGGCAGTCTGGACCCCATCGGAGTACTTCACCGGATCGCCAGTTCAATACGGGTTCGTGTGTCTGGAGCCAAGGTAGACCTAGCAACAGGGAGTGAGAAAGTCCGGACAGCACATGGAATGAGATTTCCTCAGAGTGCAGCATTCCCACCTGCAGGGTTATGGGTTCAGTGACGAGCAGGATGGTCTCCGAGAGAAGTCTTCCATCCACGGAGGCGACTGATAATGGTTCAGCCAGGGACTTGGTGGGAATACGGTATCTCTCTAACAGAGACTGGGAGATGAGGTTTCCAGCAGCTCCAGAATCCAGGTGGGCGAGTTCAAAGTGACGGTTTTCTCCCCAAGCAATAGAGACCGGTAAAGTCAGAGACGGAGAGGGCTTACTTTTGTCTAGGATGACCTCTCCGAGCGGTCCTAGACACTGGCGTTTCCCGGCTTCTCCGGGCAGGAACGGATGAAGTGCTCCATACTGCCACAATAGAAACAGCTTCCCTCGGCTCGGCGAGATTCTTGGCGAGATCTGACCATCTTGGTCTGGTCAATCTGCATAGGTTCAGGCGAGGGCGCCCGCGGAGTGACTGGTTGAGAGGCAGGTCTCAAGGAGGTAGGAGCAGAGCAAGAAAAGTCTTTCTCCCAGGTAGTCTCTTTGGCACGTTCTTGGAACGGGATGCCAATCCGGGTAGCTAGTGACACCAGGTCATCCAGAGTGGTAGGAATGTCCCGACCAGCTAACTCGTCCTTAATCCGACCGGAAAGACCCTCCCAGAAGACGGACACCAGAGCCTCATTTTCCCAGGCAAGCTCAGAAGCGAGGGTGTGGAACCGTATGGCATATTGGCCCACGGTGAGACTCCCTTGGTGGAGACGTAGCAGAGAGGAGGCAGAAGAGATTTTCTGTCCAGGTTCATCGAAGACTTTCCGGAAAGCAGCGAGGAAAGACTGCAGGTCGGACACCAGGGGATCCCCTCTCTCCCACAGGGGATTTAGCCATGCCAGTGCCTCCCCAGTGAGATGGGACATGATGAAGGCCACCTTGGCCCGGTCGGAGATGAACTGGTATGCCAATAGCTCAAAGTGCAGGGTGCACTGGTTTATGAAACCCCGAGCTAAAGTAGGTTCGCCGGCAAAGCGTGGAGGTGCCAGAAGCCGAGGTCCATAGTCGGGTACCATGAAGGGACTGGATTGCAGTACCGCAGGAATGGGCACGGCTGGACCAGAGGTAGACATAGACGAGTCACACAATGCGCCTAGACGAGAGTTAACGGACCGTAGATAGGACAGTACCACCTCCTGCTGAGTTTTCTGACGTAAGACTTCCTGGTGCAGATGGGAGATCTGGGGGCCACCGGGTTCCATGGCCCGAGCAAACTGTAACGGGTGTGGGAGGTGGAACCTCTGTGCAACTATACAAGGGGGCAGTCCTTGTAAGGAAGCGGGTGGCTCCCAGGGAAGACGGGCAGGTAGTCACGGCAAGTGACAGGGACAGTCTCTGGGTAGAGGGGCAGGTAGTCACGGCAAGTGACAGGGACAGTCTCTGGGTAGAAGGGCAGGTAGTCACGGCAAGTGACAGGGACAGTCTCTGGGTAGAAGGGCAGCGGGCTGGTGGCTGGTGAGCGCTCCCAGGTGAGCGGGCGAGAGTCTCTGGACAGGCAGGTGGTCACGGCAAGTGACGGCAGAGCCTCCAGGTAGGCTAGCAGGCAGGTAGCAGGTGAGCGCTCCCAGGTGAGCGGGCAAGAGTCTCTGGACAGGCAGGTGGTCATGGCAAGTGACGGCAGAGCCTCCAGGTAGGCTAGCAGGCAGGTAGCAGGTGAGCGCTCCCAGGTGAGCAGGCAAGAGTCTCTGGACAGGCAGGTGGTCACGGCAAGTGACGGCAGAGCCTCCAGGTAGGCTAGCGGGCAGGTAGCAGGTGAGCGGGCAGGCTGGTCTATAGACAGACTGACAGTTGTCGGAGAGCAGACCGTCGGACCGCAGTCTTGCAAGCTGGTAAGCGGATATCAGGCAGGTATCAAGCAGGAATCTGGCAGATGACTGGAAGGTAACAGGCACGAATCAGGCAGGTGACTGGCAGGTCACTGGCAACGGGACCTGAGGGCTGAAGCAGAGTGAAGGCTTTGCAACAACATTGCTCGGGCACCTCCATTTTGGAGGAGGTGCCTTATATATGGAGAGGTCTTCCGGCCATTGGCCGGGGACTTCTTAGGACGGCGCGCGCGGCCCCTTTAAGAGAGGGGGAGCACTCGCGCGCCCTAAGCACAGAGGCCGGGAAGCAGCGCGCGCTGCCAGCAGAGCTGGAGGAAGCCGCCGGGCACGGAGCGGAGAGGTGAGGGGAATGGCGTCCCTGCCTAGCAGGGGGCAGGGACGCCGACGCTACAAATAGCTAGTGCCAACTGCTGGCCTTTTAAGAAAAGTAAGGGCCTTCTGATGGCCCTATAAAAATAGGCTTTATGACTTTCAGAGTCCCTCCATCATAAATGGAACAGGATGTGTCTGATGATATGTCACACACCACATGGCCAGATAAGGTTGTAAAATGTTAAAATGACATTTCCCGGTGAATGCATTTGTTTTAAAAAATAACGTAAAAAAAACAAAACAATAAGATCTTTCTTTAGTATAAAAACAGCGTCGTCAATTTAACCTCAATGTAATCACATTGTTCAGCTCCTGCACCTCCTCCTCCATCTCCGAATTGACCACATCAGTCACAAGCTGACAGCACTGCAGCACTCTCTTGGCCAAGTGGCAACAGGTTGTGCTGAAGATAACATGCTTAATGCTTAATTGACAAACCGCCCAGTGCTGCAGAGTTGTTGAAAGCTGTAACACAGCAGCCTGATCTGTGGCTTTCACCGCTGAACATACAGCCAGGCATGGTCGTGTGTGACAATGGGCGGAACGTGGTGACGGAGAAATGACAGCTGGAGTAGATACAGTTTCCCTCTATGCCAGTCCTTCACCGAGCTAAAGAATATGGCTGTGGTGAAATACAGCAGTTTCCGATTGAAAAACATTGTGCCCACCGGAGGATTTGATTCTGAGGGTTCACCTTTCTCCCTCGCTCCAAAGCCCCATAGCAGCTGCAAAGTTAGCGCTATCATGAACTCTCCTGAGGTAGAAGCCAGGGCACACCAGAGGATTCTGTGGTGGGCCCGTCCATCCCTGCCGAGAAGCAGCCCTGGCTAAGAAAAGTGTGGGCGAAGGTTCCCGGACACTCTATGGCTGCTTTTTAATGTGGATCGGACATGCTTATGCATGTTATTTCTAAAACCGCACTGCAGATCAGGCCATTGCCCAACTCTGTAGTCATGAAATTAAATGCGCAAAGAGAGATGTTTGTGTGTCAAAGCACAACCGACAAGTGCGAGTTGATGTTGGATGTACTGCCATTGCTTCAGCAACAAGCTGCACTTCCTGGAAGAAATGACACCCAGAGTAGATACGGTTTCCCTTTATGCCAGTCCTTTCACAGAGCTAAATACAATTCAGCAAAAAAAGCAGTTGACTGGCTCCATACCATCCCTGGCCACATTCACCTGTCCACGTGTTTGTGGTTAGGCGGTCCTTCCCAGCAAGTGCACTGGGGAGGGCACGGGTAATGTTGTGGTACCCGTGCTTGTGGAAGGCGGAGATGATACCGGGAGAAATAGAGGCGGCTGGGGACTGAGTATGGACACCAGGCCGCCGCCGGCATGAGGTTATGAAAAGCTTCTATGTCCACGAGCCTAAAAGGCCACATTTCAAGTGAAAGCAGCTTTAGAGGACTTCCTGGGAGAAATAATAGTTTTGTAGATATGGTTTCCCAAGTCCTTTCCCCAAGCTAAAGAATATGGCTGTGGTGAAATACAACTCAGCAAAATAAGCTGTGGACTGGCACCGTACCTTCCCTGGCCACATTCACCTGTCCACGTGTTTGTGGTTAGTCGGTCCTTTCCAATAACTGCACTGGGGAGGGCACGGGTAATGTTGTGGGACCCGTGCTTGTGGAAGGCAGAGACGATACCGGGAAAAATAGTGGCAGCTGGGGACCGAGTATGGATACCTGGTCGCCACCATAAGATTGTGGACAGCTTCCGCCTCCACGAGCCTAAAAGGCCACATTTCAAGTGCAAGCAGCTGTCATAAATTTGGCAGTAAAGTATTGTAGCCTGTGGGAGGTTGGGTGGCTGACTGCATACTTGCGCTTGCATTCCAAGGAATGGGGTAGGGATAACTGAACGCTGCACTGGGACAAGGATGCAGATGGTGATTGTTGCAAGTCTGCAACGACAGGTGCATGACGGAAGGCATCTTCGCATGCGCCAAGGATCACTTATGATGGGCACACTTTTAGGCAGTGACCTGGGAGTCAGAAAATGCTTCCAGAGGTCTTCCCCATGCTGTTCCTATTTCTTTTCAGCACTGTATGCATGTGTCTGATGATGTGTCACACACCACATAGCCAGATAAGGTTGTAAAATGTTAAAATGACATTTTCAAGTGAATGCATTTGTCTTGGCTGAAAGCAATGCAAAAGTGCAAGAACGCATCAAAAACGCCATGTGTGAACATAGCCCAAGGTGTGGAAGAGTATTTTTGGTTTTGGTTATTTATTTTGCCTTATATACAAGTCATTACCCTGGAAAGAATGTTCCTTAACATATTTCCCAGGAAAATCCATTTTGGTTTCGTTTTTGTATGCTTTATTGTGAGTCTGTAAAAGTGGCGTAATACCTCTGACAACATTGTTGACAGCAGTGACCTGGAGTCAGAGATGCTTCCAGGGGTCTTCCCCCTGCTGTTCCCATGTCATTTGAGCACTGTTCATTTCGATTTGGGCAATTTTTAGGCCCTGTGAAGACCGCCGGGGGGAGTCACCTGAAAAATACTTAAGTTTCCCATAGACTTACATTGGGCTCGTTGCTCGGGTCGAGCACCCGAGTATTCTGATTTGCTGAACCCGAGCAACGAGTACCCGAGCATCACAATTGCCTATTTTTGTTATTAAAGAGATCAAGTCAGCAAGTTTTTTTTTACAAAGTAGTATTTGATTTATAGACACTTTCTCCCAATAAAAATTATACTTTTTTTTATAGATATCTAATGTGACAGTCTTGAGAAATCTAGCATAGAAGCCATATGCAAATTAGACTGGAAGTGCATTGGAACAGTCTCAAAGTTGGTTTGCTTCTTTGAATTCCATTGACACGCCCCCAGTGCACTTCCAGATTGATTTGCATATGATTTTTGCACTAGATTACTCATGACTGGCACATCTGAACTCTAAAAAAAAAGGTATAAAAAGTATAGTTTTTATTGGGGCACAAGCGCCTATACTGTTATACCACTACTTCCGTATGTAAAATTGTGCTACCTTTTAAGGGCTGCAACGCCATTATATGTATTGGCACACCAATACTCCACCAGTGTCATTGGCTGTCAGGAGACATAATCACTGGATGGGCAGTTTACAATGGGATGGACCCAAAGCTGACCCATATGGGGACCTAAGCTGAAATTAGGGGGAATGTGTGGTGCAGAGTGTTGCACAGTTCCTGACCAATTAGAAGCTTAAAGGGGTTTTCCCACAAATTAAAGTTTATTTTAAAAATTGGCTGTGTGTGACTGTGTACGGATCTTACCACATCTCCTGGGCAGGGGAGGAAGCAAAAGACAATACAGACATTACAGCAGGGGATCACAGAGGATTCATTTTGTGAGGTAAAATATTGTTTAACCCCTTAAGCCCCGGAGCATTTTTTGTTTTTGCATTTTCGTTTTTGCTCCCCTTGTTCCCAGAGCCATAGCGTTTTTATTTTTTGGTCAATATGGCCATGTGAGGGCTTATTTTTTGCGGGACGAGTTGTACTTTTCAACGCCATTCCTAGTTTTATCATATCCTGTACGGGAAAACAGGAAAAAAATTCCAAGTGCGGTAAAATTGCAAAAAAAGTGCAATACCCCAGTTGTTTTTTATTTATTTTTTTTACCATGTTCACTGAATGCTAAAAGTGACCTGCCCTTCTTATTCTACAGGTCATTACGAGTTCATAGACACCAAACATGTATAGGTTCTTTTATATTTAAGTGGTGAAAAAAAATTCCAAAATTTGGTAAAAAAAAAAATAAAAAAATAGCGCCATTTTCTAAGACCCGTAGCGTCTCCATTTTTCGTGATCTGGGGCTGGTTGATGGCTTATTTTTTGCGTGCCAGGCTGACGTTTTTATTGATAACATTTGGGGTAGATCCGATGTTTTGATCGCCCGTTATTGCATTTTATTGCAATTTTGCGGCGACCAAAAAACGTAATTCTGGCGTTTAGAATTTTTTTCTCGCTACGCCGTTTACCGATCGGAATAATTCTTTTTTTATTTTGATAGATCGGGCGATTCTGAACGCGGCGATACCAAATATGTGTATGTGGGTTTTTTTTTTATATATTTTATTTTGAATGGGGCGAAAGGGGGGTGATTTAAACTTTTATATTTTTTTATTTTTTTTTATATTTTTAAAAACTTTTTTTTTTTACTTTTTGCATGCTTCTATAGTCTCCATAGGAGACTAGAAGCAGCAACTGTCCGATCGCCTCTGCTACATACAGGGGACCAGCAGATCCCCTGCATGCAGCAGAAATGGTCCTGTGCTATGAGCGCCGACCACTAGGTGGCGCTCATAGCGACAAGATCATGACAACCACAGGCGTCTGCTGCAGACCCTGGGTTGTCATGCACGCCCATCGGCGACCCGCGATCACGTGACGGGGTCGGCGGTGGGCGGGGCTTATGACGCGCTACCCGGAAGCGCGCGTTAAATGCTGCTGTCGGAGATTGACAGCAGCATTTAACTGGTTAACAGCCGCGGGTGGATCGCGATTCCACCCGCGGCTGTTGCGGGCACATGTCAGCTGTAAGAATCAGCTGACATGTGCTCGGTTCAGTGAGGGCTCAGCGCCGGAGCCCTCACTGAACCGGCGGTACGCAGATATGCGTACTAATACGTCCCCGGTAAGTAAGGGGTTAAAAGCAGGCAGTGAAATATTTTACCTCACAAAATGAATCCCCTGTGATCCCGTGCTGTAATGTCTGTATTGTCTTTTGCTTCCTCCCCTGCCCCGGAGATGTGGTATGATCCATACACAGTCACACACAGCTAATTTCTAAAATGAAATTTTGTTCGTGGGAAAACCCCTTTAAGTTGGGAGAAGAAAGAGGAAGTAGGGAAAATGTGGAGTAACTACATGTAGTAGCTGAGTGGCCTTCAGAATGGTGCCATACATCAGTGTTTGAGTCTGGCTACCATGAGACTGGTGAATGTGCTAGAGTAAGAAACTGTGGGAGCCAGAATAATGCAGTAATGCAAAGTTAGAGTATTGCCTGGTCAGCAGGGACTGGTCGCCCCAAAACCTACTGAGAAATCTATGTCTCATAGTTTAGCAAAGTAAGTGGATTGGCAGGGCAAATGTGGTCAAAATGTTTATTGAAATATAAGTTTAAATATAAGTAATTCCACTTCATGCAAACCAAGTGGAAGTTCCAGTGTGGCACTGTGTTCTGCAAAATGATAACCATCGTGTTATAGGGGTTGTCCTGGACTTTAACATTGATGGACTATACTTAGGATAGATCATCAATGTCTGATCGGTGGAGGAGCAACACTCTGCACCCCTTCGATCAGCTATTCCTAGAACTGCTCAATTTCGTAGCTACACAGCACAGTTCAGTTAACTGTATTGTGATCGCAGCTGGGTACTGCACATACGCCCAAATAAATAGGTGATGGATATGCAGTACCCAGCTGCAGACACTATTTTGTCGATGGAGCTTTGCTGTGCAGCTCTGTAACTGAGTAGTTACAGCCGCCATCCAACACCGGAAATAGCTGATCGGCAGGGTGCCAGGTTTTGCACCCCCACTAATCAGACATTAACAATCTATCTTAAGGAGAGACCATAAATGTTAAAGTCCCGGAAAGCCCCTTTAAGTTTACATATGTCATGTTGTTACTAGATAAATTGAGTGTTCTTTTAAAAAGAGTACCCTTTTCTAACCAGAGTTGAACTGTGTTATTCACACTATGTCCCGGAAATGGATATAGAAGCACTGCAGAAAAAAAATGATGCAACATGATAGTCTCTGAGGGTAGTCAGAATTCTATAAAATGGTAGAGGGGCAGCACAGGAGCGGAAACAGATAAAATAAGGCCCCTGTGCAAAAATAAAATGAGCTCTTTGCCGTCCAGTAGCTCATCATAATGCACAGTTTTACCTGGTTTGGAAGTAGAAATGGGCCACCTTACCTCTTAGGCCCCTGAGCGGCTTCACAGGTTACACCAATAGTATGCCTGCCCCTGACGCAACAGCTATGGGGATTATGGAGGTGCGGGTCATCCCCATGAGTGAAGTATTTATTGAACAAGTTGTGGTAGACCGTTGCTTTTGAGAGACAGCAGCACACTTGGTCGGTCAGTGAGTCGATGTATACTTAAACTTGGCCTGGTAGAACCTCTGGTCTGATGGAGGTGAGGTCTCTAACCATAATTTAAGCCCTGTTCGGGATCTGCGTTTTGAAAAATTAACTTATTCTGTTCATTTACTACTGCATTGTTAGCTTTGCATAGGAGGGTATGTCCTCTTACCAGCTGGTACAATAGCACTCACTATGGCACATTATCATGAGCATCTTAGAAATACTCTTTAGAAATCAGTGACAGATTCCCTTTAATCCAACTAGGTGTGAATGTGAGAAAGAATTGTAAAAGCTTAACAGCACTGACACAATGAATGATAATTGTTGAGCTTGTTCCTTAGACTTCACGCATCACTGATTAGGATCTGAACGCTGCAAAAAAAATAATAGCACAAAAGGGGGAAAAGTAGCAAAAAACGGCAATATTTAAAAAAAAAATTGTTGTGCACGGCTGTAGTTTCATCTTGCATTTTAAGAAAGTTTTATATAGAAACTTAAAAGAAAGCACTTCCTTGCAAATGACATTAGATTTATACCATCGGTGTTAAAAGATTTGAAAAACAATATGTAAGATGCTTGTTTCTGATAAAACATACGCTCAACCGTGAAGCTTAGGCATATCAAGGCGCAGAGAAAAAGTGGACAACTAAAACCAAAGCTACGTTCTAAACTTGGACTGGCTCCATGGCTCACAGAAGATCCACCCACCATTGCAGCCATAAAAGGCTGCTCCAAACTAAAATTTTGTTCTTCCTCAGCAATCCAGCTGGGGATAAGGTGACCACAATAGACAGAATGGAAGTGACCAAGTCAATATGGATTGTTCTCAACATAGCTGCTTTTATCAATGCTGGTAAGTGATATTAGTTGCCTCGTATTTCTCATTGCCCGATATTCATTTCATATTTCCTCCGCAGACTTAATATCTGTTCAGCAATGTCTATGGCACTGTTCACATTAGTGTGATGGCTTCATAACACAAAATGTAACAAATCTTCATAGATAACATTTAACTTCTTCCTGCAAATGCACTAAATGATATGTTGACTTTGGGGGTGCCTTGTTGGACATACAGCTACTGTATGTCTAGTGGATGGTAGAAGACCAGGAGCTGAGCCGAGATTAGCCATGGCCGTTTCCAACTAAGAGTATCAAAAAGTCCAATCTCAGAAGCCACAGTTTATTTAGACCGTGACATCTATGTGGTCATACAAAGGGAAGTGGTTCCTTCTGTCAACCCACTTAATCACATTGGGCTAATAAGTTGTAGGGTTTTAATAAAGTCCCCCAGGCTGCCATAGCTTTATGCCTAGTAGGATTGGGTCTTGTTAGATTATTATTGACAAGCAAAAATGTTTTAGCACTCTGTAGGAATCAAATGATCCATTGTGAATTCGCCTAACAGGTTCAGATTGTATCTTTCTTTAGAATTGTTAATTTAGAGGTTTTTCAGGGTGAAATGCATTCAGGCTTATATTTTATGGACTATTAAAATGCCCATGTTTCATTCACTAAAGGTCATCTTGGTCACTTTTGAATAGCTTACAGTGGTCAATAAGAAAGTATCATTACCATTCTGGTCTTCCATCCATATGAAAAGGCAACGTAGTCAGCTCAAAAGTGTCCTGCATTTTCAGTTAGTTTTATATGATATGTTTGTTTTCTATTAGTTAATATTTTTATTAGTAGTAGAAATACTGGTCACTGAGAGTGGTAGTAATGAAGGTTACGTAGAATTTGCCAGTATTGTAAATGAGAGACTACACAGAGATTACATTTGTACATTACATGCTCTTAGGGCTCTAAGGGATAACATTTCTCCTTGTGGAGAGTGACATGCCAGGCATATTTAATTTCCTAGAGGCGCATGCATGGTGTATAAGTCTCCACACTCTAACATGCCAGGCCTGGCTTGTCACTCTCCACAAGGAGAAACATTACCGCTTAGATCCCAGTCTTAAGCCTCTTACCTAGCCAAATCAGATCTTATAATTTGCACTGATGAGGGGCAATCAAGCCAAAACACCATTTCTGCAAATTGAGATTCTAGTTTAACTTTAATCCTAAGTCATGTGGCAAGGCTTGTTAAAGGGTCGATATTGATTTTTTAGGATTGCTACTTCCAATAGGTGGCACTAGAGTTAAAATCCCCTTCCTCTCTGAAGAGGCCATTTTAGGACTTATTCACATGTCAGTATTTTGTATCAGTGTTTGTATACCAAAATCAGGAGTGGAACCTAAATAGAAAAGCTATAATTGAAAGAGTGACACTAGAGATGAACGAACTCGAACTTAAAAATCAATAAGAAAGTCCAGTGCTAAACGTCGAACACAGATTTTCCCTGAAAGTCCATTGCAATGTTCTGAGTTCTGGGGACGTCCCGGAGGAAAGAGAGAGAATTTTCCAAATCAAAAGTTTGAGTCCACATTGTTTTCAATGGGGTTTGGGATCTGGTTCAAGTTTAGATACAGTTCTGGTACCCAAACCAAACTTTGGAATAAAGTCTGGGTTGGGTACCACTACCCAAACTTCCACCGGTCCGCTCATCCCTAATTGACATCTTTGGTGGGTTTTGGAGCCACTTCAAGCTTTAGCATATAAATATTGATAAAATACTGAACAAAAATACTGATGTGTGAATAAGGCCCTAGAATTTCATCACACATATAATATGAATGAAAGTTTTACATCTACATTAGGTAAACATCTCATTTTTTTTTCTACATATAATAGTAGAATCAATAACAGGCAAAGTTACTGATACAGCAGAAAAAAATGTTTAGTATTAAAATGAAAAAGTGGCCTTAGCAATTGCCAAAGTGGCTGCTCCCACTGAATATTTCATTTTTTTTTGGTTTATTTTTTATTTAAATGCGCCACATGGTTCCAGAGATAGGTCTTTTGATTTAGTGCTACTTTATATTGTCTATTTACCAAAAGAGTATAAAGAGGCTCATAAGAGGATTAAGCAGATCAGCCTAAGGAAAAGCCCACATAGAACAATGCAAGCTGTACTCCCTTAATAAAGACCAAAAAAGTTAGCGCTAAAGAAAAAATCCCATATATCTGGAACCATATGGTGGATTATAAAAAAAAAAAACCTGAATCTTCAAGGGAACAGATGGAACAAACTAAGTGCACAGCCAACATTGTCTAAAGGACCTATTGACAAATAATTAAATATAAACATTATAAGTGATATTTGTCTACAGCTCAGAATAAATACTGATATTTTTGGTATACTGACATTAATAGCAGCTAGGGATCATGCCTACGACGGTTTTGACGGATAGCATTCCTACCCTTGTTATTCTATGGAGCTGTGCACATGTCCAATCTATTTCTCCAACTGAGTGGTCCAAGGAAAAAAATCATAGTATGCACGATTTGCCTCTGAGAATCGAGTGGCAATCGTCCATTCAAGCCTAATGGGTTTGTGAAAAAAAATGGACTGCACTCGGAAGATATCCAAGTGCAGTCCAATTTTCTCAGACTGATATATTGGAGAAGGTAGAAAAACTTTTTTTTTCTCCTCATCTCTGAGAAAATCGGATCCCACTCTGATAAAACTCTGTTCAGAGTCTGATTAGCATAATCGTACCGATTTTCTTGGATGGAGTAATAATGATAGTGTGATCCCACCCATACTGTGAGCTGTAAAATCACGATAATTACAAATTGGCGATGCATCAATTTTTTTTCTTTAACAGTGGATGAGTTCCCTATTTTTACTGGCTGGATAGAAATTTACGGATATTTGGCTATCCTTGTTGTAGCTATTCATATATATATATTTTAATCTTCCCTGCAGGCTGCCATATTGGAGACACACATGTCCTTTTTGTCTTTTTGCATATGCTTTATGACAGCTGCAATGAATGGAAGTAAATGGACAGAAATGTGTCCATAGGCTGGTACAGTCTCTATGAAACAGGGAATGGCAAGATTAACAAATCTCAGGGCTTTAAATAAAAAAAATGGCAAAGTGCATTTACATTAGCTGATTTCGTGTTGTTAACCCCTTCACGAGCTTGATACTTTCTGGGGTTTTTTTTGTTCGTTTTTTCTTTCCTTTCTTTCAAGAGCCATAACTTTTTATTTTTCCATCAATATAACCATATAAGGGTTTGTTTTTTAGCGGGATGAGTTGTACTTTTGAATGATATCATTAATTTTATGTGATGGAAAAAATTCCAAGAGCGTCGAACCTACAAAAAATAGTCAATTCCACAATTGTTTTTTGGGCTTTTTTATTTGCCGTGTTCACTGGATGGTAAAACTGATTTGGCAATATCATTCCCCAGGTCAGTACTAGTACGCAGATGCCAAACATGTATAGTTTATTTTTTTATTGAAGTGGTGAAAAAAAATGGGAATTTGTAAGAAAAAAAAATTACTATTGTTGCCATTTTCCAAGACCCATAATGATTTCATTTTTCGGGATATGGGGCTGTATGAGGGCTTATTTTTTGTGCCCAGAGCTGATGTTTTTACTGATACCATTTTGGGGTAGATACAATGTTTTCCTCAACTGTTATTGCATTTTATTGTAATGTTGTGGCAGCCCAAAAAACATAATTCTGGCTTTTTGATATTTTTTTGTTACGCTTTTGAGCAATCAGATTAATTTATTTTATATTTTGATAGATTGGATTTTTACGAATGCAGCGATACCAAATAAGTATATTTTTTTCATTGTTTTATTTTCAATGGTGTGAAAGGGGAGTGATGTGAACTTTTGTGATTTTTTTTATTTTTTTTCATATTTTTTAAAACTTTTTTTCACCTTTTACTTTAATGAATAGTCCCCTTCAGGGGTTTGAAGCTGTGATCGTCTGATCGCTTGTGCTACACATAGCAGTGCATCAGTCCTGCTATATCTAGCAAAAATCACAGTCTCCTATGAATGCCGGCCACAGGCTGGCTTTCACAGGAATTTTTTAATGACAGGCGCACCCCCTCAGCAGACCCCTAGCTGTCATGGGAACCAATCAACGCCCTGCAATCATGTCACGGGCATGCCGATGAGAGAGTGGACTGACGCACGCCTATGCAGGTGGTGTTAAATGCTGCCATCAGAGATTGACAGCAGAATTTACCAGGTTAACAGCTGTGGGCAGAGCACCACTCTGAATGCTGCTGTAAGAGGCACATGATGGCTGATTAAATCAGCCATCATGTGCAGGGAAAGATGTGGGCTCGGCATGCGAGCTCGCATCAAAGGCAGGGATATTACTTTTGACGTACTAGTTTGTCAAAGGTCGTCAAGGGGTTAAATGACTGTTAATCGGTAAATATTTACTGATTGGTGGTTGTTTAAAAGCCTAAACTGACTGATCTGTAATCGACAGCTCTGCACATAGGCTGTCATTTTTCTTGGTGCCACAAGTCCTGTTAACATAAAACTTTGGCAAGCCAAAAGATCATTTCACCTGACGAACAATTTGGTGATTGTCGGCCTGTTTAAATTGCATGATTATTATGAAACTAGGAATAGTCATTTATGATGATCATACTCTGTAAATGCACCTTTGCTTATTTTGTATGTTCTGGTAGAAAGTGTATAAAAAATTGATATATTCTGCTTAAATAGAGGGTCATATAACAACTGATAGACTTGAAAAGAAGGTGGCACTAATTCGATGTGAACTGAATGTAAACTTAAAGGGGTATGCATACTGATTTTAGAAATGTATATTGTATGAACAAAACAAGAAGGAAGACATCCAATATGCGAACAACTTTATTATGAATAAGTAAATACATATTTATTAAATGACAAATACTACAATAATTAAACTGTTCCCAAAACTGCACTGCCTTTTCACATCCCAATGGAACATACCCATTTGGACGACAGTGCAACTTCATCCCATAATCATGGTACCAGGCTCCCACAGCAGCAGGGAGGGAGAGCTGTTAACACTCTGCAGTGGCTCAGTTGAATCTTTACATGCTGTGGCATGTAAAGAGTCTGACAATTAGAGCACGCTCTCTCTGTCGCTCCATCAGGCGCCACAATCCTGGAAGCTCCATGTCTGCTATGGATTAAAGGATATTAGATCCGGCCAGCAAGTGTAAATCCGGCCAGTGTATCCGGCCAGCAGCCGGATCTAATAAGCAGTATGTATATAAACCACTGACAGGCTGAAATAATGCATTGTACTACACTGCTCAAAAAAATAAAGGGAACACTCAAATAACACATCCTAGATCTGAATGAATGAAATATTCTCATTGAATACTTTGTTCTGTACAAAGTTGAATGTGCTGACAACAAAATCACACAAAAATCATCAATGGAAATCTATTAACCAATGGAGGCCTGGATTTGGAGTCAACCCCAAAATTAAAGTGGAAAAACACTCTACAGGCTGATCCAACTTTGATATAATGTCCTTAAAACATCAAAATGTCAAAATGAGGCTCAGTATTGTGTGTGGCCTCCACGTGCCTGTATGACCTCCCTACAACGCCTGGGCATGCTCCTGATGAGGTTGCGGGTGGTCTCTTGTGGGGTCTCCTCCCAGACCTGGACTAAAGCATCCGCCAACTCCTGGACAGTCTGTGGTGCATGGATGGTTGGTGGATGGAGCGAGACATGATGTCCCATATGTTCTCAATCGGATTCAGGTCTGGGGAAAGGGCGGGCCAGTCCATAGCTGCAATGCCTTCATCTTGCAGGAACTGCTGACACACTCCAGCCACATGAGGTTTGCCATTGTCCTGCATTAGGAGGAACCCAGAGCCAACCACACCGGCATATGGTCTTACTAGGGGTCTGAGGATCTCATCTCGGTACCTAATGGCAGTCAGTCTACCTCTGGCGAGCACATTGAGGGCTATGCGGCTCTCCAAAGAAATGCCACCCTACACCATTACTGACCCACTGCCAAACCGGTCATGCTGAAGGATGTAGCAGGCAGCAGATCGCTCTCCACGGGTCTCCAGACTCTGTCACGTCTGTCACATGTGCTCAGTGTGAACCTGCTTTCATCTGTGAAGAGCACAGGGCGCCAGTGGCGACTTTGCCAATCCTGGTGTTCTGTGGCAAATGCCAAGCGTCCAGCACGGTGTTGGGCTGTGAGCACAACCCCCATCTGTGGACGTCTGGCCCTCATACCACCCTCATGGAGTACGTTTCTAACCGTTTGTGAAGACACATGCACATTTGTGGCCTGCTGGAGGTCATAATAATTGCCAATAGTTTCCATCTATTGTCTATTCCATTTGCACAGCAGCATGGGAAAATGATTGTCACTCAGTGTTGCTTCCTAAGTGGACAGTTTGATTTCACAGAAGTTTGATTTACTTGGAGTTATATTCTGTTGTTTAAGTGTTCCCTTTATTTTGTGAGCACTGTATATAAGTAATGAGGTATATTATCTATATGATCAAAGGATCTTATGTGAGTAGACCTTGTGGGTCTACTAAATCATGTAAAAAAATGTGTCAAGTGTTAAAAAAAAATGGAAAATAATCAATCCTAGCTTTCCCAATAAAAAATGGTTTAATCTAATTAAAGAAAAAATACTCCCCAAAAAACATATTTAGTATTGAAGTAATCACAATTACCATACCTGTACTATAGTTGTTTATCATTATCCATGCTGCACGGAAAACAATACAAATAAAATAAATAAATATATATATATATATATATATATATATATATATACAGTATATATAAATGTATTTATGTATCTATAAATATATATAGATATATCTCTATATACATATATAGAGATATATCTATATATACATATATATAAAGATATATATATATATGTATATAGATAGATATAGACATATATTTAGATATATCTATTTATATACATATATATTTATATATATACAGGGTGGGCCATTTATATGGATACACCTAAATAAAATGGGAATGGTTGGTGATATCAACTTCCTGTTTGTGGCACATTAGTGTATGGGAGGGGGAAAACTTTTCCAGATGGATGGTGACCATGGCGGCCATTTTGAAGTCGGCCATTTTGGATCCAATTTTATTTTTTTCAATGGGAAGATGTTCATGTGATACATCAAACTTATTGAGAATTTCATAAGAAAAACAATGGTGTTCTTGGCAATTGTCTATGTGAGATGTGCAGCATCTGAAACAATGGATACTGGAAGCCTGTGCTAGCATTTCTTCTGCGGTGTTGCTATCAGTGTGTCAAGAGTGGGAGAAGAGGGTTGCATTGACAATCCAACACAATGGGCAGCACTGTGAACACATTTTATAAGTGGTCACAAACTTGTAAATAACTCATGAAAGAATAAAGTTATGTTAAAACCAAGCACACCATTGTTTTTCTTATAAAATTCTCAATAAGTTTGATGTGCCACATGATCCTCTTCCCATTGAAAAAAATAAACTTGGATCCAAAATGGCCGACTTCAAAATGGCCACCATGGTCACCACCCATCTGGAAAAGTTTTCCCCCTTCCATTTACTAATGTGCCACAAACAGGAAGTTGATTTCACCAACCATTCCCATTTTATTTAGGTGTATCCATATGAATGGCCCATCCTGTATATATGTATATGTATATATATATATATATATATATATATATATATATATATATATATTCAGTACAGACCAAAAGTTTGGATACACCTTCTCATTTAAAGATTTTTCTGTATTTTCTTGACTATGGAACTTGTACGTTCACATTGAAGGCATCAAAACTATGAATTAACACATGTGGAATTATATACTTAACAAAAATGTGTGAAATAACTGAAAATATGTCTTATATTCTAGGTTCTTCAAAGTAGCCACCTTTTGCTTTGATGACTGCTTTGCACACTCTTGGCATTCTCTTAATGAGCTTCAAGAGGTAGTCACCAGAAATGGTTTTCACTTCATAGGTGTGCCCTTTCAGGTTTAATAAGTGGGATTTCTTGCCTGATAAATGGGGTTGGGACCATCAGTTGTGTTGTGCAGAAGTCTGGTGGATACACAGCTGATAGTCCTACTGAATAGACTGTTAGAATTTGTATTATGGCAAGAAAAAAGCAGCTAAGTAAAGAAAAATGAGTGGCCATCATTACTTTATGAAATGAAGGTCAGTCAGTCCGAAAAATTGGGAAAACTTTGAAAGTGTCCCCAAGTGCAGTTGCAAAAACCATCAAGCGATATAAAGAAACTGGCTCACATAAAGACCGCCCCAGGAAAGGAAGACCAAGAGTCACCTCTGCTTCTGAGGATAAATTTATCCAAGTCACCAGCCTCAGAAATCGCAGGTTAACAGCAGCTCAGATTAGAGACCAGGTCAATGCCACACAGAGTTCTAGCAGCAGACATATCTCTTCAACAACTGTTAAGAGGAGACTTTGTGCAGCAGACCTTCATGGTAAAATAGCTGCTAGGAAACCACTGCTAAGGACAGGCAACAAGCAGAAAAGACTTGTTTGGGCTAAAAAAACACAAGGAATGGACATTAGACCAGTGGAAATCTGTGCTTTGGTCTGATGAGTCCAAATTTGAGATCTTTGGTTCCAACCACCGTGTCTTTGTGCGACGCAGGAAAGGTGAACGGATGGACTCTACATGCCTGGTTCCCACTGTGAAGCATGGAGGAGGAGGTGTGATGGTGTGGGTGTGCTTTGCTGGTGACACTGTTGGGGATTTATTCAAAATTTAAGGCATACTGAACCAGCATGGCTACCACAGCATCTTGCAGCGGCATGCTATTCCATCCGCTTTACGTTTAGTTGGACCATCATTTATTTTTCAACAGGACAATGACCCCGAACACACCTCCAGGCTGTGTAAGGGCTATTTGACCAAGAAGGAAAGTGATGGGGTGCTACACCAGATGACCTGGCCTCCACAGTCACCAGACCTGAACCCATTGAGATGGTTTGTGGTGAGCTGGACCGCAGAGTGAAGGCAAAAGGGCCAACAAGTGCAAAGCATCTCTGGGAACTCCTTCAAGATAGTTGGAAGACCATTTCCGGTGACTACCCATTGAAGCTCATCAAGAGAATGCCAAGAGTGTGCAAAGCAGTCATCAAAATAAAAGGTGGCTACTTTGAAGAACCTAGAATATAAGACATATTTTCAGTTGTTTCACACTTTTTTGTTAAGTATATAATTCCACATGTGTTAATTCATAGTTTTGATGCCTTCAGTGTGAATGTACAATTTTCACAGTCATGAAAATACAGAAAAATCTTTAAATGAGAAAGTGTGTCCAAACTTTTGGTCTGTACTGTACCTACATACTGCTTGAGAAAGGCTGCATAGGGAGAACTGAAACGTAACTAGTCGCTGGTGATGGTGAATAAAGGATCTTTACATTTTCATATTTTGGGTGTGCTGCCTTATTTTTTGGATATACTGTATATACAATTGAAACCAGAAGTTTACATACTGTAGCATCGGCGTCTCTGCCTCCTGCCGGGCAGAGATGCTGATCCCCTCACCGCCGCGGTCCCGGTCCGGCGTCGTCCGGCTCCCGTGCTGCATCTGCCCGGGGGGCGCGCACCACGCACAGTTCCCCGGGCACTGTGCTTAGGGCGCACGCGTGTGCGGTCTCTCCCTCTTAAAGGGGTCGAGTGCGCTGTCCTAAAAGTCCCCGGCCAATGGCTGGAGGACTGCTCCTATATAAGGCACCTTCTCCAAAATGCAGGTGCCTGTGCAAGGTTGTTGTTTGTGTGCTAACACTCTCCTCAGCCCTCAGGTTCCAGTGCCCGCCAGTCTGTCTATCAGCCGTGCCCGCCAGCCTGTCTATCAGCTTCTAGTTTTTATTTTATACTTAGCATTGTGAAGAGTTAATAGTGCAGTATCGTTTCCCAGTTAAGTTTATTCTTGTATCTCATTCTATATTTCACCTATCATGCATGCAACCCCTATCCATCTTGAAATCATGCTCTCCACCATCACATGTGCATAGTTTTAATATGTATACCTCCTTAAAGAGGACATTTAACTGGATTTTAAAGTTTAAAGGGAACCTATCAGGCATGAATCGCTGTCTGGCTGACTTTGAAGATCTTCTCAATGCTGATGCAGGTGATTGCAGGTTAACGCTCTGATGTTTTCGAAAATAATATATCTGGCTGCAATTAATGCTGCCCATGGTTTGAGTAGCATGAATCACCCGACAGGTTCCTTTTAAACTGAGAACCTCTTCACTGATTTTGGAATAGATTTTCTTCTTTGTCTGTGTGCCTGCGTTCCAAAGTTATACCCTCCGGAAATAAATATGCACATTTTTCCTTCAACCAACTGGGCATAGACCACAGAACTTCTCTGTGGGCATTTGCTCATAAAGTGATGCTGGACAATCAAAACACAGCCTTGTCCACAAAGAAATTCTGTGGGATACGCTCAGTTAGTTAAAGGGAAATTTTTCATTTTTATTAACAATGCGGCTTAACTTTGGAATGGAAGGGTACAGAAAAAAAAAGAGTAAATTGCTCCAGAATCAATGGAGGAGCATCAATTACAGGATGCACCAAATTTAAATTTAAAGAATCTAATCAGCATTACCGTTTGAAGATACACCCAATTTATATTTTTCAGATTTTATTTTTTCATCCCTTTCGTCTAAGAGACATTACCGTATATACTCGAGTATAAGCCGACCTTTTCAGCATATTTTTTAGGCTGAAAAAGCCCCTCTTCACTTATACTCGGGTAAATACTTTATATGGTGTATACATTCTGGTGGTGGATAGTGGTGGGGGGTGTTGCGGCAGCGGAGGAGCCGGCACAAGCAGCACATGCATAGCAGGATAGAGGGGCCATGCATACCAGGATTGCAATGAGGGGTGACATGCATACCAGGATTGGGAATGAGGGGTGCCATGCATACCAGGATTAGGATGATGGGAGCCATGCATACCAGGATTGGGGATGAGGGGTGCCATGCAAACCAGGATTGGAATGAGGGGTACCAAGCATACCAGGATTGGGCATGAGGGGTGCCATGCATACCAGGATTGGGATGAGGGGTGCCATGCATGCCAGGATTGGGATGAGTGGTGCCATGTATACCAGGATTGGGGATAAGGGGACCATGCATACCAGTATTGCAATGAGGGGTGCCATGCATACCAGGATTGGGATGAAGGGTACCATGCATACCAGGATTGGGGATGAGGGGTGCCATGCATACCAGGATTGGGATGAGGGGTGCCATGCATACCAGGATTGGGAGGAGGTGTGCCATGCATACCAGGATTGGGATGAGTGGTGCCATATATACCAGGATTGCGGGATGAGGGGTGCCATGTATACCAGGATTAGGGATGAGAGGTGCCATGCATACTAGGATTAGGGATGAGGGGTGCCATGCATACCAGGATTGGGATGAGAGGTACCATGCATACCAGGATTGGGATAAGGGGTGCCATGCACACCAGGATTGGGGATGAGGGGTGCCATGCATACCAGGATTGGGATGAGGGGTGCCATGCATATCAGGATTGAGGATGAGGAGTGCCTTGCATATGAGGATTAGGATGAGGGGTGTCATGCATACGAGGATTAGGATGAGGGGTGCCATGCATACCAGGATTAGGGATGAGGGGTGCCATGCATACCAGGATTGGAAATGAGGGGGCCATGCATACAAGGATTGGGATGAGTGGTGCCATGCATACCAGGATTGGGAATGAGGGGTGCCATGCATACCAGGATTGGGATGAGGGGTGCCATGTATACCAGGATTGGGTTGAGTGGTGCCATGTATACCAGGATTGGAGATGAGGGGTGCCATGCACACCAGAATTGGGATGAGGGGTGCCATGCATACCAGGATTGGGATGAGGGGTGCCATGCATACCAGGATTGGGATGAGTAGTGCCATGTATACCAGGATTGGGATGAGGGGTGCCATGCATACCAGGATTAGGGATAAGGGGTGCCATGCACACCAGGATTGGGGATGAGGGGTGCCATGCATACCAGGATTGGGATGAGGGATGCCATGCATACCAGGATTGAGGATGAGGAGTGCCTTGCATATGAGGATTAGGATGAGGGGTGTCATGCATACCAGGATTAGGGATGAGGGGTGCCATGCATACCAGGATTGGGAATGAGGGGGCCATGCATACAAGGATTGGGATGAGTGGTGCCATGCATACCAGGATTGGGAATGAGGGGTGCCATGCATACCAGGATTGGGATGAGGGGTGCCATGTATACCAGGAATGGGTTGAGTGGTGCCATGTATACCAGGATTGGAGATGAGGGGTGCCATGCACACCAGAATTGGGATGAGGGGTGCCATGCACACCAGAATTGGGATGAGGGGTGCCATGCATACCAGGATTGGGATGAGGGGTGCCATGCATACCAGGATTGGGATAAGTAGTGCCATGTATACCAGGATTGGGATGAGGGGTGCCATGCATACCAGGATTAGGGATAAGGGGTGCCATGCATACTAGGATTGGGATGAGGGGTGCCATGCATACCAGGATTGAGGGTGAGGGGTGTCATGCATGCCAGGATTGGGATGAGTGGTGCCATGCACAGCAGGATTTGGATGAGGGGTGCCATGCATACCAAGATTGGGATGAGGGGGCCATGCATACCAGGATTGGGATGAGGGGTTCCATGCATACCAGGATTGGGATGAGGGGTGCTATGCATACAAGGATTAGGGATGAGTGGTGTCATGCATGCCAGGATTGGGGATGAGGGGGCCATGCATATCAGGATTGGAGATGAGTGGACAATGCTTACCAGGATGGGGAAATTTACCAGTAGCTGCTGCATTTCCCACCCTAGGCTTATACTGGAGTCAATGAGTTTTTCCATTTTTTTGTGGTAAAACTAGGTGCCACGGCTTATACTCGAGTTGGCTTATACTCGAGTATATAAGGTACTTTTTTAAAAATTTTCCATTGACATAGCCATATGAGGGCTTGCATTTGGGGAGATGAGTTGAAGTTTTGACTAACACCAATTTAATTTCCATATAATGTACTAAAAATTGTATAATTTATTCAAATTCCAAGTGTAATAAAATGGGGAAAAAAATGGATTTTTGGGGTTGATTGATGTTTGAGTTTCATTTTTACAGCAATTTTTTTTCAACTTTTTCAGGAACTTTAATTCCCTGGAGATCACAGGGGAAATGGATCTTAAGACCCCCACTAATTGCTCATTAGATCCCCGAAATGTGCAGCTCAACAGTTCCTCCCTGAGCATGCACAAATAGTGGGGATTCAAAATAAAGGTTATTCCTTGGGGGTGGTGTGCTCCTGCTTGATTGACAGTTCAAAACAAGCAGCATCTGAGCTAGTCTGACCTGTGCTCTCTCCGATTCTGGAATATGAGGCAGCTTTGCCCCTGCAGCATCAGAGGAGCGCAGCAGCACTAAAGATGGAAGGGTCATAACTAGTGTTGAGCGATACCTTCCGATATCGGGAAATATCGGATCGGATTGGATCGGACCGATACCGAAAAAGTATCGGATATCGCTGATTCCGATAGCAGAAACCAATGCAAGTCAATGGGACAGAAATATCGGAATGAAAATAAACCCTTTCTTTCTTTGTAGGTTAAGTCTACATGAAGGAAAACAACTAAGAATAATGTAGAATGTATTGGGGGAGGTGGGGGAGACAATAAAGGCATAGAGGTTTAGCCCAATCAAATGGAATAGCAGGAATTAATATTTTTTTTAAGACGTTCTGAGTTACGGAAATATTGACTATGTTAAGTATTTTTATATTTTGTCAGATATTTATGTTTCACTACTTCCATGCTCTTCACCTTCTTTTTTACTTCTCCCACACTTTCTCCTTCATCATCCTCAGCATCTTTTTCATCCTCTTCTTCTTCACCTTCTTCATCTTCTTCTTCTTCACCTTCTTCGTATTATTCTTTTTTTTTACATTCTTCATATTCTACTTCTTCATCTTCTTCATATTCTTCTTCTTCATCATATTCTTATTTGTGACAGGCATTCCTGTAGTTGTTATCTATAAAAGGTTGGACATTACACCTTTCGTTCTGCCCGTCACAAAAGATTTACAACAGGATTTGTCCGCATTCAGTTTGGCCTGCAGCAGCAGGTCTTTTCCAGGGGCACCACGAGGAGGAACGGACTCACCCCCATACACTGCTTAGTCATCTTCTGCTTATAATTTAGATATTATCTTTTGCTCTGATTTTTAGTCTTATGCTTAATGTTCTTCCGCTTTTTGTTCTGCAGCTTCTTGTATTTCTGCTTCTTGGTTTTCTGTCTCTTGTTCTTCTGTATCTTGGTGCTTGTCTTCTCTTTTTTGTCCTCTTGGTCAACTTCTTCAGGGTCATCTTCTTGGTCTTCTTCGGGGTGGTCTTCAGGGTCGTCGTCTTCGGGGGTCCTCGTCTTCGGGGTCCTCGTCTTCTTCGGGTTGGTCTTCTGGGTCCTCGTCTTCGGGGTCCTCGTCTTCTTCGGGGTGGTCTTCAGGGTCCTCGTCTTCTTCGGGGTGGTCTTCAGGGTCCTCGTCTTCAGGGTCGTTGTCTTCGGGGTCCTCGTCTTCTTAGGGTTGGTCTTCAGGGTCCTCGTCTTCAGGGTCCTCGTCAGGGAGATCCAGAGTGATTACCAAGAACCATTTCAAAAAGCTTGAACTTGGAAAAGTAGCAGAAGGTACAAGAAAGCTGAGGAACTACCGAGAACCAGCTGACGGTACTGGAACCCGGATGGGTAGCAGAAGGTACAAGAGCCAATGGAACTGCCGAAGACCAGCTGACGGTACTGGAACTCGGTTACTAAGCAGGAGGTACCTGTGCCAGAAAGTACTACCAAGGACCAGCAGACGATGGTGGAACTTGGATACCGAGAAGGAGGCACCTAATCCAAAGGCACTGCCGAGACCCAGCTGACGGTACTGGAACCCGGATGGGTAGCAGAAGGTACCCATGTAAAAAAAAGTTCAAGGCCGCGAGCCGGCCGCAGTTACCAAAACCAACAGTCCTACAGGGGGTGCTTGTCCTATTGGCACTATGGAACCAGCCTTCATTGCCAGATCCCGCAGCCCACATAGGAGTCACCTAAACTGCAGGCACCATAGAGTCGGCTAACCCGACCGCAACACGACAGGACAACGCATTGGAGGCAAAGTGACGTTGACACTACCCGGAAACAGCTGGCGTGCTGGAACCAGGCTGGGCAGGAGGGAGTACACGTGCCAAAGACACTGCCGAGAACCAGCTGACGGTACTGGAACCCGGATGGGTAGTAGAAGGTACAAGAGCCAATGGAACTGCCGAAGACCAGCTGACGGTACTGGAACTCGGTTACTAAGCAGGAGGTACCTGTGCCAGAAAGCACTACCAAGGACCATCAGACGTTGGTGGAACTTGGATACCGAGAAGGAGGCACCTAATCCAAAGGCACTGCCGAGAACCAGCTGACGGTACTGGAACCCGGATGGGTAGCAGAAGGTACCCATGTAAAAAAAAGTTCAAGGCCGCGAGCCGGCCGCAGTTACCAAAACCCACAGTCCTACAGGGGGTGCTTGTCCTATTGGCACTATGGAACCAGCCTTCATTGCCTGATCCCGCAGCCCACATAGGAGTCACCTAAACTGCAGGCACCATAGAGTCGGCTAACCCGACCGCAACACGACAGGACAACGCATTGGAGGCAAAGTGACGTTGACACTACCCGGAAACAGCTGGCGTGCTGGAACCAGGCTGGGCAGGAGGGAGTACCCGTGCCAAAGACACTGCCGAGAACTAGCTGACGGTACTGGAACCCGGATGGGTAGTAGAAGGTACAAGAGCCAATGGAACTGCCGAAGACCAGCTGACGGTACTGGAACTCGGTTACTAAGCAGGAGGTACCTGTGCCAGAAAGCACTACCAAGGACCAGCAGACGTTGGTGGAACTTGGATACCGAGAAGGAGGCACCTAATCCAAAGGCACTGCCGAGAACTAGCTGACGGTACTGGAACCCGGATGGGTAGCAGAAGGTACAAGAGCAAATGGAACTACCGAGAACCAGCTGGCGGTGCTGGAACCCAGGGTAAATACTAAAAACAGAGTGGAGCCAGAGGTGTAATTGGAGCAAGTTTTAAAACAGTAGTACAGTGGATGTGGACAAAGCAGGAGAATTTGCCGGACACACAGCAGGGGAACAGCTGACGTTACTGAACGCCAATAATACTGGAGCAAGCGTTGACTGTGCAGACGGCACTTCTGAGCAGCAACTTGCGGTATTGGAGCCCAGGGTAAATTCTAAAAACAGAGGAGCCAGAGGTGTATTTGGAGGAGGTTTTAAATCAGTAGTACAGTGGATGTGGACAGAGCAGGAGAAAGTGCCGTCCGCACAGCAGGGGAACAGCTGACGTTACTGAACCCCAATAACACGGCAGCAAGTGTTGACTGTGCAGACGGCACTTCCGAGCGCCAACTGGCGGTGTTGGAGCTCAGGGATAATACTGAAAACAGAGGAGCCAGAGGTGTAATTGGAGCAACTTTAAAATCTGTAGTAGTGAGAATGTGGACAGAGCAGGAGAAATTGCCGTCCGCACAGCAGGGGAACAGCTGACATTACTGAACCCCAATAACTCGGCAGCAAGTGTTGACTGTGCAGACGGCACTTCCGAGCGCCAACTGGCGGTGTTGGAGCTCAGGGATAATACTGAACACAGAGGAGCCAGAGGTGTATTTGGAGGAGGTTTTAAATCAGTAGTACAGTGGATGTGGACAGAGCAGGAGAAAGTGCCGTCCGCACAGCAGGGGAACAGCTGACGTTACTGAACCCCAATAACATGGCAGCAAGTGTTGACTGTGCAGACGGCACTTCTGAGCGCCAACTGGCGGTGTTGGAGCTCAGGGATAATACTGAAAACAGAGGAGCCAGAGGTGTAATTGGAGCAACTTTAAAATCTGTAGTAGTGAGAATGTGGACAGAGCAGGAGAAATTGCCGTCCGCACAGCAGGGGAACAGCTGACGTTACTGAACCCCAATAACACGGCAGCAAGTGTTGACTGTGCAGACGGCACTTCCGAGCGCCAACTGGCGGTGTTGGAGCTCAGGGATAATACTGAAAACAGAGGAGCCAGAGGTGTATTTGGAGGAGGTTTTAAATCAGTAGTACAGTGGATGTGGACAGAGCAGGAGAAATTGCCGTCCGCACAGCAGGGGAACAGCTGACGTTACTGAACCCCAATAACATGGCAGCAAGTGTTGACTGTGCAGACGGCACTTCTGAGCGCCAACTGGCGGTGTTGGAGCTCAGGGATAATACTGAAAACAGAGGAGCCAGAGGTGTAATTGGAGCAACTTTAAAATCTGTAGTAGTGAGAATGTGGACAGAGCAGGAGAAATTGCCGTCCGCACAGCAGGGGAACAGCTGATGTTACTGAACCCCAATAACATGGCAGCAAGTGTTGACTGTGCAGACGGCACTTCCGAGCGCCAACTGGCGGTGTTGGAGCTCAGGGATAATACTGAAAACAGAGGAGCCAGAGGTGTATTTGGAGGAGGTTTTAAATCAGTAGTACAGTGGATGTGGACAGAGCAGGAGAAATTGCCGTCCGCACAGCAGGGGAACAGCTGACGTTACTGAACCCCAATAACATGGCAGCAAGTGTTGACTGTGCAGACGGCACTTCCGAGCGCCAACTGGCGGTGTTGGAGCTCAGGGATAATACTGAAAACAGGGGAGCCAGAGGTGTAATTGGAGCAACTTTAAAATCTGTAGTAGTGAGAATGTGGACAGAGCAGGAGAAATTGCCGTCCGCACAGCCGGGGAACAGCTGACGTTACTGAACCCCAATGACACGGCAGCAAGTGTTGACTGTGCAGACGGCACTTCCGAGCGCCAACTGGCGGTGTTGGAGCTCAGGGATTACAGTTCAGGTGGTAGAAACATGAACAGAACAGGAGACCTGGATACTTTTGCAAACAATTATTTATTCTGGAAGAGGACTGGCAAATTCATGAGAGATCCAGGCCTTGTTCATTTTGAGAAAAGTAAGCTGGTCAACGTTATCGGAGGATAGTCGCATGCGACGGTCTGTTAGTACACCACCTGCGGCACTAAAGACGCGTTCCGATAATACACTAGCAGCAGGGCAAGCTAGCACCTCCAATGCATACTGACTTAGCTCTGGCCATGTATCTAGCTTACAGACCAAAAACTTGAAGGGAGAAGAGCCGTCTGGGAGTACACTAAGAGGGCAAGACATGTAGTCTGTCACCATCTGATGGAAACGTTGCCTCCTGCTGAATGGAGCCGTCTGTGATGGTGTAGACATTTGTGGCGGCGGGGACACAAAACTTTGCCACATTTCGGCCATACTGGTCTTGCCTTGTGCTGAGGCGCTGCTTCTGCTCCCTCTTTGTGCAGAGGTTCCTCCACTGCCTCGACGCACTGAGCTGCTTTGTAAAGCACTAGCAGCACTGCTCTCGGTTGGAATGGAGAACATGATGGAATGCACCAGTGCGTCTTGGTACTCCCGCATTTTACGCTCCCGGTTCAATGGTGTTATGAGGCTTTGTAAGTTGTCCCGGTAGCGAGGATCTAGGAGGGTGGACACCCAATAATCAGCCGTGTTGAGAATGTGGGCGATGCGGCGGTCATTTCTCAGGCACTGCAGCATGAAATCAACCATGTGCTGCAGACTGCCAACTGGCCAAGAAACGCTGTCGCCTGCTTGAGGCGTGATCTCTGCCTGCTCTGCATCACCCCACCCTCGCTCTAGATACTGACTACTAGAGCATTGTGTACCTCCCTCCTCTGGACAGATGTCTTCCTCATCCATTGACTCCTCCTCATCCTCCTCACAAAGTGTCCCCTGCCTAGGCCTTTGTGAGGAACCACGTTGCGCAGACTGTAGAGAAGCAGATGGCATTTGTGACTCCTCATCCTCCACCTCTTCCAAAACCTCGTCCCTTAGTGCTTGCAGTGTTTTTTCAAGCAGGCAGATAAGGGGGATAGTCATGCTGACTAGTGCATCATCTGCACTCGCCATCCGCGTGGAATAATCGAAGGCACGCAAAATGTGGCAAATGTCCTTCATAGAGGCCCACTCAGTGGTGGTGAAGTGTGAACGGCGCGCACTGCGACTTGTTTGCGCCTGCTGCAGCTGGTACTCCATTACTGCTGCCTGCTGCTCACACAACCTCTCCAACATATGTAACGTTGAATTCCACCTGGTGGGTAGGTCACATATGATGCGATGTTCCGGAAGACGTAATCGGCGCTGCAGAGCTGAAATGCGTGATCTTGCATTGCTGGAACACCGCAAGTGAGCGCACTCTATGCGGACCTTGTGAAGCAGTGCATCAAGATCCGGATAGTCCCTCAAAAAACTCTGCACGACCAAGTTGAGCACATGTGCCAGACATGGGATGTGAGTGAGGTTGCCTAGGCCCAGAGCTGCCACCAGATTTCGGCCATTGTCACACACTACCATGCCTGGCTGGAGATTCGCTGGCACAAACCACACGTCGCTCTGCTGCTTGATGGCATTCCAGAGCTCCTGCGCTGTGTGGCTTCGATTCCCCAAAGAAATTAATTTTAATACGGCCTGTTGACGTTTGGCCACGGCTGTGCTCATATTGGTCACCATAACAGGTAACCGTTCACGGGTCGATGTGGAGGTAGACCGTGACGGCTCCTGCAGCGCTGATTCAGAGGAACTGGAGTATGAGGAGGAGTCAATGTGTACAGACTGGATTCCTGCAATCCTTGGAGTTGGCAGAACACGTACAGCGCCACTCTCAAGATCTGTACCCGGCTCCACAACATTTACCCAATGGGCAGTGAGGGAAAGGTATCGTCCCTGTCCATGCTTACTGGTCCACGCATCGGTGGTCAGGTGGACCTTGCTACTGACGGCGTTTTGTAGCGCATGTTTAATTTTTCCCTCCACATGATGTTGCAGGGCAGGGACGGCTTGCCTGCTGAAATAAAATCGGCTGGGCACGTTGTATTGTGAGACTGCCAATGCCATAAAGTTACGGAATGTGTCAGTCTCCACCAGCCTGAATGATAGCATTTCAAGGGCCAGTAGTTTAGCAATGCCAGCATTCAGAGCCTGTGCTCGGGGGTGGTTTGCCGAGTATGGGCGCCTTTTCTCCCATGCCTGTGCTAACGATGGCTGTAGACTGGCCTGGGAGTGTGAGGATGACTGGGAAAGTGGTGCTGTGGGTGGAATTACACTGTGTCTCTGTACAACAGTGCCAGAGATTCTTCCATGGCGATCCTGTGAGGAAGCCGAACCAGCTGTGTGTGAGCTGGAGGAAGAGGCTACAACACAAGCTGAAGAGGTGGTAGGTGGCGCTGTAGGTTGGCCTAGGTCTTCAGTGTGTTTTTGTAACTCCACCACCTGCTTGGTCCGCACATGTTTCCACATATTTGTGGTATTGAGGTTACTGACACTTTTCCCTCTTTTCACCTTCTGATTACACAGCTTGCATTTGACAAAGCAAATGTCATCTGCAACTGTGTCAAAAAAGGACCAGGCACTGCAAGTCTTGGGAGCGCCCGCTTTGGATTTTGGAAGAGCCATGCTCCTAATGGGTGCCGAAGTGGAGGCTACAGGCAACCAAGTCTGCCCCCTCCCTCTCCCTCCTTTTTGGGCTGTTCAGGGAATCTCTTACTCAGAGCTGCTCCCACCACCTTCCTGTCCCTCACGCCATGATGGGTCAAGGACCTCATCATCTACACCACCCTCTTCAAACAACTGCTTCTCCTGGGTAGTCTCGACAGCACAGTACGCACCAGAAAGTGGCACCTGAGTCTCATGATCAGATGCGTACTGAGGTGTGCTGCTGACCATAGGCACTGGCCCACCTGCCTCTTCAGATTCAGAGAGACAAAATGGTTGCGCATCACTGCATACTACCTCTTCTTCAAATTCTAGAATTCTTCTTGGCTGGCCCCCTCTTTCCAAGCCAAGAGATTCAGAGAACAGAAGTAGAGATGGCTCCTGTCCAGGGCTCTCTGACTGCCTGGGCAATTTGGCAGGTGGTGAAGAGACAGATGGGTGCTCTTCAGTGCTCAGGACCTGAGAGGATCTGGAACTAATTGAAGTCGATGCGTTAGCTGCCATCCATCTGACAACGGCTTCAATTTGGTCCTCCCGCAGCAGTGGGGTACGGCTAGCTCCTACAAAGCTGCGCATAAAGGACTGTTCCCTGGTAAAACTGGGGGATGCTGAGTCACTGGTGCCCGCAGCAGGCACAGAATCCCCACGTCCTCTCCCTGCAGGCACAGAATCCTCACGTCCTCTCCCTGCAGAAACTCCACGCCCACGCCCCTGCCCACGACCACATGCCTTACTCCCTGCCTTCTTCATCTTGGTAGACTGATAAAGATAGGCAGAAAAGTACTAAGGGCTTAGTGTGCTTATTCCTGAACAGCTGCTAACAGGTATAAGAAACACTAATTTTATAAAGTGTGGACTAGACTTTAATATGAGCTAATGTGGCCTACACAACTGTAAAGTGGAGTGTTTGGTGAACTTTATTTAGGTTTTTTTTGTCACAAAAAGACACTGGATGTGCCTAAAGATGAAATAACGATAGTATCACAAACTTTTTGTAGCTATTACAATGTAGGAAGGTAACCTACAATGCAATAGATGAGTCTGCAAAAAATAGGCTAATACTAATCTGGCTGGGGCTGCAGGGCCCAATGCTGCAGAAAGGCTCCTCTAACTACTCCTATATAGTGTGTTTGGAACCAATTTAGCTGAATACGGATGGAACCACCACACTAATAGGAGAAATCAGGAAAAATTATGAATTGGCAAAAAAGGACAATGTATGAGGCAGTGACACACACTGAGTGCACTACAACCAGACGTGGTTGAAGCACACACTACAGGGTGAGCTGCACTCACACACCAGACCTTGCAGACAGTGGTGAACAGTACAGATGCAGAGCACTGTGCACTAGCGCTGCAAGACCAAAAAAATTTCTCTATCTACTCCTATATAGTGTGTTTGGAACCAATTTAGCTGAATATGGATGGAACCACCACACTAATAGGAGATATCAGGAAAAATTATGAATTGGCAAAAAAGGACAATGTATGAGGCAGTGACACACACTGAGTGCACTACAACCAGACGTGGTTGAAGCACACACTACAGGGTGAGCTGCACTCACACACCAGACCTTGCAGACAGCGGTGAACAGTACAGATGCAGAGCGCTGTGCACTAGCGCTGCAAGACCAAAAAAATTTCTCTATCTACTCCTATATAGTGTGTTTGGAACCAATTTAGCTGAATACGGATGGAACCACCACACTAATAGGAGATATCAGGAAAAATTATGAATTGGCAAAAAAGGACAATGTATGAGGCAGTGACACACACTGAGTGCACTACAACCAGACGTGGCTGAAGCACACACTACAGGGTGAGCTGCACTCACACACAGAGACCTTGCAGAAAGCGGTGAACAGCACAGAGAACTGTGCACTAGCACTGCAAGGCACAGCGATTTATAAAGTAGCTTGGGTAAAGCAGAATAGACCAAATAGGTAGCTAAAACTGTCCCTCAGAACAACAGCATCCTATCCCTAACTGAATTCACAGCAGAGTGAGCTCAAAATGGCGGCGGCGGCTTTTATAGTGCATCATGACATCATTTCAGCAGCCAATCACAGCCATGCCATTAGTTAAGATGCCTACATGCCTAACAGGATGTGCCCACACTTCTTAGGATCCTCATTGGCTGAATAAAATGAAAATAGCTCATTGCATTATGGGAACTTCCGATTCCGGTATACGATATTGCAAAAGTATTGGAATTAAGTATCGGAATTCCGATACCGCGAATATCGTCCGATACCCGATATTTCAGTATCGGAATGCTCAACACTAGTCATAACCTAAGAGTGGTCTCAAGTGATCTGGCCTGCTTCAGAACAGTGCCTACAAGCTTCATAAAAAAGACCTTATAAGCACTGCACATGTTCAGCTGCCACTGTAGACTGCAGCAATAGCCAATAACCTAGGCAATGAGCAGCAAAAAATATAACTAGAGTATTCTTAATAACAATTAAATTGCAAAGTTTTTTGTTTTTTGCAATTCTAAAAATGAACATACATGAGAATAATTTTTTAACATTTGATCTTGCATTTGCATATGAACTGTTGCATTTCCGATCTGGTGTAGGCTTGGAAAGATGGCTTGACTAACTTGAATTGTTAGACCTTCACTTGTAATGTAGGTGAACCATGGGGCACAGGATTGCTTTGACTAAGCACATTATTCATATATTGTCAATGTTTGATGTTTTGTGTTTCCCCTTTCTTTTCCATCTTCCATTTCTCTCCCTTTTCTTCTTTTCCTTGCTTCCTCTTTGTTTTATTTCTGCTTTTATCTCTGTTTATTCTCTCTGGATGGGTCTGGGACCCCATAAATAGCAGAAAGATCTATTTATGAACAACCTGTAGATGTTGCAGGAGAGGCCACTTAAAGCAAATCTGTCGGCAGGTTTTTGCTATGTAATCTAAGAGCAGCACAATATAGGGCAAGAAAGCCTGATTCTGGTGATGTGTCAATTACTGGGCTACTTGGTATAGTTTGGATAGAATCCTTGTTTGTCTGATGTAGATGTAGCAGAGCTAAGTATTCTGGGCTGTGTATAACTCCGCTCATATCCCTTACTGGCAACTTCCTGTGATTTATATGCAAGCTACAAATCAGTGATAAGGGTGGAGCTACACCGATTAGCCTGATTGCCTGGCACATGAGCCCTAGTCCTGTTGTGATAATCTCCTGCTGATAAAATACTGATTGTATTGAAGCCATAACACATAGCCTAATAAATGACACATCCCTCTAATCAGGCTCTTGTGCAATATATTATGCTGCTCTCAGAATAAATAGGGAAAACCTGTTGATAGCTTCCTTTTAAAATGCTTGTTTTGTACACAATTACTTATTGGCTGGATTTACTTTTTTATGCTTTTTTGGAGGTATGGTACATAGTGCTCCATGCTCTCTTTTACTCTTTTATTTTACTAACTTTCTATTTCATGTCTTATTCAGAATAAAGAGATATAAAGCAAAAATCTAAACCGTTTGTGCTTAGGCCTTATGAACACACACTACATGTGTTCTGCAAGGAGCTGCATGCATCAGTTTCTATCAGAAATACAAAACCACAGGTAGTATTGCTGAAACTAATCTGGTGAAAAATAACGAGGCATATCAGAATGTTTTGAAGTTTAGAAGTGCCTTTGTTCAGCTCTGTGTATGTAATAGGACTAAAAAATGCAACATTCTAAGAATGGAAAAGTTCATGGTTGTATTATTAAAATGGAAAACTGTTCTTTTTTTACATGGTACAAATAGATATTCTTTCTGTTCTTTTTTCATAGTTCTTGGAAATCATCAATGTTATGAGACTGAAAAGCATGTAATAGAACAATCGTACAATGCCAGAAGCATCGAGTATGATTATGGTAAGGTATTATACATATCTTAAATTGTTTCTATGTTAACGAACTTGCATGAAATTAAAGGAGCATTCCCATCTCCAAAATCCTATTCCAATACGTAGTAGGTGTAGTAATAATAATATTAGCAAATACCTCCAATTAAAAATGTAGTATAGTTCTTCTGATTAGCTATGCCACTTACCCCATGTGCAGGGCAATGCAGTAGCTAGATATGCATGGTTATGACCACTAACAAGTAACTAACTGTTACTATATGAATGGTCGTAACCATGGATACCTAAGCTACTGCAATGCCATGTACATGGGGAAAGCCATATAGTTTATCAGAAGAACTATACTAAATTTCTAATTGGAGGAATTTGCTAATATTATTATTACACCTACCACATATTGGGAGAGGATTTTGGAGATGGGAATACTACTTTAAACAAAAACACTTACTGATTACCCGTACCTTTATCAATAGTAAAGAATTAATGTATTTTAAAAATTATATAAGTCCATTTAGTTTAATATATTATCCAGCAGTGGTGATCCACAGAAAGGCAAAAGTACATTCATTAGATCAGTCTTAAATCAGACTCAGGATCTATAATCAGGTATTTTAGGTGCAATTTCAACTAAAATAATAAAAATTGTAATCCAATAGACAACTTATAGGACATGAAATTAAAATTTATCCCACTTTTTTCCCTCAAATTTTGGAAGAAAATGGTGGTGCATCTTATAATCCGAATGTAGCTTACCATGAGGAGGGGCAACTGTGGTGCAGAGGGGTCACAGGAGGTAGGGTCGCTGCTGCAGGAAACTGGCGGCAGTGGCAGGAGTGGGGCAATGCTGCGGGTCCTGGGCTGGGAGGAGGGGATGTTCAACAGTGCAAGGCTGCAGTGGGCCACAGGCTTTCACAAAATGTTGATGGAGTCCACGCACTTCCCATTGTTTTCACTGAGGCGGACATCGGGAAAATGGTCGCAGGAGGCAGCGCATGTCCAGATTGAAATCTCGACTCCCAAGATCTCGGCTCCCAAAATTGTTGGGAGGTATACAGCAATAGAGATCATCAGGTTACAACTACTAAGTGGTGAGTGACGCATATTTCTTCTCTGTGGAATACATTGTTGAAAGCTGAGCATCATCGATGTAGAAAATCCCTGAAAGGCGCAATTACAGTCAAAAGGTCAAATAAATCGGACCGAGATCGGGCCATGATGCTCGGCCTGGCGGTGGCTCTCCTGCCCCGAGCATGACAGTTGCATAGAAATGTATGAAGCTGTCACGCTAGGTAAAGCCACCAACCAGTCCGTTCATTGCCGTCTGATCTCAGTCTGATTTACATGGTCTTCTGATTGTACCCTAATTGTAACTACAGGTGATACATACAGCAAATATCACAAAATCCATCATTTGCCTTAGGTGACGTCATAGCTCTCTCTTGTTCCGCCTTTCTTAATAATCATCATTACACATATTCAGTAGATGATTCAGTGGAATGGAATAGGACCAGAGTCATCCGATTACTACTGAAGTACATGTGGTTTCCTGAAAGAAGAGGATGTCGGAGTCTAGAATAACCCCTGTGGCCAATGTGAAAATTGCATGATTCCTATTTTTTTGGGAGAAAAAAAGCCCCAAACAACATTGCCAAACAGTTTTTGAAAATAAATTTAGCATAAAAACCTGACTTAAACAATAGATCATTAATTATCTTATGAAACATTCCATGTTTAGGCGTTATTGAATATGGCATCTAAACAATTTAAGGGACAGAGCGCTTACATTTACCCCATTGCCTATTACATTCCTGCCTTTGGTAATACTGCATTGATTAGTAATGTCCCATAGCGGGATTAAAAAAAAAAAATAATTAAATTATTTTGACAAAAATAAAAAAAATCAACTTTTTTTTATATGAAAATATAAAACAAACAATAGATCAAATTTCCCATTAAAAATCTCCAAATAGTTCTAAAATAGTGAAATGAAAAAAAAGCTATAAATATATTATATATAATAATAATATAATATATTCATAACAGTAACGTTTTATAAAGTTAAAATTATATTTACCGGTATACCACACGGTAAATGCCATAAAGAAATCCCCCAAAACCCAGAAGATTTCCCAGATGTGCACGCTGATGCACAAGACAATGTAACGTGGAGTGAACTGCATTTGTAAAATAGTCCAATAGACCAGACACCTGAAGAAGGCTTCATACAGCCGGAATGGGATGTTTTTTAAATAAAATTTTTCTTTATTTTATTTTATCCTTCTGTGACTTTTTTAGTATTTTTTCCATTTGATTCCATCTGTTATTGTGGGAGCGCTCTTCACCTGGTATCTCCACCCTCATTTGTCAAATAGTGCATATGTCAGATACATAAAATAATCCAAACTTTTTATTTTTACTTTTGTTTTACCATAGTGAAAACAGCACTGGACACACACAATGTTCACATTCAGCCTATATTACTGGAAGAGACACTCCCAATTAAAAAATCTGAAACTTTGAGCAGGCTGCAAATTTCTTATTCGTAGCTTGGAAATTAATAAATGTAAAATATGTAAAAATAAATTGAAATTATATTAAATTAAAATTTTATTTAAATACTTAGCATAATAGGTGTTTTTTTTTTTTTTTTGCAGTTTTGGACAATAATCAGTATGTCTGCAGTACCTGGGGCTTTGGATACATTAATACATTTGATGGTTTTTTTTATAATGCTAAAGGAAATTGCACATATATTTTCACCAAACATTGTCATACATCAGATGTAGACTTTGAAGTACTCATCAAAAGGAACACAGACAGTGTTGAACCTGAAATAGAACTTATTATCATTAAGCTTTATGAGAAAATCATTCAAATCAACAAAACAGGAATTTATGTCGCTGATAAATTGTAAGTATTAGGTTTTTTAGGCTTTTCAAATTTTCACCTTTTTTTTTCTCATTGTATATATATTTTTTTTCATTTTTTATACATTTATCAACATGAATTGTTGGTATCTTGAAGTTATATAAGGAAACTAGTTTTTATTCCTTAACATATAAGTGCTTTAAAGAGGAATTAATGAAGAATATAAAAATGGCTATATACAACATGTCAGAAAATAGATCAGTTGCCAAGTGTTGAGCATAGTTACAGCACTAATTTTAAGGAAAATAAAAAATCAGGCAAAATTTTTTGACCAAATCATTAAAGTTAATACTGCTCCAGCCAATCAGCAGTCACTCATCATCTGCAGCCTTCAGGATTCTACATGAGTGGAAGAACAATGATTCTTATACTTCTATTCAATTATGAAGGCCGCCGATGATCAGAGGCTGTTGATTGGACCCGGCAGCGCCAACTCTGCATTTTCCATTTTTCTCATTAATAAGAGGATAAAACCTTTAAAAATCAGATTGTTATATTTTATTTCATTTTCAAGGTGTATTGGCTTCTGGGATTTATTCTTAAATTGAGCAATGCAATAAAGCCTTTAAATATATTAAGAATAACATTATAGATATATTGACGTTTGTGTCTTCTTTTCTTTTACTACAGAGTTGATATTCCAATTACAATGTTAAATTTGAACATTGACAAGCAAGGTCAGGATATCATTGTGTCCTGTGATGAAATTGAAATAAAATGGAACACTGAGGATTCCCTACAGGTAACAAAAAAAAGGAAAAGGAGTAAGACTACAAAGACTTTTAGGCTGGGGTTATATAAGGTTCTCAATGCATGTGAAATATGCGTCCAAGATATGTTTTTAAGAAGCGGATTCCTATATTTTACAGTGGCTCTCTGCTGCTGCGTTACAAATTAATTGCTATTGTCTTGCCTATTGTTGATAGCCACACATTTTCAGCAAAATGGTGCGACCATTTACAATAGTTAAGTCATTTCTAAAGATGCAATCTGTCCTAGATTTAAAAGCTCTTTCTCAGCAGACATAACTCGGACGAGTAGCACTCTGTTTATCTCCAGTTATGTATTTGAGGGCAAATGAATATTGAGCTTCCTTAAAGAACATGTATCTCTTTGTGCAGAATTTCTTTCCTTGAATTGTTCATTTGCTTCTTAAATGCAAAGTTAAGAAACTTTGTAAATAGTCCTCCTTAAAAAAAATTCTACCATTTTGCTCTTACAGAGTGTCTGTAAGTCAGTAGAGAATTTTAAAAAATATTACTAATCTGTCACAAGTTCTGCTCAATTCCGAGGGCTTTCTCTGCTCTCCATGTCTCTTCTCACAGTGTTAGAGATAGCAGCAGGAAGGAGGAAATAATTGCACACAGATCTCTATGGTGTGGAGTTGGATAAATGTTGAATTGGAGAAATCTGGCTACAGAAAAGGAGGAAAGCACATGAAGAGAAGATAAGTGCAGTATTAGAGCTGGGTTAATAAACAAAAGCAAGTGAAAACAGCTCTGGATACACACAATGTTCACATTCAGCCTATATTACTGGAAAAGACACTCCCACTTAAAAAATCTGAAACTTTGAGCAGGCTGCAAATTTCTTATTCGCAGCTTGGAAATGAATAAATGTAAAATATGTCAAAATAAATTTTTCAATGTCAAATATGTCTTTAGCCTTTAATAGACTGACCCCAGGGAACCTTTTTGCTGCAGAAGAAAATCTGCAGCAGCAAAAACTGCCATGGATTCCTCCTGTAAATGCACATTTCAACCTTTGCATTGTAAGGGTATGTGCGCACGGTGTGGTTTTGCTGCGGTTTTAACACTTCAGCATTTCTGCACCATTTCCGCACCTAATATGCAAATTAGGTTATTTGCGGTTTTAGGTGCGTTTTTTATATGCATTTTTGCCGCATGCGTTTTTTGATGCGGTTTTTATGCATGCGTTTTTCATGTCTCCCATGTTGAAATTAGATAATAGGTTTTTTTTTAAACAAACTTTATTGATCATCATGTAGCGTTTTTGTGTGTGTTTCCACTGCGGAAACGCACACATAACACGCATGCTGTTAATACGCATGCGGATTTTCCTCATCTAATGCAAGTCTATGGGGAAAATCCGCGTGCGTTTCCACAAGAGAAATAGACATACTGCGGATCTGAAAAACGCACCTCATGACAGTTTCCGCAGGTGATCTGCAGGTGCCCAAAAACGCATAGTGGGCATGGGATTTCTTGAAATCCCAACCACTATGCTGTAACATCTGGCCATTAGTCACAGCATAAAAACGCAGCTTCAAACCCGCAGCAAATCCGCACCGTGTGCACATACCCTGAGGGTGAATTCTAACCCTGCAGATTTAGTTAAAACCCAGAATAAAAATAAAATAAGCAAAAACCCTGCAGTAAATAAATAAATTGCAATTGTGCATGAAAATAATATATAGTAATTAGTTATCATAATTTTGATTAAAACTAATCATAAAAGTCATCCCACCACATCAAGGTGACCCTACTCGGGACGGTCCTAACTTTTGGTATTAAAACCTTACCATGTGTCAATTGATGTAATGTGAATAAGGGCTGACAGGGACTGAGACCTGGGTAATGGACACCCAGCCATGGGGAACTAGGTTAACCCCTTTACCCCAGAGGGTGGTTTGCACGTTAATGACCGGGCCAATTTTTTCAATTCTGACCACTGTCACTTTATGAGGTAATTACTCTGGAACGCTTCAATGGATCCCGCTGATTCTGAGATTGTTTTTTTGTAACATATTGTACTTTATGATACTGGTAAAATTTCTTCGATATCACTTGCGTTTATTTTTGAAAAAAATCGGAAATTTGGCAAAAAATGTAGAAAATTTCACAATTTTCAAAATTTTAATTTTTTTTATGCCTTTAAATCAGAGAGATATATGACACAAAATAGTTAATAAATAACATTTCCCACATGTCTACTTTACATCAGCACAATTTTGGACCCAACATTTTTTTTTATTAGGGAGTTATAAGGGTTAAAAATTGACCAGCGATTTCTCATTTTTACAACAAAACTTGCAAAACCATTTTTTTAGGGACCACATCACATTTGAAGTCACTTTGAGGGGCCTTTATAACAGAAAATACCCAAAAGTGACACCATTCTAAAAACTGTACCCCTCAAGGTGCTCAAAACCACATTCAAGAAGTTTATTAACCCTTCACGTGCTTTACAGGACTCTTTGGAATGGCTAAGAAGAAAATGAACATTTAACTTTTTTCACAAAAATGTTACTTCAGACCCCAATTTTTTGGGCGCACGGCATGGCTAAGAAGGGAAGGAGCGCCATTTGACTTTTTGAATGTAAAATTTGCTTGAATAATTAGCGGATGCCATGTTGCGTTTAGAAAGCCCCTGATGTGCCTAAACATTTGAAACCCCCCATAAGTGACACCATTTTGGAAACTAGACCCCTTAGGGAACTTATCTAGATGTGTGATAAGCACCTTGAACCCCCAGGTGCTTCACATAAGTTGATAACATGGAGCCGTGAAAATAAAATTTTCACATATTTCCCACAAAAATGTTTTTAAGCCCCCAGTTTTGCATTTTCATAAGTATAACAGGAAAAATTGCACCATGCAACTTGTTGTGCAATCTCTCCTGAGTAGGCCGATACCCCATATGTGGGGGCAAACCACTGCTTGGGCGCACGGCATGGTTTGGAAGGGAAAGAGCACCATTTGACTTTTTGAAATTTACTTCAATAATTAACGGATGCCATGTTGCGTTTGGAGAGCCCCTGATATGCCTAAACAGTGGAAATCCACCACAAGTGACACCATTTTGGAAACTAGACCCCTCAGGGAACTTAGCTAGATGTGTGGTGAGCACCCTTAACCCCCAGGTGCTTCACAGAAGTTTATAACATGAAGCCGTGTAAATAAAAAAATCTAACTTTTTCCACAAAAATAATATTTTAGCCCCAAATTTTTTAGTTTCACAAGGGTAAGAGGAGAAACTGGAATGTGAAAACTGTTGTGAAATTTCTCCTGAGTATGACAATACCCCATATGTGGAGAAAATACACTGTTTGGGCGCTCGTCAGGGTTCAGAAGGGAAGGAGCACTGTGTGACTTTTTGAGCTCAAAATTGTCTGGAATCAAGAGTGGACACCATGTCGCATGTTGGGAGCCCCTGATGTGTCTAAATAGTGGAAACCCCCCACAATTGACTCCATTTTGGAAACTAGACCCCTCAAGGATTTTATCAAGGGGTATAGTGTACATTTTGAACCCAGAAGTACGACAAAATTTGACGTTAGGTATTAGATATTGAATAAGTTGCCATTAGTCTTGAGGGCAAGTGCTCTCTACTTGAGTTTGCACAGGGTACTCAGATATGCACCATGTATCACGGGTGCTCGAGTGACATGCTCGAGTCCCTGCCCTGCAAGTTTCACGCTCATGCATGGCAGGCGATCCCAGCAATGCTTTTTTTTGGCTGTGAAATATATGGGGCAGAAACTCGAGCATGTCACTCAAACACCCAGGATACTCAGTGCATATACGAGCACCCGATGAAAACTCAAATAGCGAGCACTTTCGCTCAACATTGGTCGCCATATTGTCATCATTTTTTTTTTACTTTTGAAAAAATACCAACCCTAACCCCAACCCTAATACAACCCCAACCCTAACCGTAGACAACCCCAACCCTAACCCTAGCCCAAATCTAACCCTAACCCTAGCCTAACCGTAGCCCAACCCTATCCCTAGCCCAACCCTAACCTTAGCCAAACCCCAACCCAATCCCCAACCCTAACCCCAACCCTAACCCTAGCCCAATCCTAATCCTAGCCCAACCCTAACCCTAGCACAACCCTAACCCTAACACAACCCTAACCCCAACCCTAATACCACCCCAACCCTAATACAACCCTAACCCTAATACAACCCTAACCCTAAAGTTTATTTTTTTACACCGTTCATCGTGTAGTATAAGTGATTAGACAACTTTATTCTTCGGGCCGGTGAGATTACAGCGATGCCAGATTCATATCAGGTTTTTATGATTGACAGCTGTCACACACTAAAAGACGCTTTTTTTTTTAAAAGACTAGTTTTTGCATCGCCATATTTTGAGAGCTATAATTTTTCCATAGTTTGGCCGACAGAGTCACGTGATGGCTTGTTTTTTGGGGGACAAGTTGACGTTTTTATTGGTACCATTTTCGGGAATGTGACAAGTTTTTGATCTCTTTCTATTTCGATTTTTGGGAGGTAGAATAAACAAAAAACAGCAATTCCGGAATTGTTTTTATTAGTGTTGAGCGAGCATGCTCGACACTAGTGTTGAGCCACTCCCGTAGTGTTCGAGTTCGGTTCGGTTCGTCGAACACCTGTATGTTCGCCGAACTGTTCGTCGAACACCTTCGAACACCGTTAAAGCCAATGGCAGGCAAACAAAACACATAGAAACACATAGAAAACACATAGAAAACACTTCAAAGGTGTCCAAAAGTTGAAAAACTGCTCAGAAAACACAACTAACACATGGAAAAGTGACACATATAGTCATGCGAAAAGAAAAGAGGTGGAGGAGTAAAAGGAGGGGGAGACACAGATATAGGCATGTCATGCCCTTCTAAAATCAAGAAAGGCTGGAGTAAAAATCTAAAATCAGCCTACCAACACCCAGACGTCGTGACAAGAAAATTAAAAAAAGAAATATCTTTAGGTAGAATGGCGGTTCCATTCAGAACACTTTCCTTACAAGACGTAGTGGTATCCCCGTTGTGAGTTGTGCCAAAAACGGAACCCAATACATTCGGACTAATCCACCATTTGTCATATCCAAGGGGCAGGTCAGTAAACGACAACATCGACGCGGAACCAAGTACAGTAGTATATACTGTACATCCTTTGACAAGGCAATCAGGCGGATCAAGAAGTTGGGAAGGGTCACACTAATGGCCAAAACAGACATTGATGCGGCATTCCGGTTACTTACTACCTGTGCCTCCGAATAGTGTCCACCTCTTGGGCTGCTTCTGGGAAGGAGCATACAATATAGATCACTGTTTGCCCATGGGGTGGTCCAGATCCTGCTCAATATTTGAGGCGTTTAGTTGCTTCCTCGAATGGGTTGTAATGGACGTTTCTAAGGGGGCACATATTATCAATTACCTCGACAACTTCTTATGCCTGGGCCCAAAAGATTCGCCACAGTGTGAATACACGCGGTAGTCCACCTGTGAGAAGGAGAGAGTTGGAGGTAGAGCGGACACCACAGAGCTGAGGGGTTAGATGGAGAACGGAAGAATGAAAGAGGGCGAGGTAGGTAAGGGAGTACAGTGGAAGGCCGACCTGAGCTCCCCCACGTTCCTGCTGGGTGGGGAACAGCCCTGGGAAGAAAAGCCGCTTGCACATCCCTTTGAGGTTACGGGCGCAAGCGGGCAGAGGGACTACGCTGGAGTGCCAAGCTGACATGGCCAGTCCGTTCCTGCCCGTGCGACCTCCGTGTCGCCGGGTTTGTGCCAGAGCCGCAGTGGACCCTGATGGCCAGCCCCCCTCTACCAATACTGGTGCCTGTCCGCTGGTGGGTCGAGCCCCCCCGCGGTGGGGGGAGGTAACATCTGCAGAAGAAAGACCATCTTCCAGACAAACTAAGATGTCTACTTCTTTTCGTGGACAATGTGATACGATCCCTTTCTTACGGACACGCCCATCGCCACAAATTCCAGATGAGGCACAAAAACAGCAGGTGCTTCAACGGATATCAAGTGCTTCTTCAAGTGGGCTCTCCTTCACCTCAACTTCAACATCACAAATACTCCAGTCCTCAGAGGTGTCACCCCAATCGCACTTGCTTCCTCACAGCTCCCAAGTCTCCAGCTGCCCGTCTGAGTATGGGGTAACACAGATGGTTGAGTCTGCACAGCTGTTTACTCATACTATAGCCTGGGAAATTGAGGTCTGCTCCAGAGCATCTGTTAATCCAGACGAGGAAATGATCTGCACTGATGCCCAGAATCTTTATGAGTCGGATCCAGGACCAGATGAAGAAGGTTCTGAGCATAATGTAGACCCTCGTTCCCAAACTGTAACACCTGTTGGTGGAGACAATGATGAAGACGATGATGAGACTCAAATACCTGATTGGAGCGACAACTTGACTTTTCGGTCAGGGCAGGAAGAGGTTGGCTCTGAGGACGACGGGTGTGAGAACACACAGGGTGATGATGACGAGGTTGGAGATCCCACTTACTGTCAACCCACAGTCAGCCAGTCGATGAGGTCAGCAGAGGAGGTGGAGGAGGATGTGACTAGCCCAGGGGATGGGGATGACTCGGTACCCGGGCCTTTGCCTGGCCTTGGGGATGTCGCGGTGGTCGGCTCCCGGGCCCGTACCCTGGGGTCACTCTTTAAAGGGTGGATAATTGTTAATTTTATTAGAGTTCGTGATGCCACCTGTGGTATCTGGTGAGAAGCACCAGCGCTGCAGCAGTCCACTGAGGCTGGTGATAAGGCAGCTCGATGGTATAGCTCCCCACAGGTGGAGCTGGGCCTCAGGGCAGCGTATGCAGGAGGAATGCAGGACAGGCGAGACCCAGCTGGGTCAGAGCAAGAGCGGGAATGGACACGGTAGTCAGTTCGGTACCTTTTACTGGTGGAAATTCAGGCACATCCCGAAGCACTGTAGGGGATCCTCCCCAATGAGCAGGTGTAAGGCCTCCTGTTTCTTGCCTCTGCGTAGTAAGTTGCTGACCTGCCTGGAGCTAGGCCTAACTTTGTCTCTGTCCTGCGCTGGCTGACCTTGTGGTAGGGCCTTGTCTTGGAGTTCACGCTCCCATTATGCGGGGATTAAGTGTCTCCTGGCTGTGTTACGCATCAGCACCTTAGCGATCCTGTGACTTGTAGTTCTCCAGGGATTCCGGTTATGCCTTACTGGGTCATAGAGATCCCGGTAAGCTCGGATCCGGTGTCCGGTAAATACTTCGGGGTGAGCTGGTTAAGCTCCTCTGCCCCCTATGTACTAACTCTCCACTCGCCTTCGGCCTACTCGGGACCTCACTAGGCTATACACACTAACGCCAGCTTGCCGCGCTTCACCGATCTTATGGCGCCGGCACACCTTAAGCTTTAACTGGGCTCCCTGAATCTAGCTAGCAGGAGCCTCGTGCTCCACTGCTGAACTATTAACTGAGTTCTCTAGACTAGACTGAGCTCCACTGCAGACTGACCTCTCTTAGGCTTCTCTACTGCAGGAACTCTTCAGAGGTACTGAACTGTCTAGCTCCACCTTCCCTATTTATATCCCTAACGGGCTCCCTCTGCTAGTCTGAGGTGGAAGGTGGAGATGTGTGAATGTTTATGGGGGCCTCTTGTGGATGATTCCATCAATGCACTATTCTAGGATCTGTGATACCAAGTGCAGCTGGGCGTCACAGATGCTATTGATGACGAGGTTAGGTTGCACCTTCCTGGACAGAGACGGAGTACTGGAAGCACGTCAACAACTGCATCCTCAACCACAACTCTGCCTCTGACCACAAGTCGTAGTGGCTCTTCAGGTCGCATGGGCTCTAAGCCTTGCATAGCCTGGGCATTTTTTCAGATCGATAAGGATGACCCAACTCGTGTTATCTGTAATATTTGTCACCAAAAGCTAAGTAGAGGCCAAAAAATCCATAGTTTGAGTACTTCATGCATGTACCGTCACATGGATATGAAACATAAGTTGCAGTGGGAAGCTCACTGTGCTACAATGCGGCCTAGCGGGCTGGGCCAACCACCGTCTGCCCCATCTTGTGCATCCGTGGCCTCTTCATCCTCTGTGACTGGGGGGACAGCAGTCACACATGTTTTTGGACGCAGACCTACCACCTCTTTACCCGCTACAGCCAGTGTGATTGGCAGGTCATCATTTAATTTGGAAGTGGAAACACCAGCTGTTGTTGAGCGCTCTCCAACATCGAGAGCACCACCTTTGGATCAAGGCAACCTAACTTTTCCGCCTGCATCTTCCTCACAGACCGGCTGTTTGCCGGGGACACCCTACTCAACCCCGTCTAAGCACAACAGCCAGCCCACGGTCCCTCAGATGTGGACAAGTAAAACACCATTTCCTCCTAGCCATGACAAAGCTGAGGTTGAATTTCACCATCTGCAAGCTGTTGGCTACAGAAATGCTGCCTTTCCGCCTGGTGGGCACAGAGGATTTTCGAGACCTTATGTTCATCGCAGTTCCCCAGTACCAGATGCCCAGTCGGCACTACTTCTCAAAGAAAGGTATGCCTGCGCTACACCAGCATGTCGCACACAACATCACCGCTTCTTTGAGAAACTCTGTGTCTGACAGGGTGAATTTCACCACAGACACTTAGTCGAGTAGGCATGGACAGGGGCGTTACATGTCGCTGACGGGGCACTGGGTAACTATGGTGACAGCAGGACAAGGGGCAGCTGTCCAAGTCTTGCCGTCCCCACGAGTTGTACGTCAATCCTCTTTATCTAGAAGTTCCTCCACTGCTTCTGCCTCCTCAACCTCCTCTCGGTCCTCCACCTGCACCCAAAGCCTGTCTGGTAATGCCACCCGCTTTCTAACTGCGCAGAAGGAATCTTGCACACCTCCTTACTATGCTGGCAGCAGGGCTCAACAGCATCAGGCAGTGTTTACTTTGAAATGTCTGGGAAATGTGAGTCACACAGCTGAGGAGTTGTGGTCAGCTCTGGAGACCCAGTTTCATGAATGGTTGTCTCCACTGGACCTGCAATCAGGGAAGGCCATGTGCGACAATGCTGCAAACCTGGGTGCGGCCCTTTGCCGGGGCAATGTCACACACGTGCCTTGTATGGCTCACGTGTTGAACCTGGTTGTCCAGCAATTTTTAGCCCACTATCCCGGACTAGATGGCCTTCTGCAGAGGGCACGGTCGCTGTGTGCTCACTTCCGCCGTTCGCATCCCGCAGCTCAACGACTTACATCTCTACAGAAGTCGTTGGGCCTGCCAGTTCACCGGCTGAAATGCGATGTGCCGACATGGTGGAATTCAACTCTGCACATGTTGCAGCGACTGTGGCAGCACCGACAAGCCCTGGTGCAATACGTTCTGACGTATAGCCTGGGCAAACGAGATCCAGAGGTGGGGCAAATCAAGCTGCAAGAGTGGTCTCAGATCAGGGACCTATGAAGTTGACGCACCCCCTGAGCCGTGGGGTACCCGGAGCCAGGCCAGTAGATACTGGGGTTTGTAGTCACTGTGGCGGTGACCCGGTCCGTGACCCTGGGTGGTCAATCCAAGGGTAATTTGTATATATGGGTTTTATAATGTCCGACTATGCCACCTATGGAGTGCGGCCAAAGGGGCCGCCGCTGCGGAACAGTCCTCTGAAGCTGGTGGTTTTGCAGCTATGGTATTATTACTCCCCACAGGAAGAGTGTAGCTTCAGGGCAGTGTGGGTGGATGATGGTGGTTGCAATGCAGGGAGTCAGTAATGAACACAGAGTCCGTGTGATGCAGTCCCAAAATCTTTACTCACAGTTGTTGCAGTCCAGATTACAGGTACCAGAGCAATCTCCCCCATCATGCTGTGCGTACTCAGTGAGGGGCTCAGTCCACCCCCAGATAGCTCTGGAGTACTTAGCAGGACCCCCTTCTGTGTGTCCTTTCTCTGGCCTTCTCCCTGCGCCTCACATCCAGTGACACTTCTACCGGTATCCTCGGGCCTTGGCGGGCAACTTGTGTTCCGTCCCCTGGGTCCTATGTGGCTACCTTCTTAGTGAGACTGGTGTGGACTTTGGCCTGCAGTACATGAAATGCTGCAGCCTCCGGTTTCTAGTTGAGCCTTGCTGTTTCTCCGCTAGTTGAGGGACCGGTTCCCCTTATATGGCCTGACCCCTCTACCTCCTGGTAGCAGCGGGCGTACGGGTGGCCTTCTGCACGACCCGTACCCCTAGGGTCACTTTGGTTCCTGGAGCCTTCCTGCTCCCACTCCTCTCTTCTCTCCTTCAGTCCTGGGCCTCCCAGGCTAGGCCCGCCTCCGGAGCAGAGCTCATGCAGAGCCTCTGCTCCTGTCACTTCTCCTCCTCTGACTGGCTTGCTCTTTCTAAGATGGCTTCCTATTTATACTCTCCCTGTTATGTGCTCCCCTAAGCTGCATTCTCCACCCACACCCACTACATAGGACCCTCCCGCCAGCTAGGGACCTGGGACTATGCTCTCCCTTAGGAGCAATCTCGCCCTACCCCCACTGCGGGTATGTGTTGGAAGCAGGTGTTAGGGTCCCGAGCCATACTCCTTCCTTACCTGAGGGTGAGATACCACACCTCTGGGTGAGATGCAGTACCTCTGTGGAGACTGAACCCTCAGGGGCGCCACACAACCTTCTGCACAGTTTTGAAATGGCGACGTAGATGTTTAGTGCTGACGATGCCATTATCAGCATGACTATTCCGGTGATTTACATGCTTGAGCACACGTTAAACAGAATTCAGAGTCAGGTAGTGGGACAAGAGGAGGTGGAGGAAGTAAAGGCGGAGTCGTATGCAGAAGGGATAACATCTCCAAGGTCCAGACGGTCGGCAGCACCAAGGTGGCAGGCATGGGAGGGTGGGGGAGAGGGTTTTACCAGGGTGCAAGGTAGCAGCCAAACTGTTGAGGAAGGTGCAGGAGCCGAGGAAGAAGTGGAGGATGAACTGGCGATGGGCATGTAAGACGCATCAGATGAGGGAGACCTTGATCACATTTCTGTTGTGTGAGGTTGGGGGGAGAGCGCAGAGGAAGGAAGCATGATTCTTACCTCGCTACTAACACAACAAGGACTTGGTCCTCCTGGATGCGCAAGACACATGAGTACCTTCTTGCTGCACTACCTGCAACATGACCCTTGGATTGTCAGAATTCGAAGTAATCCCGACTACTGGGTTGCCACACTCTTAGATCCCCGGTACAAAAGTAAATTTGCCAAAATAATTCCTGCCATAGAAAGGGATTCACGCATGCAGGAGTATCAGCAGAGGCTGTTGCAGAATCTTACATGTGCTTTTCCACAAAACACCAGTGGTGCACATAGTGAATCTCACAGTTCTAACTTGCAAACCGTGGGACTGTCGAGTCTTCATCACTCAAACCGTAACAGTAACACAGTATCTGCTGGTAACAGCAATTTTGTGGAATCGTTTCACCACTTTTTTAGACCATCCTTTGCAAGGCCACAGGAGACAAGAAGTCTGACACATAGTCAACGCCTAGAGAGGATGGTGCACGAGTATCTCCAAGTGAACATCGAAGCCATGACTGTGTCACTGGACCCTTGCTCATTTTGGGATTCCAATCTGGAAAAATGTCCGGAGCTCGCCACTGACGCCTTGGAGATCTTGTCATGCCCTGCAGCCAGCGTTCTCTCTGAAAGTGTGTTCAGCGCTGCTGGTGGTGTGCTGACAGATAAGCGCACGCGGCTGTCCACTGAGATTGTAGACAGACTCACGTTCATAAAGATGAACAAATCATGGATCAAGGACTTTACTACCCCTGTGTCATCCTGGGGAGACTAAAAGCTTGAGGATTTGGTAAAATCACCTCACCAACCGTTTTAAGCAACTCTGAGGCAATTGATGCCACTTAAGTGGTGTCTGTGCCACAATTTTTGGAAAAAATGGAGACTCTTTTTGGAGTCCCCTTGCTGTGTTTTACGTGACGTTGGCATCGTCAATTCCAGGTGGGTTGGGTCGCCCCCACACCTTTTAACTGTAAGAAACTACATGCACTATGGCATGGGGTAACACAGATGGTTTAGTCTGAAGAGCTGTTTACTCAGAGGTCTGCTCCAAAGCTTCATTGTCTGCTGGTCAGCGTAGAATTTTTAACTGCATCTAGCCTAGGCAATACTTTGGGCGTAGTAGCCCAGCTGCGAAGCAAGCTGCACCGCCTGTGTATCTAATAAGAATTTTTAAATGCATCTAGCCTAGGCAGACTGTGGGGATCTCCAACCAAACCCAGATGCTCAGCCCCCCTACCACCCCCCTTTCCTTGACAATACAATAATGTAACTCTTACAACTGGATGGGTGAGGATCGGTCACAGCTTTAATAACTCTTTATACTCGTTCCATTAGAAAGGCATTTTATTTCTAAAATAATTCAGCTTGTTGCAGCATGCCCTGGGTCTCCACACCGGCAAGTTGGCCAACAAGTGTAACTCTCCAACATGTCCTTTCTATTTCCAGGCCACGGAGGATCCTGCGTACTCGTATGCAGGACTCTGACCCCCATCCATCACTCTTAATGCTTGTTCCACTCCGTCCTGGAGTCCTGACAGGAATATGTCCAGTCCAATATCCATTAAGTGAACACCGTCGGGCCGTATGAGGCCTGCTTTATCTCCTTCCAGTTGTCGGTGTTGTATCACTACACCGCCTCTGTCTCTTCTAAATTTTGCCATCCGAATATTTATTACCCGCCTTGTCCGTTCGATGGCCGTGATGTCTCGTGCACCTTGCCATACCGCTATCGGCACAATCTCTGACCATACTATAGTTAGTTTTGTGAAAAGTTCTCTGAAGCGCTCAGTGTCTAGTTTCATTATTGCCATTAGATACGCACTCTTGTGATGACCTAGGTCGTTTCCCCCGGCCTCTATAACTAAGATGACCGGACCTCTTGCCTCTCTCCCTACCTTGATTACCTCCATTAGTACCTGTGGCCATAGCAGGCCTCTAATACCTCTCCAGTTGAAATATGTGTTATGAAACTCTAATTTCCTCCCGCCTGGGCGGACTTTCGCCCTTTTTTCTGCCCAATATATATACGAGTGGCCTATCACCCACACTGTTGGCTTAGCGTCACCTGTAAAAGAAGCAAACCACGTTAGGATAACAAGTCCGGTCTTATGTATCTCGCCAAACACATGGATCGCCATCTCCCTATCCTCTGAACTTCTGTTTCTGACAGTCCTGCTCTTGCTGCTTCCGTGGCCGCGCCTATGCGGAATGAGTGTGTCCCGTAATCTTTGGGGTGGTTCCCTGCCGATGTTATGCATTTATTAAATATAGCTTGGAACTGGTATCTTGATAATGGCATTCCATCAATGTGTGATAGGAAGAAATTACTTTGTGATCTGATGGTTATATATGTTTTTACTATTGTTACCCGACTCAGTGTACCGTTTGTGGGTTGTAGAAGTACCCAAGTGCCCCTGCCCGCTGGAACCGTTTTCGATTGGCATATGCATAGACGTATTGCATTATTGGCTATGACTACGTCCTGGTGTAATAAGCCTCCACTGGTGGTAATTTTGGATTGAGGGACTAATTCGCTTATGCATAGCGCCCCGAAGAAGGCAATCGCAAATGCAATAGACAGCAGTGTTGCTTCAAATTGTGAGTGTCATGTTAATGGTGTTAGGGATATGATGTGAGAAATCTGTTTTTGTGACACGGGACGGGACGTCAACACTCCTGACTTGGCTGACCCCTTTTCCACCCTTTTATGGATTGTCTGATGATGAATCTCTTTGTCACATCTCCCCAATTCAGTAGTTGGAAGTGAAATGCTACTCCGGTCAGACACCGCTGCGCTGACGCCCCTAATATGCCCCTCATCATTAGCTGGTGGAGAAATTCTATGGACTTGTAATCTGGCTTGTTCACATTGGTCAACCTGTCAGCCTGCTACTAGTTGTGTCCACTCTTCCCATGCCTTACCGTATGCTTGCCACGTCGACGGGGCAACTGACGCTCTGGTTAATGGCATCAACTATTCGCCACTAGATCCCATGGGGAGGGTGGGCAACTGTTGCTCGATGGGTGGGCGTTGGGGAGGAGCTCTGTGAAAATCTGCCAATTGAATTGTGATAAAGCGTTAGCAGCAGCTTTAGACCCCTCAGCATCGTGGCTAGCGCGGACCCATACATTGTGTTTTAGGCACAGGAATGCTAGCCGTCATAGTAGGCCTAGCACTGGGAGAGACAGTGATGCCATCTTATTAATGCAGTGCGCTAGGCTGGTGTTTTTTGTTATGAAGCGTATATTTTTGGTAGCCAGGCGCGCGCCCCATATTTCTATTGCTACCACTATTGGGAAGAAAAATTATTTTCCGGGCTAGATGCAGCTCAAAATTATTGTTAATTTCAAAGCTGGTGGAGCTTGGTATAGATGGCCTAATACAATGAGTACCACACACTACTACTATGCCCAAAATTATTTTCCAGGCAAGATGCAGCTAAAAATTATTATTAATTTCAAAACTGGTGGAGCTTGGTATAGATGGCCTAATACAATGAGTACCACACACTTCTACTATGCCCAAAATTATTTTCCAGGCAAGATGCAGCTAAAAATTATTAGTAATTTGAAAGCTGGTGGAGCTTAGTATAGATGGCCTAATAGAATGAGTACCACATATTGCTAATATGCCCAAAATAATTTTACAGGCAAGATGCAGCTAAAAATTATTATTAATTTGAAAGCTGGTGGAGCTTAGTATAGATGGCCTAATAGAATAAGTACCACACACTGCTAATATGCCCAAAATTATTTTACAGGCAAGATGCAGCTAAAAATTATTATTAACTTGAAAGCTGGTGGAGCTTAGTATAGATGGCCTAATAGAATGAGTACCACACACTGCTAATATGCCCAAAATTATTTTACAGGCAAGATGCAGCTAAAAATTATTATTAATTTGAAAGCTGTTGGAGCTTAGTATAGATGGCCTAATAGAATGAGTACCACACACTGCTAATATGCCCAAAATTATTTTACAGGCAAGATGCAGCTAAAAATTATTATTAATTTGAAAGCTGGTGGAGCTTAGTATAGATGGCCTAATAGAATAAGTACCACACACTGCTAATATGCCCAAAATTATTTTACAGGCAAGATGCAGCTAAAAATTATTATTAATTTGAAAGCTGTTGGAGCTTAGTATAGATGGCCTAATAGAATGAGTACCACACACTGCTAATATGCCCAAAATTATTTTACAGGCAAGATGCAGCTAAAAATTATTATTAATTTGAAAGCTGGTGGAGCTTGGTATAGATGACCTAATACAATGAGTACCACACACTGCTACTATGTCCAAAATTATTTTCCAGGCAAGATGCAGCTAAAAATTATTATTAATTTCAAACCTGGTGGAGCTTGGTATAGATGGCCTAATACAATGAGTACCACAAACTGCTACTATGCCCAAAATTATTTTCCAGGCAAGATGCAGCTAAAAATTCTTAGTAATTTCAAACCTGGTGGAGCTTGGTATAGATTGCCTAATACAATGAGTACCACACACTGCAACTATGCCCAAAATTATTTTCCAGGCAAGATGCAGCTAAAAATTATTAGTAATTTGAAAGCTGGTGGAGCTTAGTATAGGTGGCCTAATTGAATGAGTACCACACACTGCTAATATGCCCAAAATTATATTACAGGAAAGATGCAGCTAAAAATTATTATTAATTTGAAAGCTGGTGGAGCTTAGCATAGATGGCCTAATAGAATGAGTACCACACACTGCTAATATGCCCAAAATTATTTTACAAGCAAGATGCAGCTAAAAATTATTATTAATTTCAAAGCTGGAGGAGCTTGGTATAGATGGCCTAATACAATGAGTACCACACACTGCTACTATGCCCAAAATTATTTTCCAGGCAAGATGCAGTTAAAAATTATTATTAATTTCAAACCTGGTGGAGCTTGGTATAGATGGCCTAATACAATGAGTACCACACACTACTACTATGCCCAAAATTATTTTCCGAGCTAGATACAGATAATAATTATTTGTAAGTTGCAAGCTGGAGGAGCTTAGTATAGATGGACTAAGAATAAGTCCCACACACTGCTACAAGCCCAAAATTATTTTCCGAGCTAGATGCAGATAAAAATTATTACTAATTTGCAACCTGGTGGAGCTTAGTATAGATGGCCTAATAGAATGATGCTATGCCCAAAAGGTTTTACTTGGCTAGGTGCAGTAAAAAAAATTGTATTCTATACACAGGTGGTATAGCTTGCAACACAGATACGCTACTCCACTGACTAACACACACTGCAAGAGGCCAAAAAGGATTTGCTTAGCTAGATTTAGGCAAATGCTGTGAAAAACACAGCACTGGCACAGACCTGCCTTGCAAAAAGTCCTAGGAAATGCTGTAAAATAGTCCTCAAAAGGGCTGCAATTACAATTAGTCCCTACTCACAACCTATCTATTTCATAGCTCAGACTGGCCTGCTAAAAGTCGTAGGAAATGCTGTAACCTAGTCCTCAAAAGGACTGCAATCACAACTATTCCCTAATTCCCAAGCTATGTGTATATTTCAGAGAAAATTGGCTTGAAATTAACACTGAAAGTATAGCGCACACAGCAACAGCGGTGCCGTCTAACACGGAGCTGCAGCAGTGAGAAAATGGTGGCGACGGGGAAAATGGCTGGGTCTTATAGGGCAAGGACATGTGACATACACAGCCAATGACACATGCCCCTGCTTGTGTGAAAAAAAGCAGTTTGCTCCGTGTGTGCGCTGCTGATAGGCTGACAGATTGCACCTCCCCACTGTAAATACGGGAAAGAGAAAAAAAAGGAGATCTTCATTATTTCTGCAGAGATCCACCCCCTGCCCCTCCCCCCCGCCCTGCTGTACACTCAAACTGCGTATTAACATTGATTATCAGCATTATTGTGAAAAAATCCAGTTATGATTTTGGTGCACGAACAGATATCGAACAAAACCTCGAACAGCCGGATTTTTTTCAAATCGTTCGTGTTCGCTGAATGTCTCAAACACCACTCAAAACAGCTCGAATTTGAGATTGGCGAACAGTTCGAGTCGAACAACGCTCATCTCTACTCGACACTGCTCGGTACTCGCCCAAGCATCACGCTGCTCGGGATGTTCGGCGAGCACCGAGCATTTCCGGGTTATTCGGGCGGGAGCTCGGGTCTCCGCCCTGCATGTTTGGCGCTCTTTACAGAGCCAATGAACATGCAGGGATTGCCAGCCAGTCACTGTAATGCCGCAGCCATGTTGTTTGTGGGCATTACAGTGATTGGCTGGCCGCACAGCGTCACCTCGAGTATTTAAAACCGGGCGCCGCCATCTTGGACACAGTCGCTTCGGATCTGACAGTGTAGGGAGAGTGCTGCTGAGTTAGGGAGAGATATATAGTGCAAAATAGGTAGTGTAGGGTCTCTAAAGCCTGCCAAATCAAACAAACAGTCCTTCCAAGATATCACTCAGGCAGGCAGGCTGCATAGGAGACGCAGTGGTTATACCAGCAAACGCTTCATTACAGTCCTGTGTGCTCCTGTTGGTCAAATTGCTAGACTTATCCCCCGGTCTCAGGGGCCAGGAAAAATCCTTTTTTTTGCATCTAAATTCTTTACTTTTTTTTCCCTCAGTCAGACTGTAAAAATATGCGTCTTATTAGCCTTTTGGTATCCCCCCCCCCAAAAAAAAAAACATTGAGTGTGTCTGTGACTGTTCAGACACCAATATATCTGTTCAAAAGAGTCTGGTGTAGGCCAGAGAAATAGAACTGTGGTTTTGCAGTTCCACGGTTCAAATCTCTGTATTATCCTGCTTTTGGCCTTTTTTCCGTAAAAAAAACAGTAATAGTGTCTCCCTGACTGTTCAGACACAAATATATCTGTTTAAAAGAGTCTGGTGTAGGCCAGAGAAATAGAACTGTGGTTTTGCAGTTCCACGGGTCAAATCTCTATTATCCTGCTTTTGGCATTTTTTCCGTAAAAAATCTGTAATAGTGTCTCCCTGACTGTTCAGACACAAATATATCTGTTTAAAAGAGTCTGGTGTAGGCCAGATAACTAGAACTGTGGCTTTGCAGTTCCACAGGTCAAATCTCTGTATTATCCTGCTTTTCGCATTTTTCCGTAAAAAAACCCAGTAATACTGTCTCCCTCACTGTTCAGACACCAATATATCTGTTAAAAAGAGTCTGGTGTAGGCCAGAGAAATAGAACTGTGGTTTTCCTCTTCCACGGTTCTAATCTCCTTTTTATTACCCTTTTTCCATTGATAGTGCGAGTGTAAGCTATTTTACTTCATTTACAATGGGCAAGGCGCGTGGCAAGGGACGTGGAACTGGACGTTCTGGTGATGGTGCCTGTAGAGGATGGGGCCATGGCCAAGGTGAAAATGTACCACAACCAACAGCCACATCTTCTCGCTCCCACTTCTTGACCGAATTACTAGGGAAGCACACTACAACACCAGTATTGCGAACTGATCATTGTGAACAGGTTATTAATTGGATAGCAGATAATACTTCCAGTTACCTGGGCACCACCACCTCCGGTCTGACTTCCACACGGTCAAGTTTTAGTAGCCGTGAGTCTTGACCGCATACTTCTCCTCACCCTGATGCTCCTTCCTCCAACCATGCAGAGTGTCGTCAGACAGCGACTGATCCCACACTTGGACACTCTGAAGAGCTATTCACTGGTCCATTTCCATATTTGTGCCCCTCGCCTGCTCAGCTTGAAGTGGTGGAAGAGGAGATCCCATGTAGTGATGGCCAAGTATTTGAACAGCCACTGCCACAGGAAGTCAACGCTGGCAATTTGTCACAAGAGGTGGACGATGACGAGATACAATTGCCGCGAAGTGAGGAGGAGGATCGTGGTGCGCAAGTGGAAGAGGAGGAGGTGGTGGATGATCTAGTAACTGACCCAACGTGGCAGGAGGACACGCAGAGCGAGGCCAGCAGCACACAGGGGAAGGGAGGCAGAGTACCCCAACAGGCAGGAAGAAGCAGTGTGGTTGCCGCACACAGAAGGCGGGCAACAGTTCCCCGTAACACCAACACGAGGGAAGTTGCCAGTAAAACAAGTAGGTCTTCCAGAGTCTGGAATTTTTTTAAAGACTTTGCTGATAACCCCAAAAAGGCCATTTGAACCACCTGCCATGCCAGCATCAGCAGGGGTGACAAAACTACCAGCCAGACCACCACCAGCATGATCAGGCACATGGCAGCAAAGCACCCGACTTTGTGGGGCGAACCCCAGGGTCCACGACCAGTGTCAGCAGGTGTCACCACTGCTTCTTCCGCTGTTGTGCGTGTAATAGAACCCCCTGTTGTGCATGCGAGGCAATCCCCTGTCCATACTGCATGCAAGGATGCCCCCTCCTCTCAGTCTTCACTTGTTATGGCAGTTTCTCAAGAAACAGCATCAACGTCCAAATACACATGCCACCGCAGCATTCAATTGTCCATGTCCCAGAGCTTTGAATGAAAGCGCAATTTCGGAGCCAACGCCCCACAGGCCACAGTCCTAAATTCGCACACTTCACGACTGCTTGCATTGGAAATGCTGCATTTTAGACTGGTGGAGATGGAATCCTTCTGCAACCTTATGGCGGTCGCCGTCCCTCGGTACTCGGTCCCCAGCCGACACTATTTTGCCCGGTGTGCCATCCCCGCACTACACAAGCACGTGTGCCAAAACATCTGCCGTGTCCTCAACAACGCAGTTATTGGGAGAGTCCACCTGACAACGGACACGTGGACAAGTGCTTGTGGCTAGGGACGGTACATCTCCCTGATGGCGCACTGGGTAAACATAGTGAAAGCCGGGACCCAGTCGGACCTTGGGACGGAACACATCCTCCCCACACCGAGGATTGCGGGCCCTTTGTGAATCATAGTTGCCCCCACAGTGTACAGCTCCTGCGCATCATCCTACTCCTCCTCCTCATGTTCAGCCTCCATATCAGATATCACCACATCTGTTACAAGCAGGAAGCACTGCAGTACTGCCTCAGCCAAGCGGCAACAGACTGTGCTGAAACTCATAAGCTTAGGTGATAAACCTCACACTGCTTGTGAGTTGTGGACAGCTGTGAAAGAGCAGGCAGATCTGTGGCTGAGACCGCTGAACCTACATCCAGGCATAGTCGTGTGTGACAATGGCTGCAACCTGGTGGCGGCACTGAGGCGAGGCGAGATCACACACGTACCATGCCTGGCTCATGTACTTAACCTCGTGGTTTAGCGGTTTCTTAAATCGTACCCTGAGTTGTCAGATCTTCTCGTCAAAGTACGCCGCCTGTCATCTCATTTTCGGAAGTCGGCTACAGCTTCCGCCGCCCTTTCTGTGTTGCAGCAGTGTTTGCAGCTTCCGGTACACCGACTGGTGTGTGATGTCCCCACACATTGGAACTCCACCCTCCTCATGTTGCAAAGGATTTGTGAGCAGAAGAGAGCAGTTGTGGAGTACCAGCTGCAACAAGGCCGTCGATATTCAGGTCAGACTCCACACATAAGACCTCAGGAGTGGACCTGACATAAGTACCATCCTGACAAACTTTGAGGAGTCCATCAAGATGGTGAGTGGCGATGACACCATCATTAGCGTCAGCATCCCACTTGTCTGTCTTTTGCAACGCTCTCTGCAGAGAATTAAAGAGGAGGCATTGCAGCCAGAGTATGATGAGATGGATCAAGAACCCGTAATGGGCGATTACACACAGCCCAGTCTCATCTCATCCCAACGTGCATTGGGGGACAAGGAGGGAGAGGAGGAGGAGGTGAAGAAGGAGGAAGAACAGGAGCTGGTATCATGCGGTGTAGACGGTAGTACCTGTACAACCGTCATACAGTCGGTTCAGCGTGGGTGGCCTGAGGACAGGGGGGAGGAGGAGGAGGAGGAGGAGAGCATGGTCAGTCATCATATTGGTGAGTAAACGGAAGTCTTGCCTGTTACCAGCCTGGCACGCATGGCTGACTTTATGTTACGCTGCCTTAACCGTGACCCTCGCGTTTTCAAAATGTTGGGTGACAGTCATTACTGGTCGGTGACATTTTTAGACCCCCGCTACAAGGAGAACTTTCACTCTCTTATTCCTGAGGTGGAGAGGTCTACAAAAATGGGGCAGTACCAGAAGGCCCTTGCTGCAGAACTGTTAAATAAATTCCCATCTGAACACGCTAGCGGCAGAGGTCACAGTTCGTTGACCAACCAAGGTGCACTGGCGAGAGAGACACAACTCCAATCCAGCAGAGGCAGGGGAACACTGTCAACATTCTGGGACAGTTTTCTGAGACCCGCCCAGCTTACAGGCCCTGAGGCCATCAAAAGATGGTGCGGGAGTACCTTGCCGACCGTACCAGTGTCCTCCGTGAATCCTCTGTGCCTTTTAATTATTGGATATCCAAGCTGGACACTTGGAATGAACTCGCTCTGTACGCCTTGTAAGGTCCTGGCCTGCTCTGCCGCTAGCGTGTTATCGGAGCGTGTCTTTAGTGCCGCTGGGGGAATTATAAATGATAAGCGCACTCGCCTGTCTACTGACAATGCTTACAAGCTGACCCTTATCAAAATGAACAAGGGCTGGATTGGGCCAGACTTCTCATCACCACCAAATGACAGCAGAGTAACATAAAGTCAAATCCACTGTGTTATTTCGGGAGGTGTATTCCCATGCACCGCTTCACACCCACACATGGGTATAAGCTTCCTCATTTCGGCTGTTTTTTGCTCTTCTCCTTATCCTCAGCCTCCACCACCACTATACCTCCAGGGTGACCGTGGTCCATGTTGCCAGCATTGCAAGTTCCTCCCTTCTAATTTTTGACAGCTTTTGCTTGGAAGTCATAGGCAAAGACTATGGGAGACACACTCCTCAATAATGGGAATAATGTTTTTAATATGCTGTACTGCATGGCTCTTGTAAGAGGCATTAAAATTGTCTTGTTAAGCTACTGCGACCTCCACGTCTCTTCCAAGGGGCATTAAAACTGTCTTGTTAAGCTACTGCAACCTCCACCACTTTTCCAAGGGGCATTAAAACCGTCTTGCTAAGCTACTGCGACCTTCACGTCTCTTCCAAGGGGCATTAAAAAAGTCTTGTTAAGCTACTGCGACCTCCACCATTCTTCCAAGGGGCATTAAAACCGTTTTGTTAAGCTACTGCGACCTCCACCACTCTTCCAAGGGGCATTGATATTGTCTTTTTATTCCACTGCGACCTCCACCATTCTTCCAAGGGGCATTAAAACCGTTTTGTTAAGCTACTGCGACCTTCACGTCTCTTCCAAGGGGCATTAAAACCATCTTGTTAAGCTATTGCGACCTCCACCACTTTTCCAAGGGGCATAAAAACCATCTTGTTAAGCTACTGTGACCTCAATGTCTCTTCCAAGGGGCATTAAAACTGTCTTATTAAGCTATTGCGACCTCCACCACTTTTCCAAGGGCATAAAAACCATCTTGTTAAGCTACTGTGACCTCCACGTCTCTTCCAAGGGGCATTAAAACCGTCTTGTTAAGCTACTGCGACCTCCACCATTCTTCCAAAGGGCATTAAAACCGTCTTGTTAAGCTACTGTGAGCTCCACCACTCTTCCAAGGGGCATTGATATAGTCTTTTATTCCATTGCGATCTCCACCATTCTTCCAAGGGGCATTAAAACCGTCTTGTTAAGCTACTGCGACCTCCACGTCTCTTCCAAGGGGTGTTAAAACCTTCTTGTTAATCTTTTGCGACCTCCACCACTATTCCAAGGGGCATAAAAACCATCTTGTTAAGCTACTGTGACCTCCACGTCTCTTCCAAAGGGCATTAAAACCGTCTTGTTAAGCTACTGCGACCTCCACCATTCTTCCAAGGGGCATTAAAACTGTCTTGTTAAGCTACTGCGAGCTCCACCACTCGTCCAAGGGGCATTGATATAGTCTTTTCACTCCACTGCGACCTCCACCATTCTTCCAAGGGGCATTAAAACCATCTAGTTAAGCTACTGCGACCTCCACCACTATTCCAAGGTGCATTAATATTGTCTTTTAATTCCACTGCGACCTCCACTATTCTTCGAAGGGGCATTAAAACTGTCTTGTTAAGCTACTGCGACCTCCACCAGTTTTCCAAGGGGCATTGATATTGCCTTTTTATTCCACTGCGACCTTCACCATACTTCCAAGGGGCATTAAAACCATCTTGTTAAGCTACTGCGACCTCCACGTCTCTTCCAAGGGGCATTAAAACCATCTTGTTAAGCTACTGTGACCTCCCCCACTTTTCCAAGGGGCATTAAAACCATCTTGTTAAGCTACTGCGACCTCCAAGTCTATTCCAAGGGGTATTAAAACCTTCTTGTTAAGCCACTGCGACCTCCACCACTCTTCCAAGGGGCATTGATATTGTCTTTTTATTCCACTGTGACCTCCACCATTTTTCCAAGGTGCATTAAAACCGTCTTGTTAAGCTACTGCGACCTCCACCTCTCTTCCAAGGGGCATTAAAACGGTCTTGCTAAGCTACTGTCACCTCCACCTCTTTTCCAAGGAGCATTGATATTGTCTTTTTATTCCACTGCGACCTCCACCATTCTTCCAAAGGGCATTAAAACCCTCTTGTTAAGCTACTGAGACCTCCACCACTTTTCCAAGGGGCATTGATATTGTCTTTTTATTCCACTGCGACCTCCACCATTCTTCCAAGGGGCATTAAAACCGTCTTGTTAAGCTACTGCGACCTCCACCACTTTTCCAAGGGGCATTAAAACCGTCTTGTTAAGCTACTGCGACCTCCACGTCTCTTCCAAGGGGCATTAAAACCATCTTGTTAAGCTACTGCGACCTCCACGTGTCTTCCAAGGGGCATTAAAACCATCTTGTTAAGCTACTGCAACCGCCACCACTTTTCCAAGGGGCATTAAGACCGTCTTCTTAAGCTACTGCGACCTCCACGTGTCTTCCAAGGGGCATTAAAACCATCTTGTTAAGCTACTGCGACTTCCACCACTTTTCCAAGGGGCATTAAAACCGTCTTGGTAAGCTACTGCTACCTCCAACACTTTCCAAGTGGCATGAAAACCATCTTGTTAAGCTACTCTGACCTCCACGTCTCTTCCAAGGGGCATTAAAACCGCCTTGTTAAACCACTGTGACCTCCACGTCTCTTCCAAGGGGCATTAAAACCGTCTTGTTAAGCTACTGCGACCTCCACTACTCTTCCAAGGGGCATTAAAACTGTCTTGTTAAGCTACTGCTACCTCCACGTCTCTTCCAAGGGGCATTAAAACCATCTTGTTAAACTACTGTGACCTCCACCACTCTTTCAAGGGGCATTAAAACGTCTTGTTAAGCGACTGTGACCTCCACTATTTTTCCAAGGGGCATTAAAACCGTCTTGAAAAGCTACTCTGACCTCCACGTCTCTTCCAAGGGGCTTTGAAATGTTGTTTTTAATTAACTCTAACCTCCACGACTCTTCCAACGGGCACTGCATTTCCTCCTAATTTTAGTCAGCTTTTGCTTTTCAATGTATAGGCGAACACTAAGGGAGACCCACTCCCCAATAATGGGTAGAAGGTTTTTAGTACGCTGTAATCCATGTCTGTTTCAAGGGGCATTGCAGTTCCTCATAATTTTTGGAATGCCTTCCATTCTCTGCTTAGGCCAACTGTGTACAGGAGACTCAGTTGATATAAATGGAAAAAATGGTTTAGTTAAGGCCCTCTGACCTCCATGTCACTTCCAAGGGGCATTGGAGTGCCTTGAAATTTTTGGTAGGCATTGCACTCACTGTATGCCCTATAACTGTGTAGCTGAACCGCTCCTTTTGGTACAGAAACATATCCTACAAAACATGTGTGGTTGACTGGCCTGATATTGATGTGAATGGTCCCTGTTCCTCCTGCTCTTTCTCCTTTGCCACCACCTCATCCATCATTCCTCATCTGAAGCTTTGTTTTAACGGGAGTCATAGAACTGGGATAGTAGCAGGAAAACATCCAGCAATCCTCGGAGGAGGCAGGATATGCGCCAAAACGTTGACCACCTCAGGCCTAGCCGCTACTACATGCATGCGCTTGCATTCCAAGGAACAGAAAGCTAAGGAGATGGATGGCCTCATGATCATGAATAATTTACTCATTGTGTAGGAGGCCGACCACTGCTGCTGTCTACCTTCTGAACTTTGTGTTAAAGCCTGATTGACCCAGGACCCGCAATCCTCTATGTCTGGAGGACGTGTTGAATCCCAGTCTCCAACTGTTTCCCGGCTTCCACAATATTAACCCAGTGTGAAGGCTTCAGTCAGATGGACCATCCCTGGCCACATTCACTTGTCCACATGTTTGTGGTTAGGCTGTCCTTCAAATAGGGGCGGCTGGGGACCGTTTATGGACACCCGGCTGCCCCCAGGCGGCTGAGGACCGTGTGTGGGCACCCGGCCGCGGGGTGGCTGGTGATCGAGTATGGATACCAGGCTGCCGACGCAGCCATGACATGGTGGCCGGCGTCTGCCTCCACATGCCTAAAAGGCCCAATTTCAAGTGCAAGCAAGCTAGCAGCATGGTATTGCATTAAGGGGTGTGGGTGGGTGGCAGGTTGCACACTAACGCTTGCATTCCACGAAAACAAAGCAGATGCTAACTTCTATCATTGTCATCATGCTCCTCACCTTGGCACTCTCAACTAGTGTTGAGCCACCCCCGTAGTGTTCGAGTTCGGTTCGGTTCGTCGAACACCCGTGTGTTCGCCGAACTGTTCGTCGAACTGTTCGTCGAACACCTTCGAACACCTTTAAAACCAATGGCAGGCAAACAAAAACACATAGAAACACATAGAAAACACCTTCAAAGGTGTCCAAAAGCTGACAAACTGCTCAGAAGACACAACTAACACATGGAAAAGTGACAAGTACATATAGTCATGCGAAAAGAAAAGAGGTGGAGGAGTAAAAGGAGGGGGAGACACAGATATAGGCATGTCATGCCCTTCTAAAATCCAAAAAGTGAGAAGCCGAGACGGCCAGTCCGCTCCTGCCCGTGCCACCTCCGTGTCGCCGGGTTTGTGCCAGAGCCGCGGTGAACCCTGACGGCCAGCCCCCCTCTCCCAATACTGGTGCCTGTCCGCTGGTGGGTCGAGAGAGCCCCCCTGTGGTGGAGGCAGCTCTAAGCTTTTTAATTTAAATTGTCCCTCTAATTTGAATGAATACACTTTAAATCCATTTACAAGGATCTATTGGAGGGCAAGTCTCATGCCAGCAGCCGCGTAATTCCAGCTCCAGTAGCGTCCACTAAAGCTGCTGCAGTTAAAAAGCTTTTATAAGGATCGAGCTCGGCTGTCCACCGCAAGGCATCCTAGTGCCAGTCCCAGCCCCTATGCCTTGGGGTGCCTCCTGATGCTCTTCACTAAGTATCCCGTGGTCCCGAAGCATTTCCTTTGAAAAAATTAAGTGTCCAAACTACAGGTGGTGTAGCTTGCTTAACAGTCGGGATAATCCGCTGACTAGCAGACACTGCTACTAGGCACAAAGTATTTCCTGGGCTAGATGCAGTTAAAAATTTGTAAGTAGATACTCTCGTTGGATGCTGAGAAAGCATTCCATAGAGTCTCCTGGCACGCCATATATGATTCTCTTAAAAAGCTTGGGGTAGGGGTCTAGGGGACCCTTTTATAGCCAAAATCACGGCCCTGTATCACAATACGTCACCTAGGCTGAAGATAAATGGAACTGTAGCACCGAGGGCTCGGTTGCTACAGACGTATTGCACCTCACCCAGAGGTGTGATATCTCACTCTCAGATAAGGATGGAGTGTGGATCAGGACCCGACACCTGCATGCATTACACCACATTGCCGTGGGGCAGGGCGACCAATATGCCCCTGAGATGGGCACGACAGTCCCTGTCCCTGGCTGGAGTGGGGGGAGGGAACACTGAGGAAGGGGAACCCTGCAGTGCAGGAGCAGGGAGGAAGCAGTTCCTGGGTGCATTGAGAAGGGAGTATAAAAGGTGGGCACCATCTTAGTTCAGTGCAGAGAAGTCTGAGCAGAAGTGGCAGGGAGCAGGGGCTCTGCATGAGCTCTGCTCCGGAGGCGGGCCTAGTAACAGAGGCCCAGGCCTGCAAGAGGGAGAAGGAAGGAAGAGGAGCGGAGAAGGCTCCAGGAACGAGGAATGAAGGGATCCCAGGGGTGCGGACGGGCGAGTCGCCACCGCACGCCCGAATCCACCTGCGTGGAGGGGTCAGGCCAAAGGGGGAGACCGGTCCCCGAACTAGTGGAGGCAGGAAACGACCCTCAGCTAGAAACCGGAGGCTCTGACATTTTATGTGGCGCAGCCCCTTGCTCCACCCGCTAGGAAGGCACCACATAGGGTCAGGGAAACTGGCGCCAAGTTTACCAAGAGGAGGCCCGAGGCAGCCGGACAGAAGTGTTGGTAAGAAAGGCCAGACAAAGGACACACAAAGGGGGTCCTGTGAAGCGCTCCAAAGTTATCTGGGAGTTGTCTGAGCCCCTCACCTGGTGAGCACAGTACGACGTGGGCAGCCGTTACCTGCAGACGTGGTCTGGATAATAAGAACTGTGAGTAAAGGCCCTGAACTGCATCACTGACTCCGTGTCGTTACTGCTGCTGCCCTGCACCATCACCCCCATCCTCCGCATACACTGCCCTGAGGCTATACTCCTCCCGTGGGGAGTTATGCTACGCTCTGCTGCACCCACAACACCAGCCTTAGCGGTCTGCCCTGTAGCGGCAGTTCACTCTGACCGCAATCCACGGGTGGCGTAGTCGGACATTTAAACATCAAAACCACATAAATAGTTCCGCCACTGGTTTGACCGCCCTGAGCCACGGAACCGGATCGCCGCCACGAAGACTACAACCACCAGCATCCACCAAAAAGGGTCCGGCTCCGGGTGTCCCAAGGCCCAGGGGGTGCGTCAGAACATTTTCATCACCTTTCACAATCACCAATGGGACAAGGCAGGGATGTCCTCTGTCCTATCTCTTATACATCCTAGTGACGGAGCACCTGCTCTCATCAATTCGCCATAACCCCAATATTAGGTGGATTGAGGTGGGAGGCACCGAGTACAAGTGCTCTCTATTTGCTGATGATGTCCTAGTATATATCACTCAATCACATATATCCATCCCTGCTGTTATGGCTGAAATAGATCACTTTGTTACATGGTAAAATTTTAAAATCAATGCAGCGAAGTCTGAGGCCCTCGATGTCTCCCTCCCTAAATCCATATAGGATTCCATCCAGTCCAACTTTCCCTTTGCCTGGCCCTCACAGGGTATCAAATACTTAGGAATTCCTATTCATAGAGACCTCTCCCATCTATGTTATCTTAATTTTGGGCCCTTTATTGAACAATTCCATACAGACCACGGTTGGCAAGTTAGAACTGTAAGATTCACTACGTGAACCACTGGTGTTTTGTGGAAAAGCACATGTACACCGCGTTCCAAATTATTATGCAAAAAGTGTTTAGGAGTGATAAGGGAAGAATTTGTTTGTTTGTCAGTTAAACTCATTGATGGTGATGTGTGTCAGGGCTCTTTATATCACTGTAAGCAATTGCAGACACCTGTGCTAATTAGTTTGGCAGGTGTGTCCAATGAAAGGCAAGACTACTTAAGAAGGCTCTCTCACATTATTAAGCAGCCTACATTTTCTGCCAAAATGGGAAAGAAAAAGGATGTGTCGGCTGCTGAGAAGCAACAAATTGTGGAGTGTTTAGGTCAAGGCATGACTACAATCAACATTGTGCGATGATCAGGATGAAGTGTCTTGGCAATCAAGAAGTATGTAGCTGATTCACAGTACACACGTGTGCGTGCTGATAAGGGCAAATTGAGGACTCTTTCCTACAGGCAATTACGTCAGGTTGAAAGAGCAGCGGCAAAAAAGCCTTGTCATAGCAGCAGACAAGTTTTTGAAGCTGCTTGTGCCTCCAACGTCCCCTGAACAACAAGATGCAGGGTCCTTCAGAGGTTTGCAGCTGTGCATACGCCATCCTGTCGACCTCCTCTATCCACTTCACACAAGCAGAAACGGCTCCAGTGGGCCAAACATTACATGAAGACTGATTTCAAAACTGTTTTGTTCACGGATGAGTGCCGTGCAGCGCTCGATGGTCCAGATGAATGGAGTGGAGGATGGCTGGTTGATGGACACCCCACGCAAACACGGCTACAGCGCCAACAAGGAGGAGGTGGAGTAATGTTTTGGGCTGGAATCATGGGGAGAGAGATTGTCGGCCCCTTTAGGATCCCTGAAGGCGCTAAAGATGAACTCCATAATGTATGTGGATTTTCTCAAACTGCACTTCCTGCCATGGTTCAAGAAGAAGAACCGTGTATTTCACAGCAAGATCATTTTTCTGCATGATAATGCACCATCTCATGCTGCACATAAAACATCTGCATCTCTGGCTGATATGGGCATAAAAGGGGACAAACTTATGGTGTGACCCCCATGCTCCCCTGACCTCTACCCCATTCAGAACCTTTGGAGCATCATTAAAAGGAGTGTCTATGATGGCGGGAGGCAGTTCACATCTAAGCAACAGCTCTGGGAGGGTATTCTGTCCTCATGCAAAACAATTGAAGCAGAAACCATCCAAAACCTGACAAATTCAATGGACGAGAGAGTTCAGAAGCTCCTTTCGAACAAGGGGTCCTATGTGAAAATGTAACATCACCTAGAATAAAGTTTTGAGTTGAAAACTGTTTGATTTCAGTTTCTAACAACCTGCTAATGCTTATAATTTCAAAAATGACCATTTTTTTGGTCTTTATTAAAATGAAAAGGTTGATCGAAAAGTTTGGGGGATCTAAGAGTGTGGCAACCCAGTAGTCATGATTACTTCGAATTCTGACAATATGAGGGTCATGCTGCAGGTAGTGCAGCAAGAAGGCACTTATGTGTCTTGCGCATCTCGGAGCCCCAAAATAATTTTCCGGGCTAGATGCAGCTAAAAATTATTTTTAATTTTAAATCTGGTGAAGCTTATTATAGATGGCCTAATAGGATCAGTGCTGCACACTGCTACAAAGCCCAAAATATTTTCCAGTCAAGATACAGATAAACATGATTAGTAATTTGAAAGCTTAAAACGGTTGGTAGGGTGATTTTAACCAATCATCAAGCTTTTACTCTCCCCAGGATGACACAGGGGTAGAAAAGTCGTTTCGGATCCATGATTTGTTCATCTTTATGAACGTGAGTCTGTCTACATTATCAGTGGAGAGCCGCGTGCGCTTATCTGTCAGCACACCACCAGCAGCGCTGAACACACGTTCAGACAGAACGCTGGCTGCGGGGCATGACAAGATCTCCAAGGCGTAAGTGGCTAGCTCCGGCCATTTATCCAGATTGGAAGCCCAAAAAGAGCAAGGGTCCAGTGACACAGTCGTGGCTTCAATGTTTACTTGGAGATACTCCTGTACCATCGTCTCTAGGCGTTGACTATGTGTCAGACTTCTTGTCTCCTGTGGCCTTGCAAAGGATGGGCTAAAAAAGTGGTGAAATGATTCCGCAAAATTGATGTTACCAGCAGATACTGTGGTTCTGTTACGGTTTGAGTGCTGAACACTTGACGGTCCCACGGTTGGCAAGTTGGAACTGTGAGATTCACTACGTGCACCACTGGTATTTTGTGGAAAAGCACATGTAAGATTCTGCAACAGTCTCTGCTGATACTCCTGCATGCGTGCATCCCTTTCTATGGCAGGAATAATTTCTGCAAATTTACTTTTGTACCGGGGATCTAACAGTGTGGCAACCCAGTAGTCAGGATTATTTCTAATTCTCACAATTCGAGGGTCATGTTGCAGGTAGTGCAGCAAGAAGGCACTCATGTGTGTTGCGCATCCAGGAGCACCAAGTCCCTGTTGTGTTGGTGGCGAGGTAACAATCATGCTTCCTTCCTCTGTCCTCTCCCCCCAACCTCGCACAACAGAAATGTGATCAAGGTCTCCCTCATCTGATGAGTCTTCCATCAGTTCGTCCTCCACTTCTTCCTGGGCTCCTGCACCTTCCTCACTAGTTTGGATGCTACCATGCGCCCTGGTAAAATCATCTCCCCCACCCTCACATGCCTGCCGCCCTGGTGCTGCCGACCGTCTGGACCTTGCAGATGTTAGCCCTTCCGCATACAACTCCTCCTCCTCTACTTCCTCCACCTCCTCTTGTGCCACCACCTGACTCCGAATTCTGTTTAACATGTGCTCCAGCATGTAAATCACCGGAATAGTCATGCTGATAATGGCATCGTCAGCACTAAACATCTTCGTCGCCATTTCAAAACTGTGCAGAAGGGTGCATAGGTCCCTGATCTGAGACCACTCCTCCAGCGTGATTTGCCCCACCTCTGAATCTCGTTGGCCCAGGCTATACGTCAGAACGTATTGCACCAGGGCTTGTCGGTGCTGCCACAGTCGCTGCAACATGTGCAGAGTTGAATTCCACCGGGTAGGCACATCGCATTTTAGCCGGTGAAGTGGCAGGCCCAACGACTTCTGTAGAGATGTAAGTCGCTGAGCTGCGGGATGCGAACGGCGGAAGTGAGCACACAGCGACCGTGCCCTCTGCAGAAGGCCATCTAGTCTGGGATAGTGGGCTAAAAATTGCTGGACAACCAGGTTCAACACGTGAGCCATACAAGGCACGTGTGTGACATTGCCCCGGCGAAGGGCCGCACCCAGGTTTGCAGCATTGTCGCACACGGCCTTCCCTGGTTTCAGGTCCAGTGGAGACAACCATTCATGAAATTGGTTCTCCAGAGCTGACCACAACTCCTCAGCTGTGTGACTCACATTTCCCAGATATTTCAATGTAAAAACCGCCTGATGACGTTGAGCCCTACTGCCAGCATAGTAAGGAGGTGTGCAGGATCCCTTCTGCGCAGTTAGAAAGCTTGTGGCATGACCAGACAGGCTTTGGGTGCAGGTGGAAGACCGAGAGGAGGTTGAGGAGGCAGAAGCAGTGGAGGAACTTTGACATAAAGAGGATTGACGCACAACTCGTGGGGACGGCAAGACTTGGACAGCAGCCCCTTGTCCTGCTGTCACCATAGTTACCCAGTGCCCAGTCAGCGACATGTAACGCCCCTGTCCATGCCTACTCGTCCAAGTGTCTGTGGTGAAATGCACCCTGTCACACACAGAGTTTCTCAAAGAAGCGGTGATGTTGTGTGCGACATGCTGGTGGAGCGCAGGCACACCTTTCTTTGAGAAGTAGTGCCGACTGGGCATCTGGTACTGGCGCACTGCGACGGACATAAGGTCTCGAAAATCCTCTGTGTCCACCAGGCGGAAAGGCAGCATTTCTGTAGCCAAGAGCTTGCAGATGGTGAAATTCAACCTCTTAGCTTTCTCATGGCTAGGAGGAAATGGTCTTTTACTTGTCCACATCTGAGGGACCGAGGGCTGGCTATTGTGCTTAGACGGGGTTGATAAGGGTGTCCCCGGCAAACTGCCGGTCTGTGAGGAAGATGCAGGCGGACATGTTAGGTTGCCTTGATCCAAAGGTGGTGCTATCGATGTCGGACAGCGCTCAAGACCAGCTGGTGTTCCCACCTCCAAAGAAAATGATGACCTGCCAATCACGCTGGCTGTTGCGGGTAAAGAGGTGGCAGGTCTGCGCCCCAAAACAGGTGTGACTGCTGTCCCCCCAGTCACAGAGGATGAAGAGGCCGCGGATGCACAAGATATGGCAGACGGTGGTTGGCCCGGCCGGCTAGACCGCATTGTAGCACACTGAGCTTCCCACTGCAACTTATGCTTCATGTCCATGTGCCGGTTCATGCATAAAGTACTCAAACTATGTATTTTTTGGCCTCTACTTAGCTTTTGCTGACAAATGTTACAGATAACACGAGTTGGGTCATCTTTATCGATCTAAAAAAATGCCCAGGCTATGAAAGGCTTAGCACCCATGCGACCTGAAGAGCCACCACGACTTGTGGTGAGAGGCAGAGTTGTGTTTGAGGATGCAGTTGTTGACGTGCTTCCAGTACTACGTCTCTGTCCAGGAAGGCGCAACCTGACCTCGTCGTCACTAGCATCTTCCTCCACCTCCTCTGCTGACCTCATCTCTTGGCTGACTGTGGGTTGACAGTAAGTGGGATCTCCGACCTCATCATCATCACCCTGTGCGTTATCACACCCGTCGTCCTCAGAGCCAACCTGTTCCTGCCCTGACAAAAAACTAAAGTTGTCGCTCCAATCAGGTATTTGAGTCTTATCATCGTCTTCCTCATTGTCTCCACCAACAGGAGTTACAGTTTGGGAATGAGGGTCTACATTATGGTCAGAACCTTCTGCGTCTGGTCCTGGATCCGACTCATAAAGATTCTGGGCATCAGTGCAGATCATTTCCTCGTCTGGATTCACAGAAGCGCTGGAGTCGACCTCTGATTCCCAGGCTATAGTATGAGTAAACAGCTCTGCAGACTCAACCATCTGTTCTACCTCATACTCAGACGGGCAGCTGGAGATTTGGGAGCTGTGAGGAAGCAAGTGCGATTTGGGTGACACCTTTGAGGACTGGAGTATTTGTGATGTTGAAGTTGATGTGGAGGAGAGCCCACTTAAAGGAGCACTTGATATCCGTTGAAGCACCTGCTGTTTTTGTGCCTCATCTGGAATTTGTAGCGATTGGCGTGGCCGTAAGAAAGGGATCTTATCACATTGTCCGCTAAAAGAAGTAGACATTTTAGTTTGGCTGGAAGATGGTCTTTCTTCTGCACCTACCCCACGGACACAACCTTTTTTCCCCTTCCCAACACGCCTATTCCCCTTTCCACCAGCAGCAGGCCTTTTTCCACTCATTTTGGTGGTTAACTAATTCACAACTCTGGAGTTGTTTGCACAAAAAAACAATGGATGGTAACCGAGCAGAGCTGAGTGGCCAAACTGTGGTATTAGGCCAAAACTATTGGCTGGGTTAGATGCAGAAAAAAATTATTTTTAATTTGCAACCTGATGGAGGTCAGTGTAGATGGACTAATAGACCAAGTCCCACACACTGCTAGAAGCCCAAATATTTTTTCAGAGCTAGATGCAGAAAAAAATTATTTTTAATTTGCAACCTGATGGAGGTCAGTATAGATGGACTAATAGACCAAGTCCCACACACTGCTAGAAGCCCAAATATTTTTTCAGAGCTAGATGCAGAAAAAAATTATTTTTAATTTGCAACCTGATGGAGGTCAGTATAGATGGACTAATAGACCAAGTCCCACACACCGCTAGAAGCCCAAATATTTTTTCAGAGCTAGATGCAGAAAAAAATTATATTCAATTTGCAACCTGCTGGACGTCAGTATAGAAGGACTAATAGAACAAGTCCCACACACTGCTAGAAGCCCAAATATTTTTTCAGAGCTAAATGAAGAAAAAAATTATTTTTAATTTGCAACCTGATGGAGGTCAGTATAGATGGACTAATAGACCAAGTCCCACACACTGCTAGAAGCCCAAATATTTTTTCAGAGCTAGATGCAGAAAAAAATTATTTTTAATTTGCAACCTGATGGAGGTCAGTATAGATGGACTAATAGACCAAGTCCCACACACCGCTAGAAGCCCAAATATTTTTTCAGAGCTAGATGCAGAAAATTTTTTTATTCAATTTGCAACCTGATGGAGGTCAGTATAGATGGACTAATAGACCAAGTCCCACACACCGCTAGAAGCCCAAATATTTTTTCAGAGCTAGATGCAGAAAATTTTTTTATTCAATTTGCAACCTGATGGAGGTCAGTATAGATGGACTAATAGACCAAGTCCCACACACTGCTAGAAGCCCAAATATTTTTTCAGAGCTAGATGCAGAAAAAAATTATTTTTAATTTGCAACCTGATGGAGGTCAGTATAGATGGACTAATAGACCAAGTCCCACACACTGCTAGAAGCCCAAATATTTTTTCAGAGCTAGATGCAGAAAAAAATTATTTTTAATTTGCAACCTGATGGAGGTCAGTATAGATGGACTAATAGACCAAGTCCCACACACCGCTAGAAGCCCAAATATTTTTTCAGAGCTAGATGCAGAAAAAAATTATATTCAATTTGCAACCTGCTGGAGGTCAGTATAGAAGGACTAATAGAACAAGTCCCACACACTGCTAGAAGCCCAAATATTTTTTCAGAGCTAAATGAAGAAAAAAATTATTTTTAGTTTGCAACCTGATGGAGGTCAGTATAGATGGACTAATAGACCAAGTCCCACACACTGCTAGAAGCCCAAATATTTTTTCAGAGCTAGATGCAGAAAAAAATTATATTCAGTTTGCAACCTGATGGAGGTCAGTATAGATGGACTAATAGAATGATGCTATGCCCAAAAGATTTTACTTCACTAGGTGCAGTAAAAAAATTGGTATTCTATACACAGGTGTTATATCTTGCAACACAGATAGGCTACTCCACTGACTAACACACTCTGCAATAGGCCAAAAAGGATTAGCTTTGCTAGATTCAGCCAAATGCTGTGAAAAAAACTTGCACAGCACTGGCACAGACCTGCCTGGCAAAAACTGATAGGAACTGATGTAACCTAGTCCTGAAAAGGACTCCAATTACAATTAGTCTTTACTCCCACAATCTATCTATTTAAGAGCACAGACCTGCCTGATAAAAGTCGTAGGAAATGCTGTAACCTAGTCCTTAAAAGGACTGCAATCACAACTATTCCCTACTCCCAAGCTATCTGTATATTTGTGCGAAAATTGGCTTGAAATTAACAAGGTATAGCGCACACAGCAACAGCGGTGCCGTCTAACACGCAGCTGCAGCAGTGAGAAAATGGTGGCGACGGGGAAAATGGCTTGGTCTTATAGGGCAAGGACATGTGACATACACTGCCAATCACACATGCCCTTGCTTGTGTGAAAAAAAGCACTTCGCTCCGTGTGTGCGCTGCTGATAGGCTGACAGATTGCACCTCCCCACTGCAAATGCGGGAAAGAGAAAAAAAAATGGAGATCTTCATTGTTCCTGCAGAGATCCATCCCCTGCCCCTCCCCCCGCCCCGCTGTACACTCAAACTGCGTATTAACATTAATTTTCATCATTACTGAGAAAAAATCCAGTTATGATTTTGGTGCACGAACAGTTATCGAACATAACCTCGAACAGCCGAATTTTTCTCAAATTGTTCGTGTTCGCCGACCGGCTCGAACACCGCCCAAAACAGCTCGAATTTGAGATTGGCGAACAGTTCGAGTAGAACAACGCTCATCTCTACTCTCAACTCCCCTGATGGAGAAGCCAGGGCCCACCGGAGGAGTCTGGTTCTCTGGTGGGCTCGTCCAATGCTGCCCTAAAGCAGGCCAGGCTAAGAAAAGTGTGGGGGAAGTTCACAGGAGAAATAGGGGTGGCTGTGGATCGTATATGGACACCCGGCCGCCAGCGTAGCCATGACATGGTGGCCGGCGTCTGCCTCCACATGCCTAAAAGGCCCAATTTGAAGTGCAAGCAAGCTAGCAGTATGGTATTGCAGCCTGGGGGTGGGTGGATGGCAGGCTGCATACTTGCACTTGCATTGCAAGGAATGGGGGAGGTACAATTGAACACTGCTCTGGTACAAGGACTTGCACGGGGATAGTTGCAAGTCTGCATCTTCTGATGTGGGAAGGATCACTTCTGATGGACACACTTTTAGGCAGAGACCTGGGTGTCAGAGATGCTTCCAGGGGTCTTCCCCATGCTGTTCCCATGTTTTTTCAGCACTGTATGCATGTGTCACACAGCACATGGCCAGATAAGATTGTAAAATGTTAAAATGACGGTTGAAAGCACTACAAAAGTGAAAAAAACGCATAAAAAATGCTACTTGCGAACATAGCCCAAGGTGTGGAGGAGTATTTTTGTTTTTGGTTATTTATTTTTCCTTATACACAAGTCTTTACCCTGGAAAGGAAGTTCCTTAACATATTTCACAGGAAAACCATTTCAGTTTCGTTTTTGAACGTTTTATTGTGAGCCCATAAAAGTGGTTTAATACCGTTGACAGCAGTGACCTGGGGGTCAGAAATGCTTCCTGGGGCGATCCCCATGCTGTCCCCATGTCATTTGAACACTGTCACTATCGTTTTGGGCACTTTCTAGGCTTTCTACAGACTGCCGGGGGTGCCGCCTGAAAAATGCTTGGGTCTCCCATAAACTAACACTGGGCTCGTTGCTCGGGTCGAGCACCCGAGTATCACGGTGAGCTCGGTCCGAGCTTCAAGCACCCAAGCATTTTAGTGCTCGCTCAACACTAGTGTTGAGCCACCCCCGTAGTGTTCGAGTTCGGTTCGGTTCGTCGAACACCCGTGTGTTCGCCGAACTGTTCGTCGAACTGTTCGTCGAACACCTTCGAACACCGTTAAAACCAATGGCAGGCAAACAAAAACACATAGAAACACATAGAAAACACCTTCAAAGGTGTCCAAAAGCTGACAAACTGCTCAGAAGACACAACTAACACATGGAAAAGTGACAAGTACATATAGTCATGCGAAAAGAAAAGAGGTGGAGGAGTAAAAGGAGGGGGAGACACAGATATAGGCATGTCATGCCCTTCTAAAATCCAAAAAGCGAGAAGCCGACACGGCCAGTCCGCTCCTGCCCGTGCCACCTCCGTGTCGCCGGGTTTGTGCCAGAGCCGCGGTGAACCCTGATGGCCAGCCCCCCTCTCCCAATACTGGTGCCTGTCCGCTGGTGGGTCGAGCGAGCCCCCCTGTGGTGGAGGCAGCTCTAAGCTTTTTAATTTAAATTGTCTCTCTAATTTGAATGAATACACTTTAAATCCATTTACAAGGATCTATTGGAGGGCAAGTCTCATGCCAGCAGCCGCGTAATTCCAGCTCCAGTAGCGTCCACTAAAGCTGCGGCAGTTAAAAAGCTTTTATAAGGATCGAGCTCGGCTGTCCACCGCAAGGCATCCTACTGCCAGTCCCAGCCCCTATGCCTTGGGGTGCCTCCTGATGCTCTTCACTGAGTATCCCATGGTCCCGAAGCATTTCCTTTGAAAAAATTAAGTGTCTAAACTACAGGTGGTGTAGCTTGCTTAACAGCCGGGATAATCCGCTGACTAGCAGACACTGCTACTAGGCACAAAGTATTTCCTGGGCTAGATGCAGTTAAAAATTTGTAATTAGATACTCTCGTTGGATGCTGAGAAAGCATTCCATAGAGTCTCCTGGCACGCCATATATGATTCTCTTAAAAAGCTTGGGGTAGGGGTCTAGGGGAGCCTTTTATAGCCAAAATCACGGCCCTGTATCGCAATACGTCACCTAGGCTGAAGATAAATGGAACTGTAGCACCCTGAGGGCTCGGTTGCTACAGACGTATTGCACCTCACCCAGAGGTGTGATATCTCACTCTCAGGTAAGGATGGAGTGTGGATCAGGACCCCGACACCTGCATGCATTACACCACATTGCCGTGGGGCAGGGCGACCAATATGCCCCTGAGATGGGCACGACAGTCCCTGTCCCTGGCTGGAGTGGGGGGAGGGAACACTGAGGAAGGGGAACCCTGTAGTGCAGGAGCAGGGAGGAAGCAGTTCCTGGGTGCATTGAGAAGGGAGTATAAATGGTGGGCACCATCTTAGTTCAGTGCAGAGAAGCCTGAGCAGAAGTGAGAGGGAGCAGGGGCTCTGCATGAGCTCTGCTCCAGAGGCGGGCCTAGTAACAGAGGCCCAGGCCTGGAAGAGGGAGAAGGAAGGAAGAGGAGCGGAGAAGGCTCCAGGAACGAGGAATGAAGGGATCCCAGGGGTGCGGACGGGCGAGTCGCCACCGTACGCCCGAATCCACCTGCGTGGAGGGGTCAGGCCAAAGGGGGAGACCGGTCCCCGAACTAGTGGAGGCAGGAAATGACCCTCAGCTAGAAACCATAGGCTCTGACATTTTATATGGCGCAGCCCCTCGCTACACCCGCTAGGAAGGCACCACATAGGGTCAGGGAAACTGGCGCCAAGTTTACCAAGAGGAGGCCCGAGGCAGCCGGACAGAAGTGTTGGTAAGAAAGGCCAGACAAAGGACACACAAAGGGGGTCCTGTGAAGTGCTCCAAAGTTATCTGGGAGTTGTCTGAGCCCCTCACCTGGTGAGCACAGTACGACGTGGGCAGCCGTTACCTGCAGATGTGGTCTGGATAATAAGAACTGTGAGTAAAGGCCCTGGACTGCATCACTGACTCCGTGTCGTTACTGCTGCTGCCCTGCACCATCACCCCCATCCTCCGCATACACTGCCCTGAGGCTATACTCCTCCCGTGGGGAGTTATGCTACGCTCTGCTGCACCCACAACACCAACCTCAGCGGTCTGCCCTGTAGCGGCGGTTCACTCTGACCGCAATCCACGGGTGGTGTAGTCGGACATTTAAACATCAAAACCACATAAATAGTTCCGCCACTGGTTTGACCGCCCTGAGCCACGGAACCGGGTCGCCGCCACGAAGACTACAACTACCAGCCTCCACCAAAAAGGGTCCGGCTCCGGGTGTCCCAAGGCCCAGGGGGCGCGTCAGAACATTTTCATCACCTTTCACAATCACCAATGGGACAAGGCAGGGATATTCTCTGTCCCCTCTCTTATACATCCTAGTGACGGAGCACCTGCTCTCATCAATTCGCCATAACCCCAATATTAGGTGGATTGAGGTGGGAGGCACCGAGTACAAGTGCTCTCTATTTGCTGATGATGTCCTAGTATATATCACTCAATCACATATATCCATCCATGCTGTTATGGCTGAAATAGATCACTTTGTTACATGGTCAAATTTTAAAATCAATGCAGCGAAGTCTGAGGCCCTCGATGTCTCCCTCCCCAAATCCATATAGGATTCCATCCAGTCCAACTTTCCCTTTGCCTGGCCCTCACAGGGTATCAAATACTTAGGAATTCCTATTCATAGAGACCTCTCCCATCTATGTTATCTTAATTTTGTGCGTGCTGATAAGGGCAAATTGAGGACTCTTTCCTATAGGCAATTACGTCAGGTTGAAAGAGCAGCGGCAAAAAAGCCTTGTCATAGCAGCAGACAAGTTTTTGAAGCGTCCCCCGAACAACAAGATGCAGGGTCCTTCAGAGGTTTGCAGCTGTGCATACGCCATCCTGTCGACCTCCTCTATCCACTTCACACAAGCAGAAACGGCTCCAGTGGGCCAAACATTACATGAAGACTGATTTCAAAACTGTTTTGTTCACGGATGAGTGCCGTGCAGCGCTCGATGGTCCAGATGGATGGAGTGGAGGATGGCTGGTTGATGGACACCCCACGCAAACACGGCTACAGCGCCAACAAGGAGGAGGTGGAGTAATGTTTTGGGCTGGAATCATGGGGAGAGAGATTGTCGACCCCTTTAGGATCCCTGAAGGCGCTAAAGATGAACTCCATAATGTATGTGGATTTTCTCAAACAGCACTTCCTGCCATGGTTCAAGAAGAAGAACCGTGTATTTCACAGCAAGATCATTTTTCTGCATGATAATGCACCATCTCATGCTGCACATAAAACATCTGCATCTCTGGCTGATATGGGCATAAAAGGGGACAAACTTATGGTGTGACCCCCATGCTCCCCTGACCTCTACCCCATTCCGAACCTTTGGAGCATCATTAAAAGGAGTGTCTATGATGGCGGGAGGCAGTTCACATCTAAGCAACAGCTCTGGGAGGGTATTCTGTCCTCATGCAAAACAATTGAAGCAGAAACCATCCAAAACCTGACAAATTCAATGGACGAGAGAGTTCAGAAGCTCCTTTCGAACAAGGGGTCCTATGTGAAAATGTAACATCACCTAGAATAAAGTTTTGAGTTGAGTTGAAAACTGTTTGATTTCAGTTTCCAACAACCTGCTAATGCTTATAATTTCAAAAATGACCATTTTTTTGGTCTTTATTAAAATGAAAAGGTTGATCGAAAAGTTTGGGGGATCTAAGAGTGTGGCAACCCAGTAGTCATGATTACTTCGAATTCTGACAATATGAGGGTCATGCTGCAGGTAGTGCAGCAACAAGGCACTTATGTGTCTTGCGCATCTCGGAGCCCCAAAATTATTTTCCGGGCTAGATGCAGCTAAAAATTATTTTTAATTTTAAATCTGGTGGAGCTTATTATAGATGGCCTAATAGGATCAGTGCTGCACACTGCTACAAAGCCCAAATTATTTTCCAGTCAAGATACAGATAAACATGATTAGTAATTTGAAAGCTTAAAACGTTTGGTAGGGTGATTTTAACCAATCATCAAGCTTTTACTCTCCCCAGGATGACACAGGGGTAGAAAAGTCATTTCGGATCCATGATTTGTTCATCTTTATGAACGTGAGTCTGTCTACATTATCAGTGGAGAGCCGCGTGCGCTTATCTGTCAGCACACCACCAGCAGCGCTGAACACACGTTCAGACAGAACGCTGGCTGCGGGGCATGACAAGATCTCCAAGGCGTAAGTGGCTAGCTCCGGCCATTTATCCAGATTGGAAGCCCAAAAAGAGCAAGGGTCCAGTGACACAGTCGTGGCTTCAATGTTTACTTGGAGATACTCCTGTACCATTGTCTCTAGGCGTTGACTATGTGTCAGACTTCTTGTCTCCTGTGGCCTTGCAAAGGATGGGCTAAAAAAGTGGTGAAATGATTCCGCAAAATTGATGTTACCAGCAGATACTGTGGTTCTGTTACGGTTTGAGTGCTGAACACTTGACGGTCCCACGGTTGGCAAGTTGGAACTGTGAGATTCACTACGTGCACCACTGGTATTTTGTGGAAAAGCACATGTAAGATTCTGCAACAGTCTCTGCTGATACTCCTGCATGCGTGCATCCCTTTCTATGGCAGGAATAATTTCTGCAAATTTACTTTTGTACCGGGGATCTAACAGTGTGGCAACCCAGTAGTCAGGATTATTTCTAATTCTCACAATTCGAGGGTCATGTTGCAGGTAGTGCAGCAAGAAGGCACTCATGTGTGTTGCGCATCCAGGAGCACCAAGTCCCTGTTGTGTTGGTGGCGAGGTAACAATCATGCTTCCTTCCTCTGTCCTCTCCCCCCAACCTCGCACAACAGAAATGTGATCAAGGTCTCCCTCATCTGATGAGTCTTCCATCAGTTCGTCCTCCACTTCTTCCTGGGCTCCTGCACCTTCCTCACTAGTTTGGCTGCTACCATGCGCCCTGGTAAAACCATCTCCCCCACCCTCACATGCCTGCCGCCTTGGTGCTGCCGACCTTCTGGACCTTGCAGATGTTAGCCCTTCCGCATACAACTCCTCCTCCTCTACTTCCTCCACCTCCTCTTGTGCCACCACCTGACTCCGAATTCTGTTTAACATGTGCTCCAGCATGTAAATCACCGGAATAGTCATGCTGATAATGGCATCGTCAGCACTAAACATCTTCGTCGCCATTTCAAAACTGTGCAGAAGGGTGCATAGGTCCCTGATCTGAGACCACTCCTCCAGCGTGATTTGCCCCACCTCTGAATCTCGTTGGCCCAGGCTATACGTCAGAACGTATTGCACCAGGGCTTGTCGGTTCTGCCACAGTCGCTGCAACATGTGCAGAGTTGAATTCCACCGGGTAGGCACATCACATTTTAGCCGGTGAAGTGGCAGGCCCAACGACTTCTGTAGAGATGTAAGTCGCTGAGCTGCGGGATGCGAACGGCGGAAGTGAGCACACAGCGACCGTGCCCTCTGCAGAAGGCCATCTAGTCCGGGATAGTGGGCTAAAAATTGCTGGACAACCAGGTTCAACACGTGAGCCATACAAGGCACGTGTGTGACATTGCCCCGGCGAAGGGCCGCACCCAGGTTTGCAGCATTGTCGCACACGGCCTTCCCTGGTTTCAGGTCCAGTGGAGACAACCATTCATGAAATTGGTTCTCCAGAGCTGACCACAACTCCTCAGCTGTGTGACTCACATTTCCCAGACATTTCAATGTAAAAACCGCCTGATGACGTTGAGCCCTACTGCCAGCATAGTAAGGAGGTGTGCAGGATCCCTTCTGCGCAGTTAGAAAGCTTGTGGCATGACCAGACAGGCTTTGGGTGCAGGTGGAAGACCGAGAGGAGGTTGAGGAGGCAGAAGCAGTGGAGGAACTTTGACATAAAGAGGATTGACGCACAACTCGTGGGGACGGCAAGACTTGGACAGCAGCCCCTTGTCCTGCTGTCACCATAGTTACCCAGTGCCCAGTCAGCGACATGTAACGCCCCTGTCCATGCCTACTCGTCCAAGTGTCTGTGGTGAAATGCACCCTGTCACACACAGAGTTTCTCAAAGAAGCGGTGATGTTGTGTGCGACATGCTGGTGGAGCGCAGGCACACCTTTCTTTGAGAAGTAGTGCCGACTGGGCATCTGGTACTGGGGCACTGCGACGGACATAAGGTCTCAAAAATCCTCTGTGTCCACCAGGCGGAAAGGCAGCATTTCTGTAGCCAAGAGCTTGCAGATGGTGAAATTCAACCTCTTAGCTTTCTCATGGCTAGGAGGAAATGGTCTTTTACTTGTCCACATCTGAGGGACCGAGGGCTGGCTATTGTGCTTAGACGGGGTTGATAAGGGTGTCCCCGGCAAACTGCCGGTCTGTGAGGAAGATGCAGGCGGACATGTTAGGTTGCCTTCATCCAAAGGTGGTGCTATCGATGTCGGACAGCGCTCAACACCAGCTGGTGTTACCATCTCCAAAGAAAATGATGACCTGCCAATCACGCTGGCTGTTGCGGGTAAAGAGGTGGCAGGTCTGCGCCCCAAAACAGGTGCGACTGCTGTCCCCCCAGTCACAGAGGATGAAGAGGCCGCGGATGCACAAGATATGGCAGACGGTGGTTGGCCCGGCCGGCTAGGCCGCATTGGAGCACACTGAGCTTCCCACTGCAACTTATGCTTCATGTCCATGTGCCGGTTCATGCATGAAGTACTCAAACTATGTATTTTTTGGCCTCTACTTAGCTTTTGCTGACAAATGTTACAGATAACACGAGTTGGGTCATCTTTATCGATCTGAAAAAATGCCCAGGCTATGCAAGGCTTAGCACCCATGCGACCTGAAGAGCCACCACGACTTGTGGTGAGAGGCAGAGTTGTGTTTGAGGATGCAGTTGTTGACGTGCTTCCAGTACTACGTCTCTGTCCAGGAAGGCGCAACCTGACCTCGTCGTCACTAGCATCTTTCTCCACCTCCTCTGCTGACCTCATCTCTTGGCTGACTGTGGGTTGACAGTAAGTGGGATCTCCGACCTCATCATCATTACCCTGTGCGTTATCACACCCGTCGTCCTCAGAGCCAACCTGTTCCTGCCCTGACAAAAAACTAAAGTTGTCGCTCCAATCAGGTATTTGAGTCTTATCATCGTCTTCCTCATTGTCTCCACCAACAGGAGTTACAGTTTGGGAATGAGGGTCTACATTATGGTCAGAACCTTCTGCGTCTGGTCCTGGATCCGACTCATAAAGATTCTGGGCATCAGTGCAGATCATTTCCTCGTCTGGATTCACAGAAGCGCTGGAGTCGACCTCTGATTCCCAGGCTATAGTATGAGTAAACAGCTCTGCAGACTCAACCATCTGTTCTACCTCATACTCAGACGGGCAGCTGGAGATTTGGGAGCTGTGAGGAAGCAAGTGCGATTTGGGTGACACCTTTGAGGACTGGAGTATTTGTGATGTTGAAGTTGATGTGGAGGAGAGCCCACTTAAAGGAGCACTTGATATCCGTTGAAGCACCTGCTGTTTTTGTGCCTCATCTGGAATTTGTAGCGATTGGCGTGGCCGTAAGAAAGGGATCTTATCACATTGTCCGCTAAAAGAAGTAGACATTTTAGTTTGGCTGGAAGATGGTCTTTCTTCTGCAGATGTTACTGTTGCTTTAACACCTACCCCACGGACACAACCTTTTTTCCCCTTCCCAACACGCCTATTCCCCTTTCCACCAGCAGCAGGCCTTTTTCCACTCATTTTGGTGGTTAACTAATTCACAACTCTGGAGTTGTTTGCACAAAAAAACAATAGATGGTAACCGAGCAGAGCTGAGTGGCCAAACTGTGGTATTAGGCCAAAACTATTGGCTGGGTTAGATGCAGAAAAAAATTATTTTGAATTTGCAACCTGATGGAGGTCAGTATAGATGGACTAATACAACAAGTCCCGCACACAGCTAGAAGCCCAAATATTTTTTCAGAGGTACTGTAGATGCAGATAAAAATTATTTTTAATTTGCAACCTGATGGAGGTCAGTATAGATGGACTAATAGAGAAAGTCCGACACACTACTAGAAGGCCAAATATTTTTTCAGAGGTAGATGCAGAAAAAAATATATTCAGTTTGCAACCTGATGGAGGTCAGTATAGATGGACTAATACAACAAGTCCCACACACTGCTAGAAGCCCAAATATTTTTTCAGAGGTACTGTAGATGCAGATAAAAATTATTTTTAATTTGCAACCTGATGGAGGTCAGTATAGATTGACTAATAGAGAAAGTCCGACACACTACTAGAAGGCCAAATATTTTTTCAGAGGTAGATGCAGAAAAAAATATATTCAGTTTGCAACCTGATGGAGGTCAGTATAGATGGACTAATACAACAAGTCCCACACACAGCTAGAAGCCCAAATATTTTTTCAGAGGTACTGTAGATGCAGATAAAAATTATTTTTAATTTGCAACCTGATGGAGGTCAGTATAGATGGACTAATAGAGAAAGTCCGACACACTACTAGAAGGCCAAATATTTTTTCAGAGGTAGATGCAGAAAAAAATATATTCAGTTTGCAACCTGATGGAGGTCAGTATAGATGGACTAATACAACAAGTCCCACACACTGCTAGAAGCCCAAATATTTTTTCAGAGGTACTGTAGATGCAGATAAAAATTAGTTTTAATTTGCAACCTGATGGAGGTCAGTATAGATGGACTAATAGAGAAAGTCCGACACACTACTAGAAGGCCAAATATTTTTTCAGAGGTAGATGCAGAAAAAAATATATTCAGTTTGCAACCTGATGGAGGTCAGTATAGATGGACTAATACAACAAGTCCCACACACTGCTAGAAGCCCAAATATTTTTTCAGAGGTAGATGCAGAAAAAAATATATTCAGTTTGCAACCTGATGGAGGTCAGTATAGATGGACTAATACAACAAGTCCCGCACACAGCTAGAAGCCCAAATATTTTTTCAGAGGTACTGTAGATGCAGATAAAAATTATTTTTAATTTGCAACCTGATGGAGGTCAGTATAGATGGACTAATAGAGAAAGTCCGACACACTACTAGAAAGCCAAATATTTTTTCAGAGGTAGATGCAGAAAAAAATATATTCAGTTTGCAACCTGATGGAGGTCAGTATAGATGGACTAATACAACAAGTCCCGCACACAGCTAGAAGCCCAAATATTTTTTCAGAGGTACTGTAGATGCAGATAAAAATTATTTTTAATTTGCAACCTGATGGAGGTCAGTATAGATGGACTAATAGAGAAAGTCCGACACACTACTAGAAGGCCAAATATTTTTTCAGAGGTATATGCAGAAAAAAATATATTCAGTTTGCAACCTGATGGAGGTCAGTATAGATGGACTAATACAACAAGTCCCACACACTGCTAGAAGCCCAAATATTTTTTCAGAGGTACTGTAGATGCAGATAAAAATTATTTTTAATTTGCAACCTGATGGAGGTCAGTATAGATGGACTAATAGACCAAGTCCCACACACTGCTAGAAGCCCAAATATTTTTTCAGAGCTAGATGCAGAAAAAAATTATATTCAGTTTGCAACCTGATGGAGGTCAGTATAGATGGACTAATAGAATGATGCTATGCCCAAAAGATTTTACTTCACTAGGTGCAGTAAAAAAATTGGTATTCTATACACAGGTGTTATATCTTGCAACACAGATAGGCTACTCCACTGACTAACACACTCTGCAATAGGCCAAAAAGGATTAGCTTTGCTAGATTCAGCCAAATGCTGTGAAAAAAACTTGCACAGCACTGGCACAGACCTGCCTGGCAAAAACTGATAGGAACTCATGTAACCTAGTCCTGAAAAGGACTCCAATTACAATTAGTCTTTACTCCCACAACCTATCTATTTAAGAGCACAGACCTGCCTGATAAAAGTCGTAGGAAATGCTGTAACCTAGTCCTTAAAAGGACTGCAATCACAACTATTCCCTACTCCCAAGCTATCTGTATATTTGTGCGAAAATTGGCTTGAAATTAACAAGGTATAGCGCACACAGCAACAGCGGTGCCGTCTAACACGCAGCTGCAGCAGTGAGAAAATGGTAGCGACGGGGAAAATGGCTTGGTCTTATAGGGCAAGGACATGTGACATACACTGCCAATGACACATGCCCTTGCTTGTGTGAAAAAAAGCACTTCGCTCCGTGTGTGCGCTGCTGATAGGCTGACAGATTGCACCTCCCCACTGCAAATGCGGGAAAGAGAAAAAAAAATGGAGATCTTCATTATTCCTGCAGAGATCCATCCCCTGCCCCTCCCCCCACCCCGCTGTACACTCAAACTGCGTATTAACATTAATTTTCATCATTACTGAGAAAAAATCCAGTTATGATTTTGGTGCACGAACAGTTATCGAACATAACCTCGAACAGCCGAATTTTTCTCAAATTGTTCGTGTTCGCCGAACGGCTCGAACACCGCCCAAAACAGCTCGAATTTGAGATTGGCGAACAGTTCGAGTAGAACAACGCTCATCTCTACTCAACACTAGTTTTTATGTTTTTTTTGTATGCTGCTCCGCGTGTGGTAAAATTGATAAGGCAGATTTATTCTTCGGGTCAGTACATTTACAGCGGTACTGCATTTATATAGTTTTTTTATGTTTTGCCGCTTTTACACAATAAAAACTATTTTCTAGAAAAAAATTTTTTTTGTATCACTTTATTCTGAGAGCTATAACTTTTTTATTTTTTGCATTATGGAGCTGTATGGCGGCTTGTTTTTTGCCTGGACAAGATGACGTTTTCATCTGTACCATTTTTATTTACATTTGTCTTTTTGATCGCATGTTATTCCATTTTTTGTTTTGCAGTATGATGATAAAGCATTGTTTTTTGCTTCGGTTTTTATTTTATTTTTTTACCGTGTTCACTAAATGGGTTAACTAGTGGGACAGTTTTATAGGTCAGGTCATTCTGGACGCGGTGATACCAAATATGTATACTTTTATGGGTTTATTTATTTATTTATTTTTCATAATAAATAAATATTATGGAGTCAATATATTTTTATTTTTTGGGGATTATTTTTTTCATTTTTTTAATATTTTTACAAAATTTTTTTAGTTATTTTTTCACTTTTCTACTTTTTTTTAACTTTTACACTTTGTCCCACTATGGGACTTTCACTTTTTCCAGCCTAATCGGCTGTAGAGCATAGAGAGCAGCAGCTCCCTATGCTATGCAGCCTGTTAGCGCGGCACACCGGGGAAGACATTACTTTGGTCATGCACTGCGCATGACCAAAATAACGTCCTGCCTCCTGGTGACCCGGATGTTGTCATGACGACATCGGGTCTTCATGACAATATCTGGAAGCAGCCACAGACACCGCGGGACGCTGGCAGGAGAGGTGAGTATAGCGATCACCTCCCCCCTTGCTACTGCTCGCAGCATTGCAGGGGTTAATGTGCATGGAGTGGTGCAGGACCGCTCCTGGCACATAGCACTGGGTGTCAACTGTGACAATCAGCTGACACCCGGCGGCGATCGCCCGGCACCGCTTGTGTGTAGGCGCGATCACCGAACGCATAATAGTACATAGCTGGTCCATAAGTCCCATGGCACAGCTACGTACTATTACTGACGTCGTCGGAAAGGGGTTAATGTAATTTCCAGCTCAAGAAAATGGAGGCCACAGCACAAAAAACTGAAGCTAAAACCCAAAGAGATGAACTCTTTTACTCTGCGTGTAGGCGCATATTCACTCTGGCCACTAAACAGACAAAACCTAAGATAAAAACAAAATAAACAAATACCCGATAATAAGTAAATAAATAAAAATAATATAGGTTACTTAGTTAACATAATTTTGATCAAAAAAAGTAAAAGCCATCCCACAATGTCAAGGTGACCCTATTCGGGATGGTCCTAACCTTTAATATTAAAATCTTAACATATGTCAAGTGACGTCATGTGAATAAGAGCTGAGAAGGACTGAGACCCTGACTAATGAACACCCAACCATGGGGAACTAAATGAATGTAATGTCCAGCTCAAGGAAAAGAGAGTTTATTTATTGACTGCAGGGTATTTGCTTATTTTGTTTTTCACTTAGGTTTGTCTGTTTAGTGGCCAGTTTGAACATGCACCTACACGCTGCATGCTCACCAACTCATATTCCAGTTCATCTCTTTAGGTTTTAGCTGCAGATTTAGTTGCAGAGATTTCAGAGATAACCATATCAGGTTATATGAATCAAAAGAGGGTTGTTTCAGATTTATGTGACAATTGTAGAAATCTATGCAACAAAGCTCTGTCTTAGGCTATGTTCCTAAGAAAATTATTTACTGCATATTTCCCGTATTGATATCATCCTGAAAATTATTGCAGCAGATATCATGGTAAATAAAGTGCAGGGGACTGTACACTTCATTCTGTGCAGTCAAGTCAGTGAGCTGTCAGACAAGCAGAGGAAGGTGAAAATGGGTGGGGCATCAAGCTAGGCAGGCAGAGTCTTGGCCAGAGCACTTAAGCCTCATTTGCATATAAATTCAAACTATGATATGTCAGTCAGGAGCCAACAGATTGCATAAGTAAATGCGTGCATAAGATAATATTTCAGAGAGTAATTTGACCATATAAACAGATTTGGTAGGTGGATCGCTCGAAAAGATTCCCTTTAAGGATGAAATCCGCAGTGATATCTGCAGCATAAAATCACATTCTGCATTTTTTTTTAAAAATGATTTAAATTTCAATTGTGAATGAGATTTGATAAAACTTAGAAGAAATTAATGGTATTATATAAAGAATGTACTGTATGTTTTAACTTTAGGTAACTCTCAGAACTTGTTATTGTGTTATTGTATAAAGTTATTGTGCTTGTTTTCAGAAGCACAATAACTAAACTCATCTTTTATACAAATCCAAGCCTCAATCAGAAGAAAATAATGCTAATTATCTGAACTTATAGATCAAGTTTTTTCTTTTCAAAAATTATTAAATAATGACAGAAAATGTATTCAAATTTTCAACTGCCTTGTTTGATTTTTTCCCCATCCGCAAACCTTAACCAAGCCATTGACCAATAGCTCCTGGCTAGTGACAATGTTGTCTGTAATGTTCATGAAAATGGTCCAATTTGTCAATGAGATTTAATGTTATTCGAATCGGTGTGAGAAAATTATGGCCGATCTGCACTACCCCATCGTATAACACTGGGCAAAGTGCTATCCTATAAAACATCAGATATCACTCGGCAGATACCCTTAACAAAATTTCTGCAAAACATTCCATATTGTAAAAGACATTCAGAATAGGGTCTGTTGTCTCTAATGCAGATACAAAGGTACTTGAATAGAAATAGCATTTTTCATACATAATTACATAAATAAGAATTACAATTCTTTTTTTTTTTTTTATTAGGTAACGTTACCTGAAAAATACAAAAACCAAACATGTGGCTTATGTGGAGATTTTAATGAACTTCAGTATTTTGATTTAGGTTTCGAAGGTAAAGATATAAAAGTTTACATATATTTTATTAAATAACAATGCAATGTGTACTTACCAATAATAGAACGACATTTCTTGCCTATGTGCTTTTCAGGACGGCTCTCTTCTTTACGATTCCCAATCCATTGTGGTCCAGAAACAAATTTCCAATAAACCAACCTGATCATTCAAATCTGAGAATCTGTGATTAGGGATAAGCAGACCCGAGAAGTTTGGGTTCTAGTCAGGGGCATACATAGAAATCATGGCGCCCCATAGCAGAAGTTCTAATTGGACCACCCCCCCCCCCCAAAAAAAAAAAGAAAAAAATGAAAACAAGCATTAAATAATTGTCGGGGTCACATAAGAGCAGATCTCACAACTTTCCATCCATTACATAGTAATTTTCCTCCTGCTGTAGTCCTAGATTCCTCTTTCATTGCCCCCATAAAAAGTATGATGCCAACAAAAGTGCCCCCCCTAAACACAGTATGATACTCCCATAGTGAAATCCTTCACATACACAGACAGTATAAAGACCCTACTATACCCCACCTCAACTCCCAAGGCAAAGTATGGTGATCCCAACACAGTATGATCCCCCAACTGTGACCCCCATACAGCCCTCCATGCAGTATAATGGGCCTACATACAGTATAATGGCCCGCACTAGCCCTCCAAATAGTAAGATGGTCCCCACAAGGTATAATTGCCCCACATAACCCTCTAAATATTATAATGGCCACACATAGCATTCCATATAGTATAATGCACTCCCCATGGTCCTCCATGCAATAAAATGCACCTCCCCATGGTCTTTCATGCAATAAAATGCACCCCCCATGGTCCCCAACACAGTATAATGCACCCCCATGGTCCTCCAGAAAATATAATGCACCTCATGGTCCTCCATACAAACATACACACACATACACACACATGCGCAGTACACAGACATGCACAGACACATACAGATAGTATGCAGGCATGCATACACACATACACACGGTACACAGACATGCACACAGTACGCAGACATGCACTTGCATACAGTACGCAGACATGCACACACGCACACACACAGTATTCAGAAATGCACGCACACACGGTAAGCAGACATGCGCACACACACAGTATGCAAACATGCACACACATATGCACACATACAATACGCAAACACGCACATGCACAAACATACACAGATACGTACACATACAGACATACATACAGTTGTGCTCAAAAGTTTACATACCGTGGCATAATTTTTGATTTCTTTGCTTTGTTTCAGAGAATATGAATGATAACAAAAAAACGTTTTCTCCACTCATGGTTATTAGTTGGGTGAAGCCATTTATTGTCAAACTACTGTGTTTTCTCTTTTTAAATCTTAATGACAACCAAAAACATCCAAATGACCCTGACCAAAAGTTCACATACCCCAGTTCTTAATACCGTGTATTGCCCCCTCTAACATCAATGACAGCTTGAAGTCTTTTGTCTTAGTTGTGGATGAGGTTCTTTATTTTCTCAGGTGGTAAACCTACCCACTCTTCGTGGCAAAAAGGATCCAGTTCCTATAAATTCCTGGGCTGTCTAAAATGAACTGCGTGCTTGAGATCTCCCCAGTGGCTCAATGATATTGAGGCCAGGAGACTGAGATGGCCACTCCAGAACCTTCAAATTATTCTGCTGTAGCCAATGACAGGTCGACTTGGCCTTGTGTTTTGGATCGTTGTCATGTTGTAAAGTCCAAGTACATACCATGCAAAACTTCTGGGCTGATGAATGCAAATTTGCCTCCAGTATTTGCTGATAACGTGCTGCATTCATCTTTCCTTCAACTTTTACCAAGTTTCCTGTGCCTTTGTAGCTCACACATCCCCAAAACATCAGTGATCCACCTCCGTGCTTTACTGTAGGAATGGTGTTCCTTTCATCATAGGCCTTATTGACCTCTCACCAAATGTAACGTTTATGGTTGTGGCCAAAAAGTTTAATTTTGGTCTCATCACTCCAAATTACCTTGTTCCAGAAGTTTTGAGGTTTGTCTCTGTGCTGTTTGCCATATTGTAGGCGAGATGCTTTGTTGCATTTGTGCAGTAATGGATTTCCTCTGGCGTTTCGACCATGCAGCCCATTTTTCTTCAAGTTCCTCCTTATTGTACATCTTGAAGCAGCCACACCGCTAGTTTTCAGAGAGTCCTGAATTTCAGCTGATGTTATTTGTGGATTTTTCTTTGCATCCCAAATAATTTTCCTGGCAGTTGTGTCCAAAATTTTTGTTGGTTTACCTGACCGTGGTTTGGTTTTTACAGAGCCCCTGATTTTCCATTTGTTAATCACAGTCTGAACGCTGCTGACTGGCATTATCAATTCCTTGGATATCTTTTTGTATCCCTTTCCTGTGTTATACAGTTCAACTACATTTTCCCATAGATCCGTTGACAATTATTTTGCTTTCCCCTTGACGCACAATTCATAAATGTCAGTGGCTGGATGAAAGATGCAAGAGTCTGTCTGGATCCCAGAAACTCACTCAGCTTTTATGCACACACACTGATTAGAAGTAAACAGGTCACAGGTGAGGATGTTACCTTTAGCAGCCATTCAAACCCATTTGTGTCAAATTCTGTGCATGTTATCAGGCCAAAATCACCAGGGTATGTGAACTTTTGATCAGGGTCATTTGGATGTTTTTGGTTGTCATTAAGATTTAAAAAGAGAAAACACAGTAGTTTGACAATAAATGGCTTCACCCAACCAATAACCATGAGTGGAAAAAAAAGTTTTTTTGCTATCATTCATATTCTCTGAAACAAGGCCAAGAAAGCAAAAGTTCTGTAGGGGTATGTAAACTTTTGAGCACAACTGTACATATTTGAACACAAATTCTTAAAACACATAAAACAGACATAAGTTTATATATACATTCATACACATACATGCAGACATGTTAGAATTCTTTTTAATATGGGGATTGGGGAAGCTGGCAACAAGCTTCTGTCACCTGCCCCCGGCCTGTGTCCCATCCAGCTCCTCATTTGGAAGTGTAGGGCCACCGGCATGTCTGATGGCCGTCATAGACATGGCCCTGGACCATCATGGGGGCCCAATCGTCGTCAGGGCCTGGGTCACTCCCCCAGCATCTCTGCAGGACCACCGGCGCTGCTGCTTGATTGCCGGCACTCCACCAGACATGGCCGCATGGCGTGCTGTGTGGCTGTGTCTGCTAGTAATGACACGGCAGGAGTGACACACAAGCACAATTAAAGGCGCAGTGTCACCCCTGCCGTGTCATTACTACCAGACACAGCCACACAGCGTGTGGCAATGTGCCGGCAATCAAGCAGCATCGGCGGTCCTGTGCAGATTCTAGGGGAGCACCCCGGGCCCCAACGGTGGGAGCGCCCCATAGCAGTCGCGTGGCCTGCCGCCAGGCAGCCACTGGTTCTAGTACCTGAGCCGAACTTTAGTCTAAGTTTGTTACTCTCATTCTCTCTCTCTCAAGGACTTCTCCCAGAACTCCGAACATTGCAATGGACTTCCGGGAGAAGTTCGTGTTCGGCGGTTATCACTGGACGCTAACTGTCCTGTACGAACACCGACTTTTTAAGTTCAGGTTCGCTCATCTCTATTTGTGATAATAACAACAAAAACAGGTCTGCTTCAGCTCATCCACATATGCAGTATAGCTAATGGAGAGGTGACAAGCAAGAAAGCCCTTTTTGATTAAGTGGAGAAAATAGCTAAAAAAGGAGAAAAACACTTTAAAGTGGTGATCTTAACTTCTTGTAAAAACAAACAACTTTACAATTTACCTTTTATTAAAAATCCTCTGCTTTCAGAAGAATGGAATTAATTTTTTATTTTCTATTTTTCATTTTGTTTCCTAGGCCTGTCTTCAAGGCAAGGAGCGTAGCACTTGCATGCTCTTTTCTATAGAGTCTGTAAGCACTGGTCTGAAGCTAGTGGGATCACTTAATACCCCTGTGCTTCTCTGATTCTAGAAAGGCAAAGATTCTACTGTATAGAGCAAAATAGAGTGCACTGTTCAGGTCAGTGGTGCAACTATGTCATTGGTTCAAACTGTCAATCATCATGGAGCACCGCTCTTTTCTCTTCTAGGTTGCTAGGGGGATGTGTGCTCCTGATGACTGACAGTTTGGACTAGCTGCATGGTGCGTCAGTGGCCTGAACAGTGCACTCCACGATGCTGCTCCTTAAGACAGAACATGAAACAAACAAACACTAAACATGAAAATAAAAAAATACATAAATGAGGTATCTTGATAGTCCAATTTATCAAGATATGGGATATCTACTTAACTAATTGATATGTTACTTTCAGAAACACAAAGAGGTTGATGGTTACTAGTATGTTTTTCCATCCACCCTGACCTGGTTCAGTGCAGGTACTGGCACTTAGTCTTCCCACTTGAGTTGCAGTTACCTGCTGAGCAACTGTTTAGAACTGTCACCAGGAGGTTTGGTTGGGAATGCCACTTGCAAAGATGGGAAAGTACTTTTACTAAATCCACATTTCTTGAAGGTGTGGACTCAGAACATGGTAGTTATTAGAGATGAGCGAATCTTTTGAAATACGTATTTGTCAGTTTCGCCAAATTCTCCCCAAAAATTCAATTCACTGTAAATTGATTTGACACAAATCTCAATACCACAAGCCACTAATTGCTTGTAAAAAATGTTTATTACACTCTAAGGTCTCCTATGAGTACAATGAACCTCGTATGAGCACTTTAATGCAAATACAGCCTTAGTAATTTTCAAGTGACCTCAACCTATCTGGTTTTAAATAAAATGGATGGTACTTGTGGTAGCCAACGTTGGCATTTGAGTGGCATATGTGAGCTATTTTAACAAGGGCAACACATCATCAAGTAGCAATTTCAGATATCTCCAAGGTCTCCCGATCTGACCCCCTTAGACTTTTATCTTAGGGGGCATCTGAAGGCAATTGTCTATGCTGCGAAGATACGAGATGTGCAGCATCTGAAACAATGGATACTGGAAGCCTGTGCTAGCATTTCTTCTGCGGTGTTGCTATCAGTGTGTCAAGAGTGGGAGAAGAGGGTTGCATTGACAATCCAACACAATGGGCAGCACTTTGAACACATTTTATAAGTGTTCATAAACTTGTAAGTAAATAACTCATGAAAGAATAAAGTTACATTAAAACTAAGCACAACATTGTTTTTCTTATGAAATTCTCAATAAGTTTGATGTGTCACATGACCCTCTTTCCATTGAAAAAAAATAAAGTTGGATCCAAAATGGCTGACTTCAAAATGGCCACCATTGTCACCACACATCTGGAAAAGTTTTCCCCCTCCCATATACTAATGTGCCACAAGCAGGAAGTTGATATCACCAACCATTCCCATTTTATTTAGGTGTATCTGACTAGCCCAGGGGATGGGGATGACTCGGTATCCGGGCCTTTGCCTGGCCTTGGGGATGTCGCGGTGGTCGGCTCCCGGGCCTGTACCCTGGGGTCACTCTTTAAAAAGGGGCTAATAGGTTTCTTAGTTTTATAAAAGTTTGTGACGCCAACTGTGGCTTCTGGTGAGAATCACCAGCGCTGCGCAGTCCACTGAGGCCGATGATAAGGCAGATCGATGGTATAGCTCCCCACAGGTGGAGCTGGGCCTCAGGGTAGCGTACGGAGAGGGGGATGCAGGACAGGTGAGACCCAGCCGGGTCAGAGCAAGAACAGGGACAGACACGATAGTCACTTCAGTACCTTTTACTGATGGAAATTCAGGCACGTCCCGGAGCACTGTAGGGTGAAGGGTGCATATCAGGATCCTCCCCAATGAGCGGGTATAGGGCCTCCTGTTACTTGCCTCTGGGTAGTAAGTTTCTGACCTGTCTGGAGCTAGGCCTAACTTTGTCTCTGTCCTGCGCTGGCTGATCTTGTGGTAGGGCCTTCTCTTGGAGTACACGCTCCCAGCTTACGGGGCCTATGTGTCTCCCAGCTCTGTTACGTATCAGCACTTTAGCGATCCTGGGACCTGTAGTTCTCCAGGGATTCCGGTTGTGCCTTACTGGGTCATAGAGATCCCGGTAAGCTCGGACCCGGTGTCTGATAAATGCTTCAGGGTGAGCTAGTTAAGCTCCTCTGCCCCCTATGTACTAACTCTCCACTCACCTTCGGCCTACTCAGGCCCTCACTAGGCTATACACACTAACGGCAGCTTGCCGCGCTTCACCGATCTTATGGCGCCGGCACACCTAAAGCTCACTATTCTGAGCTACAACTCAACTGAGCTCAACTCTGCATTCAGACCCATACTTGCTGAACTCTCCAGAGGAACTACTCTGCCTGGCTCCACCTTCCCTATTTATATCCCTAACGGGCTCCCTCTGCTGGTCTGAGGTGGAAGGTGGAGATGTGTGAATGTTTATGGGGGCCTCTTGTGGAGGAATCCATCAATGCACACTTCTAGGATCTGTGATACCAAGCGCAGATGGGCGTCACATTCCCCCCTAGCAAAGCTCAGCACTCCCGGACTGAAGTACATTTTATAAAACAATAGGAAACTTGAACAATCTTCCCTTTATGGGAGGCACCAAGCTTAAATGTTGCATAACAATATAACCAAATACAAAGCGTCCTCAGAGTTCAAGTCTCCTGTGGTGAGGTTCCCAGACAGGATGTCCATCTCACAGGGTAGAGTACTTGGTGGTTTTGAGGGACCTGTCCCAAACCCTCAACGTAGGCCCTGGGGTGGCTGCAGGGCATGAAGATCCCGAGTTGGACCTCCAATAGAGCCACTCCAGACAGGTTTTCCTTCTGAGGTCACCTAAAACGCAGCACTCCAGGGAGTGCAATTATATACAAAAAGCAGTTTTTTGGGCTGCACATAGTCCTCAGCCACGCAGTTCTTAGGCAAATAATAAAGGAATTAATAAAGTAGTGTCCATGTCACTTGAATTGTCTATTTACAAGGCAAAGCACAAATTAATATACATTTGCATCAAAATACACGACAATACAGTACAATAATACACAATACCCCAGGGGTAACTATCTACAATTTCAGAAATTTGACTATTTTACTGCTTGTATCTGGCAGGGGTTTTGCCTCTCGTGCTACGTGTTGGTCTCCGTAGTACCGGTATGCGTGAAGTACTAGTAAGTACACTACCTCCCAATGTGTCAGTACTAGGTGTGGAGGGGCTACATAACTGTATTGACCTCTCTACTGGACTAGCAAGCATACCATTGGCTGGGCCTTCTTGCTCTGTTCCAACCGGGGATCCTTCTTCCGGGGATTCTGCTTGAGCAGGCTCTTCTGCAGCACTTATAGGTTCTTTTTGCTGTGGGTAGAAGGTAATTACAGGGATGACTACTGCACCTCCTAGTTGAGGCCAATCTGCCGGGAAATCTCCTAAGTCAGTGTGGATCACTGTTTCTTTAGGCTCCTCCAAGATAATGAGAGGCGCTTCTTCTTGGGGTTTCAGTAAGTCTGGACACAACTTTACGTGGCCCCTGGACACTGTAGCAGACGTTCTTCCTCCATCTCAACTGATTATGCAAGTCTTCTTGTTATCAAACCTTGATGGTAACACAGTGTAGGGTTCACTCTCCCACTGGTCATCAAGTTTGTGGTTTCGTCTTTTCCTTTTTAGTACTACTTCACCAGGTGTGAAGGGTTCTGCTGGCACGTTTTTGTTGTAGTGCGCCTCCTGCTTTTCCCTCACCCGAGTGAGAGTGTCCTCGACATAGGCTTGTACCCTCCTGTACTGCTCTTGTCTGGTTGTGTCCCAGTCCTCAGTGGTCATATCAGCTTCAGGCTCAACAACACCAAGCTCCAGATCCATGGGCAGCTTTCCTGGCCTTGCCCGCATGAGATATGCCGGAGTGCAATTGGTGGAACTTACTGGTATGTGATTATACAGATCTACTAGGTCAGGTAGTAGGTCTGGCCACTGATTTCTCTCCTCAAGTGGTATGGTCTTTAGCAGGTCGATGATGATGTTATTCATCTTCTCACAGAGACCATTGGTTTGTGGGTGGTACGGTGTAGTTCTTATCTTCATACACACGTAGAGATGGCAGAACTCCTTGAACAACTCAGCCTCAAAGGCCGGGCCTTGGTCCGTTAGCACCTGCTCAGGATAACCATGGGGTCTACAGAAATACTCTTGGAACGTCTTTGCTGCTGTCTCTGCCGTCAGGTGTTTGAGGGGGACGACCACCAGGAAACGTGAGTAGTGATCCACCATGGTCAGAGAATAAGCATACCCTGACCTGCTGGGGGACAGCTTGACATGGTCCAGGGCCACGATCTCCAGGGGTCGAGTCATCTTGATAGGTTTCAGGGGTGCCTTCTGGCTGCTGTAGTCTTTTCTTCTAAGGCCACAGGGTCCACAGTCCCGGCACCACCTCTCAATGGAGCTGCGCATTCCTACCCAGTAGAATCGACACTTCAGCAGGGTCTCTAGCTTTTTCCAGCCAAAGTGCCCTGCCTGATCGTGGTAGGCCTCCAACACTATTTGGATGTCTGTCTTGGGGACCACTATCTGCCATACCATCTCATGGGTTTTTGGATTGCTCCGGCACAGCTTCTCACGGTAGATAAACAGTCGGCTTCTCTCGTTCCACAGCTGCTTTGCTTTGAGAGACGCTTCCTTTTCCAGGGAGGAACCTTCTTGGGTTATCAGCTCCTTGATGCGGCTGACAACTGGGTCACTGTCCTGGGTCTCTTTCCAGCTGTGGTGAGGCAGGGGGTTTAATGTCTTTCCACGCTGCCTCCTGGAGGCTCGTTGCTCGTGGATCATCCCATTCCGGTGAAAGGCATCTAGCTCAATCTCTTCCAGGTCATCCACTTCTTCTTATGTGTCTGACTGGTGAGGCATCCTGGACAGGGCATCGGCGTTGGCGTTGTTGCGGCCCGCCCGGTATTTAATTGTGAATTGATAATTTGACAGCCGAGTCATCCATCGTTGTTCCAGTGCTCCTAGCTTAGCTGTTTCAAGATGAGTCAAGGGGTTGTTATCAGTGAAGGCAGTGTACTTACTGGAGGCCAGATAGTGCTTAAACCTTTCAGTGATGGCCCAGACCAAGGCCAGGAACTCCAACTTAAAGCTGCTATAGTTCTCTGGGTTTCTCTCGGTCGGGCGGAGCTTCCTGCTTGCGTATGCGATCACTTTCTCTTGGCCATTCTGCTTCTGACTTAAGACAGCTCACAATCCTTCATTGCATCTGTATACAGCAGGAACAGTTGGCTGTAGTCAGGGTAGGCTAGGACCTCATCACCTGTCAGGATCTCCTTCATCTCCTGAAATGACTCGGCTTGCTCCTTACCCCAGTGGAATGGGGGGTTTCTGCCTTTGGGGAACTGTCCTACCAGGAGGTCTTGCAGAGGAGCTGCTTTCTTGGTGTAGTCTTTTACAAACCTCTGGTAGTATCCTACTAGTCCCAAGAACTGACGCACCTCCTTGAGGTTCTTCGGCTCCGGCCACTTCTGCATGGCTGTGACCTTCTCCGGGTCTGGTGCTACCCCTCCCGGACTGACAATGTGCCCCAGGTACTGTACCTTTCTCTTGAGCAGGTGGCACTTTGAGGGCTTCAGCTTCATCCCGTACTGGGACAGTGACTCAAGTACCTCTGCCAGGTGTTTCAAGTGGTCCTCGTACGTTTTGGAGTACACTATCACATCGTCCAGGTAAAGTAACAGTCTTGAAGTTGCGGTGTCCCAGGCAGCACTCCATCAATCTCTGGAACGTCCCGGGGGCATTGCAGAGTCCAAATGGCAAACTGTTGAACTCACAGAGTCCCATCGGGGTAGTGAAGGCCGTTTTCTCCCGATCCTCCTCAGCCACAGCTACTTGCCAGTACCCACTAGTGAGGTCAAGGGTGGAAAAGTAATTTGCAGACTTTAAGGCAGCTAGGGACTCCTCTATGCGTGGTAAAGGGTATGCATCTTTATGTGTAATGCGATTTACTTGACGGTAATCAACACACATTCTCATGCTCCCGTCCTTTTTCCTAACTAGCACTAGGGGAGCTGCCCAGGGATTACAACTATCCCTTACTACCCCCGCCTTTCTCATATCGTGCAGCATTTCCTTAGCCTTCTGGTAGTGAGCTGGTGGTATAGGCCTGTAACGTTCTTTGATGGGTGGATGGTCACCTGTGGGGATATGATGTTGAACCCCCTTAATCCTCCCGAAGTCAAGTGGATGTTTACTGAACACCTGCGCGTATTCTTGAACCACCCGGTGTACACCCTGTTTTTGATGGGCAGGAGTGGTGTCTGTCCCAACATGGAACTGTTGACACCAATCCTCCACCTGGGTTGCAGGGTCATTATCCTCCACTTCATCTGGTGAGGTTAAGGACTCCGCCTTGTGAATGCAGTTGTTATTTACAGCATGTAATTTGGCAACAGTGGCATAACGTGGCTATCTGACCTCATCTTCCCCACAATTGAGAAGACAGACGGGCACCCTCCCATTGCGCACATCTACCACTCCTCTGGCGGTTAAGAGCGTGGGTCTGTGCTCAGAGCAAAGGGGTTCTACTACCGCCTGGTAGCTCTGTCCTCAAAGACCTATGGCAGTTCTACACCAGATGAGCATTTCACTCATTGGGGGGATGACAATGGGTATGGGGTCCGTTACCCGCACATTACCGATTTCACCTTCTGTTAACCTTATTTGCTGTTGGTACATCAGGACTCAGATCTCCTTTTGCAACGCCCTCCTCTGTCTTGGTCTGGCAGTGTCAGCTATCTGTTGGAGCAAGAACACAACCTCTCCCAAACAGTTACCAACAATGTTAGTGCCTAGTACCATATATGGAATGGTGTCATCAGGATTAGTCTCTACTACAATTAGTCCCTGGTCCTTTAGCTCCACTCTCCCCACCTTTACAGTCACATTCTTAACCCCGATTAGGTTAAGGGGGAGTCCATTCGAGGCATAAACAGAAAGATTTGGAGCTAGCGGACGTAGGTCGTCCATGGACCAGAACCTCTTGTAGAGGATGTCAGGCATGATGGTTACCTGAGATCCTGTGTCCAGCAGAGTGTGCGTGGGGATCCCGTCCAACACAATGGACAGGAAAGGTCTTCCTCCGACGAACCTGTTGTACCAGTCTGAAGGGCCTGGGGAATCTACTCCTGGGTGTCGGCCATCGGCCCCAGGGTTTTCTCGTTTAAAGGACAATTCTGGGCGGTGTGTCCGGTCTTGCGGCAGCGGTAGCAGGTAGGGTCCTTCTGTGGACGGCGCTGGTCACTGGTCCTCGTAGAGGGTGGTGTTGGCCTCCTCCTCCTTCGCATCCAGGGGACATCCTCAGGGCTATCGGCTAATAGGATTTTCCCTCCTTCCTCGGGCTCCGTCCGCAGCTCCAGGGCACTCAGCACAGTGGTCAGGGTTTTGCTCAACTGGCGCACTTCAGAGCGCAGACTGTCCAGCTCTCTAGGGGACGTTGCTGGAACCTTGGCTTCAGCAGCCACTGGGGAAAAGGTGGGTGTAGCAGTCACTGGGGTAGCCCCACCTTGGTAACATTGGATGGCATTTGTTTCCAGGGGCTGCAGTCCTTTTATAGCCATGTCCTTAAGATTGCCAAAGGTAGCCTCTGGATGATCCAAGGACCACCAACGCACAGTCCTGCTCTCCTCTGGAGACCTCAATCCCCGGACAAACTGTTCCTTCAGCATTTTGTTTTCATTTTTGATGCTGGTCGGACTTACCTGTTTCAGAGCCCGCAGGGCCCCCTGTAGATGCCAGGCGTAGTCCCGAACATTGTCCTCCGGCTGTTGGGAACAATTGTAGAACCTCATCCGGAGGTCCGCCTCAGTAATATCCTCAAAGACAGTCTGTAGCTTTTGAAAGATTGCGGACACTGACTCCTGATCTGCGGCCGACCATGTTTCCACTTCCCGCTCCGCACCACCAGTCAGTTGTCCCAATACAACGGCGGCTCTTTGTTTGCCTGTCATAGAGTACATGTCCAAGATACCGCATATCTTCCGTTTGAATCTAGACAGGGTATCTGGTTTGCCGTTGTACTGTGGAAGCCACTTTGCTCCAGGAATGTACGGTAGAGTTATGGGAATGACAGGAGTTACAGGCGTTACCGGTGGAGCGGCCGCCTCGGCCTGCTTGGCGTCGGGCATGGGTTGGACATCAGGGCCGTTGACCGGTATTCCGGCGTTAGGCTGCTCGTCGGACATTCTGGCGCTCCCCTAGCTAACCGTGGCTTACCTTCTTTTCTTTTCTTCCGGTAGGCCGCAGCTCCGCAGGTGACGGTCGCCTTCAGGACCTTGCGTCGCTTGCGTCCTACGTCAGAGTGTTCGGCGACGCTCCTTACATGACCTGGCGCTTTCTGGTTTGGCGTCGAGGCGTGGGGCGTGTCCGGGGCTTCGCGCTCTTTTGCAGATACGCCCCTCAGTTTCCCGTGGTTACGCCCTTCTTCTCGCTCGGCGGCCCAGCAATGGCGGCACTCTTCACCACAGGCAAATATACAGTTCACTTCAATAAAGGCGCACAGTACCCGGTGGCAACGGGCATAACACTCCATCGTTGCAGCGGGCACGAAATCCTATTTGTGACCCCAGGAGAGATGACTAGCCCAGGGCATGGGGATGACTCGGTACCCGGGCCTTTGCCTGGCCTTGGGGATGTCGCGGTGGTCGGCTCCCGGGCCCGTACCCTGGGGTCACTCTTTGAAAAGGGGCTAATAGGTTTCTTAGTTTTATAAAAGTTTGTGACGCCACCTGTAGCTTCTGGTGAGAATCACCAGCGCTGCGCAGTCCATTGAGGCCGATGATAAGGCAGCTCGATGGTATAGCTCCCCACAGGTGGAGCTGGGCCTCAGGGCAGCGTACGGAGAGGGGGATGCAGGACAGGAGAGACCCAGCCGGGTCAGAGCAAGAACAGGGACAGACACGATAGTCACTTCAGTACCTTTTACTGATGGAAATTCAGGCACGTCCCAGAGCACTGTAGGGTGAAGGGTGCATATCAGGATCCTCCCCAAAGAGCGGGTGTAGGGCCTCCTGTTACTTGCCTCTGCGTAGTAAGTTTCTGACCTGCCTGGAGCTAGGCCTAACTTTGTCTCTGTCCTGCGCTGGCTGACCTTGTGGTAGGGCCTTCTCTTGGAGGGCACGCTCCCAGCTTACGGGGCCTATGTGTCTCCCGGTTCTGTTACGTATCAGCACTTTAGCGATCCTGGGACCTGTAGTTCTCCAGGGATTCCGGTTGTGCCTTACTGGGTCATAGAGATCCCGGTAAGCTCGGACCCGGTGTCCGGTAAATTGTTTCGGGGTGAGCTAGTTATGCTCCTCTGCCCTCTATGTACTAACTCTCCACTCGCCTTCGGCCTACTTGGGCCCTCACTAGGCTATACACACTAACGGCAGCATGCCGCGCTTCACCGATCTTATGGCGCCTGCACACCTAAAGCTCACTATTCTGAGCTACAACTCAACTGAGCTCAACTCTGCATTCAGACCCGTACTTCCTGAACTCTCCAGAGGAACTACTCTGCCTGGCTCCACCTTCCCTATTTATATCCCTAAAAGGCTCCCTCTGCTGGTCTGAGGTGGAAGGTGGAGATGTGTGAATGTTTATGGGGGCCTCTTGTGGAGGAATCCATCAATGCACACTTCTAGGATCTGTGATACCAAGCGCAGCTGGGCGTCACATTTCCATATAAATGGCCCTGTAGGCTATAAATCATGTCCTACTGGCTAGACATTCCACAATATCTAAATTAGGTTTCATCCCTGCTCCATATGCTCTCTTACCAAATGTCTATTAATGGATGAGCAAATTTGACGAAATGTCCCCCAGTGAAGAACACTGAGAAAGCCTTTGCAATACAACCAGAAAAAAAAAACGGCATACATAAGGTAAGTATATTCAAAATAATTGGTAAAGGAGATGCAGATGCAATAGGCTCACCTTTTGTAGTTGTTCAGAGATGGGCACAAGAATAGGATAGGTTTTGAAAGATGGGATGAGAATGCTGCCACTGATCTTACTCTTTAGCAGCATTTACCAAGTCTAGCTCAGAGTAAAGTAATCAGAACCATAGGATGATGTGAGATGATGCCCCTCAAAATGATGATGTGGATGCAAGAAATCCTTAAGCACGACAATTGTCAATAATTTTGATTAGAGATGAGCGGATTGATCTCTGGGGGATTCAGTTTGAATGGAATTTCCTGAAATTCACAGTTTCATGTATATTCGAACGCTTTGAGATTTGATTCAATGTTCACAAAAAAATAAGTTGCTCAGCTCCATTTTCATCACTTCTGAAACATCAGAGAGCATACTTATGTCTATTGTGTGGCCATGAGGGCTTCCCCAGCAGCTATGACATCTAGCGGATTATCATACCCTGTACAGGGGAGGGGGTTAGTACCTGGGCCATCACAGATCAGCGGTTCACAGCAGAGCAGAGTTTGTATGGCAGAGTCATTTTCCATCTTCAGAGTCACTTGATATGTCTCTCTCTTTTAAAGAGTGCAAGCTTTTATGGTCAGCAGGGTCCTCTCTGCGTTTCTCCTCTCCACCACATGTATCTTACAAGCAATTACAAGCTTTTCAGTATTGAGATTCGTACAAATTTATTTGCCGCATATCGAATTTTTGGGGTAAATTCGGCAAAGCCGGCAAATTTGAATTTCAAAAGATCCATTCATCTCTAATGGTGATGTTGGTTTATTGGAAAGATCTCAGAATCAATTTGCTTCAAGGATTGACGTCCCTTTATCAAGTCACAGTGATGGAATACATAAAAAAGGACATGAGGTAAATAAATCCCTCCTAAATGGCACCAAATGAGAATGGTACCACCTCTAGAACAAAATAAATTGATTTGCAAACAATAAGATTTGTAAATTAATACATATGAATAGTAAAAAAGCATGCATAGGGCTTACAAATAAAATTAGGTGAAATGGATGATAGATAAAACAAAACATCGGCAGTAAAGTTTATATGGAAAGTGTTCATGTAGTTGCAATTGAGTCGGAATCTATTCGATGCTCATAGAGTGTGAGCTGAGTAACCATAGGAATTGGACACCAGAAAACATTTGAAGCCAAATGTTGCATGTGCTAGGTGGAGCCGGTGCATTAATACAGAGACAAGAGATATTTCTCAAAAGCTAGATGATGCCAAAAATAAAAGGTACAGAGCATTCTGATACATGACAACATCTTTGGATTATAATAGAGCATCATTAATATATAGGCTTAGACTGGCCCACAGGAGAACAGGAGAATTCTCCAGTGGGCCCCCTCCCTCTTATATGAGCAGTAACATAGTAACATAGTTTTTAAGGTTGAAGGAAGACTAAGTCCATCTAGTTCAACCCATAGCCTAACATGTTGTTCCAAAGGAAGGCAAAAAACCTCATGTGGCAAACGCTAAGCTCCACATTGGGGAAAAAAATTCCTTCCTGACTGCACATACGGCAATCAGACTAGTTCCCTGAATCAATGCCCTATCAAGGAATCTAGTATATATAACCTATAATATTATACTTTTCAAGAAAGGCATCCATGCCCTTCTTAAATTTTAGTAGTGAATCACTCATTACAACATCATGCGGCAGAGAGTTCCATAGTCTCACTGCTCTTACAGTAAAGAATCCGTGTCTGTGATTATGATTAAACCTTCTTTCCTCAAGACATAGTAGAGGCCCCCTTGTCCCAGTCTCAGGCCTCAGAGTAAAAAGATCAGTAGAAAGGTCTTTGTACTGTCCCCTCATATACTTGTACATAGTAATAAGATCACCCCTAAGCCTTCGTTTTTCCAAACTAAATAACCCCAAGTGTAATAACCTGTCTTGGTATTGCAGACCCCCCAGTCCTCTAATAACCTTGGTCGCTCTTCTCTGCACCCGCTCTAGTTCAGCTATGTCTTTCTTATACACCGGAGACCAGAACTGTACACAGTATTCTAAGTGTGGTCGCACTAGTGACTTGTATAGAGGTAAAATTATGTTCTCCTCATGAGTATCTATGCCTCTTTTAATGCTTCCCTTTTTTTTTTTGCCTTTTTAGCAGCTGCCTGACACTGGCCACCAAACGTGAGCTTGTCGTCCACCAATACACCCAGGTCTTTTTCAGTGACAGTTTTGCCCAGTGTTTTACAATTAAGCATATAATTATACATTTTATTTCCTCTGCCCAAGTGCATTACCTTACATTTATCCCCATTAAAGCTCATTTGCCATTTATCAGCCAAAGCTTCTAGTTTACATAGATCCTCCTGTAATATAAAATTGTCCGCCTCTGTAATGATTACCCTGTCATCTGCAAATATTGAAATACCACTCTGTATGCCCCCTACAAGGTCATTAAAAAATATGTTAAAAAGAGGGGGGCCCAATACTGACCCCTGTGGTACCCCACTGTTAACTGTGACCCAGTCTGAGTGTGTTCCATTAATCACCCTTTGTTTCCTATCACTGTTCGCCAGTTCTTAACGCACTTACATATATTTTCCCCTATCCCCATTGTTCTCATTTTATGTATCAACCTTTTGTGTGGAACCGTATCAAAAGCTTTTGAAAAGTCTATATGCACAACATCCACTGCATTTCCTTGGTCCAGTCCGGAACCTGCCTCATCATAAAAGCTGATCAGATTAGTTTGACAGGAACGGTCCCTCATAAACCCATGCTGATATTGGGTCATGAGGTTATTCTTCTTCAGATACTCTAGTATTACATCTCTTAGAAAACCCTTGAGGATTTTACCCACAGTAGAGGTTATGCTTACTGGCCGATAATTCCAAAGTTCGGTTTTTGTCCCATTTTTTAATATTGGCACCACATTTGCTATACGCCAGTCCTGTGGTACAGACCCTGTTATTATGGAATCTTTAAAGATTAAAAATAATGGTCTATCTATGACTTTACTTAATTCCTGCAGTACTCGTGGGTGTATCCCATCCGGGCCCGGGAATTTGTCAACTTTACTGATTTTTAGACGCCGCCGTACTTCCTGCTGGGTTAAGCAAGTGACATTTAATGGAGAATTTTTGTTATCACTAATCATGTTTTCTGTCATGCGATTTTTTTGTGTAAATACGGTTGAAAAAAAATCATTTAGCATATTGACTTTTTCCTCATCCTCATCCACCATTTCTGCCAGACTATTTTTAAGGGGGCCAACTCTATCATTTTTTAGTTACTTACTATTTATGTAGTTAAAAGATATTTTGGGATTATTTTTACTTTCTCTGGCAATGAGTCTCTCTGTCTAAATCTTTGCTGCCTTGATTTGGTTTTTACAGCATTTATTTAATTTTCTGTATTTATTTAATGCCTCATCACTACCCACTTACTTTAGTACTCTAAATGCTTTCTTTTTGTCACTTATTGCGCCCCTTACAGCTCTATTTAGCCATAGTGGTTTCCTCCTATTTCTAGCATGTTTATTCCCATAGGGTATATATTGTGCACAGGTCCTATTCAGGATGCTAAAAAATGTCTCCCATTTGCTTTGTGTAGTTTTATCTCTCAGGATATTGTCCCAGTTTATTGCACTAAGATCATCTCTCAACCATTGGAAATTTGCCTTCCTGAAGCTTAGTGTCCTTGTAACCCCTCTACTGCACATCTTATTAAAGGATACATGAAAGCTTATTATTTTGTGATCACTATTACCCAAGTGACCCCCAACTCGCATATTTGATATGCGGCCTGGCCTGTTGGTTAATATTAGGTCTAGCAGTGCCCCCCTTCTTGTTGGGTCCTGAACCAGTTGTGAAAGGTAATTGTCTATCATAGTTGTCAAAAACCTATTACCTTTGCTGTAACTACAGGTTTCTGTTCCCCAATGTATTTCAGGGCAGTTAAAGTCCCCCATAATAATGACTTCGACTTGAGTCGCTGCTTCATCTATTTGCTTTATGAGGATATTCTCCTTTGCTTCCATTATTTTTGGAGACTTGTAACAAACCCCTATCAGTAATTTATAATTTTTTCCCTCTCCCCTTATCTCCACCCACAGGGACTCTACATTTTCATTAGATTCACATATGTTCTCACGCAAGATGGGTTTTAAGGATGATTTTACATATAAACACCCACCCCTCGCTTGTTTGTACGGTCATTTCTGAACAGACTATAGCCCTGTAAATTAACTGCCCAGTCATGGCTCTCGTCCAGCCATGTCTCAGATATCCCTACCATGTCATAATTATTTTCCAACAAAATTAATTCTAATTCCTCAATTTTGTTGGTGAGGCTTCTGGCATTAGTGTACATGCATTTTATGTATCTCTCTGTACCTCTAGTCCTTCTTACTATATTGACTGTTCTAACCCCACCCCCAATTTCTTTATTTGTGCCCAGGTCACTATCTGCACTATCTTCCCCACCTATAAAATGAATACCCTCCCCCCAATCCCTAGTTTAAACACGCCTCCAAGTACATGGCACAATATACTTGAATCACTATGTACAGACAAAGGCAGCATCTTATTCATTTAACAATCTATACAGCTCATTGTTACATAAATTTGTGATTGAGGATAATGTCACATCTGCATATAGTTTAAAAGTCGGGCCCTGGAGTTGGTCCCTTGGGTTAAGTGCATTCAAATTATTTACTACACAGTCATCCCATCTGCATGGACTTGTATACAAGTGGCACTTTTTTTAAAGCATTTGACAAAACAATAATTCAACCTTTGAACATCTTTCTATTCACCACAGCCAACTTTTCCATCTACTGTAGCTCATGTTCATATATCCGATGCTGCCACAAAAGATGGCTGATAGATGATAGCATCCACTGTACAGTCATGACATTGTATTGTAATTCTGTGATATTGTCACACATTGGAATGCTCAGTATCCTTTATTTTGACATCTGTGGAGTAATGCGTCGGGTTCATCAAGCAAATTATAAAATTTTCCAGTATCCAGTTCCTCTAGTGACGCTGATCGCCCTCTATGCACATGTGTGGCTTGCATTCTTGCCTATCATACAAAATAGGACAAATACTTATGACAGGTTTTTTTTATATATATATGTATTATCTATTTTCACCTGTTTTTATGTATGGTTCTTTACTTTTCATTTGTATGAATTTCAAAATAATTGTATTGTTTGCAAAGTATTGTGTTTTAGGGATGGTGTAATCTGCTTTATGGCACCTTTTAGATAGTATTGACATCGGTCATGTTTGTTGTTTTGTATTCTGACGTCGGTGGTCGCGTGACCTGTCACATGACTAAATGACATCATGGCAGGTCCTTTCACACCACCGCGACCCATACAACAGACCTGACATAGTGGAGAAAACACCGGGGGCCATCAGAAGGTAAGTATAATCATTATTCTTTTTTTTTTACCATTCTTATTCTTTATTTTTAACTATTACTTGGTCACACTATATAAATCCATGCCGGTTGCATGGATTAATATAGTGTGACCAAGTTGTCAAGCACTTTTCCAAGTGATGCTAAAATCTCTTGGAAAAGCGCTTGATAACCCGCATGCGGAAATGCATGCAAAAACGCTTGACAAACGCTTCTACCTGGCAGGAAAAACGCATGTAAAAACCGCATGCGTTTTCCTGCCAGGAAGAAGCGGAAAAAATATGCAGCATTTCTGCATCATGGGCACTTAGCCTGAGGGACATCTCTGTCTGATTCTCCATTGGTTCCTCTTTGAGAAAGGAACAGCAATCAAATTCCAACTCCATGAAGGATTTTTATAAAATACTAAAAAGGTAAATAAATTCTTACCTCCTTTACAGTTGTGCTCAAAAGTTTATATACCCCGACAGAATTTTTAATTTCTTGGCCTTGTTTCAGAGAATATGAATGATAACAAAAAACATTTTCTCCACTCATGGTTATTGGTTGGGTGAAGCCATTTATTGTCAAACTACTGTGTTTTCTCTTTTTAAATCTTAATGACAACCAAAAACATCCAAATGATCCTAATCAAAAGTTCACATACCCTAGTTCTTAATACCGTGTATTGCCCCCTGTAACATCAATGACAGCTTGAAGTCTTTTGTGGTAGTTGTTCATGAGGTTCTTTATTTTCTCAGATGGTAAAGCTGCCCATTCTTCTTGGCAAAAGCCTCTAGTTTCTGTAAATTCCTGGGTTGTCTAGCATGAACTGCAGACTTGAGATCTCACCAGAGTGGCTCAATGATATTGAGGTCAAGAGACTGAGATGGCCACTCCAGAACCTTCACTTTGTTCTGTTGTAACCAATGACAGGTCGACTTGGCTTTGTGTTTTGGATTGTTGTCATATTGGAACATCCAAGTACGTCCCATGCACAGCTTCTGAGCTGATGAGTTCAAATTTGCCTCCAGTATTTGCTGATAACGTGCTGCATTCATCATTCCTTCAACTTTTACCAAGTTTCCTGTGCCTTTGCAGCTCACACATCGCCAAAACATCAGTGATCCACCTCCGTGCTTTACTGTAGGAATGGTGTTCCTTTCATCATAGGCCTTGTTGACCTCTCTCCGAATGTAAAGTTTATGGTTGTGGCCAAAAAGTTCAAATTTGGTCTCATCATTCCAAATTACCTTGTTCCAGAAGTTTTGAGGCTTGTCTCTGTGCTGTTTGGTGTATTGTAGTCAAGATACTTTGTGGCATTTGCGCAGTAATGGCTTTCTTCTGGCAACTCGGCCATGCAGCCCATTTTTCTTCAAGTGCCTTCTTATTGTGCATATTGAAACGGCCACACCGCTAGCTTTCAGAGAGTCCTGAATTTCAGCTGATGTTCTTTGTGGGTTTTTCTTTGCATCCCAAACAATTTTCCTGGCAGTTTTGTCTGAAATTCTTGTTGGTTTATCTGACCGTGGTTTGGTTTTTACAGAGCCCCTGATTTTCCGTTTGTTAATCACAGTTTGAGCTCTGCTGACTGGCATTATCAATTCCTTGGATATCTTTTTTTATCCCTTTCCTGTGTTATACAGTTCAACTACCTTTTCCCATAGATCCGTTGACAATTATTTTGCTTTCCCTATGACTCACAATTCAGAAATGTCAGTGGCTGGATGAGAGATGCAAGAGTCTGTCTGGATCCCAGAAACTCTCTCAGCTTTTATGCACACACACTGATTACAAGCAAACAGGTCAAGGTGAGGATGTTACCTTTAGTAGCCATTCAAACCCATTTGTGTCAGATTCTGTGCTTGTTATCAGGCCAAAATCACCAGGGTATGTGAACTTTTGATCAGGGTCATTTGGATGTTTTTGGTTGTCATTAAGATTTAAAAAGAGAAAACACAGTAGTTTGACAATAAATGGCTTCACCCAACCAATAACCATGAGTGGAGAAACATTTTTTTTGTTATCATTCATATTCTCTGAAACAAGGCCAAGAAAGCAAAAATTCTGCCGGCTTATGTAAATTTTTGAGCACAACTGTATATTACTTTAGGAACACAAAAAAACAACAACACAACCAATTGACTTTTTTGTAATTTGTTTTCCTTCTATAGCAAGACTAATTATTATTGGAGCCATGAATTTTACAAAATTTAACAGTGTTTATGATATTTGCTTCACAGGTAATTATGAAGGTATACATAGTGCTTTGGATACATACAAGGCAGATATTTTTGGAGAAGTTTGTCAACACAGCAACGTCCAGACTGTGCAGTGCATAAAAAAAGTAAGTTGCATCTATTACTCGCTATCTATTTTATTCTATGAAAAAAAGTAAAAAAAAACAGTTGATAATGTAATGAATTATTCTAGTGCTGATGGCCAGAGAGTTTCTCCAGACATTATATAAGTATTACTTCATCTGTTGTATAAAAACTGATGCCCAAATGTTTATATATATACGTATATGTATATATATATATATATATATATATATATATATATATATATATATATATACAGTACAGACCAAAAGTTTGGACACACCTTCTCATTTAAAGATTTTTCTGCATTTTCATAAGTATGAAAATTGTACATTCACACTGAAGGCATCAAAACTATGAATTAACACATGTGGAATTATATACTTAACAAAAAGTGTGAAACATGCAGGGAGGGTGCCCGAGTTCCTACCCGGAAATACTCGCCGAGAGCCGAGCTTGTCGAGCAACATGATGCTCGGGCGAGTACCGAGTAGTGGCAAGCGCGTTCGCTCATCACTAGTTGTAATGAAATAAAGAGTAAAAAATGTAAAGGGGTCTGGATACTTTCCGTACCCACTGTATATATATATATATATATATATATATATATATATACAGACCAAAAGTTTGGACACACCTTCTCATTTAAAGATTTTTCTGTATTTTCATGACTTTGAAAATTGTACATTCACACTGAAGGCATCAAAACTATGAATTAACACATGTGGAATTATATACTTAACAAAAAAGTGTGAAACAACTGAAAATATGTCTTATATTCTAGATTCTTCAAAGTAGCCACCTTTTGCTTTGATGACTGCTTTGCACACTCTTGGCATTCTCTTGATGAGCTTCAAGAGGTAGTCGCCGGAAATGGTTTTCACTTCACAGGTGTGCCCTGTCAGGTTTAATAAGTGGGATTTCTTGCCTTATAAATGGGGTTGGGACCATCAGTTGTGTTGTGCAGAAGTCAGGTGGATACACAGCTGATAGGTGTCCTGCACCTGTCATTGCACACTCTCAAGTAGCAGCATCAGAAAGCACGTCCATGTCCTTGTCCCAGCGCAGCGTTCAGTTGTCCATACCCCAGTCCTTGGAACACAAGAACAAATATGCAGCCAACGCCCCACAGGCCACACTACTAAATTTTCACATTAAACCAAGCAATGTGAACTGAGGTCTAAGATGGTACACATGCGAGAAATAGGAGCATGTTCACACTAGCAAAAAGAAGCAAAACCTACAAAAGACAAAAAATATATCTCATACCCTACCATCATTATATATAAATGTAAAGCAAAGTTGCATATTAAATATAGGGTACTTAGTGAACTATTTTTGATCAAAAAAAGTATACAAGCCGTCCCACCAGCGACAAGGTGACCCTAAATTGGGACGGTACCTACACTGTCTATATTAAAAACCTTACTGTATATCAAAGTTGAAGTAATGCATATAAAAGGGTAGACAAATAGGACCGGGTCCCAACTCCAGACCACCTAGGCCCGTGGTAAGCTACATATATACTAATCAGCTCAACAAAGGGGATGCCACACCCTTAATTTGCACAGAATGCAAACAAGACAAAAAACCAAGCAATGTGAACTGAGGTCTAAGATGGTACACATGCAAGAAATAGGAGCATGTTCACACTAGCAAAAAGAAGCAAAACCTACAAAAGACAAAAAATATATCTCATACCCTACCATCATTATATATAAATGTAAAGCAAAGTTGCATATTAAATATAGGGTACTTAGTGAACTATTTTTGATCAAAAAAAGTATACAAGCCGTCCCACCAGCGGCAAGGTGACCCTAAATTGGGACGGTACCTACACTGTCTATATTAAAAACCTTACTGTATATCAAAGTTGAAGTAATGCATATAAAAGGGTAGACAAATAGGACCGGGTCCCAACTCCAGACCACCTAGGCCCGTGGTAAGCTACATATATACTAATCAGCTCAACAAAGGGGATGCCACCCCCTTAATTTGCACAGAATGCAAACAAGACAAAAAAACAAGCAATGTGAACTTGTCTTTTGTAGGTTTTGCTAAATTTTCACATTTCACGACTGCTTGCGCTCAAAATGTTGCCTTTTAGACTCGTGGAGACGGAAGCATTCCGCTACCTGATGGCCGTGGCCGTCCCTCGGCACTCGGTCCACAGCAACCACTATTTCTCCCAGTGTGCCATCCCCGCATTACACAAGCACGTGTCCCAAAACATTAGCCGTACTCTCAACAACGCAGTTACTGGTAAAGTCTACCTAACCACGGACATGTGGACAAGTGCTTGTGGGCATGGACTGTACATCTCGCTGACGGCACACTGGGTTAACATAGTGGAAGCCGGGACCCAGTCGGACCTTGGGATGGAAAACGTCCTCCCGACGCCAAGGATTGCGGACCCTAGGTCAATCAGGGTTGCCTCCACGGTCTACTGCTCCTGCACCTCATCCTCCTCAGCCTCTTCCTCCTCTTCAGCCTCCATATCTGAAATGACCACATCAGTCACAAGCTGGAAGCACTGCAGCACTGCCTCGGCCAAGCGGCAACAGGCTGTGCTGAAGCTAATATGCTTAGGTGACAAACCGCACAATGCTGAAGAGTTGTGGACAGCTCTGAAAGAGCAGGCAGATCTGTGGCTCACACCACTGAACCTACAGCCAGGAATGGTCGTGTGTGAAAATGGCCGGAACCTGGTGGCGGCTCTGTGGAGTGGCGAGCACACACACGTACCATGCCTGGCCCATGTGCTGAACCTCGAGGTTCAGCGGTTTCTCAAATCCTACCCGGAGCTGCCGGTTCTGCTTGTAGAAGTACGCCGCCTGTGTGCCCATTTTAGACAGTCAGCTACAGCTTCCGCCGCCCTTGCAGTGTTTCAGCAGTGTTTGCAGCTTCTGGCTCACAGACTGGTGTGTGATGTCCCCACGTGTTGGAACTCTACACTGCAGATGTTGGGAAGGATTTGTGAGCAGAAGAGGGCAGTTGTTGAGTACCAGCATCAACAAGGACGTCGGTATTCAGTTCAGACTCCACACATAAGACCTCAGGAGTGGACATGGATGTCAGACATATGTACCATCCTCCAAAACTTTGAGGACTCCACCAAGATGGTGAGCGGCGATGACGCCATAATTAGCGTCACCATCCCGCTTCAATGTCTTCTGAAATGCTCTCTGCTCACAATAAAAGAGGAAGCATTGCAGGCGGAGCACGATGAGATGGAGCAAGGAACCATACAGGGTGATTACACACAGCCAAGCCTCATCTCATCCCAACGTGGATTGGGTGACAATGAGGAAGAGGAGGAGAAGGAGGAGGAAGAACAGGAGCTAGTTTCATGCACTATAGACGGTTGTACCTGCACAGCGGTCATACCGTTTGTTCAGCGTGGATGGCCAGAGGACAGAGAGGAGGAGGTGGAGAGCATGGTCAGTCATCCTCTTGGTGAGGACATGGAAGTCTTGCCTGTTAGTAGTCTGGCACGCATGGCTGAGTTTATGTTATACTGCTTTTCCCATGACCCTCGCGTTCTAAAAATTTTGGGTGACAGCCATTACTGGCTGGTGACACTTCTAGACCCACGCTACAAGGAGAACTTTATATCTCTTATTCCTGAGGTGGACAGGTCTACAAAAATGGGGCTGTACTAGAAGGCCCTTGTTGCGGAACTATTAAAAAAATTCCCATCTGAAAACGCTGGCGGCAGAGGGCACACTTCGTTGGACAACCAAGGAGTACAGGCAAGAGAGACACAACTTCAATCCATCAGAGGCAGGGGAACACTGTCAAAGTTCTGGGAGACTTTTCTCAGACCCTCCCTTTGGACAGGCCCTGAGGCACGGGATACTCTCACAAGGAGTGCAAAGTTTGGGAAGATGCTGAGGGAGTACCTTGCCGACCGTACCAAGTACTCCGTGATTCCGCTGTGCCTTATAATTATTGGGTATCCAAGCTGGATACGTGGAATGAACTGGCTCTCTATGCCTTGGAGGTCCTGGCCTGCCCTGCCGCCAGTGTTTTATCAGAGTGGGTTTTTAGTGGCGCTGGTGGAATTATAACTGATAAGCGCATCCGCTTGTAAACTGAAAATGCTGACAGGCTGACTCTTATAAATATGAACAAGGGCTGGATTGGACCAGACTACTCAACACCACCGAATGATAGCAGCGTAACATAAACTCCAATCCAGTGTCTTTTCTTGAGAGGTGTATTCCCATGCACCTTTTCACACCCACACATGGGTATATGCTTCATGATTTTGGCTTTTTGATCTTGTCCTCCTCCTTCTCCTCATCCTCCACCACCATATCACCAGGGTGACCGTGGTCCGTGATGCAACACCCAGCTAATTTTTTTAAAGGGTGTTTATGATGCCCGTAAAAAAAATTTTTGATACTGTATGTTCATGTATACCCCCAGGGATAAATGTTTGTCAGCCCATACACCTAGTGCATGGGCATTACAAGTATAGGAGGCCCGCTCCTTTCTAATGGGAACATTTTTTGATGAGGCCCTCCTCCACGTCTCTTCCAAGGGGCATTGAAGTGCCTCCAGATTTTTGGCTGCCCTTGCATTCACTGCATAGGCTAACACTATGGGAGACTCTCTCCTTTCTAATACGAATTTGTCGTTACTGCGGCCCTGCTCTGTGTGTCTTTAAATTCTTAGTGGGGTTTTTACTAAAAGTAGTCAGCCATTGGACTCACTGCATACCCTATAACTGTATAGCAGACCCTCTCCTTTCTAATGGGAACATGTCGTACCTTGTTACTGTGGCCCTGCTCCGTGTGTCTTTAAATTCTTAGTGGGGTTTTTCCTAAAAGTAGTCAGCCATTGGACTCACTGCATACCCTATAACTGTATAGCAGACCCTCTCCTTTCTAATGGGAACATGTCGTACCTTGTTACTATGGCCCTGCTCTGTGTGTCTTTAAATTCTTAGTGAGGTTTTTCCTAAAATTAGTCAGCTGTTGGACTCACTGCAAACCCTATAACTGTATAGCAGACCCTCTTCTTTCAAATGGGAACATGTCGTACCTTGTTACTGTGGCCTTGTTCCGTGTGTCTTTAAATTCTTAGTGGGGTTTTTCCTAAAATTAGTCAACTGTTGGACTCACTGCATACCCTATAACTGTATAGCAGACCCTCTCCTTTCAAATGGGAACATGTCGTACCTTGTTACTGTGGCCCTGCTCTGTGTGTCTTTAAATTCTTAGTGGGGTTTTTCCTAACATTAGTCAGCCGTTGGACTCCCTGCATACCCTATAACTGTATAGCAGACCTTCTCCTTTCTAATGGGAACATGTCGTACCTTGTTACTGTGGCCCTGCTCCGTGTGTTTTTAAATTCTTAGTGGGGTTTTTCCCAAATTTTGCCAGCCCTTGCAGTCACAGCATGGGCATTACCACTATATGAGACCCGCTCCTTTATAAGGGGAACATTTTTTTTACTGAGACCCTCCTCTATGTCTCTTCAAAGGGGTATTGGGTTGCATCCAAATTTTTGGCAGCCCTTACAGTCACTGGATATGCAATAACAGTATAGGAGACCCACTTGTTAATAATGGGAACAACAAATCATAGCCGGCTGATGGCTCTCTAACAATAGCTAGAGCCGACTGCTGGCCTTTTAAGAATAGTAAGGGCCGTCTGATGTCCCTATAAAAATAGGCTTTATGACTTTCAGAGTCCCTCCATCATAAATAAAACAGGAAGTGTCTGATGATTTGTCACACACCATATTGTCAGCTCAGTTTGTAAAATGTTAAAATGACATTTCCCAGTGAATGCATTTGTCTTAAAAAAAACGTAAAAAAAACAAAACAATAGGATCTTTCTTTAGTATAAAAAACAGCGTCACCAATTTAACAACAATGTAATCACATTGTTCAGCTCATGCACCTCCTCCTCCATCTCCGAAATGACCACATCAATAACAAGCTGACAGCACTTCAGCACTGCCTTGGCCAAGCGGCAACAGGCTGTGCTGAAGATAACATGCTTAATGCTTAATTGACAAACCACCCAGCGCTGCAGAGTTGTTGAAAGCTGTAACACAGCAGCCTGATCTATGGCTCTCACCGGTGAACTTACAGCCAGGCATGGTCATGTGTGACAATGGGCGGAACCTGGTGACGGAGAAATGACCGCCGGGGTAGATACGGTTTCCCTCTATGCCAGTCCTTTCACCAAGCTAAAGAATATGGATGTGGTGAAATACAACTCCCACTGAGAAGCAGTTTCAGATTGAAAAACATTGTGCCCACCAGAGGATTTGATTCTGATGGCTAACCTTTCTCCCCCGCTCAAGAGCCCCATAGCAGCTGCAAAGTTAGCGCTATCATGAACTTTCCTGAGGTAGAAGCCAAGGCACACCAGAGGATTCTCTGGTGGGACCGTCCAACCCTGCCAAGAAGCAGTCCTGGCTAAGAAAAGTGTGTGGAAAGTTTCCCGGACAATCTATGGCTGCTTTTTTACTGACGTGGAAACCCACACAAACACTGGGAGAACATACAAAGTCCTTGCAGATGTTGTCCTTGCTGGGATTTGAACCCAGGATCCCAGCGCTGCAAGTCTTCAGTGCTAACCACTGATCCAATGTGCTGCCGTTAACCCTCTAATATCTAACAGGCTGGCGAAACTTTCACCTGCTGCCACTCTATCTTCAGCTCCTTTGTGAGAAAATGTATTTGGGTAGCCACTCAGTCTACCAAGTAAAATTCCTGAGAAGGAAATAGGGGATGGCTTCGCTACTGGTGCTGGGGGCAATGATAATACCATGGCGTCGTACCATAGTTTGCTGGAAATATTACAGGCTGGTAGGAGGCAAGCAAATTCCCACAGAAAAGTACCAGGAGTAATGTTCAGGGACCCGCGCTTGTAGAAGATGGAGGCAACACCGAGAGAAATAGTGACGGCTGGGGACCGAGTACGGACACGAGGCATGAGGCAAGTGGTTGTGAAAAGCTTCCGCCTCCACGAGCCTAAAAGGCCACATTTCAAGTGCAAGAAGCTTTACAGGACTTTCTGTGAGAAATGACATGCAGGATAGATAGGGTTTCCCTCTATGCCATTCCTTTCACCGAGCTAAATACAACTGTCAGCAAAAAAAGTTGTGAACTGGCTCCGTACCGTCCCTGGCCACATTCACCTGTCCACGTGTTTGTGGTTAGGCGGTCCTTCCCAGTAAGTGCACTGGCGATGGCATGGGTAATGTTGTGGGACCCGTGCTTGTGGAAGGCGGAGGCGATACCGGTAAATATAGTGGCGGCTGGGGACCGAGTATGGACACCCGGCCGCCGCCGGCATGAGGTTGTGAAAAGCTTCCGCCTCCACGAGCTTAAAAGGCCATATTTCAAGTGCAAAAAGCTGCCCAGAAATCTGCCAGTTTAGTGTTGCGGCCTGTGGGTGGGTGGGTGGCTGGCTGCATTCTTGCGCTTGCATTCCAAGTAACAGAAAACTAAGCAGATGGTGGCCTCTATCATCACCATGGCCTCACCTTGGCATTATGAACTCTCCTGAAGGAAAGGCCAGGGCCCGCCGGAGGAGTCTCCGGTTCTCTGGTGGGCCCGTCCAACCCTGCCGAAAAGCAGCCCTGGCTAAGAAAAGTGTGGGGGAAGGTTCCCGGACACTCTACGGCTGTTTTTTTTATGTGGATCGGCCATGCTTATGCATGTTATTTCTCAAACCGCATTGCAGATCAGCCCATTGTCCATCTCTGTATTCAAGAAATTAAATGCGCAAAGAAAGATGTGTGTGTGTGTGTCAAAGCACCACCGACAAGGGTGAGTTGATGTTGGACAGGCTGCCATTGCTTCTGCAACAAGCTGCATTACAGGACTTCCTGTGAGAAATGACATGCAGGGTAGATAGGGTTTCCCTCTATGCCATTCCTTTCACCGAGCTAAATACAACTGTCAGCAAAAAAAGTTGTGGACTGGCTCCGTACCGTCCCTGGCCACATTCACCTGTCCACGTGTTTGTGGTTAGGCGGTCCTTCACAGTAGGTGCACTGGGGAGGGCACAGGTAATGTTGTGGGACCCGTGCTTGTGGAAGGCGGAGGCGATACCGGGAAATATAGTGGCGGCTGGGGACCGAGTATGGACACCTGGCCGCCGCCGGCATGAGGTTGTGAAAAGCTTCTGCCTCCACGAGCTTAATAGGCCACATTTCAAGGGCAAGCAGCTGTTAAAAATTTGGCAGTATAGTTTTGCAGCCTGTGGGTGGGTGGGTGGCTGGCTGCATACTTGCGCTTGCATTCCAAGGAATGGGGTAGGGACAACTGAACGCTGCAGTGGGACAAGGAAGTTGATGGTGATTGTTGCAAGTCTGCAATGACAGGTGCATGGTGGGAGGCATCTTCGCATGCTCCAAGGATCACTTATAATGGGCACACTTTTAGGCAGTGACCTGGAAATCAGAGATGCTTTCAGAGGTTTTCCACATGCTGTTCCCATGTCTTTTCAGCACTGTATGCTTGTGTCTGATGATGTGTAACACACCACATGGCAAGATAAGGTTGAAAAATGTTAAAATGACATTTCTTGGTGAATGCATTTGTCTTGGTTGAAAGCAATGCAAAAGTGCAAAAACACATCAAAAACGCAACGTGTGAACATAGCCCAAGGTGTGGAGGAGTATTTTTGGTTTTGGTTATTTATTTTGCCTTCTATACAAGTCATTACTCTGGAAAGGATGTTCCTTAACATATTTCCCAGGAAATATGAGTCCGTAAAAGTGGCGTAATACTCTGACAACGTTGTTAACAGCAATGACCTGGAAGTCAGAAATGCTTCCAGGGGTCTTCCCCATGCTGCTCCCATGTCATTTGAGCACTGTTCCCATCGATTTGGGCAATTTTTAGGCCCTCTGCAGACCGCCGGGGGGAGCCGTCTGAAAAATGCTCGAGTTTCCCATAGACTTACATTGGGCTCGTTGCTCGGGTCGAGCACCCGAGTATTCCAATTTGCTCGACCCGAGCAATGAGTACCCGAGCATTTTAGTGCTCACTCATCACTAATTACAGCCATTTGGTAAATTTTAAACAGCTAATTTTTTTTCTGTACCCCATATTGACTGAAAAAAAACAGAAATGTAGAAATTTTTGCAAATTTATTAAAAAATAAAAATTGAAATATCACATGGTCATAAGCATTCAGACCCTTTACTCAATATTGAGTAGAAGAACCCTTTTGAAGTAGAACAACCATGAGTCTTCTTGTGAATGATGCAACAAGTTTTTCATACCTGGATTTGGGTATCCTCTGCCAATCTTCCTTTCAGATCCTCTCCAGTTCCGTCAGGTTGGATGGTGAACGTTGGTGGACAGCCATTTTCAGGTCTTTTCAGAGATGCTCAATTGGGTTTAGCTCAGGGCTCTCGCTTGGCCAGTGAAGAATGGTCACAGAGTTGTTCTGAAGCCACTCCTTTATTATTTTAGCTGTGTGCTTAGGGTCATTGTCTTGCTGGAACTTGAACCTTCCGCCAAGTCTAAGGTCCAGAGCACTCTGGAAGAGGTTTTCATCCAGGATATCTCTGTACTTGGCCACATTCATTTTTCCATCAATTGCAACCAGTCGTCTTGTCCCTGCAGCTGAAAAACACCCCAATAGCATGATGCTGCCATCACCATGTTTCACTGTTGGGATTGTATTGGGCAACTGATGAGCAGTGGCTGGTTTTGTCCACACATACCGCTTAGAATTATCACCAAAAAGTTCTATTTTTGTCTCATCAGACCAGAGAATCTTATTTCTCATAGTCTTGGAGTCCTTCATGTATTTTTGAGCAAACTCTATGTGGGCATTCATATGTCTTGCACTGAGGAGAGGCTTCTGTCTGGCCATTCTGCCATAAAGGCCCACCTGGTGGAGGGCTAAAGTGATAGTTGACTTTTTGGAACTTTCTCCCATCTCCCTACTGCATCTCTGGAGCTCAACCACAGTGATCTTGGGGTTCTTCTTTACCTCTCTCACCAAGGCTCTTCTCCCTCTCTCCCCAACCTCTTCAACAACTGTTAAGAGTAGACTTTATGCAGCAGGCCTTCATGGTAAAATAGCTGCTAGGAAACCACTGCTAAGGACAGGCAACAAGCAGAAGAGACTTGTTTGGGCTAAAGAACACAAGGAATGGACATTAGACCAGTGGAAATCTGTGCTTTGTCTGATGAGTCCAAATTTGAGATCTTTGGTTCCATCCACCGTGTCTTTGTGCGATGCAGAAAAGGTGAACGGATGGACTCTACATGCCTGGAGGAGGAGGTGTGATGGTGTGGGGGTGCTTTGCTGGTGACACTGTTGGGGATTTATTCAAAATTGAAGGCATACTGAACCAGCATGGCTACCACAGCATCTTGCAGCGGCATGCTATTCCATCCACTTTGCGTTTAGTTGGACCATCATTTATTTTTCAACCGGACAATGACCCCAAACACACCTCCAGGCTGTGTAAGGGCTATTTGACCAAGTAGGAGAGTGATGTGGTGCTACGCCAGATGACCTGGCCTCCACAGTCACCAGACCTGAACCCAATCGAGATGGTTTGGGGTGAGCTGGACCGCAGAGTGAAGGCAAAAGGGCCAACAAGTGCTATGCATCTCTGGGAACTCCTTCAAGATTGTTGGAAGACCATTTCCGGTGACTACCTCTTGAAGCTCATCAAGAGAATGTCAAGAGTGTGCAAAGCAGTCATCAAAGCAAAAGGTGGCTACTTTGAAGAACCTAGAATATAAGACATGTTTTCAGTTGTTTCACACTTTTTTGTTAAGTATATAATTCCACATGTGTTAATTCATAGTTTTGATGCCTTCAGTGTGAATGTACACTTTTCATAGTCATGAAAATACAGAAAAATCTTTAAATGAGAAGGTGTGTCCAATCTTTTGGTCTGTATATATATATATATACAGTATATATATATATATATATATATATATATATATATAAATAGTCCAATGCAAATATATATTGTTCAATATAAATATCAAATTAGTTATCAGAATTTATAAAAGTAAAAATTACCCATTTTTGTATTTCAGCAGCTCACCAGCCAGTATCCCCAACGCATGTTTCTCGTGTGTAGCTTCCTCAGGGGTACATTTGATATTTATATTGGACTATATATTTTTGCATATTTATATTGGATTCTATATAATTGCACTTTATATTTGTTATCTAATGTATGGCAGTCACTGCAATCTAGCTACAAGATATAATTAATAGAGCCATGCAAGGAAATACAATTAACTAACTAATATGAGTAATATGGGTAATTAACACATATGGATTTGCATATATTGTACAAATTACATATTTATGATTAATGACATTTCTTATGCAAATTATAATATCCAATATATATATGGGTATTTGGTCACAGGTTTTTATTTTATTTTTCAGTTAAAATTACATTTTATATAGCCTTACAGACTTTTGGATCTCCTTTTTTTATATAATTTTGAGTCGCTATGCTCATGGGCAATGATTTTCTGATCGATATGTAGATCTGGAATTATATAGAAATTCCATTTTATGCTATGGTAGTTATAGTAAAAGCTGGGTGACGCCCTCAGCTGTTTACATAGCTTTTATAGCTTGGCAAGCTCCTATCACCAGTTTGGTAGGCAGAAAATCAGTAAAGGCAACTTTTTCTAGTGCACATAGTTGAAAACTGTGTTGGGAGGAATAGTCCTGAAGAACGAATCCCATCTTCATTCTTCAGGAGCATACTGTTCCATAGCCTCCCATCCCAGCTCCAGACGTCCTGTGAGATAGTGTGCTCCTCATGATTTATAGGTCAGACCAGTGACATGTTTGTTCTGCTGGTCTCTTATGCAGTCTCTTATGCAGTCTTTTATGCTGTACACAAAGGCATTGGAGGAACACAATGACGTTGTAGCATGCTGAATCCAGTATCAAAGAAGTGCTTACAAGCTACATTGGATCCAGCATACTAGCATTTCGCTCTTTGTCTAGGAAGCCAACCACCTCAGATAGACTGCAGAGGTGGCCGGTAACCTAGGAAATAATTAGTAAACAATATAAATATAAATCCCTCCATTCCTTAGACTAGAAAGGATTTGTAATAATAGTAAATTGCATTATCTTGAAGAAAATGAGACAACCTCTTTAGGTAGAGCATATTTTGAAATAATTACTATACTGTAGCTGATGGATATTTTTGTTTTTTAAAAGCTGTAAATGTTTGAAAATTTGGTAACTTATTTTAAAATCTAAAACAACATGGCAACAATTATCAAAAATGTCTCTTCCTATTTTCCAGAATGAAACATGTGAGATGTTCTCTAAACTTCCTGAGCTGGCTGACTGTGTTTTACGTTTGAATGTCGAACCCTACGTAGAGATCTGTAAACTGTCCCACTGCGTGTGTAATGCTAGTGAATCCCAGGCTTTATTTTGCATGTGTAGCACCATGTCTGAATATTCCAAACAGTGTGCTAACGCTTATGGAAAACCAGGAAACTGGAGGAGCCAAGGAATATGCGGCAAGTACCAGTTATTTATGAAGACATGTACTTCCCATACATTATATAGTGGTTGTATAGTCTACATTGCTGGACACCAAAAATAATCACCCTCCTAAGTTCCTGTTGATAAATGGACTCACAATAGAAATTCTATATCTAAACATATCAACTTCATAGGAGGTCAAAGGTGAGGTTCACTTTACTTCAGAATCCCAAATTTTTTTTTTTAAAATAAAGCCAAGAAGCTATTTATATTCAAGGAGAAGAAAAGAAGAGTAGGCTATTTTTGGCTAAGACTAGATTTATGCAAAAAGGAAAAGGAGCTATTCCTCAGAAATAGTGATAAGCGAACCCCTGGATGTTTGGGTCCAGCAGGTTCAGCCGAACATCTAAAAAAATGTTGGTTCGGGTACCAGAAAGGTACCCGGACCTGAACCTGAACCCGAACCCCATCACATGAAAGGGAGACCCGAACATCCATTGTTAGAAGATGACGTGTGAGCCAGCAGCACTGACAGGCATTGACTGATGAGAGTACTACTCCAATCAGCATATGCCTACTGTCGCCGAAAGCAGTGAGAGCAGGTGCCGCTGATGAGAATTTTCATCAGCCGGCATCTGTGCATTAAATAATTAAATAATTTAAAAAAGATGTGCGGTTCCTCTATGTTTGATTACCGGCGCAGGAAAAAAACAACAGCTGCAGGCTGCATCCCTCAGCTGTCAGCTTTATCATGGCTTTATCATTTAAAAAAATGACGGGTGTCAACTCCCTTTTTGTTGACAACCAGCAAGCTAAATCAGATTGCTGTGGGCTGGTATTCTCAGACTGGCAAGGGGCCATGGATATTGCCCCTCCCAGCCTAAAAATAGCAGCTCGCAACCACCCCAGAAAGATGCACCAATTCCGGTGCTTTTCCCAGCTCTTCCTACTTACCCTGGTGTGATGGCAAGTGGAGTAATGGTTGTGGAGTTGATGTCAGCTGTTTTATGGCCTCTGACATCAACCCTACAGGTTAGTAATGGAGAGATTTCTATAAAACACTCGCATTATGAACCTTAAAGTAAGATTGTAACCTGTAAAAAAACTGAAAATAACAACCATTGTACTCACTTTTAAGCCTAATCCACCAATGCCCATGTCCCCTGCCCCCTGGAAAAGAAGAAAAATAATAAGCAGTCATATCCCTCACCAGTCCGATGTGAAGACAATCTATACTGTTCGACGACAATGAATTGGAAAGCAGTCACATCAGTGACTGCTCTCCTCGCCATCTGGCTCACACTGACACAGAAGCGTAATCGCTCCTGCAGTATGTAGTGCTGAGCTGCCATGAAAAAGTTCACCGAAGTTCAAAGCTGATGAACCCCAATGACCTCACAGCACCTCTCGCTGCATGAGAACTTTCTTTCAATCCCACAACTTTTACCCCACTTGCCACCAGGACAAGTGGAAAAGCCAGGCATAGCGCCAGGATTGTCGCATCTAATAGATGAGCATTTTCTGGGGCAGCTGTGGCTGCTATTTTTAGGCTGGGAAGGGCCAATATCCATGGCCCCTTCCCAGTCTGAGAATACCAGCCCCCAGCTGTCTGATTTAGCTTGGCTGGTTTTCAAAAATGGGGGCGATCCCATGCCATTTTTTTTAATTATTTCTTTAAATAGTTAAAAAAAACGGCATGGGACCCCTCTATTCTTGATAACCAGCCATGATAAAGCTGACAGCTCAGGGTTGCAGCCCGCAGCTGTCAGTTTTCGCCTGCACTGGCTATCAAAAATAGAGGGACGTGGGAACCGCAGCTCTCTAACCTGTGTTAAAGATGCTACCACCAATCAGAGCAGCCAGTGTTTCTCGTGCTGTCACACAGATGACAGCATGGAAAACAGCCGATGTTCAGGCAGCCGAACCCGAACAGTAACACGGACTTCCTGGAGAAGTCCGTGTTCTGGGTTCGTGCCTGAACACTAGGTTCGCCCATCACTACTCAGAAATTCAAAGAATGAGGTTAAATCAGGTTAACTAAAATAAACAATGACCCGATTCAGAAGAAAGGCTTTCAATTAATGCCGATCTCAGTAGCCTGAGTCTCAAGTGTTGCTTGGTATAAAAAAAACATTTATTTATTTATTTACACTCTATGGGGAGACATAAAAAGTAGGGGCTTGATTCATTATTGCATTTTCACTTTTTTTGTCTAGTTTTTGGTGTTTTTCATTTATTTATTTTTTGTACCTTATGCTTCTTTTAATTTGTGCCTTTATTTAAAGACTAATTTATAGTCGTTTGCCTGTGGGACTTTTTATGCTGGTGTTTGTGGGTGGTGTTTAGGGTTTCCAGATGTTTTCTGATCCATCAATTGCAACTTTTAAAAACTTGCAAAAAAATAATCTTTATTTTTATATAGCGCCAACATATTCCGCAGCGCTTTACATACATTATCATTGCTGTCCCCAATGGGGCTCACAATCTACATTCTCTATCAGTATGTTTTTGGAGTGTGTGAAAAAAACAGAGAACCCGGAGGAAACCCACCCAAACACGGGGAGAACATACTAACTCATTGACGATGTTGTCCTTAGTGGGATTTGAACTAAGGACCCCAGTGCTGAAAGGTTGCAGTCCTAACCACTGAGCCATCGTGCTGCCCATTGATTTATGAAAATAAATTAAAATGGCAAATACTCTTTAATGAATGTATTCACCTGTCAAATTCAGCAACAAATCTCCCGTAGTCCCCAATAGTGTTGAGCCACCCCCGTAGTGTTCGAGTTCGGTTCGGTTCGTCGAACACCCATGTGTTCGCCGAACTGTTCGTCGAACTGTTCGTCGAACACCTTCGAACACCATTAAAACCAATGGCAGGCAAACAAAAACACATAGAAACACATAGAAAACACCTTCAAAGGTGTCCAAAAGCTGACAAACTGCTCAGAAGACATAACTAACACATGGAAAAGTGACAAGTACATATAGTCATGCGAAAAGAAAAGAGGTGGAGGAGTAAAATGAGGGGGAGACACAGATATAGGCATGTCAGGCCCTTCTAAAATCCAAAAAGTGAGAAGCCGACACGGCCAGTCCGCTCCTGCCCGTGCCACCTCCGTGTCGCCGGGTTTGTGTCAGAGCCGCGGTGGACCCTGACTGCCAGCCCACCTCTCCCAATACTGGTGCCTGTCCGCTGGTGGGTCGAGCGAGCCCCCCTGTGGTGGAGGCAGCTCTAAGCTTTTCAATTTAAATTGTCTCTCTAATTTGAATGAATACACTTTAAATCATTTTACAAGGATCTATTGGAGGGCAAGTCTCATGCCAGCAGCCGCGTAATTCCAGCTCCAGTAGCGTCCACTAAAGCTGCTGCAGTTAAAAAGCTTTTATAAGGATCGAGCTCAGCTGTCCACCGCAAGGCATCCTACCGCCAGTCCGAGCCCCTATGCCTTGGGGTGCCTCCTGATGCTCTTCACTGAGTGTCCCGTGGTCCCGAAGCATTTCCTTTGAAAAAATTAAGTGTCCAAACTACAGGTGGTGTAGCTTGCTTAACAGCCGGGATAATCCGCTGACTAGCAGACACTGCTACTAGGCACAAAATATTTCCTGGGCTAGATGCAGTTAAAAATTTGTAATTAGATACTCTCGTTGGATGCTGAGAAAGCATTCCATAGAGTCTCCTGGCACGCCATATATTATTCTCTTAAAAAGCTTAGGGAAGGGGTCTAGGGGACCCTTTTATAGCCAAAATCACGACCCTGTATCGCAATACGTCACCTAGGCTGAAGATAAATGGAACTGTAGCACCCTGAGGGCTCGGTTGCTACAGAGGTATTGCACCTCACCCAGAGGTGTGATATCTCACTCTCAGGTAAGGATGGAGTGTGGATCAGGACCCGACACCTGCATGCATTACACCACATTGCCGTGGGTCAGGGAGACCAATATGCCCCTGAGATGGGCACGACAGTCCCTGTCCCTGGCTGGAGTGGGGGGAGGGAACACTGAGGAAGGGGAACCCTGTAGTGCAGGAGCAGGGAGGAAGCAGTTGCTGGGTGCATTGAGAAGGGAGTATAAAAGGTGGGCACCATCTTAGTTCAGTGCAGAGAAGTCTGAGCAGAAGTGACAGGGAGCAGAGGCTCTGCATGAGCTCTGCTCCGGAGCCGGGCCATGTAACAGAGGCCCTTGCCTGGAAGAGGGAGAAGGAAGGAAGAGAAGCGGAGAAGGCTCCAGGAACGAGGAACGAAGGGATCCCAGGGGTGCGGATGGGCGAGCCGCCACCGTACGCCCGAATCCACCTGCGTGGAGGGGTCAGGCCAAAGGGGGAGACCGGTCCCCGAAACTAGTGGAAGCGGGAAACGACCCTCAGCTAGAAACCGGAGGCTGTGACATTTTATGTGGCGCAGCCCCTCGCTACACCGGCTAGGAAGGCACCACATAGGGTCAGGGAAACTGGCGCCAAGTTTACCAAGAGGAGCCGGACAGAAGGGTTGGTAAGAAAGGCCAGACAAAGGACACACAAAGGGGGTCCTGTGAAGCGCTCCAAAGTTATCTGGGAGTTGTCTGAGCCCCTCACCTGGTGAGCACAGTACGACATGGGCAGCCGTTACCTGCAGAAGTGGTCTGGATAATAAGAACTGTGAGTAAAGGCCCTGGACTGCATCACTGACTCCGTGTCGTTACTTCTGCTGCCCTGCACCATCACCCCCATCCTCCGCATACACTGCCCTGAGGCTATACTCCTCCTGTAGGGAGTTATGCTACGCTCTGCTGCACCCAGAACACCAGCCTCAGCGGTCTGCCCTGCAGCGGCGGTTCACTCTGACCGCAATCCACGGGTGGCGTAGTCGGACATTTAAACATCAAAACCACATAAATAGTTCCGCCACTGCTTTGACCGCCCTGAGCCACAGAATCGGGTCGCCGCCACGGAGACTACAACCACCAGCATCCACCAAAAAGGGTCCGGCTCTGGGTGTCCCAAGGCCCAGGGGGCGCGTCAGAACATTTTCATCACCTTTCATAATCACCAATGGGACAAGGCAGGGATGTCCTCTGTCCCCTCTCTTATACATCCTAGTGACGGAGCACCTGCTCTCATCAATTCGCCATAACCCCAATATTAGGTGGATTGAGGTGGGAGGCACCGAGTACAAGTGCTCTCTAGTTGCTGATGATGTCCTAGTATATATCACTCAATCACATATATCCATCCCTGCTGTTATGGCTGAAATAGATCACTTTGTTACATGGTCAAATTTTAAAATCAATGCAGCGAAGTCTGAGGCCCTCGATGTCTCCCTCCCCAAATCCATACCGGATTCCATCCAGTCCAACTTTCCCTTTGCCTGGCCCTCACAGGGTATCAAATACTTACGAATTCCTATTCATAGAGACCTCTCCCGTCTATGTTATCTTAATTTTGGGCCCTTTATTGAACAACTCCATACAGACCACGGTTGGCAAGTTAGAACTGTAAGATTTACTACGTGAACCACTGGTGTTTTGTGGAAAAGCACATGTACACTGTGTTCCAAATTATTATGCAAAAAGTGTTTAGGAGTGATAAGGGAAGAATTTGTTTGTTTGTTAGTTAAACTCATTAATGGTGATGTGTGTCAGGGCTCTTTATATCACTGTAAGCAATTGCAGACACCTGTGCTAATTAGTTTGGCAGGTGTGTCCAATGAAAGGCAAGACAACTTAAGAAGGCTTTCCCACATTATTAAGCAGCCTACATTTTCTGCCAAAATGGGAAAGAAAAAGGATGTGTCGGCTGCTGAGAAGCAACAAATTGTGGAGTGTTTAGGTCAAGGCATGACTACAATCAACATTGTGCGATGATCAGGATGAAGTGTCTTGGCAATCAAGAAGTATGTAGCTGATTCACAGTACACATGTGTGCGTGCTGATAAGGGCAAATTTAGGACTCTTTCCTACAGGCAATTACATCAGGTTAAAAGAGCAGCGGCAAAAAAGCCTTGTCATAGCAGCAGACAAGTTTTTGAAGCTGCTGGTGCCGCCAACGTCCCCCGATCAACCAGATGCAGGGTCCTTCAGAGGTTTGCAGCTGTGCGTACGCCATCCTGTCGACCTCCTCTATCCACTTCACACAAGCAGAAACGGCTCCAGTGGGCCAAACATTACATGAAGACTGATTTCAAAACTGTTTTGTTCACGGATGAGTGCCATGCAACTCTCGATGGTCCAGATGTATGGAGTGGAGGATGGCTGGTTGATGGACACCCCACGCAAACACGGCAACAGCGCCAACAAGGAGGAGGTGGAGTAATGTTTTGGGCTGGAATCATGGGGAGAGAGATTGTCGGCCCCTTTAGGATCCCTGAAGGGGTAAAGATGAACTCCATAATGTATGTGGAGTTTCTCAAACAGCACTTCCTGCCATGGTTCAAGAAGAAGAACCGTGTATTCCACAGCAACATCATTTTTATGCATGATAATGCACCGTCTTATGCTGCACATAACGCATCTGCATCTCTGGCTGATATGGGCATAAAAGGGGACAAACTTATGGTGTGACCCCCATGCTCCCCTGACCTCTACCCCATTCAGAACCTCTGGAGCATCATCAAAAGGAGTGTCTATGATGGCGGGAGGCAGTTCACATCTAAGCAACAGCTCTGGGAGGGTATTCTGTCCTCATGCAAAACAAATGAAGCAGAAACCATCCAAAACCTGACAAATTCAATGGACGAGAGAGTTCAGAAGCTCCTTTCGAACAAGGCGTCCTATGTGCAAATGTAATATCACCTAGAATAAAGTTTTGAGTTGAAAACTGTTTGATTTCAGTTTCTAATAACCTGCTAATGCTTATAATTTCAAAAATGACCATTTTTTTGGTCTTTATTAAAATGAAAAGGTTGATCGAAGAGTGTGGGGGATCTAAGAGTGTGGCAACCCAGTAGTCAGGATTACTTTGAATTCTGACAATCTGAGGGTCATGTTGCAGGTAGTGCAGCAAGAAGGCACTTATGTGTCTTGCGCATCTCGGAGCCCCAAAATTATTTTCCGGGCTAGATGCAGCTAAAAATTATTATTAATTTTAAATCTGGTGGAGCTTAGTATAGATGGCCTAATAGAATCAGTACTGCACACTGCTACAAAGCCCAAACTATTTTCCAGCCAAGATACAGATAAACATGATTAGCAATTTTAAATCTGGTGGAGCTTAGTATAGATGGCCTATTAGAATCAGTGCTGCACACTGCTACAAAGCCCAAATTATTTTCCAGCCAAGATACAGATAAACATGATTAGTAATTTGAAAGCTTAAAACGGTTGGTGAGGTGATTTTAACCAATCATCAAGCTTTTACTCTCCCCAGGATGACACAGGGGTAGAAAAGTCGTTTCGGATCCATGATTTGTTCATCTTTATGAACGTGAGTCTGTCTACATTATCAGTGGAGAGCCGCGTGCGCTTATCTGTCAGCACACCACCAGCAGCGCTGAACACACGTTCAGACAGAATGCTGGCTGCGGGGCATGACAAGATCTCCAAGGCGTAAGTGGCTTGCTCCGGCCATTTATCCAGATTGGAAGCCCAAAAAGAGCAAGGGTCCAGTGACACAGTCATGGCTTCAATGTTTACTTGGAGATACTCCTGTACCATCGTCTCTAGGCGTTGACTATGTGTCAGACTTCTTGTCTCCTGTGGCCTTGCAAAGGATGGGCTAAAAAAGTGGTGAAATGATTCCGCAAAATTGATGTTACCAGCAGATACTGTGGTTCTGTTACGGTTTGAGTGCTGAACACTCGACGGTCCCACGGTTGGCAATTTGGAACTGTGAGATTCACTACGTGCACCACTGGTGTTTTGTGGAAAAGCACATGTAAGATTCTGCAACAGTCTCTGCTGATACTCCTGCATGCGTGCATCCCTTTCTATGGCAGGAATAATTTCTGCAAATTTACTTTTGTACCGGGGATCTAACAGTGTGGCAACCCAGTAGTCAGGATTATTTCTAATTCTCACAATTCGAGGGTCATGTTGCATGTAGTGCAGCAAGAAGGCACTCATGTGTCTTGCGCATCCAGGAGCACCAAGTCCCTGTTGTGTTAGTGGCGAGGTAACAATCATGCTTCCTTCCTCTGTCCTCTCCCCCCAACCTCGCACAACAGAAATGTGATCAAGGTCTCCCTCATCTGATGAGTCTTCCATCAGTTCGTCCTCCACTCCTTCCTGGGCTCCTGCACCTTCCTCACTAGTTTGGCTGCTAACATGCGCCCTGGTAAAACCATCTCCCCCACCCTCACATGCCTGCCGCCTTGGCGCTGCCGACCGTCTGGACCTTGCAGATGTTAGCCCTTCCGCATACAACTCCTCCTCCTCTACTTCCTTCACCTCCTCTTGTGCCACCACCTGACTCCGAATTCTGTTTAACATGTGCTCCAGCATGTAAATCACCGGAATAGTCATGCTGATAATGGCATCGTCAGCACTAAACATCTTCGTCGCCATTTCAAAACTGTGCAGAAGGGTGCATAGGTCCCTGATCTGAGACCACTCCTCCAGCGTGATTTGCCCCACCTCTGGATCTCGTTGGCCCAGGCTATACGTCAGAACTTATTGCACCAGGGCTTGTCGGTGCTGCCACAGTCGCTGCAACATGTGCAGAGTTGAATTCCACCGGGTAGGCACATCACATTTTAGCCGGTGAAGTGGCAGGCTCAACGTCTTCTGTAGAGATGTAAGTCGCTGAGCTGCGGGATGCGAACAGCGGAAGTGAGCACACAGCGACCGTGCCCTCTGCAGAAGTCCATCTAGTCCGGGATAGTGGGCTAAAAATTGCTGGACAACCAGGTTCAACACGTGAGCCATACAAGGCACGTGTGTGACATTGCCCCGGCGAAGGGCCGCACCCAGGTTTGCAGCATTGTCGCACACGGCCTTCCCTGGTTTCAGGTCCAGTGGAGACAACCATTCATGAAATTGGTTCTCCAGAGCTGACCACAACTCCTCAGCTATGTGACTCACATTTCCCAGACATTTCAAAGTAAAAACGGCCTGATGACGTTGAGCCCTACTGCCAGCATAGTAAGGAGGTGTGCAGGATCCCTTCTGCGCAGTTAGAAAGCTTGTGGCATGACCAGACAGGCTTTGGGTGCAGGTGGAGGACCGAGAGGAGGTTGAGGAGGCAGAAGCAGTGGAGGAACTTTGAGATAAAGAGGATTGACGCACAACTCGTGGGGACGGCAAGACTTGGACAGCAGCCCCTTGTCCTGCTGTCACCATAGTTACCCAGTGCCCAGTCAGCGACATGTAACGCCCCTGTCCATGCCTACTCGTCCAAGTGTCTGTGGTGAAATGCACCCTGTCACACACAGAGTTTCTCAAAGAAGCGGTGATGTTGTGTGCGACATGCTGGTGGAGCGCAGGCACACCTTTCTTTGAGAAATAGTGCCGACTGGGCATCTGGTACTGGGGCACTGCGACGGACATAAGGTCTCGAAAATCCTCTGTGTCCACCAGGAGGAAAGGAAGCATTTCTGTAGCCAAGAGCTTGCAGATGGTGAAATTCAACCTCTTAGCTTCTCATGGCTAGTAGGAAATGGTCTTTTACTTGTCCACATCTGAGGGACCGAGGGCTGGCTATTGTGCTTAGACGGGGTTGATAAAGGTGTCCCCGGCAAACTGCCGGTCTGTGAGGAAGATGCAGGCGGACATGTTAGGTTGCCTTGATCCAATGGTGGTGCTATCGATGTCGGACAGCGCTCAAAACCAGCTGGTGTTACCACCTCCAAAGAAAATGATGACCTGCCAATCACGCTGGCTGTTGCGGGTAAAGAGGTGGCAGGTCTGCGTCCCAAAACAGGTGTGACTGCTGTCCCCCCAGTCACAGAGGATGAAGAGGCCGCGGATGCACAAGATATGGCAGACGGCGGTTGGCCCGGCCGGCTAGGCCGCATTGTAGCACAGTGAGCTTCCCACTGCAACTTATGCTTCATGTCCATGTGCCAGTTCATGCATGAAGTACTCAAACTATGTATTTTTTGGACTTAGCTTTTGCTGACAAATGTTACAGATAACACGAGTTGGGTCATCTTTATCGATCTGAAAAAATGCCCAGGCTATGCAAGGCTTAGCACCCATGCGACCTGAAGAGCCACAATGACTTGTGGTGAGAGGCAGAGTTGTGTTTGAGGATGCAGTTGTTGACGTGCTTCCAGTACTACGTCTCTGTCCAGGAAGGCGCAACCTGACCTCATCGTCACTAGCATTCTCCTCTATCTCCTCTGCTGACCTCATCTCTTGGCTGACTGTGGGTTGACAGTAAGTGGGATCTCCAACCTCATCATCATCACCCTGTGCGTTATCACACCCGTCGTCCTCAGATCCAACCTGTTCCTGCCCTGACAAAAAACTAAAGTTGTCGCTCCAATCAGGTATTTGAGTCTCATCATCGTCTTCCTCATTGTCTCCACCAACAGGAGTTACAGTTTGGGAATGAGGGTCTACATTATGGTCAGAACCTTCAGCGTCTGGTCCTGGATCCGACTCATAAAGATTCTGGGCATCAGTGCAGATCATTTCCTCGTCTGGATTCACAGAAGCGCTGGAGCCGATCTCTGATTCCCAGGCTATAGTATGAGTAAACAGCTCTGCAGACTCAACCATCTGTTCTACCTCATACTCAGACGGGCAGCTGGAGATTGGGAGCTGTGAGGAAGCAAATGCGATTGGGGTGACACCTTTGAGGACTGGAGTATTTGTGATGTTGAAGTTGATGTGGAGGAGAGCCCACTTAAAGGAGCACTTGATATCTGTTGAAGCACCTGCTGTTTTTTTGCCTCATCTGGAATTTGTAGCGATTGGCGTGGCCGTGAGAAAGGAATCTTATCACATTGTCCGCTAAAAGAAGTAGACATTTTAGTTTGGCTGGAAGATGGTCTTTCTTCTGCAGATGTTACTGTTGCTTTAACACCTACCACACGGACACAACCTTTTTTCCCCTTCCCAACACGCCTATTCCCCTTTCCACCAGCAGCAGGCCTTTTTCCACTCATTTTGGTGGTTAACTAATTCACAACTCTGGAGTTGTTTGCACAAAAAAACAATGGATGGTAACCGAGCAGAGCTGAGTGGCCAAACTGTGGTATTAGGCCAAAATATTGGCTGGGTTAGATGCAGAAACAAATTATATTCAATTTGCAACCTGATGGAGGTCAGTATAGATGGATTAATAGACCAAGTCCCACACACTGCTAGAAGCCCAAATATTTTTTCAGAGCTAGATGCAGAAAAAAATTATATTCAATTTGCAACCTGATGGAGGTCAGTATAGATGGACTAATAGACCAAGTCCCACACATTGCTAGAAGCCCAAATATTTTTTCAGAGCTAGATGAAGAAAAAAATTATTTTTAATTTGCAACCTGATGGAGGTCAGTATAGATGGACTAATAGACCAAGTCCCACACACTGCTAGAAGCCCAAATATTTTTTCAGAGCTAGATGCAGAAAAAAATTATATTGAATTTGCAACCTGATGGAGGTCAGTATAGATGGACTAATAGACCAAGTCCCACACACTGCTAGAAGCCCAAATATTTTTTCAGAGCTAGATGCAGAAAAAAATTATATTGAATTTGCAACCTGATGGAGGTCAGAATAGATGGACTAATAGACCATGTCCCACACACTGCTAGAAGCCCAAATATTTTTTCAGAGCTAGATGCAGAAAAAAATTATTTTTAATTTGCAACCTGATGGAGGTCAGTATAGATGGACTAATAGACCAAGTCCCACACACTGCTAGAAGCCCAAATATTTTTTCAGAGCTAGATGCAGAAAAAAATTATATTCAATTTGCAACCTGATGGAGGTCAGTATAGATGGACTAATAGACCAAGTCCCACACACTGCTAGATGCCCAAATATTTTTTCAGAGCTAGATGCAGAAAAAAAATATTTTTAATTTGCAACCTGATGGAGGTCAGAATAGATGGACTAATAGACCAAGTCCCACACACTGCTAGAAACCCAAATATTTTTTCAGAGCTAGATGCAGAAAAAAATTATATTCAATTTGCAACCTGATGGAGGTCAGTATAGATGGACTAATAGAACAAGTCTCACACACTGCTAGAAGCCCAAATATTTTTTCAGAGCTAGATGAAGAAAAAAATTATTTTTAATTTGCAACCTGATGGAGGTCAGTATAGATGGACTAATAGACCAAGTCCCACACACTGCTTGAAGCCCAAATATTTTTTTCAGAGCTAGATGCAGAAAAAAATTATATTCAATTTGCAACCTGATGGAGGTCAGTATAGATGGACTAATAGACCAAGTCCCACACACTGCTAGAAGCCCAAATATTTTTTCAGAGCTAGATGCAGAAAAAAATTATATTCAATTTGCAACCTGATGGAGGTCAGAATAGATGGACTAATAGAATGATGCTATGCCCAAAAGGTTTTACTTCACTAGGTGCAGTAAAAAAATTGGTATTCTATACATAGGTGGTGTAGCTTGCAACACAGATAGGCTACTCCACTGACTAACACACTCTGCAATAGGCCAAAAAGGATTAGCTTTGCTAGATTTAGCCAAATGCTGTGAAAAAAACTCATAGAATCATAGAATGGTAGAGTTGGAAGGGACCTCCTGGGTCATCTGGTCCAACCCCCTGCTCAAAGCAGGATTCACTAAATCATCTCAGACAGATGTCTGTCCAGCCTCTGTTTGAAGACGTCCATTGAAGGGGAACTCACCACCTCTCGTGGCAGTCTGTTCCACTCATTAATCACCCTAACTGTCAAAAAGTTTTTTTCTAATATCTAATCTGTGTCTCCTCCCATTTAGTTTCATCCCATTGCTTCTAGTCTTTCCTTGTGCAAATGAGAATAAAGATGATCCTTCTACAATGTGACAGCCCTTGACATATTTGTATACAGCTGTTAAGTCTCCTCTCAGTCTTCTTTTTTGCAAGCTAAACATTCCCAAATCCTGCAACCGTTCCTCATAGGACATGGTTTGCAGACCAGTCACCATTCTGGTCGCTCTTCTCTGAACTTGCTCCAGTTTGTCTATGTCTTTGTCTATGTCTATGTCTATGCCTGGCAAAAACTGATAGGAACTGATGTAACCTAGCCCTCAAAAGGACTGCAATTACAATTAGTCTTTACTCCCAACCTATCTATTTAACAGCACAGACCTGCCTGATGAAAGTCGTAGGAAATGCTGTAACCTAGTCCTTAAAAGGACTGCAATCACAACTATTCCCTACTCCCAAGCTATCTGTAGATTTGTGCGAAAATTGGCTTGAAATTAACAAGGTATAGCGCACACAGCAACAGCGGTGCCGTCTAACACGCAGCTGCAGCAGTGAGAAAATGGTGGTGACGGGGAAAATGGCTGGGTCTTATAGGGCAAGGACATGTGACATACACTGCCAATGACACATGCCCTTGCTTGTGTGAAAAAAAGCACTTCGCTCCGTGTGTGCGCTGCTGATAGGCTGACAGATTGCACCTCCCCACTGTAAATGCGGGAAAGAGAAAAAAAAATGGAGATCTTCATTATTCCTGCAGAGATCCATCCCCTGCCCCTCCCCCCGCCCCGCTGAATACTCAAACCGCGTATTAACATTAATTTTCAGCATTACTGAGAAAAAATCCAGTTATGATTTTGGTGCACGAACAGTTATCGAACATAACCTCGAACAGCCGAATTTTTTTCAAATCGTTCGTGTTCGCCGAACGGCTCGAACACCGCCCAAAACAGCTCGAATTTGAGATTGGCGAACAGTTCGAGTCGAACAACGCTCATTTCTAGTCCCCAATCCCAATGGCATCATGAATATCTATTTAATTTCTGCAACCAATTGCATATATTCAGATATAGTATTATTGATTTATGAATAAAAAAATAAATGACCGCTATTTTTTAAAGGGGTGTTGCCACTGTAAAGATATATGACATATCGACCAATCAATGCAAGTCTCAGTTATGGGACCTGCATCTTTTTTGAAAACAGGAATCTGTCTTTCACCAATGTGAATAGTGAATTGGTCGTACAAGTCTGAGAGACTATTTTTTAAACTTCCATAGAAGTGACTCTCTATTCACAGCAGTAGAAGGGCCACTTTCTTGAGATATCAGTTATTTATTGCATGGCATAATAAATAACAGTGATACTCAACAGGAACAACTTTAATGTCTCGAAATATAGATTATTATTTTATAGAGACATTACCTTCCATGGTGCATTACGGGTGAAGCCCAGACGGGTGTAAATATATAATATGGGCAAGCCACAAATCAACTACGAGTTGCATGTGCCTTGTCTGTGATTTGGCTCCTTTTTTTACAGCAAAATTGCAGGTCTAAAATTGTCGCACGACATCAAGTTGCAGAAAAGTTGCCATATGTTTTTGTTAGTGGGACTTTCTGAAAATTGCTGATGAGTGACATATGTTGATATTTATACCTGCTTTATGCAGTAAGAGAATAATTGATCAGTAAAAGTGAAATACATTTAGAAAAGAAAAAAACAACAAAAAATTCTCATAAAGGAGTTATTATTATGGAAAAATAAAAATAATAAAACCTAAAAAGAACATTTGGAATCGCTGGTAAATTGACTGCTTTATTATTATTTTATGAATGTGATGGGGTTATAATTTTGTGGTACTTACAAGTATATAAGTATTATTACAGGTTCAAAATCAGTAATATTTGTAAAGGCAGTCCCCGGGTCACAAACTAAATGTCTTCTGTAGGTTTGTTCGCAACCCAAATTTGTTTTTAAGTTGGATAAGGGCTGGGAATGAAAAACCTTACAGTCACCTCACTGCTGACCAATCTGACTGCTCTTCAACCACAATCCACTCCTCTTCTTTCCACCAACGTGTGCCATCTCTTTTCCCTCTCCATTATAGATTATGACTTTCAGCCATGTCCAAGGTTACTGCTTGCCATAAGGTCACGACGTTAACATTGCGACCTTATGGCGTGCAATGACTTCTTGAAGGTGCGGCCCGAAGACGGAAAGAAGAGGACCGCAAGCAGCAAGGTGATCGGAGAGGTGAGTCTTATTTTTTTTAAATAATACTCTCCCATCTGGTCGCCCTGTTGCTCATCGTCTAATCTTCTTCTTTCCATCATCGGGCTATAGACTAGGACTTCCAGCCACGTCCAGGTTGGAACTCATCGTCTAATCTTCTTCTTTCCATCATCGGACTATAGACTAGGACTTCCAGCCACGTCCAGGTTGGAACTCATTGTCTAATCTTCTTCTTTCCATCATCGGGTTATAGACTAGGACCTCCAGCCATGTCCAGGTTGGAACTCATCGTATAGTCTTCTTCTTTCCATCATCGGGCTATAGACTAGGACTTCCAGCTATGTGCAGGTGCAGGTCGGAACTCACTGCGTATAATAAGGTCGCAATGATGACGCAATCTAATGAACTTCAGTAAACTCTGGCCTGGATGCGGTCATAAAACCAAGCCTATAGTGCAAAAGGCAGAATATGAAGCATGTGACACCGGAAAGATGAGGACTGGATGGCGGCTAAAGAGGTCACTGGTGACGTATTAGGTTTCTTTTTTTATTTTTTTTAATTTTTTGAACATCTGTCTAACTAGGGGTTATACTTAAGTCAGATGTTCATAATTCAAGGATTACCGATATGTTACTAAGAGTTATAAAATCATGTTCCCAACACACCTGTTATAATATAAATCAAGTGGCCAACAGTCAGAGGCAACTCATATATAAATTCCTACTTTACAAACAGAAGGAAGGGGCCCATAGTAAAGTCACATTGTTGTACTTTGTTTTTAGAAATGTCATGCCTAGAAACCATGGAGCACAATGAATGTGGTTCTGCTTGTGAAAAGTCCTGCAGCAATCAGAAACCCGGGATTTGCATACAAAAGTGTGTCAGTGGTTGCTTCTGCAAAAATGGTAGGTGGTTAGTAAATTTATCTCTGAAGTTTCCCTTATGTGAATTACTAATCTTAGGAAATCAATGTGCAGATTCAAGTTTCTACTCTAGAATTAAAAAGGGTATGCTATGTATGCTCCTATGTAATGTAATTAAGAAAGTTGCAAGAAATTATTCGGGAGAGCAAGAAATAATTTGAGAGAGCCACTCATCCATAGGCACCTTTCAATTCCTTACAGTGCACAAACAATGCACAAAGGATCAGTCTTCTCAAGACAGATATGGTTCCCCCCGCTGGAGCACACATCTAACGAGATTTTACGCCTCTACGGCTGAGGTTAGACGGCCATATATTCTCTCATGAGAGAGAATCGGACCGATTATGCTAACGAGTCTTGGCTCAAACTCTGAGTTTGAGCTGAGTGTCATCTTAGTGTGATTACATTCTCTTGCGTGAGAGAATCGCAGGTGCGGAGAAGATGGAAAACTTAATTTCTCCATCTTCTTCATTGTCTCTGTCGGCGCAAATCTGACTGCACTCGGATGATATCCAAGTGCAGTCTGATGTTTTACACGCGCCCATAGGCTTGTATGGTCAGATTATAATTATCAGATATACTCGCAGCATACTGCGATTTTTTTTCTCGGACATCACTCGGCCATGTTATATGCTCATGTGAGCGAGCCCTTACTCTGAATGCCTTTGGGGTTATGGGAGCACCGACAGGCATGCTAGGTCAAAAGAATGTAACTACTTTCTGCAGGAAGCCAGGTCATTTACATTAATGGCTAAGATAAATTAAACATGCAAGATTTATCATTTGATTCACAGCATAAATTAACAAGCCTGTATGAGTGAATTTACACAAAATGGTTTTCTGGCATTTTTTTTTTCAAAATCATGGCAAAAAAACAGGAATAATACACAGTTGCTTTACAATGTTATGGTTTTGAAGAAAAAAAATACTGAAGTTTTTCCTTACTTTTTCATGAACTTTGGGATATTTGTGGCATACTCTGTTTTTCTGAGGCTTAAATTTTACCCAGGAGTCATCAGGAAAGATTAAACACAGAGATTATATATTACTGATATTATATGTCTCGTAAAATTCATTAGACTTTTAGATAATCTCAATCCACTAAAAATTTGGAACACCAAAATCCTCAAAGAAATCCACACTAATATTTCTTATTTTTATATCCAGGCACAATATTTGATGATGTTAGAGATTATAAATGTATCCCACCATCTCAATGTCACTGCAAGTACGCAGGAGAAACCTACTCTACTGGGGAACAAATATCTCTTCCATGTGAAAACTGGTAAAAAATATATGAGTTAAATATGTAAAAAAAAATAAAGGTTGTAGAAGACTTTATCAAAGTGAATGAGGTGTTTTCCCAAGCCGAGCACATACCCGAAATCCACCTTTTTGTTTGCCATTCATATCCTTTTGTGGTCATCGTCCATACTCTGTCAGACTGGGCAGTGGCACAGTAACGATCCAGGAATGGACTAGGGAACAATGTTACATTTTCTTAACGGAGAAAAAGGAGAATCCACAATATAAAATTTTCTAGCTTTATTTAATCCTTTAAAAATCGAGTCAATGGGTACAAACCACTGTGGGGGGTGTGAGGGGAATGGAAAACGCAGCACACTAGATGAGTTTCGAGCACATTACATGCTCTTGAACTCAGTGTGATGAGCTCAGCTACACATGAATGTATATAATGAGTCAGATACGTGATCACTGGTTGAGATCCTGGGCATAAACAGATGGACAACTCATTAATTAACCAGGCACTATTAACACAAGGTATGAGCTGAAACAAATAAAATGATAAAAAAAACCACATAATAAAATACAATAACTGTTGTGCAAAGACATAATAACATGAAATCCACTGAGCAGTCAGATATGAAAAAGAGAAAATATGTTGAAACAAACAAAATTATATAACATCCAAAAACGATGGGACTGTGTGAACATGGAACAAAAGACTCCATTTGAAGACCAATAAATGCATGAAAAAGAAGTATATAATCAGAAATGCATGTAGTCTTTAAAATTACGTTTCCTGCCTTTGTGCTAATATTGTACTTCTGTTAATTTTAAAGACTACATGCATTTCTGATTATATACTTCTATTACATGCATTTATTGGTCTTCAAATTGAGTCTTTTGTTCCATGTTCACACAGTCCCACAGTACTTTCGATTGTTTCAACGTGTTTTCCCTTTTTCATATCTGACTGCTCAGTGGATTTCATGTTATTATTAGTGTTGAGCGAGCACTAAAATGCTCGGGTGCTCGAAGCTCGGGCCGAGCTCATCGTGATAATCGGGTGCTCGACCCAAGCAACGAGCCCAATGTTAGTCTATGGGAGACCCGAGCATTTTTGCGGTGGCACCCCCGGCAGTCTGTAGAAAGCCTAAAAAGTGCCCAAAACGATAGTGATAGTGCTCAAATGACATGGGACAGCATGGGGAACGCAGCAGGAAGCATCTCTGACCCCCAGGTCACTGCTGTCAACAGCGTGGTCAGAGGTATTAAGCCACTTTTACGGGCTCACAATAAAACGTTCAAAAACGAAACTGAAACGGTTTTCCTGTGAAATATGTTAAGGAACTTCCTTTCCAGGGTAAAGACTTGTGTATAAGGTAAAATAAATAACCCCCCAAAAAAATACTCCTCCACACCATGGGCTATGTTCACAAGTAGCATTTTTTAATGCATTTTTGCACTTTTGTATTGCTTTCAACCGTGACAAATGCATTCACCGGGAAATGTCATTTTAACATTTTACAATCTTATCTGGCCATGTGCTGTGTGACACATGCATACAGTCCTGAAAAGACATGGGAACAGCATGGGGAAAACTCCTCGAAGCATCTCTGACACCCAGGTCACTGCCTAAAAGTGTGCCCATCAGAAGTGATCCTTTCCGCATCATAAGATGCAGACTTGCAACTATCCCAGTGCAAGTCCTTGTCCCAGGGCATTGTTCAATTGTAACTCCCCCATTCCTTGCAAAGCTAGTGTAAGTGTGCAACCTGCCATCCACCCACCCCCAGGCTGCAATACCATACTGCTAGCTTGCTTGCACTTGAAATGGGGCCTTTTAGTTTGGAGGAGGCCAAAGCTGGCCACTACATCATGGCTGCTTCAGCAGCGAGGTATCCATAAACGGTCCCCAGCCGCCCCTATTTCTCCTTGGAACATCCCCCCACACACTTTTCTTAGCCCGGCCTGCTTTAGGGCAGCATTGGACGAGCCCACCAGAGAACCAGACTCCTCCGGTGGGCCCTGGCTTCCCCCTTCAGGGGAGTTGAGAGTGCCAAGGTGAGGAGCAGGATGATGATGATAGAAGTTAGCATCTGCATTGTTTTCTTGGAATGCAAGCGCATGTATGTAGTAGCGGCTAGGCCTGAGGTGGTCAGCGTTTTGGCGCATATCCTACCTCCTCCGAGGATTGCTGGATGTTTTCCTGCTACTATCCCAGTTCTATAACTCCCATTAAAACAAAGCTTCTGGTGATGAATGATGGATGAGGTGGTGGCAAAGGAGAAAGAGCAGGAGGAACAGGGACCATTCACATCAATATCAGGCCAGTCAACCACACATGTCTAGTAGGATATGTTTCTGTACCAAAAGGAGTGGTTCGGCTACACAGTTATAGGGCATGCAGTGAGTGCAATGCCTACCAAAAATTTCGAGGCACTCCAATGCCCCTTGGAAGTGACATGGAGGTCAGAGGGCCTTAACTAAACCGTTTTTTCCATTTATAGCAACTGGGTCTCCTGTGCACTGTTGGCCTAAACAGTGAATGGAAGGCTTTCCAAAAATTATGAGGAACTGCAATGCCCCTTGAAACAGACGTGGATTACAGCATACTAAAAACCTTCTACCCATTATTGGGGAATGGGTCTCCCTTAGTGTTCATCTATGCACTGAAAAGCAAAAGCTGACTAAAATTAGGAGGAAATGCAATGCCCGTTGGAAGAATGGCAGAGTTCGCAGGGATATAAAAATACAAAATCAATGACCCTTGAAAAAGTGGTGGAGGTCTCAGTAGCTTAACAAGATGATTTTAATGCCCCTTGGAATAGTGGAGAAAGTCTCAGTTGCTTAACAAGACGGTTTAAATGCCCCTTGGAAGAAACGTGGAGGTCGCAGAAGCTTAACAAGATGATTTTAATGCCCCTTGGAAGAGACATGGAGGTCGCAGTAGCTTAACAAGACAGTTTAAATGCCCCTTGGAAGAGATGTGGAGATTGCAGTAGCTTAAAAGATTGTTTAAATGCCCTTTGGAAGAAACATGGAGGTGACAGTAGCTTAACAAGACGGTTTTAATGCCCCTTGGAAGAGAGGTGGAGGTTGCAGTGGCTTAACAAGACGGTTTTAATGCCCCTTGGAAGAGATATGGAGATTGCAGAAGCTTAACAAGATGGTTTTAATGCACCTTGGAAGAGACGTGGAGGTTGCAGTAGCTTAACAGGACGGTTTTAATGCCCCTTGGAAGAGACGTGGAGGTCGCAGTAGCTTAAAAATACTGTTTAAATGCCCCTTGGAAGAGACGTGGAGGTCGCAGTAGCTTAACAAGACGGTTTTAATGCCCCTTGGAAGAGACGTGGAGGTCGCAGTAGCTTAACCAGATGGTTTAAATGCCCTTTGGAAGAGACGTGGAGGTCGCAGTAGCTTAACAAAATGGTTTAAATGCCCCTTGGAAGAATGGTGAAGGTCACAGTAGCCTAACAAGACGGTTTTAATGCCCCTTGGAAGAGACGTGGAGGTCTCAGTAGCTTAACAAGACAGTTTTAATGCCCCTTGGAAGAGACGTGGAGGTCGCAGTAGCTTAACAGGACAGATTTAATGCCCCTTGGAAGAGACATGGAGGTCGCAGTAGCTTAACAAGACGGTTTTAATGCCCCTTGGAAGAGACATGGAGGTAGCAGTAGCTTAATAGTACTGTTTTAATAGGACTGTTTTAATGCCCCTTGGAAGAGACATGGAGGTCGCAGTAGCTTAACAAGACGGATTAAATGCCCCTTGGAAGAATGGTGGAGGCCGCAGTATCTTAACAAGACGGTTTTAATGCCCCTTGGAAGAGACGTGGAGCTTGCAGTAGCTTAACAAGATGGTGTTCATGCCCTTTGGTAGAGACGTGGAGGTCGCAGTAGCTTAACAAGACAGTTAAATGCCCCTTGGAGGAGACGTGGAGGTCGCAGTAGCTTAACAAGACTGTTTTAATGCCCCTTGGAAGAATGGTGGAGCTCGCAGTAGCTTAACAAGATGGTTTAAATGCCCCTAGGTAGAGAAGTGGAGGTTGCAGTAGCTTAACAAGACGGTGTTAATGCCCTTTGGTAGAGACGTGGAGGTCGCAGTAGCTTAACAAGACTGTTTAAATGCCCCTTGGAAGAGATGTGGTGGTTGCAGTAGCTTAACAAGACGGTTTTAATGCCCCTTGGAAGAGACATGGAGGGCGCAGTAGCTTAACCAGACGGTTTAAATGCCCCTTGGAAGAATGGTAGAGGTCGCAGTAGCTTAACAAGATGGTTTAAATGCCCCTTGGAAGAATGGTGAAGGTCGCAGTAGCTTAACAAAATGGTTTAAATGCCCCTTGGAAGAGACGTGGAGGTTGCAGTAGCTTAACTAGACAGTTTTAATGCCCCTTGGAAGAGAAGTGGAGGTCTCAGTAGCTTAACAAGATGGTTTAAATGCCCCTTGGAAGAGACGTGGAGGTCGCAGTAGCTTAACAACACGGTTTTACTGCCCCTTGGAAGAGACATGGAGGTCGCAGTAGCTTAACAAGACGGATTAAATGCCCCTTGGAAGAATGGTGGAGGGCGCAGTAGCTTAACAAGACGGTTTTAATGCCCCTTGGAAGAGACGTGGAACTTGCAGTAGCTTAACAAGATGGTGTTAATGCCCTTTGGTAGAGACGTGGAGGTCGCAGTTGCTTAACAAGACAGTTAAATGCCCCTTGGAGGAGACGTGGAGGTCGCAGTAGCTTAACAAGACTGTTTTAATGCCCCTTGGAAGAATGGTGGAGCTCGCAGTAGCTTAACAAGATGGTTTAAATGCCCCTAGGTAGAGAAGTGGAGGTTGCAGTAGCTTAACAAGACGGTGTTAATGCCCTTTGGTAGAGACGTGGAGGTCGCAGTAGCTTAACAAGATGGTTTAAATGCCCCTTGGAAGAATGGTGAAGGTCGCAGTAGCTTAACAAAATGGTTTAAATGCCCCTTGGAAGAGACGTGGAGGTTGCAGTAGCTTAACTAGACAGTTTTAATGCCCCTTGGAAGAGAAGTGGAGGTCTCAGTAGCTTAACAAGATGGTTTAAATGCCCCTTGGAAGAGACGTTGAGGTCGCAGTAGCTTAACAACACGGTTTTAATGCCCCTTGGAAGAGACGTGGAGGTCGCAGTAGCTTAACAAGACGGTTTAAATGCCCCTTTGAAGAATGGTGGAGGTCGCAGTAGCTTAACAAGACGGTTAAAATGCCCCTTGGAAGAGACGTGGAGGTTGCAGTAGCTTAACAAGACGGTTTTAATGCCCCTTGGAAGAGACGTGGAGGTCGCAATAGCTTAACAAGACGGTTTAAATGCCACTTGGAGGAGACGTGGAGGTCGCAGTAGCTTAACAAGACAGTTTAATGCCCCTTGGAAGAGACATGGAGGTCGCAGTAGCTTAACAAGACGGTTTAAATGCCCCTTGGAAGAGACATGGTGGTTGCAGTAGCTTAAAATGATGGTTTTAATGCCCCGTGGAAGAGACGTGGAGGTTGCAGTAGCTTAACCAGACGGTTAAAATGCCCCTTGGAAGAATAGTGGAGGTCGCAGTAGCTTAACAAGATGGTTTAAATGCCCCTTGGAAGAATGGTGAAGGTCGCAGTAGATTAACAAGATGGTTTAAATGCCCCTTGGAAGAGACGTGGAGGTTGCAGTAGCTTAACAAGACGGTATTAATGCCCCTTGGAAGAGACGTGGAGGTCTCAGTAGCTTAACAAGACAGTTTAAATGCCCCATAGAAGAGACGTGGAGGTCGCAGTAGCTTAACAAGAGGGTTTTAATGCCCCTTCGAAGAGACGTGGTGGTCGCAGTAGCTTAACAAGATGGTTTAAATGCCCCTTGGAAGAATGGCGGAGGTCGCAGTAGCTTAACAAGATGGTTTAAATGCCCCTTGGAAGAATAGTGGAGGTCGAAGTAGCTTAACAAGATGGTTTAAATGCCCCTTGGAAGAGATGTGGAGGTCGCAGTAGCTTAACAAGATGGTTTTAATGCCCCTTGGAAGAGACGTGGTGGTCGCAGTAGCTTAACAATACGGTTTAAATGCCCATTGGAAGAATGGTGGAGGTCGCAGTAGCTTAACAAGATGGTTTAAATGCCCCTTGGAAGAGACGTGGAGGTTGCAGTAGCTTAACAAGACGGTGTTAATGCCCTTTGGTAGAGACGTGGAGGTTGTAGTAGCTTAACAAGACATTTAAATGCCCCTTGGAGGAGACATGGAGGTCGCAGTAGCTTAACAAGACGGTTTAAATGCCCCTTGGAAGAATGGTGGAGGTCGCAGTAGCTAAACAAGATGGTGTTAATGCCCTTTGGTAGAGACGTGGAGGTCGCAGTTGCTTAACAAGACAGTTAAATGCCCCTTGGAGGAGACGTGGAGGTCGCAGTAGCTTAACAAGACTGTTTTAATGCCCCTTGGAAGAATGGTGGAGCTCGCAGTAGCTTAACAAGATGGTTTAAATGCCCCTAGGTAGAGAAGTGGAGGTTGCAGTAGCTTAACAAGACGGTGTTAATGCCCTTTGGTAGAGACGTGGAGGTCGCAGTAGCTTAACAAGATGGTTTAAATGCCCCTTGGAAGAATGGTGAAGGTCGCAGTAGCTTAACAAAATGGTTTAAATGCCCCTTGGAAGAGACGTGGAGGTTGCAGTAGCTTAACTAGACAGTTTTAATGCCCCTTGGAAGAGAAGTGGAGGTCTCAGTAGCTTAACAAGATGGTTTAAATGCCCCTTGGAAGAGACGTGGAGGTCGCAGTAGCTTAACAACACGGTTTTAATGCCCCTTGGAAGAGACGTGGAGGTCGCAGTAGCGTAACAAGACGGTTTAAATGCCCCTTTGAAGAATGGTGGAGGTCGCAGTAGCTTAACAAGACGGTTAAAATGCCCCTTGGAAGAGACGTGGAGGTTGCAGTAGCTTAACAAGACGGTTTTAATGCCCCTTGGAAGAGACGTGGAGGTCGCAATAGCTTAACAAGACGGTTTAAATGCCACTTGGAGGAGACGTGGAGGTCGCAGTAGCTTAACAAGACAGTTTAATGCCCCTTGGAAGAGACATGGAGGTCGCAGTAGCTTAACAAGACGGTTTAAATGCCCCTTGGAAGAGACATGGTGGTTGCAGTAGCTTAAAATGATGGTTTTAATGCCCCGTGGAAGAGACGTGGAGGTTGCAGTAGCTTAACCAGACGGTTAAAATGCCCCTTGGAAGAATAGTGGAGGTCGCAGTAGCTTAACAAGATGGTTTAAATGCCCCTTGGAAGAATGGTGAAGGTCGCAGTAGATTAACAAGATGGTTTAAATGCCCCTTGGAAGAGACGTGGAGGTTGCAGTAGCTTAACAAGACGGTATTAATGCCCCTTGGAAGAGACGTGGAGGTCTCAGTAGCTTAACAAGACAGTTTAAATGCCCCATAGAAGAGACGTGGAGGTCGCAGTAGCTTAACAAGAGGCTTTTAATGCCCCTTCGAAGAGACGTGGTGGTCGCAGTAGCTTAACAAGATGGTTTAAATGCCCCTTGGAAGAATGGCGGAGGTCGCAGTAGCTTAACAAGATGGTTTAAATGCCCCTTGGAAGAATAGTGGAGGTCGAAGTAGCTTAACAAGATGGTTTAAATGCCCCTTGGAAGAGATGTGGAGGTCGCAGTAGCTTAACAAGATGGTTTTAATGCCCCTTGGAAGAGACGTGGTGGTCGCAGTAGCTTAACAATACGGTTTAAATGCCCATTGGAAGAATGGTGGAGGTCGCAGTAGCTTAACAAGATGGTTTAAATGCCCCTTGGAAGAGACGTGGAGGTTGCAGTAGCTTAACAAGACGGTGTTAATGCCCTTTGGTAGAGACGTGGAGGTTGTAGTAGCTTAACAAGACATTTAAATGCCCCTTGGAGGAGACATGGAGGTCGCAGTAGCTTAACAAGACGGTTTAAATGCCCCTTGGAAGAATGGTGGAGGTCGCAGTAGCTAAACAAGATGGTTTTAATGCCCTTTGGTAGAGACGTGGAGGTCGCAGTAGCTTAACAAGATGGTTTAAATGCCCCTTGAAAGAGACGTGGAGGTTGCAGTAGCTTAACAAGACGGTGTTAATGCCGTTTGGTAGAGACGTGGAGGTCGCAGTAGCTTAACTAGACGGTTTAAATGCCCCTTGGAGGAGACGTGGAGGTCGCAGTTGCTTAACAAGATGGTTTAAATGCCCCTTGGAAGAGACGTGGAGGTTGCAGTAGCTTAAGAAGATGGTTTTAATGCCCCTTGGAAGAGACTTGGAGGTCGCAGTAGCTTAACAAGACGGTTTTAATGCCCCTTGGAAGAGACATGGTGGTTGCAGTAGCTTAACAAGACGGTTTTAATGCACCTTGGAAGAGACGTGGTGGTTGCAGTAGCTTAACAAGACGGTTTTAATGCCCCTTGGAAGAGACGTGGAGGTTGCAGTAGCTTAAGAAGATGGTTTTAATGCCCCTTGGAAGAGACTTGGAGGTCGCAGTAGCTTAACAAGACGGTTTTAATGCCCCTTGGAAGAGATATGGTGGTTGCAGTAGCTTAACAAGACGGTTTTAATGCACCTTGGAAGAGACGTGGTGGTTGCAGTAGCTTAACAAGACGGTTTTAATGCCCCTTGGAAGAGACGTGGAGGTCGCAGTAGCTTAACAACATGGTTTAAATGCCCCTTCGAAGAGACGTGGAGGTTGCAGTAGCTTAACAAGACGGTTTTAATGCCCCTTGGAAGAGACGTGAAGGTCTCATTAGCTTAACAAGATGGTTTTAATGCCCCTAGGAAGAGACGTGGAGGTCGCAGTAGCTTAAGAAGACGGTTTAAATGCCCCTTGGAAGAATGGTGGAGGTTGCAGTAGCTTAACAAGATGGTTTAAATGCCCCTTGGAAGAGATGTGGAGGTTTCAGTAGCTTAACAAGATGGTTTTAATGCCCCTTGGAAGAATGGTGGAGGTTGCAGTAGCTTAACAAGACGGTTTTAATGCCCCTTGGAAGAGAAGTGGAGTTTGCAGTAGCTTAACAAGACGGTTTTAATGCCCCTTGAAAGAGACGTGGAGGTCGCAGTAGCTTAACAAGATAGTCTAAATGCCCCTTGGAAGAATGGTGGAGGTCGCAGTAGCTTAACAAGATGGTTTAAATGCCCCTTATAAGAATGTGGAGGTCGCAGTAGCTTAACAAAATGGTTTAAATGCCCCTTGGAAGATTGGTGGAGGTCGCAGTAGCTTAACAAGACGATTTTAATTCCCCTTACAAGAGCCCTGCAGTACAGTATATTAAAAACACTATTCCTATTATTGGGGAGTGGGTCTCCCGTAGTCTTTGCCTATGCCTTTAAAGCAAAAGCTGACAAAAATTAGGATGGAGGAACTTGCAATGCTGGCAACACGGACCACGGTTACCCTGGTGGTATAGTGGTGGTGGAAGCTGAGGATAAGGAGAAGAGCAAAATACAGCCAAAATGAGGAAGCGTATACCCATGTGTGGGTGTGAAGCGGTGCATGGGAATACACCTCCCAAAATAACACAGTGGATTTGATTTTATGTTCCTCTGCTGTCATTTGGTGGTGATGAGAAGTCTGCCCCAGTCCAGCCCTTGTTCATTTTGATAAGTGTCAGCTTGTCAGCACTGTCAGTTGACAGGCGAGTGCGCTTATAAGTTATAATTCCCCCAGCGGCACTAAAAACACGCTCCGATAACACGCTAGCGGTAGGCAGGCCAGGACCTCCATGGCATACAGAGCGAGTTCATTCCAAGTGTCCAGCTTGGATACCCAATAATTAAAATTCACAGAGGAATCATGGAGGACGCTGGCACGGTCGGCAAGGTACTCCCTCACCATGTTTTGAAACTTTCCACTCCTTGTGAGAGTACCCCGCGCCTCAGGGCCTGTAAGCTGGGTGGGTCTCAGAAAACTGTCCCAGATGTTGACAGTGTTCCCCTGCCTCTGCTGGATTGGAGTTGCGTCTTCCTCGCCTGTACGCCTTAGTTGGTCAACGAACTGTGACCTCTGCCACTAGCGTGTTCAGATGGGAATTTTTTTAACAGTTCTGCAGCAAGGGCCTTCTGGTACTGCCACATTTTTGTAGACCTCTCCACATCAGGAATAAGAGAGTGAAAGTTGTCCTTGTAGCTTGGGTCTAAAAGTGTCACCAACCAGTAATGACAGTCACCCAACATTTTGACAACGCGAGAGTCACGGTTAAGGCAGCGTAACATAAAGTCAGCCATGCGTGCCAGACTGGTAATGGGCAAGACTTCCGTGTCCTTACCAAGATGACGACTGACCATGCTCTCCTCCTCCTCCCCCCTGTCCTCACACCACCCACGCTGAACCGACTGTATCACAGTTGTACAGGTACTATCGTCTACAGTGCATGATACCAGCTCCTGTTCTTCCTCCTCCTCCTCTCCCTCATTGTCCCCCAATGCATGTTGGGATGAGATGAGGCTGGGCTGTGTGTAATCGCCCGCTGCGGCTTCTTGATCCATCTCATCATACTCTGGCTGCAATGTCTCCTCTTTTATTCTCTGCAGAGAGCGTTGCAAAAGACAGACAAGTGGAATGCTGATGCTAATGATGGCGTCACCGCCACTCACCATCTTGGTGGACTCCTCAAAGTTAGTCAGGATGGTAATTATGTCAGACATCCAGGTCCACTCCTGAGGTCTTATGTGTGGAGTCTGACCTGAATATCGACGCCCTTGTTGCAGCTGGTACTCCACAACTGCTCTCTTCTGCTCACAAAACCTTTGCAACATGTGGAGGGTAGAGTTCAAACGTGTGGGGACATCACACACCATTCGGTGTGCCGGAAGCTGCAAACGCTGCTGCAACACAGCAAGGGCGGCAGAAGCTGTAGCCGACTTGCGAAAATGAGCTGACAGGCGGCGTACTTTGACAAGCAGATCTGGCAACTCAGGGTACGATTTAAGAAACCGCTGAACCACGAGGTTAAGCACATGAGCCAGGCATGGTACGTGTGTGATCTTGCCTCGCCTCAGAGCCGCCACCAGGTTACGGCCATTGTCACACACGACCATGCCTGGATTTAGGTTCAGCGGTCTCAGCCACAGATCTGTCTGCTCTTTCACAGCTGTCCACAACTCACAAGGAGTGTGAGGTTTATCACCTAAGCTTATGAGTTTCAGCACAGCCTGTTGCCGCTTGGCTGAGGCAGTACTGCAGTGCTTCCAGCTTGTAACTGATGTGGTGATATCTGAGATGGAGGCTGAACATGAGGAGGAGGAGGAGGAGGAGGATGATGAGCAGGAGCTGTACACTGTGGGGGAAACTCTGACTGACATAGGGCCTGCAATCCTCGGTGTAGGGAGGATGTGTTCCATCCCAAGATCCGACTGGGTCCCGGCTTCCACTATGTTTACCCAGTGTGCCGTCAGGGAGATGTACCGTCCCTGGCCACAAGCACTTGTCCACGTGTCCGTTGTCAGGTGGACACTCCCAGTAACTGCGTTGTTGAGGGCACGGCAGATGTTTTGGGACACGTGCTTGTGTAGTGCGGGGATGGCACACCGGGCAGAATAGTGTCGGCTGGGGACCGAGTACCAAGGGACGGCCACCGCCATAAGGTTGCGCAAGGATTCCGTCTCCACCAGCCTAAAAGGCAGCATTTCCAATGCAAGCAGTTGTGAAATGTGCAAATTTAGGACTGTGGCCTGTGGGGCGTTGGCTGCGAATTTGCGCTTTCGTTCAAAGCTCTGGGATATGGACAATTGAACGCTGCGGTGGGACGTGGACGTGGACGTTGATGCTGTTTCTTGAGAAACTGCCAAAACAAGTGAAGACTGAGAAGAGGGGGTAGTATGGACAGGGGATTGCCTTGCAAGCCCAACAGGGGGCTCTATTGCAAGCACAACAGCGGAAGAAGCAGTGGTGACACCCGCTGACACTGGTCATGGACCCTGGGGTTCACCCCACAAAGTCGGGTGCTTTGCTGCCATGTGCCTGATCATGCTGGTGGTGGTCAGGCTGGTAGTTTTGTCACCCCTGCTGATGCTGGCATGGCAGGTGGTACAAATGGCCTTTTTGGGGTTATCAGCAGAGTCTTTAAAAAATTCCAGACTCTGGAAGACCTACCGGTTGTACTGGCAACATCCCTCGTGTTGGTGTTATGGGGAACGGTTGCCCGCCTTCTGTCTGCAGCCACCACACTGCTTCTTCCTGCCTGTTGGGGTACTCTGCCTCCCTCCCCCTGTGTGCTGCTGGCTTCGCTCTGCGTGTCCTCCTGCCACGTTGGGTCAGTTACTAGATCATCCACCACCTCCTCCTCTTCCACTTGCGCACCTTGACCCTCCTCCTCACTTTGTGGCAATTGTGTCTCGTCATCGTCCACCTCTTGTGACAAATTGCCAGCGTCGACTTCCTCTGGCCGTGGCTGTTCAAATATTTGGGCATCGCTACATGGGATCTCCTCTTCCACCACTTCAAGCGGAGCAGGCGAGGAGCACAAATATGTAAATGGACCAGTGAACAGCTCTTCAGAGTGTCCAAGTGTGGGATCAGTTGCTGTCTGACGACACTCGGCATGGTGGGAGAAAGGAGCATCAGGATGAAGAGGAGTATGGGGTCGAGACTCACGGCTACTAAAACTTGACCGTGTGGAAGACAGACCAGGGTGGTGGTGCCCAGGTAACTGGAAGTATTATCTGCTATCCAATTAATAACCTGTTCACACTGATCAGTTTGCAATAGTGGTCTTGTTGTTGTGTGCTTCCCTAGTAATTCGGTCAAGAACTGGGAACGAGAAGATGTGGCTGTTGGTTGTGGCACATTTTCACCTTGGCCACGGCCCCGTACTCTACACGCACCATCACCAGAAGGTCCAGTTCCACATCCCTTGCCACGCGCCTTGCCCATTGTAAATGAAGTAAAATAGCTTACACTCGCACTATCAATGGAAAAAGGGTAAGAAAAAGGAGATTAGAACCGTGGAAGAGGAAAACCACAGTTATATTTTTCTGGCCTACACCAGAATTTTTCAAACAGATATATTTGTGTCTGAGCAGTCATGGAGACACTATTACAGTTTTTTTTTACTGCAAAAAATGCCTAAAAAAAGGATAATACAGAGATTTGACCTGTGGAACTGCAAAACCACAGTTATACTTTTCTGGCCTACACCAGAATCTTTCAAACAGATATATTTGTGCCTGAACAATGAGGGAGACACTATTACTGTTTTTTTATGGCAAAAAATGGAAAAAAAAGGATAATACAGAGATTTGACCCGTGGAACTGCAAAACCACAGTTATATTTTTCTGGCCTACACCGGACTCTTTTAAACAATTATATTTGTGTCTGACCAGTCAGGGAGACATTATTACAGTTTTTTTAATGTCACAAAATGCCAAAAAAGGATAATACAGAGATTTGACCTGTGGAACTGCAAAACCACAGTTATACTTTTCTGGCCTACACCAGAATCTTTCAAACAGATATATTTGTGTCTGAGCAATCAGGGAGACACTATTACTGTTTATTTAAGGCAAAAAATGCCAAAAAAAGGATAATACAGAGACTTGACCCGTGGAATTGCAAAACCACAGTTATATTTTTCTGGCCTACACCAGACTCTTTTAAACAGATATATTAGTGCCTGAACAGTCACAGACGCACTCGATTTTTTTGGGGGGCGGGGGAAATACCGAAAGGTTAATAAGACGCGTATTTGGACAGTCTGACTGAGGAAAAAAAAAATACAGGATTTAGATGAGAAAAAAAAGGATTTTTCCTGGCCCCTGAGACCGGGGAATACGTCTAGCAATTTGACCAGCAGGAGCACACAGGACTGTAATACAGCGTTTGCTGTTATAACCACTGTGTCTCCTATACAGCCTGCCTGCCTGATATCTGGGATGGATATTAGTCCTGAGAAGGACTGTTTGTTTGATTTGGCAGGCATTAGAGACCCTACACTACCTATTTCGCAGTATAACTCTCTCCCTAGGTCAGCGACACTCTCCCTACACTGTCTGATCCGGAGCGATTGTGTCCAAGATAGCGGCGCCCGGTTTTTAATACTCGAGGTGACGCTGTGAGGCCAGCCAATCACTGTAATGCCTACAAACAACATGGCTGCGGCATTACAGTGACTGGCTGGCAATCCCTGCATGTTCATTGGCTCTGTAAAGAGCGCCAAACGTGCAGGGCGGACACCCGAGCTCCCGTCCGAGTAACCCGGAAATGCTCGGTGCTCGCCAAACATCCCGAGTAGTGAGATGCTCGGGGGAGTACCGAGCAGTGTCGAGCATGCTCGCTCACACTAGTTATTATGTATTTGCACAACATTTATTGTATTTTATTATGTGGTTTTTAACATTATTTTCTTTGTTTCAGCTCATACCTTGTGTTAATAGTGCCTGGTTAATTAATGAGTTGTCCATCTGTTTTCGCCCAGGATCTCAACCAGTGATCACATATCTGACGCATTATATACAGTGGGTATGAAAAGTATTCAGACCCCTTTAAATTTTTCACTCTTTGTTTCATTGCAGCCATTTGGTAAATTCTAAAAAGTTATTTTTTTTTCTCATTAAAGTACACTCTGCACTCTTAACTGAAAAAAATAGAAATGTAGAAATTGTTGCACATTTATTAAAAAGGAAAAACTGAAATATCACATGGTCATAAGTATTCAGACCCTTTGCTCAGACACTCATATTTAAGTCACATGCTGTCCATTTCCCTGTGATCCTCCTTGAGATGGTTCTACTCCTTCATTGGAGTCCAGCTGTGTTTAATTAAACTGATAGGTCTTGATTTGGAAAGGCACACACCTGTCTATAAAAGACCTCAAAGCTCACAATGCATGTCAGACCAAATGAAAATCATCTCAAAGGAACTGCCCAAGGAGCTCAGAGAGAGAATTGAGGCAAGGCACAGATCTGGCCAAGGTTATCAACGATTTTCTGCATTACTCAAGGTTCCTAAGAACACAGTGGCCTCCATAACCCTTAAATGGAAGAAGTTTGGAACCACCAGAAGTCTTCCTAGATCTGGCCATCTAGACAAACTGAGCAATCGTGGGAGAAGAGCCTTGGTGAGAGAGGTAAAGAACAACCTCAAGATCACTGTGGCTGAGCTTCAAAGATGCAGTACGGAGATGGGAGAAAGTTCCACAAAGTCAACTATCACTGCAGCCCTCTACCAGTCGGGCCTTTTTGGCAGAGTGGCCCGACGAAAGCCTCTCCTCAGTGCAAGACATGAAAGTTTGCATAGAGTTTGCTCAAAAACACATGAAGGACTCCCAAACTATGAGAAATAAGATTCTCTGGTCTGATAAGATGAAGATAGAACTGTTTGGTGATAATTCTAAGCAGTATGTGTGGAGAAAACCAGGCACTGCTCATCACCTGCCAAATACAATCCCAACAATGAAACATGGTGTTGGCAGCATTATGCTATGATGCTATGGGGGTGTATTTCAGCTGCAGGGACAGGACGACTGGTTGCAATTGAAGGAAACATGAATGCGGCCAAGTACAGAGATATCCTGGATGAAAGCCTCTTCCAGAGTGCTCTGGACCTCAGACTTGGCTGAAGGTTCACCTTCCAACAAGACAATGACCCTAAGCACAGAGCTAAAATAATAAAGGAGTGGCTTCAGAACAACTCTGTGACCATTCTTCACTGGCCAAGCCAGAGCCCTGACCTAAACCCAATTGAGCATCTCTGGAGAGACCTGAAAATGGCTGTCCACCAACGTTCACCATCCAACCTGACAGAACTGGAGAGGATCTGCAAGGAAGAATGGCAGAGGATCCCCAAATCCAGGTGTTAAAAACGTGTTGCATCATTCCCAAGAAGACTCATGGCTCTACTAGCTTAAAAGGGTGTTTCTACTCAATACTGAGCAAAGGGTCTGAATACTTATGGGCATGTGATATTTCAGTTTTTCTTTTTAAATAAATTTACAAAAATGTCTACATTTCTGTTTTTTTCAGTCAAGATTGGGTGCAGAGTGTACATTAGTGAGAAAAAAATGAACATTTTAGAATTTACCAAATGGCTGCAATGAAACAAAGAGTGAAAAATTGAAAGGGATCTGAATACTTTCCATACCCACTGTACATTCATGTGTATCTGAGCACATCACATTGAGTGCAAGAGCATGTAATGTGCTCGAAACACGTCTAGTGTGCTGCATTTTCCTTTCCCCTCACACCTCCCCCAGTGGTTTGTACCCATGTCTCGAATTTTAAAGGATTAAATAAAGATAGAAGATTTTATATTTTGGAAGCTGGATTCTCCTTTTTCTCCGTTGTGGACTGTGTCTGGCAGAGACACTATCCGTGCTTCATACTACGAATCTGGGACAGCACGGAAGGGTGAGCTGATTACTCTCTGGTCTACGTGTTTTACATTTTCTTAGCCATGTGGAAAGGTTGGGAAATCCATTAAGGAGCTTTTTCCACTGCAAGTGGCACATTGAGTCCCCGGTTTTCCTCACCAATCCATTTAATAACCAATATTAAAGACTCAGTGAGGCTGATTTGTCATCTCAGTTGCTGCTGCCATTGCCTACGCAGCGGTCAATATAACTTTGTGATTGGCTGCTAGGCTCTGCAAAGGCAAGTGACTGAGATAAGAAAGCTCAGTATAATAAAGTATTGAATGTGCAAGCATTTTGACAACCAAAATATCATTATAGTGAGACTTGCAAGAAAAAGAAATGGAAAAGAGCGCAGTGTGAAGGACCAAATGAAACACTTAAAAATGAGGACGACCAAGGGGCCACTCACCTACTGGAGTTGTGCAACCCTGCACAACCCCGGTGGCCACCTGGAAATTGAGGGCTGGTAGCTCTCGCCGCACAATGCGGACCGGTGCTCCCACCGCGTGCTGTGGACCACTGTCTGTAACCGCTAATTTCGAGTTGCTGGTCGCGGACCATGTGACTTACCGCGGGCCGCGTGACTGGAGGCTGAGTGCGCGTCACCGCAGGTCCTTTAGAATTAGGGAGGGAGACTCCGGTGCTGCAGGTCCTCATAAGATTGGGTGGGGAGTTATGGGGATGATTTAATAAGTGGTCAGCCACTGCTCCTGCCGCTAACCCTCTGAGAGGGAATAGAATTAGCAAAGTATAAAAAACAAAAGTGGTCTATGGAGCACTGGATTGATCACTGAAAGACATGATTGGGGCTAAAAACCATTTAATAAGCCCTCTCCACAATTCGTTTCGATAGCCAAACTATCTTCATCAGGTAGTACCACAACTACAAGTTCGCTTTGTTCTTTACCTGCTTCATAATCAGCCAGTTTTTTTTAAATGTTGCCTATCTGCATTTTAGCACCCATATCTTTTTTTTTCACTGATGTGGCTGTATGAGACTATGTTTTGTGCAGTTGCGTAAGAGAAATTGAATTAATTTTTGCTGCATAATTTATGATAAGCAAAACTAAGCATTACCAGAGATTCTTCTCAGGGGGCTTGAAGTTTTTTCCATACTTGATGTTAACCAATCATAAGTAGCAGGCATCATGCAAGGAAAAAAGAACACACCATCAGATGATCAGAAGAGCTTGCTTTCTCCTGTGAGATGTAATGATAGACAGTCCTGCTCTCAGCATTGATCTCTGCATATACTGTGTAGTATAGATCAGAGGTGAATGTGGATACAAATTCCTTCAGATTTTCTCTCATGGCAGTGCCAATGTGGAATGAAGAACAGAGCTGTGAGAGGAGAACTGCATTTGCACCTTTGTTTTTGCAATCACACTCAGCTCTGCTGTCTATCTTCTCCCCCCACACTGCCTGCTGTAACAACAGATCAGGAAGTGTTTATATTCACACTCAGCTCTGATCTATACTATACAGCCAAGATCAGAGCTGAGAACAAAGATGTCTATCATTACATCTCACAGAGCAAATCAAGTTCTTCTGCCTTCCTGGGGAAGTATTCTTTTGTACTCAGTATGACACATCCTGCTTATGATTGGTCAATGTCATGCAGCAGAAAATATACACGCTCCCAGAGAAGAATTTCTAGTAATGCCCAAATGGCTAATCATAAATTACAACCTAGCCTTAACATGCTAATATCTTTACAATGGAGATGAGAAATTAAAAAATAAAAATACATTTTATTCAGCTTTGCAGGTACTATTCCATAATCTGGCCAGTTAAACATGCTTAAAGTGGTGAAGGGTCCTCTTTAAGAGCACTTTCCTATACTAAAGGTCACAAAACAAATAAGTATGTTGTTTTTTCTTTGTAATGGCTTCCAAGGGTGGGCAGATGTCTATACATCCAACTTTACTGCTGTGGCTATTGCAGCCATCCAAAATGTGGGTACTGTTGGGTGTATGCTTCCTGAGCGGATGTGCCCAACAGTAGCGACACCATTATAGTACATGTATCAGTGATGAATCATGTAATAAATGCTTGCGTCATTATTACTTGAGAAAGGACAGATTTTTATATCCAATAAAGGTAATTCATGAATGTTCCTGTTTAATGAATTCAAGTAGAGAGTTTGAAATCCACAAGGAATTGATAGAGATATTAGAGAAAACTTTTCAATATATTATGATCAAACTTTTTTTGCTAAACCAGAATACCTCTTTATTATGAGTGCACTGAAGTGTATTCTCTGAACAATAATGACACTAAACCTTTCTCTCTGTATAGTACCTGTAAAGAAGGAATATGGGATTGTGTAAAAAAGTTGTGTCCAGCAACCTGTGCTGTTGAAGGTGGATCCCATGTCACAACTTTTGATCAGAGACTTTACACCTTTCATGGGAAATGTTCTTATATCCTCTCTCAGGTAAAAGCTGTAACTATTATTGGAGTGGACAATAACAGTGTATCTAATATGTAATCAAATATGTAGATGATAACAACATTCATATATCACTTATATTTAAACAATTGACTTTATAGCCCCCGGTCTGATGGGCGTCACAGTCTTGATCCGGTGCCTCATCTCTTCTTTCGATCGCAGTCCCCCTTCTTGCTTTCTATGTCATCCACACAGTGTCCTCCATCACGCTCCTGCACAGGTGCACTTCCCTCTGTCCCGTTGAGGACGGAGCAAAGTATTGTAATGCTCATAGCAAGGAAAGAGCATAGAGTGGCAGCACATGCACACTACAATACTTTGTTCTGTCCTCGGCAAGGCAGAGAGAAGTGCGTGTCGCAGGAGCATGATGGAGGACACTGTGTGGATGACATTGAATGCGTCATCCACATGAAGCAAAAAGGGGGATGGCGATCACAAGAAGAGAGGAGGCACTGAATCAAGACCAGCGACGCCCAATGGACCACTTTGCACCATAGGTGAGTATAATAAAAGCAATTTTTGTGTTATGCAGAGCACATTGGGGTCTTATATACAGTATTCTAGAATGCAGGTGCTGGCCCTATTTTATATGGGAAAAACTTGGTGACAGGTTCCCTTTAAAGAAGATATGACACTTGTCATAATCCCCCCCCACCCAGTGAAAATTTTGCCACTCTCATGAATCTGGCATTGCTTTACTTTTCTTCCTGAATCACTCAATTCATGAGATATGTCCCTTTCTCTGAGGCATAGTAGTCATTAAGCATTCAAATAAAAGAAAGTGTGGTTGTATCATTTATTTATTCTTATGAATTATTATCTTACAGATATATCCTGTTGCCTGGGAGTAGTTTTTGGCTCATTGAGGTGTTTGTTTTCTTTTAGCTGTGTGCAGGCTTCTTATTCACCATCTATGGATCACTTAGACCTTGTTGGAATCATGATGAGCTTGAGACTTGTCTATCAAAAGTCCGTCTGATTATAAAGAACCCCAATATTGTAAGTATCCTCATATATTGACAGATATAACTTGGTTTATCTTGACTTAAAGTAATGACATGAAGTGATGACATATTGTTAAGATAATACCATAATTTTATTAATACTGGTCCTTTGCGAAAAACGAAACAGCAGTACTGCCATAGTATATAGCTTATAGCATAATATATAGCATAGTATATAGCATATATTATAGTATATAGCAAACAGCATAAGGCCTAGAATATAGCTAGGCCTTAAAGTGGATGTTACAAGATTTTGCAATGCAAATTGTATGTATTATTAAATATATCTTAGACCTGATGGGACTGGTGTATTTCCTTTGAAAATCCAGTCTAATGATAAAATTAGCATTTTTTTGAGTCCTGCTATAGAATGAAATAGTTTTATTAATTCTCCGCCCAACAAGCTTGACTGAGAGCTGTAGCAGATTCTACCAAGCAGTGTGAAATCTCACAAAGGATCCGTCAATCAAGCTAGGTGGGTCGAAAATGAGTTTACTTTTGGAAAGGATTATACAGCCATTCTAATTATCAAAGAAAATACAGCATCCTTATGAAGTGTAGAAAATCTATGTAATAAAATATGCTGTTTGTGTATTGTGAATTCCTGCAACAGATCCAGTTTTTTCTTGCACAGAGGCACTCAGGCCCTCTGGAACAGCAGCACATCTCTTTTGAAGTGAATTTAGCCAGCTGCAGTTTCTTCCACAGCTGGGTGGACAATAGTCCAGCTGTGGATAATTTGGAAGGGCACTCTGGTTAGAATGAGAGTCTAGAGGTCTGACAACCAATGGTTATAAAAAGGTGATATATTACATGCCATTAATTTTGAAAGGAAACCTGTCATGTTAAAAATGGTATCTGATCTCCAGGCAGGATGTTATTGAGCTATAAGTGCTTGTCAAATTAATCCACATTTTAGAAGGAAAAGTTTCAGTAAAACTTATATTTTATTCATTGAAATGGCTTGTGTTTGTTTACATATAAGTCCAGTGGATGGTCCTATTCAGTGACTGAAGTCTTCCCTATTTGACTGTTATTATTATTATATCGCCATTTATTCCATGGCGCTTTACATATGTATATACAGATACAGTACATAATAAAAAACAAGTATAATAATTAGTGATGAGCGAGCACTAAAATGCTCGGGTACTCGTTGCTCGGGTTGAACAAATTGGAATACTCGGGTGCTCGACTCAAGCATTGAGCCCAATGTAAGTCTGCAGAGGGCCTAAAAATTGCCCAAGTCTATGGGAACAGTGCTCAAATGATATGGGAACAGCATGGGGAAGACCCCTGGAAGATTTTCTGACTCCCAGGTCACTGCTGTCAACAACGCTGTCAGAGGTATTACGCCACTTTTACGGACTCACAATAAAACATACAGAAACGAATCCAAAATGGATTTTCCTGGGAAATATGTTAAGGAACATCCTTTCCAGGGTAATGACTTGAATATAAGTCAAAATAAATAACCAAAACCAAAAATACTCCTCCACACCTTGGGCTATGTTCAACGTTTTTTATGCGTTTTTGCACTTTTGCATTGGTTTCAACCAAGACGAATGCATTCACTGGGAAATGTCATTTTAACATTTTACAACCTTATCTGGCCAAGTGGTGTGTGACACATCATCAGACACATGCATACAGTGCTGAAAAGACATGGGAACAGCATGGGGAAGACTCCTGGAAGCATCTCTGACTCCCAGGTCACTGCCTAAAAGTGTGCCAATCATAAGTGATCCTTGGCGCATTCAAAGATGCCTCCCAACATGCACCTGTTGCTGCAGACTTGCAACAATCACCGTCCACATCATTGTCCCAGTGCAGCGTTCAGTTGTCCCTACCCCATTCCATGGAATGCAAGCGCAAGTATGCAGCCAGCCAACACAGGCTGCAATACTATACTGCCAAATTTTTGACAGCTGCTTGCACTTGAAATATGGTTTAGGCTCATGGAGGCGGAAGCTGTCCACAATCTTACGGCTGCGGTGACTGGGTATCTATACTCGGTCCTCAGCCGCCACTATTTGTATCAGTGTCGTCTCTGCCTTCCACAAGCACGGGTTCCACAACATTACCCGTGCCCTCCCCAGTGCACTTACTGGGAAGGACTGCCTAACCAGAAACACATGGACAGGTGAATGTGGCCAGGGACGGTACGGAGCCAGTCCACAGCTTTTTTTGCTGAGTTGTATTTCACCACATCCATATTCTTTAGCTTGGTGAAAGGACTTGGGAAACCATATCTACTCCATCTGTAATTTCTCCCAGGAAGTCCTCTAAAGCTGCTTTCACTTGAAATGTGGCCGCCTTTGAGGCTCGTGGAGGAGGAAGCTTTTCACAACCTCATGGCGGCGGCGGCCTGGTGTCCATACTCGGTCCCCAGCCGCCACTATTTTTCCCTTTATCGTCTCTGCCTTCCACAAGCATGGGTCCTACAACATTACCCTTGCCCTCCCCAGTGCACTTACTGGGAAGGACCGCCTAACCATAAACACGTGGACAGGTGAATGTGGCCAGGGACGGTACGGAGCCAGTCCACAGCTTTTTTTGCTGAGAGTTGTATTTCACCACAGCCATATTCTTTAGCTCGGTGAAAGGACTGGTATAGAGGGAAGCCATATCTACTCTGGGTGTCATTTCTCCCAGGAAGTCCTCTAATGCAGCTTGTTGCAGAAGCAATGGCAGCCCGTCCAACATCGCACTTGTCGGTGGTGCTTTGACACACACACATCTTTCTTTGCGCGTTTAATTTCATGACTACAGAGTTGGGCAATGGCCTGATCTGCAATGCGGTTTGAGAAATAACATACATAAGCATGTCCGATTCACATTAAAAAAGCAGCCATAGAGTGTCCAGGAACCTTCACCCACACTTTTCTTAGCCAGGGCTGCTTCTCGGCAGGGTTGGACGGGCCCACCAGAAAACCGGAGACTCCTCCAGTGGGCCCTGGCTTCTCCTTCAGGAGAGTTCATAGTGCCGAGGTGAGGCCATGTTGATGATAGAGGCCACCATCTATTTGTTTTCTGTTACTTGGAATGCAAGCTCAAGTATGCCGCCAGCCAATACAGGCCGCAATACTAAGCTGCCAGATTTCTGGGCAGATGCTTGCACTGGAAATGTGTCCTTTTAGGCTCATGGAGGCAGAAGCTTTTCACAACCTCATGCCGACGGCGGCCAGGTGTCCATACTTGGTCCCCAACCATCACTATTTCTCCGGTGTTGTCTCCTCCTTCCACAAGCACGGTTCCCACAACATTACCCGTGCCCTCCCCAGTGAACTTACTGGGAAGGACCACCTACCCACAAACACGTGGTCAAGTGAATGTGGCCAGGGATGGTACAGAGCTAGTCAACAGCTTTTTTTGCTGAGTTGTATTTCACCATAGCCATATTCTTTAGCTTGGTGAAAGGACTTGGGAACTTGGTGAAAGGACTTGGGAAACCATATCTACTCCAGCTGTCATTTCTCCCAGGAAGTCCTGTAAAGCTGCTTTCACTTGAAATGTGACTTTTTAGGCTCATGGAGGCGGAAGCTTTTCACAACCTCATGCCTCATGCCTCGTGTACATACTCTTTCCCCAGCCGTCACTATTTCTCCCGGTGTTGTCTCCACCTTCTACAAGCGCGGGTCCCTGAACATTACTGCTGGTAATTTTCTGTCGGAATCTGCTTGCCTCCTACCAGCCTGGAATATTTGCAGTAAACTATGGTACAATGCCATGGTATTAGCACTGGCCGCAGTACCAGTAGCGAAGCCATCCCCAATTTCCTTCTCAGGAATTTTATTTGGTAGACTGAGTGGCGGCCCAAATACATTAGTTTCTCACAAAGAGCTGAAGGTGCAAGTTTCTCCAGCCTGTTAGATATCAGAGGGTGAATGGCAGCACATTGGATCAGTGGTTAGCACTGAAGCCTTGCAGCACTGGGATTCTGGGTTCAAATCCCAGCAAGGACTACATCTGCAAGGATTTTGTATGTTCTCCCCATATTTGCGTGGGTTTCCACCTCAGTAAAAAAGCAGCCATAGAGTGTCCGGGAACCTTCCCACACACTTTTATTAGCCAGGAATGCTTCTCGGCAGGGTTGGACGGTCCCACCAGAGAATCCTCTGGTGTGCCTTGGCTTCTATATCAGGAGAGTTCATGATAGCGCTAACTTTGCAGCTGCTATGGGGCTCTTGAGTGGGAGAGAAAGGTGAGCCCTCAGAATCAAATCCTCTGGTGGGCCAAATGTTTTTCAATTTGAAACAGCTTCTCAGTGGGAGTTGTATTTTACCACAGCCATATTCTTTAGCTCGGTGAAACGACTGGCATAGAGGGAAACCGTATCTACTCCAGCTGTCATTTCTCCATCAGCAGGTTCTGCCCATTGTCAGACACGACCATGCCTGGCTGTATGTTCAGCGTTGAGAGCCACAGCATTCAACAACTCTTCAGCGCTGGGCTGTTTGTCACCTAAGAATTAAGCATGTTATTTTCAGCACAGCCTGATGCCGCTTGGCCAAAGCAGTGCTGCAGTGCTTTCAGCTTGTGACTGATGTAGTCATTTCAGACATGGAGGAGGAGGTGCATGAGCTGAACAATGTGATTAAATTGAGATTACATTGGCGACTCTGTTTTTTATACTAAAGAAAGATCTTACTGTTTTTTTTTTTATATTATTTTTTAAGACAAATGCATTCACCGGGAAATGTCATTTTAACATTTTATATCCTTATCTGGTAATGTGGTGTGTGACACATTATCAAAACCATCCTGTTTCATTTATGATGGAGGGACTCTGAAAGTCACAAAGCCTAGTTTTATAGGGCCATCAGGCGGTCCTTACTATTTTTAAAAGGCCAGCAGTCGGCCCTCGATATTGTTAGAGAGCCATCAGCTGGCTATGCTTTGTTGTTCCCATTATTAACAAGTGGGTCTCCTATACTGTTATTGCGTATGCAGTGACTGCAAGGGCTGCCAAAATTTGGGAAAAACTCCACTAAGAATTTAAAGACACATAGAACAGGGCCACAGTAACGACTATGACATGTTCCCATTAGAAAGGAGAGAGTATGCTATAAAGTTATAGGGTATGCAGTGAGTCTAACAGCTGACCAAATTTAGGAAAAAACCCACTAAGAATTTAAAGACACAAAGAGGAGGGCCACAGTAACTAGTACGACATGTTCCCATTAGAAAGGAGAGAGTCTGCTATACAGTTATAGTGTATGCAGTGAGTCCAACGGCTGACCAAATTTAGGAAAAACCCCACTAAGAATTTAAAGATGCATAAAGCAGGGTCACAGTAACGACTATGACATGTTCCCAATAGAAAGGAGAGAGTCTGCTATACAGTTATAGGGTATGCAGTGAGTCCAACAGCTGACCAAATTTAGGAAAAACCCCACTAAGAATTTAAAGACTCATAGAGCAGGGCCACAGTAACGAGTACGACATGTTCCCATTAGAAAGGAGAGAGTCTGCTATACAGTTATAGGGTATGCAGAGAGTCCAACGGCTGACCAAATTTTGTAAAAACCCCACTAAGAATTTAAAGACACATAAAGAAGGGCCACAGTAACGAGTAAGACATGTTACCATTAGAAAGCAGAGAGTCTGCAATACAGTTATCGGATATGCAGTGAGTCCAATGGCTGACCAAATTTAGGAAAAACCCCACTAAGAATTTAAAGACACATAGAGCAGGGCCACAGTAATGAGTACGACATGTTCCCATTAGAAAGGAAAGAGTCTACTATACAGTTGTACGGCATGCAGTGAGTACAACGGCCGACCAAATTTAGGAAAAACCCCACTAAGAATTTAAAGACACATAGAGCAGGGCCACAGTAATGACTATGACATGTTCCCATTAGAAAGGAGAGAGTCTGCTATAGAGTTATAGGGTATGCAGTGAGTCCAACAGCTGACCAAATTTAGGAAAAACCCCACTAAGAATTTAAAGACACATAAAGCAGGGCCACAGTAACGAGTACGACATGTTCCCATTAGAAAGGAGAGAGTCTGCAATAGAGTTATTGAATATGCAGTGAGTCCAACGGCTGACCAAATTTATAATAAAAACACCACTAAGAATTTAAAGACACATAGAAGAGGGCCACAGTAACGAGTGCGACATGTTCCCATTAGAAAGGAAAGAGTCTGCTATACAGTTAAAGGGTATGCAGTGAGTCCAACGGCTGACCAAAATTAGGAAAAACCCACTAAAAATGTAAAGACACATAGAGCAGGGCTACATTAACGAGTACAACAAATTCCCATTAGAAAGGAGAGGGTCTTCCATAGTGTTGGCCTATGCAGTGAATGCAAGGGCTGCCAAAAATTGGTAGTCACTCCAATGCCCCATGGAAGAGACGTACAGGGCCTCATGAAATAATGTTCCCATTATTAGGAAGTGGGTCTGCCATAGTGTTGGCCTATGCAGTGAATGCAAGGGTTACCATAAATTGGGAGGCACTCCAATGCCCCTTGGAAGAGACTTAGAGGGCCTCATAAAAAAATGTTCCCATTAGAAAGGAGCGGGTCTCCTATACTTATAATGCCCATACACTAAGTGTATGGGCTGACAAACATTTATCCTGGGGGGTATACATGAACATACTGTATAAAAATTTATTTTTACGGGCATCATAAACACCCTTTAAAAAAATGATGTGGGTGTTGCATCACGGACCACGGTCACCCTGGTGATATGGTGGTGGAGGATGAGGATGAGAAGAAGGAAGAGGACAAGAGCAAATAGCCAAAATCAGGAAGCGTATACCCATGTGTGGGTGTGAAAAGGTGCATAGGAATACACCTCCCAAAAAAAGACACTGGATTTGAGTTTATGTTACGCTGCTATCATTTGGTGGTGTTGAGAAGTCTGGCCCAATCCAGCCCTAGTTCATTTTTATAAGAGTCAGCTTGTCAGAATTTTCAGTTGACAGGTGGATGCGCTTTTCAGCTATAATTCCTCCAGGGGCACCAAAAACCCGCTCTGATAAAACTCTGGTGGCAGGGAAGGCCAGTACCTTCAAGGCATAGCGAGCCAGTTCATTCCACGTATCCACCTTGGATACCCAATAATTATAAGGCACAGAGTAATCACGGAGGATGTTGGTACGGTCGGCAAGGTACTCCTTCAGCATATTCCCAAACTTTGCACTCCTTGTGAGAGTACCCCGCACCTCAGGGCTTGTGTGATGGGAGGGGCTGAGAAAATTCTCCCAGAACTTTGACAGTGTTCGCCTGCCTCTGCTGGATTGGAGTTGTGTCTCTCTCACCTGTACTCTTTGGTTGTCCAACGAACTATGACCTCTGCAGCCAGCGTTTTCAGATGGGAATTTTTTTAATAGTTCCGCAACAAGGGCCTTCTGGTAATGCCCCATTTTTGTAGACCTGTCCACCTCAGGAATAAGAGATATAAAGTTCTCCTTGTAGCGTGGGTCTAAAAGTCTCACCAACCAGTAATGGCTGTCACCCAAAATTTGGAGAACTCGATTGTCATGGGAAAGGCAGCGTAACATAAACTCAGCCAAGCGTGCCAGACTGCTAACAGGCAAGACTTCCGTGTCCTCACCAAGAGGACGAGTGACCATGCTCTCCTCCTCCTTGTCTCTGTCCTCAGGCCATCCAAGTTGAACAGACGATATGACAGTTGTGCAGGTAGTACCATCTATAGCGCATGAAACTGGCTCCTGTTCTTCCTCCTCCTCCTCCTCTTCTTCCTCATTGTCACCTATTCCACGTTGGAATGAGATGAGACTGGGCTGTGTGTAGTCACCCTGTATGGTTCCTTGCTCCAGCTCATCGTGCTCTGCCTGCAATGCATCCTCTTTGATTGTGAGCAGAGAGCATTTCAGAAGACAGAGAAATGGGATGGTGATGCTAATTATGGTGTCATCGCCACTCACCATCTTGGTGGAGTACTCAAAGTTTTGGAGGATGGTACATATGTCTGACATCCATGTCCACTCCTGAGGTCTTATGTGTGGAGTCTGAACTGAATACCGATGGCCTTGTTGATGCTGGTACTCAGCAACTGCCCTCTTTTGCTCACAAATCCTTCCCAACATCTGCAGTGTAGAGTTCCAATGCGTGGGGACATCACACACCAGTCTGTGAGCCGGAAGCTGCAAACGCTGTTGAAGCATGGCAAGTGCGGCGGAAGCAGTAGCTGAGTTAATAAAATAAGCACACAGGCAGCGTACTTTGACAAGCAGATCTGGCAGCTTCGGGTAAGATTTGAGAAATCGCTGAACCACGAGGTTAAGCACATGGGCCAGGCATGGTTCAGGTGTGAGCTCGCCTCGCCTCAGAGCCACCACCAGGTTCCAGCCATTGTCACACACGATCATTCCTGGCTGTAGGTTCAGCGGTGTGAGCCACAGATCTGCCTGCTCTTTCAGAGCTGTCCACAACTCTTCAGCATTGTGCAGTTTGTTACCTAAGCATATTAGATTTAGCACAGTCTGTTGCCGCTTGGCCGAGGCAGTGCTGCAGTGCTTTCAGCTTGTGACTGATTTGGTCATTTCAGAGATGGAGGCTGAAGAGGAGGAGGAGGCTGAGGAGGATGAGGTGCAGGAGCTGTAGACTGTGGGGGCAACCCTGACTAACCTAGGGCCTGCGATCCTTGGCGTCGGAAGGACGTGTTCCATCCCAAGGTCCGACTGGGTCCCAGCTTCCACTATATTAACCCAGTGTGCGGTCAGCGAAATGTACTGTCCCTGCCCACAAGCACTTGTCCACGTGTCCTTGGTAAGGTGGACTTTCCCGGTAACTGCATTGTTGAGGGCACGGCTAATGTTTTGGGATATGTGCTTGTGTAATGTGGGAATGGTACACCAGGAGAAATAGTGGCGACTGGGAACCGAGTACCAAGGAACAGCCATCATCATCAGGTTTCGGAATGCTTCCATCTCCATGAGCCTAAAAGGCAACATTTCGAGTGCAAGCAGTCGCAAAATTTGAGAATTTAGTACTGTGGGGTGTTGGCTGTATATTTATGCTTGCGTTCCAAGGACTGGGGTATGGACAAGTGAACGCTGCACTGGGACAAGGACGTGGAAGTGCTTCCTGATGCTGCTACTTGAGAGTGTGCAATGACAGATGCAGGGCAGGAGGCATCTTCGCATGCACCATGGACAGTGCATGCACAACAGCGGAAGAAGCAGTGGTGCCAGCCGCAGACACTGTTCCTGGACCCTGGGGTTCGGCCCATAAAGTTGGGTGCTTTGCTGCCATGTGCCTGATCATGCTGGTGGTGGTCAGGCTGGTCGTTTTGCCACACCTGCTGATGCTGGCCTGGCAGGTGGTGCAAATGGCCTTTTTGGGGTTATCGGCAGAGTCTTTAAAAAACAACCAGACTCGGGAAGACCTAACAGTTGTACTGGAAACTTCCTTCGTGTTGGAACGGTTGCCTGCCTTCTTTCTGCGGCCAACACACTGCTTCTTCCTGCCTGTTGGGGATCTCTGCCTCCCTCCCCCTCTGTGCTGCTGTCCTCGCTGTACATGTCCTACTGCCAGGTTGGGTCATTTACTATATCATCCACCACCTCGACTTCCACTTCCGCACTCTTGTCCTCCTGACTTTCTGGTAATTGTGTCTCATGATCGTCCACCTCTTGTGACACTTTCCCACTGTCACCTTCATGTGACCGTGGCTGCTCAAATATTTGGGCATCGCCACATGCGATCTCCTCTTGCCCCGCTTTAAGTGGACCGGGCGAGAGGCCCGAATCTATAAATGGAAAAGTGAAAGCTCTTCGAAGTGTCCAAGTGTGGGATCAGTTGTCTCTGGGCACTCAGCATGGTGGGAGAAAGGAGGTTCAGGGTGAGGAATATGCGGTCCAGACTCACAGCTACTGAGACTTGACCACATGGAAGACAAGGTGGTGGTGGTGGCTAAGTGACTGGAAGCATTATAAGCTATCCAACCAATAACCTTTTCACACTGCTCTGTGTTCAATAGTGGTGTTCTGCGGTCCTCTATTAATTGGGACAGGAAGGTCGAGTGAAAAGATGTGGGTGTTTGTTGTGGCACAATTTCAGCTTGCCCACGACCTCGCCTCTGCATGCACCATCACCATTACGTCCAGTTCCTCGTCTCTTGCCACTTGCCTAGTCCATTTTATATGGAGGACAATATCTTCCATGCTCACTACTAGTGTTGAGCGATACCTTCCGATATCGAGAAATATCGGATCGGATCGGACCGATACCCAAAAAATATCGGATATCGCCGATTCCGATACCGGAAACCAATGCAAGTCAATGGGACACAAATATCGGAATGAAAATAAACCCTTTCTTTCCTTGTAGGTTAATTCTACATGAAGGAAAACAACTAAGAATAATGTAAAATGTATTACATTCAGCAGCGGCATACACCGGTACCCGACAATTTAGAACAGAAAGAATAGAGCATCACACATAGATTAGATAGATAGAAACATGTCAGTCACATATATAATAAGTACAGTGATAGTGCTGATTACTGTACTTGTCATTTAGTGTTAAAGGATTTATTAAAAAAAATAATAGTGTTTTCATGCACCGTCTCTTTAAAAAAGCTGGACGGCAATTCAGCATCGGTACCTGACAATTTAGAATAGAAAGAATAGAGCATCACACATAGATTAGATACATAGAAACATGTCAGTCACATATATAAGAAGTACAGTGATAGTGTTGATTACTGTAGTTGTCAATTAGTGTTAAAATAAAGGATTTATTAAAAAAAAAATTGGCGTGGGGTTCCCCATAATTTTAGTCTCTAGCGGAGGTTAAGCAGACGGCTGGGGCAGATGTTAGAAGCCTGGGAAGGGGGTAATACCCATGGAGCTTCCCAGGCTACTAATATCAGCCCCCAGCTGAATACCTAGCCTTTACTAGCTATTAAAATGGGGGACCCCCAAAAAAATGACGTGGGGTCCCCCCTATTTTAATAGCTAGCAAAGGCTAGGCAGACAGCTGGGGGCTGATATTAATAGCCCAGGAAGGGTGCCATCAATATTGGCCCCCACCCAGGCTAGAAACAGCAGCCGTCAGCCGCCCCAGAAATGGAGCATTCATAGGATGCACCAATTCTGGCACTTAGCCCCGCTCTTCCCACTGCCCTGTAGCGGTGGCAGTGGGGTAATAGGGCTGGGGTTGATGTCAGCTTATAATGCCAGCTGACATCAAGCCCAGGTTAGTAATGGAAAGGCATCTATAAGACACCCCCATTACTAACCCCATAGTCAAAGTTTAAAAAAAACACAAACACCCAGAATAAAGTCCTTTAATTGAAATAAACACACAATTCTTTATTGTTTTAAATTAAACCATACTTACCATCACGCCCATTCCAGCTGAAGCCAATGTCTTCTGCAATAAAAGTAAAATAATAAAGCAACCTCATCCTTACCTTTCCATGGTTCCCACGACGGCTCCAGCTCTGCTACATTCACATGACAGGCTGTATCGCAGCCAAAAGCTGCCATCCAGCTTGCCATGCCACAGACCCTGAGAAGGGCAGGCATGCTTGCGCTCCTCAGTGTCTGGCTGTGACGGCATAAAGATGAGCCGAGGTTATGTCCAATGAACTCAGCTCACCTCATGCACGTCACTGACAGCATGGGAAAATTCTCCTGCGCTTGCAGTGAGCGTGAGAGAATTCTCCTGCTGAAGTGCTGAGCACAGGAGAATTTTTCAACGCTGTCAGTGACGTGCATGAGGTGAGCTCATGTCCAATGAACTCAGCTCACCTCATGCACATCACTGATAGCGTGGGAGAATTCTCCTGCGCTCAGCGCTTAAGAAGGAGACTTCTCCCACAGTGGGATGACATTGAGATGACAGGCTGGATCGCAGCTGAACGCTGCCATCCAGCTTGTCATCCTTCAGAGACACTGCAGAGCGAAAGCATGCCCGCCCGGTCCTAACTTAGGATCGGGATGGTAGGTGGCGGGGGGAGTGGAGGATCGGGATGGGAGGCTGCGGGGAAGCAGTATGGGGCTGTGTGATTGTTTAAAAGCCTGCGGCTTTTTACCTCCCACCGCTTTTGAACAATCAGGAGAATTCTCTCATGCTGGGATGGCATTCTGATGACAGGCTGGATCGCAGCTGAGCGCTGCCATCCAACTTGTCATCCTTCAGAGACACTGCAGAGTGCAGGCATTATGGGAACTTCCGATTCCAGTATCCGATATTCTAAAAGTATCGGAACTCAGTATCGGAACTCCGATACCGCGAATATCGGTCGATACCCGATATTTCAGTATCGGAATGCTAAACACTACTCACTACAAATGACTGAATTTGGATCGAACTTATATGTGATCCATGTGACGGACAAACCTCAGTTTTAAATAGCTGGCCTGTAGGTAACTATTTTGAACAGCAATTTGGTGTCAATTGCTTGACTGACACACTGAAACAAATTTTTATGGAGGTCAGAAATGGCAGTATTTTCTGAAAGCGTATATATGATCTGTGTGACGGACAAACCACAGTTTTAAATACCTGGCCTGTAGGTAACTATTTTGAACAGCAATCTGGTGTCAATTGCTTTCCTGACACACTGAAACAAATTTTTAATGGAGGCCAGACATGGCAGTATTTTCAGCACAATTATATGTGATCCGTGTGACGGAAAAAACACAGTTTTAAATAGCTGGATATTTAGCGCTGTAATATGGACCTAGCTGTATTCTGCAGTGCCAACAATCAAATGGCGCAGAGCAACAGTGTTCTCTGGATTGCTTTTTAAGCAAATAATGAGGATTAAGATCCAAAAAAAAATTATTCCTGGCCCCTGAGACCTGGGCCTATTTCTAGAAATATCTACCAGCAGCAGACAAAACTGGAATGGAGCCTCCTGTGCTATGTGCACTGCAGTCTGCTATACAGTGCTGGCCAAAAGTATTGGCATCCCTGCAATTCTGTCAGATAATACTCAGTTTCTTCCTGAAAATGATTGCAATCACAAATTCTTTGCTATTATTATCTTCATTTAATTTGCTTGCAAGGAAAAAACACAAAAGAGAATGAAGCAAAAATCAAATCATTGATCATTTCACACAAAACTCCAAAAAAAGGGCCGGACAAAAGTATTGGCACCCTCAGCCTAATACTTGGTTGCACAACCTGTAGCCAAAATAACTGCGAACAACCGCTTCTGGTAACCATCAATGAGTTTCTTACAATGCTCTGCTGGAATTGTAGACCATTCTTCTTTGGCAAACTGCTCCAGGTCCCTGATATTTGAAGGTTGCCTTCTCCAAACTGCCATTTTGAGATCTCTCCACAGGTGTTCTATGGGATTTAGGTCTGGACTCATTGCTGGCCACCTTAGAAGTCTCCAGTGCTTTCTCTCAAACCATTTTATAGTGCTTTTGGAAGTGTTTAGGGTCATTGTCCTGCTGGAAGACCCATGACCTCTGAGGGAGACCCAGCTTTCTCACACTGGGCCCTACATTATGCTGCAAAATTTGTTGTTAGTCTTCAGACTTCATAATGCCATGCACACGGTCAAGCAGTCAGCAAGAGGCAGCAAAGCAACCCCAAAACATCAGGGAACCTCCGCCATGTTTGACTGTACACTCTATATTGATGCTTTTTCCCAAAAAGCTCTACTTTTGTCTCATGTGACCAGAGAACATTCTTCCAAAACGTTTTAGGCTTTCTCAGGTAAGTTTTGGCAAACTCCAGCCTGGCTTTTTTATGTCTCGGGGTAAGAAGTGGGGTCTTCCTGGGTATCCTACCATACAGTCCCTTTTCATTCAGACGTCGACGGATAGTACGGGTTGACACTGTTGTACCCTCGGACTGCAGGGCAGCTTGAACTTGTTTGGATGTTAGTAGAGGTTCTTTATCCACCATCCGCACAATCTTGCGTTGAAATCTCTCGTCAATTTTTCTTTTCCGTCCACATCTAGGGAGGTTAGCCACAGTGCCATAGGCTTTAAACTTCTTGATGACACTGCGCACGGAAGACACAGGAACATTCAGGTCTTTGGAGATGGACTTGTAGCTTTGAGATTGCTCATGCTTCCTCACAATTTGGTTTCTCAAGTCCTCAGACAGTTCTTTGGTGCTGCCAGCAGAGCGGGAGGAGGACGCCGGGCACGGAGCGGAGAGGTGAGGGGAACGGCGTCCCTGCCTGCAGGAGGCAGGGACGCCGACGCTACAGTACCCCCCCCCTTTAGGCCCCCCCTTTTTTAGGCCAGAGAGAAATTTATCAAGGATGAGAGGGGCATGGATGTTCTCCCGGGGCTCCCACGTTCTCTCCTCAGGACCAAACCCCTTCCAATCCACTAGAAAAAAGGTCTTTCCTCTTACCCTTTTGGTGGCCAGAATGTTCTCTACCTCAAACTCGTTTTCAGTGGAAACCGGAGCAGGAGGCATACCTGTAGACTTGGAAAAAGAGTTAAGTACAACGGGTTTGAGTAGAGATACATGGAAGGAGTTAGGGATCCGCAAGTTGGCCGGGAGTTTCAATTTATAGGCCACCGGGTTGATTTGTTTGATAACTTCCAGTGGGCCGATGAACCGAGGCCCTAACTTGTAGGAAGGAATCTTGAGCCGGACATATTTGGACAAGAGCGAGACTATATCTCCAGGATGGAATTGTGGCGGATCCAGACGTCTTTTGTCAGCCTGTTTTTTCATCCGCTCGGATGACTGAAGAAGTGCGGATCTGGTACTTTCCCAAATGGAGGAAAATTCGCTAACAAGAGATTCCGCAGCCGGATTGTCCACTGAGGTGGAGACGGGAAACGGGATCCGAGGATGCTGACCGTAGACTATAAAAAACGGGGATTTGGAGGAAGATTCGCTCTCGTGATTATTGTAGGAAAATTCGGCCCACGGTAAAAGATCCACCCAGTCGGAATGGTGAGCATTAACAAAGTGCCGGAGGTAACTGGTTAAAATTTGGTTGATCCGCTCTACTTGACCATTGGACTGTGGGTGATAAGCAGAAGAGAAGTCCAAGGTGACTCCCAGCAATTTACACATGGCTCGCCAGAAGCGAGAGGTGAACTGAACTCCTCGATCGGATACGATGTGGAGAGGAAGACCATGAAGACGGAAAATATGATGGATAAAGTCTTTAGCCAACTCAGATGCAGACGGGAGGCCCGGCAGGAGAATGAAGTGAGCCATCTTAGAAAAGCGGTCAGCGACCACCCAAATGACCGTACAACCGGCAGAGACAGGGAGGTCCGTTATAAAGTCCATGGCTATATGCTGCCACGGGGCAGCAGGTACAGGAAGAGGCAGGAGGCGGCCGGCTGGCAGGTGTCTAGGAACCTTGTTGCGGGCGCAGGACGCACAGGCTGAGACAAAGTCTATTACGTCCTTGTGCAGGGTAGGCCACCAGTAATGCCGGGTAATAAGCTGGAGGGTCTTTTTCTGACCAGCATGGCCAGCTAGCTTAGACGAATGTCCCCAGTGTAGGACCTTCTCATGATCAGGTACTGTTACAAACGTCTTACCGGGTGGAAGACGATTTAGATTCACGGGGGCCACCTGAATTACTCTGGCGGGGTCGATGATGTGCTTAGGCTCCTCCTCTAGATCAGAGACCTAAAAGGATCGGGACAAGGCATCAGCTTTGATGTTTTTGTCTGCCAGGCGAAAATGAAGAATGAAATCAAAGCTGGCGAAGAACAAGGACCACCGGGCTTGGCGCGGGTTAAGTCTCTGGGCACGCTGGAGGTAAGCCAAGCACTTGTGGTCCGTGTAAATTATTACAGGGTGAAGAGCCCCCTCGAGCAGGTAACGCCACTTCTCCAGTGCCAGCTTAATGGCTAATAATTCTCGGTCTCCTATAGAATAATTGCGCTCAGAAGAGGAGAAGAGTTTGGAGAAGAAGCCGCAGGTTACCATTCTTCCAGAAGACGACTTTTGGGTGAGTACCGCTCCGGCTCCGGAGGAGGAAGCGTCTACTTCTAGGAAGAATTGTTTGTTGCCGTCCGGACGATGCAGCACAGGGGCGGAGGAGAAAGCTTGTTTCAAGGAAAGGAAGGCCTCCTCTGCTTCGGGCGGCCATTCTTTGGGATTAGCGCCCTTACGGGTGAGCGCAGAGATAGGGGCAGTCCGGGAAGAGAAGTGCAGAATGAAGAAGCGGTAGTAGTTGGCGAAGCCCAGGAACCACTGAATAGCCTTCAACCCCTCCGGTCGGGGCCACTTCTGGATGGCAGACAGTTTCTCAGGATCCATTCGTAGGCCGGTCTAAGAGATTATGTAGCCCAGAAACGGAAGCGAGGTCTGCTCAAAGAGGCACTTCTCATATTTTGCGTAGAGGTGAGAGAGAGAAGACCAAGATGTCATCCAGGTACACCACCACGCAGGCGTAGAGAAGGTCACGGAAGATGTCATTGACCAACTCTTGAAAGACAGCGGGAGCATTACAGAGACCGAAGGGCATTACGAGGTATTCATAGTGGCCGTCCCGGGTGTTGAATGCCGTCTTCCATTCATCCCCCTGACGGATACGGACCAGGTTATACGCCCCACGGAGATCCAGCTTGGTGAAGATTCTAGCACCCCTCAGACGGTCAAATAATTCAGGAATGAGCGGAAGGGGGTATTTATTTTTCACCGTGATCTGGTTAAGGCCTCTATAGTCTATACAGGGACGGAGTGAGCCGTCTTTCTTTTTGACGAAGAAGAAGCCTGCTCCCGCCGGGGAGGTAGATTTCCGGATAAATCCCCGGGCCAGATTCTCCTCGATATATTCAGACATGGACCGGGTTTCAGCAGCGGACAAAGGGTAAATACGCCCACGGGGAGGAGTAGCGCCGGGTATCAGGTCGATTGGGCAATCGTATGGTCTATGAGGGGGTAATGTCTCTGCTTCTCTTTTGTTAAAGACGTCCGCATAAGACCAATTGGGAACCGGTAGGCCGGGTAGATTGGCTGGGGTAGGAGAAGGACGGGCAGGACGAACGGGAACTAAACAAGTCTTATGGCAGTCCTGCCCCCAGCGAAGGACTTCTCCGGTCTGCCAATCAAGCACGGGTGCATGTCTCTGGAGCCAAGGTAGACCTAGCAAGAGGGCGTGAGAGAGTCCAGGCAGAACATGGAAGAAGATGCTCTCAGAGTGCAGCATTCCCACCTGCAGAGTTATGGATTCGGTGATGAGTTGGATGGGATGCGGTAAGAGACCCCCATCCACGGAGGCGACAGATAAGGGTACAGCCAGAGGTTTGGTGGGAATGCGGTATTTCTCTACCAGAGACTGAGAAATGAGATTTCCGGCAGCTCCAGAATCAAGTTGAGCAAGGAGAAGGAGAGGATTTATTTTTGTCTAGGACGACTTCTCTGAGCGATCCTAGACACAGGCGTTTCCCGACCTCTCCGGGCAGGAACGGATCCGGTGCTCCTTACTAGAGATGAGCGGTGTTCGACTAGAACTGTTCGCCAATCTCAAATTCGAGCTGTTTTGGGCGGTGTTCGAGTTGTTCGACGAACCCGAACGATTTGCAAAAAATTCGGCTGTTCGAGGTTATGTTCGATAACTGTTCGTGCACCAAAAGCGTGTCCTGCATGTCTGGCGCTATTTAGAGCACCAATCATGCAGGGATTGTCTGCCACTCACTGTAATGCCACAGCCATGGTGGTTGTGGCATTACAGTGATTGCCCAAATCGATGGGAACAGTGCCAACAGTGAAACATGAAAAGCCGGCAATTCATCAGCGGCATACACCTGTACCCGACAATTTAGAACCGAAAGAATAGAGCTTCACACATAGATTAGATAGATATAAACATGTCAGCCACATATATACGAAGTACAGTGAAAGTGCTGCTTACTGTACTTGTCATTTAGCGTAAAGGATTTATCAAAAAAAATAATAGTGTTTTCATGCACCGTCTCTTTAAAAAAGCCGGCCGGCAATTCAGCAGCGGTACCCGACAATTTATAACAGACAGAATAGAGCTTCACACATAGATTAGATAGATAGAAACATGTCAGCCACATATATACGAAGTACAGTGACAGTGTTGCTTACTGTACTTGTCATTTAGCGTAAAGGATTTATCAAAAAAAATAATAGTGTTTTCATGCACCGTCTCTTTAAAAAAGCCGGCCGGCAATTCAGCAGCGGTACCCGACAATTTATAACAGACAGAATAGAGCTTCACACATAGATTAGATAGATAGAAACATGTCAGTCACATATATATGAAGTACAGTGATAGTGTTGGTTACTGTACTTGTCATTTAGTATTAAAATAAAGGATTTATTATTAAAAAAATTGGCGTGGGGTTCCCCTTAATTTTAGGCTCTAGCGGAGGTTAAGCAGACGGCTGGGGCAGATGTTTGAAGCCTGGGAAGGGGGTAATACCCACGGAGCTTCCCAGGCTACTAATATCAGCCCCCAGCTGAATACATAGCCTTTACTAGCTATTAAAATGGGGGACACCCCAAAAAAAATGACGTGGGGTCCCCCCTAATTTAATAGCTAGCAAAGGCTAGGCAGACAGCTGGGGGCTGATATTAATAGCCCAGGAAGGGAGCCATGAATATTGGCCCCCTCCCAGGCTAGAAACACCAGCCGTCAGCCGCCCCAGAAATGGCGCATTCATAGGATGCGCCAATTCTGGCACTTAGCCTCGCTCTTCCACGCTGCCCTGGTGCGGTGGCAGGGGGTAATAGGGTTGGGGTTGATGTCAGCTTATAATGCCAGCTGACATCAAGCCCAGGTTAGTAATGGAGAGGCGTCTATAAGACACCCCCATTACTAACCCCATAGTCAAAGTTAAAAAAAACACAAACACCCAGAATAAAGTCCTTTAATTGAAATAAAGACACAATCCTTTATTGTTCTAAATTAAACCATACTTACCGTCACGCCCATTCCAGCTGAAGCCAACGATCTCCTGCAATAAAAGAAAAATAATAAAGCAACCTCATCCTTACCTTTCCATGGTTCCCACGACAGCTTCAGCTCTGCTACATCGAGATGACAGGCTGGACCGCAGCAGAACGCTGCCATCCAGCCTCTCATCCCGCAGACACTGAGAAGCGCAGGCTTGCTTGCGCTGCTCAGCGTCTCTCTGTGACGACATCCAGATGAGCCGAGTTCATGTCCAATGAACTCGGCTCACCTCATGCACGTCACTGACAGCGTGGGAAAATTCTCACGCTGAAGCGGTGAGTGCAGGAGAATTCTCCCACGCTGTCAGTGACGTGCATAAGGTGAGCTCATGTCCAATGAACTCAGCTCACCTCCTGCACGTCACTGACAGCGTGGGAGAATTCTCCTGCACTCAGCGCTTCAGCGTGAGAATTCTCCCACGCTGAAGCGCTGAGTGCAGGAGAATTTTCCCACGCTGTCAGTGACGTGCATAAGGTGAGCTCATGTCCAATGAACTCAGCTCACCTCCTGCACGTCACTGACAGCGTGGGAGAATTCTCCTGCACTCAGCGCTTCAGTGTGAGAATTCTCCCACGCTGAAGCGCTGAGTGCAGGAGAATTTTCCCACGCTGTCAGTGACGTGCATGAGGTGAGCCGAGTTCATTGGACATGAACTCGGCTCATCTGGATGCCCTCACAGAGAGACACTGTGGAGCGCAAGCAAGCCTGCGCTTCTCAGTGTCTGCGGGATGAGAGGCTGGATGGCAGCGTTCTGCTGCGGTCCAGCCTGTCATCTCGATGTAGCAGAGCTGAAGCTGTCATGGGAACCATGGAAAGGTAAGGATGATGTTGCTTTATTATTTTTCTTTTATTTCAGGAGATCGTTGGCTTCAGCTGGAATGGGCTTGATGGTAAGTATGGTTTAATTTAGAACAATAAAGAATTGTGTGTTTATTTCAATTAAAGGACTTTTTTCTGGGTGTTGTGTTTTTTTTAAATACTTTACTAGAAATTCATGGTGGTCATGTCTAATATTGGCGTGACCCCATGAATTTCGGGCTTAGGGCCAGCTGATAATGCCAAGCTGGCCCTAACCCCTTTATTACCCAGTGAGCCACCGCATCAGGGCCCTGGATGAGTTGGGTACAGCGCCAGAAGATGGCGCTTCTATGAACGCGCCATTTTCCGGGGTGGCTGCGGACTGCAATTTGCAGCGGGGGTGGCCCAGAAAGCTTGGGCCTCCCTGCGCTGCGGATTCCAGCCCCCAGCTGCCTAGTTGTACCTGGCTGGACACAAAAACAGGGCGAAGCCCCACGTCAATTTTCTTTAAATTATTTCATGAAATAATTAAGAAAAAAAGGGCTTCCCTATATTGTTGTGTCCGGCCAGGTACAAATAGGCAGCTGGTGGTTGGGGGCAGCCCGTTCCTGCCTGCTGTACCTGGCTGGACACAAATATAGTGCGAAGCCCCACGTCAATTTTTTTTAAATTATTTCATGAATTTCCTGAAATAATTTAAAAAAATTGAAGTGGGGCTTCGCACTATATTTGTGTCCAGCCAGGTACAGCAGGCAGGAACGGGCTGCCCCCATCCACCAGCTGCCTATTTGTACCTGGCCGGACACAACAATATAGGGAAGCCCTTTTTTTCTTAACTATTTCATGAATTTCATGAAATAATTAAAAAAAATTGAAGTGGGGCTTCGCACTATATTTGTGTCCAGCCAGGTACAGCAGGCAGGAACGGGCTGCCCCCAACCACCAGCTGCCTATTTCTACCTGGCCGGACACAACAATATAGGGAAGCCCTTTTTTTCTTAATTATTTCATGAATTTCATGAAATAATTTAAAAAAAAGTACGTGGGGCTTCGCCCTATTTTTGTGTCCAGCCAGGTACAACTAGGCAGCTGGGGGCTGGAATCTGCAGCGCAGGGAGGCCCAAGCTTTCTGGGCCCCCCCCCCCGCTACAAATTGCAGTCCGCAGCCACCCCGGAAAATGGCGCGTTCATAGAAGCGCCATCTTCTGGCGCTGTACCCAACTCATCCAGGGCCCTGGTGCGGTGGCTCACTGGGTAATAAAGGGGTTAGGGCCAGCTTGGTATTATCAGCTGGCCCCAAGCCCAAAATTCATGGGGTCACGCCAGTATTAGACATGACCGCCATGAATTTCTAGTAAAGTATTTAAAAAAAACACAACACCCAGAATAAAGTCCTTTAATTGAAATAAAGACACAATTCTTTATTGTTCTAAATTAAACCATACTTACCATCACACCCATTCCAGCTGAAGCCAACGATCTCCTGCAATAAATGAAAAATAATAAACCAACCTCATCCTTACCTTTCCATGGTTCCCACGACAGCTTCAGCTCTGCTACATCGAGATGACTGGCTGGACCGCAGCAGAACGCTGCCATCCAGTCTGTCATCCCGCAGACACTGAGAAGCGCAGGCATGCTTGCGCTCCTCACTGTCTCGCTGTGACGGCATCCAGATGAGCCGAGGTCATGTCCAATGAACTCGGCTCATCTCATGCACGTCACTGACAGCGTGGGAAAATTCTCACGCTGAAGTGCTGAGTGCAGGAGAATTCTCCCACGCTGTCAGTGATGTGCATGAGGTGAGCTCATGTCCAATGAACTCAGCTCACCTCCTGCACGTCACTGACAGCGTGGGAAAATTCTCCTGCAATCAGCGCTTCAGCGTGACAATTTTCCCACGCTGTCAGTGACGTGCATGAGGTGAGCCGAGTTCATTGGACATGAATTCGGCTCATCTGGATGTCGTCACAGAGAGACGCTGAGCAGCGCAAGCAAGCCTGCGCTTCTCAGTGTCTGCGGGATGACAGGCTGGATGGCAGCGTTCTGCTGCGGTCCAGCCTGTCATCTCGATGTAGCAGAGCTGAAGCTGTCGTGGGAACCATGGAAAGGTAAGGATGAGGTTGCTTTATTATTTTTCTTTTATTGCAGGAGATCGTTGGCTTCAGCTGGAATGGGCGTGATGGTAAGTATGGTTTAATTTAGAACAATAAAGGATTGTGTCTTTATTTCAATTAAAGGACTTTATTCTGGGTGTTTGTGTTTTTTTTAACTTTGACTATGGGGTTAGTAATGGGGGTGTCTTATAGACGCCTCTCCATTACTAACCTGGGCTTGATGTCAGCTGGCATTATAAGCTGACATCAACCCCAACCCTATTACCCCCTGCCACCGCACCAGGGCAGCGTGGAAGAGCGAGGCTAAGTGCCAGAATTGGCGCATCCTATGAATGCGCCATTTCTGGGGCGACTGACGGCTGGTGTTTCTAGCCTGGGAGGGGGCCAATATTCATGGCTCCCTTCCTGGGCTATTAATATCAGCCCCCAGCTGTCTGCCTAGCCTTTGCTAGCTATTAAATTAGGGGGGACCCCACGTCATTTTTTTTGGGGGGTCCCCCATTTTAATAGCTAGTAAAGGCTATGTATTCAGCTGGGGGCTGATATTAGTAGCCTGGGAAGCTCCGTGGGTATTACCCCCTTCCCAGGCTTCAAACATCTGCCCCAGCCGTCTGCTTAACCTCCGCTAGAGCCTAAAATTAAGGGGAACCCCACGCCAATTTTTTTAATAATAAATCCTTTATTTTAATACTAAATGACAAGTACAGTAACCAACACTATCACTGTACTTCATATATATGTGACTGACATGTTTCTATCTATCTAATCTATGTGTGATGCTCTATCTTTCTGTTCTAAATTGTCGGGTACCGCTGCTGAATTGCCGGCCGGCTTTTTTAAAGAGACAGTGCATGAAAACACTATTATTTTTTTAAATAAATCCTTTACACTAAATGACAAGTACAGTAAGCAACACTATCACTGTACTTATTATATATGTGACTGACATGTTTCTATCTATCTAATCTATGTGTGATGCTCTATTCTTTCTGTTCTAAATTGTCGGGTACAGATGCTGAATTGCCGGCCGGCTTTTTTAAAGAGACGGTGCATGAAAACACTAATATTTTTTTTAATAAATCCTTTACACTAAATGACAAGTGCAGTAACCAACACTGTCACTGTGCTTCTTATATGTGTGACTGACATGTTTCTATCTATCTAATCTATGTGTGATGCTCTATTCCTTCTTGTCTAAATTGTCGGGTACCGGTGTATGCCGCTGCTGAATTTGCCGGCCGGCTTTTTTAAAGAGAGTGTCTTCTGAGCAGTTTGTCAGCTTTTGGACACCTTTGCAGGTGTTTTCTATGTGTTTCTATGTGTTTTTGTTTGCCTGCCATTGGTTTTAACGGTGTTCGACGGTGTTCTAAGGTGTTCGACGAACAGTTCGACGAACAGTTCCTCGAACATCCCAGTGTTTGACGAACCGAACCGAACCCGAACACTACGGGGGTGGCTCAACACTACTCCTTACTACCACAGTAGAAACAGCTCCCCTCGGCACGGCGAGACTCTTGACGGGTTTTGACAATCTTGGTTTGGTCGACCTGCATGGGCTCTGGCGAGTGCGCCCGGGGAGTTACAGAGGAAGAGACGGGATTCAGAAAAGTAGGAGCAAGGCGTGGAAACCTCCTCTCACGGGTGACCTCTTTGGTGCGCTCCTGGAACCGGATGTCAATCCGGGTGGCAAGTGTCACTAAGTCATCGAGAGTGGTAGGAATGTCCCGAACGGCAAGTTCATCTTTAATCCGGCCGGACAGGCCCTCCCAGAAGACGGAAACCAGTGCCTCATTATCCCAGGCAAGCTCGGAAGCAAGGGTACGGAACCGTATGGCATATTGGCCCATGGTGAGACTCCCTTGACGGAGGCGTAGCAGAGATGAGGCGGATGAGGTCTTTCGTCCTGATGCGTCGAAGACTTTCCGGAAGGCCGTGAGAAAGGCTGGCAGGTTGGATACCAGGGGGTCTCCTCTCTCCCATAGAGGATTTAGCCAAGCCAGTGCCTCCCCAGTGAGATGGGACATGATGAAGGCCACCTTGGCTCCGTCAGTGGTGAACTGGTATGCCAAAAGTTCAAAGTGCAGGGTGCATTGGTTAACGAAGCCTCGTGCCAGGCCGGGATCTCCACCAAAACGAGGCGGGGCGGAAAGGCGTGGACCGGGAAGGGATGCCATGGTGTTGATGGGCAGCGGCGCTGCCGGAGTAGTAGTTGTGCGGGTGGAAGCAGCACCCGATGAGGCGGTCATTGTGTCCAGGCGGAAGTTAACACTACGCAGGTGGCCCAAGATGGAGTCCTGTTGGGACCGCTGACGGGATAGTTCATGACATAGGTCCGAGAGCGAGGTAGCTTGGGTGCCACCGGGTTCCATGGCCCGAGCAAACTATAACGGGTCTGGGAGGTGGAACCTCTGAGATACTATACAAAGGGGCAGTCCTTGTAAGGAAGCGGGTGGCTCCCAGGGAAAGCGGGCAGGCAGTCACGTCAAGTGACAGGGGCAGTCTCTGGGTAGAAGGGCAGGAGGTCACGGCGAGTGACGGGGACAGTCTCTTGACAGGCGGGTGGTCACGGCAAGTGACAGCAGGATAAGAGTCTCTAGACAGGCGGGTGGTCATGGCAAGTGACAGCAGGGTAAGAGTCTCTCGACAGGCAGGTGGTCACAGCAAGTGACAGCAGGATAAGAGTCTCTGGACAGGCAGGTGGTCACGGCAAGTGACAGCAGGGTAAGAGTCTCTGGAGAGGCTGGCAGGCAGGCAGGTATCAGGCAGGTATCAGGCAGGTATGTGGCAGGTGCTTCCTGGTCCGCAGGCGGACTGATCCATTGACAGACTGGCAGATGCTGGTAGGCAGACTGTCGGACCGCAGGATTGCAAGCAGGTAGACAGCACTGGAAAACAAGCTGGCAACGGGACCTGAGGGCTGAAGCAGAGTTGAAAGGCTTTGCAACAACATTGCTCGGGCACCTTATATATGGTGAGATCCTCCGGCCATTGGCCGGGGACTCCTTAGGACGGCGCGCGCGGCCCCTTTAAGAGAGAGGGAGCGCGCGCACCCTAAGCACAGTGACCGGGAAGCAGCGCGCGCTGCCAGCAGAGCGGGAGGAGGACGCCGGGCACGGAGCGGAGAGGTGAGGGGAACGGCGTCCCTGCCTGCAGGAGGCAGGGACGCCGACACTACAAATACCCTACTGGGTAACTATTTATACTACAGGTATTTTTAATTTACTCCTTATACCTGACAGGGGTCTGGCCTTTTGTGCTACGCGATGACCTACTGGAATGCGTGTAGTGTGGATGCCTGTGCTATTTTCCGCTCTATGTTTTGGTGGACTGCAAGACTGCCTTAACCTCTCTATGGGACTGGCAAGTACACTGGTTACTGGGCCTACTGGCTCTGCTTCTACTGGTGATCCTTCTTCCGGGGATTCTTCCTGAGCAGGCTCTTCCGGGGCACTTACAGGTCTACTTGCAGTGAAGGGTCTTCTGGCTGTTGGTAGAAGTACATCACAGGTATTATTACTGCTCCATCCAGTTGAGGCCAATCTGCCAGGAAATCTCCTAAGACAGTATGGAGTACTTCTTCTTTAGGCTCCTCTGGTACGGTGAGAGGCACTTCCTCCTGGGGCTTCAGCAGACTTGGGCGCAACTTCAGATAGTCTCTTGACACCGTTGCAATCGTTCTTCCTCCATCTTTGCTTATCAGACAGGTTTTCCTATTGTCGAATCTGGAATTCAACACAGTGTAAGGTTCCCTTTCCCACTGGTCGTCAAGCTTGTGGCTTCTTCTCTTTCGTTTCAGCACAACTTCTCCAGGTGTCAAAGGTTCGGCTGGTGCACTCTTGTACTATGCTTCCTGCTTATCTCTCACCCTACTTAGACTGTCTTCGACACAGGCCTGTACTCTCCTGTACTGCTCCTGTCGCGTCGCATTCCAGTCTTCAGTGGACATATCTGCTTCTGGCTCTACCACTCCAAGCTCCAGGTCCATGGGCAACTTTACGGGTCTTTCTCTCATGAGGTACGCTGGAGTACAATTGGTGTAACTCATAGGTATGTAATTGTACAGATCTACCAGGTCAGGTAGTTAGTCTGGCCACTGGTTTCTTTCTTATAGAGGTAAGGTCTTCAACAGGTCGATGACTATGTTATTCATCTTTTCACATAACCCATTGGTTTGGGGGTGGTACGGTGTAGTCCGGATCTTCTTACACCCATACAGATGGCAAAACTCTTTGAACAGCTCAGCTTCAAAGGCAGGGCCTTGATCCATCAGCACCTTATCCGAGTATCCATGGGGCCTGCAGAAGTATGCTTGAAACGTCCTTGCTGCAGTTTCTGCCATCAGTTCCTTGACGGGGGCTGCCACCAGGAACCGGGAGTAGTGATCCACCATGGTCAGTGCAAAAGAGTAGCCCAACCTGCTGGGTGACAGCTTGACGTGATCCAGGGCGACCATCTCCAGGGGCTGGGTTGTCTTGATGGGCTGCAAGGGTGCTTTCTGGCTGCTGTAGTCTTTTCTTCTGAGGCTACAGGGTCCACAATTCCGGCACCACCTCTCTATGGAGCTCCGCATTCCAACCCAATAAAACCGACTCTTCAGGAGAGTTTCCAGCTTTTTCCAGCCAAAGTGCCCTGTTTGATCTTGGTAGGCCTCCAACACCATCTGGATGTCTGTCCTGGGCACTACGATCTGCCATACCATCTCATGGGTCCTAGGGTTGACATACCTTGGGCACAGCTTCTCTCTATAGATGAACAGCCGGCTTCTCTCATTCCACAGTTGCTTGGCTTGGGGAGGAGCATCCTTCTCCAGGGAGGAACCCTCCTGGGTAATAAGTTCTTTGATACGGCTGACAACTGGGTCGCTGTCCTGGGTCTCCTTCCAACTGTGGTGAGGTAAAGGGTTTAGTGTCTTACCACGATACCTCCTGGAGGTGCGCTGCTCGTGGACCATCCCATTTCTGTGGAAGGCAATCTCCTCCAGGTCATCCACTTCTTCTTCAGTATCCGACTGGTGCGGCATTCTAGATAGGGCATCGGCGTTAGCTTTCTGGTGGCCTGCCCGGTACTTGATGGTGAATTGATAGTTTGACAGCCGGGCCATTCAACGCTGTTCCATCGCTCCCAACTTGGCTGTCTCTAGATGTGTCAATGGGTTGTTGTCAGTGTAAGCTGTGAACTTACTGGAGGCCAAGTAGTGCTTGAATCATTCAGTGATGGCCCAGACCAAGGCCAGGAGCTCCAACTTAAAGGAGCTATAGTTTTCTGGATTCCTCTCGGTCGGGCGAAGCTTCCTGCTAGCATAGGCAATCACCTTCTCTTTGCCATACTGCTTCTGGCTTATCACAGCTCCTAGTCCCTCGTTGCTGGCATCAGTGTACAGCAGAAAATGTTGGCTGTAGTCAGGGTAGGCCAGGATTTCTTCGCCAGTCAGGATCTCTTTCATCACTGCAAAGGACTCAGCCTGTTCTTTACCGCACTGGAAGGGGGGGTTCTTGCCTCTGTTGGACTGTCCTACCATGAGATCTTGCAAAGGCGCTGCCTTCTTGGTGTAGTCATTTACAAATCTCCGGTAATACCCGACCAGTCCCAGGAACTGACGTACCTCCTTGAGATTCTTCGGCTCCGGACATTTCTGGATGGCAGTGACCTTCTCTGGGTCTGGTGCTACTCCTTCTGGACTGATGATGTGCCCCAGGACCTGAACCTTCCGTTTGAGCAGGTGGCACTTGGAAGGCTTCAATTTCATCCCATACCGGGACAATGCTTCAAATACCTCCGCCAGGTGCTTCAAATGGTCCTCATAAGTCTTGGAGTACACTATCACGTCATCCAGGTATAGCAGCACTGTCTCGAAGTTACGGTGTCCCAGGCAGGACTCCATCAATCTCTGGAACATTCCAGGGGCGTTGCAGTGTCCGAACGGCATACTGTTGAACTCGCAGAGTCCCATCGGGGTAGTGAAGGCCGTCTTCTCCCGGTCCTCCTCAGCAAATGCTACTTGCCAGTACCCACTAGTGAGGTCAAGGGTAGAGAAGTAATTTTCAGACTTTAATGCAGCCAGGGATTCCTCTATATGGGGCAAAGGGTATGCATCTTTATGTGTTATGCGATTTACCTGTCTGTAATCTACACACATTCTCATGCTTCCATCCCTTTTCCTGACCAGGACCAGGGGAGCTGCCCAGGGGCTACAGCTATCTCTTATTACCCCTGCCTTCTTCATGTCATGCAACATTTCTTTCGCTTTCTGGTAGTGTGCTGGTGGTATTGGCCTGTAACGTTCTTTGATGGGTGGATAGTCACCTGTGGGTATATGGTGTTGTACCCCTTTAATCCTCCCAAAATCAAATGGGTGCTTGCTGAATACCTGTTCGCATTCCTGGACCACCCTGTATACACCTTGTTTTTGATGGACAGGAGTGGTGTCATTCCCAACATGGAGCTGTTGACACCAATCAACCAACTGAGCTTTGGAGTCATTGTCCTCCACTGTATCTGGTGGGGTCAAGGATTCCACTGTGTGTATGGCCTCATCATTCACAGTATCAACCTGCAACAGTGGCGTATCTTGGTAATTTAACTTCATCCTCCCCACAATTTAGGAGATGTACGGGTACCCTCCCATTGCGTACATCTACCACCCCTCTGGCAGTTAAGAGTGTAGGTCTGTGCTCTGAGCTAATGGGCTCCACTACCGCCTGGTAGTTCTGTCCTTTGAGACCTATTGCTGCCCTACACCAAATCAGCATTTCACTCATCGGGGGAATCACAATGGGTATCGGGTCTGTCACCCATACATTACCAATTTCACCACCTGTTAGCTTTACCTGTTGCTGGTACAGGAGGGCTTGTATCTCTCTCTGGAGCACCTTCCTCTGCCCTGGTTTGGCAGTGTCAGCAATCTGTTGGAGCAAAAACAACACTACTCCCAAACAGTTACCAACAATATTTGTACCAAGTATCATGTACAAGTCTGTATCACTAGGGTTAGTTTCCACTACAATCAGTCCCTGGTCCTTTTTAGCTCCACTCTCCCCACCTTCACTGTCACATCCTTAACCCCTACTTGGTTAAGAGGAAGGCCGTTAGAGTCATACATGGAGAGGTTCGGGGCTGGCGGCTGGAGTTCATCTACTGACCAGTACCTTTTGAAGAGGACATCAGGTATGATGGTTACCTGTGAGCCGGTGTCCAGCAACGCAGGTGTTGCTATCCCATCCAGCACGATGGACAGGAAAGGCCTTCCTCCTATGAACCGGTGGTACCAGCTTGATGGGCCTGCTTGATTTACTCCTGGGTGTCGGCCCTGGGCCCCAGGGTTTGCTCGTTTAAAGGACAGTTCCGCGCTGTGTGGCCTGCCTTCTGGCAGTGGTAGCAGATGCATTCTCCTGGAGGATGACGTTGGTCGTTGGTCCTAGCATGGGGTGGCGTTGTCCTCCTTCTTCTCCTCATCCAGGGGACATCCTCAGGGCTGTCGGCGAGTAGGATCCTTCTTTCTGGCTCGGGCTCCGTCTGTAGCTGCAGGGTGCTCAGGACAGTGGCATTGGTTTTACTTAGCTGACGCACTTCAGAGCGGAGGCTGTCCAGCTCGCTAGGGGGCACTGTTTGCATCTTTGTTTCAGCCGTTAATGAAGGAGCAGTGGGTGCTGCGGGCACTGGGGTGGCCCCACCCTGGTATCGCTGGATAGCAGTATCTGATGTTTCCAGGGGCTGCAGACCCTTTATAGCCATGTCCTTAAGGGTGTCAAAGGTGGCATCTGGATGGCATTTTATTTTCACTTTGTATGCTGGCTGGACTAACCTGTTTCAGGGCCCGCAGGGCTTCCTGTAAGTGCCAGGCATAGTCCCGGACACTGTCCTCAGTTTTCTGGACACAGTGGTAGAACCTCATCCGGAGATCTGTCTCAGTGCGGTTTTCAAACACAGTTTGCAGTCTCTTAAAGATGATGGATACTGATTCCTGGTCTGCGGCTGGCCAGGTTTCAACTTCCCGCTCTGCGGCACCAGTCAATTGTCCCAGCACAACAGCAGCTCTCTGCTTACCGGTCATAGAATACATGTCTAGCACACTGCATAGTTTTCTCCTGAATCCGGACAGGGTGTCTGGTTTGCCATCATACTGGGGAAGCCATTTCGTTCCATGGATATACAGCAGGGCCATGGTTATCAAGGGAGTCACGACCCCTGCTGGTGGAGCGGCCGATTCAGCTTGTGCAGCGCCGGGCGCAGGTTGGGCATCAGGAACGTTAACCAGTGCTCCGGCGGCTTGCTGGTCGTCGGCCATAGTTGCGCCCCCCTAGTGAACCGGAGCCTACCTTCTTCACTTTCTTTACCAGGTAGGCCGCAGCTCCACGGGCGACGGTCTTCTTCCGGGACCTTGCATCGCTCGCGTCTGACGTCAGAGCATCCTCTGGACTCCTTCCAGGACCTGACGCTTCCTGGTTTGACGTCAGGGGCGTGGCTTGTCCTGGGCTTCGCGCGCTTCCAGCGGTTACACCTCTTTGATTCTCGCGGTTAAGCCCCTCTTCTTCTCTCGCGGCGACAGGAAAAATGGCGGACAATGGCGGGAAATCTCGGGAATGTCGGGAACCTTCACCACAATGAGTATTACAGTCTTTTAAGGCACACAGTACCCGGTGGCAACAGGCATGCACTCCTGTTTGTGACGCCAAGGCTGACGTGCCCCCTGGGCCGTGGGGTACTCGGCAGCCGGGCCTCGGGTTGCTGGAGGATATCATGGTAGCTGGCCCAGTCCGTGACCCAGGGCGGTCAGTAAAAAGGGGGGGAATAGTTATAAGGGATTTAAAGTGTTCATGATGCCACCTGTGGAATGCGGCTAAGGGGTGCCGCCGCTGCAGAGCAGTCCTCTGGAGCTGGTGTTACGGCAGCAGGGATGGTGTGGCTCTCCACAGGTAGAGCTAGCTCCAGGGCAGCATGGGGTATAATGGATGGTGGTGCAGGGGAGAGACGGCAGGACAGTCCCAGAGGAAAGACGGACACTCACATGGGGGTAAGCTTCAGTACCTTTACTGGTGATGGTGCAGGCACGGTCCAGGGTACTCCGGATGAAGGGTGCACTTTTAGACTCTCCCCAGTGAGCGGGTATAGGGCCTCCTGATCCGTTGCTTTACTCGCTAAGCTTCTGGCCTGCCTGGAACTAGGCCTAGCTTGGTTACTGTCACTCTTTGCACCTGCTGACCTGGTGGTAGGGCCTTCTCTTGAAGATCACTCTCCCTGGATGCTGGGGCCTCCGTGACTCCTAGCCCTGGTACTGTAATAATCATTAGGTGAACCTGGGACCTGTAGTCCTCCAGGGGTTCCGGTGGTTCCTCCTGGGTGTAAAGGGTCCCTGTAGGCGTGGACCCGGTGTCTGGTATATATCTCGGGGTGAGCCCGGTATGCTCCTCTGCACCCTCGCTACTTCTTCCTTCTCCTATCGCCTTCGGCCCTCTCAGGGCCCTCACTTGGCCTTCACATGTGCTGTAGGCCTTGGCTCGCCTAAGCACAGCAGCCAGTTTGCTGCCTCTTCACTGCTCTCTGAGCGTCAGCACGCTCTCTCTCTGACTGAGAGACTAACTAACTGAGCTGCCTGGCTCCACCCTCCCTATATATATTCCTAATGGAGGTTTGTGAATGTGTGAGGGCCTCTTGTGGAGAAGTCCATCCATGCACCCTTCTGGGTTCTGTGGCACCAATGCGCAGCAGGGCGCCACATAGTTTAATACACCTACACCAACTAGAAACAAGCAAATCTCTCCCTAGTTCACGCCAGATCTGATATAAACCTGATGACACTGTGTGACCAGCCAATCACTGTAATGCCACAACCAACATGGCTACGGCATTACAGTGAGTGGCAGGCAATCCCTGCATGTTCATTGGCTCTGTAAAGAGCGCCAAACATGCAAGGAGGAGACCCGAGCTCCCGCCGAGCAACTCCGGAAATACTCGGCAAGCGCCGAGCATCTCGAGCAGTGAGATGCTCAGGCGAGCACTGAGCAGTAGCGAGCATGCTCGCTCATCACTAATAATAATCTTTGAACAATACAAGTCACTGACTAGTACAGGAGGAGAAAGGACTCTGTCCTCGGGGGCTCTCAGTCTACAAGGGATGGATGAGTATTGTTATGTTCTGCTACCAAAGCTAAGGAAAGAGAGGAGATCTGTCCCTACTATAGGACTCAGCTGAATCCCTACGATGTAACAGGGAACCTGATCCTGCGATCAGACCTGCTAAAGTCCTAATCTAGTCTGTACGGAGACCTATAGATGTGGGGAGGGAATCCCTACAAGTACTAAGGACTGGGAGGAATATGGGACACCTCCTAACAGAAATAGTAGCAGACAGACGAACAAACAAAATAGATAGCACATAGAGGTCCGAAGACCAAGCAAACTAACAGAGTTAGATACAGAGCACAGGCTAGCTAGAAAGTAGATATACAATGAAGTCCAGCAAAGCCAGAAGGGCGGAGCAGGACTAAATAGGCCAACAAGGTCATGTGACCAGCAAAGGAAAAAAAACTTAACAGCAAGGTTCTAACAGTACCCCCCCTTCTAAGAGGATCCTCCGGATCCCCTAGGACCAGGCTTATCAGGAAATCTCCTGTGAAACGCTCTGATAAGTCTGGACGCGGAAACATCATCTGACCTCACCCAAGAGTTATCCTCGGGTCCGAAACCTTTCCAGGCCACAAGATACTGCAAACTACCTCTATACCGTCTAGAGTCAAGGATGCGAGAAATTTCATATTCCCCGTCCTCCACCACCGGAGGAACAGAGGCAGAGGCGTCACCATCCGACACAACAGCTTTTTTTAACAGAGAGACATGAAAGACCGGATTAATTCTCCAGGAGGTAGGAACCTCCAACCTAACAGCAGATTGGTTGACAACCTGAAGCACCTTAAAGGGCCCTACAAACTTGGGACCCAATTTCTTAGAAGGAATCCTCAACCGCAGATTCCTAGAGGACAACCAAACCATGTCACCAACAGCGAACAAAACCTCCTGTCGTTTCCTATCAAAGTAGTCTTTAGATTTTCTGTTGGCCTCCTGAAGATTACCACGCACATCCGTCCAAACTCTTTCCAAATCACCGGAAAAATTCTCCTCCTCAGGCACGGCAGATCCCAACTTGGAGAACGACCCAAACGACGGATGTCTCCCAGAACAACAAAAAAAAGGCGAACAACCAGCAGAAGAAGATGTATGATTGTTCAGAGCAAATTCGGCAAGTGGCAGAAACTCAGACCACCCCTCTTGATTGTCTGCCACAAAACAACGCAAGAACTGCTCAACATCCTGGTTTTTCCTTTCTGTCTGGCCATTAGATTCAGGATGATATCCGGACGAAAACGACAAATGAATTCCCAACCTGTCACAAAAGGCACGCCAAAAACGAGCCACGAACTGAGGACCCCTATCAGAAACAATGTCAGTAGGAACGCCATGAAGTCTGACAATTTCCTTGACAAAGGCCTTAGCGAGAGTTTTAGCGCAGGGCAGTTTGACGAAGGGAACCAAGTGACACATCTTGCTAAAACGGTCCACGACCACCCAGATGACAGTAAAACCCTCAGAGGGGGGAAGGTCAGTTATAAAGTCCATAGCCAAATGTGTCCAAGGAGCACTGGGGACCTCCAAAGGACAAAGCAACCCCGCAGCAGGAGTATGTGAGGACTTAGATCTAGCACATATAGTACATTGGCGCACCCACTTAATGACTTCCTTCTGCCATCCAGGCCACCAAAAACTGCGACCCACCAGTCTCTTGGTCTCAGAGATTCCGGGATGACCTGCCAACCGAGATTCGTGACACTCAACAAACAAATCTCTCCTAAAGGTCCCAGGCACAAACAACCTCCCATGAGGAGTGTTAGATGGGGCATTCTGCTGAGCTTTAAGAATCTCATCTTCCAAAACGGAGTCTAAAGCAGCTATCACAACACCTTCTTGTAAAATGTTTTCCTCTTTCTCAGCACCGACTATGGGAGAAAAACTGCGAGACAAGGCATCCGCCTTAACATTCTTAGTACCAGGGATGTAAGTAACGGAGAAATTAAACCGCGAGAAAAACAGTGCCCACCTAGCCTGACGGGCATTCAGGCGCTTGGCAGCATCAAGATATATCAGATTTTTATGATCCGTAAGAACCTGAACGGGAAATTCCGCACCTTCCAAGAAGTGGCGCCAGTGTTCAAATGCGAGTTTAATAGCCAATAATTCCCGATTACCAATATCGTAATTCAATTCAGTCTCCGAAAAATTTTTTGAAAAAAAGGCACAGGGATGTAATCCATCCCCGTTATCCTGAGACAATACTGCGCCAACCCCCACAGAGGAAGCATCAACCTCAACCAAAAACGGCCTAGTAACATCAGGCTGCATAAGGATGGGAGCAGAGGTGAACCTCTCCTTGAGATACACAAAAGCTTCAATGGCCTCAGAAGACCACTGAACCGCATCAGCACCTTTCCTGGTGAGATCAGTCAGAGGTTTGACAATACTAGAAAAATTTTTTATGAACTTTCTATAGTAATTGGCGAAACCCAAAAACCTCTGTATCGATTTCAAACCAATAGGCCTAGGCCATTCCTGCACAGCCTGAACCTTAACCGGATCCATCTCAAAACCTTTGCTGGAGATAATGTAGCCCAAAAAACTAATTCTCTGTACAGCGAACTCACATTTCTCCAGCTTAGCAAAAAGCGAATTGTCCATTAATAACTGTAATACCTCACGCACGCTCCGCCAATGAGACTCCAGATCTGGCGAATAAATCAAAATGTCATCCAAATACACAACCACATTTTTACCGATCAAAGGTCTAAGGATGTCATTAATCAGATTCTGAAAAAATGCAGGAGCATTAGTAAGACCAAAAGGCATAACCAGATTCTCAAAATGACCCACAGGAGTGTTAAAAGCAGTCTTCCATTCATCACCCTCCTTCATGCGCAACAGATTGTATGCCCCCTTAAGGTCAATTTTAGAGAACCACTTGGCCCCCAATAACTGGTTAAACAGATCAGGAATCAATGGCAGTGGGTAAGGATTGCGTACCGTAATTTTGTTAATCTCACGAAAATCCAGACAAGGACGTAAACCGCCGTCCTTTTTTTTTACAAAAAAAAATCCAACCGCCACAGGAGACTTAGAGGGCCTAATGTGACCGGCGGCCAAGCTTGTCTGTATGTATTCCTCCAAAGCCTTCCTCTCAGGAATAGTAAGGTTAAATAAACGACTCTTAGGAAGAGTCGCTCCAGGGACAAATTCAATAGAACAATCATAGTCTCTATGGGGAGGCAAAACCTGCGATTCTTTCTCAGAAAAAACTCTCCAAAAATCCTGAATAGGAACAGGCAATTCTCCCCTATCCAAAGCTGCAATACGCCCGTTACAACACTTGTCATAACATTTATGGCTCCAGGATTTAATTTCACTGGTAGACCAATCCAGTACAGGATTGTGAAATTTTAACCAGGGCAAACCCAATATTACTGGAGAAGGCAAATTATTCAACACTACCAAATCCAATTTCTCATGGTGAACACCATTAATAGTGAGAGGAAATTCACTGTCCTTGAGAGTAATATTCTTCAAAGGGGAGCCATCCACAGAAACCACAGCAATGGGGGATGATAAAGGTTCAGGTTTTAAATTGAGTTTTTCCACGAATCCCCCATCAATTACATTCAGTGTAGACCCGCAATCAACAAACACCCGAAATTCCATCAATTTTTTCTGAGCAATCGTGGAAGCAGCTAAAAATACACCCTTGGAATTTAAACAGGCAATACGGGCGTGACTGACCATTTTTTTTTCTTTCTTCATATGAAGCTCACAGCCTTTAATGAAATGACCAGATTTTCCGCAATAGAAACACAAGCCTTCCGAAAAACGACGGTCTTTTTCTTGAGAGCGAGGTGCCACCGATCCAATCTCCATCGGTTCACCACTGTTAATACACACATTATCATAACCAGAAACTGACATAGCAGAGGATTTGCTCTCATTAACCCTAGCACGCAGTCTTCTATCCACCCGTATAGCTAATTGCATAGCCTGTTGCAAATCCTCAGGTGTAGGATAAGCAATTAGCAGGTCTTTAACCCTTTCACTGAGCCCAGCAAGAAATAGACTTTTCAGAGCAGAATCGTTCCACCCTGTTTGAGTGGACCAACGACGAAAATGTGTACAATATTTTTCCACATTACCCGATCCTTGTTTTAAACGTCTCAACTCAGTCTCAGCTGATGCGACACGGTCAGGATCATCATATAATAGTCCCAAAGCAGAAAAAAAACTATCCACTGATCTGAAGCATGAATCACTAGGTTGCAAAGAAAAGGCCCACTCCTGAGGCTCTTTGCGCAAAAGTGACATTATGAACCCTACGCGCTGGGATTCATCCCCAGAGGACTTAGGTCTCAAACGAAAATACAATAAGCAAGCATTTTTAAATGAAAAAAATTCTCGGTGTTCACCAAAAAATAAATCCGGCAAACATACCTTAGGCTCCAAGAAATGTGCTCCAGGACAGTTACTCACGTGCTGACGGAGCTCGGCCACCTCCAGAGAGAGTCCCTGCAGGCGATGAGCCAAATCCTGAACCGACACCATGATGGAACAGAAAAATCTTTCCTTAGAGAATTTGCTGGCTGGACTTACTGTTATGTTCTGCTACCAAAGCTAAGGAAAGAGAGGAGATCTGTCCCTACTATAGGACTCAGCTGAATCCCTACGATGTAACAGGGAACCTGATCCTACGATCAGACCTGCTAAAGTCCTAATCTAGTCTGTACGGAGACCTATAGATGTGGGGAGGGAATCCCTACAAGTACTAAGGACTGGGAGGAATATGGGACACCTCCTAACAGAAATAGTAGCAGACAGACGAACAAACAAAATAGATAGAACATAGAGGTCCGAAGACCAAGCAAACTAACAGAGTTAGATACAGAGCACAGGCTAGCTAGAAAGTAGATATACAATGAAGTCCAGCAAAGCCAGAAGGGCGGAGCAGGACTAAATAGGCCAACAAGGTCATGTGACCAGCAAAGGAAAAAAAACCTAACAGCAAGGTTCTAACAAGTATACAGTAGATGAGGGTAGAGCTTGTCATGCAGTGTTATGATGGAGCGAGGGTTGCTGCAGGTTGTAGGCTTCTCAGAAGAGGTAGGTCTTCAGGTTCCTTTTAAAGGTTTCCATAGTAGGCGAGAGTCTGATATGTTGGGGTACAGAGTTCCAGAGAAGGGGGGATGCATGAGAGAAATCTTGTATGTGATTGTGGGAAGAGGAGATAAGAGGGTAGTAGAGAAGGATAACTTGTGAGGATCGGAGACTATAGGCAGAGATAGCTGACAGTCAATAGCAGGACAGCTAACTGGGCTCATATATATACAAAGACCAGGGATTTCGATGAAGAAATTACAAATTATACTGAATCGTTTCCAGCAAAACCTGTATATCATTCTGCTCAGTGTCTCCTTCCCTATAACATGCTGTGCACAGATCAGACTGCATGTACAATGTGACCGGTTCCCTTTAAGATAGGAAAGTTCCTTGACGCAAGTATTATTGTATTTTTGTATGTGTTAGGATCCAGTGCTGTTTTTGGATTACAATTTACTGGACCAACAATGCTTTTGATATCACAGTGTCTACCTTTAAGGATAAGTTAAAACTGGGCTACTATCTTAGAATGATCAACATTATTATGAATATTTGAGGTTTTCATTATCCTTCATAAAATTATGGTGGCTAAAACCAGCCTTCAGTATTAGATAACAGTTGATCATTAAAAGGGTTCACTGGGACTAAAAAAATGTCGTTATGAATGAATTAATAAATACTTTTAATTAACAAATCATCAGTTAGTCTACAGAGGTAATCACCATAGTACAAATGGCCACCATATTAATACACTGTAAGAGACCTGCCTTGGAATGTTACTAGTATATGTGCCTGTGAGCATGTGGAGTAGGAAGCCCTCCTGCCTCCAGATCCCAAAAGCAGGGACCACTACTGCATATGCTCACAGGCATCAGACCTGTACTAACAATCTAGGACATGTTTCTTGAATAAAACTGTGAAGAAACAGCTTCTTATCTTAATCAGTCAGACATCTAGACTTTTTAAGCCAAGAGAAATACACTATTGTGTTTGAATGCATGTGTATTTCTGTGGCTGGCCCAAAAGGACATAATATTATGTGCATATGTAGCACCCCGAGGGCTCGGCTGCTACAGGGGTATTGCACCTCGAACCAGAGGTGTGGTATTCCACTCCCGGGTGGGGATGGAGTGTGGACCAGGACTCGGTAGGCTGCATGCATCACACACACCCCATTTCCGAGGGACAGCTCAACGGTGCTCCCACAAGATAGAAGTGCAGGCACGACAGCATCTGTCCCTGGCTGGAGTGGGGCGGGGGGTGGAATACCCAGTGGTGTAGGAGCAGATAGGGGTGGGTTTCTGGGCATAGGTAGGAGCCCATTGGTTGCTAGTCACCTGGGCTCGGGTGTCAGAAGGAGGTATATAAGGTGGGCACCATCTTAGGACAGTAGTCAGTTCAAGGAGGAGGAGAGGAGAGGAGCTCAGCCAGAGAGGGCTGACAGGGAGCTGTGGCTCAGTCTGGGCCCAGCTCCAGAGGCAGGCCTGGAGTGGAGGCCAGAAACAGCCTGAAAGAGAGAGGAGAAGGAACGGAAAGGAAAGTAAGAAAGGAACTGGAACAGAGGAGAAAGGAAGCAAGGAACACAGAGAAAGGCCCAGAGACACGAAGGCAGAAGGAACCCCATATGCCCAGAGGAGATACAGGGTGAAGGGTTGGCAGAATAGGGTACCGGAACCCAAATTGGTGGAGGCAACAGATTCCTCAGCCAAAGACCGGAGGTTGTTACCACATCTTGGTGCGACCCCTCACTACATCCACCAGAAAGGCATACCACATAGGGTCAGGGAAACCGGGAGAGGTTTCGCCAACAGAAGGCCCGAGGAAGCTGGACAAAGGTGGGTCACTGGTGGGGACGGCCAGAGAAAGGAAAGGAAGGGAGCCCTGTGCCACGCTCTGGAATTGCCTGGGAGTTGGTCGAGTCCCTTGCCTGGTGAACGCAGCACGGCTCAGGCGGTCCCTCATGTGCACAAGTGACCAGAATAACAACCGTGAGTAAAGCTTTGGAAACTGCAATTACAAGTCTCTGTGTTTCATCGCCGCACCAGCACCATTACTACCGGGACACTCACACCATCACTCCCATCATCCCCATTAGCTGCCCTGAGGCAATACTTCTCCCGTGGGGAGTTATCCCATACTTGGCTGCGCAAACAACATCAGCCTCAGCGGTCGGCAGCGCAGCGGCGGTCCCCACTGACCGCAATCCACGGGTGGCGTAGTCGGACATTTGCTATTACATTAAGACTGCCACTGGTTTGACCACCCTGGGCACGGACCGGGTCACCGCCACACGGAGACTACAACCCCCAGCATCTTACAGAAGGCCCGGCTCCGGGTATCCCCCGCACAGCACAGGCCCAGGGGGCGCGTCATATAAACCTGAATGTTGACTTCTCTTTGTCTGGAAACAATAATGTTGGTTAATATGCTAATTACATATTATACTAAAGCCAGCTAGATGTTGATTTACAAGAGCCTTCTGCTATAACAACTATGTAAATTGATTAAATGCTCAAACAATGAGACCTTAGCCCTGTGGAATAATAGCCTCCCTAATCCTTGACCTGTGGATGTGTGCTTGAAAGAACAATTATGAACTATTTAATGAATAAGGCCTTTGTAGCAGGCAGACTTTACAAAGAAAATCAAAGATCAGACAAACTCTCCAGAACAGGAGCTTGGTAGCAGGGCTCGATCCAGAGAGACACAGATTTGGATTCTACAGGATTTTAGCCTAAGGGTATATGGCCTTAACGGGAAGTTTACAGATCTGCTCCATTGACCATCAGAGAACCCATGGATACATTTGGGGAATCCAGGTTGGAACAATGGGCCCCATGGATATGTTGTTTGAGGCTGCCAGGTGGGATACTCCGGTCGCCTGGAACCCATGGAGACATTTGGAGAAGCTAGATTGGGACCAGCCGGTCATCCGGCCCCTTTGAAACTCTCAGAGGCCAGGGTGGGACCCTCGGGTCTCCTGGCCTTGTACCTTTATGGACTGTCAGCTTCCTAGGCTTGCCACTACCTCCTCTCTGTGGGGGCCTGCAAAAAGCGGGGGGCCACTGGGTGAGGTAGTTGGCCCTAGAAGTCCCAAAATCACAGCTGCTCTATCCCCGGTGGGCAAAAAGCATCCAACCACGTCAAGGTGACCTAAATATGAATGGTCCCTAACCACTAAATGCCCTACCTTTTCATATGTCAAACCAGCCTCATGTGAATGGAGAGTGAAAAAAGACCAGTCATAGCTCGCAATTAAGACCTTGTGTGGGAAAGATGGATGGATAAAGGTTCTACCAAAAAGAAAAATTAGGGTCCACATGTTAAAGTATCTGACATGTTAATATGACCATAGTAGAGGTGTACTTATTGTACCTGACCACTGCTATGGGATCTATGCTTAAAGGTGGACAATCACTGAATTATAACCATTGCTTTCCGTCCTGTCATCAGTAACTGAAATCACAGCATTTTCCTTTGGGGAAGTATTAAGAACCAAGATGATTTCTACATGTTGTTTTTATATTAGACTCCTACTTCTTAATTTTCACATGGGCATTTTCAACAACAGTCAGACTTAGACACTATGTCTTTGTATAGAAGCACTATCTTGTATTCTGTAACATGAACAATGGTCAATATGAAGGGAGGTGGAGGAAGTGAGCTGTGACCATCACCTATTGTGCATGGTGGGTCCTGTGTTATCAGCTATATATAGAAGTGTTACCTTTTATTATAATAAAACTCATCTGTACAGAAAAGGTAGTAGAGTTTAATATTAGTTCTGATGGCAAATGTGAAAATTGAAAGATTTCTGATTTTTTTTAAATAAGGAAATAATAAACGGGGTATTCACATCTCATATATTTACAGCATATCCATGGAATATTTATGGGATCTATATCAAGAACAGTTTCCTGACATGTGCCTCTGTTAGTGTAGAGGTGGCTGGAATTTCTATTCACTTGTAAAGGAATTCCGACCATCTTTCCACCAACAGAAGAGTGCAACAGTGCCCCATTCCTCTGGTAGGTATGCAACTCCTTAATGGGACACATATCTACTATCTATTCATAGCATATTTCATGGAAAAGCCATTAATATAACGGCTTGAAATACCACTTAAACATAAATATCTAATTTAAAACAAGGTCATTTGTAATTTTTAGTGACACATTCACTTTAAAGGGAAACTGTCACAAAAAAAAACTATTAATCTGCAGGTTATTAACTTGTCCGGCACCTGCACTTAGCCGAACGCTGCGGGGAGAAAATTAACTTTATTCCCCAAGGCAGCACTCCGGTTTCAGTCATGGGGGCAGCGCTGGTTTAGTCACTGCTCTGAGAATACATAACGACCAATGGAACTGCACCCTCGGCTCTGACTTCCATTCTCTCTGCATTGGGGGCCGGCTGTCAGTCGGGTCCGGCTGTCAGTCAGGACCGGGGGTGTGGTTACAGCTGCTACTTTATATTCTCAGAGTGGTGACTGAACCCGCACTGGCACCGCCTCCTTGAGTGAAACCGGAACACTGCAGGGGGAATAAAGTTAATTTTATCATTTTCTCTCCGGCAGTGTTTGGTTAAGTGCAGGTTCCCGGTAAGTTAATAGGTTTAACTCCATATCTGCAGGTTAGTGTTTTTGGTTGACAGGTTCCCTTTAATAAACCTTACTAAGTTTGTGAACCCAGCCAATAGGTAACATTCACTTGACTATTATGTGGACCTAGCTTTACAGACCGATATTCTAAATTCACTTCATCAATTTACCCATATATTGTTTTATTGTAAAGTTTGTTATGAACTTGTGAATCATCTAATTTTTTTTTTTTGCTCTGTATTTCAGAAACTATTGATCCACAGCAATGGAGAAATCTTACTAAACGGTCATACCATTATTTTACCTTATTCTGATGGTGAGAAGTTCAAGTAAACTTAAGAATCTAGAATGTCATTTACACTTCATTTAAATAGTAATAAGGAAAAAATGTTTTAAAAATGAATTTAAAGGGATATTCAAATCTCATACATTTACAGCATATCAGTGGGATATGTATGACATCTATCTCAAGAACTGGGTCCTGACTTGCGTTTCTATCAGTCGAGAGGCAGTTGGAATTACTTTTAACATTTAAGAGAATTCAAACCATCTCTCCACTGACAGAGTGCAACAGTACCCTATTCCTCAATGTTTGAATTTAAAGGGAGTGTCTCCTTTCTCTTTGTTGAAAATACATGAAAACAGATCCTATGCATAAAAATAAAAGTAGTCCTAACATCCATCAGGAAAATATCCAAGCAAGCCACTTAATGTTTGTATAGGATTAATAATGCATGTACAGGAGATAAAATTACAATGCAAGCTACAGTGCTGTCAACATGAAGTCACAGCTATGACCAGTAAACAGAGACAGAGAAGTTGTTAAAGGACAGTACTAGACTTTTGGAAAGTAAGTAAAGATCAGTTTAATATTATTTCATACATCAAGGAGCCTGTGGGATAAAAATAGGTGAAAGGGGACAAGTCCTTTAAGACTCCCATACATGGTGGTTGAATGTCGGCCAGATGCGCCGACTATCTGATGTGTATGAATACTTCCTCATGCTCCCCTACAATCAATAGAAGAAAGATCGGTCAGTTGTAAATTAAAAAACCTATGACTCTTATTTTTAAGGGGTATCTGGGTGCGGATTTCTCCTCCCTTCCAATTGAAAACACAAGGATGTTCCAATGTGCTGAATGCTTGTAGGAGTAGTCCAGGACTTTAACATTGACGGCCTACCCTTAGGATAGGTCATCAATGTCTGATCAGTGGGAGTGCGGGAACCAGCACGCCTACCGATCAGCTGTTCCTAATACTGATGGTGGCCGGAACTGCTCAGTTATAGAGCTGCACAGCACAGATCCATCGACTATTCAAATCAATAGGGGATGGATGCACAGTACTAGTCTGAGGGCACTATTCCGTTGATGGTACTGAGCACCCCCAATGATCAGACATTTATGATCTATCCTAAGGATAAAGTTGTTAAAGTCCCAGACAACTCATTTAAGGGGATTTGGAAGTTGGGAGAAATAGCTGTTTGATAAGCTAACTTTCTGCCTGACAGCTATATATGGTGATGAAAACGTGATGATTTTATTGCTATCACGAACAGTCCATAAGATTATAATGTTTTGATCCCACTTGAATCTTCATCAGATAAATACAAACAGTGTCAGGACAATACCGAGATCGCAGCACTGGTGTAAGATGACACTGTCGCTTTACACCATTGCTGCGATTTCTGCATTGTCCTCACACAGTCTGTATTTATCTGTTGAAGGTCCAAGTGGGACCAAAACATTATAATTTTATGGACTGCTCTGGCTAACAATAAAATCATCACGTTTTCATCTAATTTCCTTCTGAGTACCGAGTTACCTATGTCAGCTATTAGGACTGGTAACTTACTTAGGCAGCTCTTCTGCTATATTCTGGAGTGCCATATATATTCATTCACTGCTATCTATTGTGGTCAGCTTTAGGTCCAAAGAGACCATTTACAACACATTTGCAATTTTAGATTACCATATCTGCAATTTAAATGAATGAGAATAGTTCAAAATCACATTTATTCCAATTTAGGTCATGCTAAAATCTGATATAAACTCACGATTGTCATAATCAAATAAAAATTGTCATAATAAATAAATCTTGTGTTTGTGTCCCAAGATACCCTGCACATTTTTATGCCTACTTCATTGTACATTATTGTACATACTGAGATCGGTATTCACATGGAAGTTCAGCTCATTGCGACAATGAACGTTTATATATCTTTGGACAGATCTTTCTCTGGTCTTACATGCGGTAAGTTTGCATATGACTAAAGACTGTAGTTTATATGAGAATATACCTGAACTTGAACCAGAACCCGAACCTTATTGAAAACTATGACGACACGAACTTTTGAGCTCTCTCTCTTTTCTCCCCGGACTACCCCCAGAACTCCGAACATTGCAGAGAATTTCCTGGAGAAGTCCGTGTTCAGCATTTAGCACCGGACACTAACTGTCTGATACGAACACCGAACTTATAATCTCTACTTCTCTACTTACGATGTGTACAGCTCATTCATGCCACTTATGACTGTTTCTTTAAATATAGTAGGGTGTGATTAGCATTTTTCTCGGATGTGGAGACGGTCGTGTGACCCTAACCTGAAGAAAAGTCAGTTTTTAGATATGAAATTGACACTCATAGGGCTTGTTCAGACTGCTGAATTTTTTGTCATTGTGCTCAATAGATTGCACACTGATCCAATAACAGCCAGAATGCCGGCACGCACCATTGATTTTTCACATGGATCGATGCTTAAGAGGGGAAATGTGCGATGAAACATTCCTGTATTTCCTCCCAGGGCCATTGGGGACTGTATAGGAGTAGGAATGTCAGTAAAGGTAACCATACAGAATAGATGAATTATCTGACAAATTTTTAGTTAGTCCAACCAAGTGTTAGTTGGCTGTTCCAACTTTTCCTAGTTGAAGATGTCAGGATAAGAAGAATCGAGCATGTTGAACTTTAACATGCATATTTCCCCTTCATCTTAGCGGTCAGGGGGATCTCAGCACCCGGTCTCTTATTGGTTCAAATTTCATTTCATAATGAAATGTGAAAAGTTGTCATTTAAAAACAAAAAACAAAACCCTAATGCCTCCCAACATGCCACATACATCTAGGTCACATATCTGAGACGTTGATCCAGCTCCATGAGAGGCAGGTGTTGGCTGTCCTGAACAACCCTTAGGGTAGCAGATAGCTAGTCAGTCAGAGGGGATCTCTGTCACCCTCTTACAACCCTGCAATACAACTTGCCATAGAGACTGGGTCTTACTAAAAACCCATCGTCTGCAATGTGTACTTTTATAAAGCCCTGGGTGTAAATCCAGATTAAAGCTTCACAGAGGGACCTGCAAAGGGAATGGTGAAAAAAAATGTGCCATAATTGCTGTTTTTTGTTCACCTTTCCTTCCCCAAAAACTGAAATAAAAGATACATCATGAAGTTCTACTAATACTAACAAATAGGGATCTGTGGACCTATGGAAGTTTTGGGTTCTGGTACCCTACCCAAACTTTTTAGAAACCTGACCAGACCCTGAAACTCATTTAAATCTGTGAAGAGCAAACTTTTCTAAGAATAAAAATTTTCTCTGTCTGCAATGGACTTACCCGAGACCTCCCTAACATTGCAATGAACTTTCAAGAAAAGTCTGTGTTTGGCTTTTAGACCCCGACGCTAACTGTCCGGTAAGAACGACGAACTTTCAAGTTTGGGTTCACTCACCTTTAATAACAAATACTGTATCTCTTCCCAAAAAGTCAAACACTCATAATGTTGTATCAACAGCTAGATCTCAGAATGTCGACACAAACCAAATTTTCATTTTTCACATTTCAGAATTTGTATTTTTTTAAATAGAAAAATATATAAAAAAATACAAATTTGGTATTGCTTTATTCATGCTCACCATAAAAAAAAGTTAAAATGTCATTTTTACCCCGCTCTAAAGCGAAAACCTGAATTGGTGTGAGTTGTATTTTTTCTTCCTGTCTATCACACAATTTTTTTTCATTTTCTTTAGTATATTACATAGTAAATTAATTGGTGGGATTCAAAATTACAATCATTCGGCTATGAAAATAGAAAAAGTTATGTTTCTTGTCAGATAGCGATGAAAAAAACTAAAGCAAAAAAAATGAAAAAAATGGCACTAGGATAAAGAGGGTGATGCATATGCTTATATAACTGTAATGATTTGTAATGTGATAAAATGTCAGAAGAGTGAGGGGATATATTAGGACTAGTGCAGATTTTTGATCCAAGTATAATCCGATATAACATAGATTTGCACTCTTACCAATGTTATTCTATGGGGCTGTGTACATGTCCAAACTTTTCCTCGGACCAAGGCAGTCCGAAAAAAAAATCGCAGCATGCCTGAGTTGGGTACAATTATCGGATCATACTCGGCCATGCAATTCAATGAGTCCATGGAAAACATCCGTCTGCACTAATTTTCACAGACTGACAGCATGGAGAAGAGGAAGAAATTTTGTTTTCCATCGTCTCATCTGAGAAAATTAGATAACACTATGATACCACTTTGTACAAACTATAATCAGACTGTGATTTGCATAATCATCCCGATTCACCCAGATGGGAGAATATACGCTTGTGTGACTCTAGTCTGAAACAAAATTTAATGGTTAACTGCACAGACTCCACAGCAGATAGGTTTATAGAATGGTCTCATTTTTTTTTTGTATGATTCAGGTCTATGTGGAAACTTCAATGATAAACAATATGATGACTATGTTATACCGAATGGTATGCCAGTCCAAGACTTGGCAAATTTCATAAATTTATGGAGAAGTGACCTAACTTGTTCAAAAGCCATAACTGATGTTATTGATCCATGTCTCATCAATTTTCAAAAAGGTGAGTAATTAACATACAGTATATAAATCTAGTGAAACATTATGCCTTGCGATAAACATTCTGGTGTGCACCCCTGACGAAGCTACTGTGAAACGCGTGTCGGGTGCCTGGTGGGTGTGAATCTCTATCTATGCTCTTATCTTACATTTGATGTACTCTGCAATTTACATATATGGGTATTTGTGTCCCTTTAATGAATTATTCCTTGCATTTCATGTACTCAGCTATATAATATACCATATCATATGTGCTTGTGGGATTTACTTTTTTGATGCCTATAAACACAATTTCATGGTGACTATATGACTAGTCATTTGGGAGACATCTGCCTATTCTAAGTATATATGTCTTTGTCACTTTTAACTTTGCATCTGTAACTTCTCAGGGTTCCCACAGTCTAAAAGGATTTCTCACACACTGGGCTGTCTTTTTGTGTGTGTTTGTAATTTTTGTAATTTTTATGTCTTTTTATATTTGTATTTAATAAAATTATTATCTATTAATCATTCCATAATTATTGTCTTGGCACATTTTTCCCTTTTTGGTATTGCTATTACTGCCTTGTGGGACACATTACCTCTACCTAGACTTGCAAGTTTATGATGTTTAAACATTCTAGTAGTTGCTGATTTTATCGAAATCTTTCAAAATGTTCTACAGCTTATAATGAAATGGCCATTAAGTGAATTTGTATAAAGTTATGTAGACTTATATAGTCCCTACATTAAAAAATAAAATGCAGAATAAATTAATGCCATGCATAAAATATGTAAAGAGAGGAATAGGGTATCAAGGCAGATTTGAACTTTAAGATGTAAAGTACATAAGAAGGTGGAATTTTATTAAGTTTTATACACAACAGAGCATTCTTTTATGCTACTGAATAACCCCTTTAAGACTATGTTCACATGTTTATTTTTTTGCTGCTTCTTTTCTGAAGTCAAAACCTGATCTCTTCGCAGTAAAACAGCTGCAGAGAAAAAGGAGGTTTTTTGATGCTCTTCTTGATGCATTTTGCTGCATTATTTGCTGCGTTTTTTAGGATCCCAAAGATCAGCTTTGTTTCCACCATACAAGCATGAACAATACAAGGTGTTAGGCCCCAATGCAAGAGATATATGAAACCATAAAACATTTTTTGGAAAAAAGGGTAATGTGATCAAATTATTTAGTGGAAAGAGTTTTTATGTTTGAAAAAATAATGACTATTTTGAACAAAAAAGTTCATATGAGTTCATGAAAAAGTACACAGTTGCAAATGTAAACACAGAAAAGAAAGTTGAATTGGTTGGGCATTGTTTACCTAACTCATTGGTAGGCATTCAGTTGGTAGGCCATTGTTTACTTTCATGAATTGGCAGAACATTGTTTACTTTTACACATTGGTAGGGCATTGAGTTGGTAGGGCATTGTTCACTTTCACACATTAGTAGGGCATTCTATACTTTCACACATTGGAAGAGCATTGAGTTGATAGCGCTTTGTTTAGTGTAACACATTTCAATAACTTAATTAAGCTGCACTAATACTAACAGCCATTCTCATGTGAGGATACCAAGACATTATGGTTTAGGCTATGTGCCCACGATGCAGAAATGCTCAGGATTTTTTCCTGAGTATTTCTGCATCTCCCTGGCAGAAAAAAACGCATGCGGATTGTACATGCGTTTTCCTGCCAGAGACATGCGGAAGTGAAGTGTTCTTCATTTGCATTTCTGCATTAGGGTTGACAAGCGCTTTCCAAGCGATTTTAGCATCACTTGGAAAGTGCTTGTCAACTTGGTCACACTATATAAATCCATGCAAATGGCATGGATTTATATAGTGTGACTGAAAAGAATGGTTAAAAATAAAAAAATAAATGTATACTTACCCTCCGATGGCCCCCGGTGTCTTGTTTCCCTCCGTCCAGGCTGCTGGCAGCGGTACACTGAAGGACCTGCCGACGTCAGCGTCGCGTGACCCGTCACATGACTCTGACGTCAGCGCAGGTTCTCCAGTCCATCGCTGGCTGCCGGCAAGTGAAGACAAGGAGAGCGGGGGCCGTCAGAAGGTAAATATAATCTTTATTTTTTATTTTATTCTTTTTTTCACAGTTTTCTATGGTACCCGGGTCTGGAGGAGAGTCTCCTCTCCTCTACACCTGGGTACCATCCGCACATTAGATTGCGTGCATTCCGCAAGTCCTTATCTAGTGAATCGGAATGCACGCATTCTAATTCAAGTCAATGGCGGCGAAAACGCAGCGCTTCTGCAAAATAATTGGTAGTGCTGCATTTTTTTCCGCAATGATAATCCGCAGCGGAAATTTCCGCAGCATGTGCACAGCACAAGCGGATTATCATTGGGGAACATGGCAGGCCTTCTACCATGCATTTTTTAAGCGTTTCTGCAGCGTTTTTGCCTCTGCGGAAACGCTTAAAAAACGCATCGTGGGCACACAGCCTTAAAATCACAAAAATTTATGTGTTTCACATCCTGCTGTGCCTGCTGTTTTTTTTTTAACAAAAACACTGCAAAAACTGATGACTGCAAAAAGCAGCTATTAATTTGCATAAAAACGCAGCAAGAAAACTCAACAAAAACGCAACATGTGAACATATCCTAAAGGTTACTAAACATTAATATTTATATAAAGTAGCTTAGGAGTTAATATTCTATATACCATCTCTGCACTATATTCAGCATATGTTAGCATATATCTAATAGCAGGTCACTTTAGGAATAAGAGGCTCATTTAGGATTTGCAAATTATTAATTAGAGCCCCATCACAATGGAAGACATGTCACTGAGACAAACTTCAAAGAGGTTGTCCAGTACTTTTGACAAATGCCCCAATGTATTTACCTTGGGCTCATAAGTGTTTTTGTAATTACCTTGCTGTGTCTTTATGGCCTGTGAGCGGTGCTATCGCGGGCCACTCACAGGCACCACGTGACCCCCGGCTGCAGCCGGCTCTGACATCCACTGATGTCACGTCAAGTTCCGGCTGCAGCCAGGCGTGACTCAGCCCATCACTCACTGTGGAGCGCAACTCTGTGGGTGGGGTTACCCCATGCATCACACCCAGCATCTACCACGTGCTTTCCCTCTCCTCATTCATTGTGAAAGTGCTAGGTGGATGCTGGGTGTGACGTGCGGGATAACCCCGCCCACAGCCCGGCATCCACCGTGGGGAGTGCGTCAATGATGTCACGCCTCACTTGACGTGACATCAGCAGAAGAAAAAGCCTGGGATCACGTGATTCCTGTGAGCGGCCTGCGATACCACCGCTCACAGGCCAAGAAGACACAGCAAGGTAACTACAAAAACACTTATGGGCCCAAGGAAAATACATTGGCGGACATTGGGGCATTTATCAAAAGTACTGGACAACTTCTTTAATCTCTATAAACATGGGACACGTTCCTATGTATGAAACTTTGTCCTAAGTCATAACACACTATTACACTAAGTTAACAGGAAGATTAGTACAGGACCCAGGCAGATGTGACTGCAGAATGGAGGATAATTGGTAAGATAAGTAATTAAAAAATAATTATATTGCAATGTCCTGCATTTTTAAGTTGAAAGTTGAGATAAACTTTAAAGTATCACTCCCATTAAAGTTTGTATCCTTTTAATATATTGTAGTCATCATATTATATAGCACTGTGCACTTACAATTGCTCATTTTGCCTTTATACACAGTTAATTCTTCTTTTCTCTCAGCTCTATGTAGAAACAGGAAGTCTCTTTTCCCTGCATTTATCATTCCCCTCTTCAACTCTTGAAGGAGCTTCTCCATCCACCCCTCTGCCAGGGACTTTTGCAGTGACTCATGATTCACACATGGATAATTGACCTTTTGTTTCTACATAGAGCTTTGAAGGACTCAGCTAGTTAGTTTCAATCACGAGATGTCACAGACCTAATGGAAAACAGAAAAATTAACATTCCCTATATAAAAAGACACATCTGCATGTTTTTCTCAATATCTGACATGAAATAAGAATAAACCTTTCCCGTTTTAGGTCAATATGCCAAATTCCAGAATAATGAGAGAGAATGTTTTAAGGCATTTTTATTACTTACTGCAAAGTCAAAAGTTTAAATGCACTAAGATTACTATGCCTAAACAATTCTGGACTGCCCATATGATGATGGCATGTGTTTGGAAGCTTCTGATAGGTTTTTTGAGTTAACTAGAGACACACCTGTGGATGTATTTTAATTCACACCTGAAACACACTGCTTCTTTGTGTAGCAACATGGGAAAGTCTAAAGAAATCATCCAAGATATCAGGAAGAGAAATGTGAACTTTCACAAGTCTGGCTCATCCTTGGGTACAATTTCAAGATACCTGAAGGTGCCTCATTCATCTGTACAAACAATTATACGCAAGTACAAACTAGATGGAAATGTCCAGCCATCATACCGCTCAGGAAGGAGACGGGTTCTGTGCCCCAGAGATGAACGTGCTTTGGTTCGACATGTGCATATCAACTCAAAGACAAAAGCAAAAGACCTTGTTAAGATGATGGCGGAAGCTGGTAAGATTGTGTCAATATCCACAGTGAAACAAGTACTGTATCAATATGGGCTGAAAGGCCATTCTGCCAGGAAGAAGCCATTACTCCAAAAGAAACATAAAAAAGCCAAATTAATGTTTTCAAATACACACAGGAACAAAAACATTAATTTTTAGAGACATGTCCTGTTGTCTGATGAAATTAAAATTTTACTTTTTAGGCATAATTACCATCGTTACTTTTGGAGGAAAAAGGGAGAAGCTTGGAAGCCTAAGAACACCAACCCAACTGTGAAATACGGGGGTGGCAGCATCATGTTGTTGGGTTATTTTGCTGCCGGAGGGACTGGTGCACTTCACAAAATAGATGGCATCATCAGAAAAGAAGATTATGCGGCAATACAGAAGGAACTTTTCAAGACATCAGCCAGGAAGTTAAAGCTTGGGTGGAAATGGGTCTTCCAAATAAAAAATGACCTGAAACATGCTGCCAAAATGGTAATAAAGTGGCTTAAGGATAACAAAGTCAATGTTTTGGAGTGGCCATTGCAAAGCCCTGATCTCAATCCTATTGAAAATTTATGGGCAAAGCCGAAAAGGCAGGTGAGAGCAAGGCGACCTACAAACCTGGATCAGTTACACCAGTTTTGTCAGGAGGAATGGGCCCAAATTCTGACCAACTATTGTGAGAAGCTTGTGGAAGGATATCCCAAACGTTTGACTAAAGTCATTCAGCTTAAGAGCAATGGTACCAAATACTAATGAAATGTATGTAAACTTTTGACTTTGCAGTAAGTAATAAAAATGCCTTTAAAACATTCTCTGTCTCTCATTATTCTGGCATTTGGGAAATATTAAAAATGATGGTATTCCTAATTGACCTAAAATGGAAAAGGTTTATTCTGATTTCATGTCAGATATTGAGAAAACAATTCATATGTATCTTTTTATAAAGTGTATGTAAACTTATGATTTCAACTGTAAGTACACAATGTTATATAATATGATAATTGCAATATATTAATAGGATAAAAATCTGAAGGGAGTGCTTCTTTATATAGGGTTTTTTTTTAGGGTTCATTTATTGCTGATAAAGATTTAGAAAACAGAAACAATGATAATTTCATGATGCAATCTCATTTTCTTCTAGAATCCTATGCTTCAACGCAGTGCTCCTGCTTAACCTCCAAAAATGGGCCTTTCCATAAGTGCCATAACGTTATCCATCCAAATCGGTTCTATGAGGTAAAAAAATCTTGTCATATATGATAAATAGATGACTCTACCAACCAATCTAATTAATTATTGTACTAATCATGAAAGTATATACTTTTTATACATTTGTAGTCATTCAAGTATATTTATTAATACTGGTTAATGTTAATATAATGCAAATTTAGACTAGACAGTATGGATGAGCAGACCCGTGAAAGTTCTCATTCCGGTACCCGACCCCAACTTTATTCCAAAGTTCAAGTTCGGGTACCAGAACTGTACCTGAACTTGAACTAGAACCCTAACACCATTGAAAACAATAAGGACCCAAACCTTTGGCTGTAAAATTCTCTCTCTCTGTCTCTCTGCAACGGACTTCCTCCGGAACTCCAAACATTGCAACGGACTTCCGGGAGAAGTCCATGTTCGGCGTTTAGCACTGGACACTAACTGTCTGGTTCGAACACCAAACTTTTAACTTTGAGTTCGCTCATCTCTGCTACAAAATATTAAAATGCATTAGATTTACCAAAGAGGTTCATGCTATTCAATAAATCTGCTTGATAAATCTGCTATATTTGGGCCTTTTTTGAGTAAAATGTCACACAATAAGCCTTTTAATAGGCTTTCGAATGTCACTTCTTTAAATAGGAAAAGGAGGAAAAATTCCAACATCAGAATCTTCAATAAAAACCATAAATTTATTCAAAACTATTATCTAAGAAGTAACGTTTCTGATGCAAAGAGTGACATGCTAACCACGTCAGGTGAGGAGACTTTTTAAGCAGCAATGCTCCTCTGGGAAATATATTGTCTCGTCAGAGAGGAAGAGAACTTGAATTCTAGTGCCATCTATTGGAAGTAGCAATCCTAAAAGTCAATATTGACCCTTTAATGAGGCTTGTCACATGACTTAGGATAAAAGCCAAGACCAGAAACTCAATTTGCAGACACTGTGTTTGGGGGTACTGCTCCTCATCAGTGCAAAGTGTGAGTTCTGGTTTGACTGGGTGAGAGGAGTCAGACCGTATCTAAGAAGTAATGTTTCTCCTTACGGAGAGAGACATGCTAAGCACGTCAGGTGAGGAGACTTTTCAAGACTATTAAAAAGTCACAATGCCAGAACCGCACGAAAATATGAAAATCTAGGGAATATGTTTCAATCATCTTTAGTCATTGCACTTTTGAATAAATTGATGGTTTTTATTGAAGATTCTGATATTGGAATTTTTCTTCGCACTCCATTGTTTCCCTTGTGGCACTACAAGTTTCTGTGCCTCGGACCTTCTTATGGGTGAGCTGACTTTTCATAAGTCTTTCTTTTAATAGGCTTACAAATTCTTGTCCACCAAGTCCACTAGGTAGCTGTTGTAAAATTGCACAAAAATGTTGTGGCATTCAAAAAGTCTCAAGCGCAATCACACATGCACCCCTGAATGGTGTCAAAAAATAATACAGCTAGATTGGCAGAAAGACAAGCCCTAATACAGCTTAGTTGACGGAAGAATAAAAAGAAGTTATCGCTATTGGAAAATGGGGATGAAAAAATGAAAGATCAAAAATTAAAAATTACCTATTTTTTAATGGGTTAAAATTAATGATGAGCGAATGTGCTTGCCACTGCTCGGTACTCACCCGAGCATCACTGTGCTCGTCGAGCTCGGCGAGTATTTCGGGGTTACTCGGGCGAGAACTCGGGTCCCCTCCCTGCATGTTTGGTGCTCTTAGAGAGCCAATGAACATGCAGGGATTGCCTGCCATTCACTTTAATGCTGTAGCCATGTTGGTTGAGGGCATTACATTGATTGGCTGGCCGCACAGCATCATCAGGTGTATATAAGACCGGGCGCCGCCATGCTTGTCACAGTCTACTCCGGAACTAGGCAGAGTAGGGAGGGCTGCTGCTGCTTCAGGGAGAGATTTGCTTCTTCATATTTAATATAGGTATTCCACAACATATATATAAATATATATATATATATATATATATATATATATATTGCTCAAAAAATAAAGGGAACACTCAAATAACACATCCTAGATCTGAATGAATGAAATATTCTCATTGAATGCTTTGTTCTGTACAAAGTTTAATGTGCTGACAACAAAATCACACACAAATCATCAATGGAAATCAAATTTGTTAACCAATGGAGGCCTGGTTTTGGAGTCACCCCCAAAATTAAAGTGAAAAACACACTACAGGCTGATCCAACTTTGATGTAATGCCCTTAAAAGAAGTCAAAATGAGGCTCAGTATTGTGTGTGGCCTCCACGTGCCTGTATGACCTCCCTACAACACCTGGGCATGCTCCTGATGAGGTTGCAGATGGTCTCTTGTGGGATCTCCTCCCAGACCTGGACTAAAGCATCTGCCAACTTCTGGACAGTCTGTGGTGAAACATGATGTTGGTGGATGGAGCGAGACATGATGTCCCAGATGTGCTCAATCAGATTCAGGTCTGGGGAACGGGCGGGCCAGTTCATAGCTTCAATGCCTTGATCTTGCAGGAACTGCTGACACACTCCAGCCACATGAGGTCTGGCATTGCCCTGCATTAGGAGGAACCCAGGGCCAACCTCACCAGCATATGGTCTCACAAGGGGTCTTAGGATTTCATCTCAGTACCTAAAGGCAGTCAGGCTACCTCTGTCGAGCACATGGAGGGCTGTGCGGCCTTCCAAAGAAATGCCACCCCACACCATTACTGACCCATTGCCAAACCAGTCATGCTGAAGGATGTTGCAGGCAGCAGATCACTCTCCACGGCATCTCCTGACTCTGTCACGTCTGTAACATGTGCTCAGTGTGAACCTGCTTTAATCTGTGAAGAGCACAGGGCGCCAGTGACGACTTTGCCAATCCTGGTGTTCTGTGGCAAATGCCAAGCGTCCTGCACTGTGTTGGGCTGTGAGCACAACCCCCATCTGTGGACGTCGGGCCCTTATACAACCCTCATGGAGTCGGTTTCTAACCATTTGTGCAGACACATGCACATTTGTGGCATGCTGGAGGTCATTTTGCAGGACTCTGGCAGTGCTCCTCCTGTTACTCCTGGCACAAAGGCACAGGTAGCAGTCCTGCTGCTGTGTTGTTGCCCTTCTACTGCCCCCTCTATGTCTCCTGGTGTACTGACCTGTCTCCTGGTAGTGCCTCCAACCTCTGGATACTACACTGACAGACACAGCAAACCTTCTTGCCACAGCTCGCATTGATGTGCCATCCTGGATGAGCTGCACTACCTGAGCAACTTCTGTGGGTTGTAGAGTCCGTCTCATGCTACCGACAAGTGTGAAAGCACAACCAACATTCAAAAGTGACCAAAACATCAGCCAGAAAGCATTGGTACTGAGATGTGGTCTCTGGTCCCCACCTGCAGAACCACTCCTTTATTGAGGGTGTCTTGATAATCGCCAATAATTTCCATCTATTGTCTATTCCATTTGCACAACAGCATGTGAAATTTATTGTCAATCAGTGTTGCTTCCTAAATGGACAGTTTGATTTCACAGAAGTTTGATTTACTTGGAGTTATATTCTGTTGTTTAAGTGTTCCCTTTATTTTTTTGAGCAGTGTATACATATATATATATATACATCTGAACTAACAGTCCTTCTGAGGACTAATCCAGCTGCCTATATTCAGTGGTGATAGCAGTAATTAGGCAGGCAGGCAGTGCATATAGTGAAAGAGGGTCCATTGAACTACCTGCTGTGGCTGTTCTTACAGATATTTGTAGACATAGCCCCAGATATCAGTGGCCAGTGAAAACTTTTTTTTTATCTTAATCCTGGTTATATGCTTAAAAAACAATGCAGAGTACACCATTTTTCTGCTCCATTTGCTTGTTCTCACTGCAGAATAAAGCCAGATCTGTTCCATATTTCAGCGATAAAAATCCAGAAATTTAAACTGAAAGTGGAAAATATTGGCCTTTTTTTCCATTCTGCTGCAGGCCTGCTATTTAAAACTGTTGCTCTCTGTCATAAATAACAGCTATAAAAGTGTTCCAAAATCAGACTTTTCTTCCATTTTCATTCCGATGCAGTGTGTCGGTCAAGCTATTCACACTAGGTGTCTGTGAAGGATAGTATTAGCAAATACTGGCCTGCTATTTAAAACCATGGTTCCCTGTCAGAAATAACACCATAAGAGTGTTCCAAAATCAGACATTTCTTCCATTTTCATTCCGCTGCAGTGTGTCAGTCAGGCTATTCACACTAGGTGTCTGTGAAGGATAATATTAGCAAATTGCATGCCTGCTATTTAAAATTGAGTTTGTCTGTCAGACGTATCACATATAACTGAGTTCGAAAATCAGCCATTTCTCGTGAACGCGGAAAATATTGTCCTCCATTAATAAAGGTGCATGGCAAGGGACGGGGAAATGGACATCATGTGATCGTGCATGCAGAGGTCGATTCTGAGACCTGGCCGTGGGTAAGCTGAAATTGTGCCATAACAAACACCCACATCTTGTCACTCAACCTTCCTGTCCCAATTACTAGGGGACCGCAGAACACCACTATTGAACACAGAGTAGTGTCTAAGGTTATTGGTTGGACACTTAGTCACCACCATCACCACCCTGTCTTAAACACGGTCAAATTTCAGTAGCCATGAGTCTGGACCACATATTCCTCCTTCCTCCCACCATGCCGAGTGCCTGGAGACAACTGATCCCATACTTGAACACTCAGAAGGGTTGTTCACTTTTCCATTTGTAGATTTGGGCCTCTCCCCGGCCAGCTTCAAATGAGTCAAGAGGAGAATGCGTGTAGTGATGCCCAAATATTGGAGCAGCCATGGTCACACAAAGGCGACCATTCGAAAGTGCAATTACTGTCGCAAGAGGTGGATAATGATGATGATGATGAGACACAATTGCCAGAAAGTCAGGAGGAGGACCTGGATGCGGAAGTGGAAGACGAGGTGGTGGATGATATAGTAACTGAACCAACCTGGCAGGGGGACATACAGAGCGAGGACAGCAGCACACAGAGAGAGGGAGCTGTAGCACCACATCAGGCAGGAAGAAGCAGCGTGGCTGCAGACACAAGGTGGGAAAGCGTTCCTCGTAACGCCAACACAACGGAAGTTGTCAATACAACTGTTAGGTCTTCCCGAGTCTGGTTATTTTTAAAAGACTGCAGATAACCGCAAAAAGGCCTATTTGCACCACCTGCCAGGTGGCATCAGCATGGGTGGCAAAACTAGCAGCCTGACCACCATCAGCATGATCAGGCACATGGCAGCAAAGCACCCGACTAAGTGAGCTGAACCACAGGGTCCAGCAAAAGTGTCTGCGGGTGACACCACTGCTTGTTCCGCTGTTGTGTGTGCACACCAATCCTCTGCCCATGGTGCATGCCAAGATGCCCCCCCCTGCACCTGTCGTTGCACACTCTCAACTAGCATCATCAGCAAGCACATCCACATCCTTGTCCCAGCGTAGAGTTCTGTTGTCCCAACCCCAGTCCTTGGAACGCAAGTGCACATACACAGCCAACGCCCCACAGTCCAGCTTGTGCTCAAAATGTTGCCTATTAGGCTCGAGGAGACGGAAGCTTTCCGCAACCTGATGGCGGCTGTCCCTCAGTACTCGGTCCTCAGCCTCCACTATTTCTCCCGTGTGCCGTCCCTGCATTACACGAGCACGTGTCCCAAAACATTAGATGTCCCCTCAACAACACAGTTACTGAGAAAGTCCACCTAAGCACAGACACTTGGACAAGTGCTTGTGGGCAGGGATGGTACATCTCGCTGACAGCACACTGGGTTAATATAGTAGAAGCCTGGACCTAGTTGGACCTCGAGATGGAATACATCCTTCCGATGACGAGGATTGCAGGCCCTGGGTCAATCAGGCTTGCCCCCATATTCTACAGCTCCTGCACCTACTCCTCCTCTTCAGCCTCCATCTTTGAAATGACCACATCAGTTGCAAGCTGCCTTGGCCAAGCGGCATCAGGCTGTGCTGAAGCTAATTTGCTTAGGTGACAAACCGCACAATGCTGAAGAGTTGTGGATAGCTCTGAAAGAGCAGGCAGATCTGTGGCTGTCACCGCTGGACCTACAGCCAGGCATAGTCATGTGTGACAATGGGCGGAACCTGGTGGCGGCTCTGAGGCAAGGCGAGCTCACAATGAACCATGCCTGGCCTATGTGCTTAACCTCGTGGTTCAGCGATTTCTCAAATCCTACCCGGATCTGTTGGATATGGTTGTCAAAGTGCGCCGCCTGTGTGCCCATTTTAGAAAGTCAGCTACAGCTTCCGCCGCACTTGCCATGCTTCAGCAGCGTTTGCAGCTTCCAGCTCACCGACTGATCTGCGATGTCCCCATGCATTGGAACTCTACATTGCAGACATTGGGAAGGATTTCTGAGCAAAAGAAGGCAGTTGTTGAGTACCAGCATCAACAAGGCCATCGGTATTCAGGTCAGACTCCACACATAAAACCTCAGGAGTGGACATGCATGTCAGACATTTTGTACCATCCTCCAAAACTTTGATGACTCCACCAAGATGGTGAGCGGCGATGACGCCATAATTAGCGTCACCATCCTGCTTCTCTGTCTTCTGAAACGCTTTCTGCTCACAATTAAAGAGGATGCATTGCAGGCGGAGCACGATGAGATGGAGCAAGGAACCATACAGGGTGATTCCACACAGCCCAGCCTCATCTCATCCCAACGTGGATTGAGTGACAATGAGGAGGAGGAGGAAGAACAGGAGCTAGTTTCATGCGCTATAGACGGTACTACCTGCACAACTGTCATACCGTCTGTTCAGCGTGGATGGCCTGAGGACAGGGGGGAGGAGTAAGAGGAGGAGGATGAGGAGGAGAGCATGGTCAGTCGTCCTCTTGGTGAGGACACGGAATTCTTGCCTCTTTGCAGTCTACACATTGCTGAGTTCATGTTACACTGCCTTTCCCGTGACCCTCGCGTTGTCCAAATTTTGAGGGACAGTCATTACTGGTTGGTGACACTTCCTTGCTACAAGGAAAACTTTCTGTCTCTTATTCCCCTTGGGGATGAGGGACCTTGCATTAAACCGGTGCCAATATTGAGGTTTTGCTACGGTATGTTAGTACTATATATTATTTGATTACCATTATCAGCACTTGCTAAATGACTAATATGCGGGTGAATACTCATATTTTAGTATACCTAATAGTAGCAGTATATCTCATGTAAACATACAACTCAGGTCAGATACAACTAAGTGTCCCTCACAGTTTAGAGGTGCTTTTTATCATTTGTATGTTTGTATGTGTATCTAACGATAATAAAAGTTTGTGTTTGCTGAATCAGTTTGGTCCTTAATCATATTTTAGATTGTATATAGGCCAAACTATATGATATCAATGTTTATATATTTTCAGCAACTCTATTGGAGTTTGTAGGACGATTATGTTTATCTGATTATAATTGTATCCCTTCAGGACAGCCCTAATAAAATGGGGCAGTACGAGAAGCCCCTTGTTGCAGAATTATTTAAAAAATTCCCATTTAAAACGCTAGTGGTAGAGGTCACAGTTCGTTGGACAACCAAGGAGTACCGGCAAGAGAGACACAAATGCAATCCAGCAGAGGCAGGGGAACACTGTCAAAGTTCTGGGACAGTTTTCTCAGACCCTCCCATCGCACAGTCCCTGAGGCGAGGGGTATTCTCCAAAGAAAGGAAAAGTTTTGGAAGATGGTGAGGGAGTACCTTGCCGACCGTGCCAACGTCTTCCGTGATTCCTCTGTGCCTTATAATTTTTGGGGATCCAAGCTGGACACGTGGCATGAACAGGTTCTCTATTCCTTGGAGGTCTTGGCCTGTCCTGCCGCTAGCGATTTGTCAGAGCTGGTTTTTAGTGCAGCTTGAAGAATTATAACCGATTGGCGCATCCGCCTGTCAACTGAAAATGCTGACAGGCTGACTCTTATAAAAAATGAACAAGATCTGGATTGGGCCAGACTTCTCAATACCACTGAATGATAGCAGCGTAACATAAACTCAAATACAGTGTCTTTTTTTTGGGAGGTCTAACTCTATTCCCATTCACCTCTGTATTCACACCCAGAAATGGGTATACGCTTCCTGATTTTGTCTATTTGCTCTTGTCCTCCTCCTTCTCCGCACCATCATCCTCCACCACCATATCACCACCATATGTACCATATCACCACCATATGTACCATATCAACATATCTACATCTCTTGCAAGGGGCATTGCAGTTCCTCCAAATTTTTGGTAGCCGTTGCTTCACTGCATAGGCAAATAGTATGGGAGGCACACTTCCTAATAATGGGAACATTGTTTTCAGGAAGTCTTCCGACCTCTATGTCTCTTGCAAGGGACATTGAAGTTTCTACAAAATTTTGGCAGCCGTTGCTTCACTGCATAGGCAAACAGTATGGGAGAGACACTTCCAAATAATGGGAGCATTTTTTGCAGGAGGCCCTCCGACCTCTACGTCTCTTGCAAGGGGCATTGGAGGTCCTCCAAAATTTTTGGCAGCTGTTGCTTCACTGCATAGGCAAACAGTATGGGAGACACCTTTCCTAATATAGGGAGAATTTTTTGCAGGAGGCCCTCCGACCTCTACATCTCTTGCAAGGGGCATTGGAGTTCCTCCAAATGTTTGGCAGCTGTTGCTTCACTGCATAGGCAAACAGTATGGGAGACACACTTCCTAATAATGGGAGCATTTTATGCAGGAGGCCCTCCGACCTCTACGTCTCTTGCAACGGTCATTGGAGTTCTTCCAAATTTTTTGGCAGCCGTTGCTTCACTGCATACCCAATAATAGTATAGAAGATCCACTTGTTAATAATGGGAACAACAAAGCATAGCCGACTGCTGTCCCTTTAAGAATAATAAGGGCCTCCTGATGGCTCTATAAAAATAGGCTTTGTGACTTTCAGAGTCCCTCGATCATAAATGAAACAGGATGTGTCTGATGATGTGTCACACACCACATGGCCAGATAAGGTAGTAAAATGTTAAAATTACATTTCCTGGTAAATATTTTTTCACCGTTGAAAGCAATGCAAAGGTTCAAAAACGCATCAACAACGCTACGTGTGAGCATAGCCCAAGGTGTGGAGGAGCATTTTTGTTTTTGGTTATTTATTTTGCCTTATATACAAGTCATTACCGTGGAAAAGATGTTCCTTAACATATTTCCCAGGAAAATCCATTTTTGTTTTGCTTTTGTATGTTTTTTTGTGAGTCCGTAAAAGTGGTGTAACACCTCTGACAACGTTGTTGACAGCAGTGACTTGGGAGTCAGAAATGCTTCCAGGGGTCTTCCCCATGCTGTTCCCATATCATTTGAGCACTGTTCCCATCAATTTTGGCAATTTTTAATCCCTCTGCAGACCGCCAGGGGGAGCCGCCGGAAAAATGCTCAAGTTTCTCATAAACTTACATTGGGCTCGTTACTCGGTCCGAGCACTCAAGCATTCCATTTTGCTCGACTCGAACAATGAGTACCGGAGCATTTTAGTGCTTGCTCATCACTAGTTAAAATAGTATATACAGTGGGTACGGAAAGCATTCAGACCCCTTTAAATTTTTCACTCTTTATTTCATTGCAGCCATTTGGTAATTGGTAAATTCTAAAAAGTTCATTTTTTTCTCATTAAAGTACACTCTGCTATGTAGAGGGGAGCTGTACATGGGGGGAGACTCGGGACATTATTAAATGTTAAGTGGGCACTTATCGATATGGGGAGCTCAGGTTATTGTGACTGTCAAAGGTGCACACAGAGGGCACTATTACTTTCTAGGGGGCAAAATGTGGGCACTGTTTTCTAGGGCAATTACACATGGCATTAATATATTCTAGAGGGTTGTTTTAATATCTAGAGGGCACACAGAAGGGGCAGTAATAGGGACACATAAAGCAACAGAGGCTCAGTATTGGGGTATCAGCAAGATGATGGGTTTGTGCAGGTTGGGAATAGATGGTTACGATGCCTGAAATGTAAGGAGTCAAATGCGTCTTTGTTATGATCTCTGCAGACCTGAGACTCTGAGTCCCGGATGGAGACATTGTCGTGTCGGTCTGGGCCAGAAGGATAAGACGGGAAAAGTGAACAATTTAATCAGAAAGAGCGTCACCTATATGTAACTATACAGTGGGTACGGAAAGTATTCAGACCCCTTTAAATTTTTCACTCTTTGTTTCATTGCAGCCATTTGGAAAATTCTAAAAAGTTCATTTTTTTTCTCATTAAAGTACACTCTGCACCCCATATTGGCTGGAAAAAAACAGAAATGTAGAAATTTTTGCAAATGTATTAAAAAAGAAAAACTGAAATATCATATGGTCATAAGTATTCAGACCCTTTGCTCAGACACTCATATTTAAATCACATGCTGTCCATTTCCTTGTGATCCTCCTTGAGATGGTTCTACTCCTTCATTGGAGTCCAGCTGTGTTTAATTAAACTGATAGGACTTGATTTGGAAAGGCACACACCTGTCTATATAAGACCTCACAGCTCACAGTGCATGTCAGACCAAATGAGAATCATGACAGAGACAGAATTGTGGCAAGGCACAGATCTGGCCAAGGTTACAAAAGAATTTCTGCATTACTCAAGGTTCCTAAGAGCACAGTGGCCTACATAATCCTTAAATGAAAGAAGTTTGGGACCACCTGAAGTCTTCCTAGACCTGGCCGTCCAGCCAAACTGAGCAATCGTGGGAGAAGAGCTTTGGTAAAAAAAGAGGTAAAGAAGAACCCCAAGATCACTGTGGCTGAGCTCCAGAGATGCAGTAGGGAGAGGGGAGAAAGTTACACAAAGTCAATCACCGAAGCCCTCCACCAGTCGGGCCTTTATGGCAGAGTGGCCCGACGGAAGCCTCTCCTCAGTGCAAGGATTCCCAGACTATGAGAAATAAGATTCTCTGGTCTGATGACACGAAGATAGAACTTTTTGGTGATAATTCTAAGTGGTATGTGTGGAGAAAACCAGGCACTGCTCATCACCTGCCCAATACAATCCCAACAGTGAAACATGGTGGTGGCCGCATCATGCTATGGGAGTGTTTTTCAGCTGCAGGGACAGGAAGACTGGTTGCAATTAAAGGAAACATGAATGTGGCCAAGTACAGAGATATCAGACTTGGCCGAAGGTTCACCTTCCAACAAGACAATAACCTTAAGCACACAGCAAAAATAACAAAGCAGTGTCTTCAGAACAACTCTTTCACCATTCTTGACTGGCCCAGCCGGAGCCCTAACCTAAACCCAATTGAGCATCTCTGGAGAGACTTGAAAATTGCTGTCCACCAACATTCACCATCCAACCTGACGGAACTGGAGAGGATCTGCAAGGAAGAATGGCATAGGATCCCCAAGTCTAGGTGTAAAAAACGTTTGCATCATTCCCAAAAAAACTCATGGCTGCTCTAGCTCAAAAGGGTGCTTCTACTCAATGCTGAGCAAAGCGTTTGAATACTTATGACCATGTGATATTTCAGTTTTTCTTTTTTAATACATTTGCAAAAATTCCTACATTTCTGTTTTTTTCAGTCAAGATGGGGTGCAGAGTGTACTTTAATGAGAAAAAAAAATAAACTTTTTAGAATTTACTAAATGGCTGCAATGAAACAAAGAGTGAAAAATTTAAAGGGGTCTGAATACTTTTCTTACTCACTGTAATTCCCAATTAGGGTTCATGCACATGGCTGTGTTTTTGGTTCAATTGTGATTCTACAAAACATCGGAACTCACTTGTCCTCATGTTATTATATAGAGCCGTGCACATGTCTGATTTTTTCTGCGGACAGAGAGTGGTCGAGGAAAAAATCGCTGCATGCCCTAGTTTGATCCAATATTCGGATCACACTCAGTCATGCAGTTCAATGAGTGCATTGAAAACGATGCACTGCGCTCGAATGACATCTGAATGCAGTCTGATTTCCGCGCACTGACAGAATGGAGAAGAAGGAAAAAAAATGTTTCCATCTTCTCATCCGAGAGAATCGGATTACACTGTGAACAAACATAGTTTGATCATAGTGTCATTTGCATCTTGTATGAGAGAATCTACGGCCGTCTGTACCTGCTCTTATTATTATCTAAGCAAAACATTGGCTGAAAAATAATAATAATTAAGATGTTAACAAATTTTTACAGTATTTTTTAATGCTTTGATTTATTCTCTTAACTGTGAGATGCAATTTCTTGTTTCCATTGTAGGAATGCATGTATGATACTTGTTTGTGCAAAGATTCAGAGGCTTGTATGTGTGCCGTTCTTTTAAGATATGCACGAGCTTGTGCTGATCGTGGCGTCATTTTTACAAACTGGAGGCCAAATTTGTGTGGTAAGTAGAATTTGCAAATCCTTTTAGAATTCTATCTTTAGATAAAAGACCTTGGCTTTGACCATGTTATAAATACTTTAAGCTGTTCAAGTTAATGGCAATAGAGAAGATAGAAATTTTTGAAATTTAAGCTTGCCAGCATTGGCTAATATTCACAAAAATGTCAAATAGCAGTGGCTTCAATTGCCCTGAAAAAATGTGTTTAATACACACAGAACTCCTAGGACTGTATCCAATTTCTTTCAATCTCTGTTACACAAACATCGTTTTTTTAATGTCAAGATGGCCTCACTATAGAATAAAATTTTAATGTGGTAGTAACCAACAAGTCATTTAATAACAGAGCATGCTGACAGACTTTAAAAAAAAAAAAAAAAAACAATCCAAAAATTATCCCTCTTAGTCATTTGAGATCAAGCTGCTTATTCAGTTCAAAACACTGACTCAAACTGAAAGTGTTCCTGTTGGAGGTAACATCATCCCGCTGTGACTGAGACAAGTGTGATAATTGGAGGATCATCAAAATAAATCTAACAAATGATATCCCCTTAAAAAAAATACAGTTTATTAGATATGTATTAAAAATCTAAACACCAACAAAAACAGAAAAAACACATTAAGATAATGGCGTTAAGGAGAGCCAGATAAGAGCACTTATTGATATAGCCCTATATGATACAGGGAAACATCGGCACCAACAATAACCCAAATAATTCCATATGAATGGTACTACTTAGCCACGGTGATTGGCACCCTAATAATAATGAATATGGTGCCTCACATTATTATTAGGGTGCCAATTTCTGCACCCTATGGTGCAGAAATCATCCAACTTGCAGCATGCATGATTTGCTTATGATAACCAGAAAGCACTCAACCATTCATGTTTGTGGATCCATGTAAAACATCGAACAGCACTCAGATAAAATCGAAGTGCCATCCTATTTTCATGGATAGACTGAATGGCAAAAATGGAGGAGCTTTTTTTCAATTCCCCACTTCTGAGAAAATTTTATCACAATCTGAACAAACCAGAGTCTGATGAGAGTGTGATCAGCATAATTGGACTGATTTTCTTGGATGGAGAACATACGGTCGTGCGATCCTAGTCTAAGTCTAGCTCTGCTGCTATTATGTCAAAACTAGCAAAACTTTTTGACAATGAGGGTGATCAACGAGTGGAACAGGCTGCCATGAGAGTTGGTGAGTTCTCCTTCAATGGAAGTCTTCAAATTGAGGCTGGACAGACATCTGTCTGAGATGGTTTAGTGACTCCTGCATTGAGCAGGGGGTTGGACACGATGACCCTGGAGGTCACCTCCAACTCTAACATACTATCATTTTATGATCCTATGTCTCCTATCTGTCTAATCCATTTTCAATTGGATATATTCCCAAACCACTTATCTTCTTCACTTCTGCAGTTGTACTACACATTACAGTCTTGAGTATTTTTCCAATGTTTTAGTGCTTTATCTTACTATCTCTATTGCTAGGCCGAGAGCTCTGATGTCCTCTTAGTATCCTAAAATCACCCTAAAAAGGCATGTGAATTAAATCGATATCAATCAAATTTGTGTAAACATGGAAAGAATTTATTAAACCTGGTTTTCCTGGACGTTAGGATAGATCATACTTGGGATAGCTCATTAACAGTAGCGTAGCTACCAGGAAGGCAGAGGGGGCGGTGACCCCGGACCCCGCTCTCTGAGAGGCCCACCCGGAGCTACGCCAGTGTAACTGTATTGGCGTGCGCTCCCGAGCAGAGCAGGGAGACTATGTCCCTGCAATGCCCCGCGGCCGCTATGGGGCCATTGAACAGGAGGGGGGCCCCCCGGTGCCAGCATCTGGCCTCCCCGCCTGTCACCACAAGTTAAGTGATGGGAGAGGGAGCGCGATGCTTCTTCTCCCATCAGTCCCCTCTGTGATTGACGTCATCACTTGGCCCCCGGCCCGCTGTTCTGAAGATGTGCGGGCCGGGCGCTCGGAGCAGCGAGGGAACGAGGAGGAGGGGTGAGTATTGTGTTTATTCATATTTTGCCTATGAGGGCAGCATTATACTACAGACTCTGCCTATGGGGGGGAACATTATACAACAGACTCTGCCTATGGGGGGGGGGGAAGCATTATACTACAGACTATGACTATGGGGGGAGCATTATACTACAGACTCTGCCTATTGAGGGGTGAGCATTATACTACAGACTCTGCCTAAGGGGGAGCATTATACCACAGACTATGCCTATGGGGGGAGCATTATACTACAGACTCTGCCTATGGGGGGGCATTATACTACAGACTCTGCCAATGGGGGGAGCATTATACTACAGACTCTGCCTATGGGGGGGAGCATTATACTACAGACTCTATCGATGGGGGGGAAACATTATACTACAGACTCTGCCTATGGAAGGGAGAATTATACTACAGACTCTGCCTATGAGGGGAGCATCTGGCCTCCCCGCCTGTCACCACAAGTTAAGTGATGGGAGAGGGAGCGCGATGCTCCTTCTCCCATCAGTCCCCTCTGTGATTGATGTCATCACTTGGCACCCGGCCCGCTGTTCTGAAGATGTGCGGGCCGGGCGCTTGGAGCAGCGAGGGAATGAGGAGGAGGGGTGAGTATTGTGTTTATTCATATTTTGCCTATGGGGGCAGCATTATACTACAGACTCTGCCTATGGGGGGGAACATTATACAACAGACTCTGCCTATGGGGAGGGGAAGCATTATACTACAGACTCTGCCTATGGGAGGAGCATTATATTACAGACTCTGCTATGGGGGGAGCATTATACTACAGACTCTGCTTATGGGGGGAGCATTATACTACAAACTCTGCCTTTGTGGGGAAGCATTATACTACAGACTCTGCCTATGGGAGGCATTATACTATTAACTCTGCCTATGGGGGGAAACATTATGCTACAGACTCTGCCTATGGGAGGGAGAATTATACTACAGACTCTGCCTATGGGGGGAGCATTATACTACAGACTCTGCCTATGGGGGGGATCATTATACTACAGACTCTGCCTATGGGGGGGAGCATTATACTATAGACTCTGCCTATGGAGGGAGGAGCATTATACTACAGACTCTGCCTATGGGGGGGAGCATTATACTACAGACTATGACTATGGGGGGAGCATTATACTACAGACTCTGCCTATTGGGGGGTGAGCATTATACTACAGACTCTGCCTAAGGGGGAGTGACGCGCCCCTGGGCCTGTGTCGCGCAGCGTTGCGCACGCGGGAGTCTACCCGGAGCCGGATCAGATAGGGGTAGTAGTCTCGTGGCGGTAACCCGGTCCGTGCCCAGGGAGTTAAACTGAGTGGCAGAGTTTAGCAGAAGATGGTACGGTGTTCGACTACGCCACCCGTTGAATGCGGCTATGAAGCCGCCGCTGCAGGGCAGACCGCTGAGGCCGGTGGTACGATTGTGCAGCGTAGTTGGTATAACCCCCAACGGGAGGGGTATGGCCTCAGGGCAGCCGACGTGTTTGAAGGGGGGTAGCAGAATAGCACGCAGGTAGCAGGAACCACTCAGAGACGGTGCGGTGTAGTTCAGGGTCTTTACTGGTGACAAAGGTAGACCCTCCCGGAGTACTGGCTAGCGATCGGGGACTGGTCAGTCCGTGAGCAGATGGGATCTCCCCTGGCCAGGCGGAGTTGTAGGCCTCCCCAACTAATTGTACTCTTCTGGCTACCTTGCTAGAGGCGGGTAAAAGTAGCCCACGTCCCTGAGTGTACCGTGTGGTGCTCACCCGTATGGCCGGTGACTCGGGGCCTTCTGGTAGCTTCCGCTCCACGACGGCGGTGCTGGTCCCTTGCGTGTGACCGTGCCTTCGGGTTTCTTGGCCAGAGGACCTGAAATCCCCTGCCGGGCGGTTTCTGCTGCTGGGTAAGGATTAGTCCCCACAGCCTCGGACTCCGGGTCCGGTGAGAACTCTTCAATCAGGGCGAGCTCTACAGCTTCCAGCCCCTGACTCCTTTTAGCACTGCTCCCACTGAGCTCTTGATCTTTCTTTCCTATAGCTGCTCCTCTCCAGACCAGACTATGTCTCTGTCTGGGACTCCTCTTCTTCTCTTCTCTTCCCTCTAACCCTGCCTCAGCCCTAGTTTTATATAGGGGAAGTTCTTCCCCTCCCTGGACTGGGCAGGAGGTGTGGCATGCATAGGATTCCTGACCAGGAGACCTCCCACCTGCTCTCAGACGTAATACTGCTATTACTGTGGAAACCAGACCCCTGGGGTGCCACAGGAGCATTATACCACAGACTATGCCTATGGGGGGAGCATTATACTACAGACTCTGCCAATGGGGGGAGCATTATACTACAGACTCTGCCTAGGGGGGGGAAACATTATACTACAGACTCTGCCTATGGGAGGGAGAATTATACTACAGACTCTGCCTATGAGGGGAGCATTATACTACAGACTCTGCCTATGGGGGGGAGCATTATACTACAGACTCTGCCTATGAGGGGGAGCATTATACTATAGACTCTGCCTATGGAGGGAGGAGCGTTATACTACAGACTCTGACTATTGGGGGGCGAGCATTATACTACAGACTCTGACTATTGGGGGATGAGCATTATACTACAGACTCTGCCTATGAGGGGGCATTTTACTACAGAATCTTCCTATGCAGGCTGTGGGGGAGCATTATACTACAGACTCTGCCAATGGGGGGTGCATTATACTATATGAAGGACTATGGGGCGTGCATTATACTATATTAGGAAGTCATTATGCTATATTGATGAGTGCATTATACTATATTGAGGACTATCTGGTGCATTTAACTATATGTAGGCTATTTTTACAGTATGGGTAATATAGTTAGGGTCATACAGTGGGGGAGATAATGTGGGGTCTTTGCACAGTGTGGGGGCCATCATACAGTGTAAGTGATAATGTGGGGTCTTTGCACAGTGTGGAGGTCATCATACAGTATAGGAGCCATCAGTTTGGAGGCTACTAAGGGATCAGTATACTGCGTGTGGGCGTACTATACAGTGAGGGGGAATTATACTATGTATAGGAGAGCATCATACTGTGTAGAGGGGAGCTGTACATGGGGGAGACTCAGGACATTGTTAAATGTTAAGTGAGCACTTAATCGATATGGGGAACTCAGGTTATTGTGACTGTCAAAGGGGCACACAGAGGGCACTATTACTTTCTATGGGGCAAAATGTGGGCACTGTTTTCTAGGGCACTTACACATGGCATTACTATATTCTAGAGGGTTGTTTTAATATCTAGAGGGCACACAGTAGGTGCAGTAATAGGGACACATATAACAACAGAGGCTCTGTATTGGGGTATCAGCAAGATGAGGGGTTTGTGCAGGTTGCGAATAGATGGAGATGATGCCTGGAATGTAAGGAGTCAAATGCGTCTTTGTTGTGATCTCTGCAGACCTGAGACTGAGTCCTGGATGGAGACGTTGTCGTGTCGGTCTGGGCCAGATGGAAAAGATGGGAAATGTCAGCAATTTAATCAGAAAGAGCGTCACCTGTAAGTTACTATACAGTGGTACGGAAAGTATTCAGACCCTTTTACATTTTTCACTCCTTGTTTCATTGCAGCCATTTGGTAAATTCTAAAAAGTTTTTTTTTTCTCATTAAAGTACACTCTGCACCACATATTGACTGAAAAAAACAGAAATGTAGAAATTTTTGCAAATGTATTAAAAAAGAAAAACTTTCCGGCTACTGTATAATGGCTGCAGCCAGGTACAGCACATCCACCACCTTTTCAAATCAATAGAAGGCGGATGTGTTGTACCTAACCACGGCCAGTATTAGGTCGACAATGCTGTGCTGTGTAGCTCCGCAACTGAGCAGTGACGACCTTCACAAACACTGGAAAAAAAAATTGGTGCTATACAACCCCTGGCAAAACTTATGGAATCACCGGGCTCGGAGGATGTTCATTCAGTTGTTTAATGTTGTTTAAAATAAGCAGATCACAGACATGGCACAAAACTAGTCATTTCAAATGGCAACTTTAGGGCTTTAAGAAACACTAAATGAAATCAAGATAAAAAATGTGGTACTCAGTAAGGGTAATTTTTTTCAGACCAAGCAGAGGGAAAAAATTATGGAATAACTCAATTCTGAGGAAAAAATTATGGAATCATGAAAAACAAACACACAAAAGAACACTCCAATACATCACTAGTATTTTGTTGCACCACCTCTGGCTTTAATAACAGCTTGCAATCTCTGAGGCATGGACTTAATGAGTGACAAACAGTACTCTTCATCAAACTGGCTCCAACTTTCTCTCATTACTTTCTCAGAAGTTCCAGCACCATCATCTTGCCCAATGCAGATTCGCGATTCATCACTGAATATGACTTTCATCCAGTCATCCACAGTCCATGAATGCTTTTCCTTAGCCCATTGTAACCTTGTTTTTTTCTGTTTAGGTGTTAATGATGGCTTATGTTTAGCTTTTCTGTATGTAAATCCCATTTCCTTTAGGCGGTTTCTTACAGTTCGGTCACAGACATTCACTCCAGTTTCCTCCCATTCGTTCCTCATTTGTTTTGTTGTGAATTTCCTGTTTTGGAGACATATTGCTTTAAGTTTCCAGTCTTGACGCTTTGATGTCTTCCTTGGTCTACTAGTATGTTTGCCTTTAACAACCTTCCCATGTTGTTTGTATTTGGTCCAGATTTTAGACACAGCTGACTTTGAACAACCAACATCTTTTGCAACATTGCGTGATGATTTACCTTCTTTTAAGAGTTTGATAATCCTCTCCTTTGTTTCAATTGACATCTCTCGTGTTGGAGCCATGATTCATGTCAGTCAACTTGGTGCAACAGCTCTCCAAGGAGTGATCACTCCTTTTTAGATGCAGACTAACGAGCAGATCTAATTTGATGCAGGTGTTAGTTTTGAAAATGAAAATTTACAGGATGATTCCATAATTTTTTCCTCAGAATTGAGTGATTCCATAATTTTTTCCCTCTGCTTGGTCTGAAAAAATTACCCTTACTGAGTACCACATTTTTAATCTTGATTTCTTTTAGTGTTTCTTAAAGCCCTAAAGTTGCCATGTCTGTGATCTGCTTTTTTTCAACAGCATTAAACAACTGAATGAACATCCTCCGAGCCCGGTGATTCCATAATTTTGCCAGGGGTTGTAGATAATATAGTTTGGAGTATTTTTTTATAGGCTGGTATAAAAAGTGAGTCTGTTTGCATTTATATATATATCTATGCAAGTTGAACACAATTTTTAATGACAATATTTTTTTTTTCACAATGTTACTTATTTAACCTTTTTTTTTTTTTAGAAAAATACAAACATTGTCCACCTTCAATGGTTTTTAAGGTTAATGTCCAGAGCTGCCAACCTACTTGCAAATCTCTGAATGTCCCAGATAAATCATGTGCACATAACTTTATTCCTGCTGAAGGCTGTGTATGTCAAGATGGAATGTATTTGTCACACACTGGTGAATGTGTCCTAAAGAAGGATTGTCATTGTTTCCAGAAGAACTTTTATTATAGCCCAGAAGAGAAAGCTCACAAAAATGGCATAGAGTGGTACGTATTACTAAATGCAATTTATCCTGTAAAGTATGCATACCTTCTAAGAATTTTCTAATACTTGTAATGGTCAAAAATTGCTGTTCTGATATACAGTAAACTCTGTTCCCTATAATGACTGTGCAGTTAAAGTAGTCAACAGCAATATTAAAAACTTGTGGATATCAGAAAGTGACAAAAAAAAATATTATTTTTAGAAATGTTTTTTTTTTTCAAATTGTTAAAAAAAACCTATAGAAATATAATAACTAGGAATGAGTGGACTTGCGGGTGTTCGGGTTAATCGGGTTTGGTCAAACTGTAATTCAAAGTTCAGTTTGACATCCATACTTGGCCCAGAACCCAATAGAAGCCAATGGGGCCCCCAACTTCTGTGCCTTAAAATGGCTGTAAAATGGTCATAGTAACAGCTAGTGGGCTGCAAAAGGTAGCAAAATAGGGGTACGAGCAGGACAATTGCCCTGCAAACATATGTGGATAGGGAAATTGCTTAAAATAACATAGAATTTAAATAAAATATCTAAAATAATAATTTTGAACCAGGAGGCAGAGATCCAAGTGGAGGAGGAGGTGGAGTAAGTGGACATGGTGGGGTAGGTGGAAAAGGCAGGAAAGTAGGCATCCAACATTGTTTTTTGTGTTTTAAAGGGAAAGTGCCATCAAAAAAACATTTTTCAACAATTAAAAAAAATGTAAAGCATTAATGTTTGGATTTTTTCAAAAAATATTTTCATCTGTTTTTAATGAAGTAAAATCTAAAAAATAATTGAAAAAGGTTTGTCATTTCTACATTTAAACACTAGAGGGAGCAGCTGCTGAAATATGCCATGAAAGCCTAGTGTACAAGTAGCTCACATTACAACTGCAGTAAATATGGGCTGAATCTGCTCTCATGCGTGTGACATCGCTCCTCTCCTATGATTCTGGGTGTTTGTCACATGATGAGAGAGGATGAAATTTAGGATCACAGTGAGTCGCCATTTTGTTAGTGACTCAGTGATACTGACAAGTACAGTGTCACTGAGTTGGTGCTGCTTGCTTTATCATAAACTGTGGTTAGATACATGAAGTGTATCACACACTGGGATTATTCACAGCACATGATACACTACATGTATCTAGATACAGGGCTCAGTGCAGTGTATCGCATGATGGGATTAGATACACCAGTCTGGGGAGTATCACACATGATGGGATTAGACACATCGATCTGGGAAGTATCACACATGATGACGGGATTAGATACACTAGTCTGGGGAGTATCGCACATGATGATGGAATTAGATACCACAGTATGGGGAGTATCGCATATGATGACGGGATTAGATACACCAGTCTGGGGAGTATCACACATGATGAAGGGATTAGATACACCGATCTAAGGAGTATTGCATATGATGACGGATTATATACACCGATCTAAGGAGTATCGCACATGATGACGGAAATAGATACAACAGTCTGGGTAGTGTCGCACATGATGACGGGATTAGATACACCAGTCTGGGGAGTATCACACATGATGATGAGATTAGATACACCAATCTAAGGAGTATCGCCCATGATGACGGGATTATATACACCGTCCAAAGAATAAGAAACCGACAGCACTTAGCAAAATGGACACCCTTTGAATCCAAGGAACAAACTTGGAAAAATTGCAGCATATAAAAGAAAAAACAGCGTCCAATCCAGGGTGTTCAAGATATCAAAATTGTAGTTTATTCCGCCAGGTTACAAGATTTCACCGGTCTTTATCAAGTATGGTTACAATCCAAAATCTGTGCACTTATATAGTGAGGTCCGCACAAGTGCACCAATCACCACAAGTGCCACCCATTTCCATAAAATTCAAAAAATATACAAAATATCATCCTGAGGCATGTTGTTCTCCAAGTTACATCGACATACAGTACAGACCAAAAGTTTGGACACACCTCATTTAAAGATTTTTCTGTATTTTCATGACTATGGAAATTGTACATTCACACTGAAGGCATCAAAACTATGAATTAACACATGTGGAATTATATACTTAACAAAAAAGTGTGAAACAACTGAAAATATGTCTTATATTCTAGGTTCTTCAAAGTAGCCACCTTTTGCTTTGATGACTGCTTTGCACACTCTTGGCATTCTCTTGATGAGCTTCAAGAGGTAATCACCGGAAATGGTCTTCCAACAATCTTGAAGGAGTTCCCAGAGATGCTTAGCACTTGTTGGCCCTTTTGCCTTCACTCTGCGGTCCAGCTCACCCCAAACCATCTCGATTGGGTTCAGGTCTGGAGACTCTGGAGGCCAGGTCATCTGGCGTAGCACCCCATCACTCTCCCTCTTGGTCAAATAGCCCTTACACAGCCTGGAGGTGTGTTTGGGGTCATTGTCCTGTTGAAAAATAAATGATGGTCCAACTAAACGCAAACCGGATGGAATAGCATGCCGCTGCAAGATGCTGTGGTAGCCATGCTGGTTCAGTATGCCTTAAATTTTGAATAAATCCCCAACAGTGTCACCAGCAAAGCACCCCCACACCATCACACCTCCTCCTCCATGCTTCCTGGTGGGAACCAGGCATGTAGATTCCATCCGTTCACCTTTTCTGCGTCGCACAAAGACACGGTGGTTGGAACCAAAGATCTCAAATTTGGACTCATCAGACCAAAGCACAGATTTCCACTGGTCTAAAGTCCATTTCTTGCGTTCTTTAGCCCAAACAAGTCTCTTCTGCTTGTTTTACCATGAAGGCCTGCTGCACAAAGTCTCCTCTTAACAGTTGTTGGAGAGATGTGTCTGCTGCTAGAACTCTGTGTGGCATTGACCTGGTCTCTAATCTGAGCTTCTGTTAACCTGCGATTTCTGAGGCTGGTGACTCGGATAAACTTATCCTCAGAAGCAGAGGTGACTCTTGGTCTTCCTTTCCTGGGGCGGTCCTCATGTGAGCCAGTTTCTTTGTAGCGATTGATGGTTTTTGCAACTGCACTTGGGGACACTTTCAAAGTTTTCCAAATTTTTCGGAATGACTGACCTTCATTTCATAAAGTAATGATGGCCACTCGTTTTTCTTTACTTAGCTGCTTTTTTCTAGCCATAATACAAATTCTAACAGTCTATTCAGTAGGACTATCAGCTGTGTATCCACCAGAGTTCTGCACAACACAACTGATAGTCCCAACCCCATTTATAAGGCAAGAAATCCCATTTATTAAACCTGACAGGGCACACATATGAAGTGAAAACCATTTCCAGTGACTACTTCTTGAAGCTCATCAAGAGAATGCCAAGAGTGTGCAAAGCAGTCATCAAAGCAAAAGGTGGCTACTTTGAAGAACCTAGAATATAAGACATATTTTCAGTTGTTTTACACTTTTTTGTTAAGTATATAATTCCACATGTGTTAATTCATAGTTTTGATGCCTTCAGTGTGAATGTACAATTTTCATAGTCATGAAAATACAGAAAAATCTTTAAATGAGAAGGTGTGTCCAAACTTTTGGGCTGAACTGTACATCATCAAATATAATACAAAGAATACAATATAAACCAAATATCACAAATTATTTCATGCTAGCATTACCAAATGTATAATAGAATATCGGTTACCATGGTGTCTCGGAGCCAATCATACTGAGTCCTAATGTGCATCATTGTTACCAATTAGCTAAAGAAGATGCAAGTGTATCGTGTCCTAAATCAAAAAAGAGCTGTGCATGGTGTGGACCCCCACCTCCAAACAGAGCCGCATTGTGTGGAACCCCAAACAGAGACTCATGTCATCAGGACAACCACCATTTGCGTATCATCCCCGCCCTACCTGAACCGTACAGTGAAAACGTATCCACAGTGGCGAGTTAGCATTGGAGTACCATATGACAAGTGATGTGATCGTCAGATGACACGCACCCTTTTGGACACATGCCCAGGCAACGTGCTAGGCAAACCATACACATGAAACATCTCTCCTCCAGCAGACAATGCAGCAGGCACAGGTGTCCGTGTGATAGGGAGGAGTTATCCAAATCCAGGCTGATACCTCCGAGCAAGGAACTACAATAGTATATTAAAGAAGCAACAGCCCATCAGATTGGAGACAAGGGACAACAAAGGAAGGGGGAACACAAAACGAAACACACATTTAATAAACATATACATTGTATCCACAATAGTTAACAAATCCAAATGTGTTCCAAATTCAGTCTCCCATCCTCGGGTCCAATCATCTCCAATCCAATCCAGAAAACCATCTGTAAAAGATAAGACAGTAAGAAATCACAAGATAAAATTACAATAAATACCGATAATGAAAAAAGAAGACGGTAATTAAAACAGACAAACATTCAAATTGTATTCAATATTCAGGCCCTTAGGTTGTAAAGAGCCTGATTCATAAATCCACCTGAGTTCCTTCCGTTTCAAAATATTTTGTCTGTCACCCCCTCTACTTAGTACTGGAACACTATCGATTACCCGAAATTTCAACTGGTTTATCGAAAAATGTTTTGGAATAGGCAAATCTTTAAGTCCAGTTCTTATAGTACCTTTATGCTTGCTAATACGAGCCCTAATCTCCATCGTCGTTTCACCCACATTGATCAATCAGTATCCAGATCCACTCTGCTCCTCTTCTGAGTCACCTGGTGACTATTCACACTCTCCAGTCACGCTGCGCTTTGTGACTCTTAAGTTGCTTTTACAATATGAGTCTATGGAGCGTGACGAGGCTTACACTGTAGAGAGACTTCCAGGTCACATAAAGCAAAGAGTGATCCGGAGTCTGAAGACTGAAGACGTCACTCAGAGGAGAAGTAGAGCGGTGCTAGATACTGGAGAAGACAGCGCTAGGTGAGTATATTAACACACTGACATTGCTCTAACATCTACTCAGAATTAGGGGAGGAAATTAATGGAAGGGTTCTTTAAAGAAGAATATAATTGACATATTCTTTCTGTGTAGTACTTCTGGTTACATTTAGAAATATGGATACAGGATAATATGTGACAAGTATATGATACATCGGAGACATATCATCTGTATATAACATCAGAAGTCTGTACTCAGTATATTGCAACCAGTATACAGGATAAAATGTGTCTGGTGTATGATATATTGACTGCAGATATCAGATATTACACCAGCCACACAGTATCCTGTATATAATATCTAATGTCTGTGCACACAGGATAGTACATAAAGTATACTGTACTGGATAATACATGACTAGTATGTGATATACAATGAGTACAGACATCAGATATTACACTAGTCACGTATTATCCAGTATACACCATCTGATGTCTCTGCATAGTACAGAACATAAATTATATACGATAATATATGACCGGTATATTATATACTGACTGCAGAAACCCGATATCATATACAGAACAATATGTGACTGTTGTACACAATGCTATGAGTAGAGACAGCATATATTATACCATTCGCATTTTATCCTGTATATACCATAGAGTGTCTGTGCACATAGTATATTACATATAGTATGCAGGATAATATGTGACTGGTAAATGATATAATATGAGTACAGACATCAGATAGTAGACCAGTCACGTATTATCCTGTATATACCATCTGATGTCTCTGCACACAGTATGGGAGAATAATTTTTCAGAGGGGCCACATGACAGGCCATAACTATTGTGGAGGCCAAATAAATAAATAAGATATTAATTACAATTAATATTAAAATAAAAATTATATATAATGTTAAAGGGTATGTGGGGGCTCAGCTTCGTGTGGATGACGCTTCCTCTATCACGCTCCTGCGCAGTTGAACTTCTCTCTGCCCTGCTGAGGGCAGAGCACAGCACTGTTTTGCACAGGTGCTGGGAAAGGCCAAAGAGCCCTGGCGCATGCGCATTAGAGTACTGTGCTTTGCCCGTGGCAGGACAGAGTGAAGTGCGCCTGTGCAGGAGCGCGATGGGAGACACTGTGTGGATGACATAGAATGTGTCGTCCACATGAAGCAGGGAAGGAGGACGGCATTGCAAGAACAGAGGAGGCGCTGTATCAAGAAGATTGACACCCCTCGGACCGGACCGTGGCGTAAGTGATTATAATAAAACATTTTTTTTGCCTTACAGGGCATCATATATACAGCATTTCAGAATGCTGTCACATGGGCTGAAAGGTGGTGGTCGAAGGTTATATGGGAAAAACCTGGTAACAGATACCATTTAAGTATGTTGACACCGGCCCTTTATATAGTATCCACACACAGCCCCCAATATGCACTATGAGTCTCCACATAACCTCTCAATGTACAGTATGAGCGCCACATAACCCCTTATATACAGTGTGAGCCACCAAATGTCCCCCTATATTCAGTATGAACCCTCACATAGTCTCTCTATATACAGTATGAGCCCCACTTAGCCCTCTATATAAAGAATGAGCCCACTATATAAAGTATGAGTCCTCACATAGTCCCCTATATACAGTATGAGCCCCCACATAGCCTCCTAGACACAGTTTGAGCCTCTACATAACCTTTCTATGTACAGTACGAGCTGATACATAGCCCTTTATATATAGTGTGATCCACTACATGTCCCCATATATTCATTATGAGCCCTCACATAGCCTCTCTACGCACAATATGAGTCCCTTGTATACAGTATGAGTCATCACATAGCCCCCTTTATATAGGCACGAGTGATGAGCGAACTCACTTGCCACTGCTCGGTACTCACCCAAGCATCACTGTGCTCGACAAGCTTGGCGTTCGGCGAGTATTTCTGGGTTGCTCAGGCGGGAACTCGGGTCTCCTCCCTGCATGTTTGGTGCTCTTTAGTGAGCCAATGAACATGTAGGGTTTGCCTGCCTTGCACTGTAATGCCATAGCCATGTTGGTTGTGGGCATTACAGTGATTGGCTGGCCGTACAGCATCATCAGGTCTATATAAGATCTGGTGCCCCTATGCTCGTCACAGTCTACCATGGAATCAGGCAGAGTAGGGAGAGGTGCTGCTGCGTCAGGGAGAGATTTGCTTCTTTATAGTTAGTATAGGTAATCCACAACATATATATATATTCAACTGAACTAACAGTCCTTCTGAGGACTAATCCAGCTGCATATATTCAATAGTGATAGCAGGAGTTAAGCAGGAAGGATATGTGGCAAACTGCAGTGCATGATACAGCACAAGAGGGTCCATTGAACGTCCTGTTAGGATAGGTATTCCACAACGTATATATACCAATCTGAACAAACAGTCCTTCTGAGGACTAATTCAGCTGCATAAAATCAGTGCTAGTCAGGCAGGCAGTGTATGTGACAACCGCAGTGTATAATACAGCATAAAAGGGTCCATTGAATGTCCTGTTTGCTGCTGCTGTAATAATTACAGATATTTGTAGACATAGCCCCAGATATCAGAGACCAAGGCAATTTTTTTATCTTAATCCTGGCTATTTGCTTAAAAAGCAATCCAGAGTACACCATTTTCTGCTCCATTTGCTTGTTCTCACTGCAGAATAAAGCCAGATGTGTTCCATATTTCAGCTATAAAAATCCAAAAATTTAAACTGAACGTGAAAAATATTGGCCTCCTTTTCTATTCTGTTGCAGTGTGTCAGTAAAGTTACTCACACTAGGTGTCTGTGAAGAATAGTATTAGTAAATTACAGGCCTGCTATTTAAAACCGTGGTACTCTGTCAGACATATCACCAATAAGACTGTTCCAAAATCAGACATTTCTTCCATTTCCATTCTGTTGCAGTGTGTTGGTAAAGTTATTCACACTGGGTGTCTGTGAAGAATAGTATTAGTAAATTACAGCCCTGCTATTTAAAACCGTGGTTCTCTGTCAGAAATATCACCAATAAGACCATTTTCTGCTCCATTTGCTTGTTCTCACTGCAGAATAAAGCCAGATGTGTTCCAAATTTCAGCGATAAAAATCCAGAAATTTAAACTGAACGTGAAAAATATTGGCCTCCTTTTCCATCCTGTTGCAGTGTGTCGGTCAAGCTATTCACACTAGGTGTCTGTGAAGAATAGTATTAGTAAATTACAGGCCTGTTATTTAAAACCGTGACTCTCTGTCAGACATATCACCAATAAGACTGTTCCAAAATCAGACATTTCTTCCATTTCCATTCTGTTACAGGGTGTCGGTCAAGTTATTCACACTAGGTGTCTGTGAAGAATAGTATTAGTAAATTACAGGCCTGCTATTTAAAACCATGACTCTCTGTCAGACATATCACCAATAAGACCATTTTCTGCTCCATTTGCTTGTTCTCACTGCAGAATAAAGCCAGATTTGTTCCAAATTTCGGCGATAAAAATCCAGAAATTTAAACTGAACGTGAAAAAATATTGGCCTCCTTTTCCATCCTGTTGCAGTGTGTCGGTCAAGCTATTCACACTAGGTGTCTGTGAAGAATAGTATTAGTAAATTACAGGCCTGTTATTTAAAACCGTGACTCTCTGTCAGACATATCACCAATAAGACTGTTCCAAAATCAGACATTTCTTCCATTATCATTCCGTTGCAGTGTGTCGGTCAAGCTATTCACACTAGGTGTCTGTGAAGAATAGTATTAGCAAATTACAGGCCTGCTATTTAAAACCGTGGTTCTCTGTCAGACATATCACCTACAAGACTGTTCCAAAATCAGACATTTCTTCCATTTCCATTCTGTTGCAGTGTGTCGATCAAGTTATTCACACTGGGTGTCAGTGAAGAATAGTATTAGTAAATTACAGGCCTACTATTTAAAATCGTGGTTCTCTGTCAGACCTATCATATGGAAGTCTTGCCTCTTTCCAGTCTGGCACACATGGCTGAGTTTATGTTACGCTGCCTTTCCCATGACCCTCGCGTTGTCCAAAATTTTGGGTGACAGCCATTACTGGTTGGTGACACATCTAGACCCACGCTACAGGGAGAACTTTCTGTCTATTATTCCCTTGCAGGAGAGGCCTAATAAAATGGGGCACTACAAGAATTCCCTAGTTTCGGAATTTTTTAAAAATTCCCATCTGAAAACGCTGGCGGCAGAGGTCACAGTTCAGTGGACAACCAAGGAGTACAGGCAAGAGAGTCACAAATGCAATCCAGCAGAGGCAGAGGAACATTGTCAAAGTTCTGGGACAGCTTTCTCAGACCCTCCCATCACACAAGCCCTGATGCGTGGGGTATTCTCCCAAGGAGGAAAAGTTGCAGAAGATGCTGAGGGAGTACCTTGCCGACCGTACCAACGTCCTCCGTTATTCCTCTGTGCCTTATAATTATTGGGTAGCCAAGCTGGACACGTGGCATGAACTGGCTCTCTACACCTTGCAGGTCCTGGCCTGCCCTGCCGCTAGCGATTTGTCAGTGCGGGTTTTTAGTGCCGCTCATGGAATTATAAACGATAGGCGCTTCCACCTGTTGACTGAAAATGCTGACAGGCTGATTCTTATAAAAATGAACAAGGGCTTGATTGGGGCAGACTTCTCAAAATCACCGAATGATAGCAGCATAACATAAACTCAAATACAGTGTCTTTTTTTAGGGAGGTCTAACTCTATTCCCATGCACCTTTGTCTTCACACCCAGACATGGGTATACACTTCCTGATTTTGTCTATTTGCTCTTGTCGTCCTCCTTCTCCGCATCCTCATCCTCCACCACCATATCACCACCATATGTACCATATCAACATATCTAGGTCTCTTGCAAGGCACATTGGAGTGCCTTCAAATTTTTGGCAGCCGTTGCTTCACTGCATAGGCAAACAGTATGGGAGACACACTTCCTAACAATGGGAACATTGTTTTCAGGAGGCTCTCCGACCTCTACGTCTTTTGCAAGGGTCATTGGAGTTCCTCCAAATTTTTGGCAGCCATTGCTTCACTGCATAGTCAAACAGTATGTGAGACCCACTTCCTAATAATGGGAACATTGTTTTCAGTAGGCCTTCTGACCTTTACGTCTCTTGCAAGGTGCATTGGAGTGCCTCCAAATTTTTGACAGCCATTGCAATCACTGCATAGGCCAACAATATGTGAGACCCTCTCATTTCTTATGGGAATATGTCATTACTAAGGCCCACCTCTATGTGTCTTTAAATTGTTAGTGTGGTTTTTCCTAAATTTTGGCAGTCGTTGGACTCACTGCATACCCTATAACTGAATAGCAGACCCTCTCCTTTATAATGGGAACATGTCATTTCTGTGGCCAAATTTTGGCAGCTCTTACAGTCACAGCATGGGCATTACCAATATAGGAGTCCCACTCCTTTATAATGGGAACATTTTTTAACTGAGACCTTCCTCTATGTCTCTTCAAAGGGGTATTGGGTTGCATCCAAATTTTTGGCCGCCCTTGCAGTCACAGCATAAGCTATAACAGTATAGGAGACCCACTCGTTAATAATGGGAACAACAAAGCATAGCCGGCAGATGGCTCTCTAACAATAGTAAGGGCCGCCTGATGGCCCGATAAAAATAGGCTTTGTGACTTTCAGAGTCCCTTCATTATAATTGAAACAGGATGTGTCTAATGATGTGTCACACACCACATGGCCAGATAAGGTTATAAAATGTTAAAATGACATTTTCTGATGAATGCATTTGTCTTGATTGAAAGCAATGCAAAAGTGCAAAAACGCATCAAAAACACTATGTGTGAACATAGCCCAAGGTGTGGAGAAGCATATTTGTTTTTGTTTATTTATTTTGCCTTATATACAAGTCATTACCCTGGAAAGGATGTTCCTTAACATATTTCCCAGGAAAATCCATTTTAGTTTCGTTTTGGCATGTTATATTGTGAGTCCGTAAAAGTGGCGAAATACCTCTGACAACATTGTTGACAGCATTGACCTGGGAGTCAGAAATGCTTACAGGGGTCTTCCCCATGCTGTTCCCATGTTATGTGAGCACTGTTCCCATCGATTTGGTCAATTTTTAGGCCCTCTGCAGACCGCTGGGGGAGCCACTGGAAAACTGCTTGAGTTTCTTATAGACTTACAATTGGCTCGTTACTCGGACCAAGCACTTGACCATTCCATTTTGCTCAACTCGAATAACGAGTACCCGAGCATTTTAGTGCTCGCTCATCACTAATACGCACACATCCTATATACATATATAAAAAAATAAACACAATCAAGGCTCTTTCACACGTCAGTGTGTCCAGTTCATGTGGTGACAGTTTCCACACGTACCGGAGACACTGACACACGCAGACCCATTCAAATCTAAGGGTCTGCCCACATGTCAGTGTGCTTCTATGGACCATGTGTCCGTGTGTACCACACGCTCACATGTCCGTTTTTTTGCCGATGCACGGGCCACAAAAGTGTCTCACGCTGAACACACACAGATGACATCCGTGTGTCATCCGTGTCACACATACTGGCGCCTGGAAATCAGCGGTACAGTTAGCGCTGTTCCCAAGCACCAGGTGCTGAACACTGCCCTCACGATGGTTCCCTGTCGGTGCTGCGATCAGCACTAGCAGGGACCATGATGAGGGTAGTATTAGTCTTCTCCCGCAGTGTCCCAACCTGTAAAAATAAGATTAAAATACTAAAATCCATATACTCACCTGTCCTAGGTATCCCCTGCTGTAATCCCTAAGACCGATCAGCAGAGGAGCTGGGGAGAATGAGCCGCTCCAGCTGGCGGCTCGGGAGCTATGCTCAGGGAGTGATAGGACACCACTCCTGAGCTTAGCTCCAGAGCCGCTCATTCTCCCCGGCGTCAGAGGTCAGAGGAATACAGCGGGGGACACCTAGGACAGGAGAGTATTTGGATTTTATTAATTTATTCTTATTTTTACACAGGGACACTGCGGGAGCAGACTATCACTACCCTCATCATTGTCCATGCTGGTGCTGATTGCAGCGTTCGCAGGGAACCATGATGAGGGCAGCATTCAGCACTGGCAGTACGTGTGCTCCTGATGCGGCACACAGGCGGCACACAGTTGCCACATGTGTGACACACACGGACACATGGGACATGGATATCTCCGGTACCGTTTTTTCCGGTACCGGAAATATACAGACATGTGAAACCGGTCTCACCTCGCTCCCGTTCCCCCAGTGCTCTACTCTGGTCACCAGTGCACTGGGAATCTGAGCAGCAGACGCAATGAAGTGACATAATCAAGTCTGTGGTCTCAGTCGCACACACTGATTGGTGGAATAAGGTGTCGGTGGCTCCATCCTTCACCAATGTAGTCACCACTGTCTGCATCCTGAGGATGTAGACAGCAGTGATATCTGGACATGGGATGTGAGATGCAAGCCTAGGACGGCACAGTGCGGCCCGTGGGCCACTGTTTTCAGCCCTTTGCCCAAGTCTGGTGTATGACGTACTGTGACTACAGACACAGGAAAGTGTCTGTGACACAGTATATTACATACCAGTGATACACTAATCAATGCACTGATACAGTGTGCACATGCCTACAGTGTTATCTCCTCTGGACTGATCATTAGTGATGAGCGAGCACTAAAATGCTCGGGTGCTCGAAGCTCGGGTCGAGCACATTGGAATACTCGGGTGCTCGACCCGAGCAACGAGCCCAATGTAAGTCTATGGGAAACTCGAGCATTTTTCTGGCGGTCCCCCCTAGCGGTCTGCAGAAGGTCAAAAATTGCCCAAATCGATGGGAACAGTGCTCAATTAAATGTCAGGCAGGCAGAATATATAGGCAGACAGGCAGGCAGGGTATATAGGAGGGTGCATGAAAAACATAGCAGGGCATTTGGAACACATTCATGCACCCGTCTCTTTAAAAAAGCCGGCCGGCAATTCATCCATATGGATGCGCCATTTCTGGGGCAGCTGACGGCTGGTGTTTCTAGCCTGGGAGGGGGCCAATATTCATGGCACCCTTCCTGGGCTATTAATAACAGCCCCCAGCTGTCTGCCTAGCCTTTGCTAGATATTAAAATAGGGGGGACATGTTTTTTGGGGGGTCCCCCATTTTAATAGCTAGTAAAGGCTAGGTAGCCTGGGAAGCTCTGTGGGTATTCCCAGGCTTCAAACATCTGCCCCAGCTGTCTGCTTAACCTCCGCTAGAGACTAAAATTACGGGGAACCCTACGCCAATTTATTTTTTAATAAATCCTTTATTTTAACACTAAATGACAAGTACAGTAACCAATTGTCGGGTACCGGTGTATGCCACTGATGAATTGCCGGCCGGCTTTTTTAAAGAGATGGGTGCATAAAAACACTATTATTTTTTTTTAAATAAATCCTTTATTTTAACACTAAATAACAAGTACAGTAACCAACACTGTCACTGTACTTATTATATATGTGACTGACATGTTTCTATCCATCTAATCTATGTGTGATGCTCTATTCTTTCTGTTCTAAATTGTCGGGTACCGGTGTATGCTGCTGCTACATTGCCGGCTTTTTATGTTTCACTGTGAGCACTGTTCCCATCGATTTGGGCAATCACTGTAATGCCACAACCACCATGGCTGTGACATTACAGTGAGTGGCAGACAATCCCTGCATGATTGGTGCTCTAAATAGCGCCAAACATGCAGGGAGGGGACCCAAGCATCCGCCTGAGCATCTCTAAAGTACTCGGCGAGCTCCGAGCATCGAGTACTGAGATGCTCGGGTGAGTACCGAGCAGTGGCGAGCATGCTCGCTCATCACTACTGATCATACCTGGACCTGGCTGCAGGACCTCACATATTATAATGTATGGCACTATATATGATATATAATGTCCTGGAGCCAGGCTCAGGAGCAGTCAGTGCAGAATGACTTAGTTTACTGGTGTCTGAGGTTCATTGTGAGTTATTGCTGCAGCTTAAACTTTCCTGCAGATCAGGTGACGCTGAAGCGTAATATGAATACCCACTAATAGAGTGACCTGAGCTGCAGGAAAGTTCAAACTAGTGCAAAAAATCATCACACCAGCCTCAGAACCTTCGCTGATACAACACGCAAGACAGGCCCTGTCCCTGACCTCCTGTCCGGCCCCCTGCTGACCTCTTATTTCAAGCTCCTCTTCAGTCTTCCATGAGGATCGAGGAAGCAGCCCGGCCAGTGTGCTGGTGAGGTGAGATCAACAGACACACTCACACAGTATGGGGTGTGGGCGTGTCTGCTACAGAGATGCGGCCTGTAAATGTACAGATAGCAGAGGCTCGGGCGGCCGCAACTAGACATGAGCGAACTTTTCAGTGTTCGGAAAAGTTCGCCGAACAAATTGATATTCGCCGAATTTATTCGCCGAATGTTCGTCAAACATTTTTGAATCTCATAGGAGTCAATGGGAGGACCAAAAAATAAATGCATATACAAAACCTAGAAATGGGACCAAAAGCTGCCAAAACACATCAAATTAGGTGTAGACACCAGGAAAGTACCATCAATTGACCCAGAGTACAAGTACTATAATTATTATTACTGTGACAGCACCATTTATTCAGTTGCGCTTTACATGTCAAAAGAGGTCACTGACTGGTACAACAAGAGAGAGGACCCTGCCTGCGAGGGCGCACTGTCACGGATGTGGTTTGAGAAACCACTGCTCCACGGACCCTGGAGAGCCTGGAGGGGCGTGACTAAGCGAGCACTGGACTGTTCACTAGAGCCTCTGATGGTGAGGTTAGACATGGCTCCCGATGAACGCCAGGTGCCACTCCAGGACAGACCAACGGACGTGCAGTAGCTGGACCCAGTAGGACAGACAAGATGGTGCAGCAGGCAGAGTCTGTATCAGAGTGCAGCAGGCAGAGTCTATCAGAGTGCAGCAGGCAGAGTCTATCAGAGTGCAGCAGGCAGAGTCTGTATCAGAGTGCAGCAGGCAGAGTCTGTATCAGAAGTGCATCTGGAAGAGTCTGTATCAGAAGTGCAGCAGGCAGAGTCTGTATCAGGAGTGCAGCAGGCAGAGTCTGTATCAGAGTGAAGCAGGCAGAGTCTGTATCAGGAGTGCAGAAGGCAGAGTCTGTATCAGAGTGCAGCAGACAGAATCTGTATCAGGAATTCAGCAGGCAGAGCCTGTATCAGGAGTGCAGCAGGTAGAGCCTGTATCAGGAGTACAGCAGGCAGAGTCTGTATCAGGAGTGCAATAGGCAGAGTCTGTATCAGGAGTGCAGCAGGCGGAGTCTGCATCAGGAGTGCAGCAGGCAGAGTCTGCATCAGGAGTGCAGCAGGCAGAGTCTGTATCAGAGTGCAGCAGACAGAGTTTGTATCAGAGTGCAGCAGGCAGAGTCTGTATCAGGAATGCAACAGGCAGAGTCTGTATCAGAGTGCAGCAGGCATAGTCTGTGTCAGAGTACAGCAGGCAGAGTCTGTATCAGAGTGCAGCAGGCAGAGTCTGTATCAGGAGTGCAGCAGGCGGAGTCTGTATCAGGAGTGCAGCAAGGACTGGTACACAACCTTACACAACTTAGACTGCAGAACAGGAAGGTTCCACTACAGCCAACCCAATAGATGGAGACCCAATCAGAATTACCCACATTTAAAAAAATTTGTGGCAGATGCCAGCAAAGTGGCATCAATTTCACCACTGTACAAATAGTGTGAATAAGACCCATACCTCTTCCAGTACAGCCAACCCAGGATATGGAGACCTAACCAGGAGTGTTCACATTGCCCTAAATGAGGGCCTAACACCACCGAAGTGGCATCAATGTCATCAGACTACAAGTAGTTTAACACTGACCCAAACCTGTCCCACTACAGCCAAACCAATGGATGGAGACACAATTAGAATTCTCCACATTTCCCAAAATTAGGGCCCAAAATCTACAGCAGCAGCAGCAAGAGCAGGCACAGAAGCCATATCACAGACTGCAATTTCAAGAGATCAATGCAGCACACTCAAAACGACAACATCGCCTACTCTGTACAGTCTTCAATTGGGGAACAAATGTCCTTGGAGATCCATGACTTGTCATCTTGATGAAAGTTAGGCGGTCAACACTTTCAGGGGACAGCCGGGTGCACTTATCTGTCAAGACACTACCAGCAGCGCTGAAAACACGTTTAGAGAGAACGCTGGCTGACGGGCATGATAAAACCTCTAAGGCGTGAGAGGCGAGCTCAGGCCATTCATCCATTTTTGAAGACCTAAATGTAAAAGAGTCAAAATCCTCCCTGATGGTATTCATATTAAGCTCTAGATACTCCTCTACCATCCTCTCCAGTCGTTCACCACGTGTAAGACTTGTACTCTATTGTGCTGGTGCACGAGCTGGTGCAAAAACTGTGTGAAAAGACTCCCAGAAATTGCTTCTGCCTCTTACTCTACTGCTGTTAAGGTTTTGGCATTGACGAACTGATGTGCCCGAAGTTGAAAGACTACAGCTGCGATGCAGATTGTGTGCCTCACTATTATCTTAGGGAAAACCTCTATTAAGGTTGATTAAAAGCTTGTTTCGATACTCCAACATAAGCGGGTTCCTTTCCAGGGCTGGAAGCATCTGTCAAAATTGACTCTTATAACGTGGATCTAACAGAGTGGCAACCCAGTAGTCAGCATTATTTTGAATTCTAACTATACAGGAATCATGTTGCAGATAGTGCATCAAGAAGGCACTCATATGTCGGGCTCTTCCAGGAGGTCCAAAGCCAGGCTGTATTCTGGGCTGCGTAACACTGATGCTTGTTTCCTCCTTCCCCTCCTGCCAAACACGTTCAAATGAGAGGGGATGATTATTCTCTTCATCCTCTGACAGCTGCTCGCCCATCATCTCTTCCTCTTCCTTTAGTTCCTCGGCTCTTGCACCTTCATTAACAGTTTGCCTGGTATCACCAAACTCCCTCGATCGCTGTAATCCACCGTCACTTGGCATCCGCCTGTGTGACGACAGTCTGGAAATTTGAGACATTGGTATCCCTTCCGCATCCTCCTCTTCTTCTGGGGCCACCACCTCCTACCGCATGTTAATCAAAGTTTTCTCAAGCATGTATATGACTTCCCTGGCTCTATGTTCAGTGAAGACAGCCATTGCTCAAACTGAGCCTGGAGAGCTGCCCACAACTCTTCACCTGTATGACTGCAATCTCCAAGGCATATTAATTTGAAGACTGCCTGATTGCGGTGAGCCCTGACTGCGCAGTACAGAGATGGTGTGTATTTGCTTCGCACCCTTCGAACGCGTGTCTCATTAAGGCAGAGGTTGAGTGCGCAGGTGGAGGCCCTACAGGAGGTGGAGGATGCAGAAGCAGTGGAGCAAGTGGGAAATACAGAGGTTTCTTCTGCAAGCCTTGGGGATTCCAAGATTTGTGGAGCAGCCCCTTCCCCACCTACCCCACAGCCACCAGAGTCACCCAGTTCCCAGTCAATGAGATGTAACGCCCTTGGCCATGTTTACTCGTCGAGGTGTCTGTGGTGAAATGTACCTTGGCACGCATAGATTTAAACAAGGAACGGGTGATGTTGTCTGCGACATGCTGGTGTAGCACAGGCACAGCTTTCTTAGAGAAGTAATTGCGACTGGGAAACTGGTACTGGGGGACTGCAACGTCCATCAGTTTTCGCAAACCATCTGTATCTACCAGGCGGAAAGGCAGCATTTCCGTGGTCAACAGATTGAGATGGTGGAGTTCAACTTCTTAGCTTTGTCATGCCTAGGATGAAATAATCTGGTGGAGTGTGAGTGAGATACAGATGTTACAGTGGATTGAGAAACATGCGGTGTGTTCGGTGAATCAAACACAGCAGGCATGTCCGCTTCCGTTACAGCTGACGGGCTGTCACTCAGTCTGACTGGAGCGGGTAAAGAACCGGAGTTTCTGCGAAGGGAGACCTGCGTGACAATACTTGGTACAGTAACAGAGAAGGAGGAAGAAGCAGCGGATGCGTTTGATGGGGCTGCTGATGGTTGTTTTGGTGCACTGGTCCGTATTTCAGCGTGGTAAGATTCCCAGCGTAAGGAATGTTGTTTGAGCATGTGAACGTTCATGCATGTAGCAATCAAGTTATTGCAGTTTTTCCCTCTTCTGAGTTTTTTATCAGAAAGTTTGCAGATAACATGAGTTGGCTCGTCCTTTGCAGTGACAAAAAAGGCCCATGTTAGGCAACCCTTGTTACCCCTGCGAGCTGCAGACCCATGATGGTTACTGGCCACAGCCATGATTGTGGCTAAGGATGCAGTGCTCCTAGTGCTTGTATCACTCCGTGTTTGCGCTGTAGGGTGAAATGTAGCCTCCTCTTCTTCCTCCTCCACCTCCTCAGATGAGCTACTCGGCTGCATGACTCTGGGTTCACACCAAGTAAGATCTTCAACCTCGTCATCATCCAATGTGTTATCCCATTTCTCGCCCTCAGAGTGACCCCTCTCCTCTTGTTGCCCTGACAGCACAGTACAGTCCGCATGAGCCTCAGGTATCTGAGTCTCATCGAGATCACCTCCCTCCCCTGCAGGTAACGTCTGGTGACGAGGGTCAGGAACCTGCTCAGACCCTACTTCGTCCTGCCCCGAATCCAAGCTAAAAAAAATTTGGGCATCGGTGCAGATTCTTTCCTCCCCTTGACTCTGTGACTGTTTGAAGTACACTCCTGATGCCCATGGTGTAGAATGGGTGAAGAGTTCTACAGACTCGCCCATCTGTGGTTCGCTACAGTCAGTTGGCCAGTTGGCCAGGTGTGACGCGGAGGGAAGCATGGATAATTGGGGTGCCACCACTGTGGACTGTACTGCTTGTGATGTTGAGGTGGAGGTAGAAGAGGAGAGGGCACTGGAAGCAGAGCTTGCCATCCACTGGAGCAACTGCTGTTTCTGGGCCTTATCAACAAGGGGATTCGCTGTGCGGCTGCCAAAGGAAAGGAGTGCAGTAAGCTGTCCATTAACATAAGTTGTCAGTTGTCTTTGGATAGGACCTGTTTGTGTTGGTTCACTAGTGCTTTCACTAACATTGCCACGTACCCCACATACTCCTTGAACACCAAGCCTATTCCCCCTTCCACCATGCCTTCTCTTTTTCCCACTCATGTTGGTCAAATACAGTGGTAGGAGCACGCAATTAACTAAAGAAAAATACATTTTTTTCCTGTGCAATAGCTCAGCACACACCTAAATTTCAGCGACACTAAATGACAAGGTAAGATATGGCCTGCCTTATAATGTCACTAACAGACAAAAGAAATTTGTTATTGTGCATGAGGCCGATAAAACCTACAAGATATTCTCCAAACAATTTCAAACTGAGATGTCCCTTGCTGTATTACTTTAGGAACAGAATAATTTTTTTTTTAATGTGGATGAGGCCAGTATGACATAGAATATATGCTCCAAAATATTTCAAACTCAGATCTAGCCAGCTGAATCACTTTACTCAGAGCAAAAAATATTTTTGGGTTACTCTGCATAAGCTCTGCGTCCAGCTGACTTTGACCGCCACTGACGTAGTAGCCTATCACTGTATGACTTTTGGCACAGAAAAAAATATTTTTTGTACTGGGCCTCGTAAGAGAAGTTTTGTTTTTTTTTACTATGAAACCAGGACAAGTTCAACGCCACTAAAATAGGATCTGCCTTTTAGCAGACTGGATCAACTTTGCCACAGTAAAAAACCTTTGGTGGACTCTGCCTGCCAAACAAAAATATATGTAGGGTTGACTGTGCATACAAGCTGAATTTGACCGCCACTGACTTAGTAGCTGGCTTATAGCACTGTATGACTTTTGGCACAGGAAAAAATATTTTTTGGACGGGGCGTAGAAACAGAAAAAAATTATTTTTTTACTCTGAATCCACCTGCAGTTCAACTCCCCTAAAATAGTATCTGACACTAAAAAAAACTTTAGCGCACACAGCTTTCAATATCACAATAGCAACAGAAAAAAACAGATTTTGTGCTCTGCAATAAGAAGCTCTGCAGACTGTGCAGAGCACAATTTCAACTTCACTAAATGAAAAGGTGCACTGCGCTTGCTGGATCACATTAGCAAGTGCAAAAAAAGATTCAAGGTATACGGAGACATGGAGCTCTATACCAGCGGTGCACAGCACTATTGTATGGCATGGGCCCTCTGTTTCTGTCAGAATCTCAATACTTGCACAAGAACACCAAAAATGTGCTGCACCAGCGGTTGCAGAGGTACACGGCCTGGAATTATCTACACTATCTGACTACCACACAAGCGCCCATCTATCTAGCTAATATCTCTCATTACACAGGAGAACACTGAGCTGTTTATGTCTCCAGCAGTGACATGGATATAATAACGCTGAGGGAACATGGCCGCTTTTTATATTGAGAGGACATGTGATTTCTGCAGCCAATTGCAGAAGTCCTTATGTCTGGACAGTGTTGATGCTTCCTGCGCTATGATTGGCTGGCCGCACTTTCCTCAGTTAAAGTTACCGCCCACAGGAAAAAAAGCAAAACAGTGCGCCGCTGATCTGACCTGTTCTAAGCTCTCCACAGCACCCACACTCACTTGGCACATGTCACCGCTCATCATACACTTGCACTATGCTAACAAACTGTTCAAAACGCCGTGGTTGCACTGTGTTCGCGGTCACACGCAAATTCGTTGAACTTTTCCTATTTTAAGAAAATTTGCTCGCCTTTGAGATCACAAATCCGAATGTGCCATATTCGTGCTGAATTTGAAACTTTCGAACATTTGCCGAACAAATTCGCTCAACACTAGCCGCAACTGCTACTGGGGGGACCGGCCCGGGGAGCAGGTGCCCCTCTGCCCCCTGGCCCAGCCTGCCCCTGATGGCATTACATACACAGCTCTGCTATGGCAGTGTATGCTTCCTTCAGAGACGTTACAGTGCCATAGCAGAGCTGTGTCAGTGATCAGTGCACGGCAGGGTGATAATTACTCTGCTGTGAATACTGCGGTCATAGCAGTGATCAGCAACCTGGAAATGTACTACTAATCCCAGGCTGCTGGTCACCACTGATGATACTCACCTTATCCCAGACCTTCACTCCCTGGCACCTGCTGTCACTGTACACACTGAGCAGTGTGTGCAATGACAGGGCGAAACTCGAACTCGCACAATAGCTGCGGTTATAACAAAATGACCACGATCTCCTCCCATATCTGTGACCTGGACCTATGTACAGGGGCTTGCTGTATTTGAGGTGTTTAACTGTCGTTACACACCAGCAAATGCAAATGGCAGCCCCCAGTGGCTGCAGAAAATATTAATAAATAAAAAACTATTATAACAGTGAATTTAATTTTGTATTAAAAATAATTGATTCTATAATCAATAATTATTAATGTAAAATTAAAAATCACAGCACCTTCCCTTTAAGGAACTGACTGAAAAGGACATAGAATTAAAAAAAATAAATAAATAACAATCTAGAACCAGGAGGCAGAGGACCAAGTGGAGGAGCAGGTGGAGGAGGTGTAGGTCAACATGATGGTCTAGGTGGAAGAGGCAGAGGAGGAGGTGTCCAACATTGGTTTTGTGTTTTGTTTTGTTTAGGGAACTGACTTAATATAACATAGAATTAAAAAAATAATAATAACAACAATCTAGAGCCAGGAAGCGCAAGTCCAAGTTGAGGAGGAGGTACAATAGATGAAGGAGGTGGAGGTGGACATGAAGGTATAGGTGAAAGAGGTGGAGAAGGAGGTGGTCAAAACTGTTTTTTTTTTTATTATTTAACGAATGGCAAATAGAGTTGAACAACCAGCTGTGCCCAGAGCTGCTACAAGTTTTTCGCACACCATCAGGTCAGGCTTTAGGTTCACCGGCATCAACCACTCGTCTAACACCACTGTCCCAGCTGCCACTACATTTACCCAGTGGGCAGTTTAGGAGATATAACATCACTGGTCGTGCTTAATGGTCCACATATCGGTGGTTATGTGGACTTTTCCACTGATAGCATTGCCCAATGCACACCTGATTTGGTCTGCAACATGTGTGTGTAGGGCAGGGATGGCCAACCTGGAAAAGTATTGGTGACTGGGAACAACATACAGTGGGAGAGCTGCCACCATCAGTTTTTTAAAACTATCCTTCTCCATCATCCAGAATGACAGCATTTCAAAGGCCTGGAATTTGGAAATGCCGTCATTCAGGACCATGGCTCGTAGGGGGGGTATCTCCTCTTTCTCTGAAGGGATTGGGGGATGGAAAGCTGAACACTTCCATGGGACTGTGTGGAGATGCTCGGTGACACTACTGGTGGTGATAGTGCTGTCACATCCTCTCTTTGCGGGGAGGCAAGTGGCCCTGGTGATAGTGAGTGGGAGGAAAAGGCAGAGACTGCATCAGAAGAGGGAGCAGCAGGAGGCTCAGATCTGTCATGCTTTTTAAGGTGTGTACTTCACTGCACCTTGTGCTTGGAATTAAGATGCTTCATTATGCAGGTGGTGCTCAGGTTCAGAACATTTATGCCTCTCTTCAGGCTCTTACGGTACAGCATTCAAATCACCCGTGTCTTCTCGTTCGAACATTGGCTGAAGAAATGCCATACCAGGGAACTCCTTTAACCTGTCTTTGGTTTGCTCATTTCCTCGGCACGGTGGGCAGTAGCAGCTGACGTACTGGCTAGGGGCCACCCGCTGTGCTTTTGCACCCTGCTTCCTACTTTGCTGTGCTGCTGGGGTAGCATGACTACCTCCTCTTCCTCTGAACTGCACACATCACTAGGATGGCTTTCACTCCATGTGGGGTCTAGGATCTCATCATCCCCTGCATCTTCTTCCACCCACTTGATGCGCCCCCTGGGCCTGTGTTGTGTAGCGTTGCGCACGCGGGGAATACCCGGAGCCGGATCTGTTGGGGTTAGTAGTCCTCGTGGCGGTGACCCGGTCCGTGCCCAGGGTGTCAAACTAAGTGGCGGAATTTAGTAGAAGATGATATAGTGTTCGACTACGCCACCCGTTGAATGCGGTTATGAAGCCGCCGCTGCAGGGCAGACCGCTGAGGCCGGTGGTACGGTTGTGCAGCGTGGATAGTATAACCCCCAACGGGAGGGGTATGGCCTCAGGGCAGCGGACGTGGATGATGGGGATAGCAGAATTGCACGCAGGCATCAGGAACCACTCAGAGACGGTGCGGTGTAGTTCAGGGTCTTTACTGGTGGCAAAGGTAGACCCTCCCGGGAGTACTGGCTAGCGATCGGGGTCTGGTCAGTCCGTGAGCAGAGAGGATCTTCCCCGGCCAGGCGGAGTTGTAGGCCTCCCCAACTAATTGTACTCTCCCTGGCTACCTTGCTAGAAGCGGGTAAAAGTAGCCCACGTCCCTGAGTGTACCGTGTGGTGCTCACCCATATGGCCGGTGACTTGGGGCCTTCTGGTAGCCTCCGCTCCACGACGGCGGTGCTGGTCCCTTGCGTGTGACCGTGCCTTCGGGTTTCTTGGCCAGAGGACCTGAAATCACCTGCCGGTCGGTTTCTGCTGCTGGGTATGGATCAGTCCCCACAGCCTCGGACTTCGTGTCCGGTGAGATCTCTTCAGTCAGGACCAGCTCTACAGTTTCCAGTCCCTGACCCCTTTTATCACTGCTCCCACAGAGCTCCTGATCTTGCTCTCCCTGTATCTGCTCCACTCCAGACCAGACTGTGTCTCTGTCTGGGACTCCTCTTCTTCTCCCTAACCCCGCCTCAGCCCCAGTTTATATAGGGGAAGTTCTTCCCCTCCCAGGACTGGGCAGGAGGTGTTGCATGCTTAGGGTTCCTGACCAGGAGACCTCCCACCTGCTCTCAGACGTAATAATGCTATTACTGTGGTAACCAGACCCCTGGGGTGCCACATTCCCCCCTAGTAAAATTTAGTACTCCGGGACTAAACATATTTTTGAAAACATAACAGGGTATAAACAGGAACAATACAATAAGGAAAAACACGTTAAGGTGGTCACGGCGTGTCCGCAACCGGGTGCAATTTTTGAAGCAATAAGGGTGTCCATTTCACCAAAGAACAGGGAGCCGTAACCAGGTAGGGGTCTGTCCTGCCCCGAGTCTTTAACAGTCTTTAGTCCGTTCCTGGGTTACGCTCCAAACATATATACAACAGAGTTCCGGTTAATCCACAAAAGACACCTATAAAATAACTGGAAAAACATAATTATTTACAAGCAACAGTAAACAGGTAAATACCAATAAGACAGTTTGAACACTTTAGATCCTCCAACATACGGGCAACTGGCCTCTAGTGGCCCTAGTAGACCTACGGAGCTTACTGACCGGTCCTGAGCTACAGGGTGTAGGAGCTGTCAAAGGTAAGCTGGGCAGCTGTCTACGGGCTCTTTGGCTCACTAGGGGCACGGCAGGCTCACTATAAGCAGAGGGTCGATTCTCCTGGTCTGCTTGTGTGGGGTCTTCTGCCTCCTGGACCGGCTGCTCTTCCAGCTCTACCTGTTTTTCCGTAGGCACTTGGGATTCTGGCTGGAGGAAGGTGAGGACGGGTACCACAACAGCGCCATTTACTTGTGTCCAAGACCGAGGGAAGTCTCCGAGTACAGTACTGACCATCTCTTCCCTTTTCTCTGCGGGTCGAGGGTTTTCTTGATCTTCTTCAGGGTTTCGTAGCTGCTCGGGACACTTCTTCAGGTGATCTCGGGAGACAATGGCTGTGGTTTCTCCTCCATCCTTACTGATTGTGCAGATTTTTGGGTTTTCATGGCTTGATGGCAGTACGGTGTACGGGTCCTTCTCCCACTGGTCGTCCAACTTGTGGAGCCGTCTTTTCCTCTTCAAGACCTGCTCTCCAGGTACCAGGGGAACAGCGGGAGCATACTGGTTGTAAGTCTTCTCCTGTCTTTCTCTTGCTTGACAGAGACTTCGCTCAACGCTCTCCTGTACTTTCCGGTACTGCTGCTGCCTCTCTGTGTCCCAGTCTGCTTCTGGTGAAGTGTCCTCGGGTGTCAGGACTCCCATATCCAGATCAACAGGCAGCTTACCAGGTCTTGCTCTCATTAGGTAAGCCGGGGTACAGTTGGTAGAACCTACAGGGATGTGGTTGTATAGGTCCACCAGATCAGGCAGTTTCTCAGGCCACAGACTGCGTTCTTCCAGGGGCAATGTTTTCAGAAGGTCTATCACCACCTGGTTCATCTTCTCGCAGAGTCCATTGGTTTGCGGATGATAGGGTGTTGTTCTTATCTTCCGGCAGCCATACAGAGTGCAGAACTCCTGGAAGACTTCCGCTTCAAAGGCAGGTCCTTGGTCCGTCAGCACCTGCTCTGGGTATCCGTGTGGACGGCAGAAGTGCTGCTGGAAGGCTCTAGCTGCTGTTTGAGCCATTAAGTCCTTGACGGGGACTACAACCAAGAACCGGGAGTAGTGATCCACGATGGTTAACGCATAGACGTAGCCACTTCTGCTGGGGGTCAGTTTTACATGGTCCAAGGCTACCAGTTCCAACGGCTGCCTGGTGACGATGGACTGCAGGGGGGTCTTCTGGCTGGCACGGTCCTTCCTTCTTAGGTTGCATGGACCACAGTCTCTGCACCACCTCTCGATGGTTCCTCTCATGCCTACCCAGTGGAACCGCCCGCGCAGCAGGAACTCCAGCTTCTTCCATCCGAAGTGCCCAGCTCCGTCGTGGTATGCCTCCAGTACCATAGCCGCGTCTCTTCTTGGCACCACTACTTGCCAGATCAGTTCATGCGTCCGGGAGTTAACCATTCTGCGGCACAACTTCCCCTTATAAAGGAACAGTCGACTCTTCTCAGCCCACAGTTGCTTGGCCTCCTCCGGAGCGTCTGGGTCAAGGCGGGCATCTGGCTGAGTCAGCATCTCCTTCACCAGTCGGACGGCGGGGTCACTGTCTTGCGTTTCCGCCCAGTTGTAATGAGGTAAGGGGTTGAACGTAGCGGATTGCTTACCCCTTACACGGTGGGAATACTGGGTAGTCCCATGACGGTGGAACGCGGGGAGTTCAACTTCTTCCAGTTCCTCTGGATCTTCCCCTACGTCCGGTAGGTTTGGCATTCTGGACAAGGCATCCGCGTTGGTATTGGAGCGTCCTGCCCGGTATTTAATCGTGAACTCATAGTTGGACAGGCGGGCCATCCATCTCTGCTCCAGGGCACCGAGTCTTGCAGTGTCCAGGTGTGTCAACGGGTTGTTATCCGTGTACACGGTGAACCGGGAAGAGGCGAGGTAGTGCTTAAAGCGTTCGGTGACTGCCCACACCACTGCCAGGAACTCTAGCTTGAATGAGCTGTAATTCTCAGGGTTTCTTTCGGTGGGTCGCAGTTTTCGGCTGGCGTAAGCAATTACCCGTTCTCTCCCCTGCTGGATCTGGGACAGTACGGCTCCTAGCCCGATGTTACTTGCGTCGGTGTAGAGGATAAAGGGCTGGCTGTAATCAGGGTACGCCAGGATTTCATCCCCCGTGAGGGCCATCTTCAGCTGGCGGAAGGACTCTTCTTCCAGCTTCTCCCATCTGAAGGGCGGCTTCTGGTTCTTGGCCTTCCTGGACTGGCCTATCAGGAGGTCCTGCATAGGAGCTGCCTTTTTGGTGAAACCGGGAATGAATCTTCGGTAGTAGCCTACCAACCTGAGGAACTGCCGCACTTCCTTTACGCTGGAGGGTCTTGGCCATTCCTTAATCGCGGTGATCTTATCAGGGTCGGGAGCCACTCCGTCAGCACTCACCACGTGTCCCAGGTACTGCACTTTTGGTTTTAGCAGGTGACACTTCGACGGTTTCACCTTCAGACCGTAGTTTGCCAGGGCTTCAAACACTTCCGCCAGGTGTTTCAGGTGGTCCTCGTAGGTTTTGGAATAAACTATAACATCGTCCAGGTACAGCAGGACCGTCTCAAAGTTCCGGTGTCCCAGACAGCATTCCATCAATCGTTGGAAGGTTCCTGGTGCGTTGCAGAGTCCGAACGGCATGCAGGTAAACTCGCTAAGTCCCATCGGGGTGGTGAATGCGGTCTTCTCCCGGTCCGCCTCTGCTACAGGAACCTGCCAGTACCCGCTAGTGAGATCCAAAGTGGAGAAGAAGTTAGCAGATTTTAAAGCAGCCAAAGACTCCTCTATCCTTGGTAAGGGGTACGCATCTTTGTGTGTGATACGGTTGATTTTCCGGTAATCTACACACATTCTCATGGTGTTGTCTTTCTTTTTAACCAAGACTAGTGGAGCTGCCCAGGGGCTACAACTATCCCTGATTACCCCAGCCTCCTTCATGTCTCTAAGCATCCCCTTGGCGTGTTGGTAGTGTGCAGGGGGTACGGGACGATACCTCTCCTTTATGGGAGGATGGTCTCCCGTGGGGATGTGATGTTCCACTCCCTTTACTCGCCCGAAGTCTAGCGGGTGTTTACTGAACACTCTCTCGTATTCCTGGATCACCCGGTAGACTCCCTGCTTTTGGTGAGCGGGTGTGGAGTCAGTACCCAAATGCAGTTGCTGACACCAGTCCTCCATTTGTTGCTTAGAGCCGTTACCTTCCTCTGGATGAGATAGAGGCAAGGGTTCCAAGGACTGTACAGAATTTTGGTTGATGGTATACAATGTGGCTAGCGTAGCATACCGGGGCAGGTACACTTCCCTCTTCCCAATATTTATTATGCGAACGGGCACCCTCCCATGGCGTACATCAACCACCCCTCGTGCCGTCAAAATGGTGGGCCTACTGTCTGAGTAGACTGGTTCTACCATTGCCTGGTAATCTCTACCTCTCAGACCAATAGCTGCCCGGCACCAAATCATCATTTCACTTTTCGGGGGCATGGCAATAGGGAAAGGGTCACACATTCTCACGCTACCAATCTCACCACCGGAGAGTTCCACCTGTTGCCGTCGCATCAGTGCCCGGATCTCTTTTTGGAGCACTCGCTGCTGGCCGGAGCTGGCGTTCTTGGCAACCTGCTGTAAAATGAGAATCACCTCTGCAAGACAATTTTCAATCACATTAGTTCCTAGAGTTATCTTTGGGTGACTCTCGCGCTTGTCAATGTCCACAATGATCAGTCCCTGTGCTGCCAGTTCGACTTTACCGATTTTAATGGTCATCTCTTTAAATCCGATCTGTGGCACGGGCTGACCATTGCTGGCGATGATACTCAAGTCGTCGTCTGGGTAGTGGGTTATATCCGAGTCATTCCAGTACTGCTTGAAGAGCACGTACGGGATGGTGGTGACCTGTGACCCGGTGTCAAGTAAGGCACTCATAGGAATGCCATCCAGTACCACAGGCAAGACTGGACGTCCTCCCACGTATTTGTCACGCCAGTTCGATGGGCCTGGTGATCTTATTCCTAGGGGTTGGCCCTCTACCCCAGGTTGTGCCGGTTTAAAGGACAGTACCTTGCCATATGTCCGGGTTGATTGCAGCGGCGGCAGATGGGTTGTCCGTCCTCGTTGTATCGGTCGCTAGGTCTTCCTCTGGCCAGTGGGGTCCTCCTTGGTCGGCGCCACGGGATATCCTCCGGTCCGGATGCCAGCTGGATCTTCCCTGGAGTAGAAACCTGTAAAGACTGCACAGTTCGGGTTAGCGCGGCAACGCTTTTAGTTAGCTCTTGGACCTGATGGTGCAGGTCTGTAGCCGGGTCATTGTATAAAGCCTGCGCATCAGCTCCCACAGGCCCTGCCGACAAGGGCGCCGTCTCCTGGTGGTAAGTGGTAGCAGGGCGTTTGTGGGTCACAGCGCCACCTGGTGCCGGTTCTCGGAGCACCCGGATGGCTCTGTCCTTGAACTGTGCAAAGTCCAGATGAGGGTCCTGTAAGGCCATTGCTCGCAACTGGGTTCGGTGGCCATTGCAATGTAGACCCTCTATAAATTGTTCAGTCAACTGCTTGTCTTCGTTTCCCACGCCGTCAGGGTCGGCCTGCTTAATGGCTCTCAGGGCCTCTTGTAGGTTTAGTGCATAGTCCCTTATATTCTCATGTGCTCGTTGCTTGCACCCGTAGAATCTAAGCTTGATCTCGGCTGAGGTACGGGTATCAAAGGTGTCCTTCAGCCGGGCTAGTATCACTGCGACAGTCTTCCTCCTCCCAAGTGGCCAGGACTTTACCTCCCTTTGGGCCGCCCCTGTTAATTGAGCCACCAGGATGCTCACTTTTTGCTCTTCTGTGAGGGGGTACACCTGGAAGAGGCTATCCAGCCTTTCTCTGAAGTCATTTAGGGTATGTGACTCCCCTGAGTACTGGGGTAGCCAGGCTGCCCCCGGGATATAGGGCATGGTGAAAGGCATGACCGCAGCAGCGGTGGCGCTGGCGGTGGCTGTGGCAGTGAAGCTCTCCTCCGTATCCGACATCCTCCTCCCCCCTAGTGGACCGTGGCCTACCTTGCGATGATCCTCTTCCGTAGGCCGCGGCTCCGCAATGGATCGTCAGGGTTGAGGACCTTCCGTCGCGCTCCTGTGACGTCGGCGTCTGCTGGGCTCCTTCCAGGACCTTACGCAACGTCCGGACGTGAGGCGGAGCTTCAGTTCTCGCGCGCTTTCGGAGTCCATGCCCCTCTTCTTCCCGCGCGGCGTCCTCAAGATGGCGTCCAATGGCGGGAAAACTCCACGGATGGCGGGAAGAAGGCAGAAGATGGCGTCGGATGGCGGAAATCTTCACCACAGGTAAGTTTAACAGTCTTTTTCAGGCACGCAGTACCGGTGGTTGCGGGCACGGGATCCTGCCGACTACGCCAAAGTTGACGCGCCCCCTGGGCCTGTGTTGTGTAGCATTGCGCACGCGGGGAATACCCGGAGCCGGATCTGTTGGGGTTAGTAGTCCTCGTGGCGGTGACCCGGTCCGTGCCCAGGGTGTCAAACTAAGTGGCGGAATTTAGTAGAAGATGATATAATGTTCGACTACGCCACCCATTGAATGCGGTTATGAAGCCGCCGCTGCAGGGCAGACTGCTGAGGCCGGTGGTACGGTTGTGCAGCGTGGATAGTATAACCCCCAACGGGAGGGGTATGGCCTCAGGGCAGCGGACGTGGATGATGGGGATAGCAGAATTGCACGCAGGCACCAGGAACCACTCAGAGACGGTGCGGTGTAGTTCAGGGTCTTTACTGGTGGCAAAGGTAGACCCTCCCGGGAGTACTGGCTAGCGATCGGGGTCTGGTCAGTCCGTGAGCAGAGAGGATCTTCCCCGGCCAGGCGGAGTTGTAGGCCTCCCCAACTAATTGTACTCTCCCTGGCTACCTTGCTAGAAGCGGGTAAAAGTAGCCCACGTCCCTGAGTGTACCGTGTGGTGCTCACCCGTATGGCCGGTGACTCACTGTTATGTTCTGCTACCAAAGCTAAGGAAAGAGAGGAGATCTGTCCCTACTATAGGACTCAGCTGAATCCCTACGATGTAACAGGGAACCTGATCCTGCGATCAGACCTGCTAAAGTCCTAATCTAGTCTGTACGGAGACCTATAGATGTGGGGAGGGAATCCCTACAAGTACTAAGGACTGGGAGGAATATGGGACACCTCCTAACAGAAATAGTAGCAGACAGACGAACAAACAAAATAGATAGAACATAGAGGTCCGTAGACCAAGCAAACTAACAGAGTTAGATACAGAGCACAGGCTAGCTAGAAAGTAGATATACAATGAAGTCCAGCAAAGCCAGAAGGGCGGAGCAGGATTAAATAGGCCAACAAGGTCATGTGACCAGCAAAGGAAAAAAAAACTAACAGCAAGGTTCTAACACTCGGGGCCTTCTGGTAGCCTCCGCTCCACGACGGCGGTGCTGGTCCCTTGCGTGTGACCGTGCCTTCGGGTTTCTTGGCCAGAGGACTTGAAATCCCCTGCCGGTCGGTTTCTGCTGCTGAGTATGGATCAGTCCCCACAGCCTCGGACTTCGTGTCCGGTGAGATCTCTTCAGTCAGGACCAGCTCTACAGTTTCCAGTCCCTGACCCCTTTTATCACTGCTCCCACAGAGCTCCTGATCTTGCTCTCCCTGTATCTGCTCCACTCCAGACCAGACTGTGTCTCTGTCTGGGACTCCTCTTCTTCTCCCTAACCCCGCCTCAGCCCCAGTTTATATAGGGGAAGTTCTTCCCCTCCCAGGACTGGGCAGGAGGTGTTGCATGCTTAGGGTTCCTGACCAGGAGACCTCCCACCTACTCTCAGATGTAATATTGCTATTACTGTGGTAACCAGACCCCTGGGGTGCCACACACTCCTTACCCCTGCCCTCATTGCCAGTCTGCATACTGCAGAAAGACCCTGCTGTTGACAATTGTGTTTCATCATCCTCTGAGATCATCTAAGATGCGCTGCGCTGATCCTCTGACTGTTTGCACTAGCCCTCTCATGTACTCATCCTCCAACATAACAAGTGGTTAGGCATTAGTGCACTCAGTCTCTTCCATTTCTGAGGTATGGCCAGGTGTATGGACCATGGAACCCCATCCAGCAGAGTCATCAAAAAGCAGAAGAGACTGCTGCATTATTTGGGGCTCAGACTGCTTGGCTGATTTGCAAGCCAGTGAGGTGGGAGATGGATGACCATGGTCCTCAGATGCCAACTCTTTCTGCAGTGGACCAGGTGTAAGATAATGCAAAGGAACTGGAGGCTCTCTCAGCCATCCAATCTAACACCGCCTCAGCACGTTCTGGCCTTATCATTTGTGTAGCAGTACTCAGTCTTATGAAATGGCGTAGAACATCCTGTTGCCTACATGCACCAGAGTAAGGTATTTCCTTTGGGCACAAAGCAAACACAGAATGAATTTGCTGTATACATCACATAGGATAAATTGATACTCTGTTATATACATCACATAGGATACACTGAGTCTCTGCTGTATACATCACACAGAATGCACTGAGACTCTTTTGTATATACATCACATAAGATACTCTGAGACTCTGCTATGCACATGACACAGGATACACTGAGACTTTGCTGTGTATATTACATAAGATAATCTTATACTCTGCTGTATAAATAACATGGGATACACTGAGACTCTGCTGTATATATCACCTAGTATACATTTAGGCTCTGCTGTATACATAACAAAGGATACACTGAGACTCTGTTTATACATCACATGAGAAACACTGAGACCCTGCTATATGCATCACTCAGGAAACACTGATACTCTGTTGTATATACATCACATAGGATGCACTGAGTCTCTGCTGTGTACATCACATAGGTTATACTGAGACTCTGCTGCATATTCACCAAATAGTATACACTGAGACTTTGCTGTATACATTACATAGAGATTACACTGAGATTCTGATCTATAAATCACATAGTATACAGTGAGACTCTTCCTATTTGGTGTTGTGGCCACTTCAGAATATGCTTCGCAATATGTGGTGACTTATGGCTGAAATAGGGATCATTGTGGTGAAAACTTTTGTACTAGTAAGTTTCTAGTGACCAGTCACTGGAGCAGTTACCTCTGGAGGTCTTATTATCTGGACAGAAGGCACTAAAATGAACCATGATGAGAGCTGCACAAGGTATTGTGTCCAGGTGCAGAATTCACCTGCTTAACTCATGATGACGGTTTGGCTAGGCTCCTCAGCTTGTGCTCCTGAGTGAGCAGAACTTGTGTGTTCCTAGGTAGCAAAAGTGGTGTAAGACCAAAGGTCTCAAATACAAGGGCAACATGAACAGGAGAGTGTTGCAAGGTTCAATCTATTTGGAGGACTACAGGGTTCCTCAATGCCAACTGTAACTTTAGGCAATGGCTCCAATGTGGCAAGGCACAGTAGAAAACAAACAGTGGTTTGCCCGATACTTCCGAAAAAAATTCAGAATGCAATAAGTATACATTCTTCTTTGTAGAGAAGCTTTCTATCAACTTTTAGGAGGATTGTTGGAGATTGTGTGAAGGTAAGGAAATGCTTCTAGCGTTATTCTAACTGTGCTTTCAGGCCATTTAGTAATGCTAACCTGCAACACAAGAGGATCTTGTTTTAAACTGCCATGGTTGACCATGTTTAGGACCTGCCACGTTTAGGACCTTGCCACGTTAGGACCTGTAAGCAGAATTATAACATGATGATCTGCACACTTTCTGTACACTTTAGGACCTATACTGAATAATGGAGGTACCACCAGTGTCCGTAAACAACAGTTCTGCCATCTGTATATGGAAGGTTGAGGTCAACAGATTAAAGCTGATCTGTATTTAACTCCAGTATTAAATTTGCCAGTCAGCTCCTGTATATTTCTTCAAAAAAAACACACTGCCTTAAATATATTACCATGACTCTGTTGTGCACTGCTGGCAAAGAGTTCCCAGGATTCAGCTGAATAGAAATAGATTGTTGTTTCTTCCCAACGCATTTCTAGGTCGAACACACCTCTTCGAAACAGAACCACATTAAAGATGTGACGCGCCCCTGGGCCTGTGTCGCGCTGCGTTGCGCATGCGGGAGCCTACCCGGAGCCGGATCAGTGGAGGGTTGTAGTCTCGTGGCGGTGACCCGGTCCGTGCCCAGGGAGTCAAACTAGACGGCAGTCTATTAGTAGTAAATAGTTGATGACTACGCCACCCGTTGAGTGCAGCCAGGGAGCTGCTGCTGCAGGGCAGACCGCTGAGGCCGGTGGTAGGATTGTGCAGCGTGATAGTATAACCCCCAACGGGAGGGGTATGGCCTCAGGGCAGCTGACGTGGATGATGGGGGTAGCAGGAACCACTCAGAGACGGTACGGTGTAGTTCAGGGTCTTTACTGGTAACAACGATAGACCCTCCCGGAGTACTTGCTAGCAAACGGGGCCTGGTCAGTCTTTGAGCAGATGGGATCTCCCCTGGCCAGGCGTAGTTGTAGGCCTCACAAACTGACTGTACTCTTCTGGCTACCTTGCTAGAAGCTGATGTAAGTAGCCCACGTCCCTGAGTGTACCGTGTGGTGCTCACCCGTATGGCCGGTGACTCGGGGCCTTCTAATGGCTTCCGCTCCACGATGGCGGTGCTGGTCCCACGCGTGTGACCGTGCCTTCGGGCTTCTGGGCCAGAGGACCTGAAATCCCCTGCCTGACGGATTCTGCTGCTGGGTAGAAGTTAGTCCCCACAGCCTCGGACTCCGGGTCCGGTAAAGAATCTTCTTAGTCAGGGCGAGCGCTGCAGCTGCCAGCCCCTGACTCCTTGGAACTCTGCTGTTTCCTATGCTGCTTCTTGTCTCCACTCTCCTTGTCTGACTCTCCCTGCCTCAGCCCCGGGTTTTTACAGGGGAAGCTCTTCCCCTCCCAAGACTGGGCAGGAGGTGTGGCATGCACAGGATCCCTGACCAAAGGACCTCCCACCTGCTCTCAGACATAACATTACATTACTGTGGAAAACCAGACCCCTGGGGTGCCACAGATGCAGTGAGGGATAATTTTCCAGCTGAAATAATACACATTTTCAAAAACTGGTGTCAAGTCAAATAAAAATGCCCTATGGGGGTGTAAGTGAAAAAAAAAATAAAAAAAAACAGAATCCATTGATGATGTATAGTCAAAAGAAAGTTAGGTGATATGGTAATAATGAATAAAAAATGAAAGGAAAGGGGGGGGTGGAAAGGGGTTTATGTTTCACTAGAAAAAAGAAAGACGTGAAAGAAAAAGTAAAAATGCATAGATAAGGAAAGAGTAGGGTGGGATTTTCCCAAGTTTAGCTTTACAGTGTGTGAAGGGGAGTCCCCTCTTTGAACTTGCAGAGAAACGTGTGCAATTTTACTTTTTCTTTCTCTTCTTTCTAAAAGTAAATCATAAATCCCTTTTACGTTTTCGCCCAATTTTCTTCATTTTTTATTCGTTATTATTATTTGACCTAACCATTTTTGTGTATACACTATCAATGGTTTCTGTTTTTTTTTTCACTTTTTTTAAACTGACATAAAAAAACACTGCTCATACCTACAATGGGTGTTTTATTTGGGTTGGCGCCAGTTTTTGAAAGTTTGTATTATTTAAGCTAGAAAACTGTCTGTGTCTGCATTTTTATTGTTGTGTGAAAAGGAAAAAAGTGGAAAAATCTACGCTGCTGGTGGATCGTAATAAATCCAGGTACACACTAGGATAATGTATTTTTTATTTTGTCTACGTGTTTCGAAGTACCATGCTTCTTCTTTGGGACAAAGAACAAAAAGCATTATGGTTTTTTTTGGAGTGAAAAAGAAGTATGGGTATGGTGCTTCAAAACGCATAGACAAAATAAAAAAACACACGTTATTCTAGTGTGTACCTGGATTTATTACCTGCAGCGCTGATTTTTCCACTTTTTCATGTTGACACAATTCTACTTGGCCCCTTGACCCGTGGATCTGCCGCTGCTTGGATTACATGATCATTGAAATGTTGGTGGATCACAACATAATCAGTTTAGAATAACCTTTATTTGTTTTATCCATTTTAACTGGATAAGACCCTATTGCACATTTTTCTCTCCCTTGGTATACATTTTTATTGTGGTTCCCTAAGGGAGAGGTTCGTTTCACCCAGAAACACGTTGAGAATAAGCTACAATCTATTTCTATTCATCTGATTCCTGTGAATTCTTCTCCAACAGCGCTGCACACCACACCTGCATTTCTACTTTTTAGTATCTATGAAAGTTGGTTCATTCAACCAGTAGAGCAGCAGGAGCTGGGGCATTGTTATCTAAGGCTATTGGTGTACTTTCACAGTATCACGAGATGAACGCAAAAGAAAGCAATAAAACCACATTCTATTTGGTTAATGCCTGATGTGCGTTTCAGTTCCTAGTCTAACATGACTCTTTTGTGAACAGAGCTTAACACAATATAAATATAATCCAACATTTCTGTACATTTCATGTATGTAATATATTATTGACACTAGCTTTCATTTTACAGTATTTGCCGAGATGGAAGACTACAATGTGACTACAGCCAACTACAAGTTAAAGGTAAGAACAGTAAGCAAGTGTAACACAAATGGTGAACTAAAGGCAAAAGCATGTTACTGTCTGATCATCATAAGTGTACATGCCTGTTGGACATTTTATGGCAAAACTATAGGTAATAGTACCAAGATGACCATCCATACGGCATCACTATGCTTTCCTGAGCAAGCGCAAGCCAGGTGTACTCTTATGGGCTGCATCAGTACAGTGAGCTTGCTCAGAAAAGCATAGTGACTCAGCCAGTGTGAATGATGTCAATTTTGCCCAGGGGGCTGTGATTACAGCATCCGAAACAGACTAGTCTAGGTGAAACAATACCCACCCGAACGATTCATACCTAACTTCTATACTAATGATTGTTTTAGCACAGAAGTAAACATTTGCTTTTAACATGAAATGCTATATTAAAATGTAGGAACAGGCGTAATAGTGGTGGTTTGTGGGAGGAGGGAGGCTAAGAGACCTGATGGGTCTCCTGCCTGTCACATGAAGAAATAAGTAGTATATATTTATTCCAGACAGAGAAGATGTGTTTTTACTTGACATGAAAAACAGCCACTTATATCCTACCAAAACAATTCATACAAGTTTAGAAGTCAGTGGAAAATATGTGAACATTTTTGGAGTTGTGTAGTGCTCTATTGGACTGGCCAAATGTTCACATTAGACTGGCCAAAATACGGGCTTGACGTATTAATGTTTTGTGGGGTTGGGCAGTGCCACGCCCCGTGACCACCTTCTTAAAAGTAACCTTTCACCACTTTTGAGTTATGTAACCTATGAACAGGGCCGGACTGGCCATCTGGCAATTCTGGCAAATGCAAGGGCCAATCCGGTCGTGGGTCGCATTGCCTGCTATGCTGTTAACAGTATCGGCATCCTCAAGATGCCGATACTGTTAACAGTTGTGATGGTGCACAAAGCCGCCGCCTCCATCACTTACTCAGGAAGGTCGCAGGCTTCCTCTCTGTTTGCGGTCTGCCAGAGGCCAGTGCCAAGCAGGGGATGTTGGCTGCGCAATGATGTCACATCGCCCTGCCAGCATCCACTGCGAGAATAGATAGAAGAGGAGACAGATGCTGAGGAAGACGAGGAGTCTGGATTAGGTGACTATCAGGATTTTTATTTATTTTTTGGGTGCTGTGGGGGACCATCATACTATATAGGGTGCTGTGTGTCGGACCATCATATTCTATAAGGGGCTGTTGGGTGGACGATCTTGATTTCAGGGAAGGGTAATATTAGTAGTATATCCCCATCTGGGGCTCGGGGACAGGGACTGCATGGGCCCGTGTGTTTTCAATTGCCAGAGCTAAATTTCAGTCCCAGTCTGTTCCTGTCTATGAATATGGGTATACAGATTATAGATTGCTGAAAAATTCATCCTTGTATGCCTCATATCAGATGCCATGTTGAGGAGAAATCTACTTTTATCCGATTGTGTAAATGAGTTCTTCAAGGCTATGGGGAGATAACTTTGCCTCTGCACTCCCATTATCATATGTATCGCCTCCCACAGCATCACTATGTCGCTGCGACATCGAGTTTTAATTCTATAATCTCAAGCCTGCGCATTCCCACTGCCACAGTGTCCCGCCCTCCTATGGGCATAGACTTCCTTTTCCTACTGCGCAGGTGCCAGTGAGTCCCTAGTGACGCACCCCCTGGGCCGTGTGTGTAGGGGAATACCCGGAGCCCGGCCTCTGTGAGGTGCTAGGGGTTGTAGTCTCTGTGGCGGTGACCCGGTCCGTGCCCAGGGCGGTAAAACCAGAAGGGATAGTCTATTCGTTCTGAATGTCCTACTACGCCACCCATGGATTGCGGTCGGAGTGAACCGCCGCTGCAGTGCAGACCGCCGAGGCTGGTGTTGTGGGCGCAGCAGAGTGTAGTATAACTCCCCATGGGCGGAGTACAGCCTCAAGGCAGCATGCGGAGATGTTGGGAGTGATAGTGCGCGGGAGTAATGACTCAGAGTCTCTGTAATGCAGTTCAGGATCTTTACTCACAGTTCTTTATCCAAGTTACTTCAGCTGGTCATAACGTCCCGCGTCGCGCTGTGCTCACCAGGTAAGGGGCTCAGCCAACTCCCAGGTAACTTTGGAGCGCTTCACAGGACCCCCTTTGTGTGTCCTTCCTCTGGCCTGTCATACCCCACCAGTGACCACGCTTCTGTCCGGCGGCCTCGGGCCTTGGCGGGTAAACGTTGGCCTCCGTTTCCCTGACCCTATGTGGTGCCTTCCTAACGGGTATGGCAAGGGGCTGCGCCACATAAAATGTCACAGCCTCCGGTGTCTAGCTGAGGGTAGTTCCCTGCCTCCACTAGTTTCGGAGACCAGTCTGCCCCTTTGGCCTGACCCCTCCACGCAGGTAGATTCGAGCATGTGGTGGCTACCAGCCGGTCCACACCCCTGGGGTCCCTTCGTTCCTTGTTCCTGGAGCCTTCTCTGCTCCTCTTCCTTTCTCTTCCCCTCCAGGCTTGGGCCTAAGTTACTAGGCCCGCCTCTGGCACAGAGCTCATGCAGAGCCTCTGCTCCCGGTCCCTTCTCCTCAGACTCAACCCTGATCTAAGATGGTGCCCACCTTTTATACCTCCCTCTGGGTGCACCCAGGAACTACTTCCTCCCTGCTCCTGCACTACAGGGTTCCCCCTTCCTCGGTGTTCCCTCCCCCCACTCCAGCCAGGGACAGGGACTGTCGTGCTCTGCCTGGAGCATATCGGTCGCCCTGCCCCCCGGAAATGTGGTGTAATGCATGCAGGTGTCGGGGTCCTGATCCACACTACATCCTTACCTGAGAGTGAGATATCGCACATCTGGATGAGATGCAATACCTCTGTAGCAACCGAGCCCTCGGGGTGCCACATTCCCCCCTGGTAAATCACAGCACGTCCGCAGGCTGGAACAGAGTAAAAGACATTTGATTTACAAGACATGCAAAAACTCTTTTTTTTTTTAAAACAGCTGACATTATACATTTCCCTTTATGGGAAACACTTTCTCTTTTTCAGCATTTTCAGCCACTTTTCTTTACTCAACATTTTAGTGTATTTTAATATCACCGAAACTCTTTTGGTAGACATCATATACAGTCATGGCCAAAAGTATTGAGAATGAAACAAATAGTAATTTTTCCAAAGTTTACTGCTTCATTTTTTGTAATGGCAATTTGCATATACTCCTGAATGTCAAAGAGTGATCAGCTTAACAGCAATTACTGTACTTGCAAAGTCAATATTTGCCCATAAAATGAACTTTAACCCCCAAAACACATTTCAACATCATTGCAGTCCTGCCTTAAAAGGAGCAGCTAACATCGTTTTAGTGATTGATCCATTAACACAGGTGTGGGTGTTGAAGAGGGCAGGGCTGGCGATCAGTCAGTCATGATTAAGTAAGAATGACATCACTGGACACTTTAAAAGGAGGCTGGTTCTTGATATCATTGTTTCTCTTCAATTAACCATGGTTATCTCTAAAGAAACACGTGCAGCCATCATTGCACTGCACAAAAATGGCCTAACAGGGAAGAGTATCGCAGCTACAAAGATTGCACCTCAGTCTACAATCTATCGCATCATCAAGAACTTCAAGGAGAGAGCTTCCATTGTGGTCAAAAAGGCTCCAGGGTGCGCAAGAAAGACCAGCAAGCGCCAGGACCGTATCTTAAAACTGTTTCAGCTGCGGGATCGGACTACCAGCAGTGCCGAGCTTGCTCAGGAATGGCAGCAGGCTGGTGTGAGTCCTTCTGCACGCACTGTGAGGCGGAGACTCTTTGAGCAAGGGCTGGTTTCAAGGAGGGCAGCAAAGAAGCCACTTCTCTCCAGAAAAAACATCAGGGACCGACTGATATTCTGCAAAAGGTACAGGGAGTGGACTGCTGAGGACTGGGGCAAAGTCATTTTCTCTGATGAATCCCCTTTTCGATTGTTTGGGACATCTAGAAAACAGCTTATTCGGAGAAGAAGAGGTGAGCGCTACCACCAGTCTTGTCTCATGCCAACTGTAAAGCATCCTGAAACCATTCATGTGTGGGGTTGCTTCTCAGCCAAGGGAATCGACTCACTCACAGTCTTGCCTAAAAACACAGCCATGAATAAAGAATGGTACCAGAATGTCCTCCAAGAGCAACTTCTCCCAACCGTCCAAGAGCAGTTTGGCACCCAAAAATGCCTTTTCCAGCATGATGGAGCACCTTGCCATAAAGCAAAGGTGATAACAAAATGGCTCATGGAACAAAACATAGAGATTTTGGGTCCATGGCCTGGAAACTCCCCAGATCTTAATCCCATTGAGAACTTGTGGTCAATCATCAAGAGACGGGTGGACAAATAAAAACCAACAAATTCTGGCATAATGCAAGCATTGATTATGCAAGAATGGACTGCTATCAGTCAGGATTTGGTCCAAAAGTTGATTGAGAGCATGCCAGGGAGAATTACAGAGGTCTTGAAGAAGAAGGGGCAACACTGCAAATATTGACTTGCTGCATTAACTCATTCTAACTGTCAATATAACCTATTGGTACTCATAATATGATTGCAATTATATTTCTGTATGTGATATAAACATCAGACAAACACTAATAAAAACCAGAGGCCAGCAGATCATGTGAAAATATAATTTTGGTGTCATTCTCAAAACTTTTGGCCATGACTGTACAACATTTTTACTATCATGTAACTCTTCTAGCAGCATATATAACAATTCTATATGTAAAACTTTTAACAGGAGGGACCCGTTCGTAAACCCTCAATGTAGGCCCTGGGCGTGGCTGCAGGGCATTGGTGATCCGGTAGCTGGACTACGTCTTCTGCCACACCAAACGGGTTTTTGTTCTGAGGTCAGTTGTTATAGTACTTTATAAAACCAGTAGGGGGCGATTTAAGAAGCGCAACTATTTACAGGGTTGACCGCTCCCAGTCCTCGGTCGGATAAAACAGAAGAAATTGGCTGCTCCCAGTCCTCAGCCGGCTTTATCTGACTCGTTTCCAGGTAACTTTAGGTAGAACAACAGGTAACAGTCAGACAACAGTCAGGTAACAGTAACCAATTTTTTCTCCTTACCCTGACGGGTAACTATGTACATTGTACGCTGCCGCTCATCAGTAGCGGTGTCCTCCTTGCGCACGTTCTTCCTCCTCCTAGTATTCTTCTGACCCGTCCGGGTCCTCTGAATAGCAGTGCTCACGGTAGTGCTCTTCCTGTACCCTCTGGACATTGAGGGCGTACCACCCTTTCAGGCCTCGATGCCGAGTGTATAATACCCGATCTCCCGGGAACAGATCCCGCCCCTGGTGACCTTCTGGCAGGTGGCTCTCCACGTCCCTCTGGGTAACAAACACATCCGTGTCCGTTGTCGGGTCTCTGATGAAACCCCACCCCCTTTCTTGTTGGAATTTTACCACGGTCCCTATGATTCTGGGACTGCGTGCAGCTTGGGGGTTTCGACGAGTCCGCGTATTCTCCTCCGCGCTCCGGGCCTGCAGCTGCTCCCTCTTCTGGCGCCGCGCCTGCTCCTCCTTTTCAAGCTGCTCACAGAACTCCTGCCTGCGAGCTGCGGCCACCCGCGTCTCCTGTGCAAATCCCATCAGTTCCTCCCCAGTCTGGTCCCATTCGATCTGGACCTCTTCCTCCGGGAGCTGGGGGACAGCGACTGGCTGTGGTACGGGCAGGAGCGGAGCAAGCGGGGCCTCGGCCTTTACGGACAAATCCTTCCGCCGACTGGGGTGAACCCATCCCTCTGGCACAGGGACCGGCTCTCCATCGGGTCCGGTGAGCTGAGTGTACAGGTCGGTCCCAAGGGGTGGTGGCTTCGGGACCTGGGACGCACGCAGCTGAGAGGCACCTGGGGATGTCAGGCCTTGCGACTGGGCCTGGAGCGGGCCGCTTCCGACCGCACCCGGGGTCAGGGGGCACAGCCTGGGGCTTGATCCGGCGACAGTGCTCACAGCTTGGGGCCTGCGTACCGGCGGCGGGAGCGGGGAAGACGCAGCGACGCCCGGAACATCTGGCTCCGCGACAGGGTCCAGAGGCAGGTTGGTGGCATTATGGCTGGTGGCAGGGGTGTCCCCCTTACCTGCTTCCAGGGCTGCGCTGCTCTCAGCTTCCGGCCTCCGCTCCTCGTCCTCAGGAGCTGACTCGCTGGCCGGTGCTGGCGACATCCTGTGCTGCTGGGCCGCGACCCGCCGGACCATCTCGTCTCTCCACTCTGTTACAGCTTCTCGCTGCGCCTGGACCATCCTCCGGTCCAAATCCTCCAACGCCGTTCGGAGGAACTCCGGGTCTCCTCCAGGGAGCTGCGCCATCAGCTCCCTGAGGCTGTATGGGGCCACCTCGGCCTGCAGCAGGCCACTTGTCAGGGTGTTGGAGTTGGTGCTGCTCTCCATCTCCGGGTGTGGTCTGGTGAGACTGATCCAAACCACACCCTGCCCCTCAGTTTTCTTCTCTTTCTGCCCCTGTTGGGGGTGGTCCCGGGGCAATCTGCTGACAATCATTCTCAGGGGCAGCCCCCCACGTTGATGGACATCTCTACAGCCGCACTTATGGCTATTGGGGGTGGGCTCCTTCTTTGGCGCCATTCTGGAACCTGGCCCACGATGGGAGGTGGCTTCTTGTTGTCTTTTGGCGCACACATTATGGCGTCCGTTCTGCTGGGGCGGGCGCCATATTTAATACAGTGAAACAGTCTCTTTTCAGGCACACAGTACCCGTTGGTGGCGGGCATGAAATTCTGACGACTACGCCAAAGTTGATGCTCCCCCTGGGCCGTGTGTGTAGGGGAATACCTGGAGCCGGGCCTCTGGGAGGTGCTGGGGGTTGTAGTCTCCGTGGCAGTGACCCGGTCCGTGCCCAGGGTGGTCAAACCAGAAGGGATAGTCTATTCGTTCTGAATGTCCGACTACGCCACCCGTGGATTGCGGTCGGAGTGAACCGCCGCTGCAGTGCAGACCGCTGAGGCTGGTGTTGTGGGCGCAGCAGAGTGTAGTATAACTCCCCATGGGCGGAGTACAGCCTCATGGCAGCAAGTGGAGATGTTGGGAGTGATGGTGCGTGGGAGTAATGACTCAGAGTCTCTTTAATGCAGTTCAGGATCTTTACTCACAGTTCTTTATCCAAGTTACTTCAGCTGGTCATAACATCCCGCGTCGCACTGTGCTCACCAGGTAAGGGGCTCGGCCAACTCCCAGATAACTTTGGAGCGCTTCACAGGACCCCCTTTGTGTGTCCTTCCTCTGGCCTGTCATACCCCACCAGTGACCACGCTTCTGTCCGGCTGCCTCGGGCCTTGGCGGGTAAACGTTGGCCTCCGTTTCCCTGACCCTATGTGGTGCCTTCCTAACGGGTATGGCAAGGGGCTGTGCCACATAAAATGTCACAGCCTCCGGTTTCTAGCTGAGGGCAGTTCCCCGCCTCCACTAGTTTCGGGGACCGGTCTCCCCCTTTGGCCTGACCCCTCCACGCAGGTAGATTCGGGCGTGTGGTGGCTACCAGCCGGTGCACACCCCTGGGGTCCCTTCGTTCCTTGTTCCTGGAGCCTTCTCTGCTCCTCTTCCTTTCTCTTCCCCTCCAGGCTTGGGCCTAAGTTACTAGGCCCGCCTCTGGAGCAGAGCTCATGCAGAGCCTCTGCTCCCGGTCCTTTCTCCTCAGACTCAACCCTGATCTAAGATGGTGCCCACCTTTTATACCTCCCTCTGGGTGCACCCAGGAACTACTTCCTCCCTGCTCCTGCACTACAGGGTTCCCCCTTCCTCGGTGTTCCCCCCCCCCACTCCAGCCAGGGACAGGGACTGTCGTGCTCTGCCTGGAGCATATCGGTCGCCCTGCCCCCCGGAAATGTGGTGTAATGCATGCAGGTGTCGGGGTCCTGATCCACACTCCATACTTACCTGAGAGTGAGATATCGCACATCTGGATGAGATGCAATACCTCTGTTGCAACCGAGCCCTCCGGGTGCCACACTAGTACTTGTGTAGTGCAAAGTTTCTGCATGCTGGAGAATACTGTGAGTGGAAGGAATTACTTTTTTCAGCAATCTATAACCTGTTTGTCCATATTAATAGATTACATAGCTCAAAAGTGGTGACAAGTTCACTTTAATGATCAAGTAAAAATTTTTTGTCAAGCACTCTGCCCGATCATTGAGAAAATTATGTATCTGCTCATATTTGCACAACTGTCTAGCTATCTCATAGGCATTTGTGGTATACAGTAAGTACAGGACAGCAGCTGAAGTTGAACACAATGTTCATATTGAGTTCAACCTTCTGTGATAGATGAAACAATTCAGTGATGTATAGCTGCACAGTTCTCTCTCTTTCTAATCTTTATGATCATTGCAGAGCAGGACGTGAAGCTATACATTGTGTGTATGTGATATAAAGCATTATAATAATTACTGCTATAAGTGCTCATATTCCGATATATTTCTTCTTACATTTTAGATTGTGTCAAACCCATGATTTACTTTAATTGTTCTCAGAATTCACCCGATTCTGAAGGAATTGAGTGCATGCGGAGCTGTCAGAATTTAAATATGGTCTGCGTAAGTATATAATAATGGCAGCACTTGAAATGCCAGTTAAAATTAGAAAGACGTTTTATACCAAGCATTTTATACCAATATAATGTACCTCCAAGGGCCTAAATATGGAATGATCAGAATTCACAGTAACAGCACTGGCTTCACAAACGTTGTGTTTTGCTGCGTATTTTGCTGCAGATTTTTATGCAAATTTTCAGCTGTATATCACACAAGCATAAGCTACATCAGCTCAGCTTAGAAGGAAGATACGATGCAAATAAATTAAAATAAATATTTTTATTATTGCAGATATTAAAACAAAAAGTAAAACAATTAAAAAGCAGAGACCTTCAGGTTCCCTTAGAGTAAACACTTCATGACCATATAAATAATGCACATTGCCCAATAAGTAGATAGATGGTAGTAACAGTTGTACCTACTAAATCGTCTTTTATACACAGACAAGTGTAGAATAATAGGTAGAATTATGTCCAATGGGAGAAAACCTTTAATTCTAAACCCAGAAATGGAGCAATGGGATAAATGATCCCCACAATCATTTGAAAAGTGCAAGTGCATGTACAAAAAAAGGGGTAATTGTATTAAATCCCATGACCTTTGTATAAAGGGGGGTTAATTGAAAGGTAAACGTCACAATAAATATGTGCAAGGACACTCCTGTAGAAACCACAAAACAATTTCAAATCCCTATATGTGTAATAGGATACCAACTAGTGTTTGGGATGTTAGGAGAATGTATAGGAGATGTACCCGGAGTGGGCTGCAGATTAATACTTACATATGGTAGAAGATATACTGAGGAACCTGCCCCGACGACGCCATTTCGTGAATGCTTCTTCAACTGTTACTACCATCTATCTACTTATTGGGCTATGTGCATTATTTATATGGTCATGAAGTGTTTACTTTAAGGGAACCTGAAGGTCTCTGCTTTTTAATTGTTTTACTTTTTGTTTTAATATCTGCAATAATAAAAATATTTATTTTAATTTATTTGCATCGTATCTTCCTTCTAAGCTGAGCTGATGTAGCTTATGCTTGTGTGGTATATATCGAATTTCTGGAAGTATTATTCTGACCATTGTGTTACATACAAATTTTCAGCTGTGCCTAGCAGTACCAGCAAAATCTATGAGAAACCAGAATTCTCTGGTCACACATGTTGCTTTTAGCTTGCTGTGTATTTTCTGACTTGCTTGCGTATTTGGATAATAGAGCATGTCACTTCTTTCAGCGTTTCTGCAGCAGAATACGCACCGGCGTTTTTGCTGCGTATTTGCTACGTTTTTTCACCCATAGGAAGTAATGGGTGGTCAAAAATACGCAGCAAATACGCACGTTTTTAAGGCAGCTGTTTTCCTGCCAGAGAAAAGTTAGCAGCAGATTTGCAGCAGAAAAAAACACAACATGTGTGAACATAGCCTTAGGCTACATTCACACTATCGTATTTTCTGTCTGATCGCCATGGTAAAAACTGACAGCACTGGGATCAAAGTTATTAAATCCGGCTGATCAGATTACCATTTTCTTTTTTTTACACGACCCGATTTTGGAGTTCATTCACCTATTCAAGTCTATAGGTGTGGAAAAAAAATCCAATCTAATGCAGCATCTGTTTTTTACGGATATGTTGCAATTCTTTAACATAAAAAACTGCATTTGGTCTTGTAAAATGTAAGAACTGCTGATAATATAAAAACAGAGACAATTTGGATGTCTGGATAGATGAAAAATGTTCATTATTTTATACATTCATTTCAGCCTAGCCTTAGAGACATGGAAGGTTGCATGTTGTAGACTACAATAATACGGAGTTAGAAACTCTGGGTTTTGGATTACAAATATTGCGGTAAAAAAACACCTCACCAAATATTCAATCTGTGCACGTGATCTAAGGTGGTTTTATTGTAGAGCATTATTATTTGGGTTATAGTAAAGAAGAATTATTTAACCAATGTACATAGCTGTTAAAGGGATTGTCTTGGGCTTTTATATTGATGGCCTATCCATAGGACATGTTCACACCAGCATATACATAGGTCGAGTGCTATCTGATCTTGATCGGCTAACACTCGGACCAGTGTTATTCAATGGGGCAGTGCTGATCAGCGTTTTTTTTCACTGACATAATCTGTCTGGGAAAAAAAGTCACAGCATGCTGCGATTAGACTCTGAAATCAGAAGACACTCACCCATTCAAGTCTATGAGTACGTGGAAATCATTGGACTGCACTCGAATGACATCTTAATGTAGTCCAATTTCCCTGGACTCGGAATTGAAAGTAGCTCAATATACCGAACTTTATACCTGTATTAGGATTATGTGTGTATTACAGTCTAAAAAATATATGTTGTTCTATATCACAGTACAACGAAGATTGCGTCTCTGGTTGTATTTGTCCTGAAGGTTTATTGGCAGATGGCAAAGGAGGATGCGTGCCAGATGGTCAATGTACCTGTTTTCATAATGACGTGATATATAGCCACAATGCGGAAGCAAAGATTGGCTGCAGTGTGTGGTATGTAGCTAGCATCTTTAGCACCAGGAGAACGAATGTGGAATAAAACTGCTGTTAAAATATTTATAACACTTTTTTTAATAAAAGAATGAATAGAATATATGGAATTTATAGAAAACTTGAAGGATGAAATCTGTTTTAAATTAAAGTAGTCGGTCCTAATCAGTGAATTACAGCTGTCTCTGCATGCATAGTTATACAGAGAAATTTGTCTATCCTCTTGACCAAGCTCAGAACGAGCAGTCATTTTAGTAGATAAAATATTTATTTATTTTACTCACTTATATACTTTACAGACATTATATCCACTATCCCCATTGGGGCTCACAATCTAGATTCCCTATCAGTATGTCTTTGGAAGGAAACTGGAGAACCCGGAGGAAACCCACACAAACACAGGGAGAACATACAAACTCCTTGCAGATGTTGTCCTTGGTGGGATTTGAACCCAGGACCCCAGCACTGCAAGGCTGCAGTGCTAACCACTGAGCTACCATGCTGCCCGTAAATATAAGTTATGCTGGATCTCTTTTCCCATAAATCTATATATTAATTTGCTCTATTAAAATCAATTCCAGAGATTGCAGGGGATTTCTGAGCTGACAGGTTCCCTTTAACCTCTTCCTGATGATGGACACCTACTCCACACACAATACCGCCGGAATGTGTTTTCAACAGCAGTGACTAGAGCTAGCTCCACTCGTTGCCGTTTAATCATAAAGATCTCTGACAGTGCATTTAAATGGTTATGATTGTTTACTTTTGACAGGTGGTCTACTAAAAATCCCAGTCACTGACATATGTGTATTCTTAAGAAGTACATCTCGTAGCTGGGCTTCATAAGAGGTCATCATTTTTGCTAGATACTGCAATACTGAATTATCACAGTATAAAATGCAAGCAATTAAATAATTGCTGTACCCTTTGACTGGCTAAACAAATAAGTTAAAAAAAAGTTTTTAAAAAATACTTAAAAATATAACCGTTTGAATCCACTCCTTTCCCAATTTAAAAATAAAGAAATGTAAAAAAAAAGTAATAACAATAAACACATTTAAAAGGCTGCATCTGTAAAAGGTGAATCTATGAAATTAAAAAAATAATTAATCCACACGGTAAACCCAGTAGAGACAAAAATATATAAATGCTTGAATTAGTCTTTTTTGATCTTTCCCCAAAAAAAAAGAAAGAAAAAGCAATCCTATCTATCTTCATACCCCTACGAATGGTACAAAGTAAAATCTGGCTTACCATGCCAAAAAACAGCTGTTGCACAGCTCCATTGATAGAAAAATAAAAATACAACATGTCTCAGAAAATGGCAACACAAGGTAATTTTTTTTGGCAAAGTTCAGAATTTTTTATTTCTTAATCATTAAAAATAAAAATACATGCAAGCTTGATATCATTCTAATTGTAATGACCTAGTTGTCAAGTTATTTTTAGTGAATGGTGTAAAAATGAAACCCAAAATATATCGTACAATTGCATTTTTTTTTTGCACCACTTCACCCCCCTTGGCAATTTTTCCCTTTTTCAATGCATAAACTACTACTAATTTCAAAGTAATCAAGCCCTCATATGGTCATGTTGATGAAAAAGTATGAGTGCTCCTACTTTGTTGTTATGGTAATTTCTGATTAGTACCAATTGATTCAGATTTCTTTCATCTTTTCCCCAAGTACATGTCATAACCGTCAATGGATCTGTAATGACCCAGGTGCTCAGGCAGAGTGTATGGTTTACGGAGAAGGAAATTATATAACATTTGACAAAAAATATTATCGATTCAGTGGACAGTGTGAATATACCTTGATTCAGGTACGTCATAATAGTTTTTTCCTTTGCAGAGTAATATTTTATGCAGCCACATATTCCATAATAAGAAATTTAGAATTACAGAAAATGTAGCTAATGGGATTAAATCTGAAAAAAATACTATGCTCAGTACAAGGAGGGTACAGACAGCTGTGAAGCATAATCTATCATGGGATGTATGCATCTATGTACTATATGCCCGCACATAGAGTAACAGTGAAGCAGAGGGCAAATATAAAATCATGGCATATAAAATCTCATGTACTTTTACCACACAAGCAAATATAACAACATTTCCTAGCACAGCTGGGGAGACGCACAATCAAAATTAAAAGTGCCGTGCCAACCCGGCCACATCACTACTAGCAGATTCAACCGCACAGTGCACTGCGCATCGCCATGTCTGTTAAAGTGATAGTAATCAAGCAGCGCGACCTCCACATTCCAGATGAGATGGACAGGTGGGGGGTGGGCGAGGCTTCTTGCTGGCGTCCTCATATTATAAATATTTCTTATGTGTCTGTATGTCTGTGTGTTTGCATGTATGATGTGTATATCTATGTATGTCAGTGTTTATGACTGTGTATATATTTATGTCTGTTTATATGTGGTTTGTGAATTTGTCTTTAAATATGTGTATGTTCGTATGCCTGTATGTGTACATATCTGTGTATATGTTTGTGTACGTGCATGTCTGCGTATTGTGTATGTGTGGAAGTCTGCAAAACATGTACACATGTCTGTGTACTGTATGTGTGTACATGTCTGCGTACTGTATGTGTGTGTGTGCATGTCTGTGTACTGTATGTGTGTACATGTCTGCATACTGTTTGTGTGTGCGCATGTCTGCGTACTGTATGTGTGTACATGTCTGCATACTGTGTGTGTGCGCATGTCTGCATACTGTATGTGTGTGTGCATATCTGTGTACTGTACGTGTGTACGCACATGTCTGTGAACTGTATGTGGGTGCACATGTCTGCATACTGTACGTGTGTGCGCGCATGTCTGTGTACTGTATGTGTGTGCGCATGTCTGTGTACTGTATGTGTGTACATGTCTGCGTACTGTATATGTGTGTGCGCATGTCTGCGTACTGTATGTGTGGTGCATGCATGTCTGCGTACTGTATGTGTGTTTGTGTGTGCATGTCTGTGTACTGTACGTGTGTGCGCGCATGTCTGTGTACTGTATGTGTGTACATGTCTGCATACTGTTTGTGTGTGCGCATGTCTGCGTACTGTATGTGTGTGCATGTCTGCATACTGTGTGTGTGCACATGTCTGCGTACTGTATGTGTGTACATGTCTGCATACTGTGTGTGTGCGCATGTTTGCGTACTGTATGTGTGTACATGTCTGCATACTGTGTGTGTGTGTGTGCGCATGTCTGCGTACTGTATGTGTGTGCATGCATGTCTGCGTACTGTATGTGTGTGTGTGCATGTCTGTGTACTGTACGTGTGTACGCACATGTCTGTGTACTGTATGTGGGTGCACATGTCTGCATACTGTACGTGTGTGCGCGCATGTCTGTGTACTGTATGTGTGTGTACATGTCTGCGTACTGTATATGTGTGTGCACATGTCTGCGTACTGTGTGTGCGTGCATGTCTGCGTACTATATGTGTGTGTGCATGTCTGTGTACTGTACGTGTGTGCGCGCATGCTGTGTACTGTATGTGTGTGCACATGTCTGCGTACTGTATGTGTGTGCGCGCATGTCTGTGTACTGTATGTGTGTGCGCATGTATGTCTGCATATTGTATGTATATGCATGTCTGCATATGTGAAGGATGAGGGTGCATGCTGGGCCTTGTGTTCTATACCTATATTTCTCCGCTGTTTCTGTGTATCATGAATCATGGTAAGTGTTAAAGGGGCCCACTGAGACTCTTTCGCCCGGGGCCCAGAAAAACCTGGAGCCGGCCCTGGCCTCCACAACTACCCGACCTAAACCCAATTGAGATGGTTTGGGATTAGTTGAATAGCAGAGTGGGGCAGGTAACAAATGGTAAGCAAATCTGGAAACTCCTTCAAGACTGTTGCAAAGACATTTCAAGTAACTATCCAATGAAGCTGCTTAACAGAATGCCAAGGGGGTATAAAGCTGTCATCAGAGTAAAAGGAGGATATTTTGAGGACTTTAAAATTAAAGTAGTTATCCGGTATAAAATGATAAGAGTGCAGTCATTCTGTGTGACTGTAGACTTATGAATCCACGCAGAGCATGTACTGTGCGCTGCGAGGATTCATCAGTTTCTGAGCTGGAAACTGCAGGTACGTATGTGTTATGCATACTCCCAGATAGAATCCAATTAGTGGGTGTGGTCTAGCTCCATACACTTGTATAGAGCGAGGCCACGCCCCATATTGTGACGCGACTGTCCAATAGACATGGCCATCTAGTGGGCACGGCCCTGTTTTATACAAGTGTATGGTGCGAGGCGCTGCCCACTAGTCAGGTTCTGGCCAGGAGTATGCATATAGCATACATCACCGCTGTTCCCAGCTCCAAAACTGGCTAATCATCACAGCGCACAGTGCGTGTGCTGGGGGATTCATAAGTCCGCAGTCACACAGAGTGAAGCAAACTTATTAATTTAGACAATCCTTTTAAACAGATATTCTGTTCTGTTTCATACATGTTTCTCTATTCGTTGCTGTTACAGTGTTGTGGAAAAGTGTTTATCCCCTTCCTGAGTTCTTATTCTTTGGCATGTTTGTCATACTTAAATGTTTCAGATCACAAAGCAAAATTAAATATTAGACAAAGATAAGAAATCAGGAAGGGGCAGACATTTTTTTCAAATCACTGTATTATTATTATTTAGTATTATAGCGCCATGTATTTCATGGTGCTTTACATGTGAAAAAGGGGTATACATACGAAAACTATTACAATGATTGTTACCAAAACGTGACAGCGACTGGTACAGGAGGAGCAAGGACCCAGCCAGCGAGGGCTCACAATCTACAAGGGATGGGGGAGGATACCGTAGGTGAGGGTAGAGCTAGTTGTGCAGCGGTATGGTGGAGCGAGGGTTACTGCAGGTTGTACGCTTGAAGGCAATGTGAAGAAATGGCAGCAGAGAGACCCCGCAGAATCCCACCACTGCCACCAATGTGATGAAATGGCAACAGAGAGACCCCGCAGAATCCCACCGCTGCCACCACTTGTGATGGATCAACACCCCGCCACCCGCCTGCCATCACTATTACATCAGACGGATCATGTGATACGGATCTCCCCTTTGCACCAGCGTGACGTTCCGCACCCCCTCAAGGACGTGTAAGGTCAGATTGGTACAGGTCTATACAGACACCCCCTGTCTGCGCAAGTAAAGGAAGACACCAGGGGGTGAGAAGAGATGGCCCACTCAGCCACTGATGTGGCATCACACTCGCTCACACCCCTGACAGGCTGAGATGCTTCTTCACTAGCTCCAGTGAAGCCGAACCTTGTCGGCCTGGGATAGCTGCTACCAGTTTCTATTAGATTCATGTATTCCTTTGAGGAAAACCATTGCATGTCCAAACTATTTATTAGTGGGACTGATGGGGCTATTTGGGAATGTTTCCTCTGCAGCTCTGGAGGGAAAGACAGGAAATGTGGAGTTAGCAGAAGCTGTACTCCTTCTGTTACTTCCCTGTCCCATGTGACAAGCTGTTGCCTACCCCCAGGAAGAGACAAAAAAGCGGAGTATGTAAAGAGATTACAGTGAATGTAAATTAAACTGTATAGCGGTGTTTTGTAATTGATATGGTTAACGTAATGATATGCACAACTGCAATACTGCAATTTTTATTCAAAGGATCACTCCTATAAATTGTCTGAACATTCACTGACTCTTTAAGGGAACAAATATTGTAAAACCACAAAGGTTAGCCAAATTAATATAGCAAACATATATATGTGAATATCAAACATAAATTCTCCGTGTGGTAGGCTGCATTAAAATACTGACATGATTGAGTCTAATTTATGTGAAATAATACAGTTTATATGAACTGAATTAGATTTATATTATTATGAGATTATGATAATCATTTTCATTGTTCGCACTGCTCATACTGTATTTATTCAATCACATGATTTCAGGATAACTGTGGAGCGGAGAACAGTAACGGAACATTTCACATTTCTTCTGTAAACACCGAATGCAGTGATACTGGTTCAACTTGTTCAAAGATGTTCAAAATGCTTTTAAATGTAAGTTAATAGCATCTAATAAAATAGTAAGTACAAAATGTATTTATAAAAATAGCAATGGTAATAGGAAAGTTTAGGAGCAAAGAATCAAGCCTGTTACACTCTTCTACAGATGCCAACAGGAATGGAAAATATTGAAACCTCTCCTTGTCATTGCCATACATTATATAAAATTGTAAAGTGCTGCGGAATATGTTGGTGCTATAAAAATAAAAATTATTATTATTATTATCATTATAAATTGCCTCTTCAGAGAGGAATAGGATTTGAACTCTAGTGCCACCTATTGGAAGTACCAATCCTACAAGTCATCATCAACCCTTTAACGAGTCTTGAAATATGACTTAGGATAAAAGCCAAATCAGAATCTCAATTTGTAGATGTTTGGAGTATTGCCCTTCGTCAGTGCAAAGTATGAAAACTGATTTGGCTGGGTGAGAGGCTAAGACTGGGATCTAAGGGGTAAGGTTTCTCCTTCTGGAGAGTGACATGCCAGGTTTGTCACGCCAGTATGAGGAGACTTAAATACCTTGCATGATTCTCTGAGAAATTAAACATGCAAATTGTCTTTTCAGAGAGGAAGAGGACTTGAACTCTCATGCCACCTATTGGAAGCAGCAATCCTACAAGTCATTATTGACCCTTTAACAAGCCTTGAAATATGACATAGGATAAAAGCCACATCAGAATATCAATTTGCAGACACGGTGTTTCGAGGTATTGCCCCTCGTCAGTGCAAAGTATGAGATCTGATTTGGCTGTGATTTGGCTTTTATCTCAAGTCATATTTCAAGGCTCGCTTACAGGGTTGATAATGACTTGTAGGATTGCTATTTCCAATACGCAAGGGAACATGCCAAATGGCAAGCTCCAAGGGGAACTCCAGAAAAAAACAAATGCTGGTAACTGGTAGGTGGATACAGACATTCACAAAAGTAAATAATGGAATAAGTTCCTGTTAGTTTACTGCACTAGATCCATATATTGTTATAACTAAGTGGTCACTGAGACATGAAAGGAAAAAAGGATCCTAGATGAGAATAAAAATCAAACTATAGTATAAACTTACTACACTAGAGAATCCTTATATAAATAACCAATCTAATCAAAAAGACAATGGAAATATGGAAGACATCCTAAGGCCATCCTAAGGCCACGTTCACACGTTCAGTATTTGGTCAGTTTATTACATGAGTATTTGTAAGCCAAAATCAGGAGAGGAACAATCAGAGGAAAAGTATAATAGACACATGTGCACCGCTTCTGCATTTTTCACCCAATTCTAGTTTTAGCTTACAAATACTGAGGTAAAATACTTACCAAATACTGAATGTATGAACGTGGCCTAAGTAAGAGCCAAAAAATGTACCAGAAGAATTGCCTAATGAGCTAGTAATTGCAAAATAGAATGCTTAATCAGAATGGGCAAGAACCTGTGTGGTGGTCAGTCTAAGAGGTGATCTTCTACTCTGACCACCACAGAGGGTCGCTCTTCTAGGCTGACCACCACAGAGGGATGCTCTTCTAGGCTGACCACCACAGAGGGATGCTCTTCTAGGCTGACCACCACAGAGGGTTGCTCTTCTAGGCTGACCACCACAAAGGGTTGCTCTTATAGGCTGACCACCACAGAATAGTGCTCTTCTAGGCTGACTACCACAGAGGGTTGCTCTTCTAAGCTGACCACCACTGAGGGTTGCTCTTCGAGGCTGCCCACCACTGAGGATTACTCTTCTAGGTTGACCCTCACTGAGGGTTGCTCTTCTAGGCTGACCACCACAGAGGGGTGCTCTTCTATGCTCTTCTTTTCTTTTATGTTTTTAAATCTCTGGATCCTGCTACCAATTAATAGCATTTGTTTTAGCTTTGGCTTCAGCATAATGCAGAAAATAATGCGAATAAGAGGAATATCGAGCAGTATACAAATGCGTGCAGATGATTATGCAATGGCTTAATATTTTCCTAACAGTAAACTGGTCTGTCCCTAGGGCTACCTGCTTGTTTTGAAAGATGGAAAAGCCTTTATAACTAATGAGTGGGGTCATTTAGAGTCACCATTTAATGTCTTGGATAACAGCCTTAATTTACACATAGTTACAATAATTGGACTGGAACTCATTTGGAATAAAAAAAATGGTCTCACTATCAAGATCCCAGCAAATTTTCAAGTAAGTTCTTTAATTTTAGCTTTGTTTTGTTGTTTGACAATAAAGATGTATATACTATATAATTCTACAAAATTGCCTAAACTGGCTACTTATATTGTTTTATCTGTCTTGAAAACCTTTCTTTCACTGATCCACTATAAGGGACTATTAATATTGAAATCTATGGCTCAGATTAATCACAACCAGCAGTCTTCACATCTGAAGTGAGATGGAACACAAGTATCCTGATTCATTAAGAAGTGCTTCCATGTGCACCTTGCCACAAATCTTACTCCAATTTACCTCTTAATTACAGGAACATCTGACGAGTGGCATTCGCCTCAGTGTGCTATTTACCATAAATTTTACTCCACTCCCTGCTGCAGTAAGTTTTGTGGCATGGTGAATTTGATGAGAGGTGGTTGCATGCCCCATTACACTCCAGATCCATCCACTTTGTCAGAGTTCAGCATAAATGGTTAGAAATGCAAAAAAAATTGCAAAGAATTTAGTGCAACATTGAGTTGTGCCAAAATATTCCAAGTTTTCAAAGTTTTTTACACCAGAATTTTGTCACTAAAGGTTTGATAAATGGGGCCTTAAATTTGTATTGTTATGCCTTGAAAATGATTTGGTATAACAAGTCACAGATGTATTAAAGCTGTCATTAAAGTTGCAATATTGTTTACATTTTTATTGCCTTCTCAGCAATGATATGTTGCTATATATATATCAATCAGGGCTCATTCATATGGCTGTGTTTTGCATACAGGTGCTATCCGTCTTTTTTACGGATAGAGCTTGTACCTATTATAGTGATGGGGCCAATCAAATGTCCCTGATATTTCATGGACCGAGCGTTCATCGCAGAATCACAAAGGCATGTCCAATATTGATCTGAGTGTTGGATCAAAATGTGCAGTGCAAGTCTATGGGTCCATGTGCCATCCGAGTGCTGTCCATTTTTCATGGACTGCTAGGTAGAAAACTAAACTTTTTTTTTGTTTCTCACCCGAGACAAAATTGATGAAACTCCGACCAAACTGTGATAGGAAAATCTCACTCACTGACCAAACTCTGATAATAAATCTCACTCACTGACCAAACTCTAATGAAACCGGACCGATTTTAACATTTGAGAAACTCATTGATGTCTGAATGAGTCCCTAGAATGTGACCAGAATAATCTCTGTGGTCACGACCCAATATATATTATAAGATAATGCAAGAGTTGGGAGTGACACCTGCAGCTTTTACATTATTCTTTAATATCACGGGCTGAGTTAGAACTATAGCTGAGAATCTGAATCTCAAAATGAGCTGCCTGGATGGATCGTCTCTGTAGCTGCAATCCAGGCTGAAATATGGCCATCAGTAGCCAGGGCGTTACTGATACACAGGCTCGGACTGGCCCACAGTAAAATAGGAGAATCCTCTGGTAGGCCACCTCTGTAAAGGAATACTAATGAGTTGTACTATTATACTTGATTCACAATTTGCAAAACAAAGGTATAATCTAATCATTAATTAAACACGCTAGCCAAATTATTATTATATAGAAACAAAAGTAAATTTTTGTAGTAGGGTCAGGTTATTTTTGCATATAGCTGAACAGTGGGCCATAAGAATCATTGTTACCAGTGGGCCTTTGCGACACTGCTCATACGTCTTTGAATACTGAGTTGTCGCTTTGCAAGGACATATGGGATAAGTCCTTGGCAGTGAAAGCCTATTGAAGGATCTTGCTCTTATCTATCTCAAGGAAGATAGATAAGAGTAGAATAGTATAGTAACAAACATCATTGTTCACAAACACTGAGTCACTGTCCTTCTTGACCAGCCAAAGAAACACAAACATTCAAAGGTCAACATAAGCACAGTGTATTTCTCTTGATTTAACAAATCTAGGCGTCTGGCTGATTACGATAAGAAGCTGTCACACTAGTCATATGGCAATTTATAGCAGCCACGTGTGCACTGCAGCATGCTGAATACTTATATGTTCAGCTTCATCCTGCAGTGATTAAGTGCCTCTTTTCTGGACCAATCATCCAATGCCAGGCATTTCTGCTGAGTAATAGGACTGCCTCCAGAATTGATTATCAGGGAAACTCACCATGCTCACCTTCAATAATGCCTACAGCTGCTTACAGTATATATTCACCTTTTGCAAACACTATTGTGCAAATGTCAACAAATGTCAAACTCAAAGTGTTTTTTTGAAAACCTAATGACAATTAGCAAATCATTTTTTATCCTACTGCCCAAAATCCATAAAATAGAGAAGAACTTTGTTGATTGCTAAGGGTCTGACCTCTGGGACCTCATCAATCCCCAAGAACAGAAATTGCTTGGACTAAACAAAATATGGGCTCCACAAACAGTTTGAAGGTGTCATGTTATATTTGGAACGAAAGATGCCAGATGTAGATTTTTTTAAAGGGTGACTCTCTGAAGAGTCCATTTTTGAATGAAGTTGGAGGAGTTCATGATCGGTCTCTGCTCCATTAATTGTTAATGTACTCTACTTTCTAATGGCAATTTGGCGACCATGCAACTAGGATACCTTGTTCAAAAAGAAGGTCCTTGGTGAGTTTGCCTCATTTAATTTGACTGAACGGTCTCTTCGTATCCACACACATAAAGATAGACCTATCAGTTTAGAAAAGTAAGGTGGAGAGAAATGATAGGGAGGAACCACTGCTAACCAGCCTCATGGAATAGTTACCCAAGCAACTGTATCCTCAGACACTGTTTCAAAGTATGTTTTATTTGAAATGCTACAGAATGTTAAAATAAAACATACACAGTGTAAGTTTCTTCTCAAGCTGTCCCGAGTTTTGGTAGCATGAATCAGCGGACAGGTTCCTTTTAGGTTATCTTCTCACTATGAGTTTTTGATGTTGCATATTTTTGATTCACCAGAAAGGCAATGTCTTAACTGTTCCAGCAATGTGGATGAAATGTACAGAAATCTCATGCCCTTTGTCCTTTTTTTTTATGCAATGTAAACTGACCTACGGTCCTTGTTTGAAATCCTCAACAGGTCAATTTCTCTTGCGGGTACTCTGAGTTTTATGTGCAGAATTTACCCATAGAATTGCATTCAATGCAAAAAATCTGCAGGTAAAAAGGCATATGCATTTTTAGTGTGTTTCTTCTGCAGAAACTTACTAAAAATACATGTAATCCACACATGACCGTATCAATAAAATTTAGATGTGCGATAAAAAATGATATTATGGTACCGTGTTAGCCAGAAAAATCGATCTAAAGGCTAAATTTTAGAATCAGCATAATAAAGTGCTTAGACAAAATGCTTAGCATAGTGCAGTATACTTATCCCACAGAAAGAAGCTTAACCACGAAACACACGTCGGGGTCTGAAACTCATTCGCAGGTTGTATCGCTCATTCCCAGCACTTTGCTGTTCATGGCTTCTAATTTGATATATACTCTGCATGTTGCTCTATATGTCTCTGAACTATGCAAAGCACTTTATCTCTATATCTTATGGCATTTTGGTATATAATAATGCATAATTAAGTATACCTTACTAATATATAGAAGTTCCCAATGTCTGCATAAGCATCATGCACTATGCTCTTATTATATACAGTGGGTATGGAATGTAATCAGACCCCTTTAAATTTTTCACTTTTTGTTTCATTGCAGCCATTTGGTAAAAGTTCATTTTTTTTCTCATTAAAGTACACTCTGCACCCTATCTTGACTGAAAAAAACAGAGATGTAGAAATTTTTGACCATTTATTAAAAATGAAAAACTGAAATATCACATGGTCATAAGTATTCAGACCCTTTGCTCAGACACTCATATTTAAATCACATGCTCTCCATTTCCTTGTGATCCTCCTTGAGATGGTTCTACTCCTTCATTAGAGTCCAGCTGTGTTTAATTAAACTGATAGGCCTTGATTTGGAAAGGCACACACCTGTCTGTATAAGACCTCACAGCTCACAGTGCATGTCAGACCAGATGAGAATCATGAGCTCAAAGGAACTGCCCAAGGAGCTCAGAGACAGGATTAGGTAAAGATGTGGACAAGGTTACAAAAGAATTTCTGCGTTATTCAAGGTTCCTAAGAGCACAGTGGCCTCCATAATCCTTAAATGGAAGAAGTTTGTGACTACCAGAAGTCTTCCTAGACCTGGCCACCCAGCCAAACTGAGCAATCGTGGGAGAAGAGTCTTGGTGAGAGAGGTAAAGAAGAACCCCAAGATCACTGTGGCTGAGCTCCAGAGATGCAGTAGGGAGATGGGAGAAAGTTCCACAAAGTCAACTATCACTGCAGCTCTCCACCTGTCGGGCCTTTATGGCAGAGTGGCCCGACGGAAGCCTCTTCTCAGTACAAGACATATGAAAGCCCGCATAGAGTTTGCTCAAAAACACATGAAGGACTCCCAGACTATGAGAAAAAAAGAATTTCTGGTCTGATGAGACCAAGATAGAACTTTTTGGTGATAATTCTAAGTGATATGTGTTGAGAAAACCAGGCACTGCTCATCACCTGCCCAATAGAATCCCAACAGTGAAACATGGTGGTGGCAGCATCATGCTATGGGGGTGTTTTTCAGCTGCAGGTACTGGACGACTGGTTGTAATTGAAGGAAACATGAATGTGGCCAAGTACAGAGATATTCTGTATGAAAACCTCTTCAAGAGTGCTCTGGACCTCAGACTTGGCTGAAGGTTCACCTTCCAACAAGAAAATGACACTAAGCACACAGCTAAAATAACAAAGGAGTGGCTTCAGAACAACTCTGTGACCATTCTTGACTGGCCCAGTGTCACGGGTGTGTCAGAGGTGACAGACAGTTGCCCTGCAATGGTTTGCAGGAGATCTCCACCTTTGGCAATGCAGACAGCTGCCTAAAGAGGAGGCTGTGTTTAGGACCCAGCGACTACCTCCCTTTAGTCTGGGTGAATATATACCTGGGGTATATAAATGAACTTTTTAGAATTTACCAAATGGCTGCAATTAAACAAAGAGTGAAAAATTTAAAGGGGTCTGAATACTTTCCGAATCCAGTGAAGGTGCAGTGTATATACGTAATTGGGCACAGCTCTATATTATGCTCATACACTCTTTTTATTTGCACAGCTCTACATCGTATGTATACACTCTTCTCAGGTAACAAAATGATAGTGCCTTGAGTACTTTGGATGGATATTGTATAGGCACCACTCATAACTTTGCACATATGCACTTTACTGATATTTGCACCTTATTATAGGCATAATCATTTTATAGATTACCTGTATGTGCCAACTTCCATGGTACCTGCAAATAGTTTCTGTGAGAGTCTCTTCTGATTCTAATATTTAGCCTATGGAGCTTGGGCTCCCTCTTCTGATACTTAGATGGTTCTTGATTTCGTTTTGCTATAGGTTTATTGTGTTGTGTGGAAGCGCCGTTAAATATATGGGCCTTAAATGTAGGTATATACAGAAAAAATATATATTTTCAAGTTTTTAGAGCACAGAGGCTCCTTATTCAGGCATGTTTACAAATAAATGAAATCAATTAATTAATTTGTAAACCTGTATGAAGAAGGATCCCCTGTGCTCTGAAAGCTTATAAATATTTTTTTATTTCTGGTTAGCCAATAAAAGTATCACTCCATTTTTGGGCATAAAAGTATTTACATCAATTAAAATTTAGACAAAGACGAATATCATGAAGTATCAAAATTTGCTTAAAACTTGACATGCTAAAAAGAGGCAAAAATCGCAGCATCAAAAACACATTAAATACACACGTAAAAAATGCATTAAAAAAAGCAATGAAAAAAATGCAAGTAACCTAATTTAGCTAATAGGTGCAGAAATGGTGCAGAAAATCTACAATATCAAAAACTCACCAAAAGTAAATTGTGGGAACGTAGCCTCTAAGGTATTGGGAATGCAGGAATTCATGACCCTTGTTCACAACATGGTTACCGTACAATGCTACAAGTTAGCATAGCCGTACAGCAATATGATAGCATTCTGACAAGAGATGAGCGGTGTTCGACTAGAACTGTTCGCCAATCTCAAATTCGAGCTGTTTTGGGCGGTGTTCGAGTCGTTCGACGAACGCGAACGATTTGCAAAAAATTTGGCTGTTCGATGTTATGTTCGATAACTGTTCGTGCACCAAAAGCGTGTCCTGCATGTCTGGCGCTATTTAGAGCACCAATCATGCAGGGATTGTCTGCCACTAACTGTAATGCCACAGCCATGGTGGTTGTGGCATTACAGTGGTTGCCCAAATCGATGGGAACAGTGCTCACAGTGAAACATGAAAAGTCGGCAATGCAGCTGAGCGCAGGAGAATTTTCCCATGTGAATGTAGCAGAGCTGAAGCTGTCGTGGGAACCATGGAAAGGTAAGGATGATGTTGCTTTATTATTTTACTTTTATTGCAGGAGATCGTTGGCTTCAGCTGGAATGGGCGTGACGGTAAGTATGGTTTAATTTAGAACAATAAAGAATTGTGTGTTTATTTCAATTAAAGGACTTTATTCTGGGTGTTTGTGTTTTTTTGTAACTTTGACTATGGGGTTAGTAATGGGGGTGTCTTATAGATGCCTCTCCATTACTAACCTGGGCTTGATGTCAGCTGGCATTATAAGCTGACATCAACCCCAACCCTATTACCCCACTGCCACCGCTACAGGGCAGTGGGAGAAGCAAGGCTAAGTGCCAGAATTGGCGCATCCTATGGATGCGCCATTTCTGGGGCAGCTGACGGCTGGTGTTTCTAGCCTGGGAGGGGGCCAATATTCATGGCACCCTTCCTGGGCTATTAATATCAGCCCCCAGCTGTCTGCTTAGCATTGGCTAGCTATTAAAATAGGGGGGACCCCACGTCATTTTTTTGGGGGGTCCCCCATTTTATTAGCTAGTAAAGGCTAGGTATTCAGCTGGGGGCTGATATTAGTAGCCTGGGAAGCTCCGTGGGTATTACCCCCTTCCCAGGCTTCAAACATCTGCCCTAGCCGTCTGCTTAACCTCCGCTAGAGACTAAAATTACGGGAAACCCGCGCCAATTTTTTTTTAAATAAATCCTTTATTTTAACACTAAATGACAAGTACAGTAATCAACACTATCACAGTGCTTCTTATATATGTGACTGACATGTTTCTATCTATCTAATCTATGTGTGATGCTCTATTCTTTCTGTTATAAATTGTCGAGTACCGATGCTGAATTGCCGGCCGGCTTTTTTAAAGAGACGGTGCATGAAAACACGAATATTTTTTTTAATAAATCCTTTAACACTAAATGACAAGTACAGTAACCAACACTGTCACTGTACTTCTTATATATGTGACTGACATGTTTCTATCTATCTAATCTATGTGAGATGCTCTATTCCTTCTTGTCTAAATTGTCGGGTACTGGTGTATGCCGCTGCTGAATTGCCGGCCGGCTTTTTTAAAAAGAGTGTCTTCTGAGCAGTTTGTCAGCTTTTGGACACCTTTGAAGGTGTTTTCTATGTGTTTCTATGTGTTTTTGTTTGCCTGCCATTGGTTTTAACGGTATTCAACGGTGTTTGACGGTGTTCTAAGGTGTTCGATGAACAGTTCCACGAACATCCCGGTGTTCGACGAACCGAACCGAACCCGAACACTACGGGGGTGGCTCAACACTAATTCTGACCACCAATATTTGAAGCTGTGAAATGCACTGCCTAGTATTCATATATTAATCATCCAATGTTTGTATCTGAATATTTGAAAAATTAACCTCTTATAAAAATGAAAAATGGATCAGCACAACATGCTGTAATGTTAATAGGTGGACGATCAATTTGCGGTAATTATCTAAGAATATCTACTGTACGTTGTCCTCAGAATTTATTATTTGCAATAATACATTTTTACCTTTTTTAATATTTAACAGCATAGTGTTTGTGGACTCTGTGGAAATTTCGATGGCAAGTCAAACAATGATTTTATTACCAGAGGTCACTGTAATGTAGAAGATGTGCTAGAATTTGGAAACAGCTGGAAATGTCATCCATCATGTCCAGATACTGAAATCATGGTAGAACCCTGCGAGATTAACGTACACCGAAAGTCATGGGCTCAAAAACAATGTGACATTATTTGGGGTGAAAAATTCAAAACCTGCCATTCCGAGGTAATTTTAACAGTCTGTCTAACAGTTAGACATTACAATGACAAATAAGTATCCTACAATACATGCCAAAAGATGTGAAGTTCAACCATTGATTGACAGAACAAAAGGATTTGTACAAATCAAAAAGTGAATATGTTGTCCATCTTGACAATACAAATTGCATATATATGTAAAAAAAAAAAGTTCTCTTTGACAGGAAGAGGCAGGTGTACTTACAGTGAAAATCCATGTTGCAATGAAAGCATAATCTTTTCTTTTAAATTGTTCCTGTCTGCTATTAAAATGGAAAGTTTAAATAGAATCTTTCAGCATGATTTTGCTATGTAATCTGTAAGGAGTATGATGTAGGGATAGAGACCCTGATTCCATGCCGCCTGCGCCTCTATGACTGAAAGCTGCCGGGAGGACTAAACTTCATTTCCTCCTGGCAGCCAGAGTCTTAGTCCAGTGGACCCGAGGCTTCAGGGTGCTATTAACCCCATATCTGTAGGTCAATAGCACTTATTTTACGTGCCACAGTCCCTTTAATGCTCAGGCAATTATTATTTGCACTGTTGTAGCTTTTTTTGGTAATTGTAATTGGCATTGCTAGGAAAGTTTTCTATGTTAACAAAAAAACAAAATCAAGATTTTAATTTATATTTTACTGACTTAAAGATGTTGTCCACTACTATACATCAATTTAAAGAGTCGAAAGAAGTCTTTTTGTAATTACCTTGAATTGTCATTGTTGCCTGTAGGCAACGCTGTTGCTGACTGCTCACTAGGCATCATGTGACCCCGGCTGCATTTGCTGATGTCACATCAAGTTCCGGCTGCAGCCAGGCGTGACCCAGTGACGCAACCCCCCCTGATTGATGGGCTGTGGGCGGGGTTTCACTGTACATCACACGCCAGGACCCAGCAAGCGTTTTCCCAACGAATGCAGAAGAGAAGGAAAATACGGGCTGGATGATGGGCTTTGATGTGCGATGAAACCCGCCCACAGCCCAACAATCGCTTGGGTGCATGCCACTGGGTCATGCCATGAGCGGATGTCAAAGCCGGCTGCAGCCGGGTCACATGATGCCTAGTGAGCAGTCAGCATCGCTCACAGGAAAGAATGACAACAGAAGGTAATTCCAAAAATACTTCTTTCCACTTGTTAAATCGATGGTGTTACGCTCGCGCTCGGACTGACTGGCGTGAGCGTGATTAGTGATCCCACTGTACCATGAACCGAGGAATGCCTGGAGGGGCGTAACTAAGTATCAACCCGATCTGACCAAGGTCGCACGGTGGCTCAGTCGACTCCGTGAACCAAGGAGGAACCGAGCAGAGGGACCAGGTGCTACTCCAGGTCAGACCCCGGTCACAGCTGTTGACCTACACCGGGGAATGCAGGAACAGGCAGGTTAGACTGGCATACAGGCAGGTGGGTATTGGCAGGCACGGCTGGTATGCAGACAGGTGGATACAGGCAAGCATGGCTGGTATGCAGACAGGTGGGCACTGGCAAGCACGGCTGGTATGCAGACAGGTGGGCCCTGGCAAGCACGGCTGGTATGCAGACAGGTGGGCACTGGCAAGCACGGCTGGTATGCAGACAGGTGGGCACTGGCAAGCACGGCTGGAGTGCAGACAGGGATGTACTAGCAGGTTGGAGCGCAGGCTGGATAGGGTCCAGCACAGACTGGGAGACAGGAACAGAGCCGCAGATGCAGTAGACAAGCAGAGTAGAGCGAAACCGCTGGATCGGAGGACGAGGCAGAGCAGAGAAGAACCGCCGGTGCGGTGAGCAAGCAGAGCGGAACGAAAACCGCAGATGCGGTGGGCAAGGCAGAGCAGAGCGGAACCGCCAGAGCGGTGGACAAGGCAGAGCAGAGAGGAACCGCCGGAGTGGTGGTCAAGGCAGAGCAGAGAGGAACCGCCGGAGCGGTGGACAAGGCAGAGCAGAGCGAAACAGCAAGTGCGGTAGATAGGGCAGAGCAGAGCGAAACCGCAAGTGCGGTGGACAAGGCAGAGCAGAGAGAAACCACAGGTGTGATGGACAAGGCAGAGCATAGCGAAACCGAAGGTGCAGTGGACAAGGCTGAGCAGAGCGAAACCGCAGGTGTGGTGAACAAGGCAGAGCAGAGTGAAACCACAGGTGCGATGGACAAGGCAGAGCAGAGCAAAACCGCAGGTGCGGTGGACAAGGCAGAGCAGAGAGGAACCACCAGAGCGGTGGTCAAGGCAGAGCAGAGAGGAGCCGCCGGAGCAGTGGACAAGGCAGAGCAGAGCAAAACCGCTGGTGCGGTGGACAGGGCAGAGCAGAGCGAAACCACAAGTGCGATGGACAAGGCAGAGCAGAGCAAAACCACAGGTGCAGTGGAAAAGGCAGAGCAGAGCGAAACCACAGGTGTGGTGGACAAGGCAGAGCAGAGCAAAACCGCAGATGCGGTGGACAAGGCAGAGCAGAGTGAAACCGCAGGTGTGGTGGACAAGGCAGAGCAGAGCGAAACCGAAGGTGCAGTGGACAAGGCTGAGCAGAGCGAAACCGCAGGTGCGGTGGACAAGGCAGAGCAGAGAGGAACCACCGGAGCGGTGGTCAAGGCAGAGCAGAGAGGAGCCGCTGGAACAGTGGACAAGGCAGAGCAGAGCAAAACCACAGGTGCAGTGGAAAAGGCAGAGCAGAGCGAAACCACAGGTGTGGTGGACAAGGCAGAGCAGAGCAAAACCACAGGTGCAGTGGAAAAGGCAGAGCAGAGCAAAAACACAGGTGTGGTGGACAAGGCAGAGCAGAGCAAAACCGCAGGTGCGGTGGACAAGGCAGAGCAGAGTGAAACCGCAGGTGTGGTGGACAAGGCAGAGCAGAGCGAAACTGAAGGTGCAGTGGACAAGGCTGAGCAGAGCGAAACCACCGGTGTGTTGAACAAGGCAGAGCAGAGTGAAACCACAGGTGCGATGGACAGGCAGAGCAGAGCGAAACCGCAGGTGCGGTGGACAAGGCAGAGCAGAGAGGAACCACCGGAGCAGTGGTCAAGGCAGAGCAGAGAGGAGCCGCCGGAGCAGTGGACAAGGCAGAGCAGAGCAAAACCGCTGGTGCGGTGGACAGGGTAGAGCAGAGCGAAACTACAAGTGCGGTGGACAAGGCAGAGCAGAGCAAAACCACAGATGCAGTGGACAAGGCAGAGCAGAGCGAAACCACAGGTGTGGTGGACAAGGCAGAGCAGAGCGAAACCACAGGTGCGGTGGACAAGGCAGAGCAGAGTGAAACCGCAGGTGTGGTGGACAAGGCAGAGCAGAGCGGAACAGCAGGTGCGGTGGACAAGGCAGAGCAGAGTGGAACCGCAGGTGCAGTGGACAAGGCAGAGCAGAGCGTAACCGCCGGACCGTTGGGCAAGTCAGAGCAGAGGGAAACCGCTGGCGCGTTGAGCAAGCAGAGCCGAACAGGGCTGAAGGTGCAGGTTGAGAGGACAGTGCTCTGTTCACATGGAACAGACTGGAAAATACAGGAAGATGGCTAGAACACAGGAGGTAGATACAGAGGAAGGGAAAAGGGACAAGCAGAACCAGATACTAAACAAGGTACTTACAATGAAGTAGCGAGTGGACAAAAAACTCACAAACAGAAGTACAGGGACAACGAGTTGGAGTTAGGTGCAGGTTCAGATACTGCAGGAAAAGGGAAGGTACGGACATAGATACAAACAGGTGACAGGCTAGGATACAGTTCAGACAGGAACTGCTACTGCAACGAGATACAAGAACGAGCCTGGGTATATAGCCCCCAGAGTGGCGGAAACAGACTAGAAGTCACAGGAAACAGGCCTGGGTATACAGCCCCCAGAGTGGCAGAAACAGACAAGATACAGGACAGGACCTGGCAATTCAGTTGCAAAGACAAACTGAGTGAAGGTGTTGCTCAGGCACCTCCATCTGGGTGGAGGAGGTTTAAATATACAGTGACTCACAGCAATAGGCTGGGGAAGCATTAGGAGTGCGCCCCCAGCAGCTATAAGAATCACGAAGTAACCGGGCCGCCGCCCTAAGCAATCAGACAGGAGACATGCACACAGCATGAACTGGAGCAAGGTTTGAAGGCTGGACTGACAGGTAAGATGGCGGTCTTGCATAGTGAGAAGGTGGTGCACTATGCAAGCACGCCGCCTGGGATGTTACAGTACCCCCCCTTTATGCCCCCTCTTCTTCAAGCCTGCAAGAGTCTTCTGCAGAGAATTTGGAGGCCAATCCCTTTCTTCAAGAGGATTACCTCTTCTGTCCATTAGAGGAAACAAAACTGGTCTCATCTTCTTGGTGACTAGGATGCTTCCTCCTATCAAGCCATCCTCAGAAACAGATGAAGTGGGTGAAGTACCAGGAACAGCACACAGGAAAGTCTCTCTCCATTTGTTATCAGGTAGCACCCTGGTGGATACAGGAGACAACTGGAGGTCCTCCGCCTGGTTGGAGGGGTGCAGAGACTTGGGGGTAACCACCGCCTTGACGTACACTTTGCCAAGCTTACTGGATGATGTGGGCGGCGTACCAGGTACCGGATGTAGGTAAGTCTCTCTCCGTTTATCAGGTAGCACCCCGGTAAATTCAGGAGACAACTGGAGGTCCTCCGCCTGGTTGGAGGGGTGCAGAGACTCGGGGGTAATCACTGCTTCGAAGTACACTTTGCCAAGCTTACTGGATGAAGTGGGCGAAGTACTAGGTACAGGGTGTAGGAAAGTCTCTCTCCATTTGTTATCAGGTAGCACCCCGGAGGATTCAGGAGACAACTGGAGGTCATCCACCTGGTTGGAGTGGTGCAGAGACTTGGGGGTAACCACTACCTTGATGGACGTAAGAGCAGATTTATTAGAGATAGAGGGTCCTTGCTTAGGGACCATCTTCAATCTGGTTTCAGAGATGACATGTCTGTAAGGCGGGACAGTACCTGAAGTCAGATCATTGGTACAATCGTCGAGACTGTGTGGGGACATCGCCTCCGCTTCTCTCCCTTTGTAGACTTCAGCGCACAGCGAGTCAGCGACTAGCAGATCTGGTGAAGAAGAAGAAGAAACTGCTGACTGTCCTGAAGATATGGGGACTGGACACCCCTTGTACCTTAGCAGTCCCCCAGGATATACCATACAGGATCTCCAGACCTGAGCGGGCACTAGATCTCTAGGCTCTGGACGACCTGTGGGTAAGCCAGTCAGCACCTGGAATGTGAACTTCTTCATGTGTAATGCTCCAATCTGGAGCTTAATTTGTACAGACATATTTTGACTGTTTCTGAGTAGGGCTCATCCTTCTGCTGACAATGCCCAAACCGGCTTCTGGAGTTGTCGGACGGGAATCAGACACCGACTCTTCAAGGCTTTAAGCCAGAAACTTCCGAGGCCTTCACTTGCCACGGAGACATTCATGGTCATCTGTGGAGAGGAAACAATAACGCTAAGGGCAGCCTCTCCTACAGGCCTAATGTCTTGGGATTCTCCAACCTTCGCTGGACAAAGACCGTCAGGGAGTCCCAAACAACCGCAGCGGGACCGCAATCCGATTTTGTGACTGAGTTCTGGCCTCTGCTTTGCCTGACGAACATAGTCATCCTTCATGGATTCTGTGCGGAAAGCTGTCTCTACAGGCTGGGGAACTGGAGGTCTTTGGGAGGACAAAACGTGGTGTGACTGTTTACCTCTACGCCTTGCACGTCTGGACTGCCTCTTGAGGTTGGGAAGAGAAGTATTCTGTGGAGCATAGTCATCCTGTGTGGATTCTGGGTGGGCAGCAGTCTCTTCGGGCTGGAGAACTGGTAGGCTACCTATACACATTACCCATCGGGGCTGCTCCGGGATATTGGGAAGGGAAGATTTAGCAGAGTCTTCAGGATTAGGGTCATCGAAGACCATTAGAAAGGCCACCAGGAAGGCCTGCAGGTCAAAGACGATAGGATCCCATGCTTCCCATAGGGGGGTGATCCATTTCAAGGCATCACCCACTAGGTAGGACATCATGAATGCTACTTTAACCCGATCAGTAGAAAAATAGTGAGCATAGAACTTGAAATGCAGCATGCATTGCTCCAGAAATGCACGGCTTCGGTTTGGATCCCCATAGTACCGTGGTGAATCCGCAGGAATGAGTGCTGATAGATGCATTTGGGCTGGTGCGTAAATCGCCTGGGCCATAGCTTGATAAAAAAAAAAATTCTTGGTGCACGTATTCGCCAGACAAGGATTCAAAATGTCTCTGAGTGCAAAAGGCTGTGGGGCTCAACGGGAACCATGGCCTGAGCAAACTGTTACGCTCACGCTCGGACTGACTGGCGTGAGCGTGATTAGTGATCCCACTGTACCATGAACCAAGGAGTGCCTGGAGGGGCGTAACTAAGTATCAACCCGATCCGACCAAGGTCGCACGGCGGCTCAGTCGACTCCGTGAACCAATGAGGAACCAAGCAGAGGGACCAGGTGCTACTCCTGGTCAGACCCCCGTCACAGCTGTTGACCCACATCGGGGAATGCAGGAACAGGCAGGTTAGACTGGCATACAGGCAGGTGGGTATTGGCAGGCATGACTGGTATGCAGACAGGTGGATACTGGTAAGCACGGCTGGTATGCAGACAGGTGGGTACTGGCAAGCACGGCTGGTATGCAGACAGGTAGGCACTGGCAAGCACGGCTGGTATGCAGACAGGAAGATACTGGCAAGCACTGCTGGAGTGCAGACAGGAAGGTACTAGCAGGTTGGAGCGCAGGCTGGATAGGGTCCAGTACAGACTGGGAGACAGGAACAGAGCCGCAGATGCGGTAGACAAGCAGAGTAAAGCAAAACCGCCGGAGCGGAGGATGAGGCAGAGCAGAGAGGAACCGCCGGTGCGGTTAGCAAGCAGACTGGAGCGAAAACCGCGGGTGTGGTGGGCAAAGCAGAGCAGAGTGAAACCGCAGGTGTGGTGGACAAGGCAGAGCAGAGTGAAACCGCAAGTGCGGTGGACAAGGCAGAGCAGAGCGAAACCGCAGGTGTGGTGGACAAGGCAAAGCAGAGCGATACCGCAGGTGCGGTGGACAAGGCAGAGCAGAGCGAAACCGCAGGTGTGGTGGACAAGGGCAAAGCAGAGCGAAACCGCATGTGCGGTGGACAAGGCAGAACAGAGCGAAACCACAGGTGCGGTGGACAAGGCAGAGCAGAGAGAAACTGCAGGTGCGGTGGACAAGGCAGAGCAGAGCGAAACCGCAGGTGCGGTGGACAAGGCAGAGCAGAGCGATACCGCAGGTGCGGTGGACAGGGCAGAGCAGAGTGAAACCGCAGGTGCAGTGGACAAGACAGAGCAGAGCGAAACCGCAGATGTGGTGGACAAGGCAAAGCAGAGCGAAACCACAGGTGTAGTGGACAAGGCAGAGCAGAGCGAAACCGCACGTGCGGTGGACAAGGCAGAGCAGAGCGAAACCGCACGTGCGGTGGACAAGGCAGAGCAGAGCGAAACCACAGGTGCGGTGGACAAGGCAGAGCAGAGCGAAACCACAGGTGCAGTGGACAAGGCAGAGCAGAGCGGAACCGCCGGAGAGGTGGGCAAGTCAGAGCAGAGGGAAACCGCTGGCGCGGTGAGCAAGCAGAGCCAAACAGGGCTGAAGGTGCAGGCAGAGAGGCCAGGGCTCTGTTCACATGGAACAGACTGGAAAATAGAGAAAGATGGCTAGAACACAGGAGGTAGATACGGAGGAAGGGAAAAGGGACAAGCAGAACCAGATACACACAAGGTACTTACAATGAAGTAGCGAGTGGACACAAAACTCACAAACAAAAGTACAGGGACAATGAGTTGGAGTTAGGTGCAGGTTCAGATACTGCAGGAAAAGGGAAGGTACAGACATAGAGACAAACAGGTGACAGGCTAGGATACAGTTCAGACAGGAACTGCTACTGCAACGAGATACAAGAACGAGCCTGGGTATACAGCCCCCAGAGTGGCAGAAACAGACTAGAAGTCACAGGTAACAGGCCTGGGTATACAGCCCCCAGAGTGGCGGAAACAGACTAGAAGTCAGAGATAACAGGCCTGGGTATGCAGCCCCCAGGGTGGCATAAACAGACAAGATACAGGACAGGACCTGGCAATTCAGTTGCAAAGACAAACTGAGTGAAGGTATTGCTCAGGCACCTCCTTCTGGGTGGAGGAGGTTTAAATATCCAGTGACTCACAGCAATAGGAGTGCGCCCCCAGCAGCTATAAGAATCAGGAAGTAAGCAGGCCGCCGCCCTAAGCAATCAGACAGGAGAAATGCACACAGCATGAACTGGAGCAAGGTTTGTAGGCTGGACTGACAGGTAAGATTGTGGTCTTGCATAGTGGGAGGTGGTGCACTATGCAAGCACGCCGCCAGAGATGTTACAGATGGGTGCATTATGTATAGTAGTGGACAACCTCTTTAAGGCTGTGTGCCCACGATGCATTTTTTAAGTATTTCCGCAGCTGCAAAAACGCTGCAGAAATGCTTAAAAAATGCATGGTAGAAGGCCATGGTATTTTGTGGAAGCGCTGCGTTTTCGCCGCCATTGACTTGCATTGGAACGCATGGAATCAGTATCACTGCATCTGTAGATGCAGAATCCATGCGTTTCAATGTGAGGATGGTACCCGGGTCTGGAGGACAGGACACTCTCCTCCGGACCCGGGTACCATAGAACCTGTGAAAAACAGAATAAAATAAAAAATAAATATTATATTTACCTTCTGATGGCCCCCGCTCTCCTTATCTTCATTTGCCGGCAACTCGCAGTGGACTGAAGGACCTGCGCTGACGTCATAGTCATGTGACGGCAGGTCCTTCAGTGTAGTGTACCGCGAGCTGACGGCAAGCAGGGACGGAGCGAAGCAAGACAGCGGGGGCCATCGGAAGGTTAGTATAGATTTATTTTTTTAGTTTTTAACATTCTTTCGGTCACACTATATAAATCCATGCCGTTTGCATGGATTTATATAGTGTGACCAAGTTGACAAGCACTTTCCAAGTGATGCTAAAATCGCTTGGAAGGCGCTTGACAGCTCGCATGCGGAAATGCATGTGAAGAACGCTTCACATCCGCATGTCCCTGACAGGAAAACACATGTACAATCCGCATGTACAATCCGCATGTACAATCCGCATGCGTTTTTTCTGCCAGGGAGATGCAGAAATGCTCAGGAAAAATCCAGAGCATTTCTGCATCGTGGGCACATAGCCTAAGACCTAAACAAATAGAATTTCCTAAATCAGAAGGTGATATTTCTTCTACTCATTTCATTTTTTACATTTTTTTTATTTTATTTGTGAAGGTGTATACCACAATGTTTAAATGATTTTCCACTATTATTGCTTCAGGTTGATCCTCACTGCTATTTTGACGCATGTGTGAAAGATTCATGCGGTTGTGACGAAGGAGGGGACTGTGATTGCTATTGTACAGCTATAGCAATGTATGCTCAGGCATGTATCTCTCATTGTGCCTTTGTTCAGTGGAGAACTCCAAATCTTTGCCGTAAGTATCACTGAACTTAAAGATTTATTCTCAAAACTGTTGTTGAGGAGCACACTGCTCACCTTCATCCAAGCTTCCTATTTTCGGAGGGACAGTACTCCCCTAACAACTGACAGTTCAAACCAGTAGCATGACTGAACTGTTGCCTCGAATTGTATGCTATACCATGTTGCAAGCAGAGACAGTTTTGCCTCTGCAGTATAGGAGGAGCACAGAGGCTTTGACATTAGCTGGATCCAGCAATGCAGCCAGCTTCAGAGAAGAGCTTGCAAGCTCTTTGTCAAAGAGCTTGCAAGTATACACTTCTTGCCTAGGGTACAGACTCTAACTCAGGTAGACAAGAGAGGTGGCCTGTAACCAAGACAACATGCCATAGAACTATGAAAATAAAAATCCCTCTGTTTTTGAGAGGTAAATTGCAAAGTACCTTGTCTTTACAAATACTTTTCAATTTTACCATTTATAAATATTTATAAAAATTAAAAAGTGGATTTCCAGGAATTCATTTTATTTTTCTTAACAGGCTCCCACTACTCTACCTTCCTCTAGTTCCCTCTCTTCACCAATGTGTCTTTGTTGAAAGGCTGCAGTGGTGATGTAGCAACAACAGTGCTGCAGCTAATCACTGGGATCACTGGGCCAAGTGTTTGGCTGCAGCACTACTGATGTAATGTCATCACTGCAGCTTGTCAATAAAGACCAGAGGCAGCGGTGAAAAGCTGGAGCTAAAACAGGGAATAGTTAGTAAAGCTCTATTTTTTTATCAACCAGTAGGAATCTATGAAGTAAAAACATTAATTTCTTGAAAACCACTTTAATCTTTCTCAATGGAATTCTTCCCACCTGACAGTGAATTACATTTTACTAATATTACATTTACTTATGTAGACCTTGTTGTCTTTTTTGTGCAGCTATATTCTGTGACTATTATAATGAGCAAGACAAATGTGAGTGGCATTACAGACCTTTTGGTGCAGACTCCTCCATGAAGACCTGCAAAAACCCATCTGGAAACAGCACTAATCAAGCTAAAGTGGAGGGTAAGTGGATCCAAGACCAATTCCAGCTTTGTATTCAACCTTTCCTAATTCATTTCTGATTGACTATCTAGATGACATCCACAAACTTTATAACGACTGCCAACAATAAATTGATCACTTCTTTTAGGTATTGAGCCATGAAATATTGAGTAGGGTATTATTTATATACTGGGCAAGGAACCCTTTAATGGGTTGGCCATTATTAAGCCCCTAGCCCTCATCCTTTTTCCCTTTGTTGTCCCTCCATCCCTTTAAATAAAGGTACACACACACTTCTTGACAGTGAAATAGAGTAAGCACCTTTAATAATAACAACATATTTACCATACCAATATATATAAGCATTTTATAACTTAATAAAGTAACCATTCATGAGTGGACATCATGGAAGTTTTGATTAGCAGTACCCAAAAACATCTCCATTTGCACCAACTTTGGGTTAACAAACTATCACAGTACCACAATATTGCTACAGCATGACCAATTACATGGGACCGCATTAAACAGTAACCTCAAAACCTCACCCAAAAACAGGATTTCCTTACCACCAATGGGCTCCAACCCATGTTAGTAAGACTGATACAAAATCTCCTCCCCAACAAGCTACTATGACAGAGACTCTCCTAATATACAAGCCATCCCTCATTCCACTAAGTGTCCACCAGTGCAGATGAACAGGCTATTCATTGGCACAGTTCTAATGGGAATGCAGCTTTTCTACCTGTGTTGCATCTTTTAAAAAGTATCACTCTTGCTCCTTCCTCTTACCCAATCCTGGCCTATTTTACCAAACCTCCGCTAACTATTAAAATCTGACCTGCCACTACAATACCTCTTATATTGTGGCCTATGCTTGCCTCACTCTGGCCCCTTTGTTTAGTAAATGTGATATTTTAACACAAGTGGTAAAAACGAGCAAATCATTTTTGACAGATATTAATACGATAAAAGCGAGGCGGCTGTATAACTTGGACAGGGATAATAACGCAATGCTTTGACTGGCTAGTGGCTCTCCCGACCTGAGTGTTACAGCTGCATAGAAATACATGCTGTCGCGCTCAGGACGGGAGAACCTTTCATCATTCCAAGCATTGTGTTGTGATCGTCATCCAAGTATCATGGCCATGTGACTCTTCCCAAACTGCAATCAATTGTCTTTAATTTAATTAGTTTCTTTTTATTCAGTATGGGCCCAATTCATTAAGACTGGCGTTGCACTCACTAGTGTTAATGAAGTATTGTGGTGTGGTAAAATGTGTCTAAAAGTCACTTAGTAAATTAGGGGTGTCTTATCACTGGCTTGAGCCTTGCCAGAAATGTTACTCCAGCCAGGGACTGAACTACAATTTTAAAGTGGCATAACTTTTGAAAAAGTTGTAGGGCTGGCTTAGCCACACCATATCCCACCCATGCTCTGCACACTCTGGTGGATCTGGCCAAGACTATCAAGAAAACAGTACATGGGGTAAGAGACATAGCAAATCAGAAGAACAATACTACATTTCTAATTGAAAGTATTTGCTAATATTATTATTATTACACCTACTACATATTGGGATAGTGTCTTGGAGATGAGAATATCCCTTTAAGCAGAATTCCTTCATGACATTTTCCATACATGTATGGTGCTGTGGGAGGCGTGTTCACACAAACCGCGATACATGTACGATGTGACGATCACCCAGACTCATTCCGAGCTCCGGCACGATCAAAAGCAAGTGTCAGTGCTATATGAGAGCTGAAACCCTGCAGCAATGCCCACGATCGGTGCTATCTTTAACTCGTCTGATGCCGCTTTCTGTAGTGACAGCGACATTGATCGGCATTGCAGAGAGAGGAAACTCATTCTCTGCTCTGATTAACACAATGCAATTGTGATCGCATTGTGCCGATGGTCTCCATGGTGACCCCATGCCGAATGATGGCCACGGGGTCACCCAAGTACAGTGGTCTGTAAGCTGTAAACCACCCAGGTGTGGTGGCCTGACACGCTTCCTCCCTGTGTGCGATTGTCTGATTTAATTCCCTTCAATGCAAAAGCATTGAAGAGTATTAGATCAGCGATCAGGGCAGGGAAAGTTGATGTCGCATCCTGGGACAAGATAAAAAGTTAAAAAAGTTTTAGATAACACCGTAAAAATAAAAAATATGTGGCAATGTGGCAAAAACTCCGCTTTTTCATCATATGTCTGAACAAAAAGTGGACGAAAACGTGATCAAAAAATAGAATGTAAATAAAAAACGTCATATGGTCCTGTCAAAAACTAGCCGCTATACAGCTTCATCAGTGGAAAAATAAAAAAGCTATAGCTCTCAGAATAAAGCGATGCAAAAACAATTCTTTTTTCAATAAAATTGTTTTTATTGAGTAAAAGTGGCAAAAGTAAAAAAAAATGAAATAAATGTGTTATTGCTGAAATCATACCAACTGGAAAAATAAAGTTGTCTTATCACTTTTACCACATGGTGAACAGCATAAAAAAATATATTCCTGAATTTCTGTTTTTTGTTCAATCGGCCTCCCAAAAATCAAAATAGAAAGCAATCAAAAAACGTTAAAAATGATACTAATAAAAACGTCAACTCATCCCGCAAAAAACAAACCGTTACGGGACTCTGTTGGCATAATTATAGAAAAATTATAGCTCTCAAAATATTGAGACGCAAAAACTTGTTTTTGCAGAAAAAAGCGTCTTTTAGTGTGTGACAGCAACCAAACATTAAAAACAATATAAATCTGGTATCACTGTAATTGAACTGACCCAAATATTAAAGTACTCTAATCACTGAAACCACATAAGGAATGATGGAAAAAATAAACAAAACCAATTCTTCACCTGCTGCTGATTTGTTCATTCTGCATCACAAAGATCGCAGTAAGACTCAGCTCACATTTATCCTGCGCTCTGCTCTGAGCGCTTACACAAAGGTTTCGATGTAAATCTCAGAAATACGTGATTCAGACGGACCCCCCGGCTGAAGATTATCTGTAATGAGGCAGATTCAGACACTGTGGATGCCATCTGGCCTATGATCCGGCTGTGTCTGTCTTTTTAAGCATGCATAAAAGCGCAGTCAACAACAGTTTTGCGCACCTCTGATAAAAAGAACACCACAGAACAGAGGCCATATAAAGTCCAGAGTAATTCTACTGCCTCATTACAGTGAAAGGATCCCTCGAAACATCTGAATCACATCAAAGTGCTGAGCGTAGAGCACCAGATAAATGTGATTGAAAATTTTATGTAAAATGTTCCCAATAAAAGCTTCAACTCAATCCACCAAAAAGCAAGTCCCCACTCAGGTCTGTCATCCGTCTGTGGAAATATAGGGGACTTCCACGTTATTGGTAGGACAAAGGATCTGGAAAAGTGCTATGGCTTCTCGCCCCCAAAAGAAATCCAGAGAATTCTGGGCTCCCAAATCCAATAGCCTCACTATCTTCTGAGCTTCACCGTATGTTTAAACCACTTTTGGCATCCATCTTAAGAATTTCTGCAGCGATGAGTGCTCACTTAATTTATAGGGTCCATGTCTTCAGAAGCACTAGCTGGGCACAATGTGGATACTACAATGTATGGGCACTACAATGTACAGGCACTACAATGGCAGATATGCAATTTTCCCTCAGCAACCATCACTGTTGCTTTTTTTCTGGCACAATGTATGGGCACTACAATGTATGGGCACTACAATGTACAGGCACTACAACGGCAGATTTGCAATTTTCACTCAGAAACATTCACTGTTGCTTTTTTTCTGGCATACACTGATGGAGTCAAATCGTCACTACACTTATAGATACATTTTCAGAGGGGTGTAATTTCCCAAATGGGGTCACTTGAGGGGGGATACTGCTCTTCTGGCACTTAGGGGCTCTGTATATGGAATCTGCAAACTATTCTAAGATAATTTGTTCTCCAAGAGTCAAATAGAGCTCCTTCCGTTCTGAGACACGACGTGTGGCTAAGCAGTATTGTACAGCCACATATGGGGTATTGCCACATTGAGTAGAAATTGTGTGTCAAATTTTATTGCCAGCTTTACCCATTTCCAAGTGTGAAAATGTAAAATCTGGGGCTAAAACAACATTTTTGTGATAAAAATGTAATTATTTTTTCTACACCACACAATGCTATAAAATTCTGTTACACACATATGGTGTTAATGTGATCACTGCACGCCTAGATGAATTCATTGACAGGTGTAGTTTATTAAATAGGGTCACTTATGGGGGGGTTCTGCTGATCTGGTACCTCATGAGCTCTATCAATGTGACATGGCACCCTCAAACCATTCCAGGAAAGTATGCACTACAATGTGGTGCTCCTTCCCTTCTGAGCTTTTCACTGTACCCCAAAGTAGTTTTGACCTAATATAAGGTATTGGCGAACTCAGGAGAAATAGTGTAATATATGTTGTGGTCCATTTTCTCCTGTTACCCTTTTGAAAAATTAAAACTTGAGGCCAAGATAACATTTTAGTGAAAAAAATAATAATTTCCATTGACTCAGCCCAATGTTATACAATTTTGTGAATTGCCTGAGGGTTAAAAATCATCACTACATCTTTATATGAATTCCTCAAGAGTTATAGTTTCCAAAATGGGGACATTTGTGGGGATTTCTGCTGTTTTGACATGTCGGGGGCTCTTCAAATGTGACATGGCATCTGCAACCTATTTTAGCCAAAATTGCGCTACAGAATTCATTTGCTGCTTGTAAAGGCTCGTGGTCTTCCGTGGGCGTAACGCTACTCAGACAACACAGGGTGAGGGTAAAACAGAGTGGCAATACTTTAATGAACCACAAAGAGGAAAATAAACACATAAAACAGTCCCAGCAAATACCCTAGATGGTACAACATTACACAGTCTCACCCTTCCTGGGATAGAACAGCTGCAACTTTGGAGACTTCCAGGCCCGACTACCTCAACCAGTGGCCTCCACTTCTGGCAGGTCTCCACAGAGAGAAGGTAGCGGCAAGCTTAGGAAGCCTGCAGTCCTTTGAGGTACAAGGTCAGGAGACCCAAGGGTCCCACCCTGGCCTTTCCGAGAGTTTTCATGGGGCCAGGTGACCAGTGGGTCCCTTCTAGCATCCCCAAAACAACATATCCATGTGGCCAGATGACTTCTTCGTCCTCTCCTGGTCTCCCCAAAAGTATCCATGGTCTCTCTGATGGTTAATGGAGCAGATCCGAATCTTTCCAGTCAGGGCCGATACCCTTAGACTAGAATCATGTAGAATACAAATCTGTGTCTCTCTGGGAAAATGCCATGCAATCCATCTACTGTCCTGAAGGATGTCTCTTATTCTCCTTCTAAAGTCTTTCTGATGCTCCTAGATTCTCTGTCCCAAGTATATCTGCTACAGAAGCACATCTCCTTTTTAAATACACATCCACAGGTCAAGGGGTTTTTGGAGGGCAACATCACATGGCTCAGTGTAGCATCGGCGTCTCTGCCCTCTGCTAGGCAGAGACGCCGTCCCTCTTACTGCCGCGCTCTTGCTCTGGCATCTTCCGGCCTCCCTGCTGCTGCTGGTGCACGCAAAGGGGTAAAGCTCAATTCACATGGTTTAAGACATTTGTTTGCATTTAGTAGATATTTTTCAATGTATTTCTAAAAGAAAATGTTCTAAATAAATTAAGAATTCAGCTTCAGTGTATCTGTTTTGTCTGCAGTGTTTAAAGTTTCATAAAAACAACTGATCAGTGTTAGACCCATTTAATAATAATTTAAGATTATTTAAAATGTATTAGAAAATATTTTCTTTTCTTTGTTAATACCACTTTTAGTTATTCTATATGTATATTTATTTAGGCTGTTATCCTAAGTGCCCTGATGATAAGCCTTTCTATGAAGAATTTAATATGGAGTGTGTAGCTGTGTGTGGCTGTTATGATCAAGTTGGACACTATTATAAAGTAGGAGACAAAATTATATCCTGCACCAATTGTGAGACTTGGTGAGTAGCTAGAATACACATTTCTGTTTGATACACATTAGTGATATGTTAGTAAGAAGTGGCATAACTAAAACCCTTTCGGCCCAAAGGCAAAATTTGACCCTTTTTCTCTCCACCAACATGTTGCTTAGATGCAAGGATCCCAGTAGCATTTATAGAGTCTGTATTAGCTGCCCATAAAAAATGCAAGGTATAAATCTGATGGAAAATTACAGCAATGAGATAATTTTCTAAGTAATACTTTTAAATAATAGTCATATATTACCGAATAACAAATAATATCCCCTTACTATTATTAAACAAAGTCTACTATATCAAGACCAATGTACCAATAATTCCATGTACAAAAAGCAAATAATGTGATAATACAATAACCATATACAAATCGCCAAATTGTCACCTAATAATACCACCGTACTGATTATAAACAAAAATTGCAGTACTAACTCTAATATTTCCCCTATACAATGACTGTATATTGGATGGTATCAGTATAAACAGGATAGGTAACTCCAGATACCACTGATATCTCCAATTGAATTAATTCCTTTTCGCTTTTCTTCTTCACCCAGCAGAGATTGCTATAACTTTTTTTCCAGCCAGACTCGTTTCTGCAAAATAACACACAGACATCTATGGCTAATCACTTCTTGATCCCCCTTTTCCTTTTATCCCATAGTAACAATATCCCTCAAAATCCCTGTGTCTCACATAAAGTAATAAAGGCCCGCTAGGTGACCACCATACAGTATAATGTCACCCTTTATGGCCCTATATAGTAATAATGTCATCCTATGTATCCCATATATCATTATAAAGTCCCCCTATATGGTCTCCATACAGTAATAATGTCATCCTCTGTGCCCTCCATTACAGTTTATTGCCCCCTATGTTGTCCCCATACAGTAATAATATCCTTCTATGTGCCCCCCATATATTAATAACATCTCCCTATATGGCCACCCCATATAATAATATCCCCCTATGTGGCCCCATACAGTGTAAAGGCCCTCATATGTGGCATCATATAATAATAATGTCATCCTATGTGTTCCACATATAGTAATGATTTCTCCTAAGGGTGCCTCCATACAGTTATATTCTCCCTCTATGTGGCCCAAATATAGTAATTATGTCCTCCTATGTGCCCCAAATAGTAATATTGCCCCCTGTTAGTTAGTAGTAACCTACAGTATTTTGTGGCAATTTGAACCTTATCGATTATTCACTTAATTTTTCAGTGCATGCACAATTTCTGGCATCAGCTGTTACTATTCTGTGCATGGTAAGTTCTAAGACTTATGTGTATCTGTATAAACTTGTGAAAACTGAAAATCTAGCATTATTAGTGTGAATGTAGTGTGTTATAGCTGTTTGCTCTGACTTAAAGTCCGATTTCGGGATCGCCAGTGAGGCCAAATTGTGGGACTCGGCCCTCTCAGTCACGGGCGCTTGGAGAAAAGACATGCACATTAGTTGTGAGCATAACAATTTGGTTTATTACCCTGTGAGCAAGATTCCTATTTACAAACAAATGTGGAGATTCCCATGAGCTGCCCCCTTCTCACAAGCATGTTATGAGATTGTTTAGCTATTATGTCTTTCTCCGTATACTACCCATAGCACACAGTTTTCTCAAAACATTGCATATGAGATAGGAAAATATTAGACCAAATGCGAAACCTTAAGAAAAATATTTAACAAAAAATAAGACTGCGAGACTAATTAATACTAAATATATAGATTATAGAAGAAAATATTAACCCTTCTATATCAATGTGAACAATAATTTTCATTAACTCTTTTTTGCTTTTGTTTTTTCTTTCATTTTTTTCAGGATGCATTTTTTTTGTTTCCCTTCAACATGAAGGCTTGTTTTTTTACAGGGCAAGTTGTAGTTGTGAATAACCCCATTTATTTTACCCTACTATGTATTGAAAATATAACATAATGCCAAGTGATAGAAAAATTGTTATTAAATTTAATATATTTTGTGATTTTTCGGTTTTGTTTTCATGTTGTTCACTTTGAGATATACAACCCCTGGCAAAAATTATTGAATCACCGGGCTCGGAGGATGTTCATTCAGTTGTTTAATGTTGTTGAAAAAAAGCAGATCACAGACATGGCACAAAACTAAAGTCATTGTATGGTGGTACTCAGTAAGGGTAATTTTTTTCAGACCAAGCAGACAGAAAAAATTATGGAATCACTCAATTCTGAGGAAAAAATTATGGAATCACCCTGGAAATTTTCATTTCCAAAACTAACACCTGCATCAAATTAGATCTGCTCGTTAGTCTGCATCTAAAAAGGAGTGATCACACCTTGGAGAGCTGTTGCACCAAGTGGCCTGACATGAATCATGGCTCCAACACGAGAGATGTCTATTGAAACAAAGGAGAGGATTATCAAACTCTTAAAAGAAGGTACATCATCACGCAATGTTGCAAAAGATGTTGGTTGTTCACAGTTAACTGTGTCTAAAATCTGGACCAAATACAAACAACATGGGAAGGTTGGTAAAGGCAAACATACTGGTAGAACTAGGAAGACATCAAAGCGTCAAGACTGGAAGCTTAAAGCAATATGTCTACAAAACAGGAAATGCACAACAAAACAAATGAGGAACGAATGGGAGGAAACTGGAGTCAATGTCTGTGACCGAACTGAAAGAAACCACCTAAAGGAAATGGGATTTACAGTACAGACCAAAAGTTTGGACACACCTTCTCATTTAAAGATTTTTCTGTATTTTCATGACTACGAAAATTGTACATTCACACTGAAGGCATCAAAACTATGAATTAACACATGTGGAATTATATACTTAACAAAACAGTGTGAAACAACTGAAAATGTGTCTTATATTCTAGGTTCTTCAAAGTAGCCACCTTTTGCTTTGATGACTGCTTTGCACACTCTTGGCATTCTCTTGATGAGCTTCAAGAGGTAGTCACCGGAAATGGTCTTCCAACAATCTTGAAAGAGTTCCCAGAGATGCTTAGCACTTGTTGGCCCTTTTGCCTTCACTCTGCAGTCCAGCTGACCCCAAACCATCTCGATTGGGTTCAGGTCTGGTGACTGTGGAGGCCAGGTCATCTGGCGTAGCACCCCATCACTCTCCTTCTTGGTCAAATAGCCCTTACACAGCCTGGAGGTGTGTTTGGGGACATTGTCCTGTTGAAAAATAAATGATGGTCCAACTAAATGCAAACCGGATGGAATAGCATGCCGCTGCAAGATGCTGTGGTAGCCATGCTGGTTCAGTATGCCTTCAATTTTGAATAAATCCCCAACAGTGTCACCAGAAAAGCACCCCCACACCATCACACCTCCTCCTCCATGCTTCACGGTGGGAACCAGGCATGTAGAGTCCATCCGTTCACCTTTTCTGTGTCACACAAAGACACGGTGGTTGGAACCAGAGATCTCAAATTTGGACTCATTAGACCAAAGCACAGATTTCCACTGGTCTAATGTCCATTCCTTGTGTTCTTTAGCCCAAACAAGTCTCTAATGCTTGTTGCCTGTCCTTAGCAGTGGTTTCCTAGCAGCTATTTTACCATGAAGGCCTGCTGCACAAAGTCTCCTCTTAACAGTTGTTGTAGAGATGTGTCTGCTGCTAGAACTCTGGGTGGCATTGACCTGGTCTCTAATCTGAGCTGCTGTTAACCTGCGATTTCTGAGGCTGGTGACTCGGATAAACTTATCCTCAGAAGCAGAGGTGACTCTTGGTCTTCCTTTCCTGGGGCGGCCCTCATGTGAGCCAGTTTCTTTGTAGCGCTTGATGGTTTTTGCAACTGCACTTGGGGACACTTTCAAAGTTTGCCCAATTTTTCACACTGACTGACCTTCATTTCTTAATGTAATGATGGCCACTCGTTTTTCTTTACTTAGCTGCTTTTTTCTTGCCATAATGCAAATTCGAACAGTCTATTCAGTAGGACTATCAGCTGTGTATCCACCAGACTTCTGCACAACACAACTGATGGTCCCAACCCCATTTATAAGGCAAGAAATCCCACTAATTAAACCTGACAGGGCACACCTGTGAATGAAAACCATTTCCGGTGACTACCTCTTGAAGTTCATCAAGAGAATGCCAAGAGTGAGCAAAGCAGTCATCAAAGCAAAAGGTGGCTACTTTAAAGAACCTAGAATATAAGACATCTTTTCAGTGGTTTCACACTTTTTTTGTTAAGTATATAATTCCACTTGTGTTAATTCATAGTTTTGATGCCTTCAGTGTGAATGTACAATTTTCATAGTCATGAAAATACAGAAAAATATTTAAATGAGAAGGTGTGTCCAAACTTTTGGTCAGTACTGTACATACAGAAAAGCTAAATATAAGCCATCATTAACACCTAAACAGAAAAAATCAAGGTTACAATTGGCTAAGGAAAAGCAATCGTGGACTGTGGATGAGTGGATAAAGTCATATTCAATGATGAATTGCGAATCTGCATTGGGCAAGGTGATGATGCTGGAACTTTTGTTTGGTGCCATTGCAATGAGAGTTATAAAGATGACTGCATGAAGAGAACATGCAAATTTCCACAGTCATTGGTGATATGGGGCTGCATGTCAGGTAAAGGCACTGGGGAGATGGCTGTCATTACATCTTCAATAAATGCCCAAGTTTGCATTGATATTTTGGACAGTTTTCTTATCCCATCAATTGAAAGGATGTTTGGGGATGATGACATCATTTTTCAAGATGATAATGCATCCTGCGAAAGAGCAAAAACTGTGAAAACATTCCTTGAATGAAGACACATAAGTCAATGTCATGACCTGCAAATAGTCCGGATCTCAATCCAATTGAAAATCTTTGGTGGAAGTTGAAGAAAATGCTCCATGACAAGGCTCCAACCTGCAAAGCTGATCTGGCAACAGCAATCAGAGAAAGTTGGAGCCAGAGTGATGAAGAGTACTGTTTGTCACTCATTAAGTACATGCCTCAGAGACTGCAAGCTGTTATTAAAGCCAGAGGTTGTGCAACAAAATACTAGTGATGTATTGGAGTGTTCTTTTGTGTGTTTGTTTTTCATGATTCCATAATTTTTTCTTCAGAATTGAGTGATTCTATAATTTTTTTTCCTCTGCTTGGTCTGAAAAAAATTACCCTTACTGAGTACCACATTTTTAATCTTGATTTCTTTTAGTGTTTCTTAATGCCCTAAAGTTGCCATTTGAAATGACTTTAGTTTTGTGCCATGTCTGTGATCTGCTTTTATTCAAAAACATTAAACAACTGAATGAACATCCTCCGAGTATGGTAATTTCATAATTTTTGCCAGGGGTTGTAAATGACTTAGAAATTTTGCTGTTGGGCTCAGTACTGTTATGGTACACCAAAATTTATACAGATTTTTTTTTAGCAATTTAAAATAAAGGTCTTGAAAAAAAATTTTGGTTTCAGTTGCCATATTCTGAGAGCCATAACCTTATTTGCTTCTGGGTGATAGCGTTGCATGTAAGCTTGTTTTTGCAGTATAAGCTGTAGTTTTAATTGTTTTTTTTATCTTGGTGTCCATGCAACTTTCTGAACTCTTGTTATTCAATATTTTGTCTGAGGCAAAATTACCCAAAAACTGTGTATCTTCTATTTCTATTTAGTTTTTTCTATTTTCAGCCTTCACCGTATGAGATGAATTTTTTGATATTTTATTAGTTCAGTTAATTAAGCATGTAGTGATACCAAATTTTGTTTTTCATTTTAACATTTTGCTAGTTTTGTTTGGGGAGAAATTGAGTGATTTAAAGGTTTATATGTAATGGGGAATTCTTATATTCTTTTTACAAAATGTAATATTTTTTTTCACATTTTTAATTAGTCCCGTTACGGGACTTGAACCTGTGATCACTTGATCACTCATGCAATAAACTGCATCACTGTAAAATTGAAAATCTCCATAGAAGTCATGGAAGCCTTCTGTACGTCCCCAGTTTCCATGGCATCCTGTGAAACCCCCGTGATTATGTCAAGTGGGGGGCCCATGACTAATATAATAAACCGTCGCATCATGCCTGAAAGTGCCATTTAAAGAGTTAGAGAAGCACTCCTCCCATCAAAGTTTCTATCCTCTTAATGTTTTGCAATCATCATATTATACAGCAGTGTGTACTTACAATTGCTCATTTTGCTATTCTCCCCAGTTAATTCTCTCATTTTTCCATCAGGTCTATGACATTATGTGATTGATAACAGACTAGGTAAATCCATCTAAGCTCTATATAGCAACAGGAAGTCTCTTTTCCCTCAGTGAGTCAGCACTAGAACTACAATTCTACAATCTCCATCACTTCAAAGTCCCTGGCAGGGGGAGAGGAACGGAGTAGCTGGGTCAGCAGTTGAAGAAAAAGTGGAGCTGTGCTACCAGAGACCTTGCAGGGATGTATAATTGCAGTTCTAATTATGTCTCATGCAGAATAAAAGAGACTGCCGGTTTTTAAATAGAGCTTAGATGGATTCAGCAAGTCGGTTTTAAATCACGTGATGTCAATGACCTAATGAAAAAGAGAATAATTAACTGGATAGACGGACAAAATGAACAATTGTAAGTATGAAGGGATATATAATATGATGACTGCACTATATTAAGAGAATAAAAACTTTGATGGGAAGAGCGTCTTTAAAGCTAGATTTGATCTCAATAGTTAAGCTTGGGTGTCTTCTGTGTGACACAGCTGATATTCACACGATATGAAGTGGCCTCTGCTACTGAGCATACTCCATACAAGTAGTGCACATATCAGCAGTAAATGTACAGTGGATCTTACCAAGGGGTTCAAGTCAATGAGGTCTGTCAGTGTTCATTTGGATCTGTTGGAAAGCAGTTCCAGCACAGGGATCATGGCTTCCATTCTAAATGGAGGCAATGTCCCTAATATAATCTGCATATAAGTTTTGTTTAGCATGCAATGCTTTTCTGAAAATGCCCACTTTTTTTGGTGTTTTTAATAGCATTTCCCATTGCCTTTTTTGTGCAGTCAGGAAGTAGCTTAAGGTTCATAATGAAATATAAAACACACAATGCATTTTATTTATTGGTGCTTTGTTGGTGATTTTTGTTGTTTTTCTTCAAATTCAACATTCTTTATATATTATCAACTTGAACTTCTTACAAAATATAATCAATACGTATAGAGTACATTGTAGGATAAAATATTCTGACATTAATATATGCTCCTTCTGCAGATTGCTACTGCATTCATAATGAAAAAATTTATGCCTACAATGAAACAATTGAAGTGATAAACGACCACAAAGGATTTTGCAAACACATTGTATGTGGTGTCAATGGTACAATAAATGAATACATGACTCGTTGTACAAGCACCACAACTCATACATCCACAGTAACGATAACTTCTGAATCAACCACAGCTACCTCCACATCACCATCCACAACAAAATGTTTTTGCACTTTTAATGGCCAAACATTTAAGCCAGGTAAGCTGTTTTGAATATGACTGGATTCTACCTAAAATCTATCAAACTCTGCAGTGACTTTATAATTAGACTCTGATTCTTTTTAACAATTCTTTCAATAAGCTTTAGGGTGTTGCCTGTTGGCTTTTAACTGCATGAAAATAAATAAATAAATAAACCAATTTTGTATTTCACTAATGTACCAAAGTACAATTGCACAAAAATGCTGTGGCATATCGGAAAGTGTCACATGGTGAATTAGCCCAAACATCTTGGTAATGGCAACCTCAACCACATTGTTGGGCAAACCTGAAAAAGTGAAGAAGGACGGAAAGTCTAGAGTAAAAAATAGCTCAAAAATGATAATACATTTGGCATAAATAAATAAAAACCAAACTTGTTGCAAAAATTTGCAATAAAATGAAGGATTGAGACAAAAGAATAAATTATGATCCTCATACTATTTTTCAGCAAAATTTATAGATGAGACAGCCATTCTCAATTTTCACTTGAGTTTGAATCTCACTAAGTTTATATTACCTTATATTGAGCTCCATAATGTAGTGATAGATATTCTGGTTTTATCGCTAACTCAGTACTAGTCATTGGTAGGAAATAACATATTGATGAGCAGTGGGTTCTCTCTGCCCTCCCACTACTCATTGACAGCTTTCTCTGTATCCTGTATATGCAAGAAAGGTATCAGTCAATGTTAGTAGAGCAGAGAAGGTGACAGTTCATGAATATCAAAGACTCCACAGAGCACACCTATCACCGAGTAGCGGTTACTCCATATCTGCGATATACTGCACATGTGTCTGTAAGGTGTCCCAGCAAGGTAGTCGTGGGCGAGCTGTAGCCCTTGCTTGCTTTGGCACCATACAGACAATATGTGTCCTCCCTCTGATGTGTGGCTGTGCATGTGGTGCTCTCCACTTACTTCAGACCATCCGATCATGGCTGTCTCCAGACATTTCTCTTCTGGGACCAGGGCAGCAATAAATTCAGAGGACACGAGGTTCTTAACCATAACTGCGACATTACTTGGGGAAGAGGAATATATACAGTATTTATAGTCAGATATAATGGATAAGGCCCGACAGGTTGTCATCTCCCTCACAGACGCTGGAAACATCTTCAGCCCTGGTTCCCTCTTTAAGTGAAGCATCTCTATGACTCTATTCTCTAGCCCAAGAGAATCTTCCTCACCAGTGACAGTATATTCGGATCCTATATCTCCCCCACGTCTTAGCCTGAAGTCCTATCTTCCTCTGCTGCCTGCAGACTGAAAGTGCCCCTGGTCCTCAATACCTCCATTGAGTTTCTCGAGCCGGCTAGCAGGACTCTTGAGTAGGGAGATCGTTACACTGGTGATCCTACTGTCTGAGGGTACGGCGCTCCTGTCTACCCTAGCAGACACTATATTAGGATGTCCGTAAGGTTCACTGTCCAAATTCTCACTGAACCTTTCTGGAAACTCATTACTCGTTGCCTAGAGTGCCCACCCTCTATGGACTGTCCTTTTACCCAATTAATTCTTCACTGCCATCCTGCTAGTAGACTCTCACTAACCGCTGTACCCGACAGTGGCATCTTGTGGCTGGTTACAAGTACTGCAGCACACAAGGAATTATGTTAAACTAAGCTCCAGACACACTCAATGTCTGATCATGGCACTACGTTCCCCCCCTACTCTACTGACTGGACCACTGCAGCTAACCCCTTAGCTTAGCCTAACAACAGTTCAGAGAGGTCTAACTCCGGGAACATCCTCTTTTAACTACATCAGTACCAAAGGAAGGCTACGTACTTCCCCACTATTACATTCCCCTACACTGTAATGATGGTCGTCCTCGACCATACTCAGCAACAAACCACAATCAACATTTATAGCATCTTATCGCATTACTATAACTTGTTAGTATTCGACGAGTCCTGAAGTATTCTTCTCAGGTGGAGACTGGCCCTTCTCGGTTAATGGCCCCGGAAACATAGTGTCCATGTCCATCTTGTTAAGATAGGTCACGCATCAATAGCCCTCAATCTCCTTCAAGGGCTGCATCCCGAGGCACATGGTCACAGGGAACACCCCCTGAGTCTCTTTCTTTTTGGCCTTAGCGGGGGTCACCGGTTCTTCCCGCTACGCCGCAAGTCTCTTGGTAGTAGAGGATATCAAACCTCAAGGTGTGCCGCAGTGTGAACCCTCTCACAGCACAAAGCCCCACAACCAGCAGGAGCTGGGAATGAGAAAGGGGTAAACAAACCTTCAGCCATCCACTGCTACTACAGGCCCACCTGGCCTCGAGGATAGCTCAAACAGTCCCTCTGATTCCTTTTCAGGAAAAAAAACACACAGGCCTTCTGGCCATGAAGTCATCAACACTCCTTCCAAGAATAACAAAGGCGAGGCGCCTTAAACTTCGTTTCCTTAGACTTGACTGGTCTTCAGCCTATAAATTGGGGTTCCTCAGAACTTGACCCCTAAAAATAGCCTGCAGGACGAATTGGGTAACTGTAACTGCCCAGAGGGCACCTTGGTCACTGCTCAGGTGTCTCCTGGAATTTCTCCATCTTCTTCCAGACTCTTCTCAGGCAGAATCAAACCACTTTCAGCTATAGTTATCACTAGAACTACCTGCATATCTGCATCAGGCTCCCAGAGTGAAGTCAAGGCCCAAAGTCCTTCCTGAAGCTCCTCTACCATCTTCCTCCCCTCGACATACCACCGCTCTATGATTCTGAGGAATTCACCGCAGCTTCTTTGGGTTGGCAGCTGAGCAGTAGAGATGAGCGGTGTTCGACTCGAACTGTTCGCCAATCTCAAATTCGAACTGTTTTGGGCGGTGTTCGAGCCGTTCAGCGAACACGAACAATTTGAAAAAAATCCGGCTGTTCGAGGTTATGTTCGATAACTGTTTGTGCACCAAACTCATAACTGGATTTTTTCTCAGTAATGCTGAAAATTAATGTTAATACGCAGTTTGAATGTACAGAGGGTGGGGGGAGGGGCAGGGGATGGATCTCTGCAGAAATAATGAAGATCTCCATTTTTTTTCTTTTTTCCGCATTTACAGTGGGGAGGTGCAATCTGTCAGCCTATCAGCAGCGCACACACGGAGCGAACTGCTTTTTTTCACACAAGCAAGGGCATGTGTCATTGGCAGTGTATGTCACATGTCCTTGCCCTATAAGACCCAGCCATTTTCCCCATCGCCACCATTTTCTCACTGCTGCAACTGCGTGTTAGACGGCACCGCTGTTGCTGTGTGCACTATACTTGTTAATTTCAAGACAATTTTCGCACAAATCTACAGATAGCTTGGGAGTAGGGAATAGTTGTGATTGCAGTCCTTTTAAGGACTAGGTTACATTATTTCCTACGACTTTTATCAGGCAGGTCTGTGCTCTTAAATATATAGGTTGGGAGTAAAGACTAATTGTAATTGCAGTCCTTTTGAGGGCTAGGTTACATCAGTTCCTATCACTTTTTGCCAGTCAGGTCTGTTTTAGTGCTGTGCAAGTTTTTTTTCACAGCATTTGGCTAAATCTAGAAAAGCAAATCCTTTTTGGCTTCTTGCAGTGTGTGTTAGTCAGTGGAGTAGCCTATCTGTGTTGGAAGCTACACCACCTGTGTATAGAATACCAATTTTTTTACTGCACCTAGTGAAGTAAAACCTTTTGGGCATAGCATCATTCTATTAGTCCATCTATACTAACCTCCACCAGGTTGCAAATTCAATATAATTTTTATCTGCATCTAGCTCTGAAAAAATATTTTGGCTTGTAGCAGTGTGTGGGACTTGTTCTATTAGTCCGTCTATACTAACCTCCACCAGGTTGCAAATTCAATATAATTTTTATCTGCATCTAGCTCTAAAAAAATATTTGGGCTTCGGCTTGTAGCAGTGTGTGGGACTTGTTCTATTAGTCCATCTATACTAACCTCCACCAGGTTGCAAATTCAATATATTTTTTTTCTGCATCTAGCTCTGAAAAAATATTTTGGCTTGTAGCAGTGTGTGGGACTAGAGATGAGCGTTGTTCTACTCGAACTGTTCGCCAATCTCAAATTCGAGCTGTTTTGGGCGGTGTTCGAGCCGTTCGGCGAACACGAACAATTTGAGAAAAATTCGGCTGTTCGAGGTTATGTTCGATAACTGTTCGTGCACCAAAATCATAACTGGATTTTTTCTCAGTAATGATGAAAATGAATGTTAATACGCAGTTTGAGTGTACAGCGGGGTGGGGGGAGGGGCAGGGGATGGATCTCTGCAGGAACAATGAAGATCTCCATTTTTTTTTCTCTTTCCCGCATTTGCAGTGGGGAGGTGCAATCTGTCAGCCTATCAGCAGCGCACACACGGAGCGAAGTGCTTTTTTTCACACAAGCAAGGGCATGTGTCATTGGCAGTGTATGTCACATGTCCTTGCCCTATAAGACCAAGCCATTTTCCCCGTCGCCACCATTTTCTCACTGCTGCAGCTGCGTGTTAGACGGCACCGCTGTTGCTGTGTGCGCTATACCTTGTTAATTTCAAGCCAATTTTCGCACAAATCTACAGATAGCTTGGGAGTAGGGAATAGTTGTGATTGCAGTCCTTTTAAGGACTAGGTTACAGCATTTCCTACGAATTTTATCAGGCAGGTCTGTGCTCTTAAATAGATAGATTGTGGGAGTAAAGACTAATTGTAATTGGAGTCCTTTTCAGGACTAGATTACATCAGTTCCTATCAGTTTTTGCCAGGCAGGTCTGTGCCAGTGCTGTGCAAGTTTTTTCACAGCATTTGGCTGAATCTAGCAAAGCTAATCCTTTTTGGCCTATTGCAGAGTGTGTTAGTCAGTGGAGTAGCCTATCTGTGTTGCAAGATATACCACCTGTGTATAGAATACCAATTTTTTTACTGCACCTAGTGAAGTAAAATCTTTTGGGCATAGCATCATTCTATTAGTCCATCTATACTGACCTCCATCAGGTTGCAAATTGAATATAATTTTTTTCTGCATCTAGCTCGGAAAAAATATTGGGCTTCTAGCTGTGTGTGGGACTTGTTGTATTAGTCCATCTATACTGACCTCCATCAGGTTGCAAACTGAATATATTTTTTTCTGCATCTACCTCTGAAAAAATATTGGGCTTCTAGCTGTGTGTGGGACTTGTTGTATTAGTCCATCTATACAGACCTCCATCAGGTTGCAAACTGAATATATATTTTTCTGCATCTACCTCTGAAAAAATATTGGGCTTCTAGCTGTGTGTGGGACTTGTTCTATTAGTCCATCTATACTGACCTCCATAAGGTTGCAAACTGAATATAATTTTTTTCTGCATCTACCTCTGAAAAAATATTTGGGCTTCTAGCTGTGTGTGGGACTTGTTCTATTAGTCCATCTATACTGACCTCCATAAGGTTGCAAACTGAATATAATTTTTTTCTGCATCTACCTCTGAAAAAATATTTGGGCTTCTAGCTGTGTGTGGGACTTGTTCTATTAGTCCATCTATACTGACCTCCATAAGGTTGCAAACTGAATATTATTTTTTTCTGCATCTACCTCTGAAAAAATATTTGGGCTTCTAGCTGTGTGTGGGACTTGTTCTATTAGTCCATCTATACTGACCTCCATAAGGTTGCAAACTGAATATTATTTTTTTCTGCATCTACCTCTGAAAAAATATTTGGCCTTCTAGCTGTGTGTGGGACTTGTTCTATTAGTCATCTATACTGACCTCCATCAGGTTGCAAATTCAAAATAATTTTTTGTCTGCATCTACCTCTGAAAAAATATTTGGCCTTCTAGCTGTGTGTGGGACTTGTTCTATTAGTCCATCTATACTGACCTCCATAAGGTTGCAAACTGAATATAATTTTTTTCTGCAGCTACCTCTGAAAAAATATTTGGCCTTCTAGCTGTGTGTGGGACTTGTTCTATTAGTCATCTATACTGACCTCCATCAGGTTGCAAATTCAAAATAATTTTTTGTATGCATCTACCTCTGAAAAAATATTTGGCCTTCTAGCTGTGTGTGGGACTTGTTCTATTAGTCCATCTATACTGACCTCCATAAGGTTGCAAACTGAATATAATTTTTTTCTGCATCTACCTCTGAAAAAATATTTGGCCTTCTACCTGTGTGTGGGACTTGTTCTATTAGTCCATCTATACTGACCTCCATAAGGTTGCAAACTGAATATAATTTTTTTCTGCATCTACCTCTGAAAAAATATTTGGGCTTCTAGCTGTGTGTGGGACTTGTTCTATTAGTCCATCTATACTGACCTCCATAAGGTTGCAAATTCAAAATAATTTTTTGTCTGCATCTACCTCTGAAAAAATATTTGGGCTTCTAGCCGTGTGTGGGACTTGTTCTATTAGTCCATCTATACTGACCTCCATAAGGTTGCAAACTGAATATAATTTTTTTCTGCATCTACCTCTGAAAAAATATTTTGTCTTCTAGCTGTGTGTGGGACTTGTTCTATTAGTCCATCTATACTGACCTCCATAAGGTTGCAAACTGAATATAATTTTTTTCTGCATCTACCTCTGAAAAAATATTTGGCCTTCTAGCTGTGTGTGGGACTTGTTCTATTAGTCCATCTATACTGACCTCCATAAGGTTGCAAACTGAATATAATTTTTTTCTGCATCTACCTCTGAAAAAATATTTGGGCTTCTAGCTGTGTGTGGGACTTGTTCTATTAGTCCATCTATACTGACCTCCATAAGGTTGCAAACTGAATATAATTTTTTTCTGCATCTACCTCTGAAAAAATATTTGGCCTTCTAGCTGTGTGTGGGACTTGTTCTATTAGTCCATCTATACTGACCTCCATAAGGTTGCAAACTGATTATAATTTTTTTCTGCATCTACCTCTGAAAAAATATTTGGCCTTCTAGCTGTGTGTGGGACTTGTTCTATTAGTCATCTATACTGACCTCCATCAGGTTGCAAATTCAAAATAATTTTTTGTCTGCATCTACCTCTGAAAAAATATTTGGCCTTCTAGCTGTGTGTGGGACTAATTCTATTAGTCCATCTATACTGACCTCCATAAGGTTGCAAACTGAATATAATTTTTTTCTGCATCTACCTCTGAAAAAATATTTTGCCTTCTAGCTGTGTGTGGGACTTGTTCTATTAGTCCATCTATACTGACCTCCATAAGGTTGCAAACTGAATATAATTTTTTCTGCATCTACCTCTGAAAAAATATTTGGGCTTCTAGCTGTGTGTGGGACTTGTTCTATTAGTCCATCTATACTGACCTCCATAAGGTTGAAAATTCAAAATAATTTTTTGTCTGCATCTACCTCTGAAAAAATATTTGGGCTTCTAACTGTGTGTGGGACTTGTTCTATTAGTCCATCTATACTGACCTCCATAAGGTTGCAAACTGAATATAATTTTTTTCTGCATCTACCTCTGAAAAAATATTTGGCCTTCTAGCTGTGTGTGGGACTTGTTCTATTCGTCCATCTATACTGACCTCCATAAGGTTGCAAACTGAATATAATTTTTTTCTGCATCTACCTCTGAAAAAATATTTGGGCTTCTAGCTGTGTGTGGGACTTGTTCTATTAGTCCATCTATACTGACCTCCATAAGGTTGCAAACTGAATATAATTTTTTTCTGCATCTACCTCTGAAAAAATATTTGGCCTTCTAGCTGTGTGTGGGACTTGTTCTATTAGTCCATCTATACTGACCTCCATAAGGTTGCAAACTGAATATAATTTTTTTCTGCATCTACCTCTGAAAAAATATTTGGCCTTCTAGCTGTGTGTGGGACTTGTTCTATTAGTCATCTATACTGACCTCCATCAGGTTGCAAATTCAAAATAATTTTTTGTCTGCATCTACCTCTGAAAAAATATTTGGCCTTCTAGCTGTGTGTGGGAGTTGTTCTATTAGTCCATCTATACTGACCTCCATAAGGTTGCAAACTGAATATAATTTTTTTCTGCATCTACCTCTGAAAAAATATTTGGCCTTCTAGCTGTGTGTGGGACTTGTTCTATTAGTCCATCTATACTGACCTCCATAAGGTTGCAAACTGAATATAATTTTTTTCTGCATCTACCTCTGAAAAAATATTTGGGCTTCTAGCTGTGTGTGGGACTTGTTCTATTAGTCCATCTATACTGACCTCCATAAGGTTGCAAATTCAAAATAATTTTTTGTCTGCATCTACCTCTGAAAAAATATTTGGGCTTCTAGCTGTGTGTGGGACTTGTTCTATTAGTCCATCTATACTGACCTCCATAAGGTTGCAAACTGAATATAATTTTTTTCTGCATCTACCTCTGAAAAAATATTTGGCCTTCTAGCTGTGTGTGGGACTTGTTCTATTAGTCCATCTATACTGACCTCCATAAGGTTGCAAACTGAATATAATTTTTTTCTGCATCTACCTCTGAAAAAATATTTGGGCTTCTAGCTGTGTGTGGGACTTGTTCTATTAGTCCATCTATACTGACCTCCATAAGGTTGCAAACTGAATATAATTTTTTTCTGCATCTACCTCTGAAAAAATATTTGGCCTTCTAGCTGTGTGTGGGACTTGTTCTATTAGTCCATCTATACTGACCTCCATAAGGTTGCAAACTGAATATAATTTTTTTCTGCATCTACCTCTGAAAAAATATTTGGGCTTCTAGCTGTGTGTGGGACTTGTTCTATTAGTCCATCTATACTGACCTCCATAAGGTTGCAAATTCAAAATAATTTTTTTCTGCATCTACCTCTGAAAAAATATTTGGCCTTCTAGCTGTGTGTGGGACTTGTTCTATTAGTCCATCTATACTGACCTCCATAAGGTTGCAAACTGAATATAATGTTTTTCTGCATCTACCTCTTAAAAAATATTTGGCCTTCTAGCTGTGTGTGGGACTTGTTCTATTAGTCCATCTATACTGACCTCCATAAGGTTGCAAACTGAATATAATTTTTTTCTGCATCTACCTCTGAAAAAATATTTGGCCTTCTAGCAGTGTGTGGGTCTCATTGTATTAGGCCATCTATACCAAGCTCCACCAGCTTTTCAATTAATAATAATTTTTCGCTGCATCTAGCCCTGAAAATAATTTTTCTTCCCAATAGTGGTAGCAATAGAAATATGGGGCGCGCTCCTGGCTTACAAAAATATACGCTTCATAACAAAAAACACCAGCTTAGCGCACTGCATTAATAAGATGGCATCATCGTCTCTCCCAGTGCTAGGCCTACTACCCAGGCTAGCATTCCTGTGCCTAAAACACAATGTATGGGTCCGCGCTAGCCACTATGCTAAGGGGTCTAAAGCTGCTGCTAACGCTTTATAACAATTCAATTGGCAGATTTTCACAGAGCTCTTCCACAATGCCCACCCATCGGGACAACAGTTGCCCACCTTCCCTATGGGATCTAGTGGCGAATAGTTGATGCCATTAATCAGAGCGTCAGTTGCCCCGTCGACGTGGCAAGCATACGGTAAGGCATGGGAAGAGTGGACACGACTAGTAGCAGGCAGACGGGTTGACCAATGTGAACAAGCCAGATCACAAGTCACCATAGAATTTCTCCACCAGCTAATGATGAGGGGCATATCAGGGGCGTCAGCGCAGCTGTGTCTGACCGGAGTAGCATTTCACTTCCAACTACTGAATTGGGGAGATGTGACAAAGATTCATCATCAGACAATCCATAGAAGGGTGGAAAAGGGGTCAGCCAAGTCAGGAGTGTAGACGTCCCGTCCCGTGTCACTAAAACTGATTTCTCACATCATATCCCTAACACCATTAACATGACACTCACAATTTGAAGCAACACTACTGTCTACTGCATTTGTGATCGCCTTCTTCGGGGCGCTATGCATAAGCAAATTAGTCCCTCAATCCAAAATTAGCACCAGTGGAGGCTTATTACACCAGGACGTAGTCATAGCCAATAATGCAATACGTCTACGCATACACAAATCGAAAATGGTTCCAGCGGGCAGGGGCACTTGGGTACTTCTACAACCCACAAACGGTACACTGAGTTGGGTAACAATAGTAAAACCATATCTAACCATCAGATCACAAAGTAATTTGTTCCTATCACACATTGATGGGACGCCATTAGCAAGATACCAGTTACAAGCTATATTTAATAAATGCATAACATCGGCAGGGATCCACCCCAAAGATTACGGGACACACTCATTCCGCATAGGCGGGGCCACAGAAGCAGCAAGAGCAGGACTGTCAGAAACGGAAGTTCAGAGGATAGAGAGATGGTGATCCACGTGTTTGGCAAGATACATAAGACCGGACTTTTTATCCTAACGTGGTTTGTTTCTTTTACAGGTGACGCTAAGCCAACAGTGTGGGTGATAGGCCACTCGTATATATATTGGGCAGATTAAAGGGCGAAAGTCCGCCCAGGCGGGAGGAAATTAGAGTTTCATAACACATATTTCAACTGGAGAGGTATTAGAGGCCTGCTATGGCCACAGGTACTAATGGAGGTAATCAAGGTAGGGAGAGAGGCAAGATGTCTGGTCATCTTAGTTATACAGGCCGGGGGAAACAACCTAGGTCATCACAAGAGCGCATAACTAATGGCAATAATGAAACTAGACACTGAGCGCTTCAGAGAATTTTTCACAAAACTAGCTATAGTATGGTCAGAGATTGTGCCGATAGCGGTATGGCAAGGTGCGCGAGACATCACGGCCATCGAACGGACAAGGCGGGTAATAAATATTCGGATGGCAAAATTTAGAAGAGACAGAGGCGGTGTAGTGGTACGACACCGACAACTGGAAGGAGATAAAGCAGGCCTCATATGGCCCGACGGTGTTCACTTAATGGATATTGGACTGGACATATTCCTGTCAGGACTCCAGGACGGAGTGGAACAAGCGTTAAGAGTGATGGGTGGGGGTCAGAGTCCTGCATACGAGTACGCAGGATCCTCCGTGGCCTGGAAATAGAAAGGACATGTTGGAGAGTTACACTTGTTGGCCAAGTTGCCGGAGTGGAGACCCAGGGCATGCTGCAACAAGCTGAATTATTTTAGAAATAAAATGTCTTTCTAATGGAATGAGTATAAAGAGTTAATAAAGCTGTGACCGATCCTCACCCATCCAGTTGTAAGAGTTACATTATTGTATTGTCAAGGAAAGGGGGGCGGTAGGGGGGCTGAGCGTCTGGGTTTGGTTGGGGGTCCCCACAGTCTGCCTAGGCTAGATGCATTTAAAAATTCTTATTAGATACACAGGCGGTGCAGCTTGCTTTGCAGCTGGGCTACTACGCCCAAAGTATTGCCTAGGCTAGATGCAGTTAAAAATTCTACGCTGACTAGCAGACACTGAAGATTTGGAGCAGACCTCTGAGTAAACAGCTCTTCAGACTCAATCATCTGTGTTACCCCAAGCCATAGTGTATGTAGTTTCTTACAGTTAAAAGGGGGGGGGGAGCGACCCAACCCACCTGGAATTGACGATGCCAACGTCACGTAAGACACAGCAAGGGGACTCCAAAAAGTGTTTCCATTTTTTCCCAAAATTGTGGCACAGACACCACTTAACCCTAGAACGCATACCTGGGGCCTCGCAGTCCCGCCCTGTTAATTGTTTTCTATTTTCTGCAAGATTACTTTAGTTAGAATTTTGAAACTCTAGGTATTCTTCATGTATATAGTTGTTTGTCATTTGAGTTTGAGTTATTCAATGTTATTTGCACACGGGCCTAAAAGGCCCCAGGTATATGAAAGTGTAGATTTTTATGGTCATGCGTTCTAGGGTTAAGTGGCATCAATTGCCCCACAGTTGCTTAAAACGGTTTGTGAGGTGATATTACCAAATCCTCAAGCTTTTAGCCTCCCAAGGATAACACAGGATTAGAAAAGTCCTTGCGAATCCATGATTTGTTCATCTTTATGAACGTGAGTCTGTCTACATTCTCAGTGGACAGCCGCGTGCGCTTATCTGTCAGCACACCATCAGCAGCGCTGAACACACGTTCAGAGAGAACACTGGCTGCAGGGCATGACAAGATCTCCAAGGCGTGAGTGGCGAGCTCCGGCCATTTTTCCAGATTGGAATACCAAAATGAGCAAGGGTCCAGTGACACAGTCATGGCTTCGATGTTCACTTGGAGATACTCCTGCACCATCCTCTCTAGGCATTGACTATGTGTCAGACTTCTTGTCTCCTGTGGCCTTGCAAAGGATGGTCTAAAAAAGTGGTGAAACGATTTCACAAAATTGCTGTTACCAGCAGATACTGTGTTACTGTTACGGTTTGAGTGATGAAGACTCGACAGTCCCGCGGTTGGCAAGTTAGAACTGTGAGATTCACTTCATGCACCACTGGTGTTTTGTGGAAAAGCACATGTAAGATTCTGCAACAGCGTCTGCAGATACTCCTGCATGCGTCAATCCCTTTTTATGGCAGGAATTATTTCGGCAAATTTACTTTTGTACCGGGGATCTAAGAGTGTGGCAACCCAGTAGTCGAGATTACTTCGAATTCTGCAATCTGAGGGTCATGTTGCAGGTAGTGCAGCAAGAAGGCACTCATGTGTCTTGCGCATCCAGGAGGACCAAGTCCTTGTTGTGTTGGTAGCGAGGTAAGAATCATGCTTCTTTCCTCTGCCCTCTCCCCCCAACCTCGCACAACAGAAATGTGATCAAGGTCTCCCTCATCTGATGAGTCTTCCATGCCCATCGCCAGTTCATCCTCCACTTCTTCCTCGGCTCCTGCACCTTCCTCAACAGTTTGGCTGCTACCATGCGCCCTGTTTAATCCCTCTCCCCCACCCTCCCATGCCTGCCTCCTTGGTGCTGCCAACCGTCTGGACCTTGGAGATGTTATCCCTTCTGCATACGACTCCTCCTCTACTTCCTCCACCTCCTCTTGTCCGACCACCTGACTCTGAATTCTGTTTAATGTGTGCTCCAGCATGTAAATCACCGGAATAGTTATGCTGATAATGGCATCGTCGTCAGCACTAAACATCTTCGTCGCCATTTCAAAACTGTGCAGAAAGGTGTGTGGCGCCCCTGAGGGTGCAGTCACCACAGAGTTACTGCATCTCACCCAGAGGTGTGGTATCTCACCCTCAGGTAAGGAAGGCGTATGGCTCGGGACCCTAACACCTGCATCCAACACATACCCGCAGTGGGGTTAGGGCGAGATTGCTCCTAAGGGAGAGCACAGTCCCAGGTCCCTAGCTGGTGGGAGGATCCTATGTAGTGGGTGCTTAGGGGAGCAGCTTAGGGGAGCACATGACAGGGAGAGTATAAATAGGAAGCCATCTTAGAAAGAGCAAGCCAGTCAGAGGAGGAAAAGTGACAGGAGCAGAGGCTCGGCATGAGCTCTGCTCCGGAGGCGGGCCTAGCCTGGGAGGCCCAGGACTGAAGGAGAGAAGAGAGGAGTGGGAGCAGGAAGGCTCCAGGAACCGAAGGGACCCTAGGGCTACGGGCCGTGCAGAAGGCCACCTGTACTCCCGCTGCTACCAGGAGGTAGAGGGGTCAGGCCAGATAAGGGGAACCGGTCCCTCAACTAGAGGAGAAACAGCAAGGCTCAACTAGAAACCGGAGGGTGCAGCATTTCATTTACTGCAGGAAAAAGTCCACACCAGTCTCACTAAGAAGGTAGCCACATAGGACCCAGGGGACGGAACACAAGTCGCCCGCCAAGGCCCGAGGATACCGGATAGAAGTGTCACTGGGTGTGAGATGCAGGGAGAAGGCCAGAGAAAGGACACACAGAAGGGGGTCCTGCTAAGTACTCCGGAGCTATCTGGGGGTGGACTGAGCCCCTCACTGAGTTCGCACAGCACGACGGGTGAGATAGCTCTGGTACATGTAATCTGGACTGCAACAACTGTGAGTAAAGATCTTGGGACTGCATCACACGGACTCTGTGTTCATTACTGACTCCCTGCACTACAACCACCATCATCCACCCACACTGCCCTGAAGCTACACTCTTCCTGTGGTGAGTAATAATACCATTGCAGCAAAACCACCAGCTTCAGAGGACTGTTCCGCAGCGGCGGCCCCTTTGGCCGCACTCCACAGGTGGCGTAGTCGGACATTATAAAATCCATATATACAAATTACCGTTGGATTGACCGCCCTGGGTCACGGACCGGGTCACCGCCACAGTGACTACAACCCCCAGCGTCTACCGGCCCGGCTCCGGGTACCCCACGGCCCAGGGGGCGCGTCAACTTCATAGGTCCCTGATCTGAGACCACTCCTGCTGTGTGATTTGCCCCACCTCTGGATCTCGTTGGCCCAGGCTATACGTCAGAAACTATTGCACCAGGGCTTGTCGGTGCTGCCACAGTCGCTGCAACATGTGCAGAGTTGAATTCCACCGTGTCGGCACATCGCATTTCAGCCGGTGAACTGGCAGGCCCAACGACTTCTGTAGAGATGTAAGTCGTTGAGCTGCGGGATGCGAACGGCGGAAGTGAGCACACAGCGACCGTGCCCTCTGCAGAAGGCCATCTAGTCCGGGATAGTGGGCTAAAAATTTATGGACAACCAGGTTCAACACGTGAGCCATACAAGGCACGTGTGTAACATTGCCCCGGCGAAGGGCCGCACCCAGGTTTGCAGCATTGTCGCACACGGCCTTCCCTGGTTGCAGGTCCAGTGGAGACAACCATTCATGAAACTGGGTCTCCAGAGCTGACCACAAGTCCTCAGCTGTGTGACTCACATTTCCCAGACATTTCAAAGTAAACACTGATGCCGTTGAGCCCTGCTGCCAGCATAGTAAGGAGGTGCGCAGTTAGAAAGCAGGTGGCATTACCAGACAGGCTTTGGGTGCAGGTGGAGGACCGAGAGGAGGTTGAGGAGGCAGAAGCAGTGGAGGAACTTCTAGATAAAGAGGATTGACGTACAACTCGCGGGGACGGCAAGACTTGGACAGCAGCCCCTTGTCCTGCTGTCACCATAGTTACCCAGTGCCCTGTCAGCGACATGTAACGCCCCTGTCCATGCCTACTCGTCCAAGTGTCTGTGGTGAAATGCACCCTGTCACACACAGAGTTTCTCAAAGAAGCGGTGATGTTGTGTGCGACATGCTGGTGGAGCGCAGGCACACCTTTCTTTGAGAAGTAGTGCCGACTGGGCATCTGGTACTGGGGCACTGCGACGGACATAAGGTCTCAAAAATCCACTGTGTCCTCCAGGCGGAAAGGCAGCATTTCTGTAGCCAACAGCTTGCAGATGGTGAAATTCAACCTCTTAGCTTTCTCATGGCTAGGAGGAAATGGTCTTTTACTTGTCCACATCTGAGGGACCGAGGGCTGGCTGTTGTGCTTTGACGGGGTTGAGTAGGGTGTCCCTGGCAAACTGCCGGTCTGTGAGGAAGATGCAGGCGGACATGTTAGGTTGCCTTGATCCAAAGGTGGTGCTCTCGATGTCAGAGAGCTCTCAACACCAGCAGGTGTTTCCACTTCCCAATGAACTGACGACCTGCCAATCACACTGGCTGTTGCAGGTAAAGAGGTGGCAGGTCTGCGTCCAAAAACATGTGTGACTGCTGTCCCCCCAGTCACAGAGGATGAAGAGGCCGCGGATGCACAAGATGGGGCAGACGGTGGTTGGCCCAGCCTGCTAGGCCGCATTGTAGCACAGTGAGCTTCCCACTGCAACTTATGCTTCATATCCATGTGACGGTACATGCATGAAGTACTCAAACTATGGATTTTTTGGCCTCTACTTAGCTTTTGGTGACAAATATTACAGATAACACGAGTTGGGTCATCCTTATCGATCTGAATAAATGCCCAGGCTATGCAAGGCTTAGAGCCCATGCGACCTGAAGAGCCACTACGACTTGTGGTCAGAGGCGGAGTTGTGGTTGAGGATGCAGTTGTTGACGTGCTTTCAGTACTCCGTCTCTGTCCAGGAAGGCGCAACCTAACCTCGTCGTCAATAGCATCTGTGACGCCCCGCTGCGCTTGGTATCACAGATCCTAGAAGAGTGTATTGATGGAATCCTCCACAAGAGGCCCCCATAAACATTCACACATCTCCACCTTCCACCTCAGACCAGCAGAGGGAGCCCGTTAGGGATATAAATAGGGAAGGTGGAGCTAGGCAGTTCAGTTCCTCTGAAGAGTTCCTGCAGTAGAGAAGCCTAAGAGAGGTCAGTCTGCAGTGGAACTCAGTCTAGTCTAGAGAACTCAGTTAATAGTTCAGCAGTGGAGCACGAGGCTCCTGCTAGCTAGATTCAGGGAGCCCAGATAGAGCTTAAGGTGTGCCAGCGTCATAAGATCGGTGAAGCGCGGCAAGCTGCCGTTAGTGTGTATAGCCTATTGAGGGCCCGAGTAGGCCGAAGGCGAGTGGCGAGTAGTGTTGAGCCACCCCCGTAGTGTTCGAGTTCGGTTCGGTTCGTCGAACACCCGTGTGTTCGCCGAACTGTTCGTCGAACTGTTCGTCGAACACCTTCGAACACCGTTAAAACCAATGGCAGGCAAACAAAAACACATAGAAACACATAGAAAACACCTTCAAAGGTGTCCAAAAGCTGACAAACTGCTCCGAAGACACAACTAACACATGGAAAAGTGACAAGTACATATAGTCATGCGAAAAGAAAAGAGGTGGAGGAGTAAAAGGAGGGGGAGACACAGATATAGGAATGTCATGCCCTTCTAAAATCCAAAAAGTGAGAAGCCGACACGGCCAGTCCGCTCCTGCCCGTGCCACCTCCGTGTCGCCGGGTTTGTGCCAGAGCCGCGGTGAACCCTGACGGCCAGCCCCCCTCTCCCAATACTGGTGCCTGTTCGCTGGTGGGTCGAGAGAGCCCCCCTGTGGTGGAGGCAGCTCTAAGCTTTTTAATTTAAATTGTCCCTCTAATTTGAATGAATACACTTTAAATCCATTTACAAGGATCTATTGGAGGGCAAGTCTCATGCCAGCAGCCGAGTAATTCCAGCTCCAGTAGCGTCCACTAAAGCTGCTGCAGTTAAAAAGCTTTTATAAGGATCGAGCTCGGCTGTCCACCGCAAGGCATCCTAGTGCCAGTCCCAGCCCCTATGCCTTGGGGTGCCTCCTGATGCTCTTCACTAAGTATCCCGTGGTCCCGAAGCATTTCCTTTGAAAAAATTAAGTGTCCAAACTACAGGTGGTGTAGCTTGCTTAACAGCCGGGATAATCCGCTGACTAGCAGACACTGCTACTAGGCACAAAGTATTTCCTGGGCTAGATGCAGTTAAAAATTTGTAAGTAGATACTCTCGTTGGATGCTGAGAAAGCATTCCATAGAGTCTCCTGGCACGCCATATATGATTCTCTTAAAAAACTTGGGGTAGGGGTCTAGGGGACCCTTTTATAGCCAAAATCACGGCCCTGTATCACAATACGTCACCTAGGCTGAAGATAAATGGAACTGTAGCACCGAGGGCTCGGTTGCTACAGACGTATTGCACCTCACCCAGAGGTGTGATATCTCACTCTCAGATAAGGATGGAGTGTGGATCAGGACCCGACACCTGCATGCATTACACCACATTGCCGCGGGGCAGGGCGACCAATATGCCCCTGAAATGGGCACGACAGTCCCTGTCCCTGGCTGGAGTGGGGGGAGGGAACACTGAGGAAGGGGAACCCTGCAGTGCAGGAGCAGGGAGGAAGCAGTTCCTGGGTGCATTGAGAAGGGAGTATAGAAGGTGGGCACCATCTTAGTTCAGTGCAGAGAAGTCTGAGCAGAAGTGGCAGGGAGCAGGGGCTCTGCATGAGCTCTGCTCCGGAGGCGGGCCTAGTAACAGAGGCCCAGGCCTGCAAGAGGGAGAAGGAAGGAAGAGGAGCGGAGAAGGCTCCAGGAACGAGGAATGAAGGGATCCCAGGGGTGCGGACGGGCGAGTCGCCACCGCACGCCCGAATCCACCTGCGTGGAGGGGTCAGGCCAAAGGGGGAGACCGGTCCCCGAACTAGTGGAGGCAGGAAACGACCCTCAGCTAGAAACCGGAGGCTCTGACATTTTATGTGGCGCAGCCCCTTGCTCCACCCGCTAGGAAGGCACCACATAGGGTCAGGGAAACTGGCGCCAAGTTTACCAAGAGGAGGCCCGAGGCAGCCGGACAGAAGTGTTGGTAAGAAAGGCCAGACAAAGGACACACAAAGGGGGTCCTGTGAAGCGCTCCAAAGTTATCTGGGAGTTGTCTGAGCCCCTCACCTGGTGAGCACAGTACGACGTGGGCAGCCGTTACCTGCAGACGTGGTCTGGATAATAAGAACTGTGAGTAAAGGCCCTGAACTGCATCACTGACTCCGTGTCGTTACTGCTGCTGCCCTGCACCATCACCCCCATCCTCCGCATACACTGCCCTGAGGCTATACTCCTCCCGTGGGGAGTTATGCTACGCTCTGCTGCACCCACAACACCAGCCTTAGCGGTCTGCCCTGTAGCGGCGGTTCACTCTGACCGCAATCCACGGGTGGCGTAGTCGGACATTTAAACATCAAAACCACATAAATAGTTCCGCCACTGGTTTGACCGCCCTGAGCCACGGAACCGGATCGCCGCCACGAAGACTACAACCACCAGCATCCACCAAAAAGGGTCCGGCTCCAGGTGTCCCAAGGCCCAGGGGGTGCGTCAGAACATTTTCATCACCTTTCACAATCACCAATGGGACAAGGCAGGGATGTCCTCTGTCCCCTCTCTTATGCATCCTAGTGACGGAGCACCTGCTCTCATCAATTCGCCATAACCCCAATATTAGGTGGATTGAGGTGGGAGGCACCGAGTACAAGTGCTCTCTATTTGCTGATGATGTCCTAGTATATATCACTCAATCACATATATCCATCCCTGCTGTTATGGCTGAAATAGATCACTTTGTTACATGGTAAAATTTTAAAATCAATGCAGCGAAGTCTGAGGCCCTCGATGTCTCCCTCCCTAAATCCATATAGGATTCCATCCAGTCCAACTTTCCCTTTGCCTGGCCCTCACAGGGTATCAAATACTTAGGAATTCCTATTCATAGAGACCTCTCCCATCTATGTTATCTTAATTTTGGGCCCTTTATTGAACAATTCCATACAGACCACGGTTGGCAAGTTAGAACTGTAAGATTCACTACGTGAACCACTGGTGTTTTGTGGAAAAGCACATGTACACCGCGTTCCAAATTATTATGCAAAAAGTGTTTAGGAGTGATAAGGGAAGAATTTGTTTGTTTGTCAGTTAAACTCATTGATGGTGATGTGTGTCAGGGCTCTTTATATCACTGTAAGCAATTGCAGACACCTGTGCTAATTAGTTTGGCAGGTGTGTCCAATGAAAGGCAAGACTACTTAAGAAGGCTCTCTCACATTATTAAGCAGCCTACATTTTCTGCCAAAATGGGAAAGAAAAAGGATGTGTCGGCTGCTGAGAAGCAACAAATTGTGGAGTGTTTAGGTCAAGGCATGACTACAATCAACATTGTGCGATGATCAGGATGAAGTGTCTTGGCAATCAAGAAGTATGTAGCTGATTCACAGTACACACGTGTGCGTGCTGATAAGGGCAAATTGAGGACTCTTTCCTACAGGCAATTACGTCAGGTTGAAACAGCAGCGGCAAAAAAGCCTTGTCATAGCAGCAGACAAGTTTTTGAAGCTGCTTGTGCCTCCAACGTCCCCCGAACAACAAGATGCAGGGTCCTTCAGAGGTTTGCAGCTGTGCATATGCCATCCTGTCGACCTCCTCTATCCACTTCACACAAGCAGAAACGGCTCCAGTGGGCCAAACATTACATGAAGACTGATTTCAAAACTGTTTTGTTCACGGATGAGTGCCGTGCAGCGCTCGATGGTCCAGATGAATGGAGTGGAGGATGGCTGGTTGATGGACACCCCACGCAAACACGGCTACAGCGCCAACAAGGAGGAGGTGGAGTAATGTTTTGGGCTGGAATCATGGGGAGAGAGATTGTCGGCCCCTTTAGGATCCCTGAAGGCGCTAAAGATGAACTCCATAATGTATGTGGATTTTCTCAAACAGCACTTCCTGCCATGGTTCAAGAAGAAGAACCGTGTATTTCACAGCAAGATCATTTTTCTGCATGATAATGCACCATCTCATGCTGCACATAAAACATCTGCATCTCTGGCTGATATGGGCATAAAAGGGGACAAACTTATGGTGTGACCCCCATGCTCCCCTGACCTCTACCCCATTCAGAACCTTTGGAGCATCATTAAAAGGAGTGTCTATGATGGCGGGAGGCAGTTCACATCTAAGCAACAGCTCTGGGAGGGTATTCTGTCCTCATGCAAAACAATTGAAGCAGAAACCATCCAAAACCTGACAAATTCAATGGACGAGAGAGTTCAGAAGCTCCTTTCGAACAAGGGGTCCTATGTGAAAATGTAACATCACCTAGAATAAAGTTTTGAGTTGAAAACTGTTTGATTTCAGTTTCTAACAACCTGCTAATGCTTATAATTTCAAAAATGACCATTTTTTTGGTCTTTATTAAAATGAAAAGGTTGATCGAAAAGTTTGGGGGATCTAAGAGTGTGGCAACCCAGTAGTCATGATTACTTCGAATTCTGACAATATGAGGGTCATGCTGCAGGTAGTGCAGCAAGAAGGCACTTATGTGTCTTGCGCATCTCGGAGCCCCAAAATTATTTTCCGGGCTAGATGCAGCTAAAAATTATTTTTAATTTTAAATCTGGTGAAGCTTATTATAGATGGCCTAATAGGATCAGTGCTGCACACTGCTACAAAGCCCAAATTATTTTCCAGTCAAGATACAGATAAACATGATTAGTAATTTGAAAGCTTAAAACGGTTGGTAGGGTGATTTTAACCAATCATCAAGCTTTTACTCTCCCCAGGATGACACAGGGGTAGAAAAGTCGTTTCGGATCCATGATTTGTTCATCTTTATGAACGTGAGTCTGTCTACATTATCAGTGGAGAGCCGCGTGCGCTTATCTGTCAGCACACCACCAGCAGCGCTGAACACACGTTCAGACAGAACGCTGGCTGCGGGGCATGACAAGATCTCCAAGGCGTAAGTGGCTAGCTCCGGCCATTTATCCAGATTGGAAGCCCAAAAAGAGCAAGGGTCCAGTGACACAGTCGTGGCTTCAATGTTTACTTGGAGATACTCCTGTACCATCGTCTCTAGGCGTTGACTGTGTGTCAGACTTCTTGTCTCCTGTGGCCTTGCAAAGGATGGGCTAAAAAAGTGGTGAAATGATTCCGCAAAATTGATGTTACCAGCAGATACTGTGGTTCTGTTACGGTTTGAGTGCTGAACACTTGACGGTCCCACGGTTGGCAAGTTGGAACTGTGAGATTCACTACGTGCACCACTGGTATTTTGTGGAAAAGCACATGTAAGATTCTGCAACAGTCTCTGCTGATACTCCTGCATGCGTGCATCCCTTTCTATGGCAGGAATAATTTCTGCAAATTTACTTTTGTACCGGGGATCTAACAGTGTGGCAACCCAGTAGTCAGGATTATTTCTAATTCTCACAATTCGAGGGTCATGTTGCAGGTAGTGCAGCAAGAAGGCACTCATGTGTGTTGCGCATCCAGGAGCACCAAGTCCCTGTTGTGTTGGTGGCGAGGTAACAATCATGCTTCCTTCCTCTGTCCTCTCCCCCCAACCTCGCACAACAGAAATGTGATCAAGGTCTCCCTCATCTGATGAGTCTTCCATCAGTTCGTCCTCCACTTCTTCCTGGGCTCCTGCACCTTCCTCACTAGTTTGGCTGCTACCATGCGCCCTGGTAAAACCATCTCCCCCACCCTCACATGCCTGCCGCCTTGGTGCTGCCGACCGTCTGGACCTTGCAGATGTTAGCCCTTCCGCATACAACTCCTCCTCCTCTACTTCCTCCACCTCCTCTTGTGCCACCACCTGACTCCGAATTCTGTTTAACATGTGCTCCAGCATGTAAATCACCGGAATAGTCATGCTGATAATGGCATCGTCAGCACTAAACATCTTCGTCGCCATTTCAAAACTGTGCAGAAGGGTGCATAGGTTCCTGATCTGAGACCACTCCTCCAGCGTGATTTGCCCCACCTCTGAATCTCGTTGGCCCAGGCTATACGTCAGAACGTATTGCACCAGGGCTTGTCGGTGCTGCCACAGTCGCTGCAACATGTGCAGAGTTGAATTCCACCGGGTAGGCACATCGCATTTTAGCCGGTGAAGTGGCAGGCCCAACGACTTCTGTAGAGATGTAAGTCGCTGAGCTGCGGGATGCGAACGGCGGAAGTGAGCACACAGCGACCGTGCCCTCTGCAGAAGGCCATCTAGTCTGGGATAGTGGGCTAAAAATTGCTGGACAACCAGGTTCAACACGTGAGCCATACAAGGCACGTGTGTGACATTGCCCCGGCGAAGGGCCGCACCCAGGTTTGCAGCATTGTCGCACACGGCCTTCCCTGGTTTCAGGTCCAGTGGAGACAACCATTCATGAAATTGGTTCTCCAGAGCTGACCACAACTCCTCAGCTGTGTGACTCACATTTCCCAGACATTTCAATGTAAAAACCGCCTGATGACGTTGAGCCCTACTGCCAGCATAGTAAGGAGGTGTGCAGGATCCCTTCTGCGCAGTTAGAAAGCTTGTGGCATGACCAGACAGGCTTTGGGTGCAGGTGGAAGACCGAGAGGAGGTTGAGGAGGCAGAAGCAGTGGAGGAACTTTGACATAAAGAGGATTGACGCACAACTCGTGGGGACGGCAAGACTTGGACAGCAGCCCCTTGTCCTGCTGTCACCATAGTTACCCAGTGCCCAGTCAGCGACATGTAACGCCCCTGTCCATGCCTACTCGTCCAAGTGTCTGTGGTGAAATGCACCCTGTCACACACAGAGTTTCTCAAAGAAGCGGTGATGTTGTGTGCGACATGCTGGTGGAGCGCAGGCACACCTTTCTTTGAGAAGTAGTGCCGACTGGGCATCTGGTACTGGGGCACTGCGACGGACATAAGGTCTCGAAAATCCTCTGTGTCCACCAGGCGGAAAGGCAGCATTTCTGTAGCCAAGAGCTTGCAGATGGTGAAATTCAACCTCTTAGCTTTCTCATGGCTAGGAGGAAATGGTCTTTTACTTGTCCACATCTGAGGGACCGAGGGCTGGCTATTGTGCTTAGACGGGGTTGATAAGGGTGTCCCCGGCAAACTGCCGGTCTGTGAGGAAGATGCAGGCGGACATGTTAGGTTGCCTTGATCCAAAGGTGGTGCTATCGATGTCGGACAGCGCTCAACACCAGCTGGTGTTACCACCTCCAAAGAAAATGATGACCTGCCAATCACGCTGGCTGTTGCGGGTAAAGAGGTGGCAGGTCTGCGCCCCAAAACAGGTGTGACTGCTGTCCCCCCAGTCACAGAGGATGAAGAGGCCGCGGATGCACAAGATATGGCAGACGGTGATTGGCCCGGCCGGCTAGGCCGCATTGTAGCACACTGAGCTTCCCACTGCAACTTATGCTTCATGTCCATGTGCCGGTTCATGCATGAAGTACTCAAACTATGTATTTTTTGGCCTCTACTTAGCTTTTGCTGACAAATGTTACAGATAACACGAGTTGGGTCATCTTTATCGATCTGAAAAAATGCCCAGGCTATGCAAGGCTTAGCACCCATGCGACCTGAAGAGCCACCACGACTTGTGGTGAGAGGCAGAGTTGTGTTTGAGGATGCAGTTGTTGACGTGCTTCCAGTACTACGTCTCTGTCCAGGAAGGCGCAACCTGACCTCGTCGTCACTAGCATCTTCCTCCACCTCCTCTGCTGACCTCATCTCTTGGCTGACTGTGGGTTGACAGTAAGTGGGATCTCCGACCTCATCATCATCACCCTGTGCGTTTTCACACCCGTCGTCCTCAGAGCCAACCTGTTCCTGCCCTGACAAAAAACTAAAGTTGTCGCTCCAATCAGGTATTTGAGTCTTATCATCGTCTTCCTCATTGTCTCCACCAACAGGAGTTACAGTTTGGGAATGAGGGTCTACATTATGGTCAGAACCTTCTGCGTCTGGTCCTGGATCCGACTCATAAAGATTCTGGGCATCAGTGCAGATCATTTCCTCGTCTGGATTCACAGAAGCGCTGGAGTCGACCTCTGATTCCCAGGCTATAGTATGAGTAAACAGCTCTGCAGACTCAACCATCTGTTCTACCTCATACTCAGACGGGCAGCTGGAGATTTGGGAGCTGTGAGGAAGCAAGTGCGATTTGGGTGACACCTTTGAGGACTGGAGTATTTGTGATGTTGAAGTTGATGTGGAGGAGAGCCCACTTAAAGGAGCACTTGATATCCGTTGAAGCACCTGCTGTTTTTGTGCCTCATCTGGAATTTGTAGCGATTGGCGTGGCCGTAAGAAAGGGATCTTATCACATTGTCCGCTAAAAGAAGTAGACATTTTAGTTTGGCTGGAAGATGGTCTTTCTTCTGCACCTACCCCACGGACACAACCTTTTTTCCCCTTCCCAACACGCCTATTCCCCTTTCCACCAGCAGCAGGCCTTTTTCCACTCATTTTGGTGGTTAACTAATTCACAACTCTGGAGTTGTTTGCACAAAAAAACAATGGATGGTAACCGAGCAGAGCTGAGTGGCCAAACTGTGGTATTAGGCCAAAACTATTGGCTGGGTTAGATGCAGAAAAAAATTATTTTTAATTTGCAACCTGATGGAGGTCAGTATAGATGGACTAATAGACCAAGTCCCACACACCGCTAGAAGCCCAAATATTTTTTCAGAGCTAGATGCAGAAAAAAATTATATTCAGTTTGCAACCTGCTGGACGTCAGTATAGAAGGACTAATAGAACAAGTCCCACACACTGCTAGAAGCCCAAATATTTTTTCAGAGCTAAATGAAGAAAAAAATTATTTTTAATTTGCAACCTGATGGAGGTCAGTATAGATTGACTAATAGACCAAGTCCCACACACTGCTAGAAGCCCAAATATTTTTTCAGAGCTAGATGCAGAAAAAAATTATTTTTAATTTGCAACCTGATGGAGGTCAGTATAGATGGACTAATAGACCAAGTCCCACACACCGCTAGAAGCCCAAATATTTTTTCAGAGCTAGATGCAGAAAATTTTTTTATTCAATTTGCAACCTGATGGAGGTCAGTATAGATGGACTAATAGACCACGTCCCACACACTGCTAGAAGCCCAAATATTTTTTCAGAGCTAGATGCAGAAAAAAATTATTTTTAATTTGCAACCTGATGGAGGTCAGTATAGATGGACTAATAGACCAAGTCCCACACACTGCTAGAAGCCCAAATATTTTTTCAGAGCTAGATGCAGAAAAAAATTATTTTTAATTTGCAACCTGATGGAGGTCAGTATAGATGGACTAAAAGACCAAGTCCCACACACCGCTAGAAGCCCAAATATTTTTTCAGAGCTAGATGCAGAAATTTTTTTTATTCAATTTGCAACCTGATGGAGGTCAGTATAGATGGACTAATAGACCAAGTCCCACACACTGCTAGAAGCCCAAATATTTTTTCAGAGCTAGATGCAGAAAAAAATTATTTTTAATTTGCAACCTGATGGAGGTCAGTATAGATGGACTAATAGACCAAGTCCCACACACTGCTAGAAGCCCAAATATTTTTTCAGAGCTAGATGCAGAAAAAAATTATTTTTAATTTGCAACCTGATGGAGGTCAGTATAGATGGACTAATAGAACAAGTCCCACACGCTGCTAGAAGCCCAAATATTTTTTCAGAGATAAATGAAGAAAAAAATTATTTTTAATTTGCAACCTGATGGAGGTCAGTATAGATGGACTAATAGACCAAGTCCCACACACTGCTAGAAGCCCAAATATTTTTTCAGAGCTAGATGCAGAAAAAAATTATTTTTAATTTGCAACCTGAAGGAGGTCAGTATAGATGGACTAATAGACCAAGTCCCACACACTGCTAGAAGCCCAAATATTTTTTCAGAGGTAGATGCAGAAAAAAATTATTTTTAATTTGCAACCTGATGGAGGTCAGTATAGATGGACTAATAGACCAAGTCCCACACACTGCTAGAAACCCAAATATTTTTTCAGAGCTAGATGCAGAAAAAAATTATTTTTAACTGGCAACCTGATGGAGGTCAGTATAGATGGACTAATAGAACAAGTCCCACACGCTGCTAGAAGCCCAAATATTTTTTCAGAGATAAATGAAGAAAAAAAATATTTTTAATTTGCAACCTGATGGAGGTCAGTATAGATGGACTAATAGACCAAGTCCCACACACTGCTAGAAGCCCAAATATTTTTTCAGAGCTAGATGCAGAAAAAAATTATTTTTAATTTGCAACCTGATGGAGGTCAGTATAGATGGACTAATAGACCAAGTCCCACACACCGCTAGAAGCCCAAATATTTTTTCAGAGCTAGATGCAGAAAATTTTTTTATTCAATTTGCAACCTGATGGAGGTCAGTATAGATGGACTAATAGACCAAGTCCCACACACTGCTAGAAGCCCAAATATTTTTTCAGAGCTAGATGCAGAAAAAAATTATTTTTAATTTGCAACCTGATGGAGGTCAGTATAGATGGACTAATAGACCAAGTCCCACACACTGCTAGAAGCCCAAATATTTTTTCAGAGCTAGATGCAGAAAAAATTATTTTTAATTTGCAACCTGATGGAGGTCAGTATAGATGGACTAAAAGACCAAGTCCCACACACCGCTAGAAGCCCAAATATTTTTTCAGAGCTAGATGCAGAAATTTTTTTTATTCAATTTGCAACCTGATGGAGGTCAGTATAGATGGACTAATAGACCAAGTCCCACACACTGCTAGAAGCCCAAATATTTTTTCAGAGCTAGATGCAGAAAAAAATTATTTTTAATTTGCAACCTGATGGAGGTCAGTATAGATGGACTAATAGACCAAGTCCCACACACTGCTAGAAGCCCAAATATTTTTTCAGAGCTAGATGCAGAAAAAAATTATTTTTAATTTGCAACCTGATGGAGGTCAGTATAGATGGACTAATAGAACAAGTCCCACACGCTGCTAGAAGCCCAAATATTTTTTCAGAGATAAATGAAGAAAAAAATTATTTTTAATTTGCAACCTGATGGAGGTCAGTATAGATGGACTAATAGACCAAGTCCCACACACTGCTAGAAGCCCAAATATTTTTTCAGAGCTAGATGCAGAAAAAAATTATTTTTAATTTGCAACCTGATGGAGGTCAGTATAGATGGACTAATAGACCAAGTCCCACACACTGCTAGAAGCCCAAATATTTTTTCAGAGCTAGATGCAGAAAAAAATTATTTTTAATTTGCAACCTGATGGAGGTCAGTATAGATGGACTAATAGACCAAGTCCCACACACTGCTAGAAGCCCAAATATTTTTTCAGAGCTAGATGCAGAAAAAAATTATTTTTAATTTGCAACCTGATGGAGGTCAGTATAGATGGACTAATAGAACAAGTCCCACACGCTGCTAGAAGCCCAAATATTTTTTCAGAGATAAATGAAGAAAAAAATTATTTTTAATTTGCAACCTGATGGAGGTCAGTATAGATGGACTAATAGACCAAGTCCCACACACTGCTAGAAGCCCAAATATTTTTTCAGAGCTAGATGCAGAAAAAAAATATTTTTAATTTGCAACCTGATGGAGGTCAGTATAGATGGACTAATAGACCAAGTCCCACACACCGCTAGAAGCCCAAATATTTTTTCAGAGCTAGATGCAGAAAAAAATTATATTCAGTTTGCAACCTGATGGAGGTCAGTATAGATGGACTAATAGAATGATGCTATGCCCAAAAGATTTTACTTCACTAGGTGCAGTAAAAAAATTGGTATTCTATACACAGGTGGTATATCTTGCAACACAGATAGGCTACTCCACTGACTAACACACTCTGCAATAGGCCAAAAAGGATTAGCTTTGCTAGATTCAGCCAAATGCTGTGAAAAAAACTTGCACAGCACTGGCACAGACCTGCCTGGCAAAAACTGATAGGAACTGATGTAACCTAGTCCTGAAAAGGACTCCAATTACAATTAGTCTTTACTCCCACAATCTATCTATTTAAGAGCACAGACCTGCCTGATAAAAGTCGTAGGAAATGCTGTAACCTAGTCCTTAAAAGGACTGCAATCACAACTATTCCCTACTCCCAAGCTATCTGTATATTTGTGCGAAAATTGGCTTGAAATTAACAAGGTATAGCGCACACAGCAACAGCGGTGCCGTCTAACACGCAGCTGCAGCAGTGAGAAAATGGTGGCGACGGGGAAAATGGCTTGGTCTTATAGGGCAAGGACATGTGACATACACTGCCAATCACACATGCCCTTGCTTGTGTGAAAAAAAGCACTTTGCTCCGTGTGTGCGCTGCTGATAGGCTGACAAATTGCACCTCCCCACTGCAAATGCGGGAAAGAGAAAAAAAAATGGAGATCTTCATTGTTCCTGCAGAGATCCATCCCCTGCCCCTCCCCCCACCCCGCTGTACACTCAAACTGCGTATTAACATTCATTTTCATCATTACTGAGAAAAAATCCAGTTATGATTTTGGTGCACGAACAGTTATCGAACATAACCTCGAACAGCCGAATTTTTCTCAAATTGTTCGTGTTCGCCGACCGGCTCGAACACCGCCCAAAACAGCTCGAATTTGAGATTGGCGAACAGTTCGAGTAGAACAACGCTCATCTCTAGTGGCGAGTTAGTACATAAGGGGCAGAGGAGCTTAACCAGCTCACCCCGAAGCATTTACCGGACACCGGATCCGAGCTTACCGGGATCTCTATGACCCAGTAAGGCATAACCGGAATCCCTGGAGAACTACAGGTCCCAGGATCGCTAAGGTGCTGATACGTAACAGAGCCAGGAGACGCTTAGGCCCCGCATACTGGGAGCGTGAACTTCAAGAGAAGGCCCTACCATAAGGTCAGCCAGCGCAGGACAGAGACAAAGTTAGGCCTAGCTCCAGGCAGGTCAGAAACTTACTGCGCAGAGGCAAGAAACAGGAGGCCCTACACCCGCTCATTGGGGAGGATCCTGATATGCACCCTTCACCCTACAGTGCTCCAGGATGTGCCTGAATTTCCTCCAGTAAAAGGTACTGAAGTGACTACCGTGTCCGTTTCCGTTCTTGCTCTGACCCAGCTGGGTCTCGCCTGTCCTGCATTCCCCCTGCATACGCTGCCCTGAGACCTAGCTCCACCTGTGGGGAGCTATACCATCGAGCTGCCTTATCACGGGCCTCAGTGGACTGCTGCAGCGCTGGTGCTTCTCACCAGATACCACAGGTGGTGTCACAAACTCTTATAAAATTAACAATTATCCACCCTTTTAAAGAGTGACCCCAGGGTACGGGCCAGGGAGCCGACCACCGCGACATCCCAAAGGCCAGGCAAAGGCCCGGGTGACCTCATCGACTGGCTGACTGTGGATTGACAGTAAGTGGGATCTCCAACCTTGTCATCATCACCCTGTGTCTTATCACACCCGTCGTCCTCAAAGCCAACCTCTTCCTGCCCTGACCGAAAAGTCAAGTTGTCGCTCCAATCAGGTATTTGAGTCTCATCATCGTCTTCATCATTGTCTCCACCAACAGGAGTTACAGTTTGGGAACGAGGGTCTACATTATGCTCAGAACCTTCTTCATCTGGTCCTGGATCCGACTTATAAAGATTCTGGGCATCAGTGCAGATCATTTCCTCGTCTGGATTAACAGAAGCTCTGGAGCAGACCTCCGTTTCCCAGGCTATAGTATGAGTAAACAGCTTTGCAGACTCAACCATCTGTGTTACCCCATACTCAGACGGGCAGCTGGAGACTTGGGAGCTGTGAGGAAGCAAGTGCGATTGGGGTGACACCTCTGAGGACTGGAGTATTTGTGATGTTGAAGTTGAGGTGGAGGAGAGCCCACTTGAAGGAGCACTTGATATCTGCTAAAGCACCTGCTGTTTTTGTGCCTCATCTGGAATTTGTAGCGATGGGCGTGTCCGTAACAAAGGGATCGTATCACATTGTCCACGAAAAGAAGTCGACATGTTAGTTTGGCTGGAAGATGGTCTTTCTTCTGCAGATGTTACTCCCCCCCCACCACGGGGGGCTCGACCCACCAGCGGACAGGCACCAGTATTAGGAGAGGGGGGCTGGCCGTCAGGGTCCACCGCGGCTCTGGCACAAACCCAGCAACACGGAGGTGGCACGGGCAGGAACGGACTGGCCGTGTCGGCTTCTCACTTTTTGGATTTTAGAAGGGCATGACATGCCTATATCTGTGTCTCCCCCTCCTTTTACTCCTCCACCTCTTTTATTTTCGCATGACTATATGTACTTGTCACTTTTCCATGTGTTAGTTATGTCTTCTGAGCAGTTTGTCAGCTTTTGGACACCTTTGAAGGTGTTTTCTATGTGTTTCTATGTGTTTTTGTTTGCCTGCCATTGGTTTTAACGGTGTTCGAAGGTGTTCGATGAACAGTTCGACGAACAGTTCGGCGAACACACGGGTGTTCGACGAACCGAACTGAACTCGAACACTACGGGGGTGGCTCAACACTATGTGGGACTTGTTCTATTAGTCCATCTATACTAACCTCCACCAGGTTGCAAATTCAATATAATTTTTTTCTGCATCTAGCTCTGAAAAAATATTTCGGCTTGTAGCAGTGTGTGGGACTTGTTCTATTAGTCCATCTATACTAACCTCCACCAGGTTGCAAATTCAATATAATTTTTATCTGCATCTAGCTCTGAAAAACTATTTGGGCTTCGGCTTGTAGCAGTGTGTGGGACTTGTTCTATTAGTCCATCTATACTAACGTCCACCAGGTTGCAAATTCAATATAATTTTTTTCTGCATCTAGCTCTGAAAAAATATTTCGGCTTGTAGCAGTGTGTGGGACTTGTTCTATTAGTCCATCTATACTAAGCTCCACCAGGTTGCAAATTCAATATAATTTTTATCTGCATCTAGCTCTGAAAAACTATTTGGGCTTCGGCTTGTAGCAGTGTGTGGGACTTATTCTATTAGTCCATCTATACTAACGTCCACCAGGTTGCAAATTCAATATAATTTTTTTCTGCATCTAGCTCTGAAAAAATATTTCGGCTTGTAGCAGTGTGTGGGACTTTTCCTATTAGTCCATCTATACTAACCTCCACCAGGTTGCAAATTCAATATAATTTTTTTCTGCATCTAGCTCTGAAAAAATATTTCGGCTTGTAGCAGTGTGTGGGACTTGTTCTATTAGTCCTTCTATACTAACCTCCACCAGGTTGCAAATTCAAAATGATTTTTATCTGCATCTAGCTCTGAAAAAATATTTCGGCTTGTAGCAGTGTGTGGGACTTGTTCTATTAGTCCATCTATACTAACCTCCACCAGGTTTGCAAATTCAATATCATTTTTTTCAGCATCTAGTTCTGAAAAAATATTTCGGCTTGTAGCAGTGTGTGGGACTTGTTCTATTAGTCCATCTATGCTAACCTCCACCAGGTTGCAAATTCAAAATAATTTTTATCTGCATCTAGCTCTGAAAAAATATTTTGGCTTGTAGCAGTGTGTGGGACTTGTTCTATTAGTCCATCTATACTAACCTCCACCAGGTTGCAAATTCAAAATAATTTTTATCTGCATCTAACCCCGCCAATACTTTTGGGCTAATACCACAGTTTGGCCACTCAGCTCTGCTCGGTTCCCATCCATTGTTTTTTGTGCAAACAACTCCAGAGTTGTCAATTAGTTAACCACCAAAATGAGTGGAAAAAGGCCTGCTGCTGGTGGAAAGGGGAATAGGCGTGTTGGGAAGGGAAAAAAAGGTTGTGTCCGTGGGGTAGGTGTTAAAGCAACAGTAACATCTGCAGAAGAAAGACCATCTTCCAGCCAAACTAAGATGTCTACTTCTTTTAGCGGACAATGTGATAAGATCCCTTTCTTACGGCCACGCCAATCGCTACAAATTCCAGATGAGGCACAAAAACAGCAGGTGCTTTAACGGATATAAAGTGCTCCTTTAAGTGGGCTCTCCTCCACCTCAACTTCAACATCACAAATACTACAGTCCTCAGAGGTGTCACCCCAATCGCACTTGCTTCCTCACAGCTCCCAAGTCTCCAGCTGCCCGTCTGAGTATGGGGTAGAACAGATGGTTGAGTCTACAGAGCTGTTTACTCATACTATAGCCTGGGAATCAGAGGTCGGCTCCAGAGCTTCTGTGAATCCAGACGAGGAAATGATCTGCACTGATGCCCAGAATCTTAATGAGTCGGATCCAGGACCAGATGCAGAAGGTTCTGACCATAATGTCGACCCTCATTCCCAAACTGTAACTCCTGTTGGTGGAGACAATGAGGAAGACGATGATGAGACTCAAACACCTGATTGGAGCGACAACTTTAGTTTTTTTGTCAGGGCAGGAAGAGGTTGGCTCTGAGGACGACGGGTGTGATAACACACAGGGTGATGATGACGAGGTTGGAGATCCCACTTACTGTCAACCCACAGTCAGCCAGTCGATGAGGTCAGCAGAGGATGTGGAGGAGGATGCTAGTGACGACGAGGTCAGGTTGCGCCTTCCTGGACAGAAACGTAGTACTGGAAGCATGTCAACAACTGCATCCTCAAACACAACTCTGCCTCTGACCACAAGTCGTGGTGGCTCTTCAGGTCACATGGGTGCTAAGCCTTGCATAGCCTGGACATTTTTTCAGATCGATAAAGATGACCCAACTCGTGTTATCTGTAACGTTTGTCAGCAAAAGCTAACTAGAGGCCAAAAAATACATAGTTTGAGTACTTCATGCATGAACCGGCACATGGATATGAAGCATAATTTGCAGTGGGAAGCTCACTGTGCTACCATGCGGCCTCGCCGGCCGGGCCAACCACCGTCTGCCACATCTTGTGCATCCACGGCCTCTTCATCCTCTGTGACTGTGGGGACAGCAGTCACACCTGTTTTGAGACGCAGACCTGCCACCTCTTTACCCGCAACAGCCAGCGTGATTGGCAGGTCATCATTTTCTTTGGAGGTGGAAACACCAGCTGGTGTTCGGCGCTGTCCGACATCGATAGCACCACCTTTGGATCAAGTCAACCTAACATGTCCGCCTGAATCTTCCTCACAGACCAGCAGTTTGCCGGGGACACCCTTCTCAACCCCATCTAAGCACAACAGCCAGCCCTCGGTCCCTCAGATGTGGACAAGTAAAAGACCATTTCCTCCTAGCCATGAGAAATGTAAGAGGTTGAATTTCACCATCTGCAAGCTCTTGGCTACAGAAATGCTGCCTTTCCTCCGGGTGGACACAGAGGATTTTCGAGACCTTATGTCCGTCGCAGTGCCCCAGTACCAGATGCCCAGTCGGCACTACTTCTCAAAGAAAGGTGTGCCTGCGCTCCACCAGCATGTCGCACACAACATCACTGCTTATTTGAGAAACTCTGTGTGTGACAGGGTGCATTTCACCACAGACACTTGGACAAGTAGGCATGGACAGGGGCGTTACATGTCACTGACTGGGCACTGGGTAACTATGGTGACAGCAGGACAAAGGTTTGCTGTCCAAGTCTTGCCGTCCCCACGAGTTGTGGGTCTATCCTCTTTATCTCGAAGTTCCTCCACTGCTTCTGCCTCCTCAACCTCCTCTCGGTCCTCCACCTGCACCCAAAGCCTGTCTGGTCATGCCACAAGCTTTCTAACTGCGCAGAACGGATCCTGCACACCTCCTTACTATGCTGGCAGCAGGGCTCAACGTGTTCAGGCAGTTTTTACTTTGAAATGTCTGGGAAATGTGAGTCACACAGCTGAGGAGTTGTGGTCAGCTCTGGAGAACCAGTTTCATGAATGGTTGTCTCCACTGGACCTGAAACCAGGGAAGGCTATGTGCGACAATGCTGCAAACCTGGGTGCGGCCCTTCGCCAGGGCAATGTCACGCACGTGCCTTGTATGGCTCACGTGTTGAACCTGGTTGTCCAGCAATTTTTAGCCCACTATCCCGGACTAGATGGCCTTCTGCAGAGGGCACGGTCGCTGTGTGCTCACTTCCGCCGTTCGCATCCCGCAGCTCAGCGACTTACATCTCTACAGAAGTCGTTGGGCCTGCCACTTCACCGGCTAAAATGCGATGTGCCTACCCGGTGGAATTCAACTCTGCACATGTTGCAGTGACTGTGGCAGCATCGACAAGCCCTGGTGCAATAGTTTCTGACGTGTTACCTGGGCCAACGAGATCCAGAGGTGGGGCAAATCACGCTGGAGGAGTGTTCTCAGATCAGGGACCTATGCACCCTTCTGTACAGTTTTGAAATGGCGACGAAGATGTTTAGTGCTGACGATGACATTATCAGCATGACTATTCCGGTGATTTAAATGCTGGAGCACATGTTAAACAGAATTCGGAGTCAGGTGGTGGCACAAGAGGAGGTGGAGGAAGTAGAGGAGGAGGAGTTGTATGCGGAAGGGCTAACATCTGCAAGGTTCAGATTGTCGGCAGCACCAAGGCGGCAGGCATATAAGGGTGGGGGAGATGGTTTTATCAGGGCGCATGGTAGCAGCCAAACTAGTGAGGAAGGTGCAGGAGCCCAGGAAGAAGTGGAGGACGAACTGATGGAAGACTCATCAGATGAGAGAGACCTTGATCACATTTCTGCTGTGCGAGGTTGGGGGGAGAGGGCAGAGGAAGGAAGCATGATTGTTACCTCGCCACCAACACAACAGGGACTTGGTGCTCCTGGATGCTCAAGACACATGAGTGCCTTCTTGCTGCACTACCTGCAACATGACCCTCTAATTGTGAGAATTAGAAATAATCCTGACTACTGGGTTGCCACACTGTTAGATCCCCGGTACAAAAGTAAATTTGCAGAAATCATTCCTGCCATAGAAAGAGATTCACGCATGCAGGAGTATCAGCAGAGACTGTTGCAGAATCTTACATGTGCTTTTCCACAAAACACTAGTGGTGCACGTAGTGAATCTCACAGTTCCAACTTGCCAACCGTAGGACCGTCAAGTGTTCAGCACTCAAAACGTAACAGAAACACAGTATCTGCTGGTACCATCAATTTTGCGGAATCATTTCACCACTTTTTTAGCCCATCCTTTGCAAGGCCACAGGAGACAAGAAGTCTGACACATAGTCAACGCCTAGAGACGATGGTACAGGAGTATCTCCAAGTAAACATTGAAGCCATGACTGTGTCACTGGACCCTTGCTCTTTTTGGGCTTCCAACCTGGATAAATGGCCGGAGCTCGCCACTTACCCCTTGAAAATCTTGTCATGCCCCGCAGCCAGCGTTCTGTCTGAACGTGTGTTCAGCGCTGCTGGTGGTGTGCTGACAGATAAGCGCACGCTGCTCTCCACTGATAATGTAGACAGACTCACGCTCATAAAAATGAACAAATCATGGATCCAAAAGGACTTTTCTACCCCTGTGTCATCCTGGGGAGAGTAAAAGCTTGATGATTTGTTAAAATCACCTCTCCAACCGTTTTAAGCTTTCAAATTACTAATCATGTTTATCTGTATCTTGGCTGGAAAATAATTTGGGCCTTGTAGCAGTTTGCAGTACTGATTCTATTAGGCCATCTATACTAAACTCCACCAGATTTAAAATTACTAATCATGTTTATCTGTATCTTGGCTGTAAAATAATTTGGGCCTTGTAGCAGTTTGCAGTACTGATTCTATTAGGCCATCTATACTAAACTCCACCAGATTTAAAATTACTAATCATGTTTATCTGTATCTTGGCTGTAAAATAATTTGGGCCTTGTAGCAGTTTGCAGTACTGATTCTATTAGGCCATCTATACTAAGCTCCACCAGCTTTCAAATTAATAATAATTTTTAGCTGCATCTAGCCCGAAAAATAATTTTGGGTCTCCTAGATGCGCAAGACACAAGAGTGCCTTCTTGCTGCACTACCTGCAACATGACCCTCAGATTGTCAGAATTCAAAATAATCCTGATTACTGGGTTGCCACACTCTTAGATCCCCCACACTCTTCGATCAACCTTTTCATTTTAATAAAGAACAAAAAAATGGTCATTTTTGAAATTATAAGCATTAGCAGGTTATTAGAAACTGAAATCAAACAGTTTTCAACTCAAAACTTTATTCTAGGTGATCTTAAATTTGCACATAGGACCCCTTGTTCGAAAGGAGCTTCTGAACTCTCTCGTCCATTGAATTTGTCAGGTTTTGGATGGTTTCTGCTTCAATTGTTTTGCATGAGGACAGAATACCCTCCCAGAGCTGTTGCTTAGATGTGAACTGCCTCCCGCCATCATAGACACTCGTTTTGATGATGCTCCAGAGGTTCTCAATGGGGTTGAGGTTAGGGGAGCATGGGGGTCACACCATAAGTTTGTCCCCTTTTATGGCCATATCAGCCAGAGATGCAGATGTGTTATGTGCAGCATGAGATGATGCATTATCATGCATGAAAATGATCTTGCTGCGGAATACACGGTTCTTCTTCTTGAACCATGGCAGGAAGTGCTGTTTGAGAAACTCCACATACATTATGGAGTTCATCTTTACCCCTTCAGGGATCCTAAAGGGGCTGACAATCTCTCTCCCCATGATTCCAGCCCAAAACATTACTCCACCTCCTCCTTGTTGGCGCCATAGCCGTGTTTGCATGGGGTGTCCATCAACCAGCCATCCTCCACTCCATCCATCTGGACCATCGAGCGTTGCACGGCACTCATCGGTGAACAAAACAGTTTTGAAGTCAGTCTTCATGTATTGTTTGGCCCACTGGAGCCGTTTCTGCTTGTGTACAATGGATAGAGGATGTCGACAGGATGGCTTACGCACAGCTGCAAACCTCTGAAGGACCCTGCATCTTGTTGTTCAGGGGACGTTGGAGGCACCAGCAGCTTCAAAAACTTGTCTGCTGCTATGACAAGGCTTTTTTGCCGCTGCTCTTTTAACCTGACGTAATTGCCTGTAGGAAAGAGTCCTCAATTTTCCCTTATCAGCACGCACACGTGTGTACTGTGAATCAGCTACATACTTCTTGATTGTGCGATGATCAGGATGAAGTGTCTTGGCAATGTTGATTGTAGTCATGCCTTGACCTAAACACTCCACAATTTGTTGCTTCTCAGCAGCCGACACATCCTTTTTCTTTCCCATTTTGGCAGAAAATGTAGGCTGATTAATAATGTGGGACAGCCTTCTTAAGTAGTCTTGCCTTTCATTGGACACACCTGCCAAACTAATTAGCACAGGTGTCTGCAATTGCTTACAGTGATATAAAGAGCCCTGACACACATCACCATCAATGAGTTTAACTGACAAACAAAAAAAAACTTACCTTATCACTCCTAAACACGTTTTGCATAATAATTGGGAACACAGTGTACATGTGCTTTTCCACAAAACACCTGTGGTTCACGTAGTGAATCTTACAGTTCTAACTTGCAAACCGTGGTCTGTATGGAGTTGTTCAATAAAGGGCCCAAAATTAAGATAACTTAGACAGGAGAGGTCTCTATGAATAGGAATTCCTAAGTATTTGATACCCTGTGAGGGCCAGGCAAAGGGAAAGTTGGACTGGATGGAATCCTGTATGGATTTGGGGAGGGAAACATTGAGGGCCTCAGACTTCGCTGCATTGATTTTAAAATTTGACCATGTAACAAAGTGATCTATTTCAGCCATAACAGCAGGGATGGATATATGTGATTGAGTGATATATACTAGGACATCATCAGCAAATGAAGAGCACTTGTACTCGGTGCCTCCCACCTCAATCCACCTAATATTGGGGTTATGGCGAATTGATGAGAGCAGGTGCTCCGTCACTAGAATGTATAAGAGAGGGGACAGAGGACATCCCTGCCTTGTCCCATTGGTGATTATGAAAGGTGATGAAAATGTTCTGACGCGCCCCCTGGGCCTTGGGACTCCCGGAGCCGGACCCCTTTTGGTGGATGCTGGTGGTTGTAGTCTCCATGGCGGCGACCCGGTTCCGTGGCTCAGGGTGGTCAAACCAGTGGCGGAACTATTTATGTGGTTTTGATGTTTAAATGTCCGACTACGCCACCCGTGGATTGCGGTCAGAGTGAACCGCCGCTGCAGGGCAGACCGCTGAGGCTTGTGTTGTGTGTGCAGCAGAGCGTAGTATAACTCCCCACGGGAGCAGTATAGCCTCAGGGCAGTGTATGCGGAGGATGGGGGTGATGGTGCAGGGCAGCAGCAGTAACGACACGGAGTCAGTGATGCAGTCCAGGGCCTTTACTCACAGTTCTTATTATCCAGACCATTTCTCCAGGTAACGGCTGCCCACGTCGTACTGTGCTCACCAGGTGAGGGGCTCGGCCAACTCCCAGATAACTTTGGAGCGCTTCACAGGACCCCCTTTGTGTGTCCTTTCTCTGGCCTTTCTTACCCCACCAGTGACCACGCTTCTGCTCGGCTGCCTCGGGCCTCCTCTTGGTAAACTTGGCGCCAGTTTCCCTGACCCTATGTGGTGCCTTCCTAGCGGGTGTAGTGAGGGGCTGCGCCACATAAAATGTCACAGCCTCCGGTTTCTAGCTGAGGGTCGTTTCCTGCCTCCACTAGTTTCGGGAACCGGTCTCCCCCTTTGGCCTGACCCCTCTACGCAGGTGGATTCGGGCATGCGGTGGCGATTCGCCCGTCCGCACCCCTGGGATCCCTTCGTTCCTCGTTCCTGGAGCATTCTCCGCTCCTCTTCCTTCCTTCTCTCTCTTCCAGGCCTGGGCCTCTGTTACTAGGCCCGCCTCCGGAGCAGAGCTCATGCAGAGCCCCTGCTCCCTGTCACTTCTGCTCAGACTTCTCTGCACTGAACTAAGATGGTGCCCACCTTTTATACTCCCTTCTCAATGCACCCAGGAACTGCTTCCTCCCTGCTCCTGCCCTACAGGGTTCCCCTTCCTCGGTGTTCCCTCCCCCCACTCCAGCCAGGGACAGGGACTGTCTTGCCTATCTCAGGAGCATATTGGTTGCCCTGCCCCACGGCAATGTGGTGTAATGCATGCAGGTGTCGGGGTCCTGATCCACACTCCATCCTTACCTGAAAGTGAGATATCACACCTCTGGGTGAGGTGCAATACCTCTGTAGCAACCGAGCCCTCGAGGTGCTACAGTTCCATTTATCTTCAGCCTACGTGACGTATTGCGATACAGGGCCGTGATTTTGGCTATAAAAGGGTCCCCTAGACCCCTACCCCAAGCTTTTTAAGAGAATAATATATGGCGTGCCAGGAGACTCTATGGAATGCTTTCTCAGCATCCAACCAGAGTATCTAATTACAAATTTTTAACTGCATCTAGCCCAGGAAATACTTTGTGCCTAGTAGCAGTGTCTGCTAGTCAGCGGATTATCCCAGCTGTTAAGCAAGCTACACCACCTGTAGTTTGGACACTTAATTTTTTCAAAGGAAATGCTTCGGGTCCCCGGGATACTCAGTGAAGAGCATCGGGAGGCACCCCAAGGCACAGGGGCTGGAACTGGCGGTAGGACACCTTGCGGTGGACCGCCAAGCTCGATCCTTATAAAAGCATTTTAACTGCAGCATCTTTAGTGGACGCTACTGGAGCTGGAATTCCCGCAGCTGCTGGCATCAGACTTGCCCTCCAATAGATCCTTGTAAAAGGATTTAAAGTGTACTCATTCAAATTAGAGAGACAATTTAAATGAAAAAGCTTAGACCTGCCTCCACCGCAGGGGGGCTCGCTCGACCCACCAGCGGACAGGCACCAGTATTGGGAGAGGGGGGCTGGCCGTCAGGGTCCACCGCAGCTCTGGCACAAACCCGGCGACACGGAGGTCACACGGGCAGGAACGGACTGGCCGTGTCGGCTTCGCACTTTTTTGGTTTTAGAAGGGCATGACATTCCTATATCTGTGTCTCCCCCTCCTTTTACTCCTCCACCTCTTTTCTATTCGCATGACTATATGTACTTGTCACTTTTCCATGTGTTAGTTGTGTCTTCTGAGCAGTTTGTCAGCTTTTGGACACTTTTGAAGTGTTTTCTATGTGTTGCTATGTGTTTTTGTTTGCCTGGCATTGGTTTCAACGGTGTTCGAATGTGTTCGACGAATAGTTCGACGAACAGTTCGTCAAACATACGGGTGTTCGACGAACCGAACCGAACTCGAACACTACGGGGGTGGCTCAACACTACTGAGCAGCATGCAATAGTTGCTGGCCTGCATCCAGCCTTATTGAATAGGAATGGAGCTGAGGCTTACATACCTTCTGCAGTGGGCTCCACCTCTTCTTGGTATTCTAAAGCGGTCACGAACCCTCCAGTCCCCAGAGCGATGTACACTGAGTGCCTCCCTTCAGGCTGAGCCACAATAAGTAGGGATGGTAGTATCTCTGGAACTACTTGATCACGGTGATCAGGTCCCTAGGGCAGACAAAAGACTCCAAGTCCCCGCCAGTACTCGTCCACTGCATACGGGTCCCCATTTTGACTCTCACCGCTCATGTCTTCCATCTCTTCGTCATCATCGCCAATGCTCATTCGCAATACAGGATGGGCTCTTGCCGCGCGATCACGGTGTGTCATCACGACTGATATCTTCCCCAGCTTCTTACCTCTCATGTGCTGGGACGAAAATGGCGGTGGTCGCTCTCTGACTACGTGCTTCCTGCACATCTGGCTCTGCCTCTTCCTAGGCCTAATCCCTGACGCGGCCTCCGCGTCACACTTCACTCTCGGTGGCTCCACCTTCAGCCGCGCCTCCTTTCCTGATGCACTGGTACTCACTCGGCCGGACATCACTCTGCGCCGTGCCCTCTTCACCATACCTCCCATCCTGGGACAAATCTTGGTTGCTGGGCCCATCCTTCTTTTGGTTGGAACTCAAAGGGGCTGAACACTTTTTCGTGCTCTCGGGTGCCGTCCACTCTCACGATAGGAGGTGCTTCTCTTGCACTTTACTGCCACTGTTGCCATTTTAGAATCCATGTTTCAGGCCGCCATCTTGGGCCGCATATCTTCCATTACTTTCTCTTCAGTGTTCTGGGTCGGCTCTTCCCCGTTTTATTCATGCAAGGAGCTCGCATCCTGCCGACTATGCCAAATGTCAGGTGCCCCAGCGGGGTAGTCGTGGGCGAGCTGTAGTCCCTGCTTGCTCTGGCACCCTACAGACAATACGTGTCCTCCCTCTGATGTGTGGCTGTGTATGTGGTGCTCTCCATTTACTTCAGACCATCCGATCACGGCTGTCTCCAGGTATTTCTCTTCTGGGACCAGGGTAGCAATAAATTTAGAGGACACGAGATTCTTAACCATAACTGGGACTTTACTTGTAGAAGAAGATTATATACAGTATTTACAGACAAATACAATGAATAAGGCCCGACAGATTGTCATCTCCCTCACAGGCTCTGGAAACATCTTCAGCCCTGGATCCCTCTTTTAGTGAAGCATCTCTATGACTCTATTATCAAGCCCAAGAGAATCTTCCTCACCAGCCACAGTATATTCGGATCCTTTATCTCCCACACATCTTAACCTGAAGTCCTATCTTCCTCTGCTGCCTGCAGACTGAAAGTGCCCCTGGTTCTCAATACCTCCGTTGAGTTTCTCCGGCCGGCTAACAAGACTCTTGAGTAGGGAGATCATCACACTGGTGATCCTACTGTCTGAGGGTACGGAGCTCCCGTCTACCTTAGCAGCCACTATATTAGGCTGTCCGTAAGGTTCACTGTCCAAATTCTCACTGAACCTTTCTGGAAACTCACTATTTGTTGCCTAGAGTGCCCACCCTCTATGGGCTGTCCTTTTACCCAATTAACTCTTCACTGCCATCCTGCTAGTAGACTCTCAATAACTGCTGTACCCGACAGTGTCATCTTGTGGCTGGTTACAAGTACTGCAGCCCACAAGGAATTACAGTGGGTACGGAAAGTATTCAGACCACTTTAAATTTTTCACACTATGTTTCATTGCAGCCATTTGGTAAATTCAAAAAAGTTCATTTTTTTCTCATCAAAGTGCACTGTGCACCCCATCTTGATAAAAAAAAAACAGAAATGTAGAAATTGTTGCAAATTTATTAAAAAAGAAAACTGAAATATCACATGGCCATAGGTATTCAGACCCTTTGCTCAGTATTGAGTAGAAGCACGCTTTTGAGCTAGTACAGCCATGAGTCTTCTTGGGAATGATGCAACAAGTTTTTCACACCTGGATTTTGGGATCCTCTGCCATTCTTCCTTGCAGATCCTCTCCAGTTCCGTCAGGTTGGCTGGTGAACATTGGTGGACAGCCATTTTCAGGTCTCTCCAGAGATGCTCAATTGGGTTTAGGTCAGGGCAATGGATGGGCCAGTCAAGAATGGTCACAGAGTTGTTCTGAAGCCACTCCTTGTTATTTTAGCTGTGTGCTTAGTGTCATTGTCTTGTTGGAAGGTGAACCTTCGGCCAAGTTTGAGGTCCAGAGCACTTTGGAAGAGTTTTTCATCCAGGATATCTCTGTACTTGGTCGCATTCATGTTTCCTTCAATTGCAACCAGTCATCCTGTCCGTGCAGCTGAAAAACACCCCCATAGCATGATGCTGCCACCACCATGTTTCACTGTTGGGATTGTATTGGGCAGGTGATGAGCAGTGCCTGGTTTTCTCCACACATATTGCTTAGAATTATCATCAAAAAGTTCTAACTTTGTCTCATCAGACCATAGAATCTTATTTCTCATAGTCTGGGAGTCCTTCATGCGTTTTTGAGCAAACTCTATGCGGGTTTTCATATGTCTTGCACTGAGGAGAGGCTTCCGGTAGGCCACCCTGCCATAAAGGCCTGACTGGTGGAGGGCGGCAGTGATAGTTGACTTTGTGGAACTTTCTCTCATCTCCCTACTGCATCTCTGGAGCTTATTCCCAGTGATCTTGGGGTTCTTCTATACCTCTCTCACCAAGGCTCTTCTCCCACGATTGCTCAGTTTTGCTCAGAATTCTGGTGGTCCAAAACTTCTTCCATTTAAGGATTATGGAGGCCACTGTGCTCTTAGGAACCTCGAGTAATGCAGAAATTCTTTTGTAACCTTGGCCAGATCTTTGCCTTACCACAATTCTGTCTCTAAGCTTCTTGGGCAGTTCCTTTGAGCTCATGATTCTCATTTGGTCTGACGTGCACTGTGAGCTGTGAGGTCTTATATAGATATATGTGTGTCTTTCCAAATCAAGTCCTATCAGTTTAATTAAACACAGATGGACTCCAATGTAGGAGTATAACCATCTCAAGGAGGATCACAAGGAAATGTGACTTAAATATGAGTGTCTGAGCAAAGGGTCTGAATACTTATGACCATGTGATATTTCAGTTTTCCTTTTTTAATAAATTTGCAAAAATTTCTACATTTCTGTTTTTTTTCAGTCAAGATGGGGTGCAGAGAGTCCTTTAATGAGAAAAAAATGAACTTTTTAAAATTTACCAAATGCCTGCAATGAAACAAAGAGTGAAAATTTTAAAGGGGTCTGAATACTTTCCGTACCCACTGTATGTTAAACTAAGCTCCAGACACACTCAATGTCTGATCATGGCACTAAGTTCCCCCCCTGCTCTACTGACTGGATCACTGCAGCTAGCCACTTAGCTTGGCCTAACAACAGTTCAGAGAGGTCTAACTCCGGGAACATCCTCTTTTAACTACATCAGTGCCAAAGGAAGGCTACGTCCTTCCCCACTATTACATGTCATACCAAGCCATTAATGGGGCGTTAGCAGAGATTCTTCTTTGGAGGCATTTACTTTTTCCCCTGCATGACATTGCCCAATTATAATAATGCAGAGTCATGCAGGAAAAAAACAGGAAACATCCTAGGCCATCAATATTGAAATACCAGACAACATCTTTAAGTAAAAATAGGCAATATTGATACCCAGACTTCTGTTAGTAGCTTTAGTTATTAAGTACTAACCAAAGACTAATAAAGTTAACTCCTCTTTCAGTGTATTGCTAAACCTTACCCCCCCTTCTGTGTGACGCTTTCCATTCGCAGCCTGGAATCTGATAAAGGACCCATCACACAATTGCTGCCTCAAGTTTCCCTTGTACAATTAAGTTTAATAAAGAATTAAAAAGTTACCCCCCCAAAAAAAGAAAGAAAAAGAAAGTAGTCCAATGTAGTAAAAACGAAAACATATATTCAGCATTGCCTGTAAGTTAAATTGTTATATTTACATCACTGTCAGTGGCGAAACCCCCCACACCCTGAAATATAAGTATTTTATAAAATGAGTTTAAGACTTTTTTAGGTCTTTGTTAGAAGAAGTTGATGGAATTACAGATCACAGATCAAGGTAGAACCAAAGACGTTTATCAACAATCCAAGAGCTAAATGACCAATGTTAAATCAATGGTGACCCTATTGTTGGGATCCCCACTGATCTATAGAACAGGTTGAGTTCCCCAACATCTAACAGCTATCTTGTTAATAAGTAATAAATATTCTTAATTATTTTAACTTATGGCTATGTCATTCCAACAACTTTACAAAACAATTGCGAAAGAAAAGTTATGCAGAAGTTTGAAATCTATCATGTAAAAGGCTCTGAGTTACACAAGTCCTGATATAGACCAACAGTAGACTTCAGTCTACTCCAGTCTAGTCATTGCTTGCAGTACCTAGGATTTAATATACATACTCAGCCCAACATTTACCTCATTTACTTTTATCAAGAGATTCAATAGAGCTCCTGAAAATGCCTTAACTATTTTTATAAATAAGCAGCAATATCTGCTCATTCCAAATGACATGAATATACAGTATGATAAAGATTTATAAATGTTAGAAAAAATTAGTAAAGCTTTATTTTTAAAAAGAGATTCATAAATGCAAATATTTCATTATCTTAGGAAACCAAGAAACAAGAATGTGTTTTCCACAAGATCCAACAGCAAGTTTGCTTGATTCTGATAAATTTTATACTGTCTATACTGTTTTGTCCAAGCTAAAAGCTATGCCATTTGTATGCAGCAATTATATGTAAAAGAAATGGACAAAAGGAAGCCACATATTTCAAATCTGCATATTTAGTATTAAAATGTGGATAAATGCCATTTTCAAAGATGTAACTCTTGAGGCATATTTTTGTTAAAGACAATTTTGTATTTCGATTAATCTAACAATAACTCCATTGTCTACTTTATTTATTTTTGCAGATAGTGTATTATATTATGGCAACACGAAAAACAATACTAATTGTACAAAAGTTATATGTGACGATCTATGTAAAAAAAAAGAAGTGTCCATTCCTTGTACTACAACGATAAGTACCCCTACTAGCACAAAAACATCAGCATCCACTTCTACTGCTACCACAACACCAACCACTGTAATCACTACAAGTGCAACTCCTTCCACTACCTTAACCAGCACCTCTACAACCACAGAAGCATCAATATCCACTTCCACTGCTATAACAACACCAACCACTACAAGTACCTCTACAACTTCAAAAACATCTATTTCACCAACAACCAGTACTACATCTAGATCCACTTCTACTGCTACCACAACACCAACCACTGGGATCACTTCAAGTGCAACTCCTTTCACTACCTTAACCAGCACCTCTACAACCACAGAAACATCAATATCCACTTCTACTGCTACAACAACACCAACCACTACAAGTACCTCTACAACTTCAAAAACATCTATTTCACCAACAACCAGTACTACATCAAGATCCACTTCTACTGCTACCGCAACACCAACCACTAGAATCACTACAAGTGCAACTCCTTCCACTACCTTAACCAGCACCTCTACAACCACAAAAACATCAATATCCACTTCTACTGCTACAACACCTACAAGTACCTCTATGACTTCAAAAACATCTATTTCACCAACAAGTAGTACTACATCAAGATCCACTTCTACTGCTGCCACAACACCAACCACTAGGATCACTACAAGTGCAACTCCTTCAACTACCTTAACCAGCACCTCTACATCCAAAGAAACATCAATATCCACTTCCACTGCTACAACAACACCAACCACTAAAAGTACCTCTACAACTTCAAAAACATCTATTTCACCAACAACCAGTACTACATCAAGATCCACTTCTACTGCTACCACAACACCAACCACTGTGATCACTACAAGTGCAACTCCTTCCACTACCTTAACCAGTAAATCTACAACCACAGAAACATCAATATCCACTTCTACTGCTACAACAACACCAACCACTACAAGTACCTCTACAACTTCAAAAACATCTATTTCACCAACAACCAGGACTACATCTAGATCCACTTCTACTGCTACCACAACACCAAGCACTGGGAGCACTACAAGTGCAACTCCTTCAACTACCTTAACCAGCACCTCTACATCCACAGAAACATCAATATCCACTTCCACTGCTACAACAACACCAACCACTACAAGTACCTCTACAACTTCAAAAACATCTATTTCACCAACAACCAGTACTACATCAAGATCCACTTCTACTGCTACCACAACACCAACCACTGTGATCACTACAAGTGCAACTCCTTCCACTACCTTAACCAGTAAATCTACAACCACAGAAACATTAATATCCACTTCTACTGCTACAACACCAACAACTACAAGTACCTCTATGACTTCAAAAACATCTATTTCACCAACAAGTAGTACTACATCAAGATCCACTTCTACTGCTGCCACAACACCAACCACTAGGATCACTACAAGTGCAACTCCTTCAACTACCTTAACCAGCACCTCTACATCCACAGAGACATCAATATCCACTTCCACTGCTACAACACCAACCACTACAAGTACCTCTACAACTTCAAAGACATCTATTTCACCAACAACCAGTACTACATCAAGATCCACTTCTACTGCTACCACAACACCAACCACTGTGATCACTACAAGTGCAACTCCTTCCACTACCTTAACCAGTAAATCTACAACCACAGAAACATCAATATCCACTTCTACTGCTACAACACCAACCACTACAAGTACCTCTACAACTTCAAAAACATCTATTTCACCAATAACCAGTACTACATCTAGATCCACTTCTACTGCTACCACAACACCAAGCACTGGGAGCACTACAAGTGCAACTCCTTCAACTACCTTAACCAGCACCTCTACATCCACAGAAACATCAATATCCACTTCCACTGCTACAACAACACCAACCACTACAAGTACCTCTACAACTTCAAAAACATCTATTTCACCAACAACCAGTACTACATCAAGATCCACTTCTACTGCTACCACAACACCAACCACTGTGATCACTACAAGTGCAACTCCTTCCACTACCTTAACCAGTAAATCTACAACCACAGAAACATCAATATCCACTTCTACTGCTACAACAACACCAACCACTACAAGTAGCTCCACAACTTCAAAAACATCTATTTCACCAACATCCAGTACTACATCTAGATCCACTTCTACTGCTACCACAACACCAACCACTGTGATCACTACAAGTGCAACTCCTTCCACTACCTTAACCAGCACCTCTACAACCACAAAAACATCAATATCCACTTCTACTGCTACAACACCAACAACTACAAGTACCTCTATGACTTCAAAAACATCTATTTCACCAACAACCAGTACTACATCAAAATCCACTTCTACTGCTGCCACAACACCAACCACTAGGATCACTACAAGTGCAACTCCTTCAACTACCTTAACCAGCACCTCTACATCCACAGAAACATCAATATCCACTTCCACTGCTACAACAACACCAACCACTACAAGTACCTCTACAACTTCAAAAACATCTATTTCACCAACAACCAGTACTACATCAAGATCCACTTCCACTGCTACCACAACACCAACCACTGTGATTACTACAAGTGCAACTCCTTCCACTACCTTAACCAGTAAATCTACAACCACAGAAACATCAATATCCACTTCTACTGCTACAACAACACCAACCACTACAAGTACCTCTACAACTTCAAAAACATCTATTTCACCAACAACCAGTACTACATCTAGATCCACTTCTACTGCTACCACAACACCAAGCACTGGGAGCACTACAAGTGCAACTCCTTCAACTACCTTAACCAGCACCTCTACATCCACAGAAACATCAATATCCACTTCCACTCCTACAACAACACCAACCACTACAAGTACCTCTACAACTTCAAAAACATCTATTTCACCAACAACCAGTACTACATCAAGATCCACTTCTACTGCTACCACAACACCAACCACTGTGATCACTACAAGTGCAACTCCTTCCACTACCTTAACCAGTAAATCTACAACCACAGAAACATCAATATCCACTTCTACTGCTACAACAACACCAACCACTACAAGTACCTCTACAACTTCAAAAACATCTATTTCATCAACAACCAGTACTACATCAAGATCCACTTCTACTGCTACCACAACACCAAGCACTGGGAGAACTACAAGTGCAACTCCTTCCACTACCTTAACCAGCACGTCTACATCCACAGAAACATCAATATCCACTTCCACTGCTACAACAACACCAACCACTACAAGTACCTCTACAACTTCAAAAACATCTAATTCACCAACAACCAGTACTACATCAAGATCCACTTCTACTGCTACCACAACACCAACCACTGTGATCACTACAAGTGCAACTCCTTCCACTACCTTAACCAGCACCTCTTCAACCACAGAAACATCAATATCCACTTCTACTGCTACAACAACACCAACCACTACAAGTACCTCTACAACTTCAAAAACATCTATTTCACCAACAACTAGTACTACATCAAGATCCACTTCTACAGCGGCCACAACACCAACCACTAGGATTACTACAAGTGCAACTCCTTCAACTACCTTAACCAGCACCTCTACATCCACAGAAATATCAATATCCACTTCTACTGCTACAACAACACCAACCACTACAAGTACCTCCACAACTTCAAAAACATCTATTTCACCAACAACCAGTACTACGTCAAGATCCACTTCTACTGCTACCACAACACCAACCACTGTGATCACTACAAGTGCAACTCCTTCAACTACCTTAACCAGCACCTCTACAACCACAGAAACATCGATATCCCCTTCTACTGCTACAAAAACACCATCCACTGCAAGTACCTCTACAACTTCAAGAACATCTATTTCACCAACAACCAGTACTACATCAAGATCCACTTCTACTGCTACTGCAACACCAACCACTATAATCACTACAAGTGCAACTCCTTCCACTACCTTAACCAGCACCTCTACAACCACAAAAACATCAATATCCACTTCTACTGCTACAACAACACCAACCACTACAAGTACCTCTACAACTTCAAAAACATCTAATTCACCAACAACCAGTACTACATCAAGATCCACTTCTACTGCTACCACAACACCAACCACTGTGATCACTACAAGGGCAACTCCTTCCACGACCTTAACCAGCACCTCTTCGACCACAGAAACATCAATATCCACTTCTACTGCTACAAAAACACCAACCACTACAAGTACTTCTACAACTTCAAAAACATCTATTTCACCAACCAGTACTACATCAAGATCCACTTCTACTGCTACCACAACACCAACCACTGTGATCACTACAAGTGCAACTCCTTCCACTACCTTAACCAGCACCTCTTCAACCACAGAAACATCAATATCCACTTCTACTGCTACAAAAACACCAACCACTACAAGTACTTCTACAACTTCAAAAACATCTATTTCACCAACAACTAGTACTACATCAAGATCCACTTCTACTGCTGCCACAACACCAACCACTAGGATCACTACAAGTGCAACTCCTTCAACTACCTTAACCAGCATCTCTACATCCACAGAAACATCAATATCCGCTTCCACTGCTACAACAACCCCAACCACTACAAGAATCTCTACAACTTCAAAAACATCTAATTCACCAACAACCAGTACTACATCAAGATCCACTTCTACTGCTACCACATCACCAACCACTGTGATCACTACAAGTGCAACTCCTTCCACTACCTTAACCAGCACCTCTTCAACCACAGAAACATCAATATCCACTTCTACTGCTACAACAACACCAACCACTACAAGTACCTCTACAACTTCTAAAACATCTATTTCACCGACAACCAGTACTACATCAAGATCAACTTCAACTGCTACCACAACACCAACCACTGTGATCACTACAAGTGCAACTCCTTCCACTACCTTAACCAGCACTTCTACAACCACAGAAACATCGATATCCACTTCTACTGCTACAACACCAACCACTACAAGTACCTCTACAACTTCAAAAACATCTATTTCACCAACAACCAGTACTACATCAAGATCCACTTCTGCAGGTGCCACAACACCAACCACTAGGATTACTACTAGTGCAACTACTTCAACTACCTTAACCAGAACCTCTACATCCACAGAAACATCAATATACACTTCCACTGCTACAACAACACCAACCACTACTAGTACCTCTACAACTCCAAAAACATCTATTTCACCAACAACCAGTACTACATCAAGATCCACTTCTACTGCTACCACAACACCAACCACTGTGATCACTACAAGTGCAACTCCTTCCACTACCTTAACCACCACCTCTACAACCACAGAAACATCAATATCCACTTCTACTGCTACAACAACACCAACCACTACAAGTACCTCTACAACTTCAAAAACATCTATTTCACCAACAACCAGTACTACATCAAGATCCACTTCTACTGCTACCACAACACCAACCACTGTGATCACTACAAGTGCAACTCCTTCCAGTACCTTAAGCAGCACATCTACAACCACAGAAACATCAATATCCACTTCTCCTGCAACAACAACACCAACCACTACTAGTACCTCTACAACTCCAAAAACATCTATTTCACCAACAACCAGTACTACATCAAGATCCACTTCTACTGCTACCACAACACCAACCACTGTTATCACTACAAGTGCAACTCCTTCCACTACCTTAACCACCACCTCTACAACCACAGAAACATCAATATCCACTTCTACTGCTACAACAACACCAACCACTACAAGTACCTCTACAACTTCAAAAACATCTATTTCACCAACAACCAGTACTACATCAAGATCCACTTCTACTGCTACCACAACACCAACCACTGTGATCACTACAAGTGCAACTCCTTCCAGTACCTTAAGCAGCACATCTACAACCACAGAAACATCAATATCCACTTCTACTGCTACAACAACACCAACCACTACTAGTACCTCTACAACTCCAAAAACATCTATTTCACCAACAACCAGTACTACATCAAGATCCACTTCTACGGCTTCCACAACACCAACCACTGTGATCACTACAAGTGCAACTCCTTCCACTACCTTAACCAGCACCTCTACAACCACAGAAACATCAATATCCACTTCTACTGCTACAACAACACCAACCACTACTAGTACCTCTACAACTCCAAAAACATCTATTTCACCAACAACCAGTACTACATCAAGATCCACTTCTACTGCTACCACAACACCAACCACTGTGATCACAAGTGCAACTCCTTCCACTACCTTAACCACCACCTCTACAACCACAGAAACATCAATATCCACTTCTACTGCTACAACAACACCAACCACTACAAGTACCTCTACAACTCCAAAAACATCTATTTCACCAACAACCAGTACTACATCAAGATCCACTTCTACTGCTACCACAACACCAACCACTAGGATCACTACAAGTGCAACTCCTTCCAGTACCTTAAGCAGCACATCTACAACCACAGAAACATCAATATCCACTTCTACTGCTACAACAACACCAACCACTACTAGTACGTCTACAACTCCAAAAACATCTATTTCACCAACAACCAGTACTACATCAAGATCCACTTCTACTGCTACCACAACACCAACCACTGTGATCACTACAAGTGCAACTCCTTCCACTACCTTAACCAGCACCTCTACAACCACAGAAACATCAATATCCACTTCTGCTGCTACAACAACACCAACCACTACAGGTACCTCTACAACTCCAAAAACATCTATTTCACCAACAACCAGTACTACATCAAGATCCACTTCTACTGCTACCACAACACCAATCACTGTGATCACTACAAGTGCAACTCCTTCCACTACCTTAAGCAGCACATCTACAACCACAGAAACATCAATATCCACTTCTGCTGCTACAACACCAACCACTACAAGTACCTCTACAACTTCAAAAACATCTATTTCACCAACAACCAGTACTACATCAAGATCCACTTCTACTGCTACCAAAACACCAACAACTGTGATCACCACAAGTGCAACTCCTTCCACTACCTTAACCAGCACCTCTACAACCACAGAAACATCAATATCCACTTCTGCTTCTACAACAACACCAACCACAACAAGTGCCTCTACAACTCCAAAAACATCTATTTCACCAACAACCAGTACTACATCAAGATCCACTTCTACTGCTACCACAACACCAACCACTGTGATCACTACAAGTGCAACTCCTTCCAGTACCTTAAGCAGCACATCTACAACCACAGAAACATCAATATCCACTTCTACTGCTACAACAACACCAACCACTACTAGTACCTCTACAACTCCAAAAACATCTATTTCACCAACAACCAGTACTACATCAAGATCCACTTCTACTGCTACCACAACACCAACCACTGTGATCACTACAAGTGCAACTCCTTCCACTACCTTAACCACCACCTCTACAACCACAGAAACATCAATATCCACTTCTACTGCTACAACAACACCAACCACTACAAGTACCTCTACAACTTCAAAAACATCTATTTCACCAACAACCAGTACTACATCAAGATCCACTTCTACTGCTACCACAACACCAACCACTGTGATCACTACAAGTGCAACTCCTTCCAGTACCTTAAGCAGCACATCTACAACCACAGAAACATCAATATCCACTTCTACTGCTACAACAACACCAACCACTACTAGTACCTCTACAACTCCAAAAACATCTATTTCACCAACAACCAGTACTACATCAAGATCCACTTCTACTGCTACCACAACACCAACCACTGTGATCACTACAAGTGCAACTCCTTCCACTACCTTAACCAGCACCTCTACAACCACAGAAACATCAATATCCACTTCTACTGCTACAACAACACCAACCACTACTAGTACCTCTACAACTCCAAAAACATCAATTTCACCAACAACCAGTACTACATCAAGATCCACTTCTACTGCTACCACAACTCCAACCACTGTGATCACTACAAGTGCAACTCCTTCCACTACCTTAACCACCACCTCTACAACCACAGAAACATCAATATCCACTTCTACTGCTACAACAACACCAACCACTACAAGTACCTCTACAACTCCAAAAACATCTATTTCACCAACAACCAGTACTACATCAAGATCCACTTCTACTGCTACCACAACACCAACCACTAGGATCACTACAAGTGCAACTCCTTCCAGTACCTTAAGCAGCACATCTACAACCACAGAAACATCAATATCCACTTCTACTGCTACAACAACACCAACCACTACTAGTACGTCTACAACTCCAAAAACATCTATTTCACCAACAACCAGTACTACATCAAGATCCACTTCTACTGCTACCACAACACCAACCACTGTGATCACTACAAGTGCAACTCCTTCCACTACCTTAACCAGCACCTCTACAACCACAGAAACATCAATATCCACTTCTACTGCTACAACAACACCAACCACTACAGGTACCTCTACAACTCCAAAAACATCTATTTCACCAACAACCAGTACTACATCAAGATCCACTTCTACTGCTACCACAACACCAACCACTGTGATCACTACAAGTGCAACTCCTTCCACTACCTTAAGCAGCACATCTACAACCACAGAAACATCAATATCCACTTCTGCTGCTACAACACCAACTACTACAAGTACCTCTACAACTTCAAAAACATCTATTTCACCAACAACCAGTACTACATCAAGATCCACTTCTACTGCTACCAAAACACCAACAACTGTGATCACTACAAGTGCAACTCCTTCCACTACCTTAACCAGCACCTCTACAACCACAGAAACATCAATATCCACTTCTGCTTCTACAACAACACCAACCACAACAAGTACCTCTACAACTCCAAAAACATCTATTTCACCAACAACCAGTACTACATCAAGATCCACTTCTACTGCTACCACAACACCAACTACTGTGATCACTACAAGTGCAACTCCTTCCACTACCTTAACCAGCTCCTCTACAACCACAGAAACATCAATATCCACTTCTACTGCTACAACAACACCAACCACTACAGGTACCTCTACAACTCCAAAAACATCTATTTCACCAACAACCAGTACTACATCAAGATCCACTTCTACTGCTACCAAAACACCAACAACTGTGATCACTACAAGTGCAACTCCTTCCAGTACCTTAACCAGCACATCTACAACCACAGAAACATCAATATCCACTTCTGCTGCTACAACACCAACCACTACAAGTACCTTTACAACTTCAAAAACATCTATTTCACCAACAACCAGTACTACATCAAGATCCACTTCTACTGCTACCACAACACCAGCAACTAGGACCACTACAAGCAGTACTTCAAGCACAAGTACTCCAATATCTTCATCAACCACAAGAGGTAAGTCTTAATAGAATTGTGAAAGAGAGAATTTTGGTGCTGTACTTTGCTTTGAAATTGTCGCTAAAGAGGGTGGAAAGCAGTGTCACATTTCTCTGAAGAATATAATTCTATTAATTAAATATAAAGAATATAATATATATATATATATATATACAGTACAGACCAAAAGTTTGGACACACCTTCTCATTTAAAGATTTTTCTGTATTTTCATGACTATGAAAATTGTACATTCACACTGAAGAGTCAGACATCAAAACTTTGAATTAACACATGTGGAATTATATACTTAAAAAAAAAGTGTGAAACAACTGAAAATATGTCTTTTATTCTAGGTTCTTCAAAGTAGCCACCTTTTGCTTTGATGCCTGCTTTGCACACTCTTGGCATTCTCTTGATGAGCTTCAAGAGGTAGTCACCGGAAATGGTTTTCATTTCACAGGTGGGCCCTGTCAGGTTTAATAAGTGGGATTTCCTGCCTTATAAATGGGGTTGGGACCATCAGTTGTGTTGTGCAGAAGTCTTGTGGATACACAGCTGATAGTCCTACTGAATAGACTGTTATAATTTGTATTATGGCAAGAAAAAAGCAGCTAAGTAAAGAAAAACGAGTGGCCATCATTGCTTTAAGAAATGAAGGTCAGTAAGTGCAAAAAATTGGGAAAACGTTGAAAGTGTCCCCAAGTTCAGTTGCAAAAACCATCAAGCGCTACAAAGAACAGGCTCACATGAGGACCACCCCAGGAAAGGAAGACCAAGAGTCACCTCTGCTTCTGAGGATAAGTTTATCCGATCACCAGCTTCAGAAATCGCAGGTTAACAGCAGCTCAGATTAGAGACCAGGTCAATGCCACACAGAGTTCTAGCAGCAGACACATCTCTTCAACAACTGTTAAGAGGAGACTTTGTGCAGCAGGCCTTTGTGGCGCCCCTGCTGTGCATTGGTGCCACAGAACCCAGAAGGGTGCATGGATGGACTTTGTGCAGCAGGCCTTAATGTTAAAATAGCTGCTAGGAATCCACTGCTAAGGACAGGCAACAAGCATTAGAGACTTGTTTGGGCTAAATAACACAAGGAATGGACATTAGACCAGTGGAAATCTGTGCTTTGGTCTAATGAGTCCAAATTTGAGATCTTTGGTTCCAACCACCGTGTCTTTGTGCGACACAGAAAAGGTGAATGGATGGACTCTACATGCCTGGTTCCCACCGTGAAGCATGGAGGAGGAGGTGTGATGGTGTGGTGGTGCTTTGCTGGTGACACTGTTGGGGATTTATTCAAAATTGAAGGCATACTGAACCAGCATGGCTACCACAGCATCTTGCAGCGGCATGCTATTCCATCCGGTTTGCATTTAGTTGGGCCATCATTTATTTTTCAACAGGACAATGTCCCCAAACACACCTCCAGGCTGTGTAAGGGCTATTTGTCCAAGAAGGAGAGTGATGGGGTGCTACGCCAGATGACCTGGCCTCCACAGTCACCAGACCTGAACCCAATCGAGATGGTTTGGGGTGAGCTGGACCGCAGAGTGAAGGCAAAAGGGCCAACAAGTGCTAAGCATCTCTGGGAACTCCTTCAATATTGTTGGAAGACCATTTCCGGTGACTACCTCTTGAAGCTCATCAAGAGAATGCCAAGAGTGTGCAAAGCAGTCATCAAAGCCAAAGGTGGCTACTTTGAAGAACCTAGAATATAAGACACATTTTCAGTTGTTTCACACTTTTTTCTTAAGTATATAATTCCACATGTGTTAATTCATAGTTTTGATGCCTTCAGTGTGAATGTACAATTTTCATAGTCATGAAAATACAGAAAAATCTTTAAATGAGAAGGTGTGTCCAAACTTTTGTTCTGTACTGTATATATACCTATATATCAGCTCATGACTAAAGCTGAACTTGTACTTTCAATTCCATCTTGTGTTGGAAGAGAATTGGCACCCTACTACACATGAAAGCTGGTCAAAAGCATGAGCACTTTAAATGGCATGTCTATCAGTCTTACATTAATGGTGCATGATTACTGAGACTTGTAGTACATACTTATTCTGGTATTTAACTACGCTTCTCTTTCATACCCCTAAAGCCCTCTATATGTAAAATCAATTACTTTAGGTAGTAGATGTGATTCTAAGCATGTACATATGTAGGGATTAGTAAAGATGAACCTAAATCACTTTTGAGACTGAATTTGTGAAGCTACGGCAAGCAAATGATAGAGAAAAGTGGCAAAGAATAGGTGCCCTGTGAGCAGAGAAATCTTTTTGAATATTGCTAACTGTACACTTAAAAGGGTTTTCAAGGCACAAGGAAAAAACTGTCTGCCTCTATAAGGAGTCCACAAATCTACCTATTACCTTTATTTTAATTATCTTGAGCTCACCTTCAGCCCCCTGCAGCCATTCTTGTGATTTGATATTGTTTACATCATAAACTTCCTATCAGCTCTCCCTCTGTGCCTTTAGATTTAATTTCCCAAAAGACAGAGTTGTAACTTTCCTACAGCTCACATGGTCATAATCCTTAATGCCTGCACAATCCACCTACAAAGCACCATCCTGAGACTCCTATACACTCTCAAGATGGATAAATCGTTGCACCCAGTTTCTCCTCCCTAATATTTCTCCAACTTCACTTAGTATGTGCTATCATTACATGACATTCTCCCGCAGTCAATAATGTTACAGAAAATAATGTTACAGCTGCTGACACTGGCTCCACACTGGCTCAATATACTGTAGGGGAACAATATGTGACACATTGTATTAATTTATTGTAATGTAATCTGGCACACTGGAATGCTCAGTCAGCACCATTCCCTCTTGCCAAAATCACATCCCCATTCATCCTAAACTTGCTGATAATCACAATCCATGCCCTCTATGACATCATTATTAAGAGTACACTGTAGAGATGCGAGTTGAACTGTTCAAAGCACAGACAGGAAATCTCTGTGATCTTAACTATAGCAGGCATTAAGGAGCTGGAGATGACATTGCAGCATACAAAGAGTAAAATTTTAACAGCAAGTAAATAATAAAGTTTTTTTTTCATTTATGATAGGCTTTACAATGCTTTAATAATCTTTGTAGTCAAAAAATAGTAAAATTCATCACAATTAGTATTTTCTTAAAACATTCAGATTTTTTTGCCTTTTTGCACTGCCAGTGACCCGAGACTTCTAATAATTGGGCAAGGTATTGCAAAAGTAGGGACTGGGTGGGTCGTGATTACCACTGTGACAAATTTACTGCAATGTATTTTCATGGCTGATGTCCATTTTATTTTCTAGTGCAAGGACCACTCAAAAAGCTTTGCTCCTAGGCAGTGGAGGATTCAAAAGAGAGTATACAGACAGTATAGCACGGGATCACAGATGATTCTTTCTTTGAAGTAAAACATTGTTTAAAAACAGGCAATGAAATGTTTTACTCACAGAAAGAATCAGCTGTGATCCCGTACTGTTCTCTCTGTATACTCTTTTGCTTGATCCCCTGTCCAGGAGCTGTGGTATGATCAGACCATGTTCCCGTACGGTCAGACACAGTCATTACACAGTACACAGCAGGGTACCTTGGAAGTAAGAGGAAAGACTAGCCAACCTAAGCAGAAGAGGCAGCGTGAGTCGAACAGAGGGTGTCCTATAGAAAGACTGTACATATGAAAGAAACACAGAAAAAAGAAATCCAGCTCACCTAGATTCAATTCACTTTGTGGAGTTAATCTTGGGTGATGCACAGAATGCTGGGTCGGCAGCAAGCAGGAGAAAAAAAGGATATAATCCAGCATCACGTAGATGAATTAAAATTAGTTTCTTTATTAAATCATAGTGCCACTATGATTAAGAACCTTTTGGTTCGAAATGCGTAAGATCTTCCCCCATTCATACCTTACCTTCCTTGTACGGCTTGTAATATGAATTAAGAAAGAAGATCATTTTTATTCATAGAAGTGATGCTGGATTCCATCCTTTTTTTTTGTACATGTGAAAGATATAGCCAATTTTCAGTGACAGGGTAGAGCATCGCACTAAAGAGGTGGTCCACTACATTGTATAATGCGCCCATGGATTACCCCTTATAACTAAGTATTTTTTGTAAATACATTCTGCTGTGCTCAGTCCGCATCAAGTGACCCCGGCTGTAGACGCCACTGACATCCGCTGATGTCGTATCAACTTCCCGGATTTCCTGAATTCACCCAGAAGTGACCCAGTCGCATGCATTCTCTCTGAATGCGTGGTCTATGGGTGGCGTTTCACCGCACGTCACCACCTAGTATCCAGCATGTGCTTGTGGCCAATGAAAGCAGAGAAAAGAGGGAAAGCACGCTCAGGATAGTGGATTGAGATGTGCGATGAAACACCGCCCACAGCCCAGTCAATCAGGAAGGGGATGAGTGCGACTGGGTCACGCCTGAGTGAATCCTGGAAATCCTGAAGTTGACGTGACAACAGTGGCTGTCATCGGTGGCTGCAGCCGGGGTCACGTGATGCGGATTGAGCGAGCAGAGATAGTGCTGCTCACAGGCACATCATATGGCTGCAGAAGGTATTTACAAAAATACTTAGTTAAAAGGTGTAAATTGATGGGGGCATTATACAGTGTAGTAGTGTACCACCTTTTTAAGGCTGTTTACTGAGTGTCATCTTGGTCGCTATGCAGCCATATCATGATCTAGTAAGTTCATATAACAGTCAGGGAGTGACAGAGCAGGCAGTTCATAGTTTGTGTAGCACTCTTCTCCCCACTTAAATGGATTGTCTACTTTGAAATTTTATTTATCCATAGGGTTGCTGATCTATAAATCACAGCTGTTACATACCCTCTACAGGTTCAGCACTGCCTCTACACCACTGCTCCAGTCTTTGTAGATGTGCTGCAGTGGTGAAACATATTGCTCATTTATATTGCCCTTGCCACTTTTAGAAAGCTTGTAATTAGTTATGCAACCAAGGTTAATCTAGATTTAGTAATTGAGACTTGTTATAAAAAAACACACACAAAAAGTAGCAAACTCACTCCTGTAATGGGGTAGAGTAAATCCTGAAAAAAACATCTCAAGACAAAGGTTTCATATACCATCTTGACACAATTTGATAAATATAAACAAAAGAAATGAGCCGGAACACATGTTGATATTAGTGCAATGTGTAGGTGCACATTCACACTGTGGCCGTTAACAAACATAACCTAAGATAAAAACAAAATAAGCAAATGACCTGCAGGATGTGAATTAGTAAAATGCAAAAGTACATATAATTAATACAGGGTACTTGGTTGACACTATCTTAATCAAAAAAGCGTAAAAAACATCCCACCAGCATCAAGGCATACCTAATCAGGATGGTCCTCTCTCTAGTATTAGACAATTGTATGTGCCAGCTGCCTTCAATAGATGGGGGCAGAGCAGGACCCAGGCCTGACTGTATGCACAGTCCAAAAAGGGGGGAGCCACATGCCTGTATGTACAAAGTACAAAAAAACGAAAGCAAAATCAAATAAATTAACTGGAACACAGGCCAGCTGACACATAAAAAGATTTAATACTAGAGATAGGACCATCCTGATTGGGTACACCTTGTCGCAGTGGGGTGACTTTTATGATCTTTGATCAAAATTGTGTTATCGGAGTACCCTATGTTATTTACATGTGCTATTACTATTTATTTATTCATTTATTTGCTGACTTCAGGGTATTTTCTCATTTTTTTTATTTTAGGTTAAATTTAATAAATTTGACACAAATAACAGCAAAAAAATCAAAGCTGACTTTAAAAATTCCCCTCATGACAACCCTTCCTACACTAAGTTTCTATAAAGGCTTTCATTTTTAAATGCTATGGAATATATATATACCTGTGTGAAAAATTTTAAGTGTAAAGTATAAAATATTCAACATCTCAACTATTACAGGTACATCAACCACTACTAAAACATACTCAACCAGCACATATCCAACTACAACGCCGTTCAATTTGACTTCAACACTTCGAGATCTGACGAAGACCACACCATATAAAACAACAGTAAGTATCTGTTTGTTGGCATACTGTCTACTTTAAGTCATAGTTGTGACAACTAACATTATATAGTAAATTTGAAAATTAATAGTGTAAGGCTATGTGCCCACGATGCAGAAATGAAGCAGAAAATTTCTGCAGCATTTCTGCATCTCCCTGGCAGAAAAAAACGCATGCAGATTGTACATGCGGTTTTCCTGCAGAATACATGCGGATCCACATGCGGGTTCACATGCGTTTCCGCATGCAGATTGACAAGCACTTTCCAGGCGATAGCATCACTTGGAAAGTGCTTGACAACTAGGTCACACTGTATAAATCCATGCAAACAGCATGGATTTATACAGTGTGAACCTTAAAAATGAAAACAAATAAAGCTATACTCACCCCCGAGGCCCCGGCGTGGCTGCAGCGCTGCTTCCTGGCTGGTTCCCGGCTGCCGGCATATCGCGAGACAGAGCGGTGAAGGGCCTGCGGTCACATGACTGTGACGTCACCGAAGGTCCTTCAGCGCTGCTGGCATTCAGAGAGAAGACGCCGGACAGGTGAGTATAAACTTTATTTGTTATTTTATTCTTTTTTTACAGGTACAATGGTACCCAGGTCTGGATGAGAGTCTCCTCTCCTCCAGAACTGGGTATCATCCGCACATAGAAACGCATAGAAGCCGCTTGTAAAAATGTACAGTCGCGGTTTCTGTGCGTCTCAATGCAAGTCAATGGCGGGAGTTCCGCTGCACTTCCGCAAAATTAAATGACATGCTGCGGATTTTTGTACGCAGCATAAACGCTGCGGAAAAATCCGCAGCATGTGCATAGAACATGCGGAATCCCCTTGGGGACCATGGGGTGCGGATTACCTTACGTTTTACAAGCGTTTCCGCTGCGGAAATTCCGCAGCATAAACGCTTGAAAAACGCTACGTGGGCACACAGCCTAAAGCACATCAAGAAAAGGCACAAAAAGGAACTTTTTTTGAAAGCTCTTTATTTTTCTTCTCTCGTATTCCCAAAAAATTACTACATCACAGGTTAAAGTATAGCAACGGTTCGGGTAATGAAACCTTTGTCTGGCTGTGTACGAATCAAAATATACATATATACATGTTAGAAAATGCACATTTCAGAATTATGATAATAATACATGGAAGTTATTAGCTGGAGACAATATACAGTATAGTTGATAAATACAGAAAAAGAGGACCTCTATTAAAGTGAAAGGGTCAAAGAATACCATACATACCCCTAAGGGTATTCACGCGGTACATAACTAAGGCAAGTCAAGTAAGTAACCTGTACTAAGTATTCCTTTAAATACATAAAAAGTACATAATAATCACCGTGTATCAGTGGTGATCTGCAAATATACAGTCAAAAGGATTCCATAAGATGTTTTTACCTATGAATGGGATATGTGTGGAATGTCCTTCTTGGATAGAAAAAGGAAAAATCCTCTTGTACTTGAAAGAGCATCAGTAGAAAAGAGGTCATAACAATTAAACGGGGTTGTCCATCCACTTTCACTTGTGATAACTTACTGTTCATTACGGCAGTCCCATTAACTGTTGCAAAGTATTAGGAAGATAGGTATTTCCTCCTACCAGAAGACACCAGAAGAATGTATGTTACCTCTTTTAAACGCTTGGCATCTGCAAAAGAACAGGATCATTATTTTGATTGTTTTGTTACTGTTTTTTCTGACATTTATTTGAGTAGATCTACTTTACAAAAAATGGTGATAAAAGACACAGTGTGATTATACCCTTATACAACTGGCACCTTCTTCCAAGAGCAGTGATCAGACCAGCTTAAAAGCCACTGTCAATCTTCTAAAGTGGAATTTAAGAGCGTGATTCGTTATGACTGGCATTGTACACAGCAGTCTTAATGATGAGTATGCTGGAGTAAGATGTGCTTAGTTAATTTTGGAGCCACTTAATGAATTAGGTGCATCCTACAACTGGCATGCTCATCCACCAGAAATGTTATTCCAGTAAGACACTAGAGCAAAATTTGTGGCACTAAAGTTGCATAAATTTTGATGAATTAACCACACCACATGGTGAAGTTTGCGGACTGTCGTAAAAACGCCAAAGTTCACAACATTTTTGCACAATTTTGTGTTGCGCAAAAATGTTGCAACGTTTCAAAGTGTTTTATGCTGGAATTTTGGTCAAAAACCTTTGATGAATCACGTTCTAATTATTTCTACCCATGGCAGGATTCCACTCTTTTGACTGGTCTTCATCAACCATTAATTTCACTCAAGGATTGCAGTATATAGTGCTTGTAGTAAATGATAGAAGATTCAAGTTATCTAAGAGGACTTTAAATGGATTCTGTCGCCAGGAATTTGCTATTTAATCTGAGAGCAGCATGATTTACGGATACACTGACTCCAGCATTGTGTCACTTACTGGGCTTCTTGCTGAGCATAGATAAAATTCCTGCTTTCTCTGCTGCAAACCTAACCGTTCTCTGAATGCTGAGCTTTGTGTAACCCCAACCACACCACTGATTGTAAACTTTCTGCCTATGCACAGTGTACACAGAAAGCTGTCAATCAGTGGTGGGGCGGAATTGGAGGACTACATGGCACTAGACAATTATTCCTCTAGTGGTAAACTCCTGCTGCTCAAACATTGATTATATTAAAATTACATAATACAGCCCAGTAAGTGAAACATTGCTGAAATCAAGGTCTCTGCCCCTACATAATGCTACCCTCAGGTTAAGTAGCAAAAAAACTCGTGGTGACATTTTTCTTTATTATTAAATTCCCATGAGTATTTGGTGAGTTTTTTTACATGGCAAATTGTTGCTTTGCAAAAAAAAACAGCATATTACAGTTCTTGTAAAGGGAAAGTGATTAATAGAAATCTCATGCACACTTTGTTTTTGTTTTTTTAACGCTGCATAAATTGACTTGCAGTGCGTTTTTGAAACCCGCAACATCTCAATTTCTCTTGTGGGAACGCTGAGTGTTTTATGTGCAGATTGTAACTATAGAATTGTATTTGACGTGGAAAATTCGCAAATAAAAAATATATATGCGCTTTTAAAACGAGCGATAAAGCACATGTATTGCACACATGACAGTCAAAGCCAAATACTAGCAAATGTCACAATAAAAGAGTAGCTTAATTTAAAACATAATATATTAAAATAAGACAAAAACTGCAGTGTCAAAAATGTGATAAAACGCACCTGAAAAAAAAACACTAAAAAAATCTATGAAAAAAGTGCAAGTAGCCTAATTTAGCTAATAGGTGCACAAACGCTGCATAAAACCTGCAAAAAAATCACAAAGGCTTAATTTACAAAAATAAAGGAATACAAAAAAATCAACATATTTGGTATGAACAGGTTTACAAAAGTTCAACACATAAAAAATAAAATTAATCCCATAAAAACAATTATAAATGCCCTTAACTATTAATTTTTTGGTCACTGCAACCCTCAAAAATGCAAATAAAAAGAGAACAAACATTGCATGCAACCCAAAATGCTATCAAAAAATACTTCAGCTTGCCATGCAATAAAACAAGCCCTCACACAGCTCCATCAACAGAAAAAATAAAAATGCTACACTTCTCAAAAAATGTCTGCTCAAAGCATTTTTTTTTTTACATTTCTGAATATTTTTAAACCGCTCAAATAAAGCAAATTATATGAGTTTGGTAACACCACAATCAGAAGGATCTGAAAAATCATGTTACCTAGTTATTCTTATTGCATCCTTGAATGGCACAAAAAACAAAACAAACAAAAAAAACAATGCTGGACTTTCATTTTTTTTTCACCACTTTAAAAATGTAAAAAATTTTTCAGTAAAGTAAATAATGTCATTCAAAGTTAGGTCGAAAGAAAAAAAAAGTTATGGCTTTTTGGGAAAAGAGGAAGAAAAAAATGAAAGCACAAAAATAAAAATTGGCCACTTCAGGAAGGGATACATGGATTTTATGCAGAGGTCTCCTTATTAATGTTAATTGAAGTTCTGGATGGCCAAACATTTTCCTCCGGGTAAATGTGGTATTAGATAGTTCACATTTTAAGTTGTCTTTTTTGAATAAAATATTTGTATTATGTGCATTTTTCTAAATTATAGTCTTGACATATTTGAGATCCGTCACATTTATATCCGATATGGAAGATTATAAGTAATAAAGGGAAGTTTAATTACTATTTTTTTTTATAGAAACCAAAGGAATGTATGGTTATATATTGTCCAGCAAAGTCAATGATCAATATCACTGATCTATATTGTCCACATATGGTGATGCCCACAACTTGTAAAGATACAATGCCAATATTTGATCCAAAGTTATGTTGCTTTAATCTTGTCTGTAAATGTAAGTATACATCCATTTAAATCCTAATTTCTTTTTTTTCAATTTTATAAATACATGTAAGAATAAAGTATCTGTTGTGTAGTGAAAAATATTGCAAGTTCTTTTTATACACCATGGCACCATGCAGTGAGCAGTGCACCACATTACCAACCGACTTGAGCCACAGTGACGAATTCTGTAGGTTTAGGACCCGATTTACAATTTTGCATTTTTTTTTCAGTCACTTTTCTTTTAATATCTTGTTGTTTCTATTGATGTTTTTTTTTGCCAAACTCTTCAAAATGAGAGCGTAGTTTATGAGCTTGGCACAAAATAAAAATCCCCTTTATTTTTGTCTTTTCATTGTTTTTGCATTTTTTTTTTTGGAGCAAAAAGAAGCATGTTCTTCTAAAATGTCACAAAATTTGTACAGAAATATCAGGCATACATAAAACCGCTTCTGGGAAAAATGGAGTACCTTCAAACAGAAATGTAGCAATTTTTTAAAAAGTTACAATTGATGAAATCTAAAAACATACCCACATTGGTTAACTTAAAAAAAAGTGACCACATGTAATATAGATTTCAAAAAGGCAAAGCTTAAAAGAATTTGGCTCAAATAAAAATATAGTCTAAAAACACCAAAAAGTAGACAAAAAAGGCACAAATACAATAAAGAGTAGGGCCTTTTGGCCGCGTTCATACATTCAGTATTCAGTCAGTCTTTTACATCAGTATTTGTAAGCCAAAACCAGGAGTGGGTGAAAAATACAGAAGTGGTGACGTGTTTCTATTATACTTTTCCTCTGATTGTTCCTGGTTTTTCTACTGGTTTTGGCTTACAAATACTGATGTAAAATACTGACCAAATACTGAACGTGTGAACATGGCTTTAGTATAGTTCTAATATGTCAGAGTTTGACCAGAGTTTGATCAGGGTATAATCCATTTTTCTCAGATGTGGAGAAGATGAAAAAACATTCTCCATCTTCTCCATGTTATCAGTCCATGAAAATCAAACTGCACTCAAATGTCATCCAAGTGTGGTCCGATTTTTTTCACGGACCGATTCACTTGCATGGCCAAGTGCCATCCGGTATACTTTTTTTCCATGGACAAACTCTGTCCAAGGAAAAAATCAGATATGTTCACGACCCCATAGAATAACATTGGTTTTAGTGCAATCCGATGTTTCAATGTTTTCTCGGATCACAATCGAATGGAAAATACAGTCGTTTGATCCTGGCCTTTAAGTCCGTAATAATCTGCTTCTTTCTTGATATCAGCTTGTCCTTAATTTGAAGATATTTTACTGTAGTAAATTTAGCAAAGCTGCCATTTCAGAAGCCAGTTTTAATATAAAACCCATTGGAGAAAGATGTGAATCCTACTAAGTTCAATGCATCTTTAGTTTTTTTCTGCACCAGATGTTCAAGCTCTAATTTATGCTAATTTTGTATTTAACTTATAGTAAATTTGTCAGTTCATTTAAAGTCATTTTAGAAAAGGACAGTAAGGGTATTGAAAACAGGAAAACATAACAAATTATTATGCATATTTGGCATCTTAATTCATCTTCTTAGTCAGTGAATAAAAATATTGAGAAAAATGTACTAATCTAAAGTGTGCCAGAAATTTCAATTTCTACCAAAACACTAACCTCCAAGACTTGCACCAAACTTATTATTTGTTTTCCATACTTTTGCTTACTGGCTGGGGGGCTTAAAAATAAGTCAATCAACAGGGCATGTGAAAAAAGAAAATTGTCAAAGCTTGTGTCATGTAAAAAAGTTGAAAATTTTATTCTGTGCAGCTTTTGCCGACTTTACACCAACCAATTGTTGGCTTACTGTGTGTCAGAAATTTGTGACGCAATTTTGACTTAGAGTATCGCATGCTCAAACACACTCCTTTCTTCTTCACACACCTTTTCAGTAAAATCACACTCACTTGTCCCACCATGCACAGAAAGTGTCTAAAATTCATGAAATTATGAAAGTCATAAAATACTTTTTTATTGTGATTCATTTAGCCTGATATATCTCTCTCACTGTCCATCCATTCCTAAATTCAAGTCTCTGACCTTGTAGCAAGTGCCTCACCTTTGCTAGGGCAAAGTCATCCCAGCCATTCCTTAACCAGGGCTTAACAACAAATTTACTATAATATTCACCAGAAAATTGCATAAAATTTATCACAAATCTACTCTATTTCATAGCTGGTGTAGCTTTCATATAGTTCCTCAAAAACAGACAAAAGATGCAAGTGATATGAACCTCATAACAAATTTACTACATGCTATATTTTTTGTCTTTTGATTTGAGGATTGTTTGCGAGTGTTATTTTGTGCAGTGAATTGTTATAAATGGTTTCTTCAGGGGACAAATGGATCTTCTATATGATCGATATGTACAGTAGATACGGAAAGTATTCAGATCCCTTTAAATTTTTCACTCTTTGTTTCATTGCAGCCAATTGGTAAATGCTAAAAAGTTCATTTTTTTCTCATTAAAGTACACTCTGCACCCTCTTGACTGAAAAAAAACAGAAATGTAGAAATTTTTGCAAATTTATTAAAAAAGAAAAACTGAAATATCACATGGTCATAAGTATTCAGACCCTTTGCTCAGTATTGAGTAGAAGCACCCTTTTGAGCTAGTACAGCCAAGAGTCTTCTTGGGAATGATGCAAAAAGTTTTTCACACCTGGACTTGGGGATTCCTCTGCCATTCTTCCTTGCAGATCCTCTCCAGTTCCTTCAGGTTGGATGGTGAACGTTGGTGGAAAGCCATTTTCGGGTCTCTACAGAGATGCTCAATTGGGCATAAGTATTCAGGCCCTTTGCTCAGACACTCATATTTAAGTCACATGCTCTCCATTTCCTTGTGATCCTCCTTGAGATGGTTCTTCACCTTCATTGGAGTCCAGCTGTGTTTAATTAAACTTATAGGACTTGATTTAGAAAGGCACACACTTGTCTATATAAGACCTCACAGCTCACAGTGCATGTCAGACCAAATGAGAATCATGAGCTCAATGGAACTGCCCAAGGAGCTTAGAGACAGAATTGTGGCAAGGCACAGATCTGGCCAAGGTGACAAAAGAATTTCTGCGTTACTCAAGATTCCTAAGAGCACAGTGGCCTCCATAATCTTTAAATGGAAGAAGTTTGAGACCACCAGAAGTCTTCCTAGACCTGGCCATCCAGCCAAACTGAGCAATCGTGGGAGAAGAGCCTTGGTGAGAGAGGTAAAGAAGAACCCTCTGGCTGAGCTCCAGAGATGTAGTAGGGAGATGGGAGAATGTTCCACAAAGTCAACTATCACTTCAGCTCTCCACCAGTCGGGCCTTTATGGCAGAGTGGCCCGACGGAAGCCTCTTCTCAGTGCAAGACCTATGAAATCCCACATAAAGTTTGCTCAAAAACACATGAAGGACTCCCAGACTATGAGAAATAAGATTCTTGGGTCAGATGGAATGAAGATAGAACTTTTTTTGTGATAATTCTAAGCAGTATGTGTGAAGAAAACCAGGCACTGCTCATTACGTGCCCAATACAATCCCAACAGTGAAACATGGTGGTGGCACCATCATGCTATGGGGGTGTTTTTCAGCTGCAGGGACAGGACGACTGGTTGCAATTGAAGGAAACATGATTGCGGCCAAGGACAGAGATATCCTGCATAAAAACCTTTTCCAGAGTGCTCTGGACCTCAGATTTGGCCGAAGGTTCACCTTCCAACAAGACAATGACCCTAAGCACACAGCTAAAATAACAAAGGAGTGGCTTCAGAACAACTCTCTGACCATTCTTGACTGGCCCAGCCAGAGCCCTGACCTAATCCCAATTGAGCATCTCTGGAGAGACCTGAAAATGGCTGTCCACCAACGTTCACCATCCAACCTGATGGAACTGGAGATGATCTGCAAGGAAGAATGGCAGAGGATCCCCAAATCCAGATGTGAAAAACTTGTTGCATCATTCCCAAGAAGACTCATGGCTGTACTAGCTCAAAAGGGTGCTTCTACTCAATACCGAGCAAAGGGTCTGAATACTTATGACCATGTGATAGTTCAGTTTTTCCTTTTTAATAAATTTGCTAAAATTTCTATACTTCTGTTTTTTCAGTCAAGATGGGGTGCAGAGTTTACTTTAATGAGAAAAAAAATGAACTTTTTAGAATTTACCAAATGGCTGCAATGAAACAAAGAGTGAAAAATTTAAAAGGGTCTGAATACTTTCCGTACCCACTGTATATATAAGATCCTTCTTCTCATGAACAAGCCAGGTGTATCAGTGAAACTTGCTGTGAGGATTGTGTGCTTGATGATTTTAAATAGTGTGCAACAAATTGTCTGGATCTCTGATACTCAAATATCCCTTGATGACGTAGTTTAGGGGAAACATGTCAAGGAGGTTATGCGCTGTATTCTTTTAAATAATAAATGTGACTGTATGCAATACTAATTATAACATCGTTACTTTACTGTTACATATGGCAGCCATGAGTAGCAATTGGTATTTTAGTTGTCTTAAATATAGGTATCATTTTGCCGTTGGTATTTTTGATATTTTTCATGGAAAAAGTTGTTAGGGAGAAAGTTTGATATGATTTAATAGCAAACACACAAAGCTTATATATACACCAGCTAAAAGAAACACTTTTAGGGAGTAAATAAATCTGTAATGAATGCTGAAAAGAGACCTTAATTTACAACCCACTTAGTGGGAAATTATTATTATTATTACTATTATTAATAATAATAACAATAATAATATCAAAGTGCTAAAGTAGTTATAGGAATAATGATAATAGTGCTGAGGTAAAGGAACAAAACAATATTTTATAAGGGTGCTACTCTATTAAGCATAAATCATAATGGTGCAAAGATATAAATATAAAAATGTGGATGTAATAACAGTCTCAGAAACAGTAAAACATATTAACAAGTACAAAATTCTAAACTGAATTTAATTTTGTTTTGCAGTATAGAATATACATCTGCTGCAACATGAAAATAATATGTTGATATATTTTATTTGGACGTGTCCACATTGTGGAGGTCAAGATTTTCATAAAAATGTAGCAAAATCCAAAGCAAGACTGTAGCTATTTTTAATAAAAATTACCTAACAGCACACAAAAAAATAGTGCAAGTAATGAAAAATAAAGATTTGTAAATAGTTGTCTATAGACTGCTAGAGTTGTATCATTTTTTGGGTTTCTTGGAAACCCTTAAAGAGGTTCTCCACTACTTTTACAGTGATGACCTATCCTTGGGGTACTTATTTGCTGAGCTGCTCCATCTACTTCTACTTGTAATGGACGGGGCTTGGAACTACACATTCACCTCCTATTGCTTTAAATAGGAGGCGGATGTGCGGTACCAGGCCACAGCCACTATTAAAAGAGGGAGCAGATCTGCAAGTGTGTACCTCCGGCCGGGTACAGGTGATCAGAGGGGGTTCCGGGTGTCAGACTCCCGTCGATCAGACATTGATATCTATCCCAAGGATAGACCATCAATGTAAAAGTATTGGACAAACTCTAAGTATTTGGAATAAGTGTCATTATAATCATGTTAATTGTTTTGTTTGTTTTTTTCTTATAGACTGTGAAAGTAAATCAGGGGAAAGATATGAGGTACATTTTATGTTATATATATATTTTATTTAAAATAGATTTTGAATATTTTCTGTATTATAAATAATGCAATAAATAAAAGTATAGATTCATTACAGATATCAAAACGAAATATTACACAAATCCACATCCTCATTGTACTTAGGACCAAACTGTGATGAAGTAGCACCCTATCTCATCTTTGCATTTGCAGCAAGAGAGCTGTCTTCTATGAAATATGCACCATTGATTATAGAACATACAGTGCTCAGCTAAAATGAATACACCCCCTTGGATAAGTTAGATTTTAATCAATATCTCACTGAATGTTCGAACAATTTCCAAATTTTCACAAGTCTTTGGTTCATAGTTAACTCATGTGATGAAAGTAAGGTGTAATAATATAACTTTCATTACAAAATTTTCAGTTTAACTCAAATTAGTTGATGCGAAAGTGAACACACCACAACATCAAAAACTGTTACAACTAGTATTTTGCATGACCTCAATGACTTTTAAGCACAACACCAAGTCTTCTAGGTATGCAATGAACAAGTTGGTGACATATTGCAATATCTATCTTTGCCAGATGACTTTGGATAAAAGCTAAACCGGAATCTCAATTTGAAGACACAGTGTTTCGGGGTATTGCCCCTTGTTAGTGCAAGGTATGATATCTGATTTGGCTAGGTGAGAGATTTAAGACTGGGATCTAAGCATGCATGGTGTATAAGTCTTCTCCCTCAGACATGCCAAACCTGGCTTGGCACTCTCCACAAGGAGAAACGTTACCCCTTATAACCCAGTCTTAAACCTCTCACCTAGCCAAATCAGATCTCATACTTTGCACTGATGAGAGACAATACCCTGAAACACTATGACTGAAAATTGAGATTCTGGTTTGGCTTTTATCCAAAGTCATATGGCAAGGCTTGTTAAAGGATCAATGATAGGGCAGAGAAGTACCATTGGCAATACATGTTTGCAATAAAACCACTTTGTTCATAACCAAATCTCTGGGATTCATGTGGTGGTGCAAACGCTAAGATTAATCAACTTCACATAGAGTAGGTAAAAAAAAGCAGCACTCACCAAATCCTTGGTAAAACGTCCTTTAGTGCATCAAGCAGGACATCATAGCTGAATGCAGGTATACAGGGGAAGCATGCGGGGGAGGGTGAACCTATATGATGGCCGTTTTGTGTCCTTACGGTCCTTCTACGGGTCCATACTTTTGCCTTGCTTCTTTTGGTAGCATCCCCAGAAGAATCAAGTTGAAACGGTGTCGGGGTGCTGTGATACAGTGCCTGGGACTCCATTGATAGCTATTTGATTACTTTCGGGTAACATTACCTCCTTACTATGCTTTATCATGTTGCTGCTAATAAGTGTTTAAGAAACTGGAGATCCAATTAATCTAGTCTCTATAGTGGTGATCGGTTTATACCCAATCACGTTTAGCACTTGCACATTATTATTTTACACACCTAGATATTTTGTGTGATCCTATCTTATGTCTTACGTCACTGGTTTCTCCAGGCCCATTATGTGTCACTAGCGTGAGGTGTTCCCTGTTATTTTATGGATTTTTTATGTACTTTTTTCAATAAAACTATATTTTTAATATTAGGAAATTTTGTCATACATCTCTTCTTATCCTGGGATTAAAATTATATCCTAGGTGATGGTTATTAAGGGGGTGTATTAATTTATGCTGAGCACTGTATGTGCATAAAATAATGTTGTTTTTTTATAGGAAGAACTAAAAAAACTACCAAAGACTTATAGAATTGTAAGGCTAGGTTCACACTTATACAGTGCTCTAAATTGAACACTCCATCAGTGTTTTCCTTGGGATCCAAGAAAAACTGTATTTCGATGGGAACCCCAATGTAAGGTTGAGTGCTGCACTCAACCCCATGAACAATGCATGGAGCAGCAGCTGGGCAACTGACCTGCTGAGCTATTTTGTAACAGTGATAAATTCCAAAGTCCCCATTCTACTGATTGGTGCAGGTCTCATCGACACCCAAAGATCAGCAAGCTATCTTTCATATAGGTGATAATAATTTGTCCTTCCTGAACAACCTCTTTAATCCTTCTTAGATTCTACTGAAGACATTTTGCACAAGGGACTCATCAGTCGCTGCTCCCTTTTCAATGCTTCTGGGTCCCAGCTGGTTTCTAGTTCTTAGTCCCATCCGGATACACAAGAAATGCTAGGAAATGCCACTCAACCAATCACTGGTGTTTTTTTTTTCATTTTTTTTTAACCAATGTGATGTGATTGAAAAAAAGCTTTTTTTCCACTTGACAACCCTTTAATGCAATTTGTTTAAGTGCATAAATTTCAGGTGTTTGTTCTAAATACATTTACCTTTATAGTGAATTATATGTGTCCATTATGTCCATTATAATTTTTTTTGGTTACTAGCCTGGTGAGAAATGGATAGAAAATTGCCTCCAATGCACATGCACAAAAACTGCTGAAAAAGCATGTGAGCCAAAAGCTTGCGAGGTTCAGACAGAGCCACCATGCAGTGAACCAGGACATAAACTTACCGTGATTCGAGATCCTCGTGATCATTGCTGTGAGTCATACAAATGTGGTAAGTACATGAAGAAAAATGAAATTACAGCTTTTTTCAATTCTAAAAGGTTCACAAAGGATCACACACAAAGATTTACAAAGTGGCCAAAAGCTGAAGCAATGTGTAGTTTTCCAAACTGATTGTTACTTTCAAAGCCATGCCGGCATGAACAATCTGATATTGTCAACTCATCCTAAGGTTTTAAAGGGAATCGGTCAGCAGGTTTTTGCTATCTCATCTGAGGGCATCCTGGTGTAGGCAAAGATACCTTGAATCATACAAGGTATCACTTAGTTTACTAGGTGTGGTGGTTCTTGCACAATTAGAATGTTTAGATTTAGCAATGCAGCAGAGCTGAGAAAGCTAACCCCGCCCATACCAGCATTTCAGTGTACATAGCTATAGACCCTCAGCTGCTTATCAAAGGAGGGGGTGGAATCGGACTACCAAGCATGCACTTCTGTGTCCAAGCAATGATATGCTCCTGGTGCTAAAACAATCATTACAAGTAAGTGGAGCTTCATAAGAGAGGCATCACTGAAATCTGTGTTTTAACCCCTACAGCATTCTGTCTTCAGATTAGATAGCAAAACCCTTCTGACAGATTCCCTTTAATAGGTATAAAATAATAATTTGCAACAATCACTTAAAACTATGAACATTAATAATATATATGTAAAAGAGTAATTGGCAACTGGTAAAGGGAATCTGTCACAATGTTTTCACAACTTAATCTGAGAGCAGCATAATGTAGAGACAGAGACCTGGATTCCAGCGATGTCAATTTCACCATTCAAATGAATGCACAAAAATGCAAGTAAAATCTTAACAAAAATTAAAGTAGAAATGCATAAAAATCTCATCAAAACAGTGCTGTGTTTTTCCTTCCAAGAGATGCGTTTTTAGTATAGAAAAATCAGCTGCAAATACTCAAGGTGTGCACATACACTAAGGATTTATTTCTTATGTGAATATTTAAGAAAACGTAGTATATAATCAAATGCATAACTGAAATTATCAATGTATTTAGATATTCTGGCTTCCACAAATGAGTATTACATTTGAGACTGCTTTTATGTGCCGTTTTGCAAAGACTAATCTATTGATTTCTGACATTGGCTTCAAAAACAACACGAAAAAAGTGCATTAAAATGGGTTTTAAAAGACATTAGTTTCATTGTATTTTGGTGCTGTTTTCAATTTGTAACTTTCAAAACATATTGTATTTGTCATTTTCCAAATCCTACAGAGAATCCTATGGGAAAAACATCTAGAAAAATAATGCCATAACCCGAGAATACCACTTTTTAAAAAAACAAAAACAAAGAAACAAACAAATTAACCAACAAACAAACCAATATTAAAAATGCCACAAAAACAGTATAAATCTAGATATTTCAATAATTTTCTGGAAACCTTAACCATCACCTGGCCATAGTGTCTTTCATCTGAAAAGAAAAATTCACAAAAGCAAAATCACTGAGTATGTAGAATTTTTCAATAATTTTTAGTGATCTTTAAAATAACTTCAGATTTTTTTTTAACTAAAAATTAATGAACAAGCAACACATTAAATTCTGCAAAACGCTTTGTGTGAATTGTGCGGAGGCGGGATGCAATTTACACCAGCACCAATAAACAAAAAATCTGTGCCTGAACTATCAGCAGAAGATTTCAAATGTATAATCCTGATCCCAGCTGTTAGAGATCAAGCTCAATAAATGATAAATTGCCATGACCTAATGCTTTAATAATGCCCTGAAACATGACCTATTTCAATGTAATATACAAACCATCAAAAAACTACTTGTTTAACCAAATTATGACTGAGCTCCTTAAAATTATCGTGCTTAGTATTAATATTTAACCCAGTAACATTTTAGATTTATGTTTTGTGGTTAAAGCACATGAAATCTAAAAGGAGCAAATTCTTGCTTGTTAAGACGTGGCTGAGAACCCTTGGGAGAAACCAGAAGCAGTTTAGTACTGCTTCTGTCTTCTCTTTTGTCTTCTCTTCTGTCTTCTCATAGCGCTCAGTTAGATCCTTCAAAAGCATAGCTAGATCAGCTGTGCTAGTAAAACCTGGGACAGTAGAAGGCAGTATTCCTCTGTAACTGGGGTATTGTTATGTTCTGCTACCAAAGCTAAGGAAAGAGAGGAGATCTGTCCCTACTATAAGACTCAGCTGAATCCCTACGATGTAACAGGGAACCTGATCCTGCGATCAGACCTGCTAAAGTCCTAATCTAGTCTGTACGGAGACCTATAGATTTGGGGAGGGAATCCCTACAAGTACTAAGGACTGGGAGGAATATGGGACACCTCCTAACAGAAATAGTAGCAGACAGACGAACAAACAAAATAGATAGAACATAGAGGTCCGTAGACCAAGCAAATTAACAGAGTTAGATACAGAGCACAGGCTAGCTAGAAAGTAGATATACAATGAAGTCCAGCAAAGCCAGAAGGGCGGAGCAGGATTAAATAGGCCAACAAGGTCATGTGACCAGCAAAGGAAAAAAACCTAACAGCAAGGTTCTAACAGTACCCCCCCTTCTAAGAGGATCCTCCGGATCCCCTAGGACCAGGCTTATCAGGAAATCTCCTGTGAAACGCTCTGATAAGTCTGGACGCGGAAACATCATCTGACCTCACCCAAGAGTTATCCTCGGGTCCGAAACCTTTCCAGGCCACAAGATACTGCAAACTACCTCTATACCGTCTAGAGTCAAGGATGCGAGAAATTTCATATTCCCCGTCCTCCACCACCGGAGGAACAGAGGCAGAGGCGTCACCATCCGACACAACAGCTTTTTTTAACAGAGAGACATGAAAGACCGGATTAATTCTCCAGGAGGTAGGAACCTCCAACCTAACAGCAGATTGGTTGACAACCTGAAGCACCTTAAAGGGCCCTACAAACTTGGGACCCAATTTCTTAGAAGGAATCCTCAACCGCAGATTCCTAGAGGACAACCAAACCATGTCACCAACAGCGAACAAAACCTCCTGTCGTTTCCTATCAAAGTAGTCTTTAGATTTTCTGTTGGCCTCCTGAAGATTACCACGCACATCCGTCCAAACTCTTTCCAAATCACCGGAAAAATTCTCCTCCTCAGGCACGGCAGATCCCAACTTGGAGAACGACCCAAACGACGGATGTCTCCCAGAACAACAAAAAAAAGGCGAACAACCAGCAGAAGAAGATGTATGATTGTTCAGAGCAAATTCGGCAAGTGGCAGAAACTCAGACCACCCCTCTTGATTGTCTGCCACAAAACAACGCAAGAACTGCTCAACATCCTGGTTTTTCCTTTCTGTCTGGCCATTAGATTCAGGATGATATCCGGACGAAAACGACAAATGAATTCCCAACCTGTCACAAAAGGCACGCCAAAAACGAGCCACGAACTGAGGACCCCTATCAGAAACAATGTCAGTAGGAACGCCATGAAGTCTGACAATTTCCTTGACAAAGGCCTTAGCGAGAGTTTTAGCGCAGGGCAGTTTCACGAAGGGAACCAAGTGACACATCTTGCTAAAACGGTCCACGACCACCCAGATGACAGTAAAACCCTCAGAGGGGGGAAGGTCAGTTATAAAGTCCATAGCCAAATGTGTCCAAGGAGCACTGGGGACCTCCAAAGGACAAAGCAACCCCGCAGCAGGAGTATGTGAGGACTTAGATCTAGCACATATAGTACATTGGCGCACCCACTTAATGACTTCCTTCTGCCATCCAGGCCACCAAAAACTGCGACCCACCAGTCTCTTGGTCTCAGAGATTCCGGGATGACCTGCCAACCGAGATTCGTGACACTCAACAAACAAATCTCTCCTAAAGGTCCCAGGCACAAACAACCTCCCATGAGGAGTGTTAGATGGGGCATTCTCCTGAGCTTTAAGAATCTCATCTTCCAAAACGGAGTCTAAAGCAGCTATCACAACACCTTCTTGTAAAATGTTTTCCTCTTTCTCAGCACCGACTATGGGAGAAAAACTGCGAGACAAGGCATCCGCCTTAACATTCTTAGTACCAGGGATGTAAGTAACGGAGAAATTAAATCGCGAGAAAAACAGTGCCCACCTAGCCTGACGGGCATTCAGGCGCTTGGCAGCGTCAAGATATATCAGATTTTTATGATCCGTAAGAACCTGAACGGGAAATTCCGCACCTTCCAAGAAGTGGCGCCAGTGTTCAAATGCGAGTTTAATAGCCAATAATTCCCGATTACCAATATCGTAATTCAATTCAGTCTCCGAAAATTTTTTTGAAAAAAATGCACAGGGATGTAATCCATCCCCGTTATCCTGAGACAATACTGCGCCAACCCCCACAGAGGAAGCATCAACCTCAACCAAAAACGGCCTAGTAACATCAGGCTGCATAAGGATGGGAGCAGAGGTGAACCTCTCCTTGAGATACACAAAAGCTTCAATGGCCTCAGAAGACCACTGAACCGCATCAGCACCTTTCCTGGTGAGATCAGTCAGAGGTTTGACAATACTAGAAAAATTTTTTATGAATTTTCTATAGTAATTGGCGAAACCCAAAAACCTCTGTATCGATTTCAAACCAATAGGCCTAGGCCATTCCTGCACAGCCTGAACCTTAACCGGATCCATCTCAAAACCTTTGCTGGAGATAATGTAGCCCAAAAAACTAATTCTCTGTACAGCGAACTCACATTTCTCCAGCTTAGCAAAAAGCGAATTGTCCATTAATAACTGTAATACCTCACGCACGCTCCGCCAATGAGACTCCAGATCTGGCGAATAAATCAAAATGTCATCCAAATACACAACCACATTTTTACCGATCAAAGGTCTAAGGATGTCATTAATCAGATTCTGAAAAAATGCAGGAGCATTAGTAAGACCAAAAGGCATAACCAGATTCTCAAAATGACCCACAGGAGTGTTAAAAGCAGTCTTCCATTCATCACCCTCCTTCATGCGCAACAGATTGTATGCCCCCTTAAGGTCAATTTTAGAGAACCACTTGGCCCCCAATAACTGGTTAAACAGATCAGGAATCAATGGCAGTGGGTAAGGATTGCGTACCGTAATTTTGTTAATCTCACGAAAATCCAGACAAGGACGTAAACCGCCGTCCTTTTTTTTTACAAAAAAAAATCCAACCGCCACAGGAGACTTAGAGGGCCTAATGTGACCGGCGGCCAAACTTGTCTGTATGTATTCCTCCAAAGCCTTCCTCTCAGGAATAGTAAGGTTAAATAAACGACTTTTAGGAAGAGTCGCTCCAGGGACAAATTCAATAGAACAATCATAGTCTCTATGGGGAGGCAAAACCTGCGATTCTTTCTCAGAAAAAACTCTCCAAAAATCCTGAATAGGAACAGGCAATTCTCCCCTATCCAAAGCTGCAATACGCCCGTTACAACACTTGTCATAACATTTATGGCTCCAGGATTTAATTTCACTGGTAGACCAATCCAGTACAGGATTGTGAAATTTTAACCAGGGCAAACCCAATATTACTGGAGAAGGCAAGTTATTCAACACTACCAAATCCAATTTCTCATGGTGAACACCATTAATAGTGAGAGGAAATTCACAGACCTTGAGAGTAATATTCTTCAAAGGGGAACCATCCACAGAAACCACAGCAATGGGGGATGATAAAGGTTCAGGTTTTAAATTGAGTTTTTCCACGAATCCCCCATCAATAACATTCAGTGTAGACCCGCAATCAACAAACACCCGAAATTCCATTAATTTTTCCTGAGCAATCGTGGAAGCAGCTAAAAATATACCCTTGGAATTTAAACAGGCAATACGGGCGTGACTGACCATTTTTTTTTTCTTTCTTCATACGAAGCTCACAGCCTTTAATCAAATGACCAGATTTCCCGCAATAGAAACACAAGCCTTCTGAAAAACGACGGTGTTTTTCTTGAGAGCGAGGTGCCACCGATCCAATCTCCATCGGTTCACCACTGTTAGTACACACATTATCATAACCAGAAATTGACATAGCAGAGGATTTGCTCTCATTAACCCTAGCACGCAGTCTTCTATCCACCCGTATAGCTAATTGCATAGCCTGTTGCAAATCCTCAGGTGTAGGATAAGCAATTAGCAGGTCTTTAACCTTTTCACTGAGCCCAGCAAGAAATAGACTTTTCAGAGCAGAATCGTTCCACCCTGTTTGAGTGGACCAACGACGAAAATGTGTACAATATTTTTCCATATTACCTGATCCTTGTTTTAAACGTCTCAACTCAGTCTCAGCTGATGCGACACGGTCAGGATCATCATATAATAGTCCTAAAGCAGAAAAAAAACTATCCACTGATCTGAAGCATGTATCACTAGGTTGCAAAGAAAAGGCCCACTCCTGAGGCTCTTTGCGCAAAAGTGACATTATGAACCCTACGCGCTGGGATTCATCCCCAGAGGACTTGGGTCTCAAACGAAAATACAATAAGCAAGCATTTTTAAATGAAAAAAATTCTCGATGTTCACCAAAAAATAAATCCGGCAAACATACCTTAGGCTCCAAGAAATATGCTCCAGGACAGTTACTCACGTGCTGACGGAGCTCGGCCACTTCCAGAGAGAGTCCCTGCAGGTGTTTAGCCAAATCCTGAACCGACACCATGATGGAACAAAAAAAAAAAATCTTTCCTTAGAGAATTTACAGGCTGGACTTACTGTTATGTTCTGCTACCAAAGCTAAGGAAAGAGAGGAGATCTGTCCCTACTATAAGACTCAGCTGAATCCCTACGATGTAACAGGGAACCTGATCCTGCGATCAGACCTGCTAAAGTCCTAATCTAGTCTGTACGGAGACCTATAGATTTGGGGAGGGAATCCCTACAAGTACTAAGGACTGGGAGGAATATGGGACACCTCCTAACAGAAATAGTAGCAGACAGACGAACAAACAAAATAGATAGAACATAGAGGTCCATAGACCAAGCAAATTAACAGAGTTAGATACAGAGCACAGGCTAGCTAGAAAGTAGATATACAATGAAGTCCAGCAAAGCCAGAAGGGCGGAGCAGGATTAAATAGGCCAACAAGGTCATGTGACCAGCAAAGGAAAAAAACCTAACAGCAAGGTTCTAACAGGTATGTCCCAGTTACAGTGGTAGAAAATGAACAATGGAAAAAAAAAACATCTTCCAGAGAGATTTATTATTATCTCTTGGGTATAAATTATATTAAAACACAAAAAAATGTATAAAACATTTATAAAACAACACGATTAATTATATAAAAAAATCTTTTTGCTACATACATAAAACAATAAACCTACACATATTAGTTATCCACACAACTGTACTAACCTGGAGAATTCATTCAATCGGTTATTTAGTATGAAATATGAACATTAATAAATACATACAAAATACTAAGCCAAAATATGTTTGTTTCAATATTTGTTCTACAAGGAAACATGATATGAATTACATGGTCTTTTATATGTGCCATAAAACAGTGCTAAAAATATTGCAATTTGTACCACTTAAAATAAAACCTCATATGCCGCATCAATGAAAAAAATAAAAATAAAAATAAAATAGCTGCTGTAAAGAGGAGAGGCAAAAATAGAATTAAAAATTGGTCAGTCATTAAGGTCCTTTCAGGCTTGGTCACCAAGGATTTGTGCAGTATACCTGAATAATAATTTTTAGAAGTCTTTCTGACTAATAATAAGCTTGATTCAGATGACCATATTTTAAGACAGTGCATAGTCCGTGTAACAACAGACAACACACTGACCCAGTAACAATCTAGGGTCAGTGTACATTAGCAGTTTTTCACATGTAACTGGTCTGTGTTAAAACTATTTTGCAGCTTGCACTTGTCTGGTCCAGACTTCAACAACTACCAATGTAGTGCTGTTCCAAAATGAAGATGTCCATCACCAGTCTCCTATGTAAAATACTATGCACAGCCCCAGACATAATATTTATAGAATAACCATCATTTAACTTTTATTCTCAGGAATCCACATTAAATATGAAAAAAATAAACTTTTTAATGTATCCTATCAGAGAAATCTACTACTTTCTACTCCTGAACTGTTTCACAAAATTCTCAACGCATGGATAAAATTTGTCTTCAATGAATGCAAATTTTGCTGTTACTGAGCTAGGAGATGACAGTTGATGCTCATAAAGTTCAGTGGAGAACTGTAACTTATTTTGGGAGAACTTGAAGAGGAAGTCTGTGTCATAGAATCATAGAATTCTAGAATGTTAGAGTTGGAGAGGACCTCCTGAGTCATCATGTCCAACCCCCTTGTTATGGGGATGGTTGCAAACAACTTTATTAATAATGGAAATCAACCGAGCCCGGGGTACGCGATGCAGCCTGGAAGACTGCAGCCGAACACCTTCCAGGTAAGAAGGTAAAACAACCAATTAATATATAAATCCCTCCAGTGTTACTGCACGCCAGAACGGGAAAAGGGATTCGCACTATCTCCGTTATCTGCACGAGAGATGTGCGGCAAATAATGTGGCCGTAGCCCTGTTAACTGAACAGAGTCTACGCAATAGGCGCTAGGACGTGTGTGTGACTCACGCCGGCGAATACGTGCTCCCAGCCTGTGTGCTACCGGACTGTGGAGTAACTCTCCACGTGGCTAACAGGCGGTGCTAGGAATACAGAGTCTGCTCGGGGTGTATAGCGACCCCCTTGTCGGAGCCTGACTGTCAAACGGAACTACCTGCCTCCCTCCAGCTAAGACTGCCTATTAGAGATGAGCGTTGTTCTACTCGAACTGTTCGCCAATCTCAAATTCGAGCTGTTTTGGGCGGTGTTCGAGCCGTTCGGCGAACACGAACAATTTGAGAAAAATTCGGCTGCTCGAGGTTATGTTCGATAACTGTTCGTGCACCAAAATCATAACTGGATTTTTTCTCAGTAATGATGAAAATTAATGTTAATACGCAGTTTGAGTGTACAGCGGGGTGGGGGGAGGGGCAGGGGATGGATCTCTGCAGGAACAATGAAGATCTCCATTTTTTTTTCTCTTTCCCGCATTTACAGTGGGGAGGTGCAATCTGTCAGCCTATCAGCAGCGCACACACGGAGCGAAGTGCTTTTTTTCACACAAGCAAGGGCATGTGTCATTGGCAGTGTATGTCACATGTCCTTGCCCTATAAGACCAAGCCATTTTCCCCGTCGCCACCATTTTCTCACTGCTGCAGCTGCGTGTTAGACGGCACCGCTGTTGCTGTGTGCGCAATACCTTGTTAATTTCAAGCCAATTTTCGCACAAATATACAGATAGCTTGGGAGTAGGGAATAGTTGTGATTGCAGTCCTTTTAAGGACTAGGTTACAGCATTTCCTACGACTTTTATCAGGCAGGTCTGTGCTGTTAAATAGATAGGTTGTGGGAGTAAAGACTAATTGTAATTGGAGTCCTTTTCAGGACTAGGTTACATCAGTTCCTATCAGTTTTTGCCAGGCAGGTCTGTGCCAGTGCTGTGCAAGTTTTTTTCACAGCATTTGGCTGAATCTAGCAAAGCTAATCCTTTTTGGCCTATTGCAGAGTGTGTTAGTCAGTGGAGTAGCCTATCTGTGTTGCAAGATATACCACCTGTGTATAGAATACCAAATTTTTACTGCACCTAGTGAAGTAAAATCTTTTGGGCATAGCATCATTCTATTAGTCCATCTATACTGACCTCCATCAGGTTGCAAACTGAATCTAATTTTTTTCTGCATCTAGCTCTGAAAAAATATTTGGCCTTCTAGCAGTGTGTGGGACTTGTTCTATTAGTCCACCTATACTGACCTCCATCAGGTTGCAAACTGAATATATTTTTTTCTGCATCTACCTCTGAAAAAATATTGGGCTTCTAGCTGTGTGTGGGACTTGTTGTATTAGTCCATCTATACTGACCTCCATCAGGTTGCAAACTGAATATATTTTTTTCTGCATCTACCTCTGAAAAAATATTGGGCTTCTAGCTGTGTGTGGGTCTTGTTCTATTAATCCATCTATACAGACCTCCATCAGGTTGCAAACTGAATATAATTTTTTTCTGCATCTAGCTCTGAAAAAATATTTGGCCTTCTAGTAGTGTGTGGGACTTTCTCTGTTAGTCCATCTATACTGACCTCCATCAGGTTGCAAACTGAATATATTTTTTTCTGCATCTACCTCTGAAAAAATATTGGGCTTCTAGATGTGTGTGGGTCTTGTTCTATTAATCCATCTATACTGACCTCCATCAGGTTGCAAACTGAATATAATTTTTTTCTGCATCTAGCTCTGAAAAAATATTTGGCCTTCTAGTAGTGTGTCGGACTTTCTCTATTAGTCAATCTATACTGACCACCATCAGGTTGCAAATTAAAAATAATTTTTATCAGCATCTACAGTACCTCTGAAAAAATATTTGGGCTTCTAGCTGTGTGTGGGACTTGTTGTATTAGTCCATCTATACTGACCTCCATCAGGTTGCAAACTGAATATAATTTTTTTCTGCATCTAGCTCTGAAAAAATATTTGGCCTTCTAGCAGTGTGTGGGACTTGTTCTATTAGTCCACCTATACTGACCTCCATCAGGTTGCAAATTCAAAATAATTTTTTGTATGCATCTAGCTCTGAAAAAATATTTTTCCTTCTAGCAGTGTGTGGGACTTTCTCTGTTAGTCCATCTATACTGACCTCCATCAGGTTGCAAACTGAATCTAATTTTTTTCTGCATCTAGCTCTGAAAAAATATTTGGCCTTCTAGCAGTGTGTCGGACTTTCTCTATTAGTCCATCTATACTGACCTCCATCAGGTTGCAAATTAAAAATAATTTTTATCTGCATCTACAGTACCTCTGAAAAAATATTTGGGCTTCTAGCTGTGTGTGGGACTTGTTGTATTAGTCCATCTATACTGACCTCCATCAGGTTGCAAACTGAATATATTTTTTTCTGCATCTACCTCTGAAAAAATATTGGGCTTCTAGCTGTGTGTGGGTCCTGTTCTATTAATCCATCTATACAGACCTCCATCAGGTTGCAAACTGAATATAATTTTTTTCTGCATCTACCTCTGAAAAAATATTGGGCTTCTAGCTGTGTGTGGGACTTGTTGTATTAGTCCATCTATACTGACCTCCATCAGGTTGCAAACTGAATATATTTTTTTCTGCATCTACCTCTGAAAAAATATTGGGCTTCTAGCTGTGTGTGGGACTTGTTCTATTAATCCATCTATACAGACCTCCATCAGGTTGCAAACTGAATATATTTTTTTCTGCATCTACCTCTGAAAAAATATTGGGCTTCTAGCTGTGTGTGGGACTTGTTGTATTAGTCCATCTATACTGACCTCCATCAGGTTGCAAACTGAATATATTTTTTTCTGCATCTACCTCTGAAAAAATATTGGGCTTCTAGCTGTGTGTGGGACTTGTTGTATTAGTCCATCTATACTGACCTCCATCAGGTTGCAAATTGAATATAATTTTTTTCTGCATCTAACCCAGCCAATAGTTTTGGCCTAATACCACAGTTTGGCCACTCAGCTCTGCTCGGTTACCATCCATTGTTTTTTTGTGCAAACAACTCCAGAGTTGTGAATTAGTTAACCACCAAAATGAGTGGAAAAAGGCCTGCTGCTGGTGGAAAGGGGAATAGGCGTGTTGGGAAGGGGAAAAAAGGTTGTGTCCGTGGGGTAGGTGTTAAAGCAACAGTAACATCTGCAGAAGAAAGACCATCTTCCAGCCAAACTAAAATGTCTACTTCTTTTAGCGGACAATGTGATAAGATCCCTTTCTTACGGCCACGCCAATCGCTACAAATTCCAGATGAGGCACAAAAACAGCAGGTGCTTCAACGGATATCAAGTGCTCCTTTAAGTGGGCTCTCCTCCACATCAACTTCAACATCACAAATACTCCAGTCCTCAAAGGTGTCACCCAAATCGCACTTGCTTCCTCACAGCTCCCAAATCTCCAGCTGCCCGTCTGAGTATGAGGTAGAACAGATGGTTGAGTCTGCAGAGCTGTTTACTCATACTATAGCCTGGGAATCAGAGGTCGACTCCAGCGCTTCTGTGAATCCAGACGAGGAAATGATCTGCACTGATACCCAGAATCTTTATGAGTCGGATCCAGGACCAGACGCAGAAGGTTCTGACCACAATGTAGACCCTCATTCCCAAACTGTAACTCCTGTTGGTGGAGACAATGAGGAAGACGATGATAAGACTCAAATACCTGATTGGAGCGACAACTTTAGTTTTTTGTCAGGGCAGGAACAGGTTGGCTCTGAGGACGACGGGTGTGATAACACACAGGGTGATGATGATGAGGTTGGAGATCCCACTTACTGTCAACCCACAGTCAGCCAAGAGATGAGGTCAGCAGAGGAGGTGGAGGAAGATGCTAGTGACGACGAGGTCAGGTTGCGCCTTCCTGGACAGAGACGTAGTACTGGAAGCACGTCAACAACTGCATCCTCAAACACAACTCTGCCTCTCACCACAAGTCGTGGTGGCTCTTCAGGTCGCATGGGTGCTAAGCCTTGCATATCCTGGGCATTTTTTCAGATCGATAAAGATGACCCAACTCGTGTTATCTGTAACATTTGTCAGCAAAAGTAGAGGCCAAAAAATACATAGTTTGAGTACTTCATGCATGAACCGGCACATGGACATGAAGCATAAGTTGCAGTGGGAAGCTCAGTGTGCTACAATGCGGCCTAGCCGGCCGGGCCAACCACCGTCTGCCATATCTTGTCCATCCGCGGCCTCTTCATCCTCTGTGACTGGGGGGACAGCAGTCACACCTGTTTTGGGGCGCAGACCTGCCACCTCTTTACCCGCAACAGCCAGCGTGATTGGCAGGTCATCATTTTCTTTGGAAGTGGTAACACCAGCTGGTGTTGAGCGCTGTCCGACATCGATAGCACCACCTTTGGATCAAGGCAACCTAACATGTCCGCCTGCATCTTCCTCACAGACCGGCAGTTTGCCGGGGACACCCTTATCAACCCCGTCTAAGCACAATAGCCAGCCCTCGGTCCCTCAGATGTGGACAAGTAAAAGACCATTTCCTCCTAGCCATGAGAAAGCTTAGAGGTTGAATTTCACCATCTGCAAGCTCTTGGCTACAGAAATGCTGCCTTTCCGCCTGGTGGACACAGAGGATTTTCGAGACCTTATGTCCGTCGCAGTGCCCCAGTACCAGATGCCCAGTCGGCACTACTTCTCAAAGAAAGGTGTGCCTGCGCTCCACCAGCATGTCGCACACAACATCACCGCTTCTTTGAGAAACTCTGTGTGTGACAGGGTGCATTTCACCACAGACACTTGGACGAGTAGGCATGGACAGGGGCATTACATGTCGCTGACTGGGCACTGGGTAACTATGGTGACAGCAGGACAAGGGGCTGCTGTCCAAGTCTTGCCGTCCCCACGAGTTGTGCGTCAATCCTCTTTATGTCAAAGTTCCTCCACTGCTTCTGCCTCCTCAACCTCCTCTCGGTCTTCCACCTGCACCCAAAGCCTGTCTGGTCATGCCACAAGCTTTCTAACTGCGCAGAAGGGATCCTGCACACCTCCTTACTATGCTGGCAGTAGGGCTCAACGTCATCAGGCGGTTTTTACTTTGAAATGTCTGGGAAATGTGAGTCACACAGCTGAGGAGTTGTGGTCAGCTCTGGAGAACCAATTTCATGAATGGTTGTCTCCACTGGACCTGAAACCAGGGAAGGCCGTGTGCGACAATGCTGCAAACCTGGGTGCGGCCCTTCGCCGGGGCAATGTCACACACGTGCCTTGTATGGCTCACGTGTTGAACCTGGTTGTCCAGCAATTTTTAGCCCACTATCCCAGACTAGATGGCCTTCTGCAGAGGGCACGGTCGCTGTGTGCTCACTTCCGCCGTTCGCATCCCGCAGCTCAGCGACTTACATCTCTACAGAAGTCGTTGGGCCTGCCACTTCACCGGCTAAAATGCGATGTGCCTACCCGGTGGAATTCAACTCTGCACATGTTGCAGCGACTGTGGCAGCACCGACAAGCCCTGGTGCAATACGTTCTGACGTATAGCCTGGGCCAACGAGATTCAGAGGTGGGGCAAATCACGCTGGAGGAGTGGTCTCAGATCAGGGACCTATGCACCCTTCTGCACAGTTTTGAAATGGCGACGAAGATGTTTAGTGCTGACGATGCCATTATCAGCATGACTATTCCGGTGATTTACATGCTGGAGCACATGTTAAACAGAATTCGGAGTCAGGTGGTGGCACAAGAGGAGGTGGAGGAAGTAGAGGAGGAGGAGTTGTATGCGGAAGGGCTAACATCTGCAAGGTCCAGACGGTCGGCAGCACCAAGGCGGCAGGCATGTGAGGGTGGGGGAGATGGTTTTACCAGGGCGCATGGTAGCAGCCAAACTAGTGAGGAAGGTGCAGGAGCCCAGGAAGAAGTGGAGGACGAACTGATGGAAGACTCATCAGATGAGGGAGACCTTGATCACATTTCTGTTGTGCGAGGTTGGGGGGAGAGGACAGAGGAAGGAAGCATGATTGTTACCTCGCCACCAACACAACAGGGACTTGGTGCTCCTGGATGCGCAACACACATGAGTGCCTTCTTGCTGCACTACCTGCAACATGACCCTCGAATTGTGAGAATTAGAAATAATCCTGACTACTGGGTTGCCACACTGTTAGATCCCCGGTACAAAAGTAAATTTGCCGAAATTATTCCTGCCATAGAAAGGGATGCATGCATGCAGGAGTATCAGCAGAGACTGTTGCAGAATCTTACATGTGCTTTTCCACAAAACACCAGTGGTGCACGTAGTGAATCTCACAGTTCCAACTTGCCAACCGTGGGACCGTCAAGTGTTCAGCACTCAAACCGTAACAGAACCACAGTATCTGCTGGTAACATCAATTTTGCGGAATCATTTCACCACTTTTTTAGCCCATCCTTTGCAAGGCCACAGGAGACAAGAAGTCTGACACATAGTCAACGCCTAGAGACGATGGTACAGGAGTATCTCCAAGTAAACATTGAAGCCACGACTGTGTCACTGGACCCTTGCTCTTTTTGGGCTTCCAATCTGGATAAATGGCCGGAGCTAGCCACTTACGCCTTGGAGATCTTGTCATGCCCCGCAGCCAGCGTTCTGTCTGAACGTGTGTTCAGCGCTGCTGGTGGTGTGCTGACAGATAAGCGCACGCGGCTCTCCACTGATAATGTAGACAGACTCACGTTCATAAAGATGAACAAATCATGGATCCGAAACGACTTTTCTACCCCTGTGTCATCCTGGGGAGAGTAAAAGCTTGATGATTGGTTAAAATCACCCTACCAACCGTTTTAAGCTTTCAAATTACTAATCATGTTTATCTGCATCTTGACTGGAAAATAATTTGGGCTTTGTAGCAGTGTGCAGCACTGATCCTATTAGGCCATCTATAATAAGCTCCACCAGATTTAAAATTAAAAATAATTTTTAGCTGCATCTAGCCCGGAAAATAATTTTGGGGCTCCGAGATGCGCAAGACACATAAGTGCCTTCTTGCTGCACTACCTGCAGCATGACCCTCATATTGTCAGAATTCGAAGTAATCATGACTACTGGGTTGCCACACTCTTAGATCCCCCAAACTTTTCGATCAACCTTTTCATTTTAATAAAGACCAAAAAAATGGTCATTTTTGAAATTATAAGCATTAGCAGGTTGTTAGAAACTGAAATCAAACAGTTTTCAACTCAAAACTTTATTCTAGGTGATGTTACATTTTCACATAGGACCCCTTGTTCGAAAGGAGCTTCTGAACTCTCTCGTCCATTGAATTTGTTAGGTTTTGGATGGTTTCTGCTTCAATTGTTTTGCATGAGGACAGAATACCCTCCCAGAGCTGTTGCTTAGATGTGAACTGCCTCCCGTCATCATAGACACTCCTTTTAATGATGCTCCAAAGGTTCTGAATGGGGTAGAGGTCAGGGGAGCATGGGGGTCACACCATAAGTTTGTCCCCTTTTATGCCCATATCAGCCAGAGATGCAGATGTTTTATGTGCAGCATGAGATGGTGCATTATCATGCAGAAAAATGATCTTGCTGTGAAATACACAGTTCTTCTTCTTGAACCATGGCAGGAAGTGCTGTTTGAGAAAATCCACATACATTATGGAGTTCATCTTTAGCGCCTTCAGGGATCCTAAAGGGGCCGACAATCTCTCTCCCCATGATTCCAGCCCAAAACATTACTCCACCTCCTCCTTGTTGGCGCTGTAGCCGTGTTTGCGTGGGGTGTCCATCAACCAGCCATCCTCCACTCCATCCATCTGGACCATCGAGCGCTGCACGGCACTCATCCGTGAACAAAACAGTTTTGAAATCAGTCTTCATGTAATGTTTGGCCCACTGGAGCCATTTCTGCTTGTGTGAAGTGGATAGAGGAGGTCGACAGGATGGCGTATGCACAGCTGCAAACCTCTGAAAGACCCTGCATCTTGTTGTTCGGGGGACGTTGGAGGCACAAGCAGCTTCAAAAACTTGTCTGCTGCTATGACAAGGCTTTTTTGCCGCTGCTCTTTCAACCTGACGTAATTGCCTGTAGGAAAGAGTCCTCAATTTGCCCTTATCAGCACGCACACGTGTGTACTGTGAATCAGCTACATACTTCTTGATTGCCAAGACACTTCATCCTGATCATCGCACAATGTTGATTGTAGTCATGCCTTGACCTAAACACTCCACAATTTGTTGCTTCTCAGCAGCCGACACATCCTTTTTCTTTCCCATTTTGGCAGAAAATGTAGGCTGCTTAATAATGTGAGAGAGCCTTCTTAAGTAGTCTTGCCTTTCATTGGACACACCTGCCAAACTAATTAGCACAGGTGTCTGCAATTGCTTACAGTGATATAAAGAGCCCTGACACACATCACCATCAATGAGTTTAACTGACAAACAAACAAATTCTTCCCTTATCACTCCTAAACACTTTTTGCATAATAATTTGGAACACAGTGTACATGTGCTTTTCCACAAAACACCAGTGGTTCACGTAGTGAATCTTACAGTTCTAACTTGCCAACCGTGGTCTGTATGGAATTGTTCAATAAAGGGCCCAAAATTAAGATAACATAGATGGGAGAGGTCTCTATGAATAGGAATTCCTAAGTATTTGATACCCTGTGAGGGCCAGGCAAAGGGAAAGTTGGACTGGATGGAATCCTATATGGATTTGGGGAGGGAGACATCGAGGGCCTCAGACTTCGCTGCATTGATTTTAAAATTTTACCATGTAACAAAGTGATCTATTTCAGCCATAACAGCAGGGATGGATATATGTGATTGAGTGATATATACTAGGACATCATCAGCAAATAGAGAGCACTTGTACTCGGTGCCTCCCACCTCAATCCACCTAATATTGGGGTTATGGCGAATTGATGAGAGCAGGTGCTCCGTCACTAGGATGTATAAGAGAGGGGACAGAGGACATCCCTGCCTTGTCCCATTGGTGATTGTGAAAGGTGATGAAAATGTTCTGACGCACCCCCTGGGCCTTGGGACACCCGGAGCCGGACCCTTTTTGGTGGATGCTGGTGGTTGTAGTCTTCGTGGCGGCGACCCGGTTCCGTGGCTCAGGGCGGTCAAACCAGTGGCGGAACTATTTATGTGGTTTTGATGTTTAAATGTCCGACTACGCCACCCGTGGATTGCGGTCAGAGTGAACCGCCGCTACAGGGCAGACCGCTGAGGCTGGTGTTGTGGGTGCAGCAGAGCGTAGCATAACTCCCCACGGGAGGAGTATAGCCTCAGGGCAGTGTATGCGGAGGATGGGGGTGATGGTGCAGGGCAGCAGCAGTAACGACACGGAGTCAGTGATGCAGTCCAGGGCCTTTACTCACAGTTCTTATTATCCAGACCACGTCTGCAGGTAACGGCTGCCCACGTCGTACTGTGCTCACCAGGTGAGGGGCTCAGACAACTCCCAGATAACTTTGGAGCACTTCACAGGACCCCCTTTGTGTGTCCTTTGTCTGGCCTTTCTTACCAACACTTCTGTCTGGCTGCCTCGGGCCTCCTCTTGGTAAACTTGGCGCCAGTTTCCCTGACCCTATGTGGTGCCTTCCTAGCGGGTGTAGCGAGGGGCTGCGCCACATAAAATGTCAGAGCCTCCGGTTTCTAGCTGAGGGTCGTTTCCTGCCTCCACTAGTTCGGGGACCGGTCTCCCCCTTTGGCCTGACCCCTCCACGCAGGTGGATTCGGGCGTGCGGTGGTGACTCGCCCATCCGCACCCCTCGGATCCCTTCATTCCTCGTTCCTGGAGCCTTCTCCGCTCCTCTTCCTTCCTTCTCCCTCTTCCAGGCCTGGGCCTCTGTTACTAGGCCCGCCTCCGGAGCAGAGCTCATGCAGAGCCCCTGCTCCCTGCCACTTCTGCTCAGACTTCTCTGCACTGAACTAAGATGGTGCCCACCTTTTATACTCCCTTCTCAATGCACCCAGGAACTGCTTCCTCCCTGCTCCTGCACTACAGGGTTCCCCTTCCTCAGTGTTACCTCCCCCCACTCCAGCCAGGGACAGGGACTGTCATGCCCATCTCAGGGGCATATTGGTCGCCCTGCCCCACGGCAATGTGGTGTAATGCATGCAGGTGTCGGGTCCTGATCCACACTCCATCCTTACCTGAGAGTGAGATATCACACCTCTGGGTGAGGTGCAATACGTCTGTAGCAACCGAGCCCTCAGGGTGCTACAGTTCCATTCATCTTCAGCCTAGGTGACGTATTGCGATACAGGGCCGTGATTTTGGCTATAAAAGGGTCCCCTAGACCCCTACCCCAAGCTTTTTAAGAGAATCATATATGGCGTGCCAGGAGACTCTATGGAATGCTTTCTCAGCATCCAACGAGAGTATCTAATTACAAATTTTTAACTGCATCTAGCCCAGGAAATACTTTGTGCCTAGTAGCAGTGTCTGCTAGTCAGCGGATTATCCCGGCTGTTAAGCAAGCTACACCACCTGTAGTTTAGACACTTAATTTTTTCAAAGGAAATGCTTCGGGACCATGGGATACTTAGTGAAGAGCATCAGGAGGCACCCCATGGCATAGGGGCTGGGACTGGCAGTAGGATGCCTTGCGGTGGACAGCCGAGCTCGATCCTTATAAAAGCTTTTTAACTGCAGCAGCTTTAGTGGACGCTACTGGAGCTGGAATTACCGCGGCTGCTGGCATGAGACTTGCCCTCCAATAGATCCTTGTAAATGGATTTGTAGCACCCTGAGGATTCGGCTGCTACAGGGGTATTGCACCTCAACCCAGAGGTGTGATATTCCACTCCCGGGCAAGGATGGAGAGTGGACCTGAGCTCGGTAGGCTGCATGCACTACACACATCCCATTTCCGGAGGGCAGACCAACGGTAGTCCCACTTAGAAATGTGCAGGTACGACCGAGTCTGTCCTTGGCTGGAGTGGGAGGGGGTTGGAACATCCCATGTAGTGTAGGGGCAGATAGGGGGTGCAGTCTGGGTAGTGATAGGAGCTCATTGGGTGCTGGTCACCTGAGCTCACACATAGAGGGATATATAAGGTGGGCACCAACTAAGATCAGGGTCAGATGCAGAGAACAAGTCAGCGAGCAGAGGAGAAGAGAGACCCAGAGTGAGAGAGGAGAAGAGAGAGAGAGACCCAGAGGGGGAAACAGCAGAAAAGGACTCCAAGAACCCAACTTAAATCCCCGGGTGAAGAGTCGGCACAGGGTACCGGAACCCAAGCTGGTGGGGGCAAAAACACTCCCCAGCCAGAGACCGGAGGCCGTGGGCAGCATCTGCCACGGCCACCCATCACATCCACCCCGAAGGCACACCACATGAAGGGTCAGGGAACCCAAGGCCAAGGGTGTCCCAACAGAAGGCCCGAGGGAGCTGGACCTAGGTGGATCACTGGTGGGGACGGCCAGAGAACGGGACAGAAGGAGAGCTCAGGGCCACGCTCCGGACTTGTTTGGGGGTTGGCTGGATCCAGGACCTGGTGGACGCAGCACGGCTCGGGTGGTCACTCGAAGCTGGAGTGACCAGTACAACATCTGCAGTAAGTAAACACCCTTAACTGCACAACCCGACTCTGTCTTCATTGCCGTCTGCACTGCACCACCACAACCCCCATTCTCTGCACCTGTCCCCCCTGAGGCTATACCCCTCCCGTTGGGGGTTATCCCACCAAGCTGCGCACCCACCATCAGCCTCAGCGGACCCTGCAGCAGCGGCGGCCACAGTGACCGCATCACAACGGGTGGCGTAGTCGACACAAAAGAACTCTTAATAACATCTGTAGGACTGCCACATAACACTGAGTTTGACGCCCTGGGCACGGGCCGGGTCACAGCCGCTCGGAGACTACAACCCCCCATCTGATCCGGTGCCGGGTATTCCCCTCAAAAAGGAATATGTCCCAGGGGGCGCGTCAACTTTGGCGTAGTCGGCAGGATTACGTGCCCGCAACACCCGGGTACTGCGTGCCTGAAGAAAAGTGCAAGTTTACCTCAGAAAGAAGTCTCCTGCCGGTTCCGGAGGGTCCCCGCCATCGGACCCCATCACCAGTCGTTTCCCGCCGATTGTCCGCCATTTCCAGCTTGTTCCCGCCATCTGCAGAGTTTCCCGCCACTGGGCGACGCTTCCCGCCAAATCCGAAGATTTCCCGCCTTGGAAGAGCAGCGGACGCCATTATGGGCGTGCCAAAGGAGGGCAAGAGGCCGCCTCCCATCGTGGGCCAGGACAGAAAATGGCGCCAAAAGTGGAAACCGCCCCCACCAACAGAGACTGTGATGCTAGAGGTGTCTGTCAGCGTGAAAGAACCGCCCCTGGAGCTGACAGTCACCCAGTGGCCCCGGGACCGCCCTCGAAGTGGGAGGAGACGAAAGAAAAGAACGAAGATGGGTGCCGCCTGGAGCAGTCTGGAGCGAGCGCACCCGGAGGCAAGAAGTCTAACGAGGAGTAGCGGAGGAGCTTACCCGGAGATGGAGAGAAAGCAGAACAGCACCGGCCCGCTGGCCAGGAGTCTGCTAGAGACCGAGGAAGGAGAGCAGAGCAGCACCGGCCCGCTGGCCAGGAGCCTGCTGGAAGAAGAGCAGAGCAGCACCGACCCGTTGGTCAGGAGCCTGCTAGACACCACGACCCCACTAGGCCTAGTGGAGGTCCTTGCACAGCTCCCCCGAGACCGGGAGTGTGCACAGACTGCCCTGGAGGGCCTCGCACGGAGGATGGCCCGGGTACAGCGCGAGATATTGGCGGAATGGAGCCGGGAGATGGCCCAGCAAGCTGAGACCAGTCAACGGAGCACGCTACCCTGGAAGAGGAAACAGACCGCCTCTGAGGATGGCGCGGGAGGACCAAAGGCCGGAGACGGCGCCGAGAAGGGAGCCGGACGCAAGGAGGCAGGTAAAGGGGACGCCTATACCCCAAGCCGTGAAACCGCCCACCTGCCCCAGCTCCCCGTCGCAGAGCCCGAAAGTCCCCCTGCTGTGCCCGTAGCCGCCATGTCACCGCTATGGACTAGGCCCCGACCGGAAGCCGCCGCAGCGACCCCTGTGACGTCACGCGCCTCGACCCGGAGCGTGACAAAGCAGGAAATACCACCAGCCTGGTCGCAAGGCCTAGTACCCCCGGGCGCCGCATCACCAACAGCGCCCCCTACCTCCGCGGAGCCTCCGGCCTGGCCGCAAGGCCAGGTAGCCCAGGGCGCCGCCGTATTAACGGTGCCCTTCACCTTCCAGGTGCCCCAGGCCTGGCCGCAAGGCCTGGGCAACCCGGGCGCCACCACCACCGCGCCCGCGCCCGTAAAACCAAGGGTGCCACACCTGGGGGAGGACTTGTTCAGCCAGCTCACATGGCCGGACGGGCGGCCCTTCATCTGGCCCGAAGAATTCCATGAGCTGGAACGGCAGCAGAGACTAGGGCCCTTGTGTGAGCCCCTGATTCCGGCTCCGAAGCCCGTGGCACGGGTCTCGCCTCCTCTGGAAGAAGCCCAATTTGAGTGGGACCCCACCGGAGAAGACCTAATGGGGTTCACTCAGGAAACCAGGGCAGCTGCAGCGGAGCGTGCTGAGTGTTGCCGACAGCAGCTCGAAGAGTTTGCGAGGGAGCGGAGAGAGAGGCGGGTCCGGGAACAACAGGCCCAAGTACGGAGTGCCGAGCAGAAGAGCCGGACCAGGAGGGACCCCCGTGCAGCGCACAGTCCCCGTACCACCGGGACTGTAATAAAGTTTAACCTGCAGCATGGGTGGGGCTTCATCAGAGACAACAACACCCCCGGCGACGTCTTTGTCACGCGCAGAGACGTGGAGTCCCATCTGCCGGAGGGGCACAGAGGTCGTGACCTTTACATCGGGGACGAGGTCACCTTTACCCGGCACAAGTGTGCCAAAGGACCTTACGCCCTCCACGTACACCGCCTGACGGAGGAGGAGTTGCGGTGCGAGGAGGAGGAGCAAGAGGACCCGGACGGGTCTGAAGTTACAACCAGCTACAAGCAAAGAGCAGGAGGAAGACGCCGTTGAGTGCGGCAGAGCAGTAGATGTAAATAGTTACCCGACCGGGTACCAAAGAAACTGTTGCTATATATAGTCCCCGTTGGGACCAGCATGAGTGAACTGTTCACCCGTTTACCCTTAATCCCACAGGCTGAGGACTGTGAGCAGCCATTCCCTTCCCTTTACCTGGCCGAGGACTGAGAGCGGCCAACTTTCCCTGTATATAGTTGCGCTTCCTAAAGCGCCCCCTACTGGTTTTATAGGAAAACCAAGTTTTCTAGAAAGACTGTCGCACTTTACCCGGTCACACGTTGCACAGTGACCGGAGGAGGAGCCAGAGGCGACGAGAATGTTTTATTTGCTAATATATGTTGTTTTATATGTTTATGAAAAAAATGTATGTTTGGTGTTTTTGTCTTTACAGCCCGAGGACGTGCTGTGATTTACCAGGGGGGAATGTAGCACCCTGAGGATTCGGCTGCTACAGGGGTATTGCACCTCAACCCAGAGGTGTGATATTCCACTCCCAGGCAAGGATGGAGAGTGGACCTGAGCTCGGTAGGCTGCATGCACTACACACATCCCATTTCCGGAGGGCAGACCAACGGTACTCCCACTTAGAAATGTGCAGGTACGACCGAGTCTGTCCTTGGCTGGAGTGGGAGGGGGTTGGAACATCCCATGTAGTGTAGGGGCAGATAGGGGGTGCAGTCTGGGTAGTGATAGGAGCTCATTGGGTGCTGGTCACCTGAGCTCACACATAGAGGGATATATAAGGTGGGCACCAACTAAGATCAGGGTCAGATGCAGAGAACAAGTCAGCGAGCAGAGGAGAAGAGAGACCCAGAGTGAGAGAGGAGAAGAGAGAGAGAGACCCAGAGGGGGAAACAGCAGAAAAGGACTCCAAGAACCCAACTTAAATCCCCGGGTGAAGAGTCGGCACAGGGTACCGGAACCCAAGCTGGTGGGGGCAAAAACACTCCCCAGCCAGAGACCGGAGGCCGTGGGCAGCATCTGCCACGGCCACCCATCACATCCACCCCGAAGGCACACCACATGAAGGGTCAGGGAACCCAAGGCCAAGGGTGTCCCAACAGAAGGCCCGAGGGAGCTGGACCTAGGTGGATCACTGGTGGGGACGGCCAGAGAACGGGACAGAAGGAGAGCTCAGGGCCACGCTCCGGACTTGTTTGGGGGTTGGCTGGATCCAGGACCTGGTGGACGCAGCACGGCTCGGGTGGTCACTCGAAGCTGGAGTGACCAGTACAACATCTGCAGTAAGTAAACACCCTTAACTGCACAACCCGACTCTGTCTTCATTGCCGTCTGCACTGCACCACCACAACCCCCATCCTCTGCACCTGTCCCCCCTGAGGCTATACCCCTCCCGTTGGGGGTTATCCCACCAAGCTGCGCACCCACCATCAGCCTCAGCGGACCCTGCAGCAGCGGCGGCCACAGTGACCGCATCACAACGGGTGGCGTAGTCGACACAAAAGAACTCTTAATAACATCTGTAGGACTGCCACATAACACTGAGTTTGACGCCCTGGGCACGGGCCGGGTCACAGCCGCTCGGAGACTACAACCCCCCATCTGATCCGGTGCCGTGTATTCCCCTCAAAAAGGAATATGTCCCAGGGGGCGCGTCAGATTTAAAGTGTATTCATTCAAATTAGAGAGACAATTTAAATTAAAAAGCTTAGAGCTGCCTCCACCACAGGGGGGCTCACTCGACCCCCCAGCGGACAGGCACCAGTATTGGGAGAGGGGGGCTGGCCGTTAGGGTTCACCGCGGCTCTGGCACAAACCCGGCGACACGGAGGTGGCACGGGCAGGAGCGGACTGGCCGTGTCGGCTTCTCACTTTTTGGATTTTAGAAGGGCATGACATGCCTTTATCTGTGTCTCCCCCTCCTTTTACTCCTCCACCTCTTTTATTTTCGCATGACTATATGTACTTGTCACTTTTCCATGTGTTAGTTATGTCTTCTGAGCAGTTTCTCAGCTTTTGGACACCTTTGAAGGTGTTTTCTATGTGTTTCTATGTGTTTTTGTTTGCCTGCCATTGGTTTTAACAATGTTCGAAGGTGTTCGACGAACAGTTCGACGAACAGTTCGGCGAACACACGGGTGTTCGACGAACCGAACCGAACTCGAACACTACGGGGGTGGCTCAACACTACTGCCTATCCCCAGCTAAACCTGCCTGTCCGAAGCTAGAGCAGCAAGAGAGCATGTGGAGCCCAAACAGACAAGAGTCCACACAGTAACACAACCTTAGCTCAACGATCAGAGCGCATCGCCATGTTTGTGGGCAGGTTATTTAAAGACTAAGCCCTGCCCACCGTCACATTATTGGTCGCACTACTGATGACGTCACCCCCGGCCACTCAGGCAGTGCCAGGTCACCGGATCAGCTGACACCAAACCACCAATCACGGTCCGCCATGTCACGGGCATGCTCAGTGCAGTGCATCCTGGACTTAGGCTGTAGTAGGCCTGTTCCCCTCCGCAACCTATGCTTAATGCTACTAGGAACAAAGACCCGAGAGACTACTTGTACATCTCGTGCACCAGCTAGGTGTTGGGACTGACAGCGATGCTGAGCAGCATCTGCCCTGGCTGGACCTAAATGGGAGACCACAGAATCCACTGATAATTCTGAACCAATTTCAGATCCAGCAAACGCCCAACACCTAACACGCCTACTCAATGCAGGATTCACTAAACCATCTCAGATAGATGTCTCTTCAGCCTCTGTTTGAAGACTTCCGTTGAAGGACAACTCACCACCTCTCATGACTGCCTGTTCCACTCATTGATCACCCTCACTGTCAACTACTGGGCATAGTATTCCAGATAAGGTCTGACCAAGGAGGAGTAGAGAGGGATAACTAGTTCATGTGATCTAAACTCTATTCTTCTCTTAATACATGTCAGAACTATATTTGACTTTTTTGCTGCTGAATCACAGTGTTGACTCATGTGCAGTCTGTGAACTCTTAGTATGCCCAAGTCTTTTTTACACATACTGTTTGTTAGTTCCTTTCTTCCCATCATTCTGTAGATATCATTTTTGTTTTTCTTGCCCAGATGTGTCTTCCTTTAGCTTTTCCTAGCACCCTTCTTCATAGAATTTTAGGAGCGCTGTAATTTCCTATGTAATTTTCCAGTTGTTAGTGCCACACCGGATCCCCGCCCTGACAGGCAGGGACTCCGGTGTTTCAGAACACTCGCCCGCGCTGCATCCGGTGCTTTCCCCTCCCCGATGCTCTGCCTGCTTCAAGCAGGTCTTACTGCCATGTCCTTAGGGCATGCGAGCGCGCTCCTGCCCTCTTAAAGGGCCAGTGCGCATACTTGCTATTACGTCCCCAGCCAATGGCTGTGGGACACTCCATATATATTGCTTCCTCACTGTTGGGGAGATGCCTGAGCAACCTTCCTGTTCTACAGTCTATGTTGTTAAGGTTGTGTACTAGTCCATGCTACCAAGCCTGCTGCACTCTCGGCACTAGTGCAAACTAGCCAACTGCACTCTGGTGCAACTCTGCTGCACTCCAATGCAACCCTGCTGCACTCCGGTGCAATCTAGCCAGCTGCACTCTGGTGCAAACCAAGCCTGCTGCACTCCGGTGCAAACCAAGCCTATTGCCCTCTTGTGCACACCATGCCTGTAGCACTCCAGTACAAACCAAGCCTGCTGCACTCCGGTGCACCTCAGCCAACCACACTCTGGTGCACCTCAGCCTACCATACTCTGGTGCAACTCAGTCTACTGCACTCTGGTGCAACTCAGCCTACCGCACTCTGGTGCAACTCAACCTACTGCACTCTGGTGCAACTCAGCCTGCTGCACTCTGATGCAACCCTGCTGCACTCCGGTGCAACCCAGTCTACTTGCTCTACTGGGTCCAGTTGCTGCTCATCTGTTGGTCTGTTTTGGAGTAGCACCTGGGCCACCTCCCTCGTCCCTCCTCGGATCGCGGAGTCATAAAGCCGCTGTGCATCTAGAGTCAGATTGGGCGAGGCCCCTAGCTACGCCCCTCCAGGTACTCTTCCATCCGTGGTACAGTGGTTCCACAAACCACGTACGTGACACCAGTAATGGTGAAAAATCTGTCTTCACTGAATACAGATTTTACCTGTAAATTTAGAGTGAAAGATCAATCCAGGAGAAGAAAGAAGCAGATTTCTCTACTAAGATATATTACACAGTTTTTTTTACAGTATTTTCATGTGTACTATTGATTTATCAAATAAAACTTAAAATAATGGTTAATATTTAAGCAAGTTTTATAAATTGTTATGCTTTGATGCAAAATTGCATGAAAGCGCCTCTGAGTGTAAAGTGCTGAGTGCTACTTTCACAATGTGCGAAGGGTCTACTTTCAATAAACATAATGGGTATACTATGTTTTATTTTATAGTTTTAATTGTGTATGCAGTAAGTGAAAAAATGGTTCCCGCAACAAAAGCATTTGTTCATATCTGGCTAAAACTTTAAATATTTATTGTAACGAGAATAGTGAACTTTCAAGATAATAATTACATTGATTTCTTTACTTCATAGTGTGCATTCCTGATTCATGTCCAGAAATGCTCCCATGTCCGTTTGGTTTCAGGCCGGAATACTCACACTCTGGCTGTTGTCCGATCCAAACTTGTGGTAAGTTACTATTGTGATCTATACCTGCTTCTATACTAATAATAATGTGTTGAATATTAGTGGAGAACTTTTTTTTGTTCTAACTTTTTGTCATTTGCTGTCGTCTATGTGTTTGTGGCGATCAAATATAAATAGTGAAGGTCCACATGTGATGAATGCAATGATCATTTACATGCTCTATAGAAAATGTCCCTTTCTGTCTGACAAAGTAAAACCTATATTAAAATTCTGGAAAAATGTAATATCAAAACCAAAGGTAGAATATTTATATTAGGCTGCCGATTTTGGGGAATATAATATTATCTTTTGTGGGATTTAGTTAGTAAAGGGGTAATGTTACATGGAAGTGAATATGTAAAATTTGTGATGTCCAGTGATTTACTCACCAGTGGTCCAGCGTTGTCTGGTATCACAGTCAGTTGTATTCAACAGGCCTGGAAGGAGCAAGGAGATCAACAAGAATAAAGAGGGCACCACCATAAAAAGGGAATCGACCTAAAGCATACCAAAAGGGCTACATGAAAAGTGAAGAAAAGAAGCATGCAAAACATGGGATCACCAATAAAGAATTAATGTTTATTTACATGAAAGGCAAAAAACAGCATTAAAAACACTTAACAAGCCAAAATGGCTACCAAAAATATTAAACAGATAAGCCCATGGAGCTGCAATCTGCTCTATCAGACAAAATAAATAGTCTATCAGAGGCAAATATTACAATCTTGAAATACACACTTGGCATGGATGTGCTGAGTAATGGACCTTAAAGTCAGTGATGGAAAAAATATATATACTAAAAGGGAATGACAATAATAGCCAAAAATGTGTCAAAATGAGAAATAGTGTACATGACAAATGATTTATCAAATAAAGGTAAGTATATAATGTATAAATAACCTTGTCAAAGTAAGCATAATAACTGAATCATAAATTCACAGTGATGAAAAGCAAAATCCAAATAAGACATTGCTGAAAATTGCATACTACCAGCACAACCAAAAGAAATAATCCAAGTCTGCTGCTATAAAGTATCAAAGCTACTGTAGTAACCTGTTCATAAAGAATGCATCGATAGAAAATAAAGAAGAAGCTCCACATGTATCGCCATTAGAGTGGTGGCTTCGCCAGAGCATCTTTGCCCCTGATGAAGCCACCACTCTAGTGGCAATACGTGTGGAATTTTTTCTTTATCATTTATGGATGCATTCATTATGAACAGGTTACTGTAGTCATTCCCATTTAGTATAGATGTTTTTTCCATTGCTGTCTTTAAGATCCAGTACTCAGCACATCCATTCCAAGTACCTAGATATGAGTGTGCGTAAATGGACACTCATAAGGACAGTCAACACAGGCTTACTGTCATTAACACTCATAGGAACAATAAGGAACAGGTGTGATCATTAACTCATACAGCCCACCAGGGACAATCATAAAAGTACTAACACTTACATATACCTATAACAAGCCACAAATATACAAACACATATACAACATATCTAGCTACATACAATAGAATCACACACTATATTTTACTACTTTTTAATAATTACATCAAAGAAACAATTTATCTAATTGCAAATGCAGGCAAATGCTATGCCTCCCAAACAATGTTAACCTAACCACAACATGAATTTAGACCCAAAATTGTATTCAGACCCAAACCTACAAATAAAAACTGACTTCAGAGTCAAAAGTAAACACATATCCCCCACCACTTTCCCTATGGAGGATCCTACACAAGGAATAAATGCTAAGTTAAATGCAGACCCTAGGCATAAGTCCTAAAATAAATACAGGCTCTAGATCAGACCCAGACAATACCCTAGAGTTCAATGTCTCAGACTAGATTTTATACTAGATACTAGGCCTCATACAAAATAGACTACAAACATCTCATATAGACCTCAAACGAGATATGAGAAATAAATACACACCTCAGACCAGAGAAAGGAAATAGATAGAGACCTCAGACCAGAGACATGAAATAAACCCAGACCTCAGACCAGATATGGGAAATAAAAGCAGAACGCAGACCAAATATGGGAAATAAATATAGACCTCAGACCAGATATGGGAAATAAATGCAGAACTCAGACCAGATATGGGAAATAAATGCAGAACTCAGACCAGATATGGGAAATAAATGCAGAACTCAGACCAGATATGGGAAATAAATGCAGACCTCAAACCAGATATGGGAAATAAATGCAGAACTCAGACCAGATATGGGAAATAAATACAGACCTCAGACCAGATATGGGAAATAAATGCAGAACTCAGACCAGATATGGGAAAAAAATACAGACCTCAGACAAGATATGGGAAATAAATGCAGAGCTCAGACCTGATATGGGAAATAAACGCAGACCTCAGACCAGATATGGGAAATAAATACAGACCTCAGACCAGATATGGGAAATAAATACAGACCTCAGACCAGATATGGGAAATAAATACAGACCTCAGACCAGATATGGGAAAAAAATACAGACCTCAGACCAGATATGGGAAATAAATACAGACCTCAGACCAGATATGTGAAATAAATGCAGAACTTAGACCAGGTATGTGAAATAAATGCAGAACTCAGACCAGACATGGAAAGTAAATACAGAACTCAGACCAGATATGGGAAATAAATGCAGAACTTAGACCAGACATGGGAAATAAATATAGACCTCAGACCAGATATGGGAAATAAATATAGATCTCATACCAGACACAGAAAATAAATACAGACCTCAGACCACATATGGGAAATAAATGCAGAACTCAGACCAGATATGGGAAATAAATGCAGAACTCAGACCAGATATGGGAAATAAAAGCAGACCTCAGACCAGATATGGGAAATAAATACAGACCTCAGACCAGATATGGGAAATAAATACAGACCTCAGACCAGACATGGAAAATAAATACAGACTTCAGACCAGATAAGGGAAATAAATGCAGAACTCAGACCAGATATGGGAAATAAATGCAGAACTCAGACCAGATATGGGAAATAAACGCAGACCTCAGACCAGATATGGGAAATAAATACAGACCTCAGACCAGATATGGGAAATAAATGCAGAACTCAGACCAGATATGGGAAATAAATACAGACCTCAGACCAGACATGGAAAGTAAATACAGACCTCAGACCAGATATGGGAAATAAATGCAGAACTCAGACCAGATATGGGAAATAAATATAGACCTCAGACCAGATATGAGAAATAAATGCAGAACTCAGACCAGATATGGGAAATAAATGCAGAACTCAGACCAGATATGGAAAATAAATGCATAACTCAGACCAGATATGGGAAACAAATACAGAACTCAAACCAGATATGGGAAATAAATACAGAACTCAGACCAGATATGGGAAATAAATGCACAACTCAGACCAGATATGGGAAATAAATGCCGAACTCAGACCAGATATGGGAAATAAATACAGAACTCAGATCTGATATGGGAAATAAATATAGACCTCAGACCAGATATGGGAAATAAATGCAGAACTCAGACCAGATATGGGAATTAAATGCAGAACTCAGACCAGATATGGGAAATAATTGCAGAACTCAGACCAGATATGGGAAATAATTGCAGAACTCAGACCAGATATGGGAAACAAATACAGACCTCAGATCAGACATGGAAAATAAATACAGACCTCAGACCAGATACGGTAAATAAATGCAGAACTCAGACCAGATATGGGAAATAAATGCAGACCTCAGTCCAGATATGGTAAATAAATACAGACTTCAGACCAGATATGGGAAATAAATGCAGACCTCAGACCAGATATGGGAAATAAATGCAGACCTCAGACCAGATATGCGAAATAAATACAGACCTCAGACCAGATATGGGAAATAAATACAGACCTCAGACCAGATAGGGGAAATAAATGCAGAACTCAGACCAGATATGGGAAATAAATACATACCTAAGACCAGATATGGGAAATAAATACCGAACTGAACCAGATATGGGAAATAAATACAGAACTCAGACCAGATATGGGAAATAAATGCAGAACACAGACCAGATAGGGGAAATAAATGCAGAACTCAGAGCAGATATGGGAAATAAATGCAGAACTCAGACCAGATATGGGAAATAAATACAGAACTTAGACCAGATATGGGAAATAAATACAGATCTCAGACCACATATGGGAAATAAATGCAGAACTCAGACCAGATATGGGAAATAAATACAGACCTCAGACCAGACATGGAAAGTAAATACAGACCTCAGACCAGATATGGGAAATAAATGCAGAACTCAGACCAGATATGGGAAATAAATATAGACCTCAGACCAGATATAAGAAATAAATGCAGAACTCAGACCAGATATGGAAAATAAATGCAGAACTCAGACCAGATATGGAAAATAAATGCAGAACTCAGACCAGATATGGGAAACAAATACAGAACTCAAACCAGATATGGGAAATAAATACAGAACTCAGACCAGATATGGGAAATAAATGCACAACTCAGACCAGATATGGGAAATAAATGCACAACTCAGACCAGATATGGGAAATAAATGCCGAACTCAGACCAGATATGGGAAATAAATACAGAACTCAGATCTGATATGGGAAATAAATATAGACCTCAGACCAGATATGGGAAATAAATGCAGAACTCAGACCAGATATGGGAAATAAATGCAGAACTCAGACCAGATATGGGAAATAAATGCAGAACTCAGACCAGATATGGGAAATAAATACAGAACTTAGACCAGATAAGGGAAATAAATACAGATCTCAGACCAGATAAGGGAAATAAATGCAGAACTCAGACCAGATATGGGAAATAAATGCAGAACTCAGACCAGATATGGGAAATAAATGCAGAACTCAGACCAGATATGGGAAATAAATACAGAACTTAGACCAGATAAGGGAAATAAATACAGATCTCAGACCAGATAAGGGAAATAAATGCAGAACTCAGACCAGATATGGGAAATAAATGCAGAACTCAGACCAGATATGGGAAATAAATGCAGAACTCAGACCAGATATGGGAAACAAATACAGACCTCAGACCAGACATGGAAAATAAATACAGACCTCAGACCAGATATGGTAAATAAATGCAGAACTCAGACCAGATATGGGAAATAAATGCAGACCTCAGTCCAGATATGGGAAATAAATACAGACCTCAGACCAGATATTGGAAATAAATGCAGACCTCAGACCAGATATGGGAAATAAATGCAGACCTCAGACAAGATATGCGAAATAAATACAGACCTCAGACCAGATATGGGAAATATATACAGACCTCAGACCAGATAGGGGAAATAAATGCAGAACTCAGACCAGATATGGGAAATAAATACAGACCTAAGACCAGATATGGGAAATAAATACCGAACTGAACCAGATATGGGAAATAAATACAGAACTCAGACCAGATATGGGAAATAAATGCAGAACACAGACCAGATAGGGGAAATAAATGCAGAACTCAGAGTAGATATGGGAAATAAATGCAGAACTCAGACCAGATATGGGAAATAAATACAGACCTCAGACCAGATATGGGAAATAAATACAGACCTCAGACCAGATAGGGGAAATAAATGCAGAACTCAGACCAGATATGGGAAATAAATACAGACCTAAGACCAGATATGGGAAATAAATACCGAACTGAGACCAGATATGGGAAATAAATACAGAACTCAGACCAGATATGGGAAATAAATACAGAACTTAGACCAGATATGGGAAATAAATGCAGAACTCAGACCAGACATGGAAAGTAAATAGAGAACTCAGACCAGATATGGGAAATAAATGCAGAACTTAGACCAGACATGGGAAATAAATATAGACCTCAGACCAGATATGGGAAATAAATATAGATCTCATACCAAACACGGAAAATAAGTACAGACCTCAGACCACATATGGGAATTAAATATAGATCTCAGACCAGATAAGGGAAATAAATACAGACCTCAGACCAGATAAGGGAAATAAATGCAGAACTCAGACCAGATATGGGAAATAAATGCAGAGCTCAGACCAGATATGGGAAATAAATGCAGACCTCACACCAGATATGGGAAATAAGTACAGACCTCAGACAAGATATGGGAAATAAATACAGAACTCAGACCAGATATGGGAAATAAATACAGACCTCAGACCAGACATGGAAAGTAAATACAGACCTCAGACCAGATATGGGAAATAAATGCCGAACTCAGACCAGATATGGGAAATAAATACAGAACTGAGACCAGATATGGGAAATAAATACAGACCTCAGACCAGATATGGAAAATAAATACAGACCTAAGACCAGACGTGAAAAATACAGATCTCAAATGAGACACAGGGAACAAATACAGACCACTGACCAGACACAAGAGATAAATACAGACCTCAAATAAAACACGAGAAATAAATACAGACCTCAAACCAGTAATTGGAATTATGTTCAGACCTCAGACCAGACATGGGAAATACATACAGACCTCAGACTAGACACGGGAAATACATACAGACCTCAGACCAGACATGGGAAATAAATAAACATCTCAGAAAAGCTTCAAACCCTACACCAAGATCCAAAATAAATACACACCCCATAAACTCAAGAAATACACACCCTAGAATAAATAGAGACCTGGGCATGGGAAGCTACCTCTACTTATAAATATATACCGTATAATGTTTTTGCAAAATAAAAGATACATATGTCTAAATATGTAAGGAAATGTTAATTTTGTTGAATTCTCATACTTACAGATCTCATTTCTTTTATTGTGTTTTTCAGTCTCCAATTGTAAACCTTATTGTTCATGGTCAATCTGGTTTGATGTGTCTAATCCTACACTTGAAAATGGAGGAGATGATGAGAGCTATGTAAATATCAGGAAAAAAGGAGGAAAGATTTGTCAAATACCACTAAATATTTCATGCAGAGCAGTAATGCAACCACTGGAGCCACTTAGCTCTCTGGGACAGATTGTGACATGTGATGTCTCCACCGGGCTCACCTGTGACAGCAAGGATCAGACCAATGATCTTTGCTTAAACTATGAGATCAGCGTTTTTTGCTGTAATCCTTTGCCTAATTATTGTTTACCGATTGTCCCACCTACAATCTCAACTGTGTCCAGACTTACAACTACAGGTAAATGCATAATAAAAAAAGTGGTTTTAATGCATTAACGGTCTGCAAGGAGCAGAGATGCAAGTTTTTAGGGTTGTTTCATGCATGGTACAGTCATATGAAAAAGTTTGGGCACCCCTATTAATCTTAAGCTTAATGTTTTATAAAAATTGGTGTATTTGCAACAGCAATTTCAGTTTGATATATGTAATAACTGTTGGACACAGTAATGTTTCTGCCTTGAAATGAGGTTTATTGTACTAACAGAAAATGTGCAATCTGCATTCAAACAAAATTTGACAGGTGCATAAGTATGGGCACCCCACCAGAAAAGTGACATTAATATTTAGTAGATCCTCCTTTTGCAAAAATAACAGCCTCTAGTCGCTTCCTGTAGCTTTTAATGAGTTCCTGGATCCTGGATGAAGGTATTTTTGACCATTCCTCTTTACAAAACAATTCCAGTTCAGTTAAGTTTGATGGTCGCCGAGCATGGACAGCCCTCTTCAAATGATCCCACAGATGTTCAATGATATTCAGGTCTGGGGACTGGGATGGCCATTCCAGAACATTGTAATTGTTCCTCTGCATGAATGCCTGAATAGTTTTGGAGCGGTGTTTTGGATCATTGTCTTGCTGAAAGATCCATCTCCTGCGTAACTTCAACTTTATCACTGATTCTTGAACATTATTGTCAAGAATCTGCTGATACTGAGTGGAATCCATGCGTCCCGCAACTTTAACAAGATTCCCGGTGCCGGCATTGTCCACACAGCCCCAAAGCATGATGGAACCTCCACCAAATTTTACTGTGGGTAGCAAGTGTTTTTCTTGGAATGCTGTGTTTTTTTGCCGCCATGCATAACGCCTTTTTGTATGATCAAACAACTCAATCTTGGTTTCATCAGTCCACAGGACCTTCTTCCAAAAAGAAATTGGCTTCTCCAAATGTGCTTTTGCATACCTCAGCCGACTCTGTTTGTGGCGTGCTTGCAGAAATGGCTTCTTTCGCATCACTCTCCCACACAGCTTCTCCTTGTGCAAACTGCGTTGTATAGTTGACCGATGCACCATCTGCAGCAAGTTGATGCTGCAGCTCTCTGGAGGTGGTCTAAGGATTGTCCTTGACTGATCTCACCATTCTTCTTCTCTGCCTTTCTGATGTTTTTCTTGGCCTGCCACTTCTGGCCTTAACAAGAACTGTCCCTGTGTTCTTCCATTTCCTTACTATGTTCCTCACAGTGGAAACTGACAGGTTAAATCTCTGAGACAGCTTCTTGTATCCTTCCCCTGAACAACTATGTTGAATAATCGTTGTTTTCAGATCATTTGACAGTTGTTTTGAGGAGCCCATAATGCCACTGTTCAGAGGAGATTCAAACAGGAGAACAACTTGCAAGTGGCCACTTTAAGTAGCTTTTCTCATGATTGCATACACCTGGCTATGAAGTTCAAAGCTCAATGAGGTTACAAAACCAAAAAAAGTGCTTTAGTAAGTCAGTAAAAAGTAGGTAGGAGTATTTAAAACAAGAAAATGATAAGGGTGCCCATACTTATGCACATGTCAAATTTTGTTTGAATGCAGATTGCACATTTTCTGTTAGTACAATAAACCTCATTTCAAGGCAGAAACATTACTGTGTCCAAAAGTTATTACATATATCAAACTGAAATAGCTGTTGCAAAAACACCAATTTTTATAAAACATTAAGCTTAAGATTAATAGGGGTGCCCAAACTTTTTCATATGACTGTATTTCTTCAGTGGTTACAATTAAGGCCACATAACTTTAAATGGCTTTCATTCTCTTTTTTATAAGAATTTTTGCAGATTTCTTTCTTTTTTTTAATATGTCACATTTAGAACATATGTTTCTAGAGATACCTATGGAAAAATTGCCAAAATATGATAAAATCAGAACATGTTTTATTTTAAAGGCAATCCGTAAGCAGGCTTTTGCTATCTCATCTGAGTGAAGCATGATGTAGTCAAAGAGACCCTGATTCCAGCCCACACCAGGCTCTCTATGTACATTATCTATAGACAGTAAGCTGCTTATCACAGGAAGGAGTGGAGTCAGACTAGCATACAAGCGCTGCTATAGCTGCTGTAGTCCAGCAATGATAATCACCAGGTAATAAAACCTTCAGTGAAAGTAAACAACAGCACACAGCCTGACATGTGACTCATCGTTGAATTCAGTTATTTAACCCCTACCCCATGCTTTCCTCAGATTACATAACAAAAACCTTAGAGGAAATGTGTCATCAGGTTTTTGCTACCCCATCTGTCAGCAGCATGATGTAGGGGCCGAGACTTTGTTTTGATTAAACACTGATTTATCTGCTGCAGATCTAGCAGTTCTCTGAATGCTGAGCTCTGTATAACCCCGCCCATAGCACTGATTGGCTGCTTTATGTGTACGCTATGCATAGGCTGAAAAGCTACCAACCAGTGGTGAGGGCATGGCTGGACTACATGGCAGCAGGTTTATGAGTCCTTTAGTGATAATCTCCAGCTGATTATAGAATGATTTTATAAAAACTTCACAGAGGAGCCCAGTAGGTGACAACTCACAGGAATCAGGGTCTCTGCCACTACAATATTCTGCTCTCAGGTTAGGAAGTAAATACCTGATGACTGATTCCCCTTTTATAGACTATGTTTCAGCATTAAAATGTCAGCTGGAATACATTTTCAGCAATAGAAATGTCAGGGTGCAAAGTAGTGTCATGTCAAAGTCCAGAGGACATCCAAAATCCATAAAAATTATTTCCACAGTATTCTAAATTTGATGCAAAAAAGTGTGTATTTATCTTAGAAACATATAATGATTCAGCCATATTTTGTCTTTGTCGTGCTTGACAAAAACCAGTAAGGGGTGAAATATTGCATGTGACTAAACACCTTTTTGCAGTCAGAATTGCTGTTTTGAAATCACCTCTCAAGAAAAAAAAAAATCACATGAATCCACAATGTCTATAATGAACCAAAATGTAAAATTAGTAACTAGTAAAATAAGTATAAAACAATGAAATTGGTTATCTTTTCATTGAGCACCGTAATAAAAATAAAATCCAAAATTGTCAGTTTGTTAGTCACTTTGCTTCCCAACAAATAGATTAAAAAAAAGCAATCAAAAAGACACATGTGATCCAAAATAGTACTGGTAAAAATGACACTTAAAAAAACTCTAATATCCCAAAATTTCATTTGGATGTTGGCAACCATTTTTCTGAAACAAAAATGTGCCACCAGATGGTTTAAAAAATCCTCAAGCTAATCTATTAAATAAATTTTTTTCGTCAACTTTCACAAAGGAAAAAGAACTAACAGGCGAAATGAGAAGTGACAAGCTTAATCCTCCACTAAGTATGACAAATCTAACCCAAGCTGGGGTACAGAAACGCCTCAGTAACATTAAAATAAACAAATCACCAGGACCTGATGGGTACTAAGGGAACTAAGTAATGTGATAGACAGACTGTTATATCTTATATTTAAGGACTCTGTTGAGACTGGGTCTGTACCACTTGATTGGCGACAGGCGAATGTAGTGCCAATATTCAAAAAGGGAGCGAAAAGTGACGCCGGAAACTATCGGCCGGTGAGTCTGACGTCCGTTGTGGGCAAAATTTTTGAAGGCTTTATTAATGAGGCAATCATGGAGCATCTTGATGCTAATAATCTATTAACCCCGAACCAACATGGATTCATGAGGAATCGCTCCTGCCAAACAAACCTGATTGACTTCTACGAGGAGGTTAGCTCTCGAGTAGATCAGGGGGAACCAGTGGATGTCGTGTATCTCGACTTCTCAAAAGCGTTCGATAGCGTGCCACATAATAGGTTGGTATACAAAATGAGAATGATGGGGCTGGGGGAAAATGTCTGCAAGTGGGTAGCTAACTGGCTAAAGGATAGAAGGCAGAGGGTGGTTATAAATGGAATATACTCAGATTGGGTAAGCGTCACTAGTGGGGTACCACAGGGGTCTGTACTAGGCCCAATGTTATTTAATATCTTTATTAACGACATAGTCAACGGGATAAATAGTAAAATATCAATATTTGCAGATGACACAAAGTTATGTAAAACAATTAATACAAAAGAGGACAGTGCAGACCTACAGAGGGATTTGGATAAGCTGGGTAGGTGGAGCATTAAATGGCAAATGAGGTTTAACGAGGAGAAATGTAAGGTCATACATATGGGAAGGAAAAATGGAAGTCACCAGTACTCACTGAATGGGAAATCATTGGGGAATTCAGAGATGGAGAAGGACTTGGGCATCTTGATTGACAGCAAACTAAATTGGAGTGCCCAAAGTCAGGCCGCTGCTGTAAGGGCAAACAGGGTAATGGGATGTATCAGAAGAGGTATAGCTGCAAAGGATGAGAACATTGTTCTTCCACTGTACAAAGCACTGGTCAGACCACACTTGGAATACTGTGCTCAGTTATGGGCCCCAATATATAGAAAGGATATAAATGAGCTTGAAAAGGTACAAAGGAGGGCAACAAAATTAATAAGGGGAATGGAGGGACTGCAATACCCAGAGAGGTTGGCAAAACTAGGACTATTCAGCCTGGAAAAAAGAAGGTTGAGGGGGGACATAATAAATGTGTACAAATATGTTAGGGGACAGTATAGAGACCTTGCCCGGGATTTGTTCAAAAGGAGGGATATTACGGTAACAAGAGGGCATTCACTAAGACTGGAAGAGAAAAGGTTTCAGCACCAGCATAGGAAGGGGTTCTTTACGGTAAGAGCAGTGAGAATATGGAATTCACTGAGTGAGGAGACGGTAATGTCGGATTCACTAAACCAGTTCAAGCGGGGACTGGATGCTTTTCTAGATACCAGGCAGATTTCAGCATTTACTTAAAAATAGAATAAAATAGTAGGTTGATACAGGGATTTATTCTGACTGCTGGTTTCAGAGTCGGGAGGGAATTTTTCCTCAGGTGAAGATTGGCTAAATCATTTGGGGTTTTTGCCCTCCTCTGGATCAACTTTAGCAATTACAGAACTAACAGGTCGAACTTGATGGACGCAAGTCTTTATTCGGCTTTACTAACTATGTAACTATGTAACTATACGTGGCCCACATCAAAACTTGGTATACGTGGCCCTCATCCCCATCCTGGAATGCATGGCACCCCTTGATTCCCCATCCTGGTATGCATGGCACCCCTTTTATCTACCATCCTGGTATGCATGGCACCCCCTGATCCCCATCCTAGTTTTCATTGCACCCCTTGATCACCCATCCTGTTATGCATGGTACCCCTTGATCCCCCATCCTGGTATGCATGGCACCCCTTGATCACCCATCCTGGTATGCATGGCACCCCTTGATCCCCCATTCTGGTTTGCATGGCATACCTTGATCACACATCCTGGTATGTATGGCCCCCCTCATCCCCATCCTGGTATGCATGGCACCCCTTGATTCCCCCATCCTGGTATGTATTTTAATATAGCTGTGTCTCTGCTTCTAGAAAGAGAAAATGGAAAAAGGAATGGCACAGATCTAAGTGCAATCTTACTCAAAAAAGTAGTAAAAGGTGGGGTAACTGAATACTGCTCACCTTGCAGAAGTCTTGAGATTCAGCATTTAATAGTGATATGACTCCTGTGACTTACAGAGTCTTCATTTGGCCTGTAGCACATTTTGCCAGGAAAATCAGGCCTCCATATAGGAATATCCTTGCAGACGTCTTGTAGAAGTCTTGAGATTCAGCATTTAATAGTGATATGACTCCTGTGACTTACAGAGTCTTCATTTGGCTTGCAGCACACTTTGCCAGGAAAATCAGGCCTCCATATAGGAATATCCTTGCAGAAGTCTTGAAATTCACATAACAATAGAACTTTTAAGGCTTCTTGAGTCTTTATTTGGCATGCAGCACGGTTTACCAGAAGAATCAGGCTTCCATATAGGAAGATCCTGTTAAGGCAGTTAATCAAATTTATAAAATTATACCTGAGGAAGACTCTGTAATGAGTCGAAATGCGTTGTATCTTGCTATACTATATTTTATATTCTTTTGAAAAATAAATTCTGGATGAAAAAACCTACTGGATCTTATCTGGAAGCGCCACAATACTTTAACCAGAACACATCTATTTGATTAATTATCCTGGTATATATGTCTAAGGACACCTGGGACAAAGTTGAAGAACTGCACAAGGCTGGTATGGGCTACAGGACAATAGGCAAGCTGCTTGGTGAGAAGGCAACAACTGTTGGTGCAATTATTAGAAAATGGAAGAAACATAAGATGAGTGTCATTTATTCTCAGTCTGGGGCTCCAGGCAAGATCTCTCCTCGTTGGGTAAGTATGATTCTGAGAAAGGTCAGGAATCAGTCCAGAACTACCCGCGAGGACCTGGTCAATGACTTGAAGAGAGCTGGGACCACAGTCTCAAACATTACTGTTAGTAACTCACTATGCCATCATGGATTAAAATCCTGCAGGGCACATAAAGTCCCCTTCTCATGCCAGTACATGTCCAGGCCCATTTAAAGTACACCAATGACCATCTGAATGATCCAGAGGAAGCATGGGAGAATGTCATGTGGTCAGATGAGACCCAAACAGAACTTTTTGGCATCCACTTCCTCTCGCCGTGTTTGGAGGAAGAAGAAGGAGGATTACAACCCGAAGAACACCGTCTCAACCTTGAAGCATGGTGGGGGAAATATCATACTTTGGGAGTTCTGATTTGAGCATCCCAGAAGAGGCATAAGTAAAGAGGTGGCAGATAAGTACATAGTTAAACGCAATAGCATAGTTTGTGTTAGCTGGTGTAGCTGTTGAGAGATTATCTGTTTGTCTTGGTGGTGGGTTACTGCTGAATAAAGCAGAAAAGAAAGAAAAAGGCGGGGGTAGTTTGAATGGTCTATGAAACCAGCTGTGTGTTTGCAGGACTACTTGTTTTAGAATCTCCTAACAGGATCACCTGTGCTGGGCTGCCTGCAAGGACTACAAGTGCAGAACTAACCAGCGAGGTTACTGAGTGTGCAGAGGCCGATTTGAGCATCCCAGAGGAGGCATGAGTAGAGAGGTGGAAGAGGTGGCAGATAAGTACATAGTTAAACGGAATAACATAGCTTAATGCAAGAGCATAGTTTGGTGTTTTCCTTACTAGCCTTCTATTAGTTTTTATTAGTTTTTCTGCCTTTACCTGTATTTTTTCTCCCCATTAAATATGTGTTCCATGGACAATGTTACCAGGTGTGTGTCTTGTGAGATGTATGTGTAGCACCCTGAGGATTCGGCTGCTACAGGGGTATTGCACCTCAAGCCAGAGGTGTGATATTCCACTCCCGGGTAAGGATGGAGTGTGGAACTGAGCTCAGTAGGCTGCATGCACTACACACATCCCATTTCCGGGGGACAGACCGACGGTACTCCCACCAGTATATGTGCAGGTACGACAGTGTCTGTCCCTGGCTGGAGTGGGAGGGGGGTGGAACATCCCAGTAGTGTAGGGGCAGATAGGGGGAGCAGTCTGGGTAAGGCTAGGAGCTCATTGGGTGCTGGTCACCTGAGCTCACACATAGAGGGAGTATATAAGGTGGGCACCATCTTAGATCAGGGTCAGTCTTCTGTAGAGGGTCAGTCAGTCCTGAGAGAGGTCCAGGAGCGCCTGCAGAGAGAAGAGAGGAGAAGAGAAGGACCCAGAGGGGGAGAAGAAGGAACCCCAAGAACCCAGAATTAGACCAGAAGGGTGAAGGGTTGGCACGCAAGGGAACCGGATCCCAAATTAGTGGAGGAGAGAAACTACCCTCAGCTAAGAACCGGAGGCTGCGACATTACATGTGGGGCAGCCCCTCACCAAGTCCACTAAGAAGGCACACCGAGCATAGGGTCAGGGAAGCCAAAGAAGGTTCACCCAACAGGAGACCCGAGGGAGCCGGACATAAGTGGACCCCTGGTGGGAACGGCCAGTAGAGAGGACAGTCAGAAAGGGAGCTCAGGACCACGCTCCAGAATTGCTTGGGGGTTGGCCGAGTCCAGGACCTGGTGGACGCAGCACGGCTCGGGCGGTCACTCAAGGCCAGAGTGACCAACAGAACAGCAGTAAGTAAAAACCCTGAACTGCACAGCCCGACTCTGAGTCTTCTTAACATCCACACTGCACCACCACTACCACCATCCTCTACACCTGACCCCCTGAGACTATACCCCTCCCGTTGGGGGTTATACTACCACAGCTGCACCTATACCACCAGCCTCAGCGGACCCTGCTGCAGCGGCGGCCTTTTGACTGCAAATCAACGGGTGGCGTAGTCGACACTAAGAACATCAGTAACATCTGTAAAGACTGCCACACACTGAGCTTGACACCCTGGGCACGGACCGGGTCGCCACCACTCGGAGACTACAACCCCCATCTGATCCGGCTCCGGGTAATCCCCCAAACAGCACTGGCCCAGGGGGCGCGTCAACTTTGGCGTAGTCGGCAGGATTTTGTGCCCGCAACCACCGGGTACTGCGTGCCTGAAGAAAAGTTCAAATTTACCTCATGAAGAAGTCTCCCGCCGGTTCCAGAGGGTCCTCGCCATGGGACGCCATCACGGATCGTTTCCCGCCGGTTGCCCGCCATCTGCAGCTTTTTCCCGCCATCCACGGAGTTTCCCGCCACTGGGAGACGATTCCCGCCATTTCCAGAAGATTTCCCGCCTTGGAAGAGCGGACGTCATTATGGGCGTGCCGAAGGGTGGCAAGAGGTCACCTCCCATCGTGGGCCAAGTCGAGGAATGGCGCCAAAAGTGGAAACCGCGCCCACCAACAGAGACTGTGATGATAGAAGTGTCCATCAGCGTGAGAGAACTGCCCCTGGAACTGACAATCACTAAGTTGCCCCGGGACCACCTTCAATGTGGGCGGAGACAGAACAAAAGAACGAAGATGGGTGCAGCATGGAGGAGTCTGGAGAGAGCGCACCCGGAGACAAGGAGTCTGGAGAGAGCGCACCCGGAGACAAGAAGTCTGGAGAGGACTCCGGAGAAGTCGTACCCGGAGATGGAAGGAGAGACAGGCAGCACCGACCCAGTGGTCAGGAGCCTGCTGCAAGCAACAACCCCACTAGGCTTAGTGGAGATTCTGGCACAGCTCCCCCGAGACCGGGAGTGTGCACAGACCGCGCTGGAGGGCCTCGCATGGAGGATGGCCCAGGTGCAGCGAGAGACGCTGACGGAGTGGAGCCGAGAGATGGCCCTGCAGGCAAGAACCCGCCAGCGAAGCACACCACCCGAGACGAGGAGACAAACCGCCTCTGAGGATGGTGCAGGAGGAGTGAAGGCTGGAGACGGCGCCGAGAAGGGAGCTGAACGGACGGAGGCAGGTAAAGGGGACGTTACTACCCCGAGCCGAGAAACCGCGTGCCTGCCCCAGCTCCCCGTCGCAGAGCCCGAAATTCCCCCTGCCGTGCCCGTCGCTGCATCGTCACCGCTCCAGACAAGGCCTCAAGCAGAAGCCGCGGCCGCGACCCCTGTGACGTCACGCGCCTCAACCCTGAGCGCGGCAAAGCAGGAAACACCACCGGCCTGGTCGCAAGGTCTGGTGCCCCCGGGCGCCGCAATTCCAACAGCGCCCCCTACCTCCGCGGAGCCACCGGCCTGGTCGCTGGGCCAAGTAACCCCGGGCGCCGCCGTCTTCACGGTGCCCTTTACGTTCAGGGTACCCCTGGCCTGGTCGTAAGGCCTGGCGAACCCGGGCGCCGCCACCACCACCGCGCCCTCAACATCCACAGCGCCACACCTGGGTGAAGACTTATTTGCCCAGCATACGTGCCCGGATGGGCAGCCCTTTAAATGGCCACCGGAGTACTACCAACTGGAACTCCAAAAAGCAAGGCCCCTGTGCGAGCCCCTGATTCCGGCTCCGAAGCCCGTCAAGAGGACCCCGCTCCCGCTGGAAGAAGCGCAATTCGAGTGGGACCCCACCGGAGGAGACCTCATGGGGTTCACTCAGGAAACACGGGCAGCCGCAGCGGAGCGTGTGGAGTGCTGCCGCCAGCAGTTGGCAGTCTTCGAGCAAGAACGGAGAGAGAGGCGGGTCCGAGAGCAGCGGCTGCAGGAACAGAGCGCAGGGCAGAAGAGCCGGACCCGGAGGAACCCCCGTGCAGCTCATGGTCCCCGTGCCACCGGGACTGTGATTAAATTCCAACTGCAGCACGGGTGGGGCTTCATCAGGGATCACCACACCCCCGGCGACGTCTTTGTGACCAGAAGAGACGTGGAGTCCCATCTGCCGGAGGGACACAGAGGTCGTGACCTATATGTAGGGGACGAGGTCACGTTCACCCGGCACAAGTGTGCCAAAGGACCCTACGCCCTCCATGTACACCGGCTGACGGAGGAGGAGCTGCGGTGTGAGGAGGAGCAAGAGGATCCGGACGGGTCTGAAGAATACCGAGAAGGAGCAGGAGTACGCCGTCATTAAAGTGCGGTAAAGAACTGTACATAGTTACCCGTCGGGGTACAGGAACTGTTACTGCTGCTAGTTAAAATGTAGTCCCCGTTGGGACCAGCAAATTGAACTTTAACCCGTGTGTCCCTAGTCCCACTGACCGAGGACTGAGAGCGGTCATCCTTTCCTTATACCTGGCCGAGGACTGAGAGCGGCCATATTTCCCCTTGTATTTAGTTGCGCTTTCTAAGGCGCCCCCTACTGGTTTTATAGGAAAGCTGTGTTATTCTACAAGAGACTGTCGCACTTTACCCGGTCACAAGTTGCACCGTGGCCGGAGGAACAAGAAAGTTTACAAGAATGTTTATTATGAAAAAGTTTTATGCTGCAGATATATATATATAATGTTTTATATGTTTATGTTGTTATGAAAAAAAATTGTATGTTTATGGATGTTTTATTCTCTTACAGCCCGAGGACGTGCTGTGATTTACCAGGGGGGAATGTAGCACCCTGAGGATTCGGCTGCTACAGGGGTATTGCACCTCAAGCCAGAGGTGTGATATTCCACTCCCGGGTAAGGATGGAGTGTGGAACTGAGCTCAGTAGGCTGCATGCACTACACACATCCCATTTCCGGGGGACAGACCGACGGTACTCCCACCAGTATATGTGCAGGTACGACAGTGTCTGTCCCTGGCTGGAGTGGGAGGGGGGTGGAACATCCCAGTAGTGTAGGGGCAGATAGGGGGAGCAGTCTGGGTAAGGCTAGGAGCTCATTGGGTGCTGGTCACCTGAGCTCACACATAGAGGGAGTATATAAGGTGGGCACCATCTTAGATCAGGGTCAGTCTTCTGTAGAGGGTCAGTCAGTCCTGAGAGAGGTCCAGGAGCGCCTGCAGAGAGAAGAGAGGAGAAGAGAAGGACCCAGAGGGGGAGAAGAAGGAACCCCAAGAACCCAGAATTAGACCAGAAGGGTGAAGGGTTGGCACGCAAGGGAACCGGATCCCAAATTAGTGGAGGAGAGAAACTACCCTCAGCTAAGAACCGGAGGCTGCGACATTACATGTGGGGCAGCCCCTCACCAAGTCCACTAAGAAGGCACACCGAGCATAGGGTCAGGGAAGCCAAAGAAGGTTCACCCAACAGGAGACCCGAGGGAGCCGGACATAAGTGGACCCCTGGTGGGAACGGCCAGTAGAGAGGACAGTCAGAAAGGGAGCTCAGGACCACGCTCCAGAATTGCTTGGGGGTTGGCCGAGTCCAGGACCTGGTGGACGCAGCACGGCTCGGGCGGTCACTCAAGGCCAGAGTGACCAACAGAACAGCAGTAAGTAAAAACCCTGAACTGCACAGCCCGACTCTGAGTCTTCTTAACATCCACACTGCACCACCACTACCACCATCCTCTACACCTGACCCCCTGAGGCTATACCCCTCCCATTGGGGGTTATACTACCACAGCTGCACCTATACCACCAGCCTCAGCGGACCCTGCTGCAGCGGCGGCCTTTTGACCGCAAATCAACGGGTGGCGTAGTCGACACTAAGAACATCAGTAACATCTGTAAAGACTGCCACACACTGAGCTTGACACCCTGGGCACGGACCGGGTCGCCGCCACTCGGAGACTACAACCCCCATCTGATCCGGCTCCGGGTAATCCCCCAAACAGCACTGGCCCAGGGGGCGCGTCATATGCATGCCTTGAAGAGCCGTTTGGGGTGAATATGTCTGTGCTCAATGTCAGTGAGTTACATGTTTGGAAGCCCAGATACTGGATCTAGATGTGCAGCTTGTAACACTCAGAAGCATTGCAAACCTGGAGAGGAATTTAGAGCTCACTGAGCTTGCACTGGCTGGGGCCAGTGATATGGAGGAGGGTGGAGGGAGGGAAGATCAGGACCCAGAAGTAGGTACCTGGGTAACAGTTAGAAAAAGGGGTAGGGGGAAAAGCACCAAGGAGCCCAGTCCTAATCTGGCACAACCTATTAAATATTCCTGTTTGGCTGATATTAGTATGGCAAGCACAGGGCTGGGATCACTGCAGCAGGACGTTGTTCCTAGAAACCAGGAAGACGACTGCTGTAGTAAGGAGGGAAATAGGAGTGCAGAAAAGGCCAGACAGATGTTGGTGGTAGGGGACTGTATAATTAGGCGGACAGACATTGGTCATTTGCCCCTGAGATCGTGAATGCCAAACAGCGTGTTGTCTACCGGGTGCTTGGATTCGACATATTGGGGATCGAATAGACAGATTGCTGGGTGGGACCGGGGAAAACCCAGTGGTCATTGTACACATCGGTACCAATGACAAAGTTAAATTTAGATGGAAGGTCCTTAAAAATTATTACAGGGAACTAGGAGAGAAGCTGAAGGCCAGGACCTCCAATGTGGTGTTTTCAGAAATACTGCCGGTGCCACGTGCATCACTAGAAAGAGATTAGGGAGATAAATAAGTGGCTTAGAAATTGGTGCAGAAAGGAGGGGTTTGGGTTCATGAAGAAATGGGCCATCTTCGCTATCGGCTACAGGCTCTACAGTAGGGACGGGCTGCATCTCACTGGGGAGGGTGCAGCTATGTTGGGGGAAAAAATGGTCAGATGGATGGAGGAGCTTTTAAACTAGGATCTGGGAGGAGGGAGGGTATTCGTGCTAATAAGGAGATTGGTAGAGTAGACAGAGAGAGAGGGACAGTAGGGGTTAATGATAATCTAGGGGGCTGGGATATGCAAGGAAAGTAGGGAGCTGAGTAGGAGTATCAAATGCGCTAATAGTATTAAATGTCTGCTGAAAAATGCTAGAAGTCTCGCAAACAAAATGAATGAACTGGAGACTCTTATGTTCCTCACGGAATATGATGTGGTGGGTATTATGGAAATCTGGCTGGATGAAAGCCATTTAGAAAGGACAGGAAAGACAAAAATGGTAGAGGGGTGTGTATTTTCGTAAGATCCAACTTAAAACCTGTGCTCAGTGACAACACTGGGGAGAGCCGCGACAATGTAGAGTCAGTCTGGGTTAATGTACATGGGGATGGCTCTAATGGAAAGTTTTTAATTGGAGTTTGTTACTACTGTAGTAGTGATGAGTGAATATGTTCGAAATCCGATCTCAAATGTTAAGTTCTACACGAATGTGGCACATTCGGATTCGTGATTGGAAAGGCGAGCAAAATTTGTTAAATTCGGGAAAATCGGTAACGTTCAGCGAATTTACGTGGTTACGTGATTGCGAGGCAACTACTGTGGTTTTTACAGTTTTGTTACCATAGTGCTTGCCTATGATGAGCGGGAAGACATGGCAGATGAGTGGGAGGAGCTAGTGAAAGCTCAGAACAGGTCAGATCTGTTTTTTTTTCTTCCTGTAGGTGGTAACTTTAAGTCAGGAAAGCGTGGCTAGCCAATCAGAGCGCAGGAAGCATCCACAGTGTCCCAGACACAAGGGCTTCTGCAATTGGCTACTGAAAACACATGTCCTCTCCATATAAAAAACAGCCATGTTTCCTCAGTGCCATTTTATGCTTGTCACTTGTGTTAAACACTGCTCCTGCACCCAGCTCCTGTTTAATGAGAGATATTAGCTAGATAGATGGGCGCTTCTGTGGAAGTCAGATCGTGTAGATAAGTCCTGTGCTGTGTACCTGTTCAATCGACCTGGCAGCCTTTTTTTTGTTTTTGTGCAATTACTGAGATTCTCACAGAAAGAGCAGGGTTTATGGCTCAGAATAGTGCTGTGCATCGGTTGTACTGTGCTCCATGCAGATCTTCAATCTATTTTTGCACTTGCTAATGTGATAAAACAATCAAGCAAGCCCTTGTAGGCCACTTTTTGGTTTTGTGGCTTGAAATCAGCTATCTGCAGAGCTTGTCAGTGCAGAGCTTGTCAGTGCAGAGCTTGTCTGTGCAGAGCTTCTGAGTGCAGAGCACAAAAAACTTTTTTTTTCATTTGCTAATATCATAGTGCAAACTGTGTTAGACCAAATTGTCATTTTTTTGGTGGATGAATCTCAGCTTTATACACAATAAACCAAATATTTTTTTTGCTGTTGCTAGCCACAGTCCACCAAAGATATTTTTTGTGCCGTAGACGTGTTACACTCTGCTATAAGACACCTAGTGTTTTTAGTTATTCAGCTGTTTTCAGAGTAAAAAAATTTATATTTTCTGTTGCTAGTCAGAGTCCACCAAAGATTTTTTGGTGTCACAAACGTGATACATTTTACTAAAAGCCACATACTATTTTAGTGGCGGTGAAATTCAGCTGAATGCAGAGCTTATGCAGAGTAAATAAATCTATTTTTTACTGTGATTAACGTGATACAGCAGGCTAGATCTGAGTTTGAAATATCTTGGAGCATATATTCTATTTTATACAGGCTTCATCCACAGTCAAAAAACACTTTGCTTGATTCCTAATGTTATTCAGCTGGGGATATTTCAGTTTGGATTAGTTTGGAGAATATCTCCTATGTTATACAGGCCTCATCCACAATAAAAAAAATACTTTCTTCTGTTACTAATGTGATACAATATTACTAATGTGATACAGTGATACTAATGTGATTCAGTTTGAAATTGTTTGTAGCACATTTCCTATGTTATACAGGCCTCATCCACAGTAAAAAAAATACTTTCTTCTGTTACTAACGTCATACACTAGGGGACATCTCAGGGTGCCAAGGGAGGGTGGTTCACTGCAATCGAAGGGGGGTTGGCGATACCAGAAAAACTATTAGTGAAGGTTTTAGTGAGGGCAGGGAACAAATGGAAGAGGAAGAGGAAAAGGTTATGGGTGAGCAACAGTCAGAACATGAAAAGGATAATCATTCACTCTCTGTTCATGTTTGACGGGTGGGGACGGAGGAAACAAGCATCAGAATTACCCAGCCACCAACACAGCATGGGTTTGAACCTCAGGAAAGAGACCGACATATCAGTGCATTCCTGCTGCACTATCTGCAACATGATCCCTGTATAGTTATGATTCAAAATAGTGCTGACGACTGGGTTGCCACTCTATTAGATCCACGTTGTAAGAGTAAATTTTGCCAATCCTTCCCACCCTGGAAAGGGACCCACGAGTGCTGGAGCATCGAAACACGCTTTTACACATCCTTAACATAGGTTTTCCCCAAGCCAGCAGTGAGGCACACAGAGTTCATCGCAGCTCTACACTTCCAACCTCCGGTATGTCAATACATCAACGACAAAATATTAGCAGCAGCAGTAGTGTAAGTGGCAGAAGCAATTTCTGTGAGTCCTTTCTCACATTTTTTAGACCAGCTCGTGCACCTGCACAGCAGAGTACAAGTCTGACACATGGTGAACCACTGGAGAGGATGGTGCTCTCCTGATTTAGTCTCCATCTGCTGGGTTGGCTGTAGTGGAAGAGGATTTGGTTCCTAATTCTACAATTTCTACTGTAGTAAAATTAATGCCACTTTTCTGGTGTCTGCCACTAATTTTTGGATATGTGGAGAATCCTGATTGGGTCTCCATTAGTGATTAGCGAGCATACTCGCGAGTACTCGAGATGTTCGGAGCTTGCTGAGTACTTGCGAGATGCTCGGGCGGATGCTCAGATCCCCTCCCTGCATGTTTGGCGTTTTTTAGAGTGCCAATCAATATGCAGGGATTGCCTGCCACTCATTGTAATGCCGCAGCCATGGTGGTTGTGACATCACTCATTGTAATGCCGCAGCCATGGTGGTTGTGACATTACAGTGATTGAATGGCTGCACAGCGTCATCAGGTCTATATCAGACCTGGCGCCGCTGTGCTCGGTGCAGTCACTCCGGAATCAGGCAGAGTAGGGAGAGGTGCTGCTGCGTCAGGGAGAGATTTGCTTATGTATTAGGTAGTGTAGGGAGAAAAACCGTACATTACACATATTCATCTTAACAAATAGTCCTTTTGAGGACTAACTAATCCATCTGCAGAGATATCAGGCAGGCAGGGTATATAGGCAGGCAGTGTATATAGCAGACTGCAGTGCATATAGCACAAGAGGCTCCATTCCAATTCTGCCTTCTGCTGCTGTTAGATATATCTATACAAAGGCCCAGGTCTCAGGGGCCAGGAATACTTTTTTTGGATCTTAATCCTTATTATTTGCTTAAAAAGCAATCCAGAGAACACCGTTTTTCTGCACCATTTGCTTGTTGGCACTGCAGAATACAGCCAGGTCCTTTCCATATTACAGCACTAGAAATCCAGCTATGTTAAACTGTTTTCTCCATCACACGGATCACATATACGTTTTCAGAAAATACTGCCATTTTTGGCCTCCATTCCAATTTTTTTTGACTGTGTCAGCAAAGTTTTTGACACCGGTTTGCTGTTCAAACTAGTTACCCACAGGCCAGGTATTTAAAACTATGTTTTCTCCGTCACACGGATAAAATATACGTTTTCAGAAAATACTGCCATTTTCGGCCTCCATTCCAGTTTTTTTTCACTGTGTCAGTGACATTTTTTACACCATTTTGCTGTTCAAACTAGTAACCTACAGGTCAGGTATTCAAAACTCTGTTTTCTCTGTCACACGGATCACATATAGGTTGTTAGAAAATACTGCCATTTCTGGTCTCCATTAAAAATTTCTTTCAGTGTGTCAGTGAAGCAATTCACACCAGTTTGCTGTTCAAACTAGTCACCTTCAGGCCAGGTATTTAACACTCTGTCTTCTTTGTCACATGGATCACATATAAGTTCGCTCCAAACTCAGTCATTTGTAGTGAGCGTGGAAGATACTGTCCTACATTTAAAATAGACAAGGCACGTGGCAAGGGACCGGGAACTGGATGTGATGGTGATGGTGCATGCAGAGGCCGAGGACAAGGCCGTGGGCAAGCTGAAATTATGTCACAACAAACACCCACATCTTCTCGCCCGACCTTCATGTCCAAAATTCCAGGGGACCACAGCACACCACTACTGAACCCAGAGCTGTGTCAAAAGGTTATTGGTTGGATAGCGGATAATGCTTCCAGTCACTTAGCCACCACCACCACCACCACCCTGTCTTACACACGGTCAAGTCTCAGTAGCCGTGAGTCTGGACCGCATATTCCTCACCCTGATCCTCCTTCTTCCCACCATGCCGAGTGCCCGGAGACAACTGATCCCACACTTGGACACTCTGAAGAGCTGTTCACTTTTCCATTTATAGATTTGGGCCTCTCGCCCGGTCCACTTGAAGCGGGGCAAAAGTAGATCGCATGTAGCGTTGCCCAAATGTTTGAGCAGCCACAGTCACATGAAGGCTACGGTGGGAAAGTGTCACAAGAGGTGGATGATGATGTAACACAATTGCCAGAATGTCAGGAGGAGGACCAGGATGCGGAAGTGGAAGATATGGTGGTGGATGATATAGTAACTGACCCAACCTGGCAGGAGGACATGCAGAGTGAAGACAGCAGCACACAGGGGGAGGGAGGCCGAGCACCCCAACAGGCAGGACGAAGCAATGTGGTGGCCGCAGACAGAAGGCAGGCAACCGTTCCCCGTAACACCAACACTAAGGAAATTGCCAGTATAACTGTTAGGTCTTCCCGAGTCTGGTTGTTTTTTAAAGACTCTGCCGATAACCCCCAAAAGGCCATTTGCACCACCTGCCAGGCCAGCATCAGCAGGGGTGGCAAAACAACCAGCCTGACTACCACCAGCATGATCAGGCACATGGCAGCAAAGGTCCCGACTCTGTGGGCCGAACCCCAGGGTCCAGGAACAGTGTCTGCGGGTAGCACCATTGCTTCTTTTGCTGTTGTGCATGCAAGCCAATCCCCTGTCCATGGTGCATGCGAAGATTCCTCCTGCCCTGCACCTGTCATTGCACACCCTCAACTAGCAGCATCAGGAAGCACATCCATGTGCTTGTCCCAGCACAGCGTTAAGTTGTCCATACCCCAGTCCTTGGAACGCAAGCACAAATATGCAGCCAACGCCCCAAAGGCCACACTACTAAATTCTCACATTTCACGACTGCTTGCGCTCAAAATGTTGCCTTTTAGGCTCGTGGAGATGGAAGCATTCTGCAACCAGATGGCGGTGGCCATCCCTCGGTACTCAGGCTCCAGCCACCACTATTTCTCCCGGTATGCCGTCCCCGCATTACACAAGCACGTGTCCCAAAACATTTGCCGTGCCCACAACAGTGCAGTTATTGGGAAAGTCCACCTAACCATGGACACGTGGATAAGTGCTTTTTATGAGGCCTTCCTCCACGTCTCTTCCAAGAGGCATTGGAGTGCCTCCAAATTTTTGGCAACCCTTGCATTCACTGCATAGGCCAACACTATGGGAGACCCACTTCCTAATAATGGGAACATTGTTTTAAGGAGGCCCTCTGACCTCCATGTCTATTCCAATGGGCATTGAAGTGCCTCCAAATTTTTGGCAACTCTTGCATTCACTGCATAGGCATATACAATGGGAGACCTACTTCCTAATAATGGGAACATTGTTTTCAGAAGGCCCTCCTCTAAGTCTCTTCAAAGAGGTATTGGGGTGCATCCAAATTTTCAAAGTGGTATTGGGGTGCGTCCAAATTTTGGACAGCCCTGGAACTCACTGCATATGCAATAACAGTATAGGAGACCCACTCTTTAGCAATGGGAACAATAAAACATAGCCGGCTGATGGCTCTCTAAGAATAGTGAGGGCCGACTGCTGGTCCTTTAAGAATAGTAAAGGCCGCCTGAAGGCCCTATAAGGCCCTATAAAAATACTCACACTCCACATGGCCAGATAAGGTTGTAAAATGTTAAAATGACATTTCCTGGTGAATGAATTTGTCACGGTTGAAAGCAATGCAACAGTGAAAAAACGCATCAAAAACGCTACGTGTGATCATAACCCAAGGTGTGGAGGAGCATTTTTGTTTTTTGTTATTTATTTTGCTTTATATACAAGTCATTACTCTGGAAAGGATGTTTCTTAACATATTTCACAGGAAAATCCATTTTGGTTTCATTTTGGTATGTTTTATTGTGAATCCATAAAAGTGGCGTAATACTTCTGACAATGTTGTTGACAGAAGTGACCTGGGAGTCAGAAATGCTTCCAGGGGTCTTCCCCATCCTGTCCCCTTGTTATTTGAGCACTGTTCCCATCGATTTTGGCAATTTTTAGGCCCTCTGCAGACCGCTGGGGGGAGCCGCCTGAAAAATGATTGAGATTCCCATAGACTTACATTTCGCTCATTGCTCGGGTCGAGCACCCGAGTATTCCAATTTGCTCGACCCAAGCATCGAGAACCCGAGCATTTTAGTGCTCGCTCATCACTAGTCTCCATCTATTGGGTTTGGCTGTAGTGTAAGAGGTTTCTATCTCCATTAAACTACTTCTACTCTGGTGAAATTGATGCCACTTTGCTGGTGTCCGCCATTAATTTTTGGAAATGTGGGGAATCCTGATTGGGTCTCTATCTATTGGGTTGGCTGTAGTTGAAGCGGTGTCGGTCCCCATTATACTACTTAAACTCTTGTGAAATTTATGCCACTTTGGTGATTTTAGGGCAGCCTCATTTTTTAAAATGATTGTGTCTCCATCTATTGGGTTGGCTGTAGTGTTAGTCTTCATTAAACTACTTCTACTCTAATGAAATTGATGCCACTTTGCTGGTGTCTGCCACTAATTTTTTGAAATGTGGGGAATCCTGATTGGGTGTCCATCTATTGGGTTTGGCTGTAGTGGAAGAGGTTTCTTTCTCCATTAAACTACTTCTACTCTAGTTAAATTGATGCCACTTTGTTGGTGTTACGCCCTAATTTAGGGAGAAGTGAACACTCCTGGTTAGGTCTCCATCACCTGGGTTTGTCGTAGCGGAAGAGATTTTGATCTCCATCTATTTGTATAGTCATACTGTAGTGAAATTAATTATTTGGTGTAGAAATTGTTCTCCACAAAGGGGTACACAAACATGATTAACTCAAAATTGGTTTTCAATAAACAACCATCAGTCGCCCCATCAAACTCATATGCTGCTTCTTCCTCCACTGTTGCCGTAGCAAGTATTTTCATGCAGGTCTCCGACCACAGAGCCTACGGTTGTATACTCACTCCAGTCAGGCTGAGTGAGAGCCCGTCAGCTGTAACAGAAGCTGACATGCCTACTGTGTTTGTTTCACTGAGCACACCACATGTTTCTCAATCCACCGTAACATCTCTGCCTGCACCTCACTCACGGTGTAGCAGTTTGTCCGTTTCACTGTACTCCACCCTCTCTCAGCACTGCGGCCAGGCCTTGGTCCCGCAGTTGTGGTCACGCAAAAGATTGTTTACTTCTACACATAAGCTAAGAGGTCGAACTCCACCATCTCCAATCTGTGCTTCAAGGAAATGGTGGCTTTAGGCCCTAATTTTTTTAAAATGTGAACAGTTCTGCTTATGTCTCCATCTGCTGGGTTGGGTGTAGTAGAAGCGGTATCGGTCCCCATTATACTACTTAAACTCTAGTGAAATTGGTGCCACTTTGCTGGTGTCTGCCTCTAATTTTTGGAAATGTTAAGATTTCTAATTGAGTCTCCATCTATTGGGTTTGGCTTTAATGGACGAGGTTTCTGTCTCCATTAAACTACTTCTACTCTGGTGAAATTTTTGCCACTTTGGTGGTGTTAGGCCCTAATTTAGGGAAATGTAAACACTTCTGATTGATTCTCCTTCTACTGGGTTGGCTTTAGGGGAAGACGTGTCATTACTAATTCTACAATTGCTACTGTAGTGAAGTTAATGCCACTTTGGTGGTGTCTGCCACTAATTTTTGGAGATGTGAGGAATCCTGATAGGGTCTCCATTTATTGGGTTAGTTGTAATTCTACAATTTCTATTGTAATGAAGCTGATGCCACTTTGCTGGTGTCTGCCAGTAATTTTTTTGGAATTTGGGTCTCTCCATCTATTGGGTTGACTGTAGTGGAAGAGGTTTCTATCTCCATTAATCTACTTCTACTCTGGTGAAATTGATGCCACTTTGCTGGTGTTTGCCACTAATTTTTGGAAATGTGGGGAATCCTGATTGTGTCTCCATCTATTGGGTTGGCTGTAGTGGAAGAAGTTTCTGTCTCCATTAAACTACCTCTACTCTGGTGAAATTGATGCCACTTTGGTGGGTTTAGGCCCAAATTTTTTGAAATGTGGAGAATCCTGATTGGGTCTCTCCATCTATTGGGTTGGCTGAAGAGGAAGAGTTGTTGGTCACCATTATACTAGTTCTACTGTAGGGAAATTAAAGGGGTATTCCCCTCTCCAAGATCCTATCCCAATATGTAGTAGGTGTAATAATAATAATATTAGCAAATACTTCCAATTAGAAATGTAGTATAGTATTTCTGATTCGCTATCTCTCTTACCTCATGTGCAGGCATCGGAGGACCTTAGGTATCCATGGTTACGACCACTAGCAACTAGCTTACTAACTGTGATGTTATCAGTGGACGTAACCATGGATACCTAAGGTCCTGCGATGCCTGCACATGAGGTAATAGAGATAGCGAAATCCGGTGAGGTGCTCCTGCCTGGTTCCAGTTCGCCTGGTTCGACCCCCGTCTTCTCCGACTAATTTACCTGGTCTACCGGCACCCTACTGGTCCTATGCTGATGTCTTAGACAAGAAGGAGGCAGAGACTCTGCCACCCCATAGGCCATATGATTGCCCTATCGACCTGATACCCGGTGTCACTCCATGTCGGAGTACATTGAAGAAAATCTGGCTAGGGGATTCATCCGGAAATCTTCCTCCCCGGCTGGAGCCGGATTCGTCTTCGTTAAAAAGAAAGACGGTTCACTACGTCCATGTATCGATTATAGAGGACTCAACCAAATCACTGTCAAAAACAAATACCCCCTGCCGCTCATCTCTGAGCCATTTGACCACCTTAAAGGCGTGAAGATGTTCACCAAGCTTGATCTTCGTGGGGCTATAACCTGGTCCGGATCCGGATCCACCAAGGAGACGAGTGGAAGACGGCATTTAATACCCGGGACGGTCACTATGAATACCGTGTGATGCCCTTCGGTCTCTGTAATGCTCCCGCCGTCTTCCAAGGATTAGTTAATGACATCTTCCGTGACCTCTTATATTCTTGCGTGGTGGTGTACCTGGACTACATCTTGGTCTTCTCTCTGGATATTCCCTCTCATCGGAGGGATGTTTGTCCTGCTTAGGCTCAGGCAGAATCACCTATATGCAAAATTTGAGAAATGCCTCTTCGAGCAGTCCTCCCTTCCGTTCCTGGGCTATATTTTCTCTAAGACAGGTCTACGGATGGACCCCGAGAAGGTCTCTGCCGTCTTAAAGTTGCCCCGTCCGGTGGGGTTGAAGGCAATTCAGCAATTCCTGGGCTTCGCCAACTGTTACCGTCTCTTCATCCCACATTTCTCTTCCCGGACTGCTCCCATCTCTGCGCTCACCCGAAAGGGAGCAAATCCTAAGGAATGGCATCCGAAGTGGAGGAGGCCTTCTTCTCTTTAAAAAAAGCCTTCTCTTCTGCCCCTGTGCTGCACCATCCGGATAACAACAAACAATTCTTTCTGGAGGTTTATGCTTCCTCTTCCGGAGCCAGAGCGGTGCTCACCCAGAAATCTCCATCCGGGAGAATGGTATCCTGCGGCTTCTTCTCCAAGCTCTTCTCCTCGTCTGAGCGCAACTACTCCATAGGAGACCGAGAACTGCTAGCCATCAAATTGGTTCTGGAGGAGTGGCGTTACCTGCTCGAGGGGACTCTGCACCCGGTGGTCATCTATACTGACCACAAAAACTTGACTTATCTTCAGATCGCGCAAACACTCAATCCGCGTCAGGACCAGTGGTCTTTGTTCTTTGCCCGCTTTAACTTTACCCTACATTACTGCCCGGCGGACAAAAATGTTAAAGCTGATGCCTTCTCCCGATCCTTCCTGTCTTCCGATCAAGACGAGCAGCCTATGCATATCATCGATTCCTCTAAAGTGATGAATGTGGCCCCCTTGGATCTGTCTCGTCTCCCACCCGGTAAGACGTTTGTAGCGGTTCCGGATCGTAAGAAGGTTCTTCACTGGGGTCATTCATCTAAACTAGCCGGCCATGCTGGCCAGAAGAAGACCTTCCTGCTCATTACCCGGCATTACTGGTGGCCTACCCTGCGCCAGGATGTGGTAGACTTTGTCACGGCCTGTTCGTCCTGTGCCTGCAACAAGGTTCCCAGACATCTTCCTGCCAGCCGTCTCCTGCCTCTTCCCGTACCTGCTGCCCTGTGGCAACACATTGCTATGGACTTTATTACGGATCTCCCTGTTTCTGCCGGTTGTACGATCATTTGGGTGGTCGCTGACCGCTTCTCTAAAATGGCCCACTACATTCCTCTGCCTGGTCTCCCGTCTGCATCTGTTCTGGCTAAGGACTTTCTCCATCATATCTTTCGTATCCACGGCCTACCCCTCCACATTGTATCTGATCGAGGGGTCCAGTTCACTTCGCACTTCTGGAGAGCTACGTGTAAGCTGCTGGATTTCACCCTGGATTTCTCCTCCCCTTACCATCTGCAGTCCAATGGCCAAGTGGAGTGTATCAACCAGATCCTTACCAGCTTTCTCCGGCACTTCGTCAACGCTCACCATACCGATTAGGTGGAGCTCCTAACTTGGGCCGAGTTCTCCTACAACAACCATGAGAGCGAATCTTCTTCCAAGTTCCCGTTCTTTGTGGTCTACGGTCAACATCCCCGGATTCCATTTCCCGTTTCCGCTTCTCTGGACAACCCGGCCGCAGAGTCTCTGGTCAGCAAATTTTCCACTATTTGGGAGGACACTAGATCCACACTTCTTCAATCCTCCGAGCGGATGAAGAAGCATGCTGATCAGAGACGTCTGGATCCACCTCAATTCCGTCCGGGAGACAAGGTTTGGCTCTCCTCCAAACATGTTCATCTCAAAATACCCTCCTATAAGTTGGATCCACGGTTCATCGGCCCATTTGAAGTCCTCAAGCAAATCGAGCCAGTAGCCTACAAGTTAAGACTCCTGGCCACCTTACGGATCCCCAACTCCTTCCAGGTATCTTTCCTCAAACCAGTTGTGCTTAATTATTTTTCCGACAATCCCGGTACCTCCCCAGTAGTGTTGAGCCACCCCCGTAGTGTTCGAGTTTGGTTCGGTTCGTCGAACACCCGTGTGTTCGCCGAACTGTTCGTCGAACACCTTCGAACACCGTTAAAACCAATGGCAGGCAAACAAAAACACATAGAAACACATAGAAAACACCTTCAAAGGTGTCCAAAAGCTGACAAACTGCTCAGAAGACATAACTAACACATGGAAAAGTGACAAGTACATATAGTCATGCGAAAATAAAAGAGGTGGAGGAGTAAAAGGAGGGGGAGACACAGATATAGGCATGTCATGCCCTTCTAAAATCCAAAAAGTGAGAAGCCGACACGGCCAGTCCGCTCCTGCCCGTGCCACCTCCGTGTCGCCGGGTTTGTGCCAGAGCCGCGGTGAACCCTGACGGCCAGCCCCCCTCTCCCAATACTGGTGCCTGTCCGCTGGTGGGTCGAGCGAGCCCCCCTGTGGTGGAGGCAGCTCTAAGCTTTTTAATTTAAATTGTCTCTCTAATTTGAATGAATACACTTTAAATCCATTTACAAGGATCTATTGGAGGGCAAGTCTCATGCCAGCAGCCGCGGTAATTCCAGCTCCAGTAGCGTCCACTAAAGCTGCTGCAGTTAAAAAGCTTTTATAAGGATCGAGCTCGGCTGTCCACCGCAAGGCATCCTACTGCCAGTCCCAGCCCCTATGCCTTGGGGTGCCTCCTGATGCTCTTCACTAAGTATCCCATGGTCCCGAAGCATTTCCTTTGAAAAAATTAAGTGTCTAAACTACAGGTGGTGTAGCTTGCTTAACAGCCGGGATAATCCGCTGACTAGCAGACACTGCTACTAGGCACAAAGTATTTCCTGGGCTAGATGCAGTTAAAAATTTGTAATTAGATACTCTCGTTGGATGCTGAGAAAGCATTCCATAGAGTCTCCTGGCACGCCATATATGATTCTCTTAAAGAGCTTGGGGTAGGGGTCTAGGGGACCCTTTTATAGCCAAAATCACGGCCCTGTATCGCAATACGTCACCTAGGCTGAAGATAAATGGAACTGTAGCACCCTGAGGGCTCGGTTGCTACAGACGTATTGCACCTCACCCAGAGGTGTGATATCTCACTCTCAGGTAAGGATGGAGTGTGGATCAGGACCCGACACCTGCATGCATTACACCACATTGCCGTGGGGCAGGGCGACCAATATGCCCCTGAGATGGGCACGACAGTCCCTGTCCCTGGCTGGAGTGGGGGGAGGGAACACTGAGGAAGGGGAACCCTGTAGTGCAGGAGCAGGGAGGAAGCAGTTCCTGGGTGCATTGAGAAGGGAGTATAAAAGGTGGGCACCATCTTAGTTCAGTGCAGAGAAGTCTGAGCAGAAGTGGCAGGGAGCAGGGGCTCTGCATGAGCTCTGCTCCGGAGGCGGGCCTAGTAACAGAGGCCCAGGCCTGCAAGAGGGAGAAGGAAGGAAGAGGAGCGGAGAAGGCTCCAGGAACGAGGAATGAAGGGATCCCAGGGGTGTGGACGGGCGAGTCGCCACCGCACGCCCGAATCCACCTGCGTGGAGGGGTCAGGCCAAAGGGGGAGACCGGTCCCCGAACTAGTGGAGGCAGGAAACGACCCTCAGCTAGAAACCGGAGGCTCTGACATTTTATGTGGCGCAGCCCCTTGCTCCACCCGCTAGGAAGGCACCACATAGGGTCAGGGAAACTGGCGCCAAGTTTACCAAGAGGAGGCCCGAGGCAGCCGGACAGAAGTGTTGGTAAGAAAGGCCAGACAAAGGACACACAAAGGGGGTCCTGTGAAGCACTCCAAAGTTATCTGGGAGTTGTCTGAGCCCCTCACCTGGTGAGCACAGTACGACGTGGGCAGCCGTTACCTGCAGACGTGGTCTGGATAATAAGAACTGTGAGTAAAGGCCCTGAACTGCATCACTGACTCCGTGTCGTTACTGCTGCTGCCCTGCACCATCACCCCCATCCTCCGCATACACTGCCCTGAGGCTATACTCCTCCCGTGGGGAGTTATGCTACGCTCTGCTGCACCCACAACACCAGCCTTAGCGGTCTGCCCTGTAGCGGCGGTTCACTCTGACCGCAATCCACGGGTGGCGTAGTCGGACATTTAAACATCAAAACCACATAAATAGTTCCGCCACTGGTTTGACCGCCCTGAGCCACGGAACCGGATCGCCGCCACGAAGACTACAACCACCAGCATCCACCAAAAAGGGTCCGGCTCCGGGTGTCCCAAGGCCCAGGGGGTGCGTCAGAACATTTTCATCACCTTTCACAATCACCAATGGGACAAGGCAGGGATGTCCTCTGTCCCCTCTCTTATACATCCTAGTGACGGAGCACCTGCTCTCATCAATTCGCCATAACCCCAATATTAGGTGGATTGAGGTGGGAGGCACCGAGTACAAGTGCTCTCTATTTGCTGATGATGTCCTAGTATATATCACTCAATCACATATATCCATCCCTGCTGTTATGGCTGAAATAGATCACTTTGTTACATGGTAAAATTTTAAAATCAATGCAGCGAAGTCTGAGGCCCTCGATGTCTCCCTCCCTAAATCCATATAGGATTCCATCCAGTCCAACTTTCCCTTTGCCTGGCCCTCACAGGGTATCAAATACTTAGGAATTCCTATTCATAGAGACCTCTCCCATCTATGTTATCTTAATTTTGGGCCCTTTATTGAACAATTCCATACAGACCACGGTTGGCAAGTTAGAACTGTAAGATTCACTACGTGAACCACTGGTGTTTTGTGGAAAAGCACATTTACACCGCGTTCCAAATTATTATGCAAAAAGTGTTTAGGAGTGATAAGGGAAGAATTTGTTTGTTTGTCAGTTAAACTCATTGATGGTGATGTGTGTCAGGGCTCTTTATATCACTGTAAGCAATTGCAGACACCTGTGCTAATTAGTTTGGCAGGTGTGTCCAATGAAAGGCAAGACTACTTAAGAAGGCTCTCTCACATTATTAAGCAGCCTACATTTTCTGCCAAAATGGGAAAGAAAAAGGATGTGTCGGCTGCTGAGAAGCAACAAATTGTGGAGTGTTTAGGTCAAGGCATGACTACAATCAACATTGTGCGATGATCAGGATGAAGTGTCTTGGCAATCAAGAAGTATGTAGCTGATTCACAGTACACACGTGTGCGTGCTGATAAGGGCAAATTGAGGACTCTTTCCTACAGGCAATTACGTCAGGTTGAAACAGCAGCGGCAAAAAAGCCTTGTCATAGCAGCAGACAAGTTTTTGAAGCTGCTTGTGCCTCCAACGTCCCCCGAACAACAAGATGCAGGGTCCTTCAGAGGTTTGCAGCTGTGCATACGCCATCCTGTCGACCTCCTCTATCCACTTCACACAAGCAGAAACGGCTCCAGTGGGCCAAACATTACATGAAGACTGATTTCAAAACTGTTTTGTTCACGGATGAGTGCCGTGCAGCGCTCGATGGTCCAGATGAATGGAGTGGAGGATGGCTGGTTGATGGACACCCCACGCAAACACGGCTACAGCGCCAACAAGGAGGAGGTGGAGTAATGTTTTGGGCTGGAATCATGGGGAGAGAGATTGTCGGCCCCTTTAGGATCCCTGAAGGCGCTAAAGATGAACTCCATAATGTATGTGGATTTTCTCAAACAGCACTTCCTGCCATGGTTCAAGAAGAAGAACCGTGTATTTCACAGCAAGATCATTTTTCTGCATGATAATGCACCATCTCATGCTGCACATAAAACATCTGCATCTCTGGCTGATATGGGCATAAAAGGGGACAAACTTATGGTGTGACCCCCATGCTCCCCTGACCTCTACCCCATTCAGAACCTTTGGAGCATCATTAAAAGGAGTGTCTATGATGGCGGGAGGCAGTTCACATCTAAGCAACAGCTCTGGGAGGGTATTCTGTCCTCATGCAAAACAATTGAAGCAGAAACCATCCAAAACCTGACAAATTCAATGGACGAGAGAGTTCAGAAGCTCCTTTCGAACAAGGGGTCCTATGTGAAAATGTAACATCACCTAGAATAAAGTTTTGAGTTGAAAACTGTTTGATTTCAGTTTCTAACAACCTGCTAATGCTTATAATTTCAAAAATGACCATTTTTTTGGTCTTTATTAAAATGAAAAGGTTGATCGAAAAGTTTGGGGGATCTAAGAGTGTGGCAACCCAGTAGTCATGATTACTTCGAATTCTGACAATATGAGGGTCATGCTGCAGGTAGTGCAGCAAGAAGGCACTTATGTGTCTTGCGCATCTCGGAGCCCCAAAATTATTTTCCGGGCTAGATGCAGCTAAAAATTATTTTTAATTTTAAATCTGGTGAAGCTTATTATAGATGGCCTAATAGGATCAGTGCTGCACACTGCTACAAAGCCCAAATTATTTTCCAGTCAAGATACAGATAAACATGATTAGTAATTTGAAAGCTTAAAACGGTTGGTAGGGTGATTTTAACCAATCATCATGCTTTTACTCTCCCCAGGATGACACAGGGGTAGAAAAGTCGTTTCGGATCCATGATTTGTTCATCTTTATGAACGTGAGTCTGTCTACATTATCAGTGGAGAGCCGCGTGCGCTTATCTGTCAGCACACCACCAGCAGCGCTGAACACACGTTCAGACAGAACGCTGGCTGCGGGGCATGACAAGATCTCCAAGGCGTAAGTGGCTAGCTCCGGCCATTTATCCAGATTGGAAGCCCAAAAAGAGCAAGGGTCCAGTGACACAGTCGTGGCTTCAATGTTTACTTGGAGATACTCCTGTACCATCGTCTCTAGGCGTTGACTATGTGTCAGACTTCTTGTCTCCTGTGGCCTTGCAAAGGATGGGCTAAAAAAGTGGTGAAATGATTCCGCAAAATTGATGTTACCAGCAGATACTGTGGTTCTGTTACGGTTTGAGTGCTGAACACTTGACGGTCCCACGGTTGGCAAGTTGGAACTGTGAGAGTCACTACGTGCACCACTGGTATTTTGTGGAAAAGCACATGTAAGATTCTGCAACAGTCTCTGCTGATACTCCTGCATGCGTGCATCCCTTTCTATGGCAGGAATAATTTCTGCAAATTTACTTTTGTACCGGGGATCTAACAGTGTGGCAACCCAGTAGTCAGGATTATTTCTAATTCTCACAATTCGAGGGTCATGTTGCAGGTAGTGCAGCAAGAAGGCACTCATGTGTGTTGCGCATCCAGGAGCACCAAGTCCCTGTTGTGTTGGTGGCGAGGTAACAATCATGCTTCCTTCCTCTGTCCTCTCCCCCCAACCTCGCACAACAGAAATGTGATCAAGGTCTCCCTCATCTGATGAGTCTTCCATCAGTTCGTCCTCCACTTCTTCCTGGGCTCCTGCACCTTCCTCACTAGTTTGGCTGCTACCATGCGCCCTGGTAAAATCATCTCCCCCACCCTCACATGCCTGCCGCCTTGGTGCTGCCGACCGTCTGGACCTTGCAGATGTTAGCCCTTCCGCATACAACTCCTCCTCCTCTACTTCCTCCACCTCCTCTTGTGCCACCACCTGACTCCGAATTCTGTTTAACATGTGCTCCAGCATGTAAATCACCGGAATAGTCATGCTGATAATGGCATCATCAGCACTAAACATCTTCGTCGCCATTTCAAAACTGTGCAGAAGGGTGCATAGGTCCCTGATCTGAGACCACTCCTCCAGCGTGATTTGCCCCACCTCTGAATCTCGTTGGCCCAATACGTCAGAACGTATTGCACCAGGGCTTGTCGGTGCTGCCACAGTCGCTGCAACATGTGCAGAGTTGAATTCCACCGGGTAGGCACATCGCATTTTAGCCGGTGAAGTGGCAGGCCCAACGACTTCTGTAGAGATGTAAGTCGCTGAGCTGCGGGATGCGAACGGCGGAAGTGAGCACACAGCGACCGTGCCCTCTGCAGAAGGCCATCTAGTCTGGGATAGGTGGCTAAAAATTGCTGGACAACCAGGTTCAACACGTGAGCCATACAAGGCACGTGTGTGACATTGCCCCGGCGAAGGGCCGCACCCAGGTTTGCAGCATTGTCGCACACGGCCTTCCCTGGTTTCAGGTCCAGTGGAGACAACCATTCATGAAATTGGTTCTCCAGAGCTGACCACAACTCCTCAGCTGTGTGACTCACATTTCCCAGACATTTCAATGTAAAAACCGCCTGATGACGTTGAGCCCTACTGCCAGCATAGTAAGGAGGTGTGCAGGATCCCTTCTGCGCAGTTAGAAAGCTTGTGGCATGACCAGACAGGCTTTGGGTGCAGGTGGAAGACCGAGAGGAGGTTGAGGAGGCAGAAGCAGTGGAGGAACTTTGACATAAAGAGGATTGACGCACAACTCGTGGGGACGGCAAGACTTGGACAGCAGCCCCTTGTCCTGCTGTCACCATAGTTACCCAGTGCCCAGTCAGCGACATGTAACGCCCCTGTCCATGCCTACTCGTCCAAGTGTCTGTGGTGAAATGCACCCTGTCACACACAGAGTTTCTCAAAGAAGCAGTGATGTTGTGTGCGACATGCTGGTGGAGCGCAGGCACACCTTTCTTTGAGAAGTAGTGCCGACTGGGCATCTGGTACTGGGGCACTGCGACGGACATAAGGTCTCGAAAATCCTCTGTGTCCACCAGGCGGAAAGGCAGCATTTCTGTAGCCAAGAGCTTGCAGATGGTGAAATTCAACCTCTTAGCTTTCTCATGGCTAGGAGGAAATGGTCTTTTACTTGTCCACATCTGAGGGACCGAGGGCTGGCTATTGTGCTTAGACGGGGTTGATAAGGGTGTCCCCGGCAAACTGCCGGTTTGTGAGGAAGATGCAGGCGGACATGTTAGGTTGCCTTGATCCAAAGGTGGTGCTATCGATGTCGGACAGCGCTCAAGACCAGCTGGTGTTACCACCTCCAAAGAAAATGATGACCTGCCAATCACGCTGGCTGTTGCGGGTAAAGAGGTGGCAGGTCTGCGCCCCAAAACAGGTGTGACTGCTGTCCCCCCAGTCACAGAGGATGAAGAGGCCGCGGATGCACAAGATATGGCAGACGGTGGTTGGCCCGGCCGGCTAGGCCGCATTGTAGCACACTGAGCTTCCCACTGCAACTTATGCTTCATGTCCATGTGCCGGTTCATGCATGAAGTACTCAAACTATGTATTTTTTGGCCTCTACTTAGCTTTTGCTGACAAATGTTACAGATAACACGAGTTGGGTCATCTTTATCGATCTGAAAAAATGCCCAGGCTATGCAAGGCTTAGCACCCATGCGACCTGAAGAGCCACCACGACTTGTGGTGAGAGGCAGAGTTGTGTTTGAGGATGCAGTTGTTGACGTGCTTCCAGTACTACGTCTCTGTCCAGGAAGGCGCAACCTGACCTCGTCGTCACTAGCATCTTCCTCCACCTCCTCTGCTGACCTCATCTCTTGGCTGACTGTGGGTTGACAGTAAGTGGGATCTCCGACCTCATCATCATCACCCTGTGCGTTATCACACCCGTCGTCCTCAGAGCCAACCTGTTCCTGCCCTGACAAAAAACTAAAGTTGTCGCTCCAATCAGGTATTTGAGTCTTATCATCGTCTTCCTCATTGTCTCCACCAACAGGAGTTACAGTTTGGGAATGAGGGTCTACATTATGGTCAGAACCTTCTGCGTCTGGTCCTGGATCCGACTCATAAAGATTCTGGGCATCAGTGCAGATCATTTCCTCGTCTGGATTCACAGAAGCGCTGGAGTCGACCTCTGATTCCCAGGCTATAGTATGAGTAAACAGCTCTGCAGACTCAACCATCTGTTCTACCTCATACTCAGACGGGCAGCTGGAGATTTGGGAGCTGTGAGGAAGCAAGTGCGATTTGGGTGACACCTTTGAGGACTGGAGTATTTGTGATGTTGAAGTTGATGTGGAGGAGAGCCCACTTAAAGGAGCACTTGATATCCGTTGAAGCACCTGCTGTTTTTGTGCCTCATCTGGAATTTGTAGCGATTGGCGTGGCCGTAAGAAAGGGATCTTATCACATTGTCCGCTAAAAGAAGTAGACATTTTAGTTTGGCTGGAAGATGGTCTTTCTTCTGCACCTACCCCACGGACACAACCTTTTTTCCCCTTCCCAACACGCCTATTCCCCTTTCCACCAGCAGCAGGCCTTTTTCCACTCATTTTGGTGGTTAACTAATTCACAACTCTGGAGTTGTTTGCACAAAAAAACAATGGATGGTAACCGAGCAGAGCTGAGTGGCCAAACTGTGGTATTAGGCCAAAACTATTGGCTGGGTTAGATGCAGAAAAAAATTATTTTTAATTTGCAACCTGATGGAGGTCAGTATAGATGGACTAATAGACCAAGTCCCACACACCGCTAGAAGCCCAAATATTTTTTCAGAGCTAGATGCAGAAAATTTTTTTATTCAATTTGCAACCTGATGGAGGTCAGTATAGATGGACTAATAGACCAAGTCCCACACACTGCTAGAAGCCCAAATATTTTTTCAGAGCTAGATGCAGAAAAAAATTATTTTTAATTTGCAACCTGATGGAGGTCAGTATAGATGGACTAATAGACCAAGTCCCACACACCGCTAGAAGCCCAAATATTTTTTCAGAGCTAGATGCAGAAAATTTTTTTATTCAATTTGCAACCTGATGGAGGTCAGTATAGATGGACTAATAGACCAAGTCCCACACACTGCTAGAAGCCCAAATATCTTTTCAGAGCTAGATGCAGAAAAAAATTATTTTTAATTTGCAACCTGATGGAGGTCAGTATAGATGGACTAATAGACCAAGTCCCACACACTGCTAGAAGCCCAAATATTTTTTCAGAGCTAGATGCAGAAAAAAATTATTTTTAATTTGCAACCTGATGGAGGTCAGTATAGATGGACTAATAGACCAAGTCCCACACACCGCTAGAAGCCCAAATATTTTTTCAGAGCTAGATGCAGAAAAAAATTATATTCAATTTGCAACCTGCTGGAGGTCAGTATAGAAGGACTAATAGAACAAGTCCCACACACTGCTAGAAGCCCAAATATTTTTTCAGAGCTAAATGAAGAAAAAAATTATTTTTAATTTGCAACCTGATGGAGGTCAGTATAGATGGACTAATAGACCAAGTCCCACACACTGCTAGAAGCCCAAATATTTTTTCAGAGCTAGATGCAGAAAAAAATTATTTTTAATTTGCAACCTGATGGAGGTCAGTATAGATGGACTAATAGAACAAGTCCCACACGCTGCTAGAAGCCCGAATATTTTTTCAGAGATAAATGAAGAAAAAAATTATTTTTAATTTGCAACCTGATGGAGGTCAGTATAGATGGACTAATAGACCAAGTCCCACACACTGCTAGAAGCCCAAATATTTTTTCAGAGCTAGATGCAGAAAAAAAATATTTTTAATTTGCAACCTGATGGAGGTCAGTATAGATGGACTAATAGACCAAGTCCCACACACCGCTAGAAGCCCAAATATTTTTTCAGAGCTAGATGCAGAAAAAAATTATATTCAATTTGCAACCTGCTGGAGGTCAGTATAGAAGGACTAATAGAACAAGTCCCACACACTGCTAGAAGCCCAAATATTTTTTCAGAGCTAAATGAAGAAAAAAATTATTTTTAATTTGCAACCTGATGGAGGTCAGTATAGATGGACTAATAGACCAAGTCCCACACACTGCTAGAAGCCCAAATATTTTTTCAGAGCTAGATGCAGAAAAAAATTATTTTTAATTTGCAACCTGATGGAGGTCAGTATAGATGGACTAATAGAACAAGTCCCACACGCTGCTAGAAGCCCAAATATTTTTTCAGAGATAAATGAAGAAAAAAATTATTTTTAATTTGCAACCTGATGGAGGTCAGTATAGATGGACTAATAGACCAAGTCCCACACACTGCTAGAAGCCCAAATATTTTTTCAGAGCTAGATGCAGAAAAAAATTATTTTTAATTTGCAACCTGATGGAGGTCAGTATAGATGGACTAATAGACCAAGTCCCACACACCGCTAGAAGCCCAAATATTTTTTCAGAGCTAGATGCAGAAAAAAATTATATTCAATTTGCAACCTGCTGGAGGTCAGTATAGAAGGACTAATAGAACAAGTCCCACACACTGCTAGAAGCCCAAATATTTTTTCAGAGCTAAATGAAGAAAAAAATTATTTTTAATTTGCAACCTGATGGAGGTCAGTATAGATGGACTAATAGACCAAGTCCCACACACTGCTAGAAGCCCAAATATTTTTTCAGAGCTAGATGCAGAAAAAAATTATATTCAGTTTGCAACCTGATGGAGGTCAGTATAGATGGACTAATAGAATGATGCTATGCCCAAAAGATTTTACTTCACTAGGTGCAGTAAAAAAATTGGTATTCTATACACAGGTGGTATATCTTGCAACACAGATAGGCTACTCCACTGACTAACACACTCTGCAATAGGCCAAAAAGGATTAGCTTTGCTAGATTCAGCCAAATGCTGTGAAAAAAACTTGCACAGCACTGGCACAGACCTGCCTGTCAAAAACTGATAGGAACTGATGTAACCTAGTCCTGAAAAGGACTCCAATTACAATTAGTCTTTACTCCCACAATCTATCTATTTAAGAGCACAGACCTGCTTGATAAAAGTCGTAGTAAATGCTGTAACCTAGTCCTTAAAAGGACTGCAATCACAACTATTCCCTACTCCCAAGCTATCTGTATATTTGTGCGAAAATTGGCTTGAAATTAACAAGGTATAGCGCACACAGCAACAGCGGTGCCGTCTAACACGCAGCTGCAGCAGTGAGAAAATGGTGGCGACGGGGAAAATGGCTTGGTCTTATAGGGCAAGGACATGTGACATACACTGCCAATCACACATGCCCTTGCTTGTGTGAAAAAAAGCACTTCGCTCCGTGTGTGCGCTGCTGATAGGCTGACAGATTGCACCTCCCCACTGCAAATGCGGGAAAGAGAAAAAAAAATGGAGATCTTCATTGTTCCTGCAGAGATCCATCCCCTGCCCCTCCCCCCGCCCCGCTGTATACTCAAACTGCGTATTAACATTAATTTTCATCATTACTGAGAAAAAATCCAGTTATGATTTTGGTGCACGAACAGTTATCGAACATAACCTCGAACAGCCGAATTTTTCTCAAATTGTTCGTGTTCGCCGACCGGCTCGAACACCGCCCAAAACAGCTCGAATTTGAGATTGGCGAACAGTTCGAGTAGAACAACGCTCATCTCTACTCCCCAGCTCCGGTCTCCGCTGAGGACGTCTATGAGGTAGAGAACATTCTGGCCACCAAGTAAGTGAGGGTAAGAGGAAAAACCTTTTTTCTGGTGGATTGGAAGGGGTTTGGCCCAGAGGAGAGAACTTGGGAACCCAGGGAGAACATCCACGCCCCGCTTCTCCTTAAAAAATTTCTTGCTGGCCTGAAAAAGAGGGGGCGTAAAGGGGGAGGTACTGTAGCATCGGCGTCTCTGCCTCCTGCCCAGCAGAGACGCCGTCCCCCTTACCACCACGGTTCTGCTCTGGCGTCTTTTGGACTCCCTGCAGCTGCTGCTAGTGCACGCAGCTTCCCTGGCCCTGTGCTTAGGGCGCACGCGCGCTCCCGCCCTCTTAAAGGGGTTGTCCTAAAAAGTCCCTTGCCAATGGCCCGAGGACTTCCCCTATAAAAGGCATCTCCTCCAATATGGAGGCACCCGTGCAAGGTTGTAGCTTTTGTGTGTGATACTCTGCTTCAGCCCTCAGGTCCTGCTGCTTGCCTGATTACCAGTCTAGCCCGCCAGCCAGACTACAAGTCCAGCCCGCCAGCCAGACTACAAGTCCAGCCCGCCAGCCAGACTACAAGTCCAGTTCGCCATCCGGACTACTAGTCCAGTCCGTCTGCTTGTCTACTCTCCAGCCCGACAGTCTGCCTACTGCCAGTCCGCCAGTCTGTCTATGGGCTCTGCCAACCTGCTTACCTGGAAGCACCTGCCTGTTACGTGCCGTGCCTGCCAGCCAGCCTACCTGGAGGCTCCTTCCTGTTACCTGCCATGCCTGCCAGCCAGCCTACCTAGAGGCTCCTGCCTGTTACCTGCTGTGCCTGCCAGCCCGCTTACCTAGAAGCACCTGCCTGTTACCTACCGTGCCTACCAGCCAGCCTACCTGGAGGCTCCTGCCTGTTACCTGCCTTGCCTGCCAGTCCGTCTGCCCGGATCACCTGTCAGCCTGCCTGTAGTGCTCATCTGCTATACCGGTCAGTCCCTGCCTTCTGACCAGTGGGAGTCACCTGCTCTCATACAAGGTCATTCCCCAGAGTAGCACCTGGTCCCTCTGCTCGGTCCCTCCCTGGTCACGGAGTCGATTGAGCTGCCATTCGACCTTGGTCGGTCCGAGTTGATACTTAGTTAGGCCCCTCTGGTCCCTCCTTGCACTGCAGCATAGAGGTTCCACCACCCGGATCCGTAACAGGGTACACAAGATATTATCAAAATTGGTTTTCTTAGTGCCGTGGTATGTAAAGCAGACTATATTTCATCTTTTAATTTTTCAGTTCTGATATTGTTCTCCATACAGGGGTACACATTAGTAATGAGAGAGCACTAAATGTGCTCAACTTAGTGGTTTAGCGGTTTTTCAAAACCTATCCAGATCTGCCAGAGCTGCATGTGAAAGTACATCACGTGTGTGCCCATTTCAGGAAGTCATCTATAGCTTCAGCCACCCTGGCAGTTCTTCAGCAGCATATGCAACTTCCAGCTCACCAACTGTTGTGTGATGTCACCACGCTTTAGAAATCAACGTTGCAAATGTTGGGAAGGATTTGTGAGCAGCAGAAGGCAGTTGTTGCGTACCAGCTCAAACACGCCCATCGATATTCAGGTCAGCCTCCGCACATAAGAACTGATGAGTGGGCATGGATGTCTGACATCTGTGCCATCCTCGAAAACTTTGAGGACTCCACCAAGATGGTGAGCGGTGATGACGCCATAATTAGCGTCACCATCCTGCTTCTCTGTCTACTGAAATGCTTGGAGAAGCCTGGGCCCACCGGAGGAGTCTCCGGGTCTCTGGTGGGCCAGTCCAGCCCGGACTTGCTCAAGCAATCCATAAGATTGCAATCTATAAGATCAATTCACTGGCTCCCAATTGGCCAGCGTATCCAGTTCAAACTACTAACACTGATGTACAAAGCCATCCCTAACCTTTTTTCTCCATACTTCTCTGATCTATTCTCCTGATATATTCCCTTCCGTAATCTCCGGTCCTCCCAAGACGTTCTTCTTTCCACACTTATTTGTTACATAACTGGTATCATAATTACGTTTGATTCATGGTTCTTGGACTGATCGCCTTTTTTCTGGGTCAAGAAGGATTTTTTTCCCCGTGATGCAAATTGGCTGAATGTGTCCTAGGGTTTTTTGCCTTCTTCTGGATCAACAGATTTAGGCATAGGGATTTTAGTAATACCATTATTAGAATTATAAGAATAATACAAAATATAAAACTAATCAAATAATTATAAACAAGTTCATTTTTAATTGTAATAGTGTAGCAATAATAAAAATGGTAATAATTCATTTGTGAGGCCTAGTCCCAGTAAGTTAGTATGTTACTATGTTCTTTTCTGCAAACGAGACAGGACGACTGCACTGTATTGAAGGGAGGATGGATGGGGTCATGTATCGCGGGATTTTGGCCAACAACCTCCTTTCTTCGGTAAAAGCATTGAAGATGGGTCATGGCTGGGTCTTCCAGCATGACAATGACCTGAAACACACAGCCAGGGCAACTAAGGAGAAGCATTTCAAGGTCCTGGATTGACCTAGCCAGTCTCCAGACCTGAACCCAATAGAAAATCATTGGAGGGAGCTGAACTCAATGTTGCCCAGCAACAACTCTGAAACATGAAAGATCTGGAGAAAATCTGTATGGAGGAGTGGGCCAAAATCCCTGCTGTAGTGTGTGCAAACTTGATCAAGAACTACAGGAAACATCTGACCTCTGTAATTGCAAGCAAAGACTTCTGTACCAAATATTGAGTTCTGTTTTGTCTATTGTATCAAATACCGGTACTTATTTCATGCAATAAAATTAAAATTAATTATGTAAAACTCAAACAATGTGATTTTCTGTTTTTTATTTTCAGATTTTACAGACCTCTCCATTCTTTGTAGATGGGAAAACTTGCAAAAACAAATACTTATTTTTCACATTGTATAAAAATCTGTGTATAACGCCACATCTTCAATATGGGTTTCATTTTGATGTTCCACAATTCTTAAAAAAAAATATTAGATTGCAAAAGAGGGCTGAAACTTATAAAATGGGATGGGAGGTCACTCATATATGAGTGGTTAGAAAAATTGGACTTTTAATTTTTGTAAAAGTCATCTCAGAAGTGATCTCAATTACATTTGTAGTCAACACGACAAACAGACATGTAATTTGTTCTTTCTGTGGACTTTATAAAGGCTCAGGAATTTTTATTATGTCTGGAGGAAAGGTAATTCAGACATATAGGGAAAGTGGAGTGAAAAGCTCCACTGATCTGATTTCATTGAGAACATTAGTTTGTCCACTACTAGGACAACCCCTTCTCATTCCTCATGTTTGGCCCTGTTAAAATAAATACATGTATACTCACATCCCATGCCAGCGCTGAACCAGCATAGTCGCACTCGCGTTCCAGGGGCTCACGTGCGGTTTTATGACACGTGAGCCCTGTGCCCAATCACTGCTGGTATCTCCGTCCCTGCCTTCAGATAATTCGAACATCAAGTGGAAGTCAGAGAGCAGCTGCAGCCCTGGCTTCCTGTTGATATTCAATATGTCCAAAGGCGTGGACAGTGAGGTCGGCTATGATTGGACTCAGTGCTCATGTGACGTCACAACTTCACGTGAACCCTGGGAACAAGAGTGCCGCCGACACCGCTGGTTAAACGCCGGCACAGGAGGTGAGTATAGGTGTTTTTATTATAACAGGGCCAAACATGAGGAATGAGAAGGAGTTGTCCATGTAGTGGACAACCCCTTTAAATAAAGAAGGACTACATGGAGGGCATGGAAAAGTTACCAATGGATCACATAAAGAGTTATATGTATGACATAGTCAAATATTTACAAAATTTGACACAACAAGCAGAAACATTTAAAATTTTGCCCCTAAAATCCCATTAAAATGATGGGCAGTGTGGTATAGAGGTGGTATTATTAAGCACAGGTGTATATGAGCTCAGTTATTCAATTGTACATAATTATATAGATGTCATCAATCACATACACTTCATATATATGCATAGATATAACAGAATATGTAACCTTCCCAATAGCTGTGGTATATAATACTGATCACAAAGCACTATATATGTTACATTTCATAGATATAAAAAGTATTATTTAATTTTAATTTACCCAATTCATAATATATATAAATACCTAAGTACACACAATGATAACCACAGAGAAGCAATGTTTAGCCAGTTATGCCTATAATTAGTACAGACCATGTGCCATGTTGTCAATACCACACTGCCCAGTACCCCTACACGCGTTTCACAATCTAATCCAGCAATTGTAATCCTGTTTGCATTTGGTCACCTTCGTTTGATTTGTCAACTCCTACACCCCCAAATGAAGGGGATGATGAGACATATGATAACAACAGGGAAAGTGTAAACAAAATTTGTGAGAGGCCAAGGAACATCTCCTGCAGAGCAACAGAGCATAGTGATGTGCCCATAAGCGAGCTGGGACAGACTGTGATATGTAATGTTTCCATCGGGCTCATTTATAACAACAAAGATCAGCCCGAGATCGCATCTTTATGCTTTAACTATGAGATCAGGGTGCTTTGCTGTGATCCTTTACCAAACTTTTGTATAACTGCAGTCCTTAAAACTCCAATTTCAACCACAACTAAAACAACTACCACAACAACTGCTAAAGGTGGGGCCAGCTCTACAGCTACAGGTAAGTGGATAATAATACAGTTACAGTTGTGCTCAAAAGTTTACATACCCCAGCAAAATTTTTGCTTTCTTGGCCTTGTTTCAGAAAATATGAATGATAACAAAAAAACTTTTTCTCCACTCATGGTTATTGGTTGGGTGAAGCCTTTTATTGTCAGACTACTATGTTTTCTCTTTTAAAATCTTAATGACAACCAAAAACATCCAAATGACCCTGGTCAAAAGTTCACATACCCTGGTGATTTTGGCCTGATAACATGCACAGAATTTGACACAAATGGGTTTGAATGGCTACTAAAGGTAACATCCTCACCTGTGACCTGTTTGCTTGTAATTAGTGTGTGTGCAAAAAAGCTGAGTGAGCTTCTGGGATCCAGACAGACTTATGCATCTTTCATTCAGCCACTGACGTTTGTGAATTGTGAGTCATGGGGCAAGCAAAAGAATTGTCAATGGATCTACGGGAAAGGGTAGTTGAACTTTATAACACAGGAAAGGGATACAAAAACATGTCCAAGGAATTGATAATGCCAGTCAGCAGCGTTCAAACTTAACAAATGGAAAATCATGGGCTCTGTAAAAACCAAACCACGGTCAGGTAGACCAGCAGAAATTTCGGCCACAACCGCCAGGAAAATTGTTTGGCATGCAAAGAAAAACCCACAAACAACATCAGCTGAAATTCAGGAGTCTCTGAAAACTAGCAGTGTGGCTGTTTCAAGATGCACAATAAGGAGGAACTTGAAGAAAAATGAGCTGCATGTTCAGAAGAAAGTCATTACTGCGCAAATACCACAAAGTATCTCACCTACAATACGCCATAGAGCACAGAGACAAGCCTCAAAACTTCTGGAACAAGGTAATTTGGAGTGATGAGAACAAAATTTAACTTTTCAGCCACAACCATAAACTTTACATTTGGAGAGAGGTCAACAAGGCCTATGATGAAAGGAACACCATTCCTAATGTAAAGCATGGAGGTGGATCGCTGATGTTTTGGGGGTGTGTGCGCTACAAAGGCACAGTAAAATTGGTAAAAGTTGAAGGAAAGATGAATGCAGCACATTGTCAGCAAATACTGGAGGCAAATTTGCACTCATCAGCCCGAAAGCTGTGCCTGGGACGTACTTGGACGTTTCAACATGACAACGATCCAAAACACAAGGTCAAGTCGACCCATCATTGGCTACAGAGGAACAAAGTGAAGGTTCTGGAGTGGCCACCTCAGTCTCCTAACCTCAATATCATTGAGCCACTCTGGGGAGATCTCAAGTGCGCAGTTCATGCTAGGCAGCCAAGGAATTTACAGGAAGAGGAGGCTTTTTGCTTAGAAGAATGGGCAGCTTTACCATCTGAGAAAATAAAGAACCTCATCCACATCTACCACAAAACACTTCAAGCTGTCATTGATGTTAGAGGGGGCAATACACGGTATTAAGAACTGGGGTATGTGAACTTTTGATCAGGGTCATTTGGACGTTTTTGGTTGTCATTAAGATTTATAAAGAGAAATAACAGTAGTTTGACAATAAATGGCTTCACCCAACCAATAACCATGAGTGGAGAGAATTTTTTTTATCATTCATATCCTATGAAACAAGGCCAAGAAAGCTAAAATTCTGCTGGGGTATGTAAACTTTTTTTTAGCACAACTGTATTTGTTCAACTTAGGGTAGGGTGTAATAGAGAGAAAACGTTTTCAGGGCTCCTTAAAAATAATACGTTTTAAGTTTTTTTTTTACTTAAAAAAGGTCTATAAATTTATTTCATGTCGTTTTTGTCTACAAAATGTAGTGGAACCTTTGCAATGTAATATTTAAAAAATACGTTTTTCTGTCTCTAATAAGTCCAATAGATAAAACTATGGGAAAACAGCCAGAAAAAAAAATTATACCTAGTTCATGATGCATTTTCAAAAATACTCCACTGATCACAAAAATTCCAAAAGTAGAAATGCTATGTATATCAACTGTGCAACAATTAGATTTTAAAGGGTACCTATCACCAGGTCAAAAGTGGCTAGGTTTTGCTATAATTGTATTCCCACTGATCCTTTATGTATTTATTTTGTTTTAATCTATCATATGGTTCAAAAAATATGAGCCTTCTCTTTAGGGCAAAGATTTATGGTATTTTTCAAATGAGGTATGGCTCACAGGATTCTCTGTATTTTTTACAGCTCTGTAAGCCACCCCCCTTGGTAAAGACTATGAAAATGATTCCTACGTAAAAAGGCCCATATCTCTGGAACCATAAGATAGATTTACAAAATAACAAAAACAAACGTAGAATATTTACTAGAGAAGCGGGAATCATAGAATCATACAGTGGGTACGGAAAGTATTCAACCCCTTTAAATTTTTTCACTCTTTGTTTCATTGCAGCTATTTGGTAAATTCTAAAAAGTTCATTGTTTTTCTCATTAAAGTACACTCTGCACCCCATCTTGACTAAAAAAAAACAGAAATGTAGACATTTTTGCAAATTTATTAAAAAAGAAAAACTGAAATATCACATGGTCATAAGTATTCAGACCCTTTGCTCAGTATTGAATAGAAGCACCCTTTTGAGCTAGTACAGCCATGAGTCTTCTTGGGAATGATGCAACAGGTTTTTCACACCTGGATATGGGGATTCTCTGCCATTCTTCCTTGCAGATCCTCTCCAGTTCTGTCAGGTTGGATGGTGAATGTTGGTGGACAATCATTTCCGGTCTCTCCAGAGATGCTCAATTGGGTTTAGGTCAGGGCTATGGCTGGACCTGTCAAGAATGGTCACAGAGTTGTTCTGAAGCCTCTCCTTTGTTATTTTAGCTATGTGCTTAGGGTCATTTTCTTGTTGGAAGGTGAACCTTCAGCCAAGTGTGAGGTCCAGAGCACTCTGGAAGATGTTTTCATCCAGGATATCTCTGTACTTGGCCGCATTCATGTTTCCTTCAATTGCAACCAGTCGTCCTGTCCCTGCAACTGAAAAACACCCCCATATCATGATGCTGCCACCATCATGTTTCACTGTTGGGATTGTATTGGGCAACCTCTCACCGAGGCTCATCTCCCACGATTGCTTAGTTTGGCTGGACGGCCAGGTCTAGGAAGATTTCTGGTGGTCCCACACTTCTTCCATTTAAGGATTATGGAGGCCATTGTTTGTTTAGGAACCTTGAGTAATGCAGAAATTCTTTTGTAACCTTGGCCAGATCTTTGCCTTGCCACAATTCTGTCTCTGAACTCCTTGGGCAATTCCTTTCAGCTCATGATTCTCATTTGGTCTGACATGCTGTATGAGCTGTGAGGTCTTATATAGGCAGGTGTGTGCCTTTCCAAATCAAGTCCTATCAGTTTAATTAAACATAGCTGGACTCCAATGAAGGAGTAGAACCATCTGAAGGAGGATCACAAGGAAATGGACAGCATATGACTTAAATATGAGTGTCTGAGCAAAGGGTCTGAATAATTATGACAATGGGATATTTCAGTTTTAAATAAATTTGCAAAAATTTCTACATTTGTTTTTTTTCAGTCAAAATGGGGTGCAGAGTGTACTTTAATGAGAAAAAAATGCACTTTTTAGAATTTACCAAATGACTGCAATGAAACAAAGAGTGAAAAATTTTAAGGGATCTGAATACTTTCCGTACCCACTGTAGAATGTTAGAGTTGGAAGGAACCTCCCGGATCATCTGGTCCAACCCCCTGCTCAATGCAGGTGTCACTAAACCATCTTAGACAGATGTCTGTCCAGCCTCTGAAGATTTACATTGAAGGAGAACAGACCACCTCTCGTGGCCTCCTGTTCCACTTATTGATCACCCTCACTGTCAAAAAGTTTTTTCTAATATCTAATCTGTATCTTCTTCCAGATCCTTTCACCGTTCCTTGTAGGGCATAATTTGCAGTCTGCTCACCATCCTGGTAGCTCTTCTCTGAACTTGCTCCAGTTTTTCTTTGTTTTTTTAAAAATGTGGGGCCCAATAAAATAAGAGCAAAAGCTGGACCCTTTTAAACTGGTGGCAGGTCTTTTTTTAAAGTAACGTTTAGCTGCAATGTCTTTGACATAATTAAAATCCATTAATAATGCCAGTATATATTGATTGAGAGCATCATAAATATTACAAAGGTGCCCCATATTTAGTATCAGAGGATGCGCCAGAAAGTAATGATAAAAATGTCTGATAAAGATTATCCCAATACACAATATCATATCAACATTAGTCATCTACGAGTATGCTCATCTTCTAACTACTCCTGGACTCTATGATCAATGGATAAAAACATTCATACATCCATACATTAGAAGAATAAGGTTGCTCTTAGACAGCTGCAGTTTTCACATGATTTGTATATATTCGCTCATCCGAAAGAATCAGGCCGAATATGCTAACCATACTCTGATCAGAGTTTGACCACAGTTTGCTCTGATTTTCTAGTATGAGAAGATGGACAAAAAAGTCTCTGTCTTCTCCATTGTGTCAGTCCTTAAAAATGGGACTGCAATGTCTTCCACAGACCCATTGACCTGCATGACCATGTGCATTATGATAATCGGATCCAACTCTGGCATGCTACAATTTTTTCCTCGAACAGGGTCTGTCCAAGGAAAAACTCAAACTTGTTGTCGGCCTCATAGAATAACATTGGTCCGAGTGTTATGCAATGTTTTGTTGGATCAAACTCAGACTGAAAATATGGTCATGTGCAAGAGCCATTGAGGCTAGAGTCACACCAGCATATTTTCTCTCATCCAAAATCAGTCCAATTATGCTAATCACACTCTGATCAGAGTTTGATCAGAGTGTGATCATAGTGGGATCTAACTTTCTTGGATGAGGTGAAGATGGGGGAAAAAATTTCTCCATCTTCTCCATTATGTCAGTCCATGAAAATATAACAGTACTCTGATGTCATCCGAGTGCAGTACAATGTTTACCACTAACTCATTTACTTGCATGGCTGAGAGCAATATAATAATCAGATCCAACTATGTCATGCTTCAATTTCTTCGCACATTTCAGACATGGGCACGGCCCCACAGAAAAACATAGAATTACACTTGTATTGAGCAAGGCCACACCCAATAGACGGGTTTTTGCCCGAGAGTATACATATCGCTTATTTGACCTCCATTTCTGGGGCGGACACCGGAGAATCCTCACAGAGCACAGTGCGTCTGCAATACAGGTGCCGGGATGCAATGCACAGTGACCACAAGGCGGAAAAAGTGAGAGGTTTATATAACCAATTTATATAGCATTGACTTAAACAGTTAGTGTTAGTAACAAGGCAAATCAACAGTAGAACTAATAACAGTAAACTTGAAATAGCAAAGAAAATCTTTCACTAATTAACGGTAATGTTCTTTTCACAAAGGTGGTGCGCCCAGCGTTGGGAGTCACCACTCAAGTTCTCTATCCCGATCAGGCCTTAACAGGGGTAATGGGGTTTTCTGCTAGGCCGCAAGTCTCTCTCTGACATAGTCTGTCAAAGCCCGCTGAGCCTCCCACGCACCAACCAGCCCCCTCCCAACCTGAAATCCAAGTCCCAGCCGACCCCAGTACCACAGGTGATAGCTGGAAGTGATGGCCCTGCTCACTCTCGCTGTTCATCTGCAATCACAGGTGTGCTACACCTGTCACAGTCTTCTCACGGCTCTACTTGGCTTGCCCGTCGGCGGTTGTCTCTTAGGCTTGGGGCAGAGAGGACCAGATCAACCACATTTTTTCAACATCTGAAAATACAGCACTTTGGACACATTTAGCATGTTCTTCTGGAACTTTCCCATTATATATGCTAAAGAAACATTAAATACATGATGTGAAAATGATCTTAGAGCCCTGCAAGCAATAGTGTCCTGTGGATCTGATCATCATATCAATTTGATTTAAAGGGAGCCTGTTACATCCCAAAAATGCTATTAAACTGCAGATATTGGGTCAATATGGGCAACATGGTGGCTCAGTGGTTAGCACTGCAGCCTTGCAGCGCTGGCGTCCTGGATTCAAATCCCACCAAGGACAACATCTGCAAGGAGTTTGTATGTTCTCCCCGTGTTTGTGTGGGTTTCCATTGGGTTCTCTGGTTTCCTACCATACTCCAAAGACATGCTTATAGGGAATCTAGATTGTGAGCCTCATTCTAGACAGTGCCCATAATGCCTGTAAATTGTCTGGATTGTAAAGCACTGTGGAATATGTTGGCCCTATATAAATAAAAAAATTATTATTATTATTATTATTATTAATATGCAGGTGAATAGCATTATAAAGCTGTGCAGCTGCTTCACTGAAGATATGGCTACCAGGAGGAAATTAACTTTTTTCCTCTCTGCAGCCTCCGGCTTTCAGTCATAGAGGCGTGGCCAATGAGGCTTCAGTCACCACCCCATACCTAGTGAGCGGCAGCTGTAACCACACCCCGGAACTGACTGATAGCTGGCTCTACAGAGTATCAGTGCAGCGCTGGCTTTTAATTGGTGCCAGAGCGTGATTACAGATGCCACTTCCTATCTACTGAGCAGTGACTGAAACTGTGCTGGCCGCACCTCTATGACTAAAGGTCAGAGACTGCTGGGAGGAATAAAATCCATTTCCTCCAGGTAGAAGGGTCCTCATTGCAGTAGCCATGTGAATTTAGAATGCTATTAAACTGTAGATTAACCCCGTGTCTGCAGGTTAATAGCATGTGAGTCAAGACAGGTTCTCTTTAAGGCAATTTAGTCAATATTAAACCCGAACTAAACATTTCTTGCATGGCAATAGGTTTCAGAAATACATATATTATTTTAAGAGCAAGAAAATTCATTTTTAACTTGTTTACATTTTCTTTCTTTTTCTCAAAGGATTCTGTATGGAAAATGGTAAACCATACATGGTAAGTCTCCATATAATCTGCTATTATTTTCAATGTCATGTAACTCAGTATGTTATAACTATATAATTCTTTCTTGGGTAATATGTAGGTCTGTGACAGTTTAGCTACTGTTGGTAACACCTTAAAGTGAATCTATCAGTAAGATTAATCCTCCTAAGCCATCTATACAAACATTTAGGTCACATGAATATGAATAAGATTATATCTTAATATCTGTGATTCAATGTTTTATTCCAGAACAATCAACATCTTCCCTAAAATATAAATGAGCTGTTAAGATCTATGGGCCGGACATAGATCTCCCTAAAAATCATCCTCTAGAACTTATTTTAAATTAAATGGGGCGTTAACAGTGTAAGACATGTAATGACTGACAGTCTGCTCTCCTGATCTACATGTCACCCATTTTCATTTAACATAAGCTTTGGAGGCAGATTTTAAGGGAGATCTATGTCCGGCCCATAGACCTTAACAGCTCATTTACATATCAAGAAAAATGTGGATTTCTCTGGAATAAAACACCAGAATGCAGACATCAAGGTATAATTTTATTCAGCTTCCTATGACCTACATGCCCATATAGATGGCTTAGGAGGGTTGATCCTTTTTTTTTCTTGTCAATGCTTATATTAAGACTTTTTCCATTACAGATTTAAAGGGAACTTGTCACCTGATTCATGAAGCATGTAGCATGAATCACAACCTGCCTACAGCCAGGTATATTTTTCTTTGAGTTGCTATGCTCCAGCATTTCATAGAAAATATACTTTAAAGTTCCAGCCGGTAGCTATAGCCAGGGATGAAACTAGCCTGGCTGCAATTCAGACAAAAATATACCTAGCTGCAATTTGCAGCCAGGCTCTGATTCATGCTGCCCGTGATTTGGGCAGCATGAATCCAGTGACAAGTTCCCTTTAAAGGTTATCATTAAAAAACAAATCTGTACATATGCTTTGTTATGGCATATGGACTGCATAAAGTGAGATCCCAGCCACTTCTCTCATCAAAGTCACATCAACACTCTACCAGATGCCCTTATTTGATGCACATCATAGAGTGGTTAACTTAAGACCTTCATCTAAAAGCCAGAGTAGAGAGGCACTCTTCATCCGTGGAACCAGCCCTTCCTCTCAGTCACTTCATTGACTAGCATATAGACACTACATTTTCCGCTCTGCATGCATATCCAGACAGGACTACCCTGGTAATAACAGGTGATGTCAGGCAATTGGAAAAGCTGCAGACGAAGGTTTCCGCAGATAATTTTGCTGGCTTCTGTTTAATAATGAGTTGTCCTAATAAAAGAGATGAGACAACCCACTGGCCAACTAAAATTTGGTAGCATCCAGTTGTCCTCAACTGGCAACATTTTTCCACATGCCATTCTAAAGTATATTACCATAGCGAAGGAGACCCTACTTAGAAGGAGACCCTAATTAGGAGTTCCTACTTAGAAGGAGACCCTACTTTGAATATTCAATCAAACCGATAAAGTGGCATACAAGAATTCTGCAAATGTTCATTCCTGTAGTAGCTTAGCAACACAGGATATAGTATTGGTATTATATTGTATTTTGTAATGCATTCAATATTTTTTGCTTTCTTTTTATCTATTCCCACCTTTCCTGCATAGATTGGCGCCACTGTACCTTCTCCTATTGAAAACTGCACACACTGTATTTGCTCTCCGACAGTCGATCCCATAACTCATCGGAATAAAGTGATATGTACACCAATTGAGTGCAATGTACAATGTGAAAAGGTATGCAACTTTGTACATTATTGTTATATTAAATGTTTTTAATAAAATTCTACTTAAAATCGAGTCAGTGGATCTAATTCTGGAGCACCTTAGTTGTCTTCAATCTGTTAATGGATATTTAAGGTGATTTACCCATATATATAAGACAGGAACACTAAATACTCCTATTACTGATAATGTTAAAAAGAGTTTCTTATCTCGGTTTTGAGTTATAAAAATGTATGACAGAGTATAGAAGTCTATGAGCATGGTACAACTCTGAAGTTGTATGAATGTGGGCATGAACATTAAACTAAAGATTTTTAGTGATGCATTTAACAAATCATATATATAGGTACACATTGGCCATGGTTTAACCCCTTCACAACCTTGCAATTTTCTGTTTGTTTGTTTTTTCCTCCCCTTATTCCAAGAGCCATAACTTTTTTATTTTTCCATCCACATATCCGTATGAGCACTTGTTTTTTGCGGGACGAATTGCAGTTTTAAATAAAATAAATTCATTTTATCATGTGATGCACTGGAAAGTGGAAAAAAAAAATCCAGATGCATTTAAATTGCAAAAAAAGTGCAATTCCACAATTGTTTTCTTTTTTTTTATTTACCATGTTCAATTTATGGCAAATCTGTGTAGGCAATATGATTCTCCAGGTCAGTATGAATACGCAGATACCAAACATGTATAGTTTTTTTTATTTAAAAGGTGAAAAAAATTCTGAATTATATAAGAAAAAAAAAATTCACTTGTGTTGCCATTTTCCGAGACCCATAACGTTTTCATTTCTTGGGATCTGGGGCTGTGTGAGGGCTTATTTTTTATGCCCTTAGCCGTTGTTTTTAGTCATACCATTTTGAGGTAGATATGATGTTTTTATTTCCTCATATTGCATTTTATTACAATGTTACAGCATAAAAAAACCTTAATTCTGGCATTTTTCTTTTCTTTTCTCGTTACGCGTTTACTGATTAGATTAATTTATTTTATAATTTAATAGCTCGGACTTTTACATATCCAGCGATACTACATATGTGTATTTTTTATTTTTTTAATTGTTTAATTTTTAATGGGGCAAAAGGGGGATGATTTCCACTTTTGTGCTTTTTTTTTTTTCATTTCATATTTTTTAAAAACAACTCCCGAAGTTAAAGGACCTTTCGTGACATCATGATCACATGACCGTAATGTCACCAAAGAGCCTTCAGCAGTTTTAACCTCAGAATACCAATGCTGGAGCCCCTAAAATAGTGGGGGCCCTGTGTAATTACCCAGTTTGCTTCCCCCACTAATGCTGACTCTCACTGTAACTAGGGCTTATTTTTGGAGTAGGGCTTGTATATCAAATATACCTCAAAAACCCTTAAAGATCATGCAGTGGCTTATTTTTGGGGTATGTCTTATCTGCAGGGAAACACAGTATGTGTGACTGGTTTTGGCTTACTGCCCACCAGCTAAGATATCTGATATAATAAGACTTTACGTTCTATAACCTGGTCAATTCCTGTCCACCAAAGCTTTTCATTGAACCCTTGTTTGGTGCACACCATTCCTTGATGTCCCTGGTGGACTAATTGCAGGCTTTGTTTTGGTAATTTTTTGAGAATCAAGATTAGGTTTCCATGCAGAACTAATTGTTTTGCAATAAATTGCTCATATTTAACTGTATATTTTATTTTTGCTTAGGCAAAGTCTTTAACTAATGTTGACTCGTTGTTTCCAATATTTAAGCCCTTTATCAACTCGGCAGTTCTTGCAATGTCCTGGGGACTGGAAATTGTCAGATCATCCTAAGCCAGAGGTGAAAAAGGTCAATTTTTCAATAACTTGGTCTCTGACTATTTCCTCAGTTACAGTTCAAAAATTACAAGATATTTTAACCTGGTCAAAAATCTGTCAATGGTTTCTCCTCCTTGTAATCAAAGTAAGGATGAACGAATCTACAAAATTCTAATTTGGAAAATTAACTCAAAATTGTCTGAGAAATTCAATTCATTGATTGCCATTAAAAAAAGTAATTTATTATGCTGTTAGGTCTCTCAAACCCCAGGTCACAATAAACAGATGGGTTAGTTAGGCGGTTAAAAAACAATAAAAAAAATCATTGCCACCTTCTTACAACTAAGACCTTGAGGTCGAAAGGTGTCAATAAATCGTGCTCACCTAGCCCTTCAGCTGTCCTTGCCGCTGCAGCTCTCTGCTGGTCTTGTACTAGCCTCCTAGGTCCCTGATCTGCTCATTAATTGGTTTTCTTTTCTATCTAGAATGAAGAATATCAAACTTTCCCAGGAAAGTGTTGTGGAAAATGTGTGCGTATATCATGCAGTGTTAAAATTTTGGATGGACAGACTAAAGAGATAATGGTATGGAACCTTTATTAAGCTTTAATAAGTCATCTTATTCCAATCCATACAGGGAAGCAAAGCTAACAAATGAGTTAGAGGAACCAAATGATTCAAATTATTGTGTCTGCTGCAGTGATTAGTGTGAAATCAGAACTTCCAAGATTTATAGAACAATCCTATAAAAAAAAAATCCACCAGAAATTTTTAAAAATTTACATTTATACTGTACATGAAAGCTTGATTTAAATAATATTTCTTTTACTATTGATACATTTCCTAAATGTTCTATGTTTGTTTCATCTATTTAGATTGGAGACAGTTGGGTTTCAGACAAGGACCGATGTACAATTTATAAATGTAGCAAGCAGGAAAATGGAGAGCCACAAACTATTGTGTCAAATGTATCCTGCACATATGAAACTGCAAGTGACTGTCTTCCAGTAAGTAGAAAATATCAGCTGTGACTATGTTGTATTGGAAGCTGTAGGTGATAAGCATGTGGGTAAACCCTTTATGCAAAATTAATGGGCTTTGATAGGTTCACGTCAGCATTTTCTACGACTAAACTGCTTTCTAGAATTGACATGTTATTTTCATTTACATTTGGGTTTTGTTTTAATAGGCAAATAGTAAATGGTAACTTTGTTCTCTCTTTTTTTTTTGAAAACAGGGTTACCACTACATAGTGCCCTATGTCGACCAGTGCTGTGGTAAATGTGTGCAGACCCATTGTATAATAACAATAGACGGCATAATTGTGAATCTCCTGGAGGTAAGCAACTTAGGAATGACTTTTAAGAGCCAATGATCTTGTCTTTGATATTTAATTCTAGTTATGCTTTTCATCTTAGTTTCCAATAATTCTAAAAGATAAAGTCAATGAATTAAAGATTTATGTCTTAAAGATATTTTTAGCTAATTTTTTTTAGCAGTCAGCGTATATTCTTTAAAATATTCCCTTTGGCACATGTACAGTGAGAAGTACTCCTATCTAGTATTATGTAATGTGGAAGCATAGCCTGATGGAATGGAAATGTATACCATACACTTTCAGATGTCTGCCCACTGGCTCATACTGTACTTATTAGGCTGTGTGCTGTGGTTGCAATTCAATGAGTGTTTTGTCAGAAGGAGATTATCACTACAGGACTACGGCCTGTGTGCCACCTGGTCCAACTCCGCCTCCCGCACTGATTAGCAGCTCACTGTCAATATAGAATGTACACAGAAAGCTGCTAATTAGGGTTGTGGGCAGGGTTAGCTTTCTGGGCTCTGATGCATGTTACTTCTAAAAACTCAGATTATATCACAATTGCTGCACCCAGTAAACTAAGTGACACATCGCTGGAATCAGGGTCTCTTTTCCTACATTATGCTGCTGTGAGATGAGGTAGCAAAACCTGGTGACAGATTCCCTTTAAGTTAATTTAGGCAGGGGCAGACATATCATTTGTGTAACCTGGGGTTACACAATCGGTAAATTGGCCACTACTGCTTCCAAAGCAGGTGGAATTGTGCATTATGATGCATTATTGGACTGTGAAGGGCCCATATATTGTTCTTGCACAGGGGCCCTCTTCTGTCTGTCCCTGACTTTAGAGTTTGGTTTGCGGTATTATTGATTACTGAAACAATTTTACTGTTAAGTACTTTACTAAACTGGCTGCAATTTAATTATTGTTTTTCTCTTGTATTTAAAGGAAGGAAATACAACTACAAGTGAAAACAAGTGCATAACATATAGCTGCATTAAAATATATGATCAACTTATCACACAAGTAGAAGTACAGAGGTGCCCAAATACCAATTTGTGTGGACCTGTAAGTTATACAAAAATATATATATACTCTATACTTTTTTTTTAACAAACGATGTTTTCATTTCAAGGGGTTGTCTACTACTATGACATTGATGACCTAAGATCATCTATCAGAGTACATTGGACCTTTACCTGCCTACATAACTGATTTCATGTTAAAGCAGTAGAAGAGTTTTGTTTTTGTTGGATTGTGGAAAAATCATAGCATGTTCTATTATATACCATGTACATGACGCTCCGCTTACCAGGAGCAAGTACAGTAGAGAACCATACAGGACTATGTGCTTATTAACTAGGTATGAACAGTAGCAGAAAAATAAAACGACTTATTTAATAATGCCATTTTTTGTATCTAGGGAGAAGAATATCAAACTTCTGTCAATGAATGCTGTGGACAATGTGTCAAAACGAAATGTGTGGCTTATACGTCAACAGGGGAAATGATAGTTTTAATGGTATGTTTTAGTCCTAAGTGTCTACAGTCTAAAAATATTTATATTTTGCATTAGAAATGTATGGAACATTTATAGCAAAGAGGTAAAGCAATGATCCTCTTACAACAACATGTACATTGCAGCAGCAAATTTTGATTGATGATAAAGCAAGTCAATTTGTGTTGATTGGATACCATTTACATGTTGCAACTTTTCTGATAATTTTGTCTGAGCAATCCATTGCGCAGGTCTTTGTATAAAACCTTTTGCATTACTAATTCCAGCACATCTAACTTACTAGAGGGGATGTGCTGACAAATGATTTTTTTCATCAGATTAACCCCCCTGTGTAAAAGGACCTTAACTTACCAGGGTCATCTTTGTGATGGATATCATAACATGATACTGATATGACAGCTGACACCCGGCACTCACTGCCAGGAGCATTGTGAGCACCGCTCCTGGTGGTTTAACCCTCTAAATATTGCGATTAATATTGATCGCAGCATTTAGAAGGCAGGCAGAGGGAAAGGGCTCCCTCTGCCCTCCAATCGGCGGCCCCCATGATGTCATCGTGGGGGCCCGATTGTTGCCATGGTGACCCAATGTAATCATGACAAAATCCGGGTCACCATTCACTAGCAAGTATATTTGACCATGTGCAGTGGATGGCCTAACAAGCTTGTGTCTGCAGCACTGATAGGTTATAAAGCATAGCAATGTTCCTGCATTGCTATGCATTATAACTTCAATCAGACTGCAAAAAGTGAAAGTCCCATAGTGGGGCTAAGAAAAAAAAGTTAAAAAAAAAGTAAAAATAAAAAAATTTAAAAACACTTTGAAAAAAAAAAATCACAAAATAATAATAATAATAATAATAATAATAAAAAAATATATATATATATATACATATATATATATATATATATATATATATATATATATATAGTACCCATAAATAAATATTTTTCTGAAAAAAAAAGTACACATATGTAGCATCACCACGTCTGGAATGACGTGACCTATAAAACTGTCCCACTAGTTCACCCCTTTAGTGAACACTGTTAAAAAAATAAATAAATAACAAGTCAAAAAATGATGCATTATCATAATAGCGCCAAACAAAAAGTGGAGTAAAACGCGATCAAAAAGACGAATGTAAATAAAAATGGTACCGCTGAAAACATCATTTTGTCCCATAAAAAACAAGCTTCAATTTAGCTTTGTCGGACCAGACAAAAAATAAAAAAAGTTATAGCTCTCAGAATAAAGGGATGCAAAAAGAATTATTTTTACTATAAAATAGTTTTTATTGTGTAAAAGTGCCAAAACATAAAAAAATGATAGAAATGTAGTATCGCTGTAAACATACTGACCTAAAGAATAACGCTGCCTTATCAATTTTACCACACGCGGAACAACATAAAATAAAAATAAAAATTGTTGGTTTTGTTTATTCTGCCTACCAAAAATAGGCATAGAAGGCGATCAAAAAACGTTATGTGACCAAAAATGGAACCATTGAAAACGTCAATTTGAAATGTAAAAAACAAGCCCTTACGTGACTCCATCGGCCAAAATATGTAAAAATTATAGATCTAAGGGTCTTTTAGTTCACAGCAGCAGCCAAACAAAAACTTGCTATAAATCTTGTATCACTGTAATTGCACCGACCTGGAGAATAAAGTCATATAACCGCTTATATCGCACCAGCGTAAAAAAGTAAATAAAAAAAACAATTCTTCACCTGCTGTTGATTTTTTCATTCTTCCTCCCAAAGATAGCAGTAAGGCTCGGCGCACATTTATCCTGCGCTCTGCGCTAAGCGCTTACACCGGGGTTTCCATGTAAACCTCTGAAATACATGATTCAGACGGAAACCCCGGCAGAAGATTCCCTGTAATGAGGCAGATGCAGGCACTGTGGACGCAGTCTGGCCTATGATTCGGTGGTCTTCATCTTTTTAGGTCTGCATAAAATCGAGGTCCGCCACAGTTTTGTGCACTGTGCTATTGAATTACCAAGATATGGCAATATTGGGTATTCCCATTATCATGGTATTTTGGCAGTATTCACTGGCTTTTGGATTCACAGAAAAAGTCATTTTCTACACAAGTTAAATCTGCATTGAAAATGTACAACAAGAAAGGAGGAAGTAAGTGTATGTGCACACGACAACTTCTTCAGGCGGATCCGCTCTGAAACCCACCTGAAGAAGTGTCCAGAAAATGCTTAAAAGAATGAGCACGTGCATGTCTATGTAAAAACCACTTGCTGTTCACATGTTCAATCATTTGAGCGCCTTTTAGTTGCTTCCAGTTTTTAAAGAGAGACACCAAGCAATTAAAAGAAGTGAGAGCACAATTCTTCAGCCATTTTCTACTCTGAAGACTGTTCTTTTGAGCATTATGCCAGCATTCTTTGCTTGAAAACCCCTAGCGTTTTTTTTAATTGCCAAATGTAGTTTTAAAAATATCATTCAAAAAGGACAACTGTCAAAAATGTCAAAAAGCATTCAAGAAATAACCAAAAAATGTTAAAAAAGACGCTTCAGAAAAAAAAACACTGGCTTTTCCTGAAGCATCTTCTTCTTGAAAAACTCTATGGATTCACCCAGCCAAAAAAGATTTTGGATGCTCAAACTATTAGATATACACATTTCTTGACTGGTGTTTTATATAACGAGTTCATTTTACAGACTGCTTTTTTTTTACCTTTTTTAAATGCAAAAAGTATAATATAGATTAATAGCAATTAATAACGATGACCTTTTTTATATTTTGGAAAGCCTGGACAGACTGTGTATGATTCCTATGATCTCTGTATATCCTACACTTGTAAAAAAGGAAATGATATGTTGGTAACTGAAGTGCGAAGGAAGATATGTAAATACCAGAGTTATTCAGATTGTAATGAGGTAAGTTAAAGGAAGCAACAAGCCTCTATTAAATGTTAAAGTTAATGTGCTGCGTCTAGTACATAATTTTGCAATAAAAGGGGTGGTTGATTGCATAGAAAATTTTAAATTAAAGCTATAATCTTATTGCTTGTTTTGGGCTACACTCAATATTCATATTTTTTTTTATATTTTTTAGTTTTATGGAACTAAAGTTGAATCATTACTGTAAACATTGACAAGTTATGAAATTTGCAAATATATGGCAAAAAAAAAATTAGAGTCCTCAGTGGTAGATACTTTTTAATGTCTAATTACACCACTGAGGACTATACATTTTCAGTAATTTTCTATCTATAGGCCAACACGGTTCAAAGATGTATTTTTCCTGATATATGGCGAAACACATAAACCAGTTATGACTCTATCCAGCTGACTTAAAGAAACTTTCACAGCAGGATTTCACAATCCAAATTATTTATATGTGCATGTAGCTCGTTCAAAGACAAGTTCAGCAATCTTTACATGGCTAGTTCATTTCTTTGTTTCTGAGAAATCAGTGTTTGAATTGATATGCAAATGAGGCTGAAACCTCTGTCACTCCAGCTCTATTCCCCGCCTAACTCTGCCTCCTCCTTCTTGACTGGTGGCTCCTTTACCTTAAGTTATAGAGCATAAGGCTGTCAGTCATGCAGGAGGAGTCAGCACTGGGAGGGGAATAGAGCTGGAGTGACAGAAGCTTCTGATGTACAAATTGCTCTTCAGCCTACTTTGCATATCAGTTCAAACACTGATTTCTCAATAATAGAGGAACAGAACGACCATGTAAAGGTATTGCTAGTCTTGTCTTTGAAAGAGCTACATGCGCATTTGAAAAGTTTGGAATGTGAAATTCTGCTGAGAGATTCACTTTAAACTTTATGTAAATTATTCCGTAAACTTTGATGTCTATCAGTTGACAATGTATAAAATGATATAATCAGTATTCCTCTAGGTGCACAGTAGTTTGTGATCTCCATTCACACAGAAAAATAAGAACTATAGCCGGCACATCAGTTCAATGCTTGATGAAGAACTGCTGTTTGAAATATGTTGCCTGAGAGCAAATGCTAGTGATTTTGTGGCTTCTTTAGCTTTACTGGTAATGTGGAAATAATGGACTGAATGGTCATGCCAGATTTATTTCTTATTGTATCAGTAGCCAATATATTCAGTTCTACATTACAATGCTTATCTAATTTCCTTGAACTGCATTTGTCTTACAGTTTGAGAAGTTTGAACCTTCCATTACAGGGTGCTGTGGTCAGTGTGTCCCAGATCGATGCTATATTTCAACGCATGATGGAGAAAATAAAACGTTGATGGTATAAAGAGAACTTACAGACACTATGATTGACATTTATAGCAAAACACAAATAAGAAAAAAGTAAAGTGTCAAACTCATTGAATAACAATCAACAGAGTTTATTAAGTGAATCAGTACAAATAATCCATGTGTAAAAAAATTATATTAGGCTAGGTGTAGACAACCGTGTATTCTCTCATGCAAGAGAATTGGGTCGAGTATGCATATCACACTTTGTTCAAACTCTGAACAGACTGTGAGCATAGTGTGATCCGATTCTCTTGGATGAGGGAAAGATTGAGAAAAAAAATTCTCCATCTTCACCAGTCAGTCAGTCTGTGGAAATTGGACTGCACTCAAATGTCATCGGAGTACAGTCTGATGTTTCCATGGACTCATAGACTTGCATGACCGAGTGCAATCCAAATATCAGATCAAACTTGGGCATGCAGTTATTTTTCCCTCTGACTTGCTCAGTTCGAGGAAAAAGTCTGACGTGTGCCCGGCCCTATAGAATAACATTGGTCTGAGTGTAATCAGATATTTTGTTGGATCACACTTAAACCAAAAACACGGCCATGTGCACGAGCCCTGAAAAATATTTAAAAATTAAATAGCAGCAAAAAACTGAATACCATACTTACCAAAACACCATGATCAATGTTGGGGTTAAAAATATCCCTTCATCATATAAAAAAGCAAAGCTGCTAGCATAGAAAATACATATCACTTACTAGCAAATCATAAAACGCAAAGGAGGGAAAATATGACCTAAAAAAGGAAACATGCTGTCAAAATGGTTTTACTTTGTGCTCTTGAGTAAAATATACATCCAAACACCTATATATTCTCAACCTAACCTTAAAACCAAGCAAAAAAACATTTTAAGCTCAAGTACTACTTATAACCAGTAATGAGCAAATCTGCCAAATTTTTAATTTGCCAGTTTGCTCAAATTTGGCCAGGAAATTCTATTTTTTTGTGAATTTAGAGGCAAAGTTGATTTGCCTTTAAATTAATAGAGTTTCTCATCTCTAACTTTAACACATGCCGAGAATAGGTGTAAGTTGTTTCCACAGGGCAATTTCAGAATTTCATCCAACCATATTACCAAATGAAAATGATTGATGAGACTGTACCTTGAAACTATGATCAAACTGGATGAATATAATTACAAAGGTCTTATCAGAAAATTCATCTCCAGTAACAAGTTGATGGGGAATTTTTCTTTTGTCCAGTGGTCCTTCAAGTTACAATATTAAGACAAGATTAGAATTATATGTTGACAACTTTGGAAACTGAATCCCTAACTCTAAAGCCGGCTATATACATCGGATGGATGGTGGCCAAATGATGGTTTGGGTGATTGGTCATCTGGCAATCGTCTTCAATAGCTCTGCCACGCACAGGAGTGCTCCATCATCCCAACATATAGAGAATAAGTAAGCCATTGACAGACATGTCTATTGAAGACAATGCAATCGGCAGTCAAAAATTGAACAAGCTGGGTTGATGTTTCCTCCTCCGGGGCTCCCATTCCATTCAAATGTCATTTACATTATAATGGCCAAAGAAAGACCATTGTATCGTAACCTGAGGTGTTTGTAACCTGAGGGACGTCTGTATTTGCAAATGTATTATTATTACTTCTATATATATTGTATTATAAGTTATTTATACTTATTTTGTTATATCCTTAAGGCAGGGGAAACGTGGACCTCAACGTCAGATAAATGTATATCTTATACATGTTTGGAATACAATGGAAATTTCTTTTCAGCTATAAATAATAAAACCTGTACAGATGTGAAGTTGGAAAATTGTGAATCAGTAAGTCATCCATCCTGAATAAATAAGTTAAAATCCAATTGAGCTCCTAGATTATAGAGTACCTTGTGGTTCTAAGTATAGTTGGTTGAGTCGGATAAAATAACTATATATTGATTTCACTCACTCATCTAGCTCCATTAATTCCACAGCGCTTTATAGAAATCATTATCACTGTCCCCATTGGGACTCACAATGTAAATTCCCTATCAGTTTGTCTTTGGAGTGTGGGAGCAAACCGGAGAACCTGGAGGAAACCAACACAAACATGAGGAGAACATACAAACTCCTTGCAGATGTTGTCCTTGGTGGGATTTGGACCCTTGGCTTGCAAAGCAATAGTGCTAACCACTCAGCTTTTCCTCTTTACATCCATTTCATTATAGTTTATTCTCATCCATGGCTGAATTCCCAATTCTGAGGGGATCTGAGATGATTTATTTCTATTCAGTAGTTATAGTAGAAAGAGTAATATCATCTGATCTAGTAAATATTACCTCTTCTTGAATGCAGTGCAGAATTTCTCAACAGGTTCCAGTTCACATCAACTACCAAGTGGCCACATATAGCAAAAGCATCACCAGACATAGTATCAGAAGATCATGTTTGTTTTAAAAAGTAGGTAATCTTGGGCCACTTACCTTAGGATATATCAAACCAGGAGGCAAAAATCTTAATATCTTATGTGTTTTAATGCTATAAATATCTGATCAAAAAACTAAAATGATTAAACAGGTGAACAATGCATATAGTTAGAATTTTTAGGTATTCTTGTATTTCAAATGAAGGTACCTTTTCCACCCCCTTGGCACAAATGTATGAATAAATAGGTTCTAATTGGAAAAAAGATAAGGATGGGCAGTATAAAGTATATACTGTACATCCCAGGGATGGTACAGACACCAGGCTGTTGCAGAACTACATCAAATCTCAGCAGTTTAACCCCTTAGATGGCCACAGGATAAGGTTATCATGCCAATGAATGGCAAATGGTGTTTAAAAATAAAATAGAATATCTGATTTTTTTTAGACAGAGGGAGGTGGCTTAGTCTGTCACTCCATTGACAGCCAGTAATCGCTGTGTGTCAATGTTTTCCCCAGCTCACTAAAAATAATAATCCTTTTATTTTTAGATCTTTGATATAGATTTGACTTCCTTTTTTTCTTTTTTTTTACCGTGTGTATTAATTTCATTTTTTTTCTTTTGAACAGGGAACTATTGAATTGAGTGAGGATGGCTGCAGTAAAATTTGCAAGGGTAAGATCATATTATAAAAATGAAAAAAAAGAACATTAGGATGACGATAATTGTAATGTCACTATTACTAACATTATAGTTCTAATGATTATGCAATAATAAATTAAAATGCTATGTGGTGGGTTTAAGGGCCTATTGATGAGCAAATTGATTAAATGCCAATTGAACTTGTGTTGAATAGTGATGAGCGAACGCGCTTGCCGCTGCTTGGTACTCGCCAGAGCATCACTGTGCTCAGTGATTTTGGTGTCAGGCGAGTATTTCCGAGCTGCTCGGGCGGGAACGCGGGTCCCCTCCCTGCATGTTGGCGTTCTTTAAAGAGCCAATGAACATGCAGGGATTGCCTGCTATGCACTGTAATGCCGTAGCCATGTTGGTTGTGGGCATTACGGTGATTGGCTGGCCGCAAAGCATCATCTGGTGTATATAAGTCCGGGCGCCACCATGCTCATCACAGTCTACTCCTACAGGCAGATTAGGGAAAGCTGCTGCTGCATCAGGGAGAGATTTGCTTGTTCATAGTTAGTATAGGTATTCCACAACATATATCTATATCCATCTGAACTAACAATCCTTCTGAGGACTAATCCAGCTGCTAATAATCAGTGCAAGGCAGGCAGGCAGTGTATGTGGTAGACTGCAGTGTATGATACAGCACAAGATGGTCCATTGAACGTCCTGTCTGCTGCTGCTGTAATAATTACAGATATTTTTAGACATAGCCCCAGCTATCAGGGGCCAGGGCAATTTTTTTTTTTACCTTAATCCTGGTTATTTGCTTAAAAAGCAATCCAGAGTACACCATTTTTCTGCTCATTGCAGAATAAAGCCAGATATGTTCCATATTACAGCAATAAAAATCCAGAAATTTAAACTGAACTTGGAAAATATTAGCCTCCTTTTCCATTGTGTGTCGGTGAAGCTATTCACACTAGGTCTCCATGCAAAATAAGATTAGTAAATTACAGGCCTACAATTTAAAGCCGTGGTTCTCTGTCAGACATATCACCAAAAAGACTTCAAAAATCATACATTTCTTCCATTTTCATTCCGTTGCAGTGTGTCGGTGAAGCTATTCATACTAGGTCTCCGTGTACAATAATATTAGCAAATTACAGGCCTACAATTTAAAGCCGTGGTTCTATCACCTAAAAGACTGTTCAAAAATCATATATTTCTTCCATTTTCAATTCGTTGCAGTGTGTCGGTGAAGCTATTCACACTACTTCTCCGTGTAGAATAATATTAGTAAACTACAGGCCTGCTATTTAAAATTGTGGTTCTCTGTCAGACATATCACATATAACTTCGTTCCAAAATCAGCCATTTCTCGTGAACGTGGAAAATATTGTCTTCCATTTAAAATGGGCAAGGTGCGTGGCAAGGGACAGGGAACTGGATGTGATGGTGATGGTGCATGCAGAGGCCGAGGATGTGGCCATGGGCAAGGTGAAATTGTGCCACAACAAACACCCACATCTTGTTGCTCGACCTTCCTGTCCCAATTACTAGGGGACAGCAGAGTACCACTATTGAACACAGAGAAGTGTGAAAAGGTTATTGGTTGGATAGTAGATAATACTTCCAGTCACTTTGCCACCATGACCACCCTTCCTTCCACACAGTCAAGTCTCAGTTGCCGTGAGTCTGGATTGCATATTCCTCATATTGATCCTCCTTCCTCCAACCATGCCGAGTGCCCGGAGACAACTGATCCTACACTTGGACACTCAGAAGAGCTGTTCACGTTTCCATTTGTAGATTCGGGCCTCTCACATGGTCAGCTTCAAGCAAGTCAAGAGGAGAATGTGTGTATCGATGCCCAAATATTGGAGCAGCCATGGTCACACGAAGGCGACAGTGGGAAAGTGCAATTACTATTGCAAGAGATGGATGATGATGAGACACAATTGCCAGAAAGTCAGGAGGAGGACCAGGGTGCGGAAGTGGAAGATGAGGTGGTGGATGATATAGTAACTGATCCAACCTGTCAAGGGGACACACAGAGCGAGGACAGCAGCACACAGGGGGATGGAGGTGAAGCATCACTACAGGCAGGAAGGAACAGTGTGGTGGCCGCAGACACAAGGCGGGAAAGCGTTCCACATAACGCCAACATGACGGAAGTTGCCAGTACAACCGTTAAGTCTTCCCGAGTCTGGTTATTTTTTTAAATATCTGCCAATAGCCACAAAAAGGCCATTTGCACCACCAGCCCGGCCAGCATTAGCAGCGGTAGCAAAACTACCAGCCTGACCACCACCAGCATGATCAGGCACATGGCAGCAAAGCACCTGACTAAGTGGGCAGAACCACAGGGTCCAGCAACAGTATCTGCGGGTGACACCACTGCTTCTTCCGCTGTTGTGCGTGCACGCCAATCCACTGTCCATGACACATGCCAAGATGCCTCCCGCATTCAGTTGTCCCTACCCCAGTCCTTGGAATGTCAGCGCAAATACGCAGCTAATGCCCCACAGGCCACTCTACTAAATTTACACATTTTGCGAATGCTTGAGCTAGAAATGTTGCTTTTTATGGTGGCAGCCATCCCTCGGTACTCGGTCACCAGACACCACTATTTCTCGCAGTGTGCCATCCCCACATTACACGAGCACGTGTCCCACAACATTAGACGTGCCGTCAAGAACACAGTTACTGGGAAAGTCCACCTAACCACGGACACGTGGACAAGTGCTTGTGGGCAGGGACGGTACATCTCACTGACGGCACACAGGGTTAATATAGTGGAAGCTGGGACCCAGTTGGACCTTGGGACAGAACACGTCCTCCCGACGCCAAGGATTACAGGCTCTGGTTCCCACCACATTCTACAGCTCCTGCACCTCCTCCTCTTCTTCAGCATCCATCTCCAAAATGACCACACCAGTCACAAGCTGGAAGCACTGCAACACTGCCTCGGCCAAGCAGCAACAGGCTGTGCTGAAGCTAATATGCTTAGGTGACAAACCACACAACACTGAAGAGTTGTGGACAGCTCTGAAAGAGCAGGCAGATCTGTGGCTGACACTGCTGAACTTACAGCCAGACATGGTCGTGTGTGACAATGGCCGGAATTTTGTGGTGACTTTCAGGGAAGGCGAGCTCACACACGTACCATGCCTGGCCCATGTGCTTAACCTCGTGGTTCAGCGGTTTCTCAAAACCTTCCCGGATCTGTCAGATCTGCTTGTCAAAGTACGTCGCCTGTGTGCCCATTTTAGAAAGTCACCTACAGATTCCGCTGGCCTTGCCGTGCTTCAGCAGCATTTGCAGCTTCCAGCTCACCGACTGATCTGCCATGTCTCCACGCTTTGGAACTCTACATTACAGTTGTTGGAAAGGATTTGTGAGCAAAAGAGGGAAGTTGTTGACTACTCGTATCAAAAAGGCCATCGGTATTCAGGTCAGACTCCATACATATGGATGTCAGACATCTGTACCATCCTCTAAACTTTTGAGGACTCCACCAAGATGGTGAGCGGCGATGACGCCATAATTAGCATCACCGTCCTGCTTCTCTGTCTTCTGAAATGCTCTCTGCTCTCAATTTAAGAGGATGCATTGCAGGCGGAGCACGATGAGATGGAGCAAGGAACCATACAGGGTGATTCCACACAGCCAAGCCTCATCTCATCCCAACGTGGATTGGGTGACAATGAGGAAGAGGAGGAGGAGGAAGAACAAGAGCAAGTTTCCTGCACTATAGACAGTACTATCTGCACAACTGTCATACCGTCTCTTCAGCGTGGATGGCCTGAGGACAAGGAGTAGGAGGAAGAGGGGGAGGATGAGGAGCAGAGCATGGTCAGTCGTCCTCTTGGTGAGGACATGGAAGTCTTGCCTCTTTGCAGTCTGGCACACATGGCTGAGTTTATGTTAAGCTGCCTTTCCCATGCTCTCGCATTGTCCAAATTTGGATGACAGTCATTACTGTTTGGTTACACTTCTAGACGCATGTTACAAGGAGAACTTTCTGTCTCTTATTCCTTTGCAGGACAGGCCTATTAAAATGGTGCAGTACGAGAAGGCCCTTGTTGTGGAATCATTAAAAAAATTCCCATCTGAAAACGATGGCGGCAGAGGTCATATTTCGTTGGATAACCAAGGAGTACAGGGTAACACTGTCAAAGTTCTGGGTCAGTTTTCTCAGACCCTCCCATCGCACAGGCCCTGAGGTGCGGGGTACTCTCACAAGGAGTGCAAAGTTTCGGAAGATGGTGAGGGAGTACCTTGCCGACCGTAGCAACATCCTCCGTGATTCCTCTGTGCCTTATAATTATTGGGTATCCAAGCTGGACATGTGGCATGAACTGTCTCTCTATGCCTTGGAGGTCCTGGCCTGCCCTGCTGCTAGCATTTTGTCAGAGCGGGTTTTTAGTTCCACAGGTGGAATTATAACCGATAGGCGCATCCGCCTGTCAACTGAAAATGCTAACAGGCTGACTCTTACAAAAATGAACAAGGGCTGGATTGGGCCAGACTCCTTAACACCACGGAATGATAGCAGCGTAACAAAATCAAATACAGTGTCTTTTTTTAGGGAGGTCTAACTATTCCAATGCACCTCTGTCTTCACACCCAGACATGGGTATATGCTTCCTGATTTTGTCTATTTGCTCTTGTCCTCCTCCTTCTCCGCATCCTCATCCTCCACCACCATATCACCACCATTTGTACTATATCAACATATCTTTGTCTCTTGCAAGAGGCATTGGAGTTTCTCCACATTTTTGGCAGCCGTTGCTTCACTGCATAGACAAAAAGTATGGGAGACTCTCTCACTTCCTAATAATGGGAACATTGTTATCAGGAGGCCCTCCAACCTCTACATCTTTTGCAAGGGGCATTGGTGTTCCTCAAAATTTTTGACAGGTTTGCATTCACTGCATACCCTTTAACTGTATAGCAAACCCTCTCCTTTCTAATGGGAACATGTCGATACTGTGGCCCAGCTCTATGTGTCTTTAAATTGTTAGTGAGGTTGTTCCCAAATTTTGGCAGCCCTTGCAGTCACTGCATACGCAATAACAGTATAGGAGACCCATTGGGAACAACATAGCAAAGCAGGCTGATGGCTCTCTAACAATAGCGATGGCCGACTGCTGGCCCTTTAAGAATAGTAAGGGCCGACTGGTGACCCTATAAAAATAGGCTTTTTGACTGTCAGAGTCCCTCCATCATAAATGAAACAGGATGTGTGTGATGATGTGTAACACACCACATGACCAGAAAAGGTTGTAAAATTTTAAAATGACTTTTCCCGGTGAATGCATTTGTCTTTTTTTGTTCAAAAAAAAAAATAAAAAATATAAAAACACAGTAGGATATTTGTTTAGTATATAAACCATATTTGCCAATGTAATCTCAGTGTAATCACATTGTTCAGCTCCTGCACCTCCTCCTCCAGTTCGGCCTCCATCTCTGAAGTGACCACATCAGTCACAAGCTGAAAGCACTGCAGCACTGCCTTGGCCAAGCAGCAACAGGCTGTGCTGAAGATAACATACTTAATGCTTAGGTGACAAACCGTCCACCGCTGCAGAGTTGGTGAAAGCTGTAACACAACAGCCTGATCTGTGGCTCTCACCGCTGAACATACAGCCAGGCATGGTCGTGTGTGACAATGGGCAGAACCTGGCAATGGAGAAATGACAGCAGGAGTAGATACGGTCTCCCTCTATGCCAGTCCTTTCACTGAGCTAAAGAATATGGCTGTGGTGAAATACAACTCCCATTGAGAAGCAGTTTCAAACTGAAAAAACATTGTGCCCACCAGAGGATTTGATTCTGAGGGCTCACCTTTCTCCTGCGCTCAAGAGTCTCCGGTTCTCTGGAGGGCCCGCCCAACCCTGCCAAGAAGCAGCCCTGGCTAAGAAAAGTGTGTGGGAAGATTCCCGGACACTTTATTGCTGCTTTTTTAATGTGGATCGGACGTGCTTATGCATGTTATTTCTCAAACCCGATTGCAGATCAGGCCATTGCCCAACTCTGTTGTCATGAAATTAAAGGCTCAAAAAAAGATGTTTGTATGTCATAGCACCACCGACAAGTGCAAGCTGATGTTGGACGGGCTGCCATTGCTTATGCGACAAGCTGCATTAGAGGACTTCCTGGGAGAAATGCCTGCTGGAGTAGATACAGTTTCCCAAGTAATTTCACCAAGCTAAAGAATATGGCTGTGGTGAAATACAACTCTCACTGAGAAGCTGTGGACTGGCTCCGTGCCATCCCTGGCCACATTCACTAGTCCACGTGTTTGTGGTTAGGCGGTTCTTCGCAGTAAGTGCACTGGGGAAGGCACGGGTAATGTTCTGGAACCCGCACTTGTAGAAGGCGGGGACGATACCGAGAGAAATAGTGGTGGCTGGGGACCGAGTATGGACACCCGGCCGCCGTCGCCATGAGGTTGTGAAAAGTTTCCGCCTCCACGAGCCTAAAAGGCCACATTTCAAGTGCAAGCAGCTGTCAAAAATTTGGCAGTATAGGATTGCAGCCTGTGGGTGGGTCGGTGGCTGGCTTCATACTTGCGCTTGTATTCCAAGGAGAAAGGACAAGTGAACACTCCTGGGACAAGGACGTGGACAGTGATTGTCTGCAATGACAGGTGCATGGTGGGGAGCATCTTTGCATGTGCCAAGGATCACTTATGATGGGCACACTTTTAAGCAGTGACCTGGGAGTCAAAGATGCATCCAGGGGTCTTCCCCATGCTGTTCTCATGTCTTTTCAGCACTGTATGCATGTGTCTGGTGATGTGTCACACACCACATGGCCAGATAAGGTTGTAAAATGTTAAAATGACATTTCCTAGTGAATGCATTTGTCTTGTTTGAAAGCAATGCAAATGTACAAAAACGCATCAAAAACGCTACGTGTGAACATAGCCCAAGGTGTGGTGGAGTATTTTTGTTTATTTATTTTGCCTTATATGCAAGTCATTACCCTGGAAAGGATGTTCCTTAACATCTTTCCCAGGAAAATCCATTTTGGTTTCGTTTTTGCATGTTTTATTGTGAGTCCTTAAAAGTGACGGAATACCTCTGACAACATTGTTGACAGCAGTGACATGGGCATCCAAAATGCTTCCAGGGGTCTTCCCCATGCTTATCCCATGTCATTTGAGCACTGTTCCCATCGATTTGGGCAATTTTTAGGCCCTCTGCAGACCACCGGGGGAGCCGCCGGAAAAATGCTCGAGTTTCCCATAGACTTACATTGGGGTCGTTACTCGGTCCGAGCACTCAAGCATTCCAATTTGCTCAACTCGAACAACGAGTACCCGAGCATTTTAGTGCTCGCTCATCACTAGTGTTGAATTTTAGGAAATACTCTGGACCTGGGAAATTTAAGTAATTTGTGATTCCATTTGCGTGAATCACCCAAAATGCCTACTACAATTTTACACAATGCAGAATATTGCATCAGCCAGATAAGACTTTTCAGGGCAATTGGAGTACCTGTCTTTGCGGCAGATTTATTAGCCACATGTCAAATTTTTGGGAAAAATTTGCCAAACCAGACAAATTTTAATTTTAAAAGATCCAGTCATGTCCAAAAGCTTTTCTGAAAATCAGGCCTCTAAATATATGTCCAGCTGGCAATTGAGACAGAAGAATGTGCTCTAAGACATATATTTGATTATGCCACTGACATGTTGCTGCTAAAAATATATATATATTTTTTCCTCAATTTACATTTAAAGTAAATTAAAAATTCTGCTGTTTGTTGATGTGAAATATTGAATGCAATGTGCTTGAAGATATTCCATTGGTTTTATTTAGATTTTTTTTTATAAGTCCAACATTTTAAGAGAAAAATTTACAAAATATTGAAAAAGTACAGTCATACACAATATAGCTATGCAATCACATAAAGGTAATAATTGCCAAAGACAACCCATTTCAGTACATATGTAAATCTATCCATCGGTCAAGGGCCCCTTGACCATATCACCAGGATTGTCTTTGGGTATTTGTCATGAAATAAGGCAGAATAGCGGGGGAGAAAAGAGGAGAAAGAAAAGGAAAGAAAGAAAGATAGTAGCAAAAAATGAGAGTGAAAAGAAAGAGGTTGGGGTGGGAAGTGGAAACGGCTGATGGGTGGCCACTGAGTCAGGAAGTCCACTGAGTGTGTCTGAAATTCTCATATTGTACTAATTTTACAAGGGATGCCTAATATTCAGCCATCGGAGAGAAGAAACTTTAAGCTTTCAGGAGAGTCTTGGCATTCCAGGCCACATGTATCAAGTTTTATAGAATTTATCATGAGTCCTGGAGTGAGTAAGTTAGGTTGTCCATGTAAATGATCTTGACATTAAAGATCCAGAGTAAGACAGTGGGATGGTTCATTTTTTTCTAAAAAATTGTGAATGCATGTTCTTGCTATGATAGCTAGGAAATGGAGGACTGATCTATTGTATGACGAGATCAAAATTGTGAAGCAATGTTTAAGGATTCATAGTGTTGAGCGAGTATGTTCTATTAACCCTTTCGCCGAGTATGCTCGGGCCGAGCTCCGAGTATTTACAGCTGCTCGGTGATATGGTTGAATTGCTCCCCTGTGCATGATTTGCGACTGTTTGACAGTTTTATTACATGTGAAGAATGTCTATTTCTTACACATTCCTCACATGTAATAAAACTGTCAAACAGTTGCAAATCATGCACACGGGAGCGATTCAACCATATCACCGAGCAGCTGTAAATACTCGGAGCTCGGCTCGAGCGTACTCGGAACAGAACATACTCGCTCAACCCTATTAAGGAAGAGTAGAGTATCAGTAACTTTACATATTATATGTCGTACCTTCCTCCAACATGAAAAAACATCGGGAATGACCAGAAGATGTGAAAAAAGTGGCATTATCTCCTCCACATCTCTGACAAGTAGAGCCAATGTCACTTATAAGCTTGCGTAATTTAGAACATGCTCTGTACCAGCATGTCAGAAGTATATAGCCAACCTCTTAAAACCATGAGCTGATGGAGGACTTATAGTCTAATAGAATACTCCTATGTCTCTGCTCATAAGTGAGAGAAAGGTCAGTTTCCCATTTAGATTGATCTGCGGAAATGCAAATGAATAGATATACAAATGACAGAGCATTACAAATCTGAACCTCCAGAGGAAAATTTGAATTCTTAAAGATAGGGTTTAGTGGAAAAGGCAACAGGAGTGCTTGTGATATGAAGAGATTATTGTTGCTCACTGATTGTAGGACTTTTAATAGGTTGTAGTAGCCAAGGTACTTGAGAGGGAGACATTCAAGATGAAATATGTTATGGTACTCACGACACCCGCACAAGCTGAAAGTACTAGGAAAATAGTAAGATTTGAAATCTGATAAGGCAAGTCCACCCTTCTCTTTGGATCTACATAGAATAGATTGCTTAAGTTGTAGGTTTCTCTGTCTACATAAATGAAAAAAGGCAGGTATTGACAGACTTAAAAAAAGAGGCGGAAATGACAGCTGGTAAGTTCAGAAATAGATGAAGGATAAGTGGCAGTATGTCTATTTTAAAAATTGCAGGGTGGCCAAACATGGTGAACATATCTTGGGGTCCATCTTGTGCAGTTGGTTTAGATTGAATGAAGTAAAGGCAGGACATTCAGTTGGTAAATCAAGGAAAAATTGTCAGGGTCGATAATACTGATGTATTTCAAGGAGTATCTGGCCCAATTGAAACTGAAGGAACCCTGTAGTACATTGACAAGGGATTCGTAAAGGTTCACACTCAGATTTAATACTGCACATGAAAAATCAATCTATTTAGTATTGAAGCTCTTGAAGGGGTTTTCCATTTATAAATTTTTAATATCTAACAGCTCAAATCAGTGTTGCTTTCCAGCTCAAGCAAAGTTTCTCTGTTGCTCCTCCCAGTCTTTGGGTCTTTGCTGACAGGTTGCAGCGGTGATGTTGTGATGATAGCACACGTGACTACTGCAGTCAATTACTAGGCTCATTCTTCTCATAATGACTACATTGGCATCATCGCTAAGCCCAGTGAATGATGTGTGCCGTAGGTGTCATGTCACCGCTGCAGCCTGTCAACAAATACTGGCAGCAGCATTGGAAATGTGTTGTAGCAGGGCAAAGTGAGCAATACTGAGTTTATTATTTTTAACAGGAGCAAGCAGATATATATTATTGGAACTACACTTTATGTTTTTTTTATTGGTTGCTTTGTTATAGATGAGAAGCCTAACCTATTTGTTTCCCTTTAGCTCCTGAAAAGTGCAAGCTTAAATTTAGCTTACAATTTTTTGAGGAACAAGGATGTCAGTTCAACTTGAGTTTACCATACTGTTCTGGAATCTGCGTGCCTCCTGTAACGTACGTATTTGGAAACATTTCAAATTCAAGCAGTGAAAATAATAAAAAAAATATATCAGATAATCCAAGTGAGATACATAGCACACAACTAGCTGACAAAATAATATCAAAGAAATGTAACAGAACCAGAAAGCATTGGGTACTGACGAAAATAAACCAAAATACCAGAAATAGGTAGCCTCCAACAGGTGTGCCTTTTTGGAGGAGGCATTGCTTAGAAATGGGAAACTTTTCAATTAAGGTGCTTTAGAATGATAATCTTACAGTGTAGAAAGGAATTCGAGAAACTGCAAAATGCTTGTTCATCAGGTGAAATAAATTTTGAACAGGCTTAAAGGTATGTGCAGACGATCAGTAAATGTTGTGGATTGGACGCAGCACACTTGCGCTGCGTGCAATCTGCAGCAGCCAGATTTTACAGCATAGTGCATGGGTTTTGTAGAAATCACATTCCCACTATGCGTTCCCGTGCTCCTGCGGCTTACCCGCGGAGACGGACATGTGTCGCGTCTTCACAGACCGCAGCATGTCTATTTCTCTTGCGGAGACGCTGGTCTCCACAAGAGAAATTCTACCAGTGCAATGGATAGGATGCGGTGAAGCCGCATATGTTCAATGAACACATGTGGCTTCACCTGCGTGCAGCACTTTGAACGCAGCATCAAGCATGCTGCGTTCAAAGCGCTAACATTCCTGAGTCATAATTCTCAGAGGCATATCATTCTTTATAAACAGGACTCATACTAACAAGAACAGAAGCAGCCTATGCACACTAAGCAATCTGACAGATGATTCCGTGCTCATTGTTTAGGTTTGAACAGGCTTTCAGAGGACCGCTGTTCGGTTAATCTTTACCAATTGATGGTTATTTGGAGTCGGTTGGTCCTTGTAAATGAGTAAATAATAGATTTCTTTCTTTAAGGAAAGCTGAAAAACAAACTACACACTTCTTTATTATTGACTTCAGCGCTTTCACTGTACTGTAACTGTTGGTTACATTCAACTGATATGGCCCAGATACAGTACCACAGTCAGTACCACAGTCAGTAACTCATCAAATTGCTTTCTACGAGTGCCCCACCACATTGCCAGCCACAGAGCTCCACCACCAGCCATGATGTGGCCCAGTCCAACTTAATGCCAATCTGTGTTTCACCACAATGTCAACCACATTGTCCCACATTACCAGCCACGGTTCCCCACCATATTAACAACCACAGTACTCATCCACCAGGCCAATCGCACCCCCATACCACAATGCCAGTGACGGCACCCCATCGTCAGATTGCTGTCTAATTTTGACAACAATGGGACCCTCCCCCTTCCATGGACTCTCCAGACAATTGAGGTCTTCAAAGTCAAGCGTTATTGGGGAAATTTGGACCTATGCAATTTAAAGGCTTTGGCGTGGATATGTAATTTGCATATTTTACTGTAAATTTTAGGTAGCTATCTTCATTCTTTCATTTATTTTTAGATCTCTGTTTTGTTGCTTGTAACCTGTTCCTAGTTTCAAACTTTTCACAAGTAAACTTGTATCTCCCAATAACACATGTTGGAAATGAGGTCTGTGTGTCCAGGATGCTCTCTTGTATTTTCAGCTGATTTCCATTACTGATTCCCCTTATTCCAATAAGGAATCTATTCTCCATTATTATGGCTGAGGTTGAGGAGAGTGTAATTCCCATTCCCTCCCTCTTGTTCAGAGTCTATCATAGGAGTCTGTCTGTAAATTAATGTACAGTCTACATTTTTGATTCTTTTCTTCACCTTGGGTGGAGAAGGGTGGGATTTGAGGAAGAAGTAAGACATTATCTTGATGGGGACTAAAATAGGGAATGAAAAAAGCTTTTTCCAATTCTTTTTGACTAACATATTTTCTTCCAATTAGGATGAATGGAGTCGATGAAGGATGCATGTGCTGCAAAAATCTCAGCGTAACCAAAATATCAATGGAAGTAGCATGCAGTAATGGGACCATTATTACTCATGAATATGACCGTGTTGGTAGCTGTTACTGTGACACTCAGAAGTGTCCCTAATTCTCTAGTAGTAGATCTTGCTCCTCATGTTTTCTTCTTATTTTCTGAAGCCCCTATGTACTCTATTAGTAACATTCCCATACCACGCATAAGCTATCAGGCATACAGTTCTGTTCATTGTCACTAATTGATCTATTAAATATTTGTATATTAGCACATACACCAGTTTTTTAGAATGTTCAATAATGCTAATTTTTAAAGACCAAATAGCAAATATATCAAAACTATGACATCAAGAATATTCTCCTCTTAATCTTCATATCCAGACTTGTTAAATGCATTCCCTATATATAAAAATATATGGTTTATCACAGTTTTGTCTTCTAATGAGTTGATGAGATCTGCCATATATTTTGTATCTCAACACAATTAAATTCTACGGCCAACGGTTACAGTAGGACAGCCGGGAGGACAAATTGTGGATGAGAAGATACACATTAATCAGCATTTTATCACTAATTAATGTGTATTTAATGGAGGAATACTGGTCAGGGATGAAGAAAAAGGAAAATTGTTGACTGTTTAATTTGTAGATCAGATTACTTGCAATACATAATAACAATTGTGGCTTAATAAATTACAGTATATCAAGTAATCTGGTAAAAAATTAAATTTTAGAAAAAAGCTGGACGTTTCTGAGTGTCCTTTCTCTCCACCTCATATTAGGCTTCCTAATAAAACTAAAAAAATAGATACTTAAATAATCTGACATCAGTATGATCTCTGTATAACGAATCAGACCTAAATCACAAATGGGTTAATATAAGGGGTACTGATGTTGTAGAGGGCAACCATAACATGAACAAATATGTCATCAGATTAAAACACTTCTTAAACGTGTACTTTAGGAACATTCATTTTGCTTACATTGTATTTTGTGTGAAAAATCAGTTAACTAATCTGCATACAAATTAAGTCATAAAATTGATGCTCATCTTTTAGTGATAAAATGTATCCATTGCAATGTTGCTTTTACGGTACTTAATAAAACTGACTGCTGCTAAACCTGATACAGTCTTCCAAATTTTTTGAACCTTCTGTTTATACATGGTTTGCTCACACCAGTCTTGATGAGGGGGCGTGCTGAAGTTAGACGCTCCTCATTTCTGAAGGGGTGCCCACCTCTTAGAGAGCGTCTGGCGAGTGGTGTATGCCTCCGTGTTCTACGCTAGAAATCTCAGTCCAGTACCTGGCATAGGGAACGCCATATCTCATCATGAATTAGAAGAACTGTGGCATCACGCTCATGTCACATCCCCTTCACACCAAAGCTCTGCCCATTTCAGCAGAGCTAGGAGAAACTGGCATGCACTGAAGATGACAAAAGTTGCAAAATTTAGATGCAACTCCAAGTTGTGCCTAATATTTAAAGCTTTTAAGCCAGAATTCTGTCTTGAAAACTTTGATGAATTGGGCCATCTGTGTGCACACAGCCTTACATGGCAGAAGTCAATGCACTTGAAAAAAAAAAGTCTACAATCACTAATTTGGATAAAGGACAACAAAAAATGGCCAACATTCAAAAACTTTCAATCATTATTTTTTATCTTTGCGATTATTTTTCTATCTACTGGCTAACACGGTACAAGAATATATATTTTCCCTTTATCTTTGCGAACACTTTAGATGTATTCAAGCCTGAGGTGTTAGGTTAAAACACTATACTTTAATTATTTCTAATACATTTACATGTCTTTAGGTTGTGTCATATTTAATCAATTCAATTTCATTAAAAATATTTGCATCGTTCTGCTTATCAAGCTCTTTGTTTCCCAGCGCATTCAACACTAATGTAGTCTGTGGCAAAATCTCAGCTAAAATGAGCTAAAAAAGTGAGATAAATAATTTATATACTCTCCCTTTGGATTGTCAGAACAAACTCATTAACAGATCCTCAGTTAACTCACTCTGCAGAACAGAGGCTTTAAAAGGCAAAGGGTGCAAAATGCAGTGGGGAAAAAAAGTATTTAGTCAGCCACCAATTGTGCAAGTTCTCCCATTTAAAAAGATGAGAGAGGCCTGTAATTGACATCATAGGTAGACCTCAACTATGAGAGACAAAATGAGAAAACAAATCCTGAAAATCACATTGTCTGATTTGGAAAGAATTTTGTTTCAAATTTTGGTGGAAAATAAGTATTTGGTCAATTACAAAAGTCCATCTGAATACTTTGTTATATACCCTTTGTTGGCAATGACAGAGGTCAAACGTTTTCTGTAAGTCTTCACAAGGTTGGCACACACTGTTGCTGGTATGTTGGCCCATTCCTCCATGCAGATATCCTCTAGAGCAGTGATGTTTTGGGACTGCTGCCGGACTTTCAACTCCCTCCAAAGGTTTTCTATAGGGTTTAGATCTGGAGGTTGGTTAGGCCACTCCAGAACCTTGAAATGCTTGTTACGAAGCCACTCCTTCATTGCCCTGGCGATGTGCTTGGGATCATTGTCAAGATGTGTAAGAAATAGACATTCCTCACATGTATTAAAGCTGTCAAACAGTCCCAAATCATGCACACGGGAGTGATTCAAACATACCACCAAGCAGCTGTAACTACTCGGTGCTCGCCCGAGCATACTCGGCGAAAGGGTTAACAAAACATACTCGCACATCACTGCCAGCCACGTTTCATCTTCAATGCCCTTGCTGATGGAAGTAGATTTGCACTCAAAATCTCACGATACATGGCCCCATTCATTCTTTCATGTACACGGATCAGTCGTCCTGGTCCCTTGGCAGAGAAACAGCCGCAAAGCATGATGTTGCCACCCCCATTCCTCACAGTAGGTATGGTGTTCTTTGGATGCAACTCAACATTCTTTCTCCTCCAAACACGCCGAGTTGTGTTTCTACCAAACAGTTATACTTTGGTTTCATCTGACCATATGACATTCTCCCAATACTCTTCTGGATCATCCAAATACTCTCTAGCAATCTTCAGACAGGCCCGGACATGTAATGGCTTAAGCAGGGGGACACGTCTGGCATTGCAGGATCTGAGACTCTGGCGGCGTAGTATGTTACTGATGGTGGCCTGTGTAACCATGGTCCCAGCTCTCTGCAGGTCATTCACTAGGTACCCCGGTCTGGTTCTGGGATTTTTGCTCACTGTTCTTGAGATCATTTTGACCCCACGGGGTGAGAACTTGTGTGGAGCCCCAGATCGAGGGAGTTTATCAGTGGTCTTGTACGTCTTCCATTTTCTAATTATTGCTCCCACAGTTGATTTCTTCACACCAAGCTGCTTGCCTATTGCAAATTCAGTCTTCTCAGCCTGATGCAGGGCTACAATTTTGTTTCTGGTGTCCTTCGACAGCTCTTTGGTCTTCACCAAAGTGGTGTTTGGAGTGTGACTGTTTGAGGTTGCGGACAGCTGTCTTTTATACTGATAACAAGTTCAAACTGGTGCCTGTACTCCAGGTAATGAGTGGAGGACAGAGGAGCCTCTTAAAGAAGAAGTTTTTTCCCCACTGTATGTAATGAGGCCTAAATAAAAGAAAGTTGTGTAGCCAAAAATACAGGCATTTAATAAATAAATACATTTCTTCAAAGGTGGACAACTATGATATACATAAAATTGTCATTATTTATATGAACCTCAACATTGAATTTGCAGCACCAAGAAGTAAAAACTATGAAGTTATGGAAATCAAAGAATTGATAGACATGTTAATGATATGCAAATTAAAAAAAATGGAATGAAAATTTACAAAACATCTCAATTCAGTGAGTATTACTATCACAACAGAAATATATACAGTAACACACTTTCGTTACTATCAATGGTATTAATGGTTGAGGAATGTTCTGCCAGATTGAATGTAGTTTGGCACACAAATCATTAAGTTCCACTGCTGTCAGCTTCTTTTGCAATTGGTGACCAATACATTTCAGATGTACTCAATGGAAGACCTGAAATGCTGCAGGCTTTGGTAACACATTCAGACTGCTCACAAAAGCATGAGCAACAAGTGGCATGGCGTTGTCGTGTTCAGAAAAGGCTCCTCTAACTATTTGTAGAAATAACCATACCACTGCTTACACCACCAAATCAATTTATTGCCGAGCTGTTGATGTACCTGGAATGATTATTAGAGGAGTTCAGCTACCATACAATATGTTAACCCACACCATGATTCTGGGAATAGCACTGGTGTGATGTTCCTTTGTCAAGGTCTATTCATGGCCTTTTGCATGTAGTCTCCAGACTAATCTCTGGTTATCATTACATTCAAAACAAATGCAGATCTCATCATCTAAGAGGCTAGACTTCCATTCCAGCATCTATTGCCCTCTTTTTCTGCTCCTTGAGAGCCTTAAATAGTGGTCGCATGAGATCAATGGAACACCTGTACTTGGATATATGACTCATAGTATAATGTTGTGTCAACGCCTTTTGATGGTTTTTGTAGACACCTTAGTCTTGTGTTTGGTATGTGCTATCTAATTTAATTTACAGTAGAGAATAAATCAATTGTGGAACCTGTGGCATCAGCATTTCACCAAAATGCCCATGAAGCTGTTTTTCAACACACCACGTTGAACATTGTTTGTGCTTCTATGAGCAGTCTGAGTGGTCCAAATGTGCTAACAAGGCCTGCAGCATCTTCTGACTTTTCTCACAACACACGTACAGTAGGAAGTCATTGGTCTGCAAGTTCAAAGGGAGCTGTCAGCAGCTGTTCTTAACGATATACATGCCCAAACGCATTTAACGTGACAGAAAATACCTGAGACATCCAATAATAACCTCGTTGATAGTATAGCACAACCAATCAGGAGGGACTAACATAGCCTGTATAAGAGCAGAGACAGGTAATGCAGCAGCCTTTATGGAGTGAATCTGGATAGTGAAAATATGTCACAGAAGAATGTGACCTTTTTGTCAACTGTGTTATTCCTTTTAGTGCAAGTTGTATAAATATACTTATTATCAGGAAGTTTTTAAACATTGGAATTAACACTAAAGTTTTAATCAAAAGTTAGTTTTCTCTTATTTGATTTTCTGCAGCCGCTTAGTCTGACCCCTGTAAGGCTTTTTATGATGGTGAAAAATATAGACAAGTCATGGTGAACTGACTCTCCACTTTTTCTACTAGGAAAGAGAAGCACATACTATGGCACAGTCCTTTAACTTCCAAGTCTCACACAGAAATGTTCCTAGTTAGTGATAAGCGAACATGCTCGCCACTGCTCAGTACTCGCCCGAGCATCATTGTGCTCGACAAGCTCTGGTCTCGGCGAGTATTTCCGAGTTGCTCGGTCGGAAATTTGGGTCCTCTCCCTGCATGTTTGGTTCTCTTTAGAGAGCCAATGAATATGCAGGGATTGCCTGCCATGCACTATAATGCCGTAGCCATGTTTCTTATGGGCATTACAGTGATTGGCTGGCCGCACAGCATCATCAGGTATAGATAAGACCTGCCGCTGTTATGTTCGTCACAGTCTACCCTGGAATCAAGAAGAGTAGGGAGAGGTGCTCCTGCGCAAGGGAGAGATTTGCTTGTTTATAGTTAGTATAGGTATTCCACAACATATATGTATACATCCAACTGAACTAACAGTCCCTCTGAGGACTAATCCAGCTGCATATATTCAGTAGTGATAGCAGGAGTTAGGCAGGCAGGGTATGTGGAAAACTGCAGTGCATAATACACCACAAAAGGGTCCATTGAACGTCCTGTTAGTATAGGTATTCCACAACATATATATATATATATATATATATATATATATATATATATATATATATATATACACACACACACTGCGCATAAAAATAAAGGGAAAACTCAAATAACACATCCTAGATCTGAATGAATGAAATATTCTCATTGAATACTTTGTTCTGTACAAAGTTGAATGTGCTGACAACAAAATCACACAAAAATCATCAATGGAAATCAAATTTATTAACCAATTAAAGTGGAAAAACACACTACAGGCTGATCCAACTTTGATGTAATGTCCTTAAAGCAAGTCAAAATGAGGCTCAGTATTGCGTGTGGCCTGCCTGTGCCTGTATGACCTCCCTACAACGCCTGTGCATGCTCCTGATGAGGTTGCGGATGGTCTTCTGTGGGATCTCCTCCCAGACCTGGACTAAAGCATCCGCCAACTCCTGGACAGTCTGTGGTGCATCGATGGTGGATGGAGCGAAACATGATGTCCCTGATATGCCCATCGGATTCAGGTCTGTGGAACGGGTGGGCCAGTCCATAGCTTCAATGCCTTCTTCTTGTAGGAACTGCTGACACACTCCAGCCACATGAAGTCTGGCATTGTCCTGCATTAGGAGGAACCGAGGGCCAACCGCACAAGCATATGGTCTCACAAGGGGTCTGAGGATCTCATCTCAGTACCTAATGGCAGTCAGGCTACCCCTGGCAAGCACATGGAGGGCTGTGCGGCCCTCCAAGGAAATGCCACCCCACACCATTACTGACCCACTGCCAAATCGGTCATGCTGAAGGATGTTGCAGGCAGCAGATCGCTCTCCAAGGCGTCTCCAGACTCTGTCATGTCTGTCACTTGTGCTCAGTGTGAACCTGCTTTCTTCTGTGAAGAGCAATCCTGGCATTCTGTGGCAAATGCCAAGCATTCGGCACGGTGTTGGGCTGTGAGCACAACCTCCATCTGTGGATGTCGGGCCCTCATACCACCCTCATGGAGTCGGTTTCTAACTGTTTGTGCAGACACATGCACAATTTGTGGCCTGCTGGAGGTCATTTTGCAGGGTTCTGGGAGTGCTCTTCCTGTTCCTCCTTGCACAAAGGCGGAGGTAGCGGTCCTGCTGCAGAGTTGTTGCCCTCCTACGGCCCCCTCCACGTCTCCTGGTGTACTGGCCTGTCTCCTGGTAGCGCCTCCAGCCTCTGGACACTATGCTGACAGACACAGATAACCTTTTTGCCACAGCTCGCATTGATGTGCCATCCTAGATGAGCTGCACTACCTTAGCAACTTCTGTGGGTTGTAGAGTCTGCCTCATGCTACCTCGAGTGTGAAAGCACAACCAACATTAAAAAGTGACCAAAATATCAGCCAGAAAGCATTGGTACTGAGATATGGTCTGTGGTCCCCACCTGCAGAACCACTCCTTTATTGAGGTTGTCTTGATAATTGCCAATAATTTCCATCTATTGTCTATTCCATTTGCACAACAGCATGTGAAATTAATTGTCAATCAGTGTTGCTTCCTAAGTGGACAGTTTGATTTCACAGAAGTTTGATTTACTTGGAGTTATATTCTGTTGTTTAAGTGTTCCCTTTATTTTTTTGAGCAGTGTATATATGCATATATAAACTATATATATATATATATATATATATATATATATCCATCTGAGCTATCAGTCCTTTTGAGGACTAATTTAGCTGCATATAATCAGTGCTAGGCAGGCAGTGTATATGGCAGACTGCAGTGTATGTTACAGCACAAGAGAGTCCACTGAACGTCCTATCTGCTGCTGCTGTAATAATTACAGATATTTGTAGACAGAGACCCAGATATCAGGGGCCAGGGCAATTTTTTTTTATCTTAATCCTGGTTATTTGCTTAAATAACAATCAAGAGTACACCATTTTTCTGCTCCATTTGCTTGTTCTTACTGCAGAATAAAGCCAGATCTCTTCCATATTTCAGCGATAAAAATCCAGAAATTTGAACTGAAAGTGGAAAATATTGGCCTCCTTTTCCATTCTGTTGCAGTTGGTCAAGCTATTCACACTAGGTGTCTGTGAAGAATAGTATTAGTAAATTACAGGCCTGTTGATTAAAACCGTGGTTCTCTGTCAGACATATCACCTATAAGACTGTTCTAAAATCAGACATTTCTTCCATTTCCATTCTGTTGCAGTGTGTCGGTCAAGTTATTCACACTAGGTGTCTGTGAAGAATAGTATTAGTAAATTACAGGCCTGCTATTTAAAACCATGTTTCTTTGTCAGACATATCACCTTTAAGACTCTTCCAAAATCAGACATTTCTACCATTTTCATTATGTTGCAGTGTGTCAGTCAAGCTATTCACACTAGCTGTCAGTGAAGAATAGTATTAGTAAATTGCAGGCCTGCTATTTAAAACCATGGTTCATTTTCAGACATATCACCTATAAGACTGTTCCAAAATCATACATTTCTTCCATTTCCATTCTGTTACAGTGTGTCGGTTAAGGTATTCACAGTAGGTGACTGTGAAGAATAGTATTAGTAAATTACAGACCTGTTGATTAAAACCGTGGTTCTCTGTCAGACATATCACCTATAAGACTGTGCCAAAAACAGCCATTTCTGCCTTCCATTTTGTTGCAGTGTGTTGGTGAAGATATTCACACTGGGTCTCAGGGAAGAATACTATTAGTAAATTACAGGCCTGCTATTTAAAACCGTGGTTCTCTGTCAGACATATTACATATAAGACTGTTCCAAAATCAGACTTTTCTTGCATTTTCATTTCGCTGCAGAGTGTCGGTCAATCTATTCACACTAAGTGTCTGTGAAGAATAGTATTAGGAAATTACATACCTGCTATTTAAAACCGTGGTTCTTTGTCAGACATGTCACCTATAAAACTGTTCCAAAATCAGATATTTCTTCCATTTTCATTTCGTTGCAGTGTGTCGGTCAAGTTATTCACACTGGGTGTCTGTTAAGAATAGTATTAGTAAATTACAGGCCTGCTATTTAAAACTGTGGTTCTTTGTCAGACATATCAGCTATAAGACTGTTCCAAAATCAGACATTTCTACCATTTTCATTATGTTGCAGTGTGTCGGTCAAGCTATTCACACTAGGTGTCTGTGAAAAATAGCATTAGTAAATTGCAGGCCTGCTATTTAAAATAGTGGTCCTCTGTCAGATGTATCACATATAACTGTGGTCCAAAATCAGCCATTTCTCATGAACGTGGAAAATATTGTTCTCCATTTAAAATGGGTATGGTGCATGGCAAGGGACGGGGAAGTGGACGTGATGGTGATGGTGCATGCAGAGGCCGAGGACATGACCGTGGGCAAGGTGAAATTGTGCCACAACAAACACCCACATCTTGTCGCTCGACCTTCCTGTCTCAATTACTAGGGAACAGCAGAGCACCACTATTGAACACAGAGAAGTGTGAAAAGGTTATCGGTTGGATAGCAGATAATGCTTTCAGTCACTTTGCCACCATCACCACCATGCCTTCCACACGGTCACGTCTCAGTTGCCGTGAGTCTAGACCGCATATTCCTCACCCTGATCCTCTTTCCTCCCACCATGCCCACCATGCCGAGTGCCCGGAGACAACTGATCCCACACTAGGACACTCAAAAGAGCTATTCACTTTTCCATTTGTAGATTCGGGCCTCTCGCCCGGCCAGCTTCAAGTGAGAGGAACACGTGTGTAGCGATGCCCAAATATTGTAGCAGCCACGGTCACACGAAGGCGAGGATGAGAAAGTGCAGTTACTGTCGCAGGAGGTGGATGATGATGATGAGAAACAATTGCCAAAAAGTCAGGAGGAGGACCAGGGTGCGGAAGTGGAAGACGAGGTGGTGAATGATAAAGTAACTGACTCAAACTGTCAGGGGGACATACAGAGCGAATACAGCAGCACACAAGGGGCGGGAGATGTAGCACCACAACAGGCAGGAAGAAGAGGTGTGGTAGCCACAGACACAAGGGGGGAAAGCATTCCTCACAACGCCAGCACAACGGAAGTTGCCAGTACAACTGTTAGGTCTTCCCGAGTCTGTTTTTTTTTTTTAAAGACTCTGCCAAAAAATGCCATTTGCACCACCTGCAAAGCCAGCATCAGTAGGGATAGCAAAACTTGCAACCTGAGCACCACAGGCATGATCAGGCACATGGCAGCAAAGCATACGAATAAGATAGCCGAACCCCAGGGTCCAGCAACAGTGTCTGTGTCTGTGGGTGACATCACTGTTTGCTCTGCTGTTATGTGTGCACGCCAATCCCCTGTCCATGGCTCATGCCAAGATGCCTTCCGCCAGGGCCGGCGTCAGCACCCGGCGCACCCGGGCAAATGCCGGGGCCCTGAGCAGGCAGAGGGGCCCACTGGCGGTCGCGCACCCCGCTGGGCTATGGGCGGAGGAGAGCGGTGTCAGCGCCCGCCCTTCTCCGCCGCTTGCTCAGGGCCCCGGCAGCTGGATACTTACCTCTGCCCGTGCCTCTGCAGATCAGCTGTCTTCCTGCTCTGCACTCCCTGTGACTTCTCAGGTCAAAGGGCGCGGTGACGTCTTTACACCGCGCCCTTCCCTGAGCCGTCACAGGGAGCGCTGAGCGGGAAGACGCCGACAACGCTGGAGTTCGGACCCGAGCAGCGAGCAGTGGGCAGAGGGCAGCAGGCAGCAGGTAGCAGGCAGCAGGTAGCAGGTGAGGAGAAGGGAGGTGAGTATTTGATTTTTTTTTTTTAATGTATGGAGGCATGGGGCAGTAAAAAGAGAAGGGCGGGGGGCATCCTGCATGGGGCATTATAAAGAGAGGGGGGGACATCCTGCATGGGGCATTATAAAGAGGAGGGGTGACTGCCTGCATGGGGCATTATAAGGTGGGGAACAGCCTGCATGGGGCATTATAAAGGGGGGGGCAGCCTGTATGGGGCATTATGTGGGGGGTAACAGCCTGCATGGAGCAATAAAAGGGGGGGGCCTGTATGGGGCATTATGTGGGGGGAACAGCCTGCATGGAGCATTATAAGGGGGATGCAGCCTGTATGGGGCATTATGTGGGGGGGGAACAGCCTGCATGGAGCATTATAAAGAGGAGGGGTGACTGCCTGCATGGGGCATTATAAGGTGGGGAACAGCCTGCATGGGGCATTATAAAGGGGGGGGCAGCCTGTATGGGGCATTATGTGGGGGGTAAAAGCCTGCTTGGAGCATTAAAAGGGGGGGGGGCCTGTATGGGGCATTATGTGGGTGGTAACAGCCTGCATGGAGCATTATAAGGGGGGGACAGCCTGTATGGGGCATTATGTGGGGGGTAACAGCCTGCATGCAGCATTATATGGGGGCCAGTATCCTGTATGGAGCGTTATAAGGGGACCGGTATCCTGTATGGAGCGTTATATGGGGGCCAGTATCCTGTATGGAGTTTTATAAGGGGACCAGTATCCTGTATGGAGCGTTATATGGGGGCCAGTATCCTGTATGGAGCTTTATAAGGGGACCAGTATCCTGTATGGAGCGTTATATGGGGGCCAGTATTCTGTATGGAGCTTTATAAGGGGACCAGTATCCTGTATGGAGCGTTATATGGGGGCCAGTATTCCGTATGGAGCCTTATATGGAGGCCAGTATTCCGTATGGAGCCTTATATGGAGGCCAGTATTCCGTATGGAGCCTTATATGGAGGCCAGTATTCCGTATGGAGCCTTATATTGGGGCCAGTATTCCGTATGGAGCCTTATATGGGGGCCAGTATTCCATATGGAGCCTTATATGGGGGCCAGTATTCCGTATGGGGCCTTATATGGGGGCCAGTATTCCTTATGGGGCCTTATATGGGGACCAGTATTCCGTATGGGGCCTTATATGGGGACCAGTATTCCGTATGGGGCCTTATATGGGGGCCAGTATTCCGTATGAAGCGTTATATGGGGACCAGTATTCCGTATGGGGCCTTATGTGGGGGCCAGTATTCCGTATGAAGCGTTATATGGGGGCCAGTATTCCGTATGGAGCCTTATATGGGGGCCACTATTCTGTGTGGAGCGATTCACCGGTTTCTGAGCTATTGTGGAATTTACAATAGATATCACTCATGTAATGTAAGAAGCGAAATCTTTGCATTGTACTATATATATATATATATATATATATATATATATATATATATTTCTCCGCCGTATCTCTGCATCATGAATCGTGGTATGTGTTAAAGGGGCCCACTGAAACTCTTTCGCCCGGGGCCCAGAAAAACCTGGAGCCGGCCCTGCCTTCCGCCCTGCACCGCCCAAAACAGCTCGAATTTGAGATTGGCGAACAGTTCAAGTCGAACAACGCTCATCTCTAATTGTTAGTGGAGTTTTTCCTAAATTTTGGCAGCCGTTGTGTGGCACCCCAGGGGTCTGGTTTCCACAGTAATAGCAATATTACGTCTGAGAGCAAGTGGGAGGTCTCCTGGTCAGGAACCCTAAGCATACCACACCTCCTGCCCAGTCCTGGGAGGGGAAGAACTTCCCCTATATAAAACTGGGGCTGAGGCAGGGTTAGTGAGTTAAGAAGGAGAGTGAAGAAGAAGAAGAGGAGTTCCAGACTGAGACGGAGTCTGGTCTGGACACGCGGAAACAGGGACAGAGAGACATCAGGAGCTCTGTAGGAGCCAAGGAGAAGCGCCAGAGGCTGGAGCTGTGCAGAGCTCGCCCTGGGAGAAGGTACTAAAACCGGACACAGGAGTCCGAGGCTGTGGGGACTAAGATATACCCAGCAGCAGAATCCATCCGGCAGGGGATTCCAGGTCCTCTGGCCATAAAAGCCCGGAGGCTCAGTCACAACGAAGGGACCAGCACCGCCATCCCGGAGCGGAGGCTAACAGGAGGCCCCAGGTCACCAGCCATACGGGTGAGCACCATACGGTATACCCAGGGACGTGGGCTACTTGTAACCGCCAAAAGCAGGGTAGCCAGGAAGGGTACAGACTAACGGGAAGGCCTACAACTCCACCTGGCCAGGGAAACTCCGGCTTACTCGCAGACTAACCAGGCCCCAACTACTAGCCAGTACTCCCGGGAGGGTCTGCCTTGTACCATCAGTAAAGACCCTGAACTGTACCTTCACGTCTCCGTGCTTTCTTGTCGCATCATCCGTACTGGGACATCCACACCATCACTCCCATCATCATCCCCGCACCTGCTGCCCTGAGGCTATACCTCTCCCGTTGGGGGTTATTTCATCTTCCCTGCATACACATAACATCAGCCTCAGCGGACTGTTTGGCAGCGGCGGTCTCGTACCGCAATCAACGGGTGGCGTAGTCATAACAACATTACAAATAGACTGCCGTCGGTTTGACCACCCTGGGCACGGACCGGGTCCCCGCCACTCGGAGACTACAACCCCCATCGGATCCGGCTCCGGGTATTCCCCCGCGCACACGTGCGCCGCACTACAGCACTGGCCCAGGGGGCGCATCAACTTTGGCGTAGTCGGCAGGATTTCGTGCCCGCAACCACCGGGTACTGCGTGCCTGAAAAAGACTGTTGAAACTTACCTGTGGTGAAGATTCCCGCCATCCGTGGAGTTTTCCCGCCATCCGGCGCCATCTTCCGCCTTCTTCCCGCCATCCGTGGAGTGTTCCCGCCATTGGACGCCATCTTGAGGACGCCGCGCGGGAAGAAGAGGGGCGTGGACTCTGGAAGCCCGCGAGAACTGAAGCCCCTCCTCACGTCCGGACGTTGCGTCAGGTCCTGGAGGGAGCCCAGCGACGCCGACGTCACAGGAGCGCGACGGAAGGTCCTCAACCCTGACGATCCACTGCGGAGCCGCGGCCTACGGAAGAGGATCATCGCAAGGTAGGCCACGGTCCACTAGGGGGGAGGAGGATGTCGGATACGGAGGAGAGCTTCACTACCACAGCCACCGCCAGCGCTACCGCTGCTACGGTCATGCCTTTCACCATGCCCTATATCCTGGGGGCAGCCTGGCTACCCCAGTACTCAGGGGAGTCACATACCCTAAATGACTTCAGAGAAAGGCTGGATAGCCTCTTCCAGGTGTACCCCCTCACAGAAGAGCAAAAAGTGAGCATCCTGGTGGCCCAATTAATCGGGGCAGCCCAAAGGGAGGTAATGTCCTGGCCACCTGGGAGGAAGAGGACTGTCAGAGACATACTAACCCGGCTGAAAGACACATTTGACACCCGCACCTCAGCCGAAATAAAACTAAGATTTTATGGGTGCAAACAACGGGCACATGAGAGTATAAGAGACTATGCTCTAAACCTACAAGAGGCCCTGAGAGCCATAAAGCAGGCAGACCCTGACAGCGTGGGAAATGAAGATAAGCTGTTGACTGAACAATTTATTGAGGGTCTACTGTGCAATGCCCACCGAACCCAGTTGCGGGCAATGGCCTTACAGGACCCTGACCTGGACTTTGCACAGTTCAAGGACAGAGCCATCCGGGTGCTCCGAGAGCCGGCACCAGGTGGCGCTGTGACCCACAGACGCCCTGCTCTCACTTACCACCAGGATACGGCGCCCTTGTCTGCAGGGCCTGTGGGAGCTGATGCACAGGCTTTAAACAATGACCAAGCTACAGACCTGCACCATCAGGTCCAAGAGCTAACTAAAAGCGTTGCCGCGCTAACCCGAACTGTGCAGTCTTTACTAGAGATGAGCGTTGTTCTACTCGAACTGTTCGCCAATCTCAAATTCGAGCTGTTTTGGGCGGTGTTCGAGCCGTTCGGCGAACACGAACAATTTGAGAAAAATTCGGCTGTTCGAGGTTATGTTCGATAACTGTTCGTGCACCAAAATCATAACTGGATTTTTTCTCAGTAATGATGAAAATTAATGTTAATACGCAGTTTGAGTGTACAGCGGGGTGGGGGGAGGGGCAGGGGATGGATCTCTGCAGGAACAATGAAGATCTCCATTTTTTTTTCTCTTTCCCGCATTTACAGTGGGGAGGTGCAATCTGTCAGCCTATCAGCAGCGCACACACGGAGCGAAGTGCTTTTTTTCACACAAGCAAGGGCATGTGTCATTGGCAGTGTATGTCACATGTCCTTGCCCTATAACACCAAGCCATTTTCCCCGTCACCACCATTTTCTCACTGCTGCAGCTGCGTGTTAGACGGCACCGCTGTTGCTGTGTGCGCTATACCTTGTTAATTTCAAGCCAATTTTCGCACAAATATACAGATAGCTTGGGAGTAGGGAATAGTTGTGGGGACCTATGCACCCTTCTGCACAGTTTTGAAATGGCGACGAAGATGTTTAGTGCTGACGATGCCATTATCAGCATGACTATTCCGGTGATTTACATGCTGGAGCACATGTTAAACAGAATTCGGAGTCAGGTGGTGGCACAAGAGGAGGTGGAGGAAGTAGAGGAGGAGGAGTTGTATGCGGAAGGGCTAACATCTGCAAGGTCCAGACGGTCGGCAGCACCAAGGCGGCAGGCATGTGAGGGTGGGGGAGATGGTTTTACCAGGGCGCATGGTAGCAGCCAAACTAGTGAGGAAGGTGCAGGAGCCCAGGAAGAAGTGGAGGACGAACTGATGGAAAACTCATCAGATGAGGGAGACCTTGATCACATTTCTGTTCTGCGAGGTTGGGGGGAGAGGACAGAGGAAGGAAGCATGATTGTTACCTCGCCACCAACACAACAGGGACTTGGTGCTCCTGGATGCGCAACACACATGAGTGCCTTCTTGCTGCACTACCTGCAACATGACCCTCGAATTGTGAGAATTAGAAATAATCCTGACTACTGGGTTGCCACACTGTTAGATCCCCGGTACAAAAGTAAATTTGCAGAAATTATTCCTGCCATAGAAAGGGATGCACGCATGCAGGAGTATCAGCAGAGACTGTTGCAGAATCTTACATGTGCTTTTCCACAAAATACCAGTGGTGCACGTAGTGAATCTCACAGTTCCAACTTGCCAACCGTGGGACCGTCAAGTGTTCAGCACTCAAACCGTAACAGAACCACAGTATCTGCTGGTAACATCAATTTTGCGGAATCATTTCACCACTTTTTTAGCCCATCCTTTGCAAGGCCACAGGAGACAAGAAGTCTGACACATAGTCAACGCCTAGAGACGATGGTACAGGAGTATCTCCAAGTAAACATTGAAGCCACCACTGTGTCACTGGACCCTTGCTCTTTTTGGGCTTCCAATCTGGATAAATGGCCGGAGCTAGCCACTTACGCCTTGGAGATCTTGTCATGCCCCGCAGCCAGCGTTCTGTCTGAACGTGTGTTCAGCGCTGCTGGTGGTGTGCTGACAGATAAGCGCACGCGGCTCTCCACTGATAATGTAGACAGACTCACGTTCATAAAGATGAACAAATCATGGATCCGAAACGACTTTTCTACCCCTGTGTCATCCTGGGGAGAGTAAAAGCTTGATGATTGGTTAAAATCACCCTACCAACCGTTTTAAGCTTTCAAATTACTAATCATGTTTATCTGTATCTTGGCTGTAAAATAATTTGGGCTTTGTAGCAGTGTGCAGCACTGATCCTATTAGGCCATCTATACTAAAGCTTCACCAGATTTAAAATTTAAAATAATTTTTAGCTGCATCTAGCCCGGAAAATAATTTTGGGGCTCCGAGATGCGCAAGACACATAAGTGCCTTCTTGCTGCACTACCTGCAGCATGACCCTCATATTGTCAGAATTCGAAGTAATCATGACTACTGGGTTGCCACACTCTTAGATCCCCCAAACTTTTCGATCAACCTTTTCATTTTAATAAAGACCAAAAAAATGGTCATTTTTGAAATTATAAGCATTAGCAGGTTGTTAGAAACTGAAATCAAACAGTTTTCAACTCAAAACTTTATTCTAGGTGATGTTACATTTTCACATAGGACCCCTTGTTCGAAAGGAGCTTCTGAACTCTCTCGTCCATTGAATTTGTCAGGTTTTGGATGGTTTCTGCTTCAATTGTTTTGCATGAGGACAGAATACCCTCCCAGAGCTGTTGCTTAGATGTGAACTGCCTCCCGCCATCATAGACACTCCTTTTAAAGATGCTCCAAAGGTTCTGAATGGGGTAGAGGTCAGGGGAGCATGGGGGTCACACCATAAGTTTGTCCCCTTTTATGCCCATATCAGCCAGAGATGCAGATGTTTTATGTGCAGCATGAGATGGTGCATTATCATGCAGAAAAATGATCTTGCTGTGAAATACACGGTTCTTCTTCTTGAACCATGGCAGGAAGTGCTGTTTGAGAAAATCCACATACATTATGGAGTTCATCTTTAGCGCCTTCAGGGATCCTAAAGGGGCCGACAATCTCTCTCCCCATGATTCCAGCCCAAAACATTACTCCACCTCCTCCTTGTTGGCGCTGTAGCCGTGTTTGCGTGGGGTGTCCATCAACCAGCCATCCTCCACTCCATCCATCTGGACCATCGAGCGCTGCACGGCACTCATCCGTGAACAAAACTGTTTTGAAATCAGTCTTCATGTAATGTTTGGCCCACTGGAGCCGTTTCTGCTTGTGTGAAGTGGATAGAGGAGGTCGACAGGATGGCGTATGCACAGCTGCAAACCTCTGAAGGACCCTGCATCTTGTTGTTCGGGGGACGTTGGAGGCACAAGCAGCTTCAAAAACTTGTCTGCTGCTATGACAAGGCTTTTTGGCCGCTGCTCTTTCAACCTGACGTAATTGCCTGTAGGAAAGAGTCCTCAATTTGCCCTTATCAGCACGCACACGTGTGTACTGTGAATCAGCTACATACTTCTTGATTTCCAAGACACTTCATCCTGATCATCGCACAATGTTGATTGTAGTCATGCCTTGACCTAAACACTCCACAATTTGTTGCTTCTCAGCAGCCGACACATCCTTTTTCTTTCCCATTTTGGCAGAAAATGTAGGCTGCTTAATAATGTGAGAGAGCCTTCTTAAGTAGTCTTGCCTTTCATTGGACACACCTGCCAAACTAATTAGCACAGGTGTCTGCAATTGCTTACAGTGATATAAAGAGCCCTGACACACATCACCATCAATGAGTTTAACTGACAAACAAACAAATTCTTCCCTTATCACTCCTAAACACTTTTTGCATAATAATTTGGAACGCAGTGTACATGTGCTTTTCCACAAAACACCAGCGGTTCACGTAGTGAATCTTACAGTTCTAACTTGCCAACCGTGGTCTGTATGGAGTTGTTCAATAAAGGGCCCAAAATTAAGATAACATAGATGGGAGAGGTCTCTATGAATAGGAATTCCTAAGTATTTGATACCCTGTGAGGGACAGGCAAAGGGAAAGTTGGACTGGATGGAATCCTATATGGATTTGGGGAGGGAGACATCGAGGGCCTCAGACTTCGCTGCATTGATTTTAAAATTTGACCATGTAACAAAGTGATCTATTTCAGCCATAACAGCAGGGATGGATATATGTGATTGAGTGATATATACTAGGACATCATCAGCAAATAGAGAGCACTTGTACTCGGTGCCTCCCACCTCAATCCACCTAATATTGGGGTTATGGCGAATTGATGAGAGCAGGTGCTCCGTCACTAGGATGTATAAGAGAGGGGACAGAGAACATCCCTGCCTTGTCCCATTGGTGATTGTGAAAGGTGATGAAAATGTTCTGACGCGCCCCCTGGGCCTTGGGACACCCGGAGCCGGACCCTTTTTGGTGGATGCTGGTGGTTGTAGTCTACGTGGCGGCAACCCGGTTCCGTGGCTCAGGGCGGTCAAACCAGTGGCGGAACTATTTATGTGGTTTTGATGTTTAAATGTTCGACTACGCCACCCGTGGATTGCGGTCAGAGTGAACCGCCGCTCCAGGGCAGACCGCTGAGGCTGGTGTTGTGGGTGCAGCAGAGCATAGCATAACTCCCCACGGGAGGAGTATAGCCTCAGGGCAGTGTATGCGGAGGATGGGGGTGATGGTGCAGGGCAGCAGCAGTAACGACACGGAGTCAGTGATGCAGTCCAGGGCCTTTACTCACAGTTCTTATTATCCAGACCACGTCTGCAGGTAACGGCTGCCCACGTCGTTGTCACGCTGTCTCCGTATACTGGAGGTAGGGGGCCTAAGCTGACCCTAAGCTGGGGCCCTGATTAATCCCTCAACCTGGAGGTACTGTTAAAGGTACAGAGGTCCAGGCCGCCAGCGTAACCCCTACCTCCTGAAGATCCCTGCACCACAGTAATCTAGTCCTGAGAAGGACCCCGATCACAGCCAAAGGGAACAAGACATAATATGCCCAAACACAATACTTAGACGAACGAGACAGTACAAGGGACAAACCAAAACCACCTTGCATACAAACAACTACTCAACTACTACAGAGGGAAAACCAACGGGAAAGGAGATAAATGATAAAGCGAGGAAAGGGAAAAACACTTCCAAATACACTTATCTCAGCAACTCCAAACACCACGATCCGCTCTGTCAGTCTGAATGAAATGCTGTCACCGACACCTCCCAAACAGACCAGCAGGTATATGAAGGAGTCTCACTACAGAAGTATTGATTGCAGCTGGGCGAGGCTGGACCTCATCTAGCCCAGAGAGAGAGAGAATTAACTCCCTCACTGCCGAGAGACACAAAGCACCAACAAGTCAGCTGCGAGAAGTCAGGTTGTGTACTCGTGACGATCTTCGTGGCAACACACCCGTGACAGTACCCCCCTTCTATGAGGGGCCTCCGGACCCTCAGGGCCAGGTTTATCCGGGTGAGTCGTGTGGAAGGCCCGAACTAATCGGTCTGCGTTAATATCCGACGCAGGAACCCACATCCTCTCCTCAGGACCATACCCCTTCCAATGAACCAGGTACTGAAGGGACCGGCGATTAAAGCGTGAATCAATGACCCTCGATACCTGGAACTCCAAGTTACCATTGACAACCACTGGAGGGGGAGGTAAAGGTGACGGTACCACCGGCGCCACATACCTCTTAAGCAATGATCTGTGAAACACGTTGTGAATTTTAAACGTAGGGGGGAGATCAAGACGGAATGCCACCGGATTAATAATAGAACTGATTCTGTACGGCCCAATGAACCTGGGACCCAATTTCCAGGAAGGAACCTTAAGTTTAATATTCCTGGTAGACAACCATACCCGATCGTTCACACTTAGGTCCGGACCAGACACTCTCCTCCTATCAGCCATACGTTTGTATCGGTTCCCCATAGTATTCAGATTCTTCAGCACCCCTCTCCATACTGAAGCGAGTGATGAGGAAAATCGTTCCTCCTCAGGAACCCCCGAAGAGCCCCCCCTACTGAAAGTACAAAACTGGGGGTGAAAACCATATGCCCCAAAAAACGGGGACTTACCAGTGGACTCGCTCCGCCGGTACGAGAAACTGAGACGAACCTAGGGACGAAATACCTACTCCCAGATTGCCGTCCACCACACAACCTGGGATTAACAGTTTTCCGACGACTCTTCACTCTGCAAGGGACGGGATGGACACCCCCCAATAAAATGTCCCTTTCTCCCGCAGAAGAAACACCTTCCTGCCTTATGGCGCACCACCGGTCCCCTCCCCCGAAATGATGTCCCTCCTAATTGCATAGGCTCCTCTGGACTGACCAGGGGAACCACCATATGAGGGGACCTTGTAGGAGGTGGAGTCATCACAGGGGGTAGAATTATCCCGCACCTCTCCCGAAGCCGTCTGTCCACGCGAATAGCAAGGGCCATAGCGGCTTCCAGTGACACGGGAGAGTCATACTGTGCTAACACATCCTGTAATTTGTCGGATAAACCATGACAAAACTGGCTCCTAAGAGCCGGGTCATTCCACTGGGTGTCCGTGGCCCACCTACGGAACTCCGAACAGAATTCCTCCGCCGGACGATCTCCCTGCTGGATCCTACGTAACTTAGACTCAGCAAGGGAGATCCGATCTGGGTCATCATATACGAGTCCCAGAGCAGCGAAAAACCTATCCACTGACTGGAGAGCCGGGGAACCCGGGGGAAGAGAGAACGCCCAGGATTGTGGGTCCCCTTGTACGAGCGAGATGACAATTCCCACCCTTTGTTCTTCACTCCCCGATGACCGAGGCCGCAGCCGAAAGTACAATTTGCATGCCTCCCGGAAAACAAAAAACTTGTCCCGCCCCCCAGTGAACCTATCAGGGAGAGCTACTTTAGGTTCTGGTCCAGCTTGCTCCTGAGGATGCCAAACCTTGGACCTAACGTCCGCCAGCTCCATGGACAAACTCTGCAATTGCCGAGCTAGACCGGCTACTGGATCCATGGTAGCTGGAGAAAAACTAAGTTAGGTCGGTGAAAATGTCACGCTGTCTCCGTATACTGGAGGTAGGGGGCCTAAGCTGACCCTAAGCTGGGGCCCTGATTAATCCCTCAACCTGGAGGTACTGTTAAAGGTACAGAGGTCCAGGCCGCCAGCGTAACCCCTACCTCCTGAAGATCCCTGCACCACAGTAATCTAGTCCTGAGAAGGACCCCGATCACAACCAAAGGGAACAAGACATAATATGCCCAAACACAATACTTAGACGAACGAGACAGTACAAGGGACAAACCAAAACCACCTTGCATACAAACAACTACTCAACTACTACAGAGGGAAAACCAACGGGAAAGGAGATAAATGATAAAGCGAGGAAAGGGAAAAACACTTCCAAATACACTTATCTCAGCAACTCCAAACACCACGATCCGCTCTGTCAGTCTGAATGAAATGCTGTCACCGACACCTCCCAAACAGACCAGCAGGTATATGAAGGAGTCTCACTACAGAAGTATTGATTGCAGCTGGGCGAGGCTGGACCTCATCTAGCCCAGAGAGAGAGAGAATTAACTCCCTCACTGCCGAGAGACACAAAGCACCAACAAGTCAGCTGCGAGAAGTCAGGCTGTGTACTCGTGACGATCTTCGTGGCAACACACCCGTGACAGTCGTACTGTGCTCACCAGGTGAGGGGCTCAGACAACTCCCAGATTACTTTGGAGCACTTCACAGGACCCCCTTTGTGTGTCCTTTGTCTGGCCTTTCTTACCAACACTTCTGTCCGGCTGCCTCGGGCCTCCTCTTGGTAAACTTGGCGCCAGTTTCCCTGACCCTATGTGGTGCCTTCCTAGTGGCGAGGGGCTGCGCCACATAAAATGTCAGAGCCTCCGGTTTCTAGCTGAGGGTCGTTTCCTGCCTCCACTAGTTCGGGGACCGGTCTCCCCCTTTGGCCTGACCCCTCCACGCAGGTGGATTCGGGCGTGCGGTGGCGACTCGCCCGTCCGCACCCCTGGGATCCCTTCATTCCTCGTTCCTGGAGCCTTCTCCGCTCCTCTTCCTTCCTTCTCCCTCTTTCAGGCCTGGGCCTCTGTTACTAGGCCCGCCTCCGGAGCAGAGCTCATGCAGAGCCCCTGCTCCCTGCCACTTCTGCTCAGACTTCTCTGCACTGAACTAAGATGGTGCCCACCTTTTATACTCCCTTCTCAATGCACCCAGGAACTGCTTCCTCCCTGCTCCTGCACTACAGGGTTCCCCTTCCTCAGTGTTCCCTCCCCCCACTCCAGCCAGGGACAGGGACTGTCGTGCCCATCTCAGGGGCATATTGGTCGCCCTGCCCCACGGCAATGTGGTGTAATGCATGCAGGTGTCGGGTCCTGATCCACACTCCATCCTTACCTGAGAGTGAGATATCACACCTCTGGGTGAGGTGCAATACGTCTGTAGCAACCGAGCCCTCAGGGTGCTACAGTTCCATTTATCTTCAGCCTAGGTGACGTATTGCGATACAGGGCCGTGATTTTGGCTATAAAAGGGTCCCCTAGACCCCTACCCCAAGCTTTTTAAGAGAATCATATATGGCGTGCCAGGAGACTCTATGGAATGCTTTCTCAGCATCCAACGAGAGTATCTAATTACAAATTTTTAACTGCATCTAGCCCAGGAAATACTTTGTGCCTAGTAGCAGTGTCTGCTAGTCAGCGGATTATCCCGGCTGTTAAGCAAGCTACACCACCTGTAGTTTAGACACTTAATTTTTTCAAAGAAAATGATTCGGGACCATGGGATACTTAGTGAAGAGCATCAGGAGGCACCCCAAGGCATAGGGGCTGGGACTGGCATTAGGATGCCTTGCGGTGGACAGCCGAGCTCGATCCTTATAAAAGCTTTTTAACTGCAGCAGCTTTAGTGGACGCTACTGGAGCTGGAATAACGCGGCTGCTGGCATGAGACTTGCCCTCCAATAGATCCTTGTAAATGGATTTAAAGTGTATTCATTCAAATTAGAGAGACAATTTAAATTAAAAAGCTTAGAGCTGCCTCCACCACAGGGGGGCTCGCTCGACCCACCAGCGGACAGGCACCAGTATTGGGAGAGGGGGGCTGGCCGTCAGGGTTCACCGCGGCTCTGGCACAAACCCGGCGACACGGAGGTGGCACGGGCAGGAGCGGACTGGCCGTGTCGGCTTCTCACTTTTTGGATTTTAGAAGGGCATGACATGCCTATATCTGTGTCTCCCCCTCCTTTTACTCCTCCACCTCTTTTATTTTCGCATGACTATATGTACTTGTCACTTTTCCATGTGTTAGTTATGTCTTCTGAGCAGTTTGTCAGCTTTTGGACACCTTTGAAGGTGTTTTCTATGTGTTTCTATGTGTTTTTGTTTGCCTGCCATTGGTTTTAACGGTGTTCGAAGGTGTTCGACGAACAGTTCGACGAACAGTTCGGCGAACACACGGGTGTTCGACGAACCGAACCGAACTCGAACACTACGGGGGTGGCTCAACACTAGTCTTTACAGGTTTCTACTCCAGGGAAGATCGAGCTGGCATCCGGACCGGAGGACGTCCCGTGGCGCCGACTGAGGAGGACCCCACCGGCCAGAGGAAGACCCAGCGACAGATACAACGAGGACGGACGACCCATCTGCCGCCGCTGCAATCAACCCGGACATGTGGCAAGGTACTGTCATTTAAACGGGCACAACCTGGGGTAGAGGGCCTACCCCCAGGCACAAGACCATCAGGCCCATCAAACTGGCGTGATAAATACGTGGGGGGACGTCCAATCTTGCCTGTGGTACTGGATGGCATTCCTATGAGTGCCCTACTAGACACTGGGTCACAGGTGACCACCATCCCGTACGTGCTCTTCAAGCAGTACTGGAATGATTCGGATATAACCCGCTACCCAGACGACGACCTGAGTATCATCGCCAGCAATGGTCAGCCCGTGCCGCAGGTGGGATTCAAAGAGGTGACAATTAAGATCGGTAAAGTCGAACTGGCGGCACAAGGACTGATTATAGTGGATTATAGTGGACATAGACCGTCATGAGAGTCATCCTAGAATCACCCTGGGAACCAATGTAATTGAAAATTGTCTTGCAGAGGTGATTCTCATTTTACAGCAGGTTGCCAAGAACGCCAGTTCCGGCCAGCAGCGTGTGCTCCAAAAAGAGATCCGGGCACTGATGAAGCGGCAACAGGTGGAACTATCTGGTGGTGAGATAGGTAGCGTGAGAATGTGTGACCCGTTCCCTATTGCCATGCCCCCAAAAAGCGAGATGATGATTTGGTGCCGGGCAGCTATTGGTCTAAGAGGTAGAGACTACCAAGCAATGGTAGAACCCGTCTACTCAGACAGTAGGCCCACCATTTTGACAGCACGGGGGGTGGTCGATGTACGCCATGGGAGGGTGCCCGTTCGCATCATAAATATCGGGGAGAGAGAAGTACACCTGCCCCGGTATGCCACGCTAGCCAAATTGTTCACCATAACCCAGAATTCTGTACAGGCCGTGGAACCCTTGCCTCCATCTCAACCAGAGGAAGGTAACGGCTCTAAGAAACCAATGGAGGACTGGTGTCAGCAACTACATCTGGGTACTGACTCCACTCCCTCACACCAGAAACAAGGAGTCTATCGGGTGGTTCAAGAGTACGAGAGAGTGTTTAGTAAACACCCGTTAGACTTCGGGCGAGTAAAGGGGGTAGAACACCACATCCCCACGGGGGACCATCCTCCCATAAAGGAGAGGTACCGACCCGTACCCCCGGCACACTACGAACACACCAAGGGGATGCTTAGAGACATGAAGGAGGCTGGGGTAATCAGGGACAGCTGTAGCCCCTGGGCAGCTCCACTAGTCTTAGTGAAAAAGAAAGACAACACTATGAGAATGTGTGTAGACTACAGGAAGGTCAACCGTATCACACACAAAGATGCGTACCTGTTACCAAGGATAGAAGAGTCCTTAGCTGCATTAAAATCTGCTAACTTCTTCTCTACTTTGGATCTCACTAGCGGGTACTGGCAGGTTCCGGGAGAAGACCGCGTTCACCACCCCGATGGGTCTCAGTGAATTTAACTGCATGCCGTTCGGGCTCTGCAACGCACCAGGAACCTTCCAACGGTTGATGGAATGCTGTCTGGGACACCGGAACTTCGAGACGGTCCTGTTATACCTGGACGATGTCATCGTCTATTCCAAGACCTACGAGGACCACCTGAAACACCTGGCAGAAGTGTTCGAAGCTCTGGCAAACTACGGCCTAAAGGTGAAACCCTCCAAGTGTCACCTACTGAAACCGAAGGTGCAATACCTGGGACACGTGGTGAGTGCTGACGGAGTGGCTCCCGACCCTGATAAGATCACCGTAATTAAGGACTGGCCAAGACCCTCCAGCATAAAGGAAGTGCGGCAGTTCCTCGGGTTGGTAGGCTACTACCGAAGATTCATTCCCGGTTTCACCAAAATGGCAGCCCCTATGCAGGACCTCCTGATAGGTCAATCTCGGAAAGCCAAAAACCAGAAGCCGCCCTTCAGGTGTGAAAAGCTGGAAGAGGAGTCCTTTTGCCAGCTGAAGATGGCGCTCACGGGGGATGAAATCCTGGCATATCCAGACTACAGCCAGCCCTTTATCCTCCACACGGACGCAAGCAACATCGGGCTAGGAGCCGTGCTGTCCCAGATCCAGCAAGGAAAAGAACGGGTAATCGCTTACGCCAGCCGAAAACTACGGCCCACGGAGAGGAACCCTGAGAATTATAGCTCATTCAAGCTGGAGTTCCTGGCAGTAGTGTGGGCAGTGACCGAACGTTTCAAGCATTACCTTGCCTCCTCCAAATTCACCGTGTACACGGATAACAACCCGTTGACACACCTGGACACTGCAAGGCTCGGTGCCCTGGAACAGAGATGGATGGCCCGCCTGTCCAACTTTGAATTCACCATCAAATACCGGGCAGGACGCTCAAATGCCAACGCGGATGCCCTGTCTAGAATGCCGAACTTACCGGACGTAGGGGAAGATCCAGAAGATCTGGAAGAAGTTGAGCTCCCTGTGTTCCACCGTCATGGGATTACCCTGTATTCCCACCGTGTGAAGGACAGGCGCTCCGTGACGTTCAATCCCTTGCCCCACTACAACTGGGCGGAGACGCAAGACAGTGATCCTGCAGTCCGTTTGGTGAAGGAAATGCTGACCCAGGCCGATGCCAGTCTTGACCCAGACGCTCCGGAGGAGACCAAGCAACTGTGGAAGGAGAAAAGTAAGCTGTTCCTCTACAGGGAGAAGCTGTGTCGGAGAATGGTTAACTCTCGAACACATGAGTTGACCTGGCAGGTAGTGGTCCCAAGACGAGACGCGGCTATGATTCTGGAGGCATACCACAATGGAGCGGGGCATTTCGGATGGAAGAAGCTGGAGTTTTTGTTGCGTGAACGGTTCTACTGGGTAGGCATGAGAGGAGCCATCGAGAGGCGGTGCAGAGACTGTGGCCCGTGCCACCTGAGAAGAAAGGACCGTGCCAGCCAGAAGACTCCCTTGCAGCCCATCATCACCAGACAGCCACTGGAACTGGTAGCCCTGGACCATGTGAAGCTGGCTCCAAGCAGATCAGGGTATGTCTACGCCCTCACAGTCGTAGATCATTACTCCCGGTTCCTGGTGGTGGTCCCGGTCAAGGACTTAACGGCTCAAACAGCAGCTAGAGCCTTCCAGCAGCACTTCTGCCGTCCACACGGGTACCCGGACCAAGTGCTGACAGACCAAGGGCCAGCCTTCGAAGCGGAAGTCTTCCAGGAGTTCTGCAACCTGTATGGCTGCACGAAGATAAGAACAACGCCCTATCACCCACAAACTAATGGACTCTGCGAGAAGATGAACCAGGTGGTGATAGACCTCCTGAAAATATTGCCCCTGGAAGAACGTAGTCTGTGGCCTGAGAAGCTGCCTGATCTGGTGGACCTATACAACCACATCCCTGTAGGTTCTACCAACTGTACCCCGGCTTACCTAATGAGAGCGAGACCTGGTAAGCTGCCTATCGACCTGGATATGGGAGTCCTGACGCCCGAGGACACCTCGCCAGAGGCAGACTGGGATACAGGACGGCAGCAGCAGTATCGGAAAGTGCAGGAGAGCGTGGAGCAAAGTCTGTCTCAAGCTAGAGAAAGGCAAGAGAGGGCTTATAATCAGTATGCTCCCGCTGTTCCCCTGGTACCTGGAGAGCAGGTCTTGAAGAGGAAAAGACGGCTCCACAAGTTGGACGACCAGTGGGAGAAGGACCCGTACACCGTGCTGCCATCAAGCCATGAGAACCCAAAGGTTTGCGTGATTAGTAAGGATGGAGGAGAAACCACAGCCGTTGTCTCCAGAGACCACCTGAAGAAGTGTCCCGAGCAGTTGCAAAACCCTGAAGAAGATCAAGAAAACCCTCGACCCGCAGAGGAAAGGGAAGAAATGATCAGGACTGTACTCGGAGACTTTCCCCGGTCTTGGACACAAGTAAACGGTGCTGTCGTGGTACCCGTCCTCACCTTTCTCCAGCCAGCCCCGTAAGTGCCTACAGAGGAATCGGTAGAGCTGGAAGAGCAGCCGGCCCAAGAGGCAGAAGAGTCCATGCCAGCAGTACAGGAGGAACAACCCTCTGCTAGTAGTGAGCCTGCCGTGCCCCTAGTGAGCCAAAGAGTGCGCAGAAAGCTGCCCAGCTTGCCATAACACCTCCTACACCCCGTAGTGCAGAACCAGTGAGTGAGCTCCGTAGGTCCACTTGGGTTACCAGAGGCCAGATGCCCGTACGTTGGAGAATCTAAGTTGACTAATTGCTTTAACTATTTTATGTTTACCTGTTTTGTTGTAGCCGTTGCTAATTATGTTTTTTCAGTTACAGATTTCTTTATATGGACTGACAGGTTATGGACAGTGAGTAACCGGAATTCTTTGTATATATGTTTGGAGCGTAACCCAGGAATGGACTAAGACTGCTAAAGACTCGGGGTAGGACAGACCCCCCACCTGGTTACGGCTCCCTGTTCTTTGGTGAAATGGACACCTTTATTGTTTCAGAAAATGCACCCGGTTGCGGACACGCCGTGACCATCTAATGTATTTTATTGTTATTGTTATACCCTGTTATGTTTTTCAAAAATATGTTTAGTCCGGGAGTACTAAATTTCACTAGGGGGGAATGTGGCACCCCAGGGGTCTGGTTTCCACAGTAATAGCAATATTACGTCTGAGAGCAAGTGGGAGGTCTCCTGGTCAGGAACCCTAAGCATACCACACCTCCTGCCCAGTCCTGGGAGGGGAAGAACTTCCCCTATATAAAACTGGGGCTAAGGCAGGGTTAGTGAGTTAAGAAGGAGAGTGAAGAAGAAGAAGAGGAGTTCCAGACTGAGACGGAGTCTGGTCTGGACACGCAGAAACAGGGACAGAGAGACATCAGGAGCTCTGTAGGAGCCAAGGAGAAGTGCCAGAGGCTGGAGCTGTGCAGAGCTCGCTCTGGGAGAAGGTACTAAAACCGGACACAGGAGTCCGAGGCTGTGGGGACTAAGATATACCCAGCAGCAGAATCCATCCGGCAGGGGATTCCAGGTCCTCTGGCCATAAAAGCCCGGAGGCTCAGTCACAACGAAGGGACCAGCACCGCCATCCCGGAGCGGAGGCTAACAGGAGGCCCCAGGTCACCAGCCATACGGGTGAGCACCATACGGTATACCCAGGGACGTGGGCTACTTGTAACCGCCAAAAGCAGGGTAGCCAGGAAGGGTACAGACTAACGGGAAGGCCTACAACTCCACCTGGCCAGGGAAACTCCGGCTTACTCGCAGACTAACCAGGTCCCAACTACTAGCCAGTACTCCCGGGAGGGTCTGCCTTGTACCATCAGTAAAGACCCTGAACTGTACCTTCACGTCTCCGTGCTTTCTTGTCGCATCATCCGTACTGGGACATCCACACCATCACTCCCATCATCATCCCCGCACCTGCTGCCCTGAGGCTATACCTCTCCCGTTGGGGGTTATTTCATCTTCGCTGCATACACATAACATCAGCCTCAGCGGACTGTTTGGCAGCGGCGGTCTCGTACCGCAATCAACGGGTGGCGTAGTCATAACAACATTACAAATAGACTGCCGTCAGTTTGACCACCCTGGGCACGGACCGGGTCCCCGCCACTCGGAGACTACAACCCCCATCGGATCCGGCTCCCGGTATTCCGCCGCGCACATATGCGCTGCACTACAGCACTGGCCCAGGGGGCGCGTCAGTTGCACTCACTGCATACCCTATAACTGAATAGCAGACCCGCTCCTTTCTAATGGGAACACGTTGTACTCATTAATGTGGCCAGCTCTATGTGTCTTTAAATTGTTATTGGGGTTTTTCCTAAATTTGGGCAGCCCTTGCAGTCACAGCATGGGCATTACAACTATAGGAGACCCGCTCCTTTTTAATGGGATGATTTTTTTACTGAGACCCTCCTCTATGTCTCTTCAAAGGGATATTGGGTTGCGTCCAAATTTTTGGCAGCCCTTGCAGTCACTGCATACACAATAACAGTATAGGAGACCCACTCGTTAATAATGGGAACAATAAAGCATAGCCAGTTGATGACGCTCTAACAATAGCGAGGACTTATAAGAATAGAAAGGACCGTCTGATGGCCCTATAAAAATAGGTTTTTTGACTTTCAGAGTCCCTCCATCATAAATGAAATGTGTCTGATGATGTGTCACACACCACATGACCAGATAAGGTTATAAAATGTTAAAATGACATTTCCTGGTGAATGCATTTGTCTTGGTTGAAAGCAATGCACAAGTGCAAAAACGCATCAAAAACAAAAAAAAGTATTTTTGTTTTTGCATATTTATTTTGCCTTATACATAAGTCATTACCCTGGAAAGGATGTTCCTTAACATATTTCCCAGGAAAATCCATTTTGGTTTTGCTTTCGTATGTTTTATTTTGAGTCCGTAAAAGTGGCGTAATACCTCTTACATCATTATTAACAGAATTGACCTGGTAGTCAGAAATGCTTCCAGGGTTCTTCCTCATGTTGTTCCCATGTCATTTGAGCACTGTTCCCACCGATTTGGGCAACTTTTAGGCCCTCTGCAGACCGCTGGGGGGAGCCGCTGGTAAAATGCTTGAGTTTCCCATAGACTTACATTGGGCTCGTTACTCGGACTGAGCACTCGAGCATTCCAATTTGCTCGACTCGAACAACGAGTACCCGAGCATTTTACTGCTCGCTCATCACTATTCTCTACGCCTTTGAGGTCCTGCCCTACCGCTAGCGTTTTGTCAGAGCAGGTTTTTAGTGCTGCTGGTGGAATTATAACTTGACAGGTGCATATGTAAGGGTGTGACCGAATGGTCATGTTCCTCCCCTCTGCTGTCTGCACATTATAAAATGCTCTGTTGAATATATATTGATGATCATTCATGTGACAATTGACAGACATGTTAGTTATAGGGATAGTACATGATAGGTATAAGTAGTATAGAGGTGGGCACTTTAACATATAGGTATGTTGTTTAGTCAGGAAATAGTTAAAGCATTAGGAGCTGCTCCAGTGTGGGAGGAGCAGGACAGTAGGGACTGAAGGAAGTGACTGTGTGAGGGCAATGGCTGCAGGATCAGGGAGGCAGTAATAGCATGGCCGGCTCAGCAGCAGAGATCCGTTGGTCTGTAAATCTGACACAGACTTTCCCGTACAGTGTCCATTTTAGGACATGATCAGATATCAAAATCAAACATCAGATTGATGTCAGTTTGAGGCTAAATACCTTGTCTGAGTACTGATTTTGATAAGTGATTCTGACAAATGATTCTGACAAGTGATTTTGATGAGTGATTCTGACAAGTGATTTTGACGAGTGATTTTGATGAGTGATTCTGACAAGTGATTTTGACGAGTGATTCTGACAAGTGATTTTGACAAGTGATTTTGATGAGTGATTCTGACAAGTAATTTTGACAGTTATTCTGATGAGTGATTCTGACAAGTGATTCTGACAAATGATTCTGACAAGTGACTTTTACAACTGTAATAATAAAAAAAAAAAAAAAAAAAGGTAACTGTTCGCTGATGGGACTTGAACCCAAAACTCTGTGTCCCAAAGCCAGTGCATTAACCACTGAGCTATAAACTCAGTTGTAAAAACCTATGAGTTCTATTTGGTTATATGGTTTTCAGTGCAAACTTGTCTAAAACTCATTGGGACTTATGCACAGACTGCAAGCAAGCCAAATTCAAATGATGTTTGATTTTGATGTGTGAGTTTGATGTATGACTGTCTTCAAACATCAGAATCACAATGACTTTTAGTCACCCTGAGTATTTTCATGGTTGATCTCATAAGACAAGAAAAGCTATTAGTTAGTTTCACTTGACTGGAAAGCTTAATGGTAAGGCATCAGTCTCTGAAACTTTGTGTGCTTAGTAGCCATAATAAAAGAAAAATCTTATTCCTATCAGGATTTGAACTCTTAACACTGTAGTTTCAGAAGCTGATTCCTTACCATTAGGCTATCCAATCAAGTAATACTAACTAGTGTTGAGCGAGCATGCTCGACACTGCTCGGTACTCACCCGAGCATCTCACTACTCGGGATGTTCGGCGAGCACCGAGCATTTCCGGGTTCCTCTTGCAGGAGCTAGGGTCTCCGCCCTGCATGTTTGGCGCTCTTTACAGAGCCAATGAACATGCAGGGATTGCCAGCCAGTCACTGGAATGCCGCAGCCATGTTGTTTGTGGGCATTACAGTGATTGGCTGGCCGCACAGCGTCATCTCGAGTATTTAAGACCGGGCGCCGCCATCTTGAACACAGTTGCCCGCATCAGACAGTGTAGGGTCAGTGCTGCTGAGTTAGGGAGAGATATATAGTGGGAAATAGGTAGTGTAGGGTCTCTAAAGCCTGCCAAATCAAACAAACAGTCCTTCTCAGGACTAATATCCATCCCAGATATCAGGCAGGCAAGCTATAAAGGAGACGCAGTGGTTATACCAACAAACAGTGTATTACAGTCCTGTGTGCTCCTGCTGGTCAAATTGCTAGACTTATCCCCCGGTCTCAGGGGCCAGGAAAAATCCTTTTTTTTTTTCATCTAAATCTTGTATTTTTTTTCCCTCAGTCAGCCTGTACAAATACACGTCTTATTAACCTATTGATATCCCCTCCTCCAGCCAAAAAAAAAAATTCAGTGTGTCTGTGACTGTTCAGACACCAAAATATCTGTTTTAAAAGATTCTGGTGTAGGCCACATAACTATAACTGTGGTTTTGCAGTTCCACACTTCAAATCTCTGTATTATCCAGCTTTTGGCCTTTTTTCCATAAAAAAGCAGTAATAGTGTCTCCCTGACTGTTCAGACACAAATATATCAGTTTAAAAGATTCTGGTGTAGGCCAGATAACTAGAACTGTGGTTTTGCAGTTCCACGGTTCAAATCTCAGTATTATCCAGCTTTTGCCCTTTTTTCCGTAAAATAAAACAGTAATATTGTCTCCCTGACTGTTCAGACACAAATATATCTGTTTAAAAGATTCTGGAGTAGGCTGTACGGTAACATCCCTGCCGGCGTGCTTGCATGGCTTACCATCTCCCACCATGCAAGACCGCAATCTTACCTTTCAGGCGAGGCTGCACACTTTTGCTCCAGTACCCGTTGCTTGTATGTCTCTTGTCTGCTGGCTTAGGGCGTCGGCGCTGTTGCTTTCTGATTCTTTAAGCTACAGTGTGCGTAGTCCTAATGCGTCCCCAGCCTATTGCTGTGAGTCACTGGATACTTAAACCTCCTCCACCAGTAGGAGGTGCCTGAGCAACACTTTCTTAAAGTCTATTCTGTGCAACTGTGAGTTTCCAGGTCCTGTCCTGACTCTAGTCGGTCTGCCACCCTGGGGGCTGAGTACCCAGGGCCTCTACCTGTGCCTGTGTCTTCTAGTCAGTTTCTGCCACCCTGGGGGTTGAGTTCCCAGGCTCGTTCCTGTATCTTGTTCCTGGTTCAGATCCTGTCTGAACAGTTTCCTAGTCCTTTACTTGTTTGTCTCTATGTCTGTATCTTCCCTCTTTCCTGCAGTATCTGAACCTGCACCTAACTCCAACTCGTTGTCTCTGTACTTCTATTTTGAGTATTGTGTTCACTCTCTACTTCATTGTAAGTACCTTGTGTGTATCTCGTTCTGCTCGTTCTGTTTCCCTCCCTGCTCTGCTTTCTCATCGCATCTGCGGTTTTGCTCTGCTTTCTCACCGCATCTGCGGTTTTGCCCTGCTTTGCTTGTACACCGCATCTGCGGGTTTTGCTCTGCTTTGCTTGTTCACCGCATCTGTGGTTTTGCTCTGCTTTGCTTGTTCACCGCATCTGCGGGTTTTTCTCTGCTTTGCTTGTTCACCACATATGCGGTTTTGCTCTGCTTTGCTTGTTTACCGCATCTGTGGTTATTGCTCTGCTTTGCTTGTTCACCGCATCTGAGGGTTTTGCCCTGCTTTGCTTGTTCACCGCATCTGGGGGTTTTGCTCTGCTTTGCTTGTTCACCGCATCTGCGGGTTTTGCTCCGTTCTGCTTGTCTACCGCACCTGCGGCTCTGTTCCTGTATCCCAGTTTGTACTGGTCCCTCTGCTCGATTCCTCCCTGGTTCACGGAGTCGACTGAGCCTCCGTGTGACCTTGGTTGGATCGGGTTGATACTTAGTTACGCCCCTCCAGGTACTCCTCGATTCATGGTACAGTGGGATCACTAATCACGCTCACGCTAGTCTGCCCGGGCTTGTGCGTAACAGTTTGCTCAGGCCATGGTTCCCGTTGAGCCCCACGGCCCTTCGCTCTCAGAGACATTTGAATCCTTGTCTGGCGAATATGTGCATTAAGGAAAATTTATTTTGCATGCTGAGGCCCAGGTGATTTACGCACCAGCCCAAATGGATCTATCAGCACTCGTTCCTGCGGATCCACCACGGTACTATGGGGATCCAAAACGAAGCCGTGCATTTGTGGAGCAATGCATGCTGCATTTCAAATTCTATGCTCACTATTTTTCTACCGATCTGGTTAAAGTAGCATTCATAATGTCCTACTGTCGAGATCACTCACTATGATTTATAGGAGGATCGATATTTCTTGGGGAGAGACAAGGCGAACCTCAAATATGGCGGGCAACCAGAAAGTAGACACAGACACAATGCTGTATGTTTCAATCTCGAGAGAGCCCCAGGAGCGTCCGTCCAACAGGATGCTGTCCCATTCTTTATATAGTAAAATATAGGGTCTGTACAGACATGCGTAAAAGGCTTCTTCTGTTATACATTAGTGAAATTGCTACACGTACGCACATTATATACCAAGAACATCTGGATCTTTAGCTGAAATATGTGAGCATGATAATGCCATATAAGGCATTGTAAGCATCGAGTCTTTTATTAACTCATTCTAATCCTCTCATTCCCCCCTTTGACATCTTCATCCATCGAGCAAGTAAGCAAAAGGCTGTGTCCTCTGGTTGTGGCTGATAGCAGGACGTTCCCTAGGTACTATCTCAGACCGACGAGTTGCCTGAGGGAGAACAGGTATCTTCTTTTACCATCTCCATCCCCCGGGTACTTATCCCGCGTCCACTCTCAGAAGAGCCCTTCCCATCCAGATGTGATGGTGAGATGTCAACCTCGGAAACAGAGAGAGAAAAAAAGTTTATTTATAATATAGTTTATCGTTGAACTTACGCATTGTCTTTCTCATGTGCCTGTATGTACATATGTTAACACAGGTGAGGATAACTATAAGGATCACTAGTATCACTATCGGATAACAAAATGCCAAAAGTATCTGTTTTCCTGTAGGTGACCACCCTAAAAAGATATCATACCAATGGTGTTCAGTTTCAGATTTTATGGCCGAAGCTAAAGATATCAATTTTCCTTTTTCTATATATGCAGTAAGCAAGCTTGTTTGTAATGTATGATTATATATTTGAACATGTTTGCGTACATGTTCAGAATCCTTTAAAAGACCCTGTAGTGGGGTAAGATCAAAAGTATGCCCTGTTACTTCTTGGAATGCACTTAAATTCAACTGGTACCCTATCTCCAATACAACATCTGGCTCTAATAAAAATGTTTCATTCTTCCAGTCTAACACATGTAAGTCCTTGATACATCCTGCAAAGGGAGCAGTCCTACCTAGTGGACGCAAAGTGTCATCATTATTGGTGATAAGGCACACATGTTGTGTTCCTATTTCTATAAACCTGTTACCTACAGTAACTGGAGTCCTCAGTAATTTGCACATATTTGAGGTATGTTGTAATAAACAAGGTTCATACTGCTGCGTACCTTCTCCACAGACCAGTCCTTTATTCGTATGAGTACACAAGGACAAGTCATGTATTTGGTTCATGGAATCAATATATTTACCATAGATTTGAGGATACCAGAATTCAGCTTGACCTTCAATTTTGTCTACCACCACCGGGAGCACAAAGATTTTACACATTATTTTCGTTTTGTTCGGCTTTAGGTGGTAAACCCCAAAGTTTCCTACATAGTATTTCTCTGTGCATTCTACAGCAGTTCCTGTAGTAGTAAACCAGACATCACTGGTACCTAGGTTGAAATACTTCTCCCATACTTTATAGTTTCCTGTCATCAGCTGGGTTTGGGCCTTGGTTTTTTGAATATGGTAATACAGCATATCAAATCCACACTGAGTTTGGTTTAATACATAACTCATATTTTCCCACAATGCTAAACTTTCCAGTATACTTCTATTAAACATATCATTCAAGTGATCTTCTATTTTTAACGGGATTTCATGCATAGATATACTGGTGGGTAGCCATCTTCCCGTAATTTTAACGGCTTCTGAAAGATCAGATCCTGCTCTACTCCATTTATTATTCATTATCTCCATCTGAGCTGAATTTAGCACTCCCATCCCTGTCCCCACCCCTCCCAAGAGGGTGTCATACCATGCTCTTTTTACCCTCTTATTCCAACACCTAGGGAGTTCAGGAAAGGTGAGATTAAAAATAATTTTTACTTTCTGTTGAGTTGTAGACACATTAGTACATGTGTTAGGGACTGGGATTAGGCAAGAATTTGTAAATGTGGGCCGCTGAGGTTTGTATATAAATATGCCAAAAGTCACCCAAGACCAATTATCTTTTGTCTGATTAGTACAAAGGTATGAACCTTCTTTCGTCAATGATGTATAGTTCGAAGAATTGGACCACTTTATCCAATCTAAACCAGTTGGAGGGTTTTGTCCATTGAGGAAGAGAGGGAGGGTATAAGGTCCCTTTCCTTCTTCAATATTCAATTTATAACAAGCAACGGCCGTGACATTAGGGTGATGAGAAAAGGTTACGTTTACTGTGTCCTGAATTACTACCAAATATCGAGCTGGTCTTACTAAATAAAGGGACACATTTCCTGAGAAAGTAATATTTCCAAGCACACAGTGCTGGTTCGTGGGACAAGTATAATTATCCTGTCTCCTTTCCTCGGTACTATTCCTTATTCCATAGGGAACCTGTGTCCTGGAAAGTGGCCTTATCTTATACCCTGGTGTCCAAGCAATAGACAGGCAGTAACTCAAAATAACACACAAAATTCTAAACAGTAGAGCAGGATTCATTTTACTTTCTTGCAATGGCTAGCATGTATCCACGTGGGTCTTCCTTCAAGCTTAACTGAAGTAGGCGTTGTCAGCAACACTTGATAAGGACCCTGGAATCGTGGCTGGAGAGTTCTCCTGGTGTGAATTTTCACATAGACTTGGTCTCCAGGTTTCAACGAATGGGTTCCTTCAATGCTGTCTGGATCTGGAATGGAAGAGAGAACTAGAGAATGCATGTGAGTTAATTGTTTCTGTAACCCTTGCACATAGCTAGCTAGTCCTTCAGCATTGAGCACTAGTTGTTGTGGAAAATACAGTCCAGTATTAGGTGGTCTACCAAACAGAATCTCGAAAGGTGACAACTTTAGCCTTCCTCTAGGGGTGTTTCTGACTGAAAATAAGGCAAGAGGCAGGCAGTCAGGCCAAGATTTCCCTGTCTCTTCCATTGCTTTCTGGATTTTTAGTTTTAACGTTCCATTCATTCGCTCTACCTTTCCTGAACTTTGAGGATGATATGGTGTATGTGTGGCACCCCAGGGGTCTGGTTTTCCACAGTAATGTAATGTTATGTCTGAGAGCAGGTGGGAGGTCCTTTGGTCAGGGATCCTGTGCATGCCACACCTCCTGCCCAGTCTTGGGAGGGGAAGAACTTCCCCTGTATAAACCCGGGGCTGAGGCAGGGTGAGTCAGACGAGGAGAGTGGAGACAAGAAGCAGCATAGGAAACAGCAGAGTTACAAGGAGTCAGGGGCTGGCAGCTACAGAGCTCGCCCTGACTAAGAAGATTCTTTACCGGACCCGGAGTCCGAGGCTGTGGGGACTAACTCCTACCCAGCAGCAGAATCCGTCAGGCAGGGGATTTCAGGTCCTCTGGCCCAGAAGCCCGAAGGCACGGTCACACGCGTGGGACCAGCACCGCCATCGTGGAGCGGAAGCCATTAGAAGGCCCCGAGTCACCGGCCATACGGGTGAGCACCACACGGTACACTCAGGGACGTGGGCTACTTACATCAGCTTCTAGCAAGGTAGCCAGAAGAGTACAGTCAGTTTGGGAGGCCTACAACTACGCCTGGCCAGGGGAGATCCCATCTGCTCAAAGACTGACCAGGCCCCGTTTGCTAGCAAGTACTCCGGGAGGGTCTGTCGTTGTTACCAGTAAAGACCCTGAACTACACCGTACCGTCTCTGAGTGGTTCCTGCTACCCCCATCATCCACGTCGGCTGCCCTGAGGCCATACCCCTCCCGTTGGGGGTTATACTATCACGCTGCACAATCCTACCACCAGCCTCAGCGGTCTGCCCTGCAGCAGCAGCTTCCTGGCTGCACTCAACGGGTGGCGTAGTCATCAACTATTTACTACTAATAGACTGCCGTCTAGTTTGACTCCCTGGGCACGGACCGGGTCACCGCCACGAGATTACAACCCTCCACGGATCCGGCTCCGGGTAAGCTCCCGCGTGCGCACCGCAGCGCGACACAGGCCCAGGGGCGCGTCAACTTTGGCGTAGTCGGCAGGATTTCGTGCGCGCAACCACCGGGTACTGCGTGCCTGAAAAGCAAAGACTGTTCAAACTTACCAGTGGTGAAGGTTTCCCGCCATCCGGCGCCATCTTCTACCTTCTTCCCGCCATCCGCGAAGTTTTCCCGCCATCCGGCGCCATCTTCGACCTTCTTCCCGCCATCCGTGGAGTTTTCCCGCCATTGGACGCCATCTTGAGGACGCCGCGCGGGAAGAAGAGGGGCGTGGACTCCGAAAGCGCGCGAGAACTGAAGCCCCGCCTCACGTCCGGACGTTGCGTAAGGTCCTGGAAGGAGCCCAGCAGACGCCGACGTCACAGGAGCGCGACGGAAGGTCCTCAACCCTGACGATCCACTGCGGAGCCGCGGCCTACGGAAGAGGATCATCGCAAGGTAGGCCACGGTCCACTAGGGGGGAGGAAGATGTCGGATACGGAGGAGAGCTTCACTGCCTCAACCCCCGCCAGCGCTACCGCTGCTGCAGTTATGCCCTTCACCATGCCCTATATCCCGGGAGCAGCTTGGCTGCCCCAGTACTCAGGGGAGTCACATACCCTGCATGACTTTAGAGAAAAGCTGGATAGCCTCTTCCAGGTGTACCCCCTCACAGAAGAGCAAAAAGTGAGCATCCTGGTGGCCCAACTAACCGGGGCAGCCAAAAGGGAAGTAAAATCCTGGCCACCTGGGAGGAAGACTGTCGCAGGGATACTAACCCGGCTGAAGGACACCTTTGATACCCGCACCTCAGCCGAGATTAAGCTTAGATTCTACGGGTGCAAGCAGCGAGCGCATGAGAGTATAAGGGACTATGCACTAAACCTACAAGAGGCCCTGAGGGCCATAAAGCAGACCGACCCTGATGGGGTGGGAAACGAGGACAGGCTATTGACTGAACAATTTATAGAGGGTTTATATTGCAATGCCCACCGAACCCAGTTGCGGGCAATGGCCTTACAGGATCCCCATCTGGACTTTGCACAGTTCAAGGATAGAGCTATCCGGGTGCTCCGAGAACCAGCACCGGGTGGCGTTGTTACCCACAGGCGCCCAGCTATCACTTACCACCAGGAGTCGGCGCCCTTGTCGGCAGGGCCTGTGGGAGCTGATGCGCAGGCATTGGACAATGACCCGGCTCCAGACCTACGCCATCAGGTCCAAGAGCTAGCTAAGAGCGTTGCTGCGCTAACCCGAACTGTGCAGTCTTTACAGGTTTCCACCCCAGGGAAGATCCAGCTGGCATCCGGACCGGAGGACATCCCGTGGCGTCGACCAAGGAGGACCCCACCGGCCAGAGGAAGACCCAGTGACCGATACAGCGAGGACGGACGACCCATCTGCCGCCGCTGCAATCAACCCGGACATATGGAAAGGTACTGTTCTTTAAACGGGCACAACCTGGGGTAGAGGGCCAACCCCCAGGAAAAAGATCACCAGGCCCATCGAACTGGCGCGACAGATATGTGGGAGGACGTCCAGTCTTGCCTGTGGTACTGGATGGCATTCCCATGAGTGCCCTACTGGATACCGGGTCACAGGTTCCCACCATCCCGTACGTGCTCTTCAAGCAGTACTGGAATGACTCGGATATTACCCGCTACCTTGACGACGACTTGAGTATCATCGCCAGCAATGGTCAGCCCGTGCCACAGATCGGATTTAAAGAGGTGACCCTCAAAATCGGTAGAGTCGAACTGGCCGCACAGGGACTGATCTTTGTAGATATTGATATACATGAGAGTCACCCAAAAATAACTCTAGGAACTAACGTAATTGAAAATTGTCTTGCAGAGGTGATTTTCCTTTTACAGCAGGTTGCCAAGAACGCCAGCTCCGGCGAGCAGCGGGTGCTCCAGAAAGAGATCCGGGCACTGATGCAACGGCAACAAGTGGAACTCTCCGGCGGTGAGATTGGTAGCGTAAGAATGTGTGACCCTTTTCCTATTGCCATGCCCCCAAAAAGTGAAATGATGATTTGGTGCCGGGCAGCTATTGGTCTGAGAGGTAGAGATTACCAGGCAATGGTAGAACCAGTTTACTCAGACAGTAGGCCCACCATTTTGACAGCACGGGGGGTGGTCAATGTACGCCATGGGAGGGTGCCCATTCGCATAATAAATATCGGGGAGAGGGAAGTGTACCTGCCCCGGTATGCCACGCTAGCCAAATTATATACCACTAATCAAAATTCTATACAATCTGTGGAACCCTTGCCTCCATCTCACCCGGAGGAAGGTAACGGCTCTAAGAAAGACATGGAGGACTGGTGTCAGCAACTACATTTGGGTACTGATTCCACTCCCTCACATCAGAAACAAGGAGTCTATCGGGTGGTTCAAGAGTATGAGAGAGTGTTTAGTAAACACCCGTTAGACTTCGGGCGAGTCAAGGGGGTAGAACACCGCATCCCCACGGGAGATCATCCTCCCATAAAAGAGAGGTATCGACCCGTACCCCCTGCACATTACCAACACGCCAAGGGGATGCTTAGAGACATGAAGGAGGCTGGGGTAATCCGGGATAGCTGTAGCCCCTGGGCAGCCCCACTAGTTTTAGTCAAAAAGAAAGACAACACCATGAGGATGTGTGTAGATTACCGGAAAATCAACCGTATCACACACAAGGATGCGTACCCCTTACCAAGGATAGAGGAGTCATTGGCTGCTTTAAGATCTGCTAACTTCTTCTCTACCTTGGATCTCACTAGCGGGTACTGGCAGGTTCCTGTAGCAGAGGCGGACCGGGAGAAGACCGCATTCACCACCCCGATGGGACTTAGCGAGTTCACCTGCATGCCGTTCGGACTCTGCAACGCCCCAGGAACCTTCCAACGATTAATGGAGTGCTGTCTGGGCCACAGAAACTTCGAGACGGTCCTGTTGTACCTGGACGATGTCATCGTATACTCCAAAACTTATGAGGACCACCTGAAACACCTGGCGGAGGTGTTCGAAGCTCTGGCGAGTTACGGCCTAAAGGTGAAACTCTCCAAGTGTCACCTCCTGAAACCAAAGGTGCAATACCTGGGACACGTGGTTAGCGCTGACGGAGTGGCTCCCGACCCCAATAAGATCACCGCAATTAAGGGATGGCCAAGACCCTCCAGCGTAAAAGAAGTGCGGCAGTTCCTAGGGTTGGTAGGCTACTACCGAAGGTTTATTCCCGGTTTCACCAAAAAGGCAGCGCCTATGCAGGACCTCCTGATAGGCCAGTCCCGAAAGGCCAAGAACCAGAAGCCGCCCTTCAAATGGGAAGAGCTAGAAGAAGAGTCCTTCCGCCAGCTGAAGATGGCCCTCACGGGGGATGAAATCTTGGCGTACCCGGACTATAGCCAGCCCTTCATCCTCTACACTGACGCCAGTAACATCGGGCTAGGAGCCGTACTGTCCCAGATTCAGCAGGGGAGAGAACGAGTAATCTCCTATGCCAGCCGAAAACTGCGACCCACCGAAAGGAACCCCGAGAATTACAGCTCATTTAAGCTAGAGTTCCTGGCCGTGGTATGGGCAGTCACCGAGCGCTTTAGGCATTACGTCGCTTCTTCCCGGTTCACCGTATACACGGATAACAACCCGTTGACACACCTGGACACGGCAAGACTCGGTGCCCTGGAGCAGAGGTGGATGGCCCGTCTGTCCAACTACGAGTTCACAATCAAATACCGGGCAGGACGCTCCAATACTAACGCGGATGCCCTGTCCAGGATGCCCAACCTGCCGGACGAAGGAGAAGATCCGGAGGGACTGGAAGAAGTTGAACTCCCTGCGTTCCACCGTCATGGGACTATCCAGTATTCCCACCGGGTAAGGGGTAAGCAGGCTGCTACGTTGAACCCCTTACCCCACTACAACTGGGCGGAAACGCAAGACAGCGACCCTGCCGTCCGACTGGTGAAGGAGATGCTGACTCGGCCGGAGGCTCGCCTTGAACCAGACGCTCCGGAGGAAGCCAAACAACTATGGGCGGAGAAGAGTCGACTATTCCTTTACAAGGGGAAGTTGTGCCGCAGAATGGTCAACTCCCGGACGCATGAACTACTCTGGCAAGTAGTGGTGCCACGAAGAGACGCAGCCATGGTGATGGAGGCATACCACGACGGAGCTGGACACTTCGGGTGGAAAAAGCTGGAGTTCCTGCTGCGCGAGCGGTTCCACTGGGTAGGCATGAGGGGAACCATCGAGAAGTGGTGCAGAGACTGTGGCCCGTGCAATCTGAGAAGGAAGGACCGGGCCAGCCAGAAGACTCTCCTGCAGTCCATCGTCACCCGGCAACCGTTGGAACTGGTAGCCTTGGATCATGTAAAACTGACCCCAAGCAGAAGTGGCTACGTCTACGCGTTAACCATCGTGGATCATTACTCCCGGTTCTTGGTTGTCGTCCCCGTCAAGGACTTAACGGCTCAAACAGCAGCTAGAGCCTTCCAGCAGCACTTCTGCCGTCCAAACGGGTACCCGGACCAAGTGCTGACGGACCAGGGACCTGCCTTTGAAGCGGAGGTCTTCCAGGAATTCTGCAATCTGTATGGCTGCCGGAAGATAAGGACGACACCCTACCATCCGCAAACTAATGGACTTTGTGAAAAAATGAACCAGGTGGTAATGGATCTTCTAAAAACATTGCCCCTGGAAGAACGCAGTCTGTGGCCTGAGAAGTTGCCCGATCTGGTGGACCTATACAACCACATCCCGGTAGGTTCCACCAACTGTACCCCGGCTTACCTAATGAGGGCGAGACCTGGTAAGTTACCTGTTGACCTGGAAATGGGAGTCCTGACACCTGAGGACACTTCACCAGAAACAGACTGGGACACAGAGAGGCAGCAGCAGTACCGGAGAGTACAAGAGAGCGTGGAGCGAAGTCTCTGTCAGGCTAGGGAAAGACAAGAGAAGACTTACAACCAGTATGCTCCCGCTGTTCCCCTGGTACCCGGAGAGCAGGTCTTGAAGAGGAAAAGACGGCTCCACAAGTTGGATGACCAGTGGGAGAAGGACCCGTACACTGTACTGCCCTCAAGCCACGAGAACCCGAAGGTCTGTACCATCAGTAAAGACGGAGGGGAAACCACAGCCATTGTATCCCGGGACCACCTGAAGAAGTGTCCCGAACAACTGAGGAACCCTGAAGAGGAACAAGAAGACCATCGACCCGTGGGAGAAAGGGAAGATATGGTTAGTACCGTGCTCGGGGACTTCCCTCGGTCTTGGACTCAAGTCAATGGTGCAGTTGTGGTACCCGTACTCACCTTCCTCCAACCATCATCCCAAGAACCTACGGAGCAACGGGTAGAGCTGGAAGAACAGCCGGTCCAGGAGGCAGAAGACTCCACACGAGTAGAACAGGAGAATCAACCCTCTGCTTATAGTGAGCCTGCCGTACCCCTAGTGAGACAAAGAGCCGGTAGACAGCTGCCCAGTTTACCCTTGACAGCTCCTACACCCTGTAGTTCAGGGCCAGACAGTCAGCTCCGTAGGTCCACTAGGGCCACTAGAGGCCAGTTACCCGCACGCTGGAGAATTTGAAGTGTAAAAATAGTTTTATTTATGTTTATCTGTGTATTGTTGCTTGTGTATAATTTTGTGTTTCCAGTTGTTTTTAGGAAACCTTGGTGGATTTACCGGGAATCCTTGTATATAGTTGGAGCGTAACCCAGGATGGACTAGAGACTGTTAAGGACTCGGGGTAGGACAGGCCCCTACCTGGTTACGTCTCCCTGTGTTGGTGAAATGGACACCTTGCTCTCTTCAGAGACTGCACCCGGTTGCGGACACGCCGTAACCATCTTTATATGTTTTCTTATTGTATTATTAATGTTTTTGCCTTGTTATGTTTTTCTAAATGTGTTTAGTCCCGGAGTACTAAATTTCACTAGGGGGGAATGTGGCACCCCAGGGGTCTGGTTTTCCACAGTAATGTAATGTTATGTCTGAGAGCAGGTGGGAGGTCCTTTGGTCAGGGATCCTGTGCATGCCACACCTCCTGCCCAGTCTTGGGAGGGGAAGAACTTCCCCTGTATAAACCCGGGGCTGAGGCAGGGTGAGTCAGACAAGGAGAGTGGAGACAAGAAGCAGCATAGGAAACAGCAGAGTTACAAGGAGTCAGGGGCTGGCAGCTACAGAGCTCGCCCTGACTAAGAAGATTCTTTACCGGACCCGGAGTCCGAGGCTGTGGGGACTAACTCCTACCCAGCAGCAGAATCCGTCAGGCAGGGGATTTCAGGTCCTCTGGCCCAGAAGCCCGAAGGCACGGTCACACGCGTGGGACCAGCACCGCCATCGTGGAGCGGAAGCCATTAGAAGGCCCCGAGTCACCGGCCATACGGGTGAGCACCACACGGTACACTCAGGGACGTGGGCTACTTACATCAGCTTCTAGCAAGGTAGCCAGAAGAGTACAGTCAGTTTGGGAGGCCTACAACTACGCCTGGCCAGGGGAGATCCCATCTGCTCAAAGACTGACCAGGCCCCGTTTGCTAGCAAGTACTCCGGGAGGGTCTGTCGTTATTACCAGTAAAGACCCTGAACTACACCGTACCGTCTCTGAGTGGTTCCTGCTACCCCCATCATCCACGTCGGCTGCCCTGAGGCCATACCCCTCCCGTTGGGGGTTATACTATCACGCTGCACAATCCTACCACCGGCCTCAGCGGTCTGCCCTGCAGCAGCAGCTTCCTGGCTGCACTCAACGGGTGGCGTAGTCATCAACCATCTACTGCTAGTACTTCGCCGCTCAGTTTGACTCCCTGGGCACGGACCGGGTCGCCGCCACGAGACTACAACCCTCAAGAGATCCGGCTCCGGGTAAGCTCCCGCGTGCGCATCGCAGCGCGACACAGGCCCAGGGGCGCGTCATATGGAACTCTTGTTGGATCCCCAACATTTGCATGATATTTCGCATGATTTCACCAGTAAAATGTGTACCTCTATCTGACTCAATAACCTCAGGTAACCCGTATCAAGGAATCAATTCTGTCATCAGTTTCCGGGCTGTGCCTTTGTCAGTAGCCGTTCTTACTGGATAGGCTTCTGGCCACCCTGAGAACATATCCACACACACGAGTACAAACTCGTAAGGACCACTTTTTGGAAGTTGAATGTAGTCTATCTGCAACCTCTGGAAAGGATATAATGGTTTTACATGGTGCCTGGAGGGGGTCTTTACTGTCTGTCCAGGGTTGTGTGCCAGGCATATAGCACATGCGGCACATACCTCTCGCACCATGGTTCCAAAACCAGGCGCTATCCAGTGTTTTGCCACCGTTTGAATCATAGCGTTTGCAGAAAGGTGTGTTGGGTGGTGGACCAAGTCTGCCATCGCAGGGTACAGTGCCCTAGGGAGACATATCAGTTGTCCCATTTGCCACATACCTTCAGTTTCTTCTGCCCCCATTTTCTTCCAGGTGTCCTTCTCTTCTATACTTACCGTCTGTTGTAGTTGTTTAAGTCTATCCATGGAATAATCTTCGCGTGATTCCTGTACCGTGTGGACCTGTTCTAAGGGTCTCAAAGCTGCCTCTTTTTCTGTTCTATCAGCTCTGTCATTTCCTCTGGATTCCTTGGTATCGAGTTTCGTATGTGCTGGTACCTTGATAATGGCTACTTCCTTTGTATTGTTTAAGCCATCTAAAATATCTTTAATTAATTGCGCATGTCTTACTGGCGATCCTGCTGCAGTAATATACCCTCTAGCTTTCCATATGGACCCAAAATCATGTGCTATGCCATGAGGATATCGAGAATCTGTGTATATATTTGCAGTTGCGTCTTTGGCGCATGTGAGAGCTTGTCTTAGCGCAACTAATTCGGCTTCCTGAGCCGAGCAACTAGGTGTCAGTGGACCTGCTTCTATTGTTTCATGTTCTGTGACCACAGCATAACCTGTGTGAAATTTGCCTTCAGCATCAGCATATCTACTTCCATCTACAAAAAATTCAAATCGTGGATTCTGTAGTGGGGTTTCATGAACATTAGGTAGTCCTGCTGTCTCCTGACTCATTAGTTCAAGACAATCATGATCATGTGTGTCTTTAAAAGTCAGGGGATTGTCTGTCGCTGCACCTCCGTCATCCCCCCCTTCAGACTCTGCAACTGGGATCAGTGTGGACAAGTTCAGAGTATGAAGCCGGGAAAAGGTAACATTTGGGGGCAGTAACAGTGCACATTGTAGCCTAAGTTGTCTTGCCATAGAAATATGTTTCGGATGAACCTGTGTCAGTATTCCATGAACATCATGTGTAGTAAGGATAATTAAAGGATTATCCAGAACTATTTCAGAGGCTTTGTCCAAAAGAAGGGAAACTGCTGCCACTACCCTAACACAAGATGGTGCACCTAGGGAAACAGAGTCTAGGCGGGCAGAGTAATATGCTACTGGCCTCAGTTTCTTGTCATGCTTTTGTGTAAGAACACCCGTAGCATGACCATGGACCTCAGCCACCATTAACTGGAAAGGATCAGTATAGTTTGGCAGGCCAAGAGCTGGAGATGAGACAATTGCCTGTTTCAGGTACTGAAAAGCTTGTAGTGCCGGTTCAGTGAGATGAAATGGCTCTACTTTGACACAATCATATAGTGGCTGCATGTTTTCACTGGCATGTATAACCCATTGTCTGCAATGAGAAATAATGCCTAAAAATGCCCTCAGCTGCTTATGGGTGGTAGGCGGATTCATGTGAATAATCGCCTGTATTCTTGTTGCAGTGAGATGCCGTTTTCCTTGTGAAATACAATGGCCTAGAAATACAATGGTAAGCTGGCAGACTTGAAGTTTGGCCTTATTTACCTTGCAGCCATTCTGTGCTAGATATGAAAGAAGGGAAAGGGTACTTCCCGTGGATACCTGTTCCGTTGGTGCGCACAAAAGTGAGTCGTCCACATACTGGAGGAGGACAACATCTTCCGGTGGTGGCCAGCCGGCTAATACTGAACTCAATGCCTGCGTATAAAGTGTCGGTGAATGCTGCATGCCTTGTGGTAGTCGGGTCCATGCAAATTGTTTACCTTTAAAGGTAAATGCAAACAAATGCCAACTGTCTGGGTGTAGTGGTACTGAAAAGAAGGCATTGGACAAATCTATAACTGTGAAAAATTTTGCTGAGCTAGGGATTTGGGCCAATAAAGTATGTGGATTTGGAACAACTGGAGTGAGTGGTTTCAAAATTTTATTGATTTCCCTTAAATCATGTACCATACGATATTTCACAATTTGTCCTGGTTCTGTTTTTTTCTTGACAGGGTACAATGGTGTATTAGCTTGAGATTTGATTTCTGTAAGGGCTCCATTAGCCACAAATTCAGTGATCTGTGATTGTATGGCCAACTCCTGTTGTGCACTGACTGGGTATTGTCTTAGTTGTGGTAAGACTGTTCCTGGAATAATTTCAATTTTTACCGGTGCAACTGGCAACAATCCTATATCAGTGTTACTCATTGCCCACAAGTGGGAGGGCAGTGTGGACAAATCAATTTTGAGACTCATTTGTTCGTTATCCAGGTCAACTTCCATAGCCTGGATCTGCATACATGCTTCCAGAATCTCATCACCGTCAGGGATGGTAAGGATTACTTGACCATCCTCAGTGAATTGAATGTTAGCGTGAATCTCACGGAGGAGATCTGCACCTAAAAGGCAGGTAGGAGCATGTTTGACGAACAAAAACTTGCTTACAAACATTTTTGGTCCGATTTTGACTGATAATGGATTACTGATAGGGATAATGGCCGCCAGCCCATCAAACCCAGAGGCCATAGTTGCATAGTCAGACAATTGTGTGCCTGGATCAGTGAGTGCCTTTTTGTTAATCACTGATGCAGTAGCTCCAGTGTCTACAAGAAAGGGGACATCTTTACCAGCTATTTTAACAGTTACCATTGGTTGTCGGGCATTTAACTGTAACTTAACGGCAGCTAGTCAGTTTGTATCGTCTGGAAATGGTACAGAGGGTGTCTGTCCTTTCTCTACGGCTCTGTCAGCTTTCTTTTTTCTGCATTCTCTCTGAAAATGTCCGGGCTTCTTGCAATAATGGCAGGTAAAAACTTTTCTCCTGGCACCGCCTTCCTGCACTGTAGAGACTTTTACAATTTTCCTTGACTCCTTCAAATCCATTTCCAAACCTTGTGCCTTTTGTCTGAGACCATGAGCATCAGGGGCTGATCTCCATTCAGGGGTACTACTTTTCAATCTGTCTTTCAGAGTGGGTAATAATCCTTCTACAAAGGATTTGGCCAGCAATCTCTGTACCCCTGGGTTATTAACATCAAGACCTTCATCTAGAAAGGATCCCTCTAATTGGTGGTAAAATTCAGTCACTGGTTGGCCGGGTAGTTGTGAAGTGGAAGTCATTGTTCCCCTCTGTCGTTGTTTATCTGTCATAAACTGTTGTAATAGGCGTATAAAAGGGACAGCGGACTCTCGGGTACGTACATTGCCTTGGGCTTCGTCATCTGGTCTTACATTGACCATGTGCTGTACTAACTCCTGGTACATGGAAAGGGAGAACTTAAGTCTACACAGTTCTTCCCCGTCCAGCCACGTAGCCCTATGCACTGCCATTATTTGTCCAATATATGCTGCAAATTGGGCGGGGTGACTAGTGGGGTCAGGTGCATTCGCTAACAATGCCATACATTCAGCAGGGGACCAGGGGGTGTAACGTTGGGTCTCAATGAGCCTAGTTTGCAGAATGCCTTGTTGGTCTGCTTCTCTAAAAGGCGTTCTGTGTGTCCTGACGGGTGCTAACATCGTATTCTGAAACCGGGGTGCACCACAAGCTAAACAGGTTTCTCTCCACTCGGAGTTTTGCTGACCACAATTTGTACATGTCCAACCTTCTGAACCTCCTACAGGGGGAGGTGCACTTAGCTGGGCCTGTGTTGGGAGTTCTCCTAATTCAGGGTAAAGTTTGTTTGGAGAGAAAGGCACAGCCAATGGGTTAGGATAGGGAGGAGGAGCAGGTATTGGAGGGCAATGTGAGGAGGATTCTGCAGTCTTCGGGTTAACTTTACAACACTTCCAAGTCTGATTTTTTTCCTGATATTCCCATCCCTCCTTTCTTGCCTGGTGGGAAATTTTCACCAGGGCTGTTACCTGATCCTGCCATCCATTATCCCTGGTTTTACCCAACTTACTTTCCTTAATGTCATCCCAAACATCGGGATCTAGCTGCTTCGCTCCCGTTATTCTAAATTCTTTAAGGATCTTTCCCAAATCTTTTGCCGCATCGCTTCCACATCTGTCACGGACTATGTCCTTCACTGTTCTTCCCTGATCCTTTATCTTTGTCTGTTCATTACCCATTCTTCTCTCGTCTGACTTCCTGCCCTAGGTAGCGTGTTGGGTTAGCTTTACTGGGGAGATTTATATAGATCTGACCCACTATACCTCGTTGCCTTCTTCCTAGGGAGCCAAAACGTTAAATGGGGTCTGTGTTCCTACTTTCCTAATGTGCTGCAAATACCTTACGGCTATCGCCCCAGCAAAGAGGAACATTCCAAGCAGACAAAGAACAAAGAACACAACTTCCATTAGCTTTCCCTTCCGTATCTTATCCCAGACTCATGTGGCGTCCTGGGCTCATGCTTTCACAACTCTTATCTGTCACGGAGGTTTATACGAAAAGGGTGTTGATTTAAGCTTAGGCGGTGACCTCCCCGAAAGGACGCAGTCACATGACCCAGTTAGGCAATATCACCACTCTTTGGCGCACACCTAATCCCGTGCAGTTTATTTTACTACTTTCTCATCACACATTCTGTCATACACATACGGTTTCGCCATTCATTTTACTAGCAGCGTAGTTGTTCGCACTTTCTCTAACCCGTTTTCCTACTGGTTCACAAGGACCCGAAATATAGGTACCTGCCTCTACTAGTCCTCCTACTAACACAAACCTGGACACGGCTTCAGACTATGGAGAGCAGATTAAAGAGAATAAACAAAAGTTTCTCTTACCTGGCCAGGTTTTATCTGCTGTCCACCGTCTCGACCGTGATCCTGTTTGTTCGTGTCACCGGGTGGGCTTGACAGGATACTCTGACTCGGGTCCCTGTTCGGTCGCCAGGAAAATGTCGAGATCACTCACTATGATTTATAGGAGGATCGATATTTCTTGGGGAGAGACAAGGCGAACCTCAAATATGGCGGGCAACCAGAAAGTAGACACAGACACAATGCTGTATGTTTCAATCTCGAGAGAGCCCCAGGAGCGTCCGTCCAACAGGATGCTGTCCCATTCTTTATATAGTAAAATATAGGGTCTGTACAGACATGCGTAAAAGGCTTCTTCTGTTATACTTTAGTGAAATTGCTACACGTACGCACATTATATACCAAGAACATCTGGATCTTTAGCTGAAATATGTGAGCATGATAATGCCATATAAGGCATTGTAAGCATCGAGTCTTTTATTAACTCATTCTAATCCTCTCACCTACCTAGCGGGTGATGCCTTGAAATGGATCACCCCCTATGGGAAGCATGGGATCCTATCATCTCTGACCTGCAGGCCTTCCTGGTGGCCTTTCTAGTGGTCTTCGATGACCCTAATCCTGAAGCTTCTGCTAAAGCTTCCCTTCTCAATATCCTGGAGCAGCCCCGATGGGTGATGTGTAGTGTTGCGCGAGCACTAAAATGCTCGGGTGCTCGAGGCTCGGGCCGAGCTCACCGTAATACTCGGGTGCTCGACCCGAGCAACGAGCCCAATGTTAGTCTATGGGAGACCCGAGCATTTTTGCGGCGGCACCCCCGGCAGTCTGTAGAAAGCCTAAAAAGTGCCCTAAACGATAGTGACAGTGCTCAAAAGACATGGGGACAGCATGGGCATCGCCCCAGGAAGCATTTCTGACCCCCAGGTCACTGCTGTCAACAACGTGGTCAGAGGTATTAAGCCACTTTTACGGGCTCACAAGAAAACGTTCAAAAACGATACTAAAAGTGCTTTCCTGTGAAATATGTTAAGGAACATCCTTTCCAGGGTAAAGACTTGTGTTATGTCTTGGGCTATGTTCACAAGTAGCATTTTTTATGCGTTTTTGCACTTTTGTATTGCTTTCAACCATGACAAATGCATTCACTGGAAAATGTCATTTTAACATTTTACAATCTTATCTGGCCATGTGCTGTGTAACACATGCATACAGTGCTGAAAAGACATGAGAACAGCATGTGGAAGACTCCTAGAAGCATCTCTGACACCCAGGTCACTGCCTAAAAGTGTGCCCATCAGAAGTGATCCTTGCCGCATCAGAAGATGCAGACTTGCAACTATCCCCGTGCAAGTTCTTATCCCAGAGCAGTGTTCAATTGTACCTCCCACATTCCTTGCAATGCAAGCGCAAGTATGCAGCCTGCCACCCACCCACCCCCAGGCTGCAATACAATACTGCTTGCTTGCTTGCACTTGAAATTGGGCCTTTTAGGCATGTGGAGGCAGACTCCGGCCACCATGTCATGGCTGCGTCGGCGGCCTGGTATCCATACTCAGTCTCCAGCCGCCCGGCGGCCGGGTGTCCACGGTCAGTCCCCAGCCACCAGTGGGCGGCCGGGTGTCCATAAACGGTCCCCAGCCGCCCCTATTTCTCTGCTGAACTTCCCCCACACTTTTCTTAGCCTGGCCTGCTTTAGGGCAGCATTGGACGAGCCCACCAGAGAACCAGACTCCTCCGGTGGGCCCTGGCTTCTCCATCAGGGGAGTTGAGAGTGCCAAGGTGAGGAGCATGATGATGATGATAGACGTTAGCATCTGCTTTATTTTCTAGGAATGAAAGCATAAGTGTGCAACCTGCCACCCACCCACCCCCAGGCTGCAATACCATACTGCTAGCTTGCACTTGAAATGGGGCCTTTTAGTTTGGAGGAGGCCAAAGCTGGCCACTACCTCATGGATGCTTCGGCAGCGAGGTATAGATACTCAGTTCCCAGCCGCCCGGCAGCCGGGTGTCCACGCTCTGTCCCCAGCCGCCAGGGGGCAGCCGGGTGTCCATACTCGGTCGCCAGCTGCCTGGGGGCGACCGGGTGTGCATAAACGGTCCCCAGCCGCCCCTATTTCTCCAATGAACTTCCCCCACACTTTTCTTAGCCTGGCCTGCTTTAGGGCAGCATTGGACGAGCCCACCAGAGAACCAGACTCCTCCGGTGGGCCCTGGCTTCACCATCAGGGGAGTTGAGAGTGCCAAGGTGAGGAGCATGATGATGATGATAGAAGTTAGCGTCTGCTTTGTCTTCTTGAAATGGAAGCGCATGTATGTAGTAGCGGCTAGGCCTGAGGTGGTCAGCGTTTTGACGCATATCCTACCTCCTCCAAGGATTGCTGGATGTTTTCCTGCTACTATCCCAGTTCTATGACTCCCTTTAAAACAAAGCTTCATGTGATGAATGATGGATGAGGTGATGGCAATGGAGAAAGAGCAGGAGGACCAGGGACCATTCACATCAATATCAGGCCAGTCAACCACACATGTCTTGTAGGATATGTTTCTGTACCAAAAGGAGCGGTTCGGCTACACAGTTGAAGGGCATGCAGTGAGTGCAATGCCTAACAAAAATTTTGAGGCACTCCAATGCCCCTTAGAAGTGACATGGAGGTCAGACGGCCTAACTAAACCATTTTTTCCATTTATCACAACTGGGTCTCCTGTGCACTGTTGGCCTAAGCAGTGAAAGGAAGGCTTTCCAAAAATTATGAGGAACTGCAATGCCCCTTGAAACAGACGTGGATAACAGCATACTAAAAACCTTCTACCCATTATTGGGGAGTGGGTCTCCCTTAGTGTTCATCTATGCATTGAAAAGAAAAAGCTGACTAAAATTAGGAGGAAATGCAATGCCAGTTGGAAGAATGGTGGAGGTCGCAGTGGAATAAAAAGACAATATCAATGCACCTTGGAAAAGTGGTGGAGGTTGCAGTAGCTTAACAAAACAGTTTTAATGCCCCTTGGAAGAGACGTGGAGGTCTCAGTGGAATAAAAAGACAATATCAATGCCCCTGGGAAAAGTGGTGGAGGTCGCAGTAGCTTAACAAGACAGTTTTAATGCCCCTTGGAAGAGACATGGAGTTTGCAGTAGCTTAACAAGATGGTTTTAATGCCCCTTGGAAGAGACGTGGAGGTCGCAGTGGAATAAAAATACAATATTAATGCCCCTGGGAAAAGTGGTGGAGGTCGCAGTAGCTTAACAAGATGATTTTAATGCCCCTTGGAAGAGATGTGGAGGCTGCAGTAGCTTAACAAGACGGTTTAAATGCCCCTTGGAAGAGCCATGCAGTACAGCATCTTAAAAACATTATTCCCATTATTGGGGAGTGGGTCTCCCATAGTCTTTGCCTATGCCTACCAAGCAAAAGCTGCCAAAAATTAGGACGGAGGAACTTGCAGTGCTGGCAAACAAGAGCCATGCAGTACAGCATCTAAAAACATTATTCCCATTATTGGGGTGTGGGTCTCCCATAGTCTTTGCCTATGCCTTCCAAGCAAAAGCTGCCAAAAATTAGAACAGAGGAACTTGCAAAGCTGGCAACATGGACCAATGTCACCCTGGTATTATAGTGGTGGTGGAGGCTGAGAATAAGGAGAAGAGCAAAATACAGCAGAAATGAGGAAGCGTATATGTAGCACCCCGAGGGCTCGGCTGCTACAGGGGTATTGCACCTCAGACCAGAGGTGTGATATTCCACTCCCGGGTAAGGATGGAGTGTGGACCAGGACTCGGTAGGCTGCATGCACCACACACACCCCTTTTCCGAGGGACAGCTCAACGGTGCTCCCACAGAAGTGCAGGCACGACAGCTTCTGTCCCTGGCTGGAGTGGGGCGGGGAAAGGAAAACCCAGTGGTGTAGGAGCAGATAGGGGTGGGTCTTTGGGCATAGGTAGGAGCCCATTGGTTGCTAGTCACCTGGGCTCGGGTGTCAGAAGGAGGTATATAAGGTGGGCACCATCTTAGAACAGTGTTCATTTCAGTCAGGAGGAGAAGAGAGAAGGAGCTCAGCCAGGAGGGCTGACAGGGAGCTGAGGCTCAGTCTGGGCCCAGCTCCAGAGGCAGGCCTGGAGTGGAGGCCAGAAGCAGCAGAAAGAGAGAGGAGAAGGAACGGAAAGGAAAGTAAGAAAGGAACTGGAACAGAGGAGAAAGGAAGCAAGGAACACAGAGAAAGGCCCAGAGACACGAAGGCAGAAGGAACCCCATATGCCCAGAGGAGATACAGCGTGAAGGGTTGGCAGAGCAGGGAACAGGAACCCAAATTGGTGGAGGCGACTAATCCTCAGCCAAAACCGGAGGTTGTGACCACATCTTGGTGCGACCCCTCACTACATCCACCAGGAAAGCATACCACATAGGGTCAGGGAAAACGGGGAGAGGTTTCGCCAACAGAAGGCCCGAGGAAGCTGGACAAAGGTGGGTCACTGGTCGGGATGGCCAGAGAAAGGAAAGAGAAGGGAGTTCTGTGCCACGCTCTGGAATTGCCTGGGAGTTGGTCGAGTCCCTTGTCTGGTGGACGCAGCATGACTTGGGCGGTCCTAACTGCGCACAAGTGACCTGATAAAGAACTGTGAGTAAAGCATTGAAAACTGCAACAGCACGTCTCTGTGATTCCTCGTCGCACCAGCACCATTGGTACTGGGACGCTCACACCATCACTCCCATCATCATCTCACATTAGCTGCCCTAAGGCAATACTTCTCCCGTGGGGAGTTATCCCATTCTGGGCTGCGCATACAACATCAGCCTCAGCGGTCTGCAGCGCAGCGGCGGTCCCCACTGACCGCAATCCACTGGTGGCGTAGTCGGACATTTGTTACAACATTAAGACTGCCACTGGTTTGACCACCCTGGGCACGGACCGGGTCGGCGCCACGGAGACTACAACCCCCAACATCCCACCAGCGATCCGGCTCCGGGTATCCCCCTGCACAGCACAGGCCCAGGGGGCGCGTCATATACCCATGTGTGGGTGTGAAGCGCTGCATGGGAATACACCTCCTTAACTAACACAGTGGATTTGACTTTATGTTACTCTGCTGTCATTTGGTGGTGATGAGAAGTCTGGCCCAATCCAGCCCTTGTTCATTTTGATAAGGGTCAGCTTGTCAGCATTGTCAGTTGACAGACGAGTGCGCTTATCTGTTATAATTCCCCCAGTGGCACTAAAAACACTCTCTGATAACACGCTAGGGCAGGCCAGTACCCACCAGGCCGTACAGAACGAGTTCATTCCAAGTATCCAGCTTGGACACCCAAAAATTAAAAGGCACAGAGGAACCACGGAGGATGCTGGTACGGTTGGCAAGGTACTCCCTCACCATCTTTTGAAACTTTCCACTCTTGTGAGAGTACCCCGCGCCTCAGGGCCTGTAAGCTGGGCGGGTCTCAGAAAACTGTCCAGAACGTTGAAAGTGTTCCCCTGCCTCTGCTGGATTGAAGTTGTGTCTCTCTCGCCTGTAAGCCTTGGTTGGGCAACGAACTGTGACCTCTGCCGCTAGCGTGTTCAGATGGGAATTTTTTTAACAGTTCTGCAGCAAGGGCCTTGTGGTATTGCCCCATTTTTGTAGACCTCTCCACCTCAGGAATAAGAGAGTGAAAGTTCTCCTTGTAGCGGGGGTCTAAAAGTGTCACCAACCAGTAATGATTGTTACCCAACATTTTGACAACGCGAGGGTCACGGTTAAGGCAGCGTAACATAAAGTTAGCCATGCGTGCCAGACTGGTAACGGGCAAGACTTCCGTGTCCTCACCAAGATGATGACTGACCATGCTCTCCTCCTCCTCCCCCCTGTCCTCAAGCCACCCACGCTGAACCGACGGTATGACAGTTGTACAGGTACTACCGTCTACAGCGCATGATACCAGCTCCTGTTCTTCCTCCTCCTCCTCTCCCTCATTGTCCCCCAATGCACATTGGGATGAGATGAGGCTGGACTGTGTGTAATCGCCCACTACGGCTTCTTGATCCAACTCATCATACTCTGGCTGCAATGCCTCCTCTTTAATTCTCTGCAGAGAGCGTTGCAAAAGACAGACAAGTGGGATGCTGATGCTAATGATGGCATCATCGCCACTCACCATCTTGGTGGACTCCTCAAAGTTTGTCAGGATGGTACATATGTCAAACATTCAGGTCCACTCCTGAGGTCTTGTGTGTGGAGTCTGACCTGAATTTTAACTGCCTTGTTGCAGCTGGTACTCCACAACTGCTCTCTTCTGCTCACAAATCCTTTGCAACATGTGGAGGGTAGAGTTCCAACGTGTGGGGACATTACACACCAGTCGGTGTGCCGGAAGCTGCAAATGCTGCTGCAACACAGCAAGGGCGGCAGAAGCTGTAGCCGACTTGCGAAAATGAGCTGACAGGCGGCGTACTTTGACGAGCAGATCTGGCAACTCGGGGTAAGATTTAAGAAACCGATGAGCCACGATGTTAAGCACATGAGCCAGGGATGGTACGTGTGTGATCTCGCCTCGCCTCAGAGCTGCCACCAGGTTACGGCCATTGTCACACACGACCATGCCTGGATGTAGGTTCAGCGGTCTCAGCCACAGATCTGCCTGCTCTTTCACAGGTGTCCACAACTCACAAGCAGTGTGAGGTTTATCACCTAAGATTATGAGTTTCTGCACAGCCTATTGCCGCTTGGCTGAGGCAGTACTGCAGTACTTCCAGCTTGTAACTGATGTGGTGATATCTGAGATGGATGCTGAACATGAGAAGGAGGAGGAGTATGATGCGTTCGAGCTGTACACTGTGGGGGCAACTCTGACTGACATAGGGCCCGCAATCCTCGGTGTGGGGAGGATGTGTTCCGTCCCAAGGTTCGACTGGTCCCGGCTTCCACTATGTTTACCCAGTGTGCCGTCAGGGAGATGTACCGTCCCTGGCCACAAGCACTTGTCCACGTGTCCATTGTCAGGTGGACTCTCCCAGTAACTGCGTTGTTGAGGGCACGGCAGATGTTTTGGGACACGTGCTTGTGTAGTGCGGGGATGGCACATTGGGCAAAATAGTGTCGGCTGGGGACCGAGTACCGAGGGACGGCCACCGCCATAAGGTTGCGGAAGGATTGCGTCTCCACCATCCTAAAAGGCAGCATTTCCAACGCAAGCAGTTGTGAAATGTGCGAATTTAGGACTGTGGCTTGTGGGGCGTTAGCTGCGAATTTCCGCTTTCATTCAAAGCTCTGGGATATGGAGAATTGAACGCAGCGGTGGGATGTGGATGTGGACATTGATGCTGTTTCTTGAGAAACTGCCATAACAAGTGAAGACTGAGAGGAGGGGGCATCTTTGCATGCAGTATGGACAGGGGATTGCCTTGCATGCACAACAGGGAGTTCTATCACACTCACAACAGCGGAAGAAGCAGTGGTGATACTCGCTGACACTGGTCGTGGACCCTGGGGTTCGCCCCACAAAGTCGGGTGCTTTGCTGCCATGTGCCTGATCATGCTGGTGGTGGTCAGGCTGGTAGTTTTGTCACCCCTGCTGATGCTGGCATGGCAAGTGGTACAAATGGCCTTTTTGGGGTTATCAGCAGAGTCTTTAAAAAAATTCCAGACTCTGGAAGACCTACCGGTTGTACTGGCAGCGTCCCTCGTGTTGGTGTTACGGGGAACTGTTGCCCGTCATCTGTGTGCGGCCACCACACTGCTTCTTCCTGCCTGTTGGGGTACTCTGCCTCCCTCCCCCTGTGTGCTGCTGGCCTCGCTCTGCGTGTCCTCCTGCCACGTTGGGTCAGTTATTAGATCATCCACCACCTCCTCCTCTTCCACTTGCGCACCACGATCCTCCTCCTCACTTCGTGGCAATTGTGTCGCGTCATCGTCCACCTCTTGCGACAAATTGCCAGTGTCGACTTCCTGTGGCTGTGGCTGTTAAAAAATTTGGGCATCGCTACATGGGATCTCCTCTTCCACCACTTCAAGCGGAGCAGGCGAGGGCCACAAATATGGAAATGGACCAGTGAACAGCTCTTCAGAGTGTCCAACTGTGGGATCAGTTGCAATCTGACGACACTCGGCATGGTGGGAGGAAGGAGCATCAGGATGAGGAGGAGTATGCGGTCGAGACTCAGGGCTACTAAAACTTGACCGTGTGGAAGACAGACCGGAGGTGGTGGTGCTCAGGTAACTGGAAGTATTATCTGCTATCCAATTAATAACCTGTTCACACTGATCAGTTCGCAATAATGGTGTTGTAGTTTGCGTCCTTAGCAATTCGGTCAAGAAGTGGGAGAGAGAATATGTGGCTGTTGGTTGTGGCACATTTTCACCTTGGCCACGGCCCCATCCTCTACACGCACCATCACCAGAACGTCCAGTTCCACGTCCCTTGTCAGGCGACTTGCCCATTGTAAATGAAGTGAAATAACTTACACTCGCACTATCAATGGAAAAAGGGTAATTAAAAGATTAGAACCGTGGAAGAGGAAAACCACAGTTCTATTTGTCTGGCCTACACCAGAATATTTTAAACAGATATATTTGTGACTGAACAGACAGGGAGACACTCAAACTGTTTTTTTACGGCAAAAAATGCCAAAAACAGGATAATACAGAGATTTGACCCATGGAACTGCAAAACCACAGTTCTTTTTTTCTGGCTTACACTAGACTCTTTGAAACAGATATATTGGTGTCTGACCAGTCAGGGAGACACTATTAAAGTTTTTTTTTACGGCAAAAATGCCAAAAGCAGGATAATACAGAGATTTGACCCGTGAAACTGCAAAACCACAGTTATAGTTATGTGGCATACACCAGATTCTTTTAAACAGATATATTGGTGTCTGACCCATCAGGGAGACACTATTACAGTTTTTTTTTATGGAAAAAAATGGCAAAAGCAGGATAATACAGAGATTTGACCAGTGGAACTGCAAAATCACAGTTATAGTTACAGTATGTGGCGTACACCAGACTCTTTTAAACAGATATATTGGTGTCTGACCAGTCAGGGAGACATTATTACAGGTTTTTTTTATGGCAAAAAATGCCAAAAGCAGGATAATACAGAGATTTGACCCGTGGAACTGCAAAACCACAGTTATAGTTATGTGGCGTACACCAGACTCTTTTAAACAGATATATTGGTGTTTGACCAGTCAGGGAGACACTATTACAGTTTTTTTAACGGCAAAAAATGCCAAAAGCAGGATAATACAGAGCTTTGACTCGTGGAACTGCAAAACCACAGTTATAGTTATGTGGCGTACACCAGACTCTTTTAAACAGATATATTGGTGTCTGACCAGTCAGGGAGACACTATTACAGGTTTTTTTTACGGCAAAAAATGCCCAAAGCAGGATAATACAGAGATTTGACCTGTAAAACTGCAAAACCACAGTTATAGTCATGTGGCGTACACCAGACTCTTTTAAACAGATATATTGGTGTTTGACCAGTCAGGAAGACACTATTACAGTTTTTTTTATAGCAAAAAATGCCAAAAACAGGATAATATAGAGATTTAACCCATGGAACTGCAAAACCACCGTTCTATTTTTCTGGCCTACACCAGACTCTTTTAAACAGATATATTGGTGTCTGAACTGTCAGGGAGACACTATTACTGTTTTTTTTTACGGCAAAAAATGCAAAAAGTAGGATAATATAGAGATTTGACCCGTGGAACTGCAAAACCACAGTTATAGTAATGTGACGTACACCAGACTCTTTTAAACAGATATATTGGTGTCTGACTAGTCAGGGAGATACTATTACAGTTTTTTTACGGCAAAAAATGCCAAAAACAGGATAATACAGAGATTTGACCTGTGGATCTGCAAAACAACAGTTCTATTTTTCTGGCCTACACCAGACTCTTTTAAACAGATATATTGGTGTCTGAACAGTCACAGACACACTCAATTTTTTTTTTCGTGGGGAAAAATACCAAAAGGTTAATAAGAAGTGTATTTGGACAGTCTGACTGGGGAAAAAAAAATACAGGATTTAGATGGAAAAAAAAAAAATTTCCTGGCCCCTGAGACCGGGAGATAAGTCTAGCAATTTGACCAACAGGAGAACACAGGACTGTAATGCAGCATTTGCTGGTATAAGCACTGCATCTCCTATACAGCCTACCTGCCTGTCTGCCTGTCTGATATCTGGGATGGATATTAGTCCTGAGAAGGACTGTTTGTTTGATTTGGCAGCCTTTAGAGACCCTACACTACCTATCTTGCACTATATAGCTCTCCCTAACTCAGCAGCACTGACCCCACACTGGCTGATCCGGGCGACTGTGTCCAAGATGGCGGCACCCAGTTTTAAATACTTGAGGTGACGCTGTGTGGCCAGCTAATCACTGTAATGCCCACAAGCAACATGGCTGCGGCATTCCAGTTACTGGCTGGCAATCCCTGCATGTTCGTTGACTCTGTAAAGAGCGCCAAACGTGCAGGGCGGAGACCCGAGCTCCCGCCCGAGTAACCCGGAAATGCTCGGTGCTCGCCGAACATCCCGAGTAGCATGATGCTCGGGCGAGTAACGAGCAGTGTCGAGCATGCTCACTCAACACTAGTGATGTGTGTAGGTAGCCTACCAGTTCTCCAGCCTGAAGAGACTGCTGCCCACACAGAATCAACACAGAATGACAATGCTCTACAGAATACTTCCCTTCCCAACCGCAAGAGGCAGTCCAAACGTGCAAGGCGTAGTGGTAAACCGTCACGCAAGGTTCTGTCCTTCCAAACACCTTCTGTTCCCTGGCCTGTAGAGGCAGCTGTCTGCACAGAATCCATGAAGGATGACTATGTTCGTCAGGCAAAGCAGAGGCCAGAACTCAGTCACAAAATCGGATTGCGGTCCCCTGACGGTATTTGTCCAGCGAAGGTTGGAGAATCCCAAGACATTAGGCCTGTAGGAGAGACTGCCCTTGGCATTGGTGTTTCCTCTCCACAGATGACCATGACTGTCTCCGTGGCAAGTGAAGGCCTCAGATTAACCGGAAGATTTGGGCTTAAAGCCTTGAAGAGTCGGTGTCTGATTCCCGTCCGACAACTCCAGAAGCCGGTTTGGGCATTGTCAGCGGAAGGACGAGCCCTACTCCGAAACAGTCAAAATCTGTCTGTACAAATTAAGCTCCAGATTGGAGCATTACACATGAAGAAGTTCACATTCCAGGTGCTGTCTGGTTTACCCACAGGTCGTCCATAGCTGAGAGATCTAGTGCCCGCTCTGGTGTGGAGATCCTGCATGGTGTTTCCTGGGGGACTGCTGAGGTGCAAGGGGTGTCCAGTCCCCATATCTTCAGGACAGTCAGCAGTTTCTTCTTCTTCTTCACCAGATATGCTAGTCGCTGACTCGCTGTGCACTGAAGTCTCCGAAGGAAGGGAGGCGGAGGCATTGTCCCCACACAGTCTCGACGATTGTATCAATGATCTGGCTTTAAGCACCACCCCGCATCGCAGACGTGTCATCTCAGAAACCAGACTGAAGTTGGTCCCTAAGCAAGGATCCTCCATCTCTAACAAATCTGGCAATAAGTCCATCAAGGCCGTGGCTACCTCTAAGTTTCTGCACCCCTACAACCAGGCGGAGGACCTCCAGTTGCCTCCTGAATCCTCCAGGGTGCTATCTGATAACAAATGGAGAGAGACTTTTCTGCACCCTGTACCTGGTACTCGGCCAATTTAATCCAGTGAGCATGGCAAAGTGTACGTCAAGGCAGTGGTTACCCCCGATTCTCTGCATCCCTCCAACCAGGCGGAGGACTTCCAGTTGTCTCCTGAATCCCCCGGGGTGCTACCTGATAACAAATGGAGAGAGACTTTTTTGCACCTTATACCTGGTACTTCGCCCACGTCATCCAGTAAACTGGGCAAAGTGTACGTCAAGGCGGTGGTTACCCCCAAGTCTCTGCACCCCTCCAACCAGGCGGAGGACTTCCAGTTGTCTCCTGAATCCCCCGGGGTACTACCTAAGAAAGAGACTTTTTTGCACCCTGTACCTGGTACCATTTCATCAAGTAAGCTTGGCAAAGTGTACATCAAAGTGGTGGTTAACCTCGAGTCTCTGCACCCCTCCAACCTGTTGGAGGGCCTCCAGTTGTCCTGTGAATCCTTTGGGATACTACCCAATATTAACAAGTGGAGAGAAACTTTCCGGTGTCCTGTTCCTGGTACTTCACCCACTTCCTCTGTTGCTGAGGATGGCTCGATGGAAGGAAGCATCCTAGTCACCAAGATGGTGAGACCAGTTTCATTCCCTCTAGTGGACAGAAGAGGTAATCTTCTTGAAGAGTTGTCACGGGTGTGTCGCCACGAAGATCGTCGCGACTACACAGCCTGACTTCTCGCAGCTGAGTTTTTGGTGCCTTGTGTTTTTTGGCAGTCAGGGAGTTAATTCTCTCCCTCTGTGCTTGACGAGGCTCAGCCTCGCCCAGCTGCAGTTAATGCTGCAGTATTGGGATTCCTTCAAATACCTGCTGGTCTGATAGGGAAGTTGTCGGTGAAAGCATTTCTTGCAGACCTTCAGAGCGGATCGTTGTTTGGTGGGGTTCGGAGCGAAGAGTATACGGTGTGGTTTCTTCCCTTCCTCCCTTTATCATTTATCTCCTAACCTGTTGTTGTTCCCTCTGTAATTGTGGTGTGAGTTTTTGTATGCAAGGTGGTTTTTGGTTTTCCCCTTGTACTGTCTCGTTTGTCTAGTACTGTGTTTTGGGCATTTTCTATCCTGTTCCCCATTGTTGTGATCGGGGTCCTTCTCAGGACTAGATTACTGAGGTTCAGGGATATTCAGGAGTTTAGGGTTACGCTGGCGGCCAGGACCTCTGTACCATTAACAGTACCTCCAGGTTGAGGGATTAGTCAGGGCCCCCATTTAGGGTCAGCTCAGGCCCCTGACCTCCTGTACATTGAGACAGCGTGACAAGAGTAGGATCGGCCTCCAAATTCTCTGCAGGAAATCCTTGCTGGCTTGAAGAAGAGGGGGCGTAGAGTGGGGGTACTGTAACATCCCTGGCGGTGTGCTTGCATGGCTTACCATCTCCCACCATGCAAGACCGCAATCTTACCTTTCAGGCCAGGCTGCACACTTTTGCTCCAGTACCTGCTGTTTGTATGTCTCTTGTCTGCTGGCTTAGGGCGTCGGCGCTGTTGCTTTCTGATTCTTAAAGCTACAGTGTGCTCAGTTCTAATGCGTCCCCATCCTATTGCTGTGAGTCACTGGATGATTAAACCTCCTCCACCCTGTAGGAGGTGCCTGAGCAATACTTTCTGACAGTCTGTTCTGTGCAACTGTGAGTTTCCAGGTCCTCTCCTGACTCTAGTCTGTCTGCCACCCTGGGGGCTGAGTACCCAGGGCGTCTACCTGTACCTGTGACTTCTAGTTAGTTTCTGCCACCCTAGGGGATGAGTTCCCAGGCTCGTTCCTGTATCTTGTTCCTGGTTCAGATCCTGTCTGAACAGTATCCTAGTCCATTACTTGTTTGTCTCTATGTCTGTATCTTCCTGCAGTATCTGAACCTGCACCTAACTCCAATTCGTTGTCTCTGTACTTCTGTTTGTGAGTCTTGTGTCCACTCGCTACTTCATTGTAAGTACCTTGTGTGTATCTGGTTCTGCTCGTTCTGTTTCCCTCCCTCTGTATCTAACTCCTGTGTTCCAGCTATCTTCTTGTGTTTTCCAGTCTGTTCCATGTGAACAGAGTCCTGTCCTATCTACCGCATCTGAGGGTTATGCTTTTCTCTGCTTGCTCACCGAACCTGCGGTTTTGCTCTGCTTTGCTTGTTCACCGCATCTGCGGTTTTGCTCTGCTTTGCTTGTTCACCGAATCTGTGGTTTTGCTCTGCTTTCCTTGTTCACCGCATCTGCGGGTTTTGCTCCGCTCTGCTTGTCTACCGTACCTGTGGCTCTGTTCCTGCATCCCAGTCTGTACTGGTCCCTATCCTGCCTACATTCCTACTTGCCTGTACCCGTCTGTCTGCAAGTCAGCCGTGCCTCCCTGTGCCCAACTGTCTGCATGCCAGCCGTGCCTTCCAGTGCCCACCTGTCTGCATACCAGCTGTGACTATCAATATCCACCTGTCTGCATACCAGCTGTGCCTGCCAGTACCCACCAGTCAGTATGCCAGTTTAACCTGCCTGTTCCTGCATTCCCCAGTGTGGGTCAACAGCTGTGATTGGGGTATGACCTGGAGTAGCACCTGGTCCGTCTGCTTGGTTCCTCCCTGGTCCACAGAGTCGACTGAGCCGCCATGTGACCTTGGTCGGATTGGGTTGATACTTAGTTACGCCCCTCCAGGCACTCCTCGGTTCATGGTACAGTGGGATCACTAATCACGCTCACGCTAGTCTGCCCGGGCGTGTGCGTAACATAGGCCACATAACTATAACTGTGGTTTTGCAGTTCCATGGTTCAAATCTCTGTATTATCCAGCTTTTGGCCTTTTTTCCATAAAAAAACAGTAATAGTGTCTCCCTGACTGTTCAGACACAAATATATCTGTTTGAAAGATTCTGGTGTAGGCCAGATAACTAGAACTGTGGTTTTGAAGTTCCACAGTTCAAGTCTCTATATTATCCAGCTTTTGGCCTTTTTTCCGTAAAAAAAACAATAATAGTGTCTCGCTGACTGTTCAGACACAAATATATCTGTTTAAAAGATTCTGGTGTATGCCAGATACCTAGAAGTGTGATTTTGAAGTTCCACGTTCAAATCTCAGTATTATCCAGCTTTTGGCCTTTTTTCCGTAAAAAAAAACAGTAATAGTGTCTCGCTGACTGTTCAGACACAAATATATCTGATTAAAAGATTTTGGTGTAGGACAGATAACTAGAACTTAGGTTTTCCTCTTCCACGGTTCTAATCTCCTTTTTCTTACCCTTTTTCCATTGATAGTGCGAGTGTAAGCTATTTTACTTCATTTACAGTGGGCAAGGCGCGTGGCAAGGGACATGAAACTGGACGTTCTGGTGTTGGTATGTGTAGAGGATGGGGCCGTGGCCAAGGTGAAAATGTGCCACAACCAACAGCCACATCTTCTCGCTCCCACTTCTTGACCGAATTACTAGGGAAGCACACTACAACACCAGTATTGCGAACTGATCAGTGTGAACAGTTATTAATTGGATAGCAGATAATACTTCCAGTTACCTGGGCACCAGCACTTCCGATCTGTCTTCCACACGGTGAAGTTTTAGTAGCCGTGAGTCTCGACCGCATACTCCTCCTCACCCTGATGCTCCTTCCTCTCACCAGGCTGAGTGTCGTCAGACAGCAACTGATCCCACAGTTGGACACTCTGAAGTGCTGTTCACTGGTCCATTTCCATATATGTGCCCTTCGCCTGCTCCGCTTGAAGTGGTGGAAGAGGAGATCCCATGTAGCGATGCCCTAATATTTGAACAGCCACGGCCACAGGAAGTCGACACTGGCACTTTGTCACAAGAGGTGGACGATGACGAGACACAATTGCCACGAACTGAGGAGGAGGATCGTGGTGCACAAGTGGAAGAGGAGGAGGTGGTGGATGATCTAGTAACTGATCCAATGTGGCAGGAGGACACGCAGAGCGAGGCCAGCAGCACACAGGGGGAGGGAGGCAGAGTACCCCAACAGGCAGGAAGAAGAAGTGTGGTGGCCGCACACAGATGACGGGCAACAGTTCCCCGTTTCACCAACACGAGGGACGTTGCCAGTACAACCGGTAGGTCTTCCAGAGTCTGGAATTTTTTTAAAGACTCTGCTGATAACGCTAAAAAGGCCATTTGTACCACTTGCCATGACAGCATCAGCAGGGATGACAAAACTACCAGCCTGACCACCACCAGCATGATCAGGTACATGTCAGCAAAGCACCCGACTTTGTGGGGTGAACCCCAGGGTCCACGACCAGTGTCAGCGGGTGTTTCCACTGCTTCTTCCGCTATTGTGCATGTAAGAGAACCCCCTATTGTGTGTGCAAGGCAATCCCCTGTCCATACTGCATGCAAAGATGCCCCCTCCTCTCAGTCTTCACTTGTTATGGCAGTTTCTCAAGAAACAGCATCAAAGTCAACGTCCACGTCCCACCGCAACGTTCAATTGTCCATATCCCAGAGCTTTGAACGAAAGCGCAAATTCGCAGCCAACGCCCCACAGGCCACAGTCCTAAATTTGCACATTTCACGACTGCTTGCAATGGAAATGCTGCCTTTTACGCTGGTGGAGACGGAATCCTTCTGCAACCTTATGGCGGTGGCCGTCCCTCGGTACTCGGTCCCCAGCCGACACTATTTTGCCCGGTGTGCCATCCCCGCACTACACAAGCACGTGTCCCAAAATATCTGCCGTGCCCTCAACAACACATTTACTGGGAGAGTCCACCTGACAACGGACAAGTGGAAAAGTGCTTGTGGCCAGGGACAGTACATCTCCCTGACGGCACACTGGGTAAAAATAGTGGAAGCCGGGACCCAGTCGGACCTTGGGACGGAACACATCCTCCCCACACCGAGGATTGCGGGCCCTATGTCAGTCAGAGTTGCCCCCACAGTGTACAGCTCCTGCGCATCATCCTCCTCCTCATGTTCAGCCTCCATCTCAGATATCACCACATCAGTTACAAGCTGGAAGCATTGCAGTACTGCCTCAGCCAAGCGGCAGCAGGCTGTGCTGAAACTCATAAGCTTAGGTGATAAACCTCACACTGCTTGTGAGTTGTGGACAGCTGTGAAAGAGCAGGCATATCTGTGCCTGAGACTGCTGAACCTACATCCAGGCATGGTTGTGTGTGACAATGGCCGTAACCTGGTGGCGGCTCTGAGGCGAGGTGAGATCACACATATACTATGCCTGGCTCATGTGCTTAACCTCGTGGTTCAGCGGTTTCTTAAATTGTACCCCGAGTTGCCAGATCTGCTCATCAAAGTACGCCACCTGTCAGCTCAGTTTCGGAAGTCGGCTACAGCTTCCGCCGCCCTTGCTGTGTTGCAGCAGCGTTTGCAGCTTCCGGCACACCGACTGGTGTGTGATGTCTCCACACGTTGGAACTCTACCCTCCACATGTTGCAAAGGATTTGTGAGCAGAAGAGAGCAGTTGTGGAGAACCAGCTGCAACAAGGCCGTCGATATTAAGGTCAGACTCCACACATAAGACCTCTGGAGTGGACCTGGATGTCTGACATATGTACCATCCTGACAAACTTTGAGGAGTCCACCAAGATGGTGAGGTGGCGATGACACCATCATTAGCGTCAGCATCCCACTTGCTTGTCTTTTGCAATGCTCTCTGCAGAGAATTAAAGAGGAGGCATTGCAGCCAGAGTATGATGAGATGGATCAAGAAGCCATAACGGGCGATTAAACACAGACCAGCCTCATCTCATCCCAACATGCATTGGGGGACAATGAGGGAGTGGAGGAGGAGGAGGAGGAGGAAGAACAGGAGCTGGTATCATGCGCTGTAGACGGTAGTACCTGTACAACTGTCATACCGTCGGTTCAGCGTGGGTGACCTGAGAACAAGGTGGAGGAGGAGGAGGAGGAGGAGAGCATGGTCAGTTGTCATCTTGGTGAGGACACGGAAGTCCTGCCCTTTACCAGTCTAGCACGCATGGTTGACTTTATGTTACGCTGCCTTAACCGTGACCCTCGCGTTGTCAAAATGTTGGGTGACAGTCATTACTGGTTGGTGACAGTTTTAGACCCCGCTACAAGTAGAACTTTCACTCTCTTATTCCTGAGGTGGAGAGGTCTACAAAAATGGGGCAGTACCAGAAGGCCCTTGCTGCAGAACTGTTAAAAAAATTCCCATCTGAACACGCTAGCGGCAGAGGTCACAGTTCGTTGCCCAGCCAATGCGTACAGGCGAGAGAGACACAACTCCAATCCAGCAGAGGCAGGGGAACACTGTCAACTTTCTGGGACAGTTTACTGAGACCCGCCCAGTTACAGGCCCTGAGGCGCGGGGTACTCTCACAAGGAGTGGAACGTTTCAAAGAATGGTGAGGGAGTACCTTGCCGACCGTACCAGCATCCTCCATGATTCCTCTGTGCCTTTTAATTATTGGGTATCCAAGCTGGACACTTGGAATGAACCCACTCTGTACGCCTTGGAGTTCCTTGTCTGCCCTTCCGCTAGCCTGTTATCGGAGCATGTTTTTAGTGCCGCTGGGGGAATTATAACTGATAAGCGCACTCGCCTGTCAACTGACAATGCTTACAAGCGAACCTTATCAAAATGAACAAGGGCTGGATTGGGCCAGACTTCTCATCACCACCAAATGACAGCAGGGTAACATATAGTCAAATCCACTGTGTTATTTCGGGAGGTGTATTCCCATGCACCGCTTCACACCCACACATGGGTATACGCTTCCTCATTTCGGATGTATTTTGCTCTAATTCTTATCCTCAGCCTCCACCACCACTATACCACCAGGGTAACCGTGGTCCGTGTTGCCAGCATTGCAAGTTCCTCCGTCCTAATTTTTGGAAGCTTTTGCTTGAAAGGCACAGGCAAAGACTAGGGGAGACCCACTCCCCAATAATGGGAATAATGTTTTTAATATGCTGTACTGCATGGTTCTTGTTTGCCAGCATTGCAAGTTTCTCCATCCTAATTTTTGGCAGCTTTTGCTTGGAAGGCATAGGCAAAGACTATGGGAGACCAACTCCCCAATAATGGGAATAATGTTTTTAATATGCTGTACTGCATGGTTCTTGTAAGGGGCATGAAAACAGTCTTGTTAAGCTACTGTGACCTCCACATTTCTTCCAAGGGGCATTAAAACCATCTTGTTAAGCTACTGTGACCTCCACCACTCTTCCAAGGGCATTGATATTCTCTTTTTATTCGACTGCGACCTCCACCACTTTTCCAAGTGGCATTAAAACTGTCTTGTTAAGCTACTGTGATCTCCACGTCTCTTCCAAGGGGCATTAAAACCGTTCATTAAGCTACTGTGTACTCCACGTCTTTTCCAAGGGGCATTAAAACTGTCTTGTTAAGCTACTGTGACCTACACCACTCTTCCAAGGGGCATTGATCTTGTCTTTTTATTCCACTGCGACCTCCACCACTCTTCCAAGGGGCATTAAAACTGTCTTGTTAAGCTACTGTGACCTCCACGTCTCTTCCAAGGGGCATTAAAACCATCTTATTAAGCTACTGTGACCTCCACCAATCTTCCAAGGGGCATTAAAAAACCATCTTGTTAAGCTACTGCGACCTCCACCACTCTTCCAAGGGGCATTAAAACCATCTTGTTAAGCTACTGTGACCTCCACCACTCTTCCAAGGGGCATTAAAACTGTCTTGTGAAGCTACTGTGACATCCACCACTCTTCCAAGGGGCATTAAAACTGTCTTGTTAAGCTACTGTGACCTCCACGTCTCTTCCAAGGGGCATTAAAACCGTCTTGTTAAGCTACTGTGACATCCACCACTTTTCCAAAGGTCACTGATATTGTATTTTTATTCCTCTGCGACCTCCACCACTCTTCCAATGGGCATTAAAACTGTCTTGTTAAGCTACTGTGACCGCTACGTCTCTTCCAAGGGGCATTAAAACTGTCTTATTAAGCTACTGTGACCTCCACCACTCTTCCAAGGGGCATTGATATTGTCTTTTTATTCCACTGCGACCTCCACCACTCTTCAAAGGGGCATTAAAACCGTCTTGTTAAGCTACTGTTATCTCCATGTCTCTTCCAAGGGGCATTAAAACCATCTTATTAAGCTACTGTGAACTCCACGTCTTTTCCAAAGGGCATTAAAACTGTCTTGTTAAGCTACTGTGACATACACCACTCTGCTAAGGTTCATTGATATTGTCTTTTTATTCCACTGAGACCTCCACCACTCTTCCAAGGGGTATTAAAACAGTCTTGTTAAGCTACTGTGACCTCCCACATTCTTCCAAGGAGCATTAAAACCGTCTTTTTATTTTACTGCAACATCCACGTCTCTTCCAAGGGGCATTAAAACTGTCTTGTTAAGCTATTGTGACCTCCACGTCTCTTCCAAGGGGCATTAAAACCATCTTGTTAAGCACCTGTCACCTTCATTCTTCCAATGGGCATTAAAATTGTCTTGTTAAGCTACTGTGACCTCCAACATTCTTCCAAGGGGCATTAAAACTGTCTTGTTAAGCTACTGTAACCTCCACCACTCTTCAAAGGGGCATTAAAACCATCTTATTAAGCTACTCTGACCTTCACGTCTCTTCCAAGGGGCATTAAAACCGTCTTTTTAAGCTACTGTGACCTCCATATCTCTTCCAAGGGGCATTGATATTGTTTTTTTATTCCACTGCAACCTCCACCACTCTTCCAAGGGGCATTAAAACTGTCTTGTTAAGCTACTGTGACCTCCACGTCTCTTCCAAGGGGCATTAAAACGATCTTGTTAAGCTACTGTGACCTCCACCACTCTTCCAAGGGGCATTAAAACTGTCTTGTTAAGCTACTGTGACCTCCACCACTCTTCCAAGGGGCATTAAAAAACCATCTTGTTAAGCTACTTCGACCTCCACCACTCTTCCAAGGGGCATTGTAACCATCTTGTTAAGCTACTGTGACCTCCACCACTCTTGCAAGGGGCATTAAAACTGTCTTGTTAAGCTACTGTGACATCCACCACTCTTCCAAGGGGCATTAAAACTGTCTTGTTAAGCTACTGTGACCTCCAAAACTCTTCTAAGGGGCATTAAAACGGTCTTGTTAAGCTACTGTGACCTCAACGTCTCTTCCAAGGGGCTTTAAAACCGTCTTGTTAAGCTACTGTGACCTCTACGTCTCTTCCAAGGGGCATTAAAACTGTCTTGTTTAGCTACTGTGACCTCCACCACTCTTCCAAGGGGCATTGATATTGTCTTTTTATTCCACTGCAACCTCCAAGACTCTTCCAAGGGGCATTAAAACTGTCTTGTTAAGCTACTGTGACCTCTACGTCTCCTCGAAGGGGCATTAAAACTGTCTTATTAAGCTACTGTGACCTACACCACTCTTCCAAGGGGCATTAAAACCATCTTGCTAAGCTACTGTGTCCTCCACCACTCTTCCAAGGGGCATTAAAACCGTCTTTTTATTCCACTGCGACATCCACATCTCTTCCAAGGGGCATTAAAACCATCTTGTTAAGCTACTGTGTCCTCCACAACTCTTCCAAGGGGCATTAAAACCGTCTTTTTATTCCACTGCGACATCCACATCTCTTCCAAGGGGCATTAAAACCGTCTTGTTAAGCTACTGTGACCTCAACGTCTCTTCCTAGGGGCATTAAAACCATCTTTTTAAGCTACTGTGACCTCCACATCTCTTCCAAGGGGTATTAAAACCGTCTTGTTAAGCTATTGTGACCTCCACCACTCTTCCAAGGGGCTTTGATATTTTCTTTTTATTCCACTGCGACCTCCACCACTTTTTCAAGTGGCATTAAAACTGTCTTGCTAAGCTACGGTGACCTCCACCATTCTTCCAAGGGGCATTGATATTGTCTTTTTATTCCACTGCGACCTCCACCACTCTTCCAAGGGGCATTAAAACCGTCTTGTTAAGCTACTGTGACCTCCACCACTCTTCCAAGGGGCATTAAGACTGTCTTGTTAAGCTACGGTGACCTCCACCACTCCTCCAAGGGGCATAAAATTGTTTGTTTAGCTACTGTGACCTCCACGTCTCTTCCAAGGGGCTTTAAAACCATCTTGTTAAGCTACTGTGACCACCACATTTCTTAAAAAGGGGCATTAAAAGCTTCTTGTTAAGCTCCTGTGACCACCACCACTCTTCCAAGGGGCATTGATATTGTCTTTTTATTCCACAGCGACCTCCACCACTCTTAACAGAGACATTAAAACTGTATTGTTAAGCTACTGTGACCTCTACGTCTCTTCCAAGGGGCATTAAAACTGTCTTGTTAAGGTACGGTGACCTCCACCACTCTTCCAAGGGTCATTGTTATTGTCTTTTTATCCCACTGCGACCTCCAACACTCTTCCAAGATGCATTAAAACCGTCTTTTTAAGCCACTGTGACCTCCATGTCTCTTCCAAGGGGCTTTAAAACCATCTTGTTAAGCTACTGTGACTTCCACGTCTCTTCCAAGGGGTATTAAAACCTTCTTGTGAAGCTACTGTGACGTCCACCACTCTTCCAAGGGGCATTGATATTGTCTTTTTATTCCACTGCGAACTCCACCACTCTTCCAAGGGGCATTAAAACTGTCTTGTTATGCTTCTGTGACCTCTACGTCTCTTCCAAGGGGCATTAAAACTGTCTTGTTAAGCTACTGTGACCCCCACCACTCTTCCAAGGGGCATTGATATTGTTTTTTTATTCAACTGCGACATTCACCACTCTTCCAAGGTGCATTAAAACTGTCTTGTTAAGCTACTGTGACCTCCACGTCTCTTCCAAGGGGCATTAAAACAGTCTTTTTATTCCACTTGGACCTCCACGTCTCTTCCAAGGGGCATTAAAACCGTCTTTTTAAGCTCCTGTGACCTTCACCACTCTTCCAATGAGCATTAAAATTGTCTTGTTAAGCTACTGTGACCTCCAACACTCTTCCAAGGGGCATTAAAACTGTCTTGTTTAGCTACTGTGACCTCCACCATTCTTCAAGGGGGCATTAAAACCGTCTTGTTAAGCTACTGTGACCTCCACCACTCTTCCAAGGGTCATTGATATTGTCTTTTTATCCCACTGCGACCTCCTCCACTCTTCCAAGGTGCATTAAAACCGTCTTGTTAAGCTACTGTGACCTCCACGTCTCTTCCAAGGGGCATTAAAAAAGTCTTGCTAAGCTACTGTGAACTCCACCACTCTTACAAGGGGTATTGATTTTCTCTTTTTATTCCACTGCGACCTCCACCACTCTTCCAAGTGGCATTTAAACTGCCTTGTTAAGCTACTGTGCCCTCCACGTCTCTTCCAAAGGGCATTAAAACCGTCTTGTTAAGCTACTGTGAACTCCTAGTCTCTTCCAAGCGGCATTAAAAATATCGTGTTAAGCTACTGTGACCTCCACCACTCTTCCAAGGGGCATTGATATAGTCTTTTTATTCCACTGCATCCTCCATCACTTTTCCAAGGGGCATTAAAACTGTCTTGTTAAGCTACTGTGACCTCCACGTCTCCTCCAAGGGGCATTAAAACCATCTTGTTAAGCTACTGTTACCTCCACAACTCTAACAAGGGGCATTAAAACCACCTTTTTAAACTACTGTGACCTCCACCACTCCTCCAAGGGGCATTTATATTATCTTTTTATTCCAATGCAACCTCCACCACTCTTACAAGGGGCATTAATCCTGACTTGTTAAGCTACTGTGACTTCTACGTCTCTTCCAAGCGGCATTAAAACTGTCTTGTTGAATAGCAGGTGGTTTTAAATGACATCGAGAAACGCCTTACCGCGGCTGTCAGGTACACATGAATTGGCCAATTTATGCGCTAAGATTTCGCATTTATTTACAGCGGTAATGCTATTCATTTTCCATACTTCATATTTACATGCGCTAAAAAAACTTTTTTCAAAAATGTTTCATTTATTTCTATTTTTTACAGCAGTTATGCTATTCATATTTCATATTTCATATCTATATACTCAGTGTTACAGTGTCCACTCTTCAAAGGGGCATTAAAACCGTATTGTTAAGCTACTGTGACCTCCACCACTCTTCCAAGGGGTATTAAAACTGTCTTGTTAAGCTACTGTGACCTCCATGTCTCTTCCAAAAGGCATTAAAACCGTCTTGTTAAGCTACAGTGACCTCAACATCTCTTCCAAGGGGCATTAAAACCGTCTTGCTAAGCTTCTGTGACCTCCACCACTCTTCCAAGGGGCATTGATATTCTCTTTTAATTCCACTGCGACCTCCACCAGTCTTCCAAGTGGCAATAAAACTGTCTTTTTAAGCAACTGTGCCCTCAATGTCTCTTCCAAGGGGCATTAAAACCATCTTGTTAAGCTACTGTTACCTCCACCACTCTTCCAAGGGGTCATTAAAACCGTCTTGTTAAGCAACTGGGACCTCCACCACTCTTCCAATGGGCATTGCTATTGTCTTTTTATTCTACTGCAACCTCCACCACTCTTTCAAGGGGCATTAAACCTGTCTTGTTAAGCTGCTGTGACTTCTACGTCTCTTCCAAGGGGCATTAAAACTGTCTTGTTAAGCTACTATGACCTCCACGTCTCTTCCAAGGGGCATTAAAACCATCTTGTTAAGCTACTATGACCTCCACCACTCTTCCAAGGGGAATTAAAACCGTGTTGTTAAGCTACTGTGACCTCCACCACTCTTCCAAGGGGCATTAAAACCGTCTTTTTATTCTACTGCGACATCCACGTCTCTTCCAAGGGGCATTAAATCCGTCTTTTTAAGCTACTGTGACCTAAACGTCTCTTCCAATGGGCATTAAAATTGTCTTGTTAAGCTACTGTGACCTCCAACATTCTTCCAAGGGTCATTAAAACTGTCTTGTTAAGCTACTGTAACCTCCACCACTCTTCAAAGGGGCATTAAAACCATCTTGTTAAGCTAATGTGACCTCCACTACTCTTCCAAGGGATATTAAAACTGTCTTGTTAAGCTCCTCTGACCTCCACGTCTCTTCCAAGGGGCATTAAAACCGTCTTTTTAAGCTACTGTGACCTCCATATCTCTTCCAAGGGGCATTGATATTGTCTTTTTATTCCACTGCGACCTCCACAACACTTCCAAGGGGCATTAAAACCATCTTGTTAAGCTATTGTGACCTCCACCACTCTTCCAAGGGGCTTTAAAACTGTCTTGTTAAGCTACTGTGACCTCCACCACTCTTCCAAGGGGCATTAAAACTGTCTTGTTAAGCTACTGTGACCTCCAAAACTCTTCTAAGGGGCATTAAAACGGTCTTGTTAAGCTACTGTGACCTCCACGTCTCTTCCAAGGGGCTTTAAAACCGTCTTGTTAAGCTACTGTGACCTCTACGTCTCTTCCAAGGGGCAATAAAACTGTCTTGTTAAGCTACTGTGACCTCCACCACTCTTCCAAGGGGCATTGATATTGTCTTTTTATTCCACTGTGACCACCACCACTCTTCCAAGGGGAATTAAAACTGTCTTGTTAAGCTACTGTGACCTCTACGTCTCTTCCAAGGGGCATTAAAACTGTATTTTTAAGCTACTATGACCTCCACCACTCTCCAAGGGGCATTGATATTGTCTTTTTATTCCACTGCAACCTCCACCACACTTCCAAGGGGCATTAAAACCTGTCTTGTTAAGCTTCTGTGACTTCTACGTCTCTTCCAAGCGGTATTAAAACTGTCTTGTTAAGCTACTGTGACTGCCACGTCTCTTCCAAGGGGCATTAAAACCATATGGTTAAGCTACTGTGACCTCCAGCACTCTTCCAAGGGGCATTAAAACAGTCTTTTTAAGTTACTGTGACCTCCACCACTCTTCCAAGTGGCATTAAAAATCCATCTTGTTAAACTACTTCGACCTCCAGCACTCTTTCAAGGGGCATTAAAGCCATCTTGTTAAGCTACTGTGACCTCTACCACTCTTCCAAGGGGCATTAAAACTGTCTTGTTAAGTTACTGTGCCCTCCACCACTCTTCCAAGGGGCATTAAAACTGTCTTGGTAAGCTACTGTGACCTCCAAAACTCTTCTAACTGGAACAAAAACCGTCTTGTTAAGCTATTGTGACCTCCACGTCTCTTCCAAAGGGCTTTAAAACCATCTTGTTAAGCTACTGTGACCTCTATATCTCTTCCAAGGGGCATTGATATTGTCTTTTTTTCCACTGCGACCTCCACCACTCTTCCAAGGGGCATTACAACTGTCTTGTTAAGCTACTGTGACCTCTACGTCTCTTCCAAGGGGCATTAAAACTGTCTTATTAAGCTACTGTGACCTCCACCACCCTTTCAAGGGGCATTGATATTGTCTTTTTATTCCACTGCAACCTCCACCACTCTTTCAAGGGGCATTAAACCTGTCTTGTTAAGCTTCTGTGACTTCTACGTCTCTTCCAAGGGGTATTAAAACTGTCTTGTTAAGCTACTGTGACCGCCACGTCTCTTCCAAGGGGCATTAAAACCATCTTGTTAAGCTACTGAGACCTCCACCACTCTTCCAAGGGGCAAAAAAAACATCTTGTTAAGTTACTGTGAGCTCCACCACTCTTCCAAGTGACATTAAAAAAACATTTGGTTAAACTACTTTGACCTCCAGCACTCTTGGAAGGGGCATTAAAACCATCTTGTTAAGCTACAGTGACCTCTACCACTCTTCCAATGGGCATTAAAACTGTCTTGTGAAGCTACTGTGCCCTCCACCACTCTTGCAAGGGGCATTAAAACTGTCTTGGTAAGATACTGTGACCTCCAAAACTCTTCTAACTGGAATAAAAACCGTCTTGTTAAGCTATTGTGACCTCCACGTCTCTTCCAAAGGGCTTTAAAACCGTCTTGTTAAGCTACTATGACCTCTATATCTCTTCCAAGGGGCATTGATAATGTCTTTTTTTCCATTGCGACCTCCACCACTCTTCCAAGGGGCATTAAAACTGTCTTGTTAAGCTACTGTGACCTCTACGTCTCTTCCAAGGGGCATTAAAACTGTCTTATTAAGCTACTGTGACCTCCACCACCCTTTCAAGGGGCATTGATATTGTCTTTTTATTCCACTGTGACCTCCACGTCTCTTCCAAGGGGAATAAAAACCATCTTGTTAAGCTACTGTGACCTCCACCACTCTTCCAATAGCTATTAAAACTGTCTTTTTAAGCTACTGTGACCTCCAGCACTCTTCCAGGTGGCATTAAAACCGTCTTGTTAAGGTACTGTGACCTCCAGCACTTTTCCAAGGGGCATTAAAACTGTCTTGTTAAGCTACTGTGACCTCCAACACTCTTCCAAGGGGTATTAAAACTGTCTTGTTAAGCTACTGTGACCTCCACGTCTCTTCCAAAAGACATTAAAACTGTCTTTGTTAAGCTTCTGTGACCTCCACCACTCTTCCAAGGGGCATTGATATTCTCTTTTTATTCCACTGCGACCTCCACCACTTTTCCAAGGGGCATTAAAACCATCTTGTTAAGCAATTGTGACCTCCACCACTCTTCCAAGGGCATTGATATTGTCTTTTTATTCCACTGCAACCTCCACCACTCTTCCAAGGTGCATTAAACCTGTCTTGTTAAGGTACTGTGACTTCTACGTCTCTTCCAAGGGGCATTAAAACTGTCTTGTTAAGCTAATGTGACGTCCACCACTTTTCCAAGCGGCATTAAAACTGTATTGTTTAGCTACTGTGACCTCCACCACTCTTCCAAGCGGCATTGAAACTGTCTTGTTAAGCTACTGTGACCTCTACGTCTCTACCAAGGGGCATTAAAACTGTCTTGTTAAGCTACTGTGACCTCCACCCCTCTTCCAAGGGGCATTGATATTGCCTTTTTATTCCACTGCGACCTCCACCACTCTTGCAAGGGGCATTAAAACCGTCTTGTTAAGCTACTGTGACCTCCACGTCTCTTCCAAGGGGCATTAAAACCGTCTTGTTAAGCTCCTGTGACCTTCACCACTCTTCCAATTGGCATTAAAATTGCCTTGTTAAGCTACTGTAACCTCCACCACTCTTCAAAGGGGCATTAAAACCATCTTATTAAGGTAATGTGACCTCCCCTACTCTTCCAAGTGGTATTAAAAATGCTTGTTAAGCTACTGTGACCTCCACGTCTCTTCCAAGGGGCATTAGAACCGTCTTTTTAAGCTACTGTGTCCTCCTCATCTCTTCCAAGGGGCATTAAAACCGTCTTGTTAAGCTATTATGACCTCCACCACTCTTCCAAGGGGTATTTATATTGTCTTTTTATTCCTCTGCGACCTCTACCACTCTTTCATGTGGCATTAAAACTGTCTTGTTAAGCTACGGTGACCTTCACCATTCATCCAAGGGGCATTGATATTGCCTTTTTATTCCACTGCGACCTCCACCACTCTTCCATGGGGCATTAATACTGTTTTGTTAAGCTACCATGACCTCCAGGTCTCTTCCAAGGGGCTTTAAAACCGTTTTGGTAAGCTACTGTGACCTCTATGTCTCTTAAAAAGGGACATTAAAACCTTCTAGTTAAGCTACTGTGACCTCCACCACTCTTCCAGTGGGCATTGATGTTTTTTTATTCCACTGCGACCTCCACCACTCTTCCCAGTTGCATTAAAACTGTATTGTTAAGCTACTGTGACCTCTACGTCTCTTCCAAGGGGCATTAAAACTGTCTTGATAGGGTACTGTGACCTCCACCACTCTTCCACGGGGCAGTGATATTGTCTATTTATTCCACTGCGACCTCCTCCACTCTTCCAAGGTGCATTAAAACCATCTTGTTAAGCTACTGTGACCTCCATGTCTCTTCCAAGGGGCATTAATACTGTCTTTTTATTCCACTTCGACCTCCACGTCTCTTCCAAGGGGCATTAAAACCGTCTTGTTAAGCAACTGTGACCTCCACGTCTCTTCCAAGGCACATTAAAAAAGTCTTGTTAAGCTCCTGTGACCTTCACCACTCTTCCAATGGGCTTTAAAATTGTCTTGTTAAGCTACTGTGACCTCCAACACTCTTCCAAGGGGCATTAAAACTGTCTTGTTTAGCTACTCTGACCTCCACCACTCTTCAAAGGGGCATTAAAACCATCTTGTTAAGCTACTGTGACCTCCATCACTCTTCCAAGAGTTATTAAAATTGTCTTGTTAAGCTACTGTGACCACCACGTCTCTTACACGGGGCATTAAAACCGTCTTGTTAAGTTACTGTTACCCCCACATCTCTTCCATGGGACATTAAAACCGTTTTGCTAAGCTACTGTGACCTCCACCACTCTTCCAAGGGGCATTGATATCTTCTTTTTATTCCACTGCGACCTCCACCTCCAAGGGGCATTAAAACCGTCTTGTTAAGCTACTGTGAACTCCACTTCTCTTCCAATCGGAATTAAACCTGTCTTGTTAAGCTACTCTTCCAAGGGGCATTGATATTGTCTTTTTATTCCACTGCGACCTCCACCACTTTTCCAAGGGGCATTAAAACTGTCTTGTTAAGATACTGTGGCCTCCACTTCTCTTCCAAGGGGCATTAAAACCATCTTGTTAAGCTACTGTTACCTCCACCACTCTTCCAAGGGGCATTAAAACCATCTTGCTAAGCTACTGTGACCTCCACCACTCTTCCAAGGGGCATTGATATTGTCATTTTATTCCACTGCAACCTCCACCACTCTTCCAAGGGGCATTAAACCTGTCGTGTTAAGCTACTGTGACTTCTACGTCTCTTCCAAGGGGCATTAAAACTGTCTTGTTAAGCTACTGCGACCTCCACCACTATTGTAAGGGGCCTTGATATTGTATTTTTATTCCACTACGACCTCCACCACTTTTCCAAGGGGCATTAAAACCGTCTTGTTAAGCTTCTGCGACCTCCACCTCTCTTCCAAGGGGCATTAAAACTATCTTGTTAAGCTACTGTGACCTCCAACACTCTTCCAAGGGGCATTAAAACTGTCTGTTAAGCTACTGTGACCTCCACCACTCTTCCAAGAGGTATTTATATTGTCTTTTTATTCATCTGCGACCTCCACCACTCTTTCAAGTGGCATTAAAAGTGTTTTGTTAAGCTACGGTGACCTTCACCATTCCTCCAAGGGGCATTGATATTGTCTTTTTATTCCACTGCGACCTCCCCCACTCTTCCAAGGGGCATTAAAACTGTCTTGTTAAGCTACTGTGACCTCCACCACTCTTCCAAGGGGCATTAAAACCGTCTTGTTAAGCTACTGTGACCTCCACCACTCTTCCAAGGAGCATTAAAACTGTTTTGTTAAGCTACTATGACCTCCAGGTCTCTTCCAAGGGCCTTTAAAACCGTCTTGGTAAGCTACTGTGACCTCTATGTCTCTTAAAAAGGGACATTAAAACCTTCTTGTTAAGCTACTGTGACCTCCACCACTCTTCCAATGGGCATTGATATTGTCTTTTTATTCCACTGCGACCTCCACCACTTTTCCCAGGGGCATTAAAACTGTATTGTTATGCTACTGTGACCTCTACGTCTCTTCCAAGGGGCATTAAAACTGTCTTGTTAAGGTTCTGTGACCTCCACCACTCTTCCACGGGGCAGTGATATTGTCTATTTATTCCACTGCGACCTCCTCCACTCTTCCAAGGTGCATTAAAACCGTCTTGTTAAGCTACTGTGACCTCCACGTCTCTTCCAAGGGACATTAAAACTGTCTTTTTATTCCACTTCGACCTCCACGTCTCTTCCAAGGGGCATTAAAACCGTCTTGTTAAGCAACTGTAACCTCCACGTCTCTTCCAAGGGGCATGAAAACTGTCTTGCTAAGCTACTGTGACCTCCACCACTCTTCCAAGAGGCATTGATATTCTCTTTTTATTCCACTGCGACCTCCACCACTCTTCCAAGTGGCATTAAAACCGCCTTGTTAAGCTACTGTGACATCCACCACGCTTCCAAGGGGCATTAAAACTGTCTTGTTAAGCTACTGTGACCTCCATGTCTCTTCCAAGGGGCTTTAAAACTGTTTTGTTAAGCTACTGTGAGCTCCACGTCTCTTGCAAGGGGCATTAAAACCTTCTTGTTAAGCTACTGTGACGTCCACGACTCTTCCAAGCGGCATTAAAACTGTCTTGTTAAGCTACTGTGAAATCCACCACTCTTGCAAGGGGCATTGATATTGTCTTTTTATTCCACTATTACCTCCACCACTTTTCCAAGGGGCATTAAACTGTCTCGTTAAGCTACTGTGACCTCCACTACTCTTCCAAGGGGCATTAAAACCAACTTGTTAAGCTACTGAGACCTCCACCACTCTTCCAAGGGGCATTGATATTGTCTTTTTATTCCACTGCGACCTCCACCACTCTTCCAAGTTGCATTAAAACTGTCTTGTTAAGCTACTGTGACCTCCATGTCTCTTCCAAGGGGCTTTAAAACTGTCTTGTTAAGCTACTGTGAACTCCACGTCTCTTCCAATCGGCATTAAAACTTCTTATTAAGCTACTGTGACCTCCACCACTCTTCCAAGGGGCATTGATATTTTCATTTTATTCTACTGCCACCTCCACCACTCTTCCAAGTGGCATTAAACCTGTCGTGTTAAGCTATAGTGACTTCTACGTCTCTTCGAAGGGGCATTAAAACTGTCTTGTTAAGCTACTGCGACCTCCACCACTATTGTAAGGGGCCTTGATATTGTATTTTTATTCCACTACGACCTCCACCACTCTTCTAAGGGGCATTAAAACCGTCTTGTTAAGCTTCTGCGACCTCCACCTCTCTTCCAAGGGACATTAAACCCATCTTGTTAAGCTACTGTGATCTCCACCACTCTTCCAAGGGGCATTAAAACCGTCTTGTTAAGCTACTGTGACCTCCACCACTCTTCCAAGAAGCATTAAAACTGTTTTGTTAAGCTACTATGACCTCCAGGTCTCTTCCAAGGGGCTTTAAAACCATCTTGGTAAGCTACTGTGACCTCTATGTCTCTTAAAAAGGGACATTAAAACGTTCTTGTTAAGCTACTGTGACCTCCAGCACTCTTCCAATGGGCATTGATATTGTCTTTTTATTCCACTGCGACCTCCAACACTTTTCCCAGGGGCATTAAAACTGTATTGTTAAGCTACTGTGACCTCTACGTCTCTTCCAAGGGACATTAAAACTGTCTTGTTAAGGTACTGTGACCTCCACCACTCTTCAAAGCGGAAGTGATATTGTCTATTTATTCCACTGCGACCTCCTCCACTCTTCCAAGGTGCATTAAAACCGTCTTGTTAAGCTACTGTGACCTCCACGTCTCTTCCAAGGGGTATTAAAACTGTCTTTTTATTCCACTTCGACCTCCACGTCTCTTCCAAGGGGCATTAAAACCATCTTGTTAAGCAACTGTGACCTCCACGTCTCTTCCAAGGCGCATTAAAATCGTCTTGTTAAGCTCCTGTGACCTTCACCACTCTTCCAATGGGCATTAAAATTGTCTTGTTAAGCTACTGTGACCTCCAACACTCTTCCAAGGGGCATTAAAACTGTCTTGTTTTGCTACTGTGACCTCCACCACTCTTCAAAGGGGCATTAAAACCGTCCTGTTAAGCTACTGTGACCTCCACCACTCTTCCAAGGGGTATTAAAACTGTCTTGTTAATCTACTGTGACCTCCACGTCTCTTCCAAGGGGCATGGATATTCTCTATTTATTCCACTGCGACCTCCACCACTCTTCCAAGTGGCATTAAAACTGTCTTGTTAAGCTACTGTGCCCTCCACGTCTCTTCCAAGGGGCATTAAAACCGTCTTGTTAAGCTACTGTGAACTCCACGTCTCTTCCAATCGGCATTAAAACTTCTTGTTAAGCTACTGTGACCTCCACCACTCTTCCAAAGGGCATTGATATTGTCATTTTATTCCACTGCAACCTCCACCACTCTTCCAAGGGGTATTAAACCTGTCGTGTTATGCTACTGTGACTTCTACGTCTCTTCCAAGGGGCATTAAAACTGTCTTGCTAAGCTACTGCGACCTCCACCACTATTGTAAGGGGCCTTAATATTGTATTTTTATTATACTACGACCTCCACCACTCTTCCAAGGGGCATTAAAACCATCTTGTTAAGCTTCTGCGACCTCCACCTCTCTTCCAAGGGGCATTAAAACCATCTTGATAAGCTACTGTGACCTCCACCACTCGTCCAGTTGGCATTAAAACCATTTTGTTATGCTACTGTGACCTCCACCTCTCTTCCAAGGGGAATTAAAACTGTCTGTTAATCTACGGTGACCTCCACGTCTCTTCCAAGGGGCTTTAAATCCATCTTGTTAAGCTACTGGGATCTCTATGTCTCTTCCATGGGGCATAAAAAACCTTCTTGTTAAGCTACTATGACATCCACCACTCTTCCAAGGGGCATTGATATAGTCTTTTTATTCCACTGCGACCTCCACCACTCTTCCAAGGGGCACTAAAACTGTATTGTTAAGCTTCTGTGACCTCTACGTCTCTTCCAAGGGTCATTAAAACTGTCTTGTTAAGCTACTGTGACCTCCACCACTCTTCAAAGGGGCATTGATATTGTCTTTTTATTCCACTGCGACCTCCTCCACTCTTCCAAGGTGCATTAAAACCGTCTTATTAAGCTACTGTGACCTCCACGTCTCTTCCAAGGGGCATTAAAACCGTCTTTTTATTCCACTTCGACCTCCACGTCTCTTCCAAGGGGCATTAAAATCGTCTTGTTAAGCTTCTGTGACTTTCACCACTCTTCCAATGGGCATTAAAATTGTCTTGTTAAGCTAGTGTGTCCTCCAACACTCTTCCAATGGGCACTAAAACTGTCTTGTTTTGCTACTGTGACCTCCACCACTCTTCAAAGGGGCATTAAAACCGTCTTGTTAAGCTACTGTGACCTCCACCACTCTTCCAAGGGGTATTAAAACTGTCTTGTTAAGCTACTGTGACCTCCACGTCTCTTACATGGGGCATTAAAACCGTCTTGTTAAGCTACTGTGACCCCCACATCTCTTCCAAGGGGTATTAAAACTGTCTTGCTAAGGTACTGTGACCTCCACAACTCTTCCAAGGGGCATTGATATTCTCTTTTTATTCCACTGCGACCTCCACCACTCTTCCAAGTGGCATTAAAACTGTCTTGTTAAGCTACTGTGCCCTCCACGTCTCTTCCAAGGGGCATTAAAACCGTCTTGTTAAGCTGCTGTGAACTCCACGTCTCTTCCAATCGGCATTAAAACTTCTTGTTAAGCTACTGTGACCTCCACCACTCTTCCAAGGGGCATTGATATTGTCATTTTATTCCACTGCAACCTCCACCACTCTTCCAAGGGGCATTAAACCTGTCGTGTTAAGCTACTGTGACTTCTACGTCTCTTCCAAGGGGCATTAAAACTGTCTTATTAAGCTACTGCGACCTCCACCACTATTGTAAGGGGCCTTGATATTGTATTTTTATTCCACTACGACATCCACCATTCTTCCAAGGGGCATTAAAACCGTCTTGTTAAGCTTCTGCGACCTCCATCTCTCTTACAGGGGGCATTAAAACCATCTTGTTAAGCTACTGTGACCTCCACCACTCTTCCAGGTGGCATTAAAACCATTTTGTTATGGTACTGTGACCTCCACCACTCTTCCAAGGGGCATTGAAACTGTCTGTTAATCTACGGTGACCTCCACGTCTCTTCCAAGGGGCTTTAAATCCATCTTGTTAAGCTACTGGGATCTCTATGTCTCTTCCAAGGGGCATAAAAAACCTTCTTGTTAAGCTACTATGACAACCACCACTCTTCCAAGAGGCATTGATATTGTCTTTTTATTCCACTGCGACCTCCACCAATCTTCCAAGGGGCACTAAAACTGTCTTGTTAAGCTTCTGTGACCTCTACGTCTCTTCCAAGGGTCATTAAAACTGTCTTGTTAAGCTACTGTGACCTCCACCACTATGAAAAGGGGCATTGATATTGTCTTTTTATTCCACTGCGACCTCCTCCACTCTTCCAAGGTGCATTAAAACCATCTTGTTAAGCTACTGTGACCTCCACGTCTCTTCCTAGGGGCATTAAAACCGTCTTTTTATTCCACTTCGACCTCCACGTCTCTTCCAAGGGGCATTAAAACCATATTGTTAAGCTACTATGACCTCCACGACTCTTCAAAGGCGCTATAAAACCGTCTTGTTAAGCTACTGTGACCTTCACCACTCTTCCAATGGGCATTAAACTTGTATTGTTAAGCTACTGTGAACTCCAACCCTTTTCCAAGTGGCATTAAAACTGTCTTGTTTAGCTACTGTGACTTCCACCACTCTTCAAAGGGTCATTAAAACCGTCTTGTTAAGCTACTGCGACCTCCACCACTATTGTAAGGGGCCTTGATATTGTATTTTTATTCCACTACGACCTCCACCACTCTTCTAAGGGGCATTAAAACAGTCTTGTTAAGCTTCTGCGACCTCCACCTCTCTTGCAAGGGGCATTAAACCCATCTAGTTAAGCTACTGTGATCTCCACCACTCTTCCAAGGGGCATTAAAACCGTCTTGTTAAGCTACTGTGACCTCCACCACTCTTCCAAGAAGCATTAAAACTGTTTTGTTAAGCTACTATGACCTCCAGGTCTCTTCCAAGGGGCTTTAAAACCGTCTTGGTAAGCTACTCTGACCTCTATGTCTCTTAAAAAGGGACATTAAAACGTTCTTGTTAAGCTACTGTGACCTCCAGCACTCTTCCAACGGGCATTGATATTGTCTTTTTATTCCACTGCGACCTCCACCACTTTTCCCAGGGGCATTAAAACTGTATTGTTAAGCTACTGTGACCTCTAGGTCTCTTCCAAGGGACATTAAAACTGTCTTGTTAAGGTACTGTGACCTCCACCACTCTTCCACGCGGAAGTGATATTGTCTATTTATTCCACTGCGACCTCCTCCACTCTTCCAAGGTGCATTAAAACCGTCTTGTTAAGCTACTGTGACCTCCACGTCTCTTCCAAGTGGTATTAAAACTGTCTTTTTATTCCACTTCGACCTCCACGTCTCTTCCAAGGGGCACTAAAACCATCTTGTTAAGCAACTGTGACCTCCACGTCTCTTCCAAGGCGCATTAAAATCGTCTTGTTAAGCTCCTGTGACCTTCACCACTCTTCCAAGGGGCATTAAAACTGTCTTGTTAAGCTACTGTTACCTCCACCACTCTTCCAAGGGACATTAAAACCATCTTGTTAAGCTACTGCGACGTCCACCAGTATTCCAAGGGGCATTGATATTGTATTTTTATTCCACTGTGACCTCCACCACTCTTCCAAGGGGCATTAAAACCGTCTTGTTAGCTACTGTGACCTCCACCACTCTTCCAAGGGTCATTAAAACCGTCTTGTTAAACTTCTGCGACCTCCCCAACTCTTCCAAGGGGCATTAAAACCATCTTGTTAAGCTATTGTGACCTCCACCACTCTTCCAAGGGACATTAAAACTGTCTTGTTAAGCTACTGTGACCTCCACCACTCTTCAAGGTGGCATTAAAACCGCCTTGTTAAGCTACTGTGATCACTATGTCTCTTCCATGGGGCATTAAAACCTTCTTGTTAAGCTACTGTGACGTCCACCACTCTTCCAAGGGGCATTGATATTGTCTTTTTATTCCACTGCGACCTCCACCAATCTTCCAAGGGGCACTAAAACTGTCTTGTTAAACTTCTGTGACCTCTACGTCTCTTCCAAGGGTCATTAAAACTGTATTGTAAAGCTACTGTGACCTCCACCACTCTTCCAAGGGGCATTAAAACCGTCTTGTTAGCTACTGTGACCTCCACCACTCTTCCAAGGGTCATTAAAACCGTCTTGTTAAACTTCTGCGACCTCCCCAACTCTTCCAAGGGGCATTAAAACCATCTTGTTAAGCTATTGTGACCTCCACCACTCTTCCAAGGGACATTAAAACTGTCTTGTTAAGCTACTGTGACCTCCACCACTCTTCAAGGTGGCATTAAAACCGCCTTCTTAAGCTACTGTGATCACTATGTCTCTTCCATGGGGCATTAAAACCTTCTTGTTAAGCTACTGTGACGTCCACCACTCTTCCAAGGGGCATTGATATTGTCTTTTTATTCCACTGCGACCTCCACCACTCTTCCAAGGGGCACTAAAACTGTCTTGTTAAACTTCTGTGACCTCTACGTCTCTTCCAAGGGTCATTAAAACTGTCTTGTAAAGCTACTGTGACCTCCACCACTCTTCCAAGGGGCATTAAAACCGTCTTGTTAGCTACTGTGACCTCCACCACTCTTCCAAGGGTCATTAAAACCGTCTTGTTAAACTTCTGCGACCTCCCCAACTCTTCCAAGGGGCATTAAAACCATCTTGTTAAGCTATTGTGACCTCCACCACTCTTCCAAGGGACATTAAAACTGTCTTGTTAAGCTACTGTGACCTCCACCACTCTTCAAGGTGGCATTAAAACCGCCTTGTTAAGCTACTGTGATCACTATGTCTCTTCCATGGGGCATTAAAACCTTCTTGTTAAGCTACTGTGACGTCCACCACTCTTCCAAGGGGCATTGATATTGTCTTTTTATTCCACTGCGACCTCCACCAATCTTCCAAGGGGCACTAAAACTGTCTTGTTAAACTTCTGTGACCTCTACGTCTCTTCCAAGGGTCATTAAAACTGTCTTGTAAAGCTACTGTGACCTCCACCACTCTTCAAAGGGGCATTGATATTGTCTTTTTATTCCACTGCGACCTCCACCACTCTTCCAAGGGGTATTAAACCAGTCTTGTTAAGCTACTGTGACTGCTACGTCTCTTCCAAGGGGCATTCAAACTGACTTGTTAAGCTACTGTGAGCTCCACGTCTCTTGCAAGGGACATTAAAACCTTCTTGTTATGCTACTGTGACGTCCACGACTCTTCCAAGCGGCATTAAAACTGTCTTGTTAATCTACTGTGAAATCCACCACTCTTCCAAGGGGCATTGAAATTGTCTTTTTATTCCACTGCGACCTCCACCTCTCTTCTAAGGGGCATTAAAACTGTCTTGTTAAGCAACTGTGACCTATACGTCTCTTCCAAGGGGCATTAAAACTGTCTTGTTAAACTACTGTTACCTCCACCACTCTTCCAAGGGACATTAAAACCATCTTGTTAAGCTACTGCGACCTCCACCAGTATTCCAAGGGGCACTGATATTGTATTTTTATTCCACTGCGTCCTCCACCACTCTTCCAAGGGACATTAAAACCGTCTTGTTAGCTACTGTGACCTCCACCACTCTTCCAAGGGGCATTAAAACCGTCTTGTTAAACTTCTGCGACCTCCACCACTCTTCCAAGGGGCATTAAAACCATCTTGATAAGCTACTGTGACCTCCAACACTCTTCCAAGGGGCATTAAAACTGTCTTGTTAAGCTACTGTGACCTCCACCACTCTTCAAGGTGGCATTAAAACCGCCTTGTTAAGCTACTGTGACCTCCACCACGCTTCCAAGGGGCATTAAAACTGTCTTGTTAAGCTACTGTGACCTCCATGTCTATTCCAAGGGGCTTTAAAACTGTTTTGTTAAGCTACTGTGAGCTCCACGTCTCTTGCAAGGGACATTAAAACCTTCTTGTTATGCTACTGTGACGTCCACGACTCTTTCAAGCGGCATTAAAACTGTCTTGTTAAGCTACTGTGAAATCCACCACTCTTCCAAGGGGCATTGATATTGTCTTTTTATTCCACTACGACCTCCACCACTTTTCCAAGGGGCATTAAAACTGTCTCGTTAAGCTAATGTGACCTCCACTACTCTTTCAAGGGGCATTAAAACCAACTTGTTAAGCTACTGAGACCTCCACCACTCTTCCAAGGGGCATTGATATTCTCTTTTTATTCCACTGCGACCTCCACCACTCTTACAAGTTGCATTAAAACTGTCTTGTTAAGCTACTGTGACCTCCATGTCTCTTCCAAGGGGCTTTAAAATCGTCTTGTTAAGCTACATTGACCTCCATGTCTCTTCCATGAGGCATTAAAACCGTCTTGTTAAGCTACTGTGACCTCCAACACTTTTCTAAGTGGCATTGATATTGTATTTTTATTCCACTGCGACCTCCACGTCTCTTCCAAGGGGCATTAAAACTGTCTTGCTAAGCTACTGTGACCTATACGTCTCTTCCAAGGGGCATTAAAACTGTATTGTTAAGCTACTGTGACCTCCACCACTCTTCCAGGGGTCATTGATATTGTCTTTTTATTCCACTGCGACCTCTACCACTCTTGCAAGGTGCATTAAAACTGTCTTGTTAAGCTAATGTGACCTCCATGTCTCTTCTAAGGGGCATTAAAACCGTCTTGTTAAGCTACTGCGACCTCCACCACTCTTCCAAGTGGCATGTAAACCACCTTTTTAAGCTACTGTGACCTCCACCACTCTTCCAAGGGTCATTAAAACCATCTTGTTAAGCTAATGTGACCTCCAACACTCTTCCAAGGGGCATTAAAACTGTCTTGTAAAGCTACTGAAACCTCCACGTCTCTTCCAAGCGGCATTAAAACCTTTTTGTTAAGCTACCGTGACCTCCACCACTCTTCCAAGGGGCATTGATATTGTCTCTTTATTCCACTGCGACCTCCACCACTTTTTCCAGGGCATTAAAACTGTATTGTTAAGCTACTGTGACCTCCACCACTCTTCCAAGGGGCATTAGAACTGTCTTCTAAAGCTACTGCGAACTCCACCACTCTTCCAAGGGGCATTAAAACCGTCTTTTTAAGTTTCTATGACCTCCAGCACTCTTCCAAGGGGCATTAAAACTGTCTTTTTAAGCTACTGTGACCTCCATGTCTATTCCAAGGGGCATTAAATCCTTCTTCTTAAGCTATGTGAGCTCCACCACTCTTCCAGGGGGCATTGATATTGTCTTTTTATTCCACTGCGACCTCCACCACTCTTCCCAGGGGCATTAAAACTGTATTGTTAAGCTACTGTGACATCTATATGTAACGGGTCTGGGAGGCGGAACCTCTGAGCAACTATACAAGGGGGCGGTCCTTGTAAGGAAGCGGGTGGCGCCCAGGGAAGACGGGCAGGTAGTCACAGCAAGTGACAGGGACAGTCTCTGGGTAAACGGGCAGGTGGTCACGGCAAGTGACCGGGACAGTCTCTGGGTAAACGGGCAGGTGGTCACGGCAAGTGACCGGGACAGTCTCTGGGTAAACGGGCAGGTGGTCACGGCAAGTGACCGGGACAGTCTCTGGGTAAACGGGCATGGGGTCACAGCAAGTGACCGGGACAGTCTCTTGACAGGCGGGTGGTCACGGCAAGTGACGGCAGAGCCTCCAGGTAGGCTAGCAGGCTGGTAGCAGGTGGACGCTCCCAGGTGAGCGAGCAAGAGTCTCTGGACAGGCAGGTGGTCACAGCACGTGACGGCAGAGCCTCCAGGTAGGCTAACAGGCAGGTAGCAGGTGAGCGCTCCCAGGTGAGCGGGCAAGAGTCTCTGGACAGGCAGGTGGTCACAGCACGTGACGGCAGAGCCTCCAGGTAGGCTAGCAGACAGGTAGCAGGTGAGCGCTCCCAGGTGAGCGGGCAAGAGTCTCTGGACAGGCAGGTGGTCACAGCACGTGACGGCAGAGCCTCCAGGCAGGCTAGCAGACAGGTAGCAGATGTGCGCTCCCAGGTGAGCGGGCAGACGGATGCATAGACAGACTGGCAGGGCTGGTAGGCAGACTGTCGGACCGCAGGAATAGTAGCAGGTAGACACGAGTCAGGCAGGTATCAGACAGGAAACTGGCAGGTAACTGGCAGGTAACTGGCAGGTAACTGGAAACGGGACCTGAGGGCTGAAGCAGAGTGATGAACTGTGCTACAACATTGCTCGGGCACCTCCATTTTGGAGGAGGTGCCTTATATATGGTGAAGTCCTCCGGCCATTGGCCGGGGACTCCTTAGGATGGCGTGCGCTGCCAGCAGAGCGGGAGGAAGACGCCGGGCACGGAGTGGAGAGGTGAGGGGAACAGCATCCCTGCCTAGCAGGAGGCAGGGACGCCGACGCTACACTATGTCTCTTCCAAGGGGCTTTAAAACCATCTTGTTAAGCTACTGTGACCTCTACGTCTCTTCCAAGGGGAATTAAAACCATCTTGTTAAGCTACTGTCACCTCCACCACTCTTCCAAGGGGCATTGAAATTGTCTTTTTATTCCAATGCGACCTCCACCTCTCTTCTAAGGGGCATTAAAACTGTCTTGTTAAGCGACTGTGACCTATACGTCTCTTCCAAGGGGCATTAAAACTGTCTTGTTAAGCTTCTGTGACCTCCACCTCTCTTCCAAGGGGTATTGATATTGTCTTTTTATTCCACTGCGACCTCCACCACTCTTCCAAGGTGCATTAAAAATGTATTGTTAAGCTACTGTGCCCTCCACGTCTCTTCCCAGGGGCATTAAAACCGTCTTCTTAAGCTACTGTGAACTCCAGGTCTCTTCCAAGGGGCATTAAAACCTTCTTGTTAAGCTAATGTGACGTCCAACATTCTTCCTAGGGGCATTGATATTGTCTTTTTATTCCACTGTGACCTCCACCACTCTTCCAAGAGGCATTTAAACTGTCTTGTTCAGCTACTGTGACCTACACGTCTCTTCCAAGGTGCATTAAAACCGTCCTTTTATTCCACTGCGACATCCACGTCTCTTCCAAAGGGCATTAAAACTGTCTTGTTAAGCTACTGAGACCTCCCCGTGTCCTCCAAGGGGCATTAAAACGGTCTTGTTAAGCTCCTGTGACCTCCACCACTCTTCAAAGGGGCATTAAAACCATCTTGTTAAGCTACTGTGACCTCCACCACTCTTCTAAGGGGCATTGATATTGTCTTTTTATTCCACTGCGACCTCCACCTTTCTTCCAAGGGGCATTAAAACTCTCTTGTTAAGCTACTGTGACCTCTACATCTCTTCCAATGGGCATTAAAACTGTCTTGTTAAGCTACTGTGACCTCCACAAATCTTCCAAGTTTCATTGATATTGTCTTTTTATTCCGGTGCGACCTCCAACACTCTTCCAAGGTGCATTAAAACCTTCTTGTTAAGCTACTGTGACCTCCACGTCTCTTCAAAGGGGGCATTAAAACCGTCTTGTTAAGCTACTGCGACCTCCACCACTCTTCCAAGGGGCATTAAAACCATCTTGTTAAGCTACTGTGACCTCCACCACTCTTCCAAGGGGCATTACAAATGTCTTGTTAAGCTAATGTGACCTCCACCACTCTTCCAAAGGCCATTAAAACTGTCTTGTTAAGCTTTTTGACCTCCACCACTCTTCGAAGGGGCATTGATATTGTCTTTTTATTCCACTGCGACCTCAACCACTCTTCCCAGGGGCATTAAAACTGTATTGTTAAGCTACTGTGACCTCTACGTCTCTTCCAAGGGGCATTAAAACCATCTTGTTAAGCTACTGTGACCTCCACTACTCTTCCAAGGCGTATTAAAACTGTCTTGTTAAGCTACTGTGACCTCCACATATCTTCCAAGGGGCATTAAAACCAAGTTGTTAAGCTACTGAGACCTCCACCACTCTTCCAAGGGGCATTGATATTCTCTTTTTATTCCACTGCGACCTCCACCACTCTTCCAAGTTGCATTAAAACTGTCTTGTTAAGCTACTGTGACCTCCATGTCTCTTCCTAAGGGCTTTAAAACCGTCTTGTTAAGCTACTGTGACCTCCATGTCTATTCCAAGGAGCATTAAAACCGTCTTGTTCAGATACTGTGACCTCCACCACTCTTCCAGTGGTCATTGATATTGTCTTTTTATTCCAATGCGACCTCCAACACTCTTGCAAGGTGCATTAAAACCGTTTTATTAAGCTAATGTGACCTCTATGTCTCTTCTAAGGGGCATTAAAACCGTCTTGTTAAACTACTGCGACCTCCACCACTCTTCCAAGTGGCATGTAAACCACCTTTTTAAGCTACTGTGACCTCCACCACTCTTCAAAGGGGCATTAGAACTGTCTTGTTAAGCTACTGTGACCTCCACCACTCTTCCAAGGGTCAGTAAAACCGTCTTGTTAAGTTAATGTGACCCCAACACTCTTCCAAGGGGCATTAAAACTGTCTTGTAAAGCTACTGAAACCTCCACGTCTATCCAAGCGGCATTAAAACCTTTTTGTTAAGCTACCGTGACCTCCACCACTCTTCCAAGGGGCATTGATATTGTCTCTTTATTCCACTGCGACCTCCACCACTCTTCCAAGGGGCATTAGAACTGTCTTCTTAAGCTACTGCGAACTCCACCAATCTTCCAAAGGGCATTAAAACCATCTTTTTAAGTTTCTATGACCTCCAGCACTCTTCCAATGGGCATTAAAACTGTCTTTTTAAGCTACTGTGACCTCCATGTCTATTGCGAGGGGCATTAAATCCTTCTTCTTAAGCTATGTGAGCTCCACTACTCTTCCAGGGGGCATTGATATTGTGTTTTTATTCCACTTCGACCTCCACCACTCTTCCCAGGGGCATTAAAACTGTATTGTTAAGCTACTGTGACATCTACGTCTCTTCCAAGGGGCTTTAAAACCATCTTGTTAAGCTACTGTGACCTCTACGTCTCTTCCAAGAGGAATTAAAACCGTCTTGTTAAGCTACTGTGACCTCCACCACTCTTCCAAGGTGCATTAAAACCGTCCTTTTATTCCACTGCGACATCCACGTCTCTTCCAAAGGGCATTAAAACAGTCTTGTTAAGCTACTGAGACCTCCCCGTATCCTCCAAGGGGCATTAAAACGGTCTTGTTAAGCTCCTGTGACCTTCACCACTCTTCCACTAGGCATTAAAATTGTCTTGATAAGCTACTGTGATCTCCAACATTCTTCCAAGGGGCATTAAAACTCTCTTGCTAAGCTACTGTGACCTCCACCACTCTTGAAAGGGGCATTAAAACCATCTTGTTAAGCTACTGTGACCTCCACCACTCTTCCAAGGGGCATTGGTATTCTCTTTTTATTCCACTGCGACCTCCACCACTCTTCCAAGTGGCATTAAAACTGTCTTGTTAAGCTACTGTGACCTCCACCTCTCTTTCAAGGGGCTTTAATATCGTCTTGTTAAGCTACTGCGAAGTCCACGTCTCTTCCAAGGGGCATTAAAACCATCTTGTTATGCTACTGTGACCTCCACCACTCTTCTAAGGGGCATTGATATTGTCTTTTTATTCCACTGCGACCTCCACGTTTCTTCCAAGGGGCATTAAAACTGTCTTGTTAATCTTCTGTGACCTCTACATCTCTTGCTAGGGGCATTAAAACTGTCTTGTTAAGCTACTGTGACCTCTACCAATCTTCTAAGGGTCATTGATATTGTCTTTTTATTCCGGTGCGACCTCCAACACTCTTACAAGGTGCATTAAAACCTTCTTGTTAAGCTACTGTGACCTCCATGTCTCTTCCAAGGGGCATTACAACTGTCTTGTTAAGCTACTGTGACCTCCACCACTCTTCGAAGAGGCATTGATATTGTATTTTTATTCCACTGCGAACTCAACCACTCTTCACAGGGGCATTAAAACTGTATTGTTAAGCTACTGTGACCTCTACGTCTCTTCCAACGGGCATTAAAACCATCTTGTTAAGCTACTGTGACCTCCACCACTCTTTCAAGGGGCATGAAACTGTCTTGTTAAGCTACTGTGACCTCCACCACTCTTCCAAGGGGCATTAAAACCATCTTGTTAAGCTACTGTGACCTCCACCCCTCTTCCAAGGGCCATTAAAACTGTCTTGTTAAGCTACTGTGACCTCCACGTCTCTTCCAATAGGCATTAAATCCTCCTTGTTAAGCTACTGTGACCTCCACCACTCTTCCAGGAGGCATTGACATTGTCTTTTTATTCCACTGCGACCTCCACCACTCTTCCCAGGGGCATTAAAACTTTATTGTTAAGCTACTGTGACCTCTATGTCTCTTTCAAGGGGCTTTAAAACCGTCTTGTTAAGCTAGTGTGACCTCTACGTCTCTTCAAAGGGGCAATAAATCCGTCTTTTTAAACTACTGTGACCTCCACCACTCTTCCAAGGGGTATTGATATTGTCTTTTTATTCCACTGTGACCTCCACCACTCTTCCAAGGGGAATTAATACTGTCTTGTTAAGCAACTGTGACCTCCACCACTCTTCCAAGGGGCATTGATATTGTCTTTTTATTCCACTGCGACCTCCACCACTCTTCCAAGGGGTATTAAAACCATCTTGTTAAGCTACTGTGACCTCCACCACTCTTCTAAGGGGCATTAAAACCGTCTTAATAAGCTACTGGGACCTCCACCACTCTTCCAAGGGGCATTAAAACTGTCTTGTTAAGCTACTGCGACCGCCACATCTCTTCCAGGAGGCATTGATATTGTCTTTTTATTCCACTGCGACCTCCACCACTCTTCCCAGGGGCATTAAATCCTCCTTGTAAAGCTACTGTGACCTCCACCACTCTTCCAGGAGGCATTGATATTGTCGTTTTATTCCACTGCGACCTCCACCACTCTTCCCAGGGGCATTAAAACTGTATTGTTAAGCTACTGTGACCTCTATGTCTCTTTCAAGGGGCTTTAAAACCGTCTTGTTAAGCTAGTGTGACCTCTACGTCTCTTCCAAGGGGCATTAAATCAGTCTTTTTAAACTACTGTGACCTCCACCACTCTTCCAAGGGGTATTGATATTGTCTTTTTATTCCACTGTGACCTCCACCACTCTTCCAAGGGGCATTAATACTGTCTTGTTATGCAACTTTGACCTCCACCACTCTTCCAAGGGTCATTGATATTGTCTTTTTATTCCACTGCGACCTCCACCACTCTTCCAAGGGGCATTAAAACCATCTTGTTAAGCTACTGTGACCTCCACCACTCTTCCAAGGGGCATTAAAACCATCTTAATAAGCTACTGCAACCTCCACCACTCTTCCAAGGGGCATTAAAACCATCTTGTTAAGCTACTGTGACCTCCACCCCTCTTCCAATAAGCATTAAAACTGTCTTGTTAAGCTACTGTGACCTCCACCACTCCTCTAAGGGGCATTAAAACTGTCTTGTTAAGCTACTGTGACCTCCTCCACTCTTCCATGGGGCATTAAAACCGTCTTGTTAAGCTACAGTGACCTCCACGTCTCTTCCAAGAGGCATTAAAACCTTCTTATTAACCTATTGTGACCTCCACCACTCTTCCAGGGGGCATTGATATTGTCTTTTTATTCCACTGCGACCTCCACCACTCTCCCCAGGGGCATTAAAACTGTATAGTTAAGCTACTGTGACCACCATGTCTCTACCAAGGGGCATTAAAACTGTCTTCTTAAGCTACTGTGACCTCAACCACTCTTCCAAGGGGCATTGATATTGTCTTTTTATTCCACTGCGACCTCCACCACTCTACCAAGGTGCATTAAAACCATCTTGTTAAGCTACTGTGACCTCCACCAATCTTCAAAGGTGCATTAAAACCATCTTGTTAAGCTACTGTCACCTCCACCACTCTTCCAAGGGGTATTAAAACTGTCTTGTTAAGCTACTGTGACTTCCACGTCTCTTCCAAGTGGCATTAAAACCATCTTGTTAAGCTGCTGTGACCTCCACCACTCTTCCAAGGGGCATTGATATTCGCTTTTTATTCCACTGCGTCCTCCACCACTCTTCCAAGTGGCATTAAAACTGTCTCTTTAAGCTACTCTGACCTCCACGTCTTTTCCAAGGGGCATTAAAACTGTATTGTTAAGCTACTGTGAACTTAATGTCTCTTCTAAGGTGCATTAAAACTGTCTTGTAAAGCTACTGTGAACTTCACCACTCTTGCAAGGGGCATTGATATTGTCTTTTTATTCCACTGCGACCTCCACCACTTTTCCAAGGTTCATTAAAACTGTCTTGTTAAGCTACTGTGACCTCCACATCTCTTCTAAGGTGCATTAAAACCATCTTGTTAAGCTACTGTGACTTCCACCACTCTTCCAAGGGGCATTAAAACTATATTGTTAAGCTACTGTGACCTCCACCACTCTTCCAAGGGGTATTAAAACTGTCTTGTTAAGCTACTGTGACCTCCACATCTCTTCCAAGGGGCATTAAAACCATCTTGTTAAGCTACTGTGACCTCCACCAATCTTCAAAGGTGCATTAAAACCCTCTTGTTAAGCTACTGTGACCTCCACCACTCTTCCAAGGGGTATTAAAACTGTCTTGTAAAGCTACTGTGAACTCCATGTCTCTTCTAAGGTGCATTAAAACTGTCTTGTAAAGATACTGTGACCTTCACCACTCTTGCAAGGGGCATTGATATTGTCTTTTTATTCCACTGCGACCTCCACCACTTTTCCAATTGGCATTAAAACTGTCTTGTTAAGCTACTGTGACCTCCACATCTCTTCCAAGGTGCATTAAAACCATCTTGTTATGGTACTGTGACTTCCACCACTCTTCCAAGGGGTATTAAAACTGTCTTGTTAAGCTACTGTGACCTCCACATCTCTTCCAAGGGGCATTAAAACCATCTTGTTAAGCTATTGTGACCTCCACCACTCTTCCGAGGGGCATTGATTTTGTCTTTTTATGCCACTGCGACCTCCACCACTCTTCCAAGGGACATTAAAACTGTCTTGTTAAGCTACTGTGACCTTCACCACTTTTTCAAGGGGCATGAAAACCATCTTGTTATACCACGCTGAGCTCCACAGCTCTTCCAAGGGGCATTGAAATGTAATGTTTAATTACCTCTAACCTCCACGTCTCTTCCAACGGGCATTGCATTTCCTCCTAATTTTAGTCAGCTTTTGCTTTGCAATGCATAGTCAAACACTAAGACAGACCCACTCCCTAATAATGAGTAGAAGGTTTTTGGTATGCTGTAATCCACGTCTGTTTCAAGGGGCATTGCAGTTACTCATAATTTTTGGAAAGCCTTCCATTCACTGCTTAGGCCAACAGTGTACAGGAGACCTAGTTGCTATAAATGGAAAAAATGGTTTAGCTAAGGCCCTCTGACCTCCATGTCACTTCCAAGGGGCATTGGAGTGCCTCGAAATTTTTGGTACGCACTACACTCACTGTATGCCCTATAACTGTGTAGTCGAACCGCTCCTTTTGGTACAGAAACATATCCTACAAGACATGTGTGGTTGACTGGCCTGATTTTGGTGTGAATGGTCCTTGTTCCTTCTGCTCTTTCTCCTTTGCCACCACTAGAGATGAGCGGTGTTCGACTAGAACTGTTCGCCAATCTCAAATTCGAGCTGTTTTGGGCGGTGTTCGAGTTGTTCGACGAACCCGAACGATTTGCAAAAAATTCGGCTGTTCGAGGTTATGTTCGATAACTGTTCGTGCACCAAAAGCGTGTCCTGCATGTCTGGCGCTATTTAGAGCACCAATCATGCAGGGATTGTCTGCCACTCACTGTAATGCCACAGCCATGGTGGTTGTGGCATTACAGTGATTGCCCAAATCGATGGGAACAGTGTTCACAGTGAAACATGAAAAGCCGGCAATTCAGCAGCGGCATACACCGGTACCCGACAATTTAGAACCGAAAGAATAGAGCTTCACACATAGATTAGATAGATATAAACATGTCAGCCACATATATACGAAGTACAGTGAAAGTGCTGCTTACTGTACTTGTCATTTAGCGTAAAGGATTTATCAAAAAAAATAATAGTGTTTTCATGCACCGTCTCTTTAAAAAAGCCGGCCGGCAATTCAGCAGCGGTACCCGACAATTTATAACAGACAGAATAGAGCTTCACACATAGATTAGATAGATAGAAACATGTCAGCCACATATATATGAAGTACAGTGACAGTGTTGCTTACTGTACTTGTCATTTAGTGTAAAGGATTTATCAAAAAAAATAATAGTGTTTTCATGCACCGTCTCTTTAAAAAAGCCGGCCGGCAATTCAGCATCTGTACCCGACAATTTATAACAGACAGAATAGAGCTTCACACATAGATTAGATAGATAGAAACATGTCAGTCACATATATATGAAGTACAGTGATAGTGTTGGTTACTGTACTTGTCATTTAGTATTAAAATAAAGGATTTATTATTAAAAAAATTGGCGTGGGGTTCCCCTTAATTTTAGGCTCTAGCGGAGGTTAAGCAGACAGCTGGGGCAGATGTTTGAAGCCTGGGAAGGGGGTAATACCCACGGAGCTTCCCAGGCTACTAATATCAGCCCCCAGCTGAATACATAGCCTTTACTAGCTATTAAAATGGGGGACCCCCCCAAAAAAATGACGTGGGGTCCCCCCTAATTTAATAGCTAGCAAAGGCTAAGCAGACAGCTGGGGGCTGATATTAATAGCCCAGGAAGGGAGCCATGAATATTGGCCCCCTCCCAGGCTAGAAACACCAGCCGTCAGCCGCCCCAGAAATGGCGCATTCATAGGATGCGCCAATTCTGGCACTTAGCCTCGCTCTTCCACTCTGCCCTGGTGCGGTGGCAGGGGGTAATAGGGTTGGGGTTGATGTCAGCTTATAATGCCAGCTGACATCAAGCCCAGGTTAGTAATGGAGAGGCGTCTATAAGACACCCCCATTACTAACCCCATAGTCAAAGTTAAAAAAAACACAAACACCCAGAATAAAGTCCTTTAATTGAAATAAAGACACAATCCTTTATTGTTCTAAATTAAACCATACTTACCGTCACGCCCATTCCAGCTGAAGCCAACGATCTCCTGCAATAAAAGAAAAATAATAAAGCAACCTCATCCTTACTTTTCCATGGTTCCCACGACAGCTTCAGCTCTGCTACATCGAGATGACAGGCTGGACCGCAGCAGAACGCTGCCATCCAGCCTCTCATCCCGCCTTTGCTAGCTATTAAATTAGGGGGGACCCCACGTCATTTTTTTTGGGGGGTCCCCCATTTTAATAGCTAGTAAAGGCTATGTATTCAGCTGGGGGCTGATATTAGTAGCCTGGGAAGCTCCGTGGGTATTACCCCCTTCCCAGGCTTCAAACATCTGCCCCATCCGTCTGCTTAACCTCCGCTAGAGCCTAAAATTAAGGGGAACCCCACGCCAATTTTTTTAATAATAAATCCTTTATTTTAATACTAAATGACAAGTACAGTAACCAACACTATCACAGTACTTCATATATATGTGACTGACATGTTTCTATCTATCTAATCTATGTGTGATGCTCTATCTTTCTGTTCTAAATTGTCGGGTACCGCTGCTGAATTGCCGGCCGGCTTTTTTAGAGACAGTGCATGAAAACACTATTATTTTTTTAAATAAATCCTTTACACTAAATGACAAGTACAGTAAGCAACACTATCACTGTACTTATTATATATGTGACTGACATGTTTCTATCTATCTAATCTATGTGTGAAGCTCTATTCTTTCTGTTCTAAATTGTCGGGTACAGATGCTGAATTGCCGGCCGGCTTTTTTAAAGAGACGGTGCATGAAAACACTAATATTTTTTTTAATAAATCCTTTACACTAAATGACAAGTGCAGTAACCAACACTGTCACTGTGCTTCTTATATGTGTGACTGACATGTTTCTATCTATCTAATCTATGTGTGATGCTCTATTCCTTCTTGTCTAAATTGTCGGGTACCGGTGTATGCCGCTGCTGAATTTGCCGGCCGGCTTTTTTAAAGAGAGTGTCTTCTGAGCAGTTTGTCAGCTTTTGGACACCTTTGCAGGTGTTTTCTATGTGTTTCTATGTGTTTTTGTTTGCCTGCCATTGGTTTTAACGGTGTTCGACGGTGTTCTAAGGTGTTCGACGAACAGTTCGACGAACAGTTCCTCGAACATCCCGGTGTTCGACGAACCAAACCGAACTCGAACACTACGGGGGTGGCTCAACACTAGCCACCACCTCACCCATCTTTCATCACCTGAAGCTTTGTTTTAACGGGAGTCATAGAAATGGGATAGTAGAAGGGAAACATCCAGCAATCATCGGAGGAGGTAGGATATGCGCCAAAACGCTGACCACCTCAGGCGTAGCCGCTACTACACACATGCGCTTGCATTCCAAGGAACAGAAAGCTAAGGATATGGATGGTCTCATGATCATGAATAATTTACTCGTTGTGTAGGAGGCCGACAACTGCTGCTGTCTACCTTCTGAGCTGATTGTGTTGAAGCCTGATTGACCCAGCACCCGCAATCCTCTATGTCTGGAGGACGTGTTGCATCCCAGTGTCCAACTGTGTCCCAGCTTCCACAATATTAACCCAGTGTGAAGGCGTCAGTGAGATGGACCATCCATGGCCACATTTACTTGTCCACATGTTTGTGGCTAGGCTGTCATTCAAATAGGGGTGGCTGGGGACTGTTTATGGACACCCGGCTGCCCCCAGGCGGCTGGGGACCGTGTGTGGGCACTCGGCCCCGGGGTGGCTGGGGACCGATTATGGACACCCGGCCGCCCCCTGGCGGCTGGGTACCAAGCATGGACACCCGGCTGCCGGGCAGCTGGGGACTGAGTATGGATACCAGGCCGCCAACGCAGCCATGACGTGGTGGCCAGATTCTACCTCCACATGCCTAAAAGGCCTAATTTCAAGTGAAAGCAAGCAAGCAGTATGGTATTGCAGTCTGGGGGTGGGTGGGTGGCATGCTGCATACTTGCGCTTGCATTGCAAGGAATGGGGGAGGTACAATTTTACACTGCCCTGGGACAAGGACTTGCACGGGGATAGTTGCAAGTCTGCATCTTCTGATGCGGCAAGGATCACTTCTGATGGGCACACTTTTAGGCAGTGACCTAGGTGTCAGAGATGCTTCCAGGGGTCTTCCCCATGCTGTTCCCATGTCTTTTCAGCACTGTATGAATGTGTCACAGAGCACATGGCCAGATAAGGTTGTAAAATGTTAAAATTACATTTCCCGGTGAATGCATTTGTCACGGTTGAAAGCAATACATAAGTGCAAAAACGCATAAAAAATGCTACTTGTGAACCTAGCCCAAGGTGTGGAGGAGTATTTTTGTTTTTGGTTATTTATTTTACCTTATACACAAGTCTTAAACCTGGAAAGGAAGTTCCTTAACATATTTCACAGGAAAACTGTTTCAGTTTCGTTTATGAACGTTTTATTGTGAGCCCGTAAAAGTGGCTTAATACCTCTGACCACGCAGTTGACAGCAGTGACCCGGGGTCAGAAATGCTTCCTTGGGCAATCCCCAGTTCTGTCCCCATGTCATTTGAACACTGTCACTATAGTTTTGGGCACTTTTTAGGCTTTCTACAGACTGCCGGGGGTGCCGCCGCTAAAATGCTCGGATCTCCCATAGACTAACATTGGGCTTATTGCTCGGGTCGAGCACCCGAGGATCACGGTGAGCTCGGCCCGAGCTTCGAGCACCCGAGCATTTTAGTGCTCGCTCAACACTAAGGCTATGTGCCCACGTAGCAGATTTGATGCAGAGCGTTTTTGCCTCTCTCTGGCAGAAAAAACGCATGCAGATTTACATGCGTTTTTTCTGCCAGAGAGAAGCGTTTTTACGTGCGTCTTTGTATGCGTTTTTTCAAGCACTTTTTCAAGCGATTTTGAGCATCACTTGGAAAAGTGCTTGACAAGTTGATCACACAATATAAATCCATGCAACCGGCATGGATTTATAATGTGTGAACAACTTAGGTGCTTTAAATGCAGCATCTATAGTAAAAAAAAAAAAAAAGAATTAAAACGTTAAAAATAAAAACAACCTGTATATTCACCTCTCCGGCGGCCCCCGGTCTGCTCTCTGGTCTCCTCCGGTCTCCTGTCTGTAATGTCAGGACCTGCGGTGACGTCATTTAGTCACCTGATGGTCACGCGACCACTGACGTCGGCGGTCAGGTGATGGTCGCGTGACCATCACCTGACTAAATGACGTCACCGCAGGTCCTGACAGTACACTGCGGAGAAGACACGGCCGGGAGCAGACCGGAGGAGACCAGGGGCCGCCGGAGAGGTGAATATACAGGTTTTTTTTATCTTTAAAGTTTTATTTTTTTTTTTTACCTCGTGGCAGCCGGGATGAAGAAGAGTTGTAGTCTCCTCTTCATCCCAGGTACCACACTCACCGCGATTACTCTACAGCGTAATCGCGGTAGAAATGGTCATGCTGCGTTTAGCAAACCAACATGAATTCGGCGTGCAAATTAGCGCATCATGTGCACAGCACATCCGAATTCACCTTGCTTTGCATGGCAGACTTTTACAAGTGTTTTCGCGGCGTTTTCGTGGCCGTAAATACGCTGCAAAAAAGCTACAAACATGCTACGTGGGCACATAGCCTAATACTAACTGATACCTTTTCTTGTCTGATGAGATCAACCATGAAAATACTCAGGGTGACTAAAAGTCATTGTGATTCTGATTCTGATGTTTGAAGAAAGTCACACATCAGACTCACACATCAAAATCAAACATCATTTGAATTTGGCTTGCTTGCAGTCTGTGCATAAGTCCCAATGAGTTTTAGACAAGTTTGCATTGAAAATCATATAACCAAATAGAACTCCTAGGTTTTTACAACTGAGTTTTAGCTCAGTGGTTAGTGCACTGGCTTTGGGACACAGAATTTTGGGATCAAGTCCCATCAGCAAACAGTTACATTTTTTTTTTATTATTATTATTACAGTTGTAAAAGTCACTTGTCAGAGTCACTTGTCAGAATCACTCGTCAAAATCACTCATGAAAATCACTTATCAAAATCACTCGTCAAAATCACTTGTCAGAATCAGTCGTCAGAATCACTCGTCAGAATCAGTTCTCAGACAGGGTATTTAGCTTCAAACTGACATCATTCTGGTGTTTGATTTTGATATCTGATCATGTCCTTAAATGGACACTGTGTTCCCGTATTGTCCGGGACGTCAGGTCCACAAGAGGTAGCAGTGAAGCCTTCCTCAATAATTTCCCCAGGCTGGGGGAATAGTTGGATGGGGTTTAGTCCAGAGAAGACTGAGCGAGACTCATAAAGCTGCAAGTGTCTTAAGCATCTGAAGGGCCAAGGCGGCCACTCAAGGAAGGGACAGCTTAGGACCCACGGACCATCATCTACAACATGAGCTGTACAATAAACTGTAATCCTGGAAACATAACTACTCACTCCTGTATGTTCTGCTGTATTGAATTGAAAGTGGCCAGTAAAGTTCGTTTTTATAAAATGGAGAGGAAGTCCCTTAACGTGCCAGAGGCGGTTCCTTTGATGGAAGGAACAAAGTCAGCAGAGACCTGCAACCAAAACGTGAGTGACATGCATTGTACACACCACAAAGAAGGATCTGGACTAGTGTTGAGCCACCCCCGTAGTGTTCGAGTTCGGTTCGGTTCGTCGAACACCCGTGTGTTCGCCGAACTGTTCGTCGAACACCTTCGAACACCATTAAAACCAATGGCAGGCAAACAAAAACACATAGAAACACATAGAAAACACCTTCAAAGGTGTCCAAAAGCTGACAAACTGCTCTGAAGACACAACTAACACATGGAAAAGTGACAAGTACATATAGTCATGCGAAAAGAAAAGAGGTGGAGGAGTAAAAGGAGGGGGAGACACAGATATAGGCATGTCATGCCCTTCTAAAATCCAAAAAGTGAGAAGCCGACACGTTCAGTCCGCTCCTGCTCGTGCCACCTCCGTGTCGCCGGGTTTGTGCCAGAACCGCGGTGAACCCTGACGGCCAGCCCCCCTCTCCCAATACTGGTGCCTGTCCGCTGGTGGGTCGAGCGAGCCCCCCTGTGGTGGAGGCAGCTCTAAGCTTTTTAATTTAAATTGTCTCTCTAATTTGAATGAATACACTTTAAATCCATTTACAAGGATCTATTGGAGGGCAAGTCTCATGCCAGCAGCCGCGTAATTCCAGCTCCAGTAGCGTCCACTAAAGCTGCTGCAGTTAAAAAGCTTTTATAAGGATCGAGCTCGGCTGTCCACCGCAAGGCATCCTACTGCCAGTCCCAGTCCCTATGCCTTGGGGTGCCTCCTGATGCTCTTCACTGAGTATCCAGTGGTCCCGAAGCATTTCCTTTGAAAAAATTAAGTGTCAAAACTACAGGTGGTGTAGCTTGCTTAACAGCCGGGATAATCCGCTGACTAGCAGACACTGCTACTAGGCACAAAGTATTTCCTGGGCTAGATGCAGTTAAAAAATTGTAATTAGTTACTCTCGTTGGATGCTGAGAAAGCATTCCATAGAGTCTCCTGGCACGCCATATATGATTCTCTTAAAAAGCTTGGGGTAGGGGTCTAGGGGACCCTTTTATAGCCAAAATCACGGCCCTGTATCGCAATACATCACCTAGGCTGAAGATAAATGAAACTGTATTACCCTGAGGGCTCGGTTGCTACAGAGGTATTGCACCTCACCCAGAGGTGTGATATCTCACTCTCAGGTAAGGATGGAGTGTGGATCAGGACCCGACACCTGCATGCATTACACCACATTGCCGTGGGGCAGGGCGACCAATATGCCCCTGAGATGGGCACGACAGTCCCTGTCCCTGGCTGGAGTGGGGGGAGGGAACACTGAGTAAGGGGAACCCTGTAGTGCAGGAGTAGGGAGGAAGCAGTTCCTGGGTGCATTGAGAAGGGAGTATATAAGGTGGGCACCATCTTAGTTCAGTGCAGAGAAGTCTGAGCAGAAGTGGCAGGGAGCAGGGGCTCTGCATGAGCTCTGCTCCGGAGGCGGGCCTAGTAACAGAGGTCCAGGCCTGGAAGAGGGAGAAGGAAGGAAGAGGAGCGGAGAAGGCTCCAGGAACGAGGAACGAAGGGATCCCAGGGGTGCGGACGGGCGAGTCGCCACCGCACGCCCAAATCCACCTGCGTGGAGGGGTCAGGCCAAAGGGGGAGACCGGTCCCCGAAACTAGTGGAGGCAGGAAACGACCCTCAGCTAGAAACAGGAGGCTGTGACATTTTATGTGGCGCAGCCCCTCGCTACACCCGCTAGGAAGGCACCACATAGGGTCAGGGAAACTGGCGCCAAGTTTACCAAGAGGAGGCCCGAGGCAGCCGGACAGAAGGGTTGGTAAGAAAGGCCAGACAAAGGACACACAAAGGGGGTCCTGTGAAGCGCTCCAAAGTTATCTGGGAGTTGTCTGAGCCCCTCACCTGGTGAGCACAGTACGACGTGGACAGCCGTTACCTGCAGACGTGGTCTGGATAATAAGAACTGTGAGTAAAGGCCCTGGACTGCATCACTGACTCCGTGTCGTTACTGCTGCTGCCCTGCATCATCACCCCCATCCTTCGCATACACTGCCCTGAGGCTATACTCCTCCCGTGGGGAGTTATGCTACGCTCTGCTGCACCCACAACACCAGCCTCAGCGGTCTGCCCTGGAGCGGCGGTTCACTCTGACCGCAATCCACGGGTGGCGTAGTCGGACATTTAAACATCAAAACCACATAAATAGTTCCGCCCTGAGCCACGGAACCGGGTCCCGCCACGGAGACTACAACCACCAGCATCCACCAAAAAGGGTCCGGCTCCGGGTGTCCCAAGGCCCAGGGGGCGCGTCAGAACATTTTCATCACCTTTCACAATCACCAATGGGACAAGGCAGGGATGTTCTCTGTCCCCTCTCTTATACATCCTAGTGACGGAGCACCTGCTCTCATCAATTCGCCATAACCCCAATATTAGGTGGATTGAGGTGGGAGGCACCGAGTACAAGTGCTCTCTATTTGCTGATGATGTCCTAGTATATATCACTCAATCACATATATCCATCCATGCTGTTATGGCTGAAATAGATCACTTTGTTACATGGTCAAATTTTAAAATCAATGCAGCGAAGTCTGAGGCCCTCGATGTCTCCCTCCCCAAATCCATATAGGATTCCATCCAGTCCAACTTTCCCCGTTGCCTGGCCCTCACAGGGTATCAAATACTTAGGAATTCCTATTCATAGAGACCTCTCCCATCTATGTTATCTTAATTTTGGGCCCTTTATTGAACAACTCCATACAGACCACGGTTGGCAAGTTAGAACTGTAAGATTCACTACGTGAACCACTGGTGTTTTGTGGAAAAGCAAATGTACACTGTGTTCCAAATTATTATGCAAAAAGTGTTTAGGAGTGATAAGGGAAGAATTTGTTTGTTTGTCAGTTAAACTCATTGATGGTGATGTGTGTCAGGGCTCTTTATATCACTGTAAGCAATTGCAGACACCTGTGCTAATTAGTTTGGCAGGTGTGTCCAATGAAAGGCAAGACTACTTAAGAAGGCTGTCTCACATTATTAAGCAGCCTACATTTTCTGCCAAAATGGGAAAGAAAAAGGATGTGTCGGCTGCTGAGAAGCAACAAATTGTGGAGTGTTTAGGTCAAGGCATGACTACAATCAACATTGTGCGGTGATCAGGATGAAGTGTCTTGGCAAACAAGAAGTATGTAGCTGAGTCACAGTACACACGTGTGCGTGCTGATAAGGGCAAATTGAGGACTCTTTCCTACAGGCAATTACGTCAGGTTAAAAGAGCAGCGGCAAAAAAGCCTTGTCATAGCAGCAGACAAGTTTTTGAAGCTGCTGGTGCCTCCAACGTCCCCCGAACAACAAGATACAGGGTCCTTCAGAGGTTTGCAGCTGTGCATACGCCATCCTGTCGACCTCCTCTATCCACTTCACACAAGCAGAAATGGCTCCAGTGGGCCAAACATTACATGAAGACTGATTTCAAAACTGTTTTGTTCACGGATGAGTGCCGTGCAGCGCTCGATGGTCCAGATGGATGGAGTGGAGGATGGCTGGTTGATGGACACCCCACGCAAACACGGCTACAGCGCCAACAAGGAGGAGGTGGAGTAATGTTTTGGGCTGGAATCATGGGGAGAGAGATTGTCGGCCCCTTTAGGATCCCTGAAGGCGCTAAAGATGAACTCCATAATGTATGTGGATTTTCTCAAACAGCACTTCCTGCCATGGTTCAAGAAGAAGAACCGTGTATTTCACAGCAAGATCATTTTTTTGCATGATAATGCACCATCTCATGCTGCACATAAAACATCTGCATCTCTGGCTGATATGGGCATAAAAGGGGACAAACTTATGGTGTGACCCCCATGCTCCCCTGACCTCTACCCCATTCAGAACCTCTGGAGCATCATCAAAAGGAGTGTCTATGATGGCGGGAGGCAGTTCACATCTAAGCAACAGCTCTGGGAGGGTATTCTGTCCTCATGCAAAACAATTGAAGCAGAAACCATCCAAAACCTGACAAATTCAATGGACGAGAGAGTTCAGAAGCTCCTTTCGAACAAGGGGTCCTATGTGAAAATGTAACATCACCTAGAATAAAGTTTTGAGTTGAAAACTGTTTGATTTCAGTTTCTAATAACCTGCTAATGCTTATAATTTCAAAAATGACCATTTTTTTGGTCTTTATTAAAATGAAAAGGTTGATCGAAAAGTTTGGGGGATCTAAGAGTGTGGCAACCCAGTAGTCATGATTACTTCGAATTCTGACAATATGAGGGTCATGTTGCAGGTAGTGCAGCAAGAAGGCACTTATGTGTCTTGCGCATCTCGGAGCCCCAAAATTATTTTCCGGGCTAGATGCAACTAAAAATTATTATTAATTTTAAATCTGGTGGAGCTTAGTATAGATGGCCTAATAGGATCAGTGCTGCACACTGCTACAAAGCCCAAATTATTTTCCAGCCAAGATACAGATAAACATGATTAGTAATTTTAAATCTGGTGGAGCTTATTATAGATGGCCTAATAGAATCAGTGCTGCACACTGCTACAAAGCCCAAATTATTTTCCAGCCAAGATACAGATAAACATGATTAGTAATTTGAAAGCTTAAAACGGTTGGTAGGGTGATTTTAACCAATCATCAAGCTTTTACTCTCCCCAGGATGACACAGGGGTAGAAAAGTCGTTTCGGATCCATGATTTGTTCATCTTTATGAACGTGAGTCTGTCTACATTATCAGTGGAGAGCCGCGTGCGCTTATCTGTCAGCACACCACCAGCAGCGCTGAACACACGTTCAGACAGAACACTGGCTGCGGGGCATGACAAGATCTCCAAGGCGTAAGTGGCTAGCTCCGGCCATTTATCCAGATTGGAAGCCCAAAAAGAGCAAGGGTCCAGTGACACAGTCATGGCTTCAATGTTTACTTGGAGATACTCCTGTACCATCGTCTCTAGGCGTTGACTATGTGTCAGACTTCTTGTCTCCTGTGGCCTTGCAAAGGATGGGCTAAAATAGTGGTGAAATGATTGCGCAAAATTGATGTTACCACCAGATACTGTGGTTCTGTTATGGTTTGAGTGCTGAACACTTGACGGTCCCACGGTTGGCAAGTTGGAACTGTGAGATTCACTACGTGCACCACTGGTGTTTTGTGGAAAAGCACATGTAAGATTCTGCAACAGTCTCTGCTGATACTCCTGCATGCGTGCATCCCTTTCTATGGCAGGAATAATTTCTGCAAATTTACTTGTGTACAGGGGATCTAACAGTGTGGCAACCCAGTAGTCAGGATTATTTCTAATTCTCACAATTCGAGGGTCATGTTGCAGGTAGTGCAGCAAGAAGGCACTCATGTGTGTTGCGCATCCAGGAGCACCAAGTCCCTGTTGTGTTGGTGGCGAGGTAACAATCATGCTTCCTTCCTCTGTCCTCTCCCCCCAACCTCGCACAACAGAAATGTGATCAAGGTCTCCCTCATCTGATGAGTCTTCCATCAGTTCGTCCTCCACTTCTTCCTGGGCTCCTGCACCTTCCTCACTAGTTTGGCTGCTACCATGCGCCCTGGTAAAACCATCTCCCCCACCCTCACATGCCTGCCGCCTTGGTGCTGCCGACCGTCTGGACCTTGCAGATGTTAGCCCTTCCGCATACAACTCCTCCTCCTCTACTTCCTCCACCTCCTCTTGTGCCACCACCTGACTCCGAATTCTGTTTAACATGTGCTCCAGCATGTAAATCATCGGAATAGTCATGCTGATAATGGCATCGTCAGCACTAAACATCTTCGTCGCCATTTCAAAACTGTGCAGAAGGGTGCATAGGTCCCTGATCTGAGACCACTCCTCCAGCGTGATTTGCCCCACGTCTGGATCTCGTTGGCCCAGGCTATACGTCAGAACGTATTGCACCAGGGCTTGTCGGTGCTGCCACAGTCGCTGCAACATGTGCAGAGTTGAATTCCACCGGGTAGGCACATCGCATTTTAGCCGGTGAAGTGGCAGGCCCAACGACTACTGTAGAGATGTAAGTCGCTGAGCTGCGGGATGCGAACGGCGGAAGTGAGCACACAGCGACCGTGCCCTCTGCAGAAGGCCATCTAGTCTGGGATAGTGGGCTAAAAATTGCTGTACAACCAGGTTCAACACGTGAGCCATACAAGGCACGTGTGTGACATTGCCCCGGCGAAGGGCCGCACCCAGGTTTGCAGCATTGTCGCACACGGCCTTCCCTGGTTTCAGGTCCAGTGGAGACAACCATTCATGAAATTGGTTCTCCAGAGCTGACCACAACTCCTCAGCTGTGTGACTCACATTTCCCAGACATTTCAAAGTAAAAACCGCCTGATGACGTTGAGCCCTACTGCCAGCATAGTAAGGAGGTGTGCAGGATCCCTTCTGCGCAATTAGAAAGCTTGTGGCATGACCAGACAGGCTTTGGGTGCAGGTGGAAGACCGAGAGGAGGTTGAGGGGGCAGAAGCAGTGGAGGAACTTTGACATAAAGAGGATTGACGCACAACTCGTGGGGACGGCAAGACTTGGACAGCAGCCCCTTGTCCTGCTGTCACCATAGTTACCCAGTGCCCAGTCAGCGACATGTAACGCCCCTGTCCATGCCTACTCGTCCAAGTGTCTGTGGTGAAATGCACCCTGTCACACACAGAGTTTCTCAAAGAAGCGGTGATGTTGTGTGCGACATGCTGGTGGAGCGCAGGCACACCTTTCTTTGAGAAGTAGTGCCGACTGGGCATCTGGTACTGGGGCACTGCGACGGACATAAGGTCTCGAAAATCCTCTGTGTCCACCAGGCGGAAAGGCAGCATTTCTGTAGCCAAGAGCTTGCAGATGGTGAAATTCAACCTCTTAGCTTTCTCATGGCTAGGAGGAAATGGTCTTTTACTTGTCCACATCTGAGGGACCGAGGGCTGGCTATTGTGCTTAGACGGGGTTGATAAGGGTGTCCCCGGCAAACTGCCGGTCTGTGAGGAAGATGCAGGCGGACATGTTAGGTTGCCTTGATCCAAAGGTGGTGCTATCGATGTCGGACAGCGCTCAACACCAGCTGGTGTTACCATCTCCATAGAAAATGATGACCTGCCAATCACGCTGGCTGTTGCGGGAAAAGAGGTGGCAGGTCTGCGCCCCAAAACAGGTGTGACTGCTGTCCCCCCAGTCACAGAGGATGAAGAGGCCGCGGATGCACAAGATATGGCAGACGGTGGTTGGCCCGGCCGGCTAGGCCGCATTGTAGCACACTGAGCTTCCCACTGCAACTTATGCTTCATGTCCATGTGCCGGTTCATGCATGAAGTACTCAAACTATGTATTTTTTGGCCTCTACTTAGCTTTTGCTGACAAATGTTACAGATAACACGAGTTGGGTCATCTTTATCGATCTGAAAAAATGCCCAGGCTATGCAAGGCTTAGCACCCATGCGACCTGAAGAGCCACCACGACTTGTGGTGAGAGGCAGAGTTGTGTTTGAGGATGCAGTTGTTGACGTGCTTCCAGTACTACGTCTCTGTCCAGGAAGGCGCAACCTGACCTCGTCGTCACTAGCATCTTCCTCCACCTCCTCTGCTGACCTCATCTCTTGGCTGACTGTGGGTTGACAGTAAGTGGGATCTCCAACCTCATCATCATCACCCTGTGCGTTATCACACCCGTCGTCCTCAGAGCCAACCTGTTCCTGCCCTGACAAAAAACTAAAGTTGTCGCTCCAATCAGGTATTTGAGTCTCATCATCGTCTTCCTCATTGTCTCCACCAACAGGAGTTACAGTTTGGGAATGAGGGTCTACATTATGGTCAGAACCTTCTGCGTCTGGTCCTGGATCCGACTCATAAAGATTCTGGGCATCAGTGCAGATCATTTCCTCGTCTGGATTCACAGAAGCGCTGGAGTCGACCTCTGATTCCCAGGCTATAGTATGAGTAAACAGCTCTGCAGTCTCAACCATCTGTTCTACCTCATACTCAGACGGGCAGCTGGAGATTTGGGAGCTGTGAGGAAGCAAGTGCGATTGGGGTGACACCTTTGAGGACTGGAGTATTTGTGATGTTGAAGTTGATGTGGAGGAGAGCCCACTTAAAGGAGCACTTGATATCGGTTGAAGCACCTGCTGTTTTTGTGCCTCATCTGGAATTTGTAGCGATTGGCGTGGCCGTAAGAAAGGGATCTTATCACATTGTCTGCTAAAAGAAGTAGACATTTTAGTTTGGCTGGAAGATGGTCTTTCTTCTGCAGATGTTACTGTTGCTTTAACACCTACCCCACGGACACAACCTTTTTTCCCCTTCCCAACACGCCTATTCCCCTTTCCACCAGCAGCAGGCCTTTTTCCACTCATTTTGGTGGTTAACTAATTCACAACTCTGGAGTTGTTTGCACAAAAAAACAATGGATGGGAACCGAGCAGAGCTGAGTGGCCAAACTGTGGTATTAGGCCAAAACTATTGGCTGGGTTAGATGCAGAAAAAAATTATATTCAATTTGCAACCTGATGGAGGTCAGTATAGATGGACTAATAGAACAAGTCCCACACACAGCTAGAAGCCCAAATATTTTTTCAGAGGTAGATGCAGAAAAAAATATATTCAGTTTGCAACCTGATGGAGGTCAGTATAGATGGACTAATAGAGAAAGTCCCACACACTGTTAGAAGGCCAAATATATTTTCAGAGCTAGATGCAGACAAAAAATTATTTTGAATTTGCAACCTGATGGAGGTCAGTATAGGTGGACTAATAGAACAAGTCCCACACACTGCTAGAAGCCCAAATATTTTTCAGAGGTAGATGCAGAAAAAAATATATTCAGTTTGCAACCTGATGGAGGTCAGTATAGATGGACTAATAGAGAAAGTCCCACACACTGCTAGAAGGCCAAATATTTTTTCAGAGCTAGATGCAGAAAAAAATTATATTCAGTTTGCAACCTGATGGAGGTCAGTATAGATGGACTAATAGAAAAAGTCCCACACACTGCTAGAAGGCCAAATATTTTTTCAGAGCTAGATGCAGAAAAAAATTATATTCAGTTTGCAACCTGATGGAGGTCTGTATAGATGGATTAATAGAACAAGTCCCACACACAGCTAGAAGCCCAATATTTTTTCAGAGGTAGATGCAGAAAAAATATATTCAGTTTGCAACCTGATGGAGGTCAGTATAGATGGAGTAATAGAACAAGTCCCACACACAGCTAGAAGCCCAAATATTTTTTCACAGCTAGATGCAGATAAAAAATATTTTTAATTTGCAACCAGATGGAGGTCAGTATAGATGGACTAATAGAGAAAGTCCCACACACTGCTAGAAGGCCAAATATTTTTTCAGAGCTAGATGCAGAAAAAAATTATATTCAGTTTGCAACCTGATGGAGGTCTGTATAGATGGATTAATAGAACAAGTCCCACACACAGCTAGAAGCCCAATATTTTTTCAGAGGTAGATGCAGAAAAAAATTATATTCAATTTGCAACCTGATGGAGGTCAGTATAGATGGAATAATAGAACAAGTCCCACACACAGCTAGAAGCCCAAATATTTTTTCAGAGGTAGATGCAGAAAAATATTATATTCAGTTTGCAACCTGATGGAGGTCTGTATAGATTAATTAATAGAACAAGTCCCACACACAGCTACAGGCCCAATATTTTTTCAGAGGTAGATGGAGGAAAAAATATATTCAGTTTGCAACCTGATGGAGGTCAGTATAGATGGAGTAATAGATCAAGTCCCACACACAGCTAGAAGCCCAAATATTTTTTCAGAGCTAGATGCAGATAAAAATTATTTTTAATTTGCAACCTGATGGAGGTCAGTATAGATGGACTAATAGAGAAAGTCCCACACACTGCTAGAAGGCCAAATATTTTTTCAGAGCTAGATGCAGACAAAAAATTATTTTGAATTTGCAGCGTGATGGACGTCAGTATAGATGGACTAATAGAACAAGTCCCACACACTGCTAGAAGCCCAAATATTTTTTCAGAGGTAGATGCAGATAAAAATTATTTTTAATTTGCAATCTGATGGAGGTCAGTATAGATGGACTAATAGAGAAAGTCCCACACACTGCTAGAAGGCCAAATATTTTTTCAGAGCTAGATGCAGAAAAAATTATATTCAGTTTGCAACCTGATGGAGGTCTGTATAGATGGATTAATAGAACAAGTCCCACACACAGCTAGAAGCCCAATATTTTTTCAGAGGTAGATGCAGAAAAAATATATTCAGTTTGCAACCTGATGGAGGTCAGTATAGATGGACTAATACAACAAGTCCCACACACAGCTAGATGCCCAATATTTTTTCAGAGCTAGATGCAGAAAAAAAATATATTCAATTTGCAACCTGATGGAGGTCAGTATAGATGGAGTAATAGAACAAGTCCCACACACATCTAGAAGCCCAAATATTTTTTCAGACCTAGATGCAGATAAAAATTATTTTTAATTTGCAACCAGATGGAGGTCAGTATAGATGGACTAATAGAGAAAGTCCCACACACTGCTAGAAGGCCAAATATTTTTTCAGAGCTAGATGCAGAAAAAAAATATATTCAGTTTGCAACCTGATGGAGGTCTGTATAGATGGATTAATAGAACAAGTCCCACACACAGCTAGAAGCCCAATATTTTTTCAGAGGTAGATGCAGAAAAAAATTATATTCAATTTGCAACCTGATGGAGGTCAGTATAAATGGAGTAATAGAACAAGTCCCACACACAGCTAGAAGCCCAAATATTTTTTCAGAGGTAGATTCAGAAAAAAATTATATTCAGTTTGCAACCTGATGGAGGTCTGTATACATGGATTAATAGATCAAGTCCCACACACAGCTACAAGCCCAATATTTTTCAGAGGTAGATGCAGAAAAAAATATATTTAGTTTGCAACCTGATGGAGGTCAGTATAGATGGACTAATAGAGAAAGTCCCACACACTGCTAGAAGGCCAAATATTTTTTCAGAGCTAGATGCAGAAAAAAATTATATTCAATTTGCAACCTGATGGAGGTCAGTATAGATGGACTAATAGAATGATGCTATGCCCAAAAGATTTTACTTCACTAGGTGCAGTAAAAAAATTGGTATTCTATACACAGGTGGTATATCTTGCAACACAGATAGACTACTCCACTGACTAACACACTCTGCAATAGGCCAAAAAGGATTAGCTTTGCTAGATTCAGCCAAATGCTGTGAAAAAAACTTGCACAGCACTGGCACAGACCTGCCTGGCATAAACTGATAGGAACTGATGTAACCTAGTCCTGAAAAGGACTCCAATTACAATTAGTCTTTACTCCCACAACCTATCTATTTAAGAGCACAGACCTGCCTGATAAAAGTCGTAGGAAATGCTGTAACCTAGTCCTTAAAAGGACTGCAATCACAACTATTCCATACTCCCAAGCTATCTGTAGATTTGTGCGAAAATTGGCTTGAAATTAACAAGGTATAGCGCACACAGCAACAGCGGTGCCGTCTAACACGCAGCTGCAGCAGTGAGAAAATGGTGGCGACGGGGAAAATGGCTTGGTCTTATAGGGCAAGGACATGTGACATACACTGCCAATGACACATGCCCTTGCTTGTGTGAAAAAAAGCACTTCGCTCCGTGTGTGCGCTGCTGATAGGCTGACAGATTGCACCTCCCCACTGTAAATGCGGGAAAGAGAAAAAAAAATGGAGATCTTCATTATTTCTGCAGAGATCCATCCCCTGCCCCTCCCCCCACCCTGCTGTACACTCAAACTGCGTATTAACATTAATTTTCATCATTACTGAGAAAAAATCCAGTTATGATTTTGGTGCACGAACAGTTATCAAACATAACCTCGAACAGCCGAATTTTTCTCAAATCGTTCGTGTACGCCGAACGGCTCGAACACCGCCCAAAACAGCTCGAATTTGAGATTGGCGAACAGTTCGAGTAGAACAACGCTCATCTCTAATCTGGACACTTGTATTTGTTTGGGAGCCAGGGTGAGGGAGTACAGCATTTCCTCGCTATCACAGCCACCCTAGGTCCCTTACAAAAGTGGCGCTGCGAGCAGTGTATGAGTCCCTGGAAATAAAAAAAGCGGGGAAAGTGAAGAAAAAAGATAAAAATGAAAGAATGGTGGATGGCAGGAAGTTAAAGAAAGCGACAAGTGCCGTGCAGGTGAAGAAAAAGATGTAAAACACCAGAATGGTGGATGGCAACGCCAGAATGGTGGATGGCAAAAAATTAAGTGACATGAAAAGAAGAAATCAGTACCTTAAAGAAGAATTGCGACAAAATTGCCAGAATGGTGAATGGCTGTGAATTTCTCTAAATGGTGGACAGCAGCGTGGTTCCCAAGATGGTGGTGACAGTGTGTCCAAGAAGATGAATAAGTTAGGCCCATCATGGGCGTGGTAAGAGACCAAGAGAACGAAAATGGCGAGTACGGCCCGCCAGACGACCACCCCTCACAGAGTGTTCCAGAACTAAAGTGCAGGCCAGGAGAGGTGGGGCCATACAAAAGAAAAGGCGTACCAGGAGGAGAGAGGCCTCACCTGGTTAGAGACAACGAGCTGGGCTGAGACTGTGGCCCTTTGTGACAAGAAGAAACTCCACCCGGTAATCCATGTCCCAGAGGCAGAAACAGAGTGGGAGGTGTTGCCATAAGCGGCTCCACCCATGGATGGGCGGAGTCTGGAGGGAGGATCCCTTGTGTTAAGCAGTGCGGCGCCATTGCTGGAGTTGACGCTGGAGGAGCAACAGTACAACATGTTTTACCCTGGAACGTGTGGACTGGAAGTGGCGCAGGCAGCGCCAGGAGGAAGAGAAATGACCCGGCGGCCGCTGGGGAGTCCTCCACTTACATGAGTACCAATGGAAGACTGTCTGTTACTTGTACCAGGCTGGTCCCCGTACGTACACCCACAGAGGGATATTGTGCCGCAGTGAAGCCCCCGTGCTGACGTGATAGGAGGTAGGAGAGGCGGCGCTACCAATCTGGGTGACCGGAGGAAAAACTGTAGCGGAGGTGTCTGCAGATGACAGAGAGGCGGCTCCGGTGACCATGGTGGCCGTGAGTCTTGATCCGGGTCCCGCTCCTAGCCCCCTACTTACCAGGAAGGAGGGAGAACCCCAAGAGAAGAGGTGGAACGGTGGATCGTGGGGGTGATAGAGAGGAAAAAGTGGCTAGAGCGCCAAATCCGGGAGGAACTTCAGTACCTGGGGGGAGGAGCCATATCTGTCCGGATGACTTGCAGCTTAGTTCGGCATTTTAACTTCTCTAGCGGCTACGGATTCATGCAAGAGGCAGGGACCGGCGAGAAGGTATTTGTGAATGCCGGGTCTATCAATGGCCGTGGCCCGTTGTTAGTGGGCAGCAAAATTTTGTTTATCAAGGAGTATGGGCCTCGAGGCCCGTATGCAGTGGCCGTCGCCATACTGCCTGAGGAGTAGGAGCAACAGCAAGCCACAAATCATCCTGTGTGGCCAGAAATCAGGGCCATAGTGCAGCAGCTGACAGTGATGCGTACCAGTCAGGAACCGGTGGGGCTACTTGGCGGAAACCCTGATGCCCCCCTGGACCCTTACCAGAGCCCCAGGGAGATGTCCTCACAGACAACCGAGTCTGTATCCCAACTTCTGCAGTCCCTATTCATGGCCTTGGCGCCGCAGGAACCAGTGAGAGTGGCGGCTGCCATTCCTGCAACAAGTACACCTACAAGGTTGACTGGCCCAGTATCTAGTCCAGAAGTACGGGAGAGGACAAGGAGAGAGAGTGAAGAGTCTTCTTCTTCTACAGGATTGGCGGGACAGACGATCCTGATCTTTAAGGACAACCAAGTGGTGAATTACAGCTACTATGCAGAAGCTGCTGATTAAACCGGCGGTGTGTGAATTGTCGCCTGTGCTGGTTGCACTAAAGAATTGTCAAGAAACTGTTCCGCAATCCTAGGGGTAGGAACTAGTAATGAGCGAGTATGTTCTGTTAACCCTTTTGGTCAGTATGCTCGGGCCGAGCACCGAGTAGTTACAGCTGCTCGGTATTATGTTTGAATCACTCCCGTGTGCATGATTTGCGACTGTTTGTCAGCTTTAGTACATGTAAGGAATGTCTATTTCTTACACATACCTCACATGTATTAAAGTTGTCAAACAGTTGCAAATCATGCACGTGGGAGTGATTAAAACATAACACCGAGCAGCTGTAAGTACTCGGCCCGAGCATACTCGCTGAAAGGGTTAACAGAACATACTCGCTCATCACTAGTAGGAACCCCTGATCAATCCAGAAGCGACTGGAAATGGCCAAAGATGTGGCCACTGACAAAGAGACTGTTCCGTGTCTCCTCAAGGGCAAGGAGCCCTAATGGCACAAAGCGGAGTTGGTGCTGGCCAGACGGCAGAAGATTGTTTTGTTTGTGTGTCCCCACCCTCTCCAAGTTTATTTGAGCCAGTTTGTGCATTCCCTTGCTGGATTACAGGAGATACCCAGATAGGGTTAAGTGTCCCTCACCAAAGGACTGTGTGTGAATACTCTATGGACTGTGCACTTTTATCCCAGAACTGTCCTTGTGTTTTCCTGAACTTTCCTTACAGCAACAATGAGTAACACACTTACTTAAAGGGACAGTTCCAGCAAAAAGGAGGGAGGGAGGACGACCCGAGGATCGTGCCGGGTCACTGCTCTGGGACTGTCGGAGCTGATGTAAGTTGGCCAGTAGGCCATTGTGTTCTTTACAATGACTTCCTGTGTTTTGTAAACCCGGAGCAGTATTTGGTTGACCAACAGGCCTGTGATGGACATTTTTTTTGTGGGTCCCAGGAGCAGAGGGACCGGGGTCAATCCGACCCATGTTGAAAACGAACTTGAACTCTATACTCCAGGGTCCTAACCAAGTGGGACCGAGGTCACAGCTGACCACAGAGGAGAATTCCTTAAAGAATATTAATGGTATATTAATGCGTTGTGGTTTTATAGATCTGTATTAAAATTTTAAAGGTACATTGATATTATTGTGAACTGTTGTCATGGCCAGGAGGGAGGACTGTAAGGGTGTGACCGAATGGTCATGTTCCTCTCATCTTGTCTGCACAATATGAAATACTCTGTCGAATATATATTGATGAACATGCATGTGACAAATGACGGACATGTTAGTTATAGGGATAGTACATGATAGGTATAAGTAGTATAGAGGTGGACACTTTAACATATAGGTATGTCATTTAGCCAGGAAATAGTTAAAGAATTAGGAGCTGCACCAGTGTGGGAGGAGCAGGACAGTGGGGACTGAAGAAAGTGACTGTGTGAGGGCAGTGGTTGAAGGATCAGGGAGACAGTAACAGCAAGCCCACTCAGCTGCAGAGATCCATCGGTCTATAAATCTGACACAGACTTTCCCGTAGTGTCAGTTACGTCAGGTCCACAAGAGGTAGCAGTGAAGCCTTCCTAAATAATTTCCCCAGACTGGAGGAATAGTCGAACAGGGTTTAGTCCAGAGAAGACTGAGCGGGACTCATAAAGCTGCAAGTGTCTTAAGCATCTCAAGGGCCAAGGCACTCAAGGAAGGGATAGCTTAGGACCCACAGACCGTCATCTACATCATGTATTGTACAAGAAACTGTAATCCTGGAAACGTAACTACTCACTCCTGTATGTTCTGCTGTATTGAATTGAAGTGGCCAGTAAAGTTTGTTTTTATAAAATGGAGAGGAAGTCCCTTAATGAGCCTGAGGCAGTTCCTGTGATGGAAAGAACAGAGTCAGCAGAGACCTGAAACCAAAACGTGAGTGACATGCATTGTACACACCACAAAGAAGGATCTAGACTCTTGTATTTGTTTGGGAGCCAGGGTGAGGGAGTACAGAATTCCCTCACCATCACAGCCACACTAGGTCCCTTACACATCCGCCTGTCAACTGAAAATGCTGACAGACTGACTATTATAAAAATTAACAAGGGCTTTATTGGGCCAGACTTCTCAATACCACCGAATGATAGCAGAGTAACAAACTCAAATGCAGTGTCTTTTTTGGGGGAGGTCTAACTTTATTTCCATGCACCTCTGTCTTCACACCCAGACATGGATATACGCTTCCTTTTGTCTATTTGCTCTTGTCCTCCTCCTTCTTCACATTCTCATCCTCCACCACCATATCACCACAATATGTACCATATCAACATATCTACGTCTCTTGCAAGGGAGTTGCTTCATATTTTTGGCATGCATTTGCTTTACTGCATAGGCAAACAGTATGGGAGACCCACTTCCTAATAATGGGAACATTGTTTTTAGGAGGCCCTCTGACCTCTACGTCTCTTGCAAGGGGCATTGGATTTCCTCCAAAATTTTGGCAGCTGTTGCTTCACTGCCTAGGCAAACAGTATGGGACACCCACTTCCTAATAATGGGAGCATTGTTTTCAGGAGGCCCTCTGACCTTTACGTCTCTTGCAAGGGGCATTGGAGTTCCTCCAAATTTTTGGCAGCCATTGCTTCATTGCATAGGCAAACAGTATGAGAGACCCACTTCCTAATAATGGGAACATTGTATTCAGGAGGCCCTCTGACCTTTACGTCTCTTGCAAGGGGCATTGGAGTGCCTTCAAATTTTTGACAGCCAATGGAGTCACAGAAGAGGCAAACAGTATGTGAGACCCTCTCCTTTCTAATGGGAATATGTCGTTACTGAGGCCAACCTCTATATGTCTTTAAATTGTTATGTGGTTTTCCCTAAATTTTGGCAGTGACCATACTTGCGTCCTTTGTGACGCTTCAGTTCCCTTTAATTATTGGGTGTCTAAGCTGAACACTTGGCCCGACCTCTCCTTATATGCCTTGGAGGGGCAGGCCTGCCCGGCTGTTTGGGGTCAGAGCGTGTTTTCAGCTCCACTGGGGCAATCATCACTGATAGGCGAACGATCCTCTCCACGGAAAATGCAGACAAACTTACTCTGATTAAATTCAACAAGGACTGGATATCTCCACAGTTTGTAATCCCTCCAGATGACACCAAGCCAACCTAAATTCACCAAAAATGCAGATTCATGCTACTGCTGTTAACATCACCCCCTTCCCATAAAAACCCGTTTCCTTACTTCGTCAACCATGACTCAGCCAATAGGGCTAATTTTTACAATCCCTATGAACATTGAGCAGTGGACAAACCAGGGCAGTATTCCTACCCCAGTCTAACTACTATTTGTGACTGGTGGCCTTTGGGATGATGGCTTCCAAAATAGGGAGTAAAATGGCCTGGTGCATGCTTGGTAGCAAGCAATAGGAAATGTTTGGACTACTGCTTTGTGTAGGGCACTAAACGCTTTTTTAAGTGGACTAATGTATACAGAAAGCAGTCTGTTACCCCAAAAACAGTGGGGAAAATGGCCTGGTGCGTGCTTGGTAGCAGGCAGTAGAAAATGTTGGGACTACTGCTTTGTGTAGCGCACTAAACGATTTTTAAGTGGACTAATGTGGATAGAAAGCAGGCTGTCACCCCAAAAACAGAGGGGGAAATGGCCTGGTGGATGCTTGGTAGCAGACAGTGTAATGCAGGTGCCGGAATGCAACACACAGAGACACAAGGCGAGGACAGTCAGAGATGAATATAAACAGTTTATATACAGATATCACAGGTATTCTGAACAAGGGAATGGCAAAAGGGTTAATGAACGGTAATTTGAAATATTAAAATATGAAGTCTCTCAAGGTAGTGTGGTGCACCCAATCATAGGAGTCACCACGTCAGTTCTTTAACTCTGTATATGGCCCTAGCGGGGGTCTCTGGTTATTCCCGCTAGGCCCAAAGTATTTTCCGGACAAAGTCAATTAGATCACGTTTAGCTTCTTCCACCTCAACTGTTCCCCTCCCAACCTGAGTACCTAAAGCCAACTATCCCCAGTACCGTGAGTGAACAGTAGAAGTGACGGCCCTGTTCATGTATGCAGCTCCTCTGCTTTCACTGGCGTGACTTTCCTGGTGCAACCATCTACCAACTCCTCTCTTCCTGGCCGTTGGAGGCAGTCTCTCAAGCCATGGATAGGGGAGTCTAGACCTCGTCTGTCGGCGGGCGACGTTGGGTTTCGCAAATTCACTCAGCACCGCAAGCGGGTTTCGACTCTCCTCAGTAGGCACAGCACTCAGGGCACATCTGTGCGGGATCCCAAGCTCATCCACCAGTGTCCAGCTGTGGCACCTCACAGGTCTCTGGCTTAGGCCTGCCACACGGGGCTTCTCAGCACGTAGGGAGCACATCTGCTCCTCTCTGCTGCTTGGCGCCAAGAACCCCTCAGGCTTGGCGCGCTGGCCTCTTATACCTAGGGACTCCTTCCTGGAAGTCACCTGACTGGATCCAGCGTCTAAATATGCTCCCCCTTCAACTTCCCTTGTACATCTTGGTTCTGCTTGACTGTGCCCGACCAGCAGATAGCAATCTCTCTCTATGTTTGAAGCATCCTGTAAGAATTCTCTTAAAGGCTCTCTTGCCTCCATTACAGCAGTAGGAAATGTTTGGACTACTGCTTTGTGTAGGGCACTAAACGCTTTTTTAAGTGGACTAATGTGGACAGAAGGCAGGCTGTCAACCCAGAAATAGCATTGAAAATGGCCTGGTGCATGCTTGGTAGACAGGCAGTAGGAAATATATGGACTACTGCTTTGTGTAGGGCACTAAACGCTTTTTTAAGTGGACTAATGTGGACCGCAGAAGCTAGGCTCTGACCCCTAAAACAGCGGGGAAAATAGACCGGTGCTTTATAAAAAAAAGGCAGCACAAAATGCTACTACTCTTTGTGCTGAAAAAACATTGCTTTGCCTCTGACAAGAGCTGTTTTAAGATGGACACTGGAAGAACACTTTAACCTCTCCCTACCTATTACACAATCTCTCTCTCCCTTTACTCTGACTTTGTTGTATGTCTCCAGCTCTGAAAAGAGCTATTTTTTGGTGGTATTATGGAGCTAGTGAGCGGCTCCTTTAAACTGTCCCTGCTCGAGTATCTCTTCCTCCCTACTCTACACTGAACTAGTATACACTGCAGGTAGCCCTTAAAAGGGCTTTTGTTTTATCAAGAGGCCTAAACACTTTCCCTAGCAGCTCAGCGATCTCTCCCTATGCTTATAGAATACAGACTCAGGCACAATGTGCACAAAATGGTGGTGGCTGGGACTAAATAGACCCTATGATGCTGGGCGGCCAGCCACAACCAAGATGTCTGCAGCATTACTGTGATTGGTTAAGAAGGCTAGCATGTTTAGTAGCTGCAAAGGAGGCGCCAAAATTGCAGGGGGAGATATCGGAATATAGAGAGGCGAGTACACAAATGCTCGCAATATAACCAATGACACAAATACCGTACTATCCGTGCGAATAGCAAATAGTAACGAATACACGCACTCATCTCTTCTCTCTAACAATAGCGAGGGCCGACTGCTGGCCTTTTAAGATAGGCTTTGTGACTTTCAGAGTCCCTCCATCACAAATGAAACAGGATGTGTCTGATGATGTGTCACACACCACATGGCCAGATAAGGTTGTAAAATGTTAAAATGACATTTCCCGGTGAATGCATTTGTCTTGGTTGAAAGCAATGCAAAAGTGCAAAAACGCATCAAAAACACTATGTGTAAACATAGCCCAAGGTGTGGAGGAGCATTTTTGTTTTTTATATTTACTTTACCTTATATACAAGTCATTACCCTGGAAAGGATGTTCCTTAACATATTTCCCAAGAAAATCCATTCTGGTTTTGTTTTTGTATGTTTTATTGTGAGTCCGTAAAAGTGGCGTAATACCTCTGACAACATTGTTGACAGCATTGGCCTGGGAGTCAGAAATGCTTCTAGGGGTCTTCCCCATCTTATCGCCCGACCTTCCAGTCCCAAATACTAGGGGACCGCAGCACATCACTATTGAACCCAGACCAGTGTCAAAATGTTGTTGGTTGGATAGCAGATTATGCTTCCAGTCACTTTCACCACCACCACACTGTCTTCCACATGGTCAAGTCTCAGTAGCCGAGAGTCTGGACCACATATTCCTCACCCTGATCCTCCTTCCTCCCACCATGCCGAGTGCCCGGAGACAACTGATCCCACACTTGGACACTCAGAAGAGCTGTTCACTTTTCCATTTATAGATTCTGGCCTCTCGCCTGGTCCACTTGAAGATGGGCAAGAGGAGATAGCATGTAGAGATGCCCAAATTTTTGAGCAGCCACGGACATACGAAGGGGATGGTGGGAAAGTGTCACAAGAGGTGGACGATGATGAGACACAATTGCCAAAAAATCAGGAGGAGGACGAGGGTGCGGAAGTGGAAGACGAGGTGGTGGATGACATAGTAACTGACCCAACCTGGCAGGAGGACATGCAGAATGAGGACATTAGAAAACAGGGGGAGGGAGGCAGAGCACGCCCAACAGGCAGGAAGAAGCAGTGTGGTGGCCACAGACAGAAGCCGGGCAACTGTTCCCCGTAACACCAACACGACAGAAGTTGCCAGTACAACTGATAGGTCTTCCCGAGTCTGGTTGTTTTTTAAATACTATGACGATAACCCCAAAAAGGCCATTTGCACCACCTGCCAGGCCAGCATCAGCACGGCTAGCAAAACTACTAGCCTGACCACCACCAGATTGAACAGGCACATGGCAGCAAAGCAATCGACTTTGTGGGCCAAACCCCAGGGTCCAGGAATAGTGTCTGCTGGTGATGCCACTGCTTCTTCCGCTGTTGTGCGTGCAAGTCAATCCCTTGTCCATAGTGCATGTGAAGATGCCTCCTGCCCTGCACCTGTCATTGCACACTCTCAACTAGCACCATCAGCAAGCACATCCTTGTCCCAGTGCAGCGTTCAGTTGTCCATAATCCAGTCCTTGGAACGCAAGCGCAAAAACACAGCCAACACCCCACAGGCCACACAACTAAATTCCCACATTTCATGGCTGCTTGTGCTCAAAATGTTGCCTTTTAGGTTCATGGAGATGGAAGCTTTCCGTAACCTGATGGCGGCGGCCGTCCCCCGGTACTCGGTCCCCAGCTGCCACTATTTCTCCGTATTACACATGTAAGTATCCCACAACATTTTCAGTGCCCTCAACAATGCAGTTACTGGGAAGTCCACCTAACCACGAACACATGGACAAGTGCTTTTGGGCAGAGACGGTACATCTCACTGACGGCACACTGGGTTAACATAGTGGAGGTCGGGACCCAGTCAGACCTTGGGACGGAACACATCCTCTCAACGCTGAGAATTGCGGGCCCTAGGTCAATCAGGGTTGCCCCCACAGTCTACAGCTCCTGAACCTCATACTCCTCCTCCTCTTCAGCCCCCATCTCCTAAATGACCACATCAGTCACAAGCTGGAAGCACTGCAGCACGGCCTCAGCCAAACGGCAACAGGCTGTGCTGAAGCTAATATGCTTAGGTGACAAACCGCACAATGCTGAAGAGTTGTGGACAGCTCTGAAAAAGCAGGCAGATCTGTGGCTGACACAGCTGAACCTACAGCCAGGCATGATCGTGTGTGACAATGGCCGGAACCTGGAGGCGACTCTTAGGCGAGGCGAGCTCACACATGTATCATGCCTGGCCCAAGCGATTAACCTCGTGGTTCAGCTGTTTCTCAAACCCTATCCGGAGCTGCTGGATCTGCTTGTCAAAGTACGCCACCTGTGTGCCCATTTTAGATAGTCAGCTACAGCTTCTGCTGCCCTTGCCGTGCTCCAGCAGCATTTACAGCTTCCGGCTCACCAATTGGTGTGTGATGTCCCCACGCGTTGGAACTCTACACTGCAGATGTTGGGAAGGATTTGTAAGCAGAAGAGGGCAGTTGTTGACTACCAGCATCAACAAGGCCATCGGTATTCAGTTTAGACTCCACACATAAGACCTCAGGAGAGGACATGGATGTCAGACATATGTACCATCCTCCAAAACTTTGAGGACTCCATCAAGGTGGTGAGCGGCGATAATGCCATAATTAGCGTCACTATCCCACTTTTCTGTCTTCTGAAATGCTCTCTGCTCACAACCAAAGAGGATGCATTGCAGGCTGAGCACGATGAGATGGACTAAGGAATCATGCAGGGTAATTACACACAGCTCAGCCTCATCTCATCTCAACATGGATTGGGTGACAATGAGGAAGAGGAGGAGGAAGAACAGGATCTGGTTTCATGCGCTATAGATGGTACTACCTGCACAACTGTCATACCATCTGTTCAGCGTGGATGGCCTGAGGACAGGGAGGAGGAGAAGAGCACGGTCAGTCGTCCTCTTGGTGAAGACACGGAAGTCTTGCCTGTTAGCAGTCTGGCACGCATGGCTGAGTTTTTGTTACGCTGCCTTTCCCGTGACCCTCGCGTTCTCAAAATTTTGAGTGACAGTCATTAGTGGTTGATGACACTTCTAAACCCACGCTACAAGGAGAACTTTCTATCTCTTTTTCCTGAGGCGGACAGGTCTACAAAAATGGGACAGTACCAGAAATCCCTTGTTGAGGAACTACTAAAAAAATTCCCATCTGAAAATGCTGGTGGAGGAAGTCACAGTTCGTTGGACAACCAAGGAGTACAGGTAAGAGAGACACAACTCCAATCCAGCAGAGGCAGGGGAACACTGTCAAATTTCGCGGAGTTTTCACAGCCCCTCCCATCACACAGGCCCTGAGGTGTGGGGTACTCTCACAAGGAGTGCAAAGTTTGGGAAGATGCTGAGGGAGTACAAGGCTGACCCTACCAACGTCCTCCGTGATTCCTCTTTGCCTTATAATTATTGGGCATCCAAGCTGGATACGTGGAATGAACTGGCATGCTATGCCTTCGAAGTCCTGGCCTGCTCTGCCTCTAGCGTTTTATCAGAGTGGGTTTTAGTGCTGCTGGTGTAATTATTACTGATAAGCACATCCGTCTGTCAACTGAAAATGCTGGCAGGCTGACTCTTATAAAAATGAACAAGGGCTGGATTGGGCCAGACTTCTCAACACCACCGAATGATAGCAGCGTAACATAAACTCAAATCCAGTGTCTTATTTTGGGAGGTGTATTCCCATGCACCTTTTCACACTGACACATGGGTATACGCTTCCTGATTTGGGCTATTTGCTCTTATCCTCTTCCTTCTCCTGATCCTCCACCACCATAACACCAGGGTGACCATGGTCCGTGATGCAACACCCACATAATTTTTTTAAAGGTTGTTTATGATGCCCGTAAAAAAAATATATATATACAGTATGATCATGTATACCCCCCAGGGGTAAATGTTTGTCAGCCCATACACTTAGTGCATTGGCATTACAAGTATAGGAGACCTGCTCCTTTCTAATGGGAACATTTTTTTATGAGGCCCTCCTTTACGTCTCTTCCAAGGGGCATTGCTGTTTCTCCAAATTTTTGGCAGCCCTTGCATTCACTACATAGGCAAGCACAATGGGAGACCCACTTTCTAATAATGGGAACATTGTTTCCATGAGGCCCCCTGACCTCCATGTCTCTTCCAATGGGCATTGGAGTGCCTCCAAAGTTTTGGCAACCCTTGCATTCATTACATAGGCAAACACTATGGGAGACCCACTTCCTAATAATTGGAACATTGTTTTCAGGAGGCCCTCTGACCTCCACGTCTCTTCCAATGGGCATTGGAGTGCCTTCAAATTTTTGGAATCCCTTGTATTCACTGCATAGCAAACACAATGGGATACCCACTTCCTAACAATGGGAACATTGTTTTCAGGAGGCCCTTCTCTACATCTTTTCCATGGGGCATTAGAGTAGGGCCAAATTTTTGTCAGCCCTTGCATTCTTTGCGTAGGCAAACAGTATCAGAGACCCACTTCCTAATAATGGGAACATTGTTTTCAGGAGGCCCTCCCATAAGTCTCTTCAAAGGGGTATTGGGGTGCATCCGAATTTTCAAAGGGGTATTGGGGTGCGTACAAATTTTGGGCAGCCCTGCTACTCACTCCATATGCAATAACAGTATAGGAGACCCACTTTTTAGTAATGGGAACAAGAAGCATAGTCGGCTGATAGATCTCTAAGAATAGTGTGGGCCAACTGCTGGCCCTTTAAGAATAGTAAAGGCCACCTGATGGCCCTATAAAAATAGGCTTTGTGACTTTCAGAGTCCCTTCTTCATAAATGAAACAGGATGTGTCTGATCATTTCTCACACACCACATGGCCAAATAAGGTTTTAAATGTTAAAATGACATTTCGGGTGAATGCATTTGTCTTGGTTGAAAGCAATGCGAAAGTGAAAAAATGCATCAAAAACGCTATGTGTGAACATAGTCCAAGGTGTGGAGGAGTATTTTTGTTTTTGGTTATATATTTTGCCTTATATACAAATCATTACCCTGGAAAGGATGTTCCTTAACATATTTCCCAGAAAAATCCATTTTGGTTTCTTTTTTTGTATGTTTTATTGTGAGTCCGTAAAAGTGGCGTAATACCTCTGGCAACATTGTTCACCGCAGTAACCTGGGAGTCAGAAATGCTTCCAGGGGTCTTCGCCATGCTGTTCCCATGTCATTTGAGCACTGTTCCCATCAGTAGACCACCATTGGGAGCCGCCTGAAAAATGCTTGAGTTTCCCATAGACTTACATTGGTCTCATTGCTCGGGTCGAGCACCCGAGTATTCCAATATGCTCGACCCGAGAAACGAGCACCCGAGCATTTTTTTTCCAGTTGGCCGTATACACCTGTCAGGGAAATATTGAGGAATATTGAAAGCCTGTCATAGATATTGGCCATTTCTCCCTTATTCCCCTTTTGGTCAGTACAAAGTTGTCTCCTTAAAAATCTCAGCACAAAGCCCCAATTACCACAGTCATGAGTAAGGCATTAAACAAACTGCTGGCAGCCAAGAAGTGTTACAAGCTACTTAGAATGTGAGCCTCTTGTCCCTGGAAGACACAGGGGGTGATTAAAACAAAAGGATTACCATAATTTGCGTGTAACTGGGAAAGCCTGTTTGACTCCGAAATGAAATATGAAATATTGTAAGTATTGTATCAGACCTGGTGCCACTGTGCTCGCCAGTCTACTCCACGATCAGGCAGTGTAGGGAGAGGTGGAGCTGCGATAGGGAGAGATTTGGTTGGCTATTAGGTAGTGTAGGGAGAAAACAAGTACATTACACATATCCATCTCAACAAACAGTCCATCTGAGGACTAATCCATCTGCAAAGATATCAGGCAGGCAGTGTATATAGGCAGGCAGGCAGTGTATATAGCAGACTGCAGTGAATATAGCACAAGAAGCTCCATTCTAGTTCTGCCTTCTGCTGCTGTTAGATATTTCTAGACAAAGGCCCAGGTCTCAGGGGCCAGGAATAATTTTTTTTGGATCTTATTCCTCATTATTTGCTTAAAAAAGCAATCCATAGAACACAGTTTTTCTGTGCCATTTGCTTGTTGGCACTGCAGAATACAGCCAGGTCCTTTCAATATTACAGCGCTAAAAATCCAGCTATTTAAAACTGTGGTTTGTCCGTCACACGGATCACATATATTTGCGCTGAAAATACTGCCATTTTCGGCCTACATTCAAATTTTTTTTCACTGTGTCAGCGAATTTTTTGACACCCGTTTGCTGTTCAAAATAGTTACCTACAGGCCAGGTATTTAAAACTGTGGTTTCTCCATCACACGGATTACATATAACTTCGCTCCAAATTCAGCCATTTGTAGTGAGCATGGAAGATATTGTCCTCCTTTTAAAATGGGCAAGGTGCGTGGCAAGGGACGTGGAACTTTACCGGATGGTGATGATGCATGCAGAGGCTGAGGCCAAGGTCGTGGGCAAGCTGAAATTGTGCCACAACAAACACCACATCTTTCTGACCAACGTTCCTGTCCCAATTCCTAGAGGATCGCAGCAGACCACTATTGAACCCAGTGCAGTGTCAAATGGTTGTTGGTTGGATAGCCGATAATGCTTCCAGTCACTTAGCCACCACCACCACCCTGTCTTCCACACGGTCAAGTCTCAGTAGCCGTGAGTCTGGCCTGCATATTCCTCACCCTGATTCTCCTTCCTCCCACCATGCTGAGTGCCCAGGACAACTGATCTCACACTTGGACACTCTGAAGAGCTGTTCACTTTTCCATTTATAGATTCAGGCCTCTCGCCCGGTCCACTTGAGGTGGGGCAAGAGGAGATTGTGTGGTGCCCCTGCGGGTTCAGTCGCCATAGAGGAACTACATCTCACCCAGAGGTGTGGTATCTCACTCTCAGGTAAGGATGGAGTACTGCCCGGGACCCATACACTTGCATCCACTACACTTCAGGAGGGAAGGGCGAGATTGCTCCTAAGGGAGAGCACAGTCCCTGGTCCCTAGCTGGAGGATGGAACCATGTAGTGGGTGTGTGTGAATAAAGAAAGAAAGGGGAGCACTTCAGCAGTAGTATAAAAAGGGTAGCCATCTTGGGAGTGGTCAGAACAGTGAGAGAGAGTATGTGGAGCAGGAGCTCTGTTGGAGCTCAACTCAGGAGGAGCAGGCCTGAGTAGAGAGGCCCAGGAGAAAAGGCTGAAGAGGAAGGGAGCAGAGGAAGTCTCCAGGATTGAAGGGATCCCAGGGGCACAGGAAGTGTGGGTGCCACCGGTGCGCCTGAATCTACCAGGACATGGAGAGATCAGGCCGCAGAGGGGACCAGCCCCTAAACTAGTGGAGAACTACAAGGCTCGGCTAGAAACCAGAGGCTGCTGTACCTTCAAGGTGCAGCTGCCAACCACCACAGTTACATCGCCGAAAAGGTAGCCACTGAGGGTCCAGGGGACTGCAGGTCGCTCGAAAAGATCCAAGGCTACAGGCTTGGGACACGGATTGTGAGGCGCAGGGCAAGAGAGTGAGAGCCAGCGAAGGAAGACGAATGTTGAAGGCACATAGAACAGGGTCCCGTTAAAGTACTCCTGAGTTACTTGAGAGATTGCTGAACCCTTTCCTTGGTGAATGCAGGACAACGTGGGAGGTTACTCTAGTACTGGTAACCTGGAGGACAACAACTGTGAGTAAACCTTGAAGACTGCACCCCACTGTGTCCTAGAATTATTATCTGTGCCATCCCCTGCACTACACTGCACAGCAACATCTACCTCATCATTAACCCTCACAGCACCACTCTGGAGCTTAGCTCTACCTGTGAAGAGCTCAACCAACTCTGCTGCATTACCAACAGCCCCAGAGAATCGACACCACAGCGGAGGCTCCATATAGCCGCATACCACAGATGACATCACGAACATTAAACAATAAAAACTATAACCCCTTTTATTGATCGACCTGGGTCACGGACCGGGTCACTGCCACTGGTACATCCCCTGCACTGACCGGCCCAGCACCGAATACACCACGGCTCAGGGGGCGCGTCAACTGCATATAGCGATGTCCAAATATTTGAGCAGCCACGGTCACACAAAGGCGGCCGTGGGAAAGTGTCACAAGAGGTGGATGATGATAAGACACAATTGCCAGAAAGTCAGGAGGAGGACCAGGTTGTGGAAGTGGAAGACAAGGTGGTGGATGATATAGTAACTGACCCAACCTGGCAGGAGGACATGCAGAGTGAGGACAGCAGCACACAGGGTGAGGGAGGCAGAGCACCACAACAGGCAGGGAGAAGCAGTGTGGTGGAAGCAGACAAAAGGCAGACAACCAATCCCCGTAACGCCAACACGACGGAAGTTGCCAGTACAACTGTTAGGTCTTCCCGAATCTGGTAATTTTTTTAAAGACTCTGCCGAAAACCCCAAAAACGCCATTTGCACCACCTGCCAGGCAGACAAAATAGCAACCTGACCACCACCAGCATGATCAGGCACATGGCAGCAAAGCACCCGACTTTGTGGACCAAACCCCAGGGTCCAGGAACAGTGTCTGCGGGTGGCACCATTGCTTCTTCCGCTGTTGTGCATGCAAGCCAATCCCCTGTCCATGGTGCATGCGAAGATGCCTCCTGACCTTCACCTGTCGTTGCACACTATTAGATAGCAGCATCAGGAAGCACGTCCATGTCCTTGTCCCAGCACAGTGTTCAGTTGTCCATACCCCAGTCCTTGGAACGCAAGCACAAATATGCAGCCAACGCCCCACAGGCCACACTACTAAATTCCCATATTTCACGATTGCTTGCACTCGAAATGTTGCCTTTTAAGCTCGTGGAGACGGAAGAATTCCACAACCTGATGGTGGCGGCCATCCCTCGGTACTCAGTCCCCAGCCACCCCTATTTCTCCTGGTGTGCCGTCCCCGCATTACCCAAGCACGTGTACCAATACATTAGCCATGCCCTCAACAACGCAGTTACCGGGAAAGTCCACCTAACCATTGACACGAGGACAAGTGCTTGTGGGCAGTGACAGTACATCTCTCTGACGGCAGACATGGTTAACATAGTGGAAGCCGGGACCCAGTCAGACCACATCAGTCACAAGCTGGAAGCGCTGCTGCACTGCCTCGGCCAAGTGGCAACAGGCTGTGCTAAAGCTAATATGCTTAGGTGACAAACCACACAATGCTGAAGAGTTGTGGACAGCTCTGAAAGAGCAGGCAGATCTTTGGCTCACACCGCTGAACCTACAGCCAGTCATGGTCGTGTGTGACAATGGCCGGAACCTGGTGGTGGCTCTGAGGCAAGGCGAGCACACACATGTACCATACTTGGCCCATGTGATTAACCTCACAGGTCAGGAATTTCTCAAATCCTACCCAGAGCTGTCAGATCTGCTTGTTAAAGTACCCCGCCTGTGTGACAATTTTAGAAAGTCCCCTACGGCTTCTGCCGCCCTTGCTGTGTTTCAGCAGCGTTTACAGCTTCTGGCTCACAGACTATTGTGTGATGTCCCCTCGCATTGGAACTCTACACTGCAGATGTTGGGAAGGATTTGTGAGTAGAAGAGGGCAGTTGTTGAGTACCAGCATCAACAAGGCCACCGGATTGATCTGTTTGATAACTTCCAGTGGGCCGATGAACCGAGGCCCTAACTTGTAGGAGGGAATCTTGAGCCGGACATACTTGGACGAGAGCCAGACTTTATCTCCAGGACGGAATTGTGGAGGATCCAGGTGTTTTTTGTCAGCGTATTTTTTCATCCGCTCGGACGACTGAAGGAGTGCGGATCGGGTACTCTACCAAATGGAGGAGAATTCGCTAACGAGAGATTCCGCAGCCGGATTGTCCACCGAGGTGGAGACGGGAAACGGGATCCGAGGATGCTGACCGAAGACTACAAAAAACGGGGATTTGGAGGAAGATTCGCTCTCGTGATTATTGTAAGAGAACTCGGCCCATGGTAGGAGATCCACCCAGTCCGAATGGTGGGCATTAACGAAGTGGCGGAGGTAACTGGTCAGGTTCTGATTGATCCGCTCCACTTGACCATTGGACTGTGGATGGTAAGCGGAGGAGAAGTCCAGAGTGACGTCAAGCAACTTACATGTGGCTCTCCAGAAGCGTGAGGTGAACTGAACCCCACGATCTGACACGATGTGGAGGGGCAGGCCATGGAGACGGAAGATGTGGCGGATAAAGTCTTTAGCCAGTTCGGGTGCAGACGGGAGGCCCGGCAGGGGAATGAAGTGCGCCATCTTGGAAAAGCGATCAGCGACCACCCAAATGACCGTACAACCGGCAGAGACAGGGAGATCCGTTATAAAGTCCATAGCTATATGCTGCCACGGGGCAGCAGGTACTGGAAGAGGAAAGAGGCGACCGGCTGGCAGGTGTCTCAGAACTTTGTTGCGGGCGCAAGACACACAGGCTGAAGCAAAGTCTATTACATCCTTGTGCAGGGTAGGCCACCAGTAATGCCGGGTAATGAGCTGGAGGGTCTTTTTCTGACCGGCGTGGCCAGCTATCTTAGACGAGTGACCCCAGTGTAGGACCTTCCTCCGATCAGATACTGTTACGAACGTCTTACCGGGAGGGAGACGATTTAGATTCACGGGGGCCACTTGCATTACTCTGGCGGGATCAATGATGTGCTTAGGTTCCTCCTCTAGATCAGATACCAGGAAGGATCGGGACAAGGTGTCAGCTTTGATGTTTTTGTCTGCTGGGCGAAAATGAAGAACAAAATCAAAGCGGTCAAAAAACAAGGACCACCGGGCTTGGCGCGGGTTAAGTCTCTGGGCGCTCTGAAGGTAAGCCAAGTTCTTGTGGTCCGTGTAAATTATTACCGGGTGAAGAGCCCCCTCGAGCAGGTAACGCCACTCCTCCAGTGCCAGCTTAATGGCTAACAATTCTCGGTCTCCAATAGAATAATTGCGCTCAGAAGAGGAGAAGAGTTTGGAGAAAAAAACGCAGGTTACCATTCTTCCGGAAGATGACTTTTGGGTAAGTACCGCCCCGGCTCCGGAGGAGGAAGCGTCAACTTCTAGGAAGAATTGTTTGTTGCTGTCCGGACGATGCAGCACCGGGGCGGAGGAGAAAGCCTGTTTTAAGGAAAGAAAGGCCTCCTCAGCTTCGGGCGGCCATCTTCTGGGATTAGTGCCCTTACGGGTGAGCGCAGAGATAGGGGCAGTCCGGGAAGAGAAGTGCGGTATGAAGAGGCGGTAATAGTTGGCGAAGCCCAGGAACCGCTGAATTGCCTTCAACCCCTCTGGTCGGGGCCACTTCTGGATGGCAGACAGTTTCTCAGGATCCATTTGTAGGCCGGTCTGAGAGATTATGTAGCCCAGAAATGGAAGAGAGGTCTGTTCAAAGATGCACTTCTCATATTTAGCGTAGAGGTGGTTTTGCCTGAGCCTGAGCAGGACCTGACGAACATCCCTCCGGTGAGTAGGAAGGTCCGGAGAGAAGACCAAGATGTCGTCCAGGTACACCACCATGCAGGAGTAGAGAAGGTCACGGAAGATGTCATTGACCAACTCTTGAAAGACAGCAGGAGCGTTACAGAGACCGAAGGGCATTACAAGGTACTCATAGTGGCCGTCCCGGGTGTTGAATGCAGTCTTCCACTCATCCCCCTGACGGATACGGACCAGGTTATACGCCCCACGGAGATCCAGTTTGGTGAAGATTCTAGCCCCCCTCAGATGGTCAAATAATTCAGGAATGAGCGGGAGGGGGTATTTATTCTTCACTGTAATCTGGTTAAGGCCTCTATAATCTATACATGGACGGAGTGAGCCGTCCTTCTTTTTGACGAAGAAGAAGCCTGCTCCCGCCGGGGAGGTAGATTTCCGGATAAATCCCCGGGCCAGATTCTCCTCAATATATTCTGACATGGACCGGGTCTCTGCAGCGGACAAAGGGTAGATATGCCCACGGGGAGGAGTAGAGCCGGGTATCAGGTCGATTGGGCAGTCGTATGGTCTATGAGGGGGTAATGTCTCTGCTTCTTTTTTATTGAAGACATCCGCATAAGACCAATAGGGAACCGGTAGACCGGGTAGATTGACTGGGGTAGGAGAAGGATGAGCAGGATGAACGGGAACTAGACAAGTCTTAAGGCAGTCCTGTCCCCAGCGAAGGACTTCTCCGGTCTGCCAGTCAAGCACGGGTGCATGTTTCTGGAGCCAAGGTAGGCCTAGCAAGAGTGCGTGAGAGAGTCCAGGCAGAACATGAAAGGAGATGCTCTCAGAATGCAGCATTCCCACCTGTAGAGTTAGAGATTCGGTGATGAGTTGGATGGGATGTGGTAAGAGGCCCCCATCCACGGCGGCGACAGATAAAGGTACAGCCAGAGGTTTGGTGGGAATGCGGTATTTCTCTACCAGGGATTGAGAGATGAGATTTCCAGCAGCTCCTGAGTCAAGTTGAGCCAGTTCAAAATAGCGGTTCTCTCCGCAGATGATAGAGACTGATAGCATCAGAGATGGAGAGGGTTTACTTTTGTCTAGGGCGACCTCTCTGAGCGATCCTAGACACAGGCGTTTCCCGACCTCTCTGGGCAGGAACGGATCCGGTGCTCCTTACTGCCACAGTAGAAGCAGCTCCCCTCGGCACGGCGTAAGTCTTGACGGGTTTTGACCATCTTGGTCTGGTCGACCTGCATAGGCTCAGGTGAGTGTGCCTGGGGAGTAACGGAGGGAGTGACGGGTTTCTGGAAGGTAGGAGCTTGACGTGGAAACCTCCTCTCACGGGTGACCTCTTTGGCGCGCTCCTGGAACCGGATGTCAATCCGGGTGGCAAGTGTTATTAAGTCGTCGAGAGTGGTAAGAATGTCCCGACCGGCGAGTTCATCTTTAATACGGCCGGACAGACCCTCCCAGAAGACAGACACCAGGGCGTCGTTATCCCAGGCCAGCTCCGAAGCAAGGGTACGGAACCGTATGGCATATTGGCCTACGGTGAGATTTCCTTGATGGAGGCGTAGCAGAGACGATGCGGATGAGGTCTTCCGTCCGGGTTCGTCGAAGACTTTCCGGAAAGCCGTGAGAAAGGCTGGCAGGTTGGACACCAGGGGGTCTCCTCTCTCCCATAGAGGATTTAGCCAAGCCAGAGCCTCCCCCGTGAGGTGGGACATGATAAAGGCTACTTTGGACCGGTCAGAGATAAACTGGTGGGACAAAAGTTCAAAGTGCAGGGTGCACTGGTTTATGAAGCCCCGAGCTTGAGCGGAGTCACCTCCGAAGCGAGGAGGTGCAGAAAGCCGGGGTCCGGGGCAGGATACCATGGTATTGGTGGGCAGCGGCGCTGCCGGGTTGCGAGTCATGACACTAGCGGTGGTAGCTGGTGGAGCAGACAGAGTGTCCAGGCGAGAGTTGACATTCCGCAGGTGACTCAGGATGGACTCCTGTTGGGACCTCTGACGGGACAGTTCATGACATAGGTCCGAGAGCGAGGGAGCTTGGGTGCCAACGGGTTCCATGGCCCGAGCAAACTGTAACGGGTCTGGGAGGCGGAACCTCTGAGCAACTATACAAGGGGGCGGTCCTTGTAAGGAAGCGGGTGGTGCCCAGGGAAGATGGGCAGGTAATCACGGCTAGTGACAGGGACAGTCTCTGGGTAGAAGGGCAGGTAGTCACGGCAAGTGACAGGGACAGTCTCTGGGTAGAAGGGCAGGTAGTCACGGCAAGTGACAGGGACAGTCTCTGGGTAGAAGGACAGCAGGCAGGTGGCTGGTGAGCACTCCCAGGTGAGCAGGCGAGAGTCTCTGGACAGGCAGATGGTAACGGCAAGTGACGGCAGAGCCTCCAGGTAGGCTAGCAGGCAGGTAGCAGGTGAGCGCTCCAAGGTGAGCGGGCAAGAGTCTCTGGACAGGCAGGTGGTCACGGCAAGTGACGGCAGAGCCTCCAGGTAGGCTAGCAGGCAGGTAGCAGATGAGCGCTCCCAGGTGAGCGGGCAAGAGTCTCTGGACAGGCAGGTGGTCACGGCAAGTGACGGCAGAGCCTCCAGGTAGGCTAGCAGGCAGGTAGCAGGTGAGCGCTCCCAGGTGAGCGGGCAAGAGTCTCTGGACAGGCAAGTGGTCACGGCAAGTGACGGCAGAGCCTCCAGGTAGGCTAGCAGGCAGGTAGCAGGTGAGCGCTCCCAGGTGAGCGGGCAGGCTGGTCCATAGACAGACTGACAGGTGTCGGAAGGCAGACAGTCGGACCGCAGGTTTGCAAGCAGGTAAGCGGATATCAGGCAGGTATCAAGCAGGAATCTGGCAGGTAACAAGCAGGAATCTGGCAGGTAACTGGCAGGAAACTGGTAACGGGACCTGAGGGGTGAAGCAGAGTGAAGGATTTGCAACAACATTGCTCGGGCACCTCCATTTTGGAGGAGGTGCCTTATATATGGTGAAGTCCTCCGGCCATTGGCCGGGGACTCCTTAGGACGGCGCGCGCGGCCCCTTTAAGAGAGGGGGAGCGCGCGCGCGCCCTAAGCACCGTGGCCGGGAAGCAGCGCGCGCTGCCAGCAGGGCGGGAGGAAGACGCCGAGCATGGAGCGGAGAGGTGAGGGGAACAGCGTCCCTGCCTAGCAGGAGGCAGGGACGCCGACGCTACACTCTCTAAGAATAGTGAGGGCCAACTGCTGGCCCTTTAAGAATAGTAAAGGTCACCTGATAGCCCTATAAAATAGGCTTTGTGACTTTCAGAGTCCCTCCTTCATAAATGAAGCACAATGTGTCTGATGATATCTCACACACCACATGGCCAGATAAGGTTGTAAAATGTTAAAATGACATTTCCTGGTGAATGCTTTTGTCACGGTTGAAAGCAATGCAAAAGTGAAAAAAAATGCATCAAAAACACTACGTGTGAACATAGCCCAAGGTGTGGAGGAACATTTTTGTTTTTGGTTATTTATTTTGCTTTATAAACAAGCCATTACCCTGGAAAGGATGTTCTTTAACATATTTCCCAGGAAAATCCATTTTGGTTTTGTTTTTGCATGTTTTATTGTGAGCCCGTAAAAGTGGCATAATACCTCTGACAATGTTGTTGACAGAAGAGACCTGGGAGTCAGAAATGCTTCCAGGGGTCTTCCCCATGCTGTCCCAATGTCATTTGAGCACTGTTCCCATCGATTTAGGCAATTTTTAGGCCTTCTGCAGACCGCTGGGGGGAGCCGTCTGAAAAATGCTTGAGTTTCCCATAGACTTACATTGGGCTCGTTGCTGGGGTCGAGCACCCGAGTATTCCAATTTGCTCGACCCGAGCAATGAACACCCAAGCATTTTAGTGCTCGCTCATCACTAATAACCAGACCTGATTATACCTTTTGATCTTTTTCTGATTATGCATAAGTATATAATTCTTTTATAATTGGTTTGTTATATCATTTTTCTTTTTTGGATATCTGGTATAGAATATAGTATGCTTATCTTGATACCCCACTAGGCTATTTGAAGATTCAGTTGTGTTTCCCAACAGCCTTTTATGGAGGCTATTGACCTGTCTTTTTAATTGTATGTTTTTATATTAATTATTACTAAAATATTAGCTTTTTACACTTTGGTTACAATCTGTTCAGATCAGACGGCTATATGCCTGAATGATTATTTTGTGTTATGAATATTGAAGTGTCTAGTAGTGTACTAATTCTGGACATATGGGAGCAAAAGATCTTAGGTGCAGATATGTTTGTTCTGTAGTTAACGCAGGAGCAGGTGATGCCGCAACTGCTGTTGGTGGTGGAGGCTCAACAATGCCTTAAAGCTCTGGTCATGGTCATCTTGTGTGTATGTTTTCTTTTCCACTTTTCCTGCCGATTAATTTTCTGCAATGCACAGGCTCTGCAGGAGGAAAATAAACCATGGATTTCGCTGCACAAATTGACTACTAACTACAGCATTCCTTCAGCAAATCAAGAGGCATCACCTGCTTACATTTAAAAACCAAACTAACCAGATATATGAGCTTGGTGTACACCTGTCCTTCTCCTCTTGATAATCTTTCTGGTAACCAGACCACAACCTTAATGAGCATCATGTCAGTGTAATCATCATCTACTGCTTATTGTACTAATCCTCATCATTCTCTGTCGCACCAACACATTATCTATTAGGGATGAGCGAACATGCTCGGTGATACTCGGATATCTGGGTGTGCTCGTTAGTTGGCGAGTATTAGGCCGTATTCGATTTCAAACTTGAATCCCTGCCCCACATGTTTGGTGCCTGCTACACAGCCAATAAGCATGCAAGGATTGCCTGCAACTCACTGTAATGACATAGCCATCTTGGTAGTGGCATTACTGTGATTGGCTGGCTGTATGACATCATCAGGGGTTATAAAAGGCTGAATACAGTCTCTAATCAGGGATTAGGGCTTTGCAGTCTATTGCTAAATTTTTAGCTGCGAAATTTGACTTTTTTTGTGTGAAAAAACTAAATACAGAGGGTACGGAAAGTATTCAGACCACTTTACATTTTTCACTCTTTCTTTCAATGCACCCATTTGGTAAATTCTAAAAATTTCATTTTTTTTCTAATTAAAATACACTCTGCACCCCATCTTGACTGAAAAAAACAGAAATATTGAAAGTTTTGCAAATTTATTAAAAAAGAAGAGCTGAAATATCACATGGTCATAAGTATTCAGACCCTTTGCTCAGACACTCATATTTAAGTCACATGCTGTCCATTTCCTTGTGATCCTCCTTGAGATGGTTCTTCTCCTTCATTGGAGTCCAGCTGTGTTTAATTAAACTGATAGGACTTGATTTGGAAAGGCACACATCTGTCTATATAAGACCTCACAGCTCACAGTACATGTCAGACCAAATGAGAATCATGAACTCAAAGGAAGTGCCCAAGGAGCTCAGAGACAGAACTGTGGCAAGGCACAGATCTGGCCAAGGTTACAAAAGAATTTCTGCATTACTCAAGGTTCCTAAGAGCATAGTGGCCTCCATAATCCTTAAATGGAAGAAGTTTGGGACCACCAGAAGTCTTCCTAGACCTGGCCATCCAGCCAAACTGAGCAATCATGGGAGAAAAGCCTTGATGAGAGAGATAAAGAAGAACCCCAAGATCACTGTGGCTGAGCTCCAGAGTTGCAGTAGGGAGATGGGAGAAAGTTCCACAAGTTTTCTATTTCAACATTGTATTATGCTATGAGTAAGGATCTACGTATCCAAAATAAGTAAGCCTCTGTACGCTTTTATTTGCACTATGGTCTCATGTTTTTAATTTTTTCAAAATAAAGGCTAGTTTTTAAGTCAATTTCATGAGTTGCTGGATATCTACCCTTTCATCATGCCTAATGTCTCCCAGACGGGGATCTTTACAATCTGAGCACCGTGCCTCATGAGAAAGTGGACCGAGCAGGCTGACCCAGCTGAGCTGAAATATTTGTTCTACATTAGAAAGTTCCACAAAGTCAATTATCACTGCAGCCCTCCAACAGTCGGGCCCTTATGGCAGAGTGGCCCGACGGAAGCCTCTCCTCAGTGCAAGACATATGAAAGCCCGCATAGAGTTTGCTCAAAAATACATGAAGGACTCTCAGACTATGCGAAAAAAGATTCTCTGGTCTGATGAGATGAAGATAGAACTTTTTGGTGATAATTCTAAGCGGCATGTGTGGAGAAAACCGGGCACTACTCATCACCTGCCAATATAATCCCAACAGTGAAACATGGTGGTGGCAGCATCATGCTATGGGGGTGTTTTTCAGCTGCAGGGACAGGAAGACTGTTTGCAATTGAAGGAAACATTAATGCAGCCAAGTACAGAGATATCCTGGATGAAAATCTGGACCTCAGACTTTGCCGAAGGTTCACCTTTCAACAAGACAATGACCCTAAGCACACAGCTAAAATAACAAACGCGTGGCTTCAGCACAACTCTGTGACCATTCTTCACTGGCCCAGCCAGAGTCCTCACCTAAACCCAATTGAGCATCTCTGGAGAGACCTGAAAATGGCTGTCCACCAACGTTCACCATCCAAGCTGACAGAACTGGAGAGGATCTGCAAGGAAGAATGGCAGAGGATCTCCAAATCCAAGTGTGAAAAACTTGTTGTATCATTCCCAAGAAAACTCATGGCTGTACTAGCTCAAAAGGGTGCTTCTACTCAATACTGAGCAAAGGGTCTGTAAGGCAGCGCTAGTCATCATACTGGGGTTACTCGCTTCGCTGCGTCAATCAATGCACACGTGCAATGTCTTTACGTTTTTCTCACAATGCCCCGCAGCCAGCGTTCTGTCTGAACGTGTGTTCAGCGCTGCTGGTGGTGTGCTGACAGATAAGCGCACGCGGCTCTCCACTGATAATGTAGACAGACTCACGTTCATAAAGATGAACAAATCATGGATCCGAAACGACTTTTCTACCCCTGTGTCATCCTGGGGAGAGTAAAAGCTTGATGATTGGTTAAAATCACCCTACCAACCGTTTTAAGCTTTCAAATTACTAATCATGTTTATCTGTATCTTGACTGGAAAAATAATTTGGGCTTTGTAGCAGTGTGCAGCACTGATCCTATTAGGCCATCTATAATAAGCTCCACCAGATTTAAAATTAAAAATAATTTTTAGCTGCATCTAGCCCGGAAAATAATTTTGGGGCTCCGAGATGCGCAAGACACATAAGTGCCTTCTTGCTGCACTACCTGCAGCATGACCCTCATATTGTCAGAATTCGAAGTAATCATGACTACTGGGTTGCCACACTCTTAGATCCCCCAAACTTTTCGATCAACCTTTTCATTTTAATAAAGACCAAAAAAATGGTCATTTTTGAAATTATAAGCATTAGCAGGTTGTTAGAAACTGAAATCAAACAGTTTTCAACTCAAAACTTTATTCTAGGTGATGTTACATTTTCACATAGGACCCCTTGTTCGAAAGGAGCTTCTGAACTCTCTCGTCCATTGAATTTGTCAGGTTTTGGATGGTTTCTGCTTCAATTGTTTTGCATGAGGACAGAATACCCTCCCAGAGCTGTTGCTTAGATGTGAACTGCCTCCCGCCATCATAGACACTCCTTTTAATGATGCTCCAAAGGTTCTGAATGGGGTAGAGGTCAGGGGAGCATGGGGGTCACACCATAAGTTTGTCCCCTTTTATGCCCATATCAGCCAGAGATGCAGATGTTTTATGTGCAGCATGAGATGGTGCTTTATCATGCAGAAAAATGATCTTGCTGTGAAATACACGGTTCTTCTTCTTGAACCATGGCAGGAAGTGCTGTTTGAGAAAATCCACATACATTATGGAGTTCATCTTTAGCGCCTTCAGGGATCCTAAAGGGGCCGACAATCTCTCTCCCCATGATTCCAGCCCAAAACATTACTCCACCTCCTCCTTGTTGGCGCTGTAGCCGTGTTTGCGTGGGGTGTCCATCAACCAGCCATCCTCCACTCCATCCATCTGGACCATCGAGCGCTGCACAGCACTCATCCGTAAACAAAACAGTTTTGAAATCAGTCTTCATGTAATGTTTGGCCCACTGGAGCCGTTTCTGCTTGTGTGAAGTGGATAGAGGAGGTCGACAGGATGGCGTATGCACAGCTGCAAACCTCTGAAGGACCCTGCATCTTGTTGTTCGGGGGACGTTGGAGGCACAAGCAGCTTCAAAAACTTGTCTGCTGCTATGACAAGGCTTTTTTGCCCCTGCTTTTTCAACCTGACGTAATTGCCTGTAGGAAAGAGTCCTCAATTTGCCCTTATCAGCACGCACACGTGTGTACTGTGAATCAGCTACATACTTCTTGATTGCCAAGACACTTCATCCTGATCATCGCACAATGTTGATTGTAGTCATGCCTTGACCTAAACACTCCACAATTTGTTGCTTCTCAGCAGCCGACACATCCTTTTTCTTTCCCATTTTGGCAGAAAATGTAGGCTGCTTAATAATGTGAGAGAGCCTTCTTAAGTAGTCTTGCCTTTCATTGGACACACCTGCCAAACTAATTAGCACAGGTGTCTGCAATTGCTTACAGTGATATAAAGAGCCCTGACACACATCACCATCAATGAGTTTAACTGACAAACAAACAAATTCTTCCCTTATCACTCCTAAACACTTTTTGCATAATAATTTGGAACGCAGTGTACATGTGCTTTTCCACAAAACACCAGTGGTTCACGTAGTTAATCTTACAGTTCTAACTTGCCAACTGTGGTCTGTATGGAATTGTTCAATAAAGGGCCCAAAATTAAGATAACATAGATGGGAGAGGTCTCTATGAATAGGAATTCCTAAGTATTTGATACCCTGTGAGGGCCAGGCAAAGGGAAAGTTGGACTGGATGGAATCCTATATGGATTTGGGGAGGGAGACATCGAGGGCCTCAGACTTCGCTGCATTGATTTTAAAATTTTACCATGTAACAAAGTGATCTATTTCAGCCATAACAGAAGGGATGGATATATGTGATTGAGTGATATATACTAGGACATCATCAGCAAATAGAGAGCACTTGTACTCGGTGCCTCCCACCTCAATCCACCTAATATTGGGGTTATGGCGAATTGATGAGAGCAGGTGCTCCGTCACTAGGATGTATAAGAGAGGGGACAGAGGACATCCCTGCCTTGTCCCATTGGTGATTGTGAAAGGTGATGAAAATATTCTGACGCATCCCCTGGGCCTTGGGACACCCGGAGCCGGACCCTTTTTGGTGGATGCTGGTGGTTGTAGTCTTCGTGGCGGCGACCCGGTTCCGTGGCTCAGGGCGGTCAAACCAGTGGCGGAACTATTTATGTGGTTTTGATGTTTAAATGTCCGACTACGCCACCCGTGGATTGCGGTCAGAGTGAACCTCCGCTACAGGGCAGACCGCTGAGGCTGGTGTTGTGGGTGCAGCAGAGCGTAGCATAACTCCCCACGGGAGGAGTATAGCCTCAGGGCAGTGTATGCGGAGGATGGGGGTGATGGTGCAGGGCAGCAGCAGTAACGACACGGAGTCAGTGATGCAGTCCAGGGCCTTTACTCACAGTTCTTATTATCCAGACCACGTCTGCAGGTAACGGCTGCCCACGTCGTACTGTGCTCACCAGGTGAGGTGCTCAGACAACTCCCAGATAACTTTGGAGCACTTCACAGGACCCCCTTTGTGTGTCCTTTGTCTGGCCTTTCTTACCAACACTTCTGTCCGGCTGCCTCGGGCCTCCTCTTGGTAAACTTGGCGCCAGTTTCCCTGACCCTATGTGGTGCCTTCCTAGCGGGTGTAGCGAGGGGCTGCGCCACATAAAATGTCAGAGCCTCCGGTTTCTAGCTGAGGGTCGTTTCCTGCCTCCACTAGTTCGGGGACCGGTCTCCCCCTTTGGCCTGACCCCTCCACGCAGGTGGATTCGGGCGTGCGGTGGTGACTCGCCCGTCCGCACCACTGGGATCCCTTCATTCCTCGTTCCTGGAGCCTTCTCCGTTCCTCTTCCTTCCTTCTCCCTCTTCCAGGCCTGGGCCTCTGTTACTAGGCCCGCCTCCGGAGTAGAGCTCATGCAGAGCCCCTGCTCCCTGCCACTTCTGCTCAGACTTCTCTGCACTGAACTAAGATGGTGCCCACCTTTTATACTCCCTTCTCAATGCACCCAGGAACTGCTTCCTCCCTGCTCCTGCACTACAGGGTTCCCCTTCCTCAGTGTTCCCTCCCCCCACTCCAGCCAGGGACAGGGACTGTAGTGCCCATCTCAGGGGCATATTGGTCGCCCTGCCCCACGGCAATGTGGTGTAATGCATGCAGGTGTCGGGTCCTGATCCACACTCCATCCTTACCTGAGAGTGAGATATCACACCTCTGGGTGAGGTGCAATACGTCTGTAGCAACCGAGCCCTCAGGGTGCTACAGTTCCATTTATCTTCAGCCTAGGTGACGTATTGCGATACAGGGCCGTGATTTTGGCTATAAAAGGGTCCCCTAGACCCCTACCCCAAGCTTTTTAAGAGAATCATATATGGCGTGCCAGGAGACTCTATGGAATGCTTTCTCAGCATCCAACGAGAGTATCTAATTACAAATTTTTAACTGCATCTAGCCCAGGAAATACTTTGTGCCTAGTAGCAGTGTCTGCTAGTCAGCGGATTATCCCGGCTGTTAAGCAAGCTACACCACCTGTAGTTTAGACACTTAATTTTTTCAAAGGAAATGCTTCGGGACCATGGGATACTTAGTGAAGAGCATCAGGAGGCACCCCAAGGCATAGGGGCTGGGACTGGCAGTAGGATGCCTTGCGGTGGACAGCCGAGCTCGATCCTTATAAAAGCTTTTTAACTGCAGCAGCTTTAGTGGACGCTACTGGAGCTGGAATTACCGCGGCTGCTGGCATGAGACTTGCCCTCCAATAGATCCTTGTAAATGGATTTAAAGTGTATTCATTCAAATTAGAGAGACAATTTAAATTAAAAAGCTTAGAGCTGCCTCCACCACAGGGGGGCTCGCTCGACCCACCAGCGGACAGGCACCAGTATTGGGAGAGGGGGGCTGGCCGTCAGGGTTCACCGCGGCTCTGGCACAAACCCGGCGACACGGAGGTGGCACGGGCAGGAGCGGACTGGCCATGTCGGCTTCTCACTTTTTGGATTTTAGAAGGGCATGACATGCCTATATCTGTGTCTCCCCCTCCTTTTACTCCTCCACCTCTTTTATTTTCGCATGACTATATGTACTTGTCACTTTTCCATGTGTTAGTTATGTCTTCTGAGCAGTTTGTCAGCTTTTGGACACCTTTGAAGGTGTTTTCTATGTGTTTCTATGTGTTTTTGTTTGCCTGCCATTGGTTTTAACGGTGTTCGAAGGTGTTCGACGAACAGTTCGACGAACACACGGGTGTTCGACGAACCGAACCGAACTCGAACACTACGGGGGTGGCTCAACACTATTGATGACTGCTTTGCACACTCTTGGCATTCTCTTGATGAGCTTCAAGAGGTAGTCATCGGAAATGGTCTTCCAACAATCTTGAAGGAGTTCCCAGAGATGCTTTGCACTTGTTGGCCCTTTTGCCTTCACTCTGCGGTCCAGCTCACCCCAAACCATCTCAATTGGGTTCAGGTCTGGTGACTCTGGAGGCCAGGTCATCTGGCATAGCACTCCATCACTCTCATTCTTGGTCAAATAGCCCTTACACAGCCTGGAGGTGTGTTTGAGGTCATTGTCCTGTTGAAAAATAAATGATGGTCCAACTAAACGCAAACTGGATGGAATAGCATGCAGCTGCAAGATGCTGTGGTAGCCATGCTGGTTCAGTATGCCTTCAATTTTGAATAAATCCTCAACAGTGTCACCAGCAAAGCGCCCCCACACCATCACACCTCCTCCTCCATGTTTCACGGTGGGAACCAGGCATGTAGAGTCCATCCGTTCACCTTTTCTGTGTCGCACAAAGACACGGTGGTTGGAACCAAAGATCTCAAATTTGGACTCATCAGGCCAAAACACAGATTTCCACTGGTCTAATGTCCATTCCTCGTGTTCTTTAGCCCAAACCAGTCTTTTCTGCTTGTTGCCTGTCCTTAGCAGTGGTTTACTAGCAGCTATTTTACCATGAGGGCCTGCTGCACAAAGTCTCCTCTTAACAGTTGTTGTAGAGATGTGTCTGCTGCTAGAACTCTGTGCGGCATTGACCTGGTCTTTAATCTGAGCTGCTGTTAACCTGCGATTTTTGAGGCTGGTGACTCGGATAAACGTATCTTCAGAAGCAGAGGTGACTCTTGGTCTTCCTTTCATGGGGCGGTCCTTATGTGAGCCAGTTTCTTTGAAGCGCTTGATGGTTCTTGCAACTGTACTTGGGGACACTTTCAAAGTTTGCCCAATTTTTCGGATTGACTGACCTTAATTTCTTAAAGTAATGATGGCCACTTGTTTTTCTTTACTTAGCTGCTTTTTTCTTGCCATAATACAAATTCTAACAGTCTATTCAGTAGGACTATCAGCTGTGTATCCACCTGACTTCTGCACAACACAACTGATGGTCCCAACCCCATTTATAAGGCAAGAAATCCCACTTATTAAACCTGACAGGGCACACCTGTGAAGTGAAAACCATTTCCGGTGACTACCTCTTGAAGCTCATCAAGAGAATGCCAAGAGTGTGCAAAGCAGTCATCAAAGCAAAAGGTGGCTACTTTGAAGAACCTAGAATATAAGACATATTTTCAGTTGTTTCACACTTTTTTGTTAAGTATATCATTGCACATGTGTTAATTCATAGTTTTGATGCCTTCAGTGTGAATGTACAATTTTCATAGTCATGAAAATACAAAAAATTTTTTAAATGAGAAGGTGTGTCCAAACTTTTGGTCTGTACTGCAAGTATGATATGAGAGATGAGAAGTAGGTTTGTTTTTCCGCAGTGAGTAATTGAGCAGCATTTTGACAACTTCTGTTACTGGACGGGCTACTCCACTCTCTTTCTTTGGCAGCCGCACAGCGGTACGCTTTGTAGATGAGGGGCAGAAAGAACATGTGCTCCAGTAGATGGCAAGTGCTGCACAAAGTGGCTTCTGCTCCTCTTCCTCCACCTTAACATCACACACCTCCTCAGAGGTGGCACCCCAATTACCCTTGTTTTCCCCTGCGTCACAACACTCCAACCTCCCAACTGATTGTGGGGAACCACAGATTGGAGAGTCTGCAGAGCTTTTCACACATTATATTCCGGGGAATCAGAGGTCTGATCCAAAGATTCACAGACTCAAGAGGAGGTGAATTTGGGCAGCGATGTCCAATATTTTTTTCAGTTTGATCCATAGCCTGACGAACTAGGGTCTGAGCAGAATCCAAACCCTCATCGCCAGGCATTAACCCTAGGGGTTGATGTTCCTGATGAGACTCAGATACTTGAGGCACACTCAGACTGTACACTGCTATCAGGACAGGAAGGGGAGCAGGGTGACTCTCAGGGTGAGGAATGGAAGAACAGAGAGGATGACGATGAGGTTGTAGATCCCACTTGGTGTGAACTCAGAGGCATTCAGCTGAGTAGCTCAGCAAAGGAGGTGGAAGTAGAGGAGGAGGAAGATGAGGAATTTACTTTGTGGCTTCCCGCACAGACACGGAGTGATGCAACCACGACAAGCACTGCATCCTCAGCCCCAACTCTGGCAGTGGGCAGCAGCGTTCATGTGTCTGCAGTTCACATCGGTGGCAAGAGTTGCCTAGTCTGGGTTTTTTTAAGACCGCAAAAAATGACACAACTCTCGTTATCTGCCAACTTTGTTAAAAACGACAGAGTAGAGTAAAAAAATAATGCAATAATTTGACTACTACATGCATGAATTTTCACATGCTCGATCAACATGCATTAATCTGGGAATCTCATTGGGCTAAAATGCAGACTAGTGTGCCTCACCAACCACCAGCCACCCCATCAACCACATCTTCTGCTTCTTCCTCCTCTGTCACCGTGGCAAGTGTTCTCATATAAGTCTCCGGCTGCAGAGCCTCCACTTGCGTACCCACTACAGTCAGGGTGAGTGAGAGACTGTGAGCTAATATGAAAGTGGACATGCCTGCTGTTTTTGACTGCTCTCAGATACCGAGCACACCCCATCTTTCTCAATTCACAGTAGCAGATGCTTTCCTCCCCTTGACTCTGGAGTACACGTCTGATGCCCATGGTGTAGAATGGGTGAAGAGTTTTATAGACTTGCCCATTTGTGGTTCACTACAGTCAGTTGAGCAGTTGGCCAGTTATGATGCGGGGGGAAGCATGGGTAATTGGGGTGCCACCTCTGTGGACTGTACTGCGTGTAATATTAAGATGGAAGAAGAAGAGGAGAGGGCACTGGAAGCAGAGCTTGCTATCCACTGGAGCACCTGCTCTTTCTGGGCCTTATCTGTGGCACCCTGCTACCAGAGGTACCACAAGACCCAAAAGAGTGCATGGACGGACTTCTCCACAAGAGACCCTCACTACAAACAAACACCTCCACCCTTCCACCTCATACCACCAGAGGGAGCCTGTTAGGGATATATATATGGAGGGTGGAGTTAGGTAGTCAGAGTGTGCTGACGCTTAGAGCAGTGAAGAAGCAGCACGTCTGCTGCTGTATTGAGGGCCCTGAGTTTGGCCGAGAGAGGAGAATGGAGTGAAGGGGGATCAGGAACATCCCAGGCTCACTCCAAGACACAATCCGGACACCGGGTCTGTGCCTACAGGATCCTCTATACCCAGTAGGGACTACTGGCCTACCAGGAAGCTTCCAGACCCCTGGTCATTCTGAAGCTACCATCAGATACAGGACTAGGAACCACGAAGGCCCCGGCATCCAGGGATAGTGGTTGCCAAAAAAAAGTCCTACTAGAAGCTAGGCCAAGTTCCAGGCTGGCCAGAAGCTTAGAGAGGAAGACACGGATCAGGAGGCCTTATACCCGCTCACTGGGGAGAGTCCTGAAGTGCACCCTTCCTAGCAAGTACCCTGGACCATACCTGCCATTACACCAGTAAAGGTATTGAAGCGAATCCCCTGTGTGTGTGTACGTCATTCCCCCTGACCCGACCGGGCCATCTCTCACCTGCACCCCATCCATCTACCCTGCCCCGGGGGCTCGCTCCGCCTGTGGGGAGCAGAAACATCCCAGCTGCCATCCCATCACCCCCGGAAGTCTGAAGCAGCATCGGTAACCATTACCGGAAACCACAAGTGGCGTCACAAGACAATCTGTAAAACCCCTTTTAAAGAGTGACCCCAGAGTATGGGCCCGGGAGCCGACTGCCGTGACATCCTAAGAAGGTAAAGGCCCGGGTACCGAGTCTCCCCCATATCCCCCTGGGCGAGTCATATCAACAAGGCTTATTGCTATGCGGCTGCCAAAGGAAGGGAGTGCAGTAGGCCATCCACTAACATAAGTTGCCAGTTGTCTTTGGATAGAACCTGTTTCTGTTGGTTCACTAGTGCACTCACTAACATTGCCACATACCCCACGTACACCTTGAACGCCAAGCCTATTCCCCATTCCACTATGCCTAATTTTTTTAGTGGATGAGGCCAGTATGACATAGAATATATGCTCCAAAATGTTTCAAATTCAGATTTAGCCATCTGTATCACTTTGCTCAGAGCAAAAAATATTTTTGGGTTACTCTGCATAAGCTCTGCGTCCAGCTGACTTTGACAGCCACTGATGTAGTTGCTGGGTTATAGCAGTGTATGAATTTTGACACAGGAAAAAATATTTTTTGGACTGGGCCTAGTAAGAGAAGTTTGTTTTTTTACTGTGAAACCAGGACAAGTTCAATGCCACTAAAATAGGATCTGCCTTTTAGCAGACTGGATCAACTTTGCCACAGTAAAAAACCTTTGGTGGACTCTGCCTGCCAAACAAAAATATATATAGGTTTGACTGTGCGTACAAGCTGAATTTGACCGCCATTGACATAGTAGCTGGCTTATAGCACTGTATGTTTTTTTGGACTGGGCGTAGCAAGATAAAAATTATTATTTTTTTTTACTCTGAAACCACCTGAAGTTCAACTCCACTAAAATAGTATTTGACACTAAAAAAAACTTGATTCCACACAGCTTTCAATATCACAATAACAGAAAAACAAAAAATATTTTGTGCTCTGCAATAAGAAGCTCTGCAGACTGTGCAGAGCACAATTTCAACCCCACTAAATGAAAAGGTGCACTGTGCTTGCTGGATCACATTAGCAAGTGCAAAGAAAGATTCAAGGTATACTAAGACATGGAGCTCTATACCAGCGGTGCACAGCACTATTGTATGGCATGGGCCCTCTGTTTCTGTCAGAATCTCAATACTTGCACAAGAACACCAAAAATGTGCTGCACCAGCGGTTGTAGAGGTACACGGCCTGGAATTATCTACACTATCTGACTACCACACAAGCGCCCATTTATCTAGCTATTATCTCTCATTACACAGTTGTTACAATATATAAGGTCAGAGATTACGTAGGTTTAAGTTTAGGGTTAGATTTAGGGATAGTATTTGGGATTTAGGATTAGGACTGGGGTAAGTTTTAGAGTTTGGGATTGTGCTAGTATTATTTTTAAGGCTACAGTTAGGCTTAACACTACAGTTACAAGGCTACAGTTAGGTTTAAGGTTCAACTTAAGGCTAGGGTTATATGGAGAACTAGAAAAATAATATTGTAACAAAATAATATAATAAAGTAACAATTAATCTTTTACTTTTTAAATTTTAGCAAAAACTGGTAAAAAAAACTTGGAGGTCAAAGCAAAAAAAAACATTTTTGTCAAAATATAGATTTCTTATAATTTGTTTCCAATGACCACCATTTTTCTGAACTGTAATGGGTTATAAAAAGGTTAAAAAAATAAAAATCACAATACTCACTTTAGTGCTCACCTCTTCATCTCTTCAGTGACTCACAGCCACCCGTACAGTTGTCCTCACATCTGCTGACCCTCACAGCTCAGTAAGAATTCCCTGTTTCCCTCATGTCAGGCTGAGACTTCTGGCTTTCATAAGGCTAGGGAGAGTTTATAATAGCGGGAGGTCACGGTCAACGTCATTACATCATGATGCTGTGACCTTCCATACACTTGTGCAGAATGCTCCAGGTCCCGAATCCAGGGATTCCAGCATGAGTGGTAGGAAATCAGAACATAAGACAAGGACCGTCACAAGTCCTGCCCATAGATGCCCTTGTAACTTGATCGCAGGGTGCCGATGGGTTGTCATGACAGCCAGTGGTCTGCAGAAGTCCCCCATGCCTGTTACCACGATCCTCATGTGAACGCAGACCCGTGGTCGGCATTCATTGTAGATCGGACAATTGCAGATTAAAGTATTTTAAGGGGACTTTTAAATATAGTAAAAAGCAAAAAAAAAGTTTTAGACAAAAAAAAAACATGAAAGTTCAAATCCCCCTTTTACTCCATTATAAATAAAATAATAAAAAAAACATATTTGGTATTGATGCATTAAAAAATGTCAAATTTATCAAAATATAAAATAAATCAGATCGGTAAATGGCGTAACAAGAAAATAAATCAAAGCGCCAGAATTACATTATTTTGGTTGATGCAATAAAATGCAATAACAGGCGATTAAAAAATCACATCTACCCCAAAATTGTATTAATACAAATGTCAGCTCAGGTCACAAAAAATAAGCCCTCAACCAGCTTCATATCATGAAAAATGAGAACGCTATTGTTTTCGAAAAATGGCGACAAACTCAAAAACTTTTCTTTCATACAAATTTCAGAATTTTGTTTTCACTACTTAAAGGGGTTGTGTCATCATAAAGAATACAGTTAACCAACCAGAAAAGGTGGAAATAAATAGTTTTGTAATTCAGTGATTCAAAATTATGATTCATTCAAAAGATACTAAGCTTTTATTTTTTGTAATTATGCTCTCTGATGCCCCTTGGCATTATTCCATTACATACTGGTAGTGGGTGATCAGCTGATTGAGTTGCGCAATTCCTGTCATAAGAGCTCCCCACCCGCAGTGTGCACAATGTATTCTCTGTCACAAGTCTGACAGCTCAGGCTCCTTGCTGTAAGCACAGAGTGTCTGTGATTCACCCCCTCCCCCTACACTCACAGCTGACCTCCTGGTGAGATCATCTGCTTCACAGACTTGTGAGCACGATAGCAGAGAAACGCAGAGAGACGATTTCTGCTCTTAGTCTGTGAAAAAGACGATCTCACCCGGAGGTCAGCTATGAGCGCAGGGGGAGGGGGTGAATCACAGACACTCTGTGCTTACAGCAGGGACACTTGTGACAGAGAATACATTGTGCACACTGCGAATGGGGAGCTCTTATGACAGGAACTGCGCAAACTCAATCAGCTGATCACCCACTACCAGGACGTAATGGAATAGCGCCAAGGGGCGCCAGAGAGCATAATTAAAAAAAATAAAAGCTTGGTATCTTTTGAATGAAGCATAATTGTGAATCACTATAAATTACAAAAGTATTTATTACCACCTTTTCTGGTTGGTTAACTGTATTCTTTATGGTGGTACAACCCCTTTAAATAAGAAATAAACCATACATGTTTGGTATCTGCATACTCATACTGACATGGAGAACCATATTATCAGGTCAGTTTACCATATAGTGAACACGGTAAATAAAAAAAGCAATTGTGGAATTGCACGTTTTTTTGCAATTTCACCGCATTTGGATTTTTTTTCCATTTTCCAGCACACTATATGGTAAATTCAAAGATGTAATTTAAAAGTACTAGGTAAAACGTGGTACTCAAAATGTTGCAGTGAATGAAAACTCATTTAATAGGCAATCTTTATGGTTGCTAGGCTATGTTCACACATGTTGGGCTTTTAAGTCACAAATCTGCAGCAAAACTGATCTCTGGCAGGAAATCAGCTGTGTCAAAAACGCATGTTTTGCTGCGTTTTTTATGCTTTTTTTGGTGCATTTTTTTGCTTTTTTTGCAGAATTCTGTCACTTGTTCATGTTTCGTCTCTTTCATGCATGTACATTAAGTTCAGTGAAAAAAAAAATCTCATTCTCGTTTTGGCATGACAGTGGGGGAGGTGCATTGTTTAGGAATAGTTTAACTAACAAACTCAATGCACTGCCAGTGTGTATGACACTATTTACTCTCACACTATGGGGCCTGCCATTCAGGTGCACAGGCATTGTTCAATTCCACACTTCCCTGGTTCTCAGGTATTGTTCAATCTCACATGTCGCTCAGCTAATGTTTACATTTTACACATCACTAATTTAATTAAACTTTCCTTATGCAAACTATCATCTCAATGACCAAGACAAGATGGTAAAAACACAAAAATAAATGTGTTTCACATACTGTTGTACTTGCTTATTTTCATTAAAAACGCAGCAAAACCTGAAAGCTGTGCTATGGGTGAAAAAACGCTGAAAAAAACACTGAAAGAAGTGACATGCTCTACTTTCCAAAAACCCAACCAAGGCACAAAAGACACAACAAAAAAAACCATGATGTGTGAACAGAGAATTCTGGTTTCTCATAGACTTTGCTTGTGCTGCAAAACACAGCTGAAAATTTGCATAAAAATCTGCAGCAAAAAGCGCTGAAAAACCCAAAATGTGTGAACATTGCCTTAACGTTTTGGTCTACATTTGGACCTTTATCAGAACTATACAAACGTAAAAGAAGATATCAATAAATGACAAAGTGATGACAATCTATACAAAGTGTACAGATATACAATTATAAGACACATGTCTATTGTTTTAACCTCTTTAGAATGCATAATACAGCGGAACTCCCTGCATTATTTACAAATTAACCACACTGGGTTTTTCCGTTTTTGCATTTTCATTTTTTGCTCCCTGTCTTCTCCCTGTCTTTTGCTCCCTGTCTTTTATATTTTTAGGTCAATATGGCCATGTGAGGGCTTGTTTTTTGCAGGACGAGTTGTACTTTTGAAAGACACCATTGGTTTTACCATATTGTGTACTGAAAAGTGAGAAAAATATCAAAGTGCAGTGAAATTGCAAAAAAAAGTGCAATTCCACTATTTTTTTTTTTACCAAGTTCACTAAATGCTAAAGTTGACCTGCCATTATGATTCCTTAGGTCATTAAGAGTATGTAATCTATAGGTTCTTTTTTATTTAAGTGGTGAAAAATTCCTGAGTTTGGAAAAAAAAAAAAAAAAAACAAGTCACCATTTTCCAAGACCCGTAACGTCTCCATTTTTCGGGATCTGGGACCAAATGAGCACAAAAGGAGAAGAAGAGATGGTACATATACAAATTCGCACACCTTCAATCCAATTAATTGGTAAACACAGTGTGCCTTTCTATTTCGCTAAACATACTGCTGCTTTGATCATGGAATTTCTTCCACTCATGTTGTATTTTGGCTGTTTTTTGGGGTATTAGCAAATATATATGTTTTTAATGTTTTTAAAGTGAGGTCTAATGAAATTTGTATTTTATACTATTTGTGGATTGAAGGTGTGCGGATTTGTATATTTACCATCTCTTCTTCTCCTTTTGTGATTACTTGCAATTGGTACATTATGATGCACCCTAATTTATTATACAGGTTGTGTATCCTTTTCCCTTAGTTTTCCTGGGACCAAATGAGAGCATATTTTCTGCGCTCCAAGCTGACATTTTTATTGATACCATTTTATGGTAGATACGATGTCTTGATCACCCGTTATTGGATTTTATTGCAATGTTAAGGTGACCAAAAAACGTAATTCTGGCTTTTTTATATTTTTTTCTCATTACACCGTTTACCAATCTGATTAATTATTTTTATATATTGATAGATCGGGCGATTCTGAATACAGCAAATCCAAATATGTGTATATTTGATTTTTTTAATTGTTTTATTTTGAATGGAGCAAAAGGGGGTTGATTTGAGCTTTCATATTTTTTTACATTTTTTAAATATTTTTAAAAACATTTTTTTTTCACTTTACACTAGCTTTAATAGTCTCCATGGGGAACTTGAAGCAGCAATCATCCGATCGCCTGTGCTACACACAGCAGGGCTTTAGCTCACTGCTAAGAGCGCTGACCGCTGGGTGGCTCTCATATCATCCCGGCAATGACAACCACGGTGGTCTTCATGGTCAGGTGACATGGGAGCTGATGGGCAGGATTAGTGATGCGCTTCCGGTGCTGCTATGTTATATACCGCTGTAGAATATTGACAGCAGCATTTAACAAGTTAGCAGGCGCAGGTGAATCGCGGTTCCACCCGCGGCTGTTAGGGGCACATGTCATCTGTACAAATCAGCTGTCATGTGCCCGAAAACATGCGTGCTCAGCACCGATACGACCTTGGACGTACTCATATGTCCAAAGTCGTCAAGGGGTTTAATATTGTTTAGCCAATGTTATATGATAAACAGTAAATACTGTAATTTGATATAAAGACAAAATTCATATATATTCAGCAATAATGATATAGAGAGATATTGGAAAAAAAGGATATGAGGTGATCTAGCTTGTAATCTGTACCGAGGTTCCAGATTCTGTCACTAGGTGGTAGCACATCCAAGAGTAAGAGGAAGTAGTGCAAGCTTGTAGAGTGGAAGATTCTTAATCCAAAACATGCTAACTAATAGCTTAGTACTATTTATCAGAAGAAGATGGAGATCAGGATGAGGACAGATAATAATGAGGACAGAATAGTTGGAGAATTATGGTAAGGAAGTGTATAATAATGCAAGTAAGAAAATTCAGAAAAGGAAAAGAATAATTTTTGGTGTTATATAAAAAATTGTAGTTACCTGATTGCCTCTAGGTATTAACGATAGAAACCGCTTGTAATAGCACTTAGGGCCGCGAAGCTCTTCGCTAGGGAATGGCATTCTTCGCAGTGTCAGATTGGCCATCCTTTTGTATCAGGGGTACCTGAAAGTAGGAACCCACATAGTGGGCGTATGTGACGCGCAGGAGGAGGTTTGTCTGTGAGGCGCCCTGTGACATGTAAAGCGGGTGTCACCGGTATGCTGGTTCTGTTCTGTGACGTGTATGGTGGACGTCATCAAGTCGAGTCATAGTAGGCGGCGCTAACTGACGTACAAGACTTCATGCTGACAATCGGACCAATGTGTCTGTTGTAACAGCGCACATGTAGGTGTTGCAAGAGGTGTTGCAAGAGGTGTTATAGCAGAGGAGGGGGAGGTGAAGAATGTATTGTTGAGTAGTAGTGATGAGCGAGCATGCTCATCACTACTCGTGATGCGCTCGAGCATCACAATGCTCGAAATGCTCATTACTCGACGAGTATTTTTGTAATGTTCGGGCTGGAGCTCGAGTCCCTGCCTTGCATGTTTGACGCATATTAGTGTCACAAATGGTGTATGAAAGACAAAGTGCAACTCAAAGGGAAGGGGGAAAAGTGGGCCCAGACTCTAGATATAAAGGGAAGTGGAGACTTACTAGGTTGACCTTATATCACCCTGTCTTCCTTAAATGTTCCTATATTGTTTTCACACGAATCGCCGCACAGTAACCTTGACCTGTCTTTGCCTGGTGTTTGTCCCTGGCTAGGGAAGGGAGGGGATGAGCACTTATTGATCCCCACTGACAACTAAAGACAACAAGGGGGAACAAGGGAAGATAGCTTATCTTTAATCGACTTCAGAGAGATGGACACAATGCCTCTTAGCACCAGAAAGGAAGAAGTACTGCCCTTGCTCCAAGCCTTAAGAAGGGGTTATGTGAGTATCACTGGCACCTCCCTCTAGCAAACAGCAGGTATTTATACACCCAGGCCAGGGTGTTAATTAGCAAGAGGAAGGTAGCCGTGGGTTCCTAGACAGACAGCTTCTAAGAAGGTGTCTGTAATACCAAACAAAGAGATCTCCTGCAACCAACTGCTGGGCGACTGTTTGTCACTTTTGACACACCCGTGACAGTACCCTCCCTCTATGAGTGGCCTTTGGACACTCAGGACCGAGATTCTCAGGATAAGAGGTGTGGAATGAACTAGCCAACCCTTACAGTGCACCAAGGATTGCAGAGGACAAATTTGGAGACGACAATCTACAATCTTCGAAATCTGGAACTCCAGATTACCATCAACTATTACTGGGGGTGGTAGAGGTGAGGGCTCAAGAGGTTCCACATACTTCTTGATTAAGGACCTGTGGACCTGTGGAACACATTATGGACCTTAGGGGCCTGAGCAAGTTCAAGACGAAACACTGCTGGGTTAATGATGGCGGTTATTTTATAGGGCCCAATAAACCTAGGTCCCAGCTTCCAATAAGGAACTTTCCATCTTATATTCCTGGTAGACAACCACACAAAGTAATTCACATCCAGGTCCAGACCTGGCAAGCGTTTTCTGTCAGCTCTATGTTTATATCTGTCTCCCATGATCTTTAGTATAGGTATTCCACAACATATATATATTTATCCATCTGAACTAACAGTCCTTCTGAAGACTAATCCAGCTGCATATTATCAGTGGTAGGCAGGAGAAAGGCAGGCAGGCAGTGTACTTGGCACACTGCAGTGAATATAATGTAAGAGGGTCAATTGAACGTTCCTGCTGCTGCTGTTCTTACAGATATTTGTAGACATAGCCCCAGATATCAGGGGCCAAGTAATTTTTTTTTTTAACTTAATCATGGTTATTTGCTTAAAAAGCAATCCAGAGTACACCATGTTTCTGCTCCATTTGCTTGTTCTCACTGCAGAATAAAGCCAGATAAAAATCCAGAAATTTGAACTGAACGTGGAAAATATTGGCCTCCTTTTCCATTCTGTTGCAGTGTGTCGGTCAAGCTATTCACACTAGGTGTCTGTGAAGAATAGTATTAGTAAATTACAGGCCTGCTATTCAAAACCGTGGTTCTCTGTCAGACATATCACCTATAAGACTGTTCCAAAATCAGACATTTTTTCCATTTCCATTCTGATGCAGAGTGTCGTTCAAGCTATTCACACTAGGTCTCTGTGTAGAATAATATTAGTAAATTACAGGCCTACTATTTAAAACTGTGGTACTCTGTCAGACATATCACCTATAATATAACACTCTTCCAAAATCAGACATTTCTTCCATTTCCATTCTGTTGCCGTGTCAGTCAAGCTAATCACACTAGGTCTCTGTGTAGAATAGTATTAGTAAATTACATGCCTGCTATTTAAAACCATGGTTCTCTGTCAGACGTATCACATATAACTGTGGTTAAAATCCAGCCATTTGTAGTGAACGTGGAAAATATTGTCCTCCATTTATAGATTGTAGCAGTGTGTCAGTGTGTCATTTTACAGCTCAATTTGCTTGTTTGCAGAAAACAGCCAGTTTTTTTTTGTTTTATTCATATTACTGTATTGTGGAAGCAGTGAAACTTTTTTCAATGATCAGAGGCACGTGATCCATATGACTTTTGTAATAATACAGAAATTTTGTGGCACGTGCCAAATATTCCACTCCTTTTAAAGTCAGCCACCTGTGCTTTGTTGAAGCAATTCACACTTGGTCACTGACATACCATACTATTAGGCGACTGTCTGAAAATCGTGGCAATCAGACGTTATCCCATATGACTGTCCTAATAATCAAGCAATTATTGTGAGCGTGTCAAATATTACACTCCATTTAAAGAATTGCAGTTGAGGGTTTAAACCTATTCTCAGTTGGCCGCTGACAAATAACATATCTGTGAACAATGTTGTCAGAGTATTACGCCATTTTTCTGGACTGACAAAAAAAACATACAAAAAACAAGCTAAAATGGAAAAAATGTTAAGAAACATTCTTTCAGGGTAATGACTTGTATATAAGACAAAATAAATAAAAAAAATAAAGTTATGGACTGTGAAAGACATTTATGCGACCACAATGAACACTCATCTGTAGCTTGTGATGATACCACCTACCAGCATCACCTGTTCCTATTGTAAATGCATCTAAAAGCGTTATTGATAGGGAATAGAATCGATTTTATTTTTTGGGGGCAGCACCAGCAGCACGGAGTATAAGGCAATAATGCCTGGCTGGATCGATGTAATACGCTATCCACACCGCGATACCTCACCAGTAAAAGAATTTCAGATAAGACAGTTAATATTCTAGAATATAGAATCTATTTGAATTGTCCTTTCCATTATTAAGGAGTGTGTCTCCTATACTGTTATTGCATATGCAACAATTTCAAGGGCTGCCAAAAATTAGGACACACTCCAATACACATTTGAAGAGACGTAAAAAAAAAATATATATATATAAACACAGTAGGATCTTTCTTTAGTATAAAAACCAGACTCTCCAATGTAACCTCAACTTAATCACATTGTTCAGCTCCTGCACCTCCTCCTCCAGTTTGGCCTTCATCTCTGAAATGACCACATCAGTCACAAGCTGAAAGCACTGCAGCACTGCCTTGGCCAAGCGGCAACAGGCTATGCTGAAGATAACAAGCTTAATGCTTACGTGACAAACCGCCCACCTCTGCAGAGTTGTTGAAAGCTGTAACACAGCAGCCTTTTATGTGGCTCTCACCGCTGAACATACAGCCAAGCATGGTGGTGTGTGACAATGGGCGAAACCTGGTGGCGGGTAAATGACAGCCGGAGTAAATACGGTTTCCCTCTATGCCAATCCTTTCACCGAGCTAAAGAATATGGCTGTTGTGAAATATAACTCTCACTGAGAAGCAGTGTCAAACTGAAATACATTGGGCCCACTAGAGGATTTGATTCTGAGGGTCCACCTTTCTCCCCCGCTCAAGAGCCCCATAGCAGCTGCAAAGTTTGCGCTATCATGAACTCTCCTGATGGAGAAGCCAGGGACCACCCGAGAATTCTCTGGTGGGACTGTCCAACCCTGCCGAGAAGCAATTCTGGCTAAGAAAAGTGTGTGGAAAGGTTCCCGAACACTCTATGGCTGCTTTTTTACTGAGGGGGAAACCCATACAAACACGGGGAGAACATACAAAATCCTTGCAGATGTTGTCCTTGCTGGGATTTGAACCCAGGATCCCAGAGCTGCAAGGCTTCAGTCAGGCTAACCACTGAGCCACTGTGCTGCCGTTCACCCTCTGATATCTAACAGGCTGGAGAAACTTGCACCTAATGCCACTCTGTATCTTCAGCTCCTTTGTGAGAAACGAATGTTTTTGGCAGCCACTCAGTCTACCAAATAAAATTCCTGAGAAGGAAATTGGGGATGGTTTCGCTACTGGTACTGGGGGCAGTGCTAATACATTGGCGTCATACCATAGTTCACTGGAAATATTCCAGGCTGGTAGGAGGCAAGCAGATTCTCACAGAAAATTAACAGCAGTAATGTTATGCAACCCGTGCTGGTGGAAGGTGGGGACGACACCAGGAGAAATAGCGGCGGCTGTGGACCGAGTATGGAGACCCGGTCGCCACCGCCATGAGGTTGTGAAAAGCTTCCGCCTCCATGAGCTGTCCAGAAATGTGGCAGTTTAGTATTGTGGCCTGGGGTGGGTGGGTGGCTGACTGCATACTTGCGCTTTCATTCCAAGTAACAGAAAACTAAGCAGATGGTTGCCTCTATCATCATCATCACAACCTCACCTCGGCACTATGAACTCTCCTGATGAAGTGTGTGTTCAGAAATCTTCCCAGAAGGGGAAGTCGGATGGGAAATAGTACAAAGACAGTACGGGATTCTTAGAACAGCAAGTGTCTCATAGGCCAAGAAGGTCGACTACACTGTGTTCCAAATTATTATGCAAATAATATTTTCTCAGATTTTCCCAAATTACCTATATGAATTGCAGTCATTGTAATTTTCCAGTCAAATAACTATTAGAATACAATTGAAAGGTTTTTGTACAAACTGCCTATGATAACAGTGTATTTTTTAAAAAATAAAACACTCAAACTGCACTCAAAATGCATGTTCCAAATTATTATGCACAGCAGAGTTTTCAACCTTTTCATTTTAATAAAGAACAAAAAATGGTCATTTTTGAAATTATAAGCATTAGCAGGTTATTAGAAACTGAAATCAAACAGTTTTCAACTCAAAACTTTATTCTAGGTGATGTAACATTTGCACATAGGACCCCTTGTTCGAAAGGAGCTTCTGAACTCTCTCATTCATTGAATTTGTCAGATTTTGGATGGTTTCAGCTTCAATTGTTTTGCATGAGGACAGAATACCCTCCCAGAGCTGTTGCTTAGATGTGAACTGCCTCCCGCCATCATAGACACTCCTTTTGATGATGCTCCAGAGGTTCTCAATGGGGTAGAGGTCAGGGGAGCATGGGGGCCACACCATAAGTTTGTCCCCTTTTATGTCCATAGCAGCCAGAGATGCAGATGTGTTATGTGCAGCATGAGACGGGGCATTATCATGCATGAAAATGATCTTGCTGCGGAATGCACGGTTCTTTTTCTTGAACCATGGATGGAAGTGCTGTTGAGAAACTCAACATACATTATGGAGTTCATCTTTACCCCTTCAGGGATCCTAAAAGGGCCGACAATCTCTGTCCCCATGATTCCAGCCCAAAACATTACTCCAGCTCCTCCTTGTTGGCGCCGTAGCCGTGTTTGCATGGGGTGTCCATCAACCAGCCATCCTCCACTCCATCCATCTGGACCATCGAGATCATTTCATGCATGATAATGCCCCGTCTCATGCTGCACATAACACATCTGCATCTCTGGCTGCTGTGGGCATAAAAGGGGACAAACTTATGGTGTGGCCCCCATGCTCCCCTGACCTCAACCCCATTGAGAACCTCTGGAGCATCATCAAAAGGAGAGTCTATGATGGTGGGAGGCAGTTCACATCTAAGCAACAGCTCTGGGAGGGTATTCTGTCCTCATGCAAAACAATTGAAGCAGAAACCATCCAAAACCTGACAAATTCAATGAATGAGAGAGTTCAGAAGCTCCTTTCGAACAAGGGGTCCTATGTGCAAATGTTACATCACCTAGAATAAAGTTTTGAGTTGAAAACTGTTTGATTTCAGTTTGTAATAACCTGCTAATGCTTATAATTTCAAAAATGACCATTTTTTGTTCTTTGTTAAAATGAAAAGGTTGAAAACTCTGCTGTGCATAATAATTTGGAACATGCATTTTGAGTGCAGTTTGAGTTTTTTATTTTTTTAAAAATATACTGTTATCATAGGCAGTTTGTACAAAAACCTTTCAATTGTACTCTAATAGTTATTTGACTGGAAAATTACAATGACTGCAATTCATATAGGTAATTTGGGAAAATCTGAGAAAATATTATTTGCATAATAATTTGGAACACAGTGTATGGAAGGGACAGCTTAGGACAAATGGACAGTGAAGATCATTATGTGCGGTGCATTGGACAGTAACCCCGGAAAAGTATGTGATCAATGCTGCATGCTGTATGAAGTTGATTTCAAGTGTTCAAGTAAAGTTCTTTTTTTATAAAATGGAATGGAAGTCCCTAAATGTGTGTGCGGTGGTTCCTGAGGTTGAAGTAACGAAGACAGTAGAGATCTGAAACCGAAATGTTAGTGTTACACACCACACGTACAGCACAAGAGAATGAGGATATTTGTCTTTGTCAGGGAGCCAGGGTGAGGAAAAACAGCAGCCCCTCGCCACAACTACCACCCTGAGCCCCTCACACATGTATGGAGGAAACAGGTTTTCGATGTGCCAAAGTTAGGCTTTTCAACTGGAGTGTTTGGGCAACAGGGAGCCAGCGCAGGGCTTGACAGAGGGGAGAACCCTGGGAATAACAGGGTGACAGGTGGATTAATCGGCCAGCACACTTTAGGATAGATTGGAGGGGTGCAAGAGTGGTAGAAGGGAGGCCACAGAGCAGGAGCTTGTAGTAAAAGAGGCGGGAGATGATGAGGGCATCCACTGGTGTTTTTCTAGATGCATAATTGAGGAATGTGCGGATCCCTGAGATACTTTGGAGTTAAAGTCAGCAGCAAGTGGATAGGGCTTGGATCTGCCATTTGAAGGACAGATCAGAGTCAAGCTTGCGGGACTGTGGAGAGTGGGCAACCTTTCACTTTGATAGATAGGTCAGTTGGGGGGATGAATGAGATGGAAAGACGATACATTCGGTTTTATCCATGTTAACTTATACAAATCTAGCAGAGAAGAAAAATGAAATAAAGGACACACATTGTGGGATTCTGGTTAGTAAAGAGGTGATATCAAGTCCAGAGAGGTAGATCTGTGTGTCATCAGTGTTACGGGTCTGGGTGGTGGAACCTCTGTGCTTCGGTGCAAGGAGGGACCAGAGTGGCATGACTAAGTGCCTACTCGGCCCGACCAATGTCACACGGCAGCTTACTCGACTCCGTGAACCAGGGAGGAAGCGGGCAGGTGGACTAGGTGCCACTCTGGGATCGACCTTGTGTGAGATCAGGCGACTCCCACGGGTCAGATGGAAGGAACTAACCGGTACAGTGGATGAGCACGGCAGGAAGGCTGATGGGTGGACCGGGTAGATAAGCAGGCTGGTTCGGCAGAAAGCCTGAAGGGTGCTCTGGGTATGCGAGCAGGCAGGCATGTCAGGTAACTGGCAGGTGCTCCGGGTAGACTGGCTGGCGGGCATGACAGGTAACAGGCAGGTGCTCTAGGTAGGCAGGCTGGCAGGCACGGCAGGTTACAGACAGGTGCTCCAGGTAAGCAGGCTAGCGGGCACAACTGTAGACAGACTGGAGAACAGAACTGTTAGACAGGCTGGTGGGCAGGACTGACAGACAGAATGGCTGGCAGGACTGACAGGCAGCGGGACCTGAGGGCTGGAGCAAGTGTTTAGCACACGAAACAACAACCTGGCACAGGCACCTCCATTTTGGAGGAGGTGCCTTATATAGGGGAAGTCCTCTGGCCATTGGCCGGGGACTCTATAGGACGCCGCGCGGCCCCTTTAAGAGTGAGGGAGCATGCGCACCCTAAACACAGGTCCCGTAAAGCTGTGCATGGTGCGGGCCACAGCAGCAGGGGAGCGGGAAGATGCTGGACCTGGACCGCAGCGGTGAGGGGAACCGCGTCTCTGCCCGACAGGAGGCAGAGACGCCGATGCTACAATCAGCATAGAGGTGATACTGAAAGTCATGAGACCATGAGCTGTCCCAGGCCGAAGATGTAGATGGAGAAAAGCCTGGGTCCCAGAAAATTACCCGTGCCCTCCCCTGTGCACTTACTGGGAAGAACCGCCTAAACCACAAACACGTGGACAAGTGAATGTGGCCAGGGAAGGTACGGAGCCAGTCCACAGCTTGTCGGTGAGAGTTGTATTTCACCACAGCCATATTATTTAGCTCGGTGAAAGAACTTGGGAATCCATATCTACTGCAGCTGTCATTTCTCCCAGGAAGTCATCTAATCCAGCTTCTTGCATAAGCAATGGCAGCCCTTCCAACATCAGCTCACACTTCTCGTTGGTGCTTAACCACAGACAAAGATCTTTCTTTACGCCTTGAATTTAATCACTACAGAGTTGGACAATGGCCTGATCTGCAATGCATTTTGAGAAATAACGTGCATAAGCAAATCCACGGTTTAGGCCACAGAAGGTCATTAAGCAAAACTCATACAGCTTTCCAACAGACTGAAAGAGGGGTATCAAGACTTCCAAGACAGGCAAGACTTCCCTGTCCTCCCCAAGAGGACGACTGTCCATGTTCGCCTCCTCATCTTCCTCCTCCTCATTATCATTCAATCCGCATTGAGATGAGATGAGGCTGAGCTGCATAGTTCCTTGCTCCATCTGCAATGCATCCTCTTTAATTGTGAACAGCAAGCGTTTCACTAGACAGAGTAGTGAGATGATGGCGCTAGTTATGGCATCATTGCCACTCACCATCTTGGTGGAGTCCTCAAAGTTTTTGAGGATGGCACAGATGTCAGACATCCATGCCCACTCATCAGCTCTTATGTGCCGAGGCTGACCTGAATGCCGATGGGCATGTTGAAGCTGGTACTTAACAAACAACTGCCCCCTGCTGCTAGCAAATCCTTCCCAACATCTGCAACGTTGATTTCCAACATGTGGTGATAATGCACAACAGTCGGTGAGCTGGAAGCTGCAAGCGCTACTGAAGCAGTGCCAGGGTGGCGGAAGCTACAGTATAACTGATTTTCTCAAATGAGCACACACGTGTTGTACTTTCACAAGCAGCTGTGGCAGATCTGGGTAGGTTTTGAGAAATCACTGAACCACTAGGTTGAGCACATTTTTGCTCTCTCATTACTAATGTGTACCCCTGTATGGAGAACAGTATCAGCACTGAAAAATTGAAAGATAAAATATAGCCTGCTTTACATACCACGGTGCTAAGAAAACCAATTTCGATTCTATCTTGTGTACCCATGTGACAAAAATATCTGCACCAAAGAATTAATTTCACTAGAGTAGAACTAGTATAATCGTAACTGACAACTCTTCCACTACAGCCAAACCCAATGGAGACACAATCAGGATACTCCACATTTACAAAAATTAGTGGCAGACACCATCAAAGTGGCATCAATTTCACCAGAGAAGAAGTAGTTTAATGGAGACAGAAACCTCTTCCACTACAGCCAAACCCAATAGATGGAGACACAATCCGGACTGTTCACATGTAAGAAAATTAGGGCTTAAGACCTTTCCGTGGCCTACAGATTTGAGTTGGTGGAGTTCAATCTTTTAGCTTTGTCATTTGTAGGAGTAAACAATCTCTTACATAACCGCAACTGCGGTACCAAGGGCTGGCTGCAGTGCTGAGAGAGGGCGGAGTACGGTAAAACAGACAAGCTGCTAGACCGTGAGTGAGGTGCAGGCGGAGATTTTTTGATGGATTGAGAAACATGAGGTGTGCTCAGTGACACAAATGTTTGACGCTCGCAGCCCTAACCCTGGGAAGATGGGGGATTACTCGGAGCCGGGTCAGATGTTTGGTGGAGTTGTAGCCGTGGCCTGGACCCGTTCCGTGCCCAGGGCTGTCACATTAAAAAGGATGTAATGGGCTATCAGGGTTGAGTGACTGCTATCGACTACGCCACCTGTGGTACCTGGTGAAGGCCACCTGCGCTGCTGCAGTCCTCTGAGGCGGGATGTTGTGGCAGCCGACGTTGATACTACTCCCCACAGGCAGAGCAGGGCCTCAGGGCAGAGATGAGGATGGATGGAGTTGTAGTGTAGGAGATCTGGTGCTGCGCGGTGCGGTGCCGAAATAAAGAGTCCAGAGGCCATAGGGGTCGACTTCCAGAGTTTTTACTCACGGTGTAGCGTGCAGCTGCAAGGCTTCTCCCTGTTCCTCACGGAGTTCTGCGGTCACCAGGAACGGGGGTCCGACAACCTCCGAAAAATTCAAGTGCCTAATCAGGACCCCGCACCAGAGTGTTCCTAGACTTCAGACTGAGTCCTCTCTCCTGTCTGTGTGTGTGTAGATAGGCCGGGTCTCCCTCTGGACTACACTCAGAAAAAGGGTACGGGTGGCGACTCCGCTTCTGCCGTTACCCGGTGGGATTCTCTGGGCCTGCGGGGCTTCCCTGACTAGGACGTAGAGTATCAAAGTCAGGTGCCGGGGGCCGGTACCCCTCTTGCAGCCGGAATCCCTCTGACTAGGCCAGAATAGCAAGGACAGGTGGCGTATACCGCTCCGTCTGCATCCCCCTGGGATCCTTTTGCGATGGAGCTACACTCCTAAGCTCCAGGCCTTCTTGAGTATGGTCCTTGACCGGGTTGAGACATACGTTAACCTGCCCTGCCCCTCGACTCAAGGCCAGAGTACGAGGACCGTGTCTCCATCCACTGCAGGTTCACCCAGAAGCCATGTTCAGGGATGAAGATCACAATCAAAAGACCATGAGCCCAAGATGGCTGTTTATTAAATATGAAATATTAAGTGTAAACTAAATGTGAGTCCTCCATCCTCACCCACTACATGGTTCCCCCTATCTTTTGGTTCCCCAGTCTCCCATTTCCCGGGAGGGGCAGTACACTAGTGGCTATTAGCCCCCTCTGATGGGAGAAGTGTGGTGTTGGATGTGGAGGTGGGGTCCTGACCACTGCACCGTTCTTACCTTGAAGGAAGGACACTACACCCCATTGAAGAGGTGCAGCATCCCTGTGGCGGTCGAACCCTCAGGGGCGCCACATTCCCCCCCGGTGAAACACAGCACGTCCGCGGGCTGCAAAGAGAGTAAAACCTGGTACAACATTTTTTTATATTTTTGATATCTGTTAACAATCTTCCCAATATGGGAGGCACTTCTCCTTTAACGTTACAAACTGCACATAGTATAAAAGTATAAAAGTAAAAAAGTATAAAACCATCAAGAGACATTATGCATAGACAGACGGGTTAAAGTGCAAAGAAGTAGAGTCAGTTCAGAAGTGCGAGGGACCTGTCCCTAACCCCCAACGTAGGCCTTGGGGTGGCTGCAGGGCATAAAGATCCCGAGTTGGACCTCCAGGAGAGCCACTCCAGACAGGTTTTTCTTCCGAGGTCTGAGGTAGAGTTAGCCGCAGTTTTACATAAAACCAATAAGGAGCACCTAAAGAGATGCAAACTATATACAGTTAAAGAGTCTGCCTACTACAAGTCCGCAGGGACAAATGTCTCTAGAAAACCAGGAGGAAACATGGCAAACATAAACATAAATATAACATTGTAACTTTAAACAGGTTACAGCCGCCGGGGCCGCTTAATCCAGGGGTCCCCACCGGGGAAAAGGCTCATTCCTTCCGACGGAGGCTGACCGGTCCTTCATAGCCGAGCGCGAGGGGGCATCACTCCCGGACACCTTGTGAACATCCAGGGCGTACCACCCCTGCACCCCGTGGTGGCGGGTGTATGAAACAAAGTCACCCGGGAAGAGATTCCAGACAGGGTGTCCCTTTTTCAGCTGCGGCTCGACGTCCCGCCGGCTGACGAAGACGTCTTGCTCATGCTGGGTACTCCTTATGAAGCCCCACCCCGCCTCATGGTGGAAGCGGACAACTTGCCCCTCTACACGGGGGCTTGGACGGGTTGCCTCCTCCTGGCGGGCCCTGGACTTTGCAGCCTTGGCACGCACCTCGAGGTGCTCACAGCGAACTTCCCTCTGGCATTGCTCCCGATTGAGCTGGAGGATCTGCTGGCAGCACAGCTCGCTCCTCCTACACGCTTCAGCCCGGGTCTACCGGGGGAAGCCCATCAGGTCCCCCCCTGGTTGTCCCAGGCCCACTCTTCAGCCGCCGGCCAGGTGACTGTAGTTGGGGGCAGCGGTGACAGCAGGGGCTGCTGCGGGTCCTCAAGAAGTGCGGACCAGTCCGGGTTGGGGTTGGTGGATACTCCAGCAGACTCAGGTTCTTCCGAGTCAGGAGTCGGGAGGCAGTGCAGGTCCCCGCCGATAGATGAGGCTTCAAGCTCCGGGGCAAAGACCTGCTCCTAGGTGACCACACCGGGCAGCAGGTACTCCGTCATAAGATCCAGGAGGGGCACGGTGGGCTCAGCAGCTGGGACAGGGGTATCACACTCACCTGCTCCTGGGCTGCATGCGACCTCTGTTGCTGCCTCTTCCTGAGCCGCTGCTCCTTGTTGGCGGGCCCGGCTGCGTTGCAGCATTTCTTCCCGCCACGCAGCGGATGCCGCTTGCTGGGCCTCAGCCACTCTCCGAGCAAGGTCCGGGGTTTCCTGGTGGAGAAACTCTATATCTCCCGTTGTTACAGACACGCCACTTTCTTCACCGATGGGAGAAGAACCTGGGCTGGGTTTCGAAGGCTCCGATAGACTCGCTTCAGCAGCGTCCATGTCCGCTCCTGAGGATAGCCATTCTCCAACTGCTATGGCCGCACCTTGTTGTTTTTCCATTCCCACCTCTTTTTGGGGTGGCTCCAGGTCGGTAGGCTGACAGGCAGGCCTTCGGACATCCCATCCATTTTGACGGGCATTACCCCGCGGATAGTCTCTGATGGAAGGGGCGGTCTGCTCTTTTGGCGCCATGTGGGAGCCTGGCCCACGATAGGAGGTGCTAGGAAACTGTTCTTTTGGTGCACTATGGCGTCCGTTCTTCTTGGGCGGGCGCCATTTTGAGTGGAAACGACAGTCTAAGGTGAAAGGCGCACAGTACCCAGGAGCAATGGGCAATTTCCTTCCGTTGCTGCGGGCACGCGATCCTGCCGACTACGCCATGTGTGAGACGCTCGCAGCCCTAACCCTGGGAAGATGGGGGGTTACTCGGAGCCGGGTCAGATGTTTGGTGGGGTTGTAGCCGTGGCCTGGACCCATTCCGTGCCCAGGGCTGTCACATTAAAAAGGATGTAATGGGCTATCAAGGTTGAGTGGTTGCTATCGACTACGCCACCTGTGGTACCTGGTGAAGGCCACCAGCGCTGCTGTAGTCCTCTGAGGCGGGATGTTGTGGCAGACGACGTTGATACTACTCCCCACAGGTGGAGCAGGGCCTCAGGGCAGAGACGAGGATGGAGGGAGTTGTAGTGTAGGAGGTCTGGTGCTGCGTGGTGCGGTGCCGAAATAAAGAGTCCAGAGGCCATAGGGGTCGACTTCCAGAGTTTTTACTCACGGTGTAGCGTGCAGCTGCAAGGCTTCTCCCTGTTCCTCACGGAGTTCTGCGGTCACCAGGAACGGGGGTCCGACAACCACCGAATTATTCAAGTGCTTAATCAGGACCCCGCACCAGAGTGTTCCTAGACTTCAGACTGAGTCCTATCCTGTCTGTGTGTGTAGATAGGCCGGGTCTCCCTCTGGACTATGCTCAGAAAAAGGGTATGGGTGGCGACTCCGCTCCTGCCGTTACCCGGTGGGATTCTCTGGGCCTGCCGGGCTTCCCTGACTAGGACGTAGAGTAGCAAAGTCAGGTGTCGGGGGCCGGTACCCCTCTTGCAGCCGGAATCCCTCTGACTAGGCCAGAATTTCGAGGACAGGTGGCGTATACCGCTCCATCTGCATCCCCCTGGGATCCTTTTGTGATGGAGCTACACTCCTAAGCTCCAGGCCTTCTTGAGTATGGATCTTGACCGGGTTGAGACATACGTTAACTCCAATCCACCCCTCGACTCAAGGCCGGAGTACGAGGGCCGTGTCTCCATCCACTGCATGTTCACCCAGAAGCCACATTCAGGGATGAAGATCACAATCAAAAGACCATGAGCCCAAGATGGCTGTTTATTAAATATGAAATATTAAGTGTAAACTAAATGTGAGTCCTCCACCCTCACCCACTACATGGTTCCCCCTATCTTTTGGTTCCCCAGTCTCCCATTTCCCGGGAGGGACAGCACACTAGTGCCTATTAGCCCTCTCTGGTGGGAGAAGTGTGGTGTTGGATGTGGAGGTGGGGTCCTGACCATTGCACCGTTCTTACCTCGAAGGAGGGACACCACACCCCATTGAAGAAGTGCAGCATCCCTGTGGCGGTCGAACCCTCAGGGGCGCCACACAAACACAGAAGGCATGTTCACTTCTGTTACAGCTGATGGACTCTCACTCAGCTTGACTGGAGTGAGTATACAACCGTATCTTCTGTGGTCAGAGACCTGTGTGACAATACTTGGCATGGTAACAGAGGAGGAGGAGAAAGTAGCAGAGGCATTTGATGGGGCGGCTGATGGTTGTCTATTGAAAACCAATTTTGAGTTTATCATGTTTGTGTACCCCTTCGTGGAGATCAATATCTGCACCAAATAATTGATTTCACTACAGTATAGCTATACAAATGGATGATGACCAAAACCTCTTTCACTACGACCAACCCAGGACATGGAGACCTAACCAGGAGTGTTCACATGTCCCTAAATTAGGGCCTAAGACCAACAAAATGTCATCAATTTTACTATAGTAGAAATAGTGTAATTAAGTGTCATCAATTTCACTAGAGTATAACTATTGTAAAGGAGACAGACACCTCTCCCACTACAGCCAACCCAATCGACAGAGACCCAATCAGGATTCTCCAAATTTCCAAAAATTAGCGGCAGACACTAGCAGTGTGTAATCAATTTCACTACAGTAGAAATAGTGTAAATAAGACCCACACCTCTTCCAGTACAGCCAACCCAGGAGATGGAGACTCATAGGGCCTAAGATCAGTATTTCCGTGGCATAGAGATTGGAGATGGTGGAGATTTACCTCTTAGCTTTGTCATGTGTAGGATGAAACAATCTTTTATGTGACTGCAACTGCGGGACTGAGGGCTGGCTGCAGTGCTGAGAGTGGGCAAAGTATGGTGAAACGGACAAACTGATAGACAGTGAGTGAGGTGCAGGCACAGATATTACGGTGGATTAAGAAACATGTGGTGTGCTCAGTGAGACAAACATACTAGGCATGTCCACTTCTGTTACAGCTGACGGGCTCTCACTCAGCCTAACTGCAGCGGCTATACAGCAGGTTCTGTCGGAGACCTGCGTGACAATACTTGGCACGGTAACAGCGGAGGAGGAAGAAACAGCAGAGGTGTTTGATGGGGCGGCTGATGGTTGTTTATTGAAAATCAATTTAGAGTTTATCATGTTTATGTATCCATTTTGGGAGAACAATATCTGCACCAAATACTAAAATTCACTAGAGTATAACTGTACAAATGCATGGAGAGCCAAACCTCTTCCACTACAGCCAATCCAATAGATGGAGACCCAATCAGGATTCTCCACATTTCCAAAAATTAGCGGCAGACACCAGCAAAGTGGCATCAATTTCACTACCGTAGAAATAGTGTAAATAAGACCCACACCTCTTCCAGTACAGGCAACCCAGGAGATGGAGACCTAACCAGGATAGTTCACATTTCCCTAAATGAAGGCCTAACACCACCGAAGTGGCATAAATGTCACTAGAGTATAAGTAACGCAAAGGAGACCCAAACCTCTTCCACTACAGCCAACCCAATAGATGGAGACCCAATCAGGATTCTCCACATTAGCAACAATTAGTGGCAGACACCAGCAAAGTGGCATCAATTTCACTACAGTAGAAATAGTGTAAATAAGACCCACACCTCTTCGGGTACAGACAACCGAAGAGATGGAGACCTAACCAGGAGTGTTCACATTTCCCTAAATGAGGGCCTAACACCACCGAAGTGGCATAAATTTCACTAGAGTATAAGTATTGCAAAGGTAACCAAAACCACTTCCACTACAGCCAACCCAATAGATGAAGACTAGTAATCAGCGAGCACTAAAACGCTCGGGTACTCGTTGTTCGAGTCAAGCAAATTGGAATGCTCGAGTGCTCAGTCCGAGTAGCAAGCTCAATGTCAGTTTATGGGAAACTCGAGCATTTTTCCGGTGGCTCCCCCCGGCGGTCTGCAGAGGGCCTAAAAATTGCCCAAATCGATGGGAAAAATGCTCAAATGACATGGGAACAGCATCGGGAAGACCCCTGGAAGCATTTCTGACTCCCAGGTCACTGCTGTCAACAATGTTGTGACAGGTATTACGCCACTTTTACAGACTCACAATAAAACATGCAAAAACGAAACCAAAATGAATTTTCCTGGGAAATATGTTAAAGAACATCCTTTCCAGGGTAATGAGTTGTATAGAAGGCAAAATAAATAACCAAAAACAAAAATGCTCCTCCAGACCTTGGGCTATTTTTGATGCGTTTTTGCACTTTTGCATTGCTTTCAACCAAGATAAATGCATTCACTGGGAAATGTCATTTTAACATTTTACAACCTTATCTGGCCATGTGGTGTGTGAAACATCATCAGACACATGCATACAGTGCTGAAAAGACATGGGAATAGCATCGGGAAGACGCCTGGAACTTCTCTGACTCCCAGGTCACTGCCTAAAAGTGTGCCCATCATAAGTGATCATTGGCGCAAGCAAAGATGCCTCCCGCCATGCACCTGTTGTTGCAGACTTGCAACAATCACCATCCACGTCCTTGTCCCAAGCGCAGCGTTCAGTTGTCCCTACCCCAATCCTTGGAATGCAAGCGCAAGTATGCAGCCAGCCACCCACCCACCAACAGGCTGCAATACTATACTGCCAAATTTTTGACACCTGCTTGCACTTGAAATGTGGCCTTTTAGGCTCGTGGAGGCGGAAGCTGTCCACAACCTCATGGCGGCGACCTGGTGTCCATACTTGGTCCCCAGCCGCCACTATTTCTCCTGGTGTCGTCTCCGCCTTCCTCAAGCACGGGTCCCAGAACATTACCCGTGCCCTCCCCAGTTCACTTAAGTGGGAAGTACCACCTAACCACAAGCACGTGAACAGGTGAATGTGGCTGGGGACAGTACGGAGCCAGTCTACATTAAAAATGCAGCCATAGAGTGTCCAGAAACCTTCCCAAACACATTTCTTTGCCAGGGCTGCTTCTCGGCAGGGTTGAATGGGCCCACCAGAGAATTCTCGAGTGGGCTCTGGCTTCTCTATCAGGAGAGTTCATGATAGGCGCAATCTTTGCAGCTGCTATGGAGCTCTTGATTGGGGGAGAAAGGTGAGCCCTCAGAATCAAATCCTCTGGTGGGTCCAATGTTTTTCAGTCTGACACTGCTTCTCAGTGACAGTTGTATTTCACCCCAGCCATATTCTTTAGCTTGGTGAAAGGACTGGCATAGAGGAAAACCGTATTTACTCTGGGTGTCATTTCTCACAGGAAGTCCTCTAAGCAATGACAGCCTGTCCAACATCAGCTTGCACTTGTCGGTGATGATTCGACATACAAACATCTTTCTTTGAGCCTTTAATTTCATGATTACAGAGTTGGGCAATGGACTGATCTGCAATGCGGTTTAAGAAATAACATGCATAAGCATGTCCAATTCACATTAAAAAAGAAGCCATAGAGTGTCCGGGAACCTTCCCACACACATTTCTTAGCCAGGGCTGCTTCTCGGCAGAGTTGGACGGGCCCAACAGAGAACCGGAGACTCCTCCGGTGGGCCCTGGCTTCTCCATTGGGAGAGGTTATAGTGCCGAGGTGAGGCCATGATGATAATAGATGCCACCATCTGCTTAGTTTTCTGTTACTTGAAATGCAAGCGCAAGTATGCAGTGAGCCATCCACCCACCCACAGGCCACAATAGTAAACTGCCAGATTTCTGGGCAGCTGCTTGCACTTGAAATGTGGCCTTTTAGGCTCGTGGAGGCGGAAGCTGTCCACAACCTCATGGTGATGGCCTGGTGTCCATACTCGGTCCCCAGCCGCCACTATTTCTCCCAGTGTCGTCTCCGCCTTCCACAAGCACGGGTCCCATAACATTACCGGTGCCCTCCCCAGTGCGCTTAAGTGGGAAGTACCGCCTAACCACAGACACGTGGACAGGTGAATGTGGCCAGGGACAGTACGGAGCCAGTCCACATTAAAAATGCAGCCACAGAGTGTCCCGGAACCTTCCCAAACACATTTCTTAGCCAGGGCTGCTTCATGGCAGGGTTGGACAGGCCCAACCGAGAATCCTCTGCTGGGCCCTGGCTTCTCCATCAGCAGAGTTCATGATAGGTTCAAACTTTGCAGTTGTTATGTGGCTCTTGAGCGGGGGAGAAAGGTGGGCCCTCAGAATCAAATCCTCTGGTGAGCCCAATGTTTTTTAGTTTGAAACTGCTTCTCAGTGGGAGTTGTATTTCACCACAGCCATATTCTTTAGCTCAGTGAAAGGACTGGCATAGAGGGAAAGTCTATCTACTCCAGCTGTCATTTCTCCATGCAGGAGGAGGTGCAGGAGCTGAACAATGTGATTACATTGAGGTTACATTGGCGAGTCTAGTTATAATACTAAACAAAGATCCTACTGTGTTTATTTTTTATTTTATTTTATTTGACATTATTTTTTAAGACAAATGCATTCACCATGGGTGGCACGGGGGCACAGTGGTTCGCACTGCAAACTTGCAGCGCTGGGGTCCTGGGTTCAAATCCCACCAAGGACAACATCTGCAAGTAGTTTGTATGTTCTCCCTGTGTTTGCGTGGGTTTCCTCCGGGTTCTCTGGTTTCCTCCCACACTCCAAAGACATACTGATAGGGAATCTAGATTGTGAGCCCCGATGGGGACAGCGACGATAATGTATGTAAAGCGCTGCGGAATATGTTAGCGCAATATAAAAATAAAGATTATTATTATTCACCAGGAAATGTAATTTTAACATTTTACAACCTTATCTGGCCATGTGGTGTGTGACACATCATCAGACACATCCTGTTTTATTTATGATAGAGGGACTCTGAAAGTCACAAAGCCTATTTTTATAGGATCATCAGGCGGCCCTTACCATTCTTAACCCCTTCAGGACCCAGCCTATTTTGACCCTAAAGACCTTGGCATTTTTGTCAATTCTGACCAGTGTCCCTTTACGAAGTAAAAACTCTGGAACACTTCAACGGATCCTAGCGATTCTGAGACTGTTTTTTCGTGACATATTCGGCTTCATGTTAGTATTAAATTTAGGTCGATAATTTTTGTGTTTATTTGTGAAAAAATCAAAAATTTTGCAAAAAAATTTGAAAATTTCGCAATTTTCAAATTTTGAATTTTTATTCTGCTAAATCAGAGAATGATGTGACACAAAATAGTTAATAAATAACATTTCCCACATGTCTACTTTACATCAGCACAATTTTGGAAAAAAAATTGGGGGGTGGGAAGTTTGAAGGGTTCAAAGTTCATCAGCAATTTATCTTTTTTCCAGTAAAATTTACAAAACCATTTTTTTAGTGACCACATCACATTTGAAGTCCCTTTGAGGGGTGTACATGACAGAAAACACCCAAAAGTGACACCATTCCAAAAACTGCACCCCTTAAGCTACTCAAAACTACATTCAAGAAGATTATTAACCCTTCAGGTGCAACACAGGAACTAAAGCAACATGGAAGAAAAAAATGAACATTTTAATTTTTCTAACAAAAATTTTCTTTTAGCCTAAATTTTTTAATTTTCGCATGGGTAACAGGAAAAAATGCATCCTAAAATTTGTTGGGCAATTTCTTCTGAGTACACCAATACCTCATATGTGGTCATAAACCACTGTTTGGGCGCATGGCAGGGCTCATAAGGGAAGGAGCGCCATTTCACTTTTTGAATGGAAAATTAGCTCCAAAAGTCAAATTGCGCTCCTTCCCTTCTGAGCCCTGCCATGTGCCCAAACAGTGGTTTATGACCACATGTGAGGTATCAGTGTACTCAGGAGAAATTGCCCAACAAATTTTAGGATGCATTTTATCCTATTACCCATGGGAAAATTAAAAAATTTAGGCTAAAAGAAAATTTTTGTTAGAAAAATTAAAATGTTCATTTTTTTCTAAGACTAATTGTAATTGCAGTCCTTTTCAGGGCTAGGTTACATCAGTTTCTATCACTTTTTGCAAGGCAGGTCTGTGCCAGTGCTGTGCAAGTTTTTTTCATTTTTTGCATTTGGCTAAATCTAGCAAAGCAAATCCTTTTTGGCCTCTTGCCGAGTGTGTTAGTCAGTGGAGTAGCCTATCTGTGTTGCAAGCTACACCACCTGTGTATAGAATACAAATTTTTTTACTGCACCTAGTGAAGTAAAACCTTTTGGGCATAGCATCATTCTATTAGCCCATCTATACTAACCTCCATCAGGTTGCAAATTCAATATAATTTTTTTCTGCATCTAGCTCTGAAAAAATATTTAGGCTTCTAGCAGTGTGTGGGACTTGTACTATTAGTCCATCTATACGAAGCTCCATCAGGTTGCAAATTCAATGTAATTTTTTTCTGCATCTAGCGCTGAAAAAATATTTCAGCTTGTAGCAGTGTGTGGGACTTGTTCTATTAGTCCATCTATACTGACCTCCATCAGGTTGCAAATTCAATATAATTTTTTTCTGCATCTAGCTCTGAAAAAATATTTCAGCTTGTAGCAGTGTGTGGGACTTGTTCTATTAGTCCATCTATACTGACCTCCATCAGGTTGCAAATTCAATATAATTTTTTTCTGCATCTAGCTCTGAAAAAATATTTCAGCTTGTAGCAGTGTGTGGGACTTGTTCTATTAGTCCATCTATACTGACCTCCATCAGGTTGCAAATTCAATATATTTTTTTCTGCATCTAGCTCTGAAAAAATATTTCAGCTTCTAGCAGCGTGTGGGACTTGTTCTATTAGTCCATCTATACTAACCTCCATCAGGTTGCAAATTCAATATAATTTGTTTCTGCATCTAGCTCTGAAAAAATATTTCAGCTTCTAGCAGTGTGTGGGACTTGTTCTATTAGTCCATCTATACTAACCTCCATCAGGTTGCAAATTCAATATAATTTTTATCTGCATCTAACCCAGCCAATACTTTTGGTCTAATACCACAATTTGGCCACTCAGCTCTGCTCGGTTACCATCCATTGTTTTTTTGTGCAAACAACTCCAGAGTTGTGAATTAGTTAACCACCAAAATGAGTGGAAAAAGGCCTGCTGCTGGTGGAAAGGGGAATAGGCGTGTTGGGAAGGGGAAAAAAGGTTGTGTCCGTGGGGTAGGTATTAAAGCAACAGTAACATCTGCAGAAGAAAGACCATCTTCCAGCCATACTAAAATGTCTACTTCTTTTATCGGACATGGTGATAAGATTCCTTTCTTACGGCCACGCCAATCGCTACAAATTCCAGATGAGGCACAAAAACAGCAGGTGCTTCAACGGATATCAAGTGCTCCTTTAAGTGGGCTCTCCTCCACCTCAACTTCAACATGACAAATACTCCAGTCCTCAGACATGCCACCCCAATCGCACTTGCTTCCTCCCAGCTCCCAAGTCTCCAGCTGCCCGTCTGAGTATGGGGTAGAACAGATGGTTGAGTCTGCAGAGCTGTTTACTCATACTATAGCCTGGGAATCAGAGGTCGGCTCCAGAGCTTCTGTGAATCCAGACGAGGAAATGATCTACACTGATGCCCAGAATCTTTATGAGTCGGATCCAGGACCAGACGAGAAGGTTCTTACCATAATGTAGACGCTCGTTCCCAAACTGTAACTCCTGTTGGTGGAGACAATGAGGAACACGATGATGAGACTCAAATACCTGATTGGAGCGACAACTTTAGTTTTTTTGTCAGGGCAGGAACAGGTTGGCTCTGAGTACGACAGGTGTGATAACACACAGGGTGATGATGATGAGGTTGGAGATCCCACTTACTGTCAACCCACAGTCAGCCAAGAGATGAGGTCAGCAGAGGAGGTGGAGCAGGATGCTAGTGACGACGAGGTCCGGTTGCGCCTTCCTGGACAGAGACGTAGTACTGGAAGCACGTCAACAACTGCATCCTCAAACACAACTCTGCCTCTGACCAAAAGTCGTGGTGGCTCTTCAGGTCGCATGGGTGCTAAGCCTTACATAGCCTGGGCATTTTTTCAGATCGATAAAGATGACCCAACTCGTGTTATCTGTAACGTTTGTCAGCAAAAGCTAAGTAGAGGCCAAAAAATACATAGTTTGAGTACTTCATGCATGAACCGGCACATGGACATGAAGCATAGGTTGCAGTAGGGAGCTCACTGTGCTACAATGCGGCCTAGCCGGCCGGGCCAACCACCGTCTGCCACATCTTGTGCGTCCACGGCCTCTTCATCCTCTGTGACTGGGGGGACAGCAGTCACACCTGTTTTGGGACGCAGACATGCCACCTCTTTACCCGCAACAGCCAGCGTGATTGGCAGGTCATCATTTTCTTTCGAGGTGGTAACACCAGCTGGTGTTGAGCGCTGTCCGACATCGATAGCACCAACTTTGGATCAAGGCAACCTAACATGTCCGCCTGCATCTTCCTCACAGACTGGCAGTTTGCCGGGGACACCCTTCTCAACCCCGTCTAAGCACAACAGCCAGCCCTCGGTCCCTCAGATGTGGACAAGTAAAAGACCATTTCCTCCTAGCCATGAGAAAGCTAAGAGGTTGAATTTCACCATCTGCAATCTCTTGGCTACAGAAATGCTGTCTTTCGGCCTGGTGGACACAGAGGATTTTCGAGACCTTATGTCCGTCGCAGTGCCCCAGTACCAGATGCCCAGTCGGCACTACTTCTCAAAGAAAGGTGTGCCTGCGCTCCACCAGCATGTCGCACACAACATCACAGCTTCTTTGAAAAACTCTGTGTGTGACAGGGTGCATTTCACCACAGACACTTGGACGAATAGGCATGGACAGGGGCGTTACATGTCGCTGACTGGGCACTGGGTAACTATGGTGAGAGCAGGACAAGGGGCTGCTGTCCAAGTCTTGCCGTCCCCACGAGTTGTGCGTCAATCCTCTTTATCTCAAAGTTCCTCCACTGCTTCTGCCTCCTCAACCTCCTCTCGGTCCTCCACCTGCACCCAAAGCCTGTCAGGTCATGACACAAGCTTTCTAACTGCGCAGAAGGGATCCTGCACACCTCCTTACTATGCTGGCAGCAGGGCTCAACGTCATCAGGCGGTTTTTACTTTGAAATGTCTGGGAAATGTGATTCACACAGCTGAGGAGTTGTGGTCAGCTCTGGAGTACCAGTTTCATGAATGGTTGTCTCCACTGGACCTGAAACCAGGGAAGGCCGTGTGCGACAATGCTGCAAACCTGGGTGCGGCCCTTCGCCAGGGCAATGTCACACACATGCCTTGTATGGCTCACATGTTGAACCTGGTTGTCCAGCAATTTTTAGCCCACTATCCCGGACTAGATAGCCTTCTGCAGAGGGCACGGTCGCTGTGTGCTCACTTCCGCCGTTCGCATCCCGCAGCTCAGCGACTTACATCTCTACAGAAGTCGTTGGACCTGCCAGTTCACTGGCTAAACTGCGATGTGCCTACCCGGTGGAATTCAACTCTGCACATGTTGCAGCAACTGTGGCAGCACCGACAAGCCCTGGTGCAATACGTTCTGACGTATAGCCTGGGCCAATGAGATTCAGAGGTGGGGCAAATCACGCTGGAGGAGTGGTCTCAGATCAGGGACCTATGCACCCTTCTGCACAGTTTTGAAATGGCGACGAAGATGTTTAGTGCTGATGATGCCATTATCAGCATGACTATTCCGGTGATTTACATGCTGGAGCACATGTTAAACAGAATTCGGAGTCAGGTGGTGGCACAAGAGGAGGTGGAGGAAGTAGAGGAGGAGGAGTTGTATGCAGACGGGCTAACATCTGCAAGGTCCAGACGGTCGGCAGCACCAAGGCGGCAGGCATGTGAGGATAGGGGAGATGGTTTTACCAGGGCGCATGGTAGCAGCCAAACTAGTGAGGAAGGTGCAGGAGCCCAGGAAGAAGTGGAGGACGAACTGATGGAAGACTCATCAGATGAGGGAGACCTTGATCACATTTCTGTTGTGCGAGGTTGGGGGGAGAGGACAGAGGATGATAGTATGATTGTTACCTCGCCACCAACACAACAGGGACTTGGTGCTCCTGGATGCGCAAGACACATGAGTGCCTTCTTGCTGCACTACCTGCAACATGACCCTCGAATTGTGAGAATTAGAAATAATCCTGACTACTGGGTTGCCACACTGTTAGATCCCCGGTACAAAAGTAAATTTGCAGAAATTATTCCTGCCATAGAAAGGGATGCACGCATGCGGGATTATCAGCAGAAACTGTTGCAGAATCTTACATGTGCTTTTCCACAAAACACCAGTGGTGCACGTAGTGAATCTCATAGTTCCAACTTGCCAACCGTGGGACCGTCGAGTGTTCAACACTCAAACCGTAACAGAAACACAGTATCTGCTGGTAACATCAATTTTGCGGAATCATTTCACCACTTTTTTAGCCCATCCTTTGCAAGGCCACAGGAGACAAGAAGACTGACACATAGTCAACGCCTTGAGACGATGGTACAGGAGTATCTCCAAGTAAACATTGAAGCCATGACTGTGTCACTAGACCCTTGCTCTTTTTGGGCTTCCAATCTGGATAAATGGCCGGAGCTCGCCACTTACGCCTTGGAGATCTTTTCATGCCCCGCAGCCAGCGTTCTCTCTGAACGTGTGTTCAGCGCTGCTGGTGGTGTGCTGACAGATAAGCGCATGTGGCTCTCCACTGATAATAAACCAAGCAATGTGATCTGAGGTCTAAGATGGTACACATGCAAGAAATAGTAGCATGTTCACACTAGCAAAAAGAAGCAAAACCTACAAAAGACAAAAAATATATCTCATACCCTACCATCATTATATATAAATGTAAAGCAAAGTTGCATATTAAATATAGGGTACTTAGTGAACTATTTTTGATCAAAAATTATACAAGCCGTCCCACCAGCGACAAGGTGACCCTAAATTGGGACGGTACCTACACTGTCTATATTAAAAACCTTACTGTATATCAAAGTTGAAGTAATGCATATAAAAGGGTAGACAAATAGGACCGGGTGCCAATTTCAGACCACCTAGGCCCGTGGTAAGCTACATATATACTAATCAGTTCAACAAAGGGGATGCCACACCCTTAATTTGCACAGAATGCAAACAAGACAAAAAACCAAGCAATGTGAACTGAGGTCTAAGATGGTACACATGCAAGAAATAGGAGCATGTTCACACTAGCAAAAAGAAGCAAAACCTACAAAAGACAAAAAATATATCTCATACCCTACCATCATTATATATAAATGTAAAGCAAAGTTGCATATTAAATATAGGGTACTTAGTGAACTATTTTTGATCAAAAAAAGTATACAAGCCGTCCCACCAGCGACAAGGTGACCCTAAATTGGGACGGTACCTACACTGTCTATATTAAAAACCTTACTGTATATCAAAGTTGAAGTAATGCATATAAAAGGGTAGACAAATAAGACCGGGTCCCAACTTCAGACCACCTAGGCCCGTGGTAAGCTACATATATACTAATCAGCTCAACAAAGGGGATGCCACATCCTTAATTTGCACAGAATGCAAACAAGACAAAAAACCAAGCAATGTGAACTGAGGTCTAAGATGGTACACATGCAAGAAATAGGAGCATGTTCACACTAGCAAAAAGAAGCAAAACCTACAAAAGACAAAAAATATATCTCATACCCTACCATCATTATTAGTGTTGAGCGAACATGCTCGACACTGCTCGGTACTCGCCCGAGCATCATGCTACTCGGGATGTTCGGCGAGCACCGAGCATTTCCGGATTACTCGGGCGGGAGCTCGGGTCTCCGCCCTGCATGTTTGGCGCTCTTTACAGAGCCAATGAACATGCAGGGATTGCCAGCCAGTCACTGTAATGCCGCAGCCATGTTGTTTGTGGGCATTACAGTAATTGGCTGGCCGCACAGCGTCACCTCGAGTATTTAAAATCGGGCGCCGCCATCTTGGACACAGTTGCTCCAGATCAGACAGTGTAGGGACAGCGCTGCTGATTTAGGGAGAGATATATCCTGCAAAATAGTTAGTGTAGGGTCTGTAAAGGCTGCCAGATCAAACAAACAGTCCTTCTCAGGACTAATATCCATCCCAGGTATATCAGGCAGGCAGGCAGGCAGGCTGTATAGGAGACGCAGTGGTTATACCAGCAAACGCTGCATTACAGTCCTGTGTGCTGCTCCTGTTGCTGAAATTGCTGGACTTAGCTCCAGGTCCCGGGGGCCAGGAAAAATCCTTTTTTTTTTTATCTAAAGCCTCTTTTTTTTTTCCTCCTTCACAATGTACAAATACCCATCTTATTAACCTTTTGGTGTCCCCCCCCCCCAAAAAAAAAAAAGTGTGCCTCTGATTTTTCAGACACAAATATATCTGTTGAAAATAGTCTGGTGTAGGCCAGAGAAATAGAAGTGTGGTTTTGAAGTTCTATGGGCCATTTGTATCTAAAAAAAACAGTTTGAGTGTGTCGCTCACTGTTCAGCCGCAAATATATATATATTTTAAAAAGCCTGGTATACACCAGTAAATTATAACTGCGGTTTTGCCATCCCACGGTAAAAAAATCTCTATTATTTAGGTTTTGGTAGTTTTTTCCGTAAAGAAAAACAGTAATGTCTCCTGACTGTTGTGACACAAAAATATATCTGTTGAAAATAGTCTTGTGTAGGCCCGACATCCCAGTGTGGTTTCGCAGTTCCATGGGTCAAATCGCTGTACTATCCAGTTTTGGGCCTTTGGTATCTAAAAAAAAAGCAGTTTGAGTGTGTCGCTCACTGTTCAGCCGCAAATATCTCTATTTAAAAAAGTGTGGTATACCCCAGTAAACAATAACTGTGGTTTTCCTCTTCCACGGTTCTAATCTACTCTTTATTACCCTTTTTCCATTGATAGTGCAAGTGTAAGATATTTTACTTCATTTACAATGGGCAAGGCGCGTGGCAAGGGACGTGGAAGTGGACGTTCTGGTGATGGTTCGTGCAGAGGACGGGGCCGTGGCCAAGGTGAAAATGTGCCACAACCAACAGCCACATCTTCTCGCTCCCACTTCTTGACCGAATTACTAGGGAAGCACAGAACAACACCAGTATTGAGAACTGATCAGTGTGAACAGGTTATTAATTGGATAGCAGATAATACTTCCAGTTACCTGGGCACCACCTCCTCCGGTCTGTCTTCCACACGGTCAACTCTTAGTAGCCGTGAGACTCGACCGCATACTCCTCCTCACCCTGATGCTCCTTCCTCCCACCATGTCGAGTGTCGTCAGACAGCAAGTGATCCCACACTTGGACACTCTGAAGAGCTGTTCACTGGTCCATTTCCATATTTGGACCCCTCGCCTGATACGCTTGAAGTGGTGGAAGAGGAGATCCCATGTTGCGATGCCCAAAAATTTGAACAGCCAAGGCCACAGGAAGTCGACGTTGGCAATCTGTCACAAGAGGTGGACGATGACGAGACACAATTACCAGGAAGTGAGGAGGAGGATCGTGGTGCTCAAGTGGAAGAGGAGGAGGTGGTGGATGATCTAGTAACTGACCCAACGTGGAAGGAGGACATGCAGAGTGAGGCCAGCAGCACACAGGGGGAGGGAGGCAGAGTACCCCAACAGGCAGGAAGAAGCAGTGTGGTGGCCGCAGACAGAAGGCAGGCAACCGTTCCCCGTAACACCAACATGAGGGACGTTGCCAGTACAAGCGGTAGGTCTTCCAGAGTCTGGAATTTTTTTAAAGACTCTGCTGATAACCCCAAAAAGGCCATATGTTCCACCTGCCATGCCAGCATCAGCAGGGGTGACAAAACTACCAGCCTGACCACCACCAGCATGATCAGGCACATGGCAGCAAAGCACCCGACTTTGTGGGGCGAAACCCAGGGTCCACGACCAGTGTCAGCGGGTGTCACCACTGCTTCTTCCACTGTTGTGCGTGCAATAGAACCCCCTGTTGTGTGTGCAAGGCAATCCCCTTTCCATACTGCATGTAAAGATGCCCCCTCCTCTCAGTCTTCACTTGTTATGGCAGTTTCTCAAGAAACAGCATCAACGTCCACGTCCCACATCTTATGGCGGTGGCCGTCCCTCGGTACTCGGTCCCCAGCCGACACTATTTTACCCGGTGTGCCATCCCCGCACTACACAAGCACGTGTCCCAAAGCATCTGCCGTGCCCTCAACAACGCAGTTACTGGGAGAGTCCACCTGACAACGGACACGTGGACAAGTGCTTTTGGCCAGGGACGGTACATCTCTCTGATGGCACACTGGGTAAACATAGTGGAAGCCGGGACCCAGTCGGACCTTGGGTCGGAACACATCCTCCCCACATCGAGGATTGCGGGCCCTATGTCAGTCAGAGTTGCCCCCACTGTGTACAGCTCCTGCGCATCCTCCTCCTCCTCCTCCTCATGTTCAGCCTCCATCTCAGATATCACCACATCAGTTACAAGCTGGAAGCATTGCAGTACTGCCTCCGCCAAGCGGCAACAGGCTGTGCTGAAACTCATAAGCTTAGGTGATAAACCTCACACTGCTTGTGAGTTGTGGACAGCTGTGAAAGAGCAGGCAGATCTGTGGCTGAGACCGCTGAACCTACATCCCGGCATGGTCGTGTGTGACAATGGCCGTAACCTGGTGGCGGCTCTGAGGCGAGGTGAGATCACACACGTACCATGCCTGGCTCATGTGCTTAACCTCGTGGTTCAGCGGTTTCTTAAATCGTACCCCGAGTTGCCAGATCTGCTCGTCAAAGTACGCCACCTGTCAGCTCATTTTCGCAAGTCGGCTACAGCTTCCGCCGCCCTTGCTGTGTTGCAGCAGTGTTTGCAGCTTCCGGCACACCGACTGGTGTGTGATGTCCCCACACGTTGGAACTCTACCCTCCACATGTTACAGAGGATTTGTGAGCAGAAGAGAGCAGTTGTGGAGTACCAGCTGCAACAAGGCCGTCGATATTCAGGTCAGACTCCACACATAAGACCTCAGGAGTGGACCTGGATGTCTGACATATGTACCATCCTGAAAAACTTTGAGGAGGCCACCAAGATGGTGAGTGGCGATGACGCCATCATTAGTGTCAGCATCCCACTTGTCTGGCTTTTTGCAACGCTCTCTGCAAAGAATTAAAGAGGAGGCATTGCAGCCAGAGTATGATGAGATGGATCAAGAAGCCATAGCGGGCGATTACACACAGCCCAGCCTCATCTCATCCCAACGTGCATTGGGGGACAATGAGGGAGAGGAGGAGGAGGAGGAAGAACAGGAGCTGCTATCATGCGTTGTAGATGGTAGTACCTGTACAAGTGTCATACCGTCGGTTCAGCGTGGGTGGCCTGGGGACAGGGAGGAGGAGGAAGAGGAGGAGGAGGAGGAGAGCATGGTCAGTAGTCATCTTGGTGAGGACACGGAAGTCTTGCCTGTTACCAGTCTGGCACACATGGCTGACTTTATGTTACGCTGCCTTAACCGTGACCCTCGCGTTGTCAAAATGTTGGGTGACAGTCATTACTGGTTGATGACACTTGTAGACCCCCGCTACAAGGAGAACTTTCACTCTCTTATTCCTGAGTTGGAGAGGTCTACAAAAATGGAGCAGTACCAGAAGGCCCTTGCTGCAGAACTATTAAAAAAATTCCCATCTGAACACGGTAGTTGCAGAGGTCATAGTTCGCTGCCCAACTAAGGCATACAGGCGAGAGAGACGCAACTCCAATCCAGCAGAGGCAGGGGAACACTGTCAATGTTCTAGGACAGTTTTCTGAGACCTGCCCAGCTTACAGGCCCTGAGGTGCAGGGTACTCTCACAAGGGGTGGAAAGTTTCAAAAGATGGTGAGTGAGTACCAGCGTCCTCCGTGATTCCTCTGTGCCTTTTAATTATTGGGTATCCAAGCTGGACACTTGGAATGAACTCACTCTGTATGCCTTGGAGGTCCTGGCCTGCCCTGCTGCTAGCGTGTTATCGGAGCGTGTTTTTAGTGCCGCTGGGGGCATTATAACTGATAAGCGCACTCGCCTGTCAACTGACAATGCTGACAAGCTGACCCTTATCAAAATGAACAAGGGCTGGATTGGGCCAGACTTCTCATCACCACCAAATGACAGCAGAGTAACATAAAGTCAAATCCACTGTGTTATTTCGGGAGGTGTATTCCCATGCATCGCTTCACACCCACACTGTCATGGGTGTGTCGCCACGAAGATCATCGCGACTACACAGCCTGACTTCTCGCAGCTGAGTTTTTGGTGCTTTGTGTTTTTTGGTAGTGAGGGAGTTAATTCTCTCTCTCTGTGCTTGACGAGGCTCAGCCTCGCCCAACTGCAGTTAATGCTGCAGTATTGGGATTCCTTCAAATACCTGCTGGTCTGATAGGGAAGTTGTCGGTGAAAGCATTTCTTGCAGACCTTCAGAGCGGATTGTTGTTTGGTGGAGTTCGGAGCGAAGAGTATACGGTGTGGTTTCTTCCCTTCCTCCCTTTATAATTTATCTTCTAACCTGTTGTTGTTCCCTCTGTAATTGTGGTGTGAGTTTTTGTATGCAAGGTGGTTTTTGCTTTTCCCCTTGTACTGTCTCGTTTGTCTAGTACTGTGTTTTGGGCATTTTCTATCCTGTTCCCCATTGTTGTGATCGGGGTCCTTCTCAGGACTAGATTACTGAGGTTCAGGGATATTCATGAGTTTAGGGTTACGCTGGCGGCCTGGACCTCTGTACCATTAACAGTACCTCCAGGTTGAGGGATTAGTCAGGGCCCCCGTTTAGGGTCAGCTCAGGCCCCTGACCTCCTGCACGCTGAGACAGCGTGACACACACATGGGTATACGCTTCCTCATTTCGGCTGTTTTTTGCTCTTCTCCTTATCCTCAGCCTCCACGACCACTATACCACCAGGTTGACCGTGGTCCATGTTGCCAGCATTGCAAGTTCCTCTGTCCTAATTTTTGGCAGCTTTTGCTTGGAAGGCGTAGGCAAAGACTATGGGAGACCCACTCCCCAATAATGGGAATAATGTTTTTAATATGCTGTACTGCATGGCTCTTGTAAGGGACATTGCAAGTTCCCCCTTCCTAATTGTTGGCAGCTTTTGCTTGGAAGGCATAGGCAAAGACTATGGGAGACCCACACCCCAATAATGGGAATAATGTTTTTAATATGCTGTACTGCATGGCTCTTGTAAGGGGCATTAAAATAGTCTTGTTAAGCTACTGTGACCTCTACGTCTCTTCCAAGGGTCGTTAATATTGTCTTTTTATTCCAGTGCGACCTCCACCACTCTTCCAAGGGGCATTAAAAGCGTCTTGTTCAGCTACTGTGACCTCCACGTCTCTTCCACAGGGCGTTGATATTGTCTTTTTATTCCACTGTAACCTCCACCACTCTTCCAAGGGGCATTAAAAGTGTCTTGTTAAGCTACTGTGACCTCCACGTCTCTTCCACAGGGCGTTGATATTGTCTTTTTGTTCCACTGTAACCTCCACCACTCTTCCAAGTGGCATTGATATTGTCTTTTTATTCCACTGCGACCTCCACCACTCTTCCAAGGGGCATTAAAACCGTCTTGTTAAGCTACTGTGACCTCCACGTCTCTTCCACAGGGCGTTGATATTGTCTTTTTATTCCACTGTAACCTCCACCACTCTTCCAAGGGGCATTGATATTGTCTTTTTATTCCACTGCGACCTCCACCACTCTTCCAAGGGGCATTAAAACTGTCTTGTTAAGCTACTGCGACCTCCACATCTCTTCCAAGAGGCATTAAAACTGTCTTGTTAAACCACTCTGAACTCCACGTCTCTTCTAAGGGGCATTAAAACCGTCTTGTTAAACCACTCTGAACTCCACAGCTCTTCCAAGGGGCATTGACATGTTGTTTTTAATTACTTCTAACCTCCACGACTCTTGCAACGGGCATTGCATTTCCTCCTAATTTTTGTCAGCTTTTTCTTTTCAATGCATAGGCGAACACTAAGGGAGACCCACTCCCCAATAATGGGTAGAAGGTTTTTAATACGCTGTAATCCACGTCTGTTTCAAGGGGCATTGCAGTGCCTAATAATTTTTGGAAAGCCTTCCATTCCCTGCTTAGGCCAACAGTGTATAGGAGACCCAGTTGCTATAAATGGAAAAAACGGTTTAGTTAAGGCCCTCTGACTTCCATGTCACTTCCAAGGGGCACTGGAGTGCCTCGAAATTTTTGGTAGGCATTGCATTCACTGTATGCCTTATAACTGTGTAGCTGAACCGCTCCTTTTGGTACAGAAACATATCCTACAAGACTTGTGTGGTTGTCTGGCCTGATATTGATGTGAATGGTCCCTGTTCCTCCTGCTCTTTCTCCTTTGCCACCACCTCATCCATCATTCATCACCTAAACTTTGTTTTATCGGGAGTCATAGAACTGGGATAGTAGCAGGAAAACATCCAGCAATCCTCGAAGGAGGTAGAATATGTGCCAAAACGCTGACCACCTAAGACCTAGCTGGTACTACATACATGCGCTTGCATTCCAAGGAACAGAAAGCTAAGGAGGTGGATGGCCTCATTATCATGAATAATTTACTCGTTGTGTAGGAGGCCGACCACTGCTGCTGTCTACCTTCTGAACTTTGTGTTGAAGCCTGATTGACCCAGGACCCGCAATCCTCTATGTCTGGAGGACGTGTTGCATCCCAGTGTAAAACTGTGTCCCGGCTTCCACAATATTAACCCAGTGTGAAGGCGTCAGTGAGATGGACCATTCCTGGCCACATTCACTTGTCCACGTGTTTGTGGTTAGGCTGTCCTTCCCACTAAATGCACTGGGGAGGGCACAGGTAATGTTTTGGTATGCACGTTTGTGTATAAGGCGCACAGGGACAAATAGGGGCGGCTGGGGACCGTTTATGGACACCCGGCCACCCCCACGCGGCTGGGGACTTTTGTGTGGGCACCCGGCCGCGGGGCGGCTGGGGACTGAGTATGGACACCCGGCCGCCCCCAGGCGGCTGGGGACCAAGCGTGGACACCCGGCCGCCGGGCGGCTGGGGACTGAGTATGAACACCAGGCTACCGACGCAGCCATGACGAGGTGGCCAGATTCCAACTCCACATGCATAAAAGGCCCAATTTCAAGTGCAAGCAAGCTAGCAGTATGGTATTGCAGCCTGGGGGTGGGTGGGTGGCAGGCTGCATACTTGCGCTTGTATTGCAAGTTACTGGGGAGGTACAATTGAACACTGACCTGGGACAAGGACTTGCACAGGGATAGTTGCAAGTCTGCATCTTCTGATGCGGCAAGGATCACTTCTGATGGTCACACTTTTAGGCAGTGACCTGGGTGTCAGAGATGCTTCCAGGGGTCTTCCCCATGCTGTTCCCATGTCTTTTTAGCACTGTATGCATGTGTCACACAGCACATGGCCAGATAAGGTTGTAAAATGTTAAAATGACATTTCCCGGTGAATGCATTTGTCACGGTTGAAAGCAATACAAACGTGCAAAAACGCATAAAAAATGCTACTTGTGAACATAGCCCAAGGTGTGGAGGAGTATTTTTGTTTTTGGTTATTTATTTTACCTTATACACAAGTCTTTACCCTGGAAAGGATGTTCCTTAACCCCTTTCCGACCTGGTCAGTAATAGTACGCACCAGGTCGGGAAGGCCGGTTCAGCGGGGGCTCCAGCGGTGAGCCCGCACTGAAGTGAGCACATGTCAGCTGATTATTGGAATCGCAATCCACCCGCGGCTGTTAACATGTTAAATCTCTGACAGTGGCATTTAACTCGCGCTTCCGGGAGTCCTAAGCCCCGCCCATCAGTGACCCCGTCACGTGATCGCGGGTCACCAATGGGTGGGCATGACAACTCAGGGTCTGCAGCAGACGCCTGTGGTTGTCATTTCTCAATTGCTATGAGCGCCACCTAGTGGTCAGCGCTCATAGCAAGTGAGCATTTCTCCTGCATACAAGCGATCTGCTCATCGCTTGTATGCAGTAGAAGCAATCAGACAACTGCTGCTTCTAGTGTCCTCTGGAGACTATAGAAGCAAGCAGAAAGTGTAAAAAAAAGTTTTTAGAAAAATTAAAAAATAAAAAATATATAAAAGTTTAAGTCACCCCCTTTCGCCCCATTCAAAATAAAAATATATATAAAAAAAAAACCACATACACATATTTGGTATCGTCGCGGTCAGAATCACCCGATCTATCAATATAAAAGAAGAATTAATACAATCAGTAAACGGCGTAACGAGAAAAAAATTTTAAACGCCAGAATTAAGTATTTTTGGTCGTTACAACTTTGCAATAAAATGCAATAACGGGCGATCAAAACATCGGATCTACCCCAAAATGGTATCAATAAAAACGTCAGCCCGGCACGCAAAAAATAAGCCCTCACCTAGCCCCAGATCCCGAAAAATGGAGAAGCTAAGGGTCTCGGAAAATGGCGTCATTTTTTTTGTTTTTTTTAGCAAGCTTTGGATTTTTTTTTCACCACTTAAATAAAAAATAACCTATACATGTTTGGTGTCTATGAACTCGTAACGACCTGGAAAATAATGATGGCAGGTCAGTTTTAGCAATCTGTGAACGTGGTAAAAAAAGGACCCAAAAAACAACTGTGGAATTGCATTTTTTTTGCAGTTTCACTGCACTTGGAATTTTTTTCCCATTTTCCAGCACAGGATATGGTAAAACCAGTGATGGCGTTTAAAAGTACAACTCGTCCCGCAAAAAATAAGCCCTCACATGGCCATATTGAACGAAAATTAAAAAAGTTCTGGCTCTGGGAAGAAGGGGAGCAAAAAAGGAAAACACAAAAACAGAAAGACCCATGGTCGTTAAGGGGTTAACATATTTCACAGGAAAGCACTTTCAATTTCGTTTTTGAACATTTTATTGTGAGCCTGTAAAAGTGGCTTAATACCTCTGACCACGTTGTTGACAGCAGTGACCTGGGGGTCAGAAATGCTTCCAGGGGCGATCCCCATGCTGTCCCCATGTCATTTGAGCACTGTCACTATCGTTTTGGGCACTTTTTAGGCTTTCTACAGACTGCCGGGGGAGCCGCCACAAAAATGTTCGGGTCTCCCATAGACTAACATTGGGCTCGTTGCTCGGGTCGAGCACCCGAGTATCACAGTGAGCTCGGCCCCAGCTTCGAGCACCCGAGCATTTTAGTGCTCGCTCAACACTAATCATTATATATAAATGTAAAGCAAAGTTGCATATTAAATATAGGGTACTTAGTGAACTATTTTTTATCAATAAAAGGATACAAGCTGTCACACCAGCGACAAGGTGACCCTAAATTGGGACGGTACCTACACTGTCTATATTAAAAACCTTACTGTATATCAAAGTTGAAGTAATGCATATAAAAGGGTAGACAAATAGGACCGGGTCCCAACTTCAGACCACCTAGGCCCGTGGTAAGTAGTGTTGAGCCACCCCCATAGTGTTCGGTTCGGTTCGGTTCGTCGAACACCGGGATGTTCGAGGAACTGTTCGTCGTACTGTTCGTCGAACACCTTAGAACACCGTCGAACACCGTTAAAACCAATGGCAGGCAAACAAAAACACATAGAAACACATAGAAAACACCTGCAAAGGTGTCCAAAAGCTGACAAACTGCTCAGAAGACACTCTCTTTAAAAAAGCCGGCCGGCAATTCAGCAGCGGCATACACCGGTACCCGACAATTTAGACAAGAAGGAATAGAGCATCACACATAGATTAGATAGATAGAAACATGTCAGTCACACATATAAGAAGCACAGTGACAGTGTTGGTTACTGCACTTGTCATTTAGTGTAAAGGATTTATTAAAAAAAATATTAGTGTTTTCATGCACCGTCTCTTTAAAAAAGCCGGCCGGCAATTCAGCATCTGTACCCGACAATTTAGAACAGAAAGAATAGAGCTTCACACATAGATTAGATAGATAGAAACATGTCAGTCACATATATAATAAGTACAGTGATAGTGTTGCTTACTGTACTTGTCATTTAGTGTAAAGGATTTATTTAAAAAAATAATAGTGTTTTCATGCACTGTCTCTTTAAAAAAGCCGGCCGGCAATTCAGCAGCGGTACCCGACAATTTAGAACAGAAAGATAGAGCATCACACATAGATTAGATAGATAGAAACATGTCAGTCACATATATATGAAGTACAGTGATAGTGTTGGTTACTGTACTTGTCATTTAGTATTAAAATAAAGGATTTATTATTAAAAAAATTGGCGTGGGGTTCCCCTTAATTTTAGGCTCTAGCGGAGGTTAAGCAGACGGCTGGGGCAGATGTTTGAAGCCTGGGAAGGGGGTAATACCCACGGAGCTTCCCAGGCTACTAATATCAGCCCCCAGCTGAATACATAGCCTTTACTAGCTATTAAAATGGGGGACCCCCCCAAAAAAATGACGTGGGGTCCCCCCTAATTTAATAGCTAGCAAAGGCTAGGCAGACAGCTGGGGGCTGATATTAATAGCCCAGGAAGGGAGCCATGAATATTGGCCCCCTCCCAGGCTAGAAACACCAGCCGTCAGCCGCCCCAGAAATGGCACATTCATAGGATGCGCCAATTCTGGCACTTAGCCTCGCTCTTCCACGCTGCCCTGGTGCGGTGGCAGGGGGTAATAGGGTTGGGGTTGATGTCAGCTTATAATGCCAGCTGACATCAAGCCCAGGTTAGTAATGGAGAGGCGTCTATAAGACACCCCCATTACTAACCCCATAGTCAAAGTTAAAAAAAACACAAACACCCAGAATAAAGTCCTTTAATTGAAATAAAGACACAATCCTTTATTGTTCTAAATTAAACCATACTTACCGTCACGCCCATTCCAGCTGAAGCCAACGATCTCCTGCAATAAAAGAAAAATAATAAAGCAACCTCATCCTTACCTTTCCATGGTTCCCACGACAGCTTCAGCTCTGCTACATCGAGATGACAGGCTGGACCGCAGCAGAACGCTGCCATCCAGTCTGTCATCCCGCAGACACTGAGAAGCGCAGGCTTGCTTGCGCTGCACAGCGTCTCTCTGTGACGACATCCAGATGAGCCGAGTTCATGTCCAGTGACGTGCATGAGGTGAGCCGAGTTCATTGGACATGAACTCGGCTCATCTGGATGTCGTCACAGAGAGACGCTGAGCAGCGCAAGCAAGCCTGCGCTTCTCAGTGTCTGCGGGATGACAGGCTGGATGGCAGCGTTCTGCTGCGGTCCAGCCTGTCATCTCGATGTAGCAGAGCTGAAGCTGTCGTGGGAACCATGGAAAGGTAAGGATGAGGTTGCTTTATTATTTTTCTTTTATTGCAGGAGATCGTTGGCTTCAGCTGGAATGGGCGTGACGGTAAGTATGGTTTAATTTAGAACAATAAAGGATTGTGTCTTTATTTCAATTAAAGGACTTTATTCTGGGTGTTTGTGTTTTTTTTAACTTTGACTATGGGGTTAGTAATGGGGGTGTCTTATAGACGCCTCTCCATTACTAACCTGGGCTTGATGTCAGCTGGCATTATAAGCTGACATCAACCCCAACCCTATTATCCCCTGCCACCGCACCAGGGCAGCGTGGAAGAGCGAGGCTAAGTGCCAGAATTGGCGCATCCTATGAATGCGCCATTTCTGGGGCGGCTGACGGCTGGTGTTTCTAGCCTGGGAGGGGCCAATATTCATGGCTCCCTTCCTGGGCTATTAATATCAGCCCCCAGCTGTCTGCCTAGCCTTTGCTAGCTATTAAATTAGGGGGGACCCCACGTCATTTTTTTGGGGGGGTCCCCCATTTTAATAGCTAGTAAAGGCTATGTATTCAGCTGGGGGCTGATATTAGTAGCCTGGGAAGCTCCGTGGGTATTACCCCCTTCCCAGCCGCCTGCTTAACCTCCGCTAGAGCCTAAAATTAAGGGGAACCCCACGCCAATTTTTTTAATAATAAATCCTTTATTTTAATACTAAATGACAAGTACAGTAACCAACACTATCACTGTACTTCATATATATGTGACTGACATGTTTCTATCTATCTAATCTATGTGTGAAGCTCTATTCTGTCTGTTATAAATTGTCGGGTACCGCTGCTGAATTGCCGGCCGGCTTTTTTAAAGAGACGGTGCATGAAAACACTATTATTTTTTTTGATAAATCCTTTACGTTAAATGACAAGTACAGTAATCAACACTGTCACTGTACTTCGTATATATGTGGCTGACATGTTTCTATCTATCTAATCTATGTGCGAAGCTCTATTCTGTCTGTTATAAATTGTCGGGTACAGATGCTGAATTGCCGGCCGGCTTTTTTAAAGAGACGGTGCATGAAAACACTATTATTTTTTTTGATAAATCCTTTACGCTAAATGACAAGTACAGTAAGCAGCACTTTCACTGTACTTCGTATATATGTGGCTGACATGTTTATATCTATCTAATCTATGTGTGAAGCTCTATTCTTTCGGTTCTAAATTGTGGGGTACAGGTGTATGCCGCTGATGAATTGCCGGCTTTTCATGTTTCACTGTTGGCACTGTTCCCATCGATTTGGGCAATCACTGTAATGCCACAACCACCATGGCTGTGGCATTACAGTGAGTGGCAGACAATCCCTGCATGATTGGTGCTCTAAATAGCGCCAGACATGCAGGACACGCTTTTGGTGCACGAACAGTTATCGAACATAACCTCGAACAGCCGAATATTTTGCAAATTGTTCGGGTTCGTCGAACAACTCGAACACCGCCCAAAACAGCTCGAATTTGAGATTGGCGAACAGTTCTAGTCGAACACCGCTCATCTCTAGTGGTAAGCTACATATATACTAATCAGCTCAACAAAGGGGATGCCACACCCTTAATTTGCACAGAATGAAAGCAAGACAAAAAACCAAGCAATGTGAACTGAGGTCTAAGATGGTACACATGCCAGAAATAGGAGCATGTTCACACTAGCAAAAAGAAGCAAAACCTACAAAAGACAAAAAATATATCTTATACCCTACCATCATTATATATAAATGTAAATCAAAGTTGCATATTAAATATAGGGTGCTTAGTGAACTATTTTTGATCAAAAAAAGTATACAAGCCGTCCCTTGTCATTGGTGGGACGGCTTGTATACTTTTTTTGATCAAAAATAGTTCACTAAGTACCCTATATTTAATATGCAACTTTGCTTTACATGTATATATAATGATGGTAGGGTATGAGATATATTTTTTGTCTTTTGTAGGTTTTGTCTCCACTGATAATGTAGACAGACTCACGTTCATAAAGATGAACAAATCATGGATCCGAAATGACTTTTCTACCCCTGTGTTATCCTGGGGAGAGTAAAAGCTTGATGATTTGTTAAAATCACCTCACCAACCGTTTTAAGCTTTAAAATTACTAATCATATTTATCTGTATCTTGGCTGGAAAATAATTTGGGCTTTGTAGCAGTGTGCAGTACTGATTCTATTAGGCCATCTATACTAAGCTCCACCAGATTTAAAATTACTAATCATGTTTATCTGTATCTTGGCTGGAAAATAATTTGGGCTTTGTAGCAGTGTGCAGTACTGATTCTATTAGGCCATCTATACTAAGCTCCACCAGATTTAAAATTACTAATCATGTTAACCTGTATCTTGGCTGGAAAATAATTTGGGCTTTGTAGCAGTGTGCAGTACTGATTCTATTAGGCCATCTATACTAAGCTCCACCAGCTTTCAAATTAATAATAATTTTTAGCTGCATCTAGCCCGGAAAATTATTTTGGGTCTCCTAGATGCGCAAGACACATGAGTGCCTTCTTGCTGCACTACCTGCAACATGACCCTCAGATTGTCAGATTTCGAAGTAATCCTGACTACTGGGTTGCCACACTCATAAATCCCCCACACTCTTCGATCAACCTTTTCATTTTAATAAACAACAAAAAAATGGTCATTTTTGAAATTATAAGCATTAGCAGGTTATTAGAAACTGAAATCAAACAGTTTTCAACTCAAAACTTTATTCGAGGTGATGTTACATTTGCACATAAGACCCCTTGTTCGAAAGGAGCTTCTGAACTGTCTCGTCCATTGAATTTGTCAGGTTTTGGATGGTTTCTGCTTCAATTGTTTTGCATGAGGACAGAATACCCTCCCAGAGCTGTTGCTTAGATGTGAACTGCCTCCCGCCATCATAGACACTCCTTTTGATGATGCTCCAGAGGTTCTCAATGGGGTTGAGGTCAGGGGAGCATGGGGGTCACATCATAAGTTTGTCCCCTTTTATGTCCATAGCAGTCAGAGATGCAGATGTGTTATGTGCAGCATGAGACGGTGCATTATCATGCATGAAAATGATTTTGCTGTGGAATACATGCTTCTTCTTCTTGAACCATGGCAGGAAGTGCTGTGTGAGAAATTCAACATACATTTTTTGGAGTTCATCTTTACCCCTTCAGGGATCCTAAAGGGGCCGACAATCTCTCTCCCCATGATTCCAGCCCAAAACATTACTCCACCTCCTCCTTGTTGGCGCTGTAGCCGTCTTTGCGTGGGGTGTCCATCAACCAGCCATCCTCCACTCCATCCATCTGGACCATCGAGCGTTGCATGGCACTCATCGGTGTACCAAACAGTTTTGAAGTCAGTCTTCATGTATTGTTTGGCCCACTGGAGCCGTTTCTGCTTGTGTGCAGTGGATAGAGGAGGTAGACAGGATGGCTTACGCACAGCTGCAAACCTCTGAAGGACTCTGCATCTTGTTGTTCGGGGGACGTTGGAGGCACCAGCAACTTCAAAAACTTGTCTGCTGCTATGACAAGGCTTTTTTGCCGCTGCTCTTTTAACCTTATGTAATTGCCTGTAGGAAAGAGTCCTCAATTTTCCCCTATCAGCAAGCACACATGTGTACTGTGAATCAGATACATACTTCTTGATTGTGCGATGATCAGGATGAAGTGTCTTGGCAATGTTGATTGTAGTCATGCCTTGACCTAAACACTCCTCACTTTGTTGCTTCTCAGCAGCCAACACATCCTTTTTCTTTCCCATTTTGGCAGAAAATTTAGGCTGCTTAATAATGTGGGACAGCCTTCTAAAGTAGTCTTGCCTTTCATTGGACACACCTGCCAAACTAATTAGCACAGGTGTGTGCAATTGCTTACAGTGATATAAAGAGCCCTGACACACATCACCATCAATGAGTTTAACAAATTCTTCCCTTATCACTAGTGTTGAGCGATACCTTCCGATATCGGGAAATATCGGATCGGATTGGATCGGACCGATACCGAAAAAGTATCGGATATCGCCGATTCCGATACCGGAAACCAATGCAAGTCAATGGGACAGAAATATCGGAATGAAAATAAACCCTTTCTTTCCTTGTAGGTTAATTCTACATGAAGGAAAACAACTAAGAATAATGTAGAATGTATTGGGGGAGGTGGGGGAGACAATAAAGGCATAGAGGTTTAGCCCAATCAAATGGAATTGCAGGAATTATTATTTTTTTTTAAGACGTTCTGAGTTACGGAAATATTGACTATGTTAAGTATTTTTATATATTTATGTTTCACTACTTCCATGCTTCTTCTTCTTCACCTTCTTCGTATTATTCTTTTTTTTTACATTCTTCATATTCTACTTCTTCATCTTCTTCATCTTCTTCTTCTTCATCATATTCTTATTTGTGGCAGGCATTCCTGTAGTTGTTATCTATAAAAGGTTGGACATTACACCTTTCGTTCTGCCCGTCACAAAAGATTTACAACAGGATTTGTCCGCGTTCAGTTTGGCCTGCAGCAGCAGGTCTTTTCCAGGGGCACCACGAGGAGGAACGGACTCACCCCCATACACTGCTTAGTCATCTTCTGCTTATAATTTAGATATTATCTTTTGTTCTGATTTTTAGTCTTATGCTTAATGTTCTTCCGCTTTTTGTTCTGCAGCGTCTTGTATTTCTGCTTCTTGGCTTTCTGTCTCTTGTTCTTCTGTATCTTGGTGCTTGTCTTCTCTTCTTTGTCCTCTTGGTCAACTTCTTCAGGGTCATCTTCTTGGTCTTCTTCGGGGTGGTCTTCAGGGTCGTCGTCTTCGGGGGTCCTCGTCTTCGGGGTCCTCGTCTTCTTCGGGTTGGTCTTCTGGGTCCTCGTCTTCGGGGTCCTCGTCTTCTTCGGGGTGGTCTTCAGGGTCCTCGTCTTCTTCGGGGTGGTCTTCAGGGTCCTCGTCTTCTTCGGGGTGGTCTTCAGGGTCCTCGTCTTCTTCGGGGTGGTCTTCAGGGTCCTCGTATTCAGGGTCGTCGTCTTCGGGGTCCTCGTCTTCTTAGGGTTGGTCTTCGGGGTCCTCGTCTTCAGCGTCCTCGTCAGGGAGATCTAGAGTGATTACCAAGAACCATTTCAAAAAGCTTGAACTTGGAAATGTAGCAGAAGGTACAAGAAAGCTGAGGAACTACCGAGAACCAGCTGACGGTACTGGAACCCGGATGGGTAGCAGAAGGTACAAGAGCCAATGGAACTGCCGAAGACCAGCTGACGGTACTGGAACTCGGTTACTAAGCAGGAGGTACCTGTGCCAGAAAGCACTACCAAGGACCAGCAGACGTTGGTGGAACTTGGATACCGAGAAGGAGGCACCTAATCCAAAGGCACTGCCGAGAACCAGCTGACGGTACTGGAACCCGGATGGGTAGCAGAAGGTACCCATGTAAAAAAAAGTTCAAGGCCGCGAGCCGGCCGCAGTTACCAAAACCCACAGTCCTAAAGGGGGTGCTTGTCCTATTGGCACTATGGAACCAGCCTTCATTGCCAGATCCCGCAGCCCACATAGGAGTCACCTAAACTGCAGGCACCATAGAGTCGGCTAACCCGACCGCAACACGACAGGACAACGCATTGGAGGCAAAGTGACGTTGACACTACCCGGAAACAGCTGGCGTGCTGGAACCAGGCTGGGCAGGAGGGAGTACCCGTGCCAAAGTCACTGCCGAGAACCAGCTGACGGTACTGGAACCTGGATGGGTAGCAGAAGGTACAAGAGCCAATGGAACTGCCGAAGACCAGCTGACGGTACTGGAACTCGGTTACTAAGCAGGAGGTACCTGTGCCAGAAAGCACTACCAAGGACCAGCAGACGTTGGTGGAACTTGGATACCGAGAAGGAGGCACCTAATCCAAAGGCACTGCCGAGAACCAGCTGACGGTACTGGAACCCGGATGGGTAGCAGAAGGTACCCATGTAAAAAAAAGTTCAAGGCCGCGAGCCGGCCGCAGTTACCAAAACCCACAGTCCTACAGGGGGTGCTTGTCCTATTGGCACTATGGAACCAGCCTTCATTGCCAGATCCCGCAGCCCACATAGGAGTCACCTAAACTGCAGGCACCATAGAGTCGGCTAACCCGACCGCAACACGACAGGACAACGCATTGGAGGCAAAGTGACGTTGACACTACCCGGAAACAGCTGGCGTGCTGGAACCAGGCTGGGCAGGAGGGAGTACCCGTGCCAAAGTCACTGCCGAGAACCAGCTGACGGTACTGGAACCCGGATGGGTAGTAGAAGGTACAAGAGCAAATGGAACTACCGAGAACCAGCTGGCGGTGCTGGAACCCAGGGTAAATACTAAAAACAGAGTGGAGCCAGAGGTGTAATTGGAGCAAGTTTTAAATCCGTAGTACAGTGGATGTGGACAAAGCAGGAGAATTTGCCGGACACACAGCTGGGGATCAGCTGACGTTACTGAACTCCGATAACACTGGAGCAAGCGTTGACTGTGCAGACAGCACTTCTGAGCAGCAACTAGCGGTATTGGAGCCCAGGGTAAATACTAAAAACGGAGGAGCCAGAGGTGTATTTGGAGGAGGTTTTAAATCCGTAGTACAGTGGATGTGGACAAAGCAGGAGAATTTGCCGGACACACAGCTGGGGATCAGCTGACGTTACTGAACTCCAATAACACTGGAGCAAGCGTTGACTGTGCAGACAGCACTTCTGAGCAGCAACTAGCGGTATTGGAGCCCAGGGTAAATACTAAAAACGGAGGAGCCAGAGGTGTATTTGGAGGAGGTTTTAAATCCGTAGTACAGTGGATGTGGACAAAGCAGGAGAATTTGCCGGACACACAGCTGGGGATCAGCTGACGTTACTGAACCCCAATAACACTGGAGCAAGCGTTGACTGTGCAGACAGCACTTCTGAGCAGCAACTAGCGGTATTGGAGCCAAGGGTAAATACTAAAAACGGAGGAGCCAGAGGTGTATTTGGAGGAGGTTTTAAATCCGTAGTACAGTGGATGTGGACAAAGCAGGAGAATTTGCCGAACACACAGCTGGGGATCAGCTGACGTTACTGAACCCCAATAACACTGGAGCAAGCGTTGACTGTGCAGACAGCACTTCTGAGCAGCAACTAGCGGTATTGGAGCCCAGGGTAAATACTAAAAACGGAGGAGCCAGAGGTGTATTTGGAGGAGGTTTTAAATCCGTAGTACAGTGGATGTGGACAAAGCAGGAGAATTTGCCGGACACACAGCTGGGGATCAGCTGACGTTACTGAACCCCAATAACACTGGAGCAAGCGTTGACTGTGCAGACAGCACTTCTGAGCAGCAACTAGCGGTATTGGAGCCCAGGGTAAATACTAAAAACGGAGGAGCCAGAGGTGTATTTGGAGAAGGTTTTAAATCCGTAGTACAGTGGATGTGGACAAAGCAGGAGAATTTGCCGGACACACAGCAGGGGATCAGCTGACGTTACTGAACCCCAATAACACTGGAGCAAGCATTGACTGTGCAGACAGCACTTCTGAGCAGCAACTAGCGGTATTGGAGCCCAGGGTAAATACTAAAAACGGAGGAGCCAGAGGTGTATTTGGAGGAGGTTTTAAATCCGTAGTACAGTGGATGTGGACAAAGCAGGAGAATTTGCCGGACACACAGCTGGGGATCAGCTGACATTACTGAACTCCAATAACACTGGAGCAAGCGTTGACTGTGCAGACAGCACTTCTGAGCAGCAACTAGCGGTATTGGAGCCCAGGGTAAATACTAAAAACGGAGGAGCCAGAGGTGTATTTGGAGGAGGTTTTAAATCCGTAGTACAGTGGATGTGGACAAAGCAGGAGAATTTGCCGGACACACAGCTGGGGATCAGCTGACGTTACTGAACCCCAATAACACTGGAGCAAGCGTTGACTGTGCAGACAGCACTTCTGAGCAGCAACTAGCGGTATTGGAGCCAAGGGTAAATACTAAAAACGGAGGAGCCAGAGGTGTATTTGGAGGAGGTTTTAAATCCGTAGTACAGTGGATGTGGACAAAGCAGGAGAATTTGCCGGACACACAGCAGGGGATCAGCTGACGTTACTGAACCCCAATAACACGGCAGCAAGCGTTGACTGTGCAGACGGCACTTCCGAGCGCCAACTGCGGTGTTGGAGCTCAGGGATAATACTGAAAACAGAGGAGCCAGAGGTGTAATTGGAGAAACTTTCAAATCTGTAGTAGTGAGAATGTGGACAGAGCAGGAGAAATTGCCGTCCGCACAGCAGGGGAACAGCTGACGTTAATGAACCCCAATAACACGGCAGCAAGTGTTGACTGTGCAGACGGCACTTCCGAGCGCCAACTGGCGGTGTTGGAGCTCAGGGATAATACTGAAAACAGAGGAGCCAGAGGTGTATTTGGAGAAACTTTCAAATCTGTAGTAGTGAGAATGTGGACAGAGCAGGAGAAATTGCCGTCCGCACAGCAGGGGAACAGCTGACGTTACTGAACCCCAATAACACGGCAGCAAGTGTTGACTGTGCAGACGGCACTTCCGAGCGCCAACTGGCGGTGTTGGAGCTCAGGGATAATACTTGAAACAGAGGAGCCAGAGGTGTAATTGGAGAAACTTTCAAATCTGTAGTAGTGAGAATGTGGACAGAGCAGGAGAAAATGCCGTCCGCACAGCAGGGGAACAGCTGACGTTACTGAACCCCAATAACACGGCAGCAAGTGTTGACTGTGCAGACGGCACTTCCGAGCGCCAACTGGCGGTGTTGGAGCTCAGGGATAATACTGAAAACAGAGGATCCAGAGGTGTAATTGGAGAAACTTTCAAATCTGTAGTAGTGAGAATGTGGACAGAGCAGGAGAAATTGCCGTCCGCACAGCAGGGGAACAGCTGACTTTACTGAACCCCAATAACACGGCAGCAAGTGTTGACTGTGCAGACGGCACTTCCGAGCGCCAACTGGCGGTGTTGGAGCTCAGGGATAATACTGAAAACAGAGGAGCCAGAGGTGTAATTGGAGAAACTTTCAAATCTGTAGTAGTGAGAATGTGGACAGAGCAGGAGAAATTGCCGTCCGCACAGCAGGGGAAGAGCTGACGTTACTGAACTCCAATAACACGGCAGCAAGTGTTGACTGTGCAGACGGCACTTCCGAGCGCCAACTGGCGGTGTTGGAGCTCAGGGATAATACTGAAAACAGAGGAGCCAGAGGTGTAATTGGAGAAACTTTCAAATCTGTAGTAGTGAGAATGTGGACAGAGCAGGAGAAAATGCCGTCCGCACAGCAGGGGAACAGCTGACGTTACTGAACCCCAATAACACGGCAGCAAGTGTTGACTGTGCAGACGGCACTTCCGAGCGCCAACTGGCGGTGTTGGAGCTCAGGGATAATACTGAAAACAGAGGAGCCAGAGGTGTAATTGGAGAAACTTTCAATTCTGTAGTAGTGAGAATGTGGACAGAGCAGGAGAAATTGCCGTCCGCACAGCAGGGGAACAGCTGACGTTACTGAACCCCAATAACACGGCAGCAAGTGTTGACTGTGCAGACGGCACTTCCGAGCGCCAACTGGCGGTGTTGGAGCTCAGGGATAATACTGAAAACACGGGGAGCCAGAGGTGTAATTGGAGAAACTTTCAAATCTGTAGTAGTGAGAATGTGGACAGAGCAGGAGAAATTGCCGTCCGCACAGCAGGGGAACAGCTGACGTTACTGAACCCCAATAACACGGCAGCAAGTGTTGACTGTGCAGACGGCACTTCCGAGCGCCAACTGGCGGTGTTGGAGCTCAGGGATAATACTGAAAACAGAGGAGCCAGAGGTGTAATTGGAGAAACTTTCAAATCTGTAGTAGTGAAAATGTGGACAGAGCAGGAGAAATTGCCATCCGCACAGCAGGGGAACAGCTGACGTTACTGAACCCCAATAATACGGCAGCAAGTGTTGACTGTGCAGACGGCACTTCCGAGCGCCAACTGGCGGTGTTGGAGCTCAGGGATTACAGTTCAGGTGGTAGAAACATGAACAGAACAGGAGACCTGGATACTGTTGCCAACCAATTATTTATTCTGGAAGAGGACTGGCAAATTCATGAGAGATCCAGGCCTTGTTCATTTTGAGAAAAGTAAGCCGGTCAACGTTATCGGAGGATAGTCGCATGCGACGGTCTGTTAGTACACCACCTGCGGCACTAAAGACGCGTTCCGATAATACACTAGCAGCAGGGCAAGCTAGCACCTCCAATGCATACTGACTAAGCTCTGGCCATGTATCCAGCTTACAGACCCAAAACTTGAAGGGAGAAGAGCCATCTGGGAGTACACTAAGAGGGCAAGACATGTAGTCTGTCACCATCTGACGGAAACGTTGCCTCCTGCTGACTGGAGCCGTCTGTGATGGTGTAGACATTTGTGGCGGCGGGGACACAAAACTTTGCCACATTTCGGCCATACTTGTCTTGCCTTGTGCTGAGGCGCTGCTTCTGCTCCCTCTTTGTGCAGAGCTTCCTCCACTGCCTCGACGCACTGAGCTGCTTTGTAAAGCACTAGCAGCACTGCTCTCGGTTGGAATGGAGAACATGATGGAATGCACCAGTGCGTCTTGGTACTCCCGCATTTTACGCTCACGGTTAAACGGTGTTATAAGGCTTTGTAAGTTGTCCCGGTAGCGAGGATCTAGGAGGGTGGACACCCAATAATCAGCCGTGTTGAGAATGTGGGCGATGCAGCGGTCGTTTCTCAGGCACTGCAGCATGAAATCAACCATGTGCTGCAGACTGCCAACTGGCCAAGAAACGCTGTCCCCTGCTTGAGGCGTGATCTCTGCCTGCTCTGCATCACCCCACCCTCGCTCTAGATACTGACTACTAGAGCATTGTGTACCTCCCTCCTCTGGACAGATGTCTTCCTCATCCATTGACTCCTCCTCATCCTCCTCACAAAGTGTCCCCTGCCTAGGCCTTTGTGAGGAACCACGTTGCGCAGACTGTAGAGAAGCAGATGGCATTTGTGACTCCTCATCCTCCACCTCTTCCAAAACCTCGTCCCTTAGTGCTTGCAGTGTTTTTTCAAGCAGGCAGATAAGGGGGATAGTCATGCTGACTAGTGCATCATCTGCACTCGCCATCCACGTGGAATAATCGAAGGCACGCAAAACGTGGCAAATGTCCTTCATAGAGGCCCACTCAGTGGTGGTGAAGTGTGAACGGCGCGCACTGCGACTTGTTTGCGCCTGCTGCAGCTGGTACTCCATTACTGCTGCCTGCTGCTCACACAACCTCTCCAACATATGTAACGTTGAATTCCACCTGGTGGGTAGGTCACATATGATGCGATGTTCCGGAAGACGTAATCGGCGCTGCAGAGCTGCAATGCGTGATCTTGCATTGCTGGAACGCCGCAAGTGAGCGCACTCTATGCGGACCTTGTGAAGCAGTGCATCAAGATCCGGATAGTCCCTCAAAAAACTCTGCACGACCAAGTTGAGCACATGTGCCAGACATGGGATGTGAGTGAGGTTGCCTAGGCCCAGAGCTGCCACCAGATTTCGGCCATTGTCACACACTACCATGCCTGGCTGGAGATTCGCTGGCACAAACCACACGTCGCTCTGCTGCTTGATGGCATTCCAGAGCTCCTGCGCTGTGTGGCTTCGATTCCCCAAAGAAATTAATTTTAATACGGCCTGTTGACGTTTGGCCACGGCTGTGCTCATATCGGTCACCATAACAGGTAACCGTTCACGGGTCGATGTGGAGGTAGACCGTGACGGCTCCTGCAGCGCTGATTCAGAGGAACTGGAGTATGAGGAGGAGTCAATGTGTACAGACTGGATTCCTGCAATCCTTGGAGTTGGCAGAACACGTACAGCGCCACTCTCAAGATTTGCACCCGGCTCCACAACATTTACCCAATGGGCAGTGAGGGAAAGGTATCGTCCCTGTCCATGCTTACTGGTCCACGCTTCGGTGGTCAGGTGGACCTTGCTACTGACGGCTAGAGATGAGCGTTGTTCTTCTCGAACTGTTCGCCAATCTCAAATTCGAGCTGTTTTGGGCGGTGTTCGAGCCGTTCGGGGAACACGAACAATTTGAGAAAAATTCGGCAGTTCGAGGTTATGTTCGATAACTGTTCGTGCACCAAAATCATAACTGGATTTTTTCTCAGTAATGATGAAAATTAATGTTAATACGCAGTTTGAGGTGGGGGGAGGGGCAGGGGATGGATCTCTGCAGGAACAATGAAGATCTCCATTTTTTTTTCTCTTTCCCGCATTTGCAGTGGGGAGGTGCAATCTGTCAGCCTATCAGCAGCGCACACACGGAGCGAAGTGCTTTTTTTCACACAAGCAAGGGCATGTGTCATTGGCAGTGTATGTCACATGTCCTTGCCCTATAAGACCAAGCCATTTTCCCCGTCGCCACCATTTTCTCACTGCTGCAGCTGCGTGTTAGACGGCACCGCTGTTGCTGTGTGCGCTATACCTTGTTAATTTCAAGCCAATTTTCGCACAAATATACAGATAGCTTGGGAGTAGGGAATAGTTGTGATTGCAGTCCTTTTAAGGACTAGGTTACAGCATTTCCTACGACTTTTATCAGGGAGGTCTGTGCTCTTAAATAGATAGGTTGTGGGAGTAAAGACTAATTGTAATTGGAGTCCTTTTCAGGACTAGGTTACATCAGTTCCTATCAGTTTTTGCCAGGCAGGTCTGTGCCAGTGCTGTGCAAGTTTTTTTCACAGCATTTGGCTGAATCTAGCAAAGCTAATCCTTTTTGGCCTATTGCAGAGTGTGTTAGTCAGTGGAGTAGCCTATCTGTGTTGCAAGATATACCACCTGTGTATAGAATACCAATTTTTTTACTGCACCTAGTGAAGTAAAATCTTTTGGGCATAGCATCATTCTATTAGTCCATCTATACTGACCTCCATCAGGTTGCAAATTAAAACTAATTTTTATCTGCATCTACAGTACCTCTGAAAAAATATTTGGGCTTCTACCTGTGTGTGGGACTTGTTGTATTAGTCAATCTATACTGACCTCCATCAGGTTGCAAACTGAATATATTTTTTTCCTGCATCTACCTCTGAAAAAATATTGGGCTTCTAGCTGTGTGTGGGTCTTGTTCTATTAATCCATCTATACTGACCTCCATCAGGTTGCAAACTGAATATAATTTTTTTCTGCATCTAGCTCTGAAAAAATATTTGGCCTTCTAGTAGTGTGTCGGACTTTCTCTATTAGTCCATCTATACTGACCTCCATCAGGTTGCAAACTGAATATAATTTTTTTCTGCATCTACCTCTGAAAAAATATTGGGCTTCTAGCTGTGTGTGGGACTTGTTGTATTAGTCCATCTATACTGACCTCCATCAGGTTGCAAACTGAATATATTTTTTTCTGCATCTACCTCTGAAAAAATATTGGGCTTCTAGCTGTGTGTGGGTCTTGTTCTATTAATCCATCTATACTGACCTCCATCAGGTTGCAAACTGAATATAATTTTTTTCTGCATCTAGCTCTGAAAAAATATTTGGCCTTCTAGTAGTGTGTCGGACTTTCTCTATTAGTCCATCTATACTGACCTCCATCAGGTTGCAAACTGAATATATTTTTTTCTGCATCTACCTCTGAAAAAATATTTGGCCTTCTAGTAGTGTGTCGGACTTTCTCTATTAGTCCATCTATACTGACCTCCATCAGGTTGCAAATTAAAACTAATTTTTATCTGCATCTACAGTACCTATGAAAAAATATTTGGGCTTCTAGCTGTGTGTGGGACTTGTTGTATTAGTCCATCTATACTGACCTCCATCAGGTTGCAAACTGAATATATTTTTTTCCTGCATCTACCTCTGAAAAAATATTGGGCTTCTAGCTGTGTGTGGGTCTTGTTCTATTAATCCATCTATACTGACCTCCATCAGGTTGCAAATTCAAAATAATTTTTTTCTGCATCTAACCCAGCCAATAGTTTTGGCCTAATACCACAGTTTGGCCACTCAGCTCTGCTCGGTTACCATCCATTGTTTTTTTGTGCAAACAACTCCAGAGTTGTGAATTAGTTAACCACCAAAATGAGTGGAAAAAGGCCTGCTGCTGGTGGAAAGGGGAATAGGCGTGTTGGGAAGGGGAAAAAAGGTTGTGTCCGTGGGGTAGGTGTTAAAGCAACAGTAACATCTGCAGAAGAAAGACCATCTTCCAGCCAAACTAAAATGTCTACTTCTTTTAGCGGACAATGTGATAAGATCCCTTTCTTACGGCCACGCCAATCGCTACAAATTCCAGATGAGGCACAAAAACAGCAGGTGCTTCAACGGATATCAAGTGCTCCTTTAAGTGGGCTCTCCTCCACATCAACTTCAACATCACAAATACTCCAGTCCTCAAAGGTGTCACCCAAATCGCACTTGCTTCCTCACAGCTCCCAAATCTCCAGCTGCCCGTCTGAGTATGAGGTAGAACAGATGGTTGAGTCTGCAGAGCTGTTTACTCATACTATAGCCTGGGAATCAGAGGTCGACTCCAGCGCTTCTGTGAATCCAGACGAGGAAATGATCTGCACTGATGCCCAGAATCTTTATGAGTCGGATCCAGGACCAGACACAGAAGGTTCTGACCATAATGTAGACCCTCATTCCCAAACTGTAACTCCTGTTGGTGGAGACAATGAGGAAGACGATGATAAGACTCAAATACCTGATTGGAGCGACAACTTTAGTTTTTTGTCAGGGCAGGAACAGGTTGGCTCTGAGGACGACGGGTGTGATAACGCACAGGGTGATGATGATGAGGTCGGAGATCCCACTTACTGTCAACCCACAGTCAGCCAAGAGATGAGGTCAGCAGAGGAGGTGGAGGAAGATGCTAATGACGACGAGGTCAGGTTGCGCCTTCCTGGACAGAGACGTAGTACTGGAAGCACGTCAACAACTGCATCCTCAAACACAACTCTGCCTCTCACCACAAGTCGTGGTGGCTCTTCAGGTCGCATGGGTGCTAAGCCTTGCATAGCCTGGGCATTTTTTCAGATCGATAAAGATGACCCAACTCGTGTTATCTGTAACATTTGTCAGCAAAAGCTAAGTAGAGGCCAAAAAATACATAGTTTGAGTACTTCATGCATGAACCGGCACATGGACATGAAGCATAAGTTGCAGTGGGAAGCTCAGTGTGCTACAATGCGGCCTAGCCGGCCGGGCCAACCACCGTCTGCCATATCTTGTGCATCCGCGGCCTCTTCATCCTCTGTGACTGGGGGGACAGTAGTCACACCTGTTTTGGGGCGCAGACCTGCCACCTCTTTACCCACAACAGCCAGCGTGATTGGCAGGTCATCATTTTCTTTGAAGGTGGTAACACCAGCTGGTGTTGAGCGCTCTCCGACATCGATAGCACCACCTTTGGATCAAGGCAACCTAACATGTCCGCCTGCATCTTCCTCACAGACCGGCAGTTTGCCGGGGACACCCTTATCAACCCCGTCTAAGCACAATAGCCAGCCCTCGTTCCCTCAGATGTGGACAAGTAAATACCATTTCCTCCTAGCCATGAGAAAGCTAAGAGGTTGAATTTCACCATCTGCAAGCTCTTGGCTACAGAAATGCTGCCTTTCCGCCTGGTGGACACAGAGGATTTTCGAGACCTTATGTCCGTCGCAGTGCCCCAGTACCAGATGCCCAGTCGGCACTACTTCTCAAAGAAAGGTGTGCCTGCGCTCCACCAGCATGTCGCACACAACATCACCGCTTCTTTGAGAAACTCTGTGTGTGACAGGGTGCATTTCACCACAGACACTTGGACGAGTAGGCATGGACAGGGGCGTTACATGTCGCTGACTGGGCACTGGGTAACTATGGTGACAGCAGGACAAGGGGCTGCTGTCCAAGTCTTGCCGTCCCCACGAGTTGTGCGTCAATCCTCTTTATGTCAAAGTTCCTCCACTGCTTCTGCCTCCTCAACCTCCTCTCGGTCTTCCACCTGCACCCAAAGCCTGTCTGGTCATGCCACAAGCTTTCTAACTGCGCAGAAGGGATCCTGCACACCTCCTTACTATGCTGGCAGTAGGGCTCAACGTCATCAGGCGGTTTTTACATTGAAATGTCTGGGAAATGTGAGTCACACAGCTGAGGAGTTGTGGTCAGCTCTGGAGAACCAATTTCATGAATGGTTGTCTCCACTGGACCTGAAACCAGGGAAGGCCGTGTGCGACAATGCTGCAAACCTGGGTGCGGCCCTTCGCCGGGGCAATGTCACACACGTGCCTTGTATGGCTCACGTGTTGAACCTGGTTGTCCAGCAATTTTTAGCCCACTATCCCAGACTAGATGGCCTTCTGCAGAGGGCACGGTCGCTGTGTGCTCACTTCCGCCGTTCGCATCCCGCAGCTCAGCGACTTACATCTCTACAGAAGTCGTTGGGCCTGCCACTTCACCGGCTAAAATGCGATGTGCCTACCCGGTGGAATTCAACTCTGCACATGTTGCAGCGACTGTGGCAGCACCGACAAGCCCTGGTGCAATACGTTCTGACGTATAGCCTGGGCCAACGAGATTCAGAGGTGGGGCAAATCACGCTGGAGGAGTGGTCTCAGATCAGGGACCTATGCACCCTTCTGCACAGTTTTGAAATGGCGACGAAGATGTTTAGTGCTGACGATGCCATTATCAGCATGACTATTCCGGTGATTTACATGCTGGAGCACATGTTAAACAGAATTCGGAGTCAGGTGGTGGCACAAGAGGAGGTGGAGGAAGTAGAGGAGGAGGAGTTGTATGCGGAAGGGCTAACATCTGCAAGGTCCAGACGGTCGGCAGCACCAAGGCGGCAGGCATGTGAGGGTGGGGGAGATGGTTTTACCAGGGCGCATGGTAGCAGCCAAACTAGTGAGGAAGGTGCAGGAGCCCAGGAAGAAGTGGAGGACAAACTGATGGAAGACTCATCAGATGAGGGAGACCTTGATCACATTTCTGTTGTGCGAGGTTGGGGGGAGAGGACAGAGGAAGGAAGCATGATTGTTACCTCGCCACCAACACAACAGGGACTTGGTGCTCCTGGATGCGCAACACACATGAGTGCCTTCTTGCTGCACTACCTGCAACATGACCCTCGAATTGTGAGAATTAGAAATAATCCTGACTACTGGGTTGCCACACTGTTAGATCCCCGGTACAAAAGTAAATTTGCAGAAATTATTCCTGCCATAGAAAGGGATGCACGCATGCAGGAGTATCAGCAGAGACTGTTGCAGAATCTTACATGTGCTTTTCCACAAAATACCAGTGGTGCACGTAGTGAATCTCACAGTTCCAACTTGCCAACCGTGGGACCGTCAAGTGTTCAGCACTCAAACCGTAACAGAACCACAGTATCTGCTGGTAACATCAATTTTGCGGAATCATTTCACCACTTTTTTAGCCCATCCTTTGCAAGGCCACAGGAGACAAGAAGTCTGACACATAGTCAACGCCTAGAGACGATGGTACAGGAGTATCTCCAAGTAAACATTGAAGCCACGACTGTGTCACTGGACCCTTGCTCTTTTTGGGCTTCCAATCTGGATAAATGGCCGGAGCTAGCCACTTACGCCTTGGAGATCTTGTCATGCCCCGCAGCCAGCGTTCTGTCTGAACGTGTGTTCAGCGCTGCTGGTGGTGTGCTGACAGATAAGCGCACGCGGCTCTCCACTGATAATGTAGACAGACTCACGTTCATAAAGATGAACAAATCATGGATCCGAAACGACTTTTCTACCCCTGTGTCATCCTGGGGAGAGTAAAAGCTTGATGATTGGTTAAAATCACCCTACCAACCGTTTTAAGCTTTCAAATTACTAATCATGTTTATCTGTATCTTGACTGGAAAATAATTTGGGCTTTGTAGCAGTGTGCAGCACTGATCCTATTAGGCCATCTATACTAAAGCTTCACCAGATTTAAAATTAAAAATAATTTTTAGCTGCATCTAGCCCGGAAAATAATTTTGGGGCTCCGAGATGCGCAAGGCACATAAGTGCCTTCTTGCTGCACTACCTGCAGCATGACCCTCATATTGTCAGAAATCGAAGTAATCATGACTAGTGTTGAGCCACCCCCGTAGTGTTCGAGTTCGGTTCGTCGAACACCCGTGTGTTCGCCGAACTGTTCGTCGAACTGTTCGTCGAACACCTTCGAACACCGTTAAAACCAATGGCAGGCAAACAAAAACACATAGAAACACATAGAAAACACCTTCAAAGGTGTCCAAAAGCTGACAAACTGCTCAGAAGACATAACTAACACATGGAAAAGTGACAAGTAGTGTTGAGCCACCCCCGTAGTGTTCGAGTTCGGTTCGGTTCGTCGAACACCCGTGTGTTCGCCGAACTGTTCGTCGAACTGTTCGTCGAACACCTTCGAACACCGTTAAAACCAATGGCAGGCAAACAAAAACACATAGAAACACATAGAAAACACGTTCAAAGGTGTCCAAAAGCTGACAAACTGCTCAGAAGACACAACTAACACATGGAAAAGTGACAAGTACATATAGTCATGCGAAAAGAAAAGAGGTGGAGGAGTAAAAGGAGGGGGAGACACAGATATAGGCATGTCATGCCCTTCTAAAATCCAAAAAGTGAGAAGCCGAGACAGCCAGTCCGCTCCTGCCCGTGCCACCTCCGTGTCGCCGGGTTTGTGCCAGAGCCGCGGTGAACCCTGACGGCCAGCCCCCCTCTCCCAATACTGGTGCCTGTCCGCTGGTGGGTCGAGAGAGCCCCCCTGTGGTGGAGGCAGCTCTAAGCTTTTTAATTTAAATTGTCCCTCTAATTTGAATGAATACACTTTAAATCCATTTACAAGGATCTATTGGAGGGCAAGTCTCATGCCAGCAGCCGCGTAATTCCAGCTCCAGTAGCGTCCACTAAAGCTGCTGCAGTTAAAAAGCTTTTATAAGGATCGAGCTCGGCTGTCCACCGCAAGGCATCCTAGTGCCAGTCCCAGCCCCTATGCCTTGGGGTGCCTCCTGATGCTCTTCACTAAGTATCCCGTGGTCCCGAAGCATTTCCTTTGAAAAAATTAAGTGTCCAAACTACAGGTGGTGTAGCTTGCTTAACAGCCGGGATAATCCGCTGACTAGCAGACACTGCTACTAGGCACAAAGTATTTCCTGGGCTAGATGCAGTTAAAAATTTGTAAGTAGATACTCTCGTTGGATGCTGAGAAAGCATTCCATAGAGTCTCCTGGCACGCCATATATGATTCTCTTAAAAAGCTTGGGGTAGGGGTCTAGGGGACCCTTTTATAGCCAAAATCACGGCCCTGTATCACAATACGTCACCTAGGCTGAAGATAAATGGAACTGTAGCACCGAGGGCTCGGTTGCTACAGACATATTGCACCTCACCCAGAGGTGTGATATCTCACTCTCAGATAAGGATGGAGTGTGGATCAGGACCCGACACCTGCATGCATTACACCACATTGCCGTGGGGCAGGGCGACCAATATGCCCCTGAGATGGGCACGACAGTCCCTGTCTCTGGCTGGAGTGGGGGGAGGGAACTCTGAGGAAGGGGAACCCTGCAGTGCAGGAGCAGGGAGGAAGCAGTTCCTGGGTGCATTGAGAAGGGAGTATAAAAGGTGGGCACCATCTTAGTTCAGTGCAGAGAAGTCTGAGCAGAAGTGGCAGGGAGCAGGGGCTCTGCATGAGCTCTGCTCCGGAGGCGGGCCTAGTAACAGAGGCCCAGGCCTGGAAGAGGGAGAAGGAAGGAAGAGGAGCGGAGAAGGCTCCAGGAACGAGGAATGAAGGGATCCCAGGGGTGCGGACGGGCGAGTCACCACCGCACGCCCGAATCCACCTGCGTGGAGGGGTCAGGCCAAAGGGGGAGACCGGTCCCCGAACTAGTGGAGGCAGGAAACGACCCTCAGCTAGAAACCGGAGGCTCTGACATTTTATGTGGCGCAGCCCCTCGCTACACCCGCTAGGAAGGCACCACATAGGGTCAGGGAAACTGGCGCCAAGTTTACCAAGAGGAGGCCCGAGGCAGCCGGACAGAAGTGTTGGTAAGAAAGGCCAGAAAAAGGACACACAAAGGGGGTCCTGTGAAGTGCTCCAAAGTTATCTCGGAGTTGTCTGAGCCCCTCACCTGGTGAGCACAGTACGACGTGGGCAGCCGTTACCTGCAGACGTGGTCTGGATAATAAGAACTGTGAGTAAAGGCCCTGGACTGCATCACTGACTCCGTGTCGTTACTGCTGCTGCCCTGCACCATCACCCCCATCCTCCGCATACACTGCCCTGAGGCTATACTCCTCCCGTGGGGAGTTATGCTACGCTCTGCTGCACTCACAACACCAGCCTCAGCGGTCTGCCCTGTAGCGGCGGTTCACTCTGACCGCAATCCACGGGTGGCGTAGTCGGACATTTAAACATCAAAACCACATAAATAGTTCCGCCACTGGTTTGACCGCCCTGAGCCACGGAACCGGGTCGCCGCCACGAAGACTACAACCACCAGCATCCACCAAAAAGGGTCCGGCTCCGGGTGTCCCAAGGCCCAGGGGGTGCGTCAGAACATTTTCATCACCTTTCACAATCACTAATGGGACAAGGCAGGGATGTCCTCTGTCCCCTCTCTTATACATCCTAGTGACGGAGCACCTGCTCTCATCAATTCGCCATAACCCCAATATTAGGTGGATTGAGGTGGGAGGCACCGAGTACAAGTGCTCTCTATTTGCTGATGATGTCCTAGTATATATCACTCAATCACATATATCCATCCCTGCTGTTATGGCTGAAATAGATCACTTTGTTACATGGTAAAATTTTAAAATCAATGCAGCGAAGTCTGAGGCCCTCGATGTCTCCCTCCCCAAATCCATATAGGATTCCATCCAGTCCAACTTTCCCTTTGCCTGGCCCTCACAGGGTATCAAATACTTAGGAATTCCTATTCATAGAGACCTCTCCCATCTATGTTATCTTAATTTTGGGCCCTTTATTGAACAATTCCATACAGACCACGGTTGGCAAGTTAGAACTGTAAGATTCACTACGTGAACCGCTGATGTTTTGTGGAAAAGCACATGTACACCGCGTTCCAAATTATTATGCAAAAAGTGTTTAGGAGTGATAAGGGAAGAATTTGTTTGTTTGTCAGTTAAGCTCATTGATGGTGATGTGTGTCAGGGCTCTTTATATCACTGTAAGCAATTGCAGACACCTGTGCTAATTAGTTTGGCAGGTGTGTCCAATGAAAGGCAAGACTACTTAAGAAGGCTCTCTCACATTATTAAGCAGCCTACATTTTCTGCCAAAATGGGAAAGAAAAAGGATGTGTCGGCTGCTGAGAAGCAACAAATTGTGGAGTGTTTAGGTCAAGGCATGACTACAATCAACATTGTGCGATGATCAGGATGAAGTGTCTTGGCAATCAAGAAGTATGTAGCTGATTCACAGTACACACGTGTGCGTGCTGATAAGGGCAAATTGAGGACTCTTTCCTACAGGCAATTACGTCAGGTTGAAAGAGCAGCGGCCAAAAAGCCTTGTCATAGCAGCAGACAAGTTTTTGAAGCTGCTTGTGCCTCCAACGTCCCCCGAACAACAAGATGCAGGGTCCTTCAGAGGTTTGCAGCTGTGCATACGCCATCCTGTCGACCTCCTCTATCCACTTCACACAAGCAGAAACGGCTCCAGTGGGCCAAACATTACATGAAGACTGATTTCAAAACTGTTTTGTTCACGGATGAGTGCCGTGCAGCGCTCGATGGTCCAGATGGATGGAGTGGAGGATGGCTGGTTGATGGACACCCCACGCAAACACGGCTACAGCGCCAACAAGGAGGAGGTGGAGTAATGTTTTGGGCTGGAATCATGGGGAGAGAGATTGTCGGCCCCTTTAGGATCCCTGAAGGCGCTAAAGATGAACTCCATAATGTATGTGGATTTTCTCAAACAGCACTTCCTGCCATGGTTCAAGAAGAAGAACCGTGTATTTCACAGCAAGATCATTTTTCTGCATGATAATGCACCATCTCATGCTGCACATAAAACATCTGCATCTCTGGCTGATATGGGCATAAAAGGGGACAAACTTATGTTGTGACCCCCATGCTCCCCTGACCTCTACCCCATTCAGAACCTTTGGAGCATCATTAAAAGTAGTGTCTATGATGGCGGGAGGCAGTTCACATCTAAGCAACAGCTCTGGGAGGGTATTCTGTCCTCATGCAAAACAATTGAAGCAGAAACCATCCAAAACCTGACAAATTCAATGGACGAGAGAGTTCAGAAGCTCCTTTCGAACAAGGGGTCCTATGTGAAAATGTAACATCACCTAGAATAAAGTTTTGAGTTGAAAACTGTTTGATTTCAGTTTCTAACAACCTGCTAATGCTTATAATTTCAAAAATGACCATTTTTTTGGTCTTTATTAAAATGAAAAGGTTGATCGAAAAGTTTGGGGGATCTAAGAGTGTGGCAACCCACTAGTCATGATTACTTCGAATTCTGACAATATGAGGGTCATGCTGCAGGTAGTACAGCAAGAAGGCACTTATGTGTCTTGCGCATCTCGGAGCCCCAAAATTATTTTCCGGGCTAGATGCAGCTAAAAATTATTTTTAATTTTAAATCTGGTGGAGCTTATTATAGATGGCCTAATAGGATCAGTGCTGCACACTGCTACAAAGCCCAAATTATTTTCCAGTCAAGATACAGATAAACATGATTAGTAATTTGAAAGCTTAAAACGTTTGGTAGGGTGATTTTAACCAATCATCAAGCTTTTACTCTCCCCAGGATGACACAGGGGTAGAAAAGTCGTTTCGGATCCATGAATTGTTCATCTTTATGAACGTGAGTCTGTCTACATTATCAGTGGAGAGCCGCATGCGCTTATCTGTCAGCACACCACCAGCAGCGCTGAACACACGTTCAGACAGAACGCTGGCTGCGGGGCATGACAAGATCTCCAAGGCGTAAGTGGCTAGCTCCGGCCATTTATCCAGATTGGAAGCCCAAAAAGAGCAAGGGTCCAGTGACACAGTCGTGGCTTCAATGTTTACTTGGAGATACTCCTGTACCATCGTCTCTAGGCGTTGACTATGTGTCAGACTTCTTGTCTCCTGTGGCCTTGCAAAGGATGGGCTAAAAAAGTGGTGAAATGATTCCGCAAAATTGATGTTACCACCAGATACTGTGGTTCTGTTATGGTGTGAGTGCTGAACACTTGACGGTCCCACGGTTGGCAAGTTGGAACTGTGAGATTCACTACGTGCACCACTGGTGTTTTGTGGAAAAGCACATGTAAGATTCTGCAACAGTCTCTGCTGATACTCCTGCATGCGTGCATCCCTTTCTATGGCAGGAATAATTTCTGCAAATTTACTTTTGTACCGGGGATCTAACAGTGTGGCAACCCAGTAGTCAGGATTATTTCTAATTCTCACAATTCGAGGGTCATGTTGCAGGTAGTGCAGCAAGAAGGCACTCATGTGTGTTGCGCATCCAGGAGCACCAAGTCCCTGTTGTGTTGGTGGCGAGGTAACAATCATGCTTCCTTCCTCTGTCCTCTCCCCCCAACCTCGCACAACAGAAATGTGATCAAGGTCTCCCTCATCTGATGAGTCTTCCATCAGTTCGTCCTCCACTTCTTCCTGGGCTCCTGCACCTTCCTCACTAGTTTGGCTGCTACCATGCGCCCTGGTAAAACCATCTCCCCCACCCTCACATGCCTGCCGCCTTGGTGCTGCCGACCGTCTGGACCTTGCAGATGTTAGCCCTTCCGCATACAACTCCTCCTCCTCTACTTCCTCCACCTCCTCTTGTGCCACCACCTGACTCCGAATTCTGTTTAACATGTGCTCCAGCATGTAAATCACCGGAATAGTCATGCTGATAATGGCATCGTCAGCACTAAACATCTTCGTCGCCATTTCAAAACTGTGCAGAAGGGTGCATAGGTCCCTGATCTGAGACCACTCCTCCAGCGTGATTTGCCCCACCTCTGAATCTCGTTGGCCCAGGCTATACGTCAGAACGTATTGCACCAGGGCTTGTCGGTGCTGCCACAGTCGCTGCAACATGTGCAGAGTTGAATTCCACCGGGTAGGCACATCGCACTTTAGCCGGTGAAGTGGCAGGCCCAACGACTTCTGTAGAGATGTAAGTCGCTGAGCTGCGGGATGCGAACAGCGGAAGTGAGCACACAGCGACCGTGCCCTCTGCAGAAGGCCATCTAGTCTGGGATAGTGGGCTAAAAATTGCTGGACAACCAGGTTCAACACGTGAGCCATACAAGGCACGTGTGTGACATTGCCCCGGCGAAGGGCCGCACCCAGGTTTGCAGCATTGTCGCACACGGCCTTCCCTGGTTTCAGGTCCAGTGGAGACAACCATTCATGAAATTGGTTCTCCAGAGCTGACCACAACTCCTCAGCTGTGTGACTCACAATTCCCAGACATTTCAATGTAAAAACCGCCTGATGACGTTGAGCCCTACTGCCAGCATAGTAAGGAGGTGTGCAGGATCCCTTCTGCGCAGTTAGAAAGCTTGTGGCATGACCAGACAGGGTTTGGGTGCAGGTGGAAGACCGAGAGGAGGTTGAGGAGGCAGAAGCAGTGGAGGAACTTTGACATAAAGAGGATTGACGCACAACTCGTGGGGACGGCAAGACTTGGACAGCAGCCCCTTGTCCTGCTGTCACCATAGTTACCCAGTGCCCAGTCAGCGACATGTAACGCCCCTGTCCATGCCTACTCGTCCAAGTGTCTGTGGTGAAATGCACCCTGTCACACACAGAGTTTCTCAAAGAAGCGGTGATGTTGTGTGCGACATGCTGGTGGAGCGCAGGCACACCTTTCTTTGAGAAGTAGTGCCGACTGGGCATCTGGTACTGGGGCACTGCGACGGACATAAGGTCTCGAAAATCCTCTGTGTCCACCAGGCGGAAAGGCAGCATTTCTGTAGCCAAGAGCTTGCAGATGGTGAAATTCAACCTCTTAGCTTTCTCATGGCTAGGAGGAAATGGTCTTTTACTTGTCCACATCTGAGGGACCGAGGGCTGGCTATTGTGCTTAGACGGGGTTGATAAGGGTGTCCCCGGCAAACTGCCGGTCTGTGAGGAAGATGCAGGCGGACATGTTAGGTTGCCTTGATCCAAAGGTGGTGCTATCGATGTCGGACAGCGCTCAACACCAGCTGGTGTTACCACCTCCAAAGAAAATGATGACCTGCCAATCACGCTGGCTGTTGCGGGTAAAGAGGTGGCAGGTCTGCACCTCAAAACAGGTGTGACTGCTGTCCCCCCAGTCACAGAGGATGAAGAGGCCGCGGATGCACAAGATATGGCAGACTGTGGTTGGCCCGGCCGGCTAGGCCGCATTGTAGCACACTGAGCTTCCCACTGCAACTTATGCTTCATGTCCATGTGCCGGTTCATGCATGAAGTACTCAAACTATGTATTTTTTGGCCTCTACTTAGCTTTTGCTGACAAATGTTACAGATAACACGAGTTGGGTCATCTTTATCGATCTGAAAAAATGCCCAGGCTATGCAAGGCTTAGCACCCATGCGACCTGAAGAGCCACCACGACTTGTGGTGAGAGGCAGAGTTGTGTTTGAGGATGCAGTTGTTGACGTGCTTCCAGTACTACGTCTCTGTCCAGGAAGGCGCAACCTGACCTCGTCGTCACTAGCATCTTCCTCCACCTCCTCTGCTGACCTCATCTCTTGGCTGACTGTGGGTTGACAGTAAGTGGGATCTCCGACCTCATCATCATCACCCTGTGCGTTATCACACCCGTCGTCCTCAGAGCCAACCTGTTCCTGCCCTGACAAAAAACTAAAGTTGTCGCTCCAATCAGGTATTTGAGTCTTATCATCGTCTTCCTCATTGTCTCCACCAACAGGAGTTACAGTTTGGGAATGAGGGTCTACATTATGGTCAGAACCTTCTGCTTCTGGTCCTGGATCCGACTCATAAAGATTCTGGGCATCAGTGCAGATCATTTCCTCGTCTGGATTCACAGAAGCGCTGGAGTCGACCTCTGATTCCCAGGCTATAGTATGAGTAAACAGCTCTGCAGACTCAACCATCTGTTCTACCTCATACTCAGACGGGCAGCTGGAGATTTGGGAGCTGTGAGGAAGCAAGTGCGATTTGGGTGACACCTTTGAGGACTGGAGTATTTGTGATGTTGAAGTTGATGTGGAGGAGAGCCCACTTAAAGGAGCACTTGATATCCGTTGAAGCACCTGCTGTTTTTGTGCCTCATCTGGAATTTGTAGCGATTGGCGTGGCCGTAAGAAAGGGATCTTATCACATTGTCCGCTAAAAGAAGTAGACATTTTAGTTTGGCTGGAAGATGGTCTTTCTTCTGCAGATGTTACTGTTACTTTAACTCCTACCCCACGGACACAACCTTTTTTCCCCTTCCCAACACGCCTATTCCCCTTTCCACCAGCAGCAGGCCTTTTTCCACTCATTTTGGTGGTTAACTAATTCACAACTCTGGAGTTGTTTGCACAAAAAAACAATGGATGGTAACTGAGCAGAGTTGAGTGGCCAAACTGTGGTATTAGGCCAAAACTATTGGCTGGGTTAGATGCAGAAAAAAATTATTTTGAATTTGCAACCTGATGGAGGTCAGTATAGATGGACTAATACAACAAGTCCCACACACAGCTAGAAGCCCAAATATTTTTTCAGAGGTACTGTAGATGCAGATAAAAATTAGTTTTAATTTGCAACCTGATGGAGGTCAGTATAGATGGATTAATAGAACAAGACCCACACACAGCTAGAAGCCCAATATTTTTTCAGAGGTAGATGCAGAAAAAAATATATTCAGTTTGCAACCGGATGGAGGTCAGTATAGATGGACTAATACAAGTCCCACACACAGCTAGAAGCCCAAATATTTTTTCAGAGGTACTGTAGATGCAGATAAAAATTAGTTTTAATTTGCAACCTGATGGAGGTCAGTATAGATGGACTAATAGAGAAAGTCCGACACACTACTAGAAGGCCAAATATTTTTTCAGAGCTAGATGCAGAAAAAAATTATATTCAGTTTGCAACCTGATGGAGGTCAGTATAGATGGATTAATACAACAAGTCCCACACACAGCTAGAAGCCCAATATTTTTTCAGAGGTAGATGCAGAAAAAATTATATTCAGTTTGCAACCTGATGGAGGTCAGTATAGATGGATTAATAGAACAAGACCCACACACAGCTAGAAGCCCAATATTTTTTCAGAGGTAGATGCAGAAAAAAATATATTCAGTTTGCAACCGGATGGAGGTCAGTATAGATGGACTAATACAACAAGTCCCACACACAGCTAGAAGCCCAATATTTTTTCAGAGGTAGATGCAGAAAAAAATATATTCAGTTTGCAACCTGATGGAGGTCAGTATAGATGGATTAATAGAACAAGACCCACACACAGCTAGAAGCCCAAATATTTTTTCAGAGGTACTGTAGATGCAGATAAAAATTAGTTTTAATTTGCAACCTGATGGAGGTCAGTATAGATGGACTAATAGAGAAAGTCCGACACACTACTAGAAGGCCAAATATTTTTTCAGAGCTAGATGCAGAAAAAAATTATATTCAGTTTGCAACCTGATGGAGGTCAGTATAGATGGATTAAGACAACAAGTCCCACACACAGCTAGAAGCCCAATATTTTTTCAGAGGTAGATGCAGAAAAAAATATATTTAGTTTGCAACCTGATGGAGGTCAGTATAGATGGATTAATAGAACAAGACCCACACACAGCTAGAAGCCCAATATTTTTTCAGAGGTAGATGCAGAAAAAAATATATTCAGTTTGCAACCTGATGGAGGTCAGTATAGATGGATTAATAGAACAAGACCCACACACAGCTAGAAGCCCAATATTTTTTCAGAGGTAGATGCAGAAAAAAATATATTCAGTTTGCAACCTGATGGAGGTCAGTATAGATGGATTAATAGAACAAGACCCACACACAGCTAGAAGCCCAATATTTTTTCAGAGGTAGATGCAGAAAAAAATATATTCAGTTTGCAACCTGATGGAGGTCAGTATAGATGGACTAATACAACAAGTCCCACACACAGCTAGAAGCCCAATATTTTTTCAGAGGTAGATGCAGAAAAAAATATATTCAGTTTGCAACCTGATGGAGGTCAGTATAGATGGATTAATAGAACAAGACCCACACACAGCTAGAAGCCCAATATTTTTTCAGAAGTAGATGCAGAAAAAAATATATTCAGTTTGCAACCTGATGGAGGTCAGTATAGATGGACTAATAGAATGATGCTATGCCCAAAAGATTTTACTTCACTAGGTGCAGTAAAAAAATTGGTGGCGACGGGGAAAATGGCTTGGTCTTATAGGGCAAGGACATGTGACATACACTGCCAATGACACATGCCTTTGCTTGTGTGAAAAAAAGCACTTCGCTCCGTGTGTGCGCTGCTGATAGGCTGACAGATTGCACCTCCCCACTGCAAATGCGGGAAAGAGAAAAAAAAATGGAGATCTTCATTGTTCCTGCAGAGATCCATCCCCTGCCCCTCCCCCCACCCCGCTGTACACTCAAACTGCGTATTAACATTAATTTTCATCATTACTGAGAAAAAATCCAGTTATGATTTTGGTGCACGAACAGTTATCGAACATAACCTCGAACAGCCGAATTTTTATCAAATTGTTCGTGTTCGCCGAACGGCTCGAACACCGCCCAAAACAGCTCGAATTTGAGATTGGCGAACAGTTCGAGTAGAACAATGCTCATCTCTAGTCATGATTACTTCGAATTCTGACAATATGAGGGTCATGCTGCAGGTAGTGCAGCAAGAAGGCACTTATGTGCCTTGCGCATCTCGGAGCCCCAAAATTATTTTCCGGGCTAGATGCAGCTAAAAATTATTTTTAATTTTAAATCTGGTGAAGCTTTAGTATAGATGGCCTAATAGGATCAGTGCTGCACACTGCTACAAAGCCCAAATTATTTTCCAGTCAAGATACAGATAAACATGATTAGTAATTTGAAAGCTTAAAACGGTTGGTAGGGTGATTTTAACCAATCATCAAGCTTTTACTCTCCCCAGGATGACACAGGGGTAGAAAAGTCGTTTCGGATCCATGATTTGTTCATCTTTATGAACGTGAGTCTGTCTACATTATCAGTGGAGAGCCGCGTGCGCTTATCTGTCAGCACACCACCAGCAGCGCTGAACACACGTTCAGACAGAACGCTGGCTGCGGGGCATGACAAGATCTCCAAGGCGTAAGTGGCTAGCTCCGGCCATTTATCCAGATTGGAAGCCCAAAAAGAGCAAGGGTCCAGTGACACAGTCGTGGCTTCAATGTTTACTTGGAGATACTCCTGTACCATCGTCTCTAGGCGTTGACTATGTGTCAGACTTCTTGTCTCCTGTGGCCTTGCAAAGGATGGGCTAAAAAAGTGGTGAAATGATTCCGCAAAATTGATGTTACCAGCAGATACTGTGGTTCTGTTACGGTTTGAGTGCTGAACACTTGACGGTCCCACGGTTGGCAAGTTGGAACTGTGAGATTCACTACGTGCACCACTGGTATTTTGTGGAAAAGCACATGTAAGATTCTGCAACAGTCTCTGCTGATACTCCTGCATGGGTGCATCCCTTTCTATGGCAGGAATAATTTCTGCAAATTTACTTTTGTACCGGGGATCTAACAGTGTGGCAACCCAATAGTCAGGATTATTTCTAATTCTCACAATTCGAGGGTCATGTTGCAGGTAGTGCAGCAAGAAGGCACTCATGTGTGTTGCGCATCCAGGAGCACCAAGTCCCTGTTGTGTTGGTGGCGAGGTAACAATCATGCTTCCTTCCTCTGTCCTCTCCCCCCAACCTCGCACAACAGAAATGTGATCAAGGTCTCCCTCATCTGATGAGTCTTCCATCAGTTCGTCCTCCACTTCTTCCTGGGCTCCTGCACCTTCCTCACTAGTTTGGCTGCTACCATGCGCCCTGGTAAAACCATCTCCCCCACCCTCACATGCTTGCCGCCTTGGTGCTGCCGACCGTCTGGACCTTGCAGATGTTAGCCCTTCCGCATACAACTCCTCCTCCTCTACTTCCTCCACCTCCTCTTGTGCCACCACCTGACTCCGAATTCTGTTTAACATGTGCTCCAGCATGTAAATCACCGGAATAGTCATGCTGATAATGGCATCGTCAGCACTAAACATCTTCGTCGCCATTTCAAAACTGTGCAGAAGGGTGCATAGGTCCCTGATCTGAGACCACTCCTCCAGCGTGATTTGCCCCACCTCTGAATCTCGTTGGCCCAGGCTATACGTCAGAACGTATTGCACCAGGGCTTGTCGGTGCTGCCACAGTCGCTGCAACATGTGCAGAGTTGAATTCCACCGGGTAGGCACATCGCATTTTAGCCGGTGAAGTGGCAGGCCCAACGACTTCTGTAGAGATGTAAGTCGCTGAGCTGCGGGATGCGAACAGCGGAAGTGAGCACACAGCGACCGTGCCCTCTGCAGAAGGCCATCTAGTCTGGGATAGTGGGCTAAAAATTGCTGGACAACCAGGTTCAACACGTGAGCCATACAAGGCACGTGTGTGACATTGCCCCGGCGAAGGGCCGCACCCAGGTTTGCAGCATTGTCGCACACGGCCTTCCCTGGTTTCAGGTCCAGTGGAGACAACCATTCATGAAATTGGTTCTCCAGAGCTGACCACAACTCCTCAGCTGTGTGACTCACATTTCCCAGACATTTCAATGTAAAAACCGCCTGATGACGTTGAGCCCTACTGCCAGCATAGTAAGGAGGTGTGCAGGATCCCTTCTGCGCAGTTAGAAAGCTTGTGGCATGACCAGACAGGCTTTGGGTGCAGGTGGAAGACCGAGAGGAGGTTGAAAAGGCAGAAGCAGTGGAGGAACTTTGACATAAAGAGGATTGACGCACAACTCGTGGGTAGTGTTGAGCCACCCCCGTAGTGTTCGGGTTCGGTTCGGTTCGTCGAACACCGGGATGTTCGAGGAACTGTTCGTCGAACTGTTCGTCGAACACGTTAGAACACCGTCGAACACCGTTAAAACCAATGGCAGGCAAACAAAAACACATAGAAACACATAGAAAATACCTGCAAAGGTGTCCAAAAGCTGACAAACTGCTCAGAAGACACTCTCTTTAAAAAAGCCGGCCGGCAAATTCAGCAGCGGCATACACCGGTACCCGACAATTTAGTCAAGAAGGAATAGAGCATCACACATAGATTAGATAGATAGAAACATGTCAGTCACACATATAAGAAACACAGTGACAGTGTTGGTTACTGCACTTGTCATTTAGTGTAAAGGATTTATTAAAAAAAATATTAGTGTTTTCATGCACCGTCTCTTTAAAAAAGCCGGCCGGCAATTCAGCATCTGTACCCGACAATTTAGAACAGAAAGAATAGAGCTTCACACATAGATTAGATAGATAGAAACATGTCAGTCACATATATAATAAGTACAGTGATAGTGTTGCTTACTGTACTTGTCATTTAGTGTAAAGGATTTATTTAAAAAAATAATAGTGTTTTCATGCACTGTCTCTTTAAAAAAGCCGGCCGGCAATTCAGCAGCGGTACCCGACAATTTAGAACAGAAAGATAGAGCATCACACATAGATTAGATAGATAGAAACATGTCAGTCACATATATATGAAGTACAGTGATAGTGTTGGTTACTGTACTTGTCATTTAGTATTAAAATAAAGGATTTATTATTAAAAAAATTGGCGTGGGGTTCCCCTTAATTTTAGGCTCTAGCGGAGGTTAAGCAGACGGCTGGGGCAGATGTTTGAAGCCTGGGAAGGGGGTAATACCCACGGAGCTTCCCAGGCTACTAATATCAGCCCCCAGCTGAATACATAGCCTTTACTAGCTATTAAAATGGGGGACCCCCCAAAAAAAATGACGTGGGGTCCCCCCTAATTTAATAGCTAGCAAAGGCTAGGCAGACAGCTGGGGGCTGATATTAATAGCCCAGGAAGGGAGCCATGAATATTGGCCCCCTCCCAGGCTAGAAACACCAGCCGTCAGCCGCCCCAGAAATGGCGCATTCATAGGATGCGCCAATTCTGGCACTTAGCCTCGCTCTTCCACGCTGCCCTGGTGCGGTGGCAGGGGGTAATAGGGTTGGGGTTGATGTCAGCTTATAATGCCAGCTGACATCAAGCCCAGGTTAGTAATGGAGAGGCGTCTATAAGACACCCCCATTACTAACCCCATAGTCAAAGTTAAAAAAAACACAAACACCCAGAATAAAGTCCTTTAATTGAAATAAAGACACAATCCTTTATTGTTCTAAATTAAACCATACTTACCATCACGCCCATTCCAGCTGAAGCCAATGATCTCCTGCAATAAAAGAAAAATAATAAAGCAACCTCATCCTTACCTTTCCATGGTTCCCACGACAGCTTCAGCTCTGCTACATCGAGATGACAGACTGGACCGCAGCAGAACGCTGCCATCCAGCCTGTCATCCCGCAGACACTGAGAAGCGCAGGCTTGCTTGCGCTGCTCAGCGTCTCTCTGTGACGACATCCAGATGAGCCGAGTTCATGTCCAATGAACTCGGCTCACCTCATGCACGTCACTGACAGCGTGGGAAAATTCTCACGCTGAAGCGCTGATTGCAGGAGAATTTTCCCACGCTGTCAGTGACGTGCAGGAGGTGAGCTGAGTTCATTGGACATGAGCTCACCTCATGCACATCACTGACAGCGTGGGAGAATTCTCCTGCACTCAGCACTTCAGCGTGAGAATTTTCCCACGCTGTCAGTGACGTGCATGAGGTGAGCCGAGTTCATTGGACATGACCTCGGCTCATCTGGATGCCGTCACAGCGAGACAGTGAGGAGCGCAAGCATGCCTGCGCTTCTCAGTGTCTGCGGGATGACAGACTGGATGGCAGCGTTCTGCTGCGGTCCAGCCAGTCATCTCGATGTAGCAGAGCTGAAGCTGTCGTGGGAACCATGGAAAGGTAAGGATGAGGTTGGTTTATTATTTTTCTTTTATTGCAGGAGATCGTTGGCTTCAGCTGGAATGGGTGTGATGGTAAGTATGGTTTAATTTAGAACAATAAAGAATTGTGTCTTTATTTCAATTAAAGGACTTTATTCTGGGTGTTGTGTTTTTTTTAAATACTTTACTAGAAATTCATGGCGGTCATGTCTAATACTGGCGTGACCCCATGAATTTTGGGCTTGGGGCCAGCTGATAATACCAAGCTGGCCCTAACCCCTTTATTACCCAATGAGCCACCGCACCAGGGCCCTGGATGAGTTGGGTACAGCGCCAGAAGATGGCGCTTCTATGAACGCGCCATTTTCCGGGGTGGCTGCGGACTGCAATTTGTAGCGGGGAGGGGCCCAGAAAGCTTGGGCCTCCCTGCGCTGCAGATTCCAGCCCCCAGCTGCCTAGTTGTACCTGGCTGGACATAAAAATAGGGCGAAGCCCCACGTACTTTTTTTTTAATTATTTCATGAAATTCATGAAATAATTAAGAAAAAAAGGCCTTCCCTATATTGTTGTGTCCGGCCAGGTACAAATAGGCAGCTGGTGGTTGGGGGCAGCCCGTTCCTGCCTGCTGTACCTGGCTGGACACAAATATAGTGCGAAGCCCCACTTCAATTTTTTTAAATTATTTCAGGAAATTCATGAAATAATTAAAAAAAAATTGACGTGGGGCTTCGCACTATATTTGTGTCCAGCCAGGTACAGCAGGCAGGAACGGGCTGCCCCCAACCACCAGCTGCCTATTTGTACCTGGCCGGACACAACAATATAGGGAAGCCCTTTTTTTCTTAATTATTTCATGAAATAATTTAAAGAAAATTGACGTGGGGCTTCGCCCTGTTTTTGTGTCCAGCCAGGTACAACTAGGCAGCTGGGGGCTGGAATCCGCAGCGCAGGGAGGCCCAAGCTTTCTGGGCCACCCTCGCTGCAAATTGCAGTCCACAGCCACCCCGGAAAATGGCGTGTTCATAGAAGCGCCATCTTCTGGCGCTGTACCCAACTCATCCAGGGCCCTGATGCGGTGGCTCACTGGGTAATAAAGGGGTTAGGGCCAGCTTGGAATTATCAGCTGGCCCTAAGCCCGAAATTCATGGGGTCACGCCAATATTAGACATGACCACCATGAATTTCTAGTAAAGTATTTAAAAAAAACACAACACCCAGAAAAAAGTCCTTTAATTGAAATAAACACACAATTCTTTATTGTTCTAAATTAAACCATACTTACCATCACGCCCATTCCAGCTGAAGCCAACGATCTCCTGAAATAAAAGAAAAATAATAAAGCAACATCATCCTTACCTTTCCATGGTTCCCATGACAGCTTCAGCTCTGCTACATCGAGATGACAGGCTGGACCGCAGCAGAACGCTGCCATCCAGCCTGTCATCCCGCAGACACTGAGAAGCGCAGGCTTGCTTGCGCTCCACAGTGTCTCTCTGTGAGGGCATCCAGATGAGCCGAGTTAATGTCCAATGAACTCGGCTCACCTCATGCACGTCACTGACAGCGTGGGAAAATTCTCCTGCACTCAGCGCTTCAGCGTGGGAGAATTCTCACACTGAAGCGCTGAGTGCAGGAGAATTCTCCCACGCTGTCAGTGACGTGCAGGAGGTGAGCTGAGTTCATTGGACATGAGCTCACCTTATGCACGTCACTGACAGCGTGGGAAAATTCTCCTGCACTCAGCGCTTCAGCGTGGGAGAATTCTCACGCTGAAGCGCTGAGTGCAGGAGAATTCTCCCACGCTGTCAGTGACGTGCAGGAGGTGAGCTGAGTTCATTGGACATGAGCTCACCTTATGCATGTCACTGACAGCGTGGGAGAATTCTCCTGCACTCACCGCTTCAGCGTGAGAATTTTCCCACGCTGTCAGTGACGTGCATAAGGTGAGCTCATGTCCAATGAACTCAGCTCACCTCCTGCACGTCACTGACAGCGTGGGAGAATTCTCCTGCACTCAGCGCTTCAGTGTGAGAATTCTCCCACGCTGAAGCGCTGAGTGCAGGAGAATTTTCCCACGCTGTCAGTGACGTGCATGAGGTGAGCCGAGTTCATTGGACATTAACTCGGCTCATCTGGATGCCCTCACAGAGAGACACTGTGGAGCGCAAGCAAGCCTGCGCTTCTCAGTGTCTGCGGGATGACAGGCTGGATGGCAGCGTTCTGCTGCGGTCCAGCCTGTCATCTCGATGTAGCAGAGCTGAAGCTGTCGTGGGAACCATGGAAAGGTAAGGATGAGGTTGCTTTATTATTTTTCTTTTATTGCAGGAGATCGTTGGCTTCAGCTGGAATGGGCGTGACGGTAAGTATGGTTTAATTTAGAACAATAAAGGATTGTGTCTTTATTTCAATTAAAGGACTTTATTCTGGGTGTTTGTGTTTTTTTTAACTTTGACTATGGGGTTAGTAATGGGGGTGTCTTATAGACGCCTCACCATTACTAACCTGGGCTTGATGTCAGCTGGCATTATAAGCTGACATCAACCCCAACCCTATTACCCCCTGCCACCGCACCAGGGCAGCGTGGAAGAGCGAGGCTAAGTGCCAGAATTGGCGCATCCTATGAATGCGCCATTTCTGGGGCGGCTGACGGCTGGTGTTTCTAGCCTGGGAGGGGGCCAATATTCATGGCTCCCTTCCTGGGCTATTAATATCAGCCCCCAGCTGTCTGCCTAGCCTTTGCTAGCTATTAAATTAGGGGGGACCCCACGTCATTTTTTTGGGGGGGTCCCCCATTTTAATAGCTAGTAAAGGCTATGTATTCAGCTGGGGGCTGATATTAGTAGCGGGGCTGATATTAGTAGCCTGGGAAGCTCCGTGGGTATTACCCCCTTCCCAGGCTTCAAACATCTGCCCCAGCCGTCTGCTTAACCTCCGCTAGAGCCTAAAATTAAGGGGAACCCCACGCCAATTTTTTTAATAATAAATCCTTTATTTTAATACTAAATGACAAGTACAGTAACCAACACTATCACTGTACTTCATATATATGTGAATGACATGTTTCTATCTATCTAATCTATGTGTGAAGCTCTATTCTGTCTGTTATAAATTGTCGGGTACCGCTGCTGAATTGCCGGCCGGCTTTTTTAAAGAGACGGTGCATGAAAACACTATTATTTTTTTTGATAAATCCTTTACGCTAAATGACAAGTACAGTAAGCAACACTGTCACTGTACTTTGTATATATGTGGCTGACTTGTTTCTATCTATCTAATCTATGTGTGAAGCTCTATTCTGTCTGTTATAAATTGTCGGGTACCGCTGCTGAATTGCCGGCCGGCTTTTTTAAAGAGACGGTGCATGAAAACACTATTATTTTTTTTGATAAATCCTTTACGCTAAATGACAAGTACAGTAAGCAGCACTTTCACTGTACTTCGTATATATGTGGCTGACATGTTTATATCTATCTAATCTATGTGTGAAGCTCTATTCTTTCGGTTCTAAATTGTCGGGTACAGGTGTATGCCGCTGCTGAATTGCCGGCTTTTCATGTTTCACTGTTGGCACTGTTCCCATCGATTTGGGCAATCACTGTAATGCCACAACCACCATGGCTGTGGCATTACAGTGAGTGGCAGACAATCCCTGCATGATTGGTGCTCTAAATAGCGCCAGACATGCAGGACACGCTTTTGGTGCACGAACAGTTATCGAACATAACCTCGAACAGCCGAATTTTTTGCAAATCGTTCGGGTTCGTCGAACAACTCGAACACCGCCCAAAACAGCTCGAATTTGAGATTGGCGAACAGTTCTAGTCGAACACCGCTCATCTCTACTCGTGGGGACGGCAAGACTTGGACAGCAGCCCCTTGTCCTGCTGTCACCATAGTTACCCAGTGCCCAGTCAGCGACATGTAACGCCCCTGTCCATGCCTACTCGTCCAAGTGTCTGTGGTGAAATGCACCCTGTCACACACAGAGTTTCTCAAAGAAGCGGTGATGTTATGTGCGACATGCTGGTGGAGCGCAGGCACACCTTTCTTTGAGAAGTAGTGCCAACTGGGCATCTGGTACTGGGGCACTGCGACGGACATAAGGTCTCGAAAATCCTCTGTGTCCACCAGGCGGAAAGGCAGCATTTCTGTAGCCAAGAGCTTGCAGATGGTGAAATTCAACCTCTTAGCTTTCTCATGGCTAGGAGGAAATGGTCTTTTACTTGTCCACATCTGAGGGACCGAGGGCTGGCTATTGTGCTTAGACGGGGTTGATAAGGGTGTCCCCGGCAAACTGCCGGTCTGTGAGGAAGATGCAGGCGGACATGTTAGGTTGCCTTGATCCAAAGGTGGTGCTATCGATGTCGGACAGCGCTCAACACCAGCTGGTGTTACCACCTCCAAAGAAAATGATGACCTGCCAATCACGCTGGCTGTTGCGGGTAAAGAGGTGGCAGGTCTGCGCCCCAAAACAGGTGTGACTGCTGTCCCCCCAGTCACAGAGGATGAAGAGGCCGCGGATGCACAAGATATGGCAGACGGTGGTTGGCCCGGCCGGCTAGGCCGCATTGTAGCACACTGAGCTTCCCACTGCAACTTATGCTTCATGTCCATGTGCCGGTTCATGCATGAAGTACTCAAACTATGTATTTTTTGGCCTCTACTTAGCTTTTGCTGACAAATGTTACAGATAACACGAGTTGGGTCATCTTTATCGATCTGAAAAAATGCCCAGGCTATGCAAGGCTTAGCACCTATGCGACCTGAAGAGCCACCACGACTTGTGGTGAGAGGCAGAGTTGTGTTTGAGGATGCAGTTGTTGACGTGCTTCCAGTACTACGTCTCTGTCCAGGAAGGCGCAACCTGACCTCGTCGTCACTAGCATCTTCCTCCACCTCCTCTGCTGACCTCATCTCTTGGCTGACTGTGGGTTGACAGTAAGTGGGATCTCCGACCTCATCATCATCACCCTGTGCGTTATCACACCCGTCGTCCTCAGAGCCAACCTGTTCCTGCCCTGACAAAAAACTAAAGTTGTCGCTCCAATCAGGTATTTGAGTCTTATCATCGTCTTCCTCATTGTCTCCACCAACAGGAGTTACAGTTTGGGAATGAGGGTCTACATTATGGTCAGAACCTTCTGCGTCTGGTCCTGGATCCGACTCATAAAGATTCTGGGCATCAGTGCAGATCATTTCCTCGTCTGGATTCACAGAAGCGCTGGAGTCGACCTCTGATTCCCAGGCTATAGTATGAGTAAACAGCTCTGCAGACTCAACCATCTGTTCTACCTCATACTCAGACGGGCAGCTGGAGATTTGGGAGCTGTGAGGAAGCAAGTGCGATTTGGGTGACACCTTTGAGGACTGGAGTATTTGTGATGTTGAAGTTGATGTGGAGGAGAGCCCACTTAAAGGAGCACTTGATATCCGTTGAAGCACCTGCTGTTTTTGTGCCTCATCTGGAATTTGTAGCGATTGGCGTGGCCGTAAGAAAGGGATCTTATCACATTGTCCGCTAAAAGAAGTAGACATTTTAGTTTGGCTGGAAGATGGTCTTTCTTCTGCAGATGTTACTGTTGCTTTAACACCTACCCCACGGACACAACCTTTTTTCCGCTTCCCAACACGCCTATTCCCCTTTCCACCAGCAGCAGGCCTTTTTCCACTCATTTTGGTGGTTAACTAATTCACAACTCTGGAGTTGTTTGCACAAAAAAACAATGGATGGTAACCGAGCAGAGCTGAGTGGCCAAACTGTGGTATTAGGCCAAAACTATTGGCTGGGTTAGATGCAGAAAAAACTTATTTTGAATTTGCAACCTGATGGAGGTCAGTATAGATGGATTAATAGAACAAGACCCACACACAGCTAGAAGCCCAATATTTTTTCAGAGGTAGATGCAGGAAAAAAATATATTCAGATTGCAACCTGATGGAGGTCAGTATAGATGGACTAATACAACAAGTCCCACACACAGCTAGAAGCCCAAATATTTTTTCAGAGGTACTGTAGATGCAGATAAAAATTAGTTTTAATTTGCAACCTGATGGAGGTCAGTATAGATGGACTAATAGAGAAAGTCCGACACACTACTAGAAGGCCAAATATTTTTTCAGAGGTAGATGCAGAAAAAAATATATTCAGTTTGCAACCTGATGGAGGTCAGTATAGATGGACTAATAGAGAAAGTCCGACACACTACTAGAAGGCCAAATATTTTTTCAGAGCTAGATGCAGAAAAAAATTATATTCAGTTTGCAACCTGATGGAGGTCAGTATAGATGGATTAATAGAACAAGACCCACACACAGCTAGAAGCCCAATATTTTTTCAGAGGTAGATGCATAAAAAAATATATTCAGTTTGCAACCTGATGGAGGTCAGTATAGATGGACTAATACAACAAGTCCCACACACAGCTAGAAGCCCAATATTTTTTCAGAGGTAGATGCAGAAAAAAATATATTCAGTTTGCAACCTGATGGAGGTCAGTATAGATGGACTAATACAACAAGCCCCACACACAGCTAGAAGCCCAAATATTTTTTCAGAGGTACTGTAGATGCAGATAAAAATTAGTTTTAATTTGCAACCTGATGGAGGTCAGTATAGATGGACAAATAGAGAAAGTCCGACACACTACTAGAAGGCCAAATATTTTTTCAGAGCTAGATGCAGAAAAAAATTATATTCAGTTTGCAACCTGATGGAGGTCAGCATAGATGGATTAATAGAACAGGACCCACACACAGCTAGAAGCCCAATATTTTTTCAGAGGTAGATGCAGGAAAAAAATATATTCAGTTTGCAACCTGATGGAGGTCAGTATAGATGGACTAATACAACAAGTCCTACACACAGCTAGAAGCCCAAATATTTTTTCAGAGGTACTGTAGATGCAGATAAAAATTAGTTTTAATTTGCAACCTGATGGAGGTCAGTATAGATGGACTAATAGAGAAAGTCCGACACACTACTAGAAGGCCAAATATTTTTTCAGAGGTAGATGCAGAAAAAAATATATTCAGTTTGCAACCTGATGGAGGTCAGTATAGATGGACTAATAGAGAAAGTCCGACACACTACTAGAAGGCCAAATATTTTTTCAGAGCTAGGTGCAGAAAAAAATTATATTCAGTTTGCAACCTGATGGAGGTCAGTATAGATGGATTAATAGAACAAGACCCACACACAGCTAGAAGCCCAATATTTTTTCAGAGGTAGATGCAGAAAAAAATATATTCAGTTTGCAACCTGATGGAGGTCGGTATAGATGGACTAATACAACAAGTCCCACACACAGCTAGAAGCCCAATATTTTTTCAGAGGTAGATGTAGAAAAAAATATATTCAGTTTGCAACCTGATGGAGGTCAGTATAGATGGACTAATACAACAAGTCCCACACACAGCTAGAAGCCCAAATATTTTTTCAGAGGTACTGTAGATACAGATAAAAATTAGTTTTAATTTGCAACCTGATGGAGGTCAGTATAGATGGACTAATAGAGAAAGTCCGACACACTACTAGAAGGCCAAATATTTTTTCAGAGCTAGATGCAGAAAAAAATTATATTCAGTTTGCAACCTGATGGAGGTCAGTATAGATGGATTAATAGAACAAGACCCACACACAGCTAGAAGCCCAATATTTTTTCAGAGGTAGATGCAGAAAAAAATATATTCAGTTTGCAACCTGATGGAGGTCAGTATAGATGGACTAATACAACAAGTCCCACACACAGCTAGAAGCCCAATATTTTTTCAGAGGTAGATACAGAAAAAAATATATTCAGTTTGCAACCTGATGGAGGTCAGTATAGATGGACTAATACAACAAGTCCCACACACAGCTAGAAGCCCAAATATTTTTTCAGAGGTACTGTAGATGCAGATAAAAATTAGTTTTAATTTGCAACCTGATGGAGGTCAGTATAGATGGACTAATAGAGAAAGTCTGACACACTACTAGAAGGCCAAATATTTTTTCAGAGATAGATGCAGAAAAAAATTATATTCAGTTTGCAACCTGATGGAGGTCAGTATAGATGGACTAATAGAGAAAGTCCGATACACTACTAGAAGGCCAAATATTTTTTCAGAGCTAGATGCAGAAAAAAATTATATTCAGTTTGAAACCTGATGGAGGTCAGTATAGATGGATTAATAGAACAAGACCCACACACAGCTAGAAGCCCCGTATTTTTTCAGAGGTAGATGCAGGAAAAAAATATATTCAGTTTGCAACCTGATGGAGGTCAGCATAGATGGACTAATACAACAAGTCCCACACACAGGTAGAAGCCCAAATATTTTTTCAGAGGTACTGTAGATGCAGATAAAAATTAGTTTTAATTTGCAACCTGATGGAGGTCAGTATAGATGGACTAATAGAATGATGCTATGCCCAAAAGATTTTACTTCACTAGGTGCAGTAAAAAAATTGGTATTCTATACACAGGTGGTATATCTTGCAACACAGATAGGCTACTCCACTGACTAACACACTCTGCAATAGGCCAAAAAGGATTAGCTTTGCTAGATTCAGCCAAATGCTGTGAAAAAAACTTGCACAGCACTGGCACAGACCTGCCTGGCAAAAACTGATAGGAACTGATGTAACCTATTCCTGAAAAGGACTCCAATTACAATTAGTCTTTACTCCCACAACCTATCTATTTAAGAGCACAGACCTCCCTGATAAAAGTCGTAGGAAATGCTGTAACCTAGTCCTTAAAAGGACTGCAATCACAACTATTCCCTACTCCCAAGCTATCTGTATATTTGTGCGAAAATTGGCTTGAAATTAACAAGGTATAGCGCACACAGCAACAGCGGTGCCGTCTAACACGCAGCTGCAGCAGTGAGAAAATGGTGGCGACGGGAAAAATGAAAATGGCTTGGTCTTATAGGGCAAGGACATGTGACATACACTGCCAATGACACATGCCCTTGCTTGTGTGAAAACAAGCACTTCGCTCCGTGTGTGCGCTGCTGATAGGCTGACAGATTGCACCTCCCCACTGCAAATGCGGGAAAGAGAAAAAAAAATGGAGATCTTCATTTTTCCTGCAGAGATCCATCCCCTGCCCCTCCCCCCACCCCGCTGTACACTCAAACTGCATATTAACATTAATTTTCATCATTACTGAGAAAAAATCCAGTTATGATTTTGGTGCACGAACAGTTATCGAACATAACCTCGAACAGCCGAATTTTTCTCAAATTGTTCGTGTTCGCCGAACGGCTCGAACACCGCCCAAAACAGCTCGAATTTGAGATTGGCGAACAGTTCGAGTAGAACAACGCTCATCTCTAATCATGACTACTGGGTTGCCACACTCTTAGATCCCCCAAAGTTTTCGATCAACCTTTTCATTTTAATAAAGACCAAAAAAATGGTCATTTTTGAAATTATAAGCATTAGCAGGTTGTTAGAAACTGAAATCAAACAGTTTTCAACTCAAAACTTTATTCTAGGTGATGTTACATTTTCACATAGGACCCCTTGTTCGAAAGGAGCTTCTGAACTCTCTCGTCCATTGAATTTGTCAGGTTTTGGATGGTTTCTGCTTCAATTGTTTTGCATGAGGACAGAATACCCTCCCAGAGCTGTTGCTTAGATGTGAACTGCCTCCCGCCATCATAGACACTCCTTTTAATGATGCTCCAAATGTTCTGAATGGGGTAGAGGTCAGGGGAGCATGGGGGTCACACCATAAGTTTGTCCCCTTTTATGCCCATATCAGCCAGAGATGCAGATGTTTTATGTGCAGCATGAGATGGTGCATTATCATGCAGAAAAATGATCTTGCTGTGAAATACACGGTTCTTCTTCTTGAACCATGGCAGGAAGTGCTGTTTGAGAAAATCCACATACATTATGGAGTTCATCTTTAGCGCCTTCAGGGATCCTAAAGGGGCCGACAATCTCTCTCCCCATGATTCCAGCCCAAAACATTACTCTACCTCCTCCTTGTTGGCGCTGTAGCCGTGTTTGCTTGGGGTGTCCATCAACCAGCCATCCTCCACTCCATCCATCTGGACCATCGAGCGCTGCACGGCACTCATCCGTGAACAAAACAGTTTTGAAATCAGTCTTCATGTAATGTTTGGCCCACTGGAGCCGTTTCTGCTTGTGTGAAGTGGATAGAGGAGGTCGACAGGATGGCGCATGCACAGCTGCAAACCTCTGAAGGACCCTGCATCTTGTTGTTCGGGGGACGTTGGAGGCACAAGCAGCTTCAAAAACTTGTCTGCTGCTATGACAAGGCTTTTTTGCCGCTGCTCTTTCAACCTGACGTAATTGCCTGTAGGAAAGAGTCCTCAATTTGCCCTTATCAGCACGCACACGTGTGTACTGTGAATCAGCTACATACTTCTTGATTGCCAAGACACTTCTTCCTGATCATCGCACAATGTTGATTGTAGTCATGCCTTGACCTAAACACTCCACAATTTGTTGCTTCTCAGCAGCCGACACATCCTTTTTCTTTCCCATTTTGGCAGAAAATGTAGGCTGCTTAATAATGTGAGAGAGCCTTCTTAAGTAGTCTTGCCTTTCATTGGACACACCTGCCAAACTAATTAGCACAGGTGTCTGCAATTGCTTACAGTGATATAAAGAGCCCTGACACACATCACCATCAATGAGTTTAACTGACAAACAAACAAATTCTTCCCTTATCACTCCTAAACACTTTTTGCATAATAATTTGGAACGCAGTGTACATGTGCTTTTCCACAAAACACCAGTGGTTCACGTAGTGAATCTTACAGTTCTAACTTGCCAACCGTGGTCTGTATGGAGTTGTTCAATAAAGGGCCCAAAATTAAGATAACATAGATGGGAGAGGTCTCTATGAATAGGAATTCCTTTGTATTTGATACCCTGTGAGGGCCAGGCAAAGGGAAAGTTGGACTGGATGGAATCCTATATGGATTTGGGGAGGGAGACATCGAGGGCCTCAGACTTCGCTGCATTGATTTTAAAATTTTACCATGTAACAAAGTGATCTATTTCAGCCATAACAGCATGGATGGATATATGTGATTGAGTGATATATACTAGGACATCATCAGCAAATAGAGAGCACTTGTACTCGGTGCCTCCCACCTCAATCCACCTAATATTGGGGTTATGGCGAATTGATGAGAGCAGGTGCTCCGTCACTAGGATGTATAAGAGAGGGGACAGAGGACATCACTGCCTTGTCCCATTGGTGATTGTGAAAGGTGATGAAAATGTTCTGACGCACCCCCTGGGCCTTGGGACACCCGGAGCCGGACCCTTTTTGGTGGATGCTGGTGGTTGTAGTCTTCGTGGCGGCGACCCGGTTCCGTGGCTCAGGGCGGTCAAACCAGTGGCGGAACTATTTATGTGGTTTTGATGTTTAAATGTCCGACTACGCCACCCGTGGATTGCGGTCAGAGTGAACCGCCGCTACAGGGCAGACCGCTGAGGCTGGTGTTGTGAGTGCAGCAGAGCGTAGCATAACTCCCCACGGGAGGAGTATAGCCTCAGGGCAGTGTATGCGGAGGATGGGGGTGATGGTGCAGGGCAGCAGCAGTAACGACACGGAGTCAGTGATGCAGTTCAGGGCCTTTACTCACAGTTCTTATTATCCAGACCACGTCTGCAGGTAACGGCTGCCCACGTCGTACTGTGCTCACCAGGTGAGGGGCACAGACAACTCCCAGATAACTTTGGAGCACTTCACAGGACCCCCTTTGTGTGTCCTTTGTCTGGCCTTTCTTACCAACACTTCTGTCCGGCTGCCTCGGGCCTCCTCTTGGTAAACTTGGCGCCAGTTTCCCTGACCCTATGTGGTGCCTTCCTAGCGGGTGTAGCGAGGGGCTGCGCCACATAAAATGTCAGAGCCTCCGGTTTCTAGCTGAGGGTCGTTTCCTGCCTCCACTAGTTCGGGCACCTGTCTCCCCCTTTGGCCTGACCCCTCCACGCAGGTGGATTCGGGCGTGCGGTGGCGACTCGCCCGTCCGCACCCCTGGGATCCCTTCATTCCTCGTTCCTGGAGCCTTCTCCGCTCCTCTTCCTTCCTTCTCCCTCTTCCAGGCCTGGGCCTCTGTTACTAGGCCCGCCTCCGGAGCAGAGCTCATGCAGAGCCCCTGCTCCCTGCCACTTCTGCTCAGACTTCTCTGCACTGAACTAAGATGGTGCCCACCTTTTATACTCCCTTCTCAATGCACCCAGGAACTGCTTCCTCCCTGCTCCTGCACTACAGGGTTCCCCTTCCTCAGTGTTCCCTCCCCCCACTCCAGCCAGGGACAGGGACTGTCGTGCCCATCTCAGGGGCATATTGGTCGCCCTGCCCCACGGCAATGTGGTGTAATGCATGCAGGTGTCGGGTCCTGATCCACACTCCATCCTTACCTGAGAGTGAGATATCACACCTCTGGGTGAGGTGCAATACGTCTGTAGCAACCGAGCCCTCAGGGTGCTACAGTTCCATTTATCTTCAGCCTAGGTGACGTATTGCGATACAGGGCCGTGATTTTGGCTATAAAAGGGTCCCCTAGACCCCTACCCCAAGCTTTTTAAGAGAATCATATATGGCGTGCCAGGAGACTCTATGGAATGCTTTCTCAGCATTCAACGAGAGTATCTAATTACAAATTTTTAACTGCATCTAGCCCAGGAAATACTTTGTGCCTAGTAGCAGTGTCTGCTAGTCAGCGGATTATCCCGGCTGTTAAGCAAGCTGCACCACCTGTAGTTTAGACACTTAATTTTTTCAAAGGAAATGCTTCGGGACCATGGGATACTTAGTGAAGAGCATCAGGAGGCACCCCAAGGCATAGGGGCTGGGACTGGCAGTAGGATGCCTTGCGGTGGACAGCCGAGCTCGATCCTTATAAAAGCTTTTTAACTGCAGCAGTTTAGTGGACGCTACTGGAGCTGGAATTACCGCGGCTGCTGGCATGAGACTTGCCCTCCAATAGATCCTTGTAAATGGATTTAAAGTGTATTCATTCAAATTAGAGAGACAATTTAAATTAAAAAGCTTAGAGCTGCCTCCACCACAGGGGGGCTCGCTCGACCCACCAGCGTACAGGCACCAGTATTGGGAGAGGGAGGCTGGCCGTCAGGGTTCACCGCGGCTCTGGCACAAACCCGGCGACACGGAGGTGGCACGGGCAGGAGCGGACTGGCCGTGTCGGCTTCTCACTTTTTGGATTTTAGAAGGGCATGACATGCCTATATCTGTGTCTCCCCCTCCTTTTACTCCTCCACCTCTTTTATTTTCGCATGACTATATGTACTTGTCACTTTTCCATGTGACTTTTCCATGTGTCTTCTGAGCAGTTTGTCAGCTTTTGGACACCTTTGAAGGTGTTTTCTATGTGTTTCTATGTGTTTTTGTTTGCCTGCCATTGGTTTTAACGGTGTTCGAAGGTGTTCGACGAACAGTTCGGCGAACACACGGGTGTTCGACGAACCGAACCGAACTCGAACACTACGGGGGTGGCTCAACACTACTGACGGCGTTTTGTAGCGCATGTTTAATTTTTCCCTCCACATGATGTTGCAGGGCAGGGACGGCTTGCCTGCTGAAATAAATGCGGCTGGGCACGTTGTATTGTGGGACTGCCAATGCCATAAAGTTACGGAATGTGTCAGTCTCCACCAGCCTGAATGATAGCATTTCAAGGGCCAGTAGTTTAGCAATGCCAGCATTCAGAGCCTGTGCTCGGGGGTGGTTTGCCGAGTATGGGCGCCTTTTCTCCCATGCCTGTGCTAACGATGGCTGTAGACTGGCCTAGGAGTGTGAGGATGACTGGGAAAGTGGTGCTGTGGGTGGAATTACACTGTGTCTCTGTACAACAGTGCCAGAGATTATTCCATGGCGATCCTGTGAGGAAGCCGAACCAGCTGTGTGTGAGCTGGAGGAAGAGGCTACAACACGAACTGAAGAGGTGGTAGGTGGCGCTGTAGGTTGGCCTAGGTCTTCAGTGTGTTTTTGTAAGTCCACCACGTACTTGGTCCGCACATGTTTCCACATATTTGTGGTATTGAGGTTGCTGACACTTTTCCCTCTTTTCACCTTCTGATTACACAGCTTGCATTTGACAAAGCAAATGTCATCTGCAACTGTGTCAAAAAAGGACCAGGCACTGCAAGTCTTGGGAGCGCCTGCTTTGGATTTTGGAAGAGCCATGCTCCTAATGGGTGCCGAAGTGGAGGCTACAGGCAACCAAGTCTGCCCCCTCCCTCTCCCTCCTTTTTGGGCCGTTCGGGGAATCTCTTCCTCAGAGCTGCTCCCACCACCTTCCTGTCCCTCACGCCATGATGGGTCAAGGACCTCATCATCTACACCACCCTCTTCAAACAACTGCTTCTCCTGGGTAGTCTCGACAGCACAGTACGCACCAGAAAGTGGCACCTGAGTCTCATCATCAGATGCGTACTGAGGTGTGCTGCTGACCATAGGCACTGGCCCACCCGCCTCTTCAGATTCAGAGAGACAAAACGGTTGCGCATCACTGCATACTACCTCTTCTTCAAATTCTAGAATTCTGCTTGGCTGGCCCCCTCTTTCCAAGCCAAGAGATTCAGAGAACAGAAGTAGTGATGGCTCCTGTCCAGGGCTCTCTGACTGACTGCCTGGGCAATTTGGCAGGTGGTGAAGAGACAGATGGGTGCTCTTCAGTGCTCAGGACCTGAGAGGATCTGGAACTAATTGAAGTCGATGCGTTAGCTGCCATCCATCCGACAACGGCTTCAATTTGGTCCTCGCGCAGCAGTGGGGTACGGCTAGCTCCTACAAAGCTGCGCATAAAGGACTGTTCCCTGGTAAAACTGGGGGATGCTGAGTCACTGGTGCCCGCAGCAGGCACAGAATCCCCACGTCCTCTCCCTGCAGGCACAGAATCCTCACGTCCTCTCCCTGCAGAAACTCCACGCCCACGCCCACGACCACATGCCTTACTCCCTGCCTTCTTCATCTTGGTAGACTGATAAAGATAGGCAGAAAAGTACTAAGGGCTTAGTGTGCTTATTCCTGAACAGCTGCTAACAGGTATAAGAAACACTAATTTTATAAAGTGTGGACTAGACTTTAATATGAGCTAATGTGGCCTACACAACTGTAAAGTGGAGTGTTTGGTGAACTTTATTTAGGTTTTTTTTGTCACAAAAAGACACTGGATGTGCCTAAAGATGTAATAACGATAGTATCACAAACTTTTTGTAGCTATTACAATGTAGGAAGGTAACCTACAATGCAATAGATGAGGCTGCAAAAAATAGGCTAATACTAATCTGGCTGGGGCTGCAGGGCCCAATGCTGCAGAAAGGCTCCTCTAACTACTCCTATATAGTGTGTTTGGAACCAATTTAGCTGAATATGGATGGAACCACCACACTAATAGGAGATATCAGGAAAAATTATGAATTGGCAATAAAGGACAATGTATGAGGCAATGGCACACACTGAGTGCACTACAACCAGACGGGGTTGAAGCACACACTACAGGGTGAGCTGCACTCACACACCAGACCTTGCAGACAGCGGTGAACAGTACAGATGCAGAGCACTGTGCACTAGCGCTGCAAGACCAAAAAAATTTCTCTATCTACTCCTATATAGTGTGTTTGGAACCGATTTAGCTGAATACGGATGGAACCACCACACTAATAGGAGATATCAGGAAAAATTATGAATTGGCAATAAAGGACAATGTATGAGGCAGTGACACACACTGAGTGCACTACAACCAGACGGGGTTGAAGCACACACTACAGGGTGAGCTGCACTCACACACCAGACCTTGCAGACAGCGGTGAACAGTACAGATGCAGAGCACTGTGCACTAGCGCTGCAAGACCCAAAAAATTTCTCTATCTACTCCTATATAGTGTGTTTGGAACCAATTTAGCTGAATACGGATGGAACCACCACACTAATAGGAGATATCAGGAAAAATTATGAATTGCCAAAAAAGGACAATGTATGAGGCAGTGACACACACTGAGTGCACTACAACCAGACTTGACTGAAGCACACACTACAGGGTGAGCTGCACTCACACACACAGACCTTGCAGACAGCGGTGAACAGCACAGGGAACTGTGCACTAGCACTGCAAGGCACAGCGATTTATAAAGTAGCTTGGGTAAAGCAGTATAGAGCAAATAGGTAGCTAAAACTGTCCCTCAGAACAACAGCATCCTATCCCTAACTGAATTCACAGCAGAGTGAGCTCAAAATGGCGGCGGCGGCTTTTATAGTGCATCATGACATCATTTCAGCAGCCAATCACAGCCATGCCATTAGTTAAGATGCCTACATGCCTAACAGGATGTGCCCACACTTCTTAGGATCCTCATTGGCTGAATAAAATGAAAATGGCTCATTGCATTATGGGAACTTCCGATTCCGGTATACGATATTGCAAAAGAATTGGAATTAAGTATCGGAATTCCGATACTGCGAATATCGGCCGATACCCGATATTTCAGTATCGGAATGCTCAACACTACTTATCACTCCTAAACACTTTTTGCATAATAATTTGGAACACAGTGTACATGTGCTTTTCCACAAAACACCAGTGGTTCACGTAGTGAATCTTACAGTTCTAACTTGCCAACCGTGGTCTGTATGGAGTTGTTCAATAAAGGGCCCAAAATTAAGATAACATAGACGGAAGAGGTCTCTATGAATAGGAATTCCTAAGTATTTGATACCCTGTGAGGGCCAGGCAAAGGGAAAGTTGGACTGGATGGAAACCTGTATATATTTGGGGAGGGAGACATCGAGGGCCTTAGACTTCACTGCATTGATTTTAAAATTTGACCATGTAACAAATTGATTTATTTCAGCCATAACAGCAGGGATGGATATATGTGATTGAGTGATATATACTAGGACATCATCAGCAAATGCAGAGCACTTGTACTCAGTGCCTCCCACCTCAATCCACCTAATATTGGGGTTATGGCGAATTGATGAGAGCAGGTGCTCCATCACTAGGATGTATAAGAGAGGGGACAGAGGACATCCCTGCCTTGTCCCATTGGTGATTATGAAAGGTGATGAAAATGTTCTGACGCGCCCCCTGGGCCTTGGGACACCCGGAGCCGGACCCTTTTTGGTGGATGCTGGTGGTTGTAGTCTCCGTGGCGGCGACCTGGTTCCGTGGCTCAGGGTGGTCAAACCAATGTCGGAACTATTTATGTGGTTTTGATGTTTAAATGTCCGACTACGTCACCCGTGGATTGCGGTCAGAGTGAACCGCTGCTGCAGGGCAGACCGCTGAGGCTGGTGTTGTGCGTGCAGCAGAGCGTAGTATAACACCCCACGGGAGGAGTATAGCCTCAGGGCAGTGCATGCGGAGGATGGGGGTGATGGTGCAGGGCAGCAGCAGTAACAACACGGAGTCAGTGATGCAGTTCAGGGCCTTTACTCACAGTTCTTATTATCCAGACGACTTCTGCAGGTAATGGCTGCCCACGTCGTACTGTGCTCACCAGGTGAGGGGCTCAGACAACTCCCAGATAACTTTGGAGCACTTCACAGGACCCCCTTTGTGTGTCCTTTGTCTGGTCTTTCTTACCAACGCTTCTGTCCGGCTGCCTCGGGCCTCCTCTTGGTAAACTTGGCGCCAGTTTCCCTGACCCTATGTGGTGCCTTCCTAGCGGGTGTAGCAAGGGGCTGCGCCACATAAAATGTCACAGCCTCCGGTTTCTAGCTGAGGGTCGTTTCCCGCCTCCACTAGTTTTGGGGACCGGTCTGCCCCTTTGGCCTGACCCCTCCACGCAGGTGGATTCGGGCGTGCAGTGGCGACTCGCCCATCCGCACCCCTGGGATCCCTTCGTTCCTCGTTCCTGGAGCCTTCTCCGCTCCTCTTTCTTCCTTCTCCCTCTTCCAGGCCTGGGCTTCTGTTACTAGGCCCGCCTCCAGAGCAGAGCTCATTCAGAGCCCCTGCTCCCTGTCACTTACATAGTTAGTAAAGCCGAATAAAGACTTGCGTCCATAAAGTTCGACCTGTAAGTTCTGTAATTGCTAAAGTTGATCCAGAGGAGGGCAAAAACCCCAAATGATTTGGCCAATCTTCACCTGAGGAAAAATTCCCCCCCGACTCTGAAACCAGCAGTCAGAATAAATACCTGTATCAACTTACTATTTTATTCTATTTTTAAGTATATGCTGAAATCTGCCTAGTATCTAGAAAAGCATCCAGTCCCCGCTTGAACTGGTTTAGTGAATCCGACATTACCGTCTCCTCACTCAGTGAATTCCATATTCTCACTGCTCTTACCGTAAAGAACCCCTTCCTATGCTGGTGCTGGAACCTTTTCTCTTCTAGTCTTAGTGAATGCCCTCTTGTTACCATAATATCCCTCCTTTTGAACAAATCCCGGGCAAGGTCTCTATACTGTCCCCTAACATATTTGTACACATTTATTATGTCCCCCCTCAACCTTCTCTTTTCCAGGCTGAATAGTCCTAGTTTTACCAACCTCTCTGGGTATTGCAGTCCCTCCATTCCCCTTATTAATTTTGTTGCCCTCCTTTGTACCTTTTCAAGCTCGTTTATATCCTTTCTATATATTGGGGCCCATAACTGAGCACAGTATTCCAAGTGTGGTCTGACCAGTGCTTTGTACAGTGGAAGAACAATGTTCTCATCCTTTGCAGCTATACCTCGTCTGATACATCCCATTCCCCTGTTTGCCCTTACAGCTGCGGCCTGACTTTGGGCACTCCAGTTTAGTTTGCTATCAATCAAGATGCCCAAGTCCTTCTCCATCTCTGAATTCCCCAATGATTTCCCATTCAGTGAGTACTGGTGACTTCCATTTTTCCTTCCCATATGTATGACCTTACATTTCTCCTGATTAAACCTCATTTGCCATTTAATGCTCCACCTACCCAGCTTATCCAAATCCCTCTGTAGGTCTGCACTATCCTCTTTTGTATTAATTGTTTTACATAACTTTGTGTCATCTGCAAATATTGATATTTTACTATTTAACCCATTGACTATGTCATTAATAAAGATATTAAATAACATTGGGCCTAGTACAGACCCCTGTGGTACCCCACTAGTGACGCTTACCCAATCTGAGTATATTCCATTTATAACCACCCTCTGCCTTCTATCCTTTAGCCAGTTAGCTACCCACTTGCAAACATTTTCCCCCAGCCCCATCATTCTCATTTTGCATAGCAACCTATTATGTGGCACGCTATCGAACGCTTTGAGAAGTCGAGATACACGACATCCACTGGTTCCCCCTGATCTAATCGAGAGCTAACCTCCTCGTCGAAGTCAATCAGGTTAGTTTGGCAGGAGCGATTCCTCATGAATCCATGTTGGTATGGGGTTAATAGATTATTAGCATCAAGATGCTCCATAATTGCCTCATTAATAAAGCCTTCAAAAATTTGGCCCACAACGGACGTCAGACTCACCGGCCGACGTCACTTTTTGCTCCCTTTTTGAATATTGGCACTACATTCGCCTGTCGCCAATCAAGTGGTACAGACCCAGTCTCAACAGAGTCCTTAAATATAAGATATAACGGTCTGTCTATCACATTACTTAGTTCCCTTAGTACCCGTGGGTGTATGCCATCAGGTCCTGGTGATTTGTTTATTTTAATGTTACTGAGGCGTTTCTGTACCCCAGCTTGGGTTAGATTTGTCATACTTAGTGGAGGATTAAGTTTGTCACTTCTCATTTCGCCTGTTAGTTCTTTTTCCTTTGTGAAAGTTGACGAAAAAAATTTATTTAATAGATTAGCTTTATCCTCATCTTTCTCTATGATTTTGCCTTCATCACTTTTTATCGGTCCAATATTATCCGATTTAATCCTTTTACTATTTATATACGAAAAGAACAGTTTGGGATTTGATCTACTTTCCCTAGCAATACGTCTCTCTGTTTCCTCCTTTGCTATTTTTATTTGTTTTTTGCAGGTTCTCGTTTTTTCCTTGTAACACATTAGTGCCTCCTTGCTGTTTTCCTGTTTTAATCTCTTGAATGCCTCTTTTTTGCTATTTAACGCTCCTTTTACGTTCTTATTGAACCATATTGGTTTCCTCTTATTTCTGGCCCTTTTATTCCCATACGGTATATACCTCTCGCACTGAGTATTCAGAATTATTTTGAAGGTTTCCCATTTACTATTCGTATTTCCTTGATTAAGAACTTTGTCTCAGTCTATAAGTTGAGGGCTTTCTTTCAGCTGATCAAACTTCGCCCTCCTAAAGTTTAATGTTTTAGTTGTTCCCTTATTGATAACCCTACTGAAGGGCATTTTGAAATTGATAATATTATGATCGCTATTACCTAGGTGCCCCCCTATCTGTACCTCAGTTATTCTATCAGGCCTATTAGTCAATATTAAGTCCAACACTGCCTTCCCTCTCGTTGGTTCCTGCACTAGTTGGGAGAGATAATTATCCTTGATATTTGTCAAGAACCTTTTTCCTTTCTGCGATCTACAGGTTTCTATTTCCCAGTCAATATCCGGGTAGTTGAAGTCCCCCTTTACAATCACTTCATTATGTTTTGCTACCTTGTCTATTTGTCCTAATAGCAGTTTCTCATTCTCCTCTGTTATATTGGGTGGCTTATAGCAGACCCCCAGTAATATTTTATTATTATTTTTTGCCCTCTCTACCTCTACCCACATGGACTCGACCCCCTCTTCTCCCTCTCCTATATCTTCCCTTAGTCTGGGCTTTAGACATGACTTTACATATAAGCAGACTCCTCCGCCCTTCCCCTGTTTCCGGTCCCTTCTAAATAAACTATAATCTAATAAATTTACCGCCAAGTCTCTGTTATACCTACAATGTCATACCTCTCCTCTGATATAAGCGCCGGCAGCTCATCCGCCTTATTGGTCAGGCTTCTTGCGTTGGTCAGCATGCAAGATAAAATTTTGGGGTTATTTAGCATCCTACTCTTCTCTAATGATCTAACTGTGCTATCCCCTCCCCCCTCTCCACCCTCATTATATTCACTTCTCCCCTTCCCCCTTGCTTGCCTCACATCCCACCTATTTCCTTGGTCCCCCCCCCTGTCTCTAGTTTAAATACTCCTCCAACCAATTAGCCATCTTCTTCCCCAGCACGGCTGCACCCTCCCCATTGAGGTGCAGCCCGTCCCTACGGTAGAGCCTGTAGCCGACCGTGAAGTCGGCCCAGTTCTCCATGAACCCAAACCCTTCTGCCTTACACCAACTCTTTAGCCACTTATTCACCTCCCTAACCTCCCGTTGGCGCTCCTGTGTGGCTCGCGGGATTGGTAGTATTTCTGAGAAAACTACCTTGGAGGTCCTTGCCCTAAGCTTCCTACCTAGATCCCTGAAATCATTTTTAAGGACCCTCCATCTACCACTCACTTTGTCATTGGTGCCAATGTGGACCATGACCGCTGGGTCTTCGCCAGCCCCTCCCAGTAACCTGTCAACCCGATCCGCGATGTGCCGGACACGAGCGCCAGGGAGGCAGCACACCGTTCGGCAATCTCGGTCTTTGTGACAGATTGCCCTGTCTGTCCCCCTAATAATAGAGTCACCCACTACCAGGACCTGTCTAGCCTGCCCTACACTTCCCCCCTCCCCCTCATTACTGGAGCATACACTCCCCCGGCGGTCAGAGGATCTGTCGTGCTCCAATAATGCCGGTTCTGAACCAGCCTTCCTATACTTCTTCCCTCTATCCCTTCTAACTGTTACCCAGCTCCCTGCCTGTTCAGCCTGCACTTCCCCACTATGCTCCACCCCCAGTGTTGACCCATTGAGTGTCTGCTCGGTGAGCAGCAAACTCCGTTCCATGTTGTCGATGCTCCTCAGTACCGCTATCTGAGCACTTAGATCCAGGATTTGGGCTTCCAAGTGCACGATATGCTCACATCTCTCGCAGCAGTATGGATCCCTGCGAGAGATGCACGGCTCCGGCCAACATGGACGTCATTCTAAATATGGGGATACAGTTAGTATATATGTACAAGTACAAAACACAATTATTTATATATAGGTGTATGGACGGGGATCAATTAGGGATGTGCAAGTGTATCGATTAGATATCGGCGCGGGATCAGTTAAGTATGGACGGGGGATCAATTAAGTATCAATTAAGAATGGACGGGGGATCAGCTGAGTGGGTCAGGTGGATTAATTAAGTATGGACGGTGTGTCAATTAACTATGGACTGGGATCAATAAGTATGGACTGGGGAAATAATTAATTGTGGACTAGGGAATCAATCAATTAATTATGGACAGGGGGTTTAATTAAATAGGATGGGGGGGTAAAGCAAATAAATAGGTATGGACGGTGGGTCAATTAACTAAGGACTGGGGATCAATAAGTATCAATAATATCAATAAATACGGACTGGGGAAATAATTGTGGACTGGGGAATCAATCAATTAATTATGGACAGGGGTTAATTAAATATGGTGGGGGATAAGGCAAATAGATAGGGACTGGGGATGAGTAAAAGTGGACAAGGGGAATCTATTAAATAGGACAAGGGGGATCAATCGATTATGGGCTCAGACTTCTCTGCACTGAACTAAGATGGTGCCCACCTTTTATACTCCCTTCTCAATGCACCCAGGAACTGCTTTCTCCCTGCTACTGCACTACAGGGTTCCCCTTCCTCGGTGTTCCCTCCCCCCACTACAGCCAGGGACAGGGACTGTCGTGCCCATCTCAGGGTCATATTGGTCGCCCTGCCCCACAGCAATGTGGTGTAATGCATGCAGGTGTCGGGTCCTGATACACACTCCATCCTTACCTGAGAGTGAGATATCACACCTCTGGGTGAGGTGCAATACCTCTGTAGCAACCGAGCCCTCGGGGTGCTACAGTTCCATTTATCTTCAGACTAGGTGACGTATTGCGATACAGGGCCGTGATTTTGGCTATAAAAGGGTCCCCTAGACGCCTACCCGAAGCTTTTTAAGAGAATAATATATGGCGTGTCAGAAGACTCTATGGAATGCTTTCTCAGCATCCAACGAGAGTATCTAATTACAAATTTTTAACTGCATCTAGCCCAGGAAATACTTTATCCCTGCTGTTAAGCAAGCTACACCACCTGTAGTTTGGACACTTAATTTTTTCAAAGGAAATGCTTCGGGACCCCGGGATACTCAGTGAAGAGCATCAGGAGGCACCTCAAGGCATAGGGGCTGGGACTGGCGGTAGGACGCCTTGCGGTGGACCGCCGAGCTCGATCCTTATAAAAGCTTTTTAACTGCAGCAGCTTTAGTGGACGCTACTGGCGCTGGAATTACGCGGCTGCTGGCATGAGACTTGCCCTCCAATAGATCCTTGTAAAAGGATTTAAAGTGTATTCATTCAAATTAGAGAGACAATTTAAATTAAAAAGCTTAGACCTGCCTCCACCACAGGGGGGCTCGCTTGACCCACCAGCGGACAGGCACCAGTATTGGGAGAGGGGGGCTGGCCATCAGGGTCCACCGCAGCTCTGGCACAAAGCCGGTGACACGGAGGTCGCACGGGCAGGAACGGACTGGCCGTGTCGGCTTCGCACTTTTTTGGTTTTAGAAGGGCATGACATGCCTATATCTGTGTCTCCCCCTCCTTTTACTCCTCCACCTCTTTTCTTTTCGCATGACTATATGTACTTGTCACTTTTCCATGTGTTAGTTGTGTCTTCTGAGCAGTTTGTCAGCTTTTGGACACCTTTGAAGGTGTTTTCTATGTGTTTCTATGTGTTTTTGTTTGCCTGCCATTGATTTTAACGGTGTTCGAAGGTGTTCGACGAACAGTTCGGCGAACATACGGGTGTTCGACGAACCGAACTCGAACACTACGGGGGTGGCTCAACACTAATTATAAGGCACAGAGGAATCACGGGGGATGTTGGTGCAGTCGGCAATCTTCTGAAACTTTGCACATCTTTTGAGAGTACCCCGCGCCTCAGGGCCTGTGCGATGGAAGGGGTCTGAGAAAATTCTCCCAGAACTTTGACAGTGTTCCTCTGCCTCTGCTGGATTGCATTTGTGGCTCTCTCGTCTGTACTCTTGGTTTTTTAATAATTCTGCAGCAAGGGCCTTCTCATACTGCACCATTTTATTAGGCCTGTCCTTCAAAGGAATAAGAGACATAAAGTTCTCCCTGTAGCGTTGGTCTAGAAGTGTCACCAACCAGTAATGACTGTCACCCAATATTTGGACAAAGCGAGGGTCACGGGAAGGTCAGTGTAACATAAACTCATCCATGTGTGCCAGACTGAAAAGAGGCAAGACTTCCGTGTCCTCACCAAGAGGATGACTGACCATGCTCTCCTCCTCATCTTCCTCCTCTTCCTCCTCCTCTTCCTACTCCTCCCTGTCCTAAGGCCATCCACACTGAACAGACGGTATGACAGTTGTGCAGGTAGTACTGTCTATAGCGCAGTAAGTTAGCTCCTGTTCTTCCTCCTCCTCCTCCTCTTTCTCATTGTCACCCAATACATGTTGGGATGAGATCAGACTGGGCTGTGTGTAATCACCCTGTATGGTTCCTTGCTCCATCTCATCGTGCTCTGCCTGCAATGCATCCTCTTTAATTGCGAGCAGAAAGCGTTTCAGAAGACAGAGAAGTGGGATGGTGATGCTAATTATGGAATCATTGCCACTCACCATCTTGATGGAGTCTTCAAAGTTTTGGAGGATGGTGCAGATGTCTAACATCCATGTCCACTCCAGAGGTTTTATGTGTGGAGTCTGATCTGAATACCGACTGCCTTGTTGATGCTGGTAGTCAACAACTGCCCTCTTCTGCTCACAAATCCTTCCCAACATCTGAAATGTAGAGTTCCAATGCATGGATACATCACAGATCAGTCGGTGAGCTGGAAGCTGCAAACGCTGCCGAAGCACAGCAAGGGTGGCAAAAGCTGTAGCTGACTTTCTAAAATGGGCAGACAGATGGCGTATTTTTACAAGCAGATCTGACAGATCCAGGTAGGTTTTGAGAAATCGCTGAACTACGAGATTAAGCACATGGGCCAGGCATGGTACGTGTGTGAGCTCGTCTCGCCTCAGAGCCGCCACCAGATTCCGACCATTTTCACACACGACCATGCCTGGCTGTAAGGTCAGTGGTGTCAACCACAGATCTGCCTGCTCTTTCAGAGCTGTCCACAACTCTTCAGCGTTGTGTGGTTTGTTAACTATGCATATTAGCTTCAGCACAGCCTGTTGCTGCTTGGCCGAGGCAGTGCTCCAGTGCTTCCAGCTTGTGACTGATGTGGTCATTTTGGAGATGGATGCTTGAAGAGGAGGAGGAGGTGAAGGAGCTGTAGAATGTGGGGGCAACCCTGATTGACCCAAGGCCCACAATCCTCAGCATCGGGAGGAAGTGTTCTGTCCCAAGGTCCGACTGGGTCCCGGCTTCCACCATATTAACACAGTGTGCAGTCAGTGAGATGTACCGTCCCTGCCCACAAGCACTTGTCCACATGTCTGTGGTTAGGTGGACTTTCCCAGTAACAGCCTTGTCGAGGGCATGGATAATGTTATAGGACACGTGCTTGTGTAATGTGGGGACGGCACACCTGAAAAAATAGTGGAGGTTAAGCAGACGGCTGGGGCAGATGTTTGAAGCCTGGGAAGGGGTATTAATAGCTAGCAAAGGCTAGGCAGACAGCTGGGGGCTGATATTAATAGCCCAGGAAGGGTGCCATGAATATTGGCCCCCTCCCAGGCTAGAAACACCAGCCATCAGCCGCCCCAGAAATGGCGCATCCATAGCATGTGCCAATTCTGGCACTTAGCCTCGCTCTTCCCACTGCCCTGTAGCGGTGGTAGTGGGGTAATAGGGCTGGGGTTAATGTCAGCTTATAATGCCAGCTGATATCAAGCCCAGGTTAGTAATGGGGAGGCGTCTATAAGAGACCCCCATTATTAACCCCATAGTGAAAGTTAAAAAAAACACCAACACCCAGAATAAAGTCATTTAATTGAAATAAACACTCATTCCTTTAATGTTCTAAATTAAACTCTACTTACCGTATCGCCCATTCCATCTGAAGCCAATGTCTTCTGCAATAAAAGTAAAATAATAAACCAACCTCATCCTTACCTTTCCATGGTTCCCAGGATAGTTTCAGCTCTGATACATTGACATGACAGGCAGATCGCTGCCATCCAGCTTGCCATGCCACAGACACTGAGAAGCTCCTCAGTGTCTCGCTGTGACGGCATCCAGATTAGCCGAGTTCATGTCCAATGAACTCAGCTCACCTCATGCACGTCACTGAAAGCATGGGACAATTCTCCTGCTCATGCGGTGCCAGCAAATGACGTCACCGCTTGAGCAGGAGAATTCTCCCATGCTGGGATGGCATTGAGATGGCAGGCTGGATGGTAGCAGAACGCTGCCATCCAGCTTGCCATCCTTCAGAGACACTGCAGAGCGCAATGCCTGTATGACTGCGATCTCCAAGGCATATTAATTTTAAGACTGCCTGATTGTGGTGAGCCTTGTCTGCACAGTACGTAGGTGGTATGGATTCACTCTGCAGTGTTGGAACGCGTGTCTCATTAAGGCAGAGGTTGAGTGCGCAGGTGGAGGCCCTAGAGGAGGTGAAGGACGCAGAAGCAGTGGAGGAAGTGGGAAATACAGAGGTTTGTTCTGCAAGTCTTGGGGATTCCAAGATTTGTGAAGCAGCCTCTTCGCCACCTGCCCCCAAAGCCACCAGAGTCACCCAGGGCCCAGTCAGCAAGATGTAACACCCTTGGCCATGCTTACTCCTCCAGGTGTCTGTGGTGAAATGCACTCTGGCACACGTAGATTTAGACAAGGAATGGGTGATGTTATCTGTGACATGCTGGTAAAGCGCAGGCACAGCTTTCTTAGAGAAGTAATGGCGACTGGGAAACTGGTACTGGGGGACTGTGACGGCCATCAGAAAATGGCTGTATATACCAGATGGAAAGGCAGCATTTCTGTGGCCAACAGATTGGAGATGGTGGAGCTCAACCTCTTAGCTTTGTCATGCGTAGTATGAAACAATCTTTTAAGTGTCCACAACTGCGGGACTGAGGGCTGGCTGCGGTGCTGAGAGAGGGCGGAGTATGGTGAACCAGACAAACTGCTGGACCATGAGTAAAGTGCAGGCGCAGATGTTACAGTGGATTGAGAAGCATGGGTGTGCTTGGTGGAACAAACACAGCATGCGTGTCCACTTCCGATACAGCTGACAGGCTGTCACTCAGCCTGACTGGAGCGGGTAAATAACCGGAGTTTCTGTGATGGGAGACCTTCGTGACAGTACTTGGCACAGTAACAGAGGAGGAGGAAGAAGCAGCGGATACATTTGATGGGGCATCTGATGGTTGCTGAGGTCCGCTGGTCCGGATTTCAGCACGGTGAGATTCCCAGCGTAACGCATGTTGTTTGAGCATGTGAATGTTCATGCATGTAGTAGTCAAATTATTGCAGTTTTTCTCTCTACTGAATTTTTATCGCAAAGTTTGCAGATTACGTGAATTGGCTCATATTTGCAGTGACAAAAAAGACCCAGGCTAGGCAACCCTTGCCGCCCCTTTCAGCTACAGACCCGTGACCACTGCTGGCCACAGCCACATTTGTGGCTAAGGATGCAGGGCTCCTCGTGCTTGCATCACTCTGTGTCTGCGCCTTTTGGCGAAATGTAACCTCCTCGTCTTCCTCCTCCACCTCCTCAGATGACACCAAGTAGGATCTTCAACCTCGTCATCATCCAATGTGTTATCCCCTTCCTCGTTCTCACAGTGACCCTTCTCCTCCTGTTGCCCTGACAGCACAGTGCAGTCCGCATGAACCTCAGGTATCTGAGCCTCATCGAGATCACCTCCCTCCTCTGCGGTTAACGTCTGGTGACAAGGGTCAGGAACCTGGTTGGACCCTACTTCGTCCTGCCCCGAATCCAAGCTAAAAAAATTTTGAGCATCGGTGCAGATGCTTTCCTCCTCTTGACTCTGTGACTGTTTGGAGTACACTTCTGATGCCCATGGTATAGAATGGGTGAAGAGTTATACAGACTCACCCATCTGTGGTTCGCTACAGTCAGTTGGGCAGTTGGACTGTTGTGACGGGGGGGAGAAGCATGGGTAATTGGTGTGCCACCTCTGTGGACTGTACTGCGTGTGATGTTGAGGTGAAGGAAGAAGAGGAGAGGGCACTTGAAGCAGAGCTTGCCATCCACTGAAGCACCTGCTCTTTCTGGCCCTTATCAACAAGGCTTATCGCTGTGCGGCTGCCAAAGAAAAGGAGTGGAGTAGGCTGTCCAGTAACAGAAGTCATCAGTTGTCTTTGGATAGGACCTGTTTGTGTTGGTTCACTAGTGCTTTCACTAACATTACCACCTACCCCACGTATGCCTTGAACACCAAGTCTATTCCCCCTTCCACCACGACCTCTCTTTTTCCCACTCATGTTGCTCAAATATTGTGGTAGCACACGCTATTAACTAAAGAAAAATTAGCTTTTTTCCTCTGCAACAACTTTGCACACACCTGAAGTTCAATGACAAGGTAAGATATGGCCTGCCGTATAAAGTTACTAACAGACGAAAGAAATTTTTTAGTGTGGATGAGGCCGATAAAACATACGAGATATTCTCCAAACAATTTAAAACTGAGATGTCCCCTGTTCTATCACGTTAGTAACAGAAGAAAGTATATTTTTACTTTGGATGAGGCCTGTATATCATAAAAGATATGATACGAAAAATTTCAAACTGAGATGTCCCCTGCTGTATAATGTTAGGAACAGAAAAAATTATTTTTTTAGAGTGGATGAGGCCTGTATAACATAGGACATATTCTCCAAACTATTTCAAACTGAGATGTCCCCTGCTGTATCACATTAGGAAGAGAAGATTTTTTTTTTACTGTGGATGAGCCCAGTATGAAATAGAATATATGGTCCAAAATATATCAAAACTGAGATCTAGCCTGCTGTATCACGTTACTCAGAGCAAAAAATATTTTTTTTTTGTTACTCTGCACAAGCTGTGCGTACAGCTGAATTTGACAGCCACTGACATAGTAGCTGTCTTATAGCACAGTGTATCACGTTTGTCACACAAAAAAATATTTTTTGGACTGTCTAGCAAGAGAAAAAATGTATTTTTTTACTCTGAAACCAGCTGAAATTCAATGCCACTAAAATAGTATCTGGCTTTTAGCAGACTAGATCACATTTGCGACACAATAAAAACTTTTGTGGACTCTCTCTGCCAACAAAAAATATATATTTATTTGACTGTGTATACAACTGAATTTGATCGCCACTGATGTAGTAGCTTGCTTATAGCACAGTGTATCACATTTGTCACACCAAAAAATATTTTTTGGACTGTGTCTAGCAAGGCAAAAAATGTATTTTTTTACTCTGAAACCAACTGAAGTTCAACGCCACTAAAAAAGTATCTGGCTTTTAGCAGACTGGATCATGTTTATGTCACAAAAAAACTTTTGTGGACTCTGCCTGCCAACCAAAAAAATATATTTGTTTTACTGTGCATATAGCTGCATTTCACCCACCAAAAAAAAAGGAGAAACTTTGCTATCACACTATCACATTAGCAGCAGAAAAAAATGTATTTTGTGCTCTGCAATCAGAAGCTCTTCAGACTCTGCATAGGGCATAATTTCAGCTCCACAAAATGAAAAGGTAGGCTGCGCTTGCTTGCTTGATCACATTAGCAAGTGCAAAAATAGATTAAAGGTATACTCATGTATGGAGTTCAATACAAGCGGTGCACAACACCGTTCTATGGCATGGGCCCTGCTCTTTCTGTCAGAATCTCTGTACTTTCACAAGAAAACAAAAAATGTGCTACACCATCGTTTGCACAGGTACACAGGCCAGGAATTATCTACACTATCTGACTTCCACACAAGCGCCCATCTAGCTAATATCTCTCATTACACAGGAGCACACTGAGCTGCGTCTGTCTCCCCAGCAGTTACATGGATAGCATGGCACTGAGGGAACATGGCCGCTTTTTATATAGGGAGGTGTTAAGAGGGCGGTTGCAAACAACTTTATTATAATGGAACGCAACCGACCCCGGGGTCCGCGATGCAGCTTGGTGGACTGCTGCCGAACACTTTCCGGGTGAAAAGGAAAGCAACCAACTTAAATGATAAACCCTTCCGTGTTACTGCACACTGGATCGGGTATAGCAATTGGCACTATCTCCGTTAGCAGCACGAGAGATATGCGGTGAAAAACTATCTGTAGTTCTGTTACAGCACAGGGACTACACTGGCGGCGCTAGGATGCGTGTGGGACTACGCCGACGGGTACACGTGCCTCCAGCAAGCGTGCTACCGGACTGAAGGGTACTACTCCACGTGGCTGACAGGCGATAGCCGTGGATAGGACATCTGCAGGCTACTCAGGGTGTTAGGCGACACCTTTGGGAGAGCCAGACTGCAAGACGAAGCTACCTGACTATTTCCACTACACCTGCCTATGGAAACTACGTGGAACACAGTCGTCCACACAACAGCATCACTTACTCAATGGTCATAGCGCGCCGCCATGTCTGTGGGCGGGCCTTTTAAAGACTAAGCCCTGCCCACCGTCGCACCATTGATGACGCCACCCGTGGACCAATCAGGCGGTGCCAGATTACCGGTCATGTGGTTGCCAAACCACCAATCACGGTCCTCCAGGTCACGGACATGATCAGTGCGGCGAATCCTGGACTTAGACTCCAAGAGCCCTGTCTCCCTCCGCAACCTATGCTTAACATTGCTAGGCACAAGTACTCAAGAGACAATCTGTACATCTCATGGACCAGCTAGGCGTTGGGGCTGATGATGATGCTGAGCAGCATTAGCCCTGGCTGGACCAGAATGGGGGACCACAGAAGGCTCTGGACCCATTTCAAATCCAGCAATAGCCTGACGGCTAATAGGCAGACATGTAATTTCAGCACCCAATTGCACAAGTCCTTTTATCTGGACAGTGTGGATGCTTCCTGCGTTCTGATTGGCTGGCCACGCTTTCCTGACTTAAAGTTACCGCTTACCATAAAAGAAAATAAAGCTCCTAGTAGGCACTTGTTCACACCTATTTCTTGTATTGGAAGTGCCGTCAGTTTTTTATGTTTCTATGTTTAAGCTTCGACTGAGCACTCCGTCCATATGCCACAGGTGGTTTTAATTGCAGTAGGATCTTACTTTCCCACACATAAGCAGACGGATGTCCCTTAGAGAGTTATTCAAATTTGTAGGGTCCTGGTATTTTTTTGAGAAACGCCTTAACGTGGCTACCAGGTACACATGAATTGGCCAATTTATGCGCTAAGATTTCTCATTTATTTCTATTTTCTAGAGCAGTAACGCTATTCAATTTTCATATATTTCATGTTTGCATTCTTAGCGTTACAGTGTGCTACTTTATTTTTTTTAGTAATAAAAGTAATAGGATGGACAGCCCCCTCCAACCAATGTCGCCTTTCTTTGAACGCCAACTTGATCGCGAAGAGTTCCCTTTTACCCACGTCATAATTTCTCTCAGCCAAAGACAATTTTTTAGAAAAGATGGCGCATGGACACCATTTACCAGTGGATGGACCCTGAGACAACACAGCCCCAACCCCCACATTCGACACATCAACTTCCACAAGAAAGGGAATGTAAACATCTGGTTGACTGAGCATAGGTGCAGTGGCAAGATAATTCTTTAAGGAAGAAAAAGCCTGGAAGGAGGCCTCCGACCATTTGTAAAAATCAAACCCCTTCTTAGTCATGTCAGTATGGGGTTTCAAAATTACTGAGTAATTTTGGATGAATTTCCAGTAAAAATTAGTAAAGCCCAGAAAACGTTGTAGAGCCTTCAGGTTCTCAGGATGGTCATAATCAAGGACTGCACGGATCTTCTCCGGATCCATCTGAAAACCCGAAGATGACAGCAAGTACCCCAAAAACTGCACCTCCTGAACGGCGAAAACACATTTTTCCAGTTTGGCATAGTTTGTTATCCCTTAATATCACCTGTTTGACATGCCCCTGATGTGTCTCAAAATCAGGTGAGTAAACCAAAATATCGTCCAGATAGACCACCACAAACCTCCCCACCAAATGATGGAAAATATAAATTTATGAAATGCTGGAATACCGCAGGTGCGTTGATCAAACCGAAAGGCATAACCAGACTCTCGAAATGCCCTTCAGGGGTATTGAACACTGTTTTCCATTCGTCCCCTCTCAGAAAAAAAGTCCTCAAAACCAGACAGAAAATCAAGTAATATTTCCGTAGAGACAGTAGCAAGGGAAATATCTAAACAGTTCTCATGGCAGTAATCTCCCCATTCAATGATCTCCATGGCTTGTAAATCCACCAACGGATTAGGTTTCACCAGCCAGGAAAGACCCAAAACAATTGCGGTGGGAAGACTGTCCAGAACATAGTAAGGAATTATTTCACAATGAACCGACCCCGCCCTCAGTGTTACATTATGTACAATCTGAGTAAATGCTTTCTGTGCCGAGTCAATGGCGAAGATGGAAATAGGTTTAGCTAAAGTGCAACAAGCAAGACCATGAGTTTTCATAAACTCAGCATCAACCATGCTGATTCCGGCTCCATTGTCAACAAACACAGAAATTTTCTCGGTTTTGCTCTCTAGCACCACCTCTGCTGTCAGGACAAACCAGGAGCTGCAGGTTGGCAAAAAATGCACCCCCTTATTATCCAACTCCAGACTACCAAGAGTTAATCGAGTCTACTTTTGTTTAGAAATTTAAGGACAGGTCCCAATAAAATGTCTCTTTTTCCCACAAAACAACATACACCTTTTTTCTTGCGACTCTCCGGGGAAATGTATGGTGTAAAGGCACCCCTAACTGCATGGGTTCCTCCACCTCCCCCAGTACTGGTTGACTGCTAGACCGCTACCCCAGCAGAGATGCATTACCCCGACAAGAAGGCCCCGGAGAAGGTGGTCTCACCCGTCTATACCGAAGGCATCTATCAAGGCGTATGGCGAAAGACATGGCAGCCTCCAACGACTGAGGGGTTTCATATATTGCCAAGGCATCATTCAACCTTTCACGAAGACCCTCACAAAATTGACTTCTAATGGCTGAGTTATTACATTTAGAATCCGTTGCCCATATACTGAATTCAGAACTGTAATTCTCCACTGACCGATTTCCCTGCTGAAGGCAATGTAGACTAGACTCAACCAAGGCGGCTCGATAAGGGTCATCATAGATGAGGGCCAGAGCCCCAAAAAACCCATCCACAGACTGGAGACAAACCGAATCCTGCAGGAAAGAAAACGCCCACGACTTAGGATCTCCCTGCAGTAGAGAGATCACAATTCCAACCGCTTGCTCCTCATTTCCGGAGGAGTAAGGATGAAGTTTGAAATACAGTTTGCAGGCCTCCTGGAATACAAAAATTGCCCCTACATACTGAAAACTTGTCTGGGAGGGCAGCCTTGGGTACATGATGGGCAGGCCTACCTGCAGAGACCCCCACATTAGCGACCTGTAGCCACTGATGCTGTTGCTGAACCTCACAGCGGAGGTCATTCAACTCCAGAGATAGACTGTGCAGCCGCTCTGCGAGCTCTGCAACTAAACCCATACCAAGGGAGAAAAGAAAAAAAAGTCCACGCCCAAAAAATACACAAAAAACAGAAAACAAAGTGTCAGTTTTTTGTTCTTTTTTATTTTCAAAATGTGCACGGCCGGCGATAATGTCATGCAAGGTGCAGGGAAGACTAAGTGCAACACAAAGGGAAGGGGGAAAAGGGGGCCCTGACCCTAGGAAAATAGGTAAGTGGAGACCTCCTAGGTTGACCTTATATCACCCAGTCTTCCCTAAACATCCATATATAGGTTCCGCACCAATCGCCACACAGGAACCTCACCCTGTCTTTCCCTGGCATTTGGCCCTGGCTAGGGAAAGGAGGGGATGAGCATTAGTTTATCCCCACTGACAACTAAAGACAACAAGGGGGAACAAACAAGGGAAGATAGATTAGCTTCAGTTGACTTCAGAGAGATGAACACAAGTCCTTCTAGCACCATAGAGGAAGAAGTAATGCATTGCTCCAAGCCTTCACAAGGGTTCATGTGAGTATCACTGGCACCTTCCTCTAGCAAACAGCAGGTATTTATAAACCCAGGCCAGTGTGTTAATTAGGAAGAGGAAGGTAGCCACTGGGTCCTAGAGAGACAGCTTCTAATAAGGTGTCTGTAATGCCAAAGAGATCTCCTGCAACCAACAGCAGGGCGACTGCCTGTCACTTCTGGCACACCCGTGACAATTAGGCATTTAAATTACCATTCAGGGATTGCTTGACAGTCACTATACTGCCACAACCAACATGGCTACAGCATTACAGTGACTGTCAAGCAATCCCTTTAAAGCCTGCATTCTCATCTTTTCAATTCTGATTTATTGGTATATACTGCTCTAATCCCTTTAAAGCTTGCATTTTCATCTCTGCAATACTGAATTATTGGTATATACTGCACTCATCCCTTTAAAGCCTGCATTCTCATCTGTGCAATTCTGAATTATTGGTATATACTGCACTCATCCCTTTAGAGCCTGCATTCTCATCTCTGCAATTCTGAATTATTGGTATATATTTCATCTATCTTCCTGAATTTGTACACTGATGTTTTCCTTAGTTTATGACCCATGAGGGTCTGTAAGCCTTTCACTTCTCTGTGCATTTATTGCTGCCTGCTATCTTAAGCTAGTTGATTGATTGTTAACGAGATACGGTAATTTAATGATAGATCTAAAAGTAAACTCTTCTATAAATTCAGACACAGCTTTGGGGATGCATTTATGTAGGGGGCATGTATGTCCATTTTTCCAAGTCTGCAGTTAATCATGGCAGTTTTTTCAGGTTATCCCCCCAGTACCCTCACTTATCTTCCTTTCTTTTGAGGTCCACACTGTCAGACTCTACCGGCCCCTCTCCCTGCGAGTGGCGGTTGTATATAGCCCTCCCAGCACTTCTTGGATCATTTTGCCATCTGGCTTCCTCACTTTCTATCCTGCGAAATCCCTACCCTCATCATGGGGGACTTCAACATCTCCTTCAGTAATCCACTCACCCCATTTGCCTCCCACCTGTTTTCTCTAACCTTCTCCTTCAGCCTTTCACAGCTTACTAACTCTCGTACTCACAAAGATGGAAACATGCTGGGCCTGATCTGCTCCCAACTTTGCTCAGTGCATGATTTTACTAACTTCCCTCTCCCGCTCTCTGACCACAACCTTCTGTCATTCTCTGTCAGTAACTGTCGGTCCGCTCAGGACACCCCCACTTACCACACTTATAGAAATATACGTGCCATTAACACCCAGAAACTTCTGAAGAAATTGCAGTCATGATTGGCCCTGATCTCCTCCCTCTCATGTCCTGACTCTGCACTGAAACATTATAATGATACTGTCACGTGTGTGTCAGAGGTGACAGATAGTCACCCTGCAGTGGTTTACAGGAGATCTCCATGTTTGGCAATGCAGACAGCTGCCTAGATAGGAGGCTGTGTTTAGGACCCAGCGACTACCTCCCTTTTGTCTGGGTGTATATATACCTGGTGTGTCTAGGTGGGCGTCGCCGGTTATACTCATTTCTACTTGGAACTTGGCTGAAGCAGCACCACATCCTCTCTGGAGTCTTGAGGCCTTGTGCACTATTGGAGTTCTTCTAAAGCTAAGTTGTTATTCCCCTGTGTTGTCTTCCCCTTTTGTCTTTAGAGTGCTAGCGGAGGTTGACTAGTGCTCATCTCCTTCCACCCCCAGTTGTAGCCTTACGCCAGGGATAGTAGGGCGAGGCACGTGATTGGCGACAGCTGCAGAGGCTGTATAGGGATGGTAGGGGAAGACAGGGTGACTCTAGTCTAGTTTAGGAGGTCACCACTTCCCCTTTCCCTAGTGTCTGGGCTATCTTTACCTTTCATTCCCGTGTTGCACTCATACCTGGCGTGACAGATACATTGCAGAGTGCACTGCATGAAACTGCACCTCCTACATACAGGACAACTCGGCACGGATGGCAACAACCCTGGCACATGCTACAAACACATTTTCTGCAGCAGTGCTCCAGGTGGGCTTAACGTCTGTGGAGAAAATCCAATCTGGCTGAAGATTTGATCCATTATAAGTTTATGCTTTAAACATACAACTCCACCCTTCACCTCTCCAAACAAACCTATTCCAATACCCTCATCACCTCACTTTCCAAATATCCTAAATGCTTCTTTGACACTTTTCATTCCCTCCTCCTTCCAAGAGTGAAAACCCCAACTACTGACCTCAGCGCTGACAATCTGGCTAATTATTTCAAAGAAAAAATTGACCATATCAGACAGGAAATGTTCTCCTAATCACCTAATACCATGAACGGTCCTCCCCCTCCCATTGCATCTAGATCACTCTCTTTCTTTGAACCAGTCACGGAAGAAGAAGTGATCAGGCTCTTTGCATCTTCTCGCCCTACTACCTGCACCAGTGACCCTATTCCCTCACATCTCCTTCAGTCCTTTTCCCCGGCTGTCACCACTCACCTAACTAAAATATTTAATCTCTCTCATCCAGTATCTTTCTCTCCTCATTTAAACACTCCAGCATACATCCATTACTTAAAAAAACATCCATCGACCAAAACTGTGCTGCTAACTACAGACCTGTGTTTAATCTTCCCTTCTTCTCTAAACTCCTGGAACGCTTGGTCTACTCCCGTCTCATCCGCTATATCTCAGATAACTATCTTCTTGACCCTCTACAATCTGGCTTTCGCTCTTTACACTCCACTGAAACTGCCCTCACTAAAGTCTCTAATGATCTACCATCAGCGAAATCTAATGGTCACTACTCCCTACTGATTCTCTTGGATCTCTCTGCAGCATTTGACACTGTGGATCACCAGCTCCTCCTCATGACGCTCTATCGGGCTATCCTGGTTCTCCTCCTACCTATCTGATCGCTCCTTCACTGTATCTTTTGCTGGCTCCTCTTCCTCCCCTTTTCCCCTTACTGTCGAGGTTCCTCAAGGATCGGTCCAACACCCCCTCCTCTTCTCCTTATACACCACCCCTATTGGACAAACAATCAGTAGATTTGGTTTTCGGTACCATCTCTATGCTGATGACATCCAATTATACATATCGTCTCCTTAACCCGCCCCTGAATTCTTAAAAAACACCAGTGATTGTCTTTCCACCATCTCTAACATTCTGTCCTCCCTCTATCTGAAACTGAATCCGTCAGAAACTGAACTACTTGTGTTTCCTTCCTCCACTAACCTATCTACGCCCAACATTGCCAGCTCTGTGTGTAGCTCCATCATTACTCCCCAGCAACAAGCCCACAGGAGGAGGACCAGGGTGCGGAAGTGGAAGACGAAGCTGTGGATGATGAAGTCACTGATCCAATCTGGCAAGGGGACATGCAGAGCGAGGACAGTAGCACACAGGAGGAGAGAGGTGTAGCACCACAACAGGCAGGAACAAGCATTGTGGTGGCCACAGACACAAGGAGGGCTACTACTCCCTGGAACACCAACATGGTGGAAGTTGCCAGTACCAGCAGGATCAGGCACATGACAGCATAGCACCCGACTACCGAACACCAGGGTCCAGAAACAGTGTCTGTGGGTGACACCACTGCTTGTTCCATTTCAGTGTATTCACGCCAATCCCCTGTCCATGGCGCATGTGAAGATGCTTCCTGCCCTGCACCTATCATTGCACACTCTCAACTAGCACCATCAGCAACCACGTCCACGTCCTTGTCCCAATATAGCTTTCAGTTGTCCCTACCCCAGTCCTTGGAACGCAAGTGCAAATACTAAGCCAACCCCCCACAGGTCACACTACTAAATTCACACAGTTCGAGAATGCTTTCGCTCGAAATCCGCCTCAAGCGGGGCAAGAGGAGATTGCATGTAGCGATGCCCAAATATTTGAGCAGCCACGGTCACACAAAGGCGACGGTGGGAAAGTGCAATTACTGTTGCAAGAGGTGGATGATGATGATGAGACACAATTGCCACCAAGTCAGGAGGAGGCCCAGGGTGCATACGTAGAAGATGAGGTGGTGGATGATGAAGTGACTGACCCAACCTGGCAAGGTGATATGCATAGCGTGGACAGCAGCGCAAAGGTAGAGGAAGGCATAGCACCACAACAGGCAGGAAAAAGAAGTGGGGTGGCCACAAACACTAGGCAGGCAACTGTTCCCAAAACACCAATACAAGGGAAGTTGCCAGTCCAGCTGTTAGGACTTCCCGAGTTTGGCTCTTTTTTAAAGACTGTCCAGTTAACCTCAAAAAGGCCATTGGCAACATCTGCCATGACAGCATCAGCAGGGGCAGCAAATCTAACAGCCTGACCATGACTAACATGCTCAGGTACATGACAGCAAAGCACCCCACTAGTTGGGCTGAACGCCAGGGTCCAGAGGTGGCGTCTGCGGGTAACACAACTGCCTGTTCCACTGTTGTGCATACACATCAATCTCCTGTCCATGATGCAGGCAAAAATGCCTCCTACCCTGCACTTGTCATTGCACACTTGCAACCATCAACGTCAGCAACCACATCCAGATCCTTGTTCCAGCGCAGCGTTCAGTTGTCCCTATTCCAGTCCTTGGAATGCAAGCACAAATATGCAGCCACCCACCTACAGACCACAATACTACACTGTCACATTTCTCTACTGCTTGCACTGGAAATGTTTCCTTTTAGGCTCGTGGAGACAAAAGCTTTCCGAAACCTCATGGCGGCCATCCCTCGGTACTCAGTCCCCAGCTGCCACTATTTCTCCCAGTGTGCTGTCCTTACCTCCATGTCCCAGAACATTACCCATTCCCTCACCAACACAGTGGACATGTGGACAAGTTCTTGGCCAGGGATTGAACATTTCACTGATGGCATACTGGCTTAATATTGCTGAAGCCGGGACCCAGTGTACCACGGGATGGATTACGTCCCCCCGACGCAGAGGATTGCGGGCCCTTGGTCAGTCATGGTTGCTGCCACATTCTACAGCTCCTGCCCTTCCTCCTCCTCCTCTTCAGCCTGTATCTCCGAAATGACCACATCAGTAGCAAACTGGAAGCACTGCAGTGCTGCCTCGGCCAAGCAGCAACAGGCTCTTTTGAAGCTTATCTGCTTAGCTGAAAAAACGCATACCGCAGCAGAGTTGTTGAAAGCTGTAACAGAGCAGGCAGATCTGTGGCTCTCACCGCTGAACCTACAGCCAGGCATAGTCGTGTTGTTATGTTCTGCTACCAGAGCTAAGGAAAGAGAGGAGATCTGTCCCTACGATAGAACTCAGCTGAATCCCTACGATGTAACAGGGGACCTGATCCTGCGATCAGACCTGCTAAAGTCCTAAGCTAGTCTGTACGGAGACCTATAGATGTGGGGAAGGAATCCCTACAAGTACTAAGGACTGGGAGGAATATGGGACACCTCCTAACAGAAATAGTAGCAGACAGACGAACAAACAAAATATATAGAACACAGAGGTCCGTAGACCAAGCAAACTAACAGAGTAGATACAGAGCACAGGCTAGCTAGAAAGTAAATATACAATGAATTCCAGCAAAGCCAGAAGGGCGGAGCAGGATTAAATAGGCCAACAAGGTCATGTGACCAGCAAAGGAAAAAACCTAAGAGCAAGGTTCTAACAGTACCCCCCCTTCTAAGAGGATCCTCCGGATCCCCTAGGACCAGGCTTATCAGGAAATCTCCTGTGAAACGCTTTGATAAGTCTGGACGCGGAAACATCATCTGACCTCACCCAAGAATTATCCTCGGGTCCGAAACCTTTCCAGGCCACAAGATACTGCAAAGTACCTCTATACCGTCTAGAGTTAAGGATGCGAGAAATTTCATATTCCCCGTCCTCCACCACCGGAGGAACAGAGACAGAGGCGTCACCATCCGACACAACAGCTTTTTTTAACAGAGAGACATGAAATACCGGATTAATTCTCCAGGAGGTAGGAACCTCCAACCTAACAGCAGATTGGTTGACAACTTGAAGCACCTTAAAGGGCCCTACAAACTTGGGACCCAATTTCTTAGAAGGAATCCTCAACCGCAGATTCCTAGAGGACAACCAAACCATGTCACCAACAGCGAACAAAACCTCCTGTCGTTTCCTATCAAAGTAGTCTTTAGATTTTCTGTTGGCCTCCTGAAGATTACCACGTACATCCGTCCAAACTCTTTCCAAATCACCGGAAAAATTCTCCTCCTCAGGCACGGCAGATCCCAACTTGGAGAACGACCCAAACGACGGATGTCTCCCAGAACAACAAAAAAAAGGCGAACAACCAGCAGAAGAAGATGTGTGATTGTTCAGAGCAAATTCAGCAAGTGGCAGAAACTCAGACCACCCCTCTTGATTGTCACAAAACAACGCAAGAACTGCTCAACATCCTGGTTTTTCCTTTCTGTCTGGCCATTAGATTCAGGATGATATCCGGACGAGAACGACAAATGAATTCCCAACCTGTCACAAAAGGCACGCCAAAAACGAGCCACGAACTGAGGACCCCTATCAGAAACAATGTCAGTAGGAACGCCATGAAGTCTGACAATTTCCTTGACAAAGGCCTTAGCGAGAGTTTTAGCGCAGGGCAGTTTGACGAAGGGAACCAAGTGACACATCTTGCTAAAACGGTCCACGACCACCCAGATGACAGTAAAACCCTCAGAGGGGGGAAGGTCAGTTATAAAGTCCATAGCCAAATGTGTCCAAGGAGCACTGGGAACCTCCAAAGGACAAAGCAACCCCGCAGCAGGAGTATGTGAGGACTTAGATCTAGCACATATAGTACATTGGCGCACCCACTTAATGACTTCCTTCTGCCATCCAGGCCACCAAAAACTGCGACCCACCAGTCTCTTGGTCTCAGAGATTCCGGGATGACCTGCCAACCGAGATTCGTGACACTCAACAAACAAATCTCTCCTAAAGGTCCCAGGCACAAACAACCTCCCATGAGGAGTGTTAGATGGGGCATTCTCCTGTGCTTTAAGAATCTCATCTTCCAAAACGGAGTCTAAAGCAGCTATCACAACACCTTCTTGTAAAATGTTCTCCTCTTTCTCAGCACCGACTATGGGAGAAAAACTGCGAGACAAGGCATCCGCCTTAACATTCTTAGTACCAGGGATGTAAGTAACGGAGAAATTAAACCGCGAGAAAAACAGTGCCCACCTAGCCTGACGGGCATTCAGGCGCTTGGCAGCATCAAGATATATCAGATTTTTATGATCCGTAAGAACCTGAACGGGAAATTCCGCACCTTCCAAGAAGTGGCGCCAGTGTTCAAATGCGAGTTTAATAGCCAATAATTCCCGATTACCAATATCGTAATTCAGTTCAGTCTCCGAAAATTTTTTTGAAAAAAAGGCACAGGGATGTAATCCATCCCCGTTATCCTGAGACAATACTGCGCCAACCCCCACAGAGGAAGCATCAACCTCAACCAAAAACGGCTTAGTCACATCAGGCTGCATAAGGATGGGAGCAGAGGTGAACCTCTCCTTGAGATACACAAAAGCTTCAATGGCCTCAGAAGACCACTGAACCGCATCAGCACCTTTCCTGGTGAGATCGGTCAGAGGTTTGACAATACTAGAAAAATTTTTTATGAATTTTCTGTAATAATTGGCGAAACCTAAAAACCTCTGTATCGATTTCAAACCAATAGGCCTAGGCCATTCCTGTATAGCTTGAACTTTAACCGGGTCCATCTCAAAACCTTCGCTGGAGATAATGTAACCCAAAAAACTAATTCTCTGTACAGCGAACTCACATTTCTCCAGCTTAGCAAAAAGCGAATTGTCCATTAATAACTGTAATATCTCACGTACGCTCCGCCAATGAGACTCCAGATCCGGCGAATAAATCAAAATGTCATCCAAATACACAACCACATTTTTGCCAATCAAAGGCCTAAGGATGTCATTAATAAGACTCTGAAAAAATGCAGGAGCATTGGTAAGACCAAAAGGCATAACCAGATTCTCAAAATGACCCACAGGAGTGTTAAAAGCAGTCTTCCATTCGTCACCCTCCTTCATGCGCAATAGATTGTATGCCCCCTTAAGGTCAATTTTAGAGAACCACTTGGCCCCCATTAACTGGTTAAACAGATCAGGAATCAATGGCAGTGGGTAAGGATTGCGTACAGTAATTTTGTTAATCTCACGAAAATCCAGACAAGGACGTAAACCGCCGTCCTTTTTTTTTACAAAAAAAAATCCAACCGCCACAGGAGACTTAGAGGGCCTAATGTGACCGGCGGCCAAACTTGTCTGTATGTATTCCTCCAAAGCCTTCCTCTCAGGAATAGTAAGGTTAAATAAACGACTTTTAGGAAGAGTCGCTCCAGGGACAAATTCAATAGAGCAATCATAGTCTCTATGGGGAGGCAAAACCTGCGATTCCTTCTCAGAAAAAACTCTCCAAAAATCCTGAATAGGAACAGGCAATTCTCCCCTATCCAAAGCTGCAATACGCCCGTTACAACACTTGTCATAACATTTATGGCTCCAGGATTTAATTTTACTGGTAGACCAATCCAGTACAGGATTGTGAAATTTTAACCAGGGCAATCCCAATATTACTGGAGAAGGCAAGTTATTCAACACTACCAAATCCAATTTCTCATGGTGAACACCATTAATAGTGAGAGGAAATTCACTGACCTTGAGAGTAATATTCTTCAAAGGGGAACCATCCACAGAAACCACAGCAATGGGGGATGATAAAGGTTCGGGTTTTAAATTGAGTCTTTTCAAGAATCCCCCATCAATTACATTCAGAGTAGACCCGCAATCAACAAACACCCGAAATTCCATAAATTTTTCCTGAGCAATCGTGGAAGCAGCTAAAAATATACCCTTGGAATTTAAACAGGCAATACGGGCGTGACTGACCATTTTTTTTTCTTTCTTCATACGAAACTCACAGCCTTTAATCAAATGACCAGATTTTCCGCAATAGAAACACAAGCCTTCAGAAAATCGACGGTCTTTTTCTTGAGAGCGAGGTGCCACCGATCCAATCTCCATCGGTTCACCACTGTTAGTACACACATTCTCATAACCAGAAACTGACATAGCAGAGGATTTGCTCTCATTAACCCTTGCACGCAGTCTCCTATCCACCCGTATAGCTAATTGCATAGCCTGTTGCAAATCTTCAGGTGTAGGATAAGCAATTAGCAGGTCTTTAACCCTTTCACTGAGCCCAGCAAGAAATAGACTTTTCAGAGCAGAATCGTTCCACCCTGTTTGAGTGGACCAACGACGGAAATGAGTACAATATTTTTCCACATTACCTGATCCCTGTTTCAAACGTCTCAACTCAGTCTCAGCTGATGCGACACGGTCAGGATCATCATATAATAGTCCCAAAGCAGAAAAAAAACTATCCACTGATCTGAAGCATGTATCACTAGGTTGCAAAGAAAAGGCCCACTCCTGAGGCTCTTTGCGCAAAAGTGACATTATGAACCCTACGCGCTGGGATTCATCCCCAGAGGACTTGGGTCTCAAACGAAAATACAATAAGCAAGCATTTTTAAATGAAAAAAATTCTCGGTGTTCACCAAAAAATAAATCCGGCAAACATACCTTAGGCTCCAAGAAATGTGCTCCAGGACAGTTACTCACGTGCTGACGGAGCTCGGCCACCTCCAGAGAGAATCCCTGCAGGCGATGAGCCAAATCCTGAACCGACACCATGATGGAACAGAAAAATCTTTCCTTAGAGAATTTGCAGGCTGGACTTACTGTTATGTTCTGCTACCAGAGCTAAGGAAAGATAGGAGATCTGTCCCTACGATAGAACTCAGCTGAATCCCTACGATGTAACAGGGGACCTGATCCTGCGATCAGACCTGCTAAAGTCCTAAGGTAGTCTGTACGGAGACCTATAGATGTGGGGAAGGAATCCCTACAAGTACTAAGGACTGGGAGGAATATGGGACACCTCCTAACAGAAATAGTAGCAGACAGACGAACAAATAAAATATATAGAACACAGAGGTCTGTAGACCAAGCAAACTAACAGAGTAGATACAGAGCACAGGCTAGCTAGAAAGTAAATATACAATGAAGTCCAGCAAAGCCAGAAGGGCGGAGCAGGATTAAATAGGCCAACAAGGTCATGTGACCAGCAAAGGAAAAAACCTAAGAGCAAGGTTCTAACACGTGTGTGACAATGGCTGAAACCTTGGCAACCTCACACACGTACCATGCCTGGCACATGTGCTTAACTTAGTGGTTCATCGGTTTCTCAAAACCTACCCAGATCTGCCTGAGCTGCTTGTCAAAGTTTGCCGCATGTGTGCCCATTTCTGAAAGTCAGCTACAGCTTCCGCCACCCTGGCAGTGTTTCAGCAGTGTTTGCAGCTTCCAGTCTACCGACTGATGAGCGTTTCATATGTTGTAAATGATTTGTGAACAGCAGAGGGTAGTTGTTGAGTACAAGCTTCAACAAGCCTGTCGGTATTCTGGTCAAGCTCCGCACATAAGAGCTGAGGAGTAGGCATGGATGTCTGACATCTGTGCTGTCCTCCAAAACTTTGAGGACTCCATCAAGAGGGTGAGCGGCAATGACTCCATAATTAGCATCACCATCCCTCTTCTCTGTCTCCTGAAATGCTCTCTGCTCACAATTAAAGACGAGGCATTGCAGGAGGTGCACGAGGAGACGGAGCAAGGAACTATACACGGTGATGCTACCAGCCCAGCCTCATCTCATCTCAACATGGATTGTGTGATAATGAGGAGCATCAGGAGGAGGAGGAACAGGAATTGGTTTCCTGCGCTACAGACAGTACTACCCGCAGCACATTCATACCGTCTTTTCAAAGTTGATGGCCAGAACATGGGGAGGATGAGGAGGAGGACCGGGAGGAGGATGAGGAGGAGAAAATTGACAGTTGTGCTCTTGGCGGGGACAGGCAAGTCTTGGCTGTTGGCAGTCTGGCACACATGGCTGACTTTATGTTTCACTGCCTTTCGCGTGTCCCGCACATTGTGCGCACTATGGGCAACAGTAATTACTAGTTGGTTATATTTCTAGACACACGCTACAAGGAGAGCTTTCTATCTCTCCTTCCCGTGGTGGACAGGTCTAATAAAATGTTTTATTACCAGAAGGCCTTTGTTAAAGAATAATTTTAAAAATTCTCATCTGACAATGCTGACATCAGAGTTCACAGTTTCTTGGACAACCAAGGAGTATAGGCGAGGGAGACACAAACCAGATGTAGCAGAGGCAGGGGAACACTGTTAAAGGACTGGGACAGTTTTCTCAGACCCTACCAGCACCCCGGCCCTGATTCAGGTGGAGGGAAACGTTTTGTAAGATGCTAAAGGACTACCTTGACGACCGTACCAGTGTCTTCCGTGATTCCTCTGTGCCTTATAACTATTGGGTATTAAAGCTGGACATGTGGCATGAACTGTCTCTCTACGTCTTGGAAGTCTGGGCCTGCCTGCTGTTAGCGTTTTGTCAGAGTGGATTTATAGTGCCGCCAGGGTATTATAACTGATAGGCACATCTGCCTGTCAGCTGAAAATGCTGACAGGTTAACTGTAATCAAATTGAACAAGCTCTAGAATGGGCCAGACATCTCGACACCACGGGATGATAGCAGTGGAACATAAACTTAAATCCAGTGGTATTTTTGGAGGGTCTATTACCATGCACCCCTTCACACCCAGACATGGGTATACACTTCAGGACTTTGTCTATTTTATGTTGTTTTCCTCCTTATTCTTCTGCTCATCCTCCACCACCATATCACCAGGGTAACCATCATGCAACACGCACATAATTTTTTAAGGGTGTTTATGATGCTCATAGAAACTATTTTTCGAGGCCTATCTCTAACATTTTATATAATACAGTATATATATGTATACATCCCCAGGGGTAAATGTTTTTCAGCCCATGCATTTAGTGCATGGGCATTACTGTCTAGGAGACCCACTCCTTAATAATGGGAAAAAAATTAGACTAATGCCCTCCACTACGTCTCTTCAAAGGGGTATTGGAGTGCGTCCTAATTTTTGGCACCCTTGAACTTGCTGCTTACACAAAAACAGTATAGGAGACCCACTCCTTAATAGTTTTTTATACAATTCTTCTAAGGCCCTTCACTATGTCTCTCAAATTTTTATTAAAGTGTGTACTATTTTTTTCCAGCCCTTGAACTTGCTCTATACATAATAACAGTATAGGAGACCCATTCCTAAATAAACAGAAGGCCAATTCAAATTGATTCTATATTCAACAATATTAACTCATCTGAAATTCATGTACGGGTGAGCTATTGCACTATGGATAGAGTATTACACGCATCCAGACACGGATTATTGCGTTATACGCTTGCTGCTGCAAGCAAACAAAAAAACAAATCTGTTCCCTATTGATACCACTGTTACCTTGCACCTGACCATGTTCTAAATGCAGCTATCATCAGCTGTAAATTAGTGTTCATTCTGGTTGCATACATCTCTTACACTGTCCATAACTTGATTGCTTTTTCCTAAACATCATTGACAGATACAATCTACACTCAGAAATTCATCAAAGCAGGCAGGGTTACTTGCATTCATGCAGTATGATGCTGCATCGGACCAAAAAAACCTCTTTGGAGCTGGTTAATAGTGTTGAGCCACCCCCGTAGTGTTCGAGTTCGGTTCGGTTCGTCGAACACCCGTGTGTTTGCCGAACTGTTCGTCGAACTGTTCGTCGAACACCTTCGAACACCGTTAAAACCAATGGCAGGCAAACAAAAACACATAGAAACACATAGAAAACACCTTCAAAGGTGTCCAAAAGCTGACAAACTGCTCAGAAGACACAACTAACACATGGAAAAGTGACGAGTACATATAGTCATGCGAAAAGAGGTGGAGGAGTAAAAGGAGGGGGAGACACAGATATAGGCATGTCATGCCCTTCTAAAATCCAAAAAGTGAGAAGCCGACACATTCAGTCCGCTCCTGCCCGTGCCACCTCCGTGTCGTCGGGTTTGTGCCAGAGCCGCGGTGAACCCTGACGGCCAGCCCCCCTCTCCCAATACTGGTGCCTGTCCGCTGGTGGGTCGAGCGAGCCCCCCTGTGGTGGAGGCAGCTCTAAGCTTTTTAATTTAAATTGTCTCTCTAATTTGAATGAATACACTTTAAATCCATTTACAAGGATCTATTGGAGGGCAAGTCTCATGCCAGCAGCCGCGTAATTCCAGCTCCAGTAGCGTCCACTAAAGCTGCTGCAGTTAAAAAGCTTTTATAAGGATCGAGCTCGGCTGTCCACCGCAAGGCATCCTACTGCCAGTCCCAGCCCCTATGCCTTGGGGTGCCTCCTGATGCTCTTCACTCAGTATCCCGTGGTCCCGAAGCATTTCCTTTGAAAAAATTAAGTGTCCAAACTACAGGTGGTGTAGCTTGCTTAACAGCCGGGATAATCCGCTGACTAGCAGACACTGCTACTAGGCACAAAGTATTTCCTGGGCTAGATGCAGTTAAAAATTTGTAATTAGATACTCTCGTTGGATGCTGAGAAAGCATTCCATAGAGTCTCCTGGCATGCCATATATGATTCTCTTAAAAAGCTTGGGGTAGGGGTCTAGGGGACCCTTTTATAGCCAAAATCACGGCCCTGTATCACAATACGTCACCTAGGCTGAAGATAAATGGAACTGTAGCACCCTGAGGGCTCGGTTGCTACAGAGGTATTGCACCTCACCCAGAGGTGTGATATCTCACTCTCAGGTAAGGATGGAGTGTGGATCAGGACCCGACACCTGCATGCATTACACCACATTGCCGTGGGGCAGGGCGACCAATATGCCTCTGAGATGGGCAAGACAGTCCCTGTCCCTGGCTGGAGTGGGGGGAGGGAACACTGAGGAAGGGGAACCCTGTAGTGCAGGAGCAGGGAGGAAGCAGTTCCTGGGTGCATTGAGAAGGGAGTATAAAAGGTGGGCACCATCGTAGTTCAGTGCAGAGAAGTCTGAGCAGAAGTGGCAGGGAGCAGGGGCTCTGCATGAGCTCTGCTCCGGAGGCGGGCCTAGTAACAGAGGCCCAGGCCTGGAAGAGGGAGAAGGAAGGAAGAGGAGCGGAGAAGGCTCCAGGAACGAGGAACGAAGGGATCCCAGGGGTGCGGACGGGCGAGTCGCCCCCGCACGCCCGAATCCACCTGCGTGGAGGGGTCAGGCCAAAGGGGGAGACCGGTCCCCGAAACTAGTGGAGGCAGGAAACAACCCTCAGCTAGAAACCGGAGGCTGTGACATTTTATGTGGCGCAGCCCCTCGCTACACCCGCTAGGAAGGCACCACATAGGGTCAGGGAAACTGGCGCCAAGTTTACCAAGAGGAGGCCCGAGGCAGCCGGACAGAAGGGTTGGTAAGAAAGGCCAGACAAAGGACACACAAAGGGGGTCCTGTGAAGTGCTCCAAAGTTATCTGGGAGTTGTCTGAGCCCCTCACCTGGTGAGCACAGTACGACGTGGGCAGCCGTTACCTGCAGACGTGGTCTGGATAATAAGAACTGTGAGTAAAGGCCCTGGACTGCATCACTGACTCCGTGTCGTTACTGCTGCTGCCCTGCACCATCACCCCCATCCTCCGCATACACTGCCCTGAGGCTATACTCCTCCCGTGGGGAGTTATGCTACGCTCTGCTGCACCCACAACACCAGCCTCAGCGGTCTGCCCTGCAGCGGCGGTTCACTCTGACCGCAATCCACGGGTGGCGTAGTCGGACATTTAAACATCAAAACCACATAAATAGTTCCGCCACTGGTTTGACCACCCTGAGCCACGGAACCAGGTCGCCGCCACGAAGACTACAACCACCAGCATCCACCAAAAAGGGTCCGGCTCCGGGTGTCCCAAGGCCCATGGGGTGCATCAGAACATTTTCATCACCTTTCACAATCACCAATGGGACAAGGCAGGGATGTCCTCTGTCCCCTCTCTTATACATCCTAGTGACGGAGCACCTGCTCTCATCAATTCGCCATAACCCCAATATTAGGTGGATTGAGGTGGGAGGCACCGAGTACAAGTGCTCTCTATTTGCTGATGATGTCCTAGTCTATATCACTCAATCGCATATATCCATCCATGCTGTTATGGCTGAAATAGATCACTTTGTTACATGGTCAAATTTTAAAATCAATGCAGCGAAGTCTGAGGCCCTCGATGTCTCCCTCCCCAAATCCATATAGGATTCCATCCAGTCCAACTTTCCCTTTGCCTGGCCCTCACAGGGTATCAAATACTTAGGAATTCCTATTCATAGAGACCTCTTCCATCTATGTTATCTTAATTTTGGGCCCTTTATTGAACAACTCCATACAGACCACTGTTGGCAAGTTAGCACTGTAAGATTCACTACGTGAACCACTGGTGTTTTGTGGAAAAGCACATGTACACTGTGTTCCAAATTATTATGCAAAAAGTGTTTAGGAGTGATAAGGGAAGAATTTGTTTGTTTGTCAGTTAAACTCATTGATGGTGATGTGTGTCAGGGCTCTTTATATCACTGTAAGCAATTGCAGACACCTGTGCTAATTAGTTTGGCAGGTGTGTCCAATGAAAGGCAAGACTACTTAAGAAGGCTGTCTCACATTATTAAGCAGCCTACATTTTCTGCCAAAATGGGAAAGAAAAAGGATGTGTCGGCTGCTGAGAAGCAACAAATTGTGGAGTGTTTAGGTCAAGGCATGACTACAATCTACATTGTGCGATGATCAGGATGAAGTGTCTTGGCAATCAAGAAGTATGTAGCTGATTCACAGTACACACGTGTGCGTGCTGATAAGGGCAAATTGAGGACTCTTTCCTACAGGCAATTACGTCAGGTTAAAAGAGCAGCGGCAAAAAAGCCTTGTCATAGCAGCAGACAAGTTTTTGAAGCTGCTGGTGCCTCCAACGCCCCCGAACAACAAGATGCAGGGTCCTTCAGAGGTTTGCAGCTGTGCATACGCCATCCTGTCGACCTCCTCTATCCACTTCACACAAGCAGAAACGGCTCCAGTGGGCCAAACATTACATAAAGACTGATTTCAAAACTGTTTTGTTCACGGATGAGTGCCGTGCAGCGCTCGATGGTCCAGATGGATGGAGTGGAGGATGGCTGGTTGATGGACACCCCACGCAAACACGGCTACAGCGCCAACAAGGAGGAGGTGGAGTAATGTTTTGGGCTGGAATCATGGGGAGAGAGATTGTCGGCCCCTTTAGGATCCCTGAAGGCGCTAAAGATGAACTCCATAATGTATGTGGATTTTCTCAAACAGCACTTCCTGCCATGGTTCAAGAAGAAGAACCGTGTATTTCACAGCAAGATCATTTTTTTGCATGATAATGCACCATCTCATGCTGCACATAAAACATCTGCATCTCTGGCTGATATGGGCATAAAAGGGGACAAACTTATGGTGTGACCCCCATGCTCCCCTGACCTCTACCCCATTCAGAACCTCTGGAGCATCATCAAAAGGAGTGTCTATGATGGCGGGAGGCAGTTCACATCTAAGCAACAGCTCTGGGAGGGTATTCTGTCCTCATGCAAAACAATTGAAGCAGAAACCATCCAAAACCTGACAAATTCAATGGACGAGAGAGTTCAGAAGCTCCTTTCGAACAAGGGGTCCTATGTGAAAATGTAACATCACCTAGAATAAAGTTTTGAGTTGAAAACTGTTTGATTTCAGTTTCTAATAACCTGCTAATGCTTATAATTTCAAAAATGACCATTTTTTTGGTCTTTATTAAAATGAAAAGGTTGATCGAAAAGTTTGGGGGATCTAAGAGTGTGGCAACCCAGTAGTCATGATTACTTCGAATTCTGACAATATGAGGGTCATGTTGCAGGTAGTGCAGCAAGAAGGCACTTATGTGTCTTGCGCATCTCGGAGCCCCAAAATTATTTTCCGGGCTAGATGCAGCTAAAAATTATTATTAATTTTAAATCTGGTGGAGCTTAGTATAGATGGCCTAATAGGATCAGTGCTGCACACTGCTACAAAGCCCAAATTATTTTCCAGTCAAGATACAGATAAACATGATTAGTAATTTTAAATCTGGTGGAGCTTATTATAGATGGCCTAATAGAATCAGTGCTGCACACTGCTACAAAGCCCAAATTATTTTCCAGCCAAGATACAGATAAACATGATTAGTAATTTGAAAGCTTAAAACGGTTGGTAGGGTGATTTTAACCAATCATCAAGCTTTTACTATCCCCAGGATGACACAGGGGTAGAAAAGTCGTTTCGGATCCATGATTTGTTCATCTTTATGAACGTGAGTCTGTCTACATTATCAGTGGAGAGCCGCGTGCGCTTATCTGTCAGCACACCACCAGCAGCGCTGAACACAGGTTCAGACAGAACGCTGGCTGTGGGGCATGACAATATCTCCAAGGCGTAAGTGGCTAGCTCCGGCCATTTATCCAGATTGGAAGCCCAAAAAGAGCAAGGGTCCAGTGACACAGTCATGGCTTCAATGTTTACTTGGAGATTCTCCTGTACCATCGTCTCTAGGCTTTGACTATGTGTTAGACTTCTTGTCTCCTGTGGCCTTGCAAAGGATGGGCTAAAAAAGTGGTGAAATGATTCCGCAAAATTGATTCTACCAGCAGATACTGTGGTTCTGTTACGGTTTGAGTGCTGAACACTTGACGGTCCCACGGTTGGCAAGTTGGATCTGTGAGATTCACTACGTGCACCACTGGTGTTTTGTGGAAAAGCACATGTAAGATTCTGCAACAGTCTCTGCTGATACTCCTGCATGCGTGCATCCCTTTCTATGGCAGGAATAATTTCTGCAAATTTACTTTTGTACCGGGGATCTAACAGTGTGGCAACCCAGTAGTCAGGATTATTTCTAATTCTCACAATTCGAGGGTCATGTTGCAGGTAGTGCAGCAAGAAGGCACTCATGTGTGTTGCGCATCCAGGAGCACCAAGTCCCTGTTGTGTTGGTGGCGAGGTAACAATCATGCTTCCTTCCTCTGTCCTCTCCCCCCAACCTCGCACAACAGAAATGTGATCAAGGTCTCCCTCATCTGATGAGTCTTCCATCAGTTCGTCCTCCACTTCTTCCTGGGCTCCTGCACCATCCTCACTAGTTTGGCTGCTACCATGCGCCCTGATAAAACCATCTCCCCCACCCTCACATGCCTGCCACCTTGGTGCTGCCGACCGTCTGGACCTTGCAGATGTTAGCCCTTCCGCATGCAACTCCTCCTCCTCTACTTCCTCCACCTCCTCTTGTGCCACCACCTGACTCCGAATTCTGTTTAACATGTGCTCCAGCATGTAAATCACCGAAATAGTCATGCTGATAATGGCATCGTCAGCACTAAACATCTTCGTCGCCATTTCAAAACTGTGCAGAAGAGTGCATAGGTCCCTAATCTGAGACCACTCCTCCAGCGTGATTTGCCCCACCTCTGGATCTCGTTGGCCCAGGCTATACGTCAGAACGTATTGCACCAGGGCCTTTCGGTGCTGCCACAGTCACTGCAACATGTGCAGAGTTGAATTCCACCGGGTAGGCACATCGCATTTTAGCCGGTGAAGTGGCAGGCCCAACGACTTCTGTAGAGATGTAAGTCGCGACCATGCCCTCTGCAGAAGGCCATCTAGTCTGGGATAGTGGGCTAAAAATTGCTGGACAACCAGGTTCAACACGTGAGCCATACAAAGCACGTGTGTGACATTGCCCCGGCGAAGGGCCGCACCCAGGTTTGCAGCATTCTCGCACACGGCCTTCCCTGGTTTCAGGTCCAGTGGAGACATCCATTCATGAAATTGGTTCTCCAGAGCTGACCACAACTCCTCAGCTGTGTGACTCACATTTCCCAGACATTTCAAAGTAAAAACCGCCTGATGACGTTGAGCCCTACTGCCAGAATAGTAAGGAGGTGTGCAGGATCCCTTCTGTGCAGTTAGAAAGCTTGTGGCATGACCAGACAGGCTTTGGGTGCAGGTGGAAGACCGAGAGGTGGTTGAGGAGGCAGAAGCAGTGGAGGAACTTTGACATAAAGAGGATTGACGCACAACTCGTGGAGACGGCAAGACTTAGACAGCAGCCCCTTGTCCTGCTGTCACCATAGTTACCCAGTGCCCAGTCAGCGACATGTAACGCCCCTGTCCATGCCTACTCGTCCAAGTGTCTGTGGTGAAATGCACCCTGTCACACACAGAGTTTCTCAAAAAAGCGTTGATGTTGTGTGCGACATGCTGGTGGAGCGCAGGCACACCTTTCTTTGAGAAGTAGTGCCGACTGGGCATCTGGTACTGGGGCACTGCGACGGACATAAGGTCTCGAAAATCCTCTGTGTCCATCAAGAGCTTGCAGATGGTGAAATTCAACCTCTTAGGTTTCTCATGGCTAGGAGGAAATGGTCTTTTACTTGTCCACATCTGAGGGATCGAGGGCTGGCTATTGTGCTTAGACGGGGTTGATAAGGGTGTCCCCGGCAAACTGCCGGTCTGTGAGGAAGATGCAGGCGGACATGTTAGGTTGCCTTGATCCAAAGGTGGTGCTATCGATGTCGGACAGCGCTCAGCACCAGCTGGTGTTACCACCTCCAAAGAAAATGATGACCTGCCAATCACGCTGGCTGTTGCGGGTAAAGAGGTGGCAGGTCTGCGCCCCAAAACAGTTGTGACTGCTGTCCCCCCAGTCACAGAGGATGAAGAGTAGTGTTGAGCCACCCCCGTAGTGTTCGGGTTCGGTTCGGTTCGTCGAACACCGGGATGTTCGAGGAACTGTTCGTCGAACTGTTCGTCGAACACCTTAGAACACCGTCGAACACCGTTAAAACCAATGGCAGGCAAACAAAAACACATAGAAACACATAGAAAACACCTGCAAAGGTGTCCAAAAGCTGGCAAACTGCTCAGAAGACACTCTCTTTAAAAAAGCCGGCCGGCAAATTCAGCAGCGGCATACACCGGTACCCGACAATTTAGACAAGAAGGAATAGAGCATCACACATAGATTAGATAGATAGAAACATGTCAGTCACACATATAAGAAGCACAGTGACAGTGTTGGTTACTGCACTTGCCATTTAGTGTAAAGGATTTATTAAAAAAAATATTAGTGTTTTCATGCACCGTCTCTTTAAAAAAGCCGGCCGGCAATTCAGCATCTGTACCCGACAATTTAGAACAGAAAGAATAGAGCTTCACACATAGATTAGATAGATAGAAACATGTCAGTCACATATATAATAAGTACAGTGAGAGTGTTGCTTACTGTACTTGTCATTTAGTGTAAAGGATTTATTTAAAAAAATAATAGTGTTTTCATGCACTGTCTCTTTAAAAAAGCCGGCCGGCAATTCAGCAGCGGTACCCGACAATTTAGAACAGAAAGATAGAGCATCACACATAGATTAGATAGATAGAAACATGTCAGTCACATATATATGAAGTACAGTGATAGTGTTGGTTACTGTACTTGTCATTTAGTATTAAAATAAAGGATTTATTATTAAAAAAATTGGCGTGGGGTTCCCCTTAATTTTAGGCTCTAGCGGAGGTTAAGCAGACGGCTGGGGCAGATGTTTGAAGCCTGGGAAGGGGGTAATACCCACGGAGCTTCCCAGGCTACTAATATCACCCCCCAGCTGAATACATAGCCTTTACTAGCTATTAAAATGGGGGACCCCCCCAAAAAAATGACGTGGGGTCCCCCTTAATTTAATAGCTAGCAAAGGCTAGGCAGACAGCTGGGGGCTGATATTAATAGCCCAGGAAGGGAGCCATGAATATTGGCCCCCTCCCAGGCTAGAAACACCAGCCGTCAGCCGCCCCAGAAATGGCGCATTCATAGGATGCGCCAATTCTGGCACTTAGCCTCGCTCTTCCACGCTGCCCTGGTGCGGTGGCAGGGGGTAATAGGGTTGGGGTTGATGTCAGCTTATAATGCCAGCTGACATCAAGCCCAGGTTAGTAATGGAGAGGCGTCTATAAGACACCCCCATTACTAACCCCATAGTCAAAGTTAAAAAAAACACAAACACCCAGAATAAAGTCCTTTAATTGAAATTAAGACACAATCGTTTATTGTTCTAAATTAAACCATACTTACCATCACGCCCATTCCAGCTGAAGCCAACGATCTCCTGCAATAAAAGAAAAATAATAAAGCAACCTCATCCTTACCTTTCCATGGTTCCCACGACAGCTTCAGCTCTGCTACATCGAGATGACAGGCTGGACCGCAGCAGAACGCTGCCATCCAGCCTGTCATCCCGCAGACACTGAGAAGCGCAGGCTTGCTTTCGCTGCTCAGCGTCTCTCTGTGACGACATCCAGATGAGCCGAGTTCATGTCCAATGAACTCGGCTCACCTCATGCACGTCACTGACAGCGTGGGAAAATTCTCACGCTGAAGCGCTGATTGCAGGAGAATTTTCCCACGCTGTCAGTGACGTGCAGGAGGTGAGCTGAGTTCATTGGACATGAGCTCACCTCATGCACATCACTGACAGCGTGGGAGAATTCTCCTGCACTCAGCACTTCAGTGTGAGAATTTTCCCACGCTGTCAGTGACGTGCATGATGTGAGCCGAGTTCATTGGACATGACCTCGGCTCATCTGGATGCCGTCACAGCGAGACAGTGAGGAGCGCAAGCATGCCTGCGCTTCTCAGTGTCTGCGGGATGACAGACTGGATGGCAGCGTTCTGCTGCGGTCCAGCCTGTCATCTCGATGTAGCAGAGCTGAAGCTGTCGTGGGAACCATGGAAAGGTAAGGATGAGGTTGGTTTATTATTTTTCTTTTATTGCAGGAGATCGTTGGCTTCAGCTGGAATGGGTGTGATGGTAAGTATGGTTTAATTTAGAACAATAAAGAATTGTGTCTTTATTTCAATTAAAGGACTTTATTCTGGGTGTTGTGTTTTTTTTAAATACTTTACTAGAAATTCATGGCGGTCATGTCTAATACTGGCGTGACCCCATGAATTTTGGGCTTGGGGCCAGCTGATAATACCAAGCTGGCCCTAACCCCTTTATTACCCAGTGAGCCACCGCACCAGGGCCCTGGATGAGTTGGGTACAGCGCCAGAAGATGGCGCTTCTATGAACGCGCCATTTTCCGGGGTGGCTGCGGACTGCAATTTGTAGCGGGGGGGGGGGCCCAGAAAGCTTGGGCCTCCCTGCGCTGCAGATTCCAGCCCCCAGCTGCCTAGTTGTACCTGGCTGGACACAAAAATAGGGCGAAGCCCCACGTACTTTTTTTTTAATTATTTCATGAAATTCATGAAATAATTAAGAAAAAAAGGCCTTCCCTATATTGTTGTGTCCGGCCAGGTACAAATAGGCAGTTGGTGGTTGGGGGCAGCCCGTTCCTGCCTGCTGTACCTGGCTGGACACAAATATAGTGCGAAGCCCCACTTCAATTTTTTTTAATTATTTCATGAAATTCATGAAATAATTAAGAAAAAAAGGGCTTCCCTATATTGTTGTGTCCGGCCAGGTACAAATAGGCAGCTGGTGGATGGGGGCAGCCCGTTCCTGCCTGCTGTACCTGGCTGGACACAAATATAGTGCGAAGCCCCACTTCAATTTTTTTAAATTATTTCATGAAATTCATGAAATAATTAAGAAAAAAAGGGCTTCCCTATATTGTTGTGTCCGGCCAGGTACAAATAGGCAGCTGGTGGATGGGGGCAGCCCGTTCCTGCCTGCTGTACCTGGCTGGACACAAATATAGTGCGAAGCCCCACTTCAATTTTTTTAAATTATTTCAGGAAATTCATGAAATAATTTAAAAAAAATTGAAGTGGGGCTTCGCACTATATTTGTGTCCAGCCAGGTACAGCAGGCAGGAACGGGCTGCCCCCAACCACCAGCTGCCTATTTGTACCTGGCCGGACACAACAATATAGGGAAGCCCTTTTTTTCTTAATTATTTCATGAAATAATTTAAAGAAAATTGACGTGGGGCTTCGCCCTGTTTTTGTGTCCAGCCAGGTACAACTAGGCAGCTGGGGGCTGGAATCCGCAGCGCAGGGAGGCCCAAGCTTTCTGGGCCACCCCCGCTGCAAATTGCAGTCCGCAGCCACCCCGGAAAATGGCGCGTTCATAGAAGCGCCATCTTCTGGCGCTGTACCCAACTCATCCAGGGCCCTGATGCGGTGGCTCACTGGGTAATAAAGGGGTTAGGGCCAGCTTGGCATTATCAGCTGGCCCTAAGCCCGAAATTCATGGGGTCACGCCAATATTAGACATGACCACCATGAATTTCTAGTAAAGTATTTAAAAAAAACACAACACCCAGAAAAAAGTCCTTTAATTGAAATAAACACACAATTCTTTATTGTTCTAAATTAAACCATACTTACCATCACGCCCATTCCAGCTGAAGCCAACGATCTCCTGAAATAAAAGAAAAATAATAAAGCAACATCATCCTTACCTTTCCATGGTTCCCATGACAGCTTCAGCTCTGCTACATCGAGATGACAGGCTGGACCGCAGCAGAACGCTGCCATCCAGCCTGTTATCCCGCAGACACTGAGAAGCGCAGGCTTGCTTGCGCTCCACAGTGTCTCTCTGTGAGGGCATCCAGATGAGCCGAGTTAATGTCCAATGAACTCGGCTCACCTCATGCACGTCACTGACAGCGTGGGAAAATTCTCCTGCACTCAGCGTTTCAGCGTGGGAGAATTCTCACACTGAAGCGCTGAGTGCAGGAGAATTCTCCCACGCTGTCAGTGACGTGCAGGAGGTGAGCTGAGTTCATTGGACATGAGCTCACCTTATGCACGTCACTGACAGCGTGGGAAAATTCTCCTGCACTCAGCGCTTCAGCGTGGGAGAATTCTCACGCTGAAGCGCTGAGTGCAGGAGAATTCTCCCACGCTGTCAGTGACATGCAGGAGGTGAGCTGGGTTCATTGGACATGAGCTCACCTTTTGCACGTCACTGACAGCGTGGGAGAATTCTCCTGCACTCACCGCTTCAGCGTGAGAATTTTCCCACGCTGTCAGTGACGTGCATGATGTGAGCCGAGTTCATTGGACATGAACTCGGCTCATCTGGATGTCGTCACAGAGAGACGCTGAGCAGCGCAAGCAAGCCTGCGCTTCTCAGTGTCTGCGGGATGAGAGGCTGGATGGCAGCGTTCTGCTGCGGTCCAGCCTGTCATCTCGATGTAGTAGAGCTGAAGCTGTCGTGGGAACCATGGAAAGGTAAGGATGAGGTTGATTTTTTATTTTTCTTTTATTGCAGGAGATCGTTGGCTTCAGCTGGAATGGGCGTGACGGTAAGTATGGTTTAATTTAGAACAATAAAGGATTGTGTCTTTATTTCAATTAAAGGACTTTATTCTGGGTGTTTGTGTTTTTTTTAACTTTGACTATGGGGTTAGTAATGGGGGTGTCTTATAGACGCCTCTCCATTACTAACCTGGGCTTGATGTCAGCTGGCATTATAAGCTGACATCAACCCCAACCCTATTACCCCCTGCCACCGCACCAGGGCAGCGTGGAAGAGCGAGGCTAAGTGCCAGAATTGGCGCATCCTATGGATGCGCCATTTCTGGGGCGGCTGACGGCTGGTGTTTCTAGCCTGGGAGGGGGCCAATATTCATGGCTCCCTTCCTGGGCTATTAATATCAGCCCCCAGCTGTCTGCCTAGCCTTTGCTAGCTATTAAATTATGGGGGAACCCACGTCACTTTTTTTGGGGGGTCCCCCATTTTAATAGCTAGTAAAGGCTATGTATTCAGCTGGGGGCTGATATTAGTAGCCTGGGAAGCTCCGTGGGTATTACCCCCTTCCCAGGCTTCAAACATCTGCCCCAGCCGTCTGCTTAACCTCCGCTAGAGCCTAAAATTAAGGGGAACCCCACGCCAATTTTTTTAATAATAAATCCTTTATTTTAATACTAAATGACAAGTACAGTAACCAACACTATCACTGTACTTCATATATATGTGACTGACATGTTTCTATCTATCTAATCTATGTGTGAAGCTCTATTCTGTCTGTTATAAATTGTCGGGTACCGCTGCTGAATTGCCGGCCGGCTTTTTTAAAGAGACGGTGCATGAAAACACTATTATTTTTTTTGATAAATCCTTTACGCTAAATGACAAGTACAGTAAGCAACACTGTCACTGTACTTCGTATATATGTGGCTGACATGTTTCTATCTATCTAATCTATGTGTGAAGCTCTATTCTGTCTGTTATAAATTGTCGGGTACCGCTGCTGAATTGCCGGCCGGCTTTTTTAAAGAGACGGTGCATGAAAACACTATTATTTTTTTTGATAAATCCTTTGCGCTAAATGACAAGTACAGTAAGCAGCACTTTCACTGTACTTCGTATATATGTGGCTGACATGTTTATATCTATCTAATCTATGTGTGAAGCTCTATTCTTTCGGTTCTAAATTGTCGGTTACAGGTGTATGCCGCTGCTGAATTGCCGGCTTTTCATGTTTCACTGTTGGCACTGTTCCCATCGATTTGGGCAATCACTGTAATGCCACAACCACCATGGCTGTGGCATTACAGTGAGTGGCAGACAATCCCTGCATGATTGGTGCTCTAAATAGCGCCAGACATGCAGGACACGCTTTTGGTGCACGAACAGTTATCGAACATAACCTCGAACAGCCGAATTTTTTGCAAATCGTTCGGGTTCGTCGAACAACTCGAACACCGCCCAAAACAGCTCGAATTTGAGATTGGCGAACAGTTCTAGTCGAACACCGCTCATCTCTAATGAATAGGCCGCGGATGCACAAGATATGGCAGACGGTGGTTGGCCCGGTCGGCTAGGCCGCTTTGTAGCACACTGAGCTTCCCACTGCAACTTATGCTTCATGTCCATGTGCCGGTTCATGCATGAAGTACTCAAACTATGTATTTTTTGGCCTCTACTTAGCTTTTGCTGACAAATGTTAGAGATAACACTAGTTGGGTCATCTTTATCGATCTGAAAAAATGCCCAGGCTATGCAAGGCTTAGCACCCATGCGACCTGAAGAGCCACCACGACTTGTGGTGAGAGGCAGAGTTGTGTTTGAGGATGCAGTTGTTGACGTGCTTCCAGTACTACGTCTCTGTCCAGGAAGGCGCAACCTGACCTCGTCGTCACTAGCATCTTCCTCCACCTCCTCTGCTGACCTCATCTCTTGGCTGACTGTGGGTTGACAGTAAGTGGGATCTCCAACCTCATCATCATCACCCAGTGCGTTATCACACCCGTCGTCCTCAGAGCCAACCTGTTCCTGCCCTGACAAAAAACTAAAGTTGTCGCTCCAATCAGGTATTTGAGTCTCATCATCGTCTTCCTCATTGTCTCCACCAACAGTAGTTACAGTTTGGGAATGAGGGTCTACATTATGGTCAGAACCTTCTGCGTCTGGTCCTGGATCCGACTCAAAGATTCTGGGCATCAGTGCAGATCATTTCCTCGTCTGGATTCACAGAAGCGCTGGAGTCGACCTCTGATTCCCAGGCTATAGTATGAGTAAACAGCTCTGCAGACTCAACCATTTGTTCTACCTCATACTCAGACGGGCAGCTGGAGATTTGGGAGCTGTGAGGAAGCAAGTGCGATTGGGGTGACACCTTTGAGGACTGGAGTATTTGTGATGTTGAAGTTGATGTGGAGGAGAGCCCACTTAAAGGAGCACTTGATATCCGTTGAAGCACCTGCTGTTTTTGTGCCTCATCTGGAATTTGTAGCGATTGGCGTGGCTGTAAGAAAGGGATCTTATCACATTGTCCGCTAAAAGAAGTAGACATTTTAGTTTGCCTGGAAGATGGTGTTTCTTCTGCAGATGTTACTGTTGCTTTAACACCTACCCCACGGACACAACCTTTTTTCCCCTTCCCAACACGCCTATTCCCCTTTCCACCAGCAGCAGGCCTTTTTCCACTCATTTTGGTGGTTAATTAATTCACAACTCTGGAGTTGTTTGCACAAAAAAACAATGGATGGGAACCGAGCAGAGCTGAGTGGCCAAACTGTGGTATTAGGCCAAAACTATTGGCTGGGTTAGATGCAGAAAAAAATTATATTCAATTTGCAACCTGATGGAGGTCAGTATAGATGGACTAATAGAACAAGTCCCACACACAGCTAGAAGCCCAAATATTTTTTCAGAGGTAGATGCAGAAAAAAATTGTATTCAGTTTGCAACCTGATGGAGGTCAGTATAGATGGACTAATAGAACAAGTCCTACACACAACTAGAAGCCCAAATATTTTTTCAGAGGTAGATGCAGAAAAAAAATATATTCAGTTTGCAACCTCATGGAGGTCAGTATAGATGGACTAATAGAGAAAGTCCCACACACAGCAAGAAGGCCAAATATTTTTTCAGAGCTAGATGCAGACAAAAAATTATTTTTAATTTGCAACCTGATGGAGGTCAGTATAGATGGACTAATAGAGAAAGTCCCACATACTGCTAGAAGGCCAAATATTTTTTCAGAGCTAGATGCAGATATAAATTATTTTTAATTTGCAACCTGATGGAGGTCAGTATAGATGGACTAATAGAGAAAGTCCCACACACTGCTAGACGGCCAAATATTTTTTCAGAGCTAGATGCAGAAAAAAATTATATTCAGTTTGCAACCTGATGGAGGTCAGCATAGATGGACTAATAGAACAAGTCCCACACACAGCTAGAAGGCCAAATATTTTTTCAGAGGTAGATGCAGAAAAAAAATATTTTTAATTTGCAGCCTGATGGAGGTCCGTATAGATGGACTAATAGAGAAAGTCCCACACACTGCTAGAAGGCCAAATATTTTTTCAGAGCTAGATGCAGACAAAAAATTATTTTGAATTTGCAACCTGATGGAGGTCAGTATAGATGGACTAATAGAGAAAGTCCCACACACTGCTAGAAGGCCAAATATTTTTTCAGAGCTAGATGCAGACAAAAAATTATTTTTAATTTGCAACCTGATGGAGGTCAGTATAGATGGACTAATAGGGAAAGTCCCACACACTGCTAGAAGGCCAAATATTTTTTCAGAGCTAGATGCAGATAAAAATTATTTTTAATTTGCAACCTGATGGAGGTCAGTATAGATGGACTAATAGAGAAAGTCCCACACACTGCTAGAAGGCCAAATATTTTTTCAGAGCTAGATGCAGAAATTTTTTTTATTCAGTTTGCAAACTGATGGAGGTCAGTATAGATGGAATAATAGAACAAGTCCCACACATAGCTAGAAGCCCAAATATTTTTTCAGAGGTAGATGCAGAAAAAAATTATATTCAGTTTGCAACCTGATGGAGGTCTGTATAGATGGATTAATAGAACAAGTCCCACACACTGCTAGAAGCCCAAATATTTTTTCAGAGGTAGATGCAGAAAAAAATGATATTCAGCTTGCAACCTGATGGAGGTCTGTATAGATGGATTAATAGAACAAGTCCCACACACAGCTGGAAGCCCAATATTTTTTCAGAGGTAGATGCAGAAAAAAAATATATTCAGTGTGCAACCTGATGGAGGTCTGTATAGATGGACTAATAGAGAAAGTCCCACACACCACTAGAAGGCCAAATATTTTTTCAGAGCTAGATGCAGACAAAAAATTATTTTTAATTTGCAACCTGATGGAGGTCAGTATAGATGGACGAATTGAGAAAGTCCCACATACTGCTAGAAAGCCAAATATTTTTTCAGAGCTAGATGCAGATATAAATTATTTTTAATTTGCAACCTGATGGAGGTCAGTATAGATGGACTAATAGAGAAAGTCCCACACACAGCTAGAAAGCCAAATATTTTTTCAGAGCTAGATGCAGTAAAAAAATATATTCAGTTTGCACCCTGATGGAGGTCAGTATAGATGGACTAATAGAACAAGTCCCACACACAGCTAGAAGCCCAAAGATTTTTTCAGAGGTAGATGCAGAAAAAAATTATATTCAGTTTGCAACCTGATGGACGTCTGTATAGATGGATTAATAGAACAAGTCCCACACGCAGCTAGAAGCCCAATATTTTTTCAGAGGTAGATGCAGAAAAAAAATATATTCAGTTTGCAACCTGATGGAGGTCAGTATAGATGGACTAATAGAGAAAGCCCCACACACTGCTAGAAGGCCAAATATTTTTTCAGAGCTAGATGCAGACAAAAAATTATTTTTAATTTGCAACCTGATGGAGGTCAGTATAGATGGACTAATAGAGAAAGTCCCACACACTGCTGGAAGGCCAAATATTTTTTAAGAGCAAGATGCAGATATAAATTATTTTTAATTTGCAACCTGATGGAGGTCAGTATAGATGGACGAATTGAGAAAGTCCCACATACTGCTAGAAAGCCAAATATTTTTTCAGAGCTAGATGCAGATATAAATTATTTTTAATTTGTAACCTGATGGAGTTCAGTATAGATGGACTAATAGAGAAAGTCCCACACAGCTAGAAAGCCAAATATTTTTTCAGAGCTAGATGCAGTAAAAAATTATATTCAGTTTGCACCCTGATGGAGGTCAGTATAGATGGACTAATAGAACAAGTCCCACACACAGCTAGAAGCCCAAAGATTTTTTCAGAGGTAGATGCAGAAAAAAATTATATTCAGTTTGCAACCTGATGGAGGTCAGTATAGATGGACTAATAGAGAAAGCCCCACACACTGCTAGAAGGCCAAATATTTTTTCAGAGCTAGATGCAGACAAAAAATTATTTTTAATTTGCAACCTGATGGAGGTCAGTATAGATGGACTAATAGAGAAAGTCCCACACACTGCTAGAAGGCCAAATATTTTTTCAGAGCTAGATGCAGAAAAAAATTATATTCAGTTTGCAACCTGATGGAGGTCAGTATACATGGACTAATAGAACAAGTCCCACACACTGCTAGAAGGCCAAATATTTTTTCAGAGGTAGATGCAGATAAAAATTATTTTTAATTTGCAGCCTGATGGAGGTCAGTATAGATGGACTAATAGAGAAAGTCCCACACACTGCTAGAAGGCCAAATATTTTTTCAGAGCTAGATGCAGACAAAAAATTATTTTGAATTTGCAACCTGATGGAGGTCAGTATAGATGGACTAATAGAGAAAGTCCCACACACTGCTGGAAGGCCAAATATTTTTTCAGAGCTAGATGCAGACAAAAAATTATTTTGAATTTTCAACCTGATGGAGGTCAGTATAGATGGACTAATAGAGAAAGTCCCACACACTGCTAGAAGGCCAAATATTATTTCAGAGCTAGATGCAGACAAAAAATTATTTTTAATTTTCAACCTGATGGAGGTCAGTATAGATGGACTAATAGGGAAAGTCCCACACACTGCTAGAAGGCCAAATATTTTTTCAGAGCTAGATGCAGATAAAAATTATTTTTAATTTGCAACCTGATGGAGGTCAGTATAGATGGACTAATAGAGAAAGTCCCACACACTGCTAGAAGGCCAAATATTTTTTCAGAGCTAGATGCAGAAAAATTTTTTATTCAGTTTGCAAACTGATGGAGGTCAGTATAGATGGACTAATAGAACAAGTCCCACACATAGCTAGAAGCCCAAATATTTTTTCAGAGGTAGATGCAGAAAAAAAATATATTCAGTGTGCAACCTGATGGAGGTCTGTATAGATGGACTAATAGAGAAAGTCCCACACACCACTAGAAGGCCAAATATTTTTTCAGAGCTAGATGCAGACAAAAAATTATTTTTAATTTGCAACCTGATGGAGGTCAGTATAGATGGACGAATTGAGAAAGTCCCACAAACTGCTAGAAAGCCAAATATTTTTTCAGAGCTAGATGCAGATATAAATTATTTTTAATTTGCAACCTGATGGAGGTCAGTATAGATGGACTAATAGAGAAAGTCCCACACACAGCTAGAAAGCCAAATATTTTTTCAGAGCTAGATGCAGTAAAAAATTATATTCAGTTTGCACCCTGATGGAGGTCAGTATAGATGGATTAATAGAACAAGTCCCACACACAGCTAGAAGCCCAATATTTTTTCAGAGGTAGATGCAGAAAAAAAATATATTCAGTTTGCAACCTGATGGAGGTCAGTATAGATGGACTAATAGAGAAAGCCCCACACACTGCTAGAAGGCCAAATATTTTTTCAGAGCTAGATGCAGACAAAAAATTATTTTTAATTTGCAACCTGATGGAGGTCAGTATAGATGGACTAATAGAGAAAGTCCCACACACTGCTGGAAGGCCAAATATTTTTTAAGAGCAAGATGCAGATATAAATTATTTTTAATTTGCAACCTGATGGAGGTCAGTATAGATGGACTAATAGAGAAAGTCCCACACACTGCTAGAAGGCCAAATATTTTTTCAGAGCTAGATGCAGAAAAAAATTATATTCAGTTTGCAACCTGATGGAGGTCAGTATAGATGGACTAATAGAACAAGTCCCACACACTGCTAGAAGGCCAAATATTTTTTCAGAGGTAGATGCAGATAAAAATTATTTTTAATTTGCAGCCTGATGGAGGTCAGTATAGATGGACTAATAGAGAAAGTCCCACACACTGCTAGAAGGCCAAATATTTTTTCAGAGCTAGATGCAGACAAAAAATTATTTTGAATTTGCAACCTGATGGAGGTCAGTATAGATGGACTAATAGAGAAAGTCCCACACACTGCTGGAAGGCCAAATATTTTTTCAGAGCTAGATGCAGACAAAAAATTATTTTGAATTTGCAACCTGATGGAGGTCAGTATAGATGGACTAATAGAGAAAGTCCCACACACTGCTAGAAGGCCAAATATTTTTTCAGAGCTAGATGCAGATAAAAAATTATTTTTAATTTTCAACCTGATGGAGGTCAGTATAGATGGACTAATAGGGAAAGTCCCACACACTGCTAGAAGGCCAAATATTTTTTCAGAGCTAGATGCAGATAAAAATTATTTTTAATTTGCAACCTGATGGAGGTCAGTATAGATGGACTAATAGAGAAAGTCTCACACACTGCTAGAAGGCCAAATATTTTTTCAGAGCTAGATGCAGAAAATTTTTTTATTCAGTTTGCAAACTGATGGAGGTCAGTATAGATGGAATAATAGAACAAGTCCCACACATAGCTAGAAGCCCAAATATTTTTTCAGAGGTAGATGCAGAAAAAAATTATATTCAGTTTGCAACCTGATGGAGGTCTGTATAGATGGATTAATAGAACAAGTCCCACACACTGCTAGAGGCCCAAATATTTTTTCAGAGGTAGATGCAGAAAAAAATGATATTCAGCTTGCAACCTGATGGAGGTCTGTATAGATGGATTAATAGAACAAGTCCCACACACAGCTGGAAGCCCAATATTTTTTCAGAGGTAGATGCAGAAAAAAAATATATTCAGTGTGCAACCTGATGGAGGTCTGTATAGATGGACTAATAGAGAAAGTCCCACACACCACTAGAAGGCCAAATATTTTTTCAGAGCTAGATGCAGACAAAAAATTATTTTTAATTTGCAACCTGATGGAGGTCAGTATAGATGGACGAATTGAGAAAGTCCCACATACTGCTAGAAAGCCAAATATTTTTTCAGAGCTAGATGTAGATATAAATTATTTTTAATTTGTAACCTGATGGAGTTCAGTATAGATGGACTAATAGAGAAAGTCCCACACACAGCTAGAAAGCCAAATATTTTTTCAGAGCTAGATGCAGTAAAAAATTATATTCAGTTTGCACCCTGATGGAGGTCAGTATAGATGGACTAATAGAACAAGTCCCACACACAGCTAGAAGCCCAAAGATTTTTTCAGAGGTAGATGAAGAAAAAAATTATATTCAGTTTGCAACCTGATGGACGTCTGTATAGATGGATTAATAGAACAAGTCCCACACACAGCTAGAAGCCCAATATTTTTTCAGAGGTAGATGCAGAAAAAATATATATTCAGTTTGCAACCTGATGGAGGTCAGTATAGATGGACTAATAGAGAAAGCCCCACACACTGCTAGAAGGCCAAATATTTTTTCAGAGCTAGATGCAGACAAAAAAATATTTTTAATTTGCAACCTGATGGAGGTCAGTATAGATGGACTAATAGAGAAAGTCCCACACACTGCTGGAAGGCCAAATATTTTTTAAGAGCAAGATGCAGATATAAATTATTTTTAATTTGCAACCTGATGGAGGTCAGTATAGATGGACTAATAGAGAAAGTCCCACACACTGCTAGAAGGCCAAATATTTTTTCAGAGCTAGATGCAGAAAAAAATTATATTCAGTTTGCAACCTGATGGAGGTCAGTATAGATGGACTAATAGAACAAGTCCCACACACTGCTAGAAGGCCAAATATTTTTTCAGAGGTAGATGCAGATAAAAATTATTTTTAATTTGCAGCCTGATGGAGGTCAGTATAGATGGACTAATAGAGAAAGTCCCACACACTGCTAGAAGGCCAAATATTTTTTCAGAGCTAGATGCAGACAAAAAATTATTTTGAATTTGCAACCTGATGGAGGTCAGTATAGATGGACTAATAGAGAAAGTCCCACACACTGCTAGAAGGCCAAATATTTTTTCAGAGCTAGATGCAGACAAAAAATTATTTTTAATTTGCAACCTGATGGAGGTCAGTATAGATGGGCTAATAGAGAAAGTCCCACACACTGCTAGAAGGCCAAATATTTTTTCAGAGCTAGATGCAGATAAAAATAATTTTTAATTTGAAACATGATGGAGGTCAGTATAGATGGACTAATAGAGAAAGTCCCACACACTGCTAGAAGGCCAAATATTTTTTCAGAGCTAGATGCAGAAAAAAATTATATTCAGTTTGCAACCTGATGGAGGTCAGTATAGATGGACTAATAGAACAAGTCCCACACACTGCTATAAGGCCAAATATTTTTTCAGAGGTAGATGCAGATAAAAATTATTTTTAATTTGCAGCCTGATGGAGGTCAGTATAGATGGACTAATAGAGAAAGTCCCACACACTGCTAGAAGGCCAAATATTTTTTCAGAGCTAGATGCAGACAAAAAATTATTTTGAATTTGCAACCTGATGGAGGTCAGTATAGATGGACTAATAGAGAAAGTCCCACACACTGCTAGAAGGCCAAATATTTTTTCAGAGCTAGATGCAGACAAAAAATTATTTTTAATTTGCAACCTGATGGAGGTCAGTATAGATGGGCTAATAGAGAAAGTCCCACACACTGCTAGAAGGCCAAATATTTTTTCAGAGCTAGATGCAGATAAAAATAATTTTTAATTTGAAACCTGATGGAGGTCAGTATAGATGGACTAATAGAGTAAGTCCCACACACTGCTAGAAGGCCAAATATTTTTTCAGAGCTAGATGCAGAAAAAAATTATATTCAGTTTGCAACCTGATGGAGGTCAGTATAGATGGGCTAATAGAGAAAGTCCCACACACAGCTAGAAGCCCAAATATTTTTTCAGAGGTAGATGCAGATAAAAATTATTTTTAATTTGCAACCTGATGGAGGTCAGTATAGATGGACTAATAGAGAAACTCCCACACACTGCTAGAAGGCCAAATATTTTTTCAGAGCTAGATGCAGACAAAAAATTACTTTGAATTTGCAGCCTGATGGAGGTCAGTATAGATGGACTAATAGAACAAGTCCCACACACTGCTAGAAGGCCAAATATTTTTTCAGAGCTAGATGCAGAAAAAAATTATATTCAGTTTGCAACCTGATGGAGGTCAGTATAGATGGACTAATAGAACAAGTCCCACACACTGCTAGAAGCCCAAATATTTTTTCAGAGCTAGATGCAGAAAAAAATTATATTCAATTTGCAACCTGATGGAGGTCAGTATAGATGGACTAATAGAATGATGCTATGCCCAAAAGATTTTACTTCACTAGATGCAGTAAAAAAATTGGTATTCTATACACAGGTGGTATATCTTGCAACACAGATAGGCTACTCCACTGACTAACACACTGTAATAGGCCAAAAAGGTTTAGCTTTGCTAGATTCAGCCAAATGCTGTGAAAAAAACTTGCACAGCACTGGCACAGACCTGCCTGGCAAAAACTGATAGAAACTGATGTAACCTAGTCCTGAAAAGGACTGCAATTACAATTAGTCTTTACTCCCACAATCTATCTATTTAAGAGCACAGACCTGCCTGATAAAAGTCGTAGGAAATGCTGTAACCTAGTCCTTAAAAGGACTGCAATCACAACTATTCCCTACTCCCAAGCTATCTGTAGATTTGTGCGAAAATTGGCTTGAAATTAACAAGGTATAGCGCACACAGCAACAGCGGTGCCGTCTAACACGCAGCTGCAGCAGTGAGAAAATGGTGGCGACGGGGAAAATGGCTTGGTCTTATAGGGCAAGGACATGTGACATACACTTCCAATGACACATGCCCTTGCTTGTGTGAAAAAAAGCACTTCGCTCCGTGTGTGCGCTGCTGATAGGCTGACAGATTGCACCTCCCACTGTAAATGCGGGAAAGAGAAAAAAAAATGGAGATCTTCATTATTCCTGCAGAGATCCATCCCCTGCCCCTCCCCCCACCCCGCTGTACACTCAAACTGCGTATTAACATTAATTTTCATCATTACTGAGAAAAAATCCAGTTATGATTTTGGTGCACGAACAGTTATCGAACATAACCTCGAACAGCCGAATTTTTCTCAAATCGTTCGTGTTCGCCGAACGGCTCGAACACCGCCCAAAACAGCTCGAATTTGAGATTGGCGAACAGTTCGAGTCGAACAACGCTCATCTCTACTTATATATCCAGCAGCAGAAACCAGCCGGCAGGGGAATTCAGGTCCTCTGGCCATAGAAGCCCGGAGGCTCAGTCACAAGCAAGGGACCAGCACCGCCGTCGTGGAGCGGAGGCTAACAGAAGGCCCCAAGTCACCAGCCATACGGGTGAGCACAACACGGTACACTCAGGGACATGGGCTACTTCTACCCGCTTACAGCAAGGTAGCCAGGAAGAGTGCAGACAGACGGGGAGGCCTACAACTCCACCTGGCCAGGGGAACTCCTGCTTGCTCACAGACTGACCAGGCCTCTTATGCTAGCCAGTACTCCCGGGAGGGTCTACCTTATAATCATCAGTAAAGACCCTGAACTGCACTGCAAAGACTCTGAGTCATTCCTGCTGCGCTCGTGCACCATCACCCCCATCATCCACACTCACTGCCCTGAGGCTATACTCCTCCCGTGGGGAGTTATCCCATTCTCTGCTGCGCACACAACACCAGCCTCAGCGGTCTGCCTCGCAGCGGTGGTACTCCCTGACCGCAATCCAAGGGTGGCGCAGTCGGACAATTAACCTCAAAACCTAAGAAAGACTGCCACTGGTTTGACCAGCCTGAGCCACGGGACCGGGTCACCACCACGGAGACTACAGACCCCAGAGACCCGGCACCGGGTATCCCACACACGTGTACACACGGCCCAGGGGGCGCGTCACATGCAGTACAGCATATTACAAAGATAAGTCCCATTATTAGGGAGTGGGTGTCCCATAGTATTTGCTTATGCCTTGCAAGCAGAAGCTGCCAAAAATTAGGACGGAGCAACTTGCAATGCCCCTTACAAGAGCCATGCAGTACAGCATATTACAAACATAAGTCCCATTATTGGGGAGTGGGTCTCCCATAGTATTTGCTTATGCTTTCCAAGCAAAAGCTGACAAAAATTAGGAAGGAGCAACTTGCAATGCCCCTTACAAGAGCCATGCAGTACAGCATATTACAAACATAAGTCCCATTATTGGGGAGTGGGTCTCCCATAGTATTTGCTTATGCTTTCCAAGCAAAAGCTGCCAAAAATTAGGACGGAGCAACTTGCAATGCCCCTTACAAGAGCCATGCAGTACAACATATTACAAACATAAGTCCCATTATTGGGGAGATGGTGTCCCATAGTATTTGCTTATGCCTTGCAAGCAAAAGCTGCCAAAAATTAGGACGGAGCAACTTGCAATGCCCCTTACAAGAGCCATGCAGTACAGCATATTACAAACATAAGTCCCATTATTGGGGAGTGGGTCTCCCATAGTATTTGCTTATGCTTTCCAAGCAAAAGCTGCCAAAAATTAGGACGGAGCAACTTGCAATGCCCCTTACAAGAGCCATGCAGTACAGCATATTACAAACATAAGTCCCATTATTGGGGAGTGGGTCTCCCATAGTATTTGCTTACGCTTTCCAAGCAAAAGCTGCCAAAAATTAGGACGGAGCAACTTGCAATGCCCCTTACAAGAGCCATGCAGTACAGCATATTACAAACATAAGTCCCATTATTGGGGAGTGGGTCTCCCATAGTATTTGCTTATGCTTTCCAAGCAAAAGCTGCCAAAAATTAGGACGGAGCAACTTGCAATGCCCCTTACAAGAGCCATGCAGTACAGCATATTACAAACATAAGTCCCATTATTGGGGAGTGGGTGTCCCATAGTATTTGCTTATGCCTTGCAAGCAAAAGCTGCAAAAAATTAGGACGGAGCAACTTGCAATGCCCCTTACAAGAGCCATGCAGTACAGCATATTACAAACATAAGTCCCATTATTGGGGAGTGGGTCTCCCATTGTATTTGCTTATGCTTTCCAAGCAAAAGCTGCCAAAAATTAGGACGGAGCAACTTGCAATGCCCCTTACAAGAGCCATGCAGTACAGCATATTACAAACATAAGTCCCATTATTGGGGAGTGGGTCTCCCATAGTATTTGCTTATGCTTTCCAAGCAAAAGCTGCCAAAAATTAGGACGGAGCAACTTGCAATGCCCCTTACAAGAGCCATGCAGTACAGCATATTACAAACATTATTCCCATTATTGGGGAGTGGGTGTCCCATAGTATTTGCTTATTCCTTGCAAGCAAAAGCTGCCAAAAATTAGGACGGAGCAACATGCAATGCCCCTTACAAGAGCCATGCAGTACAGCATATTACAAACATAAGTCCCATTATTGGGGAGTGGGTCTCCCATAGTATTTGCTTATGCCTTGCAAGCAAAAGCTGCCAAAAATTAGGACGGAGCAACTTGCAATGCCCCTTACAAGAGCCATGCAGTACAGCATATTACAAACATAAGTCCCATTATTGGGGAGTGGGTGTCCCATAGTAGTTGCTTATGCCTTGCAAGCAAAAGCTGCCAAAAATAAGGACGGAGGAACTTGCAATGCTGGCACCCTGGTGGTATAGTGGTGGTGAAGGCTGAGGATAAGGAGAAGAAGATAAAACAACCGAAACGAGGAAGCGTATACCCATGTGTGGGTGTGAAGCGGTGCATGTGAATACACCTCCCGAAATAACACAGTGGATTTGACTTTATGTTACTCTGCTGTCATTTGGTGGTGATGAGAAGTCTGGCCCAATCCTGCCCTTGTTCATTTTGATAAGGGTCAGCTTGTCAGCATTGTCAGTTGACAGGCGAGTGCGCTTATCAGTTATAATTCCCCCAGCGGCACTAAAAACACGCTCCGATAACACGCTAGCGGCAGGGCAGGCCAGGACCTCCAAAGCATACAGAGCGAGTTCATTCCAAGTGTCCAGCTTGGATACCCAATAATTAAAAGGCACAGAGGAATCACGGAGGACGCTGGTACAGTCGGCAAGGTACTCCCTCACCATCTTTTGAAACTTTCCACTCCTTGTGAGAGTACCCCACGCCTCAGGGCCTGTAAGCTGGGCGGGTCTCAGAAAACTGTCCCAGAACTTTGACAGTGTTCCCCTGCCTCTGCTGGATTGGAGTTGCATCTCTCTCGCCTGTACGCCTTGGTTGGGCAAGGAACTGTGACCTCTGCCACTAGCTTGTTCAGATGGGAATTTTTTTAAGAGTTCTGCAGCAAGGGCCTTCTGGTATTGCCCCATTTTTGTAGACCTCTCCACGTCAGGAATAAGAGAGTGAAAGTTCTCCTTGTAGCGGGGGTCTACAAGTGTCACCAACCAGTAATGACTGTCACCCAACATTTTGACAACGCGAGGGTCACGGTTAAGGCAGCGTAACATAAATTCAGCCATGCGTGCCAGACTGGTAACGGGCAAGATTTCCGTGTCCTCACCAAGATGACGACTGACCATGCTCTCTTCTTCCTCCTCCTCTTCCTCCTCCCCCCTGTCCTCAGGCCACCCACGCTGAACCGACGGTATGACACTTGTACAGGTACTACCGTCTACAACGCATGATAGCAGCTCCTGTTCTTCCTCCTCCTCCTCCTCCTCTCCCTCATTGTCCCCCAATGCACGTTGGGATGAGATGAGGCTGGGCTGTGTGTAATCGCCCGCTACGGCTTCTTGATCCATCTCATCATACTCTGGCTGCAATGCCTCCTCTTTAATTCTCTGCAGAGTGCGTTGCAAAAGACAGACAAGTGGGATGCTGACACTAATGATGGCGTCATCGCCACTCACCATCTTGGTGGCCTCCTCAAAGTTTGTCAGGATAGTACATATGTCAGACATCCAGGTCCACTCCTGAGGTCTTATGTGTGGAGTCTGACCTGAATATCGACGGCCTTGTTGCAGCTGGTACTCCACAACTGCTCTCTTCTGCTCACAAATCCTTTGCAACATGTGGAGGGTAGAGTTCCAACGTGTGGGGACATCACACACCAGTCGGTGTGCCGGAAACTGCAAACGCTGCTGCAACACAGCAAGGGCGGCGGAAGCTGTAGCCGACTTGCGAAAATGAGCTGACAGGCGGCGTACTTTCACGAGCAGATCTGGCAACTCGGGGTGCAATTTAAGAAACCGCTGAACCACGAGGTTAAGCACATGAGCCAGGCATGGTACTTGTGTGATCTCACCTCGCCTCCGAGCCGCCACCAGGTTACGGCCATTGTCACACACGATCATGCCGGGATGTAGGTTCAGCGGTCTCAGCCACAGATATGCCTGCTTTTTCACAGCTGTCCACAACTCAAAAGCAGTGTGAGTTTTATCACCTAAGCTTATGAGTTTCAGCACAGCCTGTTGCCGCTTGGCGGAGGCAGTACTGCAATGCTTCCATGTGTAACTGATGTGGTGATATCTGAGATGGAGGCTGAACATGAGGAGGAGGATGTGCAGGATCTGTACACTGTGGGGGCAACTCTGACTGACATAGGGCCCGCAATCCTCGGTGTGGGGAGGATGTGTTCCGTCCCAAGGTCCGACTGGGTCCCGGCTTCCACTATGTTTACCTAGTGTGCCGTCAGAGAGCTGTACCGTCCCTGGCCACAAGCACTTGTCCACGTGTCCGTTGTCAGGTGGACTCTCCCAGTAACTGCGTTGTTGAGGGCACGGCAGATGCTTTGGGACACGTGCTTGTGTAGTGCGGGGATGGCACACCGGGCAAAATAGTGTCGGCTGGGGAACGAGTACCTAAAAGGCAGCATTTCCAATGCAAGCAGTCGTGAAATGTGCGAATTTAGGACAGTGGCCTGTGGGGCGTTAGCTGCGAATTTCCGCTTTCGTTCAAAGGTCTGGGATATGGACAATTGAACGCTGCGGTGGGACGTGGACGTGAACCTTGATGCTGTTTCTTGAGAAACTGCCATAACAAGTGAAGACTGAGAGGAGGGGGCATCTTTACATGCAGTATGGACAGGGGATTGCCTTGCACACACAACAGGGGGTTCTATTGCACGCACAACAGTGGAAGAAGCAGTGGTGACACCCGCTGACACTGGTCGTGGACCCTGGGTTTCGCCCCACAAAGTCGGGTGCTTTGCTGCCATGTGCCTGATCATGCTGGTGGTGGTCAGGCTGGTAGTTTTGTCACCCCTGCTGATGCTGGCATGGCAGGTGGAACATATGGCCTTTTTGGGGTTATCAGCAGAGTCTTTAAAAAAATTCCAGACTCTGGAAGACCTACCTCTTGTACTGGCAACGTCCATCGTGTTGGTGTTACGGGGAACGGTTGCCTGCCTTCTGTCTGCGGCCACCACACTGCTTCTTCCTGCCTGTTGGGGTATTCTGCCTCCCTCCCCCTGTGTGCTGCTGGCCTCACTCTGCATGTCCTCCTTCCACGTTGGGTCAGTTACTAGATCATCCACCACCTCCTCCTCTTCCACTTGCGCGCCACGATCCTCCTCCTCACTTCCTGGCAATTGTGTCTCGTCATCATCCACCTCTTGTGACAGATTGCCAACGTCAACTTCCTGTGGCCATGGCTGTTCAAATATTTGGGCATCGCAACATTGGATCTCCTCTTCCACCACTTCAAGCGTATCAGGCGAGGGGCCCAAATATGGAAATGGACCAGTGAACAGCTCTTCAGAGTGTCCAAGTGTGGGATCACTTGCTGTATGACGACACTCGGCATGGTGGGAGGAAGGAGCATCAGGGTGAGGAGGAGTATTCGGTCGAGACTCACGGCTACTAAGAGTTGACCGTGTGGAAGACAAACCGGAGGTGGTGGTGCCCAGTTAACTGAAGTATTATCTGCTATCCAATTAATAACCTGTTCACACTGATCAGTTCTCAATACTGGTGTTGTTCTGTGCTTCCCTAGTAATTCAGTCAAGAAGTGGGAGCGAGAAGATGTGGCTGTTGGTTGTGGCACATTTTCACCTTGGCCACGGCCCCGTCCTCTGCACGAACCATCACCAGAACGTCCACTTCCACGTCCCTTGCCACGCGCCTTGCCCATTGTAAATGAAGTAAAGTAGCTTACAATTGCACTATCAATGGAAAAAGGGTAATATAGAGTAGATTAGAACCGTGGAAGAGGAAAACCACAGTTATTGTTTACTGGGGTATACCACACTTTTTTAAATAGAGATATTTGCGGCTGAACAGTGAGCAACACGCTCAAACTGCTTTTTTTTTAGATACCAAACGCCCAAAATGGATGGTACAGCGATTTGAACCGTGGAACTGTGAAACTACACTGGGATGTCGGGCCTACACAAGACTATTTTCAACAGATATATTTTTATGTCACAACAGTCAGGAGACACTACTGTTTTTCTTTCTGGAAAAAACTACCAAAAGCTGAATAATAGAGATTTTTTACCGTGGGATGGCAAAACCACAGTTATTGTTTACTGGGGTATACCACACTTTTTTAAATACAGATATTTGCGGCTGAACAGTGAGCGACACACTCAAACTGCTTTTTTTTTTAGATACCAAAGGCCCAAAACTGGATAGTACAGCGATTTGACCCGTGGAACTGCGAAACAACACTGGGATGTCGGGCCTACACAAGACTATTTTCAACAGATATATTTTTGTGTCACAACAGTCAGGAGACACCACTGTTTTTCTTTACGGAAAAAACTACCAAAAGCTGAATAATAGATATTTTTTACCGTGGGATCGCAAAACCACAGTTATTGTTTACTGGGGTATACCACACTTTTTTAAATAGAGATATTTGCGGCTGAACAGTGAGCGACACACTCAAACTGCTTTTTTTTTAGATACCAAAGGCCCAAAACTGGATAGTACAGCAATTTGACCCGTGGAACTGCGAAACCACACTGGGATGTCGGGCCTACACAAGACTATTTTCAACAGATATATTTTTGTGTCACAACAGTCAGGAGACACTACTGTTTTTCTTTACGGAAAAAACTACCAAAAGCTGAATAATAGAGATTTTTTAACGTGGGATGGCAAAACCACAGTTATTGTTTACTGGGGTATACCACACTTTTTTAAATAGAGATATTTGCGGCTGAACAGTGAGCGACACACTCAAACTGCTTTTTTTTTAGATACCAAAGGCACAAAACTGGATAGTACAGCGATTTGACCCGTGGAACTGCGAAACCACACTGGGATGTCAGGCCTACACAAGACTATTTTCAACAGATATTTTTGTGTCACAACAGTCAGGAGACACTACTGTTTTTCTTTCTGGAAAAAAATACCAAAAGCTGAATAATAGAGATTTTTTACCGTGGGATGGCAAAACCACAGTTATTGTTTACTGGGGTATACCACACTTTTTTAAATACAGATATTTGCGGCTGAACAGTGAGCGACACACTCAAACTGCTTTTTTTTTTAGATACCAAAGGCCCAAAACTGGATAGTACAGCGATTTGACCCGTGGAACTGCGAAACAACACTGGGATGTCGGGACTACACAAGACTATTTTCAACAGATATATTTTTGTGTCACAACAGTCAGGAGACACTACTGTTTTTCTTTATGGAAAAAACTACCAAAAGCTGAATAATAGAGATTTTTTACCGTGGGATGGCAAAACCACAGTTATTGTTTACTGGGGTATACCACACTTTTTTAAATAGAGATATTTGCGGCTGAACAGTGAGCGACACACTCAAACTGCTTTTTTTTTAGATACCAAAGGCCCAAAACTGGATAGTATAGCGATTTGACCCGTGGAACTGCGAAACAACACTGGGATGTCGGGCCTACACAAGACTATTTTCAACAGATATATTTTTGTGTCACAACAGTCAGGAGACACTATTGTTTTTCTTTACGGAAAAAACTACCAAAAGCTGAATAATAGAGATTTTTTACGGTGGGATGGCAAAACCACAGTTATTGTTTACTGGGGTATACCACACTTTTTTAAATAAATAGATTTGCGGCTGAACAGTGAGCGACACACTCAAACTGTTTTTTTTTTTTAGATACAAATGGCCCAAAATGGATAATACAGAGGTTTGAACCGTGGAAGTGCAAAACAACACTTCTGTTTCTCTAGCCTACACCAGACTATTTTCAACAGTTATATTTGTGTCTGAAAAATCAGAGACACGCTTTTTTTTGGGGTGGGGGGGGACACACCAAAAGGTTAATAAGACGGGTATTTGTACAGTGTGAAGGAGGAAAAAAAAGGAGGATTTAGATGAAAAAAAAAGGATTTTTCCTGGCCCCCGACACCTGGTGCTAAGTCCAGCAATTTCAGCAACAGGAGCACACAGGACTGTAATGCAGCGTTTGCTGGTATAACCACTGTGTCTCCTATACAGCCTGCCTGCCTGGTATCTGGGATGGATATTAGTCCTGAAAAGGACTGTTTGTTTGTTCTGGCAACCTTTACAGACCCTACACTACCTATTTCGCAGTTTATATCTCTCCCTAAATCAGCAGCGCTGTCCCTACACTGTCTAATCCGGAGCAACTGTGTCCAAGATGGCGTCGCCCGGTTTTAAATACTCGAGGTGATGCTGTGCGGCCAGCCAATCAATGTAATGCCCACAACCAACATGGCTGCAGCATTACAGTGACTGGCTGGCAATCCCTGCATGTTCATTGACTCTGTAAAGAGCACCAAACATGCAGGGCGGAGACCCGAGCTCCCGCCCAAGTAACCCGGAAATGCTCGGTGCTCGCCGAACATCCCAAGTAGCGTGATGCTCGGGCGAGTACCGAGCAGTGTCGAGCATGCTCGCTCAACACTAATAAAAAACCAACATCATCTTTACCTTTCCATGGTTCCCACGATAGCTTCAGCTCTGCTACATTTACATGACAGGCTGGATCGCAGCCGAAAGCTTCCATCCATCTTGCCATGCTGCAGACACTGAGAAGCGCAGGCATGCTTGAGCTCCTCAGTGTTTGGCTGTGATGGCATAAAGATGAGCCGAGGTCATGTCCAATGAACTCAGCTCACCTCATGCACGTCACTGACAGCGTGGGAAAATTCTCCTGCGCTTGTAGTGAGCATGAGAGAATTCTCCTGCTGAAGCGCTCAGCGCAGGAGAATTTTCCCACGCTGTCAGTGACGTGCATGAGGTGAGCTCATGTCCTATGAACTTAGCTCACTTCATGCACGTCACTGACAGCGTGGGAGAATTCTCCTGCGCTCAGTGCTTCAGCAGGAGAATTCTCCCACGCTGGGATGGCATTGAGATGACAGGCTGGATCGCAGCTGAACGCTGCCATCCAGCTTGTCATCCTTCAGAGACACAGCAGAGCGCAAGCAGTGCGCTCTGCAGTGTCTATGAAGGATGGCATGCTGGATGGCAGAGCTCAGCTGCGATCCAGCCTGTCATCTCAATGCAATCCCAGCGTGGGAGAAAACTCCTGCTGAAGCGCTGAGCGCAGGAGAATTCTCCCACGCTGTCAGTGACGTGCATGAGGTGAGCTGAGTTCATTGGACATGACCTCGGCTCATCTGGATGCCGTCACAGCTGGACACTGCAGAGTGCAAGCATGCCTGCGCTTCTCAGTGTCTGCGGCATGGCAAGCTGGATGGCAGCTTTCGGCTGCGATCCACCTGTCATGTCAATGTAGCAGAGCTGGAACCGTCCTGGGAACCATGGAAAGGTAAGGATGATGTTGGTTTATTATTTTACATTTATTGCAGAAGACATTGGCTTCAGCTGGAATTAAATTATTTCAATTAAAGGACTTTGTTCTGGGTGTTGTGTTTTTTTAAATACTTTACTTGAAATTCATGGCGGTCATGTCTAATATTGGCGTGACCCCATGAATTTTGGGCTTAGGGCCAGCTGATAATGCCAAGCTAGCCCTAACCCCTTTATTACCCAGTGAGCCACCGCACCATGGCCCTGGATGAGTTGGGTACGGCACCAGAAGATGGTGCTTCTATGAACACACCATTTTCTGAGGTGGCTGTGGACTGCAATTTGCAGCGGGGGGGGGGGGGTGCCCAGAAAGCTTGGGCCTCACTGCGCTGCAGATTCCAGCCCCCAGCTGCCTAGTTGTACCTGGCTAGACACAAAAATAGGGCGAAGCCCCACGTATTTTTTTTTTTAATTATTTCATGAAATTCATGAAATAATTAAAATAAAAAGGGCTTCCCTATATTGTTGTGTCCGGCCAGGTACAAATAGGCAGCTGGTGGTTTGGGGCAGCCCGTTCCTGCCTGCTGTACCTGGCTGGACACAAAAATAGGCGAAGCCCCACGAATTTTTTTTTTTAATTATTTCATGAAATTCATGAAATAATTAAAAAAAAAAGGGCTTCCCTATATTGTTGTGTCCGGCCAGGTACAAATAGGCAGCTGGTGGTTTGGGGCAGCCCGTTCCTGCCTGCTGTACCTGGCTGTACACAAAAATAGGCGAAGCCCCACGTATTTTTTTTTTAAATTATTTCATGAAATTCATGAAATAATTTAAAAAAAGGTGTTCCCTATATTGTTGTGTCTGGCCAGGTACAAAAAGGCAGCTGGTGGTTGGGGGCAGCCCGTTCCTGCCTGCTATACCTGGCTGGACACAAAAATAGGGCGAAGCCCCGCGTATTTTTTTTTTAATTATTTCATGAAATTCATGAAATAATAATAATAAAAAAAAAAGGGTTACCTACATTGTTGTGTCCGGCCAGGTACAAATAGGCATCTGGTGGTTGGGGGCAGCCCGTTCCTGGATGCTGTACCTGGCTGGCATACAAAAATATGGCGAATCCCACATCAAAATTTTTGGGAAAAATTAATTAAAAATAAATAAAAAAAAATAATAATTTAGGGACTGCATCTTTATTAACCCCTCACGTGGAGGAGTTAATAAAGATGCAGTCCCTAAATGTTTTTTTTTTTACATTTTTATTGAATTTTTCACCAAAAATTTGACGTGGCCTTTGCCATATTTTTGTGTCCAGCCAGGTACAGCAGGCAGGGACGGTCTGCCCCCAACCCCCAGATGCCTGTTTGTACCTGGCTGGAAACAAAAATACAGGGAAGCCCTTTTTTTAATTATTTGCTGAATTTCATGAAATAATTAAAAAAAAATTGACATGGGGCTTCGCCCTATTTTTGTGTCCAGCCAGGTACAGCAGGCAGGAACGGGCTGCCCCCAACCGCCAGCTGCCTATTTGTACCTGGCCGGACACAACAATATAGGGAAGCCCTTTTTTTTTAAATTATTTCATGAATTTCATGAAATAATTAAAAAAAAAATACGTGGGACTTCGCCCTATTTTTGCGTCCAGCCAGGTACAACTAGGCAGCTGGGGGCTGGAATCCACAGCGCAGGGAGGCCCAAGCTTTCTGTGCCCCCCCCCCGCTGCAAACTGCAGTCCGCAGCCACCCCAGAAAATGGCGCGTTCATAGAAGCACCATCTTCTGGCGCTGTACCCAACTCATCCAGGGCCCTGTTGCGATGGCTCACTGGGTAATAAAGGGGTTAGGGCCAACTTGGCATTATCAGCTGGCCCTAAGCCCGAAATTCATGGGGTTACGCCAATATTGGACATGACCGCCATGAATTTCAAGTAAAGTATTTAAAAAAACACAACACCCAGAATAAAGTCCTTTAATTGAAATAAACACACAATTTTTTAATGTTCTAAATTAAACCATACTTACCATCACGCCCATTCCAGCTGAAGCCAATGTCTTCTGCAATAAAAGTAAAATAACAAACCAACATCATCCTTACCTTTCCATGGTTCCCAGGATGGCTCCAGCTCTCCTACATTCACATGACAGGCAGGACCGCAGCCGAATGCTGCCATACAGCTTGCCATGCCACAGACACTTAGAAGCGCAGGCATGCTTGCTCTCTGCAGTGTCGAGCTGTGACGGCATCCAGATGAGCCGAGGTCATGACCAATGAACTCAGCTCACCTCATGCACGTCACTGACAGCGTAGGAAAATGCTCCTGCGCTCAACGCTTCAGCAGGAGAATTCTCCCACGCTGGGATGGCATTGAGATGACAGGCTGGATCGCAGCTGAGCGCTGCCATCCAGCATGCCATCCTTCATAGACAGCGCAGAGCGCAGGCATGCTTGCACTCTGCAGTGTCTCTGAAGGATGACAAGCTGGATGGCAGCGTTCAGCTGCGATCCAGCCTGTCATCTCAATGCCATCCCAGCTTTGGAGAATTCTCCTGCTGAAGCGCTGAGCGCAGGAGAATTCTCCCACACTGTCAGTGACGTGCATGAGGTGAGCTGAGTTCATAGGACATGAGCTCACCTCATGCACGTCACTGACAGCGTGGGAAAATTCTCCTGTGCTCAGCGCTTCAGCAGGAGAATTCTCTCACGCAAACTGCAAGCGCATGAGAGTTTTCCCACGCTGTCAGTGACGTGCATGAGGTGAGCGGAGTTCATTGGATATGACCTCGGCTCATCTTTATGCCGTCACAGCTAGACACTGAGGAGGGCAAGCATGCCTGCGCTTCTCAGTGTCTGCGGCATGGCAAGCTGGATGGCAGCTTTCGGCTGCGATCCAGCATGTCTTGTGAATGTAGCAGAGCTGGAGCCATCGTGGGAACCATGGAAAGGTAAGGATGATGTTGGTTTATTATTTTACTTTTATTGCAGAAGACATTGGCTTCAGCTGGAATGGGTGTGATGGTAAGTATGGTTTAATTTAGAACAATAAAGAATTGTGTGTTTTTTTCAATTAATGGACTTTATTCTGGGTGTTTGTGTTTTTTTTTAACTTTGACTATGAGATTAGTAATGGGGGTGTCTTATAGACGCCTCTCCATTACTAACCTGGGCTTGATGTCAGCTGGCATTATAAGCTGACATCAACCCCAGCCCTATTACCCCACTGCCACCGCTACAGGGCAGTGGGAAGAGCGAGGCTAAGTGCCAGAATTGGCGCATCCTATAGATGCGTCATTTCTGGGGTGGCTGACGGCTGGTGTTTCTAGCCTGGGAGGGGCCAATATTCATGGCACTCTTCCTGTGCTATTAATATCAGCCCCTAGCTGTCTGCCTAGCCTTTGCTAGCTATTAAAATAGGGGGGAACCAACATCATTTTTTGGGGGGTCCTCCATTTTAATAGCTAGTAAAGGCTACGTATTTAGCTGGGGGCTGATATTAGTAGCCTGGGAAGCTCCGTGGGTATTACCCCCTTCCCAGGCTTCAAACTTCTGCCCCAGCCGTCTGCTTAACCTTCGCTAGAGATTAAAATTACGGGGAACCCCACGCTAATTTTTTTTTTCATAAATCCTTCATTTTAACACTAAATGACAAGTACAGTAATCAACACTATCAATGTACTTCTTATATATGTGACTGACATGTTTCTATGTATCTAATCTATGTGTGATGCTCTATTCTTTCTATTCTAAATTGTTGGGTACCGATGCTGAATTGCCGGCCGGCTTTTTTAAAGAGATGGTGCATGAAAACACTATTATTTTTTTTAATAAATCCTTTAACACTAAATGACAAGTACAGTAAGCAACACTGTCACTGTACTTCTTATATATGTGACTGACATATTTCTATCTATCTAATCTATGTGTGATGCTCTATTCTTTCTGTTCTAAATTGTCGGGTACCGGTGTATGCTGCAGCTGAATTGCCGGCTGGCTTTTTTAAAGAGAGTGTCTTCTGAGCAGTTTGTAAGCTTTTGGACACATTTGAAGGTGTTTTCTATGTGTTTTCTATGTGTTTCTATGTGTTTTTTTTGCCTGCCATTGGTTTTAACGGTGTTCGATGGTGTTCGACGGTGTTCTAAGGTTTTCGACGAACAGTTCCACGAACATCCCGGTACTCGACGAACCGAACCGAACCCGAACAATACGGGGGTGGCTCAACACTAGTCAGTACAAATGTTTAGCCCATGACTTCCAAAGACAAAACTAAGGACCGGGAGATACTCATTACGGGTGGAAGAAAGGTGATTCCGGCACCTAAACAGGAAAGGGTTCTTTACAGTCAGAGCAGTCAGGCTGTGGAATGCCCTACCACAAGAGGCAGTAATGGCAGATACTATAACAGCATTCAAAAAAGGGCTGGATGACTTCCTCAGTACACATAACATTGTGGGATGCAGTTACATTAGACAAAATGTTACACCTCCAGTTGTGCTTTTGATCCAGGGTTCTTGTATTGATCGCCTTTCTCAGGGTCAAGAAGGAATTTTTCCCCATATTGCAAACTGGCTGAATGTATCCTGGGGTTTTTGCCTTCTTCTGGATCAACAGATTTAGGAGCAGGGATTTTAGTAATACCATAACAGTAATACAAAAATAAAACTAATTCAAAAATTATAAACTGGTTTATTTCTAATTGTAATAGTGCAGTAATGATAAAAATAAAAATACGAATACATTTGTGAGGCCTCGTTACAGTAAGTTAGTGTAGTGTTGGTATGGTGAGTTCAATTGAGGGTGAAAGGTTGAACTTGATGGACTTAGGTCTTTATTCAACCAACTTTACTATGTTACTATGGTGCTTTGCAAACAGCATTCACCATTTGTATTTGTGCCATTTACGTTCTGGCTGCTGCAATCATCCACATTCACCATTCTCACACAAATTCTGCACACTTCATCCATATTAACCCCTCTCTCCTCTCTTCTCTCACTATTTTCCATAAATGAATCAAATATAATATACATAATTTCATAAATAGTCATCATAGAACATATAAATGATGCGCCCCCTGGGCCGTGGGGGTACCCGGAGCCGGGCCTTGTGGATGCTGGGGGTAGTAGTCACCGTGGCGGCGACCCGGTCTGTGACCCAGGGCGGTCAAACCAGGGTAGTAGTCTATGTGCACAAATATTAATGTCCGACTACGCCACCTGTGGTTATTGGGAATCGCCGCTCCTGAAGCTGATGGTATGTGCAGCAAGGTGATATAACTCCACACAGAAAGAGCGGATCTTCAGGGCAGTCTGTATGGATGATGGTGGTGATAGTGCCTGGATCAGTAATAATAACACGGAGTCTTTTCAGTGCAGTCCTAGGGTCTTTACTGGTGGCAATTATATAGGCCCCAACGGGAGTACTTGCTAGGGATGAGGGCCAGGTCATTCTGGGAGCAATCCTAGAATTCCCCTGGCCAGGTGGAGTTGTAGGCCTGCCGTTTTGACTGTTCTCTTTGGCTATCCCACTTATAGTCATGTTGTAGCCCACATCCCTGAGTGTGACGTGCTGTGCTCACCCGTATGGCTGGCGACTCGGATCCCGTGGCAGTACTGATCCTTTCGTGTGGCTGAGCCTCCGGGCTTCTGTTGGGCCAGGAGACTTGAAATCCCCTGCCCTGCGGTATCTGCTGCTGGGCCTGAAGGGTCCCACAGCCTCAGACTCCGGTGTCCGGCCCACTGTGTACACTGGCCAGGACCAGCTAACTCTAGCTCCAGTCCCTGGCTTAACTCCTCTGTCCTGCTTGACTCCTGACACTGGCTAGACTCAGACTAAACTGGCTAACCCCGCCTCCAGATCCAGTTATATAGGGCAGGATCCTCCCCTTTTCTGGTCTGGAGCAGGAGTTGTTGCACGTAGAGTGTTCCCTGACCAGGAAACTCCTGTTTTGCTCCCAGACATGGTATTACTACCACTGTGGCAACCAGACCCCCTGGGGTGCCACATAAACATTGATTATATACAGTACAGACCAAAAGTTTGGACACAACTTCTCATTTAAAGATTTTTCTGTATTTTCATGACTATCAAAATTGTACATTCACACTGAAGGCATCAAAACTATGAATTAACACATGTGGAATTATATACTTAACAAAAAAGTGTGAAGCAACTGAAAATATGTCTTATATTCTAGGTTCTTCAAAGTAGCCACCTTTTGCTTTGATGACTGCTTTGCACACTCTTGCCATTCTCTTGATGAGCTTCAAGAGGTAGTCACTGAAAATGGTCTTCCAACAATCTTGAAGGAGTTCCCAGAGATGCTTAGCACTTGTTGGCCCTTTTGCCTTCACTCTGCGGTCTAGCTCACCCCAAACCATCTCGATTGGGTTCAAGTCTGGTGACTGTGGAGGCAAGGTCATCTGGCGTAGCACCCCATAACTCTCCTTCTTGGTCAAATAGCCCTTACACAGCCTGGAGGTGTGTTTGGGGTCATGGTCCTGTTGAAAAATAAATGATGGTCCAACTAAACGCAAACTGGATGGAATAGCATGCCGCTGCAAGATGCTGTGGTAGCCATGCTGGTTCAGTATGCCTTCAATTTTGAATAAATCCCCAACAGTGTCACCAGCAAAGCACCCACACATGATCACACCTCTTCCTCCATGCTTCACGGTGGAAACCAGGCATGTAGAGTCCATCTGTTCACCTTTTTCTGCGTCGCACAAAGACACGGTGGTTGGAATCAAAGATCTCAAATTTGGACTCATCAGACCAAAGCACAAATTTCCACTGGTCTATTGTCCATTCATTTTGTTCTTTAGCCCAAACTTGTCTTTTCTGCTTGTTGCCTGTCCTTAGTTGTGGTCTCCTCTTAACAGTTGTTGTAGAGATGTGTCTGCTGCTAGAACTCTGTGTGGCATTGACCTGGTCTCTAATCTGGGCTGCTGTTAACCTGCGATTTCTGAGGCTGGTGACTCGAATAAACTTATCCTCAGAAGCAGAGGTGACTCTTGGTCTTCCTTTCCTGGGGCGGTCCTCATGTGAGCCAGTTTCTTTTTAGTGCTTGATGGTTTTGGCAACTGCACTTGGGGACACTTTCAAAGTTTGCCCAATTTTTCTGACTGAATGACCTTCATTTCTTAAAGTAATGATGGCCACTCGTTTTTCTTTACTTAGCTGCTTTTTTCTTGCCATAATACAAATTCTACCAGTCTATTCAGTAGGATTATCAGCTGTGTATCCACCAGACTACTGCACAACACAACTGATGGTCCCAACCCCATTTATAAGACAAGAAATCCCACTTATTAAACCTGACAGGGCACATCTGTGAAGTGAAAACCATTTCCGGTGACTACCTCTTGAAGCTCATCAAGAGAATGCCAAGAGCGTGCAAAGCAGTCATTAAAGCAAAAGGTGGCTACTTTGAAGAACCTAGAGTATAAGACATATTTTCAGTTGTTTCACACTTTTTTGCTAAGTATATAATTCCACATGTGTTAATTCATAGTTTTGATGCCTTCAGTGTGAATGTACAATTTTCAAAGTCATGAAAATACAGAAAAATCTTTAAATGAGAAGTTGTGTCCAAACTTTTGGTCTGTGCTGTATACATATAAAGTCTTCAGAGTTAAGTATGTAAAGTGCAGTGCACAGAGAATCCTAACCTAAATTAACATGGTGCAATAATGAACCCCTCATGCAGCGCTGACATGTACAGTAGTAGTACATGGAGCAAACCATTTGTTAGTATATGTGTATATATACCACAAACACCACACGCAGGATGCATGCACTCCAACGCGGGTTTCACAGATACTCTAGATCAGGGAGTGACCAAAAGTAGGGGATAGAGCATGACATACTGTATATACTCTGGGTTAATTAGTAATCCGGTCTCCACTGGACGCTTATTACCGGGTGCATGATTGCATCCCGCTGCTATGGCTGCACCTCCACCAGGCACCCAACCGCGACGTCACCATTCAGCGTGCGCCAGAAAGCGCGAGCCCAGAAGCAAGGAGGACATGCGCACAAATCCAGGCATCATATTAGTAATAGGCAAAAGTAAGGGCAAAACAAAAAAATATAAGAATAAACATACATATATGCATGAATGGGCTAAACTTTAGCATATCAAATCAGGCACCACATCAATAATGAGCAGTTCAATTGTGGGTGAAAGGTTAAACTTGATGGACCAAGGTCTTTATTCAACCTACGTTACTGTGAGGTTCTGAGACTTTCTATCATTGTTTTTTCATGTTGTGCTTGGATTTTGTTTTTTCCCTGCAGCCATCTTGCTTTCTGTTTTGTGCATCCATTTTGCCCTCAGTTGTAATGGAGTCTTCAGCCTCTACGTCTCCACCCTGTTTTTCTGCCATTTGCACTTAAGCAGCCTCAGCTGTTAGTTCAGTGCTTCTGAATCCTGTCTGCAGCCAGTCTGTAACATTGCTTCCTGAAGCCTCTGGACTAAGCTCTTCAAGTCAGCTTCACTCTCTGAGGAATCCTCATTGTTTACCTGCCTGTCTGAAGTTCCCATTTATGGATCTGAGTCTTCTTACCTGCTGGATCACTTGACTATTGCTCTACTCAAAGGACTTCCCAGCAACCGAAAGAGAGACTTTGCTTATTGCTTAAAGACTGTCTTTTGTTGTTGTGCCTTTTGCAACCCCGGGGAATCCGGGGTTATTCCAGTTACACCAGGAGGTGTTCTCTTTGCTCAGAGACTTATATTTTACTGTGCATCTGCTTGTATGATGTAATACAAGAATATTACTTTATCAAGATCTGTGTTTCGTGTACTTCCTTTGCACTCATGCCAAGACTCCATATACACTGAATTCTACACATTACACGATTCAGAAGCCACAAGATGGAGTCAGCTGGGTCTGGGAGTATTGATGCCTGCATTAAGAAATTGTATGAGGTGACTAATTCAATTCTCACTGATTTGCAGACTTTAAAGGCGAACTTTGCAGGTCTGCAGGATCATAGCGATCACAGCCTACAGGTGCTTGGTCAAAATTTTCGAGATTTCTGCACCCGGACTGAAGCTCTGGAGGAGTTAGTTCGTGCACCGGTTGCACCCCCAGCTTTGGGCCTCCCCAAATTACCACCTTTTCGCTTTGGCGGAGAACGAGAAAAATTCAGGGGATTCCTCAATCAATGCAAACTGTTTTTTGCCACCCAGGCATCACAATACCTTACTGACCGATCTAAGGTACTAACAATAATCATGTTTCTCACTGACAAGGCCCTAGCGTGGGTGAACCCTTTGATTGAGACTAATGATGCATGTCTGGACGATCTAAATACTTTCATGTTGGCCCTGGGGCAAATGTTTGATGATCCCAATCGCAGTGCTACGGCAGAAGCTGCCATGCTAACCTTGCGTCAAGGAAAAAGCTCAGTAGCAGAATATGCGCTGGATTTTAGGAGATGGGCCCTCGACACTACTTGGAATAGCTCCGCCAAGAAATCCATTTTCCGGAAGGGGTTGTCTTCTGAAGTTAAAGATGAACTCGCCCGTGCTGACCTTCCCACTGCTTTAGGAGATTTCATCAATTTCTGCATCCGGATCGATGCCCGGCTTACCGAACGTAGACAGGAGAGATGGTCGGCAATTAATCGTGTTAACAGATACCTTCCTCCCTCTCCAACTAGAGACTTTGTTCCTTGGACTACTCGAGAAGCTGAACCTGAACCCATGCAAGTGGACTCTCTACAGAAACGGGTCAGTGACGCACGCAAGGAGCATCGGTTGAAGGAGAATCTATGTTTCTACTGCGGTAAGTCCGGGCACTTCATTATAAACTGTCCCAGCCATTCCCGTAAGGCTACTGCTGCAGTTATACACTGTGAATGCTGTGAAAAGGGGTCTGTGATGGCGGCTCTGGAACTCTTGTCTGACCCGGCTGCACCTATAGATATTGACTATTCAGACTTAAACTCTGTCACATCTGAGCCTGATTCACATATCAATGCTGCAATTTTTCTGGTTTCCTCTGCTGTGTCTCGTCCGAACTGCAACAAGAACAGTTCTCATTGTCTTCTTTCTATTAAACTCTGGATAAATGCTGTTTGGGTGTCCACTTCAGCTATGATTGATTCTGGAGCTAGCGGCAATTTTATGGACATTTCCTTTGCCCAAAGACACGGAATATGTTCTGTGAAGAGGACAACCCCTGTACAGATGGAGACAGTGGATGGCTCTCTGTTAAGTTCAGGACCCGTGGATCAGGAGACGGGACCCCTCAAGGTTTTCATGGGGAAAGGTCATCTAGAGAGACTGTCGTTTATGCTCATCACTTCTCCACATTTCCCCATTATTTTAGGATTACCTTGGTTGCAGATTCAGAACCCTACAATAAATTGGGAAACCAAAGAGCTGCATTTCCCGGAGAAGAAGACAATTCCCGGGGTTATGATTTGCTCCACTACGGTAATTTCCACACCATCAGTCTTCAAGCTGCCGCCCATGTATAGTGAGTATGCTGACATCTGTGATAAGAAGAATGCTGATCAGCTTCCTCCCCATCGTCCCTATGACTGCCCAATTGAACTATTGCCAGGTGCAGCAATACCCTTTGGTAATATTTACCCTCTGGCAGGTCCAGAACTAAAGGCGTTGAAAGACTATATCGATGAAAATCTAGCTAAGGGCTTTATACGTCCCTCTTCTTCCCCTGCAGGTGCACCCATCTTTTTTGTAAAGAAAAAGGACGGATCTCTTAGACCCTGTATAGATTATCGGGAGCTTAATAAGGTCACCATCAGGAATCGCTACCCACTACCCTTGATCCCCGAATTGTTGGAGAGGGTACGACAGGCTAAGATTTTTACTAAATTAGATCTTCGTGGGGCCTACAATCTTGTCCGCATTAGGCCAGGTGATGAGTGGAAGACAGCTTTCAGGTCACGTTACAGACATTTTGAATATCAAGTCATGCCGTTCGGCTTATGCAATGCATTAGCAACATTTCAACATTTAGCCAATGACATCTTCAGGGATCTTTTGGATACATTTGTGGTGATTTATTTGGACGATATTTTAATTTTCTCTAATTCCATAGATGAACATCATGAACATGTGAGGACGGTCTTGGGACGTCTAAGAATGCACCACCTCTATATCAAGCCTGAGAAATGCGAGTTTCATGTAACTAAGATCCAGCTTTTGGGGTACGTAATTTCTTCACAGGGAATAACCATGCACGTAAGGAAGACTCAGGCTATTCAGGACTGGCCAGTGCCCAGGAATGTGAAAGAGGTTCAGCGCTTAATCGGCTTTGCAAATTTTTACAGGCGTTTTATCAGGAACTTTTCTGAAATAGTGTCACCCATCACACAGCTGACCCGTATGAAGTCTACCTTTGCCTGGACCTCTCAAGCCCAAGAAGCATTCTCCCGTCTTAAGATCAGATTCACGACGGCACCCATCTTGGTGCATCCAGATCCTGAACTCGCTTTCATAATAGAGGTGAATGCTTCAGACTGTGCCATTGGAGCTATACTCTCCCAAAGGATAGGTGAGAACAGTATCTTACATCCCTGTGCTTTCTTTTCTCAGCGATTGTCGTCAGCAGAAAAGAACTATGAAGAAGGGAACAGAGAACTGCTGGCCATTATTGCCGTCTTCAAGGAATTGAGACATCATCTTCAAGGAGCATCTCAGCAGATAGTTGTACTGACGGACCACCGCAATCTGGAATTCATTAGGTCGGCCAAGTGCCTGACCCCTCGTCAGGCCCGCTGGAGTCTTTTTCTAAATCAATTTAATTTTGTAATTTCCTATAGGCCTGGTTCCCGCAATGGAAAGGCCAATGCATTATCTAGCATCCACTCAATTGAGACCACTCCAATCATGACTCCTAATACCATTCTTCCTGATTCCAAGGTCCTGGGGGTGATCCATAATCAAGATTTATTAAATGACATTAAGGAAGCTTATCAACTGGATTCCTTGTTAGAACAACCTTCTAACTAGAGATGAGCGTTGTTCGACTCGAACTGTTCGCCAATCTCAAATTTGAGCTGTTTTGGGCGGTGTTCGAGCCGTTTGGCGAACACGAACGATTTGAAAAAAATTTGGCTGTTCGAGGTTATGTTCAATAACTGTTCGTGCACCAAAATCATAACTCGATTTTTTCTCAGTAATGCTGAAAATTAATGTTAATACGTAGTTTGAGTGTACAGTGGGGCGGGGGGGGGGGGGGGAGGGGCAGGGGATGGATCTCTGCAGGAATAATGAAGATCTCCATTTTTTTTTCTCTTTCCCGCATTTACAGTGGGGAGGTGCAGTCTGTCAGCCTATCAGCAGCGCACACACGGAGCGAAGTGCTTTTTTTCAAACACAAGCAAGGGCATGTGTCATTGGCAGTGTATGTCACATGTCCTTGCCCTATAAGACCCAGCCATTTTCCCCGTCGCCACCATTTTCTCACTGCTGCAGCTGCGTGTTAGACGGCACCGCTGTTGCTGTGTGCGCTATACCTTGTTAATTTAAAGCCAATTTTCGCACAAATCTACAGATAAATTGGGAGTAGGGAATAGTTGTGATTGCAGTCCTTTTAAGGACTAGGTTACAGCATTTCCTACGACTATTATCAGGCAGGTCTGTGCTCTTAAATAGATAGGTTGGGAGTAAAGACTAATTGTAATTGCAGTCCTTTTCAGGACTAAGTTAGATCAGTTCCTATCAGTTTTTGCCAGGCAGGTCTGTGCCAGTGCTGTGCAAGTTTTTTTCACAGCATTTGGCTAAATCTAGCAAAGCTAATCCTTTTTGGCCTATTGCAGAGTGTGTTAGTCAGTGGAGTAGCCTATCTCTGTTGCAAGCTACACCACCTGTGTATAGAATACCAATTTTTTACTGCACCTAGTGAAGTAAAACCTTTTGGGCATAGCATCATTCTATAAGTCCATCTATACTGACCTCCATCAGGTTGCAAATTAAAAATAATTTTTATCTGCATCTAGCTCTGAAAAATATTTGGCCTTCTAGCAGTGTGTGAGACTTGTTCTATTAGTCCATCTATACTGACCTCCATCAGGTTGCAAATTGAATATAATTTTTTTCTGCATCTAGCTCTGAAAAAATATTTGGCCTTCTAGCAGTGTGTGGGACTTGTTCTATTAGTCCATCTATACTGACCTCCATCAGGTTGCAAATTGAATATAATTTTTTTCTGCATCTAGCTCTGAAAAAATATTTGGCCTTCTAGCAGTGTGTGGGACTTGTTCTATTAGTCCATCTATACTGACCTCCATCAGGTTGCAAATTAAAAATAATTTTTATCTGCATCTAGCTCTGAGAAAATATTTGGCCTTCTAGCAGTGTGTATGACTTGTTCTATTAGTCCATCTATACTGACCTCCATCAGGTTGCAAATTAAAAATAATTTTTATCTGCATCTAGCTCTGAAACATTTTTTGGCCTTCTGGCAGTGTGTGGGACTTGTTCTATTAGTCCATCTATACTGACCTCCATCAGGTTGCAAATTGAATATAATTTTTTTCTGCATCTAGCTCTGAAAAAATGTTTGGCCTTCTAGCAGTGTGTGGGACTTGTTCTATAGGCCATCTATACTGACCTCCATCAGGTTGCAAATTGAATATAATTTTTTTCTGCATCTAGCTCTGAAAAAATATTTGGCTTTCTAACAGTGTGTGGGACTTGTTCTATTAGTCCATCTATACTGACCTCCATCAGGTTGCAAATTAAAAATAATTTTTATCTGCATCTAGCTCTGAAAATTTGTTTGGCCTTCTAGCAGTGTGTGGGACTTGTTCTATTAGTCCATCTATACTGACCTCCATCAGGATGCAAATTGAATATCATTTTTTTCTGCATCTAGCTCTGAAAAAATATTTGGCCTTCTAGCAGTGTGTGGGACTTGTTCTATTAGTCCATCTATACTGACCTCCATCAGGTTGCAAATTAAAAATAATTTTTATCTGCATCTAGCTCTGAAAAAATATTTGGCCTTCTAGCAGTGTGTGGTACTTGTTCTATTAGTCCATCTATACTGACCTCCATCAGGTTGCAAATTGAATATCATTTTTTTCTGCATCTAGCTCGGAAAAAATATTTGGCCTTCTAGCAGTGTGTGGGACTTGTTATATTAGTCCATCTATACTGACCTCCATCAGGTTGCAAATTAAAAATAATTTTTATCTGCATCTAGCTCTGAAAATTTTTTTGGCCTTCTGGCAGTGTGTGGGACTTGTTCTATTAGTCCATCTATACTGACCTCCATCAGGTTGCAAATTAAAAATAATTTTTATCTGCATCTAGCTCTGAAAAAATATTTGGCCTTCTAGCTCTATGTGGGACTTGTTCTATTAGTCCATCTATACTGACCTCCATCAGGTTGCAAATTAAAAATAATTTTTATCTGCATCTAGCTCTGAAAAAATATATGGCCTTCTAGCAGTGTGTGGGACTTGTTCTATTAGTCCATCTATACTGACCTCCATCAGGTTGCAAATTGAATATAATTTTTTTCTGCATCTAGCTCTGAAAAAATATTTGGCCTTCTAGCAGTGTGTGGGACTTGTTCTATAGGCCATCTATACTGACCTCCATCAGGTTGCAAATTGAATATAATTTTTTTCTGCATCTAGCTCTGAAAAAATATTTGGCCTTCTAGCAGTGTGTGGGACTTGTTCTATTAGTCCATCTATACTGACCTCCATCAGGTTGCAAATTAAAAATAATTTTTATCTGCATCTAGCTCTGAAAAATTTTTTGGCCTGCTAGCAGTGTGTGGGACTTGTTCTATTAGTCCATCTATACTGACTAGAGATGAGCGTTGTTCTACTCAAACTGTTCGCCAATCTCAAATTCGAGCTGTTTTGGGCGGTGTTCGAGCTGTTCGGCGAACACGAACGATTTGAGAAAAATTCGGCTATTCGAGGTTATGTTCGATAGCTGTTCGTGCACCAAAATCATAACTGGTTTTTTTCTCAGTAATGATGAAAATTAATGTTAATACGCAGTTTGAGTGTACAGCGGGGTGGGGGGAGGGGCAGGGGATGGATCTCTGCAGGAATAATGAAGATCTCCATTTTTTTTTCTCTTTCCCGCATTTGCAGTGGGGAGGTGCAGTCTGTCAGCCTATCAGCAGCGCACACACGGAGCGAACTGCTGTTTTTCACACAAGCAAGGGCATGTGTCATTGGCAGTGTATGTCACATGTCCTTGCCCTATAAGACCAAGCCATTTTCCCCGTCGCCACCATTTTCTCACTGCTGCAGCTGCGTGTTAGACGGCACCGCTGTTGCTGTGTGCGCTATACCTTGTTAATTTCAAGCCAATTTTCGCACAAATCTACAGATAGCTTGGGAGTAGGGAATAGTTGTGATTGCAGTCCTTTTAAGGACTAGGTTACAGCATTTCCTACGACTTTTATCAAGCAGGTCTGTGCTCTTAAATAGATAGATTGTGGGAGTAAAGACTAATTGTAATTGCAGTCCTTTTCAGGACTAGGTTACATCAGTTCCTATCAGTTTTTGCCAGGCAGGTCTGTGCCAGTGCTGTGCAAGTTTTTTTCACAGCATTTGGCTGAATCTAGCAAAGCTAATCCTTTTTGGCCTATTGCAGAGTGTGTTAGTCAGTGGAGTAGCCTATCTGTGTTGCAAGATATACCACCTGTGTATAGAATACCAATTTTTTTACTGCACCTAGTGAAGTAAAATCTTTTGGGCATAGCATCATTCTATTAGTCCATCTATACTGACCTCCATCAGGTTGCAAATTGAATATAATTTTTTTCTGCATCTAGCTCTGAAAAAATATTTGGGCTTCTAGCAGTGTGTGGGACTTGTTCTATTAGTCCATCTATACTGAACTCCATCAGGTTGCAAATTAAAAATAATTTTTATCTGCATCTAGCTCTGAAAAAATATTTGGCCTTCTAGCAGTGTGTGGGACTTTCTCTATTAGTCCATCTATACTGACCTCCATCAGGTTGCAAATTAAAAATAATTTTTATCTGCTTCTAGCTCTGAAAAAATATTTGGCCTTCTAGCAGTGTGTGGGACTTTCTCTATTAGTCCATCTATACTGACCTCCATCAGGTTGCAAATTAAAAATAATTTTTATCTGCATCTAGCTCTGAAAAAATATTTGGGCTTCTAGCTGTGTGTGGGACTTGTTCTATTAGTCCATCTATACTGACCTCCATCAGGTTGCAAATTGAATATAATTTTTTTCTGCATCTAGCTCTGAAAAAATATTTGGCCTTCTAGCAGTGTGTGGGACTTGTTCTATTAGTCCATCTATACTGACCTCCATCAGGTTGCAAATTAAAAATAATTTTTATCTGCATCTAGCTCTGAGAAAATATTTGGCCTTCTAGCAGTGTGTATGACTTGTTCTATTAGTCCATCTATACTGACCTCCATCAGGTTGCAAATTAAAAATAATTTTTATCTGCATCTAGCTCTGAAACATTTTTTGGCCTTCTGGCAGTGTGTGGGACTTGTTCTATTAGTCCATCTATACTGACCTCCATCAGGTTGCAAATTGAATATAATTTTTTTCTGCATCTAGCTCTGAAAAAATGTCTGGCCTTCTAGCAGTGTGTGGGACTTGTTCTATAGGCCATCTATACTGACCTCCATCAGGTTGCAAATTGAATATAATTTTTTTCTGCATCTAGCTCTGAAAAAATATTTGGCCTTCTAACAGTGTGTGGGACTTGTTCTATTAGTCCATCTATACTGACCTCCATCAGGTTGCAAATTAAAAATAATTTTTATCTGCATCTAGCTCTGAAAATTTGTTTGGCCTTCTAGCAGTGTGTGGGACTTGTTCTATTAGTCCATCTATACTGACCTCCATCAGGATGCAAATTGAATATCATTTTTTTCTGCATCTAGCTCTGAAAAAATATTTGGCCTTCTAGCAGTGTGTGGGACTTGTTCTATTAGTCCATCTATACTGACCTCCATCAGGTTGCAAATTAAAAATAATTTTTATCTGCATCTAGCTCTGAAAAAATATTTGGCCTTCTAGCAGTGTGTGGTACTTGTTCTATTAGTCCATCTATACTGACCTCCATCAGGTTGCAAATTGAATATAATTTTTTTCTGTATCTAGCTCGGAAAAAATATTTGGCCTTCTAGCAGTGTGTGAAACTTGTTCTATTAGTCCATGTATACTGACCTCCATCAGGTTGCAAATTGAATATAATTTTTTTCTGCATCTAGCTCTGAAAAAATATTTGGCCTTCTAGCAGTGTGTGGGACTTGTTCTATTAGTCCATCTATACTGACCTCCATCAGGTTGCAAATTAAAAATAATTTTTATCTGCATCTAGCTCTGAAAATTTTTTTGGCCTTCTGGCAGTGTGTGGGACTTGTTCTATTAGTCCATCTATACTGACCTCCATCAGGTTGCAAATTAAAAATAATTTTTATCTGCATCTAGCTCTGAAAAAATATTTGGCCTTCTAGCAGTGTGTGGGATTTGTTCTATTAGTCCATCTATACTGACCTCCATCAGGTTGCAAATTAAAAATAATTTTTATCTGCATCTAGCTCTGAAAAAATATATGGCCTTCTAGCAGTGTGTGGGACTTGTTCTATTAGTCCATCTATACTGACCTCCATCAGGTTGCAAATTGAATATAATTTTTTTCTGCATCTAGCTCTGAAAAAATATTTGGCCTTCTAGCAGTGTGTGGGACTTGTTCTATAGGCCATCTATACTGACCTCCATCAGGTTGCAAATTGAATATAATTTTTTTCTGCATCTAGCTCTGAAAAAATATTTGGCCTTCTAGCAGTGTGTGGGACTTGTTCTATTAGTCCATCTATACTGACCTCCATCAGGTTGCAAATTAAAAATAATTTTTATCTGCATCTAGCTCTGAAAAATTTTTTGGCCTGCTAGCAGTGTGTGGGACTTGTTCTATTAGTCCATCTATACTGACTAGAGATGAGCGTTGTTCTACTCGAACTGTTCGCCAATCTCAAATTCGAGCTGTTTTGGGCGGTGTTCGAGCTGTTCGGCGAACACGAACGATTTGAGAAAAATTCGGCTGTTCGAGGTTATGTTCGATAGCTGTTCGTGCACCAAAATCATAACTGGATTTTTTCTCAGTAATGATGAAAATTAATGTTAATACGCAGTTTGAGTGTACAGCGGGGTGGGGGGAGGGGCAGGGGATGGATCTCTGCAGGAATAATGAAGATCTCCATTTTTTTTTCTCTTTCCCGCATTTGCAGTGGGGAGGTGCAGTCTGTCAGCCTATCAGCAGCGCACACACGGAGCGAACTGCTGTTTTTCACACAAGCAAGGGCATGTGTCATTGGCAGTGTATGTCACATGTCCTTGCCCTATAAGACCAAGCCATTTTCCCCGTCGCCACCATTTTCTCACTGCTGCAGCTGCGTGTTAGACGGCACCGCTGTTGCTGTGTGCGCTATACCTTGTTAATTTCAAGCCAATTTTCGCACAAATCTACAGATAGCTTGGGAGTAGGGAATAGTTGTGATTGCAGTCCTTTTAAGGACTAGGTTACAGCATTTCCTACGACTTTTATCAAGCAGGTCTGTGCTCTTAAATAGATAGATTGTGGGAGTAAACACTAATTGTAATTGCAGTCCTTTTCAGGACTAGGTTACATCAGTTCCTATCAGTTTTTGCCAGGCAGGTCTGTGCCAGTGCTGTGCAAGTTTTTTTCACAGCATTTGGCTGAATCTAGCAAAGCTAATCCTTTTTGGCCTATTGCAGAGTGTGTTAGTCAGTGGAGTAGCCTATCTGTGTTGCAAGATATACCACCTGTGTATAGAATACCAATTTTTTTATTGCACCTAGTGAAGTAAAATCTTTTGGGCATAGCATCATTCTATTAGTCCATCTATACTGACCTCCATCAGGTTGCAAATTGAATATAATTTTTTTCTGCATCTAGCTCTGAAAAAATATTTGGGCTTCTAGCAGTGTGTGGGACTTGTTCTATTAGTCCATCTATACTGAACTCCATCAGGTTGCAAATTAAAAATAATTTTTATCTGCATCTAGCTCTGAAAAAATATTTGGCCTTCTAGCAGTGTGTGGGACTTTCTCTATTAGTCCATCTATACTGACCTCCATCAGGTTGCAAATTAAAAATAATTTTTATCTGCTTCTAGCTCTGAAAAAATATTTGGCCTTCTAGCAGTGTGTGGGACTTTCTCTATTAGTCCATCTATACTGACCTCCATCAGGTTGCAAATTAAAAATAATTTTTATCTGCATCTAGCTCTGAAAAAATATTTGGGCTTCTAGCTGTGTGTGGGACTTGTTCTATTAGTCCATCTATACTGACCTCCATCAGGTTGCAAACTGAATATAATTTTTTTCTGTATCTAGCTCTGAAAAAATATTTGGCCTTCTAGCAGTGTGTGGGACTTTCTCTATTAGTCCATCTATACTGACCTCCATCAGGTTGCAAATTAAAAATAATTTTTTTTCTGCGTCTACCTCTGAAAAAATATTGGGCTTCTAGCTGTGTGTGGGACTTGTTCTATTAATCCATCTATACAGACCTCCATCAGGTTGCAAACTGAATATAATTTTTTTCTGCATCTACCTCTGAAAAAATATTTGGGCTTCTAGCTCTGTGTGGGACTTGTTCTATTAGTCCATCTATACTGACCTCCATCAGGTTGCAAACTGAATATAATTTTTTCTGCATCTACCTCTGAAAAAATATTTGGGCTTCTAGCTGTGTGTGGGACTTGTTCTATTAGTCCATCTATACTGACCTCCATCAGGTTGCAAACTCAATATAATTTTTTTCTGCATCTAGCTCTGAAAAAATATTTGGCCTTCTAGCAGTGTGTGGGACTTGTTCTATTAGTCAACCTATACTGACCTCCATCAGGTTGCAAATTCAAAATATTTTTTTGTCTGCATCTAGCTCTGAAAAAATATTTGGCCTTCTAGCAGTGTGTGGGACTTTCTCTATTAGTCCATCTATACTGACCTCCATCAGGTTGCAAAATGAATATATTTTTTTTCTGCATCTACCTCTGAAAAAATATTTGGGCTTCTAGCTGTGTGTGGGACTTGTTCTATTAGTCCATCTATACTGACCTCCATCAGGTTGCAAATCGAATATAATTTTTTTCTCCATCTAACCCAGCCAATCGTTTTGGCCTAATACGACAGTTTGGCCACTCAGCTCTGCTCGGTTCCCATCCATTGTTTTTTTGTGCAAACAACTCCAGAGTTGTGAATTAGTTAACCACCAAAATGAGTGGAAAAAGGCCTGCTGCTGGTGGAAAGGGGAATAGGCGTGTTGGGAAGGGGAAAAATGGTTGTGTCTGTGGGGTAGGTGTTAAAGCAACAGTAACATCTGCAGAAGAAAGACCATCTTCCAGCCAAACTAAAATGTCTACTTCTTTTAGCGGACAATGTGATAAGATCCCTTTCTTACGGCCACGCCAATCGCTACAAATTCCAGATGAGGCACAAAAACAGCAGGTGCTTCAACGGATATCAAGTGCTCCTTTAAGTGGGCTCTCCTCCACATCAACTTCAACATCACAAATACTCCAGTCCTCAAAGGTGTCACCCCAATCGCACTTGCTTCCTCACAGCTCCCAAATCTCCAGCTGCCCGTCTGAGTATGAGGTAGAACAGATGGTTGAGTCTGCAGAGCTGTTTACTCATACTATAGCCTGGGAATCAGAGGTCGACTCCAGCGCTTCTGTGAATCCAGACGTGGAAATGATCTGCACTGATGCCCAGAATCTTTATGAGTCGGATCCAGGACCAGACGCAGAAGGTTCTGACCATAATGTAGACCCTCATTCCCAAACTGTAACTCCTGTTGGTGGAGACAATGAGGAAGACGATGATGAGACTCAAATACCTGATTGGAGCGACAACTTTAGTTTTTTGTCAGGGCAGGAACAGGTTGGCTCTGAGGACGACGGGTGTGATAACGCACAGGGTGATGATGATGAGGTTGGAGATCCCACTTACTGTCAACCCACAGTCAGCCAAGAGATGAGGTCAGCAGAGGAGGTGGAGGAAGATGCTAGTGACGACGAGGTCAGGTTGCGCCTTCCTGGACAGAGACGTAGTACTGGAAGCACGTCAACAACTGCATCCTCAAACACAACTCTGCCTCTCACCACAAGTCGTGGTGGCTCTTCAGGTCGCATGGGTGCTAAGCCTTGCATAGCCTGGGCATTTTTTCAGATCGAGAAAGATGACCCAACTTGTGTTATCTGTAACATTTGTCAGCAAAAGCTAAGTAGAGGCCAAAAATACATAGTTTGAGTACTTCATGAATGAACCGGCACATGGACATGAAGCATAAGTTGCAGTGGGAAGCTCAGTGTGCTACAATGCGGCCTAGCCGGCCGGGCCAACCACCGTCTGCCATATCTTGTGCATCTGCGGCCTCTTCATCCTCTGTGACTGGGGGGACAGCAGTCACACCTGTTTTGGGGCGCAGACCTGCCACCTCTTTACCCGCAACAGCCAGTGTGATTGGCAGGTCATCATTTTCTTTGGAGGTGGTAACACCAGCTGGTGTTGAGCGCTGTCCGACATCGATAGCACCACCTTTGGATCAAGGCAACCTAACATGTCCGCCTGCATCTTCCTCACAGACCGGCAGTTTGCCGGGGACACCCTTATCAACCCCGTCTAAGCACAATAGCCAGCTCTCGGTCCCTCAGATGTGGACAAGTAAAAGACCATTTCCTCCTAGCCATGAGAAAGCTTAGAGGTTGAATTTCACCATCTGCAAGCTCTTGGCTACAGAAATGCTGCCTTTCCGCCTGGTGGACACAGAGGATTTTCGAGACCTTATGTCTGTCGCAGTGCCCCAGTACCAGATGCCCAGTCGGCACTACTTCTCAAAGAAAGGTGTGCCTGCGCTCCACCAGCATGTCGCACATAACATCACCGCTTCTTTGAGAAACTCTGTGTGTGACAGGGTGCATTTCACCACAGACACTTGGACGAGTAGGCATGGACAGGGGCGTTACATGTCGCTGACTGGGCACTGGGTAACTATGGTGACAGCAGGACAAGGGGCTGCTGTCCAAGTCTTGCCGTCCCCACGAGTTGTGCGTCAATCCTCTTTATGTCAAAGTTCCTCCACTGCTTCTGCCTCCTCAACCTCCTCTCGGTCTTCCACCTGCACCCAAAGCCTGTCTGGTCATGCCACAAGCTTTCTAACTGCGCAGAAGGGATCCTGCACACCTCCTTACTATGCTGGCAGTAGGGCTCAACGTCATCAGGCGGTTTTTACTTTGAAATGTCTGGGAAATGTGAGTCACACAGCTGAGGAGTTGTGGTCAGCTCTGGAGAACCAATTTCATGAATGGTTGTCTCCACTGGACCTGAAACCAGGGAAGGCCGTGTGCGACAATGCTGCAAACCTGGGTGCGGCCCTTGGCCGGGGCAATGTCACACACGTGCCTTGTATGGCTCACGTGTTGAACCTGGTTGTCCAGCAATTTTTAGCCCACTATCCCGGACTAGATGGCCTTCTGTAGAGGGCACGGTCGCTGTGTGCTCACTTCCGCCGTTCTCATCCCGCAGCTCAGCGACTTACATCTCTACAGAAGTCGTTGGGCCTGCCACTTCACCGGCTAAAATGCGATGTGCCTACCCGATGGAATTCAACTCTGCACATGTTGCAGCGACTGTGGCATCACCGACAAGCCCTGGTGCAATACGTTCTGACGTATAGCCTGGGCCAACGAGATCCAGAGGTGGGGCAAATCACTCTGGAGGAGTGGTCTCAGATCAGGGACCTATGCACCCTTCTGCACAGTTTTGAAATGGCGACAAAGATGTTTAGTGCTGACGATGCCATTATCAGCATGACTATTCCGGTGATTTACATGCTGGAGCACATGTTAACGAGAATTCGGAGTCAGGTGGTGGCACAAGAGGAGGTGGAGGAAGTAGAGGAGGAGGAGTTGTATGCGGAAGGGCTAACATCTGCAAGGTCCAGACGGTCGGCAGCACCAAGTCGGCAGGCATGTGAGGGTGGGGGAGATGGTTTTACCAGGGTGCATGGTAGCAGCCAAACTAGTGAGGAAGGTGCAGGAGCCCAGGAAGAAGTGGAGGACAAACTGATGGAAGACTTATCAGATGAGGGAGACCTTGATCACATTTCTGTTGTGCGAGGTTGGGGGAAGAAGACAGAGGAAGGAATCATGATTGTTACCTCGCCACCAACACAACAGGGACTTGGTACTCCTGGATGCGCAAGATACATGAGTGCCTTCTTGCTGCACTACCTGCAACATGACCCTCGAATTGTGAGAATTAGAAATAATCCTGACTACTGGGTTGCCACACTGTTAGATCCCCGGTACAAAAGTAAATTTGCAGAAATTATTCCTGCCATAGAAAGGGATGCATGCATGCAGGAGTATCAGCAGAGACTGTTGCAGAATCTTACATGTGCTTTTCCACAAAACACCAGTGGTGCACATAGTGAATCTCACAGTTCCAACTTGCCAACCGTGGGACCGTCGAGTGTTCAGCACTCAAACCGTAACAGAAACACAGTATCTGCTGGTAACATCAATTTTGCGAAATCATTTCACCACTTTTTTAGCCCATCCATTGCAAGGCCACAGGAGACAAGAAGTCTGACACATAGTCAACGCCTAGAGACGATGGTACAGGAGTATCTCCAAGTAAACATTGAAGCCATGACTGTGTCACTGGACCCTTGCTCTTTTTGGGCTTCCAATCTGGATAAATGGCCGGAGCTAGCCACTTACGCCTTGGAGATCTTGTCATGCCCCGCAGCCAGCGTTCTGTCTGAACGTGTGTTCAGCGCTGCTGGTGGTGTGCTGACAGATAAGCGCACGCGTCTCTCCACTGATAATATAGACAGACTCACGTTCATAAAGATGAACAAATCATGGATCCGAAACGACTTTTCTACCTATGTGTCATCCTGGGGAGAGTAAAAGCTTGATGATTTGTTAAAATCACCTCACCAACCGTTTTAAGCTTTCAAATTACTTATCATTTTTATCTGTATCTTGGCTGGAAAATAATTTGGGCTTTGTAGCAGTGTGCAGTACTGATTCTATTAGGCCATCTATACTAAGCTCCACCAGATTTAAAAGTAATAATAATTTTTAGCTGCATCTAGCCCGGAAAATAATTTTGGGGCTCCGAGATGCGCAAGACACATAAGTGCCTTCTTGCTGCACTACCTGCAACATGACCCTCAGATTGTCAGAATTCGAAGTAATCCTGACTACTGGGTTGCCACATTCTTAGATCACCCACACTCTTCGATCAACCTTTTCATTTTAATAAAGACCAAATAAATGGTCATTTTTGAAATTATAAGCATTAGCAGGTTATTAGAAACTGAAATTAAACAGTTTTCAACTCAAAACTTTATTCTAGGTGATGTTACATTTGCACATAGGACCCCTTGTTCGAAAGGAGCTTCTGAACTCTCTCGTCCATTGAATTTGTCAGGTTTTGGATGGTTTCTGCTTCAATTGTTTTGCATGAGGACAGAATACCCTCCCAGAGCTGTTGCTTAGATGTGAACTGCCTCCCGCCATCATAGACACTCCTTTTGATGATGCTCCAGAGGTTCTGAATGGGGTTTGAGGTCGGGGGAGCATGGGGGTCACACCATAAGTTTGTCCCCTTTTATGCCCATATCAGCCAGAGATGCAGATGTGTTATGTGCAGCATGAGACGGTGCATTATCATGCATGAAAATGATGTTGCTGTGGAATACACGGTTCTTCTTCTTGAACCATGGCAGGAAGTGCTGTTTGAGAAACTCCACATACATTATGGAGTTCATCTTTACCCCTTCAGGGATCCTAAAGGGGCCGACAATCTCTCTCCCAATGATTCCAGCCCAAAACATTACTCCACCTCCTCCTTATTGGCGCTGTAGCCGTGTTTGTGTGGGGTGTCCATCAACCAGCCATCCTCCACTCCATCCATCTGGACCATCGAGCGTTGCACGGCACTCATCCATGAACAAAACAGTTTTGAAGTCAGTCTTCATGTATTGTTTGGCCCACTGGAGCCGTTTCTGCTTGTGTGCAGTGGATAGAAGAGGTCGACAGGATGGCGTACGCACAGCTGCAAACCTCTGAAGGACCCTGCATCTTGTTGTTCGGGGGAAGTTGGAGGCACCAGCTGCTTCAAAAACTTGTCTGCTGCTATGACAAGGCTTTTTTGCAGCTGCTCTTTTAACCTGACGTAATTGCCGGTAGGAAAGAGTCCTCAATTTGCCCTTATCAGCACGCACACGTGTGTACTGTGAATCAGCTACATACTTCTTGATTGTCAAGACCCTTCATCCTGATCATCGCACAATGTTGATTGTAGTCATGCCTTGACCTAAACACTCCACAATTTGTTGCTTCTCAGCAGCCGACACATCCTTTTTCTTTCCCATTTTGGCAGAAAATGTAGGCTGCTTAATAATGTGGGACAGTCTTCCTAAGTAGTCTTGACTTTCATTGGACACACCTGCCAAACTAATTAGCACAGGTGTCTGCAATTGCTTACAGTGATATAAAGAGCCCTGACACACATCACCATCAATGAGTTTAACTGACAAACAAACAAATTCTTCCCTTATCACTCCTAAACACTTTTTGCATAATAATTTGGAACACAGTGTACATGTGCTTTTCCACAAAACACCAGTGGTTCACGTAGTGAATCTTACAGTTCTAACTTGCAACCGTGGTCTGTATGGAGCTGTTCAATAAAGGGCCCAAAATTAAGATAACATAGACGGGAGCGGTCTCTATGAATAGGAATTCCTAAGTATTTGATACCCTGTGAGGGCCAGGCAAAGGGAAAGTTGGACTGGATGGAATCCTGTTTGGATTTGGGGAGGGAGACATCGAGGGCCTCAGACTTCGCTGAATTCATTTTAAAATTTGACCATGTAACAAAGTGATCTATTTCAGCCATAACAGCATGGATGGATATATGTGATTGAGTGATATATACTAGGACATCATCAGCAAATAGAGAGCACTTGTACTCGGTGCCTCCTACCTCAATCCACCTAATATTGGGGTTATGGCGAATTGATGAGAGCAGGTGCTCCGTCACTAGGATGTATAAGACAGGGGACAGAGGACATCCCTGCCTTGTCCCATTGGTGATTATGAAAGGTGATGAAAATGTTCTGACGCGCCCCCTGGGCCTTGAGACACCCGGAGCCGGATCCTTTTTGGTGGATGCTGGTGGTTGTAGTCTCCGTGGCGGGGACCTGGTTCCGTAGCTCAGGGCGGTCAAACCAGTGGAGGAACTATTTATGTGGTTTTGATGTTTAAATGTCCGACTACGCCACCCGTGGATTGCGGTCAGAGTGAACCACCGCTGCAGGGCAGACCGCTGAGGCTGGTGTTGTGGGTGCAACAGAGCGTAGCATAACTCCCCACGGGAGGAGTATAGCCTCAGGGCAGTGTATGCGGAGGATAGGGGTGATGGTGCAGGGCAGCAGCAGTAACGACACGGAGTCAGTGATGCAGTCCAGGGCCTTTACTCACAGTTCTTATTATCCAGACCACTTCTGCAGATAACGGCTGCCCACGTCGTACTGTGCTCACAAGGTGAGGGGCTCAGACAACTCCCAGATAACTTTGGAGCGCTTCACAGGACCCCCTTTGTGTGTCCTTTGTCTGGCCTTTCTTACCAACCCTTCTGTCCGGCTGCCTCGGGCCTCCTCTTGGTAAACTTGGCGCCAGTTTCCCTGACCCTATGTGGTGCCTTCCTAGCGGGTGTAGCGAGGGGCTGCGCCACATAAAATGTCACAGCCTCCGGTTTCCAGCTGAGGGTCGTTTCCCACCTCCACTAGATTCGGGGACCGGTCTCCCCCTTTGGCCTGACCCCTCCACTCAGGTGGATTCGGGCGTTTGGTGGCGACTCGCCCGTCCGCACCCCTGGGATCCCTTCGTTCCTCGTTCCTGGAGCCTTCTCCGCTCCTCTTCCTTCCTTCTCCCTCTTCCAGGTCTGGGCCTCTGTTACTAGGCCCGCCTCCGGAGCAGAGCTCATGCAGAGCCCCTGCTCCCTGTCACTTCTGCTCAGACTTCTCTGCACTGATCTAAGATGGTGCCCACCTTTTATACTCCCTTCTCAATGCACCCAGGAACTGCTTCCTCCCTGCTCATGCACTACAGGGTTCCCCTTCCTCAGTGTTCCCTCCCCCCACTCCAGCCAGGGAAAAGGACTGTCGTGCCCATCTCAGGGGCATATTGGTCGCCCTGCCCCACAGCAATGTGGTGTAATGCATGCAGGTGTCGGGTCCTGATCCACATTCCATCCTTACCTGAGAGTGAGATATCGCACCTCTGGGTGAGGTGCAATACGTCTGTAGCAACCGAGCCCTCAGGGTGCTACAGTTCCATTTATCTTCAGCCTAGGTGACGTATTGCGATACACGGCCGTGATTTTGGCTATAAAAGGGTCCCCTAGACCCCTACCCCAAGCTTTTTAAGAGAATAATATATGGCGTGCCAGGAGACTCTATGGAATGCTTTCTCAGCATTCAATGAGAGTATCTAATTACAAATTTTTAGCTGCATCTATCCCAGGAAATACTTTGTGCCTAGTAGCAGTGTCTGCTAGTCAGCGGATTATCCCGGCTGTTAAGCAAGCTACACCACCTGTAGTTTGGACACTTAATTTTTTCAAAGGAAATGCTTCGGGACTAGTGTTGAGCCACCCCCGTAGTGTTCGAGTTCGGTTCGTTTCGTCGAACACCCGTGTGTTCGCCGAACTGTTCGTCGAACTGTTCGTCGAACACCTTCGAACACCGTTAAAACCAATGGCAGGCAAACAAAAACACATAGAAACACATAGAAAACACCTTCAAAGGTGTCCAAAAGCTGACAAACTGCTCAGAAGACACAACTAACACATGGAAAAGTGACAAGTACATATAGTCATGCGAAAAGAAATGAGGTGGAGGAGTAAAAGGAGGGGGAGACACAGATATAGGCATGTCATGCCCTTCTAAAATCCAAAAAGTGAGAAGCCGACACGTTCAGTCCGCTCCTGCCCGTGCCACCTCCGCGTCACCGGGTTTGTGCCAGAGCCGCGGTGAACCCTGACGGCCAGCCCCCCTCTCCCAATACTGGTGCCTGTCCGCTGGTGGGTCGAGCGAGCCCCCCTGTGGTGGAGGCAGCTCTAAGCTTTTTAATTTAAATTGTTTCTCTAATTTGAATGAATACACTTTAAATCCATTTACAAGGATCTATTGGAGGGCAAGTCTCATGCCAGCAACCGCGTAATTCCAGCTGCAGTAGCGTCCACTAAAGCTGCTGCAGTTAAAAAGCTTTTATAAGGATCGAGCTTGGCTGTCCACCGCAAGGCATCCTACTGCCAGTCCCAGCCCCTATGCCTTGGGGTGCCTCCTGATGCTCTTCACTGAGTATCCCGTGGTCCCGAAGCATTTCCTTTGAAAAAATTAAGTGTCCAAACTACAGGTGGTGTAGCTTGCTTAACAGCCGGGATAATCCGCTGACTAGCAGACACTGCTACTAGGCACAAAGTATTTCATGGGCTAGATGCAGTTAAAAATTTGTAATTAGATACTCTCGATGGATGCTGAGAAAGCATTCCATAGAGTCTACTGGCACGCCATATATGATTCTCTTAAAAAGCTTGGGGTAGGGGTCTAGGGGACCCTTTTATAGCCAAAATCACGGCCCTGTATCGCAATACGTCACCTAGGCTGAAGATAAATGGAACTGTAGCACCCTGAGGGCTCGGTTGCTACAGAGGTATTGCACCTCACCCAGAGGTGTGATATCTCACTCTCAGGTAAGGATGTAGTGTGGATCAGGACCCGACACCTGCATGCATTACACCACATTGCCGTGGGGCAGGGCGACCAATATGCCCCTGAGATGGGCACGACAGTCCCTGTCCTTGGCTGGAGTGGGGGGAGGTAACACTGAGGAAGGGGAACCCTGTAGTGCAGGAGCAGGGAGGAAGCAGTTCCTGGGTGCATTGAGAAGGGAGTATAAAAGGTGGGCACCATCTTAGTTCAGTGCAGAGAAGTCTGAGCAGAAGTGGCAGGGAGCAGGGGCTCTGCATGAGCGCTGCTCCGGAGGCGGGCCTAGTAACAGAGGCCCAGGCCTGGAAGAGGGAGAAGGAAGGAAGAGGAGCGGAGAAGGCTCCAGGAACGAGGAACGAAGGGATCCCAGGGGTGCGGACGGGCGAGTCGCCACCGCACGCCCGAATCCACCTGCGTGGAGGGGTCAGGCCAAAGGGGGAGACCGGTCCCCGAAACTAGTGGAGGCAGGAAACGAACCCCAGCTAGAAACAGGAGGCTGTGACATTTTATGTGGCGCAGCCCCTCGCTACACCCGCTAGGAAGGCACCACATAGGGTAAGGGAAACTGGCGCCAAGTTTACCAAGAGGAGGCCCGAGGCAGCCGGACAGAAGGGTTGGTAAGAAAGGCCAGACAAAGGACACACAAAGGGGGTCCTGTGAAGCGCTCCAAAGTTATCTGGGAGTTGTCTGAGCCCCTCACCTGGTGAGCACAGTACGACGTGGGCAGCCGTTACCTGCAGACGTGGTCTGGATAAGAACTGTGAGTAAAGGCCGTGGACTGCATCACTGACTCCGTGTCGTTACTGCTGCTGCCCTGCACCATCACCCCCATCCTCCACATACACTGTCCTGAGGCTATACTCCTCCCGTGGGGAGTTATGCTACGCTCTGCTGCACCCACAACACCAGCCTCAGCGGTCTGCCCTGGAGCGGCGGTTCACTCTGACCGCAATCCACGTGTGGCGTAGTCGGACATTTAAACATCAAAACCACATAAATAGTTCCTCCACTGGTTTGACCGCCCTGAGCCACGGAACCGGGTCGCCGCCATGGAGACTACAACCACCAGCATCCACCAAAAAGGGTCCGGCTCCGGGTGTCCCAAGGCCCAGGGGGCGCGTCAGAACATTTTCATCACCTTTCACAATCACCAATGGGACAAGGCAGGGATGTTCTCTGTCCCCTCTCTTATACATCCTAGTGACTGAGCACCTGCTCTCATCAATTCGCCATAACCCCAATATTAGGTGGATTGAGGTGGGAGGCACCGAGTACAAGTGCTCTCTATTTGCTGATGATGTCCTAGTATATATAACTCAATCATATATATCCATCCATGCTGTTATGGCTGAAATAGATCACTTTGTTACATGGTCAAATTTTAAAATCAATGCAGCGAAGTCTGAGGCCCTCGATGTCTCCCTCCCCAAATCCATATAGGATTCCATCCAGTCCACCTTTCCCTTTGCCTGGCCCTCACAGGGTATCAAATACTTAGGAATTACTATTCATAGAGACCTCTCCCATCTATGTTATCTTAATTTTGGGCCCTTTATTGAACAACTCCATACAGACCACGGTTGGCAAGTTAGAACTGTAAGATTCACTACGTGAACCACTGGTGTTTTGTGGAAAAGCACATGTACACTGTGTTCCAAATTATTATGCAAAAAGTGTTTAGGAGTGATAAGGGAAGAATTTGTTTGTTTGTCAGTTAAACTCATTGATGGTGATGTGTGTCAGGGCTCTTTATATCACTGTAAGCAATTGCAGTCACCTGTGCTAATTAGTTTGGCAGGTGTGTCCAATGAAAGGCAAGACTACTTAAGAAGGCTGTCTCACATTATTAAGCAGCCTACATTTTCTGCCAAAATGGGAAAGAAAAAGGATGTGTCGGCTGCTGAGAAGCAACAAATTGTGGAGTGTTTAGGTCAAGGCATGACTACAATCAACATTGTGCGATGATCAGGATGAAGTGTCTTGGCAATCAAGAAGTATGTAGCTGATTCACAGTACACATGTGTGCGTGCTGATAAGGGAAAATTGAGGACTCTTTCCTACAGGCAATTACGTCAGGTTAAAAGAGCAGCGGCAAAAAAGCCTTGTCATAGCAGCAGACAAGTTTTTGAAGCTGCTGGTGCCTCCAACGTCACCCGAACAACAAGATGCAGAGTCTTTCAGACGTATGCAGCTGTGCGTAAGCCATCCTGTCGACCTCCTCTATCCACTGCACACAAGCAGAAACGGCTCCAGTGGGCCAAACAATACATGAAGACTGACTTCAAAACTGTTTTGTTCACTGATGAGTGCCGTGCAATGCTCGATGGTCCAGATGAATGGAGTGGAGGATGGCTGGTTGATGGACACCCTACGCAAACACAGCTACAGCGCCAACAAGGAGGAGGTGGAGTAATGTTTTGTGCTGGAATCATGGGGTGAGAGATTGTCGGCCCCTTTAGGATCCCTGAAGGGCTAAAGATGAACTCCATAATGTATGTGGAGTTTCTCAAACAGCACTTCCTGCCATGGTTCAAGAAGAAGAACCGTGTATTCTGCAGCAAGATCATTTTCATGCATGATAATGCACCGTCTCATGCTGCACATAGCACATCTGCATCTCTGGCTGATATGGGCATAAAAGGGGACAAACTTATGGTGTGAACCCCATGCTCCCCTGACCTCAACCCCATTCAGAAACTCTGGAGCATCATCAAAGGAGTGTCTATGATGGCGGGAGGCAGTTCACATCTAAGCAACAGCTCTGGGAGGGTATTATGTCCTCATGCAAAAGAATTGAAGCAGAAACCATCCAAAACCTGACAAATTCAGTGGACGAGAGAGTTCAGAAGCTCCTTTCGAACAAGGGGTCCAATGTGCAAAGGTAACATCACCTAGAATAAAGTTTTGCGTTGAAAACTGTTTGATTTCAGTTTCTAATATCCTGCTAATGCTTATAATTTCAAAGATGAGCATTTTTTTGTTCTTTATTAAAATGAAAAGGTTGGTCGTAGAGTGTGGGGGATCGAAGAGTGTGGCAACCCAGTAGTCAGGATTACTTCGAATTCTGACAATCTGAGGGTCATGTTGCAGGTAGTGCAGCGAGAAGTCACTCATGTGTCTTGCTCATCTAGGAGCCCCAAATTATTTTCTGGGCTAGATGCAGCTAAAAATTATTATTAATTTGAAAGCTGGTGGAGCTTAGTATAGATGGCCTAATAGAATCAGCACTGCAAACTACTACAAAGCCCAAATTATTTTCCAGCCAAGATACAGATAAACATGATTAGTAATTTTAAATCTTGTGGAGTTTAGTATAGATGGCCTAATTGAATCAGTACTGCACACTGCTACAAGGCCCAAATTATTTCCCAGCCAAGATACAGATAAATATGATTAGTAATTTTAAATCTTGTGGAGTTTAGTATAGATGACCTAATAGAATCAGTACTGCACACTGCTACAAGGCCCAAATTATTTTCCAGCCAAGATACAGATAAACATGATTAGTAATTTTAAAGCTTAAAATGGTTGGTGAGGTGATTTTAACAAATCATCAAGCTTTTACTCTCCCCAGGATGACACAGGGGTAGAAAAGTTGTTTCGGATCCATGATTTGTTCATCTTTATGAACGTGAGTCTGTCTACATTATCAGTGGAGAGCCGTGTGCGCTTATCTGTCAGCACACCACCAGCAGCGCTGAACACACTTTCAGACAGAACGCTGGCTGCGGGGCATGACAAGATCTCCAAGGCGTAAGTGGCGAGCTCCGGCCATTTATCCAGATTGGAAGCCCAAAAAGAGCAAGGGTCCAGTGACACAGTCATGGCTTCAATGTTTACTTGGAGATACTCCTGTACCATTATCTCTAGGCGTTGACTATGTGTCAGACTTCTTGTCTCCTGTGGCCTTTCAAAGGATGGGCTAAAAAAGTGGTGAAATGATTCCGCAAAATTGATGTTACCAGCAGATACTATGTTTCTGTTGCGTTTTGAGAGCTGAACACTCGACGGTCCCACGGTTGACAAGTTGGAACTGTGAGATTCACTACGTGCACCACTAGTGTTTTGGGGAAAAGCACATGTAAGATTCTGCAACAGTCTCTGCTGATACTCCTGCATGCGTGCATCTCTTTCTATGGCAGGAATAATTTCTGCAAATTTACTTTTGTACCTGGGATCTAACAGTGTGGCAACCCAGTAGTCAGGATTAATTCTAATTCTCACAATTCGAGGGTCATGTTGCAGGTAGTGCAGCAAGAAGGCACTCATGTGTCTTGCGCATCCAGGAGCACCAAGTCCCTGTTGTGTTGGTGGCGAGGTAACAATCATGCTTCCTTCCTCTGCCCTCTCCCCCCAACCTCGCACAACAGAAATGTGATCAAGGTCTCCCTCATCTGATGAGTCTTCCATCAGTTCGTCCTCCACTTCTTCCTGGGCTCCTGCACCTTCCTCACTAGTTTGGCTGCTACCATGCGCCCTGGTAAAACCATCTCCTCCACCCTCACATGCCTGCCGCCTTGGTGCTGCCGACCGTTTGGACCTTGCAGATGTCAGCCCTTCCGCAAACAACTCCTCCTCCTCTACTTCCTCCACCTCCTCTTGTGCCACCACCTGACTCCGAATTCTCGTTAACATGTGCTCCAGCATGTAAATCACCAGAATAGTCATGCTGATAATGGCATCGTCAGCACTAAACATCTTCGTCGCCATTTCAAAACTGTGCAGAAGGGTGCATAGGTCCCTGATCTGAGACCACTCCTCCAGCATGATTTGCCCCACCTCTGGATCTTGTTGGCCCAAGCTATACGTCACAACGTATTGCACCAGGGCTTGTCGGTGCTGCCACAGTCGCCGCAACATGTGCAGAGTTGAATTCCACCGGGTAGGCACATCGCATTTTAGCCGGTGAAGTGGCAGGCCCAACGACTTCTGTAGAGATGTAAGTCCCTGAGCTGCGGGATGCGGACGGCGGAAGTGAGCACACAGCGACTGTGCCCTCTGCAGAAGGCCATCTAGTCCGGGATAGTGGGCTAAAAATTGCTGGACAACCAGGTTCAACACGTGAGCCATACAAGGCACGTGTGTGACATTGCCCCGGCGAAGGGCCGCACCCAGGTTTGCAGCATTGTCGCACACGGCCTTCCCTGGTTTCAGGTCCAGTGGAGACAACCATTCATGAAATTGGTTCTCCAGAGCTGACCACAACTCCTCACCTGTGTGATTCACATTTCCCAGACATTTCAAAGTAAAAACCGCCTGATGACGTTGAGCCCTGCTGCCAGCATAGTAATGAGGTGAGCAGCATCCCTTCTGCGCAGTTAGAAAGCTTGTGGCATGACCAGACAGGCGTTGGGTGCAGGTGGAGGACTGAGAGGAGGTTGAGGAGGCAGAAGCAGTGAAGGAACTTTGAGATAAAGAGGATTGACGCACAACTCGTGGGGACGGCAAGACTTGGACAGCAGCCCCTTGTCCTGCTGTCACCATAGTTACCCAGTGCCCAGTCAGCGACATGTAACGCCCCTGTCCATGCCTACTCGTCCAAGTGTCTGTGGTGAAATGCACCCTGTCACACACAGAGTTTCTCAAAGAAGCGGTGATGTTGTGTGCGACATGCTGGTGGAGCGCAGGCACACCTTTCTTTGAGAAGTAGCGCCGACTGGGCATCTGGTACTGGGGCACTGCGACGGACATAAGGTCTCGAAAATCCTCTGTGTCCACGAGGCGGAAAGGAAGCATTTCTGTAGCCAAGAGCTTGCAGATGGTGAAATTCAACCTCTTAGCTTTCTCATGGCTAGGAGGAAATGGTCTTTTACTTGTCCACATCTGAGGGACCGAGGGCTGGCTGTTGTGCTTATACAGGGTTGAGAAGGCTGTCCCCGGCAAACTGCCGGTCTGTGAGGAAGATGCAGGCGGACATGTTAGGTTGCCTTGATCCAAAGGTGGTGCTACCGATGTCGGACAGCGCTGAACACCAGCTGGTGTTTCCACCTCCAAAGAAAATGATGACCTGCCAATCACGCTGGTTGTTACAGGTAAAGAGGTGGCAGGTCTGCATCCCAAAACAGGTGTGACTGCTGTCCCCCCAGTCACAGAGGATGAAGAGGCCGCAGATGCACAAGATGTGGCAGACGGTGGTTGGCCCGGCCGGCTAGGCCGCATTGTAGCACAGTGAGCTTCCCACTGCAACTTATGCTTCATATCTATGTGCCGGTTCATGCATAAATACTCAACCTATGTATTTTTTGGCCTCTACTTACCTTTTGCTGACAAATGTTACAGATAACACGAGTTGGGTCATCTTTATCGATCTGAAAAAATGCCCAGGCTATGCAAGGCTTAGCACCCATGCGACCTGACGGGCCACCACGACTTGTGGTGAGAGGCAGAGTTGTGTTTGAGGATGCAGTTGTTGACGTGCTTCCAGTACTACGTCTCTGTCCAGGAAGGCGCAACCTGACCTCGTCGTCACTAGCATCCTCCTCCACCTCCTCTGCTGACCTCATCTCTTGGCTGACTGTGGGTTGACAGTAAGTGGTATCTCCAACATCATCATCATCACCCTGTGTGTTATCACACCCGTCGTCCTCAGAGCCAACCTGTTCCTGCCCTGACAAAAAACTAAAGTTTTCGCTCCAATCAGGTATTTGAGTCTCATCATCATCTTCCTCATTGTCTCAACCAACAGGAGTTACAGTTGGGGAATGAGGGTCTACATTATGGTCAGAACCTTCTGCGTCTGGTCCTGGATCCGACTCATAAAGATTCTGGGCATCAGTGCAGAACATTTCCTCATCTGGATTCACAGAAGCTCTGGAGCCAACCTCTGATTCCCAGGCTATAATATGAGTAAACAGCTCTACAGACTCAACCATCTGTTCTAACCCATACTCAGACAGGCAGCTGGAGACTTGGGAGCTGTGAGGAAGCAAATGCGATTGGGGTGACACCTCTGAGGACTGGAGTATCTGTGATGTTGAAGTTGAGGTGGAGGAGAGCCCACTTAAAGGAGCACTTGATATCCGTTGAAGCACCTGCTGTTTTTGTGCCTCATCTGGAATTTGCAGCAATTGGCGTGGCCGTAAGAAAGGGATCTTATCACATTGTCCGCTAAAAGAAATAGACATCTTAGTTTGGCTGGAAGATGGTCTTTCTTCTGCAGATGTTACTGTTGCTTTAACACCTACCCCACGGACACAACCTTTTTTTCCCTTCCCAACACGCCTATTCCCCTTTCCACCAGCAGCAGGCCTTTTTCTACTCATTTTGGTGGTTAACTAATTCAAAACTCTGAAGTTGTTTGCACAAAAACAATGAATGGGAACCGAGCAGAGCTGAGTGGCCAAACTGTGGTATTAGCCCAAAAGTATTGGCTGGGTTAGATGCAGATAAAAAATATTCTGAATTTGCAACCTGCTGGAGGTTAGTATAGATGGTCTAATAGAACAAGTCTCACACACTGCTAGAAGCCTAAATACTTTTACAGAGCTAGATGAAGAAAAGAATTATTTTGAATTTGCAACCTGATGGAGGTCAGTATAGATGGACTAATGGAAGAAGTCACACACACTGCTAGAAGCTGAAATATTTTTTCAGAGCTCGATGCAGAAAAAAATTATATTGAATTTGCAACCTGATGGAGGTTAGTATAGATGGACTAATAGAACAAGTCCCACACACTGCTAGAAACCGAAATATTTTTTCAGAGCTAGATGCAGAAAAAAATTATATTGAATTTGCAACCTGATGGAGGTTAGTATAGATGGACTAATAGAACAAGTCCCACACACTGCTAGAAGGCAAAATATTTTTTCAGAGCTAGATGCAGAAAAAAATTATATTGAATTTGCAACCTGATGGAGGTTAGTATGGATGGACTAATAGAACAAGTCCCACACACTGCTACAAGCCTAAATATTTTTTCAGAGCTAGATGCAGAAAAAAATTATATTGAATTTGCAACCTGATGGAGGTCAGTATAGATGGACTAATAGAACAAGTCCCACACACTGCTAGAAGCCGAAATATTTTTTCAGAGCTAGATGCAGAAAAAAATTATATTGAATTTGCAACCTGATGGAGGTTAGTATAGATGGACTAATAGAATGATGCTATGCCCAAAAGGTTTTACTTCACTAGGTGCAGTAAAAAATTTGTATTCTATACACAGGTGGTGTAGCTTGCAACACAGATTGGCTTCTCCACTGACTAACATACACTGCAAGAGGACAAAAATTATTTGCTTTGCTAGATTTAGCCAAATGCTGTGAAAAAAACTTGCACAGCACTGGCACAGACCTGACTGGCAAAAAGTGATAGGAACTGATGTAACCTAGCCCTGAAAAGGACTGCAATTACAATTAGTCTTTACTCCCAACCTATCTATTTAAGAGCACAGACCTGCCTGATAAAAGTCGTAGGAAATGATGTAACCTAGTCCTTAAAAGGACTGCAATCACAACTATTCCCTACTCCCAAGCTATCTGTAGATTTGTGCGAAAATTGGCTTGAAATTAACAAGGTATAGCGCACACAGCTACAGCGGTGCCATCTAACACGCAGCTGTAGCAGTGAGAAAATGGTGGCAACGGGGAAAATGGCTGGGTCTTATAGGGCAAGGACATGTGACATACACTTCCAATGACACATGCCCTTGCTTGTGTGAAAAAAAGCACTTCACTCCGTGTGTGCACTGCTGATAGGCTGACAGATTGCACCTCCCCACTGTAAATGCGGGAAAGAGAAAAAAAAATGGAGATCTTCATTATTTCTGCAGAGATCCATCCCCTGCCCCTTTCCCCGCCCCGCTGTACACTCAAGCTGCTTATTAACATTAATTTTCAGCATTACTGAGAAAAAATCCAGTTATGATTTTGGTGCACGAACAGTTATCAAACATAACCTCGAACAGCCGAATTTTTTTCAAATCGTTCGTGTTCGCCGAACGGCTCGAACACTGACCAAAACAGTTTGAGTCGAACACCGCTCATCTCTAGTTACTATGATACTTTGCAAACAGTATTCACCATTTGTATTTGTGCCATTTACGTTCTGGCTGCTGCAGTCATCCACATTCACCGTTCTCCCACAAATTCTGTACACTTCATCCATATTAAGCCCTCTCTCCTCTCTTCTCCTATGTACAGCTGTCATGCTCTCTTCACAATATTATACCACACAGATCCATTCATTCCCACCATACAACACAGGAAACGCTCTTGTGTCACCCTGGCCTGGATGCCACAAGTGTAATTAAAGCTGTGTCTGAGAGCAAGGGGGAGGTTCTCTAGTCAGTGGAACATTAGCATGCAATGCCTCCTGTCTCAGGCCAGTAGGGGGAGCAGGCTGCCCCTATAAAAGCTGGTGCTGGGGGCAGGGTTAGGGAGAACTGGATGGCCTGTCTCAGCATTGAGACTTGTCCCAGAGCAGAGCAGGGACAGAAAGTTGAATTGCACCTAAGAGGAAGTGTGGCAGGAGGAGAGCCACAAGCCAGAGACAAGAGGCGAAGAGAGCCTGTCTTGGCAGATAACGGACTTAATTTACCAGACTTTGGTGTCTGAGGCTGGGAGGATTCCACATTCTCCAGCAGATAACCAGTCCGCAGGGGACTGTATATTCCTTGGCCTAAGAAGCCTGGAGGCCCTGCCACAACAGAAGGGACCAGCAAAGCCGTACAAGGCTGGGAGCAGAAAGGAACCCACGTCGCAGGCCATACAGGCGAGAATACACGGAGAGCTCGGAAACGTGGGCTGTTACCCTATAAGGAGGAGATAGCCAGAAGGAGCGCAGAAAGCACGGTAGGCCTACACCCTCACCCTGACCAGGGCCAATTTCGCCGTTGCTCTCAGACATCCAGGTCCCCTCCTAGCAGGGACTACTTATGGGTCAGTTTACCTGTTTTAGTAAAGACCCTGGACTGCAACCTGTTGTCTGTGTGCTCCTTCACGCCTCCAGCACTTCCAGTACTGGGACTCTCACCACCATCACTCCCACCATCCATTATACTGCCCTGGGGCCGCACTCTTCCCGTGGGGAGTCACACTACCCTAGCTGCACACCTCATCAGCCCCAGCGGTCTGCATGCAGCGGCGGTTCCTAATAACCGCAATCCACGGGTGGCGTAGTCGGACATAATCATCAGCGCATAACGGACTACCACTGGCCTGACAACCCTGAGCCACGGAACCGGGTTGCCACACTACTCCCATCGTTCCCCTATTGCCCGGATCCGAGTGCCCCACGGCCCAGGGGGCGAGTCACTCTCACAAATCACTCAACCATCTGATCACTCTCTGTATCTTCCTTCTCTTAGTCGCAGGTGATATTTCTCCTAATCCAGGACCCTCCAGTAATAATAACACTTACCCTTTCCCCTGTTACATTCAGAAACCCTGCTAATCTTATTAATATTCCTTGCATGCCTTCTGTCTCTTTCAATTGTGCCCTTTGAAATGCGCGTTCAGCATGTAATAAACTCTCTTACATCCATGACTTTTTCCTCAACCTTCTGGCTCTCACCGAAACCTGGATCCAGCAGGCGGACAACAACGACGCTGCTGCTCTCTCAAATGGTGGCCAACAGTTCTCTCATAACCCGAGACCTGACAACAGATCAGATGGAGGTGTTGCTCTGTTTCTTTCAACAAAATGTACTTTTCAGGTTATCCCCCCAACACCCTCCCTTATCTTCCTTTCTTTTGAGGTCCACACAGTCAGTCTCTACTGGCCCCTGTAATATAAAAAGACGCTCAGAACTCAATCATATCATCCATAGCTTCATTGATAAACAATTGAAACTTTATTGATTAATCAGATATTCAAAACATCATAAAAACTAGACAAGACTCAAGAAACAACAAATTAAAAAGCGAGATAGTGTATGCAGAGATACAGGAGATGTTAATAAATATTAAATTGCATGATTAATTTCAGAAAAGAGTTCATAAAACAGACTGCGAATCAATATAATCAAAACTTTAAAGTGACACAGTGCTAACAGGTATCAAAGTGGCATAGTGTCAGAATTAATCAACAGTCTGTAGTATGAGGAGGAACACTATTTTCCATAAATGAATCAAATATAATATACATAATTTCATAGTCATCATAGGACATATAAACATTGATTATATATATACATATAAAGTCTTCAGAGGTAAGTATGTAAAGTCCAGTGCACAGAGAATCGTAACCTAAAGTGACATGGTGCAATAATGAACCCCTCATGCAGCGCTGACATGTAGTACTACATGGAGCAAAGCATTTGTTAGTATACCTGTATTCATACCGCAAACACCACACGCAGGATGGATGCACTCAAATGTGCGTTTCACAGATACGCTTCCTCGGGGAGTGACAAAAAGTAGGGGATCGAGCATGACATACAGTATATACCCTGGGTTAATTAGTAATCCGATCTCCACTGGACGCTCATTACCGGGTTCACGATTGCATCCCGCCGCTATGACCGCGCCTCCACCACGCGCCCAACCGCGGCGTCACAAGGAGGCACGGTCGTACCACCCGTGACATCACCGTTCAGCGCACGACAGAAAGCGCAAGCCCAGAAGCAAGGAGGACATGCGCAGACATCCAGGCACCATATTAGTAATGGGCAAAAGTAAGGACAAGACAAAAATATCAGAATAAACATACATATATACCTGAATGGGCTAAACTTTAGCATATCAAATCAGGCACCATATCAATAATGGGCAGGAATAAAGACAGGGCAGAGATACAAAGAATAAGCACTCAAATGTACATGAGTGAACTAAACTTGAGCATATTAAATCTGGCCACACTTCAAATTGCTATTTATACAATACATCCACTAAAATTGGATTTTACTCACCCGAGCATCTCACTACTCGGGATGTTCGGCGAGCACCGAGCATTTCCGGGTTACTCGGGCGGGAGCTCGGGTCTCCGCCCTGCATGTTTGGCGCTCTTTATAGAGCCAATGAACATGCAGGGATTGCCAGCCAGTCACTGTAATGCCGCAGCCATGTTTTTTGTGGGCATTTCATTGATTGGCTGGCCTGCATAGCATCAGCTCAAGTATTTAAAACCGGGCCAGCCATCTTGGACACAGTAGCTCCGGATCAGACAGTGTAGGGAGAGTGCTGCTGAGCTAGGGAGAGATTTATACTGCAAAATATGTAGTGTAGGGTCTCTAAAGCCTGCAAAATCAAACCAACAGTCCTTCTCAGGACTAATATCAATCCCAGATACCAGGCAGGCAGGCTGTATAGGAGACGCAGTGATTATACCAACAAAAACTGCATTACACTCCTGTGTGCTCCTGCTGGTCAAATTGCTAGACTTATCCCCAGGTCTCAGGGGCCAGGAAAAATCCTTTTTTTTTCATCTAAATCCTGTTTTTTTTTTTCCTCAGTCAGACTGTACAAATACGCGTCTTATTAACCTTTTGGTATTTCCCCCCACCCAAAAAAAATTGAGTGTGTCTATGAGTGTTCAGACACAATTATATCTGTTTAAAAGAGTCTGGTGTAGGCCAGATAAATATAACTGTGTTTTTCCTCTTCCACGGTTCAAATCTGGGTGTTATTGACCTGCTTGCCTTTTTTCCATATAAAAAACAGTTTGAGTGTGTCGCTGACTGTTCAGACACAAATATATCTATTTTAACAAGTCTGGTATTCACCAGGAAATTATAACTGTGGTTTTGAAGTTCCACGGTTCAAATCTCTGTATTAGCTACTTTTTTGTCTTTTTTCCATAAAAAAAAATATTTTCAGTGTCTTGCTGACTGTTCAGACACCAATATATCTGTTTAAAAGAGTCTGGTGTAGGCCAGAGAAATAGAACTGTGGTTTTCCTCTGCCACAGTTCTAATCTCCTTTTTATTACCCTTTTGCCATTGATAGTGTGAGTGTAAGCTATTTTACTTCATTTACAATGGGCAAGGTGCGTGGCAAGGGAAATGGAACTGGACGTTCTGGTGATGGTGCGTGCAGAGGACGGGGCCATGGCCAACGTGAAAATGTGCCACAACCAACAGCCATATCTTCTCGCTCCCAGTACTTGGCCGAATTACTAGGGAAGCACACAACAACAAAACCATTTTTGTGAACTGATCAGTGTGAACAGGTTATTAACTGGATAGCAGATAATACTTCCAGTCACCTGGGCACCACCACCTCCGGTCTGTCTTCCACACGGTCAAGTGTTAGTAGCTGTGAGTCTCGACCGCATACTCCTCCTCACCCTGATGCTCGTTCCTCCCACCATGCCGAGTGTCGTCAGACAGCAACTGATCCCACAGTTGGACACTCTGAATAGCTGTTCACTGGTCCATCTCCATATTTCGGCCCCTCGCCTGCTCTGCTTGAAGTGATGGAAGAGGAGATCCCATGTAGTGATGGCCAAATATTTGAACAGCCATGGCCACAGGAAGGCTACGCTGACAATTTGTCACAAGAGGTGGACGATGATGCGACACAATTGCCACAAAGTGAGGAGGAGGACCGTGGTGCGGAAGTGGAAGAGGAGTAGGTGGTGGATGATCTAGTAACTGACCCAAAGTGGCAGGAGGACATGCAGAGCAAGGCCAGCAGCACACAGGGGGAGGGAGACAGAGTACCCCAACAGGCAGGAAGAAGCAGTGTGGTGGCCGCAGACAGAAGGCAGGTAACCGTTCCCCGTCATACAAACAAGAGGGACGTTGCCAGTACAAGCGGTAGGTCTTCCAGAGTCTGGAATTTTTTTAAAGACTCTGGTAATAACTCCAAAAAGGCCATTTGTACCACCTGCCAGGCCAGCATCAGCAGGGGTGACAAAACTACCACCTGATCACCACCAGCTTGATCAGGCACATGTCAGCAAAGCACCCGACTTTGTGGGGTGAACCCCAGGGTCCACGACCAGTGTCAGGGGGTGTCACCACTGCTTCTTTCGCTGCTGAGCGAGTAAGAGAACCCCCTGATGTGCATGAAAGACACTCCCCTGTCCATACTGCATGCAAAGATGCCCCCTCTTCTCAGTCTTCACTTGTTATGGCAGTTTCTCAAGAAACAGCATCAACGTCCACGTCCATGTCCCACCGCAGAGTTCAATTGTCCATATCCCAGACCTTTTAATGAAAGCGCAAATTCGCAGCCAACGACCCACAGGCCACAGTCCTAAATTAGCACATTTCACCACTACTTGTGTTGGAAATGCTGACTTTTAGGCTGGTGGAGACGGGATCCTTCCACAACCTTATGGCGGTGGCCATCCCTCGGTACTCGGTCCCCAGCCGACACTATTTTGCCCGGTGTGCCATCCTCGAACTACACAAGCACGTGTCCCAAAACATCTGCCGTGCCCTCAACAACGCAGTAACTGGGAGAGTCCACCTGACAAAGGACACGTGGACATGTGCTTGTGGCCAGGGATGGTACATCTCCATGACGGCACACTGGGTAAACATATTGGAAGCCGGGACCCAGTCGGACCTTGGGACGGAGCACAACCTCCCCACACCGAGGATTGCGGGCCCTATGTCAGTCAGAGTTGCCCCCACAGTGTACAGCTCCTGCGCATCATCCTCCTCCTCATGTTTAGCCACCATCTCAGATATCACCACATCAGTAACAATCTGGAAGCACTGCAGTACTGCGTCAGCCAAGGGGCAACAGGCTGTGCTGAAACTCATAAGCTTAGGTGATAAACCTCACACTGCTTGTGAGTTGTGGACAGCTGTGAAAGAGCAGGCAGAACTGTGGCTGAGTCCACTGAACCTACATCCAGGCATGGTCGTGTGTGACAATGGCCGTAACCTGGTGGCGGCTCTGAGGTGAGGCGAGATCACACACGTACCATGCCTGGCTCATGTGCTTAACCTCGTGGTTCAGCGGTTTCTTAAATCGTACCCCGAGTTGCCAGATCTGCTCGTCAAAGTACGCCGCCTGTCAGCTCATTTTCGGTAGTCAGCTACAGCTTCCGCCGCCCTTGCTGTGTTGCAGCAGAGTTTGCAGCTTCCGGCACACTGACTGGAGTGTGATGTCCCCACAAGTTGGAACTCTACCCTCCACATGTTGCATAGTATTTGTGAGCAGAAGAGAGCAGTTGTGGAGTACCAGCTGCAACAAGGCCGTCGATATTCAGGTCAGACTCCACACATAAGACCTCAGGAGTGGAAATGGATGTCTGACATATGTACCATCCTGACAAACTTTGAGGAGTCCACCATGATGGTGAGTGGCGATGACGCCGTCATTAGCGTCAGCATCCCACTTGTCTGTCTTTTGCAACGCTATCTGCAGAGAATTAAGGAGGAGGCATTGCAGCCAGAGTATGATGAGATGGATCAAGAAGACATAGCTGGCGATTACACACAGCCCAGCCTCATCTCATCCCAACATGCATTGGGGGACAATGATGGAGAGGAGGAGGAGGAAGAACAGGAGCTGGTATCATGCGCTGTAGACGGTAGTACCTGTACAACTGTCATACCGTCGGTTCAGCGTGGGTGGCCTGAGGACAGGGGGAGGAGGAGGAGGAGGAGAGCATGGTCAGTCGTCATCTTGGTGAGGACACGGAAGTCTTGCCCATTACCAGTCTGGCACACATAGCTGTCTTTATGTTATGCTGCCTTAACCGTGACCCTCGCGTTGTCAAAATGTTGGGTGACAGTCTTTACTGGTTGGTGACACTTTTAGACCCCCGCTACAAAGAGAACTTTCACTCTCTTATTCCTGAGGTGGAGAGGTCTACAAAAATGGGGCAGTACCAGAAGGCCCTTGCTACAGAACTGTTAAAAAAATTCCCATGTGAACACGCTAGCGGCAGAGGTCACAGTTCATTGACCAACCAAGGCGTACAGGCGAGAGAGATGCAACTCCAATCCAGAAGAGGCAGGGGAACACTGTCAACATTCTGGGACAGTTTTCTGAAACACGCCCAGCTTACAGGCCCTGAGGTGCGGGGTACTCTCACAAAGAGGGGAAACTTTCAAAAGATGGTGAGGGAGTACCTTGCCGACCGTACCATCATCCTCCTTGATCCTCCTTGATTCCTCTGTGCCTTTTAATTATTGGGTATCCAAGCTGGACACTTGGAATGAACTCGCTCTGTATGCCTTGGAGGTACTGGCCTGCCCTGCCGCTAGCGTGTTATCGGAGCGTGTCTTTAGTGCTGCTGGGGGAATTATAACTGATAAGAGCACTCGCCTGTCAACTGACAATGCTGACAAGCTTCTCAAAATGAACAAGGGCTGGATTGGGCCAGACTTCTCATCACCACCAAATGACAGCAGAGTAACATAAAGTCAAATCCACTGTGTTGTTTCGGGAGGTGTATTCCCATGCACCACTTCACACCCACACATGGGTATACGCTTCCTCATTTCAACTGTTTTTTGCTCTTCTCCTTATCCTCAGCCTCCACCACCAGAATACCACCAGGGTGACTGTGGTCCATGTTGCCAGCATTGCATGTTCCTCCATCCTAATTTTTGGCAGCTTTTGCCTACACAAGCCTAAAAAGCCTCATTTCAAGTGCAAGCAAGCTAGCAGTATGGTATTGCAGCCTGGGGGTGGGTGGGTGGCAGGCTGCACACTTATGCTTGCATTCCAAGAAAACAAAGCAGATGCTAACTTCTATCATTATCATCATGCTCCTCACCTTGGACTCGCAACTCCCCTGATGGAGAAGCCAGGGCCCACCGGAGGCGTCTGGTTGTCTAGTGGGCTCGGCCAATGCTGCTCTAAAGCAGGCCAGGCTAATAAAAATGTGTCGGGAAGGTTACTGGGACAAATAGGGGCAGCTGGGGACTGAGTATGGACACCCGGCCACCCCCTGGTGGCTGGGGACCAAGCGTGTACACCAGGCCGCCGGGCGGCTGGGGACTGAGTATGGATACCAGGCCATCTATGCAGCCATGATGTGGTGGCCAGATTCCGCCTCCACATGCCTAAAAGGCCCAATTTCAAGTGCAAGCAAGCTAGCAGTATGGTATTGCAGCCTGGGGGTGGGTGGGTGGCAGGCTGCACACTTATGCTTGCATTCCAAGAAAACAAAGCAGATGCTAACTTCTATCATTATCATCATGCTCCTCACCTTGGACTCGCAACTCCCCTGATGGAGAAGCCAGGGCCCACCGGAGGCGTCTGGTTGTCTAGTGGGCTCGGCCAATGCTGCTCTAAAGCAGGCCAGGCTAATAAAAATGTGTCGGGAAGGTTACTGGGACAAATAGGGGCAGCTGGGGACTGAGTATGGACACCCGGCCACCCCCTGGTGGCTGGGGACCAAGCGTGTACACCAGGCCGCCGGGCGGCTGGGGACTGAGTATGGATACCAGGCCATCTATGCAGCCATGATGTGGTGGCCAGATTCCGCCTCCACATGCCTAAAAGGCCCAATTTCAAGTGCAAGCAAGCTAGCAGTATGGTATTGCAGCCTGGGGGTGGGTGGGTGGCAGGCTGCACACTTATGCTTGCATTCCAAGAAAACAAAGCAGATGCTAACTTCTATCATTATCATCATGCTCCTCACCTTGGACTCGCAACTCCCCTGATGGAGAAGCCAGGGCCCACCGGAGGCGTCTGGTTGTCTAGTGGGCTCGGCCAATGCTGCTCTAAAGCAGGCCAGGCTAATAAAAATGTGTCGGGAAGGTTACTGGGACAAATAGGGGCAGCTGGGGACTGAGTATGGACACCCGGCCACCCCCTGGTGGCTGGGGACCAAGCGTGTACACCAGGCCGCCGGGCGGCTGGGGACTGAGTATGGATACCAGGCCATCTATGCAGCCATGATGTGGTGGCCAGATTCCGCCTCCACATGCCTAAAAGGCCCAATTTCAAGTGCAAGCAAGCTAGCAGTATGGTATTGCAGCCTGGGGGTGGGTGGGTGGCAGGCGGCATACTTGCACTTGCATTGCAAGGAATGGGGGAGGTACAATTGAACACTGTCCTGGGACATGGACTTACACGGGGATAGTTGCAAGTCTGCATCTTCTGATGCGGCAAGGATCACTTCTGATGGGCACACTTTTAGGCAGTGACCTGGGTGTCAGAGATGCTTCCAGGGGTCTTCCCCATGCTGTTCCCATGTCTTTTCAGCACTGTATGTATGTGTCACACAGCACATGGCCAGATAAGGGTGTAAAATGTTAAAATGACATTTCCCAGTGAATACATTTGTCATGGTTGAAAGCAATACAAAAGTGCAAAAACGCATAAAAAATGCTACTTGTGAACATAGCCCAAGGTTGGAGGAGTATTTTTGTTTTTGGTTATTTATTTTACCTTATACACAAGTCTTTACCCTGGAAAGGATGTTCCTTGACATATTTCACAGGAAAGCAGTTTCAGTTTCATTTTTGAATGTTTTATTGTGAGCCCGAAAAGTGGCTTAATACCTCTGACCACGTTGTTGACAGCAGTGACCTGGGGGTCAGAAATGCTTCCTGGGGCGATGCCCATGCTGTTCCCATTTCTTTTGAGTCTTTTGCCATTTCTGAGCAGCTGACGGATGGTGTTTCTAGCCTGGGAGGGGGCCAATGTTCATGGCACCATTCCTGGGCTATTAATATCAGCCGTCTGTCTGCCTAGCCTTTGCTAGCTATTAAAATAGGGGGGACCCCACGTCATTTTTTTGGGAGTCCCTCATTTTAATAGCTAGTAAAGGCTAGGTATTCAGTTGTGGGCTGATATTAGTAGCCTGGGAAGCTCTGCTGGTATTACCCCCTTCCCAGGCTTCAAACATCTGCCCCAGCCGTCTGCTTAACCTCCGCTAGAGACTAAAATTACAGGGGAACCCTACTCCAATTTTTTTTTAATAAATCCTTCATTTTAACACTAAATGACAAGTACAGTAACCAACACTGTCACTGTACTTATTATATATGTGACTGACATGTTTCTATCTATCTAATCTATGTGTGATGCTCTCTTCTTTCTATTCTAAATTGCTGGGTACCGGTGTATGCCGCTGCTGAATTGCCGGCTTTTTTAAAGAGAAGGGTGCATGAAAATCGGAGGGCACTAGTGTGTTCCAAGTGCCCTGCTATGTTTTTCATGCACTCTCCTATATACCCTGCCTGCTTGCCTGCCTATATATTCTGCCTGCCTAACGTTTAATTGAGCAGTGTTCTCATCGATTTGGGCAATTTTTGACCTTCTGCAGATCGCCGGGGGGGACCGCCAGAAAAATGCTTGAGTTTCCCATAGACTTACATTGGGCTCGTTGCTTGGGTAGAGCACCCGAGTATTCCAATATGCTCGACCAGAGCTTCGAGCACCTGAGCATTTTAGTGCTCGCTCATCACTAATAACTACATTTCCGCCTTTATCGGCAGATTTTATTACTACTTGTTTCATACTGCCCAATTTCTTTAATGATCGTCATTGTGGAGCAGTAAGATTATCATAAGGTCTCTTATTAGATAGTTGGTATAATTCATTAACCACCATCCTCACAAAAACCTCCAAAGATGAATTAAGTGTTAAAGGGGGAAAATTTGTTGATATATTCTTAATAAAATTAGGAAACTTACTTTCCACCAGTTCTGTCTGCTCAAGCAGCAATTTTTCTAATATCCGGAGCGCTTCCAATTCTGCCTCTGTAGAGAAAGGTGCATTTAGGAACCTTTTATTGTGAAATTTCTTTAAAAGAAGCTTGCGAGCAAACAAAAAAACAACCTTAATAGCCGAAAACGTGTCAAAAGCCGCCGTGGGGCAAAAGGATAGCCCTAGAGACAAGACAGAGATCTGATCAGGAGATCATTTTATTTCAGAAAGATTAATTACCTTCAGATCATCATTCTGTTTGTAGTTTTGGTCTCTATTTGCATATCTCTGCCCAAAGGTCATCTGACGAGTATTGTATCGTCTAGGGTTAATCATATGCTCACTGGATACAGTTCTGGCCGATTTAAGCGATGAACTAATAGAGGCAGAGCTAGTGGAGTTAGAGCGGGACCGATCGCGATGTATGTTTCATTTATTTACTCTTTGGGATTGATAGTCGGCCTGGTCACGCTGGAATTTATTCAATTTGGTTCTTTGCAAATCCTGTTCCCATTTTAAGAAGCTCTTATTAAGATCCTCCTCAAAGGAGGTTAGTTCAACTGTTTATAATTTCTCCTGTAATGGTCGTATCTGTCCCTCTAACATCTCTAAATTTTTAAGGTCATAAGCAATAAGTAATTGCAAAAAAGTTTGTGAGCAGATATGGCAAGCCTCTTCCCATTTTTGTACGAAGGTACAATCCTCAACCGGGAACGATGGAAAAACTTGTATCCGTAGGCCACGTGGAATAAATTTGCGTTGTACATATTGTTCAAGGGTTCTGCTATTCCACCAGACCCTAGTATGTTTAATCATAAGATCCATAAGTTGCTGCTTCGCAACATCAAAATTAGTGCTGGCATTGATGCCATTTGTAACAATACTGTCCCCAAAAATACTAGTTATTTTGGTAAGCCAGTTAGCATCCCGACTCTTATAGTCCATTATTATGCCGGATCCTCCTTAAAAACAAGACACAATAAATACCAAAAAGAAAGGAGGATTGAAGTAGCCAATCATAGCTATATATCAAAAATAACGTCTCCAGGGGCGTGATCCAAGCCAAAACTAGACATTTAATATAAAAAGACGCTCAGAACTCAATCATATCATCCATAGCATGATTAATTTCATAAAGGAGTTCATAAAAAAGACTGCGAATCAATATAATCAAAACTTTAAAGTGACACAGTGCTAACAGGTATCAAAGTGGCATAGTGTTAGAATTAATCAACAGTCTGTAGTATGAGGAGGAACACTATTTTCCATAAATGAATCAAATATAATATACATAATTTCATAGTCATCATAGGACATATAAACATTGATGATATATATACATATAAAGTCTTCAGAGGTAAGTATGTAAAGTGCAGTGCACAGAGAATCCAAACCTAAAGTGACATGGTGCAATAATGATGAACCCCTCATGCAGCGCTGACATGTAGTACTACATGGAGCAAAGCATTTGTTAGTATACCTATATTCATACCGCAAACACCACACGCAGGATGGATGCACTCCAACGCGCGTTTCACAGATACGCTTCCTCAGGGAGTGACAAAAAGTAGGGGATAGAGCATGACATATATACCCTGGATTAATTAGTAATCCGATCTCCACTGGATGCTCATTACCGGGCGCATGATTGCATCCTGCCGCCATGGCCGTGCCTCCACCACGCACCCAACCGCCCCAACTTCTCCCTGCAGTTGTCTATCGCCCTCCAGGTCCCTCCCGTCAGTTCCTGGATCACTTTGCTGCCTGGATTACAAATTTTCTATCCTGCGACATCCCCACTGTAATCATGTAAGATTTTAACATCCCAATTGGCGATCCCCTTTCCCCAACTGTCGCTTATAATTTTATCGCTAACCTCCTCCTTCGGCCTTTCACAGCTTACTAATTTTCCTATACTTGAACACATTGGACCTGATCTTCTCCCGGCTTTGCGGCTTTGCTCAGTACATGACTTTACTAACTCTCCCCTTCCACTCTCTGACCATAATCGTCTTTAATTCTCTGTCAAGAGCTGTGATTCTTTTCAAGAAACCCCCACTTTCCACACTTATAGAAATATACGCGCCATTAACAGCCATAAATTTATGAAAAAGTTGCAATCACCATTGGCCCCAATCTCCTCCCTCTCATGTCCCGACTCTGCATTGAAGCATTATAAGGAAATATTGCTATGCACCATGGATGAAACCGCACCTCCTACACAAAGAACATTTTGGCATAGACGGCGACAACCCTGGCACACGCCGCAAACACGTTTTCTCCAGCAGTGGTGAACGGCTGTGGAGAAATCTAATCTGCCCGAAGATTTCCTCCATTATAAATTTATGCTGAAATCATATAACTCTGCCCTTCACCTCTCCAAACAAACCTACTTTAACAACCTCATCATCTCACTTTCCAATAATCTCTTTGACACATTTCCCTCTCTCCTCAATCAAACAGCACAGACCCCGACCACCGACCTCAGCGCTGACGATCTGGCCAATTATTTCAAACAAAAAATTGACCATATCCAACAGGAAATTTTCTCCCAATCCCAAAATGTTAGGCATGCTCCCCCCCCCACTACATTGTATCTTGCTCACTTTCTGACTTCGAACCAGTCACAGAAGATGAAGTGATCAGGCTCCTTGCATCTTCTCATCCTATCACCTACACCCGTGACCCTATTCCCTAATCTAATCTTCCCTTTATCTCTAAGCTCCTGGAACGCCTGGTCCATTCCCGTCTAATCCGCTATCTCTCAGATAACTCTCTTCTTGACCCTTTACAATCTGGTTTCCGCTCTTTAAATTCTACTGAAACTGCCCTCACTACAGTCTCTAATGATCTACTAACAGCTAAATCTAATGGTCACTACTCCCTGCTGACTCCTACATCTCTCTGCAGCATTCGACACTGTGGATCATCAGCTCCTCCTCCCTATGCTCCGCACTATTGGCCTTAAGGACACTATTCTCTCTTGGTTCTACTTCCTCTCTGAACGCTCCTTCTCTATGTCTTTTGCCGGCTCCTCCTCCTCTCTCCTTCCCCTTACCGTTTTGGTTTCTCAAGGATCAGTCCTAGGCCCCCTTCTTTTATCCTTATACATCTCTCCTATTGGACAAACAATCAGCAGATTCAGTTTTCAGTACCATCTTTATGCTGATGACACCCAATTATACACCTCTGCTCCGAAAATCACCCCTGCATTATTACAAAAGACCAGTGATTGTCTTTCTTCTGTGTCTAGAGACAACCAGCAGACACACAGCCCCCCTAAAAAATACCTTTTATTAATTATCTCTAAAAAGGACCCGAAAGTCCATAGACAAACAACAATAAAACTCTTAATGGTAGGACATATAGACTAGGGTAATAAACCAACCGGGAGGGAATACAAGTTAAAGCTGTCCCTGTTCTGTCCCTAAATCCTCTCCCTACCTGACAGCGGAGGTTGGCACCCTAATTTGTACTTCGTGGCGCCCCCGCTCAACGTCGGTATCCCTAATGTCCCTACAAGGACCCTTATCTTAGATTAAACAAAACCACAATGGTGAGAAAGGGTAGAAAAAGTGAACGTATAAGTAAAGAAGCCGATAATGAATCAATGGTTATAGATGGCCAAATTCATTTGGTAGGGTATGCATAAATGCTCTAGAGTAGAAGAGCACAGTGTTCGTTTTGCCATAGCCAGATCAAAATCAGATAGCAGCCAGAGCAATCAATCAATGTTTAGGTACATGCTCCACTTTGATAATCCAGCTATGCACCCCAAAAGGGCTCCAAAAACCCACCCAGGTAAATGTCTCCCCATACATCAAATGGGATTTTGGTACTGGTATCTGAAAAAGCATAACATCTATAACATAGTATCAGGTCCAGATTTTATCTATTATAGATGTACAAAATAGTAGACAGAAAAAACGCTTATCATTTATAGTCCCTATTCCTTTTCAAATGACTAGAGAATGGCAATCAGAATATAAATTTTCATTAATAAGTAAACAGTAACACTTATTCTTAATGGTCCCAGCAGTCAAAAAAATAGATTATCATTAATAAGTAAAAAAATGACACTTATCCTTAGTAGTCCCAACGCGTTTCCCCCTAGTTTCCACCAGGGTTCATCAGGGGACCTGGGGAGGACATCTATCTCTCACCCCAGATTGCCAGACAATGCTGCGTGTATGAAAAATTCCTGCCCACACACCTCCCTTATAAACACAACTCAGCCCCACAATTAGTATTAATCACAAAGGCATGTGTACTGCTGTCATCATGCACATGTCCAGCGTCCACCGCCAGATGCAGGTCCGTGGACCGCACATGGAGCGCACGCACCCGGAAATGACGATATGCTGGTGACGCCCACCGGAAATGACGTCACCAGAGTGCATAAAGATATCTGAAGCGCACCTGGAACGCACGCACCCGAAAGTAACGGTGCGCACATAGCGTCCACCGGATATGATGTCATCCAAATGTGGCGGCGCATGGTTAAGAGGCAAAATCTGCACCCATACATATAAACGTTTGTCAGTGGTTGTCATGGTAGCCAGCAAGAAGTAAACACCGGCCCAACAGTCACACCACACACCAGCATACCCCACATACTTAAAGCGCCATGGGCGGACAAAATGACAGCAGTGCTAAGATATCCAAAGTTATCCAGTGCAGAATAAATATATACGCTGTACATCAAGGGACAAAAGCATTCAGCGTTAATATATAAGAAACAGGAAGGTTGGAATCTGACTATTATATAATTAAAGTGTTATCCACATATTTCAATATTATTTATGATTCACAGAGTATTTAGAGCTGTTAGAGTAGGGAAAAATAAGTCCCCAAAATATAGATACATATTTAGCCACAATGGGTATATACATATGGTGATCATTAGACCAATATCATATAGGCTGGTTCTAATCGGCCCCTAATATCACATTCTTGGAATCAGATAAAACTCGAGAAGCTCAACTGTTCATTAATGCCCCCAGGGGCCATTGACTCCATCCAAAAAATCCAACGGGCCTCCCGTTGGAGTATTTTTTTATTCCAGTCACCCTGCCTGATTGACCGTGCCACAACCTCCAAGACCCTAAAAGAAATACATCCCACGTCACACCCATGTTTAGATATCACATGTCTGGCGAGTGGTGTATCTCTGCTATGTCTCACGTCTCCAAGGTGCTCGCCTATCCGGACACATAATTCACGTTTCGTTTTCCCGATATAATCCATTGGACAGTAGAGATGAGCGTTGTTCGACTCGAACTGTTCGCCAATCTCAAATTCGAGCTGTTTTGGGCGGTGTTCGAGCCGTTCGGCGAACACGAACGATTTGATAAAAATTCGGCTGTTCGAGGTTATGTTCGATAACTGTTCGTGCACCATAATTATAACTGGATTTTTTCTCAGTAATGATGAAAATTAATGTTAATACGCAGTTTGAGTGTACAGCGGGGTGGGGGGAGGGGCAGGGGATGGATCTCTGCAGGAATAATGAAGATCTCCATTTTTTTTTCTCTTTCCCGCATTTACAGTGTTGAGGTGCAATCTGTCAGCCTATCAGCAGCGCACACACGGAGCGAAGTGCTTTTTTTCACACAAGCAAGGGCATGTGTCATTGGCAGTGTATGTCACATGTCCTTGCCCTATAAGACCAAGCCATTTTCCCCATCGCCACCATTTTCTCACTGCTGCAGCTGCGTGTTAGACGGCACCGCTGTTGCTGTGTGCGCTATACCTTGTTAATTTCAAGCCAATTTTCACACAAATCTACAGACAGCTTGGGAATAGGGAATAGTTGTGATTGCATTCCTTTTAAGGACTAGGTTATAGCATTTCCTACGACTTTTATCAAGCAGGTCTGTGCTCTGAAATTGATAGGTTGGGAGTAAAGACTAATTGTAATTGCACTCCTTTTCAGGACTAGGTTACATCAGTTCCTATCAGTTTTTGCCAGGCAGGTCTGTGCCAGTGCTGTGCAAGATTTTTTCACAGCATTTGGCTGAATCTAGCAAAGCTAATCCTTTTTGGCCTATTGCAGAGTGTGTTAGTCAGTGGAGTAGCCTATCTGTGTTGCAAGATATACCACCTGTGTATAGAATGCCAATTTTTTTACTGCACCTAGTGAAGTAAAATCTTTTGGGCATAGCATCATTCTATTAGTCCATCTATACTGACCTCCATCAGGTTGCAAATTGAATATAATTTTTTTCTGCATCCAGCTCTGAAAAAATATTTGGGCTTCTAGCAGTGTGTGGGACTTGTTCTATTAGTCCATCTATACTGACCTCCATCAGGTTGCAAACTGAATATAATTTTTTCTGCATCTAGCTCTGAAAAAATATTTGGCCTTCTAGCAGTATGTGGGACTTGTTCTATTAGTCCATCTATACTGACCTCCATCACGCTGCAAATTCAAAATAATTTTTTGTCTGCATCTAGCTCTGAAAAAATATTTGGCCTTCTAGCAGTGTGTGGGACTTTCTCTGTTAGTCTATCTATACTGACCTCCATCAGGTTGCAAATTAAAAATAATTTTTATCTGCATCTACCTCTGAAAAAATATTTGGGCTTCTAGCTGTGTGTGGGACTTGTTCTATTAGTCCATCTATACTGACCTGCATCAGGTTGCAAACTGAATATAATTTTTTTCTGCATCTACCTCTGAAAAAATATTTGGCCTTCTAGCAGTGTGTGGGACTTTCTCTATTAGTCCATCTATACTGATCTCCATCAGGTTGCAAATTAAAAATAATTTTTATCTACATCTAGCTCTGAAAAAATATTTGGCCTTCTAGCAGTGTGTGGGACTTTCTCTATTAGTCCATCTATACTGACCTCCATCAGGTTGCAAATTAAAAATAATTTTTTGTCTGCATCTAGCTCTGAAAAAATATTTGGCCTTCTAGCAGTGTGTGGGACTTTCTCTATTAGTCCATCTATACTGACCTCCATCAGGTTGCAAATTCAAAATAATTTTTTGTCTGCATCTAGCTCTGAAAAAATATTTGGCCTTCTAGCAGTGTGTGGGACTTTCTCTATTAGTCCATCTATACTGACCTCCATCAGGCTGCAAAATAAAAATAATTTTTATCTGCATCTACCTCTGAAAAAATATTTGGCCTTCTAGCTGTGTGTGGGACTTGTTCTATTAGTCCGTCTATACTGACCTCCATCAGGTTGCAAACTGAATATAATTTTTTTCGGCATCTAGCTCTGAAAAAATATTTGGCCTTCTAGCAGTGTGTGGGACTTTCTCTATTAGTCCATCTATACTGACCTCCATCAGGTTGCAAATTAAAAATAATTTATATCTGCATCTAGCTCTGAAAAAATATTTAGCCTTCTAGCAGTGTGTGGGACTTTCTCTATTAGTCCATCTATACTGACCTCCATCAGGTTGCAAATTAAAAATAATTTTTTGTCTGCATCTAGCTCTGAAAAAATATTTGGCCTTCTAGCAGTGTGTGGGACTATCTCTATTAGTCCATCTATACTGACCTCCATCAGGTTGCAAACTGAATATATTTTTTGTCTGCATCTAGCTCTGAAAAAATATTTGGCCTTCTAGCAGTGTGTGGGACTTTCTCTATTAGTCCATCTATACTGACCTCCATCAGGTTGCAAATTCAAAATAATTTTTTGTCTGCATCTAGCTCTGAAAAAATATTTGGGCTTCTAGCTGTGTATGGGACTTGTTCTATTAGTCCATCTATACTGACCTCCATCAGGTTGCAAACTGAATATAATTTTTTTTCTGCATCTAGCTATGAAAAAATATTTGGCCTTCTAGCAGTGTGTGGGACTTTCTCTATTAGTCCCTCTATACTGACCTCCATCAGGTTGCAAATTACAAATAATTTATATCTGCATCTAGCTCTGAAAAAATATTTGGCCTTCTAGCAGTGTGTGGGACTTTATCTATTAGTCCATCTATACTGACCTCCATCAGGTTGCAAACTAAAAATAATTTTTTGTCTGCATCTAGCTCTGAAAAAATATTTGGGCTTCTAGCAGTGTGTGGGACTTTCTCTATTAGTCCATCTATACTGACCTCCATCAGGTTGCAAACTGAATATATATTTTTTCTGCATCTACCTCTGAAAAAATATTGGGCTTCTAGCTGTGTGTGGGACTTGTTCTATTAATCCATCTATACAGACCTCCATCAGGTTGCAAACTGAATATAATTTTTTTCTGCGTCTACCTCTGAAAAAATATTTGGGCTTCTAGCTGTGTGTGGGACTTGTTCTATTAATCCATCTATACAGACCTCCATCAGGTTGCAAACTGAATATAATTTTTTTCTGCATCTACCTCTGAAAAAATATTTGGGCTTCTAGCTGTGTGTGGGACTTGTTCTGTTAGTCCATCTATACTGACCTCCATCAGGTTGCAAACTGAATATAATTTTTTTCTGCATCTAGCTCTGAAAAAATATTTGGCCTTCTAGCAGTGTGTGGGACTTTCTCTATTAGTCCATCTATACTGACCTCCATCAGGTTGCAAATTCAAAATAATTTTTTGTCTGCATCTAGCTCTGAAAAAATATTTGGCCTTCTAGCAGTGTGTGGGACTTTCTCTATTAATCCATCTATACTGACCTCCATCAGGCTGCAAATTAAAAATAATTTTTATCTGCATCTACCTCTGAAAAAATATTTGGGCTTCTAGCTGTGTATGGGACTTGTTCTATTAGTCCATCTATACTGACCTCCATCAGGTTGCAAACTGAATATAATTTTTTTCTGCATCTAGCTCTGAAAAAATATTTGGCCTTCTAGCAGTGTGTGGGACTTTCTCTATTAGTCCATCTATACTGACCTCCATCAGGTTGCAAATTACAAATAATTTATATCTGCATCTAGCTCTGAAAAAATATTTGGCCTTCTAGCTGTGTGTGGGACTTTATCTATTAGTCCATCTATACTGACCTCCATCAGGTTGCAAATTAAAAATAATTTTTTGTCTGCATCTAGCTCTGAAAAAATATTTGGCCTTCTAGCAGTGTGTGGGACTTTCTCTATTAGTCCATCTATACTGACCTCCATCAGGTTGCAAATTCAAAATAATTTTTTGTCTGCATCTAGCTCTGAAAAAATATTTGGCCTTCTAGCAGTGTGTGGGACTTTCTCTATTAGTCCATCTATACTGACCTCCATCAGGCTGCAAATTAAAAATAATTTTTATCTGCATCTACCTCTGAAAAAATATTTGGCCTTCTAGCTGTGTGTGGGACTTGTTCTATTAGTCCATCTATACTGACCTCCATCAGGTTGCAAACTGAATATAATTTTTTTCTGCATCTAGCTCTGAAAAAATATTTGGCCTTCTAGCAGTGTGTGGGACTTTCTCTATTAGTCCATCTATACTGACCTCCATCAGGTTGCAAATTAAAAATAATTTATATCTGCATCTAGCTCTGAAAAAATATTTGGCCTTCTAGCAGTGTGTGGGACTTTCTCTATTAGTCCATCTATACTGACCTCCATCAGGTTGCAAATTAAAAATAATTTATATCTGCATCTAGCTCTGAAAAAATATTTGGCCGTCTAGCTGTGTGTGGGACTTGTTCTATTAATCCATCTATACAGACCTCCATCAGGTTGCAAACTGAATATAATTTTTTTCTGCATCTACCTCTGAAAAAATATTTGGGCTTCTAGCTGTGTGTGGGACTTGTTCTATTAGTCCATCTATACTGACCTCCATCAGGTTGCAAACTGAATATAATTTTTATCTGCATCTACCTCTGAAAAAATATTTGGCCTTCTAGCTGTGTGTGGGACTTGTTCTATTAGTCCATCTATACTGACCTCCATCAGGTTGCAAACTGAATATAATTTTTTTCTGCATCTAGCTCTGAAAAAATATTTGGCCTTCTAGCAGTGTGTGGGACTTTCTCTATTAGTCCATCTATACTGACCTCCATCAGGTTGCAAATTAAAAATAATTTATATCTGCATCTAGCTCTGAAAAAATATTTGGCCTTCTAGCTGTGTGTGGGACTTTATCTATTAGTCCATCTATACTGACCTCCATCAGGTTGCAAATTAAAAATAATTTTTTGTCTGCATCTAGCTCTGAAAAAATATTTGGGCTTCTAGCAGTGTGTGGGACTTTCTCTATTAGTCCATCTATACTGACCTCCATCAGGTTGCAAACTGAATATATTTTTTTTCTGCATCTACCTCTGAAAAAATATTGGGCTTCTAGCTGTGTGTGGGACTTGTTCTATTAATCCATCTATACAGACCTCCATCAGGTTGCAAACTGAATATAATTTTTTTCTGCGTCTACCTCTGAAAAAATATTTGGGCTTCTAGCTGTGTGTGGGACTTGTTCTATTAATCCATCTATACAGACCTCCATCAGGTTGCAAACTGAATATAATTTTTTTCTGCATCTACCTCTGAAAAAATATTTGGGCTTCTAGCTGTGTGTGGGACTTGTTCTGTTAGTCCATCTATACTGACCTCCATCAGGTTGCAAACTGAATATAATTTTTTTCTGCATCTAGCTCTGAAAAAATATTTGGCCTTCTAGCAGTGTGTGGGACTTTCTCTATTAGTCCATCTATACTGACCTCCATCAGGTTGCAAATTAAAAATAATTTTTATCTGCATCTAGCTCTGAAAAAATATTTGGACTTCTAGCAGTGTGTGGGACTTTCTCTATTAGTCCATCCTATACTGACCTCCATCAGGTTGCAAATTAAAAATAATTTTTTGTCTGCATCTAGCTCTGAAAAAATATTTGGCCTTCTAGCAGTGTGTGGGACTTTCTCTATTAGTCCATCTATACTGACCTCCATCAGGTTGCAAATTCAAAATAATTTTTTGTCTGCATCTAGCTCTGAAAAAATATTTGGCCTTCTAGCAGTGTGTGGGACTTTCTCTATTAGTCCATCTATACTGACCTCCATCAGGCTGCAAATTAAAAATAATTTTTATCTGCATCTACCTCTGAAAAAATATTTGGCCTTCTAGCTGTGTGTGGGACTTGTTCTATTAGTCCATCTATACTGACCTCCATCAGGTTGCAAACTGAATATAATTTTTTTCTGCATCTAGCTCTGAAAAAATATTTGGCCTTCTAGCAGTGTGTGGGACTTTCTCTATTAGTCCATCTATACTGACCTCCATCAGGTTGCAAATTCAAAATAATTTTTTGTCTGCATCTAGCTCTGAAAAAATATTTGGGCTTCTAGCTGTGTATGGGACTTGTTCTATTAGTCCATCTATACTGACCTCCGTCAGGTTGCAAACTGAATATAATTTTTTTTCTGCATCTAGCTATGAAAAAATATTTGGCCTTCTAGCAGTGTGTGGGACTTTCTCTATTAGTCCCTCTATACTGACCTCCATCAGGTTGCAAATTACAAATAATTTATATCTGCATCTAGCTCTGAAAAAATATTTGGCCTTCTAGCAGTGTGTGGGACTTTATCTATTAGTCCATCTATACTGACCTCCATCAGGTTGCAAACTAAAAATAATTTTTTGTCTGCATCTAGCTCTGAAAAAATATTTGGGCTTCTAGCAGTGTGTGGGACTTTCTCTATTAGTCCATCTATACTGACCTCCATCAGGTTGCAAACTGAATATATATTTTTTCTGCATCTACCTCTGAAAAAATATTGGGCTTCTAGCTGTGTGTGGGACTTGTTCTATTAATCCATCTATACAGACCTCCATCAGGTTGCAAACTGAATATAATTTTTTTCTGCGTCTACCTCTGAAAAAATATTTGGGCTTCTAGCTGTGTGTGGGACTTGTTCTATTAATCCATCTATACAGACCTCCATCAGGTTGCAAACTGAATATAATTTTTTTCTGCATCTACCTCTGAAAAAATATTTGGGCTTCTAGCTGTGTGTGGGACTTGTTCTGTTAGTCCATCTATACTGACCTCCATCAGGTTGCAAACTGAATATAATTTTTTTCTGCATCTAGCTCTGAAAAAATATTTGGCCTTCTAGCAGTGTGTGGGACTTTCTCTATTAGTCCATCTATACTGACCTCCATCAGGTTGCAAATTCAAAATAATTTTTTGTCTGCATCTAGCTCTGAAAAAATATTTGGCCTTCTAGCAGTGTGTGGGACTTTCTCTATTAATCCATCTATACTGACCTCCATCAGGCTGCAAATTAAAAATAATTTTTATCTGCATCTACCTCTGAAAAAATATTTGGGCTTCTAGCTGTGTATGGGACTTGTTCTATTAGTCCATCTATACTGACCTCCATCAGGTTGCAAACTGAATATAATTTTTTTCTGCATCTAGCTCTGAAAAAATATTTGGCCTTCTAGCAGTGTGTGGGACTTTCTCTATTAGTCCATCTATACTGACCTCCATCAGGTTGCAAATTACAAATAATTTATATCTGCATCTAGCTCTGAAAAAATATTTGGCCTTCTAGCTGTGTGTGATACTTTATCTATTAGTCCATCTATACTGACCTCCATCAGGTTGCAAATTAAAAATATTTTTTTGTCTGCATCTAGCTCTGAAAAAATATTTGGGCTTCTAGCAGTGTGTGGGACTTTCTCTATTAGTCCATCTATACAGACCTCCATCAGGTTGCAAACTGAATATAATTTTTTTCTGCGTCTACCTCTGAAAAAATATTTGGGCTTCTAGCTGTGTGTGGGACTTGTTCTATTAATCCATCTATACAGACCTCAATCAGGTTGCAAACTGAATAAAAAATTTTTCTGCATCTACCTCTGAAAAAATATTTGGGCTTCTAGCTGTGTGTGGGACTTGTTCTGTTAGTCCATCTATACTGACCTCCATCAGGTTGCAAACTGAATATAATTTTTTTCTGCATCTAGCTCTGAAAAAATATTTGGCCTTCTAGCAGTGTGTGGGACTTTCTCTATTAGTCCATCTATACTGACCTCCATCAGGTTGCAAATTAAAAATAATTTTTATCTGCATCTAGCTCTGAAAAAATATTTGGACTTCTAGCAGTGTGTGGGACTTTCTCTATTAGTCCATCCTATACTGACCTCCATCAGGTTGCAAATTAAAAGTAATTTTTTGTCTGCATCTAGCTCTGAAAAAATATTTGGCCTTCTAGCAGTGTGTGGGACTTTCTCTATTAGTCCATCTATACTGACCTCCATCAGGTTGCAAATTCAAAATAATTTTTTGTCTGCATCTAGCTCTGAAAAAATATTTGGCCTTCTAGCAGTGTGTGGGACTTTCTCTATTAGTCCATCTATACTGACCTCCATCAGGCTGCAAATTAAAAATAATTTTTATCTGCATCTACCTCTGAAAAAATATTTGGCCTTCTAGCTGTGTGTGGGACTTGTTCTATTAGTCCATCTATACTGACCTCCATCAGGTTGCAAACTGAATATAATTTTTTTCTGCATCTAGCTCTGAAAAAATATTTGGCCTTCTAGCAGTGTGTGGGACTTTCTCTATTAGTCCATCTATACTGACCTCCATCAGGTTGCAAATTAAAAATAATTTATATCTGCATCTAGCTCTGAAAAAATATTTAGCCTTCTAGCAGTGTGTGGGACTTTCTCTATTAGTCCATCTATACTGACCTCCATCAGGTTGCAAATTAAAAATAATTTATATCTGCATCTAGCTCTGAAAAAATATTTGGCCGTCTAGCTGTGTGTGGGACTTGTTCTATTAATCCATCTATACAGACCTCCATCAGGTTGCAAACTGAATATAATTTTTTTCTGCATCTACCTCTGAAAAAATATTTGGGATTCTAGCTGTGTGTGGGACTTGTTCTATTAGTCCATCTATACTGACCTCCATCAGGTTGCAAACTGAATATAATTTTTATCTGCATCTACCTCTGAAAAAATATTTGGCCTTCTAGCTGTGTGTGGGACTTGTTCTATTAGTCCATCTATACTGACCTCCATCAGGTTGCAAACTGAATATAATTTTTTTCTGCATCTAGCTCTGAAAAAATATTTGGCCTTCTAGCAGTGTGTGGGACTTTCTCTATTAGTCCATCTATACTGACCTCCATCAGGTTGCAAATTAAAAATAATTTATATCTGCATCTAGCTCTGAAAAAATATTTGGCCTTCTAGCTGTGTGTGGGACTTTATCTATTAGTCCATCTATACTGACCTCCATCAGGTTGCAAATTAAAAATAATTTTTTGTCTGCATCTAGCTCTGAAAAAATATTTGGGCTTCTAGCAGTGTGTGGGACTTTCTCTATTAGTCCATCTATACTGACCTCCATCAGGTTGCAAACTGAATATATTTTTTTTCTGCATCTACCTCTGAAAAAATATTGGGCTTCTAGCTGTGTGTGGGACTTGTTCTATTAATCCATCTATACAGACCTCCATCAGGTTGCAAACTGAATATAATTTTTTTCTGCGTCTACCTCTGAAAAAATATTTGGGCTTCTAGCTGTGTGTGGGACTTGTTCTATTAATCCATCTATACAGACCTCCATCAGGTTGCAAACTGAATATAATTTTTTTCTGCATCTACCTCTGAAAAAATATTTGGGCTTCTAGCTGTGTGTGGGACTTGTTCTGTTAGTCCATCTATACTGACCTCCATCAGGTTGCAAACTGAATATAATTTTTTTCTGCATCTAGCTCTGAAAAAATATTTGGCCTTCTAGCAGTGTGTGGGACTTTCTCTATTAGTCCATCTATACTGACCTCCATCAGGTTGCAAATTAAAAATAATTTTTATCTGCATCTAGCTCTGAAAAAATATTTGGACTTCTAGCAGTGTGTGGGACTTTCTCTATTAGTCCATCCTATACTGACCTCCATCAGGTTGCAAATTAAAAATAATTTTTTGTCTGCATCTAGCTCTGAAAAAATATTTGGCCTTCTAGCAGTGTGTGGGACTTTCTCTATTAGTCCATCTATACTGACCTCCATCAGGTTGCAAATTCAAAATAATTTTTTGTCTGCATCTAGCTCTGAAAAAATATTTGGCCTTCTAGCAGTGTGTGGGACTTTCTCTATTAGTCCATCTATACTGACCTCCATCAGGCTGCAAATTAAAAATAATTTTTATCTGCATCTACCTCTGAAAAAATATTTGGCCTTCTAGCTGTGTGTGGGACTTGTTCTATTAGTCCATCTATACTGACCTCCATCAGGTTGCAAACTGAATATAATTTTTTTCTGCATCTAGCTCTGAAAAAATATTTGGCCTTCTAGCAGTGTGTGGGACTTTCTCTATTAGTCCATCTATACTGACCTCCATCAGGTTGCAAATTAAAAATAATTTATATCTGCATCTAGCTCTGAAAAAATATTTGGCCTTCTAGCAGTGTGTGGGACTTTCTCTATTAGTCCATCTATACTGACCTCCATCAGGTTGCAAATTCAAAATAATTTTTTGTCTGCATCTAGCTCTGAAAAAATATTTGGCCTTCTAGCAGTGTGTGGGACTTTCTCTATTAGTCCATCTATACTGACCTCCATCAGGTTGCAAACTGAATATATTTTTTTTCTGCATCTACCTCTGAAAAAATATTTGGGCTTCTAGCTGTGTGTAGGACTTGTTCTATTAGTCCATCTATACTGACCTCCATCAGGTTGCAAACTGAATACAATTTTTTTCTGCATCTACCTCTGAAAAAATATTTGGGCTTCTAGCTGTGTGTGGGACTTGTCTATTAGTCCATCTATACTGACCTCCATCAGGTTGCAAATTGAATATAATTTTTTTCTGCATCTAACCCAGCCAATAGTTTTGACCTAATACCACAGTTTGGCCACTCAGCTCTGCTCGGTTCCCATCCATTGTTTTTTTGTGCAAACAACTCCAGAGTTGTGAATTAGTTAACCACCAAAATGAGTGGAAAAAGGCCTGCTGCTGGTGGAAAGGGGAATAGGCGTGTTGGGAAGGGGAAAAAAGGTTGTGTCCGTGGGGTAGGTGTTAAAGCAACAGTAACATCTGCAGAAGAAAGACCATCTTCCAGCCAAACTAAAATGTCTACTTCTTTTAGCGGACAATGTGATAAGATCCCTTTCTTACGGCCACGCCAATCACTACAAATTCCAGATGAGGTACAAAAACAGCAGGTGCTTCAACGGATATCAAGTGCTCCTTTAAGTGGGCTCTCCTCCACATCAACTTCAACATCACAAATACTCCAGTCCTCAAAGGTGTCACACCAATCGCACTTGCTTCCTCACAGCTCCCAAATCTGAAGCTGCCCGTCTGAGTATGAGGTAGAACAGATGGTTGAGTCTGCAGAGCTGTTTACTAGTGTTGAGCCACCCCCGTAGTGTTCGAGTTCGGTTTGGTTCGTCGAACACCCGTGTGTTCGCCGAACTGTTCGTCGAACTGTTCGTCGAACACCTTCGAACACCGTTAAAACCAATGGCAGGCAAACAAAAACACATAGAAACACATAGAAAACACCTTCAAAGGTGTCCAAAAGCTGACAAACTGCTCAGAAGACACAACTAACACATGGAAAAGTGACAAGTACATATAGTCATGTGAAAAGAAAAAAGGTGGAGGAGTAAAAGGAGGGGGAGACACAGATATAGCCATGTCATGCCCTTCTAAAATCCAAAATGTGAGAAGCCGAAACGTTCAGTCCGCTCCTGCCCGTGCCACCTCCGTGTCGCCGGGTTTGTGCCAGAGCCGCGTTGAACCCTGACGGCCAGCCCCCCTCTCCCAATACTGGTGCCTGTCCGCTGGTGGGTCGAGCGAGCCCCCCTGTGGTTGAGGCAGCTCTAAGCTTTTTAATTTAAATTGTCTCTCTAATTTGAATGAATACACTTTAAATCCATTTACAAGGATCTATTGGAGGGCAAGTCTCATGCCAGCAGCCGCGTAATTCCAGCTCCAGTAGCGTCCACTAAAGCTGCTGCAGTTAAAAAGCTTTTATAAGGATCGAGCTCGGCTGTCCACCGCAAGGCATCCTACTGCCAGTCCCAGCCCCTATGCCTTGGGGTGCCTCCTGATGCTCTTCACTGAGTATCCCGTGGTCACGAAGCATTTCCTTTGAAAAAATTAAGTGTCCAAACTACAGGTGGTGTAGCTTGCTTAACAGCCGGGATAATCTGCTGACTAGCAGACACTGCTACTAGGCACAAAGTATTTCCTGGGCTAGATGCAGTTAAAAATTTGTAATTAGATACTCTCGTTGGATGCTGAGAAAGCATTCCATAGAGTCTCCTGGCACGCCATATATAATTCTCTTAAAAAGCTTGGGGTAGGGGTCTAGGGGACCATTTTATAGCCAAAATCACGGCCCTGTATCGCAATACGTCACCTAGGCTGAAGATAAATGGAACTGTAGCACCCTGAGGGCTCGGTTGCTACAGAGGTATTGCACCTCACCCAGAGGTGTGATATCTCACTCTCAGGTAAGGATGGAGTGTGGATCAGGACCCGACACCTGCATGCATTACACCACATTGCCGTGGGGCAGGGCGACCAATATGCCCCTGAGATGGGCACGACAGTCCCTGTCCCTGGCTGGAGTGGGGGGAGGGAACACTGAGGAAGGGGAACCCTGTAGTGCAGGAGCAGGGAGGAAGCAGTTCCTGGGTGCATTGAGAAGGGAGTATAAAAGGTGGGCACCATCTTAGTTCAGTGCAGAGAAGTCTGAGCAGAAGTGGCAGGGAGCAGGGGCTCTGCATGAGCTCTGCTCCGGAGGCAGGCCTAGTAACAGAAGCCCAGGCCTGGAAGAGGGAGAAGGAAGGAAGAGGAGCGGAGAAGGCTCCAGGAACGAGGAACGAAGGAATCCCAGGGGTGCGGACGGGCGAGTCGCCACCGCACGCCCGAATCCACCTGCATGGAGGGGTCAGGCCAAAGGGGGAGCCGGTCCCCGAAACTAGTGGAGGCAGGAAACGACCCTCAGCTAGAAACCGGAGGCTGTGACATTTTATGTGGCGCAGCCCCTCGCTACACCTGCTAGGAGGGCAGCACATAGGGTCAGGGAAACTGGCGCCAAGTTTACCAAGAGGAGGCCCGAGGCAGCCGGACAGAAGGGTTGGTAAGAAAGGCCAGACAAAGGACACACAAAGGGGGTCCTGTGAAGCGCTCCAAAGTTATCTGGGAGTTGTCTGAGCCCCTCACCTGGTGAGCACAGTACGACGTGGGCAGCCGTTACCTGCAGACGTGGTCTGGATAATAAGAACTGTGAGTAAAGGCCCTGGACTGCATCACTGACTCCGTGTCGTTACTGCTGCTGCCCTGCACCATCACCCCCATCCTCCGCATACACTGCCCTGAGGCTATAATCCTCCCGTTGGGAGTTATGCTACGCTCTGCTGCAACCACAACACCAGCCTCAGCGGTCTGCCCTGCAGCGGCGGTTCACTCTGACCGCAATCCACAGGTGGCGTAGTCGGACATTTAAACATCAAAACCACATAAATAGTTCCGCCACTGGTTTGACCACCCTGAGCCACGGAACCGGGTCGCCGCCACGAAGACTACAACCACCAGCATCCACCAAAAAGGGTCCGGCTCCGGGTGTCCCAAGGCCCAGGGGGTGCATCAGAACATTTTCATCACCTTTCACAATCACCAATGGACAAGGCAGGGATGTCCTCTGTCCCCTCTCTTATACATCCTAGTGACGGAGCACCTGCTCTTATCAATTCGCCATAACCCCAATATTAGGTGGATTGAGGTGGGAGGCACCGAGTACAAGTGCTCTCTATTTGCTGATGATGTACTAGTATATATCACTCAAGCACATATATCCATCCATGCTGTTATGGCTGAAATAGATCACTTTGTTACATGGTCAAATTTTAAAATCAATGCAGCGAAGTCTGAGGCCCTCGATGTCTCCCTCCCCAAATCCATATAGGATTCAATCCAGTCCAACTTTCCCTTTGCCTGGCCCTCACAGGGTATCAAATACTTAGGAATTCCTATTCATAGAGACCTCTCCCATCTATGTTATCTTAATTTTGGGCCCTTTATTGAACAACTCCATACAGACCACGGTTGGCAAGTTAGAACTGTAAGATTCACTACGTGAACCACTGGTGTTTTGTGGAAAAGCACATGTACACTGTGTTCCAAATTATTAGCAAAAAGTGTTTAGGAGTGATAAGGGAAGAATTTGTTTGCTTGTCAGTTAAACTCATTGATGGTGATGTGTGTCAGGGCTCTTTATATCACTGTAAGCAATTGCAGACACCTGTGCTAATTAGTTTGGCAGGTGTGTCCAATGAAAGGCAAGACTACTTAAGAAGGCTGTCTCACATTATTAAGCAGCCTACATTTTCTGCCAAAATGGGAAAGAAAAAGGATGTGTCGGCTGCTGAGAAGCAACGAATTGTGGAGTGTTTAGGTCAAGGCATGACTACAATCAACATTGTGCGATGATCAGGATGAAGTGTCTTGGCAATCAAGAAGTATGTAGCTGATTCACAGTACACACGTGTGCGTGCTGATAAGGGCAAATTGAGGACTCTTTCCTACAGGCAATTACGTCAGGTTAAAAGAGCAGCGGCAAAAAAGCCTTGTCATAGCAGCAGACAAGTTTTTAAAGCTGCTGGTGCCTCCAACGTCCCCCGAACAACAAGATGCAGGGTCCTTCAGAGGTTTTCAGCTGTGCATATGCCATCCTGTCGACCTCCTCTATCCACTTCACACAAGCAGAAACGGCTCCAGTGGGCCAAACATTACATGAAGACTGATTTCAAAACTGTTTTGTTCACGGATGAGTGCCGTGCAGCGCTCGATGGTCCAGATGGATGGAGTGGAGGATGGCTGGTTGATGGACACCCCACGCAAACACGGCTACAGTGCCAACAAGGAGGAGGTGGAGTAATGTTTTGGGCTGGAATCATGGGGAGAGAGATTGTCGGCCCCTTTAGGATCCCTGAAGGCGCTAAAGATGAACTCCATAATGTATGTGGATTTTCTCAAACAGCACTTCCTGCCATGGTTCAAGAAGAAGAACCATGTATTTCACAGCAAGATCATTTTTTTGCATGATAATGCACCATCTCATGCTGCACATAAAAAATCTGCGTCTCTGGCTGATATGGGCATAAAAGGGGACAAACTTATGGTGTGACCCCCATGCTCCCCTGACCTCTACCCCATTCAGAACCTTTGGAGCATCATCAAAAGGAGTGTCTATGATGGCGGGAGGCAGTTCACATCTAAGCAACAGCTCTGGGAGGGTATTCTGTCCTCATGCAAAACAATTGAAGCAGAAACCATTCAAAACCTGACAAATTCAATGGACGAGAGAGTTCAGAAGCTCCTTTCGAACAAGGGGTCCTATGTGAAAACGTAACATCACCTAGAATAAAGTTTTGAGTTGAAAACTGTTTGATTTCAGTTTCTAATAACCTGCTAATGCTTATAATTTCAAAAATGACCATTTTTTTGGTCTTTATTAAAATGAAAAGGTTGATCGAAAAGTTTGGGGGATCTAAGAGTGTGGCAACCCAGTAGTCATGATTACTTCGAATTCTGACAATATGAGGGTCATGTTGCAGGTAGTGCAGCAAGAAGGCACTTATGTGTCTTGCGCATCTCGGAGCCCCAAAATTATTTTCCGGGCTAGATGCAGCTACAAATTATTATTAATTTTAAATCTGGTGGAGCTTAGTATAGATGGGCTAATAGGATCAGTGCTGCACACTATTACAAAGCCCAAATTATTTTCCAGTCAAGATACAGATAAACATGATTAGTAATTTGAAAGCTTAAAACGGTTGGTAGGGTGATTTTAACCAATCATCAAGCTTTTACTCTCCCCAGGATGACACAGGGGTAGAAAAGTCGTTTCGGATCCATGATTTGTTCATCTTTATGAACGTGAGTCTGTCTACATTATCAGTGGAGAGCCGCGTGCGCTTATCTGTCAGCACACCACCAGCAGCGTTGAACACACGTTCAGACAGAACGCTGGCTGCGGGGCATGACAAGATCTCCAAGGCGTAAGTGGCTAGCTCCGGCCATTTATCCAGATTGGAAGCCCAAAAAGAGCAAGGGTCCAGTGACACAGTCATGGCTTCAATGTTTACTTGGAGATACTCCTGTACCATCGTCTCTAGGCGTTGACTATGTGTCAGACTTCTTGTCTCCTGTGGCCTTGCAAAGGATGGGCTAAAAAAGTGGTGAAATGATTCCGCAAAATTGATGTTACCAGCAGATACTGTGGTTCTGTTACGGTTTGAGTGCTGAACACTTGACGGTCCCACGGTTGGCAAGTTGGAACTGTGAGATTCACTACGTGCACCACTGGTGTTTTGTGGAAAAGCACATGTAAGATTCTGCAACAGTCTCTGCTGATACTTCTGCATGCAAGCATCCCTTTCTATGGCAGGAATAATTTCTGCAAATTTACTTTTGTACCGGGGATCTAACAGTGTGGTAACCCAGTAGTCAGGATTATTTCTAATTCTCACAATTCGAGGGTCATGTTGCAGGTAGTGCAGCAAGAAGGCACTCATGTGTGTTGCGCATCCAGGAGCACCAAGTCCCTGTTGTGTTGGTGGCGAGGTAACAATCATGCTTCCTTCCTCTGTCCTCTCCCCCCAACCTCGCACAACAGAAATGTGATCAAGGTCTCCCTCACCTGATGAGTCTTCCATCAGTTCATCCTCCACTTCTTCCTGGGCTCCTGCACCTTCCTCACTAGTTTGGCTGCTACCATGCGCCCTGGTAAAACCATCTCCCCCACCCTCACATGCCTGCCGCCTTGGTGCTGCCGACCGTCTGGACCTTGCAGATGTTAGCCCTTCTGCATACAACTCCTCCTCCTGTACTTCCTCCACCTCCTCTTGTGCCACCACCTGACTCTGAATTCTGTTTAACATGTGCTCCAGCATGTAAATCACCGGAATAGTCATGCTGATAATGGCATCGTCAGCACTAAACATCTTCGTCGCCATTTCAAAACTGTGCAGAAGGGTGCATAGGTCCCTGATCTGAGACCACTCCTCCAGCGTGATTTGCCCCACCTCTGGATCTCGTTGGCCCAGGCTATACGTCAGAACGTATTGCACCAGGGCTTGTCGGTGCTGCCACAGTCGCTGCAACATGTGCAGAGTTGAATTCCACCGGGTAGGCACATCGCATTTTAGCCGGTGAAGTGGCAGGCCCAACGACTTCTGTAGAGATGTATGTCGCTGAGCTGCGGGATGCGAACGGCGGAAGTGAGCACACAGCGACCATGCCCTCTGCAGAAGGCCATCTAGTCTGGGATAGTGGGCTAAAAATTGCTGGACAACCAGGTTCAACACGTGAGCCATACAAGGCACTTGTGTGACATTGCCCCGGCGAAGGACCGCACCCAGGTTTGCAGCATTGTCGCACACGGCCTTCCCTGGTTTCAGGTCCAGTGGAGACAACCATTCATGAAATTGGTTCTCCAGAGCTGACCACAACTCCTCAGCTGTGTGACTCACATTTCCCAGACATTTCAAAGTAAAAACCGCCTGATGACGTTGAGCCCTACTGCCAGCATAGTAAGGAGGTGTGCAGAATCACTTCTGCGCAGTTAGAAAGCTTGTGGCATGACCAGACAGGCTTTGGGTGTAGGTGGAAGACCGAGAGGAGGTTGAGGAGGCAGAAGCAGTGGAGGAACTTTGACATAAAGAGGATTGACGCACAACTCGTGGGGACGGCAAGACTTGGACAGCAGCCCCTTGTCCTGCTGTCACCATAGTTACCCAGTGCCCAGTCAGCGACATGTAACGCCCCTGTCCATGCCTACTCGTCCAAGTGTCTGTGGTGAAATGCACCCTGTCACACACAGAGTTTCTCAAAGAAGCGGTGATGTTGTGTGCGACATGCTGGTGGAGCGCAGGCACACCTTTCTTTGAGAAGTAGTGCCGACTGGGCATCTGGTACTGGTGCACTGCGACGGGCATAAGGTCTCGAAAATCCTCTGTGTCCACCAGGCGGAAAGGCAGCATTTCTGTAGCCAAGAGCTTGCAGATGGTGAAATTCAACCTCTTAGCTTTCTCATGGCTAGGAGGAAATGGTCTTTTACTTGTCCACATCTGAGGGACCGAGGGCTGGCTATTGTGCTTAGACGGGGTTGATAAGGGTGTCCCCGGCAAACTGCCGGTCTGTGAGGAAGATGCAGGCGGACATGTTAGGTTGCTTTGATCCAAAGGTGGTGCTATTGATGTCGGACAGCGCTCAACACCAGCTGGTGTTACCACCTCCAAAGAAAATTATGACCTGCCAATCACGCTGGCTGTTGCGGGTAAAGAGGTGGCAGGTCTGCGCCCCAAAACAGGTGTGACTGCTGTCCCCCCAGTCACAGAGGATGAAGAGGCCGCGGATGCACAAGATATGGCAGACGGTGGTTGGCCCGGCCGGCTAAGCCGCATTGTAGCACACTGAGCTTCCCACTGCAACTTATGCTTCATGTCCATGTGCCGGTTCATGCATGAAGTACTCAAACTATGTATTTTTTGGCCTCTACTTAGCTTTTGCTGACAAATGTTACAGATAACACGAGTTGGGTCATCTTTATCGATCTGAAAAAATGCCCAGGCTATGCAAGGCTTAGCACCCATGCGACCTGAAGAGCCACCACGACTTGTGGTGAGAGGCAGAGTTGTGCTTGAGGATGCAGTTGTTGACGTGATTCCAGTACTACGTCTCTGTCCAGGAAGGCGCAACCTGACCTCGTCGTCACTAGCATCTTCCTCCACGTCCTCTGCTGACCTCATCTCTTGGCTGACTGTGGGTTGACAGTAAGTGGGATCTCCAACCTCATCATCATCACCCTGTGCGTTATCACACCCGTCGTCTTCAGAGCCAACCTGTTCCTGCCCTGACAAAAAACTAAAGTTGTCGCTCCAATCAGGTATTTGAGTCTCATCATCGTCTTCCTCATTGTCTCCACCAACAGGAGTTACAGTTTGGGAATGAGGGTCTACATTATGGTCAGAACCTACTGCGTCTGGTCCTGGATCCAATTCATAAAGATTCTGGGCATCAGTGCAGATCATTTCCTCGTCTGGCTTCACAGAAGCGCTGGAGTCGACCTCTGATTCCCAGGCTATAGTATGAGTAAATGTAGCACCCTGAGGATTCGGCAGCTACAGGGGTATTGCACCTCAACCCAGAGGTGTGATATTCCACTCCCGGGTAAGGATGGAGTGTGGAACTGAGCTCAGTTAGCTGCATGCACTACACACATCCCATTTCCGGGGAACAGACCGATGGTACTCCCACTAGAGAAATGTGCAGGTACGACAGTGTCTGTTCCTGGCTGGAGTGGGAGGGGGGTGGAACATCCCAGTAGTGTAGGGGCAGATAGGGGGAGCAGTCTGGGTAATGCTAGGAGCTCATTGGGTGCTGGTCACCTGAGCTCACACATAGAGGGAGTATATAAGGTGGGAACCATCTTAGATCAGGGTCAGTCTGTCAGAGTTGAGTCAGAGAAGCAGAGCAGAGGAGAAGAGCAGCTCCAAGGCCAAGAGAGAGAGAGGAGAAAGAAAGACCCAGAGGGGGAGAAAGAAGGAACTCCAAGAGCCCAAATTAGACCAGAGGGTGAAGAGTTGGCACAAGGGTACCGGATCCCAAGCTGGTGGAGGGCACTAATCCTCAGCCAGAGACCGGAGGTCGTGGGCAGGATCTGCCACGACCACCCACTAAATCCACCCGGAAGGCAGACCAGGAATAGGGTCAGGGAACCCAGAGACAAGGGTTTACCACCAAGAGGCCCGAGGGAGCCGGACATAGGTGGATCCCTGGTGGGGAAGGCCAGAGAAGAGGACAGGACAGAAAGGGAGCTCAGGACCACGCTCCAGAATCACCTGGGGGTTGGTCGAGTCCAGGACCTGGTGGACGCAGCACGGCTCGGGTGGTCACTCAAGGCCGGAGTGACCAGAACAACTGCAGTAAGTAAAAACCCTGAACTGCACAGCCCGACTCTGAGTCTCATTTCCATCCTCGCTGCACCACCACAACCCCCATCCTCTGCAACTGACCCCCTGAGGCTATACCCCTCCCGTTGGGGGTTATACTACCTAAGCTGCACTCACATCACCAGCCTCAGTGGACCCTACTGCAGCGGCGGCCGTATTGACCGCAAATCAACGGGTGGCGTAGTCGACACAAAAGAACATCTAGTAACATCATAAGGACTGCCACACACTGAGCTTGACACCCTGGGCACGGACCGGGTCACAGCCACTCGGAGACTACAACCCCCATCTGATCCGGCTCCGGGTATCCCCCAAACAACACTGGCCCAGGGGGCGCGTCATAAACAGCTCTGCAGACTCAACGATCTGTTCTACCTCATACTCAGATGGGCAGCTGGAGATTTGGGAGCTGTGAGGAATCAAGTGCGATTGGGGTGACACCTTTGAGGACTGGAGTATTTGTGATGTTGAAGTTGAGGTGGAGGAGATCCCACTTAAAGGAGCACTTGATATCCGTTGAAGCACCTGCTGTTTTTGTGCCTCATCTGGAATTTGTAGCGATTGGCGTTGCCGTAAGAAAGGGATCTTATCACATTGTCCGCTAAAAGAAGTAGACATTTTAGTTTGGCTGGAAGATGGTCTTTCTTCTGCAGATGTTACTGTTGCTTTAACCACTACCCCACGGACACAACCTTTTTTCCCCTTCCCAACACGCCTTATCGCCTTTCCACCAGCAGCAGGCCTTTTTCCACTCATTTTGGTGGTTAACTAATTCACAACTCTGGAGTTGTTTGCACAAAAAAACAATGGATGGGAACCGAGCAGAGCTGAGTGGCCAAACTGTGGTATTAGGCCAAAACTATTGGCTGGGTTAGATGCAGAAAAAAATTATATTCAATTTGCAACCTGATGGAGGTCAGTTTAGATGGACTAATAGAGAAAGTCCCACACACAGCTAGAAGCCCAAATATTTTTTCAGAGGTAGATGCAGAAAAAAAATATATTCAGTATGCAACTTGATGGAGGTCAGTATAGATGGACTAATAGAGAAAGTCCCACACACTGCTAGAAGGCCAAATATTTTTTCAGAGGTAGATGCAGAAAAAAATTATATTCAGTTTGCAACCTGATGGAGGTCAGTATAGATGGACTAATAGAGAAAGTCCCACACACTGCTAGAAGGCCAAATATTTTTTCAGAGCTAGATGCAGACAAAAAATTATTTTCAGTTTGCAACCTGATCGAGGTCAGTATAGATGGACTAATAGAACAAGTCCCACACACAGCTCGAAGCCCAAATATTTTTTCAGAGGTAGATGCAGAAAAAAATTATATTCAGTTTGCAACCTGATGGAGGTCTGTATAGATGGATTAATAGAACAAGTCCCACACACAGCTAGAAGCCCAATATTTTTTCAGAGGTAGATGAAAAAAAAATATATTCAGTTTGCAACCTGATGGAGGTCAGTATAGATGGACTAATAGAGAAAGTCCCACACACTGCTAGAAGGCCAAATATTTTTTCAGAGGTAGATGCAGAAAAAAAATATATTCAGTTTGCAACCTGATGGAGGTCAGTATAGATGGACTAATAGAGAAAGTCCCACACACTGCTAGAAGGCCAAATATTTTTTCAGAGGTAGATGCAGCTAAAAATTATTTTTAATTTGCAACCTGATGGAGGTCAGTATAGATGGACTAATAGAGAAAGTCCCACACACTGCTAGAAGGCCAAATATTTTTTCAGAGCTAGATGCAGACAAAAAATTATTTTCAGTTTGCAACCTGATGGAGGTCAGTATAGATGGACTAATAGAACAAGTCCCACACTAAGCTAGAAGCCCAAATATTTTTTCAGAGGTAGATGAAGAAAAAAATTATATTCTGTTTGCAACCTGATGGAGGTCTGTATAGATGGATTATTAGAACAAGTCCCACACACAGCTAGAAGCCCAATATTTTTTCAGAGGTAGTTGCAGAAAAAAAATATATTCAGTTTGCATCCTGATGGAGGTCAGTATAGATGGACTAATAGAGAAAGTCTTACACACTGCTAGAAGGCCAAATATTTTTTCAGAGCTAGATGCAGACAAAAAATTATTTTTAATTTGCAACCTGATGGAGGTCAGTATAGATGGACTAATAGAGAAAGTCCCACACACTGCTAGAAGGCCAAATATTTTTTCAGAGCTGGATGCAGATAAAAATTATTTTTAATTTGCAACCTGATGGAGGTCAGTATAGATGGACTAATAGAGAAAGTCCCACACACTACTAGAAGGCCAAATATTTTTTTCAGAGCTAGATGCAGAAAAAAATTATATTCAGTTTGCAACCTGATGGAGGTCAGTATAGATGGACTAATAGAACAAGTCCCACACACAGTTAGAAGCCCAAATATTTTTTCAGAGGTAGATGCAGAAAAAAAATATATTCAGTTTGCAACCTGATGGAGGTCTGAATAGATGGATTAATAGAACAAGTCCCACACACAGCTAGAAGCCCAATATTTTTTCAGAGGTAGATGCAGAAAAAAAATATATTCAGTATGCAACTTGATGGAGGTCAGTATAGATGGACTAATAGAGAAAGTCCCACACACTGCTAGAAGGCCAAATATTTTTTCAGAGGTAGATGCAGAAAAAAATTATATTCAGTTTGCAACCTGATGGAGGTCAGTATAGATGGACTAATAGAGAAAGTCCCACACACTGCTAGAAGGCCAAATATTTTTTCAGAGCTAGATGCAGACAAAAAATTATTTTCAGTTTGCAACCTGATGGAGGTCAGTATAGATGGACTAATAGAACAAGTCCCACACACAGCTCGAAGCCCAAATATTTTTTCAGAGGTAGATGCAGAAAAAAATTATATTCAGTTTGCAACCTGATGGAGGTCTGTATAGATGGATTAATAGAACAAGTCCCACACACAGCTAGAAGCCCAATATTTTTTCAGAGGTAGATGAAAAAAAATATATATTCAGTTTGCAACCTGATGGAGGTCAGTATAGATGGACTAATAGAGAAAGTCCCACACACTGCTAGAAGGCCAAATATTTTTTCAGAGGTAGATGCAGAAAAAAATTATATTCAGTTTGCAACCTGATGGAGGTCAGTATAGATGGACTAATAGAGAAAGTCCCACACACTGCTAGAAGGCCAAATATTTTTTCAGAGGTAGATGCAGCTAAAAATTATTTTTAATTTGCAACCTGATGGAGGTCAGTATAGATGGACTAATAGAGAAAGTCCCACACACTGCTAGAAGGCCAAATATTTTTTCAGAGCTAGATACAGACAAAAAATTATTTTCAGTTTGCAACCTGATGGAGGTCAGTATAGATGGACTAATAGAACAAGTCCCACACACAGTTAGAAGCCCAAATATTTTTTCAGAGGTAGATGCAGAAAAAAAATATATTCAGTTTGCAACCTGATGGAGGTCTGAATAGATGGATTAATAGAACAAGTCCCACACACAGCTAGAAGCCCAATATTTTTTCAGAGGTAGATGCAGAAAAAAAATATATTCAGTATGCAACTTGATGGAGGTCAGTATAGATGGACTAATAGAGAAAGTCCCACACACTGCTAGAAGGCCAAATATTTTTTCAGAGGTAGATGCAGAAAAAAATTATATTCAGTTTGCAACCTGATGGAGGTCAGTCTAGATGGACTAATAGAGAAAGTCCCACACACTGCTAGAAGGCCAAATATTTTTTCAGAGCTAGATGCAGACAAAAAATTATTTTCAGTTTGCAACCTGATGGAGGTCAGTATAGATGGACTAATAGAACAAGTCCCACACACAGCTCGAAGCCCAAATATTTTTTCAGAGGTAGATGCAGAAAAAAATTATATTCAGTTTGCAACCTGATGGAGGTCTGTATAGATGGATTAATAGAACAAGTCCCACACACAGCTAGAAGCCCAATATTTTTTCAGAGGTAGATGAAAAAAAATATATATTCAGTTTGCAACCTGATGGAGGTCAGTATAGATGGACTAATAGAGAAAGTCCCACACACTGCTAGAAGGCCAAATATTTTTTCAGAGGTAGATGCAGAAAAAAATTATATTCAGTTTGCAACCTGATGGAGGTCAGTATAGATGGACTAATAGAGAAAGTCCCACACACTGCTAGAAGGCCAAATATTTTTTCAGAGGTAGATGCAGCTAAAAATTATTTTTAATTTGCAACCTGATGGAGGTCAGTATAGATGGACTAATAGAGAAAGTCCCACACACTGCTAGAAGGCCAAATATTTTTTCAGAGCTAGATGCAGACAAAAAATTATTTTCAGTTTGCAACCTGATGGAGGTCAGTATAGATGGACTAATAGAACAAGTCCCACACACAGGTAGAAGCCCAAATATTTTTTCAGAGGTAGATGAAGAAAAAAATTATATTCTGTTTGCAACCTGATGGAGGTCTGTATAGATGGATTATTAGAACAAGTCCCACACACAGCTAGAAGCCCAATATTTTTTCAGAGGTAGTTGCAGAAAAAAAATATATTCAGTTTGCAACCTGATGGAGGTCTGAATAGATGGATTAATAGAACAAGTCCCACACACAGCTAGAAGCACAATATTTTTTCAGAGGTAGATGCAGAAAAAATATATATTCAGTTTGCAACCTGATGGAGGTCAGTATAGATGGCCTAATAGAGAAAGTCCCACACACTGCTAGAAGGCCAAATATTTTTTCAGAGGTAGATGCAGACAAAAAAATATTTTTAATTTGCAACCTGATGGAGGTCAGTATAGATGGACTAATAGAGAAAGTCCCACACACAGCTAGAAGCCCAAATATTTTTTCAGAGCTAGATGCAGAAAAAAATTATATTCAGTTTGCAACCTGATGGAGGTCAGTATAGATGGACTAATAGAACAAGTCCCACACACAGCTAGAAGCCCAAATATTTTTTCAGAGGTAGATGCGGACAAAAATTATATTCAGTTTGCAACCTGATGGAGGTCTGTATAGATGTATTAATAGAACAAGTCCCACACACAGCTAGAAGCCCAATATTTTTTCAGTGGTAGATGCAGAAAAAAAATATATTCAGTTTGCAACCTGATGGAGGTCAGTATAGATGGACTAATAGAGAAAGTCCCACACACTGCTAGAAGGCCAAATATTTTTTCAGAGCTGGATGCAGATAAAAATTATTTTTAATTTGCAACCTGATGGAGGTCAGTATAGATGGACTAATAGAGAAAGTCCCACACACTGCTAGAAGGCCAAATATTTTTTCAGAGCTAGATGCAGAAAAAAATTATATTCAGTTTGCAACCTGATGGAGGTCAGTATAGATGGACTAATAGAACAAGTCCCACACACAGCTAGAAGCCCAAATATTTTTTCAGAGGTAGATGCAGATAAAAATTATTTTTAATTTGCAACCTGATGGAGGTCAGTATAGATGGACTAATAGAACAAGTCCCACACACAGCTAGAAGCCCAAATATTTTTTCAGAGGTAGATGTAGAAAAAAATTATATTCAGTTTGCAACCTGATGGAGGTCTGTATAGATGGATTAATAGAACAAGTCCCACACACAGCTAGAAGCCCAATATTTTTTCAGAGGTAGATGCAGAAAAAAATATATTCAGTTTGCAACCTGATGGAGGTCAGTATAGATGGACTAATAGAGAAAGTCCCACACACTGCTAGAAGGCCAAATATTTTTTCCGAGCTAGATGCAGAAAAAAATTATATTCAGTTTGCAACCTGATGGAGGTCAGTATAGATGGACTAATAGAACAAGTCCCACACACTGCTAGAAGCCTAAATATTTTTTCTGAGCTAGATGCAGAAAAAAATTATATTCAATTTGCAACCTGATGGAGGTCAGTATAGATGGACTAATAGAATGATGCTATGCCCAAAAGATTTTACTTCACTAGGTGCAGTAAAAAAATTGGTATTCTATACACAGGTGGTATATCTTGCAACACAGATAGGCTACTCCACTGACTAACACACTCTGCAATAGGCCAAAAAGGATTAGCTTTGCTAGATTCAGCCAAATGCTGTGAAAAAAACTTGCACAGCACTGGCACAGACCTGCCTGGCAAAAACTGATAGAAACTGATGTAACCTAGTCCTGAAAAGGACTGCAATTACAATTAGTCTTTACTCCCACAATCTATCTATTTAAGAGCACAGACCTGCCTGATAAAAGTCGTAGGAAATGCTGTAACCTAGTCCTTAAAAGGACTGTGTAACGGGTCTTTGAGGCGGAACCTCTGAGCTACTATACAAGGGGGCGGTCCTTGTAAGGGAGCGGGTGGCGACCAAGGAAGACGGGCAGGCAGTCACAGCAGGTGACCGGGACAGTCTCTGGGTGAACGGGCTGGAGGTCACGGCAAGTGACCGGGGTAGTCTCTGGGTGAACAGGCAGGATATCACGGCAAGTGACCGGGGCAGTCTCTGGATGAACGGGCAGGAGGTCACGGCAAGTGACCGGTTCAGTCTCTGAATGAACGGGCAGGAGGTCACGGCAAGTGACCGGGGCAGTCTCTTGGTAAAGGGTAGGTACGACCTGTGATGGCTGAGCCTCCAGGTAGGCTAGCAGGCAGATGGTAGATGTGTGCTCCCAGGTGAGCAAGCGAGAGTCTCTGGATAAACGGGTGGTCACAGCATGTGACGGCGGAGCCTCCAGGTAGGCCAACAGACAGGCAGCAGATGAGTGCTCCCAGGTGAGCGGGCAGGAGTCTCTGGAATGGCAGGTGGTCACAGCACGTGATGGCGGAGCCTCCAGGTAGGCCAACAGACAGGCAGCAGATGAGCGCTCCCAGGTGAGCGGGCAGGAGTCTCTGGAGAGGCAGGTGGTCACAGCACGTGACGGCGGAGCCTCCAGATAGGCTAGCAGGCAGGTAGCAGATGTGCGCTCCCAGGTGAGCGGGCAGGAGTCTCTGGAATGGCAGGTGGTCACAGCACGTGACAGCGGAGCCTCCAGGTAGGCTAGCAGGCAGGTAGCAGATGTGTGCTCCCAGGTGAGCGGGCAAGCTGGTCCATAGACAGACTGACAGGGGTAGGAAGGCAGACCGTCGGACCTCAGGCTAGCAAGCAGGTAGGAGGAATGTCAGGCAGGAAACAGACAGCAAACTGGCAGGTTTCTGGCAGGTAACTGGCAGGTAACTGGCAACGGGACCTGAGGGCTGAAGCAGAGTAGTGAACAGTGCAACAACATTGCTCGGGCACCTCCATTTTGGAGGAGGTGCCTTATATATAGTGAAGCCCTCCGGCCATTGGCCGGGGACTCCTTAGGACGGCTCGCGCGGCCCCTTTAAGAGGGAGGGAGCGCGCGCGACCTAAGCACAGTGGCCGGGAAGGAGCGTGCGCTGCCAGCAGAGCGGGAGGAGGACGCCGGGCTCGGAGCAGAGGGGTGAGGGGAACAGCGTCCCTGCCTAGCAGAGGGCAGGGATGCCGGCGCTACAGTACCCCCCCCTTTAGGCCCCCCCTTTTTTAGGCCAGAGAGAAATTTAGCTAGGATGAGAGGGGCATGGATGTTCTCCCGGGGCTCCCACGTTCTCTCTTCAGGACCAAACCCCTTCCAATCTACTAGAAAAAAGGTCTTCCCTCTTACCCTTTTGGTGGCCAGAATGTTCTCTACCTCAAATTCGTTTTCAGCGGAAACCGGAGCAGGAGGCGTACCTGTAGACTTGGAAAAAGAGTTAAGTACCACAGGTTTGAGGAGAGATACATGGAAGGAGTTAGGGATCCGCAAGTTGGCCGGGAGTTTCAATTTATAGGCCACCGGGTTGATCTGACTGACGACCTCCAGAGGACCGATGAACCGAGGCCCTAACTTATAGGAAGGAATCTTGAGCCGGACATACTTGGACGAGAGCCAGACCTTATCCCCTGGACGGAATTGAGGAGGATCCAGACGTTTTTTGTCAGCATGTCTTTTCATACGCTCGGATGACAGAAGGAGTGCGGACCGGGTGCTCTCCCATATGGAGGAAAATTTGTTAACAAGAGATTCCGCAGCCGGATTGTCCACCGAGGTGGAGACAGGAAATGGGATCCGAGGATGCTGACCGAAGACAACAAAAAACGGGGATTTGGAGGAAGATTCGCTCTCGTGATTGTTGTAAGAAAATTCGGCCCATGGCAGGAGATCCACCCAGTCTGAATGGTGAGCATTAACGAAGTGCCGGAGGTAACTGGTCAGGTTCTGATTGATCCGCTCCACTTGACCATTAGACTGTGGGTGGTAAGCGGAGGAGAAGTCCAGGGTGACGTCTAGCAGTTTACAAGTGGCTCTCCAGAAGCGTGAGGTGAACTGTACCCCACGATCCGACACTATGTGGAGGGGCAGTCCATGAAGACGGAAGATGTGGCAGATAAAGTCTTTAGCCAGCTCGGGTGCAGACGGGAGGCCTGGCAGGGGAACGAAATGAGCCATCTTGGAAAAGCGGTCAGCGACCACCCAAATGACCGTACAACCGGCAGAGACGGGGAGATCAGTTATAAAGTCCATTGCTATATGCTGCCAGGGGGCAGCAGGTACTGGGAGCGGAAGGAGGCGACCGGCTGGCAGATGTCTCGGAACCTTGTTGTGGGCGCAGGACACACAGGCAGAAACAAAGTCTATTACGTCCTTGTGCAGGGTAGGCCACCAGTAGTGCCGGGTAATAAGCTGGAGGGTCTTTTTCTGACCGGCGTGGCCAGCTAGTTTAGACGAGTGACCCCAGTGTAGGATCTTCTCCCGATCAGGTACTGATACGAACGTCTTACCGGGAGGGAGACGATTTAGACTCACAGGAGCCACCTGCATTACTCTGGCGGGATCGATGATGTGTTTCGGTTCCTCCTCGAGATCAGACACCAGAAAGGATCGGGACAAGGCGTCCGCCTTGATGTTTTTGTCAGCCGGGCAAAAATGAAGAATAAAATCAAAGCGAGCAAAAAACAAGGACCACCAAGCTTGGCGCGGGTTAAGTCTCTGGGCATGCTGGAGGTAAGCCAAGTTCTCGTGGTCAGTGTAAATTATTACCGGGTGAAGAGCCCCTTCGAGCAGGTAACGCCACTCCTCCAATGCCCGCTTGATGGCCAATAACTCTCGATCTCCTATGGAATAGTTGCGCTCAGAAGAGGAGAAGAGTTTGGAGAAGAAGCCACAAGTTACCATTCTCCCGGAAGATGATTTTTGGGTAAGTACCGCTCCGGCTCCAGAGGAGGAGGCGTCAACCTCCAGGAAGAACTGCTTGTTGCCATCTGGGCGATGCAGCACCGGGGCAGAAGAGAAGGCCTGTTTTAAGGAAAGAAAGGCCTCCTCTGCTTCGGGCGGCCACTCTCTGGGATTAGTGCCCTTACGGGTGAGCTCAGAAATTGGGGCAGTCCGGGAAGAGAAGTGCGGTATGAAGATGCGGTAGTAGTTGGCGAAGCCCAGGAACCGCTGAATGGCCTTCAACCCCTCCGGTCGGGGCCATTTCTCGATGGCAGACAGTTTCTCTGGATCCATTCATAGGCCGGTCTGAAAAATAATGTAGCCCAAAAAAGGAAGCGAGGTCTGCTCAAAGAGGCACTTCTCATATTTAGCGAAGAGGTGATTCTGCCTGAGCCTGAGCAGGACCTGACGAACATCCCTCCGGTGAGTCTGGAGATCCGGAGAGAAGACCAAGATGTCGTCCAGGTACACCACTACGCAGGAGTAGAGAAGGTCCCGGAAGATGTCATTGACCAACTCTTGAAAGACGGCAGGAGCGTTACAGAGACCAAAGGGCATTACCAAATATTCATAGTGGCCGTCCCGGGTGTTGAATACAGTCTTCCATTCATCCCCTTGACGGATACGGACCAGGTTGTACGCCCCACGGAGGTCCAGTTTGGTGAAGATTCTAGCCCCCCTCAGACGATCAAATAATTCTGGAATGAGCGGAAGGGGGTACTTATTCTTCACCGTGATCTGGTTAAGGCCTCTATAGTCTATACAGGGGCGGAGAGAGCCGTCCTTCTTTTTTACAAAAAAGAAGCCTGCTCCCGCCGGGGAGGTAGATTTCCGGATGAATCCCCTGGCCAAATTCTCCCCAATATATTCGGACATCGACCGGGTCTCAGCAGCGGACAATGGGTAAATACGCCCACGGGGAGGCGTAGTACCGGGTAACAGGTCGATAGGACAGTCGTATGGTCTATGAGGGGGTAATGTCTCTGCCTCCTTTTTATTAAAGACATCAGCAAATGACCAATAGGGAATCGGAAGTCCAGGTAGATTAGTTGGGGTAGGAGAAGGACGGGCGGGATGAACAGGAACCAAACAAGTCTTATGACAGTCCTGTCCCCAGCGAAGGACTTCTCCGGTCTGCCAGTCAAGCACAGGTGCATGTCTCTGGAGCCAAGGTAGACCTAGTAAGAGGGCGTGAGAGAGTCCAGGCAGAGCATGAAAAGAGATGCTCTCAGAATGCAGCATTCCCACCTGCAGAGTTATGGATTCGGTGATGAGTTGGATGGGACGTGGTAAGAGGCCCCCATCCACAGCAGCGACAGATAATGGTATAGCCAGAGGTTTGGTGGGAATGCAGTATTTTTCTACCAGGGCCTGTGAAATAAGATTCCCGGCCGCTCCAGAGTCAAGTTGGGCTAGTTCGAAATAACGATTCTCCCCGCAGATAATTGAGACTGACAGCAGCAGAGATGGAGAGGATTTATTCTTGTCTAGGTCGACCTCTCTGAGCGAACCTAGACACAGGCGTTTCCCGACCTCTCAGGGCAGGTACGGATCCGGTGCTCCTTACTGCCACAGTAGAAGCAGCTCCCCTCGGCACGGCGTAAGTCCTGCCGGGTTTTGACCATCTTGGTTTGGTCGACCTGCATAGGCTCAGGAGAGTGTACCTGGGGAGAAACGGAGGGAGTGACGGGTTTCTGAAAAGTAGGAGCTAGATGTGGAAACCTCCTCTCACGGGTGACTTCTTTGGCACGCTCCTGGAACCGTAGGTCAATCCGGGTGGCAAGAGTTATTAGGTCATCGAGAGTGGTAGGAATGTCTCGACCGGCGAGTTCATCTTTAATACGGCCGGACAGACCCTCCCAGAAGACAGATACCAGAGCGTCGTTATCCCAGGCCAGCTCCGAGGCAAGGGAACGGAACCGTATGGCATATTGGCCCACGGTGAGACTTCCCTGACGGAGGTGTAGCAGAGATGATGCGGATGAGGTCTTCCGTCCGGGTTCGTCGAAGACTTTCCGGAAAGCCATGAGAAAGGCAGGCAAGTCGGACACCTGGGGGTCTCCTCTCTCCCATAGAGGATTTAGCCAGGCCAGGGCCTCCCCGGTGAGATGGGACATGATGAAGGCAATTTTGGCCCGGTCGGAGTTAAACTGGTGGGACAGGAGTTCAAAGTGCAGGGTGCACTGATTTATAAAGCCCCGAGCCTGAGCGGAGTCGTCTCCGAAGCGAGGAGGTGCAGAAAGCCGGGGTCCGGGGTAGGATACCATAGTATTGGTGGGCAGCGGAGCTGCCGGATTGCGAGTCATGGCACTGGCGGTGGTTGCTGGTGGAGCAGTCAGAGTGTCCAGGTGAGAATTGACATTCCGCAGGTGACCCAGGATGGACTCCTGTTGGGACCTCTGACGGGACAGTTCATGACACAGGTCCGAGAGTGAGGGAGCTTGGGTGCCACCGGGTTCCATGGCCCGAGCAAACTGTAACGGGTCTGGGAGGCGGAACCTCTGAGCTACTATACAAGGGGGCGGTCCTTGTAAGGGAGCGGGTGGCGACCAGGGAAGACGGGCAGGCAGTCACAGCAGGTGACTGGGACAGTCTCTGGGTGAACGGGCTGGAGATCACGGCAAGTGACCGGGGTAGTCTCTGGGTGAACGGGCAGGAGATCACGGCAAGTGACCGGGGCAGTCTCTGGATGAACGGGCAGGAGGTCACGGCAAGTGACCGGGGCAGTCTCTGAATGAACGGGCAGGAGGTCACGGCAAGTGACCGGGGCAGTCTCTGGGTAAAGGGTAGGTACGACCTGTGATGGCTGAGCCTCCAGGTAGGCTAGCAGGCAGATGGTAGATGTGTGCTCCCAGGTGAGCAAGCGAGAGTCTCTGGATAAACGGGTGGTCACAGCATGTGACGGCGGAGCCTCCAGGTAGGCCAACAGACAGGCAGCAGATGAGTGCTCCCAGGTGAGCGGGCAGGAGTCTCTGGAATGGCAGGTGGTCACAGCACGTGACGGCGGAGCCTCCAGGTAGGCCAACAGACAGGCAGCAGATGAGCGCTCCCAGGTGAGCGGGCAGGAGTCTCTGGAGAGGCAGGTGGTCACAGCACGTGACGGCGGAGCCTCCAGGTAGGCTAGCAGGCAGGTAGCAGATGTGCGCTCCCAGGTGAGCGGGCAGGAGTCTCTGGAATGGCAGGTGGTCACAGCACATGACGGCGGAGCCTCCAGGTAGGCTAGCAGGCAGGTAGCAGATGTGCGCTCCCAGGTGAGCAGGCAAGCTGGTCCATAGACAGACTGACAGGGGTAGGAAGGCAGACCGTCGGACCTCAGGCTAGCAAGCAGGTAGGAGGAATGTCAGGCAGGAAACAGACAGCAAACTGGCAGGTTTCTGGCAGGTAACTGGCAGGTAACTGGCAACGGGACCTGAGGGCTGAAGCAGAGTAGTTAACAGTGCAACAACATTGCTCGGGCACCTCCATTTTGGAGGAGGTGCCTTATATATGGTGAAGTCCTCCGGCCATTGGCCGGGGACTCCTTAGGACGGCGCGCGCGGCCCCTTTAAGAGGGAGGGAGCGCGCGCGCGCGCGCGCCCTAAGCACAGTGGCCGGGAAGGAGCGCGTGCTGCCAGCAGAGCGGGAGGAGGACGCCGGGCTCGGAGCAGAGGGGTGAGGGGAACAGCGTCCCTGCCTAGCAGAGGGCAGGGACGCCGGCGCTACAGACTGCAATCACAACTATTCCCTACTCCCAAGCTATCTGTAGATTTGTGCGAAAATTGGCTTGAAATTAACAAGGTATAGCGCACACAGCAACAGCTGTGCCGTCTAACACGCAGCTGCAGCAGTGAGAAAATGGTGGCGACGGGGAAAATGGCTTGGTCTTATAGGGCAAGGACATGTGACATACACTGCCAATGACACATGCCCTTGCTTGTGTGAAAAAAGCACTTCGCTCCGTGTGTGCGCTGCTGATAGGCTGACAGATTGCACCTCCCCACTGTAAATGCGGGAAAGAGAAAAAAAAAATGGAGATCTTCATTATTCCTGCAGAGATCCATCCCCTGCCCCTCCCCCCACCCCGCTGTACACTCAAACTGCGTATTAACATTAATTTTCATCATTACTGAGAAAAAATCCAGTTATGATTTTGGTGCACGAACAGTTATCGAACATAACCTCGAACAGCCGAATTTTTCTCAAATCGTTCGTGTTCGCTGAACGGCTCGAACACCGCCCAAAACAGCTCGAATTTGAGATTGGCGAACAGGTCGAGTAGAACAACGCTCATCTCTACTGTTTACTCATACTATAGCCTGGACCAGACGCAGAAGGTTCTGACCATAATGTAGACCCTCATTCCCAAACTGTAACTCCTGTTGGTGGAGACAATGAGGAAGACGATGATGAGACTCAAATACCTGATTGGAGCGACAACTTTAGTTTTTTGTCAGGGCAGGAACAGGTTGGCTCTTCGGACGACGGGTGTGCTAACGCACAGGGTGATGATGATGAGGTTGGAGATCCCACTTACTGTCAACCCACAGTCAGCCAAGAGATGAGGTCAGCAGAGGAGGTGGAGGAAGATGCTAGTGACGACGAGGTCAGGTTGCGCCTTCCTGGACAGAGACGTAGTACTGGAAACACGTCAACAACTGCATCCTCAAACACAACTCTACCTCTCACCACAAGTCGTGGTGGCTCTTCAGGTCGCATGGGTGCTAAGCCTTGCATAGCCTGGGCATTTTTTCAGATCGATAAAGATGACCCAACTCGTGTTATCTGTAACTTTTGTCAGCAAAAGCTAAGTAGAGGCCAAAAAATACATAGTTTGAGTACTTCATGCATGAACCGGCACATGGACATGAAGCATAAGTTGCAGTGGGAAGCTCAGTGTGCTACAATGCGGCCTAGCCGGCCGGGCCAACCACCGTCTGCCCTATCTTGTGCATCCGCGGCCTCTTCATCCTCTGTAACTGGGGGGACAGCAGTCACACCTGTTTTGGGGCGCAGACCTGCCACCTCTTTACCCGCAACAGCCAGCTTGATTGGCAGGTCATCATTTTCTTTGGAGGTGGTAACACAAGCTGGTGTTGAGCGCTGTCCGACATCGATAGCACCACCTTTGGATCAAGGCAACCTAACATGTCCGCCTGCATCTTCCTCACAGACCGGAAGTTTGCCGGGGACACCCTTATCAACCCCGTCTAAGCACAATAGCCAGCCCTCGGTCCCTCAGATGCGGACAAGTAAAAGACCATTTCCTCCTAGCCATGAGAAAGCTAAGAGGCTGAATTTCACCATCTGCAAGCTCTTGGCTACAGAAATGCTGCCTTTCCGCCTGGTGGACACAGAGGATTTTCGAGACCTTATGTCCGTCGCAGTGCCCCAGTACCAGATGCCCAGTCGGCACTACTTCTCAAAGAAAGGTGTGCCTGCTCTCCACCAGCATGTCGCACACAACATCACCGCTTCTTTGAGAAACTCTGTGTGTGACAGGGTGCATTTCACCACAGACACTTGGACGAGTAGGCATGGACAGGGGCGTTACATGTCGCTGACTGGGCACTGGGTAACTATGGTGACAGCAGGACAAGGGGCTGCTGTCCAAGTCTTGCCGTCCCCACGAGTTGTGCGTCAATCCTCTTTATGTCAAAGTTCCTCCACTGTTTCTGCCTCCTCAACCTCCTCTCGGTCTTCCACCTGCACCCAAAGCCTGTCTGGTCATGCCACAAGCTTTCTAACTGCGCAGAAGTGATCCTGCACACCTCCTTACTATGCTGGCAGTAGGGCTCAACGTCATCAGGCGGTTTTTACTTTGAAATGTCTGGGAAATGTGAGTCACACAGCTGAGGAGTTGTGGTCAGCTCTGGAGAACCAATTTCATGAATGGTTGTCTCCACTGGACCTGAAACCAGGGAAGGCCGTGTGCGACAATGCTGCAAACCTGGGTGCGGCCCTTCGCCGGGGCAATGTCACACACGTGCCTTGTATGGCTCACGTGTTGAACCTGGTTGTCCAGCAATTTTTAGCCCACTATCCCAGACTAGATGGCCTTCTGCAGAGGGCACGGTCGATGTGTGCTCACTTCCGCCGTTCGCATCCCGCAGCTCAGCGACTTACATCTCTACAGAAGTCGTTGGGCCTGCCACTTCACCGGCTAAAATGCGATGTGCCTACCCGGTGGAATTCAACTCTGCACATGTTGCAGCGACTGTGGCAGCACCGACAAGCCCTGGTGCAATACGTTCTGACGTATAGCCTGGGCCAACGAGATCCAGAGGTGGGGCAAATCACGCTGGAGGAGTGGTCTCAGATCAGGGACCTATGCACCCTTCTGCACAGTTTTGAAATGGCGACGAAGATGTTTAGTGCTGACGATGCCATTATCAGCATGACTATTCCGGTGATTTACATGCTGGAGCACATGTTAAACAGAATTCGGAGTCAGGTGGTGGCACAAGAGGAGGTGGAGGAAGTACAGGAGGAGGAGTTGTATGCGGAAGGGCTAACATCTGCAAGGTCCAGACGGTCAGCAGCACCAAGGCGGCAGGCATGTGAGGGTGGGGAAGATGGTTTTACCAGGGCGCTTGGTAGCAGCCAAACTAGTGAGGAAGGTGAAGGATCCCAGGAAGAAGTGGAGGACGAACTGATGGAAGACTCATCAGATGAGGGAGACCTTGATCACATTTCTGTTGTGCGAGGTTGGGGGGAGAGGACAGAGGAAGGAAGCATGATTGTTACCTCGCCACCAACACAACAGGGACTTGGTGCTCCTGGATGCGCAACACACATGAGTGCCTTCTTGCTGCACTACCTGCAACATGACCCTCGAATTGTGAGAATTAGAAATAATCCTGACTACTGGGTTGCCACACTGATAGATCCCCGGTGCAAAAGTAAATTTGCAGAAATTATTCCTGCCATAGAAAGGGATGCACGCATGCAGGAGTATCAGCAGAGACTGTTGCAGAATCTTACATGTGCTTTTCCACAAAACACCAGTGGTGCACGTAGTGAATCTCACAGTTCCAACTTGCCAACCGTGGGACCGTCAAGTGTTCAGCACTCAAACCGTAACAGAACCACAGTATCTGCTGGTAACATCAATTTTGCGGAATCATTTCACCACTTTTTTAGCCCATCCTTTGCAAGGCCACAGGAGACAAGAAGTCTGACACATAGTCAACGCCTAGAGACAATGGTACAGGAGTATCTCCAAGTAAACATTGAAGCCATGACTGTGTCACTGGACCCTTGCTCTTTTTGGGCTTCCAATCTGGATAAATGGCCGGAGCTAGCCACTTACGCCTTGGAGATCTTGTCATGCCCCGCAGCTAGCGTTCTGTCTGAACGTGTGTTCAGCGCTGCTGGTGGTGTGCTGACAGATAAGCGCACGCTGCTCTCCACTGATAATGTAGACAGATTCAAGTTCATAAAGATGAACAAATCATGGATCCGAAACGACTTTTCTACCCCTGTGTCATCCTAGGGAGAGTAAAAGCTTGATGATTGGTTAAAATCACCCTACCAACCGTTTTAAGCTTTCAAATTACTAATCATGTTTATCTGTATCTTGGCTGGAAAATAATTTGGGCTTTGTAGCAGTGTGCAGCACTGATTCTATTAGGCCATCTATAATAAGCTCCACCAGATTTAAAATTACTAATCATGTTTATCTGTATCTTGACTGGAAAATAATTTGGGCTTTGTAGAAGTGTGCAGCACTGATCCTATTAGGCCATCTATACTAAGCTCCACCAGATTTAAAATTGATAATAATTTTTAGCTGCATCTAGCCCGGAAAATAATTTTGGGGCTCCGAGATGCGCAAGACACATAAGTGCCTTCTTGCTGCACTACCTGCAACATGACCCTCATATTGTCAGAATTCGAAGTAATCATGACTACTGGGTTGCCACACTCTTAGATCCCCCAAACTTTTCGATCAACCTTTTCATTTTAATAAAGACCAAAAAAATGGTCATTTTTGAAATTATAAGCATTAGCAGGTTATTAGAAACTGAAATCAAACAGTTTTCAACTCAAAACTTTATTCTAGGTGATGTTACATTTTCACATAGGACCCCTTGTTCGAAAGGAGCTTCTGAACTCTCTCGTCCATTGAATTTGTCAGGTTTTGGATGGTTTCTGCTTCAATTGTTTTGCATGAGGACAGAATACCCTCCCAGAGCTGTTGGTTAGATGTGAACTGCCTCCCGCCATCATAGACACTCCTTTTGATGATGCTCCAGAGGTTATGAATGGGGTAGAGGTCAGGGGAGCATGGGGGTCACACCATAAGTTTGTCCCCTTTTATGCCCATATCAGCCAGAGATGCAGATGTTTTATGTGCAGCATGAGATGGTGCATTATCATGCAAAAAAATGATCTTGCTGTGAAATACACAGTTCTTCTTCTTGAACCATGGCAGGAAGTGCTGTTTGAGAAAATCCACATACATTATGGAGTTCATCTTTAGCGCCTTCAGGGATCCTAAAGGGGCCGACAATCTCTCTCCCCATGATTCCAGCCCAAAACATTACTCCACCTCCTCCTTGTTGGCGCTGTAGTCGTGTTTGCGTGGGGTGTCCATCAACCAGCCATCCTCCACTCCATCCATCTGGACCATCGAGCGCTGCACGGCACTCATCCGTGAACAAAACAGTTTTGAAATCAGTCTTCATGTAATGTTTGGCCACTGGAGCCGTTTCTGCTTGTGTGAAGTGGATAGAGGAGGTCGACAGGATGGCGTATGCACAGCTGCAAACCTCTGAAGGACCCTGCATCTTGTTGTTCGGGGGACGTTGGAGGCACCAGCAGCTTCAAAAACTTGTCTGCTGCTATGATAAGGCTTTTTTGCCGCTGCTCTTTTAACCTGACGTAATTGCCTGTAGGAAAGAGTCCTCAATTTGCCCTTATCAGCACGCACACGTGTGTACTGTGAATCAGCTACATACTTCTTGATTGCCAAGACACTTCATCCTGATCATCGCGCAATATTGATTGTAGTCATGCCTTGACCTAAACACTCCACAATTTGTTGCTTCTCAGCAGCCGACACATCCTTTTTCTTTCCCATTTTGGCAGAAAATGTAGGCTGCTTAATAATGTGAGACAGCCTTCTTAAGTAGTCTTGCCTTTCATTGGACACACCTGCCAAACTAATTAGCACAGGTGTCTGCAATTGCTTACAGTGATATAAAGAGCCCTGACACACATCACCATCAATGAGTTTAACTGACAAACAAACAAATTCTTCCCTTATCACTCCTAAACACTTTTTGCATAATAATTTGGAACACAGTGTACATGTGCTTTTCCACAAAACAACAGTGGTTCACGTAGTGAATCTTACAGTTCTAACTTGCCAACCGTGGTCTGTATTGAGTTGTTCAATAAAGGGCCCAAAATTAAGATAACATAGATGGGAGAGGTCTCTATGAATAGGAATTCCTAAGTATTTGATACCCTGTGAGGGCCAGGCAAAGGGAAAGTTTGACTGGATGGAATCCTATATGGATTTGGGGAGGGAGACATCAAGGGCCTCAGACTTCGCTGCATTGATTTTAAAATTTGACCATGTAACAAAGTGATCTATTTCAGCCATAACAGCATGGATGGATATATGTGATTGAGTGATATATACTAGGACATCATCAGCAAATAGAGAGCACCTGTACTCGGTGCCTCCCACCTCAATCCACCTAATATTGGGGTTATGGCGAATTGATGAGAGCAGGTGCTCCGTCACTAGGATGTATAAGAGAGGGGACAGAGGACATCCCTGCATTGTCCCATTGGTGATTGTGAAAGGTGATGAAAATGTTCTGATGCACACCCTGGGCCTTGGGACACCCGGAGCCGGACCCTTTTTGGTGGATGCTGGTGGTTGTAGTCTTTGTGGCGGCGACCCGGTTCCGTGGCTCAGGGTGGTCAAACCAGTGGCGGAACTATTTATGTGGTTTTGATGTTTAAATGTCCGACTACGCCACCTGTGGATTGCGGTCAGAGTGAACCGCCGCTGCAGGGCAGACTGCTGAGGCTGGTGTTGTGGGTGCAGCAGAGCGTAGCATAACTCCCCACAGGAGGAGTATAGCCTCAGGGCAGTGTATGCGGAGGATGGGGGTGATGGTGCAGGGCAGCAGCAGTAACGACAAGGAGTCAGTGATGCAGTCCAGGGCCTTTACTCACAGTTCTTATTATCCAGACCACGTCTGCAGGTAACGGCTGCCCACGTCGTACTGTGCTCACCAGGTGTGGGGCTCAGACAACTCCCAGATAACTTTGGAGCGCTTCACAGGACCCCCTTTGTGTGTCCTTTGTCTGGCCTTTCTTACCAACCCTTCTGTCCGGCTGCCTCGGGCCTCCTCTTGGTAAACTTGGCGCCAGTTTCCCTGACCCTATGTGGTGCCTTCCTAGCGGGTGTAGCGAGGGGCTGCGCCACATAAAATGTCACAGCCTCCGGTTTCTAGTTGAGGGTCGTTTCCTGCCTCCACTAGTTTCGGGGACCGGTCTCCCCCTTTGGCCTGACCCCTCCACGCAGGTGGATTCGGGCGTGCGGTGGCGGCTCGCCCGTCCGCACCCCTGGGATCCCTTCATTCCTCGTTCCTGGAGCCTTCTCCGCTCCTCTTCCTTCCTTCTCCCTCTTCCAGGCCTGGGCCTCTGTTACTAGGCCCGCCTCCGGAGCAGAGCTCATGCAGAGCCCCTGCTCCCTGCCACTTCTGCTCAGACTTCTCTGCACTGAACTAAGATGGTGCCCACCTTTTATACTCCCTTCTCAATGCACCCAGGAACTGCTTCCTCCCTGCTCCTGCACTACAGGGTTCCCCTTCCTCAGTGTTCCCTCCCCCCACTCCAGCCAGGGACAGGGACTGTCGTGCCCATCTCAGAGGCATATTGGTCACCCTGCCCCACGGCAATGTGGTGTAATGCATGCAGGTGTCGGGTCCTGATCCACACTCCATCCTTACCTGAGAGTGAGATATCACACCTCTGGGTGAGGTGCAATACCTCTGTAGCAACCGAGCCCTCAGGGTGCTACAGTTCCATTTATCTTCAGCCTAGGTGACGTATTGTGATACAGGGCCGTGATTTTGGCTATAAAAGGGTCCCCTAGACCCCTACCCCAAGCTTTTTAAGAGAATCATATATGGCATGCCAGGAGACTCTATGGAATGCTTTCTCAGCATCCAACGAGAGTATCTAATTACAAATTTTTAACTGCATCTAGCCCAGGAAATACTTTGTGCCTAGTAGCAGTGTCTGCTAGTCAGCGGATTATCCCAGCTGTTAAGCAAGCTACACCACCTGTAGTTTGGACACTTAATTTTTTCAAAGGAAATGCTTCGGGACCACGGGATACTCAGTGAAGAGCATCAGGAGGCACCCCAAGGCATAGGGGCTGGGACTGGCAGTAGGATGCCTTGCGGTGGACAGCTGAGCTCGATCCTTATAAAAGCTTTTTAACTGCAGCAGCTTTAGTGGACGCTACTGGAGCTGGAATTACGCAGCTGCTGGCATGAGACTTGCCCTCCAATAGATCCTTGTAAATGGATTTAAAGTGTATTCATTCAAATTAGAGAGACAATTTAAATTAAAAAGCTTAGAGCTGCCTCCACCACAGGGGGGCTCGCTCGACCCACCAGCGGACAGGCACCAGTATTGGGAGAGGGGGGCTGGCCGTCAGGGTTCACCGCGGCTCTGGCACAAACCCGGCGACACGGAGGTGGCACTGGCAGGAGCGGACTGAACGTGTCGGCTTCTCACTTTTTGGATCTTAGAAGGGCATGACATGCCTATATCTGTGTCTCCCCCTCCTTTTACTCCTCCACCTCTTTTCTTTTCACATGACTATATGTACTTGTCACTTTTCCATGTGTTATTTGTGTCTTCTGAGCAGTTTGTCAGCTTTTGGACACCTTTGAAGGTGTTTTCTATGTGTTTCTATGTGTTTTTGTTTGCCTGCCATTGGTTTTAACGGTGTTCGAAGGTGTTCGACGAACAGTTCGACAAACAGTTCGGCGAACACACGGGTGTTCGACATACCGAACCGAACTCGAACACTACGGGGGTGGCTCAACACTATTGGACACGTGCACGTGCAAAGGTACACCACTCCTGACGTTCTGCAGTTGGCAAAGTCTTTCATCTCGTATGTGCGTTTAGTCACTGCACTCACAAAACTCTTTGAAGGTGTAACAAATTTACAGAAGGAGCAGTGACCACACCTGAACGTACCCTTAGATCTATTTCTCAACCATGTGACCTCCTTCGTCTGAGGCGTAAAGTGACTATGTACGACTGTATACTTAACGGATCTCCCCCTCCTATATGTAACCGAGGGTGTTTTAGAGACCAAGTCCGCCACATCCGGATCCCCTCGTAGGATCCCCCAGTATTTTTCAGGAATGCCCATTTCTTTCCTTGACTGATCATCATAAGTACCTATCAGTCGTGTGATGGACTCAGAGTTGCATCTGTCTCTTGGAGTGAGGAGGGACGATCTATCTATTGTCCTTGCATGTTGATAAGCCTTATCTATTACTCCTTCAGGGTAACCCCTAGTTCGAAACCTATGGGATAAATCACATGACTCAGATTGAAAGTCATTCCACGAGGAGCAGTTCCTCCGCACCCTAAGGAACTGTCCCTTGGGAATGCCTCTTTTTAGAGGCGGAGGATGGAAACTCCCCCACTCTAGAAGGCTATTGGTAGCAGAAGGTTTACGATACAGTGAAGTTTTTAAGGTGCTGTCACCATTTCTTGAGATTTTTAAATCTAGGAAGGAGATCTCATCCACTCCCACCTCGCATGTGAAGGATAGTCCAATAGGGTTTGTATTCAGATGTGTCATGAACGTCCAAAAAGATGCCTCATCCCCTGCCCACAGGACGAGGATGTCGTCAATATATCTGCCCCAGAATAGTATCCGTGGGGCCCAGACGACATCCTCGTCCCTGAACACAACAGTATCCTCCCACCAGCCCAGGAGCAAATTAGCGTAAGTAGGGGCACAAGGGCTCCCCATCGCTGTGCCCCTGAGTTGGTGGTAATACTTTCCATTGTATAGAAAAAAATTATGTCGTAGTACAAAATCCAAGAGTTCCAGGACAAATTTGTTATGTGGCCCCAGGTGTGTCCCTCTACTTTTCAAATAGTATTCAACGGCAGTTAAGCCCACCTCGTGTCGAATGCTACTATACAGGGCCTCAACATCAATTGAGGCCAAAATCGTATTAGAGTCAATGGACACACCTTCTAATTTGTTCAAAAGGTCCATCGTATCCCTCAGATATGATGGGAGGGCTAAGACAAATGATCTCAGGACCTTATCCAAGTACACGCTCGAATTTTGGCACAGGGCATCAATCCCAGCCACAATAGGTCTTCCCTTGAGGGGACTGATGCCCTTGTGTATCTTGGGAAGTGCATAGAACATCACTGTTACAGGCCATTTTGGAAGGAGAAAGTCATATTCATTTTTCGAGAGCAGATTCATTGTCAATGCACATGACAGAATCTTAGATAGTCCCACCATGTATTCACTGCTGGGGTCCTTACGTAAGACTTCGTATGTGGACACATCTGATAGGAGGCCCTGGCACATTTTAATGTACTGGGTATCGTCCAAGACAACAATGTTGCCGCCCTTATCAGAGGGCTTCAACACTACTGCATTATTAGCACACAAGGATTCCAATGCCCTTTTCTCCCCCAAGGGCAAATTAGAACGTGCTGGTTCATACCTTGGGTTAATATTGCGGATCTCTTCAGAAACCAATTTAAGGAAAATGTCGATGCCCCCTATGTCACTGACTGGGGGCATCCTATTGCTCCTAGGTTTCAGATCAGAGAAGGGTCCGAGGCCAGGACTCCTCTGTCCCTCCTCTGATAATTCTGATAATGTTAACACATCCGGGAGATCCTCCAAGGATATGCCCAATTGTTGGCACTTCAATCTGTCATTATGCAGAAAAAACTTTCTCCATTTTAATTTTATGGTAAAGAGGTTAATATCTTTTATCCAAGAAAAAGGGTCAAATCTCGTTGTTGGAACAAATGTGAGGCCTTTCCGAAGAACAGACCTCTCACAATCAGACAAAACATAGGAAGATATATTAATTATCTGATTTTCACTATCCTCTGGAAAATCATTTATCCTATAACCCACTATCTGTGCACGTGCACGTGTCCAATGGATTATATCGGGAAAACGAAACGTGAATTACGTGTCCGGATAGGCGAGCACCTTGGAGACGTGAGACATAGCAGAGATACACCACTCGCCAGACATGTGATATCTAAACATGGGGGTGACGTGGGATGTATTTCTTTTAGGGTCTTGGAGGTTGTGGCACGGTCAATCAGGCAGGGTGACTGGAATAAAAAAATACTCCAACGGGAGGCCCGTTGGATTTTTTGGATGGAGTCAATGGCCCCTGGGGGCATTAATGAACAGTTGAGCTTCTCGAGTTTTATCTGATTCCAAGAATGTGATATTAGGGGCCGATTAGAACCAGCCTATATGATATTGGTCTAATGATCACCATATGTATATACCCATTGTGGCTAAATATGTATCTATATTTTGGGGACTTATTTTTCCCTACTCTAACAGCTCTAAATACTCTGTGAATGATAAATAATATTGAAATATGTGGATAACACTTTAATTATATAATAGTCAGATTCCAACCTTCCTGTTTCTTATATATTAACGCTGAATGCTTTTGTCCCTTGATGTACAGCGTATATATTTACATTCTGCACTGGATAACTTTGGATATCTTAGCACTGCTGTCGTTTTGTCCGCCCATGGCGCTTTAAGTATGTGGGGTATGCTGGTGTGTGGTGTGACTGTTGGGCCGGTGTTTACTTCTTGCTGGCTACCATGACAACCCCTGACAAACGTTTATATGTATGGGTGCAGATTTGGCCTCTTAACCATGCGCCGACACATTTGGATGACATCATATCCGGTGGACGCTATGTGCGCACCGTTACTTTCGGGTGCGTGCGTTCCAGGTGCGCTTCAGATATCCTTATGCACTCTGGTGACGTCATTTCCGGTGGGCATCACCAGCATATCGTCACTTCCGGGTGCGTGCGTTCCATGTGCGGTCCACGGACCTGCATCTGGCGGTGGACGCTGGACATGTGCATGATGACAGCAGTACACATGCCTTTGTGATTAATACTAATTGGGGGGCTGAGTTGTGTTTATAAGGGAGGTGTGAGGGCAGGAATTTTTCATACACGCAGCATTGTCTAGCAATCTGGAGTGAGGGATTGATGTCCTCCCCAGGTCCCCTGATGAACCCTGGTGGAAACTAGGGGGAAACGCGTTGGGACTACTAAGGATAAGTGTCATTTTTTACTTATTAATGATAATCTATTTTTTTTACTGCTGGGACTAGCGACCATTAAGAATAAGTGTTACTGTTTACTTATTAATGAAAATTTATATTCTGATTGCCATTCTCTAGTCATTTGAAAAGGAATAGGGACTATTAATGATAAGCGTTTTTTCTGTCTACTATTTTGTACATCTATAATAGATAAAATCTGGACCTGATACTATGTTATAGATGTTATGCTTTTTCAGATACCAGTACCAAAATCCCATTTGATGTATGGGGAGACATTTACCTGGGTGGGTTTTTGGAGCCCTTTTGGGGTGCATAGCTGGATTATCAAAGTGGAGCATGTACCTATACATTGATTGATTGCTCTGGCTGCTATCTGATTTTGATCTGGCTATGGCAAAACGAACACTGTGCTCTTCTACTCTAGAGCATTTATGCATACCCTACCAAATGAATTTGGCCATCTATAACCATTGATTCATTATCGGCTTCTTTACTTATACGTTCACTTTTTCTACCCTTTCTCACCATTGTGGTTTTGTTTAATCTAAGATAAGGGTCCTTGTAGGGACATTAGGGTTACCGACGTTGAGCGGGGGCGCCACGAAGTACAAATTAGGGTGCCAACCTCCGCTGTCAGGTAGGGAGAGGATTTAGGGACAGAACAGGGACAGCTTTAACTTGTATTCCCTCCCGGTTGGTTTATTACCCTAGTCTATATGTCCTACCATTAAGAGTTTTATTGTTGTTTGTCTATGGACTTTCGGGTCCTTTTTAGAGATAATTAATAAAAGGTATTTTTTAGGGGGGCTGTGTGTCTGCTGGTTGTCTCTATTTATTAGGCCCCTCATGTGATATTTTGTTTAGGTGTTTAATTCTTTCTTCTGTGTCTAACATTATGTCCTCCCTCTATCTAAAACTGAATCTGTCAAAAGCTAAACTACTCATATTTCCTCCCTCCACTAACCTATCTATGCTCGATATTGCCATTTCCGTTTGTGGCTCAGCCATTACTCGCCAGCAACAAGCCCACTATCTTGGGGTCATTTTTGATTCAGATATTTCTATCACTCCTCACATCAAATCACTCGCTCGTTCATGTCATGTACACCTCAAAAACATCTCAAGAATCAGGACTTTTCTTACCTTTGACTCGGCAAAAACTCTTACTGTAGCTCTTATTCATTCTCGTCTCGACTATTGCAACTCTCCACTTATCGGGCTCCCTCTTACTAAACTCTCCCCTCTCCAATCCGTCCTTAACGCAGCAGCCAGGATCATATTCCTCGCAAACCGCTACACCGATGCCTCTTCCCTGTGCCATTCATTGCATTGGTTGCCCATCCAATATACAGTAGAGTTCAATTTAAACTTATCACGCTTACCCACAAAGCACTCCATGCTTCAGCACCCCCTACATCTCCTCCCTTGTTTTAGTCTACCATCCTACCTGTGCCCTCCGTTCTGCCAATGACTTAAAACTAAAATCCTCCATAATCTGAACTTCCCATTCCCGTCTCCAAGATTTCTTGCGTGCAGCGCCAATTCTTTGGAATGCACTACCCAGGACAGTTCGCTTAATTCCCAACACCCACACTTTCAAGCGGACCCTAAAAACCCATTTCTTTAGACTGGCCTATCACCTCAACATACTAACTGTCTCAGTTTTGACCCATATTAAAATCTTCTTCAATTTCAGGTTCATACCATCCATGCACTTAATAACATCGGTCTGGACTGTACACATACTGGCTGGCGACCAGTTCATGTATTATTTATCCTTTTTAGTATATCAAGGCTGCATTATACAATATATGTACATTTTACCTTTTGTGTCTCCCCCATTTCCTCATAGACTGTAAGCTTGCGAGCAGGGCCCTCAATCCTTTCGATATGAGATATGCTTATTCTATATTGTCTGTATAAGTCCCCCCTAAAATTGTAAAGTGCTGCACAATATGTTGGCGCTATAAAAATACAAATTATTATATTATTATTATTACTATGATGGAGACGTTGTCGTGTTGGTCTGGGCCAGATGGAAAAGACGGGAAAAGTGAACAATTTAATCAGAAAGAACGTCATCTGTAGGTCACTATATATAACTGTACTGTAATCTCTTATATGTTCTGCAAGACTGGCATCTATCAAAATATATCACCATATGGCAGTAATATCAGTGCTGGTTTTTGTATAGAGATTATTTTTAGTAACAGTGCGGTCATCTGCTGAGGTTCTCCAATATTCTCTATTAGGGTGCACCACTATCGCTGTAATCAGGGTTAATTGGTTAGGAGCCCACTCAGAAGTTTCACCCCCGTGAACCAAAACCCTAGCTAAGCCTCTGAGAAGACAGATTGTGGATGGCTTTGCATGTCAAGGTTAGGGTTTTGAACTGGAGTCTCTGAGCAATGGGAAGCCAGTGAAGGGATTGACAGAGAGGAGAGGCCGGGGAATATCGGGGGTACAGGTGGATTAGTCGGGCAACAGAGTTTAGGATAAATTGGAAGGGTGTGAGAGTGTAAGAAGGTAGGCCACAGATCAGGAGGTTGCAGTAGTCTAGGTGGGAGATGATGAGGGCATGCACTAGTGATTTGAAGATTCTTGTTTAATGAATGTGCGGATCCGGGAGATTTTTTTTACTTGGAGTTGGCATATTCCTTACTCTGATCCTCCTTCCTCCCACCATGCCGAGTGCCAGGACACAACTCATGCCACATTTGGACACTTCGAAGAGCTGTTCTGTTCATCTTTCCAATAATAGATTCTGGCCTCTGGCTCCGTTTGCTTCAAGCGGGGCAACAGAAGATCACATGTAGCAATGCCCAAATATTTGAGCAGCGAGGGTCACCTGAAGGTGATGGTTTGAAAGTGCAATTGCTGTCACAAAAGGTGTATGATGATGAGACACAATGGACAGAAAGTCAGAAGGAGGACCAGGGTGCGGAAGTGTAAGATGAGATGGTGGATTATGAAGTCAATGGCCCGAACTCCTGAGTCCAGAAACAGTGTCTGCGGGTGACACCACTGCCTCTTCCCCTGTTGTACGTGCACGCCAAGCCTCCGTCCATAATGCAGGCGAAGATGCATTCCACCCTAAACCTGTTGTTGCACACTTGCAACCATCACCGTCAGCAAGCACATCCACATCCTTGTCCCAGTGCAGCGTTCATTTGTCCCTAACCCAGTGCTTGGAACACAAGCGCAAATACTCACTAGAGATGAGCGTTGTTCGACTCGAACTGTTCGCCAATCTCAAATTCGAGCTGTTTTGGGCGGTGTTCGAGCCGTTCGGCGAACACGAACGATTTGAGAAAAATTCGGCTGTTCGAGGTTATGTTCGATAACTGTTCGTGCACCAAAATCGTAACTGGATTTTTTCTCAGTAATGATGAAAATTAATGTTAATACGCAGTTTGAGTGAACAGTGGGGCGGGGGGAGGGGCAAGGGATGGATCTCTGCAGGAATAATGAAGATCTTCATTTTTTTTTCTCTTTCCCGCATTTACAGTGGGGAGGTGTAATCTGTCAGCCTATCAGCAGCGCACACACGGAGCGAAGTGCTTTTTTTCACACAAGCAAGGGCATGTGTCATTGGCAGTGTATGTCACATGTTCTTGCCCTATAAGACCAAGCCATTTTCCCCGTCGCCACCATTTTCTCACTGCTGCAGCTGCGTGTTAGACGGCACCGCTGTTGCTGTGTGCGCTATACTTTGTTAATTTCAAGCCAATTTTCACACAAATCTACAGATAGCTTGGGAATAGGGAATAGTTGTGATTGCAGTCCTTTTAAGGACTAGGTTATAGCATTTCCTACGACTTTTATCAAGCAGGTCTGTGCTCTTAAATAGATAGGTTGGGAGTAAAGACTAATTGTAATTGCAGTCCTTTTCAGGACTAGGTTACATCAGTTCCTATCAGTTTTTGCCAGGCAGGTCTGTGCCAGTGCTGTGCAAGTTTTTTTCACAGCATTTGGCTGAATCTAGCAAAGATAATCCTTTTTGGCCTATTGCAGAGTGTGTTAGTCAGTGGAGTAGCCTATCTGTGTTGCAAGATATACCACCTGTGTATAGAATACCAATTTTTTTACTGCACCTAGTGAAGTAAAATCTTTTGGGCATAGCATCATTCTATTAGTCCATCTATACTGACCTCCATCAGGTTGCAAATTGAATATAATTTTTTTCTGCATCTACATAGTTACATAGTTACATAGTTAGTAAAGCCGAATAAAGACTTGCGTCCATCAAGTTCGACCTGTTAGTTCTGTAATTGCTAAAGTTGATCCAGAGGAGGGCAAAAACCCCAAATGATTTAGCCAATCTTCACCTGAGGAAAAATTCCCTCCCGACTCTGAAACCAGCAGTCAGAATAAATCCCTGTATCAACCTACTATTTTATTCTATTTTTAAGTATATGCAGAAATCTGCCTGGTATCTAGAAAAGCATCCAGTCCCCGCTTGAACTGGTTTAGTGAATCCGACATTACCGTCTCCTCACTCAGTGAATTCCATATTCCTAGCTCTGAAAAAATATTTGGGCTTCTAGCAGTGTTTGGGACTTGTTCTATTAGTCCATCTATACTGACCTCCATCACGTTGCAAATTCAAAATAATTTTTTGTCTGCATCTAGCTCTGAAAAAATATTTGGCCTTCTAGCAGTGTGTGGGACTTTCTCTATTAGTCCATCTATACTGACCTCCATCAGGTTGCAAATTAAAAATAATTTTTATCTGCATCTAGCTCTGAAAAAATATTTGGCCTTCTAGCAGTGTGTGGGACTTTCTCTATTAGTCCATCTATACTGACCTCCATCAGGTTGCAAACTGAATATAATTTTTTTCTGCATCTACCTCTGAAAAAATATTTGGGCTTCTAGCAGTGTGTGGGACTTGTTCTATTAGTCCATCTATACTGACCTCCATCAGGCTGCAAACTGAATATAATTTTTTTCTGCATCTACCTCTGAAAAAATATTTCTTTGTAAATGTTTTTTCCCAGCAATATGCGCTCCTGAAGGATGATGATGGAACTTGATATTCGGATTCAAAGAATTTTTATTTCAAACTAAAATACAACCGGTTTCGACTTCTTTGAGTCTTCCTCAGGTATAACATCATGCATATAAACAGATCTATCTACCCACATTTTATAGCAGATATCCCTGCTTGTCATTTTGGGTGGAGACTGAAAGATCTGTTTTTCAGACACACCCAGATACTCAGATATGCAGGATTTTGCACTCTGAGGAATCTAACAAAACCCATATACTAAATGACTTTCATACAGTTTTAAAAAAAATATATTTTTTTTACACACAAATTTTTTCTTTTTTTTCCTCCTTTCCTTCCTTCCTTCACACAGAAAGCATTTTCTTTTCTAAAAACACTATAAATATAATCATAATTTTACCATATATAAAATGTCTTCTAAAATGTTATTGAACATACTAAAAGTGTGATTTCATACAGAAATGTAAAATCCTGCAAAAATGTACATTATGACAAAATTTAAAACATTTTCTTTCTTCATATTAAAACCATTATCAAATACAATTTAGTAAGAAAAAATAAATAAATAAAAAAAATATAAAAAAATATAAAAAAAAAAAAATATATATATATATATATATAAAAAAAAATAAATATATACACATATATATATATACATACATACACATATATACACATACATGCATATATGCATATATACACACGAAAAAATATATACACACATATATATATATATATGCATGCACATGCATACCTGTCGACATTTGCATGTCAAATACCCTCTATAATATCATTTAATCCATCTGGGTATAATGTACCCAGACGGAAGATCCAATATGATTCTCTCCGGTTTAAATTTTGTACCCTATTAGTACAATTCTCAGGTATTTGCTCCAACGGGGTCACGGAAATATTAAATATTTTATTATGCTTCAAACATAAGTGCCGAGATAAGCTCTGTTTTAAAAACCCATTTTTGGTATTGTGCCTGTGGCCATTCATACGGGATCGTAGGGACTGGATGGTCCGACCCACGTATTGCAGGCCACAGGTACAGGTAATGACATATATTACAAAATCACTATCACATGTTAATTTTTGTGTGATTGCTATAGTTTCACCCGTACTGTACGATGTAATGTACTGAGTCATATGATTGATGATTTTGCAGGTACAACATTTTCGGGAGCCACATCGATGGACCCCCGGTTTGAAAGCATCCGTTTTATTTGTCCTAGTTTTTTCTTTTTTCTTAATACATTCCTGTTCCCCATCTTTGGTCATTCTGAGATTACTAGGGGCGATTATACCCTTCACTGTTTGGCCCCTACGAAAGGTAATATTGGGTCTATCTGGTAGAAGTTTTATCAAAAATGTATCCTTTTTCAACAAGTACCAGTATTTATTTAAAATGTTTCTTATCTCCGTATTACTACGATTGAAAGCGGTAATAAAGTTATACTGCCACCCATCTTTTTTTCTTTCCTTATTCTTGTTAATTATCTGCTTGGGCTTTTCTCCTCCTTCCTTCGTTATCCCCTCCTCCACATCCTTATTTTTGTTATTCTCTCTAGATAAGCACTCCTGCTGAGTTCTTGCTAGATTAGTTCTGTATGCTGCCATAATTAATCGTTTTGGATATTTCTTATCTGTAAACCTATTGATCAGAATTTTTGATTGTTCCACATAATCTTCCTTATTTGTATTATTTCTCCTAATTCGACGAATTTGGCTATAAGGAATGTTTTGCTTCCATTTTTGATGGTGTGCGCTCCGAAAATCAAGGAAGCCATTAGTATCAGTTTTCTTAAAGTACGTTTTAGTGCTGATTTTTTTATTTTTATGGGATTTTTCTAAATCGAGGAAATTTATTTTTTCTTTATTGACCTGTGCAGAAAACGTGATCCCCCAGTCATTCCTATTTAATGTCGTGATGAATTCTCGAGCTTCAACCTCAGTACCTTTCCAAAAAATGACTAGATCGTCAATATAGCGACGATAATATAATATGTTGTTACAGTGGGGGCGCTGACACAAGGGCGATGAGGACTCGAAGCATCCCATGAAAAGATTTGCAAAACTTGGGGCTACCCGAGTCCCCATCGCTGTGCCAAGCCGCTGTATATACAATTGCTCCTGGAAAGTGAAAAGGTTATGTTCCAATATAAATTTTAGACCCATTATTAAAAATTGTCTCTGATTTTCTGGCATATCTACTATCCCATTCAAATAATGTGAAACTGAATTGATTCCCAATATGTGTTCAATATTGGAGTAGAGAGCATGTACGTCTAAGGTTATGAACATGTAATCTTCTTCCCATGCAAAATTTTCACATTCTTTTATTAATTGACTGGAGTCTAGGAGAAAAGAGGGTAATTTTCTAACTAGATCCTGTAAGTGCAGATCGATGTAATGTGACAGTTGACTGGTTAGTGACCCTATACCCGAAATTATCGGTCGTCCGGGAGGTTTCACAGGGTCTTTATGCACCTTTGGCAGGTGATAAAAGAGGGCTGTATTTGGATTTTTGTTAGTCAGGAATCGTTTTTCCCTTTTATTTATGATGTCTTGTTTGAAGGCAGTGTCTATCAACCTATGATATTCTTCAATATGTTTTTTGGAAGGGTCAACATCTAATTTTTTATAATATTTTGCGTCTGATAATATATTGTATGCTTCCTCCAAATAGTCATCTCGGTCCTGAATACCCCCTCCTTTATCTGCCCCTCTAATCACGATTTTTTCATTGTCCTTTAGTTTTATTAAGGCTTCTTTTTCTTCCTTTGAAATATTCGTTTTTTGAATAGATCTTTTATTCCTGGTTCTTACTCCAGAACTCATGTTTTCTGTTTTCCCTTTTTGTATGTTTTTCTCTCCAGTCCTATTTAATCCCCGAAATTCCTCGGATACCAAAGCGTAAAAAGTATCCAAATGGCTGCCCCGGTGGTGAGTGGGGTTAAAATTGGATTTGGGGCGGACATTTTTATGTATACTATTACTGGGTTGTATGGTATCAGCTTTTTCAATAGTTTTTCCTTCATTCGTATCTTTACACCCTGCTGTTCGATCCATTATAGCAAAATGTCTAATAAGTGTTAATTTGCGGACATATTTATTTAGATCTAGGAATAAATCAAAAGGCCTGGCTCTCTGTGTGGGACAGAAGCCCAGACCTTTAGAAAGAATTGCTTCTTCAGCCTTAGAGAGTTGGTATTTAGATAAATTAAATAATTTTATCGTACTGTTCTCTACATTCCCTTCAATATTATTCTTTTTTATACACCTCCTTCTTATGGGGAGACCAGAGTTTTTTCTTTTCTCCCTCCTCTAGAACCTCTGGTCCTCCTTTTCTTTTTGAGGATTGCAACGGTGTTGGAGGAAAATACTTTGTGATCAGATTCTTCTTTTGTACCT